>NC_058196.1:16976067-26976067 GCF_907165205.1 Coccinella septempunctata
TCCATCAGCCGCCCCCACACCGACCAGGCCGCCGGTTGACATCAACATTTGTTATTACTTGTACATTTCTGTATATAATTTAATCCAGTAGGAATAAAGGACTAAACGTTTATTTTGTTGCCACTTATTTTTGCCAGTGAGAGACAGTTCCCTAAATCAGTTAGAGCTAGATTTTCGTCAGAAGAGGTAGGTACTCTTTGAACGATTAAAAACCGTCAGAAAGCAGAGACCAAGAAGGCCCTACCACCCTAGTTTTCACTGCTACCCTTCTCCACTGATCATTCAAGTATACACCCGGTCTCTCTAATTCTTTGGAGATTCTGTGAGAGACGTGGGGTTTCACTGATTGCCCCACTGGCAAAGGTAAGGAGCGGCCAGGGTGAGAGAAAAAGCCCATCACAACCGGTATAGAAATAGCTTGCCACATACTCGTAATAAGGCACAACTAGTGGCTCCATTTTGGCCGCCATTAGAACTGTTCGGGAGTGAAAGGATGAACGTGATTTTGTTGTTAAGCCTGTTTGTAACAGCCAAGAATTCTGTTCAGAATTCTCTACCAAATTTTGGCTAGAAAACGGCAGAGATTATTTTGTATGCAACTGAACAGTGAATTCTACCGAAAGTGCGTATGTAACTGTAAAGAATTCATGGCGCATGAATTCTCTAGAGAATTCTCATTCTCTAGAGAATTCTCGGCTGTTGCAAATGGGCTTTAGGAAGTAAGAAATTGAACAATTTTTGTTTGTTACACTGTCTGAAAAGTTCAATAGGTTCGTGGTGTTATTTAGCTTAATTGTTTTCATTGATTTATATTGTTTTACAAACGATTAGCCTTTTCAATAATAGTTGTAAAAGTTTCCAGAAAACATTTGTTGAATACACTAACAGAGAAGGACTTGACCCATGTCTTGACTCTCGACAATCGTTGGTTATTTGAAATTGTTTTCTTTCAATGTTTTTTCTGATAAACAAACTTATAGTCAAGTCTCTCTGGCCCGCCCTGCAAAATAAAATTTCGCCACCACCGCAAAGTGATATTTTGCCACCTTGCTGTGAGTATATTGATACATCATTCCTTATGGAATAACGTACAACCTGTTTAAAAGTAGATATTAAGAGATAAGTCTTTTTTATAAATTGATTAAATGTTGAATCTTAAAAAACGATAAGAAAAAAAGGAATACAAAGGAGTGGATTATATATCTACTAACTACACGCCGGTGCCGGTATCATACGGTAAAATACATGCAGTGAAACGTTTGAAAAATACAGATATAGAACTGACCTTCAATATGATTCAGTTTGAAATTCTGATCTCCAGAGATAAAGAGGTATATAAAAATCTACAACAGTCTCAATGATTTACTATTGTAAAGGGTTTAGGTACTCTTGCTTCTGAAGTATTTCAAATTCCTCCCAGAAAAAAACATTTCGAATTCAGATTGGCACACGGAATATAAAAATTATTTCTGAACTATCTTGGAAGTGAGCATTAACTCAAAAAACGGGACAGTAAGTGGCCGCTGCGCCCTGCGGTGGAGATATTTACAGGCTGACTTTGATAGTTATTTATGAGTAGAATGCGGCATCTCTGATCGTTTTCCATCTGGCGGTATTCCCCTCGGTTTTGATTGAAATGCATTTTTATTCGGTACTTTGAGAAGATATGTGGAATTGTTTGGAGACCAAGGGCAAAAAAAAAGCCTTTTCGATGTCACTCTAATAATTAATAATGTTCGTCTTGTCGATTTTGACGAAAAAAAAAACATGAATTTATTATCAGTGACACGTAGGGCATATACTGTACCTTAATCTGACACGCTCGAGTGTGTACACCTGACAATTTTTTTTACATCTTTGAAAACCTGCAGACCCTTTTCCCACCGCAGAAAGTGCTTATAGAATCCTTTTTTCTTTTTATCATCTTATCTTCAAAATCCACTAGGTCACCACCGACGCTCGAGTAAATCCTGATTTAGCATCGTCGGCCCCACAAATTGGTACTACAAATAATGTTCCACAAAGTTTCGAATGCAGAAGTCTTGCAACGCGCGAGTTGTACTACAATTGAGACTCAAGTAACGAGGGCCCGACTCAGATGGAGCGGCCACATTCTGAGGATGCAAGACACAAGACTCCCCAAAATAGCTCTATACGGCGAACTCACTGAGGGAGCCCGGAAACCAGGAGGCCAGTATAAGCGGTTTAAGGATACACTACATCAATCCCTAAAATCAGTTAATGCCAATCATAACTGGGAACAACTAGCGTTAGACAGGTCACAGTGGAGCTCTTTGGTACACAGTTATAATGGAGACTCGAGAAGGATACAGCGGCGGCCAGATCTGGTTGGTGACTATCCATGCCCGCAGTGTGGTAGGATATGTAGGTCACGGTTGGGTCTCTACAGTCACAGGAGAGCACACAGTCGCAATTAGCCCTAAAAAATTATAAGTCTGTTCTTTTTTTTTCTTTTTCTTTCTTTTTCTTTTCTTTTTGTTTTTTCCCTTTTTTCGTCTTTTTGTAGATTCATTCCCGGTAACGGGATACAGCAATGAATGAATGAACCAATAATTATAATGCGAAACTTTTCGCAACATCTCGCAACCTCTTGCCACCTATCAAAGCTGTTATAGGTACAAACGGTGCGTGAAGTCCCATTGGATTCTGAAGGAAATGCGTAGCTTGCAATAATGCCCAACGAAATGTCTGGTGCGTTTTTAGCCTTAGAAGTGAACTATTTATAAAAAAAAATCAAAGTTATATATTCCCAAATTTTTTATAGGCAAAAACTGCAATTCGATAGCTGGTATAGTTTAATTTTCGCTGAAAATTCACAATAACTCCGAATCAACAATCTGAGACTCATGAAACTATGTTAATTAGATCACCCTAGTTTTGAAGTTGAGCGCAAAAGCTTTCGACTTCACGTTAGTGCTCTTCTCTTTTTTCATTCACGAGTTTGCTACTACTATTAGTGGCGTCAACAATTATTGATGACTTTTTCTTTTTCAAGTATAGTGCTCCATCGATGTAATCGCTAATTTAAATAGTGGACTTTTATGTGATGAATAATATAGATATAATATAATATAGATATAGAATGACCCTTCAGAATAATCGAGAATTTAATTCGTTCCATAAATAGGACAGAGTGATGATAAAAAGTTCAGTCGTCAAGCCTCTCATATCATAAATTGTACGAGATTAAAATGCAGTTTCTCGCCGAATTGCTCATTCTATCATATTTTTCAATTCATTTCGCACATGCTCAAAATATTTTTCCCGATCACTTCCGTCTCGGAGTTGCGAGTGCTTCCTATCAAATAGAGGGTGGATGGAATGCAAGCGGTGAGTAAAATATATCACACAGGGTGTCCGAAGATGTAACCGAAAAAATTGATGGGGTTATAAGGACTTCCAATATGATTGCGAATGCCATAAATATGCGAAAGTCTGACATCCAGGAGTGTTTTGTGAATTTCGATAATAATTTCATCTTTATTGGATACAAAGATTATCAGATTTAATTTTTATTAGGTACATTAATTGAAATAAGACACCTCAAGGAGTGGTTCTTTGCACAAGTCGTCATAAAGGTTGTAGAGTTTTCGGTGTTCGGTGTCTGAACGTATGTCTTTCCTTGAATTACTTCAGCTTTCCAAAATGTAAACAATGATGACATTAACCTATATATCGTAATTTTGTACGGAAAAGTTACCTGTTAATTTCACCCAAAGTCCCAAAAGCATTTCTTTCATTAAGATCACAAGAATCCAAACAATCTGTGGCGGTTAGAAAAATTTTTACAAAAAAATTTTTTTTTGACCAGATGTCCATTGTGACGGACAGTCCGTCAATATCGTCGAAGAAGTCCGTCACTGGAGAACGTCCGTCAAAATCTTAAATTCAATTCAGTATTTTTCTCAAGATTATTTGAGATGGATATTAAAAAGATGTGTAAAAAGTGCGCTTTTTTGGAAGATCTTTCGAAAGAATTTCCATTTTTCAAAACACAAAACTTGATTCTGAATTCCAATGTACGAAGTGTTTGGGTCAATTCAGATTGCATTTGGGGGAAGAAGAGATATTGTATATATTGTATATTGTTTCAAGTTACAAACATAAAAAAATGTTCAATGCAGCATCAGCGTCTTCCTCCCTGACCAAATATTTGAGACATTCAAATTTTGGGGATGAAGAAGCTTCTCTAGCATCGCCTGAAGCCCTTCTCTCATTCCACAGTATAATGCACAACCATTATATTAATATTGTTAAATTTTCGTTTTTGTGTTGTGATAAACTTTTATTATTTCTCTATTTTCAATAAATTATTTTTTTATCGCCATACGTTGTAGGAAACTGAGTAGCTTGAATCATATACAGGGTGAGTCTTAGACTCTTACAAATATTTTACGGTAGATTCTTGAGGTCGAAAGAACCACTTTTTTCTTTTACCGTTTTTTGCGAATCGAGTCAGTTTAAAAGATACAGGTTGTTGAAAAATATAAAAAAAATGTTATTTCTAGTTCTCACTAACATACTAACAACGGTCTTATCGAATGAAATTAATTTCGAAATATAGTTTTCGAGTAATTTGACGTTCAAAAATAAAATATATCTGTTAAATTCGAAAAATTGGGTACTTTGACCGAATGCAACTCTTTTTGAAAGATCCACAGATGTCACAGATTCATTCAGTTATTCTGAAGGTAATTTTGCTTTTCCAGGGGTGGCACAGCTCATTATGAAAACTTAAAATGGCTATATCTTCTTATCAGGGCTGAATCGGAAAAAATGGTACAGGAAGAGTGTTTCTTTTGATCTCAAGAATCTACTGTTGAAATATTTTTACGATTCAAAGACTCGGCCTGTATATATAAATCAGGTCCGTCCGTCATTGAACATTGGATAATCTGGTCAGCCTAACCTACCAATTTCAGTAATATGAATAATTCACAGTAAAAATCTCAATACGTTTATTAATTCTCTATAAATATTGAATTGATTTGGTCGTTACTGGAAATCCATTATCGAACTGAAGAACCGAATTGCATGAAAATAATTATGGGACAATTTATCAAAATTCGATTTAGCTATCAAAAGGCATGATGATTTTTCTTTCATAATATCCTAGTTTAAAGTTCCGTGAAAGAAAATAGGTCCCACATCTTGCCTTCGACTGATGCAACCGAACTCCAAATTTTTTTTCATTGATGTAACAAGGGTAGGTAGTCAATCTTTTAAATTTTCCGATAACATATCAATCCTTATGGAGAAAAATTGATGTCTTCTATTCAAAACTGTGTGGCATATGCCTACAGATACTCCAACCACTTGAGATAAAACCAGAACAGAGGTTCGTGGAGCTTCTGTCATCATATTTTCTTTCTTGCTGAATAACTCTGAGGTTTTCTTCTTTGGTCCACCACTTACTTTTTTGCTTGAACATACCTGTTTCATAAACACAAGGCAAAACAGTACTTTGGAGAGACTGATAGTAATCTACAGCAACATTAGGATATTTCCATGAAGTCGCTGGAACATTTAAAAATATTTCCACTCTCCTTCTTTTTTCTCCCCACTTCCATAGTAGAAGCTATGGTAAAAACCATTTTCATAATTTGCTTATAATTTTAATTCAACAACAATCCAAAATGCTAACTTGAAAGTTCACCAGGAAAATAAAGCCTAGAAATAAACTGCTCCACATGAGTTAGGGATATTGACATAAATTGCAAAAAAATATTCATATTAATATGATTTCAAGTTGCAAATTAATTTTAGCCTGTAGGTCTGAAGCGTATACAGGGTAGTATAACGAAATTTTATTCCCAGAGAATTCAAGCATTTTAAGACTATCAATACAATGTATGGCCTCCACGGGCATCAATAACCCTCGGGCCCCCTATTACATCGATGGGGTAAGACTTGGCACAGTGACTCGCCACTTGGATCTCGGTGTGACTATAGCGGAAGATTTGAGCTGGTCGGACCACATCGCGTCGGTATCAACAGAGGCGAGACAGATGATCTACCTCTTCAGCAAAGCATTCCCAAACACTGATGTTGTCTCCTGGGGCATGATTTATAAATCTTATATTCGGCCGATAATGGAGTATGCTGGTCCGGCTTGGTGGACTTCTTTGCGAGGCGAGGTGGATGGTTGGAGTTCAGAGATGGTGCACCAGAATTCCCTACGGTGTTGGGAGACCTGACTACGCAACAAGGTTGAGAGTGCTCGATATGCCCACATTTGACAACGACGTACGAGAGGCGACTTAATATTCTCCTACAGAGCGGTCCATGGTGACTTTGGTCCGGATATTATGAATATGTACCGTATGAACACGAACAATTTACGGGGCCATGGATTTAAGCTCGCGAAGGAAAAATTCAGGACTACCCAGAGGCAAATGTTTCTGTCAAACCGAGTGTTCAATGTTTGGAACTCCTTGCCTGAAACCGTCGTAGAATCGTCTTCAGTGAATGGATTCAAGAACAGCTTTGACAGATGGGTGGCCTCGTCGTGATGACGGTGTTTCTATAATTTTTTTTTCTTTTCTCTTTGTTTTCAATCATATGTATTAAGTTCATCTTCAGGAGTTCAATTTAAACTTAGTTTTTATGTGAGTTTATAGGTGTATTCCTCTACTCTTATTCAAATAAATAATAATAATAATAACAGCTTGACATCTTATTTCCATACTACTCACGAGGTTGTTGAACATTTCTTGAGGAATTTGATTCCATAAACGGGGCAGAAGGTCTCTCAGATCATTCAAGGATTTTGGGTTAGGTTGATGATTCTTTGGAGCATATCCCATGCATGTTCTATGCAATTCAAATCTGGTGAGTGCGGAGGCTTTGGTAAATGTGGAATAGCAAGCTCCTCACACGCATTCTCAACTACGGCTGCACGGTGCGGTCTAGCGTTATCGTCTAGAAATTGAAAAGTTTCACCAATAGTAGCGTGAATATTCGGCACAACATTGTCAATGACATGCTGCCTATAGTGTAAGGCGGTCATATTCCCAGGACAAATGTGTAGATCTGTGCGCCCGTTGAAACATATCCCGGCCCATACCATAACACTACCCCCTCGGAATGGATGGACTTCTTGGACATTGCGGGGTATGCGTGGGATTGTCCATACCTTTATTCTTCGAGAATCTGAAAATCGTCCATATCTGGATTCATCAGTGAATAGGACACTACGCAATTGATCGTTCCAATTGATATGTTGCCTTGGCCATTCCAGTCTTTGACGCTTATTAATGGAACTCCTCTTAATGGACGTCTAGAACCTGGACCTCATCTGCATTTTGAAGAGTATTCCGTAGCATTCTACACGTAGATGTAGGGTTTCTCCTCGCCGAAACGGTGATGAAACGATCCTGAGCAGGTGTTGTTTTTCGTCGCCCACCAAGCCTTGGTCTTTCCAACACGGAACCTGTCTTCCTGAACCTATTCCAAAGTCGAGATATCACACTTTGGCTGACTTGGGGCCTTTCCGCTACAACAACCTGAGTTAGGCCACCCTGTAGCATTCCGATAGCTCTATTAGCCTCAGCGTTTGTTAATTTACGTCTTGGCATTTTCAGAAAACTCGTTTCAAATAAGAACATTCATGAAGCATATGCAAAGAACCAAACATCCGAAAGAAGGCGACCAGAGTGACGACATGCCTCATACTGATTTTTATTGGATCTATTCAAGTTGTTATTGAGTTTGAAATGGTTTCGCAGCGATTTTCTCGAGGATTACATACTTTTAAAAACGATTGAATACGATATCCCTAACTATTGTGGAAGAGTTTAGTTAGGACTCGTTTGACTAAAAAAACGTGTCATTATCTTACGCCAGAAATAATTTCAGATAAGGGTGAAAACATATGGGATCGTCTAACGCATGAGCATCCGGAGGTTATCAAGGATAATTCCACAGGAGACGTTGCTTGCGATTCTTACCACCTATGGAAAAAGGATGTGGAAATCCTGAAGAATTTGGGTGTGGATTACTACAGGTTTTCAATTTCTTGGACCAGACTGTTGCCAACTGGAAGAGTTGATAAAATAAGTTCGGATGGGCTGAAATATTACAACGATTTGATTGACAGGTACACTGCATTCATATTTATTTTAGCAGTCGGTTGGCCTTGAAATAATTTTCTCAAGTTTTTGTAACTAGAACGGAGTAAGGTTGGCACTCATGAAATGTCGTTAATGTCATAACGCCGTTGCCACAACTCATATAGCAAATAAACCTATAGAAAAAAATCATATTACGCCACTGGATTGCTATAAGAAAAGTGTTTGTATAATGTTTTTATTTCAACATCCTAGCACTAAACAGAAACGGAGATAATGATCAAAGTTTAAATCACCCAAATTTTAAGTTTGGCCCATAACTCAACAACAAAAGGAGATAGAGGAATGCAGATGGTATTATTAGTTTCTCGAGAAAAGTCAACTTGAATGGAACACTCATTTTCCTCTATCTCATTGGGTTAAAAAGTTATAGTTCAGGTATCACCAATTTTGTCCACCCTGTACACCCTCAATACTACACAATATTTAATTATTATGTCCATTAAAAGACTCTTGCTGTTTTTTTTGCCAGCTTTCAGACTAAACAAGTATCCACATTGCAGAGTTGAGAGATTCTCTAATCTCACATATTATATCCAATTTTTGTTTCATTTTCAGTTTACTAGAAAACAAGATAGAGCCGGTTGTGACGCTTTATCACTGGGATCTTCCACAAGCTTTACAGTATTTCGGCGGATGGACAAACTTAATCACAAGTGATTTCTTCGCCCAATATGCTAGACTTGTCTTCAGCAGATTCGGTGATCGCGTGAAGACCTGGATAACCATAAATGAACCATACAGTATTTGTGAGACCACGTATGGTGATTTCCAGGGAGCTCCTCTGATACATTCTCCCGGTATTGGAGATTATTTATGCGGAAAAACGATCCTTGTGGCGCATTCCAAGGCATTCCACATTTATGATAAAGAGTTTCGGGAAAAACAAGGAGGTAAGGTTTGAACGAAGAAAATATTATGATATTTTAATCGAAATCGATTGATATACATAAGATCCTTTCATATAAAAATTAACAAATGTAACGATACTGATCAACGTAGCTAACCACCACAAATAATGATGGATACTTTTAATACCCGCCTTGGTCCGGAAGCTTATTCACTTGATTATTATGATAAGATATGATATTTTTTCAACATTTTTTAGGTAAAATTGGTATAACTATTGATACAATTTGGGCTGAACCAAGAACTAATAAATCTGAGGATGTGGAAGCCGCAGAAAGAGAGATGCAAATGTCGGTAAGCTCCTTTTATCTATAAATATATAATCTTTGACCTGAACATACATTTATTTCAACAGCAGATTTTCCCGCATGATCATCTTTTTAACCCTATCAATTTTTAGTGTATTATCTGTCAACTCATCTACTCTTTCCTGGGAGATTACCTACTATTGAAAAAAACTAACGTAAAAGTTGGTAAAAATAGTTTGACGCCGAAAGGCTACAAAAGATAACAATATAAATCGGATGAGCAGAAATAAACACTTTCCGTATACCATGGATAACTTCCATCGAAGGTGAAAATTTTTTTTCACAAGATTGAATAAGTACCTAATACAGACAGATCTGAAATCATTTACAAGATCCCTTGCCATAACTGCATCCGATGTTATATCAAAGAGTTAATCTTTGGTTATATAGGCCAGACTGGACAGATGCTTAAGGACCGAATCAGACAACACATTAAATACACTAATAACCACATCGAAAAGACTGCTCTCTCCTCTCATTCTGTTCAAACTAGACATAACTTTAATTTCGATAAAGTTGAAATTCTTGATACGGAAACGCACAAACTGTAACCAGCTATTTTTTCAATAGGGAGGAATAGCAAACCCACCCAGGTACCTACTAGTCGGAGACTGAGTTCGGGGTTATCTAAGGTGGTAGCGATAACAAGTACTTTAAAACCGAATTTATTACAAAAATTTAAATTACAGTGAACCATACAATGATTTCCAAGTCAAGAAATATATACAGCTGATGACCCAGTTCAAAATGAGGAAAAGAGAAATGCAATAATTAATCTGTCACGGTGATCAGAAATTCAAACTCAACACATTGAAATTAATCAATTAAACAATATTCAAAGTAATTATATTCAGTCAAAATATCAGATAATAAAGAAATCAATAGCGGTCACTTTGATTCCTGAGACAATGAGGGATATACGGGGTTTACACAAAATTTACAGTAACCGGTCGTCTCAGAAAGATCCCTGTAATCGGTTAATTTAGCGATGGGTTTGATCCCAAGCACTTTCAGTGATTTTCAGTGTACAGGCCAATCAGAATTAAAACTATTCAATAAACGGGATGGGTTTGATTTAGGTGAAACATAATGCAACAATAATACATCCTTATCATAATGCAACAATTTACAGGATAACGGGGTAGTTTATCGTGGTCTCCCCGTGGCAACCTTGGGTGTACACGCTAAGCATTACCAGCAGAAAGACTTTGAGACCTCTGCCGATTGGTTTTCGTCACCAGAGAGCCAGGCGACAGAAGTCTGCGGTAAACGGGAAATCTAAACGGAACACAACAGGGGTAGGACAGGATAGGCTACTGTGGTTTTTCCGTGGCAACTTTGGGTGTACAAGCATTACCAGCGGAACGACTTCGAGACTTCCGTCGGTTGGTTCACCAGAGAGCCAGGCGACAGAAGTCTGCGTTAAAAAGGGGGATTAACGATAAGGATTAACACAAGTAAACAAATAAACATCTCCATCAGACGGTGTTGCAGTGCTTCAACTGGAAAATTCAGGGAAACGGACATTTAAAACGAGGCTTGATTTTTATATAAAACAATCAAGTATCGTTACAAAACTCACTAGAAATATTGCTGAAATGTTACATATAAAGAACAATCTCTAACTGTTAACATCTTCTCTATAGAAGATGTATAAAGACTGTCTTTTTCCATTCCATTTCAAAATCTTTTCAACTCTTTGTACTATGAATGTACAATGTAATTATTGTAATATTTGTCTTTTACAATTACCTGTTCACTGTAAACGAAGATTTTTGAGAAAGAATTTAATGAGCTTACCTTTCAATTTTTACAGATGTCCCCTTACATGTTTTCATCTAATCTAATTAAATCATTCCTCATGCCATACGCAACACCATGACAATACCGTAGAAATCTATTTTCCTTAATTTTCACTGAATTCTCATATAAACAAGGTAACACTTTCTGTTCGAAATATACTGACCATCTTAAAATCATGATGTTGCATTCTCTTGCAGCCCTGAAAAAGAAATCGATAGGACTTCGAAACGTCGGCACTGTTACAAGAAGAATAAATAAAATCCTTCTCCAAATACCCAATATCTGATTTTTCCTTATGAAAATAGTTTCGAAATTAGTTTTTACGTTCAACGACATATAGAAATACCGGGTGTGCCATTTGAAATAAGAAAGTTTCTGACGATTACACTATTCAACAAGGGTTCTCCCACCTAAGAGATTTATATTTTTTTTGTTAGGTATTCCTCACCTTATTACAAAAATAATAGTACTTACGTTTGTTTAGCTCCCGTTATCAAAATAAAAGACATGCGTGAATTGTCCATGTTCGCACTTCTGTACCCTACGATACTTTATAAAATAAACAAACTATTGAAACAAGTTCAGTTTCTGGCAGCATTGAATGACTTTGAAAAAGAAGCCTGGTTGTCCTTTGTAGAAGTGACCAAAAATTTTCTTGGCAATCACAAATCTCCGCACTATGTAAATATCGTCAAAACGATGTTACAGGCTCATCAAAAAATGGGATGCAACATGTCCCAC
Source organism: Coccinella septempunctata (assembly GCF_907165205.1). Taxonomy (NCBI): domain Eukaryota; kingdom Metazoa; phylum Arthropoda; class Insecta; order Coleoptera; family Coccinellidae; genus Coccinella; species Coccinella septempunctata. The sequence goes on from NC_058196.1 coordinate 16,987,979, forward strand.
CTAAGAGATTTATATTTTTTTTTGTTAGGTATTCCTCACCTTATTACAAAAATAATAGTACTTACGTTTGTTTAGCTCCCGTTATCAAAATAAATGACATGCGTGAATTGTCCATGTTCGCACTTCTGTACCCTACGATACTTTATAAAATAAACAAACTATTGAAACAAGTTCGGTTTCTGGCAGCATTGAATGACTTTGAAAAAGAAGCCTGGTTGTCCTTTGTAGAAGTGACCAAAAATTTTCTTGGACATCACAAATCTCCGCAATATGTAAATATCGTCAAAACGATGTTACAGGCTCATCAAAAAATGGGATGCAACATGTCCTTAAAGCCCGTTTGCAACAGCCGGGAATTCTCTGGAGAATTCTCTACAAAATTCTCGCAAGAAAACGGCAGAGATTATTTTGTATGCAACTGAACAGAGAATTCTACCGAAAGTGCGTATGCAACGGTATATAATTCACGGCGCATGAATTTTCGAGCAAATTCTCTAGAGAATTCTCGGCTGTTGCAAACGGGCTTAAAAATACACTTTTTGCAACCACATATTAATTTCTTTCCACAAAATATGGGAGCCGTAAGTGACGAGCATGGAGAGCGATTCCATCAAGACATCGCGTCATTCGAAAAACGCTACCAAGGCAAAGGGGAACCCTCTATGCTTGATGATTATTGTTGGTCCATCGTTAGAGAAATACTGGAGTCGTCCTACAGCAGAAAAGACAAAAGATCTAAGCGATCGGAATCTTTTACACCATTGCAAATATTATAATGCATTGTTTTTGTTGAAAATCATGAATATAATTATTAAAAAACAACAAGAGCTAACTTCCACTTTTTATTTATCGTGCGTTTATACCTTGGCTACGAAGATTCAAAATATATATATTTTCCTTAGGTGGGAGAACAAAGCTATAATTTTGTCGATCAGTGTTATTTGTAGTTGATGTTTGAGAATTAGTTATGAACACTGGAATATACATTTCAGATTTGAATTTTTTTTTATGTGTAGGAGTAGCCAGTTTGTCCACTCGAAAAAATACTGTCTAGGCGTAACTAGTTTCTTCATTAATTGCTATTCAAAAAAAACTCCATATTTTCAATTTTTCGGCATTATCTCGTAAAGGGTGCTTCTAAGGTAAAAAGTGATCTGAGGAAACTCATCATAATTTGAGCTTGCCATTCCATTTTTGAGGTCAAATACAGGGTATTACATTCAAAAAAGTGTTACATTGGTCTATATCTTTGTTTTTGAACACCCAACACACACCACAAGAAAATAATATCTTTATTTATAGTCCCTCAAAATGAGCGCCGAGTCTGGGGTGGGCTAACCGGTATATGTATACGTGTGTAGATATATAGCAATAATAAATCTGAATCATAATCTTGTAATGTAAATGTGTAATCTTTACTTTTTCATTTCATTAGGTGTCTATTTCTCGCTTAAATTATTTCAAAAATAAACGAAATTAATTCAGATGTATAACATCCGCCTATAATTAAATGAACAAATGTTACGATCTTAATCGAACCAACAAACTATCATCGTATTAACAGAACTTCCATTTCGTCGACAAAGAGTAGACCATGGTTTCGATCTCATTTGATCTCGTCAGAGCAAAATAACTCCTTCGTCAACGAACAGAATGAATTTCCGGCTCCCTTATTTCGTTAATTATTCATCTGCCTTACATTGAAGGCGTGATAAAAATTTTCATATCCACGACTCTATTTTATTTCATTAGGTACTTTCTATCATCTTATCATCCTATAAGCGACATGTATGTTCAGTCAAAGATTCACTTTTTTTCAATACTCAGGTACCTATCAGAGTTACATAAATCAATATTTGACTTCGTATTGTTCAGTTTGGATGGTGGGCCCATCCGATATTTTCCACCAACGGAGACTATCCCGAAATCATGAAATCAAGAATCGAGGAAAGAAGCAGACAAGAAAATTTTGTCGAGTCCAGGCTGCCGTCATTCACGAAAGAGGAAATACTCAATTTGAGAGGAAGCGCAGATTTTCTAGGCCTGAATCATTATAATACCAAATTAATAAGTAACACCGAATTTCCGATCGGCGAACCGTCCTTTCAGAAGGATAAAGGAACGTCGGCCTTCCAGGACCCTAATTGGAAACCGAATAAACATACGGTACCATGGGGTTTCCGAAAACTTTTGAACTGGATCAAACGAGAATACGATAACCCCTTGGTTTATATCACCGAAAATGGATTTCCTGATGAGGGTCAACTTCAGGATGTTGGGAGAGTAATTTTTCATAAAGTATGTTCATTATTTAATGATAGAACATAATTTGAGTGAAATTATAATAATTGCATTTATGTTGAAGGAAATGATGAAAGCGATGCTACAGGCAATTGGAGATGGCTGCAATATTCAGTCTTACACAGTATGGAGCATTATGGATAACATGGAATGGAGGGATGGATACACGTCTGTATATTTTTATGCTAGCTCTTTAGATTGTACAAATGTCGGCGTTCACCCTGCGTTGAATTTCGGTCCATAACGTTCAATAGTTGGGGAGCCGAAGACTGAAAGTCGGGATTTCCTCGAGCGTGTCAGATTAATATAAGGGGACATACCTTGGACCCAGTAGAGTACTTCTACCAAAAGTTAGACCTGTATATAGGGGGAATTGTCTAGGACACCCTGTCAGAATAGTAAAAGAAAAAACGATCATTGTACATACTCGAGCGTGTCAGATTAAGAAATATGTGGTTGATTGCACGTTGAAAAGTATATATTCTCTTAATCTGACAATTTAAGAGTGTCGAAAATGTGTGGGAGGGCGCCAAAGTTGCAAAAAAAAAAGTCACGTGTACATTCTCGAGCGCGTTGGCTTTTTTCCTATTTTCAAGCTAATAATTCAAGAATAAGGGAAAAAATACAATCTGACGGTTTTAGCAAGCCGAAGCAAAAATTTGCCATAACGGTCACAAAAATCAGTTTTCTTGAATTATCTCCTTTCCTGGATTTCAAATCTTTTTCGCATTCATTCTAAAAGTTGTAAAGCATAACATTTTCTACAAACTTCATCCCAAGCTATTTTTTCTACGTTCAAACGTTTTTGTGACATATGGCGATTAAGGCCAGGTGTTTAGCGATACATGCTGAAGCGAAAATTCACTCGTTGGAAAATATTTCATTCTAAGGTTCAGTCAGAGACTAATTACGAAATTGTCATCATAGAAATACCTTGTTATTTTGACAATTGGATGAATGTAGATTAGACTGGGATTCTACATTGACCTTGCCCTTTCGCATGTGTGGCTAAGCTTCTCGCCCTTATCGCTCTCTAACTCGAGAACATTTAATAGTATGTAAAATGGCTTCAGACAAAAGTTGTGTAGAATTTTATTATCTACAATTTTCATGATGAATTCAAAAACGATTAGAGGTACAGGCAGGAAAATATTCGAAAAATTTTTTTTTTATTATCTTCAAAGTGTCAGATTAAGAAAACCCCCCCTGATTAGTGTCAGATTAATGGGTCAACACGTTTACAACACCGAGGTTAATCATCTGTATGAAAATCTGACACGCTCAAGTATGTAAAAGTAACGATTTTTTTTTTAATTTTCAAAGGACCGCTGTGACCTTGCGTATCGTCCAAATTGTCAGTCTCTTGAGAAGAACCTTCCTTTGGGTACAATTAACATATCCTCCAAAATCTGACACGCTGGAGAAATTTTTTTTTTTACCATTTTCAACTTTTCCGTACGGTCATTCCCACCGCGCAAACTGTCAGATGAGCATGAATTCATTATCAGAGACACGTAGAGCATATTCAGTATCTTAGTCTAACACTCTCGAGTATGTACAGGGTGGGCAAATTTCGATGTTTTAGCACTACAGTTTTTAAACCAGAGGAGATACACAAAATCTGATACCCCATTCTCGTTCTCTTTTTCTGAGAAACTAACAATTGTAGTAGTCATTTTTGGCCACCTTCTTTTGTTTTCGAGTTATAAGCGAAAATTGGAAAAATGGCGATATCGAAATAAATTTATATCTCCGCTAATACTGATGATAGAACTCTGAAATTAAAACATTATACAGGCACTTTAACTGATTTCAAAAATGTATAACATTATATGGTTTGTATCAATATAAATGATAGAAAATGGTCAAAAACGTTTTTTCTCAATATTTCTATGGTTTCTACTTTTGATGAGCACAGAAACATATAGCATCGTATGATTACCACTGTCTCCTTCTATAAGTCTTTTCATTATTATGAAAATTTATTAAATATATCTTGATTCAAATTTTGTGAAAATTGGTAAAAAGCATAGAAAGAATGACATTGCCGGAAGGAGACTGCTTTTGTTACAGGTAACTCTATTTTTCTGTGCTCGTAAAAAGTTGAAACCATAGAAATATTGGGAAAAAAGGTTTTACACCATTTTCTATCATTTATATTGATACAAACCATATGATGTTATTTATTTTTGAAATCAGTAAAAATTAAGCTTTCAAAAAATTGCACAGAAAACTAGTGTTCACATTTAAAAAAACATAACTTTGGGTAATAGCTTCGTAATTAAAAATCCGGCTAAAAAGGCGAGCACGCCACTGGATTCTACGTAAAAAAGTGCCTGTATAATGTTTCAATTTCAGAGCTCTATCATCAGTATTAGTGGAGATATAAATTTATTTCGATATCGCCATTTTTCCAATTTTTCCTTATAACTCGAAAACAAAAGAAAGTGGCCAAAAATGACTACTACTATTGTAAGTTTCTCAGAAAAAGAGAACGAGAATGGGGTATCAGATTTTGTCTATCTCACCTGACACCTGACGATTTTTTTTACATCTTTGAGACTCTGCAGACGCTTTCCCCACCGCTGAAAGTGCATACATCATAGAACCTTTTTTTCTTTCTACCATCTAATCTTCAAAATCCCCTAGGTCTCCACGACGCTCGAGTAAATCCCGATTTAGCATCCTCGGCTCCCCAACTATTACGTTTTCTCGGAACTTTTCCTCATTTTTATGAATTTTGTGCGAACTTAGCGCGATGAGCAAATAATTATTTTTCATGCAATTAGGATACACCGAAGTTGAACATTGATATTATTAATAATCTTTCGATGAGATTTCGATTCCTTATTACTAGCCAGGTAGAGTTGGCGGTAATTTGTAGCTATAAAATTGTATACTTTTGCCAAACTAATTTGCAGTTATTGCGAAAGATATTGAATCAGGTTTTTGTCGTAAATCCAGTGTTCCAAGTTTTCCGCGGGAGTTTCAAAGATGCGGAGTGGAAGAATTGATGATTAGTTCTTGTTTCACACATATCAATTATGGCGTCATCTCAACGGAAACTTACAGTACGTTCGCATGCGTGCAGAAATAATTTCTATACTTATTCTTAATGAAGAAATTTCTCATTTAAATATTCTCTTTACTGAAACATGATTGATCATCCCTGTGTTTTTATAGGACAAAATTTGTTCCAAGGTACCCTGGCGCATTTAATGCATTTTATGTTCTCGTTCCAAGTTAGGTACCACTTTCAGCAGATAACTTAGAACTTTAATTTTTTTTTCAATCGTATTGAAAAATTGAGATTTATTTCATGTGTCGAATAGTCGAATAATTCAAAACAGTTATATCTCATTCGCCAAATCAATTGCATGTGTATGTTTTGCAATATTCCAAGTTAGCAGGATCTACGGAATAAAACGATTTGATTAGATTATCTCAAGTTCTAGTCAACAAATTTCGAGTATCTCATAAGGCATCTTCTCTTATTCGTTTAATGAAAACAAGTGTTATTTGGAAGGAGAAATATAGTATCCATTCAACTAAATAAAGGTGGCATAAAAAATTTTGTTAGTCCCGTCCTGAAACTCTCTGAAAATAAACATCAAAAACCAAAAGACATAACAACCACGTCCGTGGATATTTATTTTGGATATTTACCTCAAGTTTACGTCTCAATGACCTTGTGTACTATATTAGGTGCAGTCCAAGTGATCTTATGACTGATGTATTCAAATTTGTATTCAAATATAGCACAGAAGGATAATTGTTTCAAATAACCAAAACTAGGAATTGACTTGAAATCGGGAGCATTAAACTGTCCAAAAGCTGCTTGTCTCTGAAAGAAATCCAAATATTTTCCAATGGACAGATCGATCCACTTAAAAACAATCACAATACAAATGCTAAAAATAATGTTTTGATTAAAAAAAAATCCATAAAAGACCACAAAACAACCAGCAAAATATTAAATGTATGCAGTAAGATGAAAAGAGAGCCACCAACTTAATATGCTCAAACACCAATCACCAGTTTTGTGAAGCATTCTATTCGTTTCGAATTTCAATAAATTAATTGATGCAACATCTATTCTCCTGTTTTTGGTGCCGATTGACAATATGCAAGATAAACTGAAGTGTAATTTTTTTTCAGGATCAAATTCGGATTGTATCAAGTTGATTTCAATAACCCTAATAGGACAAGGACACCCAAGGCATCTGCGAAGTTTTTCAAGACCGTTATCGAAACAAGAACGATTCCGGAAAATATAACTATGTTTATTGAATAATACTGCTGATCAATGTATCTAATTATAATAATATGATATATAACATTATTAATGCAACAAGAATACTACCTACTGCAGAAGTAAATTATTACATGTTCACATAACTGAAAAAGTACAATAGATTTAAAAGCCTCGCTTTAAATGAAAAAAAAAAAACAATACAACATCCTTGTATTCCAGTTTGACGTAAGGCAAAATTTTCGAAAAACCTTGAAACCTTATAAGTGACTATTGGCTATATGCACCGTTTCAAAACGAGATTAATTCCTTAAACATCCTTTTTTTCCATAGAGATTCTATGCTTAAACGTCGTTTTAGAGATTAAGCTTCGTTCAATCAAAGGGTGCATATGGCCATAAATGAACTAGAGAGAACTTATCTGAATTAATGAAGGTCCATTGGTTTTGACTCGGGAGGAAATGACTTGAAGAGGTTGCTCTGATTCCAGTGCACTGATGAATCTCCAAGGGTTTCTACTGCTCGCTACTCCCATTCTATGGTAGATATTTTCCTCCTCCGATTTCTGCTTGGAGTTCATTCGTTTGATCAATAAGTTTATCTGCAAGTTTTTCAGCAATGTGTTGACAAAAACTTATTATGCTGATACGTAAGAGTCATTTTAGTTCCTTAAATTCAACTGTATTTAAATTCTAAAATTGAAATATTGGTCAGTTATTATATGGTTGACAAAATTTTTTCACTTTATTTAATAATACACCCTACAATATTTCACAGGTGTTACAGTACTTGAAGGTACTTTTGTTAAGCGAAACACGTGTCGTGGTTTAAAAACTGATAGGCTGATAAAGATGTTATTTTTTCCGATATTTTAGACGAAAAGTAGAATGTTTGAGTTTATTCCATTTTTGTAAAACATGTTGTAATATTAGGAATCAATTCCCAATATACGACGTACTATTTACAGCACGAAAATCACGAATTTAGTGCTGTGTACTTGGTTGTCACAATGCTTATTACAATGCAGACAATTCTAGACAATTTCATAATTTTTCAAAAAAGTGGTTCGGAAAAAAATGTGAAATTTCAGTAAATTCATCCTTAATTTATTATACCTAATATCTCTTATTGTAGTGTTGGTAGTAATTCGAAAAGAATGGCAACCTAAAGATTTCCATAACATATTTTGTACGAAATGTATAGAGTAATGATCCTGTCAATATTGACAGAACTAAAATCCTGGTAAGTCTACCAGAAAACCTTCAAGCCTGGAGGATACAACTCTAAAACAAGTCGAGCTGTTCAAATACTTGGGAAGCTTCATAAATACTAGGGCTAACCTGGACACAGAAATACGGGGCACGGGGGCACGTCCCCCCCAGACGGACGGATCTTCCTATACATACTTGAACTCTCAAAAATAAAAGTGAAGTTCATTTCTAACATTTACTGTTGATTTTTTTGCTCGTCTGCCCGTTGTGCCCCCCCCCCCAGAAAAAAATCCTGGATCCGCCCTTGGCTTGAACTACAGTGACTATATATACCTACTTTACTGGGGAGTATATAGTCACTGTAGCTTGAACAACGTCATCTAAGACAAATAATGCACATTAGATAGTTCCACAAAGACTCAAGTAACTAGGGCCCGACTCAGATGCAGCTGCCACATTTTGAGGATGTAAGACACGAGACACCCCAAAATAGCTCTGTATGGCGAATTCACAGAGGGAGCCTGGAAACCAGTATAAGTGGTTTAAGGATATACTGCATCAATCCCTAAAATCAGTTAACTCCAATCATAACTGGGAACAACTAGCGTTAGACAGGTCACAGTGGAGATCTATGGTGCACAGTTATAATGGAGACTCGAAAAGAATTCAGCGGCGGCCAGATCTGGTAGGTGACTATCCTTGCCCGGAGTTTGGAAGGATCTGTAGGTCACGGTTGGGTCTATTCAGTCACAGGAGGGCACACAGTTGCAAGTAGCCCTAAGAAATAATAAGTTTGATCGCACCGATAGTCTGGTTTTTGAGTCTTTTTGTAGATTTATTCTCGGTAGCGAGATTCAGCAATGAATGATACTGAGAGCCCTTCATAAAACGCAACTATTTTTCCAGAGGTTACTTTAGTTTTAATTATGTCAGGTGCATCATGTGTCATTCTACGCATTTCGAGGGAAGCAAAAAATGGATAATTCTTGTGATGTCGTATTTTCATTTTCCTCGTATAGCCACTACATGTACAATATACTTCAAAGAATAGGACGCTACACCAATAATGAATAAAAATAAACCTACACACAGAAAACTAATCTCTTTAATCTCAACCCATATGCTAGGATAAAGGTTTGATAGTAATTGAAGAAGGAAAGGAGGAATTTTGGCATCAAACTGATTGAACTGAATTGAAAGATATATGGAATTTTTCATTGGAAAGTAATATTATTGGCCATAGTGCGGATGAAATATGATATGTGATGTGGCAAATTATTGTAAAATTGTTGATGATGAGAAAAATTACTTTCTCTAGTATTTATCTTATCTCTGCCATTCCATTTAGTTCAATTAGTAAATTCCCCAAAGTAGTCATCATTCCTGTATTATTTTGTCATTTTTGTTGTTCTGTTATTAATGAAACAAATAGATATCGATTACACCACGTTTAGTCGACATGCACATTTCGTATATTCTTTTCATATTGATATAATTGATTGATATAAATAACTACAGACCTATAAGTCTCTTAAGTAACTTTTCCACAATTTTCGAGAAAATTATAGTAAATAGACTTCTCAGCTTCTTCAGGAAATTCAAGGTTTTAAATCCACAACAACATGGTTTCATAAAAGGAAAAAGCACTGAGACAGCGATTTACGAACTAGTGGAGATGATAACTGAGGGCTTGGAGATGAATGAGCAGATACTCGGATTCTTCTTAGATTTCTCGAAGGCATTCGATTCAGTAAATCATGCGATTTTACTACAGAAACTTGAGGCATATGGCATACGAGATGCTCAACTCAAGTTCTTCAAGAGCTATCTCAGCGGACACTCTCAGCATGTATCTCTTAGGATAGATGGAGTTGATTATGCGTCTGTAGACTCATTTATTGAGCAAGGTGTGATACAGGGCAGTGTGCTGGGTCCGCTGCTATTTGTTGTATATATAAATGACATTCCTAATATCGTTAGAAATATACTCTCCGCCTTCAGGGAAGGAAATGATATATATAGAATGACATCTCTACCATCAATAGCATTCATCAACTTTGCTGACGACTCAAACATTCTAATACGCGGGAAAAACCGTGAAGATCTTCAGGGCCTCCTTGAATATACTCACCAATCTGTACAATCATGGTGCACACTAAATAACTTACATCTCAATGTGGATAAGACGGAATTTGTTTTCTTTTCCCATAAACTAAGAAGTGTTGAAGCAGAACATCAGCTCACATTATCAGAAGAAATTATCTCTCCTCGAACAACAACCAAGTTTCTGGGTATCCACATTGATGAACACCTTGAGTGGGCAGAGCATGTTGATAAATTGTGCAGAAGATTAAGCCAGACAGTGTTTGTTTTGCGGGTGTTGAGATCGGAGCTCAGCTTGGAATTTTTGAAGGCAATTTATTTCTCCAACTTTCAGTCCGTGATGAGCTATGGTGTCATTTTTTGGGGGAATAGTCGACATGTGAAAATGGTTTTTTACATCCAGAAGATGGTCGTTAGGGTTCTTTTTGGCCTGAGGTACCGGGAATCCTGCCGTGGCGTATTCAGGAAGAATAACATTCTCACACTTTCTGGCATCTACATCTATAGATGTCTGCAGTTCCTGTTCCAAAATAGGAACCTTTTCGACAAATTTAGGAAAAGTGATTCATACAGGACCCGAAATCAATTTTTTCTGTACCCTCTACATACGTTGTCCCTGACGGAAAGAAATTGTACATATATGTGCCTAAAACTATATAACAAACTACCATCCAAAATACGTCAAATTGATAACTTCAAATGTTTTCGAAAAGAGGTCTACAGCCTATTGTTACGACTAGAGCCATACACTGTTAGTGAATTCCTGGAGAGTAACATTGAATGTTGATCTTCTCTGTTTTTGTTTATTTTTTTCCTGTATGACGTTTCCCATCTTCATTGTTTTGTTAACAATTATTATTGGTGAATAAAGATATTCTATTCTATTCTATTCTATTCTATTGGCCCAGAAATTGTATCTCTGTAATCTGTGGATTACAGAGTTATCAACGGCACCGTCCGATCTGTCGCATCCCCCAAACAATATTACATTTAAGATAGGCAACACATAAAACGTAATAAACTTTACTGGGAGTTGCCTATCCAAATAATATGAGGCACCATATAATAATAATTTGGTAAAAATATACATCTTCTCGAAGTGGAGTTGTAATCATATAAGTCAGTAAATTCTTGAAGTCATGATCCACATTATTTATTCGATGTTTATGAGAATGATAAGGGACGTGTTTCATACTCATAAGAGTCCATCTTCAGTCCCTACAAGGATTTTATTATAGAAAGAAAAGAGAAAGGGCATTGGCCTATAAATCTAAAGAACAAAATGAAAAACGAGATTTAATCTATCAGATGAATCGCCAACAGAAAGTACCAAAGATGCAAAATTACTGATTACATTTTGAAAATGGTTGGATGAAACAGTAAACCAAGTATATAGAAACGAAGAATTTTACAGTTAAAATATTTATAGTAGAGTAAAACAATCAAAAAATCCACTCCATTATGAAATTTCATGCAGAACAGTCGATGGGTAAAGTCCTGATGGAAAAAAGTATGCAAGACCTCCAGCCCATCCTCGACCTGAAAACAGTGTTTCTTTCTCATTAATCAAATGGTCCGCAAATGGACTTTCTGTTGCAATTGGCGAATCCACCATCCCCGCGTTCTACCCGATTGTTGTCACATGTTCCGTGACCGTGGCTGTAATTTTCCTGCCACTTTTACCAATGTAACGCCGTATAAACGGTAGATTCACCGTTGCAGAAGCCACATACAGGGCTCGTAAGAAATTAAGAATGATCTTTCCTATAACAAAATATGAAAATAACATTTTGCTGGAAATGGCCACATCTACCTTGTTTTTAATTACAAAGTTGTAGAATAGTAGGCTACTGTCACCGTCTTTACTTAATGCATAGACATAGCAATTTTGGCTGAGCAATACCTTTTAGGTATTGCTCAGGAGATATCTCGAAAAGGGGCGGGCTGAGGAAATTTTGTTATAGGAAAGGGCCACCTTAATTTCATACGAGCAATCACCTCCTGAATTTCGTCACATGAATATGTACAACCGAACATTTAAGTCCAGCTTTTCGGCAGCTGCATGTCCCACCACACCCCTTTTTGCAGTTACAAGATACGGATTTTAATGAGGAATCGGGAGCTGGTTTTTTCGCCATTGTTATAGGAGTGAGCTCGTAAGCGCCATGCTTCTGAACCCAGGGTTTTTCTCTATGCCAGTCCATTTCTGTACTTAGTGTTAGTGGTACGTCCTAAAGGCGTGGCTTTTGTACTTGGCAAAAAGGCAAGATTAAATAATGCGTTGGAAACGAATCTCTTCCAAACACTCTTTATCCATGTTGCCTCGGCAATCTCCACTGGCGTGTCATCTTGTTGATTGAAAATTTGAATTATTTCATGAACCGCTCTGTTCTTTTCTATCAGCGTACAAAATTTAGTTTTTCCCTGATTGAATAGGGATGACGTAGCCCGGGTTTCATAAAGCTTGACCAGGGAATCAACGCTTGATTGACGAATAGACGTCAATTTGTTTTTAATCGATAATTCAGTCATGATCATTCACATTATCATTCTCGCATCAAATTGAGATGTTCCTACGTCCATTCAATTATTATCAATTGCTACTTCTCTGATATATTCAGAAATTAAAATGTTTCAGTGATTTCGTTTCAGAATTCGAGTAACTGTCAAATCGTTGATCGGACAATCAAAGTTTTATGAAACTCGCTGGTAGTGTCACAACCACAGAAAGCATACAAGAACAGAATATAATAATAATAATAATAATAATAATAATGATCCTCTGGAGAGGAGTGTGAAAGCCGCAAGGCTAAAGTCATAATAATAATAATAATACATTTGAATGTGCTTGGTTGGTTCTTCATATTTGAAGCTACTTGCTGAATATATCCCCTCAGCAGTTTTTCCCCTTCCAGATTTACGGCAGTATATAGTACTTTCCCCTAGTGCTAAGGCTGTCAGAAGTACAGCAAAAGAAATACTGGGCACAGAACGCTCCCGAAAATCCCCAGACTGGTTCGCAGACAGCGAAACTCATATCGCACCCCTTTTGGAGGCAAAACGCAAAGCAATGAAAACCTCAATTAATAAGCCTGGCGATGTTGCAGCCCAAAAGAGTTTTACAAACATAAAACGCGAGGTCCGTCAAGAAAAATCAAGGATAGCTCGTGGAAAGAAAAAGCGGGGGAAATACAAGCTCACGCAAATAACCATGATTACAGGCGTTTTTTCTCGAAGCTATTAAAACTGTTTATGGTCCAAGCAGAAAAGCTAACTTTCCTATAGGAGATGCTCATGGAGCTATAGTAACTGATGATAGAAAAATTCTCGAAACATGGAAGGAGCATTACTCGCAGGTCTTGAATCAAAATAACGACTAGTATTTATCCATTTCAGACCCGCTCCCCGTGTATAGTCCGATGACATCGCTTGATGACGAAATCTCAATGTCGGAAATCATAAGTGCGATAAAAATTATGAAAAATGATAAGTCACTCAGGTCTAGACGGCATTCCAGCGGAGGTATTCAAAGCCCTGGATGATGACATTATCAATAGTCTCCTAGCACTATTCCGCAAGATCTGGGAACAAGGAGATGTGCTACAAAACTTCAGAGATGCTTTAGTTATCAACCTCTATAAGAAAAAAGGTGATACGTCAAATTGCAACAATTACAGGGGCATATCGTTGCTTAGCGTGGCCGGCAAAATTCTCTCGAAGATTATGGCTAATCGTCTGATTCCACTCTTAGAAAAGATTTTACCTGAATCCCAGTGCGGCTTTCGACCAAATCGAGGTACGGTGGACCATATTTTCACACTGCGACAGCTGCAAGAGAAGGCCCGTGAACAACAATCAAGGATCCATACAGCCTACATCGATTTAAGTAAGACCTTCGACTCGGTGAATCGGAGAGCTCTATGGAAAATCATGGCCCGCCTTGGAGTACCCGTAAAATTCTTAGCAGTGTGTAAAAGCCTTCATACCAACAACACCGCTAGAATATAGCATAATGGCTCTACAACCGAACATTTCTTAACCAACTCTGGAATAAAACAAGGCTGCATGTTAGCGCCTTTACTGTTCAATATTTTCGCCATAGCTGTCTCGATAATTGCTGACATGAGTATGCCTGTAAGAGGTGTTGGAATAAGATTCAGATTTGATGGAGGCCTATTCAACCTGAAGCACCTCAGATCAGAAACCTGTTCTAAGTTTATCACGGAACTTCAATATGCAGACGACTGTGCACTTATCGCTTGCAGCCCAGAGGATCTACAGATAAAGCTGGGCACCTTTAAACATATATACGAAGCTTTAGGCCTGAGACTCAATATCGACAAAACCAAAATCCTGGTAAGTCCCCCAGAAAGCCTTCAAACACATGATGCATCATGTTCCTATTCGAAATTTTTATGGTTTTCGAAATAAGGTCAAATTTTTATGAAAGGGGGGATTTAAGAATGCCTCGCTAAGTTTATCTAACAAACATAATTTCTCGTATGAATGAGACGAACACCTTCAATTGAGTTTTCAATGATTTCAGAACCTCACGAAATAAACGTGGCAGTAATTCCACGGTAGGAAAAGTAGTCGTTCATTGAAAACCCTGACTTTCATAGAACTTCTTTCTTTATTTCCCAAACCATGAAGTTTCGTATAGAAACATAGGGTGTTCCATTCGAAAAAAATCAACTTTTCACCGTTTTCGTATGGACGCACAGGACGAATAATTTTGGACACCCTGTATACCACAAACCAAGTTTTTGCTTAACTAAACTCATTCTCAGGATATAACTGACTTATTTACGTAATTCAGCTTCCTAAAATATGAAATTCAATGCCCTTTCTATGCCTATATTTCATTGGATCCACGTTGTTGGCAAGTATCTGGAACAAGGATAGAGGGAAGTACAAGAAAAAATTATCCAAATTGGGATTGAGAAGCGAAAAAAATTTTTCATTTATTTACAAGCTTTAGGTCTCATCAGCCTCTTGGGTTATTAGAGACCACTTTACTGGTTATAATTCTGAGTAATATTGATTAATATTCAACTTTTGACTATGTATTTTCCATCACTTGTCACAATTTTGTTAGTACACCAATATAACTCATCAAACATCTCAATTGACGTCATCTTGTAGCGGTGTCGAGTATCCAATTGCAGGGGGAACCCCAAGTCCTCTTGGGACTCAACGGCGGTCGAACGGACGCGGAAGCCGGTACTTCACAGCCTACAATTATTAGATCAAGTTCAAACGGTAGGTGGATATTTTCAGCCAGTCCAGAAAACGGAAAATAGCGAAGATATCCCCTCAGGTATGCACTACGAAAGGAACAATAACGGTACAAGTGATTTGCCTTAAACTTTCAAACCTGTCGTATTTCTAACTGTACCGCACGGAAAATTTCTTACACACTTTTCTCGGCACCTCGATCTCAACTCATTCGCTCTTGATCTTCAGCGCCGGGCGTCGAAGAAGTAGGTACCCCTCTCCTCGGAAAATTTGCCCCACTATTGGTAACTCATCTCTCCATTGGATACACTCAAATTGTTCGGTCAATCAGCCGGCTCGGAAAGAGACAGAAACTACCGAAGAGAAGGAAAAACGGAAGAAGTTGAAAGACCTTTTTCGACTCAGAAAAAGTACGATTGAACGGAAAGAATTATAAAAAATATGAATTCTGAAAACAAAAGACATATACGGTTTCCGCTACAAATATGGGACTGATCGATGGAAATCAATGACATAATATCAATCGGTAAAGCCCCCCTATGATTATATAACGGATTTATTCAATAATATTTCGGTGGTCAGGTCTTAATATGCAAGTATCGGTGAAGAAATTTCTCTATGTGGCGGAGTAAAAATCTGCCACGTCACAACGCCAACATTGGAAATATTTTAGTCAGATAGATAAGCAGTGTCAACCCTAGTTCCAAAATTTTCAGAATCCTATGATCCGTTCTCTGTAAACGTCTAATAAGCCACACATAGTGGGACATCCTGTATAATCAGAATGTACAACCTATACCTACCAGTTTCATGTGATCGAGATCGGAGTAGCATAGCTTCGTAAGTTTGCGATCAACTCAATCAACCATGTAGCTAATGGTGGCAATAGATAAAATATTCAATGACAGTCATAGAAAAGTAAATTCATATACGAGTTAAACAGAATCTATAAAGGAAATCTTTTCCTGAACTCTGCCGTCGACAATTCTGGCAGATCACTGAAAGTGTCAGAAACTGTGACAAGCCACAATAAAAAAACTCCAAGATGGGGTTCTTTCACAAAATCATCCATAATCTTCCAGAAATATGATTGTTATAACAACTCTGTTCTTCGTAGCCGTATTCGGGTACATTTGGAAGAAAAAAGAAAGATTTACAGCATGGTTAACACAATGGATGAAAAAAGAGAATGATGGGCATTGAAGGGTAGACCATAATGGATCGAAAAAAATAATATAATAAATCTTCAAATGAACTTCATATCCAAATTTATTAGTCATATGTTTTCATCTTCATATGAGTTTATTGAAGGAATTCACATAAAGCATATCTGTTATATGTGCAGCAAATAATAAACAAATCAATCTGCATTTTATATCGCTGGACAAATTATAGTTGAGTATTGCAGATGGAACATATGTCCCTTTATTCTTTATCGATATGCTTTTCGAATTGCTAAATTTCTTGTTATGATATAAACGAAATGCTTCGTCAGAAATTCAGAAAATGTCAAAAACCTTTCCGCTGGCTGATGGAGTATTTATACCAATATGAGTTGCTTTCCTAGAATGTTTATATAACTGTGTTCTGTTGTTCTTGAAGATTAGTTTGAACCTAATGAACAACAAAGAGTAAGAGCCAGATCAAGAAAATTCTTTTCTCTTTTCTTTTTGCGTGTTTGAGACAAAATAATAAAAGAAGCCTATGTTTTTTCCCAAACACTGTGGATTTTAGTAAGAAATTATATAGAAGAACTTGTTTGTTGAGAATCGATCAAGCTTTCAAAGATTGATTTTTTTATTGTAGAATATGAACATGGAAAGAAGTTTCTGGCGAAACAAGATTAGGGCTGGCCTTTTCTACCCCTTTCAATCAAATAGGGACATCACCAAAAATTTTTTGAATGCCTTCTCGCCCGCATAAAATATTTGCTCAATTTCAGTCTTGTCAGTTTCTTGATTTTTAAGAAAAAACTGCTTTACGGGCGCTAACTTCAGGAGGCTGTAACTAAACAGGGGGGTACCACAAAATAAAAGTTCATATAAAACACCCACCCTAATTTTTGGCAAGCCCTGAATTTTTTCGCAACTATTTATAGACACTACCTTATACATCCTGTATTTTGGAAGACACTTTGGAAATCTTGTATGTATATTGATTGATCGAATCATCGAGTGGAGATGTAGCACATGAGAGTAAGACGGAAAATATTCTTATAGTGGAAAACCTGAGATCTTATCTCAGTGATTTATTAGTGGCACTTATCGCAGAAAGTGGGTAATCCTCATGGCCTGAGGGGTTCGAGGGACGATTTCTTGTGTGTACCCAGTGTCACTAGGCGACCGCAACTGACCGCCGCCGGCTGACCAGATGACCAACTTATTAGGCAGTCTATTCGTGTGACGGCACCTACCACTTGAACCGCGGGGGCGAGTTTTGGGGGTGAGTGCCAAATATGAGGAAGATATCTTCAATTCTCCTAGAAGCTTCGAGTGAAATTTAGAGAAAAATGTTGAATTTGTTAGGTGAGTAACTAGCCGATCACTTTATCTTTCAGACATTTTCATCCGCTCTGTATCCGCAGTAGCCTTTTCCAAAGGAAATGAATTTTTAATACATTTGAGAATAAGATGAATTTGTGAATCGAAAGCAATCCGTGAAAGTTTAACTACAATAACTATTTCTCAAAAGTAACTTCCAAAATAACTTGAAAATAAAGCGCGCGTTGTTGAGTTTTACGACCAGTTTCAAGTTTCAAGTCCCTTTAATTTCGAAGATTTCTTCAGTTCCATTTCGAGAAGGACTGAAGGAGGCATTAAAATCGAAGGGACTTCAATTGACCCTCAAACTGGCCCTAAGTTTGCCTATCGAATCAGAGAAATCCCTTGTCATTCACAGTTGAATATAAAAGTCGTTATATTATAGAAAATTTAACCAGCAAGGTTTTTATGTGAAAATTATCTTTACATGAGATACAGATGACAAAAATATGGATTTCTTGTAAACAAGTTGTAAATGAACCCGTTGTTTTCCTGCTTTCTTGTGGACGTTGAGTTGAGGAAAATTGTCTACTACAATTTTGGAGAGCTCAAACAATTTTGTGAAACTGTACGCAATGCTATAATTAAATTATTGTTGATAAAAATGATCTCTCAGAGCATATCTATTCAATGAATATTTCACGAAACATGGTTGAAGAAATACAAATTTAGGAAAGAAATTATCCTTACCACTTGCTTTGCACCTTCAACTTTGGTGTAAGTTTATGTTAGAAAGGGCCAAGGGGACGGACACGATCGAGTCATGAACGTGCAAATTATCTGTGCCTACGTGAATCACCGAATGGAAGGATGCAAGATCTATGAAAAGATGCGTAATCAAAGATTATAATATCAAAAACTTTTCAACCCTATATCTAATGCCCCAGCCTATCGAGTTGAATGATTACAAATTAAGACCTTTATGTTTGAGGTAGCCATCGTCCATCTGAAGACGGAGTGGCAAATCAATTTGTCCTCATATCATTTTAATGAAATTTGTGAAGTGTGTTTTATCTTTTAGGAGATTGTCAGTTCATGGATTAATTTCTTCTGAAAAAAAATTTGTCATGTAAACCAAGCAGGTACAGCCAGTTCATAATATGTATAACGACATAAGTTAATGGTATAGAGGTTGTTTCTTTCATAAATATTCGATATCTACTGAAAGTACACATCAATTGATTCGCCCTTTTCTACTGTTAGCTTTTATTCATGTCACAAATGACCATATGGACATGAATTGAAACCAAACCAATCCTTGGAGTTTTATAACTTCAAAATATATCGTTTGGCTATTGACTATGCTGGCAATTTTTTTAATAGGATTAACTGGACTATTTCCATTATTTTCACCAGCTTTTTCTCAACTACTTTTTCTTAATTCTTACTTACTTTGTAAGCGCATGATACAAGAGCTTAGGGGGGAAACTGCATGATACAAGAGCTTAGGGAAAAAACCCTGTCTCCTAATAAGCATAGTGGATTATAAGGAATTAAACTGTTTACAAGATAAGCTGAAATATTTGAGGTTGAAGGGGATCTCACACTGTAAAAATTGATCCATTTCTTGAAGCCAAAGAAAATCTAGAGAGTCTTCTCCAAGTTACCAGAAAATTTCATCTGAAATAAAAAAAAAGCAGAAAAATTTGAGATAATAAAGTTTTTCAGGGTGTCTCTTAACAAATGCGAAGGACTTAGGGAAATGATTCCTCGATGAAAATAAGCAGGGGTAGTTCTTATAATTTATTTTCGAAATCGTCCTCCTTTCCAAGATACAGCCTTTGGAAGGCGCTGGCGAGTTGACAGTTTTTAATCTTTTTTGTACGAGTTCTAAAAAACACTGAGTCATAAAAATATATATACATAATATGAAGCACTCAGTAATTATTATAGTTGGGTAGCCCAAGAGGGAAATACCTAATTTACTCGATCGTGTCAGATTAATATGAGGACCTTGGATCGTGCAGAGTACCTCTACCAAAAATTAAACTTGTATATAGAAGTGATTGTCTAGGACAGCCTGTCAGAATAGTAAAAAAGAAATTATTGTATATACTCGAGCTTGTCAGATATGTGGTTAATCACATGTTGAAATATTAATCTGACAATTTAAGCATGACGAAAATATGTGGGAGGGCACCAACCTTGAAAAAAAAACGTCACTTGTACATTCTCGAGCGCGGTGGCGTTTTTCTCATTTTGGTTCAAATCATCATCATCATCATCATCATTGCTGTATCCCGTTGCCGGGAATGAATCTACAAAAAGACGAAAAAAGGGAAAAAAACAAAAAGAAAAGAAAAAGAAAGGGAAAAAAAAAGGTGCGAACAGACTTATAATTTTTCAGGGCTAATTGCGACTGTGTGCTCTCCTGTGACTGTAGAGTCCCAACCGTGACCTACATATCTTACCACACTCCGGGCATGGATAGTCACCAACCAGATCTGGCCGCCGCTGTATCCTTCTCGAGTCTCCATTATAACTGTGTACCAAAGACCTCCACTGTGACCTGTCTAATGCTAGTTGTTCCCAGTTATGATTGGCATTAACTGATTTTAGGGACTGATGTAGTGTATCCTTAAACCGCTTGTACTGGCCTCCTGGTTTCCGGGCTCCCTCAGTGAATTCGCCATATAGAGCGAAAAATGATTCAAGAATAACGGAAAAAATATAATCTGACAGTTTCAGCAAGCCGAAACGATAAAAAATGACGTTGAAGGCCAAAAAATCAGTTGTTTTGAATTATCTCCTCTCTAGGACTTTAAGTTTTTTTCGCATCCAATATACAAGTTGTTGAGCATAACATCTTCTGCAAATTTTTTCCGAAGCAATTTTTTCTACGTTTGAACGTTCTTGAGATATATGGTGATGAATGTACATCAGACTGGGTTTCTACATTGACCTTGGCATTTCGCATGTGTGGATAAGCTCCTCGTCCTTATCGCTTTCTAACTCGAAAAAGGTTAAGGGTATGTAAAATTGATTAAAAAAAAGTTGTATAGAATTTTATAATCTCTACAACTTTCATAATAAATACAGAAACGATTTGAAGTACAGGAAGGGAGATATTAAAAAAAAAAATGCCTTGTTATCATCTTCAAATTGTCAGATTAAGAAACCCCCCCCTGATTAGTGTCAGATTAATGGGTCAACACATCTACAACACCGAGATTTACCATCTGTATGAAAATCTAACACGTTCGAATATGTACAAGTAATGATTTTTTTGCATTTTCAAAGGACCGCTGTGACCTTGCGTCATGTCTGAATTGTCCGTCTCTTGAAAAGTGGCTTCCTTTAGGTCCAATTAACATAATATCCTCTAAAAATCTGACACGCTATAAAAAAAAAGTTTTTTCACCATTTTCAACTTTTCCGTACGGCCAGCGCCACCACGCAAACTGTCAGATTAACATGAGGCACGTAGAGCATACACATTATCTTAATCTGACACGCTCGATTATGTACATCTGACTATTTTTTCTTAACCTGCAGACGCTTTCCCCACCGCTGAAAGTGCATACATCATAAAATCTATTTCTTTTTCTACCATCTAATTTTCAAAATCCACTAGGTCTCCATGACGCAAGAGTGAATCCCAATTTAGCATCTTCGGCTTCCCAACTATTACTGAAAAGCTGTATTCAAACTGGACTATTCATGGTAGAGCCACCGAGTCCAAATCAGTGGAATCCGCTCGATGAATATTTCACCGTGTATGGGTTTCTTCCACAAAAGTACTTTGCATTTGAAACTTGATGATCACAATTCAGTTGCAACTACATATCTCATTTCTGTTCCAGAACGCGAATCATTATCTGTAAAATATATTAGCAATACAAATGATAAAATTTGGTCACATTTATAAATCACCAGAGAACGATCATAGATGTACACTGAATTCATTTTTTCATAGTAAGTACTCGCATTATTTCATCCGCTGAACAGCGTATAAACCTATTAAAAATAAATCGACCATTCCCCCCAATCTGTTTCTCTGAGTTCAGGCACTATTGCCTGAACTCAGAGCCTTTCAATTTCTATAAATTGAAAGGCTAAATGCTACGGACACGAACCCTCATTTGTTTTTCATGAGCTAAGAGGAACTTTTACTTTCTTTTGATTTCTCATTGTTTGTAAAGGTTCGGGACGGTTCGACCATCAACTATTTGAAATGTTATTAAATAGTTGAGTACCGCCCAGAATCATGTTGAGCAAGATTGAATCCAACGTTTCAGTTGGGATTGAAAAATAGTTTCTTCCATAATATATTATGCATTTCATTCTTCTACTTTTTTCTGTTTTGACTTTATGCTATTTTTTACCCAATTGGGAATAACGATAAGTTTCATTTCAAACCTAGCGAAAACTCCTAATAGGTCAGCTTATGTATCCCAGAGACAGCTTATCATTCCAGAGATATTTCAATCAACTGATAGAAAATTGTTTTGCTGTCCTCTACTATTTATGGGTCAATTTTTTCTTTGGAACATAAATACATGAACTGCCCATTGCAGTACTACGAATGTATTTGTTGTGGTACACACATTCGATGCTTCTGTCTAGCGCGACACTAAGGCAGTGGCGTAAATGATATAAATTTATATATGTCCTACCTTTTCGTATTGAAAATTGATGTGACAATAATGTCAAAGTCAACTATCTCAATTGTGATTGGCGACACTAAGCAACTGTATGTGTGCACAACCATAATATAGTTATGGGTGTGCCACTGGTGGGCTTTTAAGCCTGAGTGGTGACACGAATCAAGTGATCATCGAAGTCGGTGGTAATCCTCGACCCAAACTGATGGAACCATGTCGTTTTATATCAGCAGATTCACTGATTTACAACGAATTATTTTGATCAACCAGTAAATAATGAAAGGAACCGCGTTTCGGAGCGCTTTCCTCTTTTTGAACAGCTGTAAGAATGAAGAGGTTAGAGATAAACACAGACAGTAAATTAATAATTATATGTTCATATACCCAGGCATCTTTTAAAGTGATATTCAGTCCTTCACCAGTATTCAACTTCAGATCTCCATGCTTAACAGCTTTGATACTTTCCCCTCCTTTGGCAACATTCACGGACCTGTCTATTTTTTCTCATATTTACCAAAAATTTACTCGCTTCTTCACTAATCAGGTGATGAGTTGCACCGCTAACTATAATAAAGGTAATTTTCTCGTTATTTATGTAGTGTGGCTCTGGAGTCTGCTCTCTTATGTCCATATTTTCCATAGTTATGGCATCTGTATGGAAAATTTTGGGTGCCCACTTCCTCTACCTCGATAGTTTCTTCTGCCACGTTCATGGTAACTTCCTCTGTATTGCCCTCTTGGGTCTGCAGCACTTCTGAAAACCGTTTCTGGTGGACTTTCATCTTCATGCTTGTGTTTGTGTCGGGTTTCTTCCATTAAAAGTTTACTTTTAACAAACTCTAAGCTTATAGTCTACCCTGGCAGAATAGTATATCCAACGCAGTTGTAACTCATTGGCATGTGTCCGGCATTGATAATAGTAATTGTGATATTTCTTCATTTTCTTATATCGAGTCCAGAGGTTCAGAGGTAAAACCACACTCCGTACTTTCAACTTGGAACCTCAGCTTCAATACAATACCACTGCTGCAAGTACGATTCTTGGCTGGCTTGCAAACCCGTTGGGAGCAGAAACAAGAATGTTGAACATTTTTGCCTTTGCCCCCGTCTGGTTCTCCCTGCTGGAAGTACGATTCTTGTAGAAAATAGGTGTATGTGAATTCTTTTTTCTGAAATTGGAATAGGTGAAAAAATGTTATAGATATGTGTGTCAAAAATTCTCCGATATTGAGAACATCGCATACTTTCTGGACATAAATCTCATTTCATGGATACCTCACTGATATGCTTATAGAAAATGTTTCTATTCGCAATATTTCACGCTATTGATTCGTAAGGAATGAAATGAAACTAAAATTTGAATATACAGAGTGGGCTCCTCTTGAACACGAAACAGTCGAGATTACAGACGAGATGAATTTCTTTCGAAAAAATGCTTCTGAAATTAAATTTACGACTATATCGCCTCTAACTGTAGAATCCTTTGCCTTTGATTCCTATATTCTTAAGGGGAAGATGGGGTAAATTATACATCATTCGAAAGGTGTTTCGATTCAGAGTTTAGCACATTTGATATTTCTTTAAACAATCTATTTGTTCTAGAGAATTGCCAATTTTCTACAGAATTAATCATTTCGTTGAACATGTTGTGTGATTCAATCAAATTTTCGCCAATTTATTCTGTGATTTCGACGATAACCGTTAATTGTTATACACCATATATCCAAATATAACTGTTTGATTCTTTGATTAACAATCAAGGTGAGAATGGTTTATTCTTTGTAAAAAAGATTCGAAATGGATTTTCTTTATTTTCAAACGATTGCTGGAACCGTACATCATATTTATCATACAAATTACAGAATAAATGATTGAAAATTCGATTGATTCACACAACATGCCAAACCAACAATTTTTAAAATGTTTATGTTTCAAAAACGAATGAATCAAATGACGAAAAATGAAATATACTGAGCGCAAAATGAAAAGGCCTTTCAAATGAGGTATCACTTATCGCATTCTTCTTATTCAAAACTTAGGGGTTGGCGTGGTAACAAACCCTTAATTTGATTCCGTATCCTATGAGATACACCATATTCACGCAAGTATTATTCTGTATAGAGGGCTGCATCAGGTTGCATAATGTAGTATATTATATATATATATATATATATATATATAGACCTCATTTCATTCAAACCCACAACTACCGCCATGCATGCAAGTTTGTTGAAAAAACAGTGTCATTAGTAAGTAATGTTGGTTTTTTATAAATGCTCTTGCCAAATTAAGGGTTAAGGGTTGAAACGATACGGTTTTGAATTTTATCGCAGAAGTGTTTCCCCTCAGTCGAAAATTGGCGTGTCTGAGCATTCTTTCGGTATTAGGTCATTCTACCTGTTAATCCGAATGTTTCTTTTTCAAAAGCCCTCCCTGTATATTCAATAGATAAGATAACATATCTTCATGTTTCGTTATCAATTAACAGTCTACGTGGAAGGTCTTGAATAAAAAACTATTTTTATATTTCCAACTATTTATAAATCATTTCTTTCGGCAGGCTCAGAATTCATATTTATGTGTCGAAAAAAAAAAGAACAGAAAAGAAAAGAAAAGAAAAGTCAACTGATACTCTCTCTTTGCGATAACTTCCTCTTGCTCGCAATTCAGCCTATCCGAATCTGGGTGAACAGATGACCGTGGAACAGAGCTGTAATAAAGCAGAATGTATCCTCTAGAGGATAATAAATTAAAACTAGAGTTAATGTTTAAGTGTTATTCCAAATGAAAATAGTCTTTCAAATGCCTCAAGGGCAAATATCACGATTATATTTATTAAATTCACAATGTACTATTAGTAATGGGTTATCATCGGATAATGATAATGGCATCGCAGACTTCTTTATAAAACTCTTCGAGCTCTACAGAGTTACTCTTGATCCTTTTTTTCCTTTCCTTCTATTTATTTATTCAGTTTATTTAGCGTTAGTTATAAGAACCAAGGAATAACTGGTTGATCCTTTATCTCGACATTTTCAACAATTTTATATTCATAATAGGGAATACTCCTTCTGTCGAAAATGATGTATTTCTTATGAAATATCTTTGAAACGTCACATTTTGAAATAACCATTCCAACCGTTTCCCAAAAAAAAAATATTTTAAGCACTCAAAAATGAAAAATAAAAATGGGTATCTAAGGTTTAAAGCGTTTTGTGAGAATTGCACAAGCTGGCAAGATCGACTGAAATATGCCTTGATAATAAAGGACAACAAATGCATTATCTTGATGAGATAGACAAACATGGCTGTCTATGAAGTCTGCGACGAACGAGGAAGGTCGTAAAATTTTATAGGATTTTTATGGCCGGTTGCAGTTGAAGCTCGCCAGTAAGCCCGCGCCTGTAGATCAACAGCTGTTATTTTATAAACAAGCTGATCGGACATTGTTCTTTTTATTGTCTTGTATGTGCTGTTGCCAAATCGTAAACTCCGCACAAAGTGATTTAAATTTTAAAACCCCATATTTGAAGGATGATTTTGAATAGTTTCCGCGGTGAATTTGAAGAAATCATGAATGAAACTCATAAGTATTCAGTTTAAACTTGCATATGCAGTGATCACCCAAATTGAGGAGAATTCCCCATTCAACAGAATGACATGAAGCATCAACAAATTATATACCTAATCATTTCTCCATCTGTCTATTTGGGAAAACCGCCAGAAAATCCGTTCGCTAGTTTTGAAGTTCATCGCGAACAGACAGCCAGACAGACGCAGCGGGAGGTTTTATGATATTCGCGATTGTGTCAAAAAAAATATTATATTGATTACAATAGTCATCAAAATATTCCTCGCGATAATTGAAAATGATAAAAGACCTTCTCCACTTTGTTTTCCCATAATTAACCGCCCCCCTTGTTTGTTGGCAGAATGGTTGCATGTCAAAGGCTTCTTTTGCCGCCTCTCAGAGTGTGCGATGCGCTCGCTGCTGTTGGTTTGCTGCAGTCCTCTTCCTTTTCTGGTTGCTGCCGTGCCGCGGTTCGATCCTTCGGCGCTTCTGAACAATGTCCTCGTCCCTGCAGATGCTTCCGTTGGATCCGTCATTTACAGGTAAGTGAAGATTTGATTCCGACTTAATATTCTTATTATTATTCAACATTTCTAGAAATTAATAATGGTGATAACATCCCATTGGGAGAATTTTCACTGATAAAATCGAGAAAGCGGATACGTTTTATTATATCTAGTGGAGTTCCTAAATGGCGGTAAAATATTAAAAAACCGTAAACAAATACAAAAATTTTCATTGAATTAACCCGAATTTTTTTCTGTTTCCCAGCTATTGAGTGTTGAACTTTTACAACCAAATTAGATAAATGTTATCAGAATCAGCTGATTGACTATTTTACTACTTCACTTTTATACCAAATACAAGCTGACAAATTTTATTTCGCCTCGAAAATAAAGAAAATTATAACCTCAGCTTTAACTTTTTTTTTCGGAGCAAAAGTAAAATTAATGTGCAAAGTTTAAGAGAATTATGTGAATCACATTGAAATAGCCATTTACATTGATATTCATGTGATACAAGAATAAACAAAGCAAATGCTGTTGTAATAGTTCAGAATATGAGAATTCGAATTAATTTAATTAATTTGGCATAATTCGAACAATGTATCGCCAGATACATCGTGTTCTGCAAGTTCTATGACAAACTTTGACAGATGCTAACTGTGCCTATTCTGAACATTTTTTTTTTTTTGTTTAGAAGATACAAGCATTTGAAAAATCCTATTTTTATGTTCAAATCATAATAATCAATGGAAATTTTGGGACAATAAAAATTTTTCAGGGTGTCCACCTTCGTCTTGAATACAAGCTCAACATCGACGAACTAAAAATGCCGTTACTCGGCGGATAAGATTTGGGTCGTTTCGTATTTGGTTTGCTGCATTTTGAATTCTATCAAGTAATTGTTAATGAGATTAGATTTCAACATGATAAACAAGCTGCTTCATATGACCCCATTAATAAAAATCTAAGGGATTTAGATTAGGTGAACGAGATGGCAATTGTATTGGTCCTCCTTGACCTATCCATTTATTCGGGATATGTTCATTCAGTCAACTGACTACTTGTCTTCTTCTATGTGGTGGTGCACCATCGTGCTGATACCACATATTTCCAACAATGTCGAGGTCTGTGTTATCAATGAAGTCGAGAAGGTGGTGCTCCAAAAATTTGTATAAAAATCTGCATTTATACGATCATTTATAACATGAAAACACTGAAACTTGGTGACATCGTCTTTGTCTAATGGCATATGGATTCTGCAGTGCCCATACATGTTTATTGTTGATAACATTCTCAGTGAAACAAGTGTCAAATGAAAATTTTTTCAAATGCTTGTAACTCCTAAACGAAAACGAATCGGACCTATGTTCGAAAAAAAATGTTCAAAAGAAGCACATATACCTTCTGTCAAAGTTTGTCATAGAGTTTGTAGAACACCCTGTATACATTGTTGCAGCAGCGCTGCAAAGGCCTTCATTTGCCGGAAATGTGATACTCTGAGGCGCTTGAGACCAGACGGTATTAAGTCGAGGGAATTTAAGAGTTGAAAGTGGTTTTTCATGACACCCGGTAAGGAAATCTATAATTTATTTCAATATCCGGTGATAGGGACTTCAGAACGGGCGAAAATGGTCAGCTATGTAGAGTAGGAAAGCTTTATTAGTCTGGAGACCCTGAGATGAAATTAGTTTTCAGAATTCGAGGTAGCCGAAAAATCTTGTTGAAGCCGAGCTTGGGAACGCTGGTTTTAAAAACTCAGCATAAATGATTCTCTAATGATTTTGTTTTGAAGCACCTTTGCACCACCCATAGCGTGAGAGAGGAGAAGAAGTACCTCGAAAAAGCTAGTCATTCGGTCCGAGGAAAGTGATCTGAAATAATACCCCTTCGGAACGGTACGGAAAAAGAAAAGGAAAAGTATCTTGTATAGTCAGTTACTCACTAAAGCAAGTATAAAGGGACAAGTTCTAAAAAACTTCACTTTTACGTTAAAAATTTGTGCAGTAAAACTGTCTGCGCGAAAATTCAAAGCCTCCGTTAATTTTTTTTGTGTCTTTTCAAACATTGAAATATATTCTCAAAATTTCGATTTACAGGGTATTGTTTCGAGGATTCAAACGATTCATAATTTTTGTTATACCGGACATGGATTTTCCTTGCAGTTATTGCATGATACCTTTTAACTTTAAAGAAAAAACACTTTTGCCGAATATGAAGAAAATATACCGGGTGGTTTGTCTGATATGGCATCAGGAAGAAACGAGCAAAATTCTTAAAACATCATTTATCTCGGCTACGAAGACAAGTAAGAACCAATAAATGTGGTATCTCCAGAACTACCTCAGCGCCACCTATCCTCCTGCTAAGTATTTCTGTTTCCCAATGAAACACCCTGTATAATACAAATCCCACAAAGTTTTATGTAGGAAAGGTATATAGTTCTATTTGTCATCATACATGCATCGAATTTATGTTTTTACGAGAATAAAATTATAAATTACTTGTAGGTGAGGTAGTATACAGTTATAGACAAATGAAATGTTTTTTTTTTATGACGATTCACTGAAATATTGTTTTTTTCCAGACTAAGAGCTTCGGACCCAACCTATGACTACCCTTTAACTTTCACCATAAAGGGTGACTACACGGCAGTTTCTGTGGAATCTCTTAATTGCACTCGCTTCAATTCCGTGTGCCAGGCTAATGTGATAGTTCGGAAAAAACTGGAACCGTCCAGATATTATGACTTTACTGTGAATGTGGAAAGTGTCAATGGTGCTAGTGCTAGTATAAACTGCTCATTTCGGGCTACGAACGCTACCACCCCCTGGGGAGAAATTTTTCCTGGTGCTCCAACTCTTTTTACGGTTTCGGAGAAAGCCAGGTATGAGTGTTATCCTTTTTCAAAGTAGTGATCTGCTATATTATTGATAGCGCATTAAAAGTTTGGGGACAAGTAAACAATATGGATCCAATAGAATCAATTTTTCCTATTTCATCAGACCACAATAACTTCGAACATTCTTATATAACTCAAAGAAAATACATTCAACGACGAAACTTCATGAAAATTCCTTATTGAACTGAGTAGTTGTAGAAGTGCTGAAAAACTCATCTTTGTTAAGCCCGTTTGCAACAGCAGAGAATTCTCTGGAGAATTCTCTACAAAATTCTCGCAAGAAAACGGCAGAGATTATTTAGTACGCAACTGAACAGAGAATTCTACCGAAAGTGCGTATGTAACGGTACATAATTCACGGCGCATGAAATCTCGAGTAAATTTTCTAGAGAATTCTCGGCTGTTGCAAACGGGCTTTACATAGGAATTATTTATTGCTTCAATTCTTAACAATACTTTCTCTTTAGAACAAATCATTTAGGTATGCATTTATCAATCAATCTATTTATCTATACAGGATGACTCGTGGAGAGCATTGGTTAAAATATGTCAAAGTTAAACTTCCTTTTTCTGAATGTAACATCCGGTTTGTTTATTCATAATCAGATGAACTATTGAATTCTACATTGCATCAATGTATCATTTGAATTACCTAGAAATTTTCTCAAATAGGGATTCACCAATTCACCAATCGGGACCAATGCTTTTATTAAAAATTCAATTGAACATACAGGGTGTATCGATTCCAATGTCGGTGTCAACTATGATAAAAATCACTATACTAATTTTCCTCAAAGGAGAACCAATTTTTTTCATGGGTCAAGTGGAATCTACCTGAACAAAATCCTAACTCACTATTATAAATGTGAAAGTCCGTGTGTTAAAATAAACGGTAAATACGGTTAAATTTCGAAAGCCTGGCGAGTCACTTCCTATGTTGGCAGAAATCGGTACGGTGGCTGTTACCGGTTCAATTGCAGTGCACCCCGTCTCTCTCTTTCTCTCAGTGGCCCTCAAAATGGCCGCTTGTCAGTCATCGGGTCAGAAGGACCTGTCAACCTGTCACTTGATGGGTAGGTAATCAACAAAATATTAACAAAATAAGAACAAATATACGGTAGGAGCCCCAAGTCCTCCTGGGACCTAACGGCGGTCCAACGGTCACGGCAATCGGCAATCTAGATCAAGTTTGAACGGTAGGTCAGTATTTTCAGCTAGTTGAACGGACTACAGAAAGAGGAAAATAGTGAGAATACCCCAGGTATGCACTACGGAAGGAATAAAAATGCTATAAGTGACTTGCCTTAAACTTCTTGTCGTAATTTCAACTCACGGTAAAACACTTTACACACTTTCCTCAATTCCTCAATTCATTTTCTCTCTTGCCCTTAATCCCCAGCCTCGAAGAAGTACCTCTCTCCGCGGAAAACTCGCCCAACTATAGGTAACTCATCTTTCCATTGGATATACCCAAATTGTTCGGTCAATCAACTGCCTCGGAAAGAGACAGAAATAATTGAAGAGAAGAAAAAACGGAACAAGTACAAAATAATATCCCTTCTGAAGAGGGTTTTGCCTGGCGTGGAATGCATTAATATAAAAATGAATGTGACCCTTATCTCCGACATTATTCTTGATTGAAATTTCTCTTCACAGCTTAGTTTTCTGAAGTTTAGTGTGCGAGATATGACAGGTTGAAGAAATAGGAATTGAGGCAGTATCACGTGACTATTTATGATCATTTCGATATGGACTAGGAATGACTAGGATTTGATAACGTCGCTGGGCGTAGCTGAATCGAGGCAATAATAATAAAACAAACAAACAAATTCGATGCTCACTGAGAGCATCTCAAAAACCATAGCATAAGGATATCCTATATTTTTCTACCCGGTTTTTTATCGCAAATTTCCTATTACCGATGACATTTTTTTTCAATACATTTGTTTTTCGACTTCATTCTTGGCATGAGACAACTTATATAATGATTATTCCATAAGCAATCAATAGCGAAACAGACAACAAATGTTCTCGAAGGTGAGCTCCCGTTGAATTGTGTGAGAATGATAACGATAATGTTCAAGTTTATTGTTCTTATTGTCATTCCCACAAATTTTCAGCAGACGTCAAATTAAACGTGCAACACGCATGAACTGACGACTCCAGGTCTACTGATTCGGTATGTTATCGGTGTTTTTTATGCTGATTATACTGGCGATGAAGTGTCTTGACTGACTCAGGATTCAACTTTTTATTTTTTTCTTCTAATGCAGCCATTATACCAGGCATCTTCAAAACTCGAGGGATACCATTGTAAACTCGAGGCGCGAGGTGTGATCTCAGACCCTTTGTCCCACATGTGATCGGCAATAGTAAGAGCTGTCCTCTATTTCTGGTGTCATGGCCATACTCAACTCGTAGACATAATGATCTTCCTCTGTGAACTGCAAATGCCAAAAAAAAACAACTGTCTCATATAAATATTTATCATTTATTCAGAGATTTAATTGATTTTATGTCTTTTGTGTAATAATAATATAATCTTCTACTATGAAAATTACACTGACTCTCCTCTTCATCCTTGAATTGATATTAATTTTTGGTCTGTTATGAGTATAAGATAAAGCATAAAACTCACTGAAAGAAACGTTCTGAAGTTTTTCAAATATTTCGAACATAAAGAGGAATTTAGCTTTTTCTGGAACGTCTTGTAACTAAAACCGAATCAACATATCAGTTTTCATCTGATTATTTCGAAACAATTTCGAGATACCCACAATGAGCGTCGGATTTGGGACAGCCTGTACAGTTTTGTTCAGGAAGATTGCACGAATCTCTCGATAATTGAATTTTTCTTCATCGTGGAGGATTTAATTACATTCTATAGTTTGTTTTGAAAAGTTGTCGCTCTGTACAGAACCCCAGGCAATAAATACTGCAATAAGCGATCATCGGTCTGATTACCGTGACTTATTATCTGACCTGTTTCTGTGCAGTCCTCCTCCAGGTTTCTCTAAAATACGTCTACCGATCCAAAGAGACTTTAAGATCTTGACCTCCTCATGTTTGCTTTTCGATAACCTACGTGGATTAAAAAATAATTAACATTTTCAGAAGAAATACTGACCTAGGCTCTGTGATAGCAAGAGGAAATCCAGTTCTTCCAGATCCAGTGTATTTGGAGCTGTGGGGTTCACCCCAATTTGCCCTCCATCAACGCTTGATAAATTTGAGAGATGCAGAAGGCACAATTGTACTTCTGAGTCAACTTGATTATGAAGTTAAGACCGTCCATCACTTGACTGTGCTCTCGAATGTAAGTTTTTATCATATATTTGTATTTACCATTTTCTTTAGTAGAAATTCAATATTCAGTTAATTATTGTTTATCTAAAATCCAATATAAAAATCACGTTAGCCTCGTCTTGCGAAAGAGCCAGTTCTTTCATTGTAATTGTAAAAAAATATTTAAAACAATTTTTCTGTTTCGTGCAATATGCATTAATTAATATCTAGGTGAGGTATACAATTTTTAAACTTACACTCATTGTTCCATTCACAGAATCCATTTACCGACGTTAGAACAGATACCAGAAATATAGCAGGATGGCCCCTGCTGGTGGTAGTGCTAGACGAACAAGATACGCCCCCTGTATTCACCCTGGCACCGCCGACTACTGTTTTGAACCCTTCTTTGACACCGGGTGATCTTATACTACAGGTCAAAGCTGAAGACGGCGATAGAGGAAAGCCAAGAGATATTCGATATGGCCTGGTATCGGATGGAAGTCCTTTTTACAATTTTTTCGAGATAGATGAACAAACAGGTGGGTTACTTTTTGGGTACCTACCTTCGATAATATTTTACTGAAGTTCGCGATAATTTTAGTGTTATATACAAAATTCGCCTCGTCATTGTAGTCTTCAGTATAAGCAAGAATTTTGAACTTCGCTGAAATTTTTTCGAAGAATTTTTCCATTCACCATAAAACTGGAAAAAAATTAATATTTCAGACTAATGGTCAACTTTGTATAACTGAATGTCATCAATGCTTACATATTTTAATTTGGGGAACAAGTCATTTAAAAAAAAATTATGTTCAGTCCCAGAAGATCAAACTTCTTTTTTCGAACACACGTTATGTGAGTGCAGCTTCTTATGATGGTCATGAGAGTATGTGTCTTTTTTATATCTCCGGTACCTGTCATCAAAGTGTGGACTGACTGATCTGACCTATTATAATAGTTCATGTCTAGAGCTTGCTTGTATTAGTTTATTTATGATACAAGATAAGAACCGCCGATGGCGTTTATATAATCGTTTCATTTCCATTTCAGCAACGGAATTGATTATAGATTCGATATATTGTATACTGCGTCAGATCTATTAGATAAGGTCGTAGAATTATTGTTGGATTCATTCAATTTCTACGCAGGATATTACCCTTTTGTGGAAATATTTTACCGAACATTCTAAAAATTCAGAACATGAAGAACGTCAGACAATCCACTCATTTTTCAACATCAGCATAAAATATCTTTTTTATCGAGAATGAAAGTCGAAAGTTGTGATGAAGTTAGTAGGTATTTATCAATGAAATACTGTTCAGTTGAAATAACACATGAATATTCAATTCTCGATATCAACATCAACAGAAGAACGCATTACACATATCATTGTGTAATGTGATCTGTGTTTGTGTATCGTTCCTTGTGGTGAATTGATTTTTCTTTGGAGTTTTTATAGTATGATATTTTAAGTTTTCCCAATGATATAATTTCTGTTTTCACATTGAAATTATTTTCATTATAAGTTATGTGAGTTGCATAGGTTTATCCTCAACTTTCATATTGTGAATACGTAATAATAATAAGAATAATAATAATGTCTGGCCTGCCTGGCAGCTATCTGGTAGATGGCCTGCCAAGTAGCCATCGTAACGACGTAGACGGTGCAGCCAGCCACGCCTGCTGTCCGCAGTCCCATTCCTTTTTCCTCTCTCTTTCACATCCTTTAAAGGGGTTCTCTTTCTGCTCTCATTTCTCTACCCCTCACCCAAACCGAGAAAGGGGAGCACAAACCCATGAAAATGGTGATAACGAGAAGCCTCGGAAACAAGTCGCTGCCTGGGGATCGTCAGAGCATGTCTGGAGCCGGCGCTGGACATGACAGCATGCGGGACGTCGGTGGCAGGATGTTGAGGAAGCGGGCTCCTGCTGCAAAAAAAGCTACAGCTCCAAAGCAACAACAGCAACCAACGAGTCCAATTCAATTGCCGACTCGAACCGCTGAAGGTGCTGCGCAGGATATTCAGCCAGTGCTCACCCAAGCGGGGTTAGTTAGAAAGCGCATGAAGTGGACAACGTCCATGAATGAAACTATTGTGCGCATATATAACTCCATCTCGGGTCTAGGGCAGAACACGAACAACTATAGGAAAAGGCTCCATGAGGAATTCTGCAACGCCTACCCAAATCTCAATGTCACTGAACAACGAGTGGCAGACCAGTACCGCGTAATTCTGAGAAATGAACTAATACCAACGGCCCGAATCGACGCAATTAAACGAGAACTTCAGCGTCCGCCTACAATAGAGAATAACACCAACACCTCTGATGAAATTCACATGCCTGGGCAACAACAGACAGAAGAAACTGATACTGAAAGTCCATCTTGCAACGCAAGTGAGCCTGAACACCAGGACGATAGGGAAGAGCTCCACCGACAAGTTGACTCTGAGATGAGGAGATACTTCGCCGAACTGGAAGGAACAGATCCTCTTCATCGAGTAGCACCTCCACGACTCGATACATCCAAGAAACTGTCACTTATAATCGACATCTTGAATAAGGACGTTTTACCTGAATACATACAGAACGGAAGTTCATTGGAATATCTGCATCTAGTTTTTCACTGTGCAGCGCTAACGACAGCGAAAACCATGGGGGCAAAAATTCGCCGAACGAACAACGATGGTCCAAAATTACACAAATTACACGCGCCAGCATGGCAGAAACGTCTTCAACACAAAACAGCAAGGCTAAGAAGAGACATTGGACGACTGACGGAGTACTTGAACGGGAATCGAGGAAGAAAGGTTGTGAAAGCTGCCAAAGAGATCATGAATAGAAACAGGACACACACAGAACGAGAGACGGAGAATGCTACAGTTCACCATTGCCTCGACACTCTGAAGCAAAAATTAAGTCTGTATGCAGAACGCCTAAGGAGATATAAAAGCAATTATAGCCGGAAAAGAGACAATAATTCATTCGAAAAGTCGGAAGAATCTTTCTACCGGTCACTCACATCGTCGGATGTAGAAAATGGAAAGTTACCACCAAAGGAAGCCATTGAACAATTCTGGACCGAACAATTATCAACGAAACCTCAGTTCAATGGAGATACCGGATGGATTGAAGATGAAAAATCTGAAGCTATAAAATATGAGCCGATGCAGCATGACATGATCACAATTGAAGAAGTAAAATCAGCTATCAGAGGACTGCACAACTGGAAAGCACCTGGGCCTGATGGATTACAGAACTTCTGGATCAAGAAACTTTGGATCATGCATGACAAATTGACCTCCGCAATAAATGATGTCATTGAAAATCCTGAAAGAATGCCAGTATTCCTTACACATGACACAACATACCTGTTACCTAAAGACCAAAGGAATACAGAAGACCCATCCAAGTACCGACCAATCACATGTCTTCCAACGATGTACCATCATCATCATCATTGCTGTATCCCGTTACCGGGAATAAATCTACAAAAAGAAGAAGAAAAAAAAATTCAAATGTACAAATTAATCACATCGTGCATTTCAAACCGAATTCACAACCATTGCGAAAGGAATAACATCATCGCCATGCAACAGAAAGGATGCACCAAAGACAGCCGAGGGTGCAAAGAACAACTAATAATAGATTCAGTTATCTGCAATCAAGCGTTCTCCAAGCGAAGGAATCTTTACGCTGCGTACATAGACTACAAAAAAGCATTCGATTCTATACCTCACGAATGGCTCTTGACGATCTTGAAGATTTACAAGGTGGATCCCAATATTGTTAAGTTCCTGAAAAACGCCATGTCAACCTGGCGTACTAGTCTTCAAATGAAAGCAGCAGATTGCTCCATTACAACAGGACCTATTCCAATAAGACGCAGAATTTTCAAAGGAGACTCGCTGAGCCCTCTGTGGTTCTGCATGGCCCTGAATCCCTTGTCTCATAGATTGAATTCTACGGACTACGGATTTTCCATCAAGAGCGGCAGTAGAACTATGATGAAACTGAATCATCTCCTGTACATGGACGATTTGAAACTCTTCGCATCTACCAAAAAAACAAATGCAACTGATGCTGAAAATAGTGGAAGGATTCTCGGAAGACATCAAAATGAAGTTTGGACTAGAAAAATGTCGACTGCTAAACATAACGAGAGGGAAAATAGAAGATGGTACGTTCAAACTGAAGGAAAGTGCAGAAATTGAGGCATTAAAGGAAGGAGACACATACAAGTATCTAGGCATAAAACAGGCAAGAAAAATCAATCAGACCCAGATGAAGAAAGAATTAACGGAGGAGTTCACCCGAAGATTGGGGAGGATAATGAGAACTGGTCTTAACAGCAAGAATCTGATAAAAGCGATTAACACCTACGCTTGCTCGGCGCTGAGCTATTCATTTGGTATTATCTCTTGGACGACCACCGATTTAGCAGCTTTACAGAGAAAAATAAGGACAATGCTGACTAAACACAATAAACATCACCCCAAAAGCTCAATAGAACGGACAGAGCTGCCACGACATCTTGGGGGTAGAGGAATTGTTGATTTGTCCAACCGTATGTCCCAGGAAATTGAAGGACTTCGAAAATGAGCAAGGCAGCTTCGTCAGAACTCCATCGAGTAGTTTGTGTTGCTGATACTTCTACACCGTTGCAGCTACACCAGGATCATTTGGAAACGGTCGAACACTCTGCAGAAAGTAAAATGCAGAAACTGATTGGCAAACCTTTGCATGGGAGGCACCAGAATGAGGTCAACCATGATTACGTCGACATATCTGCGTCGAACTACTGGTTGACTTCCGGAAGGTTGTTTCCTGAGACAGAGGGCTTCATGCTCGCCATCCAGGATCAGGTGATTCCAACAAGAAATTACATGAAATACATCGCCAAGGATGCCTCAGTGGCGGACGATAGCTGTCGTTATGGCTGTGCGACACATGAAACTATCCAGCACATCACCGGGGGATGTCAGAAGTTCGCGGGCACGGAGTACAAAAATAGACATGATGCTGTTGCCAAGATTCTTCACCAAGAATTGGCACTAAAACACCTTCTAACTTCGAAAAAGGTTCCTTATTGTAATAAGGCACAGCACAGCATCTGGATGGTAATTGTAATTACCATCCAGATGCTGTGCTGGAAAACGAACATCACAAGCTCTACTGGGATCGCACTGTTCTCACAGACCGGAAAATAACCCACAATAGACCAGACCTCATATTGCTCAATAAGGATGAGGACACAGCACTATTCATCGACGTGGCAATTCCAAATAATAACAATCTTCTAGATAGACACACTGAAAAAATTTCAAAATACAGAGATCTCGAGGAACAAACCAAAAGACAGTGGAAGCTGAAAGATATAAAGACCATCCCTATTGTCATTTCATCTACAGGCCTGATACCGGAGAAACTACTAGAGAACTTGAGAAAACTTCAGTTGGACGAAAATATTTATAAAGTCATGCAGAAGGCGGTACTGCTCGGAACGGCGAGAACTGTACGCAAGTACATGGGGAATGCAGAGGAACACCGTCTGCTCCGACAGGAAGTGCGGATGGAGCAGGAATCCAACCTACAGCAGGGAGCCGAGGAGCGACCCGGACCCGACCACCACCACGAGCCCGATAACCTGGAAAGGGCTCCAACAGAGCTTAATCCTTTTGATATCTGAGATATCTGGGATAAGTGAATTTTCCTCTGGAGAGGAGTGTGAAAGCCGCAAGGCTAAAGTCATATCTTACTCACAACCATATTCATTTCAACTATATGATGATAATTTTCCCTTTATAATATTCTGGTGATAAAATTCTCAACTCAAGTTTGTGAGAGTAATGTCTCAATGAAAAATTGTTCTGGTTTTTGACTGCTTCATATCCTCATATCTTGAGAGAAATTAGATCCGGGTTATCTATGAATTGGTTGAGAAGCCACTGGCAGGTGGTATTATTGTGCGACATGTGACAACGGTGACTTCAACATTTCTCAGCAGAATATTTCCACTTATTTGTATTTTATTCCCATTTCTAAGACAGGATTTAATAATGAGAATAAGAATCTGCATCAAAATTAATGCTATGGTCATCATTAACGATTATTTTGTTTTGGTAGTACAGAATGAGCTGGAGGTTTTACAAGAAACAAGAATAGTATACCGTATGGACAATAACGAAAAAAACTTGCAGTTGAAGAGTAAAATGTAGACTAGGAAACAAACATCCTGAGCGACAACACAAAAGCATGGTTTTTTTCTGTTACCAGAATGTTAGTTTTCAACTGGATATTGTTTGGTATCAATATTAATTGATATTAATCAATGAAATACGGTGTCGATTTTGCTATATTTTCATTTGCAATTTATGAAAAATTTACAAAAATTTGAAATTATGGACAACGAATGTATCTTTGACTTTAGGACACAAGAGTATATGGTGATCTGCTATACGTCAAAGGTATTATTTCTATGCAATACGTTGTTTTGAATAAATAGACTTAGTAGAATTTGTACAATTTATATCAGAAATTAATATGAACCAATATTCAGTATACCATACACATTTCTGTTACTCATATATTATTCACATATAATTTTCAGAATCACAATTAAAAGAAAAACTTTTCAGAGGTATACAAGACCTGTATGTTAGTAAGTCCATTCAAGAATGATTGACATCCCAGTAGGTCTTGAAAGTCCAGACGCAGTTTAATATCTGGTCATAAAATATCTTCAATAATTTCTGTAGTTTCACTCACAAAACAGCATTGAACTCTAAAAGAGTTCAATGCAGAA
Organism: Coccinella septempunctata; assembly: GCF_907165205.1. Taxonomy (NCBI): domain Eukaryota; kingdom Metazoa; phylum Arthropoda; class Insecta; order Coleoptera; family Coccinellidae; genus Coccinella; species Coccinella septempunctata. Next base: position 17,027,297 of record NC_058196.1, read on the forward strand.
CAGGAATATACAAATATAACCTAACAAGTATTTGGAAAAAAAGAAATATTCGAATTCAGAGCATATTAATCAGCATTCAAAATTTAAACACTTATGTTTCCAATTTGTACGATTAAATTAAGAACATAAATGGCAATACAAAATTGAAATTATCGTCGGTCAGTGCATAGATTCACAAATGATAGGACTATAGATCACTGTTTATTCACAATACCAACCTGGATTTCGCAAAACAAAATCTCAACTTATGAGCTATTACCAACTTAAATTCGATTTTCCATAGCCACCCGAGATTCTTGAATGGACTATATATGACACAAATATACAACTTCATTAATAGGTAAATGAACGAAACATTCACAACAGTTATTATTATTGTACCGCTGGCATCATTTCTGCCGTGATCTGAACGTGTTCCCAGACTTCTCAATTCGTCATACGTTTGTTGTTCGCAAAGCGAATCGGCGTACTGAATTAGGGAAAATATGGTGCATATGCTATTGTCTTCGTCTAGGTTTCTATCTGGAGGGGATTGAATCGGACACCGTTTCATATTGGGTGGCGCTCTGGGTAAATGTATAGTACCCAGTAGCACTTGCCAATATTGAATAAAGTTCCATCAATTCCAAACGTTCTCCATCGTAGAAAAATGCTATGTTGCTCTGATGAGGTCAAATGAGACCGAAACCATGGTCAGCATCTGCTTTTCTTTGATGGAGCGTACTCCATTTGGGGCCTTGACGATGACAAATTGGCTAGTTACATTGAGATCGTAACACTTGTTGGTATTCATATCGGCGGGTGGTATGCATCTGAATTTATCCTTATTATTCACAACAGGTTTCAAACTTTACTTTCGAAACAACAATTTGAAAGTCACTCGAATTCCATAAAACCTTTGTATTTCCGAATATATCGAAGGAGTAGCAATTGAGAACCTTAGAATGGACGTATAAAAGTCCTAAATTCCCCTAAATGGACCCTCCATGCAAGGGATGCTTCCTGCATACAACAATTTACGTGGATGAACAGTTCTCAATTGCAAGTCAATACTATATGGTGTTTGCAGGCCTTCACGCCCTGAAAATTTTATCCACTTCGGAGCACTGAAAATAAAAATAAATGAATGACCGAGTCACATGTTACCAATTTCAATATTTACATTTCCATTTTCCTTAGTAAAGTAAAAAACTTAATTTCAGAAAATCCATTTTATTCGATCCACAGTTCTGCATCATGCAATAATTTTCGATGACATTCAGAGGTTTCCAACAAGAAATTACACTAGAACGAGCTAGATAAACAAAAGGCGGTACGAGAATCGAGAATCAAAACATTCAAAAACTCTTTGATCAAAATGGCCATCTGTAATCTTACAAAATTTCATATGTTTCTACAAATGGCCCTCGAATTAATATTTTAACCAGTCTTAGGGTATTAGAAACACATTTGAAACACGCGATGGCGCTCACATCAGTGTACCTACAGTGATATTAACAAGTCGTTAGAATCGTTAGAGTCACTGTATTTAGTCGCTTCGTTACTCATCTTTGTACTCCATAATCTTTGTCTCCATCTTCACGTCTGGCGTAGCTGGCGAACGATTGTCAAAGTGTGAGATTGAATAATAAATTCAAATAGGCTGATAAATACAATATTGAATCGATCATTGAACATGAATTTCAATTCCGTTGCTAGAGGGGAAATCAAATTTTCTAGATTGTAAACTATGTTCCTGTTGCCTTCAGGATTTGTTATGATGACTAAGGGCAGAGGAAAGTGTTTCAGACCATCGACTTGCAAATTACGTTGGCACTGTTACATAAAATTACAATAGTTAGCGCCCAATTACCCCAGTTGCATATAATTCATTGCGGAGTTTCCGAACCCCTTTCTCTCGCAATTGACCCATTTCCATATTCATTCTCTTTTTGAACATGAAAACAATGCCGAGCTTTGTAAAGAATCATTAATAAACATATGTGCTTTGCGAAAAAACTGTGTGAAAATTATTTTCACCGTATCGTCTCCCACTCCACTGCTCACAATATACACTGCTCAACCATTGATGAGGATCACATATAATATATACGAGGATATATTGATATCTAGTTAGCCTAGACCAGTTAAATGCATTAAAATAATATTGCGTTACCATAGCAACGAACAATAACTCACTAGAAGTATCAGTGTGAAGTTTGAGGTCAAAAAAGTGAACCAGAGTTACGCAATAAATCAAAAGAACGAAGATGTCCACCGAAATTGTGAAAATCGAAAAATTGGAGTATCGAGCCATCATCAAGTACCAGTATTTAAAAGGGTTAAGAGATAAGCAGATTTACGAATTTATGCTTAATACCCTTGGTGATCAATGTCCTTCGTATACGACCGTGAAAAATTGGACTGCAAACTGCAAGAGGTATATTTTCCATTGAAGATCAAGAAGGCCAGTTTCTGTGTCAGTTTCCAAAAATATCGATACAGTTCATGACAAGATTTTATCTGGGCTAAAACGGATATCTTAAGCACTGAATATTTCATACGAACACGAACGCATTCATCGTACAGTTCACGTTAATTTGGACATGAGAAAAATTGCTGCATAATGGATCCCCAAATGTTTGAATGTTGACCAAAAGTGTGCAAGGCTAGAAGCATCGCGTTCGATCTGTGCTCGATTTGAAAAAGATTTAGACTTCTTAAACCGAACCGCAACAATCGATGCAATGGCGACACTCTGGTTCTCCAAGACCTAAGAAGTTTCGTGTCCAAAAATTTGCTGGAAAAGTTCTTGCTTCAGTTTTTTGGGATTGCCATGGAGTAATAATCATTGATTTTTTGGATAAGGGTAGAACCATAACCGGAGATTACTCTTCGACATTACTGACCACTCTACGGGAAAAAATTAAAGAGAAAAGACTCGGAAAGCTATCCAAAGGTGTTATGTTTTTGCAGGACCACGCCCCTGTACACAAATCTCATGTTGGCATGAAAAAAATTCATGATTTGGGGTTTGAATTACTTTAATACCCCCCTTATTCACCAGATTTGATTCCATCCGACTATCGTCTCTTTCCTCAACTGAATAAAAGTTTAAAAGATCGTAAATATTCTTCCAACGAAGAGGAAATAAAATCTATGGAGATCTGGTTTCCAGAGCAAGAAGAAACATTTTTTTTGAAAAAGACGTTGCAGGTTCGCTGTAATAAATGTATCCAATTAACCCTTTCCAGCCCGAATTATTATCCGCCCATTGAAAAAAATATTTCGCAACAATAATTATGTATAAAAAGTAGGTATACTAAACATTGGTGAGGAAAAAAAAAATTTTTTTCAAGTCTTTAGTGAAATATTGACTTGATGCCATATGAAGTCAGTAAGCATATGTATTAGGCACTTTGGAATGAATAATAAATAAAATTAGTAGAATTGAAGAGTTATATTATTTATTTACATGAAATGAGGTGAAACAACTTTTATATTTTGTTAGACATAGGTCAACTTTACCGTTTACACAGATATGGCCGAATTTTGGGTGATAATAACAGTAAAAAAATTAATAATAATCACTTATGCACGTGGCTTTTGGCGAACCGTATTGCCGACTGAACATAAATGAAATTCCTTCTTATCAAACTCCTGTAACTGACCCAAATTTTGGTAATGTAATCTACCACTGAACGATAGATCCAAATCATACAGAGCTCATTGTGGAATAGCTTTCTGTTTTAATGAAATGGACACTGTTAACCCAATGATGCCATATGTCATCATTGGGCTGGAAAGGGTTGAGGAGACTATGTTGAGTAATAAAATATTTTGACATTGAAATTATGTTTCGTTCTATAGTAGGCTAAGAATTTTTCAATATATCCTCGTACATTTTTCTCTCTTCTTGGATTGACATGTCGTATTTCGCGTTCTTTTGCGTAACTTGCTTCGCTCGTTGCGCAGAAACACGCTTATTACGAAAAATACTAGTTGAAGAAATAAATACTTTATCCGATCCATAGTTCTTCACTGTGCAATAATTTTCGAGAACATTTTGAGGTTTTCACCGAGAAAATATTATATAAGAAAATTTCCAATGATCAGCAACTAGAGGAGGAGGTCTCTTAACACATTCAACTTCGACAGTCGTTGTAACTTTCTGCCAGTTTCTCGAAAACGAACATGAACTGTTCGACATTGCTCCCCATCGTGGCACTGACGATCCGGGATCTGGACTCACCATAAATGGAAGTTGTATCTTCGGTACTTCAATACGTTCACACGCACAGAAGCACCGAAGTTCCTTTGTCGTTTACAGTAAAGTCCACTTTCACTGCGCTTCACAGCACAAACTGTCAGTGTTGAAAAAACGAATATGTGTCAAGTGAGATCCTTGATAAGTGCAATATTAAAATAAAATTAAATTAAATTAAATTCTGATTCCTGTTAGTTCATTTTGTTCTGAATCGGGTGCAGTTTCCTCAAAATCGTTGTTTCTGCAGAATACATCACCTCAGTTGAATTTCTAATTCGAAAGAATTGAATTGTCACAATGAACTTCTGGGGGTCTATTTATGTAGTCGGCCATGTCAAAATCCTCAGATTCTTCACGGATGAGAATCTGAATAAATTATTCAAATACCACCTGGAGTGAATGAATGTCTATAAAAATGAACATGAAGTTAAAGTGAGGACTTCACAATTGCCATCTACGACCAAGAAAAGCAATAGGAGATCGAAAGTGCTTGAGCTCAGATGAAATCAGGCCATGCCGTGCAATAAAGTTGAATCATTTACTACTTATCATCTAGTAACTCGAACAACTGGTGAAAGTTAGCCTTCCGCACTTCCAATGATCTTGCCTTTCGATAAAGAAGGTGTTTTAAATATTTCTTCTGCATAACTTTACCCATTGTCTATGCTACGTCACTATCAACGAAGCGGGTTCTGTCGATGAACTTGACCTTGATCGCCACCTTCTACGTCATCACCTTTCCAATGTGCTTTGAACTGAGGTGCTATACCTTCCTGACACCGACTACCTCTGTGAAAAAAAAGAACTGAGGGCGTATTACTTGTTTAATCACGACATATGTTTCGCTGTCACAATTTAATCTTTAGGTAAGCTAAACTTGTCAATGAAAACCATATAATAATATTTTTATTTCAATTATGAATTTTCATCGCCCACATCATTTAAATACTTGAATATTTATTATCATCCAACTCCCACAACTATAGCAATGTGTAAGGGAACGTTATCGTCCACATCAAATTTTTCATATAGGCATAGTGACTAATGTTGTTCTCCTGAAGATAGAATGTTCTCTCAGCTATTCCTACACTCATTGAAAATATATTTCATCTTTCATATAAGGAAATGCATAATTTTATTTCGGTAGTTACGTGTCTCCCAACCCAAACCATCCTTGTCAGATAGCAGAGCAGAATCATCCCATTAAAGGTCGAGGTTAAAAACGTACGAGGATGCGTGATCCGTTGAATATTAGCTCGCATATTGAATCATTGTGTACCTATACGCATACGTCCTTTCACGTTGGTCTTCATACTTGAAAATCGTGTGCATCAAAACTCTTTTGATAGAATGAGCAGGTCAATTGTTTCAGAACTGACCTACTTTTACTATCAATTCGATAATGACCAATGTCTACCGAGAATCAATGTTTATATTCATGGAAGTTGAATGATGGTGGCCCTTTTATGATGTATCACAGCGATTATGTGTTCTTGGAAAAGCTTATTTGAGTAGGAAGTTCAATTTTTATTGACGTTGCATTCGTTAGACGAAATGCATAATTCGTGACTATTTTCGTAGACGCTGTAAATATTTTTTTCTTCTTTGACATGGTATGAAATTGGTCTGAAAATCTATGTTAATTATAAAATATCATGAAATGCATATGACTGATAAAGATTTCAATCGAGTGGTCTCGTGTGAACATATCAATTGAGCAGTACTAGTAAGGAGTATAACTCTGTTTGAAGATTCTGAAATAATCTTACACGTGGAGTCATTTCATCAGAATGAAAAAAACATGAAAATGGTTGAATTAATAATTTTGAAAAGACTGTAAGTACATTACTTCTCGAGTTGAAAAAATTAGCACCAGAATTGACTGAGAAGACTTGAAAGAATATTTTTTTGATGAGGTTAACAGTTGAAGAGGTGTCACAATAATCTAAATGAGAACAAGGAGCAGTTACATCAACAGAGTTAACAAAGAGAATTATAAGAAAATGTGCAGTTTTTCGCTTCGGAAAACACTGAGAGTGGGGCTGCTGCTTCGGTCAATTAGCGCACCGCAGAATTTGGGTACTATACGTGGCCACCGGAGCTGGTCAGGACAAGAGAAAGATCGAATGGGTGCTTAGCTCAATTTTAGACATGTTCCATTTGAAAAACTCAACTTTTTGCCGTTTTTCTATCGAACTGTATATCACAAACTAAGATTTTTCTACACCTCTTCTGCATGTCAGCGATTTTTAGGTACCTATGCAAAATCCAAGCTTCCGGGAAAAAGAAATTTCTTTTCTATGCCCATTAAATGGGATCCATATTTAAGGCAATTTTATATGGAAAACCATTAATATTTCCGGAAGTATCAGAAATGGAGAGAGGATAGACTAAAACACTCAGATGGAGGTTGGGAAGTGAAAAAAGTTAAAATAAATAGTGTCTCATTTGAAATAACGAAGTTTGTAGTTTAATCTGGGAAGATTCTGCATCTTCTGAAACTTTTTAGGGTTTTTACTTCCAATCTCGAAAAAGAAATCAATTAAAAAATTGAAATAACCGAATAGCTTCTATGCGCAAATTCTTGAACTAATTTGTCAGGAGCAAATCAGAAATGGACCTTCATTTGATGATGGAGTCTGAGATAGACTCCGAAACGTTACGTTAAAAAATTATAATTTCAAAGTTATTTTTTTCAATTCATTGTCAGGCAACAATTTTTTCTACTTGATTTGCTCCTAACAAATTAGTTCAAGAATTTACGCAGTAGCAAATCTGTTATTTCAATTTTTTTATTGATTTTGGTTCCAGGGATTGGGAGTTTGTATGTTGTATTTCATCATATAAACGACAACGGCGCAATATTGAAAATATTTCAGTCAAAAAGATCAGAAGCGTGAACTTTAGTACCCAAATCTTCTGAATTTTCTACGTAAACGTCACCCACCGTGGGTCACCCTGTATACTGACACAATACCAATATCATTGTCCTGATTCTGCAACTAATTTTTCGAAAATCGATATGCAAAAGCGAATTGTTCAATCGGCCTCATAAATATCAACAATCTGATATGGACAAAAAATATATAATTTGTCAAAGTTGTCTAGGTATTGCTGAAAGTTTTGTGCAATTTCCTATTCAACACAGACCGGGGTAGATGAAAAAATCTTGAAATCAACTATTTTATCAATTTACCGATTAATTATCCCAAACTAGTTGACTAAATAACTATTAAGAATCAGTTACCCCGATTTTCTGAGAAAAACAATTGAGTTCAGTGTACATAATAATCATCATTATTTGTGAATTCAAATATGCTCTAGACTCTAGAGCATGTTTCTAGAGTGTAGAGTAACTATCACCAATCAATTACACTATTCAACAAGGGTTCTCCCACCTAAGAGATTTATATTTTTTTTGTTGGGTATTCCTCACCTGATTACAAAAATAATAGTACTTACGTTTGTTTAGCTCCCGATATCAAAATAAAAGACATGCGTGAATTGTCCATGTTCGCACTTCTCTACCCTACGATACTTTATAAAATAAACAAACTATTGAAACAAGTTCAGTTCTGGCAGCATTGAATGACTTTGAAAAAGAAGCCTGGTTGTCCTTTGTAGAAGTGACCAAAAATTTTCTTGGCAATCACAAATCTCCGCAATATGTAAATATCGTCAAAACGATGTTACAGGCTCATCAAAAAATGGGATGCAACATGTCCTTAAAGCCCGTTTGCAACAGCCGAGAATTCTCTGGAGAATTCTTTACAAAATTCTCGCAAGAAAACGGCAGAGATTATTTTGTATGCAACTGAACAGAGAATTCTACCGAAAGTGCGTATGCAACGGTATATAATTCACGGCGCATGAATTTTCGAGCAAATTCTCTAGATAATTCTCGGCTGTTGCAAACGGGCGTAAAAATACACTTTTTGCAATCACATATTAATTTCTTTCCACAAAATATGGGAGCCGTAAGTGACGAGCATGGAGAGCGATTCCATCAAGACATCGCGTCATTCGAAAAACGCTACCAAGGCAAAGGGGAACCCTCTATGCTTGCTGATTATTGTTGGTCCATCGTTAGAGAAATACTGGAGTCGCCCTACAGCAGAAAAGACAAAAGATCTAAGCGATCGGAATCTTTTACACCATTGCAAATATTATAATGCATTGTTTTTGTTAAAAATCATGAATATAATTATTAAAAAACAAGAGCTAACTTCCACTTTTTATTTATCGTGCGTTTATACCTTGGCTACGAAGATTCAAAATATATATATTTTCCTTAGGTGGGAGAACAAAGCTATAATTTGGTCGATCAGTGTTATTAGATAATGTAGAAAATATACTGTATCATTTTACTATGGGGATGGCTGTGCACACCAGAGGATAAATTATTAAATAAATCAATCAGGAGTACTACGGTGTGAAATTTATTTATGTCAAAAACCAAGCAATTTCGGTCTAAAACAAGACCATCATCAGGGTTTTCCTAGAAGGGTGAAAGAGGTTGTATAATACAAACAAATACATAGATATAGTAGTTACCCGTCTAGGAAGCTATCGCAATTGTCGGCGAGTATTTAAGAGTTTGATGTAACTCTTGAGGTCCTTGTCATGTGGGTGTCCTTTTGGGTGTTCGTTTCCGCATTGTGTCCCAATTTTAATGTAATGTAATTGATTTGAAAAAGAAAAAATTTAATATTTAATTTTTAATTTTAATTTGTAATGATTTCGAGATTCCCCTTGACCACTACGCCTATGACATGACTACATGACTACGCATATTTATTTCAGGTCACCCTACGGTCGGCATATTTAACAATATGTTGATAGTTGAGATGTGTCTTTCCTGTCTTTCTCGGGGTTTCTCGAGGTTATGATATTCATGTCATTACTACATTTATGTCATTCTTATGATTGTTTATGATCCCCTTAATTGCGTCGTTGATATGATTTTTATATATTTCTGAAATTTTTAGTTTTACCATTTTGAGTGTACCTGATCTATTGTTGCGATGCCTTTAGTTACTCGCCGACAATTGCGATAGCTTCCTAGACGGGTAACTACTATATCTATGTATTTGTTTGTATTATACAACCTCTTTCACCCTTCTAGGAAAACCCTGATGATGGTCTTGTTTTAGACCGAAAGCGCTTGGTTTTTGACATAAATAAATTTCACACCGTAGTACTCCTGATTGATTTATTTAATACTGTATCATTTTGTTTCGCTTGCTTTCAATTATAATAAAAATAATATTTATTGATCTTGTTGGACCCAATGTTGGGTATAGGACAAGTCACATGGTTACAGATTTATTAGAACATATTTCTATCATCCAAATACTCTCTAACACTATAATATGCCTTACGAATCATTAGCGATTCAACAATTTTCTTAAAATTTAATCTACTCATTACTTTAACAGAATCAGGCAGATGGTTGTAAAGCTTGATACACTGATAGAAGGAAGATTTTTCAAACTTGGTGGTTCTATGTAGAGGTAAAGATAGAGTTTCGGTATTTCTAGTAGAATAACAATGAAAATTACACAGCTTAACAAAGATCGATTTGTTGTCTCTCACATATAATAAACATTTATACATATATATAGAAGGCACAGTCATAATATTGTTAGCAACAAATAATGGTTTACAGTGTTGACGAGGACCAACCCGAAAAATCATTCTCATGAGACGTTTCTGGGATTTGAAAACTCTATAAAAATCTATGGAATTTCCCCAGACGATGATATTATACGCAATATGGGTATAGCACAAGCTGTAATACGTGTTTATAATCGATTCAAGGGGGAGAGTATCTCTTATTTGCCAAATAGCATAGAAAGATGAGCTTAATTTCCTACATGCATGATGTATATGATCATTCCATTTCAAATTACTGTCAACAAATAAACCTAAGAATTTAACAGAGTTTTTGGACTTCAATTCATTGCCTAGGCAACGAATGGAAATCGGCTCTTTTAAATAGTTTTTAATTTCAAAGATTATTAGTTCAGTCTTAGGGATGTTCACAATGAGAGTATTAGCCCTGCACCATCTGACAAAACTATCGACTAAGAGTTCGCAACGCCTTATAAGCTCAGCAAGGCTGCGAGCGGAGACCGCCACCGACGTATCGTCCACAATTAAAAAATGTATAATTATCTAATGGTAAAAGGTTTTTCATTCGATGATAATCCGTTGATTTCGAGAAAAATGATGATTGGGTGGAATATGTGATGAAATCATGATGTTGTTAGAAAGAAAAATAATGAGAAGGACTGGGAACAAAACCTTATTTATGTTTATGTCTGGAGAAACAGATGGATGTAGAACACTCAGAGAACATAATTTCAGCTCGACACGCAATCCGACCAACCGTGATTCATGGCATTCTCACCCCACGAAGTCGAAAACTTTCGTTATTGTCCAAAATCGCATAGAACGGCTATATTTTACAGCAACGTTAATTTGTCGCCCTTATAACTTCACCGTTTTATTGAATTCAACGGCTCGTTGCTCAACACGAAATCCCCCCTTATTTCCACAATATAAATATTGATTACGATGCAACAAGAAACAGTGGGATATAATTATTGTCGTTTTATTCCGATGAGATCATGAGTGGGGGGCACGTGCCCCCCCCAAGACCATAAATTCTTTCCTCGCTTGCACTAAATTTTCATATGATTTTCAAACCTATTTCCGAAAATTTACGTAATTGGATTCGAATAGTCCACCAAAATTCGAATCTGGGAGATCTGAAACCGTTTCAGAATGCGACTACATCTTTTGTTTTATATTTTCGTGTTATTACTTTTCTTATTGACCGATAACCGTTTTTTTTTTCCACTTTATCTTGAGAACAAAAGGAGCCTACAGATGTTCGTGCAGTACCATGAAAAAGTATTTTTTCAGATAAGAATAAAAAAATTCTGGTTGGGAAAAATAGGAATGGGGGGGGTTGTCCCCCCCCCCCCAAAATAGAATCCTGGATCCGCCCCTGTTTATTCGTGATTTGTTTCCTGATTAATATACAGGGTGAGTATTTGATTCGTACAAATATTTCAACAGTAGGCTTTTAAGATCAAAAGAAGCACTTTTTTCGATACTATTTTTCCGATTCTGCCCTGATAAAAATATAGCCAATTCAAGTTTTTTTTCATAATGAGCTATGCCACCCCTGGAAAAACCAAATTACCTTCAGAATGACTAGCTAAGTCTGCGATACAACACATCTGTGAATTTTTTAAACAGAGCTGTATTCAGCCAAAGTACCAAATTTTTCGTTTCTACAAATATTTTTTTATTTTTGAAAAATTTTTTCGGAAACGCCGCATTTTGCAAGAAAATAGGAAGAATATTTTTGTGTTACAAAACGTTCAAATATTCACTAGATAGCGTCCAACTCAGTTTCAAGAGTTGGGTTCTTTGAATTTTTCTTATTTTTATAGTACCTACGTAATGATCATCATCAGAAAACAGGAAGACGTGGGTGATATCTTGTGTTTGGAAAAGATTCATGGAATAAATGTGAGATAGAACTTTTTATAGTTTCACTACAGCCTGTATCGTCTAAACCGAGCCGATTCGGAAAAAATGGTGAAGAAAAAAGTGTTTCTTTTGACCTCAAGAAACTACTTTTAAAATATTTGTACGAGTCAAAGTTTCAATCTGATAAGCATAATAATTGCATGTTAATATTCAAGAAAAATAAGAATCATTTTCCGAACCATAAAACTTCCAATAAGTCATACATTGAAAATAAATTTCACTTTGAATAACACAGATCAGATTGGACAACTCCCTAGTCTTCTGCATTTTCCTCATGGAACGAAATTTCCCATTTTCAAATTATTCATCTGAAACACATAAATATATTAGCGTAATCAAAGATATTACGAAAGACAAAATTGAACCAAAAACTCTAATGTGTACATTGAACTGGATTCATGATGAAATGGACTTAAGCAATGAAAATGTATCTAAGAAACATGAAGTGAACTGAAAAATTAGATAATGAATGAGAAGGAGATAATTTGTTTTAAAAAACATTCCCACGTCCTTCTAAACGCTTTTCACCCATTGCGAGCACATTCCTATCGGAATATTGCTTCCGTCATTCAAGAGCACTAGGTGTCCATGAAGCTCAAGGAAATCCCGATTTAGCATCGTTGGATCCCAAACTAAAAGAGATTCTGTGCTTAAACGTCATTTTAGAACTTAAACTTCGTTTAATCAAACGGTGCATACAGCCATTATCTCATCTTTTCTTACCACCTAACATACTTTTTCCAATTTTCCAAAGTTGGACACACTTTCTGCTCGATTTCAGAGGAGCCAAAATGATCACAATATTTCCAGGGACAATCAATATTTTCCATTCAATACAAATGATGATAATCAATTATTGAAGGCATTTAACGCGCTTGAAATCCTGATAGCAACGCTTCATTTCTCTTGTATACAATTTTGCCCGTGAAACCCCACTGAATTCAAACTTTTCCATGTAAACCTGAATGTTGACATAAAAATTATAGTAATTGATTGTTCCAGGTGAGCTCCGTTTGGCCCGACCCCTATCAGAAATTATAGCAGCCAGTCATATGAATCAGCCCATACTGTTAACTGTTGTTGCGGAGGAAGTGAGAGGAGATGCGGAGGTTTGTAAAAACAATGCAAATTTGCAGAGGCGATATTTTCTGAGGAGTTTCAATAACTGGTCAACAATTAAATCAGCCTACTCGTCAAACTTCTTCAGATCATGACATTTGCTTTCATTCTGGTTCGTTATTGTCCCTAAGCCAATTTACAAAACGAATGTTTTCATTTCACAATTCGCAAACTTTATTTATATAATCAGAAACAATTGCCATCGGTAAGGCAGCTTCTGAAACATATCTGATAATGTTCACAGAGGGTAAAATTCTTTATTGATTTTCTATTTTATTAATAACTGAGGATTGTATTCCATTCTGTGTTCGTAAATTCATTCACATTCGCTATTCGTAAACGTCAAAATCTCGACTTTCCCAAACTTTTTTGGGTCATTTACGGTTGGGGATCAGGGTCGAGAGTGATGATTGGCATGGTCCGGCTCTTTTCGTTCGCATTCTTTCGCGGCAAGCAATATGCAAAGGTTTGCATCGCCATAGAGGTGTTAGTATATGCGGCTAAAGATAGGTGTGAATATAAACTTAGGTTTAGCTTCGAGGATATGCTAATGTTAGTTTCTTCTATATTAGACTGCTAAAGTTGAGTCAGTTGAGTGTTACCACAGCCTCATGATTAAAAATGTAGAAGCTTATGGAGAAACAAGCAAAAGTACTGGTAACGCGTCAGGGTCGGCAAATTTTCGGAAATTAAAAAAGATCTATAAAAAATATAGTACAAAATTTTAATACTCATGAAAATAATGATAATATTAATACAATTCATTTCACATATTTTTAATAGCATGTTTTTCAATCAGTTGAGAATGAGCTCGTAAAATGGCAGAATATGCTGAATTAAACTTTTGTTTCGACTGTATCTCAACCAAATCTATGCCAAAGCATTGTGCTTAGTGCTTCTGAAAGCACTTTAGGCCTTTTTGTGTTTCCTAGCACGTTTTAAAACCAGTTCTTTGTGCTAAGTAATTCGAGCACTTTATCGAAAGGCTTAGTGCTTAGACATTCCCTAAACAGCTCCCGAGCACTGAAGTGCTCGCGATTACTTATGAAGATTACTAAGCACTAAGCCTTCGGAAATCTTGCCGAAACACGAATAAGTGATCGACGCGTTGTCACTTTATCGGCATCTTTTATACCACATGATAGGGTTAAACTAGGAATCAAATGCCGGCGTATAACCGGGAGTTGCAAAGGTCTGATAATAATTAAGGTAGAAAGCTCATTGTCGATATCCTCAACATAAAAATTTTCAGCGAAAAATTCTGATTACTTCTCCGAAAACATTTAATTAACCATCGCGGTGGAACACCCTCTATAATATGAACCCAAGAATATGAATATTTCGATCTGACTCAACATTTTTATGAAGACAATATTTATTCATGTATATTACGGGAAATGTAATTATAATTCAGTTCTGCTTTTAATATGATTGCTTACAGGTGTATGAAATAGCATGAAACAAATTCGCATTTTGTGAAAATCCGGATTCCTTTCTTTCAATATCCAAATAAGGAGAAGCGATAGGAAAAAAAGTCATTTGATTATCTTCAGATGACCACCTGCTAACTTACGAACACACTTGACGGCTTTCTCCCTATTGAATTTTGAATTAAAACTGCCACAACCTTGACGCATGTGATTTACAACAAAATTGCGCTTGCTTTGAGGAAGTCCCTTCAAACGGTGACCAAGAGAGCTTAAAATCCACGCCGTAGTACTCAATGGTTTTCATAGATGGCGAGATTTATAAAATAAAGAAAATCGGGAATAACTCAAAAACTACTAATGATATGAAACTCATTCCAAAAGAATGAATAGGGCCTTAATTAATGGCCAAAATAAATTTGAAAATTTTAAACGCTTTCGCTACCTTCATGCTTCATCAAAAACTTGGCTATACAATTCTTCGAAGGCGTTGGATGCGCCACATATAATGTTCTTAAAATACATAATCATCAATTCATCCTAGATATGTGAAGTTTTTGAGTATTAGTTGAAAATGTAACCTATATTTCAGGAAATAGTTCATGCCGTCATAGAACACCCTGCAAAAGTTTGTGATCCTACAGGTTCAGAACTAAATAAAATTACTACTTTGAAGTCGGAAAGTGCTTAGTGCACGCAAAATCGAATTACTTTCACAAAGTGCGTAGTAGTCGAGACCATTTTGTGAAAAATGTGTGCTTAGTGCACAAGACTCGGGAGTATTTTTTGTCAGTGCTCGGTACTTAGTGCTGAAAGGAATTTTTTTTCAGTGTTCGGCACAGCTGTGGTCTCAACGCATTCTTATTAGCGAATTAATGCATCTTAACGCCTGATGACAAAACTCGAGAGAAATATGCTTTTTTGGTGTGAGGGAAAACTGTAGAGTTGAATGTTCTTGAGGACTTTGGTCAAATTTGTCATACCATTCTTGGTATTGCCCTTCTCAAATGAATGAATATTTTATATGGTATTGAAGTTGTACATACATAATTTTTGTTTTTGTTTTTGTATATGATATTTCAGTTTTGTATTTTTCGCTTTCATTTTCGTTTATCCACATCAGTTTATGTATGCACATATGTAATCTAATAATCTTCGAGTTTATAGGCTTGTCCTCTACTCGAAACAATTATGTGTGTCGTCTGGTTGCAAAACCGGTCATCTCCATAACAGAAAATTTTTCAGGAGAGACGATTTTTTTGTCAAAACTAGGGAATTGGAGATAGGATCCCAATCTCTTGTTATTAATGTGTCACTAGGATAGTAGGTTTTAGAGCACCATAAGAGAATCTGGGGGAAGGTGCTGGGAGGGGGAAATTCAAAATTATAGTTAGGATTTGGCTGGTTTTGCAACCCACTTTGGAGTTGGCCGGTTTTGCAACAAACTAAAGCTTAAAATATCTATAAAATTGACATCAAATAGCGGGGTTTTAGCCAAAAAAAATCATTCACAATGTTTCTGTGTAACTGAACTTTATTTTAGGTTGAGTAAACTTATAAAAAAAATATATAATTATGTTAAAATAATTTTCGCAGGAATTTGGACAAATTTTTATTCATTATCCTTTTAATACATCGCCAACATTTCGAATCGGTTGTGATTCTTTCTCAAGGCTGGAATGTCAAAATAAAACCAGAAACAGATAAAAAGGACCTACAGATGATCTGCCACTCACCTCGTATTTCATCGGATTGAATATCGTCAATTTTATTGAAATAAATTCATCGGATATTCAATCCGATGAAATACGAGGTGAGTGGCATATCGTCTGTAGGTCCTTTTTATCTGTTTCTGGTTTTATTTTGACATTCCAGCCTTGAGAAAGAATCACAACCGATTCGAAACGTTGGCGATGTATTAAAAGGATAATGAATAAAAATTTGTCCAAATTCCTGCGAAAATTATTTTAATGTTTATAATATGGACGTCACCAATAATCGAAATATATAATTATGTATATAACATAGTTGAATTTGGAGATGACCGGTTTTGAAAAACACTGACGAGTGGATGTGGCCGCTTTTGCAGCACATTGGAGTTTTCTAACCCCCACAACGCACGGAGTTGACCGGTTTTGGTATGGTTTCTCATTGCCAATGGGTGGAAATGTTAATAGAGGACTTAGTAAAATAAACAGAAATTTTCTCCGAAAATTGAGGAGTTGGCCGGTTTTGCAACCAGACGACACATGTAATAAATAAATAAATAAATAAATACTCCTTTCAATAGGAGCCTCCAGCACAATCCACCACTGTCCGGTTGGCCTTGATACCACCAGGAGTGACTGCTGGTTCGCCAACCTTTGGCTCTTCAGAGTACAACGCCTTCTTGGACGAAAATGCACCATCTGGTACGTTTTTGAAGCTTCCTCAAGCGAACATACGGACCCAACCTGGAGATGTTGTCACTTTGGAACTGATCAACAACAACGGAACATTCGACATCACGCCGAGTGTAGTTGAGGGACAGTCTGAATTTCAAGTAAGTTTCCAAACTTTATACTTAATTTGAGAAGTTGCAGGAAGATCTTCTAGGTATGAGGCTGGTGGTAGATCGACTACCAAATGACCAACGCCCAACGACTAACGTACCTACCTACACTTGACGCGGCATTACAGAAACTGTGCAATAACTGTATATCAAATACTGTACAGTAACTGATGTATATCAAATACTGCACAGAAACTGTATTTCAAATATTGTATTTTTGAAATGTAGGGTTATAAATACAGAAACTGTGTAGTCACTATATCAAAAACTGCAGCATTATGCAGAAACCATACAATGACTGTTTATCAAGTACTGCATTTTTTAATGCAGAAGTATCAATACAGAAACTATGCAGTCAATGTATGTCAAACCTGTATTTTTAAAATGCAGTTTTATCAATATAGGAACTGTACACAAACTGTATATCAAAAACTGCATTTTTTAATGCAGAATTATCAATACAGAAACTGTACAGTCACTGTATATATGCCGACAGGAATTGAATTCTGAAAAAAGTACCTCCCAGTTGGGAGAGCATCTGACCGGTGATTAGGGGTAGGTTCGAGTCCTGGTTTGGGAGGCACTTTTTTCAGAATTCAATTCATGTCTACATGCCGTTAAAACTGTCATTTTATCATATTCTCAGACATTAAACTATCATCGTAATCAAAAACTGTGTCTTTGAAATGCAGTTCTATCAATACAGAAACTGTGCAGTAAGTGTATATCAAATACTGCATTTTATAGTGCAGAATTATCAATACAGAAATTGTGCAATCACTATATATCAAAAACTGCATTTTTGAAATTGACCTTTATCAATACAGAAACTGTGCAGTAACTCTATATCAAAAAGTGCAGAATTATCAATACAGTAACTGTGCAGTCACTGTATATCAAAAACTGCATTTTCAAAATGCAAAATTATCAATACAGAAACTATGCAGTTTCAGTACAGCAATTTCTGTGCTGCATTCAGGTGGCACTTTTTATGCAGTGTCTGTAAAGAGTGGGCAGATTTCGATGTTTTAGCACTACAGTTTTTAAACCAGAGGAGATAGACAAAATCTGATACCCCAGTCTCGTTTTATTTTTCTGAGAAACTAATAATAGTAGTAGTCATTGTTGGTCACTTTCTTTTGTTTTCGAGTTATAAGCAAAAATTGGAAAAATGGTGATATCGAAATAAATTTATATCTCCGCTAATACTGTTGATAGGGCTCTGAAATTGACATATTATACAGGCACTTTTTTGCGTAGAATCCAGTGGCGTGCTAGCATTTTTCGTACGATTTTCAATTACGAAGCTATGACCCAAAGATATGTTTTTTTAAATGGGAACATTAGATTTCTGTGCAATTTTTTGAAAGCTTAATTTTTACTGATTTCAAAAATATATAACATATGGTTTGTATCAAAATAAAAGAAAATGGTCATACATGGTATAAATTTATTTCGATACCGCCATTTTTCCAATTTTTGCTTATAACCCGAAAACAAGAGAAGGTGGCCAAAAATGACTACTACTCTTGTTAGTTTCACAGAAAAGGAGAACGGGAATGGGGTATCAGATTTTGTCTATCTCTCGAAAGGAGCGACCGCATGGGCCGGACTGATTACAATACAATAGAGAAATTTAAGGGTAAATTCAGCAGAAGTTTTTTCATTCGCCCCTTTTGCCGTCAATAGCCTCATTCGTGCTTCTATCTCTTCTTATGACTTATTTCCTAAATGTTTTCTCCAGTTTGTTGGGGTCTTCCTCTCTTCGGTTTTGACTTTTTGCTTTGCATATATGTTCGACCGGTTTATTCATTTTATTCCCTTATATTCGTGGCAAATGTCCCCACCATCCTAGCTGTCTTCCTACTACATACTTATCCAGTGATTCTACCTCTACCGGGCTTTTCTTTCCCTCTGACTTCTGACGTCTTCGCATGTCCATCTGTCTCTCCTAGTTATTCCTTTTACTTTCCTCAGGTACTTCATTCTAATTTGATCGATTAAAGGAAGAACATGAACAGCATCACAACATTCAAATTATCTTGGGTCAGTGCATAAATTCACATACAGGGTGGTCCAACGAAAACTTAACACCTCGATTTTCAAACTAAAATGGAAATGTGAAAAATTGCTCGGACCTATCAATTTCTCAGGAGCAACAACTTTTCCGCTTTTTTCATTCCCTCAACTTCAACTTCCAATAGGGGGTGCGAACAACTCTTGATTTTGAATAGGGGAGTTGCGATAACTAATTTTGAAAATCGAATCGAGTACCTACTCTTTGACACTAAAATTTCACTTCATAATATCTGTCAATAATGAAATAACATCGAAAATAGAAACAGGCAATGTGGAGTTCATCTCGAAAATATTATTCGTATTCTACACATTTTGAAATTATTTACTACTTATTTTGTTGATTTATTGTTCAAAAGAAGTATTAATTTTTTGTTCAAAATAGTAGACGGACCATGTTTGATTCACTTTAGTATTGAATTTTTAAAAACGTCACAAGTGTGTCGATGCCGGCTGAGTTAAGCAAGCGCCTTTTGTTGGAAACCAGTGGCCACATCGACGTAGTGAATAGATCGATGCGACACCTGGCGTTCAACGACCTAAGTTTTCTCATGCATGGCTACTCAAAGGTAGCTATCTGCGTACATTAATTTCTCTTCTCTTCATACCGTCGGCATCGTTTGGTTGAGTTATGTGGTACTGACGAGCTCCAACAAGAGCGAAACCTGTCTATCGCTACCCACCTTCGATGTCGGCATGGTCTCCATGGTATACTGAAAGTGTAAATTCTTGCCAGTCCGAGTCATGTTGATATCTTTCATAGTCTTTTGGCGTTAATCTGTCTTTATCGCGATACAATATTACATGCAACCGTAAGGGAAGTGAAGTTGAGAAATTCGCAAACTTTAACAATATGTGGATGTTAATGTACACAATTCGAAATCCTAAGTGCATCCTTCATAATTGTCCAAGAAGCTTTTCATTGCGATATATTTTCGTTCTCCCTGCGACTTACCGTTATATTTCTGGTTGACTGGGGTATCATTCAGCGTGGCCGTAGAGTGTCTGCATACATCCGCATATACTCATATTGCTCGAATAAATACCTTCTTTTCAGATAAGTGTTCATGATCCAAAACTGCTAGACTACGAAGAAAGAAAGTCAGTAATTTGTGAAATAGTCGCAAAGGAAATCGGCACTGGAAATTTCACGGCCAAAGCAAAACTGACAGTTCTACTGAACGACGTGAATGACAACGCTCCAGAATTTCTTCAGGAAGTATTCATTGGATCTGTGCCGGAGAACGCAGTAGCTGGTAAGTTGAGTCAATTTGAAGAGCAATTTCAAATTCTACCAGTTCCAATTTTTAAATACTCCTTATTCGCCTCTAGTTTCTGTCAGAAAAATCTTTCAACAATTTGTATCTCTCTCTATTTGAATAAAAAGGTGATTTTTTTAGCACAGTATCTAAATTAATAATTTCAAGTTTTCCTGATGGTTTAAATCATTTACAATTTTGATTGGAGGGTGCAAAAGTTGTTATAGACTCAAATCACCTAAGATTATATGTTGAAAATTGAACGTTAAAAAGGTGCAAAAATAGAGAGGAACGGGTACGTCAATAAATGATAATGATATAGTCATTACATTTCATTACTCCTCACCTTTCACGGCACACTGATTGATTAATTAACATCAAGTTACACTCAACTAAAATGAAATTCAATAATAGAACAATTCTTGGAATAAATTATAAATAGAAATTTTTTCTTTATTTATTCACTCAAGATAATATATTATTTCATGTTCTAAAAAAATCACAGATTCAATATTTAAAAATTTAAAAATATCACCAGAGATAATAATTCGCACTTGATCACTTCATCGGAATATCTGGATATAATATTACATGCAACCTCTAAGGAATTGGAGCTTGGGAATTCGCAAACTCAACAATAAGCTCCACAATGTGAAATCCTATAAACATAATCCTTCATAATTATTTTCCATTAAGGCCGAATTCATATCGCAACATTCTCTGGGTTAAACAAATCGTCTTCTACCCCAACGTCTAATTTATTTACAACTACTATAAATTATTTACACAGTCGCTAATTTACTTTCACTACTTTGCACATTGTTACTCTTCGGGATTAACTGTTATTCACTCGACTCTATTCAGAACACTAACTGATCGGATTCCTGTGCGCTTATCTTTTATATCGATACGTCCCTATTTGAGAGAAAGTGGATGTTACAATATGAATTCAAATGAGATAATAAATCCAGACGTCAATATAAAAATTCGCGAATTCAACTAGCTATCCACCATTACTGAGGGTGAAAAATCTGCGATAAGACATCGAAGAAGAATCGATGCTGAATTTACCTCTATTAAAGGTATAACCAAAGATTATAGAGTTAGGAAGATGGGAAATGACCCTATATCTCTAGTACTAAAAACCGACTAAACTTTGGGCCTGGGTTCCACATACTGAGAAATTAGATGGCGCTGAAATCGTAATGTCAAACTGTTGAATTGCAGATTTCTGTCTTACAATTGAAGGGCGCGAAATTCGAATTCCTAGTATTGGATTCTAAAATCGACTTAGTCGAGACCAGAAAAAACATCCTGAGCGACAAAAGAAATCCAGGTCTTTGTTTTGTGATCAGGATGTTTTTTTCATGTAACCATTGTTTTGAATCAATTAATATTAATGAAATACTTTGTTAGATTTGCTATATTTTCATTCGAAATTTATAAAAAAATATGACAGAATTGAAGATTTTACAGGGTATATTTAAAGGTGAGGTTTTTTTTTTGACATCTGGTGAGAATAATTTTGTCGCATTCAGTAATGCATTGCAGATATCTAGGAAGACTTACCATCAGTATTCGATGTATCAGTTTCAAACTGCTCGCCCTCCATCGCATGTGGTTTCTTTGGTTGCCCTTTAATGCATAGGATACTTTCTGCATACAGCAACTTACATGGATGAAAAGCTTTAAATTGACTAGAAGTAAAATGTTCACTGCACATGGTGTAGCTTTTACTCGAGTCATATGGTGCGAGTTTCAATACTTACGTTTCCATTTTCTTTGGTTAATTTAAAGAAACTTATATTCGGAGAATCCCAAACAGTTCTTCACCATACAATATTTTCCGTACGATATTTTGAGCGAAGTCTTTGATTTTGAGGATTTCATTAAATAAAATACACAAATAACTTCATCAAAATATAAATAAAACGGCCATGTGCAAATGTCTCCATGAAATGGCAAATGGCCCTCGAATAAATATTTTAAACAGTCTTAGTATTTTAATACAAAAAGGAAACCGGTCTACAGTTGCACTTGAATTTTTCGACTTCTCTGGGACTTCCTATGATAGTTCATGACTAACTCACATTATTGGAACGACAATTCCTTCGGAATTGTTGTTTCCCTTAATTTTTCATTTTAGTATTTTAATACACAACTGAACCACCAAGTGGCGCCCACGCAAGTGTAGTCGCTTCGTTTTCCATCATCCTAACTCTATAATCTTTGGGCATTACCTTGGATCCCTCCTTTCAGTTCATTTATTTTTGAAAAGGTAATTAAAGAACAAGAGGATTTTTTACTTGTAACCTCAACATTGAACCACTTTGAAGAACGTGCGCAAGAAAATTTTCTTAACTGGACCTATCGCGTCTTTCTTTGCAAATTTTAAGATAGAAAATTGAACGAATATATTATTTTCAAACAATGAATGTAGTTATAATTTCATTCTATTATAATTATTATTTATTTATTTAGCGTATGGCAATAGTTTACATGGTATGGTCTTATATCATAAAACACGAAATTAAAACTAAAAACATCAAGAACACACAGCAACAAGTGTGAGAACATTATAACTATAGATCTAAATGCATTTACTTTTATCCCGTGGCATTCCACGCACAAATTAGTTTTTGGCATTTTAACTATTGATAAATAATTCAACGCCAACGAAACTTAAAAATGAATTCGTAGGGCCGTAGGCCACGTGATTTGTCAAGAACAATAATACCCTTCCAATCCTTCAATAACTATCGCAGCTCTCCGTACTTTTTGTCCAAAGCCGAAGCCTAGCAGCAAGAATAATATCCCACTATTTCGACTACATGACCGATTCTGCCGCTGCTAGCTTCTCCACTATTTCGATTCATTCGACCGTAACGCATTCCCAACGTCCAAGCGCTACCAAAGAAGTAATCACATGAAAAATATATCTTTAGTATCAGTATGCAATAATAGTACCTATACTCCATTCACTTTTATTTTAGCAGTCGGTTGGCCATGGAAATTTGACACATTTCACTGTGTATAGTACGAAAATGTGGGGTTATGACGCTTGTCAAAACATTTTTGGGTTTTGAATCAACGCTATGTTGCCCGTTCTACGTAAAAGTTTCTGTTATTACGTACTTTATCACAATGTCGAATCTCTTCGGAAAATTGAAGTTTATACAAACTGACTGAAGACATACCAAATCCAGTTATTTGCATGGAAAATACAAGAGATCAGTATAACATCATAATATGCACTAGCTTGAGGAGAGTTAATATTCGATATCTTCTTTGGCTAAAGTTTGAATACGTTACATCAGTTGTAGATTTCAAAATTATTAACCCAAAGATGAAATGCATATGTTGCAGTGGTTGGGAATGGGTATATCCCAAAGAAATTAACAGATAATTACAAGGATGTTAAATTGTTCAACAAAAATCATCTTGCATCAATATAAGTAAAAGGAATTAAAGGAAGTTTCAATCAAGATGAACTTCACCTTCGAACAAAAATTTCGCATGAATAAACAATTAGCAGGACAACTGGCGCGTATTTGTGGCGGTTCATCTTAATGCATTGATATAATAATAATAATTATATTATTTATTGAGACCTTTACAATGTATAGGACAAGTCAAATCAAAAATAGAAAAATCAATTTTCGGGAACTTATTCTACGATGACATTCATCGAAAATCCTGTACTAAACTTTTCGCATTAATTCACTCAAACATAAAATTCTTAAATGCCACCACTTTTTTGGGTATCCCAATAGAAGAAAATTCTTTGTCATCCTCTTCATCCACAATCTTTCTGATTGTGGGAATATTCAGCTGAAATATAAGTCGTTCAGATTAAGATGAAACATTATATAAATTCTCTATTCTCTTACATTGAATATGTTCGCTACCATCTAACGTATTGTGTATTTTAGAATATCAGGGTATAACTATTTGAATGAGTGGACCTGAATTCTAAATATCACTTCCTGAAACCCTGTCTCTTTTTTCAATCACTTTCGGCATTTTCGTAATAAAAATTGATATTAGTTGTGGCAACGGCGTTATGACATTAACGACATTTCATGAGTGCCAACCTTACTCCGTTCTAGTTACAAAAACTTGAGGAAATTATTTCATGGCCAACCGACTGCTTAAATGAATGTGAATGCAGTATACATATAAAATTGTTCTTTGATCAATATTATGGAAACATTATACTCCATATTCTTCCTCTTATACTGACTTCACAGGTACCACAATTCTGCTAGTTGAGGCTGCAGACATCGACTCGGAACCCGGAAACAAAATACGCTACACTTCCCTGACTGGTCCAGGATCCCACCTTTTCAAATTAGAACCAGAAACCGGAGTTATCACCCTCGCAGCATCCGATTCTCTGGACGCTGAAACCACCGCAGCCTTCGAATTGACGGTAGGAGCTACCGACGAAGACGGCAACGGAAAGAGCTCCTTTGCTAAAATTATAGTTAACCTCATTGACATCAACGACGAGAGCCCTGTGTTCGAAAAAGATATTTACGAATTCATTGTGAATCCCGACAAAACAGGGTTCACATCCGATGCTGTAATAAAAGCTATAGATAAAGATATCACTTCGCCGAACAATGAGGTTAGATATGAAATTGTCAATCCCATAGATGGTCTGGTGTTGAATGATGTCCTTGGAGAATTTGGGGTAGGTAAAATATACTGAGTTTGGTGCAAAAACATGTGTAAATTCATTGCAGTTTTCACAAATATTCATTGAAATTGGCTGTTTTCAAATGACGATGGTGGGACAGTAACAAAACTAGGAATCTAGGAAAGTAATTTGACGTGGAATTTTGTGCTCTTCAATTTTGATTTTTGTGACATTTTTGCATCGTTTGCAAAATATGACCAGAGAACAGGAAAAACTTCAAATATTTCGAGGTTTTCCTCATTTTTCGACCTGAACTAGTGCTGTTTTAATGGAGCAAACTTCATATTCGTGTTCAGAACCCCAAAAAACATATAATGAGGAAAAATACTCCTTCTGACGAAAATGATGTATTCTTTATGAAATATCTTTGAAACGTCACATTTCGAAATAATCATTTCAACCGTTTCCCAAAAGAAATTATTTTAAGTAGGTACTTAAAAATGAAAAATAAAAATGGGTATTTAAAATTTAAAGCGTTTCGTTTCTATTGTACAAATTGGCAACATCGACTGAAATATGCGTTGATAATAAACGCATAAAACAAATACACTATCCTGATGAGATAGACAAAGATGGCTGTCTATGAAGTCTGCGACGAACGGGATTTTTATGGCCGGTTGCTGTTGAGGCTCGCCAATGAGTACGCGCGTTATGATGGCTGCAAATCAACAGCTGTTATTTCACAAACAAGCCATTTTTCTTTTTATTTTTTAGCAAGCGCTGTTGCCAAATCGTTAACTAGAAACGAAGTGATTTGAATTTTAAAACCACATATTTGAAGAAAGATTTTGACTAGTTTTCGCGGTGCATTTGAAAAATTCATGAATGAATTGAGGAGAATTACCCATTCCGTTAAAAAACTTCTTACCAGACTCATGTTACGAACCATTTGATCAGAAAATTGTGCACTTTCCATTTTGGTATAGGTAGGTAGGTCCTGCGACAAATTACAATAACACAGCCGTCTTTATAGAGTAGACGGCTGTGCTATAACTAGCGTAGGCTTTTTCAATGGTTTCCATATACTGACAACATCGATTCAAAGACATTTTGGAACCTATTAATAATATAGCATTTGCTCAACCATATTTTTTCAATTGAACTCGTCAATTATGCATTTCCCCCTTTTAAAATTGGTCATTTCAGTCTCTTTCAATAATATATAAATTTTGTTCACCTTCAGCTCACTAAAACTTGGAGACCAACGGAAATGGTGACTCTGAAAGCAAGAGCGTGGGACGGCGGTATCCCAAGACTGTCGGGCCTCTGCGAAGTAAGAATTTATCCACCAGAAACTAATTCGAGAATGATGACATTCATAGTTCCCGGAAGAGATCCAGACACTGAAGTTATTGCAGATATCTTGAGGACCATCACTGGTGCCAAGGTCACCATTAATGACGTAAGGCCATACAGAGGTTATGAGCCTGATGCCACAGATATCAGCAAAGATACAGATACGGAAAGGTGAGCAAACTGGTTATTTTGTAAAGATTTCTCCTTTCAATTCCTTCTAGCATAAATCCTCTGTATTGAACTGGAAGAATAGTTATTTTCCTATCAAGTGCGGAAAGTGATACTTGCCCGCACGAAACTGCCGTTGCCCGAACGATGCGAAGCAGAGTTCGGGTAAGCAGTTGAGTGCGGGCAAGACACTTTCCGCAAGAGTTTGGGACTCCGCACCCTTTGGGAAAGTGACTCTTTGCAACTTGGAATGCGTGCGGGAAAAAGGTTGAACGCGCACGCTTGTAGAAAAAATTATAAACACCGCTGAGATTTTAATATTTTTTGTTCGAGGACATACCGTCATTCTTTTTAAATATCAGATAAAATTAAACAGACAGGTACTGAAGTTTCTACAAGGTGCTTAAATTCACCAAAAAGGATTTCTTATTCATGGCGAATGTAATCGTGCGAGTTGTTTATAACAATAAAATTCTTTACTTAGAGACCTTCTAACGATCCAGTGTGCCAAGTGACACCATCAATACAAAAGTTAAGAAAGTTCTGAATTTTGTAAAAGTTCCGAAAGTGGGCGATTCTGTAAAGACGTTTCCTCGGGCATCTCAGCGCCAGCTATTCTTCAAAGAGGAAAATAGCCAACCCACCCTGGTGGCTTCGAATCGATGAAAAGGTTCCATGTTATCTGGGGTGTTAGCGATAACCAGTGAAAGACAAAATCAGAGCTCTCAAATTTATTCGTTGACTCGCAATAGGGAACACAACAGACGCTATTATAAATTCAGTCGAGTTAAAAGCTCAATACAATGGGTGGAATAAAGTCTACTTCACACAATAAAGGAGGTTTTCCTCGGAATTAAATACAAATAGTAATGCAAAGGTGGTGAATTCGCGGAGTGAATCTGACGAAAATAAAAGGGGGGGATCCGATCTCAAACGCGCCACGGGTGTTACGGATTCGTTTGCCAGCCAGAACCAAAGACAACCTTAACGGGCAATGGAGTCGGGGCTCAGTTTCAAAACTACGGGATTGTAGGTTTGGGGGGAAACAAAGCACGGGGTTGAGAATCTGTTTTCTGCTTCTGACGTGTTCTCACTCCAGACAGAAATCGTACTCCCAGAAGTGGTAGAACTAGGTAGGATAAAGGGGTTGAAGCTGAGGCTCATACCTCTGGGCTCAGTACACGGAAGTTATCTGCTGTTGCTCTGTAACTGGCTAATTGTCGCGCGGTTAAACTTACAGTGACAACCTCCACTCGAACGCTAAGAACAACAACAATAAATATAAGGAAAAGAAATAAAAAAGCCAGTTACGAGCCCTATTTCTACACGTACTTGGACTGGTATCACTTGGACGAAAGAGAGAATCGCACTCTATCGTTTTAACGTTAGACAGAAATCAAGGTTCTTGAAATAAATTTTTCAGAAATTGATTCGCGGTTTATCGGCTAATCAAAGATTGAAACACCCGGCACAGACTTAATCAGAATTCAGAAATAACACCAGCTGCCGTATGAAGAAAGAAAAAGAATCAATTCATTGATCTGCGGGAGGACATATAACCACCGGAGGGGGGGGGGGACGGAATTTGTCTGAGATGTCGAAAATCGGTACAATACACGTCGATGAAAATATCTTGACTCTGGCTAATTGGTACTAGTGAACAAAAACTCGGTGAACTCCCTATTCTGGGTCTTCTTCACGGTGCGACATCGTTTTTCAGAAATGAAAAAAAGAGTATAAACGGTCCGGTTTGTTTACGGAGAAGGTTTTTACTCTTTTGTATCTGAATGGTTTTTTTTTTGCTCTTCGTTCAATATTTTGTTCTGTTCCAGGCAAGTTCATATCGTTTAGGTTTCAAAGAATTTTGAATCAGTTATGTTTTTACGTTTTCACAATCACCTTCGATTCAAAGTCTAAAAATTTGTTTCGCAAAAATGAATGTAGGTAAACTTAGTGCGGATGAAGCCAATGAGAAATGTCGCTAATTTCTTTCAAGTTAGTGGAAGCATAGTTTCCCGGCTAATTAATCGATATCGAGAAACTGGGAACGTGACCGGAATACCGAGAAGTGGACGCCCAAAATCTAACAATTCTGCACAAGATCGGTTTCTGACTATATCTACCCGTAGAGAGCCTTTTGAGTACTTATCGATTCTGAACGCTTTTGATGTTTTGAACGCTTTTGATGTTTTGGTTTCGATCTAAACAGCTCGTCGAAGACTTCGAGATGTTAATCTACATTCTTGACAACTTTTGAGAAGGATTCCACTAAATCAAAATCATATGCGACCATGATTGAAATGTGCCGATGAGCTTGTGAGTTGAAACGATTAATGGAGGTTCACAGATGAGTCGAGACTTGGACGGTGTTCGATTAATCGGGATGTTCAGGAATGGACATATTCTCTGGTGCCCAGAAATCCCAGATCGGTTCAGGAAGGTCATCCGTTTGAAGGCAGCTGTTGGTCCAAATTTATAATTTTTGAACATTAATGCGCGTGCGAAAATGTCTGGTGCCCCATCGATCACCAGACTTCAATTCCATTGAACAACCTTGGGATCAGCTCTAGAACTCAAACAGCTCATACCCCAAATCTGTAGAGAAATTTATCATTTAGCCTTTATCAAGGCTACTTCAACAATCTGATCGATATTATACAAAGGCGTTGTTACTCTGCGGTGGATGTTCGAGGAGGCATTGTCTCCCTTCTTCTTCTGGTTCCATGACCGTTTAACTATCGTTGATCATCATGATGGCTATCATGTTGACAACATGACAACTATTGTTTTATTGAAAGCTGCTCGAACTGTAGATTTCCTGTATCATTGTCTCAAATTTTTCAACCACGATGTTCTCCTTCTTCCTGGACCACGCCTGCCCAGGATTTTCCCTCCATGATAAGATGTAAGATCTCATATTTCTCCGGGTGTATCTGATATTATTTACGTTTACCCCATTAATATCAATTCCTTCAGTGGCATCAGCAAGACCCTCATCGAATATTTCCTCTGAATAGAGGTTGAAAATGCACACTCTTCACTGAACTATATTTTATCAATTTTTGGTGTGAACCGATTCTGTACTGAAAATAAATTTTTACCTCAAACTGTGGAACGTATGAATAAATAGGCAAAAGAATGACTCAGATAAGTGAGTAAATATTTAGATTAATCTTTTAATTATATGTATATTTAAAAAAAGATCAGAAAAATGAAACTTTTGAGATAGTCTTAGAATTCCAGAACTTCCTCTACTTCTGTTGAGCATATTATTAAAATGATACTTCATACGATAGTTTTCATCGCATTTGTCCACCGCAAGCCGTTTTCAAGAAGTGACATATTAAAATATGATGTTCTCGAAAGTGGAAAAAACCCATCAGAATTATTTTCATAAACACCTTCGAAATCAACTGATTAATTGAATCCAAACCTTGTGTTACAGGAGTGTGGTTGTGACCACTGTGAACTATTCAAAAGGAAGTATTATCGACGTCAAGAAGATTCAAGATATCCTTGATCAAGAGTATAGAGTGAGACGTGGCGAGATGGAAGTGAAAGAGGCTGGAGGTGGCAGTATGCTGTGGCTCCTCCTTCTCCTCCTGTTTCTACTTATTCTGTTGGCCCTCATTTTGCTTTGTTGTTGTCTCTGGGACAAATGCCCATGGTGAGAAGCATAACTTTTTTCCTTCGGAAAATTCGACATCGCGTTTATTATTATTTTCAGTTACGCATCCTTGAATAGGCGTCGAAAGGTTCGATCAGCGGAAGCAATCAAAATCATAACGACCAGCCCAGGTCAAGGACATGAAAGCAAATCTGTGCAGGTAGCAGAATGGTTTGGTAGAAGGGAGGCATGGACACCGGAACCGGCCACCCTGGAAGTGGAATCCCTCAAGCGGCATGAGATGGAAAGGGGTTCAGATAGAAGCAGAGTTCAGTTCCAGAAAACACAACAGGTTGGTGATTTCTTACAATTTTGAATGAAACTGAAAAAAGTAATGCCTCTTTTTGAACTTTTTTATGGAGCACATATAGGTAATTCAATACCGAGAAAAATGTGTTCACAGAGTTACAATCAGAATTGACTTGTGTAACTCAACTCGCTTCCAAAATACAATAATACTTCATATTATTGTTTCTGAAATAGTTACTGCATTAACTATTCAATTATTATTCAACAACACTTCCTTCAATCGAATATACATTTAACAATACAAGAGGAAAGAAATCTATGAGTGAGTTACAAATAGAAACTTACACCTCAGTCAAATTTTGGATGTGAGAACCTTGACTTCAGCTAATGTGCGAAAGCATGCACTATGTGAAAACCGCTTGAAGCAAACAAAAATGAAGAGGATATCACCCGTCTTTACCACCAAATTCAACACGGAGTCACTGAAAGACGAGAGTAGGTACAATTTTTTGTATGAGCGCAAATTGAACGGGAATATTTCCCGTAACAATATAAGGCTGGAGAACAGTATAGAAGAACCCTGGCATAACATAACATAAAATGTCATAAAAAAGCGCAGAGCACGCAATAGGGAAAAGAAAAATCAGGCGAAAAAATAAAGATGGCATACTCCCAAAATATGAATAATAAGTCACCGGAAGAATACTAAGAATATAAATTGATAAGGAATAGAACGAATAGCGAAATCACACAACTGAGGAAAGAATATTGGGAGCGATTTTCAGCCGAAATGGCACATGATCTTTACGGGTGTCAGAAGAGAATATGAAACATTGTAAGGAAAAGGAAGAAGCCTATAACCGAGGAGGCACAAATAAATAATATAACACCGGATACATGGACAGCATATTATCAGAATCTATATAACAATCACACCGACCCTAGAGAGTCACAAGAGGATTTTCAGGAGGCATACAACAACTTAAAAACCGTAAATCACCTGGGACAGATAACATCATTCTCGTCTCGCCGATAAGACATGAAGTCTCGTCTCGTAATCTCGTCCTTGAAACTATTCAAATCAATCGGAATCAATGCGCGAAAGAATCAGAGTCTTCTGAAAATTCCATATACAGGGTGTTTATTTACTTTCACTTCTCACTTTGAATATGATTCTGTTGATCACAGTCAGCAACCTAAAAATGTATTACAGTGATAGATTAATTTTTACATTTTGATATTTTGTGATACCACAAAATAAAGAGTTAAAGAGTAAGATGCCAGAGCGACCAGACATAACTTATTTTCACACAGATGAAACTTTAGGATCTCAGTAGAGTATCATGTGCTTTGAACACCTGCGAACTTGTGGAGCTTGCCAAGTGACACCTGGGCAGATACCAGATGGCAAAGTTAACTGAAAAGAAGAGTTCCTTAACTTATTTTCACACGGCTGATTTTTATAAATGTTTTAAAGAATATTATTCTGAAGTTATATTATAAGTGACAGACACTTTCCATGGATCAAAACTCTTGCCAGATGCTTTGAAGCTGCACAAAAAATAAATGAACTTGAAAAGACCAAGGGTACAGAATGCTGTCAGATGTGCAATGCTACATCAATCATGAAGGTTTTGAATTTCTTCAAATGAAGTACTTGATAAGTATGTGTAACTTGATATACCTTTAAGAATAGTCATGAAAAATTCGGATTTCCGTTTGAAAAAATAATCGATGGACAAGCTTTATAACATTTTCTCGCATCCACAGAAGCATATATTAAAATACTTATCAACCGTTTCGAGCATATTCTCAATAAAAAACTGTTTTTGATATAGTGAATTTATTCCAAGTCAGATACCTACTCGCTCTATATGTGTACCTAACAGAAAGTTAAATGACATTCATGGTTCCAAAGTTTTTCCCTCGGTTTTTCCTTTATAATCCACCTATTATTTTAGTCCTCGTGTTAAAAAATGAAAGCATTAGTATAATAAAATGACTTAAGAATCTTCTGAACTCAATTCATTCATTGTACTCGCAGGCTAATGAATACTATGTGCGAGAAGGAAATGCAGATATTTTACGCCTCTACACCTCAAGAGAAAACGCCCCTCACCACCGTTCAGTGGCTTTGGCACCAGAGAATACCTACCTACCAGACAGCGGAAAAGACATCCTTATGCGTAGGTTCATGGATCAACAACAGCATGATAATCAGAAGCAAGAAATGTTGCTACCGAACGCGGCAGTAATTAGACTACAATCAGAACATGAAGCACTCGAGGCTTCGTTGAGGGAACAGAACGCCATGCTCAAGCAGATACTGCAAGAAAGAGAACGGGAGCTCAAACTGGAAACACAATCCTTGCCAGCAGGTATGAGTAACTGACCGCAGTTGATGTAAAATTGTTGTATGTCTCTTTTTTCAGGAACGCAAACTGACCAAGATGCTGGAACTCAGACCGATCCTCACTTATTCCTTCCACCAAGAAGGGAGGTACAATCTAACGACGAACAGAGCGATGGAAGTGATGAGGATCTGGTGATTATTCGGGAAAAAGCCAAAAGGCGAAATGGTTACAGAACTACCAGAATCCGAACGAAACGGAGAATAAGAACACCAATACAAGAAGAATCCGAAGTAGATTTCTTGGACGATCCAGATGACCTAGAAGAACATTATGTAGCGAAAAATTCCAGGGTGAGATCGACTAAAGCAAAGGAGATGGGACAAGAACGTCACCGAGACGGCAGAACCCAATCAGGGATAAGAAGAGACGTGCTGAAGGAAATATCTGATTCGCTACGCCACGAAAGAGAGATGTACGCGAATGACATACGAGATCAAATTCTTTTAGATATCACGAGTACATTGCAACGTCGCAACAGGTCAAGCAGTGAAACAAGAAATTCCACATCTGGATTCCGAAGAGATATACTGCAGGATATCTCGAACGCAATAGGAAGACGAGGGAGAACAACAAGCGAAACCCAGTTGAACAGAAATGATCCTCAAGAATATCTCATACGAGAAATAGCAGATTCCATTTTGGATCAACATCAGCTGGAAAAACAAGAAACATTGTCTAGTGGATCACCTGTTAGATCCAAAACTAAACAAGAAATCATGGAAGAAATTGTCGATTCATTAAACCGATCAAACATCGATACGAGAAGAAAAGCTTCCTCCGAAAAACCAAGCAGGGCAACTAGTGAATCTAGGATATCTAAATCAGGGCTACGTCGCGAAATATTAGAAGAGATAGCATCATCCATGGCAAAAAGTAAAAACATCACAAGCGCTTCTAGGGTCTCCAAAAAGAAGGGCAGAACTAGAAGCGAATCTCGATCGACAAGATCTGGACTAAAGCGAGAAGTTCTGCAAGAAATCGTATCCTCATTCAACGAATCTCCAAAGAATGATAAAGCAAAAGAAGAACAACTTGTTCAGCAAATGTCACGCAATTTGAAAGCCAGATCTGCGAAAAACGTTTCTGAAGATGAATTGAAGCGAGAAATATTACAAGGTTTATCTGCCGTTGTCGATCGAAATGACATTAGTCCAAGCGACGAAGAATACACTGATGACAGTCTGGACAATGTTAGTCCAAATTCTGAATCTCTCAGCAAAGAAAAATACCATTCCGAAATAGATTTGAGAGATTCTCAAGACAAACCGAAGAACCAACTTAGCAAGTCTAGGAGCCAAACGGATTTGAACCGAATTAATAAGAAAACCAAAGTAGAATCAAAACAACAAACGGAAGTGAAAGCAGGTAAGGAAGAAGTTAAAAATACGAAACAGCCCAAAAGGCAATCCAGATATATGGAATGGTATAGCAAGAACAATAAACCGAAGGAAAAAACGAAAAAGAAAATGACGGAACAAATAGAGAGCGATCCTTCAACTGAGCAAATTAGCAAAGAGTTAGAGAAACAAAAAGTCGAGGCAAAAATTTCCCAGAGACTGCTGAAAGATACAGAATCTAGCGCTCGTAAGAAGCAGATGAAGAAGAAAGCACCACTAGGTCCCGAACATCCTCTTCTGCAACACTCGGAACATAGATTCGAAGTTCAATACCCAAGGAGAGCTGAAGATGATGCGGATTCTGGTATTGCCATGACGCGTCCTGCTATTGCTCAGAAGAAAAGTGTTTTCACCATAGCATACAATGACATGCACACCAGTCAGATACACGACAATCCCACAGCTACTCCGCCATGAGTGGTGGAATTGGACAAAGTTTATCTGAAAGAGAATAGGGTACCAAATCAGAGATTTGTAATATATTAGCTTTAAGACTGAAAGTTTGATTATCTTGTAAATACCTACTGTTATTTATATTCACTCACTTTTATTTGTAAGTTTTCAAAAGAGTTTCAGAAAAAATTATCAATTGGTTTTAAGTGTTTTTTTTTGCAACCTTATATAAGTAAGAGTTGAGAATTTCAAGAAAATGACGCGCAGGCGTCATTGTCCAGAGATGATAACAACAGACGGACAAGTTTATAATGAGGGACATATTGGCATGATCACAGAGTGACCGGATTTTACGTTCATGTTCATATATTTCAGGGGGTGATTCTAGAGGTCGAAATATCAAGAAAACTTCTCATCACATTAGGTTCTAGAATGCATCCCACGTTCGCAAGTGGACATTTGTTAAACTGACTCATAATTGAAAGGCTTGCTGCAATATCCGGTCGCGTGTTAACAGCCTAATATAAAGGTGGCAACAGATAGCGTATGGCGAGCCTTGGCCAACTTTTGAGCTATGGTGGGTACTCTCCATAGTTTGAACGAACGTTTGTAGAAAGGTTGGTATATTCTCGATATTCGTGCACCGACGATCATACACACGACATGATTATCTAACCAGTATTTTCGAGACAAGTGAGAAGGCGAACGTTGAACAAGCGTCTATATTACGGACTCCTAGTGAATATCCGGTATGGACATTGAAAAGATGTCCCTACCGGATATCCACTAGGTATCCGTGATGGACGTTATACGGACCATGTAATGTGTATATGTGATTTGGTCCATATTACGTCCATTACGGACTCCTAGTTAATATCCGGTATGAACATTCAAAAGATGTCCCGACCGGATATCCACTAGGTGTCCGTGATGGACGTTATACGGACCATGTAACATATACATGTTATTTGGTCCATATTACGTCCCTTACGGACTCCTAGTGAATATCCAGTATGGACATTCAAAAGATGTCCCTACCGGATATCCAATAGGTGTCCGTCATGGACGTAATACGGACCATGTAATATATACATGTTATTTGGTCCATATTACGTCCATTACGGACTCCTAGTGAATATCCGCTGAGGACATTCAAAAGATGTCCCTACCGGATATCCAATAGGTGTCCGTCATGGACGTTATACGGACCATGTAATATATACATGTTATTTGGTCCATATTACGTCCATTACGGACTCCTAGTGAATATCCGCTGAGGACATTCAAAAGATGTCCCTACCGGATATCCACTAGGTGTACGTGATGGACGTTATACGGACAATGTAATATATATGTATAAGTTATATGGTCCGTACTATGTTCATCACGGACAACTAATGGATATCCAGTAAGGACATATTTTTGAAATTGCCTGTATTAAGTCGGTCAGGGACTATTTTGGAACTATATGATACGGACATATGTCATATAGTCCGTATTATGTCCATCACGGTCATCCAATGGATATCCGATACGGACATTGTACATAAATCGGACTAACAATGGATATATATCGTGAACGTCCTAAAACTGTCCGGGAACGGACGTCCAAAGGACATACAAATCAAGTCCATGGACGTTCCGACGTTAAATGGACATGAATTGTACGTCCCATGGACGTTGTGTGCTATTAGGGTGTTAATTGATCGTAAATGAGTTTGCGATCAACTTCAGATGACTTATAGATATTGAGCAACTGAACAAGTG
This sequence comes from Coccinella septempunctata, assembly GCF_907165205.1. NCBI lineage: Eukaryota > Metazoa > Arthropoda > Insecta > Coleoptera > Coccinellidae > Coccinella > Coccinella septempunctata. Next base: position 17,063,594 of record NC_058196.1, read on the forward strand.
AAAATGCTCTTACCTTCCCTAACTGGGTGAAGTCGAAACTCAGATGAATCTCCACTGGTCTGGTATCAGAAAGGGGGTTCCTAAGGAAAGGGAAACACGGAACCAATCCTCCTTCTGCACTTAGCTCCGTGGCACGATAGATGAAGGATGCACGGCACTTCACTTAAAGTTGCTCAATATTACTTTTATTCACTCAATATAGAGAGATGACAGATGGTGCGATAATTTCGGCGATTTATAAGAAGTTTTTCTTTCGTCGTCGCCTGACAAACCGGAGTCAGGCAACCCAACTCACGATCGACCACATGTAATGGAAATTTCTTTGGATATAGTAGCCCATGCATCGGAAACCAAATTTCTATTTTTATGATTGTCATTTTGCGGATCCCAAATAACGGAGTAATTTTCATATAAATTAAGGAACTCTATAATGATGTCATTCTCCAGTTTTCAGTAATTTCTGCTTGAAAAAACAATAATAATTGACAACAATCCACTTCAGGATTGACACGACGTACTTCACAAAACACCAAAAATTACGAGCTTCCTTAATGAGGGATACCTGCCATAAACCATTCAAGCCAGATGGAAATTGTTAAAATACCTCATAATGTATTGTGTGTATGCATGGTGATCAAGTCCACTGGCGAGTCTCCACAAGTCCCTTTGATGTGTGTTTAATACCGCCTTCTAGGCGAACCCTGGCCAGCGTTGGCTTTGCCTTGCCATATATTTTGCATACACACTATGCGCAAACGTTGGAACTAGTGGACGTTATAAAGGCCGCGTCTGACATGTTCCATATACATACCAATGATGACTGTACGAAAAGCTCATAAAAACGTCTGACATGTTTCATTTGAAACTATCGAGATATCACAGGCCTGAAACTATTCTCAATGAAGTTCTTGTTATACTTTGATCCAAAAACCAAAGCGAATGATTTCAAGATTAAAATCTCCTTCAATTATAAAGGCAATATCCAGATTCCATATCAGTAGCGGGTATGATGTATAAATACATCGTACCGACATCTGACAGAGAAACGGGAACCAACCCAATTCAATTTCCTAACTCTCAGAGCGAAGATAGCAGTATGCATCATACCCGCTACTGATATGGAATAAAGGGAGCCGGCAATTCATAGCATTTCGTTGACTAATGAGTTTTGTTGCTCTGACGAGGTCAAATAAGACCGAAACCATGGTCAGCATCTACTCTTTGTCGACGAAATGAAAATTCTGGTAATACTTCGAGCGATGGTAGTTTGTTAGTTCGATTTAGATCGTAACATTCGTTGATTTAATTATCTGCGGATGTTATGCATCTGAATTAATTCATTTATTATTTACCTGCCTTACTGTGAAGGCGTGATCCATTTCTTATTTTACATGTCCGCGGCAGATCGGTTACTGCCATGATCCGAACCTTTCCGCGCTTTTTCCCTTGCTTAATTATCGTAATATACGATTTCTGCAATATGGGAATAAAGCATATGGATGCATACTGCTATCTTCGCTCTGAGAGTTAGGAAATTGAATTGGGTTGGTTCCCGTTTCTCTGTCAGATGTCGGTACGATGTATTTATACATCATACCCGCTACTGATATGGAATAAAGGGAGCCGGCAATTCATAGCATTTCGTTGACTAATGAGTTTTGTTGCTCTGACGAGGTCAAATAAGACCGAAACCATGGTCAGCATCTACTCTTTGTCGACGAAATGAAAATTCTGGTAATACTTCGAGCGATGGTAGTTTGTTAGTTCGATTTAGATCGTAACATTCGTTGATTTAATTATCTGCGGATGCTATGCATCTGAATTAATTTGTTGATTATTACCTGCCTTACTGTTGAAGGCGTGATCCATTTCTTAATTTTTTTTAACTTTTATGAAGCTGAAGTTGCTTAGTTTCAATTCCATACTCAGCTTCCAACACAGCAGCTTATTATATACCGAGTCGAAAGCCTCTCACAAATCCAACAATAGGCCTACACAATGATGGGTAAAATTGAAGCAATTGTGCAATTTTTCAATAGCATCTTTTCATGCTGATAACATTCAGATAACATCAGAGAGCATCTGCTTTTGCGATTGTTGATTGCAAAACACAATGAATTCTGGAAAGTTGTTGTGAACTTCATAAACCTATGCAAAAATATCCTAAATTGAGCAACAGTAATCGAGCTGATTGCATTAATTTTCAAAAGCCTACTGAGATTAATTGTTTTCATCAATTCTGTAAGCGCTAAAGGGTCGGATTCATGGATCGAAATGTACAGGGTGGGCAAATTTCGATGTTTTAGCACTGCAGCTTTCAAACCAGAGGAGATGGACAAAATCTGATACCCCATTCTCGTTCTCTTTTTCTGAGAAACTAACAAGAGTAGTAGTCATTTTTGGCCACCTTCTTTTGTTATCGAGTTATAAGCGAAAATTGGAAAAATGACGATTTCGAAATGAATTTATATCTCCGCTAATACTCCGCTTATTTTATCAATATTTCCATGGTTTCTACTTTCGATGAGAATTGAAAAATGTAGCATCTTATGATTACCACAGTCTCCTCCTATTAGTTCTTTCATTTCTATGCTAATTTCTCCAAAATTCAAATTTTGTGGAAATTGATAAAAAGCATAGAAAGAATGACATTGCCGGAAGGACACTGCTCTTGTTATGGGAAGTTCTATTTTTCTGTGTTCGTCAAAAGTTGAAACCATAGAAATATTGAGAAAATAAGTTTTTGACCATTTTCTATTATTTATATTGATATAAACCATATGATGTTATATATTTTTGAAATCAGTGAAAATTAAGCTTCAAAAAAATTGTATAGAAATCAAGCGTTCCCGTTTAAAAAAACACAACTTTGGGTCATAGCTTCGTAATTAAAAATCCTGCCAAAAAGTCAAGCACGCCACTGGATTCTATCTACTTTAAAAAGTGCCTGTATAATATTTTCATTTTAGAGCTCTATTATCAGTATTAGCGGAGATATAAATTTATTTCGAAATCGTCATTTTTCCAATTTTCGCTTATAACTCGAAAACAAAAGAAGGTGGCCAAAAATGACTACTACTCTTGTTAGTTTCTCAGAAAAAGAGAACGAGAATGGGGTATCAGATTTTGTCTATCTCCACTGGTTTGAAAGCTGTAGTGCTAAAACATCGAAATTTGCCCACCCTGTACAGTATCTCAAGTATGTTTTGATCCGTACCAACTTCGTAGGAATGTTATACACATCATGATTTCTGATAAAAGATGAAGACTGAAAGATTAGCATCTGACCTTAGCTTCCTTGGTTATTGAGGATGAAACAATATTGAAATATTATTTTGTGCAAAGGATTTTTGAGGTTTTTATGATCCATCTATTGGTCTTTTTCGATGTAGATCAAGAATGAACCTTTTCTTTCGATGGTTTTCTTGAATTTTTGATCTACCCTGGTATTCAATTTCCTAAAGTTCAAGGTGAGCAATGTTTGAATATTTGTAGTTTGGGTGTAATCATCGCATATTACTATTGATGGTATCAACGTTCAGGGTAATAAAGATATCATGGCCAAAATTCAATTCAAATGAATGGATAAATCTTCGATTTCTTAGTTCTTAGAAATCATCCATATCATTATTTTTTTCTCCATATTTGAATAAGATCGATCATGTTTTAGTCCTCCTCAAACTTAAAAATGAATTCATGAGCGGAGGAAGTTAAAATTTGAAGATATATCCTAAAACAACACATCAGTTCATGCATCAATTGAAAAATTGAAATAATCGATTAGCTCATGCGTCAATTCTTGCACTAATTTGTCAGGAGCAAATTAGATAGAAAAAATTGTTGCCTGACAATGAAGGAAAGATGAAATTTTAAAATGATAAAACTCTATTACGTTTCGTTGTCTATAGCACACTCCTTCATCAGATGAATTCATTAAAATCTTCAGAATTGTAGATTTTCAGTTTGTCGATTGACATTTGTCAACACACGGAGACGTTGATATTAGTAGTTTGCTTGAATTCTATATATTTTAAATTGAATTTGGTATGGCCGTGGGTTTTCCTTTATCACATATTATGGAATATTTTGAAAAAACTTATACAGGATGAATCTTTGACTCGTACAAATATGCTAACAGTAGATTCTTGAAGTCGATAGAAATACTTTTCTCCTATACTATTTTTTCCGATGCGGCCCTGATGAAAATATATAGCCATTCCAAGTTTTCATAAAGAGCTGTGCCACCTCTGGAAAAACAAAATTACCTTCAGAATAACTAACTAAATCTATGACAGTATACATCTGTGTATCTTTTAAACAGAGTTGCATTGAGCAAATGTACCCAATTTTTTTAATTTCACAGGTACTTTTCAATTTCATTTTACAGAACGTCCAAATATTCATTAGATAGCTTTCAACTCAGTCTCAAGAGTTGGCTTTTTGAATTTTTCGTATTTGAATGGTACGTAATGGTCATAATGAGAAAACTGGAAGCCGTGGGTGATATCTTGTGTTCGAAAATGATTCATCGAATAAATGAAAAACTCTATTCACGATATTCATCTCATTCGATAAAACCGTTTATGAGATAAACTAAAAATAATTTTTTTTATGTTTATGCAACAGCCTGTATCTTTTAAACCGAGCCGATTCGGAAAAAATGGTGAAGAAAAAAAGTGTCTCTTTTGATCTCAAGAATCTGAAATTAAAATATTTGTACGAGTTAAAGACTCGTATATGTAGATGATATTTTTGTAATCCGGCAACATATAACAGAGATGAATTATGAATTTTCTTTATCATATCGATTACAAAAAACCTGCGAGGAAATTCACAATGGAATTAGAGCAGAATAATCAACTTTCTTCTTGGATGTTTCAATAAAAAGGTTTTCAAATTATTTCTAAACAAGCGTATTCCAAAGAAAAGACACATATTTAAATTTTTATTCCAATCACCAAGTAAGTCTCGCAAGAATTATTATCAAAACACTTTTGTCCAGTTTCACAACCAAATTTGAAGGCCCCTTAAGCTCAAAGCTTCCTATAGAGCGTCATTTTCAATAGACTTGAGGGAAGCTTTTAAATAAAAAGGACTTAAAGTTTGATTATGAAGTTGGCAGTAAATGATATAGCTCAATTTATTTCGTATACACCCGAAATTCAAAATAATGAATTTGACTTAATTAAAAAAATTCCTGATAATCAATATCTGCCAGATTTTATAGAGAAAACAATTTTAAATTTAAAAAGAAAAATGTCTAAACAAAATCATAATGATGAAAAGGCTTTTTCAAAATGCTATGTGATTAAAACCTATTTATTTAATTATATTTTGATATATAATAATAATAATATAGTAATATGAAAATGCATTTGTGAAAGAATTCGTGGCCTACTATTGAGAAAAACATAAATATGGATTTTTCGGATTGTTAAGCTAAAATTCATTGAAGATTAGGTTGTGATACATCAGTGTATTCAGAAAAAAAGATTGCAAAAGTTTGACATCAAAATATACGGGGTGTTTCATTTAAAAATTCCAAGTTTGTTCTCAATCTTAATAACAACTTAATAACATCTCCAAAAGTGAACATTTTCGTTTTCGCCTTGTATTTCAGCAGTAAAAGTAGTTGGAATATTTCTGTTGGTGGCTTAAAAAGTTTCACAAAGAAGTGATACAGGGTCGAGAAAACCGCATGTCCCATCTAAATAATATACAGAGGTGTCTACGCGCGATGTCGCGCGACCATATGAACATTTATACAGGGTCTTTCACGAGGAACCTCACCCATATTTATACGGGAAACCACTGAACGTATTTTCATGAAATTCAGCACTTATGAGTATTTCACGATGCTGATGAAATCTAAAATATTTTCAAGGCTTGAGCACCTCCGGTTTTTGCGGAAATGAGGTCAACTTCCGTTTTTCAAATTAGAACACCATTTTTTCATTGCAGAAATAGATTCCTTAGAAAATTTCAAGTTATTTTGATGTAACATTTTTCAGTTTTGGTTGGAAAATTCTCTCTGAGTGGGAAAATTCGAAAAAAAAATCGAAAATAGAGCTCCGCTGAAACAAGAATAACTTCGAGGTTTTTGGATGGAAAATTTTCATTTTTGGGATTTTTCAAGATGTGAGATATGTTTTTTTAATATTCTCCAAACACTCGATTGAGATAATCCCAGATCAATCTCGGCATCTTTGAGAGAATTTTGAGGATTCACACGAAAATATGCAAGAACTGTAATGTCGTTGTTCTCATCTTCTACTACACTTTTTTCTCTGTGTATAGTTTTCTTAACGAAAGATCCGACATTTCTCAAGTTTGTCATGGTTCTGTTAATGGTATCTCTCGTTGGTCTGGGTCGGTCAGGAAACCTCTCAATGAACAGTCGAATCGTTCTATCTACAACTTTATTACATTCTCCATGAAGTAGAATGAGATTTAAATAATCTTCATTGGTAAAATTAGGCATAGTGATCGATTTTATAACTTAATACGAATTATAACCAAATTAATAGTAAACACAAAATGCTACTGAATAAAGAGGAATTTGTCAGATGTAATTAATGATATCTATCATTAAAAAAAAAGAATGTAAAACATGGTTAGTTTTTGCATATGGTTCATAAGGAATTATTTATTTATCACTGGAGAGAAAACCGATGGCCGATTAGTTGAAATAAAGAGGTTTCCGATACAAATTCGAATCAAAATTCGCCATCTATTTAGGAACCACCTGTAACTTTTTTCTCTTGCATATTAGGGTAGTAAAATCTAAAACATGGTTTAATTAACAGTTCCTGAAAATTTCATATTTTTGGCGTGAAGGGAAAAGAAATAGCTGAAAATTCAAAACGAAAAACATTGAATAACCTAGAAAATATCCACTTTAGGTCAAGGGTGTGATGCATACACTCACATTATTTTTTAACGTAGATTCAATATCTGCCATAAAAAAATGGGGTTCTAATATGAAAAAATTGATTTTTCACGATTTTGTCATCCCTAACTTTGAAAGCGATTTTTTCACCCCCTGTATCATAAATCGCGATTTCGATTTCTAAAGTGGATACATCAATCTTACATCTTGAAAAATCCCAAAAATGAAAATTTTCCATCCAAAAACCTCGAAGTTATTCTTGTTTCAGCGGTGCTCTATTTTCGATTTTTTTTTTCGAATTTTCCCGCTCAGAGAGAATTTTCCAACCAAAACTGAAAAATGTTACATCAAAATAACTTGAAATTTTCTAAGGAATCTATTTCTGCAATAAAAAAATGGTGTTCTAATTTGAAAAACGGAAGTTGACGTCATTTCCGGAAAAACCGGAGGTGCTCATGCCTTGAAAATATTTTAGATTTCATCAGCATCGTGAAATACTCATAAGTGCCGAAGTTCATGAAAATACGTTCAGTAGTTTTCCGTATAAATATGGGTGAGGTTCCTCGTGAAAGACCCTGTATAAATGTTCATATGGTCGCGCGACATCGCGCGTAGACACCTCTGTATATTATTTAGTCGCGCGGTTTAGGATCGCGCGTTGACGCGCTATCATCTGAACTAGGCCTTACACTGGAAGTTAAAATCGGGACTAAAAACGGGTTCATAATACAATTTTCAAAATATCGCTTATATATCATACACTAGTGACGAACATTTCTGAAAATTTTTCGAGTTTTTTATTCATCGGCATTCACTGAACATCATGAAGTAGAGGGCTGAGTTTTTTTCTTGCACCAATCATATTTTTCAGTGGACGTCAAAGATTTCAAGAGTATCTTGTTTCTCTTGATTTCTTTGTATATTTCGAGGCAGGATAGAGAAGAGTTCATCAATTTGTAGAATTAACATTGCCTTCACACACTCAATCGACAATTGCGTTTTGTCTGAACTCCGAAAGTTAATTGAGTTATTAATTAATGAAAATGTTCGTTCCACAGAAGCATTAGTTCATGGCAAAGAAAGCACGAACTCCACAAATATCCGCAGGTTAGGAATATCTCTTTCATCCTCTAGAATGTTCTTGAAAATGTTTAGCCATCTTAGTTCGGTTGTCTATTTATCTTTTTTTCTTTCATTCCGATAACACACTTTCGAACAGTTGGGTGTTGCGCAAACTTGACTCGTTGAACAAGTTATCTGCGATATTTGATTTCCAGAGATCCAAAATGGTCACGGTTTGATCTGTCTACCTTTACCTACTGTGAAACATGATGTTTCAATTGATCTTGAGAAAATTTTTAATGATGGTTTCATTTTTTGTTCTAGCAGATGAGAAATTTTGTTCAAAGAATGTTGTGATCAGTTTAGATGTACAATCTAGAGATCTGAAACTATGATTGTGGTTCAAAGTGTGATATGCTGAAACAAGTTCTTTAGCTGCACTCTCATTATCTTCAGAATCATCTTTGGTAACAAATTTTGTAATTGAAGATAAGCAACTGTGCCCAATATTAATCTCTCTCGAACATCGGTTACAAAATGCAACGTGAAGGATTAAGTTAATGTTTTTTGAGAAAAGTATATTACATCTACCTATTGAAAATAATGCATTTTTTCCCCAACCTTATATTTCTAATAGAAAATGATAACCACCTCACTAATATCTGTACATTTTCGAGCAGGTGTATCTCAATAATTGATAAGCGCAGGTACAATTATGGTTATTTATTCAAGATTTTGCATGCCTTTATCTGCAGAGTTATCTCTTATGATATGATGATAATTTTTCCTTTCCGAAATTATTATAATTTTACGTATGATTCAACAGAACATATTCAAATGTTCTCAGATTTCTTTGGGTTCCTGAGACATCGAAATAAGGGTTTTAGTTTGTTCAAAATGGTTTAGTGTTAGTTGGAATAACATTCATAAACTTCGATTTTCGTAATTGTAGTTCGAGCAATTTAGAGGTAAGTTTTTCGAAAAGCAGCATTTGAGACTAAATCCATATTTCACTTTAGAGTCGCATTTCAATGCACTTAGTTGACTTAGTCCTTCTCGTACATAATTATTTCAACTTGGACAAAAACTTCAGAAGGTCTCTTTATACATAGATATTATATTAGTTTATGTACTATCAGAGTCTATACTATAAATAATAGGAATAATTTTAAGGGTTTAACGACTCTTCTGTGGAATGGAATTACTCTTTTTTCTCAACCAAGCTTTCGCAATTATTTTTATTGCTTCTTCAGGGTTTCTACAATATAAAATACAAAGATCAATTTAATATATTATATACTATTATAATATATATTATATATTATATATGTCGCAGTCGGATACTAAAATCTGCCAGTTTGCATACTGAGTGGTCATTTTGTAAACTGGCAAACGTTTTCTGAAACGATTTCAAGAAACAGATCGTTTTATTTACAATCGGTCTGAAATTTTCAGTTAGTTTGTAAACCGCCTTAAAACATATCAGACGGATTGTCATATCTTCATTTCTTTAATCGTTTCGCCTGAATATTATTCAGTTTTCAGTTTCTTGAATGGAGAAGTGCAATTTTGTAGATTACACCGGCTCAATATCTCTATCAATTGGAAGAGTTGGAAAAAGCATTATACGAGAATATTTTCAATCGAGAATTACTATTCTGGTAAAAAATATAACCTATATAAGGTTCAATATAATATCAGGGTATCATAAAGAGATGTTTTTGTTTCAAGGTATATCAAAAATGCAATCGCAGTGCATTTGACCGTCCTTGCTGCCAGAAGTAATAGTAACTGAATTCAATATAAGAAATATGGTGCATTCCTTCCCATTGCTTTTCCTTTTTGTTTTCTTCCGATAATAAAATATTAAATAATGAATAAATAAAGTTCATTCTGTTAATCAACATACAGTTGTTCTCACAGAAATATTAACAAAATATAAATGCATTTGCTAGATGAATTTCTTATTACAAGTTTGAATTTGTCAGTATTCAATAAAATCACACAACTAAATGTTCTCAATAAACTTTTTAGGGTTTCACTCCCAATCTCTGAAACAAAATCAATTAAAAATGAAATAAACGATTTGCTCCTGCGTAAATTCTTCCACTAATTTTCGAATTATTTTGAAACGAGCGTATACCGAAAAAAGACACATACTAATAGATATTTGAATTTTTATTCCAATCACCAAGTAAGTGTCAAAAGAGGTATCATTAAAACACTTTATGATAGAGCTAATTTAATTTCATCTACACCCGAAATTAGAAATAATGAAGTTGACTTCATTAAACATTTTCTTAGGGATAATCAATACCCGAAAAATTTTATTGAAAAAACAATATTACATTTAGAGAGAAAAATGACTAACCAAAATCGTAATAATGATCAGGAACAACCAACAAACCGTCAAGAACAACCAAATTTGTTGAATGTAATTCATTATGTTAATGGCCTTTCAGAAAAAATAAGAAGAATCGGTTCGAAGTTCAACATACGAACTGTTTTTAAAACGCAAAATGATTTAAGATCTATATTAACAAAAACTAAACCTTTGAACGAAAAACAAAAATCAAAAAATTGTATTTACAACATACCCTGTATTTGTGGTAAATCTTATACAGGTGGAACGTCCAGACCTCTAGAAATAAGAAAACGCGAACATAAAAATAATATTAAAAATAGAGAAATTAATCGATCACAAATCGCAGATCACATTTGTTCTAATACGGGAGACCACATGATGGATTGGGACAACACTAAAATTTTAATGACGGAACCAGACCATTTTAAACGAAAAATTAAAGAGTCTACGTGTATTCTATTGGATCAAGATAATAATTTGGCAAATTGTTCGGTAGGAATAGATCATATTTGGATCAATTTACTAAAGAAGGAACTGTCATCCGGTAATTTCAAAATTAAATGAATCAACGTTTCTATGCAGTCTCTGTTTCTGTGTGTTGACAATTAGTGTCAAGCAAAAGCCACAATTCAGAAGATTTTCAAAAAGAGATTTTTCGTCTGATGAAGGAGTCTGATATAGACTCCGAAACGTTACAACTTAGAATTATTTCAACGTTATTAATTTTGAGTTCATTGTCAGGCAACAATTTTTTCTAGTTAATTTGCTCCTGACAAATTAGTGCAAGAATTTACGCAGGAGCAAATCGTTGATTTCATTTTTAATTGATTTTGTTTCAGAGATTGGGAGTGAAACCCTAAAAAGTTTGTTGAGAAATGCAGAATCCTCCCAGAATAAATTTCAATCGATATCGTACACTAGCTCGAAATGTTCTCAGCGATTTGGTTAGTGCAAAAGCACTAAAATAAGCAATTAATAAAAGATAGGTATAATGAAAGGATTCTGCATGAATATAGGAATATGGAAAATATAAATAAAATATAAATTACTCTCTCAAGTGTTCCACACTTCTCTCCGAATCAACATTCTTAATTTGGATTAGACAATTGAAAATAAAAGTTGTTTCTGAAATGTAAAAGAAACCACCTCAAAAACCGAAGTCGGCGATATATATCAAAGAAGCCGAAAAGATGGATGAGTTGAACATAAAAAACTTTCGAAAAGGACGTGGCCACTACTTTGGGGAACCAGACAGTCTGGGATATTTTTTATAAGTAGAATGCGAATGTACCTTTGATAATAATAATAATAATAATAATAAAGCTTTATTTTACCCAACAGGAAAATCCCAATTATTGGGCAAAGAAATATATGTTACGTGTTACAGTTCAAAAATTTACACCATAAAAATATAAGAAAGGAATTATAATTATAATATATATAAACATATGCAGCCTTTGCTCGGAAAAGACCGAAACCGATACACGCGATATGAAATTCCAACATTCCACTCAACACAAACTCAAGTCCTCAAACTAACTAAACATATTCAACTCCAGTCTGTCAGCACTTCGACATATACTATAAACAGGGCACCGTTCGAATATATTTGTACGAGCCGTAGGTAGATAAAACACCTCTCTAGATCTCGTTACCAATCTTGGAAAGTTCAAACTCATTTTGGAGAGCAAATATGGGCAGTCTATTCTGTAATTTAAAAGTCTTTGAGCAAACCTGGCACATTGCTCCTCACGCCTCGCAAGAAGGGATGATATCCTCATTTCACTCATAATAATTGACAAATCCGCCCCACGCTCAGGAAACCTTCCAGTACTCCTAAATGTTACATATTTGAAAAACTTTCTATGTATGCGCTCCAGTGGTACAAGGTGACAATTGTAGATGGGAAACCAGATCAAACTGGCATATTCTAGTTTACTGATCACGTATGTAAAGTACAAGCTTCTGAGAATCGATAGATCTTCAAATTCTGCAGTTGATCTGAGCACAAATCCCAATGTTCTGCTAGCCCTAGTACATATTTCTTCGATATGGGAAATGAAACTGAGCGTAGAGTCGAATAAGACTCCAAGATCATGAATCTGATCCTTTACATTTATCAGCTGTCCTGCCATATGATAGCCGAAAGTAAGTGGTTGCGATTTCCTCGTGAATGTGATGCTGAAACATTTTTCCATATTTAGTATCAATTTGTTACGCAAACACCACTCGTGCATATATTCCAGGCTTGATTGAAGGAGTAATTGATCCAAAGCATTAAGTATTCTTAGGTAGAGTTTGAAGTCATCTGCGAACGCTAACACTGGACACTTCAGGGAAGTTAGAAGATCATTCATATAGATTATGAACAACAGTGGTCCCAAGTTGGATCCCTGCGATACGCCACAAGAGAGAATATACTCAAATGATTTAAAACCGTTGTAAAACACATAATTGACTCTTCCCTTCAAATATGACCTCAGAAGTCTCACATATCCAGGACTCAGACCAAAAGATGACAGCTTCTTCAGGAGAATACCATGATCAACCGAATCGAAAGCTAGTGACAAATCAGTATATACCACATCAACCTGACCCCCAACATCCAAACATTCCGCGATATATTGAGAAATCGCAGCCAAATTGGTCACAGTAGATCTTCCCTTTACAAATCCATGCTGTCGAGTGGATATATATGAGCTGACATTGAAATAAATATGCCCGTGAAGTAACTCCTCGTACACCTTGGCGAAATTAGACAAAATGGAAATTGGTCTGTAATTATTAACTTGTGATTTGTCTCCCTTCTTGAATATAGGTACCACACGAGCTCTCTTCCATCGGTTAGGAAATGTGGAGGTCCTCAAACTCAGGTTTATTATACGATGCAATGGTACGGCCAACACCTCACTACAGACCTTCACTACAAATGACGGTATAGCATCATCTCCGGCCGTTGACTTGTGGGGAAACTTGGACATGGCATTGTAGATATCTTCCTCAGAAATTAAAGGCTTCGGAACTGGTGGTAACTGAGTGAATTCGTCAAGTTCACTCTCCTCCTCAACAGGCGCCGTAGGTACCATGCCGGAAAAATGTTCTGCAAATAGAGTAACAATATTCTGTGGACGCTCGTGGGAGGTTCCGTTATCATACATTATTCCTGGAATCCTGGTGGTTCCCTGTTTCTGGTTAATGAACTTCCAGAGGTCAGATGGACTGGACCTAAGATTAGCCTGTATGTTGGTTAGGTATTGATTGTACGCTGAGGATATTTCCGTTTTCACTAATGATCCTACACGTCCGAACTCATCCCGGTATCTCGAGTCTCGAGTTGACAGCCATTTCGAACGATAAAAGCTCTTTAGTTGAATATGACGTTTAATTTCCGAAGAAAACCACACAGGATAACGACGGCCACCAGAAGTGACCCTCCTACGAGGCACATATTCATCAAAAAATTGGTACAATTGGTTATAGAAACAATCCAAAGCACTGTCGACCTGATCGAACTCATCTAACACTCTCCAGTCAAATTCACCAATTGACGATAACAATCCCTCAAAATTAGCTTTTTTGAAGTCATAAGAAATGTGATCTTCCTTCTGAAAATTAATTTGACTCTGCTGGGTAGGATGCTTCAATAAAACATTCAATGCAGGGTGATATGGATCCTCAGGGACAAAGGGAGCATCGCAGCGGTCAACAAACACATTGAGAGTATCCGAAGCCAGCACCAAGTCCAGCAGCCTGCCATCTCCGTTCCGCACCTCATTTACTTGTCTTAGCCTCAGAATGTCACAGAAATGACACAAAATCATATCTTTGGGACAGCCGCAGCCACCCTGTCTAAAATTTGGAACGTTAAAATCACCCACGATTAGAAGAGTCTCACTCAGAAACCGTAGTTCCAGAGCTGATGTGAAAGTTTCGAGTTGAAAAGCCGATACGTCAGGTGGTACATAGACCGCACAAATAATGAAGGGAGACGAAACAGAACACCGGCACAGCACAACATCTATAAGTGGCACGAGATCCCTCAGAAACTTACTATCGAGTTCTTCAAACTTTACACTGTCTGCAAATGCAAGCAGGACACCACCACCACGAGAACAATGCTGTAGCCCGGTGGACAAACCTCTCCATCAAGGACAGACTCACCAAGCCATGTTTCACTAACACAAACTACTTCATATGAACACTCACACAATGATTTGAAGAACAGTGGTATCTTGGTATTGAGTCCCCTAGTATTTTGATAATACAAAGATATAAACTGAGATTGATCTTGAGCACGACCAGAGGCAAGATCAGCTGGGGCAGACCTGTTGGTAAGCTTCAGTTTTCCGATGCCGAGCCAACGATTGTTGGTACGCCACCCACATATTTTATTCTCAAGTTCGACTCGCCCTCGGACCGGCGGCGATCTAGTTCCGATTTAACAGTTTTAAAAACTGATATCTGCTGACGTGTTCTATCGGGGGAAACCGACAAATGTGCGAATTCTTCCTTGATTTTGATCCTCTTGAACTTACGCATAATAAGTGGAACATACTCGGCGGTGGACAAACGCATCCGTATGGGTCGAGAACGTACGTTCTTCGTCGGATCAAACTTCCCGAGTCTAAGAGGCCTCACGTCCTCATCCAAAATCTCACATTCCGCCAGCACAGCCTTCACCAAGGACGTGTCCTGTCTCACCTGCTCCAGCCTGCTCTCACCCTCCTCCACACTTCCATAAATGATTATATTCTGAGAACGTTTGGTCCTTTCGAACATCTCACAAATTACTTCTTCATTAGTCATTATCTGTTGGGGCGGAGGATCAACAGACATAGAAACACCGATGTCATTGGTTCGAGCCTGTTTTAGTTCGCGTATTTCATCTCTCAAATCGTTTATCAGCTTCAAAATTTTTGGGATCTGATGAAGTCCCTGCTCACACTCAATACATATATATTTAATTCTACGCTTACTGTTGGGACGCAGTTCAAAACATTTAAGTTCTGCGCCTGTCAAGTCTGAGCAAGCCACATGCACGAACCTGCTGCAACCATCACAACGGATTAACTTATCAGAACTTTCGTTAACTGCAGTGTTGCATCTGATGCAAGACATGATGCAATGAATGTATTCCGAAGTGGTTGCTCACGTACTGGTGATAAAGGATGATAAACAGGGATACTTTTCACAACGGCCGGGCCTATAGCCGGTGATGTTGTTCTTATTGCCGTTGGAGGTTGGGTTAACGTGTAAGTATACGCGACAATAAATAAATTTGTGGGTATCCCTGTGGTTGGTGACCTAATTGAATTTTCATCCGGTTCTTTGAATTTCTATATACGAGGATATATTGAAAAATTCTTAGCTTACTATAGAACCAAAAAAAATTTCAATGTCAAAATATTTTATTACTCAACATATTTTCCTCTTAATTGGATACATTTATTACAGCGAACCTGCAATGTCTCTAGACCTTTCAAAAAATATGTTCCTTCTTGCTCTGCAAACCAGACCCTCACAGCTTTTATTACCTCCTCGTTGGAAGAAAATTTACGACCTTTGCATGGCAACATGAGATTTGTGTGCAGGTGCGTTGTCCTGCAAAAACAAAACACCTTTGGATAGCTTTCCGCGTCTTTTCTCTTAAATTTTTTCCCGTAGAGTGGCCAGTTATTTCGAATAGGATATTGTTCTACCCTTATCCAAGAAATCAGTCATGATTACTTCATGGCAATTTCAAGAAAATGAAGCTTTGAACTTTTCCAGCAGATTTTTGGACTCGAAACTTCTTAGGTCTTGGAGAACCAGAGTGTCGCCATTCCATCGATTGTTGCTTTGTTTCTGGATCGTAGAAATGTACTCAAGTCTCATCCATAGTAACAATTCGGTTTAAGTAGTCTACATCGTTTTCAAATCGAGCACAGATCGAACGCCTTGCACAATCAAACATTTGGGGATCCATTTTGCAGCAATTTTTCTCATGTCAAAATAGACGTGAACTATATGATGAACGCGTGCGTATGAAATATTCAGTGGATCAGATATCCATTTTAGCCCAATTCGACGGTCTGATAAGATCATGTCATGAACTGCATCGATATTTTCATTTTTCGGGGACTGACACAGAAACTGGCCTTCCCGATCGGTCATCATCTTCAATGGAAAATTCACCTCTTTTGAAGCTTGCAGTCCAATTTTTCACGGTCGTATACGAAGGACATAGATCACCAAGGGTATTGAGCATATCTTCGTAAATCTGCTTACCTCTTAACCCTTTTAAATACAGGTACTTGATGATGGCTCGGAACTTAAATTTTTCGATTTTCACAATTTTGGTGGACATCTTCTTTTTTTAATTTATTGCGTAACTCTGGTATACTTTTTTGACCTCAAACATCACACTGACACTTCTAATGAGTTATTGTTCGTTGCTATAGTAACGTAATATTTTTTTTTATGCATGAAACTGGTCTAGGCTAACTAGATATCAATACATCCTCGTATTACGTTGATTTTTTTTCAACAAGCTCAAAATGCCACCCCTTAATGCTTGCGCCCTAGGCGGCCTACCTTGCATAACCCTTGGCAACGGCCCTGCTCAAACGGGGTTCCACAAACCTTTTATTTCCTGAACAACGATTTGACAGTCAACTATACTCCTTTCACTTTTTTTTAGCAGTCGGTTGGCCATGGAAATTTGACATATTTCACTCTATATAGTACGAAAATGTGGGGTTATGACGCTTGTCAAAACATTTTTGGGTTTTAAATCAACGCTATGTTGCCCATTCTACGTAAAAGTTTCTGTTATTACGTATTTTATCACAATGTCGAATCCCTTCGAAAAATATGTGACGAACATAATTGAAGTTTATACAAACTGATTGAAGGCATACCAAATCCAGTTATTTGGATGGAAAATACAAAAGTATAATATTATAATATGCACTAACTTGAGGAGAATTAATGTTCGTTATCTTCTTTGGCTAAAGTTTGAATACGTTGCATCAGTTGTATATTTCAAAAATATTAACCCGAAGATGAAATACATATATGATGCAGTGGTTGGAAATATGGGTATCTCTCGAAGGAATTAACAGATAATTGCAAGAATGTTAAATTATTCAATAAAAATCATCTTGCATCAATATAAGTAAAAGGAATTAAAGCAAGTTTCAATCAAGATGAACTTCACCTTTGAACAAAAATTTCACTTGAATAAACCATTAGCAGAACAACTGGAGCGTATTTGTGGGTGTTCATCTTAATGCATTGAGATAATAATAATAATTAGGTAGTTATTGGTACCTTAAGACATTTACAATGTATAAGACAAGTCAAATGAAAAATAGAAAAATCAATTTTCGGGAACTTATTCTACGATGACATTCATCGAAAATCCTGTAGTAAACTTTTCGCATTAATTTACTCAAACATAAAATTCTCAAATGCCACCACTTTTTTGGGTCTCCCAATAGAAGGAAATTCTTTGTCATCCTCTTCATTCACAATCTTTCTGACTGGTGAAATATTCAGCTGAAATATAAGTCGTTTAGATTCAGATGAAACATTATTCTATTCTCTTACATTGAATATGTTCGCTACCGTCTGACGTAATGTGGATTTTAGAATATCAGGGTATAAAACTATTTGAATGAGCGTACCGCGTACCTAAAAAGCACTTTCTTAAACCATGTCTCTTTTTTCAATCAGTTTCGGCATTTTCGTAATATTAATTGATATTAGTTGTGGCAACGGCGATATGACATTAACGACATTTCATGAGTGCCAGCTTTACTCCGTTCTAGTTACAAAAACTTGAGAAAATTATTTCATGGCCAAGCGACTGCTAAAATAAATGTGAATGCAGTATATGTATTTAATTTCTGGAAAAAAGTTCGATGAACTTCAGTTTCAAAATTGGTACAAGTAAAAATATTTCTCTCAAAATAGACTTTAGTCAATCCTATTTAAGTAGGCACATTGTTTCAGATTTCCTCTATTGTCTTGCGTTTTCCTATATTCGAGTTTCGCTCACCTCGTAAATGTTGAATTCATATTAAATCTGAATGTGAATGAAGATTTTCAGTCGAGCTCAGATCTATAGTTATTAATTCTATCTCGTTTCTTTCGAAGCGACAGAGGATAGATACCAGATCTAACACTATTATGCGATAGCGAAATAAGCGATTTCTTCCTGAAAGAAATGAAGAAGTTAATTCCAACTAGATGAAGCACGAGCACGAACCGCGTCCAAGATCGCTGTTCTGCCATTTATAATGAACACACCGAAGGATGTTAAAGTTCATGCTTATCACAGTGTACGGTCAACGACAATTTTACAAGAAGTGTCGCCTTCGCGAGGCATATTCGGCTCGACGAATTAACGGATCATTAAGTGCAGTTGATTGTGGCAAAAAAAAATTCTGAAGGATTTCGTTCACCTCCTCCGGGGGCAAGGTCAGTGTACTTCCTCGTTTCTTCTCTTTATTCGAATCTGTTGCGTCTATCCGGTTAATTAGTCGGGTTATTTTTAAACTGGATATTTTTTATTTTCGCGAGTCTCTCGGTCAACTACAATGTTATCAGTGCTGGAGAATAATGTCTCGATTAAAAATTTGGTAAATGAAATGATAAGGAGATTCACATAGCGGTCTGTCGATTCCATGAATAGGCATTTTTATTAATACCTATATTAATTTCACACTTGTCACCATTTATATTTTGAATGAATGTTCGACCTGAAGGATTTAATTGGTGCTTTTTTTTAATTATCCTCAAAACACAAATACTGACAAATTCCGTTGCCCGGAACTTCATTGGTAGGAAAAGGATATTTTTAAGATAATATTCTGTAACCTCATAAATTATTTATTTTTAATGAACCTAAATACAACTGTATCATTCGCGATCATTAGATGATACATAAAAATCTTTCCAAAAAAATTTTACGATCCAATCATTTGTTATTTGTTTTTTTAAATATACTGTAATCATGCTTGAATGCTTAGATTTTCTGAATTAGCTTATTTTACATATGTACTGTAGAACTTTTTTATTTTTTGGGTGCAGAGAGCATTATGGTTATGCTAAAATGTCTGTTTTTTTGAAAATTTTTGTAGAAAGCAATCATGAGAACTTTCAAGGAAACATGCGGAAATAATATTCACTGAAAAAAATTGAGAAGCTTGGGTGCCAATCATATTTTTGTTTTTGAGAGCTTCTTTGATAACCGCCTAATTTTCTCAAGATTACCTACGTAATAAATACATCCATTGAATTGTGTACAAATAGATTAAAAAATTTCGATTCATCTTATATCAACGAGAGTATTTTTTCTCCATCAAGAATGGTGTATATGTTACGGGCAATGTAAATAATTGGGCATTGTTTATAATGCCCGGTCAATTTGAAAAGTGCTCAAAAGGATATGACAAAATGATAAATTATGTTGCAAATATTACATTGCCCGGTCATTATGTATAATGCTAAAAGTCAAGTGGGCAATTTGAAAATCATTTTTATTCATATTTCTTATAAAAAATGACAAATTTTTACATACCTTACTGATAAAGTAACAAACAAAAAATAACAAATGAAATTCCACATGCTCACAAACAAACGGGTGGCGATGAAATAAGTACAAACAAAACTTAAATCCAAATAAAAATAATGTATTACATATGTACGTACTTACAAATTTATATTTACACAAAATGTCAATATGAAGCAATACATAGAGGGTCTATTTATTAGAGCAGCTTCCACTTTGGTGACATTTCGAGTTACATAGCTTTTTTTCTTCACGACACTTGCACTATAGCCTTGGTCCCCTGTCTTGGATGACAATCTTACACATTCTCTTAGTGAAATCTCTGTCTGTGGAATATCTTCGCCATATATAAACTTCTCATTACATATTGTAAATTGGTTCCTGGCATAAAGTTGATTTAGAATTCCGTGTTTCGTGCCTAATTTATACAGATTAGTATCTGTTACTTCAAGAACAAATGCCAAAATATTTCTTCCATCGGTGCGACCTCAGTCAACATCTGGAACTCGAACTCTAACTGTGTCACCTTTTTTAGCATCAGGGTATTTTGAGTTAGAAGTTTGAACCATTTTTTCAGCTTGTTTTTTTAGATTGTTTGCTGATATCTGCCTAATTTTCAATATGTCGGCTTTCCTTTTTTTCACATAGGGTTCTTCCAAGGAATCTTCATGCCCGAAAGATTCTTGAAATTCTTTATTATGTAAATCAGGACTTGGTTTAGCTAGCAAAGTTGAAGTTTGAACATAACTATCTAGAGAAAGTTCTTCCTCCTCATCATGTTGACTTGGACCCGGTAGCTTCGCTAACACATGTGATTCAGGTTTATTTTGCAGCGGACCTTCTTCTACAGACTGTAAATTGTTCTGATCTTTTACTTTTTTTACTAGAACTTCTAAGTCCTCTTCACAATTTATATTATGCAGAACGTCTGTGGGTAAAAAACTTTTTAGGCCAAATTTTAACTTTGTCCCAAACATGGCCTCATACAGAGTACAGTTGATGCCACTATGATGAGCTCTGTTCTTCATAAGCTGTACAAAACGTAAGCCTTCTGACCATTTACTGGTGCTATTGTCTTATAGCCACGAACAAAGCATATTTTCCACGTCCTGTTTCGCACGTTCTACGGAACCCTGACTTTGAGAGTGTCTGGGCTTCCCATGCACCATCTTCAACTCGGGCCACATGCTACATAGTTCTCTGATAGTACTGTTAGCAAATTCTCTCCCATTATCACTTTGCAAAATACTGGGTGCACCAAAAATTGAAAAAATATCCAAAAGCACATAAGGTACTTCTTCTGCTCTTTTGCTTTTAAGAGGTCGAAACTGAATAAATTTAGTAAGATGGCCTTGGTATACAAGTATGAATTTATATTGATCATCTGCATGTCAATTAAATCGACTTGACATCTTGAATTCATATTCTTACTCAGTATCGGTCTAACAACTAAGCCTTTTTTTGGCACACTGTGTTTTCTTTCGCAGGTCATACATAAATTTAGATACGTAACAATCATTTCCCTTGTAATGTTTTTATACTTTGAATTCAGCTCTTTTTCCATACGGTTTCGACCACCGTGCCCAATTGATATATGTGCATCATGTAAGAGTTGAAATATCTCTTCCCAATGTACGTAAAATCTTATCTGTTCTTTACCTTCCTCTACAGGAACTATCAACTTTTCCTTCTCGTCAATAGTCATTACGTCAAATCTACGTAAACGCTGATAATCCTCGGGTTTTTTATTTACCACTTTGCTCCTAGATGTTTTAACCTTTTCTATTAACTCCAAGTATTGTGGCTTTGTGAGAATTTGTGTATTCTGAGCTTTTGACGAACATAATTCATCCAGACGTTCATTAAAACGATGCTTCATGTCACTGACATCAGTTACTAACTGTTCCTGCATTTTATTTTATAGAAAAATCACTAACACTAAATAAACAGAACCCAAAGTCAATTTAAGACATACATCAATAAGCATTGGTCGCACATAAGCTAAATAACATTCAAAAACAAAAATAAAGCGACGCAAGCCACAGGTACCGGCGCAGGCGACAAGCGACTGAAAGAGCAAGCGCAAATAGATTGTCGCTACCCTAAAATGGAATAGCGCTTGCTCTGTACAGTTCACAACCGTTGCAAACCACTCTACGAATAAACCTAATGAATGCTGATTGGCCAGCCAGAATCACACCACACGCACGTGGTTGTCCCATTGCTGTCAATTAATCAAAGTGCCCAAAGAAGTAATAGCGGTATTTATAATGACCGGGCAATGTGAGAAATTATCGTAAAGTAATTCAAATTTATCAAATGGCCCAATTTTAATGGTCATTATTCATAATAACCAAGCATTATGAATACTGACCTAAATAATTACATTGCCCGTAACATTCATTCATTCATTGCTGTATCCCGTTACCGGGAATGAATCTACAAAAAGAAGAAGAAAAAAAAAAAATTCGAACAGACTTGTAACTTCTTAGTGCTAGTTGCGACTGTGTGCCCTCCTGTGACTAAAGAGACCCAACCGTGACCTGCAGATCCTTCCACACTCAGGGCATGGATAGTCTACAACCAGATCTGGCCGCCGCTGTATCCTTCTCGATTCTCCACTATAACTGTGGACCAAAGACCTCCACTGTGACCTGTCTAACGCTAGTTGTTCCCAGTTATGATTAGCATTAACTGATTTTAGGGATTGATGTAGTGTATCCTTAAACCGCTTATACTGGCCTCCTGGTTTCCGGGCTCCCTCAGTGAGTTCGCCGTATAGAGCTATTTTGGGGAGTCTTGTGTCTTGCATCCTCAGAATGTGGCCGCTCCATCTGAGTTGGGCCCTCGTTACTTGAGTCTCAATTGTTGTACAACTCGCGCGCTGCAAGACTTCTGCATTCGAAACTTTGTGGAACCATCTGATGTGCATTATCTGTCTTAGATGACGTTGCTGCGTCTGTTCAAGCTGTTTAATATGTCGCCTGTAGGGAGTCCAGCTTTCGCTTCCGTAAAGAAGCGTTGGGAGGACCACTGCTCTGTAAACAGCTGTCTTGGTCTTCAGATTGAGGTCGTGATTTTGGAACACTCTGTCCTTCAGCTTCCAGAATGCCCGTGATGCCGAATTGATACGGTTGTGTATTTCCGTGTCAAGGTTAGCCCTAGTATTTATGAAGCTTCCCAAGTATTTGAACTGCTCAACCTGTTCTAGAGTTTCATTGTCCAGGCTGATATCTGTTTGAAGGCTTTCTGGCGGACTTACCAGGATTTTGGTCTTGTCAATATTGAGTCTAAGGCCTAAAGCTTCGTATATATGTTTATAGGTGTCCATCATTATCTGTAGATCCTCTGAGCTGCTAGCGATGAGTGAACAGTCGTCTGCATATTGAAGTTCCGTGATAAACTTGGTACGGGTTTTTGCTCTGAGGCGCTTCAGGTTAAACAGGCCTCCATCAAATCTGAATCTTATCCCAACACCTCTTACGGGCATGCTCATGTCAGCAATTATCGATACAGCTATGGCGAAAATATTGAACAGTAAAGGCGCTAATACGCAGCCTTGTTTTATTCCAGAGTTGGTTGAGAAATGGTCGGTTGTAGAGCCATTATGCTGTATTCTAGCGGTGTTGTTGGTATGAAGGCTTTTACACACTGCTAGGAATTTTTCGGGTACTCCTAGACGTGCCATGATTTTCCAGAGCGCTCTCCGATTCACCGAGTCGAATGCCTTGCTTAAATCGATGAAGGCTGTATAAATCCTTGATTGTTGTTCACGGACCTTTTCTTGTAGCTGTCGAAGTGTAAAAATTAGGTCCACCGTACCTCGATTTGGTCGAAAGCCGCACTGGGATTCAGGTAAAAGCCTCTCTAAGAGTGGAACCAGACGATTAGCCATAATCTTCGAGAGAATTTTACCGGCCACATTAAGCAACGATATGCCCCTGTAATTGTTGCAATTCGACGTATCGCCTTTGTTCTTATAGAGGTTGATAACTAAAGCGTCTCTGAAGTCTTGTGGCACATCTCCCTGTTCCCAGATCTTGCGGAATAGTATTAGGAGACTATTGACAATGTCCTCATCCAAGGCTTTGAATATCTCCGCCGGAATGCCGTCTAGACCAGGGGACTTATCATTTTTCATATTTTTAATCGCGCTTATGATTTCCGACATTAAAATTTCGTCATCAAGCGATGTCATCGGACTATACGCGGGAAGCAGTTCTAAAATGGATAAATCCGAGTCGTTATTTTGATTCAAGACCTGTGAGTAATGCTCCTTCCATCTTTCGAGAATTTTTCTATCATCAGTTAGAACAGCTCCATGAGCATCTCTTATAGGAAAGCTAGCTTTTCTGCTTGGACCGTAAACAGTTTTAATAGCTTCGAAAAAACGCCTGTAGTCATGGTTATCGGCGTAAGCTTGTATTTCTCTAGCTTTTTCTTTCCACCAGCTGTCCTTGATTTTTCTTATTTCTTGACGGACCTCGCGTTTTATGTTTATGAAACCTATTTGGGCTGCAACATCGCCAGGCTTGTTAATTGCGGTTTTCATCGCTTTGTGTTTTGCATCCAAAAGGGGTGCGATATGAGTTTCGCTGTCGGCAAACCAGTCTGGGGATTTTCGGGAGCGTTCCGTGCCCAGTATTTCCTTCGCTGTATTTGTAAGGGATGACTTGAAACGGAGCCAATGAGTCTCAATGTCGTCGTTATAATCCGGTGGTGTTAGGCTACTTTTGACGGCAGCTGTGAATCTGTCCTTTGTAGAAGGGTTTTGTAGTTTGGATATTTGAAGGCGCTCTCTTAGATACTTCGGCTTGCGTTGATATTTTGGGCGCATTGAGATTTTCATTTTCGAGATTACCAGCCTATGATCAGTCCAGCACTCCAGATCTGCTCTGGGTTTAGTGACCAACACCTCTTTCAGATCTTTCCTTCTCACGATCACATAGTCGAGGGTATGCCAATGCCCTGAGCGCGGGTGGCGCCAGGTCCCCCTTGAATTGGGTCTCGTAATAAAATAGGTGTTCGTTATACACAGATTGTGTTCTGCACAAAGAGCCAGCAGACGTTCTCCATTCGAATTGATGCTGTCTGTGCCGTGTTTCCCTATTATTCCCGGCCATAGTTCTGAGTCTTGACCTCTGCCCACTCTAGCGTTGAAGTCTCCAAGGAGAATTATTCGTTCCCGTTTTGGGATTTTACTTAATGTAGCAACGAGTGTTTCGTAAAAAGTGTCCTTTAAGTTGTCAGAGGAGTTCAAAGTGGGTGCGTATACTGCAATGATGTTCACAAACGTGTTATTCGCTGCAGGAAAACGTAGGGTCATTAAACGTTCTGAGATACCAACTGGATTTTCGGTAAGTTTGGCGGCCAGGTCGTTTCTAATGGCAAAGCCTACGCCATGTTGTCTGATTTCGCCTTCCGGCAAGCCTTTCCAGAAAAATGTATACGCTTGTTCTACCAAGCTACCTTCGTCCGAAAAGCGTGTTTCGCTTAAAGCAACTATTGCAATGGATGTTCGTTGCAGTTCCTTATCGATTAGGGCAGTACGCCTCTCTGGTCGGTCGGCCTTACGGCTGTCTAGCAAGGTTCTGACGTTCCATGCTGCAAAAGCTATGTGCTTTTCATTGGTGTTTGTTCGATGATTCACTCGCTCAGGCACCCTCCCCCGGAGATCCGAATGGGAGGGTATTTTACCTCCGGATGCGAATTTTGTCCTGTTCGACTGATCCATCTTTTTGTAGGAGCTGCGTTAGAAGGTGTTCAAAAGCTGCACTGATAACGCTGTCAGTGCAACTTTGGTTGCGGCTACGACCAGATTATCTTGTGGCACAGGTAACCTGAGACGACAAGGTCTGAGACGTAACTTGAGCAACGCAGAGAGCCATTTCCTGCTCAAGCCAATGTTTAGGCTACGTAATTGTGGGAAACAGAGTTATACCGCTCATGTTCGGTCGCCAGAGCCTCGTTCGTAAGAACAGGGTGCACCACGAGTAGGTGAGGTTGGCATTTGAGAGGAGAGGCTATAAAACGCATCCTTCCCCCTTACACCCCAGTAATATATACATATGTTACCGTAACATATACATATGTTACCGGCAAAGTGTATAATTCAGGCATTCTATACATTACCTATAGGCAATGTATTTAATGCCTGGATTTCTAGGCAATGTATGAAATAATACGAATGTGTTTGTCCATTTCATACTTCACCTATAGGCATTGTATACAATTCCTAGGTATTATATAGAATGCCTGCTGATCTGCCGGGAATGAGTGAAATGAAATGATTCAGGTGTGAATTCATTATCTTATCAGGAATGGGTATATACAGGATGGGCACAATTCGTTGTCTACTGAAGGGATCTCGAGAACTATGTATAAGAGCAAGAAGAAAACGTATGACACATTTCCGAGCTCTTTTTCAGAGAAACAATGAATGGTGAAAACCGTAGCCTCCTACTATTTTTCGTTTTTGAATTATTAGCAAAAAATGGGATTTCGACGATTTCGAAACATTCTCATAACCTTTTTGTCTTTGAACTTACAGATCGGAAACGCAGAATCTACTGACAAAAATTGTTTACCAATTCATAAATAACAAATTCAATAAAAGTTTGCATTTAAAAAAACGACAGTTCGCCTAGTCATTCGAAATGAAAAAATATTTTGAGCTCGTCAGTGAATTCTACGTAAAAAAATACCTGAAGAAGTTTCAAGTTTCAGATCTGTAACTTCAAAGACGAAAAAGTTATGAGCACTTTTCGAAATCGTCAAAATCTCATTTTCTGCTATAATAACTCAAAAACGAAGTATCGTAGATAGCCGCGGTTTTCACCATTCTTTGTTTCTCTGAAAAAGAGCTCAGCTCTCGAGATCCCCTCAGTGGACAACGAATTTTTTCCATCCTGTACTTTTTATTATATTTTTTAATATGTTGTAATTGATATTAAGTATATATGATTGGAACATTATTTTTTCATTTCTTGTTTTATGGAGTTTTGGAGATTTAGAGAGATATCTGAAAAACCATTCTGAATAAAAATTACTAATTTTTTATATCCTAGATGATATGTTCAATATTTTATTTTCATATAAAATGAACATCAGAAACACTCGTTGATCGGCCGCAATTTCGCAAGAACGAATGCGCTCCTTAAATAGTCAATGTATTCTTTCATGAATGAAATCTTACCTTAGAATTTTCTATACAATGCCTTGCCTAGGCATTGTATAGAATGCCGGATTTTACACATTGCCGGTATATATAGTTACTACTGAATTGTATGTGTATAAACACATTTGTAAAAACTATTCTACCTATTCTTAAGTTTTCTTTCATGAAGGTAGAACTCTTGTGAAGAATAAAAAGTTAGAAATAGATTCTTTTTTGGATAACCAAAATTTCACCTTGTGTTTACGAGTGTCTACCCTTCTAGAATCTATTCAAGCTTGGATACGACTAATCTAGTCACCAAATTAGCATTATGCTGTTGAGGGACCTTAAATCTTAATGAAAATTGAACGAAGAATAAGGTGGGAACAGTTTGAAACAAACAGCAGAATCTTATAACGGACGTAACCTTTGAGAAATATTAACCTTAGACTCTGTTTTGTGTTTCTCTTCTCAAAAGGCTTAATTTTAGTTGACGTAGTCGAATATTTTTTGGATTAATTGTCCCCTTGATGTGACATTCAATCGGTGGTTCCAAATGGATGGCGCTTAAGATGTCTAAAACTCTGGTGTATTCACTGATTCGATTTTGTTTTTAATTTCGTGAGGATATGGGATCAGTTTCGTTTTTTCCACTGTAGGTAGCGTTGTTTAGAATTTGGCAGAGCATTGTCATTTGATATTTGAAAATAATTTCCTACGACGTACGAATATTTTGTATTTATATAAGCGATTATTGGTGTGTGAAAATGTATTAGTTTCGAGAAAGGGGTGTAGAACATTCATTTATTCAACATGTCGTTCAGTAAGTTCAGTTTTCCATATGGACAATCAAGAGCTACAGCTAAGAATTCGGTATTGTTGGAATTTGAGGCAGAACCAAATCAGATGAACGAACATTCGGGACCGATATAGCTAAGTTTTATGGAAACTTCAGCAATATTTCAATGAAACTGTATTGGAAATACGTAATGTGAATTGTGAGCATGTATTGAGAATCAGAAATACATAAATCTATTCGAGTCTGTTACTTCAAATATTCTTCCTGAGTAGATATAGTGAAAATTTCCTTTCCGCCAACTGAATATATTGGATATTTGACCAATTAACTGTGTTTTATTAAAATCATATTGAATTACCCCCCTCACGAATTCAAGTTGTCAAGCGGAAATTATCTTGAAGAAGAACAGTAAATCCTCATCCGAACCCTTATTCGATAGTGTTGAAATATTGACAGATTTGTTTTTACAACGAAAATTGAACTGTAAAGCACAAATATTCCTTAACAGCTGACAAAATGCACCAGTTCAAGTTCATATTTTGAACTCGTTGGACGTTGATCCACATTCGATATCAACGCAAAACAAAATAAAACGAGAGAGTATCATCGGACTTCCTTTGGTAGAACAAGGATAGAACGAAGCAAATGACATGGTGGCGCCGCCACGAAACTGATCCCATATCCCCGATTTTCTGAAATATTGACGCTTGCAAAAAGTGACAAGTGCACACACCAGTGTTTAAGACATCTTAATGGCGCTCCAACCAATTCGTCAAGGAGGATCGAGCAGAAATTGAGTGAATTATTTTTGTTCAACCCGATCTCAAGATCTTACCCCATTAGATTTATATTTTTTATGTGACAGAATTAAGGAGAAAATACACTCGAACTCCATAGAGAACATACAAATATCCTGTGCATTTCACATGGTTTAGATCCCGCAGAAATACGAAAGCGTATCGAAGTCTGACCAAGATTTATTAATTTTGAGATATCCCGATCAGACAGAAACAAAACATTGAACATTATTCTGAATTAGACACATGGAAACGGTCAATTTCCACATCTGTTTGAATTTGGAGAAGAATAAGAACAAAATTCGTTCAGAATGTCTCAGAAAATATGCTTTTTAGTACAGTGATGTTATTTCCTCACCTACATGCTTTATTAATGTAGATTGCTGCCTTTAGGCTGTGGAACAATGCGGTTTCAATTTGAAAAAATTAAGATTTCATGTTTTCGAGACTGCAAACTTGAAACAACGCCAAATTTTTTAAAGAAGTGATGGAGATAATGGAATATAGGGCTGTCCATTTGAAAAACGGCAGATGGTGTTAATTTCGGTGAAACCGAGAGTCCCACAAATATCTTGAGGCAAAGCTTCACTCCGTTCATGTGACAACCTGTGTGTTCCTATATCGTAATTTTTAAATTTTTTCAGAAAATGTTATAGGTAAGCAGATTCCATAATGATTTGATTCAACGTGCAGACAGCTTTTATTGACTTGGATTATAGGACAACTAAAAAACATCAAAATAGGGGATTGCATATGCGTGTCATTCTAAGAGTAAACAGGCTCACACCCATTTTGTCAATGTTGGGCATAGACATAGAGTCTATATGTCTATGATGTTGGGTGCTCTACAGTGGCTTTCAGCGAAGCAAAGATTATATCATACATGAAATTTTAAAAGGTTCAGCACCTAATTATCTTTGAACGTTTATCGATTTTCTTGAAAATATACAGGCGATCGGACTAGGACTGTTGGGCGTTGGCAATTTTTACTTGAGCATAGTAAATTACAGGAGAATCATGAGTTCATTGATATATAAATAAAGGTTTTCAGGAATACAATGCTTTAATACCGAACAATATTGAAGAATTTTTCCTCGAATTATTCAGTTTGAGAGATTTTAATTATTTTGTATTTTTATTAGAACTAAACTAAATAGGCTTTTCTAAATAATGAATAAATTGAATAATTTGAATAAATTTATCTATCTAACATAAGGAGTATTTCTTACAATACTTTCAGTTGATGTAAAAAGAAAAAGATCTGTGCATTCGGGTGAAATAAGATGCACACATCCCTGAAGGTTTGTTCCTGATAAATTTGATACATTTAATATGGAATAATGTATTATTCGGAGGTCCATGTTCATTATAATAAATTGAGAATTCCCGATATTTAATGATAATTTCATATTGATAAACGAAATGTGACGCTATTAAAAGAGTATTCAGAGTAAATGGTCAGGAAAAAATTGCTTCTTATGAATAACATAGCATAGAAATAGAACAAATAAAGTTGAAATCATTCAAATAGGATTCTGGATTACCTACTAGGACATAATGGAAAGGTTTACACGTTTCAAAAATCGAAGCAATTACATACACACATCAGAAATCTTTGTTTTTCAAGAAAAATATGTTATTTCTTAATGATTCAATTGGGTTAGTTGTGCACAACTTTTATTTTTTATTAGAATAAAACAAATTCAGAAACTGATGATTCGAATCAAATTATTAGTTTTTCATACAACAACTGAGTTAATTATATAATTTTCTGAAAAGTGTCATAATTTGAATCCGAATCAAAATGGAATAAGATTTTGTATACAATGCGTGAATTATAAATGTTTATTCATGTGAAGAAAATTTAACTCAGGAGCCCGAAGGGGGAGTAGGTTTATTTCGTCGAATAATGTTAGTTATTAAGGGTTAGTTCATCGAAAAATAATTCTACTATAATGTGCTTGTTTTTGTACTATTGCGGATTCACTAAAAAATTCAGTAAATTTTTTGACTAAAATTTTTTTTAAGAATGTTTTTTAGACATTTTTAAGATGAACGTTTTCATATTTTTCTACTTTAATGAAAGGTGGTAGTATTATCTTACAAAAAACATTTTTTCATATATGTAGGGCCTTTATGTCCAAAGAAATCGATCGATCGTTGAAAGGGTCAGCAAAAATAAAAAAAATAATTTGAAATGGCGGCTATTCCAAAAATAGGGAGGTAAACCCCTCTAATGTGGGTGCTTTTGTATAAGGTATAGCTTGGATTGATTTTTGCTACGATTGCCATAAATCAACAGGAGCAAGATGACGTTTATCCACCGATGCTTATGTCATTTTATTTCACTTGTGAATATTTTTTTTATTTCACTGAATGGATAAACTTCTACTTACGCTTGTTGATATGTGTGGAATCATGTGGTCTCTAAACATCAAAATGATATGAATTTTTTAATTTTGTCAATTCCTATCGTTTTATACATCACTCTTATAACTATGTAGTTCTGAAATATTCTCAAAAATTAATAATATTTTATAGTTATCAATTTTTACCTTAAGGACTTGTCGATATCTTACGGTATAGAGAAACTTATTTAAACGAAGAGACATCAAATATTTTCGGACCAATTCAATAATCTCCCACATCTAGGTAAATGGAATATAATAAAATACTGTGATTTATAGCACCCTTATGGGAGAATTAACTTCGACCATTTCTTTCACCTTTGTCCAACCGGACTCTCTGTTGAATACAAATAGAATAAATCACCTAGTCAAACTGGTATCACAGCCTACTACCCTCTACGGCTCTTTTGATGGAAAGAGACGGTGTATCAAAACACCGGATAAAAGTAATACGAGAGGGGATACAAAAAATTTCATAGATAAATATATGGCTAGGACCTCATCGTGACTGCGAACCCTGAATTATTTTCGAGATTTTATCATGTACTGTCTGGACGAACAGTTTTGTATGTAGGGATGAAGGTATAATAGTTGACACTAGTGGATGTGTGCGGTAGAGTGTGGTGGTACTAGGTATTTTTCATATAACTCTGGGGAAAGTGAGTATTCCGATTTTTTTTATGTGAATGGAATTACTAATTGAACGTTAACACCTGAGAAAATTCTTCAGACAATAGTCTGAGTTTTGTCCGGTGTGATTCCATTATTGAAGGTTGAACACTGTATACAGTATGGAAACCACTTATGGAATAACAATAAAATTCTTTGTATCCTCATGTTATGAAAAATTTTAAAAAACACCCGGAAATATCAACTTTTGAATTCAAACATTTAAAACATAAATTTAAAAATATAGGGTGATTCGCTAAAATCCAACACATTCCTTTCTCTATATTTAGAATGGAACACCCTGTATGTTTTATATGTATATTATTTAAAGCTCCTTAACAACGTGATTTCAATCAACTATTAATGCATGGTATATTATGCATAACACCGGGTGAAATAACTACAGAAATGCGAAATATTTCTCAACTCAAACTTTTAAAAAAAGTTGGAAAGGAGACTGTGTTATTGCCAAGAACGAGGTGGAGAACCTTTGTTATTGTACAAAATAGACTACACATACAAACACGAGCATTTAAATGCAATTTAAATATACAGGGTTATTCGAGCAAGTCCAGCACAGCCCTGTATACTGTATATTCTTATATTTGATTATCTGATTTCAACGAACTATATCATAAATGGTCTATTATGAACAAAACCGGATTTTCCATAGTATTTATTGGTTTCAAGAAACTGTATACTTAAATAACATGATTTAATTTAGATCTTGGAATTTATTTTCTAA
Organism: Coccinella septempunctata; assembly: GCF_907165205.1. Classification (NCBI taxonomy): domain Eukaryota; kingdom Metazoa; phylum Arthropoda; class Insecta; order Coleoptera; family Coccinellidae; genus Coccinella; species Coccinella septempunctata. The sequence continues at coordinate 17,096,040 of NC_058196.1, forward strand.
AAGTAACTTTTTTGTCTTGGAGATTGGGGATCTGAGAGAGATAGAATCCACCGACATTCTAAAAAAATTTTTCCTTTTTTTGTTTTCGAATTATGAAGCAAAGCTGTATTTTTTATGCAGACAGTTATTGAGTTCGTCATTTATGAATTCGAAAAACAATAATACATTTCATAAATATCTATTCAGAGTGAGTCTTTGACTCGTACAAATATTTTAACAGTAGATTCTTGAGGTCAAAAGAAACACATTTTAGCCATACCATTTTTTCCGATTCTGCCCTGATAAAAAGATATAGTCGTTTTAAATTTTCATAATGAGCTGTACCACCCCTGAAAAAACAGAATTACTTTAAGAATAACTAGCTACATCTGTGACACTACACATCTGTGGATCTTTTGAAAATAGTTGCATTCGGTCAAAGTACCCAATTTTTCGAATTTCACAGACATTTTTTTATTTTCGAACATCAAACTCGAAAACGGCGAATTCGAGAAAATATGAAGAATACTTTTACCTCACAAAACGGTCAAATATTAATAAGAATAGTGATCGAAAAAGATTCATCAAATAAATGAAAAATTATATTCCGAAATGGTATAGAAAGAAGTGTTTCTTTTGACTTCAAGAATCTACTGTTAAAATATTCGTACTAGTCAAAGACTCGCCCTTTTTTTCTAATGCCTTCTCCTGGAGTACAGAATTCGAAACATAAACAATATACAGGGTGAGTCTTTGATTCGTTCAAATATTTCAACAGTAGATTCTTGAAGTCAAAAGAAACATTTATCCTTCACCATTTTTTGTCGTCTCGGTTTAAAAGATACAGATACTGTTGAGAAACTATGAGAAAAAAGTTATTTTTAGTTCTATCTCACAAAAATAGTTTTATCGAAGAAAATGGATTTCGGAATATATAGTTTTTCATTTATTTGATGAAAAATATCTGTGAAATTCGAAAAATTGAGTACCTATGTATGTACTTTGACCGAATGCAATTCTTTTTAAGAGATCCACAGATGTGTAGTATCACAGATTTAGCTAGTTATTCTGAGGGTAATTTTGTTTTTCCTGGGGTGGCACATCTCATTATAAAAACTTAAAATGACTATTATATCTTTTTATCAGAAAAAATGGTATAGATAAAAATTGAGTATGTACTTTGACCGAATGCAATTATTTTTAATAGATCCACAGATGTGTAGTGTCACAGATTTAGCTAGTTATTCTGAAGATAATTTTATTTTTCCTGGAGTGGCACATCTCATTATGAAAACTTAAAATGACTATTATATCTTTTTATCAGAAAAAATGGTATAGATAAAAGTTTATCTTTTGACCTCAAGAATCTACTATTGAAATATTTGTACGATTCAAAAATTCACCCTGTATATTTCAGTAATTGTCAAATTGTAGAATTGTTCCAGTTCATTATCATTTGATCGATAAGACCAAAACTTTTTTATTTTCCAAGCGGCTGAACATTTTGCTCGAAGGTTTTCGGGGAGGGGGGGAAGTCATTTTTAGCGAGAATGAATCAGAAGAATCAGGCAGTGATCTCTACTCTAGCTGAAAAAATAATAAGACGCGGATAAAGAATGTGTTTTTTAGTTTTTGTTGTGGTGATTCTTCAAAAGGAGAATTTTTCTTTGAAATTAAGTTATCCTTTCTACAGAATGAACATTAGGTATGATCAGTTTCCATTTTTTTACGATAAAGTGCAATGAACGAATGTTAATTATTTTCTTACGGATACAGACTGTTTGGCAAGCAGTTATTGATCAATAATTTGTCCTTGAGGGACATGTCTTCTAGTTTTTCAATAAGATTGGGATCCAGTAATTATGAGAATAAGAAAAGTTTGATGTTTTTATGGAATAACTCTTCAAAAGTACAATTCTGGGAAGGCAATCTATAATTGATTTTCAATTTTATGCCACCTCGTTCGAAACAATTAGATTGTAGTAAAGTGAAAAAGTTGTATATGAGTAACAACGAAATACATTTAGACCTTCCAATTTTTTCTGGTCTTTTCAAATTTGTGAAAGAATTTTTAGAATATTGATATAGTTACACAGTGTCGGCTCGAATCGAAACATACTCTTTTATTTTATTGAGCCCTGTCTGGAATTAAACTTATCATTTTATAAACTCCACTGTGGGTGGAGAAAAATGTATAGGATGGTTCAAAAGTTATGATTATTTTTTGAAAAAATGAGGAAAATCAATAAATATAACTTTATAACTCAGTTATAAAGAATTATAGATGATCTATAAAATATAGGTTATTTGAAAGTAACTCTGTGTCCCCTATCAACCCTGTTTGTATAAGCATTTCTCAATTAATCATCCTGAAAGCTCAAAAATATTTTTATTATACAATTCATTGAAATATTCGTTTTCAACAGAATGTTGACAGTAGCCTACTAGCGTCACTGCTATATAATGTGAAGAAATGAAAAATACGCATCAAGAAATTTTTTTGTGCAAAAACCGCACCCCATAAGAAAAAAAGGCAAATTGAACGAGGAGTTCAAAAATTATTATTATTTTTGACGATTAACATAAAAATCTCAATTGCAAAATGCTTTTTTAAAGCAAATCTTATTCACATATCTCGACGGATTTCAGTGCAATAAAAAAATTGGCCAGTTCTTGAGAAAAATTTCAACAGCCTATATCTCGGATATAATGAAGCATTTGCGGTCAAAAATTCTATGACAAAGTGTCGTCTTTCATTAGTCAGTAGTTTTTCTTGCAGAATCACCCAGAGTTTGTCGTTTTCGTTCACTAAAACACATCTGTACAGTGCATCCCATTTTGGGTGAGAGAGCCAGGTTTCTGGCTTGCTATTTAAGATAGAGCCTTGCGGTTTTTACGTTCCTGTCCTACTTTTTTGTGAAACTTGAGTTGTCCTAATCAAATTTTGCATAACTATTTCCCTTTATGAGATACAGGGCGATTTTGGAAATTGATACTTTTCGGACCATTCTTTTATCTCCGAAGTTATTAGAAATAATGCTGAGCTAAAAACTACGTCTGATACAGAATTCTGCGTAGAATCCAGGGGCGTACTCAATATTTTTTTTCGATGTATGATTTTGAAGATACGACACAAACCTATATTTTTTCAATTGAACACCATGCATTTTATTATTTCGTTGAATTTGTTATTTTTTCCCTTCAAAATGACCTATAATATTATATAGGTAGGATGTTCAGAAATGCTAAAAAACACTAAAACATCACATAATGATGATTTTTGTTAGTGGGCCCTGGATTTCCCATATAAAAGATGAATCATTTGGATAATTTTCATTTGTGATTTTTACTTATAGGATAGTAAGCGAACAAAGATAATACACTCATCACTAACACGGAAAACAAAACGTAGGTAACTATATACCTAGATGAAATCATAATACAAATTAGATACAGAGGAAGTACCCAATAAAATATTTATCATTGATACAAAATTTCACCATTACATAATTAATGTCCATTTTCCCTAATACATATACTTCATTCAAATTTATTTTAGCAGTCGGTTGGCCATGAAATAATTTTCTCAAGTTTTTGTAACTAGAACGAAGTTAGGTTGGCACTCATGAAATGTTGTTAATGTCATAACATAATATCAATTTTTATTACGAAAATGCCGAAAGTGATTGAAAAAAGAGACAGGGTTTCAGGAAGTGCTATTTAGAATTCAGGTCCGCTAATTCAAATAGTTATACCCTGATATTCTAAAATCCACAATACGTCAGACGGTAGTTTAATGTAAGAGAATTTATATAATGTTTCATCTGAATCTAAACGACTTAAATTTCAGCTGGATATTTCCAAAATCAGAAAGATTGTGAATGAAGAGGATGACAACGAATTTCCTTCTATTGGGAGACCCAAAAAAGTGGTGGCATTTGAGAATTTTATGTTTGAGTGAATTAATGCGAAAAGTTTACTACAGGATTTCCGATAAATGCCATCGGAGAATAAGTTCTAAGTTCCCTAAAATGGATTTTTTTATTTGTCATTTGACTTGTCGTATACAATGTAAATGCCTTAAGGTACTAATAAATACCTAACGTCCAGTTTCATAATCAAATTTAAAGTCACTTTAAGCTTAAAGCTTCCTTTAGTGTCATTTTTAGTAGGGTTAAAGGAAGCTTTAAAATTAAAGCGACTTTAGGTTTGATTATGAAACCGGCCGTTTAAGTCACTTTAAGCTTAAAGCTGCTTCCTTTAGTGTCATTTTTAGTAGGGTTAAAGGAAGCTTTAAAATTAAAGTGACTTTAGTTATGATTATGAAACCGGCCGTTATTATTATTATTACATCAACGTATTTACCCTACACCATTTCATGGTAGAAGGGAATCGATTATATATATATACATCAACGTATTAAGATGAATAGCCACAAATACGCGCAAGTTGCCCTGTTACTTGTTTATTCATGTGAAATTTTTGGCCAAAGGTGAAGTTCATCTTAACTTGAAACTTCCTTCAATTCCTTTCACTTATATTGATGCAAGATGATTTTTGTTGAAGAATTTAACATTCTTGTAATTATCTGTTAATTCCTTCGGGAGATACCCATTTCCAACCACTCCATCATATGCATTTCATCTTCGGGTTAATATTAATTTAATAAGAGATTCGACATTGTGATAACATACGTAATAACAGAAACTTTTACGTAGAACGGGCAACATAGCCTTGATTTAAAATCCAAAAATGTTTTGACAAGCTTCATAACCCCACATTTTCGTACTATACAGAGTGAAATATGTCAAATTTCCATGGCCAACCGACTGCTAAAATAAAAGTGAATGAAGTATAATTGACAAACCTTTTCAGTATACGGCTGTGTGCATTTAATATTAAAAAAGGACGGTTTAGTAAATCTTGGAAAGCTGCCTCTCTTGATGCACTAAGTTCTTCGGGACTCTTGTGTCTGAAAGACAATAATAATTCATGGCGATGACAGCTAGATCAGATTTGTTTTTTCTCTCCAATATGCCTACTTGATAAAACAATTCTGCCAAATGCATAGTAGCCATAATAACAACAAGGATGTTTTTATCAACCATGTCCTATTACTTTTAATAATCAAAAGTAATAATTCTGTTCTTGAAACTTGGGAAATTCATGGCCCACTAAAAAAAAATCATCATTATAAGATGTTTTAGTGTTTTTTAGCATTTCTGAACATCATACCTATATAATATTACACATCATTTGGGAAAAAAATAACGAATGCAACGAATTAATAAAATAGAGTGTGTTCCATTGAAAAATGGAAAAATAGGCTTGTGTCGTATCTTCGAAACATACCTACCTCGAAAAAAAATATTGAGTACGCCCCTGGATTCTACGCAGAATTCTGTATCAGACGTGGTTTTTAGCTTATTATTTCTAATAACTTCGGAGATAAAGGAAGGGTCCGAAAAGTATCAATTTCCAAAATCGCCTGGCATCTCATAAACGGAAACAGTTATGCAAAATCTGATTAGAACAACTTAAGTTTCACAAAAAAGTAGGAAAGGAACGTAAATACAGCAAGGCTCTATCTTAAACAGCAAGCCAGAAAACTGGCTGCCTCACCCAAAATGGGATGCACTGTACCTACACGAAAATCTAATACTTTCGAATTGGTTTTTGGCATGTTTGCGATCATTCTTTTTAGAAACTTCTGTTTGCTTCCTCCTTTGGTGGCACTAATTTTTCTGTAGAAACACCGACGTCGTTTCGGAGAAAATTTTATTCACCCAATAAAACGCGAGGGAGGGTTCGTATCATTTTTTTCACATATTCACGAGTTTTTCCAAAATAAATGCTAGCCTCTGGTAACCCCGCATCGTAATTTCCAGTAAAATAGCTGCATCTGTATTTCTACGACCAATTTTTTTATCGAAATTCGGGTCACGTGATCCATTACTGTATTAGTTTATAGTTTGGTAAGGCACTTACATCTCAATGCGACCTTAAGGTCTATTGTGTCCCCCATCAACTGTGTCATCCACAGCTCCAGAGTTCCAATGAACTGCAGTATCTGAGAGGGCTTCAAGGAGTCCTCATTCATCCTTTTATTTTCTCGTCCAAGACATTCCTTGCGCAGACTTGCAATGGCGAGGTATTCTGTAACCAGGTGAATAGGGGTTTACTCCTCTTCCTCACAGAATCTACACTTGTCAGTTTCTGGTGAGCCCATTCTCATCATATGCTTTCTAAGGAGACAAGGTCCTGTGAGGAAACTGGTGAGGAGGCGAAACTTATTCTTACTCAGATCAAAATATTTCTTAACTAATAACTAATGTTAATATTTCTATTTCAGTTTCATTATTGAAGGTTCCGAATCTTTCTTGAAAACCAAATTTTTATGCAAAAAATCTGGTAAAAATTCTTTGTTTTCTGAATTCAAATCTTTCATTATTCCTTCTCCTCATTTCTGAATGTTCAAGAAATTAAACGAAAGAGTGCTTTCCAGTTAATATTGGTTATATTTCTATGAAATCAATTATCACATGACTCTCAAATCCCATTTTTTTTTAAATTTTATGCATACTGAATATTTATTTGTTTGGCATTGGTATATGACTGAATCCCAAGAATTGGGCCCCATTAACTTCTGTATTTCAGTCAATCTTGTTCTTGAAGATTACAAATCTTTCTTCATCTCGTTTATTTGGAAATCAACTTTTTCATTAAAAAAAAATTGTGAAAAATCTTCGTTTTCTTCCTTTCTTATTTGAAAATAGACTTATTTCAAGTCAATATTGAGAATATTTTAATTTGACTCGCAAATCACACTTCTAATTTTATATATATTTGACGTTTGGCATTTGAATATGAATCCCAGGAATTTGAAAAGATTAATTTGAAGTGCATAGCATCGTTGAGTTGAAAATAGGACACTTATTATTGTAATTAATCTGTGACATTGACCTCGTTTATTTTTATACGCAAGAATATTGTTGTCAGCGCGGACACGTTCAATTCATTCATGATATTGTAGAATAATGAAAATAAAAGGAAATGCTTCGAATATCAAATGATATTTGTACGCATAGTAGTCTCATTAGACTAGAAAAATGGCGCGTCAAATAGTTTCGTTGGTGTAACATCGACATTCAATACTGATACGGAATTCTTCTATAATAGCAAATCTCAGCAAAAATTTTCGATGTCGACGTAAAATATATGCAATATTTCTTTCATTCATATCGAGTATGCTTCAATAATTTTGCGCTTTATTAAAAATAATGCAGCGGAAAACCGCGCTAATTTGTAAGATCTACAGCGGGTTTCATAAGACTTTGATTTTGCGATCAACGATTCGACAGTCACTTGATTTCTAAAACGAAATTACTGAAACCTTTTCATTTTTGAATATATTGAACAAGTAGCAATTGTGAATGATTCACCCCCGGTTTCATAAAGCTCGATCGGGGAATCAACGCTTGATTGACAGATAAACGTCAATTTGTTTTCAATCAATAATTCAGTCATAAGAATTCGGAATTCAATTCTCGAATCAAATTATGATCTATATACATCTATTAAATGATTCTAAATTGCTTCTTGTTCAATATATGTCGGAATGAAAAAGTTTTAGCGATTTCGTTTTTGAAATCCAGTGACTGTCAAATCGTTGATCGGACAGTAAGAGTTTTATGAAACCCGCTGTTAGTGGATCTATAAACATCATAATTTGATGCGAGAATGATATTCTAAATGATCTTGACTGAATTATAACTTGAAAACAAAAACAAATTGACGTATTGGTTGATTTCCTGATCAAGCTTTATGAAACCCGGGATGAGTCTAGACAATTGGATCCTTCTCTTATTCTTCTTCTTTTGCAAAACGTTCCTTCATCATCTCTTCAAACTTTTATGACAAAATACTACATATTTCGAAAGTAATGATTGGTAATTCCACTTCCTTCATCCTTCATAGCATCCTCTGTTTATACAGAATGAAGTGTATTGAAAAAGGTTAAAAACAATCGCTAAAAAAGTCTGGTTGTCAAAACTTTGAGAAGAATTGCTCAGAATGATAGGAATAGCTTGATAACTCCTGACATTTTTTTTTTGTTCCATCCCCTGGGAAATTTATTGTTTTCTTCTGCTTAAAAATTAAATTAAATAAATACTCCATTCAGTTTCATAAAAGCACTCGGTTGGTCATATTCTCTAATATTAATTAATATTACAAAAATGCCGCAAGTAATTGAAAAAGAGAGCAGACATAGTATCGGGAAGTGCTGTTAAGAATTATTGAATGCCGCTCATTCGAATAGTAACCCTGATATTCTAAAATCTAAAATATATCAGACGGTATCGAACATATTCATCGTAAGTAAATTTATATTAAGTTTCATCTGAATCTAAGCGTCTTAAATTTAAACTGATAGTTTCCACGATCAGAAAGATTGTGAATGAAGAGTACAGCGAAGTATTTCCTTTTATTGGGAGACCCAACAAGGTGAAAGATAAAAATGAAGCATAAGTGTTATGTGAATTCTTTGTTGATTCTTTGGACAAATACCGCATAACTTCTAACGCAGAATCCTGCACTTCAAAAAAATCAATAAATCTATGATAAATAATAATCACAAATTTTGGGCTAGGATAATGATTTAAACTTCGGCGTCAATTACGGAGCGGATAAGCTCGAATTATTTTTGACTTCAAAGGGTGATCCGAAATTGGTGAAACACGATATCTCCTGCTTTTTCAAATGAGAATACCCGATTTTATATCATATTCTCAATCTGCATGAAATTTTGATTCCGAAATACTCCAATAGTCATAGTTTATCCTTTCTGAGGTAGGCCACTTTATTCGACAAATTTCATGGTTTTAACTAGATCATGCCTTAAAAACCGATCGAGATCAATTCATGATTTGGTTTTTCATGATTTGGTTTTCTGCATTCCCGAAAAGTTTTCAAGTCTTCTTTGGTTTCTCGTATCACTCCATAATTGAAAAATACTGCGATTTTTCGAAAGTGACCTTCAAAAAATGTTAATCCATTTTTTTTAACAAATGGCATGATCTGAGAGTTAATTTTTATTGAATACCTTAGTAGATAGTAGATAGTCTTCATTATATGTAAGTATTTTAGGCCTAAAATGATTAGTTCAAATTTCATTTTAGGCCTGAAATTGTGTTTTGAGTCGTGGTACGTTTTAGTTAATTGCAATAGTTTTAGTACTCACTTCCAATAAATTAGACGTATATAGTTCTATAGATTTGTGAAATACAACATACAGGGTGACAATTCAAAAACTTGCCAGGCCAATTATGTCGCGACAAGGATGTTTTCAGAGAAAATGCCGGAACAGGCCAATTTTTATTCGGAGGGGGACATATTCAATCTCCTCAACTCTACGTGTAAGCTATCATAGATTAAATGAACAGAGAATAGATGGACCACTCGAAAAACAAATTTCAGCGTCATCTGTTTTTATGATACATGTACTAATTTTCGACGAAACCAAATAAAAAGGGAATCTGTAATCCTCATTTTTAATTTTCTTGTAATGATCAAGGCAGAATATATTTGAAAATTTCTGAGTAAAACTCAGAGAAAGATTCGAATAAATTGCTCATTGAGAAATTGCAGTGAGATAACGAATAATACGAATCTTTATCTGAATTTTTCTCTGATCCGAAGAATCGAAAAAAAAAACAGTTCATAATTGAAAAATTTATTGCATTTTTTTTTTCAAACACAGATTTTATAATTGAAATTAGCTTTTAAATTCACTTTATTCTAATTACAAAACTTATTCATGACACAAAAACATTTCTCATAAACTACCATAATTAATAATAATATAATAATAATAATTTATACATGCATATTCTATTGATTATCAGAAATACATTTTTGAATATCAAACAATAAAGCATAGAGTCATTCGGGGCAACTGTGCGCACTTTTGCGTTTCAAGCCATACCCTGTTTCAAATGTTGAAGCTAGGAAAATTAAAACATATTCATAAGATAGAGAATTTTCTAATCTATAAGAAAACATCAAAAAGCAAACAAACAAAAACGTTTTCTTTCCGCAAACAAGAATTTAATAGAGAAAGTCGGAGTGCGTTCACATGCCCCGTATTGCGGGTAAGTGTGCGCACCCTCACGGGGTAAGTGAACGCAGTGCTTAGTGAACCACACAATCAAAACAAATTACAAAATAATGTCATCAAAATGTTACAATATTAGAGAAATGCTGTTTTTTGTCAATACAGAAGCGCCTTTTTACAAGCAGCGCATTCTTGGTGAATACAACACTTGATACATTCCCCTGTTGGTGGCTCTTCATATTTTTCTGAACAAATAGGACAATATTGATCGAGTCTCAACCAAGAAAATCAACAATGTCATAATTTATTCCTCACTAAACTAATGCCCATATAAAGAATCTATGCGCACACTTACCCGCGCGCACTTTCCCCAGTAAGCCAAAATTTGAATTGACGCTTCACCCAAATGAACCCCTCTTTCATACATTGCACAGTCGAGATATACGCACTGCGCACACTTACCCACTGCGCTCAGTTACCCCGAATGACTCTATGTATGACATGAAAAAGTTTGAGTAGAGGTTGATGTAATGAGGTACCATACAATTCGGCGTATGATACAAGAGAGCAGAGAAGAAACCTCAGTGAGAAAACCCTGCCTCGTCGAGAGTATTATAGGGCGATGTTTAATTCTACTTTGTGGAAGTAGCGAACATCTTATGAACTATTTTAATAAAGGTTTTAAAATCTTTTGAATTCAATGTAATGTCGCATAATTACCTTCGTGCATCACGATTTTTGCACCCAACAACACAGCACGACTTCACTCTTGCAGACATTTCGCTTCGCCTATTGAATAATTTATTAGAAAATTATGTCAATTCGTAGATTGATAGATAATCAAAAATGAATTTAAGTCTGTCGGCCTATAGATATCTTGATTAGTCGTATGAATATTCGGCGGAGATCACGGTCATTCACGAGTGAAAACGATCGAAAGCTCAAAATGCAGGGACACCTAACGATCAAATTTAGAATAAGTTTTTGTGATTAGTGTACCATAACAATAGATGGCACCACTTGTCAGAGTGATCCATCTATATTTTAAGTTAATCTATGTAGGTTATCACCCCTTAATTCTTAATAGGGAATAATGGGTGAGCTATACCTCAATTGAACGATCACTTGACCCTTTACATGAATACTATGGTTTGCAAATTTTTATTGATTCCTTGAAGTAGTTACAGGAGGTGACAATTTGAGAACTTGTCAGGCCAATTAAATTATTATTGAATTGGAATACAATATGTGCCCTCTACATAATACTTCCAATTGAGGTATAGCTCACCCTCTATTCCCTATGAAGAATTTAGGGGTGACAACCTCAACACCTAAGATTGAGGAGTTTTTGGCTTACAATTCTGCTAGAAACATGTCCCCCTCCGAATAAAAATTGACCTGTTCCGGCATTTTCTCTTAAAACATCCTTGTCGATACATAATTGGCCTGGCCCTGTAACTACTTCAAGGACTCAATAAAAATTTGTAACGCCTTTTTCTCGGGGTACTCGAGCGCCAGCTATTCTTTGAAGGGAAAATAGCGAACCTACCCTGGTAGCTACAAGCCGAAGACAAGGTTCCTCGGTGTCTGGGGTGTTAGCGACAACCAGTGAAAATCAAAATCAACGCACACAAATTATATTTGTCGCCTCGTGCAAGGAAATACAAATGGCACTATTATAAAATTCGTACAGTGAAAGACTCGAGATCAGTGAATTTACAGGCAAAAGGGACGGAATGAAACAGGATCCGATCTCAAAAGTGATACGGGGTTTACGGACGTGTTCGCCAGCCAGAACCTAAGACGCACATTTAACGGACAGGTATCGGACCTCAGCTAGGTTAGGGGATGAAGCAAGACGGCACAGATTTCCGACAGCTAACACCTAGGTGCGTTCTTCACCCCATGAGTATCCACGCCAGCGGTGTGCTTCAGCAGTAGGAGTGGAACTCAAACCGGGATGAGGGATGAAGGAAGGCTGAAGTTCCAATGATGTAAAAAAAGGACAAAAGGACGGAGTGTCGTCTTACCTATGGTTTCGGTTTGGAACTTGCACACGGAAATTTAAAATCACCAAATAAAAGTAACGAAGAAAAATAAAATGAAATTCTACTCTGAACGGTGAAAAAGAAACTCAAACGTAGCAGAACTCTTCAAAAAAAAATGAAACTCAACGGCAGAAGAATATGTCACGACGGCGGACGGCACTATAATCTTAAGCGAGGTAATTAATCGTAAGTCAATCGTAAGTGAAGTGACCTGCGGGTCACTTCACTGCGGGGGGAACATCTGATTTTATACCCACAGGGGGGGTGCGGAAATCAGATGTGCCCTGACTGTCGAAATTCGGTAAAATTTGCGTAGATGAAGACGTCTTAATTTCGACTTATCTGTGCTAGCGAACAAAAAACTCGGTTATCTTCCAATTCAGGATGTTTTATACGGTGCGACATCGTTTTTCAGTACTGAAAACGGAATAAAAACGGTGCTGAATGTTTACAATTCTGAACGATGTCGGAATCCTGAATTGGAAATTTAAAAATATTTTTCTAAAATTAATTCAAAATAAAATTACATAAAAAGAAAACTAAAAGATTATTCTAAAATGAGGGTGTATTTTTGTCAGAAAAATATACGTTCATTACAAATTTGCAAACCACAGTATTCATGTAGAGGGTCAAGTGATCTTTCAATTGAATTATAGCTCACCCCCTATTCCCTATTGAGAATTTAGGGTTGATAGCTTCTACACCTAGGGTTGAGGAGATTTCGGCCTACAATTCTGCTCAAAATATGCCCCCCTACAAATAGAAATTGACCTGACCGGCATTTTTTCTGAAATCGTCCTTGTCGTGACACCATTGGACTGGCAAGTTTTCAAATTTTCACCCTGTATACCTATTTTCCAGAGTTTTCTGGCATCATGGCTATAACACCGAGAAAAAGAAAAAACAGTGTTTAGTCAATTTGTGAGCATTAAACAAAAACAGGGACTGGATCATTTGATGTTCGATAAAGGGGAAACTGTAGGAGAAAAAGAGAAATAGCTTTTCAATTTTTCTATTGCGAAATAACATACTGAACTCGAGAAAGACAAGTTATGACCTCGAACAAGATTTAGAGAAGGCTGGAGTGAGTATCCACGACTCTGCAATTCGTAGACGCCTTTAAGAGGGAGAAAGTGGAACAGGGAGACCTAAAAAAGCAACTTTTGACGGAGACTATGAAGAAGAGAATTCTGAGGTGGGCCACAAAATATGCTCACTAGACTGAAGGGTGCTGAAGAAATGTCTTCTTCTCTGATGAGACCCACTTTCTAGTGAGAATTTGTGTGGGAAAGTAAAAACTTAGAAACATCCAGAGCTTTTTTTTCATATAGGGGACCCGGACAACTTATACCCATAGAGGGCATGATGAACAGTCAAAATTATGAAGCAATTTTAGAAATATGTTGTGCCGAAGAACCCGAAGAGGCCGATGGCATCGGTGAACCAATAATTCAAAAAGATTTAGCGCCGTGTCATGTTTCCAAGAAAATGTTGAGATATTTGGAAAACCAAAAAGTTTCACTTCTGGATCGGCCTGGAAATTCACCAGACTTCAATCCTATTGAAAACTTGCGGTCTATATGCAGGGCTCTATCTTGATTACATAACAAGGATAAATATGATAGATGCAGATATCCTAATGTGATTCTGAACTGAGAAAATAAGAGAACATTGTCAAAAATTCACTGAATCCATGCTATTGAATTATAATTTAATATCATGCTTATTTATGAAATAACCATTCATCTTTCGATAGACCGTATATTTAATATTTTTCTGTCCGTGTTCACATTAATTCGTACAATACTATATTTCATTCCTACAAAGAAAGTCTGAATAAAAAACCCCATTGATGAAAAAGTCATTTCCAACAACAGATAGTGAAAATATTTCTGGGACAAAATGTAAGGGTTGCAATTTGACAAAAAAATCACTAAATTGAGGGTGCATAATTGACTCCTCAAATACCTATATTAAGAAAGTTGCTAGTTGCGTATTTCAAATTTGACCTTTTAAAGCATTTCTCTGGAGAATAGTAAACACAGAAAATATGAATTTTGTGCGTTACATTTCAGTTTTCTAGAAAATAATTCACTCTAAAAATATTGCGTTTCCACACCATCTTTTTAACTATAAAATTAATTCATTGAATCCTTCATACTTAACTTCGACATTTTGTTAATAATCTCTAGTTATCATTTCTCAGTTTTATTAATGAATATGTTGCAAATAAAGTCATGCTTAAGCTAAACATACCTTACCTATATAATTTTTCAGATGATTTCCCAGATATTCTATCTAACACCCGATAAGATAGTGATTGCTTTAGTGGTTCTATTTATTTACTATCTGGACTACCGACCCCCATGGTGGAATAGAAGCAAGAAAACACAACAAAGTGTTCCAGGTCCAGCAGCTCTACCAATCTTAGGGACTACATGGATGTTTTACCTCGGTTTCTACAAGCTCCATGATATTAAGGAATTCTACTATGCCATGTACAAAAAGTACGGACCGATCTTCAAGCAAGAGACGTACTTCAACTTTCCTATCTACAACATTTTCGAAAAAAAGGATATCGAAAAAGTTCTTAAAATTCCAAGCAAATATCCTGTCAGGCCACCATCAGAAGCTGCCATCCTCTATAGATTATCTAGACCAGATAGGTACGCTAGCGCTGGAATAACAAACGCACAAGGTGAATAAAATATGTCAATACTATTATTATCTGTAAAATTACACAACTTTTCGATTTTGCTAGAATCAATAATTAAAATTTCCCTCATAAAACAAAAGAACCCAAGTACCTTTTCATTACTTAAGGGGAAGTACTACATACGATTCGAGATCAAGCCGATCGACATTGGTTGCTTTACGGATGCTACCCCAAATAGGAAAACGTGTAACAACCCTGAATTACGTACTGAGTCAGTTGAGAAGTAGAAATTACCACGTGAGCGGTAATATTAGGAATATTAATTAATTTTCAGTTATTCCTGAATTTCAGCGCAATTTTGGCCTATACAGGGTCTTTCACGAGGAACCTCACCCATATTTATACGGGAAACTACTGAACGTATTTTCATGAAATTCAGCACTTATAAGTATTTCACGATGCTGATGAAATTAAAATATTTTGAAGGCATGAGCACCTGCGGTTTTTCCGGAAATGACGTCAACTTCCGTTTTTCAAATTAGAACACCATTTTTTCATTGCAGAAATAGATTCCTTAGGAAGTTTCAAGTTATTTTGATGTAACATTTTTCAGTTTTGGTTGGAAAATTCTCTCTGAGCGGGAAAATTCGAAAAAAAATCGAAAATAGAGCTCCGCTGAAACATTTTTGGAATTTTTCAAGATGTAAGATTGATGTATACACTTTAAAAATCGAAATCGCGATTCATGGTACAGGGGGTGAAAAAATCGCTTTCAAAGTTAGGGATGACAAAATCGTGAAAAATCAATTTTTTCAAATTAGAACCCCATTTTTTTATGGCAGATATTGAATATACGTTGAAAAATAATGTGAGTGTATGCATCACACCCTTGCCCTAAAGTGGATATTTTCTGAGTTATTCACAAAAAACTGTTTATCGTCTTGAAGATTCAGCTATTTCTTTTCCCTTCACGCCAAAAAGATGAAATTTTTAGGAACTGCTACTTAAACCATGTTTTAGATTTTACTACCCTAATATGCAAGAGAAAAAAGTTACAGGTTGTTCCTAAATAGATGGCGAATTTTGATTCGAATTTGTATCGGAAACCTCTTTATTTCAACTAATCGGCCATCGGTTTTCTCTCCAGTGATAAATAAATAATTCCTTATGAACCATATGCAAA
The DNA here is from genome assembly GCF_907165205.1 of Coccinella septempunctata. Taxonomy (NCBI): domain Eukaryota; kingdom Metazoa; phylum Arthropoda; class Insecta; order Coleoptera; family Coccinellidae; genus Coccinella; species Coccinella septempunctata. The sequence continues at coordinate 17,112,020 of NC_058196.1, forward strand.
AACTTACCATGTTTTACATTCTTTTTTTTTAATGATAGATATCATTAATTACATCTGCCAAATTCCTCTTTATTCAGTAGCATTTTGTGTTTACTATTAATTTGGTGATAATTCGTATTAAGTTATAAAATCGATCACTATGCCTAATTCTACCAATGAAGATTATTTAAATCTCATTCTACTTCATGGAGAATAACTGCGAGAGTTTGCTATGGTTCTCCTAATAGTAACTTGAAGTCGGTTTCAAGAAGGGGTGAAAAATCTACAGCATGGTTCAAATAACAGTTCCTGAAAATTTCATCTTTTTGGCGTGAAGGGAAAAGAAATAGCTGAAAATTCAAGACGAAAAAAAGTTTTTTGTGAATAACTCAGAAAATATCCATTTTAGGGCAAGGGTGTGATGCATACACTCACATTATTTTTTAACGTAGATTCAATATCTGCCATAAAAAATGGGGTTCTAATTTGAAAAAATTGATTTTTCACGATTTTGTCATCCCTAAATTTGAAAGCGATTTTTTCACCCCCTGTATCATGAATCGCGATTTCGATTTTTAAAGTGGATACATCAATCCTACGTCTTGAAAAATCCCAAAAATCCAAAAACCTCGAAGTTATTCTTGTTTCAGCGGAGCTCTATTTTCGATTTTTTTTTTCGAATTTTCCCGCTCAGGGAGAATTTTCCAACCAAAACTGAAAAATGTTACATCAAAATAACTTGAAATTTTCTAAGGAATCTATTTCTGCAATAAAAAAATGGTGTTCTAATTTGAAAAACGGAAGTTGACGTCATTTCCGGAAAAACCGGAGGTGCTCATGCCTTGAAAATATTTTAGATTTCATCAGCATCGTGAAATACTTATAAGTGCTGAATTTCATGAAAATACGTTCAGTAGTTTCCCGTATAAATATGGGTGAGTTTCTCGTGAAAGACCCTGTATATCGCTATGAAAATCTTTGCATTATATAAACAATTGAATCGCCGATGTCACCCCGTCGTTATTTTTATCGAAATAGGTATGTCGAAAAACCGTCGAAAAATTATTGTGAAAACAAGTTTTATTGACACTAAAGTTCAAGCTTTTTTTTCTCATAAAAAAACAACTAAATTGGAAAAAAAGAGACGGGGTGACATCAAGACGTCCTTTATCTTCGATTTAAAAAAAAACTAGGGTTCACGTAAGAAATTGAAAGTGTAAATTAGGAACTAGTGAATGCCGTGTTTAAATGGAGATTCTTGAAGTATTTCTTTCCTTTAACGAATGTGCTCGGCCCATATTACCAGCCTCAATCCCAAAATCAAAATTGCATGCATTAATATTAATGATGCAAATTTATTGAGAAATTTATTTTGGCGTTGAACTGTGTTCAATTATACAGTGTGTATATGAAAAGTTGCGAAAATATTCAGGGGGTAATTCCTTGTCGAAAAATAGAGTGAGACTTTCATATCAACTTTTCATTTTTGAGCAGACATTTTATACGAGAGAGAAGGCACTCCAAGAAATGTTTGGTGGTGTCCCTCTATGATTGAAAGGGGTAGAAAAAGCCACCCCTAAACCCTGTTTCGCAAGAAACTTTTTCCATATTCATATTTAACATTGAAATTTTAATTTTGGATAGCTTGTTCCATTCTTAATAAATAAGGTCTCATGTAAAATTAGAGGGGCTGAAATTATTTTCGATCTCAAATTTCTCCATTAAGCGGATGTCAAGTTGACATTTGTTTCGAGATCTGGTACGAATATTAAATAAATGCAACAAAGCAAACAATTTCAAACTTGTCACAAATTGAATATCATATTAAAAAGGTAGATGTTATACGTCAAAAGACCAAATGCAATACATCACAAGAAGCAAGAAAGAAATACTCATCATTTCTTTTGAGAAATATACTTCTTGCTTGCTAATTGTGATCATATTAAATGTTCAAAGTGACCACCTTCGGCCATTACACAAGAGTCTAGACCAGGCATGGGCAAACTTTCTAAGGATAAGTCCAGATAAACTGAAAAATTATCTAGGCTATCTAAGATTGTTTACCCAAACTCTGGATTCAAGTGTGTTAATTCGTTCGGTTGGAAAATACTTGTAGGTTTCTTCGGTAAACAGCGCGATGAACTGTATCATAAATAATTAAAACAGTAGATACTCCTTGTCACAAAATAGACTCGGAATTGGGTATTCCAAATTCGAGTGTATGCCGGGTTTAATGAAAAAGCCCATATGGGATTCTATACTCATTTTTCTATGCATAAAATTTTATCCCAGCCTTATTTTTATCAATTGAATAAAAATGGACTGGATGAAAATCTGCCAACTTGATTAAGTATTTATATTTATTAGCCATGTTCAAAAGAAAGCAGTAGATATATTTATTTTTCTGCAATCTTCGAATCTTTTCCAATTCATGGATGACAAATTAAATAATTTTTTCAATTTTTTCAAGATTATCAGTAGATTTCATTCTGTAACTTTGAGGAGAAAAAATATGAGAACTTATCGAAATCGTCGAATTCTCAGTTTTGTTAATGACTCAAAAACGAAGGACCATAGGAGGTTTCCATCATTCCTTGTTTTTCTGAAAAATAGCTTGAAAAGTTGCCATCTGTTTTGCTTTTCTGGTTTCCCAGATCCCCTCACTGGACATTGAATTTGTTCAATTTACTTACCAACTGGTATCGATAATTTACGTAATAACTTACTTGTTTTTAGTAACAAGAGCAAAGTCTGTACATCTTTTATCTCACTGTTAAAATTCACATTTCATGCAGAAAATAAAGTAGAACTACTTACCCAGAGGCAGGATTTGCTTCCAAACAGAAGTCACCTTCAGTGACTTTTTTAAGAATATTTATTATTTATTTTCGACCTGCACAAGATGACTATGTCCTGTTCAGGTAAATAAATTGCAATTTTCGAACTTTATCCAAATTCAAAAATTCATAAAAAAATAATTGTTGATGTGACAACTTTGAGTGATACCAAGAATTGAAGCATAATTTAGCTTCTTTTTAAAAAACGAATCAATTATTTGTAATTCGAAATACAAAGTGTTTTTTTCACCCTGAAAAGGAAGATTAATGAGTCCGGCCCTGGAATAATGAAATAATTGATATCTTTGTGACTTGACCTTAGCATGTGTCAATAACCTCCCAAGTTTCAATTATATCCGTCAATAAGTTTGGATTTTATGATGGACTAAGTATTTCCATGAAGTTGGAAAATCACCCTGTAGCTTTCTAGGGAAATCCAGAAATTAATTTTTTATACTCAATCCGTAACCGGCTAGTCCAACTCTATCTCTGGTAAGAGTATGTACAGTTATTCCCCGGACACCCTGTATACCCCATAACTAATCGGGTGAAATGGGATGGTGTTTAAATGAAAATGATTATGAGAGTCAAATATATCTATTGAAATAAAAAACAGAACATCTTAGGAAACTTATACTTATAACTTATTCTTCATTCTCAACCCCGGCACAAGCTTCGTGAGACCAAAAACGACAGTCCTGGCACAATACACAACCGTCAGCACTCGTTGATTTAGAGTTCAATTATAAACAATAAATGCAGGTTACATCCGGTTCCGCTTCATCTTCTGAACAACTACAATTTTTGTTTCTTCCTCTCTTCCCTTTTTGGACGACCTTTTGTTAAATTTTATATTCTTAACCTTCTCTTTATTCTTGTTTATTACTGCCGATTCGTTTTTCTCGCATATTTTCCCATCTTTCTTTAGACTTGTTGAACAATTAAATTCAAAATCTTTGTTGAAACCTATAGACCTCTTGGTTGGGCAAAACGGGATAGTATCCAGTTTTATCCGACTGCGTGGTATCCCATTTTGCCTGTCCGACCGTGTCTTCCAAAATATTATTCAGGATTTTCACGAGATAATTTTTTTTTATATCTGAAAATTTCACGAAATATCGTCAATTAGTGAAATTTTCATATGAAATACTCATCGTTATTTATTTTCGTTATTCAAATTGAAAAATTATTCATTAACTACCGGTAAAACTAAATAGTATAACACTACCTCCACGAATTGCAGCTTGTCACAAGTTACAGATTTACAATTAATTTGAATGATGAAGTGCTATATTTGAAGATACTTTATTCACAGCGAGTAATACTACCAGTCGTCAAATGGCCCTGCTTATTTTCGAATATTGCCCGATATCCAGTTTTACCGAACTATCCGTTTTGCCCAAATCTCCCCTAAATGTTGGAAATAAAGGACTTATTATTATTATTATTATTATTAATAAGGATAAATTCAGATGCATACCACCCGCCGATATGAATATCAACAAGTGTTACGATCTGAATTGAACTTGTCAATTTGCCATCGTCAAGGCCCCAAATGGAGTACGCCCCATTGAAGAAAAGCATATGCTGACCATAGTTTCGGTCTCATTTGACCTCATCAGAGCAACAAAGCCTTTTTGTCCGATGTGAAACGTTAGGAATTGATGGACCCTTATTCAATACTGGCAAGCGCTACTGAGTACTATCCAGTAACACAGCGACTACTGAGTACTATACAGTTACCCAGAGCGCCACCCAGTATGAAACGGTGTCCGATTGAATCCTCCCCAGATAGAAACCTAGACGAAGACAATAGCATATCAGAGGCATGTCAGAGACATGTCTCTGAGCATATGTCCCATCTTTTCTCTAATTCAATACGCCAGCGCCGATTCGCTTTGCGAACAACAGACGTGTGACGAATTGAGAAGTTTGGGAACACGTTCAGATCACGGCATAAATGATGCCAGCGGTACAATAATAATAGAATAATCACGCCTAAACAGGGAGGCAATGAATACAATAATAAGGATAAATTCAGATGCATACCACCCGCCGATATGAATATCAACAAGTGTTACGATCGAAATTCGTATGTGTTTCTATCTGGAGGGGATTGAATCAGACACCGTTTCATACTGGGTGGCGCTCTGGGTAACTGTATAGTACGCAGTAGACGCTATGTTACTGGACAGTACTCAGTAGCGCTTGCCAGTATTGAATAAGGGTCCATCAATTCCAAACGTTCTCCATCGTAGAAAAAAGCTATGTTGCTCTGACGAGGTCTAATTAGACCGAAACCATGGTCAGCATCTGCTTTTCTTCGATGGGGCGTACTCCATTTGGGGCCTTGACGATGGCAAATTGGATAGTTCAATTGAGATCGCAACACTTGTTGATATTCATATCAGCTGGTGGTATGCATCTGAATTTATCCTTATTATTGTATTCATTGCCTCCCTGTTTAGGCGTGATCATTATATTATTAATAATAATGATATTTTTTAGCCATATAACGATTAATTATTCGCCCTTCTGTCAGATCTTTCCATTTGGCGCGGTTCTCACTGGAGCGATACGATAAGCGATGCGACATGAGCAATATTTTATTGCCCGATGCAACTTTTATCTTCGCAACACTCCAGTGCACACTGAAGCGATACGATAGCCAAATCAAGCGCTTAATCGTCACTCAATTACGAAATTCTATGCTACTTTTTCCGATTTGATTCCCAATCACCCTTCTGTCGCTGAAGCGACCTGGCAGCTGTGTCCCCCAAACCGACGCGATTTCGATATTTATCGGTGTAGTATCGCGATCGCTTCACTGTGAACTGAATTAGTTGCTTCCATTACGTTTGCACGGTTATAAGAGATCGGTGTCGAATCAGGGTCGGGTTGATTATCGAATCACCTGTCGCATCGTTTATCGTATCGCTCTAGTGAGAACCGCGCCTTTAGCTCTTTGGAAACAGTCGTAAGTGAAAAAGGATTTATTGAGCTATTTCCATCATGGGTTTATTATATCCAACGCTTCTGCTAACAGTCACCATACGTCTTTGTAGAATCGCTTATTTTGATAGGCGCGGTTCTCACTGGAGCGATACGGTAAACGATGCGACAGGTGATTCGATAATCAACCCGACCCTGATTCGACACCGATCTCTTATAACCGTGCAAACGTAATGGAAGCAACTAATTCAGTTCACAGTGAAGCGATCGCGATACTACACCGATAAATATCGAAATCGCGTCGGATTGGGGGACATAGCTGCCGGGTCGCTTCAGCGACAGAAGGGTGATTGGGAATCAAATCGGAAAAAGTAGCATAGAATTTCGTAATTGAGTGACGATTAAGCGCTTGATTTGGCTATCGTATCGCTTCAGTGTGCACTGGAGTGTTGCGAAGATAAAAGTTGCATTGGGCGATAAAAGATGGCTCATGTTGCATCGCTTATCGTATCGCTCCAGTGAGAACCGCTTGAGTGAGAAGCCCTTGATTTGGCTATCGTATCGCTTCAGTGTACCTACGATAAGCGATGCAACATGAGCAATCTTTTATCGCCCGATGCAACTTTTATCTTCGCAACACTCCAGTGCACACTGAAGCGATACGATAGCCTATAGGATAAGCAACAGAGCAATCTGTTTCTGTTCATGTTGAGAGAGCTCACGGAAAACCACTGCCGAACTGTGTTTAATATTGTGAACATTATATGGGTGTACCCAGTATTTTCTAGATTTGCGTTTCCTCTGTTGCAAGTACCGGTAAGCAAAAACAACGTCCTCTTCTGAGGAGCTCATGACGACTGATTGCTCTGTTGCTTATCCTATAGGCTATCGTATCGTGCACTGGATTGCGAAGATAAAAGTTGCATCGGGCGATAAAAGATTGCTCATGTTGAATCGCTTATCGTATCGCTCCAGTGAGAACTGCGCCAATTAGTTTGCACGGTTATAAGGCGCGGTTCTCACTGGAGCGATACGATAAACGATGCGACAGGTGATTCGATAAGCAACCCGACCCTGATTCGACACCGATCTCTTATAACCGTGCAAACGTAATGGAAGCAACTAATTCAGTGCACACTGAAGCGATCGCGATACTACACCGATAAATATCGAAATTGCGTCGGTTTGAGCGACATAGCTGCCGGGTCGCTTCAAAAAGGTGATTGGGAATCAAATCGGAAAAAGTAGCATAGAATTTCGTAATTGAGTGACGATTAAGCGCTTGATTTGGCTATCGTATCGCTTCAGTGTGCACTGGAGTGTTGCGAAGATAAAAGTTGCATCGGGCGATAAAAGATTTCTCATGTTGCATCGCTCATCGTATCGCACCAGTGAGAACCGCGCCTAACAGATCGGTGTCGAATCAGGGTCGGGTTGCTTATCGAATCACCTGTCGCATCGTTTATCGTATCGCTCCAGTGAGAACCGCGCCTGATTCGAAAACTGACTTTCTGTCATATATTTCCAGAAGTAGACGTGAAAAAATTGATAATAGGAAATTTGTAGTAGGATTAATTGTGATATATCCAGGAAGTATTTTTTTAATAAAGTGGCTAGTGTGTGCTAGCCGAAACTTTGAATATATTAAATTCAAATGATGAAAATGCATCTAGAAATCCTACTACCAATTCTCGATAATCAATTATTTCCCGTCAATAAGTCGTAAACGAGTAATTGAAGGACAGAGATATAACAGAAAAGAGATAAAGAGGTTTGAGGATTTATTTTTGTTTATCTTCAGGTGAAACATGGCATCTCTTGAGAGCAACGCTGACCCCAAGTCTCACCAGCCCCAAAACGATGTCCAACTTCATGCCAGAAGTACATAGTTTAGCGGAAGACTGGGTGAGTTATCTGAAGAGAATCCAAGGGCCCAATGGCGCCATAAACGACTTAAGCGATGCCGTAGTACCACTGTGCTTTGAAACAACTCTAGATCTAGTTCTCGGAAGAAGACTGGGCTATCTGAGCCCGAATCCACTGTCAGAAAAAAGCCGAAAGCTGGTTGAAGCCCTAGAAGGTCACTTTATCAGCTTAAGGGATACCCAGTTCAATTTTCCCTGGTGGAAATTTTTCCCAACCAAAGCGTTCCGCATGCTGGGGTACTGGGAAAACTACATCTATGAAACAGTACTCGAAATGGTGGCTGAGTACGGGGACGAGAATGGCGACGACACTGTATATAATTCAATACTCAGGGCCAACATAGACGAGAGGGAGAAAACCGGTGCTATCATAGACTTCATTTCTGCTGGAATCCACACTCTCAAGAACAGTTTGGTTTTTCTTCTACATATGGTAGCGGAGCATCCAGAAAAACAGGAAAGAATCGCGATGGATTTGAACTACGCCAAGGCGTGCATGAACGAAGCCTTCAGACTCCTTCCGACAGCAACGCCATTGAGCAGGATAACTGAGCAAGATATGGAGCTAGGAGGGTATCAGGTGAAAGCAGGAAGTGTTATTCTATGTCACGGTGACATCGCCAGTAGGAGTGAACAAAACTTCGAAAGGCCCAACGAGTTCCTTCCTGAGAGATGGTTGGGAGAGGAAAGATCTAAGTCCGTAACTTCAGGGATTTTTATAGTTATTCCATTCGGAGCTGGAAAGAGAATATGTCCGGGAAAAAGATTCATAGAGTTGGTCCTTCCTATTTTCTTACAGGAAACGGTGAAACATTACAGTCTTACAACGAGCCAAAAAATGGAGATTGAGTTTCAGTTCCTCACAGCGCCGAAAGGACCTGTTTCTATCAATGTGAACGACAGAGACTGAATGAACCTATCAATTATTCCTAATCTTGGTACAAAAGCAATACGATAGTAAGGAGGAGAATCATTCAACTTTATAGGATATCCATATTTATAATCATATTTTGTAAAAAAAAAATTCCTGATTTATATAAAATTACTTCAACTGAAATGACGTTTGGTCTTCTTCATTCGAATGATATGGTCAAAAGAAAATAATTACAAAAAACAAATCAGATTTTACACAATGAAACTGATCTCATTTCATGTTCAGATATGGACTGTCAAATTTCGTTATTCACGATTTGAAATATTGGTGTTTCTGAAAACTGTTTTTTCTGAGGAGCTCGTAATCACATTATGTGAAGATTGAGGAAAATTTTAATGGTATTAACACCTTTTCTCAATATGGTTGAATTTTTCAGAAAAATTACTAGAAGAACCAAAATGGTATGTTTTTATGACGAAATAGTTATCAAGACCGCGAAATGACTCTTAACAACCGAGAGAAAAATTATCGCAGAGGCCGATGCAACATTATCTCGCTCGCCAAAGAATTTCGCGGCTATGATATAAACACAATTTTCTGTACAACAGTGAATATATAAATATAAAGCTATTGCAAGAAAAATTCATGAAAACTTCCAATTCATTTTCTTAGCGATTCAACGCAAAAAAGATCTGAACTACTCAATTTAATTCACTGAAAAAAGCTGCCTCAGCCAAATACGTAAACTCCAAAACAGATTCAATAAAACAAAAATATCGGTAAAAGAAAAGGTAGGTAAATCAAATCAAATACCTGATGAAATGTGTTATTATAAAAATAATGGTGATAATAAAGAAATACTTCCGATGAAAAATTATATTATCAATTCCGTACAATTCCTTTTTGAATATAATAAAATATTATTTATGTACGAAAAAGAAAGTATTTATAAATAAAGGGTGTTTCAAATTACGCGGTTTCAATCTTAGAATATAGAATAACAGGAAGGAGCATATTGCTCATTTCAATTTGACCGGAATAGAGGAGAAATATGGCCGACATATATTTCCGTTTCAACAGTGGCGTAGGACAATGAAGTTTCCAAAAAACTAACTTCAATAGTCAGTTGATTCTGATTAATCAAAAAAATTAGGAAATCACTGTCGTAAAATCAGAAGCTTTTTCACGCTCGTTCAAATTGATAATCAGAGCGGAAATTCACCCCGCCTAACACTGCTTGGCTATATACTTAATCGTATTAAGGTCTATGACTTTAACATCACCTACGCCCATGGAGTTTTATTGTCATGGGATAACCTTGTTATGTCATGAAATTCAGAAACTCATAATTAATACCTGATATTCAGCTTAAAAAATCACCTACCTATGAATAATTCACGCTAAAATATCCAAAATCCTTATTTCCAGCAAATTTCAAGAATCCAAATTACCAAAATTAAGTTAAAACATCACTTTGTTCATTTGGCCACAGATAACAGAATCATTTGACTTCCAAGTATGCCACTTTTCAAATCAGAACTTGGAAGACCAATATGGCCGTTTCCGTCGCACAATTCCCGTCACATTTATTCGAAAAAGCTCCTTCCTGATATTCTATGTTCTAAGGTTTTAATTAAAAAAATAAAACTCATAATTTGCAATCGTTTTCAAAAACTGTTGATTGGTAATTAAAGTATCAGTCATGACATTTATGTACGAAAAATAATATCTGCCAAATGGCCTCCTCTTGCAGCTCTTTAGACGTCTACTCTTTTGTTTAAATTTTCAATGAAATTTTGAAATAGTTAAGGCTCTAACTCACTTATGACACGAATTATTTCATTCTTTAGTTCAGGAATCGATTTTGGATTATTCTTATAGACCTGGCTTCTCACATAACCCCCAAAGAAAAAAGTCCAACGGTGTCAAATCACATGATCTTGGTTCCCAATTGACATCAGCGTTTCTGGAGATTATTCGTCCAGGAAATTATTGTTTCAATAAATCAATTGTGTCATTTGCAAAGTGAGGTGTTGAGACCAAATGTCCTCTTTATCAATATTCTGGTCTGGCCACAAAAATTCGATTATCACCGAACCGGTCTCTTGAAATTTGTTTATAATTCGACCAACAGTGCTTTCAGATGGATGATAATGTAAACCATAAAATTCACGTAATTTTCTAAAAACACTTTTCACAGAACGCTGATTTTCATGAAATAATTTAACAATTTGAACGCGTTGTTGTATCGTGTACGAAGCCATTTTTATAAATGTCGTACATCGTACTTTTTAGATGTCAAAATACCCAGACGAATTCGGTGCGCCATCTATATTTTATTTATTCTTAAAAAAAACCGCGCAATTTGAAACACCCTTTATATTGTAACCAGTCCGGCCCTGGCGGCCAGACCTTTCTAGAAAGCACGTGAAACCGCCAGAATGTTTCCAGCGCCTATATAAGCCCACCAGAGGGGCAGTAGTACCAAAGAATGAATTAAGTTCCTCTTTGGTAGTACAGCACAGATAACTGTAATCTGTGGTAGTACAGTACCTACAGTTCACAGTGCAAGCGACGGACGAGTGGAAATAAATAGTAGTGACATAGTTAGTTTGTTCGTTATTAGTGTTAGTATAAGTGTAAATAAATAATCTTAATCAATCGGACGTTTTAATTAAGCAAAGAAAACGTTACAATATATTAAAATTTACTTGTAATGTGAAATGATTCATAGATGGAATAAAAATATTCTAATATGAGATATTATCTTTTGAATTTACTGACACTTGGTCTTGTGGACTGTGAATGTTCGTAGTGAGTACGACTGACGAACAAGTTGAAATGACCCAGTCAGAACGAGGGAGTTTGATAGAATTTTATTTTGGAACAATGAGACATATAGTATAACACAAACGATTTAATAAAAAACATTTCGAATTTGATGCTTGGGAGGAAATAGAAAGAGCTGCAGAAATTTTGAGAATATGTATTTCCATTCCGTAATCTCAAATGCTGGAAAGTAGAGAAAAAATTTAATTTTTCCAAAATTATAGCGAATTAAAAATAAAATCGCGATTGTTTTCAGAAATTCAGTCTCGTGAAACACAAATATTGAACTGTCTAATGCATTTTTAACATTGGTTTACTCTTAATTTTTGACTCAGCGATACTTAGTTCAAATAAAAAAGGTGAATTGAAAACACCTAAGTTATTTTCAATTCACCTTTTTTCCCAACTACCTTTATCATATGTTTTCAAAATTTTTGCTGGCGTTTACTTTTCGATGAAAAAACTTCATTATGAAAATATCTCTAGAGGTTCCTTTTTTATTAAATGATCATTATTGTAATATGGGGGGGGGCGAAAAAATATCTTGTGCCTCGGGCGCCAAGTGGTCTTAATCCGGCCCTGAAAACAAATAGGCCTGTTCGTAGTGTGGTTCACAACGGTTGTGAACTGTACAGAGCAAGCGTAAATGGATTTTCGCTACCCTAAAATGGAATTGCGCTTGCTCTGTACAGTTCACAACCGTTGCAAACCACTCTACAAACAAACCTAATATTAACTACATCTATAGACTTAGAGAGACATTATTCAACTGAAATAGAGAGATAATTCAGAGCAGTTCAAATGAGAACTTGAGTCACTTGAGGTCAGACTTAGGCAAGTTTAATAAATTCAAAATTAACACAGCGTTTACAGTGACAGAGCAATCAATAAAAATTAATTGCAAGAGCCTCTTTATTCCATCAGAAAAACAGAAGGTTACAATAATTAATTTTAATGAGAACCGAGTTGTAACAGAGAAATAGGAGAACCTACATTGTCTAAGTCTGATCAACAAGGAGAGATAAATACATTAAATGCGAATTGACAAATAATTATGATTGACAAATAATTATGCATGAATCGTACAAGTTAAATGAAAAAAGCAAAATTAATTAATCTTAGAAGTTCTAGAATATTACAAATGAGAAGATCAAAAGTAATTTACAAAATGAAAAGAACAATCATAATTAATCTGAGAGCAAAAAGAATAGTATAATTAATATAGATTACATTGTTCTTAAAGGGAGCTGAAATTTACCAATGAATACAACATTTACAGAGACGGACTGCTCACAAGTAAGCACGATTAGAACGTTCATCAGAAAAACAGAAGATACAATTGATAACTTATGAGATGTGCAAATCGAGAGTACTGAGATAACCACTAATCGTTGGTTTCGAGAAGTGCAGAAGGCTGAAAACTAACATGTACCTATATCGAGCAAGATAAATGAACGTTAGAATTTCATGAGAGTACAAGTTATAATGAGTAGATCATACCAATTGAGTGTGCACGATTACCATCAGAGCAGGCCTTCCAGGGTGGAGCCAGGGACGAGATTGTATCCTGTATCATGGTTCACCATGTATCGTTGAACCATAGTTGAGCAAAGATTATAAATCTGTTGAAATATCTTGCACGGTCACTCATTTCAACAGAATGAAATGAACATAAAAATGGTAAAATTCATAATTTTAAGTAGACTGTGCATACATTACCTTGTGAGAAGATGAAAAACAAGCACCAGGATTGACTGAGAAGACTTGAAATAATGTTAACTTGATGAGATGAACAATGAAAAGTGGTGTTACAAATGTAAATGTGAACAATGAGAAATGAATTCTACTGAGTTAACAAAGAGAACAACAAAAATGGCTTCAGCGGAAACTGGACCATCTGACATCTTGTAAAGGGGGCTGCGCCGTCGATGCTGATGCCAAGTAACTTTTTAGAGTTACCAGTGGCGTCGTTGCGAAAGGGCTAAATTTTAACACTGGACAACCATACAACACAGATTTTCAGCAAGCCTTTTCTGTGTAATACATCTCTATCGGCTTTACAAACTGAACTTCGTTCTTAGCTGAGTAGTTTATTGAAACTGCCACTCTATGGACCGAAATGACGTACCGTTGTTCGCCTTTTTGCAACGATAACAGAAGGCTGTTTTATCAGCGCCGAATCTTTCCTACGACCGGAACTCTCTCAATTGAGAACTTTTGTATGTTCTGAGAGTAATTCATCTCACTAAATTATCGGTTGAGAGTCAAGGAGTTGGTAGCTGAAGATGTATATCATTCCACTAAGTTTGCATTTCACTTGAAATATTCTTTCGCCAGTTGAACCTATTGATGTAGCTACATAAAACCTACATCCCTGTGTAGTATATGAAATTGTTTGTGTTCTAAGGGGAGGTTTTCTCGCAGCTCTTTTTAAAGTCCTTGTTCCTTTTACCGTAAATAACAGGATATTGACGTAAACGATCCACGAGAATAGCCATCATCAATTTCCATTTCGAAAAAAAAAATATTCGAATAAAACTTTTGATGAATGAAAAAAAACACAAAAATGATTTCACACAAGATTTTGTTTTCACAAATAACAAAGTATAATTGATAGTTTTCATATTTGTTGTGACAGAAGTTTATGTTGAATTCCGTGAGCCGACAGGCAAATCTTCTTTTATCCTCGTAGCAAATAATACGAAAATCGCCTTCAATTCAACGTAGAAGTTTAGAGTTCGCTTGTTATTTGTTGAGTGATCTTTGTTACTTGGGTGCTTAAACACACTCATTGAAAAATTGATATCCAACTTATACTTTTCCTTTTTCTTAGTTGATAATTTTTGATAATTTATTTTGAGCTGCATAAATTCAGGCTGTTTGTTATCAATTGTTACGTGATACTTGTTAAGAGGTAAGTTATTTGATGCTGCATAAATCCACACTTAATAGGCGAATCCAGGTCAAGTCTGCACACTTTTTTTTTCTGAAACGTCGAAGGTCAAATAAATTTTAAGTCATTTTTAGGAAATTTTTATTAGGCAGTCATATTGTTTCAACTTTTCTACATTGAATTTATTGTGTTCCATCTATTTCAGAGGCATTAATCCGAAAATAGATATTGCCAGCTTCCTTGTAGACGTTTTATCCAACCATTGTGGCCAGATGATGTGGTTTAGTTTTGGGTTTTGCTGCCACGATCCTGAAAAATATTTGCATAAGTTGAATAAACAGGAATCACAATATGTGGATATTGGTTTCCTTGGGAATTGAACATTTCAATCGATATACGTATGGTATGTCATGTCGTGAGGTTGAGGAATTGCTTGCTCTCAATGTAAGTTATTGCCACCCTGTATACAAGGGCCCCATTGTTAACATATTCTTGCACAAGTCAGCATTTTCCAAAACAATATATAAGAAGCAGCATGACGCTCTCAGTTCAGTTCAGATTGATTCTTTATATCGCATAGTTCAGATTCGTACTTCATTTTAATTTCACATTGTATATCTCGTATAGCTCAGGTCTATTGATTCATTCTGTATCTTTGTGCCTTCCAAATAAATCAACTGAAGTAAAGTGTGTTATCCTTCGTAAAAGAGAAAATAAATGACAATCAGATAGTCAAGCTAAATCCCTATATCAAATTATTCATAACTAAAGGTTTTACGGAGCTTTACCCTAATAAAGTTGCCCTGGTGACAACGACCCTGCTTTCTTTTTGAAAACAAAGTGTGCTCCGAAAGGAATACATCAAGGTACTAGTAAAATTGGCAGGGAGTAACAAGGGAGGACCTTATATTGATGAAGAAGGATATTGTGAGTGAAATTTCTACATTGTTTCTTAGTGAGATCTCAAAGAATTAATTACATCGCAAAGTAAACAAATAATTTTTCTCACCGAGGGAATATCATTCTTGAAGAAACGTGATTGAAATATTATCACGGATCCATATATATTATTGGATAAGTCGGATAAAGTAAATCGTCGGAAATCCAGCGGTGAGTCTGTTGTCCAGATTCCCGCAGCATTTATCTTTCCGATGAAAAATTAGTAAGAAGACCTGACGAAGAGTCAAGCGTAGGAAATAATTCAGATAAGAACAAATTTTCTAAATGGACCTCAGTGACCACAGAAAGAAGACATTGTAGGTACCCAAGAAACAGCATTTTTAAAATGAAGACTTATAAATACAGAAACTGTGCATTAACTGTATATCTAATACTGCATTTTAAAAATGCAGAATTGTCAATACAAAATCTATACGTTAACTATATTTCAAATATTGCATTTTTGAAATACAGAAACTGTGCAGTCACTGTATATCAAAAACTGCATTTTCAAAATGCAGAATTATCAATACAAAAACTGTATAGTAATTATATCCAATACTGGCATTCTAATGTAGAATCATCAATACAGAAACTGTGCAGTCACTGTATATCAAAAACTGCATTTTTGCGAAATGCAGTAGGTATTATAAATACAGAAACTGTGCAGTCACACTTATATGAATAACTGCATTTGCAGAATGCAGAATTTTGAATACAGAAACTGTGCATCAACTGTATATCTAATACTGCATTCTAAAAATGCAGAATTGTCAATACAAAATCTATACGTTAACTATATTTCAAATATTGCATTTTTGGAATACAGAAACTGTGCAGTCACTGTATATCAAAAACTGCATTTTCAAAATGCAGAATTATCAATACAAAAACTGTATAGTAATTATATCAAATACTGGCATTCTAATGTAGAATCATCAATACAGAAACTGTGCAGTCACTGTATATCAAAAACTGCCTTTTTGCGAAATGCAGTAGGTATTATAAATACAGAAACTGTGCAGTCACACTTATATGAATAACTGCATTTGCAGAATGCAGAATTTTGAATACAGAAACTGTGCATTAACTGTATATCTAATACTGCATTTTAAAAATGCAGAATTGTCAATACAAAATCTATACGTCAACTATATTTCAAATATTGCATTTTTGAAATACAGAAACTGTGCAGTCACTGTATATCAAAAACTGCATTTTCAAAATGCAGAATTATCAATACAAAAACTGTATAGTAATTATATCAAATACTGGCATTCTAATGTAGAATCATCAATACAGAAACTGTGCAGTCACTGTATATCAAAAACTGCCTTTTTGCGAAATGCAGTAGGTATTATAAATACAGAAACTGTGCAGTCACACTTATATGAATAACTGCATTTGCAGAATGCAGAATTTTGAATACAGAAACTGTGCATTAACTGTATATCTAATACTGCATTTTTTAAGGCAAAAATATCTATACTGTGCTGTAACTGTATATAAAAAACTGAATTTTCAAAATGCAGTATTATCAATACATAAACTGTGCAGTAAGTGTAAATCAAATACTGCATTTTTATAATGCAGATTTATCAATACAGAAACTATACAGTATTTGTACTTCAAATATTGCGTTTTCAAACGTACCTATATCAAAAACTGCTTTTTCAAAATGCAGAATTATCAATACAGATACTGTACAGTAACTGTACAGTAATTATATCGAATACTGAATTTTTAATGTACAATCATCAATACAGTAACTGTGCAGTCACTGTATATCAAAAACTGCATTTTCAAAATATGATAGTATCAATACAGAAACAGTGCAGTACCTGTAAATCAAATACTGCATTTTCAAAATGCAGAATTATCAAGACAGAATTTGTGAAGTAACTGTATATCAAATACTACATGTTGGAATTGCATAGTTATCAATATAGAAACTATACAGTAACTGCATTTTAAATAGTGAATAGAGCATGCCTTCAGAGTAAGGCAAGTGAATAATAAACGAATTAATTCAGATGCATAACATTCGCAGATAATTAAATCAACAAATGTTACGATCTAAATCGAACTAACAAACTACCATCGGTCGAAGTATAAACAGAAATTTCATTTCGTCGACGAAGAGTAGATGCTGACCATGGTTTCGGTCTTATTTGACCACGTCTAAGCAACAAAACTCCTTCGACAACGAAATTCTATGAATTGCCGGCTCCTTTTATTCCATGTCAATAGCGGATATGATGTATAAATACATCGTAGCGACATCTGACATTTCAATTTCCTAACTCTCAGAGCGAAGATAGCAGTATGCATCCATATGCTGAAAACCGTGTGGAATAAAAAATAATTCAATAGCACACATAGAAGAATGTTTATGAATTTTTGATGTACTAGACTAATGAAATTGTTTTTTGGACGGCTAATAGTAGTGAAAAAAGAAATTTATTTCCATTAGGTATGATAATATTCCAGCATCTGAATTCTACTATTTATGGGCGAGAAAAATAAATAACAAATTGACAAATATATCAATCGTGCACAGAGAAAAGATATTTTTTGTGATGAAAATCAAATTCGGAATCTTAAATTTTTCCTTTATCTTTCGAAGAAATGTTATTTTTCTTCCATATTTATTTTTACATACAGAGTTGAATATAAAAATATATATTTCCTTATTGTTGATATGCATAGGTGAATTCAAGAAATGCCAAGGGCATTATATAATTATATGTAAAGATTATATGCCCAGAGGATTCATAGATCTTTTGCGCCCAGGGCCTGGAAGTACCTTAAACTTGCACTGACTCACCCTGTTTGTTCCAACTCTATTCACAGCACAACCATGCTTACCCAATCAGTTTCTGTATACTTATATGGGTCGCACAAAGACTTTTCCAATATGGATATGTAGGGTGTTATCAAAGGTAAGGTTTTTTTTTTGACAGAATTGTCTATATAAATTATCCAAGATGGCAGAGCTACAAACCCCTAGAAGTTGGACAAAATTTAATTAAATTTCAAGTACGAGACTGTGGAGGGTGACCCCGGCGTCGGAAAAACGAAACAAAACAAACATATGGCTGGACAATGAATGAATGATTCAGTACTTGCGAGTCGGTCTAATTAGTAGCATCAGGCCACTTGAAAAAAATTGTTGTATCGAGCGATTTGGGGAGAAGAAAATTGAGACAGTTCATTGAAAGTGGTATTATTGTTACCCTATTTCATTCCATTTTTACGACGATTATTATAGGGTTCGAAGAAGAAAAAGATTATGATGATCATCGGGAAAAAATTTGTGCAAAATTCAGACAAATTTTATTGGTGAGGTTGAACAAGTATTCTATTTTTTAGACTTGGTCTTAAGTATTTTTCTGTAAGTTGATATCGAAATGAACCATTCACAAAATCGTTCAAGTTAGTAAATAATGAGAAAAATTGGCAATCCTAAGTTTCCATTTTCATTTCCACTTAAAAATCGAACTGGTCAATATCCTAAACGAAACCCTATGGTAAAATTTTTCTTATTGCTTAGCAATAAGTAATTCAGATAACAAATTATCTGGGGTCGTATTAGGATCTATTTCAGTCATTTAAATTTTTTCACTTTTCTCATTTTGAAGGTTTTTTATAGGTGATTTTTGGAGGAACGCTTTATTTTGACCAGTTCTACTGGTCTTTATAACTATAAATCACTCACCTTGGGTTGACCAAGAACATAATAACTATAGCAAGTAATGCAACAGTTGCAAAGCACTTCATCTCTTAATTGTCTCGATATCACACAGAAATTTGAAACCAGAGCAAACCTTTTATATCACTTTCTTCTTCGAAATATTCCCGAAATTTCTGATAGCAGAATTCTTTGCAACAATTATTGCATTTTCATGAATGACAGCATTCTTTACTTAAAATTTACTGACACGGAATGTTTAATTAGTTGATAGTTGTGGAAGATATTGCATTTCGTAAATATTTTGATATATGTGAAGGTGTGGCAAAATTCAATGGTACTGAATGGCAGCTCTGCAATCGGGAATGCTTGGGAAAAATGGACGGCACTTTTCAAACTTCGATGGATAATGGCCAAAATCGCATCCCCCTATCTTCTTTTGTTCCCAAGTTATGGGGAAAACCCATTTTTCTGCTCATTGATGAGGTGCCTCTATTTCGTAAAGTATCAGTAATATTGAAAAACTGACGTGGTCTTCTACAGTCACTTTGTTTTGTAGAAGTCAGTGGCGTAATAGAAGATCTTTCTTCAGTCCAGCATCTGTTATACAGTGTGATTCATTGAAAAATGCACATACAGTAAGAGGACACCATAGTGCCTCTAAATACCTGCCGATTCTTTTTTAGAAAAATCTATTAACCTCCACTAAATCGTTATATACATTCATATACATGTACAGAGCAGCTAGAAGAAAACGGACGACACATTCTCGAGCTCTTTTTTCTTGACTAATCCAAAACTGAAAACAGATCCAGCCTAACGTTCATAGTTTTTGAGTTATGAACGAAAATTGGGAAATTGTCATTTCCAATGAAGCTGAATAACTCGCTTATTTGAACTCTTATTCGAAATCCGTTGTTACATCCTACAGGCACTTTTTATGAGGAATTCGAATATGATACTATCAAATTTTTTGATACATTCTTATTTTTCAAATGTACACTATAGTTGAAAGTTCCTTCATCTTGCTGCAATTTTTTTGCTGATTTCAAAAATGTATCATATGTCGCTGTACTCATTTTAGGAAAAATCTAATTGCATATTCGTAATCAACGACCTCGAATTAGTGAAAAAAATATCTCGGATTGAAATCGCGATGACGAATATGCAATTATATGTTTCCTAAGAACCTTATAGAGGGGGGGGGGGGCAATATAAATTTTTGCCTCGGTCAGAAAAAATCGTAGATCCGGGCCTGGGATCAAGGAACCTCCGCGGCGAAAGACTAATTCAGTTTGCATTAGAAAATAACCTCACTATAATGAACACCACCTTCAGGCACCATCCACGTAGGCTTTCAACATGGACTTCTCACTTCTCCGGATAAACGATAGAAGAATCAAATAGATTATATACAAAGATGGAGAACATCTATAACTAATGTTAATAGTCTAAGATCCCACACATTTTCACATACGTTTATGGATAGGAGAATACACTGATAATACCGCAGCCTGTCAAAAGTAGCCGCAAGTAATTTTAATTAAATTAATGTTAATCAATATTCCAAGAGAAATTTCGTTCACTCCGTTTTGAAATAAAATATCATCCACATCATAACAATGCATGTAAAGAATACTAAAATCCATAGCTGCCGTTGCACACTCGGCCGCAACTACCTCGCAGCCAGGTGTAAGCATTTCGATGTATTTCTACGTTCATGACGTACACGGATGTTTTTGACATCAAATTAAAGCTAATTTTTTTTCGAATAGGATGATGTATGGCTGCCTGTGAAAAAATAGCTGCAAGTTAGATCTGCCATCTGTTAAAATAGCGAGATATC
This sequence comes from Coccinella septempunctata, assembly GCF_907165205.1. NCBI lineage: Eukaryota > Metazoa > Arthropoda > Insecta > Coleoptera > Coccinellidae > Coccinella > Coccinella septempunctata. The sequence continues at coordinate 17,132,785 of NC_058196.1, forward strand.
CGAAATAAAGTAAGAAAGAGGAGAGAGTTAGACTCATTTCGCACCATCGGGTTCTTACCCGATGTTCCGAATTATATCTACTGATATCATAGGATCTTTCACACATGTTCCGGTTTAGTTTCGCACTGGAAAACAACCAGATTGCACTTTTGGCGGCGCTTATCGCCATGAGATTCGAGAGCTTGATGTGCCCACCGTACGGATAAAACCCGATGAATAATTTTTCATTCGGTTGTTTTCCGGTAAAAACCCGTGGTTTGAAAGGAATCTTAGGATTCTCAACAGTACATCTGAATTATTCGTATATTATAACCACGTGTTGGAGCTCGTTGTACACAACGCTGCTGATATCATTTATGTAATCACCCTTCGTCGGGCGCTATACGAATATTGAGAGTTCGGGCGCAATGCATATAATAGATTCTAATAAGAATTAGGTCCGAATAAATTAATATCGAAACATAAGAAGAATTTTTAAAAAAGATGATAAGTCTCACCGAAGTTCATTCAGACACTGGACGATTTATCATGTTCAACAAGATGTATGCGGCAAAAGAGAATGATGAAAAATTCATTAAAAAAATCAAAGAGTTTGTTTCAACCCACATTTTATAGTTTTGGAAGTCATTAAAACAAAAGGTGCTACGGAAGATTTTCGTCAATTCGATATTGCTCTATGCTACTAAGTACCACTGTTAGAAGTTTAGTGCGGAGAATAAATGGTTGGCTTCTTCTGGATGGTGCCCCGAAACCAACATGATTTCTGGGAAGTTCAACTCCGATACAAGTAGAAAATGTATTATGTAATTGAGCTAACACATTTTCAGATGATGAAAAAAACTCTGATTGCGACGACGATAGTGACGACTGCGATTGTGAAAGCAGCGAGGAATCGGACTTGGACTAGAAAATGTAATACACTGATATAAAATATAACTTGATTCAAGAGACTGATTTTGAAGAAACACGAAAAAAAATTCTTCAGATTTAATTACATTTGTACTAGATGAATAAATTATTTTTCATTATAAAATAAATCTCTTAATACTTTAAGTTTTTTTCATAATATTCATTACGTAATTATAATTGAAGAACACAATTTTCAGTCTTAGGAACACTTTATTTACAATTTATTCACGCAGCAACGTTTCGAGAAAAATTCTTCTCTTCTTCAGGCTGAAATTACAAGAATGGTATGAACAAAATAGATCTAAATACCAGGACAATCCAGAAACTAAATTCAAGAACAGAGCAACAAAACAATGCAACTACAGTTTACGAACAACAATAGTGGAACAACAAAGACTAAGAACAATGACAAAAAACTATCAGAGGAAAAATCCACCAACTCACCTTATGAATAATGAATTAAAAATCGTCTGAAAAATTCAAACTCGTAAAATCATTCGAAAAAAGCAGGTTCATCTCGGGGTCTCAAATTAACGTGACGTACAGGTAGGTATGGACGCATTGATATGAATGAAACAAGAACATCGCACATACGCGGTCGGAATGCGTGCACTCGAGAAAAACTATTTATTTATTTCCTTTATCAAATTCGAATACGCAATACTGAGTGAACCAATATCAGATCTCGAGTTCACAGAATTGGGGTGTTTTCTTATAAGCAACATCTCTTTGAAACTACGCTTGAACCAATTGGTCTCTTTGGTTAGAATCTTCGCATTTTCAAAATCAAAAAGATGTCCCTCATTCTTAGCATGTTGGGAAAGTGCGGTTGCCTCAGATTGTCTTTTACAATCTAACTGATGTTGCCTCAATCTGGATCCGAAATATTGACACGTTTGTCCAACATAAATAGCATCACAATTCGAACAACCAACCCCATACACCAAACCGGATTGTCTCATTGGGGGATCAATATCTTTCAAACGGGAAAATAGGCTCTTAACAGTTTTATTATAATATGATACCACAATAGTAGATGTTCCCTTCATCAATCTAATCAACATCTGACTCAATTTGGGAATGTAGACTAATTTGTAATATCTGAAAATCTCTTTATCGGAACCATTATCAGTCGAAGGTATACTAGTTGAGTATTTCGAACCATAAAAAATTTTATTAACTAAAGTTTTAGGATAACCATTTTGACATAAAATGGTCGCTTGCTGTTTAAAATTCTTCGGATGAAATGATGTATCAGACAAACTAAGAATCTTCTGTTTGATACCCCTGACGACAGCAATTTTTTGCGATGTTGAATGCAGAGAATTGAAATGCAATGTACGGTGGGATGCCATGGGTTTAGAATATAGGTCAGTTTTTATACCACCACTATCCCTTATCAACAATAGGTCCAAGAATGGAATTTTACCATCTATTTCCATCTCATGTGTGAACTGGAGATTCTCATGGAAGCTGTTGAAAATCCTCAATACCTCTTCTAATCTACTCATGGGCACCGACATAATTATATCATCAACGTAAACAAAGACAAACGGTATATGAAAGTTCAAAACAGACGTAATTATAATTTTGTAAATGTTAAGTCGGCTGGCATCCACCATCCTCATCTAACAAGTGGCGTTGCGCGCCATCTCTTTCACTTTATTTCATATATCTCGCTATTTTAACAGATGACAGACCTAACTTGCGGCTATTTTTTCACAGGCAGCCATACATCATCCTATTCGAAAAAAAATTAGCTTTAATTTGATATCAAAAACATCCGTGTACGTCATGAACGTAGAAATACATCGAAATGTTACCTGCTTACACCTGGCTGCGAGGTAGTTGCGGCCGAGTGTGCAACGGCAGCTATGGATTTTAGTATTCTTTACATGCATTGCTATGATGTGGATGATATTTTATTTTAAAACGGAGTGAACTAAATTTCTCTTGGAATATTGATTAACATTAATTTAATTAAAATTACTTGCGGCCACTTTTGACAGGCTGCGGTGTTATCAGTGTATTCTCCTATCCATAAACGTATGTAAAAATGTGTGTTTGTCTCTGTACGTAATGAACGTAGTAATTCTGCAGCGGGATCTCGTACTATAAAGCAAAACCAGGCGCCGACTGCAACACCGACCATAAACTACTTAAATCACACTATGCGATAAAGCTGCAGAAGGGGAAAAGCGCGATGATACCCAAAAGGATCATACCACCCGAACCCGCTACCTTCCAGGCACGCCTGAACTCTGTCATCAGAATTGATGCCACAATGGATCCGGAGGAAGCTTGGACTTATAATTGCACTTATAAATATTTCACGATGCTGATGAAATCTAAAATATTTTCAAGGCATGAGCACCTCCGGTTTTTCCGGAAATGACGTCAACTTCCGTTTTTCAAATTAGAACACCATTTTTTTATTGCAGAAATAGATTCCTTAGAAAATTTCAAGTTATTTTGATGTAACATTTTTCAGTTCTGGTTGAAAAATTCTCTCTGAGCGGGAAAATTCGAAAAAAAAATCGAAAATAGAGCTCCGCTGAAACAAGAATAACTTCGAGGTTTTTGGATGGAAAATTTTCATTTTTGGGATTTTTCAAGATGTAAGATTGATGTATCCACTTCAAAAATCGAAATCGCGATTCATGATACAGGGGGTGAAAAAATCGCTTTCAAAGTTAGGGATGACAAAATCGTGAAAAATCAATTTTTTTCAAATTAGAACCCCATTTTTTTATGGCAAATATTGAATCTACGTTAAAAAATAATGTGAGTGTATGCATCACACCCTTGCCCTAAAATGGATATTTTCTGAGTTATTCCCAAAAAACTGTTTTTCGTCTTGAATTTTCAGCTATTTCTTTTCCCTTCACGCCAAAAAGATGACATTTTCAGGAACTGTTATTTGAACCATGCTGTAGATTTTTCACCCCTTCTTGAAACCGACTTCAAGTTACTATTAGGAGAACCATGGCAAACTCTCGCAGTTATAACTAGAAAAGATGCTCAAAGTTTTGACCGTTAATTTCTAGACATTTATTTATACGTCTCAGGAATGCTTCGTGCGTTGCTCTTCTTATTTCATCGAGAGGAAGAGATCTGCAAAAGTGTTTAAAAACCAAATTGACTTTCAAAACTATGAATCTAAAAATCTAAACAAACCTGAACGCATTTCTGACTCGTTCTATGCAGTCCTCTTTATCAGTCAGGGGAGTTGAGTAGACAATATTTTTTATTCTTCCCCAAACATAATAGTCTAAATGAGTTAAATCGGGAGAACGTGGTGGCCAAAGATGTGGACCATTGTCAAAGTGGATACATCAATCTTACATCTTGAAAAATCTCAAAAATGAAAATTTTCCATCCAAAAACCTCGAAGTTATTCTTGTTTCAGCGGAGCTTTATTTTCGATTTTTTTTTCGAATTTTCCCGCTCAGAGAGAATTTTCCAACCAAAACTGAAAAATGTTACATCAAAATAACTTGAAATTTTCTAAGGAATCTATTTCTGCAATAAAAAAATGGTGTTCTAATTTGAAAAACGGAAGTTGACGTCATTTCCGGAAAAACCGGAGGTGCTCATGCCTTGAAAATATTTTAGATTTCATCAGCATCGTGAAATACTTATAAGTGCTGAATTTCATGAAAATACGTTCAGTAGTTTCCCGTATAAATATGGGTGACGTTCCTCGTGAAAGACCCTGTATAGCGCAAACGCCAGCACTAACCAAGATAATATGGACCCTAGAGATCTAAACAGGAAACCTGCCATACTAAGAACAGAAGTCCAAAAAGCTATAAAATGGCTTAAGAACAACAAGGCTCAAGGAATTGACGGTATCACCGCAGAGGTACTCAAAGCACTGGGAGAGACAGGGGTAGACCTAATTGCAGTAGATTGCTGGAGAAATTGGAAGCGTATGGAATTAGAGATAAGCAGCTAAAGCTTATTGAAAGCTACCTGAAAGGCCGATAACAAAGAGTTTCAGTTACAATCAATTCTGAAACTTTTATATCTAATGACATAGAGATTTTGGCTGGAGTACCCCAAGGCAGTGTTTTAGGACCATTATTGTTTATAATATATATCTTCCTCTTAATATAAATAGGTGGCTGTATCCGATAATTTATGTTGACGATACCACTATTTAAAAAATTATTGATGACATCCTTAAATTGATGAATGAAATGAATAATGCTTATTTGAGTGTGAAACATTGGTGCTCCGAAAATTTCCTGAAAATGAATGCTAAAAAAACCGAATGCATAACGTTCCAAACTGAGAAATCCAAAGTAGTGCCTCCTGATGCTATTTTACTGGATGGTACTCAAGTCAAAATTGCAAACAGCGTAAAGTTCCTAGAGGTTTATGTTGATTCTGATATGAAGTGGAAAAATCATATAGACTACTTAAATAATAAATTAAACTCTACCATCTATGCTCTGAATGTTTTGAAAAAGTCAGTGAACGTATCCATCCTGAAAATTGTTTATTTTTCTAATTTTCAATCAACCTTGTCATATGGTATTGTGTGCTGGAGAGGCAGTTCCTACTCGAAATGTCTATTTGTGAAACAAAAACTAGCTTTAAGAACTATGCTAAATATGAAATACCGGCAGACCTGCAGGGGCGTTTTTCGCGCTAATGGCATTCATACATTCACAGGGCTTTATGTGTACAATTGTATAAAATTTCTTATCCAGCACAAGGAGTTATTTGATAGATTTAAGAATAAAAATATGAAAACCAGACAAGTTGATAAATATCTGTATCCCATGCATAATCTTACTCTCATAGAAAATAATGCAATGTATATGGGCATTAAATTATTTGACGCATTACCGAAACAATTTCATTGCATCACCAGTGAAAAGGTTCTGATTAAAAATTTGTTTTCATTCATTATGAAATGTGAACCATATAATGTGCAAGAATATCTTGATTACTGTAAAAATAATAGTTGCTATCCCTAACTTAAATTGAATTTATTTTGACATTTTTTCTATGTATTACATGTGTATATACTATGAAATGAATAAACCTATCTATATATCTATCTAATACATATGATATGCAAATTTATCTGGAATACCGGCAAATGGCCCGATGAGTGGTGCAATTCCATCCTGGTGCCTATCTTTAAAAAGGGATCACCCCTGGAATGCGGTAATTACAGAACAATCTCCCTGATTCCTCACGCTAGTAAAATACTCCTAACTATCATCAATGAGCGCCTTAAAACATTCCTTCTTCCGCAGATATCAGACGAACAACCGGGTTCATGCCTGGAAAGGGCACTAGAGAGCAAATTTTGAATCTTCGACAGATCATCGAGAAATCGAAAGAATACAACATCGAAATAGAATAAACTCTGGACCATCCTACTAGAAATGGGCACTCCACCTCACCTTGTATATTTGATAAAGCTACTCTATGAGAACAACAACGCTAAAATCAGAGCTAATAACACGCTATCGAGTAGTTTCAAATCCAGCGCAGGAGTGAGACAGGGATGATCACCCACCTTCACATCCTTCGAAGAGAAATATATTTCCTTGAGAAGCTCTTTCTCTACACCACATATGTACACACGGTCCATATGATTATAACACAAAACAACACATTGGTGTTTGCTGCCTTTAGGAAACTTTTCTTTTATGAAATTGTTACTATTACCATTGGTTCTCGAAGTGCTCAAAATACGTTTGTTAGATACCCAACCTTTTTCATTTTTATTGAGTTTGAAATAAACACCAACTTCATTCCTTCCTATAACCTGAAATTATAAAATATGAAAGTCTCGGATAATTGTGAAAACTTTTAAATCATTGAAAACTATTAGAAAATAATATATGAATTAAAAAAAATCGGCGAGAATAACTAGCACTATAAGAATATACAGGATAATTCCCTTAAAACAGTTCATTTGAAATATTACGTCCATGTCTCCAGCCCCCCCAAATTTGAATATTTCACTTTTTTTGACGCTAAAGTTTTGTACTAGTTTTGTACCGAAATGTACCGTTGAAAAAAAGTTTTGTACCCCTAATTAAAGTGACGAAAATACGGTTTTCAGTTTGGGGGGGCCGTAGACATGCTCACCCCCCACTTTTGAAATTGAAATTTTTTTGTATTTCAAAGTTTTGTACTAGTTTTGTACCGAAATGTACCGTCAAGAAAAAGTTTTGTACCCCAAGATTAAGGGGTCTTAGGAGGGTTTGAAATTAGGGGGGCTGGTGACATGTTTTCGAAATAATGAGATTTCTGTTTTCGAAACAAGCTAAAATATGAGTACTAGTTTTGTACCGAAGTGTACCGTTGAGAAAAAGTTTTGTACCCTAATTAAAATGAAGAAAATACGGTTTTCAGTTTGGGGGGGCCGTAGACATGCTCACCCCCCACTTTTGAAATTGCAATTTTTTTGTATTTCAAAGTTTTGTACTAGTTTTGTACCGTCAAGAAAAAGTTTTTTACCCCAAGATTAAGGGGTCTTAGGAGGGTTTGAAATTGGGGGGGCTGGAGACATGTTTTCGAAATTATGAGATTTCGGTTTTCGAAACAAGCTAAAACATAAGTACTAGTTTTATACCGAAATGTATCGTTGAGAAAAAGTTTTGTACCCTAATTAAAATGAAGAAAATGCAGTTTTCTCTTTGGGGGTATTGTAGACATGCACAACCCTCACTTTTGAAAATGCAATTTTTTTTATTTCAAAGTTTTGTGCTAGTTTTGTACCGAAATGTACCATTGAGAAAAAGTTTTGTATCCCAATTAAAATGAAGAAAATACAGTTCTCTCTTTGGGGGTACTGTAGAAATGCTCAACCCTCACTTTTGAAAATGCAATTTTTTTTTTATTTCAAAGTATTTTACTAGTTTTGTACCGAAATGTACCGTCAAGAAAAAGTTTCGTACCCTAAGATTAAGGGGTCTTGGGAGGGTTTGAAATTAGGGGGGCTGGAGACATGTTTTCGTAATAATGAGATTTCGGTTTTCGAAACAAGCTAAAACATGTGTACTAGTTTCGAACCGAAATGTACGGTCACTAAAAGGACATTCAGGTTTTTATTGCATGAACCTTCGAAGCGAGAGGCTCCTCTGCACGCTAATCCCCCCAAGCCACTGAACCATAGACTATGCACTGCGCCGTGGGCGTATCCTACGCCTTCCACCGCCTCTGGGGTGAGGAGTTTGCGCATATCTCGAATCTTCACGATGACTAGGCGTGCGCATGCTCAGTAGTAAATTGTCTGGTATCTGAAGCTGAAGTCACCTTAATCTTACAGTGTTTGTTTCCACGCATGTTCAAGTTCCTATAATTTTGAGTAATTTTCACCGTTAAGTCCTATACAATTTGGTAAGTACCTATTTACTTCAGTTTTGTATAATTTAATATCGATTCTCTCTATGTGTATGTGTAACGGTGAATGGGGGAAATACGTAATGACTCAAAAATCTAACGTGGGAATGCACGTTCCACGTTACGTCAGACAATTTGAATGCTTCCGAGCAAAATCACATGTTACAGAGCAATCTGTAAGCACCTTTATTGTTACATATTGTAAATGACACTGTTGGAATTGGTCAAATGGTAGAACTACTGGAAATGTACCATTGGTTGAAATGAAAATGAATATACTGCGGTTATAAAGGTACGAATTTCCTCTATTCTGATTGCTGAATTTAAATAAAAACACCAATTTCAAAATTGGTGAAAAAACACGTTTGGATATTTTTTAAATAATTGTAGATTTAGGCACACCATATACTTTTCAGCCGCTTTCCGTGTAACTCTCGTCTTTCAAAGACTCTAAACGCTACATCAACTTCTTCGGCATTATACCTTATTCTTATGTGGCCTCACTCTCAATATTATTTTGTAAAATAAAGATGGAAAAATTATTGGGAATATTGGACACTGTTTGATTTCTATTGTTTATTTCGTGACAATGCCGACGTTTCGAAACAAATTCGTCTCTTTTTCAAGGCTAAAAATAAATACAAAATAAATACAAAAATATATTACAAGACATACAATATGACATAACATGAAAATAAATTACCTAGTTACGATAAACAATATTGTACGCTTCTCGAAAACATCTAGACATTTTAGAAATCAAAAATTTATAGAGTAGGTACACAATGCAAACATCTATCTTATCAGATATTATTTCTACATTCATGACAATGACACCAACAATTAACATAAGCTTACAAAATATTGATCACGAGTGGACTTAACACTATTGACGAGGCTAGCCATTACTTATTACTTCTAAGTATATTATTATAAATCGTGATTAGGTGTTGCACATCTTCTCTATGATTAACGGTGTAATTTCTTTTAATGTGAATCATCTCGCTTATATTACGTTTATAACCAACCTCTTCTCTATCAAGAATTTGTACATTTTCAAAATCAAATTTGTGGCCCATAGTCATTAGATGTAAAGTTAAAGCCGTTTTGTTATAATTTGCAATATTTTCACTGTCATATTTATGTTGTTTTATTCTATCGCGTAAATACTGTTTTGTTTGGCCAATATATCTCTTGTTACAATTAGCACAGAGTATCTGGTATATCACTCCTGATTTTAGATCATAACACGTTTTAAATTTCAAATTTTTGAAAAATCTTCTTGTGATGAGGCGCAAAAAATTCGTGAAAATAGGGGTGGCACACATGCCGACGCCCGACACAAATATTTATGACGCATATTTGAACATAATTCTCATATTAATATTATTTCTTAACTTATTGAAGTTGCTGATCTTGAGTTCATTTCAGTATGTTAAATTCTAGGGGAGGCCAAAAATGTTTATATTACAAGATTTCTCGGCATCGCTCGTTGTGAGGCGTATATATGGGAGTTGTTCTTTTTTACACAATCTGATTTTGATCATTTTATAAGTTCTATTATTTTTGTTGTTTTGGATTCTTGCCTTTTTTTTATTCCTTATTTGAGCCTACGGAACTGTGATGCGAATAAATTTTTTAATCAAATAACATTTAATGGGGACGCAATACATTGTACCCAATGCAACGTCTTTATTTCTTTCGCTATGAAAGTGTATTGATGTTTTGAAATACGACTCTTGATTAGAACTCTTATTCTTCAACGTTTTTTCTTCAATCTACCTTTTTAACCCTTAACTCTTCCTCTACCCTCTACAACCAACTGATACCTAAGTGTCATCCATAGAACAGTTGGTGTTGTATATCAATTTGTGATACGAAATTGAAGAAAAAGTCTATAAAACACTTCTGTTGTTGGGACCTTGTATATTATATCATCTGGTTACATGTTTCGGCATATTCGCCATTGTCAAACCAAAGATTCTGAAAAGTTGTTACTGGTAAGTACAATATATCAAGTTGAACGAAAATTTTTGAAGAAAGGTGAAAAGGTGAAAAACATATAATTCTACAGTTCGGTTAATCGCTTACGATTTTAAGGTTCCATAGTCATATGGTAAAACATCGATTAAAATTAGAAGTCACAAAGTGAAAAATAAAGATCAAAATTAAGAATGGTCGACAAGGCATAATATGAAGTAAACCAATATAAAATAATTCCTCTTCTTCCAAACAAGGTTGACTCAGGAGCTGAATTTTTCGACGATACAGTAGCGTCCTCGAGGACCATCAATATAAAATTTCATATGTGTCTTTCACATTGTTTGTAAACATAAACATATCAAGAACATATATTACAGGACACTAAATGCTATGTTAACAAACGATGTGAAAGACACATATAAAATTTTATATTGATGGTCCTCGAGGACGGCACTGTATCGTTGGAAAATTCAACAATTGAGTCTACCTTGATTGGAAGAAGAGGAATCCGTCAGCAGGAACCTCAGTTTTGTATTGTTTTATTTGTGTTTTTGTCTGTCAAATTTTTCACCAACTCTTTATCGAATTTTTTGTAACAAAAAAATAAATATGTCAAAATGCAACAGGCATCTACCTTTGGAGAGCCAGCTGTCGAAAGGCCGTGGATGAGGAAAATTCTGGAATTCAAATGGAATAAATGGGCGCCTCCAGATTCTTGTTTTAGATCCGTTTACTTTTGATTGATGTTAAAATACATATAAATCTGGAAAGTTCAGTTTGAAGAGTGAATTCAATATCATTTGTGAGGATAATTGAATTATCTAGAGACTGCGAAATATCAATATCTTTATTATCTGAAATCCGTATTTTCTTTCTTTTGATAAAGCAACAAACATTTCTTGCAATGGTAAATTTCGGTATGAAACTAGTGCACATGTTTCACCTGGTTTCGGGAACCGAAATCTCAATATTTCGGAAACATGTCTCTGGCCCCCCCAATTTCAAACACTCCTAAGAAGACTCCTCAATCTTAGGGTACAAACTTTTTTCTTGACAGTACATTTCGGTACAAAACTAGTACAAAACTTTGAAATAAAAAAAAATTGCATTTTCAAAAGTGAGGGTTGAGCATGTCTACAGTACCCCAAACAGAAAAATGTATTTTCTTCAGTTAAATTAGGGTACAAAACTTTTTCTCAACGGTACATTTCGGTACAAAACTAGTACTCATGTTTTAGCTTGTTTCGAAAACAGAAATCTCATTATTTCGAAAACATGTCTCCAGCCCCCCCAATTTCAAACCCTCCTAAGACCCCTTAATCTTGGGGTACAAAACATTTTCTTTACGGTACATTTCGGTACAAAACTAGTACAAAACTTTGAAATACAAAAAAATTGCAATTTCAAAAGTGGGGGGTGAGCATGTCTACGGCCCCCCCAAACTGAAAACCGTATTTTCGTCACTTTAATTAGGGGTAGAAAACTTTTTTTCAACGGTACATTTCGGTACAAAACTAGTACAAAACTTTAGCGTCAAAAAAAGTGAAATATTCAAATTTGGGGGGGCTGGAGACATAGACCTTGAAATATTTTTAATAGAACAGTTTTTCTGGGATATCCACATAGTTAATTTTGCTTCCTTTGATCAATTCAGATATGTTAAGTTTTTGTCCTAAATGAACTGGAAAACATTCAAAAAGTATCAAACTACATTCTGTTTATTAATCCTTCTCAAACACATTCTGAAATTTTTCACTTTTGAATAAAAATCGAAGTAAGAGATCTGTTGAGTGTCAAATATACAAGGTGGCCATTTGAAAACGAAACAGACGAGATTACAGACGAAATAAATTTTTTCGATAGAAATGCTCGGACAGGTCGATTTCTGTTTCGAGGGGGACAACTGAAGATGTAGGTAACGGACGCATAGCGCTTCAACCCTTGCTACTACAACCCTCACCCCCAATTTTTGAATAGGGAAGATGGGGTGAGAGATACCTCATTTAAAAGGTATTCGATCACTTGATCGATAGAAATCTCCAAAAAGTCCAAATACGTACATATCTCTAATCAGATTACCAGGTAAGAAAATCAAATCATTAATGATGCCACAGAAATACTCCAGTCCCAATTCGTGAAACGATTTCCGACTTAATTATGAAGTGTTTTTTCAGTTGGCTTCAATAATGTTTTCATTTTGTTGATTATTGAATTCATATCTTTTTCAAAAAAATGAGAATCGATAATTACTTATTACGAACAGATCAAGTTGGCTTGTATGTATTCTAATTCATTGTTCGACATGGTTCATTCAATTCCAGAGCGGGTGGAAATAATTTCACTTTTTTTGCAAACAATCAATGTGCGAATAGAACCGCAGAATTCTTCAATCAACGACATTTAGATAAACATGTTAATAGGAAGTATGTTTTGAAGCTCAAAATGTCGATTTTTCACAAAAAAACACTACAAGTGCCATGAAAACACCACTTCATTTTCAAATACTTTGTTAAGAATATTTCGAGAACTAATGCATAAAATGAAAAAACAATTACTGTGCTGAAATCAGTATAAAAATACCTTTCAAATGAGGTATCACTCACCCCATCTTCCCTATTCAAAAATTGGGGGTGATGGTTGTAGTAGCAAGGGTTGAAGCGCTAAGCGTCCGTAACCTACATCTTGAGTTGTCCCCCTCGAAACAGAAATCGACCTGTCCGAGCATTTCTATCGAAAAAATTTATTTCGTCTGCAATCTCGTCTGTTTCGTTTTCAAATGGCCACCCTGTATATATAATGCGTAGAGTAATGGAAGAATGGAACGGTGGAATATCAGTGGGGGGCAGGAGGATTAATAACCTGAGATACGCGTGATCATCGCTGCCAGTAAGGAGGAACTGAATGGGATGATGGCTAGATTGTGCTCTATCAGCGAAGAATATGGCTTAGAATTGAACAAACAGAAAACCAAGATGATGATTATAGACCGGCTTCATAACAATAAACCTGATGTTCAAACTGTGGCTGGATTTGAGGTTCAATTACTTAGGATCCATGATAACAAACTCTGGAGGATGCAAGGCTGAGATTAGACGCAGGATGGCGATGGCAAGGAGCGCAACAACAAAATTACCCAAAATATGGAGGTCCACAGCGATCACCCGAAACACTAAACTACCCATTGCAAATTTCCTTATCTTCCCTATTGTATGGCTCTGAAACCTGGACCCTGAAGGAGGGTGATAAGCGGAGAGTGAGCGCCTTGGAAATGTGGGTATACAGACGGATGTTACGAATACCTTGGACGGCCCACCGAGCGAACATCTCCATTATCCAAGAACTAAAAATTGGGACACGCCTAGTCCCAAAAATCAACCAATCGATCCTAAGGTATTTTGGACATATTGCTAGGAGCGACACTTCAATGGAGAGACTCATGATAGAGGGGAAAGTAGAAGGAAGACGAACACGTGGAAGATCACCTAAGACAAAGAGGTTACTCTTTGCCTAAGAGATGGATAGACCAGGTTAAAACCCTAGTGGGGCACAACCTACCCGAGGCTTCACATATGGCCCGGAACCGAGTAACATGGGCCGAAGAAGTCAGGAGAGTTAATTCATGATGTCACCATATCCTCACGTAGGGTGAAGGACTGAAGAGAGAGTTGATTATTGTTTCATCTCCCCTAGTTAAAATTATTTTAAGTAGTTAATCGATAACCTAAGTAAATGTAAATTAAAACAATTGTTTTTTCTACATGATTTTTATTACTCAGAATATACCCCCTCTATAGGAGTGATAATATCGGAGAAAAACGATATCCTCAATCACAAATTCGCCTTGTGATTGAAAAAATAGTTCGAAAATCGGCAACTTCAGGTTAGGTTTTTTCAGAAACGGTACATTTTCGCTCAACTATTGTCGGTGTCATTCGATATAGTATTTGATCTACTCTATCGTTGTGTGTCGTTTGATTCACTAGTTTTGGGACACCCTGTATATTAAATATGAGTTCTCTGAATTATATGCAATAAAATACAAGTCAAATCATAGTGGGGACTATTGTTATCAGCTTTATTCATTCATAATAAACGACGAAATGAAATCAATGAAATTCAAAAAAAAACACTAATCAAAAAAATTGTACTTTTGTTTAACATTGTTTTTTGAGAACAGGTATATTAGTTGATTTACCGTAATCTTCAAAATTATATAAATTTGCAGTGAGGAGTAGTATACATCAGGACAACAAAAAGTAGCCATCTCAGATTTATCACTTAGGTATTAGAGTAGATTCTGTTTCCAATACTCAGCTGAGAACCGATATAAACCATATGAAGGGTACAGGGAAACAACCATCGATGTCAATTTTCTCTACAGCTGAGAAAAACGCGATTTCAACTTCAAAATCCATTCATATTATTTGAAATATGGCAAATTAAATACTATTATTCCCGAAATGAACATTATTAATATTATCATACATAAACTGAGTGCATTATATGAAATGACTTAGACATTTTTCTTTCGTATATTGATCGACATCGTTAGTTCTTTTCATAAACTTTTTAGGGTTTTCACTCCCAATCTCTGAAACAAAATCAATTAAAAATGAAATCAACGATTTGCTCCTGCGTAAATTCTTGCACTAATTTGTGAGGAGCAAATTAACTAGAAAAAATTGTTGCCTGACAATGAACTCAAAATAAATAACGTTGAAATTATAATTCTGTAACGTTTCGGAGTCTATATCAGACTCCTTCATCAGACGAAAAATCTATTTTTTAGAAAATCTTCTGAGTTGTGGTTTTTTGTTTGACATTAATTGTCAACACACAGAAACAGAGACTGCAAAGAAACGTTGATTCATTTAATTTTGAAATTACCGGATGACAGTTCCTTCTTTAGTTTTTTGAAAAATACTCAACACTTTCTTGAAAAATTAAGAAATTCTAATTTAAATGCAACAGACATCTTAGTAAGTTTTGATGTAGTAAATCTTTTTCCAAATGTTCCAGTTGATAAAACTCTTGAAATAGTGAGAACAAAATTGATTAATGATAGAACCATTTATGAAAATTCGAAATTGACTATTGATGATATAATGGAGATATTAGAAGTTTGCCTGAATTCCACATATTTTCAATTAGATGATGTTTTCTATAAACAAAAATTTGGTATGGCTATGGGTTCTCCTTTATCACTATACTTCATTCAAATTTATTATTTTAGCAGTCGGTTGGCCATGAAATAATTTTCTCAAGTTTTTGTAACTAGAACGAAGTTAGGTTGGCACTAATGAAATGTCGTTAATGTCATGACGCCGTTGCCACAACTAATATCAATTTTTATTACGAAAATTCGAAAATGCCGAAAGTAATTGAAAGAAGAGACAGGGTTTCAGGAAGTGCTATTTAGAGTTCAGGTCCGCTCATTCAAATAGTTATACCCTGATATTCTAAAATCCACAATACGTCAGACGATAGCGAACATATTCAATGTAAGAGAATTTATATAATGTTTCATCTGAATCTAAAAGACTTATATTTCAGCTGAATATTTCCACAATCAGAAAGATTGTGAATGAAGAGTATGACAAAGAATTTCCTTCTATTGGAAGACCCAAAAAAGTGGTGGCATTTGAGAATTTTATTTTTGAGTGAATTAATGCGAAAATTTTACTACAGGATTTTGATAAATGTCATCGGAGAATAAGTTCCCTAAAATGGATTTTTCTATTTTTCATTTGACTTGTCCTATACAATGTAAATGTCTTAAGGTACTAATAAATACCTAATTATTATAATTACATCATTGTATTGAGATGAATAGCCACAAATACGCGCAAGTTGCCCTGTTACTTGTTTATTCATGTGAAATTTTTGTTCAACGGTGAAGTTGCATCTTAACTTGAAACTTCCTTCAACTCCTTTTACTTATATTGATGCAAGATGATTTTTGTTGAAGAATTCAACATTCTTGTAATTATCTGTTAATTCCTTCGGGAGATACCCATTCCCAACCACTGCATCATATGCATTTCATCTTCGGGTTAATATTTTTGAAATCTACAAATGATGTAAGCCAAAGCAGATAACGAACATTAACTCTCCTCAAGCGAGTGCATATTATGATATTATACTGATCTCTTGTATTTTCCATGCAAATAACTGGATTTGGTATGCCTTCAATCAGTTTGTATAAACTTCTATTATGTTCGTCACATATTTTCCGAAGAGATTCGACATTGTGATAAAATACGTAATAACAGAAACTTTTACGTAGAACGGGCAACATAGCGTTGATTTAAAACCCAAAAATGTTTTGACAAGCTTCATAACCCCACATTTTCGTACTATACAGAGTGAAATGTGTCAAATTTCCATGGCCAACCGACTGCTAAAATAAAGTTGAATGAAGTATAGTAATGAGTAACATATTCATGGAATCTTTCGAACAAAAATATATAGACACATACCCACTAAAACCAAAGACTTGATGGCGATATGTAGACGATATTTTTGTGATTTGGCAACATGGTAGAGATGAACTAGAGAATTTTTCTGATCATATTAACAACAAAGAACCTACAATAAAATTTACAATGGAATTAGAGCAGGATAACAAAATTTCATTCCTAGATGTTTCAATAAAAAAGTTTTCGAATTATTTTGAAACGAGCGTATACCGAAAAAAGACACATACTAATAGATATTTGAATTTTTATTCCAATCACCAAGTAAGTGTCAAAAGAGGTATCATTAAAACACTTTATAATAGAGCTAATTTAATTTCATCTACACCCGAAATTAGAAATAATGAAGTTGACTTCATTAAACATTTTCTTAGGGATAATCAATACCCGAAAAATTTTATTGAAAAAACAATATTAAATTTAGAGAGAAAAATGACTAACCAAAATCGTAATAATGATCAGGAACAACCAACAAACCGTCAAGAACAACCAAATTTGTTGTGTGTAATTCCTTATGTTAATGGCCTTTCAGAAAAAATAAGAAGAATCGGTTCGAAGTTCAACATACGAACTGTTTTTAAAACGCAAAATGATTTAAGATCTATATTAACAAAAACTAAACTTTTGAACGAAAAACAAAAATCAAAAAATTTTATTTACAACATACCCTGTATTTGTGGTAAAACATATACAGGTGAAACGTCCAGACCTCTAGAAATAAGAAAACGCGAACATGAAAATAATATTAAAAATAGAGAAATTAATCGATCACAAATCGCAGATCACATTTGTTCTAATACGTGGGACCACATGATGGATTGGGACAACACTAAAATTTTAATGACGGAACCAGACCATTTTAAACGAAAAATTAAAGAGTCTACGTGTATTCTATTAGATCAAGATAATAATTTGGCAAATTGTTCGGTAGGAATAGATCATATTTGGATCAATTTACTAAAGAAGGAACTGTCATCCGGTAATTTCAAAATTAAATGAATCAACGTTTCTTTGCAGTCTCTGTTTCTGTGTGTTGACAATTAATGTCAAACAAAAAACCACAACTCAGAAGATTTTCTAAAAAATAGATTTTTCGTCTGATGAAGGAGTCTGATATAGACTCCGAAACGTTACAGAATTATAATTTCAACGTTATTTATTTTGAGTTCATTGTCAGGCAACAATTTTTTCTAGTTAATTTGCTCCTGACAAATTATTGCAAGAATTTACGCAGGAGCAAATCGTTGATTTCATTTTTAATTGATTTTGTTTCAGAGATTGGGAGTGAAAACCCTAAAAAGTTTATGAAGAGATGCAGAATCCTCCCAGAATAAATTTCAATCGATATCGTTAGTTCTTTCCCTGCACGGTAAATCTTCGGAAGCCATTTAACGTATGACTGAGCTAGTTTCATGCCCGTTTTAATACACCATAATATACTACTTCTCATTCTGAATTGAATTGTGTGTCTAACTCATTTTCGGACAGAAATTGACATCAATGGTTTTTCCTTGTACCCTTCATATATTATGTTATGCCAACAAAATTCTTCAAGAATATCCACTTCTGAACTATGTAGTTTTGTTGGTTAGATATTCTTATTCAGAAGAGTCAACTTCTCAAAAGGGATGACAATTTCGATTTCGTTTATAATGAATCCATCATCTTTTTGATATCTTCATCGCAAAAGTGCTCTTGACACACAAATTGATTCGGAGTCGATTCTTGTGGTGAGGTTTTTTTCAATTTTCTCTCAAAAATGCTCCCGGAAATTTTATCTCTTCTCCTTTTCTTTCCGATGCCAAAACACTCTTACACTAGCGCACGCTTCAACATTTCACCATGGTCATATATTGTGCTCTTATAAAAAATCGCAACTTATGTAGCAAACCAATCTTGGTGATATTGGCGTAAATGTCGAGTTTTATGGCGATCTCACCAATCAGGTAGAAGACCGATTTGCGACATAAATTGCTTCCGTGTGATAACGGAATAAAATCATAAAATAAAATAATTCGAATTCGAGCCAAAGCGCTTATTTGAATTTCGCGCTAAATTCGATTGTTTGTATCGATAAGTTGGGTCTCTGTAATTCGTAGTTCAAATCGCACCGTGTAGATGGCGGTTTTAACAGTGACTTTATATGAAGTCACTGTAGCGTTTTTCACCGTATTAGGGAAGTGTCGTATCTATATGATTCTGTTATCTGTGAATAATAATATTCCTATCATCTGTCACCAGGAAAACTCAGCCAAATTCAACTAGTTTAAATCAAAATTTCGCCATCATGTGATGGCCAGCGCGCCTGTTGGCAAAAACATGAACAACCATATTGGTACATATTTAGGGAACAAAAAATCTATGGTCTCAAAGAAAGATTCCTTCTCTCTACTCTCCATAATCAAGCCAGTGAAAGGGTCTTGTCTCTTAGTGAACACTTTTAAAGAAGTAAACTATTTGATTTCTGTGACATTTATAGTGCTGTAATCACATAATTCTATGACTATCTTTATAGTTCTCTGACTGTACCAAAGAAAAACTTCTGTTTCCTCTTTGACTGTATATTCGTGTTCTGTGTTTGACTGTACTGTGGTTCACTAGCGCGGTAAGCACATAGACCTAATAAAATATGGACAGGCCCTGAGAGAGAGAGGTCACGAGTAGTACGTTAGAAAGAGATGGACATATGGTAGAAAATGTCAAAATCATATGTTTATTGTTTACTGTTCAGCTATTGTGTTTTCAATCGATATTTCATTCTCCTCACAAACAATTTAGCAGAAAACTAGGTTTTTAGAATCGACTGCTACATGCTAATAAAGCGAAAGTGATTTATTTTTGGAAATAATAGACCAATAAAGGAGTTTCTTTGTTATTTCATGTATGTACATATAGGACATGATTTACAAAGATTTACAAGGAATATACCTAGTCTACTTTCTATATTTCATAAGGCCACAGCAAGAATTTGTAGAGGTGACTTGAATTTCGAGATAGTAGATACATTATTGAATATTATAAAGATAAAGAATGTTGATCTAAACGAAGTAGTTAGATATGTACCATCACATTCTACTTCAAGGCATGTCGGAAGAAAATACTTAACTCCAATCTGGATTCAATATTAGGAAGAGAAGAGATGTAAATCATTCAGTAAGCCGTGTGACATCGGCAAACTCAAAACTCAATATTTTCTGTTGATCAGTGTCACAGAAATCTAACACTGGAAAGCCACACGATAAAGAAACAGGAGCAGTAAAATACAGTGTCCTTTCTCTATGGTAAAATATTACTGCCAGGAGTGCGAGAGAAGGGCAACTAAACCACCTGATGGAGAACCTATCAAAATAATTGAAAAAAAAATTGTGAATGATTAATCATCATATAAATATTTCCCCAGCAGGAAATTTCATATTATTTGTGAAAGTATCAATAAACATATTTAAAATTATTGCCCTTTTCTCTATACCACACATGTTTTTGCTCAGGGAAGGTGAAATGTTTAAAAAAATTCACTTTAACGATTAATTTTTCTCTGTGCAGCCAGAACGCAAAGCAGGGGTCATTTTATCTTCCCAAATCACGAGTAATTTCAGTGTATATAAAATCAGACCCTGGCGAATGAGATAATAATGTTGTTTACACAACTCTCAAGTTTTTTTACATTAATAAAAATCAGAAAAAAAAATTTCAGGTAGTATTTTTTTTATACGGAATCTATTATTTTATCAGCACTTGAAAGTTTCAAATACGAGAAAAATATAGTTGATTTGAAAACATTTTCGAAGTTGATTTCAGTCAGAGACAACCTCTGTTGTCAGTACAAAAATTGCTTCAAATTAATAAAAGAAAGTCTATAAATCTACCGACAACCACCCAAAAATGCAACATGGAGGATCAGCGGACTGGTAGAATTCCCGAGTTTACTCGATAACTTGGTTGAAGCGGCAACGTTGATTTATTCTCTACCAGCTACCAGCTTGACGTTTACTACCAGGGACTACTGTTATCTCTCTTTTCTACCACCCCCCTCTCTCTCGTTGGTATTCCTCGATGCGGTGAATGGGAAAACCACGTGAAGGCCTGTCCATGTATTATTAGGTCTATGGGTAAGCATTTCTTTTAGGTTAGGCTAGACATTCGCGTTTTTAAATTTGATGAATGATAATATTCAAAACCAGAAGAAATAAAAATGGATATCTTCCCAAGAGGCGGTAGAAAGATTCATGCAATAAAACGAAAGGCAAAAAATGACACGGTAAAGTTTCAACCTCATGCCTTTTTGAAAATCTAATTGTGAAATTAACTTTCAGCTTTTTGGAAATGTGCCGAAAAAAAATAAGAAAGAAAAATTCGAAAAAAAAACCATAAAAAGTGCAGAGGAAAACCAAATAACACATATTAAAATGCTTTCGAGAGAAGTAAGTTTATAAATTGCAAATACAACACTCCCTCACTAACATCTTACTTCACAGACAATTTTGGAAGGCATGACGTTATTAGCATGCATCAAAAAAATTACTGAAAATGCTTTAGAAATAGAGTTACCTGGATTAATCACTGGAAAAGTAATGATTGATTCGATATCTGACACACTTGTTGAAACATTGAAAAAGGCACTAAATGACTCAAAAATAACTTCAGTAAGTATTCCACTCTGAATTTCCTAGTTGATTTGAGTTGGTGAATGGTCATTTTCAGGTATGTGATGTATTGAAAACTTTTTTTCATTGTGGGCAATTTGTTCCTTTGAAAATTAAAACAATACAAACCAAAGATGAAAACTGTGTCATTCTTGGAAGTATATCTCCTAAAGATGTGAACAGTGATAGATTTCATAATTCTTTCAAAAAGGGGGAATTAATTTGGGCTACAGTTATATCAGAACTTGACCATGGATATCAACTAGAATGTGGTGTTACAAATTGCAGAATATTTCTTCCAATTCAGCATTTAGAAGAAGGTGCAAAACCAGGTAAGTAAATAAATTTATTAGGAATATAATTCATACGAGTATCTGGCTAGGATATATATGCACTTTCTTTATTATGAGGGGCAGTGCATTTAAAATTGAAAGAAAATCATTGAAAAAATATTGAAATAAAAAACCACTTCCTTCGTATCACTTCCTGTGTATATTTCTGCCTGGTTATCTAAACTCTTAATAAACTAAAAGAAAATTGATTTGTCCAATTGCAAATTCCATGGGAAGAACTAGTGAGTTGTGAGTGCATGTTTGCACTCACTACAATAATACCAAAAGATGTGAAGCTGATTTTACAAATAGACTTCAAGCTATTATATATATAATTATATATAGTGAGGGTGGAATAAGGGTTCTCGACCAATATGAAAGTTGTTTAATTCTCTTTATTCATTCGCCAAGCTTTCGGTATCTAATTTGCACCTTCCTCAGGGTTCTGAAATTTGAGAAAGTTCATTCATGTATTGTAAAATCTTGTTTGTATGTTCTCTATTCTCTACTAGGTAGAGAATGAAAATTGTTTTCATGGGTTATCATCAAAAGTTAGGCATATGCCATCACAGACTTTTTGAAAGAACTTTTCAGCTCCTTTCCTGGCATGTTAATTTGAAATATTCTTTGATTCCTGAGTGATCAGGAACCACAGGCTCAACAGACCTTGTTCGTTGAGTTACAGGGAACCCAGGCTCAACAGACATTGTTTGTTGAGTTTCCTTTGACACATATCATCTTAGCAAGCTCAGTGCTTTGATCGCATCATCAGATTGTATTTTTAATTTCTATTTTGATTCCAGAAATTGGACAACCAATCTGGTGCAAAGTGCATCGAGTTGATACTGATAATACTGCTTCTATTCTAAGAGTGGGAACTAAGAGGCAACATATTGATTCAATTCTTACTGATGATACTATTCCATTGAGTTCGATCTTACCTGGAACAAAGGTGGAGGTATATGTCGAAAAGGTATGTCGATAAATATTCCTGATCATTTATATCGAGGTTTATATTGATTACCTTTCACCATTTTCAATAATGTACTTCAACTACATCATTATAAAATTCATATTCTATATTTTGCTGTTCTAAATCTGTCTCTATATTTAGGTGGTCAAAAATGGAATACACTGTAAATTCTTGGAGAACTATACTGGTTTCATTCATGAATCACAGTTAGATCCAGTAATGCGAAACATAAATACCATTAAGGAATCTACAGTGATGTGTGGATATCTTCTATATGTGGAAAACATTACTAAAATCGCCCATTTGAGTATGAGAAGCTTGGCTTCAATGTATGAATTGGTATTTGAAAGGGGCAGTAAAGTATTTGCAGAGGTTAGTGAATTTTTATTTTTTCATCCACATACTTACAGTATTAGTGCTTGAGTGCTTGATATGAAATATTGAATTTGGAACCGAATATTTTGAGTACAAACTTAAAATAATTCAGGTTTCGTCGTCTCTTATGTGAATGGGTCTATTTATTTCGAAGTAAAACGGATTTGAACTTTTTTTTTGCTCTAGAAAATCGTTAATGCCTAGCTCCTGACTGGTTGCATAAGAATTCAAGTCTCAGCTTGCGGGTTATTATTTTTTACTCCTATTGAATTTTTCAAATCAGCCCTGTAGAAAACACTAGTGAAACCACTACGTTGTATTCACAAAAAAAAATTGTTGCTTAGATCTTTAAGCAATTTTGCTAGAACTCAACGAATAAGCTACAAATCGATTGAATGTCCTCACTACTACAAAATTTGAGCTCTTTTGAAGTTTTCTACAGTTCAAACTCAGAAAACCTAAAATTGTGGATTAGACCCATTCACGTCCAAGGCGACGGTTTGTGAAATATTTGTTCCTATAAAAAAAGTATCCTCCGATGACCATGATTTGTAGAGCTTTGAATCATGGACAAATACGGGATAAAAATGATTATACATCTACAACAAAGAAATGTCTTCTATTGGTAAAACTAGTGCTGTGCTAGTGCATATTTTCAAACCACTACAATCATTCAAAATGATGAGATGCTACTACCACCAATGGAATTTGGAATTTGCTATAATAGATTACTGATTACTGATTGCTGGGTGTGTTGGACGGATAAATCAAACCTGCCACTGCGACTAAGCGGTCTATTGTAGCACACAGGCAAGATCCTAAGGCTAGATCTCTCCCTCCAGTCCAATACTGCCCAAAAAGGAGATGATGTCGGAGGGGGAGTGATTCTTGAGTTCCTCTAGGACCATCTTTGGAGAACCAAATACTCCAAGTCTGACCCTGTCTGCCGCCAGGCAGTCACAGAGGATGTGCTCAATTGTTTTGTCCTCCTCTAAGCAGAGTCTGCAGAGCAAGTCATTGGCGATGCTAAGTTTTTTAAGATGGGCTCTGAGTCTACAATGTCCTGTGAAAAACGCCATGATAAATCTCAGATTGGTTCTAGAAAATCCTAGCCAACGACTGGTGTATGGGCTGGGAGGCACTAAAATAGCCCTGTGCGAGTGCTATAATAGAAAACTTCATAAATAGATCTGGTGAGCATTGAGTGCATATTATAAAAAAAGAGCATTAATTTCAACATATCCTAATTCTGATGATGATGTTCTGTGATCCAGTGCAGCACTACTTTTACCATTAGAGAACATAGTGAGATTTTCATTACTCGTGAGTTAATATATTTGACACTCAACAGATCTCTTACTTTGATTTTTATTCAAAAGTGAAAAATTTCAGAATGTGTTTGAAAAGGATTAATAAACAAAATGCAGTTTGATACTTTTTGCATGTTTTCCAGTTCATTTAGGACAAAAACTTAACATATCTGAACAGAAAAACTATTCTATTAAAAATATTTCAAATGAACTGTTTTAAGGGAATTATCCTGTATATTCTTATGGTGCTAGTTATTCTCGCCGATTTTTTTTAATTCATATATTATTTTCTAATAGTTTTCAATGATTTAAAAGTTTTCACAATTATCCGAGACTTTCATATTTTATAATTTCAGGTTATAGGAAGGAATGAAGTTGGTGTTTATTTCAAACTCAATAAAAATGAAAAAGGTTGGGTATCTAACAAACGTATTTTGAGCACTTCGAGAACCAATGGTAATAGTAACAATTTCATAAAAGAAAAGTTTCCTAAAGGCAGCAAACACCAATGTGTTGTTTTGTGTTATAATCATATGGACCGTGTGTACATATGTGGTGTAGAGAAAGAGCTTCTCAAGGAAATATATTTCTCTTCGAAGGATTTGAAGGTGGGTGATCTGGTTGAAGGATCGATACAAGAGATTAAGAAAAATGGCGTTATTCTGTCAGTTGGACGAGTGAAGGGTTTCATACCAAATATTCATTTAACCGATGTTTTATATTCTGAGTATTTGAAGAAAAAATTTGTGGTTGGTAAAAAGATTCAAGCAAGGTGAGATTCATTTTTTTATATTTGTTCATTAACGAATTTTGCAATCCATTTGAGTATGTTTCATTGATTCAAGAATTTCTTGTTTCAGTTTCATTATCTAACAGTCTTTTTCTATATTTCAGAGTTTACTCATCAAACGAGAAGAGTGTTATTTTCACATCAAAGCCATCTTTCCTCAAAGAAGATACATTTTTTCATGATTTGAAAACAGTCCAATTGAATCAAATTTATCCAGCCCTTGTATTGAAAGCTAAAGTCCATGGATTGGTTTTATCATTTTTTAATAATATCGAAGGATATGTTCCTTTCAAAGAGTACAACTTTCAAGTAACACAAGAATATAGGGACAATCCTTCTGCTTTCTTCTACTCTGGGCAAGTGGTAAGTACAAAATTTGGAAAGTACTCTAGCTGTACCTGCTGCTTCGCTGAACGAAATGTAATACCTGGATTTCTTTCACTGTAGTGCTTCCAAATCCGATAGGCCAAGGCAAACAAACTGAATAACGCAATACATATGAAGGGTACAGGGGTAAAAGGAGCTCATGAGCATTTTTATGTTTTTCCATCAGAGCGTGTTTGAGGTTGAAACTCTAGTTTGCGAACGCCACGTTGCTTTTTTCAAGTTTTCGAAATTTTTCTTAAGGGTGATAAATAACAAACAAACTACATTAAATATTTGAGACAGTTTATATTTCTCTGAACAAATAAAAATTAAAAAAACTCTTACAACTACAAAAACTACAAGGGAAAAAGGGGTTCATTTCATTGAAATGAGCTCGTTGCTTCCGTGTATAGGTTTTTTTTAAGTGCAGATATCTCATTTACCAGCCCGTTTTATCTAGTTTGGAATCTGAGAGGTGATAATATATGAAAAATGCTATACACTATACTATACTATCCATCCTGAATACATCGCACTTTTGGCCAAAGATGCGATGAGCCCCTTTTACACCTGTACCCATCATATTTGTTTGATTGTGTGATTATGATGACTCTCTTTTCAGAAACATATTGGGGAGATCAATTTATTGACCTATAAAGTGTTCTTTCCTTTTTCATATTTACTTGTAATAATTTCTACAGATCATTTAAAGTTATCTGTTCTATAATGAGAAACTTCCTCTGTTTACTGATTTTTTTACTGATTGCTGGATTTGTTGGACGGATAAACCAAACCTGTCACTGCGACCAAGCGGTCTATTGTAGCACACAGGCAAGCTCCTAGGGCTAGATCTTTGAGTTCCTCTAGGACCATCTTCGGAGAACCAAATACTCCAAGTCTGATCAGGTCTGCCACCGGGCAGTCACAGAGGATGTTCTCAATCGCTTCGTCCTCCTCTAAGCAGAGTCTGCAAAGCGGGTCATTGACGGTGCTAAGTTTTTTTAGATGAGCTTTGAGTCTACAATGTCCTGTGAAAACCGCCATGATAGATCTCTGATTGGTTCTAGAAAATCCTAGCCAACGACTGGTGTATGGGCTGGGAGGCAGTACTCCAGGACCTTTTGCCTTATCCAGCTGTTGTTCCGTTCCCTGATTAAAGAATTGGAAATTCCTTTACTTCCTTTTACAGAGTGTCCAGGTATCCAAATCAGTTGCAGTCTGTTTAAACTTCCCAATTTGGAGAGTTTAGATCTGCATTCAAATACCTGTGCCGAGTTGCATTTGTCCGCTTCAAGGGATTTAATCGCAGCTTGACTGTCCGTTAGGATTTTCATTGACCTACCCGCCCAACCCATGTTAAGCAATTGGTTGGCGTATAGATCAATGGCGAAGATTTCCGCCTGAAATGCTGTCGCCGACTTTCCCAGACTGGCACTGAGTTCAGTCAGCGGTCTACAGTTGTAGACTCCGGCTTCATATCCCTGACTGGTTCTGGAGCCATCAGTAAACCAGCAAGGTCCTTGTAGATAAAATTCCTTGTGACGGAGCCATTCGTTTCTGCTTGGAATCAGAGAACTGAAGGATCCATCCGTGCTGGTTCTTGTAATTATCTGATCAGTTCTCATGCCCATCACCTCATATGCCTCCAATTGGACTGAAAGACGATTAGGCACGAAAATGAGTTTGCCAGGCTCATTTAGGGTAAGGTGGTGGAGCCTGTGGGTTGCTAGTCTTGTCTCTCCCTGGACAAAAATGTGAAGGGGACGGAGGTCTAATAGCATCTCCATGGACGAAGTTGGAGTCGAACGGAATGCCCCCGAAATCATGAGGCATGCCGTTCTCTGGAGAAAGTTTGTTTTGGGTTTGAGCGCGTTCTGTACAGGATCACCAGGCGATACAGCCGTAGGTGATCAATGGTCTAATCAACATGATGTACAGCCAGCGGAGCTGCTTTGGCGATATCCCTCAAGTTTTTCCACAAATCCTTTGAGAGGATTTGGGCGTTTTTCCCGCCTTGAGAATATACACAACTCCTTCCTCCTGTTGGATGGTATGAAGTTCCATGCGAAACTGGATCTGAAGGTCCTAATAAGGTGAGAGATTAAGTGTTCCAGTCCGTGCTGAAGTAGAGCTGGAAATATTTCATCTTCACTCGGCGCTTTGTATGGGAGAAAGGATAAAACTGCCCTTCTCACCGCGCTCGCAGTAACAAGTTTATTAACAAATGTCCAGCATTCTTTGCTGGGTTGCTTGAAGCGACTTGTGAAGTTTCCTTCTTCTGCATTTCCAGAATTAATCAGCACGTGATCTAGAAAGTGTGTGTCAGCTATGATTTTAAGGGTTTTCGCCCCAGAGACCGTATAAGTGCCCTCTGATCTTTTAACTGATCCCAGCGTCAACGACGGCTCCCTGGAGAATATTTTGTGGAGTCTGGTCGATGCTGCTGCAGAAGTTTTCCCATGACTGCCCCTTTACCTTCCTCACTTCCTTGTTATACAAGGTGAGAGTTTGACGGTACACTTCCCACTCACCTGCTAATTTTGCTCGGTTGAATTTCTTCCGAACTTCTTTACGAAGTGTCTCTTAACTTCCTCTGTTGGTTCTCACTTATTTTTCTTTTTTTCTTTACAGATTAAAGTACGAGTTCTATCAGTGAAAACTGATAGAATAATAGCAACGCTTAAGTTAGAAGCTAGTTCGACACTTTGCCGTGCAAAGTTAGGTGAGTTGAAATTTTGTTGATCTCGGCATACTCTTGATGAATACACAATGGGTGTTCGCCACGCTCAAGGTTCACAGCCGACTAAGTTTCGCGGTTTCATCGGATTTTACGACCGTTTCTACATCATTACGATAAATGTAAACAAATCTGGCTTCTGGTGCCTAGTTAACATTGTCTTTGAATGGACTCTCTTATGGTGCAATAAAATACAGGGCGTGCCATTTGAAGTCAAAAAAGTATTATGCTGTTTTCATAAAAGTATCTCTTCTATGAGAATTGAATAGATCAATATTATATAATAGCTCAATATTACCCCTAGTTTTCCCAAAACTTCTAGTGGACGGTTTTCGTCATACACTGTACTTTAATGAATTTGTTCCAACCCAAAACTAATACTCAATTGATATGGTCTGAAGCAGTTGAATTGAACAATAGAGGCAGGAAATGTTGAAAATGAAAAGAATAAGGTCCGATTCGTTGGGGAAGAACTGCTACAGTATAAAGAACAAGACCAAATAAATTGTCCTCTTAGTGTATTAGGGTGAATCAACTTTTAAATTTCCTTATGATGAAATTGTGGATTTTTATTATTTTTTTCTTATTGTCCACATTTGGATACTTAAGTCGAAAGGAAATTTTCTCTTGTTCATGATTTTGTATAGAGCAGAGCTGTTTTATTGAGAATTTAGTGAATTCGACTCGAAAAACTACACCAGTCCAAATCTGGCCTGTCCCCTGGACTACAATCAAAAGTATTCTTAAACCGACTATACATCAATTATTGTTGAAACAATTATTATTGACATTCTGCAAACCATATGTTTCATTTCGTATCTTTATATATGGCATATATCACAATATTGTCCCCCGGACAACTCTAATTTCCTAAGTTCTGGATTTATTAATTGGATAGCGAAATAGTTAAATCACCATTATTAAATTTTAATTCAATACTACGTTCTTTTAATTCTTACGAAGTCTGTTTTTGATCTGTAGCATGTAAAAGTTTTGATACATTTGATGATTTTTTTTAAGAACTCCATATTCTTTTAATTGTGGACATTTCATTAGCATAGACAAATGTTTTATTGGTGACTGTCTCGAAGTTCGATCATTCTATCAGCTTGTAAAATTTGATAAAATTTCACAATATCATTAGTATCAAAATGAACTTCGCAAAACGCACTGTATTCACCGGAAATGTATTTTTTTTGGAACGACTCTGATCCACGATTGTTCTTCATTTTTGGAAAAGGAAGATACACTAAGATAATCATTTCCTGAAGTTTTATTATTGCCCTTGTAGCCTAAGGCTTAGTACACATGATGGCGTTAGACGCCGCGTTGAGCGCGCGTTTGTAGTTTTTACTTCGACCGTCGCGTTTGCAGCGCGCTTCGAGTTACTAGACTGCGCATTGGAGCGTACACATGTACGCGAGTTCAACGCGGCGTCTAACGCTCTCATGTGTACAAAGCCTTAGGTTTGAAACATTCATTAGGCATGATACGAAATCGATCGTACAAGCAAAATCGAGTTCAAAAACTTTAGGTACTTTACCAAATGAAAGTTCATTTCATTTCTTTTCATCAAACAATTCACTCATAGACTATTTTTTCCCCCAGCACACAATTCACATCTTTCACACTTTCAAGTACTAAAAACAAAAAACCTAAACATAATCAACAAACACGATGCCGGCAAGAACGATACGAGAACTTCAGAAGCTCCAGAAATTCCAGGCCTTCCCCTGTGTGGCCAAACTTCTTCCCCATCGCGGCTATGTGTTGAGAGGGCTGTGATTCACCCCTTATCTTCTATTTCAAATTTCTTCTCTGCAGGGACAAAAAAAATCAATGAGGCTGAGTCATCTTCAGATGATGAAGAAGATGAAGTGAGTACTAAGCTAAGATATCTATACTGTGTGTGTAGTGATCTCTTGACTAAGATGTCTAAAACACTGGTGTGTGCACTTGTCACTTTTTGCAAGCATCAACATTTCAGCAAATCGGGGATATGGGATTAGTTTCGTGGCGGCGCCACCATGTCATTTGCTTCGTTCTATCCTTGTTCTACCAAAGGAAGTCCAATGATACTCTCTCGTTTTATTTTGTTTTGCGTTGATATCGAATATCGATCAACGAGTTTAAAATATGAACTGGACATTTTGTCAGGTGTTAAGGAACATTTGTGATTTACGATTAAATTTTCGTTGTAAAAACAAATCTGTCAATATTTCAACACTATGGAATAAGGGTTCGAAGGAGTATTTACTATTCTTCTTCAAGATAATTTCCGTTTGACAAATTGAATTCGTGAGGGGGGTAATTCAATATTATTTTAATAAAACACAGTTGATTGGTCAAGTATCCAATATATTCTGTTGACGGAAAGGGAATTTTCACTATATTATCTACTCATGAAGAATATTTGAAAACGAATTCGAATAGATTTATGTATTTCTGTTTCTCAATACATGCCAACAATTCACATTACGTATTTCCAATACAGTTACTTTGAAATATTGCTGAAGTTTCCATGAAACTTAGGTATATCGGTCCCGAATGTTCGTTCATCTGATTTGGTTCTGCCCCAAATTCCAACAACACCGAATTCTTAGCTGTAGTTCTTAATTGTCCGTACAGAAACTGAACTTACTGAACGACATGTTGAAAAAATGAATGTTCTACACCCCTTTCTCGAAACTAAAACATTTTCACACACCAATAAACGCTTCTAAATACAACAAATTCGTAAGTCGTAGGAAAGTATTCGAATTATTTTCAAATATCAATTGGCAATGCTCTGTCAAATTCTAAACAGCGCTACCTATAGTGGGAAAAACGAAACTGATCCCATATCCCCACGAAATTAAAAACAAAATCGAATCAGTGAATTTACCAGAGTTTTGGAAAAAAGCTTACATCGGGAGGGACTTCACTCTATAGGAACTCTTTTGTTGCAAATTGTTTGTAGACTCATTCTGTGAAACTTTTGATAAACATAGATGTTTTTCAGGAAAATCTAAATAAGAAGCAAAATAAATTTAAAAATAGAAATGTGGACCAAACACAGGAAATTGAAAGTATTGAGCACTATGATAAACTTCTAATGAAAAACTCAAATTCTTCCACATTGTGGTTGAAGTATATAGCATTCTGCTTATCGGTGAGTTTCCAAATACTGCTGATAACTTCTTGTCTTTCCCCTATATATGGGTAGAATGACACCCTTTATAGAATGAAAGTGCTTTCTAAATCACAATCAACTCACTTCTCCACATTGTACATTCAAGATGTTTCTTGGGGAGTTGTCTAGTGCATAAGTGCATTGAGAATATTGAGATACCAAAAGTTCAAAACTTAAAATAAATGAGTTATGTTACAGCAATTACTCTACTTCCATTTCAGATACAAGAATTTGAAAAAGCTAGGAACATTGGAAGAAGAGCCTTAGCATCTATAAATATGACCTGTGAAGATGATAAATTCAATATTTGGATGACATTACTGAGTATAGAGAATTTATATGGAACAAAGGTAATTTTTTTATTCCATTCCAATTTTTATATTTACTTAATATGCCCGGCGGCAGACAGGGTCAGACTTGGAGTATTTGGTTCTCCGAAGATGGTCCTAGAGGAACTCAAGAATCACTCCCCCTCCGATATCATCTCCTTTTTGGGTAGGATGGGACTGGAGGGAGAGATCTAGCTCTATGAGCTTGCCTGTGTGCTACAATAGACCGCTTGGTCGCAGTGGCAGGTTTGGGTTTATCCGTCCAACACACCCATTAATCACTACTTAATATGAAAAAAAATTTTTTTAGGAATCCTTCGAAAATGTGTTGGAGGAGGCTGTTAAACAGAATGATGCCTTCAAGGTCTACAAGAGAGTTACAGATCTTCTTCTCAAAAGTGGTAAACATGTTGAATTAGAGGAGAAAATAAGAAAAATGAAAACGAAATTCAAAAATGAACCTTCGATGTGGGTTCACATTGCTAAGATTTATTATCTTATGGGAAATTTCAAAGAAGCTAGAAATATAAAGAATTTATGCCTTAAGTCAATTACTATCAAGAAAGAACGTAAGTTTAAGTTTGGAAGACAATATCATTAATATAATTTCGAGGACAAAATAACTTTATTTTAATTTTAATTTCAGAGTACAACCTTATATTGAAATTTGCAATAATGGAATTCACCCATGGGGAGATTGAAACTGGTATACTTATAATGGAAAGTGTACTCCTAACTTATCATAATAAGATAGGAGCTTGGATGATTTATATTGACCAACTAATTAGTAAAAACCTATACAAAGAGGCAAGGTAAGAATTATTCATA
This sequence comes from Coccinella septempunctata, assembly GCF_907165205.1. NCBI lineage: Eukaryota > Metazoa > Arthropoda > Insecta > Coleoptera > Coccinellidae > Coccinella > Coccinella septempunctata. The sequence continues at coordinate 17,165,382 of NC_058196.1, forward strand.
TAATATATGTATTATTTGAATAGGACGAACAACTGGTACATGATGTTTCCACTTTCCCATCGCAAACGCCCTGTCCTCTGCGACGCTCTTTCCCCTTCCCCTTTTCTCAATTTTGTCTCAGACTCCCTTTTTCCACTTTTGCCTTCCATATGTTGCTGGTCTTTCTTCTTCCATTCGTTAAAAGTGCCCCCCACCATCCCATTGCTTTTCTCCAATATAATTCTCCAATGATTCCACCTCCAAGTCACCCTTATAATGATCCCTCCAACTATTCAATCTTGTTACCCCTTTCACACTTCATAAAAACTTCATTTCCCTCATCTGTAATAATAATTATTTCGATGATGTAATTATTCAAATTTTCAGGGATGTTCTAAACAGGGCCATTTCTCTTTCTCTTCCTCTGAAATCAACCAAAGTTATATACCATAAATATAGAACATTTGAAGAAAAATATGGAACACCAGAAACACTTGCTGCCTTCAAAGAAAAGGCAAAACGTATTTTGCAAGAAAAAATACAAGTTGTGTCCTGATGAGATTGATATTTAAGATGTATGTAAATATGTGATACTCTCGTTAATGTAGATGGTTTCGTTATATGAATAAATACTTAAATATTATCGAATATACTTTTTCATGATGCAAAGTTCCTAATTTTAGTTGTCCACAATATTTTTGACTAGAAGTGATCCAATTGAAATTCCAGCTTCACTGAAGCGAATGCGCGCTAGTGAGACGTGACGATGGGTCCATTGGTTATTAACAATAACAACAACTTTATTCTCAGAATTTCCAATACAAATATACATAAAAAAAAACGAGAAACCGTCAACAATAGAGAACAAAAACAAATTATACTATAGTGTTCACATAGGAATAGTTTAAAAATTCTGAAATCGAGTAAGGTTCGATATCTATAATTAAATTTGCGAGTTCTTTTTTGAATTTGGCGAAATTCACTATATTCAAAGTATTCTTAGATACAGTATTATAGAATTTTATACACATATACATACTTAGGGTTTTTTTTCAGTCAGTGGTCTTTTATGTATTGGAAATAAAAGGGTACAGTACGTCTTGTATTATGATTTTTTAAATCCTCAAAATAATGTGGATTTTTTTTCATAAAAAGTATGCTTCCCAGAAGGTATAGTCCATAAAAAGTGAGAATTCCGTTCTGTCTGAAATGCCCTCTGCAAGTTTCTCTATATTTTAGGCCAAGCATAGATCTTAAAGCGTATTTTTGAATAACAAATAATTTACAGCCATCAGAACCGTTACCCCAAATCACTATTCCATACCTAAGTATGGAATCGAAACTTGAGAAATAGATGGATCTCAAAAGTTGCCTGTCTACACGTCGGGATAACACCCTTATTATATACAGAGCACTATTTAGTTTTTTACTCAACTGATGTATATGTTCGGACCAATTCAATTTATTATCGACATGATCTCCCAAGAAGTTGGTGGATTGTGCTATTTCAACGATGGTATTATTGAAATGGATATTTTCTTGAAAATTTTCCCTAGATCTATTAGTAATGAACATAATGCACTCAGTTTTATCCACATTGAGAAGGAGCCTGTTTCGACTACACCAATTACTGATAAGATCAAAAACTATCCGCGTTTGCTCAATGCAGGATTTTATGTCTTCCTTTCTAATAAGTGCATTTGCGTCATCTACAAACATAAGAATATTAACCAATGTTTAGACAATACTATACAGTGCTGAAGGCAAATTATTTATAAATAAAATAAAAAGTAGGGGCCCATAAATACTCCCCTGAGGTACATCCATAGGCTTGTTCGTAGAGTGGTTTGAATCGGTTGTGAACTGTACAGAGCAAGCGCAAATGGATTTTCGCTACCCTAAAATGGAATTGCGCATGCTCTGTACAGTTCACAACCGTTTCAAACCACTCTACGAACAAACCAGGGTCGTGACACTCTCTTTCCCCCACTCCAAATCGCATATTTAGTTCTAATCGCATCGATAAGATGACTCTGTAGACGCAAATATTACAATGTTTGATCTATAGATGACTCTGTTGATGGTTTAAACCCTTGGAACATAGATATTTATAATGAGGATAAATTCAGATGCATACCACCCGACGATATGAATATCGACAAGTGTTACGATCTGAATTGAGCTAGCCAATTTGTCATCGTCAAGGCCCCCAAATGGAGTACGCTCCACCGAAGAAATATTTTAATATAGATATTTATGTTCTAATAACAGAATCATAAATAAAAATTAAATTAATTTGTCAAATATCAATGTCACTGTTGTCTTCAATGGATATCTACAAATTCGAATATATTTTTATTGGGCGGAAAATTATCAAAAGATCAGCTGAAAATCTTACCTTCGAAAGAAGAATTTCTTCAGAGAAATCGAGTGATTAGTAAAAGAACACGTGTTGGGACAGTTCAAAATATCTTCCAAAAAATGGTATTGAAAACTTATTGTGTATTTGGATGTGAGGATGTTGTTCGTAAGAGACATCGGTTTCTAAAACTAAGGGAGCTCTTTTTAAAAAGTGAGTTGAAATCATCAAGCCAAGAGATTACCAAGATTTATCTGTTGAGGAGATATACAACAGGTATTATGTATGTGATGCTCATTTTAGCTGATTTACCTATTCGAAAATTAGTTTGTTTTCCCAACCCCAAAGATAAAAGATATAAGTTATTGTATTTAGTTGATTCAAATAGATGTGATGAGTTGAAATATAATTATCATTTCAATAAGGGGTATGTAAACAAAAATGTACTGTATTGAATAAACATTCATTTTTCTAATTTCTTACAAACTTACCTCAATGCTTGTGATTTTAATGAACATTGGATTTTTAAGGTTTTGAGTGGATGAAGGAGTTGTATAAATCTGTATCAAACATTCACATACATCTGCTATTATTGGAAAAGTATTTCCGATATAATTTTTCATTTTAGGTCGTGAGCTCACGGAGGCAACTTATGTAGCAAACCAGTCTTCAATAGCCTTATTGGTTATATAGGCGTAAATGTCGAGTTTTATGGCGATCTCACCAATCAGGTAGAAGACCGATTTGCGACATAAGTTGCTTCCGTGTGATCACGGCATAAAATCAACAAATAAAATAATTCGAATTTACGCCAAAGCGCTTATTTGAATTTCGCGCTAAATTCGATTTTTTGTATCGATAAGTTGGGTCTCTGTAATTCGTAGTTCAAATCGCACCGTGTAGATGGCGGCGGCAAACAGCGTTTTTCACCATATTAGGGAAGTGTCGTATCTATATGATTCTGTTATCTGTGGAACAAACCTCATATTATCTCATCTTTGGATGTGTGAACTAGGGATGGCTAAGCGTACGCGGAACTGATACTTTGGAACAGGTCCGGCTGGTCGGACTAATGGAACTGATCCTTACTGACAATTTAATCAGGTACGAGTACCAGTCCCTTCGGTTCAGATCGCGACCCCCAGTGTCAGTTCGCTGTACGCGTACGCTCTACTTTGATTTGAATTGAGTCGAGAACGAGCAACGAAAACAGATTCTGGAGTTACGGACTGGAGGACTCGAGACAGAGAATGGACCAGCCGACTAGTTGTTCGAGTTCGGATTGTCGGATTATGAGTTTTGGAATAGACTAGCCAATTTCAATATGTCCGGACTAGAAACTGGACTGGAACTGATCTTTGGACTAGTTATATCTCTGGACCGGATCAGGTCGGAACTGATCCATGAAATTGTTTGGATCAGCCTTCCCTAGTGTGAACAGAGATATAGAAGGGGGATGAGATAATTTAATATGAAACTGAGATGATTTTATTTTTTGTTTGTTTCAGAGGGACTTCATGTACCATCATATGGAATTATAACGATATGTCAATCAGGAATTTGATGATTTCAACTGAAAATAGAGTTTCAAGAGATGAAAATTTTCTCGAAGCATTTGCAACAATTCAATCCCAAAAATTTTATGATCGAGTTGATGATTTGTTCCCTTCCTTGAAAGAACATTTTTTATATTCTTCAGTGATTGGAAGACATTATGGCTTTCTTTTAGTGAAAAATATTGCCAGATCTCATTTTAAAATTAGAATATTCAATCTGTAAAAAGTTTATACTGAAAAATTCAAGGTTCTGCAATTAGAAGACTTCATCAGTTGATTTTATGCAGCAATCGATACTGGATATACAATATTGTATAAATAAAATGAATAGAAAAATGTTTTTTTCTTTTATATATTTAATGCCAGTAGCTACTGAAAAATTTATCGACTTGTTAGCTTTCATCATATCATGTCTTACTTCCAATAAAAAATATCAGATCAATGTATCCACTTTGTGCAAAAAATTTATTGTCCTTCAGATAGACAAAATCGTGTTTCCTTAGAAACAGAAAATAAAAATTAAAACTTAAAAGCAGAGTTCCAGAATTGCATCTCGAAGGAAATTGGGTGAGCAATTTTTCAGGGTACTTTCCTCTGATCGTAATTGGGGAACAGTAGTGAAAAGAAGCGATTCTGGAACAAACCAAATATTGGTGACGCTTCGAAGTCTATATATATCAAACTACCCCATAAGACCAAATTGCTAGAATCTTCGAAATCATGGATTTTATTTTGAAAACGTTACCTATTTAGAAAAGACAATTAAATTAAAATTCATCGTTGGTTACAAACGCTTGAATATAATTCAAAAGGATTCATTGGTTTAGATGATATGTTCAATATTTGGACATCTCATTATATTCACCAGAATACATAAAACAAAAAATTTTTTCCTTCGTTGACATTTTTGGTATTCATTTTGTATTGTACTGAATAAATAAGAAACGAATTGACCGAAATCACATAATTTCAAGTACTGTTATCAACGAAATCATAACATTCAAATTCTGAATTTTACGTCCCCCTGTATATAACTCTTGCCACATGCTATCACTTTTAGGCGGTGCTGTATATATTTCCTGACAAATGGCGGCCTTCAATTTTAGCCAGTTCGCGCAGCTTGAAGCTCAATCTCCCCCCTTCTATAGACCATATTAGTGAGGTTAGGCGGGAAATTTGAATCGCGATCCATCCGTGGATCTGGTCCCTGAATTCCCTATGCATTTCTTATGGGACTAAAAATGTCGCGTACTTCTCGCCTGTTTTTGGATATTTTAGTGAATTTCTTAAGATTTATTTCTGTTGGAATGTGTTCTATGATCCTTTCTTAACAAGTTGAAACCAAAATTTCGTAATAAAATGGTATATTTTTTTAATAATGGATCAATATAAAATTGGTCGGCAAGATCCATGGAAGTTTGTCGTAGCTTCATTTCGTTTCTAACCTCTGAAGCTGACATCATTCTAACGCGCAAGCGTAGCATGTCATTTTCTTTGTTACGGTTCACGATTGACGTATAGCAGAAATGATCTGCGACATACGGATATATTCCGTATAATAATGTGTTCAATTTTGATTTTAGGACATATAAAAGTATTTTGTGATGTAAAATGTACTTGGAAACAACCTCTAATAATTGCGGCACCCAATTTTGCATGTCTTTATATTAACATTTACTTCTAGCCAGCGATATTCCATCTTAAAGTCGATTCCTATGCAAAAAAATTTGAATATGGATCTCCCGCCAATTGAGTGATTCTAACCTCACTAATATGGTCTATATCTCTGTGTGTGAACCTTGGCTGTATTCGGGTTCGGCTTTCTGACAGTCCGAGAATTGTTCTAGCCGTCTGTTCCGATATTCCTGAACAGTACTGTCAGTATTTCAGAGACGATGCCTATTAGCCCAGTCGTTCGAATTCTATTGTTATTCGATTGCTGGCCAGTAAAACCAGCAATATCGGAACAGGCCCTAGGACTGCGCAAAACTGTTGCGCCCTAGTATTAAATCCTCTGCGCAGTTCTAGAACCATTCTCGGAACGTCCGAAAGCCGAACCCGAATACAGCTCTTATCGCCAGTGTTAGGTTAGGTTAGGTTAGCATCTTATATTAGTGTTCTGTGGTTAGCATCTTCGGCTATCATACTTGAAATAAATTCGTTATTTATTGTATCAATTCTTCACCACCATACTACGTACTCTTATTTCAAAAACCATCATCAAGAATTAAACGAATTCGGCACAAATTTTATACTGTGAATTCCGGTAAGAAAGGCACAGAACAGAGATATCTCTGGTGCCAGAGATATACCGTCTGTTCCGATATTCCTGAATAGTACTGTCAGTATTTCAGAAACGATGCCTATTGGCCCAGTCGTTCGAGTTCTATTGTTATTCGATTGCGGGCCAGTACTCACAGAACACACCGACTTACTTTATGCCAGTACTAACAGCAATATCGGAACAGGCCCATAGAACCACTAATATACACAGAACACTAATATACAGAAGAAAGGTAAAGGTAAGAAATGAAACATAGAGCAAGAAGAAGAGGATCATAAAATTGGTTTGTTTTTGTATCAAGATTAATTGGGACCAAAATAACTTCCGAAAATAAATCACTTCCTATTTTTTTAAGCAATATTCCGAACTTGAATAGGGGAAGTCAGGAAGTGTGAGTTATGAACCATCTCCCCTAATGTTAAAAGTCCGACGTATGGAGTATTGGAAGCAAAAGTTCTGGTATTAGAACAAAAGTTTTACATACTGAATTTCAGAAACTTGAACTATTTCCATAATTCTCTGAGAAAAATGGAAGAAAATCCCGTGCTATTACATGGTCCACCGCCACCCCCTATGAATATACTGCCACCAACCCCAGCAGGTTTGGAATCTTTATATTCCTTGTGTAGGAAGATATATCCTGATCAAGTGAATCCTTTACAAGTGACTGCTTTATTGAAATATTGGTAAGTTTCATGAGAATTATTTGAGTCTAAGGTTTTCGAAAAGTATTCTAAAATCATATTCGTTGATAATGCTTTGCATCTGGGAATGAAAATATGACTTCACAAAAGTAATTGCGAAGTAATAACTTTTTAGCTGTCTCATCTTATTTTATAATAAGTGGGCTGTAAACATAGACAAATCCAACAAATCAAATTTCACAACAAGCAGTCCTGCCAATATATTTAGATATTATTTCAGAACACTTCTCCGGGAACTTTTCAGTTCATTAAGTTGAAAATAACTTTTTAGGCTTGGTGGTCCAGATCCTTTGGATTACATCTCGATGTACGCAAATCCCGGTAAACCTGAAGAAAACATTCCCCCCCACTGGCACTATATAAGGTAAGATTCACATTCTATCAATGATCCGCAGGCAACTTAACGTGATATCAGTTTTGGTTTGTCAGATTTACATGGGGACGCCAGGGTTCACGACGTTTCCACTCCTGATGGAATATCAGGCTTTGGCTTCGAGCTGACCTTCAGGCTGAAGAGAGAGCCAGAGGAAACTGCACCTCCAACATGGCCCGCCACATTGATGCAATCTCTGGCCAAGTACGTATTCCAATCGGGTAACACACTGTGCGCGGGCGATCATGTTTCCTGGCACTGCGCCCTCGACAACAGCGAGTCGAGAATTCAGCATATGTTGATGACTCCGGACCCACAGCTGAATTCCACCAGGACACCTTTTGGATCTGTGGATTTCATCCAGATCGTAGGAGTATGCCCGGAAGAATTGAAAGCGGCGCAGCAGTGGAACGGCATGGGCGTTCTGGAAATGTTGAAGCAGCACCCATCGTGAGTATTTTCAATAATATTACATCTCTTACGTTATTTTTGGAGATAATGAACCAAAAATTATGACCCCTGTCTGAAATTGGACATTTGAGGCAAAAAATATAAGAAAAGCTCTAACATGAGGTAATAAACTTGCCTGTCGCTTCTTGGTCCCCAATTTTTTTTCAATGTTTCAAATTCTTTAGATCCAAATTAAAAACTAAGATTCAGCTGATGGTCGTTTGAATCGAGCAGGCTAAAATTTTGATAAGCAATGGATTCAAGTATTCTCAGTCTAACTTTTATTTTTTTTATATAATAAAAGATGATATTTTTTTCTGAATCCATTTTTTTTGAGAATAGTACTCCAAAATATATTTATTATACAGAAAAAAACAGCATGGTGGTGAGAGTTATTTTTTTTAGACAAAAATGTAAGACTGTCCCAAAATTGAGATAATAAGTCGTCGATATATAAACTGCTCCACAAGAGTTAGGGATATCGTATTCAATTGTTTTTAAAAGAATGTAATCTTCCAGAAAATCGCTGTAAAATCATTTAAAACTCAATAACAACTTGAATGGATCCAATAAAAATCAGTATGGGACATTTCGTCAATCTGGTCGCCTTTTTTCTGAAGTTTTGTTCTTTGCATATGCTTCATGAATGTTCTTATTTTGAAATGAAGTCAGTTTATCAATGGCTTCCATTTGAAACGAGTTTTCTGAAAATGCCAAGACGTAAATTAGCAAACGCTGAGGCTAATAGGGCTATTGGAATGCTACAGGGTGGCCTAACTCAGGTTGTTGTAGCGGAAAGGCTCCAAGTCAGCCAAACTGTGATATCTCGACTTTGGAATAGGTTCAGGGAGACAGGTTCCGTGTTGGAAAGACCAAGGCTTGGTGGGCGACGAAAAACAACACCTGCTCAGGATCGTTTCATCATCGTTTCGGCGAGAAGAAACCCTACATCTATGTGTAGAGTGCTACGGAATACTCTTCAAAATGCAGATGGGGTCCAAGTTTAAATCGAAACCATCAGACGGCGTTTGAGAGAGGTGAATCTAGGTTCTAGACGTCCATTAAGGGGAGTTTCATTAACACGTGACTATAAGCGTCAAAGACTGGAATGGACAAGGCAACATATCAATTGGAACGGTGTAGTGTCCTTTTCACTGATGAATCCAGATATCGACGATTTTCAGATTTTCGAAGAATAAGGGTATGGACAATCCCACGCATACCCCGTAATCGTCGCTATGTCCAAGAAGTCCATCCATTCCGAGGGGGTCGTGTTATGGTATGGGCCGGGATATGTTTCAACGGGCGCACAGATCTACACATTTGTCCTGGGAATATGACCGCCTTACACTATAGGGAGCATGTCATTGACAATGTTGTGCCAAATTTTCACGCTGCTATTGGTGAAACTTTTCAATTTTTGTACGATAACGCTAGACCGCACCGTGCAGCCATAGTTGAGAATGCGCTCGAGGAGCTTGGTATTCAACATTTACCAATACCTCCGTACTCACCAGATTTGAATTGCATAGAACATGCATGGGATATGCTCCAATGAAGATTGGATAATCATCAACCTACCCCAGAATTCTTAAATGATCTGAGAGAGCTTCTGCCCCGTTTATGGAACCAAATTCCTCAAATGTTCAACAACCTTCTGTGTAGTATACAAAGAAGATGTCAAGCTGTTATTGATGCCCGTGGAGGCCATACATTGTATTGATAGTCTTAAAATGCTTGAATTCTCTGGGAATAAAATTTCGTTATTTTACTCGATTTTTCTTAACCACCCTGTATACGCTGCAGGCCTACAGGCTAAAATTAATTTGCAACTTGAAATCATATTAATATGAATTTTCATCACAAAAATCTTATTTTAACTATAGTTTTTTGCAATTTAAGTCAATATCCCTAACTCATGTGGAGCAGTTTATTTTTCATGATACATAATTCTATTCTTTAGTGTGTCTTTAGCTGAAAAAATAGTAATAATAAATGAGATATGTATAAATATGTTGTGGGATATAGGACAGTAAATACAAGCTGGATTGTATGCAATGTACAGGGTGTAAATAAACTGTTGGGTAAATGAAATCAGGAGAATCACTTTTGCCTTATGAAATAACCCGTTTTCGACGCATAAGCGTGGTCAGTTATGTATGAACCTCTAAGTAACGGTACTTTTCAAAATGGCGGAAAACCCTCGATGTACATGATTTTTTTTGGTTGCCCAATTGAATTTTATTTTCTGAATGGACACAATTTTCGAACAATTTCTGTGAAAAAATTTTTTCATAAATCGAACACACCTTTTTTTACATTTCTACAGCGAAAACAAATTTCACCCGAAATTGTTGAAATGTTTCCTGATTGTACTTTTTTTATACCTAACACAAATATGGAAACAGAATCGAAAAATATTAAACCGTTTCTTTACTGCAGCCCTCCAAATACCATGATATCATTTACTCCTTTGAACCCTTATTCGATAGTGTTGAAATATTGAATGATTTGTTTTTACAACGAAAATTAAACTGTAAATGACAAATTTTCCTTAAACAGCTGACAAAATGGACCAGTTCATATTTTGAATTCGTTGATCGATATTCTATATCAACGCAAAACAAAATAAAACGAGAGAGTATCATTGGACTTCCTTTGGTAGAACAAGGATAGAACTAAGCAAATGACATGGTGGCGCCGCCACGAAACTAATCCCATATCCCCGATTTTCTGAAATGTTGATGCTTGCAAAAAGTGACAAGTGCACACATCAGTGTTTTAGACATTTAATAGCGTTTTCTATTGGTAAAACTAGTGCTGCACTGGTGCAGTTTTTATGTTCTATTGGCGTTCGGAGTGCAAAAAGTCATGTTCTTTTGGAAAACTGGTTCCGCACTATATGCACTCAGTGCGCATTTTTCGACACGAGGTCTGAGAGCTCGTGCCAGTGTTGGGCTATGGTCCGTATTTACACATTTGGTAACAGAGACAACCTTTCTCTACGTTTGGTAACCGAAAGTTACCAGAGCGGTTACTCTGGTGACAGATATTGAACCGAATTGTCAGGAATTCGACATATACGGACCGCCCACTTACTAACCAGATGAAGAAACCAAAGTGTATATACGGACCACAGCCTTGGTGCAATTCGGTTAGATTCAAAACCAGAGAACACTGACACAATTAATGGTAAAATTTTAAAATTCATATTATGTTGAAAATTTGAAAAATATTTTCAGGATATTGTTTAGTACTGTTTTGCAACTTTTGACGTTATGAACAGTGAAGATATTTTTGCTGTTATGAATTTGTTATCTTCACAGTGAAGATGAGCTCGAATATTCAGCTGTTTTATCTAAACAGAAGGACACTCCGAAAATAGAAAAATTATTGTTCACAAGAGGACTGATGCTGAGTAACAAATAGATTATTTTTGTATTTTAATTATCCGTTCAAAAATAAATGAATTGCAAAAATGAAATTAATCTGAAGTCGCGCACTTACTAGTTACATGATTTGAAAACATGATCAGGATAATCTTTTTCAACTGCTTTATTTATAGAAATTATTTCTTTATTGAATCTGAAATTGAGTACTAAAACATTTTCCATTTTTTATTTCAAAAAGGGCAAACTGGCCCAAAACAAACAAGGCAAAATGACATAGATTTCTTTTCTATCTATGATCGACCCGTTCAAATTTCGGTTTCTTATGTTCTGTTGGAGCTGCACTAGATGAGCTTCTTGACGGCACGGAAATAATATTCGAGTGCACTCAGTGCAGAACTAGTTTTACCAATAGAAAACGCTATTAGCCTTGACATACTTTCGTTCGCATAGAATTATGTATGAACGTAAGAAAAGTTCCACTTTTTGACTTTCCATGACTCAGATTGGATTCATATTTGGCCCTATGTTTCCTCGCGAAGTATTGATGTTTTTGGATAATGAATTATTACCTCCTTCATTTTTGCCACATCTCTAGTATGACCAAATCCATCATTTTGAGTATGATCGTTCCCCAACGAATTTCAATGCGAAAACGATTCAATCGATTGAATACTATCCTTTTCAATTTCAGCACTGGTGGAATTTGGCACATCACAGACATGAGAAGGGGAGAGAGCATTTTCGAATTGAACGTGAATGCACACGACGTCGTAGAGAGAGGCGTGGAGTTGGAAGGATCGAATCTGAGCGGTGTTAGCGCCAGATGTTCGTGGGTTGAGCAATTGGACTGGTCGACGACCGGCAGAAAATCAAGAAACGAACTGATAGAGAACAATATGGTTTCCAGGGACCAGGATTTCCGAAGAAACTCCGATTACCCAAAATCTCCCGCATCTTTCAGGCATCAAGACCCGTCGATTTGCGGTAACACTTTTAGGTTAGAAGACCTGCATTACAGCAATGCCAGTTTGCCTGAAACCACAGAACTCGGACATCTGAAGAGGTTGGAAGGGGTCCTCCTTGTTTTCAACTTGGAGGCTGGGAGCTTACTTCCATTGGCCATAAGGTAACAGCTATTTTGTCATCACATAGTTAAGACATAATAGGTAAAATAGCTCGTTGTGAGTTCGTGTCCAAGTAGTTAATGCATTGTTATAGGCTTTCACTACCGGATTATTATTCTGAACTGATTTAGTGATGTAAAATTGTCCGGATAAGACAACTTTTTGTTGCTGAATTAGCATTATTATTGATAATTGGTTGAGGTCAGGGATGAAGGAAATCAATTAGATGAAAATTCTGCTGCCAGTTCCCCTCATGTCTCGGTCCTTCATGTTACGTCCGTACCTGTACCTTATAATGACACCATTTTACGTGTTTTCTGAGTAGACATTAGGAGTCAACCGATGATAGGCCCGAAGATGATTTAAATATAATCGAAACGTCGGCAGAATTTTCATCTAATTGATTTCCTTCATCCCTGACCTCAACCAATTATCAAAAATATATCCATTTGAAGGTCATTAAACTAATATTATTATTGATAATGAAATGGATTGTCAAATAAAAGGTACTTGACGTTATTAGAGAAACCACAGTAGTTCTGCAGCCAGATAATGAGTTCAACAAATTATTTTAGGTTAGAATCCCACCCTTAAATACCTAAGTGGTTATTACAGGAACACTTAAATTTAAGGCTAGCTTAAATTTAAGGCTAGCTTTATCCATTTGAATGTCACTCAACAGTTGGTGCAACGTAATTTAAGTTATGGGTTTATTTTAAGGGACACTTAACTAATATTATTATTATTGATAATGAATTGGATTGTCTAATAAAAGGTACTTGACGTTATTAGAGAAACCACAGTAGTTCTGCAGCCAGATAATGAGTTCAACAAATTATTTTGGGTTAGAATCCCACCCTTATATACCTAAGTGGTTATAACAGGAACGCCTAAATTTAAGGCTAGCTTAAATTTAAGGCTAGCTTTGTCCATTTGAATGTCACTTAACAGTTGGTGCAACGTAATTTAAATTATAGGTTTATTTTAAGGGACACTTAACACTAAGTGCGTTTGGTGCAAACGGGTCTTATAGTTTTTACACAAAAAATAAAGAAAGATTTTTACTTTCAGCCCACTTTCCCTCATTGTATTCTGAAAAAAAATATGGACACTACGGCTGCAAGCTTTTTTAAAAATCTACACAACTAACCAAGATTCTAAAATGGTATAATACTTCAAGAAAACTAGACGCAAAAAGATCCATATTATTTAAAACAATAATGAAATTTCTTAATTGCTCTTGTTGGTAGTAATCAACTATGTGACAAAAATGGGTTTTTGTTCTTAAATTAATTGAAAAATGGTATTTATTTATTTATTTGATAATAAACCTTATAATAAATGTTCAAATTGCTTGCCACCATCATCAATACACTTACGACATCGCCTTAAAAGTAATTAAAAATTAAAAATATTAATTGAGCGATTAATGATCTCGGACATCACGGGTGGCTCCCTCGTGACCCAACATGGTAAGCTGCGTGCATGGGACACTTCTAACGATTCTACCCGATCAACATCATAATTATGGTTCGTTTTCTCATCCCAGACTCTATAATCTGCGATGGTAGCGCTGTTGTAAGTGTTGAGACTATAGGTCAATTCATCAATTATATTCAGATACGTACTATATTCTGTAGTTTGAAGAAAATGATTAAATCGAAAGAACATATTGAACAGATCTCAATAAAAATCCTGAAACTGTATAAATTTTATCCGCATGCTAAGAGGAAAAGCAATATATCAGTGAATTTTGTTTAAGTACAATCTTAAAAGTGGAGCATGCTAGCCACAAGACACAAATCTACTATTTCTGGTAAAATTTATCCTGAAAAACAACTGACATATGTAGGGAAATATGGCAATCCAACATTCTGGAAAAAATATTTTTTCACCTGATTCTTTGCTTCGAATTCTGCTGCTTTATAGATTTCAAACTACATATTTAAAATTTGCAATATTTATTGATACTCTGAAACAAACAAAATCTCGTGATTATCGCTTGACTCCTTTGATTAAATATCACTCACGTCACGTGCCCATATCTAGTAACCATGTACATATCTTAGCAAAATGCTCCTATACTAAGGATTATTTCGATTCATTTGTAAGTTGATAATAATTATGAAATCAAATTGGAATGTTTTCTTCTAGGGGGAGAGTGAAACATGGAAGACATTTCACCTTTAAATCTGTTCTTGGAGAGACTGCAATAACCTTGGTGACTTCTTCAGTGACCGGCACACTTGTAGATAATGAGCATCCTTATGTTGCTCAGGGGTACTGGCTTCAAGTTTTAATACCAGACGATCTGGCTCAGGATATGAGGGAAAAATTCCAAATTCTCTCCAATCCAGAATCAGTGATTTTACCTCACACTTTCACGTGGCATGAACACAAATTATCCATAACAATTGTACCAGATAAACTATAGAACCAAGGAATTCCAACCAGATATGAGAATATTAATTAACCATGATTATTGATTCTCATCATATTCAATTTTAAAAAATCGGAATAGTATTCGTTGCTTGGCTGATTTCTGAGATACTTAGCAATATATCTGTTCAATCCACTCGAAAATTGCCCACGACAACAGATTAAATGCAATGAAGACATTTAACAAAACTAGTACGTGAGCATATTGGTGTACTGTGAATTAATAAAGAATTGACATTCTGCCGTCCAGAAAGTGCCTTCTGTAAATTAAAACGTGAATTTTATCATATCTCAATCCCAATTATTTCTAACTATTTATTGAAGAGTTTGTAATTTATTTTATATATGACATTTATTCCTTTTATCGATGTTTCTAGTTCAGAACATTTGTATCAAAATGATTATTCTGCAAAATATATTGTATTTATATCTTCAGTTTTTTTTAATGTTGATTACTAATAAGATCCACACTGGTTATACCTAAATATTGGGATTACCGTGGATTAGTGAAATAAAGAGAGAGAAAGCCTATCGATTCGACACTCAAATGTCTGCAGTTCTAAGCAGTATGAAATATCTTGGTAGAGACTTTCAATGTCCAGTTGCTGCGGGTTTATAAGTAGGGTCATATCGGACCTTTCTAGTGGTTCGAATCTGGACTCTAAATTGGTGAGATTCGCTATTCGGCATGTTCTTCTGACACGTTTCACCATCCTTCGCATAACAGAGGTCAGCTCCAAAGAATAGCGGCGGTAGAACATAGGAAGAAAACGCTTAGTTATTGAGGTCTTCTATCAGATGAATTATAGTCCCCATGAGCGGTATAACTCAGGATACCTGTGCCACAAGATAATCTAGTTGAAACCGGGACCAAAGTTGCACTGACAGCGTTACCAGTGCAGCTTTTAAACACATTCAACTCCTACAAAAAGATGGATCAGTCGAACGGAATAAAATTTGTATCCGGAGGTGAAATACCCTCCCATTCGGATCTCCGGGGGAGTGTGCCTGAGCGAGTGAAGCATCGTACAACCACCAATGAAAAGCGCATAGCTTTTGCAGCATGAAACGTCAGAACCTTGCTAGACAACCCTAAGGCCGATCGACCATAGAGGCGAACAGCCCTAATCGATAAGGAACTGCAACTGCATTGCAATAGTTGCCCTAAGCGAGACATGCGAAGGTAGCTTGGTAGAACAAGCATATACTTTTTTCTGGAAGGGTTTGCCGGAAGGCGAAATCCAACAACATGGCGTAGGCTTTGCCATTAGAAACGACCTGGCCGCCAAACTAACCGAAAATCCAGTTAGCATCTCAGAACATATAATTACCCTACGCTTTCCTACAGCAAATAACACTTTCGTGAACATCATTGCAGTATACGCACCCACTTTGAACTCCTCTGACAACTTGAAGGACACTTTCTACGAAACACTCGTTGCTACATTAGGTAAAATTCCAAAACGGAGACGAATAATCCTCCTTGGAGACTTCAACGTCAGAGTGGGTAGATGTCAAGACTCAGACCTGTGGCCAGGAATAATAGGGAAACACGGCACAGACACCATCAATTCGAACGGAGAACGTCTGCTGGCACTTTGTGCAGAACAAAATCTGAGTATAACGAACACCTATTTCATTACGAGACCCAATTCAAGGGGGACCTGGCTCCACCCGCTCTCAGGGCATTGGCATACTTTCGACTATGTGATCTCAAAGAGGTGTTGGTCACTGAACCCAGAGCGGAGCGAGGTCCGTCAAGAAATAAGGAAAATCAAGGAAAATTCAAGCTTACGCCGATAACCTTGAGTACAGGCGTTTTTTCGAAGCTATTTGGAACTGATTATGGTCCAAGCAGATAAGCTAACTTTCCTATAAGAGATGCTCATGGAGCTACCATAACTGATGATAGAAAAATTCTCGAAAGATGGAAGGAGCATTACTCCCAGGTCTTGAATGACGAAATCTCAATGTCGGAAATAATAAGTGCGATAAAAGATATGAAAAATAAGCAGTCACCAGGTCTGCACCTGGACGGCGTTCCAGCGGAGGTATTCAAAGCCCTGGATGAAGACATTGTCAATAGTTTCCTAATGCTATTTCGCTAGATCTGGGAACAAGGAGATGTGCCACAAGACTTCGCTTTAGTTATCAACCTCTATAAGAACAAAGGCGATACGTCAAATTGCAACAATTACAGGGGTATATCGTTGCTCAGTGTGGGCGGTAAAATTCTCTCGAAGATTATGGCTAATCGTCTGATTCCACTCTTAGAAAAGCTTTTACCTGAGTCCCAGTGCGGCTTTCGACCCAATCTAAATCGGTGGACCTAATTTTCACACTGCGACAGCTGCAAGAGAAGGCCCGTGAACAACAATCAAGGATCTATACAGCCTACATCGATTTAAGTAAGGCCTTCGACTCGGAGAATCGAAGAGCGCTATGGAAAACCATGGGACGCCTTGGAGTACCCGAAAAATTCTTAGAGTGTGTAAAAGCCTTCATACCAACAACACCGCTAGAATACTAATGGCTCTACAACCAACCATTTGTTAACCAACTCTAGAATAAAACAAGGCTGCGTGTTAGCGCCTTTACTGTTCAATATTTTAGCTATAGCTGTCTCGATAATTGCTGACATGAGTATGTCTGTAAGAGGTGTTGGAATTAGATTCAGATTTGATGGAGGCCTATTCAACCTGAAGCGCCTCAGAGCAAAAACACGTTCAAAGTTTATCACGGAACTTCAATATGCAGACGACTTCGCACTTATGGCTAGCAGCCCAGAGGATCTACAGATAATGCTGGACACCTATAAACATATATACGAAGCTCTAGGCCTTATACTCAACATCGACAAAACCAAAATCCTGGTAAGTCCGCCAGAAAGCCTTCAAAAACATATCAGCCTGGAGAATTAAACTCAGGTCGAGCAGTTCAAATACTTGGGAAGCTTCATGAATACTAGGGCTAACCTAGACACGGAAAAACACAACCGTATCAATTCGGCAACACGGGCATTCTGGAAGCTAAAGGACAGAGTGTTTAAAATTCACGACCTCAATCTGAAGACCAAGACAGCTGTTTACAAAACAGTGGTCCTCCCAACGCTACTTTACGGAAGCGAAAGCTGGACGCCCTACAGGCGACATATTAAACAGCTTGAACAAACGCAACAAGGTCATCTAAGACAGATGGTTCCACAAAGTTTCGAATGCAGAAGTCTTGCAACGCGCGAGTTGTACAATTGAGGCTCAAGTAACGAGGGCCCGACTCAGATGGAGCGGCCACATTCTGAGGATGCAAGACAAAAGACTCCCCAAAATAGCTCTGTATGGCGAATTGACAGAGGGAGCCCGGAAACCAGGATGCCAGTTTAAGGATACTTTACATGAATACCCAAAATCAGTTAATGCCAATCATAACTGGGAACAACTAGCGTTAGACAGGTCACAGTGGAGATCTTTGGTGCACAGTTCTAATGGAGACTCGAGAAGGATACAGCGGCGGCCAGATCTGCTTGGTGACTATCCATGCCTGGAGTGTGGAAAGATCTGTAGGTCACAGTTGGGTCTCTTCAGTCATAGGGGGGCACACAGTCGCAATAAGCCCTTAAAAATTAGAAGTCTGTTCATTTTTTATATCTTTTTGTAGATTTATTCCCGGTAATGGGATACAGCAATGAATGAATGTAAGTGTTCGAAGATATTCAAAACATTAGTATTATTAATAGAATGATCACGCCGGAAGGCAGTGAATACAATAATAAGAATAAATTCAGATGCATACCACCCGCCGATATGAATATCAACAAGTGTTACGATCTCAATTGAAATAGCCAATTTGCCATCGTCAAGGCCCAAAATGGAGTACGCCCCATCGAAGAAAAGCAGATGCTGACCATGGCTTCGGTCTCATTCTGAATTGAACTAGCCAATTTACTATCGTCGCAGCCCCAAATGGAGTACGCCCCATCGAAGAAAAGCAGATGCTGACCATAGTTTCGGTCTCGGAGACCGAAACCATGGCCAGCTAAAGATATCACGATATGATAATTTAACCGATTATCGTTCCGTTTGCCGCAGCTATTGCTTAAAATTCAACTTTAATTGACGATAATGCCTATCCTTCACAACAGTGTAGGCCTAGATCCAGCTCCCGTTGGCGATGTACGCATGAGTCGTGAATTTTAACGCTGAGAAGAGGCACATCATTATGCGCATTTAGTTCTAACGGGATCCAGACAAAACTCACTTGATGTTTCAGATATAATTTCAAGGATCAAATTATGGGCATAGAATTATGTGGAATTAATCAATGTGAGATAGTTTTCCTTAGCATAGTCTTTTTTTCGTATTTATGCTCATCTTTTTCGACCTTTGAAAATCCTTATGAAGATTTTATAGGAAAAGACGGACGAGATTACCAAAAAAAAGAATGTTTCAACTAGGATCGAATTGTATCATTGTTTAAGGAAGCTCAGCAAAAATAGATCATCCCTCTTTTTGTACATACAGCGATCGGAGGCCAATTGGAATCCCTGAGAGTGCAATTTTAAAACCTTTTTGTAATTGTATCTTCCACGCCCGCTTACCCATACCCAACCCTTAAGAAACTTGAAGAAAACAAGGTTCTATCAAAGCAAAGAACACAAACTTAGAAATAATAAATATTGAGTTTAATAGCACTATACATTGTTTCAATTCTATTCAATCCAAATGATATTGCGATATTTTTATGTCTTAAATATTATCGACGCGATAGAAGAAAGAAGAATTGCCTCACTAATAAAAAATATCAAATTACGGTATAAAACATCTTGGAAACAGAATTTTGAAAAGAGTGATGTGTAAGCTTGCCAACGATAAATAAAAACAAATCGAAAGTAAAAGAAGATATATACACATTTCAGTTTTCCAGCAGCTTGTCCCAATTGACAGAGTTGGAAAAGACCTCCTGCTCCAACCACAATTCATAATTGGAAGTGAAACTTTCCGAAAGATCGTAAGGTACCCCGAGAACGCTACTCAGGCAGTTATCCACCGGTTCGTATTCCGCGTCGCAGACATTGGTATATCTCCTGTTGTTGAATCTGTCCACGGATCCTCTTAGAGCGCACTCCTCAGCCTGGAAGTCCCACGGACGCGCGTCCAAATCGTTTCCGAAGGCCCAATCGTCGTTCAATCTGTGTCTCACTTTCTGGTATATCGCACTTATCGTTTTCATGTTCGATTTTCGCCATTGCCTGCCCAAATATTTCGTCTGCATCTTGAGTAACTTCAAAACGTACAGTTGAGTCATTGCGTGACGCACCTTCAGTGTACGTTTCAAAATGGGCGCCGATTTAAACACCACCAACATCATTATCCTGGAATGTTTCCATTTTGTCAGCTTGTTCAGTATCCTCAGCAGGTTTATGCAGGAAAAGATGTTCCTCCAAGAATATGGGGAAGAATCTCCTATCTCCAGAGTTTCCACTGTCAATTCCGGTTGATCTCCGATCACGCAAGAGGGGAAGTCGAGTATGGGGATGATGTTTTTAGCGCCGACGTAGGCCATGATGTTCTGGTTGAAAAATTTCAAGACTAGAGGGATGCAATTTGCAAAAACCAAATGCTGAGACATGAACTCAAACTGGTAGACGTGATTAAGTTTCAAGTGTTTTAACAGGAGCAACAAGATCGCGGACACTGCTTTTACTATTATCTCCTTATGTCTATTGACATCAATACCCAGTTTCATCGACTGAAGGACCGTCATCGGCATCTCTTCAGGTAGGATGTCGGCCATGATGTTAATAGAGTCCGTCTTGGCCTTCGAGGTTGGCGCAGCGGCTAGGAGGATCTTCAGCAGCGCGATCATGTATTGGGGTAGGTTGGGGAACATGGCCCGGTAGAGTATCTCTGTCCTAGTCATCTCAATGTCACCTTCCGTGGTCGAAAACGGATTTCTCGCGATTTCTTCCTCTTTTTGAATCTGCAGTTCGGAAAGAGAGGTGTAAACGTGCTCCTTCAGAATTTTTACTCCTTCATGAATGGGCAGTGGTAGACCGGCCAGTGTTGTCGAATCGCCCTGAAGGCTGTAACCTAAAAATAAACAGAAAGCTTCTTTAAATTACAGGATATATGCAGCAAGCTCAACACTTATAAAAATATATCAAAAACGTACCTGAAAGCAATATGAAAATGATTTAATAAGAATGTGAAAACATCCCTACTTTTCTTTTCTCTTATTAAGTTAATTCAAAAACTTCAATATGAGCTTCTATATATCAAATGAAAAAAAAAATTGTAGAAAAAAGGAATTTAAAACACCGCTAGGAAGAGCATTGAATTTTACTTTCTTTCAGATACTTCGTACACTACCCAAAATAATTGTGTGCTCATATTCACAAATCGACTCCAAAGAGGAGAATAGATGAAAACACAGAACGTCGTCAGCCTTCAACAGGCAGGATAGCCATTTCCCCAGATAACCTCATGCATTCTCCTCTGGAAAAACTTCTCTATGATCCAAAGTTTCAAAAACTCAAGCGACGCAAATTAAGGGTGAATTGATATATACACTGCGCAAAAAAATTAACGCATATTATGGAAATCTCAAATTTATTCTACAACTGAAGGTGTTCTCAATGATAAGTATTTTCATCAGAATTATGCATGCATATGTTATCCACTTTCAACGGTTTTCTTCAATACAGATGTTTTTTCCCAGCGGGAATAAAAAAAGATGATATTATCGGATTTTGAATGTATTGGCTCCATTCTAAAATCAGTTGTTCTCGATCAATTCTAGTGATCAATAGTTTTTCTTTCGTTTGATTTTCTACACTCGATCGCTATGCAACGCAAAACACGCAATTTGACCCAAGAGGAATGTGCCCAAGCGGTAGTTTTGCGTATGTTTCCCATACAAGTATGTCCAGAATGTTGCTTCAGGGAGACAGGTATGAATGTCCGAAGACCAGGACAGGGTAGACTACGGGTAACAACTGCCATTCAAGAACGTTACTTGAGAGTTTCTTCGTTGAGACAACGGTTTGCAACCGCTCGCCTCCTTCAAATTCAGCTTGATCAAACTCATGAAGTGAAAATTAGCACTCAGACAATAAGAAATCGCCTCAGAGAATATGATTTAAGGCCTCGTGTCGCGGCAAGAGGCCCAGCTCTTACCCCAGCCAATCGAAGGGCGCGTTTGGATTTTGCGAGAGAGCATATCCATTGGGAAGAGGCCGATTGGGAAAGAGTTCTCTTCACAGATGACTCTAGATTCTGCCTCTGCCATTGTGATCGACGTTCCCTTGTATACAGACGTCCACATGAAAGATATGCTCAGTGCAATTTCCTGAATACTACTGGTTTCGGGGAAGGATCGATTATGGTATGGGGTGGAATATCTTTGACTGCTCGCACAGACCTTGTGGTCGTTGATAATGGAGCTATGAATGCTGATAATATAAGGAACATTCTTGAAGAGCATGTAGTGCCATTTGACCCATACATTGGTGAAAATTTCATTTTTATGGACGATAATGCCAGACCCCATCGTGCGAGCATCGTTCAGGTGCACCTTGAACAGGTTGAAGTCTCTCGAATGGAATGGCCAGCAAGAAATCCAGATGTCCAGATCTCAATACGATTGAGCAGGTTTGGGACAACCTCAATAGAAGGCTGAGAAGTTCAGAAAATCATCCAGCTACTGTTAATGACTTAGGAATCCAACTCGGAGAAATCTGGGAAGGATTAGATCAGAACATTTTAAGATCACTCATTTTGAGTATGAACCGTCGTTGCCGAGCTGTAATTAACGCAATTTTCCATTTAATGTGTCTTGTTTCATTCAAAACCTTTCCGAGAGAACATAAAAAATAAGTTATAAAGTCAATGTAGAGTTAACTTTCATTAAAATTGAGATTTTCAGAATGTGCATTAATTTTTTTGCGCAGTGTATATGATACCCTGATTAAGAGTACTCTGGTATACGGATCGGAAACTTGGCGGATGAAAGAGCAGATGAGGAGAAGAATAGAGGCTACAGAAATGGACGCAATAAGACGGGCATCAAGAACATCAAGACGGGAGAGGATACCCAATGAGATAATAAAGGAGAATATGGGAGTAAAGGAAACGGTCACAGAATTGATAGAGCGGAAGCAGCTAGTGTGGTACGGACATGTCCAAAGGATGGCAGAGCATAGATTACCAAAGAAAGTGATGAGATGGATTCCGCCGGAACATAGAAAGAGAGGAAGACCGAAGAAAACATGGATTGAGGGAGTGAGAAAATCAATGAGTGAGAGGGGACTGGATGATGAAGCCTGCAACGATAGAAGGCACTGGCAAATGGGTATCGGACAACGTCGTAGGGCGTTCTAACCCGAATATATATATATATATATATATATATATATATATATATATATATATATATATATATATATATATATATATATATATATATATATATATATATATATATATATATATATATATATATATATAGATATAGAGGGAAATATTTGTCGGTTATGTAAGTAGAGTCGCTTTCCCAATAAATACCAAGACTCTATATATATATATATATATATATATATATATATATATGAGTACCTACCCAATTATTTTGGGCGTCGACCTGGAAGAACATTCAATGCTCTTTCCAGCAGTGTTTTAAATTTCTATTCAATCTGCAAATTGAGGGAGTTATGGCCATTTTAATGACTCAAGATCGAAAACAACGAAAAACTTCTGAAATTCGCGAAAAAAGAATTTCTGGCGGAATATAAAAAACTTTAATAAGAATCTGTACTAAAAAACATATATTTCCATTTAAAAATGAACTCAAGGTCAAGATTAAAAAAGATATGTTAATCTTCTGTACCCCTTGATACCAAACAATTTTTATTTGAAATGAACCCAGAGGATGAAAGAGAGCAATTCAAACTTTTACAATCTAAAAATAATAAAGCAGGAATTAAGAAATGGCAACAGATCCTAGGACCTGTTCCGCATTCCAGATGTCAGCAGAAAAAAAAATATCTATGAATATACCACAAATAGAGATACTCATAACACCTCAGCAAAACTTTGAACAACACTGAAAAATGTATAGAGCTATTCAATGTAAAATGGGATATTACGATATAGTATGGAATACGCACCAACAAACTTCAATCGAGAAACATCTAGAAATGCATCAATTTCCTTCTGTCGAATTTTTGGCTTCCAAGGTAATCCCCTTGGCACAACTAAAGTATCTGACATATTTGGTGGTGGAGTAGGTGGCTTATTTTGAAAATCTGCGTTATACATCTGGTTATTTTCATTATTCTCAGAAACCCTTCGATCATAGAACTCTGATAAATCATTCATATCATCATTATTTTCTCCTCCCATCGATGAATCTAACTCCATACCTAAAAAAGTTAGACAGTACAATAATAGTGAATCAAGACTGATGATCATGAATTATCTTACCCATGGTATCCTGGTCATCTAAACTACTCTGTTTCATCAGAATTTGTCTTCTAAAAGGTCTTGTGTTTCTCTTTTGGTTTTGAGCTTCCAGGAGATCCGAAGCACTAGCTGGTGGAGAAGAAGGCCTCATATTTTTCAGAACCTCAAATGCATCTTCGTTGTAAACTGGTAATCCAGCCTTTTTCCTCTTCTCTACTTTCATCTCTTTGAGAGTCTTCATGCCTCCCAATGTTATCAATATCAATTTCCACAAAAGCAGCAAAACTTTCTTCATTGGAAAATGAGGGGCTGTACCACTACAGAATTTAGTAATCATTCCTAACAACTTCACAATCATAATTTCCTCATTATCCGGATAAATGATATCATTTATGAATGATTCTATTATTTCCTTGTACTCTGTAGATTCAGAGTTGTTTTCATTTCTAACAACTTCTACTATAGTGTAAAGAACAGATAATATTACTCTCAAGTCTTGAGAATCAGCCAGAGAAACTGCCACTTTCCTCATTGCAACATGAGAAGCACTACTGTTTTCTATTTCCAAATTTAAGAGGTCTGTGAAAGCTGAAAAAGCTCCAAGTTTACAAAGTAACATAACATTTTTCTTAGTCCATTCTAACTGTTCTGTGTCTGACTGCATCTCGGCCCAACAACCTTGTGCCAAATATAAAACACACCTTGCAGCTCTCATTCTAAGGGACTTGTTACATATCTCCAGTTGATTTAGTAGTTTCATAACTATGGATTCTTGATCAGCACTAGATAATCTTTGCCAACTTGGAGGTAAGTGGTATGTTTCCATCTGTTCCTCAAATGCTCGTACATTGAGAGTCAATTCAGGTTGTTCTGTGTAGCTGTATAACTCTGCAATTTCATTCGCATGGGAATCTGTGTCATCATAGTTGAAGATAATATCGGAAGATTCATTTCCACTGCTACTACAGCCACCCCCAAAGGCTTCTTGATTTATCACCATTATGAATAATAATTATTTATATGTGGTAATTGAATGTATCACCAAGAACAGTTGCATAAAATGGTTAGTGTTCTGCTTTATGTATTAATGCCCTAAAAATGTTATCCTCATTGTGAAATTAAATGCTATTTCCAATTTTTCTTGACTCAGGCAGAAGGCTGTAATCAGTTAATCACAACAAAAACGATGTATATGCATAGACGTATAATCTAATTATTGTTATTAGGTCTTTCTATATATGACATCCCAGAAATACACAGGAAACATTTTTTGTTGACATACGAAGAAACCAACCTCAAAAGTCAAAACCACAGATAAACTAATAAGGCGCTTTCCATAGACATTGAACTCTATGGGAAGAGTTCAATGTCCATAGAGAAAGTCTCTGTCTCTGGCACTTTCTTTTTGGCATTGAACTAAAACTTTCTTTAGTTCAATGCTTTTTGGTACTTCTGCACAGAGATATTCTATATCTCTGTTCATGCACCGGTACAGCTCCGACAGAGACAAACTCTCTGCTCATACCAGAGACAGTTGTCTCTGGCTCATACTCTACTCTCAGAGTAAGTTTGTGAACGCAACCTATGTATGAGATCTATGGTGGATACAAACCATAGAACCAAAGATTATAGAGAACTCTATAATCTTTGCATAGAACATTAATTTCCATAGAGAAAGGAGTCTCTGTTAATTTCAAAGTTGGCGGGATATCCATTAAAACTTTTTTTCCGGTTGAAATGAGATATAGATATATAAGAATATAATTTAATTGGAACAACCACTCTAACGGCCGGTTTCATAATCAAACCTAAAGTCCCTTTAATTTTAAAGCTTCCTTTAACCCTACTAAAAATGACAGTAAAGGAAGTTTTAAGCTTAAAGTGACGTTTAATTTGATTATGAAACTGGACGTTAATCTAGTTTAAAAGTTTTAATACAAACAAACTTCAAATTTTCAAAGAGCATTTTCGAAATATGACTAAATCAGATGTCAGAGTTAACCTGCCCTGGTAATGCTTTTAAATGTATGAAATAATTCAGATTTAAATTGTTTTCCTTCTTTTAGGGTGGAAAAATATAGGCCCAGCACACTCGATGATTTGGTCTCACATGAGGATATTATAAATACAGGTTAAAATTATATTAAGATTTTATTGCAAAATATTTTTTAATTTTGTAATTTTAGTTGGCAAATTTATAAGAGAAAATCAAGTTCCCCATTTACTTTTTTATGGCCCACCTGGTACAGGAAAAACAAGCACTATACTTGCTTGCGCAAAACAATTGTATAGTCCAGCGCAATTTCCATCAATGGTAATTGTTCATCAAAACAATTTGTTGAGTATTAGTTAGTATTATCGATTCTGATATTGGATGAAATTTCTTAGGTACTGGAGTTAAATGCTTCAGATGATAGAGGTATTGGTATTGTACGTGGCCAAATATTAACATTTGCAAGTACCAGAACAATTTTTAAATCTGGGTTCAAGTTAATAATTCTCGATGAAGCTGATGCTATGACCATTGATGCCCAAAATGCCTTGAGAAGAAGTAAGAACTAAAATCATCAAATTGTTCCACGTTATTAATTCATTTTTTATTATTTCAGTTATAGAAAAGTATACTGAAAATATAAGATTTTGTATAATTTGTAATTATCTCAGTAAAATTATTCCTGCACTACAGTCTAGATGTACTAGATTCCGCTTCGGGCCTCTTTCTCCTGAACAAATATTGCCACGTTTGAATTTTGTTGTGGATCAAGAAAAGTGAGTGGGAATTCTTCTGAAGGAATTTTAACTTTGGAACTACTATTTTCAGTGTTAAAATCACAGAAGATGGTAAAAAGGCACTACTCCAGTTGGCTAATGGAGATATGAGAAAAGTTTTGAATGTTCTACAAAGTACATGGTTGGCCTATAATGATGTTACAGAAGATAATGTTTATTCTTGTGTGGGTCACCCGTTAAAAAGGGACATTGAAAATATGGTTAAATGGCTTCTAAATGAGCCACTAAAAGATTGTTATAAAAGTATCCTTTGTGTGAAAAGGTGGTTGGGATTAAGTTCAACTACATAAGTTAGTATTATTCCAAAAATAATTATTCTCTTCTTCATTTTCCAAGCTTTTCTGAAACCTTGGGTTCATCTTCTAGATATATTCCTAGTATCATATGTAAAATGTTTAGTTTCACAGGTTCAGTGTTTACATAGGAATAGGATGATAGCTCTGACAAAGGCAGACAAAAAAATTATTCTTTTCTTTATATGTCAAGGGCTTTTTTTGTTTTTCTTGTTCAATGGGCACTAAGATTATCATTTAGGTATACTTATTACTTATACTAATTTTTTGCCAAGGTGATGCTCTGAATTTTCCTCAAAGTATGGCAGAAATTAATGAATTGAAAATTTTAAAGGGTTTGGCTCTTCAAGATATTCTCACAGAAGTCCACAAATATGTTCATAGAAGTGAGTATACGCACTACTTACTTTACAGTGGATAATAAATAATCGTATTCTAATTTTCAGTTGAATTTCCATTTGATGTTATGATCCCGTTAATTAAGAAAATGGCGGAAATTGAACATAGATTAGCAAGTGGCACAAATGAAAATATACAACTCACAGCTCTGATATCGGCATTTCAAGCTGTCAGGGCACTGAGTCCAGCAGAATCTTGATTAATTAAATCTGATATGTATTAAGAATAAATTCTTATTTTTGTTATATTCCCTTTTTTTAACCATGTCTTATGTCTTGAAAGTCAACAACCTGAATTAGAATGAACCAAGGTCCAAGGGAGTTGCGGAAGTTCTTCCAGCATGTAACAAAAATGGTTTGGAATTTTCAAAGCAAGTTATTTGTGCGAATTTCAGCTCCCACTGTCCTATAAGAACCTCTCGTAGGGAGGATTATACTATAAATCTGTGAAATACAAATTATAATTTACAAGTTACGTTATGATCTGTGGCGAAAACTACTATTTCACCGTTGTATTCGTTCTGCGTGGATCAGCCTGTATAACAATCTTGTAGAGAACATAGAGTAATCTTTAAATGAGCAAAAGTTACATCAGAATGAAGATAACTAATTAATGTTCTATGCACTGATTACTGTCAAAAATACTGATAAACTGACAATTTCAACATCTGAGTTTGACAGATGAAGTATAACAATAAATAAACCCTCTGTGAATTCAAATTAAATTTGATTTATTAAAAAAATAAGAACAAAATACATTAATATTTCTTAGAGATGACTCTATAACTTTCTTAAAGCTAAACGACGAATGTTTCAAAATGTTGGATTCTTCGCCTGAGGATGAGGATTTTCCTGGACGTCTCTTGCATCAAGTAACTATTGAATTTAAAAAAAAATTCTCATCACCCATGCATTTTTAATTCTATTAGGCTGCTTTATGGGATAATACTGAACTGCTGGAAGACCTTCTTGAGGGAGGTCAAAAACAGTTCATTAACTCTCAGGATAGTTGGGGAAGAACACCCTTACATGCTGCTGCGATAACAGACAATTCTCTCTGCCTGAAAATACTGCTTGAAAATGGTGCTGATCCTAATATTTCATGTGGCTTGAGAGGAGAAAATAAAGTAATTAAATATGCCGAATTAGCTGTTTTCAGTGATAACTGAATTTTTACTGTTTACGTTTTCAGACTCCTCTACATCTCAGTGCAGAACATGGTCATATAACAAATGTTTCTTTGCTTCTAGAGCACAATGTAGATCTTTTACAGAGAGATAGTAATGGTATGACTGCAACTGATTTGTCTGATAAGCTTGGACATACTTCATGTGTCTCATTATTGAAGAGTGCAGCAGGTCAGTGTTTCAAAATTTATTTGGTGACTTAAACATTTTCCTTTACATTCGATTCCCAATGTTTAATGGAAGCTAAAAAATATCATTCAAATTATTCAACTCTATGAAATTTTGATGAGCTCTGATTATGTCATATTGACTGAAAGGAATAAGTATGATTTATCTTAGGCTGACGAGATTATCCCCACTTCAATGACGGACAGAACTGGGGGAATGTGTATATATTTATATATACACGGCAAGTCTTTGAATCATATAAATATTTCAACAGTAGATTCTTGAGGTCAAAAGAACCACTTTTTTCCTGTACCATTTTTTCTGATTAAGCCCTGATAAAAAGATGTAGCTATTTTAAATTTTCATAATGAGCTGGGCCATCCCTGGAAAAGCAAAATTACCTTCAGAATAACTAAATGAATCTGTGACACTACACATCGAATTTCACAGATATTTTTTATTTTTGAAAGTCAAATTACTCGAAAACTATATTATGAAATTCATTTCATTCGATAAAACCGTTTGTGAGAACTAAAAAATAAGATTTTTTTATATTTTTCAAGAACCTGTATCTTTTAAACCGAGCCGATTCGAAAAAAATGGTGTTTTTTTGACCTCAGGAATCTACTGTCAAATATTTGTATGAGTCCAAGACTCATCCTGTATATGCTTCCAGCTACTCAGTTTCCTACAACGTATGGTGAAAATAATTTATTGAAAATAGAGAGATAATAAAAGGTTATCACAACACAAAAACGAAAATTTAAAAATATTAATATAATGGTTGTGTGTTACACTGTGGAATGAGAAGAGGGCTTCAGGAGTTGCTAGAGAAACTTCTTCATCCCCAAAATTTGAATGTCTCAAATATTGGGTTAGGGAGGAAGACGCAGCTGCATTAAACATTTTTTTATGTTTGTAACTTGAAACATGAGAACAATATCTCTTCTGTCTCCAAATGCAATCTGAATTGACCCAAACACTTCGTACATTGGACTTCACTATCAAACTATCCCAGGCCTCACCCAAACCCACACACATTCACATTAGACTGGAGCGCCACCTTCCAGGATATTTTGAAAATACAATCAACCATTTGGGGTCTGTCCCAATTCCAAACCCAGTATGTCATTGATATCTTCCGAGCCGTTTGAAAAAAAAATTCTGTAACTCGGCTGTAACGCCACATACCAGGCTTGTTTGAAAATCTGAATTAGCAGCAGCATGTAGAGAAATTCAAGTTAAAGTTTTCCAAAACGTAAGGAATGAATTTGAAGATATATTATATTTTTGGCTACAAAATAATGGACAACATTTCGAAAATCTATAGTAAGAATTATTTTTTCATGTTTCATTGCTATCCTTGCTATGATTATTACTAATGAAAAAGGTCAAGTGTATGAGACTTTTGAAAGTAAAAATGGCAGAAACATGTGAAAGAGACTACCGAACATGCAGCCAGTTGTTGTTTATTTCTAAAATTTTAATTGGTCCACATTCTTAGTGGATCCTTGTAATTGGGTATTCCTGTTAGGATTTCTGTTTATTGTATATAAATAAATTCACGTATATGTCCATAGAAAAGAGACAAGCAGTTGCCACTTCCTCTCTTTCTACAAAGCAGAAACTTCAAAGGCGGAAACACATTATCAAAACGCGACGCGACCCGATGAAATGTATTGAATAAACTAACCGTTGGACGAACTCAAACCACATCCCCAAAATTAAAATGTTTATTAGTTGAATATTTTGGGAATAAACATTTTAAATTTTCCAAATTGAATTCCACACAAAAAAATTCATCAATTATTAGCCCGAGTCTTTTTTCTTGAACTTTTCATGTTTTCTCCATTTTCTCTCTTTTTTTCCATGAATAATTCGCTCCGATCCGTTTCATTTTTGTACTGATGATATTTCTTGTTTTGTTCCAATTTCTTCTATATGTTTTTCCTTCTAACAAAGCTTCGTCTGATAAATTCCTAATAAATTCTTCGAAAACAACAAATGAGGAAAATAATATTTCCTTGTTTTCTAAATATTTATAAAAGGTATTCGATGTTGTTTTTTTATTCTCCTGTCAAATTCAAATTTTGCTATCCCCAAATCTTGAGAAAATCTGATGTAGGAGCTATTCCTCTACTCATCATTCTTTCAATTTTTTTATTCTGTTTTGTTATTTGTTCATCTTGTTCTTCTATATGTGCATTTTGCTTTTCTAAATCATCTTGAATTTCATTCCCATTCCTTTTGATTCTGTTGTCAATTTCTCTCATCACTTTATTCTCTGCCAATCTTAATTTTTCTTGATTTTGACTTTGATTGTCTTCTAGTTTTTCATTCATGTCTTCTTCTATTTTATACATGCGTGAACTTCCTAATCCATTAAGTGCCATGATATTCTCTTCCATCCTTTTACATAATTTTTCCGAAATCTCGTTCATACCTATTTTCACTTCTTTCTCAAGGGATGAAAATCTTTCCGACATTATTTTAATTTTTTCCATTACTTCTCTCAGACTGTCAGACTTCACTATTTTGAATTTTCCTCTGACATTTGGGGGCCACAACTCGCAGGATAAAGAATTTCGAAAAGAAAGTTATAGGAGATTTCTTCTAGTTTTTTTAACCTTTCGAAATCAATTCAGAAACTTCATGTATGTATATTCATAGATAAAATGTGTATATTTATGTTAATTTTATATTTATTTCATTCGGGAATTGAACAGGCACCCAGTCAGATTCAAAAATTTGTAGAAAGATCAATGTACAGGGTGTTTTTTCTTATGGAAACAGTCGTTTAAAATGACCTAGGAAGAATCTACATTTTTTTCCGTTTCAAAAATATATCATACATCATATATCGCCCTCAGATGCGTTCAGATATTATGAAAAATATACAGTTTATATGTGAATTTCAAATGATTGAGTATTATCTAGGGTGAATTACACAATAATATTTCTCTACGCATGGTTTAAGTATTATTTAGCTTTTGATAACTTGATTCAATCCTCCATGGTTTGATCTCGGTTTAGAACAACTGTCATTTATTAGAATTCGAAGTCATTATTGGCGGCATTTTGGAAATATTCGAAAATTACGAGATCTGTGATTTCTTGCAAAAATAAATCTATAATTCAGCTTTCATTATACTCTTCATTTTAAATTTAACATAAATACAAACTGTATTTTTCATAATATCTGAACGAATCTGAGGGCAATGTAGATGTATGATATACACTGCGCAAAAAAATTAACGCACATTATGGAAATCTCAAATTTATTCTACAACTGAAGGTGTTCTCAATGATAATTATTTTTATCAGAATTATGCATGCATATGTTATCCACTTTCAACGGTTTTCTTCAATACAGATGTTTCTTCCCAGCAGGAATAAAAAAAGATGATATAATCAGATTTTGAATGTATTGGTTCCATTCTAAAATCAGTTGTTCTCGATCAATTCTAGTGATCAATAGTTTTTCTTTCGTTTGATTTTCTACACTCGATCGTTTTGCAACGCGGTAGTTTTGCGAGAAGAAGGGTGGACAAACAAAAGAATTGCAGAAAGGTTTGGAGTTTCCCATACAAATGTGTCCAGAATGTTGCAGCGATTCAGGGAGACAGGTATAAATGTCCGAAGACCAGGACAGGGTAGACCACGGGTAACAACTGCCATTCAAGAACGTTACTTGAGAGTTTCTTCGTTGAGACAACGGTTTGCAACCGCTCGCCTCCTTCAAATTCAGCTTGAGCAAACTCATGAGGTGCAAATTAGCCCTCAGACAATAAGAAATCGCCTCAAAGAATATGATTTAAGGCCTCGTGTCGCGACAAGAGGCCCAGCTCTTACCCCAGCCCATCGAAGGGCGTGTTTGGATTTTGCGAGAGGGCATATCCGTTGGGAAGAGGCCGATTGGGAAAGAGTTCTCTTCACAGATGAGTCTAGATTCTTCCTCTACCATTGTGATCGACGTTCCCTTGTATACAGACGTCCACATGAAAGATATGCTCAGTGCAATTTCCTGAATACTACTGGTTTCGGGGGAGGATCGATTATGGTATGGGGTGGAATATCTTTGACTGCTCGCACAGACCTAGTGGTCATTGATAATGGAGCTATGAATGCTGATAAGTATATAAGGAACATTCTTGAAGAGCATGTAGTGCTATTTGCACCATACATTGATGAAAATTTCATTTTTATGGACGATAATGCCAGACCCCATCGTGCCCGCATCGTTCAGGAGTACCTTGAACAGGTTGAAGTCTCTCGAATGGAATGGCCAGCAAAAAGTCCAGATGTCCAGATCTCAATCCGATTGAGCAGGTTCGGGACAACCTCAATAGAAGGCTGAGAAGTTCAGGGAAATCATCCAGCTACTCTTAATGACTTAGTAATCCAACTCGGAGAAATCTGGGAAGGATAAGATCAGAACATTTTAAGATCACTCATTTTGAGTATGAACCGTCGTTGCCGAGCTGTAATTAACGCAAGGGGTGGAAATACTCAGTATTAAATCACTTATCAGCATTTCAGTATTTTGAAAATTGTTCATTTCTCTTCTTTCACATAAGATTCGGTGAAATTCTGAATTTTTCTTCCATTTAATGTGTCTTGTTTCGTTCAAAACCTTCCCGAGAGAACATAAAAAATAAGTTATAAAGTCAATGTAGATTTTCAGAATGTGCGTTAATTTTTTTGCGCAGTGTATTTCTGAAACGAAAAAAAAATGGCGATTCTTTCTAGGTCATTTTAAACGACTGTTTCCATAAGAAAAAAAACAACTTCATGTTGTAGCTCAGAAAATATACCTGTTGGAAAAAATCATAGTACGCCACTGTATTGCTATCAAAAAAGTGTCTGTATAATGTTTTCATTTCAACATCCTAGCTCAAACAGGAACAGAGATAATGATCAAAGTTGAAATCGCCCAAATTACAATTTTGGCCTATCTATAACCCGAAAACAAAAGAAGATAGAGGAATGCAGTTGATGGCAATAATAGTTTCTCTATCTCGTTGGGTTGAAAAGTTGTAGTTCAGGTATCACCAATTTTGCCCACTCTGTACAGGGAGGGGAAATTTCGATATTTTAGCACTACAGCTTTTAAACCAGAGGAAATAGACAATATCTGATACCCTATTCTCGTTCTCTTTTTCTGAGAAACTAACAAGAGTGGTAGTTGTTTTTGGCCACCTTCTTTTGTTTTTGAGTTATAAGCGAAAAATGGCGATTTCGAAATAAATTTATATATCCGCTAATGCTGATGATAGAGCTCTGAAATTAAAATATTACACAGGCACTTTTTTAAGTAGAATCCAGTGGCGTGCTTGCCTTTTTAGCAGGATTTTTAATTACTATGACCCAAAGTTATGTTTTTTTAAATAGGAACACTAGATTTCTGTGCAATTTTTTGAAAGCTAAATTTTTACTGATTTCAAAAATATATAACATCATTTGATTTGTATGTAAACCATTTTTCTCAATATTTCTATGGTTTCTACTTTTGATGAGAATAGAAAAATGTAGAATCTTATGATTACCACAGTCTCCTTCTATTAGTCCTTTCATTTCTATGCTTCTCACTCAATTTCTCCAAGATTCAAATCTTGTGAAAATTGGTGGAAAGCATAGAAATAATGACATTGCCGGAAGGAGACTGCTCTTGTTATAGGAAGCTCTATTTTCTGTGCTCGTCAAAAGTAGAAACCATAGAAATATTGGGAAAAAAGGTTTTTGGCCATTCTCTGTTATTTATAACAAATCATATGATGTTATATATTTTTGAAATCAGTAAAAATTAAGCTTTCAAAAAATTGCACAGAAATCTAGTGTTCCTATTTAAAAAAACCTAACTTTGGGTCATGGCTTCGTAATTAAAAATCCTGCTAAAAAGACAAGCACGACACTGGATTCTACTTGAAAAAGTGCCTGTATAATGTTTTAATTTCACAGCTCTATCATCAGTATTAGAGGAGATATAAATTTATTTCGAAAACAAAAGAAGGTGGCCAAAAATGACTTCTACTCTTGTTAGTTTCTCAGAAAAAGAGACCGAGAATGGGGTATCAGATTTTGTCTATCTCCACTGGTTTAGAAGCTGTAGTGCTAAAACATCGAAATTTGCCCACCCTGTACAGTGACTATATAGTCACTGTAGATCAATGGTCAAAGTTACGCCATCTGGTGACGGCGGCGTGGAGTGCCATCTGACGATTGTTCGTCTGATGCGAAAGGCCTAGATACAACCCTGTACCTAAATCCCTTCTCGGAATCACAAATTGGCGTCCGGCACGACGACACCGATAACCTTTAACCGGTGCCGTTCCCTTATCTCTCGACAACGGAGAGAGAGATCTTTCGTTTTCTGAACGTTCGCGTATCTGTCCGTACCCCCGTGTCGTTTTTTTTATTTTTTTTTGAGCGGGATGTCCGCCCTCAGCTCGGTGGGAAGGTGCCTCTTCACGTCCGTCCTGGTCGTCGTTCTGTTCTACATGATCGTCGTCCTGCTGCACAGGAAATTCAAGTTCGAAAGCTGGTTCAGCCGCGACGGGGCCCACTGAAAGGCGATACACGTTGCCCAGTTTTGCGGTGATTCCATCGTCGCCGGACCGTGTGATTCTCGATTTTCGCGGTTTGGTGTCCCCAAGGTCCGGTCGTGGAGGAGAGACGAAGCCCCGCGGAGCGGAGGCCGACGCGTCGAGTCCGCATATCGATTTTCCGGGCGACGCGATAGCAAACTGCGCGATGTGCCTCTGACATGGGACGATTTTCCGCAAGATGTCTCGGAAAGGGGAGAAGAAAGACGCGGAGTTCGCTATAGACGCCTGCGAGTATTTTTCGGACGACTTGAGCGACGGCCGCGTGGGACACAAAGGCAAGTACACGCGAATCGATTTGGGAAGATTCCTTCAATTTAGTCCTATTAAGGGTGACGTCATCGCGTTTCGGGGGCTGTATACCTGGGTCGGTCGAAAAGTTTTAGACTACTTCCGAACTGTTGTCAAACATTGTACTCGGAAATCTCACGGATGTTTTATATGTGTACGATGTACAGGGTGAGTCTATGAATAATGCAAATATTTCAACATTGGGTTCCACTGTTGAAAAAATTGCATTTTTCACAGTTTTCATTCATTCCGAAATGAACACTTTGTTTCTATTTTCAATGATGAACCTTTCAAATTGAAGTTGTTGAATGAATAACCCAATGAAATACATGCTAAGTTTTGGGAAATTCAGAAAAAAGTTGAAGGAAACAAATAAGTTTAAAAACGTTGTTTTTAGAACTCTTGTAACACTTGAAGTTGTGTAAAAATTATTGGACAAATTTTTTAGGCTGCCTAATTTTGAGCATTGCATTTTTACAATAACATCAATATCTTGATTTTGTAATTTTTTTCATATTTGAGGGATCATAGGCCCTAGCCTCCCCTTTCATCATATTATACTAATAATAATAATAATGAATCTTCGGAATTTCCTAAATCAAAATTCAAATGAAAAGAATTTTTACCCGATCTAGCCTCGAACCTGAAATCACCTCGTGATCACCAAAAATCCTAGATTACTGGTCACTATAGAATTTTTCAAAGTTTTGGACAATGTTTTGAAGAAAAATCTAAACATTTGAGTATTCAACATCGAGTTGATACTCACTGTATATACACCTACAGGGCGAGTATTTGACTCGTACAAATATTTTAACAGCAGATTCTTGAGATCGAAAGGAACACTTTTTTCCTATACCATATGTTCCGACAAAGATTATAGAGTTAGGTTAACTCTATAATCTTCGATGTTCCGAATCGCCCAATATCATGAGGAAGGAAGGAACACATCCAAAAGAAAACATCCAAAATTTCCACTATTAACTCAACTCAGAAATATTCAATAGAGAGATGTAAAATATTTAACTTTCAGTTTTCACCATAAGCAATATAATTGATGTACTAAAAATTGTTAGTATTAAATTTAATTAAATGTACCAAAATTGTAAAATACAGGCTGAAGGACCGCTGGTCGATGGCCAATTGCATAGGCAATAAAGACGTTTAATAATAATAATAATAATAAGAAGATATAGCCATTTTAATTTTTCATAATGGGCTGTGCCACCCCTGGAAAAACAAAATTACCTTCAGAATAACTAGCTAAATCTGTGACACTACACATCTATGTACCTTTTAATCAGAGTTGTATTGAGCCACTGGACCCAATTTTTCAAATTTCACCTATACTTTTTAATTTTTGAACATCAAATTACTCGAAAACGACGCATTATACGAGAAGATTTAAAGAATACTTTTATATTAAAAAACGTTAAATGTTCATTAGAAAGCGTCCAACTTAGTTTCAAGTATTGGATTCTTTGAATTTTTTTTATTTTTATGGTACGTTATGGTCATTTAGAGAAATCTGGAAAACCTGGGTGTTCGAAAAAGATTCATCGAATAAATGAAAAACTATACTCCGAAATTAATTTCATTCAATAAAACCGTTTGTGAAACTAAAAATAACATTTTTTTTATGGTTTTTCAACATCTTGTATCTTTCGAACTGAGCTGATTCGGAATAAAAGGTAAAGGAAAAAGTGTTTTTTTTTACCTCAAGAATCTACTGTTAAAATATTTGTACGAGTTAAACCTGTATATTTCAGTTCTTTGAAGAAAACTTAGGGAGTTTTGTAAAACATGATATAGGCACATGATTCATCTAATTCACAACACTTGGATACTTTCTGGATTAGTTATCAGAAGTTCTAATATTGCAGTTTATTCATCATTACAAATAGTATAATATTATTATCGATTCACTCATTGGTATCATCATTAGTTTATAATAGTACAAGTAATAGTATCATTAGTGATTGAGGGTGAATGCAAATTACAAAAATGTAAACAACGTAGCCAACGAGGCAGGCAATGAAAGTTTAATAGTGCTTGTCAAGGTTGGATTCAGAAAAAAATTGAAATTATCATAGACAAAGATTGATTTTGAACGAAATCGTGGTGATATTGTTAACGCTCACAACAGAAGCAATTAGTGACTATTAATATACTATGAAAATCGTTTTCCTTTAAATGAGATCCTCATGGGAATGTTTTATTTGTTAATTCCAAAATAGAAATCACTCTTTTAATATTATTTCCTTATTTCCCTGACTTTATCAGGGCGTTAATTGCCAAAATATTCTGCATAGATGGCTGCTATTTTCTGAACCGAGATGAAATTACGGAAATGAAGAAAGTGTTTTATTTGATGAATGGAAACTATGTATGTATGAGAACTAATGAAACACTCGTCCAACTTTCTCTCCAGGTCTCCACTAGAGGTAGAGAATTTTGTATTTAGATTGGCCCGGTAAATTGGACAAGTATTATTGTTCGTATTTTGCTAAAAAACATTTCTAGAAGTAACCAAAAACCCATATTCCAAATAAATGGATTTTTAAAATAGGCATACATGCGTGAAAGGGGTTGATATTTTGCCCACTCTTTCACAGGTGTTTCTTCACAAGTCAGCGCGAGCATTCTCCCGGCGACTGAAAATTTTTAGAATCGTGGAGAAATCATTGAAGGTCATTATAATATACCCCAAGCTCCACTGAAATAATTTTTTTTGAACATTCAAAAATGTTCAAATGAAAGTTTGTTAGTCTTAAGGGGGACATCGAATGCAGACATTTAATCTGACCTCGGAGTTTGATTTGAAGATCATGTAGACTTTTTGAATAGAGAATATACATTTTCAATTGCAGAATATTAATATTCGTGAAAAATTTCCCGATTAGTTTCTCTGAAGAAGTGTGTTCTGCTTGAGATGGTCATGGTAAAGTTATTTCTCATAGAATCATTTGTTTTTTGTATTACGTATGAACATATTCAAAAAGAAAAACTAATTTTCTGAAATTTTTCACAACCCACAGATGACTTCATACTCATCTGTGCCGTATACCGCGATAATAAAATTTCACCGCATGCCGAATTTTGAAATTGTTACCAGTGCAAAACAGATTTGGTATAATTGTGAATTTCAAATTGTGATTAATTTGAGACAATTTTTGCTAGTATTATTTCTTCGTATTATTCCCCCTATGATACAAAATCAATAAAAAAGTTGAAATAATCGATTTGCTCCTGCTTAAATCCTTGCACTAATTTGTCTGGAGCAATTCAGATGGAAAAAATTGTTGCCTGACAATGAACGAAAAAAAACCTCTTGGTATAACTTCGTAACGTTCATCAGACGAATTCTAAAAAATCTTCAGAATTGTCTATTGACGTTTGTCAGGCAACAATTTTTTTCATCTGATTTGCTCCTGTCAAATTAGTGCAAGAATTTACACAGGAGCATATCGATTATTTCAATTTTTTAAATTATTTTGTTTCAGAGACTGGGAGTGAAAACCCTGAATAATTTCAGAAGATGCAGAGTCCTACCAGATTGGATTTCAATCGATATCTGTTCATTTTTTTGCTGGCCTGGTACCAACTTTGTTTTTTCAAATAGGAATCTATATTTTTTTATAACTTTTTCGGTTTTCCCATGAAATTTAAAAGACTATGTATATCTTTACGTCAGAAATATTTACAGTTTTAGAGATTATGAGCACATAGGTTTTTTTTCAAATATTCGTTACTCACGATATGCGGAATTGTAAAGTTATGCCTAGTCCCACTTGAAGTTTTTTTGAGCAACTTTTATACATGGGTTACTCTCTCAAATGATATATCTGAAATCAACCTGTGATATACTGTACCCAGGGTGTTCAAAATTACACATATTGTGATTGAAAATTAGAAGTAACTTTCCTATTTCAAATGGAACATCCTGTATATTAGTAATCCATGAAAAGAGGAAATAAATGTTCTACTAATTTCATTGAGCATTCCATATAACAAGTTCAATTAGTCTATGATCTCGATCGCTTTAAAATATCACAAAATTAAAATTCCTAACAATTCAAAATAACGTGCGTTCAAAAAAATTCGTCGTCAAGTAGGCTATGAAATTTCGAACGTCGATATTTCGTGTATTAACATAATTCTTAGCTTTTGCTGTACTATTTTCCAGGTGAACTGTCAAGTTAGAAGTTAGCATTTTGTATTGTTGTTGAATTAAAATCATCAGGAAACTATAAAGATGGTTTTTACTTTTTACGAACGTGCAAAAAGCATTTATTATGGAATCCCACTTCCAAATTGGAGAGAAAATAGAAGGAGAGTGGAAATATTCTTCAATATTCCAGCGACATTCCCAATGTTGCTGAAAGAATCAATTTTTTGAAAGTATACTGTTTTGCGATGCGTTGAAGGAACAGGTATGTTCAAGCCAAAAAAAGTAGTCGACCGAAGAAGATAATCTCAGAGTTATTCAGCAATAATGAAAATATGATGACAGAAGACAGAAACTCCACGAACCTCGTTTAAAATTTTTACCAAGAATTTTTCTAGCCGCCTCAGATTGGTTGGATTCTTGATCTGACTCAATGGAAGAAATGCTTTTCTCACTTTGGGCGACTTTAACTTTTCCTCAAAAGTGCCTTTCCACTTTCCAGACAAAGTTATGATGTATAGGTTAATGTCATCATTGTTTACATTTTGGGAAGATGAAGTAATTCAAGAAAAGACCTACGTTAAGACACCGAATATCAACGTTTAAAATTCCATAGCCTGCTTGACGACGAATTTTTTTGAACGCACGTTACTTTCATATATCTATGAACAAAATTCGTCAAACTGTGCTATCTAAAGCAGAGAAAACGAAACTGAATCGAATCAGTGCTCACATTCCAACCATGATCTCTGATAGCTATCAAAGTTATTAGACTGGAGTTGTCATCGATCGTCTGAATGTATGAAGCAAGTAGGTATACCAAATTCAGGTCCGAACCAAGACGATTGAAAATTTACTCTTCGTTAACTTATGATAAGAATAAGACCTTCAATCGATTGCGATCAAAAACCTAAGTCACTAGGAGATAATGGGAGAAGGTAAATATATTATGTGCCACCTGTATCGATGTAAAATACCGAAGCAAAATTATCGAGGAAAAAGACAATATGCTACCTTAGAAAACGCAGAAGCCAGTTGGTGTATCATAATATGCCAGTTCACTAGACAGACTTGTAGTAGATGGTGAAGAGCAGAGGGATGTGATCGTTACGCAGCCCTAGTTTTGTGAGCGAAAAAAAGCGTAGCTGATAAAAGTTCAGTACTTATGCTTTTTTTGACTTAGTCCAGTAGTTGCAGAAAATACTTTAGTGGCGAACTTCAAACACCAATACCAGCTTGAGATGAGCCTTCCACATAGAAGAAAAACCTGAAATCTGAAATGAATATTCTAGACCAAAATTCAGAGAAATTATCGATTACGTCATTTCTCAAATTTGAAACACACTATGTAATATATATGCTTACAGGAAATAGAGCGCAATTTAAAATTCTAATCGACCTGTCCGAACACATTTACAACACAAAAACTGTCCTTGATTTACCTAATTCATCCCAACTTAGAAAATCGCATTGAATAAGAGGAAGATGGTGATTAATAGGTCCGCAGAAAAGTAAAAGAACTTTTCAATTGAGAATTTATTTGTAGTATCGACAATCTGAAACTCTATCTGCAACCCATTATTCATTCCCAAAGAATGTGGTTTTCAATAAGATGTCCAACATTACTTGATTTTCAATCCCATCGAGGGGGTTGATCCAAGGTTTTACAAAGCTAAATGATCCAAATGGTCGCGAAATTAATAGATATTTCGTGTTTGAATTTCAAAATAGAAATTTATGTACCAAGGACGCAGATGAGACTATCGAGCAGGCGAGACAATAGACATTTTCGTTCCGAAGTGCATATTTTATTTTTTTCATCGACCTCAAATACCTCCCCTGTTTGCTGGCGTCGGCTACGACACCGTAGTTGCCATTTTCTTCCCTCTGGAAGATTGTAACTACATATATCTTTATTTTCCTGTGGTTCCCGATCATCATTATGATCTGATATGGGTGAATTAGGTGGAATTGGAATTTCTGCTGGATATACGTCGTCTGTTTGGTAGTTCATTGGCCCACCTTCTTGATCTGGTATTTCCTCAGAGTATGACCCTCCAGGTACTGCTTCGTTATATTGCGGTATATCATGGGTATGATATACCGCAATACTCAATAGTTTGCGAACTAGGCTGTCTTCGTCTGATGCAGATTTCATTGTTGAATCTGGTTTGCATTGAATTCCTGCATCCGCTAGCAGGTGGAATGTTGGATTGTCCTAAAAATATTATATTGTGTTCGTCTAATAGTTTGAGGGATAATTCATATTTGGAGTTTGGGTAAGAATGTGAATAAGGAATATGAAGTATTTTCGAAAAAAATGTTTTTGTGGATACCTGCTGTTAGTGATATCCCTATCAATATACATTCTCAATTATAACGAACCCACGTTCTTAATTTATTCGTAAAATCTAGCCGATTTCGTAAAGAATTAATTCGACAACAGCAATGACAGTTATTACTCCTCTTGCCGTGCCGTATCATATTGTATCGGCAACGGACGGAAAATACTTTTTTCTTCAAGCGTGCAACCCTTTTCCCGCACTCACTTCATGTCGCAAAGAATCATTTTCCCAAACGGTGCGGGAAAAACGCCTGCTAATCCTTTCCGTTAGGAAAATAACTATATTTCAAAAATAGTCGAGTGTGCAAAGTGGTAATTGCCTACACGAAACTGCCATTGCCCGAACGATGCGAAGCAGCAATTCTAATATGGCTCCGAAATTTTATCATAATTGAACCGAACGCTAAAGGTGGTCATTTATGATGTCAGAAATGCGGCAATTTCTAAGGACATAACGGATCTCAAATGTAATAATTATTCCATAACT
Organism: Coccinella septempunctata; assembly: GCF_907165205.1. NCBI lineage: Eukaryota > Metazoa > Arthropoda > Insecta > Coleoptera > Coccinellidae > Coccinella > Coccinella septempunctata. The sequence goes on from NC_058196.1 coordinate 17,208,225, forward strand.
TATGGCTAAGAAAAGCATTTTCCGTTTCAGATGCGAGAGAGAAGAATCGACAAAGTAATCACTCTGCCCTGCGAATTGCGTGCACTAAAGGCGATGTTGATTCAGTTAAACAGATAATTTCTTCCCTCTACAAAGATGCTGAGCTGATAATAAATATGGCGCCTAGCGGCGCAAATACACTCCTTTTTCTGTAAGCATTAATATTAATGTGCGTTGAAAACAAAGAGGTTCTAGTAATTTTAAAATAACTGGAAGCGGTGTGCTTGGCTATAGTTGAAATTTTCTCTGTATTTTGTTGGGGATGAAATATAATATTTTTAGAATTTGTACCTAAAATTACGTGGATAAAACGAAGAACGTTGACTGACATGTCATATTGCTGAATTCATGATGTTAGCTTTTGAATCTTCAGAAGTTACTCGGCCTCTTTTTTCTCAACACCTTATTACTCCTGTAGATGATTTCACTATGTTTTCTCAATATTTTTCCCATTTTAAATATCTTGCAGAGCATGCCAAATAGGAAACAAAGAAATAGTGAAGATATTATTAGATCACGGTGCAGATGCCAGATATCACCCCATAACCAAATACTCCCCTCTGTATATAGCTTGTTATCATGGGCATCAGGAAATTGTGGAAATTTTACTCCTACGGTTTCCCGAATTGGTGCAGGTAGGTTACCGAACATTAATGTTATACAATGCCTCTGTGATTCATTTACTGAATTTTTCAGCAACACACTGTGGAAAGATGGTTGCCTACGCACGCCTGCTGTATCAACGGTCATGCCAGTGTATTATCCTTGCTGTTCAACTTTCCCTATCCTAGTCATATCTTACGGAGATACAGGTAATTGATTGGTGAATATGTTTTACCTATACAAAGCTAAATTTAGCATACAAAGCGAAGAGAATTTTTCAACGATGATTCTGTTGGAGTTTAACTGGTAACCCGCAATGTACTATTGAAATAAAAGCATTCAAAAGCATTATGGTGGAAATATTGCAAAAGTGTTTCGAGTGTGAATATAATCTTCGAGAGATTCAGAAGAACAGTTTTGTACCACTACTTCATGGTTCAATTATATTTTATTTATCTTAGTGTGACAATGGCATCAAAAGGTTGATAGGAACATAGCCAGACTATCCATACTGTTAAAATTATCATCAAGTTCAATAAGAAATAATCGGGTCTAATGAAATGTTCATTAATTTGTAATAATACGTTTCAAATTAATGTCGTTTTTAACTTTTGTTCGAGCGCTCCGAAACCTAAAGAAATATGGGAGATTATGAGTAATTTCATTGACAAAGCAATTCCGATTAGTGTAGTAAAATGTTTTTTTCGTCTGTTTTTTAGACAAATTAATAAGAATTATTTCAGTTGAGTAGTGAACTACTGGAAGTGAAGTGTTGTTATGAATGTGCTATGTAAATATTGTAATAACTTAGTTGTTTGTGTTATATAAAGATTTTTCAGTGAAAGTCGGCTATGGAATATAAGGGATGTTGAACTGTAGCTCAATGAATCACTTTTTGTGTTATCGATCCTTTTGACTAAATAGACCCTCTTTTATTTTTATTCGGTACATTACGATTTAATTCTAATAGATATTAGTGCCTGTGCCGTTTGATACTGATTTCATAGAGCAGTTTATAAAAGTAATTTCTTTCCATCACTCCACAAACTAATTTATAAAAACTTACATGTAAAATATATATTTTGAACCTCTAGTCAGAAAAATTTGTGTGTATATAGATGAATTGTTACGTATCTTCGTTAATTAAATTGTTCAATTTATTACACAGAAGTTTCTTTAGATTTATTTACATATAAAGAAATGTATCCATAATTTCTATTCATATCCACACCACTGGTCGCACTATCAACACCGAGGTTTAAGTGCTGTGAGGCGACATACCGACTGACTCATCAAAATATCTGAGGAAAATTTGAAAAATTGCTGCCTTTTCGAATGCTCTTGGTATCATGCATCACGCTCAACTAATAGATTGAGACTTTCTTCGAAATTGCCGGCATTGAAATAGTAGCTTTTTTCATTACATATTTCCACGAGAAAATAGTTCGTGTTTTGTTAAATAGCAGAGTCAGATCAAGGAACTTTTGGTTCTTTCTAACATTTTCATTATATCATTTCAGTGATATTGCAATGACACTGCATCTTCTGAGCATCTTGTATACAGCTAGAGTTCTTCTCTCATTTTCTCAAACTAAGAAAACTACTCTTATGCTACCTACTTCGAGTTCTCGTGTTTTTTAATACCAGAGGAAAAACCTTTCAAATCGGAATAACCCTGTGAAAACCAAGAATTATTTACTGCCTTTGCAAAAAGTAAACAGGACCAACAAAATATACCTCGATTGAAATTGGTGAAGCACAAGGACTAGTGATTGTCATACAATGGGTCTTGAAAGATCGTGAAAATGTTACGCCGAATTTTTTATCAGATATAAGAAGGTACAGCGAAAAGGGGCTTTCGAGTAAGAAAAATAATTGAAATGAATAAAAGAATGTAAGGAAATTAAATAATTTTGATTGGTAGATGTACCGAAGACTTTCGAGGGTAGGTAGGCGGTGCCTACAATCACTAAATTCAATAACCGACTTCTGCCTACTAACCTCCCGCTCCTATAGTTTGTCCAATGGCTTCTAGCGATGGTGCTAGAACGTCTAGAATTTATCAAAAGAGGACGGGAACAAATTGAGTCTCCTCAAACTGATCAGTTCTCGGTACGGTGAGTAAATCTGCAGGATTTACTTATTTATTATATTCTGCAGTTCCCCTATTGTTGAAATTGAAACCTAAGAGCCATCGTTCCGGGTGGAATCCTTCTCGGTTTGTAACTGCTTGCCAGTATCTGGAGCCTTGTCGAGCATGCTGCCTGAATCGAGTTGAACTAGACTACAATCCTACTTTGCTACAGCCATTTTCTTGTTCTTGCCTTCTGTCTGAGACTAAACAGCGGCTTCTTGTCCTTGTCCTCAGTTAACCAGGGAAGAACTGCTCAGTGACTGAAAAGAAAATATGGCATTAATGGCCAACCAACTTAGAATTCTGCACAAGTTCAGCTCGCTGTTTGGTCAGTTCAGGCACACAACCGCCCTTCTTTCTGATGGCGAAAGCTATTTCACTGGATATTTGCAGGTATTGAGCTACACAAAAGGCTTAGAAAACAAATCTTCTGGCTGCTCCATGATAATGCCAAACCTTGCCTCACCGGCTCCAACATACTTTGTCATAAATTTTATGAAACTCGTATTTTCACGGTCAGTATTCTCATTGGTTTCGCCCGGGTCATCAGTTTCACCATTCATTCATTGCTGCATCCCGTTACGGGGAATAAATATACAAAAAAAAAAAAACGGTGCGAACAGACTTATAATTTTATAGGGCGAATTGCGACTGTGTGCCCTTCTGTGACTGAAGAGACACTCCGGGCATGTATAGTCACCTACCAGATCTAGCCGCCGCTGTATCCTTCTCGAGTTTCCATTATAACTGTGTACCAAAGACCTCCACTGTGACCTGTAAAACGCTAGTTCTTCCCAGTTATGATTGGCATTAACAAGGATTTCAGGGATTGATGTAGTATATCCTTAAACCGCTTATACTGGTTTCCGGGCTCCCTCAGTGAATTCGCTATACAGAGCTATTTTGGGGTGTCTTGTGTCTTGCATCCTCAGAATGTGGCCGCTCCATCTGAGTCGGGCCCTAGTTACTTGAGTCTTAATTATTGTACAATATCTACGCTGTATTTACTGTTTATTTACTTATTTTTTTATTGAAATGAGCATTACCGAGTACACAACCCATTTGAAAATACATAATTACAACAAATTACAAACAGAAACAAAAATATAACAAATGATTACCAAACAAAGAACTACAAAAATTATTTCAAAACTGTAGCAACAATAATTAACGATAAGGGCGTTGCCCCACCAAAGCTATGCAACAGGGACGCCACAGCTATACGATTTTGTATGCTAGAAATTGACCTGCCTGTTGCTCGGCAACAACAAGACGACACGATGCTTTCTGTAGCGTCAGTGGGAATGAAAACATGGCATGAACACGAAAGATACACGCTGGCGATATCGGATCCTTGTCGCGTCGCTGATGTGTTGCTTTAGTGGGACAAGGCCCTAAATATGGGGTAAAACTCTCTTGAAGCAAATCTTTGATACGCCAAATAAGTTCAAGACTGGGTGAAAATTGTTGAAAAGGTGTCACCTGATAGAAAACAAATCGATCACGAGTGTTGACCGTGGAAAAATTCAGATTGAATTTGTATTACAAATCTTCTTCTTCTTCCTTTTTAAAGCTAAGCAAATTGCTTGTTCTTTCTTCGCTCACTGCCTGTGTCTATCCAGCTGGTAAATTGTCGCTCCAACGTTTACGTGGTCTTCCCACACTCCTGCGACCAATTGGTGATTTGTCTCGTGCTATTCTTACTAGTCTGTTATCATCCATGCAATCGATGTGTTCATTCCATTCCTGTTTTCTCTTCAATACCCAATCATTGATGTTTTCAATACCTCACATCCTTCTGATGTTCTCGCTCCTTACCCGATCTGTGAGTTTTTTTCCTGCTATTTTTCGTACCACTTTCATTTCAGTGGCCTCCTATATTTGTCTTGTTTTGGAGGTCTCTGGCCTAGTTTCTGCAGTGTAGGTGAGAATGGGTCTAATTGCCGACACAAATCACAAATCATGCCATTGAACAGCTTTTAGCGAAACAAAAGATCTAAGAATATCAATAAGTAAGATGTCCTAGATTCCAAAGAGGACAAAGGAAGAAGAGACCTCAAAGCAACATAATCAATGCGCACATACATAAATATATATGGACTACCTTTTTTTCCCCTGGGCAGTCATTAGACACGTTTCCCATCATTTATATTTTTATTACCTCGTATGGTCCTTCCCAATCTTCCTGTCGTTTGGGTGATACACGGTTGTGATAACGGAAATTACAATTGGAGGTTACTGGATAAATAGAGAGAATCAACCTTTATCCGGGATTCCCTGCATATTGGATGTTCATCTTAGTGCTTTTTTACAAACTTCCAAAGATTTTTCAACAGTAGTGTCACAACTTTCCACATGATAGTATGATACAATAAAGCACTTTTCCTATGATTATTATATAAACTTTTTGTAGCCCTATCATTCTTCTCTGCTAGGTTGGAATAGACAATATAATTACAAAATGTGTACAGGGACAGGACGGAGGGTTTTGAAAAAATCATAAAATCAGTCCTCACTCAAAAGCAAATTCATTGACGGATTCATTTTCGCAATGAAATAGCGTTTGCGACAATTAAGTGTGGAAGATCAGTCATGCTGTGACCGTTTTTGACGATGCATTGCTGGAGGCAATCTTGGAAGGACGAACCTGGTTTCTAGGTTTGGTGATGTTCAATATTGTCCCCCACGATCTCAAATTTGGAAAGAGTCTATGCGAACTTTCAAGAACGCCTGCAGCACTGCATCAATGGCCACCACATGACTGATGTGATCTTCCACACTTAATTGTCACTAATGCTATTTCATTGCGAATTTGAATCTGGCAATTAATTTGCTTTTGAGTGAAAATGACCGATTTTAGGATTTTTCAGGCCCGGTTGCTCAGTTGGGGATTGAAGTTGGTCCTAGATTAATTTTGACGTCCATTTCTGTCAGGTTAATCTAGGATCAACTTAAATCTTGTGTATGTAGAGTGTGCATGAATAAAATTTTGTCCTTATAAGTATAAGGTTAAAAGAAGTAAGTTCGTCAAATACTTTGAAAACTGTTGTTACATACAGGGTGGGCCTTTTATTTGTGCATATATTTCAAGAGTAGATTCTTGAGGTCAAATGAAACTTTTTTTCCTTACCATTTTTTCCTTTTCGTTCTAGATAAAAAGATATAACCATTTTAAATTTTGTTAATAAGCTATACCACCTCTGGAAAAACAAAATTCCTTACAGAAGAATAATACTCGAAAATGGCACATTATACGACAAAATATGAAGAATACTGTTATTTTCCAAAGTGATCAGATATTTATTTGTGATCTTTCAACTTACTATTAAGAGTTATGCGACTCATATCAAAATCATTTCATTCGATGAAATAGTTTGTAAGGTATAAACAAAATCAAATTTTTTTGATGGATTTTCAACTCTCGTATCATTTCAACCGAGCCGAATGGGGAAATAATGGTAAAAAAAATGTTTCTTTTGGCCTCTGTCAAAATATGAGTAAAAATCAACGATTCACCCTGTATATATTGCAAAAACTCTACTCTATTGATGCTTCTTTCTGACAGACTATTATAAAACTAATGTGCTCTTTGAGTTGAACACTACATTTTTCTACATGATAATATATGTAGCTGGGTGTTTTTTTGCTCATCATAACTCTTTAATTAGACACTTCTATTGTTATCTTGATGAATATCGCCAGTTTTCATTCGCATCTTCTTTCTTTGTTTCAGAGACGCGACGGAAAAATGGGAATACTTCATGCCCTTCGATATAAACGAAAGAGACGCAAGCGGCCAGAATATTTTATATCTGGCTTGCCTACTGGGTAATAAAGCACTTCTCGACGTAATAATAACATTCAGAGTTAGAGCTACGCGAGTACCCAACGTAAGTGTTACATATTCCATTCGAATGTACCTTCTCTAATCAAATCAAAAAAATCGTAGAATGAAGATAACGTGAATTCAACTCCAAATGAAGAAATAACATCGCCGCCAAGCCCGAGTAAGCGAAGGATCTCAGATGGCATCCAGTCAATCATGTCCAAACTGAACCTGAGCAGGAGCTCGTCCTTCGAAAAGACGGAATCAAGTTCGTTCTTGATGATATGTCCGCTGAAGGTGGACATGTATTGCAACAATAACACTGAGACCGCCCTGCACGCAGCCGTCAAAGGGAAGCATTATGAGATGGTCGCGGCTCTCCTGAAGATGAAGGCGGATCCTAACGCTAAGATCAAAGTTTACCATGACATCAACGATGTAAGCTATTTGATTGATTATAGATGTCACCCAGGACAATCGAGTATTCTTTTTCCTTTCGAAAAACAAATTCAACAGGCATATTAGCTAACCACAAATTCATTAATCCTTTAGTAAATCTTCTTGGTGGTGAGGTCAAATAACCACCGCTTTTTTTTCTAATTTCTTGGTGAAAACTGTTTTTTTAGTCATTCAATTAATTCGGTCCTGAAAGGGTTAAATTAGATTAAACCAGCATTAAAAATACAATCGAACTTCCCTCTTTCAGAGTTTCACGTGTTCCATGTTAGAAGAAGACCTTAACTCCGTACAGTCAACTGCCCTGGAAGAGGCTTGTGGGAATAGAGACGTAGCCATCGTGGATTTGTTGTTGAAAAACGGTGCAAGAGATGACGATTGCAAAGCCTTAATAATCGCGTTCAAGAATAAAGATGAAACGTTAGTCGCTAAATTGTTATCCACCAAGGTAAGGCTTCTTTCACAGATTATTCGGGTTAACGCTTGAGATTACTGTCGAGAGCAACATTGATTCGAATATAAGCATGCATGAATTTCAGACTGAAGGTTGAAGCCTATCCTTGGCTCACCTGTCTCTAACCTTTAGAGGAAATGAAATGAGAGAGAACCTAAAATGAAAATAAAACAGTTTTACCTTCACCCACCTAAAGGTGCTGTCGTAATAGATAAACAAGTGCCGTGTCTAGGCTAGGTTATACACGTTTCTGTCTGAAAAAATCATAATCGAACCGTCACTGTAATTAATTCGGTGAAATCAATGAAACACTGTTCTGATGTGTTGGAATAACACACAACTCTCGGTATCCACTGAAGGGAGCCAAACGTATTTTATTGAATTGATGTGGCCGATACCTTTCACACACCTGAAGATGCTATTGTGATAACGAAACACGTGTCGTAGTTGGAATACCCATTTTTGTAAAAATCATATTATCTATTTGTAGCCCACCGCTTTACTCACATTTCAGTGTTTGTTTTCGTATATCTTAATCAGACACTATTATACAGGGTGTTTCGAAAAAAGGTGACCCCGTCTCAAGGATAGGTAGAAAACTGAAAAATAATCGAGGCTTGCTCAGTTAAAAAAATTCGTAACGCCATCCGTATTCAAGACAAGTATCTACACTTTTTGTCGCCCGGGGCATGCAAGCCCCCCCTCCCTTCGAGTTCGAAGATTCCAAGATAGCTATCTACCTACATTAAAAAAAACCGAATGATGAAAATATTAGTAAAGGGTTTTTCAACAAGAACTTTGTTTTTCACTATGGCCCCACCGGAACTACATGAAATTTTTGACATTTGGTTTTGGACATATCTATAGTAGAAACTTGAGCAATTGTTACAATGAATTCCATTTCACTCAAAAATCGTTTCAAAATAATAAAAATTCACTATGAAGATGGTGGATCTGTAAAAGTTTTCGGTCAACATAATCGAGAGATGTTAACAACTAAATTTTGGCCTATTGTTGAAGATATGTATATCACAAATATGTGGTTTCAACAAGGCGGTGCCACAAGTCACACATCTACCGAAACAATGGATTTATTGCAAACCAAATTTCTTGATCGCATAATTTCACGAAATTTAGACGTTAAAGGGCTAGCTCGGTCATGCGATTTAACACCGCTGGATTATTTTTTATTGGGTTATGTTAAAGACTATCTATACGGAGCCAATCGAATCGATTGCAGCTTTAAAACTCAAAATTCGTGAAGTGGATAACGAAATAGACCCACCATTTTGTCGAAAAGTGATTACAAACTTTGATGAAAGAATCGTCATCTGTAACCGTGGTTGTGGTGCACATTTATAAGATATCATTCTCCATTCATAATTGCCAAACCTTCTTTTCTGAATAAAATAAAAATTTGAATCATTGTCATCTGGATTTATTGTTTTATTTTGATTTACAAAACAAAGTTCTTGTTGAAAAACCCTATAAATATATTGTAGTTACTTTCAAATTTGATGTCAAACATACCATTATTGCGTTGCAATTCTTTTACTTTAGTCTAGACTGGAGTATAGGAGTGTTTTTTTCCAAAAACACATTTTTGAAAATCGCATCTACAGGGTGTGGCGTAATGAATGTATAATATGCGTAGAGGACGTTAGGGCGGTTCAGAAAAATATGTTTCATGTCCAGTAAAAGTTCCTCGGTTTTCGAGATATTTGACATTTTCGAAAATTAGAAAAAAATTTCATCCTTTGCCACTCTTTTCTTAGAACATAAATACATGGAATGGATATTGACGTGCTATGAATGTATTTGTTGTGGTACAAACATTCGATGCTTCTCTGTCTCTCATAAATGAATTTATGTAGCTCCTATCTTTTTGTACGGAAAATTGACGTGACAATGATGTACGAATCAACTGTCTCAAATGTTATTTATCTTTAATGTGGAGCCAAGCACCCAAATAATTCCATCAAATGTTATTGGCGACACTAATCAACTATCTCACTCCAGTCCTTGGACAACAACAAATGTTTATTTTCCATTCCTTGTATCTATGTTCCAAGACTCTTTTAGGTGACAAGACTCCAAAAGAAGGAATTTTCGCAGTCTGCTTTTTGGATAGTATTTCACGATAGAAGCGCTTAGAATGTAATTTATGATTTTTGTGGCGTATGCATAGTCTTTTTTCAAACAAAGATCTAATTCAAATTTCCCGTTTTGCTTATTTTTTTTTTCCAAGTTTAACATAGCGTGATGTGAAACATAATATGGTTACGTGAGTGCCAAAGAAAGAAAAATCATGCCGGCAATCGCAATCATCAATCAATATGCTTCAACAGTTCGATGTAGGAGCGGCAACGCCTTCAGACCTGTTGAATTACTTGAGATAAGTCGCGACTTAACATAATTTTTTCTATTCCTTGTTTGTGATATGTTAATTTCTTTTTGTTTCTGTTGAAAATATATTTATCCATAACTCGTATCTTTTGCAATTTCTTTCAACTGAAATTAAAGGAATTTTCATAGGCTCATCCAGATACCGAGTTCAAAATCAACAAGAAAGCCATGACTGAGAGCGTGAACGGACCGCAGTACCGAATCTTCTCCAACATAACCCAGCTAACCTACAGCACCATGTTTCCGAACGTCGCGACCATGATCAACTGGCACAGCCAAAAATGCAACTTGAACCACTTGAAGAAGCAGTGGTTGATTGATTGTGCACTCCACCTGAACCCCAAACTCAAGCAAAATCCCAGGAGTCACGATCTATCTCTCTACGCGATAACACGTCTAGATGTCTCTAATAACAGTTTGACCACGGTGCCCCTCGTCGTGTTCCAACTGAGTAGCTTGAGGTATCTGAATCTGTCTCAGAATAAGATTGAGAAGCTTCCCTCGCCGGAATCGCAACCGCAGCAAAAGAGGAGCAGGTTGAAGAAGAACGCCCAAGTCGAATCTGCCGGATTCTGCTGTCCGTGTCTTGAAGAGTTGTATTTGCAAGATAACAAACTGGATCACTTGCCGGACGATGTGTTCAAACTTCCTGCCTTGAACACCCTGGTGGTCTCCAATAACAAGTTGCAGCAATTGCCTTACAGTATGTGGCTGTCACCGAAACTGAAAGAGTTGAATGTATCTTTCAATTTTCTGAAAGAGCTCCCAACGGTTTATGAGGTAAATATCAATTTTATTTCTGTTGAGATAATAACAACAATCAAAATACAACGTCATAGTCAAAGCAGATGTCAATGTTAGTAATTGTTGTTTAAATTATGAACCATATTTATTTTTCTAAATAAGAATAGTATTCAAGATGAGATAGAAAATACCTTTGATCAATTTCATTAGTGGATCTTCTGGAATTTTCACCTCTGGATCTCCCCAAAGTTTACACATTTTTTTTCAACATTCTCTTTGGGATCTCAGTTTTTCACATTCTATAATGGTATTACATTGTCTAACTAAATACAACAAAGTATTTTTCTCTGAAGACAGCAAGGTTGTATCCGTTCTATGTTTTACTGATGACATATTACTTTTTCTGTACTCTCTACGAAATTTTCATCTCTAATTCACCGTGCAACGAGTAATCGTAAATACAAAAAAAAAATTAGCAACTTTGGCAAACATACGAACTCCACTTAAAGTTGCGTTTGAGTATAAGAGAATGCTGATTGAAAGACACTAACCAGTATCTGACGTAATATAGGACACCAACAATAGGCGATTTTTAGTGTTTCTGTTTATAGTGTTACTATAATTTTCTCGTCTAAAACATTCTTCTTCTTTGTTCATAACTTTAGTCATACGTTCTCGTTAATGTTTCCAAAAATACACAATATTATTGATATATTAACTTATTTTCATTGAAACCAATGAAAAAATAATTTATATAATCGATAAAATTCTTTTTTTGTTATGGTTTTTTGCATACTCAAGAACAAAAAAACTACATTATCTAAATCTATATTTCCTGCTCTCTCCTCTTTTATATTGAGAACTGGGACAAAGGGAGTCTATTATTAATCATGGTATTCCACCTCATTGAGTCTCTGATCAAATTACAGAACTCTGATTATTATTTAATTTATCGAAGGCACAATTCTAATATTCAATTCTAACTTATTATCGTAAATCCTTTTAGCAGATGAAAGAAGATCTGGATCACATAAGTATGAGCTCTAGTGACAGCCAGCTTTCGAATTATATCGACGAGAATGACAGCCAACGACACTTGGATTTCGATTACGAAACTAAATTTTATTCGGAGGACAACGTACAAGTGCGTTATAGGCAAAAAGAAAGAATAATGAGGTAGGAAGAGTACATGCCCACATTATTTCCTGCATGAACGAAAACATTTCGATTTTTCAGCCAAATCGAACTCACTAAACACCATATTTGGACCAAGAATGTAGATGTAACCGATCAGGTCCACCACAACAACGAAACCCAAATAGAACTCTCATCGCAACTGTCAGCCCTGAATCTGGCCCATAATTTATTCACGAGCGTTCCGGTAGCCCTTTCTTGTCTAGCAGTCAATCTGACCAGGTTAAACATGGCGTTTAACAGCCTGCGTTCGATGTCGCACATTACCAGCTATCCCAGTTCATTGAGACAGCTCGATCTGAGCCACAATCAGATCAGTTGCTGGCCCAGTTTGCCTCAGGTCGAAACCCAGGACGTCATGGAACTTGCCAATATTGCGTGCTACTCTATTTCTAACAATCTGAAGGATAAAAATCCGTCCGTTGCAGGTTAGTTGATAAATAAAGAGTGATAAACGGTTAACACAACATGAAAAGTTTCCGGTGAACTGGTCATTGGATCATTCACACCGATTCTCTTCTAATATATCTCTGAATATTTTCGTCCGGTGTTGCCACTTCTATGAAGAATTAAATACTCTATTATACTATACAGGGTGGCCATTTGAAAACGGAACAGACGAGATTACAGACGAAATAAATTTTTTCGATAGAAATGCTCGGACAGGTCGATTTCTGTTTCGAGGGGGACAACTTAAGATGTAGGTTACGGACGCATAGCGCTTCAACCCTTGCTACTACAACCCTCACCCCCAATTTTTGAATAGGGAAGATGGGGTGAGTGATACCTCATTTGAAAGGTATTTTTATACTGATTTCAGCACAGTAATTGTTTTTTCATTTTATATATTAGTTCTCGAAATATTCTTAACTAAGTATTTGAAAATGAAGTGGTGTTTTCATGGCACTTGTAGTGTTTTTTTGTGAAAAATCGACATTTTGAGCTTCAAAACATACTTCCTATTAACATGTTTATCTAAATGTCGTTGATTGAAGAATTCTGCGGTTCTATTCGCACATTGATTGTTTGCAAAAAAAAGAGAAATTATTTCCACCCGCTCTGCAATTGAATAAACCATGTCGAACAATGAATTAGAACACATACAAGTCTCGATTCAAAACTAAGAATAATTCACATGTCAAAGAACCAGTAAGCCAACTTAATGATCTGTTCGTAATAAATAAAAAATTATCGATTCTCATTGTTTTGAAAAAGATATGAATTCAATAATCAACAAATTGAAAACATTATTGAAGCCAACTGAGAAAACACTTCATAATTAAGTCGGAAATCGTTTCACGAATTGGGACTGGAATATTTCTGTGGCATCATTAATGATTTGATTTTCTTACCTGGTAATCTGATTAGAGATATGTACGTATTTGGACTTTTTGGAGATTTCTGTCGATCAAGTGTTACCGCATGTTATTGGAAATACTGCAAATTATATCGAAGATAATTTAGATTGAGTTTCAGCAAGATTGAGCTCCTTCGCAATACGCTTTGTTTGTTCGACATCTTGATTAAAGATTTCTATGTCAGTGGATTGGAGGAAGGAAGCCACAGTCATGGTTGTTTTGAAGCTCAAAATGTCGATTTTTCACAAAAAAACACTACAAGTGCCATGAAAACACCCCTTCATTTTAAAATACTTAGTTGAGAATATTTCGAGAACTAATGCATAAAATGAAAAAACAATTACTGTGCTGAAATCAGTATAAAAATACCTTCCAAATGAGGTATCACTCACCCCATCTTCCTCAATCAAAAATTGGGGGTGAGGGTTGTAGTAGCAAGGGTTGAAGCGCTATGCGTCCGTAACCTACATCTTAAGTTGTCCCCCTCGAAACAGAAATCGACCTGTCCGAGCATTTCTATCGAAAAAATTTATTTCGTCTGTAATCTCGTCTGTTTCGTTTTCAAATGGCCACCCTGTATGTACAACAATGCATTCTTCATTTTGAAGAAACTATTTCCGAAATATGTACTTCCTATGATTGGTAAACGGTGTGCAAGATCCAAATGTTCAATAAGACATCTTAGCTGAGCTTCGCCCAACTTCGCATTCGGTGGCCGGTCAGCCTTAAAGTGACGTTAAATTCGATTATGAAACTGGACTTTAAAGGAAGCTTTGAAATTAAAGCAACTTAGGTTTGATTATAAAGCCTGCCGTAAGATTTTAAGTTTCCATGTTAAGACCCGTTTGCACCAAACGCACTTAGTGTTAAGTGTCCCTTAAAATGAACCCTTAACTTAAATTAAACTCTTTGATAATAATATAATAGGGAACTCTAACGATTTGTCAAAATCAGCTATGCGTTCGCTGTCATGGGGTACACAATCTTTTTTCTCCATTGATTCGCATGCTGTTTTGGTCGAGTATTGTGTTTTGTGCATGTTTTTGGAAAAAATGTTCTTCCCTACGTTATATTAGAGTGATTAGACTATAACTTTCTAAGAAATGCCTCTTTACACTGATAAAAAAAGCTTTGTGTGCCCCACGGCAATGAACGGTCAGCTGCTTTTGACAAATCGTGCCCTATATACTTCATTCAATTTTATTTTAGCAGTCGATTGGCCATGGAAATTTGACACATGTATAGTACGAAAATGTGGGGTTATGAAGCTTGTCAAAACATTTTTTGGTTTTAAATCAACGCTATGTTGCCCGTTCTACGTAAAAGTTTCTGTTATTACGCATTTTATCACAATGTCGAATCTCTTCGGAAAATATGTAACGAACATAATTGAAGTTTATACAAAATGTTTGAAGACATACCAAATCCAGTTATTTGCATGGAAAATACAAGAGATCAGTAGAATATCATAATATGCACTAGCTTGAGGAGAGTTAATGTTCGTTATCTTTGGCTGAAGTTTGAATACGTTACATCAGTTGTAGGTTTTAAAAATATTAACCCGAAGATGAAATGCATATGATGCAGTGGTTGGGAATGGGTATCTCCCGAAGGAATTAACAGATAATTACAAAATGTTAAATTCTTCAACAAAAATCATCTTGCATAATATATAAGTAAAAGGAATTAAAGGAAGTTTCATATTAAGATGCAACCGTTGAACAAAAATTTCACATGAATAAACAAGTAACAGGGCAACTTGCGCGTATTTGTGGCTATTCATCTTAATACATTGATGTAATAATAATAATTAGGTATTTATTAGTACCTTAAGACATTTACATTGTATAGGACGAGTCAAATGAAAAATAGAAAAATCCATTTTAGGGAACTTATTCTCCGATGACATTTATCGAAAATCCTATAGTAAACTTTTCGCATTAATTCACTCAAACATAAAATTCTCAAATGCCACCACTTTTTTGGGTCTCCCAATAGAAGGAAATTCTTTTAGATTCAGTTGAAACATTATATAAATTCTCTTACATTGAATATGTATGTTCGCTACCGTCTGACGTATTGTGGATTTTAGAATATCAGGGTATAACTATTTGAATGAGCGGACCTGAATTCTAAATAGCGCTTCCTGAAATCCTGTCTCTTTTTTCAATCACTTTCGACATTTTCGAATTTTCGTAATAAAAATTGATATTAGTTGTGGCAACGGCGTTATGTCATTAACGACATTTCATGAGTGCCAACCTAACTTCGTTCTAGTTACAAAAACTTGAGAAAATTATTTCATGGCCAACCGACTGCTAAAATAAATTTGAATGAAGTATAGTTTACTTGACACTGACTGACAGCACAATAAAGTTAGGTTAATGAAATGACGATGATCATCGGCAACCGGCCAACCAATGAAAAGGCTTTATTGGACTAGAATGAAGTTGCACCAAAATAAAAAACTGAAATATCACTATTGTCGAGTTCGGCCAGTAGACTCTATAAGCACTTTTTGTTCCGTGTCGTTCGGGCACGCAGTTTCAGAACAAAAAGTGTCAATAGTTGTCGTTCGTTCTAGACGGAGTAGAGTTTTCGGAATCAACTCTATGAGCCCCAGCTCCCAAGGTGGGGCGCGAAAGGAGTTTGTGTAGAAGTAGTGTTATGAAACGAGACAAACCATAAAAAAACAACTTATAAACAAACTATTCATAAAACTGTAGAATTTCCGTTTAATCCACACTAAGAATGATTTATTCATATACATTTTCGAACAAATCGCATTCAAATTCAAATTTTTCCCATGATTTTTGTGGTTGACATTTGTCATTCGTTCATTCAAAAATTGCCAATTTGTACAGACTCCATTAGCCCTAGCTGATCTGTGATAAAACTCTAGTTCTACTCGCTCTGTACCGGTGTTTACTGGCCGAACGTAGTCTATATATCAAAACTTAAGGGCCCCTTACTTAAGATTCTGTTAAGACGCAGTCGTGCAACCGGCAATAAAATTAAGCATCGATTAACTTTAAACTACGCTTAGTTAAGTACTCATTTTAAGGGGGATTGCTGCAAATGGGCCTAAATAGTGTATGAAATGGATTCGATTGATTATGATCCAGTGAGGAATCCAAGTAATGCTACTTATTCAACGTTTTTTTTGGAGCATAGAGTCCGCTTTGGGCAAGGGGTATCCAACATTCGAGAATACGAGGACTGAAAATCGTAGAAGATTCCTATTAGCTCTCATTTTTCATTGAAAATAATATCAATAGCTGATGCTAATCTTTTTCTGATTTCCTTTGGAAATTTTTCAAAGATGGTTTACTACGAAAAAATTTGAAATGTGCGCTACAGACTCCTTTTCAATTTAAAAGTGTACCACAAAAAAAGATGGCGCTGAGACTTGTTTCTCGAGTGGGAAAGTATCACTTTCCACATTTCTTAGGAAAATAAGTATTTTTCTTCGAGGAACCAAGCATCGATGGGTGAGTTCATTTCCTGTATCATAATTATCATATTATCCCGATGATGAATGGTTCACTGCTCTGGTTCCGAAGAAAATATAAAGAGATTGATGCATTATGTAGGAAAAATACCGGCGTGGCTTTCAAAATGATGAAATTGGTAGTCCTTTCAAATTGAAGTGGCAACACTGCACAATCGAAAGATTCGATTCTCGATTTTTCGGAAACTTTCAATGTTAATTCAAACCTCTAGTAGATGATGAGTCCCTACTTGTTCTTATACTGATGGTTTTTTTATTCATTTGCGTTCTTTTCAGTGCAGCGCCAATCCGCAAGATCGGTGAGGAACACCGTTTTACACACCGTGTGTTCCCATCGGAGGCATTTACGTTTGGATAATTTACGAACGCTCCTTTTAGCGAATAATCACCTGAATAGGATACAACTGACTACTGATGATGATGGAGATCTTTTCAACGATGAAGAGGACCCTGACAGAGTGAGCAAGCAATATTCTTTCAGTTTGTTGTCAATGTTTTGTATCTGTTCCAATTGTAGGTTGCTTCGAGTAAAATTCGTCTAATGTTCCCTAATCTGTCGATGTTGGATATCAGTAATAACAATCTAAAGGATGTGCCTACTAATATTCACGAATTAAGCAACTTGTCAGTACTCAACATAAGCGGCAATTTAGGTATTTTGCACTCTTTTCTTCACGTTATGTAGTGTGGTTAGTTCCCAATAAATTTTTCGAAATATCAAAATATAAAGCTTAGATTGGAGCTATATTATTATTTCAGCTACAAAGTTGAGATTTGCATGTATAAACTCACATAAAAAGAAATTAGCACGAATTGTTACCGTTGAATAAGAAAACGAAAGGAAGGTTCACCTTTAATCGAAGCTCAAGAATTCAAAGTAGATTCACCACTCTTGTAATTGTATCTGGCACCATCTGTTAGGATGGTACTCTAAACACGAAAAATTAATAAATGATGGTTAGGTGTCGCTGCATTCAAGGCATGCAGATATGCAGATGGTTACCACTCGTGAATGATCGTGAGTTCGACACGAATAATGTACATTGGACCTAACCTAACCTAACCTTGGTACTAGTTGAGCGGATTTAAAATATTTGAGAATCGCCTAATTTTAATTAGTTTGCATTTGGCTAAATTCTGATTAACTCATATATACTCCATTTACTTTTAGAAAAGCACTCGGTTGCCCATGAAAATTTGACACATTCCATACTCTCTAGTATGAAAAATATGAGGTTATGACGCTTGTCAAAACATTTTTTGGTTTTAAATCAGCGCTATGTTGTCCGTTCTACCATTGATTTTAATACTCAATAGTTCTACATAACAGTCCCTCATGAAGTGAATTCACTTCAGAAAATAAACGAATTCGAAAATCTGCGATGACCATAATTAACGTATATTTTTAAAAACTGGTCGAAGAGATTCCTAAAAGAGTAATTTGCATGAAAATCCTCATCAGTTTCATCTAGGGACACAAATCTGATCGATATTTTCATTTAAACATTTAAATTGTAAAAACTTCGCAAGAAAGTGATTCTGACTGCAATTATATGCTTTTGTTCACTGTTCACAGTCAAGGTTTTAGTTGTGTTGCTCTGATGAGGTCAAACGAGACCGAAACTATAGCCAGCATCACTCTTTTTCGACGAAATGGTATTTCTGTTGATACTTAGTGTGATGGTGCCTAGGTAGTTCGATTCAAATCATAACATTTGCTGACTTACATCAGTGGGTGTGTGATAGGTGTCTGATTAATTCATAATAGTTGAAATAATTTGTTTCAAGTTCCGAATTGATGTGGAATTAAAGAAATTGGCTGAATTGATGAAACCCGTTAGAGGCTGAAAATCATATATCTTTTATAATAGATATATGCTGAAAACCTATTGACTATGTGTTTTTTAAGTCGCATCACTTTGCTTCCAAATGCTCGCCTCAATATAACACCTCACAATTCAAATTTTAAAACAAGTTTTATTCTCTCTCAACTTCAGAAATTACCGATTTACCACCTCGATGAACAGAGGTGCCGCTCTCTTATCTTTAATATGCCAGCCAATATGCGATTTCCTGTAACCCACATCAAGACTTTTTTCCCGTGTTCTTTACGCTATAAATCAGTAAAATTGTCAGCAAACTTCTTTTACAAACGTCACTGAATGCTGTTCAGTATTCGGGACATTTTTTTTATATTTCAAAAACCATTTTGATTTTTCACTTGTTCGGGTAGCGGAAATGTACAATTCCAGGAAAGCTTCTTAAGATATTATACAAGCCGCTTAAAATGGATCAGCCCAGCATTTTTGAAAAAGTGGTTTTGCACGGATGTAGACTTTATATACACGGCGTATCTGAATAATACCGAAAAAATGTAAGGGTTGATTCTGTGGTGAAAAGTGAGTATTTGGTATAACATTTTTTGAAAAACATTTCCCCGAATAAGTTACATGCTTCCGATGATTAACAAAAAAAAATGTTTTTTTTTGTTCATTTTCCCTATATATTAAACTTGGTGAATATCATTCACCAAGTTTCATCTAGGGACACAAATCTGATCGATATTTTCATTTAAACATTTAAATTGTAAAAACTTCGCAAGAAAGTGATTCTGACTGCAATTATATGCTTTTGTTCACTGTTCACAGTCAAGGTTTTAGTTGTGTTGCTCTGATGAGGTCAAACGAGACCGAAACTATAGCCAGCATCACTCTTTTTCGACGAAATGGTATTTCTGTTGATACTTAGTGTGATGGTGCCTAGGTAGTTCGATTCAAATCATAACATTTGCTGACTTACATCAGTGGGTGTGTGATAGGTGTCTGATTAATTCATAATAGTTGAAATAATTTGTTTCAAGTTCCGAATTGATGTGGAATTAAAGAAATTGGCTGAATTGATGAAACCCGTTAGAGGCTGAAAATCATATATCTTTTATAATAGATATATGCTGAAAACCTATTGACTATGTGTTTTTTAAGTCGCATCACTTTGCTTCCAAATGCTCGCCTCAATATAACACCTCACAATTCAAATTTTAAAACAAGTTTTATTCTCTCTCAACTTCAGAAATTACCGATTTACCACCTCAAATGGGTTTGCTATCGAGGCTGTGGAACTTGAACACCAGAGGATGTCCTCTTCAAGAACCTCTGCGATCAATGATCGAAAGTAAAAAGTACAAAACGATGGACATCATAGGATATCTCAAGTCGGTATTGGAGGACGCCAAGCCATACGCCAGGATGAAATTGATGATTGTGGGCGTTCAAGGCATCGGAAAAACCAGTTTGTTGGAGCAACTCCGACAAGAAGGAATCACCAGAAAAAGATCGGAGGTAAAAAAAATTATTTCGGTTCTCATGAAGAACTTGTTTTGTGTTTATTTCGAGCGGCGCTGGACAAAGTACCACACTGAAGTATTCATGGGATGCCTCAAGAATTAGTTATGATTATCGTATCTCTTTTTCTGACAGCACTGGATGAAGAGGGTAGGGAACAAGAATATGAATATAAAACCAGTGAAAGGTATGAATATATCTACAGTTGGGGTCGACATAGGGGATTGGATATTCGAGAAGAAGATCAGGAATCAGTCTACCCACGGTCCCGTTATATTCCGTACTTGGGATTTTGGTGGCCAGAAAGAGTGAGTAAATTATGTTAGTTTTTCCTTCTTCTTATCTTTCATCGAGAATTGGTTTGTAGAGATAGGAATGAACTGAAACAAGGCATGTTTTTGAAGCAAATTTAGTTAAACTTCTTCCTTTTTGAAGTGAATACTTCTTTGAGTGCGCTCGGACATAGGCAGTGAATCAGATTTGTTTAAATCTGTGTTATGGCCGAATGAAATGAAATAGTGGAGGGGGTCAACTTCATAGCAGCGGCTGGAGGGGATATACAGGATTCTCAGACGAGCCACTCCCTATATTTCTTATCCCTTTGTGATTGGGAAAATTTCCTGAACACTGACCTCTTTTATGACGTATATTTCAGGCTTGAATGAGCAATCCCCTAAGAAGGAGCACTTCAACCTCTCATAATTGAAAAGGGGAGTGATACTTCATTTGAAATGATTTTCCAAGAAAAAAGCAATAGGTTTGTGGAAACTGGATATCTAACATCTACGCCCTTGTTTCAAAAGACGTAGATATATAGTCAGTACAGATAGGTGGTCGTCAAGATTTAGAAACTGTAATAAAGCTTATAATAAAATCCAGATGTGTAATTTGAAATACGGAATAATGTCAGGAACAAGAAAAGTATTGACCAATTCAATCTTTTCAAAAGAGATGAACAGAGGTGCCGCTCTCTTATCTTTAATATGCCAGCCAATATGCGATTTCCTGTAACCCACATCAAGACTTTTTTCCCGTGTTCTTTACGCTATAAATCAGTAAAATTGTCAGCAAACTTCTTTTACAAACGTCACTGAATGCTGTTCAGTATTCGGGACATTTTTTTTATATTTCAAAAACCATTTTGATTTTTCACTTGTTCGGGTAGCGGAAATGTACAATTCCAGGAAAGCTTCTTAAGATATTATACAAGCCGCTTAAAATGGATCAGCCCAGCATTTTTGAAAAAGTGGTTTTGCACGGATGTAGACTTTATATACACGGCGTATCTGAATAATACCGAAAAAATGTAAGGGTTGATTCTGTGGTGAAAAGTGAGTATTTGGTATAACATTTTTTGAAAAACATTTCCCCGAATAAGTTACATGCTTCCGATGATTAACAAAAAAAAATGTTTTTTTTTGTTCATTTTCCCTATATATTAAACTTGGTGAATATCATTTATCAATGAAATTACACGTGCGCAATTTGTTCAACCCTGAAATATGCTCAGAAGGGTTTGAAATAGTAAAGCTCTAAAATATTTCTTCTCACAACTTTTTTTTATTGAATTTTTTCCTTTTGAAAAAACCTGGCTCAAAAGCCCAATTTATATTCCTAATTTTTTATTTCCACAAGAAATGGAATACATTTTAAAAAAGAATTAAAGCGAGGGTGTTTTCCCTCAATATCTAGTAGTTTGAAAAAATTACAACATGTGTAATTTCATTGACAAATGATAGTTAGGTGCAAAGTTTCGTGTTTTCAGCTTAATATAAAGCCCGTTTGCAACAGCCGAGAATTCTCTAGAAAATTTACTCGAGATTTCATGCGCCGTGAATTATGTACCGTTGCATACGCACTTTCGGTAGAATTCTCTGTTCAATTGCGTACTAAATAGGCTCCGCCCTTTTCTTGCGAGAATTTTGTACAGAATTCTCCAGAGAATTCTCGGCTGTTGCAAACGGGCTTTAGAAACTAAAAGAAGGAAAACAATTTTTTTTGTCGATCTACAGGAGAGTGTGACTTTTGCTGGGGAGGTTTATCGAAAAATTTTATCCCAACAGAATAATAACAGAACAATAAACAGTACACCAAATATCGTATTCGCTTATTGGAGGTAACATCTGGATTTATAATTTTATTTATTTATTGATGATACTGCAAATCAACATAAGCATTGTTATCGCAGATATTACATTTTCAAGTTTTATGCAGGAACAAAAGCAGAATCATGGCTTATTAGGATAATTCAATATATGTATGTCCTTAGTTTTCTCTTGAATCGATTTAAGGATTCAGAAAATCTTATTGACTTCGGGAGTTCATTGTAGAGATGGACCCCGGGACAACTACGTCTTCGTCTGCCGCAGTTTGATCGAACGGTTTTATCTAAGTTAAATTTGTCTCTGTGCCTTGTGGGATAGTTGTGCGGTTACTTCTCAAAGGTGATATTACATTTCAAAAAATTATTGCTTATTTTGTCTACCATAGTACACAGTCCAGTTTTCGCCAGGGACAGAATCCTAACCCACTTTTCTCATAAGAACGTATAGTATAATTTATTCTTCTCTCTTTCATTTATAATCAATGATCTTGAAGTGTTTTTATTTCTTAAAGGTACATATTAACAAATTGTTGAAGATTGCATTAAGTCCATTAACGTTTTCTCTGTAATTTACTGTCTTATTTATTGTTATGTGGATCATCTCGCTAATGTTTCGTCGATTGCCTTTATTTCTATGGTACCTAAAAAGGACCGAAATACCATTGAACTCTAAACATCTATATTCTTATTGTAAATAATATTATATTATATTAATATAGAAAGAGGTTTCAATAGTTAAAAAGCTGAACGATTCTTGTATTCAATTCAAGAAATTTCGTAGGAATTGATTTTTTAGATTGATAATGATATTTCATGACATTGATATTAGAGTCGATGAAATATTGAAGTCAAAACAATCCTCAGATTCATTCACTAAACCAAGCCAATTCGGTGAATGCATCTCATCTATTTCTGCTCATATTCTTAACCTGCAATTTTATATCCACAGATATTACGCTACACATCAGTATTTTCTGTCCAAAAGAAGTTTGTACCTGGTGGTATGGAAAATATCGGATGGTCAGAGGGGCATAGGTGAAATACTCCAATGGCTTGTAAACATACAAGCCAGAGCCCCAAACGCCCCGGTGCTTATAGTTGGGACGCATTACGACGTCATTCAAGAGATCAATCCCGCCATATCCGAGGCATATCAGCAGATAATTAGAGATCGCTTCATCAACATCGTTGATCCGGAGAAATGCGGGCTGCCGAGAGTTCTAGATACCATAGAAATCAGTTGTAAAACTAGGCACAACATAAAGCTCCTCTGTAACTTAATTTACGATACAGTATTCAGTCTCAGATTACCGGGTGAGTTATCATACTTTGATCCCCAGATAAGGCGCATATTTATTTATTGAATTATTTTTTTAAACAGGAAGTAAAGAACTTTTGCTGGAACAAAAAGTTCCCGCCTCGTATTTAGCTCTTGAGGAGGTCGTGAACCATATTGCCTTCGAGAGGAAGATGAACGGACTGGACCCTGTGTTGAATGCTGAACAATACAAGATGGTGGTATCGGTCGACATGCAACAACGGTTTAACAAAACATTCAGAGATCATTCAGAGCTTCATCAAGCCACGATGTTCCTTCATGACAATGGTAATATTTAATTTTTTTATCCGATATAAAATCTGGCAACAAAGCTCTTAATAAACTTCCCCAATGAACTCCACTGAACCACGATATGGTTTTCAGGATCGTTTTAATTGAAAATAATTGTAATAGTCTAAGATCCCACTGCAGAATTACTACGTTCATTACGTACAGAGACAAGCACACATTTTCACATACGTTTATGGATAGGAGAATACACTGATAACACCGCAGCCTGTCAAAAGTGGCCGCAAGTAATTTTAATTGAATTAATGTTAATCAATATTCCGAGAGAAATTTCGTTCACTCCGTTTTGAAATAAAATATCATCCACTTCATAGCAATGCATGTAAAGAATACTTAAATCCATAGCTGCCGTTGCACACTCGGCCGCAACAACCTCGCAGCAAGGTGTAAGCAGGTAACATTTCGATGTATTTCTACGTTCATGACGTACACGGATGTTTTTGATATCAAATTAAAGCTAATTTTTTTTCGAATAGGATGATGTATGGCTGCCTGTGAAAAAATAGCCGCAAGTTAGGTCTGCCATCTGTTAAAACGGCGAGATATCCGAAATAAAGTAAGAGAGAGTTAGACTCATTTCGCACCATCGGGTTCTTACCCGATGTTCCGAATTATATCTACTGATATTATGGGATCTTTCACACATGTTCCGGTTTAGTTTCGCACTGGAAAACAACCAGATTGCACTTTCGGCGGCGCTTATCGCCACGAGATTCGAGAGCTTGATGTGCCCACCGTACGGATAAAACCCGATGAATAATTTTTCATTCGGTTGTTTTCCGGTAAAAACCCGACGATAAAGACCCGTGGTGTGAAAGGAATCTTAAGGTGCTCAACAGTGCATCTGAATTATTCGTATATTATAACCACGTGTTGGAGCTCGTTGTAAACAACGCTGTTGATATTATTTATGTAATCACCCTTCGTCGGGCGCTATACGAATACTGAGAGTTCGGGCGCAATGCATATAATAGATTCTAATAAGAATAAGGTCCAAATAAATTAATATCGAAACATAAGAAGAATTTTTTAAAAAGATGATAAGTCTCACCAAAGTTCATTCCAAAGACACTGAACGATTTATCATGTTCAACAAGATGTATGCGGCAAAAGAGAATGATGAAAAATTCATTAAAAAATTAAAGGGTTTGTTTCAACTCACATTTTATCGTTTTGGAAGTCATTAAAACAAAAGGTGCTACGGACGATTTTCGTCAATTCAATATTGCTCAATGCTACTAAGTACCACTGTTTAAAGTTTAGTGCGGAGAATAAATGCGGTTGGCTTCTTCTGGATGGTGCCCTGAAACCAACATGGTTTCTGGGAAGTTCAACTCCGATACAAGTAGAAAATGTATTATGTAATTGAGCTAACACATTTTCAGATGATGAAAAAAACTCTGATTGCGACGACGATAGTGACAACTGCGATTGTGAAAGCAGCGAGGAATCGGATTTGGACTAGAAAATGTAATACATTGATATAAAATATAACTTGATTCAAGAGACTGATTTTGAAGAAACACGAAAAAAATTCGTCAGATTTAATTACATTTGTACTTGATGAGTAAATCATATTATAATTATATTATATAAGTTTTTTTCATAATATTCATTACGTAATTATAATTTTGTAAATGTTAAGTCGGCTGGCATCCACCATCCTCATCTAACAATTGGCGTTGCTTTATTTCAGATATCTCGCTATTTTAACAGATGGCAGACCTAACTTGCGGCCATTTTTCACAGGCAGCCATACATCATCCTATTCGAAAAAAAATTAGCTTTAATTTGATATCAAAAACATCCGTGTACGTTATGAACGTAGAAATACATCGAAATGTTACCTGCTTACAACTGGCTGCGAGGTAGTTGCGGCCGAGTGTGCTATGGCAGCTATGGATTTTAGTATTCTTTACATGCATTGCTATGTTGTGGATGATATTTTATTTCAAAACCGAGTGAACGAAATTTCTCTTGGAATATTGATTAACATTAAGGGCCTGTTTCACCACTTACTGTTAAAGTGGCAGATAAGCTATCCACAACTAATCCACCAGATAAATCTGAAAATTGTGTTTCACAGGTGTCTGTTAGGTTATCCTTACTGTTAAACTGTCGAATATTTTGACTGAGAGATCGAATGGCTGATAAAAGTTCATGTACCAGATAACGTCACTCCGAACTGTCAAAACTTCGAGAAAATTTTGCTCTCGATCAGTTTATCTTGAAGGTATTTCGTGAACGTTTGCAGACGCAACACCAGATTTTGTGATAATGGATATTTTTGAGTGTCTTGAAGATGAGAGTGACTATTATTTTGCGAGCTTATCGAGGCCTCGCAAACGTCGTGAAATTAGAACTAGAATGGAACATTTTGAAAACTATGATGACGAAGAATTCAGGTGCCGATTCCGACTGACGAAGTCATCTGTTAATTACGTTCTGAGGTGCTTCGCATCACGAAAAGGCCCTAATTCTCTACTATTGAAAGTCATTTCTATATCTTTCCACGCTTTCTCCTTCTCTTGCCAAGTCACAGCATCACTTTTTTTGTTCTCGATTATATTTTTACGCTCTGTTATAATCGAGACGAGAGCATCGGTCTCCTCACGTGAAAAATTCACATTTCTTTCCCTTTTTTTTAACATGCTTTCACATTCACTAAAAATTCACCAACCAATTTGAAAATGATGGAAAAATTTGAATTTTGGATATTTCAAATCAGAGCATAGAGACATGAGAAAAGTGTTCATAATTCTTCTTCTTCTGTCAATGTACTTCATAACTGACTAACTCTGTCCTCATTCTATGCTCATTTATCCTAATTTCAATCACGAGTACGGCGTTGCCAAACTGTCATTCACTCATTCAGTAAAATTTTCAGATAGTTAACTAGCAGATAAATTACTTGGAACTTGGGCGGTGAAACTGATAAATATTTAACTGACAGATTTATTATGATGTTAGCATATCTGCTGAATACATATCGAACACTTTAACACTAAGTGGTGAAACAGCCCCTAATTCAATTAAAATTACTTGCGGCCACTTTTGACAGGCTGCGGTGTTATCAGTTTATTCTCCTATCCATAAACGTATGTGAAAATGTGTGTTTGTCTCTGTACGTAATGAACGTAGTAATTCTGCAGCGGGATCTCGTACTATAAATATGGCATGCAAAAAAGCGTCGTAATGTGAAGAAGTCGTTTCTCGATAAAAAACTACCGTTTCACAAGAACAACATATTTGTTCAAATTTCATTACAAACGCCCAATAGCCCTACTATGATGTGTTTCGGACGTATTTATTCATTCTGTGAAGACCTGTGTAATCATTTTTACCAACATAGATTCGTTTCAGGAGTCTTATTACACTATGACGATGCCACCCTGAAGGATCTTTACTTCTTGGATCCCCAATGGCTTTGTGACATGCTGGCGCACGTGGTTACCATAAGGGAGATCAACCCCTTCGCTCGAACTGGCATAATGAAACTGGACGATCTCAGGCACATATTCCGATCGAATAACATAGGCGGCATGGACACCAAAGGGTACATAGTTAATTTGTTGAACAAGTTCGAGGTGGCTCTTACTTGGGATTCGAGGACCCTTTTGATTCCTTCACTCCTTCCTACCGAGGAAGAAATGATCAATTCGCAAATATACCCAGAGCTGTGCAACCTCCTGGTCAAGGTCAAAGTACCGATAAGGTCGAGAGGATGGGCCGTTCGCAACAAAAAGATTTCTTTGTCGCCGAAGTCGGTCATATACCAGAATCCGGATTTTCAGATGAATTTGCCTTCTACTTCCGGTTCCTCTGACAAGCATTCGAGTGAGTTGAATTGTGTTCTTTAGTCCATTAACTTTTATAAAAGCAGTCGGTTGGCCTGGAAAATTCGACACATTCCACACTGTATAGCAAGGAGATATGGCAAAGGAGGTGCAATTCTGTTCAGAAACACTGAAAGAACTTGGTGCGTTGGCATTGGTACAGCATAGATTATGTGTAAAATTTAAAAGAATATAATTTAAAATCTGTTCAACTTTCGTGCGAAAACGTTGTTTATCTAATGAATAAGTCACAGGAAGAGCCGCATAATCTGTCACGAGTTGATAGTTAAGAATTAAATTATTCAAATTTATTCCTCAGCATCGCCTTTTTTTATGTGAGCTACCTGGATGCGATCCACGTGGCGTGCTATTGCAGCTCGTTTGCTATATATTCTTGCTGTATGGGACGAAAATGGCGTTTTTGGGTTTTGAATCAGCACTATCTTGTCCGTCTTAGAAATGAGGGCTACCGTTTTCGTGCACGCCAATTGGCGCTTTCGAAGTCCTGCACAAACAAAATATTGCAAAATTAGTTTGTCTACTAGAACGGAGCTTATCATTTCTCAGATCATATTATTGGAGAAATTGAAAATAGAATTATTCAGGCCCGTATTAATAGTCAGATCTCAAAAAGGGTCTCAAGACCTATCTCAGTTGATACTTTCTCAAGATAGTGACAGCATCTCAAGATGACGGCTTATTAATAAACTCCGAACTTGCCAATTCCCTCATCTCTGGAGGAGTATTATTCATATCCATATCGTTATCACTACCAATTCTTGATAATAATGAACAATAATATTGAAATATCGATTAAAATTCAATCTGGAAGAACTCTGCATCTTCTGATACAGGAGACCAGATTTAGTTTAGTTGAGTTTAGTTTATAAGGAGGTTACGTTTCACTGCGACCTCAGGGTCTATTGTGCCCCCCATCAGATCTGTTCTAGCGACTGCGCTATCTACAGCTCGCCCTCCAGCTCCAGAGCTCCAATAAACTCCACTATCTTAGAGGGCTTCAAGGAGCCTATAATTTCGTTCTTCCTAAAGTACTCTTGTCCTAGTCATTTTTTGCGCAGACTTGCAATGGCGAGACATTCTGTAACGAGGTGAATAGGAGTTTGCTCCTCTTCCCCAGAATCTGCAGTCGTCGGTTTCTAATAGATCTATTTTCATCATATGCGGTAATGTCCTGTAAGAAAGCCAGTGAGGAGGCTTAGCTTATTCTGCGCGAGATCCAAGAACTTCTTGGTTCTTGCAGTTCTGAAGTCCCGAAGGAACCTTTTGGAATGATCCATTCCTGGAAGAGTCCGCCAGAGTAATTTTTTTTTTTTGTTTTCTTCCTTTTCCAAGAATTCTTTCTTATAGGTGTTTTTGCATACACCACAGAAAGACTCTGGGCCAGTAAGTGGCGTTTGTGCTCCTTTTCTGGCTAGTGTGTTAGCCTCTTCGTTTCCTTTGATTCCCGAATGACCAGGAGACCTTGTTTTTCTTGCCAACTTTATTTAGTTTCCTTCGGCACTCCCATATCAATTTTGAGTCAGTGACATAGGAGTTCAATGCTTTGATAGCGGCTTGACTATCAGAGTGTATCACTATGTCACACCCCTGATAGTTTTTTCCAGGTTTATGTCCACGCATCTTTCGATTGCGATTATTTCCGCCTGAAAAGCACTCGCCTAATGAGATGATGGATTGGAATTAACACTAAAATTTTAATAACAGAACCGAATCTTTGTATGCGGAAAATTAAAGAGTCCACGTGTATATTGTTGGATCAAAATAATAATTTGGCCAATTGTTCAGTAGGAATAGATCGTATTTGGATTGATTAACTGAGGAAAGTAACAGTTTTTCCATCTGATTTGCTCCTGACGAATTAGTCTAAGAATATACGAAGGGGCAAATCGATTATTATTTAATTGATTTTGTTTCAGAGACTGGGAGTGAAAGCCCTAAAGAGATTCAGGAAATATTCAAACCACGTTCTTAGTTCACTCGTTAAATCTAGCAGATTTCCTGAATAATTAATTTTACAATAGCAAGTGTCACAGGCACTTGTGTTTTTATCAAATCCTGGCTCTCGAAATTGATTAATCGCCACTGTCGTATTTATTTCTATACTACAATAAAAGCGGACGAAAAGCGTTAAGGAACGGAAAGTATCTGATGCGGACGAAGAAAAAAAAATAGTCGACTTATCGTTCGGGAATTAGTACAATAAATGTCATTTTATGTTGAGGTTGACGAAATAGTTTAGGAAGCTGAAATTTTAAGAATACAAAAACGAAAACGGGATATTTTCAAATCGAACACCTAACTTCTTATCTGATATTCTTAAAGGAAATCGGAATACGCTTCTAATGATGGATCATGTTCCCATACGAAAACTTCATGCTTTCGGATATAAAGTCAAATTTTCATGAAAGT
The DNA here is from genome assembly GCF_907165205.1 of Coccinella septempunctata. NCBI lineage: Eukaryota > Metazoa > Arthropoda > Insecta > Coleoptera > Coccinellidae > Coccinella > Coccinella septempunctata. The sequence goes on from NC_058196.1 coordinate 17,238,288, forward strand.
CAGGGTTTTCAGCGTACGACTTCTTTTGCTACTGTAGACGGTAGAAGTACTGCCACTTTATGATTCTTAAATCATTGAAAACTCGACTGAAAGTGTTTTTCTCATTCATACAATGAATTGTGTTAGTTAGATAACTACACATTTTTTGGAAAAATGAAATCACGGTTATTTTAATGAAGTTTTATTGAACTCATTTGCGTTCATAGACAATGTGATGAGATCTTTGAGGGAACTTGCAAGAAAGTTTGAAGATGCGGCGAGCGGAAAAGGTTATGTCTCCCATGTGCTGAAAATTGGTAAAATTAGTGCCGATGAATATGTCTTTGCTTCGGCTTATCGGCACTGACGAACAAAAAAGCGGTTATCTCCAAATTCATGATGTTTTTACAAAGTGCTACATCGTTTTTAGAAATAAAAAAAATTAAGATAATAAAACATCATGAATCGGAATTAAAAATCGAACTTCACACTACATATCTTTCTCATAATTAAGTATTGTGACAATACTGTGTTCATTTTAAAATTATAATTCCTAATTTGTCGTTGCAGATCTTTTCTGAAAATAACATCCTCCACTGCCACCATCTCATTGGTTATAGAATGAAATTCTTTGTCGTCCTCTTCACTCACTATCTTCCTGATTGAGGAAACATGTAGCTAAACTTGAAGTCGTTCAAATTAAGATGAAACATAATATTAATTAACTTTCATTGAATACGTTCGATACCGTCGATTTCTTTTTCTCTGCTCTTTGGCAAGCAATTTCCACATTTTTAACAGCGTGAACAAATGGGAGTTGGCAAATGGTTGTCGCAACGTAATTGTGACATTAACAACATTTCATGTGCTCTAAGCTTCCTCTAGTTACAAAAATTATGCCATCGCCAACCGAGTGTTTTTATGATCTTGAATGGACAGTACTTTATTTTTTTCACAGGATGAACTGAATAAAAGACAAAATAATAAATATGATGGTTGAAACGAGTTCTACATTGGCTTAATATGATGCGATATAAGAATATTCCTTTCAGATATTCCAGAACCGCCCTCAACCAAGTATAAGTTGAGCAGCTGTTCTTCAGGACGTACGATCACCAGACTTTTGTTGATGTCTTATTTTCCGTCAGGATTTTGGTCTAGGTTGATATCGCGTCTATTAGCAGACGATACCATAACCGACATAATCAGATCATTCTTCATAGTTCCTAAAGATGTGAGTTCTCGTTATTTTATAAATTAATAATTATTATTAGAAGTTTCCACGTAGATTTTAAATTAGAGGTGGTCGGAACTGTTTATTGCGCATGATATCGTTAACGTAGGGTTCTCTTCCGGTAAATTATCTGATAAATTTCCCTCATTGTTTTCTCGCCACCCCCGACAATATTTATATCATAACAATCTGAATTGTTGTTTTACTCAACTATAGAGGTCTACATTCTGTTAGTGCCAAAAAAGTAGTATCTCTTTTCAGTTCCAGTCGATATTAAAGCGTGTTCCCTCAGTATTTCAACTCATAATTTTTTTCAATAAAAATCACAAGGATATTGATAGACGATTCACAGAAAATTTCTGGGGGGTACCATAGACATATTAAACACATGGACGCGGCGTAGAGAGAGAGGGGGTGCGGCCGAAATAAGATAGAGCTAGTATGGGCAAAACATTCGTTTGAACTTTGTATTTATCGAAATTTTCAGAATTTTCTCATCAATTTTAGATCAACTTTGAATGTCGTATCCTTTTCTATTATGAAAGTAATAATGGTGTCCTCGTAGAGTGCAATTAATAGTACGAAATGAGTTGAAAAGACAGATAAAGTGAAATTTCACAGGTATAGTAACTTCGAATGTATTAATCGATTTATTATATCATAGTTGAATTATTCATTTCAAATCAATAAATGTATGTCAATTCTGTTCTCATCTAGCTAAAATAATACTCAAGAAGCACTTGAGATTAGAAGAGAAAATTAGTATGCTGATTGTAATGTCTATTTTTCAATATTGAGCAATGAAATATTTTTTCAGATATTGAACAAGAAATCAGAATATTGTGTTGGCTAAAAATGTGCTCAATTGTTTTTATTCAAATCAATTTATTTACAAACTTTTCATGAACTTATCTGTTGTATTTTCCGAGGAATAGATGCCGAAAGCAAAAATTGTGCTCTTTAGTTCTAATTGGATCATTAAACGCAATCTAAATGATACTAATATTCGTTCAATTTTTTATATTCGATTATGGGTACTTGTTTTTATCTCTAACGGGCGCCAATATATAAATATATCTCGGAAATTAATACCATCTTGCCCATACTAGCTCCATCTCATGTTAGCCGCATTCGTGGCTATTGAAACTCACAGAAAGGGCGCGTCCATGTGTTTTATAGGTCTATGGGGGGTACTGGAGTAATTAACCCCTTCCCCCAGATAGGAGTTTTCCTCACTATATCTATGTGAGCTAGCTAACTGCGATGTTACAAATAAAGACGCTCTATGATATTATTGTTGAAAATAACCGATATGTATAATCCGATGTATAACTGGAAGTCTCTCACTGACGTTTATTCATTTATTGATTTCATCAAATGTCTACCACCTCTATACTATATATAAGAATAATATGTAAGTCTATCGCTGTTACCGAGCTACTAAAAACTTTATTGTAGCTTGTTAAAGATCCTGAATTATCGAAGTTGCTAGATGTGAAAGCTGATTGGGTGTTGTGGCAAACCGGTGTGGAACTCAAATACGGTGACATAACCCTTTTTAGATTGAGAGAAATTCTTCACACTTCAGACGCGGTCTACAGACAGATGAAGTAAGTAGTTTTTTTCTTTCATAAATTTTTTTTGGAATCATTTCAGAGAACCATATCAAAAGTGTTTAACATTATTATAGGTATTATTGCTATTTCTCTTCATCAAAAATATAACCTTCGTTTCAAGCTTCATGATCTGGCACTTTCGAAATCGTGAACTCAAATAAATACCAAATTTATTCATTCCAAATATAGACAACCCATTCAAGAATTGTTGACATCTCGAGCGGCTGTGGAAAATCGTTGAAAGCCCATACAAAAAGATTTTTAGTTGCGGAATCAAGGTTGGTATTGGAAATAAATACTGACTGATAGACCAACTATTGGTATATAAATCTATGTATTTACCGAAGATATTTTGAATTTAGTACAGTGGTTTATGTTCTTGGTTCAATCGTATAAATTTGAAAAATAATTTCCTGAAACTTTTTAGGGTTTTCACTCTCAATCTCTGGAACAAAATCAATTAAGAAATTGAAATAAACGATTTACTTCTGCGTAAAATCTTCCACTAATTTGTCAGGAGCAAATCAAGTAGAAAAATTGTTGCCTGACAATGAACTGAAAAAAAGAACTTTGTTGAAATTATAATTATATATGTATTATAGATATATAGTAACGTTTCGGAGTCTATATCAAACTACTTCATCAGACGAAAATATATTTCCGATATCTTAAAAAATAATGATATCAATTTTTAATTTTTTGCTTTGAGTATAGGGGACTCTAACGATTTGTCAGGTAAGCGTTCGTTGCCGTGGGGCACACAAGCTTTTCCCTCCATTGATTCGCATGCTGTTTTGGTCGAGTATTGTGTTTTGTGCATTTGTGGAAAAAAATGTTCTTCCTTACGTTAGATTAGAGTGATAAGATCATAACTTTCTCAAAAATGCCTCTTAATAGTGGTAATAAAAAGCTTTGTATGCCCCACGGTAACGAACAATAAGCTGATTTTGACAAATCGTTAGAATACCCTATTGAGTATTTCTACATTTCAAATAATTAGGTTATATTTAAATTCATCGAAAATAAAATAATTATTGGAGATCTTTTGTGAAACGATATTAAGTGGCGACTGGACTTTTAATGCCTACTGGGATCTCATTGGTGCTTGAATGGACTATACAGGGTGTTTCCTAATTGAATGTCAATACTTATGGGGGTGATTTTTGGGCCCATTTCAAGAAAAAAACTTTATATGAACATATGTTCTGAACTTCTTACCTTTTGAGATACAGGGTAGTAAAAATTCAAAAATAAATCATTTATCATCAATATCTACAATATCACTTTATTTTAATGAAATTTGTCATACATGTATACTATAAATCAAGAGGCATTTTTTAATGTATCACTTTTTTCTTAATTTCCACCAGTGGCGTTCGTACCTAATTTGACCAACCTATTTTGGCAGACATTGTTTTACGCCACAGATTTCTCCTGAAATAAAAATTATTTTTGAAATTCCCAATCATTTCTTACCAAAGTGGATCACTTGACTTTTTTCAATCCGATTCACGGTTTCCGCTTAAAAAAATAAAAACCGTTTCTCTGCATGATCATAACAATATCGTTGATGCATACATATGACGATATCACCATGCAGATACATACGTGGATTTAATTTTTCTAGATGAAACCCGTGCGCCGGACTAAAAGAATTCAAGTGATCAAATTTGCTCATAGTTGAATACAGTCAGTGCCGTCTAAATAATACCACCCTGTTCTCAAAAGGTAAGACGTTTAGGAAATATGTTCATATGAAGTTTTTTTACTAAAATGGGCCCAAAAATCACCCCCATAAATATTGACATTCAATTAGGAAACAGCCTGTATATAAAAATTGAAGTGTGTACCATCGAATAATTACAAGAGCTATTATTGTATAAGATCTCACAGTCATGCTTGTAGTTTTATCATGCACCTTTCAATTTCAATGAATCGTATAACTGAAAATAAATTATAATATAAAACAGTGAAATGAAAATTGAGCCAATTCGAAGTTGAAGATAAAATATCGCAGTTAACAGTGTAATATTCAGTATCATTATAGAGTGTTTTATGAGTTCACTTTCATTTGTTTCAGGAATATAACTTTTCATATTCTACTCCTTGAGATTGGAAATTGAACCCTCAGAATAATCTTTACTCTCAATAATATGAAAATATTACCGATTTCAGGAGTCTTTAACATAATGCGTGAATTTCCAGGTTTCGCATTAAACAAGATGGTATATGGGTTGACGTAGACATGGAAACCAGCTCCATTTTGGAGATATACTTTCCTCTCGAATTTCTAATGGTCAAAACAAATAACGACGATGAGATAGTGTTGAAGAGCACTGACGAAAGCACAGCTCAACTTCTCGCCCTGGCCGTGGACCACATCGACATATTGCTCGAGGACTGGTATCCGACCCTGGGTACGAGATTCGTTCATACCTCCGAAGGAAAATTTTTAATAACTCGACTGGTGCCGTGTCCGAGTTGCTTGACACACGCTGTCGATTGCGAGCAAAATCATCCCTACGATCCCAGCTCCCTTTATTTGCCTAGGGTTCATGTGGATGTAAGTGATACCACAGAATTTTTTTTCAGTAGCTCACGCTAATAATGAAGGTACATTAACACGTTGAACGCTCAGTACGAAAGGCTCGTGATCAATAAGTAAAAGAAATTCGATTTTTCCTGCTCTAAGGACTTTTTTCAGTACTATAGTTCTCATTGGTCATGACTTTCAAATTAGTTTCGACTGAGTCGTGGAAATCTACCCCACATTTTGACAACCGATTTAGATGGACTACTCTCTTCTTTCTACGGTCACGGTACACCATATCGTTTATCGTTTTCATCACATTGTATTATCCCAATTCTTCTGGAACAGCCACGCCAAGTCCTCAGCATTCAACCCTGCGCTTGAAACTTTGAGGAAATATCGAGTTTTTATCAGCTTCTTCGGACTTTTTCATGGATATAGTGTAATCTATTTTTCAAAATAGCTACGACTGTCGAGGTTTAAATTTTCGGAGTAGACTAGGCTACTTGGGTGAAGTAGTCCGTCACGGCGGTATGTACAGGGTGGCAAAATTCGTTGTCTACTGAGGGGATCTCGAGAACTATAGCAGCTAGAAGAAAACGGATGATACACTTCGAGCTCTCTTTTCATGACCAATTCAAATCTGAAAACAGAACCGACTTATCATTTCTAGATTTTGAGTTATAAACAAAAATTTGGATTTTGAAGATTTCGAAAAGTTCTCATAACTTTTTTGTGTTTGGAGTTACAGATCCGAATCTCGAACCTTCTTAGTCATTTTTATACGTAGATTCTACTAACAGAACCTATTTTTCCAATTCAAAAATAACAAATTCAATGAGAGTATGCATTTAAGAAACGAAAGTTCGCTTAATGTTTCGAAATGAAAAAATTTTTGGTGCTCGTCAGTGTATTCTACGTGAAAAAGGGCCTGTAGAAGGTTCAAGTTTCGGATCTGTAACTTCAAAGACAAAAAAGTTATGAGATCTTTTCGAAATCGTCGAAATTTAATTTTTTGTTAGTAACTCTAAAACGGTTTCCACCGGTTTCTTGAACATTACCTGAAAGTTTCAAGTCGTTCAGAGTGTTGGAGACAGAATTGATATTGACAACGAATTCTTCATCAATGGGTCCAACCTAATCGTTTGAGTCTATTTTGGTCTAATCTGAAAGTTACATAGAAAAAAGCTCATTAACGGGAATTACAATTCCCATGTAAAAAATACACAACTCAAAAATTAAAGTGGATTTGCTTACCTGTAATAATATATGAAGAGAAATTGAAGAACGATTTTGTTTATGTACTGATGTATAGTTAGGTGTCTACATATGGTCCACCTGCCTGAAATGGCAACAGTAGGCTAATCTTCTAAACCTACAAACAGAGTAGAAACCGACAAAATGAAGATTCTTCCTGGTAAAGTCTGCAGGCTCAAAAAAGGCTTCTCTTACTAATATTTATCTGTAATATCGGGTTGACATCCTCTAACTTATCGTAGATCTCTTACTCTATTCTTAATGGTGTCAATGAGACTATGAAAATGAAAGTTTTAGGAGTGTTTCATTAAATGTTCGTCAAAGCATTGGTGAGCTGTTGTTATGTATGCGGTGGGTTAGGTAAGCGGTATAATTGCTGTGATATTTCAAACCAGACATTTTCAATACAATTTTGGTCTGAAGGGGTAGAGGCCCAATTCTTTTGTTTAATGCCATGCATTTCTCTGTTGTCGATGGCTGCCGCAAAGGTAACAATCACAGGTCTACGATCAAATCACGATACCGTACAGCTGTCATGTTTGCGCTAATGAGGATAATAAGATCTCTGCGTTCAATAAAACAAATGCCTCCCAAATCGCACACTGAGCCACAACCGAAAAGAGATGATAACTTTATGAAATGTTCATGATACCGTCATAAATGGATCACGCTTTCAATAGTAAGGCAGGTGAATAATAAACGAAATCGATTCCGATGGATAACACCCGCCGATAATCAAATCAACAAATGTTATGATCTAAATCGAACTAACGAACTACCTTCACTCAAAGTATTAACAGAAATTCCATTTCGTCGACAAAGAGTAGATGCTCACTATGGTTTCGTTCTCATCAGACCTCGTCAGAGAAACATGACTCAACCGTCAACGAAACTGCGATGAATTACCGGCTCCTTTATTCGATGTCAGTAGCGGATATGATGCATACTAGCATACCGCTATCTTCAATCTGAGAGTTAGGAAATTGAATTGGGTTGAGCCCCGTTCTCTGTCCGATGTCGCTACAGTGTATTTATCATTGAACTCTAAAAAAACTGGAACGGCATCTCGATGCAGGCAAACTGAGGGAAACTGGAAGGGAAGATGTAGAGCAACCCATCTCTCTCTGCGCTCTGTCAATTGGTTTATAACGATGTAAACAAAAACAACCCGGGGCGTTCAAGTGAGACAACTGCTACGTCCGACGTCTGATGCGGTTATTCGATTGGTTGCCAAACCATTAGAAAGAGATGGGTTGCTCTACATCTTCCGTCTCAATTGGACACAAATTTGTTGAGTTGCGTTATTTAAGGATGAGTGGGTTGGTGTAAACAGTTCCAAAATATCTCTGATGGTTCCTGAGATATCTCGATAAAATTGAAAATCAAGATTATCATTTTTTCTTCATAACTCATTTGTTTTTGGACATAATTACTCGAAATTCGGTGTGTAATCAAAATTCTATATAGCGATTATACTGATGTACTATTTTCTTGTAATTCGAGGCACCCTTCATTCTTAACGGTTTTCGATATTCCCATAGTCAGCCTCTAAATAGTTTTAACCCTGTATATCATATCCGCTACTGACATTGAATAAAGGAGCCGGGAGTTCATTTAAGTTTCGTAGACGGATAAGTTATGTTGGACTGACGAGGTCACAGAGCCATGTCAGCATCAACTCTTTGTCGATGAAATAGAATTTTTGGTAATACTCCGTACGCAAACAAACGCCTCTCACATGAGAGGAAATGCAAAAATTAAGTTTTATCTAGAATATATCCACTTTCAATATTTGAGCAGTGTATATATTTACCCCACATAAAAGAATTTGGTTGCTGTATGCACCTTCGCAAATTTTTAGTTGTGTATCTTTCTTTTTCTATAAATTCGGATCGTTGTTTACTAATTATCTCGTTTATAGACGTTATTATTCATGTGGTTTCTCGATATGTACTGTAGCTGTTTGATTTCATTCACTTATTACGGCGTTTGTTTCCGTGGTTGATCATTTGGATTTTTGAGTCCAAATCATTTTTTATGCCAAGTTAAACTGCCAAAACGCATTTCACGCTCTCGGGGTCTAAGGTGATAAAGTGGAGCGGACATTATTTCTCTGAAACATTATACTTTATTCATTCGATTGGTGGCATAATAATATGGGCATTATCGTTTCAGTCTTCGAAACCGTCCGGGAGGGAATTTTATCTGGATCAAGTGCAGCCCTTACCACGAAAGTCTCAAGAATCCATCGTTTCCGAGAGCGACAGCGGCGTGGGACACGATTCCGAATGTTCCAGTAGGATGGCGTCGGTCGAGGGACATCCCGGTATAGTGAGCGAACGCCACGGCGGCGAATCCATGAATTATTCCTGGATGGTGGAGGAATGCATCCTTGCCGCTTACAGCGCCAAGGTGGTCAAGTGCCCGACCCACGGTGAGATTCCGCTGACGGAGATCGCCCCCGATGCAGTAAGTATTGCAACATGAACACATCTTTAAATTTAGTTTCATGAAATGATTAACGGCCAAGTTGACTTGAAGTTCTTTTAATTTTAAAGTGTCCTTCAACACTACTGAAAATAGTGAAAATGACATTGAAGGAAGCTTTAAGCTTAATAGCATAAAGTAAGTATGGGTGTGTTCTGTGCTTAATAGTACGAGATCCCGCTGCAGAATTACTACGTTCATTACGTACAGAGAGAAACACATTTTTACATACGTTTATGGATAGGAGAATACACTGATAACACCGCAGCCTGTCAAAAGTGGCCGCAAGTAATTTTAATTAAATTAATGTTAATCAATATTCCAAGAGAAATTTCGTTCACTCCGTTTTGAAATAAAATATCATCCACATCATAGCAATGCATATAAAGAATAATAAAATCCATAGCTGCCATCGCACACTCGGCTGCAACTACCTCGCAGCCAGGTGTAAGCAGGTAACATTTCGATGTATTTCTACGTTCATGACGTAGATGTTTTTGATATCAAATTAAAGCTAATTTTTTTTTCGAAGAGGATGATGTATGGCTGATGATAATCCGTATCAAGAATATCTCTATTCTTCTGATTGTACGCAGTAGCGATGGAAAATTCAGAAATGTTTCTATTTTTCTCTCATTTTCATTTAATTTTCTTATACAATTGGTTTGGGAGTATCTGTCTTCAGTAGAAATCCTTCTTTGTTTTCAGAATTATATCCTTGTTTTTTGGCCTTTTTCTTTCTCACATATTAGCCATTCTGGTATTGATAACGTGTATATTCAAATAGTAGAGTATGTTGTATTTTCTGAGTTATATCATTCCTTTTTTCAGAGAATTTGTTTTGACTTCGATTTGTTTTTGTATTTATATTGTTGAATATTTGTCCGAAATTTTCAATGTTAGTTTGTACGTAGTGTTTAAACTAGCTTTTTTCATCCGCAGATTTTTATGGACCTCGGTGACCGTTACGTGGTCAAGTCTGAGAACATAAAAAGAGGCCGACTATTAGGCAGAGGGGCCTTCGGCTTCGTCTTCGTTGGCAACTGCAAACTGCGTAGTGGTAACGTGATCGACGTGGCCATGAAGATGCTCCAGCCTGTGCAGCCGGACGGAAATGCCAGTCAGTCTGCCATCATCGCTTACAAGGCCGCGCAAGTAAAGTGGGAACGGGATCCGCTGCAGTACGCGTGCAAGGCCTACTGTACCGCTAGACAGGAGTTGAACATTCTGATGACCCTGAAGCATCCGCATATAGTTCCCCTCATCGGTCTGTGCACCAGTCCTCTTGCCCTCATCCTAGACCTGGCCCCTCAGGGAGCACTGGACCTGGTGCTGAAGCATTATAGGCGTTCCGGCGCCAGCCTTGAGCCGTCCACATTGCAGGCCGTCATCTTGCAGGTGAGGTTAAAGTAGAGTTTTGTTTTCCGCAGGAAATTTTAGCGAATGGGTTCGCGATTTTTTCCGCAGAAAAACCATAAAGAGAATATGGGTGGAGAAAGGAAGATTCAGTTAAATTGAGTGATATTCCACGGAACCAATACATACATAATGAAAGAAAAGCAAATCAGTCACTTGAAAGAAACGAGATATACCGATAGAAGCTATCTCTTCTTCGAAACATTGCAAAGGGCTTTCTTTATAAGAGCTTATTCTCGGGCGCAAGCTATTCTTTTAGAAAGGAAAAAAATAGCAAACCTATCAAGGTACCATCTATTAGGCGGAGACAGAGTTCGAGGTTATCTAAGTTGTAAGCGATAATCAAAACCGAGTTTACATCAATTTAATCAGCAGCAAACCATACAAGAGTGTTAAGGCTCATTAGTTCTCAGAAATATAGTATCATACAACTGTTAGTTAAAACTAAAAGAAAGAAATCATTTAATATACAGTGGCCGTTTCATCAAACTCTCAAGAAAAAAGTACAGTAAACGTAACGAGGAAATAAAAGAATGACTCAGATTTCAAAGGAAAAATGAGTGACAATTAAGTCAATTAAGGCAGGTTGATTCAATTAGTAAGAAACCGAATGTTGCTCGAATTATATCAGAGACAGTAGAGGAAATGCAAAGGGTTAATCATCAATCTCCCATGGGAGGGCTACAAGGAGGCTATGTGAGGACATATATATATAGACTCTTATAGGAAGAGTGAGGACTCCAAAAACTTTTTGGTACGATCCATTCCAAGAAGATTCCGGAATGTTTCTCTCTGTTTCTTCCTAGACTAAAAAGACCTCCTTGTTCTTAACTATTTCAATAAATTTCCTTCGGCACTCCCATATCAGTTTTGAATCGATGACATAGGAGTTCAGTGCTTGGATAGCAGCTTGACTTTGAGAATGGATCTCAATGTCACCATCCTTGATAGTTCCTCTTTAGTTTTATGTCTACACATCTTCCGATTGCAAGTATTGCTGCCTGGAGCTCGAGCAGGAGCCTAATAATAGTGTACACTTGATGCTTGTCAGCTTCTATCGTCGCTGGCCACTATACAGGGTGTATTTAAAGAGGCTTTTTTTAACACAGGAAAGAACTGGTCAAAATAAAGCGTTTCAAAAAAAATCACCTATACAAAACTTTCAAAATGACAAAGTTGAGAAAAACGGAAAAAAAGTACTGAAACAGATCGTAGATCATTTGTTATCTGAATTATTGCAAATAAATTTAAAAAAAAAACTTATCTCCTGATGTCTGACTCAACCATGTGGTTTCGTTTAGAATATTGACCTGTTCGATTTTTACGTGGGAATAAAAATAGAGACTTAGGATTGCCGAATTGTTCACATTTTTTAGTAACCTACACGATTTTATGAAATGGCTTATTTCGGTACCAACTGACAGAAAAAGACACAAGTGTAAAAAAATAGAATATTAGCTCAAAATCTCACCAATAAAATTCGTCTGAATTATTCACTCAATTTTTCACAACGAGCAACACAATCTTCTCGTTCGAACCCTCCAATAATCGTCGTAAAAATGGGATAAAATAGGGTAACAATAATGAGACTTTGTCAACATGCGCACTTTCAATAAACCGCCTCAATTTTATACATTTTTTTCACCCTAAATTGCACAACAATTCTTTTCTTTTGACCTGATGCAACTAATAAGATAAACTTGGAAGTACTGAATCATTCATTGTCCAGCCATATGTTTATGTTTTATTTCGATTTTCCGATTTCGGAACACAGTCCCGTACTTGAAATTTGATGAAATTTTGTCTAACTTCTAGGGGTTACAGCTAAGGCATCTTGAATATTTTATATAGGCAATTTTTTGTGTAATGACTTAATTCTGTAACTTCTACATTCTATCAAAAAAAGCCTCATCTTTGAAAACACCCTGTACGTTACGTGCTGAATCGAACTTGCCATCGTAGCATCATTGAGACTTCCAGCGGTAAGACCTCTCCATCGAGGAAGAGCAACACAACAATCACCTCAATGGAGCACTTCTACGAATTGGTGTACCTTTTATAAGATGCCAGTGGGCGCTTTGAAGTTATAACAATAACCCATCGCCATCTGGATGATAACTACTTCTACTCAACCCCTCCCAATGGCCCCTGAATAAGGATAGCTGCCATTTGTTCCTTCCTCATTCGCTCGAACCGCGTGTCGTGGTCATCATGCATGCGAGTTGAAACAGCGGAAATCGCATTTATCGGCAGAAACCAGGTCAGGGAAGTAAAAAGCGAAAGAGATGTCACCTTTCGGATAGAGTTAATTCTAAGATCGATACATAATTAAAGAAAGAGTTTTAATATGCTTCAACTTTTCAAATACCGAAACACGTTTTTATGTGACATTGTTACGACAAATTCTAACCTTATTTTTTACTGAAACGATCCGCGCAGGTTCAACCTAAATATCAATCAATTCTGGGCAATTAATTAATTAATGATTCTCATTTCCATGATGTTACAGGTGGCCAAGGCCATAGAGTACTTGCACCGTCAGCGCATAATATACAGGGATCTCAAGTCGGAAAACGTGTTGGTGTGGCAGATGCCGCCGCCCTTTGTGGACGATCCGACGACTCACCCCGCCCTCATCAAGTTGGCCGATTACGGAATCAGTCGCCTCACGCTGCCCTCCGGTACGAAGGGTTTTGGCGGAACGGAGGGCTTCATGGCGCCGGAAATAATGATGTACAACGGCGAGGAGGAGTACACGGAAAAGGTGGACTGTTTCTCTTTCGGGATGCTAATCTACGAGCTGCTCACCCTGCACCAACCATTCGAAGGACACGAATCCATTAAGGAGTGCATATTGGAGGGAGGCAGGCCTCCCCTCACTTACAGGGTTAGTAACATTGATGACGATTCGAAAAGTTATTATGAAATACACTGCGCAAAAAAATTAACGCACATTATGGAAATCACAAATTTATTCTACAACTGAAGGTGTTCTCTATGATAATTATTTTTATCAGAATTATGCATGCATATGTTATCCACTTTCAACGGTTTTCTTCAATACAAATGTTTCTTCCCAGCAGGAATAAAAAAAGATGATATTATCAGGTTTTGAATGTATTGGCTCCATTCTAAAATCAGTTGTTCTCGATCAATTCTAGTGATCAATAGTTCTTCTTTCGTTTGATTTTCTACACTCGATCGCTATGCAACGCGAAACACGCAATTTGACCCAAGAGGAATGTGCCCAAGCGGCAGTTTTGCGAGAAGAAGGGTTGACGTACACAAGAATTGCAGAAAGGTTTGGAGTTTCCCATAAAAGTGTGTCCAGTATGTTGCAGCGACTCAGGGAGACAGGTATGAATGTCCGAAGACCAGGACAGGGTAGACCACTGGTAACAACTGCCATTCAAGAACGTTACTTGAGAGTTTCTTCGTTGAGACAACGGTTTGCAACCGCTCGCCTCCTTCAAATACAGCTTGAGCAAACTCATGAGGTGCAAATTAGCACTCAGACAATAAGAAATCGCCTCAGAGAATATGATTTAAGGCCTCGTGTCGCGGCAAGAGGCCCAGATCTTACCCCAGCCCATCGAAGGGCGCGTTTGGATTTTGCGAGAGAGCATATCCATTGGGAAGAGGCCGATTGGGAAAGAGTTTTCTTCACAGATGAGTCAAGATTCTGCCTCTACCATTGTGACTGATGTTCCCTTGTATACAGACGTCCACATGAAAGATATTCTCAGTGCCATTTCCTGAATACTACTGGTTTCGGGGGAGCTATGAATAAGTATATAAGGAACATTCTTGAAGAGCATGTAGTGCCATTTGCCCCATACATTGGTGAAAATTTCATTTTTATGGACGATAATGCCAGACCTCATCGTGCACGCATCGTTCAGGAGTACCTTGAAGAGATTGAAGTCTCTCGAATGGAATGGACAGCAAGAAGTCCAGATCTCAATCCGATTGAGCAGGTTTGGGAAAACCTCAATAGAAGGCTGAGAAGTTCAGAAAATCATCCAGCTACTCTTAATGACTTAGGAATCCAACTCGGAGAAATCTGGGAAGGATTAGATCAGAACATTTTAAGATCACTCATTTTGAGTATGAACCGTCGTTGCCGAGCTGTAATTAACGCAAGGGGTGGAAATACCAAGTATTAAATCACTTATCAGCATTTCAGTATTTTGAAAATTGTTCATTTCTCTTCTTTCACATAAGATTCGGTGAAATCCTGAATTTTTCTTCCATTTAATGTGTCTTGTTTCGTTCAAAATCTTCCCGAGAGAACATAAAGAATAAGTTATGAAATCAATGTAGAGTTATTTTTCATTAAAATTGAGACTTTCAGAATGTGCGTTAATTTTTTTGCGCAGTGTATTATGGAATTTCATCGCATGAATAAGTCATTGATTGACGATGAAATTTGACTTCAGAAACAACGAAGCAGTATTTTTTCCTTGACGATATTAATTAAATTAGATATAAATCCAATGCAACCTCAAACTCAATGCATTCTTAATTTCAGGAAACATTGTACCCCAGTTACTTCCTGGATCTGATGGTGCTATGCTGGTCGCAGCAACACAAAAACCGACCGTCCGCAAGTCAAATAGTGTCCATCGCTAGTGCCCCAGAATTTACGCATCTAAGCGATGTGGTTTCTCTGAAACATCAATCGGACGTTGTTGCCACCGCAAGCATTGGTCTTACTCACATAACAGGTAAGATTTCATTGTTGAGAGCTAACTTGTTTAATTGTCCTATTGAACAAGTTAAAATGAAGGTAAACTTAAAATGAAGCATTTTACCAAAAATCACCTCTACAAAACTATCAAAATGAAAAACAGATATCATCGTTAAAAAAGATTCTGATACGACTCTACACAGTCTAGAATTTAGATCGTTGGTGATTAGCATTATCGAAAAGCCACAAGAAACATCTTTTCTCATGATGTCAGGATGTCAGTATTTTTCTCATTATCTTATAATTAGGACGTTTTTTTTTAATGGTTCATTTCGATACGTTAATCAACTGACAGAAAAATACTCAATACGCCAGTGTGAGAAAAAATTGAAAACAATAATCTAAATTATTGACAAAACCTTTTATTTTCACCGCACTGTCCTAATCGATGTAGAAACAAGAGAAAAGAATTAACCATGTATTAATTTTGCGTATTACCTTTCCTATATTTCTCGTATTTTCATACCTTTCTGGATCTGAATCATATGAAATCAATCCTCAACTTTCATAGAGGATCCTTGGAGTTACGAGGATGTATTGATATCTAGACCAGATCTATGCATAAAAAAAAATATTGCGGTACTATAGCAAAGAACAATAACTCATTAGAAGTGTCAGTGTGAAGTTTAGGTCCAAAAAGTATACCAGAGTTCATACATAAATTAAAAGAAAGAAGATGTCCACCGAAATTGTGAAAATCGAAAAATTGGAGTATCGAGCCATCATCAAGTACCTGTATTCAAAAAGGTTAAGAGGTAAGTAGAATCACGAAGATATGCTTAATACCCTTGGTGATCAATGTCCTTCGTATGGGACCGTGAAAAATTTGACTGCAAGCGTCAAAAGAGGTAAATTTTCCATTGAAGATGATGACCGATCGGGAAGTCCTGTTTCTCTGTCAATCCCCGAAAATATCGATGCAGTTCATGACATGATTTTATCAGACCGTCGAATTAGGGGCTGTATTCGGGTTCGGCTTTCTGACAGTCCGAGAATTGTTCTAGGACTGCGCAAAACTGTTGCGCCCTAGTATTAAATCCTCTGCGCAGTTCTAGAACCATTCTCGGACTGTCCGAAAGCCGAACCCGAATACAGCTAGGATATCTGGAGCACTGAATATTTCATACGAACGTGTTCATCATATAGTTCACGTCAATTTGGACATGAGAAAAATTGCTGCAAAGGTAGAAGCATCGCGTTCGATCTGCGCTCGGTTTGAAAACGATGTAGACTTCTTAAACTGAACTGTTACTATAGACTTGGGTACATTTCTACGATCCAGAAACAGAGCAACAATCGGTGGAATGGCGACATTCTGGTTCTCCAAGACCTAAGAAGTTTCATGTCCAAAAATCTGCTGGAAAAGTTCTTGCTTCGGTTTTTTGGGATTGCCAGGGAGTAATCATCATTGATTTTTTGGATAAGGGTAGAACAATAATCGGAGGTTACTATTCGACATTACTGACCACTCTACGGGAAAAAATTAAAGGGAATGGACGCGGAAAGCTATCCAGAGGTGTTTTGTTTTAGCAGGAGAACGCCCCTGCACACAAATCCCATTTTGCCATGCAAAAAATTCGTGATTTAGGATTTAAAGTACTAGAACACCCCCCTTTTTCACCAGATTTGGCTCCATCCGTCTACCATCTGTTTCCTCAACTGAAAAAAAGTTTAAAATACCTTAAATTTTCTTCCAACGAGGAGGTAATAGAAGCTGTGCAGAGCTTGCAGAGCAAGAAGAAACATTTTTTTAAAGATCTTGAGACGTTGCAGGTTCGCTCTAATAAATGTATCCAATTAAGAGGAGAATATATTGAGTAATAAAATATTTTGACATAGAAGTTTTGTATAGTTCTATAAGAGTTTTTCATTATATCCTACAAACAACAAAATGATTTGAATAGATATTTTTTGTATCAAATCAAGGAAACCTTATCCTTGTTCCCTGTTATGCTAGAATAAATTAGAATTTTGTGGTCAATGTTTGCTTCCAAAAAATATTCTTCTTTTAGAAGCACGTGTCCTCTAGCAAGGGGCAAGTGCTTTTTCCTGTTTATAAATATAATATGTGTATAATGGTTACTGTTGTGTATTCAAACGGGGGGAGGGGGGGTTAATACTCAATTATTATATATCATATTATCCTGATTGTCCGTAGGCACCCAAGTACCCCTCAGAAGCTCTGTGAACATGTACGACTTCGGAAAACTAGTAATGTTCTGTGTAGGTTTTGTTACTGTGTTCTTACGCCACCTTAGTCACAGCACTGTTAATTTAAACCAAACAGTGTATGGTGACCCGTACCCGTATCGATTAACCTTGTCAGAGCAACACAACATATACTCCGACGAAAAAGGAATTAATTGAAGGACTTTATTCCATGTCAGTAGAGGATATGATGTATCTATGTGTTATGAATACACCTTAGCGACATCGAATAAAGGGGCCGTTAATCCATTCCATTTTCGACGGGGTATGAGTTGTGTTGCTCTGACGATGTCAGACGGTACCGAAACCATGGTCAGCAGCTGCTCTATCTCAACGAAATGCTATTTCTGTTAATACTTTGAGTAGTGGTAGTTGGTTAGTTCGTAACATTTGTTGATTTAATTGTCGGCGGATGTCATTCATCAGAATTTATTTCGTTTATTTTTCACCTGCCTCACTCTCTAAGGCGTTATCAATTTATGATTAATTAATAGTGGAATTGTATTCTAGCGAATGAATCGCTTTGATATCAAAAACACTTGTTTAGCTTGAATTTATAACTTATGCCTCCATTCTTTCAGAGGATGGCCTCTCGGGATCGGAAATGTGGTTGATGTGCGCAAACTCAAGAATAGACCTTTTGCTGTCTGCTAACCAGTGCTGGATGCAGTACCACACCATGATGTTACCTATAAGAGCGACTGCAACTTGCACCGTAGCCCACATGATTTGGATCGGAGATTATTCCGGAAAAATTCATGGATATCAGTAAGTTGTTTCAAATTACATCGTTTTACTATCCAGCTATTAGAAATACAAACAACCTATACGCGAATTTTCTCAAGATTTTATTCTCAAGCGCCAGCTTTACTTTTAAAAAGGAAAAAAAGCAGACGGAGTTCTAGGTTATCTAAGGTCCTTTTTTTTACATGGGACTCTTATGAAGGAACTTAGAGATGGAATATCGCTAGCTAAAAGTGAATATTAGTGTAAAAACATGATCTACTTCTATATATCCTAAAATATAATTTGAAACACTATTTTTCGTAAGGTATCCGTATGTCGTGGATAATTTCTGAGGTGCGGCAATCATGAACCATAAGAAAATGCGCATGCAACGCTTGCGCTTTACGATAATGTCAGTTTTTGAGATTAGAAACGAATTCAAAATAAGACAAATTTCCATGGATTTTGCCTACCAATTTCAAATTAATCTTCATAATTATTTAATATTGAAAATATACCACTTTTTGTGAACTTTGAATTCAAGCTGGTTGAGAAAGGTTCATAGAAAATATTCCAACACAATTAAATCTTAAGAAATATGGGAAAATATCAAAATAATTCCCGCCTAGCCCCACCAATACAGTCTACTAGCTGCGCCTGATGTGTTACTTACTTTTTCGAGATGACGGCGGAATTGTGTGAAGTTGAAGAGTAAAATGTAGTCCAAAGCCTTTCTTGGAATCGATTGGGTCAATGCTGAGATTATCTCGGGCAAATAGACTTCGAAAAGATTTGCTTATGTGTAGATAACGTGCAAATAACTGAAGAAAATAAAAAAAAAGAAAGGTATACTTCATTCACTTTTATTTTAGCAGTCGGTTGGCCATGGAAATTTGACACATTTCACTCTGTATAGTACGAAAATGTGGGGTTATGACGCTTGTCAAAACATTTTTGGATTTTAAATCAACGCTATGTTGCCCGTTCTACGTGAAAGTTATTACGTATTTTATCACAATGTCGAATCTCTTCGGAAAATATGTGACGAACATAATTGAAGTTTATACAAACTGATTGAAGGCATACCAAATCTAGTTATTTGCATGGAAATTACAAGAGATCAGTATAATATCATAAAATGCTCTAGCTTGAGGAGAGGTAATGTTCGTTATCTTCTTTGGCTTACATCATTTGAATATTTCAAAAATATTAACCCGAAGATGAAATGCATATGATGCAGTGGTTGAGAATGGGTATCTCCCGAAGGAATTAACAAATATTTACAAGAATGTTAAATTCTTCAACAAAAATCACCTTGCATCAATATAAGCGAAAGGAATTGAAGGAAGTTTCAAGTTAAGATGAACTTCACCTTTGAACAAAATTTCACATGAATAAACAAGTAACAGGGCAACTTGTGCGTATTTGTGGCTATTCATCTTAATACATTGATGTAATAATAAATAATAAGGTATTTATTAGTATTTTGAGACATTTACATTGTATAAGACAAGTCGAATGAAAAATAGAAAAATCCATTTTACTTAACGTATTCTCGGATGACATTCATCGAAAATCCTGTAGTAAACTTTTCGCATTAATTCACTCAAACATAAGATTCTCAAATGCCACCATTTTCTTGGGTCTCCCATTCACAATTTTTGTGATTGTGAAAATATCCAGCTGAAATATAAGTCGTTTAGATTCAGATGAAACATTGTATAAATTCTCTTACATTGAATATGTTCGCTATCGTCTGACGTATTGTGGATTTTAGAATATCAGGCTATAACTATTTGAATGAGCGGACCTAAATTCTAAATAGCACTTCCTGAAACCCTGTTTCTTTTTTCAATCACTTTCGGCATTTTCGTAATAAAAATTGATATTAGTTGTGGCAACGGCATTATGACATTATCGACATTTCATGAGTGCCAACCTAACTTCGTTCTAGTTACAAAAATTTGAGAAAATTATTTCATGGCCAACCGACTGCTAAAATAAATTTGAATGAAGTATATATGGGCTTCAGGTCGCTGGGGTGAAAGAGTATAAACTCTCTTTTCAAATCGTCGTCGTTTTTTTGGGATCTTCGTCAGGGTAATTCATTCAGTCAAGTGTAATAGAATGTGGTGAAATCTGTTGAAACTGCCTGGCTCACAGAACAAATATTTTCTCAAGAACGCACATTCGATTAGGCTGGAAATTTTTTCTTCTGCTCCCGAAATTTTCCGAGATTCCGAGAATTTTCTTTCGAATATGAGAAGACAGAAAAACAAAGTGTAATTTTCTCGTTTCAGGGCTTGCGATGCGCATATCCTATTTTCTTATTCGTTAGAAAATGATGCCAGCGTTCAAGTGGAAGCTCTGCTTTATTTGGAACCGTTGAAGAGAGTCGCTTGCGCTCTCTCTAACGGGCGTCTTTTCCTAGTCAATTCGGAAACGATACCATCGACACCCACGGCCGCTGAAGGGACCTTCGTCATGACCGAGCTTGGCTCCAGTTCCATCATCTATTGTATGTGTGCCGTTTTTTACGAGGATAAACAGTAAGTTTGTAAACTTTCATTAATCTTGCTACATCAATCTTCCCGACTAAGGGTAGATCATGATCATTAATAATTTACACGTGTGCTCTTTCGATATACCAGGAACTTTTTGGTGAATTCGAATACTTTCGGAACAGGATGTGATTTGTTTAGTCAGTGCTAAAAACTTACAGAAGACACGCATTTGTAAAGCTTTTTCTCTAATCAAGAGAGTATTATTTCCCTTCTTCACTCCCAGGGATGCCAGTATTTATCCATGTACTCTATAATCTCAGTTTGCAGGAACCGGATATCGCGATTGTCATGCAATTCCATCAATTCGATCCGTTTTCGTCGAGGTCGGAGTTTCTTGCTCTTACGATGATGGTTAGCCAGTTCAATTTAAATCGTAACATTTGTTAATTTTTAAATACCCTCATTGTCTGGAAATGAAAATTCGTGTTTTTCCAACCCCTTAGTCTCAACCCCATCCAACTTCCTCTTCGAATCACAAAGTTAATTCCGCCTGTTAGCTCGTCTGTTTCGTTTTCAAAAGCCCACCATGTATGATAGTTGACAGGTCCGAGGCTCTCGGATCCAGAATTTTTTCTTCAAATTTGATTTGAAATATTGTAATGTTTTTGGAAATAATTATCCTTTTGGGGTAATCTGCAGCTTTGTTTTAATGAAATTGAAATTGCGCCTTGGAAATTCTCTCTTTCATTTAGTATAAAGATGTGGAAAAACTTTGACGCGAAATGAATCAGACGTTTAATCATGAGAATTTGTGTTTTTTTCAGAACTTGCGAAATATGGTGCGGTGGCAACAACGGCTTCATTTCAATTTACACGATCAAAGACCAGGTGGTGGCGGGCCACGAGACTATCAACCACTTCAATCCTCTGTTGGAAGAGGTAAACGTGATGAATCTGATAGCATCAGACAGAACAGTCTGGTCCTATGTCCAACCGGGCTGTGTAGTCTATCGGTGGAACGCGGAATCTAAAGTGATTGTGGATAAGTTGGATTGTTCCAAACTAGTTCCATGTTCCGAGAGCCTGAAGTCCATATCCATCGAGGAACATTTAAGTCCTACAAAATGTCAGGTAGGTAATCATTGCAATATTGACATTCAATTTGAATGAATTTGGTGGAGTTCTGTAGAAATCAACTGTAAAACTGTAAGGCCCAGTTTCACAATCATTGGTAACTAGTGGTTTTTTGTTAACGACTACCTGTGAGTTAACCCAAGGTTTAAAAACCTGCTCGTTTCACACAAAAAATGAGTGATGGTTATTTGACCCTCAGTTGAAATTTTTTTCTGAGGGTTGGTTATGATTTTCGTGTACGATAGATCTACTTTTGGGTTACTTATGAGTGACATTTCGTATTTCTGTAAAACAGAATATACAAATTGTTATTAATATAAAATATAATTTCTACAGCTTCGAAAACGAAGGTACCGTACTGCTATATCATAGAAGATTAGACCAGAAATTGATACCAAATTTAGAACAAGCAAGCTTTGAAGAAGTTTACAACAACGTCATCGAGAGTCTGAAAGAAGCTACCACGGAAGCAATAGGAGTAAAGGCAAGAAGAACCGGTAAGAAGCTGTGGTGGAACGAGGACATCGAAACATTGGTAAATGAGAAAAAGCGGAAATACTTGATATGGCTCAACACGAAAAATGAACGAGATCATAAGGACTATAAAGACGCCAATAGACAACTACGTAGGATGATCAAAGTGGAAAAGAACAGAATGTGGGACCTTAAATGCCAAGAGGTTGACAGGCACATAGGTGGACGGAAATGCTCGGAGGTCTGGAAGTTTATAGGAAAGCTAAAAAACAATAGAGAAGATCAAGCACAAATCCAAGTCATTGAACCAGAGGAATGGAAGAGATATTATGAACAATTACTGGGTGAAACAAGACAGCAATTCATTGGCGAATCACCGACTAAGAAAATACGGATCGTTGGAGAGGAAATAAGAATACGAGAAGATAGAGTAAGAAAAGCCATCATGTCCCTGAAGAACGGAAGATCTAGCGGCCCGGAGGGAATCCACGCGGAAATGCTCAAGTTTGGCAGTGATAAGCTCATAAAACATATAACATATATTATAGACCAATGTATAAGTGGACATCCGGCTCCCCAATCTTGGAAAGAGGCTTATATCACTCCTATACACAAAAAAGGCGACAAAAAAATATGCAGTAACTATAGGGGCATATCAGTCACCAGTCTCATGAGTAGACTATATGGTAAAATTTTGAGAGACCTTATTGAGGAGGAGTATGAGGAATACGAAGAGGAAGAACAGAGTGGCTTCAGAGCCGGGCGATCCTGCACGGACAATGTATTCTGCCTCAAACAAGTGATAGAAAAGAGAAGTGCAAGAAACATGGAAACCCATATCACTTTTGTAGATCTTCAGAAGGCCTATGACACTGTCCCGTTATCTAGACTATGGCAAATCCTTAAACACTCCAATATAAACTACAGATACATAGAGGCACTACAGGAACTATATAGAGGATCTAAATCAAGAGTGAAGATAGGAAAATTTCTAACAAAGGAGTTCGCAGTCACAAAGGGATTGAGACAGGGCTGCTGCATTTCACCAACTCTTTTTAAAATTTATGTGGCAGCCTGCCTGAAAAGATGGAAAAGAAAGATACGAGGGATGGGGATAGAACTGAAGGATAATTATATTTATACCCTACAATTTGCAGACGATCAGGCGATTCTTGCTGGAGACCAAGAGGATATGGAGTATATGGTACGTAAACTTGTGGAGGAGTACAATGAATGGGGCTTAACAGTTAACCTGGAGAAGACGAAGTACTTGAGGATAGGTGGTACGCCTGTTTTTCTGGATCTTGAAAACGGGCATCGCATATCTGGCTGTCGGGACTATGTCTATTTGGGAGTACGATTCGACGAGAGCGGAACAGACATAGGAGAGATTGAAAGGAGAATAACTTCCGCAAAAAAAAATGATAGGATGTCTCAACAGTGTGCTAAGGAGTGGAGAAATAACCAAAAGTAGAAAGTTTCAAATTTACGAGACCATGATCAAATCTTCACTCATATATGGTTCTGAAACCTGGAGAATTCCAGAAAGGTTGAAATCGAGAATAGAAGCTGTTGAGATGGACGCGATAAGAAGATCGCTCAGAATTTCCAGAAGAGACCGGATACGAAATGAAGAAGTGAAGACAAGAATGGGAATTGAGGGGACCACTTGGCAAGACATAGAGGTGAAACAGCTCACATGGTTCGGTCATGTTAAGAGGATGCAAGATAATCGTCTTCCTAAACAAGTTCTGGAATGGCAGCCACAGGGTCGACGAAAGAGAGGCAGACCTAAACTAGAATGGCAGAAGGCCATCGAAAAATCAATGAGTGCCAGACAATTAACAGCAGAAGATTGCGGACTGCGACACCGATGGAAATTAGGCGTCGTAAGACGTTATAAACCGGCATATATATATATATATATATATATATATATATATATATATATATATATTAATATAACAGAAAACGAATAAAACGTATGCGTACCGTACGGATGTTTGTTGGATGTTCTATGGCGATTTGAGTTTCATAATTAAAGGTTATTTTCCGTTTGTATTTTGATTTAAGTGAAGCTGAAGCGGTACATACTCTTCGTTTTTTCTTGTGCGAAATAAGGAAAAGCAGTGCAACTGTGCTGAACCAGAAGAAACTATCAGTTTATTGAAAAATTCAAACAAAATTAAGTTTTGCATTTTTTATAAAAATTTCCTTAAATAATTCATATCTATCTATGACGTGTTTTCCTCAACTATTCTTGAAAAGTGTATTTTTATTGAACATTTAAATTTGAATTGAAACGCTTTGATCTATTTCAAAAATTTCATCACTCTAATTCAACAAATTTGAATATTAATCATTCATAAGATTCAGTCTAGTTCTATTAGTTGACAAAAATTCTTGATTCCCTATAGGGGGCACAGCAACATTTTGATATAAATTCATTGCTTTTTCTTCTCCTCTTGAAGGAAGTAGTCCTTCATTTTCATTACAAGTTATGTTAAAAAAATGTGGACTTAATCATTGCTTGTGTAGTATCTCTACTTTTAATATTCTCATTGAAGAAGCTGAGAATCCTCGCTTCCAAATGCCTCCCTTTTCACTGAATTTCTTGTTCTTATCAGTGATTTTTTGAATAAGACCTGCGCTTCATTTTGAACTTCCCGTAAAGAAGTAATTAAGTAAGGCTTCATAGGATACCCACCGTCTCTTAGAATTAGGCTACCCTCAAAATCACCTCTTTCAACCTTTCTCAATACGTGTGAATCATGGCCTGAACTTTGTCATCTTACCACTATGTCTATAAATGTTAGATCTGAGTCTGCCATTGATTGAAAATATCAGCATTTTCGCCACCAGCAGACTGTATTTTTACATGAGTATAGTCTATTGCTCCAATACACCTCGGAAAATGAGCAATACCAAAAAATTTTCGCCTAAGTTCTCATATTTTATCATCATGTGGTATATGTATATAGTTAGGTTTTGGTGGTGCAATGGCTTCACCAACTCTTTTTACACTTCTTGCTCACCTTGCTCACAGCTTCAAAATATCCTGCAATTCTTAGGAATGACCCGCTGAAATATTTCTGAAACCCAGATCGACATATCCCTCAAAATAATTCCTCCTAGCTCCAAATTTTCTGTGTCTCACTGTTTCCTCATCATTTATATGAGTATTCACATCATAATCATCCACGATATTCATAAATAATAACTAATAACCACCCAATATATGTGAAACACTTCCGAACCAGTAATCTCGAAGAAATGTTGAATTATCTCCGTGTTAAAAATTGGAGTAATTTTTAACCCATCTCTACACTCGATGTACATCTCTATCATCTCAGTGACTGCGTTTATCGTTACATGCTTCTGTGAACGTAACCTTTAAATCGCTGTCAATCAGCTGTTCAAAAAAAAACCGGTGGAACCTGTTGAATCTGCTCAATTCAATTCATCCTCTTTAGATTCTTCGTTCGTTCAAGTGAATTGGAACTTGGTCTAAATTCTTAACGTGATTTTTAGTGCACTCTCAACTTTTTTCAATCAGCTCAAATCTAATAATATTATTTTATATTATACTAATCAATCGATCAACATCTCAAAAAGGTACAGTATTTTTTCACTCAACAAAAAATGTAATCATTTTTTGCATGTGTCACGTTAGAATATCACTCTACATAATTTTTCTCTCAACATTCACTCCATCGCTATGCATTTTCCCACAATTACATTTGCAATATTCTGCTCTACATCTCTCTATCTTATTTGCATGTATATTTTCTCAATTTTCTCCAAATCTCTCAATCAACCACGTGCTCAATGTACCTAACTGCTTCAACCCTCTCAAAATGCATCGATATTTCATTCACAGTGAATCACATCACCTCAACAATCACTCACATTTTAATTTCTCTAATTTTAGCACCAAGTTCACATTTCACACCACTCTATTAGAAGCTTATATACTTGTATTCACTCTCATTTTGTATATATGTCATCTCAGATTAACTTTACACCTCTTACGATCAGACTTCTCAGGCCTCTTAAGTTTCAGGTACCTCTACGCTCAAGTTGGACACTTCGAAGGCTTCTCATAGACCAGATCGAAATCCATCTCACTACACTCAGCACTCCGAACAAAGGAATACACTCAATTAACTCTCTTGGACAGACTGGTTTGTGATAACGCTCGAAGAGGTCCAACCTGATTTCAACTCAATAAGTATAATTTACTATAAACTTTTGCATGTCTCTATTACCTGAAACTTATGATACCTTATTTCTATTCTCTAACGTTATGAACTGCTCTTCTTGTTTCATCTCAATTATGAATACTATTCATTAATTCTTTCTACGTTTACAATATTTCATTTCTCTACATTGCATTTGTAACATAACTCACCTCAATTTATGTACTCTCATACAACACCTTCTGCTTTTCTAATAGATTTGCTATTCCTGTAAGCGTTGGTAATCATCTCTATACATTACATTTGTAACACAACTCACCTCAATTTATATACTCTCATAAAACACCTTCTGCTTTTCTAATAGATTTGCTATTCCTGTAAGCGTTGGTAATCATCTCTCTCTCATTCTGTCTCATTACATCTGTCTCAATACATTACATATCTCTAACTTCTCAAGTTGTCACTGCAACCTTCTGTTTTTCTGATAGCGAGACAGTTTATGAAATCGTAAACTCTATCACTGTAAACGTTGTGCTTGCATGATAACACTCTCATCAATTCATAACTATCAAGCTCAATTATTATGCAACTCAAAATACATAAACACGTTTTGATGCAAATCTATCTCAATTCTCTCAATTCTTATCAAATACATAATAATTGATCTTGTTACTCGATACATGAAATTCACTCAACCTGCTCTTTCTCTCAAGCAAATACAACGTTGATTTTCTCATTGAAACATTACTCTCAAATTCTCTCAATAACTTCTCAATACTTGTAAATAGGTTCACTCTGTTTAGATGTTGTATATAATTTTACTTCATGCGAGTGTCTATTTATTGTGTGACGTGTTTGATATACAATAAAGATTTTATTTTACCATCTCCAACTCAATCATTTGGTAACAGTCCACTTTTAAGTAATTGCCAAAAATCTCAACACCCAGATTTTTGAACACTCCGATAGAACTCAAAATATGTTATCTCACGAAAATTCTATGTCCAGATAACTCAGTTAATTATGAAATTTCCGGGGTTAAGTCCACAACAAGTTAACTTTAGGTCAAACGATAAACCACACTTTGTGAAACAGAATTTTCGATTTAACCACTGGTCACTACATAACTTTGGGTTAACCATATATTGTGTATAGTGTCTTTATTTTTATTGTAGGTTTCAAGCATGGCAATCTTGGATAGCGATATTTACATTGGAACTACCTGGGGATGCATCATAGTGGCGGAAAGTTGTTCACTTAGACCAATAACTATCTTCAGACCATACGAAGAAGAAGTCAGGGCAATCGTGCCCCTGTCCTTTTCTAAGAGCACAGGATCAGAGCGAAAAGATCCACTGATAGCTACGATTGGTAGGGGATACAGGAATTTACTAACTAGATACACTGACGTTCAGATAAATAATCTGAACAGCTTAACAAGTCCGATTATAAATAAAAACTCTAATAATTTACCGACAAATCAAAATATGTTTGTGTTGTTGTGGAGGGCGAAGGGGTGGAATGCTGTTTGAAGCTTCTGCGGAGCTTCTGAGACAGAAACGGTCAATTTTGGCGTCGTACGAATAGTTTTTAAAATTATGTATTTATTAATTATTGTTTTACCACAAATTACGAATTAAAATGTACTGATGGAAATAACCAAATATTTACACTCTTACTTCTGTGAATCTGATGTAATTTTAAGTTCACACTTGATATTAGCGACAATATATTTTTGCATTAGTGAACAATTGTGATTTTCAAGCATAACGCTGCTCGTTTAGAGTGAACTGATTGGTGTTCAATGTAAGAATTATTTTTGACAGATGATTTCGAGGTTATAATTTCAGAAACAATCAAATAAATTGCCCCTTGTTTGTGACTTTGTAGCATTTGTAAATTAATTGGGAAAAATCATAGGAATAGTTATGCTATGTAAATAATATTCTGCACCACAAGATTTTGATGAGGCTAAAATGTTTTTTTTTTACCTATCCGACTATGATTTATTATTCAATACATAACGATATTCATGCCGCTGTTATTCATCTGTCTCTTGAATTTTACATGATCTGTGATTATTTCTTGTCATTTATTGTTTCTTTTGTTGAAATTAAAATGAATAGTAAAAAGTATAACGTGAAACTTTTTTTTTATGTTTGTCCGTTCGGGGAAAGGGAAACTTAGGCCACCTAGTTTGTGCCGTCAACGGAAATTTGAAGTCCGTATATTCTTATTTTAAACTACTGAAGAGTAAACTCCGATGGAAACACATCAGCTGGATTCGTGAAGAGGCAGCAGCTGGTAATTTCCTGTATCTGTTATGGAGCATTTGTATCGACCGTCACATGTATAGAACAGGCACAAGTAAAAACAAAAATATTTACATTCATTCATTGCTGTATCCCGTTACCCGAAATAAATTCACAAAAAGACAAAAAAACGGTGCGAACAGACTAATAATTTCTTAGGGCTAATTGCGATTGTGTGCCCTCCTGTGACTGAAGAGACCCAACCGTGACCTACAGATCCTTCCACACTCCGGGCATGGATAGTCACCAACCAGATCTGGCCGCAGTATCCTTCTCGAGTCTCTATTATAACTGTGTCGCATTGTTTTCGCACAAAGGTTAACTACCTATGCTACACCACTGCTTACGAACCTATAGTTCTGTCAGCACGCTTGACATCGCCACCTTCTACGTCATCGCCCTTCCACTCGGTTTTGAATAGATTAAATGCAATAAACAACGTGGCTATGGTGGTCCATAGCAGAGCTAATATGGGTGGAAGAATGTTCTATCGCCCACGAATTTGCGGTAACTCATTTCACTCATTTATTGTATTATGAATTGTACTTTGTTCGCCAAATCGAATGTAAATTGTGAGTTCATGCTCGTTTTTCTGAGGGACCACTTTCTTGAAAAAAGCTACTACAACTACAGCCGAAAGTGACCAAGTGGTTCCAGAACAGGGACCCCTAGCTAACCTAATTTTAGGTGAAGAAAATTACCAAGCAAAAGAATAATTGAGAAATCATCTTTTGTTTTCAAAGTTAGTTGAATTGTTATATCCATCAGATGCCTCGTTCCAGAATCGCATCTTTTCCATCTGTTACGTCAATACCGTCCAATCAGAGCGTAGATCTACGTCTATCTACGAATCAGAGCAAAGTCTGCTCGCTCTCTTTCCTCCGAGATGTAATTCTGTAACTCTACTACTGATCACTAAATTAACAAAATACTCAAATGAGTTAAACATTCAACTGACCCATAGACTAATAATAAAAATATTAATCAATGCGCTGAAGGTGATGCGCTGGATATTCGGCCAGTGCTCACCCAGAGTTAGAAAGCGCATGAAGTGGACAATGTCCATGAATGATACTATTGTGAGCATATATAACACCATCACGGTATTAGGATAGAACACAAACAATTATAGAAAAAGGCTCCATGAGGAATTCTCAGAGATATAGAAGGGGGGAGATTGAGCTTCAAGCTGCGCGAACTGGCTAAAATTGAAGGCCGCCATTTGTCAGGAAATATATACAGCACCGCCTAAAAGTGATAGCATGTGGCAAGAGTTATATACAGGGGCACGTAAAATTCAGAATTTGAATGTTATGATTTCGTTGATAACAGTACTTGAAATTATGAGATTTCGTTCAATTCGTTTCTTATTTCTTCAGTACAATACAAAATGAATACCAAAAATGTCAACGAAGGAAAAAATTTTTTGTTTTATGTATTCTGGTGAATATAATGAGATGTCCAAATATTGAACATATCATCTAAACCAATGAATCCTTTTGAATTATATTCAAGCGTTTGTAACCAACGATGAATTTTAATTTAATTGTCTTTTCGTCTTTTCTAAATAGGTAACGTTTTCAAAATAAAATCCATGATTTCGAAGATTCTAGCAATTTGGTCTTATGGGGTAGTTTGATATATATAGACTTCGAAGCGTCACCAATATTTGGTTTGTTCCAGAATCGCTTCTTTTCACTACTGTTCCCTAATTACGATCAGAGGAAAGTAACCTGAAAAATTGCTCGCCCACTTTCCTTCGAGATGCAATTCTGGAACTCTGCTTTTAAGTTTTAATTTTTATTTTCTGTTTCTAAGGAAACACGATTTTTTCAATCTGAAGGACACTAAATTTTTTGCACAAAGTGGATAAATTGATCTGATATTTTTTATTGGAAGTAAGACATGATATGATGAAAGCTAACAAGTCGATAAATTTTTCAGTAGCTACTGGCATTAAATATATAAAAGAAAAAAACATTTTTCTATTCATTTTATTTATACAATATTGTATATCCAGTATCGATTGCTGCATAAAATCAACTGATGAAGTCTTCTAATTGCAGAACCTTGAATTTTTCAGTATAAACTTTCTACAGATTGAATATTCTAATTTTAAAATGAGATCTGGCAACATTTTTCACTAAAAGAAAGCCATAACGTCTTCCAATCACTGAAAAATATAAAAAATGTTCTTTCAAGGAAGGGAACAAAGCATCAACTCGATCATAAAATTTTTGCGATTGAATTGTTGCAAATGCTTCGAGAAAATTTTCATCTCTTGAAACTCTATTTTCAGTTGAAATCATCAAATTCCTGATTGATATATCGTTATAATTCCATATGATGGTACATGAAGTCCCTCTGAAACAAACAAAAAATAAAATCATCTCAGTTTCATATTAAATTATCTCATCTTACCTTGATTTTTGAAGAATATTACAATTCCCTCAAGACTGGAACTTTTAGGGTCACAGTATCATTCTCTACATTTTTTAAATGTCTCTTCATCAATGTGGCACTGAATCAAAAGATTTCTCCCAATGATGGGCAGCATTTTCAGGAATACGTTGATCTTGTCTCAAAAAGTCCATCACTTCTTTCATGTGTTGTATTTTATTTTTAAGAGACTTAATTGTATAATTTCCTTCTATATGGAGTTTTTTCAATTCGAGGAGTCTTTTCATCAATTTTGAAGGAGAAATACTGAAACAAGTTTAAAAAATTTGTAAATCTATCAAAGATATTCAAAAATTGATATAATTGGGAACTTACCTATAATTGTGAAGTAAGCCATCGTAAATATCCTGCTATTCAGCGAAAAAAGCTAATAAAACCACACGAATCCGCTGAATATCACCAAAAATACGTTCATATTTGTTATTATTGTTTACATTCTTTTGACTTGACAGCAGGCAATGGCAGCTAAATGACAAGAATATTCACTAAATTGTTAGACCGTGATCATAATACCGTGCTATGACCTGACAAATGGCGGACCCACTTTTGTCCCATGAAAATAGGATGCGCAGTGGTCGAAGCTCAATCTCCCCCCTTCTATATCTCTGGGAATTCTGCAACGCCTTCCCAAATCTCAATGTCACCATAAAGTAAGTCAAATCGGTGTGTTCTGTGAATGTCACTGAACAATGAGTGGCAGACCAGTACCGCGTAATTTTGAGAAATGAACTTATACCAATGGCCCGAATCGACGCAAAAACAAGAACTTCAGAGTCAGCTAGCCATGGAGTACACCACCAACGCCCCAGATGCCTGGGCAACAACAGCCTGAAGAAATTGATAGTGAAAGTCCATCTTGCAACGCGGGTGAGCCAGGTGTGACTCAACACCAGGGGTGTGCTCCGCGGACAAGTCGACTATTACATGAGGAGATACGTTGCCGAATTGGAAGGAACATTCGGCATTCGGATTCATTGAATAGCCCCTTCCCGACTAAATACATCCAAGAAACTGTAATAATCGACATCTTGAATAAGGACGCTTTATCTGAGTACCTACAGAATGGAAGTTCATTGGAATATCTGCATCTAGTTTGTAACGATACTTGATTGTTTTCAATAAAAATCAAGTCTCGTTTTAAATGTCCGTTTCCCTGAATTTTCCAGTTGAAGCAATGCAACACCGTCTGATGGAGATTTCAGTTTTAATATAGTTATTCCGTTTCATTTTAGAAATATATTTCAGATCCTGAAAAATTAAATTCCGCCGTTATAATCTAAAACAAAGAAAAAGTGTCTTTCTGCATTCGGCGTTGTTTTTCCGTCACAAAAACACACCGAATTCAGCATAAAAACAACGTGGACTGCAGATAACGACAGTTTCTTTTACCGATAAAGAAATAACCGCCATCGGGAATATTTCTGCTGGGGAGAATATTCGAGAATACAGAATTTTTGGATGCAATTTTGATCACATGACCTTCCACATGTACATGTTGGAAAGTTGATAAATAGGGCCGCACAACCAGACGAACGTCATTCATTCTTTATTCGGTATTCTTTATTGATTCATTATTCACTGTTCGGCGATTATTCTATCTTGATTCATTAATTCTTTCTTTATTCGTGATTCTTTATTCTGTTATTCTTCCTATTAGAGTTTTTCTTCTCTCTAAGTGGTGGTGTGACCGTACCGGAACAAACTGTAAGTCTTTTCTTGATACCGCATACTTCGTGATTCAAAGTTGCATTCTTTTATTTGTTTAATTGTGTTAATCCCTATTGTTAATCCCCCTGTTTAACGCAGACTTCTGTCGCCTGGTTCTCTGGTGAACCAAGACCAATCGACAGAAGTCTCGAAGTCGTTCCACTGGTAATGCTTGGCGTGTACACCCAAGATTGCCACGGAAAGACCACAGTAACCTATCCCATTCTACCCCTGTTGTGTTCCGTTTAGATTTCCCGTTTACCGCAGACTTCTGTCGCCTGGCTATCTGGTGACGGAAACCAATCGGCAGAGGTCTCGAAGTTTTTCTGCTGGTAATCACAGATTACAGAGAATCTCTGTAATCTATGCTGGTAATGCTTGGCGTGTACACCCAAGGTTGCCACGGAGAGACCACAATAAACTTTCCCGTTATCCTGAAAATTGTTGCATTGTGTCACCTGCATCAACCCCGTCCCGTTTATTGAATAGTTTCAATCATAGAGTGTCTCTGGTTCAATTCTGATTGGCCTATACACTGGAAATATTTGAAAGTGCTCGGGATCAAACCCCATTGCTAAATTAACCGATTACAAAGACTTGGATCTTTCTGAGACACCCGGTTTCTGTAAATTTTGTATAAACCCCGTACATCCTTTATTGTCTCAGAAGGAATCGAAGTAACCGCTATTGATTATTTTTTTCTTTAATGCCTGATAGTTTGACTGAATACAATTATTAATTTGAATATTCTTTAATTCATTAATTTCACTGTGTTGAGTTTGAATTTCTGATCACCGTGACAAGTTAATTATTGCATTTCTGTTTTCCTCATTTTTGAACTTGGTCATCAGCTGTATATATTTCTTGACTTGGAAATAACTGTATGGTTCACAGTAATTTAGATTATTGTAATAAATTCGGTTTTAAAGTACTTGTTATCGCTACCACCTTAGATATTAGATAACCCCGAACTCTGTTTCCGTCTAGTAGGTACCTGGGAGGGTTTGCTATTCCTCCCTATTGAAAGAATAGCTGGCGCTCGAGATTAAACCCTTTTGCGAACTAAACCCGTTACAAGTTTTTTACTGTGCGGCGCTAACAACAATAAAAACCATAGGGGTAAAAATTCGCCGAACGAACAACGGATGGTCCAAGATTACACAAATTACACGCGCCACCGTGACAGAAAGGCTAAGAAGAGACATTAGACGACTGACGAAGTATTTGAAGGGAAATCACGGAAGGGAAAGCTACCGAAGAAATCGTAGATAGAAACAGGACACACACAGAACGAGAGACGAAGAATGCCACAGCTCACTACTGCCTCTGACGTAGAATGTTTTTAAGAGAACAGTTCTGAAATCAAAATTTTCGTAAGTGAATACAGACAAAATGTAATGTGTTCAAATTTTGAAAAAATATTTTTCGGTTTATTTGAGTTATAAGAATTTCAATGACATAAATTTAGAAATTTAGGAAAATAGCCAATTGTTGACAGTTGACACTCTAGTCCACTCTTATGACCCCCAAAGCCCCAAATACCCGAAAATTGGATAAGAAAAAGGAGGACTTTTTTGACATTTCTCAATTTCATTTTTCCATTCGTCCAAGGAGATATAGATCCTTGCATTCGTCGTTGAATCACAAATGTCATCTGTGGGACGAAGCACAAGTGTCATCTGTGAGCGAAGCATAAGTGTCACCCACAGAACACTAATATACAAGAAGTGAAAACTCCTAAGCAAAGATTATAGAGTTAGGAAGATAGGAAACCGCCTCATATCGCTAGTACTAAAAAGCGTATACGTTTTGGCCTGTGTTGCACACAATTGAAAATCAGATGGCGCTGAAATCGTACTGTCAAACTGTTGAATAACAGTTTTCTATTTGATATTTGAAGGGCGCGAAATTCGAATTCTGTTTCTCAAAAAAAGGGCGCGAAATTCGAATTCTATTCCTTTTATTGAATTCGAGTAGACTTGGTCGAAACCAGAAAAAACATCCTGAACGACAAAACAAAAATAGGCCTTTGTTTTGTGATCAAGATGTTTTTTTCATCTAAACATTGTTGTGAATCAATTAATATTAATGAAATACTGTGTTAGATTTGCTATACTTTTTATTTGAAATATATAGAAAAAATTGAAGATTGTACATGGTGTATTCAAAGGTCAGGCTTTTTTTTAACGGAAGGTACAATTGGTGAAAATAATTCACCGTTGAAAACATCCTGTACACAAATATTTGCGCTCTGAATATAGGACACAACAGAACATGGTGAAATGTTATATATCAAAGGTGTAATTCTACACAATACCTACATTTTTTTCCAATTAATAGAATCAGTTGAATTTGTAAAATTTTTATCAGAAATTAATATGAACAAATATTCGATACAACATATCTCAAGAATTCTTTTACATATTAGTTACAGAATTTTCAGAACCACAATTAAAAACAAATTTACATGGGTGTAACCTGTATGTCGGTAAAGATATGTAAGAATAACAAGTCAACTCCAAAATGCAAATAACTTCACTAATAACATGAATTGCATATCAACATAATAATACATATATCCAGCTGTAAATGATAAAATTCATTGATAAATTGAAATACGTGTATCTATTCTAATGTATAAAATTGTAGTGTAAGAGCCTAGGAGTACAAGTGCATTTTATTTGGTTTTGAGAAAATCAGATTTAAAGTTAAAAATTATTCCCAAATTCGACCTGTTGGTTTCTCTAGTACTTTGTATTGCTCTGTCTTTTTCACTTGAAGTTTTGGACTTACTCTTTTATACCATCCTCAGCTTGTCTCACCACTCACTCACTTACTCATAGACAACGTGGTGATCGCCAAAGTGCAACTCTTCACATAGACTAATTTCATCGTACATCAGAGAACAAATTCCTTTTTTCTGCTCAGTATTTTGGAGATGCAACCTCAAAGAATCTATAATGACTCTACGTATTCCAGGAGAAACTTTTTTACTGCAGTTCACCAAGTCAATGTCTGGACATACTGAAAATCCTATTCACTTCAGAGTACTGAAAATAAAAATCAATCAATATCAGAGTCACATTGTACGAGTTTCAATACTTACGTTCAAATATTTATGGTAAATTCAAAAAACTTATATTCGGAGAATCTCTTGTACTACAGTTTTCACAGTTCCTCACTATACAATAATTTCCATAAGACATTTTGAGCAAAGATATTTTTCTTTGATTTTGAAGTTTTCACTAAGGAAATACACAAAAAACTCTAATAATAAACGACTAAAATGAACTAAATAAACGACGAGCGGAAAGAGAATCAAAACAAAACGGCCATGTTTCTTCAAATCTTACAAAAGTCAAATTATGTTTCTCCAAATGGCCGTCGAATAAATATTTTAACCATTCTTGGCATCTTAGTACAACAATTGAACCACCAGGTGGCGCTACCGCAAGTGTATACGCTTGGTTTCCTATCTTCCTAACTCTATAATCTTTGCTCCTAAGTAATTTGTGGCAACACCAAATGTCATTTACTTAGACTTCCCTAATCTAAGGTCATTTATATGCCGCCATATTTGGTTGTGGAAGTAGATATTAAATGGCGGGAATTTTGAATTTACAGGCGTACCCTACCTACATACATACATACTTTTCGTTGTTTTCACCTTCATTGTAAATTTACAGCTTCTACCATTAATATTGAAAACAGATTTGGAATTCATGATAGAAGCTGTAAATTTACATTACATAAAAAATAACATCAAGGTAGGACAGAGTTAGAATTTCAGCAATTTATTTATTTTTCATAAAAATTCTATAAACAGTATTTTCCAGAGGAGCACATTTATATATCAGTCAGCCAAATGCCAATACATATTGAGGATGAAATATATCAAACAATATGGTATTTGAGAAGAAATAGAATTGTTGATCGTAAAACCTGTTTCCCATATAAAATCTCAGTATGAGCAGAGGAAATGGAAATCAAGTAACATCCACATATATGTATGATACAAAAAATCCACGATAAAAACCTCAGCAAAAATCTGTCCCTATAAAAGCTTAGTTATATTGAATTCATTCACATAATGAGCTAATTAAATTATCGAGCCGGCTCTTTCATTGTGATAAATTTTCTTGTTCCCTTGAACATCTCGGAATTGAAATCATTTCTGAAACAAAAAAAAGAGAATTAAGATAGAGAAAGCTTAGTAAATAACATAATAACAAAGTGATTGATGTTGAATTGGAATGATAGGAAATTCAGAGATCAAAAATAGCTCAACCTACCTAATTACGAGAATCAGAATAGATGAAAATAATATTCAACATTCGGTCGTTCGTAAGTTACATCTCCTTGAATCTGCACTAGAATCTCCTAAATAATCCGCCTCGTTATGTAGTAGGGAAGTAATTTTTCAGTTAAATAATGAAATGTGAATCTTGAAAACATGATTTTTGAAACGTCAACAGGTTGTCAATCAAAAGAATTAGGTTAATTTGGTTTTGACATTGAACTAAAGAAAGAAATGGAAGGGACTCTCGGGTCAGCAAAAGTGAGGCCGACTGAAATAGACAATTGGATGTATATCTTTCTCTCTCTATACTTGCGCAAGGAGAGATAACCTATTAAAGTTTGAATTTAAATTTTTGACGTTTCGTTTTTCTGATTTGAATCGTATTTTTTATCAAATCAGGACGTTTTCTGAGTTGATTATTCGATCATAGATAACCTATATGCGATGTAAATTATATTTTTCATAGTTGTGTAGAAGGAATTTAATAATTTTTTTGCCAAATACCTGCAACAATGAGATGGGGATATCTGAAATTTTGGACTCGTTTCTCGAACTGTGATGATTGAAATCATATTTTTCATCAATTCAAGACGTTTTCTGAGTTAATTTTGCGATGTTGATCATATTTTTCAGAGCAGTGCAGACGGAATTTAATAAGTCTTTTTTTGTGTGAAAATAACAGAAATTTGTTCATTTTAACTAGATTAGTATATTGTGAAAGAATATAATCATGTGAAATTCATCAAGGTTCTAATCTACATGTTGAACATACATATTTTCCTTTTACTATACTGAATTTTAA
The DNA here is from genome assembly GCF_907165205.1 of Coccinella septempunctata. Classification (NCBI taxonomy): domain Eukaryota; kingdom Metazoa; phylum Arthropoda; class Insecta; order Coleoptera; family Coccinellidae; genus Coccinella; species Coccinella septempunctata. The sequence continues at coordinate 17,276,383 of NC_058196.1, forward strand.
GTTAATTAAGGAGCGTTGTCCAAAAAAAAACAAGTGTCAATTCTTTCTATATTTTTATTATAAACAATATATATAATAGTTTACATATATCTTCAGTAATAGTCTACAATGAAAAAGAAAATTATTGATTTCAAATAATTCAAATTCACTCGAAAACTTACATGCGCTCTGCTTCTCATCGGATTTGATTAGATTAGATGGATCTTCGTTTGCAATTAATATTACAAATGGTGTCGACAGTAATAAACAAATATAAAATATCACAGTGGTAACAACATGCATACAAACACAATAAAAATAAAAAACAATCCTCATCACATATTCTTTCTCGGTAAGAACTCTTCTATAGAATATATAGTTTCATTTAAAAGCAACCTTTTCACTTCTCTCTTAAAGTTCATCAAGGACTTGTCATGAAACTGGAAAGTTTATTATATAGTTTGGGGCCCCAGAAGTCCATGCCCTAGTGTATGCGCTTCAGATGGTGCACTGGCATCTGCAAGGAGTCTTTATTTCTTGTTTCATATGCATGATTTATAGAATTGGTCGGAAAGTTCTTCCACTTCTGATGAACATAACACAGTGAGTTGTATATGAAGAGTGATGGAACTGTAAGTATTCCATGATCCTTGAATGTCTTGGGATATTATTGAATACACTTGGTACAGCATCAAGTTTCAATATTTTTCTTGTATAACTTGGATTATGAAGGTAATCTTCACATATTCTACTATACTTTGAGGAATACCAATTTTCCCTTCCTACAGCAGTAATCCAAAGTTCAAAATATCTTTGCGTTTAAAAGGAAACCTAAAATAAAGTAATATATAATGCTTTTGAAGTCGCAAAAAGGGATCTCATAATGAAAATATTTAAAATAGACCTACCTGTGGAAACTCTTTGGCTCATTTTTGTTCGGGTCATTGGAGCATCCTTTAGCAACTTGTTACAACCATCGTTGTAACAAGAGTCTGAAATTTACCAATTTTGCGTGACTGCAAACAGTACTGATGTTGATGGGGACAACAATGATTTGAGAAACACAAAAACCTATAAAATACTTTCTCTACAACTTTATACCACAAATTTACAAACAACTTCAATTCTGAAGATTACTTACTTTGATTTTTTTTTTAACTGTCCAGTTAATATCGAAAGAGGTCTTCTCAGACAGTTTCAACCCTTTTAATTCCCTCGGGTGGCCAGGTAAAGGTAATCTATCCCTTCACTAGATCCATATTTCTCAGAAACCGAAAATCCAGATACTTAAAGGTTTTCGAGTGGGATTCGGAGATTCCCCGATTTATTTGAGTTTTTTCAAGTTTCAAGCGAATATTAATCGTGAGTTTTAGCATTCTGAACACTTTTAGATCTCTTTCCAATTGAACACAACCGAAATCATCCCAAAAACTAATTTAAACTGAATAATCAACAAAACCGTCAGCTGATTGATGTAAACAAAACATCTAAAAGAGAGAGAAGGGATACCCACCAATAGTCTTTCTCTCTCCCACACTTTTGGACACACTTTCGACCGATTTGCTGAACTGCGGGTCCCTTCCATTTCTTTCTTTAGTTCAATGGGTTTTGACTGTCACTTCAACCGGAAATTCATGTCGGCCATATTTGGTTGTAGATTGGATCATAGAAGAGGGAGTTTCACCCCCCTGGTGTCACCTATGTGACGATCGATGATTTACATCAAATTTACATTTTACATTGACCTATGATCGGGATTTCAAAGTCAAGTTTTCGTATTTTGTTTGTGGGCTTAGATTATTCTCTAGTCTAAGTTTACTGGTATTCCCATTCTAGATACAATAAGAAAGAGGCCACGTATTATTTTTTCAAATAGAACAGCAATTGATAAGAATTTGTTTTCATTCTTCATGGCTTATCAGATCTAAGAATATAACTTTCATATTGCATTCTATAATATGCTGCAATCCAGGTTTCTCCTCAATTGTGCTATTCAAATGAAAAAGATGAGTTCTAATGCGTTGTGCAGCCGTTTAAATGGCAGAGTGGCTATAGTCACAGCATCAACAGAAGGTATCGGCTTTGCTATAGCCCAAAGATTAGCTAGGGAAGGAGCCAAAGTTGTTGTGAGTAGTAGAAAAGAAAAAAACGTGGAGAAAGCTGTAAATGAATTGAAGAAAGAGGGATTGAATGTAACTGGTTGGAGGAGATATATAGAATTATCGAACAACTTTTATTACTTTTAACTTTTAGGGGTAGTTTGTCATGTATCTAAAGCAGAAGACCGAAGAAAACTCTTTATGGAATCAGAAAAGTTGGGTGGGCTTGATATTTTGGTGTCTAATGCTGCTGTGAATCCAGAAATTGGTGGAGTTTTGGATGCCAGTGAAACAGCCTGGGATAAGATTTTTGATGTAAATGTCAAGTCATCTTTTCTCTTGGCCAAGGAAGCTTTGCCTCAAATCAGGAAGAGCAAGTTTGGTAGAATAGTGTTTGTTTCCTCAATTGCTGCCTATGCACCCTTAGACGTGTTGGGTAAGGCTTAATGGAATTGCATTTTGATTCCTTTAAAACAACTTATTATTGAAGGTGCTTATTCCGTCAGTAAAACAGCTCTTTTGGGTTTGACCAAAGCTGCTGCAAATCAGTTGGCAACAGAGAATATTACGGTGAACTGCGTAGCACCTGGTGTGGTTCAAACAAAATTTGCCAGCACCCTTACTGAATCTGAAGCAACTAGGGAAGAAGTTTTAAAAAGGATACCTCTAGGAAGACTGGGTGTTCCTGATGATATCAGTGGAATCGTTGCTCTTCTTGTTTCTGATGATGGCTCCTACATAACTGGAGAAACTATTGTTGCTGCTGGAGGAATGATTTCCCACTTATAAACAGCTCCATCTCAAAATCCATCATTGCTTTAAAATCATTAATTCAGACCGTTTTTTTTTTCAAATGTATTTTTGGGGGTAATAAGAAGAATTTTATATTGATATCAACGAAAGTATCAAGAGCACAAGAGAGTTATTTCTAAATGTCTCATTTTATTTCTTTAAGTTTTTTATACTTCTTTGGTTTGATTGTAAATTTAAAAATCTGTCAATATTTTTGACAAATATATATTATATATAACTGGTTGGTAGATTTTCGAATTACTTTTTTCTATTAATCAAAAAAAAAATATATATAGCTTGAATTTTCAAACACAGTAAAGAAAATAGCCAATATTTTTCCCATTCAAGACTACCCACAGAACACAAGTAAACCAAGGAGATATAGCATATTCCTATATCTTTTTGCAAATATACTACCTATGGTCGGAGGGTCGAGGGTCTCTCTCTCTACCCTCCACTATCCATAAACAAAGGAAGTGGTACTACCACAGCCACACATATGTCTCTGTGCAGAGGCTGTAAGCAGCTGAGATACTACAAATTTTGAGGTTTATGGCAGAGTATGAACCTCAGAGCAATACAAATTTATTGATTTATAATGTACAGAACATGTATATAATCTTTGATATGACTGCACAGATTTAATACTTAAAAAATTTCGAATCTCCCGCCTTGTGCCTGTCCTGATTGAATTTTTCATGGAGAAAATTATCAAAGATATTACTGTGTAATATCTTTGATAAAATCCGTTTGAGAATCATTCTAGAGAATGCATAGAGAAAGTCTATGAGAGGATGTGAACAATCGATAGCAGAGACAACTGTTGTCTCTGATCGATAGAATCGTTTTCACACAAGTACTTTCCTGTTTCCTGCAACAAACAACACTTGTACCTAACCTGACATTGAACTTCGAACCCGCATATATTTATTTTATCTTACAGAAAGAAATAATCAACTTTCGGATTAAGTAATAGAAGAAACTTTCATATTGAGGGGAAAAAATACTATTGGTCATTCGACATTATCCTATAAGCAGAACGTATGTAATTTTCATCATTTAATTTTCTGGAAAAGTGGTGGTAGTAATTCAAAATGGTAATATTTTTAGGTATTTTCACCTAAAAATCTTATAACTATTTAATTTCAGCTTCCTATTAGTCTGTTTATTACAAACCTAACGAAAAGCCCTAAAGTTTCAAGTGTTACCTTACGAAAAATGAGTACAGAAGTTCCAGACGTTATTCTCGAAGAAATTAATAATAAGGGTATTATCACCCTCAATAGACCGAAAGTTCTAAATGCATTGAATCTGTCTATGGTGAAAAAAATCGTTCCAGCACTCAAGAAATGGGAAAAAGATGGAAAAATATGTGTTATTATAAAAGGTGCCGGAGAAAAATCGTTCTGTGCTGGGGGCGATGTTAAGAACATAGTATTGGATGGGATGAAGGGTGGTAAATTAGGCCACGAGTTTTTTCGGGAAGAATACGCTATGAACGGGTTGATTGGGAATTATAGTATACCTTATGTGGCTTTTATTGATGGAATCGTTATGGGCGGTGGGGTAGGTTTATCAGTTCATGGAAAATATAGAGTAGCCACTGAGAGATCTTTGTTTGCTATGCCTGAGACTCAAATTGGACTTTTTCCTGATGTTGGTGGGTCTTACTTTCTACCTCGACTAAAAGGAAAATTAGGGCTATATTTGGCTTTAACTGGTGAAAGATTAAAAGGTGCAGATTTAATGAAAGCTAAAATAGCAACACACTTCACAACATCTGATAAATTACATGATTTGGAAAAAACATTACTCAGCTGCAGTACTGCGGTTGAAGTAGAAAAAACTTTGGATCATTTTAATGTGGAAGATAACAAACCTTTTCTGTTAGAACCTTTCATAAATAAAATTGATTCTCATTTCTCTGCAAACACAGTTGAAGAAATTTTCAACAGATTAGAAAAAGATGGATCAGATTGGGCAATGAAAACTTTGGAAACATTAAGAAAGATGTCCCCAACAAGTTTGAAAGTTACTCACAAAATTATTAATGAGGGAGCTAAATTGACTTTGGCAGAAGCTTTGCAAGTCGAGTATCGTGTGGCTATAGGCTGCTTATCTCAGCATGATTTTTACGAGGGTAAGTGTTTTATGTTTTGCCCAGATTGTTCCCTTAGGTTTCATTCTTTTAGGTGTAAGAGCTTTGCTGATTGATAAGGATCAAAAACCAAAATGGAAACCTAGTACATTAGAAGAAGTTACTGATGATATTGTTAGTAGACATTTCAATAGATTATCAGAAGACAAAGAACTGAAACATAAATTATGATGATTTAATTAATATGGGGCTGTGGAATTAATCTCGTATATTTTTTATTATACATTAAACAAATATAAAGTGAAGGGCGTTCAGTTCTCTTTCTTTTTGTTAGTAAATGAGATTCCTTCCTTTAGTTTCTTCAGAAAATGGTGGAATTTAAAAATTTTCTATATGAATATATCACAGAACATAAACATATGGAATATGTGGAATATATGGAAAACATATGGAATATATGTATAGGGAAATCTTTGTCTTGTACATACAGGGTGGCCATTTGAAAACGAAACAGACAAGATTACAGACGAAATAAATTTTTTCGATAGAAATGCTTGGACAGGTCGATTTCTGTTTCGAGGGGGACAACTTAAGATGTAGGTTACGGACGCATAGCGCTTCAACCCTTGCTACTACAACCCTTACCCCCAATTTCTGAATAGGGAAGATGGGGTGAGTGATACCTCATTTGAAAGGTATTTTTATACTGATTTCAACACAGTAATTATTTATTCATTTTATGCATTAGTTCTCGAAATATTCTTAACTAAGTATTTTTTTGATATTATCAAAGATATTAGGACATTATCTCGCTCGAGCATGATGTGTGTGGGATTGATTTTCCATGGAAAAGGAAAAAAGCAAAGATTACAATCTTTGGAAAAAGTGTTTATTTTGATCCCAAGAATCTGCTGTAAAACAGCGAAACAAATTCTTTATCATTTGAGATTAAAAGAATCAGAGACAGATTGTCTCTGAAAAGAATAAATAAAATTATTAGGTTTGTTCGTAGAGTAGTCCCAAACTGTCCCGAACTGTACAGAGCATGCGCAATTCAATATTTGCGTTCGTAGTGTCGTAATTTCTGATTCAGAACTGACAGTCGGCTGTTCGCAGAGGCCGTTCTGTATCAAACCACGACCGTTTGAAAAATTCACGACTCAAGCTGTGAACTAAAAATCCTGAACTGTCGGGCATGTGCAGAGGATCAGAATCAGAACAGTTTCGAAAGTTATAACTTTCGAAACTGTTATAACAGGTGAATTCATTTGATTTTGGATATATTTGGACTTAATTGCTTTGTTGAATATGAGGTATCTAGATTTTCTTCAAGAGATAAATTGTGTACTCATCAAGTAGTGATGAAGAGAATTTTGTTTTACTAATTAACTCAAGGAGAACCCAGTCGCAGAAATGAAAATTATATTCAGACAGTGCGAACTTACAGTGATATAGAGTTTTTGAAACATTTAAGGGTATCACGTGGAGTGTTGAATAATATTGTGGAAAGATTTGAACATTCTGAGTACTATTCGTAACAGGTGGGAGAGTTTGGCAAAATAACGACTTTTGAGTATGTCGTGGTATTTTTGTGGTTTTCTGGCCATGAGAGGGCCTCCTTCAGGGATGAAGGATAGGCGGATAGGTTTGACATTTCTTTAAGCACCCTGAGAAAAATCATAAATAAAATGATTTTTTTATCAAACCTTTCGGCCGAAGTTATAAAGTGGCCAAACAGCCAGGAAAAAAATGAAATTGAGGCCTATTATCGAAGCAGAGGTTTCCCAGGGGTGATTGGTGCCATCGATGGTTCTTATATTAGAATTGATACGCCATCCGCAACTACCAATATGCAAACAAACTAGGTATAATTTCCGTTTTGGAATAATCCGAAACGACCAAAACGAAAGGATCATACTCATAAAACACCTTTTTTTTATTGCGCTCCAGCCCCTAAATCAAATTCAAAATTTGGCGGTAAAACGCGTTGAATTGCCGTTCGTAGAGCGCCCGAATTCAGGGGGTGTGTTCATAAACTTACTCCGAGAGTACAGTATGAGTATGGTCATGCTCAGAGAGCATGCTCTGAGGAACTAAAAGTACGTTTGTGAACGCTTCGGGTAATCAGAGCTTGCTCTGAGTAAGTTTGTGAACGCAACCAGGACCGATCTCGGATTCTCAGTGGTGGGGGAACGCCAGTTGTGGATTAGTTGGGAATTGCCACTACGAACAAACCTATTGTTATTTCTGTTCAGATTGTTTTCGAAAAGAGTAATATGTGTTGCAATCTATGGCATGGACTCAGATCACAGATTTATTTTGGAGGTTATATTTCCTTCAGCCAGGAAACATGTTTTTTTGTCATAGCAAAGAGCTCTTTGTTTGAAATTTCAACACTTATTCCTGAAAGACTGTACATTAATTTCTTCCAAACAATAACGATTGCACCAATTTGATTGTCATGGCTGAAAGTAAAAAAAAAGTTGCAGTGCCCACTGTAGAAGGGCTTATGGGGGACATCGTAACTAGGTAAGTTGTTGTTATAATTTTTTCTTGTGTAATGCAATGTATTATAGGTTGTTCTGTATCATATTATAAATAATCTTGTTTTCAGAAAATTGAAGAACTCTTATGATATAGCAATGAGAACTCAAGAACTGTTGAAGTTTATGATTTCTGCAAAAAACTGGGAAACAGCACAGTAAGGCCGAAATTTCATAAGATGAATTCTAATTTTAATTTTCTCACTTGTTTTCAGAGAGTTGATGGAACTCATTAGGACAAACATAAAATTAGTTGAGAAAACTTTACCTCATCAGATAGTTGCTATTAATGTGATGAGACATTTCTTGAAAATCATCCGAGAGGAATACGATAGTGGGTTGAAGGTATATATACATCATCTGTAAACTTTTGAATAACAGAACGGCAGATCGTAAATTGGTATACCTCTAAATTAATGATAACTATACCTAAGGACAGATTATTAATTCATGCATGGGTTGAAGAAACAATGAGTGTGTTAGGGTGGCTTCCGTGTAGTTAGCTTTGAAATATTTGCTTATGAATGCTAGAATTTGAGTGATATTATTGTTAAGTTGAAAAGATTTTTTTTTAATCCAGGTGAAATTTTTTATCATTCCAGAGAAAAGGAGAAGACACAACCTTACATCACATGATTACTGAGCTTAATTCTGGACCAGCTACAGATTACTCAAAAAAACTACCTAGCCTAAAGGATGATTTATTGCTGCGTGCCTCTGAGTATAGAGCTGAATTAGAATCCAGGTGAGAGTTCTGTATTTGCTCATTGATATTCTTACAGTGAATTTGTTTCTTTAGTTCAGCCAATGTTTCAAGTCGTGCTGTTGATCAAATTTTTGCAACTGAAGTAATTTTGACCTATGGAAAATCAAATTTGGTGGAGCAATTTTTGAAGGCAGCGGCTAAAGAGAAGCCAATGCATGTTGTAGTTGTAGAGTCTTCTCAAGTTCTAGGGGTAAGTTATTTAGTCTTTTACTAGGCTTCAATGTGGTGCTCTTGTTAATGATCACATTCAAGTTTTATTTTCAATCTTTAAAGTTCTTTATATGTGTTCTTGACAGGCTCAAGTTATATGAAACCGCAATTTACTATTTGGAACAAAAAAGGAGTCATTACTGATATGAATAGTGATTATTTACAAATTTGATGGCGCATTATCATCACCTAATGGTATAATAGTATCGCTGTAAGAAATTTGTTTGGATGTTCATTTTATTACTTCGATTTACTTGGTTAACATATTGATTGTATAATGCACAGCGAAGGATTTTACAAAATGCGTGAAAAGGCTGATTAAACAAGATTTAAATTTGATTTATCTTCAAAGTGTATCAGCATATCGGTAGATTTGATACTCTAGCTTGTATCGTCATTTGTAATGTTGTTCAGGGTTGGCATTGAAAAGCGGAAATTTAATATTGTACTGGACGTTTTTCTAGGGCAGGGGTATCTACAATCATTCTTAACTACTTCTAGGATTGAACAACGAGTCGGTCAATGAAATAGAAATATTTAAGTATCGAGTTAAATTGAAATATTTCAATTTCATTTCTCAGTTAATATATTTTACTAACGGTTCTGTTCAAGACTCATTTAGTAGCTGATTTTGTCAAGTAAGAAATTTGGAATATTTGAATTGTTTTTTGGTCAGTATGTTTTACTCGAAGTGTTCTTCAAGACCTACATACCAACGGATTTTCTCGTGTAACCCCCTCCACACCCCACCTGATTCTCGGAATAAATTGTACAGAGTCGATTAAAATTGGGATATTTGAATTTTATTTCTGTTAATATATTCTCCTTGATGCCCTTCAAGTCCTATATACCTCTCGATTATGTAGAGCAAGATGTTTGAATTCAAATAACCTAATTTTATTCGACCTAGCATAATTTTTTCAGAATCTCAGGCGGGGAGTGCTTGGGGATGAATTCATGCCCAACAAGTATATAGGTCTTGAAGAGAATATCTTTAAAGAACAGAAATTCAAATACATATCACAATGTGGAACTCTCCTCAATTTGGGTTATCACTGCATATGCAAGTTTAAACTGAATAATTATGAGTTTCATTCATGATTTTTTCAAATGCACCGCGGGAACTATTCCAAATCATTCTTCGAATATGGGGTTTTAAAATTTAAATCGTTTGGTTTCGACTTTACGATTTGGCAACAGCGCCTACTAAACAATGAAAAGAACAATGTCCGATCAGCTTGTTTATAAAATAACAGCTGTTGATTTACAGGCGCGTACTTACAGCATGGACCTATAATACCAGTTAGTATTATACATCTATGACTTACAGGCGAGCTTCAACTGCAACCGGCCATAAAAATCCAATAAAATTTTACGACCTTCCCCGTTCGTATGGTCCTCACCTTTTAAACATCGAGTTTACCAAGGGCTTTGTTGTCGATCAAGTTTAATCCTTCCAGAATTCATTTCAATGTGTGTTATCAATTCCTAGAACGTTTCTCGAATATTAAAAAAACTATTTCTTAGGGTCATACTATGGCAGCCAATTTAGCTAAGGTTCCCAACATCCGAGTAAGTCTGATTCCAGACACTAATGTTTTCGACTTGATGACTCGCACAAACAAGGTAATAATTGGAACACACTTGGTTTATGCCGATGGAGGACTCCAGACCATTGCAGGTGTGCACAATGTAGCAGCAACTGCCAAATATTTCTCAGTACCGGTAAGTTCCGAATACATTTCAGATTCTCCACTTTAGTTTGTTATTTTCATGCTACGCCCTTTAATTTTTATTGTACAAGTTTCTAACCTGCGCCCTGAAATTGAAATACTATACAGATCAATGGATCTGTATAGTATTTCAATTTCTAATGAGAAATGTTTGAACTACCTACCTCTTATTAAAGCATATTTTTATTCATTGACCCGAATGATTTAAAGTTTTGTCCTATTTTTGCTCTTACGAAAATGAGGACCATTTTTTTTCATCTTAAGCATTCAGTACCCACATTTCTCAAATGAAACATCCATCATACATAGAAATCCAAAAGGTGGAGAAGCAGTTTTTTTTTAGTGCCGTTTATTGCACAATATACATTCTACTCCTACAGGTTTCAAACAATATTAAATTGAAAATCAATATTTGCCAAGTACTGATTTAAGATTTTCATTTCAGGTAATAGTTTTAACGCATATGTATAAGTTGACTCCAAAATTCACTGTGAGCTGTGAGGAATATCAAAGTGCCAGAAATGCTGGTTCTAGAAAACTGTGGGAAACATGTAACACATCCAAATTCAACATTGTGGACCCCATCTTCGACTATGTGCCTCCTGAACTTATCCAGCTTTTCATTATTGCTCACCAGTGAGTAACAGATCTTTTTTTATGTTATTTCATTCAGAGAAATTACAGGATTTAATTGATGTTTTAATACTATTTTGCTAAAGCATCTTCATATCACATCTAATTCAACTAGATGTAAAAAAAAAAACAAGCTCAGAGAGCTTAACTTCTCCCTCCAGTTCCATCATACTCAGGAAGGAGATGATATCAGAGGGAGAGTGATCCTTGAGTTCCTCTAGATTCGGCTTTTTAGAGCCAAAGATTTCAAGTCTGACACTGTCTGCCGCCGGGCAGACACAGAGGATGTGATAAATGGTTTCGTCCTCCTCTAGGCAGAGCCTGCCGAGTGATTCATTGACGATGCTAAGTTTGTGTAAGTGAGCTTTGAGCATAGAAATCATATTATATATTATTACTCTAGAATGCTAATCCAGTAGTAAGAAATGCGGCGAAAAATTGACAGTGGTCGTTAATACGAATGCGCATCATTAGTTTATTTTTTAATAGAACGTTGCCGAATTTCTGAATATTCTGTCAATCAAATCTTATGAAGAGGGGGCAATTCATGCAACGAAGGTATGTCGGACAACAACGCGTTTTCTTTCAGTCATTTGATTTTTCAATGTTGCACGATCTGCTCAGAGGTAAGAAGTTAAGTCACATTTTCTGAAATGTACTTGTGTACTCATTTTAAAAATAATAAATGCAAAAAAAAATTCAAAACTTGAATGAATTATCGAGTTCCACTGATAGCGAATTCCATTGATGGTATATAGTAGTATCGCACTAGATCAGGATATTTCAAAATTGTTGCACGGAGTTTATAATATGCACTCAATGCTTAGGTACCTGTTCATCTAATCGAATCTGCGATAATATCGAATTGCATTGGTGATATTTCCATTTTTAGATCTTCTGGAATTTCTGTTGTGAGTTCCAAATATTTAGTAAGCACCAGTTGTTACCATGGAATTCGCTATGAAACTCCAATCTTCAGCCAATTCACGGTTTGGTCAAACAATAAATGAATACTCAATAATACCTCTATCGACAAATTTAGATTTGGACTTATAACACGTCACCTCCGAGATCCCGATATATTTTCATTGAAACCTGCAACATCATTGTACTGATTTTCTAAAACAAAGCATATATAAACACAATTAGTCATCCATGCATGTGTTCAATACCGACAAGAAGTCCTGTATGAATCGAAAAATAATAATTTTTCACCGAATGAAATATGTTTATTTTTCATTTATACCAAATAAACAATTCGACTGACATAAGTTAGGAAAGTCTAGGCAACGTTCGAGTTGAAATAAACTAATGTCGCGCATTCGCTTTAACGACAACTGTCAATTTTTCGCCGCATTTTTTACTACTGGATTAGCATTCTAGAGTAAGTATATATATTATGATTTCTATGGCTTTGAGCCTGTAATGTCCCGTTATGATCGTCATTATAGATCTCAGATTGGTTCTAGAGAATCCTAGCCATCGATTTGTGTATGGCCTAACAGGCACTGAGATGGCCCTGTGCGAGTGACGCAGTCTAGAATGGTTGCACCAGAGCCCTCTGCTGGTCGAGCTGACGAGGGCTGGGCTCGTTTTAGTGGCCTATGAGGATGACCTTGTCCTACTGATCAGAGTAAGGTAATCAGGGTCATCTTCGATCTGATGCAGAATGATCTGCGATGATTGAACGATGGTGCTTAGACAACGAACTCTCGGTTAACCCTGGTAAAACAGAGATTGTTCTTTTTACTAGGAGGATGGTGCCCCACAACATCAAGCTTCAAGCTTGTTTGGGATTAGGCTCACCCTATCCGAGCAAGTTCGATATCTCAGTGTGACACTGGACCACAAATTATTGTGGAACAAACACACTGAGACTCAATCGAACAAGGCTAATGTAATTTTTTGGTCTACTCGAAGAGTGCTTGGTTAAGGATGGGGCATCAAACCACACATTATGCACTGGTTGTTCACTGTAGTGGTGAAGCCTATCCTTACCTACGCATCTCTGGTGTGGTGGACTTCCATGGGGAAGAACTGCAGTCGCACCATTATGACTAGATGTCAGAGGAACGAATGTCTAACCATCACAGGCGCTCTGAGATCCACCCCTAAGGCAGCTATGGAGTGTCTGCTGGGCTAACCTCCTTTACACCTTGCAGTTACACGGGTGGCTATGAAGACAGCTCTTAGAGTTTGGGAACAGGGACAATGGCGCGATAGAGGACTATTCAAGGGGCACGCTCTTAATATGATGAAGGATGCCAACGCATCCCTTCTCCATAGAAGGGACCGCGCGGGCACCAGCTTCTACTTTGCCGAACCCTCCAGGGTAATTGTTCCTGACAGGGACCTATGGTCTACACCAAACAGGCTCCTTGAGCCTGAAGGTCCCACTTGGTTCACCGATGGCTCTGTGATGCCCACAGGGACTGGAGTGGGAATTGTGGAACCTCTTTTCAATCTGTCCATCCCCCTAGGGAAGGATTGTTCTACAGCTCAGGCTGAACTGTATGCTGTTTTGGCCCGCACACTGGAGAATATCCGCAGAGGGTGCTCCGGCCAACACATCTATATTTGTTGTGACAGTCGGGGAACCCTGAAAGCCCTTTCTAAGGAAAGGGTTAACTCACACCTAGTAGAGGAATGCAGATTGGCTCTGCGGGAGCTAGGCTCTGATAAAATTGTGAAAGATATCTGGTGCCCAGCGCACGCAGGACTTCCGGGAAACGAGAAGGCAGACATACTTGCAAAACGGGGAGCCCGCTCAGTTTTTTTTGGTCCGGGACCGGCGCTGCCTATCTGTCGTACATCTGTCAAGAACTTCTTTTTAATAGATGGCTAGACAGAAAATTTTCCTCTGAATGGAGCATGAGAAGTGGTCCCAGACAGGCTTCTCATTGAGTGACCATCCTTTGTGCCTGAGTCTAGTGACTGAAGCTATGACTAGCCATTTGTTTAATAAACACTCCTATAGACAGTCTTATAGAATAGGACTGACTAGCTGTTCCCTGTGCCGCTGGTGCAGGAGCACGGATGAAACGGTTGAACACATTCTGTTCTTCTGTAGCAACCTTGAAGTCTTAAGCCCGTTTGCAACAGCCGAGAATTCTCTGGAGAATTCTCTACAAAATTCTCGCAAGAAAAGGGCGGAGCCTATTTAGTACGCAACTGAACAGAGAATTCTACCGAAAGTGCGTATGCAACGGTACATAATTCACGGCGCATGAAATCTCGAGTAAATTTTCTAGAGAATTCTCGGCTGTTGCAAACGGGCTTTAGGGATGACACACCTAGGAAACACAACTCCTATAACTCCTATGGTGAGAGGGACTCCTCTCTGTCGACGTGTGGCGTTTTTGTCAGCATGTCACAGAGTTTGAGTCTATTCAACTACAAGCGGACGAACAATGGGTCACGAGGCCTCAGTTCAACCCAGTGGGGCACCGCACGTAGAAGAAGAAGAGGGCCCTCTGCCTTATCCAGCTATTGTTTCGCTCCCTGATTAAGGAATTAGAAATTCCTATAGTAGGTCCAGGGCCAATAAACGTTGAGGTTGCGCCTTCTCTGGCTAGAGCATCCGATTATTCATTGCCTCTAAAGCCCGAGTGTCCAGGTACCCAAATAAGCTGCAGTCTGTTGTGACTTCCCAATTTGGAGAGGTTACATCTGCTTTCGAGTACCTGTGCTAAGTTGCATTTGTCAGCTGCGAGAGATTTGATGGCAGCTTGGCTATCCCTTAGGCTTTTTATTGAACTATCCATCCAAACCATGTCAAGCAGATGGTTGGCGCATAGGCTGATGGTGAAAATTTCCGCCTGTAATGCTGTCGCCAACCTGCTCAGACTATGGACAACGGCTCCAGAGCCCTGTTTGGTTCTGGAGCCGCCAGTAAACCAATAAGGTCCTTGTAAATAGAGTTTCTTGTGACAGAGCCATTCGTCTCTGCTTGGAATCAGAGAACTGAAGGTTCTGACTGTGCTGGTTCTTATCTGGTCAGTTCTCGTCCGCTTCCAGGTGGGCTAAGAACCGATTGGGCAAAAAATTAGTTTAAACATGTTGCATCAAATTACAATAGATGAATCCCATATTCTGATTTTTTTATTAGCATATTTTTCCTTTTAGTTTGAAAGATACCTAATTACAATTACAATAAATAATCCTCTAACTAAACAGTTCCTATAGCTTCAAGCACAGTAATTACTGGCATTTACAATAACATATTTTCTCTTTTCAGAAATGGTTATTCACCGTCCTATATTCACAGATTGCTAATGGAAGTGTATCATAAAGACGATTACTACATTTAGTATATGTATTTCTAAGTAAATTAAAACAAGAGATTTTATAAGAATTTGACTGTTATTTATATGTCTAATAAATGTGTATAATTACTATTTCTTTTATCATTAACCATGATCTCCTGCAAAATTTTGCGGATCTCCAGAAAACATAATCTGCTTTTTTAGATAGATTTATATTATTATTATTTCATCCTGGTTCTTCGTGTATAAAGGCTGATTCACAGCGATGGCCTATTAGACTTTTATGGTCTTTTACTAATCATAATTTTGTGCTGGTTACTACTTTCTTATTTCAAATGGCTCACCCGGTATATCTTCGCATCATTAGATATCAACCTTCAGGATTTCAAAGCCTATTTGACGACGAATTATTTTGAACGCACGTTATAAGCCAAAGTATTTTTTTGGCTATGGTTTATGTTTATGGACACTTCTAATGAGAGATACCAAACTCTTGGTATAGGCAGATGCTTGAGTTGAATGTAGAGTAGAAACCAAAATACTTATAGATAATAGTGTATCTATACCGTTGGGTATGTGTTATCCCAATGAACGCAGAAAGACGCTCAAAATTAATTATTCAGCTCTTTATTAGGACTGATCACAATATATTGACATGAACGCATGATGAGAATTGCCATTATTTCAATTAAACCTCCATGACCTTTTGATAAACAGTTAATTTTTCGAATGTGACAAATAAATTATGAAATTTAATCAAACCGATTCAAATTGAACAAGAAATCTAAGCGAACATAGAAAAATCACCAAACAATTTGATCATGCGAGGTTTCTCCGGTGATGATTTAATTTTAGCTATTTGAGAATATTTTATTGTTCCTTTATTTGGATTATCCAGTTATGAAAGGATTATTCAAGGATATATCTCCTTGAGGATTATCATTATATTTTTCGTCCATAGAAAATTCGCAGACCTTGAGATAACCTTGATCTGAAATAACTTAACCTTTTCAATAGAAATTCCAAATTGCATTTCGAAGAAACGAAGTTGGGGAATTTGCGATAGCAATGAGTCCGCATCAAGAATTGTGGCGTCGCTCCAACCGGCATTTTCCTAGGTCAACAGGAAACTTGCAGTTGCATTTAATGAACGAAACTTTGAGTCGACACCATTTGAGTAGTATTGCGTGTCTCGCAATTTACGTAATTATAGTTTCCAGTACTGAATGTTTTTGAATAAAACTTTGATTTTTCCGATTTTAAATAAGGAAGATTAACATGGAAACATGGTTGAAGTTATCCCTTTTATTGTGCGTCTTCGGGTTTTTTAAGGAAATACGACCCTCTGAGCACTTCATATATGAATACTTGAGCGGTCCATGGAGAAACATAACAGGAGAAGAGGTTATTTCGGAGGTTTACCCAGTAGGAACCTATGGCTACTTGGTCCTTTTGGTTGTAGTGTTTCTCATCACAGATTTGTTGCGTTATAAACCTTTGATAATAGTTACCGGTTTGTCTGGGATTGTATTCTCTTCTATGCTGATATGGACGACGTCGCTGTTTTCTCTTCAAGTAATGGAGGTAATTTTAAAGATATATTCGTCGAAAGATTTTAATTTTGAACATAGTGTCTTAAAATTTTGGTCAAACTGAATTGTTTTAAATACCTAAGGCTCACATAGATGACACCTCTGTCAATAACTGGTACTGCACAGCTTTTGGATCACTAAGAATTAACTTGCTTGGTGAAAATGAACTTCATATAATGACTATAATGCGCAATTTTTCAAACACCAATTAGTTACAATATAAGCATACCATTCTGTTTTCTGTTCTGAACTTATCCTTAGTGAAAAATCATATAATCCTGTTTCTAGTTTAATCATACATTTTCATCGAGTATTGGCTATATCACCTCAACATTTTTCGTTTTCGATCGTCGTGAAAAATTTTGAATAGATATAGATATAGATATATGAATAAGTATTATTCATATATCTAAGTGAAGCGATATTATTCCTTGAATCATGAAAATTCAAAACAAGCAATTAAATTCGATTGTACATTGCAATTTCTGTATCAGCCTTCTCATATTACGAGCGACTTGAATTAAATATTTCAATACAGTGGGTTTGTATCAACTTCAAGGAATTCATTATTCATGAATGATTAACATTTGTTTGCAAATGGATAAAACCAAACAAAAGAGGAAAAAAAAGTTGATCAATTTTTATTTTAATCTGAATCTTTATGAGACAATGTCTTGGCTATCAAAATAATTACAGTGAAAATAATTTATTTTATTGTTGAATTGTATTATTGGTACTTATAACAAATTAGTGGCTATTTATAATACTGGTGATTTAGTCCAATTGAAAGAGCGATACTTTTTATAATGATCTGAAGAAAGAGGTTGTATAACTGCAACTTTTTTTTTTCAAATGAAAGAGAGAATTCTTTTAATATGTTTATGAATTTTCGAAATATTGAGTTTGAAAATGAACATTGAAACTCTTTTATTGAACTCAATAAAAATTATCCAGTTCAATCAAAGGGGAATCTTTGGTTCAATGTACCCAAATAGTAATATTGTGCAATATTACAACTGTGGCTGTCATAATATAGATACATAGGGTCATTCTTTCTCAACCTCATCCTCATCCAAAAGTATACCGAAGAGTAACTCTTCGATTTTACTTGTAGTTGAGAATAATAACTACATAAAATATTTTATTACTCCCACAGTTACACCTTAAGTGTAGCTCTGTCAACTACATTTTTCCAAATGGCATCACAGAATTTTTTTTTACGAATTATGATTGTACTATTAAAAACCAATAAAAATGTCTCATAGACTCGAATAATACGATTCTAAGATGGGGACCGCATTAAGTTCCAATTATTTATCATATTATCAAATAATGCAATATTAGAAATGGTACCTATACAGCAGGATTATCAAAACTTTACATCTGCGAAATTCGATTTCATCAAATCCATATTTCAGTTCTCTGTATACTTGATAATATCATATTCTAATTAATGGCGAGTGTAATCGAGTAGTTGATAGAACAAATTAGATTCTTCTGTGATATGAGATATTTCCTGACAAACCTATAGACTTTCCAGAAATCTACCGTCAATAAAACAATTATAATTATGTGAGAAATTTTGGTTCCTTTCATAAGAAATAATGGTAGGGAAACAGAAATGTTGTGGATGGCAAAATGAAGAAATTACAGTTTTGTCGTATTTTTATGCGAACCCTGAAAATTTGTTATTATAAAAACAGTATTTGGAACAAACCATAAACTTTGAAGAGAGTATCATTTGAAGCTAGCTTAAAGGGATTATCAAAATTGTTTTTGTCGCTAACTTGGCGCGGCTGTCTGCCATAATCATGTACAGGGTGGGCAAAATTCGTAGTCTACTGAGGTGATCTCGAGAACTATAAGAGCAAGAAGAAAACGGATTACATATTTTCGAGCTCTTTTCAAGAGAAACAAAGAATGGTGGTGACTCTTCAATATTTGCGTGCGGAAAAAAGCCCTGCTATCCAAGACTCATGAATTCCTTCATTAGTCTATGCCTGCTATTCACTTTCCGCACGCATATGCGAAAAGAACGCACGATTTTTGAAAAGTACTAGTTTCCAAACGCTAATGCGTGTGGAAAGTAATAATACTTTCGAAACGCTAGTAGGAAAATAAATAAAGCGTATTATCTGAGCGCTATACAGGGTGTTCTACAAGCTCTATGACAAACTTTGACAGAAGGTAGCCGTGCTTCTTTTGAACGTTTTTTTCCTATGAACGTAGGTCCGATTCGTTTTCGTTTAGGATTTACAAGCATTTGAAATTTTTTTTTTCATGTTTTGATTGAGTAAGCCGACAAAAAATATCGGTTTTTGCCACTTGTATCACTAAGAATGGTATCAACAATAAATATAATGAACATGTATGCGAACTGCAGAATCCACACACCCTGTATATGGGGTGTTCAAGAGAGCAAATTCGTCGAAAAAGGCCATATTCTTAGGAATAGGAATCGGAAAACTATCATTGTGAAGAATTTTTGACCAAAAATTGGATAAATCTTGCCGAATGACTAATGCATTCCCAGATCCTTTGACCGAGAAAAACTACTTCGAGGTACCCGCTTTCAGTTAAACTCGCGACGAGTTATTGAATGAAATGAATTTCGAAATATATACTAGTTTTCATTTATTTGATTAATATTTTTCGAACTCAAGATATCACCCACGAGTCCCACGACTTCCAGTTTTTTCATTATGGCCTACGTACCAAAAACTCTTGAAACCACTCTTGTCTCTGCTTGAAACTAAGTTGGACGCTATCTAATGAATATTTGAACGTTTTGTAAAATAAAAGTATTCTTCATATTTTCTCCTTTAATGCGCCGTTTTCGAGTAATTTCATGTTCAAAAATTGAAAAGTATCTGTGAAATTTGAAAAATTGGGTACTTTGGCTGAATCCACAGATGCGTAGTGTCACAGATTTAGCTAGTTATTCTGAAGGAAATATTGTTTTTTCAGGGGTGGCACGTGGCACAGCTCATTATGAAAATTCAAAATGGCTATATCTTTTAATCAGGTCCGAATTGGAAAAAATTGTATTTTTTTTTATCTTAAGACTCTACTGTTGAAATATCTTTACGAGTCGGAAGACTTACCCTGTATACACTTGTACAGTACAATCGCGATACTGTGAACACTCGCTCGTTAGAACGGCTCAATAACGTGAACAACATTGTTTCTGCCAAAAAGGGTGCAAACTAAGATCTCACAATTTTGTCAACCATTGTAAATCTTCTATGAGGCCTGCCGCAGACATGCAATTTTTAGTTGCGCAACTGTTTAGTTGCAGATGTGAGTACAATGCATTCATATGGAGCCGCGCAGACATGCAACTGAAAAGTTGCAGCGATTGCCTTCGTGTGCGCCCTCGAACCGCTTGCAATCAAAGTTGCATGTCTGCGGCAGGCCTAAGAATGTATTTTAGTTTTATTAGATAATAAATCTGTATAGCAATATGTTTTAGAGTTTGTATTTCAGTGACCTCCGGTAACATGAACAACCTCTATTGTGTGAACAACCCTGGTTTGATTCTGTTCACGTTATCGCGATTGTACTGTATTTTTATTTATGTTTACTACTTATTGCACTGAACTATCTGAATCGCCAAACGTCCTTTTTAATCACTTTTCACTCTCAACTTGTCCCTTTTATAACAAGGTGAATTTTGGACGCCTCAAAAACTTACTCGGCTCGGAAATTTTTTGGAGCAAGACAGGGGTGTACTAGGTCGCTCCGGTCGCTCTTAGCTTATGAAATCGAAACAAAAAAAATGAATCATGTAAATGATTTTCAATAGGTGCCAGTATCTTGTTGTTGATTTTGTATTTGAATATCAATAATTTGATGGTACTGTACTACAAGAAAAATCCATACTCCAGCTGGTCATTCTATAGCATTCTTTGACCATTTGTTTTCAAAGTTTCAACAACAAGTTAACAGTTTTAATTTTTTCTTGTTTTATTTTGAGAAATTTCATCTGAATATTACCTATCCAAATTTGTAGCAGGAATATCAGACGATATACATAATGAATCTATTACCAATTAAGCTTTTGAATTACACCCGATTTACGAGTATCAATTTGACTGCATGCACTTTACCGCTCCTTTCAGATATTCTACAGTATCTTCATGGCCTCCGAGGTAGCATATTACACTTACATATATGCAAAAGTTGATAAGGAACACTACCAAGCAGTGACTTCACACACTAGAGCCTCTTTGTTATTTGGAAGATTTTTAGCTGGGGCGCTCTCACAAGTTTTGGTAACTTATAATCTCATGGACTACAAGCAGCTTAACTATATTACATTAGGAGGTGAGTGTACTGCGGACATATTATTTGTATTAAGGGTCATTTCTGAAAATTGATCACAGAAGATTTATTTACAATGGGAACAATTAATAGCGAATTCCGCTGGTGCATACATTTTGAAATGTGATCTTAGATCCTCATCTGGTTTCACCAGTGGAATTCCCTATAACGATTCGAGAATTATGACAACTGTTTAGATTGTATGGAAACTATGATGATTAATTATTCTTCATCGATGGGTCAAATCCAATCGATTTACTATTTTCGGCCGAAAATTCGAAAGTTTACATTTAGGTAAAATGATACTACCCAATTTGAAGGAAATTGTTTATACTCGAATATAAATTGGAAAATGCATGCATTGCTACTAAATGCAGTGTTCCAAGTATAGTATAAATTTTGCTTTTATCAGTAGAGGAATGGGATGTAATCTTCTTTGCAATCGATGACCTGGGAAATTTCGAACAGTAACATAAATTTCCTAGTTATATTAATACCGCAAACTTGCAACCAACGATTTCCTTCCTTTCGGAAAAACCAGTACAATCAATTATCAAAGTCTGCAAGTTTCGATTCTCATGACGATATGAGATAAGGAGTTCATTCAATCTGATGAAATATACACTGCGCAAAAAAATTAATGCACATTATGGAAATCTCAAATTTATTCTACAACTGAAGGTGTTCTCAATGATAATTATTTTTATCAGAATTATGCATGCATATGTTATCCACTTTCAACGGTTTTCTTCAATACAGATGTTTTTTTCCCAGCAGGAATAAAAAAAGATGATATCAGATTTTGAATGTATTGGCTCCATTCTAAAATCAGTTGTTTTCGATCAATTCTAGTGATCAATAGTTTTTCTTTCGTTTGATTTTCTACACTCGATCGCTATGCAACGCGAAACACGCAATTTGACCCAAGAGGAATGGCCTAAGCCGTAGTTTTGCGAGAAGAAAGGTGGACATACACCAGAAAGGTTTGGAGTTTCCCATACAAGTGTGTCCGGAATGTTGCAGCGATTCAGGGAGACAGGTATGAATGTCCGAAGACCAGGACAGGGTAGACCACGGATAACAACTGCCATTCAAGAACGTTACTTGAGAGTTTCTTCGTTGAGACAACGGTTTGCAACCGCTCGCCTCCTTCAAATTCAGCTTGAGCAAACTCAGAGAATATGATTTAAGGCCTCGTGTGGCGGCAAGATGCCCATCTCTTACCCCAGCCCATCGAAGGGCGCGTTTGGATTTTGCGAGAGAGCATATCCATTGGAAAGAGGCCGATTGGGAAAGAGTTCTCTTCACGGATGAGTCTAGATTCTGCCTCTACCATTGTGATCGATGTTCCCTTGTATACAGACGTCCACATGAAAGATATGCTCAGTGCAATTTCCTGAATACTACTGGTTTCGGGGGCGGAATATCTTTGACTGCTCGCACAGACCTAGTGGTCGTTGATAATGGAGCTATGAATGCTGATAAGTATATAAGGAACATTCTTGAAGAGCATGTAGTGCCATTTGCCCCATACATTGGTGAAAATTTTATTTTTATGGACGATAATGCCAGACCCCATCGTGCGCGCATCGTTCAGGAGTACCTTGAAGAGGTTGAAGTCTCTCGAATGGAATGGCCAGCAAGATGTCCAGATCTCAATCCGATTGAGCAGGTTTGGGACAACCTCAATAGAAGGCTGAGAAGTTCAGAAAATCATCAAGCTACTCTTAATGACTTAGGAATCCAACTCGGAGAAATCTGGGAAGGATTAGATCAGAACATTTTAAGATCACTCATTTTTGGTATGAACCGTCGTTGCCGAGCTGTAATTAACGCAAGGGGTGGAAATACCAAGTATTAAATCACTTATCAGCATTTCAGTATTTTGAAAATTGTTCATTTCTCTTCTTGCACATAAGATTCGGTGAAATCCTGAATTTTTCTTCCATTTAATGTGTCTTGTTTTTTTCAAAACCTTCCCGAGAGAACATAAAAAATAAGTTATAAAGTCAATGTAGAGTTAACTTTCATTAAAATTGAGATTTTCAGAATGTGCGTTAATTTTTTTGCGCAGTGTATATAACTGTGTAGTAATAACGCTGAACTGCATTCAGTTCATCGAAGTTTTTTTTTATATCCCTAGAACAAAATGGTATTCCATATTCGGTGACTTCCCTCTAATGTTTTTGGCCTCAATATTGAAATTGAAATTAATTTAACTATGCTATTTCTCTCCTGGCCTGCTAGTTTAACTAAAAATGCCTATCTTCTTGGATTTTATCGAAAAATACTAGAGGTAATACGACAAATGATTCTCGCACGTTTCTCGCTCCTATTGAATTATTTTTATCTATACAATTTTAATCTACTGTACTGTCATCTACTGAACTTGTTAACTATTGACAAATCAAATTATAGAATTTAATACCACCAATGAATATATTATATCTTCCTTTGTTCTTTAGCAATGGTTGTCGCCACGTTTTGGAGCTTCCTTCTCCCTTCGGTACAAAACACCATATACTTCCATCGAGAAGACGAGGAACAAGGTATGATCTCCAAAAAGGAAAAAATCAAGAATGGCATTTGTCTGATGCTTTCCGAAATCAAGGAGTCTTACACCAACGCATACGTGATCTATTGGTCCCTTTGGTATGCCCTCGGTATGGCCTGCTTCCTTCAAGTGCAAGTATACATGCAACCTCTATGGCAGGCTATCATAGGCGGCACCGGTCAAACACTCTACAACGGTTTGGTAGAGGCCATATTGACTATTTTCGGCTTTTTTGCCGCCTTACTGGTAGGTTTTATAGACGTCGATTGGTCGAAACACGGCCGATTTTTGCTCGTCTTCTGTTCGGCATTCCAGGGCCTCATCGTGATATGGGCCGCAACAACTGCCAACGTCTACATTTGCTACTTCTGCTACATAATCTTTTCTGTGTTCTATCATTTTGCCATAACAGTGTCCAGCGCAGAAATCGCCAAAAAACTGAAGTTGGACACTTTCGGACTTATATTCGGTTTCAACACTTTCGTAGCCATGATATTCCATTCGCTGTTGACCGTATTGGTAGTCAATGACGTGTTCGGCTTCGCTTTGAACATTAGACAACAGTATATAGTGTACGGAGTGTTTTGCTTCTTAATCGCTTGCGTTTATTTTACGGTTTCCGTTTTTTGGTGTTTACGTCGCGATAGGAGGCAGTTTCAGGTAAGCAGGGATGGAAATGAGGTTTGATAATTCTTCTATTGGTTTATTCTCCTCTATCCTTCTTTGCAAGTCCATGTTAGATGTTGGATTTCTAGCAAAAGTATCGACCATCGAGAAGCTTTCTTTTCGGATGGCGTGACAAGATACATTTCCCAACCTAACATACCCCTTAAGGAATTTTCTCGTCGGTCGATTTCCATTTTGAAGATGATGCGACAAGAAAAATTGATTTCCTGCTCCATTCTGCCAAAGCCGCCTGAGTAGAATGTAGAAACTCATTACATATTTCATTAATCATATTTCGACATAGAGTGTTGTGATGCAATCGGTGTGTATTCCTATGCCAAAAATTGTTCCATAATTAAACAGGGTAACTCACGAGGAACTGTATATTTTCCTACCACCATTTTCCTCTGGTGAACATCGAATGATCATTTGAAAGTGCTATCTCCTCCTCGTAAGCGATTTTCAGTTTTGACGGAAAACTTCGATCCGTCTAAGATGTCTAAAACTCTGGTGTATTCACTGATTCGATATTGTTTTTAATTTCGTGGGGATATCGGACCAGTTTCGTTTTTCCCACTGTAGGTAGCGCTGTTTAGAATTTGACAGAGCATTGTCAATTGATATTTGAAAATAATTTGAATACTTTCCTACGACTAACGAATATGTTGTATTTATAAGCGATTATTGGTGTGTGAGAATGTATTAGTTTCGAGAAAGGGGTGTAGAACATTCACTTATTCAACATGTCGTTCAGTAAGTTCAGGTTTCTGTATGGACAATCAAGAACTACAGCTAATAATTCGGTGTTGTTGGAATTTGAGGCAGAAAAAATCAGATGAACGAACATTCGGGAAGGATATAGCTAAGTTTTATGGCAACTTCAGCAATATTTCAAAGAAACTGTATTGGAAATACGTAATGTGAATTGTGAGCATGTATTGAGAATCAGAAATTGATAAATCTATTCGAGTTTGTTCTTCAAATATTCTTCCTGAATAGATATAGTGAAAATTATCTATCCATCAACTGAATATGTTGGATATTTGACCAATCAATTGTGTTTTATTAAAATCATATTGAATTACCCCCCTCACGAATTCAAGTTGTCAAACGGAAATTATCTTGAAGAAGAACAGTAAATACTCCTTTGAACCCTTATTCGGTAGTGTTGAAATGTTGACAAATTTGTTTTTACAACGAAAATTGAACTGTAAATCACAAATATTCCTCAACAGCAGGTCATATTTTGCACTCGTTGATCGATATTCGATATCAACGCAAAACAAAATAAAACGAGAGAGTATCTTGGACTTCCTTTGATAGAACAAGGATAAAACGAAGCAAATGACATGGTGGCGCCGCCACGAAACTGATCCCATATCCCCGATTTTCTGAAATGTTGATGCTTGCAAAAAGTGACAAGTGCACACACTAGTGTTTTAGACATCTTAGATCCGTCATAACTTTCGAACGGTTAATTATCTCGAATCGTTTGAAATTTTTAGGGAATACTGTCTTCAAGTAACAACGAATCAACATTCAGAATCGGAATTCTAAAAATTCAGGTCCGGCTCTGGTTGTTTTTGTCTTGCGCAAAAATTTCAAGCAGTGTATATAGTATGTATATGTTACGGCTAAAGATAGGTGTGAGCATAAACTTAAGATTAGCCGGCAAAACTTAGGTTTATATTCGAGGATCGGCTAAAGTTCGATAAAATATTCATCTGCGTCAGGGCATTTCATCTTTAGCTAGAGTGCACATTACCCAAAACGGAACGGCTAAAAATGTACTCGATGGACACGCGGGGAGGTGATGTTTCATGAATGGTCGGATGGGAGAGGACGAACGCACACGGCCACTTTTTTGTTTAAAGTTTTAGAATTTAATTATGCAAAAGAGCATCGAATGTATTGGGGTTGTATTACATAACGCCCATGGGTTTTGCATTCATCGTAAAGCTTATCAGCCAAATCAAAGATTATTATAGAGTTAACTCTATAATCTTTGTGCCAAATAGTTACAAACAAGATTGGGTACTTCTACTTATATTTTTATAGAATTTGACCTTTGGTATTTTGATGAAGATAAGTTCGCGGCATCATTCTTGTCTTCATTATCTCCTTCTGCTCATTCAATTCCCCTCAAATTATGAATAATATAAATCATTATTAACACTACTGTTTTCCCTTACACTCAAAATAGCATTTCTCGAATTTTGTCATCAAGCGTTTAGATTTTTAGATTCGTCAATAAGAATTTGTTGAGACACAGTTGAAACCTTGGAACATATCTATGTTCTAAGGTTTCAAGCCATTCCATGTATCTACATGAAATGGCTATTCAGTGCTACGTGTATATTCGTGTTCTGTGGTGCTACGATTGAATGTTTTGTAGTACACACATTCGATGTTTCTCTGTCTAGCGCGACCGTGGCGTTATATTGAAAAATTTATATACTTCCTATCTATTCGTAGTGAAAATTGATGTGACGCTGATCTCCGAAACAAATGTCTCAATTGTGATTGGCGACACTAAGCAGCTATCTCACTTCAGTCCTTTTGGAATGTTTATTTTGCATTCCATGAATCTATGTTCTAAGGTTGAAACGAATATATGTTCATTCTCCAATTTCTCAACTGCTTAACAGAATGCTTTTCTACTATTAAAATATGTGAAATTCATACAAAAAATGCATTGCATTTTGATTTTGATTGAGGTTGATTATACTCGTATTGCTATTTCTTTAATTCTTTTATTTGCCGAAAATTTGCACCCCTCAAGTCTTTTTCATTTTTAGCCGATGGGATGTGGTTACACTTAAGTTTAGCCGGCTAAAGATAGAAGAAACTAACATTAGCAAATACCCGAAGCTAAACCTAAGTTTAGCCGGCGAATCTTAAGTTTATGTTCACAACTATCTTTAGCCGTAACATATACATATTTCCATAATTTCGTGCCCTTTCCAGGACCGGCTTATGAAAATTTTTCCGTTGTATTTGTTCCCGGATTGGAACACCCTGTTTGGCGGTTTATTGAGAACGAATCAGGTCAAAGCTAGTAAATTTACAAAAATTTTTAATATTCAATGAATTGTTTTTGACAATCTCAATACACAAATTTGAACAGAAATTTTCCTTAGCTTTTTGAAACCTTATCTGAAATATTTGATTATTAGCTTTATGGAATTTCTTTCACCTTTTGGTAGGTGAGAAATAAACAAAAGAGGAAGATGTACTTCTAAATTATGGTCATTTGATGTTCACCTGAGTGGCGTCTCTACGTGGTAGAGATGTATTTCTCGATTCAGATCAGGTTTCTGTGAAACTGAATAAATTTTACAGTTTAGAAGTACGTTTTCTTTGGCGTTTTACCGCTAACCGGGATAATTAAATTATAAATTAATATGAGGAATAATGATCCTAAAAAATTTGATTTTACAGGGTATAGAAATATTTCTTGGAGGTAACGTGAGCATTCCGAAACATATCTTTTCGATGTATCAAAAAAATATATATAGGGTGATTCATTAAATGCAGCGACCAAAATTTAATTACAATAGCTTCTGAACGACAAGACATACCAGTTTGCGGTTTTGACAAGTCAATAGGTAACATTTTTTGAGGTTGTAGCATTGCATTTGAGAATTAATTTCAAATATAGGCCCAACTACTGTTTTTCAATACGATCAGTTGAAATTTTGCGATTGGGTTATAAAAGTGTACAACAGCATAGCAGTAATATGAAATAATATATCCTAAAACTAGAAGAATGTATAGAATTCAAGTCACAGTAGGTTGATTTTGTCACTGCTTTTTAAAGTTTCCTATAATTTCATCACTTCGACCATGATTTGTTTTTTCAGAGTTGGTCAACCTGTTTATGAAAAATCAAATATTTTATGCAAAACAATTATCAAAGTCTCATTGGGCGGATTGACGCAAATGGTTGAATTAGTATTAGAATCTCATAGAAACCAAAAACTCGAATCTGCCAGTATTTATTTAGAGACTTTAGTTTTGTTTTTAAGTTCTGTTGACTCTATTCATAAGTGCATATGTTCGGATTTATTTTTCCTTGTTAAACCAACATGGACTGTTTTTTCGATGTTACCATAAATTGCATTTGAAGTAAATGATGATCCAAGATATAACATTTTAATGTTAAGTATTTATACTTGTAAATTTTCTAACACATTTTATTATTATCGAGATCGATCTTCAGGAGTACTCAGGAGCTCCAGAAGATTTGTGGATTATGGATTAGGTACAAATTTGCACTGCAACAGTATTAGTAAATTTTTTCTTGAATAAGTGAATTTTTGAATGGCCAGTATACTGTGTTAAGGTTCAATTTGTTGTTCCATGATAAATTATGGTTTGTGAAAATAATTTTTTTGTCGTAATAAAATTATTGATAATGAGTCATTTTTTTCTGAAAAGAACTTTTATATTTCATGGTTTTTCATGAATATAACGTGATCTCTGAAGTCACCTTACGCATAACTGTGCTTACTGATGACGAAACTAGTTTTTGTCCCTCAAGAAATATTTTATTTCCATATTTATGTGATGTGGATTGATTCAATCGGTCAGTTACGGACCGTTGGAACCATAGAGAAATAAGGGTCTCTCTTGTCTCTGGTTGGAACCCATCTCCCAATATGTTCTCGGAATGCGATATTTTCGAGGTATGAAGAGATATATTGGAGATGTTGAATTCCGACAAAGACCAGGTAAGGAAGTGCTCTCCGGCATTGGCGTAGCCAGCATTTTTTTTTTTTGGAAGAGGCCTGAGAAGCTCAATGTAGCTTGCTTGCTTGAAAATTTAGTCGATTTCAGTATCTGGAATGTTGGGCCTATGCTCTCAGGGGTGTTTTGCATAAGCAAAACTAACAGGTATGATGAATTTATTTTCTTGATAGCTTATTGTGTGTTTATCTATTTTTTTTTTATTTTCCTCTATTGTCCCTTTCCAGCACTGCTCGAAGTAAGACCTTGAAACGAATATACAGGGGTGTGTACGTGAGCTTGAAACTGCGCATGTACTCATGTCTTCTTATGGTTTCTTCCGGATCTGTTGTAACTTTGTATTTCGAAGGTCTGTACAGACACAGCCTCCGTAGCTCACCAGAATGAGAAGTCCGAACGTTTCTTTGGGTGGTTTGCCCTTGTCGATTCTCGATCTGGTAGTATCGCCTTTTGATAGCTTTGATGTATGTTCACAAATGTCCGCTTTGCATAGTCAGCTGGCCCATGCCAACTGCTTGTAAGTAGCGTATTCATAATTTTATACTGTTTTCCGCTTGCACCCTTACTTCATTCTGACCTAGAGCGAAGCTTTTAGCTATTGCTCTACAGTTTTAACTCATTTCTTAGATTATATTCATCTAAAGGCTCTCACACAAGTTCCGTTTCAAAGCATTTTACATCCTGCTTATGCACTGCTAACTTACTGCATATAAGACCTTTGTGCGCTGAAGATACTCAGTAGAAGCTATTGTGTGTTTCATTTTCCCAGAATATTTTTAGTGATATTTTACAACTGCGAGCATCCGACCCCTGAAGTGAAGAACTTCTCTTACTGTAGCTTGTGGACACTGTAAGATACCGCTTGCAGCATAGTATAAAGACCACTTTATACAGGTTCAGAGTCATAGACAAGAGTGTTTTCAACACTTCAAATTAGAGATGGCGCCCGAAGACTATACAGTGACTATGTACAAAGTCATGTCCCCATATGGTGAGTATATAGTCACTGTAATTTTCTAAATTGTCTCTAACTCTTGTTAGAGTCACTGTACTATTCTCGGAGGGGAACACGCCAACACATGGAACGGAAGGGTCATCACACCGATGAGTTTTATTAGGAGCGAAACCATTCTCGCTATTCTCTTTCGATGATAGCACGTTCTCTACGGAATCTACTCTTTACTCCAAATCTAGTTCTCCGATAGTCTAGTTCTTTTTGTGAATTTTAAAATTCTGTTGTGATTAACTAATGAGATATACAGGGGTCAGCATAAGTCAGGCAACCAATTTGCATTAAGATAAATAAATGCAGCGTCAAAATATATTTATTAAAAAATAATACAAAAGGTTTTCGAAAAAGGGTTACTGTAAGTGCTCAGGGTCGATCTTTTTCGACAGCGTTGCCAGACTTATGAGCGTTGCCAGACTTATGAGCGTTGCCAGACTTATGAGCGTTGCCGGACATATGTCGAAATTTCGAGAGCGTTGCCTGACTTATGCCGACCCCTGTATTATTGGATCAGATTTTTGCTTAGCAATTAAGGTTGATTTCAGTTCTGAATTATTATTTTCAATTTTACACTTTTGAACAAATAGAAGTTTAGATCAAAAATAGAAGGGAACAAATTATTTTTCCACAGGTATTATTGGTAAACAATTGTAGTTGCTTCAATAGTTATGAAATTATTGCTGAAGATTTCAAGATGATGGCATTTCTTTTACAACCAAAATGATCGAAATGGCTCAATAAATTCTATAATACATACGTCTTTATACCATTCACTCTGAAAGCATATAGTGTGAACTACAAACTTGTATTTTCGTTGAAAGTCAACTTAAGCTGAATAGCCATGAATATTTTTGACGATTCAGTGTATAGGTTCATTTTCCTTTGAATGACTTTAAATTGCATTTCTCTAACCCACTCGCACATATTATTCTTAGATAAAAAAAAAAGTTATTGTGTACTTCAACAAATCTTTTACACATGCGGGTAGTGTCATTAAAATGAATCGGGGAATCTTTGAATAAAAATATTTAATTGGAAAATCCTTATTGATGTATACAATTATGCTTGTAGGGAGGATTGTGGGGGTATCAGATATTCTTAAGAAACTCTTTTTCCTTAAGCTCGAGCAAACAATACGTTACATTACAGCTATGCCTATTTCTTGCCTTCGACCATAATTATATGATACCCAAACTTCGTTTTAACTGGTGGATCAGTATATACAGGATTATTTACATTTGATATAGGTAGTGCGAAAGCTGCATCTTGGAATGGTCCGACCATTGATCCTCTGGTCATCCAACCTAAATCGCCCCCCTGTCTAGCTTTGTCTTCGCTGTATGCAGCAGCTACTTCTGGGAATTTTTGTCCAGCTTTCAATTTTTCCAGTGCTTCTAAACATTTTCCCTGCTTCTCGCAGAGAATATGTCGCACTTTCACTGCAGTACCACCTTTTTTTTCTTTTGCAGCTCCCTTGTCTTCTCCACCCTTACTGCTTTTAGCAGCCTGTTTTGAGTCGTTTTTTTTAGGTGGCATTACTGTAAAGTTTTATTACAGAACAAATATATTGTCAATCAACTATGGAAATTCCAAAGATGTGTAATATCTTTGGAAAATTTAAATTCGAAAACTTGTATATAGGCAGAGACAACAACGAGACGCCCAACTCCCCACTATATTTCGTCCGATGTTTTGCATCCTTGTCTCACAGCATCGAACCTGTTTGTAGATGGCGCCAAAGGCACTGGTGTAGCGTTTAGCGCGGGAATTATGAATTATTCTTTTGTGTATTACTGTTTTCTTGTTTTGAAGTATGGGAGCAATTTCGCGCAACCATGAAATTGATGCTGAAATTTTTGCCATGTTGATTATTATAATCAATTGGCAAACAATTTCGCTATCAATATGGCTGCGTGAAAATTTTTGGACGGAAATACAACTTTTCGAATGGTGGTTTTACGATTTATTTGAATTTGAATGAAACTAATAACAAACATATAGGAGAACAATTGAAGTATTAAAAAAGGGAAATATAAAACAAAACAAGTAAAATATAAAGCAAGTGGCGTATAAACAACAAAATAGGTCAAATGACCTTCACATATTCTTCATTTTCATCAATTTTTTCGATTTGATTATAGCATTTTTTTGGTTTTTAAATTTCTGGTTTTCCCTTTTAACCCACCAGACTATTCCAATATTTACAATACTTTGCACTGTTATAGTTTCTATCTGTTCGCAATGTTGTTCACATGTTAACCATGAAAAATCAATGTGATTATGAACAAATTTAGAGGCATGATATGGAAGGTCAGAAATATTAGAGTTATCCACCATAAAATTCTCCAAAGAAGTTATACCTTGTGCAATGGATATTGTGAATACAACACTTGGATAATACAAACTCCTCTTATCTGACCATTCCTTGTTCCAGATGAACATGTTGTGTGCCTCCAAAACATCTGATGACAATAGAGCAGAACAACCCGTACACGTTATTTTCTTATAGATGCCTTTCAAAATGAAACCAGCAACATAAGCTACTGAAAAAGTTTCTGCACGGCCCCCATTCACATCTGCTTCAATTATGGATACCGTCTCCTCTGTTGATATTTCTGGCATACATATGACTTCATTAGGTTGATATTCTCCTTCTTTCTCATCTTTCTCCAGAAATGATTTTAAATTGCTGAGAAGATCATTATTGTCCTTCTCACAATTTGAATGAGTGGAACAATGAATTAGATTGTTTAAAATTTGGGCTTTCAAACTACCCACAAATTGAAAAGCAGAGGGATTATCATTACATCCTGATCCATATCTGATGCATCCAAATAGGTTCTCTAAAGGATCTTGATTTAGAGACCTTGGACGCAATACTGTAAATCCTTTAGAATGCACATATGCCCAGATTCCCCTGATAGCATTCAGAGATGTAATCCAACCCATTTGAGATGGTGGTGTACTTTGCTTGACCTGCCCGCTTTTTGAAAGCCTTTTAAATTTCCAACTCTTCACCATTTGCAAAGCTTTTGGCCAATATTCAATATGAGGAGAGTTTTCAGTAATATTACATTTCAACTCCTTTCCTGACTGGTTGGTGTTCCCATTAAAACTATCGAACAGCGTATCCACTTCCATCAGGAATGAGGCTGTAGCAATACACTCCTGTTGCATTGCTCCTAAAAATTGATATTCGATGAAAAAATATAATGATAAATTTGAAATTAATTTTACCATTTCTTATCATCGAGTACAAATATGCTGACACAGTTCTACTCATTACTTGTGCAGCTATGTTAACCTTCATGGCATACTTCATGATTGGGTCAAAAAAATTGTCTTTCAGCTTATGAAGGGACCTGAAGACATAAGGAGATGCCTTGTCATGCTCATAAGCCCAACGAACATGCGAGAATTTGGCCTCCATAGTTGTAACGCTTTCTTCTATTTGAACGTTCAGAAATACATTGTATTTCCTGAATAAAGCATAAGTACGCTTTAATAAATGAGGGACATCGTACATAATAAAAATTTTTTTGGCTCCATATATAAAATATGGTTTTTGAGTTGTCACACCCAATTCTTTCAGGCACTTGACATTGTTAACACCCATATCACAAATAGTTGCAACAATGTCTAATTTTGCTACGTTTGTAACAGCTTTGATGACATCAAATAGACAATTTCTAAGAATTTCCGAACTGCAACTCTTGTGGGTAAAGTAATACGCTATAGGTTGCTTCCATTTACGGTTTAGTCCCACAAGCATAAAGGCTAGAACTTTTCTGGCAGCCTGTTTTCCACTTCTTTCTCCTCCAAAGTCCTCAAAGCCAATGATTTTCTTCTGGCCCTTATCGTAGTACAAGTTTTCTTTGATGTCCATTTCATCAAAGAGCAACACGCAACAGCGATCAAGGTCCTCTTTTATGTTTTCATTAATATGCTCAAAGATGTTTTTATTTATTCCAGCATTCAATGGCACCTTTTTGAGCAAGTTCAATACAGTGTTACGTGAAGGAAGCGCAATAAAGGAGCTCAGCAATTTGTAGCATCTGGGACTTTTCTTCAATAATAATAGAGACATAATTTTATCGTCCAAAGTCCATCTTCTGCCTCTTTTACCCTTCACTTTCGAACATCTCAATTGAGACATCATGAAGTTCCAGGATGTTTTAGGCATGTTTTCGTATAAATTTCGAACCTCT
Organism: Coccinella septempunctata; assembly: GCF_907165205.1. Classification (NCBI taxonomy): domain Eukaryota; kingdom Metazoa; phylum Arthropoda; class Insecta; order Coleoptera; family Coccinellidae; genus Coccinella; species Coccinella septempunctata. The sequence goes on from NC_058196.1 coordinate 17,310,602, forward strand.
GGGGCATCAGACAATTCTAAAACGCTCCTTAAAGTTTTAGACTTTTGTCTACACTGTTTTTTGAGTTTCCGTAAGTGGTCTTCTTTTTGTTGGATGATTTTCACCAATTTCTTTTTCCTAGGTGAAGAGTGTATTATGGAGAAATTTTCTATATCTCTGAAAATTTTGCCTCTTCGTTTGGGTGTTTGTGGCTGATCCAACTGTATACTGTTAGAGGACCCCTCTGCATCTAAAAACAATGTAAACTTCAATTTTTATATACCTACAGTTTTTGAAAATTTTCAAATCCTCTCACATTGAAATATTCTTGATAACAGCATACAAACAAAGGAAAAAGGGCGCCAAAGTTTTTTTTTTAATCGTGGCGTTTTATACACTAGAGATTCGGTCCTGATTTAAAACATACCTGATTCAATAATATTTGGGATATCAGATTCGATTGGCATATCATTGCTACTTTCAGATACAATAAGTCTGCTTTCTTCGACTTCTTCAACTGGCGTTGCAGAAGTCGAAGCGAGTGATTTATTGAAGAACTGCATTGGAACTGCATCTCTGAGCAGTCTATGATTTATAGAATCTGTGTATGATTCTAGAGTGAAATGTTTAGAGCATATTCTGTAATTTCGGAGATTCTCTCCCATGAATCTCATTCCTAATTTTTCTTGCCAGATTTTGGATCTGAAAATATAAAAAACAACATTGTATTCACAGTTATCACTAGTATAAATATCATTCATCACTGGTATTCGTGTCCTGACCAGAAATAAAGGTCGAAACGTCGGCATCTCATTGAGGATTTTTATTTCCCCTGTCCTCTTTGCCACTACATAGTTGATTATTTATGGTATAAATATCTTCAACTTACTTGTTAATATTAGTTGGAAATCGATGCATTTTTGGTACTTCATCTTCTCCAGCTCCACAAATAAAACATTTAACCATTTTAAAAGAATAATTTGTCACAAACAAAGTCTCACAAAATTTAAATTTCAAACCACTGTCACTCAGTTGACGCATGTGTAGCTGTATTCCGTGTTGCCACAAGTATTTGCACGTGGACTGATGAACATAGAATAGCGCTTTCGCCATTGGAAATGGAACATTGATTTTTTTAATTATCTCGCAATGGCAGTTTATATTTATACATTTGGCAACGCCAGCAAAACCGTATGCAGCGCCTCTACATTCAGGGCCGTTGATGTTAGACAAAGATAGATTTATGTTATTTTCATTGAAATAGACAAAGATGATTGACATAGCCTGAATCGGACAAATTTAGTGAAGGAGTTGACCGTCTCGTTGTTGTCTCTGATATAGGTTTTGAAAAAGTGGGGTTAGATCTTAGATTCATAGAACACAAGATTTTTTTTTTGTTTTTACCGTGTATCACCACAGAACACTAATCACCAAAGAGGAACCCAAATATCTGTGAGTACAGAATTTTCATTTGTATTCTGTGAATTTCAACAAAAAAAAGATGGCGTCGCTACCATACCCCAAAGTCGAATGCGACTACGGGTTTGTAATAAGAAGGTGCACCAGTTATTATTTTCCTCATCTAAAATTGTACCGATAACTTCTCGAGATATTTTCATGAAATATACATGTCCTATTTACATTATATTTGGTGTGGGGATGATTATAAGGGGCAAGTTCGCAAGAGAATATCCGGGCATGAATAGTTATTGGGCTTCTTGACAATGGAAATTTACAACTCTCAATATCTGTGCCCACGAATGCATTGAAAAGAGCCAATAAGCTAACTATGTACTTCAGCACGTTTTCCGCGCTCTCTGTAAAGGTGCCTACAGATTACTCTGACGTAACGTGGGCCCACGTCATAATGCGCATGATTCCAAAATCCAACGAAGGACTTTGCGCGGAAACGTTCAAATTGTTCTGACTTGACGTGGGATTGCACTTCCAGCGTCGCGTCAGACCAGTTTGAACGCTTCCGCGCAAAATCCCATGTTACATTTTTTAATCATGCGCATTATGACGTGGGCCCACGTCACGTCAGAATAATCTGTAGGCACCTTAAGGGACACAGGGTAATTCATTAGAAGATGAAGTGTTAGCGCTGCTTCTTTATAAAGTATCGAAAAAAAAATACTTCTCACTTAATATTCTCCATTCAATATATTACACAGAAAACAACATTGAGAAACAAAGTATCACTTTACACTAAATAAATGCGGTTGAACTCGAACTGGATTTGTTTATAATTATCACAGTTGAAGGGCTGACAATCTGTCCTCTAGGCTCTCAACTGCAGTTTCTTTGCTATACATTTTCCTGATTTCTTCTAAAGCCCATTGAGATAACTGCTGGTTTTCTTTTTTCTTCTGTGGGGTACTTCGAGGGGCATATTGAAGGTTTGAAACAGTCTGAAATGTTATGTTTATTTCAACCTATATTGAAGTTCAAGATATACCTACCATGTGAAGACCCAGAAGCGCCCTTAAATTCTTAGGGTTCAATTTAACAGCCTGACAATAGTAGGCTCTGGCTAATTCCAAATTTTCAAAGCCTCCTTGTGTATATCTGATATCAGCCAATCTTTGATGTAAAAGATGATTATGGGGATTATGCAAAAGAAGCTCTTCAATACAAAATGCAGCTTTGTTATAATCATTCTCAGTGAGATAAAGTTCACTCAATTCTTGCCAAGCTTCAGCATCAACCATAAATCTGAAACCATAATCAGGGTTAGTACATAAAGACCTCCGCCGCGTCTGTCTGCCTGTTCGGGATAAACTCAAAAGATATTGAATAAAGTTCCATGCGGTCCAGATTGTAAGGCTTGAAAATTTCCATGAAAAAGTCCGCTCTCATGGATAATCCACAATAATCAGTTTCAACAATGTAAATTATTTTCGAAATATTGTTCCTTTGAAGAGGTCTTTTGAGTGTCTTAAAATAAATCAATATACAAATCTTTTACATGGCACAGTAATGAAGTAAGATTTGTGAGGTTGGTTTTTCTTCAAGGAGATTGCATCTGTATGGATAAATTTCTTCTGTAAAAACTCGTCCTGCAAAGCGGGCCGGCGGGTACAGCTAGTTTTATGAAAACTGAATATTGCAAAACCATCACTGCTCATGTATTTCCTTCATTACTTCTGGGGTTCATCATTTTAAGGTTGTTATGTTTGTAAACACAAAGGAGGTGCAATAGAAAATAAGAAGTATTAGGGTCACTTCGGTATTGCCACACGCCACGTCACACTAGGGCGCATTGGCGTAGCTCATATAAAATTAGGCGGTGCCTGCGATGAATTTAAATAATTTCATTCTTATCCACAAGCAGTGAAATTATGAGCGTCACTTCTCGTTCTCATCCGATAATCAACGTTTTCAAATAAAAGTTGAAGGTATTTCAAATTATCTTCTTTTTAACTTTACTCATTGAACGAACAGAGTTCCATCAGTGAGCTCAAGGATAAACACACTTTTAAACAAGTGAGTGATTTGAGGTCGGTAATTCGCAGTTAGGTTGCCAGATCAGACGGTTATTCAGATATTTGAAGATACGTGAAATATTCAAGAAGATGTTAGTAATAATTCACAATTTGATTCTCGAATCCCTCACTTTAGTGAGGAGCATGTTTACCCTTGGGAAAAGGAAAAATTCTAAATGGGGGTATTGAAGCTTTCACACTCACATCTTCAAATAGTCAACCAGCTCTTTAATAGCCTCTGGTATCTTGTTTTGAGCTTTCAGTACAGCAACTTTCCTTTTACGAGCAGCACTGTTAGTGGGGTCAGCTTTAATTATTTCATTAATGATACTCAAGGCTTTTTCATAATTCTCACTAGCTTCATGATACATGGCTTCAAGCTTTTTAACCCTCAAACTATCAGGAAACTCTTTATATAACCGCCAAATACATTTTTGGGCAATGTCTACATTGTAAAAGTCTAGAGCGGCCAAGCATACTTGCTCAAGAATAACATGGGCTAAAATTAAGGTAGAGTTAGATTAAAATTTAAAAATTCTAAATAAACCTTTTACTTTCTTTTCCTAATTTATCAATATTCTTTCCTAATGTCTCATTCCACATGTTAATAGTTTCTCTACTTTTTCTATCGTTGTTTTCTCGCCATAATCTGAGAGTTTCAATATCATCTGGAATGATTTGATGAAATGAAAAATTTTAAAATTTGTGAGAAAAGAATAATAATAATATATAAAATTATAACTACTTGATAAATCACTCATGATTCCACTTATTCGTAGTTTGGGTACTGAATATGGAAAAATGAAAAATTGATTAATTAAAAATTATCCAGTTGATTCCAAATCAGTTTTGATTGATATTTGACATTGTGTTCTGGATTGACATTTGACATTGTGTTTTGGATTGACATTTGACCACAGATTTCAGAGTAGAGTTTGACCATTTGATCAAAGAGGAAGAATTCCTCTTTGATTTGACATTAGTAACTTTTTCTTCTTCTTCGAAAATAGCACATGAATTCATTTTCAATAAATCGTCTAGAATTCTATTTGATAATAAAAAAATTATATTAAAGATTCTTTTATTTCAAATATAATTACTGAAATAGTACTGTTATTCCTTGAATTCTCTTTGTATCAAATTTTTTGGAATCATGTTTTGCGCACAAATCACAGAGTGGATTGACAGAATAAATAACCTCAATGTTGACATGTCAAAAAATAAACAAAAATTCCCTACGTCAAAAATTTTCATGACCTCCTGAAATTGCAGGAGTAAATCAATTTTTTAACGAAAACTTATATTTTTTAATCATCAACTATGAGATTTTAGGTATTTTAAAAATTTCAGAAGATGTAATAGTTATCCAGAGTCGAATTATCGACCTCTCAACCAAGTGAGTACGAATTTTACCAACAATTCTTCAATAGAGAAATATATTTTTTGTAGTGATGATCATGAAAGGAATACTCATTCCACTGCTTTGTTGAAAATGCTGGCTCATATGATTTCTGCAAGAAAAACGATAGTTTACAAATTATGAATTATTGGCAGTCAGAACTCTTCCATTGATTTTGCAGCTTAGATCAATAAGTCAATGCATTGAGTTTCACCAAATATCTACATTCAATATGGAATCCAGCCCCGTTTGTCCCGTGTGTACGCTATATTTGAGACCTGGGATCACCTTAAAATCACATTTGAGCACTCACCCTAAACAGAAAGTAATTGAGGCTCTAGTGAAATTAACTGAAGTTGAGTCACAGCCCGGAGAAAACAACACTGGTCAGGAATTGTGCCAGTCATCCCAAAATCAACCTTTTAATTCAATAACAAATTCACCATGGACAGGGGGGAATATACCAGGCTCATCTCAGGTAAGCTGATCACAAAATTCGTGTATACCAATAAGACTACACTTAATTTACCGCATAGAACTTTTTTTTTCTGTATTTATATATTTTGATATTGCATGAAGTTTTTCATTACTTTGTATATAAAAGAAGGATATACTTCCTACTCTCATTTCATTGAAAAATATTTTTTTCTATTTTTGCTTCAATCACCTTCAATATTGAGCCTTAGAGTTAGAATGGTATCATTAATCATATCATGTGAGGCTACCTTACATATCTAGGGAAGCCAGAAAACAACAATTAAATATGGGCTTAGGCTCTTCATTTTTGAGGTATAGGGTGATTTATAAATTTATCTAGAACTTTTGGTTATCTATAACTTAGGAACTCTTCAATAAATTATGTTCAAATTGGCAGTTATTATCATCTCAGGCCATCAAAGTGCTCATATGATTGATGTCCAATAAGTCCAGAGAAGGAATCAGATATTTTGATGTTTGCTTTAGGGTCCAATAAAATACCCTTTAGATGAAATATCAATTGTTTGTTAATATAATCTGCTTCTTCATAGATCTTTATTTCAATTAGCAGAAGAACAGAGTAACTTGAGTTTTCTAAATGTTAAAACCTATTACTTCGAGTAATCCATACATAATTTTCGCCATTCAAAAAAAACTTGATCTTCACACAACTTTTGTTGCTCTTTTCAAATTTTCTTTGAATTTTTTTTATTCCTTTCACCCAGTGATATTTCAATCACTTTTATCTTTGAAACCTATATTCTTATGCGACATTGAAATCTCCATTCCTCATTCAGTTTGAGGTCCTCTATCCCCACTGAGCCGTTGTCCCTTCTGTTACAAGTCAGCCTGTATACTCGCGAAATAAGTGGATTTGCGGGTGCAGAAGAAAGAACGCGTATTGCGTTTTGCCTGTGTCCTTTTTAGTGGTGTAAAACAGTAATAGCAGACATTAATGTTTCATTGGCAGTATTTCCGTTTGAGTGATAAAATAAAAACAAATGAGAATGCAAAAAGTGAACATCTAAATTGAATTCGTATTGTTTGGACATGTCAATATTGCGGAGCAACTTTATAAATCTTATTGAATTTATATTCAGAAATTCAATGAAGACGTCGCACAAAATATAAAATAGTTAACCAATATATTTCTCAATCAGGGGCGCATCCACGGGGGTGGGGTGTACTGGGTGTAATTACCCTCCCCCAGAAAAGACTTTTCCTGAATTAATCTAGATGACCTAGAATCAATCACAAGTCCCCCCCCCCCCCCACCGCTTTCGCTCATTAATTAGGTCAGTCCTCTTAAACTTGCCGAGCACCCCTCCCAAACTCAGACTCTGGATACGTTACTGTTCTCAATCATAAAGATTATAAAAAAAATTTGAAAAACTGTTTTTGAGGTCCTCTATCTCCACTGAGCCCTTGTCCCTTATGTTTCCAGTCACCTTGTACAATCATGAAATAAGTGGATTTGCGGGTGCAGAAGAAAGAACGCGTTATATTGCGTGTTGCCTGTGTCCTTTTTAGTGGTGTAAAACAGTAATAGTAGACATTAATGTTTCATTGACCGTATTTCCGTTTTAGTGATAAGATAAAAACAAATGAGAATGCAAAAAGTGCACAACCAAATTGAATTCGTATTATTTGGGCGGAGCAACTTTATAAATCTTATTGAAGACGTCGCACAAAATACTAAAATATGTAGTTATAGCAGTTACAGACAACATATTTGGTATAACAGTTATAAACAACTCTGGGGGTAATTACCCTCTCCCCAGAAAAGACTTTTCCTGAATGGATCTAGATGACTTAGAATCAATCACAACCCCCCCCCCCCCCCGCTCCCCCGCTTTCGATCATTAATTAGGTCAGTCTTCTAATCTTGCCAAGTACCCCTCCCAAACTCATACTTTGGATGCGTTACTGTTCTCACTGTTGTAGAATTTACATTTTTTTCACACACTTGCAAACTTTATAATAATAAAACTCAGCATAACTTTTGATCACCCGAAATTTTTCCTCTTATTTATATGTGTGCCTTTTATTGTTTGGATGAGTATTTTGATTTCGATTTCTCGGGAGTTTGGCCCTCTAGTTAGTTTGGTAGGTTATGTTTATACATTGTCATGATATTTTTTTTTCTCATTGTTGATAATTTTGTGACGAGTGTAAATATTTGTGAAATGTAGTTGACACAATAAAGTATCAGATAAAAAATTTGAAAAAACTACCGCGACTTTTGTAAAGTAGAATTCTTCTTCGACTTGGGAACGTCAATATTGTAGAGCAACTTAATGAACTTCATTGACTTATTATTCAGGAATAGAAAGGAGAAGTCTCACAAAATAGGTATAGCATTCATAAACAACAAATATTTAAGAGTCAATTTCTCAAACATGAAAATTATGAAAGAAAAAAAAACTGTCTTTTATTAGTTTGAAAGGGTTGAAATGACCGCCTATAGTTCAATATATGCGTACTATAGACATCCTCTCTAATATACTGAGTCGGTTCTTTCCGATTCGTAGGCACCCACTTCTTCTATCCACCATAATTTGCACCTCATACAGTAGTATGGGTGGCAGTTTTATGTGATTATCATTTCTCCTGATTTATTGCAGATTCAGACACCTTTTCAAGGCAACCACGTCTTCATATACCAACAAAGCATGAGCACTTCGCAAACGAACACTATCAACCCCCTGGCCCAACAATACATAATCCCTGCCGTGTTGAACCCTCAAACCATGCCTTACGTCTATCAGCAGCAGCAGGTGATAATGTCGAGCGGTTCCTGCTTACCTCAGATGCGTATCGCACCCTTCGATTTAAACGGCGCACCCGGCATCGACCCTCTGACGACAGTTATCGAACCTCCTCGAATAAACGAAGAAGACGATCTGGTTAACGTGGACGAGGCTAGGGAAAACGTAGAGGTTCAAGAATTGGACAACAATTCCGAGTTATCGATCAAAGACGATGAGATGGAGGAGGTAGAGGAAGAGGAGCATCGCATTTCCGGTAAAGAAACGGAGGTTGAATCGAAGGTACAGGAAGACTGTTGTGATTTAACTTTCGTGGATTCAAAACTAGACGGTTCCTTGAGGATGGAGGAGGAGGGGGAGGAGGAAGAGGAGGTGGTATCGGAAAATTGGGAGTCGACTCCCGACGAGTTGAACAAAGCCTGTCAAACTTCCTCAACCTCCGGCCAACAGGTCGATAGCTTCGGCAAGAAGACCTACTATTACGATAACGAGTCGGGGAATGCGATGACCTACGAAACCGCCGTTCCTATGGAACCCTCCTACGAGCAGCAAGATCCCATTTACACCAGCGCCAACATATTGCAGTCGACGGAAGAGATAGATTTCGAGGTCGACGGCGTTCCAGTGATAATAGGAGAATTCGCCAACAGTTCTGTGATATCCCAGGTCGATAATTTCGAAAATATCAATGAGGGAAACGTGCTGATGACTATCGGAGAAAACGGGCTGGATAACGGTGTTAAGGAAACTTTCGGTGCGGCTCTGGATAACGAGGAGAGCATGTCGAGGGGGAGTACGCAGGTCAACATACAGGCTGACGAGAGGATGCCTCCTAGGGGGGAATTGTCCGGGCAGGAGAGTCTCGGAGGTGCCAGCGATATTAATTGGAATAGGTTGCATTATAATGAAGGTAAGGAAAGTTTTTATCTGTACATCTTAAATCGACGTGATTAGCGTTACCGGGATAAACCCTTCATCTCACGATTATCGAATCAACCATAATAGTCCGGGAGGTGGTGTCACTTTTTTATTAGTGATTTATCTGCAACTCAAATGTGGTTAATTAGAGAGTTGCACTATTACTGTACTCGAAATCGAAAGTCAGTCAGCGCGACCGTGGTGGGCGTGGGCGTGGGAGGCGGTGGAACTCGCCGGAAAAATATCAAAAAAAAGTGATTGATTACCACGTGAAACTTTGTAATAATGTAAATTATTCATTATTATGAGTGAAAATGGGCGTCAGTCACTTTCCCGATGGTGGAAACATCGTCAGTCGAGCGGTTGAAGTGGTCGGAAAAATCTGAAAATTGACAAGTGACCCATCTTCACTTGAAATTTTGAAAAATGATTATTTTAATCAAATTGAACGTAAAAATGGACGTCAGTCACGTTTATAGTGGTGGATTCTACGTCAGTCAGGCTTCCAAATTCAAGGGCAGTGACCGGCTTCCTTTGGCGCGCTGCACCCTATGCAGTTCGACTGACGCATATTCCACCGGCATCGTGCTGGCTGACGATTATTTATCGAGTGTAAATAACAATTACTTGTTTATACAGTGTGTTTCATCATAAACTGGACAAACATATACCGGGTGTCCCAGAGCTTTTAGGCCAGCAGATATCTCAGTTACCTGCGGAGAAAAAAAATTGAAAAAAATACTTGTCGTAGGAGACCATACGCTCTTTCATGCAGCATAGCAAAATCCACCCCCTGACAAACAACCCCTGAGAAACAACCCCTAACTTTTGTTTTTCAAATGGCACCCCCATGTTTGTTTGGCTTCAACTGACAGCTCTTTGTAATTCTCAATCAATGATATATCATAATATGTAGTTGTAAAGATAGTCACTCGATAAAATTGAATTCGTTAGTGGGTACTGTTAATTGGACTGATCGAATTAGTCCACATTGTAGAGACAAGAAAAAGTGGATGTTGAAAAAAAAAGAGTCAATAAAATGTTAGAACTTTTTGTGCTTTGTTTTATTCCTACGGAACATTTTCTTTAGTATAATGTTGCAGTAACAATACAGCTGAGCGTATAAATTCGTATTTCATTTGTATTTTTATTTTCCATAATTCTGCATGCCATTCTAGCTACCATGATACATCATTGAATGAGAAATGAAAAAAACTGTAAGTTGAACCACAACAAACATGGGGGTGCCATTTGAAAAACAAAAGTTAGGGGTGGTTTCTCGGGGGTTGTTTGTCAGGGGGTGGATTTTGCTATGCTGCATGAAAGAGCGTATGGTCTCCTACGACAAGTATTTTTTTCAATTTTTTTTTTCCGCAGGTAACTGAGATATTTGCTGGCCTAAAAGCTCTGGGACACCCGGTATAGTGGGTAAATGACACCGGGAGAATCACTTTTGCCTTATGACATATACCCCGTTTTCGACGCATAAGCGAGAAATAAGGTGTTCAACGTCGTATTTGAGCAATATTTATTGAGTGTGCTCAGTTATGTATAAACCACAAAGTTTCTGGTCACATCGGAGTATTTTTGAGTGCGCAATTCAGAAAAGATGAAGAACTCAGAAAAAAATTCAAAATGGCGGAAACCCTTCGATGTTCGTGATTTTTTTTTCGGTTTCCAAATTGAATTTCATTTTCTGAATGAACACAATTTTCGAACAATTTTCTTGTAGTTTCCTACAATCAGGAAACATTTCAACAATTTCGAGTTTTCATTTCTTAGAAACGCGTCATAAGGCTTATATTCAAACTTCGGTCACGTGATTCATGTCGTCCGATTTTGAGTTAGTTTCGTATTCTTCCCTTCCCTTGTAAATTCATCCCTAATCGTCTTGTTTATATCCACCTGAACATCGGAAAATACAGGAAATGCTCTGATTTTCATGGGTACGAAACATGACACACTGATACCTTCCCCAGTCAACATACAGTTAAATATGAGTCCCCACCGAGTTATATAGGTATCAAATTATATAACCATTTGCCCAATCGCTTGAAATCAATGAGTGGAAAATCTTTCAGGAGAGAAGTTCCTTTTAACTAACAGGTGTTACTATAGTGTTGAGGAGTTCCTTAAGGACTACATTTGTTGAATTTGTATTTTTTTTTTCTCTAGTATTTGTCATAATATATGTCTTGTCCTATACATTTCTTAAGGGTCCAAAAGGATCAATAAATTTTATTTACTTATTTATATGATGAAACACCCTGTATAAACAAGTAATTGTTATGTACACTCGATAAATAATCGTCAGTAGGCACGATGCCGGTGGAATATGCGTCATTCGAACTGCATAAGGTGCGGTCACTTCAATTTTCAGATTTTTCCGACCACTTCAACCGCCTGACTGACGATGTTTCCACCATCGGGAGAGTGACTGACGCCCATTTTCACTCATAATCATGAATAATTTACATTATTACAAAGTTTCACGTGGAGATCAATCACTTTTTTTTGAGATTTTTCCGGCGAGTTTCACCGCCTCCCACGCCCACCGCTATTGTACTGACTGACGCGCGGACCTCATATGTACAAGTGGAGAACTACTCATCCTAAAAAATTCGTGTGAAGATCGATCACTAGTTCAAATGTGACGCCACCTCCCGGACTATAATAGTTTATATGTACTTTGATAAGGGGCTTACGTTCCACTGCGACCTTGAGGTCTATCGTGTCTCCCATCAGAGCTGTTGCCACAACTGCGCCATCTACAAGTCGCCCTTCAGCTCCAGAGTTCAATGAACTACCTACATTATCTGAGTAAGCTTCAAGCAGTTGTAAGTCCTCATTCCTCCTATAATTTTCCCGTCCAAGACAACTTTGTGAACAGGAGTTTCCTCCTCTTCCTCACAGAATCTACACTTGTCAGTTTGCCGTCTAGGGTTATTCTCAGATATTTGACTTCAGACTTCCATTCTATGATATCTTCACTCAACGAGATTGATTTCTTAGCTTGAAGGGTTTCTTTTCCGAGTAAGGCCCGGTACTTTCACCTGCGAATGACTAAATTTACTCAAGTGAAAATGCAGCACACAATCTCAAAAATAAAATACACGAACACAAATCACGTTAGCGATTTCGGAGCAGGGGGATGATTTCTTGCAAATTTTTTTATATACTGGGTGATTCATAACTATTTGGACATAGGCTAAGGGCAGATTGTTTGGACCTAAATATGGCGATGGGACCAAATATACCTCAATAAAATATTGCTGTGGAAAAAGATAGAGGGCGTTAAAGTTGAATTTTTTTTTCGTTTTTTGCTAATAATTTCACTATATATTTTTTCATCCTTTTTGAGAAAAACACAATTGAACAGTTCAGAGCATCGGAAGGGGATTTGAAGTAACAATTTAATTATTTTATTTATTTATTTCGACAATAAAGCATAATTAACAACAATGTAACATAAAAAGAATAAACATTTTTAAATTAAATGTTCCACGTGGCTTTCTCCGACTTCTATGCTTTTTCTGATTCTTTTAATAAAAGACTATCGAACTTCAAAGAAAATATTATTCTGTCCCCTTATAAAAAATTCAACTTTATCGCCCTCTATGTTTTTCCACAGCAATATTTTATTGAGGTATATTTGGTCCTATCGCCATATTTTGGTCCAAACAATCTGCCCTTAGCCTTACTCCCACGAGGTGACACCAAGTTTCGTTTTTGATATGCTGCATAATGAAAATTGATTCTTCATAAAATTCTGGATTAGAATGTGAAAATTTTCGGAAATTCACCAGAAAATTGTTTTTCAAGTGAAATTATGAATCCAATACCATCGCAAAAATAAATGATTGGTTCCTAAAAAATCAGTTGTGTCTAAATCCTCAGAAAACAAGTGCCATCTTATTTCACACCAGCCATGCAAACTTTGAAATGCCTGAATACATTAGAACAATGGATCTCGAATTACCATTGGAGAGAAGTAGTAACTTCTTGGGTCTGGTAATAGACAGCTGTCTAAATTGGAAGGACCATATCTCCAAGTTACGCAAAGAACTTAGTTCTATCTGCTACTCCCTGGGGGTCTTGAGTAGATATCTTGATAAAACGTCCTTGAAAACAATATACCAGGCTACTTTTGAATCAAAGATGAGATATGGGATTGTCTTTTATGGAGCCTCATCTGGAATGGAGGAAATCCTAAAAATACAAAAAAGAGCTCTCCGTATCATTTACAAACTGGGATTCCGAGAATCCTGCAGAGGAAAATTTCGGCAAAATAAATTGCTCACAGCAGTCGCTATCTACATTCAAGAATGTCTTCTATTCGTTTTTAAAAATAGAAAATATTTTGAACATTAAACCACCAGTAATTATAACACAAGAACAACGGAACTGAAATACCCTAGACATAGACTGACCCTAACCGAGCGCAATTCTGAGTACTGTTGCATAAAGTTTTACAACAAATTGCCACCCAAAATGAGAGAAGAAACTACCCTGATCGCTTTTAAGAGACAGATCTTTCAACTGCTTCTGAGGCTAGAGCCATATTCAGTGAATGAATTTTTGCTGTAAAGTTTGACCCTATTTCACTTCGAGTATGTGTATGTACATTTTCTCTATTTGAAATAAAGACATATTATTATTATTATGAAAACAAAACTAAAAATGTCGTTGAAACATGAATACTTTTCATTGAAAAATTCCCGGTTTTGGGCTTCCGTGATGAATAAGAATAATGTTGCAATAGTGAAAATCACTGATACAGGAGGTCACAAAATTGTTGAAGTTGGCAATTTCAAGAAGAAGAAAACTCAACTTTTTCAAATTAGCACCCCATTTTTTCATAGTCGCAATGGAATTTACGTTGAAAAATAATGTAGGTATGGTCTAACATCATTGCCCCAAAAACCATATATTCTGAGATATTCAGAAGAAACTTAGGAGAAACAATTTTATCATTTCTTCAATATCTTTTTCTTGTAAGGTGAGCGTCACGCCCGACAGGCGGGAGGTTTCAAGTTCAATTTCTAAAGTTGAACCAAAGTGGGAATACATTGAATAAAGTTATTGACATACATTCAACACCTTTTTCTCAGTGAATTCAGTAATCTGTGGGACAAGATTTTTTCGAAGACATTTGAAAAAGAAGACAGAATGCTGGTAGGCCTATAGCTATTGGGATCATCAATAGGACCTTATACAAGGGTTTCATAATAGCAATCTTGAGTTGATCAGGGAAAATATCTTCTTTGAACGAGCTATTAATTATTAAACAAAGGGGTCAAATAATCAATTCAATCGATAATTTGAGAATTTTCATTGGTATCTCTTCATGGCCACTTGGAAAAATGTTTTAGAGCTTGAACTGTTTTCCGGACTTCATCGTGTGAAACCTCAAACATATAAAAGGATCTACCAAGTCTGTCTCGATCCGTACTAGATTTTTCAGATTTCTAGTCTGTGAAGAAGGAAAGTAAACAAAGAAGTTATTGAACTCATTTGGCTGACATGAGGAATCGCCTTAATGGCCCTCATCACAGGAAACAGCTGGAGAAATCTTGGTTTTTGTAAGAGAATGAATTTCCAGGAGGCCTTGGACTTGTTTTCAGAGTTCCTTATGAAGTTGTTGAAATGCTCTTTCTTTGTCTTCGATAAGAGAAGATCATATTGTTTCTTAGTGACTTTCAATTCTAGAAAAAGAAAGTATATATCATAAGTCAAGATAATTTCATGTTTATAAGTTCAGGCGTTGGTTTGAAGCTATCCCTTGAAGTTGATATATGAACGGTGACTTTTGGAAAACATCTCTTGGTAAAATCGACTTTGGAATATATTCCAAAGTTTATTGGGATCAGATGAATCTATAAAGATATCATCCCAACTCAATATAGTTCTTGAAGGAAGAAATTGGTGGACTCATCATTTATTATTCTTCTGTCGACTAATTTTTTCTCTGATCACTAATGAAATTGAGGTTGTTGTGTTGCGTAGTATGAATTGTAGATAATTGTCACGAGATAGATCGGTACATATACCAAATCGTTTTTTATTTCAATTTTTGAGAAGTGTTATTTTAGGGCGTGGTTTTGCATAATTAGGTTACAAAGTAATAAGTGGTATCGCCTCCTTACATTAATCTATACCATGCTTAACGATTACTGACAAGGCTTCTTGAGTAGTTTCCTTTGCTAATTTATTTTTTCTCAGTTAGTTCCAGTGCCTCTTACGACCATCTAGGCAGAGAAGGATGGGAAGATTCCGACGTAGATTGTCCAGGCAATGAAGAAGAGAACGATGTACCATCCGTCATAGGCTACACTCCTCCTGCCCTCAATTTCAAGTGTTCAAGTTGCGAAGAAGCGTTCTCGTGTCTTCAAGAACGGAAAAAGCACATCCAAGAGAAACATTCGAACCAAGAACAGAAACAGAATACGAACATCATCGGTTCGTTAATCGGTAAAAAGAAGGTGAAGAAGCTCACCATAAAACCGAAGAGCGAGGAGCCAAAGTTCGATACTGTCTTCACCAACAAGATAAAATTAGAAAAAACCGAATGTAAGGCGGAAGTGGACGATGTGAAGACTGACGAAACGGACTCGAGAACGGTGTGCGATCTGTGCAATTCGGTTCAGGTTGATCAGAAGGCACTGAGGGACCACAGAATCAAAGTGCACAAGATCCCAGATAAGGCACGTCTGAAATGCTCGACATGCGACGAGCTGTTTGCCAACGAGTACAAGTTCACCGAACACTTGAAGGTGCATCCTCTGGAATGCAAGATGTGTGGAAAACTATTTTATAGGAGGCAGAACATACAGTTGCATATGAAACGACATCTGGGTATTAAGCCGTACAAGTGTGATGTATGTGAAAAGGCATTTTTGACCAAGCAGAAATTAGACGAGCACAGGAATGTACACACAGGTACGTCAAATTGTTGAACTGGTGTTTTTCCTTTGAATGTGTAGGTCAAAATTTAATTCACACCCAGTTGTAGAGCCATATCAGAATATTCTCTTTCTTCATATATGTAGAAATAATGAACCAGAGGTAGTGTAAGATAAAAATAGTTTTATTATGTTTCCCTTTCTCATACAACAAGCTATGAACTTGAAAAATTTTTATTGGGCACATTATTGAACGTAAAAATTATGGAATGGACACTGCTTGTCGAAGATTCACCTTCCAATAACCAATGCCTGGTTCAGATATTTTTTTTACAATTGCGTATAATTGTATCACTGCAATAAAACTTTAATACGCATCGCACTTACTTCGACCACCCCTTTGAACTAATCAAAATAAAAAATTTATTGCTTGCATGTATAAACACAGAGTATTTAGATCAGGTATTACTCACCGAATCGAGAACATTGAAGATTCATAAGAAGCTCACTGTATTATGATGTTGCAAAATTACTTCGACAAACTCGCTTTTTTGGATAAAAATACGAAAAATCAAACGGCATTAGCCAGATAACACAGACTAAGGGCCAATTTCACCAAGGATATAAACCGAATATAGACGTAACTGGCGTTAAGGAAAGAAACCAATTTATTTCAATTCACTCATGAAATAATAAAAATACTGGAAAGAGATGGACTCGGTTTAGGCTTATTTATTGATCAAACTAGAGCATATGATTGCCTCAATCATGGTTATCTACATTAAAAAACTTGAAAAAATGGGCGTTCGTAATGAGGTAAAAGGGTGGTTTGAGTCCTACCTCGGAGGTCGCCATCAGAAAGCTGTTAGAATAGAGGGTGTGTTGTCTGAATCAGAGTTTAAAAAGATTGAAGCAGGAGTACCTCAGGCTAGTGTACTATAGTCTATTCAAATATAAGACGGAGCAATATAAACAACGCGTATTGCATGGTTTGCGCA
Organism: Coccinella septempunctata; assembly: GCF_907165205.1. NCBI lineage: Eukaryota > Metazoa > Arthropoda > Insecta > Coleoptera > Coccinellidae > Coccinella > Coccinella septempunctata. Next base: position 17,327,528 of record NC_058196.1, read on the forward strand.
TAGGGCATCTCTCATTGGTCAAACGGTCATAACACTTATCCATACTTCGTCCCTTTCAGACTTCCAGGATTGGAATCGCAACGGAATGCAGATTGCAGATAGATATCATTCGAATCCAACTGTGTCAGTGTAAACGAATAGTATTTCGCATTTTTTGTTTTGTAGGAACTCGCGGTGAAAATGTCAGAAACAGATACTGCATCTGAGAGTGATGCCTGAGGTCCGCCACAAAAAAGAACAAAAAAACCACACTTTTCTCTTCCGGAAAAAGAGATGATTCTGAATATTTATAGAAAAGAAATTGAGGATCATCCTAATATGTCAAAAAGGGACTTGGTGAGCATTGTTTCAAGATCATCAGGTGTAAGTAATTCCTCCATATTCAAAATTCTTCGGGAATATAGAGAGAACCAGATATTGACTCCACCTAAGAAAAAATCCAATTCTTTGAAAATAATTGATACGGTTGACGATCTCGACATGAACCTTATAAGGAGAATTGTTCAGTTTTTTTTTTCGTAATGAAATTCCTACAATTTCGAAGGTGTTAGAAATTGTCAACAATGACAACAGTTTACCTAAGTTTAAGAGGACAACCTTCTATAAATTATTGAAGAAAATGCAATTTACATTCAAAAAACGTGGTCGTGATAGTCTTCTCATAGATAGGGAGGAAATAATTGTCTGGAGGAGAGATTATCTCAGAAAAATTCGAACAAAGGGAGCGGGGTCGAACAATTTATTACCTCGACGAGACTTGGATAAATGCAGGACATACAAAAAATACCATATGGGTTGATGAGTCCATTAAGTCCTGTAGACAAGCTCGTCTGGAAGGTCTGTCAACTAGACTCAAAAACCCAAGTGGAAAGGGAAGAAGACTGATCATTTCTCATATAGGAGGGCAAAATGGTTTTGTAGAGAACGGCTTGTGGTTCTTCGAATCCAATAAATCTGGAGATTATCATGAAGAAATGAATGGGGAATCGTTCGAAAAGTGGTTCTCTACAATTTTGCCTACCTTGAGGATAACGCAGTTATCGTAATGGATAACGCCAGCTATCATTCAAGAAAAATTGATTCCATACCCTCTTCTTCAACCCGAAAAGAAGATATAAAAAACTGGCTAAACAGCAGAAATATTTCTTTCGACCATAATCTTCTAAAAGCTGAACTAATTGTTTTGGTGAAAGCAGGCCCGGACTGGGACCACTTGGGGCCCTCAGCTGAGACCTATTAAGGGGCCCTATATCGGGGGGTCCGGGGCTCTACCCGGAAAATTTTTTAAAACGAATTAGGTGCTTGAAAACAATGAAAATGCATTTTTACGCTAGGTATTTATGCGAATATTATGATTTTCGACTTTTATTGACTTTAGTTTTTATTAAAATTAGAAATTCACATTCACATATTTTTAAGATACCACTAGAAAACACATTCTGTAGAACTGTCAATAATTACAAAGGTGTTGAAAATGAAAGTGGAGTATTGAATTGATGTGGCTGATACATCCATAATTGAACTTGAAACAGATTATATGATTCTCACAAAAAAGGGTTGTCAAATCACGACACTCGTTCCGCTATCACAATCCCATCTTTAGGTGGGTAAAGGTAAACTGAAATATATAGTATCGAACGAGAAGATATTTAAACAAGCGTTTTACTCTATTCTAAAAATCTACAGGGGGCAGTGACAGTTTCCAGAACATTCTGAGCAATTTCATTTCAGAGTTGGTGAAAATCGGACTAGAGGGGTAATGGTAATTTTCGGAACGTTCAGATCAATTACAAAATAGTTACCAATCAAATGATCGGTCATTGAATAATATAGCAAAGGAAACCTTCTATAAATGCATAATGATATCGAAAACTATCATCTTTCCCTAGATTTCAACGAGTTGTTTTTTATTCCTTTCGCATACAATTTTTGAAATGTTTTTTTTTTGACAGGATTTTTGGTTTGCTTGTTTGTTTCATTTTAGCAACTAAGCAGACGAAAAAATCCTGAAATTGCTCTGAATGTTCTGATAACTACCCCCGCCCCCTCTATATTTTTAAGAGTAGAGAGTTAAATACAGGGTGTTCTCAAAGGTGAGGCTTTTTTTTTGACAGGTAATAGAACTCCTCAAAATAAGTCATGGTACCAAAAACCATTTATATAAAATATTCACCAGGGCTCAAGGTATGATTTCGGTAGTGCTTCGGATGCAATGCTACAGTGCTACAGAATGTGACTGCAGTTTGGTAATTGCATATAGGTAGTCACATTCTGCAGCCACTGCATGCATCCGACGCTCTACCGAAACCATACCCTTATGCATAGGCTTGTGCCGGCGAAAGGTCAGTATACTGGAAACCGTCAGAGTCAGCGTAAGATTTTTGTGAATTTTCGGAGTGTCGCAAAGAAGTTGAAAAATGCCTCACGTTTACTCAAACAATGAACTTGTTGACATGATTTCAATTTATGATGAATCCAAACAGAGTGCCAGTGCGGCGTGCAGATTGTACAGTAGAGGATTTCCGTTAAGAAATCACCCAACTCCTCGGATGTTCATAAACTTGGTGCAAATATGTAGGGATACTGGAAGTTTGCACTAATCCCGGGGAGAAATGTTGGCAGAAATCGAGGAGCAAATCCTGGACATAGTTGAGGAACAACCGACAACAAGTACTAGATCCATAGCCAGGGTCGTCTGAGTGAGTCACAGTAGAGTTTGAAAGACACTAAGACAAGAGCAACTGTACCCCTATATTCCATTTCCAGAAAGTGCAAGCACTCCAACCAGAAGATCATACTCCAAGAAAAGAATTCTGCCTGTGGCTTTTAAATCACTAATATCTAACAACATTCATTCTGTTTACTGACGAAGCCACTTTCACCAGAAATGGAGTAAACAATTTCTACAATACCCATGTATGGTCTACAGAAAACCCTCACGCTATCAGAAGGACAGATTTTCAGCAAAGGTTTTCCTTGAATGTCTGAATCGGACTCCTGCGTGGAATGCTTATTGGGCTCTTTTTTCCACTTCCACGAATGTCAGGTGAAGACTTTCTCCATTTTCTCCAGAACAATTTGCCAGGATTACTAGAAAATGTTCCTCTCAATATTCGACAGAGAATGTGGTTGTTACTGGATGGAGCACCACCCCACTTTCGAAGAAACGTTCGAAATTATTTGAATAATGGGTTCCCGAATAGGTGGATAGAACGTGGCGGATCCATTTCTTCCCTCAGATCTCAACCCCTGTGATTTCTTCCTTTGGGGTCATTTGCAAACATTAGTGTACAGTGACGTTGAAGTGGATAGTACTGACGAACTAAAAAGAAAACGCATTGAAAATGCTTGTGAAAGCCTCACCGTAAAAACAACCTGTATTTGTCTATAAATCTCCTCGTTCGGTACCAAATTTTTCAGTTTACCCCCAACAACCTGAAGATCTTATTGTGATCACAAAACACGTGCCGTGGTTTACCACCCATTTTATGTGAAAATCATATGTGTAATCTGTTTCTAGTTCTAAAATGCAGTATTGTAGCCACACCAAAAGTATGAATGAATTAGGTGAAAATAATTTTTGTAATAAAAATAATGAAAAACGGATTTTAGTGATTAGAAAAATAATACTAAAATTAAAAAGAAATCTGTGTGTTTAACAGTTTACAATGCTGTGATGCTGGAATAGAAGGGGCTTAACTAAGATGCCTCAACATTTTACTCCCCTTGGCCTGAAGTAACAGCTTCTTTGTGAGCAACTCACTTGTTGAAGCTACTTCATCTATTATCTTTATCTACGTTAGTGGGGGCCCCTCAGGCCGGGGGCCCTCCGCGATCGCGGACCTGCGGACCTGGCCAGTCCGGGCCTGGGTGAAAGAAAATAAGGAAAAATACGACAAATATAGAATTGCTGAAATGGCAAGAGAAACAGGTAGAACTGTGCCGAGACTCCCACCTTATCATTGTGAGCTAAATCCGATCGAGCTCATTTGGGCTCAAATTAAAGGGAAAGTAGCTGCACAGAACTCCTTTAAAATTTCTGAGTTTCGTAACCTGTTTCTGGAAGCAATACGAACTATTGGTCCTGACGAATGGCAGAAATGCATTAAACATGTCATAGAGGAGGTTGAGGAAAAAATGTGGCAACTTGATAATATTATGGAGTCAACCATAAAGAGGGTAGTGATCAATCTCAGTGAAACTGACACCGAAGACGGGGGTGAAACAAATTCCGAATGATTTTTTTGATGATTTTTCGCCTACTTTAGATTATTTAGGTTATTTTGTTTATCTATTTTTTATATTTTGTGATATTTTTTTATTCAGAATTTTTTGGGCATTATCTCAATATTATGGCATTTTTATTTATTTATTTATTTTTTCTGAACTTTATATTTTGGTCAATATTATCGATTCTGGGATATCTTGTTGATATTTTTTTTCAGTTATGTGTAAATACATATTTTATGTTGAGTGGTTGTGTATTTTTTATTTGGAGATGAATACGGAGTACAAACGGTACGATTGTGTGAATTATCCTCAATTCGACTCTGGACGGCAAGTAGCGAAGATCCTCCTACCTCTGCGCGAACTTGTTTACATTGCTCCGTCTTATATTTGAATAGACTATAGGCCCGATATTATTCATTCTGTATGTAAATGATCTGTGTATATTAATCAAATGCCTCTTAATTACTATTACTTGTTTTGTAGATGATACAAACATATTATTAGAAGGTCAGAATATTTCAGTTCTCGGTGATAAAGCTGATGAAACTTTCACAATAATCAAAAATTGGCTCTACTCCAATAAACTTATAATTAATGAGGACAAAACTGCAGCATTAATTTTCAGTACTGATAAATCGCGCCGAGATCTGAATGACATCTTACAGCTCGGAAATAGAAGTGTACCAGTGAAAGATTCTGTAAAGTTTCTGGGTCAATATGTTGATTTTTGAAATGGTACGACCACATTGAATACTTATCTACTAAACTAAGTAAAATCAGTTTTGGCATAAGAACATTGTCAAAGTATATTAGTGAGAAAGAATTGAGGATAGTCTATTTCGCGAACGCTGAGTCAATTATGAGGTATGGTATAATTTTCTGGGGAAGTAGTTCAGCGGTAGATATAATTTTCAAAGTTCAAAAAAAAACAATTGTAAGAATTTTGTGTCATTTGTCATTTAGAGAGTCTTGTAGAGGAGTTTTCAAAAATAATAGAATTTTAACTCTGTATGCCTTATATATATTTGATTGTTTGATATTTTTTTTCAAGCACAGAGAAAAGTTTGAGGTATATACTACTCAGCATGATTATAACACAAGATCGGAAAACCTACACTATCCCATTCACACATTATCGATAACGGAAAAACATCCTTCTTACATGTGCATAAAATTGTTCAATGCACTTCCAAATAATATAAGAATTTTAAATAACATAAATGTTTTCAAAAAAAGACTGAAAAACTGTCTTATTGATATTGAGCCATATTCACTGAGCGAATACTTTGTAGCTGCAAAGCGTTTGTAGATGTATTTTTGTGACGTCTATTTCATTTGATCTTTGTACGAAGATTCCTTGAAATAAAGTTATTATTTATTTATTTATTTCGATGGCGTATCTTAATTTCAGTTGAAATGGAAAGTCTTTTTGTTGTGTGGTTTTTTTACCCTCCTTTCTACACTTTAGTTCCATCTGAGTTCAAGTTGAGCGAAATGATCACCGTTTGGTGAAATTGGCGCTAAAGCGCAGTTTTACTAATGTACTCCTGTAGGTTAACAATATCAAGTACAGTTTTATTAATCATGTTCAGAGCCAATAGGTTGGCATAAAAATGGACAAAAATATTGTGAACGTTCTTGCTCCATATACGCACTTGCCCCAACTTACCTTAATATTTTCATAAATTGTATCCTAATTCGTATTCTGATGTATGAGCTATATTACCGTAAAGTTTCATTGAAATTCATCTGGTAGTTTCTGCGTGAAAGATTAACAAGCATCCACAACAGAAATTATACGATCAATTAGTACATCTCTGTTTCATCCAGTTTTATTGGTACCATAATTCCATAAAATACACCCTGTAACTTTGTGAATATTCACTTATAAGAACACAAACTGTAGGTTCATACAAATTTGAATCCATTTGTGCTATAAAACTACCCACTTTTCCTATTCAAATTTCTGATGGGGTTGCAACACTATCCAGGGGGTTGCTAGTAGAAACAAGCTTTGTATCCCGGATCATTTCCCCCTGTCATCAAAAATCGACCTGTGTGAGTGTTTTCACAAATTCTGATTCTTTGTTGAGTTATTGAGGGTGGACACTTTTAAATGAGACACTTAGGCCTTTGAAGTCTGCAAAATACTGTTGACTTATCCTTTCTATAGTCTCATCTTCACAAATCCAAAAGTGATACGTAAACACAAGATTTTCATTTGGCTCCGAGTATCATTTTTAGAAATTATTCATTTACTTTTTTTACGTGGTATATTTAAACAGGTCGAATTTTCACAGGAAATGCTCCAATCAAGTGTCCCATGTGTAACGAGACTTTCCGGAGACATTCCAATTTGATTCAACATCGCTACAGACATCACTTGAAGCATAAAAGGAAACTCAAAGACTACGTTTGCCATTGTGGCGAATATTTCCACTCGAGGAAGAAGTTGGCGTGGCATAAGGAGACCCATGATACCAAGCCGAAAGCTTGCACCAAGTGCAGCGAAAAGTTCGTCCATATGTCAAGTCTGACTAGGCATATGAGGAAGGCGCATAACGAAAGGTTCTTACCGTCAGAGGAGAGGAGTAACGAGAATGTGGAGTGTCCAGTGTGTAAAGGTGAGTGGACTAAATCAGAAATTATAGGTTAGGTTAGGTCTGTCTGTATTGAGTTTGACTGGACTGTTGAGAAACGCATATTACAAAATATGTTCTATCTACCAGGATATATTGAAAAATTCTTAGCCTACTATAGAACCAAACAAAATTTCGATATCAAAATATTTTATTACTCAACATATTCTCCTCTTAATTGTATACATTTATTACAGCGAACCTGCAACGTCTCTAGACCTTTAAAAAAAATGTTTCTTCTTGCACTGCAAACCAGACTTCCACAGCTTTTATACCCTCCTCGTAGGAAGGAAATTTACGACCTTTTAAACTTTTTTTCAGTTGAGGAGAGAAATGATAGTCGTATGGAGCCAAATTTAGTGGAATAAAGGGGGTGTGCTAGTAATTCAAACCCCTAAATCATTAATTTTTTGCATGCCAACATGAGATTTGTGTGCAGGGGCGTTGTCCTGCAAGAACAAAACACCTTTGGATAGCTTTCCGCGTCTTTTCTCTTTAATGTTTTTCCGTAGAGTGGTCATTAATGTCGAATAGTAATCTCCGGTTATTGTTCTACCCTTATCCAAAAAATCAATCATGATTACTCCATGGCAATCCCAAAAAACTGAAGCAAGAACTTTTCCAGCAGATTTTTGGACACGAAACTTCTTAGGTCTTGGAGTATCGCCATTCCATCGATTGTTGCTTTGTTTCTGGATCGTAGAAATGTACCCAAGTCTCATCCATAGTAACAATTCGGTTTAAGAAGTCTACATCGTTTTCAAATCGAGCACAGATCGAACGCGATGCTTCTACCCTTGCACGCTTTTGGTCAACATTCGAACATTCGGGGATCCATTTTGCAGCAATTTTTCTCATGTTCAAATTGACGTTCGTATGAAATATTCAGTGCTTCAGATATCCGTTTTAGCCCAATTCTGGCCTTCCCGATCGGTCATCATCTTCAATGGAAAATTTACCTCTTATGAAGCTTGCAGTCCAATTTTTCACGGTCGGATACGAAGGACATTGATCACCAAGAGTATTAAGCATATCTTCGTAAATCTGCTTACCTCTTGACCCTTTTAAATACAGGTGCTTGATGATGGCTCGATACTCCAATTTTTGGATTTTGTCAATTTCGATGGACATCTTCTTTCTTTTAATTTATTGCGTAACTCTGGTTCACTTTTCTGACCTCAAACTTCACACTGACACTTCTTATGAGTTATTGTTCGTTGCTATGGTAACGCAATATTTTTTTATGCATGGAACTGGTCAAGGCTAACAAGATATCAATACATCCTCGTATATACATACAATATAAAATAGCCATTTTCATTGTGGTTAAAAACGCCCTGTAAATATTCTTTCCTCAAAAGAAGGTAGGAATGGTAAAAATAAAGCGTTTCACTGAAAGTTTTAGAATGACGAAGTCAGAGAATCATCGATAGAATATATCCTAATACGACCCTAGATCTTCTCTGATTTGAATTAACGGAAAGCAACGAAAAACTCTTCAAGACTGAAAAGTTCCACTACTCTGATCAATTAAATTCGTATAAATTATTCCTGACATTGTTTCAAAGTTGTCACCACAGTCTTTTATTTTCAAAGTTTTTAGCACAATCTTGACCTAGGTAAAAATTGAGTAAAAACACAGTAGCAATGATAGCATTTCGTCAACGAACAAATTCTCAAGCACTTTTAATACATTGTCCCAATTTTTCTACTCTGTATTTACTTTACGATACACCAATTTTTTTTCTGATGACCGCAAACAAATTTTTAGAAAGTATTGAATTGATGTGGCCGATGCTTGATGAAAATACATAATTGAACTAAGAACAGATTATATAATTTTCACACAAATTACCATATCATGATAGCGACCATAATGCATTTCTTTCTATTCCAGGTGTTTTTGTTAAGTCTTCGCTAGAAGTCCATATGCGAACGCATACCGGTGCCAAACCATACTCCTGCCTTATTTGCAATAAGGACTTCAGCACCAGGTGGAATCTGAAGTTACACAAGTGGACACACGCCTCCAGGGTGTCCAAGCCGTTCAAGTGCGATCAATGTAACGGGGCATTCGTTAGAGAGTCCGATTACATATCGCACATGAACTCCCACAAAAGCATCAAACCGTACACGTGCAATTATTGCGGGGCCCGGTTCATACGTAAGTATAACTGTCAACGACACGTCAAAGAGCACGAGAACGTTAAAACCTTCAGTTGCTCGATATGCGGTAAAATGTTTCATAGGTCATATTACCTGAAGGATCACATGAGGGTACATAGCGGGGTGAGGCCCTATACTTGTCATATTTGCGGTAAGACCTCAACTACCAAGTCTAACCATAATAAGCACGTGCAAATACATCATCCTAGGTCTCCCGTCACAACTGAAAATTAGACCGAATTTTTTTATAACTTTACCTCAACTTCCTTTTTTTTATTCGAATTTTAAACGTTTTATTTTAGGATGGTTTTATTTTTTTGGAAATATTCAGGTTTCAATCGATGACTTTATTTTAGATCTTAATCGTCACATGGGAAGAGAGTTTTCATATTTTGTCGACACTCGCAGATAATGTGAAATTCTGTTTTTTTTTCACTCATAATTCAGAAGTTATGGGTTTCCCAAGTTAGAATAGTGCCTTTTCCCGTATCAAAAGTCAAAAAATTCCAAAGGTTGATTTCAAGGAAAACTAATAATGATGGATTTTTCGACTTTGGACCCCTAGAACTTCTGAAGTGACAAAATTTGGGTGATATCTGGTAATGTCCATAGTATGTGATTTACCCTTTCATTTTTACACTATTTGGTTTTTGTTATTTTATTGTTTCTATAGCTTTTGGAGGTCATGATTATTTCATTTCATATAACTGAAGTTTTAAATTGGGATTATTTGTTCCACTTTCCATTATTTTCTGTTTCTTTTTAGTCTGTTTAAAAATTATATTTTGATTTTTTTTGGCATTACGGATTTGCATGGAGATATTGTTTTGATGTTTCCTTTTGGGATAAAGAGCTATTTTTTTTTTAAATCAAGGTATCCACTAGTATTTTTGTGTTCTTGATAATTTTATCCAGGTTTTATTGAACCTTTTAGTATATAATGCGTGTTGAAGTCGTGGACTGGGTGAATTGATCCATGTTGAAATTGAATGTAGGTTTAAATGGAAAACGTTCATTTAGGGTAACTTGTTCTTACTTTTAGCCAAATAATTATTTTTTAATCGATTAAGGTCTATTTTAAGTATTCCAAATCATCTTGGTGATAGTTTACAAACAATTAAATTATTAAATATTTGTTTTCAGTTGACCATTTTTAATTAGTTCAATTTGTATATACATATTTAAACTTCTATTTACTTTGTACATATTATTTCACATCCTCAGATTTTTTTATATCAAACTTTTTAGAGGTAAGGTGCATTATATTACAATGATTTTATTGTTTGTAAATATTTCGTATTGTATATATTTACAGTAACTGTGAATTTATTATAATTTTATTTATTATAATTAAACAAAAAGTAAACTTACAATTTTTGTATAATAATAAATTCCCCTTTTTAACCATATCACAAATACAATATCTCTTCAAAGGAGATTCATGATCATGCTTTATAATTTTGAACAATTGTAAAATTCCACAAAGAATTGAATTGCGGTTGATATGAGAGATCCATAAAAAAATTTTACTCACAAGTGTTATCCTGGGTCAAAATAAGACTCAAAGTTTTCTGATACTCTTTTTCTGCTGTAAGTAACCATGTGTTAATTTTTTCTTGAAACACTGCATCGTACTGTACAACCAGTTTGAAAAACTTGACAGCTTCAGTCTGCAAGGTAGAATAAGAAGGATTTATCAATAATGAATAACATCAAACTGGTAATTGATAGAGGATTTTCAGATTATAATAAGGGGGTGTCCAAAAAAAGAGCTATTGTATATTGAATAGCAATATTTAATGAAATAAGTTCATCAGTTTGGAATAAGAAAATCTCGGTCCTGGAACCAATATCATGTGTATTGAAAGTACTTCTTCACGACGTTTCGGCCCTTTATTGAGCCTAACTTCATTGAGGTAACTTCCGGCTTTTTTTCAGCATGACAGAGGCTCAATAAATGGCCGAAACTTCGGGAAAGAGTAGTTTCAATTCATACGATATTAGTTCCTAAGACCAAGATTTTCTTAGTCCAAATAGAACCTTGAAACGAAATTTTTCTTTTGAAGTTCATTAATGTTCCTAGGGGAACACATTTTGCGGTACTCAACCCCTAAGAGGGATACAATCACAATCCCAAAAAATTGAATATGGGACAGGGGTCGAGTGACACCTGATTTCAAAGATATTTGAATATATTTTTCAGAAATATCCAACTCGGCTTCTTCAGGTAAGTTTGGCAAGAAAAAAGATGTCCGGCGTTAATTGAAGGAACCGTTGAAAATTTGTCCTAAGTCTTCTGAACTAGTCAGCTCAGTTTGATAGATTTCAGTTTAGACCTTCAGTTTACATTCGAGATAGAAGTGGACGGTAAGATTCCATTTTAAGACCTAATGTTGATTAGTTGTACTACTTCTTATAATATTTTCTCAACCGTTGGCGTCCCACAGAATGATACATTTTAATTGTGTACATATACCACATCACGGAAAGGTGCTATAATAAGAAGTGTAAAAAAAAGTTTTCCATTTTGTCAGGTGTATCCTTCCATTAGAAGAATTCCAAACATAAGGATAGTATTTTGTGTCAAGATGGATTATTATTTATTTATTTATTAGATATTATAACTTTAATTCAACAATTTTTTGTTTCTATAGTCTACTTATAACTAAATTGTTGAAAGTTGTCAAGCTAGCATATATGGGATCCCTCCTTCGACTTTCTGTTTTTGCTCTACATAGATAATATAAATTTTTTTGCCTTGTTTCTCGGTTGGTTATGTTTTGGACTGTTTTCAAGAGATTTTGATTTTTTATGTGTTGATTTTCCAGCTTGTATACAAGTTTATGCTGTTGCAACTTGATCAATTTGTCCAGCTTCAAGAATTGATTTTTATATAAATCTTCAGTTGGATATTCATATGAAAGGTGGTCGAGTCTTTTTATTACTTTATTTTGTAATCTCCGCAGTCTTTTCAGATGGAATTTTGTTTAGTTTTACCATAATACCGATAAATAGCTGAGTACTGACTGGAAATAGGCATAATATATATTTTTACTTGTTCTCTCATTAAGGTATGGCTTTAGATGACGAAGCTTTGACACCAATGGCGAAAGTTTGTCTATGATCATGTCCACATGTGCATTCCATTTCAATGTGTCTTCTATGATCAATCCTAAGTATTTAGTTTTTTTCAATTGTGTAAGTTTTTTACCATTAACAAACAGATTTGGATAGATGTTGGTGTTAGTTTTTCTATTTTTGAACAAGATACAACAGAACAGTTTTTTCTTTATTTATCACAAGTTTGTTTGAGTTTAGCCATTCACTGTATTTCTTCATGTCCCTATTGACCATTTCCTCCAAAGGTCTTATATTGTCTGCGTTATATATGACGACTGTGTCACCTGCAAACATGAAGAATTCCCCCAGCAATCCTGATCTGACAACATTTTCAACATATATTAGGAAAAGTAGTGGTCCAAGCATTATACCCTGTGGAACTGCAGTTCTGATTTTCTTATAGCTACTTTTTTTCCCTTCAACGACCACATATTGACTTTATCGGTGAGGAAGGACTGAAACGGTGTGAAAGCGTTTCCTTGTATTCCTATTTTTTTCAGCAATATAGTTATATTGATTACAGATATCAGATGCTTTGTGAAGATCGACGAAGACTCCTACGATTTTCATTTTTTTCTTCAAGTTTTTGTGATATGTGTTCGATAATATCAATTGCAGCACCTTCTGTTGAACTTTTTTTATGAAATCCATACTGATGTTTAGATATTTCTAAAAATTTCACTAATCTTTTTTTCATTACAGTTTCTATTATCTTAGAAAATATTGAAGTATTTGATATTGGCCTATAGTTAGCTGGTTCTTCTTTAATCCCTTTTTTTTGAAACAGGTGTTATTCTTGCGATTTTACATAATCTTGGAAATGTTCCACTCTTTATGCACTTTTTTACCAGGATCAATAGATGGTCTTTGATAATGGGGTATAAAACAATCAGATCTCTTGTACTTATATTCTCTGGACCTGGCGAGGTGTTTCTCTTCAGAGACAAATCTTATTTTATTTTTGGTAATTCTTTTAGTTTGTTCAGCTGCATGGATAAAATATCCGTTGAGAACGTTTGCTTTTTCTATGCATTTTTGTATGTCTTTCCTTTGTATACTAAATTTGCTAGTTTTGTTTTTGTTTCATTCTTCACTGGTAGGATTTAATTTATTGTAGACCATAGTTTTCTTGCGTTATTTCCAATTCCTTGCAATTTTTCATTGAAGTATTTTTTCTTTTGATTTCGTATTAGATTGTTTACTTTTTTTCTTTGTACTGATAGTACTCATCATTGAAAAATTTGGAATAAAGCCAACCACATCTATATACACGAACCAAATATCAGAAAAATGTGTTCGTAAGTTATAATTATGGAGAAAATGGGAAAAACCAATAAATCTACAGTGATTATGTGCGATGAGTGCTATTTTCTGCGTGCTGTTGTAACGCCTTTTTCTCGGTGTACTCGAGCGCCAGCTATTCTTTAATCCAGAACCTAAGACGCACACTTAACGGACAGATATCGGACTTCAGCCAGGTTAGGGGATGAAAAAATGACACAGAATTACGACGGCTCACCCTTAGGCGCGTTCGACACTCTCCGGGTATCCACACCAGGAGAGTGCTTCCCTAACCGTAGGGGTGAACACGGGAACGAGATAAAAAAAAGGAAAATGAGGGAAGGGTGAGCCACCCCAATGTGCCTTCGGTACCCCCTGGGTATCCACACTAGCAGGGTACTTTAATGACAGTAGGGGTGGCCTGGAAAGAGAAGAAGGAAAAAAAAAGGAAACGTGAGGGAAGGGTGAGCCACCGCAAAGTGCCTTCGGTACCCCCCGGGTATCCACACCAGCAGGGTAGTAGGGGTGGAACTCAGACTGTGGCATAGGAGTGGTGAAGAAGGGAGCTGAAGTTCCAACAGTGAATATAAAAAAAAACAGAGTGTCGTTTTTCCTCTGGGTTCTATTCAGCCACTTACACTCGCAAAACAGAATGAAATCGCCCAAATACGGTTTTATGGTTATGTTTTATACGGTGCGACATCGTTTTTCAGGAAGGAAATCGGAATAAAAACGGTGCGGAATGTTTACAATTCCGAACGATGTCGGAATCCTGAATTGGAAATTTGAAAAGATTTCTCGGAAAATTACTTCAAAAATAAAATTATTTAAGAATGAAAACTAAAAGAATTATTCTCTAATGATGGGGTAGGTTTGAAAAAACACCCTCTCATTACACTGTTTAATCATTTGGTGTCATTTATATCTTGTCGTATTCTATCTTGAGGTAGGTGTTTGGTCTGACTCATATCTGATAGTCACCATCTTCAATTTTGCAAACAAATTCTGATCGTATTATCTGTTGTGTTATAACACGTCGCTGTGCAGTCATGAAAGGACTATTATTTTGTTATCGTATTTTAGGCCTTTAGGATCAAAATGATCATCCGAAACGTTGGCGAAGTCCACCGAATTTGATCAAGAACATCAATAAATTCGTCCAAATTTTCACAGTGTTTTCATCAATATTTTGAATCAACCGATAAGAAAACATAATTTTTCTTTATAAATTGTTGATAAGAGCTAGAAATCACAATGTAATAATTTGCTCAAATGTATGACGATGATGTTCAACGCTTGAGGTCTGGAAAACGTACCTCAAATTTTCAAATCCGGTGTTTATTATTGCATGGAAGTGAGCTCGATTCGAAGTTTGATTTCCTATTATTTTTGTACACAATAATATGAGACGGTCAGAAGAGAATATACATTTTCCACCGACCTGAGAAACTCATGTTGGATAATTCTGAAAAGGAAATCCAAAAACCTTCTAAATGAGGTTTCATTCGACCCCTGTTCCCCATTCAAATTCTTGAGATTGTTGCGTCCCCTCTTAGAGGGTTTAGTTCCTAAGATTTTCGAATACCGAAAAATATGTCCCCTTGCGAACAATAACGTATTGCATTGAATTCGCCAATCAATCATTAGAATACAGGGTATGATTAAGGCGATTGACAAGTTTCGTAGGGTCATTGCTCGGGATGTGGTGGGGGTAGGTAGGTGCGGAAAAGCTCTTTGTGTTCCTTAGGTCTTGTAGTTGTCGATTGACAACATGATTCGTACGGCTTCGCCGTTCTGTAACCGACACTGGGACCTAGCGCTAATTGTTAGGAAATGATTCAGAGCATATGCCCAAGAGCAATTTTTTCAGTAGTGATGAGACACATCATACACACACCCTGGATTTCAGCAGCGAATAACCGAAAACATCCGTGTCATGCCGCTCGCTATATGCCGAATAGCGTTCGAAAACTTCCGAAATCGACTATTTCAATGTATGGCTGCTGAAGGCTGCCATCTTAGCAAAATCGTTTCAACTTGATTACGGAAACTATAGCTGCTTTTGTCCAACATTTACCATTTTTTTACAGCCCTTTGAAACTAGCCACACCCTGTACGAGAAATAGGTGCGGTGGCATTGGGACACCCTGCATATTCTCTTCAACTGACAGTTCTTCCTCATACTCACCTGAAGGGGTATCGGTTGCTTATCACTCAAATATAAGAAAACGGTATCCATGGTGGCTTCAATATCTTTATCTGACAGTTCAATGTCAGTTACTAGATATACTATATTCTCTAATATAGTGAACTGTAATTTGTAGTCTAGGGAGTACCTATATGATGATCCTTTATCTTTCATGTAACTTTTCTTCGAGAATGTGGATAAAATCGAGAGAACACTTGGTAACACATCTCTGCAAGAATGGGAGAAAACATTCACTATTCATAACATTCGGAAAAACAATCTTCTTAAATCAAATTTTCATAATCTTGAATACATACTTAGCTGTTCTGTTCCGTATGAAATCTTTCGAGGCTCTTCCCAGAGTCATCAAAAGATGGAAACTGTGATTAAGCAGGACAGGAGAATCTACTTCCTTGAACCTGCCAATAAGTGGGGACCAAATGAGATGCACGATTGGCAATAGTTCGTCTTCGAAGTCCTTGATTATTTCAATACCGTTTCTCAGGATCTCCAAAACTAGCAGTTTTCTATCGGCGTCTTTTGATGGCAAGAAATTCAAGCTTCTTTTTAATATCTCCATCGTTATTTTTATATGCATAGGAGGTTCTGGTTTTTTGTAACTTTCCACTGAAAGAAATAACATCGAATTATATATGAAGTGCGTCTCAACTAAAACGTTATACTTCTTATTACTATTCAATTAATTGATCATTTCAAATTAGATCAAGATCGAGGGACTCGAAATTTTTCTACCAGTTTTCAGAGGAGAATCTTGACAGAGAACAAAATAAACCATTTCACAAAAATCATCTCTCTTCGAGATGGTGGAGTTATTAACCCCTCAAGTCCAATACGATTTCATAAAATTTTATGTACATACGTGTCTGATCATTGAACACCGGCAGACTGACAGCACGTGAAACGTTAGTTCCACACACTAAGGCCCGTTTGCACCAATCCCCCTTAAAAGGAGTACTCAACTAAGCCTCGTTTGAAGTTAAGGGACGCTTAATTTTATTCCCAGTTGCAAGACTGTGGCTTAACAGAATCTTAAGTAAGGGGCCCTTAAGTTTTAATATCTAGTGATATTTCAGTTTTTTATTTTGGTGCAACTTCATCCTAGTCCAATAAAGCCATTTCATTGGTTGGCCGGTTGCCGATGATCGTTGTCATTTCATTAACCTAACTTGTCAGTCGGTGTCAAGGATATTATTATAATATTATCAAAGAGTAACAACTTTTTGTTGTTGAATTAGCATCAACATTGATAATGATTGTCAAATAAAAGGTACCTGAGTTTATATAAGTACAACACTTTCTTTGTAAGGTCTTGTGTGAATTTGTTTTACTAATGTTGAAGAGGAACATGAAGAAAATGTCCTTATTGCCCTTGTTAGTACGAATACGGTAAATGATTGCCAAGCAAGTGGTGGTAATTTACGAAGGGCACTCAACTTCTTAACAGAAGAAAAGAGTTTGTATGATTTGGTACACCAAATTGAAAATTAACAAAGACTGATGGCATTACAATAAAGGCAAAAAAAGGCTTGGTATTCAGTAATGAATTCATTCAATTTTCAAAATCCATCAAAAATGGGAAGTTCTGCAGCCAGTTCAACAAATTATTTTAGGTTAGAATACCTAAGTGGTCATTACAGGAGCGCTTAAATTTAAGGCTAGCTTTAGCCATTTAAATGTCACTTAACAGTTGGTTCAACGTAATTTAAGTTAAGGGTTCATTTTAAGGGTCACTTAACACTAAGTGCGTTTGGTGCAAACGGGTCTAAATCGAACAGAATAGTTAATACGACAAAATTTTTTGAAAGGTGCATGTAACAATCATGATATGTTTGGGGTTATTCGAAAAACTTGGTGTATAAAGACAGGTGGTAAGAAGACTTGTGACACGGTACTGAAAGATTTAAAAGTGGTTGTGAAATTGTTCAGGATATTACAACTGTATTTTTATCCCAAGACTGGGTGGACATCGAACTACAACTTGTACAATTTTTGTGAATAATTTCGACAAATTTCATGAACTTACTTATTTTCAATTCGTTTTATGCTTGTGTCCCAGGTATTTCCGTGGTAGGCTCTATAACGTATCGAATTCAACTATTTGCTTAAAAATCGCCCAATTTACAAGATAATAAGAAGGAAAGCCTAAGCTGACATATATTCTCATTTCCAGTCATTTCAACAGAAACCATATTGTTGATTCAGTCATCACAAGATCAGGTGTTTCTATCGATTTTGCAGATTGATGACATTTTCATCTCCGTCATATTGCAAGTTTTACAAAGCAATTTTTGATAAGACGGTTCATTTTGACAAATTCTTCTCCTTAAACATGGTCCATAATATTTTTTTCTATCTCGCCTATCGACTTTTTCTAATAGATCCGGCAATGAGCACATCCTAAAAATATTTATATACAGGATGTATGGAAATAAAATATGTATACACATAAGTTCCGATTTTTCGCCACTAATTTTTCGATATAACGCACCCTAGTTTTTTTTTTTTTGGAAAGGCTACTTATAACTGCTCAAATAGGCCGCTATTATGTTCTACACTAGTTGCCAATCTTCTTGTAAATGAGTGTCCAACTCTAGCAAGTTTTGCTCCATCAATTGAACGGGCTTTCTTGATTCTCTTTTGTTATCATCTCTAGTTGTCTGACAATTTCTAAAAACCGTTTGCCTCATGTACCCCCAAAGAAAGAAATCTTTAGGATTAAGATCTGAAATAGTTGCTCTTCTGCCAATCCAACGATCGTAATCGTTGAATTTGGAGTGGATGTCCAGGTTTCACGAAAGTGGCCTACTAGATTTATAAAAAACAACCCACATTTCTTCTTTTGCAACAATTTTTGCAGACTTCATGAAGAAGGACCTACAAACCCTATATAGCTGAATAAATATAAAAGGGTGTTAATGAATACCTTATTTAAGGGGTGATTCCTTGTTAAAAAATAGTGTGGATTTTTTTTTTTTTTTTTGAGCAGCCATTGCTTAGATACAGCCCCCTACGTGGGAGCGCCCACCAAAAGTAGCGTAAAACTGACATGGCACATACATAACAAAGGCAATGCATAATACTAACTGACACTTCACTCAGATGAGCGATATCTGAAAATAACTAAGAACATAGATACATGGAATGGAAAATATACATTCCAAAGACTGGAGTGAGATAGTTGCTTAGTGTCGCCAATCACAATTGAGACATTTGTTTCGGAGATCATTGTCACATCATTTTTCATTAAGAATAGATAGGAAGTATATAAATTATTCAATAAATCACTGCCTTAGTGTCGCGCTAGACAGAGAAACATCGAATGTGTGTAGTACAAAACATTCATTTGTAGCACTGAATGTCCATTCCATGTATCTATGTTCTAAGGAAAATAAGGCATCGCCTTTGTCATGTATGTGCCATGTCAGTGTCAATTGGTGGGCGCTACCACTAATGGTGGCACCAGCAAAGCAATTTTGATTTTTTCTTCTTGGAAACTATAAATGAATCAGAAAAATTTTTGTTGGTTACCCTATAATGTCAGCATGATATCCGGCAACTGTGTAAATTTAAGTTCGGAGATAATTCCGGTCTGTACGACTCAACCTACGTAATATATTTTCTCAAAAATCATTGCTCGAGATTCATTTCGTTCAAAATGAATCAAGCTATCAAAAATCAATTTTTCGATGGTATGTATGAATAGGTAAAAATGTCTCCTGCCAAACAAATTTCAGAGGTGGTTTTCCGTACTCCTTGTAATTGTAGGGAAACACCATCCTACCATCAAAATTCATTTTGATTGCCTTCTCGCTGCCATAGTATGTCTGCTCAATAGGGAATACTCCTTCTGACGAAAATGATGTATTTTTTATGAAATATCTTTGAAACGCCACATTTTGAAATAACCATTTCAACCGTTTCCCAAAAAAAATTATTTTAAGCACTCAAAAATGAAAAATGAAAATGGGTATTTAAAGTTTAAAGCGTTTTGTGAGAATTGCACAAGCTGCCAACATCGACTGAAATATGCCTTGATAATAAAGGACAACAAATGCATTATCTTGATGAGATAGACAAAGATGGCTGTCTATAAAGTCTGCGACGAACGAGGAAGGTCGTAAAATTTTATGGGATTTTTATGGCCGGTTGCTTTTGCCAGTGAGTATGCGCCTGTAGATCAATAGCTGTTATTTTATGAACAAGCTGATCACTTCACTTACGATTTATTTCCTGGCTGTTCACTTACGTTTAATTCGCCTAATTGCCTACAACTAGTGCCGTCCGCCGTTTTAAGTTTGATCAGAAGATTTCTTTTTAATTTTTTTTAACATTCAGAATTTCAATTTTCTTTTATTTTCTTTTCTTATTCACCGTACTTGGGGCGACTTATTTCTGTTTTGCGAGTGTAAGTGGCCGAATAGAACCCAGAGGTATGACGACACTCCGTTTTTTTTTATATTCACTGTTGGAACTTCAGCTCCCATCTTCACCACTCCTATGCCACAGTCTGAGTTCCACCCCTACTGTCATTATAGTACCCTGGTGGTGTGGATACCCGGGGGGTACCGAAGGCACTTTGGGGTGGCTCACCCTTCCCTCATTTTCCGTTTTTTTAAATCTCGTTCCCGTGTTCACCCCTACGGTTAGGGAAGCACTCTGCTGGTGTGGATACTCGGGGAGTGCCGAACGCGCCTAAGGGTGACCCGTCGTAATTCTGTGTCGTCATTTTTCACCCCCTAACCTGGCTGAAGTCCGATATCTGTCCGTTAAGTGTGCGTCTTAGGTTCTGGCTGGCGAACACGTCCGTAAACCCCCGTATAACGTTTTGAGATCGGATCCTGTTTCATTCCGTCCGTTTTGCCCTGTAAATTCACTGATATCGAGTCTTTCACTGTACGAATTTTGTAATAGTGCCACTTGTGTTTCCTTGTACGAGTCGACAAATATAATTTGTGTGCGTTGATTTTGTCTTTCACTGGTTGTCGCTAACACCCCAGACAGGAACCTTGTCTTCGGCTAGAAGCTACCAGGGTAGGTTTGCTATTCTCCCTTAAAGAATAGCTGGCGCCCGAGTACACCGAGAAAAAGGCGTTACAAACCCCATATTTGAAGGATGATTTTGAATAATTTACGCGGTGAATTTGAAAAAATCATGAATGTAACTCATACTTATTCAGTTTAAACTTGCATATGTAGTGATAACCCAAATTGAGGAGAATTCCCCATTTAATTTCTTTCAGTTTTCTGGTTTCTGAAAAAACATGTCTTTTCAAGTGTCATTTTTAGGGAGCTCTGTCCTGAGTATTGGCTGCTTAAAAGAAAAAAAAATATGAAAACATACTATTTTGGTAAGGAATCATATCATAAAAGGTGCACCCTTTAAATTTTTGTGCAACCATTCATTTACACCATGTATGCAGCAGTGATTTTGCAGAGTACGCCGTTTCCCGAATCTAATACGCCATTTTTGATTCTCGATATTCTCAAGGTTATGCAGAATGCGAAATGCTCAGAAGCCCCAAACAAAACAATGAAAACTTACCTTCGGGTTCTATGTATTCTTTTTCCAATTCAGTCTTCTTCCTCTCCATATCTTCCTTGTACATCTCTTCCGCAGATTTACCACCCAAGATATCATCGGAAAAGTCGTTGATCTCCTCGTCAGTATCGAGACCGCCAATTTTGAAATTGCACAGCTCGTCCTCCCTCTTTTGCGCCTTCGTTCTGAAAACTCTGGGTGGGACCGATATCTGGAACCACCTCATGAGGCTCCTCAAGAATATCCTAAACACTCTGAGGTAGGAATCTATCCTGTTCTGCTTGAACTTGTCGAAGGACTGGACCAGAACTTCGTATACGAAATCGGAGAAATGTTGCAATATGGACACGTCGCCGTATTTCATCACCATCTCCATGACATCGAATACCTCTCCTTTGTAATCTTTCCTTTTAAGGCCTCGTTCGATGTTGAAGAGGAAAAAGTCCATGTTGTCGTTCAACATATGAGTGACGTTGCGGTAACCAAGGCTTCGGGCCATGTTCTTTAAGGTCTTCGTGGCGGCTGCTTGTATCTGGCTATGACTAGATGCTGCAAAAAAAACAACAATGGTTGGATCTTATTTTATTGAAGATCAGGTGTGTTTGGTGATGTGGGCCCACTACATTGCACCATTCTGCGACCCGTTTGCACCAAACATACTTAGTGTTAAGCGTCCTTTAAAATGAACCCTTAACTTAAATCACGTTGCACCAACTGTTAAGTCACATTTAAATGGCTAAAGCTAGCCTTAAATTTAAGCGCTCCTGTAATGACCACTTAGGTATTTAAGGGCGGGATTCTAACCTAAAATAATTTGTTGCATTGGCTGCAGAACTTCGCATTTTTGATTGATTTTGAAAATTGAATGAATTCATTACTGAATACCAAGCTTTTTCTTTTGCCTTTATTGCAATGCCATCAGTCTTTTTTAATTTTCAATTTGGTGTCACAAATCATACTATATAGTTAGCAACAAACTCTTTTCTTCTGTTGAGAAGTTGAGTGCCCCTCGTAAATTACCACCCCTTGCTTGGCAATCCATTCACCGTATTCGTACTAACAAGGGCAATAAGGACATTTTCTTCACGTTCCTCTTCAACATTAGTAAAACAAATTCACACAAGATCTTACAAAGAAAGTGTTGTACTTATATAAACTTAGGTACCTTTTATTTGACAATCATTATAATTATCAATATTAATGCTAATTCAACAACAACAAAATTTTAGTCTTTGATAATATTATAATATCCTTGACACTGACTGACAGGACAATGAAGTTAGGTTAATGAAATGACAACGATCATCGGCAACCGGCCAACCAATGAAATGGCTTTATTGGACTAGGATGAAGTTGCACCAAAATGAAAAACTGAAATATCACTAGATATAAAAACTTAAGAGCCCCTTACTTAAGATTCTGTCAAGCCACAGTCGTGAAACTGGGAATATTATTTAAATTAAAAACTAGCGAGTTTAAGATAAGTTACCAATAATTTTTTACGAATATTGTGGTTATTCAGTTACCACCATCTCAAAATCCTCACCTGCTCTGATCAGAACTTTGTACAAGCAGTTGAACAGAAATGGCCTGAATTCTGCAACTCCTTTGGCATGGAATGCCATGAGCCCTACTCCTTCACAAAGCAGCCCTGCTTGTAAAATGTTAGTTCTCAAGTTTTTCAAAGATACACACTCGTCATCATCAATTTTCAACGGAACGTCCCAATTATTAATATAAACTTGAATTGCGGGTCTGATGAGGTTCATCACATTTTCCTCCGAATTTGGTTTGGATCTATTTATGCCTAAAAATGAAAACAAAACTTAGTAGCTATTGGGTCTGTGTGATATATGTATCAATTCTAACTAACCATGTAGAAGCTGATTCAACAAATAGAATGCTTCCACCTTCTCCTCCTCAAAGGTGATGATATTAATGAGATAATCTGATAAAACCGGAAATAGATCTGCTTCATATATAATTTTGCACAGTTCACCAAATTGATATCTCACATTTTCTTCTCTCATGAACTTGAAATTTTTCCATAAGTCGACCGAAATTGGCTGATCACTATCCAAATCTACAAAAATTTAGAGTTTCATTATTTATTTACAGAATGTTGGTTCAAATTGTCGAAACATCTATTCGCTTTTTAAATAAGCGACACGCCCTCTGGTGGCAACCGGAGTAACTTGAATATGGCCGTAACCATAGAAATCGGGCACTAAGCCTCTATCATCCGAATCATTCTTATCAATTATTATTATACTTGCCTTCGTGTGAAATTACCTCTGCGAAAGTAGAAGTGTCGATTTTCACTTCGCAAAGGTACAATAGTGTTCGTTGAAATTCCTTGAAAGAATCGTAGCATTTGATTTTGTTTCCCACTATTCTTATAGACGCCGATGTTAGCTTCAGAGTATTGATCTGTTCCTTTGTATCTGAAATGTATACAAGATTAATGAGCGTTTCCAAAACGATCCCTAAACAAGCTCCTATCTGAGGAGTAAGGGATTCCCTAACTGTAACCTCAACTTTAAAAGTACACTTTGTTAAGTAACACTTGCCTAGGGGATGGGTAGGAGCTCATAGCTACGGCAGTTGGCTACGACATAACAGACGTAATAGTTCACAGAATTGCGAAATTTTTAATATCTTGCAAACAAATTTCCTCTTACGAGTATTATTCCTGAAAGATTTTAATTTATTGTGCACCATATTAATTGTTTCCTTGTTATAAATAAGGTGTCCTTAAAATACAGGGAATGTTGGTAAAAACGGACATAATTTCTGCCTCAAATGAGGTAATGAGACGCATAACACGCATCGATATGAATATCAACAAATATTACGCTGAATCGAACTAGCTATAAACCGAATGCGACGTTTACCTAAGCTGTATCGATGCACTGTCTGATTCCACTCTTAGAAAAGCTATTGCCTGAATCCCAGTGCGGCTTTCGACCAAATCGCGGTACAATGGACCTAATTTTTACACTGAGGCAGCTGCAAGAGAATGCCCGTGAACAACAATCAAGGATCTATACAGCCTATATTGATTTAAGTAAGGCCTTCGACTCGGTGAATCGGCGAGCGCTATGGAAAATCATGGAACGCCTTGGAGTACCCGAAAAATTCTTAGCAGTGTGCAAGAGCCTTCATACCAACCACACCGCTAGAATACAGCATAATGGCTCTATAACCGACCATTTCTTCACCAACTCTGGAATAAAACAAGGCTACGTGTTAGCGCCTTTACTGTTCAATATTTTCGCCATAGCTGTCTCGATAATTGCTGACATGATTATGCCTGTAAAAGGTGTTGGAATAAGATTCAGATTTGATGGAGGCCTATTTAATCTAGAGCGCCTCAGAGCAAAAACCCGTACAAAGTTTATCACGGATCTTCAATATGCAGACGACTGCGCACTTATCGTTAGCAGCTCAGAGGATCTACAGATAATGCTGGACACCTATAAACATATATACAAAGCTTTAGGCCTTACACTCAATATCGACAAAACCAAAATCCTAGTAAGTCCGCCAGAAAGCTTTCAAACAGATATCAGCCTGGAGAATGAAACCCTAGAACAGGTCGGGCAGTTCAAATACTTAGGAAGCTTCATAAACACTAGGGCTAACCTAGACACGGAAATACACAACCGTATCAATTCGGCATCACGGGCATTCTGAAAGCTAAAGGACAGAGTGTTTCAAAATCACGACCTCAATTTGAAGACCAAGACAGCTGTTTACAAGGCAGTGGTCCTCCCAACGCTTCTTTACGGAAGCGAAAGCTGGACGCTCTACATGCGACATTAAACAGCTTGAACAAACGCAACAACGTCATCTAAGACAAATAATGCACATCAGATGGTTCCACAAAGTTTCGAATGCAGAATTCTTGCAACGCGCGAGTTGTACAATAATTGAGACTCAAGAAACGAGGGCCCGACTCAGATGGAGCGGCTACATTCTGAGGATGCAAGCATGCAAGACATAAGACTCCCAAAAATAGCTCTGTATGGCGAATTCACAGAGGGAGCCTGGAAACTAGGAGGCCAGTATAAGCGGGTTAAGGATATACTCCATCAGTCCCTAAAATCAGTTAATGCCAATCATAACTGGGAACAACTAGCGTTAGACAGGTCACAGTGGAGGTCTTGGGTACACAGTTATAATGGAGACTCGAGAAGGACACAGCGGCGGCCAGATCTGGTTGGTGACTATCCATGCCCGGAGTGTGGAAGGATCTGTAGGTCACGGTTGGGTCTCTTCAGTCACAGGGGGGCATACAGTCGCAATTAGCCCTAAGAGATTATAAGTCTGTTCGTACAGTTTGTTTTTTTTTCTTCTTTTTGTAGCTTTACTCCCGGTAACGGGATGCAGCAATGAATGAATGAATGAATGAATGAATGTATGCTAACTGCGCTAGCGTCCGCTTTGCAATCGGTTGCCGGCCTCCTCAGCTGAGCATCGCTCATCTTTGCATTCGGACGCCGGTCAGGGTAATTCAGGATGCCCATTGAACAAGTGTGCATCAGGTCCCTTGAAAAAATTTTCGTATCGCGCGATTTGAGGTGAAAACAGTAGAAAGTTGAGACACTTTCTTTATTATTGAAGATGCTACTATTGCTAGCCTATTTTACTTCACTTTTAAGTCGGGTAAAAATATTGGAGTGTTGGAACAATTCTGAATGATTCAGACCAATTTTATTGATGAGTTTTTGAGCTAATATTCTAGTTTTTTACACTTTTGTTTTTTTTCTATCAGTTGGGATCGAAAATAGCTATTTTCAAAGTTGAAATCACTAAATGATGAGAAAAATTCGGCAAACAATTCTATTTTCATTCCCATGCCAAAATCGAACGAGTCAATATTCCAAACGAAACAATATGGTTGATTTAGTCATCAAGACATAAGTTTTTTCTCTTGTTTTTCGATAATTCAAAATATGTATATTCAGGATTTATTTCAGTAATTACATATTCTCAAATTCTTCTTCAACTTTTTGTATACGCGATTTTTGGTAAAACGCTTTATTTTGACCAGTTGCAAAAGACACCTCCCCTGCTTCGAAGACCATATAATCACTTAATAAGGTTTCGCCCTTTTTCATCTTGTTGATCAGATGAGGACAAAGAAGACCAATATCATGGACGGTATTTCCTGTTCCTCCATGGGATGGTCTTTCCGCATCTTGAACGATGGCGTGTGGCTAGTTCGATTCAGATCGTAATATTTGTCGATATTCCAATTGTCATTCAGCATATTAGTTTGGGTTAAATGTCACAGTAATTTATGAACATCGTTTTTGCTCGTGATTTTCCTAGATAACAGAATGATATCTCTTAGAACCTCTTTATAGAGATAGTGTCATTCTGGAGAACCAGCTATGCTCTGTGTAGTCTTTGTAACAGTAACTACCTTGTCACTAGCTTTTTTTGTCCACAGATACTAAAAAATTTGACATTTTTTCATTCTTTGATTACTTGAATAAACCTCTATTTCTTCAACGCAATGATTAATTTTTCATGTTTCACGTTAGTTTTTCACACAAATTGCATAAAAAAATCATTTTGCTTACCTATTCCATTAAAAATGGCCGGTATTTTAGAGTAGTTCTCATGGAATCTCTCAGACAATATATTGGTTACTTGTTGACTCAAGGTCGGCACGTTGAACATACTCTTGCATAGCTTGGAGATCTCCTCACTTTCATCATCCGACATAATGATAAGTATTTCAACAAGTGGATATGATGACTTTGGTATATTCCTATCGAGTTTCAAATGATAATGTTCAAGGATAAAATCCCATTCGTGAAGCAGGCATGCATTTAATTATAGGTTCAAAATATGAAATCCCTTACTTGAAACAGTGTTTAAGTAAACAACAGCACATTTCTACTAATTTCAATCTGACTCGATCAGACTGACACTGGGTTAAATATTTGAATTTTGCGAACATCGGTGCTAAATGTTTATCAGATGTATCAAACCATTCCAAAGACCTCTTCATTTCAAAAAAATCTTCTAACTTGTCTTTTGACCTTGATTGTTCTGGCGTTTTAGAATAACTGAGGCGACTCAAAACAATTGCCTTGGCCACCTTCAGCGAATCCATTCTATTATCATAAGTTTTTAATAAAATAGTCATTATTTTACTCACTGCCTCAAGAGTTAACTAAAAGCATATGATATCAGTTATGGGAAGGGTACATAGAAATTATCAGGTAGGAAAACATGCATATTTGGAATAGTGATTGCTATCAGAAGCCTGAATATACATCATATTTAATTTTGTTACCCCCATGCACTCTTTATTTTAGGATATCAGGCTGATGACGAATATCAAGTCTAGTTACTTGCAATGCATTGATGTGAATAATGATCTTATGCCCATTTGCACCTCTCTAATTTCTTCTGAAATTGTTTCATCCATAGAGGAATATATCGAAAGTGCGAGGAACATATATCTTCAACTCAGTTTTAATTCCGAAATGCTGTAGGAACAAGAGAGAACATAAATACAGCATACAAATTTTATGAATTGTGCAGTGTATGCTTGCTTTGTAAATTATTAGAAGGCCTTTGATAGATTAAGTTACCAAAAGATGATGCAGATACTGAAAGCGGTGGACCTGGATGGAAAGGACATTCGGGTGATAACGGAATCAATCGCTGCAGTAAGAGTCGGAAATGAAACAAAGGCGAATATACTAAGAGTTGTAGACAGGTTTTTATTTTCTCTCTCTTTTATTATTTAATATATATTCAGATTATATCTTCAGAGAAGAATATTCCGATATCGGCAATCTTCTCAATCAGGGGAGAATAATCAAGATTCGCCACGGTCATTTTCGCAGACAAGTCACTACAACTTATGGATAAACTAGCAGACAAAGATTATAGAGTAACCTAACTCTATAATCTGTGCTAACAGCTTCTAGCCAATTATACTGATTGCAGACTGTTGTGCGTGTTGGTCCGACCCACCGAACCGGCCATCGAGACCAAGGCGGTCTATTGTGGTACACAATACAAGCTCGGGGAGCTTCATTTCTCTCTCCAGTCCCATCATACTCAGGGAGGAGATGATGTCAGAGGGGGAGTGATTCTTGAGTTCCTCTAGACTCAGGAGAGCCAGAGACTCCGAATCTACCCTGTCCGCCGCATATTCTTGAACAGAATGACAGTAGAACAGCGCTCCCTGGAGAGCAGTTATTACATCTCTTAGTATTTGTGATAGAACGACGATAGAACGAGGTAGGAATCGGGGTTGTTTTTTGATTCAATGATAATTATATAATCAGAGACTCTGGTTGTATTAATAGAGTTTCTGATATTATGTACATGGTTGCTGGGTGCTGGGTTATGTTTTGGTAATGTGATTGATAGTAAGAGTTTTTTGCTTCGAGTATTTGGGACATGTCAAGATCTCCCTTCACAGCAATTTCTTATTCTAATCATGAATATGGCCAATGTTATATTAAGGGACCACATAAATGAGGATATTGGAGATGCAGACATACAAAACCAAAAACATTCGTAATTTCACTCCAGTTTTTTTTTCTTTTCTTCCAGTCTATAACCTTCCTATAAATATATCCGGTCTTTCAGAAATACACTGCGCAAAAAAATTAACGCACATTCTGAAAATCTCAATTTTAATGTAAGTTAACTCTACATTGACTTCATAACTTATTTTTTATGTTCTCTCGGGAAGGTTTTGAACGAAACAAGACACATTATATGGAAGAAAAATTCAGGATTACACCGAATCTTTTGTGAAAGAAGAGAAATGAACAATTTTCAAAATACTGAAATGCTGATAAGTGATTTAATCCTTGTATTTCCACCCCTTGCGTTAATTACAGCTCGGCAACGACGGTTCATACTCAAAATGAGTGATCTTAAAATGTTCTGATCTACTCCTTCCCAGATTTCTCCGAGTTGGATTCCTAAGTCATTAAGAGTAGCTGGATGATTTTCTGAACTTCTCAGCCTTCTATTGAGGTTGTCCCAAACCTGCTCAATCGGATTGAGATCTGGACTTCTTGCTGGCCATTCCATTCGAGAGACTTCAACCTCTTCAAGGTACTCCTGAACGATGCGCGCACGATGGGGTCTGGCATAAAAATTAAATTTTCACCAATGTATGGGGCAAATGGCACTGCATGCTCTTCAAGAATGTTCCTTATATACTTATCAGCATTCATAGCTCCATTATCAACGACCGCTAGGTCTGTCCGAGCAGTCAAAGATATTCCACCCCATACCATAATCGATCCTCCCCCGAAACCAGTAGTATTCAGGAAATTGCACTGAGCAATGAGCATATCTTTCATGTGGACGTCTGTATACAAGGGAACGTCGATCACAATGGCAGTGGCAGAATCTAGACTCATCTGTGAAGAGAACTCTTTCCGAATCGGCCTCTTCCCCATTGATATATGCTCTCTGCAAAACCCAAACGCGCCCTTCGATGGGCTGGGGTAAGAGCTGGGCCTCTTGCCGCGACACGAGGCCTTAAATCATATTCTCTGAGGCGATTTCTTATTGTCTGAGTGCTAATTTGCACCTCATGAGTTTGCTCAAGCTGAATTTAAAGGAGGCGAGCGGTTGCAAACCGTTGTCTCAACGAAGAAACTCACAAGTAACGTTCTTGAATGGCAGTTGTTACCTGTGGTCTACCCTGTCCTGGTCTTCGGACATTCATACCTGTCTCCTTAAATCGCTGCAACATTCTGGACACACTTATATGGGAAACTCCAAACCTTTCTGCAATTCTTGTGCATGTCCACCCTTCTTCTCGCAAAACTACCGCTTGGGCACATTCCTCTTGGGTCAAATTGCGTGTTTCGCGTTGCATAGCGATCGAGTGTAGAAAATCAAACGAAAGACTAACTATTGATCACTAGAATTGATCGAGAACAACTGATTTTAGAATGGAGCCAATACACTCAAAATCTGATAATATCATCTTTTTTTATTCCTGCTGGGAAAAAACATCTGTATTGAAGAAAACCGTTGATTGGATAACATATGCATGCATAATTCTGATAAAAATAACTATCAATGAGAACACCTTCCGTTGTAGAATAAATTTGAGATTTCCATAATGTGCGTTAATTTTTTTGCGCAGTGTTTAATCGGTTAAAATTTTTTTTTGAGATTTCTTTATCGGAAGCTATCTTCGTTTAGAATTAGAACTATCCATCATTTCATCCTTATTTTATACAAACATAAACAAAGCACAAATGGCTGAAGTATGATTGGTCAGAGCATTTGGCAACGTTGTTCGGAAAGGAGCGCTCATTCGGATACTAGGACGTAGAAACAAATCGGGGAGCGCTCCCTAGAAAACATTCTATTCAGGACCCTCTGCCTTATCCAGCTATTGTTTCGTTCCCTGATTAAGGAATTAGACATTTCTATAGTTGGTTCCGGGCCAATAAACGCTTAGTTGCAGTCTGTTGTGACTTCTCAATTTGGAGAGGTTAGATCTGCCTTCGAGTACTTGTGCTGAATTGCATTTGTCAGCTGAGAGAGATTTGATGGCAGCTTGACTATACGTTAGGACTTTCATTGACCTATCCGTCCAACCCATGTCAAGCAGATGGTTGGCGCATAGGTTAATGGTGAAAATTTCCGACTGAAATGCTGTCGCCAACCTGCCCAGACTAACACATAGTTCGGTCAGCGGTCTACGACTGTGGACACCGGCTCCAGAGCCCTGCTTGGTGTTGGAGCCATCAGTAAACCAACAAGGTCCTTGTAAACAGAGTTGCTTGTGACACCGCCATTCTTCTCTGCTTCGAATCAGAGAACTGAAGGTTCCGTCCCTGTTGGTTCTTGTGATTATCTGGTCAGTTCTCATGCCCATCACCTCGTCCCATCACCATCACAGATATAAATTGGAAGAAGAATTTCTATAGGAGTTACCAAAGTAATCACTGAAATAAGGCCCTTGCTCAGTTCAAATTCGAGCCAAGTTCAATCTATATTTTAAGCAGTTGTCAAAGTTGAGTGGGTTCAAATCTAAACTCAGCTTGAACTTGGCCTCAATATTAAAGCTTGCCTTAAATAAATCAGTGCAAATGGGCATTAATATGTTACATGTCACCCAAAAATATTTAATCACTGAATATGATGCTTTTTTCAATGGGAAGATACACAAAGATGAGATTTAGGGAAATATCAAGTTATCAGCAGAGAGTCTCAATTATGATTTAAGTTTTTCTACCTGATAATTTGATTGAAAGTATCTTTCAGGTACAAATAATTCAAATACCTCTAAGACGTTCTGACCAACTCTTTCACCTTCTAAAATAACACTTCCTAGGGACGAAGCTATGCCAGGTAAAAAATAAGCGAAACAATCAGCTATTGCTTGTGCAAGTTTGGTGTTCCTTAACAACTTTTCAACGTCATAGTCTATACTCACTTTAAACATTGACATAAGACATTGTATTGCTTCAGTTCTGTAAAATTCATAAATATTAAAAGTTCTTCCAGAAAATCCTGTTCATATCCTACTTCAATTTTCTACATCTTGTTTTAAGGATTTCCCCAACAACATATATAATCTTGCACATTCTCATTCCATTTTTTTTACAGTATAAGCCATAACCAAGTTCTTCAGTTACTGCATCAAACAAAATCCTAACAGTATTCAGAACTTGCCACATATATTCTTCACTAGTATCCTTCACTGAAAGCATGCAGTTTGGAATTTTGTTGAAAATACCAATTTCAGAACTTACATTTGGCAGTTTTAAGATCATAAACTTCTTGGAGAAGACTACCATATAAATTTAAGAAAAGAAGTGACTCGTGATTATCTAATGTGTTATGAGTTAAAGTCAGAGACACTATCTTCAATATCGTGATTTTAGTATCTTCATTTATTCTGAAAATAATTTAGGAATGAGTAACATATTCCATAAAATGGTTCAGAAACAATACTTTGATGATTGATTGGCACTGTCCCTTACGGTCATTACAAGGATACCGAGCAATTCATGTTTTGCAAATTGAACAATTTTTGCGACATCGTATTCGGCATTTCTCAAAAGAATGGAATTAATTTGTTTTATACTTTCAATATCTTTCTTCGAAAAGAACTCAAATCCCAATTTTTTCACATATATTGAATCTTCCAAGCTTTGGTAGCTTTTTCTAGTGCACATTTTACTAAATGAAATTATTTACTATTTTATCAATTTGTATGTTCAATCAGAGTTGTCTCTGTGTTCAATTTTCATTTTGAGGTGCAGGCATAGAATAGATATTTTGTGCATAGAACTATGAAAGACTGTTGACAAACGAGGAGCTAAATGCTCATACCCGTACCGGCGTTGCCACGTCTACCTCTCATACTGAAACTGTCAACTTCGGTACTGAAACTTCAACCAGCTGTCAGATAGATGTCAAAATAAAATTGTGAGGTGTTGTGTAGGCAAAAATAACACATCATTTGGAATATTATTTTACTTTTATATAAAATACGTACATTGAAATGCATTATTTTTGGTTTTTAATTTGATGGTGGTGTTAATCCTAGTTATTCTTTAGTGTTAAATGTGCGTTATTAATGCCAGTAATGGTAATGAAAGTATTCAATATCTTGGGAAAGTCACACAGTATATTAGCAGGAAGTGAATAATTATGCCATTTTCTCGTTGTGTTGTTGGATGTGGAGGCCGAGGAAACAGTGTTAAGTTTTTTTTTATTCCGGAAGAAATTTCTGTATTTCAGCATAAGAAGCTTCACTCAAATTACTTGACGAGGAGACAACAAAACTGCTATTATTAGGAGAGCTGACTTATACTAGTTATATTTTTATTTATACTCATTATATTTATGCTGTTTTACTAACTAGTTCTATTTTGTATCGATTATATTTTTATAGTGTTCCTGGGCAGGAAGACCTGAGTTGTTAACCCTTTGAAACATTGTTTCAATAAAGTTTATTACTACTACTATAGTGTTCCTGTTTTATATATACCTATATTGAATACACCTTTTCAATGAAACAGTGCATCTTTTCAAGAATATTTAATACAACTAAATTACATAATATTACGTATTTACATTTTGAGAAAATATTCATTCCATCTCTTATTACCCGTACAAACGCTGTAGAAATAAAGGCCAGGAACAATGGTCTACCAGACGCATTCCATATGGATCCAGAGTTTCACAATCCTCAAAGCAGTATTTTATTACAGGTTGGTCATTATTCCCTTCTCTAAATATACATAACCCTTTTGTGAAAAACTTTCCTCGAATATTATGTTCCAAATATTTTATAGCGTAACCTAGGTAAAAGGCTAATTATAAAGTATTTGTAGGCTGCTACGCTCTGAATGCTTTCGTACATCTGGCTTATCTTCTGGGAATAAAATCCGCTTGATTTGTTTTCAAAATTTCAATAAATTGGGTACTCTTTGTATTCACTGAAAGAAAATTTATAGTTAATCCAGAAATCTTGATATATGATGATGATAGTTATCATATATCATACATAGTTATCAGATTGTAAATGTTTGTGTCTATAGTTTTATGTTTTAAATTGATTGACTAGCTCTACACCCTAACAGGGTAATTTTTGATTGGAGTATTTGAATAAATGATGATATCAAAAGTTTAATATCAACTTACTTTTCATATATCTATTTATCTATTACAGATTGCCAAATATATATTCTTAGAGCTCTAGATGAAGTTAAATACCACTCTTTTATACCTTGAAACAACGAAAATATTCGTCAAGTGAGGAGTTTTACTTGTAATGACGCAAAAGCGTCATTACAAGTTAATTGATTTTGTTTCAGAGATTGGGAGTGAAAGCCCTAAAAGGTTTGTGAAGAGACGCTTTTGCTTGTCTCCACAATTTTTGTGAGGCTAGAAGGTTGGAGGGGCCTATAATGGTCCAAATCTTTATTTTGACCGAGAGGGTCTTTCGACCAGGTTCAGTCTTCCAAGTAATGATTCTAATGTTCTTCAGTTGTTCGAGGAACGTTACAGGACCCTTATGTTGTTATATGTAGATATATCAGTTTAATTTAACGTTCCGCTGAAAACTTCTTGTTAATGTTGTTAATCATGTTGTAAGTGATTGCA
The DNA here is from genome assembly GCF_907165205.1 of Coccinella septempunctata. Lineage (NCBI taxonomy): Eukaryota > Metazoa > Arthropoda > Insecta > Coleoptera > Coccinellidae > Coccinella > Coccinella septempunctata. The sequence continues at coordinate 17,361,846 of NC_058196.1, forward strand.
ACCCTGTTATTTGTGTTGCATTGGTCATCTATTCAATACAGATTTTCTGATATAATTATTACCACAATTTCACAAAGAATATTAATGAAAAATGTAAATAATAAACGGTCTCTGATAACAAAATAAAAATAAATAAGACATGTGAAATGAGTTGACAGGCTGTCAGAGATGAACAGTTGACAGTTTTCAAAAGTTCTGTGGCTTAAAAATTAAGAGGACAGACGTGGCAACGCCGGTACGGGTATGAGCTCCTCGTCTGTTGACAAAGCATAGAATCAATAAGCGGACGGTTGCTTAGCAACTCATTTTGAAATAAATAAACATGTTTTTTAACAGCAAAGAATTATAAATTATAAGTTTTATTTCGCGAGTGGATGCCCAAAATTATTGTATTATGTGTTGAAGAACTTTTCCAAATTACTTATAGAAGTTCAACGATCTCATTTTCCAACAGAAAAAAATTTTGGTGAGTCAACTCTTTATCCAAATCACAGATATTATCTATCCAAATTAAGAGGAATGCAATTTGATACTACGTGCATAATTTGAATGTTATAATATATGTAAAAAATTCTCAATAAAATATAAAAATCTATTTTATAATATTAAACTTTTATTTTATGAACAGCTTCAATGAAAGCTTCTACATGTTCTATCTCCATATCTGGGTAAATGCCATGTCCCAGATTTACAATATATTTTGAAGTCCCAAATCCTTTTGCCATTTCTCCAACCAACCTCTCAATTTCTTCTTTTGGAGCATATAGAGCACAAGGATCTAGATTGCCTTGAAGTACTTTATCCTTGGTAAGTAAACGAGCTACTTTTGGGTCAACTGTCCAATCAATACCCAACACATCATAATTCAATTCTGATTGTTCTGTAAGAGAAAAGTGTGACCCTTTGGCAAAAAGAACAAGAGGGACATCCAAATTTTTTTCCTTCAATTTAGTTTTCACCTGATTACAGATTCTTTCTAGATGAGGCAATGCAAATTTGTTAAAAAGATCCTTATTCAAGTATTCTGCACTACTTTCAAATACTTGCAATATTTGAGCTCCATATTCAGCCTGCATTACTAAGTAATCTATAATGACATTAGTGAGAATATTCAAAACACTATTCGATTCATTTGGGTTTTTGTACAACCATTTTTTGGCTTTTGACATAGTTTTAGAACCACCACCTTCAACCATATAACCAAAAAGAGTCCAAGGCGCTCCGGAGAATCCAAATAGTGGGACTTTACCATTTAGTTCTCTTCTAGTTAGTCTAATGGCTTCACCAACATAGGTTAAACGATCTACAGCACCTTCCTCATTCAGATCTTTGATTGAGTCTAGGGTTAACGGTTTAGGAATGACAGGACCCACTTCTGGCCTCATTTCTACAACTACTCCTAAAGCTTGTGGAATTACTAGTATATCGCTGAAAATTATTGCAGCATCTAACCCGAACCTCTTAATAGGCATTAGGGTGACTTCACAAGCCAGTTGAGGCGTTTGACATATTTCGAAAAAGCTGTGTTGTTTTCTAAATTCTCTGAATTCAGGCAAGAACCTGCCAGCTTGTCTCATAATCCATACCGGGAGTTTATCGGGTTTTTCTCCCTTAATCACTTTCAGGATGCGGTCATTTTGCAGAACTGGAAAATTTGTAGTGGCCATTTTCCGTTTTCGAAAGAGTAATAAGTGCTACTAATTGAATGAATTAATCACAAGTCATTGTTGACTACAATGATGAATTTATTTGATTGCGATTATGAAAATGATTATGTATTTTTGAGGTTAGAAATGTTGGAATACACAGAATCTGTCATTTTTCTTCTTCTTCGGCTCAGGGGTTCTGGCATAACAGAGACTCTGTGGCATAATATCATAACAAAGGTTCCTCTTTGATCATAAGTATTCATAAGCATCTAGGGAAGTCTAGCTAGGGTTGGTTTATGCTGGCTGGTATCCCTAACCATGGAGGGGCCCATTGTAAACCCAAAGACATGTTTCTTTGGAATACCCTCATTGTATATATAAACCCTTATATTAATGCAAATTTTAAGCATTTAATTTGAATTTTAATGAAAATGCATTTGGAAAACATTGTTTTTATTAAGACTCATCAAAATAAATTTATTCTTCTCTTTTCTGTATTATTCTTGTTTTTTTTTCTCCCAAGTGTGAAGGAAGCTTCCCAGACATTTTCACAGCGGGGCATTAGCAATGCTGCGAGCCCATGAGGGGCTTGCATCCACTATACCTCCCTCTTCTGTTTACAATGGAAATGGCTATTGACCTGTTGTCAGCGCATCCTTGTGCGCTTCTCCTTATCTTTTTCTCCCCAGTCTTCAACTTTAGTTCTCTTCATTATGTAATTGTAGAGCAGGTTCCATTTTGCTCAAATAATGGATAATAAACTTTGAATTTGAGCTTTAAAAATTCCAAATATTTGAATATTTATGATTACCAAGTTCTATTTATTTATAGGATACTAAGTTTATTTATCAAGTTTTCTGTTTTTACTCAATTCATCTTTTCTACTTGCTCTGTATCTAGGTGTTCAGCTAAACGTTTCAATTCTGCCATAATAATCTGTAAAGTTGAGGTATTTAAAAAGAAGTAATTAGATTTACAAATGGAATTACTTATTCTCGTCTACTTGAATTTGGTGATGTATGAGGATCTTGTGTACTGGTACTGGATGTCTCCTGGATGAAGTGTTGTTCATCATTCTTGTAGTGTACCATGCTAGTTGAAGGTTCACTGATTATTAAATTATCACCTTCAATACAGGCCCCACCTGAAAGAGAATTGCTCCTCTGCCTGAACATAGCTACTGCATGAATATGTTTACATGTAACAGTTTTAACAGTGCCTCTGGAACAGTTGCACAGATTGTAAAAAAGAGTAAAAACCAAATACATCCAGAGCACCAGAAGGACCACCTACAAGATGGTATGAGAGCTGGTCCTCAATACCACAATACCAGCTTCAGTTAGGAAACCATTGATGTAAACATAGGACTCAGTCCTAACGTACGTTGAAAAAGAATGAGCTGGGTTCAAATTTAAACTCAGCTTGAACTTGAACTGTGCAACCATTAGAACATAGATATATAGATATATCCCATACATGGAATGTAAAATAAACATTCCAAAGACTGGAGTGAGATAGTTGCTTAGTGTCGCCAATCACAATTGAGACAGTTGATTCGGACATCATTGGTGCATCAATTTTCAGTACGAATAGACAGGACGCATGTGAATTTTTCAATAAAACGCCACTGCCTTAGTGTCGCTCTAGACAGAGAAACATCGAATGTGTGGACTACAAACAATTCATTCGTAGCACTGAATGCCCATTCCATGTATCTATGTTCTAAGCAAAGATTATAGAGAATACTCTATAATCTTTGGTTCTAAGGTGCAACCGGGCCTCAGTATATAGCGTATGGTCCGTATATACACATTTGGTAACCGAAAGTTACCAGAGCGGTTACTCTGGTGACAGATATTGAACCGAATTGTCAGGAATACGACATATACGGACCGCCCACTTACTAACCAGAAGAAACCAAAGTGTATATACGGACCACAGCCATAGTAGAAGTCAATATGACGTTATAGCTGACGAATGTCAAAGTGAGTGAAGCTTATTTACTCAAAAATTAGAGCCATATTTTGGCGATTAAGCGTCTTAATCGATGTCTTAAAGCGTCTTTAAGCGTGACGTCATTAATTTTGTTGTCGCAAAAATAGAATATCGCTGATGGTTGAGTCATCTGTCCTTGTCATTAGACAGCGAATCGAATTGTGAATTTTTCAATTTCTGTTCTATGGCTATTATTTGAAAAATATTTATTTATTCTAAATGCATTATTGGCAATAAAAGCACTCTTCCCTAGTAGGAATTCGAATCAAATTCGATATAAACAACATATTCTCCCTTCTTCTTTTTATTACCTCTTTCCGCTTAAGACGTTCTGTGCTTAAGACGACACAGGCCAGAGACAAGATGACTCTATGACACAGGCGCTCTCCACAGACCGCCAGGTTCCGCTTAAAGCGTCTTAAAGACTGACGTCATGACTTAATAGAGAGTTGAAGTGCAGCCATGAACGTAAACGTTAACGTTATAATTGACATCTACGCATGCTCATTCGTCCGTTTTTAACGTTAACGTTAGCGTCAGCTTTACGGCCTACGTAAACTAGCGGTCTCCCACGTATACCTTAAACATCGACGTACGTTAACCGAACGTTAAACGAGTAGCACCGATGACTTGCGAATGGCCGAATTTTGATTGTTAAATGCAATTCTCGATAACCTCAAACTGTCATTGTTTACATTTCCTGTGTATTTTCTCATAATGAACGAAAATTATAGGAAATCAGCAGTGATTTGAAAGTTATCAAAAGGATTAAGTTAAATTACTGTGTTATCAGATTACATTCAGTACATAAGGAAATGGCTGAAACTACACTGCAATTCTGATGTCTCTAACACTTGAGCATATCATTGATAATAAAATACTTCCAAGCTGAAAATTCTCTTTATTAGGCATATAAATCATTAGAACATCAATATTCCAAATGTTATTCCAGCTGTCGGAGCTCAATATTAGATAAAAGAGAGTTCACGCGAAACGAAAGCAAAATCAAATTGATAGGTTATGTTTAACGTCTGACGTTTCATGACGGCAGCACTTCAACTCAAATTTCATCACAACACGTAAACGTTATATCTGACGTTATTTCTCACGTTAACGTTTACGTTCAGGCTAACGTATGAATGTGCACACTTCAACTCTCTATTCGCTCGAATAGCACCGCTTAAAGACGCTTCACGCGTCTTAATCGCGAAAATATGGCTTAGAGGAAATTTTATGAAGCCCCCCCCCCTATTTCCTGCGCCACTGGTAGAATCAGTCAATTTTTTCACTACTAAACGATTCAATTTATCCAAAAAATCCCATGTGTTAAATTTCATTCGAATGCACCAAATTTTTGACAAAAAAATCGCAAATTTAGGTACTGGATTTTGGAGGTCTTGTTCAAGAGGGGCCTCAGCATCCGTGAAGTACATTTTAGGATCTAAGTTGACATGAAGTTTTATTCATATTTCGACCTCTAGTATCAGCCCCTGAATTATATGAGCGTGTATACACACATACTAGCCTGTATGGCAAAATGTGCTCATTATAAAACTCAAAAAAAGTGGAGTTATAAATATTTAACTTAAAACAGATTTAGACGATTTTCACAAAATGATTTTTTAAAACACGACACGTGTTTAGCTATCACAATATCATCTTAAGGTGGGTGATGTTTACCAGGCGCGTGCCCAGAACGGTGTGTTGGGAGGGGGCTCAGCTATCATCCACTAAAAGAGGAAAATGTAACAAAAACATTTATTCCTTATAATTATAAAAAATTATGAAAAACAAAAAAATATTAAATTATGTAAGAATTGACCAGTTTTTCGTTCTTAATAAAATAAAACATTAATTTCTTGAATATAAAACTATAAAAAAGCAAAAATGAATATTAAAAAGTTTAATAGTTTTTAGTTATCAAATAAAAGCTTCAAGCGCCTTGAGCCAGCATTAGCAAATCTGGTCACAACCATTTTTGTATCAATGACTCTCTCGTAATTTGATAATCTTTAATTAGAGCTAATCCATTCGACCAGTTTTCTGCCATAGTGCTTCTGAGCAAGGTCTTAAGTCTCCTTAAGGAAGAAAAACTGTACAAATTTGGGTAAAAATCTTCGCAACATTTCCCAAGTGCTGATGAAGGACATGATTCGGGATTATTCGGTGTTGAAGTGATCCACTTTTTTTTCCATCTTTTTAATTCACTGGAGAGAAGACCCTTGTCAATGTCAGCTTCATCAATACCAGATATTTCTTGCTTTATTTCACTGTCAGAAAGATTATTTAACGTTGCTGGCTGGAATAATACACTGCAGCGAAAAAACTTTTTTGATAAGTGGGAGATTCCTAAAGTGAGTTTAAGAAAAAAAAGTCCCATAAACATTGGGTCGCAAACGTTTCGTTTTCGAGATACAGAGTGTTGAAGTTTGAATATTTTTAAAGTTTTTTTCTCATAGTATCTACACTTCACAAGATATTCAACTGAAATTTGGCATATATATTACATTTTAGAGTTCTCACCACGTGACATGGCAATTTCGATAGAAGATCTACAGGGTGATATTTTTTCTGGAACACTGCCACCTGTTCTTCTGCAGAACTTTTTTTTGGTGAGCAACTGTTAATTTGAAAAAATGTAAAAAGAAGCTTTGTTCTTATACTAAACTTCTCGGTCTCTTGTAGTTTTGTCGTATCTACCAACGATTCCGAGAAAAAACTTGAAAAAAATTCAAACTTCAATACTCTGTATCTCGAAAACGAAACGTTTGCGACCCCATGTTAAAGGGACTTTTTTTTCTTAAACATACTTAAGGAATCTCCCCTTTTCGTTTGTACGTTCAATTTAGGAACACTCTGTATAGTTGGGAGCCGAAGAGGGAAATTCGGGATTTATTTGAGCGTGTCAGATTAATATCCTTGGACCCTGTAGAGTACCTGTACCAAAAATTAGAACTGTATATAGGGGGAATTGTCTAGGAGAGCCTGTCAGAATAGTAAAAAAAAAACGATCATTGTACATATTCGAGCGTGTCAGATTAAGATATATGTGGTTAATTATATGTTGAAAAGTATATATTCTCTTAATCTGACAATTTAAGCGTGTGGGAGGCCGCCAAAGTTGCAAAAAAAAAAACGTCACGGGTACATTCTCGAGCGCGGTGGCGTTTTTTCTTATTTTGAAGCTAATGATTCAAGAATAACGGAAAAAATATAATCTGACAGTTTTAGCAAGCCGAAACAATAAAAATTGCCCATAAAGGTCACAAAACTCAATTTTTTTGTATATCTTTTTCGTATTCATTATAAAAGTTGTAGAGCATAACATTTTCTACAAATTTTGTCCCAAGCAATTTTTTCTGCGTTGAAACGTTTTTGTGATAAATGGCGATTAAAGCAAGGTGTTTAGCGATACATGCTGAAGCGAAAATTCACTCGTTGGAAAATAGTACATTCTAAGGTTCCCAACAAACATTTATCGTCGGTAAATCGTCGGCTGTGTGCTGTTACTGCTGGCGAAGTGCGTACTGCTGTTACACAGCATCGGACCTTTGAAGATCCGAGGACATGGTTTACGCTGCTGAAGATGTGTCGAAACATGAGCATCTAGCCAGCGTCGGCAAAACGCTGCTGTTAGATGAGCAACTTCTTGGCGGTTTATATTCATCGGATCGGTTGCGGTTAGATGCATCTTCAGCGCGTTTTACCCTTAACATAAGGTCAAACTGTACTATTTAAATTTCGCGGGATTTTGCATAAGAGCTTCCAGACAATCTAATTCCGTCTCGAAGCGTTATTTCATTCAGACGGCGTACGCGTGCACGTGTTTCGATGATAAAAAAGTTTTTAAGAGTAGGCTATTTGACGAAATTTTTCTTTCTGAAAACTTCCTTGTTGTGTTGTGTTGTATTAACATAGTAACAGTGATGTCCCAGGGCAGGTGAGTACAAGAAATCAAAATAAAATGGTATTTCTATTTCTAATAAACTTCGGAGTAGGCGTCAGGAATATCATCACGTGAAACAGAGAGTTCTCGAAATATTAGGTCCAAGTAGTACATCATCACCATCATTAGAACCGAGTACTTCTACGATCTTTTGAGATTGCATATAGATAAAAAAAATGCAGAGATAGAAATGGATAAGAACACCATCAAAATAAAAAGGCACGAAGAATTGAAGAAATTCGATGCTGATATACTTATATATATGATCTAGAATATTTGAAAAAATGTGTAGGTAGAATTGTATCTACTCTTTTGGGATATGCTTTAATTTTTTGGTTTTGGTCTTTTTTATTCTAGAGAAAAAGTTCTACAATTTGAAAGACAGAAAAATCTATATATACAAATATTTTTCAGTTGTCCAAGTTTGGCCTCAACGGGGGTAAGGACGTAGCAGAGACAACACGCAAAATAATCTAACTCATAATAAGCCATGAATCAGGAATTTCCCTGAATTGGTCGGGTAGGAATTAATAATAAAAATGGATTAGAAGCAATGGCGAATATTGTTGAGCTTAATCATGGTGAGTTTTCATGTTGTATTGGTCGAAAATGTTGACATTTTTTAATGTTAGGAAGTTACTTAAATTGAATACATATTTTGCATGTTGACACATATTTAATTAATTTAAACACATATAAGATGATATTCTATATGAAATTCAATAATTTATTTTAAACAAATAATGAAATTCTATTATCCAGGATCTGTAAGGATAAATCCTATTACAAGAAGTGCCACTGATGTGGAAATGAATCATGTAATGAATTGGCTTCGCAATGCCGGTGACAGAGCAGGGGGCAGATTGAAAAGAGCGGAGGAAAAAGAAGCAGGCAATAATAATGAGCAGTGAATAAATATATGCTTTTTTTTTTCAAGTAAGCTAGTCGTTTTTATGTGTTTTTTCAACCTAGAAAGTATTTATATATGTATATTATTATATGAGCGTTATATTTTAGTTGTTTGAATATATGAAGATTCTTTTCAATTGGCTGTATAAATTGTCTTGCCCTAATCACAATATAAGTGTTGCAAGGTTTCAAAAAATATTAGAAGAAAAAAATAGATCTCCTTCAACATGGGAAATGATTCCGAGATTTCATAAGAAACGTTCAAAGATCAGAAATTATTGATCAAATAATTCATATTTATTTTTTTTTTGGATTTGCCAATTTCTACCAACGATTCTCAAATTTTCGGGGGCACCTTAGCATATTTACTTGGCATTTCTTTCTAACTCTAATACGAATTCAGTTTCAGCAACGTTTAGTTGGTATTAAGTGTCTCCTAAAAGTTGATCAGACAGAAATCGTACATGAGTAGTAAGAAATGTCACGTAAATATGCTTAGCAAAGATTATAGAGTTAACTCTATAATCTTTGATGCTTAGGTGTCCCTTAAAATTTAGGGATCGTTGGTGAGAACGAGCATTAGTATTGCAGGTATGTATATATTATACCGACGTTGTACCGATCAATTGGAACAGCGTATTCCCAGCATTGTCTAGACGTTAAGCCGACGTGGTGCCGATCAATTGTAATAGCATTCTTCCAATATTTTGTAGAAGCTGAACCGACGTCGTAACGATTAATTTGAGGAGCGTATTTGAAGCATAGTCTAGACGCTAAACCGATGCTTTTTTGCACAGTCGAATCGTCACCGGATCTGCGGTGTGCAGACTCTGCAACATGTCGGCTCATAGTCCGTCGGGCGGCTGTCGGCCGATGTGACACTATTTGCAGTATACCGACTCTAACATCGCAGCACTAACCCAACGTTGGGCCGAGTTAAAAATGTTTGCTGGGTTCAGTCACAGACAACACTGAAATTTTCGTGACTAGTTTAGTTGTCATTTTGACAATTGTCGATTAGACTGGGATTCTGCATCATAGATTCTGCATTGACCTTGCCCTTTCGCATGTGTGGCTGAGCTTTTCGCCCTTATCGCCCTCTAACTCGAGAACGGTTAAGAGCATTGTATAAAGACCAGTGGTCTTTATGCAATGGTTAAGAGTATGTAAAATTGCTTCAGACAAAAGTTGTGTAGAATTTTATTATCTACAACTTTCATAGTGAATACAAAAACGATTAGAGGTACAGGGAGGGAAAAATTCGAAAAAAAGGGATTTTTATAATCTTCAAAGTGTAAGATTAAGAAAACCCCCCTGATTAGTGTCAGATTAATGGATCAACACGTCTACAACACCGAGATTAACCATCTGTATGAAAATCTGACACGCTCGAGTATGTATCTAAGTAACGAATTTTTTTTAAATTTTCAAAGGACCGCTGTGACCTTGCGTCACGTCCAAATTGTCAGTCCCTTGAAAAGTACCTTCCTTTGGGTCCAATTAACATATCCTGCAAAAATCTGACACGCTGGAATTTTTTTTACCAATTTCAACCCTTCCGTACGGCCAGTCCCACCGCGCAAACTGTCAGAAAAGCATGAACTCATTATCAAAGACACGTAGGGCATATAGAGTATCTTACACACGATCGAGTATGTAGACCTGATGATTTTTTACATCTTTGAGATCCTGCAGACGCTTTCCCCACCTCTGAAAGTGCATACATCATAGAACCTATTTTTCTTTCTACCATCTTATCTTCAAAATCCACTAGGTCTCCACGAGGCTCGAGTAAATCCCGATATAGCATCGTCGGCTCCCCAACTAATATAATTTCACGTAAAATTTTTGAACAGATTTTCACGTTTTTCGCCAAACTAAAATGGTTTATGGCATCGAATCCCCCATTCCCAACGATCTGTCTTCTCTTTGGAATAATACACCCATCTGAAACAAATCAATTACTGGGATGTTTAACAATCACTTATCGTGTAATGAAAAGATGCCGGTCGATGAAGCGCGCCATCGAGTTCACCGATCCCCACTCGAACGTTGCTGATAGAGATAAGTTGCCATAGCCGTTAGCAGGGATCCTCGGCGATAGTGTAAAGGGCAGAGTACAGGATGCAACCTTATAAAACGCTTCGTACCGAGATTCGACCGGCTTATTGAATCAGAAACCGGTCGCGGTTAACGCTGCTCGACTACGATTAAGTGCGCGAACGTATTTTTGTTGTTGTTCAAGATGCCGGCCTGTAAGCTAGACAGCATGCCGCGAAAGTGGCCCAGCAACGAGTCCATCCACGCTGGAAGCACCTCCAGCAGCACTTCCGGCATAGACAGCCCTTGGTCCCTGCAGTCCCTGTCCCCAGGTTCAACATCGCCTGATAACACCCTCAGAAAACGAAGGATACTGAGAACGTCCTCGGTTGGAAGCGTTATCCAGGAACCTTTCGTCATCACCACCGAATGCAGAGTGTCCAGGAGCCAGAGTCCGGTTCTGCAAGGACAGCAGGTTGAAGAACCCCCGTCAGCTCTCGCTGAACTTATAGGATGGTATCCCCTTTTCCTATTCCGCCTCGTGAGGACCTTGTTATTGGTCTGCATGCCGAAAACTTGGACCCAGTTGCTTTTGGCTGTGCCCAAGCTGTATATAAACTTCTGGATTTGGGTGCTCAAACAGACGGCCCTATTTCCAATCACCGTGATCAAAATGATGTTGAATTTTATATGGGTGGACTCGGCGGAACGAAACAGGAAGAAAAGGACTGTTTTGATAAGTGGCGGTAGTACCATACAGGCCCTTCATTTAGCTAGGAATTTTTACTGTGCAGGTGCAAGAGTTGTAGTGTGTGAAGTTGAAGGACAGTTCGCTTTGGCAAGGTTCTCCACTGCTGTTTCCAGATTCTACACGGTGCCCAAACCCACGTCCGACCAACAACAGAATTACGTGAGGGCACTCTGCGAAATCGTAGACAAGGAGCAGGCTATGTACTACATCCCAGTGAGCGCCTCCACCTCAGCGTATTACGATGCCGTTGCTAAACCCCACTTGGAACTGCTCGGTTGCTCCTGCTTCTGTCCCGGAATCAAAGAAGTATGGGCTTTGGACGATACCTTAGAAGTGATGAAAAGGTGCCAAAAATACGACATTCCAACTCCCGTCTACCATTCCATCACATCCAAAGAAGACGTGTACAGACTTTACGATACCGGAGCGGTGAGAAACGGAAACTTTGTCATGTCGACCGCCGGTCCGATCGGACTCAGAGAACGCTGCAAGATGGTACTACCACCCTCCAGAAACGACCTCAAGCTCAATTTCGACATCAGCGAGCAGAGACCTTGGGTCGCCGTGCAAGACGTCAAGGGAGATCACTTCTTGACCTGCACCACCGTTAAACAGTCCCAAGTGGTGGCTAACGTTACCTGCAGGCTGGACAGAAGCAACAACGGATTAGTTCCCACAGAAAACCAACAGATCAACCAGTGGTTATCCCATTTCTTCTCGAAACTCCACCTCTTGAGACCCATAACCGGACACATCAGCTTCAGGTTTGCGGTCAACAAAGAGAACGGCGTTTTGGTACCTTTGAGCAGTAGAGTAGGAGTGTCTCTACCTTACATCTGTTACACGTCGATACATCCTAGACTCGTATGGAAGACATGCAAGCATTTCAGCAGGCAGAATTCAGGGGTGTTGGTGAATGAAAACGGCAAAGTCTACATTTCTGAACATAAGCAACCGGCTGTAGAAAACGTGACGAGGCTGATTGGTACTGTGTTGGATAAAAGGGAAGTTCTCTTCCTAATGTGGGATCCCTTACCTTACTGCGCCTACTACCACATGCAGATTCCGTTCAAGAATGTCCTTTCTTTTATCCAAAAGAAACAAGACAGTTTTCCACGACCCTTAACCAATCCCGTTCGTTGAAAGAATATCACGTGGAGAGAGAGATTGAGCCTGATACGAGTAGTGCAAAGATTTCAGATAATGATTAATTTATTGTTGCATATTTGAGTGTGTTTGGTCGGATAAACACTATTTAGTATCCGACAGAGATTTGTAACGTTCTTTACGTATGTTTTTTTTTATCCAGAGTATGTAAATATTTTTGTATATAAAAATTTCTTCTGATGGTAACACATTTGAGCCTTATATGGTCAATCGATTTCTATATAACTGTTCTAAGTTATTTTTATGGAACTGTTTGTGTATATATTTGATATATGAATAAAAATCAGTTTATTAAGTAGTTTCAAATTTGAAACATTTGTAGAATTATATTCATAAAGGGATGGAAATCTTTTCTGAATTTTGTCGAGCTGTTTCGTTGGAAATTGTTCCTTTAGTGCAATTGACTGATAATTGAGAGATTTTTTGTTAATTTAAATATAAATTTTCTTATGACTGTTATGTTTTTTATGTTTCTCTTCATCTATAAATAAAACTTTCTTTCCAAGCATCTAATTTATTTAGAGTCCCAATGAATTTTATTGAAATGTTTTCGTTTTTTTTTTATAAAAAAGTGGAAATTGTGATTGCCAAGGCATTCGATTGCGAAATAGTTACGTTACTCACTTGTTTCAACGTATTCTGTCTCGATCCAGCGAAAATTGTTATCTATTATTTCGGATATCAAAATATTTACAGGGTTATGCTGAATTCTTATCTTCCTGCCTAATTATTGTGTCTAAACTTGATCTATCTTCTTGACTTGTGCCTAGAGAGTATCATTTATAAACTTGTTTGCGAGCATTGTTCAAGTTCAATAACGATCACAATGAATCGAGCTATTGGTATGATGTTTTGAAAACAATCCCGTCTAATTTCGAATATCAACCTTATCTTATTTTTCTTTGATTGTTGTAGAAATATACGGGTCGTCTGTAACCTTGGAAGGTTCATTTCGGTATTGTTATTGAATTTGTCGACATGGAAAAAATTCATTGATTATAAAGGGCGTGCCATTGAAATGAATGGAAAATACTTTCATTGAGCTTATGACATGAAAATTGTGTCTTGGCAACAATAATTTTTGGCAAAATAATTGTTGACTGGTGTCGAGTATTATGGTCCATTAGTAATCTGGTGCACACAGTTTTGTACTAAGTGCAATGATTTTAGCACGAGCTCTTCGAGTGAATTCGTGTAAATGGCGGAAACTTTGAAATTTCGAGAAAGTTTACTACTGCTAGGAGTTTTTCTCGGAGTATTGTCAATATTTGGTGAACTCTTCTATAATTCAGTCTTAAGAAAGTTAGTCCAAAAACTGTTGCCAGTAAATTCAGTTTGAGTTTTATCGACATGATCTTCTTTTTACAAAAATTGATTCGATGTGATCGAATTTTCAACTAACGGTGAGTTTTTATTACCACACGGGTTTCGCCATTACATCAGCTTCTTTAGGTGAAACAAGGTGATACTATATTATACTGCATTTTGTTTTACGCAAAATATTGTGAGGAACGTGTCACAAGAAACTATCCGCCAGGTGGCACTCCAATTCCACACGAACCTCCAACACTCTATTTTTGAGCCAAGCCAGAGTTTTCAAATCGAACTTGTATAATTTTGAGCATTTGTCCTTTTGATGTTAATTTAAGTTGATATTTTGAATGAAAGTAAGTACACTCTTCTACCAAACTTCAAGAAAAGCAAAAAGAACAATCATATTCGAATTCCTCTGTTGAAAGTTTTGAACTTATGAATGAGCAAGTGGCAACTCTGCGAGTGTGATATACAAGTGAAAATATTTTTTTTCTTTTTTTATTCATTCTCTGATGTAGAGCATAACTTCCTATAACAATTATTTCTTTTTTGGGTGGTCATACATCCTCTATATTTATACTGTCATTGTCATGAGCATGAGTAATTACCATGTTCTTGTCAATGACTCATGGGGTTAGATTGAACAGTACACCATAAAGTAAGTCAAGATGGGTGTGTTCTGTGCAGTACACTTGAACAGTGTTCTGGATCTCGCCTTTTCAATTTTTTTTTTAATGTTGTAAGAGTTTGTATTTAATTCCCATGAAATTAATTGAATAAAGACCTTTATTATTATTATTAAAAACTGCATTTATTCTATTCGTTTATTTTTCATTTTATTCTCCAATGATTTAAAATATAGGGTGAGTCTTTCACTTGTAGGTACATAAATTTCAAAAAAAGATTTCTGGGGTCACAAGAAACACTTTTTTCCCTTACCATTTTTTTCAATACGTTTCGGTTAAAAAGTTGAAAATCTGTGAAAAATGTTATTTTCGAATATAGTGATTTTCGGAGTATAGTTCTTCATCTTTCAGTTTCATCATTATGACCATTATATACCATAAAAATACCAGTTGTTCAAAAAACGCAACTCTTTGAAGTAAATTAAACGCCCACTAATGAATATTTGAGCATTTTGGAAAATAATAGTAATCTGCATATTTTCTCATCGTTTTAGGGTAACTTGTTATGCAAAAATAAAAAAATTATTCATTTATTTATTTCAACACCACTATGGGTTGAGGTTTGGTTGAACCTATGAACTAAAATAAAAAAAAAATTATTCGAATTGTTGATGGAAAATTCGAAAAAAAAATATCGGCTACATTTTGAAAAATTGTATTTTTCGACTGAATGCAACTCTGTTTAAAAGATCCACAGAATTAAATTTTTGCTGCGTTGTCACAGATGTAGTGTCATAGATTTAGCTTGATATTCTGATGAAGGCAATTCTGTTGTCAGTGTATACTGTTCTATGTTTGTCAGCGTGGTAACGTTTGAACCAAAGATTATAAAGTAGAAAGAAGGGAAACGAAACGACTAAAAAGATGTGAGCACCATCTGTGTTTCAAATGTGTTTTTAGGACCCTAAAACTGGTTAAAATTTTAATTTGGGGGACATTTGCAGAAACAAATGAAACTTGATCAAAGACCGTTTGACTGTCAAATTGTTGTTTGGAAAGTCAAAGTTTTATGAAACCTGCTGCTCTCTTTTCATAGACAAAACAGATGTTAATGTTTGAATTTTAATCTGAGCTGAACTAAGCGGAGTTAAACAGAGACAAGAGTTATGGAGTTAAATCACCGTTTGGTGACATTGGTCCCTTAGGGGTGTAAGTTGTGTTTCTGTTACAAATGAATGAATTCGATCGGTTTTTATAACTAGGTACTTTTTATGATATTTTCTACAAGGTTATTTTTCCATTGCAATCAGACCTAGAATATCGAGATGAGTGGCCAAATATGGAAAACTCCAGACGGTTTTTCTTTTGATCTTAATCAAACTCAGCCAGATGACTATCAGGAAATCTGACACTCGAAAGTGAGCGCCAGTAGATAACTTGATAAGGACAGGAATACACTTAATCTTTGAACTTTCTGAAAATTTTGTCCAATGATTTTCAAATGGTCCCCAATATCATTTATCATTTCTAGAATTTTGAAAACATTGAACTTTATAATGACATATACATTCCTCAAAATGATGGAATCAGTAGCAAAATATTTATGAGTTTGATATTCCATACAAGCCTTCAAACGTAGCTTCCGTTTCGTGAGAATTATGCATTGAACAAACCACTTTTCAGTACAGTTCTATCAGGTTGTTTTATGCGTGTAGAAAGTCTAGAGCTGACTGATTGACAGCCTGATGATTATCTTCAATTAAACTGATAGTGTATAGGGCGCATAAAACACTTTGCTTTTGATGTTCAGACCGGCAGAAACGCAACGCGCATATTGTATTCATCGATGAAAATGTGTGTGAAAATTTAGATGCACGTGCGTAAAAGTAGACAAATCTGAATCTCGATAGATGATCCATATATGTGCATCGAAGATGTAAGAAATGAATATTGAAAATACAGGGTAATACAGTACCTACATAATGATTTCATCAATCATGAATGAAATAAATAATTTTGAAACAAACCCAACACCGAAAATGAACCTGAATTGAATAGAAATAAATGAGCAAATGAATATTTACGAAAAAATTTGGGGCTTTTTTTGAGCAGCTCCTGCTTATATACAGCTCCCTGAAAAGATATTTTCATTATTTTTTTTAGAAACCAGAAGACAGACAGGAATTAAATTGAGCAGTTATTCTATAAGAGCAATAAAAAAAATGATGGTGGAAGAAGCTACCCCTCAAATTTGCTCGCAAGATACTTTTTTCCATAATCATGTATTCAAAATTTCATATTTGATAGCTTGATTCATATTGAACAAAATAAAGTCTTTTGTAATTTCTAGGTAAAAATAACGGTTTTGGACAGAAAAAATAACTAATCAATTATTTTCGAACGTAAATTTGCTTCGTAGGCGGAAATCGCTATCTTAGGGGAACACCATCAATATTTTTTGTTGCGTTCTCGCTCCCAAAGAATTTCTGATTTGCAAGATAAAAATTAAGAATTGCTCTCCAGGTGCCATCTTTTAGTATCAGTGTTCATCTGAAAAGCACCGAAATAAGTTATCCTTCAGATAGGAAATTATTTGACAGATACTTATTTATTGACAGTGAATAAAATTTATTCGAAGGAGAAAGTACCGGGCCTTAAATGGTGATTTTGCTTTGAGTAAGATAGTTATAATATATCGACATATACCGATTGTCCACCCCAGACGCGGCGCTCATTTTGAGGGAGTAAATAAAGATATTTCGAAAATCTTTTCTTGTGGTGTGTGTAGGGTGTTCAAAAGTACAATTTAAAATTATTGTCATATATATAGGTTCAAAATATAGACCAAAGTTACACTTTTTTAAATGTAACACTCTGTATTTGACCTCAAAAATGGAATGGCAAGCTCAAATTATGATGATTTTCTTCAGATCACTTTATATCTTAGAAGGACCATTCACGAGATAATGGCGAAAATGGTTTACTAGTTTTGAATTAAAAATCGAAAATTGATCAGAAACTATCAGGTTTAGATGTAGAAAAATTTTATGAAGATAGTTAGAATATATAGAAATACCGGGTGTGCCATTTGAAATAAGAAAGTTTTCGACGATTATTTGTAGTTGTTTGAGAATTAATTATGATTACTCTATGTATTCCAGAGTTGAAATTTTTTTTATATGTGATAGTAGCCAACTCATCTACTCGAAAAAACTCTGTCTGTATCGCTGGCGTAACTAGTTTCTTCATTAATTGCTATTTAAAAAATCTCCATATTTTCGATTTTTCGCCATTATCTCATAAAGGGTGCTTCTGAGCTATAAAGTAATCTGAAAAAGCTCAAGTTATGACTTGAGCTTGCCATTCCATTTTTGAGGTCGAATATAGTTTTTTACATTTAAAACAGTGTAACTTTGGTCTATATCTTTGTTTTCGAACAGCCTGTATATATAACAATAATTTTAGATTGTGCTTTGGGACATCCTACACACACCACAAGAAAAGATTTCCAAAATATCTTCATTTACTCCCTCAAAATGAGCGCCGCGTCTGGGGTGGCCACCCGGTATATATTTTTGAAAAGATAATTTTTTTTGGATGATATGAGGCCAAAAAAAGAATGCATTCGTATTTAAAATAACGAAGTTGTTTTTTTTCCACCCTCAGTACAAGAAATGAAAAAAAGTTGAATATGGTATCGCATTTCCAATGAAAATGTGTTTGTAGAAAGTTTTTACCGTTTTTAGATATTTTCGTAAATAAAGATGTTTGGCAAATTTTGGGAATCGATGAAATATCAAAATTTGGTCATATCTTTAAGATAAATGAAGATATCGTGAAACGGTTTTCAGTTATGGACTTTTCTCGAAAATCGAGCCCAGGACTCCTTTCAACGTTTTTCCCTATCTAGTCTAGAAGTACCAGAAACAGCCAAAATCAAGCAATTTGGGATACCCTGTACGGTTGTATGAAGAGAGTAGGTATTAGCCTTGAGTTGAATACTCAAAGGTATTAGCGAATCCAAAAATCTAGACGCCCTCTGCCGACTGAATTACGAAACTACTTTGTCAGTATTGCAAAGTCCAAACGAGTTTTGTTTCTTTTGTTTTCTCTTATCTCACGTTGTCCAACAAAGTATTATAATTATTATTTGGAGAAGTTATATTGGGATTATTGTCTGGGTTTCTGAATAGAAATATTGATTCCGTAAAAATATTGGAAAGGTACTTATACCAGTGCTTTCAACTGGCAGGAGTCGATTTTTCTTTGCGAGAGTTTTCTGCTAAATTCAATTGACGATTTAGAAATACAATTTCATAATTTTCATACTTCCAAATGAATGCTTCTTCTCATCTGTAGAACTTGTTCCATGAGCTGATTCATATTTATGTCTCTTGAAATATCAGTATGAGGAATACTTATATCATAACATGGAATTGAAATACATATTTCAAATAGAAACTTTAAAACTTCCACATAAACGCTTTACGTATCAAGATGTTTAGTTTCTACCTCCTTGACAAACTCAGTATATGCTACCTCAACATTATTACCTAGGTTTACTTCAAGAAAGAATCTGCGAAATAATTGGGATTTTTGTCTAGGTACAGTGGATCACCAATATCATCGCTCAATTTTATTCCACAATTCATCCCTTTCAAATGAAGTATTTCCAAAGAATGTTGATCTTTCTTTACGAAACTAAATCAATCAATTCACTTACCGATAATTCCGATAAATATCTTGATTTACTAGAAAAACTCTGTTGGGCCGTACAAATCTCGAAAAGAGTACTGACAAACGTCAAAGTTTGTTTACATTTCGCAGCGCCCTCAACGGTAATTGGATTCGCGAATAGAAGAGAAAGGAAAAATAAACAAAAAATCGATAATATATAGAGTATACAGAGGAAGTTTTTGAGATGGATAGGTTATAAAAGCGGGACATTCAGTCGAGTGAAATTGACTACAGCAGTGTATTGATGTCTGACTTATCCTCGAAAACACTGTAAGAGCGAAAAAAACATTTAGGGATAATGTTTGTTTATAAGCTCCTTCATGCCAATCATGCCCTAAGTGATTATCCATACCTTCTGGCAATATTGAATTTCAATGCAGTAAACGTTAATTTACGACACAGAGATTTTCTGCTGTCTATGTTCCATGCCAGTAATCATAAAATTAATATACCAACCCCATGATAGAGGTCAGTGAGAGCAGCTAATTATTACAGTGACTCTATCAAACACAGTGGCGACAATTGAAAATTTAGCAAGAATATGGCGGCTTAGAAGCACATATTTCAATGCTATGATCTCTAATTCGGAATGCGGATTGGCTCACGTCATGTCACGTGACCAAATCCGCCATATTCTTGCATAAAACGAGACCACAATTGTCGCCACTGTCTCGTTAGAGTCACTGTACTAATTATCGGGTTTAGATTTGCTGAATCGCCTATTCGATATAGAAAAGTATTTCAATGAGCCATGAAGAATATTGATTTTTTTTCCTAGCCTTTCAGCAGGAATGTCTTTTCTTCTTGCTCTTTTCTTACTGCAAATTTGGTTTTTAGATTGAGCAAAATTCAAATTTCTACCGATAGAGGTTTAATGAACTCTTTTCTTGATTTCGATAATTATTGAGAATAAATAAATTAAAAATGGAAGGGAACTGATCATTTTTTCCGTACGGTCCTGCGCGAACTTTCCGTGACAAATATCTTGCGCGAAAATTTCGTATAAACAGTTTAAAAGAGAGGCGTGCCCGGAAAAATCGCAGCCGCGGACGGACTTCCGAAGAAAGAAAATCGACGGTTTCTGTTATTGGGCGGCGGCCCCCTCTGGTCTCCGCGACACGCGACGTCCGACGCGAGATATCTCGGCCGTTTTACGAATAAATAATTTTCCGGAGAGATTTTTCGCCGCAGCCATTAATCATATAGGCGGAATAGAGGGAGGAGGGTTGTTGTCGGATAGCCTCGTTTGGTCTTTTATTGGATCGGATTTTCCGGATCATGACGGCGCGACATGCGAATTTTTGTCCTTTGTCGGATGACACCGGTTGGCGTTTTTCTCTCATTTCAATCGGGAAGATTTATAAGTAAAAAGAAAATATCGAGCCGAGCAGGCAGATGTCAAATCACGTTAATGAATGCTCGGGAACTGGGTTATATACGGGCTGACTCAAAACTAGGGGCAATTCGAGAAAAATGGGCCAAACGAGCGTTACACTCCCTGGTGTCAATTCTTGTAAATAGAAAGTTAGTAGACTTTTGTTTGTTAACATCGGGGAATGGAGAATATTTTGGTGTTTCAATGAGGGTTTTCATAAAGAATATATCCTAATCTGTTGGAAATATCTTCATCTATCTCGTGATAATGTGAAAAGCTTACGTCCAGTTTCATAATCGAATTTAACGTCACTTTAAGCTTAAAGTTTCCTTTACTATCATTTTTACGGCCGGTTTCATAATCAAACCTAAAGTCGCTTTAATTTTAAAGCTTCCTTTAACCCTCCTAAAAATGACAGTAAAAGAAGCTTTAAGCTTAAAGTGACGTTAAATTCGATTATGAAACTGGACGTAAGTGGGGTTAAAGAGAGCTTTAAAATCAAAGGAGCTTTAGGTTTGATTGTGAAACCGGCCGTTAGTAGATTGTTTGATCAAATCTCCGAATACGACTTTCTTGTGAAAATGTCAGTTTTCACTATTTTCCACGATGAAATGAACGTTTAGTCAATGTTTCGGGATATTCAGGGTGGTCCGCGAACAGCGTTTATTTTGCTCACCTATATACAATGAGCTATAGACAATTCAAAGTGCCCTGCTGGTGTAATATTACAGACAACTCAACAGATCTTTCCAATATTGGTATCATTCGGAAGCTCTCGTTTTGCTCCGTTTGGCTCATCAGTCCGTTCGTTTTGCTCATTTATACTTTACGAGTTTTTGGAGGAGAAATTTTTTTTTTCTTACCGTAGCCTGTGGGATATCTGCGTCTTGCACTCGTTTTGCTCTTTCCAAATCTGCAATTCGTTTTTCTCTACCTCTCATAATTACCGAGATATAGATAATTAAAAGTGCCCTCCTTATGTAATAACACACAATAGGGGATCTAAGGAAGTACCCAACAAAGTATCCAATGGCTGTTGAGTACTCTCCTTGATATGCAACAACACCTCTTAGAAGGAGGATTTGTTTTGATTCTGCTCTTAGGGATTTGAGCAAATCATAGAGCTTTGTTGATTGGAAGGAAAACACTTCAAAGATGAGTTGTTTTTTTTTCGTTTTCGTCATTGGAACATTTTTGTATCGCTTTTTCGCCCAAAACTGGACTTAACATTCGAAATAAATGTCAATCATTATTTATTTTCGATGTCAATCTGGACCACTTTTTCAGAATCCGGTGGTTTATCGACAATTTTCCCAACCAACTGGCTCTTGCAATATCGGCAAGAGCTAGTGGATTTTATGTACCCACTACAATTTATCAGGACAGGGTGGTCCAGATCGTAACCAAGAAATTTTAACCACGTATTCTACATCAAAAATAAGCCCTAGTTTGTGATATAAACATATGTCGAGAAATGTTTCCTCTCCGAGATACGGGATGTTAAAATTATAGAAAAAAAAAATGTTTTTCATTAATAACTCTCTCACTGCTTGAAATATTTTTATGAAATTTGAGAAATAGGTTTTGAGCGTCAAGGAGCACTTTTTGCATCATATCATTGCTTTTTTATTCTACCAGTGGCGTCCGTACTGCAGCGAAACTGAATATTTTCAGATAAAAAAATGATACGCCACTGGTTTTTCCGACAATAAAAATTACCACTTAAATCCTTATTCAATTTGGAGCAAATTCGGTCTCTTGACTTTTTGCTGTACGAGGCACCGTTTCCGGTTAAAAAAATAAAACACATTCTCATGCAGGAAGAAATCGCCAAAATTTGATATGGTAGGTACATAATAATCATAAGACTATTTTTGCTATATCAAATTTTAGCGATTTCTTCATGCATGAGAATGTGTTTTATTTTTTTAACCGGAAGAGACCGAATTTGCTCCAAATTGAATAAGGATTTAAGTAGTAATTTTTATTGTCGGAAAAACCAGTGGCGTATCATTTTTTTTATCTGAAAATATTCAGTTTCGCTGCAGTACGGACGCCACTGGTAGAATAAAGAAGAAATGATATGATGCAAAAAGTGCTCCTTGACGATCAGAACCTATTTCTCAAATTTCATAAAAATATTTCAAGCAGTGTGAGAATTATTAATAAAAAACATTTTTTTTTCTATAATTTTAATACCCCGTATCTCGGAGAGGAAACATTTCTTGACATATGTTTATATGACAAACTATGGCTTATTTTTGATGTAGAATACGTGGTTAAAATTTCTTGGTTACGATCTGGACCAGCCTGTATATTATTACATTTCTTTACACCCGCTTCATTGTTATTTTCAGATTGTAAAAGTTTGTAACACTCTTTTTCAGAAGAATATATATATATATATTATTACCTTCGAATGAAAAACAATAAGGAAGCTTTGCTTCACTGTAGATTTTCTGACCGGTACTATCAGACCATTGTTTCTTTGAAAAAACTATAGTGGACTTCTAGTACCTAGTCGTTTATAATTTCAAGTGAACTTAATTAAACATCATTAAATTTTACACCTAAATGGTACTCTTGGTGAAACTCGATAGTGGGAACCGTTTTGGAATATTTTGATTTGAAATTTATGAAGTAATAACCGATGCTAGTATAAAGTAATGGTCGGTAATGGTGAAGTTATTAATTATTATTATGAAATATAGTATGCATTATGTGAATCAAAATATTTTTGCACCATCGATAAAACGACATGTTAAAAAATTGGGATGTAGGGCTCAACAGTCTTGTAATATTTTTTTTTCTTCAACGCCCTTCAATTTGAATACGGATGCTGTTACGAAATTTTTTTACTGGAAAACCCCAATTATTTTTCAGTTTTCTACCTATCCTAGAGACGGGGTCAACTTTTTGTGAAACAACCTGTATATTTAATCAGTTTCAAAACTTGATTCACTGTTGTCAGTCAGACTCATCATGAAGCTGAGTCGAGTCACATGGACTGACAGGAGACTGGTATATATCAAATGTCGGTACTCTGAAGAAAAAGTCATTAAATCGAAATCGAGTTACAGATTTAAATAGTATAGATTTGTTTTTAAGAAGCAATTTGAAATCCCTAGTTTTCACTTGTGATTTTTTTTGTTATCCGTTGAGGTGATATTACATTAGCAGGGCACTTTTATTTGTCTATAGCTCAATAGGTGAAAAAAAAACTGAATGGTTAGATTTCGATTGGGATCAATATCGGAAAGATCCGTTGAGGTTCCCTACTAGTGTGATATTACACAAGCAGCTCACTTCGAGTGAGCCTCTCTTCGTGGTAAAGAAAAACTAATTGCAGATTTGAAAAGATCAAAACGAGAAAAAAACGCATTTTTTTTTCTTCTCTGAAAACTCGTTAAGTGTAAATGAGCAAAACGAACAGACTGGTGATTCCAATATTGGAAAGTTTTCCCTATTTTCCACGATGAAATGAACGTTTAGTCAATCTTTCAAGACATACAGGGTGGTCCGTGAACGACATTCTGGAAAATATGTATCCACTTTATGCAACTGGTTGACAAACTTGACGCTACTGGTTCAGTCGGAAACAAAAATGGTGTATGAGACGAAGCGAGGGACGAGGCTGTCTTAGGTCATGTAGAAATGGATCGGACCTTTAGTACTAATAAAATGTTCAATGTCAACGCACAGCAATCGTTAAAATCCTTACAACATAAATTTCTTATAAGATACGATTGGTTCAGGAACTGAATGAGGATGATTGAAATGTCGATTTTTCACAAAAAAACACTACAAGTGCCATGAAATCACCTCTTCATTTTCAAATACTTAGTTAAGAATATTTCGAGAACTAATGCATAAAATGAAAAAACAATTACTGTGCTGAAATCAGTATAAAAATACCTTTCAAATGAGGTATCACTCACCTCATCTTCCCTATTCAAAAATTGGGAGTGAGGGTTGTAGTAGCAAGGGTTGAAGCGCTATGCGTCCGTAACCTACATCTTAAGTTGTCCCCCTCGAAACAGAAATCGACCTGTCCGAGCATTTCTATCGAAAAAATTTATTTCGTCTGTAATCTCGTCTGTTTCGTTTTCAAATGGCCACCCTGTAATTGAGAAGCTACGAATCGAGTGACGTAGATCGTCATTTAGCATTGAAAACGCTCAGCTTCGCATTCGGTGGCCGGTCACCCTAAGAGTGCAGTTTTTTCTCCTATCTCTTAGCATAAATTGTCAGAAAACGCCGCGTGTACATGACCTACTGAGTTTTTGGAGTTCTCGATAAATCAAGTTTCACCCGATAAAGAAATTTCACCTCGACCTGCTGGTTGAGTGTTTCTCTGACAGATCGCTTCGAAAAACCCGAATTGAATGTTTTCATCCATTGTGTCGAATATGGCTACAATAATTAACTGTTATTGAAAACGGATTCAAACATATTTTGCAATTAAGTTTTGTTGTCGATAGGTAAAGATTCAATCAATGAATATTACACGAATAAGCATCTACAGGCTCTTCTTCTACATCATATTGAAGAAGACTGATGACAGATTATAATAAATTTATACTAAAAATGCGTCGAGAAAACAACAACTTCTTTTGCATGAAGGATGAAGGTTTATCCATAATTCACTGTTACAGTTGAAGCGTTAATTCTATAACAAGTGCATCAAATGAAATAAATGCATAATCGTGAGGCACTGAAATCAAACAATGGCCTCTTGGTAACTGGAGATGAATGTTTTTGCACACGTAAATTGAGGATGGCTTCATATTCCGTTTTTATATTCGCTTCTTTTTTCACCCTTGCATTCTTAAAAGCATTTATTGAATCTCAATAACATACCATAAGGACTAATCTGATTATTATTCCAACATTATGCCAAATAACTTCAGGTATATTATGCACACTATCGTCCGGTTTTACAATCGATGGTTAAGGATTTCGGTTAGATTACCCCCACTTGATGGTTAAGTTATACCTTGCGTTTTACAATAATCACGCACAAAGACTACCAAAAATCATTTGATTCCATACCTCACGAATGGCTCTTGACGATTTTGGTGATTTACAAGGTGGATCCCAATATTGTTCCTAAAAAACGCCATTTCAACCTGGCGAACTAGTCTTCAAATGAAAGAAGCAGATGGCTTCAATACAACAGGACCTATTCCAATATAAGACGCGGAATTTTCCAAGGAGATTCGCTGAGCCCTCTGTGGTTCTGCATGGCCCTGAATCCCTTGTCTCATAGATTGAATTCTACGGACTACGGATCTGCCATCAAGAGCGGTAGTAGAACTACGATGAAACTGAATCATCTCCTTTACATGGAAGATTTGAAATTCTTCGCATCTATCAAAAAACAAATGCAACAAATGCTGAAAATGGTTGAAGGATTCTCGGAAGACATCATAATGATAGTCTAAGATCCGACTGCAGAATTACTACGTTCATTACGTACAGAGACAAACACACATTTTTACATACGTTTATGGATAGGAGAATACAATGACGCAGCCTGTCAAAAGTGGCCGCAAGTAATTTTAATTAAATTAATGTTAATCAATATTCCAAGAAAAATTTCGTTCACTCCGTTTTGAAATAAAATATCATCCACATCATAGCAATGCATGTAAAGAATACTAAAATCCATAGCAGCCGTTGCACACTGGGCCGCAACTACCTCGCAGCCAGGTAACGCAGCGCAGGTAACATTTCGATGTATTTCTACGTTCATGACGTACACGGATGTTTTTGATATCAAATTAAAGCTAATTTTTTTTCGAATAGGATGATGTATGGCTGCCTGTGAAAAAATAGCCGCAAGTTAGATCTGCCATCTGTTAAAATAGCGAGATATCCGAAATAAAGTAAGAGAGAGTTAGACTCATTTCGCAAAATCGGGTTTTTACCCGATGTTCCGAATTATATCTACTGATATAATGGGATCTTTCACAAGTATTCCGGTTTAGCTTCGCACTGGAAAACAACAGGATTGCACTTTCGGCGGCGCTTATCGCCACGAGATTCGAGAGCTGGATGTGCCCACCCTACCCTCGGGATAAAACCCTATGAATAATTTTTCATCCGGTTGTTTTCCCGTGTCAAACGAGTCTTAGGGTTCTCAACAGTGCAGCTGAATTATTCTTATATTATAACCACGTGTTGGAGCTCGTTGTACACAACGCTGTTGATATTATTTATGTATTAACCCTTCGTCGGGCGCTATACGAATATTGAGATTTCGGGCGCAATGCATATAATAGATTCTAATAAGAATAAGGTCCAAATAAATTGGAATTCTTCTTATGAATTTTTTAAAAGATGATAAGTCTCACCATGCACAGTTCATTCCAAAGACACTGGACTTATCATGTTCAACAAGATGTATACGGCAAATGAGAATAATGAAAAATTTATAAAAAAAATCAAAGGGTTTGTTTCAACCCACATTTTATCGTGTTGGAAGTCATTAAAACAAAAGGTGCTACGGACGATTTTCGTCAATTCGATGTTACTCAATGTTACTAAGTACCACTGTTTGAAGTTTAGTGTGGAGAATAAATGGTTGGCTTCTTCTGGATGGTGCCCTGAAACCAACATGGTTTCTGGAAAGTTCAACTCCGATATGTGTTGAAAATGTATTATGTAATTGAGCTAACACATTTTCAGATTATGAAAAAACTCTGATTGCGACGACCATAGTGACAACTGCGATTGTGAAAACAGCGAGGAATCGGACTTGGACTAAATAATGTAATACACTGATATAAAATATAACTTGATTCAAGAGACTGATTTTGAAGAAACACGAAAAAAAATTCGTCAGATTTAATTACATTTGTACTTGATGAATAAACTATTTTTTATTATAAAATAAATCTCTTAATACTATAAGTTTTTTTTCATAATATTCATTACATAGTTATAATTTTGTTTATGTTAAGTCGTTCCTACTATTGTTCGAACCGCCGGCTAAGAACCCTATCTATCGACGCATACGCAATGGCCTTGAATATTCACACGGCTGGCATCCACCATGCTCATCTAACAAGTGGCGTTGCGCGCCATCTCTTTCACTTTATTTCGGATATCTCGCTATTTTAACAGATGGCAGATCTAACTTGCGGCTATTTCTTCACAGGCAGCCATACATCATCCTATTCGAAAAAAATTAGCTTTAATTTGATATCAAAAATATCCGTGTACTTCATGAACGTATCGAAATGTTACCTGCTTACACCTGGCTGCGAGGTAGTTGCGGCCGAGTGTGCAACGGCAGCTATGGATTTTAGTATTCTTTACATGCAATGCTATGATGCGGATGATATTTTATTTCAAAACGAAGTGAACGAAATTTTTTTTTAGAATATTGATTAACATTAATTTAATTAAAATTACTTCCGGCCACTTTTGACAGGCTGCGGTGTTATCATTGAATTCTCCTATCCATAAACGTATGTAAAAATGTGTGTTTGTCTTTGTATTATACGTAATGAACGTATAGTCCGGGAGGTGGTGTCACTTTTTTATTAGTGATTTATCTGTAACTCAAATGTGGTTAATTAGAGAGTTGCACTATTACTGTACTCGAAATCGAAAGTCAGTCAGCGCGACCGTGGTGGGCGTGGGCGTGGGAGGCGGTGGAACTCGCCGGAAAAATATAAAAAAAAAGTGATTGATCTCCACGTGAAACTTTGTAATAATGTAAATTATTCATTATTATGAGTGAAAATGGGCGTCAGTCACTCTCCCGATGGTGGAAACATCGTCAGTCAGGCGGTTGAAGTGGTCGGAAAAATCTGAAAATTGACAAGTGACCCATCTTCACTTGAAATGTTGAAAAATGATTATTTTAATCAAAATGAACGTAAAAATGGACGTCAGTCACGTTTATAGTGGTGGATTCTGCGTCAGTCAGGCTTCCAAAGTCAAGGGCAGTGACCAGCTTCCTTTGGCTCGCTGCACCTTATGCAGTTCGACTGAGGCATATTCCACCGGCATCTTGCTGGCTGACGATTATTTATCGAGTGTACATAACAATTACTTGTTTATACAGTATGTTTCATCATAAACTGGACAAACATATATAGTGGGTGAATGACACCGGGAGAATCACTTTTGCCTTATGACATATACCCCGTTTTCGACGCATAAGCGAGAAATAAGGTGTTCAACGTCGTATTTGAGCAATATTCTATTGAGTGTGCTCAGTTATGTATAAACCACAAAATTACGGTTTCTGGTCACATCGGAGTATTTTTGAGTGCGCAATTCAGAAAAGATGAAGAACTCAGAAAAAAATTCTAAATGGCGGAAAACCTTCGATGTTCGTGATTTTTTTTTTGGTTTCCAAATTGAATTTCATTTTCTGAATGAACACAATTTTCGAACAATTTTCTTGTAGTTTCCTACAATCAGGAAACATTTCAACAATTTCGAGTTTTCATTTCTTAGAAACGCGTCATAAGGCTTATATTCAAACTTCGGTCACGTGATTCATGTCGTCCGATTTTGAGTTAGTTTCGTATTCTTCCCTTCCCTTGTAAATTCATCCCTAATTGTCTTGTTTATATCCACCTGAACATCGGAAAATACAGGAAATGCTCTGATTTTCATGGGTACGAAACATGACACACTGATACCATAGCCTTCCCCAGGCATCATACAGTTAAATATGAGTCCCCACCGAGTTATATAGGTATCAAATTATATAACCATTTGCCCAATCGCTTGAAATCAATGAGTGGAAAATCTTTCAAGAGAGAAGTTCCTTTTAACTAACAGGTGTTACTATAGTGTGGAGGAGTTCCTTAAGGACTACATTTGTTGAATTTGTATTTTTTTTCTCTTGTATTTGTCATAATATATGACTTATCCTATACATTTCCCGAAAGGATCAATAAATTTTATTTATTTATTTATATGATGAAACACCCTGTATAAACAAGTAATTGTTATGTACACTCGAAAAATAATCGTCAGTAGGCACGATGCCGGTGAAATATGCGTCATTCGAACTGCATAAGGTGCGGTCACTTCAATTTTCAGATTTTTCCGTCCACTTTAACCGCCTGACTGACGATGTTTCCACCATCGGGAGAGTGACTGACGCCCATTTATTACAAACTTTCAAGTGGAGATCAATCACTTTTTTTGAGATTTTTCCAGCGAGTTTCACCGCCTCCCACGCCCACCGCTATTGGACTGACTGACGCGCGGACCTGATATGTACAAGTGGAGAACTACTCATCCTAAAAAATTCGTGTGAAGATCGATCACTAGTTCAAAAGTGACGCCACCTCCCGGACTAGTAGTGATTCTGCAGCGGGATCTGGTACTATGAAGTTTGGACTAGAAAAATGTCGACTGCTGAACATAACGAGAGGGAAAATAGAAGTTGGTACATTCAAACTCAAGAAAGGTGCAGTAATTGAAGCATTAAAGGGAGGAGAGGGCTCCAACAGAGCTTAATCCTTTTGATATCTGAGATATATGGGATATGTGAATAATGTTTCTCTGGAGAGGAGTGTGAAAGCCGCAAGGATAAAGTCATAATGAATCATATACCGAAATTTTCATTTTCGGGAGAGCTGCAGAATTTTGATACATGCAGCCTATGCTTTCTCACCAAAAATGAATAAAATATACCAAGGTGGTACCAAATTGACGGCATTCGGAAAATATGGACCAAACAAAACAACCTGTATCTTCTACTATTTTAGACATTTTAGACCCTAAACCTGTAGCCATGGATAATTTGCCATCATCTGGGTGTACTCTACTCGCATTTGAGCTATGTACAGGGTGGGCAAATTTCGATGTTTTAGCACTACAGCTTTTAAACCAGAAGAGATGGACAAAATCTGATACCCCATTCTCGTTCTCTTTTCCTGAGAAACTAACAAGAGTAGTAGTCATTTTTGGCCACTTTCTTTTATTTTCGAGTTATAAGCAAAAATTGGAAAAATGACGATATCGAAATAAATTTATATCTCCGTTAATACTGATGATAGAGCTCTGAAATTGAAACAATATATAGGCACTACTTTTTTACGTAGAATCCAGTGGCGTGCTCGCCTTTTTAGCAAGATTTTTAATTACGAAGCTATGACAGAAAGTTATGTTTTTTTGAATGGGAACACTAGTTTTCTGTGCAATTTTTTGAAAGGTTAATTTTTACTGATTTCAAAAATTTATAACATCATATGGTTTGTATCAATATAAATTATAGAAAATGGTGAAAAACACTTTTTCCCGTTATTTCTATGGTTTCAACTTTTGACGAGCACAGATCTTGTTATAGTTTCCTATAACAAAAGCAGTCTCCTTCCGGCAATGTCATTCTTTCTATGCTTTTTACCAATTTTCACAGAATTTGAATCAAGATATATTTCATAAATTTTCATAATAATGAAAGGACTTATAGAAAGAGACACTGGTAATCATACGATGCTATATTTTTCTATGCTCATCAAAAGTTGAAACCATAGAAATATTGAGAAAAAAGGTTTTTTACCATTTTCTATTATTTATATTGATACAAACCATATGATGATATATATTTTTGAAATCAGTAAAAATTAACCTTTCAAAAAATTGCACAGAAAACTAGTGTTCCCATTTAAGAAACCATAACTTTGGGTCATAGCTTCGTAACTAAAAATCCTGCTAAAAAGGCGAGCACGCCACTGGATTCTACGTAAAAAAGTGCCTGTATAATGTTTCAATTTCAGAGCTCTATCATCAATATTAGCGGAGATACAAATTTATTTCGATATCGCCATTTTTCCACTTTTTGCTTATAACTCGAAAACAAAAGGAGGTGGCCAAAAATGACTACTAAAATTGTTAGTTTCTCAGAAAAAGAGAACGAGAATGGGGAAAGGGCAACCTGTATACCGAAGAAATTATTTTTGTGAGTTACTACTTCTTACGTATATTTTGAGTGAACCGCTATCTTCTGATTTTTGTTAGATAGGAGTGTTAGGCCTTTTTTTGATTATCAATATGGAGAAGTTCATGGTAGAGTTCAATAAACTCAAAGGATTCGAATGATGAAGAGCTTTAATTTGCTATGAACCCACTAAGGAAGCCAATAAAGGAGGAGAAGGGTTGCTGTGTGTAAGTCGTGATCAATAAAAGCTGAAAGTATAGAATTACAGCGCCAATGAGTACATGCTAACCCAGAACGTTTCAGGAATTCAGAGAAAATGAAGATAAAGGAGAAAGTTTTTAAATATGGCAACAGGGGTTACGTAACCGATAACATTTTTTTTCCTTTGGAGAACGTTCTCCACAGATGAGGGGCACGATAGGAATATCGGCCCTGACACCAACTCACCTCGTCGGGAGCAAAATTCCAACACGGTTGTTTTGGCACGAACGAGATAACCTACCGGAATTTTTTGGCGTCCGCGTTGTGGTTCCAGTCGATTTGACGTGATCACGTGCCGTATCGTGTTTGGAGTATACGAAAAAATTGAGGATCCGGCGCTGGTGTTCGATGAAGTAGATCAAGATACAGAACGAGTTGTAAGTATAATGGTTGAAAATGATGGACTTTTGTCGAAATTTTTCCAATTCAACCAATTATAAACTTTTTGTTGACGACCTGAAGTTAAAATGGAATTAAACTTTTGATGGAAAGTTCTGTCAATACCTTGAGACCACTTGAGGCCCAGGATATAATATTTTATTGGAAAAAAATTTCACAGAATAAGAATAGAATATCCATATCTTCCTAATAGTTGGGGAGCCGACGATGCTAAATCGGGATTTACTCGAGCGTCGTGGAGACCTAGTGGATTTCGAAGATTATATGGCAGAAAGAAAAAAAGGTTCTATGATGTATGCACTTTCAGCGGTGGGGAAAGCGTCTGCAGGGTCTCAAAGATGTAAAAAAAAAATCGTCAGGTGTACATACTCGAGCGTGTCAGATTAAGATACTGTATATGCCCTACGTGTTTCTCATAATGAATTCATGCTTATCTGACAGTTTGCGCGGCGAAAATGGTAAAAAAAAAATTTTTACAGCGTGTCAGATTTTTGAAGGGTATGTTAATTGGACCAAAAGGAAGCTACTTTTCAAGAAACTGACAATTTGGACGTGACGCAAGGTCACAGCGGTCCTTCGAAAATGTAAAAAAAATCGTTACTTGTACAAACTCGAGCATGTCAGATTTTCATACAGATAATTAATCTCGGTGTTGTAGACGGGTTGACCCATTAATCTGACACTAATTAGGGGGGGGGGGTTTCTTAATCTGACACTTTGGACATGATAAAGATTTTTTTTTTCGAATATTTCCCTTCCTGTACCTCTAATCGTTTTTGTCTTTATTATGAAAGTTGTAGATAATAAAATTCTACACAACTTTTGTCTGAAGCAATTTTACATACTCTTAACCGTTCTCGAGTGAGAGGGCGATAAGGGCGGGAAGCTTAGCCACACATGCGAAAGGGCAAGGTTAATGTAGAATCCCAGTCTACATCTACATTCATCCAATTGTCAAAATGACAAAGTATTTCTACGATGACAATTTCGAAATTAGTCACGAAAATTTAAGTGTTGTCTGTGACTGATCCTTAGAATGTACTATTTTCCATCGAGTGAATTTTCGCTTCAGCATGTATGGCTTAACACCTCGCATTAATCGCCATATACATATATAAAAAACGTTTGAACGTAGAAAAAATTGCATGGGACAAAATTTGTAGAAAATGTTATGCTCCACAACTTTAATAATGAATGCGAAAATGATTTGAAGCCCAGGGAAGGAGATAATTCAAAAAAACTAATTTTCGTGACCTTTATGGCCAATTTTTATTGTTACGGCTTGCTAAAACTGTCAGATTATATTCTGACAGGCTCTCCTAAACAATTCCCTCCTATATACAGGTCTAATTTTTGGTAGAGGTACTCTACAGGGACCAAGGTATGTCCCCTTATATTAATCTGACACGCTCGAGGAAATCCCGAATTTCCCTCTTCGGCTCCTTAACTATAATGGTAACACCTCTTACTGCTATCAGTCAACATTTGGAATTCCCCAAAGATCAAATCATGAACCTCTATTCTTCATATTGTTCATTAACAATTTTCTGGAATTCATATCTTGTTGGCATCTTTGTTTGGCTGATGATTTGAAGATATCATAATAATATATATTTATTCTTTATATCATTTTATTATGATTGCACGAATCTTCATAATCAGTTCAGGAGTGAAGTGGAGAAAACAAATTATTTCAATTGAACATCAGCGGGTGCAAGGTTGTTACAGAGAGTCGAGAAGGACGGAGACAATTCAATACAATTATAACTGTGAGAACTCCCTTCTTGGTGTGAATGAGTGTGAGTAAGTCAAAGATTTGGGGGCTTTTTTGATTCTACACTCCCTTTTTTTCGAGGGTATTTCTGTTCTGAGATAGTTTCTGAATCTCTTAGAAATTACAGTTTCGTAATCAGGAACAAATGATCATTCACTCAAGCTGTTATTCAACCTAATGAATACTTGTACCAAATAACCGGCTTTGCAGACTTTGAGAAGTGGAGAACTTATGGCGATTTTGTACTATAATATCCTCTAAATGGCTTAGCTGTTGGATATTAAAGCTATATTACTATTATTTTAATGGCGTTCTTTCATTCAAAGAGTAATAGTTAATAAAAAATTATGAATCAAAATAAAATTCATTACAAACTGGAAAAAGTAGGTACTGATGAATGAACGACAATATTCGAATACTTAGAAAAAGGTGAATTAACACCACCACCAGATCTATAAAATATTTATTATCACAATCTTTCATTGATTTATTCAACAAAAATCTATACATAAAGGATAAAAGTAGAAATGCAACAAATATTATATAAATTCGAGAAAAAAGGTCAGAACTCAACGAAATAAATAAAACTGAAAATCAGAAGCAAGAGAGTGATTCAAAAGGAAAAGAAAATCCGGAGACTGAAGACAAGACAAATATTTCTAGTATGGGAGATATAGGATGTCAAGTTTTTTTCACTTATAATGCTAATTATGTTTTTATGTTTGGCAAAAGAAACATGAAAATTGACGATCAAGGTTTTTTAGGCGAGGAACCGGATAATGTAACTCAATTCATTAGGACGCTAGGTTGGGTGTTGCCAATTACATAAATAATAAAACATGTTTTTTTCTGAATCAACGAAGCTAAAAAAAATGATTGACTCTTTCTATCAGATAATGTATTCTTATATTGAATTGATGTGGCCGATACATGATAAAAATTCATTGAACTTAAAACTTTAAACAGATTAGGTATACGATTTTGGCAAAATGGTGAAGATCGGTATAATCTGTTTCAAGTTCGAATGTATTCTTGCTCAATATTGGAATTCTTTACCGTTTTGAGGTATTTTTTTCACTCTTATTAGGATTGCATCTTGAAATACTAATGTGGCCGAGATGGTTTCATTTTTTTTTTAAAAACAAGAACGGTTTTTTTGGTGATTGGTGATTTGTAAAATCTGTATGTTTAATTGTTTAAGTATATCTATTTTCTTCCTTTAGTGACAAATCTAAGGATTTCCAATAAAAGAAAGACCATGAGGTCATGACTAGTTTTTATATGAATTTGGTCTAATTTGGCACGTAATAAGAATTTTTGCGAGAAAATATAGCTATTGCAAAACACGAAACATGACAACTATGCCCCCGATTTGATCATTTAGCGCACCGATGCACAAACAAATAAGCCAACAGTTAAGCCGTTGCTACGGGCAGATTATTTCTCGAAGTTGAAAAAATTCCCAGATAAAAAATTCCTAAAACTCCTTGTCCCATTTTTAAGACGATAGTTCAATCGTTCACAAGAATCGTATTCGCTTCAAACCAAGCGATGCATTTCTAGAATAAATAATTGGAATATTCTTATCTCCATCGGTGTCAGAGGTCCAACGAAATTATAATATTTCGCATCTTTATAAATTTCAATAAATAGCCACAAACACTATTTTAATCGTTGCGAT
This sequence comes from Coccinella septempunctata, assembly GCF_907165205.1. Classification (NCBI taxonomy): domain Eukaryota; kingdom Metazoa; phylum Arthropoda; class Insecta; order Coleoptera; family Coccinellidae; genus Coccinella; species Coccinella septempunctata. The sequence goes on from NC_058196.1 coordinate 17,397,385, forward strand.
GCATGATGCAAAATTGCTTATCGCATTTTTGTGCTGATCGTTCAATTTCTAATTGAAGTTATTCCATTACTCATAACAGATATACCTAATTGCTTCTTGAGAAGAATGAGTTCAAAATTTGTTTCTTTTTATTTTTAGATTTCCATTTTTCTTCAAACAGTTATAAAATCTCTTGCTTAATGTTGCACCACCGATAAGTTTGGGGGCAATGGTGTACCAATTAAGTTTTCATATTGGATGCTACTATACCCACCAAAAACATTTGCATGTAAAATGTTGCCAAGACGAGACCGGCTTGAATTTTCAAAAATTCTCAAAAGATCCAATTTAAAGCCAAGCTGCTGACTTTACACGCCCTAACTATACACCTTAGTCAAAATATTGCCGTTTCTTCAGTGTGAGAACTATTGTATAACTCGAAATTAATGAACAGTGAGCACCTAAATTTTTCACCTCACGCCCATTCCATAGTAGCGAAACAGTTAATCCACATATATTGACATAAGTATACAAAGTGTCCCACGGTGGGTGGCCTAATAGACGTTTACGGAAAATGGATTAAAGGATTGAAAAGTTGGATACCTCTGATCTATCTGATTAAAATATTTTCAATGTTGTAACGTTGCCACTGATACGAAAAATACCAGTTTACCAGATATTAACGGTTTTCCACATAAAATTGCCAAAAACATGAATGCAACGAAATAAGCATAGAAAAAACATTTCATATTTTAAGAAGCTGGAATTTGAAAATACGTCACTGAGGGTCTACGGATGAGTTTCGTGAAGAAAAAACTCATCTAACGATGTACAATGTTCTTTTACGAAAATCTCATGGTTCCGGAAATAATGTCGAATTTCGTTGAAAATGAGGGTTTCTTCTATTGCTACATTAAAATTTGAAATTACTGCCACGTTGATTTAATGAGATTCTAAAATCATTGTAGAAAATGTGCATTATTTTGAACATTTGTTGTCGGGATTAGAATAACAAAAAATTTCAATGAATTTTCATTAGAATAACCGTGATTTCTATACATTTTCAAAAAATCAATCACAATTCCTTGTATGAATGAGACAAACACCTTCAGCAAAGATTTTAATGATTTTAGAACGTCACGAAATTAACGGAGCATCAGTAATTCTACGGTAGAAACTCAAGCCGTACACTAAAAACTCTCACTTTGATAGAAATTTGGCTTTTTTCCGGAACCATAAGGTTTTCGTATAGGAACCATCATTAGATGTTTGATTGATTTAGATAAAAAGTAGGGTGTTCCATTTGAAAAAAGCAACTTTTTGTCGTTTTTGTATCGAGTGAAAAGACAAACAATTTTGGAATACCCTGTATATATCAAACTAAATTTTTTCCATACGAAACTCATCCTTCTGTTCTCAGTCACCTATATTCAAAATTTCAGCTTCCTAAAACTTGAAATTTCTTTTCTATGCATATTTCATTGGATTCAAGGGCGGATTTATGGGGATGGGGTAATGGGGATAATTACAACTCCATGAGTATCGAAATCCATACGATCTGAAAAATAGCTATATCCGCCCTTGATTGGATCCATGATTTTGGCATTTTTTTTGTGGAAAACTATAAATCTCTCCAAAAGTATAAAAAATAGTGACTACAAAACAAAAATACTCAGATGGGGATAGAGAAGCGAAAGAAGCTATTATAAATAGAGTGCCTCATTTGAAATAAGGCAAACGAAGTTTGTAGTGTTTTTTCGTATAAGAGGCAATGTCGCAATATTGAAGAAATTCAAGACAGTGTAATGGAGATTTATTTCTTGAGAAAAATTCACCCTCACTTTAAAGTATTTTGATCATTTATTTTCTCGTCTCTCTATTGTTAGTACGATGCTCTGCTGGTGTGAAAACCCGGGAACAAAAGATTGCATTTAGGAGTAAACCACCGTTTCTTTTTTTGTCCTAACCTGTCAGTGTCCGGCTCTACTGTTAGTATGATTCTCTGCTGGTGTGGAAAACCGAGGGGAGCAGAAAGTACTCAGAAGGGAACCGCTGTGTTTCTGTGCAGTCTTGCTCAAACCCTACCCCTGCTGAGCTCCGGTAGTAGCTCCGACCGGCTGGCAGCTGGTAGAAAAGTATCAACGTTGTCGCTTCAACAAAGTTATCGAGTAAACTCAGGAATTATACCAGTCCGCAGAGTCTCTATGTTGCAATTTGGGTGGTAACCGGTAGATTTGAATATTTTCGATTAGTTTGTAGGGACTGCGAAAATGTTATTTTATGGACATTTTTTTAAACGTGGATAAAATTTTAAGTTCTTATAAAATACGTAATAGATTACGTATTAAAGAAACACCTAAAAATGAATTTCTTTAATTTCCCCCAATTTTTATTATAAAATAAAAAACTTCACAATTGTGTAAAATGACAACATTATCTCATTCGCCATGGTTTGCTTCCATAATCACTGAAGATACTCGTAATTTGGAAACGTTACTAATATTCAAATTTCTCAAAAATTAAAATAATTCCAAATTAAATTCCAATTAGGACCATAAGAATTATCTTCATGACACCTGCCAGTTGGAAGATAATTCGTTATTCGAATTCCTAAAATGAAACCTTCTGGTCACGCAGAGAACAATTAATTGTTGAAAATCTTGTTTGGTATAGAGAGAAGCGCAATACTATGGATTGGGTTTATTATTACTTTCACAAATAATATGAAATTTCCTATTTTCTGGGGAATATTTATATGATTAAGCATTCACAATTGTTTTTTTCAATTATTTTAAAAGGAAGAGTTGGTTTAGCTTTGTAAGTTTCTCTGCTCTTCCCTAGCAGGGATGTTTTACATCGCCTGGTTCTTTATCGTGTGGCTTCAGAGTGCTAGATTCATGCGACCATGAAAATAAAAATATCGAGTTTCGATCTCACTGAATATCAACATGATTAGCTAATTCTTTTCTTTTTCTGATATTAATTCCAGTATGGAGTTTAGTATTAATTGAAAACATGTCTATTTAGAGAAATCTGTGATGGAAGGCTGATGAGGTTGATACGACCGACGTATAGAAAAACATTCTTCATAATGAAGAGTGATATCGCCTTTACGGCACTGAATAAATTAATGAGGATAATGGCAAATTGGCTAGCTCAATTCAGATCGTAACACTTGTCGATATTCATATCGTCGGGTGGTATGCATCTGAATTTATCCTCATTAATTCTTCATAATATTCGGCAATATCTACATTTTCTTTTTTGGTTCATCATTTCCAAGAAAAATATTTTTTCTTTATTGGTAGGTGGCAGTCGATTCTGAAAATCTGTTTTTCTGCTAAATTGGTGGTGTGGAGAACGAGATATCGATTGAAAACAAAGCTGACCAGAAAACAATGAAATTATGAATTTGAAATTTTCTACTATATGTCAGGGGCCTTTCCATATATATTATTAGGATTATGATTTCAACAGCCATCTTAGGTCCGAACCAATTTCGCTCAGGGGCAATTTCACCGTTTGTCAAACCAATTGCGCATATCATCATAGGCACGCACGGAACAAAGTTTGATTTGGAAAAGCTGCACGTGCTACCGCCGACATCGGAATTTATTAGCAATCGAACACGATATCCGGTGGATACATGGAGGTATTTCACTGCTATCTTCTTTACCATTGGATGGATCCGCAGGAACGATAACGCTAACTGCCTCTACGGCGGGTCAGTACGAACCTCGACCAGTTGTGTTTTATCGAATTTATGTATGTAAACAGATATCTATTATGTAGCGACTGGTACCTGTTAACCCGGAAATATTTTATTCTGATAATATACAGCAAGAGGCGATGCACATCGAATGCGGGCTTCATTGTTATCTGCGCCTCTTATTGGTTCAATATTTTCATTAATGAACCTGAAATCTAGCACGAACCAAATTGAGAGCCCCTTGAGATTTCCACATTATTATTTTTTGAATTTTGAAGATTTGAAAGAATTTGGAGGGTGCAGTTAGCAGAGAGTTTGCTTGCTTCTCAAATTTTTAATCAGGGTGGTCAACTGTTCTGAACTTGCAGACATTGATCGGCCCCAACGAATAAATTATTTATTTTAGTGATAATTTCTATTGGGTAAGGCTGTCCCCTTAGTAGTTGGGGAGCCGACGATGCTATATCGGGATTTACTCGAGCGTCGTGGAGACCTAGTGGATTTTGAAGATAAGATGGTAGAAAGAAAAAAAGGTTCTATGATGTATGCATTTTCAGTGGTGGGGAAAGCGTCTGCAGGGTCTCAAAGATGTAAAAAAAAAATCGTCAAGTATACCTACATACTCGAGCGTGTCAGATTAAGATACTGTATATGCTCAACGTGTCTCAGATGATAAATTCATACTTATCTGACAGTTTGCGCGGTGGGACTGGCCGTACGGAAGAGTTGGAAATGGTGAAAAAATTTTTTCGAGCGTGTCAGATTTTTGAAGGATATGTTAATTGGACCCAAAGGAAGCTACTCTTCAAGGGACTGACAATTTGGACGTGACGCAAGGTCACAGCGGACCTTTGAAAATGTAAAAGAAAATCGTTACTTGTACATACTCGAGCGTGTCAGATTTTATACAGATGGTTAATCTGGGTGTTGTAGACGTGTTGACCCATTAATCTCACACTAATCAGGGGGGTTTTCTTAATCTGACACTTTGAAAATGATAAAAATCCTTTTTTTTCGAATATTTCCCTCCCTGTACCTTTAATCGTTCTTCTATTCATTATGAAAGTTGTAGATAATAAAATTCTACACAACTTTTGTCTGAAGCAATTTTACATACTCTCAATCGTTCTCGAGTTAGAGGGCGATAAGGGCGAGAAGCTTAGCCACACATGCGAAAGGGCAAGGTCAATGTAGAATCCCAGTCTAATCTACAATTGTCTGAATGACAAGGTATTTCTATGATGACAATTTCGAAATTAGTCACGAAAATTGTAGTATTGTCTGTGACTGAACCTTAGAATGTACTATTTTCCAATGAGTTTTTTTTCGCTTCAGCGTATATCGCTAAACACCTCGCATTAATCACCATATATCTCAAAAACGTTTGAACGTAGAAAAAATTGCTTGAGATAAAATTTGTAGAAAATGTTATGCTCTACAACTTTTATAATGAATGCGAAAAAGATTTGAAGCCCAGGGAAGGAGATAATTCAAAAAAACTGATTTTTATGACCTTTATGGCCAATTTTTATTGTTTCGGCTTGCTAAAACTGTCAGATTATATTTTTTCCGTTATTCTTGAATCATTAGCTTCAAAATGAAAAAAAACGCCACCGCGCTCAAGAATGTACACGTTACGTTTTTTTTGCAACTCTGGCGCCCTCCCATACATTTTCGACACGCTTAAATTGTCAGATTAAGAGAATATATACTTTTCAACATGTAATTAACAACATAGATCTTAATCTGACACGCTCGAGTATGTACAAGGATCGTTTTTTTTTAAATATTCTGACAGGCTGTCCTAGACAAATTCCCCCTATATACAGGTCTAATTTTTGATAGAGGTACTTTACAGGGTCCAAGGTATGTCCCCTTATATTAATCTGAGACGCTCGAGTAAATCCCGAATTTCCCTCTTCGGCTCCCCAACTATAGTAGGTATGTAATAATTTCGTAAGAATCGAGTGAGAGGTTGAAGGGGGGAATCAGAATTTTGAGGGCCGCCTAGAGAATATACTCTCGACATGGGAGCTTCATCAGAAATGAGAGCTTCACGATTTTGATGATTATCAAACGCAAATTTAAAAAATCTAAGCCAGTCTTCAGTTTGAAACAACTGACAAAAGTGGTTAGCACCTATAACAGCCAGAAAATATAAATATACACCTTGTAAAGACCTTTACTCAGGTATCTCGAGCGCCAGATATTCTTCAAAGGGGAAAATAGTAAAACTACCTTGGTGTCTTGGAGTTGAAGTTTTCTTGTTATCTAGGGTGCTAGCGATAACTAGTGAAAGTCAAAATCAGAGTTCACAAATTTTATTCGTTGATTAAGGAACACAAGAGGCACAATTATGGTTTCAGTCGAGTGAAAAACGCAATACAATGAGTTTAATGAAGACAGTCTATCTCACACAACTAAGGAGGTTTTCGTCGGAATTTAATACAAATAGCAATGCAAAGGTGGTGTATTCACGGAGTGAATCGGGCGGAAAAAAAAGGTGAATCCGATCTCAAACGCGCCGCGGGTGTTACGGATTCGTTCGCCAGCCAGAATCAAAGACAGCCTTAACGGGCAATGTAGTCGTTGCTCAGTTTCAAAAGTGCGGGATTGTAGGTTGTAAGAATTAACGGGGTTGGGAAACGGTTCTCTACTCTGTTTTCTGCTTCTGACGTGTTTTCACTCTTGCCAGAAAATCGTACTCCAAGCAAAGGAAAACCCAAGAGGATAAGAGAAAAGGGTGCACATTAGCTTACCATTCTGGTTTCTGCTCCTGACGCGTTATAACTCCAGCCAGAAGTCCTACTCCCAGAAATAGAGGTAGGATAAAGTGGTTGGAACTGAGGTTCCCAAGTAAAATACGGAGTTCTATCTCACCTTGGTTCGATAAACGGAGTTTCCAGTGATTGCTCTCAACATATTCGTTGACGTCATCCCTGTGAACAATTCAATTTGAATTTTTTATGCATTTTATATTACTCGTACTGACTGATATCCTTAAGTTAAGTTTGTTTTAATGAATGAGGAATTTTACTTTTGTCTATTCGGTTACCTCTCTTCTATAGGCTAATAGCTATGCTGACTGAGAGATTGAGTGGTGAGGGTATCCACTTCAAACAGGACACTGATGATGACGACCTTTCCATTGTTCAATTTTGAAGTCCGAAGTAGAGCTTCATAATGGAGAAAGCGAAGTTCTAATTGACAAGGAGGATATAGACTTATTAGACATCCTCACAGCAGATTTTATGGATTCTTTCCTGGAAAATATGTTTCTCTTATGAAGCCTGGAAAACAAAAATTATTTCTTCACGCCTTCATGAAGTTCATAAAGACATTTTAAAGAAGCCCAGACCTCCAGAACACTTTTTCCTGGACTATGGACTAGTTCCACATCTGATAAAGTTACTGAGGACGGAGCACAATTCATTGCTGATATCTACTCAGGTGACAGCAACAAAAGACTGAACAACATTCGGCTTCAACTGTTTGAGAAGACTCTCTTAAGCCAATTCTAACCTGTCGAGTTTGCACCCACATGGCAGTTGCAGAAAAACACTCCCTACGGGCATACCTACAGGTTGATTACTCATCATCTTCATTCCTTTCTGGATCCCATGCTGAAGTATTCATATAAATACATGGGTAGGAATATACTCGTAGCTCATATTTATGACAATTCAAACCATTATTGATTTTTTAAAGGTCCAGATGTGGAAGTTTAATATATTAGATCTAGACAGGTGCGGCTGGTATACCAATGAAATTGTCGAAATCCAGTGACCAATGGATACAATTGATCGACGTTCTAATTTGATTTTCCTTGTTTTTGGCCGAGTAAAGAAAATAACCTAATTTTGGATTTCGGTTGTGAATTTTCTACGTAAAAATTGCAAAAAAAGCCAGAAATTTCGAGGTTTCTTGGTCCCCAAAAGCTAATCCATGGCAGCAAAATGTCGCAAACTGGTAGATATTTGAGATGCCCTCCCCCTCCGTCGTTTGAAACCATTTCCAGCATGTTAACAATTTTTAGAAACCAATTCCCTTATTTGCCTGGGCAAGCTTTATTATGTTTGCAGCCTTAAAGATCCAACCAACTCAAATTAATATTGGTTTATGGATAATCCCTTAATTCAGTATACGTGTAAACGAATTGCGAAACCTTCCTAGTGAATCGATAGACACCTTTTTATAATTGTATGACCCGAATCCAAGCAAAGAAGAATGAAAATGCCTTATCATCCTTGTGGCGAATAACGAAATCGTAAGTCTTCGTTATATCAGTTTGAATTTGTTCGGTCGAAAGTCAAGAGGGTGTGTTTTATTAGACCGTTTTTTTCTGTGATAAAAAGAATAAATCAAAAAAGTGTTGATTTTCAAAGTGCTGTTTGAGAAACCGGTCGTATAGCTCAATTCTCATTATACTTGCTCATCCATAATTACGAAAATACGTGTTCTATAAATTTACTGAAACAAAAAAGGTTTGAGATCTATTCGCACCTCATTGCCCTTGATGTTTAATGAAAATATAAGATTCTGGTATTATTCATTACAGCTCAAAATAATGAAACAATGTAAATATTACTGTTAGCAAAGCTGTTTATAAATAGAGTAGATTTCGATATGGAACTTCCTATAAGAACTCCTATTAAACCTTCATTATTTTGGATAGATATTCTATATTTTGGATAGACGAAAGGAAAAGGAAGATATGTAGTGGGGAGCAATTCATTTTATTTATTCATTATTATAAAATTTTTTATATAATGCAATAACAATGTTTCAAAAAAAATATTTTGGATCCATGTGAATGAACGTAACGTTTCGGAGTCTAGGACATCTAGGTATTTCATATAGTTAAATGTACAAAGCTCAATTGCAAGTAGAGACAAGGCCGTAGTGAAGAGCTTTTCCCAGGGGTGGAAACTCGAACTTTGCCGCCCCTTCGAAAATAAATATATGGAATATCAAAAGAATTTGAAACAGCTGTATTTTGATAGGTAATACGAATACAATTTGTAAGAAAGTTAATTATAAATGACTCTAAATGAAAATCAGTTTCCAACTATATATATTATATAACGAGTGTAATAATAAATATCTGATTGATTAAACTAAAAACAGGAACCAGAAAACCAGATTCTTATAAATATTGCTATTCAAATTTTCTTCGCTCTTTTAGTGTTTGTTCTATCAGGAATACTATTTTTCATGATGTGAATATAAAAATATTGCAATATTCTGATTTCAACATATCATAAAAACAATAGAGAATTTGTGCCATTCAAACAAAAAACAGAACTTTCATCAGTTGTTTTTCGCTCTTCTCAAATTTCTATTTGAATTTATTTTACCTTATATACCCTGTGATATTTCTCATCTGACAAGTAAATTGAAATTTCTGAATACGGGCCTGCAATTTTTTCTGACGGCGAATGCCTATAGGAGCAAGCTTGTGAAATATCAGCAAAAATTTTATTTTTCCATATTAACGGAGATAGAGGAGTTTATAGATTTAGCATTTTTTCATATATCATCCTATATCTCCGAAACGAATACCTTTATGGGACATTTAAAACCCAAATTCTCAATCAGTTTGAGGTCCTCTATCTCCACTTAGCCGTTGTCCCTCACGTCACCAGTCATCCTGTATAAAAACTCGCTTGAGAGAGTGGATTGATTTCATCCTAGGTACCCCCGTTTTTATGTGGGTTTAAGCAGGGTGTCTTTGTACCCTGTGCAACAAATTTTCTCGAGTCAAATATTTTCGATTTTTGATTGGAGGCCCCCTCTATCGGAGTCACGGTCATCTGAATTGAGGAATTTTTGCTCTACTCTCTTCTATTTAGTTATTGTTATAGTCAGTTACTTCTCATATAATTCAATTATGCTCTGTATTTAATTACGTTCAACATGATATGGAAATTTGTATCTCGATTTCTTTGTGTCAGCAGTTTCTGATACGTGAAATTTTTATTTCTTTCTCTTTTCTGTGATTTTCTCTTCCTAAGCGTTAATTGTGTTTCTGCTATTTTTCTTACTATACAACAGTCCTATAGCCTTTCCGTCATTGTTTCTTATCCATTTTTTCCTGTTATTGTTACGCGCTTTGATTTCGCTTTTGAAAAAAATATTCAGGTTTGGATTGAATTTTCTTATTATCACTTTCCAAATACTTTTTTTATATTCGTTGGTGATTACTATTCCTTTTTTTTCTCGGAGTATCTCTTGAAGGATTCTGCATTTGATTTTTTGTTGTTAACACCTTTGCTTTTTTATGGGCATTCGTTTCAGTAGTGGATCCCCTCACCATCAAATTTAGTGAAAAATTTTTGTAGTGTCACTAATTTGATTAGTTTTGAATTTGATGGTGTTCATCTATGTTATATAGGGTGTTTTCAAACGTAAGTCTTTGTTTTAAACAAGTCGATTAGACCTCTCCAAAATAAACCAATTCAAGAAAAAACTTAGGCATATTATGAAATATTCAAGATGACGAAACTGAAAAAAAATATCGTTACAATAGATTCATTGTAAGAAAGCCACCTCGAATCGCGAGTAACACAATAAATAAATTAACCTTTTTTCGATTTCAGAGTAACATTAGGTTTCTTAATGAATGTCCGTATGTAGGTATTCCAATAAATTCTGGTGTCGCTAAATTGACATTGCTCGATACGATGACTTTTTCTATGAAATGGTAGGGACATTTCTAACCAATTTAAAATAGGTCCTTTAGTTTGCATAAAAAGTGTAGCACTTTTCTACACTCGATTTTAGTATTCGTTTGCTGATTGAATTTACACCACTGTAGGGGAGGTGAACATCTCCTTTTGATTAAGTGTAGATAAACTACACTTCCTCTACACTGGTGTAAATCAAATCGAGTGTAGAAAAGTGCTACACTTTTTATGCAAACGAAAGGACCTAATATTTTTTTGATGTGATTAATAGGGTTCTCTGACGATTTGTCAAAATCAGCTGACCGTTCGTTGCCGTGGGGCACACAAGCTTCTTCCTCCATTGACTCCCATGCTGTTTCGGTCGTGTTTGAATGGTGTTTTATTGTGTTTCGTGCATGTTTTTGGAAAACATTTTGTTCCCGACGTTAGTTCTCCTAATGATGGACAATTCGTTCAATCGAGTTTTTTTTTTTAAATTCCGACAAATCCTTAGAGTACCCTATATCCATAGAATTTTTGATAGTTTTCCAGAACTTATGGTTGTTGCTTGAATTAATACTGTTGTGATTTATCGAATTCCGACACGCAAAAGGGGGATTCTGAATTAGGTTATTCGGGGAAAAGAATTTGTTCCATTCTCCCTTCCAAAGGATAGATAGGTTTAAAATGGAAATCCGCTGATATCGTAAACCTTATTAGACTCGATTTTGTTGACATAATCGGAATATGAATCCAAATAAGGTTATTTGAATAAGATCCAATTAAATAGAATGATCTATGACGTCGAATAAATTCCAACACGAATAACAAAATTTCAAGATCTAAATATTTCAACCTCTTTGACGTGGAATATAGTTTATGAATGCTCTATATACAATGGGTTGTCGAAGTCTTTTCTATTTCATTCAAAACTAGTACAACTAGTGGAATTCACTATTAGTTTTTAACATTAATGTAACCTGCAGATCCTACCGTCATACCGAAATTCAGAGAGTGAATAAAAAAGTACAAAGCACAATCGCGATATAAACATATCGTATTAATATAATTAATATACTGATCACTAATCACTCAGACTCATTATAATTAATTAAATGACCAATAAAATTAAAGTTGGAATAGAGAGAATCAAAGGTATAAGAAGTAGGGGTATTGCCATTAATTGCTTGCAAGAATGACCGAACGAGTGATATAATCACTACTATATATATTCTTTTGATATAGAGCATTACAATCTTGAACAGCAAACAATAATTATAGCATGTGTATGAGTTACAGTTTTAGCAGAGGTTAGCGTAACGGGGTACCATACAAATTGGTGTATGATACAAGAGCTTAGGGAAAAACCTCAGTAAAAAAACCCTTTCTCCCCGTGAGTATAGTGGATTGTAATTGTTCACGAAATAAGCTGAAATATTCCATATTGAAGGGCATCTCGCACTGCAAAAATTGATTCTTTCTCCAACAAAAAGGAAAATCCAGAAAGTCTTCTCCAAGATACCAGAAACTTTTATCTGAAATAAAGAGAAAACAAAAGAAGAAAAACGTAAAATAATAAAATTAGATTCAATATGTCAGATTGACCTAAAATTGACAACCCAATTCAAAAAAGATTCGGAAACTGCATGTATAGCTCTAAAACCATCCTGAAATTTATAAATTGGACAATGATTAACTAGATGATTTATGGTTTCTTCTGGTTCCCCGCATTCACAACTAGGGCTTTCAACTGAATTCCACCTGAAAAGCAAGCTATTGCAACGTCCGTGACCTGTTCTTATACGATTCAGAATACACCATATTTTCCTGGGAAGATCAAAACCAGGAACTCTATTCGAAGGATCAGTTACTAATTCTTTGTTGAAAATAGTGCACCTATTCCATTCAGACTGCCAAAGGTCTTTGTCCCTTATATTCGAATTAAGAAAAGAGTTGGACCATAAAGGTTTACGCGACTTCAGTCTTGGAATGGTATTTTCGGGAATATAGGATAGAATTGGGAACGAGTCTGGATAGAATTGGAATTTTTTCCAGGAATTCATAACCGCAGTCTGTCTACGAATATGAGGCGGTATAATGTTTGAAAGAACTGGTAACCATTGAATAGGTGAAGATCTAATAGTTCCAGTTATGGTTCTCATGGAAAGATTCAGTTGTGCATCAATTTTCTGCACATGAGCACTATTAATCCAAACGGGGCAACAATATTCAGCAGCCGAAAAAACCAAAGCTAGGGCTGCCGTTCGAAGAGTGGCTGCATCAGCAACCCATGAAGTGGCAGCTAGTTTATGGAGAATATTATTCCTGGTTTTTAAATTTAGACGCAGACTTTCCACTACTTATTCAAATGAGGCGAATTAGGCGATAAATACAAAATTGTTGATGCTACAATGAAGGATCCTAGAATAGAGTTGATATCAACTCTTGTGACATAAGAATCAGAATTTTCTAAAGTTTTCAACGTTGGTGAATTCTACATTTTCAAAGGGAGATGATTTCTTCTTGAATTGTATTCCGATAAAACCTATGAATTACTTAAACGCAACCATTCTCAATTAAGATCTCCATACTAGCCTTTGAAGAAGAAGAGAACTACTCTTCGAAACGTCGGCATGGTTGGAATTTCTAATAATAAATACGTCCAAGTTCCTGTTAATCTTTCTTTCATTGATGATACCATGGATGCTACACTAGTCAACAACCCTCTATTTTGTTTCATGATGATGTACACAGTTTAAAACCTTGCATTTTTTCAGAAGTAACCATAGGATTTTTTTCACTCCCGTGTCCAACAGACACAAAAACAGACATTTCAACCAAAAATTTCAGGAATAATGAACATAATAACTAACGGATATTTTAAATGAGTCACACAATGAAACCAAACTGAATGACCAATTTTTGAAAAACTTTAAAACCCTTCCACAATTATAATCCTTGAAGTTCAACATAAAAATGATAATGTTTGTCCGAATAAGAAATACATATGTGTTATTGTGTATTCTTACGATTACAGAGTTTTATCGGCATCTTCCTTTGTCTTTTTCAACGCCCGTTTGTTTTTATATCCAATATTTAAATAAAATTTTCATTTCATTTCATTTTTCGTGCCTGCTGGACGCAGGAGTGAACAAAGCCCTTTAGTTAGTTCTGAAAAGATGTAGAGTTTCAAAATGTGTACATCATCATGGATAAAAATACAGGGTGTTACCCTTGAAAAAATCGAGAAAAAACAATTTGAAATTCTTCATATTTGGACATTGAAAACGGACACACTGTATAAGAGAGGTTGATTATTTAGGAATGATGACTAGGCAACTTCTTAAGTTAAAAGAAATCCTGATCAAATTCATGTTTCTATCTCTTCTGGAAATCGGCAAAGGGGTTTTACCGAACTACTAACTGTTTCGTCGAAATTTTGCAGTTTTTTCTGAATAACTTCCGTACCGTTGGAAAAATATCCCTAATATTTTGCACCATGGTGTAGGTTTTGAAAAGCATTGAAAATATGCAGAAATATAATGGGTTTTCCATTTAGAAAATCACTCATTTGTTGAATAATTTTATGTGGGAACCGCCTGTATATTAGAAAATAATTTCCTGAGATGCAGAATTCGAAGTATAAAGGGAATGCTTTTCAACTAAATTTCTAAAACGTTTGGTTTGGCAGCTATGGAAGCCTAATACACTATTGCAGGACCCTGTATAGACTACCTCTGTCCGCTCGTTTCGTAGTACGATTTTTTTAAGAAAATTATTAGTGAACTGACAACCGCCTTGTAAATAGGAAACTTGCTTAATTACTGCGCTATACGTCATCTGAATGAGGTGCAGTGCAGGAAAAGGCATTAGATTGGTGAAAAAATAATTCAAATTAGATATACAAAGTGGTAAAAGATTAGTAAGTCGTGAGGAAGTGATTTTTCATTATTTCCTTCAAGGAATTGGAATTATGAAAGAATAAATCTATCTTATCCTTAAATTCGTTGTGTTACTCGACATATCGATAACAAAAGGGAAAAACCTAGAAAATTTCATCTTTCTATTCGATTCATAGATTCATTCTTCTATCTTGAAAAAAGTAAGAGTTTGACAGATGTCGAAACGACTCCTGTCGAGACTGCGAGCCCGATCTCGTTCGCCTATCTATGTCGCATCCGAAGACATTTTCTTGACGACGCCGCGGGACGCAGGCGTCGCGACGTCGGAACTGCCTGCTCGCGGGGAATTCCCCTGTATCGACGCTCCAGTCGAGACGCGAACCGTGTTTGGCGAACAAGTTGTGACGTCGTCCTCCGCGTCACGACGACCACCGCTTTCAGCTGCGACGTATTGTGACAACGCGGGCGACATGTCTAGGGTGAGTATTTCCAACGAAAATTTCTTTCATCATACTTGAAGACGAGTGTTAATTTTTAACTTTGAGATTCCATATTCTAATAGTAAAGACACCTCTCTTTACTTGTACCATTTTTTCCGATTCATTTTAGATAAAAAGATATAGCCATTTAAAGTTTTTATATGGAGCTAGGCCTTCCTGGGAACCTGACTCTGAAGTTTTTCAAAGCAGTGAATTTAACATTACAAACTTGAGAATGAGTTAGTTTATTAGAACAAGAGCATAAACTAACTTTTTATATCATTTAGTGAAAGAAGTACTATTTATAATACGATGAATGGGTAACCGATGTCTTTGTCGATAAATATTGAAAATACTTCTTTCGATTTCTATTTCATTTTCGATAATATTGACGAATTCATTTTAAAACCACCCATATTAACTCTTATATTCATCCCCAATATGTAAACATTTATGATTTTTATTAATTTCATTTTGTGCAAGAGTTAAGGTGGAGTGTCAATTGTCAATCGCGCTACTGAAGCGGCTACTATTGTAGTTGTACTGAAGCAAATATCAGTTATATAATGGAAAAAGCATTGGGTATTCTGTGCGATTCAAAACCAAAGAAGAAAAAGAGAAAAAATAAACTGCTCCATATGATTTAGGGATATTGACTTAAATTGCAAAAAAATATAGTTAAAATAAGATTTTTGTGATGAAAATTCAAATTAATATGATTTCAAGTTGCAAATTAATTTTAGCCTGTAGGTCTGCAGCGTACACAAGGTGGTTAAGAGAAATCGAGTAAAATAACGAAATTTTATTCCCAGATAATTCAAGCATTTTGAGACTATCAATACAATGTATGGCCTCCGCGGGCATCAATAACAGCTTGACATCTTCTTTGCTTACTACACACGAGGTTGTTGAACATTTCTTGAGGAATTTGGTTCGATAAACGGGACAGAAGCTCTCTCAGATCATTTAAGGATTCTGGGGTAGGTTGATGGTTATCTAATCTTCTTTGGAGTATATCCCATGCATGTTCTATGTAATTCAAATCTGGTGAGTGGTAAATGTGGAATACCAAGCTACTCGCGCGCATTCTCAACTATGGCTGCACGGTGCGGTCTAGCGTTATCGTCTAGAAATTGAAAAGTTGCAGCGTGAAAATTTTGCACAACAGTGTCAATGACATGCTCCCTATAGTGTAAGGCGGTCATATTCCCAGGACAAATGTGTAGATCTGTGCGCCCGTTGAAACATATCCCGGTCCATACCATAACACTACCCCCTCGGAATGGATGAACTTCTTGGACATAGTGACGATTACGGGGTATGCATGGGATAGTCCATACCCTTATTCTTCGAGAATCTGAAAATCGTCCATATCTGGATTCATCATTGAAATGGACACTACGCCATTGATCGTTCCAATTGATATGTTGCCTTGCCCATTCCATTCTTTGACGCTTATGGTCACGTGTTAATGGAACTCCTCTAAATGGACGTCTAAAACCTAGATTCACCTCTCTCGAACGTCGTCTGATGGTTTCGATGGAAACTTGGACCCCATCTGCATTTTGAAGACTATTCCGTAGCATTCTACATGTAGATGTAGGGTTTCTTTTCGCTGAAACGGTGATGAAACGATCCTGAGCAGGTTTTTTTTTCGTCGCCCACCAAGACTTGGTCTTTCCAACAAGGAACCTGTCTGCCTGAAGCTATTCCAAAGTCGAGATATGACACTTTGGCTGACTTGGAGCCTTTCCGCTACAACAACCTGAGTTAGGCCCCCCGTAGCATTCCGATAGCCCTATTAGCCTAAGCGTTTGTTAATTTGCGTGTTGGCATTTTCAGAAACCTCGTTTCATATCGAAGCCGTTGATAAACTGACTTCATTTCAAAATAAGAATATTCATGAAGCATATGCAAAGAACTAAACTTCAGAAAAAAGGCTACCAGATTGACGAAATGTCTCATTTTGATTTTTATTGGATCGATTCAAGTTGTTATTGAGTTTACAGCGATTTTCTCGAAGATTACATACTTTTAAAAACGATTGAATACGATATCCCTAACTCTTGTGGAGCAGTTCAATTGATGAAATTCATCAAGATAAAAAATTCACTTTGTTATCAGATGAAAAAATTATGGTCTATAGGTACCTAAAAAACCAATAATCTGCAACCTTGATGGTGCCTGCCATGAGATATTTGACTAATTGAATGAACAAATAAGTCCTTTTATGCTTATGTTCGATAGTTTTTCAGAATATTTAGATGGGATCATATTGATGGTATATTTTTTTTATTTTTGTGCGAAATAAATAACTAAACTCTTTGTGCAAATGAAAATTTTCTTCATAAACATTATTTAATTATTTTCATTAATAAACTTTTGAAAAATTTTGATCTTATATCTGATTTGAGATGTGATTCACATTCTACAAATTTTATTTCACTCCATTAAATTCTGAGGAATATAAAAAACTCGTAGATTTGAAAAATTTAGTAGCTACAATATGTTTTGGTTAGAAATGATGAAGAATTTCCATTACACCGGATGCATGTTTTCGACCACAACATTAAGCGATTAATCATATGTTATAAAAATAATTAATTCGATTAAAAGAATAAAGATACCAACCTATAAATGGAAGTTCGTCGAGACCAAGATAAGGAGATCGAACATTTCCACACTTAGTATTTTTAATGGATTCTCTTATCGTTAAAGATTTTGAGCATGCTGTCAATTCGTGACTTCTTTCGAATTGCAGAACAAACAATCCTATATATGTAGGTACCCACTTCGGAATTTTCAATTCTTCATCGAGTTTGCTATATTTTTTTTTTGAATTCACTTATTGTTAGGGTGGTTGGCAATATATTGGTACACCAATATATCGATAATAATTGTTACTTGCTAGCTTGGACCTGTAGCTCTGCCGGTGTTTAGGTTAACAGTTTAAATGATAAATCAATATAATTGATAATGATTTATTGATGACCTGAAAACGGGTGTGCCGATATGATGATGTAATTTTTGAAAAAGAAAAAATGAATCTATTATTGAAAATAATGGAGGGACCTGGTATCAAGAATTTTCTCTAGCTGGATAGTTATCGAATATAATGAACTGAATATCTCAAATTCAAAAAAATAATCTTGTAACCATTACAAAAATACAGTAAAGAGAACAGGAAATTCTAACACAGAAGTAATTTCCTGTTATGTTCAATAAACGATTACATTACCTCAATTCCTGTAGGATGAACAGTTCCTGTTACGATGGAAATCCGTTTTTGCAGATACAGGAATTCATTCTTTTACAAAGTACAGGAATTCATTCTTGTAAATTCACACGTACCTATTGAACTGAATTCACAGTATTATTCGTTTTATACAACAAAATATTCGTGTTATGTATAAGCAATGAAAGCTCAGACTATACTGGAATATGTAGTTATTAATATGCTTCATAATGTAAAACTTCTTTTATGACAGTTTGTTCTTTTGAATTTGAAAGGAAATAATTGTTGTATGGACCAGAACTTTCCTTTACCATTCAACCTACTTTCTGTTTAATTCTCTGGAATTTGTTGTTATTTTATACAACACATTATCATTATATTGAATGGGTAATGAAAAATACTCAATCAGGCAAAAATAAAAATAAGATTTTTTTTTAAATATTTATTACTACTATAAGTAAATGTAATCTATATGTACATATCACGTTATCTCGGGGCATGTGTGAAGTGGTGCAGGGTGGAGTTGAAAGAAATATCAGTGCTTTAAAATGATTAAAAAAGAAAACTTTGTAAAAAAATTGATCGACAGTAACATAATTGGTAATTTTGTTGAGCTCATTTCCCGCGATTATTATAAACGGCTGATGGCTCTAAATGATTTTTCAAACCTGCAATTTTTCTCGACGTTCACTGACAGTATTTTCAATTTCGGTAGTGGACTTGATGTGAGTTATGAACCTCCCAGCCGCCTGTATCCTAGATGGCCTCTATGACTAATTTTTCTTCCCCTTCTGCTTGGGGCTCAAATTCAGCAATAATGTTCATTTGATCTTTGCTAGCTAGAAAAAAGATTGAAAGATGGTGATCATCCAAACTCATTCAAGACTATAAAAGCTCAAAAAAATCAGTCTTATATTCTATACTCACATTCTGTCATACTGTGGAAGTTTCAAAGTGCACACACTAGTAGTAGGTATTGGCTTCGTTCTTCATCACTTTTAATGCAAACAAGGATTTTTATTTGAATAATCGATTTTTGAAATGCTCGCTCTCCGAGTACCCAAGTTTTGAAATCATCCTAGAACACCCATCAGCACTAAAATTAATTCACAGGCGAAACGATCTCAAGTAACCAGCGTCCAAAAAGCGTTCCTTGTACTAACGCAAAAGCAGAAAGCTTCGTTATTCATTCTATAAACTCAACAGTTCCTGTTCAGTCTAGCTACATCAACAAAATATTATTTCCCTATAACCCTATAATAGGAATCCATTATAGAGAACACCAAAGTTTTGGTTTCTGCAAACCCTACATTTCTTCCTGTTCACACGACATACTCCATCTAGTTTAACAGGAATCGAAATGTTAGGCCGACATTATGTTTTCAGTTTCTCTCCAAAAGTGTAGCGCAAAAGCAGAACGATTTGTTATTACAACAGTTCCGGTAATGATCACATTTCAGTCTAGCTGCATCAACAAAATATTGTTTCCCTATAACAGGAATCCATTATAGAGAATACCAAAGTTTTGGTTCCTACAAACCCTTAATTTCTTCCTGTTCACACAACATACTCCAGTTTGACAGGAATCGAAGTTAGGTCGACAGTATGTTTCCAGTTTCTGTTACAAAAGTAGTTTTCATGTAACAGGATTTCAATTTACAGTCAATTTCAGTCGACAATTTTTTTCAGTGCACTATCCGCCGTAGCCAGACACATTCTGGGATATGATTTGTTGGCATAAGACAGTGCACACGGTATATACATGGTGGTCCAACGAAAACTATACACCTTGATTTTCCGACTTTGAAATGAAAATGTGGAAAATCGATCGAAACCGTCAATTTCTGATTCGAGGGGCAACCACTTTTCCGCCCTTTTCATCCCCGTAAATGCAACCCCCTATTGGGGGCGAGCACAACCCCTTGATTTTAAATAGGTATGTGGGGTATTGCGATAGCTCATGTTGAAGATCTTATCGAGTACTATCCGATCCTGAAAATTTTTGCTTGAAAATTTCCATAGATCACGAAATGATAGGTAAAATAGTATACTTACTTCTGTTATTAGTTTATAAAATGCTGGAAATGAGCGCTTTACTTCCATGCAGTAATTTAAGTTTTGCTGAAAACGTTCACGTACATTACTGAAGATTTCTGGTGTAATTTAACTGCATTCATACTATTGATGAACCCGTTTGTATCTCTGGTTACCTGAATAAATAAATAAAATCAACGAGGTATGAAACGAAAAAAATACCACCTGTGGTAACCAGAGATACAAAGGGGATCATCAATAGAATCGTTTTACAATAAATCGTATACAGTGAAATTATTGGACAAATACAAATAAAAAAGAGGGGGAAAGTAACAAAAACAAGCTCTATTGCAGGAAAAAAATTTCTTGAGGAGTGACTTCAGACGTGAGTGGTTGCAATTAAATAAATTAGCAATGTCATGTAGCTCGTTGCAGGAGCGAAGCATTCTAACTAGAGGAGAGTTTTTCGAAGCGTTTGATTTCTTGAAAGGGATATAGAAGGATTCAAACCTTCTGAAATTGAATGTTGGAACGTTCAAACCACAGAACACTAATATACAAGAAGTGAAAAGTCCTAAGTAATTTGTGGCAACACCAAATGTCATTTATATGCCGCCATATTTGGTTGTGGAAGTAGATATTGAATGGCGGGAATTTTGAATTTACAGGCGTACTATACCTATATACATACTTTTCGTTGTTTTCACCTTCATTGTAAATTTACCACTTCTACCATTAATATTGAAAACAGATTTGGAATTCATGATAGAAGCTGTAAATTTACATTACATAAAAAATAATATCAAGGTAGGAGAAAGTTAGAATTTCAGCAATTTATTTATTTTTCATAAAAATTCTATAAACAGTATTTTCCGGAGGAGCACATTTATATATTAGACAGCCAAATGCAAATACATATTGAGGATGAAATATATCAAACAATATGGTATTTGAGAAGAAATAGAATTGTTGATCGTAAAACCTGTTTCCCATATAAAATCTCAGTATAAGCAGAGGAAATGGAAATCAAGTACCATCCACATATATGTATGATACAAAACAATCACGATAAAAACCTCAGCAAAAATCTGTCCCTATAAAAGCTTAGTTATATTGAATTTATTCACATAATGAGCTATTTAAATTATCGGGCCGGCTCTTTCATTGTGATAAATTTTCTTGTTCCCTTGTACATCTCAAAATTGAAAACATATCTGAAACAAAAAAAAAGAGAATGAAGATAGAGAAAGCTTAGTAAATAACATAATAACAAAGTGATTGATGTAGAATTGGAATGATAAGAAATTCAGAGATCAAAAATAGCTCAACCTACCTAATCACGAGTATCAGAATAGGTGAAAATAATATTCAACATTCGGTTGTTCGTAAGTTACATCTCCTTGAATCTGCACTAGAATCTCCTAAATAATCCGCCTCGTTATGTAGTAGGGAAGTAATTTTTCAGTTAAATAATGAAATGTGAATATTAAAAACATAATTTTTGAAACGTCAACAGGTTGTCAATCAAAAGAATTAGGTTAATTTGGTTTTGACTGTCACTTCAACCGGAAATTCATGTCGGCGATATCTGGTTGTAGATTGGATCATAGAAGAGGGAGTTTCACCCCCCTGGTTCAAACCCACCTTCTGCAGCAACTGCGGCACCTGCAACTCACCACTTACAATTCTCCTCATTGTAAGAAGGTCATTCATCCTACGCCTCCTCTCAAGTGAGATAAAACCAAAAAAAAATAATTATTAAACTCCATAAAATTTTATACGCTTATACTAAGAACGAGAAGCCTGCAAAATATCTAATTTCATTCATAAACTTGGAATTCCGCACTCGAAAAATATTTGCATGGATAAATTCCACGCATATCATTTTATCACTGGATTTCCGAGTTCGAAATTCACTAATCAATCCTAATGACAAAATCGATGAAGTAACTGCGTGAGGAAATGCGGCTTTGTTGTCACGACATTAGGTTTTTCCCTGTGGCCGTATTCCAGTGCAATCAATAAAAAAGACTTATTTCTCTCCATTTTCAGTTTAATTATTCCAATAATGATTTCCGAGTTATTTCACAAAATTGAGGGTTGAATTGAAGGTCTTAAGTCTCATAACAGGATGTCAACTGTTGAAATTAGGGTGTAAAGCATTGGAATGTTCATATTTCCAAGTAAAAATTTCCTAGGATAACCATTTATACAATATTACAAAAAAAAAATTCAATTTTATTTCTGTACATAGAGTCTTTCGGGGTAAGTGAGCGCAGTGGGTAAGTGTGCGCAGTGCGTATATCTCGACTATGCAATGTATGAAAGAAGGGTTCATTTGGGTGAAGCAAGGGCGCAGAATCGCCATATTCGTTTTTCATAGGAGTGCGCTGTGACACGTTTCTTTAACTTTTTATTTGCAATCAATCAAATTCACTAGTTTTCTTGTTAATTTTTAGCATCTCTGCACATTCTGCCAGGTCCAAGTTCCGAGTCCCTCAGTGTTGAACAATATTTTATTCGATCATGGGCATATTAATCTAAATATATAATAACAAATTTTAGGTTTTCTTAGCTGCTCTACTCTATAAGAACGGCAATTCAAATTTTGGCTTACTCGGGAAAGTGTGCGCGGGTAAGTGTGAGCATAGATTCATTATATGGGCATTGGTTCAGTGAGGAATAAATTATGACATTGTTGATTTTCTCGGTTAAGACTCGATCAATATTGTCCTATTTGTTCAGAAAAATATGAAGAGCCACCAACAGGGGAATGCATCAAGTGTTGTGTTCACCAAGAATTGTGGCACGAACAATAATGCACTGCTTGTAAAAAGGCGCTTCTGTATTGACAATAAACAGCATTTCTCTAATATTGTAACATTTTGATGACATTATTTTGTAATTTGTTTTGATTGTGTGGTTCACTAAGCTCTGCGTTCACTTACCCCGTGAGGGTACGCACACTTACCCGCAATACGGGGCATGTGAACGCACTCCGACTTTCTCTATTAAATTCTTTCTTGCGGAAAGAAAACGTTTTTGTTTGTTTGCTTTTTGATGTTTTCTGATAGATTAGAAAATTCTCTATCATATGAATATGTTTTAATCTTCCTAGCTTCAACATTTGAAACAGGGTATGGCTTGAAAGGCAAAAGTGCACAGTTGCCCCGAATGACTCTATACGAGTACCTATGTGCTCCATTCTCATTCTCATTCGCCTCATGTAGCCATTTTGATTTCGTATTTGGAAGAAGGCAGATAATCCGTATATTGCCTTGATAACTTTATGAAGTGCTTACAAATCTTGACAAAGAATTGACGTTTTTCCAGTTTTTAGTTTTCTCCTGAACCACTTGGCTTGATTTAGATCTTCCTTCGTCATATCGGTTTCTTCTTTGTTCGCTTCTCTTAAGGTTGTTGTTTGATTTAGTGGTTGTTTGTTTCTAGATTGCACCATGTTATTTGCTGCGTTGACAAGGTTTCCTATAATGTACATGTTGTCTTGGTCCTAATTTATATTCGTAGTTGGCTGCTTCGTTGCTAATGCATACCTTAAATGATGCTATATCCCTGGCTATTGTTGAGACATGTACTGAAAAAGAATAGTAAGAATAATGTCATAGGTTATCAATGGTTTAATAATTGTACCTAGTTAGATATTTAAATAATACGTAAGGAAGTTAATCATTGAAATTGAACGGTTGATTTAAATAATAGTTGTTTGAACTATTCGAAGGTCCCAACCGTATACTGGGACAGCTATGGGTCCTCAGTGCCCTGCAGACTTTGTCTCTATTTATTTCAAGTACTATTTTTTTTCTTTCCTGGTTTATGTCTTTTTTCATCTTATAAGTCTATTATTTTTAAGCCGTATATGGTTTTTTACGGTGATATCCTCTGTACAGGGTGATTCATAACTATTGGGACATAGGCTAAGGAAATATTGTTTGGACCAAAATATGGCGATAGGACCAAATGGACCTCAATAAAATATTGGCGTGGAAAAAGATAAACGGCGTTGAAGTTGAATTTTTGTTTTGTTTTTTGCTAATAATTTCACTGTATATTTTTTCATCCGTTTTTGAGAAAAACACAATTGAACAGTTCAGAGCGTCGGAAGGGAATTTGAAGTAACGATTTATTTATTTTATTTATTTATTTCGACGATAAAGCATAATTGAAACAATGTAACATAAAAAGAATAAACTTAAAAAATCAGTTTGGTTTTCGTCCATGGTTGAAATTCAAATTTAAAATTATCAGGAATTTGGACAGTTTTTTATTTTCTCAAATGTTCAATGTGCCAACGTTTCGGAGGCGAATTCCTCCTTCTTCAGGGCTAAAAAACGAAAGGACATTCAACAAAACAATCACAAAGACAAAGTTACCGATAATACCTCAAGAATATTAAGTTGTACGTGGCCTCCTCCGACTTGTATGCCTTTTCTAATTCTTTCAATAAAGGACTTTCGAACTTCGAAGAAAATATTATTCTGTCCCCTAATAAAAAATTAAACTTTAACGCCCTCTATCTTTTTACACAGCAATATTTTATTGAGGTATATTTGATCCTAACGCCATATTTTGGTCCGAACAATCTGCCCTTAGACTATGTTCCAATAGTTATATACTATTGGGTCTGAGTTTGGAAAGTTGTTATTATTAAACACTCGAGTAGTTGATGTGTCCTTCTGGGTAGCTGTGACTCCTCCAACATTTGGACGACGAGATCTTCTTCACTTGATTGGCTTGAAATTATTGCCACTGAAACATAGAAATCCATTTCATAACAGTTTTAAGGTGCCTTTGGGTAACTGCGCAAATATGGAAATCTGCAATATCGGCCTCAGAAGAATAATTCTCTTGAATTTTATCTACTTAGGAATTTCAACTGTACCTAATTAAAATGATGATGTGGGAATTAGCAAAACTGAATATGAAAGTATTACGTGACCGTCACATCGTACTCAACAGATTTTTGAAGTACCAAGAAATTCGTTATCGACTAGGTGATAATTTTCTTATCTTTTCATGAAAAGTCGTTTTGAATTTCATTGCCGCACTCATACTCATTCAGGAATCTAAATACGCAAGGACTTTGAGCGTCCGGAACTTAAACGATATTTTAATTATTGATATTCATCGAAATCGCTGTTCAAAAAATCCAACGATTCAAAGAACATAAATACACGACTATTCAAGAATTTTATTTATATTTCATACCATTCTCTACAATAAATTATTGAAAAATTCGAAGGAAAATGTTGGAATTACTTTTTTTCAGACACTCATTTTTCCAAAAATACACCACATCGAATTGACACAACTACTATATTAATCCAAGAGTTGGCAGTAAAAACCGGCAAGAGTTTTGTAATGTCTCATAATTAAATATGAGTTACTGTTAGGGGTGCACATGAGTCAGCACCCTCTCGCAAGGTCACAACACCTGGTGTCGACGCGCTTTGATGTATAAAATAGTTATTTGTGCAACCAGTTGGAAAAGCGTTATTTTTCGTAAAAAACGGTAAGAACGCAATATTTTTTCTTATTTTGAATAGGATGTAGCTATTAATTGAAATTGAAAGTACAAAAATGTGTAAACAAGCGTCCCTCGCAGATTCTTTTTTGAATCGTCGTGACTGAAATGTTTAATGTTTCACTCCGTTACTATGGAAGCAAGTATCTTTTAATCATCATGGATACGAAGAGTGAAACATTTCAGAATGTCAGTTAGTTTCAAAAAGTGTCACTTTATTCGTCAAAATTAGAAAAATTTATTATCCGCAATTTGAGCGACTGCTTGGTTCCAGTAATCGTAGCCGAGATACAGGTTGTTCAATAAGTTGTGCTCGTTTCTTCCTGAGGCCTTATCAGACGAATCACCCGGTATATTTTCTTAATATTTGAGAAACGTGTTTTTTATTCAAACCTCAAATGTATCATGCAATAACCGCAAGGAAAATCCAGCTTCGGATTAACCAAAAATTATAAATATTCTGAATCCTCGAAACAACACCCTGTCAATCGAAATTTTGAAAATCCGTTTCAATATTTGAAAAGACCACGAAAAACTTAACTGAGGCGTGTGCTTTAAATTTTCGCGCAGACAGATTAACTGCACAAATTTTAAACGTAAAATTGAAGTTTTTAACAACTTGATTTGCAGAGACTTGTTTGGAGTGAGTTTTAATTTTGAATTATCAAAACTATTTAATCCATAATTATTTTAATATTACTTAGTAATTACTTATCACCTTGGTTTTGATTTTTATTTTTGAGTTACTCTCTCGTCATTTCCAGAAAAAATTAACTAATGGGAATTGCTATGTGAATGTTTCAGTGGAAGAATTAAAATGAATTAGGTCGATTTCATTTTTGTTGAAAAAATTATGTACATGTTTTCAAAATAAAAAAATGAAAAAAGCAAACATTAATCCTGATTTCAATCCCGTGGCTTTTTATGTCTGGGGTTACATGAAACTAGTATAGTATATTTCCCTGATATCAATACTCGGGATTAGCTTATTATGAGAAAATAGAAGAAGCTGGCCAGAAAATAAGGAAAATTCCGAATGTAATTCGGAAAGCAGTGCGGGATGTTTTGAAACGAGCAAGGAAATGTTTAGACCAAAATGGAGGACATTTTGAGCAGTTTATGTAGTTTTTTCTTTTAATTTTGTATTCATGTTTGTTCATTTTTTATGTTGAAAAAAATTTACATAATTGTTTGAATAAAAATGATATCGACCTAATTCATCCCAATTCTTTGACTGAAACATTCGATAACAATATTCAAGCAGTATTAATTTCGATAATCAGTTATGTACCTACAGGGCCTCAATTTTTTCTGGAAGAAAAATGACGAGAGAGTAACTTCAAAATAGAAACTGAAATGGTGAATGTAATGAGTAATAACTAAGTAATGTTAAAATAATTATAGATTCAATAGTTTTGATAATTCATCGTTAAAAGTCACTTGAATAAATAACTCTCAGAAATCAAAGTTCTAAAGAACTTCAATTCAACGTTGAAAATTTGTGCAGTGAAACTGCCTGTGCGACAATTAAAAGCACAAGCCACAGTAGAGTTGTTTGTGGTCTTTTCAAATATTGAAACAGATTTTCAAAATTTCGATTCACAGAGTGTTGTTTCGAGGATTCAAACGATTCATAATTTTTTGTCAACCCGGACCTAGATTTTCCTTGCGGTTATTGCATGATACAGTAGAGCTTTGAATAAGATACACGTTTGCCAAATATGAAGAAAATATACAGGGTGGTTCGTCCGATATGGCCTCAAGAAGAAACGAAAAAAATTCATAAAACATCCTGTATCTCGGCTATGAAGACAGTAAGAGCCAATAAATGTGATGAAATGAAAGGTTAAGCGGCATGCAGACAGGAATTGAATTCTGAAAAAAGTACCACCCAGAGCAGGATTCGAACCTACGACCCCCCGATTACCGGTCAGGTACTCTCCCAACTGAGCTACCCGGGCTGACGTGAGGATCCATCTGCATTGTCTGGCTACCACTATCTTCAGAATTCACATGTTAGTATTATCACTTTCGATGATCGCCAATAAATGTGGTATCTCCAGAACCACCCCGGTGACACCTATCCACCGGTTAAATATTTCCGTTTCCCAGTGAAACACACTATATATTGCATACGCATTCGTCCCTCTGGAGGAACAGTTTATAAAAGAAAACAAGAGGGAGGCGTTGAGATTTTCCAATCGAATAAAATTTCCCGGAATTTATATTTCACATAGATAAGGAACAATAATTTTTCACACATTTTTTCATTAAGGTGTAGTGAAAGGATTGAGCAGTTAAAGCATTTTCAGTCATTACAAATCTCTTGAACCGATAGCGTTATGGCAGCAATTTTTGTGGGGTGCGTAGCGTTCTACAAAAATGCGGTCCGCCCAATTTTTCAAGTATTTTTGTGCTATAAACTCGTAAAGTGACAACTTTCAATCCAAGTTCAAGTTGTAATTTTACATATTTACCGATAGGTTTTCCACTACCTGAGGAATAATTCAGGTCATTACTAAATTATATTTATCTAATAATGAACCACTACAAGAGTCTTGCCAATTTTGTTGCCAGCTCTTCGCTATATTCATTAGAAGAAAGGGTGGCTTGAATCAATAATATGTTATATCCAGTAAGGAGACCTCATACCTTTCGGTTCACTTAAAAATCGAAATCGATAATTCAGAAAATACGCGTTTGTTTTCATTACACGCCGAATTAAATGGCCTACAACTTATTATGGGTTATTTTATCACGGCATTTTTGAAGATTTTTTCCAAAAAACCAACGTTACCCCAATGGTTCCTTTCACTTGTGACAACGAAGTCTATATTATGTAATTATTAAGTTCTGAGGGGGACATATCAATCTCTCTACAGCAGTAGGAAAAATTGAAAACGACATTTATGATATAAATAGATGAGTTTTTCAAATCGTTGTAATTAGCTAGGCGCACATTTCACCTCCGATGATTATGAATATAATCGAAGAGAAATGACAGGTTTTGAGGTCTAATTATAAAGAAAACCAATTATGTTCAGACCGACGTTTCGTTTATTTTTTATAAACATTCTCACGGCAAATACTGTATGATCTTCTTTGTCAAACAAGACGCTACATCAATATTAGAAGGAACCAACCTAATTGGCATAAACACATTCATTACTCGGCAAGACAGCGAAAGTGAATGTTGAAGTGAAGTGAATTATGAATATAGTTGCTGGTTGTTATTCAGCCTTATGATCAGCAAAATAATTTTTTTCAATTGGTTTTTAGAAATATACATGACCTTAACGTGATAGTTAATATCAGACTAGGTTGTATTTTTTCGTGCTAGCTTCAAAGGCTCATTATCGGAAATAATAAATCAAAATATCGATATATTTATTTTCATAGTAATGAGTACAAATCATACAATCTGTCCGAAGTATTCCCCAGTGACAAATTGTGATAAGTAAATAGACGCCTACAAAAGGTTATACGTGCAGTTCGATAGTCTGGGATCCAGACGTTCAAATTCCAAGTTTGTCGAAGGATTCCAACAGAAGACATAGTCACATCGTGTGATCGTGTTAAAATCAGTGTTTATATCTAGTGACCTGACCTGGTTTTTTTCGAATGATGTACTGGGGACTTTCCTCATTGTAGTCAAACTATGATTCAACAGTAATAATTCGAGTTTTTCGGGTACATAGAATTAGGTCATTCCAGAAGTTTGCGAAATATTTTAGAACAAATGAAATTTCTTATATTCATTATTCATATTTTCTTCTATTCATAAACAAACAATATAAATCAACAATACTATGGTTTCATCAAGTGAGTTTAGCAAGAAGACTTAGAATGTACCAACCAATATACGGTTTATTTCTGTTCAATATTATATTTTCTAATGAAATACATGTTTTCCCATAGACAGAGTGGGGTTAATGAAACTTGTAAAAGTATCTCAGGGGTGAACACTAGGAATTTGTACGGGGTGGAACTTGCTCCATTACATATGTGGTTCTTCACAGAAGATAGAATGCATAAAAGTTGTTAATTGAACCAATATTACCAAAACTACGTGCAATATATCAAAAGCAATATGAGAGCAATGCCATATTGGTTTTTAATGGTTCTCCTAGTGAAATAAGCTCCCAAACAACATGGAAGAACTTCGCCCGTGTGTTCTTCATCTACATTTTTCATATAAAAGCAAAATTTGCGAATAATTACGAAAAACACAAAACGAAAATAATATCGAATTACTCAGTACTTCAAAGAAAGGAGAGGTTTATGATTGAATTTCATTAATGCCAAAATTCATCAGTTCAGAAAAATATTTCTTATGTTCAGTAAACGTCCCTTGATTTCTGAGATATTTGAGATGTTTAGAAAATTCAGATAAATTACAATCTTTGCCATTCTTTTTGACTGCAAGCTTCAAAATGAAGGAATTTTTTTATCTGTTTACGGGCTAGTATTTCTCGATAGATGCCCCATCTAATGTAATTTATTATTTTTGCGGGGCCAGTTTTGTAGGTTTTTTAACAGAGATCTAACTCAAATTCCATATTTTGCTTATTTTTTTAAGTTCAACGTGAAGTGGTTAACAAAAATGATCACCTGAGTGTTAAATTATGAAAAAACATAGCTGTTTCATTGAGATTCGGAAATGGTATAACTTTCTGTTTTCCAGTTAGCAATACAAAATAAAATTCAATTTAAGAAAATGATACTTATTTTAAAATTGTTATTCTCCCCGTTTTCTTTCTCCATTGCAATCCACCGTTGTGAAATGAATATTTTTAAAGTTAATTTCAAGTAATGAAGTAAATTTCAGCACTTTTCAACTAAAAAAGAAGATAAACCAAGCAACCAAGGGATTTTAACTGTCCTCTACCCGCAAGTACTATATTAACCATTTATCACGTCACAACCTGTATATATTGTGCAAAACATCATTTTGACATTTCTTCTTTCTCTGAAATACTGCGTACTTCGATATTATTCTCGTTTAGTGTATATCGAAATTATTTGCAAATTTAGTTGTTATACCAGACGGAGGAACAAGTTCTTCAAGCTGTGGGATTGTCTTATATTGGTAATCTATCAGCATTATACAGATCTTTTACAACTTTCCTTCGCTATAGGAATGTTTTTACCTGCCAATATTTCTCCTCAGACGTTACGGATTAGGATTAGAAAATACAGTACTTTTCCTTTTACGCAAATATACTCATACTACAATCAAACAGCTGTATACTCTTTGCTATAACATCACAGTTCTCGGCTCTCCTCTATCTGTTTACCATCATAGGTAATCGGAGGTTGAATGAACCTATAAGTCAAAGCAGCTTTATCATATTATCACAACAACGATACGCAATTCACTGCCTGCGTAAACCAGACCGTATTTATATACTTTGAATTACTCCATTAATAGATATTTATTTACGTCAAATATTTGATTCTAGGCACACGAGATGAATAAAAGCACGCAATCACTATAGAAAAACTGACGAAAGGGTCAATACGGAAATGGAAAATTTTATCGAGTATTTGGAGTCCCCAATAAACATTTGGTGAAAGTTGAAACTATGATTATGGTCTCCTTCTAATTAGGGGTCGACAAGACAAGAATTCTTGTCTTGATGGCAAACTTCTTGTCTTCTCTTGACTCTTCAATAAACAGAACGTCTGCTAAGCCATTTGGCTCCGATTCTAGCTCAGAAAATTCACTAACAAGCAATAGAGAGAAACGTAAGTTTCAGTGAAAATATTAAATTAATGATTGAAACTGAAGCGACTTTGAATAATGCTAGTGAAATTGATAAATCTGAACCTAAAACCGGAGCTGCGAAAGCGGCAGTAAAAGCAAAAAGCAGCAGGATTTATCAATGCAAGATAGTACTTACTAGGTAGCTATTAGTGATAGAAGAAAATGCTGTTATTCTTCCGAAATTCAGGTAGACACAAGTACCAACAGCGCAAATAATACACTGCGCAAAAAAATTAACGCACATTATGAAAATCTCAATTTTAATAAAAGTTAACTCTACATTGACTTTATAACTTATTTTTTATTGTTCTCTCGGGAAGGTTTTGAATGAAACAAGACACCTTAAATGGAAGAAATATTCAGGATTTCACCGAATCTTATGTGAAAGAAGAGAAATTAACGATTTTCAAAATACTGAAATGCTGATAAGTGATTTAATACTTGGTATTTCCACCCTTTGCGTTAATTATATCTCGGCAACAACGGTTCATACTCAAAATGAGTGATCTTAAAATGTTCTGATCTAATCCTTCCCAGATTTCTCCGAGTTGGATTCCTAAGTCATTAAGAGTAGCTGGATGATTTTCTGAACTTCTCAGCCTTCTATTGAGGTTGTCCCAAACCTGCTCAATCGGATTGAGATCTGGACTTCTTGCTGGCCATTCCATTCGAGAGACTTCAACCTCTTCAAGGTACTCCTGAACGATGCGCGCACGATGGGGTCTGGCATTATCGTCCATAAAAATGAAATTTTCACCAATGTATGGGGCAAATGGCACTACATGCTCTTCAAGAATGTTCCTTATATACTTATCAGCATTCATAGCTCCATTATCAACGACCACTAGGTCTGTGCGAGCAGTCAAAGATATTCATTCCACCCCATACCATAATCGATCCTCCCCCGAAACCAGTTGTATTCAGGAAATTGCACTGAGCATATCTTTCATGTGGACGTCTGTATATAAGGGAACGTCGATCACAATGGTAGAGGCAGAATCTACACTTATCTGTGAAGAGAACTCTTTCCCAATCGGCCTCTTCCCAATGGATATACTCTCTCGCAAAATCCAAACGCGCCCTTCGATGGGCTGGGGTAAGAGCTGGGCCTCTTGCCGCGACACGAGGCCTTAAATCATATTCTCTGAGGCGATTTCTTATTGTCTGAGTGCTAATTTGCACCTCATGAGTTTCCTCAAGCTGAATTTGAAGGAGGCGAGCGGTTGCAAACCGTTGTTCCAACGAAGAAACTCTCAAGTAACGTTCTTGAATGGCAGTTGTTACCCGTGGTCTACCCTGTCCTGGTCTTCGAACATTCATACCTGTCTCCCTGAAATGCTGCAACATTCTGGACACACTTGTATGGGAAACTCCAAACCTTTCTGCAATTCTTGTGTATGTCCACCCTTCTTCTCGCAAAACTACCGCTTGGGCACATTCCTCTTGGGTCAAATTGCGTGTTTCGCGTTGCATAGCGATGGGGTGTAGAAAATCAAACGAAAGAAAAACTATTGATCACTAGAATTGATCGAGAACAACTGATTTTAGAATGGAGCCAATACATTCAAAATCTGATAATATCATCTTTTTTTATTCCTGCTGGGAAAAAACATCTGTATTGAAGAAAACCGTTGAAAGTGGATAACATATGCATGCATAATTCTGATAAAAATAATTATCATTGAAAACACCGTCAGTTGTAGAATAGATTTGAGATTTCCATAATGTGCGCAAATTTTTTTGCGCAGTGTAGATATAATAAGCCAAAATTATACCATGTTTTCATAAACATAAAAAATGCGTATGCCTGAATGTGAAAATTTCAAATCTAGATTCCAATTAGAGTTTCAACAAGATTATCATATTAAATGTATTTTCAATTTACATTTTTCTAGCAAAATTTTTTTGTCACAAATAAACACGTTGTAGCGTATTCATGGTTAGACAACATATTTCAAGATTTCTTGTTTTCTTGACAAGAAATCTTGGTATTGACATAAAATTTCTTGTCTTGTCTTGAAATTACTTCTTGTCTTAATCTTGTCTTGAAATCAAGACAAGATCAAGACAAAATCTAGAAATTTTCATGGAGAGCCCTACTTCTTATTTGAGTTGTTTTTATAATAGGTAATTATGAAAAAACTTGTGCACCCGACAGACATATAATATTATGGCTTCAAATTTCTACTAAAATTTTGAGTTTGTGCTAGCCAAATTGAATGTTGCGTTCCTTCATGTCTGCGTTTGTTCAATTCAATTCAATTCAATTTGGACAAACAGGCAGTTGACTGATTTTAAGCGAATGGCTTGAGCTTGTTAACGGATTCAAATTTGCGGTCATATTCTTCTATATCTATTTGACATTTAAATACGTTTTATGTTTCAATAGTTAATCGTTTTGCTTAGTTGAAACAGAAATGTCCTATTCCTGGAAGAAACAGGGGCTGCCACCAAACGTCCACTTTTGTTAGGTCGCTAACCAAGCTTTTTTCGGTCATAAATATGTGCAACCGAAAAATGGACACCTAAAAAAAACTATTAGAAATGTAACATAGCGATACATTCGGACAGTCAGGCAGCGTTCAAAAACTGAGCGCTTATGTCATAAATTCTTAGATGCCGAAAAAATCAGCGAAATAATCAAGAATAAGGTCTGCTTAGACTGGGCTACCAGTGACTCGGGAATCAAA
The DNA here is from genome assembly GCF_907165205.1 of Coccinella septempunctata. Taxonomy (NCBI): domain Eukaryota; kingdom Metazoa; phylum Arthropoda; class Insecta; order Coleoptera; family Coccinellidae; genus Coccinella; species Coccinella septempunctata. The sequence goes on from NC_058196.1 coordinate 17,431,387, forward strand.
GTTAATGAACAGGCCAACAGACTTGCGCGGGGAGAAGTGAAACTCCTATCATTGGCAAGGAGCCTTTTTGTGGTATAGGAAAATAGTCCTACAAGAAAAAGTTGCAGCTTTCAATAGAAAGAAAAAACCGAAAAGGAATTACTCTGTAGGAATACTAGCCTGAAACACCGCAAAAGTGTGTCAAACTTCAATACAGCAAGATCTAAGAAGTATCTGGATTTTACCACCTACACCTCTTTACTGGTTCATTGGTATTACCGCCTCAGGGTGCATCTTATGAGAATGGGTCTAGAAGAAACCTACGAGTGCATATTCGTTGGGGAGAAGGATAAAATTCAGGATCACCTGGTGACGAAATGCCTAGTAGTTGGTGAGCCGACGATGCTATATCGGGATTTACTCGAGCGTCGAGATTAGATGGTAGAAAGAAAAAAAGGTTCTATTATGTATGTACTTTCAGCGGTGGGGAAAGCGTCTGCAGGGTCTCAAAGATGTAAAAAAAATCGTCAAGTGTACATACTCGAGCGTGTCAGATTAAGATACTGTATATGCTCTACGTGTCTCTGATGATGAATTCATGCTTATCTGATAGTTTGCGCGGTGGAACTGGCCGTACAGAAGAGTTGAAAATGGTAAAAAAAAAAATTCTTTCCAGCGTGTCAGATTTTTGGAGGATATGTTAATTGGACCCAAAGGAAGCTACTTTTCAAGGGACTGACAATTTGGACGTGACGCAAGGTCACAGCAGCCCTTTGAAAATGTAAAAAAAATCGTTACTTGTACATACTCGAGCGTGTCATTTTCATAATCAGGGGGGTTTTCTTAATCTGACACTTTGAAGATGATAAAAATGCTTTTTTTTCGAATATTTCCCTTTTTGTACCTCTAATCGTTTTTGTATTCATAATACCTGTACCTTTTTAACAATTATTGACGAATCTGGTTGAGAGTTCAGTGGGGCTGGTGCATAGACATATTGAACACATATGGACACGGCGTAGAGAGAGAGGGGGTGCGGCCGAAATGAGATAGAGCTAGTATAGGCAAAACATTCGTTTGCACTTTGTATTTATCGAAATTTTCAGAATTTTCTCATCAATTTTAGATCAACTTTGAATGTCGTATGCTTTTTCTATTATGAAAGTAATAATGGTGTCCTCGTAGAGTGCAATTAATAGTACGAAATGAGTTGAAAAGACAGATAAAGTGAAATTTCACAGGTATAGTAACTTCGAATGTATTAATCGATTTATTATATCATAGTTGAATTATTCATTTCAAATCAATAAATGTATGTCAATTCTTTTCTCATCTAGATAAAATAATACTCAAGAAGCACTTGAGATTGGAATAGAAAATAAATGCCCAAAATGCGAGCTTTTCCATTGGGACAAAATATAAATATACTTCCTAAAAATTATCCTCAGTTAAAAATTTACTTAGTATGCTGATTGTAATGTCTATTTTTCAACCTTTTGATCAATATTGATCAATGAAATATTTTTTCAGGTATTGAACCAACAAGAAATCAGAATATTGTGTTGTTTTATCTCTAACGGGCGCCAATATATTAGCGCTAAAGGTAAGCGCACATACATCGGCATCGGACGGACGGCATGGAAGGAACGGCACGGCAGCGGCGGAATTTTTAAGAAGGTATCGCACATATAACATCGGAATCGCCGGACTCCGGAGGAATAGATTAGTTGCGAATATGTCTTCAAGCGGTGAGGAACAAGCGTTTGTTCTGGAGGAAGAAGAGTTTCAAAAGCGAAGGAATCGTAGACGAATGTGGATACATGACATATGTAAAAAAGGGAGGATTTTGGAGAATATGTTCATTTATTTCCGCACTTGATGAAGGACGAAAAAAAAATGGTTGCTATAATTTCTGTCACTTAAATTGTACAATTCATTATAATTTTGTACGCGCAGTATTAAGTTCTCCTGAAAACTCATGCTTCTGCCGTGAATTCGTATTTCGTATGACTACCCGTACAAGCCGCTGCATGTAGAGACTTGGAAAATGACGCAGATGCCGCGGCAATCTCCGATTGGTATCGCACATATGTCGGGATCGCCGGCACAGCACGCATCGGTCGGAATTTAATTCTCGTTCCTCAATTCCGTCGGATGCGATGCGATGCGATGCCTGCCGTCCGCACATATTATGTGCGTTGCTCTATTCAGTTCCATTGAAAGTAATTTATTCCGATCCGTACCGTCCGTCCGATGCCGTTGTATGTGCGCTTACCTTAAGGCGTTCTAAGGAACGTTTTCTTGCCCATACTAGCTCCATCTCATGTTGGCCGCACTCGTGGCTATTGAAACTCACTGGAAGGGCGCGTCCATGTGTTTTATAGGTCTATGGGCTGGTCTGATGATGCTCAGATGTTTTTGAGTGAAACTAGTCACCAATAAACGAACTAGGAAGGAACAGATCTTTTTATTTAATTATGAATGTTGTAGATAATGAAATTCTACACGACTTTGGTCTGAAGCCATTAAACATACTCTTAACCGTTCTCGAGTTAGAGAGCGATAAGGGCGAGAAGCTTAGCCACACATGCGAAAGGGCAAGGCCAATGTAGAATCCCAGTCTAATCTACAATTGTCAAAATGACAAGGTATTTCTATGATGACAATTTCGAAATTAGTCACGAAAATTTTAGTGTTGTCTGTGACTGAACCTTAGAATGTACTATTTTCCAACGAGTGAATTTTCACTTCAACATGTATCGCTAAACACCTTGGCATTATTCGCCATATATCTCAAAAACGTTTGAACGTAGAAAAAATTGCTTGGGACAAAATTTGTAGAAAATGTTATTCTCTACAACTTTTATAATGAGTGCGAAAAAGATTTGAAGCCCTGGGAAGGAGATAATTCAAAAAAACTGATTTTTGTGACCTTTATGGCCAATTTTTATTGTTCCGGCTTGCTAAAACTTTCAGATTTTATTTTTTCCGTTATTCTTGAATTATTAGCTTCAAAATAAAAAAAAACGCCACCGCGCTCGAGAATGTACACGTGACGTTTTTTTTTTGCAACTTTGGCGCCCTCCCACACATTTTCGACACGCTTAAATTGTCAGATTAAGAGAATATATAATTTTCAACATGTAATTAACCACATATATCTTAATCTGACACGCTCGAGTATGTACAATGATCGTTTTTTTTTACTATTCTGACAGGCTGTCCTAGACAATTCCCCCTACATGCAGGTCTAATTTTTGGTAGAGGTTCTCTACAGGGTACAAGGTATGTCCCCTTATATGAATCTGGCACGCTCGAGTAAATCCCGAATTTCCCTCTTCGGCTCCCCAACTATAGCCATTGCAAGCCTACTCAAAAAATGCTTTAGCGAGAATCTTGTACAAGCAATGAAGTAACTTACTAATCCCTCCCAGATACTGGTGTTTAATTATAAGAACTTTAGAATTGCATGGCGAGAAGTTGATCAAGTAGTGGCAAAACAAGCTCTGATGGAGACCACGAAAGATTCAAAGGCCGGAGTGCAATGCAAAGTGACAATGTACACCATCAAGAATGTTTCTTAGAATGGATGTATCTCCTTTCAATCCAAATGCTGAAAATAAAAATGTTCCACACTCTCATTTTTTGAGAAATCTTTGAATGATAAGGTATTTGCATACAAACAAATCATAACAATTTTTCACATTTTTCAGAGTATATTTTCAAATATGTTGGTCGCTCGCGATTTTGAACTGAATAACAAGCAGACGAAAATATACAGCACTCCTGATTGCTTCCAAACAATCTCCTGACAAAATGCGACATCACTACAAACCTATAATACAAACCCAGTTCTTATGACACAATAATGTTTCATTCGACTGTTACGATTTGTCAGATGCAGAATAATCGTCTGGAAAAATCTCTGCCTCAGTCGCCAAGTGGGAGCATCGTCCTGGGGTTTGAAACACGCACATGATGCCGCCAGGTACCGCCGCCCCTCGTTCTTACCGTTCCCAGGTCGTTATCGTCGGAAAGATCTGGATAAGTCAGTCGCGGCTTCTTGGCTCGCTCGATTCCAGGATCGGATTCCCGAACATATAAATTTTCCGTTGCGGATTGGAGAAATCCATCGTCTAAAAATTGATGGGAATCACTGACCTTCCAATTTATTTCAGGAATTTATTTTCAGGAATATTCTCGTTGAGATGTTTATTTTGCTGAGATACCAGAGTGTGTTCAATTGATATTCTTGTTTATTTCAGAAAATAATGTCAGAATGAAGAGTGTCAAAAGAACAAACTTTCAATTGGAAGTTTCAGATATTTAAGGTTTGAATAACAAAAAAAAAATGAATAAAGAGAAAAGTCCCTGTAAAGCTAGAAATTGTTTGGTCCTCAATGAGATTGTCCCAAGCATTCTATTCTTCGAGACATACTTTCGATCGGGAAATTTATGAAATTTTGGGATACATCGGTTCAAATATCTAGCAAAACGGATTTGGAGAAGACAGTTGTCTAGACATTCTACTCAGACATACTCAATGCATTTCATGTCTGAGAGTGAGCTGCCCAGGGCGACTGTGCGCCCTCCTGTGACAGACCCAACTGCGAACTACAGATCCTCCTTCCACACTCCGGGCATGGATAGTCACCCACCAGATCTGGCCGCCGCTGTATTCTTCTCGAGTCTCCATTATAACTGTGCACCATAGACCTCCACTGTGACCTGTCTAACGCTTGTTGTTTCCAGTTATGATTGGCATTAACCGATTTTAGGGATTGATGTAGTGTATCCTTAAACCGCTTATACTGGCCTCCTGGTTTCCGGGCTCCCTCTGTCAATTTGCCATACAGAGTTATTCTGGGGAGTCTTGTGTCTTGCATCCTCAGAATGTGACCGCTCCATCTGAGTCGGGCCCTCGTTCTTGAGTCTCAATTGTTGTACAACTCTGCATTCTAAACTTTGTGGAACCATCTGATGTGCATTATCTGTCTTAGATGACGTTGTTGCGTTTGTTCAATCTGTTTAATATGTCGCCTGTAGGGCGTCCAGCTTTCACTTCGGTAAAGAAGCGTTGGGAGGAGGACTGCTTCGTAAACAGCTGTCTTGGTCGTCAGATTGTGGTCGTGATCTTGACCTTTAGCTTCCAGAATGGCCGTGATGCCGAATTGATATAGTAGTGTATTTCCGTGTCTAGGTTAGCCCTAGTATTTATTAAGCTTCCCAAGTATTTGAACTGCTCGACCTGTTCCAGAGTTTCATTCTCCAGGCTGATATGTGTTTGGAGGCTTTCTGGCGGATTTACCAGGATTTTTGTTTTGTCGATATTGAGTCTAAGGCCTAAAGCTTCGTATTTATGTTTATAGGTGTCCAACATTATCTGTAGATCCTCTGGGCTGCTAGCGATGAGTGCTCAGTCGCCTGCATATTGAAGTTCCGTGATAAACTTTGAACGAGTTTTTGCTCTGAGGCGCTTCAGATTGAATACGCCTCCATCAAATCTGAATCTTATTCCAACACCTCTTACAGGCATACTCATGTCAGCAATTATCGAGACAGCTATGGCGAAAATATTGAACAGTAAAGGCGCTAACACGCAGCTTTGTGTTATTCCAGAGTTGGTTAAGAAATGGTCGGTTGTAGAGCCATTATGCTGTATTCTAGCGGTGCTGTTGGTATGAAGGCTTTTACACACTGCTAAGAATTTTTCGGGTACTCCAAGGCGTCCCATGATTTTCCATAGCGCTCTCCGATTCACCGAGTTGAAGGCCTTACTTAAATCAATGTAGGCTGTATATATCCTTGATTGTTGTTCACGGGCCTTCTCTTGCAGCTGTCGCAGTGAGAAAATTAGGTCCACCGTACCTCGATTTGGTCGAAAGCCGCACCGGGTTTCGGGTAAATAAATAGTGGAGTCAGACGATTGGCCATAATCTTCGAGAGAATTTTGCCGGCCCCGCTAAGCAACGATATGCCCCTGTAATTGTTGCAATTTGACGTTTCGCCTTTGTTTTTAAAGAGGTTGATAACTAAAGCGTCTCTGAAGTCTTGTGGCACATCTCCTTGTTCCCAGATCTTGCGGAATAGTGCTAGGAGACTATTGACAATGTCTTCATCCAGGGCTTTGAATATCTCCGCTGTAACGCTGTCTAGACATGAAGAACATGAAAACAGTACGAAATTGAAAATATTGTAACGTTTTCTTCACATAATTAAAACCTTCGACTGATTAAGACTGTTTATTTACACTTACTAACACTTATAAACAAAAATGGCAAAATTTACTTCATTACCCAATTGAAAATATTGATTTCATAACTGTGGGGTTCAATAAACAAAGAAAACTAGGGAAAAATAACAATTTCAAAATAAGTATCGTTTTCTTAAATTTAATTTCACAAAAGATGTTCAAAGTGGGCACCATGAGCTTTAACACATGATCTACACTTTCTATTGAATGATTGCTCAATTGTGCCTGCACATCTCATTTCAGTTGCTGAAATTTTAAAACAAGGCGTCGATCGATATGAATTTATTTTATTATATTAAATTCTGGAAATACAGCGAGTTATACCATTTCTTACTCTGAGGTAACCTTATTTTTTTTTAACACCACATCAAATTAAACTTAGGAAAGAATAAACGAAACAGACATGAAGAACATGAAAACAGTACGAAATTGAAAATATTGTAACGTTTTCTTCACATAATTAAAACCTTCGACTGATTAAGACTATTTATTTACACTTACTAACACTAATAACTAACTGTCACTACTGTCCTGTTCTGATCTTCCGCTGGGCTTATACATACAGGCGCTGGGAACTTTCTCCCGTCTTCTCGCACTTTCCAGAAGGAACAGGGCCGGACTGGTTTCAATATCTTCGCTGCAGCATAGACTTATGAGTAATTGTTCTATGAATAATTGTTTATCACCAATAAACAATAAATTTCTATCGCATTGAGTCGAGGCCTAGTTTAGTGTGAACATTCTTTTCAAAATTTTTAGCAACTGAAATGAGACAAGCAAGCGGAATAAAGCAACCATTCATGAGAAGGTGTGAATCATGTATTAGATCTCATGGTGGCCACTTTGAAAACCTTTTGTAAAACTCAATTTGATAAAACAATATTTTAAAATTGTTATTTTCTCCTGTCTTTCATTTTTGAACCCAACATTTGAATCAGTTCAATAAATGAACAAATTAATTAATTTTTCTCAGTGAATTTTGCATAACGAATAAATTTTTGCAGTCTTGAAATTGAAGAAAAAAGTTACAAATGAATACCTTTCACATTCAAATCAAATCAAATCAAGCTTTATTAACAAGTTAAATAAATCAAATAGTTTTACAGGCAGTTATACTTACTACTAACAAAGTACTCAATAACAAACATTTTCTTTTCCACTCTGTAAAATGAAGGAATTCACCCAGCCTAAGATGCTAATCTTGTGTGCTGATATGAAGTTCCCTAAAAACCTCCACCCATGAACGCAAAATAAAGAAAAAAAATGAAGCAACAATGAGAGCGCATTGAATCAAGACTTTTCTTCTTATAAACAAAAATGGCAAAATTTACTTCATTACCCAATTGAAAATATTGATTTCATAACTGTGGGGTTCAATAAACAAAGAAAACTAGGGAAAAATAACAATTTCAAAATAAGTATCGTTTTCTTAAATTTAATTTCACAAAAGATGTTCAAAGTGAGCACCATGAGCTTTAACACATGATCTACACTTTCTATTGAATGATTGCTCAATTGTGCCTGCACATCTCATTTCAGTTGCTGAAATTTTAAAACAAGGCGTCGATCGATATGAATTTATTTTATTATATTAAATTCTGGAAATACAGCGAGTTATACCATTTCTTACTCTGAGGTAACCTTATTTTTTTTAACACCACATCAAATTAAACTTAGGAAAGAATAAACGAAACAGGGAATTTGAAATAAATCTTTGTTTGAAAAAAAAAACCACTATGCAAGCAGCTTAAAAATCATAAATTACTTTCGAAAGCGCATCTATCCAGGAATACTATCCAAAAAACAGATTGAAAAAATGCCTCCATCTGGAGTTTTGCAACCAAAACGAGTGAGATATTTTCAAAAATATCGAATATCTCGAAAATCAAGGCACTTTTACTAAACATAAAACATATTTTCCTGAATCGCCACAACGCCACACCCTTTATAATGAATATTGTGTAAGGATAGTTGATATCATCAGGTGTCAATTCAACCATAAATGACAGTTGATTATTCAAATTCATTAATCCGAAGCCGATATCCATCACGATCTGTCAAGAAAAACGGCAATACATCATCAAACACTGCCACAACAATAACTTGTTTTTCATTGATAACATTTATTTTTGCTCTTCTTTATGCAATTTTTATCGCGACACGGTTCAGGAAATATGAAAAATATATTCCGAGTTTTTATCTCACGACTTTTAATTAGTAAGATTGCGATGACAGTGTTTGAAATTCATCAATGAAAAAAATTGTGTTGAAACGCTTATCATGTTTTTCTTTGCAGCAGCAGCCGAGCAGCTCTAGAAAACCAGAAACTACCACGAAGCCCAGCATGGCCGACAAGAGGAGGGTGCCCAGTTTCCGATCGAAATCTAGAGCAGAAGTGAGTAACAGCGTTAGATAGAATGCTACCATTGAATATTGAATTGAATTTAACCACAGCCGTCTAAAGACACTCTTTTAGATTTAGAATGTGTGCTGTGATTGAACTGACTTGAATACTCAAAGATGCTACTTAAGGATGGTAGGAAGAGCAATCTTTCTTCATGTGATAAGAAAGATCACGCCTAAACGGTGAGGCAATTAATCAATAATAAGGATAAATTCAGATGCATACCACCCGCTGATATGAATACATCAACAAGTGTTACGATCTGAATTGAACTAGCCAATTTGCCATCGTCAAGGCCCCAAATGGAGTACGCCCCATCGAATAAAAGCAGATGCTGACCATGGTTTCGATCTCATTTGACCTCATCAGAGCAACATAGCTTTTTTCTCCGATGGAGAACGTTGGAATTGATGGACCCTTTTTTAATACTGGCAAGCGCTACTGAGTAATATCCAGTAACATAGCGACTACTGAGTACTATACAGTTACCCAGAGCGCCACCCAGTATGAAATGGTGTCTGATTCAACCCCCCCCCAGATAGAAACCCAGACGAAGACATTGGCATATGTCCCATGTTTTTTCTAATTCAGTACGCCGATTCAGTTACTCAGTAGCGCTTGCCAGTATTGAATAAGGGTCCATCAATTCCAAACGTTCTCCATCGGAGAAAAAAGCTATGTTGCTCTGATGAGGTCAAATGAGACCGAAACCATCGTCAGCATCTGCTTTTCTTCGGTGGAGCGTACTCCATTTGGGGCCTTGACGATGGCAAATTGGCTAGTTCAATTCAGATCGTAACACTTGTTGATGTATTTATATCAGCGGGTGGTATGCATCTGAATTTATCCTTATTATTGTATTAATTGACTCAACCTCAAAAGTGTTAAAGTTGTATGCGCCGCGTGCCCACCGGTGGGCATTTTGTGATTTGTCTCAAGGACCGAGTGCCCACCGGTGGGCGTTTTGTGATTTGCCTTAATGCTACAAATTTTTTCTGCTCTCTCCAATCTTGTGATGAAATTTCAAAATCGCCTTATACAGGACTCTGAACCTAATTATCAATTTTTTCGAGGCCGGAGCTGACATACTACTTTTCTTATCATGTTAATCGACACCACTCCGAACAAAGAACGAAAGAATCGAATATTACAAAAATGTGTGGTTGGTTCATAACAGACGATAAATCGAAAAAATGAGAAAAATCAATAAACCCTTATTTTATGCCTACTTCCCAATGAATCATCTTGTATAATTCTTTCTTTAGTTCAATTATGGAATTTCATCAAGTACCTATCGTCCATATCGATTCAATATTATTATTAGTGACATCTATCCATCGTTTCACTTACTGACGATTAGTAACCATTCTAAAATATATCTACAGATACAGATAGATCACATGCATTTTCTATCTTCAGTAACAATGGATAGATAGGATTATTGAAAATGGCCGTTAGAAGTATCCATCTTTCTATTGTCCTACGAAATAGTCGGCCACAAAAGGTTTTTTGAAATATTTTCGATTTTCCAGAACGTACAAAAGGATCCTTTTGTGGTATGGTTAAGATGATCCCAGGGATCATCTTGACCCCATTTTCTCAATTAGCTCCCATATTTTCAAGAATGAAGTATGTGAAACAAATATCTGTGGAGATTGTAAAATAATTTTATTGGGCATAAAACATCATAAATTATCAAGTGAACAAACAACTATAAAATCAACATATTAGGTGTAATATAACAAAAATTCGAAACGAACATCTATTCCAAGTGGTGGTTTCAATGCACCACCGAAAAAATCTAATTTGAGGTCCATTAAAATATTCAACATTTTCTGAAATAACGAAATAAAGTACGAAATTTTTCTTCTTATTGATCCATACATTCTAAGCTACATGTCCTTCATATGGCTCACGAGCTCGGTTTCTTGATCATTAGTGGACACTTCCAGATATTTCACTGCACCACGAGCTATTTTCTCAATTTTTTTAGTCCTTCGTTTCAATGAAATTAGCGACACTGAAAATTCCCTACTCGCTCTTTCAATTGCCATTCTATTTTTAATAGCATCAATAGCACTTGACATTGATTCTTTGGACCATCCGCCTCGAATGTTTTTCCTTTATTTATTTATTAATATTTATATTTACGCGGCATAATTCCTAACTGAAAAATCCTGTAAAAATTTATGGGTATACCCTTCTGACGATTATTAGACCCCAGAACAGTATGTAAAAAAATTAAGGTATAAGATGATCCCCAGGGATCATCACACAAGTGGGGGATCATCTTGCCCCAAGTTCAACTTTTTCATTCAGCATTAGCTATTATAACCTATACGAACGTTATTGTCTTCAAGTCGAGAAAAAATCAAAAATAATCAAATAACGAAGCAACAAATATAAAAATTATTGTTATCAACCATTCACAACGAAAGTAGCCTAATCATAAAGTTAACCTAATCTTAGATTAAGAGGTCACAATGCATATTTTTTTCTGTGAATATCGACTGTTCGCTTGCACTGTACTAAAAAATAGACTGAGGTAGAAGTGTGGTAGAGGCTACGTTATGGCATAGAATTCAACCAGATGGCATTTTTCATGAGTCTGTAATCGAAAGGGATCATCTTACCCAAAGGGATCAACTCGTGTACCTTTCCCCTACCCTTATTTTTTAACTATTGGAAAAATTTCATCAACCTGTATAATAGCTTCTTTTCGTGAAGCGCAACAAATAGAACTGTGAATTATAATCCATAAATTAATCGATGAATCATGATTCCTCATCAAGTGTGTTATCATTAGAAATTCAGAATTTCAGTTATGCTAGAATATGCGCATCTTCCTTCTCTAGACGAAAGATTATATTTGTCTAGGATTATGGTCTCTATTTCAGAACAAGTGTACTGTTATTATCTTGGGCTTATTTTCATCACTCCAAATTACACAACAGTTAGCTTAAATTTCCTTATCTTTCAATGAATGCTTCTCTAATCTGTCGCAGACTCGAACAACGCAGTAAGATCAACAACGGAATATGCAAATCGTAGATAGAAAAAATTTTGAGTCATTTGAAAAAATTATGACATTTGCACTTTGTACTAGGGGATCGCGTAACGCTGACCTAAGAAAGATTATTACCGCCGGAAAAATAGGGTATTCCTGGTGCGAAGTCCACGCTTTCTGCTCACTATTCCAAGGAACTATTATAGATAACACATAATAAAACAAACACGACTGTTTTGTCGATCTCGGAAGGATATGGGAAGTGGGGACTACAAAATATCTATATCTTGTTGAGAACATCTCAAGGATGAGTCAAAATTAGAAATTTAGGGATATTCTTCGCAGATCTTCGACTAACGATTACTCTTTACGATATGATCCAATTCACAATGATATAATTTATTGCCTAGAGTTTGGTAGGAAGATATTGGCATCCTCATTTCTTTAAACGAGTGTGCAAAGATTATACTGTAGAAAGATTGGAAACGCCCACTTATCTCTAGTATTCGAAACATTTTGGCCAGTGAAAACACATTTGACAATGAGATGGCGCTGAAAACGTACTGTCAATAAGGAAAAACTCTTTAATAACTGTTTTCTGTTTTATGATTGAAGGGCGCGAAATTCGAATTCTATTCCTTGTATTCAATTCCAATATCGACTTGGTTGAGACCGGAAAACAAACATCCTGAGCGACAGAACAAAAGTATGGTTTTGTTTTGTGACCAGGATGTTAGTTTTCATCTGAACATTGTTTGAAATCGAGTGATATCAATGAAATACGCTCTTGGATGTGCTATATTTTTATTTGTAATTTATTGAAAATTTACACACAAGACACAAGAGTATATGGTAATCTGCTATACGTCAAAGGTGTTATTCCTGTGCAATACGCTGTTTTGAATTGATAAGCTTAGTTGAATTTCTACAATTTATATCAGAAATTAATATGAACCAGTATTCAATATACCATCATAGCATACACATTTCAGTTACTTTGTTACTTATATATTATTTACAGAATTTTTAGAACCACAATTGAAAAAAACCTTACATATAGGTATACAAGACCTGTATATGTTAGCTTGTCAGTATAGTTTCTTTATGCTTTTCTTATGATTTCTTTATGGTATATGGTATCTTTATGACATAATACATAATATGAAAATTGATGAATGAATTAACAAAACACTCACAGCAGGTTTCATAGAACTTTGAGTTTCCAAACAACAATTTGACAATCAATCGATTGCCAAATCGAAATCAATAAAACCTTTGCATTTCTAATTATATTGAAGGAGTAGCAATTGAGAATTTTTTTAATGGACGTATAAAAGTCATAAATTCCCCAAAATGGGCTCTTGATGCATACAATAATTTACATGGATGAACAGATCTCAATTGTCTTGCAGTAAAATGTTCACTGCACATGTTAAAGTCACTAGAGTTTGCAGGCCATTACGCCCTGAAAATTATATCTATATAAAAATCCATGAATCACCGAGTCACATATGTTACCAGTTTTAATAGTTACATTTCTATTTTCCTCAGTAAAGTAGATAACTTAATTTCGGAAAATCATTTTTATTTGATCCACAATTCTTCACAATTCGAACGATATTTAGAGGTTTTCACCAAGAAATTAGACAAAAAACTCAATAATCAGCAACTAGAACGAGCTAGATAAACAAAAGGCGGTACGAGAATCAAAACCTCTTTGATCAAAATGGCGAAATGGCTGAAATCTTACATCACATCATATGTTTCTGAAAATTGCCTCGAATTAATATTTCAACTAGTCTTAGGGTCTTAGAAACGCATTTGAAAAACAGATGGCGCTGACATCACTTTAGTCGCTTCGTTTCCCATCTTTCTCCTCTATAATCCACGTTATCATTTCTCTCGAATGGCTGTGAATAAATTCTGAGCAGAAAATGATCTGAAACGATTGGGATCGATTTATTTATAAAGAATGAAATTCAATTATGTCAGCCGTCCGACCTCAAACAGTTTTACTTGCAAAAATTTTTGCAAAAAGGGACAGGAATTTGGAAGTCTCAGGGTATAAATTCTTTAAAAATCCTGCCAATGGTTTCAGTACCTCCTCATGGTACTCTTAAGACGGATATCCTTCTCTCGTTTTCGACGATGAACCACTCTTATACCCACTGTTGATACAATAGTTCACCAATGATCCTTTCCTAAAAAATGAAAACCTCATTGAATATTAATCAAATGACTAAGCCTTCGGAGTAGGTCAGGCAGTAGTACTTAGTTGAAATTTTTAGACACACAACATAAATCGAAATAAAAAATCAATCGAATATAAATCTGAATAGAACTAGCTAATCGCAGCATCAGCCAAACTGCGAAAAGCGCAACTTGAGAGTTGAAGCACATGGATGAACTTTGCCACCTTCAATTTTGAGTTGTATCTCGTTTCCTGTCAGGTAGCGCTGTGGTTTATTCAAACCATAGACATAGAGACATGGACTGTGCCTTCCCTTCCTATCTATGCATGAAATTTGGTCGAAAAAAATGACAGATAGCAACTGAACATCGGGCATGCTAGTTGTCTTTTCCTAGAATTTTGATTGGTCCGCACTCTCCTCTATGTGAACACAAAAGAGACAGGTAATGCCTGACGATCATTTCTCTCTTTCTATAAAATAGATAATTTCATGCTGGCATTGCTCAGTCCATGTCTCTATGTCCATGATCAAAAATTCTAGCTCCTTTGACATCGAATAAACGGTCCATCAATTCGCTCCATTTTCACCGAGGTTTGAGTTTTGTTGCTTTGACGAGCTCATATCAATGGATGTTACATATCTGAATTGATTTCGTTTATTGAACATTTCGATTATCTATTTGTATATCACAACCGGAAAACAATAATAAAAATAATTTGAAATTTTGATTGTGAATTTCGACAAAATATTGCTCCTCAACTATTTCAATTATTTTTTAGACGAGTAGTTTGGGCGGAAGCAGCAGAACAGACGGTGGTCGTCTCAGGGGGGACGGCGGTGGGGGCAGCAGTGACGATGATACATTCAACAGGGAAAATTCGGACTTGAGGATGAAGCTACAAGAAGAAGCATCGCTTTACAAGCGAAGACTAGACCAATATAGACAGGCGCAGTCTAATCAAGCCTCCCTAATCAGCAGACTTCAAGCTAAGGTAATAAGCAGCTACTTCGTTTGAAATCAGAGCCGGAAAAGAAGAAATGAAGGAGAGATGATTCATACATAGTTTTGTGAAAACAAAGATTTCTAGTCTTTATATTGAGCTGCATATGCTAAGAAGAGCGTTTCTAATCCTATCGAGTGTTTCAGGTTCTCCAGTACAAGAAAAGGTGCACAGAGCTGGAGGCGCAAATGGCAAACAATATATTTCCTTCAGACCAACCAGCATCTCTATCCAGTCGAGCAGGTTTGGGCATTTCTGGTCCAAGCAGCGCCTTGGAACAAGCCCAGATGCATTTGAGAGAGAGCCGAGAAGAGAGAATATCAGACTTGGACACTGCTTTGCGAAAACTCGAAGAAGAAAGAAAAAAGTAAGTCATCGAAATAGTTTTGACTTGAATGATTCAAACGTCGTTATGTTATAGGTGCGAGGCATTGATGAAACTGAACAACAACCTCAGGGAGCAACTCGAAGAGTCACATCAGACCAATGAAGCCTTAACCGTCGATCTACAGAAGCTGACGAATGATTGGGAAGTTTTGCGTGAAGAGATGCTGATGAAGGAAGACGAGTGGAGAGAGGAGGAACAGGTTTTCAACGACTACTACAGCTCCGAGCACAACAAGCTTCTCAATCTTTGGAAGGATGTTGTCACGATGAAGAGGTTGTTCCTGGACGTTCAATCTAACACGGAAAGGGACCTGCACAAGTTGAGGTCTGATGTAGAGGGGGTTGGAAAAGATGTAGCATTGGCTTGTGATAAGATGGAGACCAAGGTTGGCAGCAAAATGATTTTCGTGAGTTTCCATTTGGTATTAATCATTGCTTGTCCGGAATAGGGAATACTCCTCCTGACGAAAATGATGTATTTTTTATGGAATATCTTTGAAACGTCACATTTTGAAATAACCATTTTAACCGTTTCCCAAAAAAATTATTTTAAGCACTTAAAAATGAAAAATTAAAATGGGTATTTAAAATGTAAAGCATTTCATGTCGATTGCACAAGTTGGCAACTTCGACTGAAATATGCGTTGATAATAAAGGACAACAAATACATAGTCTCGATGAGATAGACAAAGATGGCTGTCTATGAAGTCTGCGACGAACGAGGAAGGTCGTGAAATTTCATGGGATTTTTATGGCCGGTTGCTGTTGAAGCTCGCCAGTAAGTATACGCCTGTGATTTACAGGCTAACAGCTGTTATTTTATAAGCAAGCTGATCGGGCATTGTTTTTTTCATTGTCTAGTAGGCGCTGTTGCCAAATCGTAAACTCGAAACCAAGCGATTTAAATTTTAAAATCCCATTGAAGAATGATTTTGAATAGTTTCTGCGGTGCATTTGAAAAAATCATGAATGAAACTCATAATTATTCAGTTTAAACTTGCATATGCAGTGATAATCCAAATTAAGGAGAATTCCCCATTATTTCAAAGCATTCAACATCGAATTCTTATTCACAACAAGGATCAAATTAGGACGGGCCTCTTATAAATCTTTCAATATTCGTGGTTCGGCAAAGTAACCTTTGTAATTGTATTCAATTTGAAGAGCTTGCTTGATGTTCAAGCAATGACCAATGATCTAAGCTGGAAGAACGGGAAAAGTAGGATATTCATGTTTATGGAAAATTCTATCGCTTTTCAGCTAGCAGTACCCAGTATCTGAGTACTTGGATTTATCATAAGTACTTCTTCTGCCGCACTGAAAAATAGCAATGAACACATGGATCCGTGGTAAATATCCCTCCTCTGCCAGGATTTCAATCAAAGGAGTGGCCTTTTCATAATCATTCCAGCCAATACTTCTTTTTCGTTTAAGTTCAAGCGGACGAAATAACTTTGCAATCGGAAGTTGTGGATATTCATTTGAAAGTGTCATTATCACTTTCTATTTTCTATCTTGTGTACATAGATGTACACTTCTCTTATTTTCCTTCGACTCATTCTTCATAGCCATGGAGTTAACTGAAATTTCTTTCGATACTTGCCGAAAAAATTGTTCATCTTCTCCTCTCTTACTCCTGCTTCGCAGATGTCGAGTCTGCTCAACTTTTTCCATAACCAATTCCAAAGTCGAATATGCTTGAATATTCGTTTACTTACAACTGCTGTCGAATTTCCTAACAACTGCATTACAGGGTGTGTAAAATTCGATGGGATTTAATGGCACCTGGATTTTCAAAAGATGGATAATGGCCAAAACAGCGTCTCCCTAATATCTTTTGTTCTCAAGTTATACATACGTGAAAACTAATTTTTCGGCTTTTTGAATTGTTGCCTCTAATTCTTTAAGTATCAGTCATATCGAAAAATGAATGCAGTTCTCGTATTCTTCAGTCACTTTTTTATTTTGACACAATGTGAATCATCTTTCACCAAATAGTTGATCGGTTTCCGGAAACATCAATCACTTCTCAAGTGTATGTTATCGATCTTGAAATACACTCGCGTGAAATTGAATCAACTGAAACTGTACATGGTCATGAAAGGTTTATTTTCAAAACAGCTTCTCCTATTTTCAAAACACTTTTCTTATTCGAAAGCCTAATCTTATCGCTATTTAACCCTTAATAACCTGAGTTTCTATTTTTTCAGAAAAAGATTATTCTCATTGAATATATAAAGCCTTTATTGGAGTCTACAAGACAAAGAAAACTCAATTTTTGTTTGAAAAATGTATCGTTTTGAGAAAAATGGTGTTACATATATGTAACGCTTATAGCTACAATTACTGAGAAATAAAATAGCGTTGCCAGTGAAATTTGCGTTACATATGTGTAACACTAGGTTAAATATGGGTTAATGATTTCCTCATAATTAAATGCAAATCACGAAATAATGAAGTAAAACTTATTCTTTTCAAAGTAAAAGAAAATGGAATGAATCCTGCCTACGATTTTTCATAGAATTCATTAATTTTTTTAATGAAGTCTTGAGAAATCGAATGCCATTCTTCCTCTAGCGCAGTTTTATGCTATGCGATGCTTGATGGAACCCTATATCTGGCACGAACCCTCCGTTTGAGCTCGTCCCATAGAACTTCAATAGAAGTCAGAGTCAGGTCATCACTAAAGGCTGGCCACACCATTGTCCCAATTTTGTACGGCATTGAGAATTATCATGCATCAGAACAAAATTTTGCCGATATACTCTGCGTGACATGTACAACATGATCAAACAGAAATTCCTCTATTTTCGAGCAGTCAATATTGCTCTTCATCACCTGGCACGAAAGCAAGCTCATTCCTCCAAACATCTGGAATACGAGGATGTATTGATATCTAGTTAGCCTAGACCAGTTCCATGCATAAAAAAATATTGCGTTACCATAGCAACGAACAATAACTCATAAGAATTGTCAGTGTGAAGTTTGAGGTCAAAAAAGTAAACTGGAGTTAAGCAATAAATTAAAAGAAAGAAGATGGCCACCGAAATTGAGAAAATCGAAAAATTGGAGTATCAAGCCATCATCAAGTACTTGAAAGGGTTAAGAGGTAAGCAGATTTACGAAGATATACTTAATACCCTTGGTGATCAATGTCCTTCGTATGCGACCGTGAAAAATTGGACTGCAAGCATCAAAAGAGATAAATTTTCCATTGGAGATGATGACCGATCGGGAAGGCCAGTTTCTGTGTCAGTTCCAGAAAATATGGACGCAGTTCATGACATGATTTTATCAGACCGTCGAATTGGGCTAAAAGAAATATCTGAAGCAAAATGGATCCCGAAATGTTTGAATGTTGACCAAAAGAGTACAAGGGTGGAAGCATCGCGTTCGATCTGGGCTCGATTTGAAAACGATGTAGATTTCTTAAACCGAATTGTTACTATGGATGAGACTTGGGTACATTTCTTCGATCTAGAAACGAAGTAACAGCCGATGGAATGGCGACACTCTGGTTCTCCAAGACCTAAGAAGTTTCGTGTCCAAAAATCTGCTGGAAAAGTTCTTGCTTCAGTTTTTTGGGATTGCCATGGAGTAATCATGATTGACTTTCTGGATAAGGGTAGAACAATAACCGGAGATTACTATTTGATATTACTGACCACTCTAAGGGAAAAAATTAAAGAGAAAAGACGCGGAAAGCTATCCAAAGGTATTTTGTTTTTGCAGTACAACGCCCCTGCACACAAATCTCATGTTGACATGCAAAAAATTCATGGTTTAGGGTTTGAATTACTAGGATTCTAGAACAATTCACCAAGATCTTGCTCCATCCGAATATCATCTCTCCCCAACTGAAAAAAAGTTTAAAAGGTCGTAAATTTTCTTCCAACGAGGAGGTAATAAAGGAGGAGGTCTGGTTTGCAGAGCAAGAAGAAAATTTTTTTTTGAAAGGTCTAGAGACGTTGTAGGTTCGCTGTAATAAATGTATCCAATTAAGAGAAGAATATGTTGAATGATAAAATATTTTGATATTGAAATTTTGTTTGGTTCTATAGTAGGCTAAGAATTGTTCAATATATCCTCGTATCTACCCACTCGGCAGATATTCCACCCTCTGATATCATCATTTACTCTAAATTCTAGGACCAAGAGAAATGTCATCAGGAACAAGCTGCCTCTAAACTCAGGGAAGAAATCGACGACTTAAAACAACAGAATGAATCTTACAGAAGCGAACTAGCCCTCAGGGATGAGAGAATGCAAGAACTGCTCAAGGATATCCAAACTTTGGTTAGTGGATATTATCGCAAATCGCTTTTACGATTTTAATTTGATTAAATTTTCCAAGGAGGAAAGATGCGCGGAAATGGACCAAGGCGTATCCCAAGTGGGTAAGATGCAGGAAGAGATCGACATCCTTCAAGGCGCCCTCAGAGACATTGCCCACGCCCTCATTCAGGATGCAGAAGTTGTGGAACCGGAACTATTGATGCCTTCACATATTCACCTCAGTGCCTCTACCTCAGTGCCTCAAAAGTGAGTAGTTTGCATTCAACCAGTTGTAGGTATTCATTTATTTTTGCGAGTCCGATATTCCTATAATTTCTTGATGATTTGATCAGATCTCCGAAAAGAATGGCCCACGGCATGGCCTCGACAGCTGCCTTCGCTGAAAGCACTATATCGGCCGTACAAGCGGCTTTACACAAGTATCAATCTTTTATACATGGACTACAGGTATTTACAGGTTGGAACCGATAGAGCTCAACTGATACATCGGTTTATCTGGTGTTAACCATTCCTGAGAGATAAGATTCAGTTCATAACATGGGGTTTGAATTATGATACATAATTAATTCAATGCATGAGTTCGGAAACTGATGCCAGCTTTGTTGAAGCATTTTTTTTTCAAATTGTTCTGTATTTCGGATGCCTCCTCCATCCATTTGATAATTAATTCCCTTAATTTTGTAGCTTCTTTCACTCCCACTTTTTGGCATGACTAGAATGCGCTTCAGAATTGGTTATGAAACTGGCTGTTGATTATACAGGGTGAGTCTTTGGTCTTGTACAAATATTTTGACAGTAGATTCTTGAGGTCAAAAAAACTTTTTTCCTATACTATTTTTTCCGATTTCCATAATGAGCTGTACCACCCCTGGAAAAACAAATCTAATTTCGGAATAAGTAGCTGAATCTGTGACACTATACATCTGTGGATCTTTTAAACAGAGTTGTATTCAGCCAAAGTACCCAATTTTTCAATTTTGACATTAAATAACTCGAAATCAGCGCATTATACGAGAAAATATTAAGAATACTTTTATTTTACAGAACGTTGAAATATTCATCAGATACCGTCAAACGGGGTGAAGTGGATATAGCGGGGTGAAGTGGATCAACCGTGTTTTCCCGCATATATTATAGCGTAACTTATAGACAAGACCCTAAATTGCCGCGAAAAGAACTCTGTGTCTACTGTTACCTACTAAGATTGCTAACTCGTGCCTTGGATGCAATTCTGGATGGTTAGTTTTCTCACAAAAAAAAGTTTCGTACTCTCTCGAATAAACAGATTTTCAATTGTTCAACTTCAATTATATATTTGGCAATAACTACGATAGTTATTCTCACCTAAACTTTTACAAGTTACGTATAAACTAGTTGGAATGATATTCCCCATTTTGAAATCAAATGTACCACCACAGTTCTTTAGGAAAAAAATATTTGTTACTCTCAAAAGTGAGGGGTGAAGTCGATCACCAATGATTTAGTCATGTTTGACCATGTTGCTATCGGCCCATGTCGCAAAAATACCCTTTTAGTGTATTCGCATGCAGAGGATATAGCTCTTGTGAAAAGGCACCAAATAATTCGCAAAATCCACCTGAAGCAAGTTACATGTGGCCGGAACATCTTTACTCTGGAAGCCAAAGAAGAGAGAATTGAATATTGAATCTTTACCTATATGAAGACTGACAAGATTATAGAGTACATTTATATACTTTCATTCAATGGCGCAGCCAAGATTTTGTTTGGGGTAGGGGTTTTACACCGAACGATCGTTCAATGTTTGTACTAGAAGAAAATTTGAATTGTTGGTATCTTTGGAGGGGAGTTGCCCACTTCCCTAACTGCGACAGTGCCTTCATTCAAAAGAATGTTTTTATGTTCGTTAGAAATTCATTTTCGTTGTTTATTGTATTTTGTTTTGAAACAAAACATGTTTAGTTTTACACAGAGAGAATACATTTTTTTTATTTTTTCAATGGTTCTAGTTCTGATTTCACAGCACCTGTTGGTCTTAGGACTCAAAATAGATTTTTTTTTCATTTCATCTGATCCTCTTCCACCTTCGTATAGTTAAAGTGAATATCCATTGATTTTTAAATTGTGATCCACTTCACCCCAAAGTACTAGGTGAAGTAGATCGCACTTCAACCAAAAGAATTTCAAAAACGGTGCAGCCAAAAATTTTGGTAATTGGGCCAATCGATAGCAAAAGGATCATAAAATCTTTATTATAAACGCCAGCCCGCTCGTACTGATACTTTGAATCTTATTGCTAAAAAACCTCGATTTTTGATCCACTTCACCCCGTTTGACGGTAGCGTCCAACTTACCTTCAAGAGTTTTTTTAATTTTTGGCCTTTCTATGGTACGTAATGATCATATAATGAGAAGACGTGGGTGATATATTGATTTTTTTCGGAAAAGATTCATCAAACAAATGAAAAACTATATATATTTCGAAATCCATTTCATTCGATAAAACCGATAAAAAAATGTTTCTTTGGAGCTCAAGAATCAACTCTTAAAATATTTGTACGAGTCGAAAGCTCACCCTGTATAACACTCCTTTGAATATATTGTAGTGGGTATATCAAGTTAGGTATTTGGTTTTCTCATATAACACATCAACTACTGAGATATGTTGTTCTGAGTTCCAGAGGAAGAATTCAATGATTTTTTAGAAGCTATATCCGGAAAGGTTTGGTTTTCAACAGGTTGTTGACGTTAATTCGCTGAAGACACTTATTTTTTATACTTTTTTAAATGATGGACGAAAGTGAGTGAAAATTTGTATATTCTTCAGTTTCTGAATATCTGATTTCGAAATGATTTGTTTCGATTTATGAAAATTATTCGTTTATACGTTTCATTTTCAAACATGAGTACGAGAATGTAGAAAAATTTAGGCAACATCAGTCACTCACTTGACCTGAATAATTTTTCGTATAAAATTTGAAAAGTGTACAAATTTATACTACATTTCCCCTGATACTTTCGGAAAACTTGAAAATAATTCAGCCTGTATATCGAAAACACAGTATTCACAGGGTGATTCACATTGAGTAGAAAAGAGAAAAGTTTTCAACAAAAAGATTGAAATAAGGGAAAAAGAAGCTATTTCGAACTGCTAAATCAGCACAAAAAAGAACTGAAATTCGATGTTCTGCGGCTGGCAAAAATTTCTGAGCTCATCCATTTGAAAATTCGCATCGAACAAACTCTGCCTGCTTCAGGCAGCTGCATATCTGTAGAGACTTTAGATAGCTGTCTATGTTAACGTGCTCCAGAGAATTGAGTCTACTGACTATGTAATTTACATTTTCCGATATTAATAACGCGATGCTATCTAAATTCGAATCTCATAAAAATTTCACAGCACATATTGTTCATTCAGTTGAGCTCAACAGTAGATTTTATTGAAATATCACAGTTTTCCACGTGGATCGCACAATTGTTTCATCTAGCAGCACTTCACAGTAACACAGGATTTTTCTTTAGAATTTATTTTCATGGTATGTAGGTACCAATATAAAAATCGCTTCTTCTTGAGGTTATAAAACTTGACGTAATACAGAGAGTATGACCAGAAGAGTTGGGACCTGTTGAAGAAACTTTATCACGTCTCGTTTTTCCAGGTGAAACTCCAATCGAATAAGGAGCAACTTGTCTTAGTCCGCAAACAATACGAAAACTCCGAAGAGAACGTGCAGGAACTGGAGAAACGGGCGAAGGAACTGATCGCTCAGCTCGATGCCAGTCGAGCTCAGTGTTCTCAACTCACCCAAGATAGGGAGATCCTTCAGAAATCTCTGGAAGCTACCAAGCTAGAAAAAAACAGTCTGGATAAGACACGAATAGAATTGGCAGCAACGCTGGAGAATCTCAGCAGTGATTACCAGAAAGTAAGTAACGCTTTTTATTCAGGGACCCATTCGTCTCTGTCTGTGTGAACGCGAAATCATCTTTTAATGGAGTTATCTGCACCAAGCTCCATTATTTTATTGAGTGTAAAGAAAACCCACCCGCGCAACTACTAGAAAGGCATTATCTATAGTTGGGGAGCCGACTATGCTAAATCGGGATTTACTCGAGCGTCGTGGAGACCTAGTGGATTTTGAAGGTTAGATGGTAGAAAGAAAAAAAGGCTCTATGATGTATGCACTTTCAG
Source organism: Coccinella septempunctata (assembly GCF_907165205.1). NCBI lineage: Eukaryota > Metazoa > Arthropoda > Insecta > Coleoptera > Coccinellidae > Coccinella > Coccinella septempunctata. The sequence continues at coordinate 17,455,077 of NC_058196.1, forward strand.
CGGTGATGAAAGCGTCTGCAGGGTCTCAAAAATGTTAAAAAAAGTCGTCAGGCGTACATACTCGAGCGAGTCAGATTAAGATACTGTATATGCCCTACGTGTCTCTGATAATGAATTCATGCTTATCTGACAGTTTGCGTGGTGGGACTAGCCGTACGGAAGAGTTGAAAATGGTGAAAAAACAAATTTTGTTTCCAGCGTCTCAGATTTTTGGAGGATATGTTGATTAGACCCAGAGGAAGCTACTTTTCAAGGCACTGACAATTTGGACGTGACGCAAGGTCACAGCAGTCCTTTGAAAATGTAAAAAAAATCGTTACTTGTACATACTCCAGCGTGTCAGATTTTCATACAGATGGTTAATCCCGGTGTTGTAAACGTGTTGACCCATTTATCTGACACTAATCAGGGGGGTTTTCTTAATCTGACACTTTGAAGATGATAAATTTTTTTTTTCGAATATTTTCCTGCCGGTACCTCTAATCGTTTTGTATTCATTAAGAAAGTTGTATAATAAAATTCTACACAACTTTTGTCTGAAGCAATTTTACATACTCTTAACTGTTCTCGAGTTAGAGGGCGATAAGGGCGAGGAGCTTAGCCTCACATGCGAAAGGGCAAGGTCAATGTAGAATCCCAGTCTAGTCTACATTCATCCAATTGTCAAAATGACAAGGTATTTCTATGAAGACAATTTCGAAATTAGTCACGAAAATTTTAGTGTTGTCTGTGACTGAACCTTAGAATGTACTATTTTCCAACGAGTGAATTTTCGCTTCAGCATGAGCATGTATCGCTAAACACCTCGCATTAATCGCCATATATCTCAGAAACGTTTGAACGTAGAAAAAATTGCTTGGGACAAAATTTGTAGAAAATGTTATGCTTTACAATAATGAATGCGAAAAAGATTTGAAGCCCAGGGAAGGAGATAATTCAAGAAACTGATTTTTGTGACCTTTATGGCCAATTTTTATTGTTTCGGCTTGCTAAAACTGTCAGATTATATTTTTTCCATAATTCTTAGATCATTAGCTTCAAAATAAGAAAAAACGCCACCGCGCTCGAGAATGTACACGTGACTTTTTTTGCAAGTTTGGCGCTCTCCCACACATTTTCGACACGTCTAAATTGTCAGATTAAGAGAATATATACTTTTCATCTGACACGCTCGAGTATGTACAATGTTCGTTTTTTTTTACTATTCTGACAGGCTGTCCTAGACTATTCCTTCTATATACAGGTCTAATATATACATACAGGTCTAATTTTTGGTACAGGTACTCTACAGGGTCCAAGGTATGTCCCCTTATATTAATCTGACACGCTCGAGTAAATCCCGAATTTCCCTCTTCGGATCCCCAACTACTAGGTTGGTAACGATAATAAGTACATAATTAAATCCAACGCCCGTCAGATGGTAAATATCGAAATTATTTTGTACAGATAAAATACTTGTTAACACAGTCGGAGTAGGTGTATACTAGCCTATCCACTTTCTTAAAAGCAGTCAGATGGTCTTGGGAATTTGATACATAACACAGTGTACGAAAATTATTTCTTACTTATTTCTCATTATGTGAGATTACTTCGGAAAATAAATTAATTCGAAAATATCTGATAAACCTAATCAACGACGTTTAGTCGAATGTCTCGACCGACAGCTTCTCTTTAAAGAGGAATTAGCAACCCTACCCTGGTGGCTTCGAGTTGAAGACAAAGTTCCTTGATATCTAGGGTGTTAGCGATAATTACTGAGAGTCAAAATCTTTATTCATAAATTTCATTCAATACTGCGAAATAAGGAATACATAAATGCATTATAAAACAACTCTAAAATTCCACCGATTTACAGGGATATAAACTAATATCAGTCAGGTGAATATAACGGTACAATAGGAGGAACAATTAAAAAGGTTTTTTTCGGCAGGATACAGATATAGTTGGGGAGCCGAAGAGGGAAATTTGGGATTTACTCGAGTGTGTCAGAGTAATACAAGGGGACATACCTGTAGAGTACCTCTACCAAAAATTAGACCTGTATATAGGGGGAATTTTCTAGGACAGCCAGTCAGAATAGTAAAAAAAAACGATCATTGTACATACTCGAGCGTGTCAGATTAAGATATATGTTGTTAATTACATGTTGAAAAGTATATATTCTCTTAATATGACAATTTAAGCGTGTCGAAAATGTGTGGGTGGGCGCCAAAGTTGCAAAAAAAATCCCGTGTACATTCTCGAGCGCTGTAGCGTTTTTTTCTTATTTTGAAGCTAATGATTCAAGAATAACGGAAAAAATATAATCTGACAGTTTCAGCAATTTCTACATTGACCTTGCCTTTTGCCCTCTGACTCGAGAACGGTTAAGAGTATGTAAAATTGCTTCAGACAAAAGTTCTGCAGAATTTTATTATCAACAACTTTCATAATGAATATAAAAACGATTACAGGCACAGGCAGGGGAATATTCGAAAAAAAACATTTTTATCATCAAAGTGTCAGATTAACAAAACCCCGCCTGATAAGTGTCAGATAATTGGGTCAACACGTCTACAACACCGAGATTAACCATCTGTATGAAAATCTGACACGCTAGAGTATGTACAAGTAACGATTTGTTTTTACATTTTCAAAGGACCGCTGTGACCTTGCGTCACGTCCAAATTGTCAGTCCTTTGAAAAGTAGCTTCCTTTGGCCCCAATTAACATATCCTCCAAAAATCTGAGACGCTGGAAACAAAATTTGTTTTTTTACCATTTTCAACTCTTCCGTACGGTGAGTCCCACCGCGCAAACTGTCAGATAAGCATGAATTCATTGTCAGAGACAAGTAGAGCATATACAGTATCTTAATCTGACACGCTCGAGTATGTACACCTGACGATTTTTTTTACATCTTTGAGACCCTGCAGACGCTTTCCCCACCACTGAAAGTGCATACATCATAGAACCTTTTTTTCTTTCTACCATCTAATCTTCAAAATCCACTAGGCCTCCACGACGCTCGAGTAAATCCCGATTTAGCATCGTCGGCTCCCCAACTAATAGTAAGGAGAAGAAGGCGATTTCACGGAGTGAACTTGAACGGAGAGAAAAGGGGTTCCGATCTCGACCGTGCAGTAGATGTTGCGGGTTCTCCAGCCAATACCAAGACTTTCACTTAGTGGACAATGAACTCGTAACTCAGCTTCGAAAATACGGGTTTGCAGATCGTGCAAACAAGGCACGTCGGAGGAACGGTTGTCCGCTCTGTTTTCTGCTCCCAACAGGTTTGCACGCCAGCCAAGAATCGTACTTCCAACGGGACCGGACACCATGTACGGTCATTTGTTGACGTCGCGTTGGTCCCAACGGTTGCTCTGGCACGTGGCGTACAGGTGGTCACCCTTTGAGTAAGTGACAAGGAGAACAATTACTCTACACAGGGATCCGCAGCGAAACAGTATAAATAGTAGGGCTGCGGAAAATGAGCAAAAAAAGGAATTCCAGCTAAAAGGCTACCCTGAAGCTCTTTGCACAAACACCGATTTTGGACAGCCGGTATAGAAGTGATCCGACATTGTGATTGAATACGTAATTACTGAGACTTTTACGTAGACCCTACAACATAGCGCTGATTTAAACCAAAAAAATGTTTTGACAAGCGTCCTTACCCCACATTTTCGTACCATACTGAGTGGAATGTGTCAAATTTCCATGGCCAACCGAGTGCTTAAATAAAAGTGAATGCAGTATATGTTTTTTACTCATCAACGAAATGACATTTACTTAAAAAGAACCCAACCCTATTGATGCATTCAAATTCATAACAGAATTTTCAAACCCACATTAAAAAAAAATAACCTCACGGAAGTGTACAAGACCTGGTATGGTTTTTTCATGACAAAATAAATTGATTTATGAGTGAACAAAGACTAACGGAAGGATTCACAAAACTTTTTCCGATCAACGATTTCACCCGTTTCCGAAAATACTATCTTTATTAGGTGAACCCACTTGACATTTCATGATCTTTTTCACTGGAGTTAGTAGTGAGAGATAACGATAGGAATCGAATTCTTCTCGTTGAGTTTTGCTTGAAGCGAGAATTTTCTGATCCAAAATATTTTTCAGCTTCAGAAGACAGCCCAAATCTTGCAGAAAGAATCGGAGACCCTTCAGGATGAGAAGATTTTCTTGCAGTCTGAAATTGACAGATTGAACCAGAATATCGAGATGGGGGAGATGAACATGAGGTCTGAGGAAGACAGAAGCAGCAGGTTAAGAGAAGAGCTACTGACTGTCAGAGAAGAATTAAACAAACTCTACCTGTCCCACGATATGTTGGAGCAGCAGAAGTTGGAAGCAGACATTCTCATATCTTCTCTGGAAAAAACTAAAGGTTGGTGCATGGCTACTACAGAAAATTAAATGAAACAAAATCTTGAGAGGAATTGAATAACATGAATTGGTTCGATTTCTACATGAAACGTCCAAAATCACGAGCGATACAAGATTATACAGAATTCCGTAATTCGCGCAATGGGGTATTTTCCTAATTTTCAAAATATATGTCACAAAAATTCTTATAACTCAAATATCTCGAAATATATTTTTTTCGAATTTTAACATATTTCATTTTGTCTGTATTCGATTACGAAAATTCTGATTTCAGAAGTGATCTTGTGAACATTCTAGGTCATTTTTACAATCCGGCAACGCCCATTTGTGTCAGTAACGGTCATGAAAGTTTTCTGATCACCATAGACGTAATAAATATCAAGTTTGATGATCACATTTGACAATAACATAGACATAGAGACATGGACTGTACCTTCCCTTTATATCTATGCATGAAATACGGTCAAAAAAAGTGACAGAGAGAAAAACACGTCGGGAATGCAGTTGTCTTTTTCTAGAATTTTGATTGGTCTACACTCTCCTCTATGTGAACAAAAAAGAGAAAGGTATATCCCGACGAGCTTTTCTCTCTTTCTAATAAATAGCCAATTTCATGCTGGCATTGCTCAGTCCATAGCCATATTTTCGCAATTAAGACGCGTGAAGCGTCTTTAAGCGGTGCTATTCGAGCGAATAAGTCATGACGTCAGTCTTTAAGACGCTTTAAGCGGAACCTGGCGGTCTGTGGAGAGCGCCTGTGTCATAGAGTCATCTTGTCTCTGGCCTGTGTCGTCTTAAGCACAGAACGTCTTAAGCGGAAAGAGGTAATATAAAGAAGAAGGGAGAATATGTTGTTTATATCGAATTTGATTTGAATTCCTACTAGGGAAGAGTGCTTTTATTGCCAATAATGCAGTTTCTGCATTATCATTTAGAATAAATAAATATTTTTCAAATAATAGCCAAAGAACAGAAATTGAAAAATTCACAATTCGATTCGCTGTCTAATGACAACGACAGCTCAACCATCAGCGATATTCTATTTTTGCGACAACAAAATTAATGACGTCACGCTTAAAGACGCTTTAAGACATCGATTAAGACGCTTAATCGCCAAAATATGGCTCATGTCTCTATGTCTATGGACAATAAAAACACACAACGACACAAAATGTCATCGATTTTAAGAAGGTAAAGACACATTACAGTCTAGTCTAGTTTCCTGGTTTCACAAATGGCGACTTCAACCTAATCCAAGCAAATCAAAACTGATAATATTCAATCATAAGATACGTCCAAATTCACCAACAATCCAGATTGAAAACAACATCATATCACCATCTCCATCAATAAAATACCTAGGCATACAAGTAGACAACAAGGCCAATATGAAATTGAATTCCAACATAGCCAAAAAAAACACAATAGCAAGAGCTAAACATTTCAGATGCCTCACATATAACGACCAAGGAATAAGTTTGGAAAATTCCATCAAAATCTACAAAACCATCTGTAGACCAATTTTAGAATATGGACATCCACTATATACAAACGTTGCGGACTCGGTAATGAGAAATATAGAAGTAGGAGAAAGATCAGCACTAAGAATTATAACTCGACTGAGACACCCACTTAATAAACTCCACAACCCATCAAATGAACTATTATATGAAAAAGCCAACATACAGCCAATCAATGAGAGACTAGAGAAACTGAATAGAAGATTTGCACAAAGATTGAAAGAAATAGAGGATGTTGAAATCATGTTCCACAAGGACCCCCCGGTAACTAACCCACACCGAAAATTTCCAACTCGAAGTGTGATGGACAGACTATCTGAGCTGCAGTGAAGAAACTGAAATAGAATGAAATTTTTTTTTTTTTTTTTTGTATTTTTGTAATTCACTAGGCTGAAGGACTTCGGTCGATGGCCAATAAAGAACAGTTATTATTATTATTATTATTTAATAAAGGCATTCTACGTCACAAGCTTCACATAGTCGAAGTTTCGAAGGGTGTATTTCTGAAATGTCTGAATTTTGAAGCGAATCTTTTACGTGTTGGATAACTAGTAGAAAAGGCTTTCCATAAATAATCTCAAATTCGGTTTTGGAGTTTTAGGAAACTTGCCCATTGCCTATGCGCGACTATGAAAACAGTTGACAGCAACACAATCTTGTACCGTGCGCTGAAAAATTAGTAAAACTTTTGGTTTTGGTTTTAAGGCAGCGTACTTGAACACTTGGTGTTTGTGGATGATTCAGAATGATAAATGATTGAAAAAACAGCGTTTTTATTATTCAAAATCTCGGCAGGTGGCATTTAAAATTATTACTGAATAATTGAAAACAGAGGACTGTATATTCTTAAAAATTAACGTTGAATATGATTCCCCTTATCTCCAAAACTAATAGCCTTCGGGTAAAAAAAGCGACTTTTTTGAAAGGCCTAGATGACCCTATAACCAAATATTATTATAGAGTAGAAAGATAGGAAACGCCCTCATATCTCTAGTACTAAAAACCGACTACGTTTTGGTCAGTGAAAACACGCTTGACAATGAGATGGCGCTGAAAACGCACTGTCAATACTGTGACTCTATCAAACACAGTGGCGACAATTGGAAATTTAGCAAGAATATGGCGGCTTAGAAGCACAGATTTCAATGCCGTGATCTCTAATTCGGAATGCGGATTGGCTCACGTCACGTCACGTAACCAAATCCGCCATATTCTTGCTAAAACGATGAAAAACGAGACCACAATTGTCGCCCTGTCTCGTTACTGTCACTGTTACTGTCAATACAGAAAAACATTTTAATAACAGTTTTCTGTTTTTTAAATGAAGGGCGCGAAATTCGAATTCTATACCTTGTATTGAATTTCAATATCGACTTTTTTTCGATCAGAAAACAAACATCCTGAGCGACAAAACAAAAGTATGGCATTGTTCTGTGATTAGTTGATCAGATGTTAGTTTTCCCCTAAACATTGTTTGGAATCAATTGATATCAATGAAAAACGCTGTTGTATGTGCTATATTTTTATTTGCAATTTATAAAAAATTTACAAACATTGAAATTATGGGCAATAAATGAAGCTTTGACTAGGACACAAAAGTATATGGTGATCTGCTATACGTCAAAGGTGTTATTTCTGTGCAATAGGTTGTTTTGAATTAATAAACTCAGTTGAATTTGTAAAATATACATATATCAGATGTTTAATATGAACCAATATTCAATATACCATCATACACATTCCAATTACTTACATATGTAGGTATTATTTATAGAATTTTCAGAACCACACATAAAAAAAGCCTTACAGAGGTATACAAGACCTGTATGTCAGTATAATTTCTTGGTGCTTTTTTTATGATTTCCTTATGATATGGTCTCTTTATGACACAATATACAAATTGATTAATGAATGAACAAAACTCTCACAGCAGGTTTCATAAAACTTCGACTTTCCAAACAACAATTTGACAATCACTCGGTTCCCAAATGGAAATCAATAAAACCTCTGCATTTCGGAATACATTGAAAGAGTAGCAATTGAGAGTCATTTCATTGAATAGACCTATAAAGATCATAATTTCCCCTTAATAGGACGTTCATGCAAGGTATGCTTTTTGTATTCAACAATTTACGTGGATTTTGGGTTCTCAATTGACCTTCAGTAAAATGTTCACTGCACCTGGTGTAGACAGTAGTGTTTGCTGAAGTACGTAATTGTCCTAACGCCCTGAGAATTCTATCCACTTCAGATTCAATAATCAGCAACTAGAACGAGCTAGATAAACAAAAAGCGGTACGAGAATCAAAACATTCAAAACTTCTTTGATCAAAATGAACGTCTGCAATCTCACAAAATTTCATATGGTTCTGCAAATTAATATTTTAATCAGTCCTAGCGTCTCAAAAATACGCTTGACACACAGATGGCGCTCAAATCGCTTTAGTCGCCTCGTTTCCCATCTTTCTATTTTATAATCTTTGAGTATAACCTTAAGGCTATGGCTAATCGCTCGTGAAACAGGCTGTATATAAAATTTACTCTTATTTGGATGTGAAGACGGAAGGCGAAACTGAATACTAGTGAATATCCCGTGTGACCGGAAGTCTTATTGTAGAACTATTACCGCTATGATATAAAGATAAACAAATAATTTTCATCTCTCCTAAATGGAGATGTGAACCGAGGGGCGCTTGTTCTAAGAACCTGTATAATATAATTCCTATATTCTTGAATACCTAGCTTAAGGAGAAATAAGTCCTTATTACTTATCAGAATTACCATTTTCAGCTGAGTATGAGCTTCAACTAGACAGACTGATGGGTGACAAATCGGAAGTCCACGACTCCTTGTTGAAAAAACAAAATATCGCCGCGATCTTGGAATCAGATAAGGTTAAACTTCAGGAAGAATTAAAAAAGGTATTTGGAAATATGCGATCTTGAGCTTTTCAATAACGATTATTTCTGATTATTTCAGATGCAAGACGAGAAAACTGCATTGCAGCTGCAATGTAATGATCATCAAAATGACATACAATCACTGAGAAAAGAACTGTTGCAAGCGGAGCAGCAGAGACTCGATCTGGAGTCAGATAAAGTATCTTTAACAGAAAAGTGCAAATTTTTGGAAATGGACAAAGGAAAGGTTCGTAAATGTTATCCCTTTTCAGTGTTTGTTAATTTTTTTATGCATTTTCTTGAAATTTGCGTCTTAAGTACTTTTACCGGCAGTAAACGGTGCCTTTTCAATTCGGTTTTTACTCTCTTTATTTTCTTGCAAACAGCTCAATTTTTCCTTTTTTATTTTGCTTCATGCAGTGGTCATTTCAAACCAGCAGGCTAAAATTTTGATGGGTAATGGATTCAAGTCTTCTCAGTCGATAAATCATATTTTTTCAATATATTAAAACGTGATGTTGTTCAAAATTTATTTATGAACCTTCGAGAGAATTTTACCGGCCACACTAAGCAACGATATGCCCCTGTAATTGTTGCAATTTGACGAATCGCCTTTGTTGTTATAGAGGTTGATTACTAAAGCGTCTCTGAAGTCTTGTGAGACATCTCCTTGTTCCCAGACCTTGCGGAATAGTTTTAGGAGACTATTGACAATGTCTTCATTCAGGGCTTTGAATATCTCCGCTGGAACGCCATCTAGACCTGGTGACTTATTATTTTTCATATTTTTTATCGTATTATTATTTCTGACATTGAGATTTCGCCATCAAGCGATGTCATCGGACTATACGCTGGCAGCCGGTCTAAGATAGATAAAACCGAGTTGTTATTTTGATTCAAGATCAGAGAATAATGCTCCATCCATCTTTCGAGAATTTTTCTATTATCAGTTAGGATAACTCCATGAGCATTTCTTATAAGAAAATTTGCTTTTATACTTGGACCATAAACAGTTTTAATAGATTCGAAAAAACGCATGTAGTCATGGTTATCGGCGTAAGCTTGTATTTCCCTAGATATCCACCAGATATCCTTGAGTTTTCTTATTTCTTGACGGACATCGCGTTTTATTTTTATAAGACTGTTTTGGTCTGCAACGTCGCCAGGCTTGTTAATTGCTGTTTTCATCGCCTTGCCTCCAAAAGGGGAGCGATATGAGTTTCGCTGTCGGCGAACCAGTCTGGGGATTTTCGGGAGCGTTCTGTGCCCAGTATCTCTTTCGCTGTATTTGTAAGAAAGAGATGACTTGAAACGGAGCCAATGACTCTCAATGTCGTCGTTATAATCCGGTGTTAGACGATCTTTGACGGCAGCTGTGAATCTTTCTGTTGTAGAAGGGTTTTCTAGTTTGGAGATTTGAAGGCGCTCTCTTGGGAACTTTGGCTCGCGTTGGTATTTTGGGAGCATTGAGATCTTCATTCTCGAGATTACCAGCCTATGATCCGTCCACCATTCCATATCTGCTCTGGGCTTAGTGACCAACACCTCTTTGAGATCTTTTCTTCTCACGATCACATATTCGAGTGTATGCCAATGCCCTGAGCGCGGGTGGCGCCTGGTCCCCCTTGAATTGGGTCTCGTAATAAAGAAGGTGTTCGTTATACACAGATTGTGTTCTGCACAAAGAGCCAGCAGACGTTCTCCGTTCGAATTGATGCTGTCTGTGCCGTGTTTCCCTATTAATCCTGGTCACATTTCTGAATCTTGGCATCTACCCACTCTGGCGTTGAAGTCTCCAAGGAGAATAATTCGTTCCCGTTTTGGGATTTTACTCAATGTAGCAACGAGTGTTTCATAGAAAGTGTCCTTTGAGTTGTCAGAGGAGTTCGAAGTGGATGCGTATACTGCAATGATGTTCACAAACGTGTTTATCTCTGCAGGAAAGCGTAACTTGAACAACGCAAAGAGCCATTTCCTGCTCAAGCCAATGTTTAGGCTAGGTAATTGTGGGAAACAGAGTTATACCGCTCATGTTTTTCGCCAGAGCTTCGTTAAGAACCGGGTGCACCGCGAGTAGGTGAGGTTGGCGTTTGAGGAGAGAGGATATAAAACGCATCTTTTCCCCTTACACCCCGAAAAAAGTTTACTATGTTAGAACTAGAGTCCGGCTTGGTGAGGTCTGCTTGTATGTTTGCCATGTTGCTTTTAGGCCGTAATCTCTGAATTACACATTTTAAAAACTTCCCGATTTGCAAAGTTATATATACAAATTATGCGTACTCGATATACAATAATTGTTTGATGTATAGATAGAAATAGAGCTTAACCAAGTTACGAGGGAACGGAACGATCTAAGCAACCAGCTAACAGTTCTTGGGCGTAAGAGGGATGCGATAAACGAAGAGGTCATGAGACTGAAACAGAAATTAGAACAGTCGAACGAAACGAACGCAAGAGTGAATAGGAATTTAGAAGAGTTGGTTAAGGAATGCGAAGAAAAGCAGGTAAGGATATATTACTATAAATTAAAGATTTTCTCAACACACAGGTAATAAAAACTTTTCACTCTAGTGCACGATCGACTCTATGGACAAGGAGATCCAAAGGATCCAGGAACTGCTGGCGTCGATGAGATCGGAGAAGGAGGCTTTGGAAGCTGTCCTGTTCGATACCCAGACAAACCTGGAAGCATCGGAAATCAAGAAGACGCAATTAGACAAAGAGCTGCAAGAACAAATGGTCAAACAGGAACAACTTAAATCCCAGGTGAACCGCCTGACAAAGGAGCTGGAGAGATCGGAAAAGAAGTCCATGGAGATGAAGAACACCATGATGCAGCAGGTCGGCAGCAAAGAGACCGAATTCAGACAGAGTATCGAGGTTTTGAAACAGCAGAACGAGGAGAACGTGAAGAAGTTGACGGAGGAAAGGTAGAAATGATACAAGTATTTCTTATAAATAGTCAAAATAATAATATATTCTTGGATTCTTCCCAATTTGGTGAGAGCTTAGGAGCCCTTGGTGATTAGGTCTTCTCCAACAAATGGTCCTCTTCAAATCAGCATTAGTTTGTTGTTTGCGCCGTAGTCTCCTATTGATACTGGTTCTATTACTGGCTGAAGTAGGGAGTTTGTATGTAGCTCAAGTTTTTTTGTGATGACTCCCACTTTCCTCCAATATTACATCCTCAACATATTATATGGCATCTTTATGTCTTCCTGCAACGTTTTTTTTTGTCACATACCAGGGTGCATTTGCAATCATATGGAGTATCTTAAATTGGCTTCTCTGTGATATTGGAACGTTGGATTTGCTGGTGCATACCGAGAGTTTTATTCCATATGTCCAGATGGGTTTCATAACGTCTTTTACTGGGTCTAAATGTATAGTTGCGAAAAAATACATGGGGTGATTCCTTGTCAAAAAATAATGTGGGTGTTTAATAAGATTTTTCTTTGAGCAGCACCTAATCAGATATAGTCCCCTGAAGATCACATCTGAAAACATTCGATGGGAGCCAGAAGGCAAAAAATATTGCTGGGGTTTCTCTATAATATGAGCATGATATCCGCCTACTGAGTTCGAAGATAATTCCAACCCGAGTTCCAGCCTATATGACTTGCGCTACGTACCAGTTAATATTTTGTTTTTAAGAACCCACAATATTTTTTGATTCTTTAAATTTTTTCGCAATTATTTATTTATTCCCCTAATATCAGGAGTTTATTATTGGGGAGCAATTTGAAGTTCCTTCTATTTTATTTTCTTGGCTCTAAGGTCTATTTATTTCCTCTTTTTATTTACGTATCCTTTCCAAGTGAGATTCTATCATGATGCGTACCTAGGTATTTTGTTGATCAAGATTCTGGTATCTGGTATTTGATTTGCCTGAACTGGAGTACATTGATATTTTCGATGATTTCGACTGCTTAAGTCACAATCTTCAGTGGCTTATTGACCACATTGTCTGTTAACAATAGGTGAGGGGCTCAGTCTTGGTCTTCTTGGCCCACTAGGATAGCAACATCTTCTGCAAATGAACCGGTAACAGTGCTTGTGTTGGTAGGTGAGCCAGCTGTGTGAAGTAAATAGGTATGGTAGTCACCCAGGGACATTCCTTGAGGTACCCCTGATAATTTTGGAAAAAAGCGTCGTGGTTTTATAGTTCGTTCTTACTCCAAATTGTCTTTCACTCAGGTATAATATCATATCATATTGGCTTGATTCTCCTTAGGTACCGAAGTACCCCTAAGAAGCTCTGTGAGCTTGTGCGAGTTCGGAGAACCAGCTGTGTTCGTGAAGGTTTTGTTACTGTGTCCACCTTAGGCACAGCACTGTTAATTTTAAATTCAAAAGTGAATGGTGGCCCGAACCCATATCGACTAGAGAATTTCTCCTCTAACCTGGTGTCGAACTCTGTACCTTGCGGTTGCGATATACTGAATCGACGCTTTAACCGTCAATCCACGGACGATATTAGATAGGATTTCATGAGTTTGAAGTGTGATAAAGGCAGCAAAATTTTCACTTTGTACCGAAGTCCTGAGTGCTTGATTTTAAGAATGGCTTATTGTGTGCACTTACTGTGCAATTAAATGGCGTCCTCGAAAACTGATTTGCGGAGATGGTAGCCACCCTTCTGTAGTTGGATCCGTGTTGATCCTTCATAGTGCCACTCGCTCGAGCACTTTAGATGAAACTGGCAGCTAACTGACTGTTCGATGGAAAATTACGCTGTTAGTGTCTTTGCCTGATTTCAAGACTGGACTAAGCTCAGCGGTTTCAAATTGTTCATGCCTATAGTTGAGTTTCAGAATGGAATGGAAGACACATTTAAAAAAATTCACTCCCTTTTGTTTGCGGGGTTATTCTGTCTATTCTGGTGGCTTTTCTTGTATTAAGTTGGCCGATTCCTTCACTTCAACTGTTTTGAAAGGTGTGTAGATCTGCTTGATGATATTTTTCGGGCAATTCTTCTATTTCTTTCTCTTTTTCATTCTTCATGTAGTTGTCCTTGGGTGAAAATACTTGGTGCTTTTTCTTCACCACTCTTGGCTCGTTAGGTAGAGGGTGTTAGTTTATAACGTATCGGAGGAATTGTATATTTGTAAATATTCTTAATAAGCTTCCATATTGAGTTGTCGTATCGGCATCTTCTGGAAACGCAGTTGCCTCATTAACGGTTTGATTTCGTATTCAGTTTATTTTGTTGTCTGATAGAGCTGGAGCTTGAGTTTGGCGCCTTCAGATCTTTTTTTTTGGGTAGGTAATTTTCTTGACTACTAAAGGGATATTGAGATTTGTCCTTTTCCCAGTTTTGATGGCTGATACCCATTCCACTGTTTTTATAAGAAGCCCATTAAACGATCTCAACACTTTTGTTTAGACTCTTGGGGCTCACGTCTAGATTTATTTTTTTTTTTTTTGAGTACTTTTCTGCATTCATCCCAGTCTGTTTTACAATTGTATAGTGTCGGTTTTAGAAAATATGAAAATCAAACACTTGAAATCTCCAACATTCACTAATAGTGAGAGGACACTGACAAATCTATAGCTTCCACACCATATCCATAAAGTTATGAAAAAACAAATATCGATCTAATGTAGTTGTTTTTTATTCATAATTTGTTTTGACTTAAGGGATAAAATAAAGAAAAATTTGGAAAAACGGATGCAGCAGTCATTGCAACAGCTTGGTAGCGAGAAAGATGCCGAGATTCAGCAGCTTTTGGACAGGGTAGAGAGCTTACAGAATCATATCGATAATCTTTGTCAACAGCACGAAGAACTTATGCTTCGGGCCGAAAACGACAAGCAACAGGCTCTCCTTCTTGGTGAGTTCTAATTACCATATTCTGCTTTCAAATATTTATTAATAATTAACAATTCAATTATGATGGTATCTATTCGAATAACATTTCTTATTTTATATTGATGCTGATTCGATGTTTGAAAATTATATGTGGATTGAAAAAACATTGTGTCCCTCAAAAAGAAATTTTATTTTAGATTCTCTTTGTTCGGTTTCTGAGAGACGGAATCCTGATAAGATCTATACCGATTGTCCTTTTGTGCGCTACCGCCTGCCACAGAATTCTTATAAAAGCATCTTTTTAAAGCAACTCAGATTATTATGAAATTCAAATATATTTATACATATTTCATTTGGGAGGGAGGTGACTTTTGATGTATCGAGGACAATTACCCGCCTCACTATGTTCGGCGGGAGAACACAGGCTCGCTAAGAGAAGGTGACACTTCTCCTTCTGAAATAACATACTACTTTCATCAAAGTACTGTCCCATAGTGATAATACCCTTTTTCTCAAAAGTAACGAAAACAGCTATATATCTTGAAATGGTTGAATATCTAAAAGTTAATAATCTCATCGGTAACAGTTAATATGGTTTTCGCATACACCGATCAACAAGTGAACTTCTTAGCCATGTGACGCATTCGTAGACAAGGAATACCTATTGAATATTTAGAAGAAATACTTTTGACAGCCATAACTCGGAGTCGATGGTTCATCGTAGAGCCATGTTTGTCCACCCATGTTTGCTGGGAGTACTTAAGTACTCTTCTTTGGGCGCGCTGAAGAGTCCGAAGGATTGAATAAAGATTTGTTCAATCCGTTCCCTAAGAATTTATTGCCAAGGTCAATTGGCGTAGAATTTTTATCAATAGTGAAAATACAAAAAGATATTCATGAAAAAAAAATTGGTCCGCCGAAAGCTATGCGAATTAATATATCTAAAGTTATGATAAATCTTCGATCAAGAAAAGTGAGAAAGCTTCATCAATTGTTTATCTTCATTTTCGAAAATGTGAGTGCTAACTTCGCATTTTGAGGGTGTCATTTTCCCATTACAGGTTAGGTTACAAACAAAAATTTTTGTGTTACAAATAGTTACTAACGATGAACTTTCCAACTGTACATTATTTCTCGCGAAAAATCGAACAGTGGGTGCCCGTGAAGTAAGTCTCATTTGAACCAGGGGCCTGACTGACCACCTACGTAACAAAAATATTTCTTTTCCATGATACACGTATTACTTAGATAAGTTAGATTCATAACCCTGTCATTATTTCAAATAATTCCATATCAGCTTATTATTTCGAGGTAGAAATATTTTGGTTTTCGATATTTCAACAGCGGTACTTCCTTTCATCTAAGTAGAAATAAAAGATGATATCATATTAGGTAGTGAGGTATTTTCTATAAATAAGTCAAAACTTTCCAATTTATTTTCTGCGCGTTTCGAATGAATCATTTTCCATATCTATTAGCCGTGATATCAGGCATAGTATTATACAGAAGTAAGTTGAGAAAACTGTAGTGCCTTCGAAAAATTAATGATGATTCTTTATACCGACTCAACGAAGATGATTGTCTAGGTAAGAATGAAATGTTTTATTCCTGGTCAAGAGAACAGAGCCGAAGGCAATGCACGCTTTTAATATATACGCTGATCAAAATAACTTTCCATTGCTACTTTTCATAACAAGGAGGTTGCAATCTATTTATTGTCTACTGATTTTCATTGCGAGGTTTTATTTGATATCGAGGCGCTACGAAAAAAAAGATACATTTTCATCCAAATATTGACATTTACCGAAGATTTACCTTGATGGAAATATATGCAGAAAATAAATTACATCGTTTCGACGGTAATCAATTCTACAAACTTCCAGTGGCCTTTCTTGGAAAATCATGATATAGAAAATTTCCTGAATATACAGGTTGATTCATTCTTTTCCGGGAGTGCTATCGATGAACAAAATATTTAAAGTATAATATTTAAATAGTTTGATTTTTCATTCACAAATTTGGAAACAGCAGAAAAAATAAGTGAGATAAAATGTAGCTGGTGTTTTCACACACCAATTGTTTCATTTGTTAGCTGGAGTCAAATCTAGATGTTTCAAAAACAAGGTGGCACAAAATTTGAAACAACGAATTGTTATCCACAAATGGTTCTTTTTCAGCTTAAATCATGAACTATTTCTCATTTTCCTTCTATATCCCGACGTCCGTATTTTGGACGAATTTCATATCAATGACTAACTCATATTGTGCCTTTAAAAAAAATTAAAAAAGAGGAGAATTGCTCATTTCGAATGAAAAATAGATTTATTTAAACAGAACAACAAAAAACAATTGTTGCAACAAATCTACATTTCGAATTTTAAAGGTTGAACATCTTAACATTATGTCAGCTACAACAAGTGTATTAGCCAGAATCTCTTAAGAGGAGTTTATACCACGTGACTTTCTCCCCATCCGTATAAGGCGTAAAGGGGAAAATACTACCAGAATGTGGGGTGTTGCCAGAACATTTGTTGAACGATAAGTAGAGTTAACGAATATTACAATAGTTTCCACTTTCGCAGAAAAGATGGGAGCACTTAACTAATGTCTTTTTTCAATTTCACCAGGATACGAATTGTAGCCAATGGCGAGACTTTTCAGGAAATTTTTTAATGTGGAGATTTTTGCTTTTTAACAATCCACAATCCACATATATTCCCCTTCTCCTGATGCTGTATGCCCTGTATACTAATAGTTGGGGAGGCGACGATGCTGAATCGGGATTTACTCGAGCGTTGTGGAGACCTAGTGGAGTTTGAAGATTAGATGGTAGGAAGAAAAAAAGGTTCTATGATGTATGCACTTTCACGGGTGGGGAAAGCGTCTTCAGGGTCTCAAAGATGTAAAAAATCATCAGGTGTACATACTCGAGCGTGTCAGATTAAGATACTCTATATGCCCTACGTGTCTGTGATAATGAGTTCATGTTTATCTGACAGTTTGCTCGGTGGGACTGGCCGTACAGAAGAGTTGAAAATGGTAAAAAAAAATTTTTTTTCAGCGTGTCACATTTTTGGAGGATATGTTAATTGGACCCAAAGGAAGCTACTTTTCAAGGGACTGACAATTTGGACGTGACGCAAGGTCACAGGGGTCTTTCGAGCGTTTCAGATTTTTATACAGAGATGGTTCATCTTAGTGTTGTAGACGTGTTGAACCATTAATCTGACACTAATCAGGGAGGGTTTTCTTAATCTGACACTTTGAAGATGATAAAAATGCCTTTTTTCCGAATAGTTCCCTGCCTGTACCTCTAATCGTTTTTGTATTCATTATGAAAGTTGTAGATAATAAAATTCTACACAACTTTTGTCTGAAGCAATTTTACATACTTTTAACTGTTCTCGAGTCAGAGGGCGATAAGGGCGAGCAGCTTAGCCACACATGCGAAAGGTCAAGGTCAATGTAGAATCCCAGTCTAAGCTACATTCATCCAATTGTCGAAATGACGAGGTATTTCTATGATGACAATTTCGAAATTAGTCACGAAAATTTTAGTGTTGTCTGTGACTGAACCTTAGAATGCACTATTTTCCAACGAGTGAATTTTCGCTTCAGCATGTATCGCTAAACACCTCGCATTAATCGCCATATATCTCAAAAACGTTTGAACGTAGAAAAAATTGCTAACGTCAAAATTTGTAGAAAATGTTATGCTCTACAACTTTTATAATTTGAAGATTTGAAGCTCAGGGGGAGAGGTAATGCAAAAAAACTGTTTTTTGTGACCTTTTGGCCAATTTTTATTTTTCGGCTTGCTAAAACTGTCAGATTTTATTGTTTCTGTTATTCTTGAATCATTAGCTTCAAAATAAGAAAAAACGCCACCGCGCTCGAGAATGTACACGTGACGTTTTATTTTTGCACATTTTTCGCCCTCCCACACATTTTCGACACGCTTATATTGTCAGATTAAGAGAATATATTCTTTTCAACATGTAATTAACCACATATATTTTAATCTGACATGCTCGAGTATGTACAATGATCGTTTTTTTTTTTACTATTCGGACAAGCTGTCCTAGACAATTCCCTCTATATACAGGTCTAATTTTTGGTACTCTACAGGGTCCAAGGTATGTCCCCTTATATTAATCTGACACGCTCGAGTAAATCCCGAACTTCTCTCTTCGGCTCCCCAACTATAAGGGAGATTTAAAATATTTCGGCTTATCATGGACACGAATCAGATTTTGATGAAACTTCTTGGCCTTCAGCTCATCACGACCATCAGGCCCTTCACGATCGTTACGAGGCAGTTCGTAGAGAACTAGAGGGCGAGAAAGAAACGCTGGAACGATTCAAGAGAGAAGCTAACAGTCGTTTGGAACAAGACAGAATCAACATCAATCAGCTGAAAGAAGAACTGAACAAATACAAGACTAAACTGGAAGAGGCCAAAGCGAGAACTGAAGAGGAAAAACTCAAACTAGAGCAGAAGATTGAGGAGGTTCGGCACGAGAAGGAAGTAGCCGCAGGAGAGGTGAGAACGAATGAATGTTTTAGGCCCGTTCGCACCAATACCCCTTAAAACGAGTACTTAACTAAGTGTCGTTTGAAGTTAATGGACGCTTAATTTTATTCCCAGTTTTGCACGACTGTGGTTTAACAGAATCTTAAGGAGCCCTTAAGTTTTTATATCTAGTGATATTTCTGTTTTTTATTTTGGTGCAACTTCATCCTACTCCAATAAAGCTATTTCATTGGTTGGCTGGTTGCCGATGATCGTTGTCATTTCAATAACCTAACTTATTCGTCCTGTCAGTCAGTTTCAAGTAAATTATTATATCATTATCAAAGAGTAACAACTTTTTGTTATTGAATTAGTATTATTATTGATAATGATAAGGATTGTCAAATAAAGGGTACCTCAGTTTATATAAGTACAATACTTTTTCTTTGTAAGGTCTTGTGTGAATTTGTTTTCTTAATGTTGAAGGGCAACGTGAAGAAAATGTCCTTATCATCCTTGTTAGTACAAATATGATGAATGATTGCCAAGCAAGTGGTGGTAATCTACAAAGGGCACTCAACTTCTCAACGGAAAAAAATAGTTTGTTGCTAACTAGTATGATTCATGACACAAAATTGAAAATTGAAAGACTGATGGCATAACAATAAAGGCAAAAGAGAAGGCTTGATATTCAATAATGAATTCATTCAATTATCAAAATCCATAAAAATAGGAAGTTCTGCAGCCAGTTCAACAAATTATTCTAGGTTAGAATTAATCCTGCCCTCAAATATTTAAGTGGTCATTACAGGAGCGCTTAACTTTAATGTTAGCTTTAGCCATTTAAATGTTAACAGTTGGTGTAACGTAATTTAAGAGTTCATTTCAAGGGACACTTAACACTAAGTATGTTTGGTGCAAACGGGTCTTAAAGAGTTTGTTTCCTGATATGTGCGTTTAACGACTCGAAGGGGAGTTTAAGCAAGTAGTCTAGGATGGGAACGACACTTTGTGTCGGAGTTGGGAATACTATTATTGTATATACCTTCGCATTTTTTTTACGCGCTGCAGTGCCCAAAGTATCCCGCGCGCCATTGCTGTTCTCACATAACGCATCAGTTGGAAACTTTTTTACGACATATTCGACCTGTGTCTATGTTCTTTGACCACTAAAAATATTAATTTATCCTTATTATTTATTCATTGCCGTTTAGGCGTTATCATTCTTCATGATTGTACCGCTGGCATCGTTCTCTGCCGTGACCTGAGCGCGTCCCAGACTTCTCAATTCATCATACGTCCGAGGCGACGTTCGCAAAGCGAATCAGCGTACTGAATTAGGGAAAATATAGGACATATGCTATTGTCTTCGTCTTGGTTTCTATCTGGAGGGGATTGAATCGGACACCGTTTCATATTGGGTGGCGCTCTAGGTAAATATTACCCAGTAGAACACGCCAACATTGAATAAAGTTCCATCAATTCCAAATGTTCTCCACCGTGGAAAAATGCTATGTTGCTCTGATGAGGCCAAATGAGGCCGAAACCATGGTCAGCATCTGCTTTTCTTCTGTGGAGCGTACTCCATTTGGGGCCTTGACGATGGCAAATTATCTAGCTCAATTCAGATCGTAACACTTGTCGATATTCATATGATCGGGTGGTATGCATCTGAATTTATCCTTATTATTTATTCATTGCCGTTTAGGCGTTATCATTCTTCATGATTAATTTAACTTTTTCCGTTCTGCGTGTCGAAAAGTGCATTGATATTTGAGTTTTCATATACAGGGTGAGTAGTTGACTCGTACAAATATTTTAACAGTAGATCTCAAGGTTAAAAGTAACATTTTTTTCTTATACCAGTTTTTTAGATTCGGCCCTGACAAAAAGATAAAGCTATTTTAAGTTCTCATAATGAGCTTTGGAGAAACAAAATAACCTTCAGAATAACTAGCTAAATCTGTGATACTACACATCTGTGGATTTTTTGAACAGAACTGTATTCAGCCAATGTACTAAATTTTCCAAATTTCACAGATACGTTTTAATTTTTGAACATCAAATTATTCGAAAATGGCGCATTATACGATAAAATATAAGAAATACTTTTATTTCAAAAAAAGTTCAAATGTTGAAATATTCATTAAATATTTAGCGTCCAACTTATTTTTAAGAGTTTTGTTCCTTGAATTTTTGGTATTTTCATGGTACGTAATCGTCAAAATGAGTTAACTGGAAGACGTGGATGATATCTTGTGTTCGAAAAAGATCCAACAAATAAATGAAAACCCAATTCCATTTCATTCGATAAAACCGTTTGTGAGATAGAACTAAAAATAAAATATTTTTATGGTTTTTCAACAGCCTCTATCGTCAAAACCGAGATGTTTCGGAAAAAAAGGCAAAGGAAACAAGTGTTTCTTTTGACCTCAAGAATCTACTTTTGAAATATTTGTACGTGCCAAAAATTCACCCTGTATACTGTTTGAGTCAAGAGGAAATCTAAATATTCCTACTACGTATAGGAGCTTCTCAAGTGAAAATAAAATGACCTTTGAGATTTTAATGATAAAATGAATTAAGTGTCTTTTCCTCGTCATGAGCTTTATACAGAGTGATTTTCGGTTTCCAAGGAAAAATTCGATTCGCCATAACTTTTGAACGATAATAATCAATTCAGTAAGTAGGTACCACTAAGTGAAATAGCTTCGGTTGCGATTGACAAGGGGAAGTGAGTGAAATCCTACCCTAAATGAATAGCTTTTCCAACTCGTTCGTAAAGTGTCTTTCTCGCACTCGAATGGTCGCGTCGTTCTTCAGTGTCGTGTGCGGAAAAGTATCACTTTCGATATGGGACTGATTGGAAATAAATTCAATGTTTTCACATTTTTTCACATGCACAGGTAGAAAACTTGAAGATCCAATTGAACCTTACTGAAAACAAATGCAGCACCGTGACTGATCAGCTTCACGAAACAATTCGAAAGCTCAAAGAAGTAGAGAACCATTCGGAGAGTCTGAGGAAAGATCTGACGGATGTTCGCAGGCAGCTAGCGGACAGTACTTTTGAGAAAGAGAAGTATCACACAACAAACAAAGAACTGAGGGACTACATAAAGAAAACGGAAAGCGAGAAGAGAGACCAGGCAAGACAACTCGAAGAGTACTCCATGAAAATATCGAGTGAGTAAGAAATTTGCATTTGATTCTGTAAAAATATCAATGGCGTCCACCATCTAATTTTTCATTGAAAATTGAGTAATAAGGTAAATTTTTCATTAATTTTTTTACAAACGAGTTAGTTTTTGAAGGTTTTTTAGTGGCATAGTCGTCTCCAAATTAGCAGAAAATTTTATCTGAAGTAAAAAAAACAAAAAGCAGAAAAATGTGAGAAAATATAATGAAGTCCTTCATGTCAGATTGACC
This sequence comes from Coccinella septempunctata, assembly GCF_907165205.1. Classification (NCBI taxonomy): domain Eukaryota; kingdom Metazoa; phylum Arthropoda; class Insecta; order Coleoptera; family Coccinellidae; genus Coccinella; species Coccinella septempunctata. The sequence continues at coordinate 17,477,634 of NC_058196.1, forward strand.
TAAAATTCACAACCCAATTCAAAAAAGATTCGGAAACTGCATGAATAGCCCTATAACCATCCTGAAATTTATGAATCGTTCAATGATTAACCAGATGATTTATGGTCTATTCTGGTTCCCCACATTAACAAGTAGGGCTCTCAACTGAATGTAAGTATTCCATTCAGACTGCCAAATGTCCTTGTTCTTAAATTCGAATTGAGGAAAGAGTTGGACCATAAATATAAGGGTTTACGCGTCTGGGAATCATATTTTGTGGAATATAGGACAGAATGAGTGGTGGTACAATGTTTGAAGTAACTGGTAACCATTGAATAGGTGAAGATCTAATAGTTTCAGAAATAATTCTAATAATGATTAAGCGGGTCATCAAATTTTTGCACATGAGAACTATTAACCCAAACTGAGCAGCAATATTCAGCAGATGAAACAAACCGAAGCTAGGGCTGCCGTTCGAAGAGTAGTTGAATCAGCAACCCATCCATGACGTACCAGCTAATTTTTGCAGGAGTTGTCAACTTCAGACGCAAATTTTCCAAATGCGCTTTGAAAGTCCGCGAAGAATCCAGCTTAACTACTAGATATTTTGCATTGAAGTTATATTCCAAGAAATAATTACAGAAAACTACACTCAATGCTCTATATTTTTGATGATTATTAAAATTATTAAAAACCGATACCTCGGTTTTATTTTGGTTAGGACGAAAACACCACTGGAAAAAGTAATTCCTCGAAATTTCTTAATCTGTGGATAGATTATTCTCATCTAAAATCAAGATGAAGGAATGCGAGGGCAATATCATCAGCCCAAATTTCTCAGAAGAAGTAGTAGGGATATATCACCCAAATATAAATTTAAAAGAAGAGATACTAAAACTGATCATTTGTGGAAGATCGTTATTCAAAGTTTTGAATTTACCTACTACTATTATCAACAAAAACACGAAACCTTCTATCTGAAAGCATGTTTTCAATCTTTTTCACACTCCAGATGTGTTAAAACTTTGAAAAGGAAACCATCTATACTCTGTCATTTGATGCAGATAAATCCACCAACGCTGTTCCTGTTTTTAGTAGATCATTGAAACCTGCTTCAAAGGAAGTGTTGTTGTTCAGAACCTGCTTATAACAATTTCTATTCTTCCTGAAACCCCCTTGACAATTTTTGAAATCGTCTTTTAGAGTCGATTCAATCCTAAGAATTAGCCTCTCTAAAATTTTGAAAGGAATTCAATAAACTAATGGGTCGATAACTGTAGGATCAAAATGATTTAGGCGTATACGATAATTATCTCATCATTATCACCATGTCTCAAACGGTTTTGAAGCTCAGAAATCAACTTGCAGTCTTTTCGATATAGGCCTCAACATGGGGACACCCATGTGAAAATCCGAAATCAAGTTTACTATACACAAATATATTATAATAGAGAGATAAAATTGCCTCACGATTTTTGAATAAGGACATTGCCTCACAGCAAAGTGTTGTATGACTGTCACAAACTACATAATCAATATGTTCATCAAAGGAAAGTTTGGTATCAAAAAGTACGCAAGCATTTGAATTTCTACATGCTTCTGCGACTCGTTCAGGATAACCGATAGGATTGAGGAAATTTCAAAACTTCATCCAATATCCCTCAGTAAACCTATGAAAAATAATATGTATTAATTCTTGTAATGGCGACAGAACAATTCTAGGTGACCATATAACAGAACAAGATAGCAAGCAGATATATGCAGCCTGTGTTCCCTATTTTGTCATATAAATATACCATTTAGAGCACAAATATAGAGCAGCTACATATCAGCTGCGCTGTGCTTGTGTCCGCCTCAAACAATAAACAAATCTCCTCTTTCTCCTCAATAGTTCAAATCATGCAAATATTTGTCACTGTTAACCTTATTCGATAAAAAAATTGTTGTTGATATCATTCTAACAAAAAAAAGATTTCATCCATTATTCTTCAGCAATGTATGAAAAATAGTATAAATGCTTGCTTATTCTAATGTTGAACACATAACAAAAACAATTAAACATACTGAGTCCCATTTGTAACAATACGACGTTCCAAAAAAATTACATATGTGTTTTCAGGTCTAGAAGAAATGAAGTCATCTATAGAGAGCGAACGGAATCGTTTCCAAAACCAGGTTAGAGACCTTGAAAAGGATTTAACTCAATCGGAACATAATATCCTGAGCTTGAAGGAAGAGATCCAAAAGGCACAGAACGCTGGATCACAGCAGCAGGCGGAAGAAAAAGAGCTTCAAGCCAGATTGCTAAACGAAATAGAGGAACGGGAGAGGTCTCACCAGGAGGTTCACCAGCTGCGAAAGCAGATTTCCGAACTGGAGAGAAACCTGGAACATTGCAGACAGGAACTGAATAGGGCCCTGGCGCATACGGGACATCTTGAGGAACAGTGGCATTCCAGAGAGCAAGATCTCCTGATTCACCTTGAGGACAGTAGGTCCCGAGAGAAGAGACTCGAAGACCAGAAGCACAACCTTGAGGTTTGTCTGGTAGACGCCACTCAGCAGATACAGGAACTGAAGGTACGAATGTATTACAATATTTCGAATTGAGTACTGAAAATATACACAGTATTTCTAATGATGGGTCATTTTATCAATAAAAAATGTGGAATTGGAATTGTCATCATTTTATCGTTTCTGTTTCGAATGCTTATCGAATGCGATTGTTGTATCAACTTAGCTTTTTTTCTCTTCAAGCAAGAAATGAATGAAGTGAAATGAATGCACGAAGATAGTTTTAATTAGTTCGAAATAAATACATCGATATTTATATGATTTAATTCCATCAAGGCATTCGCTTTATTTGGTAGTACGTTTAAGCCACACTCCTGTCGAATCTCAGAGCGTTAAAAGGTGTTGGAATGTTTTAGATATGTTTACGTATTTTGTGAACTTCAAGGAGAAATCTTTTTATTCCAAAAAAGATCATTTCTAGGGTTTAGGATTCGACTTAAGTAGTATATTGTAACGGGTTTAGTTTTCAAGGGTTTAATCTCGAGCGCCAGCTATTCTTTCAATAAGGAAGGAATAACAAACCCACCCAGGTACCTACTAGTCGGAGACAGAGTTCGGGGTTATCTAAGGTGGTAGCGATAACAAGTAGTTTAAAACCGAATTTATTACAATAATCTAAATTACAGTGAACCATACAATGATTTCCAAGTCAAGAAATATATACATCTGATGACCCAATCCAAAATGAGGAAAACAGTAATGCAACAATTAATCAAACTCAACACAGTGAATTTAATGAATTAAACAATATTCAAATTAATTAAATTCAGTCAAAATATCGGGTATTAAAGAAAGAAATCAATAACGCTCACTTTGATTCCAACTGAGACAATGAGGGACGTACGGGATTCACACAAAATTTACAGTAACCGGTTGTCTCAGAAAGATCTAAGTCCCTGCAATCGGTTAATTTAGCGATGGGTTTGATCCCGAGCACTTTCAGTGAATTTCAGTGTACAGGCCAATCAGAATTGAAACTATTCAATAAACGGGACGGGGTTGATTCAGGTGAAACACAATGCTACAATTTGCAGGATAACGGAGTAGTTTATCGTGGTCTCTCCGTGGCAACCTTGGGTGTACACGCCAAGCATTACCAGCAGAAAGACTTCGAGACCTCTGCTGATTGGTTTCCGTCACCAGAGGACCAGGCAACAGAAGTCTGCGGTAAACGGGAAATCTGAAGGGAACACAATAGGGGTAGGACGGGATAGGTTGCTGTGGTCTTTCCGTGGCAACCTTGGGTGTACACGCCAAGCATTACCAGCGGAACGACTTCGAGACTTCCGTCGGTTGGTCTTAGTTCACCAGAGAGCCAGACGAAAGAAGTCTCTAAACGGGGGGATTAACAATAAGGATTAACACAATCAACCAAATAAAAGAATGCAACTTTGAATCACGAAGTATGCGGTATCAAGAAAAGACTTACGGTTTGTTCCGGTACCGTCACACCACCAATAAGAGAAAAGAAACAAACACATCACAGGATCATCGGATTTCGAAAAATTAATAGCGAAATCAAATCAAGATAATGAATGACTACCAAATAATGAATGAGGAATGCCGAATATAGAATAATGAATAACTGTCAAACAATGAATAATGAATGAACTGCAGAATAATAATGACGTCCGTCTGATGGTGCGGCCCTATTCATCAACTTTTCAGCCTGTGGACGGTCATGTGATCAAAATTGCATCCAAAAATTCGGTATTCTCGAATATTCCTCCCAGAAGAAATATTCTCGGTGGCGGTTATCTCGTTATCTGTAATCCACGTTGTTTTATGCTGAATTCGGTGTGTTTTTGTGGACGGAAAAACGACGCCGAATGCAGAAAGACACTTTTTCTTTGTTTTGAATTATTACGACGGAACTGATGGAAATTTCAATTTTACGGAATTTGATTTTATTAATCAGGATTCTGAAAAATCAAACGGAATATCTATATTAAAACTAAAATCTCCATCAGACGGTGTTGCATTGCTTCAAGTGGAAAATTCAGGGAAATTGACATTTAAAACGAGCCTTGATTTTTTAAAACAATCAAGTATCGTTACAATATCGATGAGAGTTCCCATTCACTTTTTAACATAACCTCACTACTTAAATCTTGACTTCGCGCTCAGTTATGTGGTACTCGATCGTTGTAACTTTCTTCGCTGAGTGCGCAAAAGAACGAAATACAGAATTAATTTTAATTATAAATGTGCCACTCTGCAGTGAATTATCCTTGTCGCATTTTCTCATACGATATGGACCATATCTTTGCTATCCATTCATCATCATCATCATTTTCGGTCATCATTCATCACTTTTCGATTACTACGATTTGACACGTAATAATAATATGATTTTGCTTTTCTTGTAGGCTAAATTAGGAGGTTCCGAAGGTAAAGTGCGGGCCCTTGAGACTCAACTGAGTCAGCTGGAATCGAACAAGAGAGACGTTGAACAAAAACTCAGCAGCGTGATAATGACCTTGAGAAGAATCGCTGGTGTGCAGTTGGATGGCACGGTGACCATGCCGTATAGATTGATGAGTCCATCGAGGAGATGGAGCCCGGCAAGATGTGAGTGTGATTTTTTGTGTATAGTTTCATCCTGGATATTAAAACGTACTGTTCCATAGCTCACGAAGATGTCAGAGACGGCGTCATTGACGTTGATCCCGAGGTGGTGAGGAAAGGAGTGAGAAACTTGATGCAGCAAGTGGCCCACATTGAACGAGAAAGGGTGAGTGGTTATAATACCAACTGTCGAGGTATGAAACATTCAATGCTTTCAATATATCCTCAATTTCTATTGGAATATTTCCCAATCTTTAGTAATTCTTAATTGAAAGTATTTTTGAATTTATTATCGTGGCTTTTATAAAACTTTCAGATCAAATAGTTTTTTCTAGCCCCACCTCTTTTTCCGAGGGAAAGGTATCCCGGAGGTCTAGGCACCTAGGATAAGTTTCCTTTGTTGATTTATTGAAGAATCCCCCCCCCCCATATCATCACTGTATGCAAGCCGCGGATACCACAGCAGGTGGCTCGTTTATAAACTACAACCTCTCATTGATTTTAAGGTTACAAAGTGATACTTCAGAAAGTAAAATGAGTAAAGGAAAATTGGCAGTGAAGCCAAAAAAAGTTCCCAACTTATACCTAAATCTGCTTTCGTAATCAATTCGCTGGCCGAAGTGGACTTGGGCATGGCAGCTAAGCAGAAGCTGTTCTTTGTTGCCATTCGTTATGGAATTTAAGTGTAAATTCGAAGTCGGCATAAGTTCTTGCAAGTTCACTTGGGCAAGGAATGTCGTACCAGCTATGGATCATGCAAATGGTTATGATTTTATTAGTTCATTCATCCGAAGTTTATTGCGAATGGCGAATTTCGTGCTATGTATTATAAATATAATGATTGCTTTTTTTATTGATTTCTTAAAGTGATTCCTGCAGTCATTATTATATCAAATGTTCAATTTGCCAGGATGACTACAAAAATCAAGTGGACAACGTCAAGAAACAACTGAAAGAATTAAGCGACAGTCAGTCGAAGGGTGACTCGAAACTTACCAAGCTAACCCAGAACCTAAGAAGCCTTCAAGAAGAAAAAGGAAGCTTGGAGACCAAACTCGGTCAGAAAACCGTAGAGTTACAGTCTCAAACTGAGACCCTGAACAAAAAAACGGCTGAAGTTAAACAAATGCGAGAAAAAATAGTATCATTGGAACTATCAGTTGGAAGTGGTCAAGCAGAGAAGCAACAATATGAGGTAAGATTTCGAGATGTTGAGCTGAGTCCAACAAATGTAAATCGTGTAATCATTATTAGGAATCTCATTTGTTATCTAAGGGGCAATTTTACCTGGGTTATAAACCGAGAAAAGGTTAACCAACAATACTGGTTGGTTTCATTAGTCATCCAATTTCTGTAAAGATAGCAGTGAAAAGGATCCTTAGAGAGATGAACATTTTCTTTCAAACGCAGTCGAATTAAAAGTAAGGAAAGAGGTGAAAAACACATAGGCATATTGTGGAATGGAAAAGACAAAGGCAGCAAAAAACAAAGATAAAATGCCTTCTTATTTATTTTTGAGATTAATTTGAAACATGATGTATAGAGGCTCGCAATATAACTTCTCTTATTTTCCGAATTTCTCTTTCTTTTTATAGATATCATTTCATGTAAAAGTCTTCTGCTTAGGTATCGTTGGATTCCTTAAATTTTAACATCGTCGAACGTGAATGAATGAAGTTGTTCACTTGCTTATCTAAAAGGTCTGTTATATTTTCTTTTACTTGTTGGATTATGTGCATTGGTCATATCTCTCCTATGCTCCGTGATCCTTGTATTCAGATAGCTTCCAGTCTGTCCAATATAAACCTTCTCACAGTCACCACAATGAATTTCATATATGAGTTATATGACGTTTGAAAGGAACTCTTTTGGTGTTTTTTTCTTTAAGCGTACTCTAGAACCGTCTCACCATGTCTACCGATTTTTGGGCTATACCTAATTCATCAGTTTTAAGTATCCTTGAAATTTTTTTCCGACAGCCCCATTATGAATGTAATTTTCAAGAATTTGTCATATTTCCTTTGAGAACCAATCTCTTCAATGATGATGAATGATGCTAACCTGTTAGATATTTTTTATCAAAATATCTTCCACTTTTTTGGGATTTCGTTCAGTGTATCTTTCATCCGAAATATTCAAAACCTACTCTATGCTTCAGAGTTTTTATTTAGCTTTTGTTGGAATAATTTAACCCTTAATTTGATTCCGTATCCTATGAGATACACCATATTCACGCAATTATTCTTCTGTGTAGAGGGCTGCATCAGGTTGCATCATATATTATATATATAGACCTCATTTCATTCAAACCCACAACTATTTTCGCCATGCATGTTTGTTGAAAATACAGTGTCATTATAGTAAGTAATGTTGGTTTTTTATAAATGCTCTTGACAAATTAAGGGTTAAAGGTCGTTAATCCCTGTCCTGATGTTCAGTTCTATGGCGTGAATCCAACGTCCGAGATAAATAAACCTTCGTCGAATCGACTTCATATCCAGTATTCTCCACAATTATGCACTTTTGGCATGACCACAGTAAAGAAATTTATCTGAATGAAGTTTATTGTATTAGTCTTGAATAATTATTATGATCGAGGATCTGTCGTCTTTATCATTGAGCAATAAAACTATTTAATTACTCCACAGGAGAAACTAGAGAAAATGAAAATAGCTTTATCTCGCCTGGAGGCAGAAAAAAGAGGTCTCCAGGACGAGCTGAACAGAGTCGAGAACCGTTCTACAAAATTAGAACTTCAGAGAATGTCAGCCGATGGAGATCTCCAGAGACTTCAGATGATGCTGCAAGAAAAAGAAGCGGCTATACAGGTGAGTGCTCCCCTCCTCTAGACCCGGAAGTGTCAACTTCTTATTTTCGTTCCAGAAATTGCAGGAGAAATGCGATTCGCAGAGCAGAGCGATGGCGAGTCTGGAGGAAAGATGCATGTCGTTGAAGTCGACGATAGATCAGCTCAATCTGTCTTTGGAGCGGGCTGCCAGCAGCGAATCGGAAACCAAGAGCGAAATACAGAAGTTACAGAGGGATCTGCTGGAAGCGACGACGAGTTCCCAAACTGGAACTGAAAAGCTCAAGCAGGTATACCTATTTATACAGTTGTGCCCAACAGTACCAAAACGGATTGATCCTAAATTATATTTCTGCACCCATTCTTCTTTGCCCCAACCCAAGGTTTCCTCTTTAACCGATCAATAAATTCTATTCCGAAATAAGTTTTTCTTTGTATTTGACTTCTGACTCTAGTTTATGTTGAATCAGTTCCAGAAATCGTTAAGTACTTGCGAAAACGAGAGACGTTTGCTCAACGAACGCTTCGAAGTGACCCAACAGAATCTGGCGGAACTCAGAAGGAACAACCAAATCCTCCAAGATCAGGTGTCCAGATTAAACCAAGAACTGGCGAACAACGAGGTCGTGCGATCCAGTTTGGAATCTCAACTGAGACTGGCGCAATGGCCCACTGAAACCACAGTTGGTGGCAAAGAGGAAGAGGAACTTCACAGACAACTGCAAATCGTCCAGAAAGAGAGGAACGAGTTCAGAGCAAAAGTAGACAGCCTCACCACTAAGCTGAGGCATCTGGAGAACGAGAATCGCAACTTGGAGAGGTGCAGCGCCAAGTCCTTGTCCTCGACGGGAAGGACCAAATCCTATGAACATCCCGATAAATATCAGATGGACAGTCAGCATAGCGAGACCGAGAAAGATAAGCACGAACAGGAGAACAGAGAGTTGAGACTGAAAATCTCGAGATTGGAATCGGAGCTCACTGAGAAAGAGCTGGAGCTGAGCAGGCTGCGAAGTCTGCAGAGGTCGAGTCTGGACGGTAAATTCGACAGGGCAGAGATCGAACGGTACAGGGCTGCGCAGTTGCAAGCGGAGAGGTTGTTGGAAGCTAGAGAGCAGAGCCATAGGCAGCAGGTGGCTAGATTAGAAAATCAGGTACTGTTACATTCCATGTTTGATATTATCAGTAGTACTAGGACATTGACAATAATAGACGATATAATTTTATGACAACCGAAAGCTCGTTCCTTGATGTTAGCCTGAAGCCGAAGGCTGAGGGCTGTTACCAAGCAACAAGCTTGAGAAGTTTGTCAGAAAATTATGAAGCATTAATTTGTCAATATCCGGCAATTTTTTAACAACGAATTTTATAACTCAAGACAACGAAACATGTATTTATTCATCAAAAGTGCAGTTACTGATAGTACAATTATTGAAATTTAACCACGATTAATATTTATGACATCGACATGACACATACAGTATGGTGCAAATGAAAGGAATAAATTTGTTATTTCGTAAATCGGCGACTTTAAGAAAAAATCCTGAAACCCGTCGATTTTTAATTTAAAACGGTCTATTTGTAGGGATACCTTTTCATTTTCGTCGTCATCTATGTGAGCGTGATGACATCATGGCTAAAATTTTTAAACGGAAGGTCTTTCAAATACCTATTCAGCCATATCAATAATGTACAGTACATAATTGATTTTTGTATTTGTTAAAAAAATTAATAAAATTTTATTATTACAATAAATATTTAATATGTTTTACTCATTAAATACAACGAAACCTAAATTGAGTGCTGAAACTGATTACCTTCAGCTAAAATACCAGTGTCAATAAAAACATCATAGTGTAACGATACTTGATTGTTTTAAAGGTCAGTTTCCCTGAATTTTCCAGTTGAAGCGATGCAATACCGTCTGATGGAGATTTCAGTTTTAATTTAGATTTTCATTTTAGAAATATTTTTCAGAATCCTGATTAATGAATTCAAATTCCGTAAAATTGAAATTTCCATCAGTAATCCGCCGTAATAATCGAAAACAAAGAAAAAGTGTCTTTCTGCATTCGGCGTTTTTCCGTCCACAAAAACACCATTGATTTGATGGATTCAGCATAAAACAACGTGGATTGCAGATAACGACAGTTTCTTTTACCGATAAAGAGATAACCGCCACCGAGAATATTTCTTCTGGGAGAATATTCGAGAAAACCGAATTTTTTTATGCAATTTTGGTCACATGACCGTCCACATGTTGAAAAGTTGATAAATAGGGACACACCACCAGACGAACGTCAGTCATGATTCGGCAGTTATTTTCTTAATTTTTGTTCGACATTCATTCATTATTCTGCTCTTGATTTTTCATTAGTCTTCGCTTGATTGTTCTTGACATGATTCACTATTCAGCTTTGATTTCGCTATTAATTTCCTAAATTCGAGAATCCTGCGATCTGTTTTTTTTTTGCTAGTGGTGTAACCGTACCGGAGCAAACCGTAAGTCTTTTGTTGAAACCGCATACTTAATGATTCAAAGTTGCATTCTTGTATTTGTTTAATTGTGTTAATACTTATTGTTAATCCGCCTGTTTAACGCAGACTTCTGTCGCCTGGCTCTCTGGTGAACCAAGACCAACCAACGGAAGTCTCGAAGTCTTTCCGCTGGTAATGCTTGGCGTGTACACCCACGGTTGCCACGAAAAGACCACAGTAGCCTATCCCGTCCTACCCCTGTTGTGTTCCGTTTTCGTTTTCCTGTTTAACGCAGACTTCTGTCGCCTGGCTCTCTGGTGAACCAAGACCAATCGAAGTCGTTCCGCTGGTAATGCTTGGCGTGTACACCCACGGTTGCCACGAAAAGACCACAGTAGCCTACCCCGTCCTACCCCTGTTGTGTTCCGTTTAGTTTTCCCGTTTACCGCAGATTTCTGTCGCCTGGCTCTTTGGTGACGGAAACCAATCGGCAGAGGTCTCGAAGTCTTTCTGCTGGTAATGCTTGGCGTGTACACCCAAGGGTCCCAAGGTTGCCACGCGGAGACCACGATAAACTACCCTATTATCCTGTAAATTGTTGCATTGTGTTTCACCTGAATCAACCCCGTCCCGTTTATTGAATAGTTTCAATTCTGATCGGCCTGTACAGGTGGGCAAAATTCGTTGTCTACTGAAGGGATCTCGAGAACCATAGCAGCTAGAAGAAAACGGACGACACATTCTCGAGCCCTTTTTTCTTGACTAATCCAAAACTGAAAACATATCCAGTCTAACATTTATAGATTTTAAGTTATGAACGAAAATTCAGAAATTGTCATTTTCAATGAAGCTGAATAACTCGCTTATTTGAACTCGTATTCGAAATCCGTTGTTACATTCTACAGGCACTTTTTTATGAGGAATTCGAATATGATATCAATAAATTTTTTGATCCAGTCATTTTCGAGATACGACAGGGGTTTCTGATTTTTCAAATGTAAACTATAGTTGAAAGTTCCTTCATCTTGCTGCAATTTTTTTGCTGATTTCAAAAATGTATCATATATGGCTATTCACATGAATGTTACACGTTACACGAGAAAAAAATTCAATACTTTTTTCTGCTTTTCGATTCACTGTTGGATTTTCAGTAGGCTGGCGTAACCATAGCGACCGTTGAAAATGCATTATGGTTCGTGAACTCCACATAATCCTATGTGAACTCAACCTTCTGCGAAAGGAATCACCGACTGACGAATAATTATGTATTTCTTTTATATATCAATATCGAGATCGATATCCTTTAAAAGAGAGTAAAAGTATTTCGTCCGATTATTGAAGAAAAAAATTTATTCAATTATCGTTTTTCTATTTATGAAAGAAACTTTGAGAGTCAGTAATAAAATACGTTAGCTATCTATAATTATAATTTTTACAGAAGTAAGATGATGAAAAATAGGTACTTCTGTCAACGGTAGTGTTCTAATTGTGAACCATCGTAAGATAAGCATGCCAAACATCCCGAGAACAAACGATGGCAAATTAATCATCGAAATATTTATTCAGCAACATTCAGCGTGATTCCAATCATAGAGGCTCAGGTTCACAAAATATAATTCATTTTCAACGGTCGCTATGGTTACGCCAGCCTACTGAAAATTCAACAGTGAATCGAAAAGCAGGAAAAAGTATTGAATTTTTTCTTATGCTATATTCATGTGAATAGCGACATATGATACATTTTTGAAATCAGCAAAAAAATTGCAGTAAGATGAAAGAGTTTTCAAATATAGTTTACATTTGAAATATCAGAAATCCCTGTCGTATCTCGAAAATGACTGGATCGAAAAATTTATAGATGTCATATTCGAATTCCTCATAAAAAAGTGCCTGTAGAATGTAACAACGGATTTCGAATACGAGTTCATATAAGCGAGTTATTCAGCTTCATTGAAAATGACAATTTCTCAATTTTTGTTCATAACCCAAAATCTATGACCGCTGGGCTGGATCTGTTTTCATATTTGGAATAGTAAGGAAAAAAGAGCTCGAGAATGTGTCATCCGTTTTCTTCTAGCTGCTATAGTTCTCGAGATCCCTTCAGTAGACAACGAATTTTGCCCACCCTGTACACTGAAAATCACTAAAAGTGCTCGGGATCAAACCCATTTCTGAACTAACCGATTACAGGGACTTGGATCTTCTTTCTTTCTTTAATACCTTTTTTTCTTTAATACTGAATATAATAAATTCGAATATTGTTTAATTCATTAATTTCACTGTGTTAATTTTGAATTTCTGACCATCGAGTTATTTATTAAGTTCTGTTTTCCTCATTTTGAACTTGGTCATTAGCTGCATATATTTCTTGACTCGGAGATCATTGTATGGTTCACTGTAATTTAGATTTATTGTAATAAATTCGGTTTTGAATTACTTGTTATCGATACCATTTTAGATAACCCCGAACTCTGTCTCCGACCTGGGTACCTGGGTGGGTTTGCTATTTCTCCCTTAGAATATAGAATAACAGGAAGGAGCACACTGATCATTTCAATTTGACCGGAATAGAGGAGAAATATGGCCGACATATATTTCCGTTTCAACAGTGGCGTAGGACAATGAAGTTTCCAAAAAACTAACTTCAATAGTCGGTTGATTCTGATTAACCCTTAATAACCTGAGTTATGATCACTATTCTAATTGAATAAATGTTCTTTATAGAGTGTACAAGACAAAAACAACTCAATTTCTGTTTGAAAATTGTATAGTTTTTGTTTGAGAAAAATGGTGTATGTAACGCTAATAGCTACAGTTACTGAGAAATAAAATAGATTTGCCAGTGAAATTTGCGTTACATATGTGTAACACTAGGTTATTATGGGTTAATCAAACAAATTAGGGAAGCACTGACGTAACGTCAGAAGCTTTTTCAAGCTCTTTCAAATTGAAAATCAAAGCTGAAATTCACCCCGCCTAACACTGCTTGGCTATATCCTTAATGGTATTAAGGTCTATGACTCAACATCACCTACGCCCATGGAGTGTTATTGTCATGGGATAACCTTGTTATCATAGATAACCTACTTGTTATGTCATGAAATTCAGGAACTCATAATTAATACCTGATATTCAGCCTAAAAAAATCACCTACCTATGAATTATTCACGATAAAATATCCAAAATCCTTATTTCCAGCAAATTTGAAGAATCCAAATTACCAAAATTAAGTTAAAACATCACTTAGTTCATTTGGCCACAGATAACAGAATCATTTGACTTCCAAGTCTGCCACTTTTCAAATCAAAACTTGGAAGACCAATATGGCCGTTTCCGTCGCACAATTCCCGTCACATTTATTCGAAAAAGCTATTTCCTGATATTCTATGTTCTAAGATTTCTCCCTTATTGAAAGAATAGCTGGCGCTCGAGATTAAACCCTTAAAAACTAAACCCGTTACAATACCAATACTTAATACATTTTATTAAGAAATCAGTTAAAATTTCATCAAAATATTTGTGACAATACGCAAATCAATTACATCGTATTGATATGGCTGAATAGGTATTTAAAAGACCTTTGAAATAATGTATTACAACACCCACACCCACATTTCCATTCAAATTTTTTAGCGATGACGTCATCACGCTCACATAGTTGACGTCAAAAATAAAAAGGTATCCGACGGGTTTCAGGATTTTTCTTTAATTTCGCCGGTTTACGAAATAAGGAATTTATTCCTTTCATTTGCACCATACTGTTTATGGTGCTCTTCATCAAGATTTAAGTATGGTTTTATAGAATTTTAATTGCTATGACAATTTTCAACTATTGGTGTTCTACACTTTTGCCAATTCGCTAACAGCAGTTGATCTATTCGAGTGATTTATCATCTTTTTGTCCTTTACATTCAAATATGACTTGTCCTATACATACATTTTCATGTCTGAAATGATTTATGAATTATCTATATATCTATCTACTTTTACGGCTACTCTAACCATAGTCACACCATGTGGCCTTATCTTATATATGTTCTGAATGAAAATTTTCAATGTTTTTTTTATAATAACCTGGACCGTAAATAGATCGAACAAATAAAATTCCATAACAGTTGAGCCTAAAATGGCGACTTCCTTTTTATTGTTTTTACTTTCTTAAGAGTGTAATCATTTCTTTCGTTCTTGCCTTTTAACTCAGGATTATATAATTTTCATTTCCCAACCATCATGTTTATGAATTTTATTACAGGTGAGTTTGCTAAGGGACCAACTGAATCAAGAAATCAAACGAAGACAACAGTACGTTTTACGAAGCACGCAAGCTGGAAGAGAGATGGCCCAATTGCGCCAAACCTTGGGCGACAGCCTCAAGACTGTTTCTCAAGATCCCGCCTTGGATTCCTTGCTGTTGGAGCACGAAACCAAGAGATTAGATCATTCCATAGCAGCAACCAGTCTACCTCCATCCTTAGCACTGCCGACCCCTTCTAGCTCCTACCTGAGGTCATTAACGCCGCAGCCAAAATAAATCTAACTCTCAAATGTGATAAATCTATCCTGACGTGAACATTTTCAGAATAGGCAAAATGTTATTGGAATGAGGACCATGTTATAGGACTAGGTGGTTTTTTAGGCAGCTCCTGGTGGAAATTCTCAAGGATGATGTTGATAGTTCGATATTGTAATAGTGTTGTTTGATCACTGCCATTTCAGTTGGTTTGCTGGTAGAAACCTATACTCATAGAATGGTTTTTTGTATTTGGACACGAAAGAGCACCTTCCGAAGTGTTTAGTGTAGTATTAATATGTTAACTACTCCATATATTTCAATAAGAATATTTTTCACTTTTATAATTTTCTAATATTCGAAGGTATACTGTGCGTTAGGTTTCATACAACGAGGAGTATATTCAACCTGAATTGAAGCTCAATTTTCATTTAGAATCGACTTAAAATGAATTTTTGTGATTGAGGATATATACACGAAAGCCAGAGTGGCCTTGTATATGAGTTAATCTGATTTCAAAATATTCCAATTTGTCTTCTATTGGTCATTGATGATTTACTATGGATAGTTCATTTGATGTTTCGGTGTTTGGTTACTTTTTCTTTGTACTATTTATCTGTAAATTTGGTAGCTTCAATATAAATTTTTAGAGATTATTCGTTTCATTTCACTGATTCCATCATTGAGAATAATTGACAGGTTTTTATGTAAATAGGAATGAATAAAAGACACTTCAAGAAACCTCGTCGTCGAGTAGGCTGTGTAATTTTGAAGACTGTTATTTTGTTACTACTGCAGCAGTTTATGGTAATCCTTCAGATGAGGTACAACACCGGCGTGAACTTCAGATTTTGTCCAACTATAGATAATTGATTTGTGATTTCCATGCTCCATAAGTATCACATCTATTGTTGAAACACAGAAAAATGTCAACAGCTGTTGTTGGGGACCAAACGAGGATCATCCGGGACTATAAATTTTCTTGAGATAACGTTCGATGGAGGTCTTTGTTGGAGGGAACACGTTGACAAATTATGTAGAAAACTATCAAGTGGATTCTTTCATCATCATCGCTGTATCCCGTTACCTGGAATAAATCTACAAAAAGACAAAAAAAAAGGTGCGAACAGACTTGCAATTTCTTAGGGCTAATTGCGGCTGTGTGTCCTCCTGTGACTGAAGAAACCCAACCGTGACCTACAGATCCTTCCACACTCCGGGCATGGATAGTCACCAACCAGATCTGGCCGCCGCTGTATTATTCTCGTGTCTCCATTATAACTAAGCACCACAGATCCCACTGTAACCTGTCCAACGCTAGTTGTTCCCAGTTATGATTGGCATTAACGGATTTCACGGATTGATGTAGTATATCCTTAAACCGCTTATACTGGCCTACTGGTTTTCGGGCTCCCTCTGTGAATTCGCCATACAGAGCTATTTTGGGGAGTCTTGTGTATTGCATCCTCAGAATGTGGCAGCTCCATCTGAGTCGGGCCCTCGTTACTTGAGTCTCAATTGTTGTACAACTCGCGCGTTGCAAGACTTCTGCATTCGAAACTTTGTGAAACCATCTGATGTGCATTATTTGTCTTAGATGACGTTGTTGCGTTTGTTCAAGCTGCTCAATATGTCGATGGTAGGGAGTCCAGCTTTGGGAGGACGACTGCTTTGTAAACAGCTGTCTTGGTCTTCAGATTGAGGTCGTGATTTTGAAACACTCTGACATTTAGCTTCCAGAATGACTGTGATGCAGAATAGATACGGTTGTGTATTTCTAGGTTAGCCCTAGTATTTATGAAGCTTCCCAAGTATTTGCACTGCTCGACCTATTCTAGTGTTTCATTCTCCAGGCTGATATGTTTTTGAAGGCTTTCTGGCGGACTTACCAGGATTTTGGTTTTGTCGATATTGAGTCTAAGGCCTAAAGCTTCGTATATATGTTTATAGGTGTCCAGCATTATCTGTAGATCCTTTGGGCTGCTAGCTATAAGTGCGCAGTCGTCTTCATATTGAAGTTCCGTGATAAACTTCGAACGGGTTTTTGCTCTGAGGCGCTTCAGGTTAAATAGGCCACCATCAAATCTGAATCTTATTCCAACACCTCTTACAGGCAAACTCAAGTCAGCAATTATCGTGACAGCTATGGCGAAAATATTGAACAGCAAAGGCGCTAACTCGCAGCCTTGTTTTATTTCAGAGTTGGTTAAGAAATGGTCGGTTGTAGAGCCATTATGCTGTATTCTAGCGGTGTTGTTACTATGAAGACTTTTACACTACTAAAGAATTTCTCGGTTACTCCAAAGCGTACCATGATTTTCCACAGCGCTCCCCGATTCACCGGGTCGAAGGCCTTACTTAAATCAATGTAGGCTTATACAGCCTACATCGATATATATATCCTTGATTGTGGTTCACGGGCCTTTTCTCGCAGCTGTCGCAGTGTGAAAATTAGGTCCACCGTACCTCGATTTGGTCGAAAGCCGTACTGGGATTCAGGTAAAAGCTTGTCTAAGAGTAGAATCAGACGATTAGCCATAATCTTCGATAGAATTTTGCCGGCCACGCCAAGCAACGATATGCCCCTGTAATTGTTGCAATTTGACGTATCGTCTTTGTTCTTATAGAGGTTGATAACTAAAGCGTCTCTGAAGTCTTGTGGCACATCTACTTGTTCCCAGATCAAGTGGATTATTCGCGGTGAGAAGAATAAAACAACTTCTTGGGGATATAGAGGCACTACTTACTTACTACGCCCAGTTTCACAGTTCAGCAATATATGGCATTATACTGTGGGGTTCGTCGTCAGAGGCTGACAGAATTTTGAATTTTCATAAAACAAAAACATGCATTAAAGCTCATAGCTGGGGAGAAACGAACGACTGGTTGTCGACAACTTTGTGAAATACCATGTACTCACAATCCCATGCTGTTATATTTTGGAATGCCTCTTTTTCGTTCATTTGAATAAAGGAAGTTTTCAAAAACATTCAGATATCCACTACCATTACACCAGGAATCGTGAAAATTTGTTGCCACCTGAGCATAGATCGAAGAGGACGCAAAACACACATCTGTACAACGGAATAAAGTTGTACAACAGACTTCCTGAATATTTGAAATTTGAAGTGCCTGCCAGATGGAAGTTTCAAGAGAAGGATGAGGGCAGTACTGATTGCCAACGCGTTTTACAGTATGGATGGGTTTCTGTCGTACGTCTTTTGATTTTCCTATTTTACTGAGTGTGTTTGTACTTATACAACTATTTGTTGATTTGTAATGCCTTTTTCTCGGGGTACTCGAGCGCCAGCTATTCTTTAAAGGGAAAATAGCAAACCTACCCTGGTAGCTACGAGCCGAAGACAAGGTTCCTCGGTGTCTGGGGTGTTAGCGACAACCAGTGAAAGCCAAAATCAACGTACACAAATTATATTTGTCGACTCGTACAAGGAAACACAAATGGCACTAGTATAAAAAGACTCGAGATCGGTGAATTTACAGGGCAAAACGGACGGAATGAAACAGGATCCGATTGAAAATGAGATACGTGGTTTACGGACTTGTTCGCCAGCCAGAACCTAAGACGCACACTCAACGGACAGGTATCGGACTTCAGTCAGGTTAGGGAATGAAACAAGACAGCACAGATTCACGACAGGTCACCTAGGTCACCCTAGGTGCGTTCTTCACCCCCTGAATATCCACGTCATCGGGGTTGTTCGATAACAGCAGCGGTAAGCGTCGGAAAAACGAGGGAGGAAAGAGGGTTAGCCACTCCAAAGTGCGTTCTGCACCCCCCGACTATCCACGCCAGCGGGCTGCTTCGGCAGTAGGAATGGAACTTAAACTGGGGAGTAAGGGATGAAGGAAGGCTGAAGTTCCAATGATATTAAAAAAAAAGGCGGAGTGTCGTCTTACCTATGGTTTCGGTTTAGCCACTTGCACTCGTGAATTAAAGTCACCAAATAAAAGTGGAGTCAAAAAAATAAAGTTCTATTCTGAATTGACACGGAGCGATAATTCGGGTTCGTACGTAAGTCGACAGCAAGTTAATCGTAAGTGAAGTGACCTGCGGGGGAACATCTAATTTTATATCCACAGGGGGGGTGCGGAAATCAGATGTTGCCCCGACTGTCGCAATTCGGTGAAATTTGTATCGATGAAGACTTCTTAATTTCGACTTATCTGTCCTAGCGAACAAAAAGCATGGTTATCTTCCAATTCAGGATGTTTTATATGGTGCGACATCGTTTTTCAGAACTGAAAACGGAATAAAAACGGTGCGGACTGTTTACAATTCCGAACGATGCCGGAATCCTGAATTGGAAACTGAAATTATTTTTCTCCAAAATTAATTCAAAATAAAATTACTTAAAATGAAACTAACAGATTATTCTGAAATGAAGGTGCATTTTTGTCAGAAAAATTCACGTTCATTACAATATATTCAATAGCTATTGTTAACTGCAATCATGTAGATATTGTGTGTTCACAAACTTACTCCGAGAGTAGAGTAAGAGTATGGTCATGCTCAGAGAGCATACTCTGAGGAACTGAAAGTACATTTGTGAATGCTTTGTGTAATCAGAGCTTACTCCATGGCTTGCTCAGAGTACGTTTGTGAAAGCAACCCTAGAATAGTAAGTAGTGATCGATAGAGAGAGGGATGTTGATAAGTCTGTTCAACAGAAAGTGGAAAGGTCTTTGATCGCATTCCCGATTATTTGTGTGGTCATGCTCATACTTGTTTTCTTTCGGAATTAATTTTTTAATTTTAAATGAGATGAGATCTATTCCCGCCCACTGTCCTTTTATGTTTGTGTATGTTGACCTGAGAAGGCCTTTGATCGAAACTGGTCGTCAAAGTATATGATTAAAACAAGTGTGTTTTTTCTTATTATCCTATACTTGACTGATACTTTAGACACAATCATGGAGGAGTTAATCCACAGAATCCTCTAGTGTAGTATGCTCAGATCAGACCAAGAATTGAATAGTGCTCTTTTGGTTTGAGCTCAACGCCCAAGTTTCATTGCAACTCTTGGATTACATCCAGAAGAAAGCAGTAAAATTGCTTTATTACCTGAAGCCAGTCTACAGCCGTAAGTCAGAGGATATTTTCAGACTACGTGCCTGATTCAAGAAAGAATACCATTCTTCTATTCAATTAACTACGAGAACTACTGTTTGTCAAAATTCTAAAAAATTATGGAACAGGCTTTCAGCTGATGTTCTTCCATCGGAGCATAATTACGAGCAGTTTAAAATGAGAATTACCTGGCTGAATGTCACTTACTATTCAGCATACCAACGTGGTAGTTAGATTTTTATTCAATATTGTTCACGTGGATGCTGAAAAGTTTAAAAATTGAAGGGTTTTTAGTTTTTTTATTTATTCATTCATAGGAGACAAAATATACAAGAAATACAAAAATGGGAATACATTTTAAACCATCAATTTTTTACATGGGGATGGGGTGTCAACATGTCAAAATACCGATTAAGTATACAATCGTTTATTACAACATATTCAGACAAATCATACAAAAACGAATCAAAACGTTAAACGGTAATTCCAAAATTTTTCCTTTGTGTAGAAATTTTTTCGGCAAAGTATTTTCATTATTTCTTGTTTCATCTTGTACATGTTCATTATCTTGATATTTTTTGAATGGGCATTAAAATTGGCATGTGTCCTTCAACATTCAATTTATTTCAAGACATTAAGTGATGTGATAACTACATTCCGAACGATAGAAGTGTTATAAATTTCAAAAAATCATTTAATTATGTATTATTGTGTTCAACTTCTGTTCATTGAATTTATCAAGAATGTAATTGTGGTGTAAGTTCCTTGAAAAACCTGAAAAACGAATAAAATCAATATTGGACGTGATCCTTCACCCGACAGAGAAACCGTTTCTCTGTCAGATGTCGCTCAGTGTATTTATAATAATATACATCATATTATATTATATAGTCCATTCAAGAATGATTGACATCTCGGTTGGCTATGGAAAATCGAATTTAAGTTGGTAATAGTTCATGAGTTGAGATTTTGTGTTGCGAATTTCAGGTTGGTATTGAGAATAAATACTGATGATCTAGACCTATTATTACAGTGACTTCATATATGTGTATAAAGTCACTGTACCTATTATATGTGAATCTATGCACTGACTGAAAATACTTGGATTTTTACTGC
Source organism: Coccinella septempunctata (assembly GCF_907165205.1). Taxonomy (NCBI): domain Eukaryota; kingdom Metazoa; phylum Arthropoda; class Insecta; order Coleoptera; family Coccinellidae; genus Coccinella; species Coccinella septempunctata. The sequence goes on from NC_058196.1 coordinate 17,498,754, forward strand.
TGTTTATGTCCTCAATTTAATGAAACAAATTGGAAAAATAATTGCGCCAATTTTGAATGCTGATTAATATGCTCAGAATTCGAATATTTCTTCTTTTCAAATACCTTCTAGGTTATATTTATATACTCCACTTCTGTGAATGAAACTACAGAAATTATTGAAGGTATTTTGGTATTTTGTGACCAGATATTAAGCTGCGTCTGGATTTTCAAGGCTTACGGGGATGTCAATCATTCTTGAATGGACTATGTTATATATCATATCCGCTACTGACATGGAATAAAAGGAGCCGGCAATTCATTCTAGTTTCGTTGACGAAGGAGTTTTGTTGCTCTGACGAGGTCAAATGAGACCGAAACCACGGTCAGCATCTACTCTTTGTCGACGAAATGAAATTTCTGGTAATACTTTGAGCGATAGTAGTTTGTAAGTTCGCTTTAGATTGTAACATTTGTTAATTTAATCATCGGCGAATGTTATGCATCTGAATTAATTCGTTTATTACTGTTATTATTGATATGTTGGTAATGCCAAGTCGATTCAGGTCGAGTGAAGTCATTAAGAGTCGAATCTAGTCAGGTCGAGTCAAGTCAAGTCAGGTAGGTTGCAATTTGGTTTTTCACTTCGGCATCTGTAGAAATTAAAATTTTTCGACCAAATAATATAATTTATACTGTTCAGTATTGCCGTTGAATAATCACATCATAATTTTAAAATATAAGAAAACTTGTGAAGTTTTTGAAAATATCGAAGTATTCAACTTGACTCACAGAAAGTAAATACTTGTTGTTAACATCTATATTTGGATATATTCTGATTTGAAGTGGCATGTGAGCACTTGATAGAAAAAGTCGATAATTTTTCTTCATTTGCGGGGACATGTTATACCATGGTAGATCTTCAATAGAAAATATCAATTCCTGATGCTGAAAAATTAATGATATTCTGTGATTTGTTGAATTTCTGTTGAATATTTTCTTTTACCTTGTCTTCCAAATTTTGTCCTACGCTGCACCATGTATATTGTAAACTGATACAACCACATAAAAATATAATATTTTTGAGATTACCATCCTGTTGAATGAGAATTCGATATTGATTAAAATTCAAAGAATGAATCGAAATTGATTCAGATACATAATGTTGTTATAATCTCAATCGATCTAGGCCTACCCAGCAAACACTGAACAAAAACTGCACATCGTTGCTTCACTTGACTGCAGTGATGGTAATGCAGTAACTGCACCAAAAAGGACCGTATATGTCCCGGTGGACTGTGCAGTTACTGTACAGTACAAACTGCAGTTGATATACAGCCACAGCTGCACTTAAAAAACAGCGATGGTATTGCAATCACTGTACAGCAAGCTGCACTTCAAATGCAGCAGTTACGTGCTAAAACTGTACAGCTAGCTGTATTTTATATGCAATTTTGTCACTGTGCAAAAACTGTACAGCAAGCTGTATTTTATATACAGTAGTCACTGTTCTCAAACTGTACAGTAAGCCGCACTTTATATGCAGAAGTCCCTGTACAAAAACTGTACAGCAAGCTGTATTTTATTATACAATAGTCACTGTACTCAAACTGTACAGCAAGCTGCACTTTAAATGTAGCAGTCACTGTGTAAAAACTGTACACTGTACAGCAAGCTACACTTTAAATGCAACAATAGCTGTGCAAGAACTGTACGGCAAGCTGCACTTTGTGTGCAGCAGCCATTGTGCAGTAACATAATGAACCCTAGCAGCTGCCTACGACAATCGCCGAAGTTAGTTATTTGCCTCATCCTTCTGATTAGAAAAGTGGAATTAACAATTTTTTAGGAAGATTTTCAATATGCTTGCTCCAGCTCAATGATGATTACATTACATCGTGAAATATGTCGTTGAGAAACGAACCGAAGAAAATTGGCCCTAAAATTGATCCCTGAGGGACACCACATTTCACTTCGACAGGATCAGAACTGCAACCATTCCACTTTACTATTTGTCGGCGATTCGTCAAATATGATCGAATTAGTTTGTGTGTCCATTCTCTAGCATCATAATATTGTAGCTTATCTAGCACTATATATATATATATATATATATATATATATATATATAACCTTTGTTATTGAAACAGTATTTCGTGGCTGACGCTATCAAAGGCTTTGCTTAAGTCTAGGGATGCTATTATATGCCTGTTTGTATGCATTGGAGAAATTTAAGAAAACGACGGAGGTGAGACACCTGTCATAATACATCAATGTATGAAAGAAAGAGGGTCTTTTAAAATAGCAGTATACGGGGTGGAATAATAATTCGAATCGAAATATTACGATTCAAATCAAATCGAATCAAGTCAAATAGGACTGAGTGAAATATTGCTGTGAAAAAGGTGTTTTTATTCGATTTTTGCTGATAATTTAAGCGTTAATTTCTCAGTGTCATCATAATCGTCACAGAGGCATGACTTTGGGAATGTAATTATATGAATATAAATAAATAAAATGGTAGCTTTTTTGACGAAACTTCGTAGTTATTTCGATTAGAAAGTAGGATGTAAGAATCATTTGAATATAAAATACCTATTGGTAATATTGTATGAACACGATGATTTCATCCGTTCTTGAGAAAAACAAAATCAGAGACTTCATGATCTCAGAGGTAAATTTCAATTCATGAAAAGTATGCTTCCTAGTATCGATTGAAATTTATTCTGGGAGGATTCTGCATTTACTGAAACTTTTTAGGGTTTTCACTCCTAATCTCTGAAACAAAATCAATTAAAAAATGAAATAAACGATTTGCTCCCTCGTAAATTCTTGCACAAATTTGTCAGGAGCAAATCAACTAGAAAAAATTGTTGCCTGCCAATGAACTGAAAATAAAGGACTGAAATTATAATTTTATATTGTAACGTTGATTTGCTCCAGACAAATTAGTGCAAGACTTCACGCAGGAGCAAATCGTTTATTTCATTTTTAAATTGATTTTGTTTCAGAGATTGGGAGTGAAAACCCTAAGAAGTTTCAGGATATGCTTCCTAATGTAAGAAAAATTTTGCTGTGTTGCTAAATGTAATTTTTTTCAGGTCTGCTATGACATCATAATCTATTGCCGTTCAACTTCAACACCCCATATGTTTTTCCACAGCAATAGCTTGTCAAGGCATATCTGGTACCCATCGCTATAAATATTTCGATCTTTAGTGTTTCAATAATTATGATTCACTATGTATATTATCATTGAATGCTAACTACAAATTTGCCCTGAAAAATAATGGGAATAACCCTTCACCAATTTTTGTTGAAGGGCTACAAAGGGTTTTTCCGCAAAACGCAACATCCCAACTCAGACAAGTCGTATTATTATTTATTTATTTTATTTATTATAAATCTACGGGATAACTCCTTTACAGAAAAAAAATACATCTTAACAAAAAAAATAACAGCCTCATTAAAATAAAAACTACTACATAACAAACTAGTGTTTCACCTTCTTCTACCCATCACTGAGGAACGCGAAAGCACAACGCTCAGCCGAGACCTGAATCTACCGAGTGACTGCTCGCAGATATTCAACTCAGGATACCTGTTTATAAAGTAAAGAGTTCTACCTAGGTATAGATGATTACCATAATTAGTACGTAACGCTCTCGGCCTGAACAACTCAGTATGCGTAGTTCTTCTAGGAGACACATTCAAGGTTAGTCTTGACACTAGTTCAGTAGCCATGTAACAACTTATGCAAGAAACAACAGTCCAATACACGTCTTCTATCAGACAGCGACCACAGTCCCACTGATTCCCTAATTGCCGTAACACTCACTTCAGCATAACGTATACCCCTTTTTTGAGCAATAAATCTCAGGAATTTAGTTTGTACACTCTCCAGTGATCGAGAGGCCACCACACCTCTAGGAGACCAGACCAAGGAGCCATACTCAAGAATGCTTCGAATCAGGGAGCAAAACATAGAAATCAGTGCACTCTCAGAAAACGATCTGCAATTTCTTATCACAAGACCCGAAAGTCTCAACGATTTATCCCTCACGTAAGCCAAATGAGAATGAAATGATATTTCGTGTCGAACCACACTCCTAAGTCATTAACTGACGTTGTTCGAGTTAATCTCTCACCGCACAGGTCGTATGTGGAATGTATATAGTCTCTTCCTCTGGAAAACGTGATCACCGAGCACTTCTTGATGTTCAAAAACATGCGATTGGAAAAACACCATTCCTCCAATCTATTGCAATCCTGCTGCAGTAACTTGACGTCATTGTCACATGAAACAACACGGTAAAACTTCAAATCGTCCGCGAACAACAAATAGTCAGAGTTGAGAAACACACTACTGATGTCGTTGATGAAGAGGTAAAACAATATGGGTCCCAGATGGGACCCCTGTGGCATCCCAGAATAAACAGGAACATAGTAGGAAATGCAGTCTCTTAGTTTGACTGCCAAAAGACGGTTCCTCAAAAAGCTGCTAAATCACTCGTACCTACATAATACCCCTTATTCCCAATATGTGTAGTTTCAACATAAGGATATTGGAATTGACTTTGTCAAAAGCCTTGCTAAAATCACTGTAAATGGCGTCAGTCTGCCTACCGTCCTCCAGTGCACCGATAATATCCTCCACATAAACCAGTAGGTTGGTCATCGTAGATCTACCCCTAGAGAATCCGTGCTGCTGATTTATTATAAACGAGGAGCTCTCCCACACTAATCTGACACACACCAACTTATCGAGTAACTTCGGTAAAACAGACTGCAGCGCAATACCTCGATAATTTCTGATATCCTCTTTGTCTCCAGCCTTATATATAGGTACCAAATAACCGTTTTTCCAGTATGAGGGAAACTTCCCAGTTCTCAAGGAGACCTCAAATATATCACGAATTGGTGTTGTGAGTGAAAAAATACACCTCTTTATAAGCATCGCAGGCACCCCATCCGGACCACACGAATAGCCACCCTTCAAACCCTGGATCCCCTCAAAAACTTCCCTCGTGGATAGGGACAGCTGAGACAAACCAATACATTCCCGTATTGAGTGCATTCCAGGTGAAACTATATGCTCGTTTTCGTATGTCTTGGCAAAATAATCGGCGCACAAATTTGTAATGATGAAATTGGAAGTTGGATCGTGGAGTTGAACCTCCTCAATGGAGTCGCAATGATGCTGGTAACGACTCTCAGAAGAGCCAGGGGGAATATAGACAACACATATAATTGTCTTGATCGAGTTGATGTTTACAGACACCAACACCTGCTCCACATCCTGAATTGCACATTTTATTGTCCTGCCACACAAACCTTTACGTGTCAATATCATCACACCTCCCCCCCTCACCTTGGAACTAGTCAAATTCGATCGATCACATCGAAAAACATCCCACTCGGGAGCCTGAAATTCCGCATCAAGCACATCCGCACTCAACCACGTCTCTGTCAAAACCAAAACATCATATTCGCAGTCAATAGCCAAGGTCCTTAACTCATCTAATCGCGCACGAATACCACCGACGTTATGGTAATTTATTTATTTATTTATTTATTTCTCAAACAGATTACAAATCTTTTTACATGAGAAACACAAAGAATAGACTCAAAATATATCGAAGCATTGAAGAAATAAACCTTATATTATTATTTTACAACTAAATCAAATTAAGGAAAAAAAAGTCAGATTACAAATTTAACTCAATCAATATATTCTTGTTCGAAATACGAATGCAAGCCGTTGTAAAATGCCTTAGGAGGTTGGTAAAAGCTAAGATCAGACATACAGAGGACTTGGTTTGTTATCTTTAGCATTTTCACAACTGGTGAATAGTAATTGAAAGCTACTGTTGGGGGCATATCGAAGAAGGTATTCAGTCTAGTGGTGCGGGGAGGAATTCCTACATGCATTAGATTTCTCAGGTGTGGTGTTCTGTAGTGATGGTTAAAAATCTTATAACACGTCTTCACTGTGTCGTGAAGTCGTCTGGTCTCCAGCGATGGTATCCCAAACTCCCTTCTAAGTCGGGCTGATCTCACCGTATTATAATCCGGATACGTCTTATATTTTTTATAATATAAAAACCTCAAAAATTTGTTTTGGACCTTTTCTAGTGTTGACTTGTACAATATAGGTGAAGGGTGCCACACAGTCGAGCAATATTCAAGTTTCGGTCTGACCACCGTACTATAAATCTGAATCACAGTGTCCAGATTTCTAAAATTCCTGCAATGTCTCATGACAAATCCCAAACTGCGGTAAGCTTTTGCCGATATGGTCTCGATGTGACTCTTGAATGAGAGAGTGTTATTATACTCTATGCCCAAATCTTTGACTTTATTTACTCTTTTTAGTTCTTCTCCATCCATGTTGTATCGGTGCTGTAACATTTCCTTTCTTCTGGTGCAGGATAATACGACACATTTCGACTTATTGAAGGGTAATCCATTTTTGACACTCCATTGGTAGACGCGGTCAATATCAGATTGAAGATTCAGGCAATCTTGTGCACTATCAATTCTCCGATAGATCTTGAAGTCGTCTGCAAACATTAAACATCCGGAGTAACTCAAATCTTGTGGCAAGTCGTTAATAAATATGAGAAACAACAGTGGTCCCAGGTTTGATCCTTGTGGCACGCCAGAATTCGCGTAAAATTTTTCAGACGAAACACCTCCGTACTTTACTCTGAATGTTCTATCTTTCAGGTAAGATGCAAAAAACTCAAGGGTGCATGCGTCTGCACCATTTTCGCTCATTTTGTCTAATAGGTAGTCGTGATTCACATTATCGAAAGCCTTTCTGAAATCAGTATACACTATATCTGCTTGTGCGTTTTCCATGATCTCCGTGATATCATGACAAAATTGCAACATATTGGTGGTGGTAGATTTTCCCGGTGTGAATCCATGCTGTTCCTGGCATATACTGCTTCTCACCATTGCCGAGAGTTTTGCATATATTATTTGCTCAAATAGTTTAGCCACTGCGCAAAGAACCGAGATGGGCCTATAATTTTGAATTTCTGAGACCTTGCCTGATTTATGTACAGGTGTCACCACCACTTCCTTCCACAACACCGGAAATGTTTTCGTTTGCATTGACAAATTGAATATGAAAATCAGTGGCTCCTTCAGCCACTCAGCACAGCCCTTTATGACATATGGAGGAATTCCATCAATTCCCGCTGATTTTTTTGGTTTTAACCCTTTTATCGCGTTGTAGAAATCCACCACTGTAACCTCCGACAATGAAAATTTGGGCTCATGAGTCTTAGGTTCGTAATCAGCTTTTTCTCTTTTAAACACTGATTCAAAATATTTTCCAAAATTATGTGCCGCTTCGGATTCTGGAATCATTTGCTCACCCAATTCAAACTGTGATATTGAGCTACAGTTTCGATTTTCATTTTTAGTAAAATTCCAGAATGCCTTGTGTGATGGGCTTTTTCTCTCACCCTGGACGCTCCTTACCTTTGCTCGGGCGCCAGTGGGGCAATCAGTGGAACCCCACGTCTCTCACAGAATCTCCAAAAATTAGAGAGCCCGGGTAGACTTGAATGATCAGTGGAGAAGGGTAGCAGTGAAAACTAGGGTGGTAGCGTCTTCTTGGTCTCTGCTTTCTGACGGTTTTTAATCGTTCAAAAAGAGTACCTACCTCTTCTGACGAAAATCTAGTTCTAACTGATTTAGGGAACTGTCTCTCACTGGCAAAATAACTGGCAACAAAATAAATGTTTAGTCCTTTATTCCTACTGGATTAAATTATATACAGAAATGTACAAGTCTCAAGAAATATTGATGTCAACCGGCGTCCTGGTCAGTGTGGGGGCGGCTGATGAAACACGGTCTCTCCAGGAAAATAAGGTTGAAATAGACGGTTAAATTTTGTACGGTCACTCCAGAGGAGTACGATGGAAATAGACGGTAATTACGGTTAAATTTTGAAATCCTGTCAAGTCACTCTCTCTGTCGGCGGAAATCGGTACAGTGGCTGGTCTCAGTCGAATGGCAGTGCACCCTGTCTCTCTCTCCTCTCTATCTCTCTCTCTCTCTCTCTCTCTCTCTGTGGTCCTCAAAATGGCTGCCATTCAGACAGCAGGTCGGAAGGAACTGTCAACCTGTAACTTCATTCATTTCATATTTCTTGGTAATCACATCATCCCGGCTAGCAGCCCCTCTAAACCAGAATGACGGTAATCTGGGCTCAGCACAGTGAGGCTATGTACCCAATCTCAGTTAAGATCTTTGTCGTTGTATTTTTGGGGTCCCGAGGAACTGCAGGAGACTTGGAAGAACCAATCCCCAAAAATAGCCTTTGACAAGTCAGGCGGTGTTCAATAATCACAAAGTAGCAACAAAATCACTTAACTATTCACAAAATTTACATCAAATTAATTTCAATTAATATCTTAGTCGTTGAGTTAAGATGCTATTTTTGAATATTTCTACTTTTTGGAGCTCCAAAATGGGACGCGTGGAAAAGTACGCATCACGCCGTGACAACCATTTTGGAACTCCAACCTGTAACTTGATCGGTCGGAAGTCGGCAATATATTAACAAAATAAGCACCAAAAATACGGTAGGAACTCCAAGTCCTACGGGGACCCCACGGCGGTCGCACGGACACAGATGGCCGACACTTTACACAGTCTACGATCACTAGGTCAAGTTTAAACGGTAGGTAAGTATTCTCAGCCAGTCCAATAGACTAAAGAAAGCGGAAAATAGCCCTCAGGTATGCACTACGTAAGAAACAATAATACTACAAGCGACTTGCCTTAAACTTTCAAACTTCTTGACGTAATTTCCAACTCACGGTAATAACACCTTACGCACTTTTCTCGGCAGCTCGATCTCTACTGACCTCGCTCTTGACCTTCCGCGCAGGGCTCGAAGAAGTACCACTCCTCGGGAAAACTGCCCCCCTATCGGTAACTCATTTCCCCATTGGCTGCACTCAAATTGTTCGGTCAATCAGCCGGCTCGGAAAGAAACAGAAACAACTGAAGAGAAGGAAAAACTGAACAAGTTGAAAGACCGCTCTCGACTCAGAAAATGTACGGCTGAACGGAAAGAATTATAAAATATATGAATTCTGAAAACAAAAGACATATACGGTCTCCGCCAGAAATATAGGACTGGTCGGTGGAAAACAATGTCAAAATATCAATCGGTAAAGACCCCCTATGATGATATAACGGTTTTCTTCAAAAATATTTCGGTTGATAGGTCGTATTATACAAGTATAGGTGAAGAAATTTCGTTTTCGTGGCGGGGCAAAATCTGCATCGTCACACTTGTTGTCCCTTTTCATTCCGTTCTCAATATTGTTTATGTAATCTGCGTAACTAGACTTTATCAGTTTTCTGAGATTACGTCTCTCATCCCTGTACAGTTGTAAATGATTGATTGATAAATGTTTTAATTTATTCAGCAGTTTTTTCCTTTTCATGGATTCAAATATGTCCTTGTTAAACCATACTGGAAATTTCGATTTTGTTTTACAAGAATATGGAACGACAGTATTTATCACACCATACATCTGTCGGTAAAAAAACTCCAATGCATCGTTAACATTATTATGATGGAACAGTGGCGTCCAATCTATTTGTCTTATACCAACAGCCAACTCGTAAAAATTACATCTACGAAAATCATAATACCACCTTTCATTTTCCGAGTTTCTATCAACTTTATCAGCTATAGAGTTGAATGTTATGTTGAAAATAAGAGAAGGGTGATGTTTGTCTTCTGATATCAGCGGAAATTCAGATCCAGTTAAGGAAATTCTGTGAGACTCATCTCCAGGAACCAAGATAAGATCCAACTTTCGCCCGTTTGAATTAGAAATTCGATTACATTGTTAGAGTGCAAGTATATTAATGCGATCTAAAACGTTCTTGTGCTTCTCATCTAGACTGTCATATGCTGTCAGATCGTCCGGAAAATCTGGCAAATTAAAATCTCCAACTATGATGACATTACTATACTCCTCAAAAAAAACCTCTACATAATCAAAAAATTCTGTATAGATCTCAAGAGGTGAGCCCGGTGGAAAATAAACAATGACAAACGATATATTCTCCTTTCTTATCCTGACTTTTACATTTATTAATTCATAACTTCCACACCTGCGATCAACACCTAATACCTTATATGTTTTATTTATTGCTACCATCACCCCGCCTCCCTTGACTTTGTTGGTCAGTTGCAAATTTCTATCTGTTCTATAAATTTGGTATTTATGCAAGTTAATTACCTCTGAGTCTAGAATACCCTCGTAAAGCCATGTCTCCGTTCCAGTTATAATATCAAAAGTCTCCTCTTCGATATTCAATTTTATCTCATTCAGCTTTGTCCTCAAACCTCTGAAATTTTGGTAATAGCACTTCAAACCATTTATCTGCATAATTTTTGTAATCCTTAAAAAATAGTATATTCAATGAACAATATTCAAAAAATCAACAACACAAAAAAAAGAGAAAATACAGAAAAAATACAAGTAGGTACATCCTTGAGACCGCTTTTATACTCCATCAATATTTCGGTACTATTTCTATACCATATCACTCCGGATCCTTGTCTTCTGTCCCTTGATAGTCGCAAATACCTCACCATTGAAACTCCAAACATTTTTCGAAGAGTACTTCTTGACAGCCTTCCTCATAATATCCAAATTATACTTAGTCAAATCTTCCTTGATCACGACGCCACTGGATTTTAGAAGTTTTCTCTTCTCCATGATTTTCTGCTTATCTCTATAATTACAGAATCTGACCAGTATTGCGGGTGGTTTTTTGTTATCGATATCATCGTCTTGCGATGTTTGTTGTCCGCTTTTTTGTCGACCCACACGGAAACATGATTCAGTATTTGTTGTTAAATTAATTCTCACCTTCAACGTCTTATTGAACAAATTTTGGACTAATTCCTCTGCATTCTCTCCTTCGCATTCTTCAATACCAAAAATACGAATGCAGTTCTTTCTCCGGTTTTGATCTAACGATTCCATTCTGTTTTTGAGTAGTTCGTTTTGTTGTTGCAGAAAGGTTATTTTCTTTTCATAATGTTCGAGTTTCTCCTGCTGTTTAGCTATTACTTCATCTAATCTCTCGTTTAGGTGCTCAGATACATATTTCACCAATGATTCCATGAAACTCTGGTCTTGTAAAATTGACTGCATAGCTTCTTTCATGACCTTTTGGATCTCCTTCTGTGTTGAGGTCATTTTTCCTAATTGCGAATCAGGTAATGTAGGTTTATAATATGGATATATACCAATAATGAGAATGGTATGAAATCTTTCTTGTTATTTAGCGGAGCTCACGAAAACACGTCTATTCGCTTCGACTAAACATATGTGCATATGTAATAAATCCTAATGTTCTGCTGTAAAGGGGGCTTAACTAGTTTTTCCTCCTGATGATCTTCGGCTCACCGCCGATGTATCTAATTGTTAGCTTTTCACCTTTTAAGCTTCTCTCATCGATTTTCCTCTTCAAATTTTCCAAATGATCGCGCTGCTGAGGAGTTTTATCGTTGAAAATTCTAAAACGTTGCCCATTCTCTCTTTCACTGTTTTTCATCAAGACTTCCTTAACATCAACATTGTTCTTCATTATAATTTTGATAGGTCTATCCCCGTTACCAACCTTTTTCAAGCCTACTCGAACCACCTTACTAATATTTTCCACTTTCTCATCCATCTTGAGAGCAGAAAAAATCTCCCTCACACGATTCAGGTCGAATTGAATACGTTCTTCCAACAGCGTAGAGGTACTCTCCGAAACATTGAACAACATTAAGTTCCTCTCACGCAATGCCCTATCATTTATCTCCGATATTATTTTGTCAGAGTTGGTAACACGAACAGCCGCTTCAATTTTTTCCATGAGCAGAGCATTCTCGTTTTTAACCTTCGTTATTTCAAGCTTCAATTTTTCAGTCCCAACCAGGTGCTCCTGGTATTTTGAAGACAGCTCACCCACCTTCGAGGCCAAATCGCCAATCTGAGCCAAGCATTCATTTCTTATTTCAATTTGAAACCTCTCAAACTGAGCTTGAAACACCTTCGTTAACTGATTCACAATTGCGTCCACCTGACTGTTCATTCCGAGCATAGCACCCTCTTCTCCAGCAGCACCCTGATGGCAACACGTTATTTTACCCTCTTGCGCATACCCTGCTTGACTTGCACAGCTTGGATGAAACGGATTTGAACATATACTGCATTTGACAGGATTAACCACTCTTCTCTTGCAAGAAACACACTTAGTCTCCGACGACATAACGCGATTCAAAAACGCAACAAGTAAAACGAACAAATTTAGTCCGACTCTGTTCAATTGTCCAACACACGTATTGCACACCGAATACAACGATTCAACTCGCAAAAACCGTGTGCCAGATGTGAACGCGATTAAACATCAGGTATTATCGGAATATAATTACCGATTCGTACATTAAACATCTACGAATAATGAAACCGCACGAAAGTTCCAAACTACATTCACGAATTCACAACCATCAACACCCCCAGGAGACTCTGTGAAATTTTCAGAATTTAATTCGCCCAAGAACCACGAAAATACATCAATTACACTATTCAACAAGGGTCCTCCCACCTAAGAGATTTATATTTTTTTTTGTTAGGTATTCCTCACCTTATTACAAAAATAATAGTGCTTTCGTTTGTTTAGCTCCCGTTATCAAAATAAAAGACATGCGTGAATTGTCCATGTTCGCACTTCTGTACCCTACGATACTTTATAAAATAAACAAACTATTGAAACAAGTTCAGTTTCTGGCAGCATTGAATGACATTGAAAAAGAAGCCTGGTTGTCCTTTGTAGAAGTGACCAAAAATTTTCTTGGCAATCACAAATCTCCGCAATATGTAAATATCGTCAAAACGATGTTACAGGCTCATCAAAAAATGGGATGCAACATGTCCCACCTAAGAGATTTATATTTTTTTGTTAGGTATTCCTCACCTTATTACAAAAATAATAGTACTTACGTTTGTTTAGCTCCCGTTATCAAAATAAAAGACATGCGTGAATTGTCCATGTTCGCACTTCTGTACCCTACGATACTTTATAAAATAAACAAACTATTGAAACAAGTTCAGTTTCTGGCAGCATTGAATGACATTGAAAAAGAAGCCTGGTTGTCCTTTGTAGAAGTGACCAAAAATTTTCTTGGCAATCACAAATCTCCGCAATATGTAAATATCGTCAAAACGATGTTACAGGCTCATCAAAAAATGGGATGCAACATGTCCCACCTAAGAGATTTATATTTTTTTGTTAGGTATTCCTCACCTTATTACAAAAATAATAGTACTTACGTTTGTTTAGCTCCCGTTATCAAAATAAAAGACATGCGTGAATTGTCCATGTTCGCACTTCTGTACCCTACGATACTTTATAAAATAAACAAACTATTGAAACAAGTTCAGTTTCTGGCAGCATTGAATGACATTGAAAAAGAAGCCTGGTTGTCCTTTGTAGAAGTGACCAAAAATTTTCTTGGCAATCACAAATCTCCGCAATATGTAAATATCGTCAAAACGATGTTACAGGCTCATCAAAAAATGGGATGCAACATGTCCCACCTAAGAGATTTATATTTTTTTGTTAGGTATTCCTCACCTTATTACAAAAATAATAGTACTTACGTTTGTTTAGCTCCCGTTATCAAAATAAAAGACATGCGTGAATTGTCCATGTTCGCACTTCTGTACCCTACGATACTTTATAAAATAAACAAACTATTGAAACAAGTTCAGTTTCTGGCAGCATTGAATGACATTGAAAAAGAAGCCTGGTTGTCCTTTGTAGAAGTGACCAAAAATTTTCTTGGCAATCACAAATCTCCGCAATATGTAAATATCGTCAAAACGATGTTACAGGCTCATCAAAAAATGGGATGCAACATGTCCCACCTAAGAGATTTATATTTTTTTGTTAGGTATTCCTCACCTTATTACAAAAATAATAGTACTTACGTTTGTTTAGCTCCCGTTATCAAAATAAAAGACATGCGTGAATTGTCCATGTTCGCACTTCTGTACCCTACGATACTTTATAAAATACACAAACTATTGAAACAAATTCAGTTTCTGGCAGCATTGAATGACTTTGAAAAGAAGCCTGGTTGTCCTTTGTAGAAGTGACCAAAAATTTTCTTGGCAATCACAAATCTCCGCAATATGTAAATATCGTCAAAACGATGTTACAGGCTCATCAAAAAATGGGATGCAACATGTCCTTAAAGCCCGTTTGCAACAGCCGAGAATTCTCTGGAGAATTCTCTACAAAATTCTCGCAAGAAAACGGCAGAGATTATTTTGTATGCAACTGAACAGAGAATTCTACCGAAAGTGCGTATGCAACGGTATATAATTCACGGCGCATGAATTTTCGAGCAAATTTTCTAGAGGATTCTCGGCTTTTGCAAACGGGCTTAAAAATACACTTTTTGCAATCACATATTAATGTCTTTCCACAAAATATGGGAGCCGTAAGTGACGAGCATGGAGAGCGATTCCATCAAGACATCGCGTCATTCGAAAAACGCTACCAAGGCAAAGGGGAACCCTCTATGCTTGCTGATTATTGTTGGTCCATCGTTAGAGAAATACTGGAGTCGTCCTACAGCAGAAAAGACAAAAGATCTAAGCGATCGGAATCTTTTACACCATTACCAATAGTATAATGCATTGTTTTTGTTAAAAATCATGAATATAATTATTAAAAAACAACAAGAGCTAACTTCCACTTTTTATTTATTGTGCGTTTATACCGTGGCTACGAAGATTCAAAATATATATATTTTCCTTAGGTGGGAGAACAAAACTATAATTTTGTCGATCAGTGTTATCGGCGGATCGAGATCGCAGTCGCTGCATTCGACAGACAATTGTATAATTATTTGTATAATATGTGACGGCTGCATCATTTTACGATCTATTTATTCAGTTTTTCAGAGTGAACACACAAATAAATGGAATATTTATTGAATATATCAAAGACCATCATCTCGTGAATACTGACATACTTTGAAAGTTTTTACAAAGTGCGTACGTCTTGGTATGTTTATTGAAGTAGAATGAAGAAATTCTGCTCTTGATCATTGTAATGAAATTTTCGATTTAAACAATAGGTATCGGAAAAAGTGGTATTAATACGAAGAAATGATTCCAAGGTTTTAAATTCGTAAGCAAAACTCCTTTATTATCCAAAATATTCACGAGACTATGAGACCTCTGCGACCCTCTCGTACGACACTCGAGACGAGACCGTGAAAAGTCTGGTCTCGTCTCACCAATGAGGCAAGAAGTCTTGCCTCGTGTCGAAAACGAGACGAAACTCCCGAAAAAAATACTCTTCTGAGTCTTCTGGGCATCACTTCGTAGCATTCGTTGATTTTTATATCAATGGACAATGGATGTTATGTATCTGAATTAATTGCGATTACTTTCTTTCTGCTTTAGTATATGAAGGCATTATCCTTGTCATACTAACAATATTCAAATTATTGAGATTATAAATGTGTACTTACTACTAGACAAATGTATGCCCCCATTGCCATACATATTGTTCCGAGTACATATATGACGATACAACAATATCCGAAGGTTTGGTTAGCGTCTTTAATCAATCTGAAATGAAAGGAGAAAACGAGTTTGTAACGGGTTTAGTTTGCAAAGGGTTTTATCTCGAGCGCCAGCTATTCTTTCAATAGGAAGAAATACAAACCCACCAAGTAACCTACTAGTCGGAGACAGAGTTCGGGGTTATCTAAGGTGGTAGCGATAACAAGTACTTCAAAACCGAATTTATTACAACAGTTGTGATTACAGTGATCCATACAATGATTTCCAAGTCAAAAAATATATACAGCTGATGACCCAGTTCAAAATGAGGAAAACAGAAATGCAACAATTAATCTGTCCCGGTCGTCAGAAATTCAAACTCAACACAGTGAAATTAATGAATTAAACAATATTCAAATTAATTATATTCAGTCAAAATATTAGGTATTAAAGAAAGAAATGAATCAATATCATTCACTTTGATTCCTTCTGAGACAATGAGGAAAGTACGGGGTTTACACAAAATTCACAGTAACCGGTTGTCTCAGAAAGTCCCTGTTATCGGTTAATTTAGCGATGGGTTTGATCCCGAGCACTTTCAGTGATTTTCAGTGTACATGCCAATCAGAATTGAAACTATTCAATAAACGGGTTTGATTAAGGTGAAACACAATGCAACAATTTACTGGATAATAGGGTAGTTTATCGTGGTCTCCCCGTGGCAACCTTGGGTGTACACGCCAAGCATTACCAGCAGAAAGACTTCGAGACCTCTGTCGATTGGTTTCCGTCACCAGAGAGCCAGGCGACAGGGAAACGGGAAATCTAAACAGAACACAACAGGGGTAGAACGGGATAGGCTACTGTGGTCTTTCCGTGGCAACCTTGGGTGTACACGCCAAGCATTACCAGCGGAACGACTTCGAGACTTCAGTCGATTGGTCTTGGTTCACCAGAGAGCCAGGCGACTAAAGTCTGCGTTAACAAGGATTAGCACAATTAAACAAATAAAAGAATGCAACTTTGAATCGCGCAGTGTGCGGTATCAAGAAAAAGACTTACGGTTTGTTCCGGTACGGTCACGCCACCAATAATAGAAAAGAAAAAGAAACAGATCACAGGGTCTTAGAATTTAGAAAAATGAATAAGTAATGAATGACGAATGCCGAATAAGGAATATATGAATTGCCAATAAAGAATCAATGCCGAATAATGAATAACTGTCGAACAATGAATCAGGAATACCATTCGTCTGGTGGTGCGGCCCTATTTATCAACTTTCCCCACATGTGGACGGTCATGTGATCAAAATTGCATCCAAAAATTCGGTATTCTCGAATATTCTCCCCAGAAGAAATATTCTCGGTGGCAGTTATCTCTTTATCGGTAAAAGAAACTGTCGTTATCTGCAATCAATGCTGTTTTATGCTGAATTCGGTGTGTTTTTGTGGACGGAAAAACAACGCTGAATGCAGAAAGACACTTTTTCTTTGTTTTGGATTATTACGGCGGATTACTGTTGGAAATTTCAATTTTACGAAATTTATTAGGATTCTGAAAAATGAAACGGAATATCTTTATTAAAACTAAAATCTCCATCAGACGGTGTTGCATTGCTTCAACTGGAAAATTCAGGGAAACGGACATTTAAAACGAGGCTTGATTTTTATATAAAACAATCAAGTATCGTTACAAGTTTCAGCAACGAACAACACAAAACGGAAACTCACCTGTGTAACTCAGAAAGGTACTCGACCAGAAAGGAGAATTTTTCGCCCAAATGCTGAATATTCCTCTCATCGAATTCCATAAAATGCTCTGTGAGATCCTGGATTCTGAGAGTCATAATATAAGCAATTCCAATAAATCCAACCATAGAAGCACCATAGAAGCTCCATACCATAGCTGAACCAATATTTATGTAAAAAGCAAACAAAACTTTCCACATGCTCGAATCCTCTATCACGAACGGATACCAAACAGGGTTCAATAGACCACACATGTATCTTTTGTCATCTTTGAGCTTCCTGTCTTCACAATTTGCATCAAAAAATAGGTAAATCAAACCAACCGAAAAGCAGAGGGTGAAGCTTGCGTAGAACGTAATCCAGGTTAGTTTATTTAGAAAGATGTAACCCTTGGAAACATTCATGGGCACTTCATTGGACATATATTTTATCTCTTGAAGTAGTTTTCTGATTTTCTCACCATGTGACAAATAAATCATTATTAGCAATGCATCCATCGAGGATGTAACTATTATCTGCAAAGATTCAATTATGTCGTTGCGCAGGCCATCTGAAAATGGTAATTTTTGAAACAGAGTCTACATTTTTCGTCAGACGCGGAAAAAGGGTACCTCGAAATGCCAAAAATTCTGCAGTATATTGTGTGGCCTAGCAAAAAATTTGAAAGCCACACAGTATAAGAGTTGGGGGTCAGCTTAACAAATCTACGTATTTTCATTATAGGTTCTTTTCTGACAATTTCAGAAGTTTAAATAAACCATAGTTAGAACCTACGTTTTCTCCACGGCAAAGTTTTTCGTAGGCATTCTTTCATTGATTGATTTGTTTGCACAATATACAGGGTGTTTCATGAGTCGTTGGCTTGCTTGTTTTGTATCCTAAGGCTATTAGTTTCGGAGATACGGGGTGATTCATGAATATTGGCCGAAATTTGCGATAGCTATAACTCTAGACTACAAGGTCCGATTTCTATCAAATTTTATTGGTTTGTTCACTTCAGAAAGCTCTTCCAAACGGTTCATGAAATATCAATATTTTCATTGCAGTACTCAGAAATTCATGATTTTTTATCCAAAAATCTATATTTTTCACATCCCTTACGGAAATTTCGTTATTGCCATGAAAAACTACATATTTTATTCTAGGGAATTCAATTTTCACTTTGCATGGCGCACTTGTCACAAGGGAATAGGAACTAGGAACCGGACAAAATCATATTTCATGTCATTTTTTCGAAATGCGGTCCTATTTTTATTCCTTCGGTGATAATATTTATTGTCCTTTGCCGAGATTCTGAATTATTTTAAATTCTGTAAAATTCCTCTTCATTTTGAACACTCAGCACATACTGAGTGTTCGTAAAAAAGTGTTTAAAAGTATGCAAAGTCGAGCTGTGAATTCTTCTGAAATAACATATTGAGTTTAGATACAGATGAAGTAAACCCTCTTGGAAAATGTAATCCGTGAATATATAAGCTTCATAACACAAATAACTATTAAAATTTATTCTTCCGAAAAACCTTAATCTTTTTATTTCCTTTCATGAAACAACAATGAAGGAATCGGACGAATTCATGTTTTATGTCACTTATTCGAAATGCGGTCCTGTTTTTATTCCTTTGGTGATTTTATTCATTGTCTTCGGTCGAGATTTCGAATTTTTAAAATTCTGTCCAACTCTTTTTCATTTTAAACCTTTAGTTCCTACTGAGTGTGCTTGAAAAAGTGAGTGCATGACAATTCTGACTTCGCGGGAGCATTTGCGGCAGAGGATAGAAGAAGCCTGTGCAGAAACAAAATCCCGATATAATAAAAAGGGCAATAAATAATCTGATTTTAAGCGCTAGAAAATGCGTCGAGATGGGGGAACTCCAGTTCGAACATATTTTATAATATGATACTACATTTTCATTGTTGAAGAATAAATTTCAATACTTATGTGTGTTATGAAGCAAATACACTTACCTATTTGAAATACACTTACAGATTACATTTTCCAAGATGGTTCCCATCATTTGTATCTAAATTCAATATGTTATTTCAGAAGAATTCACAGCTCGACTTTGCATACTTTTAAATACTTTTTTACGAACACTCAGTATGTGCTGAGTGTTCAAAATGAAGAAGAATTGAACAGAATTTAAAATAATTCAGAATCTCGGCAAAGGGCAATAAATATTATCACCGAAGGAATACAAATAGGACCGCATTCCGAAAAAATGACATGAAATATGATTTTGTCCGGTTCCTAGTTCCTATTCCCTTGTGACAAGTGTGCCATGCAAAGTGAAAATATGTAGTTTTTCATGGCAATAACAAAATTTCCGTAAGGGATGTGAAAAATATAGATTTTTGGATAAAAAATCATGATATTCTGAGTACTGCAATGAAAATATTGATATTTCATGAACCGTTTGGAAGAGCTTTCTGAAGTGAACAAACCCATAAAATTTGATAGAAATCGGACCTTGTCGTCTAGAGTTATAGCTATCACAAATTTCAGCCAATATTCATGAATCACCCCGTATCTCCGAAACTAATAGCCTTAGGATACAAAACAAGCAAGTTTTCTGAAATACTTGATGACCTGCATTCACCATTCGGCTATGGCCAACGACTCATGAAACACCCTGTACAGACAAAAGTCTATACAAAACAAAAGCACTGAATACATAAAGTTCAGACATTTATCTATCCAAAAATTCACTCAACATATAAATAGTCTTTTCTAAAAGAGGAGACTTCACTCTGCCACAGATGCTGCCGGAATTAATTTCTTGATCTCTTCTGGTCATTTATTTCATAGGTTGTCTCAGGATTAAATTTGGATGTAGGTTTCGAACCTCAAAATATGACGAAAAGGTTCTATGGAGGTATGTCTGGAAACGCTTCGTTGAAGAGATGCTTAAGGGATGCACTCGAGACTCATTTTCTCCCTCATCCCTCATTATGGGTATTATAGAAAAGTCGTAAAAAGCAGAATCTTATAGTCCGTCATGCGGTGATTAGGTACGATTTGCTTCCTCTAATATAAGAGAAAGGAGAAAAGTTATCTTTTTACCTGAGTAGCCATGAGAAATGAAGCCGATGATACCATACAAATAAAAACCAAACGTCGCCACAAAAAACAGCGAATGTTTAAGCATGAGAATGTAAGCGTTATATTTTTCTCCTTCCTTCGGGAGGGCGAAAAACATCTTGTGGATTACATCCATGGCTTGCCAGAGCTCTGGTTCATTCCATCTGAGCATCTTTGGTCCTTGGAATTTTGTATCTAAATAAACTGACGTTGATAACTCGTCTACTTGGCTTGATTGAATAATTGAACTTCATATGTCTCTCTAACATTCAAAATTTCGATCACGTGATCAGTAAAGGTGCATATATATGGTAGTCAATTGAAACCATCAACCCTCATATGTTCAATTCTCACGTTATGGGCGTTACAATTATTTATAGACTTGGTATTAATCTGAAGATGATTTTAAATGGAAAAAGTCATTAGGTGAAATCAACTTATTCTACGGACCATTAGTTTTACGAGGCTCCTATCTATCACCATATCTGTACAATTTTTATGGCTCGGACATCTTACCACTTACCACAAGATCTTATAAACAAAATGAGTTTTTTTTACACTTTGCAGGGGACACCACACTGATCGCTCATGGTAAAAGTATATATCAATAATATTGGAAAAATTGAAGAACAGGTTAGTTGTATGGTTGAGAAAGTGGAGAATAAAACTCAACCCAAAAAAAATCGAAATTTATACTTTTTCAATATAAAAGCAACCAGAACTGCCCAACTATATCCTTGGGCAACACCTCCTTAAAACCAAGCACAAACTGCAGATATCTTGGAATGGCAATTGACCACAAACTGAATTTTAAAATGCATATATTAAATCCACTAAAGAAGCAACAATCAATAGAGCTAGCCTTTTCAGAAAACTAACATACAGTAATGAAGATATTGGGATAGAAACAGCCAGCAAATATATAAGACGATCCGCAGACCTCTCATAGAATATGGACACCAAATCCTGGGACAATGCAATGAAGGTGCCATCAAAATGTAAAATAGCGGAACGCACTAGTCCGGAAGATTACTAAAATAAGACATCCGAATAATCCACTACATTACTCAGCCAACGAATATCTTCACGGGAAGACAAAAATAGAAAGTAGCAGAATACAGAGCCTAACAAAAAATTTGTCAATCAACAACACAACATTAACACAAAAGCACCACTAATACATAGCATATCTCACCTTGAAAGACTTACTTAGCCTACTCATTCTATATTTCACAGGCTCGCATACCATCATATTGTTAAACATAAATTGTACAGAGGCAGGAAGACCTCGGTCGATAGCCCTTTGAAAAGTTTTCAATAAAGTTATTATCTCTCTCGTAGATTTACGATTAATACAAATTCAGGGCAAAAATTCTGCTCTTCCGCAGAAATATCACCTGATGAATAAAAATTTCTTGTTCGAGTAGAGGTCCACTTTCTTTCAAAACTTACGGGTAAAGAATTTTGAAAGAAAAAGTATAAAAGAGAATAGTGTGTTTAAGTATGAATTCCTGAAAATCATTTGAAATTTCCATTTCTGAATAGAAAAAGTAGAATCGCAAAGAATATAGGCTCTCAACATGAGTGATAATGCCAGAGAAAATGAGGAGGCATTGTGGTTTCGCCGAAGGGTCTTGAGCAAATTGGTAGATCAAAAAGAAATGAAATATTGAATTGATGCAGCCGATACATGATGAAAATCCATAATTGAACTGAAAAAAGATTATATTATTTTCACAAAAATGAGTTTTTAAACCACGACGTGTTTCGCTATCACAATAGCATCTTCAGGTGGGTGAAGGTACTTTACCTTCATCCACCTGTAGAATTTCATTCATTTCCGTATTAATTTACGATTCATTCCATTTTAATATCTTCTGTAAGTTCTGAATTATGAATTCTGCTATTTTGCTGTTACAAATAGTTGCGAACGAGTTACTAATGAATAAAAAAAACTCATTTTCGAAAAAGTTGTCCTACGAGTGGATGAGAAACTTTTTCACCAACAGGAGTGCTCCAAAGCTCAGTTTTCTCACCCAACCTCTTCCTGATCCATATGAACTATCTTCTCAGTAAAACCGGAAACCGCGTACCTACTCAGTTTCGCAGTTGATATCATCATTATCCAGTGACTAATTTTTGAGCTACGTTGAATCTGATATCCACAGATACCAACAATCTATCCAACATTGCAAACTCTTCTGCAAATAAGCTGTAATATTTGTCGCTAGACTAAATTTTTTCTATGTATGCTCAGATCAGATCAAAATTTGAATACTGCTCTTATAGTTGGCGCTCAGCGCCCAAACATTCAGTGCAACTCTTGGATTATATTCTGAGGAGAGAGATATGAAGGACTGATTGTCCAATTCTAACAACCATTCTATAGCTTCAGATAGTTTCACACTATCAACGTTTGTGTCTACTTCAGCAAATGATGCCAGATTTGCACGCCGAAATTCATTAGAGAATAATCTCTAATGTATAAGTATGTATAAGTAAAGTATAAGACTTCCCCAGCTGCCAATTTTTAATCGGGGTAACAACTAGGAGAATTTTTTTGTTCAATATTGTTTACTTAGAAATTAAACAAATTGAAGGGTTAGTCAGAATAAAATAGAACAATGAGAGAAGGAAAAAAAATGCCCATGGATCATCTGAATCTTCAATCTATTGAACGTATTAAGTGAAATAATAACTATATTCCAGTCGAAACAGGTTTTAGGTTTAGGTTTTTTTCAATTCCAAATGTCCATTCAATTCTGTAACATTCTTTTCATCTTCTGCTCGATGATACTTGTTTTTTCGGAATTAATTTTTTAATTTAAAATGAGATGAGATCTATACCCGCCCATTGTCCTTTTATGTTGGTGTATGTTGACCTGAGAAGGCCTCTGATCGAAACTAGTCGTCAAAGTATTTGATTAAAACAAGTGTTTTTTTTTTGTTATCCACTACTTGACTGATACTTTAGACGCAATTATGGAGGAGTTAATCCACAGAATCCTTTAGTGTAGTATGCTCAGATCAGACCAAGTATTGAATAGTGCTCTCTTGGTTTGAGCTCGGCGCCCAAAATTCATTGCAACTCTTGGATTACATCCAGAAGAAAGCAGTAAAATTGCTTTATTACCTGAAGCCAGTCTACAGCCGTTAGAACATCAGAGGATATACTACACGTGCCTGTTTCAAAAGCCAGTCAACCAGTTTCAGTCACAGGGAAGTTGATGGGAATTACCACTGTGGAAATGCGACTTCACAATGTTGATTTAAAAAAAGGCCACCAGTACTTACTGGAGAGTGCTTAATGTCCGCAACATTGCATATCGCGGGTAATTACCCAGTACATCACATAGTAGGTGTAAAAAAAGCACCATAGACAGCAACATTGCGACTTCTCATTTTTAAGGTTTTTGGAACGATTATTTTGACAGGATAAACTACCAAAGTGTATCCTCTATTGAAGTTATATTCATGTTCAATTTGATATCATCATCATCATCATCATCATCATCATCATTGCTGTATCCCGTTGCCGGGAATGAATCTACAAAAAGACGAAAGCGGGAGAAAACAAAAAGAAAAGAAAAAGAAAGGAAAAAGAAAAAAAAAGGAAAAAAGAAAAAAAAAAAAAAAGGAAAAAAAAAAAAAAAGGGGGCGAACAGACTTATAATTTTTCAGGGCTTATTGCGAATGTGTGCTTTCCTGTGACTGTAGAGTCCCAACCGTGACCTACATATCCTACCACACTCCGGGCATGGATAGTCACCAACCAGATCTGGCCGCCGCTGTATCCTTCTCGAGTCTCCATTATAACTGTGTACCAAAGACCTCCACTGTGACCTGTCTAATGCTAGTTGTTCCCAGTTATGATTGGCATTAACTGATTTTAGGGATTGATGTAGTGTATCCTTGAACCGCTTGTACTGGCATCCTGGTTTCCGGGCTCCCTCAGTGAATTCGCCATATAGAGCTATTTTGGGGAGTCTTGTGTCTTGCATCCTCAGAATGTGGCCGCTCCATCTCAGTCGGGCCCTCGT
Organism: Coccinella septempunctata; assembly: GCF_907165205.1. NCBI lineage: Eukaryota > Metazoa > Arthropoda > Insecta > Coleoptera > Coccinellidae > Coccinella > Coccinella septempunctata. The sequence continues at coordinate 17,523,222 of NC_058196.1, forward strand.
TACTTGAGTCTCAATTGTTGTACAACTCGGGCGCTGCAAGACTTCTGCATTTGAAACTTTGTGGAACCATCTTATGTGCATTATCTGTCTTAGATGACGTTGTTGCGTTTGTTCAAGCTGTTTAATATGTCGCCTGTAGGGCGTCCAGCTTTCGCTTCCGTAAAGAAGCGTTGGGAGGACCACTGCCTTGTAAACAGCTGTCTTGGTCTTCAGATTGAGGTCGTGATTTTGAAACACTCTATCCTTTAGCTTCCAGAATGCCCGTGATGCCGAATTGATACGGTTGTGTATTTCCGTGTCAAGGTTAGCCCTAGTATTTATGAAGCTTCCCAAGTATTTGAACTGCTCGACCTGTTCTAGAGTTTCATTCTCCAGGCTGATATCTGTTGGAAGGCTTTCTGGCGGACTAACCAGGATTTTGGTTTTGTCGATATTGAGTCTAAGGCCTAAAGCCTCGTATATATGTTTATAGGTGTCCAACATTATCTGTAGATCCTCCGAGCTGCTAGCGATAAGTGAACAGTCGTCTGCATATTGAAGTTCAGTGATAAACTTGGTACTGGTTTTTGCTCTGAGGCGCTTCAGGTTAAACAGGCCACCATCAAATCTGAATCTTATCCCAACACCTCTTACAGGCATACTCATGTCAGCAATCATCGATACAGCTATGGCGAAAATATTGAACAGTAAAGGCGCTAATACGCAGCCTTGTTTTATTCCAGAGTTGGTTGAGAAATGGTCGGTTGTGGAGCCATTATGCTGTATTCTAGCGGTGTTGTTGGTATGAAGGCTTTTACACACTGCTAAGAATTTTTCGGGTACTCCAAGACGTGCCATGATTTTCCATAGCGCTCTCCGATTCACCGAATCGAACGCCTTACTTAGATCGATGTAGGCTGTATAGACCCTTGATTGTTGTTCACGGGCCTTCTCTTGCAGCTGTCGCAGTGTGAATATTAGGTCCACCGTACCTCGATTTGGTCTGAAACCGCACTGGGATTCAGGCAATAGCTTCTCCAAGAGTGGAACTAGACGATTAGCCATAATCTTCGAGAGAATTTTACCGGCCACACTAAGCAACGATATGCCCCTGTAGTTGTTGCAATTCGACGTATCGCCTTTGTTCTTATAGAGGTTGATAACTAAAGCGTCTCTGAAGTCTTGTGGCACATCTCCCTGTTCCCAGATCTTGCGGAATAGTGTTAGGAGACTATTGACAATGTCTTCATCCAAGGCCTTGAATATCTCCGCTGGAATGCCGTCTAGACCAGGTGACTTATCATTTTTCATATTTTTAATCGCACTTATGATTTCCGACATTGAGATTTCGTCATCAAGCGATGTCATCGGACTATACGAGGGGAGCAGGTCTAAAATGGACAAATCCGAGTCGTTATTTTGATTCAAGACCTGTGAGTAATGCTCCTTCCATCTTTCGAGAATTTTTCTGTCTTCAGTTAGAATAGCTCCATTAGTATCTCTTATAGGAAAGTTAGCTTTTCTGCTTGGACCATAAACAGTTTTAATAGCTTCGAAAAAACGCCTGTAATCATGGTTATCGGCGTAAGCTTGTATTTCCCTAGCTTTTTCTTTCCACTTTCCAATTTGATAATTACCATCGTGGCAATCAATTTGCACTCTATATTCGAGGCGTTCCGAGCAAAAGTGACCCAAGCTATAATTTTTCTGAAATTGAATTAACAGTAAGAACTGCCTAAAAATGAATCAAAATTTTATATACTCGTAAACTCAATTTCAGAAAAATTGTAGCTTGGGCCTCTTTAGCTCTGAACGCCTCATTTTTACCCTGTGTTTACTCTTACCTACATATATTTCGCATTCTGCTCTCATCCTCAAAAGCGAAATTGAACAACTATATGAATTACTGATATATTTTCATTCAAGATTATAATATGTTTCATACAAATACAAATATATAAAATAAAGAACGTATATCTTGTTATAAATCTTCATTCCACTTCAGGAACGGCATGGTCCAGCTGAAGAAGAAAAAATCAGAGCTGTATTGTTAGTAATAAATTGTGTGTCATGAAAAATCTAACAACAGTAAAAGGTGATTTTTTTTAGCACAGTATCTAAAATAATAATTCGAAGTTCTATCGATAATTTAAATCAATTACAAGTTTGATTTTGAAGGTTGTGAATGTTACTTATGACTTAATAATCACCTAAATTCATATGAGGTATGTTGAAAGTTGAACGTTACAAAGGTGCAAAAATGGGGAGGATAAGAGGGATATAGTCATTATTTCACCTACTTCTACTACTACTACTCACCTTTTACTGCACATTAATTAATCAATCAACGTCAAGTTACACTTAACTAAAACGAAATTTAATAATAGATGAACAGCTCGGTTGAAAAAATTATTCTCAAAATTCATTCATAAAGATTTTGTTTGTTCATTCTCTCAAAACAACGCAGTCACAGCACGAAACACGAATAGTCACACCACGGTTTGCATAGCGGGATTTAGGTTATGAGTTAACCTCGAGACGATAAATAGAACATTTTTTTACAGGCTAGAAAAAGGGCACTGCCCGAAACGTCGCCAATCACTATTATATTTTAATATTAAACCCTGAATATCAAATACGGTTATTCTTTCATAAATCACACAGGGTAAATACTTATCATTCGATAGAACATTTCAGACAGTTACTGAAAGTTTTTCTTAGAGAAGTCGCTGGGTATAGAGTTCATCGAAATCTATTCACAACACATCATTTCATGTTCTAAAAATATCACAGATTCAATATTTCAAAAATATCAACAGAGAGAAGTTGCATAGTAGTAGCTATGTTCACTTTATCGGAACATCTCGATATGATGTTATAATACATGCAACCACTAGGGATCTAAAGTTGAGGAATTCGCAAACTTAACAATATGCGGACGTTAATGTCCACAATGTGAAATCTTAAGTACATCCATGAAAATTTTCAAAGAAGCTCTTCAATGCGATATTTTTGGGTACTCCCTGCGACTTACTGTTACATTTCTGGTTGACTGGGAAAGGATACCAGATTCTCACGCAGAACAAAGCTTGCACATCCCTCTGCTATTCCATCAACTACGAGAACTACTGTTTGTCAAAATTCTGAAAAATTATGGAACAGGCTTCCAGCTGATGTTCTTCCATCGGAGCATAATCTCGAGCAGTTCAAAATGAGAATTACCTGGCTGAATGCCACTTACTGTTCAGCATAATAACGTGGTAGTTAGATTTTTATTCAATATTGTTCACATAGATGATGAAAAGTTAAAAAATTGAAGGGTTTTTAGTTTTTTTCATTTATTCATTCACAGGAGACAAAATATACAAGAAATACAAAAATGGGAATACATTTTAAACCATCAATTTTTTACATGGGGAGTCAACATGTCAAAATACCGATTGAGTATATATCGTTTATTACAACATATACAGACAAATCATACAAAGACGAATCAAAACGGTCACTCCAAAATTTTTCCTTTGTGTTAGTGATCATTTTGGCATATTTCCATTATTTTTTGTTTCATCATCTTTCATTATTATTTTTATTATTATTATTATTATTATTATTATCTTGTACAAGTTCATTATCTTGATATTTTTTGAATGGGCATTAAAATTGGCATGTGTCCTTGAACATTCAATTTATTTCAAGAAATTAAGTGATAACTACATTCCAAACGATAGAAGTGTTATAATATAAATTTCAAATAATCATTAATTATGTAATATTGTGTTCAACTTCTGTTCATTGAATTTATCAAGAATGTAATTATGGTGTAAGACCCTTGAAAAACCTGAAAAACGAACAAAATCAATATTGAACGTGATCCTTCAAAGAGGTAATACAATAGGTCATACAATCAATACACAGTAGCGACACCCGACAGAGAAACCGTTTCTCTGTCAGATGTCGCTCGGTGTATTAAATTTATATACATCCCGTCTGTTCCGATATTCCTGAACAGTACTGTCAGTATTTCAGAGAAGATGCCTATTGGCCCAGTCGTTCGAGTTCTATTGTTATTCGATTACTGGCCAGTAAAACCAGCAATATCGGAACAGGCCCTGAATATTATATTAAATATCCGCTATGACTGAAGAGACCCAAGAGAATTATAAGTCTGTTTTTTTCTAGATTAATTACCGCCCCCGGTAACGGGATACAGCAATGAATGAATGAATGAATGAATGAATATCCGCTACTGACATGGAAATCATGGAATAAAGGGAGCCGGCAATTCGTTCTAGTTTCGTTGACGAAGGGGTTTTGTTGCTTTGACGAGGTCAAATGAGACCGAAACCACGGTCAGCATCTACTCTTTGTCGATGAAATGAAATTTCTGGTAATACTTTGAAGAATCACATCATAATTTTGAAATATAAGAAAACTTGTGAAGTTTTTGAAAATATCGAAATATTCAACTTGACTCACAGAGAGTAAATAGCTGTTGTTAACAATTACATGTGGATATATTCTGACTCGAAGTGGCATGTGAACACTTCCTAGAAAAAGTCGATAATTTTTCTTCATTTGTGTAGACATGTTATACCATGGTAGATCTTCAATAGAAAATATCAATTCCTGATGCTGAAAAATTGATGATATTCTGTGATTTGTTGAATTTCTGTTGAATATTTTCTTTTACCTTGTCTTCCAAATTTTGTCCTACGCTGCACCATGTATATTGTAAACTGATACAACCACATAAAAATATAATATTTTTGAGATTACCATCCTGTTGAGTGAGAATTCTATATTGATTAAAATTCGAAGAATAAATCGAAATTGATTCAGATACATAATAATGTTATAATCTCAATCGATCTAAGCCTACCCAGCAAACACTGAAATCCAGTCACTGTACAAAAACTGCACATCGTTGCTTCATTTGACTGCAGTGACGGTAATGCAGTAACTGCACCAAAAAGGACCGTATATGTCCCGGTGGATTGTGCAGTTACTGTACAGTACAAACTGCAGTTGATATACAGCCACAGCTCCACTTAAAAAACAGCGATGGTATTGCAATCACTGTACAGCAAGCTGCACTTCAAATGCAGCAGTTACGTACTAAAACTGTACAGCTAGCTGTATTTTATATGCAGTTTGGTCACTGTGCAAAAACTGTACAGCAAGCTGTATTTTATATACAGTAGTCACTGTGCTCAAACTGTACAGTAAGCTGCACTTTATATGCAGTAGTCCCTGTACAAAAACTATACAGCAAGCTGTATTTTATTATACAATAGTCACTGTGCTCAAACTTTACAGCAAGATGCACTTTAAATGTAGCAGTCACTGTGTAAAAACATTTCTATACATTCTATACTGTGTAAAAACTTTACACATTACAGCAAGCCGCACTTTAAATGCAACAATAGCTGTGCAAGAACTGTACGGCAAGCTGCACTATGTGTGCAGCAGTCATTGTGCAGTAACTATATCGTTACCCAGTAGCATAATGAACCCTAGCAGCTGCCTACGACAATCGCCGAAGTTAGTTATTTGTCTCATCCTTCTGATTAGAAAAGTGGAAGTTAACAATTTTTTAGGAAGATTTTCAATATGCTCGCTCCATCAGCTCAAAGATGATTACATTACATTATATGAAACATGTCGTTGACAAACGAACCGAAGAAAATTGGCCCTAAAATAGATCCCTGAGGAACACCACATTTCACCTCGACAGGATCAGAACTGCAACCATTCCGCTTTACTATTTGTCGGCGATATGATCGAATTAGTTTGTGTGTCCATGCTCTAACATCATAATATTGTAGCTTATCTAGCAGTATATATATAACCTTTGTAATTGAAACAGTATTTCGTGGCTGACGCTATCAAAGTCTTTGCTTAAGTCTAGGAAAGCTATTATACGCCTGTTTGTATGCATTGGACAAATTTAAGAAAACGACGGAGGTGAGACGAGGGCGTGGCGAGAGAGGCGGTCGCCACGGGCGCTAGCGATCTGGGGGCGCAAAATAAAAATAATAAAAAAACTGTATTCTCTCCAATTGAATATTTTTCATTCAATATTTAACACAAAACATAATATTATAAAAAATAATAATAAATTACTATATAGTCCACACCATCAGTCTGAAAACAGAATGCGCCGCCTCAGCCTTCTAAAGAACGTCTCTATAGAAGGCTGTGGCGTCGCATGACAACCAACGCGATAACAAAGACCATGTCGAGATCTACTCACAAAAAAACTATCGGAGACCGATTGAGGCGCAAAATCTTAGCCGATAATATCAATTATAGCTCCTTTTATCGCAGACAACGCTCAAGCATTTTGGTTTCTAAAGATTTTACTTCTTCTTATTATAATATATACTTAGTTATTGACTGAATTATAATATGAGCCTGGAAATCATTCAAACTGGAGAGCTGGTTAATTATCACAGATAGAGATTACAGAAGAGGAAAAGAGAAGAAAAATAAAAAAGCCTGTTGGAGAAGCTGATGATGAAACATTTAATTTTGACTAGAAGAATAAGCTGAAAAAAGACCTCATTCAAGTATTGCACTCTATTTCAGTGCAACTTGAAGAAAGATTCAGTGTTTTACCAGAAGTTGCTGAAGACAGCTTTCTCGAGGGAATATGTTTGCAAGACTTTCTACATGGCGAACTAAACAAGAAAGCATTGAAGTATAGTTCCGATTCAGATTCATGCGCTTTTGTGGCCACTCAAAATATTCTTGACTCTATCAGTAACTACAGCTGCCGCAGCTACGTATTAACGTTCTTTCAACAAATTGAAATTCGTGAAAACCTATTTGAGGTCCTCAACTGTACAGGAAGTGCTGACTTATTTAGCATAGCAGTCCCATCAATTAAAAAGAATCATACGACATCATTGATATTCTTGCAGAAACCATAGCAAGAAAAGTCAAATTATAGTTCATTTTGAATGCATGTTATTGTTATTTTGTATCCCATTTATTTTGATTTTATTTGGATCAATTTCTTTAAAATAGGAAAAATTTTTCTGAGCAAAAAAAGCTAGGTATTCGATTATGAAAGATAAATACAAATCAACATAAGAAAGAGAATTTCTTAGGGGCGCATTATGAGAATTCGCCACAGGCGCCAGAATCCTAGTTCCGGCTCTGGACACCTGTCATAATACATCAATGTATGAAAGAAAGAGGGTCTTTTAAAATAGCAGTATACGGAGTGGAATAATAATTCGAATCGAAATATTACGATTCAAATCAAATCGAATCAAATCAAATAGGACTGAGTGAAATATTGCTGTGAAAAAGGTGTTTTTATTCGATTTTCGCTGATAATTTGAGCGTTAATTTCTCAGTGTCATCATAATCGTCACAGAGGCATGACTTTGGGAAAGTAATCTTATTATATGAATATAAATAAATAAAATGGTAGCTATTTTGACGAAACTTCATAGTTATTTCGATTAGAAAGTAGGATGTAAGAATCATTTGAACATAAAATACCTATTGGTAATATTATATAAACACGATAATTTCATCCGTTCTTGAGAAAAACAAAATCAAAGACTTCATGATCTCAGAGGTGAATTTCAATTCATGAAAAGTATGCTTCCTAGTATCGATTGAAAATTATTCTGGGAGGATTCTGCATTTCCTGAAACTTTTTAGGGTTTTCACTCCCAATCTCTGAAACAAAATCAATTAAAAAATTAAATAAACGAATTGCTCCTGCGTAAATTGTTGCACTTATTTGTCAGGAGCAAATCAACTAGAAAAAATTGTTGCCTGACAATGAACTGAGTATAAAGAACTAAAATTATAATTTTATATTGTAATGTTTTTCCACAGCAATAGCTTATCAAGGCATATCTGGTCCCATTTTTTGCCCTGAACAATAATAGGAATAACCCCCTTCACCAATTTTTATTGAAGGGCTACAAAGGGTTTTTCTGCAAAACGCAACATCCCAACTCCGACAAGTCGTATTATTATTTGTATAATATGTGACGGCTGCATCACTTTACGATCTATTTATTCAGTTTTTCAGAGTGAACGCACAAATAAATGGAATATTTATTGAATATATCAAAGACCACCATCTCGTGAATACTGACATAATTTGAAAGTTTTTACAAAGTGCGTACGTCTTGGTATGTTTATTGAAGTAGACTGAAGAAATTCTGCTCTTGATCATTGTAATGAAATTTTCGATTTAAACAATATCGGAAAAGAGTGGTATTAATGCGAAGAAATGATTCCAAGGTTTTAAATTCGTAAGCTAAACTCCTTTATTATCCAAAATATTCACGAGACTACGAGACCTCTGCGACCCTCTCGTACGACACTCGAGACGAGACCGTGAAAAGTCTAGTCTCGTCTCACCAATGAGGCAAGAAGTCTTGCCTCGTGTCGAAAACGAGACGAAACTCCCGAAAAATTGACTCTTCTGAGTCTTCTGGGCATCATTACGTAGCATTCGTTGATTTTTATATCAATGGACAATGGATGTTATGTATCTGAATTAATTGCGATTACTGTCTTTGCTGCTTTAGTATATGAAGGCATTATCCTTGTCATACTAACAATATTCAAATCATTGATATTATAAATATGTACTTACTACTAGACAAATGTATTCCAGCATTGCCACACATATTGTTCCGAGTACATATATGGCGATACAACAATATCCGAAGGTTTGGTTACCGTCTTCAATCAATCTGAAATGAAAGGAGAAAACGAGAAGTTTGTAACGGGTTTAGTTTGCAAAGGGATTTATCTCGAGCGCCAGCTATTCTTTCAATAGGGAGAAATAGCAAACCCACCCAGGTACCTACTAGTCGGAGACAGAGTTCGGGGTTATCTAAGGTGGTAGCGATAACAAGTACTCACAAACCGAATTTATTACAACAATTGTGATTACAGTGATCCATACAATGATTTCCAAGTCAAAAAATATATACAGCTGATGACCCAGTTCAAAATGAGGAAAACAGAAATGCAACAATTAATCTGTCCCGGTGGTCAGAAACTCAACAAAGTGAAATTAATGAATTGAACAATATTCGAATTAATTATATTCAGTCAAAATATCAGGTATTAAAGAAAGAAAGAAATCAATAGCGATCACTTCGATTTCTTTTGAGACAATGAGGGATTTACGGGGTTTACAAAGAATTTACAGTAACCGGTTGTCTCAGAAAGATTCAAGTCCCTGTAATAGATTAATTTAGCGATGGGTTTGATCCCGAGCACTTTCAGTGATTTTCAGTATACAGGCCAATCAGAATTGAAACTATTCAATAAACGGGATTGGTTTGATTCAGGTGAAACACAATGCAACAATTTACAGGATAACGGGGTAGTTTATCGTGGTCTCTCCGTGGCAACCTTGGGTGTACACGCCAAGTATTACCAGCAGAAAGACTTCGAGACCTCTGCCAATTGGTTTCCGTCACCAGAGAGCCAGGCGAACCGAAGTCTGCGGTAAACGGGAAATCTAAACGGAACACAACAGGGGTAGAACGGGATAGGCTACGGTGGTCTTTCCGTGGCAACCTTGGGTGTACACGCCAAGCATTACCAGCGGAACGACTTCGAGACTTCCGTCGATTGGTCTTGGTTCACCAGAGAGCCAGGCGACAGAAGTCTGCGTTAACAATAACGATTAGCATAATTAAACAAATAAAAGAATGCAACTTTAAATCGCGCAGTATGCGGTATCAAGAAAAAGACTTACGGTTTGTTCCGATACGGTCACACCACCAATAATAGAAAAGAAAAAGAAACAGATCACAGGATCTTCGAATTTGGAAAAATTAATAAGTAATGAATGACGAATGCCGAATGAAGAATATATGAATTGCCAATAAAGAATCACTGCCGAATAATGAATAACTGTCGAACAATGAATCAGGAATCCCGTTCGTCTGGTGGTGCGGCCCTATTTATCAACTTTCCCACATGTGGACGGTCATGTGATCAAAATTGCATCCAAAAATTCGGTAATCTCGAATATTCTCCCCAGAAGAAATATTCTCGGTGGCGGTTATCTCTTTATCGGTAAAAGAGACGTTATGCAATCAACGTTGTTTTATGCTGAATTCGGTGTGTTTTTGTGGACGGAAAAACAACGCCGAATGCAGAAACACACTTTTTCTTTGTTTTGGATTATTACGGCGGATTACTGATGGAAATTTCAATTTTACGAAATTTATTAATCAGGATTCTGAAAAATGAAATGAAATATCTATATTAAAACTAAAATCTCCATCAAACGGTGTTGCATTGCTTCAACTGGAAAATTGAGGAAACGGACATTTAAAACGAGGCTTGATTTTTATATAAAACAATCAAGTATCGTTACAAGTTTCAGCAACGAAAAACACAAAACGGAAACTCACCTCTGTATCTTAGAAAAGTACTCGACCAGAAAGGATAATTTTTCGCCCAAATGCTGAATATTCCTCTCATCGAATTCCATCAAATGCTCTGTGAGATCCTGGATTCTGAGAGTCATAATATAAGCAATCCCAATAAATCCAACCATAGTAGCACCATAGAAGCTCCATACGATAGCTGAACCAATACTTATGTAAAAAGCAAACAAAACTTTCCACAAGCTCGAATCCTCTATCACGAACGGATACCAAACAGGGCTTAATAGACCACACATGTATCTTTTGTCACCTTTGAGATTCCTGTCTTCACAATTTGCATCAAAAAATAGGTAAATCAAACCAACCGAAAAGCAGAGAGTGAAGCTTGCGTAGAACGTAATCCAGGTTAGTTTATTTAGAAGGATGTAACCCTTGGAAACATTCATGGGCACTTCATTGGACATATATTTCATCTCTTGAAGTAGTTTTCTGATTTTCTCACCATGTGAAAAGAAAATCATCATTAGCAACATATCCATCATAGATGTAACTATTATCTGCAAAGATTCAATTATGTCGTTGCGCAGGCCATCTGAAAATGGTAATTTTTGAAACACAGTCTACATTTTTTGTCAGACGCGGAGAAAGGGTACCTCGAAATGCCAAAAATTCTGCAGTATATTGTGTGGCCTAGCGAAAAATTTGAGAGCCACACAGTATAAGAGTTGGGGGTAAGCTTCAAATATCTACGTATTTTCATTATATGTTGTTTTCTGAGGATTTCAGAAGGTTAAACCATAGTAAGAACCTACGTTTTCTCCACGAGAGAGTTTTTCGTAAGATTCCTTTCATTGATTGATTTGTTTGCACAATATATAGAAAAAAGTCTATACAAAACAAAAGCACTGAATACATAAAGGTCAGACATTTATATATCCAAAAATTCACTCAACATATAAATAGTCTTTTCTAATAGAGGACACCTCACTCTGTCGGAATTAATTTCTTGATCTCTTCTGGTAATTTATTTCATAGGTTGTCTCAGGATTAAATTTGGATGTAGGTTTCGAACCTCAAAATATGACGAAAAGTTTCTATGGAGGTATGTCTGGAAAATCTTCGTTGAAGACATCCTTAAGGGATGCACCCGAGACTCATTTTCTCCCTCATTCTTCATTGCTAGGGAGTAGGAAATCGACAACCCTTTTTTTATCAACTAATATAACTTTACACAAGCTTCGAATATCACCATTAAAAATTATGCATTGGAATAACTTTAAACTTTATTGTTTATCCATGAAGATGATAGTATCCCCGTAAATATAAATAATTTCCTTTCCTCTGTTTTCGAAAAAGATTGAAAAACCGTCATGATCTTCCCACGTTGCTTGGAATCAACTTTATATAATTTCGAATCTTAGTTTGACTATCTGCATCTGTCTTATCAAAGCTTCACTTCGTTGTGTGTACTTGACTTTTTCTAGAATTCTGCCAAAAATTTTCCAAATTAGGAAAATGCTGATATTATGTTCAGAAACGGAACGAGAGATGTAATTCATTGTTTCACGGAAACTGTTGGAAGGCAGTAAAGTCATATCAAATGGGTTTTTCTATGCCCATAACGTGATGGTAAGGCATTATTCTTTTCCATATATTCAGATTGTTCCTTGAGAATGTATTCATTATTGGCCTCGAGACCAAGTTGATACCAAAGATTATAGAGTAGAAAGATAGGAAACGATAGGAACGATAAGTTGAAGTTACGAACTTAGAATATAAAATAACAGGAAGGAGCATATTTCTCATTTCAATTTGACCGGAATAGAGGAGAAATATGGCCGACATATATTTCCGTTTCAACAGTGGCGTAGGACAATGAAGTTTCCAAAAAACTAACTTCAATAGTCAGTTGATTCTGATTAATCAAAAAAACTAGGAAAGCACTGACGTAAAGTCAGAAGCTTTTTCACGCTCGTTCAAATTGATAATCAAAGCCGAAATTCACCACGCCTAACACTGCTTGGCTATATACTTAATGGTATTAAGGTCTATGACTTAACATCACCTACGCCCATATGGAGTGTATTGTCACGGAATAACCTTGTTATGTCATGAAATTCAGAAACTCATAATTAATACCTGATATTCAGCTTAAAAAATCACCTACCTATGAATTATTCACGCTAAAATATCCAAAATCCTTATTTCCATCAAATTTCAAGAATCCAAATTAGCAAAATTGAGTTTAAACATCACTTTGTTCATTTGACCACACGACCAATATGGCCGTTTCCGTCTCACAATTCCCCTCACATTTATTCGAAAAAGCTCCTTCCTGATATTCTATGTTCTAAGGTTACGAATATTACAATAGTTTCCACTTTCGTCGAAAAGATGGCAGCACTTAACGAACGTCTTTTTTCAATTTCACTAGGATACGATTTGTAGCCAATGGCGAGAAATTTTTTCATGTGGAAATTCATAGAAGAGGATAATTTCACCTCGGAAAATTAATAACATAAATGAATATTTGTTCTTCAATGAAAAAATTTTTTTCCGTTTGACGAATAAAAAAATGTCTGACGAACTAGTAGTATCGATTCGACCCCTGGAGCGTAGTTTTTTTGGTCTCTAGGTATTTATGAAATTTTTTTCATTACCTTTTTTATACCAAATCGGTCCGAAGAGGTTAGTATCCTGGTCTACTAATCAATAAGTATTATATAGAAAAGGCGTAAAAAGCAGAATCTTAGAGTCCGTCATGCGGTAATTAGGTACGATTTGCTTCCTCTAATATGAGAGAAACGAGAAAAGTTATCTTTTTACCTGAATAGCCATGATAAATGAAGCCGATGATACCATACAAATGAAAACCAAACGTCGCCCCAAAAAACAGCGAATGTTTAAGAATGAGAATGTAAGCGTTATAATTTTCTCCTTCCTTCGGAAGAGCGAAAAACATCTTGTGGATTACATCCATGGCTTGCCAGAGCTCTGGTTCATTCCATCTGAGCATCCTTGGTCCTTGGAATTTTGTATCTAAATAAACTGCCGTTGATAACTCGTCTACTTGACTTGATTGAATAATTGAACTTCATATGTCTCTCTAACATTCAAAATTTCGATCAGGTGATCAGTAGGGGAGCATATATATGGTAGTCAATTGAAACCATCAACCCTCATATGTTCAATTCTCACGTTATGGGCGTTACAATTATTTATAGACTTGGTATTAATCTGAAGATGATTTTAAATGGAAAAAGTCATTAGGTGAAATTAACTTATTCTACAGACCATTAGATTTACGAGGCTCCCCTCTATCACCATATCTGTACAACCTGTATTGCTCGGACATCTTACCACAAGATCTTAAATAAAATGAGTTATATTTTACAGTTTGCAGGCGACACCACACTGATCGCTCATAGTAAAAATATATATCAATAAGATTGGAAAAGTTGAAGAACAGGTTGGTTGTATGGTTGAAAAAGTGGAGAATAAAACTCAACCCAAAAAAATCGAAATTTATACTTTTTCGATATAAAAGCAACCAGAACTGCCCAACTATATCCTTGGACTGTTATAGAATATGAAATCTCCAATTACATTGAAACATTTGTATTTCATTTTGATACCTGCAGCGCCATCTCTTATTTACTTGGTATATTGTGTTTGTTTTCTGAGCGCTGGAAACTGTAACTATTTGTCTATGGTCAAAGCCATGACGCATGACGTAATTGAATAAGTTAGTCAGTCTTTGTCTAGTACGTAAGAAGAGAAGGTGATCCATTAAATGCTTTACAGAAAGACGATTGTATTTCTTTCCTGAACGAATATTTCAAGTGAAATATCCACGAAACCTCTAACAGGTTATGGGCCCAGGTACAAGAATTCGTCGTGAAGTATTTTTCGAATCGGTTTAGACATTAAAAGTGCGATTGGAGGTGTTCTTGGTTCAACTCGTAAAGCGGTCAGCAACAAGTGAACAAGATGGCGTCTTCCTCGTTTATCGCGAACGTTCCAAAACTAAAAGGACGAGAAAATTACAGCGAATGGGCTTTCGCAGTAACTAATTTTCTTGTGATAGAGAATTTGGACAAGTATATCACAAGTGAACCGGCGGATACTGCAGCTATTGCTTCTGATCAGAAAGCAAAAGCCAAGTTGGTACTCACCATTGATTCATCACTGTATGTTCACGTGAAGCAGGCAGCTACCACCAACAAAATGTGGGATAAATTGAAATCGATGTTCGACGATTCAGGATTTTCCAGGAGAATAACGTTGCTTCGTTATTTGATCTCAATAAGGTTGGAAAATTGTGACTCCATGAGTTCGTACGTAAATCAAATTGTAGACGTTGCTCAGAAACTCCAAGGAACGGGCTTCGACATAAATGACGAGTGGATAGGCTCACTTTTGCTCGCAGGATTACCCGAGAAGTTCTCTCCGATGATTATGGCGATAGAACACAGTGGAATTGAGATTTCTACAGACTCTATCAAGTCTAAATTGATGGATTTTGAAGAAGAAACGTCAAGATCAGGTGCTGCGTTTGCTGTGAAGGCACGATCTAGAATTCAATCAGGACAGAAATCTTCAAAAAAACTCTTGAATGTGAAATGCTATGGTTGTAATCAAGTTGGACATTATAAGAATAAGTGTCCGCAGCTGAAAAATAAAGTGGCAGATGGTAACAAATACGAAAAGTTCGAGACGAAAACAAGTCAGGCTTTTAGTGCAGTCTTCATGAGTGGAAAGTACAATGACAATGAATGGTACGTTGACAGTGGTGCCAGTTCTCATTTCACTTCAAATCAAGATTGTCTGGTAAGTGTTTCAACTAAAACCACTTTCAATGATGTTACAGTAGCTAACAAGATGAAGATTCCAATCATATGTTCTGGAAATGTCAATCTCAAGACCAGAGTTGGTAATGAAACCTATGATATTGTTGTTTACAATACTTTATGTGCACCTCAATTGACTACAAACCTATTATCAGTAAGTCAATTAATCAAAAATGGTAATACAGTTAAATTTGAGGAACGTGGTTGCAAAATATTCAACAAAGATGCAGTAATTGTTGCTGAAGCAGATTTGATTAATGATGTTTATAGGCTTAGACTAGCTGATCCTGTATCAAATACAGCAATGGCATATTCGTTGGTGGATACTAGAGCAACAACAGATGTATGGCACAGAAGGTTTGGTCATTTAAATTTTAGAACGCTGAAAAGTATGGAACAGGCTGTAGATGGAATAATTTTTTCAAATGAAATTGTTGGGAAGAACAATTGTTCCATTTGCTGTGAGGGCAAACAATCAAGGGAACCATTTCCGAAGATAGGATCAAGGTCAACAGGCATCTTGGAAATAGTTCATGCAGATCTCTGTGGACCTATGGAGGTTTCATCCATTGGAGGTTCCAGATATTTTTTAAGTCTTGAAGATGATTTCTCCAAGATGGCTTTTGTATATTTTCTTAAAACTAAAGATGAATGTTTCAGCTTCTTCAAACAGTTCAAGGCTATGGTTGAAAACCAGAAAGACAAAAGGTTGAAAATTCTAAGAACAGACAACGGTGGAGAGTTTTGCAGCAGAGAATTTGAAACATTTCTAAAAAACTCTGGAATTGTCCACCAGAAAACAAATAGTTTCACACCTGAGCAGAATGGAACTGCAGAGCGGTTAAACAGAACAATTGTGGAAAGAGCAAAATGCCTCATGTTTGATGCAAAGTTGGAAAAAAGGTTTTGGGCAGAAGCCACCCATACGGCTGTTTACCTTAGGAATCGCTCCATAACTGCTGGTTTGAATGGGAGAACACCTTTTGAAGTATGGCATGGTTGTAGGCCAAATGTAAGCCATTTGAAAATTTTTGGAAGCCCAGCCATGGTCCACATCCCAAAACAGAAGAGGCTTAAATGGGACAGAAAATCCCAAGAAATGATTTTCGTTGGATACTCCGAAGAAACAAAGGGTTATCGGGTGTATAATACAAAGTCTGAAAGTGTTGAACTCAGTAGAGATGTCAAAGTACAAGAAGAGATCAACAACGACACAGCCATAATTGAAGAGTCTTCAGAAACTGATGCTTCAGTGGAGGAAGTTCTAGAGGAAGTCCCTGAAGAAGTCTTGTCTTCAACTGGTGTAGATAGTGTCGAGTACGAGGATGATGGTTTGGAAGGTGATGAAGAAGTAATCTTTGATAACATTGAGATACCCGAAGAACCAAGGAGATCTCAAAGAGTTCCCAAGTTGAAAACGTTCAATGACTTCGTGACATTCAAATGCGAAGCTGATAAAATCAAGAAAGCACTAGAAGATCCTGAGACATATGAAGATGCTCTATCAAGCGTGAATAGCAGTAAATGGAGACGTGCAATGGAAGAAGAAATATCAGCATTTGAAGAAAACGACGCATGGGAAATTGTTGATCGTCCAGAAGGTAAAACTATTGTTAAGTGCAAGTGGGTATTTAAAACTAAAAGTGATGGTGAAAATCAAGTGCGGTTTCGTGCAAGATTGGTCGCGAAGGGTTGCTCACAGAAGAAAGGACAAGATTATGATGAAATTTATTCACCTGTAGTAAGACACTCTACTCTGAGACTTCTATTTTCTTTGTCAGCTGAATATGATTTAAAAATGACTCATCTTGATGTTAAGACCGCCTTTTTAAATGGGGAATTAACAGAAGACATTTATATGGCTCAGCCATTAGGTTTTGAAGTCAAAGGTCAAGAATCTAAGGTCCTGAAATTAAAAAGGGCAGTCTATGGTTTAAAACAGGCGTCACGAGCCTGGAACAAGAAAATTGATCAGATTTTAATTGATTTAGGGTTTAAAAGATCTGAATTTGAATATTGTTTATACACAAAGAGGAATGGTAATTTGATTACAATTCTTTGTTTGTATGTTGATGACATTTTTTGTTTCTCAAATGATGTCTGCTGGATTCAGCAGATTAAATGTGAACTTTCTAAAAGATTTAAGATTAAAGATCTTGGTGATGTACAAAATTGTCTAGGAATGAATGTTAATGTAAATGAAGGTAAAATTACTCTCAGTCAGAAACATTTCATTGAGAAACTATTGTTGAAATTTAACATGCTTGATTGTAAAGGAATAAAAACACCATTGGAAGTCAATCTGAAACTTGATAAGGTTGAGAATTGCAAAATGAATTTTCCTTATCAAGAACTAATAGGCAGCCTTATGTACTTATCTGTTTTAACTAGGCCAGATATTTCGTATGCAGTAAGCTTCTTGAGTCAGTTCAATAATTTTCATGGTGAAATTCACTGGAAGTGTGCTAAAAGAGTGTTACGTTACTTGCAACAGACTAAAGATTTTTGCCTTGTTTTCGAAAAATCAAATAATAAACCATGTTTGGTAGGATACGTTGATTCTGACTGGGGAGGCAATTTTATCGACAGAAAATCTTATACTGGTTACTGTTTTAAATTCAATAATTGTTTAATTTCTTGGCAAAGTAGAAAACAGCCCACAGTAGCTCTTTCAAGTAGTGAGGCAGAATATATGGCTTTGAGTGATGCTGCAAAGGAAGGTGTATATTTGAAGAATATATTGACTGATTTATTAGGAGAAAGTTTGAAAATTAATTTGTTTAATGATAATCAAAGTGCTATCAAACTTTCTGCCAACCCTGTATTTCATAATAGAAGTAAGCACATTGACATTAGACACCATTTTATTAGGGATTTGGTTGTTGATGGAACAGTTATCTTAGAGTATAAAGATACTAACCAAATGCCAGCTGATTTATTAACTAAAGCCTTGGGTTCTGTAAAACATTACAATTTTTTGAAAAATTTTGAACTTTATGAATGTTGATCATGTGTTTGCATTATGTATTTGTACGATTTAGTGGAGGTGTTATAGAATATGAAATCTCCAATTACATTGAAACATTTGTATTTCATTTTGATACCTGCAGCGCCATCTCTTATTTACTTGGTATATTGTGTTTGTTTTCTGAGCGCTGGAAACTGTAACTATTTGTCTATGGTCAAAGCCATGACGCATGACGTAATTGAATAAGTTAGTCAGTCTTTGTCTAGTACGTAAGAAGAGAAGGTGATCCATTAAATGCTTTACAGAAAGACGATTGTATTTCTTTCCTGAACGAATATTTCAAGTGAAATATCCACGAAACCTCTAACATGGACAACATCACCTTAAAACCAAGCACAAACTGCAGATATCTTGGAATGACAATTGACCACAAGCTGAATTTTAAAATGCATATTAAATCCACTAAAGAAGCAACAATCAGTAGAGCTAGCCTTTTCAGAAAACTAACATATAGTAATGAGGGTATTGGGATAGAAACAGCCTGCAAAATATATAAGACGATCTGCAGACCTCTCATAGAATATGGGCACCAAATCCTGGGACAATGCAATAAAGGTGCCATCAAAATGGTAGAAGTAGCGGAACGCATTAGTCCGGAAGATTACTAAAATAAGACATGGGAATAATCCACTACATAACCCAGCCAACGAATATCTTCACGGGAAGACAAAAATAAAAAGTAGCAGAATACAGAGACTAAACAAGAAATTTATCAGTCAACAACACAACATTAATACAAAAGAACCACTAATACATAGCATATCTCACCTTGAAAGACTTAAAAGGAAACTACCAGAACATCCAATATTTCAATATTTACTTAGCCTACTTATTCTGCTCATTCTATATATTTCGCAGACTCGCATACCATCATATTGTTAAACATAAATTGTACAGGGGCAGGAAGACCTTGGTCGATAGCCCTCTGAAAAGTTTTCAATAAAGTTATTTTCTCTCTCTTAGATTTACGATCAATACAAATTCAGGGCAAAAATTCTGCTCCTCCGCAGAAAATATCACCTGATGAATAAAAATTTCTTGTTCGAGTAGAGGTCCAGTTTCTTTCAAAACTTACGGGTAAAGAATTTTGAAAGAAAGTGTTGGAAAGAGAATAGTGTGTTTAAGTATAAATTCCTGAAAATCATTTGAAATTTCCATTTCTGAATAGAAAAAGAAGAATCGCTAACACGATCTCCACGTGAGTGATAATGCCAGAGAAAATGAGGAGGCATTGTGGTTTCGCCGGGGGGTCTTAAGCAAATTCGTAAATCAAAAAGAAATGAAATATTGAATTGATGTAGCCGATACTTGATGGAAATCCATAATTGAACTAAAAACAGATTATATTATTTTCACAAAAATGAGTTTTTAAACCACGACGTGTTTCGCTAGCACAATAGCATCTTCAGGTGGGTGAAGGTAGTATATCTTCTTTAAGTTCTGAATTAGGAATTCTGCTATTTTGCTGTTACAAATAGTTGCGAACGAGTTACCAATGAATGAGAAAAAAACTCATTTTCGAAAAAAATCCCCTCTTGCTGATCCATATGAACGATCTTCTCAGTATAACCGGAAACCGCATACCTACTCAGTTTCGCAGTTGATATCATCATTATCCAGTGACGAACTTTTGAGCCACGTTGATTCTAATATCCACAGATACCAACAATCTATCCAACATTGCAAACTCTTCTGCAAATAAGCTGTGATATTTGTCGCTAGACTAAATTGTTTCTATGTAGTAGGTATGCTCAGATCAGATCAAAATTTGAATATTGCTCTCATAGTTGGTCCTCAGCGCCCAAACACTAAGTGCAACTCTTAGATTATATTCTGAAGAGAGAGATATGAAGGACTGATTGTCCAATTTTCACAACCATTCTATAGTTTCAGACTATCAACGTTTGGGTCTGTTTCAGCAAATGATGCCAGATTTGCACGCCGAAATTAGCAGAATTAGATTCACGATATAGTTCTTTCATTAGAGAATGATCTCTTGTAGTTATAATAAATATAAGACTTACCCAGCTGCCAATTTCTGTTCGGGGTAACAACTAAGAGAATTTTCAAATAGGAAAGTGTACCCATTGTGTGAGTTAGGATTGAACTAAAAATACGTAAGAAGGGTCTCAATTTTTGTAAACATCTTTCCTATGTATGCTTGTTTTATTTGTATTTGTGAATTTTTGAATTTTATAACCGAACTCCTAGTTTGTAACTGTAGTCCATCACAGGAACCTGAAGATGGGATGCGTTTAGACATCCCGAAACCGGTCGTAATTTCGAGAAATAAAACTGTGAGATTGAGACCCTTCTTACGTATTTTTAGTTTAAGAGAATTTTTTTGTTCAATAATGTTTACTTAGAAATTAAACAAATTGAAGGGTTTATTCGCAATAAAATAGAACAATGATATTTGAAGGAGGAAACAATGGATCATATGAACTTTTAATCTATTGAACGGAATTTAACAACAGCTATATTCCAGTCGAAACAGGTTTTAGTAATTCCGAATATCCATTCAATTCTGTAACATTCTTTTCATCTTCTGCTCGATGAATTGATCAAGAATGTAGTTATGCTGTAAGATCCTTGAAAAACCTGAAAAATGAATCAAATCAATATACGGGATGATTGATAATTGGATGTGATTCTTCGAAGCGGTTATATGATACAATAGGTAATTTGAAACTATTCAATCTAGTGAACCCTGTTCAAAAATTGATCGTTACTGAGATGTGATGATTCCGTCTGTGTCATCACTCAGAGATTGTGATTTCAGCTTTCGTGTCTGAAAAAATCTAATAAAGATATTATAAACGCGAATGTTTGAATGGATGTGTGGATTTTTATTACTTCAAGCAGAAACTACCAGATGAATGTCATTGAAATTTTACAATAATATAGCTTATAGATCAGAAAAGAACAAAGAATACAATTTATAACAATGAAAAGATTACGAAAGTTATCGATTTTGTCATTTTTTCAAACCGTTGATTTCAGATTTTTATGGCTGACGCTGGCTAAATTATAACAGATAGAGAAAAGTTATCAAGTTTTTCCCGAATGGTTTCAATTAATTACGTTATTTACTGTGTATATCATTCAAAAAATTTTTTTTAATTAACATATTTTTATTCCAATGGAGATTTCAAATTCAGAATTCCCAATTTGATTTTGTTTATTGTCAATTCACAATTGATTAATGCCAAATTGAAATTGATTATTGTCAATTTGCTTCTGATTAATGCCAGTTTGACATTGACGTTGCCAATTCGATATTGACTATGCCATCTTGATTCTGATTTGCACCAATTTGAACTTGAAAAGGTATAGAATTGTAGTATTCACTTGTAGATATTACTTTTCTAACGACGCCGACGTTTCCTCGATGGTCCCGAGAGACTGCTATTCTTTAAAGAGAAAAATAGCAAACTTACCTCGGTGGCTTCTAGTCGAAAACAAGGTTCCTTGTTATCTGGGATATTAGCGACAACCAGAAAAAGTCAAAATCAAATTTTATCCGTTGACTTGCAATAAGGAACAAAACAGGCACTATTATTACTATTATTATATAAAATCAGTCAAGTGAAAAGGGAAGATGAACAGTCTATTTCACACAACGGTTTTCCTCGGAATGGAACAGAAGTAGAGAAAGAAAAAGGGGGATACGATCTCAAACGCGCCACGGGTGTTACGGATTCGTTCGCCAGCCAGAACCAATACTCTCACCTTAAACGGGCAATGAAGTCGAGGCTCAGTTCCAAAACTACGGAATTGAGGTTGGGAAAACAAAGGACGGCGTTAGGAAACGGTTCTCCATTCTGTTTTATGCTTCCACTCGGCACATAATTTCGAATTATGAATTGATACCAGCTATATGAATAAGAATCAAGCAGAATCAAGAATTAACACCATAGCTACCGTATAACTACTCAAGACAGAAAATACGGATTCCTTGACCTGCGGGGGGACATCTCCTTTTAAACCCACTAGTATGGGTGGAAAAGGAATGTGTCTCAGACGTTTTTCTGATCTAAATAAGGAATAAAACGCTCCGGAACTTTTACGTTTTCGAACGATGTCGAAATCCCCAATTGCGAATAGAAAGTATTCCTATTGAAAACAAAATGAAAAAAATTATTCAAGACGAAAAAATTATTCTGAACTGAGGGTGCATTTTTGCAAAAAAAATGAAACTTCATTACACTCCCCCTGCGTGAAAGCAGAATTCAATCCGCTATAAAATAGCGGACTGAATCTGTACTGTATCTGAACAACGTTTGTTGATTTTACATAATCTACATGTATTGTGTAGTTTATCCTGTTTGTATCCCAAATCGAGAAATAAATGAATAAATTGATTATAAGTTCTTGGATCGAGACCTTTGTTAATGATGACAAATGGAATGAGATGCCTCATGAATTCAACATCCAAAACCTCATAAACCAAATACTCATAGAATGCAGCATGCACACACCACCCCTAGATCTACCAATTACATCGAACTGTTTGTCTGAACGCACTAGACTATAACCAGGAGGGACCAGCTCTGCATCAAAAACTGACTCATATATATATATAGAGCGGTCCTAGATTAAAGTCTAGTTCATATTATCCGTCCTTCTCGGTTTAGCTCAGTCGCACCAGAATATCTTTGAATGTCTATTATAATGATTTATACACACTATCTGTCTACGCTACGAATATTCAGCACCTATCAGCATATTTACAGCCGTACGACCACAGAGCACGAAGATTCAAGAAAGGTAGTGTACCTACTAATGAAAGAAGAACAACGCCTTTACTATACCCAATTTAGACTGATTTACTTGACAGGGTTGAAGGTCAGGTTGTTGGAACAAAAAAGCCCCTCTCAGACCATTGCCGACATGTTTCGATTTTAGATTAAAATCGTTTCAATCCTTGCATGCGCGTCTGGTTCATTTTCCAAAGGGCTCCAGACAGTTATCTTTTGAATTAAAAAAAGCAGACTTTTCTGCTTTGAATAATTCTATCTGCCGCTATGATTGGACTATTTTGGAGATGTTCAGTGATATCAGTCTGGCCCTGGAATTTTTTCATGATAAGCTATTTTGTTTTTTTGGTGAACATGTTCCTACTAGGTTAGAGGCTTCCATGGGGGGAAGATATCTTGTTTGATATGCTGAAAGACACGAACATCAGTGTGCGAAATCTGCTCGAAAGTTGTTGACCGGTACTCTCGAATGTTCGTATCTGCTGTTCCAAGGTTGACCTCTACATAGATCTGTTCCTGTCTTTCGATTGCCGACACCTCGCACTAACTTTTTAATTCGTGCACAAATTATCGTGCCTGTAAAAGTGCAAATGAGCTGAGAATGAATATGTTTCCTTAGATGTTAGGTATGGTCAAGTGTTATGATTTTTTGTTCATAAGCTTGTTCATAGTTTGTATATTACAAAGAGTATCTGATATTTTCAAATATGTATGTGCTTTTTCTCAGGTCTCGAATTTTCAAATTTTTTTGATTATGTTTTTATTTTACCCTGTAATTGGGAGTACAATGTTATATTATTATTATTATTAAATATCACTCAATCGCAACTTATCATATCAGTTGAATGAAATTCTTTGCTTGAATTATCGAATGATTATACTCATCAACTCGATAAGAATTTCAGTTCTTCACGTTTTCGTATTTTGAAATTATTCGTTCACAAAAACTCGCAGAGCAGAAAAAATTTTGGCATCTATAATTGACTCAAATAACAGGGTAATAAATTTCAAAATATAATTCTCACGACCAACGAGAACAATTAAGAGCTGCTTCTTTGATGTGACTTAAGGTGTGAAACAAAAATTTTCTAACAAAGTCAGCAGTACCTAGAACCAGCCGCTAGTGATATTCAGTAATACCAAATGTCCAGAATCCAGAGGTGAGACAGCACTCCTTATTATCATCTGAGAATCTCAGCCTGCACCTTTACCCATCCATTGGATCTGCTGGTTTGAAAACCCGGGGGGGAAATTATGGGTGAACTTTATTCGATTTTTTCCTAATTTGATAGTTTCCAGATTCTACTGACAGTACGAACATCTGCTGATGTGAAAACTCGGAGGAAACTCAAAGCATCTAGAGGTGAACCAAGCCGTTTTTCTGTGCCATCTTGCTCAAACCCTAACCCTGCTGAGTTCCGAAATCATTGTCCGTTATGTGTAAACCTTGGTTCTGGCTGGCGAACGAATCCGTAACGCCCGTGGCGCGTTTGACATCGGATCACAACGTAAATTCACCATCTGTATGTAATTTCAAGAAAAACTCTCTAAGTTGTGTAAAGTAGACTGTTCCGATTTCACCAATTGCACTGTGATCATCACTTGATTGATTTAGTTCATCTCCCTGTGAATCGGTGGATTTTTAGAGTTGTGAAATATTGCGTATTATGTTCCTTATTGTGAAAAAACGAATTAACTTTGTTAACTCGGATTTTGACTTTCATTAGTTTAATTAGTTATCGCTAACACCCTAGATAACTGGGAACAGGGAACCTTGTCTTCGGCTTTCCCAAATTTCAGATATTTGAGAATTACAGATCGACACATACATTTCATTTATTAGTTTATTGAGGAATTGTTGCCATTATAAACAATATTTCAACACACATACAGTTTGAATTCGCATATATTTTCAATTGCTAATAACTTTCGGGTCACCCAGGATAATCAGTTGATATTTGGAACATAAAATATTCTTCTATTGGTCAGTTGATTCATCATGGAACCGATGAAAGTCGTGTAGAGTCGAAGTCTAGTTTTATCGAGCCAAGCCAAATCGAATGCAATTTGGATATTCACTTCGGCAATCATGAGAGCTTATGTTTTTCGGTCTTATTTCATTTATGTTCAATATTATTATTGAAGAATCTCATCTGAGAAAACTTACGAATCTCGGTTATTCCATCACAATTTTTAAATATGTCTAATCTTGTGCTGTTGGTGAAAATAAGGAAGTATTCATTTTGACTCACAGAAAGTAAATACTTGTGGTTAACATCTATATGTGGATATATTCTGATTTGAAGTGGCATGTGAGCACTTGATAGAAAAAGTCGATAATTTTTCTTCATTTGCGGGGACATGTTATACCAAGGTAGATCTTCAATGGAATATATCAACTTCTGATGCTGAAAAATTAAAGATATTCGATGATTTATTGAATTTCTATGGAATATTTTCTTTCACCTCGTCTTCCAGATTTTGTCCCACACTGCACCATGTATATTGTAAACCGATACAACCAAACAGAAATGTAAAATTCTTTATACTGCCATCCTGTTGAATAAGATTTTCTATATTGATTAATATCCAAAGTGTCAGTCAGAATTGATTCGAATACATCCGGATAATACACCCAACATCGATCTAAGGAATCGCTATAACACATCAACAAAAAGATCATTGCATCGAGGAAGAGTATATGCTGAACATGGTTTCGGTCTTAGTCGATCACGTCATAGCAGCACAACTCCCGACTCGACGGAAATATGATATATCAAGCACCCAAGCGATAGCTGACAAGAAACGGGATCCACCTCAATTAATTTTCTATCACAGTGTATTA
This sequence comes from Coccinella septempunctata, assembly GCF_907165205.1. NCBI lineage: Eukaryota > Metazoa > Arthropoda > Insecta > Coleoptera > Coccinellidae > Coccinella > Coccinella septempunctata. The sequence goes on from NC_058196.1 coordinate 17,549,072, forward strand.
ATTTCCCTCTGCAGTCCGAAGACAACCAAGACAGGTCAACTACAGGCAAAATTTCGTCCGAAGTTAAGAATGATGTTGCTTCCCTGTCTGTTCTGTCTGACTGGTAAAAGTCTACCCTCTTCAGACATGTGCTATGCCAATTTTACGATGGCGCTACCTACATATTCTGAATAATTGAAATGTCGACGTGCAGAAAGATTAACAAGAAGTAAAATAAATAATTGCGCATGACTTCATTTGACGAATATATTTATTCATTTCTCAGATCCGATTCATGTTTTTAATCTGTTTTTAACATATTATTTTGTCTGCCCTATATAAAACTTATCGCAATCCCGGCAAGGAACCTTATAACTACTTCTGTCTGCAATTCAGGAGGAGTAAAGAACCACTCGATTGTCTGCAAGTTATAAAAAGCGGCTGATGGCGTGCTAGGCTGACGCCTGCCAAGTCATGATTATGGCCCTTAGCATGCTAAAAAATAATTAAAATAAATAATAAGTGGACAAATTTCCAACCTTACAGGAACACCGTTACTCGGAGGGTTCACTTGCTCTTGGACTATAAAGGCAGTTCATATCAAATTCCCGGTAACGGGATGCAGCGATGAATTCTTGGCTTTCATTGATACCCCTAGCGATTGCAGTGACTTCCATTTTCTCCGTTTTTAGAGACACAGTTTCAGTACGGCGATCGTTCTCCTTCTCTCTACTCTACATATTATTGCTTAATTTCCAATTGCCACCACTGTTAGAGTCACAGATTACAGAAATAAATTTAGATGAGAAACTCCCCCGTAAAATCGTGAAACTGAAAAAAGTTAAGATCTCTTCAGACAGTAGGATCCAAGCAGCGAAAAGCACAGGTTACAGGTAAAAATTTTCTGTTTTTGTAATCTGTTGTGAAAAGTCAACAAATTGACAAATTCCTGATGAACTTAAGTTTTTGATTCCAATTAAGAAGCAGAAAAATTATTGATTGAATAAATACTGTGGAGGAGAGTGAAGCATTGAGAATGGAGTGTCGTTTTCTTGGATGCCAAGACAAGTAAAGCAAACGACATCGGTTTCTGATAACAAAATTTCTGGAAAGTGCCTGGATATTATTATTGGCATCCACTAGTCGGAATTAATAAACTTACCTTTGAAAAAGCGTATTTAAAATTTCCTACCCAATTGTTGATGAAACAATAACTGATAAAAACTGCTCCACAAGAGTTAGGGATATCGTATTCAATCGTTTTTAAAAGAATGTAATCTTCGAGAAAATCGCTGTAAAATCATTTAAAACTCAACAAAACAACTTTAATCGATCCAATAAAAATCAGTATGAAACATTTCGTCAATCTGATTCACTTTTTTCTGAAATTTGGTTCTTTGCATATGCTTCATGAATGTTCTTATTTTGAAATGAAGTCAGTTCATCAACGGCTTCGATTTGAAACGAGTTTTCTGAAAATGCCAAGACGTAAATTAACAAACGCTGAGGCTAACAGGGATATCGGAATGCTACAGGGTGGCCTAACTCAGGTTGTTGTAGCGGAAAGGCTCCCAGTCAGCCAAAGTGTGATATCTCGACTTTGGAATAGGTTCAGGGAGGGAGGTTTTGTGTTGGAAAGACCAAGGCTTGGTGGGCGACGAAAAACAACACCTGCTCCGGATCGTTTCATCACCGTTTCGGCGAGGAGAAACCCTACATGTACGTGTAGAATGCTGCGGAATACTCTTCAAAATGCAGATGGGGTCCAAGTTTCCATCTAGGTTCTAGACGTTCTAGAGGAGTTCCATTAACACGTGACCATAAGCGGCAAAGATTGGAATAGGCATGGCAACATATCAATTGGAACGATCAATGGCGTAGTGTCCTTTTCACTGATGAATGCAGATATGGACGATTTTTAGATTCTCGAAGAATAAGGGTGTGGACAATCCCACACATACCCCGTAATCGTCGCTATGTCCAAGAAGTCCATCCATTCCGAGGGGGTAGTGTTATGGTATGGGAATCCCGGCCCATACCAACGTTTCAACGGGCGCACAGATCTACACATTTGTACTGGGAATATGACCGCCCTACACAATGTTGTGCCAAATTTTCACGCTGCTATTTTCAATTTCTAGACGATAACGCTAGACCGCACCGTGCAGCCATAGTTGTTGCATAGAACATGCATGGGCTATGCTCCAAAGAAGATTAGATAATCATCAACCTACCCCAGAATCCTCAAATGATCTCAGAGAGCTTCTGCCCCATTTATGGAACCAAATTCCTCAAGAAATGTTCAACAACCTCGTGTGTAGTATGCAAAGAAGATGTTAAGCTGTTATCGATGCCCGTGGAGTCCATATATTGTATTGATAGGTAGTCTTAAAATGCTTGAATTCTCTGGGAATAAAATTTCGTTATTTTACTCGATTTTTTCAACCACCCTGTATACGCTGCAGACCTACAGGCTAAAATAAATTTGCAACTTGAAATCATATTTATATGAATTTTCATCACAAAAAACTTATTTAAACTATATTTTTTTGCAATTTAAGTCAATATCCCTAACTCATGTGGAGCAGTTTAAATTTCGTTTCGAATCTCGTCCGCTACAACAACAGCGCCAATTGATGTTTGGCTCTTTAGGCCCGGTACTTTCACGTGCGAATAAATAAATTTATTCGCATTTATTAAGTCTTATTCGTAAGATTAGTAAAAATGCAGTCTTTTCACTTTCAGATAGTGTTATTCATCGAATAAATCTGTCATTGAAACTTAACTAGAAGAGTTTATTTGTCATAGATCGAATGTCGGTACGTCATTATTCGTTGAATAAAATTTATTCGAAGGTGAAAGTACCGGGTCTTAGTGGGATTCCCATAGGGATGGGGCGTTATTCCCTAACCTGTTATTTAACAACGGTTATTCGAAAAAAGCAATAACTAACCGTTATATGTCCTGAACAGGTTGCGCAGTAACGTGTGCGCGAACAGTCGGCGTTGAAAAAGCCGTTTATTCAGACCGTTTCTGATCACTGAACTATAATCAAAATGGAAAGCGCCCAGTAATAAATACATGCAAGCCGAGAGAGATGGGTTTCTTAGGAGGATCATCTATCCTCGTAAATGAATTTTAGCCAATCATTTCCTCTGCTCCAATAACTGATTTCATTACTATGGAAACGGCTTAAACAGTACCGTACTACTGTCACGAATGAAATAATTATCATCATGTTCATAAAAATGGTGAAAAAGTGCTGTATTGAATCATGCAAGTGTGAATCGAGTCCTGAAGGGATTGTTACTTTCCGTAGGTGATATTGCAAGGTTTATATTCATAGAATATAAGAGTAACTTCTGGTAAATTTCAGTTTCCCACTGAAAAAATCAGAGCTGTAGGAAAAGTGGATGATGGCAATTCCTGAGGATCATAAAACGCCAACAAAATACCATTATTACCATTATATCTATTTGTAGCCAACAATTCTCCTGCGAGTCATTCAACAATTTAACATAGGAACGAAGACCACGGTGCTGTACCAAACATGTTTTACTGATGTTGTTGAGACTTACAAATACCTGAGTTCTTATTGGTTCCATAAATCTGTCTCTTGATCTTTCCTGATGCTTTTATCCTAGACATGGCGAAGTATACTGATGACATACCATCCGATGGGTATATGGAAATGAACATTCCCAGTATATTTTGAACAAGATAATCAAAATCATTCTTTTTCCCAGAATTGAAAATTTGTGGAATGAAAGCAATCGTAAGATATTTTCTATGCTAAGTTTGAGTTATAAACAAATCTAAATTATATTAGGAACATTCAAATCACTAGATTTGTGTGATTTTGCCTAGATATTCACCTTAATAGTTTTCATTTCACTGTTAGGACTTCGATAAGCTCGGATAAAAAAAATAGCATACATTGAATTTTTAGTTACCCATAATTGCCGATTTTCATTTTCAGATTACAATTCCCTCAATCGATGAGAAATGGATCCGGTTTTGTGATGCACCTATTCAGTTTTCGCCCCAGGACTCAAAACCGTCTAACAGAGAAAAGGAACTCATAACGCTTTCCTTGCTTTTTAATTCATAAAATATGTATAATATTCTATTAAAATTTGAAGCATTGTTTTATATTCGTTATCTTATGTAATAATTTGATATGCTGGTGTGATGAGTCCTCGCAATTTTGGCATGTTCTTTTGTTGGTATGGTGGAATTGGATGTCAATAATTGCGAGGCATCATAATTTTATTTTGATAGTCTGGTTCCTTCCATCCAGCCATGATTTTCCATTTTTTCTATGTTGACATGTACCTATGCTCATGACCTTTTATATTTATACCGATTTGATGGTGATAATCTAAAGGAGAAGTGAAAAGGGGATGCACATACGAAATTTAAAAAAAATCAGTCACTTTTCGTTCTTTTTGCGTATTGGCGTATTGATATTTTTCTGAGAGAATATTTGTGAAGGAAACAATGGTGTTATTGTGAAGAATGATAAAATGGAGTAAAGAAGGTAATAAATCGTTATAATTGAAAAATAATTACTATATGGCAAAATCGGAATAAAAGTTCAGGGGTACGGCACTCGTCGACGTTGGCGTTGAAAAAGCCGTTTATTCAGACCGTTTCTGATATAACAGTCGGCGACGTTAGCGTTGATGGCGTTTAGTTAGACCGCTTATCATATAACTGTCGACGACGTTGGCGTTGAATAAGCCGTTTATTTAGACCGTTTCTGATATAACAGTCGACGACGTTGGCGTTGAAGCCGTTGAGTTCAGCAGAGAGGTTGTTTCTGGCGGTTATTGTTTAGTTAAACCGTTTCTCATATAACAGTCGGCTACATTGGACTTGTTGGCGGTTAGTTAGATCGTTTGTTGGCGTTTATTAACAGTTTACACTTTTCAAACGGATAACGTTGGCCATATTCTCGACTCTCGATCTCGGTTGATGGTTCTGTTACGTTAGCGAGCGGATGGGAGGCTATTATTGGTACATTATGTTGTTCACATCGAAGTGATGAGATTGGATAAAATATCGGGAGGAGCACTCACCGCAGATATTAGCCGATATTAGCGTATTATTTTATTGGCTATATAGAATTAATAAATCGAACTTGGAATAGGACGAATGGGTAATGAGAGTATCCAGATGAAAAAAACAAATGAAAAATGGTTATTTAAATATTGGGGAACACATTGAATACTCTAATATTTTTCATCAGTTGCGAAGTATTTCACTGGTTTAGAAAAAAGTAATTTTTTTTTACATTAATGTAACATTAAGATGAATGAAAGTAGTAAACATCCACAAAAATTATAATCAAAAATTTCCAACTCAGTCGTGACTCGTTTACACCCTAAATTTGTAGAGAAAACCCCTTAATCGACAAACCTTGAAGATGTTATCGGTTTTCAGAGCAAATAACGTATTCACCTGTTATCAACAACCGTTATTTAAAAAAAACCATAACGGTTGATAACCGTTAGTGAAAAATAACCTTTTTTTGTAATCTATGGTCAGAGTCCCTGAACCGCACTGGTCGCAGGAGACCTAGATCGTAGTATTCGTTGATTCTTATATCAATGGATGTTATGCAGCAGAACTAATTGCGATTATTAGGTGTACATTTTGTTTTTGTATGAAGTTATTCTTCTTTTTATATCACAATATTTAAATTATTGAGTTTACAAATGTGTACTTACTACTAGACAAATGTATTCCAGCAATGCCACACATACTGTTATGAGTACATATACAACAATACAACAATATCCGAAGGTTTGGTTCACGTCTTTAACGAATCTGAAATGAAACGAACAACGAGAAATTTTTGCAATGAAGAACACTGAACGAAAACTCACTTTTGTATCTCAGAGAAGTATTCTACGAGGGAGTCGAATTTTTCCTCCAAATCCTGAATATTCCTTTCATCGAATTCCATCAAATGCATTGTGAGGTCCTGCATTCTGAGAGTAATAATATAAGCCATCCCAATAAATCCAACCATAGTAACACTATAAAAGGTCAACATGGCTGCGGAACCTATACTTGTGTAAAGAGCAAAAAAAAATTTCCAACGGCTCGAATCATCTATCTCGAACGGATACCAGACAGGGTTCAGTAGACCACACATGTATCTTTTATCACCTATGCGCTTCCTGGCTTCACAATGCGCATCAAAAAAGAAGGAAATCAAACCAACAAATATGATGACGGCGAAGATTCCGTAAAACGTACTCCAGATTAGTTTATTGAGATAGATATAACCCTTAGCAACATTCATGGGTACTTCATTGGACATACATTTTATCCCGTGAATGAGTTTTCTGATTCTCCCACCAAGTGAAAAGTAGATCATCGTGCACAACACATCCATCACGGCATTAACTACTATATGCAAAGATTCAATTAACTCGTGGCGTAGGCCATCTGAAAAAGGCGAGAATTGAAGCAAAGTATACATTTTTCGAAAGATGTAGAAAAGCTCGAGATGCTAAAAACATCTGTAGCATACTTTGTAGTTGGGGAGCCGACGATGCTGAATCGGGATTTACTAGAGCGTCGTGGAGACCTAGTGAAGATTAGATGGTAGAAAGAAAAAAAGGTTCTATGATGTATGCACTTTCGAAGGTGGGGAAAGCATCTGCAGGGTCTCAAAGATGTAAAAAAAACTCGTCAGGTGTACATACTCGAGCGTGTCAGATTAAGATACTGTATATGTCCTACCTACGTGTCTCTGATAATGAATTCATGCTCATCTGACAGTTTGCGCGGTGGGACTGGCCGTACTACGGAAGAGTTGAGAAATGGTGAAAAAACAAAACTTCCAACGTGTCAGATTTTTGGAGGATATGTTAATTGGTCCCAAAGGAAACTACTTTTCAAGGGACTGACAATTTGGAAGTGACGCAAGATCACAGCGGTCTTTTGAAAATGTAAAAAAAAATCGTTATCTGTACATACTCGAGCGTGTCAGATTTTCATACAGATGGTTAATCTCGGTGTTGTAGACGTGTTGAACCATTAATCTGACACTAATCAGAGGGGGTTTTCTTCATCTGACACTTTGAAGATGATAAAAATGCTTTTTTTTTTCGAGTATTCCCCTGCCAGTACCTCTAATCGTTTTTGTAATCATCATGAAAGTTGTAGATAATAAAATTCTACACAACTTTTGTCTGAAGCAATTTCATATACTCTTAACCGTTCTGGAGTCAGAGGGGTTGCGTTCACAAACTTACTCAGAGCAAGCTCTGAGAAACCTCTGATTACCCGAAGCGTTCACAAACGTACTTTTAGTTCCTCAGAGTATGCTCTCTGTGCATGACCATACTCATACTCTACTCTCGGAGTAAGTTTATGAACACACCCAGGGCGATAAGGGCGAGGAGCTTAGCCACACATGCGAAAGGGCAAGGTCAATGTAGAATCCCAGTCTAATCTACATTCATGCAATCGTCAACATGACAAAGTATTTCTATGATGACAATTTCGAAATTAGTCTCTGACTGAACCTTAGAATGTACTATTTTCCAACGAGTGAATTTTCGCTTCAGCATGTATCGCTAAACACCCCGCATTAATTGCCATATATCTCAAAAACGTTTGAAAGTAGAAAAAATTGCTCAGGACAAAATTTGTAGAAAATGTTATGCTCTACAACTTTTATAATAAATGCGAATAAGATTCGAAGCCCAGGGGAGGAGATAATTCAAAAAAACTGATTTTTGTGACCTTTATGGCCAATTTTTATTGTTTCGGCTTGCTAAAACTGTCAAATTATATTTTTTCCGTTATTCTTGAATCATTAACTTCAAAATAAGAGAAAACGCCACCGTGTTCGAGAATGTACACGTGACGTTTTTTTTGCAACTTTGGCGCCCTCCCACACATTTTTGACAGGCTTAAATTCTCAGATTAAGAGAATATATACTTTTGAAAATGTAATTAACCACATATATCTCAATCTGACACGATCGAGTATCTACAATGATCGTGTTTTTTTACTATTCTGACAGGCTATCCTAGACAATTCCCCCTATATACAGGTCTAATTTTTGGTAGAGGTACTCTACAGGGTCCAAGGTATCTATCCTTGTATTAATCTGACACGCTCGAGTATATCCCGAATCTCCCTCTTCGACTCCCCAACTATTGTGGCCTAGCTCAAAATTCGAGGCCCGTAATTCAGATATACGCTTGTTTGTGAAAATTTCAGAAGGCCCCAATCTCCCCCACTATGGTACCTAATTTCCTCCAATGGAAAGGTATGTTGTCAGCACTCGTGTATACATGCACGATTGAAATCAAGCATTTAAATGTTTAGCTGTCCTGCATAATTAGACGTTGGATTTCGATAAAATCACAGACCGTCGTTATACTCAGCAGTACCTATAGTATAATACTAAAAGGAGTGTAAGGGGAATGGATGCGTTTTATAGCCTCTCCTCTCAAATGCCAACCTCACCTACTCGCGGTGCACCCAGTTCTTACGAACGAGGCTCTGGCGACCGAACATGGGCGGTATAACTCTGTTTCCCATAGTTACCTAGCCTGAACATCGGCTTGAGCAGGAAATGGCTCTCTGCGTTGCATAAGTTACGTCTTAGACCTTGTCGTCTCAGGATACCTGTGCCACAAGATAATCTAGGCGAAACCGCAACCAAAGTTGCACTAACAGCGTTACCAGTGCAGCTTTCAAACACCTTCTAACGCAGCTCCTACAAAAAGATGGCTCAGTCGAACAGGACAAAATTTGTATCCGGAGGTAAAATACCCTCCCATTCGGATCTCCGGGGGAGGGTGCCTGAACGAGTGAATCATCGAACAACCACCAATGAAAAGCACATAGCTTTTGCAGCATGGAACGTCAGAACCTTGCTAGACAACCCCAGGGCCGAGCGACCAAAGAGACGTACTGCCCTGATCGATAAGGAACTGCAACGTACATCCATTGCAAAAGTTGCCTTAAGCAAGACACGCTTTTCGGACGTAGGTAGCTTGGTAGAACAAGCGTATACTTTTTTCTGGAAAGGCTTGCCGGAAGGCGAAATCAGACAACATGGCGTAGGCTTCGCCATTAGAAACGACCTGGCCGCCAAACTAACCGAAAAACCAGTTGGCATCTCAAAACGATTGATGACCCTACGCTTTCCTACAGCGAATAACACGTTTGTGAACATCATTGCAGTATATGCACCCACTTTGAACTCCTCTGACAACTTTAAGGACACCTTTTACGAAACACTCGTTGCTACATTGAGTAAAATCCCAAAACGGAAACGAATTATTCTCCTTGGGGACTTCAACGCCAGAGTGGGAAGATGTCAAGACTCAGAACTGTGGCCGGAAATAATAGGGAAACACGGCACAGACAGCATCAATTCGAATGGAGAACGTCTGCTGGCTCTTTGTGCAGAACACAATCTGTGTATAACGAACACCTATTTTATTGCGAGACCCGATTCAAGGGGGACCTGGCGCCACCCGCGCTCAGGGCATTGGCATACTCTCGACTATGTGATCGTGAGAAGAAAAGATCTGAAAGAGGTGTTGGTCACTAAACCCAGAGCAGATCTGGAGTGCTGGACTGATAATAGGCTGGTAATCTCGAGAATGAAAATCTCAATGCTCCCAAAATACCCACGGAAGCCAAAGTATCTAAGAGAGCGCCTTCAAATCTCCAAACTACAAAACCCTTCTACAAAAGAAACATTCACATCCGCCGTCAAAGATAGCCTAACACCACCGGATTATAATGACGACATTGAGAGTCAGTGGCTCCGCTTCAAGACATCTCTTACAAATACAGCAAAAGAAATACTGGGCACAGGACGCACCCGAAAATCCCCAGACTGGTTCGCCTACAGCGAAACTCATATCGCACCTCTTTTGGAGGCAAAACATAAAGCGATGAAAACGGCAATTAACAAGCCCGGCGATGTTGCAGCCCAAAAGAGTCTTACAAACATAAAACGCGAGGTCCGTCAAGAAATAAGAAAAATCAAGGATAGCTGGTGGAAAGAAAAAGCTGGGGAAATACAAGCTTACGCCGATAACCATGATTATAGGCGTTTTTTCGAAGCTATTAAAACTGTTCATGGTCCAAGTAGAAAAGCTAACTTTCCTATAAGAGATGCTCATGGAGCTCTTCTAACTGATGATAGAAAAATTCTCGAAAGATGGAAGGAGCATTACTCGGAGGTCTTGAATCAAAATAACGACTCGGATTTATCCACTTTAGACCTGCTCCCCGCATATAGTCCGATGACATCGCTTGAAGACGAAATCTCAATGTCGGAAATAATAAGTGCCATAAAAATTATGATAAATGATAAGTCACCAGGTCTAGACGGCATTCTAGCGGAGGTATTCAAAACCCTGGATGAAGACATTGTCAATAATCTCCTAGCACTATTCCGCAAGATCTGGGAACAAGGAGATGTGCCACAAGACTTCAGAAACGCTTTAGTTATCAATCTCTATAAGAACAAAGGCGATACGTCAAATTGCAACAATTACAGGGGCATATCGTTGCTTAACGTGGCCGGCAAAATTCTCTCGAAGATTATGGCTAATCGTCTGATTCCACTCTTAGAAAAGATTTTACCTGAATCCCAGTGCGGCTTTCGACCAAATCGAGGTACGGTGGACCTAATTTTCACACTGCGACAGCTGCAAGAGAAGGCCCGTAAACAACAATCAAGGATCTATACAGCCTACATTGATTTAAGTAAGGCCTTCGACTTGGTGAATCGAAGTACCCGAAAAATTCTTAGCAGAAAACCAGGAGGCCAGTATAAGCGGTTTAAGGATACACTTCATCAATCCCTAAAATCAATCAATGCCAATCATAACTGGGAACAAATAGCGTTAGACAGGTCACAGTGGAGATCTATGGTGCACAGTTACAATAAAGACTCGAGAAGAATTCAGCGGCTGCCAGATCTGGTTGGTGACTATCCATGCCCGGAGTGTGGAAGGATCTGTAGGTCGCGGTTGGGTCTCTTCAGTCACAGAAGGGCACACAGTCGCAATTAGCCCCAAGAAATTATAAGTCTGTTCTTTTTTATATCTTTTTGTAGATAAATTCCCGGTAACGGAAAACAGCAATGAATGAATAGTAGGTGCAGGCGGATGAGTAAGACGTCGGATGTCGAAGAAAATTCGTTCTGAATCGCCCAGAGGAAAAACATTCCGGGTTTGGTAGCTCAAGTCCACCTTTTGCGAACCTTCAAAGGTCAAGGAAGAAGATATGGAGAAGCTCTTGAGGAATACTGATGGACGTGGGAATATAATTGTGAAAAAACTAGATACAAAAGGTTCAAATTCTGCATTCAGTGTAGGTCTACCAACAGAAGAAGAACAGTATACAATGAGGAAGTTTGGTCAGCAGGAATAATCCTGAGGGAATTCTCATTTGAGAATTTTTTTTCGAATAGAAAGAACAATTACAGGCAAGTAATACATTTTCCAAAATTTTTTGTATAATCCAACTAAATGTTCAAGCCTTAAGTACAGCTTTCAATAAATTTGACTTAGTTATAAATAAAAACCTTACCTATTTGCCATCATGGAACATTGGCAAGAAATCAATCAACTTGAAGCAAACAATTTTGATGAATATAAATTGGCTTCAAGCTTTTGTAGAGACAAAGGTAAACATGGGGGTTATGCTATATACCTACGTACGCAACTTCTATACTTTTGATGAGAGACTAGATATAACATCAATCAATGTTCCCAATATTTTTGAATGTTCAACTATTCAGCTAGACTTGGGATGATCTAGAATCATAGCAATATGTATTTACAGGCCTCCTCAAGCTGATGTTAACATATTTTTCGAGAAAATAACAACCATTCTCCAGAAATGTTTACAGGAAAAAGCAGAAATCCTAATAATGGGTGATTTCAACATTGATATACTGTCTGATAACAAGGGAACACGTGAGTTCTTCTCTATTGCAGAGTATTTCAGTCTAAAGTTCACTATCAAAGAGCCTACACGTCCAGTTTCAAGATCATGTTTGGATAACTTCATGACTAGTGTAGAAGGAGAGACAAAAGTTACTGAAAATCATATATCGGATCACTCTACCTGCGTATTCAAATTTGCTGGAGATGTAAATGTAACTGAGGGTAATAGCAAGACAGAATACTTGAAACGAAAAATAAATGTGGAAACGACAAAAAGATTTCTAGAGTGCCTTTCAGAACAGAACTTGGGGGATATTTTTGAATTTGAAACACATTCCAAATTATATTTAATAAATGTTTTCCTATAGTAAAAAAAACCAAATCGAAATCAAACAAATTTATAGAAACTCCTGATTTAAAAAGAATGAAAAATCTTCTTATCTACTGATTGCATGGACAACAAAACAGGAACTAAAAAGCAGTTACAACAAAATGAAGAAAAAATATGATAGGGCTATCTAAGTGGCTAAACGAGCTCACACAGGCAAAATAATCGCAACATCAGATAACAAAAGCAGGGTAACATGGAGGTTAGTAAACTCATTAACTGGAAAACAAAATAAGAACAACGAATGTTCCATGAAAACTGGGAATCCAAAACAACTAGCAGAGAAATTCAATAAATTTTTCGCTAATGCTGCACCGGAATTAATTAAAAATCTCCCAACAAAACCACAGGAGAGGAGAAAAGAGCAGAAAAGCATAAAAAATTCCTTTTTTGTGTTTGACATTACTGAGGCAGAGATGATATCTGCCTTGAAGAAACTGAAGAACACTAATGCATGTGGTTATGATGACATTCCTATCAGCTTGTTGAAAACTTGCATGTCCGAGATAGTATCTCTATTAACTCATATCTTGAATTGTATTCTAAAGGAAGGAATTTTTCCAGATGCTCTGAAGGTAGCAATTATGAGACCTATATTCAAGAAAGGAAGGGAAAAGGAACTTGGGAATTACAGACCCATAAGCCTACTCAGCTCCTTTTCAAAGATTATTGAAAAGGTTATAGCAACTCGATTGATTAAGTTCTTCAGGGAGTTCAATATATCATCTCAGACTGCCAACATGACTATAGAAGAAATAAAAATGCAGAAACTGCCATTTATGAGCTAACGTTGGCTATTTTGAAGACCTTGGAGGGGGGAGATGTGGCCATGGGCTTGTTTCTTTATCTCTCTAGGGCCTTTGATTGTGTTGACCATCAACTGATTTTGAACAAGCTTGAAAGATCTGGTATTAGGGATAAACAACTTAAAATAATGAGTTATCTGCAAAACAGGAAACAGAGAGTGGTTATATCTAGAGAGGGTGAGAAGTATAACTGAGAAGACATCGACGTGACCATGGGCATACCGCAGGGCAGTATACTGGGTCCTCTACTTTTCCTGGTGTATATTTATGACCTAGGCCTATAAATAACAAATGAAACATAATAAACAACATAGGTTATACATATAGATCTCCCATGAAACAAATATTTGCATGATCCATGTTTGAACTATTTACGCTCCTTTCAGAAAGGAGATTTGTTCCTTGTTTGAGGCGGACATAGGAGCACAGCTCTGCTACATAAGCGCTCCTGTATTTGTGCTGTCAGTGTGATATATCTGTTATAAAACAAGGAGCGTGGGATACATTTCTGCTTCATAACTGTAATGAGATATGGTCACCTGGGAAATGGTATATAGTGGAATCTTATAGCTTGTCATGGGGCGCATCGGATTTCTTTTATATATGAGAGAATCAAGAAAAGTTATCTTTTTACCTGAGTAACCATGAAAAATGAAGCCGACGATACCATAGACGTGAAATCCGACCGTGGCCAAAAGAATTGCCCAATGTTTGAGCATCAGAATGTAAGCATTATATTTTTCTCCTTCCTTCGGGAGGGCGAAAAAAGTCTTGTGGATTACATCCATAGCATGCCAGAACTCTGGTTCATTCCATCGGTGCATCCTTCGTTTTTGTAAATAAACTGTTTTTAAAAAATGTTGATAATTCGTTCGCTTAACTTAATTGAATAATTTTACTTTATATATGTGTCTCTGACATTCAAAATTGCGACATTGGGATCAGGAGAGCAGCATAAATATGGTAATCAATTGAAACTATTAACCACATATGTTCAATTCTCATGTTAGGGGCGTGACTGTTAAGGATATTACAATTCTTTATGGACTGGAGATGATTTCTAATGAAAAAAAGCCATCAAGTGAAATCGCCGTATTCAGGATTCCGTTCTATGGACTATCACATATACCATTAAAAAAATTTCGAAAATATAGCTCTTTCCCACAAAATATTACATCATATAATCACCACATTTATCAGACTTCGTTGGAAGGATTTCCGTTAGAGTAGATGTTTCCTTTTATTAAAATTTTTTGGGTTAAGAATTTTGTAAGTGAAAATGGAATAATGTTGTTAGGTTCTTCGGAGAAGCAAACTGTCCTGTCTCCTGATGTCTTTTATTATTGATGTTTTATGCTGAAATGATATCTTATGCTGGTGATTCATATATATTTGTATGATGTCTTAAAGGAATATTTGCACCACTCATATGTCAGCACCACATTTTTATTTATCAAACAATCTAGCATAATGTACTGTGATGAAGTTAATTTTAACTCTATCTAAAAAGGCCATTCCTTCACAGCAATACTGTGGATAATAAATAGATCTGAAAACCGAAATATCTTGAGACGTATTCAAAAAACTGAAGGATATCCGTATAACTATAGGGTTTTGAGTAGGAGCATAAGCATTTCCCTTTTTTTGTATTCACAAAGATTACCTTATACTTGGGAGGATATTATGCTCTAAAAATAATTATGGGCATGGTGGCTTTGTGTGTACCTCGTCAGGTTCCAACCTGTTTACTAGTGTGTGGGAGGATAGAAATCAGGGCCTTTTGGTGTGCCTACTGATTGCAAATTGCCAGTGGTAGTCGAGTCGGGTTGTTCACATCAGAAATTTAACATGGAATTGTGGTGAAATGTGTTCTTAAATTTTTTTTTTGCTTAGGTTGCTTGATTTATTGGAACTCAAAGTGAATGTAAGTGTTACCTTCTATACATATGTGTTATGGAAGAAATCAACTTTGAGAAGGGACAGTTGATATCTGAAATAATGAAGAGGTTAGTTTATTATACCAAAGCCGTGTCCGCCTTCTTCGTAGAGCGAATAATTTGAACTCAACTTTTTCTATTTGACTTAAAATCGCCAAACTTCATTTTATTTCACATCAATTAATTCCTTCTGCTCTTTTCTCTTCTACTTCACTCCACTTCAGGTCCTTTCACTCGAATCTATACTAATCTTCCCAACTTTTTTGTACTCTAATACCTTCCTTGAAGAAGCCACTTCACAACAGTCAAACACCCGTTAGAATTGGTGGGCCATTCGAGGAATTACCAGAGACAAACATATAAAAACTTCGAAGAGAATTGATTAGGTTTAGATAGGTAAGGCGCAATTAATACAAAGATTTCGAAAAAGTAATATATTCGAAAATTACAGACTAACACTACAATTCATTGATTTGTATAGGTTTGCAAATCTTCGAGCATTTTGAATGAGAACTGTTTTTCAGCCACTGAGAATTGAGTTCCCAATATACCGAGAAAACCCCTAAATGAAATTATACATTTTCTTCAATTTTTAATTTGAACGATAATTATTCTCTAATTATTCCTGAAAAAACTGATTTAGTATTACTAAAATAACTCTATTCTAGATGAATGATGACAAAAATTAATTTTTTTTTGACAATGTCCACAGCGACATATGATATTAACAAGATCGAATTGATTTCACAACTGTCACACTTTAATAGTCATTCCAAAGACAAAACAAATTCCTACTCGTTTTTCAACATTTGGTGTAATTATTTCCGAAGATCTTTCCTGGTCTGCTCATGTAAGCTATACCGGGTGTCCCAGAGAGCTTTTAGGCCAGCAGATATCTCAGTTACCTGCGGAAAAAAAAAATTGAAAAAAATACTTGTCGTAGGAGACCATACGCTCTTTCATGCAGCATAGCAAAATCCACCCCCTGACAAACAACCCCTGAGAAACAACCCCTAACTTTTGTTTTTCAAATGGCACCCCCATGTTTGTTTGGCTTCAACTGACAGCTCTTTTTAATTCTCAATCAATGATATATCATAATATGTAGTTGTAAAGATAGTCACTCGATAAAATTGAATTCGTTAGTGGGTACTGTTAATTGGACTGATCGAATTAGTCCACATTGTAGAGACAAGAAAAAATGGATGTTGAAAAAAAAGATTCAATAAAATGTGTGGCAAGTGCTGGCCAACATTTTGAACATTTTCTTTAGTATAATGTTGCAGTAACAATACAGCTGAGCGTATAAATTCGTATTTCATTTGTATTTTTATTTTCCATAATTCTGCATGCCATTCTAGCTACCATGATACATCATTGAATGAGAAATGAAAAAAACTGTTGAAGCACAACAAACATGGGGGTGCCATTTGAAAAACAAAAGTTAGGGGTGGTTTCTCGGGGGTTGTTTGTCAGGGGGTGGATTTTGCTATGCTGCATGAAAGAGCGTATGGTCTCCTACGACAAGTATTTTTTTCAATTTTCTTTTCCGCAGGTAACTGAGATATTTGCTGGCCTAAAAGCTCTGGGACACCCGGTATATCATCTGGAACAGGGATCCTATACCTGATCCGAAGAGTGTTTCCTGGATGCTCGGTAATTACTGATTGGTAAGATTGGAAACATAGTGGGCGAAGACGACGTGTGTGAAAGTGACTCATTCAAAACTGTCAGAGAAAGTGAATTTAAATCCGTTCAATGTAGAAAAAAAGTAGTGGAACCAGTGAAGTGTTATGAATGCTCGGAAATTTTTCACCCTAAATGTATGGATCTGGCCGCAGGTCAAAAATCTGCAAACTGCAAGCACGAAGAAGGAAACATCAGAAAACTCGCGAGAGAAATTAGCGAACTTCGAAAAAAACGGATATTTTGAACATCGAGTTAACATACCTCGGATAATTACAAATAATAGAATACTAATGGAAAATAACGCCCTTCTGAAAAATCATAATGAAGATGAAACAAGCTGATAATTCAATCAAAGTTAAAAATGTAAACAAAGAAAAAGCGGAGAAGACAGACAATATAAAGACAAGCGTCAAGACAGAAGGAATGCGGAAGATAATGAAATGTCATATGCCAAAAAGGCTGCAAAGGGAATTTTGAAATTACCGTCTCCCAGAAATTATGCGGTCGAAAAGGTTATGTGAATATAGAACGCCAAATTAGTCTAAACAGCAAACAAACGTCAGCACAGGATGAAGACGATTTTACGCAATAAAAATGAAACTAAACTTAAAATTGAAGTAATATGCACAGGCTCACAAAAAACCGACGAAATCCATAATAAAAGGAGCTGCTAAACGAAAATGAATCTATTTCGGCAGGATTCAAGGCAAGGAGATTACTGAAAAGCAAATAAAAGATTACCTTGGAGATATGAGTCAAAATGAGGAAATAAAAGTGAAAAAGCCGAATACACAAGGCAGCAATTCAGCTTTCAGTGATTTCCTGTAAAGACACCACAAAAACAGAGACACTCCATTTTAACTGAAGTTGATGCGTAATCGACATAACAGAAAAAACACTACTATTGATTGTTCCATTTTAACAGCCAGTCTAGCCACTGAAACATCAAATAATAGCTTTTGACTATCATTTTATCTGCGTGTTTCAAGAAATGATGCCAACTGCTGCCAGATTCTCACCCATAACTCACTGCACAACTCTCTGGTCTCCACACTTTCAAGAACTTCTCGTTGCCGAAAATACTTCTGTCGCCGAACTTCAAAGTTGTGCAAAATCATAAAACGCTTTCAGCTAATATGCTAATCAGCGTTCAAAATGAGAATTATCTACCTAGCTGCAACTTTTTGTTTAGGGTACCAACTAGGTGAACAGATTTTTTTGTTCAATATTGTTCACATAGAAGCTAGAAAATAAACTAATTGAAGGGTTTAGTCAGGACAAATTATAAGAATGATTATTGAATGAGCATAAAAATAGGCAGGCTTTTGCCAGAACTTTAAATCTATTGTATGAGTTTCAGCGACGTGATAACTATAAATATTCATATACTTAGACGTTATACAAATTCCAAATTATGATCAATTAATTATGTTACATTTTCTTCAACTTCTGCCCGTTGAATTGAACAAGAATGTAGTTATGCTGTAAGATCCTTGAAAAACCTAGAAAATGAATAAAATCAATGTATGTACAAGGTTACTAGCAAAGATTATATAATCTTTGGTTACTAGTTATTGGACGTGATCCCTCAAAGGGTTTTCTCAAGAGGTTATTTGCAAAAAAGTTGAGTCTAGTGAAACATGTGTCAAGAATGGATGTTTACTGAATTATTACGATTTTTTGACTTCTTTCCCACCTCATTATAAACGGTTGAATACTCAAAGCTTATTTCTGAGCACAATTTATAATTTCTTTGCCTATTCCATTGGATCCATGTTTTTGGCGATTTTTTGTAAACCGTGAATATCTCCGAAAGTATCAGGAAAAGGAATAGGGAAGTACAAGACAAAAACACTACGATAGAAATAGAGAAGCGAAAAAAGGTATAACAAATAACCTTGAAATAACGAAGTTTGTAGTATTTTGTGTAAAAGCAGCAATGTTGCAACATTGATCATATTTTAGGTCCAATGGGGTATTTTCCTAAATTTCAAAATATATGTCATTGAAATCCTTATAACACAAATATATCGAAATATATTTTTTTAGAATTTTAACATATTGCGTTTTGTCTGTATTCACTTACGAAAATTCTGATTTCAGAAGTGCTCTCTTATGAACATTCTACGTCATTTTCACAATCCGGCAACGCCCGTCGAATCAATAAAGGTCATGAAAGTTTTATGATCATCATAGACTTAATAAATATCAAGTTTGGTGATCACATTTGACAAGGAAAACAAACAGTGCATAGAAATATCAAACAATGACACAAAATGTCATCGTTTTTAAGAATATATAGACACAGATTACAGAAACAATTTTTTGAAATGTTCTATATCTTCTTGATCAGTTCCACTGTTGTCTAATTAACAAAAATTACTAGACTTTAGTAAAGGCATTCTACGTCACAAGCTTTTACATACTCGAAGTTTCGAAGGGTATATTTCTGAAATTTCTTAATTTTGAAGCGAATCTTTTACGTGTTGGATAACTAATGGAAAGGGGTTTCCATAAATAATTTTAAATTCGATTTTGGAGTTTTAGGAAACTTGCCCATTCTACCAAACTGTGATTAACTCCGCACAACTTGAACTCAAATTAACTGTTTTAACATTGAAATCTGCTGTTTCCACGAGGTTTCTATGAAGTGAAGTAAGGAGTGTGAAGAATCTACAAAATACAGAGACACTCCATTTTAACCGAAGTTAAGATGCGTAATCGACATAAATCAGCGCACTTCTTTCCTTAACGCCAGTTAGGTCTTATCTCAGTTAATATTTTGGGTGAAATTGGCCCAATAGTCAGATACAGCAGAAGCGTAAACCCTAGTAGATACTCAAATTTTCAGAACAATCCTCTGATGAGTTTTCCGTACACGGCTAATAGGCCACCTATATATTGTTTATACACAAGTTTGGTGATCACTAGAGCTGATTATCAATTTAACAGATGCTAGGGGAATTCATCACAGAAAAGTATTTGGAATTTTCCACCTTGGTGATTTTGACCCAGGCACATAGGGTGATTCTTTAGGCGGGAATTATCTACGTACTTAAATTCATCTAATAGGCAGATATCATCAGGTAATCAGGTAAACCTTGCAACCATCAAAGAATTTATGAAGAGGAAAGCTGAAAAGTTATTCGAAACAGCGAAGGAACATCCTAACGAAGAACTCAGGAGACTAGTGGAATACGATCCGGAGGAAGACAGAGGAAGAATGAGAATTTACAAAAGGAGACCGCGAGATCAATTGAGGAGAGATTAAAATGAGTACGGAAACTTATTAAAACTATACTAAGAAGAGATATCCGAAGAGGACGAACATGAAAACCCTGGCACGACAATGTGCAAGAAGAAATTAACCGATTAAGGGATAAATGGTTTATAGGCAAATGCCCGGAACCAATGTAAAGCAGGTTAGGTTTAGTGGGTCGCGAACTCAGGAGAGTGAGTAACCCCACAGTGTTCCCTAGAAATGGGTTCCTCTGGGCGAGAGATAGAGCCCCGTGTTTTCACGGTCGCAGATTCCCCCTGCTATAAAAAAAACAAAAACCTTGCAATACAGTTAGTTTACCCCTAGAACTTTCGTGGTTCTACCCTATATCTAGGGCTGCTTAATTCCGGCTGTGGCCGGGTACGGCAGAATATACTGTGCTAGCTGTTGAGGTGGATCAACGCTTGAGGTGTAGAAGCATTGCACTTAGGTACGACGAGCCCCTAGAATCCTAGTTGAATTCATCCGCGAGCGGATCAATAGGCGTTTCTTTTTTGTGCTTCATGCACCAGTACAGCTCCGGGCTTATCGCCCCGGAACGGTTCCGGCATAGACAAAGGAAGGAAAGACAAACAACTCTCATTGGTCGTTTAAAATGTTGATGGTGGCGCCCTGTCCGGCAGTAGATAGAACTTATTGTTTGAAATAGCGCTATAGTAGAAAAAGACGGAATAAGTTTTCGCAGTGAACTCTGAAGCAACTTTCTTCTTTTAGAGTTCACTGTGTTTTTCCCAAGAGATAACCTAAATTCTGAATTTTCTTTCGATTTCAGTTGTATTTTCAGATTAATCTGAAGTCATAAGTCAAGTTTTCGCCATAGTTTTCTACAATTTTTTTATAATTTGTTGTGATTTTAAGGCATACATGGGTTTATTTCTTGCAGTGAATACATCAATTTTATCAACAAGTTTCATCAGATAAAAAGGCAAATATCTTTCCTTCATTTTGAGAAGCAATCGTGGAGTGTAGAAGTGGATAGGGGCTACTATATCTTCATTCCATTAGTTCCTTTAGGTTTACGTGAAAGAGTAAGTATTAATTCTTAGCACCTATTGTCATAATCAATCAGTATGGCATCCTTTAAATTTCAGTTTTCATACTGCATTCCAAATTGTTCGAACAAAAATTACTCGGGGTCAAAAAGGAACAAGCACTTTTTTCGATCTCCAAGTAGAATTTCAGAATGGGATAACGCAATCAAGTCAGTTATTGATTCCAATTGAATTTTTTAAAAAATTTTTAGGATTTATGAGGACCATTTCAGTCTAAAAAATTAGACTAAACCAAGATTTGTACCTTTAGCTCTACCGGATTTTTAAATTTTTACGCTGCATTCAAATCGATGGAGGTTTGAAATCGTCTGTTGCTTAGAGAATATTAAATTTTCGAAATTTGACTGTTAGCCGAGCACTAGTTCAACATACTAAAGATCAAATTTACCAAATGCAGTAACTTTTTCCTCTTCGTGATAAAAAGGTCAGGCATTTTGAATGAAATTGATAACAAGCGTAGGAACCAGTTGTCACATGGAGAAAAATATTAGTTTTATATCAGTAAACATCAATAAGAGCAGCTATCTTGGTTGAAAAAAATCTATTGAAAAGTCCAAACATACATTGAAATTAGCTGCATTAGCTTTGAATGACCGATTTTTCACTCTGTTCCAGGTTATGTGAATCAGATGGCTAATGCTGGAGTTGTGCCAATGAATCAAAGAATCCAATTCATTATGTACAGTACTGTACAATGAAGGTTTTAATTCAAATTGTTCCGAATTATGATTGAAGGAGGCAAAATGGGAATTCAAAGAGAGCAATACGCCCCCTGGTGTCAATTTTCGTAACAAGTTAGTTAAGACCTCCTGCCGATTAGGGGGCTTCAATCACGCTTAATTTATTTTACTACTGAGTCGGCACTATATTCCTCCTTTCTCTATGGGTTCCGGAATCAAACTAAAGAGGTTCCTCTTTAATAAAAGCAAAGAGTATAAACAAGAGTATTCACTCTATCATTTTGGCCGGTTGCGTTTCAATGCCCTTGAATGTTCCTTGGTTTAGTGGAGGGACGAAAACGAAAGCAGATGTTCGTTCTGTTCGCAACTCCCAATCTGATTGGTCGCCCAGATTCTCGTTTGACTGTAGTGAATCTGAGCGCAGTATTGCTGGCGCGTAGCGTCTCCCCACTTCAAGGTTGAAATTCCATGCATTCGATCTTCCCTTGTAAATCGGCGAAGTTAAACCTCTTGTTGTTACTCTTTGATAAAAGGGTGTTTGCGGGCTTCACTCACACTCACGCACTCGAGGTGCACCAGCCAGACCTTTGGTTGTTGCAATAGGAAGAGGGGGCAGGGAAAGGAAAAGCGAGGTGCTCCGGTGCTTCTCGCTCAAATCGTGATCGTGCTAGATGCAGCCATGCAGCCCAGGAGGGGTTCACTTCGGACATAACGCGGATATCACGGGGAGAGGGGAGCCCCATCAAGCGTGCTGCTGGTACCCGCTTTTTGGAAGACCCCTAAAAATATAAAATGATTCAACTTGACTCACAGAAAGTAAATACTTGTTGTTAACATCTACAAATGGGTATATCCTGAATCGAAGTGGCATGTGACTACATCCTAGAAAAAGTCGATAATTTCTCTTCATTTGCGGGGACATGTTATACCACGGTAGATCTTCAATGGAATATATCATTTCCTGATGCTAAAAAACTAATGATATTCGATATGATCGATTGAATTTTGTTGAATATTTACCTTGTCTTCCAAATGTTGTCCTACACTGCACCATGCATATTGTAAGATGATACAAATACAGAGAGATGCAAAATTTTTGACACTTCCATCCTGTTGATTAAGAAATCCAAGATATCAATAAATGTTCGCCAGTTTCGATCGAAATTAATTTAGATAAACATATATTGAAATGAAAATCAACAAATCGAAATAGTTATAGCCAGTTTTGTGAAGGTGCTTCATTCCTGTGCGACCTTGGGATTTTTCGATGCTTGGGCAAAAGGGCTTTTAATATTAGCTTCGCGCGGCACTACGCCATCTTGGCCATACAATGGATATTATATATATACACCTGAATTAATTTCGATTACAATCATTTCCTCTTAGATATGAGGGTAGTCTTCTTCTCAAAGTATCGATTTTATTGAATTTATAAAAGTGTGCTTACTATTATACAAATGTATCCCAGGAATGCCGTACATATTGTTATGAGTACATATACGACAATACAACAATATCCAAAGGTTTGGTTCACGTCTTTAACGAATCTGAAATGTAAAAAAAAAACGAGAAATCTTTGCAATAAAAAACAGTTTACGAATACTCACTCTTGTATCTTAGAAAAGTACTTCACTAGGAAGACGAAATTTTGCCCCAAATTCTGAATATTTTTTTCGTCGAATTCCATCAATTGCTCTGTAAGATCCTGTATTCTGAGAGTAATAATATATCCGATACCAATAAATCCAACAAAAGTTGCACCATAAAAGGATAATATGATTGCGGAACCTATATTTATGTAGAGAGCAAACATAACTTTCCATGAGCTCGAATCCTCTATCTCGAACGGATACCAAACAGGGCTCATTAGACCACACATGTATCTTTTGTCACCTTTTAGTTTCCTGCCTTCACAATGAGCATCGAAAAAATAGGACATTAAACCAACAGAACAGATGACGGTGAAGTTGGCATAGAATGCAATCCAGGTTAATTTATTCAGAAAGATATAACCCTTAGACACATTCATTGGCACTTCTTGGGACACATTTTTCATCTTTTGTAGTAGTTTCCTGAATCTCTCACCAAATGGAAAGAAGGTCATCATGAGCAATCCATCAAGCAAGGCTGTAACTATTAATTGCAAAGGTTCAATTAACTCGTTGCGAAGGCCATCTGAAAAAAGTCAAATTGGAAACAAAGTTTGTACATTTTATAAGAAGTGGAAAAAGAAAGTATTCTGAGGAAAAAATCATCAGCATATTTTTTGGTATTACTGTAACCTGACAATTCACACGAAATATCCGTTAAAGAAATATTTTTCGAATATCATTTTTTATCCACAATGAATGCACTTTTCAATTTATTCCATGTCATCCAGAAGTCCAGTTTGAATGAAACATTATTTTGGATTGAATTAAAAACTTCAAAATCGGTTATTTTGTGTTATTCTCAAAAGTAAGATATATATCATCACAGATTATTTAATTGAACTTTTTGAGCCTACAAAGTTGTACTTGATCTCATAGCTCAACCAGCGTTGCCGTAAATCCCTGAAAACAACTGCTTCATCCATAACTTGCTTGTGAAAAAATCGAAATTTTTCGTCATCTCTTCTTTCTATATAAGAACGAATCTAATCGAGTGTTCATTTCAAAAACGAATCATACCACTTCTAGAGGAGTGTACAGGGTTGGCAAATTTCGATGTTTTAGCACTACAGCTTTTAAACCAGTGGAGATAGACAAAATCTGATACCCCATTCTCGGTCTCTTTTTCTGAGAAACTAACAAGAGTAGTAGTCATTTTTGGCCACCTTCTTTTGTTTTCGAGATATAAGCGAAAATTGGAAAAATGGCGATCTCGAAATGAATATATATCTCCGCTAATACTGATGATAGAGCTCTGAAATTAAAACATTATACAGGCACTTTTTTAAGTAGAATCCAGTGGCGTGCTTGCCTTTTTAGCAGGATTTTTAATTACGAAGCTATGACCCAAAGTTATGTTTTTTTAAATGATTAAATTTTTGTGCGATTTTTTGAAAGCTTAATTTTTACCGATTTCAAAAATATATGACATCATATAATTTGTATCAATATAAATAATAGAAAATGGTCAAAAACCTATTTTCTCAATATTTCTATGGTTTCAACTTTTGACGAACACAGAAAAATAGAGCTTCCTATAACAAGAGCGCTCTCCTTCCGGAAATGTCATTATTTCTATGCTTTTTACCAATTTTCACAAAATTTGAATCTTGAAGAAATTGAGTAACGAGCATAGAAATTAAAGGACTAATAGAAGGAAACTGTGGTTATCATAAGATGCTACATTTTTCTATTCTCATCAAAAGTTGAAACCATAGAAATATTGACAAAAAAGGTTTTTGACCATTTTTTATTATTTATATTGATACAAACCATATGATGTTATATATTTTTGAAATCGGTAAAAATTAAGCTTTCAAGAAATCGCACAAAAATCTAATGTTCTCATTTAAAAAAACATAACTTTGGGTCATAGCTTCGTAATTAAAAATTCTGCTAAAAAGGCAAGCACGCCACTGGATTCTACTTAAAAAAGTACCTTTATAATGTTTTAATTTCAGAGCTCTATCATCAGTATTAGCGTAGATATAAATTTATTTCGAGATCGCCATTTTTCCAATTTTCGCTTATAACTCGAAAACAAAAGAAGGTAGCCAAAAATGACTACTACGCTTGTTAGTTTCTCAGAAAAAGAAACCGAGAATGGGGTATCAGATTCTGTCTATCTCCACTGGTTTAAAAGCTGTAGTGCTAAAACATCGAAATTTGTCCACCCTGTACATAAATAGTGCCAAAAAAATTTCGGGTGTGATTTCTCGTCAAAAAAATAGGCTGTATCTTTCATATAAACTTTATTTTTTAGCCTCCTTGTTAAGTGGCGGCCCCCTGAAGATGTCACCTGAAAAGCAGTTTTCAATTTTTTTCCTTGAAAATCAAAAAACTGACCACAATGAAATTGAGCAAACATTTTATGCGAGCGAGCATAAAAGCACTCAAAAAGATTTTGGTGGTGTTTCTTTCTAACTGCAAGGGGTCAACTCCTTGCAATATAATTGCTAGGGGTAGAAAAAGCTACCCCTAACCTTGTTTCCCAAGCAACTTTTTTCCGTATTCATATTTTACAATTGAAACATTGAATTTGCACTGCTTTTGTTCCATTCTTAACAAATAAAGGCTCATGTAAGTTCTCAGTTAGTTTCACGATTTTTGAGAAAAAAAGATAGTTGACCTGAAATGATGTGAACAGCAGAATGTGATAGTCCGTCATGTGGTGAATCCGATTTCTTACAAACATTAGACAAACAAGAAAAGTTATCTTTTTACCTGAGTAGCCTTGAACAATGAAGCCGACGATACCGTACAACTGAAAACCGACTGTGGCCAGAAAAAGGGCCGAATGTTTAAGCATAAGAATCTGAGCATTATATTTTTCTCCTTCTTTTGGGAGAGCGAAGAACATCTTATGGATTGCATCCACATTTTGCCACAGTTCTGGTTCATTCCATCGGTGCATCTTTCGCCCTTGAAATTCTGTATATCTACCTAAGTAAACTGATGTTGATAATTCGTTTACTTGACTTCATTGAATAATTGAACTTCATACCTATGTCTCTTCAACATTCGTAATTGTGATCTTGTAATCAATAAGGGGGCATGAATATGGTAATAAATTGAAACCATTAAACCTCATATGTCCAATTCCCACGTTATGTGCGCGTTTGAGAACATTGCAATTTTTTACGTACTTGGATTGTGAAACAATGTACTGAAAGTATTGGGAGGAACATCATATCCCACAAAATCTAATGGGACTGATCTACGATTCTACGATATACAGGGTGAGTCGTACAAATATTTTAATAGTAGATTCTTGAGGTCAAAAGAAACACTTTTTCCTTTACTATTTTTTCTTCCGAATCGGTTCGGTTTGAAAGATAAATGCTGTTGAAACACCAAGAATGGAATGAATTTCGGAAAATGGTTTTTAATTTTTTTGATTGATCTTTTTGGAACACACGATATGATCCACTTTTTCCAGTTTTCTCCATTATGATAAAATTAGGGAAAAAAATGAATAAAAGTACCAAAAATTCAAAGAACTCAACTCTTGAAACTATAAGTTGAGCCGTATCTTATGAATACGTTTAGTGAAATAAAAGCATTCCTCATATTTTTTAATTAAATTTAATAATTTTTTTTAATTGGGTACTTTGCCTGAATACAACTCTTTTCAAATGATCCGCAGATGTGTCACAGCTTCAGCTAGTTATTCTGAAGGTAATCATGTCGTAGTGAGTGGATGCTCGGAAGTTACAATTGAAAATAACTCTAGTTATCGCTCTTCAGATTTATTTCTGGCCTTCTGGGTGTTCCTTGAGAGGTAGGATAAGCCAATTGCTCGATTGAATCATTTTCCTCACTAAATAACTTTTATCGTGAGCTAATTTTATTGGTGTTTTTTCTTGATTTCCTTGTTCATTCGTTGAATATTGTTGTTTACTCCTGCGTTTACGCACCGCGCAGGGAACCTGTTTCCCCACTATATACTTTGGCAGCACTGCGCTCTTGGTACCGAGCGCTGCGTGAATTGTGAATTCAGTAATTTCTAATAGCTGGAGGAGTCCATTAGTTGTCTGCACAAACACTGGGCGTTCTTCTCACCGCGTCAATTTCTCGTTTCCATTTTCACATTCCATTCCTCGTGTGTAACCTTATCTTTCCGTGGCCGTCCTTCTGTTGGCAAGTCTCTATTACAGGCCCAATAGAGTGAAGCGTTTATCCTTTACCCATCCCCCGTTATTAATTCTGCTCTTATTTTGAAGATCTGTAAATTATGCCAATTTGTAAGTTGTGCGGCGGTTCGGGCACGCCGACTCAGAAATTCTTAAACTGTGCGTCATGCGCAAAACACTTCCATGCAGATTGTCTGAAGCTCTCACCCTCAGGTTCCAATGCCTTGTATGATAATTGGTCATGCCAAAACTGTGTGAAGGACGGTCGCGTCCTCCGAAGTAAGACTGCCTCCGGTTCAACGTCTGGTGAAGTCCGGGGTAGCTCAGCTCCTGTCTCCGCATTTACATCTAACCAATTTGATATTATCATGAACAAATTGAGTAAGATTTCTGACGATGTTTCGGAGATAAAGTCCACCCAGCATACACTCAAGAAGGAAATATCTCAATGTCGCTCAATTCTTGAAAAACACTTTCAAGTTTGAAGACAACATACGTTCACTTGAAATCAAGATCGACCAGATCAATACCAACGTTGATTTTTCAAATCGTTCACAACCTCAGGTGAGGCTCACAATATTTTGGTTAGAGGTGTCCCTGAGAGTTCCAAGGAGGAAGACGCAACTATTGTGGGTAATTTGTTGGATTTTGTAGAACCCAATGCGAGTTCATCTAAGATTAACAATATCCGGGTGGGAAGGAGAGACCCTTCGAAACCGAGGCCTATCAAGGTATCCTTCACTAACCCGATGGTGGTGTCCAAAATTCTTCGTAACAAAAAAAAACTGGCCCGCGAGTCGACTTTCAGTTGTTATTCAATTTCCGATGATAAGACACCGCAGCAGGTTTCGGAGTTGAGTTGCCTGAGAAAGGAGTTAGCTTCCAGAAGAGGTGCTGGGGAGGAGGGTATAGATATAAAATATATCAATGGCGCTCCCAAAATAATCATGATTAATAAAAACAGCCCAAAAAACTAAAAAGCGGTCCACTCGAGTGGAGCGTCACCTACTCGAACGTACAGTCATTGCATTCAAAGTTACTCGAGGCAACTTTGTATGTTGCCAACTCCAAACCAACTTTTCTTCTCATCACCGAATCATGGCTTCACCCAGGTATCCTTGACAGCATGGTAGCAATCCCGGGATATTCTCTGTTCAGGAGTGACAGTGTGACAACCATTGGTTATGGGGGGGTATGTGCCTATATCCTCGATAGTGTGATTCGTGACTTTGC
Source organism: Coccinella septempunctata (assembly GCF_907165205.1). NCBI lineage: Eukaryota > Metazoa > Arthropoda > Insecta > Coleoptera > Coccinellidae > Coccinella > Coccinella septempunctata. The sequence goes on from NC_058196.1 coordinate 17,577,847, forward strand.
TGTTGACGTTTCATCTGTTCATCTACCCGGTATTGACAACATTGTGTTGAACGTTTCACATAATAAAAGGGAGGTTTTGACGATTTTGTGTGTTTATAAACCTCGACCCAGCCCAAGTGATTCTCAGTTGTGTAGCCTTTTAAAGGATCTAACCAATAAAAAGAAGAACCTATTTTTTGTCGGTGATTTCAACATGCCGGACGTTCGATGGCCCTTGTCCAGTAGCAGGGACTATAACTCTCCTTCGGGTTTATACGTCGACACTATCAGAGAGAATAATCTTTTGCAGCTAGTAAGTGAACCTACTCGATTCAGGAGCGGTCAGACCCCGTCCTTGCTGGACCTTATTCTGGTAAATGATCCAAATCTTGTTGCTTACCATGAAGTTTTGCCACCTTTTGGAAGGTCAGACCATGTCACTCTTTCTTGCAAGATCCAACTCAACATCACTGAGCCAAAGAAAGTAACTAAGCGTTTGAAAATTATTGATTACGAACAACTTAACGCCAATTTGGAGAATGTTGACTGGGAGTCAATTCTTCATTCGAGCATGGATGTTGAAATTATGTGGTCTTCCTTCGTTGATAGGCTTTCGGTTGAGTGTGAGTCCTGCACTTCCTATCGCTCTCTGACTACAATTCCATCCAAACCGTGGATCAACAAACGCATGCTGAGGATGCTGCGCAACAAGAAATCCATGTGGCAGCGCTATTTGCGCAGCCGTAGGGAGGAAGATTACGTGGCACATAGAACCTATTCCAATGGAATCAAAGTTTTGCTGGAAGGTGCAAAATCAAGTTTTGAGTCTAACCTGGCGTCTTCGAGGGACCGCAAAAAGTTCTTCAGGTACATCAGGTCCAATCTCAACACTAAGGTGACCATCCCGATGGTTAGGAATCGACAAGGCTGCGTGAGCAAAAGTGCTGCCGAGTCTGCAGAGTCTTTATCTGAAACTTTTGCAGCTAGCTTCATCAAGGAACATGACAACCTTCCTAGGACAAATTTTGCCGGCAGTCAAGGTCAGCTCTCTTCGGTCGAGTTTCCTCCCGAACTTGTTGAAAAGCATTTGTCCTCGCTAGATATTGCAAGTGCACCTGGAGGCGATGGGATTTCTGCTCGATTGCTCAAACATTGCGCTACATCATTATCTCTCCCGCTGTCCATGATTTTTGAGCGATCGTTCGCCACGCACTCGTTGCCGGGATGCTGGAAGGAGGCTCTGGTTACTCCGGTTTTCAAAAAGGGTGACAAGCACGACCCGAACAATTACAGACCAATTAGTCTAATCCCTATAATTTCTAAAATCTGCGAGGAAATAATTCATGAAAAGATTCTTCATTTCGCCCTCTCTAACCGTGTTCACATCAGACCTCCCCACTGGGCTGAAGTCGACTTGCTCCTTGTTTACCGACGACGCAAAAATTTACGGTAACCCGTTAACCGGGGCGCACCATTTGCAGGATGACCTCGACTCTATTCTGAGATGGTGCTGTGCTTGGATGATTCCCTTGAACATAGAAAAATGTAAAGTGCTCCACATGGGTAGAAATAATCCAAAACGAATCTACCATTTAAATCAAGATATTATTCAACCGGTTTCTTCCCACTGTGATCTCGGAGTTACTATGACTGAGGACTTGTCTTGGTCTGAACATGTTGTGGCTGTTACCAACAAGGCCAAAAGAATGCTGTACATGGTCCAGAAGACCTTTGGACGCTGTGATCCTCAGACCAGCAGCTTTCTATATTCCACTTATGTGCGTCCTATTCTTGAATACGCTGGACCAGTGTGGGCACCAGTCCTATCCCGTGATAAGAACCTCCTCGAATCAGTCCAGCGAAGGGCCACAAGGATGCCTTACGGTGTGATAAGACCTAGTTATGGGGAAAGATTGGGTTTGATGGGCCTACCAACTTTCGAAGCTCGACGTTTAAGAGGAGACTTAATTATATCCTATAGGGCTTTACATCATCTGTTTGATGTGGATCTATCGGTTCTCTTCACTCTCAATCCTATCACTCATTTAAGAGGACACAATTTAAAATTGGCGAAAGAAAAGTTCAAGTCTGCCAGTAGAGAACACTTCTTAACCAACAGGATTTTCGGCTCTTGGAACGTACTACCAACCGACGTGGTAAACGCTCCTTCGGTAAACGCGTTTAAGAATTCTTTGGACAGATGGCTCGCTAGCAACGCCCAGTGACAGTTCTTTGTTCTGTGCTTAACGACTGTGACAATTCATTTTTTTTCTTTTTCCTCATATGTTGTAATTTTATTGAGTTTATAGATTTTATCTCAACTCTACTCCATGTTTATAATAATAATAATAATAATAATGAAAAAAAAAGGCTATATCTTTTTATCAGGGCTGAATCGGAAAAAATGGCATGGGAAAGAAGTGTTTCATTTCACCCCAAGAATCTACTGTTTAAATATTTGTACGAGTCAAAGACCCACTCTGTATATTCCAATAACCCAATACATCATGCAACTAAAATAAAAACAGTGGATGAACTAACTGAACCTATAACTGTATCAATTCTGCATCACGGACATTCTGGAAGCTAAAGGACAGAGTATTTCAAAATCACGAACTCAATCTGAAGACCAAGACAGCTGTTTACAAAACAGTGGTCCTTCCAACGCTCCTCTACGGAAGCGAAAGCGGCAACAACGTCATTTAAGACAAATAATGCACATCAGATGGTTCCACAAAGTTACAAATGCAGAAGTCTTGCAGCGCGCGAGTTGTATAAAAATTGAGACTCAGTAGGTGCGGCCACATTCTGAGAATGCAAGACACAAGTCTTCCCAAAATAGCTCTGTATGGCGAATTCACAGAGGAAGCCCGGAAACCAGGAGGCCAGTATAAGCGGTTTAGAGATATACTGCATCAATCCCTGAAATCAGTTAATGCCATTCATAACTGGGAACAACTAGCGTTAGACAGATCACAGTGGAGGTCTTCGGTCCACAGTTATAATGGAGACTAGAGACGGATACACCGGAGGCCAGATCTGGTTGTTGACTATCCATGCACGGAGTGTGGAAGGATCTGTAGGTCATGGTTGGGTCTCTTCAGCCACAGGAGGGCACACAGTCGCAAGCGGCCCTAAAAAATTATAAGTTTGATTGCATCGTTTTGTCTTTGAGTCTTTTTGTAGATTTATTCCCGGTAACGGGATACAGCAATGAATGAATGTACTGTCAAGTGGAGTAGCCAAAGAAGGAGGGAATGGGGAGACCATGTTGATAGGATGGAGTCAGATAGAATTGCATACATCTGCAAGAATGAACAACCCAAGGATAAAAGAGAATCTGGACGACCATCGAAGAGATGGGCACAAAGCTGGTTGTCCACATCTACTGAATATGAAACTATACCAAGCAAACAGAAAACAATCCCTAGATGAAGAAAGTAACAAAAATACAGTTTATTTCAAAAAGGATACTGATAATAAAACGTTTTCTTTTCTAACTTTAGAATGCCTTCAGAACGTACAAAAAAAAGAACTATTTTTTTATGTTTATTTCACTGCAATCAAGATAGCCTGTTGTAATGCCTTTTTCTCGGGGTACTCGAGCGCCAGCTATTCTTCAAAGGGAAAATAACAAACCTACCCTGATAGCTACGAGCCAAAGACAAGGTTCAGCGGTGTCTGGGGTGTTAGCGACAACCAGTGAAAGTCAAAATCAACGTATACAAATCATATTTGTCGACTTGTAAAAGGAAACACAAATAGCACTATTATAAAATCCGTACAGTGAAAAAAACTCAATATAATGGGTGGAACGGAAATAGTCTACTTTATACACTTCAACAGGTTAATCTCGGAATCAGATACAAACGACAATATCAGGGAATTTACAGAGCAAAACGGACGAACTGAAACAGGGGGTCCGATCTCAAACGTGATACGCCAGCCAGAACCTAAGACCCACACTTAACGGACAAGTATCGGACCTCAGCCAGGTTAGGGGACGAAACAAGACGGCACAGATTCACGACAGCTCACCCCTAAGTGCGTTCTGCACCCTCTGAGTATCCACGCCAGCGGGCAGCTTTAATAACAGCAGAAGTGAGCGTTGGAAAACGAGGGAGGTAGGAGGGTTAGCCACTCCAAAGTGCGTTATGCACCCCCTGAGTATCCACGCCAGCGGGGTGCTTTAATAGCAGTAGGAGTGGAGGTTGGAGAGCACGGGACGAGGGAAGTTCAGCCACTCCAAAGTGCCTTATGCACCCCCTGAGTATCCGCCAGCGGGATGCTTTAATAGCAGTAGGAGTGGAGCTCAAACTGGGGTATAGGAAGGGTGGAAAGGAAAGCTGAAGCTCCAATAATATTTGAAAAAACGGAGTGTCGTCTTACCTATGGTTTCGGTACGGCCACTTGAACTCGCAGATTTAAAAATCACCCAAATAATAATGAAGCAAAAGAAAAAAAAAATATATTCTGGATTATAATAATACATTAAACGAAAACTTCTTTAATCGGCGGAAAAAGGCAATTGAAACACGTTCGTACTTGGGGTAGTTAATCGTAAGTGATGTGACCTGCGGGGGGACATCTGATTTTATACCCACAGGAGGGGTGCGGAAATCAGATATGCCCCAGCTGTCAAAATTCGGTAAAATTTGCGTCGATGATGACGTCTTAATTTGGACTTCTGTCGTCTGGCTCTCTGGTGAACCAAGACCAATCGACGGAAGTCTCGAAGTCGTTCCGCTGGTAATGCTTGGCGTGTACACCCAAGGTTGCCACGGAAAGACCACGTAGCCTATCCCGTCCTACCCCTATTGTGTTCCGTTTAGATTTCCCGTTTACCTCAGCCTTCTGTCGCCTGGCTCTCTGGTGACGGAAACCAATCGGCAGAGGTCTCGAAGTCTTTCTGCTGGTAATGCTTGACGTGTACACCCAAGGTTGCCACCGAGATACCACGATAAACTACCCCGTTAAGCGGTGAACACATATGAGCGGCCGCGGCCACGATCACGATCACGATCGAGACTCGTCCCATGCAAATGTATTATTCCGCACATAATATCACGATCTGTTCAGCGATATAGCGGCATTCAGTCGCGATGTCTCACGATCGTGATCGTGATCGTGGCCGCGGCCGCTCATGTGTGTTCACCGCCTTATCCTGTAAATTGTTGCATTGTGTTTCACCTGAAAAAAACCCATCCCGTTCATTGAATAGTTTCAATTCTGATCGCTAAATTAACCTATTACAGGGACTTGGATCTTTCTGAGACAATCGGTTACTGTAAATTTTGTCTTAACCCCGTACATCCCTCATTGTCTCAGAAGGAATCAAATTGACCGCTATTGATTTCTTTCTTTCTTTAATACCTGATATTTTGACTGAATATAATTAATTTGAATATTGTATAATTCATTAATTTCACTGTGTTGAGTTCGAATTTCTGACCACCGGGACAGATTAATATTGTTGCGTTTCTGTTTTCCTCATTTTAAACTGGGTCATCAGCTGTATATATTTCTTGACTTGGAAATCATTGTATGGTTCACTGTAATTTAGATTCTTGTAATAAATTCGGTTTGTAAGTACTTGTTATCGCTATCACCTTAGATAACCCCGAACTCTGTCTCCGACTAGTAGGTACCTGGGTGGGTTTGCTATTTCCCCCTATTGAAAGAATAGGGTTCGGTTTACGGTTTGACTATTAACTGCGAGGCGCTAATCTACCCAGGTGGCGTATACTCGGCTAACGCCATCTCGGTTGCTCCCACTCTATGGTCCGCGTAGACGGCGCACGCTTCGATGGGGCTGTCGGTGACGAAGTTCTGTATTCTATCAGCTTACCCCCAATTGTCCAATTCCGCCGGGTGGTTCCAGATTTCAATTTCCATCGGTAGAAGAAACGCTGGAAAATCGTGGAAACAGTGCAGGATGGAATCCTCAAAGTGAGTACCATTTCGATTTGTCATTCGTTGTGATATTTCTGACCATTTTAGGGTGGACTTCGCAAAGCCGGGCTAGGAGTGGACGTGGGGGAGCACGGAACGAGAGAAGTTCAGCCACTCCAAAGTGCGTTCTGCACCCCCTGAGTACCCACGCCAGCGGGGTGCTTTACTAGCAGTTGGAGTGGAGCTTAAACTGAGGTATAGGAAGGGTGGAAAGGGAAGCTGAAGTTCCAATAATATATGAAAAAAGAGATGTAGTGTCGTCTTACCTAGTTTCGGTACGGCCACTTCCACTCACAAATTTAAAAATCGCCCCAAATAAAAATGAAGCAAAAGAGAAAAAAACAAATTATATTTTGGATTCTAAGGATAAATTGTACGAAATCTTCTTTAATCGGCAGAAAAAGGCAAAAATATCACGTTCGTACTCGGGGCAGTTAATCGTAAGTGGATCGTAAGTGAAGTGACCTGCGGGGGGACATCTGATTTTATAGCCACAGGGAGGGGGATGCGGAAATCAGATGTGCTCCGGCTGTCGAAATTCGGTAAAATTTGCGTCGATGAAGACGTCGTAATTTCGACTTATCTGTGTTAGCGAACAAAAAACACAGTTATCTTCCAATTCAGGATGTTTTACATAGTGCGGCATCGTTTTTCAGAAGTGAAAACGGAATAAACACGGTGCGGAATGTTTACACATCCGAACGATGTCGGAATCCTCAATTGGAAACTGAAAATATTTCTCTCAAAATTGATTCAAAAATTAAATTATTAAAATGAAACTAAAAAATTTATTCTAAAATTGTTGGTATATATCGTTAGGCAAAACTCTACAAAGAAGAACGACTCCTAGATAATATAGGAAACTACGAAATTCTGTACTTTTCCAATAACACAAGGTATCAAGCCCTCGTACAGATCTATGAATTTCTAATGGCATTTTACAACTCTAAAAAATTAGAAACTATAGATGTCTTTTGCGCACCATTTTGATCTATATATACTGTAACGATACTTGATTGTTTCATATAAAAATCAAACCTCGTTTTAATAAATGTCCGTTTCCCTGATGTTTCACCGTCTGATGGAGATTTCAGTTTTAATATAGATATTCCGTTTCACTTTTCAGAATCCTGATTAATAAATTAAAATTCTGTAAAATTGAAATTTCCATCAGTAACCCGCCGTAAGAATCCAAGACAAAGAAAATGTGTCTTTCTCTCTGTCGGCGTTGTTTTTCCGTCCACAAAAACACACCGAATTCAGTATAAAAACAACGTGGATTGCAGATAACGACAGTTTCTTTTACCGATAAGGAGATAACCGCCACCGAGAATATATCATCTGGGGAGAATATTTGGATGCAATTTTGATCACATGACTGTACACATGTGGAAAAGTTGATAAATAGGGCCGCACAACCAGACGAACGTCATTCTTTATTCGGGCATTACTTATTCACTGTTCGACAGTTATTCATTATTCGGCAGTCATTCTTTATTCGGCAATTCATTCATTCTTTATTCGGCATTCTTCATTCATTTCGCTATTAATTTTTCTAAATTCGAAGATCCTGTGATCTGTTTCTTTTTCTTTTCTATTATTGGTGGTGTAACCGTACCGGAACAAACCGTAAGTCTTCTTGATACCGCATACTTCGTGATGGTTGCGTTCACAAACTTACTCAGAGCAAGCTCTGATTACCCGAAGCGTTCACAAACGTACTTTTAGTTCCTCAGAGTATGCTCTCTGAGCATGACCATACTCATACACTACTCTCGGAGTAAGTTTATGAACACACCCGATTCAAAGTTGCATACTTTAATTTGTTTAATTGTGTTAATCCTTATTGTTAATCCCCCTGTTTAACGCAGACTTCTGTCGTCTGGCTCTCTGGTGAACCAAGACCAATCGACGGAAGTCTCGAAGTCGTTCCGCTGGTAATGCTTGGCGTGTACACTCAAGGTTGCCACGGAAAGACCACAGTAGCCTATCCCGTCCTATCCCTATTGTGTTCCGTTTAGATTTCCCGTTTACCTCAGACTTCTGTCGCCTGGCTCTCTGGTGACGGAAACCAATCAGCGGAGGTCTCGAAGTCTTTCTGCTGGTAATGTTTGACGTGTACACCCAAGGTTGCCACCGAGAGACCACGATAAACTACCCCGTTATCCTGTGAATTTTGTTTCACCTGAATCAAACCCATCCCGTTTATTGAATAGTTCCAATTCTGATCGCTAAATTAACCTATTACAGGGACTTGGATCTTTCTGAGACAATCGGTTACTGTAAATTTTGTGTAAACCCCGTATATCCCTCATTGTCTCAGAAGGAATCAAAGTGACCGCTATTGATTTCTTTCTTTCTTTAATACCTGACATTTTGACTGAATATAATTAATTTGAATATTGTATAATTCATTAATTTCACTGTGTTGAGTTCGAATTTCTGACCACCAGGACAGATTGATATTGTTGCGTTTCTGTTTTCCTCATTTTGAACTGGGTCATCAGCTGTATATATTTCTTGACTTGGAAATCATTGTGTGATTCACTGTAATTTAGAGTCTTGTAATAAATTCGGTTTTTGTACTTGTTATCGCTATCACCTTAGATAACCCCGAACTCTGTCTCCGACTAGTAGGTACCTGGGTGGGTTTGCTATTTCTCCCTATTGAAAAAATAGCTGGCGCTCGAGATTAAACCCTTTTGCAAACTAAACCCGTTATAATACAAAAACTACCATCCCTCCAACCTATAAGGCACCTCTTTATCATTCCCAAATCAATTAGATGCAGGGAATCACCAATGGGGAAGTCTTCTATCATATCGATTGGGAGTAACATCAATGGAGAATCCTGTTTGTGGTGACTTCCTTATAATTTAGCCCTAAAACTTGCTTCCGTTCGTAATCGTATCGTAGTATTAATTACGAGTATATTTTAGTGTTACTTGGTTAACCTGCCTGGCAAGATAGATCTATGGGGGGACAAAGTCATTATAATGAACTGTTCACACATTTCAACAGCTTAGGCTGAACAATAATATGGCCATTCGTGAAAAGAAAGCACAGTGTTATATAATTTTCAAAAATCACTTTATTCCAAATTAAATATTCTTGTATCTCGTATCACATGTAAACAAAATATACTTCACTTTTCTGCAAATTGTATGTATGTATGTGTATGCAGGATTGAGAGTAAATTATAAAAACCCCAGAATAACTAGCTTTTAGTGGACTTCGAGAAATAATCTGTGATTTTATTTTTCGTTTGAAGTACTCTGCTTTCAGATTCCTGATGATTTTCTTCAATTTCCATGGTATTTTCATTCATATTTATAACAACAAAGTCATCTGTTTGCATCATCTTCTGTTCTTTCACTGTGTTCTCTTCTTTCAGCCATTTATCTGAAGCTGTTAATAGTGTATCAGAAACCTCTTCCTTGGCTTCACTACCAATAGGTGGCCCATCTATAGTACTGAATATATTCAAAAGTTCAGTGTGACTTTTTTCGAAGAATTTCTTGTTGAACTTAGTTTTCTCACTAAACTTGTTTGTTGAGATACTGTAGAATGATTTAGGATGTAGAGCCGCTATTGAATCACTATTTGAATTGGACTGCGAATAAGTGGCAAATGTTGTAGATCTAGGTTTATCGGATGAAAGGATTTCATCATTATTCAAAGTTGCTCCATGTTCCTTTCGTTCCTGAGAAAAAGGGATAATCTCCCCTTCAACAAAATTTGGCTGAGCACTACCTATAGGTTTGGATGTCGTCGGTGTATCGAAATGATCCTTCTTAAGTTTTTGTAAGGGACTTTTGGCAGGTGATGTTTCCCTTTTAGAAGACTGTCCATAATATTGTATTCCTTCCCTACTGAGCAGCTTGAATGCGGAATTATCAGAAATGATCGTTGGATTATCCTTTATATCGAACCAGCATTGTTGAATGAAGGAGTAAAACTGATGAATTTGTAATCTTGCAGCAGCAAATCTACAGAATATCTTCCATAATTCACCTAAAAAAAATATATTCTTTAATATTTTGAGAGCTTCATTCTCAATAAACGAATTATCAATTTGCAATTAAAAAACCATGTTCACTCTGGCACAGAATGGAATAATCTAGAAAAATAAGAACAAAACAATTGAATGCGCTCACTTATCCCTCACAACAACCAATGAAAAATTAACAATTATGGCGGTAATGGTAATGCAAGAGGATAGTGGAAAAACTACTAATTTTCCAACACTCCTCTCTCACCAAACCTGTAAGCTCAAAATAGTGGGACTTTTTACCCTATAATATAAGGACGGTGTAAGTGTGTAGAACAATTTGTAGTTGGAGGAAAACATTCACTTTGATGTTGGAGTTTTTGTCTGATTGCGCCCTATTGATATTTCTTCTAAAATCCATCCGTGAACCGTATTTTATTTTTGAATGTGTGGGCGAGTAATGGACAAGCGAGAATTCAACCTGCAAAAGTGAACTAACCTGTTTTGATCTTATTATTGGCAATGAACAAGTACATGCTGTAGAGAGTCTCTTGCAATTCTTCATTTCCAAAAGTATAATAGACGAGATCCCGATGTGCTGCATTGCAGGCTATCAATTGAATCAACATCTTGAGTTTCACATCCCCATTGAATGCACCACAACCCCAATTTCCTGTTGCAACTGGAGCTAGATTATCAGTGTGGTGAGAAGAGAATCCAACATAAGCCTGCAATAGATATTTCACAAAGAAGTTACTCTGCTTCAGAATAATTGTGTAGTTAGTACGGAAACGGAATATTATATTAATCTCAAGGCACTCAATAGTATTGTGAGGACGAGTAGTATTCATCGACACAATTCCACGAATCGTAAAGTTTTGAAAGTATAATGCATTTATCAAAATACAGAATGTTTATAATTTTATTCATAACAAATCATTCATCAATTCATTTGCAATAATAATTGAGGGGTTCAGAGCTGAAGTGAACCAAGTCCATTCAGCCTAGTTATGAGATGAATGGCTTAGAAGTTGTTTATCACCAATTAATTCAAAAGTGACTTCTTTAGATTTTGAAAGATTAGAATGTAAGCATATGCTCACATAAGAATAATAATAAATAAAGAAGTCAGGAGATTGAACGAAAGAACTCTTCCTGACCGATATCAAATTCCTCGGATCGAAGATTTCAATCACATATTAGATAAACAACTAATCTTTTCAAAAATTGACCTTCAAAAAGCTTATTACCATATAGCGATAGCCGAAGAAGATAGACATAAAACCGCCATTACAACTCCATTCGGGTTATTTGAATTAAGAGTTATGCCATTTGGACTACGCAATACCCCTTCCACTTTTGAACGGTTCATTCATGAAGTTTTGAGATGTTTCCAATTTGTTATTGCTTATTTTGCTGATATTCTTATAGCTTCTGCTTCTGAAGAGGAGCGTATAAAACATCTAAATTTAATTTTTGATAGGCTTTAAAATTCGGTCTCAAAATATATGTTGCAAAATAGAAATTTGGTGTTCAAGAAACTAAATTTTTAGGATATTTTATCTTTTATCACCCCTGAAGGTTAAAAACCGCTTCCTGAAAGTACAAGCTATTGTTATAAAACTTTCGCGCTGCAAGACTTCTGCATTTGAAAATTTGTGATACCATCTGATGTGCATTATTTGTCTTAGATAACGTTGTTGCGTTTGTTCAAGCTGTTTAATGTGTCGCCGCCTCTAGGGCTTCCAGCTTTCGCTTCCGTAAAGAAGCGTTGGGAGGACCACTGCTTTGTAAACAGCTGCCAACAAGCAATAAAATACCTTGAAGTCTATGATAAAATGAATTTTAACCAACACCCTAATCGAATGAAAAAAAAAACAAAGCATTGCTCCAAACTTAATCGGAAACCAAGGTTTTTCTGTTAAAAAGGTCGTCAAAATTTACAAGGCAATATGCAGACCAATTTTGGAGTATGCCCATCCAATTTTCATTAATTGCAGAAATCCAGCTATTTAAAATATAGAAACAGCAGAAAGAATAGCACTAAGAACCATATATAGAATAAGACATCCCCACAACAGATTACACAATCCACCCAAGGAATTGTTATATGCAAAAACGAAGATACAACCTATTTCGGACAGACTTCAGTTCCTTAATTCAAGATTCTATAATAGACTGAAAGAGATGCCAGATATCTACCACGAAGATCCCGTCAACAATCCAGCAAGAAAATTTCCTACAACAACCCTTCTTACGAAACTAAGACATATAGAGGAAAATTTATGATTGTTTGTAAATGTTAATATATATTTTTTTTTGTGAAATATGCTGGACATAAAATTTATAGAGCTGAAGGACCAAGGTCGATGGCTCTTGTCGATGACAATAAAGAACAGTTCTCTCTCTCCCTATATTATTCGCCTTCTTAAGAATAATCGCTTTTCACCTCATCAATTAAGGGACGCTGTAAATTTGTTAGTGCCCCAATCACTTGAACAATAACTACAGCGTGTACAAAGAATGAACGGGGAATGAAATTAAGGATTTTGTAGGTCTTCATTCGTTGAATTACTCTCTAAACGTGGATTCTTGCTCTGGCAATATATTTCGTTTGCTTAACTCAAGTGGGTGTGAATTGAGCACTTACGAAAAATGGAGGAATATTTACATTCACTCCATTAGGTAGTAAATCCGTAATTAACAAGCCTTTATCAGCCAATATCAAATCACAAGTTTCGAGATTTCCCAAAATGCCACAAGTTTTTTATCAGATAATAATTTTATTCTTATGATTATAGCTACTATAAGTGACTTTTTGTGTGCCCATTGGCGCACGGGGAACAGTCATAGGCTTTCGGTGCAATCAAGGACAATCCCATAATTTTGTTGAACGCTGTTGGTAGGCAAGTTTGATTTATTATTTCGTTTACTCACCTTAAATCTCTCAATTTTGTAAACTGTATGAAATATTGAACACAATCTTGAACAACTCTCACTAAAATAGCTTTGTTTGGAATCCAGACACTGACCTACGTTAGTTAGCTACGTCACACTAGCGCGTATTCGTCAATAGTGTCAGAAGTTAATATGAATTTTTTATATTCCCGTGCGGTTATGATTACTTTCTCATACTCATTTAGGTTTCGAAAATGTCACTTCTCGATAACCGGGATTAATCAAAAAATTGTAAAATTATTAAGGTAACCGAAAGGCACAGATACAGTCTAAAAAAATGCATTTCCGGCGGAAGAGTTTTTTCTAGTATCGGACCCACCAATGAAAATATAAATAAACAATATATACCTTATTCAATTCTCTTATTATAGCACTTGGATAATATTGTTGATCAGCTTTCCAGAATAGAGTGGCATCTATAATGGAAATAGTTGTTTGTCTTCTACAATAAATATCGAATGGGGTGTTATCCACGTAGTTTCCATCCCATTTGAAGGTTTCTCCATACCCTGTGTATTTGCTGAATCTTTCCACTCCTTGAAATATAATTTACCCAATATTTTTTGTACATTTCAATTGCCTTTTTCTTACCTCTAACAATAACGGCTTCAGTATCATCTAACTGTTCGATGAACAACCGGGTAATCAACAATTCTGGGCATATCACAAACCTTATTTCTTCTTGTACACAGCCATAACCCAATACACCACCTCCTACATACCTGGGGAAAAAATAGTATTTCATAATAATCGGTTTTCGGAGGCAATGTCAAACATAGAATGATGCATCTCAGACGGAGGTATTACTGATAACTTTTTAGGCGCACAGCACAAAAACTTGAATGACAAAAACTAGCGTGAACCTTTCCTGAAAATAATTAGTACGCGAGACATGTTTTATTGCATCCACTGTAGTCAGATCAGTCAGTAATCCAACTGCTTCACTGACGTTATCTGGAGTAATATTTTGCCTATATAGTTTCAAGAAAAAAAAAACTTTTTCGATAGCCAAGAACGTAATTCTATGCGTAGATAGGCGAATAGCCTTTAAAATGTAGGCTCCCACTTCAAACAATCTTTATAATCAATGTTACTATTGTCAAATCATCAATAAAACTTACTTTCTCGAAATGGGATAAACGCAATGAAAATTTTTTTAGCACATAGAAATTCTTATCTTGTAGCTAATTAAATGCCGTTTCCAAATATGTGGTCAAATTTGATGAGACTACAAGGATAACTGAAGTATAATTGATTTTATAGCAGCTAGAAAAAAACGGATAACACGTTTCCGAGTTCTTTTTCGGAGAAACAAAGAATGGTTAAAACCGCAGCCTCCTACGATACTTCGTTTTTGAGTTTGACAATTTCGTAAAGTTCTCATAACTTTTTTGTCTTTGAAGTTACAAATCTGAAACCTGAACCTTCTACAGGCACTTTTTACGTAGAATCCACTGACGAGCACAAAATATTTTCTCATTTCGAATCATTAGGTGAACTTTCATTTTTTCAAATGCAAACTTTTATTGAATTTGTTATTTTTGAATCGGAAAAAAATCTTGTCAGTAGATTCCATGTATGAAAGTGTCTAAGAAGATTCAAGTTTCAGACCTGTAACTTCAAAAACAAAAAAGTTATGAGAACTTTTCGAAATCGTCCAAATCGCAATTTTTGTTTATAACTCGAAATTTAAAAATGATAAGCCGATTCCGTTTTCAGATTTGGATTAGTCATGAAAAAATACATCAAGAATGTATCATCTGTTTTCTTCTAGCTGCTATGGTTCTCGAGATCCCCTCAGTAGACAACGAATTTTGCCCAGTCTGTACAAGAAATTGACAAACGCATATGTAAAGAAGACAGAGTGAGAATCAAACTTCAGCTACCTCGTTTTCAAAGAAATGCTGCCCAATAATTCTTTCAGCCACATTGCACACTAAACGCAACAAGACCCATCCGTAACATCACAAGCAATACTATGTGTGTTACCTTGACTGGCAAGGATTCAATTCGTTCGCTGTTACTGAATCACCCTGCAGAATGTTAGTGATGAACATAAATAACAATTACTTGTTTGCGAAATCGATCTGCAAAAAGCCCAGTCCATCATCCTCTATTGTACCAGTATTAGCAATATGGACTCTGGTGTTTCCGAGATTATTTTGCAAAGTATCCCACCTAGGGATTTCAGTCTTGTGTAAAAATCTTCTTTCAACTGTGATAACACCTTTTGGCTCTGAAAACCAGAAAAATTGTCAACTTATCAGCATGAGAAAAATTTATAGCCCACCTGTTTTTGTCACTCTTCGAAAATAATGTAAAATACATTTAATTTTTTCAGCTACAGAATCACGATATCTAGGTCTTTGGCTAGATATATACAACCTAAAAAAAAATACGGTCAGTTGTTTATATTGATAACATTTCCAGTTCCCATCAAGTTTATGGCAGCGACTCGACAACGATACTATTTTATCTTTATTGAGGTAGGTATGAGCATACTTAAGATCAGTGGGATAAACTTAGGATTATAATCGAGGACCGGCTAAGGTTCGATAAAATGTTTTTATCCCATTTTGACGTTTAAAGGAGACAATATTCAACCCATGGTAACAAGTAAGATGTTCTTAGACATCTTAGTTTCAAGTAAAATGTTTTTAGACATCTTACTTACAAGGGTAAGTTGACGTTTATCCACTGAGTGAATTAAATTTTTTTTAATTGACTAGTGAAATACTCATTTTAAAGTAAGTTTATTATAACTTCATCAAAAATTCTATTTAACAGTCATGTCTTTCATTACAGTAGAAATTACAATTATGAAGATTTTCAAAATGAAATTGAAAACCTGCACCTCCTTCAAAAGAAACACGCTCAGCTGTAATAGCACATGTGTTTGTGGAATTCTCAGGCCCTGCTGGAATATCTACTTCTGCATCATTGGATAATGATGTTCCAAAATCTGCTGACTTGTTAGAGGTTGGGAGAATTTTTTTCGCAATGGCATTTCTTTAAGCAATGGAATGATCAACATAGACCTCGGCTATACCGTCCTACACTTCCGTCCACCATGTTTTTTTATCTCCGTTATATTTGCTCCTGATTCTGCTTGCAAAGAAGCGGAGGATCTACGAACAGTGGGCCGTATATTGCTTTGGTTCTGGCAGTTTGAGGAATTCGGCAACAATAGGAGGCGTTTTCCAAAATGTATTTACACCAACTGGATTGGCAGTGCATTTATTATTTATGTATTTCAGGAAAAAACGACGATGTTTGATAACGGTGCAAAGTACTTACGAAAGTAGTCAACATACTTCCCAATAATACAGAAAGAACGACTGACTGTTGTTTTTGTGTTTGGAAGTTGTATGGCCAACATAATAATCAAACCAACCAAATAATCCCAAAATAGTTGCAATCTAACCATCAAGTATTTCTCATCTGGTGCCTCATTTATAAATTTTTCAACTTGTTCACGAGTGAGAATTTTTGATTTTTTCGGACGATATCCTTCACTTCGTTTTGAATATGCCATTTCCTTAAAATATTTACTAGCATCCACACCATTTTTAGCAAAGGTGCTTGACTTTATCATTGAAAATTTGCTCCACAATGATGATGAGCTCCATATTTTTGATTTTTATTCTAAATATGCCAAGAAAACATGTGCACTGAAGTTCCCTCTTACATTTTTCAATTCACACCTGGCCAGGAAATTGATATATGCAATATCGTACTGCTGAGCAGATTTTTTAGGTAAGAGTTCCAGCTCTTCTTGCAGACTCTTCAATATCCACAGGAACAACCAAATCGACACTTTTATTAATAATTCCACTATCGACAAACATATTGAGCAGTCAAGAACTAAAGATAACAAAATCATATAGATACCTTAGAACATAGTATCTATGTTCTAAGATAGATACGACACTTCTCTAATATGGTGAAAAAAGCTACAGTGACTCTAACGAGACAGTGGAGATATTTGTGGTCTCGTTTTTCATAGTTTTATCAAGAATATGGCGGATTTGGTCACGTGACGTGACGTGAGCCAATTCGCATTCCGAATTAGAGATCATAGCATTGAAATATGTGCTTCTAAGCCGCCATATTCTTGTTAAATTTCCAATTGGCGCCACTGTCTCGTAAGAGTTACAGTGACTCTAACGAGACAGTGGCGACAATTGTGGTCTCGTTTTTCATCGTTTTAGCAAGAATATGGCGGATTTGGTCACGTGACGTGACGTGAGCCAATCCGCATTCCGAATTAGAGATCATAGCATTGAAATCTGTGCTTCTAAGCCGCCATATTCTTGCTAAATTTCCAATTGTCGCCACTGTGTTTGATAGAGTCACTGTAGTTAGAGTCGCTGTAAAAAAAGCTGTTTGCCGCCGCCATCAAAACGGTGCGATTTGAACTACGAATTACAGACCCAATTTATCGATACAAAAAATTTAATTTAGCGCGAAATTCAAATAAGCGCTTTGGCGTGAAATTCGAATTATTTTATTTGATGATTTTATGCCGTGCTCTCACGGAAGCAACTTATGTCGCAAACCAGTCTTCTACCTGATTGGTGAGATCGCCATAATAGTAATAGTATTTATTAATTCTCACAATGAT
Organism: Coccinella septempunctata; assembly: GCF_907165205.1. Lineage (NCBI taxonomy): Eukaryota > Metazoa > Arthropoda > Insecta > Coleoptera > Coccinellidae > Coccinella > Coccinella septempunctata. The sequence goes on from NC_058196.1 coordinate 17,595,351, forward strand.
TCTACAAGTGAAATAAAAAGAGAGTAGGTCAAAAGAGAAATTGAATTTAATTCAAGTGAAGTTCAGATAGGGAGGAGGGTTCTATATCAACCAAATAACTGAATATTTTCCTCTTGGAAGTCTTTATAATTGTGATTTTTCGGTATTCCTTTGGTAGGGCGTTGTAGTATTTCATTCCTATATATATAGAATGCACATCTCTCATACATCGTTAGGGAATATTTGGGGTAGATATAGGGGACCACCTGTCTTGCATCTTATCGACGTCTGCATCCGGCGAATAGTTTTTACGTGGAACAGCAGTAGTTTATTCACACAGACTGTAAGGATTTCGTTTTCCTTGAATGCTCCTCTGCAATATACTCCGTAACCCTTCTTCAGCATAACTCTCAATACCCTCTTTTGGAGTACGAAAACTTTCTCAGTATTTGAGCTGATCCCCCCAAAATATTACTCCATAGCCTATCAGGGACTGAAAGTTGGAGAAGTGGATAGTCTTGAGTAGATCGATCAGAACGTGTTTGCTTAGTACGAATATACTGTATGCTACTGAGTTGAGTCTACTGCATAGTTTATCAAGTTCCACTTGAGGTTAGTACCCAGTATCACGCCAAGGAATTTTGTCGAGGGCTTCGGTGAGATTTCAACGATCTCTGATACTTCAATTTTCTCCGGGTACGTCAGACGGCTTTTATCTGTCGAGAATCATATCAACCATACCACGTCCTTTGCAATGTACATAAAAAGGATAATGGGAAGTAGGACTGAATGATTTTTATAAATATTAACTCTACTGTAAATGACAGAACGGATACACATAATTTGAGTTCTGTGTATTCCAATATTTTGAATTTGTACAGTGTGAACAGAGGTCGGCTGAGAGAGAGAATAACATGAACGTTTATACCTGGTTCGCATTACAACCTGTATTGATATTATGTTATCACACTACATCTGGTGATGAGATAAATTACTATTTGATGTGAATTTCTGGTTGATGTTTGTTATATATGATGTCCGTTCTAATTTGTTATTTTAATTGTAAATATCTGAACAAATTTTATTTATACACTGTGTGTTCAATGTTTTGTATTACACCGTTGGCCCACAACAATTAACTAAGGGTGAGTCACCACTATAGTTTTTTCCAAACATTCTGTAATGGTCCATTGTTCTAGCTGTGAAGAAGTCCAAATATATGGACGAAACGTCGCTGAAGTAAGAGGTTGTGTTTCATTGGCTGTCCTACTTCCCATTATCCTTTTTCTGTCGAGAATATTACACATTCAGTCTTGGTATCATTCAATATCAGACAGTTATCTATACACCAGTTTCGAGCTCTACCGAACGCCGAAGACAAGTTACCTCGAAGATCTGCGATGTTTGCTGACAGGATAAGGAAGTCTGTATCACCCACGTATATTACAGCTTTCTCGCTTCCACTCACTGCTATTTTGGGAAGGTCGTTTATGTATGATATGAAAAGTATCGGTCCTGATGTAGCACCCTGTATTACCCGCATATTAACAAGGCGCTCTGAGGAGTCAAAGGGTCGCATTTCGGCCTTAAGATGTACACGTTGTCTCTTATTTGAAAGGTAGCTTTTGATGGGAAGTAGCTGTCTGTCTCTGATCTCGTAGAGTTTCTGAAGTAATCTCACATATCTGATAGGCAACATCGACTTAATTACGATGAAACTGGATCTAGGTATATTGGGAGAGCAGTCAAGAAAAATAAGTGGACTCTTTTTTCTGAAGCTCGAGCTTTCGGAATATGTTTATTCCTTCATCAGGAGCAGCTATAAACAATTTCCAATATTAATCTACAGAAATATAAGTACCACCAATGTCTTACCTATATGACGAACCCTACCGCATTATTTTTATGAAACCAGCATTTAAAACACAACCTCAATTTGTAAAATGTACTTATATTTCTGTAGATAAATATTGGAAATTGTTTATAGCTGCTCCCAATGAAGGAATAAACATATTCCGAAAGCTCGAGCTTCAGAAAAAAGAGTCCACTTGTTTTTCTTGACTGCTCCCCCAATATACCTAGATCCAGTAATCTCACATAGTCAATGCAGTCGAAGGCTTTAGAAATATCTAGGACCTTTCTCCAGTGCTTCAAGAATAGACTGCGTTAGTTGGAAAATCGCTTTTTCTGTGTTTCTTCCATTAATAAACCCGTGTTGACTTCGGGATAGGATTTTGAATTTTTGAAAAAACTTCATGAGTTGCTGAGCTAATATTTTCTCGAAAATCTTCGAGAATGAGCTCAGCAGACTGATAGGGAGATAATATTTCAGATGGGTTCCCTTTTTTTAGTATAGGTTTGATAATTGCTAGTTTGAGCTCGTCAGGGAAAACTCGACATTTACGCCTATATCACCACTGTTGAAGACTGGTGTGATACATAAGTTGCCTCCGAGGGCTCCGACCTAAAATGAAAAATGATATCGGAATTACTTTTTTAATAATAGCAGATGTATGTGAATGTTTGATACAGATTTATACAATTCCTCCATCCACTCAAAACCTCTAAAAACCCAATCACAAGTATTGAGATAAGTTTGTAAGAAATTAGAAAAATGAATGTTTTATTCAACACAGTTCACATACCCCTCATTGAAATGGTAATTATATTTCAACTCTTCACATCTTTTTGAGTAGTTCTGTAGTTCAATTAAATACAATAACTTATTTTAGGAAGAACAATTAAACAAATTATTGATTAATTTGGAAAATGCATTGATAAATACACTCACCTAATGAAATTTATTCCTGGATACGAGGAAGAAACATTTTTCCTCCAAGGAAAAGTGCATAGAAACGCATTGGCTAGAAGTGAAGATACTTGCACTTGGCTCAAACTCACAGATTTGCTATGATGCTTTTTCAAAAGGGGTATACTTCCGGGGACGATTTCTGGGAGTCTGAGTGCTAACTGAATTATTTTTGGTAGCATATTTTCAAAGAATTCTTCCGATTCTTCCTCTGAAAGCACCTTCAAGTAAATGAATATGTATATTACAAATCAGGAAATACAATGAAACCTAAATCGAACTTACTTCCTCAAAAAAAATTTTTAGTGCTGTTAGTTTTGAAATTGATCGATTATAAGAACAAATTGCTTTTTCAAGGTCTGCAAATGATTTTATTGGTTTCTTCAACTCTTCACAAATCAGTTTCCACCTTGATACAAGGATTGCTTCAGTGCCACCTTCCTGAAAAAACAATTAATTGGAACAGCTAGATATAGTTAGGCAAAATGAGGGGCCGACCAAATACTATGAAAAGTGACCGTCCTTTTACATAAGGGCTAATTGTTTCTAGTCAATGAAATTACATATCCACTAAGAAAGTATATTTCAACTACTATTCCAAATCAAAATTGGAACGATTCAGAATTTTATTAAGGAAAATTGACGGCATGTAGACAAATTATTAATAACAATTATAATAATATAATGGCAGGATATTGAGGAAGCGGGCTCCTGCTACGAAAGAAGCTACAGCCCCAAACCAACAACAGCAACCAACGAGTCTAATTCAATTATACACCTCCGGGCAGGACTCGAACCCGCTACCCGTTCATTACCGATCGAGTGCTCTCACCAACCGAGCCACCAGAGGACACCAACTTCCACCTGAGTTGGGAGGTATACTGGACCAGAATTCAATTGCTAGTAAGGGTTACCTATTACCCCTGGCATCTTCGACATTTAGCAACATCTGCAGGAAGCGGGTGAGGAATCTCAGACTACTGAACCGAATAAGGCGAAATTTGAATTAAGAAGTAGGTTTTAATGTCTGGGAATAATAATTAAGGAATAACTCATACTTGTCATTTTGACAATTGTATATTAGACTGGGATTCTACATTGACCTTGCCCTTTCGAATGTGTGGCTAGGCTTCTCGCCCTTATCGCCCTCTAACTCGAGAACGGTTAAGAGTATGTAAAATTACTTCAGACAAAAGTTGTGTAGAATTTTATTATCTACAACTTTCATAATGAATACAAAAACGATTAGAGGTACAGGGAGGGAAATATTCGAAAAAAAGGGATTTTTATCATCTTCAAAGTGTCAGATTAAGGAAACCCCCCTCATTAGTGTCAAATTAATGGGTCAACACGTCTAGATTAACCATGCATCTGTATGAAAATCCGACACGCTCGAGTATGTACCAGTAACGATTTTTTTTTACATTTTCAAAGGACCGCTGTGACCTTGCGTCATGTCCAAATTGTCAGTCCCTTGAAAAATAGCCTTCTTGGGGTCCAATTAACATATCCTCCAAAAATCTGACACGCTGGAAATTTTTTTTTTACCATTTTCAACTCTTCCGTACGGCCCGTCCCACCGCGCAAACTGTCAGATAAGCATACATTCATTATCAGAGACACGTAGAGCATATACAGTATCTTAATCTGACACGCTCGTGAATGTACAGGGTGGGCAAATTTTTGTAGTTTTAGCACTACAGCTTTTAAACCAGGGGAGATAGACAAAATCTGATACCCCATTCTCGTTCTCTTTTTCTGAGAAACTTACAATAGTAGTAGTGATTTTTGGCCACTTTCTTTTGTTTTCGAGTTATAAGCAAAAATTGGAAAAATGGCGATATCGAAATAAATTTATATCTCCGCTAATACTGATGATAGAGCTCTGAAACTGAAATATTATACAGGCACTTTTGCACTTTTTTACGTAGAATCCAGTGGCGTGCTTGCCTTTTTAGCAGGATTTTTAATTACGAAGCTATTACCCAAAGTTATGTTTTTTTAAATGGGAACACTAGTTTTCTGTGCAACTTTTTGAAAGCTTAATTTTTACTGATTTCAAAAATATATAACATCATATGGTTTGTATCAATATAAATAATAGAAAATGGTCAAAAACCTTTTTTCTCAATATTTATTTGGTTTCAACTTTTGATAAGCACAGAAACATAAAGCATCGTATGATTACCACTGTCTCCTTCTATAAGTCTTTTCATTATTATGAAAATTTATTAAATATATCTTGATTCAAATTTTGTGAAAATTGTTAAAAAGCATAGAAAGAATGACATTGCCGGAAGGAGACTGCTTTTGTTATAGGAAACTCTATTTTTCTGTGCTCGTCAAATGTTGAAACCATAGAAATATTGAGAAAAAAGGTTTTTGACCATTTTCTATTATTTATATTGATACAAACCATATGATGTTATATATTTTTGAAATCAGTAAAAATTAAGCTTTCAAAAAGTTGCACAGAAAACTAGTGTTCCCATTTAAAAAAACATAACTTTGGGTAATAGCTTCGTAATTAAAAATCCTGCTAAAAAGGCAAGCACGCCACTGGATTCTACGTAAAAAAGTGCCCGTATAATGTTTCAATTTCAGAGCTCTATCATCAGTATTAGCGGAGATATAAATTTATTTCGATATCGCCATTTTTCCAATTTTTGCTTATAACTCGAAAACAAAAGAAAGTGGCCAAAAATCACTACTACTATTGTAAGTTTCTCGGAAAAAGAGAACGAGAATGGGGTATCAGATTTTGTCTATCTCCTCTGGTTTAAAAGCTGTAGTACTAAAACATCGAAATTTGCCCACCCTGTACACCTGACGATTTTTTTTTTACATCTTTGAGACCCTGCAGACGCTTTCCCCACCGCTGAAAGTGCATACATCATAGAACTTTTTTTTCTTTCTACCATCTAATATTCAAAATCCACTAGGTCTCCACGACACTCGAGTAAATCCCGATATAGCATCGTCGGCTCCCCAACTACAATAGATAGAAATTTTTCAAAACTTTTGTTTATGAATTTTTTTTTTTTTATTTTAGAAATTTCGCTTCAACCACAAGGGTTATTAGCGATGGAGTGGTACATATTAATATTATTAATTATATAAGGTTGTCAATTTGTACACTTCTGAGAAATTTTATAATATTATTAACTTCACACTTTTCCACCAAAATGTCTTTCAGAGAACCTGCAATGAAATTTCTTGTTCTTTCTTCGTGGTATCTTGGACATTCACAAAATATATGTTTTACAGTTTGTTTCACGTTACACGTGTCACAGAAAGCTTCTTGGGTCCGGGTTATGAGGTGTTCGTGTGTTAGTCTGGTATGACCGATCCGAAGTCTACTTAGTATCACTTGGTGTCTCCTAATTTTCGGAATGTTTTTATGTGGTTCAATGAAGTTTTTTACTTCTGCCAACTTGGTAGTAGATGAGTTCCATTCTGCTTGCCACAGTTTCTTCTGGGTTTCTTTCAGAAGAGGTGTCAGATCTGTTTGTATGTTATATGGAACAAGTGTAGCGTCTACGTTGGTTGTGGCAGTTTTAGCTAGATAGTCGGCTCGCTCATTACCTCGGATTCCTGTGTGTGATGGAGTCCACAAAAATTTGATTTTCGCTGCGTTGGTATTTGCCCTTTCTAGTTCTTTTTTAATCCTTGTCAAAATTGGATGGTTAGTGTAGAGATCTTGCGTGGCCTGTAATGAGCTGAGGGAGTCGGTGATTATGACGCATTGTCGAAGGTTTTCATCGTTGCAGAATTTTAGTGCTCTCCATATAGCGTATAGTTCACCAGTGAATACTGTTGCTGTTTGGGGTAATCTGAAAATGCTTTCGTGGTCGTCTGTGGTGAATGCAGCTCCAACTCCTTGTTCTGTCTTAGATGCATCTGTATATATATGTTTGTAATCTTGGTATGTTTGCAAGTGGTCATTGAAAATTCTTCTAATAGTATTGTAACGTTTTCTTCGCTTAATTAAAACGTCCAACTTATTAAAATTATTTATTTACACTTAATACACTTATAACTCACAAACTAACTATCACACTACTATTTATTTCCACTCTTGTTTATTTCCACTAGTCGCTTGCACTGTTACTGTACTTGTCCTTCACTACCTGCTCCTCCGCTGGGCTTATATAGGCGCCGGAAACATTCAGGTACCTTCGCGAACCTTTCGCGATTCTTCCAGAGGAAGCGACCGCTCGGTTCTCGAAAGGTCCGACCGCAAGGGCCGGACTGGTTACACTGTCCCCTCCTTAAGCCTGTTCTGTCCCAGAACAGATTTAGTGAATTTCTCCGAGGACCGTGGCGAAACTTGCAGTCATCACCATTCCTACAGTAGCCATTCTGATGGAAGTAGCACTCCACAGTTTTTCCAGGCTCCCTGGCCTGCTTCGGGTTGAAACTGCACACCAGGATCCGTATACCAGTCTCCTGAAATACCACCTCCAGCATGCTTCGCACAACTCGCCAATTCAGCTGGTCCAATCCACAACCGAGCTTGGGAACAGCTAATTTCCTAACTCCAAAGCGTTGAAGGTCTTCTTTCAAGCTATGCAGTGCCGTCCATAGATTCTGATAGGTTGGCTTCTGATAGGAATGTTGCTTTGTGACTAGGTAATAAATGAACCGACCTTCAGCCTCCAATTTCAAAACTTTTCCGATTCTTGGCTGCTGTCGCAATAGTTGTTCCTGACGTCCAAATTTATTTCTGAATACTCTGGCTATTCCTTTGCTCATACGAAGGTCCTCCGCTACGCAATGAGCGAGAGAGTATTCCTCAGACACGGTAAAGAGATCTTGATGTACTTGCTGTGTAACGCCGAACCGTGCAACGCGTGTCTCACCATAACAATCCATAAACTTCTGGTAATCGCTTCTACCTTGCATCGGGGCTTCCACAAGACGTACCTCTTCTTCGTCCTGCGCGTACGGGGCTAATCGGTTGAAATGGACAACCTTTGGTTTTCCTCTGGGGAGCTTCCTTATCCGGTAAACTACATCATTTATCCTCTTGATTATTTCATACGGTCCCTCCCACTGTCTCTGCAGCTTTGGTGAAAAACCTTTCCTCCTTTGTGGATTATGTAGCCACACCAGATCTCCAGTGGTGAATCCACCTTCAATAGCCTTGATGTCGTAGCGCATTTTCATTCTGTCACTTGCTTGCTGCATTTGATTGCGTACCTTGTCATGAATGTAATCCAGCTTGTTCCTTAATTTACTAACGTAGTCCTCCCCAGCTACGTCTTCTCCAGGCTTACATCCAAACTCTAAGTCGCAAGGCAGCCTTATTTCTCGGCCGAACATTATACTGGCTGGAGTTTCCTTGGTAGATTCTTGAACCGAAGATCTATATGCCATGGTGAATAGATGTAAATATTCATCCCAATCCCGCTGGTGATCAGAAACTACTTTGGCCAGATGTTTTCCCATGGTCCGATTCATTCGTTCGACCATGCCGTCTGATTGTGGATGAAGAGGTGTAGTCCTTGTTTTATGAATCCCCAATTTGCTGCATACTTCTTGGAATAACTTCGATTCAAAATTTCGGCCTTGATCACAATGCAGCTCCAGAGGTATTCCAAATCTGCAGAAGAATTCTCTGACCAATTTATCAGCTACCGTACTTGCCTCTTGATTAGGAATACCGTAGGCTTCCACCCATTTCGTGAAATAGTCCATCGTTACCAAAATGTACTTGTTTCCATGGTCTGTTTCGGGAAAGGGGCCAGCGATGTCGATAGCTACTCGTTCCATAGGGGATCCGACGTTATACTGCCTCATTGGTGCTTTTCCTTTACCATAAGGTCCGTTAGCAGCAGCACAAACCTTGCATCTTCTACACCAATCTTTAACGTCCCTCTTACAATTTAGCCAATAAAATCGCTGCCTGACTTTTTCCAACGTCTTGGTTATCCCGAAATGTCCACCTGAAGTTCCATTATGTAGTCTGGTCAGAATGTCTGTCACACGGCTTTTTGGCACAATCAACTGAAGTCTCTGCTCAGTTCCATCTTCATTTTCCCAACAACGTTTCAGAAGACCTCCATCAATCTTCAATGTTTCCCATTGTGCCCAATACGACTTTACATTCTGGCTCAGTCTGGATACTTCTTCCCAAGTAGGTCGTCTACCGCTCTTCTTCCAACTCAGGATTACATTCAAGTCGTTATCTTCCTCTTGTGCTCTTTGAATTTCTTCAGGTAGCCAGTCGTCTTCGATTACGGTGGTCCGCCTTAAATAGATCTTTTCTTCCAGGCGCGAACAATGGCTGGAATTCTGGGGACACTCAATGGTTTTGGTCGAGCCATTGTCTACCACAGCGACTCCTTTTATTTTCCCAGTTGTAGCCCTTTCAAATTCTGGACGATTTTGCTTGAAATGCCTCCTTTTGTTGCAGTTCCAGCACACAGCATCCTTTTTCCCAGCAAGCAATATTCTGCGGACTTTTTCTCTGACAATCTCCTCAACAGATCGATCTGTTTCTTGCTCTTGTCTTACACGAAGGTCTCCCCTATGGGACGCTTGCTTCGCTGCTTCGATTTCCAAAGCCTGGGCTAAGGCATCATCTACGGTTCTAGGGCGTGCTAGTCTCAGAGCTTGTTGTATTTCACTATCCTTTATCCCATCCACGAATGTCTGGATTGATAGCTGTTCCAGGAAGCTATCTGGAGCAGATGGATAAGCCAGCCTGACTAATCTCGCCACATCAGCTTCAAACTCCTGGAGATTTTCCCCTGTTTTCTGCAATCGGTTCTTTATTTGTGCATGGTATACTTGTTGTAAATGAGCATCACCATATCTCATCTGAAGTTTCGATGTAAGAACTTCGTAACAGGCTTGTTGACTCTCCGGGATCGTCTGCAGAATGTTGAGTGCCTCTCCTCGTAGAGCGATAATTAATGCCGTGGCTTTTTCGTTGTCGTTCCAATTGTTCGCCAGCGCAGCAGCTTCAAACTGTTTCTGATATGTCGACCAGGGTATTTTTCCATCAAAAGTTGGAGGCTTGATCTTCATTCTACTACCTTCGCCGTCATTTTCCGCTTTCGCTGTGCTGTAGGGTGTTGAACCCAAAATATCTGTTCTGTTTGACATTCTTTTCAAGGAATCTATCAACTTGGAATGATGTTCAATTATTCCTGCCATTTCTTCAAACTTGCCGTTAACCTTGTCAAACTTTTCATCAACTTCGTCAAATTTTCCACTCACTATATCGAATCTCTCGTCCACTTTATCGAATTTTTCATTTATGGTTTCCAGTTTCTCATCCAATTTATCTGATAGTTGACTCACCACATCGTTACAATTTTCCCTAATCTGGTCCATTTTCTCATTCAATTTCTCATCAATTTTCTCATTTAATTTTCTGGGATTTTCTTCCATTTGTTCATTCAACTTACATGAGTTCTCGTCCATTTTCTCATTCAACTTACAAGAGTTCTCGTCCATTTTCTCATTCAACTTTCGAGAATTTTCTTCCAACTTACAAGAATTCTCGTCCATTTTCTCATTTAATTTTCTCAAAAAGTCCATTACCGCTTGAGTCTCCATCGTGTTCTGCAGTCTTGTGGTCACTGGCATGAACTCCAAATATCCAAAATTATTTATTTAATTCGAGCGATGTTTCACCCCACACCTGACACCAATGTAACGTTTTCTTCGCTTAATTAAAACGTCCAACTTATTAAAATTATTTATTTACACTTAATACACTTATAACTCACAAACTAACTATCACACTACTATTTATTTCCACTCTTGTTTATTTCCACTAGTCGCTTGCACTGTTACTGTACTTGTCCTTCACTACCTGCTCCTCCGCTGGGCTTATATAGGCGCCGGAAACATTCAGGTACCTTCGCGAACCTTTCGCGATTCTTCCAGAGGAAGCGACCGCTCGGTTCTCGAAAGGTCCGACCGCAAGGGCCGGACTGGTTACAGTATCATGGTTAATTTCTGTTTTTTTGATGTAGGTGAGCTTACAGTCACATTCAGGGAGAGGGACTATCCAGGGTGGTGCATCGTGAGGATTCGATGTCTTGATCATAGTTGGGATGGAGGTGTTGTATTTTGATAGGTATTTGTTCAGTCTTTCATAAAATGGTGGATCAGTTCTGGGATTTCCAAGGTATGTAGTTTTGAAACGATTAGCTATTACGTTATGGAGAACTGGATTTGATGGATTCGATGAAACTTTTGTTTATGAATTGAGGACCCCTATTTGTAACTATATAATTACACAAGCCGAATCGGATGAACAGATCTTTGAAAAAAATCAACAATTTTATCAGCTTTAATGTTTATTCCAAAATCATGAATTTCCGGCCATTTACTGGTCTCAAAAAATCAACATGAATACGAGACCAAACTATATTTGGATAAGGCCAATGTACAATCCAAATTTTCGTAGGATTTTTTCTATTAGAAACACAAATTTCGCAACTTGCACTGATTTCCTTAATCTCGGAATCAAGATTTGGCCACCAAAAATAAGAACGAGCCAACTGTTTCATTTCACATATACCAAAATGTGACGCATGCAGTTCTTTCACAATTTCAGATTGAAGAGATTTAGAAATAATTATTCTGATGCCCCAAAATAAGCAACCCTGATCTAAATTGTATGAACGTCGATATTTTTCAAGATCCATTAGTTAGGTTGAAGAAAACTGTCAGGACCAACCTTGAGGCCTCAGATCGATAATTTTATGATTTAATGTAAGCCTGTTTTGTTCATTTTTTTCGGGTTGGTATTTTATGTTGTTTTTGCCTTAGATGGTAGGTTCTTGTTATTTTGTGCATGTATGATTTAGGAATTGCCTTTTGTTTGAAACAGTTTGTATATTATGTGAATACTGTTTCTGGGCGAATGCCTGTATGTATTCCTTTGTGAAATAAATAAATAAATAAATTGAGTTCATTTCTTCTAAAAACGAAGTCTCTAACTCTCTAACACGTTTAACCCTCAACTGCTTTCGTTATTTCATATAACGATTCTTATATGGTGGGGTTAATTCTGACCCCAACTTTGAACTATGTCTAACCATGAAAATTGTCTATATTTATTGGGTTTTTTGTTTATTGAGTGATGTTCGAAGTCTGCAATTTTTGTGCAACAGTACTCAGCATTCCACTCAGTTAAAGTAAGCCTATGTTTTGGGTATTTCAAGTCAGTTGTTCTTGTGTTGTATTTGTGGTTTTCCCTTTGAAGTAGTCTCTATTCTTATGGACAAATAACAGACATTCCTGAATGTAAATGGCGAATGCTGTTAGTAAATTGTTTTAATGGAATCTTCCTCTACATGATTCTCTGAATTCCAGTCTATATATGATGCGAATCGCTCTCTTTTGGAGTTTCAAGATCTCCTCCATTCGCGAAGAGGCCCCATAGAAAATGATACTGTATCTCATCTTTGATTCAAATACCGCTTGATAGATTGTCTTCATAGATGTTGAGTCAATGTATACTCAGGACACCCAAGGAGTAACATATAGAACTGAGTTTTCCACATAAGTTGGTGACATTATCACGGCAGTTGAGACTTTCATCTATGGTCAAACCCAAAAAGTTACAATTTCTTTCCAGGGGGAGCTTATAATCAACTCTCTCAATGTATTGAGGAATTTCAACATTTGCGTGGTTGGTGTGAAACATTACAACACTTGTCTTCTGAGTGTTCAAACATAACTGATTTTTAAGAAACCACTCATTTACTTTTGTGATGGTTGATTCAATCAAGCATTTTAGAGCACCAAGCTTTTAATGAAATATTGGTGTCATCAGCATAATTTATCAATGAGCAATCGGTGATTGAGGCTGTCTCAGCAAATAGATCATTAATGAAGACAATGAAAATATGTGGACCCAAAATGCTTCCTTGTGGTACACCCAAATCAACTGAAAGTGGATCTTAGACGGCTTGGGTTTCTTCGTTGGTGATTAAGACTTGTGTTCGAGAAGAGAGATATGATCTAAACATTTAAGTGGGATATCTCTCATTCTATAGGAATTCATCTTTTGCAGTATGTGCTCAATCAATGATGAACAGGAGAAATAGAAGTGGCCCAAGGACCAATCCTTGTGGTACTTATTCAGATCATGTTCGCCAGATAGACAGCTTCCAACTTTCACAAAAATGGATCTACCCTCGAAATAGCTCTGGAGTCAATCCAAAAATACACCTCGAAAACCCAAGTGTGTCTATTTGTAATATACTGGTCTCGGGTTGTAGGAATTAAGAATTATATAGTTAGGTACAATAATAACGTTTTATTCCAAATCCATAATACAACTGGCTGCGGCTGTTCGAGAGGGAAATCGACATATGTTTCCCCCAGATTTCCCGTTCCACAACCACAGCTCAAACTCCCTAAATACAATACAATACATTACACTATTATAATATTATAAATCGAAAAGGAGGACTATCGAATGCTTGCGAGAGGTCGAAAAATAAGGCCGCTACATGCAAGCCATTCGAGGCATTCATACATTCATTGCTGTATCCCGGTACCGGGAATAAATCTACAAAACAACAAACAAACAAAAATTTGAAGGTGCGAACAGACTTGTAATTTCTTAGGTCTAGTTGCGACTGTGTGCCCTCTTGTGTCTGAAGAGACCCCAACCTACAAATCCTTCCACACTCCGGGCATGGATAGTCATCAACCAGATCTGGCCGCCGCTGTATCCATCTCTAGTCTCCATTATAACTGTGTACCAAAGACCTCCACAGTGACCTGTCCGACGCCAGTTGTTCCCAGTTATGATTGGCATTAACTGATTTTAGGGATTGATGTAGTATATCCTTAAACCGCTTATACTGGCCTCCTGGTTTTCGGGCTCCCTCTGTGAATTCGCCATGCAGAGCTATTTTGGTGAGTCTTGTGTCTTGCATCCTCAGAATGTGGCCGCTCCATCTAAGTCGGGCCCTCGTTACTTGAGTCTCAATTGTTGTACAACTCGCGCGTTGCAAGACTTCTGCATTTTAAACTTTGTGAAACCATCTGATGTGCATTATTTGTCTTCGATGATGTTGTTGCGTTTGTTCAAGCTGTTTAATATGTCGCCTGTAGGGCGTCCAGCTTTCGCTTCCGTAAAGAAGCGTTGGGAGAACGACTGCTTTGTAAACAGCTGTCTTGGTCTTCAGATTGAGGTCGTGATTTTGAAACAGTCTGACCTTTAGTTTTCAGAATGCCAGTGATGCCGAATTGATGCGGCTGTGTGTTTCCGTGTCTAGGTTAGCCCTAGTATTTATGAAGCTTCTCAAGTATTTGAACTGCTCGACCTGTTCTAGAGTTTCATTCTCAAGGTTAATATGTGTTTGAAGGCTTTCTGGCGGACTTACCAGGATTTTGGTTTTGTCGATATTGAGTCTAAGGCCTAAAGCTTCATACACATAACCAACAAAGGGAACTGCAGCTGTCCTTGTTGAGCGACCGATCTGAAACCATGTTGAACCTTATCAAGTATACTGAACTTGTCAAGATACTTGATCATTTGGTTGAACACAACTCTTTCGAATACTTTAGAAAATACGCTCAGAATAGAAATTGGTCTATAGTTCGACATGCTACAAAGGTCGTTCTTCTTAAAGATTGGAACAACCAAGGCTTTTTTCAGAATAGAAGAAAAGATGCCAGAACTTACAGAAAGATTAATACAATGAGTGAAATGCTTACAAATATTTGAGCTTTAGACTTTAGAAGTCTAGCAGATATAGAATCAGCTCCTGCACACGCATTATTTTTCAGAAAGTTAATTACATCAGCCACTTCGCACTCAATTACCGGATGAAAAAAAATGTTGGGCTAAACATTACTGAGGAAGTACATGAGGAAGATAAACGAGTACCCATAGAATAGACGGAGGCTGGTTTCGATTACCGTTGAAAGGTAAGCGGCAAAAATATTTGCCAATTCCAGGGTATCATTGTGCAAGACACCATCAACGAAAAGCTCAATACACTCGTTAGTTCTACCCTTTCGGCCAGTCAAGTTATTTACCATGGATCATACTGTTTTGTTTTTATTATCTGATCTACTAATAAGGTCATTATGAAATTTCAATTTAGTATTTCTGATTAACGAGTTATACTCGCTTTTAGTTTCCTTGTATGATGTATAAGTGCTGTGACACTTTACATTCAAGTGTAACCAGTGCAGATTCAAAAGTATGTTTGACCAGAACCACCTCAGGAGTGATCCAACTATTTATTTTATGATTGTTAGTAGGGAATTTCACCAAAGGACAGCATGATTCAAATGTGCTCTGAATTGCATCAACATGTGCTTGAAAAGATTCATCGACATCATTGATAGTATAAATAACATGAAAATCATAAATTGGGAAATGGAAAACAAAATTGTTAAGATTTTGTTGACTTAGAGCCACCCTGTGTATTCATATGAGATATGCTATTGAATTCAACCAAGGTAGCACGGTGGTCACCCAAAAGAGGCTCAAAAACTTTTACATTGGAGTCAGATACTATAGATCTGCACTTATTAAAACATAGTCCACTTTTGAAATAGATGTATGACCCGTTATGTTAGTGAATACACTCGTAGGTTGTGACGAAATGTTCAAATCAAAACAATCCATCAAATCTTTGAGTAGCCAACGGTTATTACATTCAGACTTCAGATAACAAAGTTTTTGCTGTAATGCCAGCTTTCAGATAGATCATCGGCCCCCCATGTTCCCGGCAAGGGTGGCAGTTATAGTCAGCTAAAATATATCCAGGTACTCTTTGTTTTCACACTACCGGCAATGCACCAGTGCTCAACAACACTTATATCAGGATCATTCTCTGCCAGAAGTAATTCCCTGTTATTTATTAGAGTGGACGTTTAGCTGCAGAACCCTCAATTTATGAACTTTAGCAGTATTCAGTCAGTTGGACGGTTCATCCTTTTGGGAAGGAAAAAAGGGTGGATATTAGCGTTGTTTGGCCAATTTGATCCATTTTAAGCCTTCTCATATTCAGAGCATGGAATAAGCACTTTGAAAGATGAATAACTTTTAGGATATTTTGAGACAAGCTTTTCACACTGCACTGAAGAGAACCTCTGCATTAAAATATCTTGTCTCAGACCCTCTCATTTGGTATTTCTATATATAGCATGTTTATTGGTTTCAGAAATAGTGTGTGTAATGGGTTCCTGTTTACTTTAGCGCTCACCTTGAATTTTTGCCATCGATTTTTTCATAAATTTCAATGAATTTGGATGTTAGCCTTGAGATAACTCAATGAGTTAACGTTTTCAGTTAGTTTATTCTGAAAAATTCAATAGCATACAATTCATCATATGATACAAAAGTTTATGGAGAAACCCCACAATCCCAATGAGTAGCATAGTGATGTAGAAAAATATATTTATAGAATAAGCTTATAACACTGAAAGGCATATATCAGACAGGAACCCAATTAACTGGTATCATTAAGTCAAATCTGACCCTGTTCCTATTGTTTTCAATGTTTTCATAGCAGCATTACTGTTTCTGCATAGGGGCAATTAGTATTGCAGATATACTGAAGGTACTTGTGATGAAGGGTCGATAATTTCTAAACAGATAGTCTTGCAAATTGACAGAACAAATGCTAGTTCATAGAAATTAGTCAGAGAGCCTAAAAGCTGATACTGAAACTTCTTAGTTTCGAAATAACCTGACAATACTAGTTAAGGTCAACTATTAGTCAGATCCCTTCATCTTTTCATATTTCACATACCTCCAGAGGATATAAATTTTCTGCAGAATAGGGCATTCTCACGTGATCTTCATCCCAATGTTTTGGATTCCTCTGCACATGAGGTTGAGGTATTGATGAGAGAGTTGCAGGAAACTGGTATAGAACGGTATGATGTTTCGATGGTGTTATTGGTGGTACATAGAAACTCCATTGATCCTTTCCTCTATAGAAATCACTTATACTAGACCCCGAGTAGTTCTTAGACATCTTGATAATGTATTCAAAAAATAAGTACCTAGAATTCGTGTACCTTAGTAGTAGGAAGTGGAAATTTTCTACATGTAGAACTATTTCACCAACCAATTATTGTTGAATCCTTCTATACATTCATTCCATGTAACCCTTATATATATTTATCGAACAAGAAGCTCATTAATGTTAAATAAATATTGATATATATACATGTCAGAGGAATGTTTGTTTTGATTGCTAACTAACCTAACAGTAAGTTATAACTTCTATGGCTTTACCATACAACTCTGTCATAGAAATAATAATTACCGAGTTCGGCAATTACCTCGGACCTCTCGGATTCAGGATTGCTCTGAATCGTTCGTTTACGGTATCCAGATGCACCATAAACGCTCTATTGAACAAAGGCTTCCTTTCTTACATACGATCTGTTATGAAGTAACTATAAAAAAGTTATATTTCATCACTCAGACAAATAGTACTGACCAAACATCCCCTAAACAGAGTCTCTGCCCTAAATATAAAAATTATTAAGCCAGAAGTATGAGCTCGAGAGAACTATGCGAATGCATGCGTTTCAGAGTGAGTGAAACTATAGCTTTGTTTTGGTTCGCACTTGAGGCGGTTCCGAATCGGTTCAAAGTAGTGGAGCAGCAATGGTGTGGGAAGCTACCCGCATGCTACGCGCGAGCTTACGCTGAATAAATAAATGTGCGACTGTTTTGAACCGTTCTGGAACCATCCTAAAAGCGAACCAAAACAGGCCTAATGGTACCTCGGTTCCCTTTAAAAATCTGTTTGGAGTCCCTTTACTGTATACATTGCTCGCACATGGCACATACACATACCTAAGAGTATCAACTCTTGCACATACACAGCATATATTTATACACAATAAACTAACTGACCGCATTCATAGTCCCTTGTTAATTCAGGTACAATGGGGTAGAATTTTATTTCCTATTCTTAAATAGTTAATGGAGAGGCATATCTCTTATTTATGGAGGGTACCCTCCATACTCTTATTGAAACAATAATTCTGTTATATTTTCGCAGATGATGCCAGGTTTTGCACCAATCGATTGCAGTACGGTACAGTCTCGATTATCCGAAATAATGTGGTCCAAAGTGATTTCGTATAATTGAAATTTTGGTTAATCCACTTTTTTTTGAGTTTAGGATACCTGTATCATAAGATCGAGAAGAAAATAAGTAAAGTTAATTTATTTTTTGTGCAGCTTCAAAGCGTCTGCCAAGAGTTTCGGCCCATGGAAAGTTTCTGTCACTTTTGATATATCTTCAGAATAATATTCTTCAAAACATATATAAAAATCAGCCATGTGAAAATAAGTTAAGTAACACTTATTTTCAGTTAACTTTGCCTCCTGGTATCTGCTCAAGTGACACTAGGCAAGCTTCACAAGTTCGCAGGTATTCAAAGCACATGAGACTACTGAGATCCTAAAGTTTACAATTTACATCCGTGTGAAAATAAATTATGTCTGGTAGCTCTGGGATCTTGGACTATGAAATTATTAATTCTTTCTCAGAAAAGTTTTGTACTATTATTGTCAAACTAATAATGCTTATAAAGCTTCTTATAAACCTAGCCCCGTAGTACGTTACTGCCAATTCACAATGATGTTAATGGTAATGGTAATGTTAAAAGTGAGCTACGATGTTAACGCTTAAATAATAATAAATTCAAGAAATATTTATCATTATCATTAACATTACGCTTGACATTAACATTGATGTGAACAGTATCGTAGAAGCTCTATTATTTATTATTATTTAAGCGTTTACATGTAGTTCACCGTTAACATTACCATAACCATTAACATCATTGTGAATTGGCAGTTAGTAATCTGCTTCTGACACAAAAAAATACCTGAATGTTCTGATAAGGATTTTGTAATCGAATCGGCGCAGAATTTCCATTCTACAACTTCTACAAGATTGGAAATATCTTTACCAAAGATTATAACTTAATAATCTTTGATTATTACATTACGACGCCGTTGCCGATCCGATAGTTTCCTATTGTTTCTATTCTAGTGTTTCCTCTGACCCAAAGAATAGAGAGTTGAAGTGCAGCCATGAACGTAAACGTTAACGTTATAATTGACATCTACGCATGCTCATTCGTCCGTTTTTAACGTTAACGTTAGCGTCAGCTTTACGGCCTACGTAAACTAGCGGTCTCCCACGTATACCTTAAACATCGACGTACGTTATCCGAACGTTAAACGAGTAGCACCGATGACTTGCGAATGGCCGAATTTTGATTGTTAAATGCAATTCTCGATAACCTCAAACTGTCATTGTTTACATTTCCTGTGTATTTTCTCATAATGAACGAAAATTATAGGAAATCAGCAGTGATTTGAAAGTTATCAAAAGGATTTAGTTATATTACTGTGTTATCAGATTACATTCAGTACATAAGGAAATGGCTGAAACTACATTGCAATTCTCATGTCTCTAACACTTGAACATTTCATTGATAATAAAATACTTCCAAGCTGAAAATCCTCTTTATTAGGCATATAAATCATTAGAACATCAAAATTCCAAATGTTATTCCAGCTTTCGAAGCTCAATATCAGATAAAAGAGAGTTCACGCGAAACGAAAGCAAAATCAAATTGATAGGTTATGTTTAACGTCTGACGTTTCATGATGGCAGCACTTCAACTGAAATTTCATTACAACACGTAAACGTTATATTTGACGTTATTTGTCACGTTAACGTTTACGTTCAGGCTAACGTTCTGTGCGCACTTCAACTCTCTAATATCTTTGCTCTGACCGATATATTCGTGCATGCGCTTTCCAAACTAATTTCATTATTAGTCTGATAGTCTGAACAGTTCAACCATTGGAGGAAAATCTTGAGATTTACTGTAAAACCACAAATCATTCAAGATTCAGACTAATGAGCCGCTTTAATCTAGTTCTTTCAAGTTATACTGAAGCTTCCAGCAAAATAATGTAAGTGTAGAAAATTCCATTTCTCTACAGTTCTCTTTGACAGTTTCGCCCAGACAAAATCGATTGGAATTATGGAATTCTCACTTATGTTATTGAAAACAGAGTGTGATTAACTTGAACTGGAAATGCGGAAACAGTGTTTATTTATTTGTCTTGGCAACTCCGGAATCTCATGAAATCTCAAGCAAAGATTATAGAGTTAACTCTATAATCTTTGATCTCAGGAATCAAGAATCAAGATTAACCTCTTTGATTAAGCTCACAGTGTCTGATCTCTGGTCTGATCAGACAACAAAACTGTCATTGGTCTCACTAGTCTGATGAAGATTAAACTTGAGTTTAAAATGAAATAGAGTTGTTTAAGTTTATTACATTACAAGATAAGGCTAATTCATCAAACTACAAGATAAGGGTAATTTTGTTTATATTATCCGAAAATATGCCAGAAGGAAGTTGAATATTGTTTTTCCTCTCAATTATAACTTGTAAGTTTCAATGTTTTGACAGTGTATACACCCCGACTTTTGACATTGTTTATTTGTGACATAGATAAACAAACAATAATTTATGAATCATTGGAAAATTTGTTGTAGGAAAAATGAGTTTTTCTTTCGTTTTCTGATTAGAAAATGAAAATGAATCTGAGTATCTATATGGATGTACAATAAAAAAACATGGTTTTCACATTTGATCATTTTTGTTTTTAGGTATTCATGAGTTGATATAATGAATATTATGCGAAAATTGAGAGCTGGGGTTTCCAGTGTGCCACCGGTCTCTTCAGCAACCTTAGGTGATACAGCTTCATCGTCTCCACACAATCAATTAGGATTAATGCACTTGAAGAAGCTCTTTTCTGAATACACTCATCCGAATCATCCACTTACAGAAAAGGACAAGGATGATAAACTTTACAACATGCTTCCCTTATTCTGCAAAGTAATGTTTTTTGTTGCTCATCTAATCAACAAATACTAACCATTTATTTTCATTCAGGTCTTTGGTTCCAATCCTTCATCAGATATGAATGAAAAATTTTGGGATATTATGGCTTTTTGCCAACATGTATCTTTACTGATGGTGAATGAAATAAGGAAGAGAGCTTCTAACCAAAGCACAGAAGCAGCAAGTTGTTCTATAGCAAAGTTTTTAGAAATTGAGAATTGTGAAGAATCGAGTAATGGCTGGATGTTGTTATCAACTTTGAATTTATTAGCTTCTGGGGATACGACACTCATTCAGGTTGTCCTTCCTGAACAAACAAGTTTTGCCTATTTTAACACTATTACTTCTAGGTTATGTCTGAAGTGTCAGTACCTTCCACTTTGGTTAAATGTTTGTATTTATTCTTTGATCTCCCTGAGATGAATGAGAAAGACTCTAATACAAAGGAAACAAATAGCGATTTTACACCTAGAGAAAGAAGGATTTTACTCCAGAAAATCTTTGTTCAGGTAGGGAATTACACTCAATGATTGCGTTCACAAACTTACTCGGAGTAAGCTCTGAATAGGGTGCAGCATTCCCAAACTTACTCCAAGGAAGACTGAGTAAGCTATGTAAGCGTTCATAAACTTCCTCGGAGTAAACTCTGCCTTTGAAGTAGGTAAAGTCATACTCTGAGAGTTTTGACATAAGGTTCCCAAGAAGACATTATAGGATCCATGTTATACATTTACGACAGCCAAAATTCAAGATAAAAATGCACTGACAACCTTCAGAGTAAGCTATAATTGTGAACGACGAGCTCCAAGTAAAGATCGGAATATATTTCTGAACATATGGTCTTACTCTTACTCTACTCTCGAACTAAGTTTGTGAACACAACCATTCAAATTTAAACGAAATTTTTCTCCCCCTACAGACCTATTAATTTATTTATTTATTCAAATTAATGTCTCACAAAACACCCAAGAGTAATTACAAAGTAAGACAGTAACAAGGGAAAACACAAAAAAAAACAACATAATTTATCAAATAAAAAAAAAACCATATCAACTATCAGTCAGAATTAAATTTCTTAAAACAGTCACACTTGTGCCAAAGAAATCCACTTACTTATTTCTTAGTCTGGGAGGCAGGGGCTTTTTTTTTCAAGGAATTTCATCCCGGCTGAATTTAGTACTGTATGTTGTAGTCACTTTGCAAATGACGAAACTGACCGTCAGCTGTATGAGCGCGCTCATGCATTTATAAGGCGCGCAGAATTTTCAATGGTCGGACTGACGGTTTTTCCCCCGCTACACACGCAGCTGACGGTCATTTTTATATTTACATTATATGTAAGAAATCATATGGAGGTGTTTTCATTCGGGATGAAATCACTTGAGTTAAAAATTTTTTTCTCAAGTTCACGCGCTCGACTGACGTATTTTCCACCCTCCGCCTATCGGCTGACTTCACTGTTATGTTTCTAATTAACATCAGTATTACATATAGAAAATTTCAGCCGGGATGAAATTACTTGAAATTTTGAATTTTTTCCCAAGCTTATTGTTTATATATTTTTCGTTACCAAATATTTCAGTTTACCTTCACCTACCTGAAGATGCTATTGCGATAGCGAAACACGTGTCGTGATTTAAAAACTCATTTTGTGGAAATCGTAAAATCTGTTTCAAATAAAACGAATTTTGCCCACCCTGTACATGGCAGCACTTGAACTCAAATTACACAACCACCCGTAAACGTTACATTCGAACGTTTTTTCTCACGTTAAAGTTTACGTTAAGGTTTACGTAATGCGCGCCCTCTCTCTATTATCCTGTTTTATAAGTTGTTTGATGAGTTTTCTCTTGCAGCTGTTAGTGAGGTTATGTAGCCATAAGATACCCGCAGAAGAATTGGCTAGAAAAGATGATTTGACATTATTGTTTTCTGCAATTACATCTTGGTGTCCATCATACAATACGATGTGGAGGAAAAGTGCAGCAGAGGTCCTCATGACTTTATCTCGCCATGGACTAACCCCACCAGTAGTTGGATATATTCATTGTAAGTGTGAACAAGTAATTATTTTTTTTTTTGATATGGGGGATTTATAAATGATTGGAACAACGTAGTTGACTTTGAATGATCCTAAGCTGCTGTCTCGGTTGGTGCTTCCTAGGGTTCTGAATTAAATATAAAATTTCGAAATGGAATTTATACTTGCTTAAAGAATTATTGATCTCTCGGGCAGTTATGGAAAATCGAAATTATGCTGGTAATATCCAATTTTAGTAAGAAGTCTGTAAGATTTTGAATTGCTGGATTCAGGTGTTATTGAGAACAAACGCTGACTGATGGAAAAATAACATATAGGAGTCTGAAAATTACAGTGCCTCTAACATGACAATAACATGGCGGCTTAGAAGGACAGATAATATTCGTGTTCTGTGCTGTAATCTGTACTTATCTCTATAGTTGGGTGATATTCTTCCCATTATTTGTTTTTTGGTAGATTTTATAGGGAAGAAGAGACGTTTAGAGAATACGAAATCCAACTATTCCCTACAAAAAATTGCAAGCTCCATTAAAGATTTATAAAATACATATTCGTTTTCACTGAAGGCCTTCAATAATCAAAAGCAATTGTATTCTTGATGGGCATTGGAAATTTTGCGAAACTATATACAGATGGGGAGGTAACGTTAAATTTTTCTTCTAATTTTGACACATAAAGTGACACTTTTTAAAACTCAATGACGTTTTGAAACGTTTTAAAATAGTTCGCAACTGATGATGAAACGATACTTGAGACGAATTTTGGCGCTAGTGGTTAACTATGGTTAGGTTGTAGTTACTTGGGTAACCACATTTTGGCGATGATAACCATGTAACTATGACGTTTCAATGACGTCACAGGAAGTTAACCACGTAACTACACGTAACCTTCCTCTTGAGTAGGGTTAAAGCATTGAACTCTATGGAGTTCCCATAGAGTTCAATGGTTAAAGAGTATGGTATGTAGTTCTATCTCCTTTCAATGAGTGAAATGGAATGAATTTTAGTGCCATAGATTCTTAGCAGAGACGCACAGAACACAAATAATAGACGTTGGGAGCGGGATTCACGAAGCACAGAACACACCCATATAGAAGGGAAACTTCCCTTCTATGAAGTAAACAGCGAAAGTAATTTTTTTTGCCCTTGGTGGATCCATCACAACACATACATATAACAAATTATAAAATACTACTACTGGAATCTATAATGCGTATTGAATTATTAAAAAAGAAAGAGGTAAGCAAAAAACTGCATTTGGAGAGGCACCAGTATACACCAGGTAGGTTAAACTAGTTAAAGAATATTTTCTTATTATTCTTCTTGTACATCTTCTTCAAGAAGGGTCTCTACCCTCCAAAATTTTATTTTTATCGAAAACTAACCAAACAAAACGTACAGCTGTCACTTAACAGCTGATGACATAAATGTCATCAGTAACTATGACGTCAGAGATAACCATAACCATAGTAAGCTATGGTTACAGCGCCAAAATTCGCCTTTGATTTCCTAATAACGGAGTGAAAACCTGAATTATTTCCGTCACTAGACGATTTTAAAGTGATCTTTGAGAGTAGCTTCTATAGACGTTTTTGGAACTTTTTATTTGAATACATAGCAACATCCTATTCAAAATTAGAAAAAAATATTGTGTGGAACACGTTGGGAAACAATATTTTTCGTATTTCGCGTTATTACGCTCATTACGAAAAATAATGCTTTTCCCAACTGGTTACACAAATAACTAATTTAGTGATTTGATAATTCATTGTGGGGTTAAATTTATGTTCAAGTATCATGAAAGTAAATGTCAGTCGCCGCGCCAATGGTGGGGCTAATGGTAGCGACGTGTTAAAGTTGCCGAAAAAGAAAATTTTTCAAGTGATTTGATACCGCACCAAAATCAGTAATATGATTGACCAGATCTTTCTGAATTGGAATATAATCGTCAGCTGCATAAACGATGGTGGATTATACGTCAGCCGCTCGTATGAACTCGACTAAATTGAAGAAAATAATAACTGTAAGTTTAGTGTCCTGAGAGTAGGACGAGTACTTCCCGAGAGTCGTTGCGAAACATCGATGGAAAAAGGAATGTATTTAGAGATTTATTTTTTGAAGGAACTGTTGGTATGAAAGGTAGGCATTTCTCCGCCAGATGTCACATCTGTTTGTTATATCTCAGATGTCATTTCTGGCATTGAATGTAAGTTCTGAATTTCATTTTGGTTGTCATCACAGAACACATCATCGATTTGAGTTGTGGGGTACTGATGACGGCAAATAAGCCAGAAACCGGTCTACCTACTACTCTTTCGATTGATGGCGACACGTTCCATACAGTTCACTTCTCAATTTAGATTTCCTACTAGTCCATTTTCATTATTAATAGTACTCGTCCTTCTCTCAGGACACTAAACTTACAGTTATTTAATTATTTTGACTTCCATTGATGCAAGATGATGTTTTGTTGAAGAATTTAACATTCTGACATTCTTATAATTATCCGTTAATTCCTTTAAGAGATACCCATTCCCTACCACTGCACTATATGCATTTCATCTTCAAGTTGATCTTTGAAAGCTACAATTGATGTCACGTCTTCAGCCTTTGGCCAAAGAAGATAACCAACATTAACTCTCCTCAAGCTACTGAATATTATGTGTCAATAATTCAACTTTCTTATTTATATGTATTTATTTAATTTTTCATTTATTTGATCAATCTTTTGCGAACACAAGATATCACCCTCGCCTTCCAGTTTTTTCATTATAACCATTACGTACCATAAAAATACCAAAAATTCGAAGAACCCAGCTCTTGAAACTAAGTTTGACGCTATCTAATGAATATTTGAACGTTTTGCAGAATAAAAGTATTCTCCCTATTTTCTCGTGTAATGCACCGTTTTCGAGTTATTTGTAATATCTGCGAAATTCGAAAAATTGGCTACTTTACCGAATGCAACACTTTTTAAAAGATCCACAGATATGTAGTGTCACAGATTTTGCTAGTTATTCTGAAGGTGCTCTTGTTTTTTCCAGAGATGGCTCAGCTTATTGAAACTTAAAATGGCTATATCTTTTTATTAGGGCCCAACGTAGAAAAGAAGTCATCAAATCGTTCTTTTTTGATGCTGTGTCGTGGCGGACAGTAGACTGCTGCAATTGTGAGATTATAAGATAACGATTGTACTCTTATTGTTGTGGCTTGTAGAAATTCTTTTTCGTACTTTGGCAATTCTTCATGTTTTATGGTGTTTTTTATCACAATTGCAGTACCTGCATGGGCTGTTTTGTCTGGATGGTTGGTGGTGTAAGTTTTGTACTGTGGTATGTTGAAGTACGATTTTTCAGTAAAATGTGTTTCACTCACCAGTAAGACATCTATCGAGTTATTATGAAGGAAAATTTCTACTTCATTCTTATGTTGTAGAAGGCCATTGGCATTCCATTCTGCAACTTTTATTATGTTATTGAATTTTATTTATGAGCGTTGTCAATATATTCATTATCATACTGTTTTGTTGGATTATTTGCTGGAACATACCTTTGAATTCCTCAAGAAAATGATTCATGGTGTCGTTGATATTTCCTAGTTGCTCCCTGTTGTAGTTGACCGCATCTGCATAGCTTTTCCTGGGTTGTGTATAATTCTGAGAAGTTCTTGTTTGTTCGTGTTGATTTTGTTGGGTTTTTGGATATTGGTCATATTGTGTTTGCGTTATTAAAGTTGTATTATTATCGGTTGTTAACTTTTTGTTTTGTTGGATATTTAGTCTGTTATTTGTATTTTGTTTAGTTTTCATAAGGTTGTTATAGAATTCACAACCTTTGTAATTTGCAGGGTGGGCTCCACCACATAAACAGCACTTTGCTGGAGAGTCTCGGCTCTTCTTTCATGCAGTTGTGTTATGTGGTCCTCCACATTTCACACAGAGGAATGGTCTGTTACAATATGTCTTGGTGTGGCCATATTGTTGGCACCTTGTGCATTGGGTGATTCCTTTCGATTTCCTCGGTGGTTCTATTTTTATTGCTCTGTTACTTAGGTTCTGTATTTTATACACATCTTTATTATTTGGGGCTGGTTCCAAGTCCACAAAAAAGATATTTAGTGGTTCTTTTGTTGACCTGTGTCTACCATTCATTATATTCCTTGTTCTGTGTCCAGAGTTTTCTAATTCCTGCTTGATTTCATTTACATCAGTTGTGTGATGTAAGTTTTTTATCACTATCCTGAAAGCTCTCTCATCTTTGGGTTGGTATGTATGATGGATAACATTATTGTCGCGCATAAAATTTATAAATTTTCTGTAAGTTTCTGGTGTTATGCTATTTACTTTGATAGTATTGTCGGGCAAGCATTTCGTGGTATACTGATCATCTTCTGCTACGCTTTTTAGTTTTTTGGCCATTTCAGGGTAGTGAACTACCCCGTAAATGAATATTGGGGGTGGTTTCGGAATTTTCTCTGAAGCGGCATAATTTCTTGTTGTAGTTGTTTCGTCGACACTCTTTAGAACATCGAATCTATTTTGGATTGTAATGTTGTTGTTGTTGTTTTTGTTGTTAATTTTTCTCCTCTTTGTTGGCGCCGACCTTACTGATTGCCATGGATTTTCTTCAGACTTATTTGTCTCAAATCCTAGAAATTCTTCTGAACTTGTTGATGACGTTCTCACTATGTAAGAATTGTTTGTTTTTGTTTGTGTTCGATTGAGGTTAATAAGAATATCTTCTAACGTACTTGAGTTCTGTGATTGGTCACAGAATTGTTCGGTTGACGTATCCATGCTCATTGAGTAATTTGGCGGCACGCCAATGAATAAAGTAAACAGACGTTATCTGGATTCAAGAAATCCAGACCATCTGTTTCGATTGTTTGTTTTCTTTCACTTTCGAGTCTTTTTTCTCACTGTTGTTTTTGAACTTGTAGTGTCTTTTCTCACTATTGTTCACAACGTTTGAAACGTTTTCTCACTTGTACTTAACTTCAATTGTTACTGGATCGAAATTATTATTTTTCACTTCTCAAATTACACGATTTGCGATTAATTTTCCCGGACCGTCGTGAATTACGACCGACCTGCGCTCAGTCCACCGGAATCCGACCACTGACCGAACCCCCAGATACCAGACGACTGAAGAGAAACTGGCCAGCAGATCTGAAGGATGCCTGAGGACTTATCTGGATAAGACCTCATAACGCCACTTAGGAGCCTCAGCTCTGAACCAGCAAACAGGCCCATAGAATGTACATTCTGATTGCTTGTATACGTACTATAATAAAAAAAAAAAAATCTTTTTATTAGGGCCGAATCACAAAAAAATGGTAGAAAAAAGTGTTTCTTTTGACCTCAAGAATCTACTCTTGAAATGTTTGTACGAGTCGAAGACTCACTCTGTATAGAGCAAATACAGAAATTCGAAGGAAAAGTCCCATATACGCCAGTTTGACAACTTTCAACAGCATGTCCAGCCATATCAAAAATTCTTTGAATTGTAAAATTCATAATTAAAAAAAGAGTGGGGCTTCTGCGTTGGTCAATTAACGATTTCCCTAATTCCCATAGAATTAGGGTACTATACTTTCACGTCTGGAACTTGTCAGTAGCGTAGAGCAAGGTCAAAGGGGGTTTCGCTCGATTAACATATTCACTTCCTATATGACTGGAAGTGCTATTTTGATGAAAATATTTTAGAAAGTTTGCCCCCAATAGAAATGAGCAGTGTCTCAATTTTTTCTAGAAGATGGGAAACGTCTAATGCGCGGATTGTTTTGATAACCCTGTATGTTAGTGTTGACGTGAAAAAATTGGGGATGGAAAATTTTTAGTAGGATTCATTTGGCCATTTTCAAATTTGCAATATGGGCTTGATGTGGGTTTTGATAAATTTACAAAAAAATGTCACTCCTAATAAATTTGTTATCTCAGTTGAAATTCGATCAACTACATGAAATAATTTTTTCTATTGCAGCAAAGGGGTGTGTGGCATTATGTATAGACAATATGAAACGTGTACCTGAGTTAGCACCCTTAGAAATAGTTGAAATGTTTGTTACCATCTTCTGTTTTTTGAAGGACTCTAGTGATGTCTCATCAGTGTTATTGGATGATTTTCGACAAGCTCAAGGTTATCCTTTCCTCTCAGATTTTCTTCTAAAGTAAGTACTGAGTTATTTTATATACCTAACCAATAACTGACCTCGTGATCTGAATTTCAAATAAAAATGTGATCGAAGGAATATACAGGGTGGCCATGATGAATAGATGGGAGTGCCAGAAAACAGCAATTGAAATATAGACTGAGGCTCTTCGTTTCTGATATACAGGGGATTTATTGATTTGGTTTGAACTTTCAGTTTGCTGTAAATCTTTTGAATTTGGCAGTTATTGCCATCTCTAACCATAAACAGTGCACATCGCGACAGAAATATTTTGATTTCTGCCCTCGGGTTCAATAAAAAAACCTGCCATAAAATATCAATTTGTTATTATCGTCTGATTCTGTTTAGATTTGTACTTCGAATACTGTTCTTCACTAAAACGGCCCATGTTATTGCAACTAATTATACTTTATTTTCTTCAATTCGGAATCCCTTGCTTGTTGAACTGAAATACGTCAATGTTACATATTTCAATTTTCCTTCATAACATATGCTAGAGAATTGACGAATGTCGAGAAGGTATAGTCCACTTTTATAAAAGCAGTCATGGTCATGGTGGAATAATTTTCTTATGTTTTTGACCAGTGCAGTTCAGTCGTTCGATGTCAAATTTGACGAAACAGTAAACTCCGGTTTGCAAATAAAACGCAACTGTTTACCACAGTGTAATCTGTGTGCCAAAACGAACGATGTCTTTGTAACTTGCACGGAGTAAGGTTGGCACTCATGAAATTTCCTTATATAGTGTATAAACGACGTTGCCACAACCATTTACTAACTCTTTTTTTCACGCTGCAAATATGCCGACAGTGCTTGTCACAAAAAAAAGTATCAGGAATTGCTACCACGTTCTTAATTCACTCGTAAAATGTAGAAGATTCCGTGAAGAGTTAATTTGGCAAGTGCAAATGACAGTTATTGTCACAGTCCCTTATGTTTTCATCAAGTCCTGGCTCTCAAAATTGATTAAATCGCGCCAGAAATAGTCGACTTCGTTCGGAAATCAGTACGTAAGATGTAATTTTTTTTATGTCTACGAAAAATTGGCTTATTTCATACTTATACTGATACATTTCGAACAAATAAACCTCAAGCTACCGTATCTATACACATGGTTATATCCCCCCTGGTAGTTATACTAAGCAGTTAACTCCCTCTAATATATTTACAAAAACAAACCGAAAATTGTCGGTTTCTTCAGTGAACTTATTTCCGGAATTGCAAGAATTCTCCATTGGACGGTTGTTTACGAATAGTCAAACATGAAGTCGATGTTTCCCTTCTTTCATCAGACATGCCAGCCAACAGACTACTGCAGTTGGGTAGAAGTCTGTACTTCAGCACTTGTTTCATTCGAATTCATTGAAATTGAAGAAAAAATCGATGACAAAAATCCAAGGTGGGCGCTAAAGTAAACAGGAGACCTTTCTTGATTTCATTTTTCTCCTCATTGTTTTTTTCACGGCCTTTCGAATTTTGAAACTTCAGTGCCCTCATCGTGCCAGTACATAAATCTTAATTTTTGGGCGTCATTATGTCTCAGAATATTGTGATGAAATCTTCTTGAAATTCGTTGATCGCTTCTTTCGGCCCAAGTTGACAAGATACGGTGGTTCGCCACCTTTAATGTATAGTGTTTATATTGAACAATCTCATCTATTTTGAATTTTTTCGTAATTTTACAGATTGGAAAATGAAAAATTGCCTGAAGCTCAGGAATCTATTAGAAATCTGGTATTAATGGTGACATCACTTTGTATGTGTGGCTACATTGAGTTGAAACCATCACAGGCTTCTGCAGGTTCTTTGTTTCAAATGCAAGGCTTCGTTTTACCTCAGCCTTCTGGTCATGGAGCTAGTGTTAGAAATATTCAAGCTTTTCATGTAAGTTAAAGTTTTCATTTTGAGATTCCACCAATTTTATACGAAAATAAATGTTTTCTGAATGGATTATATCAAAAACCCTGTGTGGATCTGATATGATGGAGGGCCTGTTCCGATATTGCTGGTTTTACTGGCCAGCAATTGAATAACAATAGAACTCGAACGACTGGGCCAATAGGCATCGTCTCCGAAATACTGACAGTACTGTTCAGGAATATCGGAACAGACGGTGTGTGCAAACATGTTGATCAATCAGTTCGAGATCCAAACTGTACGCAAAATGTCCAAGCATTTCATCAGGATTTGAAATATCAGGCGCTGCGGATTTTGCATCGTTTTTTTTTTCAACTCTCTCACTTATCGAATAATAATATAATAAATAATAAATAAAGTTTATTCTGTAAATCAACATACAGTTGTCCTCATAGAAATATTAACAAAATGTAAATGTTTTTGCTATATAAATTTCTTATTTGAAGTTTGAATTTGTTAGTATTCAATAAAATCACACAACTAAATGTTTTCATACATTAGCTCGAAATGTTCCCAGCGATGTGGAAGATCTGATGGTATGGGGCAATTTGTTATAAAGTTCTAGCGGCATAGCTAGGTCTTCTGCCATAAATTGTTTTCTGTGTTTTTATCCAGCTCGTATCTGTCTCTATTTCTTGTATTATATTGATGTATGATGTTGTTCTCCACTGATAGGCCGTTAAATGGCTTAAATGGTTAAATGGCTTCGCGTATCACTTCCAAGGCCCACCTACCTGTTGCCCGCGCACTACCGGTTGAGGACTATTGAATATAGGGTCGTTCAGTCTCTCCTTGCCCGAAATTATATGGAGAACTACAAGAAAAGCTCTAGTGATTATGTAATAATTTCAAAAACGTAATATATTTCATTTTCTTTTTTTTTTCTTTAATAACAAAGGAATTAGACAGAGCGGTGCTCTGGAGACAACTTAAATTAAGAATGCCTTTACAGCACAGTTGCCTGGTTCAAACGAAGTTCATCCTACGAACAATTTGGCAGTCTGGAAAGTCAACTACTCTTTCAGGGTAGTTAAATGGACGGTGAATGAAATTCTCGAGCTCGATAGATCGATGAGAAGAGTAATGAATATGAATCATAGCCTGCATTCTAGCTCTTCAATATAACGTGCGTTCAAAAAAATTCGTCGTCAAGTAGGCTATGAAATTTTGAAGGCTAATGTTCGGTGGCTGAACGTACGTCTTTCCTTGAATTACTTCATCTTCCCAAAATGTAAACAATGATGACATTAACCTATATATCGTAATTTTGTACGGAAAGGCACTTTTTAGAAAAAGTTACCTGTAAATTTCACTCAACGTTCTAAAAGCATTTCTTTCATTGAGTAAGATGACAAGAATCCAAACAATCTGAGGCGGTTAGAAAAATCTTCGTAAAAATTTTAACCTTCCACACATGAATCTTGAATTTATCGTGGTATTATGTATTTTTTGTAAGGAGATTCTAGCTACTTCAGTCATATGAATAAATCACAGTAAGAATCTCAATAATATGTTCATTAATTCTCTATAAACATTGAATTGATTCAGTTTTTACTGAAAATCCATGACTAAACTAAAAGAACTGAATTACATGAAAATAGCTATTGGACAATTTATTAAAATTCAATTCAGCTATAGAAAGGCATGATGCTTTCTCCATCATAACGTTCTGCTATTAAAGTTTCATAAAAGAAAGTAGGTCCACATTTTGCCTTTGACTGATGCATACTGAACTCCAATTTTTCTTGGATGCTGCAAGGTTAGGTAATCACAACCTTTTCAGTTTTCTGATAACATGTCAATCTTTATGGAAACAAATTGGTATCTTTTTTTCAAAATCGAGTGGCATATGCCATACGGATACTCCAGCCACTTGAGATGAAACCTGAACAGAGGTTTGTCGAGCTTCTGTCATGTGTTCATTATTGCTGAACTCTGGAGTTTTCTTCTTTGGTCGACCACCTCCTTTTTGGTTTGAACATACCTGTTTCGTCAACACATCGCAAGACAGTACAATGGAAAAATTCATACTTAATAATCTACAGCAACATAGGCTTCTATGAAGATGCCGGAACAGAATATTTCCATTCTCCTTCAATTTTCTCCCCAATTTTGAAGTAGGATTCAATAGTAAAAGCCTTTCACACGTCCGTAAAAACCATCTTTATAATTTGTTGATAATTTTAATTCAACAACAATCCAAAATGCTAAAATGACAGTTCACCTAGGAAACAGTATAGCAAGAGAGAGAACATGGCTCTGGGGTTGGATGCTATATTCGGAAACCGCTGACCAAGCTCAGTGTTAGTCTGGACGGGCTAGTGACAGCGAGATGATTTTGATTCCCACGCAATTGTTGTTTTTGATGGATATCCAACTGATGGTGGCAATACAAATACAAGGAAAGCAGAAAGACTTCGTCGATCGAAAAGGAACGTGTCTGTCTTTTTCGATGAAACAGTGGTGGTGCATGTTTCACACGAGCGTTTTTTAGCCAATGAAAAAATAAAGTTCGTCTTATATCAATGCTGAAGAACAAATTTGAGCTGGCTGCATTTACAGTTAAACAAGCTGAAAATGATGCCGATGTACTAATTGTCAACACTGCAATTTTATTATGCAGTGAATCTATATTTGATGCTGTATTTGTGGTCGGGGAAGACGTCGACCTTTTAGTACTTCTGACAGCCTTAGCACCAGCCGAAAGTTCTATCTATTTCCGTAAACATGGTAGAGGAAAAACTGCTGAGAGGATATATTCAGCAAGTAGCTTCAAATATGAAGAAGCAACCAAGCACATTCTGTTCTTGCATGCCTTCAGTGGTTGTGACACTACGTCATCCCTATTCAATCAGGGAAAAACTAATGACGCTGATAGAATAGAACAGAGCGGTTCATGAAATAATAAAAATTCCCCACCAACATGATGCCACGCCAGTGGAGATTGCCGAGGCCGGAGTAGAGTTTCTTGTAGCTTTATATGGTGGCAACATGGATAAAGAGAGTTTGGAAGAGATTCGTTTTCAACGCTTCGCCAACTCGACGGTGAAAAGTAGATTCAATATTGCCTCTTTGCTGCCTAGAGAAGACGCGGCGCGATTCCACGCCTCTAGGACGTACCACCAAGTACAGAACTGGAGTGGAATAGAGAAAAACCCTGAAGACTGGGGTTGGGCATAGCGCTTACGGGCTCACTCCCATAACAATGGCGGAAAAACCAGCTTCCGGTAAAATCGGTATCTTGTAGCTGCAAAAAGGGCTGTGGTGGAGCATGCAGCTGCCGAAAGGCTGGACTCAAATGCTCGGTTGTATGTGGCTTTTGCAACAATGAATCTTGCGGAAATATGCCGGAAATCCGCATTGAAAGCGAGGACCAAAACTGCGACCAGGACACCCACAATAACCAACCCGGACCATAGAAACGTTCCAAAAAGTAGTAAAAATCAAATGAAAATATTTAAGTGCCTTTTATTTGTTTTTATAATAATGTAAAATATAATGATATTTAATGAGAATAAGAAAATAAAACTCGACAGTCGATTTGTTTCAGTATATATAAATATATAAATTTTTTTTCTCAATTTCAGGTTCTACAGACAACCTTTGTGAGATCAAGTTCTACTATTTTACTATCTACTATATTAGATGCCATATCCAGTATTTACCACTCCGACAGTGCAAACTACTTC
The DNA here is from genome assembly GCF_907165205.1 of Coccinella septempunctata. NCBI lineage: Eukaryota > Metazoa > Arthropoda > Insecta > Coleoptera > Coccinellidae > Coccinella > Coccinella septempunctata. The sequence continues at coordinate 17,629,858 of NC_058196.1, forward strand.
ATACTCGAGAACCAAAATACCCTTAGTCAGTTCACAGAAAAAATTCATACCAAACCAACCGAAATTCAGGAGAAGTTGTTCAAATTGATCGAATTTCTTGTTTTCAATTTGAACTTTGTCCCATGTAAGGAACTTATATCGATGTCTATTTTTCTGAAGACCCACAGTTTGAAACATCCCGAATGTAGTATATTATGCCTCCAAACCTTATTGAATATTTTAAAACACAATTCCATCTTCAAAGATGTCTATAGAGAGGTGGGCATGTTGGAAGTTTTCGTTACATGTTTGAGGAGGTATGCAAATTTTTTAGAGGAAAAGAAACTGACCAGAGACAACAGTAGGAATTACGATATACCAGGTGAACAGGAGAAACTGGGGAATTTGGTAGTGGAAGCCCTAACCTCACTATTGAGCGGAAACTCATCAAACGCTACCGTCCTGAGAGAATGTGGTGGATCGAAGATAGTACACAGTCTAGTCCAGTATCAGGAGTGTAAATATCAAGCTCTAGGTTGGTCAAGTTTTTAACTCCTTGTAATGCAAAATCTGAAAAAAAAATCCTCCTGCCTATATCTCGGTACATTTATTCCGAAATAAGGAAGAAATCGGGAATACTGAAATTTCGAATTCGTTTTTCCAATCCTTAGGCTCGTCCGGAAAGAATGCGACGGTGCCTCGTCGAAGAAAAATTTTAGGATTTTTGTTTAACGGACCTGAACTTTGTACGAATAGGTTAAAAACAGGCAATTACTTATGAATATTATATTATACAGGGTGTGTTTTACAATGTACTCTTTCATGTCGATATTTTCCTAGTCATTTTACCTCGTATGAGGAGAAAAACTACATAGAATTGAATGATGAGACAAAATAGAGGTCCACGAACTGCCGTTCATTTTGCGTTACGATGGACAATTTTCCATCAACTCATCCAGTTAGATACATGTCATATGTCAAATAGTGAATTTGAAAATATGTCGTGAAGCGCCCTTACGCTGGACTATTATTTTATTGTAATTGGGTGTAGCATCCCACTAGGCGGTTCTGCGCTGGATACAGAGTTATGGTATGTATACTCCATTCACTTTTATAAAAGCACTCTTCTGGACATTCCACACTATATAGTACGAAAATGTGAGGTTATGATGCTTGTCAAAACATTTTTTGGCTTTAAATCAGCGCTATGATGTCTTTTCCACGTGAAAGTCTCAGTAATTACGTATTTTAGCACAATGTTAAATTACTTCGGAAAATATTAATTCGAAAATATGTGATGAACATGATTGACGTTTGTACAAATTCATTGAAGGGATTCCCAATCTAGTTATTTGCATGGAGAGCACAATAGAACAGTTTTCAAATATATTTGTTTCTGCTAAATAAAATTAAATTATGGGCACATAATATGCAGTTGCTTGAGAAGAGATGTTGGTTATCTTCTTTGGCTGAAGGTTAAAGACGTTACATCAGTTACTGAATAAAAAAATCAACCCAAATATGAAATGCAGATACATGTTGTCTCGAAAACATGACATAAAATATGAATTCGTCCGGCTCCTATTCTCTTGTGACAAGTGTGCCATGCAAAGTGAAAATTGAATTTCTTAGAATGAATTATATAGTTTTTCACGGCAATAACGAAATTTCTGTAAGGGATGTAAAAAATATAGATTTTGCGGCTTGAATGAAAAATCACGATATTCTGAGTACTGCCCTGAAAATATTGATATTTCATAAGCCGTTTGAAGAGCTTTCTGAAGTGAACAAACTCATAAAGTTTGATCGAAATTGGATCTTGCATTCCAGAGTTATGGCTATCGCAAATTTAGGCCAATATTCATGAATCACCCCGTATCTCCGAAACTAATAGACTTAGGATACAAAACAAGCAAGTTTTCTGAAAGGCCTGGATGACCTGCATTCACCATCGGGCTATGGCCATCGACTCAGGAAACATCCTGTATATGGTATCGAAAGCACCTGAGAAGTCTGTATAGATCACAGCTTCCTGTCCTCCATCATCTAGAGACTCGGCAATGTTTTGTCAAATTATGGCTAGGTTAGTTATTGTTGACCTACCTCGTATGAAACCATACTGCCTAGAAGATAAATGTGGTTTAACATAATGGTAAATTCTAAATAGTACTCCCTGATACTCTATCATCTTTCTTTTTCAATCATTTTCGTAATGATTATTAATATTAGTTGTGGCTACGTCGTTATGACATTAACGACGTTTCATGAGTGCCAACCTTACTCCGTTATAGATTCAAAAACTTGAGAAAATTATTTCAACTCAACCAAGTGCTTTTAAAAGTGAATGGAGTATACATGAGGGTTCTGGGACGCTTAGTTCTTAGGGAAAGTTGTAATTACTTACAAATGTTCAACTCTTAATTCTAACTTTCTAGTCTTATGTCTTAGTTATTAGAATTAGGAAGGACGTATAAACGGACAATCGGCCTCAAAAATATGCATACCAAAGATTATCAAAATATTCCAGCTTGGCTTCCATAGTATCTCAATTGGTGAATATTTTTTTAAAGGAATCATAAAAGAACTAATATTAACTACGGGTGGCGATGATGATATGACCCAGATACTTCAAACACTTCAATCTGATCCATCAAGTAATCTACAGTTGAAGATTGATATACTTGAAGCACTTCGATTATGTTTGAAGGAATCCCATCGTACAAGAACGGTATTCCGGAAGGTAAAAGTAAACCTTTCGAATATTTACCCATAAAAGTAAATTGAACGTTTTTTTTTAGGTCGATGGTTTTATGTATGTATCGCAAGTTATACTCACTATGAAAGGAAAATTCCTCCATAAAGAAGAGTATAAACAGGAATATCTTCACCTTTTACACTTGATATTCCAAACAATCAATATAGCAATGCGATTCGAACCTGCCAACGCAAAGTTTTTTCATGACGACCTATGCAAATCATGCTTGTGCGATCTGTTACGATGCCTAGGATGTTTCTCAACAACTAACGTTGGCAGCGTAAGGGAAGTGACTTTGCAAACTATTTCTTTAGAGTCCCAGGATATGTTCTATAATATCTTTATTGGGAACGTAGTACAAACCAAGTGAGTATTTATTGATCAGATATGTTCTTTTATTCCAATCTCCCATCTATTGCATGAAAATTTTCAAAAGTGAGTTTTGAAGTATCAATTGATAAGATGATCGAAGAATAAAAACTACAAATATTTATGGATATAGGATTTATACAGAGTACATTTTTATTGTTTCACGATCTTTTTCGGAAACTTGTAGGGTTATCAGAAAAACTCATCATTCGAACACTAGGTTTAATGTCAAGGTTTGTGGGAGACTATAATTAGTAATGATAAAATCGGAACTAATATGGTTTATCCAACTTGTAGGGTTATCAGAAAAACTCATCATTCGAACACTAGGTTTAATGTCAAGGTTTGTGGGAGACTATAATTAGTAATGATAAAATCGGAACTAATATGGTTTATCCATCCAAACGCTACCTACATCAAAACTGAATTACTGTTCAAAATGGCGGAAATGAATGTTGTACAGCTTCAAACCGAGTTGAATAAGTGGAAAAATGACGAGCTTATTGAATTTATATTGTTCAGAAAAGTACCACAAATTTTAGAGATTAGTGGACCAGTATTTGTCGCTCTTTCCAGAAGAATTGAGGAGGAAAACTCGAGGTTTGGAGGTGCACAAGATGTACAGAAGAAGTTGGAAGAAAATCTAGTGCTAATGCTATACAATAGTTACCTGACTAATGCGATGACTAATTTTGATTGCTCGAATAAAAATTATTTCTTTCACGGGTGTGAAGTAGGCAGCCACTTGAGATCTTGTTAATTTTTACCAGTGGCTGTTTGACCAGTGGCATCGGTACTTTTTTTTTCGTGGAATTACTGAAATCAATATGAGGTCCCCCCTCGGTCAATCTCTATAAGCCACAATAAGTGTGAAGAAAAAAAAAATTTATACTGTTACACCAATTCGGATTTCGAGCAGCTCACTCCACTGTACAGCAAACCCACAGAATTGTTCACATGGTAAATCAAGCATTGGACCAGAAAAAATATTGCACTTCCGCATTTCTTGACGTGAGTCAGGCTTACGATAAGGTGTGGCACCCAGAGTTGCTATACAAAATAAAGCAGTTTCTTCCTTTAAAATACTATAAACTTTTAAAATCATATCTGGAGCATTTCAAGTAAGAATAAACGATAAAATAACTGATAAATATCCGATACCATCTGGAGTACCACAAGGTAGTGTGCTGGGCCCCATGCTGTATCTACTATACACTGCAGATTTGCCTTCTAACCCACGTACGGAAATGGGTACATTTGCAGACGACACTGCTATTTTAGCTAGTGATGAGGACCCAGTAGAAGCTTCTCACTTGTTACAGAACCATCTCGATCAAATACAAAAATGGCTGCAAAAATGGAAAATAAAGATTAATGAGACTAAATCCCTACAAGTCAACTTCACACTACGAAAGGGCGAATGTCCTCCAGTGTATATAAACCAAGTCCGAATACCTGTATCTAACACAGTAAAATACCTGGGTATGCACATGGATAAAAAACTAACTTGGAAAGAACATGCCACGAAGAAGAGGAAGCAAATGGACCTAAAGGTCAAGGAATTGCACTGGCTTATTGGTAGAAAATCACAATTAACTCTGGAAAATAAACTCCTCATCTATAAAGCCATCATCAAGCCAATTTGGACATATGGAATTGAGCTCTGGGGATGCACTAGTAAGTCAAACATGGCAATAATCCAACGAAGTCAGTCCAAAATTCTAAATTCTAAGAATGATAACAGATGCACCGTGGTATGTTACAAACCAAAAAAGCGAAAAACATCACACAAGGCTCGAAGGCCATATGAATGTTTTACTTCAGCCGCTGACTGAAGTGCAAAATAATCGGCGACTCAAACGTAAATGGCCAGCAGATCTGAAAGAGATTTGAGTTGGAACTGCCTCTGGACAGGACCTTATCACGACAATTGAAAGCATCTAGATTTAAAGCCAGCAAATGAGCTCATAGAATGATTATTCTGATTGCCTGTAATACATATTATAATACGATCCGTTTAATCCTTCATTTTATTTTGTACAAAAACTTAATAATTCAATCATCGAAATCAAAACTATAAAAAATATTCAATCCCGGACTGACATTTCTAAAATATGAATATGATCTATTTCCTTTTTTCTCATACCATCACATCATAAATTTTCAAATACCAAACAAATTTCCTGAATTTGCACCATCATTCTTCCAGCATTCCAGATGATATTCCGGCCCATCTATTCTATTCCACCATAATCTACAGACATTTGTATGATTTAGCCTTGGATTTATATGACAAACCAAATTCAGGAGTACTAAGTATTAAATCACCATCTCTTTCAAGACAGTCTTCATGTGAACCTCAAGTAAATATAGAAATGTATGCCTTTTAGATTTATATCTATCAATATGTTTTTTTTTTCAGAGTAGTAGTGCCAATATGAATAAGAGGAGCAACATATCATCTTTAAATTTAAACCCTCCTGTGCCTGATCCAATAATTGTTCATCCTGGTGTAGTGGTTGTCATGCTGCAACTTTTACCGTGTATAGAGGTAACTTTTTTATCAAGCATGATTGACTACTTAGTGGTATTTTGGACACTGCCGAGTTTTCTCTTTTTCTGTATTAATATCTTCTGATAAGCATCTTGAAATATTTCGTTGTAAAGTTGAAAATTCTGGAACATTAACGACAAAAATCGCAAATGTTCATCGTCTTGAAACTTATGTGCAGTTCTGTTATTGTGAGAGGCGCTTATTGTTAACATTCCCAGTTTCGTTGTGAAAAACTGCATTGGTGTTCTGGCGCTGCCACTTAGTCATATTTACAATCTCATTTTAAAGACTAGTACCTTTCCGACTAAGTGGAAGACAGCAAAAATTATTCCTGTACTCAAAAAGGGCAATTCTTCGATTATAAGTAATTAAATTTTCTCTAGAAAATTTACTCGAGAATTCATGCGCCGTGAATTATGCACCGTTACATATGCACTTTCGGTAGAATTCTCTGTTCAGTTGCATACAAAATAATCTCTGCCGTTTTCTTACAAAAATTTGGTAGAGAATTTCCCAGAGAATTCTCGGACAATGATTAATCAGATGATTTATGGTTTCTTCTGGTTCTCCGCATTCACGTTTAAGACATTCTATAGATTCCCTAAATAATGTATAGAACACCTCTAGTTACCACATTGCCGGTAACATATACAGGTTGAATTATGGGTTAAAACCCGTAAACATTCCTTCTTTTTCCATAACAAATTTTGTTTTTAAATGTATGAATACGAATTTAAAGGTTTTTACTACACAACATCAGACAGAAGATCATATTCATATTCAACATATAATAAAATAATGATAATATAATATCATAAAATTGTTTTCTTCAGGATGAAGAGACTGAAATGGGCCTGAGTTTGCAACTTCTGCTCGCTGAAATAATTAAATCGTTGGTGAGGAGTGAAAGGAACCAACAGGTGATGTGCGATAAAGGTCTCGTGAGTCAGATAATATCGTTAGCTGCTGTGGCCTTGCAAAACGAGAATCACCCATTGCATACTCCCATTCAGTACATTTTAGAAAGATTGGCTGCGCAAGCAATGGAACCAATTAACTTGAGGCAGTTTTTGAGGTTAGGTAATCCTTTGAATTGCCTGCCGTTGGAGCAGAGGGAAATGGTTGGCGGTCCTGTTCCATTAACGAGGATCAAGACGTTGGTTTCTATGACGACGCCGAAAGATTTCAGGGCGCAATCTTCACACTCCCTTCCGCCGTTTGTCGAGTTCGACATGTCAGCAGAAGGCTTCGGATGTCTCTATTTACCAAGTATTGCGCCACAATCTCCGGCTACGTCCAGCGTTGTTTCTAATGCTGACACTGCAGTTCTGGGAGGAATTGGAGCAGGTAATACCTTTTTGTAATATAAACAAATTTGAAAAACTTCAATTCTTAATTTATTTATTCATTTAACTTAGAATTTGTGCGCGCGCGTGTGTGTGTGTGTGTGCGCACGCGTGCAGTAGTGAGACGAATACCCTGATGCAAATCATCAATAACGCACTGAGAGAAATCTTAGAATCTTGAGTGGATTTCGAGGAGTTATGTCACATAACTACACTACTGACAAAAACCCGAGTAAAAAGTTAGAAAAGAAAGTGAGCCTACGCCAAAATAATTGGTCTGAAGAAAAACAGCCCTAATTTCCATCAAAATTCGAAAAAGCTGAAACAAAAAATAGCAGCATTAGGGAATAGCCTGAGGAGGTATCACAAAAAGGCCAAAAAATACCGTAACAACAATCTCTTCGCTAACAACCAGGAAGCATTTTTGAGAAGCCACGAAAAAGAAAAAGAAGGAATAGGAAAACCGCCCAAGTTCCGAAGAAATGGAAGAATACTCATCCACGGTATGGTCTCAGAGCATAGAGCACAACAGAAAAGCCTCCTTGATTGAAACTGAAGTGAAAAAGCTAGGCAATTTGCAGGAAATGGATGAAGTTGTTATAATTGAAGAGGACCTGAGATGGATAGTGAACAGGCTGAAAAACTGGACATCGCCAGGTGTAGATCGGATTCACAATTATTGATGGAAAATCCTAGCATCGACCCATAATGGTTGGGGAGCCGACGATGCTTAATCGGGCTTTACTGGAGCGTCGTGGAGACCTAGTGGATTTTGAAGATTAGATGGTAGAAAGAAAAAAGATTTCATGATGTATGCACTTTCAGCGTTGGGGAAAGCGTCTGTAGGTTCTCAAAGATGTAAAAAAGAATCGTCGGGTGTACATACTCGGGCGTGTCAAATTAAGATACTGTATACACCCTACGTGTCTCTGTGTGAAGAGTTGAAAATGATAAAAAAAAATTGTATCCTCTGAGATTTTCATACAGATGGTTAATTTCGGTGTTGCAGACGTGTTGACCCATTAATATATTAATATGCCAGTTTGAAGATGATAACAGGGCATTTTTTTAAATATCTCCGTTCATGTACCTCTAATCGTTTCTGTATTCATTAGAAAGTCGTAGATAATAAAATTCTATACAACTTAAATGCTCACTTCCTTTCAACATCATGTAAGTGTACGCTAATGGGAACTAGGAAGGTGAAAAAATCAGCGAATCTTAGCTAATGCCAACGTTTCGCAACATATATTGTCGCTTCTTCAGGGCTAAAAAAAATACAGATTATCGTGAATAAAAACGAAAAACGACAACACACACAGAAGAAAACAAATCAACATGAATATAATAAAATAGACAATTGCAAAGTCACGATCTGCACTGAGACAAACCAAAGCCAAAATATGCTTTCAAAAAATATATGGTACAACAAGGGACAGCAAACAGTGATACATTGAAAAACTTATTCTCTTGACATCACTTTAACCGTCGAATGAAATTTGTCAACTGAAAAAGGCAAAGGCAGAATTCAAATGAACATACACAGTGCCACCCACATATGTCCCACTATCAGATAACAGACCGAACCCATTATCGTTTTCTGGTCGCCGCTAGGTGTTCCACTACCTGATCTTGAGAGTGGGTGCAGACTAATGTACACCCTCAATACTAAATTATATTTAATTATGAGCCATTACAAAACTCTTGCCGATTTTCCTTGCCATATTTCATGTCCCAGTTATTCGCTCGCTGGCTCGCGCAGTTTTATGCGGGATACCCTGCCTAGATGAAAGTCTGCTTAATAATTAGTTAATTTTCACATTTATCTTTTTTCAGGAGATAGAATATTTCCTCCTCAAACGGGATTGAGTTACTCCACCTGGATATGTGTTGACAAATTTTCTGATCCAAGAACAGATCCTCATTGTGTTCGTCTCTTAACACTTGTAAGAACATTCAATGGTGCCAGGGATGACCACTTGGTTTGCCTATCTGTGGTTCTATCTGCCAGGGATAAAGCCATTATTGTTTCAACACAAGAGACTCACATTCCTAGTCGTAAGTTATCGTTTATTGAATGTAATGTTATCGTATTGGTCTGGTACTCAAATGTAGAGCAAGCTACAGTAATTCTTTCTTAAACTCCGCCAAAATTATACAGAGCACTTCAAAAGATATTTGCATAAAATCAATTTTCAGTGTGGTGATACCCGGAATGACGAATTTCGAGAAAAATCTAAAAATGTGATTGAACGCATTTTTATATTTTTCTCAAAATTCTTGCGATTCATGAAAAACTTGTCAAGAAATTTCATCAATTGAACGGGTTTTCTTATGGCTTAACAATTTTCAAGGAATTCAAATACACGGTAAATATTTAGTGGTTTCAAAGACATTGTGTCCTTAAAAAAATTCTTAAGAGGGTCCATTGTCAAAATAGGTAGCACTATGAGTTTTCGCATATCATAAATCTCCTGTGTACCAACTTCAGTATGACCGGATTCTGAGATAGAAAGGAAAGACTATTTTTGGGGCGAAATTCGGGGGCTGCAACACCAAAGAGAATGCTCCACCCCTCTACTGATTTTGTCCCGAGAATCTGTGAACACTTTTTTGCTTTAATTCGGGACGCCCTGTATAACACTCGCCATGAATAAGAATAAGATTCAAGTAATTTTCATTAGTAAATTCAGGCATCTTGTCAAAACTCTAATACACAGTGAACTCAAATGAAACTGAATGAAAATAAAGGTCAAAGATATAAATTCCTGATGTTGGACATTTTCAATATTGAATAATTCGGTAATAATATGAGTACTTAGAACTGAATTCGTCACTCACCTTAGAAACGTGAAATAACTTTCGTCGAGTATGACAATTCTTTTAGTATCATTATTATTATTGTAATGTAATAGTGATTGAATGAAAAAAACTTGCTGTGACAGAACAAAAATATATAATGAAAAGTTTTAAATGGTTTTTGAAGAAATTCTTTGTTTAATTCGAATACTTTTGTAAAAGTGTTTTCGTGATTGTATTTTTTTAGAATACGTGTCAGGATCATTAGGATTGCAATAAATATGGTTATCTATCATCAGATAAAAACAATGATTACTTCATTATCATAGATGTTGGTGAATGGGAACCTGAAGGATCTGGAGAACATGGGGCTAGGGTCTGGTGTCCTGACATTCTTCACGAAGGACAATGGCATCACATCGTGGTTGTCTTGAATAGAGCAGTCCTTAAGAATTCTTCTTTTTCTTTATATTTGGATGGGCATCAACTTCATTCGCAAAAGATGCATTACATCTCTCAGAATCCAGGTGGTGGTTCCTCGAACATGGCCGTTTACTCATCAGTGTATGGTTACATTGGGACACCACCAGCTTGGAGAAGATATTCGAAATTATGCTGGAAACAAGGACCCTGTCATTTATTTGAAGAAGTAAGTTCAAGAAGGATTTCGAAAATAGGAATAGCTTTAAACTTGTTGTTTAATAAAAATTTTTCTGTAGCACATTTTACCTGAATGGGTTTGTTCCATTGTTGTTCATTCAACTATTGATACTTAATTAGTTGGTTTTCTGTACAAGTCCAACATCAAAGTTCGTTCCATCAGGATTTCTAATCACTCTTGCGTATAAAAAAAAAACGTTCATTTCCACTTCTTCTAAATTAATACTTAAAACAGATTAGATATATGGTTTTCACAAAAAAGAGTTTTTGAATCACGACACGTGTTTTGCTATCACAATAGCATCTTCAGGTGGATGAACCTAAACTGTCATGTGACTGATGACATGTCGTGGTTTTACAACTGACTTTTGTGAAAATCATATAATCTGTTTTCAGTTCTTAGTGTATTTTGTTGATCAGCGTTGAAAGCATTCCCAAAATCATGCTCTTTTGTTGCATTAATTGCTGGAACATGCCTTTAAATTTTGTTAAAAAAGTATGTAAGTATATAGTTGATGAACTATTTTCTTCGTTTAATTTTGTGGTTTTGTTGTTCTTGCTTAGAGCTTCAGCTTAATTCATTTTCTGTGGCTGTTGTGTTGGTAATTGATTATTCGTATGATGATTGTTGTTGAACATCGGGTTTTTTGATTAGATAAAATTGGCACCCTCTATAGTTCGCCGGATAAGGACCATTACACAATACACATTTTGCTGGGTTATTGTTGCTTTTTTGCAGTTTACCGTATGGTGCTCTCCACCACTATTCACACATGCGTATGGCCTATTGCAATATGTTTTAGTATGTCCATATTGTTGGCATCTCATGCACTGAATTAGTCCTTCGACTTTTTCTGGTGCTTCAATTGTCACAATCCTATTTTGTATGCCGAGTATCTTGTAAATTTCTTTGTTGTTCTGAGCTGGTTCAAGATCGACGAAAAATAAATTCAGTGGTTCTTTTGTTTTCCTACTTTTTCCCTTGTGTATATTTCTTACAGTGTGTCCCTCCTTGGAGAGTTCCAGCTTGGTATCCTCTACATTTGTTGTATGGTGAAGATTTTTTATAACAACAGTGCCTCACCAAATAAATGCTGGAGATTACACGTATTAATCGAATATTTTATTAATCCATTTCATCATCTTTTCAGTCCAATTTTCGAATTTTCCCATCATACTGTATGGCACTCTGTTTTCAATAATAATCCTGCTCAATCTTACGATTCTTCTATATTCATCCCACTTCCTCTTTGAGAAGTAAGAGGTTTGAGGCATGCCTACGCGCTTCCTTGTCTAGCGCGTGATCTACATCGATGCGACGCGAATATATCCATCCACACGCCTTTGAAAGCGGCTTCTGCTTCTAATGATCATTTTGAGGCATGCCTCAGATCTCGTACAGCGAACATTCCATGTCTTCGGAAAACTGCAATTATTCTGCACTGTTCGGGAAGCGGGAGATAGCGCTTGGATCTACCAAGAATACGTGAAGTTTGAAAGAATTATCAGGCAAAGAATTATTTTCCTATGTGTAGATATGTATACAGGGTGTTTCCGAAGGTGAGGCTTTTTTTTCAACGGAATAGAAGTGGTTAAAATGAAGCGTTTCACCAAGAATAAAATATCCGAAACTTTCAAAATGAAAAAGTTGAAAAAAAAATTTGAAAATTATTACTGAAATAGATCCTAATACACCTTAGACCGTTTGTTAGGTGAATTATCGCAAAGCAGTGAGAAAAAACTTATCTCCTGATTCGACCATGTGTTTGCGTTAGGATGTTGGCTCGTTCGATATTTACGCGGTAATGAAAATGGAAACTTAGGATTGCCGAATTGTTCTCATTATTTTTAGTAACTTTAGCCCGTTTGCAACAGCCGAGAATTCTCTAGAGAATTTACTGGAGAATTCATGCGCCGTGAATTCTTTACCGTTACATACGCACTTTCGGTAGAATTCACTGTTCAGTTGCATACAAAATAATATCTGCTTTTTTCATACCAACATTTGGTAGAGAATTCTCCAGAGAATACTCAAAATTCACCAATAAAATTTGTTTAAATTATTCACGAATTTTTTCACAATGGGCATCACAATCTTCTTGTTCGAACATTCCAACAATCGTCCTAAAAATGAGATGAAATGGGGAAATATCATAGCACTTTTTCAACATAACTACCATAGCACTTTCAAGAAACTGCCCCGATTTTCAAATTTTTTTTTCATCCTGAATTGAACGATATACCAATTATGATTATCTCAAGAGTGACCTGATGCATCTAATCCGATGAACTTGGTACTGAACCATTCATTGTCCAGCCATATGTTTATTTGTTGTGTTTCGTTTTTGCGATGATGGAGTTATCTTCCACGTACTTGAAATTTAATGAAATTTCGTCGAACTTCTAGGAGTTGTATCTCAGCCATCTTGGATATTTTATGTAGACAATTTTTGGTGAAACGACTTATTTGATGAATTCCAAAAAAAAAGCCTTACCTTTGAAAACACCCTGTATACAGTAGTGTTCGCTTACAACGGCTCCGTTTTCAGCGAACTTTCGCATATAACGAACCAATTTTTAGAGAATAAAAATAATAGTTAATTCCTGATAGCTATTTACATTTATCCTTTATTGCGAACTTTGCTTTTAGCAAACCGTTTTTGGCGATCCCTTGAGGTTCGTGTTTTTTCTGATATGCCTCACCATCTCTCATAGTGTCACGGGCCGCCACTGATAACAACTCTAAATGCTCGTTCCTGCTTTGGTTGATCAATTATTATATTATATTATATTATCAGTCCTCATATGGTGACTAAGTTTTCTATAATCATCAACAGTTTGGCAATTCACTTTCACAGTATTGTCGGCTAGTGTTTTTGTGGTGAATGGATCTATTTGAAGAATTCCACTTATGTTGGAGATCATCTCCATTAACTCCATAAACAAAAATGGTGTAGGGCGAGGAACCTTGGTGATTGGCTCATCTGCTTTATTACTCACTTCTTTTTTTTCATTCAGACTGCTGAACCTATTATTTGTTGGGATTTAATAATTTTTCGGATTATGAATTTTCCTTTTCTTCGCTGGACGTTCTATACTTTGCCATATTTGTTGGCTATTGGTTGATTGATTTACTTCGTCTATACTGAATCCAGCGAATTCTTTTTCACTTGATGAGAACATTCTGCAGTCGCTAGATAAATGTGAACCATCTTGTATATCCATATTTGTCTGATTCATTTGTAGAGGCATAATATAATTGTGACAGTTTTGTGGTCGAAACATAGATATAGTTTTTAGTTCTATGTAAATAATTAGAATTTAAATTATCACCTATCTGTTAGAAAACAATTGATAAAAAAATATATAAAAGTCACACTGAAGTATTGTATGTTTTCTCTGTATTTCATATTCTAATAATACAACACATTCCAGTCGACGAGGAATTTGCGACATCTAGTATCGAATTCATAATTTATTTTATCTCTTGCTATTTGCGTTTATCAGTTCCATCCACCATCTGGTCTGATAAGGGATCACTTTATTTCTTGAATTTAATATAATTCTCGTGAACAATTAGTGGAAATATTTTAAATTATCGTGTATTTCCTTTTCTGCGGGGATTTTCGGATTATTCTTGATCAATAGCTCGATCAATCCGGGTTTTAATGAACGGAGTCGGCTTGTTACTAATATCACACTTTTTGCGTTGTTATATGATTTATATTTCAGGAGCTGATGTTTACGCGGCGGCAGTTGACCATTGTATGATATTGAAAATAATTTCAATTGTACATAAATACAATTCCGGACGTTCTCAATTTAGATACAAAAGTAATCACAACCTCGTGTTGGTTGAGATGCGATTCATAAATTGAACGACTCAACGGAAATGATTTATTTAAAAGAAAGCCATAATCGTGCAATATTGTTGCAGAATTCGCGACTGAAAATTCTTTGATTTCTATCCGAATTACCGCAAATTCCGCAAAAATGTTTAAAGACAATCTTTCCTCTCTGCAGTAAATTTCTCTTTCATTTTATATAAGTTTATTCACCAATTTAAAGCCCCCTCAATACACTATAATCAGCAAAAATTTTGGTGTAAAGTCTACAGTCTGCAAAACACTCACGCAGTGGTGAATTTTAAAAGAACGTCGGAATACGTACGTGGCTCTTTTCGATATTTTACCTAATATTACAATATTGGTACGGTTGTTATTATACACCCCTTCTTCTCTCCAGTGATGAGCATCGAGCATTGAAATGAATACATTTTGCACTACTAATCTTTTTATTTACAGGTTCTCACACCACTGACTGTCACTCAGATGTATCAGTTGGGCCCGCACTACATGGGATCCTTCCTGGCTCCAAATTTGAACAAAGGTGATAACGCACAATTAGTTACTGAAGAAAAAGTTACATTTGGAGTGAATGCCAAAGCTGTTTCTTTATTGACTCTCAATAAAATAAGAAAAGTGTACAGTCGCACCGATAACAAATCCATAGCAAAACAACTAGGAATGTCTAGTCATGAAAGCGCGACCCCTATACGTATTTTACATAATTCAGCTGGACATTTAGGCGGCTCCGCGAGGACTCTAGGAGGTGTTGTTATAGGATATTTGGGTGTCAGGGTTTTTTGTCCGAGACCTGTTGCAGTTACGGTGAATATTTTTCTCTTTGAGCATAGGAGAAATATTCGAAATTTTATTTTACTCAAGATTTCTTCCTTATTTTTCTGTTTTAGATTGATGCAGTTGGCGGTTGCGCAGTACTTCTTGGTTTGATTGCTATGGCTCAAGATATAGAATGCTTGTATGCTGGAGTAAAGGCGTTGGTTTGTGTTGTAAGAAGTAACAAAGTTGCGCAAAATGAAATGGATAGAAAGAGAGGATATCAAACACTAGCCATGTTATTGAGGAGGAAGAAATCACTCCTCAATTCCCATATTCTTCACTTGACCTTCAGTTTGGTAGGAACAATAGATAGTGGACGAGAATCTTCTGCTATTCCAAACAGGACAGCATTTCAGGTAAGTGAATTATATAGATTCATTTTTGATATTGTATTCTTGTCCAAGATTACAAATTCCCCAGACAGCATACAGACAGAATGTTTCAGGTAAGCGGGTCACTGGATTTTGGTACTGATTCATTGATGAAAATTGAATAGTTGGCTTTAGCCTTGCGGCTTTCACACACCTCTCCAGAGGAACACTAACTTATTCCATATATGTCAGTTATCAAAAGGATTGAGCTCTGTTGGAACCCTTTTCTGGTTTTCGGGCTCATGGTGGTGGTCGGGTCCGGTTTGCAGCTCAGCTTCCTAATGTCGATCAGGTCCTGCCTCCTCCTCCTCGTCTCCATGGTGCTCCTTGGGTTCCTGATCTCCCTGCTCAAAGTACACTCTTTGAAAGTGTAATAATTCACCCCGTATCTTGATCAATGGAAGAGCGGCTGTCCACTGGGCAAGGGGTGATTATTTTTAACATGTTAATACCCAAAATTGAAGGCCCCCGAAAGGGGAAAAAATGTTGATTTGGCCGGTCGCGCGAAGGACAGGTCTTGACGTTGAAGTTATTTCTATATTTTTCTAAGGAGAAAGTTTAATGCCCGTTTGCACCGTTTCGCTGGTAACCATGGTTAAACCATTGTATAAAGACCACAGTCTTTATACAATGGTTAAACTAATCGATGTTCAATATTTAAACGTTGCGGTTGACGGTTTGCACCGTGGAAATATAATCGTTGTTTACTTTAATCATCGATAGGTTTGGCAACACCATTCACAGTATAAAAAATTCAAAATTTCAGCCAAGCACATCATAGAAGATAAATTAAAAAGAAAAAGAAGTCAAGGTTTTCTGACTAAAATTCTGTTGTCAATGTGGGAAATTTGAACATTTCTTTCGGAGTTTCGGTGTTGTGTTTTGAATTTGAACATGGGTACCATCAACACATCCTATTACTCTAGGAAAAGGAGCTTTCTTGTGAAAGGACTGTTGAATTTGCACTATATCTTCATCTTTGGTCATTTTGATGAATTCGGAATATAATTCGCCAATTGCTAATGAAACTGCAGCAATAATTCTTGATCCCTCCAATACATCTACATTTATGAAATTATGTATCAACAGAAGCCAACTGACCAGCACTGGCATAAAACCTCAATGTAGCTAGCAGTTGATTTATTGGGTCAACACTATTATTCCTGAAATATGTATATTTGTATAATATAACTAATTATTAAATTCCAAATCATTTTCCATATATGGCAAAAAAAATAACACGGTTTCTTTCGTTGAACGAAATCTTCTGACGAAAGTGAGGTCCCTTCTTTCGAAATAATTTCTTCTACAGGGAAAACATCTGGGAAATCAAAATTCTATATTGCCAAGTGCATCAAGATCATCATCAAGTAATATCTCATCTTCCAAATCATCCATTATTAATTCGAATTTTATATCAACACAAATAGAAAACACAGAACTGTCAATCGAATTTGAAGTATTACTTCAATCAACGTTTTAATCGAGCTTTAATCGAGCAAATTTATGCGTTTAGTTTAAACAACGTTTGAGGGCCTTATAATCAACGTTTAGGAACGGTGCAACCCGGTTAAGGAATTAAACGTTGTTTAAGAATATAATCGTTGTTTAGACAAACGGTGCAAACGGCCATAAGACCCGTTTGCACCAAACGCACTAAGTGTCCCTTAAAATGAACCCTTAACTTAAATTACGTTGCACCAACTGTTGAGTGACATTTAAATGGCTAAAGCTAGCCTTAAATTTAAGCGCTCCTGTAATGACCACTTTACAGGTATTTAAGGGCGGGATTCTAACCTAAAATAATTTGTTGAACTGGCTGCAGAACTTCGCATTTTTGATGGATTTTGAAAATTGAATGAATTCATTACTGAATACCAAGCCTTTTCTTTTGCCTTTATTGTAATGCCATCAGTCTTTTTTAATTTTCAATTTGGTGTCACAAATAATACTATAATTAGTAACTAACTCTTTTTTTGCGTTGAGGAGTTGAGTGCCCTTCGTCAATTACCACCACTTGCTCGACAATCATTCACCGTATTCGTACTAACAAGGCAATAAGGACATTTTCTTCACGTTCCTCTTCAACATTAGTAAAACAAATCCACACAAGACCTTACAAAGAAAGTGTTGTACTAGTATAAACTTAGGTACCTTTTATTTGACAATCATTATCAATATTAATGCTAATTCAACAACAAAAAGTTGTTACTCTTTGACACTGACTGACAGGGCAATAAAGTTAGGTTAATGAAATGACAACGATCATCCGCAACCGGCCAATCAATGAAATGGCTTTATTGGACTAGGATGAAGTTGCACCAAAATAAAAAACTGAAATATCACTATAGTATATCCAAATCCAAGAGGCCAGCGGTAAACATTGCACCATGCAATGATCACGCGTCAAGAATGTGATAACGCAGAGGTGTACTAATAAATTTTATTCCGAGAGCGTTATATTTTAAAACTTTTTATGTGTTCCAGTTCCGGTGAAAAATATGTACCTATGCTTATCTACGAGTCTCAGTAATGAACAATTAATCTAAAGTTCCCACTTTAATACATACTATGTATTTAAATGTGTTACAATATTTTTTGTAAAAGTGACTAGTCCGTAGTGTCGTCAGAAGATGCAGAACTTTCTTCTAAGTTGACGATGACTGGTGTTATATCATCCATAATATTATCCAATTTCCACATGTTCACCTCAACTTTTTGTTTGACATGTTCCACACACTTTCTCCATCTTTCGGAAGTAACCCGTGAGAGAGCCTCTTGAAAAAGATTTTGGACGTCAGTCATTTTAAATGTGGTGTTTTTATCTGCCACAAAATTCTTGACATCGGCCCAAATCAATTCAATAGGGTTCAGTTCGCAGTGGTAGGGCGGTAATCTAAGAACGGTAATATTTTGGGCCTTTGCAGTTTCATCCACGATGTATTTTTCAAACTTTTCTTTGTTCTGCCTGACTATCTTCAACAATTGCGCTTTTATGAGGTCAGGGGTGAAATCAATATTTTTTTCCCTCAACCATTGTTGGATATCACTCTTTCTGAATAGTGAGTTAGGAATTTTTTCCATTTTCCTTGAATGGTAAGGAGCATTATCTAAAACTACTACAGAATTTTCCTCCAGTTTAGGAAGTATACCCTCAAACCACTTTTCGAAGGACTGACCATCCATTTCTTCATGGTAGTCACCAGTTTTTTTGGATTGGAAAGTCCAGAGTCCTCCAGTTAAAAAACCAGTGTCACTGCCAATATGACATACTATAATTCTCTGCCCTTTGCCTGGAAAAATATATTCACTACATTTGAAAAAGAATGTTGAAATTGTTCTTCACCAAAAAGGTACTTACATCAAGTTTCACAAAACTTTGATTGCTCGA
Source organism: Coccinella septempunctata (assembly GCF_907165205.1). Classification (NCBI taxonomy): domain Eukaryota; kingdom Metazoa; phylum Arthropoda; class Insecta; order Coleoptera; family Coccinellidae; genus Coccinella; species Coccinella septempunctata. Next base: position 17,648,764 of record NC_058196.1, read on the forward strand.
TCAACAATTTGGCATTCGATTTCCCGAAGGAAATCATTGAAACTTTCATATTTCCGAATATATTGGAGGAGTAGCAGTTGAGAATCATTAAATGGGCGTGAATAGATAATTATTTGGTGCAAGAATGATATTCCGAATGCTTATGACCAACTTATCGACTGAAAACTAATTGACGTTCATCCGTCAATCCATCGTTGATTCTCTGATCAAGCTTTATGAAACCGAGGTTCAAACGAGGGTTAAACTCAAAATTCAAGACCTTACCAGACGGATTTTTCAATCCAGTAGATAGTCCAGCAAGTAACGCTTGCCGAGAAGATGTAACCGTTTCATCGGTCCACACTTTGGATTTAGTATGACCGGCATTTACCCAAGTTTCATCCAAGTAGTAAATCTTCCTGTTTTCATCACGGAAGGCCCTAATTTTCGTGAGATACTTTCTTCTCCAACATTTAATGTCGTCACGATCCATTAAAAAACTGTTGCGTTGGCGACGTCCATATTTGAAATTAAGTTTTTTCAATATAATAGAGAAGGTACTCTTCTTAAAATTTGGCAAATTCGAGTCTTCATTAACTATTTTTAATACTTTCTCTATAGTCGGGTGTTCATTTCTGAAGAAAAACTCGTGAACTTTTCGCCGTATTACATTTTTATCGAAATCTGATAAGGACTCCCATTTGGTGGTCCGATTTTGATTTGTTGCCGGCTGTGATAGAACACCGGAATTTATGTATTCAGAAATAATTCTCCTTACACTTCGAGCTCCAATGCCAAGTCTCTCAGCAACTCGGAGTTCTACGTCCTTTAAACACATTCCTGCATTTTGAATCATCTCAATTTTATAAGTATTCAAAATAATTTCTTTTATCTCGGCACTGAAGTGTCGTTTCAGACGTCTCTTTTTTGGAGGACTTAAGTCAACACGCGATTCCTCAGCAGTATCAGTACTTGACATTATCTTAAATGCTTGTAACTTGAATAACTTGCTACAACTGTAAACCAATTTACGAAAGACAAAACAATGAATGACCTCTGCAGTTCTGCACAACAATTCGCATACAAAATGAATCAAACGTAATGCGGTTCTGCGGAGAGTGGTTCTTACTTTCGCCTGCACACATGGCGTTCCTAAAGCTTTGACCAATAAGAGGAGTACCTCAAATACGATCACGCGTTCGTCAGTTTGTTTACGCTGGCCTCTCGGATTTGGATAGACTATAGATATAAAAACTTAAAAGCCCCTTACTTAAGATTCTGTTAACCCACCCTGTACACCAGGTACAGAAAATGGAAAATATGTATGTTCGCTATGGTTAAAAAAAGTGATAAAATGAATAAAACTGCAATATTTAACGTCTTGTATTCATTGAATCATATACATCATGGAAATATTTTCTGAATGTTGATTTTATTTCGTCAGGTTCAGATTGAAATAAATGAAAAAGTACCTCTATATCCATTAAGAATTCAGAAAATATGAGCCGATTCAAAAAAAATTTGTATTTTAAATGGTTGATGGCTCACGTTTTAATTTTCTTCAATGAATTACTCACGAAATCTAGGGACTCCCTTACTTCGAACGCATGCATATCTGCTAAGCTGAAATATTGGACCAAGCTGCAAGTATTCGATGAGAAAGGTAAGATAAAATAGGAAAAAAAATTTTGAAAATTGGAAATGTTGGTGCTGAGTGTGAACTAGTCTCGAAAGTGGAATATATCTTTGAACTCAAATAAGGTACTCGGAAACGGTTAACTTTTGTTTGATAAATTTGGGAGAACTTATTTTCAAGAAAGAAGATTTATTATTTATGTTGTATCTTGATATAGTGATGAAAAAATTTTTATTGTAAAATTCAACTCACTGAGGTCTCGTGACCCATTGTTCGTCCGCTTGTAATTGGAGAGAATCAAACTCTGTGACATGCTGACAAAAATGCTACAAGTCGACAGAGAGGTGTCCCTCACACCATAGGAGTTGTGGGTGTTGTGTTTCCTAGGTATGTCATCCTTAAGTCTTCAAGGATGATACAGAAGAACAGAATGTGTTCAACCGTTTCATCCGTGCTCCTGCACCAGCGGAACAGGGAACAGCTAGTCAGTCCCATTCTATTTAAGTGTTTATTAAACCAATGGCCAGTCATTGCTCCAGTCATTAGAGTCAGTTGTTTCCTCTCAAGAGCTAAGAGTTTTTTGACCTCGGGCACAGAGGATGGTCTCTCAATGAGAAGCCTCGACTGTCTGAGACCACTTCTCATGCTCCATCCAGAGGAAAATTTCCCGTCTAGCTACCTATTTATTTATTTATTTATTTAGTTAATATTACAAGTAATATAACATGTTTACGGGATCATCCCCATTTACAAAGAAAAATACGATAAACCAATAAAAATCTACAACCATAATAAAAAGAAATACCAATTTGAAAAAAAAATAACAGAAGTTCTTGACAGATGTAGGACAGATAGGCAACGCCGGTCCCGGACCAACTTACCCCCTAAAAATTACTCTCAGCTAGTCCGGAGAATCAAAGAAGCATAAGCAAATAACGTTTCTTGTTGTCCTCAAATAATATCCAACATTTTAATGTAATACGGTATCCCGTTCTAAAATTATTTAGGAAAAAATTATCATCGTCAGGCACTTTGGTTGATCCTCCTTGTTAAACGGTTTTGGACATAAAATCATCAAACAAGGACGACTGATTTTCTGGTGCTCTTTCATCCTTAGAAATATTATTCGACATTTCCGGTTCACGTTGTGCAGTCATTGAATCTTCGTCCTCAGAAAAATGAACGAGAGAATTTTATTTATAAATTTTATCGTATTCCAAAAATTGGTGAATACTCAACCAATAATTTAATATACTGAAATCTGTTCTCATTGATATCTTACTTGCTTTGAAACTTTTGCTTAGTAATCTCTCTGCGAAGAATTTTTGATGTATGTGGGAGGATGTTTGATATATAAGATTTGTCTGGCTGATAACATATAGTTTCAAAATATTCCTCTGAGTAACTTGCATAAGAATCAAACTTCAAAAAATAAGTAAAGTTCAATTATGTCTGGCAATGTTGAATAATATTCTGTTATAAAATTGTACACAACATATATAAAATCAGCTATCAAAATTCAAGTGTTTTTTTCTAACCTTTCTCAGCAAATACCTGCGAATTGGACCTCTTCCAAGCGGATACGTTCAAAGTACACAGTAACTCTGCACTTTTGTCCCTTAAAACCCTAAAATCAAAGATTTTAGAGTTAGAATAGGTTAGGTTACTCTATAATCTTCGCCTGAAATAATACTGATGCAATTCAATATTTGGTAAAAAATGGTATCAGGTGTTGAACACAAGCTTCCAAAACATTATTTTAAACTTGATAGAAAGATTGAGTTCAACGCGCAAGTGACAATAACAATCAAAATAACTATTCATTATTTATTTTTCAGGATCTCTTGTGCGATCTAGAAGTTTGGCATGAAGCTCCAGGTGAACTCCTCAAGTCCCACTTGGAACATCTCTATGAACTAGCTGCTGAGTCAAGCGAGAAAAGGACAAACGTTTGGATAATGAGAGATCTGAATCTTGTGGAAAAGCTGCTTCATATAATCCTTGATATCCAACATCCACCCACAAAACAGATTCTTTTCTCACTCTTGTCTGTACTCCTAAGCGGACAACCCAGACAGAACGACCTACTTATTTTTGGTCAGTTTCTATGTTCTACCATTCCGCAGCCTTTGTCTCTCAGTGAAAAAGGCATCTCACTGAAAGAACAAGAGAATACAGTTGAAACCGAACGTATTACGTTGAGAAATAGGTGTTTGAGTATCCTACACTCAATGATATTTGCACAGAAAAATGCAGTTAGCGAAGAGATCAGCAAGACTTTAGGTTTCGATTGGATAATACTATTCATGCAACCACATTTGCATTCATCAACTGTGGTTTGGGGATTGAGAATTTTGGTTGCAATGTGTGCCAACCCCACTCTCATGATAAGGTAAGTTCTTGTTTACATGAAATATTAACTGTCGGTATTCAATTTGAACAATAAGTTATGATACCCATCAAGATCATACCCTAAATTATCATCATCATATGGCTTCTTGAGTTAAGAAGACAAATACAGTGCTCGACAATTGGAGTGAAATGTTGTCAGATTTCTCTGAATTTTAATCGTGAATTGGAAATAATTTTTTTTTATTAATTCAATAATTTGTGTTCATTTGTTTCTCAATATGATTGTAGAATCGGACAAACGAATATTCAAATGTTGTAATGACTAATTTGAAGAAGAGTTAAAGACCGAAACTTGAAACCCAATCATACCGGGTGAATACTGAATATTGTTGGTGAATAAAAATGAACTGCTCCACATGAGTTGGGGATATTGACTTAAATTGAAAAAAAATATTTGAAATAAGATTTTTGTGATGAAAATTCATTGATATGATTTCAAGTTGCAAATTAATTGTAGCCTGTACGTCTGCAGCGTATACAGGGTGGTTACGAAATATCGAGTAAAATAACGAAATTTTATTCCCAGAGAATTCAAGCATTTTAAGACTATCAATACAATGTATGGCCTCCACGGGCATCAATAACAGCTTAACTTTGCATACTACACACGAGGTTGTTGAACATTTCTTGGAATTTGGTTCAATAAACGGGGAAGAAGCTCTCTCAGATCATTTAAGGATTCTGGGATAGGTTGATAATTATCTAATCTTCTTCGGAGCATATCCCATGCATGTTCTATGCAATTCAAATCTGGTGAGTGCGGAGGTATTGGTAAATGTGGAATACCAAGCTCCTCGCGCGCATTCTCAACTATGGCTGCACGGTGCGGTCTAGCGTTATCGTCTAGAAATTGAAAAGTTACACCTATAGCAGCGTGAAAATTTGGCACAACATTGTCAATGACATGCTCCCTATAGTGTAAGGCATATGCCCAGGACAAATGCGTAGATCTGTGCGCCCGTTGAAACATATCCCGGCCCATACCATAACACTACAATACATAACAATAATGGATGGACTTCTTGGACATAGCGACGATTAAGGGGTATGCATGGGATTATTCTTCGAGAATTTGAAAATCGCCCCTATCTGGATTCATCAGTGAAAAGGACACTACGCCATTGATCATTCCAATTGATATGTTGCCTTGCCCATTCCAGTCTTTGACGCTTATGGTCACGTCTTAATGGACGTCTAGAACCTAGATTCACCTCTCTGAAACGTCGTCTGATGATTTCGAAGGAAACTTGGACCCCATCTGCATTTTGAAGAGTATTCCGTAGCATTCTACATGTAGATGTAGGGTTTCTTCTAGCCGAAACGGTGATGAAACAATCCTGATTAAGTCTTGTTTTTCGTCGCCCACCAAGCCTTGGTCTTTCCAACACGGAACCTGTCTCCCTGAACTCATTCCAAAGTCGAGATATCACACTTTGGCTGACTTGGAGCCTTTGCGCTACAACAACCTGAGTTAGGCCAGCCTGTAGCATTCCGATAGCCCTATTAGCCTCAGCGTTTGTTAATTTACTTCTTGTCATGCCAAGTATGAGTTTCTCAGTGTAAATTTCTTTCTCTGTATGAGTTTAATATCTTCGTGAAAACTCGTTTCAAATCGAAGCCGTTGATAAACTGACTTCATATCAAAATAAGAACATTCATGAAGCATATGCAAAGAACCAAACAGAAAAAAGGCGACCAGATTGACGAAATGTCTCATACTGATTTTTATTGGATCGATTCAAGTTGTTATTGAGTTTTAAATGATTTTACAGCGATTTTCTCGAAGATTGCATACTTTTAAAAACGATTGAATACGATATCCCCAACTCTTGTGGAGCAGATTATTTTGTTTCATTTTTCCATTTGGCTTGATTGATGTTTCACTTTTTTGTGTATCCATCAATTCAGCTGAAAGATCACACAACAAAGTTCATTACTTTTTCGAATTACAAATGTCTTAAATGATATTCAATTAATTCATTCATTACGACTTTCGAATTTTCATGAAAAGCGTAAATTATAATTTCCAAAGGTTTTTTCTAGCTTTCAATCTCACAAATTCATTCAGCACAGTAACATCAAGTAACTCAGTTTGCCGTCTGAAGGGTTGATCTTCCCAGATTCTTTTATCTTTTATAGGCTGGGACCACCTACTTCAATGAGATGTCTATGCGTTTCAGATTTATAGCAGGGAGTAACCTTTTGAAAGAAACTTACGGAATAAAAAAAATAATCTATGAGTCACCAAGTGCTATTTTTCAAAATACGGGGTGAAATACCAATCAAGCCCATTGTAAAAAAATTTGGTTAACATTTATTGATCAGCAATCAGAATACAAATTCTATGAGATTATTTTTTGCCAAATTTAACAATACATTGGGAGAATCTCTGAATATTCCACTATGTCAGTTGGCCATTTCCTTTGCAGTCTTCTTGTTCGATTGCCTTATCTTAACCTTACCCTTGTCTTAAGGGTTGCAGAAAGATATTCGTATCTTCTTCCAATCTAGTTCTACTTCTCGTTTTTTTGGACTGGCATCTTTGAATTATGCCATGTTTGATTTACTTGCGCATCCCCAAAAATGTAATAGTACAAAAGAACTTTATTTTCTAACGTAGGTTTAACTTTCTTCTCATTAGCCAATAGCTTTTTATTGTTCCAGATTTCGCGAGGGCAGTGGGAATGGCGGATGGCTGAGGCACATAGAGCAAATAACCCACAACAAAATGGCTGTTATTCTAGGTGTTCATCATGTTGCAAGTTATGGAAACGATTCCAAGTCAGAGGGTCTTCATATCCCAGGATTCAGATATTTAGAATGGCTACTTCCCGCCCATCTAGAGGTCTATGAGGTGTATTTCCTCTTGACCGCCCTGATGATGGGACAACCTATTAAGATGTTGCCAAGCGAAAAAAATTTCGATCTGGATACAGTATGGGCTTTCTTATGGGGCTCAACATTGAATAACCAGCCGATAAGTACTGTCGCGCCGCGGGTTAACATATGCCAAGAAGCTATTGTTGTGTTGTTGAGTATGGCTAGACATATAATACACAGCGATGTCAGTACTCTTCCTGAATGGCTCCAGAATCACACAATATCTATAATTCAGGTGAGGAACCATCTTAATATTGAATCCTGTGATAACTTTTTGCCCTCAACCTTTAATAGAACAATGGATATTATTTAATCTTCAAGCTGTCTCTACATAAAATGTGAACATTTTATTTTCATTGGTTGAATATTCGCGATAAGTCTGCAGACTTATTTAATTTAATAACAGAACTGAGTTGCTGGGAAAACACCAAGAATCCGAAGGACGATATTAAAAGACAAATTTTTCAGCTAAGATGGGACTTGAAAATAAAAAAAAAATCATTCAGTTTTTGAATTTTTCTACCGGGATGTACAGAAGTTAATCGTAAATTGCAATTTCTGTGTATGTGTTAACGTATCCATTCATTCTGTTCGTGAAATCGATATCAGACATGATGCAGATGAAAGCATCAGCAACTTGTCAAAAATTATCGAAATAGGTCGTAGAAATTAATAATTATTCAAGATTGAATTGAAGCAAATTTTTTTCTGTCCGGTTTATTTTGCGGTCCAGTGTACAGGGTGGGCAAAATTGGTGTCTACTGAGGGGGTCTCGAGAACTGTAGCAGCTAGAAGAAAATAGATGACGCATTCTCGAGTATTTTTTTCCTGACTAACCCTAATCTGAAAACAGAACCAGCCCTCACTAAAATGGCTAATCAATCCGGAAAATTACTTCAGGTCCACGTTTTCCATAAAATGCGATTCATTCTGAATAATATCAAGTTTTAATTAGTATTTTCATGATAGCGTAGCTTCTCATCTCTACCTTTGCTAATTATCAATAAAAAAGCTTATTATCAATGTAAATGACTATTATGAATAACCAGATATGCTATAAATATCAAAAACAAATACAAAATGAAAGCCACATATAGACAACGAAAAAAGTAAGTTGGACATTTCCAAATCCAAAGTGCTGTTTTTTCGAGAGGCGTTTGACCACAAAACAATTATTCATTGAATATAATCCACGGATAGGGACACCAACGATTGATTGAATTTGAGACAATCGTATGCAGATAACTAATATATTAAACTCATGATAAAAAACATAAAAGTTTCGTCAAATTTTAATGTTGTGTTTTATTGAAACTACTAACAACTTTAACATGTTAATGAAATTTCAGTATAATCGATCGAAAATATCAGGAGGTGTAGCGAAACCAAAATTCAAGAAATTTTAGGATACCAAGACAAACATAATGAGGTGTTTCGAACACAACTCAATGCCCACTCGCATCCAAGAATTTTTTTCTGTTCCCTTATTTGCAATCAGAGTGATTTACATTCTATAAGCCATTTGATGCCTGATGGAATTCAATATTGTAAACAAATAGCGATGTTTCCTCAGTTCAGTCGATTGCACATTTTCTTCTGAGTCTACTGTTGCAAGTGGATCGTAACGGAGATTATATCAGTGGATTCGAATACCATTCAATTTGTTGTGGTACTGATGTTTTTTTTTTGACATCATTCACATATGGCATTTTTAGTTTATTGTATTGTGATGTACGGTTTGAGTACTTTAGATTGTGCTCTTTATTTAATGGCGGTGGTCTTTAACGCTGCTTTATATATTTTCCAATGAGATGCGTACAAATTCATTTAATTAAACTATGAAGATGTCAGTAATAGATTTAAAATATTTGTGATTTTAGTGTGAAATATTTTTTCAGGTTTTATTCCAGCTCTACCACAATATGCCTGAAGTGATGCCAATATTTATGTCTTCTGAAGTCTTAGGTGCCTTAGCGTCAGTCTTATTCCCCCTGCCTGCTTCCTTCTTCGATAGCTCTGAAGATAGCGGATCCTCCACTCCCGCCGGTGAGGAAGTTGACGGAATTGTTGTCGTTCCCAAAACACCAATCGAAGAAGAGGCTCTCACAACACATCCTGCCAGGCAGTTCATAATGGACTTCATTCGGGTCATAATAGTAGATTCTTTAAGTTTGTCCAACACTGGAAAAACTTCTCCTGTTATAGATTTAGCATTGGATGCCTTTCCTGGAAACTCCACCCCATGCCAACAAACCTGTTATCAAACTGATGTGTTAGTCATACTGATGGATCATCTTCTAGCTGCGGATATGTTGGTCGGTGATCAAGCAGCTATACCTATCGTTCCATTACCAAATGCTCATATTCAACATATAGCACCAAATGTGTTTTATCTAACGGCTAGGATTGTAGATAAATTATGGATGGGTTCTTTGCAGAAGGATCCGCATGACGTGTTCGATTTCATTATCAAACTAATTGGACAGGCTAAGAGAAGAACAGGAAATTTGTCCTTGGAATGTTTGTATCACTGTCTAAACAGGTGCATCTTGTTTCTCCTTTCAAGATCCACGGAGACTATTGCAGATCAAATGTCAGTGTTGGAAGCTTTACATAAACTCACAAATAACAGGTTAGTGTTCATTCTATTAATTCATTGTGCTGCCAACGTAATACTTTCAATTTTACGCATACTATTGGCACACTAAACTTAGGACCCAATGCTAGCATGGTTTTTACATCTGGTAGAAATTCTTCTGTCAAATTTTTCAGCCATTTTTCTTGGATTTTGAAATGTTTGTTTGTTTAGGTCTTCTAATTTTCTCATTTTGTTTATATTAATCATTTTCATTTTCTCAAGAATCCTACTATATTGCGTATTTCTAGAAAAGTTTATAGACTTTCAGCATCATAATTCTCCTTTCAATAAAAAGTCACAGTTCCAAATAATGAACATTTTTTTTCTTGCAGATTGATCATATTCGGAGCTGGTAACCATGAATTGGATTTCATAGGCTGCCTTACCTATTGCTTGCTTCAGTTAACAGCAGACATGCGCGTTATGCTAGAAACTAATATAAAAACTACTTGGCATGTCAATCCCAGCAGCGATATAGAATCCAGGGATGAATGCTTGAATACCCACCAAGGCCGCAATTTAATGGCTGGGGCTGCGCTCAGGGTATGGGAGGAATTATACGTCTGCAAAAAACCGGCCATCGAAGAAGTATTCAAAGTAACCTTGGCATCACCTGGACCTAACCAGAAGGCACCCGACCTCACAATAGTTAGAGATCAAGTGTTCGAGTCCTCTTCTAAATTGTGGATTAACTATGTGGAGATGGAGAGAAAAGCGACCTATCGAGTACCTTGGGAACTGCACAATCAGATTCAGTCTAAAATTCACAAGGTCACTGGCGGATTGACGCGACTGGCTAGTCGAACCAAGGTTAGAAAGGAGGAGACGTTGAAAATTAAGGTCAGAATGGGGAAAAAGGAAGCATTCCAATGGATGATCAATCATGTAGAGCTCATAAGGTATGCACAAATTTGAATCTTTATTTGAATCTGTTAAGTGTGTTGTAACGGCTTTTTCTCGGTGTACTCGAGCGCCAGCTATTCTTTAAGGGAAAATAGCAAACCTACCCTGGTAGCTACGAGCCGAAGACAAGGTTCCTCAGTGTCTGGGGTGTTAGCGACAACCATTGAAAGTCAAAATCAACGTACACAAATTATATTTGTCGACTCGTACAAGGAAACACAAATGGTACTATTATAATATTCGTACAGTGAAATACTCGAGATCAGTGAATTTACAGGGCAAAACGGACGGAATGAAATAGTATCCGATCTCAAAGGTTATACGGGGTTTACAGACGTGTTCGCCAGCCAGAACCTAAGACGCACACTTAACGGACAGGTATCGGACTTCAGCCAGGTTAGGGGCTGAAACAAGACGGCACAGTTTCCTGACAGCTCACCCCTAGGTGCGTTTTCACCCCCTGAGTATCCACGCCAGCGGGGTTCTTCGATAATAGCAGTGGTGAGCGTCGGACAGAGGGTTAGCCACTCCAAAGTGCTTTTCGCACCCCCTGAGTATCCACGCCAGCGGGGTGCTTCAGCAGTAGGGGTGGAACTTAACCCAGGGTGTTAAGGGATGGAGGAAGTTTTTCGCCACTCCAAAGTGCTTTCCGCACCCCCTGAGTTTCCACGCCAGCGGGGTGCTTCAGCAGTAGGAGTGGAACTTAAACCGGGGAGTAAGGGATGACGGGAGGCTGAAGTTCCAATGATATACAAGAAAAAATGGCGGAGTGTCGTCTTACCTATGGTTTCGGTTGGCCATTTGCACTCGGAAATTTCAAAATCACCAGATTAAAGTGACAAAGAAAAGAAAAAAAACAAAAGAAAATTCTACTCTGAACGGTGAAAAAGAAAATGCCATATGTCACGACGGCGGACGGCACTATAATCTTAAATCGAGCGTGAAGCAAGTCAACAGCAAGTCAATGAATCGTAACTGAAGCGTAAGTGAGTGACCTGCGGTGGAACATCTGATTTTATAGCCACAGGGGGGGTGCGGAAATCAGATGTGCCCCGACTGTCGAAATTCGGTAAAACAGACTTATCAGTGCTAGCGAACAAAACACACGGTTATCTTCCAATTCAGAATGTTTTATACGGTTCGACATCGTTTTTCAGAACTGAAAACGGAATAAAAACGATGCGGAATGTTTACAATTCCGAACGATGTCGGAATCCTGAATTGGAAACTGAAAATATTTCTCTCTAAAATTAATTCAAAATAAAATTACTTAAAAATGAAACTAAAAAAATTATTGTAAAATGAGGGTGTATTTTTGTCGGAACAATATACGTTCATTACAGTGTTAGATGCAAGGGAAATAAGGTTATGTTGTTGATAAAATTGATGACCACATGGGTGCTTGTGTTTCATTGCCGTTTCAGCGTGAAATATTTACCGAGTGATTCACCGCGTTGGTCTATTTGACGTTTATGGAGAATTTATCATTGTTTTGTTCTGAAAATTTGCAAGTTGGAAATTTTCGACAATGAATTTCCTCCCCATAATGTTTTCGGACTACTGCGACTGCCGGTTATACCCAAAACAGCCAATTACTTTCTCAAATGGCACACCTAGAATATTTTTGCATCTTTAGATAGCTGATTTGGGGACAATCTCAACAGTATGACATTCCTTTCGTACAAACTTAACGCTTTACGAGTTATTGGGATTCTTATGAAAATTCTTTTTTTATATCTTGAGGACGTTTTTTCAATTTCGCCTATATGTGATATTTTAACACTGTATGTACCTAAAATGTACAGAGTGTTTATGTGAAGATCATTCAATTGGAAAATTTTAACTCATCAAATAGTTAAATAAATTTCACATCATTCAATTATTAATTTGACTTCATAGGTCACTGTGTAATAGGAAAGGTATATAGTCAAACTACTTAAACTCTATTCATTCGAGCTCTTTCAGCCTTGAAAAGTCGAAATATATCGATGAAACGTCCACTTAACTTAAAGTGGTTTGATTATATACCTGTTCTATTACTCAGTGACCTATGAACTCAGATTAATAACTCATCAAAACTAAAGATTTTAAATTGCAACCAATTTTTTTTATTATTGTACGTGTAGCATCTGCCCTGTACGGTTATTCTTGCGACGCTCTACAGAATCGATTTCATATCAATAAAGTGCTCCAATAATAAACAAAAGTCACCATGGATTCGACAAGTGACAGCGATTATACGGAAATGGAGATAGACGACAATGTTCCATAGTGATGACAAATTTGTTTACCGAATGAGCTTTTAATACTGAAGGGCTTCTTTTCTATTGACATTAAAATTTATTTCCTCATTCCATTTCGAAATTATATCTGAAAAAAACCAGAGCAGAAAACGAGAAAGAAAAAGTTAATAATATGTACAGCCTTCATCAAATTGATTCGAAGAGGTGATGATAACTGAAGAAAAACTAATTAATCATAAGTACATAACTGGTTCTCCATTTGCACTGTGGAAAATATCATCTCTGCGTCAAAAATCTTTTGCTGAATTTATGAATTATCATTCTCGTCGTTAGAAATCCTTTCAGCACTGAAATTAATAATATTCCAAATCTTGCCTTTGACCGGGAAGGCTTTTCGACCTGGTTCGGTCTTCCAAGTGATGATTCTTCTGTTCTTTAGTTGATTGAGGAACGCTACAGGACCCCTATGTTGGGAAAACATCTCCTATAAATATATCAGTGGTTATTCATTTAAAAATAGGAAAAAACGAAAAAGAAATTCAAAAATCTACTGACACTTCACTGTTAGGAACGTACACAGAAGACGCTCAGATCTCCTTCAAGGCTGTTGATACTGTAAGTGTAAGGTTTATTCTTATCAAATGATATTTGATAGCGAACTGTTCGCTAAAAAACTCAATTTTTGTAGATGCGCCTTTTAAATCTATATTTTGTTCCTACAACTAATACGTCTCTCTGGCTACTAGCTAACTCTACAATCTCGTGACGGTCATGCGTCATCCCAACCACATCTTGCAGTCAGCACACAATTACGACCCAAGAACCGATGCGAGGGTGTTACACATTCGTGAAAAGGGCTTTCAGTTAGATCTTCTGGAGATCTTGGAGATCCATAGAGCACTAAGTTCCAAGAAATATACACCTGCGTTAACAATCAGTCCAATTTTTATTGTTTCTCATTTTTCCATTCCACATAAGGTGCTTAATTTTATTTTATTGTATTGCTGATTTCTTTTTCAACTATTCATTCAATCGTTATTTTAAACAACACTCAAGTTATATAGGTTTTCATTTCGGTTTCGACGTGCATAATGTAGATATTATAATAGTGTGATTTTCGCCCCTCAGATTTTATCACCGTTGTTGACGTTTATATTTTCGGTGGGTTTTAGCTGAAATTTTCAGATCTTTCTGATGATGGCTAGTTAACTTGGCTGAAATACATTGTATCCTGTCAGAGGAATACATTAACAGTGCTGTGCCTAAGGTGGCGTAAGGACACAGTAACAAAGACTATACCGAACACAACTGGTTCTTCGAACTCATACAAGCTACAAAAAGCTTCTGAGGGGTACTTCGGTACCTACGGAGTAGTAACGTATAGTATGCTAATAATATAATAATATGAATTCCTTTCATTTCAGAGAATTAATTGAAATGAGGAGGCAGCAACATCAAAACACTACTCAACACACTCAGAGATATGTACATCAAGAATGGTTACAAACAGAAAATGAACTAACGCGAGAACGAGGACTATGGGGACCACTACAGCCTTGTCATTTAGACAAATGGATGTTGGATATGACAGAGGGTCCTAACAGAATGAGGAAAAAGACTATGAAGAACGATCTTTTCTACTTGCATTATCCCTATAGGCCTGAACATGACAAAGGCGCTCTGAAGTATAAAGTGAGTATAAATTATCGTATGGTAGGAATAGGTGAGTAACGAGCAAAGTTTTTGATTTTTATTTCTTATATCAGCAGTAGGTTATTATATCATTAATTTCTCTCAAATTGTTTAGGATAGTTAACACTCTCTTGTTTGATCGTTACTTTCAATAAAAGTATTTCCACAGGTTGCCACAAGTAATCACAGTAAAGAGTACTATTACGCTGTTCAAGCTCACCAACAATATAGTATATCAGGTTTATCCGAACCTGAAAGATCAGATAGCTTAATCGAGGAGCCTTCACCATCTCCTTTACCCTTAACAGCTCTACCATCATTGACCAGATTGAAATCGGACCCCGAAGAAGGCCAGGACGATAACGACAACGAAGAGGAACTACCATCTATTGCTCCAGACAATCAAACTCTGATGAGACTATTGGAGGAAAATGAGAAGGTATACTGATTAAGGAACTCTTGGATCATTCTTGATAATTTTTCTTCCGTAGATCACGTATATGTTCAGGTGTGCAAGAATTCAGGGCTTAGATACAACAGAAGGATTATTGCTCTTTGGACAAGAGCATTGTTACGTCGTAGATGGATTCACTTTGTTAAAGAATCGAGAGATAAGAGATATTGAGAGTGTTTCCAGCAATGAAAATGAATATGAACCGATTTTGCCTAATCCAGGATCGCCTCGAAGATCAAGAGCTATGAGACAGTGCTCAAGATTTTCATATGATGATATAAGGTAAGAAAAAACTGTTCATCAAAAATTCACTTCTACTCCGTTATTTGTTATTTTACACTGCGCAAAAAAATTAACGCAAATACTGAAAATCTCAATTTTAATGAAAGTTAACTCTACATTGACTATTTTTTATGTTCTCTCGGGAAGGTTTTGAACGAAACAAGACACATTAAATGGAAGAAAAATTCAGGATTTCACCGAATCTTATGTGAAAGAAGAGAAATGAACAATTTTCAAAATACTGAAATGCTGATAAGCATTTAACCCCTTGCGTTAATTACAGCTCGGCAACGACGGTTCATACTCAAAATGACTGATCTTAAAATGTTCTGATCTAATCCTTCCCAGATTTCTCCGAGTTGGATTCCTAAGTCATTAAGAGTAGCTGGATGATTTTCTGAACTTCTCAGCCTTCTATTGAGGTTGTCCCAAACCTGCTCAATCGGATTGAGATCTGGACTTCTTGCTGGCCATTCCATTCGAGAGACTTCAACCTCTTAAAGGTAGTCCTGAACGATGCGCGCACGATGGGGGTCTGGCATTATCGTCCATAAAAATGAAATTTTCACCAATGTATGGGGCAAATGGCACCACATGCTCTTCAAGAATGTTTCTTATATACTTATCAGCATTCATAGCTCCATTATCAACGACCAGTAGGTCTGTGCGAGCAGTCAAAGATATTCCACCCCATACCATAATAGATCCTCCCCCGAAACCAGTAGTATTCAGGAAATTGCACTGAGCATATCTTTCATGTGGACGTCTGTATACAAGGGAACGTCGATCACAATGGTAGAGGCAGAATCTAGACTCATCTGTGAAGAGAACTCTTTCCCAATCTGCCTCTTCCCAATGGATATGCTCTCTCGCAAAATCCAAACGCGCCCTTCGATGAGCTGGGGTAAGAGCTGGGCCTCTTGCCGATTTCTTATTGTCTGAGTGCTAATTTGCACCTCATGAGTTTGCTCAAGCTGAATTTGAAGGAGGCGAGCGGTTCCAAACCGTTTTCTCAACGAAGAAACTCTCAAGTAACGTTCTTGAATGGCAGTTGCTACCCGTGGTCTACCCTGTCCTGGTCTTCGGACATTCATACCTGTCTCCCTGAATCGCTGCAACATTCTGGACACACTTGTATGGGAAACTCCAAACCTTTCTGCAATTTTTGTGTATCTCCACCCTTCTTCTCGCAAAACTACCGCTTGGGCACATTCCTCTTGGGTCAAATTACGTGTTTCGCGTTGCATAGCGATCGAGTGTAGAAAATCAAACAAAAGAAAAACTATTGATCACTAGAATTGATCGAGAGCAACTGATTTTAGAATGGAGCCAATATATTCAAAATCTGATAATATCATCTTTTTTATTCCTGCTGGGAAAAAACATCTGTATTGAAGAAAACCGTTGAAAGTGGATAACATATGCATGCATAATTCTGATAAAAATAATTATCATTGAGAACACCTTCAGTTGTAGAATAAATTTGAGATTTCCATAATGTGGGTTAATTTTTTTGCGCAGTGTATTTTCAAACGTTAAGAAATCCATAAAAATCTGAATATCCACTTTTGATACAATGAAAAAGAGAATTCTACAGAACTCCAAGTGCCAAACCGGACACGTCGGAAGGATCAATAATAATTGGAAACAACAATTCCGAAAGAATTGTCGTTCCAATATTGCGAGCTAGTCATGAACTATGAACCAAAGCTTATAGGGTTAGGAAGATAATAAACGAAGCGACTAAATTTGCTTGAGCGTCACCTGGTAGTTCAGTAGTGTTTTAAAATACTAAGACTGGTTAAATTATTTATTCGAGGGCCATTTGCCATTTCATTAAGATATTTGCACATGGCCGTTTTGTTTTTGTTTTGATTTTCGTACCGCTCGTTCTAGTCACCTAATTTGAAGGTTATTTGTGTATTTTATTTAATGAAAACTATTATTTATATTGATACAAACCATATGATGTTATATATTTTCGAAATCAGTAAAAATTGAGCATTCAAAAAATTGCACAGAAATCTAATGTTCCCATTTAAAAAAACATAACTTTGGGTCATAGCTTCGTAATTAAAAATCCTGCTAAAAAGGCGAGCACACCACTGGATTCTACGTAAAAAAGTGCCTGTGTAATGTTTCAATTTCAGAGCTCTATCATCAGTATTAGCGGAGATATAAATTAATTTCGATATCGCCACTTTTCCAATTTTTGCTTATAACTCGAAAACAAAAGAAAGTGGCCAAAAATGACTACTACTATTGTTAGTTTCTCAGAAAAAGAGAACGAGAATGGGGTATCAGATTTTGTGTATCTCCTCTGGTTTAAAAACTCTAGTGCTAAAACATCGAAATTTGCCCACCCTGTACATTCAATGTAACCAAAGATTATAGAGTACAAAGATAGGAAACGAAGCGACTAAAGTGATGTGAGCGCCATGTGTGTTTCAAAAGTATGTTTAAGGCCCTAAGATACATGAGACATACGAAGAATCCACTACATGAACCCAGCCAACGAATATCTTTACGAGAAGACAAAAATAGAACCTATAAGTAGCAGAATGCAGAGACTAAACAAGAAATTCATCAGTCATCAACACAACTTTAATACAAAGCACCATTAATACATAGCATATCTCACCTTGAAAGACCTAAAAGGAAACTACTAGAATAACCAATATTTCAATATTTACTTAGCCAACTTCAATATTCTACTCATTCTATATTTCACAGACATATCCAATTTCTCAGTTTTGACATCTAATTTTTTTTGCAGGGAAGTTCACAAAAGAAGGTATCTTCTTCAGCCCATGGCTCTAGAAGTATTTTCAGGAGATGGTAGAAATTACTTACTGGCTTTTCCAAGAAAATCCCGAAATAAAGTTTATCAGCGGTTCATGGCTTCAGCTACTGGAATATCTGATAGTGCACAACAATCAGTTGCCGGCCAGAAGAGAACTGCAAATGTTGAACAAGCTTCAGGGTTGCTTAGCAATCTGATCGGAGAGACTACCGTTACACAAAGATGGGTGGTGAGTTAAAAAAAAGATACGCACAC
Organism: Coccinella septempunctata; assembly: GCF_907165205.1. Lineage (NCBI taxonomy): Eukaryota > Metazoa > Arthropoda > Insecta > Coleoptera > Coccinellidae > Coccinella > Coccinella septempunctata. The sequence continues at coordinate 17,666,941 of NC_058196.1, forward strand.
ATATCTAACATTTGAATCTCCGTTAGATGTTTCGAATACTGAATTATTATTTTTCGTACCAGCACATAATTTGTAGATTAAACCGAAACATACAGAGTGCTCCAAAATAAAAAAATACTTTTTTTCGTCTTCCATTTCTCCTCCTGGCTATATCCCGGAGATATAGGGTAAATTTTTTCCAATATGCAGGGTGTTTTTTATGGTGAGGCTCTTCTTTCTTGACAGGAGTTAGAACTCATTAAAAGAGATCATTCCGCCGGCAGTTTCTCATATAAAATATTCAATATAAAAAAACATTCAAAAGCCTCGGGCATCAATATCTTAATACGACTCTGGATCGTAGTATCTGTCCCTAGCCCGGGATTGAACTTGGTACCTTGTGGTTGCGATATACTGAGCCAACGCTTTAGCCACCAAGCCACGGACGCTTTAATTGATATCTCTTATGAAGATTTCGCTTAAAAACAAAATGGAATTGTCTCACAATAATGTTTCAGGCGTCTCAATAATTCCTCAGGAAAGGATTTTTCACATCATTTGTAAAAGTATCTATATTTCTTCAAATTGATGTTACATTCAATTTCCAGAGAGGGGAAATTTCGAATTTCCAGTACCTCATGTACCTGAACACACTTGCTGGTCGTTCTTATAACGATCTTATGCAATATCCCGTGTTTCCTTGGATTCTTGCTGATTATGATACGGAAGAATTGGATCTCACACACCCGTCAACATTCAGGGACTTCACGAAACCCATGGGTGCACAGAGTCCTGAGAGATTAGAACAGTTCAAGAAAAGATTCAAGGTAATATTTTATTTATTTTTCTTATGCATAAATGAATTGCAATTGATCTTCTAAGATTATTATTGAATTCTATACGCTGTTACTGATTGTACGCCATAACATTGAATGATTTTCGCAATGACAGACAAGTAACTTCAACCAATCATGTCTTAAAATTTGCAGATATGTTATTTTCTAGAAAAAATTCTCGGTCATATACCGTATCAAAATATCAAAATTATTCTTTGATGGTGTCAAAAACCAGTAGGTATGTATACGCAAGCGTCTGAAATCTGATTCTGTCACATATAATACAAGCACTGTATAAGATTCATCTAAGGTAGGGTTTATATACAGGGTGTTTCATCATAAACTGCACAAACACATTTGGTAGTTTAGATGACACCGGCAGAATTATTTTTGCGTTATCACATATACCCCCTTTCGAAGCATAAGCGAGATACAGAGTGTTCAACGTTATTTTTGTTCAATATTCTAATGAGTGGGGACAGTTATGTATAAACCAGGTAATAAGAAGAAGAACGGCGGAAATATTGTGTATTTTCAAATAATACTTTTTGCTCATTCACAAGCACATATATAGTTGTTTGTAGTTGACAGTAATTTTTAATTTAACTGGGTTTGAAAGTCGTTATGGAAATTTCGACGAAAAATTATTGTTCCGCAAAGCAAAAAGCGAAGTTGTTAGATATGTTACAGAATGAACAGGAGTTAGTGATAAATTCACACCTTAAGGGCACGAGCCGTCACTGTACAAAATGGTTCCCTGCGCCTCACTTGCTCGCATGTGTCGGTCGGTTGTTCTTAATAATTTATTTAGCCATATACATATATATGAAAAAGATGTATAAAGGATGATTCTGAAATAGGTGGCCAAAATTTGAGCGTATATAGAGCATCTAAACATAAAAGATCCTTTCGTTTGCATAAAAAGTGTAGCACTTTTCTACACTCGATTTGATTTACACCAGTGTAGAGAAAGTGTAGTTTATCTACACATAGTCAAAAGGAGATATAGATAAACTACACCTCCTCTGCACTGGTGTAAATTCAATCAGCAAGCGAGTACTAAAATCGAGTGAAGAAAAGTGCTACACTTTTTATGCAAACGAAAGGACCTAAACTAAACTTTGGTACTTTTCCTCTCTAAAGTGACCCCCAAGAACGGTAGATCCCCCAAGGACTCTCAAAAGATTGTTTAAATCTATAATAATACCTCCCTGCTAACAAGAAAGGTCCTATCTGCAAAATCTGATGAATATAATATAATCAAATATCTACTAACCGGGAAGAGATAAATCAAAATTATGTTTTGCAATTAAGTTCTATATTCTTCGACATAATGTAAAATAAAACCTGAAGAGTTTGTTAAAATACTATGTGTAATACAATGACAATGAAAAGAAACACAAACCGGATTTTCTCTAAACCTAAATTTTGCAGATATGACCTTTCATGTTAGGACGGCAGAATAATAAAATTCGGAAAAGTCATTCAATAGTGGCTTAATACCAGATTAAATGAATTGAAAATCACCCGGGGTGTATCAAAATAAGGTGGTTCGCTGTGAAAATAACCCAAACTTCTTCGGTGTGCAAATAGGTAGTTATTCCTTCAACATGAAACTATAATATGTACGGGTATTTCGCACAAAAAAAGGTATTCCTGGTAAAATTGGATAAAATGCACCATTTTCAAGTGAAATCAATTTTTGCATATTAATTGATCATTGCTTTGGAGATTGAATACTATCAATTTTCCAAGATCATTACTTTCACTACAAGGACTCCAATACATTTACAGTTACCTATTTTGAAATTTCTAGAAATACTGCATATTTTGTGAAACAGTGATTTTCTAGAATAATTTTTCAGGAATGGGATGATCCTCATGGCGAAACCCCGCCCTACCATTATGGTACTCATTATTCTAGTGCAATGATTGTTTGCTCCTATTTGGTCAGGATCGAGCCCTTCACACAGCACTTCTTGAAATTACAAGGTGGCCATTTCGATTTAGCTGATAGGATGTTCCATTCGGTTAAAGAAGCATGGTTGTCAGCTTCCAAACACAATATGGCTGATGTTAAGGAACTAATTCCAGAGTTTTTCTATTTACCAGAATTTTTAGAAAATAGGAATCAATTTGACCTAGGTAGGAATATATATACCTAATACAGATTCTCACTAAATGATTGCAACATCGCAAGGGGGGGGGGGGTTCGAAATATTCTGATTTCAATCATTTACACGATTTTGGAAACATAAAGTTTACGTTATTTGAGTAAGGGTTGAGGACTCAACGATAATACAGTCATAATAAGAAAAAATAATTGAAAGCCCACAGCGATGTTACAATGATTGATAAATACATTTAATTTATCCTCATTTGTTTTGTAATTGCTCCAATCATAGAAGTTCCTACTTCTATAATTGGAGCAAGATTTACATTTTTAGACAAAAATATAGATATCCACAAAAAATTAACTTGTCGTCCATAACAGACTACGCATCATGCTAAACCGTAGTGGAGACTACAAAAATCTATACATACTACATACATAGAATAAATTTCAATGAATTGCTTTCAATTGAGGGCTACCGTTTTTGTGCTCACCATTTGGCGCCTCTGTGAGGTCCTGAACATAAACAAACTAATGCAAGATTTGTTTGTCTACGATGACGGGGTCATAATATTGGAGAAATTTAATATACAAATATTTGGTTACTATAATCAATACCTTCTTAGTTATTTTTGGATTTTTAATTCGCGCATATACGTGTAAGTTCCTTTCTGACAACGATTTGGCTTCACTCGTTTCATAGCAGGGGGGTGAAACTCCCTCAGTAATGACGTGAACCGAATGAACTGCTGCCATCTCTGAAAGGTCAGCGAGTTAATATGAAAAAATGTGTTTATCTATGTTTCATAGCATGAAAGACGTATTGTCAATTTAAGTATAATAGATATATGGAGACCATAAAATTAATATTATTCGTATAGTTGAGTCTATGATGTGGACCTCATGCTACACTAGCACATCTTTGCCTAGGCGTTTTTTTCAATCTTGTTGTTTGTCTTATAGGTGTCAAACAAAATGGTGTAGCTTTAGGGGACGTTGTACTTCCTCCTTGGGCAAAACAAGACACTAGAGAATTCATAAGAGTACATAGATTAGCTCTCGAGTGTGACTATGTCTCCCAAAATTTACACCACTGGATTGATCTCATATTTGGTTATAAGCAACAGGGCCAACCAGCCATAGACGCAGTCAACGTTTTTCATCATTTGTTTTACGAAGGCAATGTAGATATTTATAAGTGAGTTCACCACTGATAATTTCAGATCTGTTGAATGATTAACTTGATTACTTTACAGCATCGATGATCCACTGAAAAAGAACGCGACAATCGGTTTCATCAATAACTTTGGTCAAATTCCCAAACAGCTTTTCAAAAAACCTCATCCGTTTAAAAAGATGGGGAATAATAACAATAATCGAAGTTCTGTAATAGATACCAGTTCATTAGTTCAAGCTTTTTCTGTTCCTCAACCAGAAAAATTATTCTTTCATCATTTGGACAATTTGAGGCCGTCTCTTCAACCAATTAAAGGTATTATTCCCACTAAAAATATATAAATGAATACTTTATTTTTTAATTTATTTTAGAGGTCAAGAGTCCAGTCGGTCAAATTTTGCATTTTGATAAGAATGTTTTCGCCGTGGAACAAAATAAGGTTCTCATACCACCAACCTATAACAAATATGTGGCTTGGGGTTTTGCTGATCACTCACTGCGTATAGGGAATTATGAAAGCGACAAAGCCGTATTTGTTTGTGAAAGTGCTATTCAGAATAATGGAGAGATCTTGGCTTGTGTTACACCATCGCCAAGATTGATAGTCACCGCTGGAACAAGTACCGTAAGTCAACTAATGCATTCATTAAATCCTGATATTTCAAGATTAATCTGTAAAAACTGTAGTGTAGGTACTAGCTTTTTTTTTCATTGTTATATAGAGGCTGTTTCATACTCTTACCATGTATGGGTCATAGCTGGGTACAAACTCGTTAATCGTTAATTAATGAAGTTAACATTTTCACTGAGAGAGTTACTTTTAAGTTTAATAACTTAATTTTTCATTAACGGGCTCGTTAACTTCCGTTGAATTATCTCTAAGTAATAACAAATTACGTCCATAAAATAACTTTGGGTTCTTTTTAAAATCTTAAATACACTGCGCAAAAAAATTAACGCACATTATGGAAATCTCAAATTTATTCTACATCTGAAGGTGTTCTCAATGATAATTATTTTTATCAGAATTATGCATGCATATGTTATCCACTTTCAACGGTTTTCTTCAATACAGATGTTTTTTCCCAGCAGGAATAAAAAAGATGATATTATCAGATTTTGAATATATTGGCTCCATTCTAAAATCAGTTGCTCTCGATCAATTCTAGTGATCAATAGTTTTTCTTTTGTTTGATTTTCTACACTCGATCGCTATGCAACGCGAAACACGTAATTTGACCCAAGAGGAATGTGCCCAAGCGGTAGTTTTGCGAGAAGAAGGGTGGACATACACAAGAATTGCAGAAAGGTTTGGAGTTTCCCATACAAGTGTGTCCAGAATGTTGCAGCGATTCAGGGAGACAGGTATGAATGTCCGAAGACCAGGACAGGGTAGACCACGGGTAACAACTGCCATTCAAAAACGTAACTTGAGAGTTTCTTCGTTGAGACAACGGTTTGCAACCGCTCGCCTCCTTCAAATTCAGCTTGAGCAAACTCATGAGGTGCAAATTAGCACTCAGACAATAAGAAATCGCCTCAGAGAATATGATTTAAGGCCTCGTGTCGCGGCAAGAGGCCCAGCTCTTACCTCAGCCCATCGAATGGCGCGTTTGGATTTTGCGAGAGAGCATATCCATTGGGAGGACGCCGATTGGTAAAGAGTTCTCTTCACAGATGAGTCTAGATTCTGCCTCTACCATTGTGATCGACGTTCCCTAGTATACAGACGACCACATGAAAGATACGCTCAGTGCAATTTCCTGAATACTACTGGATCGATTATGGTATGGGGTGGAATATCTTTGACTGCTCGCACAGACCTAGTGGTCGTTGATAATGGAGCTATGAATGCTGATAAGTATATAAGGAACATTCTTGAAGAGCATGTAGTGCCATTTGCCCCATACATTGGTGAAAATTTCATTTTTATGGACGATAATGCCAGACCCCATCGTGCGCGCATCGTTCAGGAGTACCTTGAAGAGGTTGAAGTCTATCGAATGGAATGGCCAGCAAGAAGTCCAGATCTCAATCCGATTGAACAGGTTTGGGACAACCTCAATAGAAGGCTGAGAAGTTCAGAAAATCATCCAGCTACTCTTAATGACTTAGGAATCCAACTCGGAGAAATCTGGGAAGGATTAGATCAGAACATTTTAAGATCACTCATTTCGAGTATGAACCGTCGTTGCCGAGCTGTAATTAACGCAAGGGGTGGAAATACCAAGTATTAAATCACTTATCAGCATTTCAGTATTTTGAAAATTGTTCATTTCTCTTCTTTCACATAAGATTCGGTGAAATCCTGAATTTTTCTTCCATTTGATGTGTCTTGTTTCGTTCAAAACCTTCCCGAGAGAACATAAAAAATTAGTTATAAAGTCAATGTAGAGTTAACTTTCATTAAAATTGAGATTTTCAGAATGTGCGTTAATTTTTTTGCGCAGTGTATATAATTGCAATGACATTTCATTTTCAGAGTGTCTTGTATTGAGCTAGTGTTCTTTTTTCGTTTTCTCAAACTCAGAGAATCCTTCGAGATGTCGTGTGTGAAAGACCACTAAATCCTTGAAGGGCTAGTTGCGCCGTTCATGGTCTATAGATTTGGCTATTAGAAACCACCCTATACCAACAAAAAGACATTATAAACCAACCCACCTTGTGAATAATCATGAATTCAATTTTTCATTTGAACTATAGTTTAAAATTGTATCCCCACGTTCGAACTATGGTTCAAATGAAAAATTGAATTAATCGCAATTAAACAATACATAACTGTGTATAAACAACACAAGACATCTTCTAACTGGAAAAATGCTAATGTTTTGAAAAGCGATGAAATATTTCTGATTAAATTCGATTGTTTGTTCTTTCTATTCTCAATGCTTAACTAGCAAGCAACCCTCCTACACCCCAATAATCAGATTAACAGTTTCGTAGCGGTTTGACTAGTTAAAAATTCAAATACCTGTGAAATATCATGGGGTAATAAGGGTTATCTTAATTTTCCAGGTTATAACAGTATGGGAATATGAGGCCAGAAAAAAGGCCTTGAACATAAAATATAATCTATATGGACACACCGATGCCGTCACTTGTTTGGCTGCAAGTCCAGCCTACAACGTCATCATTTCCGGATCAAGAGACTGCACGGCGATAGTCTGGGACTTATCCAGGGGTATGTTTGTGCGCCAGTTGAGGGGGCATGCTGGTCCAATAGCGGCAGTAGCCGTCAATGATTTGACTGGTGATATAGCGACTTGTGCTGCTACTTGGTTGCATATTTGGACAATCAATGGTGACGAAGTTGCCAGCGTAAATACATGTGTGGGAAGGGCGGATAGGATGCAACAGATATTATGTGTTGCATTCTCGCAGACTCATGAGTGGGACCCAATGAACGTCATTATGACAGGGTCGACAGATGGTGTCACAAGGGTGAGTCTGTTTTTTTTTTTTCCTGATCAATTCTTTCATAGTATAAGCATCTAACGCCATGGATTTGGTAGATTTTTCATGCGAATTATTAGTAAAACTAATGAAGAAACTGAATTACATAATCTTCCCTAGGAGTTCATGACTACCATAGATTAACTTGAAAATATATAATAGAAAAGCCACTCTTGTATCTGGCGCCATCTGTTAGGATGGTACACTAGGCACGAAAAATTATTCTAATATTGATCGTTAGGCGTCGCTGCATTCGGGGCAAGCAGATCGTAACCACTCGTGAATGATCGTGATCTCCTGAGTTCGACACGAATAATGTCCTTTCAACCTAAATTTTCAGACGACTAGCTGAGCGGTCTCTAAATTTTTAGGAATCGCCTCACATGGTATTCTAACAACGAATATTTGTGATTTATACTTCAATTTTCGTTGTAAAAATAAATCTGCAGCTATTTCAACACTATAGAAGGATTCGAAGGAATACCTACTGTTCTTCGTTCTTCTGTTGACAAATTTTATTCACGAGGAGAGTAATTCAATGTGATTTCAATAAAACACAGTTTATTGGAGAAATATCCAATATATTTTGTTAACGGAAGTGGAGTTTTCACTATACTCATACTCAAGAATATTTGAAGAACAGACTCGAATAGATTCATGTATTTCTGTTCCGTTGATTAAATATTGCCGAAGTTGCCATGAAACTGTTAGCTGTATCCGTCCCTACTGTTGGTTTTGCCTCAAATCCCAACAACTGAACATGTTAAAAATGAACGTTCTACACTCTGTCTCGAAACTAATACATTTTCATAGACCAATAATCGGTTATAAATACAGCACATTCGCAAATCGCAGGAACATATTCAAATCATTTTCAAATATGAATTGACAATGAGCTGTCGATTTCTAAATACCTACAGTGGGAAAAACGAAACTTATCCCTTATTCGCAAAATTGGAAAAACAAAATCTAATCAGTGTGTATGTTACGGCTAAAGATAGGTGTGAACGTAAACTTAAGATTAGCCGGCTAAACTTAGGTTTAGATTCGGGTATTTGCTAATGTTAGTTTCTTCTATCTTTAGCCGGCTAAACTTAAGTGCAACCACTGCCCATCGGCTAAAAATGTAAAAGCTAATAGAAAAAAAGAAAAGTATAGGCAAAGCGTAAGGGGCGCAAATTTTCGGCAATTAAAAAAAATTTAAAGAATTAGTAGGTAATATAACACGAGTCAACACCAAATTTGACTTTGACTGCAAAGGATAAAATTTCGATAGTTTAGATGATTACACGAAAAAAAAATATGGCATGAAAAATTTTGCTTCTGTGTTTAGGAGACTGATTCAACGATATCATTTACAATAACCACAAGCAACATGTGGAGCTCATGGCTTGTCTTGATTCTAAACAGGAAAGTCAAAATATGCTTCATAGGCTTCAGAGAGAACGTGAGATGTCTTTAATTCGTATTTCACGTCACGAATTGTAATAAATTGACCACATATAAAACAAAATGCACCAGCATCGTATTTACACTTTCTTGACGACATTTGAAGTTTGTCTGGGCTTGTAAACAACACCTTATCGTTGTTTATGACTCGAGTGCCAACTAGCGGCACTTTGTAAGGGTAAACACCCCTCTCTCATCGCGCGGTTTTTGAATTATTAAAAATTATAAGAAAAAATGAAGAATGAGTACTTTAACTATCACATAAGCAAACTTTATACGAAAAAATGGTATTTTCTTTTCGTTTTTGTGCATAATTAACCGGAAAATCCTAGTGTAAACGTTAGGACAAAGAACGAAAAATTTTCGTAGAGCCGTGTATTCAAACTATTGATGCAATGCATTTTTGTATGAATTTCACATATTTTTAATAGCCGAAAAGGATTCTGTTAAGCAGTTGATGAATTGAAAATGCACATTTATTTGTTTCTACTGTAACTCAAGGCATTCCTATTAGCGAATCTAAAAATCTAAACGCCTGATGACAAAATTCGAGACGAACCTTCTATTGAATCTGCACTTGCATCCTCCGGGATGATTCATCAACGGTGGCAATATTTAACAAAATCAGCTAGAGAATGTATTTTGACCTCTTTTAATGTTCATAGTTTTTATTGTTCTTTTTTGCAAAAGTATTGAGGTTGGGAAGAAATTGCAACATTATAGAAACTATATTTTCTATTTCATAAAATTTTTTCCATGAAACCAATTATTGTATAGTAGCGGAAATATTATTATTATTATTATTATTATAAAAGATACAGAGTTGAGTATAAAATACTATAAAACTCTTGAAAAAAAACATAATAAAAATAGGCAATATTCATCCAATGACAAGGAAAAAAAAAGAAAAAACAGAAAAATCCCCAACATGTGCTGAAATATCCTAAATAACACTTGTCCTCCAGATGTCGAACCGATTCTTGAAAACATTAACCGTCGGAGCTCCAACAACATGAGGTGTAAGTTGATTCCAACAAGCGAACACTCGATTGCACTTCCCTTCACTTCAAAAAATACACTTATCTAATGTCTAATATTTCATTTCCTGGTGAGGTCATATTCTGGTTTTCACAGGACAATTGACTATCCACATTCCTATTGGATGTATATCCAACTTCTGTATATGAATTGATTTAAAAAAACTTAAGCTCCATTTGAAGAGCATTAATCTCCTAAACATATGATAATAACTTAAATGTTAAACTGAAAACCAATGGGCTTTATGTCACGAAACCTCAGTACAATAGCATTCGATGCTATTTTACATATTTCAATTCTTAAAATTGAAACCGATTTCATAATCAAACCTAATGTCGCTTTAATTTTGAAGCTTCCTTTAAACCTACTAAAAATGACACTAAAGCAACCTTTAAGCTTAAAGTGACTTAAAATTTGATTATGACACTGGACGTTAGTCGTATTGTATTAGTGAATTATTGAAGACTGATTTAGGCAGAAAAAATTTTACTTGAAAATTTTTTCGGTATTTCCTACAGATTAGCATGTTAGGGATAGGGTAATTAGGGTATTTTTTTTGGCGGACACCCTGTACATTTACTCGTGGGCCATTCTGCAATGTATAGTATAGAATGGTTGAAAAACTGATGATATAATTATTTTCTCATTCTTTTTCAAGATGTGGTGCATCGATTATGTGCAAGTGCCAAACGACGACATGAATCAAATCTTCAAGGAGTCACTAAAAGAAATGAGATCTCTAGATAACAAACCTAAGCCAATTAACCACAAATTAGTTAAGCAGATAAATGTTTCGAACGAAAGTTCTTGCTGCAGTCTTTTGAAATCAGGATCTGAGAGTAGCCTATCAGAGGACAACAATTCTAGGAAAATACCAAAAATAGTGAACGAAGAGAAGACTACCAAAGAATGGCGGAATGAACAGCAAAACGAGAAAGACACTTGTAGTGACACTGAAGAGGCAACGCCCCTCTCGCCTCCTGTTCCTGCACGGAGGCGGCGATCGAGAATACACGGAGGATTGCGAAAGAGTGAAGGTAATTTTTTATGTGGCAAGAAAAATGAACTTCAACTCAAAAGAGTATATATGACAATAAAAAACTACAACATGACTTAAATAATAGTTCCTGAAAATTTCACCCGTCTAACGAGGGCAAGTCTCTATAATCATTTTTGTGATAACCTAGCTCTGGAAATCTTCCGAATATCAAAATTCGATGGGGAATCCAAAAATCTGATAATTTATAATACTTCTGGTATAACCGCAAATGGCGAAAGCTCGAAAATATTCTAGATTCTGTCGAAAACCCGGAAAACTCAATGAAATTGAATATAATGTTTCCCTTGGAACGTGTGCGAAACAAAATTCTGAAAACTTCAGGGTAGGTGGAAGTTTTTAATTTTTCTCCGAGCACGATTCCAGATGTTTATTATTATAAACAACCTTGAGGCTTGGTTTTGCAGGTTTTATTCTTGCATTCCTTATTATTATTATTGCAGGTGGAAGCAGTACCGACAACAACAGCTTGGAAGTTGATGAAGGATCTGGAATAAGGACAAGTAAGTCAGATACAAGCTTGACAGATTCCTTCGTTATTATACCAGAAACGAAGAAAAAAGCCATAAGTCCCTTGAATATCTTAAGACCTGGTGAGTACGTCTTGTACTTGAATGCAATTGTTATGGAATATATTTTCGAATATTACAGGACACAAGTGGCAACGACAACTAGTTTTCAGAAGCAAATTAACGATGCATACAGCTTATGATAGAAAGGACAATACTGAACCAGCATCAATAACTGCTTTGGCAGTCTCAAAGTGAGTCCAAAGTTCTCCTTCATTATTTATGTACTTTTATCGATTCTGAATGCCCGAATACACTTGGAGTCGATAACTCTGAATTCAAGGTCATCGAGTGAACGGTTCGCCAATCGGCACCAAAGAGCACAAAACTAGGAAAAATACATATTTTGCAAACATGGACCCTTTTATACCAATTTCAAGATGCATTTCGTACAACAGATTTGCGAGAATTAGCGAATGAAGAACTGTAAAACAGGATTATATCGACCCAAACAAGTATCGACAAAATATTCATGTTTAAACCTTCAATATAGGAGCCCAATTTTTATTTCATTGCCAAAGAACCTCATTGATGTAATGTACACATCGAGAAAATATGAGTTAAAATAGAAACACCTAAGAGGGCAAAATTTGTGACTATGTATTATGTGTGTGTGTATGTGTGCTACCATATTCCATTCGAATTTTTCTTTATTCCATACGGTCCTCAAAATATTTCTCAAAATGGGCCCAGCAGTTTTCGAAAATTTGGATTTCAACTATTATAATACTTAAATTGTGCAACTCATGCATTGAGTTGTGTGGTTTGAATTTCTGCAAAAGTTCCTGTAATTACCCGGAAAATCGAAAAAAACACTTTTTTTTTCTTCTTTTCTAAATGAAGGGGAAAAATTTTAGGTACATAAGTCCTGAAATCTGCAGTAAATATTCTCATGAAAATTAGAAGAATTATCAGAGAAATCTCGAAATTCCAGAACGAGGTAGCCCAGCACATTGACTTTTTCTTAATGAAAACAAATGCAAAAAATTAGGTGCGTGCTAGCTTGTGCTATTGAAATTTTCACGAAAATCCTGCACTTCAATTTTTCTTCGTCGAAAATTGTTTTATATGTGAGCAAGATTTGTGCTCACTTGTGCTGTTTCATATCAATTGAACAGGTAATAGATAGCCCACTTCAGAAACAAGCTTCTGTGCCATCTGTTTTTGATGTACACAGGTTTTAAATTTTCTTGTACTAATCTAGATAAACACAATGAGAGCTAATGCGAATCTTCTACAATTTTCAGTCCTCGTATTTTCGACTATTGAGTACTATGTTCAAAATTGCTGCACGCCACGTCACGTGAGCTCATGTGAGGCATCGGTTGGAATGATATCGTGCGTAAAAGTGCACTGGTGTCATCAGTATGGCTCTAGACTGTTGACCCATTAAAATACATGGACCAACTTTGAACTATACTTTCATGACCTGACGTGACTCCCCATGATAACACGTGACGTAATAGCAGTCTGTTTCCGTCTTGAGTAGCACTACTCTGTCTCTTCACTCGATAAAATTCGATCGAAACCATGTTTTCAAATGATTTTGTTAAAGTTTAAAAGTTAGATTATGTTCTTATGGAAACGTTCTTATCATAACGTGATCTTTCGAACTTTTTCTGCAACTCTGACGCCAATATTCAATACTTGGCTAGGTAAGTCGGAATAAGGGCTACCGTTTTTATTCTCATCAGTTGGCGCCACTTAGTTTGTCAACGGTGACGGCGACTTATCATTTCACAGATCATAATATTGGGTACAGAAATATTTGGTTACAAACCAATATCTTCTTTGTCATTCTTGTCTTTCCAATTCGCGCATATGTGTAATTCCTTTGAAGAAAACGATTTGGCTTCACTTTTTTCATAGCATAAAACGCGTTCTATGCATATTTAATTTCATTTCATTTATAAGCCCATCAATAACTTACATAGGATGTAAAAAAAAATATAAAAATTGAAAATAGATACACAATAGAACACCATCATACCGACAAATTACAAAGGATTTACAAGAAAGAACACGAATAGAACAGTAACAATTTAAAATTCAGCAGTGCAAAAACAATTTTTTGTGAAACAACTTATTTTGATGAGTTCTATCTTCTGTAAAAGAAAAGCCTCACCTTTGAAAACACCCTGTATAAAGTTCTTTGGAGCAGTAACTCTTTAACTTTCCTCTTGAAGTGCGTAGCATTTGACGACTTTATGTCCGCTGGTAGTCGGTTATACAGTTTAAGGTATATGAAATTTGTTCCCTCTTGTTCCCTTTTCTATGGCAGGACGAATTCCTTTCTGCTCCTAGTTCCTTAGTCATGGAAGTTTTCGTTTGTAGTAAATTTCTCTTTATTTTTGTGGACAAAGTCAACTGCGGTAATTATATGGGTATAATAGATATATTATAGAACATAGACACAATAATAATAATATAATTAAGTCGTTGTTCATTGGAATATCTGCATCTAGTTTTTTACTATGCAGCTCTAACAACAACGAAAACCTTAGGGGCAAAAATTCGCCGAACGAACAACGATGGTCCATAATTACATAAATTACATGCGCCACCATGGCAGAAACGTCTTCAACACAAAACAGAAAGGCTAAGAAGAGATATTGGAGGATTGACGGAGTACTTGAACGGGAATCGCGGAAGAAAGGTTGTGAAAGCTGCCAAAGAAATCATGGATAGAAACAGGACACACACAGGACGAGAGACGGGGAATGCTACATCTCACCACAGCCTCGACACTCTGAAGCAAAAGTTAAGTCTGTATGCCGAACGCCTGAGGAGATATAAAAGCAATTATAGACGGAAAAGAGACAATAATTCATTCGAAAAGTCGGAAGAAACTTTCTACCGGTCACTCACACCGTCTGATGGAGAAAATGGAAAGTTACCACCAAAGGAAGCCATTGAACAATTCTGGACCGAACTACTTGTATTATCAACGAAACTCCAGTTCAATGGAGATACCGGATGGATTGAAGATGAAAAATCTGAAGCTATAAAATATGGGCCGATGCAGCATGACATGATCACAATTGAAGAAGTAAAATCAGCTATCAGAGGACTACACAACTGGACAACCCCTGGGCCTGATGGATTACAGAACATCTGGATCAAGAAACTCTGGATCATGCATGACAAATTGACCTCCTCAATAAATGATGTCATTGAAAATCCTGAAAGAATGCCAGTATTCCTTACACATGGCACAACATACCTGTTACCTAAAGACCAAAGGAATATAGAAGACCCATCCAAGTACCGACCAATCACATGTATTCCAACGATGTACAAATTAATCACATCTTGCATTTCAAACCGAATTCACAACCATTGCGAATAACATCATCGCCATGCAACAGAAAGGATGTACTAAAGACAGCCGAGGGTGCAAAGAACAAGTAATAATAGATTCAGTTATCTGCAATCAAGCGTTCTCCAAGCGAAGGAATCTTTACGCTGCTTACATAGACTACAAAAAAGCATTCGATTCTATACCTCACGAATGACTCTTGACGATTTACAAGGTGGATCCCAATATTGTTAAGTTCCTGAAAAACGCCATGTCAACCTGGCGTACTAGTCTTCAAATGAAAGCAGCAGATGGCTCCATTACAACAGGACCTATTACAATAAAACGCGGAATTTTCCAAGGAGATTCGCTGAGCCCTCTGTGGTTCTTCATGGCCCTGAATCCCTTGTCTCGTAGATTGAATTCTACGGACTACGGATTTTCCATCAAGAGCGGCAGTATAACTATGATGAAACTGAATCATCTCCTTTACATGGACGATTTGAAATTCATCGCATCTACCAAAAAACAAATGCAACAGATGCTGAAAATGGTGGAAGGATTCTCGGAAGACATCAAAATGAAGTTTGGACTAGAATAATGTCGACTGCTGAACATATCGAGAGGAAAAATAGAAGATGGTACGTTCAAAATCAAGGAAGGTGCAGAAATTGAAGCATTAAAGGAAGGAGACACATACAAGTATCTAGGCATAAAACAGGCAAGAAAAATCAATCAGAGCCAGATGAAGAATAAATTAACGGAGGAGTTCACCCGCAGAGAAGGATAATGAAAAGTGGTCTTAACAGCAAGAACCTGATAAAAGCGATTAATACCTACGCTTGCTCGGCGCTGAGCTACTCATTCGGTATCATCTCTTGGACCACCGCCGATTTAGCAGCCTTACAGAGAAAAATAAGGACGATGCTGACTAAACACAATAAACATCACCCTAAAAGCTCAAAAGAACGGACAGAGCTGCCACGACATCTTGGGGGTAAAGGAAATGTTGATTTGTCCAACCGTATGTCCCAGGAAATTGAAGGATTTCGAAAATATTTCCTGAGCAAGGCTGCTTCGTCAGAACTACATCGAGTAGTTTGTGTTGCTGATAGTTCTACACCGTTAAAGCTACAACAGGACCACTTGGAAACCGTCGAACACTCTGCAGAAAGTGAAAGGCAGAAACTGATTGGCAAACCTTTGCATGGAAAGCACCAGAATGATTTCAACCATGATTACGTCTACATATCTGCGTCGAACTACTGGTTGACTGGTTGTTTCCTGAGACAGAGGGCTTCATGCTCGCCATCCAGGATCAGGTGATTCTGACAAGGAAATACATGAAATATATCGCCAAGTATGCCTCAGTGGCGGACGATAGCTGTCGTTATGGCTGTGCGACACATGAAACTATTCAGCACATCACTGGGGGATGTCAGAAATTCGCGGGCACGGAGTACAAAAATACACATGATGCTGTTGCCAAGATTCTTCACCAAGAATTGGCACTAAAACACGAACTTCTAAGTTCGGAAAAGGTTCCTTATTACAATTACCATTCGGATGCTGTATTGGAAAATATATGGCGTTTAGATTCAGATGAAACATTATATAAATTCACTGACATTGAATATGTTCACTACCATCTCGTATATTGTAGATATTAGAATATCAGGGTTATCTTCTATCTGATTGAGCGGGCCTGAATTCTAAATGGCATTTCCTGAAACCCCGTCTTCTCTCTTTTTCAATCACTTTCGGCATTTCTGTAATATAATCGATACTAGTTGTGGCAACGGCGTTTTGACATTAACGACATTTCATGAGTGCCAACCTAACTCTGTTCTATTTACAAAAACATGAGGTAATTATTTCATGGCCAACCGAGTGCCAATATAAAATTGAATGGAGTATATATGTATTATATGGTTGTATTCTGCTTTTCATCTGTAAGTAACGAATATGTAGCGTACGATCGATCTGTCAGTGTCCGATTCACAGATTTGTAAATAATGCAATTCTGGACTTGTTCCTGTAACTATCTTATTTACAGTGTTATTTTTGAACTACTCATCGTAAAAAGTTACGGATTCCTGTAAGCTACAGATCAATAAAAACATCCAGAATTGCAATTTTCCTGTAACTTGAAAAGTTACAGATTGGCTTACAGATGAAAGCGGAATACCACCAATAGTGAGAGAAAACTGAAATCCCCTTTTGGGGTAACTTTTTTGCAAAATCTGGGTGCATGTTGCATCCGCCAAGTCGAACCTAGCGAAGCTCGCGGTCACTACATACCTTTTCTCGAAGCACTTCGTCGTTTTTTTTGAAACCTCATAACTTAGGTTTGAACAATAATAATCCTTCAGTTTTGTATTCTGCTAGCCTCAATAATTGTTCTTAAATTATACGATTTTCACACGATTTTGTGAAAATCGTATAATCTCATCAAACCAATAATTGTTGTTCTGTCCTGAACCCAAATTGCTCTGTAGGTAAAAGATGTAGGTATTCAGTTTCTTATGTCAGCCTCTTGGTTATTACTCTTTCATTTACTTTACCTACAGCAGATAGTAGACTTATCGGTCTGTAGTTTTGTGGGAATGTTCACTCATTTCCAGTTTTGTTGAACACGATGACTTCATCAATTTTCTATCTTCTGGGGTAATGTTCTGTTCTCATGATTCCGTTGGCTATGTTCTTTAATGCTGTGATTTCTTTTCTTGGCATTTTTCAGCATGACGTTCGTTATTTTGTTACCACTTTGTTTTCAAAGTTTCAATTATCACTCTGATTTCCATAGGAGGCTAGATTTTGGATTTCTACCACGCCAGGTGGTGTTTTCATATCTTCTTCATTATCTTCTACCTGTTGTTCCAGATCCAGATCTTCATTGTCGTCTTCAATAATTCTACCTTCAACATCGATTCTCTCACTATTGCGTCCGCCAATGCCTCTATTATCGCTTCTCGGCCCTATTGAAATAGTAAATGCTTAATTGATAACACGGGTCAACACGAATTTTGTCTTCGATAAGAGGGTATGGTATGAAATTCCCATAGATTTATCGATAATATTCGACCTGATAAAGCTTTATATCCTGTATCCAGGAGAGCGATTGAACAATATTTCAGAAAATCTTTACTTAAAAATTCATATTGTTCGAAAGATAGTTCAAAAAATATTTTTACATTGTTACATTACATTTTCTTCCATGTTTATGAGTACTTTCTCTCACTAAGCACCAGTGGTCATTTGAACCGAGGAGGCTAGAATTTTGATGAGCAAAAGTATTCAAATGAGGAGAGAAAAAAAATCAAATGAGCATACGTATATATATAAAACCATAAACTGATTGGATTGTGGAAAAAGGATGTAAAACTTACGCTATTGGCTTCATAAATATATCTTCTTTCGCCTTATTCTTCGGCTTCAGGGCATACAGCGATTATTATAGCTGGCAGTTTCATTCCAGAATCTCCGTAACGAACTATAATTTCTCCTCCGTAAAGCTAATGGCTCTTTGTTGAACTTGGTCGATTTTGGGTTTGACGAAAATTTGAGAATATCCAACTAATCGTTGAAACGAACACAATTTCTTTTGCGATGTTTATAAAAAAACTGTTTTAGGCATCCTACCGACTAGGCCATTTACCCACTTAATGATTAATGAACTTTGATTTTTAAAAAAGCTTTATTGACTATTGATGAAGCGGACCATGTTGAAGTTTCGACATTCAGTACAATAATTACATAAATATTGTCATTAATAATAATAAGAATGATCACGCCTAAACGGTGAGGCAATGAATACAATAATAATTAAGGGTGGTATGCATCTGAATTTATCCTTATAATTGCTATTAATATGTAACTAAAATTACTTTTTTCTGCTACTCATTGTATGATTCCTAGTATTATTGTATCATAATATCTCATGATGATACATGGGTCTTTTAAAGGAACATAGGAGGATTATGATAAGTAACTCGTTTTTAGTGTAATCAATTTGGTAGGATTTTCTTGGAAATAACAGCCGCACAATTTAGCACACGTGTAGCCCAATTTTTGGCATATTTATTTTCATTAAATTAGAGAGACTTCCGTAAAAAATCGAACTTTCGAATGGTGCTGGTTAAAAATTTTGTGAGAAATCTTGGGAACCATATGGAATTAAGAAATAATTTGAAAGGCGCAATTAAAGCAGATCAAACTTAGCACAATCCTTGAGTATAAACCCAATGAATACTTAAAGGCACAATTCAGAAAAAAAATTTCTTGGGAAATTGAAAAGTGCTGTGCCGATTTCACGTATATAAACAATGCTGCGAATTTAAAGCAAATCTTGAGTATTTCCTGACCCCCTTCTAAAGGAGAAAAAACTCAAATCTCAGACATCTTAATTACAAACTCCGTGCTAGTAACGTGAATGATTAAATCACGTTTTCATCTTCCCCATCCAACAATACGGAGACATTACTGTATTTTGGTGAACGGTGACCATTCGTAAAAAAAGACAAAGAGAATTCGACAACAGCTGATTTTAATTCGAAATTTTCATTAACACATAATTTTTTCTGATAGAGATCATAGAACAGTATACGTGGGAGATACCAGAGGGCGTGTATTCTCATGGAGTGTCACTGAACAGCCTGGAAGAGGAGCAGCCGATCATTGGTTGAAAGATGAAGGGGCGGACTACTGTGCAAGCTGCAGTATTAGATTCACGATTTATGAGAGAAAACATCATTGTAGAAATTGTGGGCAAGTTTTCTGTTCCAAATGCAGTCGATTCGAAAGTGAAATATCTAGACTGCGTATCTTGAAGCCCGTGAGGGTTTGCCAGAATTGTTTCGCAACTCTCAAGCAAGCAGGTTGAGATTAGATTCACCACAAAAAAATCATATACATATTTAGAAAGATACCGTTTTGTATGTAGTTTGTATCGGTTATGATATATTCGATGTGAGATAACCCAATCTATCCGAAGATTTTGATTTGTATAGTATTGAATTATGATAGATTATATTTTCCTATATATGTGTAGGTGATAAAGGAGTATGAACCACACTGAACACTTGATAGTATTTATTCATTTTGTACTAGCAGAATTGAATTGAATCTTATCCATAAAAATGATTTTTTTGTCGAGAAATTGACAATTTTCAATACATAGGTACTGAATTAGCACAAATCATATTGACATTTTATAATTTCAATACAACATACTCTAACGTGAGCAATTCCAAAAAATTATAAAAATCATTTCATTGAAAATAATTTATTCTGTTATGTTTTAATTTTGATTTTATAGAATTTTATGAGTCATTTAATAATTGTATATTCCATATTGAGTATTTTATAATAAAACTAATTATATTATCGATTCAATAACAAAAAATTAATTTTTATTATTTGAAATGATTCGATTGTGATATATTCTAGACGATATTTTATTTCATGTTTCCATTTACGTAATTGTTTTTTGAAAATATATTATCTTGTATTGATGAACTTTATTTCCCTCGATTATCCTCAGTATTTTAATATAGCACATATTGTTTCCTTTCAATTTCGTTAGAAATTAGTCTGGATAATATTGGTATGCTTTTCTGAGCAAAATTCATTTGTTTTACCTTTTCAATATGAACTTTACTCACCTTTAGTTATATTTTGTATGTATGTACAATATTATCCAGAAATTTCAAAAAACATATAAAAAACGCTAAAGTCTGTCGACAATATTCTAACGTGCATTCCAAATATCTATAATTGATATATTTGATATATGTGATATAGAATCCTTTAGTATAGAAATTGTAAATAAATGTTAAATGAAAATGAGTCTCTTAATGATGAACATCGCCAAACGGCATTAAAATTTAAAACTTTATTATGATTCCTCCTCTATGTCCACCAATCATACGATTTAATTCGACATTGAAAGCAAAGAGTCCTAAAAATTCTTGGTCTGAGATCTTGCAATTTCTATAATCTGTGATGAGATATTTGAAGTAGTGGGCGTCTGAAAATTATCGTGAGAAGAATGGACCAATACAGAAACGAAAGCCATAACACTTATGATAAAAAGGTGTGTTTTTTAATTCTTGTGACTTTCAATATTTATATTTTTGTATTTTTTGTCATAATTTGGTTTTTTTCAGTGTTCTTACATTGATGGCTTCGTTACAGAACTACTTGAATGACAAAGAAGTTGGTCAAGAATGAGAACAAAACCAGAAAAAACTTGTAACTTTTCTTTTTTCTAATATTGGAATTGCTTCTGTTATGATTTTAGATAAGTTACTTATTTGTCACCCGCAGCTCGAATGTCTTAATTAATCATGGGATTTGTTCGATTAAGTTCTTTCTGAAAAATTTAAAACAAAATGAGATTATGAAATCTGCAAAGTGAAACAAAATGACTAAACCTGGGGTTATGTCTATGGTCGAAATAATACCGTATATGTCAATATTTTAAAATTTTATTTACAAAGACCAGAAAAAATTAGTAGAACTGAATATTTGGTTTTTCCGCATACAAAGTTGAATCTAGATGTTTCATTAAAGAGGTGGCAGATAATTGAAAACCAAATAAATTGCTTTCCCCAAATAGTACTTTTCCAGATTCATTTTACGAAATCATCCAATCCTTCTTATTTTCTTAATTACTGGATCCCAGTTTTCATTCGACCTCGTCAGAGCAACATAGCTTCTCCGATGGAAAAACGTTTGGATTCCATCGGAGAAGATGCTATGTTGCTCTGACGAAGTCAAATGAGATCGATACCATGGTCATCATCTGTTTTTCTTCGGTGGAACGTTCTCCACTTAATTGCCCTGACGATGGCTGATGGCAAATTGGCTAGTTCAATTCAGATCGCAACACTTGTTGATATTCATATCAGACAGGGTGGTAGGCATCTGAATTAATTTTTATTATTGTATCATTGCCTCACTGTTTTAGGCGTGATCCTGTTCATTATTTTATTCATTTAATAATACGTTTACACTGGTCTATTTATCTTTTATCATCTAGAATACATGAGCAAAGTTGAGAGATTATTAATATTCTTGTTCTAGTTAAAATTTTTTTTAGATGTACAACCTCAAAATTC
The DNA here is from genome assembly GCF_907165205.1 of Coccinella septempunctata. Lineage (NCBI taxonomy): Eukaryota > Metazoa > Arthropoda > Insecta > Coleoptera > Coccinellidae > Coccinella > Coccinella septempunctata. The sequence goes on from NC_058196.1 coordinate 17,689,031, forward strand.
GAGATCGCTTAAGACTACCATCCTCCGTTCGAGGGATTCAGTGCTATAGTGTACTGACGAGGGAAAATGATCCCGAAACCGGTCTACAGTTGCACTTTTGGATGTTTCGACTTTCTGGGACTTTCTATGTTAGTTCATGACTAACCCACATTTTCGGAACAATTCCGGAGGAATTGTTGTTTCCATTAATATTCGTAGGTAGATTTGTTGCAACATTATTTCTGTTTAAAATAAAACAACTTCCCCCTTTTTTCATTTTCTTAATAAATATATGGCGCAATGTAATGATAAATTTACGCATATAGGTATATATAAGGGTGTTTGAAAGTAAAAAATAGTTGATGATTTGAGCCAGAAAAGTACCATTTGAGGAAAACAATTTAGTTTACAAAATTTCGTGCCTTATTTTCGAAACGTCTAGATCTCACTCAAGCTAACAAGTGAAACAGCAAATACAAAATCTGACTTTTTTTTTTGCTCTTTCCAAATTTGAATGAAATTTCAAAATATTGCTATACAGGGTGAAGTTTCGACTCGAAACCTAGTAATTAAATTTTTTAGAGCCGGACACCTGGAATGAGCCTATTTTTTATAATGTTAAACGATAGCACTCCTGACAAAGAACATACTTATAGGTTATGAATCACCCTCTATAATATATCAATTATATTACGTGTCTCGTCCTCTAGATCATTTAACCTAGTATACCCAATTCTGTACGAAGTGATCACATATTCAAGCTGAGAAAAATAAAAACTTGCATTTCTGTGGTTGATTCCCCACTCTATGGCGTAACCTCACCTTCTTTGTCTCTGAACCTCACACCTCTGGGGAAGCCAAGTCTCCAAACCATTATCTTCAAAGCTTGAACATTCATGTTGTAATTTCATATTAATTGATCAATTGATAATTTGGGTTAGGCAGGGAGGGAATGATCTTTTCGGACGAGACGCTTCGTATAATTAAGATCAAACTTCACTATGGTAGACAAATGCGACTCAGACGACCAATGCGACCGTACGACCCTACTCTAGGAGCAGTCTGGTCGCGTTGGTCGCAGTGAACTCGTGCGCACTTGAGGTCAACTTTCAATCAAAATGTCTCCGTTTTCCAGTGAGAATGATGAAAAACTAATTGAATATGTAGCTAGGAACCCAAACAGATATATCAAACCATACGATTTTTTTCTACACCAATGCAGTCACCAGAAAGTGTTTTGTCGCTCCAAAATTGTAGCGATTTCCATATATATATATATATATATAAATCGGTGTCAGAACGTCCTCCGACGTCTTCCGATGCCTACTAACCAAGCTTCCCTATCCATCCAAAGATCTTCATCTAATTCTCGCTCCCTCATCTCTCTGTCAACTCCCAATCAAGGATCTGTTTTGGCAGGCGTTGGTCCTCCATTCTTCGCACATGTCCATACAATCTGAGTTGATTGATCTTGATGTCTTGTGTTATTGTATGAGTAACCCCCATAATTTCCCTAATTCTCTTGCTCGTAAATCTCTCCATTCTGGATCTTCCTGCAATACTTTTTATTATTGTATTGTATATCCTGTGCTTGTTCGACTTTGATATGTGTCGGTCCCATATTATGCTGTTCAGTCGCGTGATAGCTCTTCTTCCCAGTGCCATACAGCACATGACGTCCAATGGACGTCCATTTTATATCCAAATGAAGTACAAACGTCCACGGACCTTATATGGAAGTCCAATGGATGTACATTTCTGGACATTTACTGTACGTTCATAAATGGACGTTTTATGGATGTCCATTGTACTTTAAATAAGGGATGTTGGACCAACATCCATATACAAATCTGGATCTTAATTGTACAATCAGAAATTGTACGTTAGTGTACGTCCATTCAACGTACAATTTCGGATCAACGTGAATTATCCATGAATGTACATCTTTTGGATGTTCGGATCTGGATACAAATATGTACATCCAGAAATTGTACTTTTCTGTACGACAACTGGATGTATCATTTTCTACTATCTATAATTATTCATTTCTCAACATTCGTAGGATGTACATTTCTGGACATTTACTGTACGTTCAAAAATGGACGTTTTATGGATGTCCATTGTACTTTAAATAAGGGATGTTGGACAAACATCCATATACGTCCCTTATTGGACATCCTATGGATATACAAATTTGGATCTTAATTGTACTATCAGAAATTGTACGTTAGTGTACGTCCATTCAACGTAATACAATTTTGGATCAACGTGAATTATCCATGAATGTACATCTTTTGGATGTTCGGATCTGGATATAAATATGTACTTCCAGAAATTGTACTTTTCTGTACAACAAATGGATGTATCATTTTCTAGTATCTATAATTATTCATTTCACAACATTCGTACGATGTAGATTTCTGGACATTAACTGTACTTTCAAAAATGGACGTTTTATGGATGTCCATTGTACTTTGAATAAGGGATGTTGGAAATAACAGGAATGTGTATGCAAAGATATAACCTTGTATTGCTGCCATGTCGGTCTCGGCTCTTATTGAGAGTAGGTACATACTGACTGTGTTGAAACCCAGATGTTCCGCCCTCTCATAATTATTCCTTTTTTTACTCTCGAACTTTCGTCCCAAAGACCGAAACCAAAGATTATAGAGAACTCTATAATCTTTGACCGAAACATTTATTTTTTGAGTTTCATTTCAGTAACACACAGCGAAATATTGAATCAGAACAGAATATCTAAGAGAAACTCATTATAATCTGTAATCAGTGGATTTTGAAGTGGACTCGACATATTTTGTAAATTTGTGAATATTTTGGCTTTAGCTTGTTGAACTACATTCGAGTAGTATAGTTCTAGTTCCAGTGTGTGGTGCATATATTTGATAGAAACGAGGTGAGTCAAAGTTTTTATTCTTGAGGGAAGTGGCAAATTTACGTGTAGAGAGAAAGATATATAATCTAATGGGTAGAAATGTTGAAGGAATTGAATGTTGAATGCTTATACGAACCACGAATGTTCATCTCTGTTTCATGTTAATTTGATGATTTCATTAGTTATAATTATATTCATACTATCGTAAAAAATATATTTTTGTCTTTTCACAACCATGAATATCTATTATTTGGTAGGGGGGCAACAATATGAAACGGAATTACGAGAAAACATCCAGAAATTCAATTTTCAAAAGATATTATCACCATTCTATTATAATTATAGTATGGTGATGTACTATGATATGACAACAGCAAAATTTCAATGAAATAAATTTACAGAAACGGCCATACACTCCAGTAAAAGGGTCAGGAAGGAGATAGAAGAGGCTATTTCTAAATGGGTTCGAGGAGCCAACGATAGAACATATATCATAAGTGTTTCCTGTTCAGTGTATATATACCTATATATCTGCTTCTTTGATATTCAGTTTTTTACAGTTTAGTTTTTTTTTGCTTAGGGACAGTAGTCCAATGTTCAAATTATACTTGTTATTTATTTTATTTTGATTTTTCACATAAAGATGTGGAACATTTCCAGGCATTTCATTTTTCAATAATCCCAATTTCCTTATAATTATCAATAAATATATGTATTGATAGGTGGGATTTTAAAATACCCTTTTCGAATCAAACTTAAAAAATGCTAACCCCAATAAAATGGGCATTTGAGACTCCCAAATAACGTCCACTTATGTATATTGAATGGTCCAGAAAATGTCCGAACCTCACTGGATTCAACATCCTATGGACGTACATACAGGATGTACAATGGACGAACATACAGGTATGTCCATAGGATGTTAAATCCAGTGAGGTTCGGATGTACAATGGACGTACCTGTATGTTCGTTCATTGTACATCCTGTATGTACGTCCATTGTACATCCTGTATGTACGTCCAATGTACATCCTATATGTACGTCTACTGGACATCCTGTATGTACGTCCATTGTATATCTTGTATGTACGTCCAATATATATCCTGTATGTACGTCCAATGTACATCCTGTATGTACGTCCAATGTACATCCTGTATGTACGTCCATAGGATGTTAAATCCAGTGAGGGTCGGACGTTTTCTGGACCGAACATTGTACATAACTGGACGTACAATGGATGTCCGTCATGTCCATTTTGTTCGTCCAATGGACATTCAATGGATATACATGTGCTGTATGGATTCCTCTTCCTGACAGCTTGGTCTAATCTACCATCATCTGAGATTTCTAAACCTAAATACTTATAATTGTCGCAGTATTTTATCTGATGTAGTCCATTATTCAATATCAGATCTTGCCGGGTACCTCCGATGTTCATGTATCTTGTTTTCTCTATGTTGACTTCCAATCCAAACCCCATTTCTTATATTTTTCGATTAATTTGCGAGCCATGTACCCACTCGAAGTCATCATAATTTTGCGCTACGACTATCTGGTCGTCAGCAAAGCAGAGTGTGAACAAGTTGTTATTTATTGCTAAAGGAATACCCATGTTTCTGCCAAAGATTATAGATCTTTAATCTAGATCTAGATCTATAATCTTTGGTTTCTGCCTATTCGTTTCCAGATTTTTAACGCTTGCTCTAAATATATTTTGAATAGGGTGGGTGAAAGGCAGCTTCCTTGTTTCAGGCCTTTAGTTGTAAGGAAGCCTTTAGAAGTTGATCCTTTTATTTTTACCTTAGAGTAAGAGCATCGATAAAAATTTTTAACGGCTAATATGATATTAGAATTGATGTTAGTTTCATGTAAAGCTTTCCATAGCATTTCTTGGGGGATGCTATCGTAGGCTTTTTTCAAGTCTACATATAAAATGTGTAGCTCTTGGTTTACTGCCACTTTCTTTTCTATGATCTGAGTTAAACAGAAGAGGTGATCTGTAGTGGATTTTCCGGCTCTGAAACCTGCCTGTTCTTCGGCTTCTAAATCACTGTATTCTCTTTCGATTCTATTTTTCAGTATCCTTCCATATATTCTACTAATCGTGCTCATAACTGCTATATTCCCCTATAATTATTACAGTCGTTTTTATTTCCATCAAGAAGATAATAGGGATTTGTATTTGCAGTCAGTATTTTCAAAATTACCTTCAAAGTTACTGAAAAGTTGCTTTATAGGCTAAATTAGAAAACTCAATGCAATAAAGAGTTTTTCTTCTGCAGTTATGGCTTTTCGTGAAGTGTAGGGCTGTAAGTGAACACTAACCAAATTAAGAATAAAATTAAATTGGTCATAATTCAGTCTGCAATACTTTCGAAATTTTCCCTCGTTTTTTTAATGCCTTTCAACAAGAATGTTGAACGAACCTTCACGTGTACGTGATTTATAGAGTTTCTTAATTGCTTTTTTTTTCTTTGTCACAAATAAGTGAGACAGGACATTATCATCTCATCCAGTAATAACTAATATCAGCATAGAATTCAGTCTTGATACTGTGTATACCCCGAAAGTACGCAAACTGATGATGATTTGGTATCGAATCATGTGGGAAGCGGCCGCATATGTCGCGCTCCTGGAAAGGGGGGTACGGATGCGACAGGTCGCATTGGTCGCAAGTCGCAGCCGCAGTCTGTCGCGGCCGCAACCATCGAAAGTCTACCTTTAAGGTAAGTTCGTTTAATTTTTGAATAATATTACGCGTCTCGTCCTCTAGATCATTTAACGTAGATGTTCTGAGCATATTACAACATGAATTATCAAAAAAGGGGGTTTTTCAACCCTATCAAATTAAAATACAAGTACCTACATTCGTCACTGTAACGAGCAAATATGAATTCAGTTTTATCCAGAACAAGATTATGATTAAATCAAAATCTTTATACAATAGAAGGAAATAGAAGGAAGGTTTATTATATACTTTATTAAAAGTATTTTTTTTTTTTGGTGTAGCAGGGGGAAAATGTGCAAATCTGACGAACCACCCTCTCCTGAGGGGAAACAAGTGTGGGGATTCTCACTCTCCTGAGCTCGAGACCCACTAAAAACCCTTAACTGCTTCTTGAATTGGTTCCGGGCATTTGCCTATAAACCGTTCATCTATTAGTCGGTTTTCTTCTCGAACACTATCGTGCTGGGTTTATGTGTTTATCCTCTATTGGAATATTGGATAACACTTTATTGGATTTTTCAATAAGTTCCTGTTCTTATTTAAATCTCTTCTTAATTGATCTCTTGATCTCCTTCGGTAAATTCGCATTCTCCTTTTGTCTTCCTATGGCTCGTAGTCCCCTAGTCTCCTGAGTTCTTCATTCGGGTGGTTTTTCGCTGTTTCGAATAATTTCTCTGCTTTTCTGATCATGAATTCCGTTATGGTTTCCCATTTTAGGTCCCTATAAATCTGTCTATTCCTGACAAACTAAGGTGCATCTATTGCACATCGTAGCAGCTTGTTTTCAGTGGCCTGAATTCTTGTGATATGGCTCGTTGCCGCGAAACCCCAGTAAACTGATCCATAAGTCAGTTGAGGCCTAGCAACGGCTTTAATTATCTTCAATTTTGTCTCTTTGGACATGTGGCTTCTTCTTCCTATCAGAGGGTAGAGTCTATTCATCGCTGCTTTCGTTTTGTCGATTATTTGTTTGATATGACTTTTCCAAGTAAGTCCTTTGTCAAGCGTGGGTCGCAGTCTTCTCTTCTGAAGTAATATTGCTTGGCTCTTTTGTCCATTGAGCTTGATTTTCCACTTTATGCACTAGTAATTTGTTTCGTCAATCGTTTCTTGTAGAACTCGTTCTATTACTTCTGGGTTGCGTTGTCGTGTTGCTATGCCTGTGTCGTCAGCATATAACGTTAGCATGGTTCTTGGATTCTTCGGAATATCATGAATGTATATGTTGTACAGAAGTGGCCCAAGTACTGACCCTTGGGGTACTCCACCCCCTACATCTCTTGGTATGGAGCACTTTCACGTAAAATCTTCTATTTTTGAGATAATTCCTGATCAACTTGCATATTTCGATCGAATATCTAGCACATCTCATCTTATATATTAATCCTTCATGCCATACTCTGTCGAATGCTCTGGCGACGTCTAGTAAAACAAGACCTGCAGCTCGTTTATTTTGGAATCCCTCTGTAATGTATTCTGTGAGCCTTTAATTGTAGCTCTGTTGAATGCTCTCTTCTGAATCCGAACTGTTCTGGTGGTATTAGTTTCAGATTTTCGGTTTCCTTATCTAGCCCTGTGGCTATAATTCTTTCTACTACTTTTCCTTACGCCGGCAGGAGACTTATCGGTCTGTAGTTTTGTGAAAACTTCTTCTCTTTGAATCGTTTATTGAACACCTTGACTTCCGCTGTTTTCCATTTTTCTGGGTAGTGTTCTGTCCTCATAATTCCATTCGCGATATTTGTTAGAGCAGCTATACATTTTCTAGGTAATTTCTTTAACATAACATTCGTTATTTTATCGCTTCCAGGAGCTTTCCTCTTCTTCAAACTTCTAATTATTTCCCTGATTTCATTTGGCGATGTTGTTTTCTCTATTTCAGCAACCGCTGGTAATTCATCCATTTCTTCTATCCTGTAATTTATTCTCGATTCTCGTTCGATCGAGTCCGCCAATGCATCTGCCTTATACGCCAGTTTTCACTTCCACCACTCTCACCTTTCCATCCTTCCCGGGAAAGACAGAAACAATTCTACCTAATGGCCAATTGTTTCGTGGTAGCGTATTGTCCATTACGATACTTGAAGATTTCTTTCTTCTTTGTGAAATTTGGTTCTTTTCGTGAAAGTTGGAAGGTATTCCCGAATACATCTCTGCCAGAAATTCTCGGCTAACTACTGAGAATACCTCCATTGCTTTCGCATATCTAAAATTTTTAAATTATAAGCGGGCACAACTATAGAGGCTTGAACTAGAGGTTCCTAAAACATTTGGGGATAAACTTTCGAATCACAAGAATTTGAGGAGACATAAGTAGGTGGACGACTATTAACAATATGCTCTTCTTCAAGTAAAAACGTAAAGAGAACTTCCTCTTCAACAATCCTCTCTTTCAGAAGTACGTATCCAAAAAACAGTTTGAAAAAATTCCTTCATTTGAAGTCTTTCCTGAAAAACGTAGTGGCGGAGGGTGTGATTTTCTTGAATTTTCGGAAATCTCCAATATCTCGAAAACCAAGGGACTTTTACTAAACATAAAATATATTTTTCTGAATCGCCATAAGGTCCTCTACCCGCAGGCACCATATTATCCATTCATTACGCCACACCCTGTATATGTACTGCTACTGATATTATGGATAGACACGTGAAAAGGATTCCATATCTTTTGAATCTCTTTCTTCCCAACACAACCTCTATAGGTCCAAAATAATCCATTCCACCGTAAGTGAATGGACGTAAAGGTTTGACTATCCTAAAATCAGAAAGCTGCCCCATCATTGAAACTCTAGGTTTGCTCTTCCTAATCTTGCATATCAAGCAATTTTAAATCACTCTTGCTATTAATTTCTTCCTCCAATAATCCAATACCTCTGCTTCAGCCCTCAATTCGTTCAAAATTATTTGAGTTCCTTCCCTTTACGTCCAAATAGTCTGTGATAATGTTCTACCAGTAAATAATATATCAATCTATGTCCACTATGTAGAATTAGGCCTGCCGCAGACATGCAACTTTTCAGTTGCGCAACAGTTTGATTGCAAGCGGTTCGAGGGCGCACACAAAGGCAATCGCTGCAACTTTTCAGTTGCATGTCTGCGCGGTCCCATATAAATGCATTGCACTTCTGCAACTAAACAGTTGCAAAACTAAAAATTGCATGTCTGCGGCAGGCCTTATAGGTCTTTTTGTGTCTATACTTATTTCAGGTGAATTATCTGCCCTTCCTTCTACTCGAAGTATTCCTTCTTCTATATACGGAGTCAACTGGTATATTTTTCTTTGCTTCGGGTTCGGCATTCCATTTTCCAAGCACTTCAATTCCTCCTGAAAAATATCTTTTGTATGTTTTTAAGCCAAATTTTTTCCTCTTGTTTTAACCTCTTGAACCGACAATTGTCCTTAAAGTAATCGCTCATTTTTATGTCGACTATTATTCAAAAAACGTAAAATATATGCCAATATGCGAAGTAGCTATTTTATTTTTTATCTGGTAAATATGCATCTCAGGAATTGATAGATAAAGTGGTTCGTTCTGTTGTTTCAATTTCTATCTCCTCTTGAGTTGAAGTCTCAAGAACAATCTCTCTCGGCCAATTTTCCTCTCTTTCGTAAACGAATGACCTGGAATCGTGTGCTAAATTGACCAACCCACCAAATGTTTTGTAATCTATATGTTTTGCTTCTTTCTATCAATAATAAAACTTTATGAAATTAAGAAGCTGTCTGATATTTTACAAAACTCTTTCAAAAAAAAACAATCTTCTGTCTCTCATTTTTTTACCATCCAAAAAGATAACTTTGATCTAAAATTCAATAAAATTTAAATTCAACAGGTAGTAGTTTAAAATATCATGAGTAGAATGTTTTTTTAGGGATTAGAAGTTGATAAGAATTTTTCGAATACTGAAAATATTTTATAACATAGTGTCTTTTTCTAGTTTTTCCACTTCAGAAAGAGGATGCGATAACATGAAATGCCAAACTATCTGTGGGCATCCCATCCCATCCCATTTTTCAAGTTTCTGACAATCTCGCAGGTACGTCCCTGCCTCTTAGAAGGGTGAACGTAGTCGGACAATGAAGTAGATTGTAGATTCATTCTGATAACATAAAGTCGACGGTCGAGACCGCAAACTGTTAGTTCTACGCCTATGATTGACGAGTCCCTATCGCACATTATGATGATTACGCTATAGATAGATAGATTGAAATTATTTAATTTAAACAATCAATTCCTTCGAGTTGCTTCATAAAGAGGGCGCAGAACGTTATCGATCAACCGTGTGCATACAGGTTACCGAAAGGATTTGTTTACTCGTGGAAATGGAGCTGGCACCGCATTTTAAAATCAACGTTGTTGAAAATGCATTGGAAGATTGCATTTTCCAACTTATTCAACACGTGAGACCGAAGTGGGATACCGCTAGGATCAAAACAAAGGTGAGTCGATTGTAGTGCCATCTGGTTTCTAAGATAAACGTTGGAAATATACAGAATGTTTTCTGATAAATTCAGCATCGGAGCGATATCGAAAAACTGATTTACAATTGGAGTAGAAGTAGATTCGTTCTTACATGTTTCTATTCGTACGCAAGTAAGAATTAAAAATTCAGGAAGGAATGAAAATGTCGAAATATCCTTTGAGACTATTTTTTACAATTTTTTCCTTTTCACACAAACTATTTTTGTGAAAAGATATGCCGAAATATATAAAAGCATATATACCATGTCTTATATTAAACATTGAGTGCAAGGTATTGCTTATTACTCTTATTAGTATTGTTTGATTATATTGAAGAACTGCGCTAATGAGGTAAATAATTAATAATAATTCACGTTTTTCAAATTTTAATCTTAAAAATTTCACATCTCTATTTTCAAAACCAATGAGATCATTTAATTTTTGGCATGAATATTTTTTAGGCAGTGAAATTTGTTGACAGTGAAACTTGTATATGATTTATAACGTGTATTTCATTTATGTCTAGGGTATGAAATTATCTCACTGAATACCACATAGCAATCCATATTATTATATCAATGACAATTTGTTATCGTTCACGGATATATCAATGAAAATTTGTTACTGGTCGACCCGGCGGGATATTTTTCAATATATAAAAAAATTCCTGATTCAATTTTAACTCGTGTTGAATTATAAGGAACCATTCAATGAGTATAAAAGAGCCTACAGAATTAAATTTATTCTTCGAAACCCTAATATTGTTACCTATTCGAATTTCCTGGAAATTTCAACTTTCCGTAATTTTTTCCTACATGCTGATTATGCCATTTATCAATCGTTTATCATGTTGTATATTTTGAAAATTCTTCCTGAACATTTTATATCCTGATCAAAGAGACTTAAGATTAATCCAATATCATCCATTATTTTTCATCTGCAGAAATATTTTTATGCACAAATTGGATTCATGACCAATGATAAAACAATATGAAAAGCCATTTGAATGTTAAAAGTGACAACAATAACATACAGGGTGTTTCATCATAAACTGGACAAACATATATGGTGTTAAACGTCGAATTTGAGCAAAATTCTAATGAGTATGGTCAGTTATGTATAAACCTCAAAGTAATGGTTTCTGGTCACATCAGAGTATTTTTGAGTGGTCAATTCAGAAAAGATGAAGAACTCTGAAAAAAAAATTTCAACATGGTGGAAAACCTTAAATGTTCATGATTTTTTTTTCAGATGCCAAATTGAATTTCATCTTCTGAATGAACACAATTTTAGAACAATTTCTGTGAAGAAATTGTTTTATAAATCGAACACAACTTTTTTTTACATGTCTACAGCAAAAAAAAAATTTCACCCGAAATTGTTGAAACTTTTCCCGATTGTACTTCCTTTTACACCTAACACGAATATGGAAACAGAATCTAAAAATATCAAACCGTTTCTTTACTGCATCAGTGCATCCGTCCAAATATCTCGTAGGAACCTCTAACATATAATCAAAAAAAATCTGGTTGGGCTTTGAGGCCCAAAATTTTTAAATGGAGCTGTTGAAACATTATAGATTGTAATATGAATTTATCACAAAAAAAAATTTTTCAATGAAACTTTGTTGGGATTCGAACTCGCGACTTTGTGGTATTACCCTCACCTGTGGAATGTAAATTGAAACTAATCGAAGGATGAAGGATATGAATTTTTGTCACCAAGCAACGGTAATTCGAATGCACTGTCAAATTCTGTGAATACTACCCATAGATTTATTGTTTTATTAATCTATGATATTACCATCTGTGATGTTTCGACAGCTCAATTTAAAAATTGAATATAATGTTCCTTCCAGCACAAGAACACTGAGCAACATTCAAGCAAGATAATAATTCAGACAAAGATTTGAATTGAAAGGCACTGAGTGTGCGGGACATTAATTATGTATTATAAAGTAATTTAGTTAAGGTTTTTTTGTATATAGTATTTTTTTTGGATTGAATTAGAAAATATTTCTAATTTATTTTTTTAACGTTTAAAATTTTCATTACAAAAAAGGTGCGTTTGCTAAGAACCCTCTTTGAGATAGTGATTTCGGGAAATTTCAAATTCAAAGATTTTTGTATTGATGTTATGGATTCGTTTTCTCATTTAATTCATATAAAATTTGAAGAGGGGATCAAAACGGACCATAACATATTATTTCCAACCAATCATGATTCTCATGAATAATTTTAAACAAAACATTTAGAACATCTGGATTAGATATTCAGATGAAAATCCTCCCATGCGATCATTCGAACTTGCGAAAATGTATAGCATTTATCGGCCGTAGCGCAATACTGCAATGTGTGTTGCATATTAGGGGAGGCTAACCGGCGATATGGTTCTCCCGACAGCGTTATCGACCTACGTTTACACTGTTTACAGTTCTCATATTGTCTCAGCTTCCGCCTGACTGGCAATATCCGAGCTTTCAACACAGATTACAGAGGCTTTCAATAGGGCAAGAGGGCTGAGCTTCGTTGGCTATACCGCGTTCATTTCAGTTCAACGTTTTCATGATAAACTCAAATTTTGGAATCTTTGTGATTTTGCTGTCAGGGGTTCAAACTGCATCAAAAATATAATGAATGGAATGGACTGAATGTAGGAAATCAAACATTGCGAAACCATTGTAACTACTATTGTACAATGGAAATAACTCTCATCTCCAGGGTATCGATTCTTGACGGCGATAGAATAGAACGATTTGTTTCTACTCCCTAGTTTCAAAACGAGAAGTCTGTATTCTTGAATGTCAGGGAAGTATCCGAATAATTTTTTTTTGGTGTAGCAAATCTGGAAAATCTGCAAGTCAGACGAACCACCCTCTCCTGAAGGGGAACAAGTGTGGGGATTCTCACTTTCCTGAGCTCAAGACCCACTAAAAACCCTTAACTGCTTCTTGAATATTGGTTCCGGGCATTTGCCTATAACCGTTCATCTCTTAGTCGGTTTTCTTCTCGCACATTGTCGTGCTGGGATTTATATGTTTATCCTCTATTGGATAACACTTTATTGGATTTTTAAATAAGTTTATGTTCTTATTTTAATCTCTTTTTAATTGATCTCTTGGTCTCCTTCGGTAAATTCACATTCTCCTTTTGTCTTCTTCTGGGTCGTAGTCCACTAGTTTCCTGAGTTCTTGATTCGGGTGGTTTTTCGCTGTTTCGAATATGTTCTCTGGTTTTCTAATCATGAATTCCGTTATGGTTTCCCATTTCAGGTCCCTATAAATCTGTCTATTCCTGACAAACCAAGGTGCATCTATTGCACATCGTAGCAGCTTGTTTTCAGTGGCCTGAATTTTGATATGACTCTTTGCCGCGAAACCCCAGGCAACTGATCCATAAGTCAGTTGAGGCCTAGTAACGGCTTTAATAATCTTCAATTTTGTCTCGACATGTGGCTTCTTCTTCCTATCAGAGGGTAGATTCTATTCGTTTTGTAGATTGTTTGTTTGATATGACCTTTCCAAGTAATTCCTTTGTCAAGACTTATTTCTAAATATTTGGCTTAATTTTTCCAATCGATTTCTTCGCCGTCAACTTCTAGATTCGTTGTGGGTCGCAGTCTTCTCTTCTGTAGTAATATTGCTAGGCTCTTTTGTCCATTGAGCTTGATTTTCTACTTTATGCACCAGTCATTTGTTTCGTCAATCGTTTCTTGTAGAACTCGTTCTATTACTTCTGGGTTGCGGAGTCGAGTTGCTATGCCTGTGTCGTCAGCATATAACGTTAGCATGGTTCTTGTATTCCTCGGAATATCGTGAATATAATATATATTTTGTACAGAAGTGACCCAAGTACTGACCCTTGGGGTACTCCAGCCTCTATATCTCTTGTTGTGGAGCATTCTCCTTCCACTTTCAGGTGAAATCTTTTATTTTTGAGAAAATTCCTGATCAACTTGCATATTTTGATTGAATATCCAGCACATCTCATCTTATATATCAATCCTTCATGCCATACTCTGTCGAATGCTCTGGCGACGTCTAGTAAAACAAGACCCGTAGCTTGTTTATTTTGGAATCCCTCTGTAATGTATTCTGTGAGCATTAATAATTGTTGCTCTGTTGAATACGCTCTTCTCACAGATTACATAGCTCTTCTGAATCCGAAATTCCGAACACATGAGGGATATTTTTCAATCCTCATCATGACGCGCCACGGCGCCACCCGTCCAACCAAAATTGAACCCCTTACTATGTAGTATCCCACACCCAAATATAATTCATTGACTGCTAATACTGGAATCCATTGCTTATAAAAATTAGTCTCCTCGGTTCAAATGACCACGAGCCGACAGTGTCAAACTCCTTATAAGACCCGATAGCAAATTTAAGGCCGGGTTCAAAAAAGCTCCATTGATATCCATTAAATTTTCAATCGATAATTCAGTAATGAGCAATAAAATGTCATCAGGCGTCAAATTATGACCGATAAAAGCCTATTTATTGATTTTTTCACTCTCTTCATTTTCGAACTGGAATTATTATATAAAGACCACTGGGTCTTTACTACGAATATACAGGGTCCTGCAATAGTGCTAAGGCTTCCATAGCTGCCAAACCAGACGTTATAGAAATTTAGTTGAAAAGCATCCCCTTTGTACTTTCAATTCTGCATCTCAGGAAATTATTTTCTAATATACAGGCTGTTCTTAAATAAAATCATTCAACAAATGAGTGTATTATATATTTATATATATCTATTTATTTATCGCACTGTTTCTAATTACTCAAACTCAACAAAATGGATAAAGTTTAACAAAGTTTATTCACAAATAATCTACACACAACTTATACTCAACAATCTCAACTCACCTCAACTCAACTCAACTCGTATCTAACTGTTTCTTACAATTTTGCCTAACCTTATCGTATTTGATCATAGAATATAGACTAACATAAATTTACATCTTTTTCTTTCTTATAAAATATTATTATAACAAGTGATTTTTTAAATGGAACACCCCTTATATTTTTGCATATTTTCAATGCTCTTCAATACCTCTACCATGATGCTAAATATTAGGGATATTTTTCCAACGGTACGGCTCTTATTCAGAAAAAAATGCAAAATTTCGACGAAACAGTAGTTCGGTAAAAGCCCTTTACCGATTTCCAGAAGCGATAGAAACATGAATTTGATCAGGATTTCTTTTAACTTAAGAATTTGCCTAGTCATCGTTCCTAAATGATCAACCTTTCTTATACAGGGTGTCTGTTATCAATGTCCAAATATGAAGAACTTCAAATTGTTTTTTCTCGATTTTTTCAAATGTAACATCCTGTATTTTTTTCCATGCTGATGTACAGAGTTTAAAACCTGACATTTTTTCAGAAGTATAACCTTAGGATTATTTTCTCTCCTGTGTAATGACATTTCAACCAAAAATTTCAGGAATAATGAACATAATAACTAACTGATATTTTAAATGAGTCACACAATGAAACCAAACTGAATGACCAATTTTTGAAAAACTTTTAAACCCTTCCAAAATCATAATCCTTGAAGTTCAACATGAAAATGATAATGTTTGTCCGAATAAGTAACACATACGTAGGTATTATTGGTAACTTGTGAATTCTAACGATTACAGAGTTTTATCGGCAATGGATTAACACAATTTTTCTTTGTCTTTTTCAACGCCCGTTTGTTTTTATATCCAATATTTAAATGAAATTAACGTGCCTGCTAGACGCAGGAGTGAAAATAGCGCTTTGGTTACTTCTAAAAAAATGTCAGGCCTTAAACTGTGTACATTATCATGGAAAAAATGCAGGGTGTTACATTCGAAAAAATCGAGAACAAACAATTTGAAGTTCTTCATATTTGGACATCCATAAAGGACACCCTGTATAAGAGAGGTTGAACATTTAGGAACGATGACTAGGCAAATTTTTAAGTTAAAAGAAATCCTGATCAAATTCATGTTTCTATCGCTTCTGGAAATCGGTAAAGGGCTTTTACCGAACTACTGTTTCGTCGAAATTTTGCAGTTGTTTCTGGATAAGATCCGTACCGTTAGAAATATATCCCTATATCATGGTAGAGGTATTGAAGAGCATTGAAAATATGCAAAAATATAAGGAGTGTTTCATTTTAAAAATCACTCATTTGTGATTTTTAAATTAATTTTATTTGGGAACAACCTGTATATCAGAAAATAATTTCCTGAGATGCAGAATTGAAAGTACAAAGGGAATGCTTCTCAACTAAATTCCCAAACGTCTGGTTTGGCAGCTATGGAATCACTATTGCAGGACCCTGTATATGATGTAGGCTTCGCGGACAGTAAGCGTATAATGCACAATAGTGCATCAATTGTTTCTGAATACGCACCTGTTCTTTTACGAAGGTGAAATGTAACTTTCGTGTTTATAACATCGAAGATTTACAAATAGGACAAATGAATACGTGGAATATGTTATGCATTAAGATTCTCAATTAAAGAATTGTTCATGCTGCATTTATCTTAATGAATATATATTCTCATTACATACATTTTAAGCTCCCATTCTTTTCTAATGAGATAACGACGACAAATACTCATGAATAAAGAATTACGTCGCTTATAGTTGAAACAGATAAGCATACAGTGTCACAGTGAGATCCAAAAATTTCTCATCGTATGAGACAGCTCTTTATTCTCATTGAAACTTTTAGGATAAGCAATTTCTTCGTCTTGAATCTTAAAGTATATACTTACATATCTAGTGCACACAAGGTTTCGTGAAAGTGTGACTTTAGATCCAGAAATATCTTACAACGCGCAAGTTGTACAACAATTGAGACTCAAGTAATGAGGGCCAGACTCAGATGGAGCGGCCACATTCTGAGGATGCAAGACACAACACTCCCCAAAATAGCTCTGTATGGCGAATTGACAGAGGGAGTCAGGAAACCATTGCATTGTGTTTAGCTCATATGAAAGCACACAATGCTTTGGTGAAACTCTGGAAAACTCTGCTATTTGTTGTTAAAAACATCACAACGTTTTTCGATGCGTACAATCGCATATGGCCATTTGAAAACGAAACAGACGAGATAACAGACGAAATAAATTTTTTCGATAGAAATGCTCGGACAGGTCGATTTCTGTTTCCAGGGGGACAACTTAAGATGTAGGTTACGGACGCATAGCCCTTCAACCCTTGCTACTACAACCCTCACCCCCAATTTTTGAATAGGGAAGATGGGGTGAGTGATACCTCATTTGGAAGGTATTTTTATACTGATTTCAGCACAGTAAAATGTTTTCATTTTGTTGATTATTGAATTCATATCTTTTTCAAAAGAATGAGAGCCACAGTCATGGTTGTTTTGAAGCTCAAAATGTCGATTTTTCACAAAAAAAACACTACAAGTGCCATGAAAACACCACTTCATTTTCAAATACTTAGTTAAGAATATTTCGAGAACTAATGCATAAAATGAAAAAACAATAACTGTGCTGAAATCAGTATAAAAATACCTTTCAAATGAGGTATCACTCACCCCATCTTCCCTATTCAAAAATTTGGGGTGAGGGTTGTAGTAGCAAGGGTTGAAGCGCTATGCGTCCGTAACCTATACTTCATTCAAATTTATTTTAGCAGTCGGTTGGCCATGAAATAATTTTCTAAGTTAGGTTGGCACTCATGATATGTCGTTAATGTCATAACGCCGTTGCTACAACTAATATCAATTTTATTACGAAAATGCCGAAAGTGATTGAAAAAAGAGACAGGGTTTCAGGAAGTGCTATTTAGAATTTAGGTCCGCTCATTCAAATAGTTATACCCTGATATTCTAAAATCCACAATACGTCAGACGGTAGCGAACATATTCAATGTAAGAGAATTTATTTAATGTTTCATCTGAATCTAAACGACTTATATTTCAGCTGAATATTTCCAAAATCAGAAAGTTTGTGAATGAAGAGGATGACAAAGAATTTCCTTCTATTGGGAGACCCAAAAAAGTGGTGGCATTTGAGAATTTTATGTTTGAGTGAATTAATGCGAAAAGTTTACCACAGGATTTTCGATAAATGTCATCGGAGAATAAGTTCCCTGAAATGGATTTTTTTATTTTTCATTTGACTTGTCCTATACAATGTTAATATGTTAAGGTACTAATAAATACCTAATTATTATTATTACATCAATATATTAAGATGAATAGCCACAAATACGCGGAAGTGCCCTGTTACTTGTTTATTCATGTGAAATTTTTGTTCAAAGGTGAAGTTCATCTTAACTCGAAACTTCCTTTAATTCCTTTTATTTACATTGATGCAAGATGATTTTTGTTGAAGAATTTAACATTCTTGTAATTACAGTTAATTCCTTCGGGAGATACCCATTCCCAACCACTGCATCATATGCATTTCATCTTCGGGTTAATATTTTTGAAATCTACGACTGATGTAACGTATTCAAACTTTAGCCAAAGAAGATAACGAACATTAACTCTCCTCAAGCTAGTGCATATTATGATATTATACTGATCTCTTATATTTTTCAAGCAAGTAACTGGATTTGGTATGGCTTCAATCAGTTTGTATAAACTTCAATTACGTTCGTCACATATTTTCCGAACAGATTCGACATTGTGATAAAATACGTAATAACAGAAACTTTTACGTACAACGGGCAACATAGCGTTGATTTAAAATCCAAAAATGTTTTGACAAGCTTCATAACCCCACATTTTCGTACTATACAGAGTGAAATGTGTCAAATTTCCATGGCCAACCGACTGCTAAAATAAAAGTGAACGAAGTATACATCTTAAGTTGTCCCCCTCGAAACAGAAATCGACCTGTCCGAGCATTTATATCGAAAAAATTTATTTCGTCTGTAATCTCGTCTGTTTCGTTTTCAAATGACCACCCTGTATTGCGAATGCTCGAGAATTACAGCCCTGGTCGTAGTTTTGGTCCGTAGCCTGAAAAATATCCTCATCCTCGACTTCGCTTTCAGTGCGGATTTCCGGCATATTTGCGCAAGACCTAACATTTAAGCCCAGCTATTCGGCAGTTGCATGCCCCATCGCTGCCCTTTTTGCAGCTACAAGATACCAATTTTAATGAAAAATCGGGAACTGGTTTTTCCGCCATTGTTATGGGAGTGAGCCTGTAAGCGCTATGCTTCCAACCCCAGTGCCCCAGTCTTCAAGGTTTTCCTCTATGCCACTCCATTTTTTACTTGGTGGTACGTCCTAAAGCGTGGAATTGCACCGCGTCTTTTGTAGGTGGCAAAGAGGCAATATTGAATTTATTTTTCACCGTAGATTTATCCATGTTGATACCATATAAAGCTACAAGAAAGCGTACTTCGGCCTCGGCAATCTCCTCTGGTGTGGCAACTTGTTGGTTGAAAATTTTTATCATTTCATGAACCGCTCTGTTTTTTAATATCAGCTATTACCCCACGTTTTGAATTTAAACACCTTTTTTTGATTTCCACGTACTGGACTATTATCAGTATGTACTCATGAAACAATAGAAGTAGTGTCATTGAACCGACGACTGTAAACATCAATTTCAATATTTGTATTCAATTAGGATTTAAATCTGATCTACTCGTAAAATTTTCGACATCACTAGAGAAGCACGTTACACAAGGATATTGTAGAGTTTTTAGATAATAGTTATTTGTGCAACCAGTTGGGAAAAGCATTATTTTTCTTAATAGGCGTATTTCTCGCTTAGCTCGTTGCGTAGAAGAACGCGAAATACTAAAAATACTGTTTCCCAACGTGTCACACACAATATTTTTTCTAATTTTGAATGGGACGTGGGTATGAATTCAAATGAAAAGAAGAAGTAGGTACCAAAAACGTCTACACGAGCGTCCCTTTGAGATTCTTATCAAATTTTTAAATCGCCTTGTGACGGAAATTATTCAATTTTTCATTCCGTGGCTATGGAAGCAAGTATTGTTTCATCATCAGTTCCGTTATATTTTAATTTTCGTAACTGGTTACGTAACGAAAAACGTTTCAAAACGTCAATGAGTTTCAAAAAGTGTCATTTTATATCTCAAAATTAGAAAAAATATATTTCTTGGATTTTAACACAATGTGGTTTGTATTTCGTACTTGCCTCAGCTTTTTTCTGTTTAGCTATGGGAAAAGAAATGTAGGTACTCCCATCGCCAGAACGAAAATGAAAAACGAATATACAGAGAGTTTCGAGAACTTTGCAAAGAAAATAAAAAGTAAAGTCAAATGCTTCTGTCCGCTTGTTCACCCATCTTGACACTAAAATGGTAAAATAAACCATTGATTCTTGGCTCCAGAAGCATATTTTCCCAATATTTTCAAATGTACAGATCCAATAAAATTGAGAATTGTTACTAGGCTCTAAAATATTTGTATAATTGTTCGTTCAAAGTGTATTGGACTTCAAATGGAATGGAATG
Organism: Coccinella septempunctata; assembly: GCF_907165205.1. Classification (NCBI taxonomy): domain Eukaryota; kingdom Metazoa; phylum Arthropoda; class Insecta; order Coleoptera; family Coccinellidae; genus Coccinella; species Coccinella septempunctata. The sequence continues at coordinate 17,709,553 of NC_058196.1, forward strand.
ATTTTCGGAATATAGTTTTACACTGATGTGATATTAATATAATAATAATGAAAATAGAGTTTATTGCATAGTTGAACTACAGAAAAACTCGCATGAAAACTTTGAGTTATCAATTCTTAAAAGATAATAACTGTGTACAGCTTCAACAACTTAAAAGTCAATATTCGACGGCGAAACAAACTGATAAGTATCCATTATTTTCAAATGCATTACCTATAAAATATTTCAAAATTCTGGATATTCGTAAGTTCCTGTCCTTATCGGTGTTGTACTCGTATTTCCTGTCGGATCCTATATATAGGTGAACGGTTGTCCTTGCTGGTATCTCTCCTAATCGGGAAATCTTGATTAATATTCTTTAATATAATATAGGATAGTTTTGCTTTTGTCATACGTATCATATTTCATCTTTTTATGATGAAAATAATTCAAAATTATAATCAAACTTGGTCAACGTAAAAAAAAAATTGACAAAAATGAAGTAAGGTGAGGAATTTTTTTAAAAACACAAGAACTCAAATATCGGAAACTGTTGATTTTTGGTTAACCAAGTCCATTCAGCCTTATTTCGAGATGAATGGCTTAGAAGTCGGTTATCACCAATTAATTCAAAAGTAACTTCTTTATATATTCATTATTATTCTTATGTAAGTATATGCTTACATTCTAACCTTTTAAAATCTGAAGAAGTTACTTTTGAATTAATGGGTGATAAACAACTTCTGAGCCATTCGTCTCGAAACTAGGCTGAATGGACTTCAGCTCTGAAGCCCTCAAATATGGCTCAAATGACAGCAAATGAGTGTTACTAACACCTTTTCCAAGGCTCACGTCTAATTTGGAAACACCATTTATATGTTCATGAAGGACATATTGCCTTAAATGAACATCAAAATATTGTTCTCGTTAGATAGCGAAGTTTGTTTCGGTGTCAAAATATCTTTGCTCGTGGAAAAAAGAAAATCAAATGCTGCTCTTTAGGGTATAGAAGTATTACCTAAATTTAATGAACAAATTCATGAAAATCTGCTCCCCAAGAAATTCCGCATCGTTAAACGAGTCTTTTGATTTGATTTCCGCTAATATTTTGACAAGATTTTGAGATATGGCCGTCGCCGTCGCTAAAGGATCAAGTACACGGCGCGAGTTTACAAGCCGGCTTTTTCACAAGCAGCTTGTAAATTAGTCCAGTGTACTCGACGCACTCACTCCGTTAGGCTGGAAACGCACCGGATGCAACATTTTGTTGCGAGACGTTGCGCATCATTTTGTCTCGCAACAAAATGTTGCAAGCTAAAATCTAACTATCTTTCGCTTGCAACATTTCGGTTGCAACAAATTTTTCCTAGTGTATTTCTGAAGTTTGACAGGATCACACGTATTTCGACCTTCGTGTTTTCGAAGTGAATTAATTTGTATACGTATAGAAAATGGACCCGAATATCCTTATACGGCAATTTCTTCAATTACTGGAACCTGAAAAGAAGATTTGAATACATCCTTTAAACAAAAAAAGAAACATACTGAGATTCATTGGAGAGCTCAGGAATGATCCAGAGAAATTTTATAATTATTGCCGAATGAACATCGAAACTTTCGACCATCTTTTGAGTTTAATCAAAGAAAAAACTCGCGAGCAAGATACGAATTATTATTATTTCTGAGAGTTTGGAAGTCATGCAGACTATTGAGAAATGTCCTATAGTATATAACATTACTAGCAAGGTAATGCGTTACCTTGCGTGTTGTATTGTTTTATATTTTATTTGTTTCTCATTTGTAAAAAGGTTAGATAAATTCCAAAAAAATCTCAATAATTTGAGGCAAATGTCGTAAGCTTGCCATGAACATGTCTGTTAATTTTTCTTTACATTTGTTTCGGCGAAAGCGAAACTGAATGTACCAAAAGAAATTATTCAGACAGCCAGCAGTGTAGCTTCAAGTTCATTACCTGCAAAATCAGCTTCAAGGTACGACGACTTCAAAAGGTGGCAAAACAAACATAGTGTGATTGGGGTAACTGAAGATGTTTTGTTGGTCTACTTGAATCAACTAGATTCAGCCCTAATACTTTATGGGCAAAATGGTCTATGCTGAAAAGCTGCTTGGAAATGAAAGAAAATGCCCCTGTTCGCAGGTTTGTTTTCCTTAAAAAATTTATTGAAAAATATGACGTTTAATTGTCATTTGCAGATTTCAAAAGGTAATAGCGTTTCTGAAACGAAAAAATGAGCGTTATACGCCAAAAAGGCCAAGGTATTAAGTAAAGAAGAGGCTGAACAATTTCATTTACATGCTCCTGATGACCAGTGGTTGCTGGCGAAAATTGTAACAATATTTGGGATTTTTGGATGTTGTCGATGTGACGAAATTCTCTCCTTAAACATAAATGATGAAAGATATGGTAAAATACGTTATTGTGACATTGCGGCAAACAAAAAATTTAACAACGAGAAGATTAACCATAACCGATGATGGCTGCAGCTTCAAGCCCTGCATGTTATACAGAAAATATGTAAATCTTCGGCCTCCTGGGACAGAAAGCCTAAGATTTTTTTTGACATACCGACATGGAATGTGCATTTCCCTTAATGCTGACCAGCACACTATTGTTGGTGTCCCAAAGCAAATAGCGAAATATTTAGGTTTAAAAGACCCAGAGTTATACACCGGCCACTCTTTTCGCAGAACTGGAGCCACTATGGTTGCGGATTCGGGTGGAGATATTTTAGCACTAAAGCGTGCAGGAGGGTGGAGAGTAAGGAGAGTACAAATGTTCTGCAGTCCTCGAGTTCAGCAGTTTTTGAGTCAACAGATGGTTCATCATCATCAGTATCAACTCTTTCATCATCAAAAATCTGTGTTACTGGAAATAACAATTGTACCATGATTTTCAACATATATGACGATAAAACAAAATTTTCTAATGTAAATAATACTACTAACTTGTAAAAATTTTGCAAGTTAACTGTCAGTTTTACAAGTTAGTGACTTGATAAAATAAACTTTCTTGATTAATATTGTGTTTTTGGAAACTGACGTTTACAAATAAAAACATCAACTGCACTGAATAGTACAGGTATAAATTTTTTTGCATTGGTGACGCAATGAGATACAGTATGCCTCATAATGTAAAAGCAAAAAGTGACCTAAATCAACTATTGACTAAAGTATAGTTTGTATTATTTCTACTCATCATCTGGACAACAGAACTTCGATCAATAGATCAATCCTCTAGTATGTTGCAAGGTGAATGTTGCAACCTCTTCGGCAGGGCTGCTTCGCCTTTTTGTTGCGAAACGTCTCGCAACATTGCAAGCAATGATTTTCTTCCCATTTCATTCTGAAGGGAACGAGAAGCTTGCAACATCTTGAAACAAAATGTTGCATTCGATCATTTCGAACCTTCGGTAGAGCACCTACTAAATTTGATGCGAAACACCTCGCCACATCTCGCAACGTCTCGCAACGTTTCGAACCCGTGTTGCAAGCGGTGCGTGCCGTCCCATTTGATTCTGAAGAAAATGCGGAGCTTGCAACATCTTGCAACATCCCGCAACGTCTCGCAACAAAATGTTGCATCCGGTGCGTTTCCAGCCTTAGCTGCTTGTATAAAAATGCTTTTGAGCGAGTACCTTGTAAACTAGCCACGTGCACTTACAGTAGCTTGCACACAAGTGATTAATTGCATTAGCAACACGTGGTTTCTAGTTTCTACTCGCCAACTAGTTGGCTCCCGAGTGTGTGGGAAATTTTGTGTTATCTACTCGACTGAGTAGCGCACTCGATGACCCGCCGACTTCTTACAAACCTGCTTGTAAGTTCGTAAACTCGCCCCCTGTACTTGACCCTTAACTAATGGAAACGTTCCAAAGAATAATATGCATGAGTCCAACGTCTTAACACTCAACAGTCTTCTTTTCTCCCTCACACTCTCTGGCAGCATAGTTTCGTTTCACTCGCGCCGCGCTTGCCCATATACATAGACATACAGGGTCTTTCACGAGGAACCTCACCCATATTTATACGGGAAACTACTGAACGTATTTTCATGAAATTCAGCACTTATAAGTATTTCACGATGCTGATGAAATCTAAAATATTTTCAAGGCATGAGCACCTCCGGTTTTTTCGGAAATGACGTCAACTTCCGTTTTTCAAATTAGAACACCATTTTTTTATTGCAGAAAATGATTCTTTAGAAAATTTCAAGTTATTTAATAATAATAATAATAATAATATTTATTTCCATAATCAAACAATATTGAAAAGAAAATACGTCAATATAAGAAGCAACTGAACAAATATAAAACGCTCAGATTTGAAATTTATGATTTAGGTACTCCTTCACATCGTACGGTTCCAATTCTATCAACAATTTCTTGATTCTAGTCTTAAACTTATTACCATCGAGAATTTGATAATTCCTCGGAAGTTTATCAAATAGTTTTAGGCACATATATTCCACATTCTTTTGTGTCAAAGTGAGCGAACACTTGGGAAAGAGAAACGGACGAATGCGCCTTGTTCTATTGCCGTTCTCATACTCCCTGAATAGATTATAATTGCTTTTCAAAAAAATCAAGCATCTAAAAATGTATGTCCCAGCAGTTGTGAGTATACCTTGACTCTTAAAATGTCCTCGACAAGATGTCCTCGCTGTTAGACCAAGCATAGCTCTGATAGCCTTTTTCTGGACCAAAAAGATTTTCCAAACATCCGAACCATTACCCCATGCCAAAATTCCATAGGACATGACCGAATGAAAATTAGAAAAATATACTGTCCTCAGCAACTCAGAGTCAGACTGCAGTGCCAAGACACGGAGTGTGTAGAGAACAGAGTTCAATCTACTCTGCAATGATCTTATATGTTCAGACCAATTAAGTTGATGATCGATAATCACACCCAGGAAACTAGTACTGGTGGAGATCTTGACAATTTGTCCAGAGAGAACAATATCTTCAGGAATATGAATATGAATGAGAGGTACCGAAAACAACACACTCCGTTTTATTCGAGTTGATTGTAATTCTATTCGAATTACACCAAATCGAAATATCATAGAATCCCCTAGCAGCTATCCCAACAACCTCTGAAATACCATATGCCGTCACCAGTAGATTAGTATCGTCCACAAACATGACGACTTCCCCCTCAGATTGAACTTCGAAATCTGTAAAGAGATCACCCAGATAAATAATTTCTTCATTTGCAGGTCTGCTATCAATAGCCAAAATACTCTCAACAGCCAGAGATTCTTCCTCCACCAAAATATTTTCTGGTAGGTCATTGATATATATTAAGAACAGAAATGGACCGAAAATACCTCCCTGAGGCACACCCACCAAAACTTCTGAATCTAACGAAACATACTCTACACCCTGGATCACCAGAGAAACCCTCTGTCGACGATTGCGCAAATAGCTCCTCATAAAATCCAACTGTTTATCTCTAATCCCATAAAGGAACAGTTTTCTTAGTAGATCTTCATGCACGACGCAATCAAATGCCTTAGAGAAATCTATGAAAAGACCGGCAGGAACATCACCACCCTCCAGGGCCCGAAGAACAGAGCGGATCATCTGATAGATTGCAGTCTCAGTACTCTTAGATCTTAGGTATCCGTGTTGACACTTAGAGAATATTCGATGTTTGTTGAAAAAACTTAGGAGCCTATTAACAATCACCTTTTCAAAGACCTTAGAGAAAGATGTCAACAAACTGATTGGTCGATAATTACCGAGCTCTTCTATACTCCCCTTCTTAAAAAGAGGTTTAACTACAGCAATTTTCAAAGAATTAGGAAAAATGCCTTCTTTGAAAGATGTATAAATAATATAGGCCAATGGTTCAGCAAACAATTTAATAGATTTCTTGATAACCGTCATTGGTATACCATCATATACGAATGATGTAACATTTTTCAGTTTTGGTTGGAAAATTCTCTCTGAGCGGGAAAATTCGAAAAAAAAATCGAAAATAGAGCTCCGCTGAAACAAGAATAACTTCGAGGTTTTTGGATGGAAAATTTTCATTTTTGGGATTTTTCAAGATGTAAGATTGACGTATCCACTTTAAAAATCGAAATCGCGATTCATGATACAGGGGGTGAAAAAATCGCTTTCAAAGTTAGGGATGACAAAATTTGAAAAAATCCATTTTTTCAAATTAGAACCCAATTTTTTTATGGCAGATATTGAATCTACGTTGAAAAATAATGTGAGTGTATGCATCACACCCTTGCCCTAAAGTGGATATTTTCTGAGTTATTCACAAAAAACTGTTTTTCGTCTTGAATTTTCAGCTATTTCTTTTCCCTTCACGCCAAAAAGATGAAATTTTCAGGAACTGTTACTTAAACCATGTTTTAGATTTTACTACCCTAATATGCGAGAGAAAAAAGTTACAGGTTGTTCCTAAATAGATGGCGAATTTTGATTCGAATTTGTATCGGAAACCTCTTTATTTCAACTAATCGGCCATCGGTTTTCTCTCCAGTGATAAATAAATAATTCCTTATGAACCATATGCAAAAACTTACCATGTTTTACATTCTTTTTTTTTAATGATATCTATCATTAAAAAAAGGATTATTTATTTATCACTGGAGAGAAAACCGATGGCCGATTAGTTGAAATAAAGAGGTTTCCGATACAAATTCGAATCAAAATTCGCCATCTATTTAGGAACAACCTGTAACTTTTTTCTCTCGCATATTAGGGTAGTAAAATCTAAAACATGGTTTAAGTAACAGTTCCTGAAAATTTCATCTTTTTGGCGTGAAGGGAAAAGAAATAGCTGAAAATTCAAGACGAAAAACAGTTTTTTGTGAATAACTCAGAAAATATCCACTTTAGGGCAAGGGTGTGATGCATACACTCACATTATTTTTCAACGTATATTCAATATCTGCCATAAAAAAATGGGGTTCTAATTTGAAAAAATGGATTTTTTCAAATTTTGTCATCCCTAACTTTGAAAGCGATTTTTTCACCCCCTGTATCATGAATCGCGATTTCGATTTTTAAAGTGGATACGTCAATCTTACATCTTGAAAAATCCCAAAAATGAAAATTTTCCATCCAAAAACCTCGAAGTTATTCTTGTTTCAGCGGAGAACTATTTTCGATTTTTTTTTCGAATTTTCCCGCTCAGAGAGAATTTTCCAACCAAAACTGAAAAATGTTACATCAAAATAACTTGAAATTTTCTAAGGAATCATTTTCTGCAATAAAAAAATGGTGTTCTAATTTGAAAAACGGAAGTTGACGTCATTTCCGGAAAAACCGGAGGTGCTCATGCCTTGAAAATATTTTAGATTTCATCAGCATCGTGAAATACTTATAAGTGCTGAATTTCATGAAAATACGTTCAGTAGTTTCCCGTATAAATATGGGTGAGGTTCCTCGTGAAAGACCCTGTATAGACATGGACTGTGCCTTCCCTTTATATCTATGCATGAAATACGGTCAAAGAAAGTGACAGAGAGAAACGCACGTCGAGCATGCAGTTGTCTTTTTCTAGAATTTTGATTGGTCCACACTCACCTCTATGTGAACACAAAAGAGACAGGTAATTCCCGACGATCATTTCTCCCTTTCTATAAAAAGGACATTTTCATGTTGACATTGCTCAGTCCATGTCTCTATGTTTATGCATATAGGAACCAACTTATCAGAACGTCAGCGGCGCAGAGTGGGCCTTGGTAAATAGTAAATAGGTCCGGATTAACGATTAACGGTAGTTAACAAGCCCGTTAATAAAAAATTATTATGTTAGCTTAAATAATCCGATAGTGAAAATGTTAACTTGATTAATTAACTGATTAATGAGTTAATGCTCAGCTATAATATCTAGTCCATTTGGTTAATACGATGGATGCCAATTATTTCAAGTTCAATTTGTTTGAATCGATAAATACCATTTTAACAAACATTGTTTTCAGTTGATGACAGATGGCATTACGAACAAACTAGTCCTATGCAGAAATATAACAGATGACGGTATTGAGGAACATTTACTGGTCAGAGTATATGGACACAAGACTGATTTGCTCATTGATAGGAAAGCGGAGATACGGTAAGTAAGTCGAACATGAAGATCATTCAAACCAAGAGCTAAGTACTAATGAATATTTGTCGGGCAATAGTATAGTGGGTCACGTGATCGCCATATGCCAATTAGATTGATTCATTTCTTAGATCTCAGCACTGAGGAAGCCAGCATGAATCCACCGTTAGACTAGGCGCCGAGTCGATTCAGAGTACTATACACAGAAAAGTTTAACACTTCTCCGACAGTGTCGGATCGTCATGGATCCACCAGGATCTGATGTTATCTCAAAATGCCTGCTGACCCAACATCTTCAGATTCTTCGAAGATGCTTTTCACCTCCATAAAAATCCAATCAATTGACTTCATCTGACAGGCAGAAAATTTCAGTTGAACCTACAGTAAATGGGTTTCCTATCGCACCATTAACAAAAGCTCATTGGGAAGCTATTACTCTAAGCCAAGCCACTCGAAGATTTAAATTTTTTTAGGTTTTCTCTCCACTAAGGTCAAAAAAGTACAGAGAAATGGTAAATGAAACAGAATTGTGATAATTAATTTAATTTCCTTCGACTAAACAACCATCTGCCAACCCTCAATCCAATCAAACGTGCAATTCTGATTTATTTCCCTTATCGCATTTTGTGTCATGGCTTTCACCGACTCAAATTTTCGTCCACGAAGCGGCAACTTAAGAGGGGTCGACACCGTTTTAGTGGTCAGTTCAAAGAGAGATAATGTATATCTTACGTCATGCAGAAACACAAATTTATATGGGATTTTCATTATAATTCAATTCAATCAGTTAGTCATGTCGGAATAAGTCAGAAATTTTTTATTCTCCAAAAAAAAAAAAATTTTTTTCATCGAAGAACAAATATTCATTCACATTTAATAACTTTCCGAGGTACAATTATCTCTTCTATGAATTTCCACATCCAAAAAATTTCTCGAAAAGTCTCGCCATTGGCTACAATTAGTATCCTGGTGAAATTGAAGAAAGACGATCGTTTAATTGCTGCCATCTTTTCGACGAAAGTGGAAACTATTGTAATATTCTTAACTTCTATTTATCGTACGAGTGTTCTGGCAACATCCCACATTCTGATAGTCTTTCCCCCTTTACACCTTATACGGATGTCGAGAAAGTCCGGTGGAATAAACTCCTTTTAAGCCAGGAGAACAAAAAGTCACATGTTACTAAATCTCGTGAAGGTCATGAAGGTTGGATCGTTGCCCCTTCGGTCCTTTCTTTTGAAAAGAAATTCGGTAGAATTTAGTACATCGAAAGTACCACTTCAGACGAATAGCGATTCTTGTTACTTTGGATATCTTTAGGCAGTTTTCACAAAAACATAAAATTTATATATTTATCAGAGATTGCGATGTCAGATTGGTTGGTGTTTTTGCATTACCAACATAAAAACGGCTACAAACAGGCAAGATATTACCTTGGAACATAAATATATGGAATGGACATTGACGTGCTATACATTCATTTTGTTGTGGTACAAACATTCGATGCTTCTCTGTCTAGCGCTACACTAAGGCAGTGGCGTAAAATAAATAAGAGTCTTTCGTTTGCATAAAAAGCTTAGCACTTTTCTTTTTTCGATTTGATTTACACCAGTGTAGTTTATATACTCATAATCAAAAGGAGATGTAGATAAACTACACCTCCTCTACACTGGTGTAAATTCAATCAGCAAACGAAAAATAAAATCGAGTGTAGAAAAGTGCTACACTTTTTATGCAAACGAAAGGACCTAAATTTATATAGTTCCTACCATACCTTTTCGTATGGAAAATAGATGTGACAATGATGTCAGATTCAACTATCTCAATTCTGATTTGCGACATTAAGCGACTATCTCACTCCAGTCTTTGGACAACAACAAATGTTCATTTTCCATTATTCCTTGTATGTATGTTCCAAGGATATAACACGCTTCAAATAGTGATTTTACGGAACTCGTAGGATTCTAGGAATCTCCTACTTTTCGACTCGAAATCACCCATCAATGACTCTTCTTAATGATATGATTTCTTATTAATGTAGGTATAATTGTCGTAGGCAATAGAACATACAAGTATTCAGCAGCCATCAGAATAATTATTTTTGTAGGTTGCATTGCTTTTCGGAGTAGCTGGTGCATTGAGGAAAGGTGAATTGCATAGGTTGGAGGATGCAGAAAAATTATGATCTTTTGAGAGTAACCAATACTACAACTTCAGAATTAATTCAGATGCATACAACCCGCCGATATGAATATTATGGTATCGTGGTATGCATCTGAATTAATTCTTATTATTTTATTCATTGCCTCGCTGTTTTTGGCTTGACCCTTTTCATTATTACTCAAAATGTCACATATCGAATATTCCCTCTATGAACGAACTGTTCAATCGGCAGCATGAAAATCAGGAAGAAAATTTATAACATGTCAATTTTGTTTAGGTAGTAATGATAATTTTCTTGCAATCAAGAATTCTGTATTTCAATTCACAATGAGGTCGACGGAAAATTTTTGTAATCAACTCGTTTATTAATTTAGCGATTAATGGTCTCGCTACGCTCGCACATTAAAGTATTTAAATCATTATGCGCTATCATTAATAAACGAATTGATGAAATAACTATTACAACGCTCCAGTTTTCTATACCCTTTACAGAAATATCCAACTGCTTCATCAGTACGGTCTTGCCCCATCTCTATATGCCACCTTCGAAAATGGTTTGGTTTATGAATTCATACCTGGAAGAACTCTCTCTTATGAAGATGTGTCAAACCCTAAAATATACAAAATGATCGCTAAAGAAATGGCGAAGATGCATAAAGTAAAGCACCCTGTTGATCAAAAGCCGGTAGCTAATTTCTGGTCAAAATTGCAGCAGTTCGTGGATTTGGTTCCGGATAAGTTTGATGATGAGATCAAACAGAAGGCGTAAGTACATTTTTTTTTTTGGAAGATACTAGAAAAAAAAATCAAGATCTTCTTGAAAGAAGTTCTTTTAGAGTTCAATGGATGTATAGGTAACACGAATGATTCAGCAAATTTACCTACCTCCTATAAATATTTTCAAATAGAGCCAGCAAAATAAAGGGCAAATTTATTAAATCAGTGTTAAACGAAGCTTGGATGTAGGAATATGTTTCATTAAAACCCGATTGCACCGACTTATTTAAGACAGGATTAACGTTAATTCGGTGATTGTTATAGTAACTGCTATAGAAATCAGAGAAATAATCCAGTATTAACGTTAATCTCGCCTTAAATAAGTCGGTACACACGGCCCTTACTAACATCATAACGCCGTCCACATTACTTATGCAAGCAGGTAGGTGTATAATTATTATTTTGTAATTGATTTGGACAACTTGTATTGAGTAGGTTGGCTATTTGCAACTGTAGTAATTGATATTTCATTGTGGAATATAATTGTACATGATCATAAAAATCACAAAATAGTAGTTGCAATGCGAAATATGAAATTTCGATAAGGCATACAACAAGTGATACGAAAAAACAAGATGTAATTACATTTAATCCTTCACAGGAGATATACGTATTAGAGATAATTTGCAAAAATTAAAACCAGTGAACCATGTGTCAAAGATGGATAGTTACTGAAACAATAAGGTTTTTTGACTTCTCAAGAATTTTCTGACTTATTAACGGGAACAATTGATTATCAAATCTGATACTGATTCAATTTTCGTAAGCTGAAAAAAAAGTTCATTTAAGGAAAGGAAACAACATTTGTCCAAAACTTAAAACTCGTTTATATCGAAATTAAATGTGGTTAAGAGGCTTTCAACACTTTTTTCTGAAATTTCTGTGAAATAATTGTAACGCCTTTTTCTCGGGGTACTCTAGCGCCAGCTATTCTTTAAGGGAAAATAGCAAACCTACCCTGGTAGCTACGAGCCGAAGACAAGGTTCCTCTGTGTCTGGAGTGTTAGCGACAACCAGTGAGAGTCAAAATCAACGTACACAAAAACTATATTTGTCGACTTGTACAAGGAAACTCAAATGGCACTATTATAAAATTCGTACAGTGAAACCCAGGTGACCAGTAACATATCTGTTATGTTTTCTTGGGAGATCAAATGGGGAACTTTGTTATGTGTTATTTTTCTGTAACCATTACGTGTCTGATACGATAATTGGGATGTACCTGTGCCGTATCCAAATTACATCCGCATTTTGTAAATTTTATGTTCCCGCTCCATGATATCCACGTAACATATTTGTAACATTGTTCTTTATTTGCCATGTATCATTTTGAGATCATAAACAGAGCATGACACCATAAGCGTTTTAACTACCGTCGAGGGCGCTGTAAAACGTAAACAAATATGGAGTATTGTGAGAAATGCTATTGATACTGCTGTCGTTTCGATATGTATTTTTATTATCATTTAGACGTTTTGTCAGTTGAATAGTGGATTACTGAAAGTGAAGAGCAGATATTGTACATTTGATAAGTTATTTGTGTGCCATAGTGATTTTCCAGTGAAATGGAGAATTACTGAAAAGAAAGTGAGATGGATATCGAACTGTAGGTCAATAAATCACTTCTCATATTTCATAGCAGTCCTATAAAACATAATAGACTATGTTTTTGTTATATCCAGCATATAAAAACCATATTTGAATAAATAATGTCCTGTTTGGTGTAAATTTCGATAGGTTATTTCCTCACGTGTTGCATGTTCCTCATATGTAGAAATAAATGAATGAATCATATACCTATAATATATCAAAACTTTTCTTCAGAAAGATATGAAATATGCATATAGTATTCTTTTCATTCTCACAACGCATGGACACAATTCTTCTAAAAACTTTTTGACCCAAGATTAATGAACTGTTGATCATTCTTTTTATGGAATGCAGCAAAGTGCAAAGACCAGAAAGACATGTCCTAATCAATCTTGGAGAACAACAATCATGAACCCAGCAGTTTGCATGATGTAATTTATTCTTTCTAGTTCTATTAACGTGTGCTCTAATTTTTGTAATCTGAAATTTATGAAAATATATTGTTTTTGAACATGAGTTCATTCGTTCACATACCTCACCGAACTGATGCGAGATGTTTTTGAAATTTATTTTCAAAAATGATTGATAAACTATTTGAAAAATCAAAATTCGAGTTCAATATTATTGCAATAGTTTTTATTAATTTCCATGATTTTTCATCTTTTTGTTGAAAGCGTTTTCAATAATAAATGAAACATAAAAAACATAGCATATGAAGGTAATATATATAGATCTCCCATGAAACAAATATTTGCATGATCCATGTTTGAACTATTTATGCTCCTTTCAGAAAGGAGATGTGTTCCTTGTTTGAGGCGGACATAGGAGCATAGCTGCTACATAAGCGTTCTGTATTTGTACTCTTAGTGAGATATATCTGTTATAAAACAAGGAGCGCGGGATACATTTCTGCTTCATAACTGCTATGAGATATGGTCACCTGGGAAGACTCGAGATCAGTGAATCACGGACGGAATGAAACAGGATCCCATCTCAAACCTGATACGGGGTTTACCGACGTGTTCACCAGCCAGAACCTAAGACAGGTATCGGACCTCAGCCAGGTTAGGGGATGAAATAGGACGGCACTGATTCACGACAGCTCACCCCTAGGTGCGTTCTTCACCCCCTGAGTATTCACGCCAGCGGGGTTCATCCATAATAGCAGCGGTGAACGTCGGACAAACGAGGGAGGAAAGAGGGTTAGCCACTCCAAAGTGCGTTCTGCACCCCCTGAGTATACACGCCAGCGGGGTGCTTCAGCAGTAGGAGTGGAATCTAAACCGGGGTAGTAAGGGATGGAGGAAGTTTTTCGCCACTCCAAAGTGCGTTCTGCCCCCCCCTGAGTATCCACGCCAGCGGGATGCTTCAGCAGTAGGAGTGGAACTTAAACCGGGGTAGTAAGGGATGGAGGAAGTTTTTCGCCACTCCAAAGTGCTTTCTGCACCCCCTGAGTATCCACGCCAGCGGGGTGCTTCAGCAGTATGAGTGGAACTTAAACTGGGGAGTAAGGGATGGAAAGGGAGGCTGAAGGTCCAATGATATAAAAAAAGGACGGAGTGTCGTCTTACCTATGGTTTCGGTTTGGCCACTTGCACTTCGTAAATTTTGTTTGGTGACAAACAGAAGTGAAGTAAAAAAAAATAAATTTGTATTCTGAATTGTGCAAAAAAAAACTCAACGAAAAAAATCTTCTAAGAACAATAATTCGTCGTCACACGGAGCGTTAATTCGGGTTCGTAAGTGAGTCAACAGCAAGTGAATTAATCGTAAGTGAAGTGACCTGCAGGGGGCATCTTATTTTATACCCACAGGGGGGGTGCGAAAATCAGATGTGCCCCGACTGTCGAAATTCTGTTAAATTTGCGTCGATGAAGACATCTTAATTTCGACATATTTGTGCTAGCGAACAAAAAACACGGTTCAGAACTGAAAACGGAATAAAAACGGTGCGGAATGTTTACAATTCCGAACGATGCCGGAATCTTGAATTGGAAACTGAAAATCTTTCTCTCCAAAATTAATTCAAAATAAAATTACTTAAAATGAAACTAAAAGATTATTCTAAAATGAAGGTGCATTTTCGTGAGAAAAATACACGTTCATTACATAATATATAACTCGCAAAAATCGATATGAATTTGGCGTGCAAACAAAAGGAAAAATTTCCTCGTTATCTTGAAATAAAATGCATGTCATCAAATTTTTTCACGAAATAAAAAAAGGGCCGCTTAGTAGAAATTTTATGTTTCGCATCACAACTTATTATTTGAATAAATGCATGGCAGTGGAAATTTGTTGCATCGTATGAACATCAACGAATAAAAGCCACAGTATCATCATTACGACTTCGGAACATAAGTAAATGAGAGGAAAGAGGAAGGGCTATTGCGGTGCTAGCGATGCGGCGCCCTAGGCAACCGCCTACCTCCTGGAGACAACCCTTTTCCAAAAGCTGAAATTATTGAAAAATTATATTTCAGGGTTCTTGGGTTGCGATTTTTCGATTCGATTCGCGACTGCTACCGATTTGATTAGTCATGCTTATTTTGTTTTCAATTATTTTCAGTTACGAAAAGCAGAATTTCCCCAAGGAGCAGTTATTGAAAGAGATAAGAGAATTCAGGGAAGGGGTTAGAGATTTCGATATGGATATCGTGTTTGCTCATAACGATCTTTTACTGGGTAACATCATTTACAACGAGGCCAAAAACAAGGTTTTTTTCATCGATTACGAGTATGCCAGCTACAACTACCAACCTTTCGACATAGCCAATCATTTCACGGAATTTGCAGGTAAACTTAACTTCTTCTTGAGAATAAATCATTGATAAAATACAGTCGCGTGTAATTGAGGCGATTGGGGCCGCACACATAAAAAGCTTAAATGGTTGATTTTTCGGCAAACGACTCTTACGATTTTCATAAAACTTTTTCATTCAAAAGCCTGGTATTTCATTTTAAAATACAGCACTTTTTACATAAATTACGACGAAATTATTCAAACAAATATGGTCAAACATGAGCGTGGCACAAATTGCTGGATGGTTGCATGAGTTGGGGGAATTTATCTCCTAGGAAACGTGACTAATATTTCTTATTTCTCATTCATTTTCGTAATTTAATGAGCACCATTTTAAAATGAATCTACTGCCTATTGAGTGATGTCTAACCTCACTAATATAGTGTATATCGAAGATTTCAAGAAACTGGTGGTTTCACTCGGAGACCTTAAATAAATGGGTACCGGAGCATATCTGAAAGGGATGAAATGGTTAAGAAATCGTCATCTCATGGGCGTTGATAAGCAATACAAGCTCTGAAGAGTTCGAGTAGTGTAGTGTCAGTAAGTGGACAATTAGACCATCCTTCAGATTTCTTCAGAAAGCTAACTTGACTCCAAAAAAGCCAGACAGAGGCCCGAAACTGACCGCAGCACACCGTCGAGCCCGGCTCCAATTTGCTGGTAAACACCTCCAAAGAGCCATTGAGCAATGGAGCTCCATCCTCTTCACTGAGGACAGCTGAATGTGTCTCCATGGCAAACGACAGAAGACCGAGTGTACGGGTGTCCAAGGGAATGGTTTCCGCTGTTTTGCTGAAACATAAATAGTGTCATCAGCTTGTTTTCGTATCTGGTGAAGCTCGGAAATCAGGTCTGGCAGCTAAAAATACGTTGAGGACATTCTTCTTGATTATTTTGTGCTTTGCACAGGGTATATCGCGAAAAACTTTGCTTTGATGCCTGATAACGCTCGCAAGTGTTACTCGCCGGTTCCTTCAAGAGGTGGAAATTGGGACAATGGCGTGGTCAGCACTTAGTCAAGAATTGAATCTTACTGAACCTTCATGAGACGAGCTCAAATGGAGGGTTCGAGATACGGTTCCGTCAAGAACCGTAGAGGTGAAAACTGCGCTAAAGAAAAAGTGGCGTACGATTTCCCAATACTTCAAAAAATTAATGAAGACGAAATCACATACCTTTACGTAAGTAGTTACGCAATCATAGGGCTCAGGAGCCGAAGTCTAGAGGAACTCAAGAATCACTCTCCCTCTGACATCATCTCCTTTCTGAGTATGATGGGACTAGAGGGAAAGGTTTAGCTCTCAGAGCTTGTCTGTGTGCTACAATAGACCGCTTTGATAGCGGTGGCAGGTTTGGTTGGTCGACCAACAACATGGCCAAACAAAGCACTACCTAACCTAACAGAGAGGATAAAGCAACATAAGAAATACTGTGAGAACCTAGCCAACTACAACAAAACAGCACTCACACTTCACCAAATGACCACCGGCCACAAATTCAACTTCGAAGATGTGGAGATCCTAGATAGAGAGAAAAACGGACACAGAAGAAACATGAGCGAGATGATTCAGATTAGGCGCAACAACACCCCGTAAATCACTGAGAAGATGTAGAACATCTGAGTATCATTTACAACAGTTTAATAAACAATTGAAGACGAAAATTCGGCTACAGTGATACCAGCTTTAAAGTGTTTTCCAGAAGTTCGTTATTAAGATCGTACTGTTTGTTTGTGTGTCTTTTAACATATTTTGTATATTTTATACTTTGTCGACTAATATTCGAAATAGTAGAGTCCACCTCTGACAACTACTAGTGGCGGTGACAGATGAACTCGACGAAAACGTCAACTGAGACAAAATTTCTGCGTCGTCAACAATGTCATCTGTCGCAGCCAATATTCCGAGTTTTCCAGCCGAAGAATATACGTAAGAAGATAATAATTGTGATATTAGAATTTGATCTCCTTAATACTAATCAATAATAAGTGAAATTGTGGATATTTTATATGGAATCTCTTCTGTTTATATCCCAAATTTGAAATAAATAAATGATAATTGATGATTCTCCAAAAAATTCTTCAATGCCATATTTTTGATATTCCCTGCGACTTTTACTGTTACATTACTGGTTGACTGGGTTTTATTACCTTAAAAAAGTATGACCCAGTACAATTTTTCCTCGGGTTATCCTATGTTTCTGCATCCCTCGAATCCTCTCCTTCCCGACAGTCATCTAACACTATGCATATAATACATTTTTGCAAAGTAGTATATTTTGACCCACATCACATATTAATCTGGAAAAATAGTGAAAATGCCTATTGTCATAACACTACCCTTTCATATAAAATATTCATTTAAGGTGTGAGCGAAATAGATTACAGTAGATTTCCGCAGAAAGATCTTCAAATGGACTGGCTTAAGACTTATCTATTGGAATATAAGGGTGTAACGGCTGTGAGCGATAGGGATGTTGAAACTTTATACATACAAGTCAACAAGTTTGTTTTGGCAGCACATCTTTTCTGGTATTCGTGGTCCCTAATCCAAGCAGCCCATTCTCACATCGATTTTGATTTTATAGGGTAAGTGTTTCCAACATATCGCACACATCCTAGAAGAGAGTTATTACAAGTCAGAGTGCGAGCGGCACATAGTCTTCTGCGAATATAATCTATAACAGTGTTTTTCAACCTTTTTCATGACACGACCCCCATAGTAAGAAAAAATATTTCGCGACCCCTCCAACATTTGCTTTTTTTATATCACCTTAGTCGTGCGAATTGATATTTTTATCAGTAGCACAAAGACTAAGCAAGAAATCACTCAAATTTGGAAAATAAATCAATTATCACATCGAATCCGTCTTTTTTAAATTTTTAAGTTTATTACTTTTTTAAGTGGGGTGATTTTCTTGACGTCTCGCGACTCCTCTACAGAAGCTTCGCGGCCACCTATAGGATCCCAACTGACAGGTTGAAAAACACTGCTCTGTAATATTTATGAGTGCGAGAAAGTGACTCTTTGTGGGAAAAGGGTTGTAGAAAAAAAATATTTCGGACTTGTACCATTCCTTTAGGATACTTACGATATGTTTACTTATTAACCATAATTTCGAACAAATGTTTCGTTTAATTTTGTGATTCCCCATATTTTTTTCTCAAAACCATTATTTCATTTTTGGTACCTCACCTCACCTTGGCAATTGGAAGAATCAGGATAATTATAATAATAATAATGAAAATCCATATTCTGCTCTTTTTCAGATACGCAGCTAATCGTATCGAAGATTATTTTAAGAGGAAACCAGAAATATCAGCTTTATAGTTGCTAGAATCAATTTGATGACCTTCCTCTCGGATCTACAAAACCATCACGATATTTGATGCGGTTATGGAGATTGAGAATCTCACTGGAGGTAGTTTGTTACCTGATTGATTTTTTGCTGTATAAATTGTTATTATATTTCATTGGTTGTTTCATTTCACATTTTCAAACATCCTTCAATTCCTTCCATGCCCCATGAAGGGACAGATCCTTGTAGAACCTAGCTGTACATGGACGTACCGACAATATAATAAATATATAGGGTACGTGAATGAGAAACACACTATGTTCTATTTAATAAATGTTTATTCTGTAGGCGATCGATTTCAGTTTATACAACCATCATCAGGCCAGTTGAAATGAAAACAATTAACAACATTGCAAAAATAATATTCTTTCATTCCTTGTAACATGACAAATTGAGGTTATGAGATTATCTGCAGAAAGGCAGGAATGTGAAACATACCGTCAATCGGAGTAAGCAAAGATATTAAATAATAATAATAAAGATATTATAATATCTTTGGAAGTAAGCTCGAAAAGGTTCAACATTCTAATCATGAATAAACTATAGTATCAAAATTAAAATTCCTTTATATGCTCAATTATAATGACTATGAATATTAAGATTAAGCAGTGTGGGTTCAATCCGACGAGGCGAGCGAATACAGGAAACGGAAGTAGATAAAGGTCAAAAGGAGATAAAACGTCAAAAAGTCCGGCGGGAAGATTCAAACATCGAGCTAAATGAAAGGGGGTTATGAGCCTGAAATTTTTTTTGGATGTATTGAAATCAAGTGTGTTATTTAAAAGGCAATCTTAATTCTCTTAATTATTTCGTATTGTTCAAGAAGGTAATTTTAAAGTGATTATATTTTCGTTATGTAAAAGTTCATGGTTATCAAAGTTTGTTGTATGATTAAGTTCTGGAAGGTGCTCTCTAAGAGCTGGATGGGGTCTATTCTTCAGGTGTTCGCTGAATCTTTTCTTCATGTTTCGGGTTGTCATACTTATAATTTTTGATTCAAATTTATATAGAAGGGATGATTTCCGGAGCACTACGCTCGCGGGGCCCATCCTCTACTTTTTCAATTTTTTTCAAAATAATTTTTCAATGATAATTCGGTTTTTTCAAAACATAGATAAATTTTATCGATAAAAAATAAGTTAGATCAAATATAACTAATGAATTAAAATCAACCAAAAATTGAACAAGTTAACAGTAGCAAATCAGGTAGAAAATACAACTCAATATTCATTTCTACAAAAAAGAACTAACATCTACATAAAAAATTATTGAATGTCGAAAAACTCATCAAGTTCTTCTTTTCATTTTCATGTCTTGTTAGGTACCTACCTAACGTTCAAACTTGATCTAGTTATTGTAGGCTGTGTAGAGTGCCGGCTTCCGCGACCGTTCGACCGCCGTTGGGTCCCAGGAGGACTTGGGGTTCCTACCGTATTTTGGTGCTCATTTTGTTAATATATCGCCGACTTCCGACCGATCAAGTTACAGGTTGATAGCTTTTTCCGACCTGCTGTCTGACTGGCAGCCATTTCGAGGGTCACAGAGAGAAAGAGAGTGCACTGCAATTACAGGGATGGGACTGGGTACAGCCGCCGACAGAGTGAGTGACTTACCAGGATTCCAAAATTTAACCGTATTTACCGTCTATTTCAACCGTACTTTCCTGGAGTGACCGTATCAAATTTAACCGTATTTACCGTCTATTTCAACCGTACTTCCCTGGAGTGACCGTACCAAATTTAACCGTGTTCACCGTCTATTTCAACCGTTCTTTCCTGGAGTGCCCCCACAACATTTAACCGTATTTACCGTCTATTTTAACCGTATTTTCCTGGAGAGACCGTATTTCATCAGCCGCCCCACACCGGCCAGGCCGCCGGTTGATATCAACATTTGTTACTACTTGTACATTGTACATTTGTTTATTTTGTTGCCAGTTATTTTTGCCAGTGAGAGTTTGTTCCCTAAATCAGTTAGAGCTAGATTTATATCAGAAGAGGTAGGTACTCTTTATGAACGATTAAAAACCGTCAGAAGGCAGAGATCAAGAAGACGTTACCACCCTAGTTTTCACTGCTACCCTTCTCCACTGATCATTTAAGTCCCCGGCTCTCTAATTCTTTGGAGATTCTGTGAGAGACGTGGGGTTTCACTGAACGTCCAGGGTGAGAGAAAAAAGCCCATCACACTCCTTATAGACTCGTACTCAAACTGGGTAGAAGTTAGTCAGATTATATAAATCAAAAACTGCAGATGACGTGATCAATTTTCGGGAACAGAAATTTTGGTAAACAGAAATTCTCGCAATTTGCACCCCTCTCTAGACTTCTAAACACGTTATCGACGGTGGCATGTTTTCAAAGGATGAGGCATGATTTCAAGAGGAGGAAAAATCTAGGTTGACCAGATTATCCCCAGTTCAATGACGGACGGACCTGGTGAATGTGCATACATTTATATACAGGGAGAGTCTTTGAATCGTAAAAATATTTGACAGTAAAATTTTTTCATGTATCTATCATTTTTTTCGATTTTGCCCTGATAAAAAGATATATAGATTTTAAAAGTGGCCAGAGTACCCAATTTTTCGAATTTCACAGATATATTTCATTCATGAACGCCAAATTACTCGAAAACTATATTCCCAAATTCATCTCATTCGATAAAATCGTTTGTGCGAACTGAAAATAATATTTTTTTATGTTGTTCAACAACCTTTTAAACCGAGCCGATTCGGGAAAAAATGGTAAATGAAAAAAGTGTTTCCTTTGACCTCAAGAATCTACTGTAAAATATTTGTACGAGTCAAAGACTCACCCTGGTATATGCTTCCACCCAGCAAACACTGAAATGCAGTCACTGTACAAAAACTGTACTTCGTTGCTTCAATTGACTGCAGTTACGCTAATGCAATAACTGCACCAAAAAGGACCGTATATGTCCCGGTGGACTTTGCAGTTACTGTACAGTACAAACTGCATTCGACATACAGCCACAGCTGCACTTCAAAAACAGCGATGGCATTGCAATCCACTGTACAGCAAGCTGCAATTCAAATGCAGCAGTTACGTGCTAAAACTGTACAGCAAGTTTTACTTTAAATGCAGTGGTCGCTGTGCAAAAACTGTACAGCTAGCTGTATTTTATATACAATAGACACTGTGCTCAAACTGTACAGGGTGGGCAAAATTTGTTGTCTACTGAGGGGATCTCGAGAACTATAGCAGCTAGAAGAAAACGGACGACACATTCTCGAGCTCTTTTTTCTTGACTAATCCAAAACTGAAAACAGATCCAGCCTAACGTTCATAGATTTTGAGTTATGAACGAAAATTGAGAAATTGTCATTTTCAATAAAGCTGAATAACTCTTTTATTTGAACTCTTATTCGAAATCCGTTGTTACATTCTACAGGCACTTTTTTATGAAGAATTCGAATATGATATCATTAAATTTTTTCATCCAGTCATTTTCGAGATACGACAGGGATTTCCGATTTTTCAAATGTAAACTATAGTTGAAAATTCTGCCATTCTGCTGCAATATTTTTGCTGATTTCAAAAATGTATCATATGTTGCTATTCACATTAATATAACATAAAAAAAAAATTCATTACTTTTTCCTGCTTTTCGATTCACTGTTGAATTTTTAGTAGCCTGACGTAACCATAGCAACCGTCGAATATGCATTATATTTTGTGAACCTGAGCCTCTATGATTGAAATCAAGGATTGCTGAATAAATATTTCGATGATTAATTTGCCATCGTTTGTTCTCGCGATCTTTGGCATGCTTATCTTACGATGGTTCTCAATTCGAATACTACTGTGGATAGACGTACCTATTTTTCATCATCTTACTTTTGTAAAAATCATAATTATAGATAGCTTTAGTATTTTATTTATATTACTGACTCTTTAAGTTTCTTTCATGAATTGAAAAAATAATTTCGAATAAATTTTCTTCTTTATATAATAGTCAGACGAAAGTCTTTTACTCTCTTTTAAAGGATATCGATCTCGATATATAAAAGAAATAATTATTCGACAGTCTGTGATTCCTATCACACAAGGTTGAGTTCACATAGGATTAAGTGGAGTTCACAAACCATAATGCATTTTCAACGGTCGCTATGGTTACGCAAGCCTACTAAAAATTCAACAGTGAATCGAAAAGCAGGAAAAAGTATTGAATTTTCTTTCTTATGTTATATTCATGTGAATAGCGACTTATGATACATTTTTGAAATCAACAAAAAAATTGCAGCAGAATGAAAGGACTTTCAACTATAGTTTACATTTGAAAAATCTGAAATCCCTGTCGTATCTCAAAAATGACTGGATCAAAAAATTTCACAATATCATATTTGAATTCCTCATAAAAAAGTGCCTGTAGAATGTAACAACGGCTTTTGAATACGAGTTCAAATAAAAGAGTTATTCAGCTTCATTGAAAATGACAATTTCTCAATTTTCGTTCATAACTCAAAATCTATGAACGTTAGGCTGGATCTGTTTTCAGTTTTGGATTAGTCAAGAAAAAATAACTCGAGAATGTGTCCTCCGTTTTCTTCTAGCTGCTATAGTTCTCGAGATCCCTTCAGTAGACAACGAATTTTGCCCACCCTGTACAGTAAGCTGCACTTTAAATGTAGCAGTTACTGTGTGAAAACTATATCGAAACTTGCAATTACGAAACAATATTCTATTAGAGAAGTTTCCTAGTTATAAACAGAAAATCTTTTCTGCAAATTAGGAAATTTTCAATTTCACTTGTATTTTGGCGGTAAGCGCAAGGGTGAGTTCACGCTATTTGAGGAGCGGCCTGCTCTTGGGGGTGGAGGTTAATGAACCATAGAAGTTATCTACGTCAATCTTCGAAGCAACGTAGTTCGTGCCTGCTATAAACGCCGGTTACATAGAGATAATAGAGTAGTGCGTCGCCGGTGGCGCCATCGTTTGGCGTATGCTGCACCGCAATAGACGTGTATGCTACCTTGTGATCGTAACCGTCAAAAGCAGTGATGCCATCATTTTGGTACCACCATGGTGCGATGAAGTATTCTTCTACCATGGGTATAATCCATATTTTGGTAATGAAAGGAGTCTTCAATTATTCAGCTACTCAATTTCCTACTCCGTATAGCGATAAAAAAAATAATTTATTGAAAACAGAACAATAATACAAGTTTATCACAACACAAAAACGAAAATATAATAATCTTTATACAGCGGTTGTACATTACACTGTGGAATGAGTTCAGGCCTACAGGAGTTGCTAGAAAAACTTTTTCATTTTGAATGTCTGAAATATTTGGTCAGGGAGGAGACGCTGCTGCATTAACCATTTTTTTATGTGTGTAACTTGAAACATGTCGTACAATATCACTTCTTTCTCTAAATGCAACACTGCAATGCTGCATTGACCCAAACACTCCGTAGGTACATTGGACTTCAGAATCAAGTTTTGTTTTTTTGAGGAATGGAAATTCTTTTGAAAGATCTTCCGTATATTTGCCCTTTCTTTTTTTATTATTCATCTCAAATTTTCTTGAGAAAAAAACTGAATTAAATTGAAGATTTTGACGGACATTTTGACGGACGTTTTCCAGTGACTTGAACGATTGACGGACTGTCCGTCACAATGACGGACGTCTGGTCACCCTATATGATTCTGTTATCTGTGCTTATATGTTCATCACCACTTCTTCCCAATAAGGAACCTAAATCTTCGAATCCTGATATCTTCTGATGCCGAATATTATATGATAGACCACCGCTTATGGAAATTTCATCGAAAATTAAAATGCAGTATGCATCCAACTCATCCATGTTTCCTATCTGAATTCTCAAAAATTCTAGAACCGATTTTAAAATTACGCCTTCAAATGGTGTATTAAAAAGAGAGTTTGCAAAGTTTTAGGTACAGGCAATTTTAAAGCTGATCCTAAATACTTATATTATCTTTAAAGTCTTGAGCTTCCTTTAAACATGCAGAGAGCAAAGTTTTATCATTTATGGTCTATCGTCGACCTGTAGGCGATTTTGCCGAGTTTCTCAATTGGGAATTAATGAAATGCTTGCTAACTGAATTTGAATATTCTTCAATATATTAGAATTTTACCGTCTCTATACAATCTGTTTATTTCACTAAGCTAAGTTCTTTTATTTCTCAATAATTTTTTCAATTCAGGAAGTTTAGACGTTATATTTCTATGTATCCGGTACACATCTTTTTCTACTTTATTTGAATGATAAGCCTCTTCAAGAATGAATATTTATGTCTTGTCTATGAATGAGTACGACCAAACGTACAGCAAAACTTTCCGAGACGTCAATCCTTGTTTGGCCACCGTTTGGACGGCTTCACCGTTCTTCGACCATGAAAGTTTTCGCCTGACATTATCGTATGTGACCCATTTCTCATCAGAAGTCACCAGCCTCTTAAAAAAAGGCTCGATTACGTTCCGTTTGGCCAAGAAATCGCAGATGGAAACACGGTCTATCAAATTTTTTCCGTTCGTTTTTTAAGCTCAAGCTTCTTTTTGAATCCAGCCTTATGGAGATGGTTCAAAACTGTTTTGTGGTCGATTCTTAGCTTCTGAGTGATGCTACGGCAGCTCTCATTCCGATCTGCTTCGATCATTTTCATGATTTTATCGACATTCTTGACTAGGCCTCCCAGTGCGTGGTGCATCTTTCACATCAAAATTACCAGAACGGAATCGATGAAACCAAAATTAAGCGTGATTGGCTGTTACAGTATTGGCACCATAAACCGCATCTACATTTGCAGCCGCCCGACTTGCATTTTCCCTTTTATCAAAGCAAAATTGTAAAACATAACGAATTTTTCCTTTGTTCACTTCCATCTTTGACTGTTTAATTGACAACTGAATCGTTCGGTCATAACAATGACAAAAACTTGTTTTGCTAGTACATGAATTCCTCTTTCCAAAGAGTATAAGTTTGTCCCAATGCGACGCATGCACACCGAGGTATAGGTCAATAAAACCATCTATCAAAAAAAATGGATTTCTTTTTCCCCAATATTATCTTTACACAATATGCAATGAACAAATGGAACAACCTAGGTACTTAAAAAAAAGAATAATCGATAGGCCTTCAATTATATGTCTTTTCGTATTAATAATCCAGTGTTTTTCCCTCAAAAGATCCTAAGAGAATTAATTTAAAAGCCTTTTTCGGTAGAATTAAATATTGCCCTCGATTGCTGCAAAACCTGGCCTTATCTATAAGAAATGCAAGAATGTATGGTCATTTATTATTTCAGCATTCAAAGGAAAATAATATCCCATTGCAAGGGACCAGGAATGCAGTGCTCTAATTTTTGCATTTTTATATAATATAACGACATAAATACTCATAGCAATCTTCATTCACCAATTAAAAATGAGCAAACACTAACGAAAACTGCGAAACGTTAATCCAACTTGAGAACAACGAAACACAACAAATCCGTTTAGTATTAATGACGGATTGGTCAGTTCACCAAGTATACCATGACCAAGTATACCATGTTATTGCAAGAACGGAGGTAACCAATGGAAAATGAGACCACATTTGTCGCCACAGTCTCGTTAGAGTGACTGTATATTGTCAATTACAGTGACTCTAACACTAGAGACAATTGGAAATTTTACAAGAACACGGCGGCTTAGAAGCACAGATTTCAATGCTGTGATCTGTAATCCGGAATGCGGATTGGATGATGGATGACGTCACTTCACTTGATCAAATCCGCCATGTTATTACAAAAACGATGAAAAATGAGACCAGAATGGTCGCCACTATCTTGGTAGAGTCCCTGTACTGTCTTTTTCAACTTCTATTGCAAGCCACATTGGTGAAAAAAAAAAATCGAGCAAAAATAAAAATACGAATTTCTCTTTTTCTTTTGTAATCTCAAGTCTAGCTCAAGACCCTTACTCAAGACATTCATTGGTTGAGTTTCAAGACTCGCTTCTTAAGATATTATCAACCGAGATAGGTCTAAAGCCCGTTTGCAACAGCCGAGAATTCTCAACAAAATTCTCGCAAGAAAACGGCAGAGATTATTTAGTACGCAACTCAACAGAGAATTCTACCGAAAGTGCGTATGTAACGGTACATAATTCACGGCGCATGAAATCTCGAGTAAATTTTCTAGAGAATTCTCGGCTGTTGCAAACGGGCTTTAGACCCGTTTTCAGGTCTTACGGGTCTTAGGGTTCGTGGCTCGAGTGTCACTTGAGTTATCTGTCATATTTTTGCTTTTAACCCTCTAATGCCCAAGTTTTTTTTTTTTTAAATTATTTCCGTATATTTTCAAATTAGCTTATGTAATCTACATCTTTTTTTCGCAAATAGTTAACTGATTTACATTAACACCTGTATACTCACAAAATGAACCTATACTGAAGGCGGACGTGGGCAGAATAATTTTGTATCCACTTATATGCAACCAGTCTCAAGGCGGACTTGGGTATTAGAGGGTTTTAAGGAAACTTCCAGTGAAAATGAAGACAGTGAGAGCGATTTTATGATTCGATATTGTCGCAGACGTAATTAATATAATAATTTCGCATGGCTCACTTATTGATTCATTTAAATCGATGAAATCCAAATATGAATATGGAAATATGTAATATTAGAATATTACATGTAAATTTTATCGCCCACGCCGTTTTTCTTTTTTTTTTTTGGTGTAGCAGGGGGCAAATCTGCAAGACAGACGACCACACCCTCTCCTGAGGGTGAACAAGTGTGGGATTCTCACTCTCCTGAGCTCGAGACCCACTAAAAACTCTAAACTTCTTCACAGGTTCCGGGCATTTTCCTATTAACCAGTTGACTCTTATGGTTTCTAGACTCTCACACGATCATAGTCGTGTTGATACTTGTATGCTGCCTATATCTTTTATAGGTTAAGTTCTACTTTGGTTACATTTAAATCCTTAACGGATCTCTCGGTCTTCGGTGGTAGGTTCTTGACCTTCTAGCTTCTTCTGTTGGATCGTAGTCGACTAATCTTCGTAGTTCCTCATTTGGATGTTGTTTGGCTTTGTCGAATATCCTTTCCGCCTTTCTCTTCATAAATTCTGTAACTGGTTCCCATTCCAAGTCCTTGTAGATTTGTTTGTTCCTAACAAACCAGGGTACATCCATCGCCATTCTAAGGAGTTTATTCTCAGTGGCCTGTATTCTCTTGATGTAATTCTTGGCTGCGAAGCCCCATGCCGCCGATCCATATGTTAGTTGTGGCCGCGCGATAGTTTTAATCATCGTCAACTTGATGTTCTTATTCACATGACTTCTTCTGCCTATGACTGGATAAGGTTTACTCATTGCGGCTTTTGTTTTATCAACTGCACATTTGATGTGGTTTTTCCATGTTAGTCCCCTGTCAAGCTTCACTCCTAGGTATGTTGCTTCATTTTTCCATTCAACCTCTTCTCCATCAACTTCAAATTTTTCTTTCATCCTCAATCTTCTCTTTTGCAGTAATATTGCTTGAGTCTTTCTTCCATTGATTTGAATTTTCCATTTGATGCACCATTTGAGTAATTCATCTATGGCTTCCTGCAGTCTCTGGTGTGTGATCTCTGGGCGTCGATGTCTGAACGCTATTCCTGTGTCATCTGCGTACAAGGTGAGCATATTTCCAGCATTCTTCGGGATATCATGAACGTATATTACGTATAGCAGAGGTCTCAGTACCGATCCTTGAGGCACTCCCGCTTCCAATTGTCTGGTTTGAGAGGTTGCTCCATCTATCCTCACATAAAAGTTTCTATTCCTCAGATAGTTCCTTATAATCTTGCACAGCTTGGTCGAATATCCTGCTTTTTTCATCTTGTAGATTAGGCCTTCGTGCCATACTCTATCGGAAACTCTCTCGATATCCATCAGAACTAATCCTGTGGCCTGTTTGGTCTGCATTCCTTCGGTGACGTATTCTATGAGCCGAGCAATTGGAGTTCAGTCGA
This sequence comes from Coccinella septempunctata, assembly GCF_907165205.1. Lineage (NCBI taxonomy): Eukaryota > Metazoa > Arthropoda > Insecta > Coleoptera > Coccinellidae > Coccinella > Coccinella septempunctata. Next base: position 17,738,307 of record NC_058196.1, read on the forward strand.
ATGTTCACGTCGCATTAAAAATTGTTCGGGTGGAATTATCTTCAACATTTCTGTTTCCTCATTCAGCCTTTTAACTATAACCCTCTCGACGATTTTTCCTATTGCTGATAGTAGGCTGGTTGGTCTATAATTTTGAGGAAATTTTCGTTCCTTTCCAGACTTGTTGAAAACTATCGTTTCTGCAGTTTTCCATCTCTTTGGGGCCGTTTTTCTTTTAATCGATCAAAATAAATATCGCGAATCGAATCCACCAATCAATTCCTGTTAAGAAAATGTCTCAATATTCATTCTTTAACGATTTTACAGGGGGCGGAAGTCAGGGACATGCGAACAGAAGGGGTGCAATGGCGGAGTCAGCGACGTCACTGGGGCGCCGGACGCACGCGCATCCCCCTGTTTATTGATTCAATCTTCGGATGACTAAGGTGAACTACCCAGACGTTAGTCAGTCCAAAAATTAACTTTTTCGGTCAAATCTGAGCAATTTAAGAAGATACAGTGTTGTGTTGAAAGCTGCTGGTGATCTTAGTGGAAAATGGCCGAAGAAGGGCCCCAAATCAAGGCCATTGATGGCGGTAAGTTCAAGCAAGAATCTCTCTGACGTGATATCTCGGGGGTAAACATAAGATGTTTCACGATGAATAATAATATGTATATTCAATATGAAGACGTATGTCAGAATTCTTCGGAAAGCACAACATTTTGTATCATAATTAATATTGTCGCTGAATTTCGCCTTGCGACAATGGAAATTCTTGCTGCCTGTTTTGACTTTATATTTCAGCTTATGCATTCATGACCTATGTTTCTGAAGCTATTCGTGAAACCCATGTTCTCAGTGGAAAACTATGGCCCATTTGTTGATTGTATCGATTCACCATTTGGTGTTTCTTTTTCATTTGACTTGGAAGTTTGAAGTCTTGATCAGATGGAACCAAGACGTCAAATTGTTGCGAGAAGTGTTTATGGAACTGACATAACATGAGCATCAATAAAAATATACGAATATTCGGGCGATATTCTTTAACGGAAATGTGTTTTTTGTCAACAATGGAAATCTTTTTATCAGGATTCGAGACTTTAGGAATTTTACAAGAACATTATGGTTGAGAAAATATGAGTGAGAATAAAATCATTAATAGGCAAAATATTATTACATTATTACATATTTCATTGGCGATTCGATGAAAATATTAGAATGTATTCTTTGAATGCTAGTCGTTATACAGGGTGTTCTACAATCTCTATGACAAACTTTGACAGAGGGTAGCTGTGCTTATTTTGAAAATTTTTTTTCCTATGAACATAGGTCCGATTCGTTTTAGTTTAGGAGTTACGAGCATTTGAAAAAGTTTTGATTAAGTAGGCAGACAGAAAATATCGGTTGATATGGTAATTGACGTTATTCCAATTATTGATTTGACACTTGTTTCACTGAGGATGGTATCAACAATAACCATAATGGACATGTATGGGCACTGCAGAATCCATGTCATTCGACAAAGACGATGTCAGCAGTGTTTTCATGTTATAAATGATCGTTTAAATGCAGATTTGTAAACAATTTTTTGGAGCACAACCTTTTTGACTTCATTGATAACTTAGAGCTCAACATTATTGGAAATATGTATGTGGTATCAGCACGATGATGCACCACCACATAAAGGGAGACCAGTAGGCAGTTGGCTGAATGAACATTTCTCGAATAAATGTATAGGTGAAGGAGCACCAATACAATAGCGATCTCGTTCACCTAATAAAGATTTTATTTATGGGGTCATATGAAGCAGCTTGTTTATCATGTTGAAATCTAATCTCATTAACAATTACTTGATAGAATTCAAGATGCAGCAAACCAAATACGAAACGGCCAAAATCTAATCAGCCGAGTAACGGCATTTTTAGTTCGTCCGTGTGGAGCTTGCATTGGAGCAAATGCATCATAAAAATATGATTTTTCAAATGCTTGTATCTTCTAAACAACGAACCTGCCATATGATCATAGGAAAAAAATGTTCAGAATAAGCACAGCTACCATCTGTCAAAGTTTGTAATTGAGCTTATAGAACACCCTGTATTATGGGAAAAATAAACAAAAAATTTACATTCGATTTCTGGAGTATCATTTCACTATTTCACAATATCTTATTTTCGGTGTTTTGGGTATATGGAATATTTTTTCATGGTTTCCATATATTTTCATAAACGGAATCGGATATTGCATATTATAATATACAGGGTGAATCTTTGACTCGTACAGATTTTTTGACAATAGATTCTTGAGGTCCAAAGAAACACTTTTTTCCTTTACCATTTCATCCGAACAGGCTGCTGAAAAACCATAAAAAAAATTATTTTTAGTTTTATCTCACAAACGGTTTTATCGAATGAAATGAATTTCGGAATATAGTTCTACATTTATATTTCATTAATCTTTTTCGAACTCAAGATATCACTCACATCTTCCAGTTTTCTCATTATGACTCTTACGTACCATAAAAATACCAAAAATTCAAAGAACCTAACTCTTGAAACTAATTCGTACTCTATCTAATAAATATTTGAACGTTTTGTGAAATAAAAGTATTCTTCATATTTTCTCGTATAATTCGCCGTTTTCGAGGATTTTGATGTTCAAAGCTAAAGTAGGTATCTGTGAAATTTGGAAAATTGGGTACTTTGGCTGAATTGAACTCTATTTGAAAGATCCACAGATGTGTAGTGTCACAGATTTAGCTAGCTAATCTGAGGGTAATTTTGTTTTTCCAGTAGTGTCACAGCTCATTATGAGAACTCAAAATGGCTATATCTTTTTATCAGGGCCGAATCAGAAAAAATTTTATAAGAAAGAAGTGTTCCTTTTGACCTCAAGAATCTACTGTTAAAATATTTGTATGTCACCCTCGGACTCACAATGTATATATATTATAGACTATAGGTATTCGAATGAAGAAAAAATGATAAATCCCCTTCCACCTCATCCTTTTATATATTAAAGAAGAAGAATGCTGTCTGAATATTTATTCTTATAGGTTTATTCTTATAGGTATCTTTTCGTGTTCATATCTCATACCAGTTGCTGCGTACGGCGACGAATTGATTGATTTTTATCTTCTTCAATACTTTCCTGTACAGCGACTACAACTCATTCAGTCTGCAGTGCTCTGCATCTCACATTATAATTAAGAGTAGGTTAACGAGATGCGAAAAATATCTATATTGCTATTCGAATTAGCCGCCTTGAAGGAGGATTATATACGTCATAAAATGGACGAAGTGCACGATAAGGTCGACTAATAGAATCATTATTCTGATAAAAAAAATTCAAGCATTGCTCTGGTGTAGATCTTTCCAACAAAAATTTTATATAAATTAACAATTGAAAGGACAAATGGCTCATATTTATGGATGTTCATTTTTAAAACTTTGATATAATAATATATTCATTGATCCCTCAAGACATTCGCAATGTTTAGGACAAGTAAATCGAAAAATAGAAAAATTAATTTTTTGGAACTTATTCTATGATGACTTCTACTTGAATCCTTGACACTGCAGTAACTTATTTTATGCAAGAAACATTTCATAGTTTTGTTGAATTGTAGTTTATTGAGCAACTTAACAGTGTTAGGCAGATGATCGTATAATATTATGGCCTGATAAACGGGAGAATTAAGTTTCATATTCAGATGATGGAGTATTCAGATGCAGTTTTATTAGTGCAATAACTATTTGAACCGTAACAATTTAGGCACAATGAGCCCAACTAACAATTTATCTGGGTCACTCATTAACTCTGATAGAAAATCATTCGTCATATTAATAAATAAAGGTCTTTATTTCAAAACAATTCAAGTTGAACAAGTAGAGAAATGAAATAGTGTCAATAAAAAGCGCTTTTCACCCAGAAAATTCTTCCATACTATATAGATATGGTTACATTTTCAATACTAAATCGAAAATTTTCTTCTTGGAAAGTTGCACTTAAAACCAGTGCTTAGTAATACGAGCATTTTTTCGAAAGGCTCAGTGCTTAGTTATCCCCATATGTTATCGCGAGCACTTTAATATCGAAACAAGAATAAGCAATCGACGCGTTGTTACTTTATGAGCATATAGTAGGTAGACCACAGATATAGATAGGGTTAGATTATTCGATGAATGATCAGAATAAACTACGTCCGTTAAAAAGAAAAAAAGATAGGGTAGACGTAGGGTCCATTTTGCATTTTGCTAATATGATTTCTTTAGAGTTGAAAGCATCTGAAGTTTTTTCTGAAATTTTAAAAATACCGACACACATGAATTGAAACAAAACAACTAGTAGGCGTCAGCCGCCGTTTGGCAGATGACGCTCAAATTCAAAATCAAATCAATGAACGGATGTTATGTTTCTGAATTGATTCGAACTACATTCGATGTTTTCATAAATGATTTCAATTTTTCGTGAACTGTTTATGGATTCTCAACAATACCAACGAATAATTTGAGGCACAGACAAATCAAGCAGTTGGAAACTGCTCTTTTCTCCGATTTCAAAATACTTCCTTAATGATTTACGTCGAATATACTCAAATACATAACAAATATAATGAATTCGCTAATCTTCCTGATCTTCGACGATTTTTTTGACCCTCCCTAGCAGACAAATTAGAAAATTGTGAACTTCCGCGTTTTCAACATTTTTATCATAAGAATCCCAATAACACATGAATCTTAGACTGTTTACCCATGCTATGGCACAATTTTAGAATTGCCACCAAATCGGCTATTTAGCAATGCAAAGATATGCTGGGTGTACCATTTGAAATAGAGAAACCTCTTTGTCAAGAACCCCAACATGAAAATTTTCAGCATACAATTTTGATTACTTCTCTGAAGACATGTAATTAACCCTGTATAATAATAACCCAAGAACATGAATCTTTCGATATGACTCAACCTGTTTATGAAGACAATATTTATTAATGTACATATTTCACGTGAAATGTAATTATGAAAACAGCAATTAACTAGCCTTGCGATGTTGCAGCCCAAAAAAGTCTTATAAACATAAAACGCGAGGTCCGCCGAGAAATAAGAAAAATCGAGGAAAGCTGGTGGAAAGAAAAAGCTAGGGAAATACAAGCTCACGCGGATAACCATGACAACAGGCGTTTTTTCGAAGCTATTAAAACTGTTTATGGTCCTAGCAGAAAGCTAACTTTTCTATAAGAGATGCTCATGGAGCTCCCCTAACTGATGATAGAAAAATTCTCGTAAGATGAAAGGAGCATTACTCGCAGCTATTGAATCAAAATAACAACTCGGATTTATCTATCTTAGACCGGCTGCCAGCGTATAGTCCGATGATATCGCTTGATGACAAAATCTCAATGTAGGAAATCTTAAGTGCGATAAAAAATATGAAAAATGATAAGTCACCTGGTCTAGACGGCGATCCAGCGGAGATATTCAAAGCCCTGGATGAAGACATTGTCAATAGTCTCCTAACACTATTCCGCAAGATCTGGGAACAAGGAGATGTGCCACAAGTAGGGTCCGACCGAAACTAGTTTTTACGGCCGAAACCGAAACCGAATTTCGGCTACGGTCTCAGTTTCGGCCGAAAACGAAACCGAAACTTCAAAATGCTATGTTTTCGTGGAAGAAAATTCATCATAATCAGTCATTATTTTTCAGTTACATAATAATAATCTCGATAATCTGATCTTAAAACTGATAATCAATATAAAGAAATAAACATATAATTTTTTTTTGAATCCAGTGAATAATTTGTGGTTTTAAAAAAATGTCGAAATGAAATGAGTAATTCCTTCCATATCTTTCCAATTTCATTAAACTTCGAATTACACACACTAGTGGAAAACATGAAATGAAGAATGCAAACAGAAATATTTTTTCTCAATATTTTTAATTGTACGAGAATATTTTTTCAACTTTAGGAAAAGAGAATATCTTCTAAATTTTGCTCATTTTGATGACTATCTTGTCAATGAACCAAAGTTAACTCAGAATGCCGATCAAAAAAGCTATAGAGATCTTTATTCAACGTTATTTAACGACAACCAGTGGCGGATTTGCCTTTAGGCCAAGAGTAGGCCTGATATGGCGGCTGTTCGTGACAAAAACAGAGTAGGTGAAAATAATTTGACTAAATTCAACAGGGCTAAGTGCCTAGCAGGTTGCAAATCCGCTATTGACGACAACGTGAATGATATTGTAGATTTTATTTCATATACATGATGTGAATGAAACCAATAGAAAATAAGACTTTTGTCTTCGTCTTCTTCTATCGTTTCGAGATACTGTTGTGATTTATAGGTCATGATAGCCGTACCGAAATTTAACAGCAAACAGCACTAATGGAAAGTTCGCTGCGCCAAGACCAGTCACGCAAATGATTCGATATCATCCAGCGAGGACAATTACAATGAGCGCATACGCGATGAATAACGAAAGAGTAACAATTCTATGGATAACCCTTAGCAGCGCAGCTGCACCGAACTCAGTTTCGGTTACGGCTGTAGTTTCGGCTGGATTTTGGCCGAAAACGAAACTGAGCCGAAACCTGCTTTTTTGGCCGAAACTAGGCCGAAACCGAAAACGAAACCGAAAGTTCGGTCGGACTCTAGCCACAAGACTTCAGAGACGCTTTAGTTATGAGCCCCTATAAGAACAAACGCGATACGTCAAATTGCAACAATTACAGGCGCATATCGTTGCTTAGCGTGGCCGGCAAAATTCTCTCGAAAATTATGGCTAATCTGATTCCACTCTTAGAAAAGCTTTTACCTGAATCCCAGAGGGGCTTTTGTCCAAATCGAGGTACGTTGGACCTAATTTTCACACTGCGATAGCAGCAAGAGAAGGCCCGTGAACAACATTCAAGGATGTATACAGCCTATATCGATTTAAGTAAGGCCTTCGACTCGGTGAATCGGAGAGCGCTATGAAAAATCATGGGACGCCTTTGGACTACCCGAAAAATTAGCAGTGTGTAAAAGCCTTCATACCAACAACACCGCTAGAATACAGCATAATGGCTCTACAACCGACCATTTCTCAACCACCTCTGGAATAAAACAAGGCCGCGTGTTAGTGCCTTTACTGTTCAATATTTTCGCCATAGCTGTCCCGATAATTGCTGACATGAGTATGCCTGTAAGAGGTGTTGGAATAAGATTCAGATTTGATGGGGGCCTATTTAAACTGTAGCGCCTCGAGCAAAAATCCGTACAAAGTTTATCACGGAACTTCAATATGCAGACGACTGCGCACTTATCGCTAGCAGCTCAGAGGATCTACAGATATTGTTGGACACCTATAAACATATATACGAAACTTTAGGCCTTAGACTCAATATCGACAAAACCAAAATCCTGGTAAGTCCGCCAGAAAGCCTTCAAACAGATATCAGCCTGGAGAATGAAACTCTAGAACAGGTCGAGCAGTTCAAATACTTGGGAAGCTTCATAAATACTAGGGCTAACCTTGACACGGAAATATACAACCGTATCAATTCGGCATCACGGGCATTCTGGAAGCCAAAGGTCAGAGTGTTTCAAAATCACGACCTCAATCTGAAGACCAAGACATCTGTGTACAAAGCAGTGGTCCTCCCGACGCTTCTTCACAGCTTGAACAAACGCAACAACGTCATCTAAGACAGATAATGCGCATCAGATGGTTCCACAAAGTTCCGAATGCAGAAGTCTTGCAACGAGTGTATAACACTCCAGATTCAAGTAACGAGGGCCCGACTCAGATGGAGCGGCCACATTCTGAGGATGCAATACTCAAGACTCTCCAAAATTGCTCTGTATGGCGAATTCACAGAGGGAGCCTGGATACCAGGAGGCCAGTATAAGCAGTTTAAGGATATACTACATCAATCCCTAAAATCAGTTAATGCCAATCATAACTGGGAACAACTAGCGTTATACAGGTCACAGTGGAGGTTTTTGGTACACAGTTATAATGGAGACTCGAGAAGGATACAGCAGCGGCCAGATCTGGTTGGTGACTATCCATGCCCTGAGTGTTGAAGGATCTGTATGTCACGGATGGGTCTCTTCAGTCATAGGAGGGCACATAGTCACAATTATCCCTAAGAAATTATAAGTCTGTTCGCACCGTTTTTTTTTAGATTTATTCCCGGTAACGGGATACAGCATTGAATGAATGAATGATGAATTATAATTCAATTTTGCTTTCAATATGATTTCTTAGGCCCAGTTTCACAATATATGGTTAACCCAAAGTTATGTAGTGACCAGTGGTTAAATCAAAAATTCTGTTTCACAAAGTGTGGTTTATCGTTTGACCTAAAGTAAACTTGTGGTCGACTTGACCCCGAAAATTTCATGAGTTAACTATGAGTTGCCTGGACATAGAAGTTTCGTGGCGTATGCTTTTCTGCATAGATAACATATTTTGAGTTCTGTCAGAGACACGTTTCACATTTATTGGGTGTTTATTAGTTATTATTTACGATTATCGTGGAAGATTATGATGAAAACTCATAGTAGTGATGAGGAAACAGTGAGGCCCAGAACATTTGGAGCTAGGAGGAATTATTTTGAGTAGTATGTCGACCTGGATTTCTTCTGTAGATTCAGAAACACAGTGGAAAGGAAGGCAGTTGGAAGCTTGGAAGCGAAGAATCTCAGCTCCTTCAATGAGAATATTAAAAGTATAGATGCAATGATGATGATTAAGTTCACAGCTTTTTTACATAACATATCTTGTAATGAAAATGAAAGACAACCTCCTTCATGAGGAGAAGAAGAAGCAATGAATTCATATCAAAATGTTGCTGTGCCCCCTATAGGGGATCAAGAATTATTGTCAAATAATAGAACTAGAGGAACTTGAATAGTTATTATGCAAATATGTTAAATTAGAGTGGTGAAATTAGAATTTTTGAAATATATCAAAGCATCTCAATTCAAACTCAAATAATCAATAAAAATAGGCTTTTGTAGAATTGTTGAGGAAAACACCTAGATAGATTTAAATTATTCAAGGAACTTTAAGTTATAATTGCAAAACTCAATTTTGTTTGAATTTTTCAATAAAGTAATAATTTCTATTGGTCCAGCACAGTTGCACTGTTTTTTCTTATTTCGCACAAGAAAAAACGAACGCTTCATCTTCACTCAAATCAAAATTCAAACGAAAAATAACCTTTAGGCAATTATGAAACTCATATCAGCACAGAACATCAAACATTCATACGGTGCTCATACGTTTTATTCGTTTTCTGTCATACTCATAACAATTTCTATATTCTTAAGTTCTTGTTTCACAGAAATACGAAATGTCAGTAATAAATAACCCAAAAGTAGATCTATCGTACACGAAAAACATTACCAACCTTCAGAAAAAAATTTAAACCGATGGTCAAAAAACCATCACTCGTTTTATTGTTGTGAAACGAGCATCTTTTTAAACCTTGGGTTAACTCAAAGGTAGTGGTTAATAAACCACCACTGGTTACCAATGATTGTGAAACTGGGCCTTAGAGGTGTATGAAATAGCATGAAACAAATTCGCATTTTGTGAAAACCGAATTCCCTTCTTTCAATATCCAAATAAGGAGAATCCCTAGGAAAAATAGCGCATTTGAATATCTTCAGATGACCACCTGCGAACTTATAAAAACACTTGTCGGCTTTGTCTTTATTGAATAAAAACTGCTTGACACATGTAATTTACGACAAAACTGCGCTTGCTTTGAGGAAGCCGCTTCAAATTCTATCCAAGGGAGCTTGTTTAAAATCTATGCCGGAGTACTCAATGGATTTTCATTCCATAGATGGCGAGATTTATAAAATAAAGAAAATTAGGACCCCCTCAAAAATTACTTGCTCCAAAAGAACGAATTAGGTCCTTATCAATGCCTAAAAATTTTAAACGTTTTCGCTAACTTCATACTTCAACTTCATCAAAAACTTGGCTAGGCTTCGAAGGCGTAGAAGCGCCACATATAATATTTTGAAAATACATAATCATCAATTTATTCTAAATATGTGAATACCCAGTTTTATGTGAATATGAATATTCGTTGAAAAAGCAACCTATATTTCAGAAAATAGTTCGTGCCGTCATAGAACACCCTGTAAAAGTTCAGAACTAAATAAAATTTCTACTAAAGTCGGAATTATGCGAAAAATACATATTTTGAAGTATTATGTGGCCCTCTTCTACGCATCCGTAGAATTAATTTTTCCATTCGTGAAACAATTATTTTCCTATACTTACTTATGAAATCGTGAAACTGCTATAGAGCAGAACGAAAAACTCATCGTTTCGAAGAAATAGAAGCGGTGTTTTTTCGATCGAATACAGATTTCATAACAAAAAATCTTATTTCCAACAGATTTTCAGAAAAGTGCTCGCAAAGTCGAATTACTTCCAGAAAGTGCTCAGTAATCGCGAGCCTTTTGTGAAAAATAGGTGCTTAGTGCTCGGGACTGGGGAGCACTATTAGTCAGTGCTCAGTGCTTAGTGCTCGAAGCACTTTTTTTCAGCGCTAGGCACAGCTTTGAATAGTTTATAGATTATTTTTGGGCACATTTAATGACAGTGTTCTTGTATAATCATTCGTTTGGAAATGTTGGGAAAACAGAAATATCAAACATTCTCGAATATGGTGAATGGATCACGCCTTCAGAGTAAGGCAGGTGATTAATAAACGAATTAATTAAGGTGCATAACATCCGCAGATAATTAAATCAACAAATGTTACGTTCTAAATCGAACTAACAAACTACCAACGCTCGAAGTATTACCAGAAATTTCATTTTGTCGACAAAGAGTAGATGCTGAAAGGCCTGGATGATTTGCATTCACCATTAGGCTATGGCCAACGACTCATGAAACACCCTGTAGGTTGTTGAAAATATACTATGTAATTATCAGTAGCGGCCCGTGAACATTTATCGTGGGTTGTCTGATTTATTTTTTTGGAATTGAAAGGGATATTAATAATAATATGAATATGACGTTGAATTGCACGAAATTTATGAATGTAGAAATATTAAACCGTGCAAGGTAGTTTGTACTTCATTGATTTTATCAGCAGTTCCAACTCGACATTTATTTATGTAGTGACCTTTGGGTCTCGAGTCAAAGGTCTATAGGAATGATTTATGGTTTCAATGAACTTCAATCAAGCCTGTTTCGAATCATTTTTCGATGTAGGTTACAAGTACCTGCAAAATATCATATGTTTCTCAGAATTTTGTTCTGTTTTATTTTTTCTGATATTAGCTTTGTTCGCGCGTGGTACCTACGATTATAAACTGCATTTTGAATCAGCAGGAATTGCAGTTCAGTTCCCATCGTAATTCGAACGGAATTTTAACTTAAAACGTGATGTTGAAGTTGGTTTTAAATGAAAGTGTACACAATGCAAAAAAATTTACGTTTTTGAGCTTCGCAAATCAAACCTAAAGTTCAAAAGCTTTTTGATATTATAGGGTCTTTTTTTAGTTGAACAGTTATATCAATTTCTCACCATACTTTTTATACGAAAAGTCAAGAACATATTGAAATCCTTATCAGAAGCAGCCGTGTAATGCTTGAAAGTTGAAGGATTGTTGTTCATACTTCTCTTAATGCTAATGAGGACAGGTTCTAAAATTTCTTTAATCAAAAAATATGACTAATATCTCCCCCGAAGACAAACCATAACCCGTCAAGAAAATATAAAATAATCATTATTGACAAGAGTGCATAGCATAAAACAACACAATAAGTCCATCAACCATAACAAAAGCTAAATCTTGTTGTTGCTGTTTTTGAAAATATAATGTGAGGTTAAAAAATGAAAACAATTCAAATCATTGAATTATAAAATTTTCAAGCATAGCAGGTATAGAACCTTGGAACATAAATACATGGAATAGCCATTACAGTGCTACGAAAGTACTTGTTGTGGTACAAATATTCGATGCTTCTCTGTCTAGCGCGTCACTAAGTCGGCGAAAATGCCCTGTAGAGGACCCAGTTGGTTGTAGCATATTATTGGTAAGATCCATATACTACTTAGATGCGTGTGTATTGAAGTTCCAGAGTAACAATTTGGAAGTATCTAGCGTTGGAAAATTCCGCCAGACTGCCTCTCTTTTATTTCACGTTCATGGCACAAACAAGAACGGATATAACGACCAATGTTGAAAATCGGATCCTCAACCTGAAACTGCCAAGTCCCTTGCTCTAGATCTGCGCTCTATAAAGATGTGGTGGATTTTTTAAATTGTTAGAATGAACAACCCTATTTCATTCTTGACCACATATTTCTAACGAGATGATTATATCACGCATTTTAACGAGCAGATTCATAAATCTGATTTGATGAACAGAGATCAATCAAGGTCTACTACCCCAGATCGTAAATCTCGAATACGAAGTGCTAACCGCTCTACCCGCCATAAAAATCTCTTCGAGGCTTCTATAATTCCATGATAAATCAGGGCGGCAAATGATATCCGATAGTGAAATGGTATTAGCGTCCATTCGTATTCGATCAAAGATTGCATATTCTGAGACGCCGGCGACGGCCGTCTCGGCGCCTCGGGCATTTTTCACCTGTGAGTTATGAAGAAGCCGATAGCCTACATGCACGACTTATGTTCGTGCAACAATTTTATGACTTTCCTACTTGAAATACTGATGATGCTATCGAGTTTTCAGTGGATGGAGTTATTCCTCAAAATTATTCGAATAATTTGCATGTTTGAAGCAATCAAATCCCGAAAATGCATCTAATATTTTTATCCGTGAGAACCTCAAACTATACAGGGCGAATCTTTAACCTGTACATATATTTCAACAGAAGATTCTTGAGGTCAGAACAAACACTTTTTCCCTATACTATTTTTTCCAATTCGGCTCAGTTGAAAAGATCTCGTTAAAGATACAGGCTGTTGAAAATCCATTGAAAAATTGTAATTTTCAGTTAGGGGAGACTGGGGAGGGTTGATACGTTTTTTGGAATTTTTATTCTGGAAACTTAATTATATGAAGAAGCAGGACTTTTCTTATATTATATAATTCTTCAATTAATCGTTCAACAAAATAAATATAGAAGTCGCAAAACATAAACATCTTATTCTGTACAGAACGTTGAAAACAAAAACATGCAAACTGTCTCAAGCCTCCCCACATATGGGAGGATTGATACGATGTACTGGGAGAGTAATCGAGAGGATTATTCAGCTCAGTAGGTAGGTCAGCAATGATACTGGCTTGCTTTGGTCCCATAGGTGTAGAAAAATCAGGAAATTGTCAGTTAGTCACTTCCACACAAGAAAAGTCGGCCTCGTTAAATACATGGGGATTGTACGGTTTTTAAAAATCCCTTTGATATGTTGGATGGTGAAGACGCCTTCATGTAGGCCTATCCAACTAGCTACGGAATATTTTTTGAAGATGATACATGTATCAGGCCTCCCCACGACAAATGTCTCAAACCTCCCTGAAAGCAATTTTTAAAGTGATTTATGTTTTCATCTTATACCCATATATTTTGAAAAGCGAATAAAACTGTAAATTGAGTAGTTTTATGCATATTTCCCAGTGAAATGTTTGTTTATGCCGAAGAATTAATGCATGATCATAAAACCCTTAGGTAACTTGAGTAAAAACTTATAATTTCTCACCTCGAAACACTCTTCGTTGAATATTTCACAAACAAACTACTGTTAGCCTTACAGATTAACGTCACGCAATGCCCTCTGCCAAAGAATAGTGTTCACTAGTATAATACTTTTGAAAACGGCTACAGATCGCAGATATAAGCCTGTATCAAGCCTCCCCATGTATCAATGCTCCCTAGTCTCCCCTATCTCAAGAACGATTCCAACGAATAGCATGATTTTCGGAAAATGTATAGTTTTTTCCAATTCCAAACGTAAGGGAGACGTTTTCAATTGTAACAAAACTTAATCAATATTTTTTTTTTAATTTATCTCACTTTTTAAAAAGATTATTTCACTTCTATAAGATTATGCACTGAATTGACTATTGCCTTCAAAAATTAAAACTCACAAAAATGATGTTGTTATCAAGTAAATGGACATTCCAGGATTCTTCGACAACTATTACAACTGATACCGACTTGGTGTCAATTGTGACAAGTGTGGTGTCAATGGTAACAGCCATGGATGGTTACAGGTTATTCTAGGAAGTTTCAAGAATAAATTTACTTTTTATACAGAGTTATAAAAATCATCATCTGAAGAATCGGAGGAGTAATTTTGCACGGTCTCTTCCTTCAATGCTTTCATTCTTTTACGTCTCTTTTCATTAGTTGACGATTTGCCAATTTTTTGTGTCATCTTGGAGTTTTTGTTCGAATTATGTCTTTCAATTAAGAGCTTTTCTGGTGTGTCGTCGGTCAATATTGAAGTTTGTCGTTTCATTCGTCCACCTTTTCTAGATTTTGAGTGATCTGCTTTTGGTAGAGGTTAAAGGATCTCAGGTGAAATTAATTCAACCGATAGTGATTGTGAAGAAATAGAACTTCTGCTTGTCGGTGGTTCTAGTTGTAAGGAAGAAATGGAATTTCTGGTTGTCAATTGTTTTAGTTGTGTTGAGATAGTAGAGTTTCTGGCTGTCGAATCTCCTGGTTGTGACTTTACTCGTGGATGGTTGTGGTTCATTATCATTGAAGTTGACAGGTATAACCGTGGAAAATTCTGTTCGGTTTTCTAGTTCATCCACTTTCACCAATAACCTCAACAGCATTCACAAAACGGTTTAATGAAACATGGCACATTTCATACTGCTTAGCGATTTTTCTAACTGATTGATTATTATCAATCACTTTTTTAGCTGCTTCTTCATGAATAATTTTAGGTATCAGTCCCCTTTCGGTCTTCCGTGGTCTGGGTTTTACCATTTTTCAGCGTGAGCTGTGAAAAAATTTTTCATCAGAAAATTAAATGCAGGTGTCAATTGTAACACTTTACAATCGACACCTTACAATCTTGAATTATGTTGATTACATTTCTATATTTTTTATGTGAAGCAGTGAACAAATAGCCACTGATAAATAAAGTCAAAACTATAATGAAGCCAACACTTACCTTGAAATAAACAGGCCCGGATCTACGATTTCTTCTGACCGGGGCAAAAATTCATGATGGCGCCCCCCCACCCTTCTAAGGTTCGTAGGAAAAATCTAATTGCATATTCGTCATCGCTTTCAACCCGAGTTATTTTTTTCACTAGTTCGAGGTCGTATAGATTATGCAATTAGATTTTTCCTAAGATGAGTACTTTGGGAAAAAAATCACTCTTATTTTTTTCCCATTATTCCATCAAAAGATATTTTTTCTCATTATTCCTTTAAAAGTTATTCTTTTCCCAAAATACTCCCAAAAATTGCATATTCGTAATCTACGACCTCGAATTAGTAAAAAAAAATGACTCGGGTTGCCATCGTTCGAAAAATAAAAAAGTTTGTATTTACAAGAATGTCGTTTGCAACCCGCCCTCGTCTATCGTTTTTACCCGCGCTTCACGAACGAAATTATTCCGAACAAAAATTTATTTTTTTAGCTACATATGTCGACCCGGATCATTTTACATATTAATTCAAGGTCCAAGATCACGAATATGCAATTAGATTTTTGGAGGATCAGTATTTTGAGAAATAAATCACTTTTAGTGCAAAATTTCGGAAATATTGGTCAACTTTGAGGAGGTGTAGCAGCTAGAAAAAAGGCACTAGTCATATGCTGTTTTTTTGGTGATGAATTGGTTCTTTGCAAATATAAAAAACCACACTTCATTCATCTATCACGAACAGTTCAGATTTTATGAATTTTTCCGCGAAGGTCCAAAATTTCCGATTTTCCATCGACCATAACTTGAAAAATGATTCTTTTTAAATATCTGTTTGCATATTCGTGTTCTACGCCCTCGAATTAGTGTACAGAATGAATTCGGTTTCGATCGGAGACCAAAAATATTCTTCAAAAAATCGCCCACTCTGTATATATTTCATTTTGTGAAAACATTTTAAAACACTCAATTTCGTGAAACTTTTGTATAAGACATTTTTTTGTACCTCTCTTAGTAACAAAGTTAAAGGGGGCACATATTATGGTGAAAAACTCGGTACAACGGTACATTTGAAAAAATTTCAATCTTACCGATTTCCACCAAAATTGGTGTTTTTACTTAGGCATAGATTACGAATATGCAAACAGAATTATGCTGAAAGGATTAGTTTTTAAGTTATGGTCTATAGAAAATCGGAAATTTTGGCCCTTAGTTCCAGATGAGAAGGCGATGAGTCGGCAGGCAAAGAAATTACTGCTTGCGACGCAGTGTGAAGATATCAGATCTTTCAACCTATTTCACCCAAGTGTGGCGGTCATTCGTAGATGACTGAATAATATGCAGTTAATTGATCCCTCATTGATTTTAAAGATTTTAGGCATAGTGATGGTTTATCATGTTTCCATTCTACACTTTCCATTTTAGAACTAGGAAATTAATTTTTTCCGAAAAAATCAAAAGTAAAAAATTTTTAACCTCTGGTTGATTTTGGCGCCCCCTTGCGCTGGCGCCCGCGGCAAGCGCCCCGCTTGCCCCCCCCTAGATCCGGGCCTGGAAATAAAGTCACTATAAAGACTTCAAGCTTGAAAAAACGATTTGTGGCACCTCGGATATTCACTTTCACAGCGTTATATTATATAAACATTCGTCTACAATGAAAACGTCATATTTCGACCGACAGGATCATCGTAACTAGCCACATTTTCCAATCATAACTCAATTATAACGTATATATTTATAAATGGGATCCAAAGGTTACATTTGAAAAAAAAAAGATATTTCATTAGGGGGAGAAGTGATTTTGCATGGCTGGCCTTCAATCACCCCTAGCCATAAAGTGACACTTCTCCTTATGAAATAATATACCATTACCATTGATGTGATGAACCTTCTCCAAATACAAAATTCCACCCACCTCTTTCAGATTCTTCATTATGACCATTACATACCATAAAGGAATCTTTGACAACTTGTTTTTAAGCGACTCCCAAAAAAAGGGAAACCTCACAAGGATAGCTTTCACAATACCCTTCAATACCTTTGAAGACAAAATTCGGAAAAGTAGTACATTAACGAGTTAAATGAGAATGATCCCTGAATGGAACTTGGGGTGATGCGGGGTGAATACAATCCTAACTGTCTTGTATTATATCAAAGAGTTACTTCTTTGACATGAAATTTCATCATTCTTGGGGTAACTTTGGAAAAAAAGTTTACTTAAGTTTTCCTTATACTTTTCATTGCTTTATATGCTTTCAAACTCTGACCGCCTTACTTATTGAATCATCTCTTATAATTCAATTATCTCAGGTATAACATTTTCTCACATTTCAAATTTATTGAACTTCAGTTTGAATGAGTATTGTGTTTTGGATATGGCCATAAATTGTAAATGTTTCCTTCCTCCTACGGAACATGTCAGCACCGGATCACTTTTGCTTCTTGTACCATTCTTTGTCAAATTTCAAAATAAATTCATGTTGAAACAATATGTTACTGATTGAATGATTATTTTATTTTTCAGTTTCATCTCCAGTGATTGTCGCTTTCTGCCTTGCTGCATTATTCTTCTTCCTATGCCTGGCCATTGTGACATACTTCTTATACAGGAGACGTATTCGGGATGCTAAAAGAGGCCCTGATATGCCTTTGGCCTTTCAGACTCATCGACGACCTACAGCAGTGAAGAGTCCGGCAGGAGCTACCACCCATTACCTCAAGAAGAGTCCGAGTCCAACGGGCCCTTCTAAAACACCACCAGGGGTAAGAGCAATTTCTTTCTTGCTCTTCAATCATTTTCACAAGGAGGCAAGGATTTCTGAAGAATTTTCCTCCTATAGTCTCTGCTACATATACCGGGTGTTTCATTCATAAACTGGAAAAAAAACTTATATGGTCTTGTAGATGATACCAGGAGAATCATTTTTGCCTAATGGCATATTCGTTTTCGAAGCATAAACGAGATGCAGGGTATTCAATGTCATTTTTGAGCAATATTCCAATGAATGTGGACGCAGTTATATGTGCTATTTGGTGTATTTGGTCATATCTCGTTTGTACTTCATATTCTGAATGAACACGGTTTTCGAAGAAACTCTGTGGAAACACTTTAGATATTACTAACCACGAAGCCTCTCGATTAAGTGCTGGAATTACTAAGCACTATGCATTGTTTTTAGAAAGCGGTAGGGGGCAAGGGCGGATCCAGGATTTTTTTTCTGGGGGGGCACAACGGGCAGACGAGCTAAAAAATCAACAGTAACTGTGAGAAATGAACTTCAAGTTTATTTTCAAGAGTTCAAGTATGCATAGAAAGATTCGTCCGTCTGGGGGGCACGTCCCCCGTGCCCCCACCCTCCTAAATCCGCCCTTGCTAGGGAGCACGAAAAGACTTTAGGTGCTTGCAGAAGCCCTATGTGCAATGCTCTGGCACAGCTCTGATATCAATCATGCTGAGTGAAATGAGATTTTTATAAAATAAACGAGACTCTGAGAGGATATTGGTACGAGCTGTTCAAATTCATTCGGTTATTTATGATTTTAGATGTCCGTGCCACAAACTCCGAGCCCAACTGGTAATCCACCAGCTATAGGTGGACTTCTAGAAAATGGCGTGGCAAAAGGAAATGCAAATGGAAACAACAATGGTAATGGACGTGAGAAGCAAGAAATCACAATTATCCGAGATGTCTACACTAGCGAAAGTGAAACTCATATGCCTAGCAAGGAAGAAATGGAAACCAATGAGAAGAATCTCCAGCAGAGTGCATCTTACCTTGGTCAACTAGTTTTCAAGTTACGGTGAGTTTTGGTCAATTTTATTCACCATGAGGTATTTATACTTCGGACACAATCTCAAAAGAATTTTTGTTGAAATAAAACAAAGTTGTATCTTTCAAATGACAATGATCATATAATAATACTTTATTGTCCAAACAGGCTCTAGGCCCAATTACAGGACACTGGTAATGTGGTAATATCTTAAATTTATACAAACAGTAAAAAATCAAAAATAAAATATTTACATATACATCAGATATAGATATAAGAAGTGACAACAAATTCAACAAAAGAAAAAAAAATATATTTATTCTCGAATTAAAGTTTTGGAGGCTTAACTACTGCCACTGGGCCTCAAACAGCAACGCTTTCAATTCCCCCCTGAATCAAGACAGACCAACAGAATTGGCATCCATATTTCGGCAGCACAGATTGAATCTATTGCACATCGAAAAAAGTGGGGATCTACGAAGAGCGGTAGTACGTGGTGTAGCCAAATAGAAACACTGGCTAAATCTGCTATTGACTCTAGGAACATGAAAGATCAGCTGAGACAACAGGCCTGGAGAGTCAACGAGATAATTCACCAACCTGTTTACGCATACAGGGTGTCCCGTAAAGACCACGTCAAACGAAAACGGAAAGTAGACCAGAATGTGCTCTACCTGATGTGAAAAAATCGTTCATATGAAAGTCTCACGGTTTTCGAGATATTTGATGTTTTATGAAAATGTTGAATTTTTTCACTTAAAATGCTTTCTCTCTTGGAGAAGCTACAATTAAATACTTTTCGAATCAGTTTTTTTCCGTAAATTTTGTTGAATAATTACTTCAATTCATGCAATGAAAAATACCACAAAATATTATACAGGGATTGTGAAAAAAAAAATTGAAATTCATGTTCTGAAGGAAGTGTTTTTTTGTGCTGAATTCTATCTGACGTGGTATAAAAAAAGACACTAGACCTTTTCTGCATATTACGTTGAAAAGTTGCCCATTTTGTGAGGATTCCGAAAAAGTAAAATACAGGTGAAAACCTTCTTCACGAAAAAAGATATTTGAATGTTTATCGAAAATGGAGCATTTCTATGAAAAATTGATTTTTTCACCTTTTCCATAAATACTTTTATTTTGCACTTCCTGCTGAAAATAATCAATCAACAAATCAATAAAATGTTATTAAGATGCTAATTCACTGACTGAGTTTTTTTATTTCTTTGCCTAAAGAACTCTCGAACATCGATATGATGTGATGCGATTCAATGATTCACCAGGCTTGAATCCTCTAGATTTTTTTACTGGGGCTTTTAAAAAATGAAATTTATTCGAATCCTATAAGAGATGAAGCACAACTTAGGGACCGCATTCGTATTTCAGCAGACAAAATAGCGGGGAGAAGTTTGTATGGTTTGATGGTTTGAACAGGTAATTTCCCAATAGATGCAGGGCATGTATTAGCGAAGGGGGGTGGTTATTTTGAGCATTTGCTCTAATAAGAATCCTGAATTTTTATTATTTATATTTTTATAAAGTTTCTTCACAATAGATTTGTTGATGTTGAAGGTCCTGTGCGTTATTACATTATATCATTGCAATTAATGAATAATTTCATTTTATAAGTAATTTCAGGACTAACTGACATTTTTCAAGAGAATTATTCAATATGTTACAGCAGAATCTGCAAAATAAAAGAATTTGTGGAAAAGGTGACAAAATCAGTTTTTCACAGAAATGCTCCATTCTCGATAAACATTCAAATATCTTTTTTCGTGAAGATGGTATCGCCTGTATTTTACCTTTTCGGAATCCTCACAAAATGGGCAACTTTTCAACGTAATATGCAGAAAAGGTCTAGTGTCTTTTTTTTACACCACGTCAGATAGAATTCAGCCCAAAAAAACACTTCCTTCAGAACATGAGTTTTAATTTTTATTTTCAGAATCCCTGTATAATATTTTGTGGTATTTTTCATTGCATGAATTGAAGTAATCATTCGACAAAATTTAGAAAAAAAAACTGATTCGAAAAGAATTTAATTGAAGCTTCCGCAAGAGAGAAAGCATTTTAAGTTAAAAAATTCAACATTTTCATAAAACATCAAATATCTCGAAAACTGTGAGACTTTCATATGAACGATTTTTTCATATCAGGTAGAGCACTTTCTGTTCTACTTTCCGTTTTCGTTTGACGTGGTCTTTACGGGACATCCTGTATACAAGCGTAATAAGTTCTCCTGTCTTCGAGGGAAAGCAGATGGAAACGCCTCAACAATTTTGTATTCTCCGTACCACGCTGGGGGTAGACTCCAGTAACTTTGAACGAGAGGTACTTCATGAACTGACGCTGGACCGATTCGATGGACTGTATATGAACCGCATAAATGGGCGACCAAACAAGGTTGCCATACTCCAAACACAACCTACAGACTCACAAGATATTCACCACCTGAAAACTGAAGAAACGTCACTGGATTATTAACTACCACCTTATATTATAATGCATTTTTGTTTCATTTATACTATATGTATATGTGTATATGTATTATATGTGCTGGTCATCTCATTGGCTTATAGATAATATTAGGTTGGAAAAAAATAAATCCATTATTTTTACGTTCATTTCATAGCTTTATTTACCATAGTTACAATCATTCGTTTTGGCTCGAGTATGCGCCCATTTTTTCAGTTACTCGTTGCCATTCAGAAGGTAATTTCATAATGTCCTGTTCTCATAACGTCTTGTTTCTATTGGCAGAAACCTGCGTTAGCAAGTTTTCACACGCCTCTCTTGAGGACAACTCTACACCACCAAGATCATTTGACATCGACAGAAATAGATGGTAATCGCTTGGTGCCAGACCCGGACTATAAGGTGAATACATACGAACCTCCCAACCAAGGTCTAGGAGCTTCTGGAGGCTCACCATAGACGTGTGCGGCCTGGCGTTGTCCTGGTGGAATGCCACACCTCTCCTATTAGACAATTTTGGCCTCTTTTTATCGATTGCTGATTTCAATCGATCTAATTGCTGGCAATAGAGATCCCAATTTAGCTTCTGAATATTAAGCAGTAGATCATGGAGGAGGAAAACTTTCCAATCCCACCAAACGTACAGCAAAACTTTCCGGGACGTCAATCCTTGTTTGGCCACCGTTTGGACGGCTTCACCGTTCTTCGACCATGAAAGTTTTCGCCTGACATTATCGTATGTGACCCATTTCTCATCTCCAATCACCAGTCTCTTAAAAAAAAGGCCCGATTACGTTCCGTGTGGCCAAGGAATCGCAGAGATGAAAACAAGGTCTATCAAATTTTTTTCCGTTCGTTTTTTCAGCTCGTGCGGCACCCAAACATTAAGCTTCTTTTTTAATCCAGCCTTATGCAGATGGTTCAAAACTGTTTTGTGGTCGAACCTTAGCTCCTGAGCGATGCTACGTCAGCTCTCATTGCGATCTGCTTCGATCATTTTCATGATTTTATCGACATTCTTGACCATAGGCCTCCCAGTGCGTGGTGCATCTTTCATATCAAAATTACCGGAACGGAATCGATGAAACCAAAATTAAGCGTGATTTGCTGTTACAGTATTGGCACCATAAACCTCATTTACATTTGCAGCCGCCTGACTTGCATTTTCCCCTTTATCAAAGCAAAATTGTAAAACATAACGAATTTTTTCTTTGTTCACTTCAATCTTTGACTCTTTAATTGACAACTGAATCGTTCGGTCATAACAATGACAAAACTTGTTTTGCTAGTACACGAATTCCTCTTTCCAACGAGTATAAGTTTGTCCCAATGGCTCCAATGCGACACATGCATAACGAGATATAGGTCAATAAAACCATCTATCAAAAAAATAATGGATTTCTTTTTCCCCAACCTAATATAAATATATGAATCTAATTATAAGTAAAGAATATGGAGGGTAGAGAGAAGGAGAACAAACTAGTGTAACGAAATGTGTCCGCAAGAAACCGTAAATAGGCCAGGTGGCGCTGTGAAGCAATAAAGGAGATAAGGATAGAAGATGTATTGACAGAGATGCACAGTGTTCGCGCCTTTTTTAAATAGAAGAATCATGACATTATTATACAAATTTCATTGATTCGTTCATGGTTCATGATTCAACTGCAGTTGAAACAACAAAGACAATGACGATATTGGAGATCAATGTTAATTAATAAGAAACGAATAATATATAACCCGTTTCCACGAAGCTTGATCAATATTGATGGCGGATATTTTCAATCCATAAGAAGTTCATCATGAGAATTCAGAATATCAAAAAATGTACGTTTATTTATATTTAAGGATTATGAACTGCGACATCGTCCATATATGTATATATTAAGTAAAGAATGAAAGTGGATTGTTAATACAGATGATTATTCTAAGTTGTGTAGTTTCCGTCTTCAACTTAGTTATGTATCGTGCGAAAAAAAATCGTTATATCTTATCCGAGAATCATATCCATCTCATCAAAATTTGAAGAACATGAATTGTTAATGAAATGCATATTTATTTAGTTGAATCTGCTTTAGCAAATGGCTCTTTTCACTGTTTTTCTATCAATAAAATAAGTGCGAATCAAGATTCGCAAGCAATTATATGGAGGTTTGTAATAAAAAAGGTTTAATTAGTAAGGAGAGGAATTTAGAACAAAATTGAAAAGAAATATTTATTTATTCTCAAAACCAACATGCATACACATTCAAGTCAGCAATTTTGCATTTTTTTTATGCATCTTCATTTTTGCCCTACTGGCTTCATGGTTTTTATTATCTGACCTGGCCAAAAACCTGGCACGCATAACTATATAGAAATCTATAATTTTTTTTTGTCAGCTCTACTTTGTGCGACTCATATCCATCTAGCTGCACTCTTTGCTTCTCGATTTCCTCTATGAGATCAATATTGAGGGTCATTTAAGCCACAGTTTTTAGAATACACTTTTCTAACTGCTTTGTTAGCAGAAATAAATCCAAACTGGAATAAAACAACCCTCCGTATTTTTCCATTTTTCCGAGAATTTCATTCCTGCCATCATCCTATATTCTGGAATTATTCGTTAATATATTTATGTGTTGCCCTTCAAAATGTCAAAGCCATTGAACTAAAAATGCTACCTGCATTGCCCTACATCTTTTCAGATACCACAGTTATCAAAAGAAGACACGATAATTCAAATTCAAAATTTCTATTTCAGACTTTACAAGAATAATATCAAGCTGGGAAAACCTACATTGTACATGAAATAATATAAGTATAAACAACTGTTACTACTACTACTACTAGTATAAGACATTATTCAATTAAAAAAAAAAACAATTTAATGATTTCATGTTATGCTATGATGAACAACAAATTATGAATAACACATTCTATGGGATCTCTATAAATTTAACTAATATCTGCCATCACTCAGAGAGCTAGCCAATATCTTCTAGCTGCAGAATACTATGGTTTCATCTTCTCCAAGCTGGGAACATCCACACTGCAATGTTACAATAATTGATAGAGACCCTGTAGTAAAGAAGTAAATATGATCTAATACTCACTTTTTTCTGTAAACAATTCATTGTTTCAGCGTAGTACCCTTCTTATGCTCAAATATAATCCATTTTTCCTGGACACTATTGCCACCCTTTCTATCATTGAGTTTCTTTAGGAGGACTCGACATGATTGACATCGAAGATTTTGTTGCATTCTTTTATACATTCCATGTCCAACAATAACTCCTTGACATCCTTTCTGAAAATGTTGCAATATATGAAAATCATGGTATTGGCTGCATTTAATCAATTACCTTTGATTCTCAATTTGGATGCCAACACTCAATGGCCACTTCTCCACACTTTTCAGATATGCATAAACATCCTCAGGCAGTGACGAGACAATTTGGTCATCTACATGTAGTCTTTCCTTATTGGGAAAGATAACCTGTTAACAAAATCATATGAATATGGTTAATGAATGACAATGAATTAAGTAGTCTCACCAGAACTGTTAAATCATCTTTAACCATTATGTGGTTTTTAATGAGACGAGTCTCTGGATCCAACCTAATGTATTCTATTCCATCAGGCTTTGGTATGTAAGCCCAATGGTGGGGCAAGAATTGCTGATATTTGTCCAACAAATATTGCAATGGTTTTTCTGATTGTTGTACACAATAATTATGTTCTATGGGAACTTCTGATTCTTGCTGTGAGTGCTGATTCACAATTTCTTCTTGATGTTGTATTATTTCTGGTTGTTGATGTACAAGCTTTTGTTTGTCTTGCAACATTTGCTCTTCCGCAAGATGTTCACCAGCATAACTGTGGAACTGATGGTGAATTGTTGGCAACGCTTCTGGTTTGAGTGTTCCTATGTAATTCATGTGAATGGACAACATCCTTAATAACAATTTTGTTGTACATGTTAATATGTTCGCTCTTGAAATGCAACTGGCAAACTAAATCATGAGGTTTCAAAGTAATCTCTAAAGCTTTTGACCAACTTTCTATCCTTCCAGGGGTCTGTTGAGACAGAAAAATAATTATAGGTAATTAATTACAAATAATAACTATAATATAAATTTCATTCTACTCACATTCGCTTTGAAAAATGATAATTTGCCCTGAGGAAGACACGTTTCAAAACCGCTTATACGACCAAATGGACAACTCTTCACCACACATAACTTAAGACATTTCGAAGGTAATTTGAATGCTCTTGTTTCAATACTAAAATTCAACTCTCTACTAAATACTATATCTCAATACTCAATAAATTAAAATTCTAAATCAAACCATCCAACTACGCCACGAGGGTTAATTCAAAATATTTACAAAACGACCGTCGTTGTCATGTCATGGATATCGCTTGAAATCATTGAATTTCTTTCGTTCTTCACATTTAAAATCGAATAAACTTCAATGTTGTTCAGTGGTTCATTTCTATTGCTTGCCAGCGCCACCTGGCCTATTTACGGTTTTTTGCGGACACTTTTTGGCCCAAAAAGCCTCGAAGTTTGTTCTCCTTCTCTCTACCCTCCATAGTAAAGAATTATTTGAACTCTGCGCTTACTTAAGTGTTACCAACCCTGTATCGGTAAAAATAACCTTTCATTGAACAGACCATTATCAATTACCTTACATTAGTATTTAGTCGGAATGTTCTATTCTGTTTCAGATACAAGCACGATAAGAGCGCATTGATAGTTTCTGTGGTGCGCTGTAGAGATTTACCAGCCAAAGATCCAAATATCGGTTCGAGCGATCCCTACGTCAAGCTTCAACTCCTACCTGACAAACAGCATAAGGTGAAGACCAGGGTACTACGAAAGACGCGAAACCCGGTTTACGATGAAGACTTCACTTTCTATGGAATAACTTTCTCTCAATTGCCAGATATTACGCTACATTTCGTGATACTCAGTTTCGATAGATACTCCAGGGATGATATCATAGGAGAAGTCTTTTGTGCATTGGATCAAGTGGACATTTCTCAGATTGAGACACAACAAATGGCTTTATGCAAAGAGATCCAACCGAGAAGTCTCAAGGTCAATATATTTATTTATATAGTTGAATGTAAAGGAATGACAGACGCATATATGAATTGCAAGGTTGCGTTCACAAACTTACTCTGAGCGAGCTCTGAGTAAGCTCTGATTACCCGAAGCGTTCACAAACGTACTTTTAGTTCCTCAGAGTATGCTCTCTGAGCATGACCATACTCATACTCTACTCTCGGAGTAAGTTTATGAACACACCCCAAGAGATCTATTAAGAACATTTTCAAAATTTTGGGAGAAAGAGGAATTAATATTTGCTTTTGCAAAAAATACTATAATGCCACCAAAAATGATACTTTGACTTCTGAAATGACTGGAAAATAGGTCAAAATGCAGAATCAACTATATTAATTATAATAATTTGAAAAATTGTTGCGATGTGGCCGAATACTTGATGAAAATCCATAATTAAACTAAAAACCTGCATTGTATGATTTCCACTAGCATTAGGTATTTTGCCATAAATATACTCATATACCTAATTAAGTCATTAACTGGCAGTATGCCAGTCGAGCGAAATTATTTGGTGATAACTGGCTGCTCAAAGTTCAAAGTAACATTGCAGAATACTAGGTGCAAATCGTCGACGCTGGTTGCACGTATATTAGGGATTTTGAGTAACTAGCTTAAACCCGCGGCATCGCTCGCATAATATTTTAGTGTGAAACGCTAGTGTAGGTACATTATGTTGAAAGCGTCTTTCTATTCGAAGAACCCCAGATATTTTCATGTTCTTTTGCCTTATATATAGTCACGACAAAACTGACTTCGGTAGGAAATTAGATTAAAACAGAAGACGGGTAAATATAATTGTTATACAAGGTATAATTCACTAGTTTGTCGCGCTTGCCAACTCCTGTTGAAATAGTTATAAATATGTAACATATAATAGTGATTGTCTCATTGTATAGCCTGCGTGACCTTGGTTGCATCGTTGCATCTTATCCGATGACACTGCTGAAAATAATTCTAAACAATTCGGACTCTATAGAATATTTATTCATAATAATAATAATAGTCATAATAATAAACCCAAAAAAAATTTGAATAACAATTCTCAAAGGAACAACCACACGAAGACAGCATGGACGGGCAATATTTATCAATACATATTATAACGCAAAGTCGCTTTCCGCTGTCTGTCCCTATATACAGTGTATACATAAAGTATGGAATGAATTCATTTTGTCGCACTGGGATTTAAAACAAAAAAATGCTGGATAATGTCGATCTACTCTTTGAGAGGGGCACATTTTAGGAATATTACCTTGTCTCTAGCTTCACGCCCTGAGCGGGAATCCAATACGCTTAGGATCTCCTGCACGTTAGGTCTAACATCCTTATCACTTGTAACGCCTTTTTCTCGGGGTACTCGAGCGCCAGCTATTCTGGGAAAATAGCAAACCTACCCTGGTAGCTACGAGCCGAAGACAAGGTTCCCCCGGTGTCTGGGGTGTTAGCGACAACCAGCGAAAGTCAAAATCAACGTACACAAATTATATTTGTCGACTCGTACAAGGAAACACAAATGGCACTATTATAAAATTCGTACAGTGAAAGAATCGAGGTCAGTGAATTTACAGGCAAAACGGACGGAATGAAACAGGATCCGATCTCAAACGTGATACGGGGTTTACGGACGTGTTCGCCAGCCAGAACCTAAGACGCACACTTAACGGACAGGTATCGAACCTCTGCCAGGTTAGGGGATGAAACAAGACGGCATAGATTCCCGACAGCTCACCCCTAGGTGCGTTCTTCACCCCCTGAGTATCCACGCCAGCGGGGTTCTTCGATAACAGTCAGCGGTGAGCGTCGGACAAACGAGGGCGGAAAGAGGGTTAGCCACTCCAAAGTGCGTTCTGCACCCGCTGAGTATCCACGCCAACGGGGTGCTTCGGCAGTAGGAGTGGAACTTAAACCGGGGAGTAAGGGATGAAAGAAGGCACGTGCCCCCCCTGGATCCGCTACTGTCGATATCTACCCAGAATACTGCTTTCAGTCAAGAAAAAATAATTAACCTGTCAAATATAAATTTTTCACTGCAGATGAAATAATCGTTTTCACCAATCACCATATAAATTAATTCCAGATTCGATCTCAAGGACGCGGAGAACTTCTAGTGTCTCTCTGCTGGCAACCAGCAGCCTCCAGACTCACCGTCGTCGTTCTCAAAGCTAGAAACTTGCCAAAAATGGATGTTACAGGATTAGCAGATCCGTACGTCAAAATATACCTAACCTACAAGGGACAAAGATTGGCCAAGAAAAAGACACATGTGAAGAAGAGGACGTTGAGTCCTGTATTCAACGAGAGTTTCGTATTCGATGTTCCGCAAGAGGCCAGTGAGGGATTGTCTGATATAGGACTGGAGTTCCTCTTGTTGGATTGGGATCGGGTCACTAAAAATGAGGTGAGTTAGATAGATTACCTGAACTCTATAGTTGCTACCGCCTACCACAATCTGTCGTAAATTTAGGCAGTAGTAATTCAATTATTATTTCGAAACTTCGACTTACAACCACTTTGTGAAACTAATAATCGTCTTAGAGCTAAATCACCCTTTCTTTCTAGGTAATTGGAAGACTAGATTTAGGAGGGTCCAAATGCACAGGAACGGCGTTACACCATTGGAACGAAGTCTGCAACTCGCCACGCAGACAGATCGCAGATTGGCACAAACTACGAGAATAAGGCGGGATTTTCTCAGTTTTCAAATAATCTTACCATTAATCATGAAACTTGTCAGTCCACACTGAATATACAATAACCATCGCTAATGGATGTAGCGCAAGATCATCCTAATTTTTTACATGCTTGAGGTGTGATAGATCAGAAGGGATTACCTTCATTTGGTTCGGGACCTTTGTTCATCTTTGAAATGTTTAGATTTAGGAGAAGACACACACGTTGTTGAAATTACTATCATCCACTTTTCTTCATCCAGAGTAAATGAGAAACAGATAATGTTTCATCGTGTGAGTTTTGGATCATAAATCTCTCGGCCAGGCTTTAAGCTGATAAGTAAATGAAGACTCACAGAGAATTAATGATTTTATTCTCACTAAGAAAAGTATGGAGCTCGAAAGCATTCTGGTTATCAGGGTCAAATTGATAGGAGCTAGTATGAATTGAGGAAAGCACAACAACAAGGAGAGATTCAACTAAAAAAAGGGATGTTACCAGAGAATAAATCGATATATTTCAATAAAAATTTCAATATTAGTCTTTACCCCTTAAATTAACAACGATTCTTTAGAAAGCAAAATAGGATACGAAGCTCACACGGTCAAACTAACAAGATGAATTATTTTCGGTACCTACATGGAATTTTAGAACACCATATCTCATACTACGTAGATCTAGTGTATATTTTTCAAAGTGTCTATCGATGTAATTTGAACTGTGCACAAGCTACAGCCTTAATCGTTGCCGTATAAAATTGTCTAGACTATATAGAGCGTATCGGAAATAATTCATCTGTTTGTACTGCAATTGGCTGTACAAACCTATAGACTGATTTCTACACATCAAAATAGATTTGTATAGGAAAAAGAGCGTATGTTAATTTGTCTGCTAAAAGGCGCCGCTAGATTTGGTGGGAGACTAATCAGTTGATGAGATTCTGAAGAAATGGAAGGAATGTTTGTTTTCATTCCGAAATTGTGAGATTGTTTATAACTTCTAATATATCCTTTTTAAAATCGAGTGATTTATTCAGAATTCCATTGACTTTTTGCACAACAAGACAACAACGAACAAACAGTTTTTCAATTACATATAATCAATTCTCATTCATGAGACGGGAGGGAAAATAATGAAGAACCATTGATTTCCTATTTCATTTGAAGACACCAATCATCATCACTAACCTACAGCAACAAGAAATTTGAATTAGTCTCAATTAGCATACAAGTTACTCAAGAAATTTAGTTTAGATGACCAGTTTTCCAGAAATGTTAAAAGCGTCTATTAGCTCGAACATTCTACTTGGGTAGAATGTAATGTAATGCGCTGAAGGGTTATGACCTAACCCATCACTAGGTCTATCATGAATGAACAAGGTATACATTCCGTATTGTGAGCATTTTAACAAAATGATTTGGAATTCTGAACAGACTACTTTTACCCATTCTCAAGAAAGTCAATCTTAAAATAAATCGCAACGTTTGAATGATCATAATTGTCAGTTTTTCCCACTGAGCTAACGGACCTTTATACAAGAACCTTGTAGATAGTAAATAACTGTCGAGCTTTCATTTTTCGCATTTCCTCAGAAGTAGTTTTGTGTAAATAAAACATTAAAATGGAATTAGATAGGCTAAACAATGAAAAAATACATCTAAGTATATAATACACCATATAACGCTTCAGAAAAATTTTTCACCGAAGAGACATGATGTGGATATGGGTGTAATGTGTTTTGGAACGATAAAAAGCTCAGATACGTTCATCAGCTATATCGAAGTTCATACCCTCGACGTCAAAGTTATTATAAAGAGATATATAAGTTCCGTTTAACTCAAGCTTAATTATGTAGAGACAGACATATGGTACTTACCTTATGCTATTTTAGTATGATAGAATCAATGTTATTAAATCCTCCTTTAAATGAAATATACTCACTTCAAATTGATTGAAACGTTAGTTGAAAGAAATATGATTTTAGTTGTAATGATAATTTGCATTGGATATAGAAATTCAAGATATATTCTGTTGGTAAAAATACTGTTTGCGTACGATTAAAAAATATGAATCCTTTCGAATCGTAAGCTTGGGTGGAGAAACAATTTCGGGAATCTCATCCCTCACCGATTCTGTGTGAACGGATGCCAATTTGTGCTATGAATTATATGAATTCGATTGCGACTACAAACAATTTTTATCTTTAGAAACAGATTTTTTTTGTAAATATGAAATAAATGTTTGAATGGTTTTTATTCTGTATTACCTTATTTATGGGTTACCTTGTAGTTCCTGCAGTGTGAAATGATCATCCCACTCATCTCCCATAACCCAATTCCAAAGGGTGATTGGAAATGGAATAAAATTTCATCTCGAATGGTATTCGAACAGTAATATTCGACAAATACTATTCATTTCCGAAGCTATCTTGAATTTGAGAAATAAAAAATTGTCGCTGAAAAACTAATCTACTATACTTCATTCAACTTTATTTTAGCAGTCGGTTGGCCATGGAAATTTGACACATTTCACTCTGTATAGTACGAAAATGTGGGGTTATGAAGCTTGTCAAAACATTTTTGGGTTTTAAATCAACGCTATGTTGCCCGTTCTACGTAAAAGTTTCTGTTATTACGTATTTTATCACAATGTCGAATCTCTTCGGAAAATATGTGACGAACATAATTGAAGTTTATACAAACTGATTGAGGGCAAACCAAATCCATATATTTGCATGGAAAATACAAGAGATCAGTATAATATCATAATATGCACTAGCTTGAGGAGAGTTGATGTTCGTTATCTTCTTTGGCTTACAACATTTGTAGATTTCAAAAATATTAACCCGAAGATGAAATGCATATGATGCAGTGGTTGGCAATGGGTATCTCCAGAAGGAATTAACAGATAATTACAAGAATGTTAAATTTTTCAACAAAAATCATCTTGCATCAATATAAGTAAAAGGAGTTGAAGGAAGTTTCAAGTTGAGATGCAACTTCACTGTTGAACAAAAATTTCACATGAATAAACAGTAACAGGGCAACTTGCGCGTATTTGTGGCTATTCATCTTAATACATTGATGTAATTATAATAATTAGGTATTTATTAGTAGGTACCTTAAGACATTTACATTGTATAGGACAAGTCAAATGAAAAACAGAAAAATCCATTTTAGGGAACTTATTATCCGATGACATTTATCGAAAATCCTGTAGTGAACTTTTCGCATTAATTCACTCAAACATAAAATTCCCAAATGCCACCACTTTTTTGGGTCTCCCAATAGAAGGAAATTCTTTGTCATACTCTTCATTCACAATCTTTCTGATTGTGGAAATATTCAGCTGAAATATAAATCGTTTAGATTCAGATGAAACATTATATAAATTCTCTTACATTGAATATGTTCGCTATCGTCTGACGTATTGTGGATTTTAGAATATCAGGGTATAACTATTTGAATGAGCTGACCTGAATTCTAAATAGCACTTCCTGAAACCCTGTCTCTTTTTTCAATCACTTTCGGCATTTTCGAATTTTCGTAATAAAAATTGATATTTTGGCAACGGCGTTATGACATTAACGACATTTCATGAGTGCCAACCTTACTCCGTTCTAGTTACAAAAACTTGAGAAAATTATTTCATGGCCAACCGACTGCTAAAATAAATTTGAATGAAGTATAAGTTTTGCCGGCTTTCATGTTTTATCACTGTGAAACGCTATGGAAACAGTTTCCATAGCTCACTAAAAATGAAATGAGTAAAATAGTCACTTATATATGTCATCACTCTTCAGTCATTATTTGTTTTTTTTTCATCATTTTCATTCAAGAGCATTTTTAATATCGCTTCATATGCATACAACAATAAAATATAGCCCAGGCTTTCTCTGTCATACTAGGAATTCTCACAGTTTTCCATATCTCACATTTCCTCAGCCTCAGCACTCTCTATCAGATTATTTGGGCGCAAGCCTATAGCAGAGGCGGCAGCTCATATCGGAAGGAATAACGAAAAATCGGTAGCTTCGAGGCCACTGGCCGAAGACTGGTTCCGATATTCCTGAACAGTACTGTCAGTAATAAGGATAAATTCGGATGCATACCACCCGCCGATATGAATATCAACAAGTGTTACGATCTGAATTGAACTAGCCAATTTGCCATCGTCAAGGCCCCAAATGGAGTACGCTCCATCGAAGAAAAGCAGATGATGACAGTTTTGGTCTCATTTGACCTCATCAGAGCAACACAGCATTTTTCTCCGATGGAGAACGTTTGGAATTGATGGAACCTTATTCAATATTGGCACACGCGCTACTGGGTACTATACATTTACCCAGTACTGTCAGTATTTCAGAGACGATGCCTATTGGCCTAGTCGTTCAGTTCTATTGTTATTCGATTGCAGGCCAGTAAAACCAGTAATATCGGAACTGGCCCATAAAAACGACAGTCGTTAAACGCCTGGTCGTACTGTGATGCATAACGCTTGAAAAGTGTCTACGAAGCCTCCCTCGCCTACGATTCTCACCCTGAACGATAGAGCAACGCCTCGTGAGTGGATCTCTACACATTTATATATGCATTAACGTCCCGGCGTAGAAAAAACGCATCTCTCAAGATTGTCGAACGACCCGTTTGCCTTGAACGATGTTCACATTTGGTGTCATCGGAATATAGAAACGATAATCAAAGATTATATAGTTAGGTTAACTCTATAATCTTCAGATAAAATCTTTCACTCGCGAAGGCAGAACTGCACTTCCCAGTCAACCAGTATTAGGCACAGGGAAGTTGTTGCGATTTACCACTGTGGAAGTAAACACAGGACATCCATAAGAGGTCCATAATTGGTACACATGGACATCCTTTGAATATCCATTGTACATCCATTCATGGACGTACTGTAGATATCCAATAATGTACATCCATTCATGGACTACTTTGGATAAACAATATTGGATATTTATTGTACACTCATTCATGGACGTACTAGTACTAGGGATATAATGATCTGTTCTTAATTATTGAAGTATTTTGTTAGCTGAAATGGATATCCATATCTTGCAGAATATCAATTATTCTTCTATTCTATTTTTTATTGAGTATCAAACCAAAGTGTTCTGTGATCAAACCCTCATACTCAATGATCATAAATACGGAATAATCCATAGAGAAAGGATGTCTTGTCTCTGGAATAATCTAATAAGTATCTTGAATAGCTTTGGTAGATCTGTGGTTGGCATTACTGGCGGTCGGCGGATGCAGGAATGTGTCAATTGTCATTCATTTATTGTTGAAGATTGACACCTTGGTTGCGTTCACAAACTTACTCAGAGCTTGCTCTGAGTAAGCTCTGATTACCCGAAGCGTTCACAAACGTACTTTTAGTTCCTCAGAGTATGCTCTCTGAGCATGACCATACTCATACTCTACTCTCGGAGTAAGTTTATGAACACACCCCTGGTGAAAAAGTGGCTTGGAAAAGCCAAGGAAAGGAGTAAACACGAGAAGAAAAAATGACCTCTTATATTGTACTTTTGGTAACGAAGAGTGTGATGGCTCCTCTACACTACTCGCGAAGTTCCTCGGCGAACTACTCTAGAAAGTTTGGCGAAGTCCGACGCTACACACTCGTTCAACTTCGCGAAGCTCATTCGCTCTGAGGTGCCGATTGCGTGCGTACTTTGGAAATTGTTTGCTTGCATTTGAATACCGATTCCAAATAGCTGTCCTTGAAATCAAAAGCAAACCAAACCGGCCGATACCTATGCATCGTCGACTCCAGAACCATATTTTAAGGATGCTTGTATCTTTCTACAATAGATCCTGTATGTTGCAAATAGCGAACGCTTAATCCTTCTTTTTTTCAATTCTTCAACGGGCACACAGGCTCCCAAGGTGTCGCGAATGCGCACACAAGCATCATTATTTTTTTTATCCTCATGACATGACATTTGTCATTGGGATCTCAAATGATTGTTTCCGTTTGCAGTGTTTCAAGGAACAACATAATTTGCTCCTGGATCCACTGTAGATTGCTCATACTTGCATTAATCAAAAAATTACGCATCGGCACAGACGACGTCGCGCGTCGGTCTAAGGCGCGGATCTCACTGGAGCGATACGATAAACGATGCGACAGGTGATTCGATAAGCAACCCGACCCTGATTCGACACCGACCTCTTATAACCGTGCAAACGTAATGGAAGCAACTAATTCTGTGCACACTGAAGCGATCGCGATACTACACCGATAAATATCTGAATCGCGTCGGTTTGGGCGACACAGCTACCGGGTCGCTTCAGCGACAGAAAGGTGATTGAGAATCAAATCGTAAAAAGTAGCATAGAATTTCGTAATTGATTAACAATTAAGCGCTTAATTTGGATATCGTATCGCTTCAGTGTGCACTGGAGTGTTGCGAAGATAAAAGTTGCATCGGGCGATAAAAGATTGCTCATGTTGCATCGCTTATCGTATCGCTCCAGTGAGAACCGCGCCTAAATGAGCTACTTTGTCTTCGTGAATGAAAACTGAAGTCGGTCGAGTAGTGTAGAGAGATACTTCAGGAAGGCACTTCGTCTAACTTCGGGCCCTTTCACTCGGGCGAAAAAAACCGACAACAAATGGAAGTCGAGCGAGGCTAGGTAAAGTTTGACGAGGTAAGACGAGGTGCCTCTATACATTATCGTATTATTAGAACATAGATACATGGAATGGATAGTAAACATTCCAAAGACTGGAGTGAGATAGTTGCTTAGTGTCGCCAATCACATTTGAGACAGTTGATTTCATAAATATATGGTTCATTTGGACATCAATGTCACATCAATTTTCAGTAGGAATAAATAGGAAATATGTGAATTTTTCAATTTATCGCCACTGCTTTAGTGTCGCGCTAGACAGAGAAACATCGAATGTTTGTACTACAAAACATTCAATTGTAGCACTGAATGGCCATTCCATGTATTGTAATGAGAGGATGGTTTTTCAAACCTACCCCCTCATTTTAGAAGAATCTTTTAGTTTTCATTTTTAAGTAATTTTATTTTCGCATTAATTTTAGAGAAGAATATTTTCAATTTCCAATTCAGGATTCCGACATCGTTCGGAATCGAAACATACCGCACCGTTTTTGTTCTGTTTTCAGTTCTGAAAAAAAACGATGTCGTACCGTATAAAACATCCTGAATTGGAAGATAACCGTGTTTTTTTTTGGTCGCTAGCTAGATAAGTCGAAATTAAGACGTTTTCATCGACGCAAATTTACCGATTTCTGGAAATTTGCGAGTGCAAGTGGACAAACCGATAGGTAAGACGACACTCCGTTCTTTTTTTGTTTTACCATTGGAACTTCAGCCTTCCTTCATCCCTTCCTACCCCTAGTTTAAGCTCCACTCCTACTGCAGAAGCACCCCGCTGGCGTGGATACTCAGGGGGCGCGGAAAGCACTTTGGAGTGGCGAAAAACTTCCTCCACTCCTTCCTACCCCAGGTTATGTTCCACTCCTACTGCAGAAGCACCCCGCTGGCGTGGATACTCAGGGGGCGCGGAAAGCACTTTGGAGTGGCGAAAAACCTTCCTTCATCCCTTCCTACCCCGGGTTAAGTTCCACCCCTACTGCTAAAGCACCCCGCTGGCGTGGATACTCAGGAGGTGCGGAAGCACTTTGGAGTGGCTAACCCTTGTTCCTTCCCCGTTGTTTCGACGCTCACCTCAGCTGTTATCGAAGAACCCCGCTGGCGTGGATACTCAGGGGGCGAAGAACGCACCTAGGGGTGAGCTGTCGTAAATCTGTGCCGTCTTTCATCCCCTAACCTGGCTGAAGTCCGATATCTGTCCGTTAAGTGTACGTCTCAGGTTCTGGCTGGCGAATTAGTCCGTATACCCCCGTATATCTGTTGAGATCGGATTCCGTTTCATTCCGTCCGTTTTGCCCCTGTAAATTCACTGATTTCGAGTCTTTCACTGTACGAATTTTATAATAGTACCATTTGTGTTCCCTTTTTACGAGTCGACAAATAAAGGTTGTGTACGTTGATTTTGACTATCATTGGGCGTCGCTAACACCCTTGACACCAGGGAACCTTGTCTCCGGCTAGTAGCTGCCAGGGTAGGTTTGCTATTCTCCCTTAAAGAATAGCTGGCGCTCGAGTACACCGAGGAAAACCCGTTACAGTATCTATGTTCTAAGATCGTATTCGTTCAACTTCGCGAGTAGTGTAGAGGAGCCATGATATTTTAGTTTAAGTTTTCAATTTTATATACTTGGTTTACATCATATGTTTTTTTATATGAATCGATTTTTATTTCATAGATGTTTCATTCAATGTTTCTATATGGAAATTGGACATTCTCTCAAGACCTGGACGAACTTTGGATATTTGGTGGACGTTGCCTCGACAGCTGATGGAGATTAACTGAACCTTTTAATGAATGTAAACTGAGCTAGTTATGGACGTCATATCGACTTCAAATGAACCAATACATAAGTTCATTCAACTGACTCTGCGTCGATATAAATAGCCCAGTTTTCAGCTGTTCAGACAACTTGCATCGAATATCCATTGTTTGGAATTCTTGTCCAGAACACTTTCATATTGGACCAAATATGGATATCCTAATTGGTGACAACGGATATCCAATGGAAGTCCTTTTTCCGGCAAAGGAGGTCCAATGGATATCCGAATTGCATGATTTGGATATCCATTGGATGCCCTTGTGTTTATTGGGATGGCGATGGTTGAATTATTGGGCTTGTGGCTCTGGAAGATTTCTTCTCTGGCGCTCGTTTTCCTAGTAGATTCGTTCTGTTCCCTGGGATTCTGGAAATGTGGATCCGGAAGGCTTGTTCGCTGGCTCGGATTTGGCGCTGGATGGCTTCGTAACGGATTTTTTCGTTGGCTCTGGAGGGCTTCTGCTGGCTCTGGCGTTGGCTCTGGAAGGCCAAAGGTAAATCCTTTCTCTCGATCCGGCTCGAAGGACCATAAAATGTTGCTTCTTTTGTTTGAAACAACACTTGAGACAACTGAACGACCAGACTCAGAAGGTTCAAGGGATGTCTTAACTCCACAGTTGCCGGTGAGGTAAATTGATCAGAACATTAAATTCATACATCATTTCTTTTCTTTCTGTCAATGGAAGTTTCAGATAGATGAACAATCACATAAAAAGAAGATATGATGTTGGAAACAAATAATTACCTACTGATATTTGTATTGACCCAACATCAGAAAATCACCATAATCGTTTGAGTCGTTCGAAAGTTATCACAAAAATACGGAAATATGGGATAATCATATGATACATGTCATTTTTGGCATGGAGAGCTTGCTTTGAGGCTGTGGCTAGCTTTAGGCAAATGTTCCTTCAATGAATGCGGACTTCACATCTTCTTTTGGCCTAATAGTGGTTTTAAACAGCTTTCCTTATAATGAAGATTTACCATTCTAAGAAGCAACCTGCCAATAAGGCATCTTCATCTTAGTTGGGCTGCATAAAGCCACCATTCACGTATGTGAGAGTGGTTTTCAGACCTGGGACCCGTTTCATTGCATTTAACACAATGTAATTAAATTTGCGTTAATTATTCTCCCACACGAATGAAAACTGAAAGACTATATAGAACTCTTTCGCATTGTCATTGTCAATTCTTATTTTGTTAATTCGAGAAATCGGTACACTTTGTCATATTACATAATGTATAATACAATGCTCCTTATGATTGACATATATACATATTTATGTTTTATTCAAATTAAAATGTCGTTTTCTTCTGTAGCGAGGTTATTCTATCAGCATGAAAAACCCGGATCGGGATGTTTGAGATGTATTCCAACGGATAACAATTTAATGCTGAATTAATTCATCATTCATCACTTGTGTTTATATCATCCAAGTTATCATCCATTCAGATAGCAAACATACAAATTTCACAGCATTTCATATTGGCGAATTGGGTTCTTTGTCAACGGAAGTCCATCAAAAATGAAATGCATTCCGTGAAAGAACTCCTTATTGTTTTAACTCTAATAGCGAATCAACTCAAAGTGCGGAACTTTCATCCATATAGGATGCACTTCTCTATCACAAGAATCTGGTCTGGTTGTTCAACAAAATGTTCTGTAGGTGGAAACTTCAACTGTCATTGCTCAGCATATCCTCCTGGCGATGTTCCTTCATGTTGGCGTCGTACAACGGATCTTTTGGCATCAAAAGAGACGAGAGTAGCTCTAGATTCTGTCTTATCTGCAGAAAAGAAAAATATGCAATATTTAAAGAATCTGATTGCACTCTGTAGCTGGTATTCTAAATGCTACTAGTTCATCGAATATTAATTATTTTTGTTTTATTGTTGGTAAACATACAATTTTTGATAGCAGTGTTCGTTAAGTACGCTGCTGTTACAAGTTTTGATGCATTCATATTCGACGATGAACACTAACTGAAGCTTTGAAGTCGTAATCCCTCTCAGAAAAACTCACTCATGTGAATTGCCCTGACGGCGTGCTTCCAGCGAGCTCGCCGCGAATACCCTCGCCCGTGTGAATCGAGCATTAATATCACAAGTTCAGAATTGCATCGTGAACAAGCTACAAAACATTCTTCATGAAAAAAAGCGAGAAAATCATAATTTCTGAAATTTAGTTATACACGTTGTTCCATCGAAAAACTGGATGGGGGTATGAAACATCAAAAAGTGGAAAACTCTTTCAGTAACTATATAGCTTCATCTACTGGAACAGTATATCTTCGACTCATTAAACGGACTAATCGAAAATTTTCACACACCTTGGAAATCTGATGTAAATTGGAATCTATGAAGTTGTGCATTGAGTTGGCAGACTTTGAATGCAGATGCATTGAGAAGCGAAGTAGCTGGTTATACACATTTTCACCGGACAATGAAGGGTCATGGTGCTGAAAAAAAAACCTTATGAGAATCGAAACAACATAATAAATTTTTTTAAAACAAAGTAAATGGTTTTTTCCTGAAACTTTTCAGAGTTTTCACTCCCAATCTCTGGAACAAAATCAATTAAAAAATTGAAATAACCGATTTTCTCCTGCCTTAATTCTTGCACTAATTTGTCAGGAGCAAATTAGTGCAAGAATTTAGGCAGGAGCAAATCAGGTAGAAAAATGGTTGCCTAACAATGAACTGAAAAAAAGAACTTTGAAATTATAATTATATGTATAAAGTAACGCTTAGGAGTCTATATCAGACTCCTTCATCAGAAGAAAATCAATTTCCGGAAATCTTCTGAATTATAGATTTTTATTTGACATTAATGGTCTTTCTACTTGATTTGCTTCTGACAAATTAGTGTAAGAATTCACGCAGGAGCAAATCGTTTATTTCAATTTCTTAATCGATTTTGTTTCAGAGATTGGTAGTGAAAAATTTCAATCGATATCTGAACGTAAATGGTGTTAAGATTAACGTTTCATCATAAAAATTTCAAGAGCATTCAAAATCTAGAAGGAAGAGTTTGAGTGTGTGAAGAGAGATATATTAAAAATTAAATTACTCCTAGCAGCTCGGTGGCAATCACTAGGCCGTAGGTTATAGTCCCGCAGGAGTGGTACTTATTTCCGAATTGAATAATTTATCCGCCTCCGCTAATTTTTTTTAATAGCACCTAGAATTGAAGAATTTTTCGAGCATTGAAAATAATGTCATAGTGCTAAACAATTATCAATCTATGAAAAAGCCATTTCATCTACTCTCCTTTGATGGGATGATCTTAGCTTGGTCAGCATGGATTATAACTTTTGGGTATCCAGATCGTAACATTTGTTGATAATTTCAGCTAGTTTTCTATTTAATCCAAGGAAGGGTGTACTAAAGCCAGTTTTGGTGTGTACCAACTGGCAATAAATATTATAAATGCGAATATGTAAACATCTACTTACTTCTACTCATTTTCAAATCATTTTCACAGAACATATTGAGTACCTACTAAATATTGGCATTAAAATTTTTCCTAAACCTGAAAATGTTCGTGGTGAGTGTGAAGTTTTGTAGGAAACAAATTGGAACGAGTTGGATACTAAATAATTTCAGAATTTGTCCTCTAATTTCACGCGGCCCTATAAATCCTATAGCGAAGTCAATTACCTTAGGTTGAAGACATCTTTTGTCCTACTTGCAGGAAACACTGATCAAGGTATTCGAGAAATTTCGCCAAAAACGATTAAAATTCATTATCAAATGTATGTTCGAAAATTAATTAAAAAATTGAAATTCCAAATCCAATGCGAACCTTTCATTGGATAATATTTTCTGGTAAATTGGATCAAATATTTCAGGATACTCAGTTCAAGTCGAGCTCTCCAGATGTCGTCAAGTTTGCGCATAATTCATGACCATTAATTTTGTTTTTACCAACACAAGAAAACATAAATCCAAGGATTGGTGCAGGTGCAGCTTCAAGAAGCTGCACCAAATACAACATGTTGAAATGAGAAGAATTTATCTACTGATAATTTCATGTAAACTTACCTCCATAAGTGAAACATACTCATCATGGATTTTGCTTATTCTATAAAGGATCAATGTGGCAGATAGAGTTAACGTTAACAATAAAAACATGGCAGCATACAATATCAAAGTTTGCGTAGGCAAATCTGATATACTTTCGTATTTTTGGATAAGTCTACGTTTAATATTCGAACCAGCTGAAATTGAGAGATTTTCCATGAATTGAGATATGAATTTTTTTTAAATGTAGCATTACCTTGGTGATAGTGAACAGATTTAATATCATTCAATCTGATGTTATCTTCTTTATCGCTCTCACCTTCTTTTGTTTCAGATGAATCGCTTTCGGTAGCCAGCTCCTGGAATGAAAAGATGAATTCAAGTAGAAAGAATTCTGGAATTGAGTTCTAATATTTTAGCTCAGTCGTTTCAAAAACGCATTCATAATATGATCGTTGAATAATACTATTATTTAGTGTTTCAGCGTTGCCGATATGAAATTAATCATTTGTTAATATTTTAGTCATTCAGTCCCTATTCTGCAGACAAATTAAATGTTTCGAAGATCTCGAAGAAATTTCACCATGCGTTACTTACCAAAGCTTCTGGAGTCACTAGTACTTCCGGTTCGATCGTAGCCTCCTCCATGGCCTTGTGAGATACCTCCCAAATCTTCATCATATACTTGTAGGTATTCTCTCGGGAGATCAAACTTCCGAAAACGTGCTTCTCTTCGGCAGTCGAAATACCAACAGCATTAGGGATAATCCTCGCTGTTTTTTCCTTCGTTATTTTCTCTACGGTTAGCATTGGGATCAGAAGCTACAAAAAATTTAAATTTGAAGAAGTCGGCACCGTTTTTGACCTGTCGACTTACTTTCGTCACATATCCGAAAACGTTCGAGTAGAAGGCAAAATAGTTTTTCGTAATATAAAGGTGCCCCTGTAGTAAAATATCACTAATGAGGGCACACGAGTAATCTGAAAAGGAGCGAGTTTATTTATTTCCAGAAGACAGTCCGAAGAGAACGGGAAAATATGAAATCAACAAATGCAATTTCAGAACGCTAACATCAATAAACATGTGATCATCTGGAGAAAGAGTGATCAACTTGAATTAACAATTACTTTATGCGGAAGGAACATACGAATTTTATAATAGTGCCATTTGTGTTTCCTTGTACGAGTCGACAAATATAAGTTGTGTACGTTGATTTTGACTTTCACTGGTTGTCGCTAATACCCCAGACACCGAGGAACCTTGTCTTCGGCTCGTAGCTACCAGGGTAGGTTTGCTATTTTCCCTTAAAGAATAGCTGGCGCTCGAGTACCCCGAGAAAAAGGCGTTACAACTAATATGAAGTATGGTTCCATCATCAGTTGCGAAATATTTTACTTTGCGTAACTGGTTGCGAAAAGTAAAACGTTTCAAAATGTCAATGAGTTTTAAAAAGTGTCACTTCATATGTCAAAATTCTAAAAACAAATTTTCAAACCCAAAATATTTTATTAATATACCTATTAATATCAATAATAATATTAAACATATTCTCGCCTTAATTGGACATATTAATTAGGTATAATGATCCTTCGAAGCTTCTAAAATAACTATATCTTTGAAAATCAAATTTGATTATTCATCCCCCCTTTTCTTACGGAAATTCAGAACTTTTAAACATTTTTTCACATGAGTAAAAATCGAGGTAAAAAACATGATAGCTGGACGGAGCCAGATCAGATGAGGTGTTGCTTTTTCTGTGGAATCCTTTCGTCATATTTCGTAGAACTAGCCGAGTGCTACTCAACTCTCATCAGAATTTCTCTGAGATCTTTTTTACCAACAGGAAATGCTGGTTTTATGACTTTTCAGGCAGTAGAACAGTTGCAATCGTAAATTCCCAACAATGTTTCATACAAAATGAAAATGTATCGTTCTGAAGGAATGGCAGTACTAACGGAAAAGTATGAAAGAAAAATATTAAAGATACATAACACAGAAAAGTTTACTCACAATTGAGCACCTGCTCGTCGCTCTCAACGG
Organism: Coccinella septempunctata; assembly: GCF_907165205.1. Lineage (NCBI taxonomy): Eukaryota > Metazoa > Arthropoda > Insecta > Coleoptera > Coccinellidae > Coccinella > Coccinella septempunctata. Next base: position 17,781,952 of record NC_058196.1, read on the forward strand.
TAGGAAAATGTCGATGAAACTTTTTCTGTCTAGACTTCGAGGCAGCTGGAGTTTCTTCGTCCTTCTTTTCAGGTTTCGGACTTGGAGGTGCAGTTATCTGCGACTGTGAAGTCATCGCTGGCGATGAAGTAGAAAGCAATTTCAAGGAGGCTCTGAAAGGAACGAAAAGAAGGAATTACCGAAATGAAAAGTCAACGAATGAAATGACCCGTGGGAAGAATTACGATGTAAATACTTATATATTATATTGGTACAAATAACATCAATGCTAAAGAAATATAAAATTTCGAATAGAATTTCTCACCCGGAATTAAAAAACTTCCTCTTCCTCATTTCGCAAACAGTCGAATGTCGATCACTTCTTCGCAAATAGCGAGACCTACCATTACTGTCATTGAAAGTATGTAAAAACACATAAAAATAGTTAACATGGAGTAATAACCTCAATTAAAAGTTGATTTGGCGTCACGAGGATGAAAAATTTTATATACCTAGATGCCTTCAACAAACATGGTAATTTTGGTACGATTTCAATTCTCGCATAACATCGGTAAGTAATTATTTTTATCATTCGTAAATTTTTTGTGGTAATGATTAATTTCCATGTCTACGAGTGAAATATCTTATACAACGGTGAGTTCCCATCATCATGATCCGGTAAAAAATGGGATCGGATAAAATAAGCTATGTGAAGCTGGCACCACCAAATGCGAATTTTGAAACAGACATTTCAGGGTCGTTAGTCCATGTTTGTCCACCATTTTTTTTTTCATTTGTCCAAGAACCGTTTTAGAGATATTAGAAAAGAACATTTTCTGAGCAGCACCCCCAAATTGCAAAAACGTATTTTTAATGGTGAAGTTGGCACCCCCAAAAGTAAATTTTTGACCCAAAAATTGAGGGTCGTTTGTCCATCGTAGATCCATGTTTGTCCACCTTTTTTTTCATTGTTGAATGTTCGCGATGTTTTCGAGAGGCGGCAGGGGCGTATTCAGAGCATTGGGACGTTGCAGTATCTTCTCTTTTCTCTAATTACGATGGTATACGATTCGATAGATAAGGTATAGATTGAAAGAGCGCATGAGCATGAGAACTGAATGGGGTATTTTCCTAAATTTCAAAATATATGTCATTAAAATCCTTATAATTCACATATATCGAAATATATTTTTTTCGAATTTTAACATATTGCATTTTGTGTGTATTCACTTACGAAAATTTTGATTTCAGAAGTGCTCTCTTATCATAGACATATAGACATGGACTGTGCCTTCCCTTTATATCTATGCATGAAATACGGTCAAAAAAAGTGACAGAGAGAAACGCACGTCGGGCATGCAGTTGTCTTTTTCTAGAATTTTGATTGGTCCACCCACACTCACCTCTATGTGAACAAAAAAGAGACAGGTAAATGCCCGACGATCATTTCTCTCTTTCTATGAAAAAGACATTGCTCAGTCCATGTCTGTATGTCTCTGTCTCTTATGAACATTCTACGTCATTTTCACAATCCGGCAACGCCCATCGAGTCACTTATGGTCATGAAATTTTTCTGGCCAATATAGACGTAATAAATATCAAGTTTTGTGATCACATTTGACAAGAAAAACAAACAATGTAAGACATCTTAAAACAATGACACAAAATGTCATCGGTTTTAAGAAGGTATAGACAAAGATTACAGAAACAAATTTATGTAATCTGTGGATATCTTCTTGATCGGTTCCTCTGTTGTCGAATTAGTAAAGGCATTCTACGTCGCAAGCTTTCACATATTCGAATGTTTACTATGTTTCGAAGGGTGTATTTCTGAAATTTCTGAATTTTGAAGCGAATCTTTCACGTGTTGGATAACTAATGGAAAAAGGTTTCCATAAATAATCTTAAATTCGATTTTGGAGTTTTAGGAAACTTGCCCATTCTCGGTACAGCCGATATAATGGAGATCACTGGAATCTATTCTGAATCATATATTTCACATGGTCAGAATTTGTTATTTCGCATTTCCTTCATTGCACAAAGAAGTATCCTATGTTTGCAGGTTATACCGATTTTTTCATTTGTTATTCTTGCATTGAAGCAAAAATTCCCCCTGATAAGACGAGTTCATAATTGCACCGCGAACAGAGCTAATATCAGCAGTGCCTTGTTCCTTCATCAGTAACTGCCCTTGCAAGATAGTATATTAACCATAGACATATAGACATAGACTGTCCTTCCCTTTCTATCTATGCATGAAATACGGGCAAAAAAGTGACAGAGAGAAACGCACGTCGGGCATGCAGTTGTCTTTTCTAGAATTTTGATTGGTCCACACCCACCTCTATGTGAACAAAAAAGAGACAGGTAAATGCCCGACGATTATTTCTCTCTTTCTATGAAAAAGACATTTTCATGCTGACATTGCTCAGTCCATGTCTCTATGATATGTCTATGATATTAACTGACCGCTTTATACTCAATAATATATTATTATAGGGTGTGATTAAATGCGATGGTCTACTAGACGTTTATAGAGATCTAATCATAATTTTGTATTGACTATTTCATTCATATCCTTTTTAAACAGAAAAATTCCATAGCGACGCTTGTTTCATAGCGATAAACATTGGCGATAAAACATACAAGTTAGTTTTTCGGCGATGAAAAAGTCTCAAATTTAAGATAGTTTGGGCAACGCATATTTGTCAAATATGACTGTTCGACACCGGAGTGAAGTTGGCCACATCCTCACATACACTGCACGACAAAAAATTGGTTCAATATATTTTCAGGCGTGAAGTTGGCCACATCCACACATACACTGCACGAAATAAAATTGGTTCGATATATTTTCAGGTTTAGCGGAAAATATTGTTCAATTCGTACAATTTAATCATAAAAAATCATAGTCTACGAAATAAACCTTCTATTTTCCTTTTACAGACCATCAGAGGGCTGGGAGGGGGTAGTTTATGAGGAATAATTCAATAACTTTTTTGAATGAAGGAGTACCGCCTTCTGCTTTCATACGTGTTTAAACAATAAAAAATGAATCGAATGAAATCGACCTTATAGTTTGTCAGTCGGTCAGGCAGTGGAAGGGGATAGTTCATGAGAAATAATTAGATAACTTTGCATAATTCCCTCACTGAACCTGAAAATATATCGAACCAATTTTTTCGTGCAGTGTATGTGTGGATGTGGCCAACTTCACGCCGGTTTTTGAGTCTCTTACACGATTGTATCAATAATAGTATTAATAAATGTGTTTTCACTTGGAACTGGATGGAACCCCATATATTATCTGCTTGTAGCTTTCTCATTTTTATTGTTCTTCATATAAATTGAAAAATTTTCCTCTTTTGTGTAATGCATTTGATGAATGGAACCTCCACGCATATTGTAAGGTCTTGAGAAGTTGGAATCTACATGCCATCCACTTAAGGAGTATGTGTCAGTAACCCCAATGGTAATGTTCAGTCACACAGACAGTATCACACTTTTTTTTTATAGCAGGGGGAATCTGCGACCGTGAAAACACGGGGCTCTATCTCTCGCCCAGAGGAACCCATTTCTAGGGAACACTGTGGGGTTACTCACTGTTCCGAGTTCACGACCCACTAAACCTAACCTGCTTTTTATTGGTTCCGGGCATTTGCCTATAAACCATTTATCCCTTAATCGGTTAATTTCTTCTTGCACATTGTCGTGTATCACACATATTATTCCTCATGAGAAGCAAGTCCCACACTTTCACCATATGGGAAGCCAATCCATGAATATTCCAATGTATAACTGGGAAGGTGCATGCATCGTCTTCGGTTTTGTTGTATATATGATAATTCTGTAGAACTTTCCAGAATATAAGTACTCGATTCACTCTATGCGTACCTATTTTCCGGCCTAGCGAATATGGAATCCACGATGCTATTAAAGGAACAAAGTTTACGCGACTCCAGCGAAATATAATTGATGCGATGGAGTGAAAGTTTGTTTTGTATAAAATGAAGGTTGAACAGACTATGAAATGCGATTATTCATGGTGCACTTCTCAATTATATTCTCCCATTATCGTTGGAGTAATTTCACCCGTCCAAGTTGTGAACGCAAGCTTCATAGCTTGCGCCAAACAAGTCGTACTTTTACAGATCTGACCGAAAGATTCACTCTCACAAAATAACTGGTTTGCGCAAGCAACTCTCAAGTTGTACAAATCAATAAATTGAATAATAATATTAATTAATTAAATTTTTACAGAAAAGTAACACAAGAAATGAAGAAAAATATCCTTACTGCCCTTTCTCGTTGACAAGAATCTCATCCGGAAACATTTCGAAGTCAGTAGCTTCATTCATTTTTATGCTGGAAATTTTCGAACACCAAATTTTAGGCAGCTTCTTCTAAAGCACGAGTGAATACAGTGATAAACTCAGTTCGAAAAGTAGGTACAATGGCAGCGGTTGTTGATATTACTATTCATTTCAATCGATAGCTGCATGTTTTGTTCATCATATTCTTAGAAAATGCCGTTGTTCAAACAACGGAAACAGGTGTACTAGGTATCAGGAAAGTAAAATTTCTGTTTTGATATGCATTTGCTTGGATCTACTATGGCAGGCCGAGGGAACTTTGGTATATTTTCTGAATTTTACAAATGGCATTGACGCCTTTGACCGTGGACGTAACTTATCAGAACGTATAATCATGATGCATTGGTATATCAGTTCCACAAAACGAAACGCATTTGGTTTTGGTACCCAATTCAGTTTCTCTCTTGTATCTGAGGCTTTAGTGAGAGATCATTAAGAAACTTAAGAATAAGAGTAGCAGAGACATCTGTGGATTAAATAGCAAGATACTCAAGAGTTTGGTGAATGAAATAATTGGTCCGCTCACGAAATTAAAAGATAACATATTCCCGAAAATACTTAAGGTAGCAAGAGTTATCCCTGTTCATGAAAAAGGTTCAGTGCAGGTGGTCAGCAACTATAGACCGATATCAATTACATATACCTATATTCGCGAAAATCTTTTAAAGTGATATCAAGCTGCAGTTAACCTTCTATTTTGAAAACAACTGCCTTTTTAACAGCTCTCAATTCGGGTTCAGAAGTGGCCTCTCCACAGTTGCTGCCATCACAGAACTCATGAAAGTAATAAATGAGGGTTATAATCAGGGTTCATACATAGGTGGACTCTTCAGTGACTTAAGTAGAGCTTTTGATTGTGTCTCCAGAGAACATCTTTATAAATTACGGCGGTATAAACTAGATCAGTGTGCAATTGCCCTTATAGATTCCTATTTATCTGATAGATTGCAGCTTAGAACATAGAATATCAGGAAGGAGCTTTTTCGAATAATTGTGACGGGAATTGTGCGACGGAAACGGCCATATTGGTCTTTCAAGTTTTAATTTTAAAAGTGGCAGACTTGAAAGTCAAATAATTCTGTTATCTGTGGCCAAATGAACAAAGTGATGTTTTAACTTAATTTTGGTAATTTGGATTCTTGAAATTTGCTGGAAATGAGGTTTTTGGATATTGTAGCGTGAATAATTCATAGGTAGGTGATTTTTTTAAACTGAATATCAGGTATTAATTATGAGTTCCTGAATTTCATGACATATAACAAGTTTATCCCATGACAATAACACTCCATGGGCGTAGGTGATGTTAAGTCATAGACCTTAATTCCATTAAGTATCTAGCCAAGCAGTGTTAGGCGGGGTGAATTTCCGCTTTGATTATCAATTTGAACGAGCTTGAAAAAGCTTCTGACTTTACGTCAGTGCTTTCCTAATTTTTTTGATAAATCAGAATCAACTGACTATTGAAGTTGGTTTTTTTGGAAACTTCATTGTCCTACGTCACTGTTGAAACGGAAATATATGTCGGCCATATTTCTTCTCCATTCCGGTCAAATTGAAATGAGCAATATGCTCCTTCCTGTTATTCTATATTCTAAGGATTGCAGTGCGTCGATCGCGAAGGGGATCAGTCTAATATGACGGATGTTGATTGTGGTGTACCTCAGGGATCGGTCCTCGGACCGCTTCTTTTTCTTATTTACATAAATGATTTTGTGAACTGTGACCCAAATGCAGATTTTGTTCTTTTCGCTGATGACGCAACAGTGCTAAAAAAAGCTCAGTCTAAAGAACTCTTACCCGACATCATGAGAGACTTGTTTTCTGTTGTCACCGAATGGTTCAATGGTTCAATAGCAATCAGCTCAACTTGAATGAAAGACGGAGTTCATGTTTCTTTCAATGAGAGATCTGGGTGATATGAATCCACCTGATCCAATCAAATTCTTGGGGGTACTGATAGAGGGAAAGTTGTCGTGGAGTGCTTGTATCGAAAACGTTTGTAGTTGTATATCGTCAAGTGTTTATGCGCTGCGATAGTTAGTTGGGGTTGTGTAGGATTTTGTGTTGATATCTGTGTATCGTGCTTTTGTAGAATCAAGATTAACATATGGTATTTTGTGCTGGGTTCATGATGCTAGTGTGAAACGACTGTTTTGATGGCAGAGAAAGGCTATTAGAGTTATAGGTAGACTAAATTACAGAGATGAATGCAAACATGTTTTTCAAGATAAGAAAATACTTACGGTTCCTGTCTGTTCATATTTCAATGTTTATTGCATGTAAGATCCCATTTGGGTGAATATAGGACGCACCAGGATATACATGCACATAATACAGGTCGAAGAGATCAAATTTCATAGAATCGATCAAATGAAGTGTGGTGTTACATACTATGAGCCCAAGTTTTTCGATAAGCTGCCGACCACTTTGAGAGCGATGCCTGCAAAGCAATTTAAGCAATTTGAAGAAATATTTATTGAGTAAATGTTTCTTTACTCTGGAAGAATTTTTCTGTGATGATTTTGTTGATATTTCATGAATGTTTAAACTTTTTTTTCCTGTCGTTGATGCATGCAAACATTTGTTAGAATGTACTAGCATGAATGAATATTATTATTATCGTTTTCACTCGCCCTATCTGGAGTGATTGCCTTGTCCGCAATTACCCCAAATAGCATTTCAAAAATAATAAAACAAAAATTTGAGGCTAGTACAATATTTTGTGGAATGTTATTTGAGCATCTTTCTATTGAAAAAAAAAATCGATAGAAATTATTTACTATTTGGCATCACTTTTTTGATATACACCAAAAGCAAAATAACAAAATGAGATCAGCAAGTTGAAAAATGTTTCGAAATTACTTATCTTGGAAACTATGAACGATCACAGGGTAACTGTTTGCTTCGCACTAAAGATTATTGAAACTAGATCACTTGGTCATGATAACTGAGCGCATGGAGAAGGATCTAGTAGATATCCTTGTGTCCGCTTTCACCCAGCGTCCGCAATTACCCCATCGTCCAATATAGTTGGGAAGCCGACAATGCTAAATAGGGATTTACTCGAGCGTCGTGGAGACCTAGTGGATTTTGAAGATTAGATGGTAGAAAGAAAAAATGTTCTATGATGTATGCACTTTCAGCGGTGGGGAAAGCGTCTGCAGGGTCTGAAAGATGTAAAAAAAATCGTCAGGTGTACATACTCGAGCGTGTCAGATTAAGATACTGTCTATGCCCTACGTGTCTCTGATAATGAATTCATGCTTATCTGACAGTTTGCGCGGTGGGACTGGCCGTACGGAAGAGTTGAAAATAGTAAAAAAAAAGAAAATGGTGAAAAAAATTCATAGCGTGTCAGATTTTTGGAGGATATGTTAATTAGACCCAAAGGAATCTACTTTTCAAGGGACTGACAATTCGGACGTGACGCAAGGTCACAGCGGTCCATGCCACACATGCTAAAGGGCAAGGTCAATGTAAAATCCCAGTCTAATCTACATTCATCCAATCGTCAAAATGACAAGGTATTTCTATGATGACAATTGCGAAATTAGTCTCTGACTGAACCTTAGAATGTACTGTTTTAGAATGAGGGAATTTTCGCTTCAGCATGTATCGCTAAACACCTCGCATTAATCGCCATATATCTCAAAAACGTTTGAACGTAGAAAAAATTGCTCACGACAAAATTTGTATAAAATGTTATGATCTACAACTTTTATAATGATTGCGAAAAAGATTTGAAGCCCGGGGGAGAAGATAATTCAAAAAAACTGATTTTTGTGACCTTTATGGCAAATTTTTATTGTTCCGGCTTGCTAAAACTGTCAGATTATATTTTTTCCATTATTCTTGAATCATTAGCTTCAAAATAAGAAAAAACGCCACCGCGCTCGAGAATGTACACGTGACGTTTTTTTTTGCAAGTTTGGCACCCCCCCACACATTTTCGACACGCTTAAATTGTCAGATTAAGAGAATATATACTTTTCAACATGTAATTCACCACATATATTTTAATCTCACACGCTCGAGTATGTACCATGATCGTTTTTTTTTACTATTCTGACAGGCTGTCCTAGACAATTCCCCCTATATACAGGTCTAATTTTTGGTAGAGGTACTCTACAGGGTCCAAGGTATGTCCCCTTATATTAATCTGACAAGCTCGAGTAAATACCGAATTTCCCTCTTCGGCTCGCCAACTACTATATGCACATATAATTACAAACCCTTAGCCTATTTTCGATTTATTCTTAGGACTCTGAGAAGAGGGGGTGAAATTCAACCTTCCAAGTCCAGCAAATACAAGCGGAATATCGTTTCTTAAGGCTTCATGTATATGTTTATTTCGAATATCCACTTCATAGATGAAACTCAAACTACAACATTCTGCGAATAAAAAATCTTTGAAATATTATTTATCAACTTCTAACGAATTCATTCATTCCTGAGACCTAATATAGATTTCAGTATGCATAGTCCATAGGTACCTGACGCCACTGGTCAAACGGCCGCTAGATCTGCTAGTGGCTGCTAGCAAATGGCCGCTAACTTCACACCGGTAAATTAAATTAGGAGCAATGACCCAAATATTGTACCATTCGTTTATTACAATAATTATTCCCTCTCCTCTACTCGTCCTAGCGCAGCTAGCCCTAAATCAAGTATTTTTCACTCACTTCCTTTGAAAATACCTTTGTGTAGTTTACTAAACACCTATCACGACAGGCTTCTCATCAAATGGACACCTACTGAATTAGTCTCAGAATAAAATTCACAACAAATAGACTGCCATACGGAGGTAACGCATCACTGATTGATCCGATGAGTTTGTCTCTATGCCAGGTGTAATTGATAAGATTTAAGTGGAAAACACTTACGATCACAATGAAGTGATAATGAGCTGAAGCAATAATTAAGCCCAATTTATTTGTATTTTCGTCTATGAATTCAACTAATGAGTAGCTGATAGTATATCATATACTATACGATAAAAATAATAATGTGAGTTAAATTGGACAGTGTGGTTCTTTAAATTTCAACAACATATTGCTGATGTGAAAAACACGCTGCAAATGTGATATAAAGTGTCCATATTTTGAGAATTATCGAAATATTACAACTTCAACTTTACAAATCGAAATAAAAATCTCTGTCGCGTGAGTTTTGTACTTGAAAAAGTCTCTTCAATCTCTGTCAGAACTCAGAGCACCAAACCTCTACTCCACACAATAAGATGTTACATTGGAAGTGATAAAACTGTGATATACCTTACCACAAAATCAGAAATTTACTTAGAAACGACAATGATTTTTATAATACAGTAGAGCATCAATTCGCACCACATTGTCAAAATAGTTTTTAACTCAGAAAAGCATCCCTTTTGGGATTCAGAATGTTGCCCGAAGTTTTGTAGCTTGGTGACAATATATTTAGTGTCCATATCTCATTCTTTTTTTTATAACGAAAGACAAAAAAGTAAGAGATATAAATAAGAAGTCATTAATTTCTTTTGGCAAAAGTGAATTTCAACATAAGTCGTTAAAAAAAAATACAAATAAAAAATCCTTCATCGTTTTGTTAGTTTCAATTATTACTAAAAAAATATGATTTCTAATTTCACGCATTTGTTCATTCACAGGTCTAAATGAACAATTTTAGAAAAGGTTGTTTCATCAATTGTCATATATATTTTACCATCTTTTTTGACTAATGAGATGAAAACATACTGTCAACTGCGGGTACAATAGATGTACCCGCACGCTTTGCAGGCAACAACAAAACATGGCGGTAGAAACACAACAAAAAAAGAAAATGGGATTTTTGGTCACAGAAACAAATGCAAACAGTTAATCGCAAAGCAACAACAACAATATAGCTGTAGAAACCTACGTTGTTGAAGACTATTAGTCATAATAATCGGAAAGATCACGCCTAAAGGCAATAGATATAATAAACTGATTTAATTCATATGAATACCACCCGCTGATATAAATAGCGTCCAGTGTTATGATCTGAATTGAACTAAACAATTTGCCATCGTCAGGGCCCTAAATGGAGAAGGTCTTTTACAGTTCACTGCGCTCCATCGAAGAAAAGCAGATGCTGACTATGGTTTCGGCCTCATTTAACCTCACAAATCTTTATTAATATATTTACAGAAGAAATTATTACAATGCAGTTCTCTATTATAATATAAAATGAATAGTTCCTACAAATGGATGTTCGCTTAATTTTTTTGAGATGTGTGGCTGGTAGCCTTATAAAAAGATATTTCTTAAGATTACTTTCAAATTAGTCATATTTTTAAAATCATTTGCATTGGTGTTGGCAGTAAAATAAAATAAAAATAAACCGGCTATGTTGTCCGTTATACGTGACAGTCTCAGTAATTACGTATTTTATCACAATATCGAATCACTTCGGAAAATAAGAAGTCGAAAATATGTGACGAACATAATTGACGCTTATACAAAATGATTGAAAGGCATACCAAATCTAGTTTTTTGCATGGAAAATACAAGAAATCAATTTTTGAATAACTTTATTTTTGCTATTTAGAAAAATTGAATTATTGACACATAATATGCAGTAGCTTGAGCAGAGTTATTTTTGGTTATATTGATTGGCTAAAGGTTGAAGACCAAAGATTATAGAGTTACCTAACCTAACTCTATAATCTTTGGTTGAAGACGTTACATCAGAGGTAGATTTCAAAAAATCAACCCGAAGATGAAATGCATCTGATATCTGATGCACTTCTCAGTAGTAGGGATGGGTATCTCTCGAAGGAATTAACAGATAATTATAAGAATGTTGAATTCTTCAACATAAAATCAACACGCGTCAATGGAAGTCAAAATAATCAAAGGAAGTTTCACGGCTAGAGGAACTTCACCTTTAAACAAAAATTTCATATGAATCAACAAATGACAGGACAACTGGCTCGTATTTAGGGCTGTTTTAATTTTTAATACTTTGATAATATCAATAATTATATATTATTTGATCCCTTAAAACATTTACAGTGTATAGGACAAGTCAAAGAAAAATAGAAAAATTCATTTTTTGGAACTTATTCTACGATGACATCAATCGGAAATCCTGTAATAACTTTTCGCATTCGCTTACCCTAAAATAGAATTCACAAATGCCACCACTTTTTTTAGTCTCCCAATAAAAGAAAATACTATGTCATCTTCATCATACACAATCTTTCTGATTGTGGAAACATTCAGCTGAAATATAAGTCGTTCAGACTCGGATGAAACATTAAATAAATTCACTAACATTGAATATATTCGCCACCGTCTGATATATTGTAGATAATAGAATATCAGGGTTACTTACTATTTAACTATTTGGATGAGCACGTCTGAATTCTAAATAGCACTTCGTGAAATCCTGCCCGCTCTCTATTTCAATCAATTTCGGCATTTTTGTAATATTAATTGATATTAGTTTTGGCAACGGCGTTATGACATTAACGACATTTCATGAGTGCCAACCTTACTCCGTTCTAGTAAAAAAACTAGTAAAAAACTTGAGAAAATTATTTCATAGCCAACTGATTGCTAAAATAAATGTGAATGGAGTATATACAGGGTGATTCATAACTTTTGGGACACAGGCTAAGGGCAGATTGTTTGGACCAAAATATTGGCGATAGAACCAAATATACCCCAATAAAATATTGCTGTGCAAAAAGATAGGGGGCGTTAGTTGAATTTTTTTTTCGTTTTTTGCTAATAATTTCACTGTATATTTTTTCATCCGTTTTTAAAAAATACACAATTGAACAGTTCAGAGCATCGGAAGGGGATTTGAAGTAACGATTTATTTATTTTATTTATTTATTTAGACGATAAAGCATAATTAAAAACAATGTAACATAAAAAGAATAAACTTAAATTAAATGTTCTACGTGGCCTCCTCCGACTTCTATGCCTTTTCTAATTCTTTTAATAAAGGACTTTCGAACTTCGAAGGAAATATTATTCTGTCCCCTTTTAAAAAATTCAACTTCAACGCCCTCTATCTTTTTCCACAGCAATATTATATTGAGGTATATTTGGTCCTATCGCCATATTTTCCAAACAATCTGCCCTCAGCCTATGTCCCAATAGTTAACGAAAAATAAAATTCGAGGACATTATACCTCATATTATAGTGTGACAAAAAATTATGTATTTTAAAATATCTACACCGATCTCATGAAAATGTACATAATTTATCATCTGAACAAGATTATTAACAAATTAACGCTAAGAAGCAATATAAGTATGTTTCACAAAAGGGTTCAAGTCGATAATTGTAATTATTTTTATTAGTGAAGGTAGTTCATATACCTCTGAACTAGTCTAGTCTAAATGTCTAAACCTCGGTCTAAACTAATTCGAAAGCATCTCTTCTGCATGCAAAGTGGAAATGTAGAAAGGAAAAAGAAAAAATCTTCTAATCTTTGTACTCTTCGATCAATACTGTGCAATGACGCTATAGTCCGACTTACTTGTCCATCTTGGTGAACACGCTTTGTTGGTGATGACTAGGACTGCGATGAACCTGCAGCAAGGACGCGGCGGATGCGGAACCCGCCAGCGTACGTACCGCTGCCCTAGTAGTGGCGTCGCCGAGGTTCGGCGATACAGCCGATTGGGTTCGACAGTGTGTCTTGTTGGGTACTACCATTGCTCTGTCGGAGGTTGAGATATCGAAGTTCGCCGAAGATCTGCCCAAAAGAACCACATTTAATCTTTCGAAGCAGAAATCAATGTGTATTCCAAAATTTGAAATATAAGGTGTGGATTATACAAGGTGATTTTGAAATTGGTGGTTAAAATTTGGGGTATACAGAGCAGTTGAAAATACGAGAAAAACTTCTTTTTTAAAGTAATTTCAAAGAAAGATGGAGCCGCCAACGATGGCTATGTAAAAATGGTTTTGATCTAAAGTATAGTCGAAACCTTTGATGATTGAAATCAGAAGTTGGTAGTTATTTAGATAAATAATAGATAGAATAAAATGAAAGAACATCGCCCCAAATTCAATCCAAATGTGTATCAAAATAGGGCGTTATGGGGTAAAAATAACTTTTGGTGGATTAAAAGTAATACCGGCGTGGAGTTGGCCACATCCACACATTCACTGCATCAAGACAGTTCAACTTCAGAGGTTTGGAGGGGGGTAGTTTTTGATGCACAAATCATTTCATCCTAGAGGTCGTGTTCAGTATAATGGTAACAACCGATTTCCATCAAAAAACCCCGAGCAACGGTTTTTTTTTCACACTTTTAATGTATCAAATTAGTTCAACTTCAGAGGGTTGGAGGGGGAGTAGTTTTTGATGCACAAATTATTTCACCCTATAGATCGTGTTCAGTATGTTGGTAACAACCCATTTCCATCAAAAAACCCCGAGCAACGGTTTTTTTCACACTTTTTACTGCATCAAGACAGTTCAACTGCAAAGGGTTGGAGGGGGGTAGTTTTTTATGCAAAAATTATTTCACCCTACAGATCGTGTTCAGTATGTTGGTAACAACCCATTTTCATAGAAAAAGTTCGAGCAGCGGGGTTTTTTCACAGTGTATCAAGATAGTTCAATTTCGGGGGGTTAGTGGGGGTAGCTTACGATGCACAAATTATTTCACCCTAAGGACTGTGTTTATAATTTTCGGAATAACCCATTTGTATCAAAAAACGCCGAACAAAGGGTATTTTTGCGTTCTGTATAGTAAAAGCGAAAATGAAAATACCGTTGCTGCTTTCACACCTGTGGCTACAAGAAGAATAGCATATTACATCTGCGATGAGGTTTTCGATTTTGCTCCCCAACCTGAATTTTTGGACAGTTTCCATTCCCTTGAAATATGAAGCCAACGATTTTAAGGAAACAATTGTCAGCAGTTGCGTTTTCATATTTTTCCTTGAAAGCACCACTTCATTAATTAGATTTTCTTCAAAGTCCATCTTGTCCAACTTTCGATAGCGCGAACAAAAACAAACTTTTTTGTTCTGGAGCAATCAATCGCATTGAAGTCAGGAACCAATTCGGTCATTTCGGTCACAACAGTCTATACGATATATTGAAAAATTCTTAGCCTACTATAGATCCAAACAAAATTTCAATGTCGAAATATTTTATTACACAACATATTCTCCTCTTGATTGGATACATTTATTATAGCGAACCAGCAACGTCTCTAGATCTTTCAAAAAAAATTTACCTTTTAAAGTTTTTTTCAGTTGAGGAAAAGAATGATAGTCGGATGGAGCCAAATCTGGTCAATAAGGGGGGTGTTCTAGTAATTCAAACCCTAAATCACGAATTTTTTGCATGGCAACATGAGAAATGTGTACAGGGGGCGTTGTCCTGCAAAAATAAAACACCTTTGGAGAGCTTTCCGCGGCTCTTCTCTTCAATTTTTTCCCGTAGAGTGTTCAGTAATGTCGAATAGTAAACTCCGGTTATTGTTCTACCCTTATCCAAAAAATCAATCTTAATTAACCCATGGCAATCCCAAAAAAGTGAGGCAAAAACTTTTCCAGCAGATTTTTGGACACGAAACTTCTTAGGTCATGGAAAACCAGAGTGTCGCCATTCCATCGATTGTTGCTTTGTTTTTGGATCGTAGAAATGTACCCAAGTCTCATCCATATAGTAACAATTCGGTTTAAGCAGTCTACATCGTTTTCAAATCGTTTTTCAAATCACAGATCGAACGTGATGCTTCTACCTTGCACGCTTTTGGTCAACATTCGAACATTTGGGGATCCATTTTACAGCATTTTTTCTCATGTCCAAATGATGAACGCGTTCGTATGAAATATTCAGTGCTCCAGATATCCGTTTTAGCCCAATTCGACGGTCTGATAAAATCATGTCATGAACTGCTTCGATATTTTCGGGGACTGACACAGAATCTGACCTTCCCGATCGGTCATCATCTTCAATGGAAAATTTACCTCTTTCGAAGCTTGCAGACCAATTTTTCACGGTCGCATACGAAGATCAGTAATCACCAAGGGTTTTAAGCACATCTTCGTAAATCTGCTTATCTCTTAACCCTTTTAAATACAAATACTTGATGATGGCTCGATACTCCAAATTTTCGATTTTCACAATTTCGGTGGACATCTTTCTTTCAATTTAATGCGTAACTCTGGTTTACTCTCTTGACCTCAAACTTCACACTGACACTTCTAAAGAGTTATTGTTCGTTGCTATGGTAACGCAATATTTTTTAATGCATGGAAATGGTCTAGGCTTGTATCAGGTGTTGAGGCGATGTACTCGACGCGATATCGAAACAAACAAGTGCGAGCGTCCTCCTCCATCACGCGAGCCAATTTGATGGTGTATTAAGCTGCATCCACATTATGCCGCTGTGTGCCGCTCTTCAAAGCCACTGTGTATGTCATGCGGCTTGTGCCAACATGCCGATGTGTGCCGCTGAAAAATCGCTGAAATGTCGGTCTCCATCAAAGGAAGCAAAAGAAATTTATATTAATGCTGCATCCACATTATGCCGCTGTGTGCCAATTGGCAAGTCCGCTCGGCATCCGTTTTCTTCTAGCTGCTATAGTTCTCGAGGTCCTCTCAGTAGACAACGAATTTTTACCAACCTGTACAATATGGCTGTTTTGATTCTATTTTACAGATTAGGAATTTTTCAGATCGATTCAAAACAGTCGCACATTTATTTATTCAGAGTGAGCTCGCGCGCTGCCCACATCATTGCTGTTCAACTACTTTGAACCTATTCTGAACAGTTCAGCCCACGTACCACAAGCTCACGACAAGCGCACGACCCGACAATAATCCCGTTTTTCCTCTTTTTTCCTGCCTTATCTTTAAGTCGAATATTTGAAAATTTGTACCAAAGATTATCAGTATTATCTGTATGAACATCTTGTTAACACGAAAACTGTCGGGTGTAATTAGATTGCCGACAACGCCTCATCGACATCGACATCGATAAATTGTCGATCGATCGTGGTACCACTGCTGGTGTGCAAACACTGCGGGCCTGTTCCGATATTGCTGTTAGTACTGGCCCGCAATCGAATAACAATAGAACTCGAACGACTGGGCCAATAGGCATCGTTTCTGAAATACTGACAGTACTATTCAGGAATATCGGAACAGACGGTGCGATTACTGGGAACCAAATCAAAGCTGAATTTATGAACGAAACCTAAATTTATATTATTACAAGACCGGAATTTTTCACTCTGGCGATCACAGATTATTGCGCGGAAAAGGTTAATATGTATTTCTTCAACGACGATTTCACCTATTTTGGATTGAAATCTGGAGGAATCAGCCTACATGAACATCGGCCACATCACGAGAGCTCTCGCTAGAATACTGAAAGAGAAGATTCTGGATCAGTTCTTTTCTTAATCCTTTTCTCTCTTACTGAATTCTATATTTTCGAGAAATTCCATTTTTTTGAATAAATGAATCAATTCAACCGGGAAATTTTCCCTTAAGGAGCCACCTCTGAAACGTATATTAACTTCGACATACCTACCAACGACGCCAAAGTATTTCCATTGCTTACCTTGATTTCCTCAGAAGACGAAATCTGAATGTTTTCTGCTCTCTGTTGGGATTTTTCTCATCTCTATCGTTGAATCCATGAAGAAAACACAGCATCGCAGATGAAAAGGACCTACCACTTTTAGCACATGCTATTATATCATTTTTCACCAGTTTTTGTTGTTCCATCAACAAATAAAACACAATCCTTACACAAATTCATTCATAACGGACAGTACGTTTTGAATTCATTCAAACCATATCGAAATTTCAGAAAAATAATTGAAGAACTCAAAATCAACAAGCGCGTAAATCGCTTTGAGGATTTTTTCTTCACTTGTAACTTTTATTGATCAACAAATTTGGCCTGTTTCACATTTTCTCTATCAATTCATATTCGCACCGTGCCTTTGGAGAACCTAAAGCGAGTCAAACTATATTTTTAGACCAGTTGATATCTCGGTTGATATAAGAAAACATTGGACAGGATTCACCAATCCATTAATGATTAATCGAAGAAATTATCACACGGTTCTCTTTGCATTGGAGCGTCTTCTAATATGTTGTTGCTAGATTAGTTTCCAACAAAAGCATACAAATGTAAAGAATTTAATGGCACTTGAATACGCACATCCTGTAAAAACTTTCAATTCCAGCAAAATGTTACCCCTACTCAGTCACATCTGAGTGATCTGACAGGACAGATTGACAGATCACAACACTTGATTGTCAAAATGACAAGAAAGAATTGGACAATTGAACTACTGCTACTGGACACTCCATAGAGAAAGGGACACTCTGGGACACTCACGGAAACCTACAACCATAGAATAGTAGTATAATAGATATTAGATAGTTAACTAACTAATATTATTAATAGATTAGCTCATTGAACTCAATAAAGAAGTGAAAAATTGAATTCAATTGATTAACCTAAAGTCCTTCTCAAGCCAGGGATGTGGATATATCACCACTCGAAAGACCGCGACCGGACCTGCCGCGAAGAAGATCATGGAACTAATGAACTAATATAAAATTTGGTTCTATGGTTGTACGTTGAAATTTGAATTAAAAGTAAACAATCAAGAAAGATGAAAAAGTAGAAATAGCCTGGGAATGTGGAAAACAATTCGATTACAATTCTCAGTTTTATTCTTCACTTTCCTAGATTACTTACTAATTAAATTCGTATAAGTTTCAAGAAAAAAATGGATACATTAGAACCACATCCTCAATCTATATTACAACTGAAAAGTATATTGGAGGCTTCTTGTTCCTTTTCCTTTCAATTCAATGAAAGTCCAAATATCATTACTAAAGAACAATCTTTAGTTGTCAAGGATATTGAGAGAGCCATTAATGAAGATGAAGGAATTGTTGCAAAGATAATGGAAGGAATCGGTGAGATATTTTCTAATGAAATATACCTCAAGAAAGCTCTGCTGCCTAGTGTCCTCAAAAAAGATGGTGTAACATTTGTGATTGAGCAAGAGAGCCTAGTGAGGTATGAATTAAGAGGATATAAAACAGGTTTCGCAAGTTGGTGATAAATTCTGCTTTATGTATGGGTATATCTATAGTTCATATCAAGTGTTTCTAGGTTTTCGAGATATCATGTACCTATATAATGGTGGGCTATGTATCCCGTATACTTTAAATGAGCTTTCAAAGTACTAATGAATAATTGTTCAAAATTATGAGTGTAAGGAAATACTGTATTTCCTCAGTGTGTTGTGATTTGCATAGTATACTCAAAAAGATGTGTCTCATTTTTACCCATTATAAAGTGTGTAAATGGGACACCATCTATACAAATATGAGACTACTAGGCGGTGTTTTCTGGTTGAGGTAAAAATAAGACACTGAAATAAGGGATGGACGCTATGATGTCTTCAAATGTTATCTGTGGGGTTAAAAAAAATTTAAATTATGATATATTATAATATGGGGACTAAGGATATACCAATAATATTGCTTTTTAATTACACTAAGATTTTCTAAAAATTTTAAGGGTGAATATTTACTTGGAACATAAGCCAACATATCCTAAGTATTAGAGCATCAAGTTTTTAGTCTTAATGTCCCAGATGTACCTATATCTTGCACAGGTCTTCAATTCATTCGTTTCAATTTAAGTTTGATAAAGATTTGTTTTTCACAACACTTCAGATCACACCTCAAGTTATTTGACTTGAATAGGTTTCAAACCCACAACTTTAAAGTGCTATAGCAAATCTTAATACAAGTTTCAAAGCAGATAGAGCTAAAGCCAGGCAATACAAATTGTTCGTTTGAGCAGTGCTGAAGAGATATATCAAGTTCATCCCGAATATCTATCCTGAGATATGACATTTTCTGTTCTGGGAGTATTTTTATTTTATTTTACTTGATTTAAGTAGAAATTTCATCTGTTTTCAAGAAAGAATTAGCACTATGGTTTGACAGATATATATTGTTTCAAATCAAAAGTGTTGTTTCATTCTTCTGTAAAATGACAATATTTTTTGGTCGATAATACATTAGGCATTCAAAAAGCTCAAACCTGCTACTAGAAGGCCCTAACAGTACCTCAGCTTGAATTAGAAGCTTTTATTTGGTAATAGTAAACCAGAAATGTATGTGACTGTTATTCTGTTGATTTCTTATGGTTCTTGTGAAGTTTTTACAAGTAGTATACAAGGTGTTTCACGCAAAGTGTCTGCTAAAAATATCTATAGAACCAAATGCAATTTTTTTCTGGAAATTTGTAGAACATAATAAATGGCTGAGATCTATTCAACTGAAATATTTTCTTCTGAGTGGTACTTCTGGTTGTAGAGGAAGTTTAGTGAAACTTTGTTATTTCAAATTAGATACCCTATATTTACCGCATCTTTGGATTCTTCACAAAAATTTCACAAATTTCACAATTTAAAATTATTGTCATATATACAGGATGTTCAAAATCAAAGATATAGACCAAAGTTACACTTTTTTTAAATGCAACACCCTATATTTGACCTAAAAAATGAAATGGCAAGCTCAAAGTATGATGAGTTTCTTCAGATTACTTTATAGCTTAGAAGCACCCTTTACGAGATAATGGCGAAAAATCGAAAATATGGAGTTTTTTTAAATAGCAATTAATGAAGAAACTAGTTACGCCATCGATACAGACAGAATTTTTTTGAGTAGACAAGTTTTCTACTCTTACATATCAAAGAAAATTTCAACTCGGTAATATACAGAGTGATAATAATTAATTCTCAAACATCAACTACAAATAATCGTCGTAAACTTTCTTAATTCAAATGGCACACCCGGTATTTCTATATCTCGTTGAACGTAAACATTAATTTCGAAACTATTTTCATTAAATTTTCCTACATCCAAACCTGATTGTTTCTGAGCAATTTTCGATTTTTGATTCAAAACTAGTAAACCATTTTCGCCATTATCTCGTAAATGGTCTTTCTAAGGTATAAAGTGATCTGAAGAAAATCATCATAAGTTGAGCTTGCCATTCCATTTTTGTGGTCAAATACAGAGTGCCACATTTAAAAAAGTGTAACTTTGTTCTATATCTTTGTTTTCAAAGACCCTGTATATATGACAATAATTTTAAATTGTGCTTTTGAACACCCTACACACACCACAAGAAAAGATTTTCAAAATATCTCTATTTACTCCCTCAAAATGAGCGCCGCTTCTGGGGTGGGCCACCCGGTATATTTTCGTTTTTGGACCAAGTAATTTAGTATACCTTAACTTTCTTTAGATGCTATTGTGGTAAAATACAGGATTGAATAACTCATCCTATTGAAAACCATTGTCATTCAGTTACTCCTTTGGTCCTGAACAACCTTTTGACAGGTCAGTTTTTCAGTTAAATTCTGGTGGTTTAAATAGAGGCCAGTGTTGATGGAAAACAGATCGATATTAGATATAGATCAATGAAGCACTGATTCCCTGATCAAGCTTTTTACAAACAGGCATAGGTGTATTAAAAGTCTTAGGTACATGATATGGTTCTTGATAGGACTTCCTGCTGTATTCATGAAAAGGCGAATATCAACTTTGCGTTTTATCACCAACTTACTTTGATATTGTAGAACAAAAGTTATTTGGGTTTCTCCCAAACTGGAAACAGCCCAAATAATTTTTCTTGACCAACTTCTAGCTCTCAAATTCCAATTTTGCATAATAATTACAGACTATTATTGAGAGTGAATGAACTTCAAAACGCTGTCTTCAAATTGCTGATGGAAGAATTAATCAGAGTTTGTTCAGATACTGAGGAGTGTAGTGAATTGAGGCTCCTTCTCAATCCCCTCAAGTATCTTCCAAACATCAATGACGCCCAATATTTCAGTCAGAAATTACTTGACATATTGGAGATATGTACCCCAGAGTTACAACTTGAAATGTTAGATGTTATACCTGATATAATACCCGACAGTTGTTACAATTTAGTTGCTGAGCAACTTCTCACCATATTGAACGAAGAAAATAGTCCCTGGGATGCGATTATTGGGTGCTTCGGGGCCTTTGATTTCGATGATGATGTTAAGAAGAACATATATGGAAAACTCATGAATTTAATAGTTCCTGTTCATCCTCAATGCTTGCCAGCCACAATTAAATTGCTGTTCAATACTCATAAAGGTAAACTTTATTATTATTACATATATATCTATTTTAGATTCGAAATTTAATACTTGCATTGTGGACTTTTGAGAGTTCTTCAGATCAGAGTTTTTCCATATGGAAATATGGAATATCATAATATTATGATCACCTGTCTGTTGTTAGGTTGTATCCTCTTCGATCTGCCTCTAATTGTTTGATTCAATGAAAATAACGCTAACAGTTAAATCACTAATGCTTTGCAAAACCTTCTATAATTAATAGAGTACCTCAGTGGCGGCTGGTCTGTGAGGGCTATAGGACTACAGCCCCCCATACAAGAAATCACAAGAAATCAATCCTTTTATGCTATTTACCTTCCCATACGATAATTTATCAATGTAAAACTTTCATGCGACTCCTGCAGTTTTGTTTATTTCAATCACAATCTAGCAGTTCGTCCCTGCATGGGCGATGAATCGTATAACCCCGAATTCTTGCATTCAGACAGTCATTCGGCTCCAGCCGCAACTCTTCGTGTCGATCGTTTTAAGGAGTAAAAGGGCTACGATAAAAGTCGCCCCTATCCGCTTCAGTCTAGCCCTAGCCGCTTCCCGCTAGCGTATAGACAACCTAGCCTAGCGTGTGTTCGTATTTGTTTACGTTTTGAAATCATGGCGGACAAAAGTGCTCAAAATATTTTAAAAACTGATTTCGCGAGGCTTTCGCTGGCTAAAAAAAGCCGTATTAAACTGTTGGGTAGACCGACTCCCGATTTAAATTTAACCCAGGCAGATAAAACTCCAAAAACTTCTTACGCAAGACGATTCTCAAGACAACTGTATAACAAGTGATAACGTATGGGCAAGGGCAGGATTTAGAGATTTGAAGCACCTTAATGAAAAAATTAAGAAGCATGAGCTATCTGCCAAGCATGTAAATTGTTCGACAGAATTAGCTTTTCTGGTTACGACTAATATCGCTGCTCAATTAGATTCAGCTTACCGGAATAATATTATTAAGCACAACGAGCAAGTAGATAAGAACGGGTATGTTTTAAAAAGAATTATAAATTGCATCAAATTTTGCTGGTTTGCTGGTTTTAAAATTTCATATTTTTATTATTATTCTAAAAGTAGCCCCCTAGTGAACTAGATCACGAGCCGCCACTGGAGTACCTACTATTAAAATTCCATATTTATAAGCAATAGATAAAAGTGAGCAGGAATTTTTCAGGGTGTTAGTGATAAAGTGCGACAAACTACAGAAGATGATTCTGCATGAAAAAAATAAGGAACCTTTGTCAAATGACTTTTATCTGCAAATGAATTGTAAAAACTGTCTTATTTATTGCTCTGAAATCAGTCGAGATATGCAAATAAAATTTGGTGCGTTTCAAGAGGTAGTTATTGTGCATCTAAAGTAAAGGGTCAATCCCAATAAAACAGAGTTCATTCCCTTCGTTGAAAAGAAAAAGTTTTGAAAGCTATCTATGTATTTGTAACAAAGAGTTACATTTTGAAAAAGAGCTTGTAATGAAGCTGGCAAAAATACGCCCTCATTTTAGAATAATCTTTTAGTTTCATTCCTGTAATTTTATTTTTGTATTAATTTTGAGAGAAGCATTTTCAGTTTCTAATTCAGGATTCCGACATCGTTCGGAATTGTAAACATTCCGCACCGTTTTTATTCCGTTTTCAGTTTTCAAAAACGATGTCGCACCGTATAAAACATCCTGAATTGGAAGATGAACTAGTTTTTTGTTTGCTAGCATAGAATAGTCGAAATTAAAACGTCTTCATCGACGCAAATTTTACAGAATTTCTACAGCCGGGAGACATCTGATTTCCGCACCCCCCTGGGGGTATAAAATGATGTCCCCCCGCAGGTCACTTCACTTACGATTAACTGCCCCGAATACGAACGTGTTTCATTTGCCTTTTTTCGCCGATTAAAGAAGTTTGAGTTTTCGTTTGATTTATTCTTACAATCCAGAATATAATTTGGTTTTTTTTCTTTTGCTTCACTTTTATTTGAGTGATTTTTAAATTTGCGAGTGCAAGTGGCCGTACCGAAACCATTGGTAAGACGACACTCCGTTTTGTTATATTATTGGGACTTCAGCTTCCCTTTCCACCCTTCCTATACCTCAGTTTAAGCTCCACTCTTACTGCTATTCAAGCACCCCGCTGGCGTGGATACTCAGGGGGTGCAGAACGCACTTTGGAATGGCTGAACATCCCTCGTCCCGTGCTCTCCAACGTCCACTTCTACTTCTATTAAAACACCTCGCTGGCGTGGATACTCAGGGGGTGCATCACGCACTTTGTAGTGGCAAAAACTTCCTTCATCTCTTACTCCCCATCTCCACTCCTACTGCTAATAAAGCACCCCACTGGCGTGGATACTCAGGGGGTGCATAACACACTTTGGAGTGGCAAAAAATTCCTTCATCCCTTGCTCCCCAGCTCCACTCCTACTGCTATTAAAGCACCCCGCTGGCGTGGATACTCAGGGGGTGCATAACGCACTTTGGAATGGCTAGCCCTCTTTCCCCCCTTGTTTTCCAACACTCACCTCTGCTGTTATTAAAGCACCCCGCTGGCGTGGATACTCAGGGGGTGCAGAACGCACCTAGGGGTGAGCTATCATGAATCTGTGCTGTTTTATTTCATCCCCTAACCTGGCTGAGGTCCGATACTTGTCCGTTAAGTGTGCGTCTTAGGTTCTGGCTGGCGAACACGTCTGTGAATCACGTATCACGTTTGAGATCGGATCCCCTGTTTCATTCCGTCCGTTTTGCTCTGTAAACTCACTAATATTGTCGTTTGTATCTGATTCCGAGGCAAACCTGTTCAAGTGTATAAAGTAGACTCATATACAACCCATAATATCGAGATTTTTTTTTTTTTTCATTGTACGGATTTTGTAATAATGCCATTTGTGTTTCCTTTTACGAAACGATAAATATAATTTGTATTCGTTGATTTTGACTTTCACTGGTTGTCGCTACCATCCCAGACACCGCGGAACCTTGTCTTCGGCTAGGTTTGCTATTTTCCCTTTAAAGAATAGCTGGCGCTCGAGTACCCCGAGAAAAAGGCGTTACAAGCTTAAATATTAAAACATAATTGGGACAAACATGTGTAGGGCATCGGCTCTCCACAAAACATGGGGCGTATGGTACACTAGTTTCGCACAAACATTGTGGCCTACGAGCAAGCAAGGACGGAACTCAACAAACCCCAGCCAGACACTTGTTTTCTTCTGTATTAAGTGATGAGCGATATTTCACGTACTGTGATTAAAAAAAAAATTTTAAAATTTCAAAATCACAAGTCGTCATAGTTCCTCAACAGTAAAACTTGAGGGGAAGTAGTACATACGATTAGGGATCAAGATGATCGACATTGGTTGCTTTACAGATGCTACCCAAAATACAGAAATGTGCCACATACTCCATCCGGACCCATACTGAACTCAGGGTTTGAATGAACTGGAAAACTTCAGAGGAACCAAACGACAAAGAACTCAAATCCATTATTTCTTTAATATCATAATCTGGAGGAACAGCATGCTCACTCACATATACCCCTACAAAGAAATTCGAGAACATGTCCACAATATCCTCCAATTCTGAACGTTCCTCACCACCTCAATGCATAGATGAAGGCAATTGATCCGAATTCTTCAAACCTCTTAAATAAGACCAAAAATTACGTGGATTTTCTCTCAAATACACTGCGCAAAAAAATTAACGCACATTCTGAAAATCTCAATTTTAATGAAAGTTAACTCTACATTGATTTTATAACTTATTTTTTATGTTCTCTCGAGAAGGTTTTGAACGAAACAAGACACATTAAATGGAAGAAAAATTCAGGATTTCGCCGAATCTTATGTGAAAGAAGAGAAATGAACACAATTTTCAAAATACTGAAATGCTGATAAGTGATTTAATACTTGGTATTTCCACCCCTTGCGTTAATTACAGCTCGGCAACGACGGTTCATACTCAAAATGAGTGATCTTAAAATGTTCTGATCTAATCCTTCCCAGATTTCTCCGAGTTGGATTCCTAAGTCATTAAGAGTAGCTGGATGATTTTCTGAACTTCTCAGCCTTCTATTGAGGTTGTCCCAAACCTGCTCAAGCGAATTGAGATCTGGACTTCTTGCTGGCCATTCCATTCGAGAGACTTCAACCTCTTCAAGGTACTCCTGAACGATGCGCGCACGATGGGGTCTGGCATTATCGTCCATAAAAATGAAATTTTCACCAATGTATGGGGCAAATGGCACTACATGCTCTTCAAGAATGTTCCTTATATACTTATCAGCATTCATAGCTCCATTATCAACGACCACTAGGTCTGTGCGAGCAGTCAAAGATATTCCACCCCATACCATAATCGATCCTCCCCCGAAACCAGTAGTATTCAGGAAATTGCACTGAGCATATCTTTCATGTGGACGTCTGTATACAAGGGAGCGTCGATCATAATGGTAGAGGCAGAATCTAGACTCATCTGTGAAGAGAACTCTTTCCCAATCGGCCTCTTCCCAATAGATATGCTCTCTCGAAAAATCCAAACACGCCCTTCGATGGGCTGGGGTAAGAGCTGGACCTCTTGCCGCGACACGAGGCCTTAAATCATATTCTCTGAGGCGATTTCTTATTGTTTGAGTGCTAATTTGCACCTCATGAGTTTGCTCAAGCTGAATTTGAAGGAGGCGAGCGGTTGCTAACCGTTGTCTCAACGAAGAAACTCTCAAGGAACGTTCTTGATTGGCAGTTGTTACCCGTGGTCTACCCTGTCCTGGTCTTCGGACATTCATACCTGTCTCCCTGAATCGCTGCAACATTCTGGCACACTTGTACACATTCTTCTTGGGTCAAATTGTGTGTTAAGCGTTGCATAGCGATCGAGTGTAGAAAATCAAACGAAAGAAAAACTATTGATCACTAGAATTGATCGAGAACAACTGATTTTAGAATAGAGCCAATACATTCAAAATCTGATAATATCATCTTTTTTTATTCCTGCTGGGAAAAAACATGTGTATTGGAGAAAACCGTTGAAGGTGGATAACATATGCATGCATAATTCTGATAAAAATAATTATCATTGGGAACACCTTCAGTTGTAGAATAAATTTGAGATTTCCATAATGTGCGTTAATTTTATTGCGCAGTGTAGATTCCCAGTACATTTATATGAGTTCGGTTAAAATTTTCTCTCCGTGACGGTCATTATTTTATCAACGAGTACCTCTCCCGTCGACGTCTAAATACAGATTGAGCCTGTTTCCACCCGACAGAGCTCCACACGATCCAATTCGGTCGTGCGGTTGGATGGCTAGGCCATACGACAAGACCCGACAAATCCTCTGTCGGCGGTCATAGCTACACACGGACGGATTTCACATCCAACCCAACCAAGTCGGTTTGTCGGCCCGACCGAGTTGAGCAGTGTGTAGCCGCTTTTAAATTTTTTTTTTCATTTGACATGTTTTTAGGTAAAATCCCTTTGGAGATATTTCTCAGAATAAGAGACATCATTGATTCTGAGATGGAAAAGGCAGGCCTCCATCCCCTGAAGTCAGATATTGTGAACGCACTACGGAGTGTGTCAAATAAGGAGTACTTCATTCAGAGCTGTTTAGATATGTTGAACTCTATTAAATCCCCGCAAGATCACAAAACATTCGACCTGTTCATATTACTGATATTAAGAGACGATACAAAATATAAAGAAATCATCAGGAAGAAAGTGGAAACAGGTTATTTCATTTCCATGCTAGTTACAAATCTTGTGCATAATTCGCATTATAACAACGCTCTTACGTGCCACGACAGTTCCAATGTCCTGATTAAATTGGCAGGATATTTATTGAGATTTGTATCCACGAGGGTGGAGAACTTCACAATGAGTTTGTTCGAGGCTCTCATCAGTGCTAACCACAATAAAGAACATGTCCGTGTGCTTGCCAAGGAAACTATAGAGTGCATTATCAGAACTTGTAACAACAGTGATATGAAATGTGTCCATCAGGCTCTCAGAATATTTTATAACCTAGTGGAGAAACATCCTAAAAAATTCAGTGATAACTTGAACAAGCTGTTGGGACTTTTGAAGAAAATGGACGATTTCGATTTGCACGCCGCATCTATGGTGAGTCTAAATTAATGTAATTGTCGATAATTTCCTAGCAAGTGCGGAAAGTGCGGGCAAGACTCTTCCCGCATGAGTTTAGAATAGTTATTTTCCTAATAAGTGTGGAAAGTGATACTTTTCCGCAAGAGACTGCAGTTGACCGCCAAACGAGGCGGAGTTCGGTCAATCTGTCGAGTGCGGAAAAGGCACTTTTCACATGAGTTGGGAACAATATTGTTCCTACTAGCGTGAATGAAACACTTTCACGGAGAGTCTTGAAACTGACGATATAAGAAATTATATTTTTGTACGTTAGCCGCATAGAGAAGCGTTTGAATTGTATGATTGGTGCATAGAGACATGTCAGAATTTCATGATTTATGCGACTCTTTTATACACTGCGCAAAAAAATTAACGCACATTATGGAAATCTCAAATTTATTCTACAACTGAAGGTGTTCTCAATGATAATTATTTTTATCAGAATTATGCATGCATATTGGGGGTTGAGTGGAGTAGCAGATGCTAGACTTCGCCTCAAATATGTTTTTTTTCTGGTTTTTTTTTTTTTCTTTTTTAAATAAAGGCACTATTATTAAGATTATTATATTATCCTTTTTCAACGGTTTTCTTCAATACAGATGTTTTTCCCAGCAGGAATAAAAAAAGATGATATTATCAGATTTTGAATGTATTGGCTCCATTCTAAAATCAGTTGTTCTCGATCAATTCTAGTGATCAATAGTTTTTCTTTCGTTTGATTTTTTTACACTCGATCGCTATGCAACGCGAAACACGCAATTTGACCCAAGAGAAATGTGCCCAAGCGGTGGTTTTGCGAGAAGAAGGGTGGACATACACAAGAATTGCAGAAAGGTTTGGAGTTTCCCATACAAGTGTGTCCAGAATGTTACAGCGATTCAGGGAGACAGGTATGAATGTCCGAAGACCAGGACAGGGTAACAACTGCCATTCAAGAACGTTACTTGAGAGTTTCTTCGTTGAGACAACGGTTTGCAACCGCTCGCCTCCTTCAAATTCAGCTTGAGCAAACTCATGAGGTGCAAATTAGCACTCAGACAATAAGAAATCGCCTCAGAGAATATGATTTAAGGCCACGTGTCGCGGTAAGGGGCGCAGCTCTTACCCCAGCCCATCGAAGGGTGCGTTTGGATTTTGCGAGAAAGCATATCCATTGGGAAGAGGCCGATTGGGAAAGAGTTCTCTTCACAGATGAGTCTAGATTCTGCCTCTACCATTGTGATCGACGTTCCCTTGTATAGAGACGTCCACATGAAAGATATGCTCAGTGCAATTTCCTGAATACTACTGGTTTCGGGAAAGGATCGATTATGGTATGGGGTGGAATATCTTTGACTGCTCGCACAGACCTAGTGGTCGTTGATAATGGAGCTATGAATGCTGATAAGTATATAAGGAACATTCTTGAAGAGCATGTAGTGCCATTTGCCCCATACATTGGTGAAAATTTCATTTTTATGGACGATAATGCCAGACCCCATCGTGCGCGCATCGTTCAGGAGTACCTTGAAGAGGTTGAAGTCTCTCGAATGGAATGGCCAGCAAGAAGTCCAGATCTCAATTCGCTTGAGCAGGTTTGGGACAACCTCAATAGAAGGCTGAGAAGTTCAGAAAATCATCCAGCTACTCTTAATGACTTAGGAATCCAACTCGGAGAAATCTGGGAAGGATTAGATCAGAACATTTTGAGATCACTCATTTTGAGTATGAACCGTCGATGCCGAGCTGTAATTAACGCAAGGGGTGGAAATACCAAGTATTAAATCACTTATCAACATTTCAGTATTTTGAAAATTGTTCATTTCTCTTCTGTCACATAAGATTCGGTGAAATCCTGAATTTTTCTTCCATTTAATGTGTCTTGTTTCGTTCAAAACCTTCCCGAGAGAATATAAAAATAAGTTATAAAGTCAATGTAGAGTTAACTTTCATTAAAATTGAGATTTTCAGAATGCGTTAATTTTTTTGCGCAATGTATTTGCGTGCGGAAAAGTAACGTCAATACGTGTGGAAAGTAATACTTTCGAAACACTTGTAGGAAAAATATTTTTTTTCGAAGCGCTTGAAATATTATATATACCGGGTGTCCCGGAAAATGTGAGAAATCTCTCGGAGTCGGATAGAACATAAAAAATGAAGATGACAAGTTCCCATAATTTTTTTTCCTAGCGGCCCTCCCTACTAAGATACGACCTCCTAAATGACGCCACTGGAAATCCATTTTAGTGGAATAAGTTTCAAACTACTCGATTTAATTTGATGAAAATTTGATATTAATAGTAATTTGAGGTAAAGACCTCTTATATCACCGCATTCAAATTTCAATTAGCTTGCTCAGTTTACCAGGGGCGGACTGGGTTATACATTTTAATGCTTACATTTTTAACACCCTGTATGATAAGGTGCTAAAAAAACAAATTTGGATACCTTGAACATAAAGCTAAAGAAAAGGTACTCTTGTCCAGTGTCGATAAAATGAACCGTTTTCGAAAAAAAAATAATGAAAGAAGTAATTTTTTAATTTCTATTAAAAATAACATGAAGTTCAGTTTTTTGTCTGCAAAAAAGTGTGTGTTCTATTTTTTTAACCGGAAACGGTGCCTCGTACAGCAAAAGGTCAAGAGACCGAATTTCCTCCAAATTAAATAAGGATTTAAATAGTAATTTTTATTGTCGGAAAAACTAGTGGCGATCATTTTTTATCTGAAAATATTCAGTCTAGCTGCAGTACGGACGCCACTGGTCGAATAGAAAAGAAATGATATTATGCAAAAAGTGCTCCTTGACGTTCAAAACCTATGTCTCAAATTTCATAAAAATATATCAAGCAGTGTGAAAGTTATTAATAAAAAACTTTTTTTTATATAATTTTAACACCCCGTATCTCGGAGAGGAAACATTTCTCGACATATGTTTATATGACAAACTAGGACTTATTTTTGATGTAGAATGCGTGGTTAAAATTTCTTGGTTACGATCTGGACCATCCTGTATTAGATGGGACATTTTTCATTATTGTTTAGGATCATAATTCGATGAAAAAATATGGGTTCCTATTTGAAATAAGTGTTCGATACAACCTCGAATCCAAATTCTGCATTTTTTGTGTATTCTCTTTTGATAAAAATAACAATGAAAAACCTACCTCATTGTTTCAATGATAGTTCAAATTGCGATCATCCCCCCGAATAATATTTGTCTAAAGCTCTAAACATCTCTGGAAAGCTTCGAAAAATAAGCGGGGTCATGAACTCACATCTAAATTCGATAAGAAATCCAAAAATTTTATAATTCATTGGTAATGCCATTCAAAAGAACAAAGTCTATAGCCTCTCCTGGTATAATTGGAACATACAAAACTCGAAAAACTTTTAGATTTTGTATTTTGTCGTTATTCCGAATAACAATGATAATGAATTCAATATAAATATCTTCTGGACATTGTATAAATATGTTCTGGATCTGGAAGGAACTAGTATCTCTCTATAGTCTATACTGTTCATTCTATTCTGCATAATATCTTTACATGAATTAAAAATATTTTCTACATATTCTTTTTCCAGGCGTATAAAACTATATGCCATATTCCATATATCTTGGATCCTGAAAATCCACAATCTGAAGCCCTTGGAAATGAGATTAACATTATGGTCAGGAAGCAGTTAATGAGTTCCAAAAGATTAAAGAAGTCTAAAGGAATTATGGGAGCAATTATGCTGTTGCAGCGTGATATTTTTGCAGACGATACAAGTGACGGAGGAAGCAATGATGAAGGTAAGTTGCTAGGCATCATGTGAAAATAATAGTAGTCGTACACAACTAATTCTTGTTAACAAGAATTGATGTAATAAAATCATTTCATGAAGTTCCAATAAATGAAATATTTTCAATCATACAAAAATTTCAGAAATGTGCGGTCCAATGCCACCGGAACGTACTTTAACAGTTATTGAGAGTGTTATAATTCTAACTGAAGGATTCCCTGAATGTACTGGTATGTTCTACGATGAATTGGCTACGATTGTTCAAAAAAATGTTGTGAAAGCAAATTTTTCTGAATGGATGATGAAGAAAACTCGCCATTTATTGGAATATTACGTTTGTAGCCATAAAGATCAGATGACGTTGATAGACAATTCAACTTATATACCAAAGTATGGAGCAGTTACTCCTGGAAAATCATTGTGTCTGAAGATAGGTTTGATGTGTGCAGAGCCTCATAAATATGTGAATAGTCCCTTGATTCTCCTGCCGCCTTTGTTCCGTTTATACAGGTAAATTTTTATGAGGCCTTACATGATTATAGAGAAAGTATATTTAATAAAAATTCAAGAAGTTAGACGAAAATATAGTTACACAACCAGTTGCAAGAAAGTACCTTAAGATTTAATGTTCGATTAAAATTTAATCTCCTCCATTATTTTAATTTTAATGGGGCATTAAATCTTTTGAAGTTCGTGCAACTGGGCCTCAGAGAGATAGTTTTGATTTAGTTGTCAAATAACTTTTGTTAATTGATTGCTTCACTTAGAAGAAACAAGAGCTTTGTTCGTCCAACTTCCATGAAAGTTAGTGGAAGGTTGATAGATAATATTTTGCTTCTTGGTTCATAATGATGCAATAATCACATATTCTAATGGAATATAGTACAGGATGTCTCAAATTCCAAATTGTTTCATTTGTGCTATTCCTCGTACTTCTAGGCCAGATAGAGAGTAAATATACCAATTCAAGTTTGGAATAAGCTACTACATTAGAAAAACAAGAATAAACTCAATTTTGCCATTCCATTTGGTCAACACAGTAGTATTTATTATATAATGAATGAGTTACCGCATTTCGTTGGCGATAAATATTAAATACTCTTCTCTTAATTTCAATTTTGGATAATAATGAGGAATTCAGCTGCCAACCACCCATATTACCCCTGATATTCTCTAATATGTAATCATTAATTATCGTTCTTTATTTCATTTCGAACAAGAGTTGCCAGATTCAAATATAACCATTCAACCTTTCATTTTCTTATGAATAAATACAAAGTATCTTCTCCGACCGTCCATACGTTGCCAAGTTGGCAACAAACAAAACACTATAATGGCAAGAAAATTCTCTTGGAACATAGGTACAAGGAATGAAAAATAAACATTTGTTGTTGTCCGAAGACTGTAGTGAGATAGTTGCTTAGTATCGCTAATCACAATCGAAATGGTTGACACAAACATTGTTGCCAAATGAATGATCGGTTCGACCCAATGTTTAAAAAGGCTTCGATGTAAGGTAGGATTGAATCATTGAACCACAGAGCACCCAGGTTTTCTGCATCATCCAATAATATCAGGGTTGGGTTGGGTGATCCTGTAGGCGACAGGCCTTGAAAATGTACTCGAATGCTAGCCATTTTCTCCTGATTTAAAGCGGCATTTCAGCACTTTCTGAAAGAAAGATGTTAGTAGGTGATGAACGCATCATTCCTAAGACCACTCTCAGTGCAGCATACTGGACACGATCCAGTCTGCCCAGAGTAGCACATCTACCATAAATTAATGAGGCATAATCCAGATGGGGCGGACAAGAGCTCTATTTAAGTGCAATAGAGAACTAGGTTGGGACCCCCAATATACTCCTGTTATGGATTTCATAACATTCAGTGCTCTTGATGCCTTCGAACAGGCTGAATCACCCTGTGACTTCCACTTGGGGTCCAAGATCACCCCCAGATATTTTACTGCTGTTTTCCACGGTATAGGAACTGTATTCAGGGACAAGGGTTCTGGGTAATCTGGTGTTTTGTGCTTGGAGAAGATCATGGCTGATGACTTTTCTGGCGCAATAACCAGATTGCGCATTCTCATCCATTGGGAGATTCTATTTATGGCCGAATTAAGCGTCGCCTTCATCTTGGCAATGTTCCTGCCCCTAATCAGGATCAGCATATCATCTGCAAAAATAATACAAATAATTTCGATCGGCAATGGGAAACCAGGTAGATGAACATATACAGGGTGTACCAAGTTCGAGGGCCTATTGGACGTTTCTGGAGAACTGGAAATCTGAAAATTTGGATTATGATATTGTTCGACATTATCTACTGAGCTACGGTATTCTTGAAGCGTGAGCACTTACAGTTATACAGGGAATGAAAATAAATTTTTCAAAAATTTCTATTCTTTCGTTTCTGATAGGATAGAGTATTCAATTTTCAATATATTTCTGTTCGAATCGTTGCATTTGTCCGAATGGTTTTCATAATATCGAGAAAAAACTGAAGAAAAAGTAGATATGCGTATTCAGTTTCGATATTCCTATTCTGATATTCGATATTCCTATTCTGAATATCTTAAGCACAAACCGTTTTCACATTTTTGAAGTCGAAGAATGTGAGAGTATTGTACATTTTCTGAATTTCGAAAAACTTGCCACAGGGTGTTCCAAATGTTGTGTCAAAAATGGGGATAAACTGATAAAGATTTTCCCATAACTTACGTTTTTCAAATTAGAACCCTAATTTTTTATGATTGCGTTGGTTTCTGCGAAGAAAAATAATGACAGTGTTCTAATATGTCAATGCTCTAAAAATGAATAATTCCCGAGTTATTTGGAATTTTTTGAATTTACTTTCATTCCCTGTGAAACTTGGGCCCCAAAAATATTTTAGCTCAGTAGATAATGTCGAACAACATCATAATCCAGATTTTCAGGTTTCAAATAGATCCACTTCTCCAGAAACGTCTAATAGGCCCTCGAACTTGGTACACCCTGTAGATTAAACAAAATTGGGCTTGAGTACCGAACCCTGCGGGAGACCCCCGTGAGGCTTATGGGGCCTCAACAGTTCCCCCGAGATCGCACTACTTAGGTAAAGTTCCCTATTTCCGAGGAGTTCACAAATGACCCTAATCAATTCTGGGGGAATTGAGCAAGCCTCCATGTCTTTCTTAAGAACATCGAGCAAGACTTGATCATAAGCTGATTTGACGTCCAAGAATGCCGCCACGAACTCGCATTATTGATTATTAATACAAAAAATCCAACGGCATTTGCAGGACGGTTTAACGATATCAAGTATAGTGAATAATGAATTCATGTTCAATGCCAAAAAGTTGCCCCAACTTTCTTTTTCGGCATTATTCGTAATTATATTTCTTATTGATAATAGACATCGTTAAATTTGTTGTGAAGTCGAGGTTTATAGTCCCTCATTTAAAATATCTATCAAATCATCCAGATAACTGAAACTAAATTTTTGTATTCCTCACATCCACATTTCAAAAAGGTGAATCTAAATAAACCCTGAATCTGTAAATTTCAAAAATACGGCTCTCCATCTTGCCAGCCATAGTTCAACAGTTACTGTATACTTCTCTTCATTTTGACTATTCACATCTACATGTCCAAATTGGTTTTTAATCTGTACACATCTACACACAATGGCAAAATTAGGAAAACGGACAAAACCTCAACGAAGATTGTATTTCATTTTCAATTTTTTTTTTATTATAGCAATATTGATTCTTCGGGAAGATATCTGTTCCAATGGTTCTTCAGTTACTTCGTTTCTTATTATATACATGGGTTAACAAAAAAAGTCCCTCTTTTTATTTTGCAATTCAAAACATTAATTGCTCGTTTAATTCATACACAGTACAATAATTGAACCGTAATTAAAGTTGACTCGGATTTCCACTGCAGGAATTCATATAAATTTTTACAGTTCGTTGATAGGGATTAATCTGGGTGTTTTCTCCTTTATTTTTACTCCTTAATTTTTTAATTCTTCACGAAAAAAAGGCTAAAAATCTGTTTTTTCAGAATACTCATATCCAAGAAAT
The DNA here is from genome assembly GCF_907165205.1 of Coccinella septempunctata. Taxonomy (NCBI): domain Eukaryota; kingdom Metazoa; phylum Arthropoda; class Insecta; order Coleoptera; family Coccinellidae; genus Coccinella; species Coccinella septempunctata. The sequence goes on from NC_058196.1 coordinate 17,817,487, forward strand.
TTGTAGATCCAATGGATTCAGAAGACTATAGGGCACTCCTCAGTTGTTCTTTCATGCTACCAAGTTTAGAAAACCTTGAAGATCTTAGCAGTAACCAGCTGAAGCAAACCGTGGACATTTTATTCCATACGATAAATTATCTCAATGAAGTGGTCGATGCTACTATTAGTATGCCAATACATGAAGAACTATTTCTGGATCGATTTGAGCTAGTCATCAAACTGGAAGGAATATTCAATGGCATTCTTTTCAGAATCACCGAACACACATTTCCTACAGTCTACTTCTATGATTGCCTGAACAATAAGCAAATGCACGAGATGAAGAAAAAGTGTACAACCAGAAAGGGGAAGAAACGAAAAATCACCCACGACGATACTACTGCTTCTACGTCTGTCCTAAGTATGAATGAACTAAATACTACCTCTACCTCTATGATCACCTCAAAAAAACATGGTGTACAAAGTCTACCTTCGAAGTACCTCATAGATCATAACATCCACTTTAGAGAAATCAGCTTATACTCCTTGTTTAATATGATTCAATACTCCACAGTGGTTAATCGTGACGAACCAAGCATGAACATACATATAGAATATAGCCTTCTGGTTTTCATTTTGAGAGATGTAGTTAAAGGATTGAAGGGTGTTTCGCAAAAACAAAGAGAATTACCCAGTTTGAATTCGATATCAACGCCAGAGCAAGTACTAAAAAATGTTCTGGAAGATTTACCTAAAGCTGTCGTTAGTTTCAGAGAGTTAGTTAAAGAAATGGATTCGTTGGATATCTCAAATGATAATGTTGAAACTTACTGTGAATTGATCATGTGCTTTTCCTACTTTTTGGAGTTATTTCATTTAATTTTGAATTCTCCAGTTGAAAAATCTAATGAACTGATCCATAAAGTTCATCAAGCTTTAGATGTTGGTTATGAAAGATCTGATAGTCCTGCAGAAACTAGAAAAAAATTGTTGAAGACCTTTTTGGACGATCTCAAAATCAGCGTTGTTTTATCTCATGGTGTGCTAATCTATCAGATGATAGAAAAAATAATGGAATATGAACAGTCAAGTAACAAATCCTTGAAAATTACATTGTGTGAGAAAATTGTGAACAAGCAATGGTCTCTACCCAAATGCATCCCATATTCTGAAAAACAGTTCAATCAAGACACCAAGTTCATTTTGGAAAAGTATTTCAAGGAATTGAAAGTTGAGGAACTCCATGAATTATTATCTAAAGTAGCAGTAGAATATGTTGATCTGAAGAAAAAAAGTGATCATCTTCCATCGTTACCTATTATAAGTTACTCGAATTTCCACATTCTCTTCGTCAGTTTGTGTACAGCATTGCACGAAAATGTGGAAAGGGAAGTGCAGTTCTTCCAGTTGCGTCATTCAAATATGGAACATTTGAAGTTGTGGAAAAACACAACGAGCTTCATGTTTCTCCTGATGGGAATTGCTCGAAATGTACTCAATCGACACAACATTTTATTGTGCACCTTCCTGAAGAAATCCATTCCTATCCTGAAAATATTTATCGCTCACGCTTTACCGATTTTCGACGTCATGTTTTCTTCTAAAACAGAGGCTGTGGTGGAAATTCTGAAATCAATGCAAGCAAGTACAAGATTCATCCATCACCTCTGTTGCCAGTCTAAAATGTTCAAGAATTTTTCTGTAATTTCGCATATTCCGAGTTTTCGTCTGGTATTGGAACAGTTGATTTATAAGGTTAAAGCTCTCTTGGTTTCACACAAATGCGAGGAGGCTTTCTTTTTGGGAAATCTGAAGAACAAAGATATCCACGGTAACACCCAAACGAGCGAAATTATGGATGAAGATACTACCCAAGAGAATGAGCAAGGTGAAGATGACGAAACAGTTCAGTCTGACGATGATAGCGATGTTAACCTGGAAGATGATGATAGGTCAGAAAGTTTAACTTTTTGATTGTAGCTTCGAGACAGCATTATGGATTGATTTATTCATATGTATTCTATTACTGTTCTATTTTTTTAATGTTATGGATATAATGGTGATATTAATATATCTACTTTCTTACGTTTTTATATTAGAACTATTTGAGTTGAGATTGATGATTTCATTACTTAGAAACTGTTGATAATGCGTCGATGGCAAAAGAATTGTTGAGCATTGTATGGATTTGTATTGAACTGGGAATACATAATGAAACTCTCACTTGAACGATCAACATAACACTTTACTATTACAACTGATATTTGGTACAGTTAAGTGTACAAAGCACATAGTCAATCTTAGGAAAACAAAATGGATAAAATATCATTGTAATGAAAAGCCGAGTGCCGAGAAGAGATAATCTCGAGATTGCTAAAGAATTTCGCGGCCATGATATAAACACTATTTGTTGTACCGTGAAAAATACAAATACACTGCGCAAAAAAATTAACGCACATTCTGAAAATCTCAATTTTAATGAAAGTTAACTCTACATTGACTTTATAACTTATTTTTTATGTTCTCTCGGGAAGGTTTTGAACGAGACAAGACACATTAAATGAAAGAAAAATTCGGGATTTCACCGAATCTTATGTGAAAGAAGAGAAATGAACAATTTTCAAAATACTGAAATGCTGATAAGTGATTTAATACTTGGTATTTCCACCCCTTGCGTTAATTGCAGCTCGGCAACGACGGTTCATACTCAAAATGAGTGATCCTAAAATGTTCTGATCTAATCCTTCCCAGAATTCTCCGAGTTGGATTCCTAAGTCATTGAGAGTAGCTGTATGATTTTCTGAACTTCTCAGCCTTCTATTGAGGTTGTCCCAAACCTGCTCAATCGGATTGAGATCTGGACTTCTTGCTGGCCATTCCATTCGAGAGACTTCAACCTCTTCAAGGTACTCCTGAACGATGCGCGCACGATGGGGTCTGGCATTATCGTCCATAAAAATGAAATTTTCACCAATGTATGGGGCAAATGGCACTACATGCTCTTCAAGAATGTTCCTTATATACTTATCACTGGGTCTGTGCGAGCAGTCAAAGATATTCCACCCCATACCATAATCGATCCTTCCCCGAAACCAGTAGTATTCAGGAAATTGCACTGAGCATATCTTTCATGTGGACGTCTGTATACAAGGGAACGTCGATCACAATGGTAGAGGCAGAATCTAGACTCATCTGTGAAGAGAACTCTTTCCAATGGAAATGCTCTCTCGCAAAATCCAAACGAGCCCTTCGATGGGGTAAGAGCTGGGCCTCTTGCCGCGACACGAGGCCTCAAATCATATTCTCTGAGACGATTTCTTATTGTCTGAGTGCTAATTTGCACCTCATGAGTTTGCTTGAGCTGAATTTGAAGGAGGCGAGCGGTTCCAAACCGTTGTCTCAACGAAGAAACTCTCAAGTAACGTTCTTGAATGGCAGTTGTTACCCGTGGTCTCTGTGGGTTATCTGGCAAAAAAAAATCGAAAATTTTGACAAGTGATCAAATGAATAAATTTCTGATGAAAGCTTCATATCTGAATTCTGTACTATGTGAAGCAGTGTTGATCATGGAAATATCTGGGGTATTACCCCAAGATTGAAAAAACGACCATACAGATTCAATCTTTAAATATTTATTCTCTTTTAAAGTTTTGAGTTTAATGCAAGTTTCACTTTATTTCATATTTTGAGGGGAAAGGGGTGATGCAGGGGTTAGAGGGTGGATGTGGTGAGGGGTTGTAAGCAGTGGGGTTGGAGGGTTAGGGTTTGAAAGTACAAGGATTTGGGGGCTGGGGGGGTTCACCTAAAATGTGTCACTAGGGAGGAGTCATGGTCATCGTAGAAACGTGTATGAGCATAAAAAAGGCGTGTCATGAGATTACTTCATCATGACCTAATAAGATGAATACCTAACTACCGGATGGGAGGTGTCCGACCCTAAAACTTCCAGAATCGATTTTTACCCGCTTTAGACCACAAATCAAAAACAAACGAACACTGCACAAATAAATTTCCGATAATTCCAACTTTAACTTTAATTTACTTCCGTTTTTCTCTATAGCTACTTGTTTCCCTATATGCCGTTTCTACTTAAACAAAACAAAAAGGACTGGACTTTTCCTTATTCGCAACTTCTTCCAAAATCTATGAGTCGACCGTGTTTTCCTATACTATCACGTGATCTACTTATAGTTTTCCTCTTTATTCTAAGTCCCTATACAGGATTACATGTGAACATAAATATAGAATTTAATTCATACAATGAATATTGCAGAATTTTTCAATATTTATAATTTAAAAAGATACAGAACATATAACAAAACAATAACAAGATTCAAATTCAAGTGATTTCTCAACTGGACACATAGGTAAGGTCAATTATCTATTACTTGAGGATATATGTACTATCCTGCATTCTCAGATTATTTTTACCAGACATTTCCAGATTCCTTTTCCTTTGATAAAGGGAAAAGAAGTTCCCGAAACGTCGGCGTAGATGTAATAAAGTTTAATGAAGTCTATATTCCTGATCGTGATATTGTTCATTATTGAATAAGATAGACGATATGGAACGATCAGGATCAATACTCATATTCACATTCCATTATCGTAACAAATTTCATTGAACTATACTCAATATTTTCCTGAAATATTCACAACTTGAAAGATAACATATGAGTACCTATAGATTCAACTTGATAACTACTGTTTATTTCCAAGTACCCATCTATAGTTTCAACTTGATAACTACTGTTTATTTTTTCTAAGGGTTTAATAAATGGGAAGTACTTACCTATTCAAAAGCTCATATATTTTAATTCCAATCAAATTTTATAATATATATGTACAAACAAATCCTCACACAATAGAAATTGAAATAATGAAAAGTGGAGAAACTGAGGTTAAATAAGTACACAAATTCTCATTATTTTTCAATTTATATTATTAAACATCTTTTTGATTTCAACATCATTCTCTGGTGCAAATGATTTCTGGTAAAAATTCAATTTTGAGCATCGCGAAGACTGGTCTCAGCACAGGGTAGAGAAATTGGCAGAAGAGCCCACGTAGCTAGAACAATAATAAATGTTGGTTGAAGATAGTTATGATGGGTAACAAACTCAAATATTATTCCTTTTACGTTTAATCAAATGAATTTTTCAAGGACTGAGCGTTTTCAGCATCAAAGACCCTTATACGGTAGAGTAGTGTCTTTTGAGTATTCAATTAAATAATATAATACTCAATGGTAGTGAGAATTATGTACCTACGCATTATTTTCTGGCACTGTAGGTATGTTCAAAAATGAGGGTATTTCCCCATGCGTACGATTTTTACTAAAACCACATGATAGGGGAGGTAAAAAATTTCTGAAGCAATCAATTTTGAACAGTTGTTGTGAAACATTATTTTCGACGATGATTTCAAGTAAGGTATTATATAAGTGTTTCACACATTTGTTTCATTATTACAAACTCAAATGACCATTGCAAAGTCTATTTAATATACTACAGAAATATAACGATAACGATTACAGTAAAACATGTGTAATAAGCATTTCCTTCGTGTTTGAATAAATCGGAAACGGTGATATTCATTGAATTCTTGCAGGAATGCCTTTTATACGCTGGAAAGTCTAATGAGAAAATTCTTAAAATAAGTTATACAAAGAACTGAAAATTAAAAAAAAAGGGTCTAATAAATATCATTTAACCCTCTAATACCCAATTCCCTGTGAGCAGTTTAGTTCAACTGCCCATGTCCGCCTTCAGTATAGGTTTATTTTGTAAGAACAGAGGTGTTAATGTAAATCAGTTAACTATTTGCGAAAAAAAGATATAGATTATACATAAGCTAACTTGAAACTATACGGAAATAATTTGAAAAAAGAAAAAAAACTTGGGCATTAGAGGGTTAACTCCCAAAACTAGGCTGCATTGATGAGGAACGGAATAGGTATATATGGTAAATTAAACAAGCTAATTTAAATTTAAGGGCTGTATTGGAAGAGGTCCTTACTGTTCATCATATCAAATTTCCATTGAACTATATTGAGTGGTTTAAAATTCATTCCAGTAAAAATGGATTTCCAGTGGCGTCGTTTAGGAGGACGTATCTCCGTAGGGAGGGCCGCTAGGAAAAAAAATCATGGGAACTTGTAATCTTATTTTTTTTATTTTTCATCTGAATCCGAGAGATTTCCCACATTTTCCCGGGAACCCTGTATATTGTTCTTCGGAAGTAATACCTGCGCATCGAAATGTATACGGCAGGTACCAGAGGTATTGAATTTAGATCCAAATTGCTTGTAACATCAGTTAATTTGCAGCTTTAGTTCTTGAGTTATGACAAGTAACAATAAATTGTTTGATTTTGGCTTTTCATTGTACTTCTAGGCTAGATAGAAATGTTATTAGTAAAAAGTTTTCATTCTTTTCATGTTTCATTGCAACTGTTGATGTCATTACAGAACTATTATATTCTTTTTTTCGGCAGTATTAATAAAAAGGTCTAAAATGTACGGCATTCTTGAAAATGCTATCGAATTGCTCTCAAATAATCAAAGTATCGCTCGACCCCCTTTCCATTTAAGATTTCAGGGTTTGCTGTCATCATGCCCACAGGGTTGATACCAATTATGGAGGGTACCCTCCATAATACCAATTTAACCAACCGTATAAAATGTCCCCCTATGAACCAGAGTTTACCTCTTTTTGCATTTTTTCTGATTTGTTATGGGGGCCGGAAATTTAAAGTTCGGATTTTAAGAAATTGACACACTATATATTTCAATATATATATTTTTTGTTAAAATGTAGAAAAATCAAAAACCCATCCTGTATACTCTATAAAGTTTTCGATGTATCCAGGTATGGGAGGCAAGTATATGACATCCATTGAAAAGTGTAGATCCAAAGAAGTATGTAAAAAACTGACTTGTATTTTTTAATTCGAGTAATTTCTTCCTTGAATGAAACGGGAAACCACTCGATGAAGAATGGATGCATAGAAAATTTTCGTTTCTATGACCGTTACCCATAGAAAAAATTTGGGAGAAAAAATCTCAAGATAATTAGTCCAGAACTGTAATTAGGCGCTGAAATATTTTCTTAAAAAATCTGTTTAACTAATTATGTAATCTAAAAATATTACCTTTTTGATTATACCCTTAACTGATATCAATCGGCTAAAGCGACCTTGAGCCATGCACACTCCCAGGCATGCCACAATTACGGCTAAAAACAAGATTTGTCTAAAATTCATCGCGAAAATTTCTAAAAGACTGAACAGAAGTGGAATTATATGTCGCTTTTATAAATACGAAAAGAAAAGATATTTTCCTGATCTTGCCAAATAATGCAACACAATCGTTTCGAGGATGGGATTTTTGCGTAATTCGAAAGATATCAGGATGCCACTTTCACGAAATTCTCGAAGCTTGAGGTTTGCGGGAATCTGATAGCATGTTATCCAACGGTAGGAAATTTCCATTTGAAAAATGGAATCTTATTATTGGTTCAGGACTTATCCTAAACAAATTACAAAAACAGCCTTAACTTTACTTGGTATCACTGGATTTTTGAATACTCCTGAATATTCAAGATATTATGACGGCCATGCATCCAGTATAGGTAACTTTGATATTGGTCCACCTGACCAGGCAATTTTTCGAACAGATCAAATTTTATGATAAAATCGAGTACCGCATGAAAATATTTATCCCTTTTTAGGGTGTAAAATTGAGAAATAATTAAAATACGATTTAATTGCTACTTCAAAGTTGAAATTTCATTAAATTTTGTGGATCATTTCCCGAAATACAATCTACTTTTTTTTCAATGAAAATTCACATAATACACAGGTATTATGTATTATGTAGGTTTATAGGGCTTTCTTTGATATTATTTGAGTTTTCTTTTATGAGAGGACATAACAAACAATAATATAAAAACCTTATTTAGAGTGTCCCATAACTACTTAAATAATTTTTTATATTCTGGATGTTTTATAAAAAAACTCGTTTTTTATATTATTATGTACCTAAGTGCAGGATTTCAATGGACAAGGACTTCATTCTTTGATCTTCAGTTTTCTTATATGAAGAGGTCATTTCAACGGCAAGAAAACCTCAAAGTACCTATAGGCTATATGAGGTTATAACTTTATGAATACTTGGGTCTTGGGTCATTTCCATTCATTCATTCATTCATTCATTCATTGCTTTATCCCGTTACTGGGAATTAATCTGCAAAAAGACATAGAAAAAGAACAGACTTATAATTTCTTGGGGCTAATTGCGACTGTGTGCCCCCCTGTGACTGTGTAGGTCACGGTTGGGTCAACCGTGACCTACATCCTTCCACACACCCAACCAGATCTGGCCGCCGCTGAATTCTTCTCGAGTCTCCCTTATAACTGTGCACCATAGATCTCCTCTGCGACCTGTCACGCTAGTTGTTCCCAGTTATGATTGGCATTAACTGATTTTAGGGATTGATGTAGTATATCCTTAAACCGCTTATACTGGCCTCCTAGTTTCCGGGCTCCCTCAATGAATTCGCCATACAGAACTATTTTGGGAAGTCTTGTGTCTTGCATCCTCAGAATGTGGCCGCTCCATCTGAGTCGGGCCCTCGTTACTTGAGTCTCAATTGTTGTACAACTCGCGCATTGCAAGTCTTCTACATTCGAAACTTTGTGGAACCATCTGATGTGCATTATCTGTCTCAGATGACGTTGTTGCGAAATTTATGGCTTACCATAAATTCCGTTCTCGCCAAAGAATACTCCGAAATTATCGAAATAGCCCAATAAATTTTCAATCATCTCGTCGACAATGATTTGAATTCCCGCCACATTATGAATAGTTCAGCCTGCAAACACAAGAGGCGCTGGTGTCAGCGCAACCAGGCTTTAGTACATTAAACTCTTTCTTCAGTTCAATGCTTTAGTAAGTACGTTGGCGTAGTTGGCAATCTAGAGGGACAATAGGGACATAGACAAAACACTATAGATGGAAAACTCTCGAATAAAATTTCGTTACGAAAAACATCGCCATCTCTTAAACGTCAGCAAACTAATCTCGGTTAATTTATCGAGAGCGCCCTTATGCCTACCTACGCATAATCAGGAAATTTTAATTTCATTTGGGGACAACTATGTAACAAATAATACTCTGATTTCATACATACATATTTGATAAATAAACTCAAGTTTCAACGTATTCTAGAGAGAGCAAATTTCAACTTGTGAACATTTTTTTGTAAATCTAATACTAGGGACAAAATCAGTATTTAAATTATTTAGTATTAGCCTCATATTGATAAATCAATGACTGAATATAAAGCATCTGCTTATGATCTGATAGTTCAAATGTAGAATAGAAGAATAAGAATAAAACAACTTAATAATTCGAATAATACGATGATTTATTTTATTTTCTTCTGGAAATTCTCGGTTACTACTGAAAACTTGAAATGTGCGCTTCTTTACAATTGAGTTTTGTCCCAAATAAGTAACTGTTCGGAAAAACAGATGGCACTCAAGCAGTAGACTAGGCTACAGTTAGTCTAACAACTCTGATCATAAAGCGGCCCACAGACGAGCAACTTAGGTGACAACTATGTTGTCAACGAGCTTGCAAACCATACGAGGTTGAAGGAATATCAACCACCAACCGGCCCACAGACGTTCAACTTGGTTGTCAACACGTCGTGTTGACAACAAAGTTGTCTACTAGATTGCTCGTCTATAGGCCGCTTTAGTCTACGATCATAATTACTATGGGGGGGGGGGGGGAAAAAGTGAACAATTATGGAGTGACGGTACCCCCCAGAGAAAAATTGAAATACAGAAATATTAACAAATATGTAGAATCCCTGCTGCATCTATATTAATAAAAGAGGATCTATGGTTTACTTCAAAATGCTTTATTGTTCAAACGATCGCACCAAATTGGACAATTCTTTTTTTGTTGTGTTTATTATTGTTAGGGCAAGGTTTATATAACAAAATATTCCCAAAAAAATTGTACAGAACAGAAAAAAAGGCATTCCTTTTTCTTACGACCAATCGAGCAATCACGATCAGTTAGTTATTATTATCTACCCTAGAAATAATTTAAATGGCAAAACTAGGTTTGCCGGGTCAGCTAGTATAATATATTTAGAGATATGTACACTTCAAATGCTTTTTTTTAGAATTAAATTTCAGTGTTCTTATGGAACCAATAAAAAAATATACGATACCTTAATTAATTTCATGAACCATCCATTTTCATGGATTTTATCCTCGGAAATCTTCCTTTCGAATCCGACCTTTCATTGTCTTTTTAATGTGTAGCTACGGTATCCTCTGAAGTGGAGCGATTTACATAGGCACAACGCTAGCGGCAGTCACGGTAAAGCTGTGTGGGGTGACGTTCAACGGTTCAACCCTTATTTTTGCAACCCCAACTAATTACGGGTAGGGAGCTTAGGCGAAATTGCTTATCCTCCTTCTTCTTCTTTCGCAGACAGCCGCGAAGGCTCGTTTGCTTCTTATCTAGTTTGCTTCTCATTCTTCAGAGCATATCTTAGCTGCCATACTCTGGAAATGGCTGGAAATTTTTCTACGTTCAAACGACGGGAATTATCTTGAGGGGTTTGGGCAAAAAATGGTGATTTTAATTTAATTAGGTCTTGTCACAGTTACGTAAAAATCCGAATGGCTCTATGGGATAGGTGTGATACATCGCTTGAAAGCTCTTTAATACTGACTCTGATTCCACAGGGCCGGATTACCCAAAAGATGTTCCTGGTCAATTCTCTCTGAAACACATTTGCTCACAACATTGTAATTATAAGTAGGTACTAATAATAACGCTATTTTCTCCCTATCTTACGATGGATTATTGGCCTCAACAAATTAGACAATAAAGTAAATGAAAGAAAAGTATGCTTTTTTTTTAAATTGAGTACAAAAATAATATGAATTTCAAAGGATTGTTGGAAAATAGTTTTTTAAAGTACATGGTGGGCAAAATTGGTGATACCTGAAATACAACTTTTTCAACCCAACGGGATAGAGAAAAATGTTTTTGGCACATTATGGTCGTATTTTTTCGAGAAACTAATAATGCCATCCACTTCATTCCTCTGTCTTCTTTTGTTTTCGAGTTATAGGTCAAAATTAAAATTTCAACTTTGGTCATTATCTCCGTTTTTGTTTAAGCTAGGATGTTGAGATGAAAACATTATACAGACACTTTTTTGATAGCAATTGAGTGGCGTACTATGATTTTTTCCAACAGGTATATTTGCTGAGCTATAGCATTAAGATGTGTTTTCTCTTATGAAAACAGTAGTTTAAAATGACTTAGAAAGACTGAGGGCGATGCATGTTATATTTCTGAAACGTTACAAAAATGGCGATTCTTTCTAAGTCATGTTGAACTACTGTTGCCATACGAAAAAACACAACTTTATGTTATAGATCATCAGATAAACCTGTTGGAAGAAATCATAGTACGCTACTGGATTGCTATCAAAAAAGTGTCCCAATAATGTTGTCATTTCAACATCCTAGCACAAACAGAAACGGAGATAATGACCAAAGTTGAAATCGCCCAAATTTCAGTTTTGGCCTATAACTCAAAAACAAAAGATGTTGGAGGAATGGTATTATTAGTTTCTCGAAAAAAGACGACATAAATGGCACATTCATTTTCCTCTATATCGTAGGGTTAAAAAGTTGTAGTTCAGGTATCACCAATTTTGCCCACCCTGTACAATAGGATACGATATAGGCTCTTAGTAGATGAGGGGTTTCCACGTTGATGGCGATGTGGAGCATGTGTTTCAAAGTTATAGTAACATACATCATGGTATCAACTGTTATGTTCCATAGGAAAGAGGCACAGAGGAATTCCAATAAATATTCCAAATGATTTAACAAGGATTTAGTCAAGTTGATTTGTCTGGTCATAGATCATTTAAGAGCACTCATCATCTTTTTTTTTGTGTAGCAGGGGGAAAATCCTCAGAAAGACGAACCACCTCTCCAGAGGGGGACGGTGTGGAGTTTCTCACTCTTGTGAGCTAGAGACCCACTAAAAACCCTTAACTGCTTCTTGACTTGTACCGGGCATTGGTCTGTAAACCAAACTCTTAATTGTTTTCTTCTTGCACACTTTCATGCTGGGAATTTGTGTTTATCCACTATTGGATAACACTTCATTGGATTGTGTCAATAAGTTTCTGTTCTTATTTTAATCTCCCTTTCTCCTCCATCGATCCTCCTCCTCCTCCTTCCTTATTTCATGCCCTCCTCACCATCCATCATATTCCTCCTGAATGATATTAAAGAACATCCTGTATAAATATCAATCACATTCATCATAAATGTACGAACACACAATATGAATGAATGTCAATATTCATTAAAACAGAAACTTATTGTATTACGAAAGCAAAACCTCTCATCAATCCCTCTGTATACATGGAGAAATAATCTGTGTCGTCGTAGAACACCCTGTGCATCTAAACTGTATCGGTTCCGAACTAAATTAAATTAAATAAAAATATCTTATGAAAGATTCGGAATATCATTGAGGTCACGATCAAAGTTATATCGAAATTCGATGGGGAATCCAATTCCCCTGCTGATGCTGGTATAATCGGAAATCGGGAAATGATACAAACTCGAAAATATTACAGTTTTTCTCCATAAACAGTGAACACACTGGAAGAATGACATAAAATCATTTTGTTGTATATATTACGGCCAAAGATAGGTGTGAGCATAACCTTAAGATCAGCTGGCTAAACTTTGGTTTAGCTTTACAAAATGAAAATGTAGAAGCTAATGAAAAATAATAATAGGAGAAGTATTGCAAGGCTTTAGGGAAGTGACAAATTTTCGGCAATTAAAAAAATTGTATGAAAAATAGTAATTTCAATTCAATAATGCATTTTTTCGTATGAGAATTACATATTTTTTAGCAGAAAATCATTCTGTTAAGCAGTTGAGAATTAGCATACAAGGACAAATATGAGGAATCAAACTGTTGTTTTTACTGTGTCTCAACGCATTCTTATTAGCCAATCCAAAAATCTAAACGCTTGATGACAAAACTCAAGACTCAAGAGAAACGTGCTATTTTGAGTGTGAGGGAAAACTGTAGAGGTAAGCGTATCTTTCATCTTGTCGATCTTGTTATCATGTTATCAATGTTATTATTCATAATTTGACAAAGGAATTGAATGAGTAGAAGCCGAGTGACAAGAATGATGCCACGAAGTAGACTTCTTCAAAAATCCTGTAATTCTGAAGAAATAATAATTTTACGAGCCGGTCCTCGAATATAAACCTACGTTTATGCTCACACCTATCTTTAGCCTTAACATATGTACATATAGGTATATATGTAATTGTGAATCAACTCCGTCTATGTTATATAAATAAATAAAGAGTAATGATAAATTCTGAGTATTTCTGACAAAAACCTCACTTGAACTGAAACGTTTCCTTTATATTTACATTTTAATATCCCTGCAAAACTTCACAGTGTCTTGATTCATTATTCCACCTGTCACCTTGCGCGATCCTTCAGTACGCGCTTTTTATAAAAAAAAATTTTATGAGGCGAATTCATCGGCTAATGTGCCTTCCCGTACCCCGTCTTCGCCCGTTGTGTCTGCACCGGTCCCGTGCGTTATCTATTACACCCGTCCTTGCGGGGACACTAAGCAAGATAAATTAAAAAATATAATTACTGGAGGTCCCCCAGAAAGAACTTTCGTGCCACCCCCGGGTTTGGGGTGCCTACCCTCGCGAGCAGCGGTACTGAAACGTGCAACGGTTAGAAATGGAAATGGAAAATATATTAGGTATTTATACGGATCGAAAGGAATTTTTTATAACTGACACTTAAAAAAAAACATTGTCTGCTTTTGAGGAGTGACCTTTAGTTGTGCAATGGCAATATTGACAAAAAAAATTGAAATTGTGGGGAAGCCAGTTCCAACGGCAAAGAACAAAAATAATAAAAATAACCCCAATTTATATCATGTTTTCATAAACATAACAAAAGTGTTTACCTGAAAATGAAAAATTGCAAATCTAGTTTGCAATTTAAGTTTCAACAAGATTATCATCATAATTATTTTTAATTATGTATTCGGATCAGTCAATTGCTTACGATTGTTTAGTAAGGGAACTCCTATTATCAAAGTTGCATAGTTTGAGTATCAGAAATAAAGCAGGAGAATGGTTTCGCTCATATCTTACAGAACGTCAACGAAGAGTTAGTGTAGTGAAGAATGGAAAATGAAAATTAAATCTGAAATGCTAGAGTCAAAATTTGGTGTGCCATAGGGCAGCTTTTTGGGGCCCATTCTCTTCTTAGTTGGTATAAATGATTGTACTCTGCAATTTTGAATTTCATAACTGGTTTTGCAGATGACGTAAATATCATTATACGAGCTTATGTCCTATACAACATTAGAAATTAATTCAGATGATTGTTTCAGCAAAATTAAATCGAGGTTCAACAATAAAAAACTCATTTTAAATAAAGAAAAAACAGCTGCATTATTATTCAGTAGAAGTAAATTAGGGATCATAAAGAATTTATTAACTTAGATGGGAATCAAATGAAACTGGAAGATTTCACAAAATTTTTGGGTATCTACATGGATAGAGTTTTGAAATGGACAACACAAAGAATATCTCTATTCATGAAATTAAGTGATGTAGGGTATGGAATAAGATCTTTTCGTGACTATTTAAGTGAGCGATACATGAAAGTGGTTTATTTTGCAAATTTCGAATCACTTTTAAGATATGGTATTTTGTTTTGGGGAATAAGTACGTATGACATATTTGCTGTGCAAAGAAGAATTATAAGAGTGATGTTTGGATTAAAGTTTTTAGAGACATGTGGAGGAATATTCAGGAAACATAGAATTTTAACGGTATATAGTTCTCATTCGAATGTTTGATATTTTTAAAAAAAAAACAAGGATGCAATGGTTCAGCACACGACAATGTATAACTACCAGACAAGAACTCTGGACTCACATTATCTAAAGCATTGATTGAGTTCAAGGAGGAACATCCTTTTCATAATTGTATACCTAAGGATGTATAATCATTTACCAAATAATTTAGGGGAGATCAATAATTTCAGATCTTTTGAAGGAAAAATAAAGGAGATTTCAATAGATTTAGAACCATAGTCATTGTTCTGACAATGACTCTGAACTCTGGTTCAGAGTATTTCAATTTTAGGTGTGATAATTGAAGGGTAGTAAATTCAGGTGTATATTCTCTGACACTATTTCACTTTATGTTGTATTTATTTTGAAATAAAGATATCTATCTATCTATCTATCTAATTTATCTACATTTTTCTAGCAAAAAATGTGTTCAATAAATGGAAATTTGTTATGTTATATGTTATGTTGTTCACAAATAAACACGTTTAAGCGTTTTCATAGTTCACCACATTCAAGATATTACAAGATTTCTTGTTTTCTTCAATAAATCTTGGTTTGGTATTGACATAAAATTTATTGTCGTGATATCAAGACAAATTTTTTAGAACTTGGCGACCTCTAGAAATGAAAATATCCATCTTCCGAGGTTCTAATTACAAAAAGGCGTGTCCTTACTGGTGAAATATGTACGTTGATGTTAGAGAATCTTCGTGCATAACAGTGGAAGTCATAGTGTTCGATAAACCATTCAAAGGGAAGAAGTTCCCACAAAACTACAGACCGATAAGTCTACTGTCGGCGCTAGGAAAAGTAGTAGAAAGAATTATAGCCGCGAGGCTAAATGAGGAAACCGAAAATCTGAAACTAATATCACCAGAACAGTTCAACAGAGCAACAATTATTATGGTTCACAGAATACATTACTGAAGGATTCTAAAATAAACAAGCTACAGGTCTTGTTTTACTTGACGTCGCCAGAGCATTCGACAGAGTATGGCATGAAGGATTAATAAATAAGATGAGATGTGCTAGATATTCGATCAAAATATGGAAGTTGATCCGGAATTATCTCGAAAATAGAAGATTTTACGTGAAAGTGGAAGGAGAATGCTCCACAACAAGAGATTTAGAGGCTGGAGTACCCCAAGGGTCAGTGCTTGGGCCACTTCTGTACAACTTATACATTCACGATATTCCGAAGAATCCAAGAACCATGCTACCGTTATATGCTGACGACACAGGCATAGCAACTCGACACCGCAATCCAGAAGTAATAGAACGAGTTCTACAAGAAACGATTGACGAAACAAATAACTGGTGCATAAAGTGAAAAATCAAGCTCAATAGACAAAAGAGCCAAGCAATATTACTTCAGAAGAGAAGACTGTGACCCACAACGAATCTAGAAGTTGACGGCGAAGAAATCGACTGGAATAATGAAGCCAAATATTTAGGAATAACGCTTGACGAAGGACTTGGAAAAGTCATATCAAAAAAGCAATTGACAAAACGAAAGCAGCGATGAATAGGCTCTACCCTATGATAGGAAGAAGAAGCCACATGTCAAAAGACACAAAATTGGAGATTATTAAAGCCGTTGCTAGGCCTCAACTGACTTATGGATCAGTTGCCTGGGGTTTTGCGGCAAAGAGCCATATCAAAAGGCCACTGGAAACAAGATGCTACAATGTACAATAGACGCACCTTGGTTTGTGAGGAATATACATATTTATAGGGACCTAAAATGGGAAACCATAACGGAATTCATGATTAGAAAAGCAAAGAAATTATTCGAAACAGCGAAAAACCATCCGAATCAAGAACTCAGGAGACTAGTGGACTACGATCCAGAGGAAGACAAAAGGAGAATGCGAATTTACCGAAGGAGACCAAGAGATCAATTAAAAGGAGATTAAAATAAGAACAGAAACTTATGGAAAAATCCAATAAATTTTTATCCAATAGAGGATAAACACATAAATCCCAGCACGATAGTGTTCAAGAAGAAAACCGACTAAGAGATGAACGGTTTATAGGCAAATGCCCGGAACCAATACGCAAGAAGCAATTAAGAGTTTTTAGTGGGTATCGAGCTCAGGAGAATGAGAATCCCCACACTTGTTCCCCCTCAGGAGAAGGTGGTTCGTCTGATTTGCAGATTTTCTCCCTGCTACAAAAAAAAAAGTGGATGTTAGAGAATCTGTGTGCAACAATTGGCTTTTGGCGGAGAATTAACTTTGTTAAAAATACACTGCGCAAAAAAATTAACGCACATTCTGAAAATCTCAATTTTAATGAAAGTTAACTCTATACATTGACTTTACAACTTATTTTTCATGTTCTCTCGGGAAGGTTTTGAACGAAACAAGACGCATTAAATGGAAGAAAAATTCAGGATTTCACCGAATCTTATGTGAAAGAAGAGAAATGAACAATTTTCAAAATACTGAAATGCTGATAAGTGATTTAATACTTGGTATTTCCACCCCTTGCGTTAATCACAGCTCGGCAACGACGGTTCATACTCAAAATGAGTGATCTCAAAATGTTGGATTCCTAAGTCATTAAGAGAAGCTGGATGATTTTCTGAACCTCTTAGCCTTCTATCGAGGTTGTCCCAAACCTGCTCAATCGGATTGAGATCTGGACTTCTTGCTGGCCATTCCATTCGAGAGACTTCAACCTCTTCAAGGTACTCCTGAACGATGCGCGCACGATGTGGTCTGGCATTATCGTCCATAAAAATGAAATTTTCACCAATGTATGGGGCAAATCGCACTACATGCTCTTCAAGAATGTTCCTTATATACTTATCAGCATCCATAGCTCCATTATCAACGACCACTAGGTCTGTGCGAGCAGTCAAAGATATTCCACCCCATACCATAATCGATCCTCCTCCGAAACCAGTAGTATTCAGGAAATTGCACTGAGCATATCTTTCATGTGGACGTCTGTATACAAGGAAACGTCGATCACAATGGTAGAGGCAGAATCTAGACTCATCTGTGAAGAGAACTCTCCCAATCGGCCTCTTCCCAATGGATATGCTCTCTCGCAAAATCCAAACGCGCCCTTCGATGGGCTGGGGTAAGAGCTGGGCCTCTTGCCGCGACGCGATGCCTTAAATCATATTCTCTGAGGCGATTTCTTATTGTCTGAGTGCTAATTTGCACCTCATGAGTTTGCTCAAGCTGAATTTGAAGGAGGCGAGCGTTTGCAAACCGTTGTCTCAACGAAGAAACTCTCAAGTAACTTTCTTGAATGGTAGTTGTTACCGGGGTCTACCCTGTCCTGGTCTTCGGACATTCATACCGGTCTCCCTGAATCGCTGCAACATTCCGGACACACTTGTATGGGAAACTCCAAACATTTCTGCAATTTTTGTGTATGTACACCCTTCTTCTCGCAAAACTACCGCTTGGGCACATTCCTCTTGGGTCAAATTGCGTGTTTCGCGTTGCATAGCGACCGAGTGTAGAAAATCAAACGAAAGAAAAACTATTGATCACTAGAATTGATCGAGAACAATTGATTTTAGAATGGAGCCAATACATTCAAAATCTGATAATATCATCTTTTTTTTATTCCTGCTGGGAAAAAACATCTGTATTGAAGAAAACCGTTGAAAGTGGATAACACATGCATGCATTATTCTGATAAAAATAATTATCATTGAGAACACCTTCAGTTGTAGAATAAATTTGAGATTTCCATAATGTGCGTTGATTTTTTTGGGCGTGTAGTATAAAAATTTTTTATACTATTTCTTTTATTTCTGTACTGTAAATTTTATAGATTCCATGAAATTCTGATTATGTTTCCTGAATAAACAAATATTATTATTTTTATTATCATTTCTTGCCTCGTTTATATTCATCCTTCTACTCAATTCCTTGTCTAATAATACGACTATCGAATGATAATTAGGAAAGGCAGAATGACCAAAAATCTCAAAAATCATCTCCGATGAATAATTAATCATTCCCAATCATCCACATTTTGAGGACCGCTCCACCACCCCCAAGAACTACGTCGTAAAAAAAAGCGCCGGTCCCCGCGAAAAGGGTAGCGGTGGCGTCCCCCGTCCCTAAAGACTTGCCGGAAAAAATCTACATAAAAAATAACCGTGCATAACCGAGCCGCCGTTCTACGGAGGCGGCAATTTCTGCAAACGGTTACCATTAACGGGGCGGCCATTGTTTAGACAACGGCCAAATTAATTTAATCACCCTCCGCGCAGCGTCCCCGAGATACGCCGCCAACGATGCCTCCGCTTCTTCGGTTATGAATTCTCCTCTTTCGGGGGTTGATGTACGACCGGAGGCTCTCTTGGACGCTCTGGAATCCGAATTGGATAACGTTCGGTAGTCCTGGGAGGGGGGTGTAATTGGGGAATTAGGGAATTCTCTCGAAGATCTTGTAGTTCGGGAGCTGGCTCCCGAGTTTTGAAATGAAAAAATTCGCTTTGATTCGGTAGCAAGTAGCCAAGTGTATCGATTCAGTTACTGCTATAATTAACACAAAAAACTCTTTGCGATGAAATATATTATAATACATATTTCGAATTTATTATTTTAAAACAGCCGAAGAGATACCTGTATGCTGTAAGATGAAAAAACATGAAAATATAAGTAAACTCCATTCGCTTTTATTTTAGCACTCGGTTGGCCATGGAAATTTGACACATTTCACTCTACGAAAATGTGGGATTATGACGCTTGTCAAAACATTTTTTAGGTTTTAAATCAGCGCATTCTACGACTAAAAAATCGTTCATAATTTATATTAACTAAAACAAATAAGCCTGAGGAACATAATCCATGGGCTAATATTATCATTAAAGAACCTGTTATTCCCCATAAATTCAAAGTTTATACCTCTCAATATTAAACTTATATGAACAACAGAAGAATAAGCAATTAAAGATTTTAAATCTCTTTGGCGTAAACAAATAAAAGATACTAAAATCCCTTCAATTAACGATAAATTAATTAAAAATAAATAAATTTTTATTCCTAAAATTAAAAATAATTGTAAAAACCGAATTAAACCATATCTTCCTAATTTCAAGAAGCTTCTACATGAGCCTTAGGTTATCATAAATGAAACAAAAATATGGGTAATTTAACTGAAAATACCTACTATTAATATTATAAAATACATTACTAAGCTCGACAAATTAATAGTTATAAAATTTATATCTAAACAATGAAATTTTAAGTAAAAATTAAAAATAAATAATATTATAGGTAAAGAAGCTAAAATAGTATAAAAATATATATATTCCAGCTTGAATACGTTCAGGTTGATAACCTCATCCTATAATTAAAATTAAAATATTAATTAAACTGGATTCAAAAAATAAATAAAAAACAAATATATTTATTGAAAAAAAAGGATTAAATAAAAATATTAACAATAATAACAATATAAATATAAATAATTCCGAATAATTCTTTACTTTAAATAGTTTTTCACTAGCCATAAATATTAAAAATAAAATTCAAAATCTTAGTAAAACTGAAAATAAGCTAAAAAATCGTAACCCAAAAAATAACTAATATAACTTTAATTAACAAAAGGAATCTTTAATAAAAAAATAAAATCTTATTAATGTGTATTTTATCACAATGCCGGATCACTTCGGAAAATATGAAGTCGAAAATATGTGACGACATTAATTGACTTCTATACAAACTGATGAATGCATATCAAATCAAGTTATTTGCATGAAAAATACAAGAGATCATTTTTTAAATATATTTATTTTTGCTATGCAAGAAAATTAAATTATTGACACATAATATGCATTAGCTTGAGGAGAGTTAATGTTGGTTATCTTCCTTGCCTGAAGAACGAATACGTTACATCAGTTGTGATTGACGAAATGCATATGATGCAGTGGTTTGGAATGGGTATCTCTCAAAGGAATTAACGGATAATAGTGACGAAAATGATGTATTTTTTATGAAATATCTTTGAAACGTCATATTTTCAAACAACCATTTCAACCGTTTCCCAAAAAAAATATTTTAAGTACCTACTTAAAAATGAAAAATTAAAATCGGTATTTAAAATTCAAAGCATTTCGTTCCTATTGCACAAGTTGACAACATCGACTGAAATATATGTTGATAATAAAGGACAAAAAATACACTGAGAGATGAGATAGACAAAGATGGCTGTCTATGAAGTCTGCGACGAACGAGGAAGGTTGTAACATTTTATGGGATTTTTATGGCTGGTTGCTGTTGAGGATCGCCAGTCAGTACGCGCCTTATAATGGCTGTAAATCAACAGCTGTTATTTTATAAATGAGCCATTGTTCTTTTTAATTTCATGTAGGCGCTGTTGCCGAAACGTAAACTAGACACGAAACTATTTAAATTTTAAAACCTCATATTTGAAAAATGATTTTGGATAGTTTCCGCGGTGCATTTGAAAAATCCATGAATGAAACTCATAATTATTCAGTTTAAACTTGCATATGCTGTGATAACCCAAAAAGGCAAGAGAAACTTCATCTCCAAAAATTTCACATGAATTTCCAATTAACAGTACAACTGGCTCGTATTTATGGGTGTTTATTTTTAATACTTTGATATAATGATAATAATCATATTTTATATTTATTGATACTTTAAGACATTTACAATCTATAGGACAAGTGAACTGAAAAATAGAAAAATTAATTTTTTGGAAGTTATTCTACGATGACATTCATCGAAAATCCTGTAGGTAGTAACTTTTAGCATTCGTTCGCCATGAAATGATATCCTCAAGTGCCACCTCTTTTTTGGATTTCCATTGAAAAAGGAAATTCTTTGTCATCCTCTTCAATCACAATCTTTATGATTGTGAACATTGAATATGTTCGATACCGTCTGATATATTGTAGATACATATAAGAATATCAGGGTTACCTACTATTTGAATGAGCGGTACTGAATTCCAAATAGCACTTTTTATTGTCACAATAAATAACATTATCCGCTAGAGTTTAGTGATGAGCACTCAGAATTTGAAGAGAAAGATTAAATTATGAAAATTTCTGGAAATCGGTGAAGGGCTTTTACCGAACTACTGTTTCGTCGAAATTTTGCAGTTTTTTCTGATTAAGATCCGTACCGTTGGAAAAATATCCCTAATATTTTGCATCATAGTAGAGGTATTGAAGGGCATTGAAAATATGCAAAAATATAAGGGGTGTTCCATTTCAAAAATCACTCATTTGTTGAATAATTTCATTTGGGAACAGCCTCTATATCAGAAAAGAATTTCCTGAGATGCAGGAATGGGAAGGGAATGCTACTCAACTAAATTCCTAAAACGTCTGGTTCGGCAGCTTAAGTTTCAGTAAGATATTCGACGAATAGGGATTGTTTTTTATTCGATGAATAACACTACATGATAGTGAAAAGACAGCATTTCAACTTATCCTAAGAATAAGACATCTCTATCTGCCGAATAAATTTATTTATTGGCTGGTGAAAGTACCGGGCCTAAATGAACGATCTTTTCAAAATATTTAGGGATGGCAATGAAAGTGGCAGAGATAACTATCGTTGTACCTATGTCACTTTAATCTTACGATAAAAAAAAGAAAGGCAGAATAGCTTGATGATATTTTTGGCTATCCGATGGTAACAGTACATCTTTGGATCTCACTAGAATAAACGCATTTGACCCTGAAGGTCAAAGTCAATAATTCATCATCGAATCTTCTTGTGTAACATTTTTCTCTGAAATGATTTCTAGATTTTCGACCGTTGCAGGACTTTTGCTTGCTGTGGCTTAATGATGAAAAAAGGGTCACTTAAGAACGTGAACGTGAAATATTTCGCCTTTTCCACTTTGAGCATCGAAAGTATAGGGTCTCATTCGAAAAATCGCTTCATACCTTGAATTGACCACAAAGGTCAAGGTCAGGTTCGTAGTTAAAAGGAACCATCGAAGGACCAGAGAAAAATTCTGAATCTTCTGTTAAGTAACTTTTTTTTATAAAACACTTGCCGTCAGTTTTTCAGTCGTTACGATACTTTTATGATATCCTGTTTTTTTAAGCAAAAATTGACATTTGATCTTCTATAATTATACATTCCCATACGGAAAATGAAGGATCTGATAAAAGTTCATTTCATACATATTCCCTGGATTACTGCATTGTATTATTTTACACTTCACTAAGACCCGTTACATAGGGTGAGAAAGAAATATGTAGGTAATGTAAGGGCTCATATTCTTCAGAAAACAATAAAACAAATGGCTCTATAATGTTGTGATCTAGATGAACCCAACCTAAACCGGGGGTTTAAAGAATTCCGTTTCAATTAGCGAATGAATGAATCTAACAGAAGCCCCCTAAAATATTTCGATTGACTTGACGCGTCGAAAGAGAAAAATACATATCTCACCTGCTTTTACCATTTCTATTGTCGTCAGAAACTTGACACCGCAACAATACTCTCAATTGATATACGATATTCGATAATTTGTTACTGAATCAAGATCGATTCAACTTGTCGGAAAACAATCGGAAATGAAAAAAATTCAGAATGAGCAGCTTTAGTGGCATATCAATAGTTTGAAACCGTATCTTGTTAGTTGTGATATTGTGTTAGTTCGATCTAATTTCCCTTATTATATTAGATTTATACATTTTTTTTCAGTAGTTCGAAAAGAAACTGGGATTTTTTACCCCTATTTTCTGCGAACAGGGAAAGGAATGATTTGAAAGCATTTTTTTATATGACATATGAACGGTTTTATCTTATATGGTCTAGTTATGTGCTATTCTTATATCTCAAAAAAATCCGGACCTTCAATTTAATATCACAATTTTGGTGATCGTATATCCATCCTTTCTTATGATTAAAAAAATTTGATTTTGATCCCTCTGTTCGGAGGAAAGCTAAAACAAGATAAAGGGTGTCCAACTGCCAATATGAATCCAAATCAGTTGATCACAATGAAGTAGATAATGAATAATCATGTTGAAAAATAAGCACCTTCGAAGGTAGATATTATATTATTTGAGATTATTCAGTAGATACGAGAAGATATAATTGAAATGCAAGCAACATCAGTGAAATTAAAAGACAGCTCATAATACACTGCGCAAAAAAATTAACGCACATTATGGAAATCTCAAATTTATTCTACAACTGAAGGTGTTCTCAATGATAATTATTTTTATCAGAATTATGCATGCATATGTTATCCACTTTCAACGGTTTTCTTCAATACAGATGTTTTTTCCCAGCAAGAATAAAAAAAGATGATATTATCAGATTTTGAATGTATTGGCTCCATCAGTTGTTCTCGATCAATTCTAGTGATCAATAGTTTTTCTTTCGTTTGATTTTCTACACTCGATCGCTATGCAACGCGAAACACGCAATTTGACCCAAGACCAAGAGGAAAGGTTTGGAGTTTCCCATACAAGTGTGTCCAGAATGTTGCAGAGATTCAGGGAGACAGGTATAAATGTCCGAAGACCAGGACAGGGTAGACCACGGGTAACAACTGCCATTCAAGAACGTTACTTGAGAGTTTCTTCGTTGAGACAACGGTTTGCAACCGCTCGCCTCCTTCAAATTCAGCTTGAGCAAACTCATGAGGTGCAAAGTAGCACTCAGACAATAAGAAATCGCCTCAGAGAATATAATACAAGGCCTCGTGTTGGCGGCAAGAGGCCCAGCTCTTACCCCAGCCCATCGAAGGGCGCGTTTGGATTTTGCGAGAGAGCATATCCATTGGGAAGAGGCCGATTGGGAAAGAGTTCTCTTCACAGATGAGTCTAGATTCTGCCTCTACCATTGTGATCGACGTTCCCTTGTATACAGACGTCCACATGAAAGATATGCTCAGTGCAAGACCATGTAGTGCCATTTGCCCCATACATTGGTGAAAATTTCATTTTATGGACGATAATGCTAGACCCCCATCGTGCGCGCATCATTCAGGAGTACCTTGAAGAGGTTGAAGTCTCTCGAATGGAATGGCCAGCAAGAAGTCCAGATCTCAATCCGATTGAGCAGGTTCGGGACAACCTCAATAGAAGGCTGAGAAGTTCAGAAAATCATCCAGCTACTCTTAATGACTTAGGAATCCAACTCGGAGAAATCTGGGAAGGATTAGATCAGAACATTTTAAGATCACTCATTTTGAGTATGAACCGTCGCGTCGTTGCCGAGCTGTAATTAACGCAAGGGGTGGAAATACCAAGTATTAAATCGCTTATCAGCATTTCATTATTTAGAAAATTGTTCATTTCTCTTCTTTCACATAATATTCGGTGGAATCCTGAATTTTTCTTCCATTTAATGTGCCTTGTTTCGTTCAAAACCTTCCCGAGAGAACATAAAAAATATGTTATAATACCAATGTAGAGTTAACTTTCATTAAAATTGAGATTTTCAGAATGTGAGTTAATTTTTTTGCGCAGTGTATTTGAGGGTTACATCAATTCACAGGCTCAACAACCTAACCCCGAACGATCATGACAAACTTCATTGGCATTTTCGTGCCCAACCAGTCTTCGCCCAACTGTAGACTGACGAGGTGCTGGGCATGAAAAGTGACAAGAACCAGCCCGGAGAGAACCTTCAGTGCTCTGTTTCTCAGCAGGGACGACTGGCTCTGCCACAAGGAACTATCTACAAGGACTTTGTTGTTTTACCGATGGCTCCAAAACCAAACATGGCTCTAGAGCCAGTCGTAGACCGCTGGCCGAGCTTAGTGCTACACTAGGCAGGTCAGCTACAGCATTTCAAGCGGAAATCTTTGCCGTTAACCTATGCGCCAATCACCTGGGATTGACGGGAAGGTCAATGAAATTTATAACAGCAGCTAACAAATTCAATTCGGCAATGGTACAGACTGCAACTTATTCGGGTACCTGTACATTCATGCTTCAAAGGTTAAGAGTTATCGGATGCTATTGCCAGAGAAGGTGAGACCTCAGAGTTTACTGTACTGGAACCAGCTATCGGAATTTCAAGGGAAATTTCAATATTCCGAGTGAAGAAAACAATAATTGGACGAAGCAGAGAGTCCTAGAGTATTGGCGCAGCCGTTCTGGACTGCGCTACTCGCACATTGCCTACCTGTTTATACACCAACCAATGGCTAGGAATTTCTAGAACTAATTCTATAATGGCTGTTTTCACGGGAAATGCTGGCTCAGAGTAGGTACACTTACAGAAACTCAACATCATCAATGAAATAATCTGCAGGCTTTGCCTAGTGGAGGATGAAACCAACTAGCATATCCTTTGTGATTGCCCGGTGGCAGGCAGGTTCAGATTTGGTTCTTTGGTTCACTTAAGCTGGATCTGGAGGAACTCAAGAGCCATTTCCCTCTGACATCATATCTTTCATAAGAAGATGGGGTAGAATGGGGAAGCTCTCTGATCTTGCTTGTGTGCCACAATAGATCGCTTTTGTCGTGTTGACAGATCTGGTGGATCCGACCAACAAGTCCAACAATCTGTACTCTTATAGAGTATGAGCATATACTCCACAAAAAAGTATTCGGTAATTCATAAACGTTTCCATTTATTCTTGATAAAAAGGATATTCTTCAAAAATTTTGAGTATGATCAGTAGCAGATGTGTAGTACCTTATCAGTTGTAGCAAAGGCAGATTGTAGAATTACTGTCGTCTTCTATTCTACATTCTACTGTAAATGAATTGTCAGAAGTTTTTTGAAGTTCTTACTCGTTTTTTCCTGTTTTCTAATTAATAACCATTGATGGGAGGTGATTTCCCAACTTTAATTTTTGAAGACCCTGTATATCAGATTGCTACAATTAGAGATGTAATAACGTATGATCAAATATATTGACAAGAGCAAGAGCGAAATTTGGTTTTGATACATTCATAAGGGAGAGCACCCACCAATGTAGCGTAGCACTGACATGGCACATACATGACAAAGGCGATTCATAATTTTCAGATATCGCACATCTGAGTGATAGAGTATATCATGTCATATTGCCGAAAAAAATGGAAAAATATGGAATAAGAGGCATTGCGTTAGAGCTATTTAGATCATACTTAAAAAATTGAATACTAAGGACAGTAGAGAGGGGAATAGATGGAAAACGAATAATCTCTGATGCCATTCAAATAGAGAGAGGTATCCCTCAGGGCTCGATACTAGGCCCACTACTATATATAATCTACCCCAACGATTTCATACAAGTCACAATAAATAATACTTTAATGTTTGCTGATGATGTATCGATGATTTGTTCAGGTACCACTACTAATGAATGTAACGCTGGTTTGGAGGAGGACTTAAAAAACATGGATGAATGGTTTAGAAACAATGACCTTGAAATGAACATCAACAAAACAAAGGTGATTTTATTCAGAGATGGGAGGCAACAGGATGTTTTGAATGCCACTTATAACAATAAATGTATTGCAGCTGAAAAGTCCATATCATTCTTAGGAGTGCACATTGATCAGAACCTAAATTGAAGGTCACAAATTGAACATGTGGCAACAGGCCACAGACCATAGCAAGATATTGCTATGCTTTATACAGTTTATGAAGCTGATAGAATCTTCATTCTTCAAAAAAGATGATTGAGAAGTGTTTTTGGATTGAGACCTGATGAGTCATGTTAAGGTGTTTTTATTACGTATAAAATACTATCTGCATACTTCTTTTGTATAGAAAATGCTATTATAGTGTAGAGATTCAAACGGAATTTAAAGTAATTAGAGGATATAATGTTAAGGTTCTTATAGCTTAAGTTTTAGGTTGGGTTATAGGTTTTCGTAGTTTTGTAACGTGATTCACATCTGTAAAGATATAATGGATCAAATAAAGTAAATAATCTATCTATCTATTATATCTTCATCCTCAACAATAATGGGTTCATCAATCTGGATATCATTTGGGAGGTCGTCGACGAAAACTAGAAAAAAAAGGACCTAGAATAGTGCTCTGTGGAAATCTTCTCATCTTACGATCTCTTTTTCAGAAGATAAAATTCTCTTTCCATTTTCATATAGAATAACAGCCTGCTTACGATTTGTTAGGTATTTTTCAATTAGTTTAAGCGACAA
This sequence comes from Coccinella septempunctata, assembly GCF_907165205.1. Classification (NCBI taxonomy): domain Eukaryota; kingdom Metazoa; phylum Arthropoda; class Insecta; order Coleoptera; family Coccinellidae; genus Coccinella; species Coccinella septempunctata. The sequence continues at coordinate 17,845,533 of NC_058196.1, forward strand.
TCCTCTAATTCCACAATGTTCATTGCTCTAGCTTTTTCAGAAGTATAGTGTGGTCAAAAGAATGAAAGGTCTTAGAGACATCAACAAAAAGCCATGCTGGTATAATATCATGTTCAAGGCAGACACTATCTTTTGTATTAACTCAAATGTAGCTGTTTCAGTATTTTTCCCTCAAATGACACGATTTATGTTCATTACTCGTTTCAAAGAATAACAAATTTCCTAATGAGTAATTGGAAATCAGATAAGAATATTCTATGATGTATAAATATAAATTAATGATAAAAAGCATTTAAAACCCATTTGTAACATTCTCCAGAAAATTCTCTACAAAATTTTGGAAAGAAAACGGCAGAGATTATGTTGTATGCAATTGAACAGTGAATTCTCCTGAAACTACGTATGTAACTGCAGACAATTCACGCCGAATGAATTCACGAGTAAATTCTCTAGAGAATTCTCGGCTGTCGCAAATGAGCTTCAGTGAAGAAAATACAGTGGAAAAATAAAAATGGAAAAGAACTCAATCAATGAACAAAAAGAAGAATTGACGATTAAAATTTTGAACTTTTCAAAGTGAATTCTGTATTCTACGGTTGCCTAAACGTAGTATATTTGATCCATGCAGATTGCAGTGGAACCAATGAAGTGAAAGCTACAAAAAGATTTGAAACCTGGAGATTCTATTTCATAACGCAAAAAATGAGAATAATGGCTAATCACAAAAAAAATTCGCCCCGACATTTTCTTATCCCCTGTTAACGTTGTGGTCTAGGCAGTATTCAGTTCCTAAAGCGATCACCATGTCCGATGTCATGATAAAATCGGATCAGTCGGCACTTGAAAGTCCCTCGGAATTGTAAACAAGGCGAAAAATCGATTTCTGGTCCAGTGATTGTTCCGTTGAAATTATGTTAATCTGAATTTTTTCGGCAAACTTCAGGAGGTTCTGCATAATGAAAACATAGGCAAATTATTCCTAAAGACCTGTCATTCAAATGGAAATTCGCTATTAAGCGAATAACAAATATTAATTTGTTTTCTTAGAGATTTATTTCGAGCTTATTTTCGCTGAGAGAAATTAGGGAACTATGTCATCAATTATTGCTTAATTGTTAATGGCAGAATTGAAGAGGTTGGCTTGGTGTGTATTTTTCTTTTTTTTTCTGATTGATTTATGTACATTGTAATTCGTAATGATTTCCACATGTAAATGTAATGAAATTTTCATGTTTTCCTAATGCATGTATTATGTAACGTTTTCTTCACTTAATCAAAACGTCCGACTGTTCGAGAATACATGTTTATTTACACTAACACTACCTAACTATGTCACTACTATTCATTTCCACTTGTATTCATTGCAACTCGCCGTTTGCACTGAAAACCGTATTGTCCTATCCTGCTCCTCCGCTGCAAACTTTCTCCAAGTTTCTAGAAGGACCAACAACGGACTGGTTGCAATATTATGCCTATTATGCATATAAATATATTATAAACGGTGCCTTAATAGTTTGATTAATGGACGATTCTAGATGAATACCACTGACAGCACACGTATTTAAGTTCCGGTGTGCAAACACTGTGGATCTTAAGTAATTTCGTGTCAAAAATTTTCGAAATGTGCAAACTGTGATAGTGTTTTCGGCAGTAGTTGCTCTAGGTACTGAAATTTGTGGTTAACTACTGAAAATGCATACATTCGTTCTGAAAAAGTGACAGATAAGAAAAATAACATGCATGGCATTTCTGGATTAATTATCTGGTTCCGAGAAGAGCATTGACATGCGATTGGTTTCGTACATTATAAAACTAAAGGACATTCTCATTACTAAGTTCAGGGATAAAATATCAAATTGGTTCACTCAATGAACAAATGGTTCTGTTGAAAACTGAATGAGTCACAGGGAAGGTCAGTTCCACCAAGCAGAAACAACTAACACAAAGTAATGGTAAAATTGCCCTCCAAATGACGACACAAACATAGAGCGTGTTCTATTGGTAAAACTAGTGCAGCGAAAGTGCATATATTCTGATGTCATTACAATCATTCCAAAAGATCTGAAGCTAGATCGTAATTCTAGAAGTCTAGTTAGCTGTAATAGGAAATTTGATTAGTAAAACTGGTGCACATTGAGTTGAAAGCATTAATTTCAAGATATTTCATTTCATATTTGGTGTTCTGTGATCCAGTGCATCCCTAGTTTCAACAATAGAAAACGCTATATGTGTTACTTATTCAGTTTGGTTTGATTGTGTGACTCATTTAAAATCAGTTAGTTATTATGTTCCTTATTCCTGAAATTTTTGGTTGAAATGTCATTTTTCGTGTCTGCTGGACACAGGATGAAAATAATCCTAAGGTTACTTCTGAAAAAATGTAAGGTTTTAAACTGTCTACATCATCATGGAGGTGTTACATTTGAAGGATCGAGAAAATACAATTTGAAATGTCGTATTTGGACATTGATAACGGACCCTGTATAAGATAAGAGGGGTTGATCATTAAAGAAGGAATAGGCAAATTCTTAAGTTAAAAGAAATCCTGATCAAATTCATGTTTCGATCGCTTCTGGAAATCGGTAAAGGGCTTTTACCGAACTACTGATTCGTCGAAATTTTGCAGTTTTTTCTGAATAACCGTACCGTTGGAAAAATATCCCTAATATTTTGCATCATGGTAGAGGTATTGAAGAGCATTGAAAATATGCAAAAATATAAGGTCTGTTCCATCTAAAAAATCACTCATTTGTTGAATAATTTTATTTAGGAATATCCTGTATATCAGAAAATAATTTCCTGAGATGCAGAATTTAAAGTACAAAGGGAATGCTTTTGAACTAAATTTCTAAAACGCCTGGTTTGGCAGCTATGGAAGCCTAACGCACTATTGCAATACCCCCTGTATATCCAACAATCAAAAGATTAAACGGCAAACTGTTAAGCGTACGAATAAAAAAAATAAATATATGAGTTGGATATATATAAGAGCTGAACCAAAACTGTGCGAATTACATATAATATGTAATGTACTATGATTCAGCTTATTCAATTCTTTTGAAGAGAATTAAGAGTTTCATCTTGAGGAGTTTTTACACTCATAAATGAATGGCAGTGGCTAGTGCCGCAGCTTGATCTAGTGGGAACCTGTATATATCAGTGTTTGATGAACTCTTATTATGTAGCCAAACACTAATGAAGGTGAAGATTTTACAAGGACACGAGGCATTTATTTTCATACATTTATTCAACAGTAAAATTAGGGGTTGATTCTAGAGGTCAAAATATAAACTTAAGTTCTAACAAAGGTGCATCCCAAGGGCGACAGAGCCTCTCCAACATGACCTCCAAAATTCAATCAAATTGCGATAGGCAAGGATTCAAATTTTTTTGCTAAAGCTGGTTTCTTTTGGTGTCCATGGTGTGGCCTAGGACTGGATTGCTTATTTTTTGTCTGACCGTACAGTTCTTTATTCTGATGGTGACGTAATGAGAGATTTTTCTTGTCAATTTCAATTTTGGTTTATAACTCGAAAACAAAAGGAGATAGAGGAATGTATTATTAGGATCTCGAAAAAAGACGACCGTAATATGCCATGCATTTTCCTCTATTCCGTTAGGTTAAAAAGTTGTAGTTCAGGTATCATCAATTTTGCCCACCCTGAAGTTTACTACAGGATTTTCAATGAATGTCATCGTAGAATAAGTTCCCGAAAATTGATTTTTCTGGTCCTATACATTGTGAATATCTTAGGGTACCAATAAATACCTAATTATTATTATATCAATGTATAAAGATGAACAAGCCACAAATAAGCGCCAGTTGTCCTGTTTGTTCATGAAAAATTTGTGTTCAAATGTGAAGTTCATCTTGACTTGAAACTTCCTTTAATTCCTTTCACTTATAGTGATGCAAGATGATTTTTGTTGAAGAATTCAAAATTCTTGTAATTATCTGTTAATTCCTTCGGGAGATACCCAATCCCAACCACTGCATCATATGCATTTGCATTTCATCTTCGGGTGAATATTTTTGAAATCTAAAACTGATGTAACGTATTCAAACTTTACCCAAAGAAGATTACGAACATTAACTGTCCTCAAGCTAGTGCATATTATGCATGATATTATACTGACCTCTTGTATTTTCCATGCAAATAACTGGAGATTCGACAATGCGATAAAATACGTAATAACAGAGACTTTTACGTAGAGCGGACAACATAGCGCTGATTTAAAACCCAAAAATGTTTTGACAAGCGTCATAACCCCACATTTTCGTATTATACTGAGTGAAATGTGTCAAATTTCCATGGCCAACCGAGTGCTAAAATAAAAGTGAATGGACTGTATATACATTTCATTTGGTCTGTAAGAGTGGAAAAATTATAAATTATACAGGATGTTTAACTATAAACTCGACTAACATATAGGTACATTAATATGGTCCTATCGAGAAGATCATTATTATTGCGTTTGGATAATATATCCCCGATACAAGTTGTTTCTGGTCATAACTTATTATTTTTTAGTGCTCAATTCGAATATGGTGTAAAACTCGGGAAAAACATTCAAAGTGGGGGAAACCGCCTGCAAAGAACACGAATCTTTTCGGTTGACAAATGTGATTTCATTCATGTAGGAGTTTACGTGAAAAATTCAATCGGACACATTTTTTTCAACATATGTCTAGAGTCTTCTGGCTGATAATATCCAATAATGAGAGAAAAAATTTCACTACTCCCCACCCTCGCAATGCGTGGCTTTATCCATACCTCTTAAATCTTAAAATAGAATCGATCACCGAATGAATTCCTTCGAAGCCACCCTGAAATTTATATTATGTGCAACTCTTTACCAAGTGGTCAATAGTCTCTTCTTCTGCTGCAAATTCACATCTCAGACTATCAACAGCATAACTGAAAATAAGGTGAAATAGATTTACTCAGTTTTCATACATATATTTACATAAATACATCATTATTCACATTTGTCGATCTCAATATTGTTAATCCCAATTATTAATGACATGAATGTCATTGATCTAATCTCTTTATTCTCAATAACGTTGAAAAATTTTTCAAAGATAATGAATGCATCCACGAACGTTTACGCTCATATCACCGCAGCACCCATCTCAGCTGGAGATGGAATGACATCATAGTGTAAAAATAACGTGATTTTCGGACAACTGTAACAACCGCCGTTTTTGAGTCAAACATCTGTTTTTCGCCTTTGCAAAAAATATTCAAATCGAGATTTGAGTGGGAACATAATAGACACTTACGGGGTCGCATAATAACGACCTGGACCTGTCAATCTCCATCACGTTTCCGGCAATTGACTTCCGTCATTGTGTTTGTTGCGATAGCGGTTAATGTGGCCCTGAAGAAATGGAGTGGACAAAAGTTAAGGATATGCAGTCTATGGACCGGGTTTATTGTTTGGCATTGACTGTCACAATTGTGGAAATGGCAGCGATTGAAATGAGGAGAACTCAGCCGTATGCTCCCTACTGAAGCATACAATTACTTCGTTGTTGCGATTTCTGGGGGATATTCTAATTTGCTTACAGTTTCCTTATCACGCCCAGATCAAACGATTCTCCGATTTTGTGGAATTGTGATTATTCCGACGTTTTGTCATAAGAAGAAATGATTTTTTGCTACCGAGTTCTTGGATAACGTTGGGGTATTGATAAGTGGGGTAAGAAAAATCGTTTCAACGGTGCGGATACAAGAACGCTGATATTATAAGATATTGCAGCAGCAACTTTCAGTTGAGGACAGCTGAATGCAATAAGAATTCACAACCTCATTATATGTAAAATTCCAGGTAACAAATGTCGTTCATTTCACAAAAGTACAAAAATAGCCCAGTTAACGACTGTAAGATATTCAAAACCTTAGAAATTTTTGAATATCCATTGACTTGTATGGAATTTTATAGTTGAGCTCATCTTAACCCCTAACTCAACCCTACATATGTCAATTCAATGTGAGCTCTATAGTTCTTATGGGTGAAAACGTTCAGTATCTAACAAAAATGGGGAAACTAAGCACTAGAAGATAAAACAGTTTTTATTTGATGTTGTAGGCGCCTTTAGTCTTTTGTTACAACATTTCAAACCTTCAAAATCAATCCCATGCTCTGCTAAATCGAAAAATTTGAAAGTCGGTTATTCCTTTCGAAGTAGATACATTTACCCGAATAATGAAGCTTAAAATCTTCAACCCCTACGGAGTGGTTGCTAACCCTAATTCACTCTTAGTAGGAAAAAGTAGTAGGTGTCACAGAATTATGGATTTGAATGAGTTTTCTTTCATTAATTATGTATTTTATTGATTTATTATCAAATTCCCTTATGCCCGTTTGCACTGTTTCGCTGATAACCATGGTTAAACTAATCGATGTTTAATATTTAAACGTTGCTTAGCGGTTGACGGTTTGCACCGTGGAATCATAATCGTTGTTTACTTTAATCATCGATAGGTTTGGCAACACCACTCACATCATAAAAAATTCAAAATTTCAGCCAAGCACATCATATAGAAGATAAATTAAAAAGAAAAAGAAGTCAAGGTTTTCTCACTAAACTTTTGTTGTCAAGGTGGGAAATTTGAACATTTCTTTTGGAGTTTCGGTGTTGTGTTTTGAATTTGAAGTGCGAACATGGGTAACATCAATACATCCTACTCCTTACTCTAGGAAAAGAAGCCATCTTGTGAAAGGACTGTTGAATTTGCACTATATCCTCATCTTTGGTCATTTCAATGAATTCTGAATATAATTTACCAATTGCTAATGAAACTACAGCAATAATTCTTGATCCCTTCGATACATCTACATTCATGAAATTATCAACAGAAGCCAACTGAGCAGCACTAGCATAAAACCTCAATGTAGATAGTAATTGATTTATTGGGTCAACACTATTATTCCTGAAATATCTATATTTGTATAATATAACTAATTATTAAATTCCAAATCATTCTCCATATATGGCAAAAAAAAATAACACGGTTTCTTTCGTTGAACGAAATCTTCTGAAAAAAGTGAGGTCAATTCTTTCGAAATAATTTCTTCTACGGGGAAAACATCTGGGAAATCCAAATTCGATATTGCCAAGTGCATCAAGATCATCATCAAGTAATATCTCATCTTCCAAATCATTAATTATCAATTCGAATTTTATATCAACACAAATAGAAAACACATTTGTCAATCAAATTTGAAGTTTTACTTCAATCAACGCCTTAATCGATCTTTAAACGAGCAAATTTCTGAGTTTAGTTTAAACAACGTTTAAGGGCCTTATAATCAACGTTTAAGAACGGTGCAACCCGATTAGGGAATTAAACGTTGTTTAAGAATATAATCGTTGTTTAGACAAACGGTGCAAACGGCCATTAGTGGTAAAAATGGCGAATTGCGTCATATTTTGTAGTTTTTATTGTTTGTGCATTGTTTTAGTAATTTGTATCCATAAAGCGATTGTTCTATATGGTGGAATATTTCAGGATCTGCAATCATATGTTTATCCTTTCCAGCATAGTTTTGTTTTAAAAAAAGGTCATCTGTCAACAGTTTTCAGACAGTTTGTTTCTAAAGTATTAGATACTGGAGGACAGGTGGATGTCATCTTCACTGATTTCGCAAAGGCTTTCTATAAAGTTGATCATCAAGTTTTATTGCTTAAGTTATCTCATCCTAGTTTCGGGAATAAGGCTCTATTGCACATATCTTCCTACTTATCTGATCGTGTTCATTGCGTTTCTTATAATGGTTACACCTCTAACTGCTAACTGCTATCGGTCAACATCTGGGATTCCACAAGGGTCAAATCTTGGACCTCTATTTTTCATTTTGTTTATCAATGACCTTCTGGAATTTATATCGTGTGGTCGTCTTTGTTTCGCTGATGATTTGAAATTGTTCTTGATAATAAACTCTATATATGATTGTATGCATCTTCATCGTCAGCTCTTACTTGTTCAGGATTGGTGTGGTGAAAACAGGTTGCAGTTGAATGTCCGCAAGTGCAGGGTTATTACTGGTCTGAGGCAATTCAGTACAATTATGCGTGTGAGAACTCTTTTCTTAATGGATCTGACAAGGTCAGGGATTTGGGGGTTTTGTTCGATTCTGCACTTTCTTTCGTCGATCATATTTCAGAGATAGTTTCTGAAGCGTCTAGAAACTATGGTTTCATAATGAGGAACTGCAGAGACTTCACAAATATACACTCACTCAAGCTGCTATTTAATGCATTGGTTCGTTCTAAGTTGGAGTATTGTAGCATAGTTTGGAGTCCGCTGTATCAGTGTATTTGATTTTTCGAGCCGATGGCGTTTATCCTGCTCGGGGGACACCTAATGAATACTTATGTCAAAGAACCGGCATTGCAAACTTGGAAAAAAGGAGAAAAGTGTTCCTGTTCAATCTTCTGAGGAACAATATTGATTGCAGCTATATGCTTGAGAAGATCAATTTCAGTGTTCCCAGCTTCAATTCGAGATATGTTCGCATGTTCAAGTGTGATCGGGCACGAACTAATTTTCTCCTTAAAGCACCAGTTAATCATATGAGTAGCAATGTCAACAAAATTCACCCATATTGTGATATATATTCAATCTCGAAGAGGACTTTTGTAAAAATTGCATTTGATAATTTAGCTATATTATTATGACTTTAGCCTTGCGGCTTTCACACTCCTCTCCAGAGGAAAATTCACTTATCCCAGATATCTCAGATATCAAAAGGATTAAGCTCTGTTGGAGCCCTTTCCAGGTTTTCGGGCTCGTGGTGGTGGTCGGGTCCGGGTCGCTCCTTGCCTCCCTGCTGTAGGTTGGATTCCTGCTCCACCCGCACTTCCTGTCGGAGCAGACGGTGTTCCTCTGCATTCCCCATGTACTTGCGTACAGTTCTCGCCGTTCCGAGCAGTACCGCCTTCTGCATGACTCTATAGATATTTTCGTCCAACTGAAGTTTCCTCAAGTTCTCTAGTATTATTATTAATATTATTATAAAGGGATCGGATAAAGGTTATGACTCTAGCCTTCACACTATTCTCCAGATGAACATTTTCTTATCCCAGATAGCTAAATATCAAAATGATCCTTTTGAGATTAACCGATTAAGCTTTGTTGGTGGAGCTCTTTTTCGGTTTCCGTCTATCACAAACATTTTCAATGTTCTTATCTTATCGCAGCAGTATTATTTTTAAAATTTTAAATTAGGAAAGTTTCATTCTTTGCCTATTGCCTATTGCATACTTCTTATTGTATGAAATCTAATCTATATAAAGTACTTACCTTTTTACAAAAAATATGACCACAACAAGATTAACGTTCATTTGCTTCTCAGAGAAATGATGAGATTAATCGAAATATTTAATTTTTGTAATTGTTTGGGATACAATGTTAACATACTGAAACAATCATAAATTACAATTAGTTATATCTGGTGCTACCAAGGTGCTTGGGCAATATTTCAACGAATTTCGAAAACTGTGCGTCCTCCATATTTTAGGCTCAATTGTCTGATAATCGTGGTCAAAATTCAATAATTTACCATCAATTCGAACACAATCTAAAACCATCCAGGTTGTGGCGGATTAACGATTTCATATTGAATTCTTCCAACAGGAATTAGGCCAACAAAATTTGGATTATACAGGGTGAGTCTAGTAGTAGTCTAGACTAGTACAAATATTTTAACATTAGATTCTTGAGGTTAAAAAAAAAACAACTTTTTCCTTTACCATTTCTTCCAAATAGACTCGATTTAAAAAATACAGGCTGTTGAAAAACCATAAAAAATGTTATTTTTATTTCCATCTCACAAACTATTTTATTGAATGAAACGAATTTCGGAATATAGTTGTCCATTTATTTGATGATTTTTTTTCGAAAACAAGATATCACCTACGTTTTCCAGTTTTTTTATTATTACTATCACGTACCATAAAAGTACCAAAAATTCAAAGAACCCAACTCTTGAAACCGACTGCAGTTTGAGAACTGATATGCAATATTTTAGATTTTTTTTTTGAGCTTGGTGACATACTCCTAGCAATTGCACTGGACTGGTGGAGGCATCAAATGGCATTGGTCACGGTATTTTACTTTATAAACCTACCGGGTGTTTTATCCTTGAATGTACAGGGTGGGCAAAATTGGTGACACTTGAACTACAACTTTTTTACCCAACGAGATAGAGAAAAATGAATGTACCATTCATGTCATCTTTTTTCGAGAAACTAATAATGCCATCAACTGCATTCCTCTATCTTCTTTTGTTTTTGAGTTATAGGCCAAAATTTAAATTTGGACGATTTCAACTTTGGTCATTATCTCCGTTTCTGTTCGTGCTAAGATATTGAAATGAAGACACAATACAGACACTTTTTTGATAGCCATCCAATGGCGTACTATGATTTTTTCCTACAGGTTTATTTGCTGAGCTTTAACATAAAGTTGTGTTTCTTCTTATGAAAACAGTAGTTTAATATGACTTAGAAAGAATCGCCATTTTTACCGTTTCAGAAATATATTATACATCACCCTCAGTCTCTCCAAGTCATTTTAAATTACTGCTTTCATAAGAAAAATTACATCTTTATGTTATAGCTCAGCAAATTTACCTGTTGGAAAAAATCATAGAACGCCACTCGATTGCTATCAAAAAAGTGTCTGTATAATGTTTTCATTTCAACATCCTAGCTTAAACAGAAACGGATATACTGACCAAAGTTGTAATTTTAATTTTGGCCTATAACTCGAAAACAAAAGAAGATAGAGGAATGCAGTTGATGGCATTATTAGTTTCTCGAAAAATGGCGACCGTAATGTGCCATGCATTTTCCTCTATCTCGTTGGGTTGAAAAAGTTGTACCTAAGTCAGGTATCACCAATTTTGCCTACCCTGTACATAGCTCAACGGCTGGTAGAGGACACCTCATTGTAGATACAGGTCGTTTCATTCGTTTGTTCCATATTTTTCGAAAGCGATAAGTTTTGAAACTTTGAAACATTCATTTTTGATGATAATATATTACCTGCACATCCCCAACAACTGGTATAGCAAAGAAACTTGAAATCAAGGAGCGGCTGCGTAAAATTCTATAAGACGGATATATTTCCTTAAAACACCCTGTATATCGAATTACATGAATGTTACCTAGTTATTTGGAAAGATTCGGAAAAATTGGATAAGGTCAAATGCGCATTTTGATTTAGAACGTACTTGATTTGTAGATTCAATGTGAAATGTGGTGAAATTGAAGACGACATTTTTGGTACCTACCTAACGGAATTCTTCATTTACTGTGTGAAGTAAGTAATTCATAGTTTTGTTCCAACCGTGAAAGATTTGTCTATCTATTTGATTTTCTACTAAATTTATAACATGTTAATGTATGTTATGGTGTTAAAATGCGTAGTTATGAAGAAGCACCTACGCTCCCCTTTATAAGGGGATGCGTTATAGGATATGTGTAGGATCTGCTAATGCAGATCCCCTCTATTTTTTCTTTTCAATTCGATTGTCGCTTGATAGGTGGCGTAAGAACTGCTCAGGTGAGACAGTGGCCAGGGAACCCCTGCATTAGCCAGTTTTTTGTTTTGGCGAGCTTGTTTTCGATTTACATAAAATCTAAATTGTGAATGATTGAGGTGAGTGGAATTACATTTTACAAAAAATTATTGCAAATCAAAATTTTTTTCGATGTTGCGCCAATAAATCCACTGTGGTGATAAATTTTTAAATGAATTTCATGATTTTATCACTATTAGTTGAAAATATCTCTTCTTTGTTTACATTTTGGTCTAATATTATTAATAATTTTTGTAGCGAAAAATATTTCAGCTAGGGAAATTTTCAGTGCACTTCCAAAAGATCTGCCCAGTCACCTACTAATTTTCAGTTTACAATATTTTCAAGGATCATTATATTCATATAACAACTGTTTGAACAGTTTTTCTTTCCAGATATTCAGCAAAATTCTAATCGCACTGAATGCTAATGACGTAGAGATAGACTTATGATAAATAATAATTATTATTAGTCTATGGACATAGAGCAAAAAAAACTACGAAAGTGCAAAATATACCTAGTTTATTTCAGACAATGGCCAAAATTATCTGATGAAAAACTCAAAAAATAATTGAATGAGTTTGTTGAAGAAAGTTATACACTGATAATAATAACAAACAGAATATTCTGAAATTCGTGGTAATACTGACGCGGACTATGATGGAGTTTCAAAATTACGCCGTCAACTAGTAGAAAGGTCGATGGAGCAGGATTTTACGAAAACAGGACACTAAAATCTTATAATGATTCTGAAAGTCAAGAACAAGGACTGAGGCATGATGAAAAGACTAAAAAACAAAACAAACAGGAGAGTTTCATATATGTATCTAGTGAATCTGAACAGGATGATGTCTATTTTTGTATTTTTTCGTAATTATTAATTTTACTAGGTAGTTATCTCAATTATTTCCATTATTTCTTGTTATATTTATCATTTCTCCACTTCTTCATTCGATAGAATAGAATAGAACAGTTTATTCATCCTAAATAATTTTGTCTCGCTCTCTCTGATTTGGAATTTTTGAATATACAATGGGGGTTTTTCAACCGATGGCTTTCTCGTCTCACCCCCTCGTTAATCCAACCCCGCGCTGAAGCAAAAGTAGTATGCACATTGCGCCACTCATAATTTAAATTTTGTGGTTAATGATGCTGTTAGCAGTCTCGAACTACCGACATTTTTCGCAGCGTTACAAGATCTGTATGAAATTTTTTCGGAAGTAGAATGAACTGTTGGGATTCACTGTCAAAATTCACTGGCGAATCGGACACAACATTGAAAAAACTAAATCCGACTAGATGGTCCACTAGGGTCAATCAATTGCGGCAGGTATAACTTCGTTTTTTCGATATAATAGAAGCAGTATCAGAAATAATTTTCAAGAATTCCAGTAGAGATGAGTGAAGTCACGCGGGAATCATTAAAACAAAAATGTTGATTTTCGAATTCATTTTCCTTTGTGATTTTATGCACCACCTAATCGGTCCTTTCGTTTGCATAGAAAGTGTATCACTTTTCTACACTCGGTGCAATTTACACTCGATTTTAGTATTCGTTTGCTGATTGGATTTACATCAGTGTAGAGGAGGTGTAGTTTATCCACACCTAGTCAAAAGGAGGTGTAATATTATTAGTGCTCTGGGGTGTGAAATGCAAAATTTGATGTTGATATCACGGGCGTCACGTTTGCGCAACTACACTGAAAATCAGCTGATTTAAAGTGCAGTGTAAATTACACTACACCAAGAAATAGACGAAAGGACCTATTGAATGATATCAATTATGCATCTAAAGCTCTACAAAAATTCGACATCAATTTAGACGAAGTATGTAGAGCTTTAGCAGAGAAGAATGCAAAAATGAAAATTTATAGAAATGACTTCGAATCTTTCAAGTACAAGGCCAGGGAATCTTTCATTTTATATGGTACTGTGCTGAGACGGGGGAATTCTCCAATAAATTAGGGTAGAGTTTGAGACTTTTATTCTTTGAACAGCTGTAAGGTTTATACAGATATCAGTTGCTAAAATACAAGAAAAGATATGTTAAGTACTCAGAGTACTCACCTGTAAGGTGACCGAACCAATGGTTTTCTTTAATGTTAAACAATAAATATAGCCAAAAGATTCTGCAGGGCTCATCCAATTAACTATTCAAAAAGTATCCACATAAACTCTCTTTATTAACTCTGGGAAACGAATGAAACGCATATCTCATGAAAAGACGACAAAAAATAACTCCATATGAATGTTCATTCGAGGATATAAAATAAAACAATACACAGTCAGGCAACACATATCTCATCACTTCTGTAATTTGGTCTGCCTATGTCTTTGTACAACTTGCCCCTCAAACTTAATGCAAAGGAGACCATAGAGCAGTCTAGCAGTCTTCAGCAGCATAAGTTGGAAATGAGTACAATTTTAAATGCGACGAGTGAAAAATACCACGTTCTTCATCACTATTAGGTAGTGAAAGCAAGTAGGTGTGATCATGAATCTTCTTTTTAATTCTAAAAGGCCCTTCGAACAGTAAGAGAAATTTCTTTATCTCCGATTTAATGGCTGAGGATGAATTATTCGCTCTTAAGAGAACAAGATCCCCTATATCAAAAATATGGAGCTTTTTACCTGGATTACGAGTAGCTCTCTTGGAGGCTCTTTTGGAAAGACAAATTGATGCCAGTCTCAGCTTCACATCCAAGCTTGGTTCTACTCTATTTTTAATTATCAGATTGTCAGGTAACAACCTTAACCTAGGTGTACCAAACTGCAACTCACGTGGGGAGAATCCGGTAGACTCATGAACAACTTCATTCAATATTTCCTGAATCTTAGGGACTTCATACGCCCACCTGGAATGTTGTTGGGAGCAATAGGTGCGAAATAATCTGCTCAGTTCCTTCATCACACGCTCTGAAGGATTTGCCTGTGGATGCCGAACCGAAGTGAAAACAATCTTTATGTTCTCACCTTTCAAGCCATCCTGCCAAAGCTTAGCAGTGAACTGAGTTCCTCTATCACAAAGGATTCGATTCACGGGTCCATATGTAGGAAGGTAGTCCCTTACCAACCTTGTTAAAAGTGAGCGTGTGGTGGCCTTCTTCACTGGAAATAAGACAACATATTTGGTGAAAAGGTTCAAAATTACAAACAGGTACTGTGCACCACCCCTTGAGCGGATTAAAGGACCAAACAAGTCAACAGCGACAATATCATTTCGATCACCAGCAATAATGGTACTTTGAGGAGGATCCGACAAACAATGAATGTTTCGCTCGTTGACATATGTCACAACATTTTACATATTTTTTTATAAGTCTATAGAGATTGGATACCCAAACTTCAGTGCGCATGAATTGCCAGGTCTTGTGGACACCAAAATGTCCCAGAGTGGCATGATACTCCTCAACAAATCTTTGAGTTAGTTCTTTCGGAACGCATAGCAAGGCCCTGTTACTTATATTGTCCCTTTTATATAGTATACCATCTTTGACCAGAAACATTGTACGGATTTTCTCCGAGGTTTCATCTTCAGAAAGATTACTGATGATAGATGAAAGCTTTTGATCCTTCATTTGATAGTCCCTAATATCCTTGAGCAAGACCTTAAAATCATTACAAAGATTGAGAGCTGACACTTGGAAGCATTTATCAGTAGGAGTAGGTAATCGTGTACAAGCATGCCGGGAAAGAGCATCAGCCTGAATGTTCTCGCGTCCAGGAATGTACTTAAGTTCAAAAGTGAACTCTTGAAGGGCAAGAGCCCACCTAGTAACTCTGGGTGACAATAATCGACAAGTTTGTATGTAGGTTAGTGCCTTGCAGTCAGTGTATAGTATGAACTTATTACCGAGAAGGTATATCCTCCATTTTTGAATTACCCAGAGGGCCGCTAAAACCTCCTTTTCAAACGCACTGTAGCGTTTTTCTCTCTCGAGTAAAAGGCGAGACGCACAAGAAACTACCTTTTTTTTCTCCATCCACCATCTGAAACAGTATTCCAGCCACTCCATTATCACTAGCATCTGTCTCAACATGCCAAGGTAAGCTCGGGTTGGGATAGTAAAGAAGTACCGAATCCTGTAATTCTTTCTTCAATTTTAGGAAAGATTCCTCCTCCACATCGGTCCACCTCCAGTTCACCTGTTTGTGCAACAAAGTAGTCAGAGGAGCAGAAATTTCAGAAAACCGAGGAGTGAAAATTCATATTGACAGAACCCAAGAAATTTTTGCAATTCCTTCACGCAGGTTGGTCTTTTATAGTCTACTACTGCCTGTATTCTACTAGGATCAGGTTTGACACCATTGCTGGTGAGTATAAATCCCAAGTATGGCATTTCAGATCTGAAAAATTTGCACTTTTCAAGTTTCAGTGTTAACCCAGCCTCACTTAAACGACGAAAAACAAGAGATAGATGTATTAGATGCTCATCTTCATCTTCTGACATAACCAGAAGGTCATCAACGTAACTCACTACGAATTCTTCGAATTCACGACCCAACACTGTGTCCATACAGCGAGTGAACGAGCTGGTAGCACTTTTTATTCCAAATGGAAGAACTCGAAACTGGTAAGTTTTCGTACCCACCATGAATCCTGTGTACTGCTTGGAATTTTCTTCAAGTGGACACTGCCAGTAACCATGGGTTAAATCTAAGCTTGACATGACAGTTTTTCCTGACATAAGTTTTATGATCTCATCGATAGGCTTGGGTACCTCAAACTGAGACTCCATTACCTTGTTTATGTGCCTGCCATCTAGACAGACTCTTACTGACCCATCTTTCTTTATAGAAGTCATTATTGGAGAAATATATTTTGGTGAGGCTCTCTCAATGACCCCCCATTCGAGCATTTTATCTATAGTCTGTTGAACAGCGGATCTATGAGCTACCGGAATTGGATAAGGTTTAACAAAAAATTCTGTTGTATCAGTCAACTTAATTTCGTGAAAGTATTCTGTCGTTCGACCGGGAATATCCGAAAACAAAGTCTGAAACGAAGTCAACACCGCAAGAAATTCTGATTTTTTTCTTGAAGATAAATGGCACTTCTCGAGTACTCGAAAAAACCGTTGATCACAATCCGAATCCCCCTCAATTCCAGAAGAGTAATTCAAATTGTTTACTGATTTAATTTTCAAAGATGAGAGTGCCAACGTCTCTGACGTCGCTATATTGTGACGAATGTCAATTTCAGGTACTTCACATATTCCATTCACTAAATTGAATACGAGGACATTTTCAGAAAGTCGAATATCAACCCTATAAAACCGCAACAGATCACAACCAATAACCACAGGATGAATTAAACCTGGTACAACCAAAAATTCAAAGTTCAATCGCTCCGATTGTATACAGAAATCTAATTGTGCCTGAAAGGTCACTTTTTGAAGCTTGGTTCTGAAAGCTCCAACTACTCTTATTCCTGTTACAGAAAAATGAGGAATAATCCCGTGTGATTCTCCTAATTGGTTCCATGTGTCTTGAGAGATGGCACATACTCTACTGCCCGTGTCTACAAGTGCAGCGAATTTAAAACCATACAGATTAATTAGAATCAATGGACATCGATCATCACTTAGTGAATGATCAAAGTCACATTCCTCAAGCAATAAGTCCGGTAATGGGTTGTTACTGATCGAAAATGATTTTTCCCCCACTTTTAATGGTGGGGGGTATCCCCGTTTCCCTGATCCTCGATTTCCGTATCCAAGGCTGATACTGTTTTAACGTTATAGTTTTTTCCTGAATATTTGTTCGAGATGTTTGAAGTGAACCTGCTAGAACGAGCACCCTCAGACGAATCTTTTTTGTCCTCAGAATGAGCAGTCTTAGAAGAATTTCGGACATTGGTTGATTCATTTTTATAGTATCTGTCAGCTTGTCTTAATCTAGAAACCGCATCCGAAAAACTGTTACAGCCTAATAGTGAACTGGCAACATTCGGGGGAAAATGAGGAGCTATTAGATCAATTAGCTCCGCAGGACTATATGGTGGTTGCAAAAATTTTGCGGCACCCACCCAATAATTGAAATGATCAGTAAACGATCCTGAAATGTATTCACTATTTTCTAATTTTTCTTTTACCTTTAATTGCTTTTTTCGATCCCAAAAATGGCCCAAAAATTCATTCTTGAATTGAATATAAGAATTGAAATAGTTTGAATATGCTTCCCACCAAAGCTTTGCTGATCCTCTAAACGATTTACCTAACACAATTTTCACATTACTAAAAGGAACTGTGTTCAAATCAATACCATTTTCTAGAATTTGTAAAAAATTTGGTGCCTGTACATAGCCTTCGCCATCAAAATTAGGAAGTAAACCTACCAGATCACCCAAGCTTATCAACCGTTCATTCAACCTTAAGTTCGAAAAATTATTAACAAAGGCATTAGCATCAGTATGTCTAGAAGATATGTATGAATTAGGACTTAAATAATCTTCATTATTATTTTCAGGTACACTCTGAATGTTAGCTGCCTGAACACCACTAGACCGATCACCTAGTCTATTACCAATGTCTGAATGATCTATGTCTACTCGAGAATGGATGTTTTTTAGCCCGCGATTTTTGTTAGTTAATGCATCCTGTTTACTATTTTCATTTTCAAAGAAATTATAATCCAAATTATAATGAATTTTTTTCTTTAAACTAACATTATCAATTCCAGATGAAGAATGTTGATTATCATTGGCATCAATATTTTTGGCTAGATCACCTTTTACATTTTGTAAAGTTAAATTTATGGTTTCACTTACAACTTTTGTAATCAATTCATTTAAAGATTTAGTGTTATAAACAATTTCATTTTGAAAAATGTTGACTTTCTTTTGACGAGGTTTAAAACGAAAATCATCAGAATGGGCATTTTCATCAAAAGAAAAATTTGTAGGATCTGCATCGTACCTTTTTTCCGGATGTTCTACATTGAGAGTTCTTCTTGTTGAACGATACCTTTCCGTTGTTGGTGTGGTAGTTTGATGACATTCCGCGATACGTTTGGATATTGCTCCGTGGTTGTTGGCACGATTTTCCGAACATCTATTAGCAGCTTGCTCCTCATTGTTCGGTAGTTCCGTTGATTGAAGTAGGATTGGAGTTGGAGACAAGCCTTGTGCACCTTCGACGGTTCCCTCCAAGTCTTTTTTCGTGCTACGTAGATTATAGTCTTTTCTACCCTCCATTATTGCCCCAGTGTTGGGCGCCAAGATGTGCTGAGACGGGGGAATTCTCCAATAAATTAGGGTAGAGTTTGAGACTTTTATTCTTTGAACAGCTGTAAGGTTTATACAGATATCAGTTGCTAAAATACAAGAAAAGATATGTTAAGTACTCAGAGTACTCACCTGTAAGGTGACCGAACCAATGGTTTTCTTTAATGTTAAACAATAAATATAGCCAAAAGATTCTGCAGGGCTCATCCAATTAACTATTCAAAAAGTATCCACATAAACTCTCTTTATTAACTCTGGGAAACGAATGAAACGCATATCTCATGAAAAGACGACAAAAAATAACTCCATATGAATGTTCATTCGAGGATATAAAATAAAACAATACACAGTCAGGCAACACATATCTCATCACTTCTGTAATTTGGTCTGCCTATGTCTTTGTACAGTACAGATCACCATTTCGTAAAAAAAGGCAAAAAAGGGTTAAAAAACCTTTCGATCCATTAGCTTTCTGATCACCGATTTCGAAGATGGGAAGAAAAAATATTCAAAATCAATATTTTTCTTTAATGTATGTAATATATACTATAATGTAACAATTAAATGCACAATTCGAATATCCAATTTTTCCTTTCAATTCCTCAATGTTTACCACCTTTTTCTACCGGAATTAAATAGGGCATGGAAAATTCACGAATTTTGTATCAAAATAATGAGGAAGCCCGGAATGCCATCTAACAGAAGTATTCACAGCAATATTACCTACTGCTTCATACAATTCAGCAAAAGCTGAAAGATCATTCAGTTAATTGAAAATGACAAAAAATTATTCAAGGAATTTTGTGTGCCAATCTCGACTGCGATATTTGTCGCTATGCAGCATAAAGCTGCATCAAATCTAGAATATACTGAGGTCATTGATTCTTTCTCGAAAAATAAGGCTAGAAAAAGATTGTAAAAAAAACTGGTTTTTGTTTTGAATTACATATTGTGTTATTTTTATCCACAATTGAATATTTTATATAAATAAATAAATAAATCTTTCGATTCATTTCATTTAATTATACAAAAAAACATTATTCGTTCAAGTAGGAATGTTCCTCAATTGTAGAACTATTCTCACGAAAGACACTCGTGTCGTGTACTGGAGTACATACTTACAGAACACAAGTAGCTTGGCAGATGAAAAAATTATGATAAAGTAGCGTTGCATCTTTGCAGTATCCATATTTTGGCTTGCTAAAAACCAAAAAAAATTATTAGGGAGCCCTACCTCTTTTTTGCACTAGGCTTTTATGCAATGTATTTAACAAGTTGTTAAGAAATATCATAAAATTTATAGTATAAAGAGAAGCAAGGTGTCATATTCGAATGAAAAAGCTGATAAAATTTCAACCATCAATTTTAAATATGTAGGTATACAGGGTGGTCCAGATCGTAACCAATAAATTTTAACCACGTATTCTACATCAAAAGTAAGCCCTAGTTTGTTATATGAACATATGTCGAGAAATGTTTCCTCTCCGAGATACGGGGTGTTAAAATTATTGAAAAAAAAATGTTTTTTATTAATAACTTTCACACTGCTTGAAATATTTTTATGAAATTTGAGACATAGGTTTTGAGCGTCAAGGAGCACTTTTTGCACAATATCATTTTTTTCTATGCTACCAGTGGCGTCCGTACTGCAGAATATTTTCAGATAAAAAAATGATACGCCACAGGGTTTTTCGACAATAAAAATTACTATTTAAATTCCTATTTAATTTGGAGCAAATTCGGTCTTTTTGCTGTACGAGGCACCGTTTCCGGTTAAAAAAATAAAACACATTCTCATGCATGAAGATATCGTAAAACAAAAAGGCATCTAGTTGTTAAAGAGAAACTGACTTATCATTGTGATAAATTACTGTCAAACTTCAAATAAATGTTCGAAGCTGACAACAGTTTTTTTCTCCATGGCACACTTTGCTTTCCACAATAAGGAAATTACAATTTTTTATGGTTAAGCTTGTATAGAAACGAGTAATTGGAAACCAAAACTGTCATTTAAGTTTTTTAATCAAATTATTCTACCCTAAAAATAAAAGTTGGGTGTGTGTTGAATTTGTCTAATCTTAGAAAATTGCTAGAAAACCGTAGTAAGTTTTTTATTGCTATATCAAATTTTGGCGATTTGTTCATGTATGAGAATGTGTTTTATTTTTTTAACCGAAAATGGTGCCTCGTACAGCAAAAAGTCGAGAGGCCGAATTTTCTTCAAATTAAATAAGAATTCAAAAAGTAATTTTTATTGTCGGAAGCGCAGTGGCGAATCATTTTTTATCTGAAAATATTCAGTCTCGCTGCAGTACGGACGCCACTGGTAGAATAGAAAAAAAAAATGATATTATGCAAAAAGTGTTCCTTGACACTCAGAACCTATGTCTCAAATTTCATGAAAATATTTCAAGCAGTGTGAAAGTTATCAATAAAAAACATTTTTTTTCTATAATTTTAACACCCCGTATCTCGGATAGGAAACATTTCTCGACATATGTTTATATGACAAACTAGGGCTTATTTTGGATGTAGAATAATACGTGGTTGAAATTTCTTACGATGTGGACCAGCCTGTATATGGAGAAACAATTTGAAAGCATCGAAGAGTCATGTATATTTTAATCATTTGTATTTTTCAAATGTTCAATTTATCCCAATGTGAAATGAATATTCCCAACAAAAAAAAAACGATCAAAATAACAGAATGCTACTGCTGAAACTTAATTTCGTCTCAAGACCTTTATATCAATCGACATCAACCCCACCCTCACAGCGTAAAAAAACTCGATTTCATTACGTATTTAAATTCGTTCTCCAGAAAGATAGTTGCGATGAAGTTCCGTGGGGTTAAAAAACTGAGGGTAGAATTTTTTACAAGGTTTCGCGAGGGTGAACACGCCGTGGGGTCGAGTAACCCTTAAGGACCCTTACCCTAAGGCCTCGTTTGGAATCTAGGCTCGCCTAAAAAAACCGAATACACGTGCCTTCTTACCAGTATTAAATGTCAGCGGAAAAAGGGTTACGCATCATGCGCGGCGTGTAGAAGAGCGTGGAAGAATGCGTGCGTATCACTGTAAACTCCTTGTGGAAGAGCTTCCTAGCATAAAAAATAACTGTGATGAGTCACTGCTCTTAATTTTTTTTTCGATCAATTAATGGATTGTCTGGAACACTCCCTAGTGGCACATTCGAAGAGATCTATGGCATATAGTCTTTCTCATTAAAGATTAATTAATTGAAAATTGGATATACGAACATATGTTCAAATGAAAAAGTATATGCATATTTCACATTTTGGTGTATTTGGAGAAATAAATTTACATTTTCATGCTTCTTTTTTTTTACTACAATCCACATACCCCGGGTTAACCGGGTTTCATAAAGCTTGATCGGGGAATCAACGTTTGATTTAAGAATAGACATCATTTTATTTTTAATCGATAATTCAGTCAGGATAATTCAGAATATCATCATACCTCAAAATAAGATGAACATTTTCTATAGAGGTATGCCCTGATATGGGTCGTTGAAGATAAACGTTGCTTCGAAGATGAAGACTTGATTATGGCTTTATTGAATTTTTTCCATTATAGGACCAAGATGAAAAAATGAAATTTTAAGAGATATTTTTTTAATAAGGATCCACCTGAAACTCATTTTCTCGTTCATCCTTCACAGCTAGAAAAGTGGGAAGTCCAAAAACCGTCTTATATTTTCTACCGTAACTTATCACAGGCTTCGAATATCACCATTAAAAATTATTCAGTGAAAACTTTATTGATTCTTGTGTATTTAATCGTAGAACAACAAATTAAATATTTCCTTTGCTCTGTTTTCGAACATGATTAAAAAATCGTCATGATCGTCTCTCTTTGCTTAAGATCGACCTTTTGTAATTAAGAATGTCAGTTTTACCACCCGCAAATTATTAACAATTTACTTCGTTGTGTGTACCTGATTTGTGCTAAAATTATACAAAAAAATTTTCTATAGTGACGGAAATGAAGATGTGATGGTCAAAAAATTACTATAAATAACTTATTAAATATATTCTTTTTCAGACACTGTTTAGGTTAACGCACAGAAGTTCACAGAAAAAATCGCCCTTTCAATGCATATTTTTGTTGAACCTGAATGAAGAGATATATGGTGGAAAATAATAAAGGGTTGTCGATTTCACCCCTCTGTACCCATGGGAGACGAGTGAAAAATTCTAGGCATCTCTATTTGAGAATTATCACTGCAAAATTTTGTTTGTTTATGTCTGTCCCTCTGAAAAAATTTAATAAGTCCATAATCAAGGCGTGATCTTTGAAGCAACCTAACTCATAAGAACTTTTCGTCTTATTTCGAGATATTGAACCTATATCCGAATTTATTCCCATTAATCCTGAGACACCCTCCATACCTTTATAATATATGGTAAAATTGGACCAATACTTACATATGCAGTGGAAACTCGAGCGGATACAGCAAAAACAAAGAACATGATGAGGGTAGCTGAGATGAAAACGTTGAGAACTATCAAAGGAGTGAGCTTAAGAGACCAAATAAGGAGTGACGCTATAAGGGAAGATCTGAACATTCAGGACGTAGTCCGATTCACGAGATCGAGACGACGTTATTGGAGAGACCACGTCGACAGGATGACGGAAGATCGATGGGCAAAATGGGCAAAGGATGGAAGACCAAATTCACGGAGACCCCCCGGCCGACCTCCGAAGAGATGGCACGAAAGCTGGACATCTGTTTCCCAGGAGGCTGAATAGTGGAAGAAACAAGACTAAGTCTTAAGAAAAGAGAAAGAAGAAGAAGAGGTAAAATTTGATGATTAATGCCTAAATTGTCGAGATAGGTGCGAATTGAAAACAAAAATAGGTTATTCATTTCAAATTGAACTATATGCTGTTCTTTTCAGAAAACGAACTTTATTTCGGTGAAACCTAAACTCTTCTGTGCTAACATCAATTGTTTTGATATCAATCCAACCAACTTTTTTCTTCAATTATGTAAGATGTTTTCATTCATTTTTCAACAACAAAAAGTTCTCTTTGCTTTACACAATCATTTTTACAATGAAATCAACTAACCTATTCACTTCGTTTGGCCACTGTAGTTTGTTTTGTCAATCAATTATCTTGATGAATTCATTCTCTAATTAAAACAACTTTGAAGATCTCTTCCTCGTGATTAGTTTAGGATAGAAAAAAGCAACGTATGTAGCGGTTCTAAGACTTCTTGAGATGAACGGTGAGAACTTTGAGTATCTCCTTTAGATGTTTCTACTAATTCCTTATATCGAAATAACCATAATGGAAATTTTTTTTTACTGAGAAAATGTAAGTTTTGGACGATTAAACGTGATACCAAAGTGTTATTTCTTGGATATCTCGAAAATAATTGTTTTTTTTAATATTTTTATGATTTCACGGCCAGAACCATATGTCGATCAAAAAATATAGCAATCGAAATAAAAAACCTCACAAAAATTAAATCAAAATTTAGCTTTTTTCTGTGAACACTCTTCTTTTTTCATCTAAATAAGAATTATTCCTTCACTCTTATGAAAACAATATGACATCAATAACAGTTTCTAAAAATTTTATCCTTCTAACGTAAAAGGGCAAGACGCTATAACCATGTTTGTGATCATTCTGAATGGAGAATATTTGCTCAGTATCTTGGGAATATTATATTAGTGAGTCATGATCGAAATCACACTGTAATTAGATGGAAAAACCAAAAATATGATATATTATAATAGAGCTGGCCATCTGACAAAATGAAGTTGATAGCTGCTTCCGTTACAAACGGAAGTAACAGAAATTTGAAAGTATTTTAGATTTTCTGGTCATTGGGGTCATTTTGAGTGAGATGAAGAGCACTTATAAAGGTGCTCAGCTCAAACGTGAATTGGGAGAATGTTTCTCGTTCTGCAGCTTTCAATCAATGTAAAAATAGGTTACAATTCTTCATGAAACAAAAAATGATATGTATTCCATTCACTTTTATTTTAGCACTCGGTTGGTCATGGAAATTTGACACATTTCACTCTGTATAGTTCGAAAATTTTGGGATATGACGCTTGTCAAGACATTTTTGGGTTTTAAATCATCGCCATGTTGCCCGTTCTACATAAAAGTTTCTGTTATTACGTATTTTATCACAATGTCGAATCTCTTCGGAAAATATGTGACGCACATAATTGAAGTTTGTACAAACTGATTGAGAAGGCATACCAAATCCAGTTATTTGCATGGAAAATACAAGAGATCAGTATAATATCATAATATATGCACTAGCTTGAGGAGAGTTAATGTTCCTTATCTTCTTTGGCTGAAGTTTGAATAAGTTACATCAGTTGTAGATTTCAAAAATATTAACCCGAAGATGAAATGCATATGATGCAGTGGTTGGGAATGGGTATCGAAGGAATTGACAGATAATTTCAAGAATGTTAAATCCTTCAACAAAAATCATCTTGCATCAATATAAGTAAAAGGAATTGAAGGAAGTTTCAAGTCAAGATGAATTTCACTTTGAACAAAAATTTCACATGAATAAACAATTAACAGGACAACTGACGCGTATTTGTGGCTGTTCATCTTAATACATTGATATAATAATAATAATTAGATATTTATTGGTACCTTAAGACATTTACAATGTATAGGACAATTCAAACGAAAAATAGAAAAATCAATTTTCGGGAACTTATTCTACGATGACATTCATAGAAAATCCTGTAGTAAACTTTTCGCATTAATTCACTCACGTCCAGTTTCATAATAAAATTTAAAGTCACTTTAAGCTTTCTTTACTGTCATTTTTAGTAGGGTTAAAGGAAGCTTTAAAGTTAAAGCGGCTTTAGGTTTGATTATGAAACCGGCCGTCAAACATAAAATTCTCAAATGCCACCACTTTTTTGGGTCTCCCAATAGAAGGAAATTCTTTGTCATCCTCTTCATTCACAATCTTTCTGATTGTGGAAATATCCAGCTGAAATATAAGTCGTTTAGATTCAGATGAAACATTATATAAATTCTCTAACGGCCGGTTTCATAATCAAACCTAAAGTCCCTTTAATTTTAAAGCTTCCTTTAACCCTACTAAAAATGACAGTAAAGGAAGCTTTAAAAGCTTAAAGTGACTTTTGATTTGATTATGAAATTGGACGTTACTTTGAATAGGTATGTTCGCTACCGTCTGACGTATTGTGGATTTTAGAATATCAGGGTATAACTATTTGAATGAGCTCACCTGAATTCTAAATAGCACTTCCTGAAAACCTGTCTCTTTTTTCAATCACTTTTGGCATTATCGTAATATTAATTGATAAGTTGGGGCTACGGCGTTATGACATTAACGATATTTCATAATTGTCAACCTTACTCCGTTCTAGTTACAAAAACTTGAGAAAATTATTTCATGGCCAACCGACTACTAAAATAAATGTGAATGGAGTATAGGTAGAAATATTTTTTCTCTATGGTTGTAGTGAATCCATAGAATAAAATATATAGAGTAAAGATCTCTTATCACTGCGATAGCAATATTTTCCAATATCTTAGGATCCGATGTGTCACGAAAATTTAGAGGATATGTGATTGTAAAAAACCCCTTCGGTTGAAAAAAAGAGAATCCCTAAAGATGACCGGAACTATGGATAAAATGAGTCAAAATGATGAAAATTGCCCAATAAATCTTATAAGTAAGTACTTCATTTAAAAAAATTGACGTTAGTCTCACGACAAAATGATTCCGCACATTATTGATAATTATTCACATGCAGCTTCATTTTGCGATTTTATAGTCATAAGAATGATACATATTCATGTAGTCTACTAATCGGGTTAGATTCGTAACCTTTTTTAAATATAGGCAGAATGACACCCTCATTTATATGAAGGAATCAACCAATCTTGTTGGAAAGTCTTCGGATACCGTGATTTTTTATGCCGAAACATTCCTGAGCATACCTAAATCCCCTCGGTGATTTTTTGTATTTTATCCCATACAAAGTTTTGTGCGAAAACGTCCAAAACCCCAGCGTATCGTTGCGGACGTTCGCGAACTTGTGAAAAAGGAGACGCCGCCGCTACGAGAGCGCTTCCTCCTCCACGGAACGAACAAGCAGCATAACAATCAAGTAAAGAGTTTTACTCCGACCAGGCTGCCAGAACACAATCAGACAGTCGCGCGTAGCGGCAAAGAGTTAATATTGATCCGTTTTTTTATTTGAGTCACCCCCACGATTTTTTCACCCTCGCTTTTTTTATCCCCGGATGAGTATGTGTTTCTATAGCAACTGCTCTGTGTACAGCAGGTGCCCACCGTCGTGGCAACGCGGCCTAAGGATCTTGGCGCTCTTCGTTCGACGGAAAAGAAAAACGGGGTGATGGATGACGACGATTTTTCCGAGAGATGTAAATTGCGGCTGTTCGAGGCTTTTCCGGAGTTTCCGGCTGCATTGAAACAAGAAGATAAGGCTGCAATGTCGGTTTATTAACTGCCAGTTGGCTCTGATGCCATTTTCTCATTCTTGGTCTAAAAAAATCAGATCTTGGATCAACTCAGAATTGATCGAACGCTAAGTTACACTTTTACTTTTTATAATCTGTTTTGCTTGGTAGAATCACAAATATAAGAACCATAGAAATGTTTTTCCTTTTCTAGTTACATATTGGAGAATTGACTGAAAGGAAGATGGATTGAACGGTTACTTGCTTCAAACGTTACCTGGGAAGTATTCAGATTAGGAAAATGGACAGGGCGAGTAGTAGCTGCAGTAAATGCCTGCTACATGTGAACCAAAGGAAGGGAGGCTGCAGCAGTGGCAGTGGAATTGTGTTCAGACACTGACGCTGCCCACTTCCTTGAACTATTCTCTGCTCACTGCACCGAAAGTGAGCTATAATTAGTTAGTCTTGAATGAACGAGATGCAGTGATAGTTGGGTAGCCGAAGAGGGAAATTCGGGATTTACTCGAGTGTGTTAGATTAATACAGGAGATACCTTGGACCCTGTAGAGTACCTCTACCAAAAATTAGACCTGTAAATAGGGGGAATAGTCTAAGACAGCCTGTCAGAATAGTAAAAAAAAACGATCATTGTAAATACTCGAGCGTGTCAGATTAAGATATATGTGGTTAATTACATGTTGAAAAGTATATATTCTCTTAATCTGACAATTTAAGCGTGTCGAAAATGTGTGGGAGGGCGCCAAAGTTACAACGTTTTTTCTTATTTTGAAGCTAATGATTCAATAATAACAGAAAAAATTTTATCTGACAGTTTTAGCAAGTTGAAACAATAAAAATTGGTCATAAAGGTCACAAAAAGCAGTTTTTTTAAATTATTTCCTGCCCTGGGCTTCAAATCTTTTTCGCATTCATTATAAAAGTTGTAGAGCATATCATTTTCAACAAATTTTGTCCGAAGCAATTTTTTCTACGTTCAAACGTTTTTGAGATATGTGGCGATTAATGCGAGATGTTTAGCGATACATGCTGAAGCGAAAATTCACTCGTTAGAAAATAGTACATTCTAAGGTTCAGTCACAGACAACACTAAAATTTTCGTGACTAATTTCGATATTGTCATCATAGAAATACCAAATACTTTGTCATTTTGACAATTGGATGAATGTAGATTAGACTGGGATTCTACATTGACCTTGCCCTTTCCTATGTGTGGCTAAGCTTCTCGCCCTTAACGCCCTCTAACTCGAGAATGGTTAAGAGTATGTAAAATTGCCTCAGACAAAAGTTGTGTAGAATTTTATTATCTACAACTTTCATAATGAATACAAAAACGATTAGAGGTACAGGGAGGGAAATATTCGAAAAAAAGGGATTTACATCATCTTCAAAGTGTCAGATTAAGGAAACCCCCCCTGATTAGTGTCAGATTACTGGGTCAACACGTCTACAACACCCAGATTAACCATCTGTATGAAAATCTGACACGCTCGAGTATGTACAAGTTCTCTGACCTTGCGTCACGTCCAAATTGTCAGTCCCTTGAAAAGTAGCTTCATTTGGGTCCAATTAACATATCCTCCAAAAATCTGACACGCTGGAATTTTTTTTTTTTTACCATTTTCAACTCTTCCGTACGGCCAGTCCCACCGCGCAAACTGTCAGATAAGCATGAATTCATTATCAGAGACACGTAGGGCATATACAGTATCTTAATCTGACACGCTCGAGTATGTACACCTGACAATTTTTTTACATCTTTGAGACCCTGCAGACGCTTTCCCCACCGCTGAACGTGCATACATCATGAACCCTTTTTTTCTTTCTACCATCTAATCTTCAAAATCCACTAGGTCTCCACGACGCTCGAGTAAATCCCGATTTTGCATCGTCGGCTCCCCAACTATGATACAGATGCATCAATACACTTAATGGAAGTTCGAACTAATCGGATTAGCTAAAGATATGCAATGTTATAGACCAATTATAACTGAGCTTCATCTAACCCTACATAAAATAACACTAAAGCATAGACATAGAGACATGGACTGAGCAATGTCAGCATGAACATTTCTTTTTTATAGAAAGAGAGAAATGATCGTCGGGAATTTACCTGTCTCTTTTTTGTTCACATAGAGGTGAGTGTGGACCAATCAAAATTCTAGAAAAAGACAACTGCATTCCCGACGTGCGTTTCTCTCTGTCACTTTTTTTGACCGTATTTCATGCATAGGTATAAAGGGAAGGCACAGTCCATGTCTATATGTCTATGCACTAAAGACAGCTTCAAAATTAAAAGCACTGAATTTGATCATGAACGTACACGTTAGTACTTTAAGATGCCCCTTAAATATAAGTATAATGATTTCCGTTGTTTTGAATACAGAATAACTTCATTATTCATTAGAACAGGTAATTGACCATGTTACTTAGAGCATCCATTCCCTCATACTTTTCACCCGATGAAATAAACATTCTAGTGAATTACAATTTGAAATGAAAGATTATCTTTAGAGAAAGAATCCACTCGTTTTAAGACTGCAATGGAAGAATGAACAAATCTATGGATATACACTAAATTTGTTCAGGTAGGAAGTTGTCTATTGAATGAAAGAAGGATGTTCCTTCCTACTATTTCCTAGTTCTTATTGTGATGTCTAGTTTCGCTCTCATATGTCAGAGCATGGATGTATGGAGGATATTATGCCTTAGGCCAATTTCGAATGTACTTTAATCTGGCCGAATAGACAATCTATATATAATAATGATATATAATAAAATGGTACGATCCGAATCGAACTAGCCAACCACCATCACTCAGGGTATCGGAAGAATGACCGTCTGATTGGACAAGAGCATAGCTGGTCATGGTTTTGATCTCGTGAAACAAACACTCACCTCAATAGGAACAGATACGGAATTTCCTGACTATATTAAATGCTGGCGCGCATTCAAAACTGATGCAATTAATTTCTCAATTTGTTCGATAACAAGATAAACGAAATTCAAAATATTTCGGTGCATAGGTGTGCGTTTATTCTAAATACCAACCTGAATTCCGCAACTCGAAATCTTATTGAATGGGAATATCCAACATATTTTCGATTTTCCATAGACATTATAGCTGAATACCTATAATTTTTGTATACCAAGTTTTTTAACACTAAATTCTCACGAAATTTTCACCATTTTCTTGAATTAATTTCAACTTATGGAGCACCTTTTACATTTCTGTGATATTTGATTCGTATGTTCTTTGTGAGGAGTGGTATCGATTAACATAATAAGAAAATTCTCATTCCCGATCCGGCTTTAAAAAATTCAATAAGAATTTACGGAGCAGAAAATGGTAAGTAAAATTAAATATATCTGGTTTTTCCGCATATAACTTTCTCACTTGTTAGCTTGAGTCAAATCTAGATGTTTTGAAAATTAGTGCCAAAAAATTCGAAAAAATGGTACTTATTCAGCCTAAATCAACTATTTTTTATTCTCCTAATTTCTAGAACCCATCTATACAACCTTATTATAAAACGAGAAAGCATGTTCGTATTTGGGACAAATTTATTATTATAAATGACTAACTCTCAAACACATTGTATGCGTAAATTGATCATCACATTGGGCCCTATTAAAAAAAACATGAACAAAAAGGAAACATAACTTCCTTTTAAACAGAAATAAAAAGTAATGTTGCAACAAATCAACATTTCGAATATAAAAGGTTGAACATATAAACAACAAGAGTATGAACCCCACTCATTCTGATGTATTCTTGATGATAAATGTAGAATAAAGCAGTGTATACGTTTTGTTTTAAAAAAAACTTTAGGTTCAATGGACAATGTTTTCGATTATAAACCTAAAGTGTATCATTTACAAAACTTAACGATACGTTCAAACTGGTCTTCTTACCGAGAATACATCAAGAGAGTGACGAAATGATCAAACTCTAGGTGAAAAATATAATAAAAAGCGGATTAAAAAAATCTAGTGTTTTGATTTTCCATTTTGTCCAACCGTTGTAATGTAGATTTGTTCCAATGTTATTTTTGTATAAAATAAAGTTATGATTTCGTGGGAATGAATATAATTCTTTCTTTCCATTCTTTTTTCAATGTTGTGTGATTAACACATGCTCTGATAATTTTTTACGCATACGGAGTGTTTGGGATTAAGTTATTGTTAATAATAATTTGTCCGAATAACGAATATGTGATCCCGTAAATGAAACTGAAATCCAGTAATTAAGAAAAAAAAATGATTATTTCAAGGAATTAATCTACTATTTTCGGGGGGCAATTAATTTGTGTGTCAATTATCTGTCACTTCATTAACGAAACGTCTAGATTTGACACAAGTAAAAAATTGAAAAACTTGTATGGGCAAAAACCAAATACATTCAGTTTTACTAATTTTTTTCCGGTCTTTCCAAATTTTTGAATAAAATTTTAAAACAGTGACATTCAGGGTGTTGTTTCGACTCAAGACCTATTTGATTTATTGAGGCCAGACCTAAAAAGAAGTTTTTTTTACTATTTTTCATATCATAATATAATAATATAATGTGTATAGTGGTTTATAATCATAAATTACGTTTAATTGAAAAAATGAGTAAAATCACCCTGTATCCTAGTTATAAAGAAAGATACACCCATAAAAAATATATGTATAGAGGCACCTTACTGTCCTCTATCCAACCTTACTGTATGCGCATTTCCCGATGATCCGATTAATCACACTGTATAAAGAAAAGAGGATGAATTATATTCTCCAAATACTCAGATGAAAACATCTAAACTTTTTGCCTTGTGACTATTTCTATTATTAATATTATCATTATTGAAATCTTTTGTTCGCAACTTCATGGAAGGGTGTATCATTTCTGCCAAACTATTTCTTGTATTCTTAGCCTTCTACATTCTAGGCCAGGAACGGCCGAAAGAAAACCAATCACACCATTACTAATCATTCCTCAGAAGACGCCGAAGGCACAAAGAGACCGAATTGCGAAACTGCAGGAGCCCACTTGGCAGATGACGCGTTGTTGTCGAAAAAAAAAACGAAAGGGCGAAACGGAGCAAGAGCACACGACCAAGTCTCGAATTAAATCGGTTGCATATAAAAGGGTGCGATTGTTGAAGAACGAATGTGGTGAATTAAATGTAAGGGAGCTCTATTTCGATTTATAAACCATTTAGTTGACGAAGGCTAGGTCTTTCAGATTTCCAATCATTGTATTGAATCTAAAAACATGCAATGGTTATTCCTGTAACCACTGTTTTTTGCAACGAGCGTATTACTGCTCAACGTTTTGTTTACTCTAAACTTGGGACTTTTTGGATGGCAACCTTCATTCTGTTTTTATCAGAAGGTCATTCTAAAGATGAAGTTTTCGATAAGGGAAGCACTTCCCATTATCTGAAAGAAGTTTCCGTTAATCCAACATTGAACATGGTCAAGGGTATGTTGGGAATTTGCTAGAAATACTGAAGCTTTTCATTTTAGTTATACATTACATTGTAATGATAAAGAAATACATTACATAATTGGGTATTAATAGAAAATGTCATTAGATTTTGTCACATTGAGTGCATATTATAAAAAGAGGGCAAAAATTTCAAAATATTATATTCTATATTAAAAGAATGATCACGCCTTATAACAGGGAGGCAATGAATACAATAATAAGGATAAATTCAGATGCATATCACCCGACGATATGAATATCAACAAGAGTTACGATCTGAATTGAACTAGCCAATTTGCTATGTTACTCTGATGAGGTCAAACGAGACCGAAACCATGGTCAGCATCTGCTTTTCTTCGATGGAGCGTACTTCATTTGGGGCCTTGACGATGGCAAATTGGCTAGTTCAATTCAGATTGTAACACTTGTTGATATTCATATCGTCGGGTGATATGTATCTGAATTTATCCTTATTATTATATTCTATATTTGATGTTCTGTGATCTAGTGCAGCACCGGCGCCAATGGAATTCAAGGTTCTACAGGGTGATTCATAACTATTGGGACATAGGCTAGGGGCAGACTGTTTGGACCAAAATATGGCGACAGGACCAAATATACCTCAATAAAATATTGCTGTGGAAAAAGATAGACGGCGTTAAATTTGAATTTTTTATAAGGGGACCGAATAATATTTTCTTCGAAGTCCTTTATTAAAAGAATTAGAAAAGGCATAGAAGTCGAAGGAGGCCACGTAGAACATTTAATTTAAGTTTATTCTTTTTATGTTACATTGTTTTTAATTATGCTTTAACGTCGAAATAAATGAATCGTTACTTCAAATCCCCTTCCGATGCTCTGAACTGTTCAATCGTGTTTTTCTTAAAAACGGATGAAAAAATATACGGTTAAATTATAAGCAAAAATCGAAAAAAAAATTCAACTTTTTCCACAGCAATATTTTATTGAGGTATATTTGGTCCTATCGCCATATTTTGGTCCAAACAATCTGCCCTTAGCGTATGTCCCAATAGTTATGAGTTACCCTGTATAAAATGAGAGTTTTGTCATCCGCCATTTTTGACACAATTTTGAACCGTTTATGTAGTGAAATGTAATGTGAAGGTTTCTTTCCGAGTACTAATAATTCCTTATTTGTGTTATAGATATTTTAAAGGTTAGGAGGACTTTAGTGAAATTGTAGAGTTAAATGAAGTTTTCACGAAATGCAACAAAATCAGTTAAAACTATTCCCATCTAGAAAAAACGCGTTTTGTCGAAATGATTCAGTTAGACCAAGGTTGAAGAATATAATGTTAGAAAGATACCTTCTAACACAAAATGCCACGAACGTTTATCTTGCAATAAAAAGTAGATAATCTCACCTTATACCTTGTTTGTTGAGCTATTTTCAATAAATTTTCAAAATTTCAACAATGACTTTATAACAAATTTTCGAATAGTGAAAACGCGTTTCAACTAAAATTACCTTTAACTGTCATATGTATATTTTACAGGACCTTTATAAATGCTTGCAACATTCAGTTGGCTTTGAATCATTCTATTTGAAAATTGACGCCCACTAGGATGGTATAATCATAATACATAAGTATTATATATTTCATATACAGGGTTAGTCTTTGACTCGTGCAAATATTTGAATAGTAAATTCTAAGAAACACTTTTTCGTTACAATTTTTATCGATTCTACCCTGATAAAAGGATATAGCCATTTTGAGTTTTCAAAATGAGCTGTGCCACGACTAGAAAAACAAATTTACTTCCCGAATAACTAGCAATATCTGTGACACAAGACACAACACATCTGTGGATCTTTTAAACAGAGTTGTATTCAGCCAAAGTACCCAATACATAATATAAAAAATACCGTTATTTTACAAAACTTTCAAATATTCATTAAATAGCGTCTAACTTAGTTTCAAGAGTTGGACTCTTTGAATTTTTGGTATTTTTATGGACTCATTCTAGAAGAAGTTTTGTGATCAATTGGTTTTCTGACTTACAAAAATAAGGATCTTCAACTGAAATTTCGTAGGACTGTGAACTTCTTCAACTGTTTGTGTTCAGACAATGATGTTTCGTATCTCCTCAATGAATGTTTCATTGATTTTACATTATTATTGGTCTGTATAAGATGCTATTTTATGCGTGGTAATGCTGTGGGGACTTGTCTTTATAAATTATTGTAATATCGCAGTTAGCTTTGGACTACTCTGCGTGCTGCTCTTTACTCGGTCGTTTCGAACTATATACATATCATAGAATTTCAAAACTGACGCCTAAGAATAGGCATGAAATTTTGGCGCAGATTTTCTGCACAGATGAGTTGTATAGGTAATTTTCAAGTGAAAAATACGAAACATTACTATTATTTCTGTTACAAAAAAATAATGTAAAAAAATTGCACCAAAACAAAAATTGGGAAGAGTAGCACTTTCAAAGCTATGGTATAATTTTCTCTATTCGATAACTGAGAATACTCACATATCTGTCAATCTTTTTTTAGGACACAATATGTATGCATTAAGAATATTATTGTATTTCTATTAAACTTCATCGAAATGTCTGGTTTCACAAGAAAATTAATCACTTGTCCGAAAAATCTTTTCAGTTTTGTTTACCATTTGAAATTTACTTTTAAAGATTTCAATGTGATCGGCCTGATTTCATTCTAGTGACCGAATTACTGTCAAATGGATGATGAGATTCATCAAATTTCGTGAAACCCACCGTGAATGTTCAAAATTTGGTGTTACCAATGTTACCGTTGAGTTTTGACTCAAAGGTGATATTGAACGGAGAAGTAGCTCCCGTACACTGAAGGGGTGTGAATGGCAGCGCACGAGTATGTTAGGAAGACGGGTTAAAAAAGAACGCGAAGAACAACGTGTGGCACTCGTGACCCATTTTCGATTTCAACTTAGGTAAAAAAAAATCGAAGAAAGGTGCATCGGTGCATCCACAACTGACACGAATATAACGGAATCTTGGAAATTGGCATATCTCCACCCTTACACAAAGGTTCGCATCGTCAAGGGCTGTAAAAAAGTGTTACGTTAAGACTACATCAAGCCAAATAAAATATTCAGCATGGTTTTGAAAATTTTCTGATCTTTTTTGTCGTGTCTTGAATAGACTGGAGGATATGGATGTTTCCAACTTCAATAGTTGTGTGTTGAAAGATATATTAACAGACTATATTGAGTAAAATGAAAGCAAACACACATATCATGATATATGTATTTGTGGAATATTTTTGAAATATTGGCAATTTGATTTTTGAATATTCAATGAATTTGAAGTAGGTATTAATGACATAAAGTTATGACCATCTAAAATTTTGTTCGTTGTGCGACTTTCATAATTTTGCATTGATTTCACTCATTTCTACCCAAAGATTATAGAGTAGAAAGATAGGAAACGCCCTCATATCGCTAGTGCTAAAGACTACATTTTGGCCAGTGAAAACACATTTGACAATGAGATGGCGCTGAAAACGTACTGTCAATACATAAAACCTGTTTTGTAACACTTTTCTGTTTTATAATTTAGGGGCGCGAAATTCGAATTCTATTCCTTGTATTAAATTTCAATATCGACCTTGTTGAGACCAGAAAACAAACATCCTGAGTGACAAAACAAAAGGATGGTTTTGTTTTGAGACCAGGATGTTAGTTTTCATCTGAACATTGTTTGGAATTAATTGGTATCAATGAAATACGCTGTTGAATGTGATAAATTTTTATTTGTAATCTATGAAAAATTTACAAAAATTTAAAATTATGAATAACGAAAAGAGCTCTGACTAGGACACAAGAGTATGGTTATCTGCTATAGTTGTTTTTTCTGTGAAAACGTTTTGAATTAATAAACTTGGTTGAATTTGTACAATTTATATCAGAAATTTATATAAACCAATATTCAATTTATCGTCATAGGATATACATTTCCGTTACTTACATATTATTTACAAAATTTTCAGAACCACAATCGAACCTTACAGAGGTATACAAGACCTGTATTCAAGCCCGTCAGTATAATTTCTTCATGCGTTTTTATGATTTCTTCATGGTATGATATCTTAATGACAAAATATACAAATGGATTAATGAATGAACAAAACACTCACAGAAGGTTTCATAAAACTTTGACTTTCCAAACAACAGTTTGACAGTCACCCGATTCTCAAATCGAAATCCATAAAACTTTTGCATTTCTGAATATATTGAAGGCAATAGCGAATCTTCGAAAGGACGTATAAAAGTCATAATTTCCCCTAAATGGGCCCTTCATGCAAGGTATCTTTCCTGCATACAACAATTTACGTGGATGAACAGTTCTCAATTGACTTGCAGTAAAATGTTCATTACACAATGTGTAGTCAGTAGGTTTGCAGGCCTTTACGCCCTGAAAATGAATGACGGAGTTTTAATACTTACATTCCCATTTTTCTCAGTAAAATTCGTCTTCTTTGATTCACAGTTCTTCCCCATACATTAATTTTCGAACGATATTTTGAGGTTTTCGCCAAGAAATTAGATATAATATCAATATTCAGCAACGAGCTTGATAAACAAAAGGCGATACGAGAATCAAAATATTCAAAACTTCTTTGATCAAAATGGCCATTTGACATCTCACAAAATTTCATATGTTCCTCGAATTAATATTTTAACTAATATTAGGGCCTTAAAAACACATCTGAAACACAGATGGCGCTCACATCACTTCAGTCGCTTCATTTCCTATCTTTCTACTCTATAATCTTTGTTTCTACCTGAACTAGGTGTTTTGGTTCGATGGTACTTCCACCAGAATTTCCGTCGAAAGATATCCATCCACATTTGAGATCCACATTTCAGTAGAACTAAATTTATGTATAAAAATAAATAAGAAAAATAGCTTAATATCCTGTATTTCTGGAGAGATTCGAAAATATTTATGGAAAAACTTCTTATTTTAACTAGAACTATTACTTCTCAAAGCTATGACCTGGACTTTTGAATCATCCTGTATACATGTTATCAAAAACGATTGTTTTTTCAACTGTGAATAAAACTTGTCGAAATGCTGAAAACTCAGATTACCTCGTAGATGAATGCTCTTAGAAATTCCAGTAATATTTTTTATTTGAAATATCCATAAAGCAATTGTGTATTACTCAAAAAAAAAGAACTTGGTAGAAAAGTTGAAGAAATCAGTTTCTTAAATCATTTTCCTATATTAACGCAAGTCATTAACTTTTTCACGATATCGAAAAAATAATACCTGGAAAACCGAGCAGGTAACAGACTTCCTCGATACATAACCTGCATTACAATTTTCTCTTTTACTCGGCATTCGTGAGCTTAGCGTGATGATTTCCGTCAATCTTAGCGACAGTTGAGATGACATGACAAGTCACAGGGAGTGTAATTAACTAATTAACCGCCCAGTTAGTTGAATAACAAAACTTATCACGTGACATACTGTGATACTCATTCCTTGAATATTCGTATAAATTATGAGAGTCTATTCTCTCATATTTCATTCTCTCAGAATAAGTAAAAATAAGAAAAATGGATTTGATCCTACATTTCGAGAATTTAAAAAGAAATATCTAATATATAAAATTCTCGTGTCACAGTTTTCGTTGCCATACTCCTCCGAAACGGCTTGACCGATTTTGATGAAATTTTTTGTGCTTATCCGGTATCTATGAGAATCGGCCAACATCTATTTTTCATCCCCCTAAATGTTAGGGGTAGTCCACCCCTAATTTTTTTTTTATTTTGCGTACCACATTCTTACATACATACAATATACACATTCTAACATACATACATACTTACAATAAGTAAGCTATTTTTTGTCTACACTAGAAATTACTAGGAAATTATTTATATGGCAAAACAACGTTTGCCGGGTCAACTAGTATTATATATATTTATATTATATTTAAATGTCGGAACCAAAAAATGGATAAAATAATAATATAAAACCTAATTACTTTTTCAAAAACACCGGCTGACTCTAGGTTATGAAATTAGCGAAAATGACATAAAAATAAATATGTAGAACTAGATTACTGGATATAATTTGCAGATGAACAGTAATTGAATAATATAAATGTGATAGCTTTTTTGTTTTGCAATATAATGATCTAAAAAATCGACAGTTTTATTTCGATCTACTTAGACTTTTCTATGAATAGGAAAAAATTTTTCATTGACATAGAATTTAATACTTTCGAGAGTTTTCTACACAGAAAATTTAGAGACCCTGTGAGAATCAGAAAGTGTGGACTCATTTTGTAGAAAAAAAATTTCCTAGTCATAACGCAATCAAAATCGAATTTTCTCTACTCGTAGATCAAAAAACAAACAACAGATCCTTTTAAAAAATTCATTTCTCCCAATTTGGTCTAGTTTACTGGTGAATATTCGAAGAAAATAGTCGTAAACAACAGCCAAAGGGCGCATATAAAGAAACGCTCGGATGTCCCACATGTTTCCGTTACAAATACGCAGAACGATCACCCCAATACCTAATATTTCCCGAATTAGCATATCTGATGTGTAGCTAGTCCAGGAAGTGAATTATTGAACCAGAATGGGGTGCCAGTATCGACAGTATCCTGGGATCTTATCGTTGGGGAAAAAAGATTTCTCATTATCAATTCGCCTTCGAAATTTTACAAATACCTTCACAGGGTAATTTGGTGGTTTGTTGGTTTCCCTTCTAATTAGAATAATTGATATTCTTTTCCCCGATTCTTTCGTTTTGTGTCGATTAATATGGGAATTTTTATCGTCAAGTTCGATGGCGTTTGAATTAATAATGTCAGACAGTTTGAGCCTTGTAATCTTCACAAGAAATGAACTTGGAATGGAAAAACTTAATATTATGTAAGGTATATGCGTGTAGATCGTCCGAACTAGGTGACCAACAATTGGATAAAAGTATTATGTGCTCATTATGAAATAGAGTCCCGAGCATATAGCATATTAAACTGCTCCACATGAGTTAGGGATATTGACTTAAATTTAAAAAAATATAGTTAAAATAAGATTTTTGTGATGAAAATTCATATTGAAATGATTTCAAGTTGCAAATTAATTTTAGCCTGTAGGTCTGCAGCGTATACAGGCTGGTCAAGAAAAATCGAGTAAAATAACGAAATTTTATTCCCAAAGAATTCAAGCATTTTAGACTATCAATACAATGTATGGCCTCCACGGGCATCAATAACAGCTCGACTTGAGATCTTCTTTGCATACTACACACGAGGTTGTTGAACATTTTTTGAGGAATTTTGGTTCCATAAACGGGGCAGAAGCTCTCTCAGATCATTTAAGGATTCTGGGATGGGTTGATGATTATTTATCTTATCTTCTTTGGATCATATCCCATGCATGTTCTGTTCTATGCAATTCAAATCTGGTGAGAGCGGAGGTATTGGTAAATGAGGAATACCAAGCTCCTCGCGCGTATTCTCAACTATGGCTGTTCGGTGCGGTCTAGCGTTATCGTCTAGAAATTGAAAAGTTTCACCAATAGCAGCGTGTAAATTTGGCACAACATTGTCAATGACATGCTTCCTATAGTGTAAGGCGTTCATATTCCCAGGACAAATGTGTAGATCTGTGCGTCCGCTGAAACATATCCCGGCCCATACCATAACACTACCCCCTCGAAATGAATGGACTTCTAGGACATAGCGATGATTACGGGGTATACGTGGGATTGCCCATACCCTTATTCTTCGAGAATCTGAAAATCGTCCATATCTGGATTGATCAGTGAAAAGGACTCTACGCCATTGATCGTTCCAATTGATATGTTGCCTTGTCCATTCCAGTCTTTGACGCTTATGGTCACGTGTTAATGGAACTCCTCTTAATGGACGTCTAGAACCTAGATTCACCTCTCTCAAACGTCGTCTGATGGTTTCGATGGAAACTTGGACCCCATCTGAATTTTGAAGAGTATTCCGTAGCATTCTACACGTAGATGTAGGGTTTCTTCTCGCTGAAACGGTGATGAAACGATCCTGAGCAGGTATTGTTTTTCGTCGCCCACCAAGCCTTGGTCCTTCCAACACGGAACCTGTCTCCCTGAACCCATTCCAAAGTCGAGATATCACACTTTGGCTGACTTGGAGCCCTTCCGCTACAACAACCTGTAGCATTCCGATAGTCCTATTAGCCTCAGCGTTTGTTAATTTACGTCTTGGCATTTCCAGAAAACTCGTTTCAAATCGAAGCCGTTGATAAACTGACTTCATTTCAAAACAAGAACATTCATGAAGCATATGCAAAGAACCAAACATCAGAAGAAAGACGACCAGATTGACGAAATGTCTCATACTGATTTTAATTGGATCGATTCAAGTTGTTATTGAGTTTTAAATGATTTCACAGCGATTTTCTCGAAGATTACATACTTTTAAACACGATTGAATACGATATCCCTAACTCTTGTGGAGCATATGATAATTTGTCTAGCGCTTATCACTTACCTATGCTTTCGTAGAAAAATGTATCCAGGGTAGGTACCGCGAAAGTAATATTATGTCTCAGTAGGTCAAATGCTGGTTATAATCAATTCTGATCTACTGCCTTCCTAAAAACAGATGCCGTATCTACAAAAATTCAGTTTTCTGATATTTTTGTCTTAATATAGGATGACAAGGTACCTGAATGATCTTTCTTTCAAACAAAAATGTTGTAAAATTATTCTTAATATCCGAAACATAACACTTTTTTCAGCTCAATTTTCTCATTTTGAAGGCCTCGGTATATACGGAATCTCACTGAGAGGTCCTTGTAATTTCCCGGAAAATCTACATTGGAGAAAATTATGCCAAAAATTGAGCTGTTGTAATTTTCACGAAAATCCTGCTAATTTTGCAAACAATAACGATTTCGAAAAGAAATCGTAAGTCCAGCACTTTATCTCTATATCGAAAGTTGTTTTTTAGTTGTGCTAAATTTGCGGAAATTAGAAAAATTAATAGATTTTTTAAGCGTAGTGTGGGTCTTTTATATAATTTTTTTTAAAGACCCTGGCACCCGAGAAGCAATCTTTCTTAGAAATCACTGAATTTTTTATTGCTTTTTGCACTTCATATGAAAAAAAGCAGAGAAATATTCCTCAATCTCGATACTCAAAAAAAAAGCATTAAAATATTTTGAAGCTTCAGGTGGCCTAGAGTGCCAGATATAACATTCAATTTTGATTCTTACACTTTTTTGCTAATTTCATTCATTATTTCTAGCTTTATTTTACCTCAAATAGAATTTCAAATGAAAATATTTTGGCATATAACCCAAAAATTTAATACAGGATAATATGTTTAAAATACAGGAGAAACCATTCCTGGATCTTCAATCCCATTGAATGCCCTAACAAACACTCTCACGTGCGTGCCATAGTTCTGACAGTTCACCGTTCTGTTTCTTGGAAATTGGAAAGTGCCGTTGCAAAAGTTCTACCATATGTGAGACATCGTTATATCAAGTAGTTGCATCTATCGTGGAATAATCCGAAGAAGAGTGAACAAGGAACGAATGGTGATAACCGACGGCCTGTGGCGTCAGAATATGCTGGAAACGATTCGGTATCTCGTTGTGTAGTTGGTTAGCAGGCGATAAAGCGTTTCAGATACGGAAAATGTGTTCGTTCTCTTAGGTAAAATTTTTGGACATGCGGGATTGACTAAGCGATAATGTTGCTTTGTGGTTGAACTGGTAACCATTATTCAACTATTCAGTTGAAATAGATCTAAATCTATTCAATGGATACCAGTTAGTTCAAACATAGTACCTATCCGCAGACACTATGAAGTTATGAATTCTTGAAATGAATTTTACTCCTTTCCCCTTTCTTTAGTTTCCTTTCATTTCTAATTACGAAGCTTTGATTGAAAAATCAGACAACAGAAATAAAACAGTATGGTCAGTAATAAATGGTTTGAAAAATTCGAATAGGAAAGAGATAATAACCGATGATCCTCAGAAAACTGCAAATGAGATAAACAACTTTTTCACAAGAGCTGAAGTAAGTTTAACCAGAAACATTGCTGGAACAGATAGTGTTAACAAGATAGAGGAACAGAATAAGTCACTTCGCCTTAAAAAGATCAGTAATGCAAAAACAAAAGAAATAATAAAAGCATTAACGAAAAAACAGTCATATGGTTATGATGAAGTATCGAATTATATCATTAAACAAACAGCAGAAGAAATAATTGTACCTTTAACATACATTATCAACAACTCTTTTAAATATGGCATCTTTCCAGACAGTCTCAAGAAAGCAATTGTCAAACCTGTCCATAAAAAGGGCGATGTAAAGGACCATAACAGTTATAGACCTATCAGCATTTTACCTAGTTTCTCAAAAATAATAGAAATGGCTTACTGTAGGCAAATAATGAAATACTTTATAGAAAACAACATATGTATTAAAAGGAAATCGATATGGATATTTGAAGGGAAGATCTATAAAGGCTGCAACTTATGAATTTATTACCAGAATAGTGGAAGCTTTCGAAAACAAGAAACTAGCTATGGGAATATTCCTGGATTTGACTAAGGCCTATGACTGTTTAGACAGTGACAAGCTTATTCACAAGTTGGAACTTCATGGTATAAGAGGTCCAGTGCTTCAGTGGGTAAAATCTTACTTCACATGTAGGACACAAATTGTGGAGTTTCAAATAGATGTAGAGACAATAAGATCTGGAATAGAGATGCTTCTTCTGGGCATACCAGAAGGAAGCATCGCTGGTACATTATTCTTCATAATTTATATAAATGATTATGAAACAGATACAGAGCCTAGGAGTAACGAAATAATAGCGGTGAACAATATAGAATATGCACAAAACACAGAAGCAGAAGAAAAGAGGATAACTACAGTTAACTACGCGGATGATAAAAACATACTTATTCTTGGTAGATCGTATTCGGAAATTGAAAGATTGGGCGAAATTACTATGGATCAGGCAAACAAATGGTTCAAAAACAATTTTTGAACAAAGAGAAAACTAAATTGATACACTTCACACCATCAAGTATTGAAGAAAGGGAGAGCATGAACTTAAATCAAGAACAATATAAATAATAATTTTTTGTTTCAACAAAGTTTTTAAGAATATTTATAAATAAAAATCTGAAATGGAATGACCACATAAATTACCTCTGTGGAAATGTAAAGCCTTCCATCTATGGTCTCAGGGTGATGTCCAGATATATCAACAACAAATATCTAGAGATGATATACCATGCGATGATAAAGGCAAAAATAAGATTAGGATTTACATTTATTTGTTTCTCATTTGTAAACGTCAGTTTCCAAAAACACAATATTAATCA
The DNA here is from genome assembly GCF_907165205.1 of Coccinella septempunctata. Taxonomy (NCBI): domain Eukaryota; kingdom Metazoa; phylum Arthropoda; class Insecta; order Coleoptera; family Coccinellidae; genus Coccinella; species Coccinella septempunctata. The sequence goes on from NC_058196.1 coordinate 17,889,687, forward strand.
AGAAAGTTTATTTTATCAAGTCACTAACTTGTAAAACTGACAGTTAACTTGCAAAATTTTCACAAGTTAGTAGTATTATTTACATTAGAAAATTTTGTTTTATCGTCATATATGTTGAAAATCATGGTACAATTGTTATTTCCAGTAACACAGATTTTTGATGATGACAGAGTTGATACTGATGATGATGAACCATCTGTTGACTCAGAAACTGCTGAACTCGAGGACTGCAGAACATTTGTACTCTCCTTACTACCAAATAATTTGCTAGAATTTCGAATTTTTTTTGTTGACCGAATCATCGACATAACTCATCGCAATTTGGGTGCTCTTCCACCCTCCTGCACTCTTTAGTGCTAAAATATCTCCACCCGAATCCGCAACCATAGTGGCTCCAGTTCTGCGAAAAGAGTGGCCGGTGTATAACTCTGGGTCTTTTAAACCTAAATATTCCGCTATTTGCTTTGGGACACCACCAATAGTGTGCTGGCCAGCATTAAGGGAAATGCACTTTCCATGTCGGTATGTCAAAAAAATCTTAGGCTTTCTCTTCCAGGAGGCCGAAGATTTACATATTTTCTGTATAACATGCAGGTCTTGAAGCTGCAGCCATCATCGGTTATGGTGAATCTTCTAGTTGTTAAATTTTTTGTTTGCCGTAATGTCACAATAACGTATTTTCCCATATCTTCTACATCATTCATGTTTAAGGAGAGAATTTCGTCACATCGACAACATCTAAAAATCCCAAATATTGTTACAATTTTCGCCAGCAACCACTGGTCATCAGGAGAATGTAAAAGAAATTGTTCAGCCTCTTCTTTACTTAATACCTTGGCCTTTTTTGGCGTATAACGCTCATTTTTTCGTTTCAGAAACGCTATTACCTTTTGAAATCTGGAAATGACAACTAAACGTCATATCTTTCAATAAATTTTTTAAGGAAAACAAACCTGCGAACAGGGGCATTTTCTTTCATTTCCAAGCAGCTTTTCAGCATAGTCCATTTTGCCCATAAAGTATTAGGGCTGAATCTAGTTGATAGTTAATTTAAGTAGACCAACAAAACATCTTCAGTTACCCCAATCACAGTATTTTTGTTTTGCCACTTTTTGAAGTCGTCGTATTCTCGCTCGTACCTTGAAGCTGATTTTGCAGGTAATAAACTTGAAGCTACACTGCTGGCTGCCTCAATAATTTCTTTTGGTACATTCATTTTCGCTTTCGCCAAAACAAATGTAAAGAAGAATAAACAGACATGTTCATGGCAACGCTTCCATAGCTTACGACATTTGCGACAAATTATTGAGATTTTTTTGGAATTTATCTAACCTTTTTACAAATGAGAAACAAATAAAATATAAAACAATACACGTAAGGTAACGGGTTTTACTGGGTCAAGGAGGCCAGTAAAAACCCTCTTACCTTGCTAGTAATGTTATATACTATATCTATTTTTCATTCGACTTGTCCTATACATTGTGAATGTCTTAGGGGATCAATAAGTATATACTTATTTTATATTAATATCAAAGTATTAAAAATAAACATCCATGAATACGAGCCAGTTGTCCTGTTAATTGTTAATTCATGTGAAATTATATTTAAAGGTGAAGTTCCTTAACTTCCATTGATGCAAGATGATTTTTGTTGAAAAATTTTACATTTTTGTAATTATCTGTTAATTCATTAGAGAGATACCCATTCCCAATGACTGCATCATATCTATGCATTTCATTTTGGGGTTGATTTTTTGAAATCTACAACTGATGTAACGTCTCCAACCTTTAGTCAAAGAAGATAACCAGTATCAACTCTCTTCAAACTACTGCATATTAGATGTGTCAATAAGTCAATAATTCAATTTTCTTCTTGTATTCTCTTTTATTTTCCATGTAAATAACTAGATTTGGTATGCCTTCAATCAGTTTGTATGAACGTCAATTATGTTTGTCACATATTTTCGACTTCATTCATATTTTCCGAAGTGATTCGACATTGCATAAAATACGTAATTACTGAAACTTTAACGTAGAACGGACAACATAGCGCTGATTTAAAACCCAAAAATGTTTTGAAAAGCGTCACAACCCCACATTTTCGTACTATACGGAGAGGAATGTGTCAAATTTCCATGGCCAACCAAGTGCTAAAATAAAAGTGAATGGAGTATATTTCCATTTTTTAGATAGTCGTGGGTGGCCATCATTCAGTTTCTGTTTTCTGCTTTCTTTGTGTCACGGCCCTAAATGAGGCCAGAAGGATTATTTCCTTATACACTGTGGCCTGCTAGAGCGAGTAGCGTATAGTAAAAATCATGTAAAACCTTTTCTCTCCGAATCTACTTTTTCGTTTCGTATCTGTAAAAATCAAGCTCAACAGAAACCGAATGACAACGTACCCTCACTGTATCAAGACGAAGTTCCTCAAATTTAATTCCACCTTCCCAATATCGACTACGGCGTTTTTTTCGGGCACAAAGAGAGCCGTGAGTAACCCTATCGTCGGCGATGAGGGTAAGACAAGAGATCGATATAACTCTTCCGTGGGGTGAAGCCTGGAAGCGGGGATGGATTTTCACCCTGAGGAAAATTGTAATGCGTCGTCTTAAAAAACGCGGGGGGTGAAAGGAGAAAAAGTCCTGTCCGTGGCAGCGGGATAGCTGCCTCTCCGTCTCCGTTAATGTTGAATTATATGCTTTATTTAGTTTGACTCCGGGAGGGTCGGGGCGCTTTTAAAATTTATGGTTTTAATTGATGTAGCTGAGGAAATGGTCCTCCGTCTATTTCGGACTTGATGAAATGGGAGTCAAATTACATTCTGACAAGAATTTCGGGTGGAAAAGCCATCTCGATTAGTTTATGCGGGATAAAACTCTGGGGCTGAAAAATCCGCTCACCAAAATCCTAAAATACTCAACACTAGGACGTTGTGGATTTTGCAAATATAGATTCCAAATAGAGAGAGATTGTAGAAGTTCGTTGTTCGAAAACTATAAATGAAATATACAGAGTGTGCCATTTTCGTAGATTTTCCGGGGTATTCAAGATATAAGTAGATATACTCCATTAACTTTTATTTTAGCACTCGGTTGGCCATGGAAATTTGACACATTTCACTCTGTATATTACAAAAATGTGGGGTTATGACGCTTGTCAAAATCTTTTTGGGTTTTAAATCAACGCTAAGTTGCGTGTTCTACGTAAAAGTTTCTGTTATTACGTATTTTATTACAATGTCGAATCTCTTCGGAAAATATGTGACGAACATAATTGACGATTATACAGACTGATTGAAGGCATACCAAATCCAGTTATTTGCATGGAAAATACAAGAAATCAGTATAATATCATGATATGCATTGAGCTTGAGGTGAGTTAATGTTCATTATCTTCTTTGGCTGAAGTTTGAATACGTTACATCAGTTGTAGATTTCAAAAATATTAACCCGAAGATGAAATGCATATGATGCAGTGGTTGAGAATGGGTATCTCCCGAAGGAATTAACAGATAATTACAAGAATATTAAATTCTCCAACAAAAACCATCTTGCATCAATGTAAGTAAAGGGAATTCAAGTCAAGATGAACTTTACCTTTGAACAAAAATTTCACATTAATAAACAATTAACAGCGCCTATCTGTGGCTGTTCATCTTAATACATTGATATAATAATAATAATTATGTATTCATTGGTGCCTTAAGCCTTACAATGTATAGGACAAGCCAAATGAAAAATAGAAGAATTAATTTTCTGGAACTTATTCTACGATGACATTCATCGAAAATCCTGTAGTAATAACAAAATCAGAAGTAGGTCGGTAAAACACGTTTTATTGATACTAATAATCTATGACAATCGATTTCGGCCGTGGGGCCATCATCAGGTCAGCTGAAAGAACACAATAGTAAGAACAAGAATTTTAAAAACCATCTGAACATGTCTCATGCTATATAGCACTTTTTTACACTCACCGTCGAGAAATATGCAAATTTACAATGATTATCTTTGAAATCAAGAATCAGACAAAACATGTAGATATTATAGAAGTATAGGTTAGCTCAATTTTTCAGAATGGAATGTGCAGCGCAGACGGGTACACAACGTGATCTTACGAGGTTCACAGACAGTTGACGGTTGAGTATGGCACTTTGACGTTCTATGGTCGAGTGGATATACAGGGGTAACGAGAAATGAGAGTCACTGGTTGGGAAAGAGAACTAGTTTGAACAAATTTGGGTTAGGAAAATCTTTAATCTCGTTGAGGAGGTGTTCATTATTTTTGTTCTTCAGAATCTCGAGTTGTTCTAGAAGAGTTAGTCTCCAGAAGTCGTCGCTTTCATGAATTATGGTCAGTCTTTCGAGTGAAGTGGAATGTTCATTTTCATGCAAGTGGCTACCCATCGCTGAAGCTGGTCTATTCTTGACATGTTCATTAAATCTGATTCCTGCGGCTCTGGTTGTCATACCAATATAGAAGGCAGGGCAGTTGTTGCAATTTATTTTATAAATTCCACTTTTTTGGGCGTTGTTTTTCTTTGGTTTATTGTTAACCAGTAGTCTCTCTAAAGTTTTATGTGAGTTGTTAATGAGGGCTAGGTCGTGATTGGAAAGCAGAGATTTTAACTTGCAGTTGAATCCATGGAAGTAAGGAACCACCACATAAGTTTTCTTGATAGGAGTATGAGGGTATATTTTCTTGTAGATGCGTTTTTCTTTGATAGAGGCCAAGATGTTGTCCACAAATTGTACAGGGTAGCCATTGTTGGTGGCAATCTTGTAGATGTTACCAAGTTCTTTATTGTAGTCTGTTTTAGTAAGGGGAATGTTAAGCAGGCGGTTCAGAAGAAAGCAGAAGGCTGTCCTCTTGATCTGGGGTGAGTGGTAGGAGAACTTAGGGATCACAACGTCAGTTTGTGTGGGCTTTCTGTAAATATTATAGTTAAACGAATTGTCGGGGTTCAGAGTAATGTTCAAGTCCAAGAAGTTAATATTGTTGTTATCGGAAATCTCTAGTGTGAATTTAATTCTGGATAGGGAGTTGATGAACGTGAGAAAGGAGTTTAACTCCCTATCCAGAATTAAATTCACACTAGAGATTTCCGATAACAACAATATTAACTTCTTGGACTTGAACATTACTCTGAACCCCGACAATTCGTTTAACTAAAATATTTACAGAAAGCCCACACAAACTGACGTTGTGATCCCTAAGTTCTCCTACCACTCACCCCAGATCAAGAGGACAGCCTTCTGCTTTCTTCTGAACCGCCTGCTTAACATTCCCCTTACTAAAACAGACTACAATAAAGAACTTGGTAACATCTACAAGATTGCCACCAACAATGGCTACCCTGTACAATTTGTGGACAACATCTTGGCCTCTATCAAAGAAAAACGCATCTACAAGAAAATATACCCTCATACTCCTATCAAGAAAACTTATGTGGTGGTTCCTTACTTCCATGGATTCAACTGCAAGTTAAAATCTCTGCTTTCCAATCACGACCTAGCCCTCATTAACAACTCACATAAAACTTTAGAGAGACTACTGGTTAACAATAAACCAAAGAAAAACAACGCCCAAAAAAGTGGAATTTATAAAATAAATTGCAACAACTGCCCTGCCTTCTATATTGGTATGACAACCAGAGCCGCAGGAATCAGATTTAATGAACATGTCAAGAATAGACCAGCTTCAGCGATGGGTAGCCACTTGCATGAAAATGAACATTCCACTTCACTCGAAAGACTGACCATAATTCATGAAAGCGACGACTTCTGGAGACTAACTCTTCTAGAACAACTCGAGATTCTGAAGAACAAAAATAATGAACACCTCCTCAACGAGATTAAAGATTTTCCTAACCCAAATTTGTTCAAACTAGTTCTCTTTCCCAACCAGTGACTCTCATTTCTCGTTACCCCTGTATATCCACTCGACCATAGAACGTCAAAGTGCCATACTCAACCGTCAACTGTCTGTGAACCTCGTAAGATCACGTTGTGTACCCGTCTGCGCTGCACATTCCATTCTGAAAAATTGAGCTAACCTATACTTCTATAATATCTACATGTTTTGTCTGATTCTTGATTTCAAAGATAATCATTGTAAATTTGCATATTTCTCGACGGTGAGTGTAAAAAAGTGCTATATAGCATGAGACATGTTCAGATGGTTTTTAAAATTCTTGTTCTTACTATTGTGTTCTTTCAGCTGACCTGATGATGGCCCCACGGCCGAAATCGATTGTCATAGATTATTAGTATCAATAAAACGTGTTTTACCGACCTACTTCTGATTTTGTTATTGATTTCACAACACGTTTATGGAGAATTTCATCCTGTAGTAACTTATAGCATTCGTTCGCTCTAAAATAAAATTCTCAAATACCACCACTTTTTTGGGTCTCCCAATAGAGGAAATTTTTTGTCATCCTCTTCATTCACAATCTATCTGATTGTGGAAATATCAAGCTGAAATATAAAAGTCGTTTAGATTCAGATGAAACATTATATAAATTCTCTTCTTGAATATGTTCGCTACCGTCTGACGTTTTGTGGATTTTAGAATATCAGGGTATAACTATTTGAATGAGCGGACCTGAATTCTACATGGCACTCCCTGAAATCCTGTCTCTTTTTTCAATCACTTTCGGCATTTCTGTAATAAATATTAGTGGTGGCAACTGCGTTTTGACATTAACGACATTTCATGAGCGCCAACCTTACTCCGTTCTAGTTACAAAAACTTGAGAAAATTATTTCATGGCCAACCGACTGCTAAAATAAATGTGAATGGAGTATAGGTTGATGTGGTGTTCGCCAAACCGTGCTTGTTTTTGATAAAAAGCAACTATTCATACTTCATGAAAGCTTCTTGTCAATACTGCTGTCGAAATGATGAAGACCACAAAACTGAATAATATAATTTTCACTAACATCAGTTATTGAGTATACCTTCACCAAACTTAAGATGCTACTGATGTGATAGCGAAACACTTGTTGTGATAAAATAACTCATTTTAGTGAAAATCATGTAATTCACTTTCTAGTTCCACACTTTAGGAACACCTATACGAGAAAAAAGTTCCATTTACTGGGGAGAAAAAACACAAGTTTCCTAAGTGTTTCCTGAACAAATGTGTATTGTAAGTATATATACTCCATTCACTTTTATTTTAGCACTCGGTTGGCCATAGAAATTTGACACATTTCACTGTGTATAGTACGAAAATGTGAGGTTATGACGCTTGTCGAAACCATTGAACTCCAAAAGAATTCAATGGTCAAAACATTGACGTTTATACGAACTGATTGAAGGCATACCAAATCTAGTTATTTGTATGGAAAATAAAAGAGATTAATTTTTAAATATATATACTTATTTTTGCTGTGGAAAAAAATTGAATTATTGACACCAAAGATTATAGTATTAGAGTTAACTCTATAATTCATTGACACATAATATGCAATATGTTTGAGGAGAGTTAATGTTGTTATCTTCTTTGGCTAAATATTGAAGATTTCAAAAAAATCAACCCCAAGATGAAATGCAGATGGTTGGGAAGGGTTATCTCTTTGAAGCAATTAACATATAATTACAAGAATGTTGAATTTTTCAACAAAAATCATCTTGCATCAATGGAAGTCAAGGTAATTAAAAAGAATTTTCAAGGCAAGAGGAACTTCATCAACTTAAAATAAAAATTTCACATGAATTAACAATTAACAGGACAACTGGCTCGTATTTATGGCTGTTTATTTCTAATACTTTGATATAATAAAAATAATAATTATATATTTATTGTTCCCTCGAGACATCTACAATGTATGGGACAAGTCAAATGAAAAATAGAAAAATCAATTTTCTGGAACTTCTACGATTACATTAATCGAAAATCCTGTAGTAACTTTTCGCATTCATTAACCCTAAAACAAAATTCTCAAATACCACCCCTTTTTAGACTCTCCCAATAGAAGGAAATTCTTTGTCATCTCCTTCATTCCCAAATCTTCTGATTGTAAAAACATTCAGCTAGAATATAAGTCGTTTAGATTCAGATGAAACATTATCTGAATTCACTCTCATTGAATATGTTCTCTACCTTCTGATATTATGTAGATATAAGAATATAAGGGCTACCTAATATTTGAATGAGCGGACCTTAATTCTAAATAACACTTCCTGAAACCATGTCTTCTCTCTTTTTCAATCACTTTCGGCATTTTTGTAATATTAATTGATATTAGTTGTGGCAACGGCGTAATGACATTTCATGAGTGCCAACCTTACTCCGTTCTAGTTCCAAAACTAATTATTTCATGGCCAACCGAGTGCTAAATAAAAGTGAATGGAGTATAAGTATATTTTGACAGAAAACAAATTGGCGAGTTTTTGCTAGCCACTATATATTACCTATTTCAACTGATATAGTGCTTCTATTCGATGAAACCAATAATGCCACAAACTAGGGGCTGATTCTGAAATTTGCTATTTTCAGAGTCCACCTCTTTCTCGGCCATTGCGAAATATATTGGAATAGTTTTAACGAATACTTGTAGACACTTTCACGTAGAATCCAGTAGTGACCCACAATATTTTCATTTACGAAGAACATGTTATATCGACAGAACTTTACTACCTTCAACTCTATTCTTCCTAATACGATCCTGTACTTCTGAATTAATTTAATATTTTTTTATCTTATCTCTTATTTATTTTTAGATTTTTGCTCATTGCGTCCATCATCAAGCTGCGAACAATGAAAATTTATTTTCTACTGATTCTTGACTTTGTTGGCAAAAGATGGTATTACCTATAGTTTTACACATTAGATATGAAACTTTTGAAAACCAAGAAAATATTATTCCTGTGTTAGTGTTGCGACTCTCCAAAAGGGGCGCTCCTATCAATATAACAGAGTTCTATAAACGACCAGCGTGGTATCAGCTTACCTGACGACAGGTGACGTACTCGCCTATTGCTATTGGTCATTTTTCATTGGAAATCCGCATCACGTGATAAGAATTCGCCATTTTCAGACAAGACTATTTTTTACGTTTCATGTGATTTTCGTGCTTCATTAGAATTATATTCCCCATTTTATATTTTAGTAAGAGGTAAGAATATTGAGAATAAATTCAGTATTAAAATTATATATTTATAATATGTAATTATTATTTGGGCCTACTTGCTAATAAATATATAATACATATTCTTGTTGTTTTTATTCTGTCTGGTGTTCAGATCTGATTGTTAATTATTGATGTTTCTCGGCTTTTTTGATTATGTCTAAAAACTTGGAATGTTCAGCTTTTAACGAAACAATAAAAATATATTTTTCTACTTCTTTGTGTTTTTACCTACCTACTTACATTCCCGCACTCATTTCAATTTGGAAAGTGTCACTTTCCCGCTCTAGTGCGGGAAAGTTATTTAATTGGCGAAAGTTGATTCTTGGCACCAGTGTGGTGAAGTGATATTTCAGAAACTTGAATTGTTGAAGAAAATAATGTGATCAACTCATGCATCTTTTCTGCCCCCCACTGCAGTTGCGAGCGGAATTGCTGAAAAGTAACATTGCAGTCATTCTTCAGAATCGCAGTTTGTGATGGAATATCTTCCGAACGATCCATCAAAAAGAAAAAAATGTTTAATCAAAATAAAAAGGGATTTTACGGGAAACCATCAGATCATCACCATGCATTAATAGGTTTATTCAAGTTCACTTACTTTTTTGTAAAGACCTATGTGTAGTTTCACAAAAAATGTTACGATCTGAATCAAACTGTCAACAGAACATTATTCAGGATACCAACGGAAAGACCGTCCAATTAGAGAAAAGATGTTGACCATTATTTGAAAAGGGGTCTTTTGGCCTGAGCCAGACCTGGCCAGACTTTCAGAACTGCGCCTATTTGGATCTCTTGTTCGGGATGCTGACGTTTGTTTCGGTTTTATTCGACCTCATCAGAGAAACACAACTCCCACTTCTTTTCTCAATTTGGAAATGATTCCTTTGCACAAATATTCTCCTTCTATATAAATCATGGTTTTTGTTTGGTTGTTGTAGAAGGATTATTGAAGAAAAAGTTGAAGGGGGGTCATTAACTATGGTAGCCGATCACTTCCATCTGTTCGAAGTGTTTTATATCAGTTGTGCTTTATGATGTCTTATAAGGCCCGTTTACACGCTGAAGTCATTTGCACAACTTGGCAGTTTGTATTCCTTTTAGCTAATGCTGTCGTAGAAGGAAGTTATAATATGTATCTATAAAGTAGGATTGGGTATTGAAACACAGGTTCAAACGAACATTTTTATTAATAAAATAATGTCGACATATTATATAAAATTTATTACACTGATACATGAGAGATCCGATCAAAATGATGACAAACATTTCGTCAAACATCAACAGAAAAAAAGATTCGAACATTGAGATATTAGGACAAAGACATTGATGTAAAAATAGGGAAAGGTAAACTAATACTTGCAACTTTGTACTTCACACAATTGAGGTAGGTTTTTGCGTAGACAACTGTCTATATCTCAGAAATATACTCTAAATGGACATAAAACATATCTTCCAACTTTGAATTTCTTCCAGAAGGCATAAACCCTGTATATCTACTATATTGAACGTATGCTGTACAAAAATGACTCGAGAACATGATATTATCTCATATAAATCTGGAAGTTGCTATTTTTATGTACAAATTCCTATAAAATCCGTTGCTATAATATTCACAGGTATATCTAATGAAAATCAGTCTTTAGAGTTAGTGGAAAAGAATTAAAGGGGTGAGGTAGTTATGTGTGATCAAAATGTTTCAAGGGAGAAAACTTTAATTTCAACATCCAATACACCTATTAACTTCGCTTCCATTTATTACAATCATTATAAATTTTCCACATATAATATCCCCTTAAATCTAGAAATGTACAGATAATTGATGATCGAGAATGGTATTCGGAGGTGATTTTTGTTTTTCAGGTCTGATGATGTGTTTGGACGAATGTTCGTATGAATAAATAAATAAAAAACAGTGACCCTGTATCATTTTCTACACAGAAAACCCAGAGGTATAGACCGACGATTTCCTTTTACCACGGGGTTTTCTGCATAAACTTGTATAAAAATAAACTTTATTTAGAGTATTTCACTCTTATTCACAGAATAACAACTTAACCTATGATGGCACAATAATGGAAATTGTTCAGTGTGGAAAATGGAAATTTTTCTCATCGTCGCGTCGTAGTGAACTCAGATGTCAAAGAATCATAGCTCAAATTACAAAATTAATAAATAGTTTTTCAGTTTAATGATTTGAAGTTTAAGTTCTTCAATATAGTTCAAATCTAACAAATTCCTATTCGAAAACATGTAGTTTCACAAAACTTTGATTGCCCGATCAACGATTAGATCTAGTGAGTCGATTTCAAGAATTAAATCACCATAACTGTTTATTCCTGAATAACGTCAGAAATATTCGAAGTCAAACAGGCAAAGAAATTTTTAAAGTTCATATTCTGTGCTTGAACGCCGCAGCGCTAAGCTTCTATTATAAGATTTTGTTTAAACTTATGAATCTGATAAAACTGTCCAATAAGCGTTCTACAGGTTAGAATGTCATTGAGATGTTTTTACATTTTTCACTCTCTAAATAATGAGTTGGTACAAGCAGAGCGCTACGTTTAGACCTAGAACATCAACCTTCAAAATTCCAAAGCTTACTTGACGACGAGTTTTTTTGAAGACACGTTATTTGAAAAATCAGCAATGGGTTATCGTCAAATGGACGTATGTACATTGTGTATCATAATTTGATGCAACAATAATAGTTTGAATGTTTATAACTTATCATCAATTGAAAAATCTATGTTGATTGGTCAATTAAGCGTTGATTCCTCGATCAGGCTTTGTGAAATCAAGAATTAACCTGTAAAATTTGATATTTTTTTTGTTTCCGAGAAATGAAGTTGAAAAATTTTAATTGCAATCTCTAACTTCTCTTCAACGGTTGCGAACTTGACATAATCGATCTGATTTCAACAAGTCCACCAGGTGGAAACAGCAAAATAACTAAAATATCATATTTCTGCAGAATATAAAACGCAAATTAAAATCTAGTTCGTAACGGGTTTTAACACTAGATGACCGTTCATTCTTTACATTGGAATCGTGTATTTCACCTTTCACCATCAAGGTATGCATTTCAAAACGACCAAAATGTAATATTATACATTTTATTACCAAACTAGTTTCGATTTGCAAAGGGGTTAGCTACAAGGGAGTTAAAGTTTGGCAAGATTCTACCTAAAGAAGTTTTGTAACTGAAAATATCACTTCATATGCGAAAATAAATAATTAAATGAAATTAGCTACCAGATTTTAGTAAATATGAATAAAAACTATTCAACTGAATTCGATTTGGAAAGAAATTTAAAAAAATAAGCAATTTTTAGAATATGAATAATGATTTCTTCTGCAGGTCAAAAACGGTGTTGACTTCCACATTCATAAAAGACTGTAAAAACATAAATTAAAAAGTCAACAATAGGTACCCTCCTTGCAGTGAGCATAAAGGTGGACATATTTTTTGCATTTTTATTTACCGTCAATGTCCGTGACATGAAAGTTCGTTCAGCTACTGTTCTTCTGGGAGTAATATTCAAATGACATGCGGTTGCGGACTTGTCCCTCGGTGGATTTATTGCCTGCAGATTTCTAAAATTGCACGGAAAAAGAAGCGGCATGCTCTGATTTCACAAAAGCGACTGCACTCTTGCAATAAAGTGGAGCAAGTAAACAATAGGATCGACCTTGGTTTTTAGTGTTTAAGTGATATTGCTTTAGAGGTTGAAAGCCATTTGGGTATGCAAAATAGTTCAATATAGCCCCAATAAGTTCAGTGAAGCAGTAACAGGTAGTATTGCGGTCTTTCTGACATCCATTCAAAGTTGCATGAGTTCGAATTCGTACCCTAATGAAACCCTGAATTTCGAAATCCTACCAGTTTTTACCGACGACGATGTGAAAAATTTCCAAGAAATGAGTCATCATGGAAAAAGATAATGAAAACAAATTCGTCTAACTGACCATATGTTCGTTTCACGAACAAAATAAAACTTAAAACTAAACTAACTATCGACAATGTACATATATACAAAAATAATATAAAAATAAATTTTGATATTTAGATTGTAGCCGTGCTTCTGTGGTAATTAAACATAAATATGCATCACATCTAACGACTTAAAACTAAAACGCAAATCTTGTATCTGTTTCGAAAAGATAGAAAGCAGGAACTCAACACCGGTTAAATTAAGATGAATTATTTCAATAACCCTATTATATATCATGAGATTCTTCGAAATTATAAGCTATTGGTCGAGGAACTTGTATACCAAACATCATGTGAGATGTGTAACGATCAACGAAGGGCACAAAAATTTTCCAACTTTTAAACAGAATAACCAAGTTTGAATCGAAATTTCCTGAACCCAACTAAAAAATGTACAAAATCTAAATATAGGTTCAAAAAACTCGGATTCAAGAGAGACTCAACATACCTTACACAATTATCTAAAATATTAATATACACTAAGATTTAGTTTTACCTCGAAGATCGATAGGTTGAAGATCTTCGTGGAAACTGTCCCTATCGTCCTCAGCCTCCCAAGAACAAGGTGACTTAGAGACTGGAGAATGCATGCCTGTGCTCATGGACAAATCTTCCGGTTCCGTTTGTTCTGGTAAAGATGATGATAGAGGAAGTGATAAAATTGGAGTTTTGGGGGATATGAGTGGAGATGACTGTACAATCATTGGTGTCGGTGGTGAGATCCTTTGTCTTGTCCTAGCGATCTCCTCCATTTCATCGACTTCTATCTTAACTTCTTTGTCCATCCCGCACTTGTGATGAAGTAAGTGATGCCTTCTCCTGAACCTACTGTGACATTTTTCGCAGTCAAACGGTTTCTCGTTCGTATGAATCAGAAGATGCGCTTTGAGCTGATTTGAATCAGAGAATTTAGCGCTGCAGTGCTCACAGGCATATGGTCTTTCCCCAGTGTGTACCCGTAGGTGCCTCCTCAAATTCGCCACTTGAACGAATTGCCTATCACAGTGTTCACAATGATACGGTCTTTCTCCTGTATGTAGACGCATGTGAGTTTTCAAATGATGATCCCTAGTGAATCTCTTATGGCATTCGGGGCACTCGAAGGGTTTCTCTCCCGTGTGGGTTCTCTCATGGTTCTGTAGCACGTGTTTGTAGCCGAATGATCTGTTGCAAATGGTGCAGGTGAACTGTTTATCCCTGTTGATTTCTTTGGTGCTCACGTCAGTGCTCGATGGCGGTGAAGAACTGGAGGTGGGTGATACAGCTTCCCTTTCTTCCTTCCATCTCTTCTTCGTAACAGCCTTTAATTCATTTGTACTACTTGTCACGATATTGTTATTGTTGTTTATGTTGAGCTTTCTAACCTTCGTTGCTGGAGATAGCTGTTGGCTGCTGTTTGGAGGAGATGGTGGAGATGTGTTCGACCACGTTAACTGTCCCAGCAAACTTGGATGGAAGAATGCAGGGTTTGGCGGGATGGCCAATCCTGAGGCTGCCATGAATTGACTAGCCATAAGCAGTTGGGAGGGAGTAAACATCGCTGGGTTTGGGAAGGGCGATGGGAATCCAACTGCGGAAAACGAATTGTTCAAATTCGTTTGGTCATCTGGTTCCACCTTGATCTCCCTTGGAGTTAGGATTTCTGCAAAAAGAAGCTGGCGGTTAGTTGGAGAAATGGTTGAGAGATCTCATAAATAGATACAATGTATATAAGAATAAGCATTTACTAAGGTATCAAATGAGAAGAAGGTATTGAAATTATTCTTCCTGCAGTAGCATGAAGAAGTAGCAATTTTGAATTTACAGACCCGCCTGCCGACGCAAAATATCTTAATCACTTTCAGAGAGGATCTTGCGAAATTGCCGTTCCATCAACCAGCAGTGGCGGGGTTGGGGGATGGTCGAAGGCGAAGAAAGGGAGAAATAAAGGAGGACAGTCGGGGAGGTAAGGAATTTAATTAAAATCAGGCATCGCCAGCAGCCGAGTCGGAAGAGCGACGCGGAGGGGAAGGAATCGGGGGAAATTCGCCAGGGTGGGGGTGGAAAAGTCTGTGCGTTACATTTTATCACGCAGCTTCGCTGCCGTTTTTCCTGTCTTTCGGGGAAAGGGTTGAGCGTAAGACGTTGCTAATGAAGGGAGGAGATAATGGACAAGATATAATGGCTGTAGAGGCATGCGCACCGGGAGGAAGGAGGAGTCCCAGGATGAGATAGATCCATTACGGACTCACTCATTATTTAGGAGTTTTAGCATATCGATTAATTTTGTGATACAGTCTGTTTAATTGCGGGGGAAGTTGATACAGGGGGTCGACATACACTCTGCGAGTTCGTTTTCTTTGATAATAAGGGAAGAACTACAACATTTAAACATTAAAACAATAAAATACTATTTAATGAATTATTACTTCAATGAAATATGATCAAAATCAGCTTCCGTCTTATACCTTATCAAATAAATGTAAGGGATAGGGAATTCGAATTCGAGATGCTTTAGGCCTCCCTCTATAACGTGAATGTTAGTTTAATGTCTTCTTAGATACTTTTTCTAAACAGTCTCTTCGATATTATACAATTAGATATAAAAAAATGAAAGTATTTATCAAAAATACTGTCACACATTCCAGTTCAACATGTAGGGAGTTATTTATATTATAAACGAAAAATCTACTTTTCGTTGTTGTTGTTTCCAGCAAACAGGCGGGTACACTCAACAATATCCCCACTTCAAAAACTAACAAATAGAAAAGAACCCATCGAACATTTCATGAAAAGAGGCAAATGACACGTTATAACGTAAATAAATAATGATAAGTAGGGGTGGGTTACATCTTTTCTTGATGTCGCACTTTTCTACATGTGTTGCGACCGATATTCATACAAAATTACTCTGGTGGAATCGTCTTCAGAATGGGGAAGAAAGCGCACAATGACGCGGATGGTACCTCTTGGAAATTTTGAAAGGGATTGAAGACGTTTTCGCTTGAAGGAACCCGAAACACCCTTGGCGTAAGAGCGTGGATAAAGCAATGAAAAACTGCACCTTTAAGGTCGCATGCGGTATAAGGCATTAGATCCTGAATAATAGATGATATCGATTTATGAAAACGTGCAATTAATCAACCCCGAAACTGAGATATCAAAATTTTCATTTGTTTTTTTTTTACTAGTACAAACTTGGACTAGTGAAATATAATTTACCTCGGGTTTCATAAAGCTTGATCAGGGAATCAACGTTTGATTGACCAACAGACGTCAATTTGTTTTCAATCCATAATTCAGTCTTCAGTCATGATCATTCAGATTATCATTCTCACATCAAATTATGATGTTTATACTTTCATTAAATTATTCTCAATTGCTACTTCTTCAATATATTCAGCAATGAAAAGAGAAAAGAGTTCCATCAAGTATTGGCCCAATCAATTTAATATTTAGAGAGCCCAATCAATTGATGATCATTCATTTATATGAAAATTTTCGATTACAAATCAAGAACAAATCCAAATTATTTTGTTAAATATCAATGTTGTTAAATATCTTATTTGATTATAGCTACACCGATTAACCCGAGATCAACCTTATATAACCACTGAATGAGTACAGGGTGGGCAAAATTGATGATACCTGAACTACAACTTTTTAACCCAACAAAATAGAGGAAAATGAATGTACGATTCATGTCGTCTTTTTTTGAGAAACTAATGATGCCTTCGACTGCATTTCTCTATTTTCTTTTGTTTTCGAGTTAAAAGCCAAAATTTAAATTTGGGCGATTTCAATTTTGGTCATTATCTCCGTTTCTGTTTATGCTAGGATGTTGAAATGAAGACATTACACAGACACTTTTTTATAGCAATCCAGTGGCGTACTATGATTTTTTCCTAATGGTTTATTTGCTGAGCTATAACATAAAGTTGTGTTTTTCTTATGAAAACAGTAGTTTAAAATGAATTAAAAAAAATCGCCATTTTTTTACCGTTTCAGAAATATATCATGCATCGCCCTCAGTCTTTCTAAGTCATTTTAAACTACTGTTTTCATAAGAAAAAATACATCTCCATGTTATACCTCAGCAAATATACCTGTTGGAAAAAATCATAGTACGCCACTGGATTGGGATCAAAAAAGTGTCTGTATAATGTTTTCATTGCGACATCCTACCTCAAACAGAAACGGAGATAATGACCAAAGTTTCAACTTTTAATTTTGACCTATAACTCGAAAACAAAAGAAGAAAGAGTAATGCAGTTGATAGCATTATTAGTTTCTCGAAAAAAGACTACCGTAATATACCATGCATTTTCCTCTATCTCGTTGGGTTGAAAATGTTGTAATTCAGGTATCACCAATTTTCCCCACCCTGTACATATTTCGAAACTGACTCAATTAAAAATGAATAATGAGAATTGGCAATTTGAATTTTCAGTTTTTCTTCCTTTTTCGGCATCTATATTCATTATATATCTTTGAACTGATTCTGAGAATTTTCAGTAGTAATATCAACAGAAGATTAACTGTTTTAATGAGAAAAATTCTGAGTTATAATAGTATAAATAGTTGTTATAAATATAACACGGTCCATTTAATCCAAAATTGATGGTCTATTCATTTCAAAACTTGCACATTTGAAACGAAATTTCGTATTTCTGAAATTCTCCGAACACTAGATCACAATGGAAGACACGAATGAAGTAGTATTAGTATATCCTTTTCTGATAGTAGTATATACGAATTGCATAAATTGAAGCACAAATTGACAAAGATCATATTCCGCATGGGATGAATATGTCATTTATATATGTACCTATGTCTGTTTTAGCTAAAATGTGGCTAAATATTAGCCGCTCTAGAATATAAATGAAACTAAGTTTTTGACCGTTATTCTTCTTCGATTATTAAATATCTCTTCTTTCAAGAAATTGAAATTGCAGCCCTCGAAATGTATTCATAAGATGGAAAGACAGATAGCTAAAACTCTGATCTTTCTTTGAAACATCCATTGGGAAATTTGGGAAAGTTCATAGCAGAAATAATTAAAATTATTTCATCTGCCGTCGGATAAAATATTTTCGAAGGCTGGAACCGAATTCTACATATATTATGAAACAATGAATTTAATGTACGAAATTATTCATTCGCTGATATGAATTATTCACCTGTCAAATGAATTTATTGTCCGAAAAAAGTATAGCGAAAAATGGTGATTCCTTATTTTCAAAGAAGAAAATTTTGAATCCGAGAACTAATTCTACAAATGGAAAATATTTCTAATAATGGGATTTGTTAAAACTGCAGGTATCACATAATATGCAAATCTGATGAGAGCATTTATATTATATGATTAATCATTTGATCATCAGCAAAACATAATAACTACTTGACAATCTTGACTTCACATTCTACGAAAATTACTGCTTGCGAAAATTCGCAAAAATAACAATATTGCATGGAAAATATTTTAAATGAAAGGAAACGTGAATATTCAAAAGAAGTGATAAATCAGTTATCTACTCCAAAATTGGTATGGACAAGTTGAAAACAAAACATAAACGTCAACCCATATCCTAAACCCAATCCATGCATATTTGTGATACCGTTATCAACTAACAAATCCGGTTCTAATCTAATCTCAATGGGTTCCAAAAGGATAAAGTCATTAATGTACCAAAACCACAATTTGTTTTTCTCATCAGATAGTGAATTCGGTGATTACCCTTCGTCCAACGAAATTGCGGATGTTCTCAAGCTATGATTGGAGATTGGAACAAGAAACCTTTTTTTTTCAGGAGTCAGACTTTTATAATGCACACAAATTGTAATCTGTGATGAGAATTTTGTGGCTGTCGATTTGTACGAGGTTGGATAATAAATATTAGTAAAAAAAAATTTTAGAGTAATACATTTTGTTGACAACTAAGATTGTCCATAAGAAGAAAAGTCGAACCTCTTTTTGTATTTTCTTGCAGCAATGGCATGTCGAAAATAGTTCCAGCACAAAATCTCAACAATGCAAACAGTCCATGACACTTTCTCACTTCCTAGTTACGATTAACAGCCACAATAACTGACTAGAGGGTTGAATTTGCGTAAGATTGTCACTGAAGGATGCGACTATACATCCCTTCTAGTTCGCTCGCAATCGGATACTGAAGAATAATCGTAGCACGGAAACGTCGTCAACGAGGGGTTGACCTAACCTAACGTAGCGATGATATCCCCACCCCTGCATTGGTGGGGAGAATTAGAGCACCCCTGAGTACTTGAGAATAAGAAAAAATGAGCCCTTTTCACCCATCCCCGCCAAAGTTCTATTTTACCCGTTTCCAAGGAATTTTTAAAGGTGTAGAATCGGGAGTTAGGGGATGATTTGAATGATTTCCGCGGACTTCAAAGATCTTACAGAAGCTCAATATTCAGGTGAATGGAAAGAACTGCATTTTAGAAAGTATATTGCCGCATTTTATCAACATTATAATATTGAACTGGTTCTTTCGGTGAATATATTTTGTTAGCCTTCAAAAACTGAAAGGTAAAAATATGTACATATTTGATTGATGCATTTGAAAGTTTCAATCATGTTTCACTACTTATTTGACTTTATTTTCCAAACGACCAAATATCCTTACCTACTTGTGAAAGCTACTGGGTATTTAAAATTTCCAACATTCATTTCGATAATCGACTGAAAAATATATTGCGACATACATGTAGAAGATGGTGTGTTTAGATCGAATTAAATACATCTCTGAAGTATCAGGCTCGACATTTAAAAAACTGATTTTAAATTTTGTAGGAAAAGTTCCCTTTTTTTGGAGCAAAAGGGACCAACAAAAAAAAACTTTGATGAAACAAAAAATCGAAGTTTGATTCGAAATTTTTTAAATTTTATAGAAAAATATATTTTTCCTCTTAGATTTTCTGTATTAGTATAATATGTTTTGTCTTGCTCCTATGATTATGATTCTTTCTGAAATTTTATGAAGTGTTTCATGGGCAAATTTATTTCGAGGGAGTTGAAATTTTGCTATATTGAAATTTACTTCTGGATTGCTTGTACGCTTCGTTTGCTGATGATATTGTTGTTTTCAATAATAAGTATCTACATATCTCATGTTTTCAAGATAGTATTGTTGAATCATTACTTTTTCCTTTTTTCTGTAAAAAGAAAAATTTTAAAAGAATCCTGAATATTACATCCTGATCATTTAGAGAAATGCTATATTATCACCCATATCACCGATAATTTTTGATTAGCATATTTGAATAGAGTAGAAAAACTGACAAATACCTTGAATTTTACACCTTGATCATTTAGAGCAATGCTATATTATCACCCATATCACCAATAATTTTTGATTAGCATATTTGAATTGAGTAGAAAAACTGACAAATACCTTGAATTTTACATCTTGATCATTTAGAGCAATGCTATATTATCATCCATATCACCAATAATTTTTGATTAGCATATTTGAATTGAGTAGAAAAACTGACAAATACCTTGAATTTTACATCTTGATCATTTAGAGCAATTCTATATTGTCACCCACATCACCAATAATTTTTGATTAGCATATTTGAATTGAGTAGAAAAACTGACAAATACCTTGAATTTCACATCTTGATCATTTAGAGCAATGCTATATTATCACCCATATCACCAATAATTTTTGATTAGCCTATTTGAATTGAGTGGAAAAACTGACAAATACCTTGAATTTTACATCTTGATTATTTAGAGCAATGCTATATTGTCACACTTATCACCAATAATTTTTGATTAGCATATTTGAATTGAGTAGAAAAACTGACAAATACCTTGAATTTTACATCTTGATCATTTAGAGCAATGCTAAATTATCACCCATATCACCAATAATTTTTGATTAGCATATTTGAATTGAGTAGAAAAACTGACAAATATCTTGAATTTTACATCTTGATCATTTAGAGCAATGCTATATTATCACCCATATCACCAATAATTTTTGATGAGCATATTTGAATTGAGTAGAAAAACTGACAAATACATACCTTGAATTTTACATCTTATATATTATATATTATTTATATTACATTATATTTGGTTTTATATAAACTTAGTCTAATTTTCAAGAAAGAAACCTATTTAGTCTTAAGATTGAGTGGTGTAGAAAAAATTAGTATCTAAGATCTTCTCTCTAATTTATTTTATTGGTCGACGTTTCGCCCCTTTTTCAGGGTCTTCTTCAGGGAACTGGACAATTCAAATTTTTTATTTGAAACCCAAAGTAGCTTGCAACAGAACTTTCAATCCGCATATTGTCAGAATACGAATTGAAAAGTGTAAAAGTAGCTATTTTGTACTCCCAGAATTTGAAAAATGCTGCAAATTTTACATAAAAGTGTCATTATTCCTATGCACCTCGAAATATTTCAACATCAATTATTTCCACTCAACATGATTTTTTATGTTTTTTTTAATTAATTTTAAATCTTCAAAGTAGATCGATCTTAGCCTGAACACAGTACTTAGATTTTTTTTTCTCGTTTTTCAAAAAAAAAACTGAAAGGCAACAACAATTTTTCATTTGTTTTTTGACATCTACATACCCCAAAAGATTTTATTGGGATAAGGGTTGAATTCACTTTTTAATGACCATAACCGATTCCCAATTTTCATTTCTTTAATTAATGAACCGAATAAGTTGTTCTCAATTTACTGAATGGTTCTCTTGAAAATTAATAACATTGAATATTGAAATAATATACCATTGCTATTTAGTAAGAAAAGACTAGGAAATTTTTTGACTTGCATTATGAATTCATCTAATTATTTCTTTCATGGAATTCTGATGAAAGGAGGAAAGAAGTTCAGTTTCATCAAGTCGACTTCATGGAGATAGTGTTAATGACATCATAAGGTGTATGATGGAGGAAGTATTTAGGCCTCTACGTAATTATCGATATTAACCCAATAAAATGATATTCAAAATCGTTACAGTTTTATGGCAAATATAGCATTGAACTTTTACCAAGCCAAATATTTGTGTACGGCAAGAAGCATCAGAGGCGTCAAGTTAATGAGGGAATTGTTGATTATTTCAACCACGAATTACTTTTCCCATTATCGATTCTCGTAGAATGTTTATTTCTATATTGTGGATTATTTGAACGGAATTTGGTTATTGCTTTGTTTGCCCCATGGCAATTTTGTTAGATAATTATTATATCAAAATTATCAATACTGAAAAAGTTTGTTCACTTCAAATATAAGACTCATCTATCAAAATCAATCTTTAGGGTGCACAAATGGGAAATGTTCATTTGATATAAGGAAAACAGTAAATAATACAATGAGAAAATATAATCTGAATTTTCATTTTGTCTTAGTTTCGTGGCGAATGTCAGATTAAAATTTATGTTATGAGAAATGAATAGTACCTACCAATAGAATCCATTCCAAAGTATGTTGTGATATATTGCAGTAATCCGAACATAAATTGCTCACCCTCACTCACACGCATGTCTCTTGAATAATGAAAACAATTTTTTATCACGAAAGAAGTAATAATAATTATCATTCGAAATCTTATTAATTTATTTAATACACTGATTTCCATATCAGCTGTGTCGAGGCTGCGTTTTGTATTGTTAAAATAAAAATGAAAAAATTCTTTCGATCACCGGATCATCTGCTGAATCCATAAATTTATATTTATACCCACTATTTATACAGGGTGTTTCCAAATTAGACGTGAACCTTGGAGGAGGTGCTAGTATCACTCATTTGCTGTAGTTTGAGCCATATTTATTGATATCCAAAAATCAACAGTTTCCAAGATATTTGAGTTCTTATGTTTCTCAAAATATTTCTCACCTTACTTAATTTTTCGTCAATTTTGTCTACGCTGACCAAGTTTGATTATAATTTTGGATTATTTTTATCAGAAAATAAGCCTGCAACTTTCAAATTTCAAAATTTATGTATGAAAAATTTTATATTAGAAATTGATATTGGTTTTCTTCATACACCAACTTTCAAATTATACTAATTTTTTTTCAACATCTAATTCAGGATAGTTTTGCTTTTTTCCTACGTATCATATCTTTTTCTGATGAAATTAACCCAAAATGGTAATCCAACTTGGTCAACGTAGAAAAAAAGTGACGAAAAATGAAGTAAGGTGAGAAATTTTTTGAAAAACACAAGAACTGAAATATCTCGGAAACTGTTGATTTTTGGTTATCAACAAATATGGCTCAAACGACAGCAAATGAGTGATACTAACACCTCCTCCAAGGTTCACGTCTAATTTGGAAACACCCATAAAAATAAAATATAGAGAGTCAAAAGTTTGAATCCAGAAATAGTTATGCCTCCACCCCCATACTGAGCTTAAAGTTTTCAGTATTGCCGGTTGTATACTGTACACATCCTCTATTATATACAGGGTTGAGCATATATACGTCTGAAATAAAATATTTCTCCAACCAATAACTCAAAATGAAAGCGCTGAAATCCGTCTATTGATTTTTAATTGCCCTTGTTTTCTGGCAACAAAATTGAGTATTTTTCTTCAACCCCTTAGCCGCAACCCCACCCATCTTTAGTTTTTCAAATGGAAACATATAGGATTTGTGGGCTCGTTGCAAAGCTCAGGTAAAGTAGAATCCCACTGTAATCTTTGTTTTTCCTACATTTTGTGGTTATCAGAAGAAACAAAAAGTCTCTTGAAAAAAATAAAGGAGCTTAGCAAAAAATCTTCATTTCTATTTCAGTATCGTGATTATTAACATTATCATTCCAAGGTGTTGATTGAAAAGAAATACTCTATTGGGTTAGGATCTGGAGATCTAGGATGCCATGCAAATTACTACAGAATATGTTTAGACTGTTTAGAGTTATGTATTTATATTTTATTTTGGAGGAAATTTTGTTTGTGCCTTTTATTATTGATTCATTGAATAATTATATTGGCAAATTGTCATCCTCTTCTACACCTTCACTGAGTTTTCAAGTAGATTATTACGTTTTATATTTATTCACAACTTCCTCGAGATAGCCCAGTCCAAAAATTCATTAAAAAAGAATGACAACTTTGAGTGGTACCACGTCCTAAATCTTGATTTAGGTTCTTTCTGAAAAGCGAAAAAGTTATTCGAAATTTGAAATGAAAAGTAAAGTTTTTATCCAGAACAGTTTAAATAAGGATTAATAAGTCCAGCCCTGGAATATTGAAATAATTGATACCTCTCTGATCTGATCTCATCAGTATGTGTCAATAACCTCCGAAATTTCAATAAATTCCGTCGATAAGTTTAGCTTTGATGATAAACTAAGTATTATATAATGTCGAAAATCAAGCACTCTGTAGCTATAGACAAATATTAATTTTTTATACTCAATCCGTACTCACCAAGTCCTACTCTTTCTCTGATAAGAAACACCCTGTATAATTTAAGTCAAACTTGCCTTATACAAATACAAGTACAAGATACAAGATCGTGAGCTACAGGGTGTGATGTGTGACAGTAAAGTTTAATATACAATATAACCCAGCGCTCATTTTGAGGGAGTAAATATGAGTATGAACCATATTTTAATCCTAGAGTGGTAATTATTGCAACTACGAAATGGTATGATAAAGAATAAGAATTTATTTCAGACATAAGGCATCAAAGGACCACCTACTTGACGACTTATTTTTCATGTGCTCGTTCTACTAATCCATCAAATAATTCTTATTGGTTTAAGAATTCTTGGGGTGTATCCTTCATAACTAAATCTCGAGGTTTTATCGAAAGAAAAGGAAGATTTCGGTCGAAGTAACCGATTAATTTGACGAATGCAAACCAATTTATTTCCAGAGTCTTTTCAGTCTATCGTGGAATCAACGCATTTATAACTCGTGGTTTTCTTATATTCTTATCTGCAACCCAAGCCTGGAGCCCACCTAAAGCCAAGCATATTTATTTATGATGGATTCGTACGGGTGTTCCTCGTATGACAAACCACAATATTTATTTGGTTATATAGGATAGATTATGGTTTGGAGGAAACGAAATAGTACATACGTTTTATCTGATCCAGGAAAGGATCTTGTAGTCCCAACTTTATCTCGTTTCTTATGTGGCAGTTTTGTTGGTGTTTGTTGTTGACAGATCCTTATTTGAATTGTGTTATCTTGCACATGTAATAAACTTTACGAAAATTTTGGTTTTGCCGAATTTGCTGTGGAATAATGAAGGGGAAGGGTGCCGTAAGATATTAAAAAATTAGATATACCTATAAGGTTAATTTCATGATTCAAAATCTATCTTGGAGTAATTCCACAGAAAATTAATCCGGAATTATATTAAAAAAACAAACATTACATTTGAAAATGTTTAGGATAATCGTCTTCATTATCTACAAGGTGACCCGAAGGTGTCTAAAATCTATTTTGTGAAATCGGACAAAAATTTAATGCGCCATATTGAGTTTCAGATCTGGTACGTGAAGTAAAAATTAAAATAATTTTTCGAGGTTAAATTCCAGTAAGAAAATCTCACTTTAGCGAAAATGTGAGTCCAGATTAGAAATATACGGAAAAAACCTCACACGAACTAACTAATTAAATTAATTGTCGGACAAAGTTAAGAATGGTAATATAATAAATGTGTACGAAACCAAGACTTAAATATTGTTTCAGATATCGATTAAAATTCATTCTGGGAGAATTCTGCTTTTCCTGAAACTTTTTAGGTTTTTCATCCCCAATCTCTGGAACAAAATCAATTAGAAAAATTTAAATACAGGATTTGCTCCTGCGTGAATTCTTGCACTAATTTGTCAGAAGCAAATCAAGTAGAAAAATTGTTGCCTGACAACTGAAAAATAAAAATTTGAAATTATAATTATACAGGGTGTACCAAGTTCGAGGGCCTATTGGACGTTTCTGGAGAACTGGACCTATTTGGAATCTGAAAATTGGGATTATGATATTGTTCGACATTATCTACTGAGCTGAAATATGAGCACTTTCAGTTATACAGTGATTGGAAATAAATTTTTCAAAAAAAAATTTTTTCTATTATTTCGTTTCTGATAAGATAGAGTATTCAATTTCGATTATATTTCTGTTCAAATCACATCAGGAAAGAAAAAGTAAAAAAAATTTTTTTTGGAAAAATTTACGTTCATTCCCTATATAACTGAAAGTACTTAGGCTTCAAGAATATTTTAGCCTCGATTGCAGCTCAGTTGATAATGTCGAACAATATCATGATCCAAATTTTCAGATTTCAAGAAGTCCAGTTCTTCAGAAATGTCTAAAAGGCCCTCGAACTTGGTACACCTTGTATATAGTAACGTTTCGGAGTCTATATCAGACTCCTTCATCAGACGAAAATCAATTTCCGAATCTTCTGAATTTTTTCAGTTCATTGTGAGGCAACAATTTTTCTACTTGATTTGCTCCTGACAAATTAGTGCAATCATTCACGCAGGAGCAAATCGTTTATTCAAATTTTTTTAATTGATTTTGTTCCAGAGATTGGGAGTGAAAACCCTAAAAAGTTTCAGGAAATTAAATATTGTTATTCTCTTGAATAAGTTCGTAGTAAGATTTAATAAAATAAAAATAAACTAAAATACTAATGAATAAAGGACCGCAATGAGTCTTTTTTTATGTTGAGTTCTAGTGAGAAAAACTGACCCAGTAGAACAATTATCGTAATTTACTAAAATAAAATCCTATAAGAATTTTTTTAAGAAGGACTGTACTGACTTTTCAGTCGATTACATTTGCTCGGTGATAAATTTGAATTTATGAAAATACAATAAAACTTACACTTATACTGGGTGAATCTTTGACACGTACAAATATTTTAATAGTAAATTCTTGAGGTCAAAAGAAACACTTTTTTTCTATAAAATTTTTTTCCTATTCAACCCTAATAAAAAGATATAGCCATTTTAAGTTTTCATAATGAGATGATGTTCCACCCTTGGACAAACAAAATAACCTTCAGAATAACTAGCTAAATCTGTGACACAACACATCTGTGGATCTTTGAAACAGAATTGTATTCAGCCAAACTACCCAATCTTTCAAATTTCACACTTTTTAATTTTTGAATATCAAATTCCTCGAAAACGGCGCATTATAAGAGTAAATATGAGGAAAACTTTCATTTTACAAAACGTTCAAATATTCATTAGATAGCGTCCAACTTAGTTCCAACAGTTGGGTTCTCTGATTTTTTTGGTATTCTTATGGTACTTGATGATCATAATGAGAAAACTGGAAGACGTGCGTGATATCTTGTGTTCGAGAAAGATTATCAAATAAATGAGAAATTATATTCCGAGATTCCTTTCATTCGATAAAACCTTTTTTATGCGACAGAACTAAAAATAACTTTTTTTAATGCTTTTTTAGCCGGTATCTTTTGAACTGAGCCAATTCAGAAAAAATGAAGAAGGAAAAAAGTGTTTCTTTTGACCTCAAGAATCTACTGTTAACATAATATAGTATGTATAGTACAATCAATATATTAAAATTATTAATTTTCAAGTCGGTTAGACGTTGTACAATCTTCACAACTAGAATTTCAGGCTTTTAAGGAACTTATTTATTGGCAGATGTTTGTTCTTCCCTAGGTCGATTTAAGTGAAACAACAAACCTGTTCAGGCTTTCAGTTATAATATTTTTAAGGAAACCCTATCAAAGCTACAAACACGAAGGCGATTGTTGTCCTTTGTTGTTCCTCACTGCAAGTGACTTTCGATAATATTGCAAAAACCGAAGCAAATAATACATGCTGAACTATCAGTATTCAGACATCACATCAAAACTCAAAAGTGTTCAGCCGATTATACAGTCTCACCAAGAACCAACATGTTCTAATTATCAAAAGAAGGTTGATCCCTCCACGTATCACCTATCCTACTCGCAAGGCACTAATTCTCATTTATAAATCTCAGGTGGCCTTGCCCTACATCAAGCCGCTACCTGCGTCCGAATAATAAAAAACGAAAAAAAAAGAGACACGAGACGCCAATGAAATAATAAACATGTAACGTAGGTACAAACGTAAATAATGCGACGAGGTGCCGATTAAGAGGATTCGTATGAATGAGCGGAGATAAGGTCCCCTCAAAGGAGGGGGGAGGGACGGCTAGGGAGCACCGGAATAGGAAAATAGTGAGTAGGAATGGGGTGGAAGCCGCGACCTTGTCGTGAGATGTGTTTTTTACGCGTGTGCATCGCGCGCCCTCTCGCGGCGGCGGTCGCGGTTACACATACGCACGTGGTATCCGTGAGCGATGAACACGTTTTGTATGTGACGATTAAGGGGAGGTTAAAGGTGCTAACACATGACGGGATACATTTCGGGACTGTAACAGGTTCTTGGCAGATATTTTCGTTTTGATTTGTTGTTTATCAAATCATCGCCCACTTGTTCCTTTTGACACCAATATTTTTTATAAATATTAATAACTGTTGATTGGTAGATGACTATCCATGCCCGGAATGTGGTAGGATCTGTAGATCACGGTTGGGTCTCTACAGTCACAGGAGAGTACACAGTCGCAATTAGCCCTGAAAAATTATAAGTCTGCTTTTTCATTTTCTTTACTTTTTGTTTTTTCTCTTTTTTGGTCTTTTTGTAGATTCATTTCCGGCAACGGGATACAGGGATACAGCAATGAATGAATGAATGAATGAATGAATGATATGTATGCGTCCCCATAGTGTGGTTATTAGAAATATGCTCGAATTTCTCCATTAGTAAAAACAATTGTATTGTCATTCGCCAATAAACCTATCCATCAATTTTTCAATTCGGATATACCACAATTCTAATTTTGTGGATTCGTTTAACTGTGTCAAAGGATTGGGTGTGACTCATTGATGGATTATTCGTGATCAATTTCAATTCGGTACATTTGCACATATTTTTTACAATATTGAAAAAAAATTATCCAATTGAAACAAAACTTAGAGGATAACAGAACTGATGCAAATCCTTGTGTTAAATTTCATGTGAATTGTATCGCAAGATTCGCAAGAGAATATAGAAAAAAATTCTGCTTCTCAGAAACTACTAGCCAGATGGCACTCAATTCATAACCAAGTACGAGTTTTGAATTTTATCGCATCTGTGGTTTTAAAAAATAATTTTTTCTCCGGGATACTGAGCAGCTATTGCTGAGTACCTGACTTTCAAAAGTTGCCCGAAATGGGTTTCTTTTGATTTGTAATTTGCTTTCTGAAATAAACTGATCCTCAATGGTTAAGAATTGCATTCATGTTCGTTGTTCCTTCAGAAAAAAAACAATTTGCTCTATTAATATGTATATGTAGGGTTTTTTCAGTTATACCTAATAGTATGATAAAATTCATACATAGTTGTATTCAGCCTCATTACAAAGTATGACTTCTACGTGCATGAATAACTGCTTAACATACCAATTCTCTGTTCTCTGGCATATGCTTTCCACCAATGCAAGTTATTGAGAAAATGTAGCTCACTTTGTCGCATAGTCGAAAGTTTACATAACATTCTTGCAAAAAAATATCTTCAAGTATACTCCATTCACATTTATTTTAGCAGTCTGTTGGCCATGAAATAATTTTCTCAAGTTTTTGTAACTAGAACGGAGTAAGATTGGCACTCATGAAATGTCGTTAATGTCATAACGCCGTTGCCACAACTTATATCAACTTTTATTACGAAAATGCCGAAAGTGATTGAAAAAAGAGACAGGGTTTCAGGAAGTGCTATTTAGAATTCAGGTCCGCTCATTCAAATAGTTATACCCTGATATTCTGAAATCCACAATACTTCAGACGGTAGCGAACATATTGAATGTAAGAGAATTTATATAATGTTTCATCTGGATCTAAACGACTTATCTTTCAGCTGAATATTTCCACAATCAGAAAGATTGTGAATGAAGAGGATGACAAATAATTTCCTTCTATAGGCAGACCCAAAAAAGTGGTAGTATTTGAGCATTTTATGTTTGAGTGAATTAATTCGAAAAGTTTACTACAGGATTTTCGATGAATGTCTTCGTAGAATAAGTTCCCGAAAATTGATTTTTCTATTTTTCATTTGACTTGTCCTATACATCGTAAATGTCTTAAGGTACCAATAAATACCTAATTATTATTATTATATCAATGTATTGAGATGAACATCCACAAATACGAGCCAGTTGTCCTGTTAATTGTTTCTTCAATTGAAATTTTTGTTCAATGGTGATGTTCATCTCGACTTGAAACTTCCTTTATTTCTTTTCACTCATATTGCTTCAAAATGATATTTGTTAAAGAATTTAACATTCTTGTAATTATCTGTCAATTCCTTCGAGAGATACCCATTCCCAACCACTGCATCATATGCATTTCATCTTCGGGTTGATATTTTTGAAATCTACAACTGATATAACGTATTCAAACTTTAGCCAAAGAAGATAACGAACATTAACTCTCCTCAGGCTAGTACATATTATGATATTATACTGATCTCTTGTATTTTCCATGTAAATAACTGGATTTGGTATGCCTTCAATCAGTTTGTAAAAACTTCAATTATGTTCGTCACATATTTTACGAAGATATTCGACATTGTGATAAAATACGTAACAACAGAAACTTTAACGTAGAACGGACAACATAGCGTTGATTTAAAACCCAAAAATTTTTTTACAAGCTCCATAACCCCACATTTTCGTACTATACAGAGTGAAATTTGTAAATATCCATGCCCAACCGAGTGCTAAAATAAAAGTGAATGGAGTATATTTAGAACTTAACGGAGAACACTAATGAGGAAATAAATAGTTTCACTACATCCTGCAGCTATAATAGTAGCTGATATTAATATGCACTAACCGGTTTAGGAAAACGAACAAGTTTAACGAATTGTTATGCAATAAAAGAATAGTGATCTACCTGCAGACTTGTCGTCCGACAAGCCGGAACCCGCAGCCATGCCTCGATCTCCACAATATCTCCATTCTGTTCCGATTTCACTCTGCGACAGCACGCGTCCTATCTCGCCGTGCATCGCCAGGTGCTGCAAGATTCCCGAAACGGGGAAAATATGTTTTTACGCTAAAAACACAAAGTGGAACAAGAGGGTGGTTTTTTGTTACAGCCGCTGCTGCATTCAGCCGTCATTCGTGGCAGACTGTTGAAATTGCGAGCACATGTACAATTGTACCCTTAAATATAGAAACTACTGTGATTTTAAAAAACAACGGAATCGGGGGGGTTGGTTCATTATAATTAGAGTTGGCTGGGATGGAACAAAACGATTTGGGTATTTTTAAAGTGGAATACGATATCTCTAATCGTGTTACTGAAGGAAAGTACGACAATGATATTCAAGACAATGGATGAGCGTTCAAATCCATTACAAGACATCTTTAGGTCGAGTGGAGGATATACATATAAACTGCTCCACATGCGTTAGGGATATTGACTTAAATTGCAAAAAACATATGGTTAAAATAAGATTTTTGTGATGAAAATTCGTATTAATATGATTTCAAGTTGCAAATTAATTTTAGCCTGTAGGTCTGCAGCGTATACAGGGTGGTTAAGAAAAATCGAGTAAAATAACGAAATTTTATTCCCAGAGAATTCAAGCATTTTGAGACTATCAATACAATGTATGGCCTCCACGGGCATCAATAACAGCTTGACATCTTCTTTGCATACTACACACGAGGTTGTTGAACATTTCTTGAAGAATTTGATCCCATAAACGGGGCAGAAGCTCTCTCAGATCATTTAATGATTCTGGGGTAGGTTGATGGTTATCTAATCTTCTTTGGAGCATATCCCATGCAAGTTCTATGCAATTCAAATCTGGTGAGTGCGGAGGTATTGGTAAATGTGGAATACCAAGCTCCTCGCGCGCATTCTCAACTATGACTGCACGGTGCGGTCTAGCGTTATCGTCTAGAAATTGAAAAGTTTCACCAATAGCAGCGTGAAGACTTGGCACAACATTGTCAATGACATGCTCCCTATAGTGTAAGGCGGTAATATTCCCAGGACAAATGTGTAGATCTATGCGCCCGTTCAAACATATCCCGGCCCATACCATAACACTTCCCCCTCGGAATGGATGGACTTCTTGGACATAGCGACGATTACGGGGTATGCGTGGGAT
Organism: Coccinella septempunctata; assembly: GCF_907165205.1. Taxonomy (NCBI): domain Eukaryota; kingdom Metazoa; phylum Arthropoda; class Insecta; order Coleoptera; family Coccinellidae; genus Coccinella; species Coccinella septempunctata. The sequence continues at coordinate 17,921,979 of NC_058196.1, forward strand.
TGTCCATACCCTTATTCTTCGAGAATCTGAAAAGCGTCCATATCTGGATTCATCAGTGAAAAGGACACTACGCCATTGATCGTTCCAATTGATATGTTGCTTTGCCCATTCCAGTCTTTGACGCTTATGATCGCGTATTAATGGAACTCCTCTTATTGGACGTCTAGAACCTAGATTCACCTCTCTCAAACGTCGTCTGATGGTTTCGATGGAAACTTGGACCCCATCTGCATTTTGAAGAGTATTCCGTAGCATTCTACACGTAGATCTAGGGTTTCTTCTCGCCGAAACGATCATGAAATGATCCTGAGCAACTGTTGTTTTTCGACGCCCACCAAGCCTTGGTCTTTCCAACACGGAACCTGTCTCCCTGAACCTATTCCAAAGTCGAGATATCACACTTTGGCTGACTTGGAGCATTTCCGCTACAACAACACCCTGTAGCATTCCGATATCCCTATAAGCCTTAGCGTTTGTTAATTTACGTCTTGGCAGTTTCAGAAAACTCGTTTCAAATCGAAGCCGTTGATAAACTAACTTCATTTCAAAATAAGAACATTCATGAAGCATATGCAAAGAACCAAACCTCAGAAAAAAGGCGACCAGATTGACCGATTGACGAAATGTCTCATACTGATTTTTATTGGATCGATTCAAGTTGTTATTGAGTTTTAAATGATTTTACAGCGATTTTCTCGAAGATAACAACTTAAAAACGATTGAATACGATATCCCTAACTCTTGTGGAGCAGTATATATTAACAATCTGGTGATTTAGAGCACTTTTCTATAATTTTAAAAATTTTCTTATTTTATTTTTCTGTGAGTGAGCTGCAAATCTAAATTTTTCAATTTTTGCCGACTAACCATCACAACTAACTTTTTTATTAAGATTCACCCATTGCGACATTATCACAAAATCACTTGAATTAAGATAGAATCCTGACGGAATTCACAAAATGTAGGTGGCCGGTTAAATATGCTTTTGAAGTCTGACCACCGGTTTCACAAAGCTTGATCGGAGACTCAACGCTTGATTCACGAATAAACATCAATTTGTTTTCAATCGATAATACAGTCGTTATGAACATTCAGAATATCATTTAGGCATCAAATTATGATCCGTATACATCCATTCAATGATCCTCTGTTGCTACTTTTTCAGTATAATCAGAAACGAAAAGGTTTTAGTGATTTCGTCTTGGAAATCGAAATCAAAGTTTTCTGGAAGTGGGGTTTAATGTACAGGGTGGGCAAATTTCGATGTTTTTTTAGCACTATAGCTTTTAAACCAGAGAAGATAGACAAAATCTGATACCCCATTCTCGTTCTCTTTTTCTGAGAAACTAACAAGAGTAGTAGTCATTTTTGGACACCTTCTTTTGTTATCGTGTTATAAGCGAAAATTGGAAAAATGGCGTTTTCGCACACTAGATTTCTGTGCAATTTTTTTAAAGCTTTTTTTTACTGATTTCAAAAATATATAACATCATATGATTTGTATCAATATAAATAATAGAAAATGGACAAAAACCTTTTTTCTCAATATTTCTATGGTTTTTACTTTTGATGAGAATAGAAAAATGAGCATCTTATGATTACCACAGTCACCTTCTATTAGTCCTTTTATTTCTATGCTTGTTACTCAATTTTCCAAGATTCAAATTTTGTGAAAATTGGCCGAAAGGAAACTGCTCTTGTTATAGGAAGCTCTATTTTTCTGTGCTCGTCCAAAGTTAAAACCGTAGAAATATTGAGAAAAAAGGTTTTTGACCCTTTTCTATTATTTATATTGATACAAATCATATGATGTTATATATTTTTGAAATCAGTAAAAAAAGAGCTTTCAAAAAATTGCACAAAAATCTAGTGTTTCCATTTAAAAAATCATAATTTTGAGTCATAGCTTCGTAATTAAAAATCTTACTAAAAAGGCAAGCACGCCACTGGATTCTTCTTAAAAAAGTGCCTATATAATGTTTTAATTTCAGAGCTCTATCATCAGTATCAGCGGAAATACAAATTTATTTCGAAATCGCCATTTTTCCAAGTTTCGCTTATAACACGAAAACAAAAGAAGGTGGCCAACAATGACTACTACTCTTGTTAGTTTCTTAGAAAAAGAGAACGAGAATGGGGTATCAGAGGTTGTCTATCTCCTCTGGTTCAAATGCTTCAATGCTAAAACTTCGAAATTTGCCCATCCTGTACATAGGTGTAGGGACATGGTCATATCCACCTGGTTAGCTTACAAATTCTGGACGGTGTATATATGATTGCAACTACCAAGCATTTTCGGCACGCAGAGCATGCTCAAAAATCGACTGCACCCGCCCTGAACGAGGTCGAACATGAAAAAAATACATTTCCAACGTGAAACTGCGCACAAAGTTGCCCAGAATTAAAAACCCTCCGCTGCCCTTCCCTTAATTAACTGAAATTTCATCTTTGCCTTCGCAAATTGAATTTCAATTTCATTTCAACGTCACGGCCAGCTCCGATCGCAAGAGCGGAAAACGGGGGGAACCTGCGAACTTTTCGGAAAAAGAGACAGCGGGCGGGCTTGGGGGGTAGGGAGGGATACAGCGCGCCGTACAAAGTATTAGAAGGTATTATTATTTGAGACGGAGAAAAAGTAGCATTATGAATGCTGCTTTGCTTGTTAATAATTAACCGGTGGAAGTAAAAAGTTGGAACTTCAAAGACAGGATCTGTCACGGACAATGTGCCTTTGATGTTCTTTAGCTACCTTTACTCTTCTCCTCGTTTTTGCAGCGAACGTTCGATTTTCTTTTGGCGTTGAGAGTCAGGGTTGGAATGGAATGAACGTTAATGCTGAAATAATTAATGTGGGGTCATCCGTGCTCCTAAATGATCAGCCATTTCATCTGCTTTTTAGTTGCTGAAAATGATATTTGATATATTTCTAAGTGATACTTTTGTAGGGATAAAATGTCTTCTTCATGAAAAGAAACAGAGTTTTGGTTCAAATCGTGCCTAAATTCTTGTTGATAAAAAAAAATATGAAGAAGTAATAAGAATTAATTCACATGCATACCACCCGCCGATTTGAATATCAACAAGTAGTGTTACGATCTGAATTGAGCTAGACAATTTGCCATCGTCAGGGCCACTAAATTCATTCATTCATTGCTGTATCCCGTTACCGGGAATAAATCTACAAAAAGACAAAAAAAGAAAAAAAAAAAGGTGCGAATAGACTTATAATTTCTTAGGGCTAATGGGGAATTCTCCTCAATTTGGGTTAGCACTGCATATGCAAGTTTAAACTGAATAATTATGAGTTTCAGTTATGATTTTTTCAAATTTACCGCGGAAACTATTCAAAATCATCCTTCAAATATGGGGTTTTAAAATTTAAATCGCTTGTGCGGAGCTTACGATTTCGCAATGAAAAAAACATCGATCAGCTTGTTTATGAAATAACAGCTGTTGATCTACAGGCGCGTACTTAGTGGCGAGCTTCAACTGCAACCGGCCATAAAAATCCCATAAAATTTTACGACCTTCCTCGTTCGTCGCAGACTTCATAGACAGCCATCTTTGTCTATCTCATCAATATAATGCATTTGTTGTCCTTTATTAACAAGGCATATTTCAGTCGATGTTGCCAGCTTGTTCAATTCTCACAAAACGCTTTAAGCTTTAAATACCCACTAAGGTATAAGCTACAGTGCTTAAAACAATTTTTTTGGGGAAACGGTTGAAATGTTTATTTCAAAACGTGCCGTTTCAGAGATATTTCATAAAAAATACATCATTTTCGTCAGAAGGAGTATTCCCTATTTGCGACTGTGTGCCCTCCTGTGACTGAAGAGGCCCAACCGTAACCTACAGATCCTTCCACACTACGGGCATGGATAGTCAGCAACCAGATCTGGCCGCCGCTGTATCCTTCTCGAGTCTCCATTATAACTGTGTACGAAAGACTTCCAGTGTGACCTGCCCAAAGCTAGTTGTTCCCAGTTATGATTGGCATTTTCTGATATTAGGAATTGCTGTAGTATATCCTTAAACCGCTTATACTGGCCTCCTGGTTTTCGGGCTCCCTCTGTGAATTCGCCATACAGAGCTATTTTGGGGAGTCTTGTGTCTTGCATCCTCAGAATGTGGCCGCTCCATCTGAGTCGGGCCCTCGTTACTTGAGTCTCAATTGTTGTACAACTCGCACATTGCAAGACTTCTGCATTCGAAACTTTGTGGAACCATCTGATGTGCATTATCTGTCTTAGATGGAGAACGTTCCACCGAAGAAAAGCAGATGCTGACCAAGATTTCGGTCTCATTGGACCTCGTCAGAGCGACGCAGCTTTTTCTTCGATAGAAAAACGACAATATGAATAATCTGTGCAAATTGCATAGAAGGTTCAACTTCTATATTTTATTATCAACTCCGTGAATTAACTGGATGAGTCTGAGGAAGATGCTGTACTAGAAACAGTGTCTTCTTAATAATATCTCACACATGATGAGGGTGGAGTACTACCCGAATAGATGAAAAAATGCAGAACTGGCTGTACTCAACAAGCCTGGAACGGACCAAAAATTTTCACTAAACTACCACTTGGAGAAATAATCCAGTGGTTCATCACAATAATGAATGAAATATAAAACTGAATTTTACACCACCGCACCGGAGCAATTTGGATACAGAAAGGAACACTCTAGGTACTGATCTTCAATGCAAAACATAAAATACGTCGCAGACAAAATATATACTAAAGAATCCACGGGACTAGCTGTAATGGATATTGAGAGAGCTATTGATAGAGCATCTCAGGAAGGCATGACCCAGGCAGCAAGTGTACGTCTAAATGACATATACTCAATTGGTGATTTCGTGACGGTAGACGTACTATGAACGTCATTGAGGTGACGTTATAAAGACGTCTTCACTTACTGCATAGTACTCTGTAGCGCGTGCCATTATTGAATAAGGGTCCGTCAATTCCAAATGTTACTTCATCGGAGAAGAAGCTATGTTGGTCTGACGAGATCGAGGACGAGATCAAACGAGACCAAAACCATCTGTTTTTCTTCGATGGAGCGATGATGGTGGCCCTAACGATGGCATATTGGCTTTGGCTAGCTCATTCAGATCGTAATTCCTATCGAATTCGTATCGGCGGGTAGTATGCACCTGAATTAAGTCATATTATTATTCATTGCCTTCCTCGTAAGGCGTTATCCCTTTCATAAGACGTCAAAATAACGTCATACACTGACGTCATAATGAAGCTGAGATTTGACCGTCATCTATACGTCAATTTTAAGGTCTATACGTCTATATGACGTCTGACATGACCTTTAAGGTACGTCATTATGACGTACGCTTGCTTCCTGGGGATTTACAAGTTTTGAGAGATAATTGAGAATTATTTGAGAAATAGGAACTACGATGTCAAAATGGATAAAAAATCCCTCCAAATTAGACACTTGATGACAGGAATACCACATGGATCGGTACTTGGTCCTTTGCTGGCCTCGTTTGTTTGTTTAACTTAGGGTTTTTAAAAACATATATCTATTTGTTTCTTCATTGGCTATACAAAGGACAGTGAATTTAATTCTTTTTTTCTCATTGAGTTATGACTCAATACTTACTTTATAATAATAATAAAAAATGATGAGAAAGATCAAAGAATGTTGACCCATTTAATAAATACATCTTTCAATAGTATAAAATTTAATCATATTCATAATAAAATAAAGTTGAATGTTAATAAAATAATTGATTTGCATTTCATTTTAGCATTCTCTATCCGCTTCTTGAAGAAATATGTGCATGCGAAATTATTCCAAAGACCTCTATTGTCGAAATATTCACCAGACCAGTAGACCACATAGTGAGACTCTTGCATGAGACTCTAGACGAGACTTTGTTGGATATCACTAGGGACAACATTTGACAAACCATAATTTTAAATCTCATCCAAGAAACCATATGCTTCAATAAAAAACCATTCATACTTCTACTACTACTTCGAAAAATCGAAAAGAATCTTGAAATCGTATTTGAAAACAAATATTTTCCATATTTACCTTGAAACTCAGGTATTTGGATCGACCTTTTTCAAAAATCAAGCCCATAACATGAGTGGAGTTTCTGGCTACATATGCACGTTCAAAAGCACGGAAACCTCTCCAATTTATTCTACTTTATTCCCCCTCTCAGTCTATCACTATCTTTGTGTTATATCAGAGGAAACCTTCCTCCTTTTCTATGAACGTACCTACCGAGTCTTTTTCGTAAAAAACTATGAAAAGTATTGCTGAGTTCAGCTTATATCAAGTTTTCAAACGAATGTGAGTAGAAGTTAATATTTTCTTCATGGAAAAACCCAAAAACAAGATAGCATCGTCCCCATGGCGGCAATGCCACGGCATCTCGACAAAACTCTGTTTTATTAATTTTCGGAATCGCAATAATGATTCTGGAGATGGCAGAGAGTGATGCTTTCTAATTAAATATTCGCTCGCTAAAGCTCGTTATCGGAGTCTACAAAGGAACATGTTAATTAAAAACGGTCCACTTGACAGATAGGACGTTTTCCTTTTTTGCATGTTCAGGAATATTCATTAAGGAGGGAAATTAGGGAAGAGTTTGCCTTCGGCGCCTCAAATTGCGAAACTTCATCAAATTTTCATCCTGTTTTCCAGAATTATTTCCAGAGTTATTTGTCAGTCGAAAAGGTCGGTAAAAACGGGCTTCTGAGGAAACTCTGATGACATGAAATCAACTGGGTGTTTTTATGAACCGAAAAGTTTCGAAAGCTTCTGGAAACTGGAGGAAAATATGAATTGAGCAAAATACGAAATATATATAACTGATTGCTGCAAAACGAACGGAAGAACTCGAGACGAATAAAATTATGGAGAAGGTGGAAAAGAACAATGAAATAATTGAAGCTTCAGGAGAAACTGTCATACATTACAGTTAAGAAACAAAATTATTAAATTCTGTGGAAATTGATGGCGAAAATGCAAAAACTGTACAATACTGTGCAAATTCGGCTTCTTCATAATTTCTAGATGGTTGGTGAAGCAAATTTTTGAAAAATCGTTTTTCTAACGAAGAAATTTTTTTACACAATAGTTCTTTGTTTGGGACAATCACATATCTTAGTCTACTAATAATCCTGACTATATGGAGAAACTCAAAAACTGCATGCTCGGCGCCTTGTAATAAGAATTCTGGAGTGTAAATGGAACCAGCTGTGAGTGGCAAACAACTGATTTGAGAAAAAAATAAAATCTGTGTTGAATTTCCCTTCTAAGAAAGATATGAAGTGATGCCATGGCTCGAACAATGATGGTCCAAAATTACACAAATTACATGCGCCACCATGGCACCATGGCAGAAACGTCTTCCACACAAAACAGAAAGGCTAAGAAGAGACATTGGACGACTGACGGAGTACTTGAACGGGAATCGCGGAAGAAAGGTTGTGAAAGCTGCCAAAGAAATCATGGCTAGAAACAGAACACTCACAGAACGAGAGAAGGAGAATGCTACAACTCACCACTGCCTCGACACTCTGAAGGAAAAGTTAAGTCTGTACGCAGAACGCCTGAGGAGATATAAAAGCAATTATAGCCGGAAAAGAGACAATAATTCATTCGAAAAGTCGGAAAAAACTTTCTACTGGTGACTCACATCGTCTGATGGAGAAAATGGAAAGTTACCACCACAGGAAGCCTATGAACAATTCTGGACCGAACAATTATCAACGAAACCTCAGTTCAATGGAGATACCGGATGGATTGAAGATGAAAAATCTGAAGCTACAAAATATGAGCCAATGCAGCAGACATGATCACAATTGAAGAAGTAAAATCAACTATCAGAGGACTACACAACTGGAAAACACCTGGGCCTGATGGATTACAGAACTTCTGGATCAAGAAACTTTGGATCATGCATGACAAACTGAACTCCGCAATCAATGATGTCATTGAAAATCCGTAAAGAATTCCAGTATTCCTTACACATGACACAACATACCTGTTACCTAAAGACCAAAGCAATACAGAAGACCCATCCAAGTACCGTCCAATCACATCTTTACATTGGCGATTTGAAACTCATCGCATCTACCAAAAAACAGATGCTGAAAATGGTGGAAGGATTCTCGGAAGACAAGAAATGAAGTTTGGACTAGAAAAATGTCGATTGCTGAACATAACGAGAGGAAAAATAGAAGTTGGTACGTTCAAACTCAAGGAAGGTGCAAAAATTGAGGCATTAAAGGGAGGAGACACATACAAGTATCTAGGCATAAAACAGGCAAGAAAAATCAATCAGAGCCAGATGAAGAAAGAATTAACGAGGAATTCACCCTAAGATTGAGAAGGATAATGAGAACTGGTCTTCATAGCAAGAATCTGATCGAAGTGATTAATACCTACGCTTGCTCGGCGCTGAGCTATTCAGTCGGTATCATCTCTTGGACCACCACCGACTTAGCAGCCTTACAGAGAAAAATAAGAACGATCCTGACTAAACACAATAAACATCACCAGAAAAGCTCAATATAACGGACACAGCTGCCACGACATCTTGGGGGTAGAGAAATTGTTGATTTGTAGAACCGTATGTCCCAGGAAATTGAAGGACTTCGAAAATATTTCCTGAGTACCTAAGGCTGCTTCGTCAGAACTCCATCGAGTAGTTTGTGTTGCTGATAGTTCTACACCGTTAAAGTTACAACAGGACCACTTGGAAACAGTCGAACACTCTGCAGAAAGTAAAATGCAGAAACTGATTGGTAAACCTTTGCATGGAAGGCACCAGAACGAGGTCAATCATTATTACGTCGACATATCTGCGTCGAACTGCTGGTTGACTTCCGGAAGGTTGTTTCCTGAGACAGAGGGTTTCATGCCATCCAGGATCAGGTGATTCCAACAAGGAACTACATGAAATATATCGCCAAGGATGTCTCAGTGGCGGATGATAGCTGTCGTTATGGCTGTGCGACACATGAAACTATCCAGCATATTACCGGGGGATGTCAGTAGTTCTCTGGCACGGAGTACAAAAATAGACATGATGCGGTTGTCAAGATTCTTTACCAAGAATTGGCACTAAAACACCAACTTCAAAGTTCGAAAAAGGTTCCTTATTACAGTTACTATCCGGATGCTGTATTAGAAAATGAACATCACAAGCTCTACTGGGATCGCACGGTTCTCACAGACCAGAAAATAACCCACAATAGACCAGATCTCATATTGCTCAATAAGGATGAGGACAGAGCACTATTCATCGACGTGGCTATTCCAAATAATAACAATCTTCTAGATGGCAAACTGAAAAAATTTCAAAATACAGAGATCTAGAGGAACAAACCAGGAGACAGTGAAAGTTAAAAGAGATTAAGACCATCCCTATTGTCATTTCATCTACAGGCCTGATACCGAAGAAACTACTAGATAACTTGAGGAAACTTCAGTTGGACGAAAATATCTATAGAGTTATGCAGAAGGCGGTACTCCTGGAACGGCGAGAAATGTACGCAAACCTGAAAACCTGGAAAGGGCTCCAACAGAGCTTAATCCTTTTGATATCTGAGATATCTGGGATGAGTGAATTTTCCTCTGGAGAGGAGTGTTAAAGACGCAAGGCTAAAGTCAATTTTATTCATCCCTCAGACAAAGTACATTTGTATAGGAAACGTCAAAGAAACCAAACGCTACAATTAAGAAAACAATAAAATAAAAGGAAACTCTATACAAGACATGTAAAGTATGTTTTGGAAACTATTATCAAAGACAAAATATTTTGTAGAAAAAATATAATCGATTGACTGAGAATCCATTGGTCCTCAATATTTCATACTGCTTGATGATCAGGAGCGGCCACTTTTTAAGTAGAGATAAGGGGGTTACATGTCACTGCGACCTTAACGTCTATTGTGCCCTTGAGTAAAGATACGAACATTTGAGCATAATTTGTGGATATGATTATTAGAAAATCTGGAAAATCTTTCGGTACCTGGTTGGATGACTAATATCGTTATGAATTTTATTTGAACAAGTCCGCAAAAGCTCCTAACTTGCTTCAGTGCTTTCCTTATTTTTATAACGAGGTACCTACTTAATTAAAATTAGGTGATCAAAAAGAGGATATCAATCAAAACAAAATGTACTAAACTAATGAGGTATAATCAATGACGCCCCGTAAAGAAACCCCAAATCAACCAGTAGAACTTCCATTGATTTAATCCTGCATAATCGACAATCGAGAAATATCCCGCCATCGAGATCGTGCAAATTTAGGCGCGTTAATAAAGGTCCGGCACCCTTGGAGGGCCGCATTCTAGATCGGTCAGGTAGAAAAAAACATCATCGAAATTCAATTCGGGCTATTGACAGCTGCCCACTGGCCGATGGCAGATCTTCACCCCCCGTTCGTGTTCGGGTCCGCGATCTTGCAGGCGTGGGTCTATATAGGATGTTTTTTTCAATTTTGTATCCGATTAACTTGTTTATGATTCGTTGAATGGATGTCCCTTCCGGAGATTTGACGGAAAAAAACTTGTTTTGGGTTCAACGAAGCTGTCGTGATCCGCGAAAGAAAACAACTGGGAATAATAAGATTACGAATGAATTTTAGATTTAGGAGTTAGGGGATATTGAATCTTTGCATTTACTGAGTGTCGTGGAAATGACAACATCAAGAAATTACCTACACGAATTTCTATATTTCGACCCAATTTGACAGAAACATCGATTGGGAATGTATTATATCTTTTTTTATAGCACAAGTATTTTTCGCTTAACATTATATAGAAAAATTTTAGAAGTGAACGATATTTTTCAGCAAATTTTCAAGCCCCAGCTTTTCTGAACAATTCATACCTATTATTCAAGATATTCCAAAGCTTTCCAGACATATTTGAGCATTAAGACGAATATTCCCTTTTCGGGATATTTGTTTTACTCGAAACCACAGCTTCATTATAGGAAATGATATATTAAAAACGAAAAACTGAAAAAAGTTACAGGTAATCATGCATTCTCAACTCGATTAATACAGGGGTGGTCCAGATCGTAGCCAAGAAATTTTAACCACGTATTCTTCATCAAAAATAAGCCCTAGTTTGTCATATAAACATATGTCGAGAAATGATTCCTCTCCGAGATACGGGGTGTTAAAATTATAGAAAAAAAAAGTTTTTTATTAATAACTTCCACACTGCTTAAAATATTTTTATGAAATTTGAGACATAGGTTTTGAGCGTCAAGGACCACTTTTAGCATAATATCATTTCTTTTTCATTCTACCAGTGGCGTCCGTACTGCAGCAAGACTGAATATTTTCAGATAAAAAAATAATACGCCACTGGTATTTCCGACAATAAAAATTACTATTTAAATCCTTATTTAATTTGGAGAAAATTCGGTATTCTGACTTTTTGCTGTACGAGGCACCGTTTCCGGTTAAAAAAATAAAACACATTTTCATGCATGAAGAAATCGCCAAAATTTGATAAGGTAGGTACATAATAATAATAAGACTATTTTTGCTATATCAAATTTTGGCGATTTCTTCATACATGAAAATGTGTTTTATTTTTTTAACCGGAAACGGTGCCTCATACAGCAAAAAGTCAGAATACCGAATTTTCTCCAAATTAAATAAGGATTTAAATAGTAATTTTTATTGTCGGAAATACCAGTGGCGTATTATTTTTTTATCTGAAAATATTCAGTCTTGCTGCAGTACGGACGCCACTGGTAGAATAAAAAAGAAATGATATTATGCAAAAAGTGATCCATGACGCTCAAAACCTATGTCTCAAATTTCATGAAAATATTTCAAGAAGTGTGAAAGTTATCAATTAAAAACTTTTTTTTTTCTATAATTTTAACACCCCGTATCTCGGAGAGGAAACATTTCTCGACATATGTTTATATGACAAACTAGGGCTTATTTTTGATGTAGAATACGTGGTTAAAATTTCTTGGTTACGATCTGGACCACCCTGTATTAATCGAGTTGAGAATGCATGATTACCTTAAACTTTTTTCAGTTTTTCGTTTTTGATATATCATTTCCTATAATGAAGCTGTGGTTTCTAGTAAAACAAACATCCCGACTAGGGAATATTTGTCTTAATGCTAAAATATGTCTGGAAAGCTTTGGAATATCTTGAATAATAGGTATGAATTGTTCAGAAAAGCTGGGGCTTGAAAATTTGCTGAAAAATATCGTTCACTTCTAAAATTTTTCTATATAATGTTCAGAAGTTAAGCGAAAAATACAATATTTGTGCTACCCTGCATAACAACGTATCCATTTATCCTGTCGGTAAAATCGTTATCAGACATGATGCAGATGGAAGTATCAGTAACCTTCAAACAAAATTTCAAATTGGTCAAAAAACTTGAAAGTTATTCAAGATTCAATTCAGGCAAATTTTGTTTCGTCCGGTTAATTTTGCTTAAAAAAGAAATAATAGTTCATCTATTACCTTATTCTATTGAGAATTTGTGACTTAGGTAAGTGGATTACTCAAACTCTTCAATGAAAAAAAAGGGTTATCAAATTCGAATCTTGTACAGGGTGTCCCAAAACTAGTGAATCAAACGTCACACCACGATAGAGTAGATCAAATACTATCGAATGACACTAACATTAGTTGAGCGAAAATGTAGCGTTTCTGAAAAAACCTAACCTAAAGTTGCCGATTTTCGAACTATTTTTTTCAATCACAAAGCTAATTTGTGATTAAGGATAGGGTGTTTCTCCCATATTATCACCCCTATAGAGGGGGTTTATTCTGAGTAAAAAAATCATGTAGAAAAAACAATTGTTTTAATTTACATTTACTTAGGTTATGGATTAACTACTTAAAATAATTTCAATTAGGGGAGATAAAACAATAATCTTAGTTCAATATAATTTAAAATCGATATCCTTTTTCACAAACTGGCCCTGTGATTAAGAAAAATAGTTAGAAAATCTTCAACTTTAAGTATTTTAAAAAAATTCTGATTATTTTGGAAACGGTTCATTTTCGTTGAACTGATGTTGGTGTCATTCGATAATATTTGGTCTACTCCATCGTGGTTTGACGTTTGATTCACTAGTTTTGGGGCACCCTGTATATAAAAAACTCCTCAACAAGCGTGAGAAACACGATATATATAGAAAGGGGTACATTTCCATCATGATTTCATTTCGATGATATCCCAACATAAACGTTAAAAAAACTCATATTTCAGTATCCAAAAGTCCATCATTGGCTTCTGATTATATCAATGATGCTCTTTCCGCGTACAGCCCTCAGTATCAACTACAACGCATTAGGCGAAGAAATTCAGACGTCCATAACTCAAAGGTATAATCAAGGGCAATATTTCATAGTGAGATATCTTCATTCACAAAATTGAAACTTCCTGACCTTTTTAAGCCATTCAGGATGCTGTAATAAAAAGACTCCGAAGGTCTTGTCATTAAAATAAGATTCAGGTCGATTCTGGAATTGTACCGGTTCGAGATATTAAAGTGTTTCTTGGTTTTTTCAGATCAGGGGATGTTGAACGATTCCCAGATGTCATTCAAAATTAGTGAAAAGTACCAACACAAAGAAACTGACCCTTTTGCGGTTATTTCTATACACCTACCTACGTTTTTTTTTTGTGAACATAATGTTAAAACTCAATAATAAGTCAGATGTCCACATGCTGGTGATTCCTTTGATTTCTGATGCACTATTTGCACAGATCTTTGAAGATCATAATATAGTCTAGAAAATGTAGGTTGTCCCTTTTAATTTTTTAAACATGAATAGATTCGCTTGAAATTTCGATAAGTGACAGATAATAGATACCACAAAAATCAAAAAGTGACCCAAATGAACAGGTCAATTTTAGGAGAAAAAGTGTTGTGTGAAGTTTTTTCGATAAACCAATTCTTTTCGAGAACTCATACAAATTCATAATAGGGTGAATCCTACTACTTTTTTCTACCGAGACTTCTCACCTCCCGGTTGTTATTCTTTTGTCAGGTTTGAAGGTTTTGAATTCTTTTATTTGTTTCTCATTTGTAAACGTCAGTTTCCAAAAACACAATATTAATCAAGAAAGTTTATTTTATCAAGTCACTAACTTATAAAACTGACAGTTAACTTGCAAAATTTTAGTAGTAGTAGTAGTTTTTTAGTAATTAGTAGTATTATTTACATTATAAAATTTTGTTTTATCGTCATATATGTTGAAAATCATGGTACAATTGTTATTTCCAGTAACACAGATTTTTGATGATGAAAGAGTTGATACTGATGATGATGAACCATCTGTTGACTCAGAAACTGCTGAACTCGAGAACTGTAGAACATTTGTACTATCCTACTTTGTACTCTCTACCAAATAATTTGCTAGACATTTCGATTTTTTTTGTTGACCGAATCATCGACATAACTCATCGCAATTTCGGTGCTTTCCACCCTCCTGCACGCTTTAGTGCTAAAATATCTCCACCCGAATCAGCAACCATAGTGGCTCCAGTTCTGCGAAAAGAGTGGCCGGTGTATAACTCTGGGTCTTTTAAACCTAAATATTTCGCTATTTGCTTTGGGACACCACCAATAGTGTGCTGGCCAGCATTAAGGGAAATGCACTTTCCATGTCGGTATGTCAAAAAAATTTTAGGCTTTCTGTTATAGGAGGCCGAAGATTTACATATTTTCTGTATAACATGCATGGCTTGAAGCTGCAGCCATCATCGGTTATGGTGAATCTTCTTGTTGTTAAATTTTTTGTTGGCCGCAATGTCACAATAACGTATTTTCCCATATCTTCTACATCATTCATGTTTAAGGAGAGAATTTCGTCACATCGACAACATCCAAAAATCCCAAATATTGTTACAATTTTCGCCAGCAACCACTGGTCATCAGGAGCATGTAAAAGAAATTGTTCAGCCTTTTCTTTACTTAATACCTTGGCTTTTTTGGCTTATAACGCTCATTTTCTCGTTTCAGAAACGCTATTACCTTTTGAAATCTGCAAATGACAACTAAACGTCATATTTTTCAATACATTTTTTAAGGAAAACAAACCTGCGAACAGGGGCATTTCCAAGCAGCTTTTCAGCATAGACCATTTTGCCCATAAAGTATTAGGGCTGAATCTAGCTGATAGTTGATTCAAGTAGACCAACAAAACATCTTCAGTTACCCCAAACACACTATTTTTGTTTTGCCACTTTTTGAAGTCGTCATATTCTCAATCGTACCTTGAAGCTGATTTTGCAGGTAATAAACTTGAAGCTACACTGCTGGCTGCCTGAATAATTTCTTTTGGTACATTCATTTTTCGCTTTCGCCAAAACAAATGTAAAGAAAAATAAACAGACATGTTCATGGCGACGCTTCCATAGCTTGCGACATTTGCGACAATTTATTGAGATTTTTTTGGAATTTATCTAACCTTTTTACAAATGAGAAACAAATGAAATATAAAACAATACACGCAAGGTAACGGGTTTTATGTTGAAGTGTCAATCTTTCCTCTATGGTTAGAATGTTTTTTAGGTTAGTTTTTTTTTCTATGATTAGTGAGTAAGAAAAATGGTTGTACCTAAGATGGTGGTATTTGAGACAGAATAAAGCTATTGTTAGAAGAAGAGTATTATTCATAAAAATCACATCAGCACACTGCTGCGAAGTAAATTCAAGAGGGTTATGGGCCCAGAGCGTTTGCTGATTATTGAAGGTAACCAGGATTAAAAAGGATGAACGCACGTGAGAAATTCAACTTGAAACCCTTCTCTGGGGACAATTTTCTGGCCTGGGAGTTCAGAATAAGAAGCATCTTAAGGGAAAATGGAGTAATAAAAGCTATCGAAGAAGAAGATTTTGCGAACATTACCGAAAACGACGAAGATGAAGGAAGAGCTCAAGCCATCATTATTGCAGGGGTAGCAGACAGTCACTTGGAGTACCTTAAAACACAAAAGACAGCCTACAGTATGTTCAAAAATTTAGAAAATAGCTTCAAGAATAAAGGAGTGAGAAGCCGATTATTTATAAGAAGAAAATTAAACCAAATGAAATACGATGAACATGAATCATTAAATATGTTTTTGGTTAAACTAGAGGAATGTTTTTCTCAATTAGAAGAATCAGGAAACAAGTTGACTGATGAAGAAAAAATCAATTATATTTTAATGTCGATGCCTAAGAGTTACGACAATGTAGTTTCAGCGATAGAAACCATGGAAACACTGGAAATAACTTTCGTGAAAAACAGACTACTTGGTGAAGAAGAAAAAAGAAAGAAATCTGGAGATCAAGACGACAAATACCTGAATTGTGCATTTTCATGCTTTAATTGTGGAAAACCTGGTCATAAGAAGTATCAATGTCGAGCAATGAGAAAAGGACCCCCTTCTAGAGGAAAAGGACAACAATACAATAATTATGGTCAAGGTCTGCAGAGAAGTACATACCATGGGCAGAGCAATAGTTATGGTTATGGACATCCACAACAATCCAATTCGAGGGAAAGGTTCAAGAAACAAGGATGGGACAAACAAAGACAGAGCCAAGCACACACATGCGAAGAAGATGAAGTAGTTTTTATGACGGGTGAGAATTGTTCAGTGAATACTGTTGATTCACTTATAAATTGGTGTGTTGATTCAGGTAGTTCAGATCACTTAATTAATGATAAAAATGTTTTTGATGAATATGTAGAATTGAAAATTCCTAAAAGAATTGCATCTGCTAAAAATGGTATTTATTTAGAAGCATTAGGTATTGGAAATATTAGAGTCAATAATTTCTGTAATAATAATAAGGTTCCTGGAATAATTAAAAACGTATATCATGTACCTGATGTCAAGAAAAATTTATTATCTGTATCAAGACTAGAGAGCAATGGGTTGAATGTTGTTTTTTCAAATAATGAAGTAAATGCTTTTTTAAATAATCAATTGGTTATGTCTGGTCAGAAATTCGGTTCGCTTTATATGGTAAACATGCAAGTAAGTAACAACTTTTGTGGGTATAATATTAAAGGTTCTGTGAACTACAGAGGTAGTAGAGTGCAGCTCTGGCATAGACGACTAGGTCATTTAGGTTTTGATAATTTGAAATTAATGAGTAGAGAAGGATTAGTAGAGGGTCTTGAAGTTAGCCCAAAAGATTTTGATAACATTTTTTGTGAAGACTGCGTTTTAGGCAAACAAAGTAGACAACCATTTAATAGAGTAGGATATAGAGCGTCCAAACCGTTAGAACTAGTGCACACAGATGTCTGTGGCCCGATTACCCCATGTTCATGGGATGGATATAAATATTTTATAACATTCACAGATGATTTTACACATATGGTTATAGTTTATTTGATGAAAAACAAGAGTGAGGCATTTGATAAATTTAAAGAGTATTATTACTATGCAACAAATCGTTTCGGAACAAATCTTTTGAAATTAAAATTAGATAACGGAGGAGAATATATGTCAAGAGACTTTCATTCGTTCTGTAGAAATAAAGGTATCAAACTCAATTACACTGTAGCTTACAATCCTGAGATGAATGGAGTATCTGAAAGAATGAACAGAACATTGGTCGACAAAGCAAGGACACTGCTAATTGATGCAAAACTCTCTAAGGAATTGTGGGGAGAAGCAATATATTTTTCAGCCTATGTCACCAACCGAAGCCCAACAGCAACAAAGAGTAAAGTACCAGTAGAATTATGGGATGGTAGAAAACCTAATTTAACTAATTTGAGAGTATTTGGAAGTACTGCCTACAAGCATATACCAAAGGAATTGCGACATAAATTAGATCCTAAGGGAGAAAAATTGATGATGGTTGGATTTGCTCCCAATGGAGCATATAGACTATGGGATTCAGAGAGAAGGAAGATAATTATTGGTAGAACAGTTTTATTTGATGAAAATAAAAAGGTCGAGAACATTGTTGAAATAGAAAGTGGAACAAAAATTAATAGAAGAAAGGAAAATTTAAAGGAGATCGATACTCAACAGGAAGAAAATATCTCTTTCCAAGAAGGAAATAGTTGTGAAAACGAAAATGTAGAAGAGAATGTTTCATCAACAAAGCGTATAACCAAGAAGCCATACTGGCACCAGGATTATATTACTGACGATGAAGATGATGCAATGTTTGCTTTACACATAGGACAAGACTTGGAAACTCTACCTCAAGCTTATGAAGACCTACAGCTAAGAGAAGACAGAAAATTATGGTTGAAGGCAATCGAGGAGGAATTTCAGACATTAAGGGAGAATGACACTTGGGAAGTGATGAATAAACCAAAGAAAAACGTTAAAACCTTAGATACGAAGTGGGTTTTTACAAAAAAAGAAATTGGTGAAGAAAAGATTTGTAAGGCAAGATTGGTTGTTAAAGGCTTCCAACAGAAAGATAATTTGGAGGATACTTATTCACCAGTATTAAGACTGCAAACACTGAGAATTTTATTATCAGTTGCTGTACAAAAACATTATATATTTAATCAAATGGATGTCAAAGCAGCTTTTTTGTATGGACGAATTGATGAAGAGGTCTACCTTAAACCTCCACAAGGTTCTAACATCGAAGAAGATAAAGTATTGAAACTGAAAAAATCGCTTTATGGATTGAAAAAATCTCCTAAATATTGGTATGAACGTTTCAATGAACTCATTTTAAAAATAGGTTTTAAAAGGTCTTTGAATGACTATTTTTTATTTTTGAAAAAAGATTTATATATTTTGCTATATGTTGATGACCTGCTAATTATAGGAAAGAACTTGAAAGATATAGAAATATTGAAAACAACTTTGTGTTTGGAATTCAGGATGAAAGATTTAGGATTTAATTATCTCAAGTATTTAGGCATTTCAATTGTTAAAGAGGAAAGTAGTTTGTGTATACATCAGTCAGATTATTTAAATAGTTTATTGAAAAAATATGGCATGGAAAATTGTAAACCAGCTACAACACCAATGGATAATAATTTCATTTTAAATGACTTTGGTTAAGTAAATATATCACTTGAAAAGCCCTGTAGATCATTGATAGGATCGTTAATATATGCAACTATAGGTTCTAGACCAGATATCGCTGCTGCAGTGTACTATCTCAGTAGATTCCAATGTAAACCTAGTAGAGATTTGTGGATTGCACTTAAAAGAATTTTACGATATATTCGCGGAACATTAGATTTGAAATTGCATTATAGTGTTCATGAAGAAAGTTCACCTTTGGTAGGTTATGCCGATTCTGACTGGGCTAGAGGAAATGACCGAAAATCTACTTCGGGATATATATTTCAAGTTTTTGAAAATACTGTTGTTTGGAGATCTAGAAAACAATCAACCATAGCTCTCAGTACTGCTGAAGCAGAACTTATATTTTTATGTGAAGCGAGTATGGAAGCATGTTGGATCGCTAAGTTAATGAATGATTTAAACATTAAAATAGATGTTGTGAAAATTTTTGAAGATAATCAGAGCACCATAAGTGCTGTCAAAAATCCGGATCAAAAAAGGTTGAAGCATATTGATGTTAAGTATAATTTTATAAAAGAGAAAGTAGAGGAAAAACTTATATATGTAGAATATATTAATACTAATGAACAATTGGCAGATATATTTACAAAACCTTTAAATAAAGTTACATTCAATTATTTAGTTGGGAAATTAGGATTAAGTAGATAAGAGGGAACGATTGAGGGAGAATGTTGAAGTGTCAATCTTTCCTCTATGGTTAGAATGTTTTTTAGGTTAGTTTTTTTTTCTATGATTAGTGAGTAAGAAAAATGGTTGTACCTAAGATGGTGGTATTTGAGACAGAATAAAGCTATTGTTAGAAGAAGAGTATTATTCATAAAAATCACATCAGCACACTGCTGCGAAGTAAATTCAAGATTTTACTGGCTCAAGGAGGTAACTGACTACCTTGCTAGTAATGTTATAAACTATACCCAGGTGTGTCCTTGAAAGAAAAATTGACGTTCTATACTCCATTCACTTTTATTTTAGCAGTCGGTTGGCCATGGAAATTTGACACATTTCACTCTGTATAGTACGAAAATGTGGGGTTATGACGCTTGTCAAAACATTTTTAGGTTTTAAATCAACGCTATGTTGCCTGTTATACGTAAAAGTTTCTGTTTTTACGTATTTTATCACAATGTCGAATCTCTTTGGAAAATATGTGACGGACATAATTGAAGTTTATACAAACTGATTGAAGGCATACCAAATCCAGTTATTCACATGGAAAATATAAGAGATCAGTATAATATCATAATATGCACTAGCTTGAAGAGACTTAATGTTCGTAAGCTTCTTTGGCTAAAGTTTGACTACGTTACATCAGTTGTAGATTTCGAAAATATTAACCCGAAGATGAAATGCATATGTTGCAGTGGTTGGGAATGGGTATCTCCCGAACGAATTAGCAGATAATTACAAGAACGTTAAATTCTTCAACAAAAATCATCTAGCATCAATATAAGTAAAAGGAATTGAAGGAAGGAAGTTTCAATCAAGATGAACTTCACCTTTGAACAAAAATTTCACATGAATAAACAATTAGCAGGACAACTGGCGCGAATTTGTGGCTGTTCATCTTAATGCCTTGATATAATAATAATAATTAGGTATTTATTGGTACCTTAAGACATTTACGATGTATAGGACAAGTCAAATGAAAAATAGAAAAATCAATTTTCGGTAACTCATTCTACGATGACATTCATCGAAAATCCAGTAGTAAACTTTTCGCATTGATTCACTCAAACATAAAATTCTCAAATGCCACCACATTTTTGGGTCTTCCAATAGAAGGAAATTCTTTGTCATCCTCTTCATTCACAATCTTTCTGATTGTAGAAATATTCAGCTGAAATATAAGTCGTTTAGATTCAGATGAAACATGATATAAATTCTCTATTCTCTTACATTGAATATGTTCGCTACCGTCTGACGTATTGTTGATTTTAGAATATCAGGGTATAACTATTTGAATGATCGGACCTGAATTCTAAATAGCACTTCCTGAAACCCTGTTTTTTTTTTCAATCACTTTCGGCTATTTCGTAATAAAAATTGATATAATTTGTGGCAACGGCGTTATGATATTAACGTCATTTCATAAGTGCCAACCTTACTTCGTTCTAGTTACAAAAACTTGTGAAAATTATTTCATGGCCAACCGACTGCTAAAATAAATGTGAATGCAGTATAGTTTTCAGGCTTCGCCCAACTTGGAAAAGATTTCTAGGGGTTGATTTTTAAGGACTGAAATATTGTAACACATCATGTAGGATCCTTACAACATCGAATAAACTTGAATTAACTTCTTTGAATGCATTTTCAAAAAAAATTAAAAGCTCACATTGACATATAGGGTCACTTTTGTAGAAGTTAATACTTTTTCGTTTCAGTCACAACATTATTTTAGGAAAAAATATGAAATAAAAGATGATATATCATCACATAATCGAAGAAAATAATACCCAGGAACCAGAGATCATATAAGAAATTATTTTATTCTCACGGATTTTGTCAAATTTTGTTTACCTTTTCCTCAGTTTTCGTGAATCGACCTTGGTATAAATAACCAAAATTACCCGTTTTATTATCAGGATGGTCAACAATCGAAAAACATGAATTGGTTGCAACAATACCCAAACACAGGCGTGTTCATCGCCCCAAAAACCTCATTGTGGCAACGTGGCAATAAATAAAACCAGGAAAGTGATGATAAATGAGATTTCTGTATACCCAGCTACTTCATTTACCCTTCTATTAAACGCACAACCCATTGAAAAAGAGGATACAACCCACCATTCGTCGAAATATCGCCGGTAAAGAGTGAAGGTTAACCCCAGGACTTCAAGCGGATGGATTGGCAGCTATTGTTACAGTTTTTTATATTTTTATTGTATTCCGCATTATTTCGATGACATGGGGAGTGAACGGCACACTGAGATTTTGGCAGGGGCGGAGGAACTTGAGAAACACGCGTTTCACGTCATTGTAACAATCACATTTTACATTAGAAGATAAATCATAGTTTGATATTTTAGTGGAAGATTTCCTTAAAATTTGGAAAACTACTGTGAAGATGTTTCATCACGATTTTGGATACTATACTCCATTCACTTTTATTTTAGCACTCGGTTGGCCATAGAAGTTTGACACATTTCACTCTGTATAGGGTACTCTAACAATTTGTCAAAATCAGCTGATTGTTCGTTACCGTGGGGCACACAAAGCTTTTTATTATCACTATAAAGAGGCATTTCTGAAAAAGCTATAGTCTTATTACCCTAATATAACGCCGGGAAGAACATTTTTTCCAAAAACATGCACAAAACATAATACTCGACCAAAACAGCACGCGAATCAATGGAGGGAAAAGCTTGTGTGCCCCCACGACAGCGAACGCTTAGCTAATTTTGACAAATCGTTAGAGTTCCCTATAGGGTACTCTAACGATTTGTCAAAATCAGCTGATTGTTCGTTACCGTGGGGCACACAAAGATTTTTATTATCACTATAAAGAGGAATTTCTGAGGAAGTTATAGTCTTATCACTCTAATTTAACGTCGGAAAGAACATTTTTTCCAAAAACATGCACAAAACACAATACTCGACCAAAACAACATGCGAATCAATGGAGGGAAAAGCTCGTGTGTCCCACGGCAACTAACGCTTAGCTGATTTTGACAAATCGTTAGAGTTTCCTATAGTACGAAAATGTGGGGGGTTATGAAGCTTGACAAAACATTTTTGGGTTTTAAATCAACGCTATGTTGCCCGTTCTACGTAAAAGTTTCTGTTATTACGTATTTTATCAAATGACGAATCTCTTCGGAAAATATGTGACGAACATAATTGAAGTTTATACAAACAGTTTGAAGGCATACCAAATGCAATTATTTGCTTGGAAAATACAAGAGATCTGTATAATATCATAATATGCACTAGCTTGAGGAGAGTTAATGTTCGTTATCTTCTTTGGCTAAAGTTTGAATACGTTTGAATCAGTTGTAGATTTCAAAAATATTAACCCGAAGATGAAATGCATATGATGCAGTGGTTGGGAATGGGTATCTCTCGAAGGAATTAACAGATAATTACAAGAATGTTAAATTCTACAACAAAAATTATCTTGCATCAATATACAGTCCCTGTCCAGTTTATTAGACGCACTGAGGATTTTTTTATATTTACTGGTATTGCCCGAGGAAAAAGCATAATATGTATTTGAATTTCTTTTCCACAGAATGTCAGTTTTATCTACGACTCTCATTAAATTGTTCTATTTGGCATTTATTTTTGATGTTGTAGTATTAGTACTAAGGTATGAATCAGTACTATGTCTTCCAGTGGACGTCTTGCATTCTGCAGGTTAGGACGTTATTTCGAAAATATGAAATCATTATCCTCGAATGCAGCAAACCGAAAAATTCTGCATTGATAGTATGAAGCTCTCATAGCTACACAGGGTGGCTCCGCAAAATATTAGAATTTCATGTTTAATCATCAATAAATCAATTTTTTTTATTGAATATGATATATTATATGTTAAAACCATTTACAGATGAAGTATATGTAACATTTACATTCAATTTAATAATTCAATATTGAGATTTTGCATCGAATTAATGCGTCTAATAATATGGCCAGGGACTGTAAGTAAAAAGGAATTAAAGGAAGTTCCAAGTCAAGATGAACTTCACCTTTGAACACAAATTTCACATGAATAAACAATTAACAGGACAACTGGCGCATATTTGTGGCTATACAATATACATTGTTATAACGATAATAATTATTGGTACCCTAAGAGTAAGACATTATTTATAATGTATAGGACAAGTCAATGAGAAATAGAGAAATCAATTTTCGGAAACTCCTACTAGAAGGAGATTCTTTGTTTTCCTCTTCATTCACAATCTTTCTGATTGTGGAAATATTCCGCTGAAATGTAAGTCGTTTAGATTCAGATGAAACATTATGTAAATTCTCTTACATTGAATATGTTCGCTACCGTCTGACGTATTGTGGATTTTAGAATATCAGGGTGTAACTATTTGAATGAGCGGACCTGAATTCTAAATAGCACTTCCTGAAACCCTGTCTCTTTTTTCAATCACTTTCGGCTTTTTCGTAGTAAAAATTGATCATAGAATTGATATTAGTTGTGGCAACGGCGTTATGACATTAACGACATTTCATGAGTGCCAACCTTACTCCGTTCTAGTTACAAAAACTTGAGAAAATTATTTCATGGCCAACCGACTGCTAAAATAAATGTGAATGGAGTATAGTTATAAGTCCTTAGAAAATTTAAAAAAATTCTTTATGAGAAATATTCCTCATCTCAGATTCATAAAAACCATAAGCTAGATGACTATTTATTATTATTATTTTTCTCTCTACTCTTTGTTAAATTCGACAGTTCTGATTTTTGTTCGCTAAAAAACAAAAACCGTAGAAAAATATAAATAATTATTCTTGACCGGATACCACATATTTTGAAACAATTATATGTAATCGAAAAATTGGTAGCCAAGAGTTATTCCCAAAGAAACTAAGTCAAGAAAAATCTGAATGGATTAAAACGAAACATGTATAAAGAAACAGAATGAAGGTTACTTTCGAATATTTGTAGCTTGTGCGCCCAAAAAATGGAAGGAATATTCGTTGTTCAACGTAGTGTGAACATTTCCGATAAAAGAAATATTTCGAGGTAGAAAACTGTTAAAAGTTGATGCCAAAGGGGGGCCAAGCACTGACCAAACTCAGGTGAAGTAAACATCTTCCGAACAGGGTGAAAAGGTGAGGGTAGGGACAGAATCGAAAGGCAGATTTGGTCTAATAAAAGAAAACCGATCACGTAAGCCTCCAAGTGGACAATGGTCCCAAAGACGCCCGTCCAGCGCACAAAGAACGTTCGATTATGGATAAAAACAACATTCGGCCGTTTTTCGATCGTTACTCCCTGATATTTCGCATAAATATCCGAAGAATAAGTAATCTGGATCGCTCAACAAATGTCTCCCCTATTCGGATATTATTTCACTACCTCTTTGTGAACACGGACCTTCTTCGAGAGAGACCGGACGGTCAGCTTAAACCGCGGATTTGGCCGTCGGAAATTATAAGCCATGAATAAAAAATGCGACAAAGGTGAACCGGCTGCGTAAAAAACGACAGATGTGCCGGTTTTTAGCACGCGCTGAATACGGTAATTTTTTTTGCCAGTAGGAGAGAATACATAATGCATTTTGTATGTTTTATTAAAATCTTTCGCTTTTTTGAATATGTCGCAAACATGACGGCACCATTGTTTCCAGGTTTCATTGTGAGTCAATCGATTGAGTGCGGGGAGGGGTGCCTTTTGTTCTTGTTTGTTTGTTACATCGAAATGATGAAGTTGCCTTATCGGGCGATTATGGTAGGGAGGAGATCACATGGTATCCTGGTCGTTTTAATCACTGAAATTGAATAATAAAGATTCTACTGATTTGATAGAAGATAGACAATGACGTAAATATGATATGTTCGCGACCTCACTACCGTATCGAATGTGGTAATAATGACTAATTACTATTTTATTTTATGACTATGAAGTTACACTTTTCCTACCGCAAGGAATGTCCATTTCCAATTTAATTTTTTCAGAATAGTGATTAGTATCGTACTCGTGAGCGCTATAGTTGGGGAGCCGACGATGCTTAATCGGGATTTACTCGAGCGTCGTGCAGACCTAGTGGATTTTGAAGATAAGATGGTAGAAAGAAAAAAAGTTTTTATGATGTATGCACTTTCAGCGGTGGGGAAAGCGTCTGCAGTGTCTCAAAGATGTAAAAAAAAATTGTCAGGTGTACATACTCGAGTGTGTCAGATTAAGATACTGTATATGCCCTACGTGTCTCTGATAATGAATTCATATCTGACAGTTTGCGCGGTGGGACTGGCCGTACGGAAGAGTTGAAAATGGTAAAAAAAAAAAATTTCCAGCGTGTCAGATTTTTGGAGGATATGTTAATAAGACCCAAAGCTACTTTTCAAGGGACTAACAATTTGGACGTGAAGCAAGGTCACAGCGGTCCTTTGAAAATGTAAAAAAAATCTTTACTTGTACATTCTCGAGCGTGTCAGATTTTCATACAGATGGTTAATCTTGGTGTTGTTGACGTGTTGACCCAGTAATCTGACACTAATCAGGGGTTTTCTTAATCTGACACTTTGAAGATGATATAAATGCTTTTTTTTCGAATACTCCCCTGCCTGTACCTCTAATCGTTTTTGTATTCATTATGAAAGTTGTAGATAATAAAATTCTTCACAACTTTTGCCTGAAGCAATTTTACATACTCTTCACCGGTCTCGAGTTAGAGGGCGATAAGGGCGAGGAGCATAGCCACACATGCGAAAGGGCAAGGTCAATGTAGAATCCCAGTCTGATCTACATTCATCGAATTGTCGAAATGACAAGGTATTTCTATGATGACAATTTCAAAATTAGTCTCTGACTGAACCTTAGAATGTACTATTTTTCAACGAGTGAATTTTTGCTTCAGCATGTATCGCTAAACACCTCACATTAATCGCCATATATCTCAAAAACGTTTGAACGTAGAAAAAATTGCTTGATACAAAATTTGTAGAAAATGTTATGCTCTACAACTTTTATAATGAATGCGAAAAAGATTTGAAACCCAGGGGAGGAGATAATTCAAAAAAACTGATTTTTGTGATCTTTATGGCCAATTTTCATTGTTTCGGCTTGCTAAAACTGTCAGATTATATTTCTTCCGTAATTCTTGAATCATCAGCTTCAAAATAAGAAAACATTTCACCGCGCTCGAGAATATACAGGGTGGGCTACTGAAATTTTTACGGGGTGGGCAAATTTCGATGTTTTAGCACTACAGCTTTCAAACCAGTGGAGATAGACAAAATCTGATACCCCATTCTCGTTCTTTTTTTCTGAGAAACTAACAAGAGTAGTAGTCATTTTTGGCCACCTTCTTTTGTTTTCGAGTTATAAGCGAAAATTGGAAAAATGGCGATTTCAAAATAAATTTATATCTCCGCTAATACTGATGATAGAGCTCTGAAATGAAAACATTAGAATCCAGTGGCGTGCTTGCCTTTTAAGCAGGATTTTCAATTACGAAGCTATGACCAAAAGTTATGTTTTTTTAAATGGGAACACTGGATTTTTATGTAATTTTTTTGAAGCTTAATTTTCACGGATTTAAAAAATATATAACATCATATGGTTTGTATCAATATGAATAATAGAAAATGGTCAAATACCTATTTCTCAATATTTCTATGGTTTCAACTTTTGACGAACACAGAAAAATAGAACTTCCCATAACAAGAGCAGTCTCCTTTCGGCAATGTCATTCTTTCTATGCTTTCTACCAATTTCCACAAAATTTGAATTTTGGAGAAATTGAGTGAGAAGCATAGAAATGAAAGAACTAATAGGAGACTGTGGTAATCATAAGATGCAACATTTTTTTATTCTCATCAAAAGTAGAAACCATAGAAATATTAAGAAAATAAGTTTTTGACCATTTTCTATTATTTATATTGATAAAAACCATATAATGTTATATATTTTTGGAATCAGTAAAAATTAAGCTTTCAAAAGAAATCTAGTGTTCCCATTTGAAAAAACATAACTTTGGGCCATAGCTTCGTAATTAAAAATCCTGCTAAAAAGGCAAGCACCCCACTGGATTCTACTTAAAAAAGTAGTATTAGTGGAGATATAAATTCATTTCGAAATCGCCAATTTTCCAATTTTCGCTTATAACTCGAAAACAAAAGAAGGTGGCCAAAAATGACTACTACTCTTGTTAGTCTCTCAAAAAAATAGAACGAGAATGGGGTATCAGATTTTGTCTATCTCCTCTGATTTGAAAGCTGTAGTGCTAAAACATCGAAATTTGCCCACCCCGTAAAAATTTCAGTAGATCTGGAAGATATCGCGGCAGCTGATGAAAAATCCTATCCAACAAACTATACGAATTATTATCGAACCCAACAATGAGGGCAATCAATGTCCTATTACGGAATAAAGAAGCTTATTTATTGGTTTTATAATGTTGTATGTATGTCCACCGACATAGGTTCTCCTTTATTTGATGACGAAAAAGATAATTTTGGGTTGACAAGATACAATCAGGTGAATCAGGTCTCCAGACAGAAACAGAACATAGAAACAGAGATAAAAATCGTGTTAATGTCCTCAGAATTCAAAGACGCCCATCTTCCTCTAAATTGAAACATTTCTGATATAAAATTTGACACTACTAGTTAATATCGGTTCTCGGGTAAGCGAGTCTATTGTTTTCGTGAAGCCATCACTCTCATGGTCGTGATGGTTTTCAAGCAGTTTGATTCAACACAAAAGTTTGATTTCCACAAAATTTGAATTTTGGAGAAATTGAGTAAGAAGCATAGAAATGAAAGAACTAATAGAAGGAGACTGGAAATCATAAGATGCTACATTTTTCTATTCTCATCAAAAGTTGAAACCATAGAAATATTGAGAAAATAAGTTTTTGACCATTTTCTATTGTTTATATCAATAGAAACCATATGATGTTATATATTTTTGGAATCAGTAAAAATTAAGCTTTCAAAAAATTGCACAGAAATCTAGTGTTCCCATTTAAAAAAACATAACTTTGGGTCATAGTTTCGTAATTAAAAATCCTGCTACAAAGGCAAGCACGCCACTGGATGCTACTTAAAAAAGTGCCTATTTAATGTTTCAATTTCAGAGCTCTATCATCAGTATTAGCGGAGATATAACTTTATTTTTCGAAAACGCCAATTTTCCAATTTTCGCTTATAACTCGAAAACAAAAGAAGGTGGCCAAAAATAACTACTACTCTTGTTAGTTTCATAGAAAAAGAAAACGAAAATGGGGTATCAGATTTTGTCTATCTCCTCTGGTTTAAAAGCTGTAGTACTAAAACATCGAAATTTGCCCACCCTGTACATGTGCCATCCGTGTCTTTACCCGAACCCATAAGTAAATTTCATTACGATCGTCCAAGCCGACTCGGGAACAATCCTATAACTCGACGAATTCAATAACCAAGGCCTCTCTCAAAAACCACCCACAAAATTTCATCAGAACCCTCATAGATATCGTGTTTTCCGAAATTTTCCATTTTTTTTTTTATTTTTCTCTTTATAAGAACCATAATATGGATTTTGCGTCCCTAGATTATGAACTCTATTATATTTCGTGGGCTGTGGGGACAGTAGGTTATTAAAACACTGTTATTCTATTGCCAACGTTTCGAAATTAATTTATTTCTTTCTCAAGGCTGAAATAAAGTACGATGTTTATAGGTTAGGTGGATCTATAGTTCTAGAAAACTCTCACCTCTAAAATTTATCGTGATTTAACCAAAATTCGTATGAATAAGATATTCTGACGCCTACACATTTAATACTATCATCCTCTCAAACATAACAAGAAAATCCAGATGACGAAAACCAACACAGAAACAAACATCAGTTCCGAACAACAATCTATGGTTCAAAATACTTTTTGATCTTTATGTTGCAAACCTTTGAAAACAGAGTATATCTGTTTTCAAGAGAAGAGAAAGAAATAAATTAATTTCGAAACGTTGGCAATAGAATAACAGTGTTTTAATAACCTACTGTCCCCACAGCCCACTAAATATAATAGAGTTTATAAGAACCTTCACGAAAACGAATCCAATTTCACATACAAAGATGATTTCGAAAATCTTAGGAATATTCTAACACCAGGCATATCGATTTGAAATTAAGAGAAAAAAGAGAAACTTTTTTCATGAAAATATACCTACTGAAGTCTAAATGTCGTTACTGGGTACAATGAAAAAAATCTAACTGCATTGATCATAACCAATTAATTGAACGGAAGCTCTCGATTTCCCTCTCGATACCCACCCACACTCCAAACGTGCCTAATCGATTAGACCCTCTTTAAAGCTCCAAATTTCGAGGAATATTCCAACTGAATGGAAGCTAACTTTCCATACAGCTGTAGGTGGATGAGGGTGACAGGTCGTCAAGCATCGAAAAAATATATATTTTCCGTTGTTGCTCACAAATCCGTCATTCAGCTTCGATGATACTTCAAATCACATCGCAGGCACACATAATCGATGTGTCCCTTTCTTTATTCGGCCATCAATTTATCACTTTCACGATTTCAGCCGCCATATTGATTGCTCAACGGACAATATCTGTTTCTATTATTGTGCAAAAAATGACAAAGAGTTTGGTTTGGATGTAGCGTTCTTGGAACTTTTTCGTGGATAGGTGAATCGAGAGGAATCACTGGATGACCGACCACTCGGCACTGTTTTAGCTTTTATTTACAATAATTAATCTTCCGAGTCGAATATACAAATACGAAAAAGCTCATAATTTTCCCAGGATAGATTCCGAAAGAATGAGAGGAAGTTTGAAATTTCCTTCGCAATATTGTAACTAAGATGAAATATTACATAACAACATTGAAAGGAATAGTTAGTTATTGGTGCAACTACACTGCGCAAAAAAATTAACGGACATTATGGAAATCTCAAATTTATTCTACAACTGAAGGTGTTCTCAATGATAATTATTTTTACCAGAATTATGCATGCATATGTTATCCACTTTCAACGGTTTTCTTCAATACAGATGTTTTTTCATAGCAGGAATAAAAAAAGATGATATTATCAGATTTTGAATGTATTGGCTCCATTCTAAAATCAGTTGTTCTCGATCAATTCTAGTGATCAATAGTTTTTCTTTCATTTGATTTTTTACACTCGATCGCTATGCAACGCGAAACAAGCAATTTGACCCAAGAGGAATGTGCCCAAGCGGTAGTTTTGCGAGAAGAAGGGTGGACATACACAAGAATTGCAGAGAGGTTTGGAGTTTCCCATACAAGTGCGTCCAGAATGTTGCAGCGATTCAGGGAGACAGGTATGAATGTCCGAAGACCAAGACAAGGTAGACCACGGGTAACAACTGCCATTCAAGAACGTTACTTGAGAGTTTCTTCGTTGAGACAACGGTTTGCAACCGCTCGCCTCCTTCAAATTCAGCTTGAGGAAACTCATGAGGTGCAAATTAGCACTCAGACAATAAGAAATCGCCTCAGAGAATATGATTTAACGCCTCGTGTCGCAGCAAGAGGCCCAGCTCTTACCCCAGCCCATCGAAGGGCACGTTTGGATTTTGCGAGAGAGCATATCCATTGGGAAGAGGCGGATTGGGAAAGAGTTCTCTTCACAGATGAGTCTAGATTCTGCCTCTACCATTGTGATCGACGTTCCCTTGTATACAGACGTCCACATGAAAGATATGCTCAGTGCAATTTCCTGAATACTACTAGTTTCGGGGGAGGATCGATTATGGTATGGGGTGGAATATCTTTGACTGCTCGCACAGACCTAGTGGTAGTTGATAATGGAGCTATGAATGCTGATAAGTATATAAGGAACATTCTTGAAGAGCATGTAGTGCCATTTGCCCCATACATTGGTGAAAATTTCATTTTTATGGACGATAATGCCAGACCCCATCGTGCGCGCATCGTTCAGGAGTTCCTTGAAGAGATTGAAGTCTCGAATGGAATGGCCAGCAAGAAGTCCAGATCTCAATCCGATTGAGCAGGTTTGGGACAACCTCAATAGAAGGCTGAGAAGTTCAAAAAATCATCCAGCTACTCTTAATGACTTAGGAAATCTCGGAGAAATCTGAGAAGGATTAGATCAGAACATTTTAAGATCACTCATTTTGAGTATGAAGCGTCGTTGCCGAGCTGTAATTAACGAAAGGGGTGGAAATACCAAGTATTAAGTCACTTATCAGCATTTCAGTATTTTGAAAATTGTTCATTTCTCTTCTTTCACATAAGATAATCTTGAATTTTTCTTCCATTTAATGTCTTGTTTCGTTCAAAACCTTCCCGAGAGGACATAAAAAATAAGTTATAAAGTCAATGTAGAGTTAACTTTCATTAAAATTGAGATTTTCAGAATGTGTGTTAATTTTTTTGCGCAGTGTATATGGAAAAAACGAGTTGGGCGAAAGAACGCGAGAAACGAAAAATAGTGTTTCCCAAAGTGGTTCACAAAAAATTGTTTCTAATTTTGAATAGGACGTTGCTATGAATTCAAATTGAAAGTATGTGCCATAAACGTCTTTAAAAGTTTCCCTCGGAGATTCTTTCAAAATCGTCTAGTGACAGAAATTATTCAATTTTTCACTGCGTTACTATGAAAGTGAAAGCAAGTGTCGTTACATCATCAGTTGGGAAATATTTTACTTTCCGTAGCTGGTTGCGAAAAGTAAAACGTTTCAAAACATCAATGTGTTCAAAGAAGTGTCAGTTTACTAGGATGTATTGATATCTAGTTAGCCTAGACCAGTATTGCGTTACCATAGCAACGAACAATAACTCATTAGAAGTGTCAGTGTGAAGTTTGAGATCAAAAAAGTAAACAAGAGTTACGCAATAAATTAAAAGAAAGAAGATGTCCACCGAAATTGTGAAAATCGAAGCCATCATCAAGTACCCACCTGTATTTAAAAGGGTTACGAGATGAGCAGATTTACGATGATATGCTTAATAAACTTGGTGATAACTTGGTGATCAATGTCCTTTGTATGCGACCGTGAAAAATTGGACTGCAAGCTTCAAAAGACGTAAATTTTCCATTGAAGATGATGACCGATAGGAAGACCAGTTTCTGTGTAAGTCCCCAAAAATATCGATGCAGTTCATGACATGATTTTATCAGACCGTCGATTTGGGCTAAAACGGATATCTGAAGCACTGAATATTTCATACGAACGCGTTCATCATATAGTTCACGTTAATTTGGACATGAGAAAAATTGCTGCAAAATGGATCCCCAAATGTTTGAATGTTGAACAACAGCGTGCAAGGGTACAAGCATCGCGTTCGATCTGTACTCGATTTGAAAACGATGTAGAATTTTCAAACCGAATTGTTACTATGGATGAGACTTGGGTACATTTTTACGATCCAGAAACAAAGCAACAATTGATGGAATGGCGACCTAAGAAGTTCCGTTTCCAAAAATCTGCTGGAAAATGTCTTGCTTCAGTTTTTTGGGATTGCCATCATGATTGATTTTTTGGATAAGGGTAGAACAATAATTGGAGATTACTATTCGACATTATTTACCACTTTATAGAAAAAAATCAAAGAGAAAAGACGCAGAAAGCTATCCAAAGGTGGTTTGTTTTTGCAGGACAACGCCCCCGCACACAAATTTCATGTCATGCAAAAAATTCGTGATTTAGGGTATGAATTACTAATTTTCTTCCAACGAGGAGGTAATAAAAGCTGTGGAGGTCTGGTTTGCAGAGCAAGAAGAAACATTTTTTGTAAAGGTCTAGAGATGTTGTAGGTTCGCTGTAATAAATGTATCCAATTAAGAGGAGAATATGTTGAGTAATAAAATATTTTGACATTGAAATTTTGTTTGGTTCTATAGTAAGCTAAGAATTTTTCCCGAATTGTTACTATGGATGAAACTTGGGTACATTTCTACGATCCAGAAACAAAGCAACAATCGATGGAATGGCGAATCTCTGGTTCTCTAAGACCTAAGAGGTTTCGTGTCCCAAAATCAACTGGAAAAGTTCTTGCTTCAGTTTTTTGGGATTGCCATGGAGTAATCATGATTGATTTGTTGGATAAGGGTAGAACAATAACCGGAGACTACTATTCGACATAACTGACCACTCTACGGGCAAAAATTAGAGAGAAAAGACAAATCTCATGTTGGCATGCAAAAAATTCGTGATTTAGGGTTTGAATTACTAGAACACTCCCCTTATTCACCATATTTGGCTCCATCCGACTATCATCTCTTTCCTCAACTGAAAAAAGTTTAAAAGGTCGTGAATTTTCTTTCAACGAGGAGGTAATAAAAGCTGTGGAGGTCTGGTTTACAGAGCCAGAAGAAACATTTTTTTTGAAAGGTCTAGAGACGTTGAAGGTTCGCTGTAATAAATGTATCCAATTAAGAGGAGAATATGTTGAGTAATAAAATATTTTGACATTGAAATTTTCTTTGGTTCTATAGTAGGCTAAGAATTTTTCAATATATCCTCGTATATGTCAAAATTAGAAAAAATATTTTTTTCTAATAATGATCAACTGATAGTGAAACGATACTTGCTGGCATATAGCAACGGAACCAAAAATTAAATGATTTCTGTCACTAGACAATTTAAAAGGAGTCTGCGAGGGATGCTTGTATAGATATTTTTGGTACTTTTGATTTGAATTCATAGCCGCAGCTAATGTGCACCCAGTTTTAGGCACACAAATGCGTGCACAAAAATGCTATTTCAGGAATTCTCGTCACTGTATAGCTTTAGTGAGCTAACCAGCGATGTGCAAGTTTAATACCTGGATTAGTGACCACATATTTGAATATTTTATTTGAATATGGTTGATTGAACCTAACTTTCTTTACTTTTTCAGAGGTATTTGTTGAAGTTCAAACGGAAGTCCTCGTTTGTTAGGATTCCCAGAGAATGCTCGAAAACAAAGGCCAAGCTATCATCTATTTTTTTGTCGGTAATATGGTCAATATGGCGATTCCACGAACCACTCGAACAATATTCCCTGAAAACAGGAGTTTTTTAACCGAATTGGCAGTTCTCGAATATCGTAATTATTTACCTGGTCAGGTCGATAAACCCTCCAGTCCGTCCCACCTTTAAAACTACCCGTCAGCCGGATCCAATCGACCATCGAGACCATTGTAAACCACAGAATTCAAATTGTGAAACGGCGATAGAATTTCGAGAATTAAATACAGGGAATCATTTTTCACTTTCATCGTTGGCAGTAGTGGGTGCATTCTGACCCTTATCTCCGAGTATTTTAGGCCATCAGGAAGGGATGTTTTTGCACGCGTGAAATCTATCATTGTGAGAAAAAGGTACAAAGGGGCCGATTTTAATTTTTTCTCTTTCGTTTGAATAGAGCGTTGACCCCACTGGGATGTTGAGTGGTAGGCGCCTTTTTTGCCATCTTCAGATACTAACAAATCGGCGAAGTTATTTTTGTTTTCGTTCCGCGATATTGGCGCACATGTTTTGGTCTACCTTTTTTGCGGGTACAATGGACCTTTCTGAAATTTCCAATTATTGTTCGAAGACTTCCGCCTGCCGAGGGATTTTTGGGTCTTTTATTCTTGTGTAATATTACGCCAGACCACAAAATCAAGCGCCTATATCGGTTTACTCGTTTCTCTTTCTCCGGGGAAAAAATTTACATTCATTCTTCTTCCTGGAATTGAGATTTGCCGAATTCGAAACTTCAGCAGCCCTCAAATAGAACTAGTGACGTATTGAACAAACATAACAAACAATACAGAAGCAGGTACCCTCAAAATATTAGAAATTTTGGTTTAAATTTTCTACAGGTATAACTTTCGTTTTTATTTCAAACAAAACGCAACAAGAGTTACCTTCGGTAGTTTTTTAGTAAAAGGGTGGACGACGGATGAATTTTTAATTCCGTTCTTTAACATCTGCACATCTCGAATCTATACTCCATTCACTGTTATTTTAGCACTCGGTTGGCCATGGACATTTTACACCTTTCACTCTGAATAGTACGAAAAAGTAGGGTTACCTGTTATTTGCATGGAAAATACAAGAGATCAATATAATATCATAATATGCACGAGCTTGAGGAGAGTTAATGTTCGTTATCTTCTTTGGCTAGAGTTTGAATACGTTACATCAGTTGTAGATTTCAAAAATATTAACCCGAAGATGAAATGCATATGATGCAGTGGTTGTTTCCCGAAGGAATTAACAGATAATTACAAGAATTTTAAATTCTTCAACAAAAATCATCTTGCATAAATATAAGTAAAAAGAATTAAAGGAAGTTTCAAGTGAAGATGAACTTCACCTTTGAACAAAAATTTCACATAAATAAACAATTAGCAGGACAACTGGCACGTATTTGTGGCTGTTCATCTTAATAAATTGATATAATAATAATAATTAGGTTTTTATTGGTACCGTAAGACATTTATAATATATAGGACAAGGCAAATGAAAAATAGAAAAATCAATTTTCGGGAACTTATTCTAAGATGACATTCATCGAAAATCGTGTAGTAAACTTTTCGCATTAATTCACTCAAACATAAAATTCTCAAATGCCACCACTTTTTTGGGTCTCCCAATAGAAATAAATTCTTTGTCATCCTCTTCATTCACAATATTTCTGATTGTGATACGTCTGACGTATTGTGGATTCTAGAATATTAGGGTATAAGTATTTGAATGAGCGGACCTGAATCATAAATAGCACTTCCTGAAACCCTGTCCCTTTTTTCATTCACTTTTGGCTTTGGCATTTTCGTAATATTAATTTATATGAGTTGTGGCAACGGCGTTACGACATTAACGACATTTCATGATTGCCAACCTTACTCCGTTCTATAGTTACAAAAACTTGAGAAAAATATTTCATGGCCAACTGACAGCTGAAATAAATGTGAATGTAGTATAGGAATGTGGTAATTTCTGATTTTTTTTCGTACCATATTTTATATTTACCATTGGAAAAATGACAAATTGTTAATAAAGTGTCAGAAGTTTTTTGAATTTTTTTCTCGTTTTTTCAATTTTCTACTGAATAACCACTGGTATATCTATGGAAGGTGATTCCCCAACATAGGGTTCTGTAGCGTTCCCCAAACAACTGAAGAACTGAAGAATCATCACTTGGAAGACTGGACCTGGTCGAAAGACCCTCCCAGTCAAAAGCAAGTTTTATCTATCATTAATTTACTACTGAAGGCATTTCTAACGACGAGGGTGATCCTCCACCAAGATCAGCAGAAGGTTTTTGACGCTGAGATGATATTCCTCCCACTGCAATTGAAGGACAAGTTATCTAGCTATGATTATTTATTTTTTTCTTCATTTACATCAAGTCCTCGAATAAGTTTCGATGAAAGCTTTATTATTCACTTTTTTCCTCGTTTTCTGCTCTGTCTCTTTCAGATATTATTTCGAAATGGAAAGGGGAGAAAGAAATTTTTATATCAATGGAATAGAAGCCCTTCAGTATTAAAAGCATATTCTGTAAACAAGTCATCAGTACACTACTCACGGGTAGACAGGGTTTTTTTTTACTGAGGTTTTTCCCTAAGTTCTTGAATCATACTCCAAATCGTATGGTACCCCGTTACACTAACCTTTGCTAAAACTCATACATATGCTATATTGTTTGATAACCAAAAATGTATTGGTTATATTCAAAAGAATATATAGGTATATAGGTAGAAGGTAATTTCGAGATAAGAAGTCAAAATTTGAGATCAAATAGAGCAATGAAGAACCTTAATTGAATTTTTTTCAAAAGCGACCATAAAGAGAAATGAATCCCCAACAATATGGTTCTCAAAAAGATTTTCCATCTCCAATATCTGTGGTGGTAATAATTTGAAAAGTATTCTACTTACTAGTTATTTCATACTAGATGAAATGATATTGAAATCAATTCAAAGTTTCATCAAAATAGACTGGTGGTAAGTAAACTTGAATTTTTTTGTACTAATGTAATTTCTTCGAAATTTCTAGATTTTTGCTTGAAGAACATACTACTAATCGGATAATTTTCTAGTGAAATACATTTTCAAATTTTTCAACTGAAAACATTAACGTAAGAGTTGAAGAGAGTGAGCCATCATTGAGAGGCTACATCTTTCTTAGGAGTCACTTAGAGAAAATGTTATTGAGGTTTCCTTCATATTTTTAATTGCTCTATTGTATATTCTCAGCACATTGTTCGAGTTAACTGGACGATTAAAATTTCGTTTTCATATTCTCCCTGTATACCAACTGTATTCTTCCCATGATTAACGATTTTCAGTCGCGATCAAACACAGGCCCTAATCTGAACGATGACGTTGCTCTACTGTACACAACCAGTCGCTTCCCTTTCCTCGTTCGCCCCTAATTTTGCACAATTTAGGGAAAAACGGCTTACTCCCTTCGCGATAATGTCTCCCAGCTCGGGTTGCGTGTGCCAGAGGCGGCTGGCGAGGAGGGAAGGGAAGGGTTTCAATCGTCAGTGCTGCAACCAACCCCTTACGTTCGCCTTTCACCCTTGTAACTCGCGCAGGGGTTGCGAGCGTTTCAATTTGCGGCATTTTGCGGAAATCGAAAATCTGACGTCGGCTCGCATTGTCTTAATGCAGGGTGGACGTTTCAGCGAATGCTGGGGGTGAGAATGCTGGGGTGCGTGCATCCCTTTGTCTGAAATAACGTAACTATACGTTTTTTCGCAGGAATTGATACGTCAAGTCATCGGCCGTCTAACCGACCTTAATCAAAGCTTTTACTTTTACGGAGTTACGGTCTCATATATACTTCTTGAAGACAACGTATTTACAACCCCTATGATAACCTTGATAGCTGAAAAATCCGATGTTAATTTTAGTCACGTAATTCTTTGACGTTGTCTACAGAAATATTCAGTTTCGTCAGATATTTTAGTGAACAGATTAACCCTGTATCGAAGGGATAAATTGCATTAAGGTATTACGTTAATAGGTTATTTGATACTCGCCGTAAAACTATACTAAGTACATTAGGTATACGACATCGAGAACCCTATACGTGAAAAGAATAACCCTAATTAGGGTTAGAGAAACTTTTTTCGAAGCCTGGAAACATGGAAATGATACTGCTTTCACAAATAGAAGAGTATGTCTTTGAGCGAAAAGGTGATACGGCAAAGATTGGAACAAAAAAAATTGAAAAAACACACAATTTCTTTACTGGAATAAACCCAAACTCACTACAAGTCATGAAATAATATTTTTTCCATTGTTTCATTTTACCATTAGCAATAGACCGGAAGAAGTTGTAATCACCTAATGGAGTTGAAATTTTGTATGATATAATATTATCACAGTATCAACGGATGAAATGAAAAGAAATTCCTTAATATAGGTAGATGGAGCAACAAATATTTCTATTCTGATCAACTGATTTCCATACCTATATCAAAAGGTTAAAGTGTACACCTCATATTTTTGATATTGAGATACCTCCAAAATTATAAACATTTTTTTTCGAACCCATAAGGAAAAGAATAATCTGGCTCCGGAGTTATTGGCATCTGGATTTTGTCTTTAATATTTGAAGAAAACTCAGTATCTAGTTATGTGGTGCATTTCTTAGTGACTGCATCAGAAAGAACTCCTCAGAATATTATATATAATACAAAGTCCGAATGAATAAAAGAAATTAAAGGATTGATTCCTTTAAAAAAAAATATTCTCGGTTATTCCCTAAAAATTATATGAAAAGCAATATTTAATTATTTCTTAGAAGCCTGGAAATAGAGAATTTATCAACAGGTACGTAGCGTGTGAGTCGTATAGGCTGAAATCATCTTGAAACTTCAATTTATCTAGCAGTCGATCATCTTGCCATTATAAGGGAACGCCACCAAAATTTTTTTTATAGAAAGTCTGATCAATTTCATTTCTGTCAATTTTCTGGTTTCTACGAAAAGAATTGAAAATTGCTTTTCAATTGCCAACCTTAGGGGGCTAAATATAGCAGAGGATGCTCAAAATAAGAAAAAATATATGAACTATTTTTCGTCCAGAAATCATCGGATAAACTCCAATTTGTGACCAGAATGTTGATTTTATGATGATAAGTGCGGAAATGAAAAATTATGGATTAAAATTCTCAATTACTATCCAATGTTTATATATTATATAAGATTAAATTTCAATCCGGTTTATTCTATTGAAATTTCGTGGGTGCACCGTTTAGCGGTGTGGCGCTCTTCTCGAATATACAGGGTGATTCATAACTATTGGGACATAGGCTAAGGGCAGATTGTTTGGACCGCCAAAATATGGCGATAGGACCAAATATACCTCGATAAAATATTGCTGTGGAAAAAGATAGAGGGCGTTAAATTTGAATTTTTTATAAGGGGACAGAATAACATTTTCTTCGAAGTTCGAAAGTCCTTTATTAAAAGAATTAGAAAAAGCATAGAAGTCGGAGGAGGCCACGTAGAACATTTAATTTAAGTTATTCTTTTTATGTTACTTTGTTTTTAATTATGCTTTATCGTCGAAATAAATAAATAAAATAAGGAAATCGTTACTTTAAATCCCCTTCCGATGCTCTGAACTGTTCAATTGTGTTTTTCTTAAAAACGGATGAAAAAATATACAGTGAAATTATTAGCAAAAAACGGAGAAAAAATTCAACTTTAACGCCCTCTATCTTTTTCCACAGCAATATTTTATTGAGGTATATTTGGTCCTATCGCCATATTTTGGTCCAAACAATCTGCTCCTAGCCTATGTCTCAATAGTTATGAATCACCCTGAATACACAAGATGTCCGAATTTAACGTTCACATATCTCAGGGGTCAAAATACGAAAAAAACTTTATATCCATCAAAATGCATCCC
Source organism: Coccinella septempunctata (assembly GCF_907165205.1). Classification (NCBI taxonomy): domain Eukaryota; kingdom Metazoa; phylum Arthropoda; class Insecta; order Coleoptera; family Coccinellidae; genus Coccinella; species Coccinella septempunctata. Next base: position 17,962,546 of record NC_058196.1, read on the forward strand.
ACTCATATCTAACCTATTTTAATCTCTAGAATCACACCCCTAGCGATATACAGGGTTGGGATAAAATATGGAACCAAGTACCTAAATTTCTTTCGAACGAAAAGGACCATATTTATGAAATTTTGCATGTAATTGCAATGGCGCAAAATTATGCATACAGCATACATACAACATCAATTTGTTTGTCTGAACGTTTTTTTGAGGTAATGTAAACAACTCAGATGAAATTGATTAACGTAAGATGATTCCTCGTGTATACAGATTTTTAACACAACATCTGCAAAGTTGGAAAAGGAACAATATAAAAAAATGAGGATATTTCCGATTTTCTGCATTCGATATTCAAGATAAACTTTTTGAGAAAATTCGTTATTCTCGAATAGTTTTAATTAATTATGACTTTGTTTACTGTATATATCATTCAATAAAATTTTTTCATTATTACATTTTATTCCAATGAAGAATTCAAATTCAGAATTGCCAATTTGATTTTGTTTATTTGTAATTGATAAATGCCAGTTTGAAATTGATATTGTCAATTTGATTTTGACTAATGTCATTTTGATTAGCGCCAATTTGAACTTGAAAAGGAATAGAGAAACACCAAGAACTATCTCATGGCATGAAGCATTTACTACAATAAGAATAAATCATCCATGTTGATTATGGTAGAAATACTGTTGTCTTAGCTATGCCATTATCTATCGGACAAAATCTCCTCAATTTTTTTTCAGATGTAGGGAATGAATCTCATCAATCGTTTCTCATTCCTGTTGTTGGTGTTAGAGATATATATGGACAGAAAAACGAAGAAATTAAATATTCGAATATTTTCATACATGGGAGTTACTCAAATATAAGGTGAAAATTTATTCACCCATGATGAGAATCGATGATTCAACCGTCAATGCCATGAATACGACGCATAATTAGACGATTTCGTTCGTTATTCCATTCCTCAACCATCTCAGCAGAGGTACCCTCGAACAACTATCGAATAATATCGAACCCATCCATTGAATTCCAAAGAAAGGGAAACCATCCACATCGACGTGAATTGTATAAGAAGGAATAATTCAAGAAACTTTATAGTTGCGAAAATACAGAATAAATACATAATGGACCCCGTCCATCCCCTTCAGCCAGGTAAAGTATTCATCCCTCGGTAATAGAATATTTCTCTACCTTGACCAGGTAAATAAATAGATATATGAAAAGCAAATTTCGGATAGGTTCCGTCTTCCTTCTCCCTCGCTTTCACCCCTACGCGGCGCGGGGTTGAAAGGATGGAGAGAGACGGGTGGATTTGAAAGGAAGAGACCGCTCTCCTCGTTGGACCAAATTTATGTAAGATTTCGCATATTTCTGAGGTTCTGCATCGTTTCCGAGACGTGGGAACCGAACGTGTAGAAAATGGGTTGCATCGAGAAATTTGTTATCGATTGTTGCGTGGGAAGGTTGGGGCTTCTGATGGCCATAAGCCACGTCATCGTCGGCGTTTCCTATTTAGGTATCCGCTGGTTCCCTGTTCGATCATTATTTCGTAATTAATAGGAAGTAGAGCTCAAGACTCCAATTCGCAATTGGCTGATACTACTAGAAATTCGAATCCTAACGTTCTCGAAGGATTTTGAAATAGTACCTATATTATTCGAATTTGCGAGTTATAACCATAGCTGGACAGACAATTTTTTTAACCCCAATGCCCTTAAATCATAATAAGGGGTTGAAAATAACAAATGATGAAATTTTAAGATATTTCTTTATCAGATGAACTCACGAGGATATATTGAAAAATTCTTAGCCTTCTATAGAACCAAACAAAATTTCAGTGTCAGAATATTTTATTACTCAACATATTCTCCTCCTTCGATACATTTATTACAGCGAACTTGCAACGTCTCTAGATCTTTCAAAAAAATTTTTCTTCTTGCTCTGCGAACCAGACCTTCACAGCTTTTATTACCTCCTCGTTGGAAGAAAATTTACGACCTTTTAAACTTTTTTTCAGTTGAGGGAAGAGATAATAGTCGGATGAAGCCAATTCTGGTGAATAAGTGGGGTGTTCTAGTAATTCAAACCCTAAATCACGAATTTTTTGCATGGCAACATGAGATTTGTGTGCATTGGCGTTGTCCTGCAAAAACAAAACACCTTTGGATAGCTTTTCGCGTCTTTTCTCTTGATTTTTTCCCGTATAGTGGTCAGTAATGTCGAATAGTAATATCCGGTTATTGTTCTACCCTTATCCAAAAAATTAATCATGATTACTCCATGGAACTTTTCCAGCACATTTTTGGACACTAATCTTCTTAGGTCTTGAAGAACCAGATTGTCGCCATTCCATCGATTAGTGCTTCGTTTCTGGATCGTAGAAATGTTCCCAAATCTTATCCATAGTAACAATTCGGTTTAAGAAGTCTACATCGTTTTCAAATTGAGCACAGATGGAACGCGATGCTTCTACCCTTGCACGCTTTTGGTCAACATTCAAACATTTGGGGATCCATCTTGCAGCAATTTTTCTCATGTCCAAATTGACGTGAACTATATGATGAACGCGTTCATATGAAATATTCAGTGCTTCAGATGTCCGTTTTAGTCCAAATCGACGGTCTGATAAAATTAAATGTCATTAACTGCATCGATATTTAAGAGGACTGACTCAAAAACTGGCCTTCCCGATCGGTCATCATCTTCAATGGAAAAAATATAGTTAAGATTTTTGTGATGAAAATTCATATTAATATGATTTCAAGTTGCAAATTAATTTTAGCCTGTAGGTCTGCAGCGTATACAGAGTTGTTAAGAAAAAACGAAATTTTATTCCCAGAGAATTCAAGCATTTTAAGACTATCAATACAATGTATGGCCTCCACGGGCATCAATAACAGCTTTACAGATGTAAAGTTGTTATTGATGCACAGAAGATTCTGTGCATACTACACACGAGGTTGTTGAACATTTCTTGAGGAATTTGGTTCGATAAACGGGGCAGAAGCTCTCTCAGATCATTTAAGGATTCTGGGGTAGGTTGATGATTATCTAATCTTCTTTGGGCATATCCCATGCATGTTCTATGCAATTCAAATCTGGTGAGTGCGGAGGTATTGGTAAATGTGGAATACCAAGCTCCTCGCGCGCATTTCAACTATGGCTGCACGGTGCGGTCTAGCGTTATCGTCTAGAAATTGAAAAGTTTCACCAATAGCAGCGTGAAAATTTGGCACATCATTATCAATGACATGCTCCCTATAGTGTAAGGTGGTGATATTCCCAGGACTAATATGTAGATCTGTGCGCCCGTTGAAACATATCCCGGCCCATACCATAACACCACCCCCTCGGAATGGATGGACTTCTTGGACATAGCGACGATTACGGGGTATGCGTGGGATTGTCCATACCCTTATTCTTCGAAAATCGTCCATATCTGGATTCATCAGTGAAAGGGACACTACGCCATTGATCGTTCCAATTGATATGTTGCCTTGCCCATTCCAGTCTTTGACGCTTATGGTCAGGTGTTAAAGGAACTCCTCTTAATGGACGTCTAGAACCTAGATTCACCTCTCTAAACGTCGTCTGATGGTTTCGATGGAAACTTGGACCCCATCTGTATTTTGAAGAATATTCCGTATCATTCTACACGTAGATGTAGGGTTTCTTCTCGCCGAAACGGTGATGAAATGATCCTGAGCAGGTGTTGTTTTTCGTCGCCCACCAAGCCTTGGTCTTTCCAACACGGAACCTGTCACCCTGAACCTATTCCAAAGTCGAGATATCACACTTTGGCTGACTTGGAGCCTTTCCGCTACAACAACCTGAGTTAGGCCACCTTGTAGCATTCCGATAGCGCTATTAGCCTCAGCGTTTGTTAATTAACGTCTTGGCATTTTCAAAAAACTCGTTTCAAATCGAAGCCGTTGATAAACTGACTTCATTTCAAAATAAGAACATTCATGAAGCATATGCAAAGAACCGAACTTCAGAAAAAAGGCGACCATATTGACGAAATGTCTCATACTGATTTTTATTGGATCGATTCAAGTTTTAAATGATTTTACAGCGATTTTCTCGAAGATTACATACTTTTAAACGATTGAATACGATATCCCTAACTCTTGTGGGGCAGTTTACTTACTCTTTCTCTATCAAATAGTACTTCTGTTGATAGTGAATTTAGTTGCCTCGAAACATTAATCCCATAAAAATATGTGATTTAGTATAGCGTGATGTATCGAAAGAACAAACTTACAAATATTCTGAAAAAGTCTTCAAAATTAATACTATTCAATTCTCGTAGAATTGACTAATTACAAAAACAAATACATACTTCCCCATCAACTGAAATATTTCAGGAATGTAAAAATAAGTCTCATTTCTTCCTCTTGGATACCAAAAAAGTCTTATTCCCCAATCCACCGAGATTCAACCGATATAGTTCCCCCTCGGCCGTCCAACTCCCTAAAATTACCTTCGCAACCCTTATCCGATAAATTACCCGTAGAAACACAAGGAACTTGTATTTCCGAGGAATTGCCTCGGATACATCCCCAAATTTCCCCTCGCAACCGAGCCTCGCACGTGGTGCCAAATTCAACAATGTAAAAAGTATAAAAAGTCACAATCGGCTCATTTTCCACCCCACGAGATGCGGTTGCCGAAACCGGGAAGAGTCCACGGGCTGCCTTAAAAAAGTGATATACGAGCGCGTAAGATCACGTGGTGAACGATTCAGGTGTTGGGGATGAGCCTTTGCGAAATCTGCTGCAGCGAGCGGAGATCACGGAGATGCCATTATCGGAAAGTTGAATTCAATGCGTAACATGACGATCCTTTATTTGGCGGTGCCATTTTTTGGATTATAGGAATGATTATTGCGTTTGCCATGAATGAAGACGTGAAGTTGTCGGAGTGGTGGGTGTTGAGGCAGAGATTAGGCATGTTTCCATTGTGCTTTCGGAAATTCGGATTTTACGATGTTGATGATTTTCCATTCGGATATCGAGAGCAGGATTGGACTCTTCACAAGCTTCCGACAATATTCCGAATGAAATGAATAAAGATTATGTTGAGAACAGAGTTTTGAGGGTCATGTGAAGAGAGTTTTGAGTTTTAGAAATAAAACGTGTCTAAAAAGTTGTAAGAAGCCATATAAAATAAAGCTGATCGATTCCATAATGTGAGAAATATTTTGGCTCTCATCATTCAGAATCAACAGGTCGATTACATTTCGTAGAAGAATCAAGCATTATCCAACAATGGTTTTTTTAGCTCTTCATTTCGATAGACTCATTTTTGAGGTTGTAAGTTGATAATAATAATGAAGGTCTTAATTCTCCCAGAAAATAATAACGTCGTAACAAATTTGAGGGCCATATTTAACTCAAGCAGTGCAGTAATTTGAAAGAAAACATATTAAACGTTCCAAAACTACTTTAAGAAATGAACTATTCGAAAGAACATGGTCTCGAAAGTTGACGCGGGGTCATGAAATTTGAATGATTTATGTTTTGTTTTGTGTTCCTTTTGTTTTTATTGTTTGTATTAGCTCTTTTTCAAATATAATTCCACTTCATCACTATCAATGAAAAAGGGCAAAAGTTTGACATAACGTTCTTGGAAAAAATATCTTTAAGTAGGTTATAAAAGTTTGAAGCTTCTACTCAAACATTTTGTGATGAGGTATTGAGGTATCTTTCGAATCTCATAAACATAAAAGGTTGATTGAGATGTGTACATATTTTAAACAAATCAAATAATGTAGTGGTACAAGCTGAATGCCTCGGTTAGACCATTAGACTCACAGCGGGTTTCATAAAACTTTTATTGCCCGATCAACTATTTGACAGTTACTCGTTTTCAAAAACGAAGTCACTAAAACTTTTTCATTCTTACATATATTGAAGAAGTAGCAATTGAGAATCATTGAATGGACGTATATAGATCATAATTCGGTGGGAGAATGGTATTCCAAATTCTCCTGAGTGAATTATTGATTGAAAACAAATTGACGTTTATCTGCCAATCAAGCGTTGATTCCCCGATCGAGCTTTATGAAACCGGGGGTTAGTGTTCGAAAACAGACCATCTGTGTTCAAAATTCTATGACCTATTTTACAAAAAATTTTTTTGGACACTTGGTCCATATGGTCCATATATGTACTGTTGTATGCTACAATTCTATATAAGACGATTAGATACTTATTTATGGCACTTCATTTACAATAAGGTGTTTCTTATTAGAGCATATTACTTCAAGATGATAGGGTAGAACATGAATACCCACTTTCAAGTGGTTATAGCTGATCGCCGAAGAAGCAGACAGAGGTTAACTCGCCGCCTGAGAGATTTTCTTCAAACATTTCAGGAAAACAGTTGGAACAGATGAGTAAGAATATGCAAAGCCACATAGAGGCAATACAATTTATTTATTTTAGCACTCGGTTGGCCATGGAAATTTGACACATTTCACTCTGTATAGTACGAAAATGTGGGGTTATGACGCTTGTCAAAACATTTTTGGGTTTAAAATCAACGCTATGTTGCCCGTTCTACGTGAAAGTTTCTGTTATTACGTATTTTATCACAATGTCGAATTTCTTCGGAAAATATGTGACGAACATAAGTTTATACAAACTGATTGCAGGCATACCAAATCCAGTTATTTGCCTGGAAAATACAAGAGATCAGTATAATATCATAATATGCACTAGCTTGAGGAGAGTTAATGTTCGTTATCTTCTTTGGCTAAAGTTTGAATACATTACATCAATTGTTGATTTCAAAACTATCAACCCGAAGAAGAAATGCATGTGATGCAGTGGTTGGAAATGGGTATCTCCCGAAGGAATTAACAGATAATTACAAGAATGTTAAATTTTTCAACAAAAATCAAAATTTCACATGAATAAACAATTAACAGGACAACTGGCGCGTATTTGTGGCTGTTCATCTTAATACATTGATATAATAATAATAATAATAATAATAATAATAATAATAAGGCATTTATTGGTACCTTAAGACATTTACAATTTACAAGTCAAATGAAAAATAGAAAAATCAATTTTCGGGAACTTATTCTACGATGACTTTCATCGAAAATCCTGTATATAGTACACTTTTCGCATTAATTCACTCAATCATAAAATTCTCAAATGCAAACACTTTTTGGGTCTCCCAATAGAAGGAAATTCTTTGTCATCCTCTTCATTCACAATCTTTCTGATTGTGGAAATATTCAGCTGAAATATAAGTCGTTTAGATTCAGATCAAACATTATATGAATTCTCTTACATTGAATATGTTCGCCACCGTCTGTCGTATTGTGGATTTTAGAATATCAGGGTATAACTATTTGAATGAGCGGACCTAAATTCTAAATAGCACACTTGAAACCCTGTCTCTTTTTCCAATCACTTTCGGCAATTTCGTAATAAAAATTGATATTAGTTGTGGCAACGGCGTCATGACATTAACGACATTTCATGAGTGCCAACCTTACTCCGTTCTAGTTACAAAAACCTTACTTCTTCAACATTGTATTGAAAGAAGTAAAAGAGGGATGCCCTCCCAAGTAGGGGAACAAGAAAAGGGCCATAAATCGTCCATATATTGTTGCGATAAATGATTCTCCATTTTGAATTTTTCAGTTCGTTTCTTCTCGTTAACCATCTCAATTTATTTTTTCCTCCTACATATAAAATTTCGAATGTGCCCTCTCTGAGACAACATACAGTTTCTTAATTCTGTGTATTTTACTATGCAGATATGAGTGTAGTATTTCATATTCATTCTTTATTGTTGTAATTTATTGCATAAATAATAACCATATTAAATCAATACCTGTGCCTACATGCTTCGCACTACAATTTTCTTTACTCCACCTAGTTTATCCAAGATGGAGGCGGAATGTTGAGGAGCTCAAAAGTTAAATATAGTCTGAAGGCTTTTTTTTTCCAACAGTCAAAGTCACATGAAAATCGGTTGGGTCAATCCAGTGATACCCTGGACTGTTTGTCCAGGGTATCTCTGGATCTATATCTGTCTGTTTGACAGATATACAAAAAATGTAAAGAGTTGATTAGGTTCAGATAACGTGGAAATAGCCAATGTCTGATAGGTGTTAAAAAATCACTGACAGATATACTCCAACTTAATTCTATAGTATGGACATAATATAGATAGTAAAAGTGAGGAAATCTTAGCAGTAATATATAGCTGTTATATCGAATTTGTGGAATGATGGATTTAGAGGATTACCTCAATTGCAACAATGTATGGATACATCAAAACTATTTTCACCCTTCCATTAGGGAATTTTTCGTCAAAACAACCCAGATAATCATCACCGGACAAAAGCTCTACCTGCGAATTAATGCCCATCGAAACTTTTACTCTCATTCCTATTAACCCTTCGACCGATTTCTCTTTGTTGTCAGATCTGACATAACAACTTTGCACAACCGAATGACAAGTGGATCGGTAAAGGTTAACCTAGTAGGTAAAATTTCCACTAGAAATAGCATGGGAATGCTTGGCTTACAACACTTATATTTATACGTTTCAACTCGATCGTCGTGGGAACGTTATCTGGGTACTCGAGATGGAATGGTCACTTACTGGCTCATGTGGTACCCTTCTCGCAGTCCTGTGAGGGTGTTATTCAAATGGGGCAACACGCAGAGGTATGCAACAAATACGCAACATGTGGATATGGAGAAAGGTGCAACGGATAGTTGGGTTCCCATGCAGATTTCGCTTTTTCTCACGCAATTTTTGCTTTTGGAATTGATGCTTTGTATGGAATGTTGGAGGTGTTGTTGTTACCATTTATTCATAGACTGAATTCGGGATCCATCAATAGATGAATGTCAAAGGTACTAAAGTAGGGTTTTTAATGAAAGGTGGGTCGGTGAATAAAAGAATCTGAAATGGAAAATAATCATGAAATCTATAACACCTTAAGGCATGAAATCAGAACAAGAACAACATTCAGATACACACCATACAGAGCGAGAGTATTTTTGCTCTGATGGGGATAAATGAGACGAAAGCCTGCTTTTCTTCGATGCATATGGACTTACCGCTGATTACCCCGAATGATGAAAAATAATGATTTTCTGTTATCAAGGTATTGCCAAATATCTGAAAGATGCAAACCAAGAAAATTTTTTGGCATATTTTATGACGAAAGATTAATACAGGTTGTGCTCGCCAAAGGGGCAGCGGTCGATTACTCTAATTCTATTAACTTTACAAACAAGAGTTTCAAATAAAACTTTCCTCTATTTAAGTAGAGCATCTCCTAAAATTATTTAGAACAATACAAAGTGTTTCGTTTTTTCCGCGCAGCTATGAATTTTGTTATTTTAAATGGAACACCCTATATATTTTTACATTTTTGAATTCCTTGTTAAATTTGAATATGAGTTCGATGACACAACTATGTCTGAATTCTCAACGGTTTTCGAGAAATTTTACTTTTTATAAATATTTCGACAGTTTGAGGTACATAAAGGACTATAGCTCCGTCTCTATTCAATGTTATTGATTCAAATTTGGACCGTGTCTAGTCAATAAATGATACACTGAAAATTTTCTTTGCGAATAATAACCATATTACTTACAGGATCCACGAAAACGTAGATCCACTATCAAAACAGAAATTCATCAAAATCTTAATTTTTTTTATGGTAACCCATATTTTTTTCTTTTCATTATTTACACATTTTTTGTTCGCTTTTAGTTGTTTTAGATAATGAACAGGAAAAAATAGGGGTTGCCATTTAAAAAAATGAAGATTTCCATGAATTTCTGTTTTGATAGTGGATCTACGTTTTCGTGGACCCTGTATATAATATGGTTATTTAAAAAGAAAATTTTTAGTGTATCATTTATTGTCTAGGCATAGTCGAAATTTGGATCAATTACATAGAATAGGGACGGAGCTATAGTCCTTTATGTAAGTACCTCAAACTGTCAAAATATTAATAAAAAATCAAATTTCTCGAAAACCGTTGGGTTTTCAGACATAGTTGTGAGATAAAACTTATATTAAAATTCAACAAGGATTCAAAAATGTAAAAATATATAGGGTGTTCCATTTAAAATAACGAAGTTGATATCTATGTAGAAGAAACGAAACACTTTGTATAGTTCTAAATAATTTTAGGAGATGCTCCACTTAAAAAGAGGAAAGTTTTATTTGAAACTCTTTTTTGTAAAGTTAATAGAATTAGAGTAATCGACCGCTGCCCCATGTCGAAGACACCCTGTATAAACAAATGTTCCGCGAAAGGTTTTTACCAGAAATTCATGAAATTTCAAGATAAGAGTCAACCTGGAACAGACAGTGCCCTTGATATTTTTCGCAGATAACGATTTGAGACATTTACTTAAATCTCGATTAATGAAAAAAAAACCATTCGCTGTCCTAGCTAAAACTAGAAGAAAAATCAAATACTATTCTACAATGTGCCTTTCAGCTCTTGGCTCCAATCGATCCATCTCGAGGTCATGAATATGAAAAATGATTTTTTCATCAGTAATTTATTCACTCCAACAAAAATTATTGTTTCTGCAATATTTATTGGATAAAATATATTTTTGGAATCGTATCCATTGAAATTACCAACCATAAAGAACGGAACACTCAGTATTAATGAATTTATTATGTACATAATTTTTTGTATACTTACATGAGTCTCGTTAAGTAAACGATCAAAATTTGCGAAAAATTTAACTGGCTACATGTTTCATTTATTACCTTTTTTTTGTCAGAAATTTTTTCAATTTCTTTCTCTTTTTTTCAATTTTCCACTGAATAACCACTGGTATATCTATGGGAGAAGATTCCCCAACATAAGAGTCCTGTAGCGTTCCTAGAACAACTCAAGAACAGAAGAATCATCACTTGGAAGACTGGACCTGGTCGAAAGACCCTTCCAGTCAAAAGCAAGGTTTGGCTATTATTAATTTACTACTGAAGGCATTTCTAACGACGAGGGAGATCCTCCACCAAGATCAGCAGAAGGTTCTTGACGCAGAGATGATATTCCTCCCAGTGCAATTGAAGGACAAGTTATGTAGGTACCTATAATTATTTATTTTTTTCTTCATTCATCATGAAGTCTTCGAATAAGTTTTGATAAAAGCTTTATTATTCACTTTTTTCCTCGTTTTCTGCTCTGTTTCTTTGTTTCAGATATAATTTCGAAATGGAAAAAGGATAAAGAAATTTTTATCAATGGAAAAGAAGCCCTTCAGTATTAAAAGCTTATTCTGTGAACAAATTTGTCATCACTAGACTACTCACGGGGAGACAGGATTTTTTTACTGAGGTTTTTCACTAAGCTCTTGTATCATACTCCAAATTGTATGGTACCCCGTTACACTAACCTTTGCTAAAACTCATACATATATGCTATATTGTTTGATAACCAAAAATGTATTGCTTACATTCAGAAGAATATACAGGATGTTTTCTAATTGAGTGTCAATATTTATGAGGGTGATTTTTGGGCCCATTTTAAGAAAAAAACTTCATATATACATATGTCCTGAACGTCTTACCCTTACTGGGTGGTAAAGTTTTCAAAAATAAATAATTTATTATCAATATCTACAATACCACATCAAATATTTTAATGAAATTTGTCATACATGTATAATATGAATCAAGAGGCATTTTTTAATGTATATCTTTTTTCTTAATTTCCAACAGTGGCGTTCGTACGTAATTGACCTACCTATTTTGGCAGACATTGATGGTACGCCACAGATTTTTCCTAAAATAAAAATTATTTTTGAAATTCCCAATCATTTCTTACCAAATTTGATCACTTGACTTTTTTCAATCCGATTGACGGTTTCCGCTTAAAAAATTAAAGACCGTTTATCTGCATGATCATAACAATATCCTTAATACATACATATGACAATATCACCATGCAGAGACATACGTAGATTTTATTTTTTAGATGAAACCCGTGCGTCAGTAGCGTGCCACTGACTGTCTAAATAATACCACCCTGTATCTCAAAAGGTAAGACGTTTAGGACATATGTTCATATGAAGTTTTTTTCTTAAAATGGGCCCAAAAATCACCCCTATAAATATTGACATTTAATTAGGAAACACCCTGTATATTCCTATTACACCATCAGTGATACTATCCAACCCAAAATTTTCAAACAATTCTCTGAATTACCTGTGCTGCATCGAATAATTCCACACAATAGATGCCGATCCTAACTCTTTTCATTCATTGCAACAAAAATCCACCTGTACCGCAGAAAACCCACAATAGAAGGGTTCAGTTAAACCGTACCGATAAAAAACTACCTGATCCAAATTTTCATAACTGTAACACCACCATAATGGTCGTCGGTACCGCACTTGCTCTGTTTGTTGTGAGATGTAATAATAATCCCTTGGGGCGACACAAAAGGGTTGACTGCCACCAACCAGGAAGAGTGAAAGGGTTTACCCCTTACGGCACAGTAAGTATGCCGTTTCGGAAGGGTTGACGAACCTTGTACCAATGCGGAAGCAGGTAGAAAAAGGGGAATCCTTTCGATTTCAACGACAGAAAAGGGTTCGGAAGGGTAGAAAGAGTTGGGGCAGAAGTGGTATGATGTATTTCAGAGGCTGAATAGAATATAACATTTTTGGAAGAAAATAATTTCAGTTGATGTTCATTTAATTTAAGTATGATTTTCAACAAAGGAATTAATTATTGTCCTGAAGGAAGTATGATAAGATTTGAAAATATAAAAAACAAGGTGAAGGACCCAAAGAACGCCGCTTTTTATCTTCGCAATAAGTGAAATTAATACATACTCTTTAAATTTGGCAATTCAACCCAAAACTTCATCGACATCAGGGGAGATTTGATGTTTGAAGTAAGTGTTGGCTGCCAGTGGCGGATTCTCAGAAATGGCAAGGTCGGTACTGTCATTTCCTTTCTTTTCTTAGATAATATGCTCCTCACAATACCTCAGATTATTTTCTCAAAAAATAAGTAGACATTGGGTAATGGGATAATATACAGAACTTACAAGTAGGCTAGGTGAGGTATTTTCGAATCTACCCTACTTCATGTCACAGCCAAAGTAAACAATCATTTGTTACGTATTATATCCATTCATTATGCACAAGGTCTTTATAAATGATCAAGGGCACCCTGCTGAGGTAGCAAATCGGTTAAAAAAAAACCGATTTTTTTGTCAAAATTGAAAAAACCTTCTTTTTGCAATCAAATAAACGTTCTCAAATAGGTATATAATAATACGAATACATAATTGCAACCTATCTACAATTAAAGATTTGGAAAAGGGGCAGTTGATTGATTTGAGCTTTCATAGAAAACTTCACTAATTTTTTTTCTATCTAAATATGAATATCTATTTCTTGAAATTCAGTATTTATTCAAAAAGTAACAAAACTGTTTTTTCTTTATTTTCGTCAACCACGATATTTCTCTGTTTAATGACCGTTTTTTTTAGGAAAGAAATTTCTAATGATATTCATGTGATGGTACATCTTGATGACCTAGATCGGTCAGGAAATCTCTCAATGAAGAGTCTAACTATTCTATCAACAACTCGATATTACTCGCCATGAATAAGAATGAGATTCAAGTAGGTATTCTTCATTCGTTAAATCTGGCATCTTGTCGAAACTGCAGTAAAGAGTGAACTCAAATCCTCAAATAAGATCCCAGGAAACACACCTTGGTTTAGTATACGTCTAATATTCATCCTGATGGTATATTTTTCGTTTTGGTCTATCACAGTACAAGTATTTTACGTCTATATTATACCATTTTTTTGTAGTAGGTTTATAAAACGTCTTTTAGCGTTACCTATATATACCACACTATATGTTTTTTGCTAATCAATAGTTTTTTCAAGAACTGAAGATTATTTTTTGTTTATATACTTCAATTATTTTAAACTCTTCGTCATATTCATCAGTTATTAACGAAGTCTACAAGATCTCTGAATTATACGTCGAATATATTGTACTTTTCGACATACTTCCTACACCTATATTAAACGAATATGTGATAGGTTTTTGGAATGTCTATAAGTGGAAGTCATAGATACATAATGAGATCTATTTTGTCTCCCAGTTGTGTTTTTACGGTTGAAACAATATGCATCCTACAATATATATCGCTTATTTTCCAGCATTAATAATTTTTCATAATTTATAAACTACGTCTAAAAGTTCCACAAATTATACGACTATAAGTCGTACATATTTCAACCTACCTTCCTTCTCCATGAACTTAGGTATATTAAACGGATATATGGTAGGTTTTCAATCTGTCTATTAGCGAATTTTTTTAACACTCATCATTGAGGTCTACACTGGACAAATATATGAAAGGTTTCAAATATGACTATTATTATAAGCCATATGTAGATACCTACTACATTACTTCTAGTTATCAGGGAGAAAAAAATACTGGTCCTTTATTCATTATTGTCATATCGATGTTTCTGAGTTTTATACACCTACATATAGTTCCAAACATTCAAGTTTTTCGAAGTTGAAAAAGCGATTCAGCTTATATAAGTGCTTTAATTGTTTGAACTGATTTCACCAGGTAGCTAATTAATCAGCTGTATATAAATGGTTGAGCCGTGGCAGGAATAATTTATATGTATAACATTCATACTAGATATTCTTGAATAGAGGGTACAACCATAGGTGCAATAAATGACAAAAAAAATATACATTGAACGAAAAAAATGCATGTTTGCATATTTTTCTATAGTTTCCTCGCCAAATGGAGTTTAATTCATTCGGATTGATGGTCGTCAACCAATTAAAAGCAAAGAAATTACACATATAATATCTTTGATTAAAAGTCCCCCAATTCGACAATTCACAGCGTTGTCACATGAAATGAAATAATGTCCTGTCCATACACTGATTGCTTCAACCATCAAAGATTATGCTGTCTATACTTGTGATCTAGAAAACTGAATGCCCTCTTCACTTGAGATGAGACCTATTCACTTGATATAATTGTAGTCTACTAGTTCTAATTCAAACAAGTCTAGCAGATTTATGAGAATGTTCAAGATCTACTACATTTTTAATAGCCTGGCAACGTTGGTGCCATGTTTACGTAGGAAGAGGATTGAGGATCTACGCAGGCCCGACCGGCCAATAGGCAATTAGTTATCGTTACAATACACGCATGTGGCAGTCACGGCCGTGTTTCTATGCTATGTGGCATGCGCTGTTCGTAGTTCGTTCTCCTTGTCGTCCATCTTGAAATAGTTTCGTAAGCTGTGTGTGTTTACTGTGTTTGTTTTGTCTGGAGGAAATTAATTGTACTTTGTCATGAGTGATTGAAATGTATTCTGTTTCAACATAGTGATGGACATGTTTAAACATCTGCTAAAAAACAAAATGACATAACCGATTTTGAAGAAAGCTCTCCACTTTCAAGTATACTGATATGATGAAAAAGATATTTGGTATGTTTTGTTCGACAAGTTTTTTTCTCCTAAAACTAACTGAAATAACATTTTACAGAGGCCGTAGTGCTGATGTGGGTACATCTAATTGAAGCAATCTAAAAATGTAGGAATAGACGATTATATTTATTTAAAGAGGTGTGCTCAATGTATATACCTAAATTTTGAAAACTACTATTTTATTATTTTCTGAATAAATTGGTTTGAGACCTAAATAGTTGAAAATTTAGTTTTCCTAAAATCCGATTGACACTACGTTATGTCTTATTCGAAACTATGAAAAGGATAAGTATGGAAGAGGGTAAGATTGTCATAATAAATGTTGAAGATTGACTATAT
This sequence comes from Coccinella septempunctata, assembly GCF_907165205.1. NCBI lineage: Eukaryota > Metazoa > Arthropoda > Insecta > Coleoptera > Coccinellidae > Coccinella > Coccinella septempunctata. The sequence goes on from NC_058196.1 coordinate 17,978,391, forward strand.
TCAGAACAGTAATATCTAACAACAAATAAGCCTAATGTTCATTCATACGATATTGGACAGTATGAACGATGATCAGAAAGTGCATTTATTGTTCTTTTAATTTATTATATTCGAAATCATCGATCAACACATATTAATGCAATTTCGGATCATCGTATCGTCGGATATTGTATACATGAACAGTAGGTCTAACGTTGTTCAGAGACGTCTATTACTGATACTTAATTGTAGTATAAAATACGATTATTAAACGTCTATTTTTGGTACATTGAGGTCGTTGAAATATAGTCTATAATATATGAGTTGTGAACGTTTAAAGACGACTAGTTTTCGACGTAATTTCTGAATTACTTAAGTAGTCTAAAAGACGTATATGAAATACGAGTATCAGACGTATATGGAATACGAATAGGAGACGTATATCCAGGATTGATTTTATACGTCTACCACGCGGACATTTGTCCTTCTTATTTTGGTCTAATGAAACCGTATTTATACGTCGGAATAAGTTGACTTATATATGTTTAATAAACGAAAGGTGGTTTCCTGGGATGGAATGATTATGAATTTGGCAGATGTAAATTCTGATGTTTACCATTTCCAATATTGAATAATTTGATAATAAGATACATAATTAGAACTTACCATAGAACACTTTCCTTAGAAACTTATTTGTTGAATATCTCGAAAATTGTCGATTTCAGGCATATAATGGCTATTGGTTTATGAATACAATCATAATGGGGAATTCTCCTCAATTTGGGTCATCACTGCATATGCAAGTTTAAACTGAATAATTATGAGTTTCATTCATGATTTTTTCAAATTCACCGCGGAAACTATTCAAAATAATTCTTCAAATATGAGGGTTTTAAAATTTAAATCGCTTTGTGCGGAGTTTACGATTTGGCAACAGCGCATACAAGACAATGAAAAGAACAATGTCCGATCGGCTTTTTTATAAAATAACAGCTGTTGATCTACAGGCGTGTACTTACTGGCGAGCTTCAACTGCAACCGGCCATGAAAATCCCATAAAATTTTACGACCTTCCTCGTTCGTCGCAGACTTCATAGACAGCCATCTTCGTCTATCTCATAAAGATAATGCATTTGTTATCCTTTATTATCAAGGTATATTTCAGTCGATGTTGCCAGCTTGTGCAATTCTCACAAAACGCTTTAAACTTTAAATACCCATTTTTATTTTTCATTTTTAAGTGCTTTAAATAATTTTTTTTGGGAAACGGTTGAAATGGTTATTTTCAAAATGTGAAATGAGATTGTTTTGACAAGCAACATAACCTCATATTTTCAAACTATACAGTGTGGAATGTCACCTACTGTGGTGATCGATGCTCTCCTACTGCTGGTATGTTCAATTCCACCGCACTGTGTTTTTCTTCGAATTTGAAAGTGAAAACACGGAAAACCAGAAAATAATAGCCCTGAAGATGGTCTAAATATAGACCGAAACTGTCGGCATTTTATTGAGTTGGTTTTCTTTAAATCCTTCTAGACCTTTAAGCCCATCATCAATTCAAGAAATTATAAAATATTTCAAATTTTCCCATGATCCAAGATAAAAATATTTTAATTTATCAATTTAAACAAATTTATTTAAAAGCACAATTAAATAAATCAACCCAAAGAAAAATGACAAATAACGTTAAATGATTTTATTTAAAAATAACTCAATCTCGACAAATTTTTATTTATTCCTAGAAAAGTATCAATTGTGCCGAAATTTTGCAGGAGACTTTTATCCTCCAGAATTGAATGGGAAACCATAAGAGAATTTTATTTTTCGAAAATCTATCTCACGAAAACAATTTTTGAAAGAAAATCATAAGGAATTGTTATTTTCAACCCCTAATAATAAAGTTAAGAAATCTAAAAAAAATTTGTTGGTAACATCTACTTAGTGCATCATATGTTTAGTTTTATGACTCAGTGTTTTTTAGAACCCGTAAAAAAAATTAAAAACTGTCAACTCGTCATCGCCTTCCAAAGGCTGTCTTGGAAGGGAGGCCGATTTCGAAAAAAATTTATAGGAACTACCCCTGCATATTTTCATCGAGGAATCATCTCCCTAAGTCCTTCGCATTTGCTGACGGACACCCTGTATATGGAGTCATTGTGCAAGATCAGAAAAGAGGTCAAGAATTTTCACACTCCGATACTGAATTTTTAATTTAAAAAATATTGAACGGAGAGGATCGAAAAGGATGATATCACTGCAAAATTGTAAATCAGTCGGTTGATTAATTCATGCTTTATAACTCATTTCACCCAACATATGATTAGCACCCTGTAAATCCTTAACGAAGGCTCTAAGGCCCGTTTGCACCAATACCCCAATACCAATAATAATACCAAAAACGAGTACTTAACTAAGTGTCGTTTAAAGTTACTTTCATTACCAGTTGCATGACTTCAAGTAAGGGCCCTTAAGTTTTTATATCTAGTTATATTTCTGTTTTTTATTTTGTCCTTCATCCTAGTCCAATAAAGCCCTTTCATTGGGTGGCCGGTTGCCGGTTGCCGATGATCGTTGTCATTTCATTAATCTAACCTTATTGTCCTGTCAGTCAGTTTCAAGTAAACTATTATATTATTATCAAAGAGTAACAGCTTCTTGTTGCTGAATTAGCATTACTATTGATAATGAAATGGATTGTCAAATAAAAGGTACCTAAGTTTATATAAGTACAACACTTTCTTTGTAAGGTCTTGTGTAAATTTATTTTATTAATGTTGAACATTATTGTTGAATTATTGTCCTTGTTAGTAAGAATACGGTGAATGATTGTCAAGCAGGTATGGTAATCTACAAAGAGCACTCAACTTCTCAACAGAAGAAAAGAGTTTGTTGCTAATTATAGTATGATTTGTGACACAAAATTGAAAATGAAAAGACTGATGGCATTACAATAAAGGCAAAAGAAAAGGCTTGGTACTCAGTAATGAATTCATTCAATTTTCAAAATCCATCAAAAATGGGAGCCAGTTCAACAAATTATTTTAGGTTAGAATCCCACCCTTAAATACCTAAGTGGTCATTACAGGAGCGCTTAAATTTAAGGCTAGCTTTAGCCATTTAAAAAATGTCACTTAACAGTTGGTGCAACGTAATTTAAGTTAAGAGTTCATTACTTAACACTAAGTATGTTTGGTGCAAACGGGTCTCACACAATTAAATCCACTGGAAGTGAGTTCATCTAGACCACATCAGCTTATGATTTCCGTTTGTTGCATTCTTCCCAGAAGATCCTTTGTATGCACGAAAACTGTTCAGAAGAAGCAAATTGAAACTCGGTGGTTGGGGTTTGCAGTTTGGAGCGCTGAGACTAAACGGAGAAGAATGTCATCTGGCAACTTGTCTTAGAAAATCCGAAGAAATGGTTTTGGCTACCGTAATACTTCCCCAATGCAACAAGTTAAACAGCCAATTAGATTTGGTGCTGCATCTGAATATCTGATAAAGAACCTTTGGAGAAGAACGAGGGGGTCGCAGTTTGTGGAAATATTCACGATTATCTGCTTGACTTACATATTTGCAATTCTGTATTTTATAGAACGAAATTTTTTAGAACAAAATACTCAATTAAATATAAATTTTCGGAGTTTGAAGGAAAAGTAGATGAATGAACCCTCCCACAAACATTATCCCGCAAACCATTATTTGATAACTCATCAACCCCCTCGATCAAATCGGCGAATGGCAGCGAAAGGGGTTGAAAGGGTTGCGCTCGCAGGCGAGCTTTGTCATTACGTGCAAATGAGGTACAGAGATTCGAATTAAAAGGGGGACGGAAAGAGAAGGGTTATTTTCGTTTGTTTGCACCAGCATTGCACCAATGGGAAGGCTTTCATGAGAGGCGGTAATTTGATCGAGCAGGCCGGTCTTGATGAGCTAAAAAATGGCCGCGGTGGCGGTCATCGGGACCGAACAGGTTTTGGTTTTTTATTGATGGTCGGTTGGTATTGGGGAACGTTGAGAGATGCAAATGGTGTTGTTGATTTGCATGTATGGATTGGACAGTGGAGAAGGAGGAGTTCCTATGGATATTGCGAATCGTTTTTCTTATCTACCGTCTGGACCACAATGTGTTATGGCAAGTTTGCCGTTCTGCTATGGCCTGAATCAGGGTCCTGCAAGAGTGCGTTAGGCTTCCATAGCTGCCAACCCAGACGTTTTAAAAATTTATTTGAAAAGCATTCTCTTTGTACTTTCAATTCTGCATCTTTCTAATATACAGGGTGTTACCAAATAAAATTATTCAACAAATGATTTTTTAAATGGAATACCTTTTATATTTTTGCATATTTCCAATGCTCTTCAATCAATACCTCTACCATGATGCAAAATATTAGGGATATTTTTCCAACGGTACTGATCTTATTCAGAAAAAACTGCAAAATTTCGACGAAACAGCAGTTCGGTAAAAGCCCTTTACCGATTTCCAGAAGCGATAGAAACATAAATTTGATCAGGATTTCTTTCAACTTAAGAATTTGCCTAGTCATCGTTCCTAAATGATCAACCTCTCTTATACAGGGTATCCGTTATCAATGTCCAAATATAAAGAATTTCAAATTGTTTTTTCTCGATTTTTTCAAATGTAACAACCTGTATTTCTTCCATGATGATGTACACGGTTTAAAACCTTACATTTTTTCAGAAGTAACTTTAGGATTATTTTCACTCCTGTGTCCAGCAGACACGAAAAATTACATTTCAACCAAAAATTTCAGGAATAATGAACATAATAACTAAGGGATATTTTAAATGAGTAACACAATGAAACCAAACTGAATGACCAACTTTTGAAAATCTTAAAAACCCTTCCAAAATCATAATCCTTGAAGTTCAACATGAAAAGGATAATGTTTGTCCGAATAAGTAACACATACATAGGTATTATTGGTAACTTGTGTATTCTAACGATTACAGAGATTTATAGGCATCCAAAAAAATTATTATTCATGAAATGGATTAACACAATTTTTCTTTGTCTTTTTCAACACCCGTTTGTTTTTGTATCCAATATTTAAATAAAATTTTCCGTTCTGATTTCATTTTTCGTGCCTGCTGGACGCAGGAGTGAAAATGGCCCTTTGGTTACTTCTGAAAAAATGTAAGGTTTTAAACTGTGTACATTATCATGGAAAAAAATACAGGGTGTTACGTTTGAAAAAATCGAGAAAAAACAATTTGAAATTCATTATATTTGGACATTGATAACGGACACCCTGTATAAGGGAGATTGATCATTTAGGAACGATGACTAGGCAAATTTTTAAGTTAAAAGAAATCCTGATCAAATTCATGTTTCTATCGCTTTTGGAAATAAGTAAGGGGGTTTTACTGAACTACTGTTTTGTCGAAATTTTGCAGTTTTTTCTGAATAAGATCCGTACCGTTGTAAAGATATCCCTAATATTTTGCATCATGGTAGAGGTATTGAAGAGCATTGAAAATATGCACAAATATAAGGGGTATTCCATTTAAAAAATCACTCATTTGTTGAATAATTTTATTTGGGAACACCCTTTATATCAGAAAATAATTTTCTGAGATACAGAACTGTAAGTACAAAAGGAATGCTTCTCAACTAATTTCCTAAAACGTCTGGTTTGACAGCTATGGAAACCTAACGCACTATTGCAGGACACTGTGTAACTGTATGAAAACCTTCAAATTCATTAAATTATCAACTTTCGGAAACAAAGGTCTCAACTCAAATTTTGCAATAAAAAAGGATATAGGTTACATTTGTTATAATTCACATTCAATGAATCAGCGAAATTCTCAGGTTGAGCAGAACTAGCTTTTATGACTTTTTTTGTACAATAATAATCTCGAAATCCGCGTATCTAATTTTGGAAAAATGGACTGTTTTTGCTTCTCATCCAAAATATGCAACTGAATTTCAAATTATTTGTGATTTGATAATTTTCTTCGAGGTGATCCGGCAGTTTAAAAAAATGATCTCGTAGTTGTCGAGTCGACTACCATAGTAATTTCCATTTCTACAGAAAGTACCGAACTGAAATTGAGAATATACTTCTAAATTTGAAAAATAAGTGTGATTTACAGATTTGGTTCGAATTGATCCAATAGTTTTAAGGAAATGATAAGTATTACACACACCTTGTCGAATCGGCAATTGTAATCTCTATATCTACAGAAAGTATCAAACGGAAAGACATACACAATATGCATCTCAATTTCAAATCTACGAGGATGTATTGATATTTAGTTAGCCTAGACCAGTTCCATGCTTAAACAAAATATTGCGTCACCATAGCAACGAACGACAAAATCGAAAAATTGGAGTATCGAGCCATCATCAAGTAGCTGTATTTAAAAGGGTTAACAGGTAAGCAGATTTACGAATACCCTTGGTGATCAATGTTCTTCGTATGCGACCGAGAAAAATTGGACTGCAAGCTCAAAAGAGATAAATGTTCCATTGAAGATGATGACCTATCGGGAAGGCCAATTTCTGTATTTGTCCCCGAAAATATCGATGCAGTTCATGACATGATTTTATCAGACCGTCGAATTGGGCTAAAACGGATATCTGAAGCACTGAATATTTCATACGAAGGCGTTCATCATATAGTTCACGTCAATTTGGACATGAGGAAAATTGCTGCAAAATGGATCCCCAAATGTTTGAATGTTGTCCAAAAGCGTGCAAGGGTAGAGGCATCTGGTTCTCCAAGATCTAAGAAGTTTCGTTTTTGGGATTGCCATGAAGTAATCATTATTAATTTTTTGGATAAGGTTAGAACAATAACTGGATATTACTATTCGACATTACTGGCCACTCTACGGAAAAAAATTTAAGAGAAAAGACGCGGAAAGCTATCCAAAGGTGTTTTGTTTTTGCAGGACAACGCCCCTGTACACATGCTGCATTTTTTTGAAATGTCTAAAAACGTTGCAAGTTCGCTGTAATTAATGTATCCAATTAAGAGGAGAATATGTTGAGTAATTAAATATTCTGTCATTACTATTTTGAACATTTATATATTTTGACATTGAAATTTTGTTTGGTTCTGCAGAAGGCTAAGAATTTTTCAATATATCCTCGTATGCATGATTTAGAGATTTTGTTCATATTAATCCAGTAGTTTTCAAGAAATTGATCTATTGTTCAAATAAGCAATGAAAACAACAATAAACAACATGGCCAAAAATGTTTTCAGGTTAGAAACGTCATATATCGAAGCCTTCTTCCATGTTCCCCGTGGCGGATTGCGCAACAAGATTCATCGAGCGCAGATGTTGAGAGCGGCCTGAAATATTAATGAAATCGAGACACTTTCCCTTTCAGCATCTGAAGAATTCCCGAAGGAAGAGCTACCATCCCTTAATTATTTCAATAAATTTATTATTTACGCAATATCCATCACACTTATTACTCCTGCTAGCGTCGAAAATGCCTTTCTTAGGGTGTTCTAGACGAGAAAGCGTGTTACCAAGAAGAGGATGATGAATAATTCCCCAACTTTTAAAAGCAATTGCTCAGGAGTTTCAACCACCGTCATCTCCTCGCACACTCGAGAGAAATTTCTTAATTTTACAACTAGAAAGGGTCTATAACTCCATTCGTATAAGAGAGATCCATTTAGATCTCAATTTTGGGAAAGATTGGGGAGCTTGGAGCTTTATCGCAGCAGATACCTACTTATTGATGTACATCTCATGGAAAATTTATAGAAAGAAAAATAGTAAAAGTCTATAAAGAAACTTTATCCTTGTATCGCAACTTTCAAATCTGTCTTAATTCTTTTGTTAGTGGATTATCAGAAATTTATTGATAAATAACTGTAATAATTTCGAAATATAATCATATAGTGTTATCAATGATTTTCAATGTCAGCTCTAAGACAACTATACTTTTCAAAGAGTCAAAATTATGATTGAAATAAGAGCTCCTTTGGCTATGAGATTCTTTCTTATTTTTGATTGCATCATTCAACAATATCACCTTTAGATTCCATGAGAAGTTGAACCTAAAAATTTCGAACACGAATGTTCGTTATACAGGGTGTTTCATTGAGAAACTGAAATGCTTATTAGATGGGAAGGTGGCACCGAGGTAGTTCTCATTTCTTTCACAGACTTATTCAATAAAAACATCCAAGCAATATCAATTTCGATAATCAGTTATGTACATACAAGGACACATTTTTTTCTGGAAATTACGAGAGAGTACCTTAAAAAAAACAAACTGTAAAGGTCTGCAGCTATGAAAAGGAAAACCAATGTAGCTAATAAGTTATTTATAAGTGATGTTAAAATAATTATAGATTCAATAGTTTTGATAATTCATCATACAAACCATTCTCAGGAATCCAAGAGCCAACAAATGTGGAACCAATTCAGTGCCACCTATCCGCCTGTTAAGTATTTCCGTTTCCTGTATACAGGGTGACCCATTTTGAAAGTTCCACTGAAATAACTCATTGGGAAGAGCCTGGAGCCTTGTTTTAAATAAATGCTAACTATGTATACTCCATTCACATTTATTGTAGCAGTCGGTTAGCCATGAAACTATTTTCTCAAGTTTTTGTAACTAGAACGGAGTAAGGTTGGCACTCATGAAATGTCGTTAATGTCAAAACGCCGTTGCTATAAGTTATATCGATTTTTATTACGAAAATGCCGAAAGTGATTGAAAAAGAGACAGGATTTTAGGAAGTGCTCTTTAGAATTCAGGTCCGCTCATTCAAATAGTTATACCTTGATATTCCTAAATCCACAGTAGCGAACATATTAAATGTAAGAGAATTTATATAATATTTCATCTGAATCTAAACGACTTATATTTCAGCTGAATATTTCTACAATCAGAAAGATTGTGAATGAAGAGGATGACAAAGAATTTCCTTCTATTGGGAGACCCAAAAAAGGGGTGGCATTCGAGAATTTTATGTTTGAGTTAATTAATGCGAAAAGTTTACTACAGGATTTTCGATTAATGTCATCGTAGAATAAGTTCCCAAAAATTAATTTTTCTATTTTTCATTTGACTTGTCCTATACATTGTAAATATCTTAAGGTACCAATAAATACCCAATTATTATTATTATATCAATGTATTACGATGAACAGCCACAAATACGGGCCAGTTGTCCTTTTAATTGTTTATTCATGTGAAACTTTTGTTCAAAGGTGAGGTTCATCTTTACTTGAAACTTCCTTTAATTCCTTTTATTTATATTGGCGCAATAACTCCTCAAGCTATTGCATATTATAATGTTATAATGATCTCTTGTATTTTCCATGCAAATAACTGGATTTGGTATGCCTTCAATCAGTTTGTATAAACTCCAATTATGTTCGTCACAAATTTTCCGAAGAGATTCGACATTGTGATATAATACGTAATAACAGAAACTTTGACGTAGAACAGGCAACATAGCGTTGATTTGAAACCCAAAAATGTTTTGACAAGCTTCATAACCCCACATTTTCGTACTATGGCCAACATGGTGCTAAAATAAAAGTGAATGGAGTACTTTGACAGAAGCTGGGACAGTTGGTGAAGAACAAGATTAAACAGAATTAAATGGCGATACTTATTTCGTCCGTATATTCGAACTTATTCAAGACTGTAAAAACGTACACAAATATATAAGTTTAACACACCAAAACAATCACAATGACAGCTTAAAACAATAATAAATTGCATAAATAAAAATGACGTCAACTAAGAAAAATATCATCAAAAACAAAGAATGAACCTAATAAATGGACAAGAGCACACACTATATACAAAGATGATAAATTAGGTTCGGTGAAACTGTGGTACTTATACTAACTTATTAAGTTCATTCAATCTAATATAATAGAAATAGATGTTATTTCTACTGGCAACCAAGCCAAAACTTTTTCAACTCTCAATTCAAAACAAGCAGACAGATTGTCCATATCCACGATTATGTCGTTGAAAATACCAAAGTTGTTAAATCAATCATAATTAAATGACAGTGGTTTTTTACCCGATCATACGAGTTGTCTTTGGTTTGTGATTGGTCAGGCAGTTTAAAAATTATGATATGAGTGAAATAGTCGTCTTTGTATTATGACTATTTCCACATATTCGGTTTTTTCAACAACATCCTCCACTTTGATCGTGAACTAGTTTAACAAAATACAACTCTTGTTTGAATTTATCTCAGAGGTCTGTCTTTTATTACATAACTCAACTGAGTTTTTTCCACTGACGTCCTGCAGACTTGTGTTATTTTCAAGCAACTCAGTTTAGTGTAGAAATAAGTCTACAGAATGAAAATTCAATTAGTAGTAAAGTATTACTACTGAAAATTCAATTCGGATAATGATTATTGATCCCTCAAGTTAGGCACTTGAGTATAATCAAAAGGACCATTGATAAGGTTCAAACTTTAATTTGAGTCTGTCGTGAGGTAAGGGTATCTGGTATCTCATTACTCAATTTGAAAAATACATAAAAACTTTTTTCTCAAGGGTTAGGTATACAAAATTACATTAGACAAACTACTTTTTTCTGAAGAAAAACAAATACAAAAAGTTAACCCACATCCACTCATCTAATTGCATAAATCTCTTTTACAATTAATTAAGTTTCAATAGCATTTATCCATCATTCGATTATTCAATATTGATTTAACAAAAGTTTCAAGTATCTATATGTGATTCATACAATGACATTAGATTGTCGCTCTTGTGTTCCTTCAATCTACTGTAGTAGTCAATCTACTATGTAGACCGACCGCCACATGGTCCAGCACCCATATGGGGGTTGAAACATCGTCCGAATTAGACCCGTTACAGTTGCAGCATTACATTAATACATTGAGCAATGAATTCTATCGGTTCCCGTATCACAAAGTTCGAAAAAGTAACTAAAAGGGAGAAGGGCACAATACAATTTGTTAATATCAATTATTTCCGTCAATTACAGCGCTTCCGCATAATGCGTTTCTCGAATTACGCATTCGCGGCAGCGGCATATGCCCGCTCCTGTTTAGCATTTCTGCGTCCGATCCATTGAATTCGGGCTGAATTTTAACGGCGTTTTCTGTTCTTTCGCACCCCATCTATACTGCACACATCCTTTCAAGCCACCATATTTGTTTGACAATGCCGGGAAATTAACATAGTCGGCCGGTCGGCTCCATCTTTTTCCCCCTTTTTATGGGCATTATGCACGATTTGACCATCGGAGGCTGGAGAGTCGCGCTCGTTGGCGGATGACGAATCATGCAGGGGCGTATTGGGAAAAAATCCTTCAAAATCAAAAGAACATCATCGAGGATATCGTATTTGATCTGAGAATCTCCAGCCAACTGAATACAGTGTAATTTTTTTCTTATAATTAAAATATTGGAAACAAATTGTAATTGAGTAATACATTCTAAACGATGTAAAAGAGTTTTCGTTACGTAATATTTTCAAAATGTTAATTTAGAGACGATAGCCTGAAAAATAACTTTTCATCTCTATGTTTGTATTTTCTATGCGGCTCTTATGTGACGCATGTCTGTAATGTATATACATCTGTCCTCCAGCCAATATGTTGTTTACCATTTTAATTTTTATGTCTTGGAGTAATGAAGTTTGCCATTTTAAGTGAAAATTCATTTATAGTCCATTCAAGAATGATTGACATCTCGGGTGGCTATGGAAAATCGAATTTAAGTTGGTAATAGCCCATAAGTTGAGATTTTGTGTTGCGGAATTCAGGTTGGTATTGTGAATAAACATTGATCTATATACCAAATATATGTGAATCTATGCACTTATCGACGGTTATTTGAATTTTGTAGAGCTGTTGATGTTCTTAATTTAATCGTACAAATTGGAAACATGGTTGTGTCAATTTGAAATGCCGATTAATATGCTGCAAATTTGAATATTTCTTATTTTCATATACTTTTCTAGGTTATATTAATATATTCTAGTTCTGTGATTGAAAGTACAGAAATTTTTGGAAATCTTTTGTGACCAGATATTGAGCTGCGCCTAGACTTTCAAGACCCACTGGGATATCAATCATTCTTGAATGGACTATATGTTTGTACTACATCTTGTAAGTTGCAGCTTGATTCTGTGTTTCATGACAGTAAGGTTTTCTTGAATTGTTTGTTTTTCTTTTGCACATGAGTGTCATTTCAGGACAGCCTGATAAGTATTTTGCCGAAATCTATAGCTGATTAAATATATAATTAAAAATCAGTGTGTTCATCTTTCCTTACTATAATCTGCACGCTGATGGAGAAATACATCAATTTCATAGAAATTGTAATTGTAATTGTAAGTTTCATTTTTTTTTAATCCATGCGAAATAAGTTGAGCCTACAATTTGGTCTCCGAAGTGAGAGTTGATGGCATTTCCTAATATTGTGGAAAACTAGTTTGGGGAGAGAGTTTCTCATTGCCTTTTCTTCCTCTCCAAACACTTAATTTCTGAGGGATTCAAAAACATAAAAAATTCGTCATAATATTTAAAATTGTCATATTCTCCCAAAAGTTTGATATTTTTTTCTGTTTGTCCAGATTGCGAGGGAAATTCGAGAGATTCTAGTTTTCAGATGAGGATACAAAATACAGGGTGTAACTGAAAAAAAGATAGGATCTTTCGTATAAAAAGAAATTTCATTGAAGCATCCCTTGTTAAGATTCAGTCCCTTAAAGGTGGTACATAAAATTTGTATAACAGATTTTTTCGCAAGCACTAAAAAGGTAACAATATTGAAATTAACCTGACGTTTTCTACTGCCAAAAAGACACTTAGCCAGTAATTTATTTGGTTTACCCCATGGTTATGAGGGGTGGAAAACGCAACCCCTAAAATTTATTTCCAATCTAACTTTTTATGTTAGTATTTGTCAACCATTTAAGAATTTATTTTCGATAGCCTGTTTCATTCTAAACAAAAAATGTATCTTGGGTTTTTTGCCCAAAATAAATCAGTTCGCAGCAAAAAATTATTTGACGAACAACTACAGAGATACATCGTCATAAATGCGAACTGGATTACTTGTTATTTTGTAGTTAGTACTGTCTAAGTGTCTTTTTGGTAGTAGAAAATGCCAGGTTAATTTCAATATTGTAACTTTTTTAGTGCATGTGAAAAAAATTGCTATACAAATTTTGTACTTCCTTTAAGGGGCTGTATCTTTTAACAAGGGATGCTCCAATGAAATTTCTTTATATGAAAGATCCTATCTTTTTTTCGATGAGGAATCACCTCCGTAAATGTTTTACACTTATTTAGTTACACCCTGTATAATCACACAGCGTGTTATCAGGTGACGTAGGAGAAAATGCATATTCGATAAACATTCAAACTAATAGGGTAGTTTTTCAGAAACATTTTTATTTAGAGCAGCTAGAGCCTTTTTATGTAACACTTCCATTATCTTATTTGGTAGTGGCTTATATGAATCACATTAAAATTCGTTTGAAAATTTTTTATAGCGGTATGCTGTGAAATTTAAAATAAAAATTGATCCAACAATTTATCTCTTCTTGACCACTAGTTCATCTTCCTTATAGAGGCAAATCTGTGATTCTTTTTATTAGCGTAAATGAATTTCAAAAGTAAATTTTATCTCAATATATAAAAACCTCAAAAACAACAATATTCATCGAAAAAACCCCCCAATAATTTTGAGGTTATTTGTAATGAACAAAAAGTTCGAGATGAAATGTCTTAGATTCATTGTAGATTAATGGTAAAAACTTCTTGAATGAACAAGCCAGTTCTTACATCAATTTCATTTATCTGATTTTTTTCTTCATTGCTCTTCAATTTCTCCTACACCTATTTGAGCACAAATACATATAAAGAAACATTTATGAATATATCAGCAAATACGTTGTTATATCAATGGAAAATTTGTTCGGTTTTAATTGCACTTTTATGTACTGAAATAAAAATGAATTTTCGTCCAAAAAGAGTAATATCCACCTGGAATCTGATTTGGAAATGTCAGTAGTTCGTGTTTTTCTAGATTGAGTATAATGAAATTTCACAAATGTTTTGTTCAATTTACATTTCTACATTTATGAAGGACCCTATTCTTGAAAAATGTTTCATAATGATGAACGAAGTAGTCACATTATGAAGGAAAGAAGTTTTCAGACACTATTACTCCAAGACATTTCAGAAAAAATGAACGGTTTTGCATATTTTCCTCAAAATAACAAAACATTCAGGAAGCCTGCAGAATAATTTATGGAATACTTGGTTTATGTGTAAGGTGATTTATGGAATATTTAGATCACACAAAAATATGTAGAATTAATTCCTTGCAATGATTTCTGTTAAATTTTTATATGTATGGATTCTTGAGAATGTTTGTGACTAGAAAAAATATCGAGAATGTAAAAATTTCAAGGTTAATTCGAGTCAATCTTTCTGGAAATCATATGTTAGGAAATAATTATTTATAGTGTCTCAACCGGCCTTTATTTAAAAAAAAAAGGATATGAAAATAATTTCACCATCTTCAAGAAATGGCTGTCTTAGCAGTTTCATATAAGATTGAATTATTGTTTTGATAGAGTTAATCAATTCATTAGATTTTTCAACATTATAGTGAATGGTAGATTTGTTTTGCAACTAATATATTGGAGTTTATTTCAAGTATGCCATTCGCTAAAGTTTTTTTTTGTTACAATTGTATAATAAAGATATACAGGTAAGAAAGATTATAATATATCCCTATAAAAACATTACTTTCATCAATTTAGGAAATTCAAATGGTGGGTGATAAACGAATAGCCCAAGTTTATCCTAGAAAGGGTTTCAAATTTTAACCAACACCAACAAATGTGCATATTCTTTCATAAAGGAAAGAGCCTATCTTCGAGTCCATCCCTGAGAACCACTATAATATCGTGTTTTCAGTGTATTTTCGGAAGAGTGGTGATGCAACGCGGTGCATTGTAATGGCCAAAACGGAGGGGTCAATCCGCTGCTCCCCTAGGGACCAGGGCAGGGGTTACAATCCCTTTTTCGGTAAAGCAAGATTGGCCAATGGTGGTGTGACTGGCCGATGGCGATTCGAGAGGGTAGATTCGACCCTTTGTGACTATCGGTCTCAATCGATAGTTTCGGATAATCCTACAGCAATGTTCGTTATCTTTTAGGGTTTACTTGAACGTCTAAATTACGTTATCGTGGAACTTGGAAGCGTAGGTACATGTGAACTTTTTCACCACTAGAAAAAAGGAGGAATTAAACAGGACCATTCTTTCTCATCTCACCCAAGATTATACGGAGAACTCAGAACTACGATCTACAAAAAATATTTTCATGAAATTATGTTCAGTTATTAAATCTGGGATGACAAGGAAACCTATAATATTTTCAAGCCACTTCAGGTATTGACGGAAGTAGCTATCAATTTTTTCTCCTAGAATTTTGTGATTTTGTTCATGATATATCACCTATATTCCAAAATATTTGGATATTTTAGCTTTTAGACAAATACTCTCTTTTCGGGATGATCACAAAGATGGCCATAGTGACTTGTTTATGTCTTTTAACGTTAGGAGGATAATAGTTATTTTCCTAACAAGTGCAGAAAGTGGTATTGAGTGCGGACAAGACAAGAGTTGAAAACAATATTGTTTTACAAACGCTTGAAATATACAGGGTGTTTCCAAACTAGACTTGGAGGAGGTGTTAGTATCACTCATTTGCCGTCGTTTGAGCCATTTTTTTTATCCTAACCCAAACATTTTTTTATTTATCACTGGAGAGAAAACCGATGGCCGATTAGTTGAAATAAAGAGGTTTCCGATACAAATTCGAATCAAAATTCGCCATCTATTTAGGAACAACCTGTAACTTTTTTCTCTTGCATATTAGGGTAGTGAAATCTAAAACATGGTTTAAGTAACAGTTCCTGAAAATTTCATCTTTTTGGCGTGAAGGGAAAAGAAATAGCTGAAAATTCAAGACGAAAAACAGTTTTTTGTGAATAACTCAGAAAATATCCTCTTTAGGGCAAGGGTGTGATGCATACACTCACATTATTTTTTAACGTAGATTCAATATCTGCCACAAAAAAATGGGGTTCTAATTTGAAAAAATTGATTTCTCACGATTTTGTCATCCCTAACTTTGAAAGCGATTTTTTCACCCCCTGTATCATGAATCACGATTTCAATTTTTAAAGTGGATACATTAATCTTACATCTTGAAAAATCCCAAAAATGAAAATTTTCCATCCAAAAACCTCGAAGTTATTCTTGTTTCAGCGGAGCTCTATTTTCGATTTTTTTTTCGAATTTTCCCGCTCAGAGAGAATTTTCCAACCAAAACTGAAAAATGTTACATCAAAAAAACTTGAAATTTTTTAAGGAATCTATTTCTGCAATAAAAAAATGGTGTTCTAATTTGAAAAACGGAAGTTGACGTCATTTCCGGAAAAACCGGAGGTGCTCATGCCTTGAAAATATTTTAGATTTCATCAGCATCGTGAAATACTTAAAAGTGCTGAATTTCATAAAAATACGTTCAGTAGTTTCCCGTATAAATATGGGTGAGGTTCCTCGTGAAAGACCCTGTATAGTTCCTAAAGACTGATAACTTTTGTTCTTTAATCTAGCAGCGTTAGATATCGCAGTGGGAGTAGGTACGACAAATTTTTTGTATCCTATGTTTTATTATTATTTTATACTAGCTGACCCGGCAAACCTAGTTTTGCCATTTAAATTATATCTAGGGTAGATAATAATAACTAACTCATCGTGATTGCTCGATTGGTCGTAAGAAAAAGGAATTCCTTTTTTTTCTGTTCTGTACAATTTTTTTTTGGGAATATTTTGTTATATAAACCTTGCCCTAACAACAAAAAAGAATTGTCCAATTTGGTGCGATCGTTTGAACAATAAAGCATTTTGAAGTAAACCATAGATCCTCTTTTATTAATATATAGATTAAGGAGAACGGAAATTTTTCATGTTATTTATTGTTCTATCGTTGGTGTCTTCTGATGGTCCAGGTCGATCAGGAAATCTCTCAAAGAAGACTCTAGCAAGTCGATTACACTCGCCATGAATAAGAATGAGATTCAAGTACCTAATCTTCATTCGTGAAATCAGGTATCTTGTCGAAACATTAATAAACATTGAACACAAGTGGGACTGAGTGTGTCAATTGAAAATGTTTGGTTTGAGTATTTGGGTTTCATTAATTTTGAAAACTCATTGTGTTTCAAAAACCTCATAAGTTTATCAAATCAAAATTTTGTGTAATTCTGCTTTAAATTTATCAAACTACAAACTCTCGCATATTGATTATAAAATTTATTCTTTTTAAAACCATCAAAAATTATCTCCTAGAAAAATATCATACTAGAACTGTCAAGGACCAAATATATCAAATGACTCAGGATTTCGAGCCCTTTTCCTTGTGGAAGCAGATCAAGCAGTTCTCATAATTTATCCATCCCCTTCAACGGGGGTGTTTTTTCCTCTTTTTAGGGAAACTAACCGGCCAATAGTGAAGGGAGTTTGTTGATGGAATGGACACTCAAAAGAGGGTGGAAATCCCCTTTATCCCTTATCCCTATAGAATGTAATCGATAACACACAATCGTCAGATGTAATGTCCAATGTTAGGCTTTTCGTCTATTCGATTCGGAGTCCAGAAGTTCAGTCTGGAGAATTTGAGGCATAATGAAAGCTTAAATTTAAGCACTCTTTATACTCGGAGGAAGAAACAGGGAAGGATCATCCATACATTGCACCTCGAGAACTTCACGAACTAGTTTTCTGAGAACTGTCCGATAGCTATCATGCTATTTCTACTTTTGTATTGTACAAGTCCTCAAGATGACTGTGCCGATAAGTTCGGAAAAAGTGCAAATCCATTAGAATGTGATATTGTGAAAGTAATGTGAGCTAACATGGGATGAATACAGGTCATTTGAAAGGGATCTATTCGAAGATTTTGTAGAAGAAAGCTAAATCTTTTTGTCCTTTCATCCGACAAAATCAGTCTCGTACATAAAAAATATAAGAAGTAACCTGCACATTTCAACTCAGAGTAATTCTTTTATCCTTACATTTAGCAATACATTTTCCTTTATGTTATTGTAAATTTGTATTCGATCTTTTTCTATTCTTGCAATGAATCAAATTTAAGTGTGGCGTTCACAGTTTGAGCTACGTTATTCTTTGATAACTTACCAACAATCCCTAAGAAACTAAGAAATGAATTTTAAGTTTTGATAAATTTAATTGTCAGTTGTGTTTTGCCTTTTTATTGATATGAATAGTTGGACTTATAGATGGTGGCATATTCAATATAAAACTTTTTATGTATATAGAACTTTTTGACCCAACGAGATAGAGGAAAATCAATATCCAATTCATGTTGTCTTTTTTTGAGAAACTAATAATGACATCAACTGCATTCCTCTTTCTTCTTTTGTTTTTGAGTTATAGGCCAAAATTTAAATTTGGGCGATTTCAACTTTGGTCATTATCTCCGTTTCTGTTTGTGCTAGGATGTTTAAATGAAGACATTATTTAGACACTTTTTTGATAGCAATCCAGTGGCGTACTATGATTTTTTCCTACAGGTTTATTTGCTGAGCTATAACATAAAGCTGTGTTTTTTCTTATGGAAACAGTAGTTTAAAATTATTTAGAAATAATCGCCATTTCTTTGATGTTTCAGAAATATATGATACATCGCCCTCAGTCTTTCTAAAGTCATTTCAAACTACTGTTCTCATAAGAAAAATACATCTTTATGTAATAGCTCAGCAAATATACCTGTTGGAAAAAATCATAGTACACCACTGGATTGCCATCAAAAAAGTTTCTATATAATGTTTTCATTTCAACATCCTAGCTCAAACAGAAACAGAGATAATGATCAAAGTTGAAATTTTAATTTTGACCTATAACTCGAAAACAAAACAAGATAAAGTAATGCAGTTGATGGAATTATTAGTTTCTCAAAAAATGGCGACCGTAATGTGCCATGCATTTTCCTCTATCTCGTTGGGTTGAAAAAGTTTTGTAATTCAGGTATCACCAATTTTGCCCACCCTGTACAATTGACAAAAGTCTTATAAATATGGGACTTCTAATGCTTCGTATTCGAGATATCTACAGGGTGTTACTTGAAATTCAAATTGTTCATTCAATTATGTATTACCCCCCCTCCCCAGAAATTCAGTATAGGGCCGCCCTTGGTCGCAACATTCGTTTTTTCGCACATAAATCGAAGGGAAAAACATGTTATCAAACGTGTGAAATGTTTCATAAATAGACATCTAAAATTCAAAAACTATCAATTATACTATATTTCTCACTTTTTTCCAAATATACATAGTTATAGCCGTTCGCACTGTTTCAGTAAATGAATCAAAATCAAATCAAATCATTTATTGATCTCTCAAGACATGAAAAATGTATGAGACAGGTCAGGAAAGATATTAAGCTTGAAGGTACAAAGTATCCTAAAAAACATCATTTAAAAATTCATAAACAGAATAATAGCACTTTTTAAGTAACAAAGTTTTAACACTCCCCTTGATGAGAGAATATTTCCCATGTCGAACGTATACCAGATTTCTTCTCTATCTGTTCGGCGGAACTGTTCGCTATTCAGAGAGCAATTAGGTAAGTATATTAGGGAAAAAATTTAACATAAAGTACTTATAATTTCGGACTCTAAGAGCGCCCTAGAAAAAATAGTTAATTGGACTCCACATTCTTCGAATGATTTTCTCACCTTACAAATTACAAATTCGAAAAGAATTTTATAATTCTAAACTATTAGGTTTTTCAATTGAACTAATTAGGATTCCCAGTCACACAGGTATTTATGGCAATGAAAGAGCGAACCAATTCGCAAAAGATTCTCTTCGATTAGATCAATGTTGTTACATTAAAGGTGATGTCAAAGAGTTCTGGCTTCTTTTCAAAAAAATTATATGGGAAAGATGGAAGACTCAATTTACCAATATCAGTTTACAACAAAGAAAATTTTATTTTGAAATCCTACCCAATAATTTTTAATGCATAAACCATCGTTCGATACAGTTAATTTACCTAGAAATTACATCTCCACGATGTGCAGGATGAGATCTTCGCATTGCTGAACCCCAGTACATCTAAATAGGATAGGTGTGGTTCAATCACCTTTATGCAATTGCGGAGAGAGAGGAGATCTATTTCACATATTTCTGATCTGTGATCAAAATAAAGTTTACATTGATAAACTCTATAATGATCTTACAACCTCACTACGAAACCGAATACAGTTCCCCTTTAATATTTGGGAGATTCTGTTCATAAATGAAATATCAGTTGTCAAAGTGATAATTTTTTAACTGCATCTAACATGGGATTGTGATAATTCTGGTTGATTTTGGGTTAGGTGTTCTAACCTCCCAGTGATGTCTTATCCCTTTCCATAGATCCTTATGCTAGTTTATAACCTCAAAGTATTATATATCAAACACATATAAGTACTTGACAACAACAAAATACTTAGAGAAGAAGTGTAATCCTGCTGATTGTTGATAACGTCAAGGCCCATCTCCGATGGAATCAACAGAAGCATCCTGAAGTGTGTAGATGGACAAAGCCTCCAAGCACATATAAAGGAAAAGAAATTGTTCACTGAAACAGTGCAATCGCCCATCAGACCTGTTTTAAGGTGTGTATTCCGCAACCGGCAATATAGTATATACCTAATATTACTAGCAAGGTAAGAGGGTTTTTACTGGCGAATGGAGGATATATCCTCTTTGAACCAGTAAAACCCGTTACCTTGCGTTTATTGTTTTATATTTTATTTGTTTCTTATTTGTGAAAAGGTTAGATAAATTCCAAAAAAATCTCAATAATTTGTCGCAAATGTCGTAAGCTATGGAAGCGTTGCCATGAACATGTCTGTTTATTTTTCTTTACATTTGTTTTGGCGAAAGCGAAAATGAATGTACCAAAAGAAATTATTGAGGCAGCCAGCAGTGTAGCTTCAAGTTTATTACCTGCAAAATCAGGTTCAAGGTAAGAGCGAGAATACGACGACTTCAAAAAGTGGCAAAACAAAAATAGTGTAACTGAAGATGTTTTGTTGGTCTACTTGAATCAACTATCAGCTAGATTCAGCCCTAATACTTTTTGGGCAAAATGGTCTATGCTGAAAAGCTTCTTGGAAATGAAAGAAAATGCCTCTGTTCGCAAGTTTGTTTTCTTTAAAAAATTTATTGAAAAATATGACGTTTAGTTGTCATTTGCAGATTCCAAAAGGTAATAGCGTTTCTGAAACGAAAAAATGAGCGTTATACGCCAAAAAAGGGCCAAGGTATTAAGTAAAGAAGAGGCTGAACAATTTCTTTTACATGCTCCTGATGACCAGTGGTTGCTGGCTAAAATTGTAACAATATTTGGGATTTTTGGATGTTGTCGATGTGACGAAATTCTCTCCTTAAACATGAATGATGTAGAAGATATGGGAAAATACGTTATTGTGACATTGCGGCAAACAAAAAATTTAACAATAAGAAGATTCACCATAACCGATGATGGCTACAGCTTCAAGCCCTGCATGTTATACAGAAAATATGTGAATCTTCGGCCTCCTGGAACAGAAAGCCTAAGATTTTTTTGACATACTGACATGGAAAGTGCATTTCCCTTAATGCTGGCCAGCACACTATTGGTGGTGTCCCAAAGCAAATAGCGAAATATTTAGGTTTAAAAGACCCACAGTTATACACCGGCCACTCTTTTCGCAGAACTGGAGCCATTATGGTTGCGGATTCGGGTGGAGATATTTTAGCACTAAAGCGTGCAAGGGGGTGGAAGAGCACCGAAATTGCGATGAGTTATGTCGATGATTCGGTCAACAAAAAAATCGAAATGTCTAGAAAATTATTTGGTAGTAAGGAGAGTACAAATGTTCTGCAGTCCTCGAGTTCAGCAGTTTCTGAGTCAACAGATGGTTCATCATCATCAGTATCAACTCTTTCATCATCAAAAATCTGTGTTACTGGAAAAAACAATTGTACCATGATTTTCAA
The DNA here is from genome assembly GCF_907165205.1 of Coccinella septempunctata. NCBI lineage: Eukaryota > Metazoa > Arthropoda > Insecta > Coleoptera > Coccinellidae > Coccinella > Coccinella septempunctata. Next base: position 18,000,461 of record NC_058196.1, read on the forward strand.
CATATATGACGATAAAACAAAATTTTCTAATGTAAATAATACTACTAACTTGTAAAAATTTTGCAAGTTAACTGTCAGTTTTACAAGTTAGTGACTTGATAAAATAAACTTTCTTGATTAATATTATGTTTTTGGAAACTGACGTTTACAAATAAGAAACAAATAAAAAGAATAACTTAATTGTATGCGATCTAGTAATAAAATCTAAAACAAAGAATGTAAAGAATTAAATTACAAACACTTAAACAGGAACATAGAAAAACGAAAAACTCCAAGAAACCTTCACAGCCCCTCCTACAAAGTCCCCTTCACAAAACTGACCAAAAAAATTCGACACGATTGTCAGGACACCAACACACCCCAAAAAAACACCGATAACCGCATCACTCATAAAAGCATAATGGGTTGAGTTATCGAGTACCCGAGGTAATAACTCAACCCATTACCCTAAAAATACCGCGTTATTTGTAAACACGACCCGGGACACCAACCATGCCTCCGACAAATAAACACTTATTAAACCCCATTCACCCTTTATTTACAATAGTTTTTATGGTTCGGAAGCGCCATGCTGTAAACTACCCGGGTGGATGAAGACTCGCTCCAAAAAACGATACCGGGTGAAAAGGATTGAGTGGGTCGCGTGGCCAGGTAAAAAAGTGGTAAAAAACGGAGGTAAGGAAAGGTTTGTGGTGCCATAGGCGCAGTCGGTTGTGTAGGAACAACGCAGGGGTAATGGGTATAACTGGAAAGCGACCATGTGGAAAATAGACATGGGAGTTTGATGTGATAATTTGGTCGAAATGGAGTTGTCATGACATTGAGGGTGATGCATCGTAGGTAAGTGAAGCTTCATTGACAAGCAACCAGAGCTGGGCAAAATGCATGCTTAGCTTCAATTCAAATACAAATTAGAAAGTACTAGGTACTCCTCATGTATTCAACATACGAAATACAAATAGTTATTCATACTATAAGTAAGTATTATTTACTGGTTAATATACTTACATCCCCCAGAAGTAGGTATATAAGATAAGTAATTTCCCCAATTTCCTCACCCTGCAAATTTTATTCTTGGATTTTCATTGATTCAATTCCATACTTTTCGTATGAAATTATAAATAGCTTTGACCGGTTCCTACGAGGATATATTGAAAAATTCTTAGCCTACTATAGAACCAAGCAAAATTTCAACGTCACAATATTTTATTACTCAGCATATTGTGCTCTTAATTGGATACATTTATTACAGCGAACCTGCAACTTCTCAAGACCTTTCAAAAAAAAAGTTTCTTCTTGCTCTGCAAACCAGACCTCCACAACTTTTATAACCTCCTCGTTGGAAGAAAGTTTATGACCTTTTAAACTTTTTTTCAGTTGAGAAAAGATATGGTAGTCGGATGGAGCCAAATCTGGTGAGTCAGGGGGGTGTTCTAGTAATTCAAACCCTGAATCACGAATTTTCTGCATGGCAACATGAGATTTGTGTGCAGGGGCATTGTCCTGCAAATACAAAACACCTTTGGATAGCTTTTCGCGTCTTTTCTCTTTAATTTTTTCCCGTAGAGTGGTCAGTAATGTCGAATAGTAATCTCCGTTTATTGTTCTACCCTTATCCACAAAATCAATCATGATTACTCCATGGCAATCCGAAAAAACTGAAGCAAGAACTTTTCCAGCAGATTTTTGGACATGAAACTTCTTAGGTCTTGGAAAACCAGAGTGTCGCCATTCCATCGATTGTTGCTTTGTTTTTGGATCGTAGAAATGTACCCAAATATCATCCATAGTAACAATTCGGTTTAAGAAGTCTACATCGTTTTCAAATCGAGCACAGATCGAACGGGATGCTTCTACCCTTGAACGCTTTTGGTCAACATTCAAACATTTGGGGATCCATTTTGCAGCAATTTTTCTCATGTCCAAATTGACGTGAACTATATGATGAACACGTTCGTATGAAATATTCACTGTCTCCGATATCCGTTTAAGCCCAATTCGATGGTCTGATAAAATCATGTCATGAACTGCATCGATATTCTCATGGACTGACACAGAAACTGGCCTTCCCGATCCGTCATCATCTTCAATGGAAAATTTACCTCTTTTGTAGATTGCAGTCCAATTTTTCACGGTCGCATACGACATTTATCACCAAGGGTATTAAGCATATCTTCGAAAATTTGCTTTCCTCTTAACCCTTTTAAATACAGGTACTTGATGATGGCTCGATAGGTACTCTAATTTTACGATTTTCACAATTTCGGTGGACACCTTCCTTCTTTTAATTTCTTGCGTTACTCTGGTTTACTTTTTTGACCTCAAACTTCACACTAACACTTGTAATGAGTTATTGTTCGTTGCTATGGTAACGCAATATTTTTTTATGCATGGAACTGGTCTATACAGGGTGTTTCCTAATTGAATGTCAATATTTATGGGGTTGGTTTTTAGACTTTTCATCTCGTTGTATCTCTCAAACCCTTCAGGAATTACTATGAACTTTTCGACGGAAGGCGTAAACCTAAACTACTCATTTGAAGAACTGACAACCAAAAAGTGGCAAACACAAAATTTTCAATACCAGAGAGAGGTAGAGAGGAAATAACTTTATTGAAAACTTTTCAAAAGGCTATCGACCAAGGTCTTCCTGCCCAATACCAGTTAAACCTGAAAACTTATATTTCCGCAATATCTGATAGCACCCATCGGCGCTCTCGTTCTAGTGACACTCAAAGACGATAAAACCACAACAATACGGCTTCAATTTCATCCAGCTTTGTCCGCAACGACACAACGATCCCGGGGACACAACAAGATGTAGCGAAAAATGTGGCAATTAAAAGGGTTTCACTTTCTCTGCTACAATGGCCAACTGTAATCTTACGCCTTTTGTGTTTGGCGGCCCTCTAATCCCTTCTAATTCTGCTTCGACGCCTCCCTTATCCCAGCTGAAAGATAAGGCGTGAAGAAGAACGCAATAAATGCGAAATTCGGATTGCCAACCCTTTTGAGAGCCGGCCAAGCATCAAGGTATTTGGGTCGCACTCAGGGATTGTCGTCGGCGCAATCCTTTCATAATCTGCGATGTTATGAATAGATATGTGGTGAAACGAAGTGAGTGTAGGGATAAGTAAAGAAACACCTAGGGGACGTAGGAGGTTCTACCTGACACATATCTTCAGATGGAGGAGATTTTGATATCGGCTCATTTTGCACATACATTCTTAACACATTTCAGAAGAACACTTCGCGCGGAGATCATGTCGCTATAGGATTTGAGAAAACTGAATGTTCAAAGAACAGCGAGCCGAGCGAACCAAAAGGCTGGACGCAGGAGTGAAAATAGCCCTTTGGTTACTTCTGAAAAAATATAGGGTTTTAGACTGTGTACATCATCATGGAAACAAATACAGGGTGTTTCATATGAAAAAATCGAGAAAAAACAATTTGAAATTCTTCATATTTGGACATTGATAACTGACACCCTGTATAAGAGAGGTTGATCATTTAGGAACGATTACTAGTCAAATTCTTAAGTTAAAAGAAATCCTGATCAAATTCATGTTTCTATCGCTTCTGGAAATCGGTAAAGGGCTTTTACCGAACTACTGTTCCGTCGAAATTTTGCAGTCTTTTCTGAATAAAATCCGTACCGTTGGAAAAATATCCCTAATATTCTGCATCATGGTAGAGGTATTGAAGAGCATTGAAAATATGCGAAAATATAAGGGATGTTCCATTGAAAAAATCACTCATTTGTTGAATAATTTTATTTGGGAACACCCTGTATATCAGAAAATAATTTCCTGAGAAGCAGAATTGAAAGTACAAAGGGAATGCTTCTCAACTAAATTCCTAAAACCTCTGGTTTGGCAGCTATGGAAGCCTAACCCACTCTTGCAGGACCCTGTAGTATATTGAACACTACTGTTTGGGCGTTTGTGTAGGTCGTCTACCAGAAGATCATCAAATTGAACAAATCGAATTTATTTATTTATTCATTTATTTATTTAAGACAAATAGGAATACAAACAGGTGGTAACACCCAATACAGCATTCACAGTTTAACAATATATATATATATATATATATATATATATATATATATATATATCATACAAAATACCAAATCATTGAAATGAAAATCTACACTATTCTATAAACTAAAAACGAAACATAATATGAATCTAAAAAAGATGAAAAAACTAAGAAACGTAGGGCAACTTCAACTTCAGAAATTTCTTCAATTGATGGAGTTTTATATTGAAAATATCAACACCACAGGAATATGAGTTAAATGTTGATAGCATTCTACAGAGTGGAGAATTTTGAGTAATATTAATTCTACGGTATGGAACAGCAAACAATTCACGGGACCTTAACCTTCCCTCGGGAACTCTAAAATCGATAGATTCGAGAATTTTTGGGACATAAAGTAAACCATTAACTATTTTGAAAAGCATACACATATCGTTTAATCTTCTTCGATTTTCCAAGCTCAATATTCCAAAGCTTTGTTGAATTTCGGTGTACATAATTCTTTCAAAATCAAGATTTTCAAATAACACCCTATATTTTTCATGGTTTAAGTCGATTCAACATAAAAAATTAAAACTTTCAGTTAGCAAGAAAAACTTGAAACAAGGAAAAAAACACATTCGAATCTGAAAAATTGTTGAGAATGTTGAGAATCCAGCAACAGTTCATATGTCAAAATTATTTATCGAAACATCGAATTTAAGTTCCCTTCTGTGGTTTCCGGAAGTGACAGACTAATGGAACATTTCGAAATTCCTGTTTTCCCTTATTTATAGTTTTTCCCTTAATGCTGAATGTTTTCATTTTAAGTAGAGGGTTTATTCCAAACATCAAACAGTGTTATAATACTACAGAATTGCTAAATTGAAATGGTTCAAAAATTTCTTGAAAAAAATTATTTAAAAAATATGACCTCCACTTTTCAACATAGAATATGGTATCATTATTCACGAATAATAATTGTTAACAAAACAATGATGGGAAACGTGATACAGGAAAAAATAAACAAAACAGAGAAGATCAACATTCAATGTTACTCTCCAGGAATTCACTAACAGTGTATGGTCTCTAGTCGTTAGTTAACAATAGGCTGTAGACCACTTTTATTTTGGAACAGTAACTGCAGACCTCTATAAATGTAGATGCCAGAAAGTGTGAGAATATTATTCTTCCTGAATATGCCACGGCAGGATTCCCGTCCGCCCATATTTCCGTAAGAATCCCAATAACTCATAAACCGTTGAGTTTTCACCTTATTAAAATTTCCATTGAATCAGCTTGCTAACCTAATACACTGCATTTCCTAATTTTGAACCTAAGATGACCTCAAATGGTTTGGTTGGGCTTCATTCAATTTCTTGCCGATCGAGTATTAATACCTTGTCAAATTTAAATCTTCGGTTAATCGTAAACACTGACTGTTGAAAGAAAAAGCAATATAGAAAGTAGGTTTATGGTCCGTGGACAAAATTTGCTAGTTTCAAAGTAATAGGCATCTAGAAATTAATACAGGTTACTAACCGCAAATTATAAATTGTACGGATGACTACAAAAGATATAAAGGGTGATTTATTAGCTCACTTTGCCATATGGAAAGACATTCGATTTGAATAAAAACATTATGGAAGCATATGTCCAGTTTCAATTATTTAATGAGGATAAGCATGACTCAAATATTTATTCATATCGATTATTATGATTTATTTATATAAAAATTAAAAAATAAAAACCTAAATACTTTTGTTTATCAAGAGGAGATCAATACAGTACACCAGTTGCTAAGTATAGTACAAAACTGAAATCAACTAAACATTCACATGCGACTTAATAACTCTTTCAAGGAATCACACCACGTGACAGTTGAAGGGAATTATTCAAGTACTTTTTCTATTCCCTCTACACAATATCAGGGTAAAAAATAATTCAACTAGTTGATATTGCCAGAACGTGCAAATTGTCACTGATTGAAGAAATAATGACTACATTTTGATGTATAGTATTTATGCTTGTGAGTACATATTATAAGTACTATGAATATAATGGGCTGAAATGTTATTTCACACAATAAGTAATGCATATTCAGAAATATTGAGAGCCCTCGATCTTCTCGTCCCAGCATCAATAAATTCCATTCAGTTTTTAGCAGAAAATAAATGCCATTTTTCACTTTTTCCTTCAAATACCTTATCGTCTGTTAAAATTCAACACCTGTCTCCACCGCAAATAAGGAATTAACCCTTAAGTGTCAGGAGGAAAAAACACCTGCCTTTCTTGTATTTTAAAGACAAAAGAGGAGGTAGATTAGATATCGAACTAGACAAGCCAATATGTTCACTAGGACAAACTGTGAGCACGAGCCTCATATAATGAAGATCGTTCGATTAGTTTCGAAGTTAATTGATTGAGAATTTAAACCGATACCCAGCTATTTCGTTTGATTCATATCCAAACTAATAGATATTTATGATAGGAATATACAACGAAAGATTGTTTTAAAACTGATTTTGTAAAGGGATTATAGTATTTTCGTACAATATTGATGTTTGAATAATTTGGATCGGGCATCTCTTCGCTTAATTCATCATGTAGGCATAGGAACATGCAGCTCTTGATTTTCAATGTGTACTTTTATTCCTGCAGTAACTTTAAGTCAGAGCCATGGAACATAAATACATGGAATGGACATTGACGTGCTATGAATGTATTTGTTGTGGTACAAACATTCGATGCTTCTCTGTCTAGCGCGACACTAAGGCAGTGGCGTGAAATAATTAAATTTATTTGTTTCTCATTTGTAAACGTCAGTTTCCAAAAACACAATATTAATCAAGAAAGCTTATTTTATCAAGTCACTAACTTGTCAAACTGACAGTTAACTTACAAAATTTTTTTAAGTTAGTAGTATTATTTACATTAGAAAATTTTGTTTTATCGTCATATATGTTGAAAATCATGGTACAATTGTTATTTCCAGTAACACAGATTTTTGATGATGAAAGAGTTGATACTGATGATGATGAACCATCTGTTGACTCAGAAACTGCTGAACTCAAGGAGTGCAGAACATTTGTACTCTCCTTACTACCAAATAATTTGCTAGACATTTCGATTTTTTTGTTGACCGAATCACCGACATAACTTATCGCAATTTCGGTGCTCTTCCACCCTCCTGCACGCTTTAGTGCTAAAATATCTCCACCCGAATCCGCAACCATAGTGGCTCCAGTTCTGCGAAAACAGTGGCCGGTGTATAACTCTGGGTCTTTTAAACCTAAATATTTCGCTATTTGCTTTGGGACACCACCAATAGTGTGCTGGCCAGCATTAAGGGAAATGCACTTTCCATGTCGGTATGTCAAAAAAAATCTTAGGCTTTCTGTTCCAGGAGGCCGAAGATTTACATATTTTCTGTATAACAGGCAGGGCTTGAAGCTGCAGCCATCATCGGTTATGGTGAATCTTCTTGTTGTTAAATTTTTTGTTTGCCGCAATGTCACAATAACGTATTTTCCCATATCTTCTACACATGTTTAAGAAGAGAATTTCGACAACATCCAAAAATCCCAAATATTGTTACAATTTTCGCCAGCAACCACTGATCATCAGGAGCATGTAAAAGAAATTGTTCAGCCTCATCTTTTCTTAATACCTTGGCCTTTTTTGGCATATAACGCTCATTTTTTCGTTTCAGAAACGCTATTACCTTTTAAAATCTGCAAATGACAACTAAACGTCATATTTTTCAATGAATTTTCTAAGGAAAACAAACCTGCGAACAGGGGCATATTCTTTCATATCCAAGCAGCTTTTCAGCATAGACCATTTTGCCCATAAAGTATTAGGGCTGAATCTAGCTGATAGTTGATTCAAGTAGACCAACAAAACATCTTCAGTTACCCCAATCACACTATTTTTGTTTTGCCACTTTTTGTCGTATTCTCGCTCGTACCTTGAAGCTGATTTTGCAGGTAATAAACTTGAAGCTACACTGCTGGCTGCCTCAATAATTTCTTTTGGTACATTCATTTTCGCTTTCGCCAAAACAAATGTAAAGAAAAATAAACAGACATGTTCATGGCAACGCTTCCATAGCTTACGACATTTGCGACAAATTATTGAGATTTTTTTGGAATTTATCTAACCTTTTTACAAATGAGAAACAAATAAAATATAAAACAATACACGCAAGGTAACGGGTTTTACTGGCTCAAGGAGGTAACTTATATCCTCCATTCGCCAGTAAAAACCCTCTTACCTTGCTAGTAATGTTATATACTATATTTTCCATTCCTTGCATCTATGTTCCAAGGTCAGAGCCATTCTTACTGGTGCCCTGATCAAGGATTTTTTGGGCCCTAAGTTCATTTTTCTATATTCTCCATGTATTTATTTAAATTATTTATATATTATGGAATTCAGTTCCACAGCTGACGTACTCAAAGAAGCCGATATAGTAGGTCTGATCGTGATAGTTATAATCCCCGAAAATGAAAAATGTGGGTTTCTCGACATATAGCGGGTGCTGCTGATTTTACAAACGTACGCAAAATTAGAGAAGCATCTGTCGTGTTCCACTAATCAATGAGTATCGGACCTACCAGGAACTTTGGAAGTCCTTTACGAGCGAAACTAGATACCTACAGCCATTGGCATAATGCATTAAACAACAGAAAAATAATAGCTATGCCACGAGATCCTTACAAATGTCTATTATTTGGTTTTGCTCGCAAAGGTAAAATAAAACTGCTAATTTATCACCGGAACAAGGCGGTACCCTTGAAACGGCCTTCTTGGACGCATTCCGACCAGTGGCGTATGGGGAATTCAGAGTTTCTGACGAATTCTTCTTGAAAAGAAAAAAGAATTTGAGAACAAATACACAAAACATCAGTAATTTGTTCTTGAATTCAGATAAGGACAAATTAAAAAGGTCAATATTGTTGATATACTGATAATAAAAACGAATTATTCTCAAAAAGATCGAATTATAATATAAAGATGTTCTTGTCAGCGGTACAGAAAATAAATGTCTCCTGCGACTTGAGAAGAAACGAGTATTGAAATAATCATATTGTATACTCCATTCACTTTTATTTTAGCACTCAGTTGGTCATGGAAATTTGACACATTTCACTCTGAATAGTTCTAAAATGTGGGGTTATGACGCTTCTCGAAAAATTTTTGGGTTTTAAATCAGCGCTATGTTGTCCGTTCTACGTCTCAGTAATGACGTATTTTATGACAATATCGAATCTATATGTGACGAATATAATTGGCGTTTATACAAACTGACTGAAGGCATACCAAATCTAATTACTTGTATGGAAAATACAAGAAATCAGTTTTTGAATATATTTATTTTTGATAAGGAAGAAAATTGAATTTTTGACATATAATAGGCAGTAGTTTGAGGAAAGTTAATGACAGTTTGTCTAAAGGTTGTATACGTTATATCAGTTGTAGATTTCAAAAAAATCAGCCCCAAGATGAAATGCATAGTGGTTGGGAATGGGTATCTCCCGAAAGAATTAACAGATAATTACAAGAATGTTAAATTCTTCAACAAAAATCATCTTGCATCAATATAAGTTGAAGGAATTAAAGGAAGTTTCAAGTCAGGATGAACTTCACCTTTGAACAAAAATTTCACATGAATAAACAATTAACAGGACAACTTGCGCGTATTTGTGGCTATTCATCTTAATACGTTGATGTAATAATAATAATTGGGTATTTATTGGTACCTTAAGACATTTACAATGTATAGGACAAGTCAAGTGAAAAATCAATTTTCGGGAACTTATTCTACGATGACATTCATCGAAAATCCTGTAGTAAACTTTTAGCATTAATTCACTCAAACATAAAATTCTCAAATGCCATCACTTTTTTGGGTCTTCCAATAGAAGGAAATTCTTTGTCATCCTCTTCATTCCCAATATTTCTGGTCGTGGAAACATTCAGATTCAGCTAAAATATAAGTCATTTAGATTCAGATGAAACATTATACAGGGTGTAACTAAATAAGTGTAAGACATTTACGGAGGTGATTCCTCATCTGAAAAAAGATAGGATCTTTCATATAAAGAAATTTCATTGGAGCATCCCTTGTTAAGATACAGCCCCTTAAATGGGGTTCATAAAATTTGTATAACATTTTTTTTCGCAAGCACTCAAAAAGTAACAATATTGAAATGAACCTGACGTTTTCTACTACCAAAAAGGCACTTAGCCAGTAATTTATTTGGTTTACGCCATAGTTGTAAGGGGTGGAAAACGTAACCCCTGAAATTTATTTCAAATGTAACTGTTTGTCTTATTATTTGTTTACCATTCAAAAATTTATTTCCGATAGCCTGTTTCATTCTAAACAAAAAATATCTCTCGGGTTTTCTGCCCAAAATAAACCAGTTCGCAGCAAAAAATTATTTTACAAACAACTACAGAGATACATCGCGAACTGAATTTATTGTAATTTTGTAGTTAGTACCTGAATTTAACAATTAGGGGGTAATTAACAAAACTAATTTATTAATAACAAAACACACAACATGTAGAAATCATAGTAAATGTTCAATATGTCTATTTCAGACATAACGCATGCATGTAACTCCTTTAAGGGGCTGTATCTTAACAAGGATGCTTCAACGAAATTTCTCTATATGTAAGATCCTATCTTTTTTACGGTGAGAAATCACCACCATAAATGTTTTACACTTATTTAGTTATACCCTGTATAAATTCACTTACATTGAATATGTTCGCTACCGTCTGATATATTGTAGATATTAAAATATCAGGTTTAACTACTAATGGAGTATATAATATATCAACGGAAATAAAAATTATTGTTCGTATAGAAATACTATACGACTTGTCTTATATACCTATTGTGAGAAAGCAATAATGATAATAATAAACTCTAGGTATAATTGGAATTATTCTTAAATTCGAGATATTTTTGAGATTCCTGAGTAATGACATTTTCAATCTCATGTAACGATATTGAGAAAACATGTCAATATCAAGACAGGCATTCGCACCTCTTAGGCCCGGTACTTTCACGTGCGAATAAATAAATTTATTCGCATTTATTAAGTCTTATTCGTAAGATTAGTAAAAATGCAGTCTTTTCACTTTCAGATAGTGTTATTCATCGAATAAATCTGTCATTGAAACTTAATTAGAAGAGTTTATTTGTCATAGATCGAATGTCGGTACGTCATTATTCGTTGAATAAAATTTATTCGAAGGTGAAAGTACCGGGCCTTATAAAAATTTTTATAATATTTATTCAATTCCTACAATTTTATAACCTGAATCATAGTAAAGAATGCAAGCGAATATTTTCTGGCAAATATCTATTTGTAAGTGATAAATCTGTGTATAAAAGTATTTGTTCGACTTCCTGATGAATGTATCTCCTGTTTCCTAAAACGTATTTGAAATGATAACCGAAGACTGATTTCCTAAATAATATCAAACACCGACGCCACTGCTTTCGGCTATTGTTCCCTATACAAAGACAAAACTGTTCGTTTCCACCCTGTTTTACTTAATTCGTAGATAGGTCAGATGATTGTTTAATAGATTGTCGTATAATTTTGGACCGACCGCAGTTGTGGGCAAAAGGAACAGTCTTTGTTTTGGCGCATGCCAAGTTCTAGGCTAATGTGTTCGCAAAAATGGATAATTTGCTATTAGAATTCGGTTATTTTGAGGATTATCGTGAAGTCGTTGAGCAGATTGAAGGCAATCGGGCAATGGGACGCAGAGACAGTTTTCGCTTCCAGCTAGCCATATGTTTGTCATAAGTAACATACATTTGGCAGACGAAATTTGGGTGCAGAAGTCGCCGTTAAGTGCTCGGGAGAATTTTCTGAAGATATATGGTTAGCTCTGATCTCTGTCATTAAGTGGAATAATATTTTTCCACGATTCACATCGGTTTTCAATTTTCTAACTTTTTATAATAAATTAGGAGTAGGTTAAACAACCCTTCAATATATTCATCAAATGAATATATACAATATACATGTATATTGTGCATATTAGGTACGCACAAAAGAAGATACTTATAATTTCATTATCGGTATACACTAATTTCGATTTGGGGGAGTTAAGAGGGGGAAAGGAAAATCAGCTGATTTAAAGGATTAGAAAATTTCTGTGAGCGAACCGCTGCATATCGAGGGTTGAGGAAAATGCCAAACGAAAGAAGAATAGCCGGAGGGGACCCAGCAAATAGTTACTCTAGACCCGGAAGCCAGATGGGAAATAAGAAGAAAAAGCTTCAGAACTTCGAGATTTTTGACGTTTACCAAATACAAATGTGAATAAATCTACGTATACTCCATTCACTTTTATTTTAGCACTCGGTTGGCCATGAAAATTTGACACATTTCACTCTGTATAGTACGAAAATGTGGGGTTATGGAGCTTGTCAAAACATTTTTGGGTTTTAAATCAATGTTATATTGCCCCTTCTACTTAAAAGTTTCTGTTATTACTTATTTTATCACAATGTCGAATCTCTTCGGAAAATATGTGACGAAAATAATTGAAGTTTATACAAACTGATTGAAGGCATACCAAATCCAGTTATTTGTAAGGAAAATTCAAGAGATCAGTATAAAATCATAATATGCACTAGCTTGAGGAGAGTTAACGTTCGTTATCTTCTTTGGCTAAAGTTTGAATACGTTACATCATTTGTAGATTTCAAAAATATTAACCCGAAGATAAAATGCATATGATGCAGTGGTTGGAAATTGGTATCTCCCGAAGTAATTAACAGATAATTACAAGAATGTTAAATTCTACAACAAAAATCATCTTGCATAAGTAAAAGGAATTAAAGGAAGTTTCAAGTCAAGATGAACTTCACCTTTGAACAAAAATTTCACATGAATAAACAATTAACAGAACAACTGACGCGTATTTGTGGCTGTTCATCTTAATACATTGACATAATTATAGATCCTTTCGTTTGCATAAAAAGTGTAGTACTTTTCTACACTCGATTTGATTCACACCAGTATAGAGGAAGAGTAGTTTATCTACACATAGTCAGAAAGAATGAAGATAAACTACACCTTCTCTACACTGGTGTAAATTCAATCAGCAAACGAATACTAAAATCGAGTGTAGAAAAGTGCTACACTCCTTATGCAAACGAAAGGACCTAATAATAATAAGATATTTATTGGTACTTTAAGACATTTACAATGTATAGGACAAGTCAAATGAAAAATAGAAAAATAAATTTTCGGGAACTTATTCTACGAAGACATTCTTCGAAAATCGTGTACTAAACTTTTCGCATTAATTCACTCAAACATAAAATTCTCAAATGCCACCACTTTTTTGGGTCCCCCAATAAAAGGAAATTCTTTGTCATCCTCTTCATTCACAATCTTTCTAATTGCGGAAATATTCAGCTGAAATATAAGTCGTTTAGATTCGCAGATGAAACATTACCAATATAAATTCTCTTACATTGAATATGTTCGCTACCGTCTGACGTATTGTGGATTTTAGAATATCAGGGTATAACTATTTGAATGAGCGGACCTGAATTCTTAATAACACTTCTTGAAACCCTGTCTCTTTTTTTAATCACTTTCGGCTTTTTCGTAATAAAAAATGATATTAGTTGTGGCAACGGCGTTATGACATTAACGACATTTCATGAGTGCCAATCTTACTCCGTTCTAGTTACAAAAACTTGAGAAAATTATTTCATGGCCAACCGACTGCTAAAATAAATGTGAATGGAGTATACTTGGGGATCTCTGCTCTATGAGAAATAGAATATGTATTGTTTCATTCTTTAAATTATACCCATTAAGTTCGATATCCCATATTGTATTAATTATATTATATAAACCTAAAGTTTATTATATACTAAATTAATCAATACGTACGGACTGCTTTATTTTATTATTGAGATACTTTTAGCGAAAATGTATAAGAAGAATCTGGAAAGGATCATACTCTAGCTGAAAAAATTATATACGGAATGAACATTCTACTTAAAAACAAAAAAAGGTTTTCCAAAGTTGAAACTTTGCTTGAAAGAAGGTTGAAGTCATCAAAATAAATCATTTCACCGAAAATTGTGTATATATTATGAAATATTCAAGATGGCTGAGCTACAAAACCCCTAGTTTGACAAAATTTCGTTAAATTTCAAGTAAGGGACTGTGGAATTGAGATAAGACTTTTTCCATTCCTTTGCGATAATTAAGATAACAGATCATCTATTATTATTAATACTAGTATTAGGATCGACTTAAATTTTTTTTCAACTTTATCTTTTTGAAAATTGTGTGTAGGTTATTATTGGCGAAACGCTTTATTTTGACCATTTCTACCTTCTATCAAAAAAAATTATCCCCTTTAAATATACCCAGTATATCTAGAATTTTATACTGACAATTTCAGAAGAGGCTATGGTTTTTTCTCATATTTTGAACATTTCCACCAGTTCATATATTTGCAATGCCTGAGAAGTTCCATGGTCACCCATATATCCTACCTTTATCAATTTGTTCTGAATAGAACCAATCCTTCCGAAAACTCCCTTTGACGCGATAAAATAAATGACGTAATATACGATCACAGGTCGAACGAAGACCAACAACATAAGAAGGTACCAACCAGAGACAGGGTGAATTAGACACAAAAGCCACACAACGCATAAATCTGCCCCTGAATGGCGTCATAACGACACCAACTGACCATATGCATCAGGTCCCAAGATCATGGCCATAGAAATCGCAGATTGTGCCGATACCATACGCCACAATGGGTTAAATAATTCTTCAAGACGGGACCGGTGGACTTTTACGACTGACCCAGTAGCCCGTTCTTTATGTGATTTTTTGCTTTCATTTTCTTCACGTCACTTTTGTCGCAGGCAATTTATTACCCCTTTTAGCCGGACGACTATCATCGTCCCCCATTGTTGCACGTTTGACTTCTGTTCCTTTCTTCTTTTTCCTGCACAAAATACCATAATCACCCTAAGAATTCTTGTGATTTCTGCCTAGAAATAGTTGTTAATGATGTAGCACTCTACGTTTCAATTTTGGCGAATGCCAAATTATAATTAATGATGTGGGGATTTGGCTTCTTCATCCTTGTTCAGGTGTGGTAGGTACAATGGTTTTCAAGTACTGAACGTATGGTATTCTAGGGCGTGAAATTAAATGACTTTCATCTTTCAGTTTCGGTATAACACCCGTAGAAGTAATTATCTTTGCGGAGGCTTGAGATTCTAACAATGGTTAATATGGCATATTTTGACATGGATAGATGGAGGTAAAGAGTTAACGGAATCGCATAGGGAAGAACTGAAATTCTGCACTTCTATTCTTCATCCATATAATAGGTAACTATTTAAGTTACTAAGTGAAATGATTTTTAATCGTACATAATACTCCATTCACATTTATTTCAGTAGTCGGTTGGCCATGAAATAATTTTCTCAAGTTTTTGTAACTAGAACAGAGTAAGGTTGGCACCATAGATAACCTAGTTGGCACTCGTGAAATGTCGTTAATGTCATAATGCCGTTGTCACAACTAATATCAATTTTTATTACGAAAATGCCGAAAATGCCGAGAGTGATTGAAAAAAGAGAGAAGACAGGGTTCAGGTCCGCTCATTCAAAAAGTTATACCCTGATATTCTGAATTCCACAATACGTCAGACGGTAGCGAACATATTCAATGTTAGTAAATTTATATAGTATTTCATCTGAATCTAAACGACTTATATTTCAGCTGAATATTTCCACAGTCGGAAAGATTGTGAATGAAGAGGATGACAAAGAATTTCCTTCTATTGGGAGACCCAAAAAAGTGGTGACATTTGAGAATATTATGTTTGAGTGAATTAATGCGAAAAGTTTAATACAGGATTTTCGATGAATGTCATCGTAAAATAAGTTCACGAAATTTTTTTTTCTATTTTTCATTTGACTACTCCTATACATTGCAAATGTCTTAATGTACCAATAAATACCTAATTATTATTATTATATCAATGTATTATTAAATTATTAAGATGAACAGCCACAAATACATGCCAGTTGTCCTGTTAATTGTTTATTCATGTGAAATTTTTGTTCAATGGCGAAGTTCATCTTGACTTGAAACTTCCTTTAATTCCTTCTACTTATATTGATGCAAGATAATTTTTGTTGAATAATTTAACCTTTTTGTAATTATCTGTTAATTCCTTCGAGAGATACCCATTCCCAACCACTGCATCATATGAATTTCATATTCGGGTTAATATTTTTGAAATCTACAACTGATGTAACGTATTCAAACTTTAGCCAAAGAAGATAACGAACATTAACTCTCCGCAAGCTAGTGCATATTATGATATTATACTGATCTCTTTTATTTTCCATGCAAATAACTGGATTTGGTATGCTTTCAATTCAATCAGTTTGTATGAACTTCAATTATGTTCGTCACATATTTTCCGAATAGATTCGACATTGTGATAAAATACGTAATAACAGAAACTTTTACGTAGAACGGGCAACATAGCGTTGATTTAAAACCCAAAAATGTTTTGACAAACTTCATAACCCCACATTTTCGTACTATACAGAGTGAAATGTGTCAAATTTCCATGGCCAACCGAGAGCTAAAATAAAAGTGAATGAAGTATAGGTATTTCACCTCTTTTTTGAGTAATTTGATGTTCAAAAATTAAAAAGTTGTTTATATGTCCACGAATAATGCTGCAAAATTTTTACCTTCTTTTTATTTGGTTTGGAATTGATTGGCGCACCCAGAGGGGCTCAAAGCGTCGAAAATCTAACTGATTTTGCCATGCTAAAACCTAAAAAAACGCCGGCGGAACTACTTTCATCATGCAGCTATGTGTGCTCACCCATAATATCATTCTGGGTACGCCACTGGTTTGGATATTTATTGTAAATATCACAAGAGGATGTACTGTGAATGTTTTCGATTTGAAATCGAATTGGTATTTGGGTATTATGTGACCATTTTGACCAAGCAGCTTTCTATTCTTTTTGTAATTTTTTTCAAAGTTCTTTCTACATACTGGGAGCAGAGTTATAGGCCTATAGTTTTCTATCTTGGTCTGTTTTTGATATCGGCATCGTTACAATCATTCTTTTTTTTCCCTTCGACAGGAAAGTATCCATCTGAGAGACAGAAATTGTAGATGTCAATAAACTTTTTGTGTATATCGTGGTGTAGTTTGAAACAGCACTAGAACTTGTTTTTCTCATGTCTGGTAAAGTTTGAAGCATTTTGCACTTTGAATCCCTAGCCGCCTAGCC
Organism: Coccinella septempunctata; assembly: GCF_907165205.1. Taxonomy (NCBI): domain Eukaryota; kingdom Metazoa; phylum Arthropoda; class Insecta; order Coleoptera; family Coccinellidae; genus Coccinella; species Coccinella septempunctata. Next base: position 18,017,835 of record NC_058196.1, read on the forward strand.
TTGAACTGATTTGAAAATTAAGTCTTGGAACGGATTGACAATTCTATTCTTTGAGAGACATTTCTCGAATCATCTCTGCAGTTTTCTCCGTCATTTAAGCGTTGTCTTCAAATCGTCTATTATTTCTACAAATTTAGTAGTAGTATTTTGTAGTTGTTTCTCGACTTCAGGAGTAGCTGAAATATTTCAGGTCTGAAGTCAACTGCTTTGAATATATAGGGTCATTAATCTACTTCTGCTGAAAATTAACTACTTCTGCTTAGGTTATAATTTTTCGTTTAATTTTTTTTTCAATTTGTGCCTGAAAATTCCGGCATTTTTGCCCATCCAAAAATCGCCAAACTGGCTGAAGAAGTTTTCTCTAAAAGAATAGAATGAGATATGATAATATGAGCATAAAATTTCTGCTGTAGCTATATTGAGATAAGAACTAGCCCAGGTCATTTTGGAATTATGTCAATTCCCATTTCAGAATTCCACAGTTATTCTTCGAAAAACTTTCACAGATATCATTCGAGAAGGCCATCATATTGGCAGAATTTCCAAGGTCGCCAATTCTTTCTTTCGCCTTTCTCTCATCCCTTTGTTGCGCAAATTTCAACCGGATAGTGCGACAATTTAAGAGCGACTTCGAAGAGGGTAAATGGATAATTTATGACCATCCTTGATCTGGATTTCGACCCGTTTTGCGTCATATGCAAATCGGTTCTTTTTTATGGCTGTTGTTGTTTATTGGGCCTATTTCGGTTATTTTATGGAAAAAATTGCAGGGTCGTTATTTCTTTGATTTATTCGCCGGCCGAAGTCAAAAAGTTGAATGTTTTCTATTATCTAACAGAATTTGCTTAGTGGTTTTAGACGCAGGCTAGAGATAAGTGAAGGTTTTTTCTAGCCTAACAAATGCAAGGTCATAACGAATTCTGGGTAGGTATGAAATTCAAGGAATATTTTATGAAAAATTTTTCAAAACCAATTCCGAAGTGATGCCCATCCAAGTATTTCGCACAATCGTGAATCATACAATAAATCAAATGTTACTTGTTGAAAATCTTCATTGTAATAGAAATAATTGAATGGAACCGACCGAGTGCTATTCCAGAAAGCAAAGGATATCAGATCATTGAAATGGATATTGGAAGTTATAATTTCCTTGTGAAATTTCCTCCAAACTCTGACATTAAAAAAAATAATTCGGTTCTTTCAACTTTTAATAAAATATAAAGCATGAAATTAATGAGAATTGAGTTGTGCACGATATATATACTCCATTCACATTTATTTTAGCAGCCAGTTGGCCATGAAATAATTTTCTCAAGTTTTTGTAACTAGAACGGAGGTTGACACTCATGAAATGTCGTTAATGTCATAACGCCGTTGCCACAACTAATATCAATTTTTATTACGAAAATGCCAAAGGTGATTTAAAAAAGAGACAGGGTATCGGAAGTGCTATTTAGAATTCAGGTCCGCTCATTCAAATAGTTATACCCTGATATTCTAAAATCCACATTACGTCAGACGGTAGCGAACATATTCAATGTAAGAAAATTTATATAATGTTTCATCTGAATCTACGAAATATTTCAGCTGAATATTTCCACAATCAGAAAGATTGTGAATGAAGAGGATGACAAAGAATTTCCTTCTATTAGGAGACCCAAAAAGTGGTGGCATTTGAGAATTTTATTTTTGAGGGAATTAATGAGAAAAGTACATATACTACAGGATTTTCGATGAATGTCATCGTAGAATAAGTTCCCGAAAATTGATTTTTCTATTTTTCATTTGACTTGTCCTATACATAGTAAATGTCTTAAGGTGCCAATAAATACCAAATTATTATTATTATATCAATGTATTAAGATGAACAGCCACAAATACCCGCCAGTTGTCGTGTTAATTGTTTATTCATGTGAAATTTTTGTTCAAAGGCGAAGTTCATCTTGACTTGAAACTTCCTTTAATTCCTTTTACTTATATTGATGCAAGATGATTTTTGTTGAAGAATTTAACATTCTTTTAATTATCTGTCAATTCCTTCGGGAGATACCCATTCCCAACCACTGCATCATATGCATTTCATCTTCGGGTTAATATTTTTGAAATCTACAACTGATGTAACGTATTCAAACTTTAGCCAAAGAAGATAACGAACATTAACTCTAAAATAAAATTGAATGGAGTATACTTGTCCGTATTAAAGAACAATTTTTATATTATCTGAAGTCCATCCTTACCATACAAATTCAAGCAATATTCCTGAGCTGAAGAACACCTTGCTTTTAACTGAAATAAAATGCCAATCAAAAATCAACCTGCATAAAAAACCATCAATTTGAGAGAACCCTAAATCATTCAGCTCCCATCAAAATGTCATCCGTCAAAGAAGCATGGATAGCAACAGTTAAACCCTTTCTATTGGTGATTACACGGTGAATCATGTCTTAATGTGCGCAAAAACAACCCCTTCCTGCTGAAGGGTAAAAAATAATGGAAAATATCGACAGGAATCACTCTCGATTAGTCGCTCTTCATTCATAGGCGTCCATTATACCAAATAATGGGGTTAAAGGTTTTCAATTCATTAAAAACTCTTCCGGTGTATAAAAAAAGGGAAAGCAACCCCTTTATACCTGGTCGCGTGCCAGGAGGACCGCTATAAAACTACAGTTTGTAATAAGCGGTTAACCTCGAATAACTTAATAAAAAGGAGCCTCCGATACAGCATGTCTTCAGTGGCGGCTGGTGGTTGCTGAGGGGTGGTGAATGTGTAACCCTTACGGTGCGATAAGTTTTTTAGCAGTTTTTTACCTGGCCACGCGCTGAGCCTTAGGCTAGAGCTGGGATGCAAGATAAATTAGATGTCCGTAGGTATATAAATACCGAATGAAAACATGCCTGAATAGACACTGACACCGCCTAAATGCTGACACTGAATTAATTAAGACAGCTAGAATATATCAATAATTTGATTTCAATTATGATTTTGACTCTTATGTGATATGATTACATATTACATATACTCCATTCACTTTTATTTTAGCACTCGGTTGGCCATGGAAATTTGACACATTTCACTCTATATAGTACGAAAATGTGGAGTTATGACGCTTGTCAAAACATTTTTGGGTTTTAAATCAACGCTATGTTGCCCGTTCTACGTAAAAGTTTCTGTTATTATGTATTTTATCACAATGTCGAATCTCTTCGGAAAATATGTGACGAACATAATTGAAGTTCATACAAACTAATTGAATTGAAAGCATACCAAATCCAGTTATTTGCATGGAAAATACAAGAGATCAGAATAATATCATGATATGCACTAGCTTGAGAAAAGTTAATGTTCGTTCTCTTCTTTGGCTAAAGTTTGAATACGTTACTTCAGTTGTAGATTTCAGAAGTATTAACCCGAAGATGAAATGCATATGATGCAGTGGTTGGGAATGGGTATCTCTCGAAGGAATAAACAGATAATTACAAGAATATTAAATTCTTCAACAAGAATCATCTTGCATCAATGGAAGTAAAAGGAATTAAAGGAAGTTTCAAGTCAATATGAACTTGAACCAAAATTTCACATGAATAAACAATTAACAGGACAACTGGCTCGTATTTCTGGCTGTTCATCTTAGTAGGTACATTGATATAATGCATGTGCGTTAGGCTTCCATAGCTGCCAAACCAGACGTTTTAGAAATTTAGTTCAAAAGCATTCCCTTTGTTCTTTCAATTCTGCATCTCAGGAAATTATTTTCTGATATACAGGCTGTTCCCGAAAAAAAATTATTCAACAAATGAGTGATTTTGTAATGGAACAGCCCTTTTATTTTTGTATATTTTCAATGCTCTTCAATACCTCTACCATGATGCAAAATATTAGGGATATTTTTCCAACGGTATGGATCTTATTCAGAAAAAACTGCAAAATTTCGACGAAACAGTAGTTCGGTAAAAGCCCTTTACCGATTTCCAGAAGCGATAGAAACAGTAATTTGATAAGGAATTTGCCCAGTCCTCGTTCCTAAATGATCAACCTCTCTTATACAGGGTGTCCGTTATCAATGTCCAAATATGAAGAATTTCAAATTATTTTTTCTCGATGTTTTCAAATGTTCAGAAGTAACCAAAGGGCTATTTTCACCCCTGCGTCCAGCAGGCACGAAAAATGAAATCAGAACGGAAAATTCTATTTGATTATTGGATATAAAAACAAACGGGCGTTGAAAAAGACAAAGAAAAATTGTGTTAATCCATTTCATGAATAATTATATTTTTGGATGCCTATAAAACTCTGTAATCGTTAGAATACACAAGTAATCAATATTAACTATGCACCTATGTGTTACTTATTCGGACAAATATTATCATTTTCATGTTGAACTTGACAAGGATTATGATTTTGGAAGGATTTTAAAGTTTTTCAAAAATTGGTCATTCAGTTTGGTTTCATTGTGTGACTCAATTAAAATATCAGTTAGTTATTATGTACATTATTCCTGAAATTTTTGGTTGAAATGTCATTTTTCCTGTCTGTTTGACACAGGAGTGAAAATAATCCTAAGGTTACTTCTGACAAAATGTAAGGTTTTAAACTGTGTACATTATCATGAAAAAAAATACAGGGTGTTACATTTGAAAAAATCGAGAAAAAACAATTTGAAAATCTTTATATTTGGACATTGATAACGGACACCCTGTATAAGAGAAGTTGATCATTTAGGAACGATAAAATTTTTAAGTTAAAAGAAATCCTCATCAAATTCATGTTTCTATCGCTTCTGGAAATCGGTAAAGGGCTTTTACCGAACTACTGGTTCGTCGAAATTTTGCAGTTTTTTTCTGAATAAGATCCGTACCGTTGGAAAATTATCCCTAATATTTTGTATCGTGGTAGAGGTATTGAAGAGCATTGAAAATATGCAAAAATATAAGGGGTGTTCAATTTAAAAAATCACTCATTTGTTGAATTATTTTATTTGGGAACAGCCTGTATATCAGAAAATAATTTCCTGAGATGCAAAATTGAAAGTAGGGGAGAGTAGGGAGCATTGATACATGGGGAGGCTTGATACAGGCTTATATCCGCGGTCTGTAGCCGTTTTCAAAAGTAATATACTGGTGAACACTATTCTCCTGCAGAAAGCACTACATGACCGTAATCTGTAAGGCTAACAGTAGTTCGTTCGTGAAATATTCAACAAAGAGTGTTTCGAGGTGAGAAATTGTAAGTATTTACTCACGTTACCTAAGGGTTTTATGATCATGCATTAATTTTTCGGCATAAACAAACATTTGACTGGGAAATATGCATAAACCTACTCAATTTACTATTTTATTAGGTTGCCAAAATGTATGGGTATAAAATGAAAACATAAATTACTTTAAAACTTGCTTTCAGGGAGGTTTGAGACATTTAGGGTGGGGAGGCCTGATACATGTATCATCTTTAAAAAATATTCCGGAGCTGGTTGGACAGGCCTACATAAAGGTGTTTTTACCATCCAACCTACCTTCTGAACATGTTTCTGCACCTACGGGACCAAAGCAAACCAGAATCATTGCTGACCTACCTACTAATCTAGTAATTCTGGATCAGGCGTCAGGTGTGCTCGCAATGGTGCCACGAAGAATGTAACCGTGTTAGAAATGGCACAAAAATGTTTATATGTGACATTTGCAAGTGATAACAATGGGGCTTATATTTTCAGTTTATGTGTCTCATGCCTCCCAGTACACCGTATCAATCCTCCCATATGTGGGGAGGCTTGAGACAGTTTGCATGTTTTTGTGTTCAACGTTTTGTACAGAATAGGATGTTTATATTTTGAGAATTCTTTATTTATTTCGTTGAACGATTAATCGAAGAATTATATAATGTTATAAAAGTCCTGTTTGTTCATATAATTAATTTTAGAATAATAAATATTCCAAAAACGTATCAACCCTCCCCAGTCTCCCCTACAAAGGGAATGCATGCTTCTGAACTAAATTTCTAAAACGCCTGGTTTGACAGCTATGGAAGCCTAACGCACTATTGCGGGACCCTGTATAGACAACATAAATCAAGTTAACCCTTCCCGTGAAATCGGTCTGGTTGTCATCAGATGCCGCAAACGTGTTCTTGAAATGTATACCTAGGTATCAGTTACAACAACAAATTACTTTCACAAAAGTCTCCTCTAGGTAGGTAACCCTTTAATAATACTATTGCAATATGCAAATCCCTAGAAGAGGCGTCAAAAAGGTGTTGCATTGCACTTGTTGGGGTAATAAGATTAGAAGTTACCTAGCTTTCGTTTTAATGGCCCCCCATAGGGCCTAAACCCAAGTAAATTGGATTATAATAAAATTCAATTTGTCCAATGACACACGTTGGAAGAATTGGAATTTTGCCGACAACACCTCTTTCAGAGATTTGCTTGGCCTTTCTTGTAGTTTTATGATGAGCTTATTTATATTTCCCAGATGGAATTAAATATTTTTGAATATATCTTCATCTAGGATATTCATGCATTCGAAATTACACGTGAAAAATCAATAGCTTCGGACGTATTGAATAAATAGAAAATCCTGACTAAAAAGGAAGAACCAATATAGAGTAGTCCGATAATTTGGTGATAGTTCATTAAAAGGAAATAAGAAAAAAACAGCGACGTAAGTTGTAAGTTTCGTACTATTTACAATATTTTCAAAATCTCAGTTCGAAAACTGAATGAAAGCTATACTCCATTCACTTTTATTTTAGCATTCGATTGACCATGGAAATTTGACACATTCCACTCTGTATAGTACGAAAATGTAGGGTTATGACGCTTGTCAAAACATTTTTTGGTTTTAAATCAACGCTATGTTGCCTGTTCTACGTAAAATTTTCTGTTCTTATCCGTATCTTTTTCGTATTTTATCACAATGTCGAATCTCTCCGGAAAATATGTGACGAACATATTTGAAGTTTATACAAACTGATTGAAGGCATACCAAATCCAGTTATTTGCATGGAAAATACAAGAGATCAGTATAATATCATAATATGCACTACCTTGAGGAGAGTTGATGTTGGTTATCTTCTTTGGCTAAAGTTTGAATACGTTACATCAGTTTTAGATTTCAAAAATATTAACCCGATTATGAAATGCATATGATGCAGTGGTTGAGAATGAGTATCTCCCGAAGAAATTAACAGATAATTACAAGAATGTTATATTCTTCAACAAAAATCATCTTGCTTCAATATAAGTAAAAGGAATTAAAGGAAGTTTCAAATCAAGATGAACTTCACCTCTAAACAAAAATTTCACATGAATAAACAATCAACAGGAAAACTGGCGCGTATTTGTTGATATTCATCTCAATACATTGATATAATAATAATAATTTGGTATTTATTGGTACCTTAAGACATTTACAATGTATAGGACAAGTCAAATGAAAAATAGAAAAATCAATTTTCGGGAACTTATTCTACGATAACATTAGTCGAAAATCCTGTAGTAAACTTTTCGCATGAATTCACTCAAACATAAAATTCTCAAATGCCACCACTTTTTTGGGTCTCCCAATGAAAAGAAATTCTTTGTCATCCTCTTCATTCACAATCTTTCTGATTGTGGAAATATTCAGCTGAAATAGAAGTCGTTTAGATTCAGATGAAACATTATATAAATTCTCTTACATTGAATATGTTCGCTACCGTCTGACGTGGATTTTAGAATATCAAGGGATAACTATTCCAATGAGCGGTCCTGAATTATAAATTGCACTTCCTGAAACCCTGTCTCTTTTTTCAATCACTTTCGGCATTTTCGTAATAGAAATTGATATTAGTTGTGGCAACGGCGTTATGACATTAACGACATTTCATGAGTGCCAACCTTACTCCGCTCTAGTTACAAAAACAAAAACCAACCGACTGCTAAAATAAATGTGAATGCAGTATACGATCAACTAATCTTTAAAAGCAGTTCAACTAATTGTTCAGCAGAATCTACAATTTCGAGCATTTCCAGTGGTGGTCTCAAAAAAAGTTGACGAATAAGATTTACTGTTCTGTAGAATTGTTTTGATAAAAATATCATCACTTTATGCCAATTAAAAGATTCGCAGCATGCTTGCAGGGACAAATAACCAATATTACCTTTCGAAATACACAAAAGGAAGCGATATCCCCTAAATTATTTCAGTTAATTGTTCCTGACGCTGTTTGGGATTTTTTTAACGAAGTTTATCCCATAACCTATCGATCTGGGATTTCTGGCTTGGCACCCCCCACAGTGGATAAGAACGCCAAAATACCATCAGACGACTGTTAAATTAGCCTGCATTAAATTATACCATAATTCGTGATGGTCAGTTGGTCGGCATTTCAAAAGAGTGCGAGTTTGAAAAGAGGGTGGGGCTGATGGTGCGTCGTTAACTCACTTATTACCGTTGCCGCCTTTCTAACTTGAAGGTGGAGGTCAGCTATCCTTTTTTCGAACAATAAAATATTTCTTTAACTGGAGCATTTTGGGTGAATCTAGAGCAAACCATCACTGAGACCTTTCTGAGAAGGTTCGGCTTCGACAAGAGATTTTATGATGATTTTTTGTCATCTACATAAATATTCATAAATAAAAGTCTAGTCAGAATTCGGTAATAGAATATGAACGTGCTTTTTGTAATGAATGTGTCGCTGAAAATAAATAGGTACTATTATTATACACAAAACAGTAATTTGTAAATAGCCAATATATATTGGGTCAATTTTCCATTTTGAGTTTTCTAAAGTGATATTTTGATATTATTATTTTTCGGAATCTTATAAATCTTCGAATATGAGATTGAAAAGCATGAATGTTTTAAAAAAAAAATTGATAAAGAAATTGGAATAAAACAGCAGCCATTCTTAGGAAAACAGTCAGAAAATTATGAAAAAATTTCAGAGGAAATTGAAGAAATTGAAAAACAAAAAATATTGAATATTTACATTTTCTGAAGATTCATGCTTTAACGAACGAATTGAGCAGTTGCAGTTTTGAATATATGAATTGAATGAAGAAATAGCAGAAGAAGTATTCAATTGAAAATAACCAGAAGAGGAAAGAGGACACAGTTGTGTCATTTCTTGGAATTCTGTAAATTAGTTGCAATCGCTGTATTCTAGAAAAAAATTATGGAATACAACAGCAATGATAAAATATTATAAGAAATATGACTAACAAAACCACAGAAGTGCCAAAGTGAAAAATTTTACGGCATGCAGAATTGATTCATATCAAAGTTTTCCAATTATTGGAAAACTGGACAGATACTACTACTACTACTTTAATTGAATGGAGAGATACATGGTATTTACTCTATTCGAGTTACACATGAATTCAATATTGATTCATTTCTTTCTTCTCTCGAACTCCCGAATCGTCAATTCCTAATTAAAAGAATGGATAGTGACATTTTTAACACTTTATTACATTCAGTAGACACAAATGTACTTATCATTCAAGTGGAATTTATAACTAACACTTAGTTTCAATCATTTCTAAATGACACTATTAATAGAACGATATTATAAACACAACTTCCATCTCTTTTTTTGCAAATTTTCTTTGAAACCGCTATAAGTGAATTGCAAACTTATTTCTGGAACTACCTTTAATAGTCCACCGCAGTTTCCGTATTCATTTTATCGTTTACCAATTTATGATTGTTCACATCCAAATATTCTTTGAAATTCACGATTAAATTTTAAATCATGCTTCTCCAAAAATTAAAATATCCAATATAGTGTTATATATCTTAAATTTACTTTAAAATTTTGTTTTTGTTTCATTTACCTTAATCTCGTTTCTAACGTAATTTCCCAAGATTTTGTTTGTCGAAACTTTGCATGAAAACCTTTTTCAATAACTAACTTGTGCAATCTCATTAATTTTTTCATTTTTTATTAACTTTTCGAAAGCAGTTTTTTTGAAACAATGTGAATATTATTGAAAAAACGTGAAGGAATGTATCGTTGCATTATTAACAAAAAAATTAATAAGATAGGTGGTACTATAACTCGAAATTGTTACAGAATATGTAGCGCTAAAAACAAAACACATAGAAGAAGAAAGACTCAAGCAATATTACTGCAAAAGAGAAGATTGAGGATGGAAGAAAACCTTGAAGTTGATGGAGAAGAGGTTGAATGGAAAAATGAAGCAACATACCTAGGAGTGACGCTTGACAGAGGACTTACATGGAAAAACCACATCAAATGTGCAGTTGATAAAACAAAAGCCGCAATGAGTAAACTTTATCCACTCATAGGCAGAAGAAGTCATATGAATAAGAACATCAAGTTGACGATGATTAAAACAATTGCGCGACCACAACTCACATATGGATCGGCGGCATGGGGCTTCGCAGCCAAGACCCACATCAAGAAAATACAGGCCACTGAGAATAAACTTCTTAGAATGGCGATGGACGTACCCTGGTTTGTTAGGAACAAACAAATCTACAAGGACTTGGAATGGGAACCAGTTACAGAATTTATGAAGAGAAAGGCGGAAAGGATATTCGACAAAGCCAAACAACATACAAATGAGGAACTACGAAGATTAGTCGACTACGATCCAACGGAAGAAGCTAGAAGGTCAAGAACCTACCACCGAAGACCCAGAGATCAGTTAAGTATTTAAATGTAACCAAAGAAGAGCTTAACCTATAAAAGCTATAGGCAGCATACAAATATCAACACGACTATGATCGTGTGAGAGTCCAGAAACCATAAGAGTCAACTGGTTAATAGGCAAAATGCCCGGAACCTATGAAGAAGCAGTTAAGGGTTTTTAGTGGGTCTCGAGCTCAGAGAGTGAAAATCCCCACACTGTTCCCCCTCAGGAGAGGGTGTGTTCGTCTGTTTGCAGATTTTCCCCCTGCTACACAAAAAAAAAAAAAAAAAAAAACATAGAAGGTTGAGTATATCTTTAGGTCTTTTTTTTCAAAATAGACAAAATTTTTCGAGAATTTCAGTGACCTCACCCTCATTTGCAGATGCATTCTTGTCGACGTAATCATCAAAATAAGGGAGAGAAAAGATTGCTGAAGCTTTGTTAGATAAATGAGTAATGTTTCAGGCAGTTACTGAAGAAATATTTTCATTTCAAAATTGGGGAACAAATATTTTCTTCTTCGCATGTTTGTTATCGATTCCCGAATCATTTACGTGGATTATAAAATATTCATACATACCCATCCATCAGGTTCTGAACTCAACCATCACTGCTAGGCTTCCAGATATTTGCTAATGATTCAAGAATATCGGAAGAAATATAATCTGACAGTTTCAGCAATCCGAAACAATAAAAATTGACCATAAAGGTCACAAAAATCAGTTTTTTTGAATTATCTCCTCCCCTGGGCTTCAAACCATTTCCGCATTCATTATAAAAGTTGTACGGCATAACATTTCCTACAAATTTTGTCCCAAGCAATTTTTTCTACGTTCAAACGTTTTTGAGATATATGGCGATTAATCTACATTAGACTGGATTTCTACATTGACCTTGGCTCTTCGTATGTGTGGCTAAGCTCCTTGCCCTTATCGCCCTCTAACTCAAAAACGGTTGAGAGTATGTAAAATTGCTTCAGACGGAAGTTGTTTAGAATTTTATTATCTACAACTTCCATAATAAATACAAAAACGATTAGAGGTACAGGCAAGAAGATATTCGAAAAAAATGCATTTTCATCATCTTCAAAGTGTCAGATTCAGAAAATATCGCCTGATTATTGTCAGATTAAAGGGGCAACACGTCTTCAACACCAAGATTAACCATCTGTATGAAAATCTGAAACGCTCGAGTATGTACAAGTAACGATTTTTTTCACATTTTCAATGGACCGCTGTGACCTTGTCCAAATTGTCAGTCCCAAGGGACAAGCTCCTTTTCAAGAAAAGTAGCTTCCTTTGGGTCCAATCAAGAACCATTTGACACGTTCGAGAATTTTTTTTAACATTTTCAAGTCTTCCGTACGGCTAGCCCCACCACGCAAACTGTCAGATAAGCGTCAATTCATTATCAGAGGCAGGTAGGGCATAAACAATATCTTAATCTGACAAGCTCGAGTATGACGATATTTTTCTACATCTTCGAAAACCTGCAACGCTTTCCCCACCGCTGAAAGTGCATACTTCATAGAACCTTTTTTTCTTTCTACCATCTAATCTTCAAAATCTACTAGGTCTCCACGACGCTCGAGTAAATCCCGATTTAGCATCGTCTGCTTCCCAACTAAATTGTAATCTTGTCACACGAAAGCTGTGTTTTTTATGAAATTTTTATAAACAGTGCTCCCTTGGTTCTCAAGTTTTCATCATTCGTTTAGAGTGCATTGATGTAATGCATTAGGTATCAGTTCGGAATTTTGACGGTCAAATGAATTTGAAGACAGTACTTATTTTGTTGAATTTCACTTAATTTGTCCTGAATACAGGATCTGAATTGAATTCTTCAGACACCTATTCAGAAACCATGTAAAAAAATTCGAAAGGGTGGCTTAATTCCGCTAGCTAACATTCAAAATCGTTACAACACTAAGCTTCTTCTGTTGCGAATTGTGGAGCGACATAAAAGGCGCTGGGTAAGAATAACAATCCTTTGAATACAAAAATACACGGATCCACCACAAAGAGAAGAAAGGCAAACATTCAACTTTACCCAACCGAGTAAATATCAGTCAAAACCTTGTCAAATTGTGACGTAAATTGTACTGCCATAGGTTGGGATTTAAAAGGATGGATGCGTTGAATAGATTCGCTTTTAGATTACAAGGAAATCGCAAGGAGCATTGCGAAGATGGGCGTGATGAATTTCTTCAGGTGTTCAGGGTATATGCGAAGGCGGATCTGTCCAGAGTAATTGATCAAACGAATTTTTGGGCTAGGATGGCATAGGCAGAAGTTGTGGGTGACTTATTTGATATTTCCTGTTGAATATATCAGGATCAAGGTAGTCATATAAGCCTCAAAAAAAAACAGAAATTAGTGCAACGCCAAATATCCATCTTCAAATGAATATGTGATTTTTGTTAAGAATTGATATCACAATTTGAATAGATTTTTCCTTCAGACAGCTATGTTGATTCTTATTGAACTTAGCTGCACATGCAGGGTGTTTCACGAAGTGTCAACTGAGGTATCTAGAGAAACGAATGAGATTTTTTTCTGAAAATTTGTGGATCATAATGAATGGCCGATATCTATTCAACTAAAATATTCCGATCTCGGTAATATAGAGTGATCCAAAACTCGAGGCGAAAAATTAAGGGACATAAAGGGACTGATATTCTTGATTGCACGTAAAAAAATTTTTTCATAAATTACCACCGCATGTTGGATGAAATGTTGTCGCTTGGTTAAACCAAAATTTTAATGGTGGATGGATTGGTCGTCGTGGTAACGTGCTATGGCCAGCGAGATCACCTGATTTGAATCCTTTGGATTTTTTTGTATGGGGACATTTGAAACAACAAGTTTACGCAGTGGAAATTAATGATAAAGGACAATTAATGGAATAAATTATTAATGCAGTCGAATCCACTCAGAATAGGCGAAACATGCAATTGCCCATATTCTGCGTTGCCAGGCATGTCTCGATGCTAATGGAGGCATTTTTGAACATTTTATTTAATTTTTTCTGTATTTTTATCAGCTATTGAAATTTAAAATTGATGACATGACATGCAAAAATGTTGAACACTCTCGGAAACAAGACAATATCCAAAAATTTTATTTTACTTTTTTTTATCAAGAATAGCAGCCTGTATACGTTCCACATTTTTTCGCCTCGAGTTCTGAATCACCCTGTATATAGGACATCCTATATTCTATTACATTTTTGGATTCTCCACCAAATTTTAACTAGAACGGTTCATTTGAAATTCCACCCAACCTGAAGGTTCTGGGAATTTTAATTCATTTGGTTCAAATTTAACGTAAAGAAAATATTGAATAAATTGTTATAATTTCCTTCTAAAAAGAATTACAGAGTTATAAAAAATTTTACTAACCTTAAAGATTCCTGCTAGTTTCTACTTGTTGTCCAACTTACTAAGAATATTTCTCGAGTTCAAAATTGATTCTACCTTGTAGTTAAATATGAAAACGTTTCTTTTTTCAAATAAAATAGAAATCCTGTACTGTAATAGGTGGAACGCAAAAATCCCTATTTAACAATATTTCACCAACTATACCTTAATCTGAAAATTCACAAAAAGTCATAACAATTCATTTAGGATTCACTTTACGTCAAATTTGAGACAACTTAATTAACCTCCAGAACCTTGATCAGATTTGTATGAAGGAAAGTTCAAATAAACAGTATCTATACTCCATTCACATTTATTTTAGCACTCGGTTGGCCATGAAATAATTTTCTCAAGTTTTTGTAACTAGAACGGAGTATGGTTGGCACTCATGAAATGTCGTTAATGTCATAACGCCGTTGCCACAACTAATATCAATTTTTATTACGACAATGCCGAAAGTGATTGAAAAAAGAGACAGGGTTTCAGGAAGTGCAATTTAGAATTCAGGTCCGCTCATTCAAATAGTTATTCAGACGGTAGCGAAAATATTCAATGTAAGAGAAATCATATAATGTTTCATATGAATCTAAACGACTTATATTTCAGCTGAATATTTTCAGAAACGTTGTGAATGAAGTGGATGACAAGGAATTTCCTTCTATTGGGAGACTCAAAAAAGTGGTGGCATTTGAGAATTTTATGTTTGAGTGAATTATGTAATTCTAAAAGTTTACTACAGGATTTTCGATTAATGTCATCGTAAAAAAAAGTTCCCGAAAATTGATTTTTCTATTTTTCATTTGACTTGTCCTATACATTGTAAATGTCTTAAGGTACCAATAAATACCTAATTATGATTATTATATCAATTAAGATGAATAGCCACAAATACGCGCCAGTTGTCCTGTTAATTGTTTATTCATGTGAAATTTTTGTTCAAAGGTGAAGTTCATCTTGACTTGAAACTTCCTTTAATTCCATTTACTTATATTGATGCAAGATGATTTTTGTTGAAGAATTTAACATTCTTGTAATCATCTGTTAATTCCTTCGGGAAATACCCATTCCCAACCACTGCAACATATGCATTTCATCCTCGGGTTAATATTTTTGAAATCTACAACTGTAACGTATTCAAACTTTAGCCAAAGAAGATAACGAATATTAACTCTCCTCAAGCTAGTGCATATTATGATATTATACTGATCTCTTGTATTTTCCATGCAAATAACTGTATTTGGTATGCCTTCAATCAGTTTGTATAAACAATTATGTTCGTCACATATTTTCCGAAGAGATTCGACATTGTGATAAAATACGTAATGACAGAGACTTTTACTTAGAATGGGCAACATAGCGTTGATTTAAAACCCAAAAATGTTTTGACAAGCATCATAACCCCACATTTTCGTACTATACAAAGTGAAATGTGTCAAATTTCCATGGCCAACCGAGTGCTAAAATAAAAGTGAGTGGAGTGTACCTACACAAATGATAGTTATGCTTGATTGAAAAAATGAAGAAAATTTCACCCTCTACTCTATATTGTTTACAAAGAACGGTAGACCTATGGTATATAGGTTATTTAGAACCACCTCTGTGTCCTCTATCTACCCTGATTATATGCGCATTTCCCAATGAATCACCCTGAATATGTATAATATTATAGATATGGTATTTGTCATTGAGTATAGGAAGACCAGAATAACTTGAAATCAAATTTTCAACCGTAGTACGAATCCTTCATTTCGTCGAACCCTCATACACCACCATCCCCATAACCTCCCACTTACGTTGATATGCAAAGCTCAACGACACATACGTTGGCCGAGGCCATGTAGGGCACCAAGGACGGGAAGTGACGTCAGGGTCGCCGAAAGTGGCTTCCAGGAAAGCCAAATACCCCGTCCTCCCCCCAAACCCTAAGACCACCTGCCGGAGCACCTATTACGTACGCGAAGCTCACACGTGTTCCTCCGAGGTCCCTTTTCCCTTTTTCTCATTCCTTCCTGGCTTCCTTGAGGAATGTTCATGCGGGGAGATAAGAAGGACGTTTATCAAAGGTCGGGCCCGTCTAAATGAGGGTGTGTTTTTCGTTGCACTGTCTATATAAATGCCGTTTTGGGGGTTATAATGACTTCTCGCAGTTCGGTTTGGCGTAATCTTAATGTCTTTTGTATCTTCTGGTTTCGACCGTTGATGTCGCGAATATCGCTGATAAATTCCAGAGAACATGTGTACTTAGACAATTAAAATTGATCAGTTGTCCAATTAAACGGATAAGGAGTAGGTAATCTAAAATAAGCTGACAGGGCAACTCCTTGTGAGGTTTTCCATTTAGGGGTTGCATTGAAAATGATAATAAGACGCCCAAATGTTTTATGAGTTTTTGGAAATAACGGCTAAACCTTAGAAACCTGTTTACGAAAAAATTTTAATTCTTCTTGAACATAAAATCTTGATATCTTTGATAGAAATGGAACTGAAAGTTAAAGAATAAGTTTAACTAAAATGTGGGGAAAAAACGTGTTTGCTCCTGGCCTATATTCTCATATTGCTAATTCTTTCTACACCATTTCCAGTTGTAATTCAGAAATAATCAATTGAGAATCAGAAAACATCAAATGTATTTCAGATTAGTCAAGTTGATTTCAGAAAACATCAAATTTTATTCAGATTCGTCAATTCAATTTCAGAAATGGTAATTTGAAATTAAGTTTAGTCACATTTATTTCAGAAACAGCCCATTGTATTTCAGATTGATTATTTGTATTTCGGAAACCGTCAATTGTATTTCAGAAAATATCAATTGTAATTCAGAAAGGAATTCATTGAATTCATGAACTTTCATTATCCTCAAAAACACTATGTAAACTCCATGTATGTAAACAAGAAAATGAGACAATTTAAACGCCAACAGGCATGTTGTCTATGGCAATAGCAGCTGCATGGAAGGTGGTGCTATGCTGCGCTGCCCTACGTAGCAAAATCACCCCCAAAGATTGTGTACTTAGCCTAGTCAATAACATTCTCCAGATAACCTGCATCAACGAGTCACTTATTCAAATGATCAACAACATTGATGAGAATGAGGAAACATGTGATTCGAAAAAAATGAAAACTTAATATTGAGTATAATTTTTTATAGTTTTTGTGGACAATGAGGCTGAGCCTCATCAACCATAATCCTTATAAGGATTGTGAATTGTCTTCTAGATTGATTCCAAAATTAAACCTCCAACAAATGGTAATTTTGGCTACCTCACATCCACACCATGTACCTACAACCTACTGTTGAAAAGATACTAGATGAGCACATCAGAGAGGAGATTCTACTGAAACATCCCCTGAATGCTCAGCAGTATGCCTACCAAAAAGGCAAATCGACGGATCTTGTCCTCAATTACCTTGTCGGCAGGATCAACGAATCTCTCAACTCCAGGGATATTTCGGTGGCTGCATTATTGGACTTTGATTGAGCCTTCAACGCTGCCCTCACTGAATCTCTGGTGAGGGCTGCTAAGGTTAAAGGTGTCCCTCCTACCATATCAAATTGGATCAGCACAATGCTGAGCTCAAGAAACATTATAAACACGCTTTGTGGTAAAGCGCTTAGCTTCAAAGCGGACAGATGGTGCCCACAGGGTGGTATACTATCATCCCTTCTCTGGACCCTTTTGGTTGACGATCTTATTGCTATCTTCAGCTCGCTTGACGTTCAGGCTTACGCGGATGATATAGTGGTTTTACTCACGGGAGTGAAAAATTTCTCCTCCAACTCTCTACGGCAAGACTATTCCACTTGTGGTGGAAGCCAAATGTCTAGGTATCACCCTGAATAAGAAGCTTCACTGGAACTCCCATTTGGAGAGAGTCATCCACAAAGCCAGGCATTCCCTATGGGCCTATCGAAGGATTTGTGGAAAAACGGGATAGCGCCGAAGCGGCTCCGCTGGCTGTACGTCATGGTGATTAGACCATTGATCACCTACATCTGTATCGACTGATGGTCCTGCACAGAACGAGCTCAAACCCAAAAAAAAACTCCAGAAAACGGCATGCCTCATGATTTCGGGGGCATTCCGATCTACTCCAACTGTGTCCATGGAGATACTACTAGACCTCCCTCCTCTTCACATTCTTGTCCAGAGAGAGGCAAGACTAGCAACTCACAGGCTGCACCACCTTACCGAAAATGAGCCTGACAAACTCATTTTCGTGCCCAATCATCTTGTAGCCCAATTGAAGGCAGATGAGGTGATGGGTATGAGAACTAAACAAATGATCACAAGAACGGATGAAACCTTCAGTTCTCTGATTCCAAGCAGAGACGAATGGTTCCGTCACAAGGAATTCTATCTACAAGGACCTTGTTGGTTTACTGATGGCTCCAGAACCAGTCAGGGATCTGGAGCCGGAGTCTACAGTCGTAGACCGCTGACTGAACTCAGTGCTAGTCTGGCAAAGTCGGCGACAGCATTTCAGGCGGAAATCTTCGCCATTGATCTATGCGCCAAACATTTGCTTGACATAGGTTGGACGGGTAGGTCAATAAAAATCCTAACGGATAGTCAAGCTGCCATTAAATCTCTCGCAGCATACAAATGCAACTCGGCACAGGTATTTGAATCTAAACTCTAAAAATTGGAAAGTTTAAACAGACGGCAACTGGTTTGGGTACCTGGACACTAGCGCTTCAGAGGCAATGAAGTATTGGAAGCTCTAGCAAGAGAAGGCGCAACATCAGCGCTTATTGGCCTGGAACCAAGTATAGGAATTTCCAATTCCTTAATCTGGGAACGGAACAATAGCTGGATAAGGCAAAAGGTCCTGGAATACTGGCGCAACCGTCCTGGACTGCGTCACTCGCACAGGGCTATTTCAGTGCCTACCAGCCCATACACCAGTCGTTGGCTAAGATTTTCTAGAACCAATCTGAGATCCATAATGGCAGTTCTCACAGAACATTGTAGACTCAGAGCCCATCTTAAAAAGCTTAGCATCGTCAATGACCCGCTCTGCAGACTCTGCTTAGAGGAGGACGAAGCGATTGAGCACATCCTCTGTGACTGCCCGGCGGCAGACAGGGTCAGACTTGGAGTCTTTGGTTCTCCGAAGATGGTCCTAGAGGAACTCAAGAATCACACTCTCTCCGACATCATCTCCTTTTTGAGAAGGATGGGACTGGAGGGAGAGGTCTAGCTCTACGAGCTTGCCTGTGTGCTACAATCACGATACAATGAAAAGAAGTGTATCGTGTGCTACAATAGACCGCTTGGACGCAGTGGTTTGGTTTATCCGTCCATCACACCCAGTACTCAGTAATGTACCTACAACAAGAACGTATTAATAAAAGAAAAACCTGCGTCAGTGACATATAGACCAAGAATAATGTTTTGCAGTTCGGAATGGAAATCCAACATCACCAATGTAATGTCAATGTCAAAGTTGCAGCAAGTCAAACTTCATTCTTCATTTTCTGCTCAGTATATATCAAAAACCGCTTGAAATTTTTTTAAATTAAGACAACGTGATTAAATAGATGTCGAGATGTGCAACTCTCAAAATAAGTGTGAATACGAGTGGAAAATATTCAAATTATTTGGTCTAATACTCTTTCATCATCTTGGTACAGCCATTTTGATGAGGAATTATTCTCTCCGACCATATATCGCCTGTATACCAATTTTGAATCCAAACGGACCAAACTCGTTCTCCATATTTGTTTTTTATTTATTCAGAATATCCATTTTCCGACACCGAAGCCCCTGCATACCAATTTTGATCCATAATCCTAATATTCGTCCGCTATCTTATAGTGACGCAATTTTAATTATGCATTTATTTTGACGAAAAGAACATAACCTCCGATTCCGAAAAACCCATATTTATACAAATTTTTTTTTTAGCCAAACTATACTGTATTCACTTTTATTTTAGCAGTCGGTTGGCCATGGAAATTTGACACATTTCACTCTGTATATTATGAAAATGTGGGGTTATGATGCTTGTCAAAACATTTTTGGGTTTAAATCAACGCTATGTTGCCCGTTCTACGTAAAAGTTTCTGTTATTACGAATTTTATCACAATGTCGAATCTCTTCGGAAAATATGTGACGAACATAATTGAAGTTTATACAAACTGATTGAAGGCATACCAAATCCAGTTATTTGCATGGAAAATACAAGAGATCAGTATA
Organism: Coccinella septempunctata; assembly: GCF_907165205.1. Classification (NCBI taxonomy): domain Eukaryota; kingdom Metazoa; phylum Arthropoda; class Insecta; order Coleoptera; family Coccinellidae; genus Coccinella; species Coccinella septempunctata. The sequence goes on from NC_058196.1 coordinate 18,038,091, forward strand.
ATATCATAATATGCACTAGCTTGACCTTGAGGAGAGTTAATGTGCGTTATCTTCTTTGGCTAAAGTTTGAATACTTTACATCAGTTGTAGATTTCAAAAATATTAACCTGAAGATGAAATGCATATGATGCAGTGGTTGGGAATGGGTATCTACCGAAGGAATTAACAGATAATTACAAGAATGTTAAATTCTTCAACACAAATCATCATGCATCAATATAAGTCAAAGGAATTGAAGGAAGTTTCAATCAAGATGAATTTCACCTTTGAACAAAAATTTCACATGAATAAACAATTAGCAGGGCAACTGGCGCGTATTTGTGGCTGTTCATCTTAATGCATTGATATAATAATAATAATTAGGTATTTATTGGTGCCTTAAGACATTTACAATGTATAGGAAAAGTCAAATGAGAAATAGAAAAATCAATTTTCGGGAACTTATTCTACGATGATATTCATCGAAAATCCTGTAGTAAACTTTCCGCATTAATTCACTCAAACATAAAATTCTCAAATGCCACCACTTTTTTGGGTCTCCCAATAGAAGGAAATTCTTTGTCATCCTCTTCATTCACAATCTTTCTGATTGTGGAAATATTCAGCTGAAATATAAGTCGTTTAGATCCAGGTGAAACATTATATAAATTCTCTTACATTGAATATGTTCGCTACCGTCTGACGTTTTGTGGATTTTAGAATATCAGGGTATAACTATTTGAATGAGCGAACCTGAATTCTTAATAGCACTTCCTGAAACCCTGTTTCTTTTTTCAATGACTTTCGGCATTTTCGTAATTAAAATTCATATTAGTTGTGGCAACGGCGTAATGACATTAACGACATTCCATGAGTGCCAACCTTACTCCGTTCTAGTTACAAAAACTTCAGAAAACTATTTCATGGCCAACCGACAGCTAAAATAAATTTGAATGGAGTATAGATAGTAATCACAAATTGAAGCCTTCATTTTGTTTTTTTTCTTAAAAAATATTCACAATGCATTCTTACCGTAATCATTGACATCTGCCAGATTTTAAATCATTCGGACCTCTGAAAACTGGCAAAAATGCATATTTCCGTGAAAAATGACAAGATGTTTACAATTGCAAATGTGTTCGAACTTTCTTGTATGTTTCAAATTTGCTTGAGTGGAGTGGAATGTAATTCTTCCAACAAGAAGTACGTAAATGTATTGAGAATCAAATCACATCACACTGAATCAAATTTGAAACGGTGAAAAGTTTCCTGTATTTCCATATTTCTAAAAATAGAAACGGGAGAGCAGAATATGAGTCATTTCGGTTTTCGAATACAAATTTTCCAGAACGAAAATGGCATATTCTTCTAGCTAGAATCAAGATCATAAAAGTCAAATCATTAAAATACAACATTCCGCAAAGAATTTATGATATGAAATGAGAATTCAACCACTAAGCTACTACTACTAAGCAAAAACAAGAACGAAAAACAAGATGACATAACACAAGCAAAACTAGGTAGATAATGCTGGTTAACCCTTTTTCGACCATGTAACTTAGTAAAGGGATGACTGAACAGAATAGAAGGTGCCTGCAATTGTAACCAGGGCGGAAGGGGTTGGCTTCCACCCCTTTGAACCCTTTGTCGTCGGCTAATAGCCGGAAAACACGAAATGTCGGCATGATTATTCATTGCTGAATGGGATAGGTAACGATGATGACTATAATGTGCAACAGAAGGGTTTCAGCTATTATCAACCGTTTAAGGAAAAATGGGATTAAATGGTTATTGTTGCTGATACCTATTCTGTTGACTACGGGGACGAAAAACAAGGAAAGAATATAAGGCTTTATGGAGGAAGGTGAAATTTTGTATAAATTTTTTTTTCTTTCAATGTTATAATTGAAAAAATTGTATCCGCATACCTGAATGAAAATTGATGATATTTCACAGAAAGGGTCCCCAAATCGTCGAATTATTGTAACCCTAACTTTCATTAATTTTTACCTAATTTGATCGTGTTTACAGTGTTTCACGTAGACGGATCATTGGCTTCTTTTACTTATTCATTGGGCGAACTTAAAAAGTGAGCCAGTATTAGTCACGGGATATCCAAATAAGATATTTTTGGAATGCTCAGTCATTTCCCATTTCGAATATACAGGATGGGCAAAATTCGTTGTCTACTAAAGGGATCTCGAGAACTAAAGCAGCTATTAAAAGAAAACGGATGGCACATTCTCAAGCTCTTTTTTCATTACTATTCCAAATCTGAAAACAGATCCAGCCTAACGGTAATAGATTTTGAGTTATGAACGAAAATTGAGAAATTGTCATTTTCAATGGAGCTGAATAACTCGCTTGTTTGAACTCGTATTCAAAATCCGTTGTTACATTCTACAGGCACTTTTTTATGAGGAATTCGAATATGATATTATCAAATTTTTTGATACAGCCGTTTTCGAGATACGACCGGGATTTCTGATTTTTCAAATGTAAACTATAGTTGGAAGTTCTTTCATCTTGCTGCAATTTTTTTGCTGATTTCAAAAATGTATCGTATGTCGCTAGTCACATGAATTAAACCAAAGGAAAAAATTCAATACTTTTTCCTACTTTTCGATTCTCTGTTGAATTTTAAGAAGGCTGGCGTAACTATAGCGACCGTTGCAAATGCATTATGGTTCGTGAACTCCACATAATCCTGTGTGAAGTCAACCTTCTGTGATAGGAATCACCGTCTGTCGAATAATTATTCCTTTTATACAGGGTTTTTCCTTATTGAATGTCAATATCAATGGGGGTGATTTTTGGGCCCATTTTAAGAAAAAACTTCAGATGAACATATGTCCAGTGGCACGCCACTGACTGTATTCAACTATGAGCAAATTTAATATTTTGGAAATGGTTTGATAAATACTAACTGTCAAATTATGGAATTTTATCCATGTTGACAATATTGACATCAAGAATTGAACCACATACTGCATGTCGTATACAGTGTTCAAATTTCCTCAGAATTATTTTGAAATTATTTTGAATTTTGCGACATTCGGGAAAACTGAAATTTGAAATGAAAAAAAAAGAGCATAAATTGTTTCAACACCTTTTTATTCTGATAACCAGTCGAATTATCAAAATTGATTGGTTTTCGCCACAACTTTCCATGTCTATGTTCGATAGTCATACCATATTGATGGTTCACTTTTTGATTTTGCCCAACGAATAAGTCACAAAATCCAGTGGCCCGCTTACGTGAAACGCACTGTACGTTTTCAGTGTAATCTTGTTGAAAAATTTCTCACAGAAATTGCCAAATTTTGATACGATTTTCTATCAAAAACAATCATTTCTGATGGAAGCACATTATTTTTATCGAAATATAATTAATTGAACCAAGTTCACGAAACCTTTCTCAAAACATCATTTGTATGAAGAAAACTTCTCGTTTCATGAAGCTCCACAAAAGAAAGTTTTAGATCTGAAGTATGCAAAACAAAATAAGTTTCTGAATGTCTTTCAATAAAGGCTTCAATGAAATACACGCAATTGTTCATTATTTCCTAAATCTCCAAAATATTTCAACTTCAACCGATCCAAATCATCAAGAGAAATTTCCAGATGCCGCTACGAATCTGTAGGTATAAATCGATCGGATGTTTCGACCAGCATGGTATCCATCGCTGAGGAGGAAGCGAAAAGCCATCGAAACACATGTGTGATCCATACCATTGACCTGTCGCAACCCTTAGGAGATTTACCACTTTCCTTGCTCCACTTTAGCTTAATGAAATAGCAAGAGACGTTTCAGCTCCTTCGGTTGTGATCTTGAGTTCCGAAATCAGTGGCGTTACTAATCGATTTCTTACAGAATATATTTCCTTGTATAACTGCACTCTGATTAGAAGTTCAGCAATAGAAAGCCATCATTTATATTATAATTATTAGTATATAACTTTGTAATTTGTTTTCAAATTTCAGATCGAAGTTTGGAATATCTGACCATCCCAACAATCAATTAAAAAAATCACAGTCAGGTTTAATTTATACTTGAGGGATGAAATTTCCTTACCGAACATAACACGAGCGCAAATTATTGCTGGAAAATTTTCCGCGGTGAATGTTTTGAGGTTATCCTTATTTTAAGAAAATTCGTTAGTGTAAAAAAATTTGATAATTAATTAATTTCCTACTTATGATATTTTAGGAATTTACCTCATTTCTATCCAATAAAGTAATAAGAACGCACAAAATTGATCAAATCAAATCAAATAATATTTATTTTCCACATCGGCTATACATTTATGTATTGAAGAATGGGAAAACAGGTCAAAATATATCCTCCTTATTTACTATATCGTGAAAAATTCCTCAGCAGATCAAATTTTTATATCAAATTAAGCAACTTTACATGTTAGATTGATCAGTTTGTCATGCCTACGAGTGGTGAAAGTAAATTGAGTTTTTTGAATGGCAATCCTAATTTTTTATGCTAGAAATAAATAGACCCTTTAATTCTAAGGATGACTGAGTTATTCGATGGATTTCTTTTATCAACTTTTTCATTATATGGAAGCTTGATTCCTGTAGGGTCGTTATTTGCGGTTTGTTACAAGATTCATTACTTTATCAATTTCTGGTTATTTCAAAATGTACGCATAATGGGCGAGGTCACATTTTATGAAGAGTGCTTGTGTTTTGAAACGACAAAAAACACACAAAATTATATTTGGAGCGAGTCTACTCCCTTCATTTGGTTATCAAACATACTTCTTAGAATATACGATTATCAATAAATTCGTGATTTGTACTTCATCTACACCCTTCGTTGAATATTCGTCAGTCAAGTGAAAAAACTGAAAAATTATGAATCTACGGCACTGAAATACGTGGCTCATTTTGCATCTCATCGTCACCAATATGGTTCTCTTATTGACATCTCATAAATTAGGTTTTATTTACCAAACATGAGGAGGAGAAGTAGCACACATTTTGTTCTTCCGCACAATTTGTTCTCCCCGAAATATAGAAAATAAACTTTTGGTTGAGTGGTGGAAAGGATATTCTATAGGAAGAGTATAATCAGAGACAAACTGTCTCTGGTATAATATACAAAATTCTGAATATACAGGTTGTGCAAATCTTTTGCGAAAGTGACTTTAATTTTTTGATTGTGCAATACTTTTTTAGTGAATATTGCACCTACTCTTTTTTCATATTATTTTTCAAGATATTTCGTGATGGACTCTAATGAAATGGAAAAACTTAATTTATGCTTCTTTTCCTAATATAGCAGCTTATTCCCAATGTTAAAATGGTATATTTATATTTAATGTTTGGAAAAACTTCAGACATCAGTGTCAGGTCACGATTCACCATGTATATGCAGGAAGGTCTTGCACATACATATATTCTGAAGATTCTTCGGATTAAATAAAAACTCGAGTAAAAACTCCTTCACAATTTTTTCCATTGCCATTTTTTTCCATCAATAATCCATTAATAAGCTATGCTATTGCTAAAAACCTGACACTGATTTCCAAATTTTAAGTATACCATTTTCACCTTCGATCAATGAATTACTACAATTTCGTTCACAATAAATGTTGAATATTCTTCGCTTGATTTGTTCTTCATTTTCGATAGCATTAACGAATTCTTCATTACTCGGACGTGTCTCATTAACGAATTCTGCTTGCAAACATCTATTAAGATCATAAGATTAATCATTCCAAATCGATATAAACTTAAAATAACATTTTTTAAGGATACTCATAAAACAGTCTATAACTATATTTCAAACCGAGCCGAACTGGAAAAAATGATAAAAGGAAAAGGTGTTTCTTTCGATCTCGGGACTCTTCTGTTGGAATATAAGTACAAGTCAAAGACAAATTCTTTTTTACGAGGATCAAACTTTCACGATAGCCAACGTTTCGGAAATTATATTTTGATTTTCTATCATCATGTTCATTATTTAAAAAATTGAAATGTACATTTTCAACAAACGAATTAATAGAAATATAGAATGCCAATCGGCAACCGTTCTTTAATCTGCGACATACCCCATCAAATTTTGATACCTATTTGGTATTTGAAGATCGTTTGCTTTTTATCAAGTGCTATTTTCCCAATTTAATCAGAAATTGAGGGCATGATTTGTGAAACCAGCTATTACCTCAGTAATTCGCAATCTTCATGATTCTGACATATCCAAAACCAAAAAATTTGAAAACTGGTAGTGTATAGAGAGGAGCGAATGAAAGAAATTCAATCTCATTCTACCACCATCCGGCCAACTTGAGTAATGTCCTCCAGACGAACAGCAAATGATTCACCCACATCCACATTATTATTTGATGATCTCCAGACATTTCCCCAACAAAATGGAACATTCGCCACATACATCCCAAACGGCAATAAATGTAGCTGAAAGGGGCAGCAGCCTCTAGTGCGAATCGACAACGCGTGTAGAAAATGGCAGTTGCAAGCCGAACTGCATGCGGCCCCTCGCACTGGCCCATGTCCACTTCTGCCTTAATTTATGGCCCTTCTCTAGACGTGGTCCACATAAAGGGTGCACGCAGGACGTAAATTGCCTGCAGCCGGCCCATAAAAAATGCACGGACTTGCCGATACGGAGGCCTTCATCGATAATCTTTTCTCATTTTGGACGTGTTCGATACTTTTCTGTCGATGAATGCCTAACACATTTTTTTCGAAGGGTCTACCTAAAAACGGTTACAGTTAAATGGGTCAAACGGTCCGGTCTTTTGTTGACCGTTTTTGATATATGCATGTCGAGATACGGTCAGAAGAGAGAGTTTGCACGGAGGGTTGTAAGGGGTCGAGGAATTTTCAGGGAGTTAATTATGTTCTGCTAAAACGTCTAGATCGAGTTTCGGTATATTTTTACTATGCTTTCGAAAAGTAGGTAACGAATAAGTTCAGTATTTCTGAAACGTCGATTTCTTTTTAAACAAAGGCACTTTTTGACAAACGACTCATATTTGTGACGGAATCGTTATTCGAGATATGAAATCTTCGATTTTAAAATAATATATTGAAGACCTGAGATAGGCCGAACATTTTTCCACATCCATAGATTTGTTGGCACGCTAAGTCAATGTCATCTGTCATCTATCATTCCTGTTTGCAGAAATTGCATCTTCCTGAAAAGTTAATAAATAACATAATAATAATAAGTAATAAATTAACAAAATATTCATTTTATAACATCAAAGTATTCTATTTAATTTCAATTGAAGCTGACCCTCCCGCTTTGCAGGACGAATTGTTTAAAAAATGGATCCATTAAGTGACGATCTCGATAAAGATATGTATAACACACTTCTCATTTCATAAATATCAATTACTGCCCCATCAAAATGCTGTGAGGACCAATTGAATGGCCGTTACGTCTGCGGATGGATGATGACTACCCCGAACATCATTTTTCAACAACAATAAATGGCAATGGACGAAATGGAAATTCTGTATAGTAGGACTCATGAAAAAAATGAAACTATGAGAACAAGTTCATATATTTTTTATAAGCAAATAAACATTCTGTTGGGCTGTTGGATATACGCACCCAAGGCCAGAATATATGCCGAATTTAACTTATGTTTCTACTGTGTCTAAACGCATTTTATTAGCGATTCCAAAAATCTTAACAGAAGGATATGTTGTCTCTCTCGACTGTGAGGAAAAACTGTTGAGTTAATGGTTATCTTTTATATAATTTGTTATTGTCCATGTTGGTTTCTTATTATTAGCGAAAAGGGGTAGATAATAATGTCTATAACCAACAGTTCTTTTTATTATTGGAGATTACCTAGACAGATAGGGTGTAAGGTTTTTGACGTTGTTTCATTTAATGTGCATTTACCATGTACTTGTGACATACTTTGAAATAAACATTATTATTATTATTATTATTATTATTAATCTTTAATCAGATTAATGGTTATTATCCATGTTGGTATTTTATTATTAGCGAAAAGGGGTAGATAATAATGTCTATAACCAACAGTTCTTTTTATTAATCTTTAATCAGATTAATGATGTATTCTGCTTTTCATCTGTAAGTTACAAATATGTAACGTACAATCAATCGGTCAGTGTCCGAATGACAGATTCGTAAATAATGCAATTCAGGAAATGTTTCTGTAACTATCTTCTTTAAAGTGTTACGTTTGAACTACTTATCGTAAATAGTTACGGATTCCTGGTAAGCTACAGATCACTAAAAACGTCCAGAATTGCAATGTTCCCATAAGCTCCTGAAAATTCACAGATTGGCTTACAGATGAAAGAAGAATACCATCATAAGATCTGAAGATTTGAAGAAAAAATTATAAGCCTAATCCAAATAAAATATAAATTTCTTATAGGCTTATAATTTTTAAAGGAAGTACGAAGGCGTAGAAGGGCCACATAATATTTTAATAATATTTTTCGTTAAATTCTGACTTTGAAGTCGGAATTCAGTTAAATTCCGAGTTCAAAGTTGAAATTTAACAAAGTTCCAAGTTCAAAGTCGAAATTTAAATAAATAACATTATAAATACTATATCTCGTTGGGTTAAAAAGTTGTAATTCAGGTATCTCCAATTTTGCCCACCCTGTACAGGGCGATTTCACAAACTTTTAAGAATTGTCCAAATACATCTGATACGGTCCTGCAAATCAAATGACACTTGATTGAAGTTTTCTGGAAGTTCATGGAAGCTATCTTCTTTCCAAATTTCGAATAAATTAGCGATTCCGTTCAGCACATGGAGTTGTTTTCAATTTCTGTTCAAATCTGAAAAACACCCTGTATAGGATGAGCAAAATTGGTGATACCTGAATTACAACTTTTTAACCCAACGAGATAGAGGAAAAATGAATGTACCATTCATGTCGTCGTTTTTTGAGAAACTAATAATGCCATCAACTACATTCTTTTATCTTCTTTTGTTTTTGAGTTATAAACCAAAATTTAAATTTGGGCGATTTCTGCATTGGTCATTATCTCCGTTTCTGTTTGTGCTAGAATGTTGAAATGAAGACATACAGACACTTTTTTGATAGCAATCCAGTGGTGTACTATGATTTTTTTCCTACAGGTTCATTTGCTGAGCTATAACATAAAGTTGTGTTTCTTCTTATGAAAAAAGTAGTTTAAAATGACTTAAAAACAATCGACATTTTTTACCGATTCAGAAATATATCATACATCGCACTCATTCTTTCTAAGTCATTTTAAACTACTGTTTTCATAAGAAAAAATACATCTTTATGTTATAGCTCAGCAAGTATACCTGTTAGAAAAAAGCATAGTACGCCACTGGATTGCTATCGAAAAAGTGTCTGTATAATGTTTTCATTTCAACATCCTAGCTCAAACAGAAACGGATATAATGACCAAAGTTGAAATTTTAATTTTCGCCTATAACTCGAAAACAAAAGAAGATAGAGGAATGCAGTTGATGGCATTATTAGTTTCTCGAAAAAAGACGACCGCAATGTGGCATGCATTTTCCTCTATCCCGTTGGGTTGAAAAAGTTGTAATTCAGGTATCACCAATTTTGCCCACCCTGTACAACAGAATCTAGATCTGCTAGAATATACATATAGGGGTTTTTCGCGATCCTCTATCATCTTAACCGGGACACCCTGTATATTTATTGTATTTTCTGATATCTTAGTGTGAAATTATTAATTAATTAATTACTATTCAATCGAACATTAATACAGAGAAAACAAAAAATTATGAGTCGAGTTATAAAACGACAAATTTATGCTTAACGCTTGGGACAGAAGCTTTAAACCGCATTGTGACACATCAATTCGACTTTTTTACCGGCAAACATTTCACCGAAATTTATGATTTGGCCCGTGCTGAATATAGGCCCCCTGTCTGCGGGTAAGGATACCGCCACCCCTCCGGTTTTTTACGTAAGTCCCGTTTTTTTTGCGGAAGTTCATACCTCACCTGATATGATTTGAATACATCCGTCACAGGAGGGTCATATTCTCGTTGCAATGTGTGCGTTTTTTAGCTTCAGCACGAGTCTTTTGTATCTTGTTGTCAGGACAAAAGATATGATAATAAGATTCCCGTTTGGGCGAATGATGCGGCTTGGGGCTCGATTTCAGATTTTCTGTTTTGAAGTGTAGCACGTTCTGAAGTGGGCTGAGGATAACGGAAAAATAAATTATTTCTGGTGAGGTTGATACAGTAGAAGCTTTTTATTGTGTTGGTTGTAATGGGCCCCTGTTTGGTATTTATTATAGGGATTTTTCGAATAAGGACCATTCATCAAGATGCTTAGACAAGTAGAAGGAAAATCCATAAACCTACTTTTCAACCTAATCAGAGACCTTTATTTTTTAACCTAATCAGGTTGTCTCTGACCTAATCATTTTAGTCTTCGTACAGAAAATATTTAGTACTAGCTGACCCGGCAAACCTAGTTTTGCCATCGAAATTATTTCTAGGGTAGATAATAATAACTAACTCATCGTGATTGCTCGATTGGTCGTAAGAAAAAGGAATGCCTTTTTTTCTGTTCTGTACAATTTTTTTTGGGAATATTTTGTTATGTAAACCTTGCCCTAACAATAATAAACACAACAAAAAAAGAATTGTCCAATTTGGTGCGATCGTTTGAACAATAAAGCATTTTGAAGTAAACCATAGATCCTCTTTTATTAATATAGATTTGGACGAGAGAAATGACTTTCTAATCTTTTTATTTCAATATATCGTTTCATTACTTTCCATACTTTTGAAATCGATATATGAAGAATCTAATTGTGTAAGAACCCGTACCTACAGGGTCTCAGTAAATTATTATACAGGGTGGGCAAAATTATATCCCTGAACTACAACTTTTTAACCCAATGAGATAGAGAAAAATGATTTTGGCATTGATGTCGTCCTTTTTTGAGAAACTTATAATGCCATCACTGCATTCCTCTATCTTCTTTTTTTTTTTTGAATTATAGGCCAAAATTTAAATTTGGACGATTTCAACTATCGTCATTATCTCCGTTTCTGTTTGAGGTAGGATGTTGAAATGAAAACACAATACAGACACTTTTTTGATAGCAATCCAGTGGCTCACTATCATTTCTTCCTACAGGGTTAATTGCTGAGCTATAACATAAAGTTGTGCTTTTTCGTATGAAAACAGTAGTTTGAAATGACTTAGAAAGAATCGTCATTTTTTCACCGTTTCAGAAATATATTATACATCACCCTCAATCTTTCTAACTCATTTTAAACTACTGTTTTCATAAGAAAAAACACATCTTCATGCTATAACTCAGCAAATATACCTGCTGGAAAAAATCATAGTACGCCACTGGATTGCTATAAAAAAGTGTCTGTATAATGTTTTCGTTTCAACATCCTAGCAAACAGAAACGGAGATAATGACCAAAATTGAAATTTTAATTTTGACCTATAACTTGAAAACAAAAGAAGATAGAGTAATGCAGTTGATGGCATTATTAGGTTCTCGAAAAAAGACGACCGTAATATGCCATGCATTTTCCTCTATCCCGTTGGGTGGCGTTGGGTTGAAAAAGTTGTAATTCTGGTATCAACAATTTTGCCCACCCTGTAAGTAAATTAACATTGGGCGTCTTCATATTCTCATTTCCCGATTGTAATACTTTTTACGCCTCTTGATGCAGAATTAGAATAAAATAAATAATATACAGTGTGTAGATAACGTAAGAAACACAATTAATAACTGTGATATTGAATGTTTTCAATAAATATGCCTGGACAGGTCCATTTCAGTTTTCAATTGAACACCTTATCGAATGCAATCTTACTGTTGACGTCATTAATATTTACATTATACAGGGTGAAGTAAAAAAAAATTGTTATTTACGGTGAAATTTTTTGCCGTTTAGGTGAGTTGCACCGTCTCAGCAAGAATAATTGACCTGTCCGTGCGTTTTGCTCTCAATCTTGTACCTTTCTTTATCCACACGTTGTGTGGAAGAAACTGCGAAATGGAGATATTCAAATAAACCATATTCCCGCCACAATTTACCTATACAAATATGGCGCAAATATGGATATGGCAGTGAACTCTAAAAGATATGGATATCAGAGACAGAGTTTGTCTCTGTGGATATGCTCCCTCCTCTTCCTCTACCACCATGTTAGAGTCACTGTACAAAATTGTCGAAATTACTACACTTCGCGCCATCTACTGTTACGGCTGCAAACTTAATTGATATATTACAGATAGTGGTCACTGTATATGTACTACAACGGTTTTCTATAAAATTTCGTTCTCCATAGAGTAGACTACAGTGACTCTATCAAACTCTATCAAACTCAGTCTCTATCAAACACAGTGGCGACAATTGGAAATTTAGCAAGAATATGGCGGCTTAGAAGCACAGATTTCAATGCTATGATCTCTAATTCTTAATGCGGATTGGCTCACGTCACGTCACGTGACCAAATCCGCCATATTCTTGCTAAAACGATGAAAAACGAGACCACAATTATCGCCACTTGTGTTTGATAGAGTCACTGTAGAGTAGACAAATATGCCGTTCTCCGAAAACCAACGAAGAAACGTACCCTACTCGGTTTACGAATTATGTACCGAATTTGAACAAAATAAGACGTTGGAAGCTGGATAGCCACGCATGGACAAGGATTTGTAGAAAAAAAATAAGGAAACAAGTGTTGTTATATCTACAAATATTATTCCTACATTATCAGTGCTATGAAGAAAATTTAGATTTAGTACATAAGAAGTTATTAAAAGTTATTCGTGTCTCATTATATATATTATATACGTGTACGTTATTCCTGTCTTATTATATACTGTAGACTTATTGATGTTTCTTCAAAATTCAACATTTTTGAAAGGATAATCGTCGGACTCAACAAGATCCAGGGCATGTACTGCTCTATGGTCCATATTCATGGCATCTATGGCTGAAATATCGTCCTCGTCCAGTTTGAAGTCGAAAACGTGCAAATTCAATTTCAATCTCTCTTTATTCGTTGATTTAGGTATGGGGACAGTTCCAATATCTATAAGGTAACGCAAAATCACCTGCGACGAAGTCTTTCCGTATTTTTCCCCAATCTTAACGAAAGTAGGATGATCGAACGCTATCTCTGGTTGTCCTGGCTTGGCCCATGTCCTCGCTGGGGAACCAAATGGACTATAGGCTGTGATGACGATATTGCGATCTTTACAGAACTTAATGAGTTTTTTCTGATTCAGATGGGGATTCACTTCGATCTGAAAGAACAGGTTTTTTCTTTATAAGTATCGAAGAATAGATATCTTAGAGTAGATTTCTTCACGAATATCAGTTCAATACTAATAACCAGCAACTTCGGTTGAGAGAGAAGAAGAAGAATAAAAACAACATGATGGAAGTGATGGAAGTCAAAACTTTTGTCGTAAAACATGATTTGAGGAAACCGTTTGTGGCGGGATATTTAGCCTGAAAAACGATGATAGATATTATAATGAATATTTGGATTGCTTGGAAGTAATTAAGGCATAGGTATAGCTATATACCCACAAAATTGGTGAGACCCTTCTGAACATTTAATACTATTTTTCATCGCTCAACTCCAAATATCCTCGCCAAAATAACTCTTTTTAATAATCCAATTCAAAATTAAGGAAGAACTCAGGGAGCTAGTAGATGTTGAGGAGTTTCAAGCCCAATATGAGGAGTTATTATCTTCTATTATTCCTATCGAGAAATTTGTCCAATCGGATGTCACCAAATCTACAAATTGAAATTTTCAGGGCGAGTTTCAAATCTGCTGCGCATCATTACTAATTTATGTCGGAAATATTATTTTCGGCATAAATTTGTGATGATACGCGACCGAAATTTCAATCTTGAGGTGTTAAAATTCAAACCAAATGCGTTGGCAGTTCAGTAGGCATCTGTAATTCTGGGAGCCACGCTGCCAAAATCATGCCGGCGAAAAATGAAAAAACTCAATAGATGTCGCTCTATAAGGAAACAAATTCAGACAGAGAGTTGCGCATCTATAGGTTGTCTATGACGCCAACGAGCCCACAGGCAAGCAAAATCAGTGGCGGATTTACCATAGAGGCTGAGTAGGCTGCAGCCTAGGGCGGCAGATTTCAAGGGGCGGCAAATTCAGGGACAATTTTGTTTGCACTTATTATAGTAACTGAAATATTTGGATTTTGATAGATATTTTAATATTTATCAACATCTGATTTTTCCTAAATATAAAAAAAAAACTAAACAAGTAGTGCATCATTACTATTTTCCTGTTTCACTCTTATTTCGCCCGCTTTGGACTCTATACTGAAACTTCGTGAGGGTGAAAAATTTTGGTGAAGCCAGATTCTAATCGTTGGGATGTGTTTCTTCGGTTCCTACGAAAACACAATTCAAGAATTGTTTGTCCAGAAGTTCGTATCTATGGCTCTATTTACAAGGAGGACAAAATTCGTTGCCTACTGAGGGAATCTCGAGAACTATCGCAGCTAGAAGAAAACAGATGACACATTCTTGCGCTCTTTCTTCATGACTAATCCACATCTGAAAACAGAACCGGTCTATCACTTCTGGATTTTGAGTTATAACCAAAAATTGGGATTTTGACGATTTCGAAAAGTTCTCATAGCTTTTTTGTGTTTGAAGTTACATATCTGAAACTTACCTTCTTAGTCACTTTTATACGTAGATTCTACTGACAGAATCTTTTTTTCAATTCAAAAATGACAAATTCAATGAAAGTTTGCATTTAAAAAAACGAAAGTTCACCTAATGTTTCGAAATGAAAAAATATTTGGTGCTCGTCAGTGGATTCTACGTAAATAAGGGTCTGTAGAAGGTTCAAGTTTCAGATCTGTAACTTCAAAGACAAAAAAGTTATGAGAACTTTTCGAAATCGTCAAAATTTAGTTTTTCGCTAAAACTCAAAAACGGTTTTCACCATTCTTTGTTTCTCTGAAAAAGAGCTCGAGAATGTGTCATCCGTTTTCTTCCAGCTGCCATAGTTCTCGAGTTTCCCTCAGTAGACAACGAATTTTGCCTACCCTTTATACACCATCGACTAATTGTTCGGGTGAGAGAAGTTTTTTTTTGCTTGAAAAAAGTGAAAAGTTAGGTACCTAAGAACCACAGCCAAGAAAAGCTGAAAGCATTGGCTCTTTTGTGTATAAAGTCAGAACTAATGAACAAAATTTCGTATGACGACATTGCAGAAAGATATTTTAACAGCGGGTTTTAAAAAACGTTGAATGTGCGATCAACGCTTGATTTCTAAAACGAAATCACTGAAACCTTTTCATTGCTGAATATATTGAACAAGTAGCAATTGAGAATAATTTAATGTACGTATAAACATAATTTGATACGAGAATGATATTATGAATGATCATGACCGAATTATCGATTGAAAACAAATTGACGTCTTCTGTTGGTCAATCAAGCGTTGATTCCCTGATCAAGCTTTATGAAACCCTAGGAGAGAGTTTTATGAATTACGTTCCTACTTTATTGTCATCGTCAGTTAGATTGTGGCCATATCATACATAATATAATATGAATAGTTGCAAACAATTCAGGGGTTGATTCTAAAAGTAGGGAAGGTGCCCCTGTCTAGAAACAGCCCCCTAAAGATGGCACCCGAAAAGCAGTTTTCGATTTTTTTTATTGAAATTCAATAAACTTTCACGTATTAAATCAAACATTTTGGTTCTGTTTCTCTATGATAGAAAGGGGTAGAAAAATCCATTCCTGATCCTAGCTTCGCAAGAAACTTTCTCGATATTCATATCTTATAATAAAAAATTAATTTTGGATAACTTAATCCATTTTCAAAAAATCTTCTTGAGATTCATGTCTTATATACCCATCAAGATGACTGTGTGCACAAACACAGAAATATTCGATATGCACTTTGTTTACGGTTTCTTTTAATTCCTGAAAAACAGCGAATTTTCCCAAGAAACTACAAGAGACTTTATTTGTTAAGAATTGATCAAGCTATCCAAAATCAATCTTTTATTTTGAAATATGGATATGGAAAAAAGTTTCTTGCGGAACAATGTTTAGGAGTGGCTTTTTCTAGCACTTTCAATCATAGAGGAACAGCACCGAAAATTTGTACCCCGCATAAAATATCTGCTTGATTTCATTCTTGTCAGTTTTTCGATTCTCTAGAAAAAAATTAAAAACAGCTTTTCGGGCTATAACTAAGCAGGGGGACTCACAAAAGAAAATTTCAAATTAAAGGTCCACCCTATTTTCTGACGAAGAATCACCCCCTTAATTTTTTGCAACTATTCCTATGGAACAAATATGTAAATCCGCCACTGAGCAAAATGGTTGTCAACATGGCAGATTGTAACGATACTTGATTGTTCCAGTAAAAATCAAGCCTCGTTTTAAATGTCCGTTTTCCTGAATTTTCCAGTTGAACCAATGCAACACCGTCTGATGGAGATTTCAGTTTCAATTCAGATATTACGTTTCATTTTAGACATATTTTTCGGAATCCTGATTAATGAATTCAAATTCCATATAATTGAAATTTCCATTAGTAATCCGCCGCAATAATCCAAAACAAAGAAAAAGTGCTGTCTGCATTCGGCGTTGCTTTTCCGTCCACAAAAACACCGTTGATTTGATGGATTCAGCATAAAACAACGTGGATTGCAGATAACGACAGTTTCTTTTACCGATAAAGAGATAACCACCACCTAGAATATTCGAGAATACCGCATTTTTGGATGCAATTTTGGTCACATGACCGTCCACATGTTGGAAAGTTGATAAATAGGCCGCACCACTAGACATACGTGATTCATTATTCGGCAATTATTCATGATTGGGTGGGTAGTCTTTCATCTTATTCTGTACTCTGTAGTAATTCAATTGTTCATTATTCAGCTCTTGATTTGATTCTTTATTCAGCTCTTGACTTGATTCTTTATTCAGCTCTTGATTTGATCCATTATAATTTTCTAAATTCGAGAATCCTGCGATACGTTTTTTTTTCTGCTAGTGGTGTAACCGGAACAAACCGTAATTCTTTTCTTCATACTGCATACTTAGTGATTCAAAGTTGCATTTCTTTATTTGTTTAATTGTGTTAATCCTTATTTCCAATCCCCCTGTTTAACGCAGACTTGTGTCGCCTGGCTCTCTGGTGAACCAAGTCCAATCGACGGAAGTCTCGAAGTCTTTCCGCTGGTAATGCTTGGCGTGTACACTCACGGTTGGAAAGACCACAGTAGCCTACCCCGTCCCACACCTGTTGTTTTCCGTTTTCGTTTTCCTGTTTAACGCAGACTTCTGTCGTCTGGCTCTCTGGTGAACCAAGACCAACCGACGGAAGTCTCGAAGTCGTTCCGCTGGTAATGCTTGGCGTGAACACCTAAGGTTGCCACGGAAAGACCATAGTAGCCTATCCCTGTTGTGTTCCGTTTAGTTTTCCCGTTTACCGCAGACCTCTGTCGCCTGGCTCTCTGGTGACGGAAACCAATCGGCAGAGGTCTCGAAGTCTTTCTGCTGGTAATGCTTGGCGTGTACACCCAAGGTTGCCATGGAGAGACCACGATAAACTACCTCGTTATCCTGTAAATTGTTGCATTGTGTTTCACCTGATTCAACCCCGTCCCGTTTATTGAATAGTTTCAAATCTGATTGGCCTGTACACTGAAAATCACTGAAAGTGCTAGGAATCAAACCCATCGCTAAATTAACCGATTACAGAGACTTGGATCTTTCTGAGACAACCGGTTACTGAAAACTTTTTGTAAACCCCGTACATCCCTTATTGTCTCAGAAGGAATCAAAGTGACCGCTATTGATTACTTTCTTTCTAATACCTGATATTTTGACTGAATATAATTAATTTGAATGTTGTTTAATTCATTAATTTCACTGTGTTGATTTTGAATTTCTGACCACCGTGACAGATTAATTGTTGCATTTCTGTTTTCCACATTTTGAACTGGATTATCAGCTGTATGTATTTCTTGACTTGGAGATCATTGCATGGTTCACTGTAATTTAGATTATTGTAATAAATTCGGTTTTAAAGTACTTGTTATCGCTACCACCTTAGATAGCCTCGAACTCTGTCTCCGGCTAGTAGATACCTGGGTGGGTTTGCTATTTCTCCCTTATTGAAAAATAGCTGGCGCTCGAGATTAAAGCCGTTACAACATGTTGAAGATTTTCTCTATCGTTATCTATCTCGATGGCCCATAATGAGTAATTTGACTGGTTTGAATCTTGCTCGAGTCTGAATTTAGGATTTTCCGCTCAATTTGGAAAATATGAACTCTTGTATCAAGTTTTAGGTTTTTTTACCCGCATGTCCAATACGTACCTACACCATGCGGAGTAAATGGAAATTCACTCTAAAAATCGACTTACCTATTACTTACCTGATTTGTAACTGGCATTATCTTCGCCACGTCCAAAATCCTCAAGACTTGCACACTGTTGAAGTTCGACAGTCCGATGCTCTTGGTCAAGCCTAGCCTAACGCACTCCTCCATACCCTTCCAGGTTTCTGTGAAATCGTGCTTGATGATGACTGCATTACCTAGGCCGAATGGATTTAGCGGATCTATTTCAGTCAACTTCTGAGCCACCGGCCAGTGGATGAGGTACAAATCGACGTAGTCTAAACCCAGGTTCTCGAGAGACTTTTTGCAGGTCGGCACTACTTGCTCGTACTCGTGGAACATGTTCCACAGCTTCGTGGTGATGAAGAGGTCTTCTCGTTTGACGGTGCCATCAGCTATTTTCTCCCTGACTGCTTCCCCGATTTCTTTTTCGTTGCCATACAGCATGGCGCAGTCAATGTGGCGGTAGCCGATGTCTATGGCGTACTTTACGGCTTCCTTCGCTTCGCCTTCCAGAGACTAAGGTATAATAATAATATCATATTTATATCTATAATAAGTTGTCTTATTTCAATTGAAAAAAATTCATACGATCAAACGCAACTGGAAAATTTCATAACATCTTCATAACTCTTTTTTCATGAATAATGCACTCAACGTTTCAACGTTCGAGTTGAATATTTTATTCCATGTTGACGTTTGAGAATGGATTGAAATTTTGTATACAACAAGTGAGTTATAAATGTTTATTCATTCGAAGAAATGAATTTGTTGTATAATTAACTATTACAAAGCTGCATGAAATAGTTTCTCATTTTCATATATGCAAACTATTAAAAATATTGATTGTATAACATCCTCCTGAAACTTTATTTGGTGGTCTATCCTAATAATGTAGTTTTTAAATACGAATGCTCCATGGTCCTTCCTTAGAAGTTATGTATACTATTTATCAGATGCTTCTTCTGGGGGCTCTTGCAGGATGATACCGCAGTAGATAAGCCCATATTACGCACTAAGTTATCTAGGGCATTAGAGATTATTATAGATTTCATTACTCTTCACCTGGGGATAAATCGATTAACCCTTGAGGCCGTCCTAAGAAAATCCAGAGAAGGTACGGGTGATGTGAGAATTAGGAATCAGAGAGTCTGAGCCTCTCTGACTAAGTACATACTTCCCATCGACGAATCTTCTCAGTGATGAGACAATAGAGAAAACAAGTATCGAGAAAATATTCACTACGTTGCTAAGTAGAATGGTGGATTAATAAAGGGAACCGACCCCATAAATCCTTGAGAAAATACTATTAAATGATTTTATACTTTAGAGTATACCATGACAGGAACTGGCGCAGGAGTATTTGGGACTGGCTTAGATGCTCACTATCGTTAGGACGCTGTCCAAACGTCTTTCAGTATTATGTGCAATTGAAAGATAAGTGGAAATAAACCAAGAAATAATCTATCAGAAATGTTAAAGCAATACATTGTGGCAAAAAGGCTGCACATAATCAACAATATGCAATATGAAAGGACTAAGCTCGCACGTGATCGATTCTAAGATGTATGGGAGCAAGGGCGGTCCTAGACTGAATTTCTGGGGAAGGTAATAAACAGCAATTGAAATTTCAAATTAAGACTTCAAATAACACCCTGTAGTGTAGGTTTCTCTACAGGTAGCATTTGCAGTTCCATATTTTTTTCTTGAAATTGTACAAGGAATCTCTCCTTTTCATAATATTGTTTTTTCTTGGTTTTTTTCATAAATAAAATTTTTAAAATCGAATTCGTTGTGGGCTCTGGGGGGGTAATTACCCTCTTTACTCCCCCGTAGGACCGTCTTTGTGTGGGAGTGGCGAAGGAAACTCAAAAAATTGGGAAAGAATAACAAGTCAAATCAAAAGTAAAATGAAGAGTCCACTCCATTCTAGAAAGAATAGTGGTGGTTCAATTTAATCCTTTGAGCTGGGACTCTAGGGCTTTCAGTATAAAAAAAACTATGTTAGGATATTTTATTCATCCCTCTATTCATATCCATAAATTTTCCTGGTCAGCCATACTCATATTTCTCCAGGAGTAGAAATCCTTCAAGAAGTCTGAACAAGGGCGGATTTAGGAGGGGGGGGCACGGAGGCACGTGCCCCCCCCCCCCAGACGGACGGATCTTTCTATACATACTTGAACTCTTAAAAATAAAAGTGATGTTCATTTCTCACAGTTACTGCAGATTTTTTTGCTCGTCTGCCCGTTGTGCCCCCCCCCAGAAAAAAATCCTGGATCCGCCCTTGAGTCTGAATAAAAAACATATGATGGACTATGAATCATAAATTATAATCCTTAATCCTTGACAAGAAATTAGTTCATCGCTCCTTGCATATAGCTAATTATTCGCTTAGGCATCCTATTTTGAATAAGGGCAAAAATTAACCGACGTTGATATACTGTATATTAGACGTACGGACGTACGGTATTGACCGTGATAGAATAGTCATTCTTGAAGCTGGACGGCCGGACGTTGATTGACTTTTCCGCTTGTGGATTTTTCAATTTAATTAGTGCTCAAATATGGATCCACCGAAAGGTGGGTAGATCGCAGGGCTTACTAGTTATTATTCTAAGGTGAAAAATTCTGCGAAGGTATAAATAATAATTCAAAAAAGTATAGAATCATCATTTAAAATTGCATCTCTCCGTTGTATAGGTAGGTAAACAAGATATTCGGCAACAATGGAATAGCACATACAATTAAGCACTGAAAAAAGTAAAGTAAAGATTCATTTTCATTATTATTATTTTTTTTGATTACTCACCAACCAAGTTCCCAAACCTAACTGGGGCATTTGTCTTCCATTATTCAAAGTGACTGTTGGGGCGACTCCCGTTGCCATATCGTTCTAAAAATTCATAAATAAGCTATTTTATGTCTCAATTGAATAACAATTTTGGTAACGTGATCCGAAAGACCTCAAATTATCCGGCAAGTATGTGTGAAACAAAATTTCATTACTTTTGATCATTGATAACCTCACTCTTTATAGAATCAAAACTATTATTAAACTAACTCCTTGAATTACCTTTTTTGTTGTAGGAAGCGAATTTCTGAAAGTTCCTATTAATATATCACACTGTTGAAATTAAGATAATTGACAGAGTAGTATTCCTCTGGTCGGAATTACCCCCTACACTTTGTTATGAATAATGAATGAGCATGGAACATGGATCTAGATCTACTATGTTAATAGATGCCTAAAAGAACTCCTTTTCTACAAGCATTACACCATTCGTAATCATGAAATTATCATCATATTGATTGCATTATGTTCCTTATCATGAACGAGAATGACATCATTAATTTGCTCTGATCAACCCAGAATTACTTTAGAATGATTCAATTGTCCTAAGGATTTGTTGATGAGAAAAAAATTTCCAAGTATCGCGTAGAAAAAGCTGTTTGTAGATTATGCCGAAATAGATTTTTGTAAAAATAAGTTAGATTATACATTCTTCTGACTTTGAAACAGAAAAGTTCAAAATATAGTTTAGAATATAAGAACTGCAAACAAAGTATGATACTTCTAAGAAATGACAGAGATCAGACTTATGCAGAACGAATCGCCAATTCCGATACTGTTTCATTGAGAAACGGAAATGCGATACCTGGCACCGAGGTGGTTCTGGAGATACCACATTTATTGGCTATATCTATCGTAGCCGAGATACAGGATGTTTTATGAATTTTGCTCGTTTCTTTCTGAAGCCATACGAACCACCTGGTATATTTCCTTCATATTTGGCAAACGTGTTTCATTTTCAAAGCTCATAAATGTACCATTCAATAACCGCAAGAAAAATCCAGGTCCGGGTTATCATAAAAAATTATGAATCGTTTGAATCCTCGAATAAAAAACACCTTATAAATCGAAATTTCGAAAATCTGTTTTAAATTTTCGCGCAGAGAGTTTTACTGCACAAATTTTTAACGTTAAAGTTAAGTTTTTAAGAACTTGGATTCCTGAGAGTGGTTTGAAATGACTATTGAATCTCTAAATATTTTAACATTTCTTAGTAATTTCAAAAACTACTGTTTTCATAGGAAAAAACACAACTTTATGTTATAGCTCATTGCTGCAGCAAATAAACCTGTAGGAAAAACTCATAGTACCTACTCCACTGGATTGCTATAAAAAAATTGCCTGTATAAAGTTTTCATTTCAACATCCTAGCACAAAGAGAAACGGAGATAATGATCAAAGTTGAAATAATATACCGTGATTGGTCATGGTGTACCAATGTAAGTAGCATACCTATATTTCGGGTGGGTTAAGTACTGCAGAAGTCTGCACTTCAAAGTGTCAAGTGTCAAGAGCTCGACCGATACCAACTAATCGAAGTCATAAAATTGGTTCAAACGTTTTTGCCACTGACGGAAGAACAGGGACCGATGTTTTACAGCATAAAATCTATCCAATAGCACCCTAGACGTCTTCCTCTGTCCAAAAGGATTATTGAAAACCAGGCGAGAGTAGGTGTAATCGAACCGTCCGATAACCCCTGGACATCGCCTATAGTCTTAGTAAAGAAGATGAAGGATGGGTCAACTAGATTCTGCGTAGATTATAGGCAACTCGATCAGAGGCTACGAAAAAGGAAAGCTATTGCTTACCGAGAATTGATGATACCCAAGACACACTCTCGGGATCACGTTGGTTTTTCGACTTGGATCTGAAGAGTGGATGTTGGCAGGTTGGCTTGGATCCAAAACACAAAGAAAAAACTCATTATTGAAACGGGTTTGTGGCAGTTTAAAGTTTTGCCTTTCGGTCTATCCAATGCTCCTGCCACATTTGTCTGATGGAGACAATATTGAGAGGGCTTTCCTAGAAAACTTGTCTGATGTACCTAGATCCAAGATCGAGGTTTTCCAGCGACGTGATGCCTTATTGATGTTTCTTATTAGGCCTTTGCACTTATTATAGAAGATTCGTATCTGGGTTCGCCAACGTTGCCAAGCCTCTGACGAAATTGACGGAATGGGCAGGGGTAGCTACATATCATCATCCTTCAAATATGGGGTTTTAAAATTTAAATCGCTTTGTGCGGAGTTTGCGATTTGGCAACAGCGCTTACAAGACAATGAAAAGAACAATGTTCCATCAGCTTGTTTATAAAATAACAGCTGTTGATCTACAGGCGCCTACTTACTGGCGAGCTTCAACTGCAACCGGCCATAAAAATCCCATAAAATTTTACGACCTTCCTCGTTCGTCGCAGACTTCATAGACAGCCATCTTTGTCTATCTCATCAAGATAATGTATTTGTTGTCCTTTATCATCAAGGCATATTTCAGTCGATGTTGCCAACTTGTGCAATCGAAATGAAACGCTTTAAATTTTAAATATTCATTTTTTTTTTCATTTTTAAGTGCTTAAAATAATTAATTATAGGAAATCAGCAGTGATTTGAAAGTTATCAAAAGGATTAAGTTAAATTACTTTGTTATCAGATTATATTCAGAATATAACCCTTTCATGGGTAGTGGGAAGCAAAATTCCCACCATCAAATATCTGTATTGTGGGTAACGGAAATTATTTTTACCACTCGGAATTGATGCTGCCATATGGCCATAACATTAATTAATACCATATAATAGTTTCAATAAGTATGGAGGAAGAATTCTGCATAGTATTTTCGAAGTTTATCGTGCACTGTTGGATTTCTAGTCGTTTGAAAGTTGATTTTCCGCGTTTTTGTAATAAATCGACCATAATTCTCAGAACAAGCTGAGTAATAAGCTTTTTGTTTTGAATTTCTGATATTCTGGTTCATATCATACGGTTTCCTTCCATACACTGGGTTATATCTTCTCTTGGTCGAGCAGTAATTTGATTTGGATAAGTGGGAAATATCCTTCCCACCGCCTATATTCGAATATTTTTTTTCCAAGGAAATGTTTCTCTACGATTCATTGCCACTTATTTATTCGTTATTCTCGCGCCTCCAGATATGTGGTCCCTGAATAATCCGCATCACATGCAGGCTGCAATGGAATATCTTTACAGTCTGCCAGAAAACGAATTCGGATCAATTTGGCGAGACAACTGATAGGTGGTTTTTCGTCCAGAAAACGTAGAAATAAGCCGGTATTATTTCTAGCCAACAAACGAGTAGTCCCAGATAAAGTGCGACTATCGAATGTGGGAAATCATATGCCTCTTCAGCAGGCTACCTACAAAAAAGTCGACTTTGTAGTACTAAAGCTGCAGAAAAGAGAACACGTTTCATATGTTCCTCATGTACAATACTTCTGTGTTTTCAACCTTGTTTTAATAAATTTCATGGAAAATGAAGTTGATTTGGAATAATACTTGTGCCATAATAGCAAATAATTACATATAAGGTTATTTTGAATTCTATGTAGCTCACTCGATAGACATAAAGATTTTTTTAATACCATTAATTTGGGCAGTGGGAAGAATACTTCCCACATGCGCTACAAAGAAAAAGACATAAAAATTTGAAGAAATTATGTTATGCGTAATTGTTAGGAATGCTACTGAAATTGATGCTTTCAATTAAACATCTTTTTTGAAAGCATTTCGGTCGTGCCCATGAAAGGGATAAGGAAATGGCTGAATCTACACTGCAAATCTCATGTCTCTAACACTTGAATATTTCATTGATAATAAAATACTTCCAAGCTGAAAATTCTCTTTATTAGGCATATAAATCATTAGAACATCAATATTCCATATGTTATTCCAGCTGTCGAAGCTCAATATTAGATAAAAGGGAGTTCACGCGAAACGAAAGCAAAATCAAATTGATAGGTTATGTTTAACGTCTGACGTTTCATGATGGCAGCACTTCAACTCAAATTTCATCACAACACGTAAACGTTATATCTGACGTTATTTCTCACGTTAACGTTTACGTTCAGGCTAACGTTCTGTGCGCACTTCAATTCTCTATTACATTTGTTGTCCTTTATTATCAAGGCATATTTCAGTCGATGTTACCAGCTTGAGCAGTTCTCATAAAACGCTTTAAACTTTAAATACCCCATTTTTATTTTTCATTTTTAAGTGCTTAAAATAATTTTTTTGGGAAACGGTTGAAATGGTTATTTCAAAAAGTGATGTGATATTTCATAAAAAATACATCATTTTCGTCAGAAGGAGTATTCCCTATTAAATGTATATATTAAGTTTTGATTTATGCACTTAACTCTATTTCGAAAAAATATCGATTTGGTCACCTCGGCATCTGACCCCCTCAATTATAATCTTATAGGATTCATTCAACTCAAAACTTCTTAAAAATAGTATATATTTATTCTATGTTATTTCCATACTCAGAGATCACGTTACACATAAACTGAAATTCCATACAGTAAAACCTTCGTATCAGTAAAGAGAAAATCTTGATTATATTTTATAAATTTGAAACACTTCACTAAAATATAACAAATCTTGCATCACCTGGACTCTGTTCTACTGGGCAGTAGGGGCATTTCATTCTGTAAAAAAACAATTAATTAAAAAACTTCAATGTTAGGTTTCCCAGGGTGGCATAGCTCCTTATGATAACTTGAAATGGCTACATATTTTTTATCTAGGCCAGATTGGGGAAAAAAGGCAAAGAAAAAACTGTTTCTTTCAACCTCAAGAATCTACTGTTGAAATATATGTACAAGCCAAAGACTCGCACTCCCTTCTTAACCTCACTCAAAATTATATGGAGAAAACTACAAAAGATATTTTCATGAAATTAATTTTCACTTCTTTTTTCGTGAGAAATCTAAAATATTTTCTAATTTCTGTTATTTCCGGTTGCAATGGAAGTAGCCGCCAACTTCGTTTTGTCAGGTGGCAGAACAAGAAATTTGTACCACTTTTGGATATTCATCATATTTTGATGTGACTTCGATCATGACATCACTTTCCAGAAATACTTCAGCTTAAAGACAAATATTTCCCATTCGACGTTATAAGGATGAAATTTTCAGGAACTATTATTGAAGCCATGATGAACGTTTTTCATTTTAAAACTAGATTTTATGATTTTCACACAAATGAGTTTTCAAACCACGACACGTTTTTCACTATCACAATAGGATTTTCAGGTAAGTGAAGGTAAGTTTACCTTCACCCATCAACCATTTTCAAGATATAAACAATTTGATATTTCCGGTATAACCGTAAGTGACAAAAACTCGATAAGTTTCAGATTTCCTCGTCATCCCAGATAATACACTGAAAATTCAATGAAACAATATCTTTTGTAGAAAGAATCGCATTGGCATGATAAAAATTACAAGCACAACACAAATAAAGGAATAAATTCTAACTCAAAGAGAGAAACTTACTTGTTTCCATTACAAAGTTTACTCAAGGCATCTCTGGATATAACATGTCCACAAACAAGTCTCATTGGAGGGTTACCCTTGGTGGATTGTTGCCTCAAAATAGGGCAGGCAAACATCGAATGATACCTGCTGTCAGGACCCAAATCGATTTCAATCTGTAAAAATACATTTATATTATCAACCTGCCTCTGTTAGAGTTACTTCATTAGCAATATGAATAGATTCATGGTCCCGATACTTCCAATCAACCATATACAAATTAATAGCCCACATACAGTGTAGTCCAATGAAAATGTGAAAAATCGCTCGGACCTGTCAATTTCTGATTCGAGGAGGAACATTTTTTCCGCCCTTTGCATCCCCGTAACTGCAACCCACTAACGCGGTAGAGCCCAACCCCTTCATTTTGAATAGGGATAAGGGGTGTTGCGATACCTCATGGTGAAGATCTTATCGAGTACTAATCTGATCCTGACATTTCGCTTCAAAATTTCCAACGATAACGAAATGACAGGTTAAATAGTGGAAGAGTATACTCCATTCACTTTTATTTTAGCAGTCGGTTGGCCATAAAATGATTTTCTCAAGTTTTTGTAACCAGAACGGAGTAAGGTTGGCACTCATGAAATGTCGTTAATGTCATAGCGCCGTTGCCACAACTAATATCAATTTTTATTACGAAAATGCCGAAAGTGATTGAAAAAGAGACAGGTTTTCAGGAAGTGCTGCTTAGAATTCAGGTCCGCCCATTCAAATAGTTATACCCTGATATTCTAAAATCCACAATGCGTCAGACGGTAACGAACATATTCAATGTAAAAGAATTTATATGTTTCATCTGAATCTAAACGACTTATATTTCAGCTGAATATTTCCACAATCAGAAAGATTGTGAATGAAGAGGATGACAAAGAATTTCCTTCTATTGGGAGACCCAAAAAAGTGGTGGCATTTGAGAATTTTATGTTTGAGTGAATTAATGCGAAAAGTTTACTACAGGATTTTCGATGAATGTCATCGTAGAATAATTTCCCGAAAATTGATTTTTCATTTGACTTGTTCTTTACATTGTAAATGTCTTAAAGTACTAATAAATACCTAATTATTATTATTATATCAATGTATTAAGATAACAGCCACAAATACGCGCCAGTTGTCCTGTTCATGTGAAATTTTTTTTCAAAAGTGAAATTCATCTTGACTTAAATCTTCCTTTTTCCATTTACATACTTATATTGATGCAAGATGATTTTTGTTGAAGAATTTAACATTCTTGTAATTATCTGTTAATTCCTTCGGCAGATACCCATTCACAACCACTGCATCATATGCATTTCATATTCGGGTTAATATTTTTGAATCTACAACTGATGTAACGTATTCAAACTTTAGCCAAAGAAGATAACGAACATTAACTCTCCTCAAGCTAGTGCATATTATGATATTATACTGATCTCCTGTATTTTCCATGCAAATAACTGGATTTAGTATGCCTCAATCAGTTTGTATAAACTTCAATTATGTTCGTCACAAATTTTCCGAAGAGATTCGACATTGTGATAAAACACAGAAACAGAAACTTTTATGTAGAACGGGCAACATAGCGTTGATTTAAAATCCAAAAATGTTTTGACAAGTTTCATAACCCCACATTTTCGTATTATACAGAGTGAAATGTGTCAAATTTCCATGGCCACCCGAGTGCTAAAATAAAAGTGAATGGAGTATACTTACTAATACTACATAATAAGTGATTACTTTATTAAATGCTGAAAATGGGCACCATTCACTTCCATGCAGTAATATAAGTTTTGCTGAAAACTCTCATGTACATTACTCAAGATTTCTTGTGTAATTTTGATTCGATTTGGCGAACCATCCAGTGACTCAGGCTGGGTAACGTAAATCTTGGATTTCAGGTGTCCCCATAGAAAAAAGTCTAGTGGGGCCAGATCAAGTGATCTGGGTGGCCACTTCCCCTTCTTCCCTGAAGAAAATTTTCATCTAAGAACTGACGCACCGGTTGAAAGAAATGAGGTGGTGCGCCTCCATCTTGTAGTCATTTCACTGACCACTTCACAGAACTGGAGTCGTCGATCGGGATCATCCTCATTCGGTTCCTGAACCAATCATATGGAATATATGTTGTTTAAGGATTCTCATTGATAGAAAACTTTTAGAAAATGATGATAATGACATATCGTGAAATCGCGCCATGTTTTAGTAAGTCCATCACACATAACATTTCACACAAACATTTGGGTGTTAGGTGGCTATCTTCGCGTTGTGATCAGATGCCAACAAAATACAATTGTGATGCATCTAAAGCCATATTCGGCGCAGTCACAGGTAACGAGTCGTGAATATTAATACACTTACTGGAAGTTCATCTTTTCCATTCCACATTGGTCCGACCTGTCTCTGCATCATGACTTGTTTTATGTTCAACAGAGCTGGTATGGCAGCACAACCTGCATTCAGGCATATTGCCAAAGGACTGTGGACCGTTATACCCATCAGCTGACAAGCATCTCGGGTGAAGAGTTCGTAAGTATCAACCCACAGTTCTTCGCTCACCAGACAACTGTACGGAGAGGTTCCTATACCATTTGGAATATACAGTAACATACCCATCAAAACCTGTATATCTGAAACAAATTCAAATAATAATGAAAACAGAACTCTGGAATATTAACAAAATTAGATACTATGCTTATTCCATAAGGAAACACCTACTGATTTTTTTATCAATTATGCAAAATCTTAGGCAAATTTCAAGCCTAAAGTTGCATTCGTAACCAATTCGCTAACCGAGTAATAGTGTGGCACGAGAGTTGGCATGAAATTTATCATTCACAATAAATTTCGGACTTCAATTGAATTTGTGCGCTTTGTAGTTAGTATATCTGACATAGATAGTCTAATAAAAGTGGACAAAACTGAAATAATTGATAAATCATATTGTGTTTTCAAAGTTAGTTGAATCAATAAATACAGCATAGACCACGAAACAAATGGTTACAAAATACTCGAATGATAGTAAAAGCATGTAACCTTCCAAACAAAAGCTCTGCGCATGGTACATAGTCGACACGCAATTCCGTGATGGAGTGAAGGTTTGCAATCCACAAGAAATTTTGCCAACTTCGACTTCCGTGCTAGAGTTGTATTTCATGACGAATGGTAACAGAACGCCATAATATGTTTAGTTTGCGTGCCTGAGTGCACTCGGCCAGCAAATGCAGCTTCATTATTTTCCAAATATTCAGGTGAAAGTTGCGTAAACAGATCAGTTTTCTTGTAATCCATTTAGTGTGGCAGTTACTTGATGGAAATTCAATGTCAATAAGTGAAAATACAACACAAAATTTATAAGATGTTGTACAAGAATTATTTCCCTCACACTGCAACTTTTTCGGGTTAACATTTTTTTATATTTGAAAAACATGGTAAAACCAGAAAGATAAAAGCAAGACATTCGTTTGATCATCGATAAACATTATTATTGGTTCGTTCCAATTTAAATATTTCAGATCAGAACAGCCTATTTTGAATTAAACTCTATCACACTTGCTTACTGTTGAAATTAATACTAATATACCAGTAAGAGCAAAATTTTACCTTTTTCATGTTGCTTTACAAACTTCCTAAAATGATTCCGAGCATAAGTAATAGCATCAGTCTGATAATGTGTTCCTTTGGATAGGAGTTCAATATATTTCAACCTATGTAATTTAAATTCTAGGGTAGAACTGATATTATCTAGAGCTTGTGAATGAGCAGTAGCCCATGCAAGGGCCGGTTCTAAATCTTTATTCCTTAAACAATCTAAAATGTGATTCAATTCTCCAAATGATTCTTTTTCAGTAAATTCACATTGGACATCAGTCTCCTAAAATCATTATGCCATCAATAAGAAGTTCTACAAGTTGAAATAAAACGATAACTTACTTCGGCTAGAGCTTCAGCAACATCATGCATTCCCTGTCTATGATAATGCTGACATATTATTTTATTAATCAGGTTCACCTTATCTGGATTATTGAATATATTAGGTCTACTAGTAGCAGCATAATCCGCAACGAAATTACGGTCAATTAATTTACCGTATTTAGACAATGCACTGTGTAATTCCCTATGATCTCCTGCAAATTTTGCTAGAGAAGTTTTTGCTTTACACATTGTTTCTTTAACAACTTCTGCTTGATCTTTAGTGAGTAACTGGTCTTCAGGAACTGAAAAATTATTATCATTATGAGTGCGTGTTTATTAGAAGAACAAAGAAATTGAAAAATCTAAAATATTCCAAAAATACTCACCAGTACTAAGTTGTTCTTGGAGGCCTTTAATATCTTTTATGACATTGTCCAGGAGGCCCAGACCTTGATCCTTTACACCCTCAAATCTTACCAGGAGTTTATCTAACTCCCTTTCAAGGGACAAGCACGCTTCCATCCCTGAGCTTGGTGAAAAGGAATCTAATTTACCTGACATGATTAATAACACAAACAACATCCATAAACACGAAATTGTTGAACGTCAAAATGACAGCTGATCGTACATATGATCGAAAAATAACATAGAAAAAAAATTCATTGCGTTTTCGTTTAGGGAATGAGTTTCGATATATCTGATGCTTTTGATATGCTCTAGAAATTTTAAATTTTAGAAAAGGTTACGATTTTTGCCAAATTGGCTTTTATCCTGATAAATTTTGTTGTTCAAAGGTAACCTAAAAAATCATGACCATAAAGAATGTTTTCTGTGTTCTTCATAATAACAATTCAAATAACGTAAACGAAATAACTTTCACTTAGATATATGAATAAAATATTTAACAGAGGTATTTTTCTTTTTCCACAATTATTTAGAAGCTTTAAGAAAAATACAATGGATGTGGATGAAGATTTTCGCAACTCTAAGCGTAAACTAGCAAGTTATGTTCATGGATCAAAAGGTGAAGAATGGGAAAAAGCGTTTTCGAAATACCTGGCTGAGATAAAATATCCACCCGTTAAAGATTTTCAAAAGGGTATGTGAATTTTATTTTCATTTGCCTCTTGAACGACGGATAAAATCTGGAAATTAGAAACTCTTATATTCAATGATTAATGATATTCTAATTGCTATCGAAAGATGTATGTTTTATAGGTATACTGTTCCTCAAATATTCACTTTTACAGGTCTTGAATGGTTTAATGTCTCTAAGCCCATCTCTTTCAAGGAGGATTTAAAGGGTAAATTAGTTTTAATGGATTTCTTCACTTATTGCTGCATCAACTGTATGCACATATTACCTGATTTGAAGGAGATAGAGGAAGAATTTACTGTAGAGGATGGATTAGTTGTCGTGAGTTGATTATTTTTCAACATGCTGATTACAACATTTCAAAATAATGAAATGTGATGCATGTTTTTCTTATGGCTGAAAACTGGTTGGGACAGACTG
The DNA here is from genome assembly GCF_907165205.1 of Coccinella septempunctata. Lineage (NCBI taxonomy): Eukaryota > Metazoa > Arthropoda > Insecta > Coleoptera > Coccinellidae > Coccinella > Coccinella septempunctata. The sequence continues at coordinate 18,070,293 of NC_058196.1, forward strand.
TATTTCTGATTTAATTTCAAAATTAGGTACTGTTATAAATATGAATTCTAGCTCAAGGGGCATTGTCTGCAGTTTTGAGAGAACTGACATCAATATTGAGCTATTCAACTAAAACATTTCCATACAAGTGCAACTGCTGGTTATGCTGGAAAAATTAAACTACTTTCTAATTTAAAATGCAGACCCAGTATTATAAAAGGTACCTTTATAGAGTCCATTAAAAGACAATTCCAATAATGTGCTATACATGCGAGGTACATATTCAACAATTTTCTACTTATCAAGATTTTTGTGAAACAGATTGGGTTGAGAGGTGTTTCATATTTCAATTATTATGGCTGAGATAAGGTAAAATAAAATTACCATCGAATTATCGTAAAAGCACCTGGATTTTGTTTGGGTCATCAATCAATTAGGACAAATCGAAGGTAATTAGTACAGAATGTTGAGGGAGTATTTACTCCCTTAAAATTAGATATTTTGAAAATCTTTTCTTTTGGTGTGTGTAGGGTGTTCAAAAGCACAATTTAAAATTATTGTCATATTCAGGACTATATACAGGGTCTTCGAAAACAAAGATATAGACCAAAGTTACACTTTGTTAAATGTACCACTCTGTAGTTGAACTCAAAAATGGAACGGCAAGTTCAAATTATGATGATTTTCTTCAGATCACCTTATACCTTAGAAGGACCATTTACGAGATAATGGCGAAAATGGTTTATTAGTTTGAATTAAAAATGGAAAATTGCTCAGAAACTATCAGGTTTAGATGTAGAAAATTTTTATGAAGATAGTTTCGAAATTAATTTTTTTTCAACGATTATTTATAGTTGATGTTTGAGAATTAATTATGATCACTCCGTATATTCCAGAGTTGAAATTTTCTTTTATATGTAGGAGTAGCCAACTTGTCTACTCGAAAAAATTCTGGCTGTATCGCTGGCGAACTAGTTTCTCCATTAATTGCTATTTAAAAAAAAATTCCCAATTTTCGATTTTTCGCCATTATCTCGTGAAGGGTGCTTCTGAGCTATAAAGTAATCTGAAGAAACTCATCATAACTTGAGCTTGCCATTCCATTTTTGAGGTCAAATATAGGGTGTTACATTTAAAAAAGGGTAACTTTGGTCTATATCTTTGTTTTCGAACACCCTGTATATATGACAATAATTTTAAATTGTGCTTTCGGACATCCTACACACACCACAAGAAGAAGATTTCCAAAATATCTTCATTTAATCCCTCAAAATGAGCGCCGCGTCTGGGGTGGGTCACCCGGTATATACTTTTTCCTCCATTAGGTGGAAAATATGAATCGTAAAAAAAACTTGTAATTCAATGTTTTTAGTAGAGAAAAACGATGAACTGAGATTAAGAGAGGTTAATTAGCAAAAAATAGTGTGGTGAAATATCTTGAAGATCCACAGGGCAAATCATCGCCAAAATCATAAACTTTTTCGATTAACTGGAATAACAATTCGATTTGGGAAAAGGAATTGATGTTTCAGACGCTAATGATGTTTTTTCCAGTAGAAATGATATGGGACATAAAAAAATATAGGTTTTCATTGGAATACATACTTCTGTTGTTACTTTTACCTATACTTGTAGTCTCCTTTATCGTACTGTAAAGCATCCATACGCTAAATTAATAAATAGAATGGAACTTATTGAGTTTTCGAACCTTCGATTTGACGAAATTGACGACTATTCCATGAACAATGTTGACCTAAACAGAAGTCATTTGAGTAATAATAGGTTTTCTTCGCTTAACACATAATCAAACTAATTTTTGCTGTAGTTATTAAAATTTATTTACAAAAGTCATTATAAGTCAAAATCTTCTGAAGTGATGCTTGCACAAGGTACATTGTTCAAATTTTCTTTGAATGATCTCATTCATGATGCCATAAAATTCTGAGTTTGCTATTTGAAATAAAAAATAGTGCTATTTCAGGTATAACCAGAAATTGTTCCGTTATGAGAATATTTTAGTTGAATAGATTAGTGACTGAAACCCCTTGATGCAGTGAACTGAATAAAGAATTCATAATTAGAAATAAGTTACCAGTTAGAAATAAAGATTTCTTCAAAGGCGTATGAATTAAGATATCCTGTTAGGAAAAATAATGTTTCCGACTCGTGCGACTGCCTGCGCGAACTCTGATGCGATTTTTCGGATCAACGACAGTCGCGTGCTGGAAATATCACTTTCTGCACTTGTTAAGAAAATAAAAATTTCAGATTGGCGTGCACAGTGCCAAGTTTCAAAACGAAAAAATCTCCTCTAACATCTTGGCGGCCGTACAACGCTATAACATAAAACACCCTGTTGTCAACGACGTTGAGATGGACATGTGGCGCGACTGCGGAGTATATTGCTGGCCATCTTTGATGCTGATTGGTCCACATGCTAACCCAATCGTACTACTCACAGGGGAAGGGCACAAGGAAGAGTTGAAATTATACATCAGAAACGCCTTGAAATACTACAAGGCTCAAGGAGCCATCTCCGATCACAAGATATCCATGAAATCTGTATACCACTTTTTACCAGAAGAGAAGGGGCCTTTATTGTTTCCTGGAAAAATCACCAATTACCTTAGGAAGGATGGAGAAGAAATTTTTGCTGTGTCCGATAGTGGTAACAACAGAGTTTTGATCTTCAACAAAGATGGGAAGATCCTGAAGCAGATTGGATCATCCAAAATGGGACTTAAAGACGGTTGTATAGAAGAAGCGCAATTTAACAGTCCCCAAGGTCTTGTATTTTACGATGAGAACAAAATCTACGTCGCCGATACAGAAAATCATGCCATCAGGCTGGTGGATTTATCCAAGAATACTGTGGAGACAGTTGCAGGAACTGGCATCCAAAATCACCATGACTACAGTGGAGGATCTCCTGCAAAAGAACAATTGCTATCGTCGCCATGGGACTTGTCCTTGTTTAAAACAAAGGAAGGTTGTGAAGTTCTGTTGATCGCGATGGCTGGAACACATCAACTATGGGGTCTGTTTTTCCAGACAACTTATTGGTGGAGAAACAAATCTGCTGTGGCTGGTACTTGTCTTGCTATTGCAGGTAGGTTGAAATGAATTTATTTGTTTAAAACTAGTATACAGGGTGCCTGGAAATGAAACTACATGAATCTACATGAATTTAGACAAAAATTCAGTCTGCCATATTGAATACGGAAATACCGATTGGTTTAAAATTTGGTAAATGAATTAAATTAGAAGGCCTTAACAAGTATCTGCAGTTAAATAAAAAGCTATTTAATATGAGCTTGCAATACATTTTGTTTTACTCGTATATGTTTAAAAAACTTGCAGAAATAAAAAAGTTTGCATATTAATTGGACTTTTCAGCCATGTTTTTTAAAAGGAAAATTTTCATCCAAACAGAATAACTTAGAGGTTTACTATTTCAACCCTTTCTGAGCATACTTTAGCGTTTAAAAAATTCCAACATGTGTAATTTCATTGACAAATGATATTTACCAAGTTTCATTTCTTCGGCTCAATATGCAGGAACAATAAAAAGGAAAACAATATTTTTGTTTCGGAGGGGTTTTACTTTTATGGGGATGGGTTCTTCAAAAAATTTGATGACGAATACAAATACCTACTTAAATTTTGCTCAAAGAATCACCCCTTTCATTTTTTCGGTGTCATTCAGATACACACCCTGTATAAGCAGGGCAATAATTTTGAACACATTTTTTCACTAAGGTACACTGAAAGAGTTAACGATCCATTTTTCACACTGATCTAGTTTTTATAAAGCCATCTTCATTATCTGCATGAAATTCACAATTATCGGCTGTGTTTTGCAACATTGTAACGAATTGTTCTATAGTTTCATGACATGAAAAATTTTCTCAATCAAGGATTGGATTTTGTCTTTGAGTAAAGAATAATATAGTATTTTATATTCTAAGGACTTTGTCTTTTTATTCACCTATGAATGTAAACGTGTTTGAAATTTTGAGGTCTTCATGGTTATCTTTCACATCCCATAAAACTATCATGTTTTTTCGATTTGGATTTTACAAGAAAAAACATATGGAAAATAACGCTAAAAATTAGGTCATTAGAGTTGATAACATATACTTTCATTTCTTGAATAATAATGTGGTGGTACAAACGACGAATTTTTCTGAACGTATGTTACTTTAAGCAAAACAGTAGCATATTATTTTACTAAAACGATGCATTAAATAGGGGGAGTATAGAAATGGAAGTTTATTAATACAACACTTGAAGGTCGCCAGATCAAAGCTTTTCGGGAAACAGTCTGGAGGCAGAAAGTTCCAAAGTCTTGATGCTCTAGGTCTAGGTTAAGTTAGGTTAGGTCTGGAGGCAGTAAGTTCCAAAGTCTTGATGCTCTAGGTCTAGGTTAAAGTTTTTTATCAAGATTATATTAGGTAGTAGAATATAATTACTAAGAAAAAAAATTGAATTCACTAGATGTCCAATCCGTAACGTACGATTTGTCAGTTTAATAACTATTTTTCCTTAATTTTAGGTTCAGGTCGTGAGGAAAATAGGAACAATGTATATCCTCATACAGCAGGCTTTGCTCAACCATCTGGACTTGCACTATGCAAGAAAACTGATGAATTATACATCGCAGATAGCGAAAGCTCAAGTATTCGAAGAGTGTCGCTTAGAGACGGAAAGGTTTCTGCTGTGGTTGGTGGAAAAGAGGACCCTAAGGTAAGTGTAATGCTTGTGCTGGTCAAATTTATTTATTTATTTTCTTGTTTATTTATTTGGCACAGCAAGATCATAGGAAAACGCCAAAATAACCATTTTTGTATAATAATGGTTATAACAATCAGAATAAATTATTCTAGAAGATAATTTGCTAGCTATAGAGCTGAGTGCTCTATAGTATTGTGATGAAATCCTGCCCAGAAGCAGTTCCTCTTCTGTTTTCTCTGCGATCTGCTGGCCATGGGTGGCTCAAAATATTCATATGGCCCTCTAGTCTGGTGTAACGTTTTTCCCTTCTTTCCTTTATGACGTCCTTGTATGGAGCTCGTGTAGTGTTTGATTTGAAACGTAATACAGCGCATTTGTTATAGTTCTAAGGATTTTGGATTGGCTCCTTTGAATTGACATGTTTTTTTTTAGGGTATATTACGTATATTGCCGGGAACGGTTACTACGGTTATTCTGGTGACAGATATTGCACCGAAGTTTCAGGAATTTGACATATACCGACCGGCTACTTACTAACCAAAGTAACCAAAGCGTATATACGGACCATAACCTTATTCTTACCTGGTGATTATGCGAACAGAATTCTTTTGCCCTTAGTCGGGTGCGTATCCACGAAAAAGTTATTTTTTTAGTAATCAGAATGCAGGAATACAGGCTCATTTTGCTTGTTAGCGAATTCAGAAAGCTGTTTGGTCTTAGTAATAAATAAAAATATACAACGGAAAAAACGAACATCCGTTAATACTCAACAAAACGGACAGTTAGGTACACAGACACGAGTTTCGACTGTAACATACCTTCAACAAAAATTTTTACTGTAACAGACTTTCAAACTGTCCATTATTTTGTAGACAATTTTCCAATTTTCGCTTATAACTCGAGAACAAAAGAAGGTGGCCAAAAATGACTACTACTCTTACTAGTTTCTCAGAAAAAGAGAACGAGAATGGGGTATCAGATTCTGTCTATCTCCTCTGGTTTAAAAGCTGTAGTGCTAAAACATCGAGATTTGCCCACCCTGTACATTCAAATATTGGGTATTATCTGAGCATACCTAGTCACGTTATTTGCGTATGGTTCCTTGATTCTTCGGATTCACCGAAGGTTGTAGCATGTAATTTTCTAAGGTTGAGTTAATCTCTCCTGAGTATTTTCAGGGACTAAAATAATATTCTTCGAAGTTTTTTCTTGAAAAAGCAACCAAAAACTAATGGCATGTCGATATTTTGAGAGTTTTATACCTATTAGCAAGGTAAACCATAATTGTCGATCAGCAGTGCTAAGTAGTAGGTACTAGGAATTATAGAATACCAAGAAACATGTAGTGTCTGTCTAATGAACTTATGATCGAAATCGTTTTGAGAATGTGCCTATTGGCCATCGAGTTATTGTTGAATAACTCGAAAACAAAACATATGTAGTTGTAAAAAACTAGTCTTAGGGAATGTCAGCAGTGGCGGCTTGTGATCTAGTTCACTAGAGGGCTACTTTTAGGATAATAATAAAAATATGAAATTTTAAAACCGGTTTTCCGCAAAATTTGATGCAATTTATAATTCCTTTCAAAACATACCTGTTCTTATTTACTTGCTCGTTGTGCTTAATAATATTATTCCGGTAAGCTGAATCTAATTGAGCAGCGATATTAGTCGTAACCAGAAAAGCTAATTCTATCGAACAATTTACATGCTTGGCAGATAGCTCATGCTTCTTAATTTTTTCTTTAAGGTGCTTCAAATCTCTAAATCCTGCCCTTGCCCATACGTTATCACTTGTTATACACTTGTCTTGAGAATCGTCTTGTGTAAGAAGTTTTTGGAGTTTAATCTGCCTGGGTTAAATTTAAATCGGGAGTCGGTCTACCCAGCAGTTTAATACGGCTGTTTTTCCGCCAGCAAAAGCCTCGCGAAATCAGTTTTTGAAATATTTTGAACACTATTGTTCGCCATGATTTCAAAACGTAAACAAATAAGAACACACGCTAGGTTATCCGTCTGTTCCGATATTCCTGAACAGTACTGTCAGTATTTGAGAAACGATGCCTATTGGCCCAGTCGTTCGAGTTCTATTGTTATTCGATTGCGGGCCAGTAAAACCAGCAATATCGGAACAGGCCCTATCTATACGCTAGCGGGCAGCGGCTAGACTGAAGCGGATAGGGGCGGGGCGACTTTTATCGTAGCCCTTTTACTCCTTAAAACGACCGACACGAAGAGTTGCGGCTGGAGCCGAATTACTGTCCGAATGCAAGAATTCGGGGCTATACGATTCATCGCCCATGCAGGGACGAACTGCTAGATTATGATTGAAATAAACAAAACTGCAGGAGTCGCATGAAAGTTTTACATGAATAAATTATATAAATAACCGTGGAATGTAATATTTTCATTAAAAATCGTATGGAAGGTAAATAGCATAAAAGGATTGATTTCTTGTATGGGGGGCTGTAGCCCTATAGCCCTCACAGACCAGCCGCCACTGAAAGTCAGTATGTTTTGGAATCGTTAGTTCAACACTTACCAAATAAAAGAAAAAGAATCTTGGAACCACCCAATTTAACAACTCCGATTTGCAGGAAAACGTTTAAAAAATTTTCGTTACGTACTTTCATTGATTTATTATTTCAATTATATATCAATATTTCTTTATGTATCGTTCAAAAACAATTTGAAGAAAAAAAAAAGAAAATTGGCTTATAAATGTTAGTTTCAGAATAATTTGACTACTAAACGTTGTTTTATGATAATATGATTATTCCTTTTTTCACTTTTCTTAAGTTTTGATCTGATAGTTCACGGAGATAATTATTTGAAAGCATTCTGAAAAGTTCTGTTTATCTAAATATCAAACTCTTTTTTAAGAATCTATTTGGCTTTGGTGATGTGGACGGTAAGCTGTACAGCGCCAAGCTGCAACATGCACTAGGAGTTTCAATGTCTACAGACGATTCTCATCTATTTGTGGCAGATACTTACAACCACAAGGTCAAAATAGTGGATATCTCCAATAACACAGTTTCCACTTTAACTCCGCCAAAACTCGAGGAAGAAGGCGCACTTACAGCCTTCAGGGAACCAGGAGGATTATGTATGAGTCTAACAGAGTCCAAACTGTACATTGCTGACACAAATAATCATTGTATAAAAGTAGCCGAACTAGATTCCAGTTATAAAATAACCAAACTGAGTAACCTGAAATTGACTGCTTCTGAATATGTGAAGATGTCTTTTAAATTTGATGGTGACATGGTAAAAAGTACTCCTGTTTCATTGCTTAAAGATGGGGGGAAAATATCAGTAGTTGTCTTGATAAAATTATTGGATGGCCTTAAGTTAACTGAAAACCAGAAACAGAACTGGGTGGTTGAGTTACCCAATGCTGCATACTCTTGCGTTCCGAAAACTGGTGATAATTTGAAGCAATTGGAATTTTTTGTAAATATACCCCCAAACCCTGACTTTGGTAGGGATTGTATAACTGTAGTTTTCAATCTTATGACATGTACAGATACGGCTTGTGTACCCAAACAGTTTGCTCTTGAAATTCCATTGGTTGAGGTTACTAATGACAAAAAAGATGAGAATAAGTTGGTGACGGTCAATGTGAAGCTTGAATCCATAGAAATTATTTAATTTTTGGATTTATATTATGTTAAGAGTATCAGGTCTTTGTTCATTAACTTTTTTGCATATGTTTCACTTTCTAGTTTGAAATATTGCATTTAATTCATTACTGAAATTGAGTTCTCTGCATTCATGATGATCTACTATTAACCATGCCCTAAAAATATTAATCGATCAAGGTGCGGAAAGGTTCCTCTGAGACAAAAAAAACTATTGAAGTATTGAATAGAGATCGATAATCATTACTTTTAATGTGTATTGAGTTGGCCCAGCACTTTTCGATTTTGAAAAAAAAATTGTGCTGCTTTTTATCATTGAAATTTTTCTTCTAGTTCATTCCGAAATTTTCGAAAACTGCTGGCTGGCCCATTTTATACAAATTGTGAAATATGCCTCGAGAACCATATGGAATAAAGGAAATATTTAAATGGAACGCAGCAGCACAATTCAGCACAAAAAAAATTTGAAAATCTTATTCTAAACTAACATTCCGCACCTTTAGTTTTACCATTAGGTTTTGGGTAAAGTATTTATTACACTTATATAATGTTGCTTGAAATCAAGAAGTAAAATTTAGGTAAATTTGGGCAATTTTAAATTTTTATATCCTTTCTTCATTAGAAAGGTACAATCAATTCCTGACGGTCAATAATATAAAAACATTATCAACTATTTATATTTTGACATATTTTGCAGTATTTGGATTGATTGCCCAAGAAATGGTTTTCACTGAAATTGCCGATTTGATTAGAAGAGATAGCAAGTTAGACATTCATAATGAAATCTCAATAAATCGAAGGATTGTTTGGAATTGAAATTATGAAAATGCTCGGATTGTGAAATTTATATTTATAGTTTGTTAAATCCAATAATTTTTACAGTTATTTAATTTTATTAAGTATTCTTGATTTTTATTGTTTTATCCTTATGTATTGATGATTATTCGCTAGTCGCACTATTGAAATCTTATTTATATTTATAAAAAACATATTTTTATACCAAAAAAAGTGTGAAAATTAATATCTATATATTTTACTCTTTCTTCATATAAGTAATATTTTTCTATACAAAATATTATATATAAATATATAAAATATTTATTCGTTTTTGATTGTGTTGGGTATATTGAAATTTTGTTTTAAACCAGAAAGAGGAAAAAGTGAGGAAATTCTATTGAATGTAGTCCGTTACAATAACGGAGGACATTTATGGAAGGCGGAATTAGTAACAAAATGTTTAAAATTAAAACTCAGGGTTTACGTGATTCTAAAATAGGTGGACAAAATTCCAGAGCATAAATCTACCACAACTGGCGTTCAAAATACCACATTCATGTAAACAGAAAATTCCACGTCAGTTCGTAGCTTTTTTTTGTTTTTTGAAGTGATGTGAATATTGTTTTACTTCGACAACATTATTATAAAGATGACCTGTGTAACATGAACGTTGGAAATATTACTAAAAAATGAGTCGCCTCAAGTAAATAATACTGAATCAAAGTAAATTTTGTGGCTTATATCAATTTTTTTCTAGTGGTTTTGTTATTAGTTCTTAACAAGTGGCATTTAAAGGCTGGTTCAAAACAAAAGGCAAATCCAGAAACAAGATATACTTACTTAATTGTAAGATGATTCGACCAAACTTGCCTTAAGCCTAAGTTCACAAGATACAGGGTGTTATAGTAAAGTTCAATGTCTGATATTAGAAACTGTAAATAATGCCATTGGTTGTGTTCAAAAAATTACTCCGAGAGTAGAGTATGAATATGAACATGCTCAGGGAACATACTCCTAGGAAGAAAATTTACGTTTGTGAACGCTTCGAGTAATCAGACCTTCTTACTCAGAGTAAGATTGCGATGCAACCATGGAGTATTATGTTGAATATTCAAAGGTATTACAATTGGGTTTAATACTCGATGGTATTACACACATTGGGTATTGATTATTGAATACTAACTGCCCCTAGAGGGGTTCAATACTCAATGGTTATACATTATTTGACAGGAGCCTACTTCTTTCTTAAAAGAAAAAACAAAAGTCATCTTAGTCAACTTGGTATTTCAAGATGCATCAATTGCATTAAGACATGGTTGAAAATGATGATATTGGGCAAAATACATTTCCACGGTTTCATCAAAAGAATATCCTAAAGGAACGATTTGAATTTCCAGAAAAAAATATTCCTGAATCATTTCCCCACTCTTGGCATGATATTCAATACAAAGAATGATCACATTTTGTGCTCTGATTAGAAATCGTTAGTCACTATCCTGAAAAAAAATAAAATGCTAATAATTATTAATTCTAAAGATTATTCTTAATTATTCTTCACTAAAGGATTGAACAAGGTTGAAATTGGGGAGAACTTTATTAATTCCAAGAATCGAAATACTTTTTATTTCGGGTTTTGAAGCTATTTTTCAGAACATCAATTCCTCAAAGAATATTATAATTGATATCTCATGTATCATCCTCTTACTGCCTTCGTTCAAAAATGAATCATTTCCCAGAATATCGCCCTTAATATATATTTATGATACCTACCCCAACATTAATCATCATCACCCTATACCAACAAAATTAATTCAATGCAAAAATGGTATTTCCATAGCTCCAACCAGTCCACCCCAATATCATACGGATTGAAGAGTCTAATTGGAACTGCGGAGAATATGTGAGTTGAATACGAAAATAGTTATTTTCCTAAGTGCGGAAAGTGGCACTTAACTGCAGTTGAGTGCGGACAAGACATATTTCCGCAATGATTAGGAACAATATATTTTACAAGCGCTTGAATACTGTGATAATGTAAAAATTGTTGAATCAGAAAATCTACTTCCTTGTTTAAGGTGTCCTTTGGAAGCACATTTTCAACTTATCCCATTTGAATCCTTAGATCTTGATAAAAATTCTGTTGACAATTCAATTATCTTCCTACTTCGATTTCATGAAAGATATTCATTCTGAATATTATATTATCTATACAGATGCATCTTAAACAAGATCAATCAGTTGGAATAAGAATTTTTCCACCTGATTTAATTCCATATGCACTGCTGAACCTCTTGCAATTGCAAGCTTTGGAATTTATTATCACACAGACGATTGTCTCTGCAGACTATCTAAATGAGTTTCAGATTCGAAGATTGCTTTGATGAAAATTTATAATTGGGAAATTAACTCTTCAAATTATTCTCTTTCTCTAACAATTAGAAAAATTATAGTTGACATTAGAAATCGAGGATTTTCTTTGATATTGATATGGGTGCCGAGTCACTGTAACATTCATGAAAATGAGAAAGCTGATCATCTCCCCAAGTTGGGCTGCTCTCACAAAGATCAATAATCTCGATTCCAGCAAATCCTAAAGACCTTTCACCTATTTATAGACAAAAATTTGGAAATTATGGAATGAGGCATAGATCCAGATTAGCCAAAGAAAAGGCAAAATTCATCAAACCCCCTTGCCCTTGAGTAAAAAGCATGGTTTCAAAAAATTTAACTTCCAATTAATATACAGGGTGATTCATAACTATTGGGACATAAGCTAAGGGCAGATTGTTTGGACCAAAATATGGCGATAGGACCAAATATACCTCAATAAAATATTGCTGTGGAAAAAGACAGAGGGCGTTGAAGTTGAATTTTTTATAAGGGGACATAATAATATTTTCTTCGAAGTTCGAAAGTCCTTTATTAAAATAATTAGAGAAGGCATAGAAGTCGGAGGAGACCACGTAGAACATTTAATTTAAGTTTATTCTTTTTATGTTACATTGTTTTTGATTATGCTTCATCGTCGAAATAAATAAATAAAATAAATAAATCGTTACTTCCGATGCTCTGAACTGTTCAATTGTGTTTTTCTTGAAAACTGATGAAAAAATAGTGAAATTATTAGCAATAAACGAAAAAAAAATTCAACTTTAACGTCCTATCTTTTTCCACAGCAATATTTTATTGAGGTATATTTGGTCCTACCGCCATATTTTAGTCGAAACAATCTGCCCTTAGCCTATGTCCCAATAGTTGTGAATCACCCTGTATACGATTGCTTTTCTCGTAATGAAATTATTAGTTTTGATTGGTTTTCTTTGTTGTTTAAACATAAAGTTACAAGTATGGTTCTCACCATTTCTCCATCATTATTTAGGGCACTATAAAAAAAGTTCTCTTTAAAAAATATATATAATATCCGATCGAGTACTGAAATCAATAGAATCTGCTTAGCAGCAGACTAATTCGGTTGAATTGAAATTTTCTGAATGACCCATATATTTCGAAACATATCAAATTTGATCAATTCATATATTATTATAAGATTCGTTTTATTAGTAGTTATCGATTGAAATTTAACCTGGGAGGACGCAGATATGCTATCTTTCTTAATTTTTCCAATAGTTAGAAATTCATAGGTTTATCATTCTCGCACAGCATTCAGATGTCATTGGACTATACATGGCTCTTATTTATCGTTTTAGTAAATGAATAAAACACAAGAAATGCTGATGTATAAAATGTAATCAAAAACAACCAGACTTTTAAACAAATGTATCCGGAGGAATCAAATAAATAATGTAAAAAACGTAAATTTGCATCATTTAAAAAACAGTCGTTTTGGTGCTATCACACATCTTAGTATTCTTCGGCTCCTTCTCCTTCACCCTCTCCGGAATCCATACCGACCTCTTCGTAATCCTTCTCTAGAGCAGCCAAATCCTCACGGGCCTCCGAGAACTCACCTTCTTCCATACCCTCACCTACGTACCAATGGACGAAGGCACGCTTGGCGTACATGAGATCGAACTTGTGGTCGAGTCTGGCCCAGGCTTCAGCGATGGCGGTGGTGTTTGACAACATGCACACCGCCCTCTGTACCTTGGCGAGGTCTCCTCCCGGCACAACAGTCGGGGGCTGGTAGTTGATGCCCACCTTGAAACCAGTTGGACACCAATCTACGAACTGAATGGTACGTTTGGTCTTGATGGTGGCGATGGCTGCATTCACGTCTTTCGGCACGACGTCACCTCGGTACAACATACAGCAGGCCATGTATTTGCCGTGACGTGGGTCGCATTTCACCATCTGGTTAGCTGGCTCGAAACAGGCATTGGTGATTTCAGCAACGGACAGCTGTTCGTGGTAAGCCTTTTCTGCAGAAATGACAGGAGCGTAAGTTACCAGAGGGAAATGGATACGTGGGTACGGCACCAAGTTAGTCTGGAATTCTGTTAGATCGACGTTGAGGGCACCATCGAACCTCAATGAAGCGGTGATGGACGACACGATCTGCCCGATCAGCCTGTTCAAGTTGGTGTATGTAGGACGTTCGATGTCCAAGTTACGTCTGCAGATATCGTAGATGGCCTCGTTGTCTACCATGAAGGCGCAGTCTGAGTGTTCAAGGGTGGTGTGGGTGGTCAGGATGGAGTTGTAGGGTTCCACGACGGCGGTAGATACTTGGGGTGCGGGGTAGATGGCGAATTCCAATTTCGATTTCTTTCCATAGTCGACGGACAACCTTTCCATCAACAAGGATGTAAATCCGGATCCGGTACCACCGCCGAAGGAGTGGAAGATCAGGAAACCTTGCAGTCCAGTACATTGGTCGGCCAATTTACGGATACGGTCCAATACCAAGTCGACGATCTCTTTACCGATGGTATAATGACCACGGGCGTAGTTGTTGGCGGCGTCTTCCTTACCGGTGATGAGTTGTTCAGGGTGGAAGAGTTGTCTGTAAGTTCCGGTCCTGACCTCGTCGACGACTGTTGGTTCCAAGTCTACGAACACGGCCCTGGGTACGTGTTTGCCGGCTCCAGTCTCGCTGAAGAAGGTGTTGAATGAGTCGTCACCTCCTCCGACAGTCTTGTCTGATGGCATTTGACCGTCAGGTTGGATGCCATGTTCCAGGCAGTACAATTCCCAGCAGGCATTACCAATCTGGACACCGGCTTGGCCAACGTGGACTGAGATACATTCACGCTGTAAAAAAATAATCAAATAAGTCCAAATTTCTTCATTCAGAAAGCAATCGACATATTACAATTTTTATGACGAGGCGATAGTTTCTAGGGTTGCAATGAGAAAATTTCCATATTAAAAAACGATATCAGAAAGAACATAATTTGAAAAAATTATCTTTCATCCGATAAACGAGCACATTCCGATTCCAACAACACTTGGGAAAGATGATGGTTGTGAGTTGAGACTTTATTTATGAATTGTTCGTTACAAACAATAAATGAACGTTTCAAATATTGAATTGACGTGGCATTTACTTGCTGAAAATTTATAATGAAACTAGAAAAATAAGAAATGAAAAACCTAAACGATTGAAAAATTATACTTTTCAATTCCATTGGAAAAAAACTTTGAGGATAAACGATAAACTATAAAACAAAAAATTCAACGAAGTAAAAGCCTAACCTAAATAATTATGAATCACGTAGTCATGATTGAAGTGCCTCCACCATTTATTACACGTATCTATCCAGAGATGGAAGGAATTCTAGCAGACTAGTAGTTTGAACGAAATGCAGGCCATGAATTTAATTGAATTAGACATTTTTATAATTCACAGCCAGCAGAAGCATTTACATAAAAAAAATATAGCAATTTATCCTTCTGAATTCAATGAAATGATAAGCGGAGAAACTATAAATAATTGTGACTAAGATGATAGCAGTCATCCATGGAATTCAATGAAAAACTTCGCGAGATGACACGTCGTTAATCTGTACATTGCAGATTCGTCAAGGAATCCAATAAGTATAAGTGACAATTCTTATTGGATTAAAAGTTGCGAGCAAATTGAAGATTACAATAATCATACGAAATAATGTGTAATTGCAAGCAGGATTTTATGTTGTAAATCGTGAAATACTTCAGATTGGTACAAATTTGGCAAACGGAAAGTTGAGGAAATGGAAATAAAGATGAGAAAAATCAAGTATTTCCTTCAATGCATCGAAACGAACGAGTGCTTCGTCATGAAATAATCAAACATTTTTATTAGACCGGCTTTTCCACAAAATGGCGTCCGATCGCCGGCCTCACCCGAATTTCCTTCAATTAAGACCGACACATCTGTCAAAGTGTGAGAAAATTTCTCAAATACATTTTCAGATTATAAGTGCTCAAGAAAACTAGAAGAATACTCACCATTTTGGTTTTGTATCAGGTTTATCACACACACAAAATTGAACTTAATAGCTTGTCCGTTCAGATGAGCTAGTAATGCAGCTTACCAAACGAATTGTCGATTCTCAATTCGCGGTTGCTATATATAGTTTTTTTGACGTCACCAACCGACGCCCAAACTCGCCAACGCTGATTGGTCCGCGCCCGCCAGGTTTCTCGTAACGGAAACTTATGGCGCGATCTCGCGATCGATGAACAATCTGCATTGCCGTTATTCATTCTTTCATGCCCGTTTTATGGATTTATGGAAGGCCTAAAAATCCTACAAATATTCAACTTCAATTGAATTGCAGTTGAGAATTCCCATTTTTCCATCTGAATACATATTTTAATGTATGCGTAATGCGTTTAATTGAAATATCGTGTCTATTACTATTGCTTTCTAGAATCTTCGAATATCCTGCTTTTTTATATTTGGTTGAACATATTTTGAAAAAACATTCTTCAATTTTCGTTCTATGAGTTGGGAAATCTGTTCTATATTCATGTTCTTTCCAGAGGTGAAAAAAGTGGAAAAGGCAAACATTTTAAATTAAGGTTATGTTCAGAATAATAAAACTGACGATTAAAAATGTTATATGTTTTACAAGTACTGAAAACTCATATAATTTTCAGATTGTTCTGAAACACAACAAGAGATTTATTTTTCTACAATATAGGTACATGGTACATCGAATTCGAATATCTTGTAATAATTATAATGATCGTCTCACGACAGAAATCGGTGAATATTTCCAATAAAACAATGAACTATGAACTCTTTTTTTATATATAACTTTATTCATATTGTAATACATATTAATTATAATAATAAATGATGGTACGTTCCCCCCTAGTGTGGGATCAGTATAATTAGATACCATCATAAACAGAACAGAAGTCAATGACACATGTCTTCTGCATTCTCTTGTATCTTATTCTAATATTTCTAATAATAGAATGTACCTATGCAGACAGTAAAACAGGACATAAACATTTTTCAAGCGCCTTTCACACAAGATCTGGAAGCATCCCTTAAATATTATTTGAACGTTCTTCTTTAGAATTAAAAGAATTGGTATTTCTGTTCTGAAACGTGGATACCAGGATACCTATGTAGTTGAATTTTTATGTGTTATTTTCAAATCAAGTTTTGAACAGAAGCTGAAAATAAAGGTGAATGCATAAAGATAACCATTTCAATTGTTATATCTTCAAACAAAGAACAAGTCATCTGAATGATCACTTAGATACGCTTACTGAAGTGAATAATTGGATCAAGGATCTAATCTTTATTGAAATGAATGATGGAAGATATCCTACATATCCAGTCAAGACGTTGTTCCAACGGAATGGGGAATAAGCAGTCTTTTCACAAACTGGACTCGGAAAATGATCTATTGTTCGCATAAGGCCTGCCGCAGACATGCAACTTTTCAGTTTTGCAACTGTTTAGTTGCAGAATTGAGCACAATGAATTTATATGGGGCCGCGCAGACATGCAACTGAAAAGTTGCAGCGATTGCCTTTGTGTGCGCCCTCGAGCCGCTTGCAATCAAACTGTTGCGCAACTGAAAAGTTGCATGTCTGCGGCAGGCCTTAAAGGCGATTCTTCAAAGAAACCCCCCTGCATAGGCGTATCTTAGGTTAGGTAATGGGTTGACTGTTGATTGCTAATTTGACTTCAGTAATTTGGTATTGGATTTTAATACCTCTGGTATCAAATAATATACTATTGGTTTAAAATTAAGGTGGCTTAAGGACACAGAGCACAACTGGTTCTCCGAACTCGTATAAGTTTTATGAGCTTAGCTTCTGAGGGGTAGATACTTCGGTACCAAGGATAATATGATAGATATGATGCAAATTAATAGTAAGTTTTTGTAAATAATAAAATAAATAATAAATATTATGTAGAAAAAAATTTCTTTAATTTACATTTACTGAGGTTTTCGATTGATTACTTATAATAATTTCAATAAGGGCTGATAATACAATAATCTAGAATTAATATGGGCGAAATAAAAATACTATCCTACATCACAAATTGACCCAGTAGTTGAAAATAGTTCGAAAATAGGCAATATATAGGTATTTCCATAAAATTCTGATTATTTATTATTTCGAAAACGGTAACTTTTTCGGTTAACTAATGTTGATGTCATTCGATAGTAGTTGGTCTACTCTATCGTGATGTGACATTTGATTCATTGGTTTTGGGACACTCTGTATCCGTAGTCTCGAATAATGATAATTAATCATCTTCACAAGCTCAACTGGGATCGTATGCTTCTCACAGACCGGAAAATAACACAATAGACCTGACTGAAATAAGACGAGTAGAGAATGTAGAGATTAAAATCGACGCAGCGATTCCAAATAACAATAAACCTCTTAGGTAGGGACATCGAAAAGATTTCGAAACACAGAGATCTGGAAGAACAAATCATAAGACAATAGACAGTGGAAAATGGAAGTTAAAAGATGTCAAGACCATTAAGACCATCTCTATTGTCATTTCAACATCATCAACAGGCTTAATACCGAAGAAACTAACAGATAATTTGAGGAAACTTTATTTGGATGAAAATATCTACAAAGTCATGCAGAAAGCGGTACTGCTAAAGAGTATCAGAGTTGATATTCTTTGGTACTGCTGGGGAGAGTCTGGGGACAGCGAGAGCGATGCGCAAGTACCAGAGATACAGGGTGTTTCATGAGTCGTTGGCCATAGCCCATTGGTGAATGCAGGTCATCCAGGCCTTTCAGAAAAATTGCTTATTTTGTATCCTAAGGCTATTAGTTTCGGAGATACGGGGTGATTCGTGAATATTGACCTAAATTTGCGATAGCCATAACTCCGGAATGCAAGGTCCGATTTCGCCCCTGAAAATCAATATTTTCAGGGCATTACTCAGAATATCATGATTTTTCATTCAAGCCCCAAAATCTATATTCTCTACATCCCTTACAGAAATTTCGTTATTGGTATGAAAAACTATACATAATATATTCTAAGGAATACAATTTTCACTTTGCATGGCACACTTGTCACAAGGGAATAGGAACCGGGCGAATTCATATTTTATGTCATTTTTTCGAAATGAGGTCCTGTTTTTATTCCTTCGGTGATAATATTTATTGTCCTTTGACGAGATTCTGAATTATTTTAAATTCTATTGAATTCTTCTTCATTTTAAACCCTCAGCACATACTGGAGTGTTCGTAAAAAGTGTTTGGAATTATGTAAAGTCGAGCTGTGTGAAGACTTCCGTTACAGGTGGATAAATATCGACTAAATTCTCAGCTATATACATATCATGATATATGGAGATTTATTCATGCGAATGTCCGATTGATGTTTATTTTTTTCAGTTTCCTCATTAACGATTGACAATAGGGTTTTTGACTTATTGGCAGAACTATGAAATCTTTTCATGTTTAATTTCTTCTCTCAATTTGTTATCATACAATCTTTCAACCTAAGAAGAGACCGGTTTAAGGTCAGAATTTTTAGATGAAATTGTGTAGAGAATATCAAGCAGGTTTTTGATAGGAGCAATATCGTTATTACGATGTTTGAACTTGGATTTGCCGAGTGTTTTTTTAATCTGGGTTTCAGAGGGGGATATCCGATGTGTATAAAAGGAACAGGAGAGGGCCGAGCACTGTGCCCTGCGGTATTCCACTAGAAACGTGGGCATGGGAAGATGATAGCATATCACCAATTGGGACACGAAATGATCTTCCCCTTGAAAATGAGCCAATCCATAACAAGCACTTGCCCCTAATACCCAGATGCTCAAGCTTCTTGAATGTATTATGAAACAGGGACAATTGTTTTTTGTTTATTGACATCGCTCGACGGAACCTCATGAATGAAAGTGCAATCTTGGCTGGACAGAATATCAGTGAACATATTTACATTTGCTCCAGAAACAGTTTCGAATGTTACAATCTTCCTCTCTGAAGGAAAACAATTAAAACTCAAGAATCTGGGCCTTAAATATAATCCGAAAGGTGAGGATGTTCATTGAGTGCAATATGTCTCATAATTAGTAACGATATTTTCTATTTTCCAAACGAGAATCCGATTTCAAACCAATTCTTGTATGCTCAGCAGTCTATTGAAACTTCAAACCCCCGAGGAAACGCCTCGTGAGTGGTACCCATTACGATAATATATTAGTGGACTCTAAGTGAATGTTAAAATCACCTCAATGAAATAAAAAACATTCTTGTCGGTCAACTTCTATTGCAAAATTGATGAAATATTTCTATATAGGATATAGATAAATATTTGAAAATCTTTACAATTAATCAATTAAACTCTGTAATCTGTTTTTCACCTTTTGCGTATTTGTACTCGAGAACCATTCATTTCATAATTATTTATTACCTACTTCTGTTATCCCTCCCAACCTACTTTCAAGCTTTTAATTAAATTTTAGGTTAAAATGGGCAACATTGGCATATGGATTGGACAAAATTGAAGATCAATAACTAGGAACTGGGGCAAATTTAGCTGTGGAAAATTATATTTTCCCTTTTTATTCGACATATGGTCGTTTGAGGCTCATGCAACTTGGCGACCGACAAACTGAATCAACATTTCGCTCCCAATATGGTAAACGATGCGATGTGTGACTCACCCAATTCAACACAAAATATCGACCTACAACTTCAAGTAGTTGCTCATACCAAAGCTTGTGGGCGGTTTCTTGCATCTTTCATATAAGACCATTCAGTATACGACACTGTTCCTCAGGTCCATAGTTGATTTCGGATGACATCATTTTAAGTGTATAATAGTTTTACTTTTAAGGTCGCATACGACAAGAGATGGATCCCCGCCTAATTATTAAATAACTATGCAATGTTGTTAGCGGAGGTGTTTTAAGGAGGAAGGATGATTTTGGAGACTATTTTCATATTCTTGAATTTCCTTTTCAATAATAAGGATTCAGCAAATAAAATTTCGGTACTAAAGAAGACCTAGTAAGAGCAAAAAAATACAGAATCTTTATAAATGTTTGAAACATCGTGAGAATTGTGAATAATACAATTATCAGACTTAAAAACTGAAGCAGGTACATAATTTTCACCAACATGTGTTATTTAACCACTAGGTACATGTGTTTTGCTATAAAACAGTAGTGTCTTCAGGAGGGTGATGGTTCACAGCTCATGCTAGTGAAAATCGTGTAATTTTTTAGTTCAATTATTGATTTTTATCGGCCACATCAATATCAATCCAATAATTATTAGGTACAGAATAACTTCCAATTTCGAAAAACTATGATATTGTGCAAGGTAATTCAAAGCCTGTTGACAGTTGACTCTAAAGCAGCGAGAGTATTCATTCAAGATTTCAAGAATTATTGGCATAACCGTGAAGAGCTCGATATGTTATGATTAGATTTGATTAGATCACCTCTCTCATGACGCCGCGGAAAGTTGGGGATGCAAAGAAGTCATAATCTGACGGATTCGACCACATGGGAGTCGACGTCGACGGCTATTCAACGGTTGAATAGCCTACAATGCTTCCATGTCGCTTCTGAGAGAAGGCCACCAAGCTGGATCGGCAAATTCCAAGGTAGGTCAGAGAGTCAGGAGTCCAAGGCCTTAGTAATAAGGACTGCCTTAGTACAACCGTTTATGCAAGGGAGTAGAATAGCAGTGATGGGCATAATCGGATGATTGCAATAATCGGATGTTCGATTATCGATTTTTTCAATAATCGGATGTTAATCCGAATAAAAATCGTCGTTATGACAAAAGCTTTTTTTCTGCATTTAATTCATATTTTGTAGTATTTTACCAGAGTTCATGGGGAAAGTTCCCAAATTCTACGGAAAAAATCATCATTAAATTCATTCCGAAATGAAAAATACATTACCATTTATCAATAAAATATTATTTTTTTCAATCTTCAGCTTCTGTAATAGATTCTATATTTCAGGACAAAATTTCGAATTAATTTCCAATATCTACGTTTTCGTTTCTTATACTTAATTCTCCAACTATACCTTGAACGATCACAATCAGAGACAACTGTCTCTGATCACAATTCAATCGGCCCGAGCCAAAAATCGATAGAAGATTTTTATTCGAACTGTATGGTATAATCACGTCCTTCTAAACTGCCGTGGTATAATCGACATGCAGCCGCCGACTATGTAACCATTCGAGCATTCTCAGCATTCTCATAATCCGATGTTTCGGTGAGTTCGAATAAAAATCGTCTACAGCGAGCCAGTCAAGACCATAAGGCACAATATTGTTTGCCAACCCATACGGCTTTCATATAAAATGCACTCTAAAAACTATATTCATTCAGTCATCCCCTCCATAAAATCGGTCCCATTCAAAAATCGCAGAGACGATTTTTATTCGAACTGTATGGAAAGATCGACAATCAGCCTCCGATTATTTAACGATTCGAGCATTCTCATAATGTCATAATCCGATGTTTCGGTCAGTTCGAATAAAAATCGTCTACAGCGAGCGAGTCAAGACCATAAGGCACTATATTGCTTGCCAACCCATACGGCTTCAATGTGAAATGCACTCTAAAGACCATTCATTCAGTCATCCCTCCGTAAAATCGGTCCCAGTCAAACATCGCATAGACGATTTTTATTCGAACTGTACGGAAAGATCGACATGCAGCGGCCGATTATTCAACGATTCGAGCATTCTCATAATCGGATGTTTGCGATTATTCCAAAAATCGGATTACCGATTATTTTTCATCCGATTATGCCCATCACTATAGAATAGTTAAGACCGAGCGTTCCGACAGAAAACCATGTTGTTGAGCATGGAGGATTTATGTTATCACGTACAAAGGTTAAGATGGCATCACATATAACCCTCTCCATTACTTTGCAAACAGACGATGTTGGGCTAATAGGTCTGTAATTATTGGGATCCAGTTTGTCTCCTTTCTTAAAAACTGGGCTAATAGATGTACTCAGCTAAGTCGAAAGTTTCCTAGAGGAAAGAAATGATTGAGACATAGAATCGATAAGGAAAATGCAAGGGCATCCGAACTCTGCTTCAACTGAAATCTGGATACGCCGTTTGGGGCTGGTGCTGAGAAGGTGACTTGAAGGTGGATAAGTAGATGCTTCCTAACAAGTTCTTCACCAAACCATTTACCATACATCAGCCAGTTCCGGGTTTCAGGATTCCACGAGGTGTATCTGGAGTGGAGATTGCTCCCGGAGTTTCATCGTTGAAAGCTGCAGAAAACAAATCTAGGGATGCATTCACAAACTTACTCCGAGTAAGACCAAGTATGCTCTGTAAGCGTTCATAAACTTCCTCGGAGTAAACTCTGCTCTTGAAGTGGGTAAAGTCATACTCTAACAGTTTTGATTTAAAGGCTTTCACGAACACTCTATGTTATACATTTACGACAACCAAATTCAAGATAAAAATGCACAAAGGGTGGTCTCTGGCACGGATATTCAAATATTATCAGCGAGTGGCGCAAGTGCTCTACCATAGCCTACTAGAAGTTCTCTAGTAGGGCTCTACTAGTCGGGTGCACACAGAATTTCTTACTTTCTCTGTAGCCAACTACACTTGTTCCTAATGCTATTAACAACTTTGTGCAAGCTATTGTGAGTACACGTAGCTAGTAACTAGTTTAAAAGCTACAAGCTCAAAAGCCAGTGAGTGGTGTGTAGGTCGCCGGTCGCCGGCAGTTCAACCTGTTCAACCAAAGAGGAACCCACAGACTACTAACCTAGTAGTCTGTGGAGTAACCTTCCCTCTTTGGTTCAACTTTCTCCCGGGGGTTTACACAAGCGGAGCGGGCGCGTCGAGTTCGAGTACACTGGACTAGTTTACAAGCTGCTTGTGAAAAAGCCGGCTTGTAGCTTGTAAACTCGCCTCGTGTAGTACACTTTGCTCTGATCGGAACGGTATCGATGTAACAGATTGAAAAGGAGAGATATATCTCTGTTGAAAAGATGCAATTCTGGAACGAACCATCTGTCAGCTAGAATTTGACAGCCAACTTCACAAATGTAAACAAACGTCAGCTGCATAGATGTCAACGTTCAAATTTAAAAACCAAACGATCGTTAACGGATTTTGCGTGTTTTTATTGTTTTTGATGTTTTTTTTTTCTAAATGTGATATGTGGACCCAACACCATTTGTTGCATTGATTCTAAAACGTGATTTTAATAATTTTTTAAGGATTGTTGTCCTCATTCAAAGTTAAACTAGTAACATGTCCAAAAAAACATTGTAGCTTGTGGGGGTCCGAATATATAACATATAACAATGCCGAAGGTTAAAAAGAAAAGAGTTGAAAAACGTGTGAATTACGTAGCGAAGGAAAATACAAGATTAAGAGGAGCTGAATTATTAACATCTATTTATGATGGGGATAGACCAAGATCAACATCTTTCTCTACTGAGGATAGACCAAGATCCACATCCTTCTACGATGAAGATCGACCGCGATCAGAATCAGGATCTTTCAGTAGTAATCCTATGGTATCAATTAATAATATGGTCCGCACTCCTAGCCCTGATATACTCTCAGTATCTGTGCAATTAATTGAGGAGGAAGATAAGAAGGAGTGCCCTTTGCAAACAACTCCTAAGGGCAAAAGGAACCTATCTTGCAGATTTTCTTCCCGTAGTAGAGGTTCATTCTTCAACCACTCTAGAAACCACCTTTCCCCAATGTATTTTAGTAATGAAAGAATGAAAAAATATAAATGTGATAATGATTTTCTCATTGAAGAAGGCATTGTAGATTCTCAATTGAAAGAAAAAGAAAATATATGCGAAACGCCAAAGATAAAATATGAATCAATGAGCGTCACTAAGAGAGATTCAAACCTTGAAGTCGTTGAAGCGATAAAGGATATTCTGGAAATTAAAAATAATGAGGGAGGTTGTTTAGCTCGTAACAAATCCCAAAATGAAGTTATGCATCTGCAGGGCGTAGTAAATATCAACCCATACATGGATTATCAACATGTTCAAATAAAGAGGTAAATACTTGCATCAGTCAAGCCACTCTTTTGGGTTGAGAGGTTTTTAGTCTTTACATATCGGTTTATATTCATATTTTTTTTGATAATATATATACCTGAGTTTGCACCAAGTTATAAGGTAATAAGTTTCCATAATTTGAAATATAATTTGTTTACAGCAACAAAGAAAATGTGAATGAATTATCATTTTTCACTCCTGATTTGTTGGAATCCAAGCCTGCCTCAACTCCAATACATGCTGTGATTGAAAAGGGACAAACAAAGTTACCCTTTAACGATATCAGCAATGCAAGCTCGATGACTAATAAGACAAGAAACCTTAGGGATTCAGTACTAAGACGATCTGCCCTAACTCCAATAATTGTGGAAGAGCCTTTATCTGATATCAAAGAAGAAATAAAGGTGCAGAGAAAGGTAACAGAGTTCATGTCTAATACAGCACCACCTGGAGAAGAAGCTGCTACAAAGAATATGGCTAAGATAGCTAAAGCTCTGAATAAGATAAATCAAAAGTCCACCTCTTATGAAACATTGGTGGAGAGTAGTTCAAACTCTAACAATGATACATTGGGAGCTGTTAAGAAAGTTTTAAGACATGTGCACAGATACGGAGCTGTCACAGCAAAATGGACAATGTCTCTGTTTTCTGTTTGTATGAGGTTGGGATTTTCAGTGAGACCAGTGAGTATTGATTTTTATTTTTTTATTCATATATACAGATTACGAATATTCTACATAATCTTAACATGGGGAATGCCACAAGATAGAAAAGTACTGTAGAAATGGAATCTCCCGTGCGAGAATAATTTCATCACAAGTGATAAATTATCGAATGTTCATATGGACCGCTCTCTAAATCAGTTCCAACTACACTTTGTCATTAGAGTGGGAACTTCGAATTCGTGGCCGGTAGGCGCAGCTCATTTAAAAATAGGTGGGGCAAATCAAATATGAAGTGGAATATTAAATAATTTAACACTGTAATAAAATTATTCTCGCACTGAGCGAGACAGCATCTTCTTTCTTATTGCATTCCCTATGCTCCACATTAAATTTTCGGGATCTGTATATTCTTTTGAGAGAGACTTTTACAATTTAAAAACAACACCTGCGTAAAGAAATGGCAACAAGGGGCAGATCCCAAAACCTGATCCTCGTTCTAGATCTCGGTGTAAGCAGAGGAAAAATGTCAACAAGGTACAATACATATCTTTGTATGATACATGGAAACAAAAATAAAAACCTCGGAAGAAATTCTCTGTCTGCCCGTATAAATGTAATGATAATGAATTTGTGTGAAGAATAAGCTTAGAACTATTGGTGTATAAAGGCCTAATCTGTTGATCTTATTGGAGCTTATGTGATTAGGTGCAAATTTCACACAATGTTTGGTTTTTTAAAATATCTTTTTAAGTTATGGTGCTTCAGAAATGCAAAAGAAGTAGGCGTGCGTCTTAGATTGATGTTTATAGGTTATCTATGGTTTATATCTCCTAAACAATGATAGTCTTCAAGGGACATACATATTTGTAAAAATAAAAAAAATTTACTAAATCATTTGTTTGTTATTCTAGGAGTCTGTTCGGTTAATTAGGACTGCCCAATTAGAAAAATGTTGGCAGACATTTTGTTCACTGATTTTGAGGTGTAATGCGTGGTTGCGTTCACAAACTTACTCAGAGCAAGCTCTGAGTAAGCTCTGATTACCGGAAGCGTTCACAAACGTACTTTTAGTTCCTCAGAGTATGCTCTCTGAGCATGACCATACTCATACTCTACTCTCGGAGTAAGTTTATGAACACACCTCGTGATTCATTAAGAGGAAGTAATACCTTGAGAATCTCGATTTAAAATAGGAATTCAGTAGTTCTTAATTTACAATTGTAATCTTTCATAAAGCCTTGATGTGTGTGACATTGGCTGAGCACTTTTCGATTTTCGAAAAAAATTTTGTTATGCTTAATTGTGCTAGGTTTGTGCTGCTTTGTGCCGTGGAGATTTTTTTCAATTCCATACGGTTCTCAAGATATTCCAGACAGTGGAATGGAATGGAATGCTGCCAGCCCAGCACTTTTAGAAAAAATGAGTTTTTAGGCCTGAAATAGATTGTGCTATAAATGTACTGAGTTGTGCAGTTCGAATTTTTGCGAAATTTCCTCTCATTTCCCAGAAAATCGAAAATGAGGAGAAAAATTAGCTCAGCAATTTTGTTTTTTTTTTTCCTAAAAATGAGTGGAATAATTTGTGCTACATTTATGCTGATTTATGCCATAAATATTTTCTCCAAAATTCGTGGAATTTTCCGGGAAAAAGCAAATTGAAAAAAAAGCTAGCTCAGCACTTTCGTTTTTTCATATGGTAAAAATTGTGCTACACTTGTACTAACCTGCGCCTTTGAAATTTTTACGAAAATTTTTCTAGTTTTCCTATTAATAAAGATTTCTGAAAAAATGGCTCAGCAGCGTGTTTTTTCGATAAAAATTTTGTATATACTTATGCTACATTTGTGCTGACTTGTGCCGTAAAGATTTTCAGAAAAAGCTTTCAACTTTTTTTTCAAATGGTGGATTTTAGAAAAAATCAGTAGATTGTTTGAAAATCATTGTACGTGGCAACACGACTAATATTCATACCGTTGAGGATCGCAACTCTCCATACACAATATACGACTCGTTAAGTTTTGCATAGCGTCATAAATTATCTGAAGTGTACAGGGTGGGCAAAATTCGTTGTCTACTGAAGGGATCTCGAGAACTATAGCAGCTAGAACAAAACGGATGACACATTCTCGAGCTCTTTTTTCCTGACTATTCCAAATCTGAAAACAGATCCAGCCTAACGATCATAGATTTTGAGTTATGAACGATAATTGAGAAATTGCCATTTTCAATGAATCTGAATAACTCGCTTATTTGAACTCGTATTCGAAATCCGTTGTTACATTCTACAGGCACTTTTTTATGATGAATTCGAATATGATATTAAGAAATTTTTCGATCCAGTCATTTTCGAGATACGAAAGTGATTTCTGATTTTTCAAATGTAAACTATAGTTGAAAGTTCTTTAATCTTGTGGCAATTTTTTTGCTGATTTCAAAAATGTATCATATGTTGCTGTTCACATGAATGTTACACGAGAAAAAAATTCAATACTTTTTCCGGCTTTTCGATTCTCTGATGAATTATAAGTAGGCTGGGTTACCATAGCAACCGTTGAATATGCATTATATTTTGTGAACCTGAGTCTCTATGATTGAAATCACGGATTGCTGTAAATATTTCGATAATTAATTTGCCATCGTTTGTTCTCGCGATATTTGGCATGCTTATCTTATGATGGTTCACAATTCGAACACTATCGTTGACAGAAGTACCTATTTTTCATCATCTTACTTCTGTAAAAATTATAATTATAGATAGCTATCCTATTTTATTTATAATATTACTATTATTACTGACTCTTGAAGTGTCTTTCATAAATAGAAAAACGATAATTGAATAAATTTTCTTCATTAATTATCAGACGAAAGTCTTTTACCCTCTTTAAAAGGATGTCGATCTCGATATATATAAAAGAAAAAATTATTCGTCAGTCGGTGATTCTTATCGCAGAAGGTTGAATTCACATAGGATTATGTGGACCTCACGAACGATAATGCATTTTCAACGGTCGCAAGATGAAAGAACTTTCAACTATAGTTTACATTTGAAGAATCAGAAATCCCTGTCGTATCTCGACAATGACTGGATCTAAAAATTTAATAATATTATATACGAATTCCTCATAAAAAAGTGACTGTAGAATGTAACAACGAATTTCGAATAAGAGTTCAAATAAGCGAGTTATTCAGCTTCATTTAAAATGACAATTTCTCAATTTGCGTTCATTATTCAAAATCTATGAACGTTAGTCTGGATCTGCTTTTTCAGTTTTGGATTAGTCAAGAAAAAAGAGCTCGAGAATGTGTCATCCGTTTTCTTCTAGCTGCTATAGTTCTCGAGATCCCTTCAGTAGACAACGAATTTTGCCCACCCTGTGCAGTGTATTTCAATCGCGATTGCAAGAAAAACGGACTCATTGCAATACATTGATCAGATAAAATCTTCAAAATTTAATAGTGGACGGAGTGACGGACCATCCTAGGAAACCTTGTGGTAGCCGATTGGAGACTCACTTAGACCAGTTTGCACCAAATGCACTTAGTGTTAAGTGTCCCTTAAAATGAACCCTCAACTCATATTACGTTGCACCAACTGTTAAGTGACATTTAAATGGCTAAAGCTAGCCTTAAATTTAAGCGCTCCTGTAATGACCCATTTTTGATGGATTTTGAAAATTGAATGAATTCATTACTGAATACCAAGCTTTTTCTTTTGCCTTTATTGTAATGCCATCAGTCTTTTTTAATTTTCAATTTGGTGTCACAAATCATACTATAGTTAGCAATAAACTCTTTTCTTCTGTTGAGAAGTTGAGTGTCCTTCGTAAATTACCACCACTTGCTTGGCAATCATTCATCATATTCGTTTCGTACTAACAAGGACAATATGGACATTTTCTTCACGTTCCTCTTCAAGAATAATAAAACAAACTCACACAAGATCTTACAAAGAAAGTGTTGTACTTATATGAACTTAGGTACCTTTTATTTGACAATCATTATCATTATCAATATATATCAATAACGAGGGATTAAAAATGATAATAAATCCCAAAACACGAAAAAATAAATTGAGGAGCTGGGTGATTGAAAAAGGAAGAAGATATTTCAATTCTGTTATTAACCCCCTATAAAGAATTTCTCTAGTTTATTGACACCACCAGATTCAATCCACGGTTTATCTTTTGCCCATACCTAGTTCAAAAACCTCCACATGAGCATGACTCCAACCATCACTTGAATAAACATCTTTTGATCACGATGCATTCCGTCATAATGTTCTATTTCTGCTTGTATTTGTGTTAGATCCTAAATGTAACTTTACTCTTCGTCACATTGAAATTTATGTTAAGTTTGAATATTGGCTATTCTTATTATGCATGTATCTTACTCAAATCATGTACAGGCTCACGCCTCCGTGATTACTGTTTATACCTGTATTTCACAGAATAAACTATATTATTATTATTATTATTATTAATGCTAATTCAACAACAAAAAGTTGTTACTCTTTGTTAATATTATACACTGACTCACAGGACAATAAAGTTAGGTTAATGAAATGACAACGATCATAGGCAACCGGCCAACCAATGAAATGGCTTTATGGGACTAGGATGAAGTTGCACCAAAATAAAAAACTGAAATATCACTAGATATAAAAACTTAAGGGCTCCTTACTTAAGAATCTCTTAAGATCTTAAGCCACAGTCGGGCAACTGGGAATAAAATTAAGCGTCCATTAACTTTAAACGAGGCTTAGTTAAGTACTCCCTTTAAGGGGGATTGGTGCTAACGGGCCTTACTTCCTACATTGCACTGGCTTATTTAAGACAGGCTTAACTTCAAGGCTTACATATTTCTCAGATTTATATAGCAGTTACTACAGCAATCACCGAAATAAGTGTAAATTAAAACTTACAAAAATACCAGTCCTCCATAATTAATTCAACGGGTCCATTATTTCCGGAAATAGAACTAAATTAAAAATATTAATGGTTTTTCAACTGCCGTGGCGACGTTTCGCAGAAGTTGCCTTCTGCCTCTTCAGGGCAAAGAAGTCCAAAAATTAACCACATAGTGTCAAAACTTAACGTTAAGTCCGCCTCAAATAAGTCGGTGCAAACGACCATGTTCTGATTTTTCAATTTACATAGTGAAAGCTACGGGAACAATAAATCGTGTGAATTTTCCTTTCTCTCTTTATCGTATTGACTTATTCATCAAGACGAATAGCAAGCATGAATGGATTCTTTTCAAAGCTTATGTATCTGTTTAATTTTTCCACCATATAAAAAAAATCTTATTTGATAAATACTGTATAGTAGTTGTAAAGCATTTAATTCGCTTAAAAAAGTTTTCCATTACAGAAGATAGCAGCTACGCCATGCAACCATTCTCAAGACTTGGAGTCTATTAAAACATGCACCTGTAATAAATATCAAGAGGATGTCAATAACTTGAAAGAAAAGATAGTGGAATTGAGTACAAGTATAGAAGACTTAAAGAAACAAGTCCTGGAAAACATACAGAACAATAGGAAGGTAGAGACGCTAAACGCTACTTTGGTGGAGCTCTCTAAAGACGTTCAAAACCTCAAATTGTTGAGGGAGGAAATGGATAATCTGAAGAACAGATTTAACACCATGAGCTTCTCCACGATTCATCAAACTCCCATGTCTATTACCAGAGCTCCAGCTCCAGTCGCACCCCCACCTCCACCTCCCCCACCACCCCCTCCACCCCTTCTACTTCAGGTAAATAAACCGAACCCTTTGAAAAAGAGTTCCGCACTGTCTAAAGCTAAAAGCGAGACACCTAGGCCTGTTATTTCTTTAGACGATATATTGAAAGTGAAACTGAAGAAAACGTCAGTGAGTATCCTTTGCTTTTGGTGTGGTTCGAAGGACGTTATTTTGGGTTGTCTTGTGTAAAAATAGCCAGTTAAAAATATTGCATGTTTGAAATAGTTGCAGTAATTTTTCACAGGAATTAACGAATGAATAATCTAGTGTAGGAAATAACTGTAGGCACTAACACTATAGACAGGTGAGTCTTAAACCTTTAAAGCGGCCCACAGGCGAGCAACTTAGTTGACAACTACGTTGTCAACGAGGTTGTAAACCATACTAGGCTGAAGGAATATCAACCACCAACCAGTCCACAGACGTTCAACTTGGTTGTCAACTAGGTTGCTCGTCTGTGGGCCGCTTGAGGCCTGGTTGTACAGTTCAAATTCGAACCCAGTTCAACATTGAACTTATAGTCCATTCAAGAATGATTGACATCCCAGTAGGACTTGAAAGTCCAGACGCAGCTTAAATCTGGTCGCAAAAGATCTTCAATAATTTCTGTAGTTTCAATCACAGAAGTGGAATATTTAAATATAACCTAGAAAAGAATTTGAAAAGAAGAAATATTCAAATTCAGATCATATTAATCAGCAATCAAAATTGATATAATTATGTTTCCAATTTGTTGGATTAAATTAAGAATATAAACAGCTGTACATAATTCAATTTAACTTCAGTCAGTGCATAGATTCACAATAATTGGTCTATGGATCACCGTTATTAGGTTTGTTCGTAGAGTGGTTCACAACGGTTGTGAACTGTACAGAGCAAGCGCAATTCCACTTTAGGGGGACGAAAATCCATTTGCGCTTGCTCTGTACAGTTCATAACCGTTAGGAACCACTCTGCGAACAAGCCTATTCACAATACCAACCTGAATTCCGCACACAAAATCTGAACTTATGGGCTATTACCAACTTAAATTCGATTTTCCATAGCCACTCGAGATGTCAATCATTCTTGAATGGACTATAGTTCAATCTATAATTGTACGGAATTATACAGCTGGGTTCAAACTAAAAAACTAAAAAACGCAGTTTGAAATTGAACCATACAACTGAGCCTTAAACTATATTCTTGCTGTATACCTTAGGTTTCTTTGCATTATCTTGCAAGTATGGGATTGCGGTTTCGTTTATAACTTCTCGTTGAGTGTGAAATTATGAATTTTGTTTGTTGCTGGGTGGTAGTACTGTCCTTTACATTAGTAAAAATTTCAATATGATCTAGTGATAATACGCCTTTTTTATGAGCATATAAAATATAATAGTGACTATCTCGCCTTTTCCAATATCATAAATTAAAGAAAAATTGACAATTTTGTTTAATTATTATTCACAGACACAAACAGTAAATCAATTTCAACCATAAATTATGTTCGACAAAGAATTATTCTTGAAACGATAAAAATGTTGCACAAATCTTTTGGTGACAAGATCACAACATCCCTTTACAGTTTATGTGAAACATACTGTACAGGGTGGGCAAATTTCGATGTTTTAGCACTACAGTTTTTAAACCAGAGGAGATACACAAAATCTGATACCCCATTCTCGTTCTCTTTTTCTGAGAAACTAAATATAGTGGTAGTCATTTTTGGCCACTTTCTTTTGTTTTCGAGTTATAAGCAAAAAGTGGAAAAATGGCGATATCGAAATAAATTTATATCTCCGCAAATATTGATGATAGTGCTCTGAAATTGAAACATTATACAGGCACTTTTTTCCGTAGAATCCAGTGGCGTGCTTGCTTTTTTAGCAGGATTTTTAATTACGAAGCTATGACCCAAAGTTATGTTTTTTTAAATGGGAACACTAGTTTTCTGTGCAATTTTTTGAAAGCTTAGTTTTTACTGATTTCAAAAATATATAACATCATATGGTTTGTATCAATATAAATAATAGAAAATGGTCAAAAACCTTTTTTCTCAATATTTCTATGGTTTCAACTTTTGATGAGCATAGAAAAATGTAGCATCGTATGATTACCAATGTCTCTTTCTATAAGTCCTTTCATTATTATGAAAATTTATGAAATATATCTTGATTGAAATTTTGTGAAAATTGGTAAAAAGCATAGAAAGAACGACATTGCCGGAAGGAGACTGCTTTTGTTATAGGAAACTCTATTTTTCTGTGCTCGTCAAAAGTTGAAACCATAGAAATATCGGGAGAAAGTGTTTTTGACCGTTTTCTATTATTTATATTGATACAAACCATATGATGTTATATATTTTTGAAATCATTAAAAATTAAGCTTTCAAAAAATTGCACATAAAACTAGTGTTCCCATTTAAAAAAACATAACTTTGGGTCATAGCTTCGTAATTAAAAATTCTGCTAAAAAGGTGAGCACGCAACTGGATTCTACGTAAAAAAGTGCCTGAATAATGTTTCAATTTCAGAGCTCTATCATCAGTATTAGCGGAGATATAAATTTATTTCGATATTGCCATTTTTCCAATTTTTGCTTATAACTCGAAAACAAAAGAAAGTGGCAAAAAATCACTACTACTATTCTAAGTTTCTTAGAAAAAGAGAACGAGAATGGGGTATCAGATTTTGTCTATCTCCTCTGGTTTAAAAACTGTAGTGCTAAAACATCGAAATTTGCCCACCCTGTACAGGGACTGCCAAAATATACGGCTTACAAAAATTTTACACTTTTTCAAAACTGACTATCTCTAGTACCTCTTTGATTTTGATGATCTTTTTTGTGAATTTTCGGTTAAATTCTTTTATACCACATATTGTTGAAATACTGATTCCACTTACAATAGAGAATGAACAGGGCGTAAGGAAAGTGTAGACATTTTTCAAATCCTGCAAAATGCACCAACTACAACAGGGGCTGACATAACGTGTCACGAATATTTTGGATTTTCATTCATGTTACCAGTGGCGGCTGGTCTGTGAGGGCTATAGGGCTACAGCCCCCCATACAAGAAATCAATACTTTTGTGTTATTTACCTTCCCATACGATTTTTAATGAAAATATTACATTTCACGGTTATTTATATAATTTATTAACGTAAAACTTCCATGCGACTCCTGCAGTTTTGTTTATTTCAATCATAATCTAGCAGTTCGTCCCTGTATGGGCGATG
Organism: Coccinella septempunctata; assembly: GCF_907165205.1. Classification (NCBI taxonomy): domain Eukaryota; kingdom Metazoa; phylum Arthropoda; class Insecta; order Coleoptera; family Coccinellidae; genus Coccinella; species Coccinella septempunctata. Next base: position 18,104,483 of record NC_058196.1, read on the forward strand.
AATCGTATAGCCGCGAATTCTTGCATTCGGACAGTCATTCGGCTCCAGCCGCAACTCTTCGTGTCGGTCAGATACGAAGTTTTAACGAGTAAAAGGGCTAGCGCATAGACAACCTAGCGTGTCTTCGTATTTGTTTTTGTTTACGTGTTGAAATAATGGCGGACAATAGTGTTCAAACTATTATAAAATTTGATTTCGCGAGGCTTTCGCTTTTCGCTGGCGGAAAAAAGCCGTATTAAACTGCTGGGTAGACCGACTCCCGATTTGAATTTAACCCAGGCAGATAAAACTCCAAAAACTTCTTACACAAGACGATTCTCAAGACAAGTGTATAACATGTATAACAAGTGATAACGTATGGGCAAGGGCAGGATTTAGAGACTTGAAGCACCTTAATGAAAAAATTAAGAAGCATGAGCTATCTGCATGTAAATTGTTCGACAGAATTAGCTTTTCTGGTTACGATTAATATCGCTGCTCAATTAGATTCAGCTTACCGGAATAATATTATTAAGCACAACGAGCAAGTAGATAAGAACAGGTATGTTTTAAAATGAATTATAAATTGCATCAAATTTTGTGGAAAACCCCTAGTGAACTAGATCACGAGCCGCCACTGCATGTTACTATCTCTTAGCATAAAATTTACACATATTAAAAGGAAACTTATACGTAAATAATCCTTAATAGTTGGGGAGCCGAAGAGGGAAATTCGGGATTTACTCGAGCGTGTCAGATTAATATAAGGGGATATACCTTGGACTATGTAGAGTACCTACCTCTACCAAAAATAAGCCTGTATATAGAGGGAATTGTCTACTAGGACAGCCTGTCAGAATACAAAAAACGATCATTGTACATAACCGAGCTTGTCAGATTAAGATATATGTGGCTAATTATATGTTGAAAAGAATATATCCTCTTAATCTGACAATTTAAGCGTGACAAAAATGTGTGAGAAGGCGCCAAATTTGCAAAAAAAAAATCTGACACGCTGGAAATTTTTTTTTCACAATTTTAAACTCTTCCGTACGGCCAGTCCCACCACGCAAACTGTCAGATAAGCATGAATTCATCATCAGAGACACGTAGGGCATATACAGTATCTTAATCTGACACGCTCGAGTACACCTGACGATTTTTTTTTTTTTACATCTTTGAGGCCCTGCAAACGCTTTCCCCACCACTGAAAGCGCATACATCATAGAACCTTTTTCTCTTTCCACCATCTAATCTTCAAAATCCACTAAGTCTCGACGACGCTCGAGTAAATCCCGATTTAGCATCGTCGGCTCCCCAACTATAATAAATAAATTATTAAGGCGGAATTCAAACTAGATATAAATAATTATATTCAGATGCATAACACCTACCGATTTAAAAATCCGCAACTGTTACGAGTTACTATCTGAATTCAACTAGCTATCCACCACCACCATTACTAAGGGTGCTCAAAGAAGGACCGTCTCAACAAGGAAGAGTAGATGTTTCGATCTCGTTTGATCTCACAACACAACTCCATCCCTGATGAGAACAGTTACGGAATATCCTGACTATATTGAATGCTGGCAAGTTCTACACAGTATGAACATACTCGAGCGCCATCGAACAGCCAATAAGTCAAGATTGAATTCCCCCCACCCGGCATGGATGTGATCACTCATCTTTTTTGATTTTTTTGTATTTTTTTCTCATTGTTCTGAATGATAGGATATTTTATAATCAGACTAACCTCAGTAATAAAAAAAAATATTTTATAGAAATCTATTTAAGTTTTTTGAACATTTCCAGGAGCGATCAATTACCACTAGAAGATCAACTGGAAGCCAACCGGAGGTGACTCAGGATATGTTGCAGCAAGTGAAACTGCGAAAACCACTTTGCCGATCTATGACTCCTTCAATGCTTCCTAACATTTCCCCAGAAGGTTCCACTAGCCCTCACTCGAGCCTTAGAAAACTTTTAAGAGACGACGGTAGCTTCAGGATAAAGCGTTTAAGGAGGGTGGATGGATACAGTTTTAACAATACCAACAAAAATAAGTTAAGTAGAGAAAGACTATGAGCTGGTTTCACTTCTCTTTTTAATATCGATTGCGAGATTTTTAGATTTATCGACAAACGCTCCAAATCGGAATTTTTAATTTAAGACAGATATTCGTTCATGTTAAGATAATATAACTGAAAGATTAATTTATATACCTAAATATTTATATATCGAAATTATTTATATATCGATGTTGACTTTTCGATGGATACTTTATAAGCGTAAATAAATGCTCGTTGAATTTTTCATAATGTGAATTTCATTTAAGTATATACTCGCATTACTCGATTACTCCTTTTTTGCATATCGATTAAGGAGTTATTCGCCGTATTATAACGTCTTTGGGTCGATTTATTCCAAAGAAAAAAACTTACTTTTTACTTCACATGTAGGTTCTTGCCAGAAACGGGCACATACAATGTCACCGGAATGATAAAAAATTATAATTATTCTATGGATTCCACATATTGGGTTAGATCGACGTTGATGGATTTTATATCTGCGTAATTGAAAGAACAAAATTCAATTCGATGAAGATAAAATTCAAATTCTACACGCCGGTTAGTGTCCTGTATTTCAAAGACTCTTCCACTTCCATTCGTATTTTGTAACGAAATTTTATTTCTGAGATAAAGAAAATATTGTTAGTGATTTTCTTTCTATTCCTTGGAAGCTTTTCAATTACAGAACTGAGCTGTTGTACACAGATTTCCACTGTTAATAGATACAACCAATTTTTTTCCAAACATTCAACAGAATGTTTGTTCTTTTTCATGAAAATAATTTTTTCGAAAACTTTGACTTTAGAGCAATGAACCAAGGGAATCTTCTTTGTGTAAAATTAATTGGTGCTTTATAATTCGCTGTTTTTCCAGCGGCGTTAAAATCAGTTGACAAAACATTTCGAAACCTTGGAATCTCCAAATATTTCGAATAGGGTGCAGAAAAAAGCTATTAACATTGAACATCTGTGTAATTCATATCAGTTTCTAAGATATTGAAAAAAACTGGAAAAAAACCGAGGAAAAAAATGGACAGAAAAAATGTTTCTTTCTCATGAGTAATCTACAGTATTACGTTGTGAAAATTATTAAGGAACACCCTGACAGAGCGAATTTTCAGCTTGTGCATATATTGAAAAATAACACTAAGCAACAAAATAATGCTTTGTTCTACCAACATATGTTCTTATAAACTTGCTAGCTAAGGTATACACGGACGGTGAATAAAAAGTCAAGAGTTAGCGCTCGTTTTTTTGTTGATAGATATTCATGATTTTGAACAACAAAAATTAATATCAACAAATTATAACATTTATGATGACGTTGTAGGTCCCTGCTTAGATTTTTTGGCCTTTCTGGTGTAGGACGACTTCGGTGTTACTCTAAACATGGACTTACAGAATAACGCGATATCTTGATGAAAACGCTCACCGTGCTCGCCTATTTGGAAAAAAATTGAGATGTGTTTGAGAAAAGTGTGTTTTCAAAGACATTTTGTATTCCATTTCTTGATAAGCTTGTAACACCGTTTCGACGAACTTGATAAACTGCGGAGAATTATGATTACCGAGAAAACTTTTTGTCACTGTACAATCAGGCTTTTTTTTTCTCAAGTTTCGAGGAAATTCTGGTGAATTTGATCATGTTAGCAAAATCTTTTTTGATGAATAGTATCCTCAATCTCACGTTTACTATGTTGCCACAACACCCATCGTTCTGAAGAACAAAGCGAAATAATCACAGCGTCAAGAGTTGAATTTTGTCCATAAGAGATGCTTTATTTCTTGAGATTTTTTGAACATCCAGGTTTGTTCGAAGTTCAAAACAGCCATATAAAAAATTTGCATTTTTTCAATTAGCGTAAAAAAGCAATTCCTGGAATATCTTAACGAATGAAACGACTGTGCGTGGGTTATTAAACAGGGCGATTCAGAACTCGAGGCGAAAAATTGATTGCTATTCTTGATAAAAAAAATATAAAATTTTTGGATATTACCTTGTTTCCGAGATATAAGTGTTAAAAATTTCTGCATGTCATCAATTTCAAACTTTAATAGCTGATAAAAATACAGAAAAAATTAAATCAAATGTTCAAAAAAGCCACCATTAGCATCGATACATGCTTGACAACGCAGAATAAGGGAATTGTACACTAATTGCATGTTTTGCCTATTCTGAGTGTATTCGACTGCATTAATAATTCGTTCCATTAATTGTTCTTCATCATTTATTTCCACTGCGTAAACTTGTTGTTACAAATGTCGCCATACAAAATAATCCAAAGGATTCAAATCAGGTCTCGCTGGCCATAGCACCTGACCACGCCGACCATTGAAATTTTGGTTTAACTAGGCGACAACATTTCGTCCAACATGCGGTGGTGCTCCATCGCTGTGCTGATACCACATACGATTGTATACCAAATCTACTGGAAAATTTAGCAAATTATCGAGATTGTTTTCAAAAAACTGCAAGTACGCATCGGCATTCAAATGATCAGGCAGAAGTTGGATTGGTAGTAATTTTTTGTCAAAGACTCCGCCCCATACATTAATGGAGAATCTTTGTTGAAAACCTCTTCTTTTAAAAGCGTGAGGATTTTTTAGAGACCATACATGTTCATTATGGTAGTTATTTATGCCATCTTGAGTAAAAGTAGCTTCGTCCGACCAAAGCGTCTCCCTTAAGAAATTTCATGCTGCTGAAGAAGCCATTGACAAAAGGGGAGTCAAGGGCGATCCTAGACTGATTTTGTGGGAGGGGGGGGGGTAGTAATTGAAAGAACAATTGAAAATTCTAATTAAGACTTCAAATATCACCCTGTAATTATCTCTAGGTAGCATTTGCAGACCCATATTTTTTTCTTAAAATTGTACAAGGAATCTCTCGTTCTCATTTCATTATAATGTTGTTGTTTTTTTTGATTTTCATATAAAAAATTTAAAAAATCGAATTCGTTATGGGCTCTGGGGGGGGGGGTAATTACTCCCATATCTATGATCTGCATAAGCGTAAATGTCAAATATTGACTCGATTTATATCAAACCTTGGAAACGAAAAAAAATAAAAAATATTCCAGTAATTGTTTTTTCGAGCTAAGTAATTGTGGATGATAATTTCTGAAGTATGGCTGTTAAAATTTTTAAACTTCTATCAAACCTTCGCGTCTGAAGGAACGTTCTGAGAAATAGAACCTTCTTTCCATGGAGGAAAACAATTTTGATTTTCTTCAAGACTTTTAAGGATGTACATGGTGAGTCTTTGGCAGTAGATTCTTTGAAGTCAAAAGAAACACTTTTATCCTTTACCTTTTTTTTAGATGCGGCCTAGATGAAAACTATAAAAAGATATAGCCATTTCATAACGAGCTATGCCACCACTAGCTATTACACTAGACAGTTGTCTAGTGATCCACAGTTGTGGATCTTTTAAACAGAGTTGCATTTAGCTAAGGTACTCAGTTTTTCGAATTTAACAGATATTTTTCATTTTTGATTATCAAATTACACGAAAACGGCGCATTATGCGAGAAATATGAAGAATACTCTATTTCCCAGAATGGTCAAATACCCATTAGTTCAATCTACTTTTAAGAGTTGGGTACTTTAAATTACTGGTCTTTTATGTGATGTAATAGTCATAAGGACCTGGAAGACTTGGGTGGAATATTGTGTTCAGAGAAGATCAATCAATACAATGAAAAACTATATTCCGAAAATAATTCCATTGGATAAAATCGTTTGAGAGATACTGCTCAAAATTTCATTTGCAACAGCCCGTATATTTTTTTCCGATCCGAATTGTACAAAATGGTATGCGATAAATTGTTTCTTTGGAAATCAGGAATCTTCCGTTGCAATATAGGTATGTGCAAGCAAAAGACTCACCCTGTCTAATTATAAATGCTCCCTTATAGTGCCTAAAACCATGAGATGAGTCATGTCCACTCGAGGGATCCACTAAACTTTTTTGACATTCGAGTTAGGAGATCATCTTCCGCAAGTTATATATTCAAAAACGTTTTGATAAATTGGGGTTACTAAATATTCGTAAAATGATTGTTAGTTGTCATCTAGATTGACCAAATATGTTTACCACTAGTCGAAAAAAGTTTCGGTTTTTTTACTGTCTTAAAAAGCCTCAAAAAAATAAAATTGTACTGAATAATAGTAGTCGCGGAATTTGAAAGTTATTTTTCTACTATTATGCACTGTTAATAGAAGGAATACGATCAATTACCAACTTAATAATATTTTTATTTGCATAAAAATGTAGCAATCTAGCTGAAAATTGATCGAGGTCCTAATGTTGATTGAAACAAGAGTTAGCGTTTCGGAAACGTTATAACGAGTGGCGTTTTCCTATACCAGAAACCAATAGGCGCATTTCCACCCAGAAAAGCTATTTTACTGCGTACTTTTATGTGTTATTTGGAAAACTAGAGAATGGTTCTCCCTTATTGCCCATCAGGTTTCGATCATCGGAAAATTCAATAAAAAAGTAGATAGTTGGTGTAGTATAGTTAATTCAAGAAAATTAATATAAGTGAATGAAGATTATTATAATATACAGAAAAATTATTATTTTTTTTAGAGAAAAACTGTTTTTAAAGAAATAATATAATATATATAGGAACAGATTTTATTGCAGTTGAGGTTTGTTTGAACTAAGATTTTTCTGCATACAGTGATATTAACTGCTCGTCAAAAGTAAAGTATATTGAAACTATTTCTCAGGTTAAATTGATAAGATGTCACAGAAATTATGTAATCACATCACCAAAAATATAGAAGTACACATAAAAATTTTCGAAAAACCGAAATTTTTAGTATTTCTCAAATTCACCGTCAATGCAAAGAATGCCCTCGATATGCATCAGGGAAACTACTTGGCATCTTCTCCGTAAGTTGAAAGCAATGTTAGATGTGGAATACTTTTGTTGTAGTAATCACCTGGTGGGTCTATGTGGCAGCGCATTATCATCCAGAATAACGAAAAATTTCGCAAACAGCTGTGTGAAATTGTGGGACTACTCCCTTGATCTTCATCAATATATTATAATTATGTCTGATAGTTCGTGGTTCTTGGAAGTATTAATAAATCCGTTCTACCATCGACACAACGAAACAAACTCCCCAAACCATAATAATTGTGCCTCCTCACTTCTTCGTATATGATTGAACGTATCCACACTCGTTATCTTGCACCATCAGAAGAACGGCCACAGCTGGACTCGTCAGTAAAGAGTACGTCATTCATTTCGCCAGTGTACCTGTTCCACTGCCCACTCTTATGTTTGAGCTTGTGCTCGCGAGTGACTGCAACTAATTAGTCTTAAACAACGTCCCGATACTAGACTGCCATATATCTTAAAAACGTTTGAACATAGAAAAAATTGCTAGGTACAAAATTTGTAGAAAATGTTATGCTCTACAACTTTTATACTGAATGCGAAAAAGATTTGAAGCCCAGGGGGGGAGATAATTCAAAAAAACTGATTTTTGTGATCTTTATGGCCAATTTTTATTGTTTCGGCTTGCTAAAACTGTCAGATTATATTTTCTCCGTTATTCTTGAATCATTAGCTTCAAAATAAGAAAAAACGCCACCGCGTTTTTTTTTACTATTCTGACAGCCTGTCCTAGACAATTCCCCCTATATACAGATCTAATTTTTGGTAGAGGTATGTCCAAGGTATGTCCCCTTGTATTAATCTGACACGCTCGGCTAAATCCCGAATTTCCCTCTTCGGCTCCCCAACTACTATGATTGTAGGTGCTCCTTAATTTTTTGTTATTTTTGCGTCGGTGGAAATTCCCTGGGATATCAGAACCAGTTCAGAATTGCACCTCGAACGTAGCTATTAAAATGTACATGAACAAAATATGATCAAAATTGATAAAAAATTCCACGTTGAACCAGAAAATGTGTCTATAATGCTTATGTCTCTGAAAAAATATGAAGATGATACAGAAAATATGCATCTTCGGAAAACATCAGTATCCTTAACCTTTGACGAGCAGTTTATTTTACTGATCTTGATGAGTAATTCTTAACCAAATCTGCATTTAATGGAAGTTTTTTATAATGATATTATATATTCATATTGAAATATTACATAAATATGTATCTGTGTTGACTTTGAATTTACATTTATTGTGATATAATTTATTCCACATATTTATACTTCATTTCTTAGAGCATTATATCATAGAATATATAAATAAATACCTAATTGCTTATATATAGTGTATAATTTATCCTAAAAACTGGTTTTATTTTGCATATAAATTGTAGATATCATGATTCAAGATTTGAAAGCGTCTGGATTTATCCGTTGTCTTTTATTTATAAAGATTTTTGCAGGCCAAATATGTACGGGTTCGATCTCTCTGTCTTATGCTGCTAAGCTTTTTCTGCATTCGTCATTTGTAATTTATAGGGAAAAAGCATCTTCTAATGAAGATGCCATTGTGATAGCGAAACACGTGTCGTGGTTTAAAAACTCAGTTGGTGAAAATCGTACATTTCTAGAAACATTGCTCTACAACTTCATGTTATAAGAGTTTTCCAGATCTATAGCTAAGAATAAGTGAATTTATTTTCGAGCTGGCCTGTACAAAGAAATGCCAAAAAATCTCAAAAGGCGAAAATCTTTGAAGGAAAATATTTACCTTCATAAACCAAACGCAAAATTGCATGGAGATGCGCACTAGTATTACCCTTTAGTCAATTTTGCATTTAATGTAGTTTTTTTGTATTTTAGTGTGTCTTAATAAACCGTTTTTAGCGATACTTACTATACTATACTATTATTATTTTTTTGTGTATATACAGGGTAGTCCAGATCGTAACCAAGAAATTTTAACCAGGTATTCTACATAAAAAATAAGCCCTAGTTTGTCATATAAACATATGTCGAGAAATGTTTCCTCTCCGGGATAAGGGGTGTTGAAATTATAGAAAAAAAAATGTTTTGTATTAATAACTTTCACACTGTTTGAAATATTTTTATGAAATTTGAGACATAGGTTTTGAGCGTCAAGGAGCACTTTCTGCATAATATCATTCCTTTTCTACCAGTGGCGTCCGTACTGCAGCGAGACTGAATATTTTCAGATAAAAAAATGATGTGCCACATGTTTTTCTGACAATAAAATTTTTTATTTAAATCCTTATTTAATTTGGAGCAAATTCGGTCACTTGACTTCTTGCTGTACGAGGCACTGTTTCCGGTTAAAAAAATAAAACACATTCTCATGCATGAATAAATCGCCAAAATTTGATATGGTAGGTACCTAATAATAATAAGACTATTTTTGCTATATCAAATTTTGGCGATTTTTTCATGCATGAGAATGTGTTTTATTTTTTTAACCGGAAACGGTGCCTCAAACAGCAAAAAGTCAAGAGACCGAATTTGCTCCAAATTGAATAAGGATTTAAATATTAATTTTTGTTGTCAGAAAAACCAGTGGCGTATCATTTTTTTATCTGAAAATATTCAGTCTCGCTGCAGTACGGACGCCACTGGTAGAATAAAAAAGAAATGATATTATGCAAAAAGTACTCCTTGACGCTCAAAACCTATGTCTCAAATTTTATAAAAATATATCAAGCAGTGTGAAAGTTATATAAAAAGCATTTTTTTTCTATATCACAATCTCCCACCATTTCTTGCAACCTTCTGTAAAAAATGCTACTCTTTTTGTCAATGTGCAGTCATCTTTACGCTTTTTTGTTCTCAAGATATAGTAAATCTTATCCAAAAACTGTAATGTATTAAATTTCATTCGAATTTGCCAAATATTGAAAAAACTGTCGTAAATTTACTGGATTTTGGAGGCCTTGTTAACAAGCGTGAGCGTCTTCGGAGCTTATACGCGCTTGTTATGTGCCTGCTTAGATTTAAAAAAAAATCGGATGTTTGCGTATCTGCAAAAGTTGCGGCGCTTCTAAATCCTCAGTTGAAGCCAGTGTTATAAATCTACTTCTGATCTGCTTTCAATGTGGATCTACATTTTATATTATCACCACTTAAAAAGGCAAATGTAGGTCTAAGAAGGATTTACCTGCATCTTGTTGAGGACAATGCATTTTAGGACGTAAGTTGATGGAAAATGAATTTTTCTTCTGAAATATATCAATTTTGAATCCGGACATCCTGTATATCCAAACAACAAAGTGATAGTTACATAACATTTGAAAAAATTCTGTTTTTTCTTATGTTGTTGTTGGGGCTTCTAGAGACATAGGACTCTATATCATTAATACAGCGGTAGCTACGCCTCTGGTTTCAGAATAAAGAGTTCGTTAATGAATGGACTATCATGATTTGATAGGAAAATCATGTTCTTCAAGTTCAAAATTACATAATCGATTGGAAAAGGGTCGTTATGTATCTGCCGATAATGCCATATGAAAAAGTTTATGAGAGTTTTTGTGCTAACTCACTCCCTTTCAATTCAAAATGTTTCATGAAATCCGTTTTTGTGATCATTGAAACAAAACTATGGGCACTTTAACAATTAGAAGAGTAAATAGAAGGTGCACGTGATATTTATATCATGCGCTGTGGTGCTTGAATCAATTGGTAATAGTTGAACCTATTTATTTTGTGGATATCAAATGTTTATTGTAACACATTAAACTATTTGGAACACTTATTTAGACTTCATTTTCTACTGGTATTGAACTGAGTACTTCAAGCGACTGCCTTGGGATTCATAAGGGCCTCTAATTCTTTCATTTCTTTCTCCTGTCGTGCCTTATTCTCAATAAGCAATTGAGCCTCCCTAGCTTCTCTATGTTGTTCTTCGATTTCCCTGAGCCGGGCTTCCTTTTTAGAGAACCTTCTTTGATGGAAAGCTCCATAAACAACACCAACAGAAAGTAAGCTCCATCTTGCAAACTGAAAAATTACTCGTGCTAATCCAACAATGAAAAATGATAATGTTATACAATAAACGTTGAAAGTAGAAATAGAATGTTCTCATGCCCATCACAATTACATAATCAAGTTAACCCATTTTGAGTTTTCGTACCTTGATTAATGGAGCTACCTGAACTGGTGGTGGAAGGGACATAATTCACGTTTTGAAAATTTTCAATATTTTCAAATTGGGGGCTCTCAGCACCTTGGTTTGTGATAAATTTTTAAGTGAAGATTGCAAGTCCTTCACAGATTCTCTGTCATAGACAAACGTAACAAGTTAGGTTAATCCAGAGACAACCTGTCTCCGGGTTAATCATTTGATTTTGACACATGAAAGAATAATCTATGATGGGGATATGCTTCGTTAAATTATATTACAGGCCAACCTGATTTCAAATTACTTTTGCAAAAGATCATTCTGAGTAGGGATGGCTGATCCAAACAATTTCATGGATCAGTTCCGACCTGATCCGGTCCAGAGATATAACTAGTCCAAAGATCAGTTCCAGTCCAGTTTCTAGTCCGGACATATTGAAATTGGCTAGTCTATTCCAAAACTCTAACGTCAGTTGTCTACTCCGCGATCCAATTCATAATCCGACAATCCGAACTCGAACAAGTCGAACAACTAGTCGGCTGGTCCATTCTCTGTCTCGAGTCCTCCAGTCCGTAACTCCAGAATCTGTTTTCGTTGCTCGTTCTCGACTCGATTCAAATCAAAGTAGAGCGTACGCGTACAGCGATACAGCGAACTGACACTGGGGGTCGCGATCCGAACCGAATGGACTGGTACTCGTACCTGATTAAATTGTCAGTAAGGATCAGTTCCATTAGTCCGACCAGCCGGACCTGTTCCAAAGTATCAGTTCCGCGTACGCTTAGCCATCCCTAATTCTGAGTTTGCGAAGATTCGCGTAATAGGAAAGATTAACCTCCTCTTTGGGTCTTTGGTTTTGGTATTAATCTTTCTCACAAACATTATTGTCGAAATATTCTATGCGTAACTGATTCACTCATCTTCTGTGGCGTAGCATGTAACCTATAAATCTGACAGATGCGTCAACATTCTTAACAACAGACAGCGATCTTCTAATAGTTCTATCAGCTAGGCAACTAAATCTCTTCGAATTGTTCAGTGTTAAATTCTTAATTTTGCCGATGAAAAGACAGATAACGATTTGTTCAATTGAAATTATTTATTTCAAGATAAGATATATCGCCAAGTAATTCACAGATAAGTGCACTCGGCTTTTGAAATTCGAACACACTTTAGAAAGTGGAAAACTTCGAAACGTTTCCGCTAGTGATGTGTTGTATTTTTCGGTGAAATTTGGCCCAGAAAGACTAAGGAAATGTGGATCCTTTCAACCCTTTCCTTTTTAGTTTCAGTATTAATCACTCCTTTCTTAACGACTTTGTTGTGTATAATATTTTTAGCAGCAATTGGGAAGTCGATTGGGGTGAGGAGATTATATGTTAGGATACTGCTTATGATATTTGAGGTAAGTAATTTTTTTATTTTTCTGAGGAAATCTGTTCGGAACATTAGCTTAGCATTTACCTTTTTGTGTTACCTATGTAATAATATAGATTTTCATAGTAGGTAAAAGGGATACAAATTAATTAGAATTCTTTAAACATTTCCTTATAGCTGCGTAATTATCGGGAAAATAATATTGAAAGTATTGATGCTCTTCATAGCTCCTCTGTTGAATTTGTTTAACTTTCGTTACTTGGAAGAGGTGTCATCTTATATGTAGGTATATTGTATATTACTGAAAGAAAGTGGAACAATTGTTGAATATTTTATAGCAATATTTTCTTTCATCGAAGCTAAACTGTCACTTTCCTATTTTGGAATGAAAGTTTTTTAAACCTATATCCAGAAGGGAAATCCTTTACAGATATAAGTGGAAACTCCTAATTATTGCGATTTAAAATTACCTACAGCTGTTGATCTTGCCTTATGTATTGGGTAGTAGAAAATAAATCATCAAAATAACTTTTGCAACCGATCATGTATAAATGCATAAAACTCAAATTATTATAATTGGTATAGCAAAATGAGGAATGAATTTTGGATAATATTGAATGATAGATTGCATCATTAATTTTTATAGAAAAAAAGAAAAAGTGTTTCCTGTTGCTTTAATAACTATAACCATATTTCTCACTATGTTAAGTTCTGTTCGGGATGCAGCTTATCGTCATAATTTCATATAGTCCACCCTGAAATATTGAAAATATTAATTTTTGTAATAAAAAACCGTCCTGCTGATGAATATTAACATTATCAACAAGTGTTACGATCTGAATTGAACTAGCCAATTTGCCATCGTCAGAGCTACTAAACGGAGAACTTTCTACCGAAGAAAAGCAGACAATTTTTGTTATAGATTTCAGAAAACGTTGAAAAATAAATTCCGCGAATTGTGATGAGCGTATTTTTCAAATTTCTTTTTTGTTGAATAATCTTTCGCGGTGATGTTGTCAAGGCTAGAAATTAAAGGTAAAAAAACAGGTTTAAGAAAATAGTGGGAGTTATGTATTTTGTTCCGAGCCATTCTCCCTATAAACGAAAAGAAAAGAGAGACGCCTATCGATCTCTTAATTATTTTAAAACAACCAGATAGTCATAATTCATGAACCAAAAAAAATTCAACCAAAATTCTAAGACAATTCTTTTCACCATTGACTGGTCATTGAACTTCCGAGGTACTTTCTAACATTTATACGCAGTGAGTCAGATGAAATTACTCATTAATACTTTTTCTTCATGTTGAGATGAAAAGTTTGGAAACACCCATTTTGAGATACAGATTGTCGAAAATATGTAGGAAATCAAAATTAATGAATAAATGTAAAATTCAGTTTAGGTCTTATGCGCCCCATCCTCTATCAGTTTAACTGAAGATTATAAGGGTGCTTTGGCAGTGTTTCGAACATATCTACCGTGTGATCGAAAATTAAAAAAAAATTGTTGATATGAAATAAGCAGAGCGTTAAATTTTGCGTCATTTCTGACTAACCACTTTTATTGTACTGGTCCTCAAAGTTTAACAAATTTGGGAATTATTTTAACACTTGTTTTCTGAAAGTGTCTTCTAAAATGACCTAATAATGATGAAGACGTTGTGGACCATTAAATTTTGCTTTTAATGGAATCAAGAGCGGTTTCGATGTTCCGATGGTCAGAGGAGGGTGAGCTGTGTACTACGTGGTACTATTAGGCTTGTTCCGAGGCTTGTTCCTTGTTCGTGGAGTGGTTCACACCGGTTGTGAACTGTACAGAGCAAGCGCAATTCCATTTTAGGGTAGCGAAAATCCATTTGCGCTTGCTCTGTACAGTTCACAACCGGTGTGAACAAACCTAATAGGTTTTATAACTCGCGTACCCCAAGGTCAAATTATTGTATTTATACTTCCAGTCTAGCCCTCGTTCTAACCCAAACAAATATTCGAAAAAACGTCGCAAATTTTAGAACTACAGAATTTTCCATTACTTTTCTTGTTACTGCACACGGGCAATTCTGAAGTCTTCTTGATTTCACAGTCACATCCTCATCATCCTCATTTACTTTTATCTTTAATAACTTATTTTGGAAGATATTTCCAGAAAACTGGTATTGAAACGAATATTATTCTGAAAAATTCTAAGAAGAATTGAAAATACGGGATTCTAAGTTACTAGTAGAGAAATAGATTTTTATTAATAATAGTTTTTGTTGTCTTCGAAGTACGAGTTTTCTCACAAAGTGCTTGTTAGTGGGCAATTTTCCATATGGGGAGAGCCAGTTTGTCTTCAACAGGAACAATCAGAGATCTCACTTGTGTTGTGTTTGTAAACTAGAGCATAGTACATAAAAATTTTCTCGTAATATGGACTCGAAAATGCCATGAACCCTCGACAAACATTGTGATAAAGGTTTATCTGCCTCACATTGGATTACAATAGGAAATATACTAAACTAACTAAACTGAAGCATTAAATCAATAGTAGTGGCAAAAACTTCAAGGGCAGCGCTGGAGCCATGTTTGCCATATGCTCGGTAGTTTTGAGATTTTTGGAAGTCGTGAAAGGTGATTACCTTTTTTATGGAACTTGTCAAACTAGCCTGCAATCTTTCAGGTTGTTTGGATGAAATCTTCGTACGAAATTATCTCTTTAAATTCCCAGGAAAAAACAGTGCTGACGTAAAGTTGGATATTCCTTTATTCATGCATGACTGATCAATAAAGATGAATATCCGGAGGATTGTTACTATTTGTGGAATTTACTTCTCTTTTTATGAATGCGTGTATGATAATATAAATATGGGAATTCGTAAAAAAACAAATTGGGCGTGAGAACGCGATAGACTGAAATCAAAAGAGGGTCAATTGCATTCGCTCCAATCATTTAGTGAATTGTTGAATAAATCACTGGAAATTGTTATTATGGAAATAATTCAAGACACCGGAAAAAACTAATTATGAGCACGCTCCCCAGTTGGTGATCAATTCCAAGAGATCCTTATCCTAAGCAAAGGTTGAGGTGCAGGCAGTGCAACAAGACTAGGGACTAAGGGTTAAGATTTAATAATAATAACTAGTAGGCCAGGGGATACATCTTTTCTGACCGATTTGCCTTGAATCCTAATGAAATGAATTTCATGAATACCTAGGCAAAAAACACTCCAGTCCATGATCGGTGCCAACCTCACTTTTGTTAGTATATCGTCAAAGTGACGTGAATTCTCTCTTTTGGTAAAGTAAAAAATATCAATAATAACAAAGGCCAACAAAATGAAAAAAAAAATTGGTGCCGGAAATCTAACATCTGATTTTAGATGTTTTCAATGTGCTGATTCCAAAAATGCCACTAGATTTTTTCTATCAGCTCTAGTTTCTGAGATACACGTTACAGGTTAAATGGTATATTTTTTTCTGATAAAGGACAACAAATAAACATTAAATTAAACATAAAACATAAAGGTAACAAATATGGCTCAATTCCTATTGGTCATTCTACTATCTAGTACCATGAAGGAAGAATATGAAACAATAGCATTAGTTTTGAGAAAAATTAAATACGAAGAACATCAGTCGTCAATTTGTGTTGATTTAAAAATGATTAACTTCCTCCTTGGACAGCAGAGTGGTTATACAAAATATCCTTGTTTTTTGTGCCTTTGGGACAGCAGAGCTAAAAATGAGCACTGGGTTAACAAAAATTGGCCTTCAACAGATGTCATGATTCAAGAAATACAAAACGTGATCAACGAACCTTTGGTTCCAAGAGAAAAAATGTTACTTCCGCCCTTGCATATCGAGCTAGGCCTAATGAAGCAATTTGTGAAGGCTTTAAATCGAGATGGAAATTGTTTTGGGTATTTGTCACGTAAATTTCCTGGCATTAGCACGGAAAAACTAAAAGCTGGTATATTTGATGGTCCTCAAATAAGGCAACTTGTTAAAGATCCACAATTCACCACATCAATGAACGAGACTGAATCTAACGCTTGGAGTTCATTTGTTCAAGTAGTACAAAATTTTCTTGACAATCATAAAGCAGAGAATTACGTAGTATTAGTGGAAACTATGCTTTCAAATTTTAATATTCTCGGCTGTAACATGAGTATAAAAGTTCACTACCTCCACAGCCACCTAGATCGTTTTCCAGAAAACTTAGGTGATTGTAGTGAAGAACAGGGGTAAAGTTTCCATCAGGATATTAAAACTATGGAAGATCGTTATCAAGGACGATGGGATAGCCACATGATGGCGGACTACTGCTGGAGCCTTCAGCGAGACTGCCCTAGTAAACTCCATTCTAGAAAATCGTATAAAAGAAAATTTTTATGTGATTAGTGACTAATGTAATTATGTAAATTAAGTTTTTGCAATAAATACTTAAATCCATGTGTCTTTGTGTTTTTCAACTGTCAATAGTAATATTATATATTATAATAGTTATAACGTAAATTATATACACAATTTTTTAAAAAAATCTCAAAAACTAGATCTGATAGACAAAATCTGAGAACTTTTTTACATTCTGCATCCAAAAATTACTCAGAAACAGTTAAAAAATCGCAGGCACCAAAATGTGTGTTGGCCTGTGTAATCTATAGGTTTTTTTTCGTCTTTTCCTATCTGACTCCAGGGTTTAGGGAGTTTCTTGGTACGGTCTGCATATTCGACTTTCATTTGATTTTTTCGCGACCGGCGAGTCGCTGCGGTTTTGACAAGTAGACAATTTTCCGAACCCTATAAATTAGTTGATTTTCCCCCATCGCCTCTGCAACTCGTCGCTCACGAAATTATATACCGAAAAGTTCAGCTGTAGCAAGAGCCTACGACAAGAATTCATTCCTTTTGATATCGTGCAGAGCAGGGGTTCTCGAACGTTTCAACTTTCGGGCCATAATACTTCATTGAATTTCAAGGCCAAAGGCACAACCTAGCTTTTATCTATATTCATACAATGTTTTAAAACAATTTCAAGGTCTCCTTCTCCTTAATGAGAATCAAAAAATTCCGTTGAAACGGTTCATTTGCATTTCCTCTTGAGAAGGGTCTTCACCGTTTTAGTGTTCAGTTCAGGAATAAGCATGCTAGAAATACTGCTAGTAGTGCGATAGGAGCGTTGATGGCGTGCAGAAATCTATCCCTTAAGACTAAGGGCTGTAACCCTAAAATACTGCGATGGATGTATGTCATGATTGTGAGACCTACAAACTATATAGCAGTAGTCTGGTTTGCTGAAGCAGAGCTGACGAACACGAGAAAAATACTCGACAAGGTACAAGGGCTTGCCTGTGCGCGAATCAATGGAGCTATGAGAACGTGCCCAACTAGAGCACTTGAGGTCATCACAGATCTCACTCCTCTACATCTGTGACAAGGGCTGCCGCTGGGACAAGCACCAAGTGTACACTATTGTTAATCTCCTGCTCGAGAGTTTTTCCGGAGTGGACATAAACCTAAAAAGAAGCTTGTAACGCCTTTTTCTCGGGGTACTCGAGCGCCAGCTGGTAGCTACGAGCCGAAGACAAGGTTCCGCGATGTCTGGGGTGTTAGCGACAAACAGTGAAAGTCAAAATCAACGTATACAAATTATATTTGTCGATTCGTACAAGGAAACACAAATGGCACTATTACATAATCCGTACAGTGAAACACTCGATATAATGGGTTAAACGGAAACAGTCTACTTCATACACTTGAAACAGGTTTATCTCGGAATTAGATACAAATGACAATATTAGTGAATTTACAGAGCAAAACGGGCGGAATGAAACAGGGGATCCGATCTCAAACGTGATACGGGATTTACGTGTTCGCCAGCCAGAACCCAAGACGCACACCTAACGGACAAGTATCGGACCTCAGCCGGGCTAAGGGATGAAACAAGACGGCACAGACTCACGACAGCTCACCCCCCAGGTGCGTTCTGCACCCCCTGAGTATCCACGCCAGCGGGGTGCTTTAATAACAGCAGAGGTGAGCGTTGGAAAACAAGGGAGGAAAGAAGATTAGCCATTCCATAGTGCGTTCTGCACCCCCTGAGTATCCACGCCAGCGGGATGCTTTACTAGCAGTAGGAGTGGACGTTGGCGAGTAAGATATGAAGGAAGTTTTTGCCACTCTAAAGTGCGTTCTGCACCACCTGAGTATCCACTCCAGCGGGGTGCTTTACTAGCAGTATTAGTGGAGCTTAAACTGTGGTATAGGAAGGGTAGAAAGGGAGGCTGAAGTTAAAAAAAAGGAGTGTCGTCTTACCTATGGTTTCGGTATGGGCACTTGCAATCGGAAATTTAAAACTACCAAATTTAATCTTCAGGTTGATATTATTAAAATCTACAACTGATGCAACGTATTCATCTTTAGCCAAAGAAGATAACGAACATTAACTCCCTTCAAGTTAGTGCATATTATGAGTCAATTTTCTTCCACAGCAAAAATATCTTTAATCTTTAATGCACCTCACTCCATTTGCTAACCGTCGTCTGAGGGGTGACCTGATAACAACTTATAGAGCCCTTCACGGCTTGTTCAACGTTGATGTGTCCCATCTCTTTTGCCTTAATGCTGACTCTCGTCTGCGTGGCCACAACTTCAAGCTGACGAAGGAGAGGTTCCGGTCCACCAGCAGAGAGTTCTTCCTCCCTAACGGGGTTTTTAATTCCTGGAATAGCAGGATTCCACAGCAGCAGTGAACGCCCGCTCTGTGAATGGCTTCAAGAGTGCTATGGATAGATGGTTCGCCAGTGTTTCTTCGTGAGACTACTGTGAAATTGTATGTGTGTTGTGTACATTTCATTCATCTCTTGTTTTTCTTTTCCACAATGTCAACTCGTATTAATTTTATTTTTTATATGAGTTTATAGATTACAATCTCAACTCTTGTGTATATTCTTAATAATAATAATAATAAATATATTTAAAAACTGATCTCTTGTATTTTCCATGCAAATAACTAGTTTTGGTATGCCTTCAATCAGTTTGTATAAACTTGAATTATGTTCGTCACATATTTGCGACTTCATATTTTCCGAAGTGATTTGACATTGTGATGAAATACGTAACAACATAGCGCTGATTTAAAACCCAAAAATGTTTTGACAAGCGTCATAACCCAACATTTTCGTACTATACAGACTGAAATGTGTCAAATTTACATGGCCAACCGAGTGCTAAAATAAAAGTGAATGGGGTATATCTGAAGCCATTCTATCAATAAATACTTTGATCGCAATTTCTTCATAATTTATTGCTTATTCTACTTGGCTATCTTGCACGGTGGGTAAAAAGGAAAAGTTTTTGTGAATAGAACATAATTGATTATCGTTTCATCGGTGGAAAGTTTATTATTTGTACTGTCAGTAATTTTCATCAAAATTTTCAAATACTAACCGAACCCTCGTATTTTATTCGAATACCTTATCCATGAGACCAGAATTTTGAACAAACGATTACTTAATAATCGTAGAGATATGCATATTTCGAAATCGTTAAATCATTTTCCAAACGAGTGATTCCGAAACGTTTTTGTTCACCTTAGGCATTTCTATCCGCTCCCAAGGTTGCGATGCTCGATATCGTACGGATTTTTCGATAACTCTCTTATGCTTGCCATAGTTTATTCATTATCTATACGGTCAAAGGTCGTCCATTAGTTTCGTTCTTTTTTTATATCTGGATTTACCTGACGCCCCTGACGGATAATAACTAAATGATTGCATTTCCGCAATGATGGTCCATGATCTTTTTAAGATCGTTTTCAGCGAATTATTCTAGAATTTGGATTAAAAAAACTTGTTGCACTTTGTCCGTCCTCGATTCATTATTAAAACTAGACAAACCTTCCGTCCAGTCTTCTCTTTCAAATCAAATGAGTATTCTACTCGAAATCCATTTATCTTATAGAGGAAATATTTTTTCTTGGAAAACAAGTTTTGAGACACAGACTACAGACTCTCCATATATTATAGCAAAACTTTATCAAATCAAAATTTTTCTGCATAAATCCTTCTTCAATTCAAATTGAACAGTTAACCTACATACAGTTTATAATGCAGAGTTATGTTAATTTTTCGAAGGGTACACTTTTTATTCAATTCGAAATTTTATTAGAACTGAAGACGAATGTACATATACTCCATTCACTTTTATTTTAGCAGTCGGTTGGCCATGGAACTTTGACACATTTCACTCAGTATAGTACGAAAATGTGGGGTTATGCCGCTTGTCAAAACATTTTTGGGTTTTAAATCAACGCTATGTTGCCCGTTCTACGTAAAAGTTTCTGTTATTACTTATTTTATCACAAAGTCGAATCTCTTCGGAAAATATGCGACGAACATAATTGAAGTTTATACAAACTGATTGAAGGCATACCAAATCCAGTTATTTGCATGGAAAATACGAGAGATCAGTATAATATCATAATATACACTAGCTTGAGGAGAGTTAATGTTCGTTATCTTCTATGGCTAAAGTTTGAATACATTACATCAGTTGTAGATTTCAAAAATATTAACCCGAAGATGAAATGCATATGTTGCAGTGGTTGGGAATGGGTAGATATTCAAAAGAATGTTAAATTCTTCAACAAAAATCATCTTGCATCAATATAAGTAAAAGGAATTAAAGGAAGTTTCAAGTCAAGATGAACTTCACCTTTGAACAAAAATTTCACATGAATAAACAATTAACAGGACAACTGGCGCGTATTTGTGGGTGTTCATCTTAATGCATTGATATAATAATAATAATTAGGTATATATTGGTACCTTAAGACATTTACAATGCATAGGACAAGTCAAATGAAAAATAGAAAAATCAATTTTCGGGAACTTATTCTACGATAACATTCATCGAAAATCCTGTAGTAAACTTTTCGCATTCACTCAAACATAAAATTCTCAAATGCCACCACTTTTCTGGGTCTCCCAATAGAAGGAAATTCTTTGTCATCCTCTTCATTCACATTCTTTCTGATTGTGGAAATATTCAGCTGAAATATAAGTCGTTTAGATTTAGATGAAACATTATATAAATTCTCTTACATTGAATATGTTCGCTACCGTCTGACGTATTGTGGATTTCAGAATATTAGGGTATAACTATTTGAATGAGCGGACCTGAATTTTAAATAGCACTTCCTGAAATCCTGTCTCTTTTTTCAATCACTTTCGGCATTTTCGTAATAAAAATTGTTATTAGTTGTGGCGTTATCACATTAACGACATTTCATGAGTGCCAACCTTACTCCGTTCTAGTTACAAAAACTTGAGAAAATTATTTCATGGCCAACCGACTGCTAAAATAAATGTGAATACAGTATAGATATATGGTTTCATGGGACTCATGATATTCGTTTTGGATTTATTGATAATGTTCTGAAGAGATGGTCCAACGTTTGAAGAGCTATTAGTGTAGTTTACCTCTATACAGGGTGAGTCTTTGACCCTTACAAATATTTCATCAGTAGATTCTTGTGGTCACAAGAAACAATTTTTTCTATAATTTTTTCCGATTCGGCCCTTATAAAAAGATGAAGCCATTTAAAGTTTTTATAATGTGCTATGCCACTCTTGGAAAAACGCAATTCCCTTCAGAATAACAAGCTAAATCTATGACACTACACATCTGAGGATCTTTTAAAGATCGGTACCCAATTTTTCGAATTTCACAGATATTTTTATTTTTGAATATCAAATTACTCGAAAACTTCGAATTGTGCTCTTTGAATTGTTGGTATTTTTATGGTACGTAATGAGAAAACTAGAAGACGTGGGTGATATCTTGTGTTCGGAGATAGTTGATCAAATAAATGAAAAACTATGTTTAATATTTATTTCATTCGATAAATCCGTTTGTGAGGTAGAACTGAAAATAATTTTTTTTATGGTTCTTTCAAACCAAGCCGATTCGGAAGAAATGGTAAGGGGAAAGAGTGTTTCTTTTGA
Organism: Coccinella septempunctata; assembly: GCF_907165205.1. Classification (NCBI taxonomy): domain Eukaryota; kingdom Metazoa; phylum Arthropoda; class Insecta; order Coleoptera; family Coccinellidae; genus Coccinella; species Coccinella septempunctata. Next base: position 18,126,922 of record NC_058196.1, read on the forward strand.
CCTCAAGAATATACTGTTGAAATATTTGTACGAGTCAAATACTCACCCTGTATAGCTTCATTGCTCTTTGTGCCAAAAAATTTGGAATATCTAACTTGGAGATCTTAATACAAACAGAAAGTTGTCAAAAGCTCGAAGGCGGTGTTGCCAAATTTTGAAGATTAATAGTTTCCTCACTTTTATCAAATGGAATACTCTATAGTTGGGGAGCCGAAAAGGGAAATTCGGGATTTACTCGAGCGTGTCGGATTAATATAAGAGGACATACCTTGGACCCTGTAGAATACCCCTTACAAAAATTAGACCTGTATATAGGGGGTATTGTCTAGGACAGAATGTAAGAATAGTAAAAAAAAAACGATCATTGTACATACTCGAGCGTGTCAGATTAAGATATATGTGGTTAATTACATGTTGAAAAGTACATATTCTCTTAATCTGACAATTTAAGCGTGTCGAAAAAGTTGCCAAAAAAAAAACGTCACGTGTACATTCTCGAGCGCGGTGGCGTGTTTTCTCATTTTGAAGCTAATGATTCAAGAATAACGGAAAAAATATAATCTGACAGTTTAGCAAGCCGAAACAATAAAAATTGGCCATAAAGGTCGCAAAAATCAGTTTTTTTGAATTATCTCCTCCCCTGGGCATCAAATCTTTTTCGCATTCATTATAAAAGTTATAAAGTATAACATTTTTTACAAATTTTGTCCTAAGCAATTTTTTCTACGTCCAAACGTTTTTGAGATACATATATGGCGATCGATGCGAGGTGTTTAGCGATACATGCTGAAGCGAAAATTCATTCGTTGGAACATAGTACATTTCTCGGTACATTCTAAGGTTCAGTCAGAGACAACACTAACATTTTCGTGACTAATTTCGACATTGTCATCATAGAAATACCTTGCCATTTTGAAAATTGGATGAATGTAGATTAGACTGCGATTCTACATTGATCTTGGCTTTTCGCATGTGTGGCTAAGCTCCTCGCCCTTATCGCCCTCTAACTCGAGAACGATTAAGAGTATATAGAATTGCTTCAGACAAAAGTTGTGTAGGATTTTATTATCTACAACTTCCATAATGAATATAAAAACTATTAAGAGGTACAGGCAGGGGAATATTCGAAAAAAAAGCATTTTTATCATCTTCAAAGTGTCAGATTAAGAAAACCCCCCCTAATTAGTGTCAGATTAATGGGTCAACACGTCTACAACACCGAGATTAACCATCTGTATGAAAATCTGACACACCCGAGTATGTACAAGTAACGATTTTTTTTACATTTTCAAAGGACTGTGACCTTCTGTCACGTCCCAATTGTCAGTCCCTTGAAAAGTAGTTTTCATTTTGAATATAGTTTTTCTGTTTTATAGCAACAAAAAATATGATCTGAAAAATAAATTGTAAATGTCCTTATTAATACTATTAATGTGTGTGATTGAACAAAATAAATTTATTGTGTGTGAGGAGGATAATGAAGGAGAAGTACATATGTGGATGTGACTGTGAAATCAATTTGAAAAGATACCACCGTTAATATCTCGACCTCAATGCAAAGTCAGAAAAAATTTGAAAAAGAGATAAACTTTCAAATTTTCAATCGAGTTGAATTCGGAAATTAGAGAATATTTCAAATAATATGACGAATATCTATTGTCTCATTCAAACAGGTTGTGCCTCAATTTTTCGGCATCTTTTCTTGCCACTGTTCGATCACGCGTGCAAATTAAATCATGTATGGCGAAACATGGTTGCAGAGAGCTCTGGAAACGGGAACTTCAATCTACGTACCCTAGAACTGGTCATTAGTAACACGATTGTTTTGAAGTATCAGTGAAATCATTGAACTTGGATTTTGGACCGCGGATTCGCTGGGCTGGGTCATGCATGTATAGCGCACAACCTCATGCGGAATTCCAGTGATACCCGAGAAATCTGATGTAATTAGAGTCTTGATTTGAAATAGGCGTTTGAGGTAGTTGAAATGAAAAACAAGACTTTATATGCATCCTGAAATTCATGCTTTTTTTTGGCAAAATCGGAAGATATTCAACCAACACTGCTAGGCTTTCAGACAAAAATTCTCAATACTTTACATACAATAAAACTTGAGCACCACTGGCAAAGAGCTTCTGAGGTACACAATAGTTTTGGAGATGTTCGCACCGATATTTCACAACTAGTGACTGTGTTTCAATTCAATTGGGTCGGTTCTTTTCGAAATATTGTGAACAAAGAATCAGATGCCTGAAAACCCTGAAACCATCGTGCTCTTTCTCCTATAGAAGTAGTGGGTACTGGCCTGGATAGTGATGGAGATATTCACCGATCGATTTTTCGATATTGTTCGACTAAAAAATCGAGAACTATCCGACCTAAAACTACTATTGATTACCTTTCTTCCCATCAATTTTTGTTTTTGAAGGAAGTATTTTTTACTTATATTAACTCTGCTGTAGTCCAAGCTATCAACTGTTTGCTGGGGTGCTTTAGTTCAAGTTAAGTAACATATCACACTTAACGGACAAGTGTCGGAACTCAGCAAGGTTAGGGGTTGAAATAAGACGGCACAGACTTACGACGGCTCACCTCTAGGTGCGTTCTGCACCCCCTGAGTATCCACGCCAGCGGGGTACTTTACTAATAGTAGAGGTGAAGGTTGGAAAGTAAGGGAGGAAGGAAGGTTAGCCACTTCAAAGTGCGTTCTGCACCCCCTGAGTATCCACGCCAGCGGGGTGCTTTACTAACAGTAGGAGTAGACGTTGGGGAGTAATGGATGAAGGAAGTTTAGCCACTCCAAAATGCGTTCTGCAACCCCTGAGTATCCACGCCAGCGGGGTGCTTTACTAACAGTAGGAGTGGACGTTGGGAAGTAAGGGATGAAGGAAGTTTAGCCACTCCAAAGTGCTTTCTGCACACCCTGAGTATCCACGGCAGCGGGGTGCTCTACTAACAGTAGGAGTGGACGTTGAGAAGTGAGGGATGAAGGACGGGTAGCCACCCCAGAGTGCGTTCTATACCCCCTGAGCATCCACGCCAGCGGTGTACTTTACTTACAGTAGGAGTGGAGCTCAAACTGTGGTTTAGGACGGGAAAAGGGGATGCTGAGGTTCCAAGATAATAATTACATAGTGTTGTCCTACCTATGGTTTCTGGAAAGCGTTGACGGGTCCTCACGTCGTGCACTTGCACACAGAAAGGAAAATCACCAAATAAAAGTAGAGGAAAACAATTCTATTCTGAATGGTGAAAAAAAAAAAAGAAATTCAACGTAAAAAATCTTCTAAGAATAATGGCTCAACGGCAGAGAAAAATCAAACTCGGCGTCACAGGGAACGATAATTCTTATTCAGGGCAATTAATCGTAAGTGAGTGACCTGCGGGGGGACACCTGATTTTATACCCACAGGGGGGGTGCGGAAACTAGATGTGCCCCGGCTGTCGAAAATCGGTAAAATTTGCGTCGATGAAGACGTCTTAATTTCGACTTATCTGTGCTGGCGAACAAAAACTCGGTTATATTCCAATTCAGGATGTTTTATATTTATACGGTGCGACATCGTTTTTCAGAACTGAAAAACGCAATAAAAACGGTGCGGAATGTTTACAGTTCCGAACGATGTCGGAATCCTGAATTGAAAACTGAAAATATTCCACTCACAGTCAATTCAAAATATAATTACTTAAACTGAAACAAAAAGATTATTTTAAAATGAGGGTGCATTTTTGACCAATTTTGGGACAAAATTCTGAAATTACAGACATTTGGGCCAAAATCATTACGCTCAGTTCCTCGCAACATTCATATTTCCTTAACGGATTCTGGATCTACTTTATTCGAGCTATATTTGAATGAGTTTTCATTATTAGTGCGCTTGCTATCATCAAGTGGCCCTAATTTTCGGATGAAAATTGGATTGGGTTGGATCACTCAAATTTGTATCTGTGATGTAGTGGAAGAACTGCCTCATAACTTCAAGTCCTTGGGTTTGATGCCAGCTCGGGTAATTTTCAATTATGATTTAAAATAGTTAAAATTGAAATATTCCGAAGACTTCGAGAATAATAGACTATTGTGGCAAATTCGCGGCATTTTTCAGTATGCTACGCAATAGAATATTGATGAATTTTCAAATCCTCTATGGTACGATTGAAAGAATTGACCCATTATCAATTTGAATTATGTTTCTTATACATTGGGTTTCATAAAACTTTAATTGTGCGATCAACGATTTGACACTCATTCGGTTTCTAAAACGAAATCACTGAAACCTTTTCATTTCTGAATATATTGAAAAACTAGCAATTGAGAAATTGAATGGACGTATGAACATCATAATTCGATGCGAGAATGATATTCTTAATGATCATGACCGAATTATTGATTGGAAACAAATTGACGTCTATTTGTCAATCAAGCGTTGAATCCGCGATCAAGCTTTATGAAACCCGGGGTTAGTATATAAAAAAGTGAAATTTTTGGACCTTATTAGAGATTAATATGATTAGAACAGAAAAGTTAGGAACCGGGACACAGGTTTCATTCATATTTCGAATATGAGGTTTTAACTCATATTCATATTTCAACTCTCGTGCACAAATTGGCAACAGCTTTTATCCCTGGATTCCCAGCAGATAAAAATTTCAATGTCTGAAATACTACATACCACATAAATTTTATATTTTTCAGGCAGGGTGATTCATTGGGAAATGCCCACACAAACAGATTATATAGAGGACACCTAGGCGCCTCTAATTGCCCTATATTTTTTATGTCTAGCTTTCTCCATTACCAAGATACAGGGTGATATATTAATTTTCATCTGTTTGTTTTCAATTGATCATAACTTATGAGTCACCTTTATATTTTTATAACTCTTGGTTCGTGTCGTGAATTCTTGGTCTGTAAAGGCGGAAACAGATTGCTATCACGTCACATGAGCTCATGTGATATCACGTGCGGAATCCTTTGAAGTGATATCATGCGTTGAAGTACACTGGTACCATCAGTGTGGCTCTAGACAGATGATAACTCTTTAAAATACGTGGACTAACTTTAAACCACACTTTTTTGACGTGACGTGGTTTCCCATGATGACACGTGAGCTCACGTGACGTGATAGCAGTCTGTTTCCAGGTTTCCACCTTAACAGTCATAGTTTGTTCGACGTGTCGGTCGGATCCACCAAACCTAGCTATCGTGACCAATGCTATTGTGGCACACAAAGCTCAGAGACCTATTATATTCTCCCTCCCATCCCATCTTCCTAAGGAAAGAAATGATGTCAGATTGACATGGGGAGTAAAATTCAAGAGTTCTTCTAGAACAGTGTTTTTCAACTTTTTTCTAGACAAGTGTAAAAAAACTCCCCTAACGTTCGCTTTTTTATATCACACAGTATTTATGTGCGAATTGACATTTTCATCAATTGCACGAATGAGAAGTACACAAAGAAATCGCTTGAATTTGGAAAAATAAATTAATTCTCCCAATAGCAAAAACGAATCCGTCTTTCCGAACTTTATTAATTTTTTTTAGTATGTTATTTTGACCTTTCGGGAACCTCCTCACCAGAAGCTTTGCGACCCCCTGGGTCGTTACTCACAGGTTGAAAAACACCGTTCCAGAATATATTCTGGAATCTATAATCTATAGATCCAACTTGAAGGAACCAAAGGTTCCAAGTCTGTCTCTGTCTGCCGCCAATGGTTTCGTCTTCTTCTAGGCAAAGCCTGCAGAGTGCTTCATTGACGATGTTGAATATTTTTGTGAGCTGTGAGTCTTCAATGTCCCGTGAGGGATGCCACAATGGATCTCTGATTAGTTCTAGAAAATCCCAATGGTTGGTTTGTTTTTTTTGAGGCACCAAGATATGGCCCTATGCGAGTAGTGCAGACCAGGACAGCTGCTCCAATACATTTTTTATTGACCTTCGTGGTCATGTGATTGAGACAAAGCTTAATGGCAAAAATTTCCGCCTGGAATGCTGCCGTTAGCTCGCTGGAATTGAGCTTGGTCAGTGGTCTGTGACTATAGACACTGGCTCCAGAGCCATATTCGGTTTTTGATCCGTCAGTAGACCAATGGGGTCCTTGTAAGTAAAGTTACAAGCCTCTGTTGGGAGGCACAGCACTGAAGGTTCTGTTCGGACCAGTTCTTGTAACTGTCAGATTAGATAGATCTCACGCCCACACCTCGGCAGCCTTCAGTTCGGCTTGGAGCTGGTTAGGCACGAAAATCAGTTTGTCAGTATCGTTCATGGTTAGGCTGTAGAACCTGTGAGTTGCTAGTCTCGCCTCTCCCCTCACAAAAATGTGAAGGGTTTATTTAATAGTATCTCCATAGATGCAGTTGGAGTAGAGCTGAATGCCCCTGAAATCATGAGGCATGGGGTTCTTTGGAGTCTCGCAAGTTTTTTCTCTGTTCACAGTGGAGTCGATGAAAATAATAAAAAAGTTTGTTTCCAGGTTCGGTCTGTACAAAATTAATGAGTGGGTTTGGATCCGAAAAAACACCCTGTACATATATCAATATTTTTAAGTTTCATTTAAAAATTTGGAAAGACCGAAAAAAAAAGTTTTACGGCAAGTAATCTTTTCGCTTTAGAACTTGAACTTGAGTTCGAAACTATGTGTTTCGATAATGCGGTGATAAAAAATTTCAAAACAAATTGTATTTTACCAGGTTTATTCCATAAAATCATCAACTCATTTTATTTTCCTTAAAAACTAGATACCAAAATTATTATTATCAATAACTGAATTCCAAACAACCTGCATGTATGTGTAAGAAAATCATCATAACATGTGTTCATTGCACAATATTGGAAAATGATGGAATTCCCAAAAAAGATTGGAGCAAATCCACATTTGAAGAGTTAAACAAAACATACTGGAACTACAATTTTCTTTATCCGCTTCCAAATATTTTTTCAATTCTAAACTCTCTCTTGCTGCTTTCTCGATAAGAACAATAATGAAATAGAGGACATGCAGACGCACGTATTGATTAAATACAATTAATACACAATACAAATTGAAATCACATACACAAAAGGTTTATAATTACATTAATTCGGGTTCGGGACATCCAACCTAAAGTATATTATTCACAAAATTTCACAATTCGTGCACACTGCTTTATTTCAGGATCCAGAAATTAGAAGAATAAACAAAAAGTTGACGATATAAGATGGAGAAGTACCATCGGGGAAAATTAATTTTTCACAATTCGTGCACACTGCTTTATTTCAGGATCCAGAAATTAGAAGAATAAACAAAAAGTTGACGATATAAGATGGAGAAGTACCATCGGGGAAAATTAATTTTTTCAAGGTTTTGTGTCACCTCATTTTCGAAAAATTTAGATTTGACTAACTAGTGGGACAGTTCCTATCAGGAAACACCGAATATACTTAGTCCCACTCATTCTTTTCTGTTCTCTATAGATTTGTGAATGAACTTTTAAAATATTGATATACAGAATTTGTTTGGACTCCAAACTCAATTATCAATTTTTTTTTTATAGCCGGACCTGGAATCTGAATTTTTCATTATGTTTATCGGCAGCACTCCGGACAAAGAGCATATTTTTCATTATTTATTATAAAATAATCCAAAAATGTATGGGATGGTTAAGTATAAATTAATTGTAAAAATTGAAGAATATTACTAGAACATTGAACTTATTTGGGGCAAATATTCTGAGAAGCCTAAGAATGCTTAAATACGCTAATAGCAATTTGAATTTTCCATCATCGAAGTATTTTGAAAAGGTGCAAATATTTTGCAAAAATCGAAAGAAAGTATAACTGAATTTCGATTGTCAGTCAACCCATGACTGATTAAGCCCATCCGGTCCTTTACCAATGTGGTATTAAATATACATATTTGACCTTTGGATATCCTTTTCCGATGCATTATTCAATAATTGATTCAATGGGAATCAATGTCCTCGATATATTCGATTATAACTGTTCACTGGACTTTAAGACGGTACACAGTGAGATTATTATCATTTATTTCTCATACACTGGGTCTTTTTCTACTCAACCATTCAGGGGCGTATGTAGGCGGGGGGCAGACCCCCGGGGCTGCCCGAAATGAATATTATTAACTGGGAGACTAGGCGCAATTTTTTTTCGTGTTTGTTAACTAATATTCACTATTAGAAATAATGAACTTAAAACCGATTATAAGATTTTTACTAAAATCATTTTTTGAATCACGACATGTGTTTCGCTATTACCCACATGAAGATGCTATTGTGATAGCGAAACACGTGTCGTGCTTTGAAAACTCATTTTTGTGAAAATCGTATAATCTGTTCTAAGTTAATCATTTCCAATAGTAAATATTGGGTAGCGAGCCCGAAAAAGAATTTGAACCCCCTGAAAGTATCACAGTTTTCGATATTCAAAACGATATTTAGGGTTGGACAATGGGGAATTCTCCTCAATTTGGGTTATCACTGCATATGCAAGTTTAAACTGAATAATTATGAGTTTCATTCATGATTGTTTCAAATTCACCGCGGAAACTATTCCAAATCATCCTTCAAATATGGGGTTTTGAAATTGAAATCGCTTTGTGCGGAGTTTACGATTTGGCAACAGCGCATACAAGACAATGAAAAGAACAATGTCCGATCAGCTTGTTTATAAAATAACAGCTGTTGATCTACAGGCGCGTACTTACTGGCGAGCTTCAACTGCAACCGGCCATAAAAATCCCATAAAATTTTACGACCTTCCTCGTTTGTCGCAGATTTCATGGACAGCCATCTTTGTCTATCTCATCAAGATAATGTATTTGTTGTCCCTTATTATCAAGGCGTATTTCAGTCGATGTTGCCAACTTGTGCAATCCACATGAAACGCTTTAAATTTTAAATACCCATTTTTATTTTTCATTTTTAAGTGCTTAAATTTTTTTTTTTGGGAAACGGTTGAAATGGTTATTTCAAAATGTGACGTTTCAAAGATATTCCATAAAAAATACATCAGTTTCGTCAGAAGGAGTATTCCCTATTATGGATTTTCGTCATATTGGAAATAATGCCTTTCAATTACAATATCTTATCAACAAATCATTAATTGAGCAGTTGTGTATCAGATTATTATCGATATTCAGCAATTCCAATATGTGATTGAACATTGAGAAAAGGAAATGGGAAAAAACATATTGCCGATGTTACTAGACCCATTCCACTAGGCATATACGGAAGCGTGGCAGATTTATACACAAATATTCAACTTGATTTTTCATGGACTAAAATGATCAGATTCGAATATTGTTTTCGATGTATCGGTTAATATCTGAATTTCAATATGAAGTACTCATTACCGCTTAAAATGTATGAGATTATGAGTTATATTGATTCAAACTGAAAAACAGTTTTGCATTATTCTGCACCAATGGAGTGACACTTTGATACAATCAGTTTTGATACTGAGTAAAATCTCATTTAACTGCTAACAATGCTTTTGTATTAAATGCCTGATTATAAATAATGAACGAAAAAATCATTCAGTGGAATCGTGACAACAAATTTCTAATAGAAAAAATCACTCACAGTTATCCCTTCTCAGAGTTTCTTCTTTTAAGTGAAATCAAATTTCGGACAAAACAATGAAATGTAGTCACAGCATTCTTTTATTGTGGTATTACACTTTTGACCATAACAAAAACAAACTCTCGCACAAACTTTCAACCCTCACGAAAAAAAAGTCACTGTTTCTGCTGACGAATGGTTTGATTTTTCGAATAAACCTCCAATCGAAATATTATTGAACTCTTATTTCAAGTTATTGCTTCTGAATACATAACCAGCAAAATTTCAGGATAAACGATAAAAACAACAAAAATATCTTGTCCTCATCACAACAAGAAAAATTCAAAAACATGTAATTTGGTAGGTACCATTGCCAGTTATATCCAGTCAAGTCTATCGAAAATGAACAAAGCAGTATTATACGGGATGATCGATAATGGTTACTGCGATGGTAGTTTGTTAGTTCGATTTAGATCGTGACATTTGTTGATTTAATGGGGAATTCTCCTCAATTTGGGTTATCCCTGCATATGCAAGTTTAAACTGAATAATTATGAGTTTCATTCTTGATTTTTTCAAATGCACCGCGGAAACTATTCAAAATCATTCTTCAAATATGGGGTTTTCAAATTTAAATCGCTTGGTTTCAAGTTTACGATTTGGCAACAGCGCCTACTAGAAAATAAAAAGAACAATGTCCGATCAGCTTGTTTATAAAAAAACAGCTGTTGATCTATAGGCGCGTACTTACGACCTCCCTCGTTCGTCGCTTTAAATTTAAAATACCCATTTTTATTTTTAATTTTTAAGTGCTTAAAATAATTTATTTTTGGAAACGGTTGGAATGGTTATTTAAAAATGCGACGTTTCAAAGATATTTAATAAAAAATACATAATTTTCGTAGAAAATTATTAGTATTCCCTATTATTGGCGGATGTTATGCATCTGAATTAATTCGTTTGTTAGATGTTTTAAATTTTAGACAATCAACATTCAAATCTATGGTACTTTAACAAATTCAACCTTGATTATCGGAAGATCTAAATCAACAACCTGAAATGCCCTTTCAGAGATCCCTTGTGATAACACAAATCTCGAATGACCTTTTTGAATTGAATTGATGTCTACCCCGATTTGGAATGCTAAATGTTAGTAGGTATATTTCGCAGATTTTCGAAATAATGATCCTCTGAATGAAATTTGCAGCCTTTGAATTTCTTTGTCGTTATTAACAAATCTTGAAAGCACAAATTTGAAGCTGGCTGAAGGAGAATTCTTCACTTTTACAAGTTCGAAACTAGAGCTTAATGATTTCATGATGAGTTTGAACCAGTTTTCGAATCTGAATTGTTTTCTTATAAGTGGAAATGCGTTCTTAATTTTATTGTTCCGCTTGTTCGGATTACTTTCATTGAAAAGTGTGTAATTTCGAGTAATTTATTCAACCATTCAAGAAACAAACTGTCTAATGATTTGGTATAGGTAAAGGTTGAAAAAATATGTTTCTATGAATAATAATTGGCATAATTACTATAATAATACGTTCAAATTGTAGGATTTCATGCACATGTAATGACGAAAATAGTTTTTCACGAATTCCCACGTTCATTAAATATTCTTCTACGAGATTGAATAATTTTTATTTATCATATTTTTGTTCATTATTGGATATAGAAAATCCGAAACGGAAAAAAATTGTTTTGCAATTTTCCCTGTCCATGTTCAACCAGAAACGTATTTCAAAGTTCAATAATAAATGTGGGAGTAGAAAGATGTATTTTCAATGATTTCCAAACGATATGCGTTTTGCCATTCAAAATTCTCCCTGGACAAATTATTCATGCCACCGGTGTGAACTTTCTAGCACACTCTTTGTCGGAAATACACGAACACATCAGTGACCAGTGGCATACAGACGAAAACCATAATTTATATTGAAATTACGTTACAGTATGGAGAGGAAAGAGAAACAGAACGATCACCGTAGTGAAAAAGCGGTAATTTTGACGTCAATTTGAATTCATTTTATTGTAGGTTATTGTCACTACAGTTGTTTCTGATGATTTTTCAAATATATACAGTAAGCGTAGTTAATTTCCAGCTTTATTCATTCATAAAAATTAAGAAAAAAAAAATTCCAAAGAAATCACTGATTGAAGAAAATAAAACATACAAATGTTTATAATCGTTGATTGAAAACGGGATGTTCATATAATAGTCAATAATAATAAATGATTTAATGTAATCTTCATAATAACACACTCAGAGAGGAGTAGAAAACATTAAGACAGCAAAAGGTGACAATTTCTCAATTGATGGAGACGATTTGTTTTCAATACTCAGCTGAGAACCGTTATGTTGTGTTATGCTCATCAGAAATGCCCATTTCTGAACCATCTAGGTTTAGTTGCACTTTATTAACATTCAGAAGAGTACACTTCTCACGCGGGATGACAATTTCGATTCCGATCAGCCTTTTTGATATCTTCATTGCAAAAGTGCTCTTGACACATATATTGATTTGGTGTGAATTCTTATAATAAGGTATTTTTTACTTTTCTTCTCAGATATGTGCTCTGAAATTTCCTCTTCTTTCGAAAATGAAATACTTATTAAATCTTTTAATCGTTTTTCACCACTACCGGAAATCAGTTCACTCAGCTAACTCCAATTAGGTTCAATAAAAAACTCGTATCCTCTCCTGAACCAGCCAGCGCATCTATTGGCTAAAACATGAACTATTTCCTGGTACATAATTTATCTGTTCTCCTTCTCTCTACTCTCCATACTTTACAACATGTAATGAAGAACATGCACAGAGTAGATGAAATCAGAGAGAAACAATAAAAAACAATAATTATCGAAATTATTTCGAGGACATGATGTTTTCATCCACATTATCAGTGTTTCACTATTATAGCCCATGCATGATCATATTTGCTATGTTGAATGGCTATATCGGTATGATTAACCACAAGAAAAGTAATAGACTCGCCGAGGGATACAAGGGGTGATTATTCATCCCTTCAATAACAAGGAATAACAAGGAAATCGTAAATGATAATAAATCTAATTAATTTCAATTTCGATTATCTGAGTGAGAGGAATAACTTGAGTTTCATCAATGTGTTATATTGCTTTTTTGAGGCCCAAACAATTCAAAAAAAAATTATTGAGTATTCGATTTTTATTTATTCAGTCGAATTTATACTTCTTCAACACTGATAGCAATAACTTTGTAGTACTTACAAATCTTCATAACTATGAAGATGAATTTTACCACTCAGGCTGCCATACATTTTTTTTTTCACCACGAGAGCTCAAATTTTCACGTTTATAACCGTAGTACACAGAAAAGTGACGTCGTATTGTTTTGGAAAGAAAAAGACATCACAAGATATCTGTCATAATTTTTTATTTTAAATTTGTACCCTTAAGAACCACATGTGTGGACCACATTAAGTGCTCTAATAATTACAGAGGTCGACTCACCTCAGAGCACCACCTCATTGTACTGTTATATCTCGAAAAAAATTGCAACGAGCAAAAAAGCTTCACTAAAATTTTTCATGTCATATTCAACTTCAAAATTATACTCATATAAATATACGGTTCTTCACATAGATCTTAGATTTCTTATTCTTTTCTTATGTTGTTCAATATATATCAAAAAAATCCTTTTTTTTTTCAGTATGGCAGACAAAACATCGAATCGGCCCAGAATGGAAGGAAGTTGGAAGAAGAGAGTGACGATGAAGGTTACAGCGAAAGCACAAACAACACACCAGTAGACGAAGTGGATTCTAATAAGCACAACGGCACGCACAAGAACGGATACATACCAAATTCCAATCCGCTCATCAGCAGGGATCTGATATTGGTTCCAGAACCTCCCACACCTGCCAAAAAGAGCGAAAAACTAGTCGAAAAAAGCCCTGATAATGAAATATCCGAGAAGGTAGGCAATATGTGAAGACGAAAACTCGTCGTCACGTAGGCTGTGTAATTTTGAAGGTTGATGTTCTATAAATGAACGTAATTCTTTTCTTGAATCACTCGGTATTCCCGAAATGTAAACATTGACGACATTCAATCGACAGGCTGTCCCAAAACTAGTGAATCAATCGTCACTCCACGATAGAGTACACCAAATACTATTGAATGACACCAATATTAGTACAGCGAAAATGTACCGTTTATAAAATAATCAGAATTTTATGAAAATTCCAAAAGTTGCCAATTTTCGGATTATTTTTTTCAATCCCAGGCCAGTTTGTGACAAAGGATAGCGATTTTAAATTATATTAATCCTAGATTATTGTTTTATCACACCTAATTAAAATTATTCCAAGTAGTTAATCGAAAACCCCAGTAAATGTAAATTAAAACGATTGTTTTTTTCTACACAATTTTGATTACTCAGAATAAACCCCTCTATAGGGGTGATAATATGGGCGAAAAATGCTGTCGTTAATCACAAATTGGCCCTGTGATTAGAAAAATAGACCGAAAATCGGCAATTTCAGGTTAGGTTAGGTCGAGGGTTAGGTCCATTTCTGGAGTAGGATTCAATCATGAATGCTTTTTGCTCGTCGGTAAAACCACAATCCAGAACGCTAACTTGACAGTTTACCAGGAAAATGGTACAGCGTAAGCTAAGAATCCCGTTTATTATGAGAGTATACTCGCTTCAAAAATTTTTGACATCTCAGGCGGCTATGGAGTAAAGAAAGTAAGAGTAAGTGAGTGAAGGTCTGTTTACATTCACCCACCTGAAGATTCTATTGTGATAGGGAAACACGTTCCGTGGTCTAAAAACTCATGTTAGTGAAAATCATATAATTCTGATTTTAGTGAAACCAATTTCATTGGAAGCATTGTATTGCGATGAATGTTCATTCCTGTCACGTGTGTTGAACGACTCAAGCGTTTTCAGTGCGGACAAGAAGACGTTCTAGAATCTAGATGATCCACGCCCTAGTCGCGTGGTATGACTCTTGAAGCCCTTAAATGCGAAACTTTCAAAAAGCAATGAAAATATTTCTGATGAAATTCGATTGTTTGTTCTTTCTATTCTCAATACATAAATAGCAGCCCCCGTATTATTATATTGTGAATTTTAATTGATATCTGGTAACTGCAGGAAGAATTCAAGGACTTCGATCTGTCCAGTGTGGTGGATTACATTAAGGTTGGAGTAGAGGCCATAATCGAAGACGAGGTAACATCTCGGTTTGAGGCTGAAGAACTGAAGAACTGGAACCTACTGATAAGGACCAACAGGCATTACGAATTCATCAGCTTGAAACTGACGATCCTATGGATTTGTGGCTTTTTCCTGAGATACTTCTTCCTGTTTCCACTACGAGTATTGATCTGTTGTTTTGGGGTAAGCTATAATATTCCCTCATTAGTTCTCAATCTATCTTCAGTGAGATTCTTTTTCTGTTGATACTTTATTCTTCATCAGGAAGGACCTTCTTCTTTTCAATTTCAATGTAAATCCATCTTATCGTAAAAATTCTATTTTTTTTATTACTTTTTAGTTATCCCTTCACTAGCGTAAAAATTGTTGGCAAAATTTATATAAGTATTGTTATAATATAATAATCTGAAAAACTTTTTTGCCAGTGGTTCTTTTCAACATCATCTAACATAGGCTTTCACGATTCTTCGAAACCTTCAAATATTTATAATAGTAATGGTGAATATGAACAGTCATTACAAAAAAAAAATGGTTCATGAAACCATTGATGGACGTTCATATAAAAAAAAATAGGGCTATTCAACGCGTTATATAAAAGTGTCATTTCAATTGTTGCAGATATTAATTTCTAAGTAACCAAAAATTCTCTTTCAAGAAAATGAACTAAGTGACCTCTGATATTTCACGGGATCATAAAGAGTGTTCATTAAATTTCGTCATCAAGTAGGCAATGAAAATTTAAAGTTGATATTCGGTACTAGAACGATGTGCTGGTTTCTACCTAGATATAAATTATTTAAACACATTGAAGGAAATCACCCGTGATAGAAATGAATTTTGAATAACCTAGAGGTTTTTTTCCTTAACGAATCAAGAGTAAACTGCTCATCAAAAGATATTTGTATTGAATTAATTTGTGTTTTCGTTTTAGAAAAACAGAATTTCCTTTTAAAATGGGTTCAAATTAAGATCAACATAAAATTCTAGGTTTTTGATGAATAGTTCGGCGTAGCAAAGTACCTACGGTGATGGTAAACGTGAAATCACATTTGGCTAACATTTAATAAATTGGCCACTTGCACTGGTGTTCAACCATTCTGAAGCATCCCTGAAGCTCTGTTGAAATCGTCATCGGTTAAAACTTGTTTCGGCATAATGAAAATTTCATTTTTAATTGCATAGAACCGTTTGATCTCATCGAAAACAAAATACAGACTGAAAAGAAAGTCATCAAAATAGGCACTTCTGACACACATGGACAAAGAATTATTGAACTTTATGAAAACTGGCTTCACTTCGGGCTTTCAGATCCTAAATTAATATGGAGTTTCGTTCATATTTTGAACCCTAAAATCACCCATGAAATAAATAAATGTTAAATCCTGACATATTATTTCTTTATGGAAATCTTACGCGAATCTAGTTTTGAATACCCTCCCTGTATAAATTATCAACCTTTTGAACATCATAGCCTGCTTGTCGACGAATTTCAATGATTTCTTTTCAATTCGATAACATCAAGTGCAATTAGTATTAGTAAAGATTTCAGATATACGAATAACTGATATGATTACTCTTGATCTTAAACACTGCACTTTTCGTAGTTTCAATTTTCTAATAATCATTAGACATTTTTCTTCGATAACGATAATAGTTCCGGAACAATAGTGTTTACATATTACTTATGTAGTATGCTACCTAACAACCCGCATAAAATTTGTGATTTAGGCATTATAACGATAAAGGAAAATTCACATATTTCTCTCATCCATTTCACGAGTTCAAAATCATCGAGAATAAATGTTTCAAGAGAAATTTGTTACCCGAACAGATTTTGTGGATGCTAATATCAACCTATCTCTTGGGAAAACTACCGGAAGGTGCCGTTAAACGTTGGGTGAACAAGAGGGTGTACATTATAGCTTTCAGAATTTTCGCCAGATCCTTTATCGGCTATATCAATATACACAATAAGCAGTACAGACCCGCCAATGCTTCGGTGTGCGTTGCCAACCACACCACGCCGATGGATGTAGTAATCCTTTCGACGGACAACTGCTTCTCTCTGGTGAGTCAACACGGCCCGGAGTCCCAGTCCACATTGTCCAACGCTAGAAATACGCCCGAGCTACCTAGCAGAATAGCTTTTGTGTCTGTCCTTTCGTTTTTCTTATTTTTCAGGGTTGTTTTTTCATTGTATTGGGGTGAGAGTTTTTTGCCGGCATGATCTCGGACTGATCGAAAATTTACCAATGTTTGTATCGAGAAACGTCAAGTCTTAATTAGAAAATACATATTTTTAGAATTTTTCTATGGGCCTAAGATAATAGGTTTGTACGTAGAGTGGTTTGCAACGACTGTAAACTGTACAGAGCAAGCGCAATTCCATTTTAGGGTAGCGAAAATCCATTTGCGCTTGCTCTGTACAGTTCACAACCGTTGTGAACCACTCTACGGACAAGCCTAATATCAGATATCTCATAATGTTATTATGTATTCACTTGATAATCTCCCTCAGTTGGTTTACACTAAACTAGCCGGTGTTAATCATTCAAGAAGTTTACCTGCACCCACCTGAAGATGGTATTGTGATATCAAAACACGTCTCGTGGTTTGAAAACTAATTTTTGTGAAAATCATATAATCTCTTTTCAGCTTAAATTAAAATATACAGTTCTCCCACAAAGGTGGAAGAAGAATGATAGTTATGTTTTTTCAAATGGAACACCCTGTGTATTTTTACCTATTTGATTGTCTACTCAGTTTTTAACATTTCCATTAACCATCATATGACAGCTAAATTCATCTCAATAACAAAGAAAATTGTTTAAAATACCCAGTTATTCGTAGTAATTTCGTAACATAGACATAGAGACATGGACTGAGCAATGTCAGCATGAAATTGGCTTCTTTATAGAAAGAGAGAAATGATCGTCAGGCATTCACCTGTCTCTTTTTTGTTCACATAAAAGTGAATGTGGACTAATCAAACTTCTAGAAAAAGACAACTGCATGCCCGATGTTCAACTGAACATCTCTCTGTCACTTTTTTTGACCGTATTTCATGCATGGATAGAAAGGGAAGGCACAGTTCAATGTCCATGTCTATATGTCGTATGCTTAGTAAACGAGGGCCAATTTTCCATGATTTATCATACGTTTCTGTTTGATGTCGACTTATTAAATTGTTTCTTGAAATTTATTTTTTCTATAAGCGTGTGCGTTCAACCTTTTTCCCGCACGCATTTCAAGTTGCAAAGAGTCACTTTTCCAAAACGCGCGGAAAGAACGCCTGCTATTTCTTTCCCGCACGCATTTGCGTGCGGGAATGGATTAGCAGGGGTTTTTCCCGCACGCAAATCTTATAGAATAAATTAAATTCTATCATGTCTCTATGCACCGAACGTCAACGATGAGTAACCCATGGTAACGACATGCAGAATTACGTCATTTTTTATATGAATTAATCAAATGAGATATAATCTGTTTCGTGAAATGAAAACATTTATATATTTCAAGCGCTTGTAGAAAAAATATTGTTCCTAACTCTTGCGGAAAGTGTCTTGCCCGCACTCAACTGCTTACCCGAACTCTGCTTCGCATCGTTCGGGCAACGGCAGTTTCGTGCGGGCAAGTATCACTTTCCGCACTTGATAGGAAAATAACTATTGTGTCGAGTAACTGATCGAAATGTCATGGTATCTAGGAAGTCTTATAAATTTAGGTATAACATATGGTCAATATATAATGTTTAAAATTAGGTCGAAAACAAAAATAAGCAATAACAAACAGTGATGTTTTTCTGTCATAACCTGTATAAATACTAACGGTACAGAGTATTTCACACAAATGAAATTTTCGAATAAAGTACATCGAGCTTAATTCGAAACAATCACTTATGGGTATTTTAGGTGCCTCATTTCCAATTTATAGAGTTATTCTCATTCTGTAATTTTTATGAAAAAAAAAATAACAAAGGATGATGTTTCAACTTGTTTTCTGACAATCGAATGTCTTTATTCGAATCTAATCTATGATTCGGCTCATGCTATAACAATGTCTACGTATCATTTTTTATTATCAAAATTTATCGGTAATTTTGCTATGAAAAAATCGGAGTGCTGACTAGTACTATCATAGAGTATCAAGAAGAGGATTCACTATTTCATTTTGGCCTGTTGAATTTCAATGACCTTGAGCCTTTTCTGCATTACGAAAACAAAAGCCAATGTTCATTCGACAGTTTGATTAGTCGCACGGTATCGTTTGACAGTAGGGAACTCTAGCCGCTGTGTTTCTGGTGCCTAGCGTCTACTCCCTCACGTGAAGGTTCAAATTCCACGACTCAGATCTTGCCTTGTAAATTGACAGACTGAAACACCTTCTTGAATCTTTTTGGTGCTAGTAGTAGTGAATGTTATCGTTTCACTTTTGATGTAAGACTAGGGATTGTCAAAAAATAAAGTTGAAGATCTAAATTCTTCTGCAACACTTCTGATGTAGATTGAAGGATAATTCGGGTGGTATTATTCCTCAATATCTGAAACACCAGGGAAAATACTAAAAAAATTTCATTGATAAATGGTTCTGCGTAAGTAATTATTGCACTATTTATCAGAACTTGAAACAATGTTGTTTCTGGCATGAATTTCTCAAGTGTTGAAACCGATGCCGTCTAGTTAGGTTCAGGAGATTAAAACAAGTAATATGTAAAAACTGTAACTGAAAACCTTCTGCGGTCTGTTGTATAACAACCTTTATGTTCGAGCATGGCGGAAGAAAACTCTCATCGTTGTAATATCTATTTCTTTCATGATCGATACTTCTTTCATCGTTTTGCTAGCATTTTGTGGGGTGTTTCAGGTTTGCTGGTTAACACTGTGTACGGCCCTTGTGGGCTATTTACCGGACGGAGATCTTAAGCAAAAAGTAAATAGGTATATATCGATTATGTGCTTTGGAATATTGTCTAACGCACTTTCTGCGGTGATCACCTATCATAACGAAGAGAACAGACCGAAAAGTGGAATCTGTGTTGCCAATCATACCTCCCCCATTGACGTCTTGACTTTAATGTGCGATAATTGTTACTCATTGGTAGGTAGAGTCCAAGTTCATGTTGTAATTTCGAGTTTTGGGTTGTGGTAATATCGATGTTCGATGTGATGGGGATGTGCATGTTTTTTTTTCATAGCATGAAGCATTCATAAGACTGAGCAATGTTGTAGTGGAAGATGATACGTTTTTACGCAGAGCAGTAATGATGGTGGTGATGACGAAAAACAATGAAAACCACCTTTGCAATATCCATTCAACGGCATAGTGTGCGCTAAACTCAATATTTCAGTACCTAAATCAGTTGAAGTATGAATGAAATAAACAAGGATTTCGTTAGAATTCCTGGAATGGAATACAAAAGCCGTTCTAGGCCTCGCCTCTGGATGTTCTGCATGGAAGTTCTGTCAGAAACAACTCAGGTATTGCAGTCTGGATTCAATTATTGGTCCCACGTATATTGTACAGAGAGAGTAGCATGTAGTAATTGATGTTACATTTCCTCACTACTTACAGGAGGTAGTACATTCTGCAGTAGAGTAACACAACTTTCCGGATTGAGGGTTATCAAAAGATCATTGCACCTTTCTGGAGGACTACAGCTTCAGTGAGTTATATCAGCGTACATAGAAACAGAAGATGCAGGTAGATCGTGTATCTATAGGGGAATAGTGCTCGAATTAGCGACACTTGTGGAAGATCTGCCAACTAGAGCATAGCAATGACTCAGTCCCTGAAGAGGAAACCTATTCGAGAAGTTTTGCGAGTTCATAAGAAATAAAATTATGCCGTATCAGAATTCGTTCCTTTTAAACACTCGCTGAAAACGTGTGTATCAACTTCACGAGAAGATCGTTTTCTCCACGATGATGGTTCAATAAGTACGTCCTCTGAAGACAAGGCGGAACTTTTTGCCAAGTTATTTTTCCGCCATTTTTACATTACCCTCTCCGATCAATATGGTGCTTCAACGGTACCCGAGGTCCCACATAAAATTAAAACCTGAACTTCCGCATACTGAAATATTGGAGTTTGCCATTCTTATACTGGATATTATAGAATACTCCATTCACTTTTATTTTAGCACTCGGTTGGCCATGGAAATTTGACACATTTCACTCTGTATAGTACGAAAATGTGGGGTTATGACGCTTGTCAAATCATTTTTGGGTTTTAAATCAACGCTATGTTGCCCGTTCTACGTGAAAGTTTCTGTTATTACGTATTTTATCACAATGTCGAATCTCTTCGGAAAATATGTGACGAACATAATTGAGTTTATACAAACTGATTGAAGGCATACCAAATCCAGTTATTTGCATGGAAAATACAAGAGATCAGTATAATATTATAATATGCACTAGCGTGAGGAGAGTTAATGTTCGTTATCTTCTTTGGCTAAATTTTGAATACGTTACATCAGTTGTAGATTTCAAAAATATTAACCCGAAGATGGAATGCATATGATGCAGTGGTTGGGAATGGGTATCTGCCGAAGGGATTAACAGATAATTACAAGAATGTTAAATTCTTCAACAAAAATCATCTTGCATTAATATAAGTAAAAGGAATTAAAGGAAGTTTAAAGTCAAGATGAACTTCACCTTTGAACAAAAATTTCACATGAATAAACAATTCAGGACAACTGGCGCTTATTTGTGGCTGTTCATCTTAATACATTGATATAATTATAATAATAAGATATTTATTGGTTCCTTAAAACATTTACAATGTATAGGACAAGTCAAATGAAAAATAGAAAAATCAATTTTCGGGAACTCATTCTACGATGACATTCATCGAAAAGCCTGTAGTAAACTCTTCGCAATAATTCACTCAAACATGAAATTCTCAAATGCCACCACTTTTTTGGGTCTCCCAATAGAAGGAAATTCTTTGTCATCCTCATCATTCACAATCTTTCTGATTGTGGAAATATACAGCTGAAATATAAGTCGTTTAGATTCAGATGAAACATTATATAAATTCTCTTACATTGAATATGTTCACTACCGTCTGATATACCTATTGTAGATATTAGAATATCAGGGTATAACTATTTGAATGAGCGGACCTGAATTCAAAATAGCACTTCCTGAAACCCTGTCTCTTTTTTCAATCACTTTCGGCATTTTCGTAATAAAAATTGATATTAGTTGTGGCAACGGCGTTATGACATTAACGACATTTCGTGAGTGCCAACCTTACTCCGTTCTAGTTACAAAAACTTGAGAAAATTATTTCATGACCAACCGACTGCTAAAATAAATGTTAATGGAGTAAAAATATTTTTTCATTATTACTGTTATTTCAAATTTCATATTTTTTAAGCTGGGAACGCACCGGATGCAACATTTTGTTTCGAGGTGTTGCGAGATATTGCAAGGTGCGCATTTCTTTCAGAATCAAATGAGGCGGCACACACCGCAACATGGATTTTAGTTTGCAACACTTTTTATGAGAGACTTATGCAACTTTTCGCATCAAAATGTTGCATCTGGTGCGTTTTCAGCCTTATTCCTCTACTTTATGTAGCGGAATCGCTATTATTAATAATAAGTAATCAATCGTATTCATTCAATCAAATAATATGATGATGCGAAACGTCGCTCATTGAAAGTTTAACGCAAAACTGAAATGATGATTCATGCTATCCTTAGAAAAAATATGCAAATTTCCTCAGATTACGATTGTGATGTGCATGAGTACGTAGAAGCCTGGAACAACAAAACAATCAAGTTAAAATGACTCATATTTCACAATCAAACCATCGAACATATTTGGGAACTTCATTGTCAAGCACATGCTTGCTTGCGAAAAACAAAATGCTTATGTTCCTAGTTTAACGTCTTGTGTGGTGGTAGAAAATTTTATTGTATTCATTTTTGGTTCAGTTGTTTCCTTCACGTTCAGTAGTTCGTTGTTTCCTCCCCAGTTTTGAATGGAGTGTTGACTGTACATATATTATGAATTTTTATCATTTCCTATTCTCACTTGAATGCACTTCAGTACTTTTTCAGTGAAAATTCTCCCCCTTTTCATATGCTTTTGATTGGTGAAATTCATCATAGAAAATATTTTTGATGAATCGAAATTGTAGGTCCATACCCAGAAATTGCAAGACAGAGTCCATCAAGAACTAGTTTAAATATATGCCTTGAACTCTTTGCATTAGACTTCCGGGGTAAAAGTACTTTTTCCTACTAACGTTTTTTCGGTGTTCTAACTGAATAGTTAAATGAATTTTCTTGTAGAAAACTTGTCTATACCATAACTTTTTTCGTGATTCTTTTAAATGCTTCGCATTTACTAATATCGCTTTCAATCTTATTTTTCCAATGTCCTATTAACCCTGTTTGTAGTTGACGGCTTGATTAGATTTCACTGCATGAAGTTTAAGATCTGTAATAATGATCTTGTGTTGTATTTTGGTGAGTAGCGATATATTTGAACAGTTCAGGTAGGACGATGTCGATTATAATTCTCTTCATACCACTTTTAGATCGGCCAAAGTCATGGTGGTTTCTTGGGATTACTACAAAGAGCTCTAGCTAGAGCTTCACCGCACATTTGGTTTGAGAGGTCAGAAGTTAGAGATCGACATGCTGTGGCTAACAAGTAAGTGAATTTCTGTACTTTATTTATACAGGGTGTTTCAATAAGAGCGCAAGATTTGATGACCACGTGGCAAAGTATACAAATATTTACTGATCTATTAGTTGGGGAGCCGAAGAGGGAAATTCGAGATTTACTCGAGTGTGTCAGATTAATATAAGGGGATATACCTTAGACCCTGTAGAGTACCTCTACCAAAAATTAGACCTCTATATAGGGGGAATTGTCTAGGACAGCCTGTCAGAAAAAAGTAAAAAAAGATCATTGTACATACTCGAGCGTGTCCTATTAAGATATATGTGGTTAATTACATGTTGAAAAGTATATATTCTCTTAATCTGACAATTTAAGCGTGTCGAAAATGTGTGGGAGGGCGCCAAAGTTGCAAAAAAAAGTCACGTGTACATTCTCGAGCGCGGAGGCGTTTTTTCTTATTTTGAATCTAATGATTACTACTACTATTGTAAGTTTCTCAGAAAAAGAGAACGAGAATGGGGTATCAGATTTTGTCTATCTCCTCTGGTTTAAAAGCTGTAGTGCTAAAACATCGAAATTTGCCCACCCTGTACATACTCGAGCGTGTCAGATTAAAATATATGTGGTTAATTACATGTTGAAAAGTATTTATTCTCTTAATGTGACAATTTAAGAGTGTCGAAAATGTGTGGGAGGGCGCCAAAGTTGCAAAAAAAAAACGTCACGTGTACATTCTCGAGTGCGGTGGCGTTTCTTATTTTGAAGCTAATGATTCATGAATAACGGAAAAAATATAATCTGACAGTTTTAGCAGACCGAAATAATAAAATTGGCCATAAAGGTCACAAATATCAGTTTTTTTTTTATTTTCTCCTTCCCTGGGCTTCAAATCTTTTTGGCATTCATTATAAAAGTTGTAGAGCATAACATTTGCTACAAATTTTGTCCTAAGCAATTTTTTCTACGTTTAAACGTTTTTGAGATATATGGCGATTAATGCGAGGTATTCAGCGATACATGCTGAAGCGAAAATTCACTCGTTGGAAAACAGTACATTCTAGGGTTCAGTCACAAACAACACTAAAATTTTCGTGACTAATTTCGAAATTGTCATCATAAAAATACCTTGTCATTTTGACAATTGGATGAATGTAGATTAGACTGGGATTCTACATTGACCTTGCCCTTTCGCATGTGTGGCTAAGCTCCTCGCCCTTATCGCCCTCTTACTCGAGAACGGTTAAGATTATATAAAATCGCCTCAGACAAAAGTTGTATAGAATTTTATTATTTACAACTTTCATAATGAATACAAAAACGATTAGAGGTACAGGCAGGGAAATATTCGAACAAAAACACGTCAACACGTCTGCAACACTGAGGTTAACCATATGTATGAGAATCTGACACGCTCGAGAATGTACAACTAACGATTGTTTTTTAAACATTTTTAAAGGACCGCTGTGACCTTGCGTCACGTACAAATTGTCAGTACCTTGAAAAGTAGCTTTCTTTGGGTCCAATTAACATATCCTACAAAAATCTGACACGCTGGAATTTTTTTTACCATTTTCAACACTTCCGTACGGCCAGTCCCACCGCGCAAACTGTCAGATAAGCATGAATTCATTATCAGAGATACGTAGGACATATACAGTATATTAATCTGACACACTCGAGTATGTACACCTGACGATTTTTTTTACATCTTTGAGACCCTGCAGACGCTTTCCCCACCGCTGAAAGTGCATACATCATAGAATATTTTTTTCTTTCTACCATCTTATCTTCAAAATCCACTAGGTCTCCACGACTCTCGAATAAATCCCTATTTAGTATCGTCGGCTTCCCAACTATATAAGGTACTCATTATCTATGAAACAAAATATTTTGTGAAAAGCCGCCATGGCCATGCTGGCACAGGAACATTCTTTTGACGACACTTCCAATAACATTTTTATATACATTTGACGGTATTTGATTGCTAGAGCCTTTAATTACGGACTTCAATGATTCGTGATAATGACAGATCCGCTTGTTCGTATAAACCTATAGCCAGTTGAATGTGAATGTTTCACGAATGGTATGATATGGTGCATCGTTCTGCTAGAACCATGCACGTATTGAGGATGATTGCTATTTCATAAAATGAGAGGAAAAAACATAGTATGGAAAAAACTGTCAAAAAAGTATTAGACCCGTTTGCACCAACGCACTTAGTGTTAAGTGTCTCTTAAAATGAACCCTTAACTTAAATTACGTTGCACCAACTGTTAAGTGACATTTAAATGGCTAAAGCTAGCCTTAAATTTAAGCGCTCCTGTAATGAGCACTTGGGTATGTAAGGGCGGGATTCTAACCTAAAATAATTTGCTGAACTGGCTGCAGAACTTCCCATTCTTGATGGATTTTGAAAATTGAATGAATTCATTACTGAATACCAAGCCTTTTCTTTTGCCTATATTGTAATGCCATCAGTCTTTTTTAATTTTTAATTTGGTGTCACAAATCATACTATAGTTAGCAACAAACTATTTTCTTCTGTTGAGAAGTTGAGTGCCCTTTGTAAATTACCACTACTTGCTTGACAATCATTCACCGTATTCGTACTAACAAGGGCAATAAGGACATTTTCTTCACGTTCCTCTTCAACATTAGTAAAACAAATTCACACAAGACCTTTCATTCCTTACAAAGAAAGTGTTGTACTTATATAAACTTAGGTACCTTTTATTTGACAATCATTATCATTATCAATATAAATGCTAATTCAACAACAAAAAGTTGTTCTTTGATAATATAATAATGTCCTTGTCACTGACTGACATGACAATAAAGTTAGGTTAATGAAATGATAACGATCATCGGCAACCGGCCAACCAATGAAATAGCTTTATTGGACTAGGATGAAATTGCACCAAAATAAAAAACTGAAATATCACTAGATATAAAAACTTAAGGGCCCCTTACTTAAGATTCTGTTAAGCCACAGTAGTGTAACTGGGAATAAAATTAAGCGTCCTCCTTTTAAAGGGGATTGGTGCAAACGGGCCTTAGAGCTTAAATTTCTGTGAACGATTTCATTTTAATTTTCTTCTGTAGATTGAAAGAGCACGTTTCGAACCCCAACAATCCCCCAATTCTCATCTTCCCTGAAGGCACCTGTATCAACAACACCTCGGTTATGCAGTTCAAGAAGGGCAGTTTTGAGGTGGAGAGCGTCATCTATCCGGTTGCAATAAAGTACGACCCCCGTTTCGGAGACGCGTTCTGGAATAGCAGCAGGTATTCGATGTTGCAGTACCTGTACATGATGATGACCAGTTGGGCCATCGTGTGCGACGTGTGGTATCTGCCCCCGATGCACAGGAAAGAGGGGGAGACGGCGATAGACTTCGCAAATAGAGTGAAGAGTGTTATTGCCAAACAGGGTGGACTGGTGGATTTGGTCTGGTAAGTTGCATGAACAAACAAATTATAAATACCTACGTAAAAAGGTCTTATTGATTGATCGATCATATACAGGGTGGCCATTTGAAAACGAAATAGACGAGATTACTGACGAAATAAAATTTTTCGATAGAAATGCTCGGACAGGTCGATTTCTGTTTCGAGGGGGACAACTTAAGATGTAGGTTACGGACGCATAGCGCTTCAACCCTTGCTACTACAACCCTCACCCCCAATTTTTGAATAGGGAAGATGGGGTGAGTGATACCTGATTTCAGCTCAGTAATTGTTTTTTTATTTTATGCATTAGTTCTCGAAATATTCTTAACTAAGTATTTGAAAATGAAGTGGTGTTTTCATGGCAATTGTAGTGTTTTTTTGTGAAAAATCGACATTTTGAGCTTCAAAACAACCATGACTGAGGCTTCCTTCCTCCAATCCACTGACATAGAAATCTTTAATCAAGATGTCGAACAAACAAAGCGTATAGCGAAGGAGCTCAATCTTGCTGAAACTCAATCTAAATTATCTTCGATATAATTTGCAGTATTTCCAATAACATGCGGTAACACTTGATCGATAGAAATCTCCAAAAAGTCCAAATACGTACTTATCTCTAATCAGTGAGCCAACTTAATGATCTGTTCGTAATAAATAAAAAATTTTCGATTCTCATTTTTTCGAAAAAGATATGAATTCAATAATCAACAAAATGAAAACATTATTGAAGCCAACTGAGAAAACACTCCATAATTAAGTCGGAAATCGTTTCACGAATTGGGACTGGAATATTTCTGTGGCATCGTTAATGATTTGATTTTCTTACCTGGTAATCTGATTAGTGATATGTACGTATTTGGACTTTTTGGAGATTTCTATCGATCAAGTGTTACCGCATGTTATTGGAAATACTGCAAATTATATCTAAGATAATTTAGATTGAGTTTCAGCAAGATTGAGCTCCTTCGCCTTGTTTGTTCGACATCTTGATTAAAGATTTCTATGTCAGTGGATTGGTGGAAGGAAGCCACAGTCATGGTTGTTTTGAAGCTCAAAATGTCGATTTTCCACAAAAAAAAAACACTACAATTGCCATGAAAACACCACTTCATTTTCAAATACTTAGTTAAGAATATTTCGAGAACTAATGCATAAAATGAAAAAACAATTACTGAGCTGAAATCAGTATAAAAATACCTTTCAAATGAGGTATCACTCACCCCATCTTCCCTATTCAAAAATTGGGGGTGAGGGTTGTAGTAGCAAGGGTTGAAGCGCTATGCGTCCGTAACCTACATCTTAAGTTGTCCCCCTCGAAACAGAAATCGACCTGTCCGAGCATTTCTATCGAAAAATTTTATTTCGTCAGTAATCTCGTCTGTTTCGATTTCAAATGGCCACCCTGTTTACTGCTCCACAAAGTTGAAGAAGTTCAGAAATTGTGTCATAAATAAAATTTTCGTGCCATAAGGTAGTTAATTGGAAACTGAAAATGGCCTGTCCGAGCGTTTTGCACGAAAACAGCAGTTACTAATATTCTTCCTTATTTTATTCATACACTATTACATTTTTAAAACTATATTGGACTCTTCTATTCCACTTTCAATTATTTGTTTTTCAGGGATGGTCAGTTGAAACGAATGAAGCCAAAGAAAGAATGGAGGGAAAGGCAACAAGAAGAATTCAGTAAGAGGTTGAAATCAGAATAATGAATGGAGTTTGTATTTTCCTGCGTTGATCAATAACTAAGGGTGCAAAGTCATTTTTTTCGCTCTGTTTAGATGAATTGTTTAAATTCGAAGCTCTAGTCACTTTGTATATTCTTATTGGAGATGCTACCTTTTAGTTCCTCACAAAGTTTATCTTAGCTTTTCAGTTGCTAGGTCTCTCCAAATCTACCTTTCTTCTCACAATTATTCAAGGCTTGTGTATTTATTTTAGAGATACCAGCATTCAAGTTTGGTTCTCCATCAAGCTCAACATTGAATTCTTCGTATTTCAATTGTTTATAGATGTGATTAATTTTTACCAAGAGATAATCATTAGCTTTGAAATTAATTATAGGGTTAATAAGGATAATAACACTAAATAGTATACTGAAAAGAACTATTTTTGATTACAGGTCAATAGTTGTATAGATCAGCATTGTATTATTGTTAAATTTAATTTTTTAAGTTATTCAGTTTATGATTACACTTTTTTACTCACTGCAGATATTTGTAATTTACTGAGTTAATATGTTGTTGTAAATAATGTGAAAAAGCTTCTTCTCTTGCATTGCTAAAAATGAATAAAGACTGAAATATATCCTCGAAAATTTTATGAAGAGTCACATTCTGGACCATTCTAAAATATTTAGTGGGGTTTTCTTCCAAATAATCCTTTTAACATCATTAACGATTCGATAGTACTCCGTTGGTCGACTTTGGTGATGTTTAGTTAGTAGAAACTTTTCTTTAGCTATATAAAGTATTGTTTTGGTCCATTAATAACTTCGCTATAAGCAAAAGATGAAACCTTTCTTCATATACCTATCCTATTTTGATATTTAAAAAAGTATTTAAAATTCAATTTAGTGATGATAAAATTATTTTCGAACTATTTCAGAAAAATTGAATAAACGCTATTGGTGTAATATATTTTAAGAGTGAAACATCTTGTTATTTGCCAGAGGACAAATATTCCAATAACCAAAATAGTAAAATTTTCTAGCTTCCTCGTCTCTATTTACCTCAGTATTAATGACTAAAAATTCATTTCAACAAACATAATGATAAATCCCATCTTTTTTGCATGTTTTAATCAATCCTTCTCCAACTGAAACATTGATTCAAATCAAAGAAAGCGATCAATTCATGCTGATCTTTTTTGATGATAATTGACCTGCAAGACGGCCGCGTAAATTCATTTTCGAGGAATAACGAGAATATTAGATATACAACGTGTCCCAAAATTCAACGATAGGCCGGCGCCGTAGGGTGGACATGGTCATAACTACTAAGAAAAAAAATCCAGCTCAATTTTTTATTTAATTACAGAATAAATTATGAAATTCTTCGAAAAACAACACCCTTCATAATATTTAAAGTTACTACGGCCACAATTTTTCGGAAATTTTTGTTTTCTTTTCTGTATCGGTAACTTGAGTAGTACTGCTGCCCACCACAACTCCTAAAAAACCCCGAAATCTTTTAGTTTTTGCACAAAAAATAATCAAAATATGTTTTTCCCACAAAATTTGAAAGATTTTTACTTTCAGCCAACTTTCCCTCATTATTTTGTGAAAAAAAGTATGGACACTATGGCGGCAAGTTTTTTGAAAAATTTACACAACTAACCAAAATTCTAAAATGGTAAAATACTTCAAGAAAACTAGACGCAAAAAGATCCATATTATTGGAAACAATAATGAAATTTCTTAATTGCTCTTGTTGGTAGTAATCAACTATGTGGTTTTTGTTGTTGAATTTATTAAAAAATGATATTTATTTATTTTTTCGATAATAAACCTTATAATAAAATGTTCAAATTGCTTGCCACCAGCATCAATACACGCACGACATCGCCTTGAAAAGGACCTTTTAATGCTTCGTGCATATTTTCTTTCACTGATATGAGCCGCAGCTTGACTGATTTTATGCCGAAGTTCATCCATTGTCATGATGGGTGTCGCATAGATCCTGTCCTCGAGGTAACCCCAATAGAAAAAGTCCAGAATATGCCGAAGGTCCAATTCACAAAGTCTAAAGTAAAGCCAGTTCAGTTTAGTTTGCAGATCACTTGAATCCAGTTCCATAAACCATTACGCAAAGTATATAGAGTTATTAGAGTCCATAATCTTTGCCATCACGGAAAACAAAGGAGCAAAACGACCACAGAACAATGATACTCATTGGCACTGACTCTGCCGAGAATAGGAACTTCTTTATCAGCGCTATTCTTATTAAACAAAGAACATCTACTATCCTTCTCTAAAGTGTATCTCTCGCTATCTTTCTCTATTTAATTTCTAGATTTTATCAACTACACACGTGTCCCATTGAAATTCCAAGAAAAAATTTTTTTCACTATGTATGAACGAGAACAATTAAGTAATTTAGTCTTTCTAAGAAATGGTACGCATATTGTTTTTTTGCGACTTGTTTTGTTACGCCCGATAGCTCAGTAAATTGCTCCAGAACCAGTCAGGGATCTGGAGCCAGAGTCTACTTTCGTAGGCCGCTGACTGAACTCTCTGCATTTCAGGCAGAAATCTTCGCCATTGATCTCAGCGCCAGCCATTTGCTTAACATTGGTTGGGCGGGTAGGTCAATAAAAATCTTATCGAATAGTCAAGCTGCGAATAAATCTCTCGCAGCAGACAAATGCAACTCGGCACAGGTATTTGAATCTAAAATCTCCAAATTGGGAAGTTTAAACAGACTGCAACTGATTTGGGTACCTGGACACTGACCTCAGAGGCAACGAAGTATCGGATGCTCTAGCCAGAGAAGGCGCAACATGAGGACTTATTTGCCTGGAATCAAGTATAGGAATTTCCAATTCCTCAATCAGGGAACAGAACAACAGTTGGATAAGGCATAAGGTCCTGGAGTACTGGCGCAACCGTCCTGCACTGCGTCACTCGCACAGGGCTATTTCAGTGACTCCCAGCCCATACACCAGTCGGCTAGGATTTTCTAGAACCAATCTGAGATATATCATGACGGTTTTCACAGGACATAGTAGACTCAGAGCCCATGTTAAAAAACTCTGCATCGTCAATGACTCTGCAGACTCTGCTTAAAAGAGAACGAAACAATTGAGAACATCCTCTGTGACTGGCCGGCGGAAGACAGGGTCAGACTTGGAGTCTTTGGTTCTCCGAAGATGGTCCTAGAGGAACTCAAGAATCACTCCCCCTCTGACATCATCTCCTTTTTGAGTAGGATGAGACTGGAGGGAGAGATCTGGCTCTACGAGCTTGCCTGTGTGCTACAATAGACCGCTTGGTCGCAGTGGCAGGTTTGGTTTATCCGTCCAACACACCCAGCAATCAGTAATCAGTACCTACTTTTTGGATGAGCGGACCTGAAATCTAAAAAGCTCTTCCTGAAACCCTGCCTTCCCTATTTTTCAAATTTTTCCGGCATTTTTGTAATATCAATTGTGGCATAGGCATTATCACATTAACGACATTTCATCAGTGCCAACAAAAACTTTAGAAAATTATTTCATGGCTAACCGAGTGCTAAAATGAAAATGAATGGAATATACACCTAGTTGATATTTTTATATGCAATTTCTCCAGACACTGTTGATGCTTCATTAGTATATATGCCTGAAAGGACGTTTTATTTTCTGTTGGGAGGGAGATGCTGTGAGTTGATGAGATTAAATTTTTATTTAATTGTGGGGTTTAGAAGTGGGAAGATGAAAATAATAAAAAATTGTATTTCATATCTATACGTATATGCCTCATGTTATAACATGGATGTAATATCAATCAATCAAATTTTATTACTAACAAGTTTCATAAAGGCTGATTCATGCTAGACCGTGTCGGAGCCGGCCCGGGACCGACTCCGGGCCGTTGCAACCGGGTCGCCTCTCTGAAAACACGGGCACGGCACGTGTCCCAACCGGTGTAGTGTGGATGGGTCAATTGAAATTGCTCATATAATTCTTTTACCGTGTCCCGGCCCGGACCCGACACGGTCTAGCATGAATCAGCCTTAAATGGTACATTTTATATTACAGGTACTCTAAACATGATAATCATTAATATTCATAAATACAATAACCATTATACCGCTCTGTAAGAGAGAAGGAATTCACTATAGTTGAAAACTTTTCATGGCAGTTCATTTTTTCGAAATAATGTATAATACATTATTGTTCGGAAGACCTATATACATATAATGATTATTACCTATATTTTAACACAATAATCCTCTAATTTTATCTTTCAGGTATTGATTTCCCTCAGTTTCCTTTCTACCCAGTTTATCATTTTCACAACATCTGTGTATACACCTGGAACATCTTTCTGTCCACATCCAACACCCCATGAAACAATGCCAGATTGTATATACCTCCTTGGGTTATCCTGGTCAGGGCACACGAGCGGGCTTCCGCCATCACCCTGTAAAATAAAATTTGTTTTTATGAATAGTCTTATCCATTTTGAATAGGGTAATATCATACTCTAATTTCGCAGTTTCGTTTCTTTTGTTCAAATGAGCATTTATTTTGGTGTTCTTGCAATGAACTTATATGGCATTTAATTCGAAACCATTCAATAAGGAGCGGTAATAATAATTCAAATAAAAACGCAACCTTACAAATCATTCAAGAATAAGAAGATAAAACAATTCAACACTGAAGATTTGATTATGCGCCAGCAACAAGTTTTTGAGATATTGAAATATAGTGGATACAGAATGTTGACTTTTTTGTGTAGTTCTTGGATTTCATTATATGGGGTGTTTGGTATTCAGGAATTTCTCTCAATTTTGATTGTCTATTCTCATGATTTACTTGAACTTTTCATTAATTCTGAAATTCTTTATTATGAATGTAGTTTAACGCCGAAAGGCCACGAAAGATATCTAAATAAATCGGACTGGCAGAATCTACAATTCCAGTATACTCAAAGATTAGAGAGTTAGGATACGTTTGGTTCCTATAACTCTCTAATCTTTGAGTATACCATGGAGAACGTACCGACATCAATGATGAGTAGCGATAGGCCGGTTCGCTCTTGCTTGAGCAGGTCAGCCAACCAAACGATGTCGACTGATGAAGGACCTTTCGTTGGAAGCACGTTTCTGTTTCTACTCTGTAATCTGTGGTTGGAAGCCAGCGACCAGCGACGGCATCGAAGTAATAAATAAATCGATGCGACATCTGGCTTTCAACAACCTAAGCGTTCTCATATACATAGCTACTCAAAAAAATTTTTTTTCCATGATGATGTACACATGTTCATTTTTTCAGAAGTAACCAAAGGGCTATTTTCACTCCTGCGTCCAGTAGGCACGAAAAATGAAAATAGCCCTTTGGTTACTTCTGAAAAAATGTGAGGTTTTTAACTGTGTACATCATCATGGAAAAAAATATAGGGTGTTACATTTGAAAAAATCGAGAAAAAACAATTTGAAATTCTTCATATTCGGACATTGATAACAGACACCCTGTAAAAGAGAGGTTGACATTTAGGAACGATGACTAGGCAAATTCTTAAGTTAAAAGAAATCCTGATCAAATTCATGTTTCTATAGCTTCTGGAAATCGGTAAAGGGCTTTTACCGAACTACTGTTTCGTCGAAATTTTGCAGTTTTTTCTGAATAAGATCCGTACCGTTGGAAAAATATTCCTAATATTTTGCATCATGGTAGAGGTATTGAAAAGCATTGAAAATATGCAAAAATATAAGGGGTGTTCCATTTAAAAAATCACTTATTTGTTGAATAAAATTATTTGGGAACATCTTGTATATCAGAAAATGATTTCCTGAGATGAAGAATTGAAAGTACAAAGGGAATGCTTCTCAACTAAATTCCTAAAATGTCTAGTTTGGCAGCTGTGGAAGCCTAACGCACTATTGCAGGACCCTGTATAATGCGACTATTGACTATATACTTACAGTGCATGTATCTTTACCGGCCTCACCTCCAGCACATGTGAACGAATTATGAAGTTTGAAGAGAGGTCCTAGACGTGTTTTTCGCAGCAAATTTTGACATTTATCATTCGAAACTATTGGAAGCTCAATTTTCTTCAAGATAACTGAGTAGGCTCCTTCTCTACCTGTGAATCCAAAACGTAGAATATTAATGCAATACAGAAAAATCTAATCTATACTTGGAACATAAATTGATATTCCCACAGTCTGAATAATATTATAAACTAGGAAACGAACTAGGCAATACAGTGAAACCTCCCTCTATTAGCGGACACCCTTGGGACCATGGAAAATCCTATGATTTTTGTATTTTGGTCGTATTAAATCATTGGTTTATGAGGCACCTGGTAATACACATAAAGAGCTGGATCGAATTACCTATTTTAGCATTTGGTGATATTCGTGAACGTCCGCAGCTGTTTCGAAGAATTCGGCGGTCAATTGTACATCGTGTTATGTATCGAAAATGGTGGTCGTAGCTTCGAACAATTTTTATAACATCTAACGTTTTTTTATTTTTAATATTAATGTTTCTGCTTCAATTCAGTAAGTAGCCACTCTTTCATGTTGGATAGAGATTCATTTTTAAATATTTCTAGTTATCTTGACACCGAGACATTTTCGGACACTAGTTTATGAATAAAAAGTGTTTATTTAAGTGCCCTTAGTTATAGTTATTCTGAGACACCCTGTAGATAGTAGGTACCCCCAAACGCAGACTCTGGATGCGCCACAGAACTCACATCGCCCCAAATGGCTAAAATATTATTTTATTTTAATTTAATTTAAATATGAAGTTTTCATCCACCTAGCATATGCCCATTCAAAGGTGCAGGTAAGTAATATAAAAATTAACGAACAACAACTAGGTAACTCAATCAAATCGCCGTCAGTCGTAAAAATTAACGTCAACTACTGATTAGGCGATACAAGCAGACTTTTTGAACTAGCTTATAGGTAATATTAGGTCCATAATCGTATGTTGTACTTCATGTCCATGAAGATATCGTATAAGACGTAGTATGTTTTTTCTACACACAGTCCAATTCATGAAACGATTGCATACTGCAAATCCAATTTAGAAGAATTGATACTATACGTATATGTATGTTCATCAACTTGAGCCAAATATTATTATTTTTCCTAACAACGGCTGATACCCTAATAACCCTTTCCATTAACAGCCGTTTTTCAATAAACCTATCTATCCATCGTTTCACGATTGGAAAATATTTTAAAATATATCTACAGATATATCATAGAAACGATTAAATCAAATAGTTTTTCTATCTTCAGTAACTGAAACAATGTATAGATAGGTTCATTGAGAACGACCGTAAAATATGGTCATCAATGCGTTCAACTGTAAATTTTGAGTTTTCATTTCCATAAATAAGTAAGTATTGTAACTCACCAAAATTATTTTTTCCCCAACCGCTCGCGATACAGTGCTGCGAGTCAACTTTCTGGTTTGCTTTCGGCAAACACACCAGACCAATACTCTTCACTTTGGTGAATGGCTCATTCAATACTACGATTCCGATATCGTTTATAGCCCCATCTCCATATTTCTCGTGTGTAATGGTCTTGATCGCTAGTCGTTCTTGGAAGGGTATTCTTTCTTTTGTAGTCTGAGTATCCCATTCTCCGGCTCGGACAGTTATCTCAGAAGGTTGCAGTCTGCAAGCAAAAAATATGTATATAGGCATAAAAAATACATAGTACGATTTTAGTCCTTGACGAGGTGTTTTCAAAGGTGATACTTGATGACAGAAAGTAGAACTTATCGAAATAAATCATTTCACTGAAAATGCCTTTTTTCTACAAGCGTGCGCGTTCAACCTTTTTCCCCCACGCATTTCAAGTTGCAAAGAGTCACTTTCCCAAAAGGTGCGGGAAAAACGCCTGCTATTTCTTTCCCGCACGCATTTGCGTGCGGGAATGGATTAGCAGGGGTTTTTCCCGCACGCAAATATTATAGAGTAAATTAAATTCTATCATGTTTCTATGAGCAGAACGTTAACGATGAGAAACCCATAGTAATGACATGCAGAATTACGTCTGTCATTATATATGAATTAATCAAATGAGATATGATCTGTTTCGTGAAATGGTTATATTTATATATTTCAAGCGCTTGTAGAAAAAATATTGTTCCTAACTCTTGCGGAAAGTGTCTTGCCCGCACTCAACTGCTTACCCGAACTCTGCTTCGCATCGTTCGGGCAACGGCAGTTTCGTGCGGGCAAGTATCACTTTCCGCACTTGATAGGAAAATAACTATTTAATATACCATAGGTATACCTCTGAGCTTGAAGTGTGTCATTTATTAGATATTCATTCGTAAGATATTCAGTGAAAAAAAAGGGGGGCTCATATTGGGACCACTTCCTCTACTTTTGTGTAAAGGGGACTCGGCTTATCCTTGCAAGGTTTATAGTTTTCCATATAGATAAAGATCCGGCAATCTGAATGCTATGAATTTGAATCCAAATTCGCACATATCTGTCACCAGTTGGGAACTTCTTGCACATGAATGAAATGAATGCAATGCAATGAATAGCAAAAATTTTGATATCTGATAATGGAATTTAATGGCAAAGAAAAGGCACTTCAATGTTCAACTCTCCGAAACAACAGTCCGAATCTGTCTAGTCGCAACAAGAAATTCGCTGGAGATGAGTTTTATGAGGAAGAATGAAGTTGGGTTCACGAAATTCGTAGGAAAAGGATAAAACAGAAAAACAGTCTTCTGAACATTCTTATGTTCAATATTATTTCCGCATTGAATAAAAAATTAGAATTGTCGGCCGGGCCTATCTGATGAACGGGAGATATTTTGAAATGTTTTCTTCTCAAGTGAAAATAGATTTTTTTTACATACTTACATTGTTAAACAATGGGCTGCAGTTAGGACTACGTTAGGGCGAATTAGTGAGCCTCCACAAATACATTGGTGACCATGGATAGATTTATCATAATTGGTCCTCAGAAGTGCCACCTGCCAAGGAAATTCTCCATACTGGGCTTCGTTATGCAAATTTCCCTGAAGAGTGAAGTCTATACCATTTACATTCCTTACACCGCATTCGGTCCAATCATCATCCGCTGTTCAAAAAAAAAATGTGAGAATACAAGTCAGGAAAAAATTTATGATCTATCCAGCTGTTCAAGAATAGTTTTTTGGTGGATAATTCAAAGTAGAATTTCTTTTTTAACTTTTTTAAATGTAACACCCTATATTTGACCTCAAAAATGGAATGGCAAGCTCAAGTTATGATGAGTTCCTTCAGATTACTTTATAGCTCAGAAGCACCCTTTACGGTATAATGGCAAAATATCGAAAATATGGAGTTTTTTCAAATAGCAGTTGATGAAGAAACTAGTTACGTCAGCGATACAGACAGAATTTTTTCGAGAAGACAAGTTGGCTACTCCTACATATAAAAGAAAATTTCAACTCTGGAATATACAGAGTGATCATAATTATTAATTCTCAAACATCAAATACAAATAAAATCGTCGAAAACATTCTTATTTGAAATGGCACACCCGGTATTTATATATCTCGTTGAACTTAAAAATTAATTAAGAAACTATCCTCATAAAATTTTTCTACATCTAGACCTGATAGTTTCTGAGCAATTTTCGATTTTTAATTCAAAACTAATAAACCATTTTCGCCATTATCTCGTGAATTTTCCTTCTAAGCTATAAAGTGGTCTGAAGAAAATCATCATAATTTGAGCTTGCCATTCCATTTTTGAGTTCAAATACAGAGTGTTACATTTAAAAAAGTGCAACTTTGGTATATATCTTTGTTTTGGAAGGCCCTGTATATACCCCTGTATATAACCCTGTATATGACAATAATTTTAAATTGAGCTTTTGAACACCCTACACACACCACAAGAAAATATTTTCAAAATATCTTTATTTACTCCCTCAAAATGAGCGTCTCGTCTGGGGTGGGCCACCCGGTATATACCTTCATGAGTATGGCAAATTTCACCAAAAGCTCATTCAACTTCGCTTATTCAATTATCAATCAGAAGATACAGGGTAGTTCCTCGACCCATACAAATATATTAACAGTAGATTCTTGAGGTCATAAGAAACACTTTTTTCGTATACCATTTTTCTGATTCGGTCCTAATAAATAGATATAGCCATTTTAACATTTCATAAGGAGCTGTGCCACCCCTGGAAAAACAAAATTATCTTCAAAACAATTAGATAAATCTGCGACACTACACATCTTTGGATATTCTAAAATCCACAATACGTCAGACGGTAGCGAACATATTCAATGTAAGAGAATTTATATACCTAATGTTTCATCTGAATCTAAACGACTTATGTATATTTCAGCTGTATATTTCGACAATCAGAAAGATTGTGCATTCACAATCTTCCTCTTCCTCTTCATTAAGAGGATGACAAAGAATTTCCTTCTATTCTGAGACCCAAAAAAGTGGTGGCATTTGAGAATTTTATCTTTGAGTGAATTAATGCGAATCGTTTACTCCAGGATTTTTGATGATTGCCATCGTAGAATAAGTTTCCGGAAATCGATTTTTCTATTTTTCATTTGACTTGCCCTATACATTGTAAATGTCTTAAGGTACCAATAAATACCTAATTATTATTATTATATCAATGTATTAAGATGAACAGCCACAAATACGAGATTCGACATTGTGATTTGTGATACGTAATATCAGAAACTTTCACGAAGAACGGGCAACGTAGCGTTGATTTAAAACCCAAAAATGTTTTGACAAGCTTTATAACCCCACATTTTCGTACTATACAGATGAGTGAAATGTGTCAAATTTCCATGGCCAACCGAATGCTAAAATAAAAGTGAATGGAGTATACCTATACACTCAACTAAAGAACCTAGTTTCTGATTTTTCTGACTGACTTTTTCTGACGCTAAGACCGACCGTTTCCGAGAAAAATTACAATAATATTTGGCTCACAGTAATCAAAATCGACACTTCTTTTTCGAAGCTTTTTTTTGCAAGTTATTCAGAATTTGAACGCTTAAATATACCAACTCGATCAGAATTCATAACAACAAATAAAATAAGAAATTCAAAAATTGACTTCTACATGCTGTATCTCCTGAGAGATTGGAAGTAGAAAAAAATTATAGAAAAAACTTCGTATTTTAACTAGAAGTAATACTTCCGAAAATTATGACCTGTACTTTCCAATCACCCTGTATATTTTATGAATTTTACAACTTCAGTTATTATTATACTTCTAAACATTAAGATTTTTACCTTTCTCGTTTAGTGTAAACTCATCAGGTCTATTACCAGTCGATGTTGGTTTTCTCGTTGTTGCGGTTGGTTTAGTTCGTGTGATTCTTTCCGTACTTGATATTGATGGTGATGTGAATGCTTCTCTGGTTGAAGAATGAGTAAGTATACTGCCCTGTGTGGTTGAAGAAAATGTCGAAGTGCTGTTTGGTCGTACTTGGCAACACACGTCTAGATAGTGGTCACATTGGTTTTCGCCATCGTCATATCTTATGATAGATGAATAACATAAAAGTATTCATTAATAATTGTTCTTTCCATTTAAGAGGATCAGAATGTAGACCTCCATATGATGAAGCATTGAATTATGTCCTAGTTCTAAATGACTTTTAGAAGAAAAAGAAGAACCACGCAGATGTTCACATAAATCAAGTTCGCAAAAGTTCCTTTGGATGTAGAAAGTAAAAGAATAAAGTGAGAGATGTGGGAAATGAAAAAAGATGAATTACCAACATAAGAAGTCAACAAAGAGAAAGAGCAAAAGAAAGGCTCATTCATAAAAAAATGAAAAGGCAAAATGGATATGGTATGGGCAATCAATATCACAAGCTCTTTTATCTGATAGTTTTTGCAGCCAATACCATCACCTTATCAAAAGCTCATGAATACGTACAATCCATTTTTCAATGATGATCCAAATGCAAAGTTTCTGAAATGAAGTTTCAGTTGAGTTTTTTGTTGTTGTTCATAATGATAGTTTCAGAGATCGATTCCATTTGAGAAATTCTTGCGTTTTCATGTCAACATGATTCATAACGTTTCAGACGCTATTGTAAACATTTTTATTCAGAGTGATTTTTTATAAACAGTGGGGGTAGGTACTGAGCATAGATTAAATTAAAATATAGATGGATCACTCTGACAAGTGGCGCCACCTATTGTTATGGTACACTAATCACAAAAATTATTCTGAATTTTACCGTTAGGTGTCACTGCATTTTGAGCTTTCGATCGTTATCACTCGTGAATGACCGTGATCTCCGCCGAATATTCAAACGACTAATCAAGATATCTATAGATCGACAGCCAAATGTATTTTTGATTATCTATCAAACTACGAATTGACATAATTTTCTAATAAATTATTCAATAGGCGAAGCGAAATGTCTGCAAGAGTGAAGTCGTGCTGTGTTGTTGGGTGCAAAAATCGTGATGCAAGAAGGTAATTATGCGAAATTACATTGAATTCAAAAGACCTTAAAACCTTTATTGAACAAGTTCATAGGATGTTCGCTACTTCCCCAAAGTACAATTAAACATCGCCCTACAATACTCTGCAGGAGGCAGGGTTTTCTCACTGAGGTTTCTTCTCTGATGAACTCTCGTATCATACGGCGAATTGTACCTCATTATATCAACCTCTACTGAAACTTTTTCATGTCATCTATATGCTTTATTGTTTGATATTCAAAAATGTATTGCTGATATTCAATAGAATATGCGTATATTATGTATAAATATTGAATTGTTTAGGAATTATATGGTAGTTTATAAAATGTTTTTGTGTAATGAATAAGTTTTGTAAATAGAATAAAGTGAATTTAAAAGCTAATTTCAATTATAAAATGATTCCGTGTTTGAAGAACAATGCAATAAATTTTTCAATTATGAACTGATTTTTTTTTCGATTCTTCGGATCAGAGAAAAATCCAGATAAAGATTCGTATTATTCGTTATCTCACTGCTCAGCACTGCTGAGCAATTTATTTCGAATCTTTCTCTGAGTTTCACACATTAAAAATGAGCGTTACAGATTCCCTTTTTATTTGGTTTCGTCGAAAATTAGTACATGTACCGTAAAAACAGATGACGCTGAAGTTTGTTTTTCGAGTGGTCCATCTATTCTCTGTTCATTTAATCTATGGTACTGAGCATAGATAACCT
The DNA here is from genome assembly GCF_907165205.1 of Coccinella septempunctata. Classification (NCBI taxonomy): domain Eukaryota; kingdom Metazoa; phylum Arthropoda; class Insecta; order Coleoptera; family Coccinellidae; genus Coccinella; species Coccinella septempunctata. Next base: position 18,168,662 of record NC_058196.1, read on the forward strand.
ATAGATGCGCAACTCTCTGTCTGAATTTGTTTCCTTATAGAGCGACATCTATTGAGTTTTTTCCTTTTTCGCCGGCATCGTTTTGGCAGCGTTGTTACCAGAATTACAGATGCCTACTGAACTGCCAACGCATTTGGTTTGAATTTTAATACCTCAAGATTGAAATTTCTGTCGCGAATCATCACAAATTTATGCCGAAAATAATCTAATTTCCGACATAAATTAGTAATGATGCGCAGCAGATTTGAAACCCCCCATGAAAATTTCAATTTGTAGATTTAGTGTCATCTGATTTGAAAATTTTCTATAGGAGAAAAAGAAGATAATACCTCCTCATATTGGGCTTGAAACTCCTCAACATCTACTTGCCCCCTGAGTTCCTCCTTAGTTTTGAAATGAGTTATTAAAAAGAGTTATTTTGGCGAGGATATTTAGAGTTGAGCGATGAAAAATAGTATTAAATGTTCAGGAAGGTCTAACCAATTTTCTGTTTGGCTTCATTTAAAGAATTATGTAGTGGGTTTATAGCTATACCTATGCCTTAATTACTTCCAAGCAATCCGAACATTCATTATAATATCTTTCATCGTTTTTTTTGACTAAATATCCCGCCACACACGGTTTCCTCAAATAATTTTTTGCATTTTTACCATTTTTACGTCAAAAGTTTTGACTTCCATCACATTGTTGTTGTTTTTATTCTTTTTCTTCAATCAAAGTTGCTGGTTATTAGTATTAAATAGATATTCGTGAAGAAATCTACTCTAAGATATCTATTCGTCGATATTTAAAAGGAAAAAACTCGATAGATGTCACTACTTCTGCCCGAAAAAAATCATTTCAAGGGAGTTAACCCCCCCTGGTACTGAGAGTGTCTAACATGATTTCAGTCAACATGAATTCAGTCAATCAAACACAATTTTTGTTGTTGTTAATATGCTCGGACTGGTCGATCACATAGATTAAATGAACAGAGAATAGATGGACCACTCGAAAAACAAACTTCAGCGTCATCTGTTTTTACGGTACATGTACTAATTTTCGACGAAACCAAATAAAAAGGGAATCTGTAACGCTTATTTTTAATTTTCTTGTAATGATCAAGGCAGAATATATTTGAAAATTTCTGAGTGAAACTCAGAGAAAGATTCGAAATAAATTGCTCAGCAGTGCTGAGCAGTGAGATAACGAATAATACGAATCTTTATCTGGATTTTTCTCTGATCCGAAGAATCGAAAAAAAAATCAGTTCATAATTGAAAAATTTATTGCATTGTTCTTCAAACACGGATTCATTTTATAATTGAAATTAGCTTTTAAATTCACTTTATTCTATTTACAAAACTTATTCATTACACAAAAACATTTTATAAACTACCATATAATTCCTAAACAATTCAATATTTATACATAATATACGCATATTCTATTGAATATCAGCAATACATTTTTGAATATCAAACAATAAAGCATATAGATGACATGAAAAAGTTTCAGTAGAGGTTGATATAATGAGGTACAATTCGCCGTATGATACAAGAGTTCATCAGAGAAGAAACCTCAGTGAGAAAACCCTGCCTCCTCCAGAGTATTGTAGGGCGATGTTTAATTGTACTTTGGGGAAGTAGCGAACATCCTATGAACTTGTTCAATAAAGGTTTTAAGGTCTTTTGAATTCAATGTAATGTCGCATAATTACCTTCTTGCATCACGATTTTTGCACCCAACAACACAGCACGACTTCACTCTTGCAGACATTTCGCTTCGCCTATTGAATAATTTTTTAGAAAATTATGTCAATTCGTAGTTTGATAGATAATCAAAAATACATTTGGTTGTCGATCTATAGAGATCTTGATTAGTCGTTTGAATATTCGGCGGAGATCACGGTCATTCACGAGTGATAACGATCGAAAGCTCAAAATGCAGTGACACCTAACGGCAATGACGGCTCGTCCGGGTATGCAGGGTCGGCCGGGCCGACCCAAAAATAATCGAGAAATGGACAATAATTATAATTATTTTACTCTTCAAAACTCATTCCAAATGATTAATTTCGATATTAAATTCTCGATTAATTTCCTAGTAATAGGAACGACAACTTATTTCGATCAACGTGACGCCCCTGTCGCCCTGAGTTAGTTTATTTCGAAGTTCTCTTTCCTTACGATAAACACGCTACACGCTAGGTCGGCCAGCCGGCAGTAGCCTAGCGAAACGCTTCAAGTTATTGTACTATACAGCACCTACGTCGCACGCAGTTATCACCAAGTTGAACATCGTATTACGTCGCTGCTAGATACATACACGGTCGGCCAGCACAAGTTGGGCCTACCTTGCTATGGTTTGGGCATTTCGTTTTCATATTTCTAGATTTCCTCATTGTCTATTCCAAGATATTATATTATCAAATGAATAGTTAATCAATGAATATGATGTCTATTTTTGAAAAGAGCGTATTCGTACCGTTTAAGAGTAGTTTAGTCAATGAAAATATAATATATCCCTAATTATAGTCAGATTTTTTGATTATTAAATGAATAGTTAATTTTTGAAAAAAGGTATTCCGACCGTATAAAAGTAGTTTAGTGATTCTTTGACCATAAAAATTCGTAATTCCTAGTGAATTTATAAGGGCACGGTGATTTCGAAGCTTCTTGAATACGCGTAGATCGGCCGGCCGAGCCTCGGAGTGGGGATATAAGAAATCGCATCCGCATCGCTGTTCCCATATTATGAATTGAATTAGGCCAGTGTCGTAGAATAGAAGGATATAAGAATCGCATCCGCATCGCTGTTCCCATATTATGAATTGAATTAGGCCAGTGTCGTAGAATAAGAGAAAGGGGTTCTCACGTGTTTATCAGTTTTCTTCGATTCATTTCGTAAATTTTCATAATCTGAGTGGATTCTAAATTTCTTTAATTGTTGAATAATTGGAGTAGTAGCAAATCGAAACAAACTTTGCATCCTGTCACAAGATCATGTGACAGTAGAAAGAAGAATGGTGAAATAAAGAAAGGAAAAATTAATACATTTTCACTTAGAATCAAAATTGTAGATGTGTTTCAGTGAACTTAAAATTTTGATCCGTATTTACGTTGATGTTTTTTGTTCTGATAAATTTGTTATCGGTATTTACAGAGAGACCCCGAAGAAGAATAATATTGAATAAACTATTATTCAAAAGCTGGGCAAAAACAAAGAAGTGTAGTACATTCTTTCTCCAAAAACAAGCCTGTATATCGCATTGAAAACGAAACTTTTATACACTGTTGTATAAAAAAAATCAGACTATATCTACAAGATGGGGCAGAAGTCTAGAATAAAATTAATATTTCTTCAATATTAATCAACCACTCAAAATGAAGACGCTGAAACCCACCAATAGCTTTTCAATTACCTTCTTCTTCTATCAATGAGTAGTTTCTCAACCAATAACTTAACATCAAGATGCTGAAAAACATGTCAATTGTTTTCTGATTGCATTTATTTTTGGAAAATAAAATTGAATATTTTTTTCCACCCCTTAGCCGCAACCCTATCCAACTTATCTTTAGAAACTTAATCGACAAAAAATATATCGATATTTAATTTTAGAAAAACAGAGATTATGGTGGGATTCCGCGTTTTCATTTTCAGTTATTGGTTGAAAAAATAGATATTAATTTTATTTCAGGATATTCCCCTGTATATCCTGGGTCTGGCCGACCCACACATTATGGGCACGAGCCGTCACTGCCTAACGGTCAAATTCAGAATAATTTTTGTGATTAGTGTACCATAACAATAGGTGGCGCCACTTGTCAGAGTGTCTATATTTTAATTTAATCTATGGTCGATCAGTATTTTAAATTGCGCTCTTTTTGATGTCAGAAATTGTATCCTAAATTCGAAATACACTGCGCAAAAAAATTAACGCACATTCTGAAAATCTCAATTTTAATGAAAGTTAACTCTACATCGACTTTATAAATTATTTTTTATGTTTTCTCGGGAAGGTTTTGAACGAAACAAGACACATTAAATGGAAGAAAAATTCAGGATTTCACCGAATCTTATGTGAAAGAAGAGAAATCAACAATTTTCAAAATACTGAAATGCTGATAAGTGATTTAATACTTGGTATTTCCACCCCTTGCGTTAATTACAGCTCGGCAACGACGGTTCATACTCAAAATGAGTGATCTCAAAATGTTCTGATCTAATCCTTCCCAGATTTCTCCGAGTTGGATTCCTAAGTCAATAAGAGTAGCTGGATGATTTTCTGAACTTCTCAGCCTTCTATTGAGGTTGTCCCAAACCTGCTCAATCGGATTGAAGTCTGGACTTTTTGCTGGCCATTCCATTCGAGAGACTTCAACCTCTTCAAGGTACTCCCGAACGATGCGCGCACGATGGGGTCTGGCATTATCGTCCATAAAAATGAAATTTTCACCAATGTATGGGGCAAATGGCACTAAATGCTCTTCAAGAATGTTCCTTATATGCTTATCAGCATTCATAGCTCCATTATCAACGACTACTAGGTCTGTGCGAGCAGTCAAAGATATACCACCCCATACCATAATCGATCCTCCCCCGAAACCAGTAGTATTCAGGAAATTGCACTGAGCATATCTTTCATGTGGACGTCTGTAAACAAAGGAACGTCGATCACAATGGTAGAGGCAGAATCTAGACTCATCTGTGAAGAGAACTCTTTCCCAATCGGCCTCTTCCCAATGGATATGCTCTCTCGCAAAATCCAAACGCGCCCTTCGATGGGCTGGGGTAAGAGCTGGGCCTCTTGCTGCGACACGAGGCCTTAAATCATATTCTCTGAGGCGATTTCTTATTGTCTGAGTGCTAATTTGCACCTCATGAGTTTGCTCAAGCTGAATTTGAAGGAGGCGAGCGGTTGCAAGCCGTTGTCTCAACGAAGAAACTCTCAAGAAACGTTCTTGAATGGCAGTTGTTACCCGTGGTCTACCCTGTCCTGGTCTTCGGACATTCATACCTGTCTCCCTGAATCGCTGCAACATTCTGGACACACTTGTATGGGAAAGTCCAAACCTTTCTGCAATTCTTATGTATGTCCACCCTTCTTCTCGCAAAACTACCGCTTGGGCACATTCCTCTTGGGTCAAATTGCGTGTTTCGCGTTGCATAGCGATCGAGTGTAGAAAATCAAACGAAAGAAAAACTATTGATCACTAGAATTGATCGAGAACAACTGATTTTAGAATGGAGCCAATACATTCAAAATTTGATAATATCATCTTTTTTTATTCCTGCTGGGAAAAAACATCTGTATTGAAGAAAACCGTTGAAAGTGGATAACATATGCATGCATAATTCTGATAAAAATAATTATCATTGAGAACACCTTCAGTTGTGAAATAAATTTGAGATTTCCATAATGTGCGTTAATTTTTTTCGCAGTGTATTACGTTATCAAGTAGCCCTGATTTCCGGGGCCCTCCGCTTAGAAATTTTTGGGGTCCTTCCGACCTCCCTCTACTTTTCCCATTTCTTTCAAAACAACGTTCAACGGAAATTTGGTTCTTCCAAAAGGAAACCTTATTTTCATTGTTGAAACGTAAGATACTAAAACAAAATTCAAGAAATTATAAAAAAAATCAATAAAAAAGGGGGAAACTATTATGATGACACTGATGAGAGTAACTCAGGTACATAATACTAAATATAATTTTTTTTTTCAAAAAACCTGAGTAATGGCCAAAATTATGAGAATATTCAATTGATGAAAATTCAATATAGATCTTAATATAAAAATACAGGAATATTTTTATATTCACTTGCCGAATCCGAACCGATGAGGTAATATACGAAATAAGATTATCTTACCTGATATTTATACTGTTAAAGCCGTCGAACTCTCCCGTTTGTATGACAGTCTTTGTGGTAGGATCACAGTTGTAGTAAGGAACACAAACATCTATACCTTGCCTTTCATTTTCTCCACATTTATGAAGTGCTCCATAACCACGTAATGCTTCCTCGGTTACTTCCTCATAAAAGGTGTCGTTGAAAATGTCATTTACAGCCTGAATTACAGTGTTATTAGGCCTTGCTATCTGTGCCTTCACGACGAACAGAAGAGATAGGCAAATTGAAAATGTCTTCATGATATCCATATCATGAAATTCTGAAATGAAATGGATTGAAATGTTATTAATTAATTGGTTTTCTTCCTTATACTTGAAGAAAACGGGGTATATAGTCCATCGAGTTTTGTAGTATTTGGAAATTCAAAAAACTTCTGAATGTTTCATTTTGAATAGTATTTGAGGTGTTCAGCGTTCAGAAGTGATCAGTCTGTGGTCAATGGTTGGATTCTATCGATTCGATATTTGAAAATTTTTGTTCATTCTTAGCAAAATTTTTTGCCCTTTGGTCACAAGGGTAAGATTTTGAGAGTAATTAATAGATTCTGGAAAATTATTCTTTCAAGAAAATGTAAAGGAAGTGTTTCATTCAGAATGCCATAATGCTGACTGATGATGCTAATCAAAATTTTTCATTCTTTTAGTTGATTTCGATTAGAAAATTTTCAAATTAGTATTTCACGAATGAATTGGAAATTATGAACCTTTGTATAAAAACTTGCTAATGAGAGTCACGAAAACCAAATAAGAATAATTGACAAGAGAAATTAGATTCTGAGGAAAGAATGGTTATAATCAATGTGCAAGACATTTGGGGATTCAGACGTAGAAAATTAAAAACTAATATGTACCCCGTATACAGGGTGTTTCACGAGTAAACAGAAAAATGAAAGCCTCGAATAGAAAACATTGAGCTCTGTTCAAAAAAACCTCATATGTATGCCTTAGGTACTCCGTTTCTGATATACAAGGGGTTTTCTGAAATGTATCAAATTTTCGCTAAGCTATAACTACTGAAATTCTCGAAAGATTGGTCTGAAAATTTATATTTAGGTTAAAATTGTTAGTTTCAATGAGAAAGAACATTTAAATTCGACAAAAAACACGACCCGACTCAGTGAGGCTTCATTCCACTTCAAACTCATGAAAAACACCCTGTATGAAATTTTTCATCATATAATTTTAGCATTTTCTTTATCTGCATGTAAGATTGTCATCATGTTTTATGAATTGTGGCTAGACGACTCTAAGGAATGGAGCACTTTATGTAAATGAATTTAGAAAATTTTAATAGCAATTTTCTCCTCTACAAATATTCTGTTGGATGTATTCGACAATTATACCATATTCCGTCATTCAAAATTGTCATTCACAATGATAATATGGTGTGTAATTGATAATACATAAATATGGAAAAAAACCGCGCTATCTTGTAATTTTGTAATAAAAATTTGATCTTCAGAATGAATCGTCTTTCTGTGAATAAGAAGTTCTGACAGGTAGGTGGTCAAAATGATTTCCTCCACATTTTTTTACACATTTTCGCCCTCTTTATGAGGCTGATAACTTCTCGTTTTATTATATTACATATATTACGAATTTCGTCACAAGCAGCATTTATTGTTCCTTTGTCAGGATATCTGTTTCATAGAACTTCCGTCTTGAAATAACCCTAAAGAATGAAATCGAGGGGTGTCAGATCAGGGGATCAAGCAGGCCATTGTTGGAATACTCCCCTTCTAATCCACCTGTCTGCATATTCTCTATAACCTAGAAAATTTGTTAGGCATTCTGAAAACTTTTAACTACTTAACTTGATAAAGGGACCTGAAATTCTGATAAATACTTTTTTCTGTGCATGACTATGATCAATTCTTGAAAAGAAAAAAGGGTAATAAGACCATAATCTTCATAGATCCATCAATGGTAATAATGGAATCAATGAAAAATTCGAAAAAGCATTAATCATATTCGTATTTTCAATTATTATCCTCTCTAAGGTCCGATTGTTCAATTCGTGATTAAAGTTAATCCTGGATTGATTTTGACATTTCCGTTTAAATCTGTCACGTTAATCCAGGATCAACTTAAATCTCGGCTTAAACCTGAATTGAACAACCGAGTCTAAAAGGGCGAATGAGGTCAAAATTAATCCTGAATTAATTCTGAAGATGTCAAGTTATATTTATTATTTTAATGATAGCGCATTTTTTATTTCTATCTTTGTTCATCCTCAGTAATATAGCTTATTATCACTTTTATCTGTATAACCAGGTATGCTATGAATATCAAAAACAACTGCAAGCCATATTTTTTGAACAAAAAAAGTCAGTTGCACATTTCTAATCAATTTTTTGCAGGGCTGTTTTTTCAAGAGGCATTAGACCACAAAACAATTATGTATTCATTGGAAATAATCCGCGAATGGCCATATCAACGATTCATTGAATTTGAGACAATCCTATGCAGATGACTAAAATATTAAAATTATGATGAAAAACTACATACAGGGTGTTTTTCATGAATTTGAATTTGACTATAGCCTTAATGAGTCCGGTCCTGAGTTTTGTCAAAGTTTAAATTTTTTTTTTTTATTGAAACTGACAACCTCAACCTGATAATGAATTATTCAGTAGGATCGATCGAAAATATCAGGAGTTATAGCGAAACAAATTACAAAAATATAATTTAAAAAAACCCCTGTCTATCGGAAACGGAGCACCTAAGACACCCATAAGAAGTGGTTTTGAACTCAGCTCAATGCCCTCTATTCATGGTTTTCGTTTGTCCGTTTACTCATGTAACATCTTCTTTTGCCCAAGCACCAGTGTTCAGTGATTGTTATAATAATTCCATTGAATAATTTCATTTGATTTGGTCAACAGTAGATTATGACTTTTAGCGCAAAATATGAATAATAACACCACATTTAATTCTATTGTTTGTTTCAGTAGAAAGTTGTCCTGTGATAAATGAAACTGATTTTACTGAAATATTATTTGGAGTTCGGCATTAATTATGATTATAAATAATATAGGTATGTATAAAGAATAATTGGATAAAAAGAGAACATTATTTACCTTTGCAATTAGAACACTATAAAACAACTTCCGATGGTACCGTCATATCTCCTAATTTTCCAACAACACTGCCCCGTTCCTCAACAAAAAATAAGATAATTCCCCAAATGTAGAATGCTAAATGAACTCACTCTCCTCTGTTATTCCCAAACTAACTGGGAATCCAATCCGATGAGATGGTTCGCAAATTAATCATTAAATCTCACCGAAGAGTTTGTTAGCCGCAAGATATACAAATAAAACCAAGATAAAACCAGTTGGTATTCCCATACCCAAGTTGAACACTTAATTTTTTTACTCAAAAATCCAAAGCAACACGTCTTCGATTAGCAACTGGAATTCGTGACTGATATACAGGGTATCCCAAAACTAGTAAATCAAACTTCACACCACGATAGAATAGACCAAATATTATCGAATGACACCAACAGTAGTTGGTACGAAAATGTACCGTTTCCAAAATAATCAGAATTTTATTAAAATACCTAAAGTTGCCGATTTTCGAACTATTTTTCCTAATCACAAGGCCAGTTTGTGAAAAAGGATATCGATTTTGAATTATATTGAACTAAGATTATTGTTTTACCTCCCCTAATTGAAATTACTTTAAATAGTTAATCGATAACCTAAGTGAATGTAAATTAAAACAATTTTTTTTTCTACCTGATTTTTATTACTCAGAATAAACCCCCTTTATAGGGGTGATAATATGGGAGAAAAACGCTCTCCTTATATAATCAAAAATTGGCCTTGTGATTGAACAAATAATTCGAAAATCAGCAACTTTAGGTTAGGTTTTTTCAGAAACGGTACATTTTCGCTCAATTAATGTTGGTGTCATTCGATAGTATTTGATCTACTCTATCGTGGTGTGACGTTTGATTCACTTGTTTTGGGACACTCTGTATATACCAGGGTGCACAGCCCAGACGCGGCGCTCATTTTGTGGGAGTAAATAAAGATATTTTGAAAATTTCTTCTTGTGGTGTGTGTAGGATGTCCCAAAGCACAATTTAAAATTATTGTCCTATATACATGTCTTCGAAAACAAACATGTAGGCCGAAGTTACACTTTTTTAAATGTAACACTCTGTATTTGACCTAAAAATGGAATGACAATCTCATATTATGATGATATTCTTCAGATCACTTTATACCTTAGAATAAGGACCATTTACGAGATAATGTCGAAAATGGTTTACTAGTTTTGAATTTAAAATCGAAAATTGCTCAGAAACTATCAGGTTTAGATGTAGGAAAATTTTATGAAGATAGTTTCGAAATTAATTTTTACGTTTAACGAGATATAGAAATACCGGGTGTGCCATATGAAATAAGAAATTTTTCGACGATTATTCGTAGTTGATGTTTGAGAATTAATTATGATCACTCCGTATATCCCAGAGTTGAAATTTTCTTTTATATGTAGGAGTAGCCAACTTGTCTACTCGAAAAAACTCCGTTTGTATCGATGGCGTAACTAGTTTCTTCATGAATTACTATTTGAAAAAACTCCATATTTTCGATTTTTCGCCATTATCTCGTAAAGGGTGCCTTTGAGCTATAAAGTAATATGAAGAAATTCATCATAACTTGAGCTTACCAGTCCATTTTTGAGGTCAAATATAGTGTTACATTTAAAAAAGTGTAACTTTGGTCTATATCTTTTTTTTCGAACACCCTGTATATGTGACAATAATTTTAAATTGTGCTTTGGGACATCCTACTAACACCACAAGAGAAGATTTTCAAAATATCTTCATTTACATCCTCAAAATGAGGGCCGCGTCTGGGGTGAGCCACCCGGTATATCATACTAAATCAAATTTAACTAGGTATTGTTTGCAGTTCGAATGAATGAGTCGGTTTGAGAGAACGATGCATTAACGAATGAGAATAGGATTTTTCTGAAAATTTGATTTACCTAAGCCAAAACTAAGCAATTATTCTGCACACAATGGTTCATTATTTCGTGAAATAAACAGAAATTTACTTTGTTAGCCATCCAGGTTTTGTCAATTAACAAAGTTAAAAAAATATAAATGTTAAAAAAACGGCTTTTTCATATATTCAATGAAATCATCATTTTTCCTCATTCTAAGGTTGATACAGCCAGTGAAAGAGTTGTAGTTTTCAAAATCAAAAGACAGAATTTGTTTATCTCTATTACAATTAATTATAACACAATATCATTTGGGTGAAAAATTCTGAATTAAGTGAATGAACGGACTATGCTATAACATTTTTTCTACCTACTCATTTAGGAATACGACTTATATTAGGTATTATTTTTAATATGGACATCGAATAAGTTCAATCCGCTCTGAAATCCACTTTGATATTTATAGTAGGTAGGTATGTAAGAATAGGCAAAAATTTTCAATATTTGAAATTCCAGTTTTCTTGAAACTCCAACATCTGGAACTCAAGGAAAAAATGTTGTTTTCAGAAACTGCGTCTGCGTTAGAAGTTATACGCTATTTGGGCCATATGCATAAAGAAGTAGTAAATGCTTTTACTTCAGTTTATTGAAATGAACGTATACATTTTATAATCAACTGACAAAAATAGTTTTCTAGTAAAAGCCAATAACCTTCTTTATGCATACGACATACGACCCAATGTGTAGGCAAACGAATAATATTATGATATGAAATGATTGTATTAGAAAAAAATCAATGTGAATGATGATTCAAATATTTAATATAACGTTTTGACGCCTATATCACACGGCTTCATCAGATAATTGATAAAAAGCATCTTGGAAATATTTAATTATTGTCAGGCTAAAATTTTTTACATGTTTATCATCCATATTGATTCAATATTATTCGTTAGGCAACATTGTTTAAGAAGAAGTAGGTATACCTTCTAACGCATATGCAAATTCTAGTTCATACAATAAAATTTCTTATTTGGATAGGTACCTCGAGTTCAGATGTTATGATAAAAAATAAAAAAAAGTTTCTAGAAAAATTAAAAAATGTAGGGTGTATTTATACATCAACACAGTTTTTATCATTGTCACTGTCTTAATCATAAATTCAATTCGAGCCTGTGCATTTCGTTAAAAGTTAATCAACGACTGAAACTGAGACTATATATTCTCAGCATATGCTGAGGCCAAAAATACTGAATTTAGTGAATGCGCTGACAAGACGATTTGGTTCATTCCCGCCTCAAATATCATATTCTGGTTGGCAAAATGAGACATATCGTGAATAAATAGACCATTGTTGTTGTCATTTCTTAATTCAGAGGAAATTTCTTGTGTGCCCTTCTTACTTCCACTAAAAAAAAATTTGATAGGATTTGATTCCGTGGGAATTCATGAGGAATAGTAAAGCAAAATAAACTGCGCAAAAAAATTAACGCACATTCTGAAAATCAATTTTAATCAATGTTAACTCTACATTGACTTCATAACTTATTTTTTATGTTCTCTCGGGAAGCTTTTGAATGAAACAAGACACATTTAATGGAAGAAAAATTCAGGATTTCACCGAATCTTATGTGAAAGAAGAGAAATGAATAATTTTCAAAATACTGATATGCTGATAATGATTTAATACTTGGTATTTCCACCCCTTGCGTTAATTACAGCTCGGCAACGACGGTTCATTCTCAAAATGAGTGATCTTAAAATGTTCTGATCTAATCCTTCCCAGATTTCTCCGACTTGGATTCCTAAGTCATTAAGAGTAGCTGGATGATTTTCTGAACTTCTCAGCCTTCTATTGAGGTTGTCCCAAACCTGATCAATCGGATTGAGATCTGGACTTCTTGCTGGCCATTCCATTCGAGAGAATTCAACCTCTTCAAGGTACTCCAGAACGATGCGCGCAGGATGGGGTCTGGCATTATCGTCCATAAAAATGAAATTTTCACCAAATGGCACTACATGCTCTTGAGGAAAGTTCCTTATATACCTATCAGCATTCATAGCTCCATTATCAACGTCCACTAAGTCTGTGCGAGCAGTCAAAGATATTCCACCCCATACCATAATCGATCCTCCCCCGAAACCAGTAGTATTCAGGAAATTGCACTGAGCATATCTTTCATGTGGACGTCTGTATACAAGGGAACGTCTATCACAATGGTAGAGGCAGAATCTCCCATATCCCATATCTCTCATATCCCAATGGATATGCTCTCTCGCAAAATCCAAACGCGCTCTTCGATGGGCTGGGATAAGAGCTGGGCCTATTGCCGCGACACGAGGCCTTAAATCATATTCTCTGAGGCGATTTCTTATTGTCTGAGTGCTAATTTGCACCTCATGAGTTTGCTCAAGCTGAATTTGAAGGAGGCGAGCGGTTGCAAACCGTTGTCTCAACGAAGAAACTCTCAAGTAACGTTCTTGAATGGCAGTTGTTACCCGTGGTCTACCCTGTCCTGGTCTTCGGACATTCATACCTGTCTCCCTGAATCGCTGCAACATTCTGGACACACTTGTATGGGAAACTCCAAACCTTTCTGCTATGCTTGTGAATGTCCACCCTTCTTCTCGCAAAACTACCGCTTGGGCACATTCCTCTTGGGTCAAATTGCGTGTTTCGCGTTGCATAGCGATCGAGTGTAGAAAATCAAACGAAAGAAAAACTATTGATCCCTAGAATTGAGCGAGATCAACTGATTTTAGAATGGAGCCAATACATTCAAAATCTGATAATATCATCTTTTTTTATTCCTGCTGGGAAAAAACATCTGTATTGAAGAAAACCGTTGAAAGTGGATAACATATGCATGCATTATTCTGATGAAAATAATTACCATTGAGAACACCTTCAGTTTTAGAATAAATTTGAGATTTCCATAATGTGCGTTAATTTTTTTGCGCAGTGTAGTATGAATGATGTAGGTATGTTGTTTCGGTGTTCTTTCTTTGTATACTAATATACCGATTCATAAAAAGAGCAGTTCTTTTCTCCAATTCATTATAGCGTCTGAAAAGATAAATGGAGATCATTATCGCTCCTTTGTAAGACTAAGATTCCGGATAGGATATAATAATTTATAATTTGAAATTCCCATCGTTGTATCAACCTAAACTGGTTTGCGATTTTTATTTCATTATTATGTATACCAAATTTTTTCATGATCATATTTATTCCTATAAGTTTCGCGCATTTCTTAGTCTGAATGAATTTTCAGTCAACATCTGAATGACGTCTTATCTTATTTCCGATATCAAGGTGAAATATAAATAATAAAATGAAATAATTTTCCTTATTTGAAATAACTTGTTTCCACGTTATCTATAAATAATTATTCAGTAGTTGAAAATCAATTCAAATATAAATTAACTCACTTAAAACCAGTTCACATTCAGTCGAAAATCTCACAATTACAAAAATTCTCCAACTTTATTCACATGTAATTCAGAAAGAACTTTTAATTCATTAATGATGAGTAGTAGTAATTTTGTTCAGAATTAATCATCGTTGGGGTCAAAAGTTTAAGAATTAGGGAATAACAGATTTATCGCCTGATATTTACCTATCATGACAATGATTAGTATATGAATATTATAAATATCTTTTCTTAAGAAACTTCACAATCTTGATGTGATATCATTGGAATAATGAATTCTAACAGAGTTTTTCAATCCTTTATGGCTATTTTCTCAGTGAAGGTTGTATTTCGAATGGTACCAGTGGCGTACCAATCTGGGAGAGGGCCCAACGCACAAGAAAAATTTAGTAATTTAGGGTCCGTACGCTGTAGGTGTAGGATAAACTATCATATAATAATAATATATTAATAAATGGCAAATGCGTTATTTTCAATAAGTTGAAATGGAATGTGTACACACATTCATGGAGTCAACATAAAATCAAAAACTGAAATAAATAAAATTTTCGAATTATACCTACTGAAAATAAAATACATAATTCAGAACTAATGAAATCATTCAATAATATACGTATTATCACAACTTTTGAACCAGGGAACATATTTGAATAGTTTTCTTGCAGCTCTGTAGCTGAAAGGGCTAAAGCATTGATGGCTAAAGCTTTTTAACTGCTTAGCTCTTTCACACATACACACATAAAAATTTATAATTTTTTTATTTCTTGCTATTTTCATTGGCGTATTCAAGACACAAGAATTTGATAACTGCATTGATTGAAAGACATTATTATGCAACTACAGTAAGTAGCGATTAAGTTTACTTGCTACCTGTTACTTTTTTTCGTTTCTGAATAACACACTCTCAGGAATAGGTATTAAAGCAATAATAATCATCATCATCATTGCGATATCTAGTATATCTCGTTACCGGGAATAAATCTACAAAAGAAACACAAAAAAAAAACGGTGCGAACACACTTATAATTTCTTAGGGCTAATTGCGACTGTGTGCCCTCCTATGACTTAAGAGACCCAACCGTGACCTACAGATCCTTCCACACTCCGGGCATGGATAGTCACCAACCAGATCTGGCCGCCGCTGTATCCTTCTCGAGTCTCCATTATGACTGTGTACCAAAGACCTCCACTGTGACCTGTCTAACGCTAGTTGTTCCCAGTTATGATTGGCATTAACTAATTTTAGTGTATCCTTAAACCGCTTATACTGTCCTCCTGGTTTCCGGGCTCCCTCTGTGAATTCACCATACAGAGATATTTTGGGGATTCTTGTGTCTTGCATCCTCAGAATGTGGCCGACCCATCTGAGTGGGGCCCTCGTTACTTGAGTCTCAATTGTTATACAACTCGCGCGTTGCAAGACTTCTCTATTACTAGTCTAGTTTTATGGTGGCCTGAGACATAAATAATAAAAAGGTGGGAACTGTCCCACAGTAAATCACCCTTGAATCTAAGAACAAAGGTCTCAAATCTACACTCTCAATAACAGATATAGTACTGGTCACCTGGGTAGAGCCCAAAAAAAAAAAACGACTTCTCACTGCTATCTGTACATAATACAGAAAAAATAGGTTCGTACGTAAAGTGGTTTGCAACGGTTGTGAACTGTACAAAGCAAGCGAAATTCCATTTTAGGGTAGCGAAAATCCATTTGCGCTTGCTCTGTATAGTTCACAACCGTTGTGAACCACTCCACGAACAAACTTAATATTTCAATTTCGTGTAGGAGACTGCTATTTCGATCCATTTCGATTTTATGATTGCGCATATTGACTATTGTGTTTTTCATTTCGTAATAAACTTTTCAGTGTTTTCAGTCCCAATCTCTGAAACAAAGTCAATTAAAAATGAAGTAAACGGTTTGCTCCTGCGTAAATTCTTGCACTAATTTCTCAGAAGCAAATTAACTAGAAAAAAATTGTTGCCTGACAATGAACTGAAAATAAATAACGTTGAAATTATAATTTTATGTTAATTTGCTCCTGACAAATTAGTGCAAGAATTTACGCAGGAGCGAATCGTTTATTTCATTTTTAATTGATTTTGTTTCAGAGATTGGGAGTGAATACCCTAAAAAGTTTAAAGAAATGCAAAATCCCCCCAGAATATATTTCAATCGATAACTATTGTGTTTCTCAGTTTCCCATATCGAGATAGTGAAAAAACTTGTGAACTCGGATTTTGACCTTTAGTATTTATCGCTAACACCCTAGATAACAAGGAACCTTGTTTATAGCTAGTGTGACGTACTTGGTTCTCACCCTGGCCGCTCCTCACCTTTGCTCGGACGCCAGTGGGACAATCAGTGAAACCCCACGTCTCTCACAGAATCTTCGAAAAATTAGAGAGCCCGGGTCATAGACATAGAGACATGGACTGAGCAATGTCAGCATGAAATTGGCTTTTTTTATAGAAAGAGAGAAATGATCGTCGGGAATTCACCTGTCTCTTTTTTGTTCACATAGAGGTGAGTGTAGACCAATCAAAATTCTAGAAAGAGACAACTGCATTCCCGACGTGCGTTTCTCTCTGTCACTTTTTTTGACCGTATTTCATGCATAGATAGAAAGGGAAGGCACAGTCCATGTCTATATGTCTATGGCCCGAGTAGACTTAAATGATCAGTGGACAAGGGTAGCAGTGAAAACTAGGGTGGTAGCGTCTTCTTGGTCTCTGCCTTCGGACGGTTTTTAATCGTTCAAAAGGAGAACCTACCTCTTCTGACGAAAATCTAGCTGTAACTGATTTAGGGAACAAACTCTCACTCTGGCAATAATAACTGGCAACGAAAAAAACGTTCAGTTCTTTATTCCTACTAGATCAAATTATTTACAGAAATGTACAAGAAATAACAAATGTTGATATCAACCGGCGGCCTGGTCGGTGTGGGGCGGCTGGTGAAATACGGTCTCCCCAGGAAAATACGGTTGAAATAGACGGTAAATACGGTTAAATGTTGTACGGTCACTCCAGGAAAGTACGATTGAAATAGACGGTAAATACGGTTAAATTTGCTACGATCACTCCAGGGAAGTATGGTTGAAATAGACGGTTAATACGGTTAAATATGGTACGGTCACTCCAGGGAAGTACGGTTGAAATAGACTGTAAATACGGTTAAATTTTGAAATCCTGGCACTCCCTTTGTCGGCGGAAATCGGTACGGTGGCTGGTCCCAGTACAATTACAGAGCACCCTGTCTATCTCTCTCTCTCTCTCTCTGTGTGATCCTCAAAATGGCTGCCAGTCAGACACCAGTTCGGAAGAAGCTGTCAACCTGTAACTTGATACGGTAGGAACCCCAAGTCCTCCTGGGACCCAACGGTGGTCGAAAGGTCGCGGAAGCCGGCAATCTACACAGCCTACGATAACAAGATCAAGTTTAAACGGTAGGTAGGTATTGTCAGCCAGTCCAACAGACTAAAGAAAGCGGAAAATAGCGAAGATATCCCTTCAGGTATGCACTACGTAAGGAATAATAATGCTACAATAACTTGCCTTAAACTTTCAAACTCGTCGTATATCCTGTCCTGAACGGTAAAACACCTTATTCACTTTCCTTGGCACATCGATCTCAATTAACTTCGCTCTTGACTTTCAGCGCAGGGCCTCGAAGAAGTACCCCTCCCTGCAGAAAACTTGTCCCATTATGGGTAACTCATTTTCCCATTGGATATACTCAAATTGTTCGGTCAATCAGCTGGCTCGTAAAGAGACGGAAACAACTAAAGAGAAGGAAGAACGGAACAAGTTGAAAGACCTTTTTCGAGTCAGAAAAAGTACGGTTAAACGGAAACAATTCTAAAGTATATGAATTCTGAAAACAAAAGACATATACGGTTTCCGCTACAAATATGGGACTGGTCGGTGGAAAACAATGCATAATATCAATCGGTAAGCCCCCTATGATGATAGGGTCCAGTATCCAGCATCCAGTTGAAAAATGCTTTCACGCCTGTCGATCCAGTAAACTGTATGAAACTATTGATTTTTGTACTTGAAATTTTTTCATGATTTTTCCCCCAACTACCTCACCTCAAACCAAGTTGAGAAATATTTTAAAAATCACATAACTCAAATATCTCGAAAACAGTGGATTTTCTGTTTTCAATAAATATACCTAGCTTCTACCACCAAAAATGAGTGGATCCCAAAGTGAATACCTTGATTCAGCAAGGAGTGGCAACTACAAAATAAGTAATGATAGAATTCGACATCTCTCTGAAAATTATGAGTTAACGTGTTCCATCTGAAGGTTCAGCTGGGTCATCTCAACTTTTCAACACCAGGCAGCTTAACAGTAAAGGATCGGAGTAATTTTTCATCAGACAGTATCCACTTTCACAATATTGATTTAGAAGATGAGAATTTAGAGGGAAATAACACCACAAGAAAAGTGATAAATTATTCTATTCGTTATCGTTACAAAAATAAATATGAAAAATTACTACATGTTGTGAGGTCAGTTCTGTCCTAGTTACAGCACAAGTTAAATCTGCGAAGTATATTAAAAAATTTTCATAGCGCATATTTGTGTATCACAGTTTTCATTAAATCCAACTCTGACATCATCAGGTTCGTCAAAAATAAAAATAACATCTTCAATAGTGGCTTCCTTCTAATGACCGTAGTTTATCATCGATCCAACCTCTGAAATATGCCACATTAGCGTAAACTGCTGGTATCTCATCACCACATCCGATTCCCCAGGCAACTATTCCAGCTTGGCTGTACCTGTGGGGTTGATCTGGATCCGGACATACCAGAGGACTTCCTCCATCTCCCTAGATAATATGGAACATAATACTTGAATTGATACATTTCATTTTATGATTATGAGCATGTAAAAAAAAACAACCAATTAGGAAAATAATGAAAATTTAACGAAAACTCAAAAAAACTGAAGAAATATTTAAAGAACCAGTTATTTACTGATTGAAATACATTAAATTTCAATTGGCTAACCAATTCATTTGTCATCTCCCATGAAATAAAAAATCGAATACCTACCGAGCATGTATCTTGTTCTTTTTGACCTCCTGCACATATAAAGCTCTTGTCGAGGACGAAGAATTTTCCTAATCGTGTTTTCCTCAGTCTGTCTTGACATTCATTTTGTGGTACTGTTGGTAGCTCGATCTTCTTCAAGATGGCTTGGTAGACTCCTTCAAAACCTACTCAAAAAATAATATGAAATGTCCATCGAATATCGAATTTTCATTTAGCTTTTTCTTACCGAACCTATTCTTTCCCCAACCGGTAGCTATACATTCTTTGCTATTAAAAACCGTTCCTTGTGGAGGTAAACAGATTATTCCTATGTGTTCAGCTTCTTCCAGAGGATGGTCTACAACCAGTAATGCTACATCGTTAAACAGAACTTGTGGTTTGAATTCTTCATGTACAATAATAGTTTGGATGTTGCGCTCTTGGTAAGGCAGTCGTTCTTTCTCGGTTTGCGTATCCCATTCTCCAACACGAACTTTCATATCATTCTTATTGAGCCTGAAATATGTTCAAACTTATTAATATTCATATCATCATCATTGCTGTATCCCGTTACCGGGAATAAATCTACAAAAAGACAGAAAAAAATAAAGGCGCGAATAGACTTGTAATTTCTTAGGGCTGATTGCGACTATGTGCCCTCCTGTGACTGAAGAGACCCTCCAACCGTGACCTGCAGATTCTTACACACTCAGGGCATGGATAGTCACCAACCTGATCTGTCCTCCGCTGTATCTTTCTCGAGTCTCCATTACAACTGTGTACCAAAGACCTCCATTGTGACCTGTCTAACGCTAGATGTTCCCAGTTATGATTGGCATTAACAGATTTTAGGGATTGATGTAGTATATCCTTAAACCGCTTATACTGGCCTCCTGGTTTTCGGGCTCCCTCTGTGAATTCGACATACAGGGCTATTTTGGGGAGTCTTGTGTCTTGCATCCTCAGAATGTGGCCGCTCTATCTGAGTCGGGCCCTCGTTACTTGAGTCTCAATTGTTGTACAACTCGCGCGTTGCAAGACTTCTGCATTCGAAACTTTTGTGGGACCATCTGATGTGTATAATTTGTCTTAGATGTCGGTGATGCGTTTGTTCAAGCTGTTTAATATGTCGCCTGTAGGGCGTCCAGCTTTCGCTTCCGCGAAGAAGCGTTGGGAGGACCACTGCTTTGTAAACAACTGTCTTGGTCTTCAGATTGAGGTCGTGATTTTGAAACACTCTGACCTTTAGTTTCCAGAATGCGCGTGATGCCGAATCGATACGGTTGTGTATTTCCATGTCTAGGTTAGCCCTAGTATTTATGAAGCTTCGCAAGTATTCGAACTGCTAGACTTGTTCTAGAATTTCATTCTCCAGGCTGATATCTATTTGAAGGCGTTCTGACGGACTCACCAGGATTTTGGTTTTGTCGATATTGAGTCTAAGGCCTAAAGCATCGTATATATGTTTATAGGTGTCCAGCATTATCTGTAGATCCTCTGGGCTGCTAGCTATGAGTGTGCAGTCGTCTGTATATTGAAGTTTCGTGATAAACTTTGAACGGGTTTTTGCTCTAGGGCGCTTCAGGTTAAATAGGCCTCCATCAAATCTGAATCTTATTCCAACACCTCTTACAGGCATACTCATGTCAAATTATCGAGACAGCTATGGCGAAAATATTGAACAATAAAGGCGCTAACACGCATCCTTGTTTTATTCCAGAGTTTGTTGAGAAATGGTCGGTTGTAGAGCCATTAGGCTGTATTCTAGCGGTGTTGTTGGTATGAAGGCTTTTACACACGGCTAAGAATCTTTCGGGTACTCCAAGGCGTCCCATGGTTTTTCCACAGCGCTCTCCGATTCACCGAGTCGAAGGCCTTACTTAAATCGATGTAGGCTGTATAGATCCTTGATTGTTGTTCACGGGCCTTCTTTTGCAACTGTCGCAGTATGAAAATTAGGTCTACCGTACCTCGATTTGGTCGAAAGCCGCACTGGAATTCAGGTAAAAGCTTGTCTTAGAGTGGAATCAGACGATTAGCCATAATATTCGAGAGAATTTTGCCGGTCACGCTAAGCAACGATATGCCCCTGTAATTGTTGCAATTTGACCTATCGCCTTTGTTCTTATATAGAGGTTGATAACTAAAGTGTCTTGTGGCACATCTCCTTGTTCCCAGATCCTGCGGAATAGTGTTAGGGGACTATTGACAATGTCTTCATCCAGAGCTTTGAATATCTCTACTGGAACGCCGTCTAGACCTGGTGACTTATCATTTTTCATATTTTTAATCGCACCTATGATTTCTGACATTGATATTTCGTCATCAAGCAATGTCATCGGACTATACGCGGGGAGCTGGTCTAAAATGGATAAATCCGAGTCGTTATTTTGATTCAGAACCTGTGATTAGTGCTCCCTCCATCTTTCGAGAATTTTTCTATCATTAGTTAGAATAGCTCCATGAGCATCTCTCATTTTTATGATACAATCTTCACGACATCTTGTGCAATATGGAATAGCACAAGTCTTCGTGTAGGACATAACATCTAACATCTATCTACTGAATATCAATTAATTTGGATTGGTATTCTTTCAAATATTGAGAAAAAATAGTGAACATGCCTCTAATAGCAAAACCATCGGACGAATTTTATTCATGAAGGAATTAAGCCCAGCCGGAGCATTCAGAGCTCAAACTTTGAAAATGTCGAATTCATTTGATTGTTACAAAGCTCGATCTCATCTTCTGATTATATCGAAATATCTTCGGGTTAACTCCATTCCAAGATAGTCTCTTCAGAAAACATTCTCTATTCTCATGAGAAATTCTCCTAATTTTCAAATTTATACTCTGACATGCTGGATGCGATTCAAGTTTGTAGAGTAAGATGGCCAGTCCATCCTTCCAATAGCATAAGCTTCCAGAGCATCACTAACCAGGCTACTACGCCTGGTAGATTTGCTTCAATTATCGTATCGTGATATTTTTGGATGGTCATACCTTTTAGCAATCTGCAAATCAACAAACTCTACGCGACGCGACGGTTCAAAGAAAGGCAACCCCTCGGTTATGACTGATGCATCGAAATTGCTTCCATTTTATCAATTATTGTCAATTCAAATTGAACGATAAAACACAGTTTTAGCAAAAAATACCACATGGTTTTTATGCCACCATCTGCAGCCTTCTACAATTTATCGATTCCAGAGGGTAAAAGTTGATAAAGTAACAAAGGATATGATGAAAACAATTTAAAATACCCCAGTGTCTCTCAAAAGAACATATGTGTCTATAACATATGTTTCAGATAACTTTACAAAAGACACGAATAAAGAGACACATGATCCCTATCAATTGTTGAGCTTTGTATTAGCTCAAAATATCGTCATCCGCTTTTACCAATATTTCTGCTATAAATCACTTTGTTAATTACCTTCGAAGAAGAACTGAACTGACTAACTTACTAATTCATAATACCAGAGAGTTTTGCGTACTCACTTGTAGACGCAATGTGCAGCAGTCAATACAACATTCGGAGCTATGAGAGATCCACCACAAATCAAAAGATTGTCGTTTGGTGGTTGGTAATTTGTCTTCACTATCGCCACCATCCAAGGAAATTCTCCATACTCGGCTTCGTGATCCCTATTTCCGGTTATCTTAAAGTCAACTCCGTTATCATTTCGGATACCGCACGACCAACTTGGTCCTGGTTTCGGTTTAGCAGTTGGTCTGGGCTCAGCTGTTGGTTTGGGCTCTGCTGTTGGTTTGTCCGAGTGAGGTGTTACGTCTGGAATACGTTCAGTGGGCTCCGGAGGTGGCTCTACATCTGGAGCTGTTGAGGGTGTCCAATTTGGTGGTATTTTACAACAGATGTCCAAGTAGTGATCACACGGTTTGTCCTCGCCAAATCTAAAGAAAAATGGAAATTTTTACCCATCAATTTCAATGTTTTTTGTCTCAAAGAAATCGATTATTTCGATAAAGTTTTGCTTAACTTGCTTAAATAATCTTAATAGCACTTAAACAGGGTGTCCGGATTTAACGTCATACAGGGTTGGAATAAAGAATGGAACCAAGTAAATATACTTCATTCACTTTTATTTTAGCAGTCGGTTGGCCATGGAAATTTGACACATTTCACTCTGTTTAGTACGAAAATGTGGGGTTACGAAGCTTGTCAAAATATTTTTGGGTTTTAAATCAACGCTATGTTGCCCGTTCTACGTAAAAGTTTCTGTTATTACGTATTTTATCACTATGTAGAATCTCTTCGGAAAATATGTGACGAACATAATTGAAGTTCATAAAAACTGATTGAAGTCATACCAAATCGAGTTATTTGCATGAAAAATACAAAAGATCAGTATAATATCATAATATGCACCAGCTTGAGGAGAGTTAATGTTCGTTATCTTCTTTGGCTTACATCATTTGTATATTTCGAAAATATGAACTCGAAGATGAAATGCATATGATGCAGTGGCTTGGAATGGGTTTCTCCCGAAGCCCGAAGGAATTAACAGATAATTACAAGAATGTTAAATTCTTCAACAAAAATCATCTTGCATCAATATAAGTAAAATGAATTGAAGGAAGTTTCAAGTTAAGATGAACCTTTGACCAAAAATTTCGCATGAATGAACAAGTAACAGGGCAACTTGCGCTTAATACATTGATGTAATAATACTAATTGTAGGTATTTATTAGTACCTTAAGACATTTACATTGTATAGGACAAGTCAAATGAAAAATAGAAAAATCCTTTTTAGGGATCTTATTGTCCGATGACATTTTTTATCGAAAATCCTGTAGTAAAACTTTCCGCATTAATTCACTCAAACATAAAACTCTCAAATGCCGCCACTTTTTTGGGTCCCCCAATAGAAGGAAATTCTTTATCATCCTCTTCATTCACAATCTTTCTGATTGTGGAAATATCCAGCTGAAATATATGTCGTTTAGATTCAGATGAAACATTATATAAATTCTCTTACATTGAATATGTTCGCTACCGTCTGACGTATTGTAGATTTTAGAACGGTCTAACTATTTGAATGAGTGGACCTGAATTCTAAATAGCACTTCCTGAAACCCTGTCTCTTTTTTCAATCACTTTCGGCAATTTCGAAATAAAAATTGATATTAATTGTGGCAACGGCGTTATGACATTAACGACATTTCATGAGTGCCAACCTAATTTCGCTCTAGTTACAAAAACTTGAGAAAATTATTTCATGGCCAACCGACTGCTAAAATAAATTTGAATGAAGTATACCTTTTGAACGGAAAGCACAATATTTATGAAATTTTGCAGGTAACTGTAATGGCGCAAAATTCATCTGATGTACAATTTTTTGTTGATAATATACTTCCGGTTGAACCGGAAATACCCTAATTTTTTTTTATTTATATGGGACCTCTTGTATATCTTTTCAGATGTTGAAAGAGCTTGGAATTTTGAATTCGGCACGTTAATCAATTTCTTCTGAGTTTTTTACATTACCTTAAAAAAAAATTGATGTTGAATGTTTGCATAATTTTGCGTCATTGCAATTTTCCTACAAACTTTCATAGATAAACGTCCTTTTCGTTCAGAAGTTATTTACTTGGATCCATACTTTATCCCAACCATGTATATTGCAAAGGGTGTGATTCTAGAGATAAGAATGGCTTAGATATGAGTGGGATGCATTTTAGTTGATATAATATTTATTTGTGCAACCAGTTGGGAAAAGCATTAATTTTCGTAATGAGCGTAAATGCGAAAAATAGTGTTTACCAAATTGTTTCACACGATATTTTTTCTAATTTTGAATAGGATGTTAGTATCAATTCAAATTAAAAGTACCAAACGTCTTTGAAAGCTTCTCTCGGAGATTCCTTTAACATCGTCTAATGATGAAAATTATTCAGTTTTTCACTCCGTTACTATGAAAGCAAGTATCGTTTCATCATCCAGTTGCGAAATGTTTTACTTTACGTAACTGGTTGCGAACATTTCAAAACGTCAGTAATGAGTTTTAAAAAGTGTCACTTTATATGTCAAAATTGTAAAAAGTATTTTTAGTATTTTGGCTCCCTGAGATATGTGAACGTTTAATCCGGACATATACAGGGAGCCCTCTGTAGACAGGAAATAGCTTTTGAAAACAAGAATTGGAGATTAATTTCATGAAAATATCTCTTTGTAATTTTCATGAAATTAATCTCCAGTGTCGACTATTCAATTCTTGTTGTCAAAGGCTATTTCCAATAAATTATTAAACTTTTGTATGCCCCACCGAACTTTGATGTGATTTAGATCATGGCCTCACTGATGATAGATATTTCGAAGATTTCTAGAGATATTTGAGCTCTCGAATAAATTGGTCATAGCGACTCACCCTTCGACGTTAGAAGGATGAAATTATTTACCCTTCAATATTATTATTAATGAATATAATTCAGTTGTACAAATTTGTAGTTTTATCAATAAACTTTTTTTTTCATTCATTAATTTTCTCACCAAGTTGTTATAGTCTTATCGCCAAATAAATCTTCCATTCAAGAATTTCAGATTCTTGAAACTGACCTTAAAATCAGGAATCTAATGACAATAACAACGCCCATAGTTTATATAATAACAACAGACGGGTAAGAAAAATACCAAACGATGTTTTTTTTCCAATATGGGAGTTAACAAATTCAATTAATTATGACTAAAAGCAACTCCACAACAAAAATAGTGAATGTTGTTGTAACCGTGGTTGCATTTAAAAAATATTCTATACAGGATGTATTGAAGTAATTAATGATTAATAATTCCTTTAAAACTATGTGAGAATTCTGATTATACGAACAAGTTATAATGATGGTTAAGTATTACTCACTATTGAAATATTTATTTTTTATGTGCAACTAGATATGATAAGTGATGAAAGATAACGATATGTTGCATAATAAGTCTTTTAATTTTATTTTAAAAACCACTCATTAATTGTGTTCGCATGTATGGTTTCGTGGTCATGGTCGATATTTACTTACACATAATCAAGGTATGTGTTAAGCCGGGTCCAGACTATGTAACAAAACAGGTTATAAAGCAAAGTTATAAAACTTGTTGTAGGAATTCAATTCAAAAAGTTATATAACACAATGTTATACAACATTTTTCTTGCTATATAGCAAATTTTATGTTATCCGTTGGGTGTCGGTAAAGATCAAAGAAAGTAATATAACTTTGTCCACACTAGTGCTATTAAACATTTACTGCAGCATCAATCTTTCTTTTACTGGTATTGCATCTCGAAATGTCGTGTCTTTCTTGTCTATTTTATGGCCGATTTGATTTATTAGGTATTCGAAATCAGAACTTGTCATCCCTAGGAAATTTTTAAAACTACCATCACATTTAATGTCCCCTGTCAATGGGTCTATGTCATCCATTACTAGATCCTTCATAAGAGTTGTTCCACTATAATGTTCCCCTAGCTCTCAACGATAAGATTTCACTCGTCTACATAAAATCACACAAGCTGCTGCTGCCAAAATGACATCCTCTACGTTTGAGGACATTTTCAATGTTCTACAGATGCCACTGCTTCCAGATGAGCACTTTTGTTTAGTTTTATTTTGTTACATAGTCTGGATATCTCTGCTATTTTATAACAAGTTATATAACAAAGTTGTATAACACATTTGTTGTATAACTTTGTTAATAAAATGTTTTGTTACATAGTCTGGACCCGGCTTTAGTTACACTAGAAGCCTTAACTGAGATTCGCACTACATAGATTCTATGATTGCGATAAAATTAAAGAAAAGAAGGTAAAAACTGTATTTTTTTCCGAATAAATGGGGATATACTCTGGCAACCTGAGCTACCCTTTTCAAAAACCCGTTTTCCATTTCCTTTGCTATCATGATAATCAAAAATGAAGGGGATTCAGGCAAGCAATAATTGATCAATATTTTGGTAGCCTACAAATTTCAGAGTTTTGTGTTCTGTCAAAAAATTTCGAAAATAAAAAGTGCGCAGAAATAATTAAACAAACCTAAGATACACAACGAAAGAGCTCAAATAAATTTATTCCCAATTAATTCCTTTATGTTCCCATATAGATATACAGGCTGATTCGTAATTTGATGTAATCCTTGAGAGGGTTTATAGAAGAAATCATTTGCAACAAATTGAGTATAGGAAACAAAAAGTATAGGAGTCAAAAATAAAAACTTACCGGTTTTCCTCGCACCATTTGAATGGAAAATGGCTTTGGCTTTAATTTCCTGAATTTTTGGTATGTTGTAGATTTTGACTTCCCTATCAAATGGGTTCGTGGACACTTAGAAACCGTATGACTATTTTTCGAAATACAGGGTGTCAAAGTGTCAGAGTGTCAAAGATGAAAAGTGAAGCTTCTGCCTAAGAATTCCGAACAGCTTCGAGAATTAACAAAAAGCCAGCTTTCAGACTAATACGGCCTTCCAACTTCCAATGATTGTAAAGTGAGTTAACAAAAATTCGCTGTCAAGTAAGCTATGGAATTTTGAAGGTTGCTTTTCTGTATTTAAAAGTGGGTAATTCTTAGCTTCTGTTGTACCATTTTCTAGGTAAACTGTCTGGGTATCGTTCGGATTATTGTTGTATTAAAACGAGGAGCAAATTATAAAGATGGCTTTCACCGATGAGCAAAAAACATTCACTATTGCATCCTACTTAAGAAATGGGAAAAAATAGAAACCGGGTGGAAATATTCTGTTGTCAGAATATTGTAATACATCAGTAACTCTATCTATTGATAGTAGAGTCATTCGGGCTAACTGAGCGCAGATGGTGAGTGTGCGCAGTGCGTATATCTCGACTATGCAATGTATGAAAGGGGGGTTCACTTGGGTGAAGCAAGGGCGCAGAATCGCCAAATTAGTTTTTCATAGGAGTGCGCCGTGCAACGTTTCGTTAACTTTTTATTTGCAATCAATCAAGTTCACTAGTTTTCTTGTTAATTTTTAGCATCTCTGCAAATTCTGCCAGGTCCAAATTCCGATTTCGACATTGTTAAACACTATTTTATTCGATCATGTGAATATTAATCTAAATATATAGTAAAAAATTTTAGGTTCTCCTAGCTGCTCAACTCGCTGCTCAACTTTATAAGTCAATTAAAATTTTGGCATACTGGGGAAAGTGTGCGCGGGTAAGTGTGCGCATATATTCATTTAATGGGCATTAGTTCAGTGAGGAATAAATTATGACATTGTTGATTTTCTTGGTAACGATTCGATCAATATTATCCTATTTGTTTAGAAAAATATGAAGAGCCACCAACAGGGGAATGTATCAAGAGTTGTGTTCTCCAGGATTGGTGGCACGAACAATAATGCACTGCTTGTAAAAAGGCGCTTCTGTATTGGCAATAAACAGCATTTCTCTAATATTGTAACTTTTTGATGACATTATTTTGTAATTTGTTTTGATTGTGTGGTTCGTGAGGGTGCGCACACTTACCCGCAATAAGGGGCATGTGAACGCACTCCGACTATCACTATTAAATTTTTTTTGTGGAAAAAAAACGTTTTTGTTTGTTTGTTTTTTGATGTTTTTGTAACTAGAACGGAGTAAGGTTGGCACTTATGAAATATCATTAATGTCATAACGCCGTTGCCACAACTAATATCAATTTTATTACGAAAATGCCGAAAGTGATTGAAAATAGAGACAGTTTTTCAGAGAGTGCTATTTAGAATTCAGGTCCGCTCATTCAAATTGTTATACCCTTATATTCTAAAATCCACAATACGTCAGACGGTAGCGAACATATTCAATGTAAGAGAATTTATATACCTAATGTTTCATCTCAATCTAAACGACTTATATTTCAGCTGAATATTTCCTCAATCAGAAAAATTGTGAATGAAGAGGATGACAAAGAATTTCCTTCTATTGGGAGACCCAAAAAAGTGGTGGCATTTGAGAATTTCATGTTTGAGTGAATTAATGCGAAAGGTTTACTACAGGATTTTTGATAAATGACATCGGAAAATA
Source organism: Coccinella septempunctata (assembly GCF_907165205.1). NCBI lineage: Eukaryota > Metazoa > Arthropoda > Insecta > Coleoptera > Coccinellidae > Coccinella > Coccinella septempunctata. The sequence goes on from NC_058196.1 coordinate 18,198,025, forward strand.
GGTTCCCTAAGAGGGATTTTTCTATTTTTCATTTGACTTGTCCTATACAATGTAAATGTCTTAAGGTACTAATAAATATCTAATTATTATTATTACATCAATGTATTAAGATGAATAGCCACAAATACGCTTCAATTGTCCTGTTTATTTTTTATACATGTGAAATTTTTGTTCAAAGGTGAAGTTCATCTTGACTTGAAACTTCTTTTAATTCCTTTCACTTAAATTGGTGCTAGATGATTTTTGTTGGAGAATTTAATATTCTTGTAATTATCTGTTAATTACTTCGGGAGATACCCATTCCCAACCACTGCATCATATGCATTTCATCTTCGGGTTAACATTTTTGAAATCTACAACTATATAACGTATTCAAACTTTAGCCAAAGAAGAAAACGAACATTAACTCTCCTCGAGCTAGTGCATATGATATTATACTGATGTCTTGTTTTCTCCATGCAAATAATTTGGTATGCATTCAGCAGTTTGTATAAACTTAAATAAAGTTCGTCACACATTTTCCGAAGAGATTCGACATTGTGATAAAATACGTAATAACAGAAACTTTCGTAGAAAGGGCAACAAAGCGTTGATTTAAAACCCAAAAATGTTTTGACAAGCGTCATAACCCCTCATTTTCGTACTATACAGAGTGAAATGTGTCAAATTTCCATGGCCAACCGACTGCTAAAATAAAAGTGAATGGAGTATAGTAGGATCCCTTTGAGGGATCACGTATATGACAATGGCTCATTATTTCTTATTATGATGCATAAAAATCGAAGGTCGCACTAGAATTCCTCGGAAGCTACTAGATGACTGGATGAAATTCAGTTCAAAAATCGAGAACAACTCTTACTGTTCTCCGATCTACTGCTCCTGATCAACTAATTTTTATGATTGAATATTGATTTGAAAAAATAATATTTCTGATAACAATGGACCTTAAATCCTATAAAATAAGTAACATATTTTCCATAATAATACCCAATTTACTGATTTCAGCTAAATTCCTTGAAGTGATGGAAATAAGATTTTTATGCACCATAAAATACAGTTTGTTCACAGAATATTAAATGACGCATAAAGAATATTTGCAAAACTTCAACAGTAGATTTTCTAACTGATATTCTTTCAAATCCTTGAAATGCTAAGGATAAAAGTCTATAGGTACGTTACTCACCTTATGTCAATGACTCCAAACCCATCAGTCCTCCCATCCTGTAAAATTGTCCTGGTATCACTATCGCACTGATAATAGGGGACGCACAAGTCTACACCCTTCGAAGCACCCTCTCCACATTTTTCTATGGCACCATAACCTTCCGAAGATTTGGTACTGACCTCTTCAAACCCATCCGGAATGAACCCTGCCCTGCTCGACAACCCTTTAGTTGTTCCATTTTTCAAACCGCTACCACCCGTGTGACAAGCTATCAAGGCTACGATCAAAGCGTACCAAAGGTTCATTATGCAATCTCGCAAGTGGTTTCTGAAGGTCGGGGACTTTGACAGTGTCGATATTAAACTTGACACCACCGGCTACTTCTTGTTACGATTATTATGTAGTTCGAAATGATCGTCCAGATTCTGTTAGTTGTTTTCTTCTACCGTTTGCCCCCACCTCTGCGATTGGCATGTATCATTAACTTCAACCGAGAACTGGAAATACCTTCTGTGATTGTTTATTCATCCCGAGATTTTTACCTTGCTAATTTGCTGGTGGGAACTTTTCGAGGTGTTTTAGAAATATCGTCTTGATTCGGACGTTCGCAAGAAGTTAAATGATTCATTCGGTTCTGCTGAATCCGGTTTGGGGACACGGTCGTGGAGTAAATTTTTAAATGATCGAGCTCAGGTAAAGCTATTGCAGATCGGTGAAAATTATAGGATAATAAAAATTGATTGTCTCAATGGCTGAATGTTAGATCTATGTAAAAAAGATCATATCCGAGATTATATCTTCTATATCTTACGTCACCAGTTATATTTACCTACGATGAACACAACAATTTTATTTGAAATAAGTATCATCAAATCTATAAAAATTATTTAAAAGGTGTGAGTCAAATATTTTTGGTATTCACTATTTTGCAAAAAACAATACTTTAGAACAGATAAGAATTTTCATTTTAAACTACGCAACTTTTTGTCCACAGAGTGTCCCAGATTTAGTAATCCATAATTCATCGCCCTGTTCTAAATTTGATTAAACATATTTCGGGAAGCTCAAATAAACTGCTCCACAAGTGTTAGGGATATCATATTCAATCGTTTTTAAAAGACATTTCGTCAATCTGGTCGCCTTTTTTCTGAAGTTTGGTTCTTTGCATATGCTTCATATGAATGTTCTTATTTTGAAATGAAGTCTGTTTATCAACGGCTTCGATTTGAAACGAGTTTTCTGAAGAAGCCAAGACGTAAATTAACAAACGCCGAGGCTAATAGGGCTATCGGAATGCTACAGGTTGGCCTACCTCAGGTTGTTGTAGCGAATAGGCTCCAAGTCAGCCAAAGTGTGATATCTCGGCTTTGGAATAGGTTCAGGGAGACAGGTTCCGTGTTGAAAAGACCAAGGCTTGGTGGGTGACGAAAAACAACACCTGCTCAGGATCGTTTCATCACCGTTTCGGCAAGAAGAAACCCTACATCTACGTGTAGAATGCTACGGAATACTCTTCAAAATGCAGATGGGGTCCAAGTTTCCATCGAAACCATCAGACGACGTTTTAGAGAGGTGAATCTAGGTTATAGACGTCCATTAAGAGGAGTTCCATTAACACGTGACCATAAGCGTCAAAGACTGGAATGGACAAGGGAACATATCATTTGGAATCTATCAATGGCGTAGTGTCCTTTTCACTTAAGAATCCAGATATGGATGATGTAAACGTTGCATTGTCCATCTGTTCTGAGAGGGTAGAGTTATGGTATTGGCCGGGATATGTTTCAACGGGCGCACAGATCAACACATTTGTCCTGGGAATATGACCGCCTTACACTATAGGGAGCATGTCATTGACAATGTTGTGCCAAATTTTCACGCTGCTATTGGTGAAACTTTTCAATTTCTAGACGATTACGCTAGACCGCACCGTGTAGCCATAGTTGAGAATGCGCAAGAGGAGCTTGGTATTCCACATTCACCAATACCTCCGCACTCACCAGATTTGAATTGCATAGAACATGCATGGGATATGCTCCAAAGAAGATTAGACAATCATCAACCTACCCCAGAATCCTTAAATGATCTGAAAGAACTTCTGCCCCGTTCATGGAACCAAATTCCTCAAGAAATGTTCAACAATCTCGTGTGTAGTATGCAAAGGAGATGTCAAGCTGTTATTGATGCCCGTGGAGGCCATACATTGTATTGATAGTCTTAAAATGCTTGAATTCTCCGGGAATAAAATTTCGTTATTTTACTCGATTTTTCTTAACCACCCTGTATACGCTGCAGACCTACAGGCTTTAATCAATTTGCAACTTGAAATCATATTTATGAATTTTCATCACAAAAATCTTATTTTAACTATATTTTTTGCAATTTAAGTCAATATCCCTTACTCATGTCGAGAGGTTTATTTCATTTTTCGAATAATGCTTCTTTATTTATTTATCTTCTCCGGAACTAACTTCCAAGAATGGCTAGAAATTTTGTTACTGAGAATGATTTGGTATTCGATGAGGTATTTTAACAACTTTTTTTTATTATGGGGGTGAAATAGTTGAAATTATTAAATTGATTTCTTACTTTTTCATGTAATTCAAGGTCAAAAACATTCATTTGAGTTGAGGAGGGATTTATGTTTGGAACTGTTTTCAAAAAGCTCACTTTTTTTCGGTATAATTGATGAAAACAAAAATAACGTTCAAATTATGTGTGCTTTGATTTTTGTAATTGTATATTTTTATACCAGGTAATTCATCATGCGATCAGTATACCCTACGAAAAATGATGTTGTTGATATGATTCTGGATTCTTAGAATATAACATATTAAAAAGGATACACCTTTAGATATGGTTCCATCTGGATATAATGCTAAACTTACGTACTGATTTATGTGTGATTCAAATCTTGAATCTTTAGGGATGACTCTTCTACCACTTGCAATTATAGGGCAACACAACCATAATTTTTTTTATTTCCGTTTCGCTTTCATAGAATGTCTGCTCAATTTCATTTTTCTCAATTTACTGGTTTCTATGAAAACAAATTGGAAATTGCTTTTCAGCTTTAGTAAGCTGTATCTAAGCAGTGGCTGCTTAAAAAAGAAAAATAATAATTCTAGGGGTACCTATACTCCGTGAATAATTTCAAGGCGGAAATTTTATACAGGGTGTTTCATTGGGAAAAGGAAATACTTAACAAGCAGATAGGTGGCACTGAGGTGGTAGTGGAGATACCACATTTATGGTTTCTTACTGTCTTTGTAGGCGAGATACAGAATGTTTAATGAATTTTGCTCGTTTCGTCCTGAGGCCATATCAGCGAATCATCCGGTATATTTTCTTCATATTTGGCAAACGTGTTTCTTATTCAAAGCTCAAGTGTATCATGCAATTACCGCAAAGAATATCCAGGTCCGGGTTAATAAAAATTATGAATCGTTTGAATACTCGAAACAACACCTTTTAAAATATTGAAACAGATTTTCAAAATTTCGATTTGCATGATGCTTTTATAGTTGGTTACAGTTGTGTATTGGGTAAGAAACACATTTGCCAAATATAAAGAAAATATACCGGGTGGTTCGTCTGATATGGCATCAGGAAGAAGAGCAAAATTCATTTGGCATCTCGGCTACGAAGACAGATGATGTGGTATCACCATAAACACATTGGTGCCACTTATCCGCCTGTTAAGTAATTCCGTTTCCCAATGAAACACCGTGTATACTAGATCTCATTGGCGCACCCAGGGGAGGGGATGCATGGAGGCACGTGCCCCCTCCAAACATCGAGAAGCTAACTAATAGTTAAACCTCAAAAATGCTTCCGCAGCTACTTTCATCAAGCATTCAGTTATGTGTACCCCCCCAGAACCTATGTGTGTCCCCCTCCATAATATCACTCTGGGTGTCCCAATGCTATATCTACCTCTTACTTATCGCATAGTTCGCATACTCTATCTGAACTCAACAAATTTTCAAGCAATGTTTTTGAAATTCATTTCACTCTTTCACATTATTCTCACAGTTCAACAGTTTTCATGTCGCTGAATTTTAAATAATGGGTACTTGCAGAAAGAGGAAGTCAGAACAATATGTAATCTGAAGTTAATTCATCATCATGTCGAGTAGAGGTTTTTTCTCAGACAAAAGGTATTTTGACGATTTATAGGATATACTTACATTCAGAAATGCCTCCTATTTTTCCATAATAATCAAGAACTTTTCAGCAATTATTATAGGAAAGTCGAGGAAAGCTACAATACCAGAACATCATCTTATAATCTTCCTGAATATAGATTGACGACAAGTCAAAGACAATACCGATGTCTTATACTTTTCAATAGTCTACCTGAAGTAATGAAGAGGAGAGCAACTATGAATTGTTCAAAGAAAAAATTTTCCTTTTTTTTTCAAGTGAAGTATTGATGATGTCATGAGTTAAAATTTTAGTTCGAATTAATTTTTTTCATGTCAATTCATTTTTCATCAGTAACTTGTTATTGTTACCATTGATTTGAAATGAAGCCTCTTTTAGGTTTTCGATATTTGTTCTTGCATTTAATGAAAAATAAAGAAAACGCTCAAAATAATTAACAGATTCATTTTTGAAGAATTGAAGATTGTTACAAAAGGGTTGGTAAACAAGAAATGAGAACATGAAATCTATTAAAATATCCAATTTATTGCACAATTAACATAATTTTTATAGGTTATTATGAACAGGAGATCGTGGCACTTGAACGGATCACTAAAACAGAATGATGTCTTAAAAAAAGTATAATTGACCTCTACCTAATCATTATTAAATCTCATAATCTTCGTCGCTAAATAATTATCAAAGAAATCACACATACATATTACTCTCGTCAATCTTCACGAACTTCAACATATCGAACAAAATTCAAAATTCTACACTTCACTAATACTCAAAAGGCTTTCCTTGAACTTCGAGCAGATTCATTTGTTCCTCTATCCAGTTCCTAAACTTGGCGACATTCGCGTAAACACCTGGTGTGTTAGTATCCCCACAACCAATACCCCAAGCAACGATTCCAACCTGAACGTATCTTTCGGTTTGACCTTTAATGGGGCAAACTAAGGGACTTCCCCCATCTCCCTTACAGGTATCCTTGCCTTTTTCACCACCTGCACACACGAAGCTTTCATGGAGCTCGAAATATTTACCCAAACGAGTTTTTCTGAGTTCATCCACACATTTATCCCTTGGGACTATTGGGAGATCGATTTTTTTCAGGATCACTTGGTATTTTCCTTCTTTCCCGAAAACGTCCTTGCCCCATCCACTGGCGTAACATCTGGAGTAGTCATATACGGATCCTTGTGGTGGTAAGCAGATAACGTTTACGTTTTCGGCTATTTCTACTGGACTCTCTAAGAGAAGAAGGGCAATATCGTTGTATAGGGCGCCTGCGTAATACTCCCTGTGGGAGACGACCCTCTGAACTTGTCTATCTTGATGGGGGTACAATTCTTTTTTGGTCTGGGTATCCCACTCCCCTGCTCTTATTTTGAACCTCTTGTCTTTTGCTGTAACGCAGTGGGCAGCCGTTAGGACTACTCTGGGGTGGATGAGAGCACCACCGCATTGGTAGACATTGAGGACTTGAGTTGAACCTTGAACAGTCTCTTCTCTGAGAACTGCAACCATCCAAGGGAACTCACCGTACTGAGCTTCATTGTCATTGTCCCCGGTTATCCTGAAAGCTATGCCGTCTGGATTTCTGAACCCGCATCCGGTGCTTTTTTCTGGTCGCGGTGGAGGAGTTATGGGGTTGTCGGTTGTTTTTTCTTTATCGCAGCAGATGTCGATGTAGTCGCCGCACGGTCCGTCGTTTATTCTGCGAAAAGAAGAAAGTATTTTGAAATATTCGAAATTTTATATGTGTCGTAGTCTTATTGTAAAATCAGTCATTTTATAATACGCCTAGACTTTTTCAATACGACTAGGCATATTGCAATATCACAGCAATAATCCAAGATCTCACAGTTTGACTGACAATTTGAGGCGTATTATAATACGCCTGCTGCTCATTAGGCTTATTATTGTCAAAATTCAAAAACGCGCGAATACTTTGGATTCTGATTGATTATACTCGTCGTATGGTAAAAGGACTGACGGCTTGTCATGCTAATTGTGCAATTTATGCAAACATGAAGAAATAATGATAATGACCAAAAAAAGAGTAGTAGTAGTGTAAGGTAATGGGCCAAAAAAGACTGCAGAAAAAATGCTGAATGTGAGTAATAAAAAATTGAAACTTCTTGAGATAGGTCAAACCGTAGCAATCGAAGTTCCTAGATAGAGGACCTCTGGATTCCAAAAATATCTTAGGAACCATAGAAAAAATCTCCAATGATGTTCACCAAATTGGTACCATCCATGGACTGTTAAACCGATGGTTTCGAGGGATGAGATTGCCACAGTAATGAAGTAATTAATATTCCAGAGAATAGGGTAATTTCCTCAAGGGAAGCTTTAAGATTATTTCCAAAATTCGAAGGACAGGGATTCAAAGAGTGTTCTCGCAAACCAAATCAAATTCCTTATGAAATATTCAAGCAAATGTGATAAGGGTGGACCAATAATCAAATTCTATAATTATTTATTTTTTTGTCCTATAAGCGATTTCTATGATTAGCCTGGTACACTGCCAGTCGTATTATAATACAGTCAAATTCTAAAAACATCACGTACAATAACAATAAGAATGAGAAGCGTCAGGCGTATTATAACACGTCTTAAATAATCAGTCATATTGTCCGATTTTCATTCACTTTGTTTGTTTCACAATTCTCCTAGTCATATTGAAAAAGCCTAGGCGTATTATAATAAGACTGATATTATGATAAGCCTGCGACATATGCACTAAACACTAGACTACTTGTAGTTGGGGAAACCACGATGCTGAATGGTTTTTTTTTTAAATATCTCCCTTCCTGTACCTCTAATCGTTTCTGTATTCATTATAAAAGTTGTAGATAATAAAATTCTATACAACTTTCGTCTGAGGGAATTTTATATACTCTTAACCGTTTTCGAGTTAGAGGGCGATAAGAGCGACGAGCTTAGCTACATGTGCGAAAGGCCAAGGTCAATGTAGAAACCCAGTCTTGTCTTGCCTCGGACAAAATTTGTAGAGAATGTTATGCCCTACAATTTTTATATTGAATTAAAACTCATTTTTGCGATCTTTATGGCCTATTTTTATTGTTATTGTTTCGACCAGTTGAAACTGTCAGATTATATTTTTTCCGTTATTTTTGAATCATTAGCTTCAAAATAAGAAAAAAAGCCACTGCGTTCGAGAATGTACACGTGACGTATTTTTTTTGAAAGTTTGCCGCCCTCTCACACATTTTTGTCACGCTTAAATTGTCGGATCAAGAGGATATCTTCTCTTCAACATGTATTTAACCACATATATCTTAATCTGACACGCTCGGGTATGTGTATAATGATCGTTTCTTTATTCTGACAAACTGTCCTAGACAATTCAGCCTACTAAAAACTACAATTGATCGATTTTAACCGGAAAGAGCTCAGTGATAAAAAATGAATCCCAGTTTTTCCTAAAAAAACACATTCATAATAGATTTCCCAGATAACTCAACAAAAGCCACGAATGAAAAGAATATTAATCGAGATCCTTATCAAAAATTGAGCAGTGTATTTCAATATTCAAATGGCTTTTATATCCCACAAGGAAAGAAAAAGAATCGAATTCAGATTTATAGTCTTTTATAAAAAAGGTGTTTTGCAGTTTTGCAGTAGAAATGTACGATGACGGACTAAGCGATATTGAATTCATCTATAGATTTATGTTTTCAAGGTTTCAGCGAGCAGCTAAACGATTTCAAATAGTCTTCTTGAGATTAAATTTTTATGACCGAGTGTTGATCGACTTGTATTCCTATAGAATATCAATGTGTTAATTCAGATTCAAACAAGGTAGTCATCAACGTGAAAACTATTATGAAAGAAGTGATAATAATCTTCAATACCACGTTTAAAAACTGGAAATTCATATTGATGAACGTGCATGGCTTTAATTGATCAAAACTGATGTTACATAATTAAATAGCAATATTTAATGTACCTTTGATCAACATCATTTTATTATACAGTGTGGAAGAGCCAAATGGAATAATTTTATTGTCTTGGTTACTTTAAATATTCATGAAATGTAGTATTCTAAAACACGTGAAACACGTGGAAATTTTAACGTGCCTTTTTCTACGTAAGAATGCGAACCCTACCTTCAACTCCCGTCGAAAGACAACCCCAAATTTTTCAAAGAGGGCTTGTAATACATCGTATGAAAGGTCTCGTCATTATCTATTCAGAAATGTGATCGCAAAAATCGATAGAAAATTTTATTTTAGGTTAGGTAAGGCTTTCGCTGTGAATAATTTGAACATTTTCTTCATGTACATTTTTTTTGATAAATTTTAGTTTTTGATATTGTTCCAAATATAGCTAATCACTTCATTTCATTTTTTCTATTCTGATTTTTAGAATAAACATGAAAATGATTTTATTTCTGAATAGAGAATGAAGCGACCTTTCAAACGATGTATCACAAGCACATACTACTTCCCATTTAAAAAATTGGTTATTGTACCTATCTCTGTCGAAGGGGGTTGGAGGTAGGGTTTGAATATTTCAGAGAAGAATGACAATTTAAAATTCAAATTTGATGTGTTGCGAGATTTTTCATAAATATGAACCACGATAATAAATTAATTTCATTTTTTGGTATAAGTAAGTATACGTTTTCTATACATACAGAATTACTTAAAAATGAGGCATGAAATTCATATCATCCGTATTTACTATTTCGTAAATCTTCGAATGGATTGCTATACCTTTTCAAATTCAAATTGGCACTAATCAGAATTAAAATGACATTAGCCAAAATCAAATTGGCAACATCGGATTCAAAGTGGCATCCATCAGAAGCAAATTGATAATAAACACAATCAAATAAGCAATTTTGAATTTGCATTCTCCACTGGAATAAAATGTTTCTGATGAAATTTTTTATTGAATGATATACACAGTAAATAATGTTCGACAATAACGAATTTTCCCTAAAATTTATATCATGCATATCCAATGCAGAAGGACTGAATCTTTGAATACGAGCAATGAATTTTTCAACAATTTACAACCTTTACCTTGCCAATATTGTTATGAACGATATTCTCTAATCTCTGCAAATTCGGGATTCTACCATTTCGTTTCATTTACAGAACAGAGACGTCGATCGTTTTTTCAATGATTTATCATGAAAAAGACGATTTCAGATCCTCATTGTCTTTCAAAGTCAACGTTTCTCACTGTTCTCCTGGCACTAAGCAATTACCATTTTTTTCTTGCATTGCAAAACTTCCTTGGTGATTAAAAATTGGCATCAAGAGAAGATTGTGAGAATCTATAACAAGAGTTTTACGCCGATAGAGACGAAGCCTTCCATGAGAGAGGCATTATGAAGTTACCTTCCAAGTGGCAAAAAATGAAAGAAAAAAACGGTTAATTTTTTACCTAATTCAAACAATCCGAAACATATCACATAAAGTCCACAAAAAATAATGGATTTCTTTTTCTCAAACCTTCTATTTACGGCATATATAGTGCTGTCCACACTCAGAGTTTTATTATTTTACTACACTGCGCAAAAAAATTAACGCACAATCTGAAAATATTTAATGAAAGTTAACTCTACAGTCTACATTGACTTTATAACTTATTTTTATGTTCTCTCGGGAAGGTTTTGAACGAAACTATACACATTAAATGGAAGAAAAATTCAGGATTTCACCGAATCTTATGTGAAAGAAGAGAAATGAACAATTTTCAAAATACTGAAATGCTGATAAGTGATTTAATACTTGGTATTTCCACCCCTTGCGTTAATTACAACTCGGTAACGACGGTTCATACTCAAAATGAGTGATATTAAAATGTTCTGATCTAATCCTTCCCAGATTTCTCCGAGTTGGATTCCTAAGTCATTAAGAGTAGCTGAAAGATTTTCCGAACTTTTCAGCCTTCTATTGAGGTTGTCCCAAACCTGCTCAATCGGATTGAGATGTGGACTTCTTGCTGGCCATTCCATTCGAGGGACTTCAACCTCTTCAAGGTACTGCTGAACGATGCGCGCACGATGGGGTCTGGCATTATCGTCCATAAAAATGAAATTTTCACCAATGTATGGGGCAAATGGCACTACATGCTCTTCAAGAATATTCCTTATATACTTATCAGCATATCTTTCATGTGGACGTCTGTATACAAGGGAACGTCGATCACAATGGTAGAGGCAGAATCTAGAATCATCTGTGAAGAGAACTCTTCCCCAATCGGCCTCTTCCCAATGGATATGCTCTCTCGCAAAATCCAAACGCGCCCTTCGATGGGCTGGGATAAGAGCTGGGCCTCTTGCCGCGACATGAGGCCTTAAATCATATTCTCTGAGGCGATTTCTTATTGTCTGAGTGCTAATTTGCACCTCCTGAGTTTGCTCAAGCTAATTTGAAGGAGGCGAGCGGTTGCAAACCGTTGTCTCAACGAAGAAACTCTCAAGTAACGTACTTGAATGGCAGTTGTTACCCGTGGTCTACCCTGTCCTGGTCTTCGGACATTCATACCTGTCTCCCTGAATCGCTGTAACATTCTGGACACACTTGTATGGGAAACTCCAAACCTTTCTGCAATTCTTGTGTATGTCCACCCTTCTTCTCGTAAAACTACCGCTTGGGCACATTCCTCTTGGGTCAAATTGAGTGTTTCGCGTTGCATAGCGATCGAGTGTGGAAAATCAAACGAAAGAAAAACTATTGATCACAAGTATTGATCGAGAACAACTGATTTTAGAATGGAGCCGATACCTTCAAAATCTGATAATATCATCTTTTTTTATTCCTGCTGGGAAAAAACATCTGTATTGAAGAAAACCGTTGAAAGTGGATAACATATGCATGCATAATTCTGATAAAAATAATTATCATTGAGAACACCTTCAGTTGTAGAATAAATTTGAGATTTCCATAATGTGCGTTAATTTTTTTGAGCAGTGTATTTTAAAAATATAATATTAGGTCTTTCCTTCTATTCCTTGGTGTCGTGTTATCTACACTGCACTTTGAATCAGCTGCGTTTCAGTGTAGTTGCGTGAAAGAATGAAAAATATCAAATTGTACACTGAACTTAATAGTTTATCTGTAGGTTAGGATTGATTTGTTATTATTTTTGTGCTCAAATAAAATAAATTGAATACAAATATTGTTAGTAATCATAAACATAACAAATCACAGATTAATCATAACCTAACGCGTCAACATTACCGTGTTATTAACCACACATTTTGTTTTAGCGCATTTCCCACCTCTTTTTGACTAGATGTGGATGAACTACACCTCCTCTAGTCTCTACACTGGTGTGAAACTAATCAGCAAACAGAGAGTTTAAAATACACCAAGTGTAGAAAAGTGCTGCTATTCAAACGAAAGGACCTATAATCGACATAGTTGAAATTTTACTGCCTGAGTAGCAGAAATCCAATAAAATAATGATCGCCGGCGGTCAAAATCATAGTTGTAAGTAGCAATAATAGCTACCTCAAAGCTGCCAGGAAGCTATCTCACAGAGGTATCAGAGTGGTAAAAAATGCGAAATGTGATATTACGAGAAGTGCGTCAGCTGGTCAGCGGATGATGCAGTTGATTTTGAGTGTCGTAAAGACATATGGAAATTCAATTTTATTTCAGAAGAAATTAATATAAATAGCAGAGTGTAAATAATCAGCACATTAACCTACCAAGCAAACTTCAAATTGTTCGTATTACTGCGGAAGCATAGTTACTATAATAGTTCTTTCTTGTTCTTTTACCTTATGTCAATAACTCCTTCCCCATTGGTATTGACAGAACCGTTGTTGCAAAGATAATAAGGCACGCAGTTGCACTGTCCTGTTCCGGGAATACCACCAGTGCTACCACCAGTGTTACCTCCAGTGCCTGGATCTAAGTTGAGCCCTCCATCGTTGTCGCCACTTCCGCCTCTAGAAGGATTATTGTTGCCACCTGGACCCTCGGTAGAGAAGACCGTATTGATCAAATCTGTTAGGTCACCAGGCTGTTGGCAGTATATCGTCGAGGCGTAAGTGAGAATCAAAAATAACGCTGTCGATCTCGTCATTTTTAGCTGCAAGCAATAATTCATTTCTTGATTATAAATTAGGTCTACACAGAGAACGAAAATAGACTGTTGAGTATTATAAACAAGAAAAATTATGCAATCGACTCATAACAAGATTGGGTCAAGACTATCGAGTATGTTTCCTTTCTGGGAAATCTTTCAGATAAGTCATTGATATATTATTTGATCTCCGACCTAATACGAGTGAAACATAATTCATAAAGAAACATTGTTCAGATAATAGTTGGGGTGCGTGTTAGATTAATATAAGGGGACATACTTTGGACTCTGTAGAGTACCTCCAAAATTAGACCTGTATATAGGGGTAATTGTCTAAGACAGCCTATCAGAATAGTAATAAAAAGATCGTTGTACATACTCGATGGCGTCAGATTAAGATATATGTGGTTAATTACATGTTGAAAAGTATATATTCTCTTAATCTCACAATTTAGGCGTGACGAAAATCTGTGGGAGGGAGCCAAAGTTGCAAAAAAAAACGTCACTTGTACAGGGTGGGCAAATTTCGATGTTCTAGCACTACAGCTTTTAAACCAGAGGAGATAGACAAAATCTGATACCCCATTCTCGTTCTCTTTTTCTGAGAAATTAACAATAGAAGGAGTCATTTTTAGCCACTTTCTTTTGTTTACGAGTTATAAGCGAAAATTGGAAAAATGGCGATATCGAAATAAATTTATATCTCCGCTAATACTGATGATAGGGCTCTGAAATGAAAACATTATACAGGCCCTTTTTTGCGTAGAATCCAGTGGCGTGCTCGCCTTTTTAGCAGAATTTTCAATTAAGAAGCTATGACCCAAAGTTACTTTTTTTTAAATGGGAACATTAGATTTCTGTGCAATTTTTTTACAGCTTAATTTTTACTGATTTCAAAAATATATAACATCATATGGTTTGTATCAATATAAATAATATAAAATGGTCAAAACCTTTTTTTCGCAATATTTTTATGGTTTCAACTTTTGACGACCACAGAAAATAGAGCTGCCTATAACAAGAGCAGTCTCCTTCCGGCAATGTCATTCTTTCTATGCTTTTTACCAATTTTCATAAAATTTGAATCAAGATATATTTCATAAATTTTTATAATAATGAAAGGACTAATAGAAGGAGACAGTGGTAATCATACGATGCTATATTTTTCTATGCTCATCAAAAGTTGAAACCATAGAAATATTGAGGAAAAAGGTTTTTGACAATTTTCTATTATTTAAATTGATACAAATCATATGATGTTATATATTTTTGAAATCAGTAAAAATTGAGCTTTCAAAAAATTGCACAGAAATCTAGTGTTCCCATTTAAAAAAAACATAACTTTGGGTCATAGCTTCGTAATTAAAAATCCTGCTAAAAAGGCGAGCACGCCACTGGATTCTACGTTAAAAAGTGACTCTATAATGTTTTGTTTTCAGAGCTCTATCGTCAGTATTAGCGGATATATAAATTTATTTCGATATCACCATTTTTCCAATTTTTGCTTATAACTCGAAAACAAAAGAAAGTGGCCAATAATGACTACTACTATTGTTAGTTTCTCAGAAAAAGAGAACAAGAATGGGGTATCAGATTTTGTGTATCTCCTCTGGTTTAAAAACTGTAGTGCTAAAACATCGAAATTTGCCCACCCTGTACATTCTCGAGCGCGGTGGCGTTTTTTTTTATTTTGAAGCTAATGATTCAAGAATAACGGAAAAAATATAATCTGACAGTTTTAGCAAGACGACACGATAAAAATTGACGAAAATCTCAAAATCCCTCTTCATAAGATTTATAGTTCGAACTGTCATCACCATGTCGCTGCAATCTACATTTTAATACAGTGGCTTTATACCCCTGGTATAAAGTCACCTTACATTTTAATACAGTGACTTTAACAAATTGTTAAGGTCGACAGTTCGAACTAAATCTTTGGTAGAGTAATTTTTTGAAGGGGATTTTTTTTTCGAAATTCATATGTATATCGAACTTCGTTTGAAAAAGTCCTCTTTGGGGGAAACATATTTGGGTTTTGTACGAATCCTTTCATTTTGAGGTTATATATCAAGGATAGTTAATTCACCTCCTATTTTTCGTGACTAAAATGAAGTGTTCAGAACATTACCATGCTGTAAGGAGAAGATTTTATGTGTCCTTAAACGACTAAACGTTCATTTCAACGTGGAAAATAGTGCAAACTGACATCTTCACAAAAAAGATTTGCTCAAAGGATCCAAATTATGAAAACTTCACTAAGCTTCCCTCATTATCACGAGAGAGATGATGATATATTCAACAGATTAAGATATATTTTTCGTGAAAACTCTTATTGAAACACCAAAATTTGCTCCGTTTCTCGATATCATAGACATAGAGACATGGACTGAGCAATACCAGCATGAAATTTTCTATTTTATAGAAAGAGACAAATGATCGTCGGGCCAATACCTGTCTCTTTTCTGTTGACATAGAGGTGAGCGCGGACCAATCAAAACTCTAGAAAAAAGTTTTGAGATTCTATCACTTCTTTGACCGTATTTCATGCACTGATAGAAAGAGAAGGCACAGTCCATGTCTGTAGGTCTATGCTCGATGTAAAAAGACAAAAGTCTACTAACGTTTTATTTACAAAATTTGACATCAGGGGTGTATCGATTTTTTGGAATTCCCAATTAAATTCGAATCGAATAACTAGCGACAGAAGTATTTCTGCAATCGTTTGAATACCAATAGATTAGAACTTTGACATCAGGGGTGTATCGCTTTTTTGGAATTCCCAATTGAATTCGAATCGAATAACTAGCGACAGAAGAATTTCTGCAATTGTTTGAATACCAATAGATTAGAACTTGCATAATTTTTCTTCACCTGATGAACCTTATAGCTTTCAAATAGGTTAGCTCTACTATAATGGGTGAATTTTTGACCTTATTGTTTTTAGTAACGAAAGAGAGGCTGACGTTTATTGAAAATACGAGAAATTAATCATTTTACCCACAACTCAGTCACTTCAGACTGAGAATAAAAAACTAAACACGTGTTGTCAGATAATTCTTCGTATTAATACAATTTAGTAATTAATATTAAATTAAATAAACGAGTATGTTCTATCTAGTAGGTGACTGTTGCCAAACTAATCGACAAAAATAAATTGTATATATGATTAAGAATTTTTCATTTAAGTGTGGAAGATGTGAGAAATCTTCGAGGATTACTAAAATATTAAAAGGTTTCAATTGGGATGATCTAAAATTTTCCAAAAATTGGATGACCGCGAGTCTACAGACCCTAACAAACTAAACTATTTTACGAATCATTGCAATTGATTTAGAAGAATCACCTCTAACTTCTACAACAAATTGGGCACTAAATCTCTATTTAAGTAAACGTTCAGTAGGGAACCAACTGTAAAGTGAATTATTTCTCGTTTTCCGAATGAATTCCTCTGAATTTAGTTTGTACGAATTCGAAATAACAAGGTTGTTCAAAATCTGCCAAAATGAACTCTTGTCACATTAAAAGGGTTAGGTTAGGAAATAAATTCATTTCCTAAAACGAAAAATTTTCTTCATATAAGAGTTGCAAAAGAAAACTAAAGGCACAATCATACAACAAGTGAGTTAAATAAACATTTATAATTCACGTGTTGTATACAGTAATGAAATCTGTGGTAAAGTGATGACATAAAATCTACCACCCCGCCATATTAATCTGAACGAGAATAGTTTGGGACCAAATAAAATTTAATTGAAAATATATACCTACTTTATCCTGATTTTCGATAAAGAATGGTTGATTCAGCAGCCTCCAACAGTATAGCATAAAATGATATTTTCGAAATGCGTATGAACTGATAATGCCCTAACTAATTTGCAAAAAAAATTGAAGCGTTGAATGAATCACTCAAATACAAAATACCCTCAAAATGAGGTATCACACAAGCCATGTTGAGATATGAAAAAAAAATTGCCAGCCCCATATAGAGGAATATTAGGAGGATGAATTCTTCATCGAAAACCAAGAAGAGGCGTGTATTTACAATTAGAATTTATTTAGTACCAAAATATTGTCTCGTAAAGACTTTATGGTCTATGGGGGTTGTTCTATTTACGTCCTCACTCTATAAAGTAGGTGTATTACATACATATTAACATTTCGCCGGGAGTTGAAAGCACCGTGCGATGTCTGCCTTAATGGTCCCTACAATTTGTACTTAAGTCCGGATAAATCGAGAAAATGTTTACCCACCACGATGCTGTAACTATCTTCTTTGCAGTGTTACGTTTGAACTACTTATCGTAAATAGTTACGAATTCCTATAAGCTACTGATCACTGAAAACGACCAGAATTGCAATTTTCCTTTAAGCTTATGAAAAGTTACAGATTGGCTTATAGATGAAAGCAGAATACTACCATTAAACCTGTTACGTTACGAATTTAGCATAACGCAGCACCAAACTCCCTCCCTACAAAAGGGTATATTGGATCAACCCCTGTATGGGGAAATAAACTTCATAAGGAATTGATCATGTTAATGTTCGGGTCCTACAAATATCCGAACACTGCGCGTCTGCTCATGAGCAATTCAGTCCAATATCGATATTTGTGAAAAACATGACGGAATTACGCAAATCCTCAAACTTTTTAGTTTTTGGGCTTGTAACATATACCCTATTGACATTCACTGGGCAACTGATTAGAAATCCTTACAAGTAGGTAATGAAAATATTTGGAATAAATCACAAATCTACAAAACAAGCAGGAGTGTAATCTTGAATAATATCAATCTTGAATAATATCCATTTCATACGGATTCCTTAATAAGATCAATGAATTATTAACCTCAACCACAAATGGGGTTCTCATTTCAATGAACTATGTCGAAGTAAATTAGAAATTCTAATTGTGGAAACCTAGAATATCTATTTTTCAGTATTCAATTACAGGGAGAGAGAGAAGCAGATAACATCACATCATTAAAGGTGTCTTTCATTTTTCATTTCCGTACTGAAAAAGGCAATGCTGGTCTGATTTAAATCTTTATAATAGATAGCCACCTTGTTTATTTATTAAAAACGCTCCCTGACTTCGTTAAGAAAGGCACATAAATGTAGAAACTGCTGTTTCTGTAGTGTATATTATAAAGTGGCATTCGAATTAGCAAGTAGCAAGAAGGGTTTGGCAAAGGTAAACAGCTACCGATATGAGCTGTCAATTGTAAATAAACTCCATATTCAAACACACACTCACCGGATGAAAAGACGAGAAAACTGAACTGAAACGGATGCACAACACCTTGAACGTAGTCGCGGTATTGACGTCACTTCCAGCGAAATAAAAATAACGATGTTCTTGGTCTGTCAAAGGCGAGCGCTACAGAAGTCTACCTCCAGAGACAACTAAAGCTTGTTTAGGTAATCTGCTTATCAATAATGTTTTTGTGGTGGGAGATTCGTTAGTTGGAAACTCCGAAGTACCAGTTCTTGAGAATTCTTGAATCTTGACGGTTGCACACGCTTTATGCTGATTAGGTTGACCTCTACTTACTTCGAGGGGGTATTCCCCTAAGGTGGAGGTGAGCACCATTGACATCTTTTAAGATATTTTTGTGAATAAAGGTCAATAGCGCTACTAATTTTTTATTCTTGTTTGGAAGCAGGATTTAGAATGTGGGTTGTGGACAGGGCTGTGCCGAGAACTGAGCAGTTATGAAAATTGCTCCCGAATCTCGAGGACTAGGCACAGAATCCTCACAAAATGCCTGCGATTACTAAACCCTTTGTAGAAGTTATTTGAGTTTTCGAAGATTGTTGTAAATTTTTTCTTACGAATTGGGATGAATGTATTCAATTGGTGAAGCAAAGCTTATCTACAGGGTGTCCCAAAACTAGTAAATCAAATGTCACACCAGCACGATAGAGTAGACCAAATATAGGTACTGCTCCACAAGAGTTAACTCTTGTGGAGCAGTACCTATATTTAGGGATATCGTATTCAATCGTTTTTAAAAGTATGTAGGTAATCTTCGAGAAAATCGCTGTAAAATCATTTAAAACTCAATAACAACTTGAATCGATCCAATAAAATCAGTATGAGACATTTCGTCAATCTGGTCGCCTTTTTTCTGAAGTTTGGTTTCTTGCATATGCTGCATGAATGTTCTTATTTTGAAATGAAGTCAGTTTATCAATGGCTTCGATTTAAAACGAGTTTTCTGAAAATGCCGAGACGTAAATTAACAAACGCTGAGGCTAATAGGACTATCGGAATGCTACAGGGTGGCCTAACTCAGGTTGTTGTAGCGGAAAGGCTCCAAGTCAGCCAAAGTGTGATATCTCGACTTTGGAATAGGTTTAGGGAGACAGGTTCAGTGTTGGAAAGACCAAAACTTGGTGGGCGACGAAAACCAACACCTGCTCAGGATCGTTTCATCACCGTTTCGGCGTGAAGAAACCCTTCATCTACGTGTTGAATGCTACGGAATTCTCTTCAAAATGTAGATGGAGTCCAAGTTTCCATCGAAACCATCAGACGACGTTTGAGAGAGGTGAATCTAGGTTCTAGACGTCCATTAAGAGGAGTTCCATTAACACGTGACCATAAGCGTCAAAGACTGGAATGGGCAAGGCAACAAATCAGTTGGAACGATCAATGGCGTAGTGTCCTTTTCACTGATGAATCCAGGTATGGACGATTTTCAGATTATCGAAGAAGGGTATGGACAATCCCACGCATACCCCGTAATCCTCGCTATGTCCAAGAAGTCCATTCATTCCGAGGGGGTAGTGTTATGGTATGGGCCGGGATATGTTTCAACGGGCGCACAGATCTACACATTTGTCCTAGGACCTAGGAATATGACCGCCTCACACTATAGGGAGCAAAATTTTCACGCTGCTATTGGTGAAACCTCATAACCTCAAAAAATACAATACACCTTATAAGTCCAGTTTTGGGAAAGATGGGGTACCTACTTCAGGGCAAGACGGGGTTGGGACCCCGTCTTACCCGCTGCTTTGCTATTCTTTTTGGATTTAGATTACATTCAAAATTGTAATTATTAGTTGGGATAATTTGATTATTTCTTATAGATTATGGTACGAAATTATAAAAGAAAAACTAATAGAGGAGAGTGAAGTGAAGCACAAATGAAATTAGCCATTCAAGAAGTTTTGGATGGAAAAAAGGGTTACAAATCGGCCAGCAAGGCTTACAATGTTCCTCAAACAACACTCGAGCATAAAGTTAACCAAGCAAGAAAAAGAGAAAATAGTGTACAGAATGTGAAGGTTCCCTTAGGTCCAATTACAACAGTGTTTTCCGAAGAAGAAGAACAAATACTTGTTGACTATTTGAAGGAAATGGAAGGAAGATTATTTGGTTTGTCAACTTCTGAATTCCAGAAGTTAGCCTATGAGTTAGCAGTTCGTAACAACAAACAACACAAATTTAATGAACTCAAGGAAAAAGGTGGTAAGGACTGGCTGCGTGGATTTCTAAACCGCCATCCTGATTTGAGTTTACGAAAGCCTGAAAATACTTCAGCGGCTCGTGCTACTAGGTTCAATAGAGTGTCTGTTGGAAAATTTTTCGAACTGCTAGGAAAAACGCTTGACGATAACCGTTTTACTCCAGACAGGATATATAACTGTGACGAGACAGGTGTTTCGGTGGTGCCAAAATCACGGTCCAAAGTTATCGCAGCGACGGGTAAAAAGCAAGTGGGTGCTTTGACATCGGCCGAACGAGGCACAACCATAACGATTGAAATTTGTTTCAACGCTACAGGGTCATACCTTCCTCCAATAATCATATATCCCAGAAAACGTATGAAGCTCGAACTTTTCAATGGAGCTCCACCGAACTCATGGGCTGAATGTTCAGATTCTGGGTGGATTACTGCAGAAATTTTCTTGAAATGGTTTCAGAAGTTTGTGATACTCATCAACGCTTCTAAAACCAACCCAGTTATGCTGATTTTAGATGGCCACGCTACTCATACCCAAAATTTGCAGTTAATCGATGAAGCACGTAAATACGGTGTGACGATAATATGCTTTCCACCACACACCACTCACAAACTACAGCCCGCAGATGTTGGTTTTATGCGGCCTCTGAGTATCTTTCATGATCAGGCTCTAACAGCATGGTTAAGATCTAATCCTGGGAAAGTAGTTTCGCAATTTCAAGTGGCTGAACTCTTCGGGCAAGCGTTTATCCGGGCAGCAACAATGCTAACTGCAATTAATGCATTCCAAGCATGTGGGATCTCGCCTTACAATCCACATATTTTTACCGAAGATAATTTCATTGCTGCAGAGGCGTCCGAAATTGAATTGAACGCTGAAAAGGAACCCGAAGCTGATACAACTCCAACACTATCGATAGCAGCAATCTCACAGCGAACACTGACACAGTTCTACCAACAATAACTTCGTCATCTCCTGATACTCAAACGGCCACCTACACCACCATAAATTCTTCAGCAAACACTCTACCTCATCCAACTGCTACCACCTCATATGTAGTACAACAAGCCTCAGTAAATGATTCTTTGGATAATGCAGCATTCCACCTGGTTAGCCCCAAACAGTTAATGCCTTATCCACGAATGGCCGAAAAAAAACGAGGCAAGTTCGGAGAAGAGGAAAAGCAGCTATTATCACTGCTTCTCCATATAAAATAGAATTAGAGGAAAAAAAAATCAGTAGGAAACCGAAACATGATGTATCAAGCGAAAAGAAAATGAAAAAATCAAATAAGAGATCTCGAAAAACTAAGAAAGTGAAGAAGAAGCTCAGACATCAGAAGAAGAAAATACAGCATGTCTATACTGCCACGGCTTGTATTCCGAGTCCACCGAAGGATGGATCACTTGCCAGGTTTGTTCTAATTGGGCGCATTGTGGCTGTGCAGGAGTGGAAGGCAACGATGATGAAGCTGTCCATATATATATATATTCTTTTGATATAGAGCATTACAATCTTGAAAAGCAAACAATAATTATAGCATGTGTATGAGTTAAAGTTTTAGCAGAGGTTAGCGTAACGGGGTACCATACAAATTGGTGTATGATACAAGAGCTTAGGGAAAAACCTCAGTAAAAAAACCCTTTCTCCCCGTGAGTGTAGTGGATTGTAATTGTTCACGAAATAAGCTGAAATATTCCATATTGAAGGGCATCTCGCACTGCAAAAATTGATTCTTTTTCCAACAAAAGGAAAATCCAGAAAGTCTTCTCCAAGATACCAGAAACTGTTATCTGAAATAAAGAGAAAACAAAAGCAGAAAAACGTAAAATAATAAAAATAGATTCAATATGTCAGATTGACCTAAAATTGACAACCCAATTCAAAAAAGATTCGGAAACTGCATGTATAGCTCTAAAACCATCCTGAAATTTATAAATTGGACAATGATTAACTAGATGATTTATGGTTTCTTCTGGTTCCCCGCTGTCCATATCTGCCCATTATGTGAAGATGAAGACTGTTGAATATTCTGTACCCCATCTTACCCAAGGGGGTACCCCGTCTTGCCCTATAGTTGGGGTAAGACGGGGAGATTTTGTTATTTTTTAAATTAGATATTTAAATGAGAAGAATTTTTTTTTGTTTTGAATGATTGTTATTGAAAAAAGAAAGACTGACTATTTTCTTAATAAAAATTCCTGCATTGTGCAATTATAAAGAAGGGTTTTATTCAAGAAATGCCTTAAGGTCCCCGTCATACCCCACCTTCCCCTACCTCCGCACCCACCAGATTTGAATTGCATAGAACATGCATGGGATATGCTTCAAAGAAGATTAGATAATCATAAACCTACCCAAGAATCCTTAAATGATCTGAGAGAGCCCCATTTATGAAACTAAATTCCTCAAGAAATGTTCAACAACCTCGTGTGTAGTATGCAAAGAAGATATCAAGCTGTTATTGATGTCCGTGGAGGCCATACATTGTATTGATAGTCTTAAAATGCTTGAATTCTCTGGGAATAAAATTTCGTTAATAAGGATAAATTCAGATGCATACCACCCGCCGATATGAATATCAACAAGTGTTCTGAATTGAACTAACCAATTTGCCATCGTCAAGGTCCCATTTGAATTTATGCTTATTATTGTATTCATTGCCTACCTGTTTAGGCGTGATCATTCTTTTAAAATTTCGTTATTTTACTCGATTTTTCTTAACCACCCTGTATACGCTGCAGACCTACAGGCTAAAATTAATTTGCAACTTGAAATCATATTAATATAAATTTTCATCACAAAAATCATATTTTAACTATATTTTTTTGCAATTTAAGTCAATATCCCTCATATGGAACAGTTTATTTAGTGTCTTAAAGTATTTCTTAGCTTGTGCTATACTTTTTTATAGGTGACTTGTCAATTTAGCATTTTGGATTGTTTTCGAATTAAAATTATCAGCAAATTATAAAGATGGTTTTACGGACGTGTTGAGAGCTTTCTTTATTGAATCCTACTTCAAAATTGGGAATAAAATAGAAGGATATTCCGGCGACTTCATAGAAATGTCCCAATGTTGCTGCAGATTATTATCGAATTTCCAAAAATTTTTTTTCCTTCTCACTCCAATAGAATGTCTGCCCAATTTCATCATTCAGTCACTTTTCTGGTTTTAAAAAAAAATTATGGATTGCTTTTCAGAGAATTTTATCGAAATGGGGGGCTGCTCAAAAAGCAAAACAAAGTGTGTTTTTAACCTCATATTTTCATACTATACAGAGTGGAATGTGTCAAATTTCTGGCCAACCGAGTACTTTTATAAAAGTGAATGGAGTATAATGTTAATCCTTTGAGTTTTCGACTTAATACTCAATGGTAATGGTATATCTATGCTTTGAACTGACAGAAGATAATTTGAAATTTGTACTGCGTTTTCAATTCAGTCGAACAAATTGAGAACATATTATAATTCTATCGATTTTGAATGCTGATTAATTTGCTTTGAGTTTGTTTCTTCTTTTGAAACACTTTTCTAGGTTAGATAACTATATTATACTCTGTGATTGAAACTACAATCATTGGAGATCTTTTGTGACCACATATTAAGCTACGTCTGGACTTCCAAGGACTACTGGATCTTAAATGGACTATACCTACATAATTGGAAATTTTAGATTGTGCTTAATTCTTTCTTCAGTATTCTTCTTTCTTATTAATTCATTTCTCCTTATTATTTCTATTTTATTGATCGTAAGTGTGTTTGGGAGAACCACAAAATGTGGTTAGTAGAAGCTGAGCATAACATTCAAGCACAGAAATTGAAGAGCATACTTGACAACAAATTTAATTGAACGCACGTTTTAAGGTTTGCAAAAGCTTCTGAAATCGTTCATGAAGAAGAGTTGGTTCAAAAAAACTGTATTCGGAACTATATATATATCAATGGAGCATACCTTGAATTTATCCTATAAGAATCACTCTCAAACTTCCACCATCTTTGAAGAAATTTGCCATTCAAAACCTTCAGCAATAATGCAACAGAAAACTATCAATGCCCACTAAATCGGATTTCTTTATCACAAATATGTAACTTTTCGGTAAGAATATCTACCACAAATGTATAATTTCATTTCCTGCATTGGAGATCAACACGAAGGCCAAACCAAAATGTATTCATCTGAAATTACATGTATTACAATTAAATGTAGAAGAATGGAAGTAGAGGTATGCATCACGTTTCGACGAGTAAATAAAAGTGGAAGGTAGTAGGTAATTCGTATTAATACTGAATCATCGGCAATGCACCTGTTTTCCGTGAATTCAATAAATAATAAACAGAAAAAAAATTATTTCTTACATTTGCCAGGTAATTTGTTCCAAATCATGGCTACAGGATCAAATATGTCCCAATAAAATTTTACTGTGGAAGAAGATACAGGGTGTCGAATATATATATTTTTTTCTGTTTTTGCTAATTATTTTAGTATTCATTGACAAATGTTGTCAAAATCGACGATTCGGACAACAATTGTAATAATTGGTCATGTACCTAGGTAATAGTCATAATTCAGCACCTATGTATTATGCTCATACTCATACCTTCATGAGTTAGAACAAGAACTTTACAATACTTATCTTATCTCTTTCCCGTGCAGAAATCCTAGTGAAAATTTTCATAAGAAAAAATGAAGATTAATGAAATATATTAATTCTTTACACGATGATAAATCTAAATCAAGCATGAAAAGTCAATTGAGAACAAAATAGAGGGTGGTGCATTTTTCGAACCAGCATACTCATGCTGATCATTCGAAAAAAATTAAAACTGAATTCTGTCTTTTGAGTTATCAACGTTAAGGTTAACGTTTTTATATAAAAACAGGGTGTCCCAAGTTCGATAACATATTAGACGTTTCTGGAGAACTGGACATTATTTGAAATCTGAAAACTGATATTATGATATTCTTCGGAATTCTCTACTGAGCTAAAATATTTTTGGAGCTTTTGAGCACTTCGGGTAATAGAAGGAGTGAAAATAAATTTGTTCAAATATTTTGTAACTTTGTAAATATTCACTTAATAAGAACACAAACTGCAGGTTCACACAAATTTGAATCCATGCATACATTTGTGCTACAAAACTACCCACTTTCCTTATTCAAATTCCTGTTGGAGTTGCAACCCTCTTGCTAGTAGAAACAAGTTTTGTATCCCAGATCATATCCCCCTGTCATCAACAATCGACCTGTCTCAGTGTTTGCACAAATTCTGATTCGTTGTTGAGGTATTGAGAGTGGACACTTTCAAATGAGGCATCGTGTATATGGTGGTTTAAATTTTACACCACCGTACTGTACCGAACACAAGGTGGGTCCACCTGAAGATGTTATAGTGATAGCGAAACACGTGTCGTGGTTTGAAAACTCATTTTGTGGAAACCGTGTGATCTTTTTCAAGTTTGTGATTCGTTGACTATCGCACCAGTTTTTGAAATCGTTTTATACTTTTTTCCAGAGGTTCTCAAGTACTAAACAGTAAAAACACTCAAATAGCATAATCTAATACAACTTTTAACTCCGGAGAAGTGCTTGATATGATTTATCTACCACTGTCAGACATCACGAATGGAGAAAATATTTCTAAGAAAACAAAACGAAAGTTTTAATTAATATTTCTTGCAATATGAGTCAAAATCTCAATTTAACAAAATTCCGAGTTCAAAGTCGGAACCTCATATTTATAGTCTGCTCTATGAAGAATTTACTCATTTCCAAATATACTGAGATATTCATGAGAGGATTCAGATTTCACAAAATAAGGACGTTGCTCTTTAATAAATTTGAAATAAATGTATTTTATTGGAAACGAATTGTCATAAGGTACATGTTTTTGAATAATTATTATATTATATTAAATTATATAATGGTCGTAGACAGGTAGGGGCCATTTCTTAATAAACTTTTTAGGGTTTTCACTCCCAATCTCTGAAACAAAATCAATTAAAAATCAAAAAAACGATTTGCTTCTGCGTAAATTCTTGCATTAATTTGTCAGGAGCAAATCAACTAGAAAAAATTGTTGCCTAACAATGAACTGAAAATAAAGAACGTTGAAATTATAATTTTATGTTGATTTGCTCCTGACAAATTGGTGCAATAATTTACGCAGGAGCAAATCGTTCATTTCATTTTTAATTGATTTTGTTTCAGAGAGTGAAAACCCTAAAAAGTTCATTAAGAAATGCAGAATCCTCCCAGAAAAAATTTCAATCGACATCAGGTAGGTGCCAGGTTGGGCACAACCTCCCCCCTCCCCAGTACTGAAATCGACCAAATTTTCCTGCAAATAACCAAAAAATATTATTGAGCTCCCAGGCCTAAAAAAAACGGCTACGTCAATATAAGGATTTTACGTATACAGAAGGTTCTTGAATATATTTTCTGCGTTTTTCTCATGAGGTAGTCAGAACTACAGTGTGAGGACCATATAAAGCTTTTTTGAAATAACCTCTTCATTGAAGAATACAGAAGATCATCCAAGAACCATGTTTACATCATATTCCTTATCGATTTTCATTTTATCCTGTACCTACATTACATATGGAAAACTAGTTTTTGTAGCAGTGTGACATCACTTCAGATCTCACACCTCTTCGTGTACCTCATGACAGACGTTTTGATTCGATTTTACAATGGTTCCAGATCGGCTCAAAACAGTCTCACACCGTTGCTCTTCAACTTCGTTGAACCGATTCTAAACAGTTCTTGATTGCCAATTAAAACAAAGCTAATGATGTTTTGATGAATTTAATACCGGGTGTTAAAAAACAATCTTTCAATTTTTTGGGAGCTGATTGTAGACCTCAAAATAAGTAAAAAGTGTAATATAAACATGGGTCCGAAAATGAGCCGTTTTGGAGATGTAGGCGATTTTCAGTTTTCAAAATATTAACTACTAGCGCAATCAAATACAATAAATTACAGAAGATAAACAATTTATGATGAAAGTCTATCACAGAATAAGGCAGTTCAAATTCAGGAACAATAATTTTTTTTAACCAAATGAAGGAAAGTAAACTGATGCGAAATACTCAATGAAAGTATTTTAATTGTAATTTCAATAAACAAGACATCTGAAAGAAGAAAATAAATCGAATATCGTTTTTGTGCGCTAGTGCTCCAAAACGGCTAATTTGCTGACCCATGTTTATATGAAATTTTTTCCTAATTTTGAGATCTATAATCAGCATCCAGAATATTGAAACTTTGTATTTCAACACCCTGTACACCTATCATCAAAAAATATCTGTGACTACTTGTTCTTCAGCTGGATTCCAAAGAAGATTCAACAAATTCTGGGCTCAAATAAGTTAAATGATTGTGTCCAATTAATAAGTATTCTTTATTTCTGCACAATAATACTATTCTGTATCCAATCGACGAATTTCTCCACATTCGTATATACCCCAGGCTGGTTCTCCTTAGAACAATCCACACCCCATGAGACTATCCCGAGTTGAAGGAAAAAGCCCTCTTCGTTCGGGCAAATGAGAGGTCCTCCACCATCTCCTTGACACGTATCCTTACCTTTTTCACCCCCAGCACAGATTGAAGATTCGTGAAGCACAAAATCTTCACCCAGTTTGGTTTTCCGAAGTTGGATTTGGCAACTTTCATGATCAATAATAGGCAGCTGAACTTTTGATAGAATGTTCTCTCCTGGAAGTTGATGTATTAATTTTAGTAGGGAAGCCTACGATGATAAATGAGGATTTACTTGAGGAGACAGTGAATTGCAGAGATGAGATGGTGGAAAGAGAAAGTAGACCCCTTTATTGATAGGGCGAGCGTCTACATGGAGTCAAACATATATCATTTCACTGATGTTCGCTGATGTTGGATTTAATTTTTTCCTGACAATCATATTTATGCTGACTTATTCTATTTTTCAAAAGTTGTTAAGTTTGGCCAATATAACACTTCGAACAATCACCGCAAGGAATCTTGTAGACTATTTCACTCTGATCCAACAAGGGGTCAACATCCTTCAATTTAGAAAATAATGCACTGCAAGTTGAAATCTTGTATGAAACCAATTTTACGTTATTAGAAAACGATCTTATGAGCATATTTATCTTATTATTGAGTCCAGGGATATATGGAAATTTTACATATATAGTATGTATTTCGAGTATCTACATTTACCGCACTTGGACATATCGCTCTATCTATAATGCTGTTCCCAATAATTTTATTACTGAACTATTTCAGATAATTATTCAGCTTTAGGATGTCCCTGATCATCTTCAAATTGTCTTCGTGAAAAGAGCGGTCATTCGAATTTATAGACCTGTATATTAGGTTTTTTATGGCGGTTACTTTATATGCAAAACTGCAACATGAATGATAATTCAAAATACGCCCAGAACTAGTCGGTTTCCTATACCAGTTTGTAATCAGTGAGCCATCATCTCTTCTGTGAACTGTTCGTCCAAAAATGGCAAAGAATTGTCCTTCTCCATCTCACAACAAGGAAATGATCGATCAGACCATTATTTTCTTAGGTTGCCAATGTTACATTTTCGAACTTTTTAAAAGTCTGTGAAGGATCCTTTATAAGATTCTGATCAACTCATAATTTTGAAAGACTTTTTTTTACTTTTCTGAAGAAAAAAGCAATTAATATTTTATCGGAAAATATTATAATTAAGTTCTAAAACAATTTGAATGTAAATTATTATCCGCTAAATGATTCTGTTGGTGAAGACCGTCAGTTCATTTACAGTATCAATTATAAGAGGCTCCGTTGCACTTGACGCGCGCATATTTAGGACGCTGACTGACGATCTTTCCATAGTTGAAGATGCAACTAACAATGGTTTTCATTCGTTTTGAGATATAAACAGTCAGTTCTGTGAAATTCAAACGGTATCAAATGACTTTTTTCTTCAATTTGAGTTCATACACGCGGCTGACGAATAATCCAACATTTTTTTTTCAGCAATTTTAACAATAGCTGACGATGTTAAATCGGGATTTACTCGAGCGTCATGGAGACCTAGTGGATTTTGAAGATTAGATGGTAGAAAGAAAAAAGATTCTATGATGTATGCACTTTCAGCGGTGCGGAAAGGGTCTGCAGGGTCTGAAAGATGTAAAAAGAACCGTCAGGTGTACATACTCGAGCGTGTCAGATTAAGATACTGTATACGCCCTATATGTCTCTGATGATGAATTCATGCTTATCTGACAGTTTGCGCGGTGGGACTGGCCGTACGGAAGAGATGAAAATGGTAAAACAAAATTCCAACGTGTCAGATTTTTGGAGGATATGTTAATTGGACCAAAAGGAAGCTACCTTTTCAAAGGACTGACAATTTGGACTTGACGGAAGGTCACAGCGGTCCTTTGAACATGTAAAAGAAAATCGTCACTTGTACATACTTGAGCGTGTCAGATTTTCATACAGATGGTTAATCTCGGTGTTGTAAACGTGTTGACCCATTAATTTGACACTAATTAGGGGGGGTTTTCTTAATCTGACACTTTGAAGATGATAAAAATTCTTTTTTTTCGAATATTTCCCTGCCTGTACCTCTAATCGTTTTTATATTCACTATGAAAGTTGTAGGTAATAAAATTCTACACAAGTTTTGTCTGAAGCAATTTTACATCCTCTTAACCGTTCTCGAGTTACAGGGCTCAAAGGGCGAGGAGCTTAGCCATACATGCGAAAGGGCAAGGTCAATGTAGAATCCCAGTTTCTACATTAATCATCAAAATGACAAGGTATTTCTATGATGACAATTTCGAAATTAGTCACGAAAATTTTAGTGTTGTCTGTGACCTTAGAATGTACTATTTTCTAACGAGTGAATTTTGGCTTCAGCATGTATCGCTAAACCACTCGCATTAATCGTCATATATCTCACAAACGTTTGAACGTAGAAAAAATTGCTTGAGACAAAATTTGTAGAAAATTTTATGCTCTACAAGTTTTATAATGAATGCGAAAAAGATTTGAAACCCAGGGAAGGGGATTATTCAAAAAAACTGATTTTTGTGACCTTTATGGCCAATATTTATTGTTTCGGCTTGCTAAAATTGTCAGATTATATTTTTTCCGTTATTCTTGAATCATTAGCTTCAAAATAAGAAAAAACGCCACCGCGCTCGAGAATGTACACGTGACGTTTTATTTTTGCAACTTTGGCGCCCTCTCGCACATTTTCGACACGCTTAAATTGTCAGATTAAGAGAATATATACTTTTCAACATGTAAATAACAACATATATCTTAATCTGACACGCTCGAGTACATACTCGAGCGATTGTACATACAATGATCGTTTTTTTTTACTATTCTGACAGGCTGTCCTAGACAATTCCCCCATATATACAGGTCGAATTTTTGGTAGAGGTACTCTACAGGGTCTAAGGTATGTCCCCTTATATTAATCTGACACGCTCGAGTAAATCCCGAATTTCCCTCTTCGGCTCCCCAACTTCAAGTAGCCACCATTAGCTCCACCATTGGCGCGGCGACTGACGTTCACTTTCATTATGTTTGAACATCAATCTACCCCCAAAATGAATTTCATGCGGTATCAAATCACTAAAAAAATTAGTAGGCTACCTCCCCTATTATTAGAGAGGTTCGACAGTTAGGCTCAAATGAAATGAAATGATGAATGGCAATGGAAATGAATTTTGAATATTCACTTCTTCTCCTTGCCAAATGACACAAATTGTAGGAATAATCATAAACCTTTCCCTATTACATCTTCTTCCCATGTTTGAGAATGAAGGCAGAATCAAACCAATATCATGACTTTCCCATTGTTGGTTTAATGTTATAAATAGTATGGATAATGATCAACTTCGCATCAACAACTTAAATATTGAATAATCAAGTTTTTTCATATTACCATTGCTTTCTCTTTTGTTTCCAACACCCCAACCTGCAGCAATACATCTCGTTTTGTCATATGTTGAATTTCTATTAGGGAGGCAAATACTGTTGAGGTCCTTGGAATCGTTGTAGCTCTTTTCCAAGAAAATGAGAGCTATATCATTGTGTGCTCCCCCTGAATAGTATTCAGGATGTACAAAAACTTTCTTCACGTCTCTTTCCTCAGATATGTCGACGCCAACTTTTCCTATTTGTTTCTTGGCATTTGCGATGATTCTCAATTCCGATGGTGTCTTTCTGGAACTAGAATTCGACCAAAATGAAGGAAGTGATTTTGAAATATTATATAACTGCATGGAAAATAAAAGCTGAGCTTTTCATTAGTTTGGTCTTTATTATACAGGGTGAGTCTTTGACTCGTACAAATATTTCAACATTAGATTCTTGAGGTCAAAAGAAACGCTTTTTTTTTCAGCATTTTTTTCGAATCGGCTCGGTTCGGAAGATACAGGCTGTTGAAAAACCCTAAAAAAAAATATTTTCATCGAAGGAAATGAATTTCGGAATATTTTTTTCGTTTATTTGATTATCCTTTTTCGAACACACCACATCTTCCAGTTGTCTCATAATGACTATTACGTACCATAAAATTCCCAAAAATTCAAAGAATCCTACTCATGAAACTAAGTTGGACGCTATCTAATAAATACTATTTTGTTTTTCCAGGGGTGGCATAGCCCATTATGAAAACTTGAAATGGCTATATCTCATTTTCAGGGCCGAATCGGAAAAATCGGTATAAAAGAAAAGTGTCTTTTGACCTCAAGAATCTACTGTTAAAATATTTGAACGAGTCAAAGACTCTCCCTGTATTTGTTATCTGAATCTTACTATTCATACAGTGGAATATCGAATTCAAGTTGGTATAAATTCATACTCTCAAAAGAAATCACACGCCAAACCAAATGTTACAACAAATGAATCGAAACAATCTGAAGACTATTTGTTAAAATTGAAAACAATCCCAAATGAAGTGCAGTTCACCCTAGGAGAGAGAAGGATGGTATTTTATGACCGTACGAGCTTTGGTATGGGCAAAGTTCAGGCACTTAAGAAAAGAGCAAACTTTCTATTCACTGATTTTACATGCACTCACCTATATACACAATGGGCTGCAGTTAAGACGACACTGTCACTTATCAGAGAACCGCCGCATCTGAATTGAAAAACACCATCTAATTGGTTTTTCCTATGGATGGATGCCATCCACGGAAATTCACCGTCCATTGCTGAACTAATCTCATCTTGTGAACCATATATCCTCATGTTTATGATAGGTTTTGGTCTTCCACATTTTTGTTTAGTTTTCTCCACCTTGAAAGTTTCTTTATCGCTTGTGAGGTGACCTGTTTTTCCTTCCTTTTGGTACGAGGAATGTGTGCTGACAGCTCTATTTCCAAATTCATCAATCCATTCTTTACAGCAAATGAAGGTAGGATTGGAACATTGGATTTTTTCACTCTCTTCAGTCGCAGACTGATTAGTTAATTCATTTCTGAAAGATGAAAATTTATTAAATGGATGAGGATCTGTTTGAAATTTGAATGATATTCAATAAACTATTTGTGCTTTTTGTGTCCATTTTTTTCTCAATACATTCGTTACCAACGAAATGATTTTATGTTTATATCTCCCTTTGATACATGAAAATCCAAGTAATCCAGTGGCGAAGATGTGATTGTGCGGCCCAAGAAGATATGGGAAGGAGGTGCAATTCAGCAATTTGTCGGATAGAGTGGGCGAAGGTATGCAACGATAAGCGGTTTTTCTTACTTAACATAGCTTCCGAAATAAAAGATTTCAATATTGGGTATTATTTGAAGATAGAAGAGGATCTCATAAAGGATTATTATTTCTCCAGTCCTCTTAACCACTACCTATACTGAGTACATACAAAGAAGAGGATCTTATTTGATTATGAATCTTTTTTCGGTATCACCAAGGTTGCGTTCACAAACTTACTCTGAGCAAGCTCTTAGTAAGCTCTGATTACTCGAAGCGTTCACAAACGTACTTTTAGTTCTTCAGAGTATGCTCTCTGAGCATGGCCATACTCATACTCTACTCTCGGAGTAAGTTTGTGAACTCAACCCAAGGGTAGTTCTCCATAAAGTAACTCTTTTCTGTTTTGTTGTCAGTTCTTTTTTAGATAATCTAAAAAAATAATATTTTACTGTTGATATATCAACTAAATCTTTTACAAGAAATTCAACTATAAAGGTAGATCTGTACGTTTTTACGGGTATAACATCAGTAAGGTCAATCAAACTTTTGACCGTAGGTACCTACTGTTCAAGATTTTCCGCCGTTCGGTCCCAGGGGGGCTTGGGGTTCCTACCGTATTTTTGTGCTTATTCTGTTAATAGATTGCCGACTTTCGACCGATCAAGTTACAGGTTGATAGCTTCTTCCGACCTGCTGTCTGACTGGCAGCCATTTTGAGGGGCACAGAGGGAGACAGGATGCACTGCAGTTGGACCGGTACCAGCCCAGCCACCGTACCGTCTATTTTATTCGTAATTATTAAGGCTCACAGAATACATTACAGAGGGATTCCAAAATGAACAAGCTACAGAGGTCTTGTTTTACTAGACGTCGCCAGAGCATTCGACAGAGTATGGCATGAAGGATTAATATATAAGATGAGATGTGCTGGATATTCGATCAAAATATGCAAGTTGATCAGGAATTATCTCAAAAATAGAAGATTTTACGTGAAAGTGGATGGAGAATGCTCCCCAACAAGAGATATAGAGGCTGGAGTACCCCAAGGGTACTTCTGTACAACATATACATTCACTATATTCCGAAGAATCCAAGAACCATGCTAACGTTATATGCTGACGACACAGGCATAGCAACTCAACACCGCAACCCAGAAGTAATAGAACGAGTTCTACAAGAAACGATTGACGAAACGAATGACTGGTGCATAAAGTGGAAAATCAAGCTCAATGGACAAAAGAGCCAAGCGATATTACTGCAGAAGAGAAGACTGCGACCCACGACGAATCTAGAAGTTGACGGCAAAGAAATCGACTGGAAAAATGAAGCCAAATATTTAGGAATAACGCTTGACAAAGGACTTACTTGGAAAAGTCATATAAAACAAGCAATCGACAGAACGAAAGCAGCGATGAATAGACTCTACCCTCTCATAGGAAGAAGAAGCCACATGTCGAAAGAGAAAAAATTGAAGATAATTAAACCCGTGGCTAGGCCACAACTGACTTATAGATCAGTTGCCTAGGGTTTCGCGGCAAAGAGCCACATCAAAAAAAATTCAGGCAACTGAAAACAAGCTGCTACGATGTGCAATAGATGCACCGTGGTTTGTCAGGAATAGACAGATTTATAGGGACCTAACATGGGAAACCATAACGAAATTCATGAACAGAAAAGCACAGAAATTATTCGAGACAGCGAAAAACCATCCGAATCGAGAACTAAGGAGACTAGAGGACTACGACCCAGAGGAAGACAAAAGGAGAATGCGAATTTACCGAAGGAGACCAAGAGATCAATTAAGCAGAGATTAAAATAAGAACATAAACTTATTGAAAAATCCAATAAAGTGTTATACAATAGAGGATAAACATATAAATACCAGCACGATAGTGTGCGAGTAGAAAACCGACTAAGAGATGAACGTTTTATAGGCAAATGCCCGGAGCAATGTTCAAGAAGCAGTTAAGTGTTTTTAGTGGGTCTCGAGCTCAGGAAAGTCAGAATACCCACACTTGTTCCCCCTCAGGAGAGGGCGGTTCGTCTGACTTGCAGATTTTCCCCCTGCTACACCAAAAAATATATATATTCGTATTTCCCTGGAGTGACCGTACAAAATTTAAACATATTTACCGTCTATTTCAACCTTATTTTCCTGGAGTGAGCGTAAAAAATTTAACCGTATTTACCGTCTATTTCAACCGTATTTTTCTGAAGTGGCCGTACAAAATTTAACCGTATTTACCGTCTATTTTAACCGTATTTTCCTGGAGAGACCACTTTTCATCAGCCGCCCCACATCGACGAGTCCGCCGTTTGACATAAACATTTGTTATTACTTGTACATTTCTGTATAGATTTTAATCCAGTAGGAATAAAGAACTGAACGTTTATTTTGTTGCCAGTGAGAGTCTGTCCTTAATCAGTTACAGCTAGATTTTCGTCAGAAAGATGTAGGTACTCTTTTTGAACCATTAAAAACCGCCAGAAGGCCAAGAAGACGCTACCACCCTATTTTTCACTGCTACCCTTCTCCACTGATCATTTAAGTCTACCCGGGCTCTCTAATTCTTTGGAGATTCTGTGGAAGATGTGGGGTTCCACTGATTGCCCCACTGGCGCCCGAACAACGGTAAGGAGCGGCCAGGGTGAGAAAAAAGTCTATCACAATAGTTCCGAAAATATTGCTAGTTGAATGATTGCAAATTAGAAAATATGGTCGACGGATAGAGTAGCAGTGAAATTCGTCCAGGCATTTTTTAACGTACGCATTATTTGAGTCATATCAAGTTATATATATTCTCTTCGTGTTGAAGGATGAAGGAAGAATTTGACGAATTAGTCCTTTCGAAGCATGCGGGTACAGCTTGTGAAGATATATTTAAAATAATTCGGGAAAAATAAGGAGCAAAGGAAAAATGAACAAACCTAACCTATCTCACAAGCAGCTTGTAAAGTAAACTAGTCCACGCACAGTACTCGACACACTCGCTAGTCGCTCCGTTAGCTGCTCGTAAAAATGATCTAGGAAAAGTCGAACTGCCGGCGACTTCAAGGCGTGTACCGCGTACTCACCACAGATTACTGTAATCTGTGGTACTACTGGCAAGCAGCAACAGCAACTGGCCATGAAAATCCCATAAAATTTTATTACCTTCCTCTTTCGTGGCAGACTTCGAAGCGATCCGAGACTTCGTCGTCCTCACTGTTACAACATGGCAGTCATGGCACGTCGTTAAATTTTATGGGATTTTTAAGGCCGTTGCTGCTCGGCAGTGAGTACGGGCCTTTACATGCCAC
The DNA here is from genome assembly GCF_907165205.1 of Coccinella septempunctata. NCBI lineage: Eukaryota > Metazoa > Arthropoda > Insecta > Coleoptera > Coccinellidae > Coccinella > Coccinella septempunctata. The sequence continues at coordinate 18,234,893 of NC_058196.1, forward strand.
TCGCCGGCTCTTGAGTGAGTAGCTTGTATACTAGCCACGTGTACTCACAGTAGCTTGCATCTTTGCGTATTATCGAGTCTAATACTCAATGCTTGCACACAAGTGGTTGATAGCATTAGCAGCACGAGGTTTCTACTCGCCAACTAGCTGGCTACCGAACAAGTGGGAAATTTTGTGTGTACTCGACTAGTAGCGCACTCGCTGACCCTCCGGCTTCTTATAAGCCTGCTTGTTAGCTCGTAAACTCTCCACTGATTCATCGAACTCAAACTGCATGTGGGGAGATACAGAAATGAAAGAATTAAATCGATCAGAAATGAAAGAAAAAGCTTTAGCACATTTGATTACAAGAGCTGGAACGTGTTCATAAGAAAGGGGGTATGTTCGAGAACAAATTTTGATTCTCGTTCTCATTTTTCGTCTAATATTTTTAGTTCATTAGATGTTTTTTGATAAATTCCTTACTTTATATTGGGTCTACTCCGATGTTCCAGTTTCTGTTTCCATTATAATTTCCATAAAATCCTTCATTATGCTACCACCTCTGTTTCGATTATGAAGGTATTCGAAAACAGAATTTTCAAAAGATAATTTAAAAATGAGAATTTCTGAAATTCAAGCTTGCTTCTGCGAACTTAAGAGAATATTTTTCTCAACAATTTTAGTTAATGTGAAAAGAAAGCCAGAAATTTGTGTTATGGAGTGAAATAAGATGCAGCATATGTTCCTTCTTGAAAATTTGTTCTACAAGATGTTTTACAAGATGTGGAATAAAAAATATGTTTTTCTCAGTTCAGACCTGCATAGTATTAAGGCATCATCATATGAATATCATGGTGCTATACTTATGTTCAAGAGTTGTCCATTGAAAGGTTTTGATAAAATACATAAATCATAATGTATTTCTTGAACGAATATACTTAGGACATATTTCGAACATTGATTCAGACTTAGACCCAAAATGTCCTGCATCTGAGAGTCTGTACAATCATTCACGAAACACCCTTTATATCGAAAGATGATCTGAACAAAGCCTGTCAAGCCGAATGTATAAACACTAAAGTTATGGAAAAAATGCCTTAATTGAAAAAAATATTCAGTCGTTTTCATAATTCAAAATTCAATAAGGATGAAGTAACACAATAAATGCTCACCTCAATGTTATAATGCCTACTCCTCTAATGTTGACATATCCTTCATAGCAATAATCCTTCAAGACACATTTACAATTGTTCAGTAACTCTAAGGCAGTATCATTCTTTTCAATAATACTAGTACATCTGACGGTAAAGATACAGCATAATATTATGAAAAGCGCATATAAGTATTGCATCTCTCACGGGTTCTGTTCGGAGATTCAACTGAATATCCCGACAGTTCACAATCATGCGGTTAAAAGGTTATCTATTTCATATTCATAACAGGATTGGTAATAAATATTCATAATAAAAGGGAAGTTTCAAATTAGATGCGTGTGTACACTGTTTATATCGAAATTTTGTTTTTTTCACTGATAAAGTTGATGCATCTAGCTTCGAAAAATGGAATCCAAATCAATTCAATATTATAAGTGGAAGGTAGTTATCCCCATAGACATAGATTTCATTTCTATGATCTATCTGTAGATAGCTTCTAGAATGGTTTTCTCTATCGTCAATAATTGAAACTATGGATAGATTCATAGATAGTTTTGTAGTTTATTTAAAACAGATCACGCTCGATGAAATACCTCTACATCGCGGAGGTAGAGCCTGTTCAGATGCAGCGAGAAACTCCACTGGCGGATTCGGAGGTAAGGGGAAAACCTGGTGCAACTTCCCCCCATCTCCTGTCATGAGAACATGATTATATGTTGCTACAACATCATCATCCTCATTTCTGTATCCCGTTAATGAGAATAAATCCACACAAAAAATCAAAAAGAAAACTATCGGTGCGATCAAACTTATAATTTCTCGGGGCTACTTGCGACTGTGTGCCCTTCTGTGACTGAAGAGACCCAACCATGACCTACAGATCCTTCCACACTCCGGGCAGGGATAGTCACCAACCAGATCTGGCCGCCAGTGTATTCTTCTCGGGTCTCCATTAGAACTGTGGACCAAAGACCTCCACTAAGATCTGTCTAACTCTAGTTGTTAGTTGATTTCAGTGATTGATGCAGTATGTCCTTAAACCGCTTACACTGGCCACCTGGTTTCCGAGCTCTCTGTGAATTCGCCATACAGAGCTATTTTGGGGAGTCTTGTGTCTTGCATCCCTCGTTACTTGAAGTCGACTGTACCAAAAATATTCTTACAGCGTTGCCAAATGTCAGTGTCCCTTAGCTAAGTTTCCATTATGCGGTACCGCTTAAATAAATGTAAGTAGAACCTAGCAAATAGGGACTTTTGGGTAAGCGGTGCAAACAGGCGTTAATCTCGAAAACTATTGTCCTTAATGGTGAAAATTGCCAAAACACGATTTTTTCGCGTTTTTTTTTCGATTTTTGACAAAGTTGCGTTTGGCGCTCGAGGTCCCAAACTTGGATTATTCATAAGGCCAACATCTACAAAAAATCAGAACTACAGGATTTGACGCATACTACCCCATACTTTCGAGCGACAAAGTTACTGGACTATGTGCTTGTACGAAAAACAATATGTAAACCCGAATATAATCGAGTAAATAAAACGACATAATATTATATCAAAATTTAATAAATAAAAAATTCTACATAAAACATTACAGGCAATGTCTAATAATGTTCCATCACTCGGTACTAATGTAAAAAAATGTTCTTGAATAATAGAACAAAAGTGGGAATCGTAGTCACTAAAAATAAAAAGATATGTCCTTAAATACAGATCGATAAATACTGACAAGTATCCTGTGAATACCATCGCAATTTTCCAAAACGAAAACCCAAAGGTAAGTTAATAATATTTGGAGAAATTTCAGTATTACTTTTGTATTTTATTTTTTGGTTTTGTTGCGAAATCACTCAAAACCTGTTCAATTATAATTATACATCATATGAATACCTAGAATATTGTAAATAGAGAATACTTTCTATATTAACTTATGAATAGGCACTCAACAAATAATCATTATATAAATATATAGTTTGTTATGTATTGTATGGATGAATGGACATATGAAATTTTTCGACAGTTTCATATCGGAGTTTTGTCAACATTAGCTTTGTGTAAATATTAAAATATTTTCATCAAATATGGGAGTACGCTGAAAATTTATTGCGGACGAAAAATGTGAAGAGATAAGGAACTCAGTGGGATAAAAATAAAATAAAACAATTTGGAATAGTTTAATGCAAAAAATACGACAAGGAGAACCTTTAAAGAAAATTTATGAAGGAGATTAAAACTAAAAATTGTCCAGATTTGTGAAAGTTATGATGAAAACTAAACGACGTAATTACTCTTATATTTTTCATTCTATTTTAACAACAGAAATTGCTTCGCGAGCTCATAGCTGATGCATCTAATTTTCATGAGAAAGTTTCAATTATGCTAATATATGTATATATATTTTTTTTAATTCAAACTCATCACACCCTTGAAAAAACCATCTATTTCGATGATGTAGAGAGCTTCGTGAAAATATGAAATTTGATCAAGAGAGTTCATCGATCTATTTTTCCACAAAAAATCTTCATTTGTCCATTTTGCTTTTGATGTTTGTTATAGGAAAGTAACATTTCTCAATGTTCAATATAAATATATGACAAAATCTACCTAAGTTACTTTGTAAACGATTAGTATATAGGTACATAAATATGTCATAAATATCGGATGCTCCTTTTATCTTTTACTCAAACAGCATATAATACTAGTTTTTGGAATACAAATTTATTTTAGATCTGCAGACATATATCTTCTACGAATTACCTAACCACTTTCATTAAAATAGCTTCGACTATTTACATTAAAAAGGATACTTTAATGATATAATATCATTTTGAATGGAGTTTCTGATTTCTGTGAAAATTGTACATATATTTGATTCACTGGTAAAAAATATCCCATTTTATTATTTCTCAGAAAATGCTTTCGAATGAAAAATATCGAAAAATTGGAATAAATTATAAATTATTGGATTACCAAGATTAACTTATGAAGTGCTATGAATAATTCAACAAGATTGGGCGAGTTGTGGAAAAAAATTATAATGAAATAGACAATGTCTAACCGTTCGTTTTCAATACCTTACACCCATGATACACCATTCATTAAATCACCAAAAGATATGAATAGGTCAGTGATCAAAACTTGATGATGAAATCAATGGCCAAAAATAAAAACGGAAAGCAGGAATAAAGAAATAACAGGGTTTGAAATATCGAAAAAAAAATCCCAAAATTTCAAGGTGTGGAAGACTTGTACTTGCTCAACGAGTTTAAAAGTATGAGGTCATATTTGCGATATTGTAGCTCCACAGCATATGAAGTTACTTATTTAATTTTGGGACTTTGTATTGTATTTTCATCTTATCGGAGATCTTGAAATTGCACTTTTCAATTAAAATGAAAGATATTTTCATAAAACCAAATTCTTTTATTTTATCAAGGTGGCCCATACAAATGTACACATTAAATTAACATCTATGAAAAATGTTTATCAATTCCAGAGTCTTCCGAAAAAAAGATGGTGATGCAGTATTTTAATTACATGAAACTGCAACTGTCAGTATTTTGGAAGTAGCCCCTCTTCGATTCGAACGATTAGAAATGAAATTCCCACAGAACATTGCGCCTTTAGATAGATAAAAAAAATGGACATTAAAACCTAAAAAATTTCAATACTGACCTCATTTCTATCAGAATACTTGTAAACAGAATCACTAAGTGAAAACACACACATATCTTCACAAATAGATAAATGAAAAAGAAGATAAAAGAATACAATAATAAATAAGATAAATAAAGAATATTACAAAAAAAGATAAAAATGTCATAAGAATGAGACACAGATAAGTTAACTTCATAAGTTACATTTTTAAATGTAGATATAAATACTGAAAAGAGCATATACATTGAGACTAAAAACTACTGTTTAAAGCACTATGAATAGGATTTTTGCAATGTAATCAGTGCAAGTCAATTGTCCTTACAACAGGTGGAGAACCCTGTGATATGTTCCTAATAGCTAAGAAGTACTATCTAATTAATATTCGAATACATACATTCTAACGGCTTGGTGTCCAGAAAAATATTCGGTGAGGCGCGAATAATGACGATCTAAAATTCTGAAATGAGTATAATCAACACAAATTCCAGCTTCAGTATTTTGCCAATCATTTTATATTTATTTTAGTTTTTGCGGACGAAAAACTATTCTCAGATCATAATATGTCATACTATTATAATTACGAAAGAGAAAATTAGATATGGTAAGCAAACACAAGAATTTTCAGATATACAGGTTTTCCGGAGATAAAATCGACAGAACAAATGGTGTTATAGATACTGCCAATATTATTGCAAAATGCTATAATATACAATGCCAGGGATAAGCCGATTGGGATTTACTTCGGTATATAAATTAAACCAGAAGAGTCCTTAACGAACGGCCTTTGAACGAAATCAATATCAGGACAGGAATATTATTTCTTCTTCATGTTTAATTCTTGTAAAAATAACTCACCTTGTATAATGATTACCACAAATCTTCGCTCAAATGCGGAATTTGCGGAAAAAAATCCTACAAGTACTTGTCAAAAAAGACTCTTGCACCATTTCAGTGATTCAATTATAAATAATTATTTTCAATTTTTTCCCTCAATAAATTGATTGTCGGATAAAATAGCATCAAAAATAAAAAAATGATAAAATAAAAAATATTCACGAAACCATGACATAAATATTGTCATCCTTTTTAATTTACTTCGTACCTTCGTAGTAAAATTTCATGAAATACATATAACAAAAACAAAGCATAAATTCGTATCAGGAACAGAATGACTAATGATGTCTTTTATGTTAAGTATTTGTAAGAATAACTGTTCCTGTATAACAATTATCAATAAACTGATTGCAGGTTGGAAATTTACTGAAAAAAATCTTGTTAGGACTGCAATAAATTTTTTGGTAAACTATATTACCTTCATAATAAAATTAAAAATAGAACACAACGCACAATAATTTCTTGTGATAAACATAACAAAAAAAAAAAATTCGTAAAAACAAAATAAAAAATATATAATGTTCAAAGAGAGAGTGTGCCTTTAGATAATTCCCTGAATTTCAAGATATTTGTGGGTTATTTCCAAGTCTAATAACTCGAAAATAATAATTTATTACGGAATAACTGAAATGGTGCGAGAAACTATTTTGACAAGTTAATTCAGGATTTTTTTGGTATATTTTGAATCCGAGGTCAGATTTTTTATGATTAATATAGAGGGTGAGTAATTTTTTCAAGAACATTACACGAAACAAAAAAGGATATTCCGGTTTTGATATTGGTTTCGTTCTTCGTTCACAGGACTACTACTACTGTATTCATGTACCAAATTTAAACTAAAATCAGTAAATCCCTGTATCTGATATGGTAGATTGAATTCCTCGAATAAATTTACAAAACACTCGTATGTTAATATTGGCAGTCCCGATAATTCGATAAATTTTGTCGTTTTCATTTCTCGACATTCTGAAATGAAATGAAATGATAAAAATATTTGAATATTTTTCCGGAATCATCATCTATTGGATTGACATTATTGAGTAGTAACGCATAACGCTGTGACAATCCTGGGATTTCCTTCTCGGAGGAGGTAAGCTGAACTTTTGGTGGCCAAAAAAGTGCCCTTAAAAAAGGTGTTTTTGTGGTCGGTTATGGAAATTGGAGGGTAAATTCTTCTCATGAGACCAAGCGTGTATTTTTTGGACAACCCTTATCCATAAAAAAGTACATCGAAAATCAGCCAATTCACAGATATATTGACATTGGCCAACTCTGGCCAGGAAATGTTCTATGACATTTCAAATAATGAATTCTTTAAAACCTGAGTTATTCTTATCAATAAACAGTTTTCCTTAAATATCAAAACCGAAGTAAAAGTGGAAACAGATTTCCGTTAATAATCCACCACGTGAAAGGTTGGACTTAAAATTCAGTAAAAACTATAGATCCTTTGAAACTTACCGATGACATCTCCTCTCTTTGTGACCTTGTCAAATGTGAACACCATATACTATGAATTCCATTGAAAGAGAATTGGTGCCCACTAAGTGCTTATTTTGATAATCTTAAAGCTAGTTTAACCAACGAAATTCGGTATTATAAAAAATTCCATTAGTTGAACTGTTGCGCACTGAGTACATAATATGAAAATAGAGCAATAATTTCAAAATATTGGGAATTCAAATGTAGATTGCAGCGACATAGTGGTGACAGTTCGAAGTAAAAAGTTAATGCCTTTACGTCATTGTTCTACGTTCCTCGATGTAAACCATAGACCTAATAATACATTTTATTTTATTAGGTCTATGATGTAAACAAACAAATGATAAAAGTGCCTCAACTTTTTATTTACAAAAATAGCCACCAGAGAGCGTATCGCTTGTTTTGAATTCCCAATACTAATCTATATTTGATGTTCTGTGATCTAGTGCAGCACTTGTGCTACCAATTGGCTGTTTTCTGAATTTCAAAACATATATCGTTGAAATCCTCAACTCTCTCTCTCAACTCAAATATACCGGAAATTTTTTTAACATATTGCATTTTGACTATATTCAGTTACGAAAATTCCGATTTCAGAAGTGCTCTCTTACAAATATTCTACGTCATTTTCACAATCCGGCAACGACCATCGAGCCAGTAATGGCCATCAAAGCCTTAATAATTATTGAATGTGGTAATCACATTTGACAAGAAAAACAATGACAGAAAATTTCATCAGTTTCGAAAAGATATATGGTCATATGCACCGTTTCATGAAACAAGATTAATTCCTTAAACATCCTTTTTTCCATAGAGATTCTATGCTTAAACGTCGTTTTAGAGCTTAAGCTTCGTTCAGTCAAACGGTGCATACGGCCAATAAACACAGAAACAATTTTCTGTAATCTGTGGGTATAGAATTCTATATTTACTTGATCAGTTCCACTGTTGTCGACTCAACAAAAATTACTAGACCCTAGTAAAGCCATTCTACGTCACAAACTTTTACATATGCGAATGTTTACTGAGTTTCGAAGGGTCTATTTTTTTTTTAACCGAATATTAAGACGAATCTTTCACGTGGTGGATAACTAATAGGAAATGGTTTCCATTAATAAGTTTAAATTCGACTTTGGAGTTTTAGGAAAATTGCCAAGGGTGCAACATAGTTAATAATGTATTTCGGATCAGCTGACTTTGACAGCCCCACTGAAGGACACAAAAGTGATGGTATGTTTTTGTGTGATTTCGAGTTTTTATAAATCCTGTTCGATTTTCTGAGAAAATGTCGTTCAGTGAGTATCATTTATCTGTCAGTGGTGATATGAAAGTGCGGTAGGATAAAAATTTAACAATCATTGACAATATTGATTCGTACTATTTGTAGTTTTGTGTTCATAATTGTCATATATTCTTTGTTCGCCCTTCAGCTACATCGTTCGTTTTGCAGCATAGAGTACCCCATGGGTCAATGGTTGCGTTTTATTCGCAAACCCGGGGTCAACCTGTTGGGTTATTTTTGACATCAAGCGTCAAATTAATGCACTACATCACACGCCGTCCTATGAAACGAACAAGGTCAATTCCATTCACAGAACTGGTGTGCAGTTGGTGCATATTTTTTTTATGTCAACTCTCTGTCTTAATTTGTTTCCTTAAAAGCGACATCTATTGGCTTTTTTCTAGTTTCACCCGCATGCTTTTGATACAGTGACTCTATCAAACACAGTGGCGACAATTCGAAATTTAGCAAGAATATGGCGGCTTAGAAGCATAGATTTCAATGCTATAATTTCTAATTCGGAATGCGGATTGGCTCACGTCACGTCACGTGACCAAATCAGCCATATTCTTGCTAAAACGATGAGAAACGAGACCACAATTGTCGCCACTGTGTTTGATAGAGTCACTGTAGTTTTTGACAGCGTTTCTACCAGAATTACAGATGCCTAGCACACTGTCAACGCATTTCGTTTAAATTTGAACAACTCAAAATTAGAATTTCGGTCGCGTATCATAACAATTTACGCCAAGAATCATCTAATTTCCGACATAAATTAGTAATGATGCGCAACTTATTTGAAACTCGCCATGAAAAATTCAATGTAGATTTAGTATGAATGTATGAAAAATTTCTCTCATATACATGTTCCCTGAGTTCTACTTTAATTTTGAATTGAATTATCAAAAGAGATAATATGGCGAGAATATTAATAATAATAATAATTTAATAGAAGAAAATACAATCCCATACTATAATTACTGTGATTTGATACAAAACTCAACTTCAACTCAGTGTTAAGTGATGCAAAATAGTATTGAATGTTGTAGAGGGTCTTACTAATTTTGTGTTTGTGGTTGTTTTCATGTGAAGAAATGACTGGTATATCGATATACGCCTTAATAACTTCATTAATTCATTAATATCTTTTATCGTTTTTCTGGCTAAATATTGTGCCACATACGATTTCCCCAAATCATTTTCTACTTTAAAAAGTTTTGAATTCCATCACATTAATATTAAACAACTATTCGTGAAAAAAATCTATTCTAAGATATCTATCCGTCGCTAGCTAGAAAGAAGAAAGCCGATAGATGGCACTACTTCTTCTAAAGGAGTTGACCCCCCCCCTGCTAACGACTCCGGTTGAAAGTGATTCAGCATGTTTGTGACACTGAAATAGGAATTTCCTAAATACAGAAAAATTGCAACACGTAAAAATGAATCACTTGATCTCATTAGACGTATAAATTATGTATGTATTATGTATGCTTCAAGATGGGAACACAATCGCTATTCGGTTTTCATGGGTAGATTTACATAATCGAAAAAATTGCGAAAAACACCCCTTTTGGAGCTTTGAGGGAGAAAACTTTAATGGATCTAGCATCGAAAAAGACGAATCTACGCTGCACACAGTAGGTATGTATAATGTCGTAGCAGGATACTAAAATCCGTTAGTTGGTAAAATGACTAGTCATTTTGTGAGCTGAGGAATATTTTCTGAAACGCCATTGGAATACAGATCGTTTCTCAATCGGTCTGAAATTTTCAGTTAATTTGTAATCCGCGGACAACGCATACGACGAATTGTCAAATCAAAATCACCGTATTCTAAAGTTTCGGCTTTCTACGTAAATTAACTTTATTGGTATCATTTGCTGAAAATCATTGTTCCAAATATTACATGAAATATGATTCAAATGAAAGATAGTACCAACAAACATAATTTTTTTTACTAATTTATTATCGAATGAAGCGTATCCTCAAACCATTGCATGAAGGCTAGATAGTCTTCAAAATAGAAAGAGTTAACAATAGCAAACAAATTTTAATGTTATGTTATAGGTTATATTAATTACCAGAATAATAATTGAAGTGTATAACTTCTGAAAGGTTTAATAGAAGTGCCACTATCTGAGATTTTGTTTCTTACTTCAAAACGGCTAATTCATATTCATATTATCCTGATTCTCCATAGGTACCGAAGTACCCCTCAGAAGCTGCGTAAGCTTGTGCGAGTTCGGAGAATCAGTTGTGTTCTGTGTAGGCTTTGTTACTGTGTCCTTACGCCACCTTAGGCACAGCACTGTTAATTTGAACCCAAGAGTGAATTGGCAAGGCAAAGACGATATTTAGCTTTTAGAAATTACATATTTCAGATCTCAAGTTCTTAATAAAAATATCCTTGTCTACTTGCCATTTTATATCAGAAGATATTGATCCAACGTGGTGCGAAACTGCATAAACGTAACCACTAAACTCACAAAATTCGACAATACGTGGAATCATGTTCGTCGTTTACAAAGTGACTGAAAATTTCAGACCGATGATGTAACGATCCATATATTTAAAGCTTTGAACATAAATACATGGAATGGCAAATGAAGTGATATGAATGAATTTGTTATGGTACACACATTCGATGATTCTCCATCTAGCGCGACACTACAACAGTGGCGTAAATTATATAAATTTACATATGTCCTACCTTTTCGTATTGAAAATCGATGTGACAATAATAATAATAGTAAAAAATGATCACGCCTAAACTGGCAATGAAATCAAAAATGAGGATAAATTCAGATGCATTCCACCCGCTGATACAACAAGTGTTACGTTCTGAATTGAACTAGCCAATTTGCCATCGTCAAGGCCCCAAATGGAGTACGCCCCATCGAAAGCTAATGCTGACCATGGTTTCGGTCTCATTTGATAGCTTTATTCTCCGATGGAGAACGTTTGGAATTGATGGACCCTTATTAAATACTGGCAAGCGCTACTGAGTAATATTCAGTAACACAGCGACTACTGAGTACTATACAGTTACCAGAGCGCCACCCAGTATGGTACTCCATTTGGGGCCTTGACGATGGCAAATCGTAACACTTGTTGATATCCATATCATCCTCAATAATAATAATGATAATTTTATTCAATCCTTTCAGACACTATATGGTGTATAGATAAGTCCGTCTGAAAACTAAGTAACTAAGACACTAAAAAATCAGCCAAGTGTTCCTGAACAGAGTAAAAACCTTTCTTTAAAAAGAGGTCCTCAATTTCTTTTTAAACATTTTAGTATTCAATTTTTTACAGATAGATGATTGTATAATTTGATACTTCTATACAAAGGACTGCATTCGAATCTGTAGGTTCTGTGTTTCGGAAATTAAAACGTCTGAGCATTCCTTGTATCCTGACAATGATGTCAGTGTCAACTATCTCAATTGTGATTGGCGACACAAAGCAACTATCTCACTCCAGTATTTGGACAATAACAAATGTTTTTCCATTCCTTGTATCTATGTTCCAAGATTTAATCCGTTTAAGAAAATATTCGTCATTTTAGACAGATTATAGTGTCAGATTGCGACATATATTATGATTTCTATGGTAGCATGCGGCGACACTAATCCAGAATACTGGCCCTGCTTTTCTGATCATAGAAATAGAGAATGGACTGAGCATTCCCTATTCAGTACAGTAAGTATGGCAGAAAAATGTAATAAAAGTGACAACCGAACGTGCGGCCAGTAGTTGTCTCTTTCTAGAATTTCGATTGGTCCACACTCACGTCCAATGTCCAGAGAAAAGAGAAGTATTGGCCGCCTCATAGCTTTGTCTCTTTCTACAGAGTACACTTTTATCCGGGTATCGTTTAATCTATCCTCTTTCTCTGCTATAATCGATTTCATAGAAAATCTATACAGTTATATCCACTTCTTTGCTACCCATAACGGAATCTTCATCATTCCCTTCAGAATTAATAATTCCACACATTAACAATCCTTTAAAATTCCAGAATGCGCTTACACATCACTAATCTCGTCAGTCAACTCGTTCAGCTCACCCCCAATCGAAGGGCACAAGAAAAACCCTATTCACATAAAATTTAGTCACTCAATAAGTTATTCGTCATTTCAGGTCTGTTGAAGAATAGTAAGGTTCAGACAATTATTTTCCGGTTTCTGTTAACTCCTGATGTGGTTACATTGGCAAAGTGTTGGAAAAATTTCGAATATAACAAAATACAAACTGAGCAGTGTCAGAATTGAACTGCTCAGTTAGATGTTTGATTGTCGGCATGTTCAGGGAATCAAAATAAAAATATCTTCTTGGGTTCAAAACAAATACGAACACAAAATAAATCTTGACGAATTAAAACAAAAATGAATAAACGTAAGAGATACACACATATAATAAGTGTATTTGTTTGATTGTTATGATCACCTCAAGCGTTATTTAGAAGTTGAAGGGACAATTTACCTGCTTCTTGGGAATTGAAATTTCAATTGCATCTTAACTATGCTTCAATAACCAAAATTTATCAAAACTTTTGAATATAACAAAATACTAACTGCTCGGTTTGATGTTTGACTGTTGGTATGTTCAAAGAATCAAAATAAAAATATTTTGTCGGGTTCAAAACAAATAAGAGCACAAAATATATCTCCAAAAAATTAAAACGAAAACTGAATATACATAAGAGGTACACATATATGATCAGTATAGTTCCTGCTTCTTGGAAATCGAAATTTTGAGTGCATCTCAAGTGTGCTTCAAATACCACATTTATGAAATCTTCCAATCTCAAATCTAAATTTAAATGAGACAAATGAAGGATCTTATTTCATGTTCTTAATTTCAGGTTTTAACATTCCGTACTGTTAGTATTCTTCGTTAAATATTTAGTAGTAGATAGTTATTACCGAATATCTTTCAGGACACCATGCTCAAAACGAACATAATCGAGCTGAAGTAAAGGTATAAAAATTACTTTGGTCTTTATAAATACTTTAAATGGAATAATTACAGGCGTTCCGACGCTCATTTCCTCACCTTCCTTATTACTTTATTTGATCGTTGCTTTCGGAATGATCTGAGTTATTGTTCATCTTACCGTCTTCAGGCTTCTCCTTTTTAACAATAGTAATGTCTGGACAATTGGCTAATACGGAGTTATTTGAAGATGACGAATTATTTGTTGCACTGTAATTTACCAGTTGCTGAAAGGCATTGTTGGGCAAATCGGGCAGAATGGAATCAGCCTCGTCTTCATCCATTTCCAATTCTTCGCCCTCGGTCATCATTTGAAAACCCATGTGTTGAATACCTTCTGACTGGGCGGAAGTAATGAGGAAATTGGAAAGTGTCTGTGGTGTAACATTCAGCTGCTCCGCGGCCCTAAATAACGTCAACTCCTTCTTCTTCAGTTTGTGGATAATTTCACTTGGTGCAGGTTCAGTCCAAAAATCTCTGACTCTGCAAAAAGGAATTAGATTTTATTGAGAAGGTTCTCACATGCAGTCTTGATGAGTTATTTAAAATACAGAATCTTTGAGAAGGACTGGAAAAAATACGGGATTGATGTGGCGGACACTTGATGATAATCCGTAATTTAATTCAAAACAGATTATACGGTTTTCACCAAAATGAGTTTTTAAACCAGACACGTGTTTCGCTGACAATAGCATCTGGGTCATTCATTCATTCATTGCTGTATCCCATTATCGGAAATGAATCTACAAAAAGACATAAAAAAGACAGACTTATATTATCTTAGGGCTAATTGCGACTGTGTGCCCTCCTGTGACTAAAGGGACCCAACCGTGACCTACAGATCCTTCCACACTCCAGGCATGGAAAGTCACCAACCAGATCTGGCCGCCGCTGTATTCTTCTCGAGTCTCCATTATAACTGCGCACCATAGACCTCCACTGTGACCTGTCCAAAGCTGATTTGAGGGATTGATGTAGTGTATCCTTAAACCGCTTATACTGGACTCCTGGTTTCCGGGCTCCCTCTGCCAATTCGCCATACAGAGCTATTTTGGGGAGTCTTGTGTCTTGCATCCACAGAATGTGGCCGCTCCATCTGAGTCGGGCCCTCGTTACTTGAGTCTCAATTGTTATACAACTCGCGCGCTGCAAGACTTCTGCATTCGAAACTTTGTGGAACCATCTGATGTGCACTATTTGTCTCAGATGACGTTAATGCGTTTGTTCAAGCTGTTTAATATGTCGCCTGTAGGGGTCCATCTTTCGCTTCCGTAAAGAATCGTTGGGAGGACGACTGCTTTGTAAACAGCTGTCTTCAGATTGAGGTCCAGATTTTGAAACACTCTGGCCTTTAGCTTTCAGTATGCCCGTGATGCCGAACTGGTACGGTTGTGTATTTCCGTGTCTAGGTTAGCCCAAGTATTTATGAAGCTACCCAAATATTTGAACTGCTCGACCTGTTCTAGAGTTTCATTCTCCAGGCTGATATGTGTTTGAAGGCTTTCTGGCAGACTTATCAGGATTTTGGTTTTGTCAATATGGAGCCCAAAGCTTCGTATATATGTTTATAGATGTCCAGCATTATCTGTAGATCCTGCGCAGTCGTCTGCATATTGAAGTTCCGTGATAAACTTTGAACGAGTTTTTGCTCTGAGGCGCTGCAGGTGAAGGTAAACTGAGGAACTTGAAGATGCTATTGTGATAGCCAAACACGTGTTGTTGTTTGAAAACTCATTTTTGTGAAAATCGACTAAATAAAAAGATAAATCCATTTTAAGTATTCATAATGAGCTGTGCTACCCCTGGAAACCTGACGCTGCAGTTTTTCCAAGCATTAATTATACCATTTTAACCTTCAAAATAAGCTACTATATCAGAAAATCAAGCATATACTCACTATTTCCATTACATTTGGTTAAAGAAGTAGTATTTATAATACTATTAGGAGTACAAATAAGTTTTCGCCGTTTTTGTCAAAAATATGATGTGAAGCGCTGCTCCGACAGAGTATGTGCCATTGACCGGAACAGATTATAATCGGGCGGTGCAATATCTGGTGAATACGGCGGGTGGGGCATCACTTTCCAATCAAGCGTTTTCAAAAAGTTTTTCACCGAAACTTCTAAATGCGGATGAGCATTACTATGTATACTTCATTCAACTTTATTTTAGCAGTCGGTTGGCCATGGAAATTTGACACATTTCACTCTGTATAGTACGAAAATGTGGGGTTATGAAGCTTGTCAAAACATTTTTGGGTTTTAAATCAACGCTATGTTGCCCGTTCTACGTGAAAGTTTCTGTTATTACGTATTTTATCACAATGTCGAATCTCTTCGGAAAATATGTGACGAACATAATTGAGGTTTATACAAACTGATTGAAGGCATACTAAATCCAGTTATTCGCATGGAAAATACAAGAGATCAGTATGATATCATTATATGCACTAGCTTGAGGAGAGTTAATGTTCGTTATCTTCTTTGGCTTACATCATTTGTAGATTTCAAAAATATTAACCCGAAGATAAAATGCATATGATGCAGTGGTTGGCAGTGGTTAATTCCCGAAGGAATTAACAGATAATTACAAGAATGTTAAATTTTTCAATAAAAATCATCTTGCATCAATATAAGTAAAAGGAGTTGAAGGAAATTTCAAGTTAAGATGCAACTTCACCGTTGAACAAAAATTTCACATAAATAAACAGTAACAGGGCAACTTGCGCGTATTTGTGGCTATTCATCTTTATACATTGATGTAATTATAATAATTATAGGTATTTATTAGTACCTTAAGACATTTACATTGTATAGGACAAGTCAAAGTATATATAGGTGAATAATTTTGTGCTGTTTGCAGTGGTATTGAAGGCATTTTTCCTTCAGAGCTCGGCTCAATCTCATTAATTGTGTTCGGTAGCGAGTTCCAGTGGTTGTTCCGCTCGGATGAAGCAACTCGTAAATTTTTGGCCTTCCTCTGCGTTCTTTGTCTTTTACGTCAAAATCACCGTTTTTAAACTTTTGAAACCAGTCATGACATGTTCTCTCACTCAAGACAGCCTCATTATATGCATCTACGAGCAATGAAAGGGCCTCAGCATTTTTTCAAAATGAAAAAGTAATTTGAAAGTTCCCGCAAATGACGGTTATTTGACTCAAATTTAGACATATATGAATGAAAAAAAACTACATGATGCTAATAAGAAGTTATTGGTATTTGGTATGATAGGGTTATATTGTTCTTGAATGAACCACAAATTTTCAAGCCGTTTCCATGCAATTTCTCTCTAAACGGCGGAAACTTATTTGTACTCCTAATATAAATGACATCCGCAATTTCGTTGGCGATAAAGATAGAATTTTCTGTTGATTTCAGAAAGACGTGTACCGCTGTCAGAACAAATTTGCCACATTTTCTGTAAATAAATTCCTCACATGCAGAAGAATTAAGGAATATGGCATAGTACCAATTACAGGAGCATATTGCGTAGTAGTACGCAACGCTTCTTTGCGGAAGCGAAAGCTGGACGCCTGACAGGCGACATATTATACAGCTTGAACAAAAGCAACAACGTCATCTAAGACAGATAATGCACATCGGATGGTTCCACAAAGTTTCCAATGCAGAAGTCTTGCAACGCGCGAGTTGTACAAAAATTGAGACTCAAGTAACGAGGGCTCGACTTAGATGGAGCGGCCACATTCTGATGATGCAAGACACAAGACTCCCCAAAATAGCTCTGTATGGCGAATTCACACAGAGGGAGCCCGAAAACCAGGAGGCCAGTATAAGCGGTTTAAGGAAATACATCAATCCCTAAAATCAGTTGATGCCAATCATAACTGGGAACAACTAGAGTTAGACAGGTCACAGTGGAGTTGTTTGGTACACAGTTATAATTGAGACTCGAGAAGGATCAGCGGCGGCCAGATCTGGTTGGTGACTATCCATGCCCGGAGTGTGGAAGGATCTGTAGGTCACGGTTAGGTCTCTTCAGTCATAGAAGGGCACACAGTTGCAAATAGTCCCTAAGACAGCATAACTCTGTTCGCGCCGTTTTTTTTTTGTCTTTTTGTAGATTTATTTCCGATAACGGGATGCAGCAATATGACCAAGTAGTAGTGACCATCGCACACTGTTGCATATGTCGGAGAATTATTGAATCGACACATAGCTTGGCTATCTGCATTGTGTGTTGCCTGATGTGGCTGTTGATCACGTTGCCCGCCAGATTGAAAGATATTGGAAGTTTGGGGGAAATTCTTTGATTTCAGTTTTTTGAGAAGTGATTGGGAGAAAGAAGGCGAAGGGACAGATTTTATAGAGATACTAAGCGAGAGTAATCGACATGATATGACAGCCAAATTATAATTGTGTTGAAACTGACAGAAACTTGTCCTAGAATAAAATTGGAGGAGGCTTATATCCACCAGTAGGTAAATGAAGGCTGAAACAGAAGGAGAAGAAGACTTTTATAAAGAGGGGGAAGCTCCTATCGGTTTATCTTGATTTCTCGTACTAGCCTAATTGTGCTCAACTTCTCACGCGCTTGGAATGTTCCGCAGAATATTTTCATATAATATTTCAACATAAATTATAAAGTTTTCACTTACCTATAAGGGTGTTTAAGGCAGCCGTACGAATCCCTATACCTTCCGTATAGCGTTCCGTAAGACACTCCGAGTAATTCGGCTGCGACCTTCATTTCCAGATTCTTGGTCTTTATTGCGTCCATAACCCTTTTAGTGAATGGCTCCTCCCAGAATTGCTGTCTTCTCCTGGTGCTCAGGTAATCGTTCATCTTAACCACATCAGACCATTCTTTCTCCAGAGCAGGCGTCAAAAAAGACTGACCGCTCGACGTCGTTACGTTGGAATTCGAATTGCACTTCTTCTGAGACATCTCCTGTTTAATTTCTTGCCTGGAATCGTTGGCGTTCGTTTGCATGTCGAGGAAGGAGTCGTTCGATTCTTGGGGCTGAAATCAGAAGTTAACTTTATGCATATTTATTACGTTATTATTCAGTAATTATTTGGTAAACGTAACACCAGTTTGTCTCCGGTAGTACTTTTCTTTGTTTTTTTTTTGAGCTGTCCGAATTTTGAACGTTTTTTTAACAGTAACATAAGATCGGTTGAGAAATAATCCGCTTTCTGCGTTATGAAAACTTAATATATAGAATTACGAATGGCTTAGGCCCGTTTGCACCAATATCCCTTAAAACGAGTACTTAACTAAGTGTCGTTTAAAGTTAATGGACGCTTAATTTTATTCCTAGTTGCACGACTGTGGCTTAAACGAATCTTAAGTAAGGGGCCCTTAAGTTTTTGTAATAATAATAATAATAATAATAATAATAATAATAATATTTCTTTATTTCAAGTCAAATCAATATGTACAACATAATATGAGGTGAAATAGTGTCAATGATTCCGTCATTCTTCATCTGACATAATCCAATAAACTATATGGTTCCAAATTTAATAGAAACCCATATAGACTGCGTTTAAAACATTTTAGGTTTTCTATCTTTTTAATGCTGTCTGGTAGAGAATTGTATAATTTCAGGCACCTATATTCTGCTTGTTTTTGACTAGTTGTTAAAGTAAATTTGGGGTATATGTAGTCAAGACTTCTAGTTGCATGAATGGGTTTCTTATTTCCGAATTTTTGGAAAAATTGGCTGTTTCTTCTCATGAATAGCAAACACTCTTGTATATAAAGTGCATAAATGGTAAGTAGACCGTTACTCTTGAAAGCGCCCCTGCAAGTTTGATTGTATCCAAGACCACTCATTATTCTTATCACTTTTTTTTGTAAAATAAATAAATCCTCCATGTTCGATGCACCATAGAAAATTATTCCGTATCTTAACTTGGACTCAATTGTTGCGTAGTATACTAGCTTTAAACTCTCTTTGCCAATATACTTT
The DNA here is from genome assembly GCF_907165205.1 of Coccinella septempunctata. Taxonomy (NCBI): domain Eukaryota; kingdom Metazoa; phylum Arthropoda; class Insecta; order Coleoptera; family Coccinellidae; genus Coccinella; species Coccinella septempunctata. The sequence continues at coordinate 18,254,278 of NC_058196.1, forward strand.
GCTATCTCTCTGAAACCATACACTGTTGATTTAATTTTCCCACACATATGCTTAACATGTTCACTCCAATTCAGGTTCCTATCAATGTGAATTCCCAAAAATTTGGTGGAGTTGCTTAACTTGTAGTTGTCGTGGTTTAAAGTCAAATTGTCCCTATTCTCGTTATTCGGGTTGGAAGGTGTAAAGAGAACCAGCCTAGTTTTTTCCTTGTTGAGGATGAGGTTATTTGCATTGAACCATTTCTCGCTGTTTTCCAATAATGTTGAACTGAGCTGTTGAAGTTCTGTGAAAAGCTTTTGGATTGCTAGTAGATTTGTGTCGTCTACATAGTTTACAGTAAGGGCCTCTTCTTCCCCCGCTCCAAGACATTCATCAAAATCATTTATGTAGATGATGAAAAAGAGCGGTCCAGCAATGCTTCCCTGTGGTATACCAAGAATTAATTCCTGAAAATCGGATTTATATATTTTTCCCTGTATTTCTATCTCTACCATTTGTTTCCTTGATTCAAAATATGATTTTGCCCATTCCAATGCTGGTCCGCGTATCCCATATTTCTCCAGTTTTTCCATCAATTTTTGAACATCCAGACAATCATAAGCCTTTGTTAGATCTAAGAAGATACCCATTGCCAGTTTTTTACCTTCAAATGCCTCCACTATTTTTGTAATAAATTGATATATGGCCGTTTGAATCGATTTCCCTTTCAGAAATCCATGTTGACTGCCCTTGAAAATCGCGTTCTCTGTCAAATATTCCATTACTTGTTTGCAGTATGCCTTCTCTAGAATCTTTGAAAAACTTGGTAATATGCTAATGGGTCTGTAATTCCCATACTCATTCACATCCCCCTGCTTGTGTTTTGGTTTAATTACTGCTATTTTCAAACTCTCAGGAAAAACTCCATATTTCAATGAGTTATTTATGATATACTGTATAGGCTCAATTATTTCCTCTACTGTCTGTTTGATTATATTATTTGATATTTCATCGTAACCACTAGAGTGTTTCTTCTTCAATGTTTTTATGATTTCCCTGATTTCTTCTTTTGTGAGTGGTTTTAGCAACATACTTTTATTTTCCTCCATAGTGTTGTACTTCATATTTTCCTTTGGTAAATTTGATGTTAATGTTCGCGCAGTATTTGTAAAAAATGTATTCATATCATTTGCAGTTTTCATTGGGTCTTCCGTTACATGTATTTGTGTAGTATTTTTGGAATTGTTCAAAGAGTTCACTATCGACCATAGGGTCTTATTCTTATTTTCTGAATTTACGATTTGGTTTTCAATTTTTTCTCTTCTTTGTTTCTTCAAGAGGTTATCATATTGAATCTTTGTTTTTTTGTATATTTCTTTGAATGTGCTATCATATGTACTCAAAACCAAAAGCTTATCAAGTTCTTCTCGTAGTTTTTTGATCTCTGGGTTTATATTTCCCGTTCGGGGTTTCCTGTTTACTTGCACTTTCTTTAATGGGAACATTTTATTGAAAAACTCTAAATATACTTGATGAAAATATTCAAATTGTTTGTTTATCTCTGTCTTTTCAATTTCATACAAAGCTGACCATTTATGCTTGCTTAAAGCATTCCTGAAATGTTCAATATTTACTTGTGAGAAGTTGCGTCTGTATCTGTATTCCTTTTGTATTGGATCAATGGCTAAAACTATTTTTTGAGCGGTATGATCCGATATATGTGTCTCAATGACGCTTACATTATATGGTATTTCAGTATTTGTGAAGATACCATCAATACATGATTTTGAGTTCTTAGTTATTCGTGTTGGCTGATGTATTGTTTGCTTTATGTTGAACGTACCTAATAAGTCAAGGAATTGATTTCTCTTATTTGACTCCTGATTCATTTCTATATTAAAATCTCCTACTATTGTGACTTTTGTATTTTCATTATATAGTTTGTGTAATATCGCTTCCTCTTGCTTCCTCTTCTCTATATAGTATTCTACTGCTGTACATTCAAATTTAAATTTTTTGGTATGTTTTTTGATGTCCTTCCTCTCCTTTGCTTGTAGATCATTTCTTATATATATTGCCACTCCTCCATGTTCTTTTTCTTTTCTACAGAAGTGTGTGATAAGTTTAAAACCCTCTATTGTATACCACTGTAGTTGTTCCTTCGTCTTCCAATGCTCTGAAATGCAAAGTATTTTAACCTCTTCATTTTCCCTCATTAATTCCTCTAGGTGATCTCTGGAATTTCCTATTGAGCAAACATTTTGGTGTAGAATACCAAAGAGAATTTTATCCTTTTTATTAGGGTTATTTCTGTTGGTGGATTTCTTATTCGTTTCAGTTCTTCTGTTTCCTTCTACTAGCACATTTGAAGGAGATACTGTTGATTTGCCATTTATATTCGTTTCTAAAAATTTATTGCGGCTAGGAAATTTTTGTGTTTTCCGAAATCAAATCTTTTGATACCTACATTTTGTGGCCAAAATTCTGGTTCATATAGTTCTTTCTTTCTATGTAGGGGTCCTATGACTAAAAATCTCTTCAGTTGGTTGTAGTTTGATGGGATTTCCTTTACATTTATGTTTTCACTTTCAAAACCTGCTTTTGCCTTTATATATGCCACGACATCTTCCTCTTTGGCTTCCTTTTTTACTCTGTTTATGTATATCCATACTTTTCTCTCCTCTCCTGTAAAGTTATCATTTTCCTGAGATGATCCTCCTTGGCCCAATCTCTTCTTGAATTTCCTACTTCTATTTCGTGGATAGATAAACCCATCATTCTCATTTCTCGCTGATGTAATCTGATTGTTTCCATTTGTGGGTGAATTCGATTCGGAAGGAATATTGGATGTAGTTGATAACCTTTGTTTATTCTTGTTGTTTTCAATTTCATTCTCGACAACGGTGACATCTGATTGCAATCCGTTGACATCTTTGTTTTTCTTCATTCGTGTGACTACTGAGTAGTTCAGCCGTTCATTGTTTTCGGTACGCGATGTTGACGGTTTCTGTTCTGAGCTTGCAGAAATATCAATTGTTGGTATTTTCGCCTTTTGACGGGTGTTATCTCTTGTGTGGATTTCTGTATTAGGGATTTTTCCTTTGTTATTCTGCATTTCTAGGTTATGTACTTTTTCAGCTAATAGCATATTATTTTCTTTCAGTATTGTATCTAGTATCTAGTGTTGTATCTAGTGATATTTCTGTTTTTTATTTTGGTGCAACTTCATCCTAGTTCAATGAAACTATTTCATTGGTTGGCCGGTTGCCGATGATCATTGTCATTTCATTAACCTAACTTAATTGTCCTGTCAGTCAGTTTCGAGTAAATTATTATATTATTATCGAAGAGTAACAACTTTTTGTTGTTGAATTAGTATTATTATTATTAATAATGATAAGGATTGTCAAATGAAGGGTACCTAAGTATATAAGTACAACACTTTCTTTGTAAGGTCTTGTGTGAATTTGTTTTATTAATGTTGAAGAGGCACGTGAAGAAAATGTCCTTATTGTCCTTGTTGGTACGAATACGATGAATGATTGCCAAGCAAGTGGTGGTAATCTACAAAGGGCACTTAACATCTTAACAGAAGTTGCTAACTATAGTATGAAAATTGAAAGACTGATGGCATAACAATGAAGGCAAAAGAAAAGGCTTAATATTCAATAATGCATTCACAATTTTCAAAATCCAAAATGGGATGTTCTGCAGCCAGTTCAACAAATTATTCTAGATTAGAATCCCGCCCTCATATATTCAAGTGGTCATTACAGGAGCGCTTAAATTTAAGGTTAGCTTTAGCCTTTTAAATGTCACTTAACAGTTGGTGCAACGTAATTTAAGTGAAGAGTTCATTTTAAGGGACACCTAACACTAAGTATGTTTGGTGCAAGCGGGTCTTATTATTAAGTATATGTAAGCGGAAACTCTGTACCCACCTGCTGGAGTTCCTTTTTCACTTTGATGCGAGGTTCTTCAATCACAGGCATAGATGTTTCGGTGACTTGTTCGCCCTCCCAAATCGAACCGTCGTGTTCGCTGGTTGACATGGCATCGTTGGAATATCCGTCATCAATGTGAGACATTTTGGGCGGCGTACTATAACCTGAGGAAATACAATTATGATGGAGTTAATTTACAAAAATCGAACATTCGGTCAACAATGCTAAAGGAGATTACCTTCCGGTACCCAGGTTATGGGAATTTATAATCGGAAAATTAAGGGGCTCAAAAAGCTCCCTTATCACCTGAAAAATTTTAAAGTCAACTCAAAATACTCTCAGATGTGTAAATTTATAAAGGCAACGTTTGGAATCTTTGAAAAACCGCATATATCAGCTGTTTAGTATTCCTGCATAGTTTATATGAGCTCCAACTTATCTTCTCGCCATATCCTAAGAATGCTCAACACGATTAATGTTGATAATGACCCGTAGACTATTATCTATCTTATCACTATCACCGTCCTAATCATAAAATCGAATTAAACATATGCACTTTATCTGGGGGCAGTTTTGCAACTTTTAGTCAAGATAATAGTTATAATTTTCATCACATCCAATGTCATTTTTTATATGACCTTACCCAAAGATTATAGAGTAGAAAGATAGGAAACGGGGCGACTAAAGCGATTTGAGCGACATCTGAGTGTCACGCGTGTTTTTAAAACGCTAGGACTGGTTAAAATATTAATTTGAGTGCCATTTGCAGAAATATATGACATTTTTTAAGATTTCAGACGTCAATTTTGATCAAAGAAGTTTTGAATGTTTCGACTCTCATTCCGCTTTTTGTTTATCTGGCTCGTTCTAGTTGCTGATTTTTGGAGTTTTTTGTCTTATTTCTTGGTGAAAACATCAAAATATTGTTCGAAAATTATTGAATGATGAAGAACGGTGGATCAAATAATAAAATGTATTTTACGTGATTAAGTTTTTCACTCAACTAAGGAAAATGGAAGCGTAAGTATTAAAAGTCGTAACATGTGAATCGGTCATTCATTGATTCTTATTTTCAGTGCTCCGAAGTGGATAAAATTCTCAGGGCTTGAAGACAATCACTTCAGCAAACACTACTAACTTCACCATGTGCAATGAACATTTTACTGCAGGTCAATTGAGAACTGTTCATCGACGTAAATTGTTGTATGCAGAAAGCATCCCTTGCATGAACGGCTTATTAAGTGAAAATGATGATGTTTATAGGTCCATTCAATGATTCTCAATTGCTACTCTTTCCATATATTCAGAAATGCAGAGGTTTTATTGATTTCCATTTGGGAACCAAGTGACTGTCAAATTGTTGTTTAGAAAGTCAAAGTTTTATGAAACCTGCTGTGAGTGTTTTGTTCATTCATTAATCAATTTGTATATTGTGTCAAGAAGAGACCATATCATAAGGAAATCTTAAAAAAAGGACCAAGAAACTATACTGACATACAGGTCTTGCATATGTCTGCAAGTTTTTTTTTTTTAAGTGTGGTTCTGAAAATTCTTTAAATAATACCGACATATGTAAGTAACTGGAATATGTATGCTATGATGGTTTATTGAATATTGGTTCATATCAATTTCTAATATATGTATATTTTACAAATTCAACTAAGTTCATTAATTCAGAACAACCTAGAAACAACACCTTCGACGTATAGCAGATCACCGTATACTTTAGTGTCCTAGGAAAAGCTTCATTTATTGCCCACTATTTTAATTTCTGTACATTTTTTATGAATCGCAAATAAACATATAGCACATCCAACAGCGTTTTTCGTTGATATCAATTGATTCCAAACAATATTTAGATGAAAACTAACATCCTGATCACAAAGCAAAACCATACTTTTGTTTTGTCGCTCAGGATGTTTGTTTTCTGATAGAAACAAAGTCAATATTGGAATGCAATACGAGAAATAGAATTCGAATTTCGCGCCCCTCAATCAAAAAACAGAAAACTGTTATCAAAAAGTTTTCCTGTATTGACAGTGCGTTTTTAGCGCCATCTCATTGTCACGCGTGTTTTCACTGGCCAAAATGTAGTCGGTTTTTAGTACTAGCGATATGAGGGTGTTTCCTATCTTTCTACTCTATAATCTTTGACCTTACCCAAAACATCACATTTAATGATGGAGGGACAGAGACGGTAGACGGTAGAAATGGCTGAACCAAGCCGTAACGACGATTCAGTGATTCTTGGGGTCTTTCCATTTTGAGTTTTTATAGTTTTGATCTTCCCAAGAAAATATGGTGTATTCTGAATCGTATAAGAACAGGTCACGGACGTTGCAATAGTAGGCTTTTCAGCTGGAATTCAGTTGAAAGCCCTAGTTGTGAATGCGGGGAACCATAAATCAGGTGGTTAATCATTCTCCGATTTATAAATTTCAGGATGGTTTTAGGGCTATACATGCAGTTTCCGAATCTTTTTTGAATAGGGTTGTCAATTTTAGGTCAATCTGACATATTGAATTCAATTTTATTATTTTACCTTTTTCTGCTTTTGTTTTCTCTCTATTTCAGATAAAAGTTGCTCTTATCTTAGAGAAGACTTACTGAATTTTACTTTTTGTCGAACAAAGGATCAATTTTTGCAGTGCGAGATGCCCTTCAATATAAAATATTCCAGCTTATTTCGTGAACAATTGCATTTCTTAAAACCCACTACACTCACGGGGAGAAAGGGTGGAAGGGAGAAAGGGGAGAAAGAGTCATCCTGTGGACGACGATACATTTTCTAGGGAACTGAAGATTATGGAGCAAATAGTTTTTTTTTAGAGAAAAGAATGAAAAGAAAAGGTCACTAAGTCATATCTTCAAAGAGTCCTGGAGACAATTAATTTCTGAGCAATTGCTACTTGATAATCTCTTGTCCAGTGTTCACGCGTTTTTTTTTACTTCATATTTAAGGGCAGCTTTATTCTTTGCAAAGATTACAGAATTAGGTCTATAATCTAGTTCGACAGTGACCTTTGCATTTCTGTTTCTACCTGCAACACCTTACTGAAAAATTCATCTAACGCAAAGGAAGGCTTTTATTTGCTAATCAGACCCTTCCCTACTACAGGGCCTGATAGACAGGCCATAAACAAATATAAAAACCCTAACAGTCATCGTGAGGTAAACACCTTAAGTTCCTTCGATGACCACATCATACGCTCACATTTTGACTTGTTTCTCAATGTCGCATTGCGTTATAGTTTCCTCCACCTCCTATACAGAGTGTCCCGTATTTTCGCCACGAGTTCTTAGGTTCTATAAATTTTCGTGACCTTGAATATCCTCTTCCATTAAAGATATTTCAGAAGGAAAAGAAGAAAAATGAAGGCATACCAGTTTCGTAGTCATCCAGTGGCGGTCTTCCCCTCCGCTTCCTCACGCTGGGCATTTCGGGATTGTCCTCCATGACGGTGGCAACTTGCGGCAAGGCCGCTTGTTGAATGCCATTTGAGTCCGATGTTTCTTTGGATGTGGGCGGTGCCTCTTCATCTTTCCACGACACTTCCGCCAATCCTTTTATCCTCAATTCCTCAGCTGTTTTTAGTAATGTGGCCAAATGACACTGAAAAAAATAATGAGTAAATTTTTGAGGCAGGACATTAGAGCAGTGTCGTTCACCAAACGCAAATACATACAGGGTGACAATTTGAAAACTTGCCGGTCCAATTATTTCACGACAAGGATGAAAATGCTGAAACAGGTCAATTTCTATTCGTAGGGGGACATATTTTGAGCAGAATTGTAAACTGAAATCTCCTCAACCCTAGGTGTAGGAGCTATCACCCCTAAATTCTCAATATGGAATAGGGGTGAGCTGTACCTCAATTGAAAGATCACTTGACCCTCCACATGAATACTATGGTTTGGAAATTTTTATTAAGTCCTTGGGGTAATTACAGGGGCTGACAATTTGAAAACTTGCCAGGCCAATTATGTCTTGACAAGGATGTTTTCAGAGAAAATGCCGGAACTGGTCAATTTTTATTCGGAGGGGGACATGTTTCTAGCAGAATTGTAAGCCAAAATCTCCTCAATCTTAAGCTGCATTCACAATCAATTCGTGGACCGAAGTGCACTTCGGCCCGATAGTGTGCAATTTACAAAATGCTCAAATGAATTAAACATGTAACTAATCAAAATATAAGCATTAGCATCATCCATAGCCGGCACGAAATTCCTTGCCGAAGTGATAGTTTGCAGCTTGCAAGAAATTTTGCCAATTTCCAATTCCGTGCTAGTCTTGAATTTCATTATGAATGGTAACAGAAAACGCCATCTGCTAAGCTGCACTTCGGCCCGCGAATTGATTGTGAATGCGGCTTTACGTGTAGGGGCAGTCACCCCTGAATTCTTAATAGGGAATAGATGGTGAGCTATACCTGGAAGACAATAGTAATATGTAGAGGGACATATTGTCTTCCAATTGAAGTTTAGCTCACCCTCAATAGAGGGTGATGGGGAATACCCTATGAAGAATTTAGAGGTGATAGCCCCTACACCTAGGTTTGAGGAGATTTCGGCTTAGAATTTTGCTCAAAATATGTCCCCCTTCCTTTAAAAATTGACCTGCTCCGGCTTTTTCTTTGAAAACATCTTTGTCGAGACATAATTGGCCTGGCAAGTTTTCAAATTGTCACCTCCTGTAACTACTTCAAGGAATCAATACAAATTTGCAAACCATAGTAATCATGTAGAGGGACAGATTTCGGCTTTTCACGTATGGTTGAAGGGCTTCAATTTTCAATTAATGCAATTTCGAATTTTGTATCAGGGTATATCAACTTTTCTTCACCTTATATATAATGGGTTTTCCAATTAGGGGTTTCATTTGGGGTAGCCCAGCGCTATTTTGGCAGCAGTGGTATTGAGAGCTGACACTTTTTGACAGATGAAACTAAAAACTATGCTATTCATAAAAAAAAATACTAAGATCAAACATTAACAAGCTCTTGCCGATTGGGTGTGGTTAATGCATAAAAATGAATCGAAATTATACTGAGAAATCTTTATTCGCGATGAGGCACATTTTTAACTTGGGGGCTTTAACTTGGTTCTTGGAAAACCTATACATGAGCCTCTTAATCTTGAATTGTAAGGTGTAGTGTTTGGGCCTTACTCATTTGAATCTGAGACGGCTGTTTCCGAGAATGAATTGCACCATCGAGTCATGATTAATGAATTTTTATATTTATTTCAAAGAAAATTGCTACAGTTAGAAGAACCATCGGTTTTTTGAGTGAAAAGTTTTGCAGGCTTAGAGATCCCCTTAACGGCAATAGCTCGGCGATAACAGTTGGCCAGCGAGATTATGCAATTCTATACTCCTGGATTTTTTCGAACTTCAGCCTTAGGTAAAGAAAGTTTTATGCAGATGCTTCACAGTCAATGGAATCACCTACTCAAAGTGAAGATTCATGACGTTATCAAAGATATAAAGAAGCATGATCATGATAAATAAGCTATAGAGGCAATCCAAAGAGTTTCGGTGTAATCCAAAAATTTACCGGCTAGAATAGTCCCAAAAATGATCAACAGTTAGAAACGTTGAAAACGCTATCGCCTACGTTGGAAAATCCATTAAGCATTATCGCTGGCATTTTTTGGAATTCGTCACGAGAACGAATCACGTGACGCGATTTCAGCATTTTCTCAGTTAGGCGATTTCATTGTTTCGAACGGCGTGAGTCATTCGAAAATCGCGATTCGTTCTCGGGAGCGATTAAAAACACAAAAGCGTCTTCCGAAAACAATCGTCCAGGAAGCGTTGCGGATTTCGATTACGAAGCCTCGGCTTCTTTGCGACCAAGAGATGGGGACACTGGTCAAACGTGTTGCCTGGATGCTGCACCGCTGCTATACAGGGTCATTCTTTCTTAACCTCATCCAAAATCATACAAAGGACAATAAGAGATATTTTCTTGTAATTTTTTTTCATTGTTAAATCTAGGATGACCAGAAAATCTTGAATATTTTCAAGTTTCTGGTTTTAACGGAAGTAGCCATCAACTTCTTTTTTTCAAATGGCATGCCGGATGAATTAAAAAATTTTTTATTTCCCATCAAGTTTGGATGTGATTCCGATCATGATTTCATTGTTATTCCGAAGCCTTTCAGATAAATAAATATTTCCTATTCAGGAGGATCTCACATTGTACTACCGAAGATATTCATTTGAAAGTCTTCAAAAATATCCAAACCCGTGATGGAAATGTCGACAATTGAAAAAGGATTTATTCGATTTGCCCAGTCCTCAAGCCACAAACCAATTAATCCAATGCAACCAAAGGACTCGAAGAAGAAAATATGGCATTAATATATGCATATCATTGAAACCCTCATATCTCAAATATTTCGAAAAAATTTATTTTTTATTTTAACATATTGTATTTTCACTTTCACAATTCGGCAACGCCCATTGTAACAATAATTGTCATAAAAGTTTTCTAATCATCTTAAGGCCCGTTTGCACCAATACCCCTTACAACGAGTACTTAACTAAGTGTCGTTTAAAGTTAATGGACGCTTAATTTTATTCCCAGTTGCAAGACTGTGGCTTAATGGAATCTTAAGTAAGGGACCCTTAAGTTTTTATATCTAGTAATATTTCTGTTCTTTATTTTGGTGCAACTTCATCCTAGTCCAATAAAGCCACTTCATTGGTTGCCCGGTGGCTGATGATCGTTGTCATTTCATTAACCAAACTTTATTGTCGTGTAAGTCAGTTTCAAGTAAATTATTATATTATTATCAAAACTTTTTTGTTGTTGAATCAGCATTATTATTGATAATGATATGGATGTTCAAATAAGAGGTACCTACCTCAGATTATATAAGTAGAACACTTTCTTTGTAAGGTCTTGTGTGAATTTGATTTATTAATGTTGAAGAGAAACGTGAAGAAATTGTCCTTATTGTCCTTGTTAGTACGAATACAATGAATGATTGACAAGAAAGTGGTTGTAATCTACAAAGGGCACTCAACTTCTCAACAGAAGGAAAGAGTTTGCTACTAACTAAAGTATGATTTTTGACACAAAATTGAAAATAAAAAAACTGATGGCATTACAATAAAGGCAAAAAAGGCTTGGTATTCAGTAATGAATTCATTCCATCTTCAAAATCCATCAAAAATGAAGCCAGAACAAATTATAATACGTTAGAATCTCGCCCTCAAATATTTAAGTGGTCATTATAGGAGCACTTAAATTTAATGTTAACTTTAGCCATTTAAATGTCAGTTAACACCTGGTGCAACGTAATAAGTTAAAGATTCATTTTAAGGGACACTTAACACTAAGTGGGTTTGGTGCAAACGGGTCTAAACCTAACAAGGCATTTCGAAACAACGGACTTTTGACAGGACAGGACACAGAAATGTTGGTTAGGTTCATTTTTTTGTGATTTCGAGATTTTTATTGATTCTTATCAATTTTCCGAGAAAAATTCGAAACAGATCAAACGATTTTCACAAAATGAGTTTCTAAACCATTACATGTGTTTCTGTATCACAATAGCATCTTGTCTCGTTCAAAAACTCATTTTGTTAAAATCGTATAATCTGTTTTAAGTTCAATTATGGATTTTCATCAAGTATCGGCCACATATCAATTCAATATTTTCTGAGAAAATCTTGTCTAGTGAATATTATTTATCCTTCAGAGGAACTTGGTGATAACATCTGACAAGAAAAACAAACAATGACAGAAAAAGCCATTGGTGTCTAGAAGATAAAATTCTATACCTGGTGGCCCACCCCAGACGCGGCCCCCATTTGGAGGGAGAAAATAAAGATATTTTGAAAATCTTTTTTTTTTGGTGTTTGTAGGGTGTTCAAAAGCAAAATTTAAAATTATTGTCATATATACAGGGTCAAAATATAGACCAAAGTTACACTTTTTTCAATGTAACACTCTGTATTTGACCTCAAAAATGTAATGGCAAGCTCAAATTATGAAAGTATCAGGTTTAGATGTAGGAAAATTTTATGAAGATAGTTTCGAAATTAATTTTTACGTTCAACGAGATATAGAAATACCGGGTGTAGTTGATGTTTGAGAATTGATTATGATCACTCTGTATATTCCAGAGTTAAAATTTCTTTTATATGTAGGAGTAGCCAACTTGTCTACTCAAACTGCTATTTAAAAAAACTCCATATTTTCGATTTTTCGCCATTATATCGTAAAGGGTGCTTCTGAGCTTTAAAGTAATCTGAAGAAACTCATCATAACTTGAGCTTGCCATTCCATTTTTGGGGTCAAATATACGGTGTTACATTTGATAAAGTGTAACTTTGGTCTATATCTTTGTTTTCGAACACCCTGTATATATGACAATAATTTTAGATTGTGCTTTGGAACATCTTACACACACCACAAAAAAAGATTTTCAAAAAAATATCTTCGTTTACTCCCTCAAAATGAGCGCCGCGGTTGGGGTGGGCCACCCGGTATATTATCTTCTCGATCTGTTCCACTAATATTGAAATTTCAGTACTCACTAGAATCTAGTAAAGGCTTTCTATGTCATAAAATTTTTCACATTCGAATGTTTAATACATTTCAAATGCTCTATAGTAGTTTTTTTCGAGCTGAATTATGAGTGGAGGCTTCCACATGGTAGAAGACTAATGGAAATGGTTTCGAAATTTCAGGAAAACTGGAAAAATTTTTGACTGGAACGTAGGGTTTATATTAAAAAAAAATTTAAGTAATTATAGCACTGAAGTGGCGACTGAACAAATCTTCCGACTATGCTGACTGAATTCTACTAAAAAAATGACTACAGGATTTTTTTTAACATTACGAAATAAAGGCACCAATTAAAAGAAAGGAGATAGAGGATTGCAGTTTTGGCCATTATACATCCTTTAAAAGTCGAAGTCGAATAAATGCCATCATCCATTTCTCAACAGCTCTTATGGTTACATAGCTGCCACTCAATTACATCGAATTCTGCCCATCCTGTACAGAAATGAGTTGGAGATATTGTACAATTACTGAAGACTGACTTTTCCAGAACAATTTTCATTTAACCTTTTCAGTCCTAGTGGTTTCACTATGAAACCACCTCTAATAACACAGGCCAACAACCATTTTGGTGCCTGCGATTTGTTAACTCTGTTCCTGAGTAATTTTTGGATGCAAAATGTAAAAAAGTTCTCAGATTTTGTCTATCAGATCTAGTTTTTGAGATTTTTAAAAAAAAATTGTGTATATTATATATATAGTTATAACTGTTATAATATATAATATTACTATTGACAGTTGAAAAAAACAAAGACACATGGATTTAAGTATTCATTGCAACAACTTAATTTACATAATTACATTAGTCACTAATCACATAAAAATTTTCTTTTATGGAGTTTCTAGAATGGAGTTTACTAGGGCAGTCTCGCTGAAGGCTCCAGCAGTAGTCCGCTATCATGTGGCTATCCCATCGTCCTTGATAACGATCTTCCATAGTTTTAATATCCTGATGGAATCTTTCCCCCTGTTCTTCACTACAATCACCTAAGTTTTCTGGAAAACGATCTAGGTGGCTGTGGAGGTAGTGAACTTTTATACTCATGGTACAGCCGAGAATATTAAAATTTGAAAGCATAGTTTCCACTAATTCTACGTAATTCTCTGCTTTATGTTTGCCAAGAAAATGTTGTACTACTTGAACAAATGAACTCCAAGCGTTAGATTCAGTCTCGTTCATTGATGTGGTGAATTGTGGATCTTTAACAAGTTGCCTTATTTGAGCACCATCAAATATACCAGCTTTTAGTTTTTCCGTGCTAATGCCAGGAAATTTACGTGACAAATACCCAAAACAATTTCCATCTCGATTTAAAGCCTTCACAAATCGCTTCATTAGCCCTAGCTTGATATGCAAGGGCGGAAGTAAGATTTTTTCTCTTGAAACCAAAGGTTCGTTGATCACGTTTTGTATTCCTTGAATCATGACATCTCTTGAAGGCCAATTTTTGTTAACCCAGTGCTCATTTTTAGCTCTTTTTTTTCATTTTGTTGGCCTGTGTAATATATATTGCATGGGTCCCTATGGTAACATCTCAAAACAGCTGCAACAGCGGTAAATCAAAGGCTTCCTCCCGGATTGGTTTGCAATAGTATGCAAAATGGCGCTGTACAGCGTGTAAAGTTGGTCTTTGCTTAGGTGACAAAAAAAAACTGTTTTCTTGCGTTCCACAAGAAATAATAATAATTCTTGTATTATTAGTTGAGTCCTGGTCGTTACATGTAGAAACCACCATTTGAAAAAAAATTGCAAATAGATATTCAATGAAATATATTGAATTTCATGTATTCTCGACCTCGAAATATGAGTTTATTTTGAATGAAATTTTTTAATTTGGGCCTGAAAGGGTTAAAATTTTTCTTTGTTCTGCAGATAAGGTGTGGGATTTTTCTGGCGTAGACACCCTCTCAGAAAATTTCCCGGGCGAAGAAGCTTGCGCCCAAGGACCGGTCAGCTCGTCTCGAACTTAAACATGAAACCGAAAAAACGGCAACGCCGCTTCGACGCCCGCGGCGAGTTATAACAAAACCAAAAATTGCTGAATTTCTTAATATCGCGCCATCCCGCCCTCTCAACAACCCCGATTTGCGCCGAACGAGGGTGGGGATTTCCGAAAGGTCGCTCCTTGGGAGTCTTCATAAATCGATCGCCTTTCGAAATAGCACCCCCCTTCCCCTGTCGAAAATCCCGGGCGGCGCGTCAAATTTCGAAACCCACCCTCTTCGCGTCTTACAATCGAACACATAAAAATCAATAAGTATGGGGGTTTCATATATGTCGACGTCCGTGTGGAAATGCTGGAAATTCCGTCACCGAAATCGCCCCTCTCTCCACCTTCCTCGACGAAATTTCGGGGCGATTTTGCCGGCATCGCTATTGATTTTTCCATCTGTGCTCCATTCAAAAAGACGTGTGTTCGGGGGGGTGAAGAACAGCGGCCCTGAGGATTTTTTCTAACATCGTGGTTGAACGCGAAGTTTGGGTAGTTTTTCTGAATCTACACCTTTTCTGATTGATTCGATATTCGTCGACATTTCAGTTTTTGCGCACCCTGTATACAGAATCAACTTGTCGATTCGGTTCATCTGTGTTATAAAAAGTGACTTCATCAGAAAACATTAAAAATTTGGATAGTTTTGCTATTTTCTCTGTGCCCATACTTTATCATGACCATCTTATACCAAACATACTTAGTGTTAAGTGTCCCTTAAAATTAACCCTCAACTTAAATTACGTTGCACCAACTGTTAAGTGACATTTAAATGGGCTAAAGCTAACCTCAAACTTAAGCGCTCCTGTAGTGACCACTCAAATATTTGAGGGCGGGATTCTAACCTAGAATAATTTGTTGAACTGGCTGCAGAACTTCCCATTTTTGATGGATTTTGAAAATTGAATAAATTCATTATTGAATATCAAGCATTTTGTTTTGCCTTTTTTGTTATGCCATCAGTCTTTCAATTTTCAATTTTGTGTCACAATTCATACTATAGTTAGCAAAAAACTCTTTTCTTCTGCTGAGAAGTTGAGTGCCCTTTGTAGATTACCACCACTTGCTTGGCAATCATTCATCGTATTCGTACTAACAAGGACAATAAGGACATCTTCTTCACGTTCCTCTTCAACATTAATAAAACAAATTCACACAAGACCATACAAAAAAGTGTTGTACTTATATGAACTTAGGTACCCTTTATGTGACAATCCTTATCATTTTATCAATAATTATGCTAATTCAACAACAAAAAGTTGTTACTCTTTGATAATAATATAATAATTTACTTGAAACTGACTGACAGGACAATTAAGTTAGGTTGATGAAATGACAACGATCATCGGCAACCGGCCAACCATCCAACCAATGAAATAGCTTTATTGGACTAGGATGAAGTTGCACCAAAATAAAAAACAGAAATATCACTAGATATGAAAACTTAAGGGCCCCTTACTTAAGATTCTGTTAAGCCACAGTCGTGCAACTGGGAATAAAATTAAGCGTCCATCAACTTTAAACGACACTTAGTTAAGTACTCGTTTCAAGAGGTATTGGTGCAAACGGGCCTTAAATATAAAACATTTTATACCTCCAAAGAAATACAAGTTATGGAAAAAAAGGAAGTGTGAAAATGTTTCAAGTTTTACACGAATAAATGCAAAGACAAATGTATATCCAAAAAATTCACTTGACCTTGAAATCAAACTCCAAGGCCTGATTAAATATGTCTCCATGAAGAATAAAAAACTTTTATTTAAAACATTTTGTGTACCGGGCTCCCTCCTAGGAGTAGATACCCTGTATAAGGTATAATTCAGGTGAAAATAAACAATTTGGTCAATGATCAATCAAGGACAGACAGGAATGCAATTCTGTATTATAATCGTATAGTTAAATATCGATTTAAACATTTTTTATTTATCGATACAGAATCGCAAATCATGAAGGATGGAAGAATTCGGAATACTCCTTTATCCTTATCCAAAGAGGAAACTAAATACGAAATATGCAGCATCGATAGAACAATAGGAAGGTCGGATTGATTCTGTTTTCGAAATAAAAGCCATGATAAAATAATTCTAACCCCTTTGTAGAGCAACCCCAAGCCTCGAAACTTGAATAGGGTATAGAGGACATAGGGGTGCTTAAATATCACATAGTTATTTCTAAATCCATATCTTATACAGGGTGTCCCAAAACTAGTGAATCAAACGTCACACCACGATAGAGTAGATCAAATACTATCGAATGACACCAACATTAGTTGAGCGAAAATGTACCGTTTCTGAAAAAACCTAACCTAAAGTTGCCGATTTTCGAACTATTTTTTCAATTACAGGGCCACTTTGTGATTAAGGATAGCGTTTTTCTCCCATATTATCACCCCTATAGAGGTTTAATCTGAGTAATAAAAATCATGTAGAAAAAACAATTCTTTTAATTTACATTTACTCAGGTTATCGACTACTTAAAATAATTTCAATTAGGGGAGATAAAACAATAATCTTAGTTCAGAATAATTTAAAATCGATATCCTTTTTCACAAGTTGGTCCTGTGATTAAGAAAAACAGTTCGAAAATCGGCAACTTTAGGTATTTTAATAAAATTCTGATTATTTTGGAAACGCTACATTTTCGTTGAAATAATGTTGGTGTCATTCGATAATATTTGGTCTACTCTATCGTGGTGTGCCTTTTGATTCACTAGTTTTGGGACACCCCGTATACATTACATAGGTTATCTAGATAGGAATATACGTGGTGTGAATTAGTAGTTGCGAAAAAATTTAAGAGGTGATTCCTTGGTAAAAAATAGCGAGGGTCTTTCATGTAATTGTTTTTTTTTTTTAGTAGCTCCAGCTTAGATGCAGCTTTCTTAAGATGGCATCTGAAAATCAACTTCTTGTTTTTTTCTCAATCCCACCAAAAATCATTTTTGTGGTATTCCCCTATACATACAAGGGGTAAAAAAGCCACCCCTAAAATTTCTTTCGCAAGAATCTTCTTTCCTTATTCATATTATATCATTAAAAAATTAATTTTTGATAGCTTTTCATAAATATTTTTTTATTGCTGCCATGTCTGCTCCGGTGCCATCTCTAGGGAGTTAGTATCTGAGCAGAGGCTGCTCAAATTTATGTGAAAGACCCGCACTTTTTTTACAAGGCATCACCCCTCAAATTTTTCCGCAACGATTCTCTTAAACCCTGTATACGTTTTCCATTCACTATTTTACTGTAAAATGTGTGAATTCCCTCACGCGTTGTTCACAATACCGTTAACTATCTCAATTGGATTTCTGAAAAAAAAAAAGTTCGAGTTAAATTCAACTAATTTTAAATAGGCACGTAGTAATTTCTAGAAACGGCATCGTCTATACCAAATTACCCGATATCAAAACTTGATTACGGAGAAAATTCAGGACGTCATCAAGTATGATTCAACACTAATTCGAATCGAGGATAAATTGACAGAGTACATGCAGGCAAATTGGTCGAATGCGAGTCGTGGTGAAATGACATTAAGAAAAATATAAAATAGCGGTCGGACTAGCTCGGACTATTAAGAATCTCCGCCTTTGAACAAATACAGCAAATTTCACATAAATTGATTGAGTAATAGTTTTTCCGAATTTTCTCTACTCCGACTCCTAAAGAATCAGAAATGGGACCTTTGATTGTACTTCAACCGAGAAGGCTGACCTTCTATGCTGATGTACCTAATTTAAAAAAATGAGGAAAGTACCTTCGTTCTTCGCTTTTTTTCAATTTCATAACCAGTACGGTCACCCAACCAGGTTTTTCTTCTGCTACGTGCTACAAAGAGCATCAAGTTGTCAGAGGAGAGTCTTTCTTACCATAAGAATAGTAGATGTTGTGTTTACTAGGTTAGTCATCCTTAACTCTTCAAGATTGCTGCTGCAACTGTTGCTGTTCAACAGTTGCATCAGTGATCCTGTATCAGCGACACAATGAGCAACCAGTTAGACCCAGACTCAGCTGTTTCCTCTGAAAGGCAAGGAGTTTTTGACCTCAGACTTATAAGGCTGTCTCTCAATGAGAAGCTTGAGATCACTTCCCGTGCTCCATTCAGGGAATTTTCTGTTTAGCCACCTATTAACGAAGTTCCTGACAGATGTACGACAGACGGGCAGAGCCGGTCCTGGACCAGCAAGAACTGAGCGGACCCCATTTAGCCAGTATGTCTGCCTTCTCGATTCTCGGAAGCCCTGCGTGCTCCAGACATCGTTACTGGGGCTTTCCTGCGTTTCCCTACTAAGTATGAGTTGACAATTTCTTCAGAAAGACATTTCAGTGTTCCCTGACTGTCACAACATAAGTAGACGTGTTTTCCGAAGTATCCTCTGCGGATATCCAGTGGGACAAGAACAACATACAGTTCAGCCTGCACTATGGAACAGTTCTTTCCTAGCGGGATGGACTGGTTTAAAGGAGGTCTCACAATCCCCCATTCCAGTCCCTGTGGACAGCACAGAGCCATCGGGGAACAAAGTGGGACCTTCAGGCACAAGAAGTCTGCTTGGTGTACAGATTACACATTGTTGGGCGTGTTGTCGGACCACCCACCAAAGCTGTCATTCATAGTGGATGTGCTCAATCTTTGCGTTATCCTCTAGGCAGAGACTGCAGACTGATTCATAGAAGATGCTGAGTTTATGCAAGTGAGCTCTGAGCCTGAAACGTCCCGTGAAGACCATCATCATAGATCTCAGATTGGTTCTAGAAAATCCTAGCCTGTGCGAGTGACGTAGTCCAGAACGTATGCGCCAATATTCCAGGATCTTCTGCCTTGTCCAGATATTGCATTGTTCCCTGATTAAGGAATTAGAAATTTCTATGGTTGGTTCCGGACCAATAAACGTTGAGGTTGCACCTCTTCTGGCTAGATCATCTGATAACTTCTTGCCTCTGAAGCCTGAGTGCCCAGGTATTCAAATAAATTGTGACTTCCCAATTTTGAGAGATTAGATCTGCATTCGAGTACCTGTGCAGAATGAGGGCTACCGTGTTTTTGCTCTCCGGTTGGCGCCTCCCAAGAGTGAGGTCCTGAACCTAGACAAACTAATGCAAGATTTGTTTGTCAACGATGACAGGGACTAGTCATTTCACAGATCATAATATTGGGGAAATTGAATAGAGAAATATTTGGTTACTAATCATTTTTTGGTTTATAATTCGCGCTTGTGTGTAAGTTCCTTTCTGACAACGATTTGGCTCCTCTTCTTTTATAGCATGAAACAAATAATAGCAATACAGGGTGGGCCATCCATAACTTTCCACCCCGAATTTTGAGCTTTGGGATGGAATAACGAAAAAACGCTCAGACAGGTCAAATTTTGTTGAAAGGGGGACAAATAAGGGTGATATCAAAAGAGTTTGATATCACTACCCCTCTAGCTGCAACCCCCAACAGCTCTCATTTTTGAATAGGGAAAAGAGGTCGAGCAGCATCTTGTTGGAAAGGCAATTCTATTTCCTGCATGAGTGTATTTTTTTTTTCATCGCTTTATTATTATACAGAGTGACTCAGTATTCCATCAATAACTTTCACACGACGAATTTGGATCTTTGAGATGGAAAAAACGCTCGGACGGGTCAAAAATGAATTAGATATCACTACCCCTCTATATAGCCGCTACCACTTAGAGCAATTATTTTGGAATAGAGATAATAGGTCGTAAATCGTTCGTTCAAATTGAAATAATTACTGTTAGGGTGGCGGCTAGAGGGGTAGTTATATCGAATTCATTCTTTGACCCGTCCGAGCGTCACTCTGTATAATAATAAAGCGATGAAAAAAAATACACTCATGCAGGAAATTGAATTGCCTTTCTAACAAGGTACTGCTCGACCCTTTTTCCCTTTTCAAAAATGAGAGCTGTTAGGGGTTGCGGCTAGAGGGGTAGTGATATCAAACTCATTTGAACGCCTTTATTTGTTCCCCTTTCAACAAAATTTGACCTGTCTGAGCGTTTTTTCGTTATTCCATCCCAAAGCTCAAAATTCGGGGTGGAAAGTTATGGATGGCCCACCCTGTAAGGATTTCAGGGACGATGAATTCTTCGTGATCGATTTCGAAGGTTTGTTCTTGGAAACCAAAAATTAAAATCGGGAACGGTTTATAATGTACTTAACGTTTCATAACATGAAAATGGGGTATGCCTTCAATATTGAGGCAGAAAATAATAATCGAAATAAATTCAGATGGTGGCGCTGGGTATCTTGATCTTCCTGTCATCTACTTCTGGCATCAGTCAAAATTAAATGCAGTATTTTATCATTACGGCAATCAACTTTTAAAGAATTTACAAGTAAAAAATACATCTATAATTCAACATTTTTTCTCATGTATAAAATCCCATGTCATCACGCATGACCTCATGACGGCATGACTGTAAGTTACAAGTAAAAAATAATCACTCTTTAAATCAAATTACATATGCAAATAGCGTAATATTACGCACATATTGAAACAAGAGAGATTTTTCAAACTGCTGCTTAACAAATTAGTAAATATTCTTATTAGCATTTCTTATTTTTTAACGAGTGAGGATGTAATTAGTGATAATGTGAATTCAACAGTTTTGAAATAGTGCAATAGTATCATGATAAGAAGGGGAATGTTGGTGGCATTCTATTTCATATCTGGAATAAAAAAATTATACAAGTACGTGTGATATGTGAGAATTCATATCTAAAAGCCCTTTTGCACACAGTTATTTGTACAAAGTTGGGGTTTTTACAGGATTTTTTTCTATCAAATTTGACTTGGAATTGCGGAAATAAAATTTTTCAAAAGTTGCGAAATTACAGGTTGAGCAATAATCATTCATGTTCAATTCCCAACGTTCATTTTAGTACTGTAAAAAACGAACCAAAACAATAATTCCGTGCCCGACAACGAAACTATTACGAATAAATAGCAGAAAGGGAGTTCCAAATTACGTTTTCTTCGGTTTCACCAAGGTCTGTTTCAACACCTGTTGTCGTCGGTACATTTCGTTGTTTCGGGGCGATACAACAATAAATTTCAACAGGAAAGATCAGAAATGCGACCGCAGAACGCGATGTTCATCCGAATCAACCAAGCATGACGGTTAGGTTAGAGAACTCTTGCACGGTTTCCTAGAGCTCGAAAACTCGAAATTCGTTCTTCGATCCGCTGAATGAAGAATTTGTATGGCTTCAATATGCCGTATCATTTGAATAGGGAATACTGCTTCTGAAGAGAATGATGTATTTTTTATGAAATATCTTTGAAACGTCACATTTTGAAATAACCATTTCAACCGTTTCCCAAAAAAAAAAAATATTTTAAACACTTAAAAATGAAAAATAAAAATGGATATTTAAAATTTAAAGCGTTTCATTTCAATTGCACAAGTTGGCAACATCGACTGAAATATGCCTCGATAATAATGGACAAAAAATACATTATCTTGACGAGATAGACAAAGATGGCTGTCTATGAAGTCTGCGACGAACGAGGAAGGTCGTAAAATTTAATGGGATTTTTATGGCCAGTTGCAGTTGAAGCTCGCCAGTAAGTACGCGCCTGTAGATCCACAGCTGCTATTTTATAAACAAGCTGATCGGACATTGTTCTTTTCATTGTCTTCAAGGCGCTGTTGCCAAATCGTAAACTCGGAACCAAGCGATTTAAATTTTAAAACTCCATATTTGAAGGATGATTTTGAACAGTTTCCGCGGTGAATTTGAAAAAATCATGAATGAAACTCATAATTATTCAGTTTAAACTTGCATATGCAGGGATAACCCAAATTGAGGAGAATTTCCCATTCTTCGATATCGCACAGGGTGATCAGATGGAACTAAGCCACTATCAGGAACCTGGACAATTTTGAAAAATATTTTTTCCGATAGTTTCATCATTTTAACTCAGTTTTAAAGGCATCCAACTATCATTACTTGATGATAGTCCTAATTTTGGAACTGTGATAATTTTTGAGAAATAACATCGATAAATAATCAGAATTAAAGCTGCTTTTAAACACGCTCCTATTTGTATGTCTTGTGTCTATCTATACTATTCTAAACAGGTGGGCCAAACGGAACTGTACATATTTGTTCCATATATAGAACATATTCAGGTGAACATCAAATTACAATAAAAAGTGCTTAAATTCTTTTCATAAGTTTTGTTCGATTTTTTTCAGTTTCAACAAATAACTTCGATCCATTCTTTTGAACGGTAGTCCCGACTCAATAGAATTTTTCAAAGAATATCGCCTTTCAAAACTAGTATCAGAATTCTGAAAATCCAGGTACGGCGATGTAAGTTTTAGTGTGTCCCTCGCAAGATTTTCACCCTATGGCCTATACACTCTATAGAGGGTGAGTCTTCGACTTGTACATATATTTTAATACATTCAGTATTACCGAGGTTGAAGGAAATTTTTTTTCCATTACCATTTTTTTCGATTCGGCTGAGTTGAAAAGATACAGGCTGTTGAGAATCCATAAAAAAAATTTATTATTTAAATCTCACAAAGCATTTCATCGAATGGAATAGTTTTTCATTGATGTGATTGAACTGTTTCAAACACAAAATTCCACCCACATCTTCCTGTTTCATCATTATGACCATTAGATAGATACCATGAAAATACCAGATTCGAAGAAACCAACACTTAAAAGTGAGTTGAACGCTCACTAATGAATATTTGACGATTTTGAAAAATTCTGCATATCTTCACATATACATAATACCGTTTTGGAGAATAATTTGATATTGAAAAATAAAAAATATCTGTGAAATTCGAAAAATTGAGTACTTTGGCTCAATGCACAATTTCTTGATTCAAATCGTAAACGAGCAGCATAGTAGAAAAACAAAAATATTCACAAAATAGTTGAATTTTCCAGGTCCAATATAATGAAGTATTATTTAAAACAAAAAATTTCTGCTAGAATTATTTGCTTTTCCGAACAATTGAATTCTCAGAATGGTTTAACACGTTCAGAAACTGAAGAAAAACAATTCAACTCATTATCAGTTTATCGAAGAAAAATTCTTCATAGTTGAGACAAAATGGTTGGTTTCCTAACAAGTGCGGTAAGTGGTAGTTGCCCGAACTATTTTTTCTACAAGCTCACAGCTCACAGAGTGAGTCTTTGACAGATACAATTTCAACAGTAGATTCTTGGGGTAAAAAAAAACACTTTTTTTCTTTACTATTTTTTCCGAATCGGCTCGGATTAAAAGATGTTGAGAAACCATAGGAAAATGTTATTTTCAGTTCTCACAAAAGGTTTTATCGAATGGACTGAATTTTAGAATATAGTTTTTCCGAGAGTTTTTCATTCAGTTTTCTCATTACGCCCATAAAAATACCAAAAATTCAAAGGACCCAAACTTTAAACTGAGTTTGACGTTATCTAATGAATATTTGAACGTTTTATGAAATAAAAGTATGCCTCATATTTTATCGTAAAATGAGCCATTTTCGAGTAATTTGATGTTCAAAAATTAAAAGTTATCTGTGAAATTTGAAACTCTTTTAAAATCTTCTTGAAAGATGGGCAAATATATAGTATCACAGATTTAGCTAGTTAGTCTGGAGGTAATTTTGTTTTTCCATGGGTGGCACAGTACACAATTCATTATGAAAACTCAAAATGTATATATCTTTGCATCAGGGCCGAATTAGAAAAAATGGTGTAGGAAAAAAGTGTTTCTTTTGACCTCAAGAATTCACTGTTGAAATATTTTTACGAGTCATAGACTCACCCTGAATAAATATATTCATTTCATGGAGCAGATCAAATTTGATTCGATTAATTTAATGATAGACGTAATCATATATTCTGCATCTCGTTACCATGGTTATACCATCATTAATTTAATTTACTCTTCAACGTTTGCTATTTATGAAAACAAATAGGAAATGTTTTTCCCGCACTGTTTGGGAATTCGCGATTTGAAATGTGTGCGGAAATGGGATTGAAAGTACACACTTTTAGGAAAACAAAGTTTCAACATGTGCATTCATTTAACGACTTCATTCTAATTCTCACAATGAATTCTCGAATGATTTTTTTCATACGAACCATGGAAAGATAGCTGAAAAGGGACCGAAAAAGAAACAAGAAACAAGTAACAACACGAATAAAGAGTGATATACATTGAGAACCTTCTGAAGCAACTTCAACCAAAATAAAAACCAGAAGAACCAGATAGACTATGTTGATTGTAAGAAGTTTTCGAAAATAGAGAAACCCCTTTTCCCATGAATCATAGATTTCTCACCACGTACAGCAATGAACAGAGGAAAGAAGAGCAAGGTGCGGACTAAAAGACCAATTCTTGCGAAAGCAACAGGGTATCTCAAGTTGATATGATGAATATAGCAACAACAAAAAATACAGCCTATAGAATTGCATCAGGTAGGAAGGTGTATTTTCCCAAAGAGAACGATGATAACCCAAAATTCGAATTTGAAAGGAAAGAATTCGAAGAATCTTAACTACTACAAAAACCAATGTTTAAATGGTTTTATTGCAGGTCTCCGAAAACTCATTCAGGGATTGAAAATTTCCGAACAAAAGGCGCTTTTTAGGTATATCGTAGCACAAGGTATGATGGTTCCAGAACTGTTTTGAACCGTTTTGCACGAGGTTTTGTATGTCCATTTTGGGTTTCAGGCTAGCCACTCACGGTAGAGTCGAATGCACTGGGCCGAACCGTTGGACTGATGGGGTCAATTGCCAATTCTGCGTCTGCATTCGCCATTCTGAACAGTCCAAAAAATTAGAGGATCGAGCCATTCACTAATCACTTAGACCACGTCGAGAGTCGAGACCCTCTATATGAGGTCCATTCGTTTGCATAAAAAGTGTAGCACTTTTCTACACTCGATTTTAGTATTCGTTTGCTGATTGAATTCACACCAGTGCAGAGGAGATATAGTTTATCTACATCTCCTTTTGACTATGTGTCGATAAACTATACTTCATTCAAATTTATTTTAGCAGTCGGTTGGCCATGAAATAATTTTCTCAAGTTTTTGTAACTAGAACGAAGTTAGGTTGGCACTCATGAAATGTCGTTAATGTCATAACGCCGTTGCCACAACTAATATCAATTTACAGGATTTCAGGAAGTGCTATTTAGAATTCAGGTCCGCTCATTCAAATAGTTATACCTATAGGATTTTCGATAAATATCATCGGAGAATAAGTTCCCTAAAATGGAAAGATGAATAGCCACAAATACGCGCAAGTTGCCCTGTTACTTGTTTATTCATGTGAAATTTTTGTTCAACGGTGAAGTTGCATCTTAACTTGAAACTGCCTCTAATTCCTTTTACTTATATATTGATGCAAGATGATTTTTGTTGAAGAATTTAACATTTTGTAATTATCTGTTAATTCCTTCGGGAGTTACCCATTCCCAACCACTGCATCATATGCATTTCATCTTCGGGTTAATATTTTTGAAATCTACAAATGATGAAAGCCAAAGAAGATAACGAACATTGACTCTCCTCAAGCTAGTGCATATTATGATATTATACTGATCTCTTGTATTTTACATGCAAATAACTGGATTTGGTATGTCTTCAATCAGTTTGTATGAACTTCAATTATGTTCGTCACATATTTTCCGAAGAGATTCGATATTGTGATAAAATACGTAATAACAGAAACTTTTACGTAGAACGGGCAACATAGCTTTGATTTAAAACCCAAAAATGTTTTGACAAGCTTCATAACCCCACATTTTCGTACTGTACTGAGTGAAATGTATCAAATTTCCATGGCCAACCGACTGCTAAAATAAAATTGAATGAAGTATACACTTCCTCTACACTGGTGTAAATCAAATTGAGTGTAGAAAAGTGCTACACTTTTTATGCAAACGGAAGGACCTATGGTTTACCTAATCGTATTGGGCCATGCTAATGCCTTTTCTCATTTTCACCGTGACTTGTGATCTAGATAAACTAACATTGTTTATTTGTCATTGTTCATCACTATCCTTATTAACTATTGATAAAAATAAATATTGTTCTAATAAATATACAAGATACAGGGTATAAATGAATAGTCTAAGGGGTGATTTCTTGTTTGAAATAGAATGGATACCGTGGTCAGGTATAGCTCACCTGAAAAGCAATTTCAAATTTTTTTCTTAGAAACCAGAAAACAAATATTCTATGGGAGCTGACCGAGGGGCCTTTCACTGCTTAATTGATGTACAAATACAAAAAATTGAACCATTTTCGAGATATTTGAGTTTTCGTAGTGACATGATGTCATGCGAGATTCATCGATGACAAAAACTCAAATATCCCGAAAACGGTTGAATTTTTTGTATTTGGACGTAATTTTCTTCGCTCCATCGAATAATTATATTTTTCACCAAAACGAAATTTTTTTAATTTCATTAACTTTGAAAGGATACATCTCCCTTACACGCATTCTGGGCCATGAGTTTATTTATCAAACTATACTTATTTTTCAATGTTCAATCACCCCCAGAAAGCTCGGTACACATTTTTGACTCACCCTGTATATTTAAACGAAAATTGGTTAAGGGAATTCTTGAAATATATAAAATCACATAGATTCATCAACCGTCGTTGACGACGCCTTTTGAAGCCTCGGTAAAAATTCGGCTGGCAAAGCGAAAAGGATACTTTTTCGAAATATCGGATTCCGTATCGTCCGATATCAGACGAGCGGGTTCGTTAGCGGAAACGCGATTAGAGAGAGTCCCGAATGAGTAATTACGGAATATTTCCACTCGAGATATACCTGTGTGCCATCTAGCCAATTCGCGTTGGCCGTGAATAAATTTCCGTAGCCGTTCGAACAACGCAAATTTTTCAAAGTTTCTGGGGCCTGAGACGGAAACCGAGGGCCTCGGGCCAAAATCGATAATATTTTCGGAATCGATGGTTATTCTGATGAAATTCGCTTTCGGGACGAGAATACCTATCTGCTGACTCACTCGTTAACAGTTTTTGAATGACATCATTTTCAAAGGCGAATTTTCGCATTGATTCATCTCGACTATACAGGGTTAGTCTTTGACTCGTACAAATATTTTAACAGCAGATTCTTGAGGTCAAAGGAAACACTTTTTTCTTCACCATTCTTTCCCAATCGGCCCGGTTTCAAAGTTGCAGGCTGTTAAAAAACCATTAAAAAAACTGTTATATTTTTAGTTCTATCTCACAAACGGTTTTATCGATTGAAATGGATTTCGGAATATTGCTTTTCATTTATCTGATTGATCTTTTTCGAAACCAAGATATTACTCACGTCTTCCAAAGAGAGAGAGAGAAAGAGAGAGAGAAACTGTTTTTTATTGACTGAATATCAGGCAAGAGCCATCGACCTTCGGTCCTTCAGCTCAGTACAATTAATAATAATAATAGTATACATTTTACATAAATGAAAAAAATGAAGTAATTAATATTATAAAGATATAAATATGTAATGTAATGTGATGCGATGTTGAGGTTATGTGCTGTAAGTTTCTTTCATCTTTTGGAACAGGCAAGTTGTAGGAAATTTTCTCTTGAATCTGTTGTGGTGGTCAATTTGGTAGAGATCCATTATGTCTTCCATTTCTCGCAGTTTTTTGAAAAAATTTTTATTCAGTTTTGAGACTCTATCAGAGATAGGTTCGATGTTCGTCATGGAGTACAGTAAATGGTTGGGTGGATTGTACAATTTGTTACATGGGTGTCTTATTCGGCTTATTTTTCTCTGTGCTGTTCTCTCTGAAGTTTCCAAGTTTTTGATAGCTGGTTTTCTACAATAATTAATAAAAATGGGGTGTGCGTATTCTAAGATTGGTCTACATATTATTGGTGAATGTAAATAAAAACACACTAATTATTTTATAATTCTTTGGCGATCGATTTCGGCTATGATTAAGCCATCATCAGGCTAGCTGAAATTACATTTTTTCACAATTTAAATGATGCTATTTTTATGTAAACGGTGGTCATTGTAAAATTGTAAAAGAATGAGAGTGTGCAATCTTACCGTCGTTGGAGGTAAATTGGTAAACATATATGATGAGTCAAGATCAAGGATGAAATATGTGACTTCAAGAAATAATTTTTCTCTATTCAGTTCTTTGAAATATATCCCAAACGTCGAAGTTCCTGTCGTGTTCAATATGTAAAATGTAGTGGAAAATAGGAGTTAGATTAGAAGATTAATTTTGGGTGTCATTTGTCGAGTTTCTAACGTTGTGTGTTGTGTTCGGGAAATGTATCATTTTTATTATGCTGTTATCTCGTAAATTAAATTCTGTCATATCGTTTAGTAAATGTTGATTACTTCTGTTCTTTAGAATTTCCAATTGTTCGAGTAATGTTAGTTTGTAATAATTATGTTCCTTATGTAGTATTTTTAAGTTGTCGAAGTCAGTGTTGTTTATGTATGTATATCTGTGCAGTTGATTTTGTATATTCCACTTTGTTCTTCTTTTTTGGTTTTTGTCTTATTGTTAACTAATAAATTTTCGATATTTTTTTTATGTCGATTATTTATCAGAGTATAATCGTATTTGTTAACAATATGTTGGATGTTTTCATGTAGACCTTTATAGAATGGAATGGATAGATATTGTTTTCGACGTTTGGGATATATTTCAAAGAACTGTATATTATGTAGAGAAAAATTATTTCTTGAAGTCACATATTTCATCCTTGATCTTGACTCATCATATATGTTTACCAATTTACCTCCAACGACGGTAAGATTGCACACTCATTCTTTTACAATTTTACAATGACCACCGTATAAATACCAACAATTCGAAGAAACTAAGTTAGACGATATCTAATGAATGTTTGAACGTTTTGTAAAATGAATGTACTCTTCATATTTTCTCGTATAATGCGCAGTTTTCGAGTAATTTGATGTTCAAAAATCAAAAAGTATCTGTGAAATTTGAAAAATTGGGTAATTTGGCTGAATGCAACTCTGCCTAAGAGATCTCCAGATGTGTAGTCTCACAGATTTAGCTAGTTATTCTGAAGGTAATTTTGTTTTTCCAAGGATGGCATAGATCATTATGAAAACATGAGTTTCCTATATCATTTTTAATTGATTTTGTTTCAGAGATTGGGAGTGAAAACCCTAAAAAGTTTTTGAAGAAATGCAGAATCCTCCCAGAATAAATTTCAATCGATTTCCTATATCTTGTTATCAGGGCCGAATCAGAAAAAATTGTATGGGAAAAAAGTGTTTCCTTCGATCTCAAGAATCTACTGTTGAAATATTTGTACGAGTCAAAGACTCATCCTATACAGGGTGATTCATAACTATTGGGACATAGGCTAAGGGCAGATTGTTTGGACCAAAATTTGACGATAGGACCAAATATACCTCAATGAAATATTCAAACTAGCGTCGGTCAGTGGATAGATTCACACATAATAGGACTGTAGATCACTGTTTATTCACATTACCAACCTGAATTCCGCAAAACAAAATCTCAACTCATGAGCTATTACCAACTTAAATTCGATTTTCCATAGCCACCCGAGATGTCAATCATTCTTGAAGTTATTTTGACAACTAAATCGGGTAACGCTTTTGTAACTTATTCTGATTTACATATTTATTGTAGACATTAGTAAAAATATCACTCTGCTACCACTCGAAAGCTCTTTGGATTTCTTCCTACTTCTACTACATTCCACATCAACTTCTTTTTACGTGGGAATCATCACAGTTTTTGAACTACATTTTTAAAACAGTTTTGACGTTAATCTGACAACGGGTTCGATGTTTTCATCACATGACCATTTTAAGGACTTGAAAATGGGATGATTGACAGGGGTGCTATCGTGAGCTCCATTTTTCAAATTATGTGGAGGTTCCTGGAAGGATAACGAGGTATTGTAGAACATTATTGTTGCGCTGACAACAAGAGTGGATTCTCAAGTATCCAGAGTTCAAAAACTTCGTCTTCAATACAAGTAGGAAATGGAAGCTCAAAACTTGATACAAAATAGCATTTACAACGTTTCTTCTTCGTTCGGAGCAAATTCTTCAAGGAGCAATCATAGACTACAAATGATGGGGCACATCATAAAGCTGCAACGTCCTCAAGCTGAACGTTCAAGTAAGAATTAATAATGTTGTCTACAGTTTTCGAGAATTGAAACAAAAATTAATAAACTGAAATTTTACCAAATTATAATTTGTTGCGTTTTTTTTTTGCAAAATGAGACGAGCAGCTTGAGAAACCCCAATTTAACATATTCAACACTGTTGAAATGAAGAGTTTTGTATGAA
Organism: Coccinella septempunctata; assembly: GCF_907165205.1. Lineage (NCBI taxonomy): Eukaryota > Metazoa > Arthropoda > Insecta > Coleoptera > Coccinellidae > Coccinella > Coccinella septempunctata. The sequence goes on from NC_058196.1 coordinate 18,285,087, forward strand.
ACTCAGAGCATTATGGACTAATGTCTAAAAACCCTGAAACCACCAAAATCAACTGCCACTATGAGAGATTAATAACAGCCGGAGTCATTTTTTTTAATTCAATTTGTACTAGTATTAATTCAATTCAGAATCAATATAGCCGTTTTCGAGTTTTTTAAATTTATCGGAAATTCCGTCTCTTTTAGGAATTTTTGTCTCGTCAGTTATGGACGGTAATTTATTAATTAATCCTCGATGAAAAACTCGCATTTTCTTTAGGAGATTTCTTCATTCAAGAAGATGTCAAATGGGTAGATTTCTCTTAGTTGGATTACTCTACGATGTGCCACCTTCTGTCGATTTTTGTAACTAGAGTTAGTACTTAGTTGATTGTTTACATCGAGAAACGGAAACATTTTTGGTACTTGAAAAAGAGTAAGTCCTCTGGGTTGAAGCCAGTGTATTGAATCTTCTCATCGGAGGTTGCTCTACAGTTGAGGTATCCTCTCAATTTTTTCTTTTCGAAAAAATGTTAGCTCATTTCAAGTTGGAATATTTCGAAAAATATGAAAAATGATAATGGACCTGTGTGTAAAATATACAGCAGCTTTTCCGTACGTTTTCTGAAATTTACAAATTCGAAATCGTGTATAAAAAACCTCGAAAGTACAAGGTAATTTTTTTGTTATTGGCGTTAGCTAAAAGTGCCAAAGTTTTGCAAATGGATGTGTCGTATCTGTTAGGCTAGTCGTCCATTGGGAGCGGAAATTTGCGATTCAATGCGATTTAGTGTGGATGAGATGGCTCTTTCACACCGTTTCATAGATCTAGATGAAGAATATTTGGCTTTAGAATGATCACCTTTGACCTATCGACTTTCTGTTGTGAATTACCCATATTACAAAAATTCACCTTGAAATGCTTTTCTGAAAGAGATTTTGAATCTCTTAGGGATAACGTCTGAAAAGAATACGTCTGGAATTTGGACATGTCAGGACATTCCCACAACCAAAATCTTTTGAATGCACTAATGGCCTGTTCCTCGAAGCCCCCCAAAGTTGTCGCCAAAATTCCTAGAACCCGTAAATAAAACTATCCATCTTCCGAAGGACTATATACAGTGCGTGTGATAGTTGAACGATGATCCTAAAGGGAGATACTTTGTTGAATTATTGCGAAGAAATCTCCATGACAATATGGGTTTTGAATTTCTGAATGAAAAGATCCCCCACGTTTTGAAATTTAACAATTCGATACATTTCAATTTTTGAATCGAAAAACGCCACTAGGACGACAAAAATAATTTTCATTCGAAACTGAAGCATTGTCGTATCGTTATTTTGATTATACAGGGTGATTCATAACTATTGGGACATAAGCTAAGGGCAGATTGTTTGGACCAAAATATGGCGATAGGACCAAATATATCTCAATAAAATATTGCTGTGGAAAAAGATAGAGGGAGTTAAAGTTGAATTTTTTATAAGGGGACAGAATAATATTTTCTTCGAAGTTCGAAAGTCCTTTATTGAAAGAATTAGAAAAGGCATAGAAGTCGGAGGAGGCCATGTAGAACATTTAATTTAAGTTCATTCTTTTTATGTTACATTGTTTTTAATTATGCTTTATCGTCGAAATAAATAAATAAAATAAATAAATCGTTACTTCAAATCTCCTTCCGATACTCTGAACTATTCAATTGTGTTTTTCTTAAAAACGGATGAAAAAATATACAATGAAATTATTACAACAAAAACGAAAAAAAAAATTCAACTTTAATGCCTTCTCGGCCCTCTATCTTTTTCCACAGCAATATTTTATTGAGGTATATTTGGTCCTATAGCCATATTTTGGTCCAAACAATCTGCCCTTTGCCTATGTCCCAATAGTTATGAATCACCCTGTAAATACTCAGGAGACCATGCACTATTGCACTGAGGCATTATATTCGTTGGGTGTTCGTACACAAAAAATTTAAGATTATAGTTTTTAGAAACCAAAAGTAGGTACCTGAGCGTTCCTAAGGGTCGTTTTTTCGTTTTCAAAAGGTGCTCTGCCGTAAATTTTCGGGAATACTTATGGTTAGACGACGCTTTTTTGAAAAAGCATTCGAGTATGCAAGGAATCTTCTCTACGATTCTAAAAAGTTTTCAAAGTTTAGGCTTGAGCTGTTAGGGGTTGCAGCTAGAGGGGTAGTAATATCAAATTCTTTTGAACACCCTTATTTGTCCCCCTTTCAACAAAATTTTACCTGTACCTTTTTTCGTTATTCCATCCCAAAGCTCAAAATTCGGGGTAGAAAGTTATGGATGGCCCATCCTGTATATCCACTCAAAACGGCCAACTTGATATTTAGGATTCAAGAGAATCGAAAATTCTTCAACAGCAGAGGTGAATCTCACATAAGTAAGTTACACCATAATTGCATATTTTAATCAACTAGATTTTTTTTTATATTCGAAACCCAGTGATTTATATCGCAGATTTCACTTCCGCGATCTTATTCTTAAATAAAATTGGATAAGTACGTTAATCTTCACGAATATCTGGAGTTTGATGCGTTCATACCAAAGAATGAAAAATATTAAGAATGTTTTTCGAGTTTTTCCTTTGAGAAAAACTTTGCGAATGGAAACGGCCATATTAGAGTGCCCCTTGTGACTCATCAGTCGAGTGTTTATTAACATTATAATAGATATAATCTATGGTTATTTTTTATCATAGACCTAATATCAGTAAATTTGATATTTGGTTTATGTTTTTCGATGTTTTTTTATCAACATTTGTCGTCAAAGTTGTAAACAACTGCATAATTCAACATGGTGTGTTGTGCATCTTGTGGCTTTACTGAACACAAAAACAAACGGACGTTGCCAGAATATTTCTGTTGTTAAGTGTTTTACATGCTCAATAAGTTTTTATTAATAATATGTCATAATACGGAAACAGGAGTCGGACATATGCAAGCATCTTACTGATTCTCAATTCCAGGTCTTATACTTCCTGCTGTTATTTTATACTCAAAGGTTCCCTGGTTCCCAACGACTCACCTTGTATATTACCATTAAGTTGAATAATCAAAGATATTACTACAACTTCAAATTGTAAGTGTAGTTAGGGTGGAGGTATTCTGTTGAGAACGCCACTGCATTGAATTCTGAAAAGATGATTTGCTCTACCTCCACTCACATGAAGGATACAGTCAATTCATAAAGATTCCCGAATATCATTTTCCCCAATAACTTGAAGTTAAGGATGTGACAAGAACTGAAAACCATTTTTAAGCCCGTTTGCAACAGCCGAAAATTCTCTGGAGAATTTACCCGTGAATTCACGCACCGTGAATTCTCTGCAGATCCATATGTACAGGCTGGGCCGAGGGCTGGGCAAAATTGGCGATATCTGAACTACACATTTTTAATCCAACGAGATAGAGGAAAATTAATGTACCATTCATGTCGTCTTTTTTCGAGAAACTAATAATGCCATCAACTGCATTCTTCTATCTTCTTTTGTTTTCAAGTTATAGGCCAAAATTGAAATTTGGGCGATTTCAACTTTGATGATATCTGAACGCATCTGAGGGCGATGAATGATGTATGATATATTTTTGAAACGGAAAAAAATGGAGATTCTTTCTGGGTCATTTTAAACAACTGTTTCCATAAGAAAAAACACAACTTCATGTTGTAGCTCAGCAAATATACCTGTTGGAAAAAATCATAGTACGCCACTGGATTGCGATCAAGAAAATGTCTGTATAATGTTTTCATTTCAACATCCTAGCTCAAACAGGAACTGAGATAATGATCAAAGTTGAAATCGCTCAAATTTCAATTTTATCCTATAACTCGAAAACAAAAGAAGATAGGGGAATTCAGTTGATGGCATTATTAGTTTCTCGAAAAAAGACGACATGAATGGTACATTCATTTTCCTCTATCTCCTTGGGTTAAAAAGTTATAGTTCAAGTATCACCTCGGGTATCTACTTTTGGTAGAATTCACTTGCCGAAATTCTGTGGAGAATTCTCCAGAGAAAAACAAAAGAGCTTCAGATTGCAGTATTCAAAAGAATTCCCACCGATATGCAACTAGAATTACGAATGAAAAATCTCGCGCACGCCCCTGGTCGATGACGTTATCTACGAATTTCGAAAATTAAACAAAAACTAGGTAGTCTGGCAAGCCCGAAAACATTCCCCTCGTCGAACTCGAAACCCAGCCCAGGTATCGAATTTTTAACGACTGGTTTCAAAATGAGACAGATGTTCCAATGGTTGGGGTTGTTGAAAAAACGCGTTTCATTCCCCTCGATATTTCGTGAGTATGTTAACTATTATATTATTTTGGATAGCGTTGAAGAATTTCGAGAGAGAAGAGTAACGGAAAAAATATCGTCCCACAAAAAGGGAAGCAACGGTTTTCAATCCATATAGAACTTTTTTTTTAAAGTTCCTTGCATTCACGAATTTCAACATTGTAGCAAGAAAAGGAGGTGAAGTAATGACGTAAAAAAAAAATGTATTTCTGAGGAAGTGGGACATTTCACTAAATTACTAAATGCTAATATTTGATTCAAGAAGCCGAAGATTTTGATATTTTAGCGAGTATTTTCGTTATATCCAGGAATTGTGTTTTAGCGAATTAGCTGGTAGTTTTGAGAGAACTTGATGTCATCGATTTTATTCCATTTGCTACTTTAGTGAATGAAATTTTCACCAGTTCTATACAATATATACAGGGTGTGGCGTAATGAATGGATAATATGGAGCCTGCGGGTAGAGTACTCTATGACGGTTCAGAAAAATATATTTTACGTTTTGTAAAAGTGCCTTGGTTTTCGAGATATTGGAGATTTTCGAAAATTCAAGAGAATTACACTCTTCGCCACTCGTTTTGCAGGCAAGACTTCAAATGAAGGAAACTGTATTTTGTATAGTATTCCTGGATAGATGATCTATCGAATCTAATTCATTATTTTTGAGGCGCATGAATAGTTCTTCATGAAAAAAAGATTTAACTCAACTTTTCCGTTTTGCTTATTTTTTTTTCAAAGGTTAAAACTAGCGTGCTGTAAAAAATAATATGGTTACCTGAGAGCAAATGCAAGAAAAAACATGCCCGTTTCATTGGGATTCCGAAATGGTATAACTCTCTGTATTTTCACCATTTAATACAAAATAAATTTCTATTGCAATCAGTTGAGGCCTAGTTTAATGTTAACAGTGTTTCATACATTTTTAGCAGCTTAAATGAGAAATGCAAGCAAAATAAAGCAATCATCTATAAGATGATGTATGATGTCAGATCATGTACTGAAACTCATGGTGGCCTCTTAGAGCATCTTTTGTGAAATTTAATTCAATGAAACGATACTCATTCTAAAATTGTTGATATGCAATAAAGCTATGATTCATTAGAAAGTGTAAACTATAGAGCATGTATCAGAACGCATGGTAGCCAATTTAAACATCATTTGTGAAAATATTTTAAAGTTGTTATTTTGTCTCGTTTTCTTTATTATCGAACCCCAACGTTGTGAAATCAATATTTTCAAATTAATTTCAAGTTATGAATTAAATTTCAGCATTTTTGTAACAAAGGTCTTGACTCAATGTAATTGGAATTAATTATTACCTTTTTTCTTAACTACAATGCTAAAATTCACTTCGTTACTTGAAATTCGCTTAAAAACTATTAACTTTATAAATATAGGGCTTAATAATGAAAGAATACGAGAGAAAAAATTTTTTTTTAATATCGTTTAATTGAATCGAGTTTTACAAAGTGTTCGAAGTGGGCATCAGGAGCTCTATTAGATGCTATAAAACTTCTTATGAATAATTGCTTTATTCTGCTTGCAAGTCTCATTTCAGTAGCCAACAATCAAAGAAAAAGGCTTACATCAAACTCTGCCTTGACTTATTTTAATAGAAATTTATTCTGTATTTAATGCTGGAAATAGAGTGAGTTATACCATTTCAGAATCTCAGTGAAACAGGCATGTTTTCTCTTGCTTTGGCACTCAGATAACCATATTATTTTTTACACCACGCTGGGTTGAACTTGGAAAAAAAAATAAGCAAAACAGAAAACTTGAAAAAAAGATCTACTTTTTTTAATGAAAAACTCTTTATGAGCCCCAAAAATAATAATTTAAATTCTATAGCGCATATATCCAGGAATACTATCCAAAAACCAGTTTGAAAAAATTCCTTCATTTGGAGTCTTGCCTGCAAAACGAGTGGCGAAGGGTGTGAATTTGAATTTTCGAAAATCTCCAATATCTCGAAAACCATGGGACTTTTACTAAACATAAAATATATTTTTCCGAACCGCCATAAGGTCCTATACCCGCAGGCACCATATTATCCATTCATTACGCCACACCCTGTATATTGACTGAACTTGGGAAGAACTGGGTTTTAGAGAGTTAAATGGGTTTTAGGGAAATTCCGAAGATTTTACAGGTGGATTCAGAAGTGAAGTGCCAAAATTATTTCTTTCTTTGAGCTCGAAGTCAATTATCCATAAAATTTGATGCGATTACATTATCAGTAAAACTTCAGCCGAATGAGTACTACTCTAAGTACTACTCATGTGCATTTCGATTGAAGAGAAATTTCCAGATTTCAAATGGAATAATCAATTGTAAAATATTCCACAGGGATTACACTTAATTGAATGAAGAAAAGAAGATAAGTTTCGTTAATGAGCTCAAGTGAAAGCATGGGTGAAAGACATTTTGATAATTTTTAAATAATTTTATTATTTCAGAAATACGTGCAAACACAGAATATAAATCTTCCATAGCCTATATGACGCCGAATTCATTTTGAAATATCAAAGTCAAAAAAATTAATATAAAAATATTCATGTAGCAAAAAGTCAAGCTTTCATGCTACTGTCAATGTATCGGCGCTACGCCCTCTATGTTCGACCGGAACCGAAGTCAATGTGATTTACCGAGTAACTATTGCTTGAGTGATAACGCTTAAGTCTCGGTTCAAGTACAGTAAAAAAATATTAGAATCCTGATCTCCCTTTTGAAACTAATGAGTATGTGAAATTCTGTGGTGGATGGATTTACCTACCTGTTGTGAGAGCCTCACATGTCACGGTAAGATGCATGTTCAAACCACAACATACGTGACACGTGTTCGATTTTCTAGAATCCTAACCTAAAAGTTCTTAAGTCGCGCATTCGCCTTTTATGAAAGGTCTGGGCTGATGCTCCATTTGGTTCTGCGAGTTGCAGTTAATTTTGAAGTAGCAAATAAATATTCTTGACTGAGGTCTTTGAACGGCTGAAAATTTGTGAGACAACAATATAATCTTGACAACATGAAAAAAAATGTCCCGAGTACTGACCTGTCTAGTTCTGAGAGCTACGGTAAATTTCAGATTTGTCCGACAATGGCAATAAGTAATATTTTTCTGAGTACCTATTCGATATTTTAAAATTTCAGCACATTCTATTGCCAATTCTCAAAAATCAGAATTGGTGGAAATGCACAGGGTGATTGATTATAAATGCCCCTACCCCTCGACATTTCAGTTCCACTGTGTAGAAAAAAAGTTTCGCACAAAAGTTGAAGATGAATTTTTAATGAACCATTTTTTCAGATGGGTAACATATATTTTTTCTCGTATTTTTTAGTCGATCTTTTCGTCCGCTTGAAAATTCTGAAAACTTTTCATCTGACATAGCCTTCACCTCGCCCTTTACCTAATTTTGACGTATAAAAAGATACTGACGTGAGAAAGAGCAAAGGTAATTTATTTAGAATGAAATGTGAGTGTGGTGTGAACCTATACTAGAGAAGCGAAAAAATTGAGCTTTTTGCTAAGAATTTAGAAATATTGAGGGCGAGATTGAGGGCCTAATGATGTTTTGTTTATGTTGGTTAGATTGTATAAGTATCGTCCTCGGTATCGTCAAGTGCGGTATCCAATAAACGTAGTAAATTTCTTCCTAGATCCCCTTACGTCAACCTTACTGAATAAAGTTGGTGTTTTTCCTGAAGGAACGACAGCCTGAGACTTTCAGATCTTCAGATGAAATCTCACCAATGAAGAGAAAATGCTATTTTCTCTAAACTCCAATTTATCGCCTCTAAATGGAACTCACGAGCGTTCATTACATTTATCTCGACATTTAAAAGCTACATATGTACGCCACTGCTTTTCATCACTTTCAATACAAAGCGAGCAACAAAGTATTCCTTGATGCAGTTTACACATAATCTCTGCTATTATTTTCTTCCAAAAGAAAACGAATTTCAGGAGAAAAATGGAATATCATAAAATAGCGGTATTTCCATAATAATGCGATATATCGAGAAAATGACGAAAACATCCCCATTAAGAAGAACATTGTGAGGTCCTCACCGAGGACCTAACTATGTCTGAAGGCTTAGCCGGAAAACGAAAATTTTTCGATACCCTATATTCACATCCCGTACAACAAGCAGATCTGGAAAAAAATACCCTGCGTCAGTTGCTTTACAAAACTAGCGAAAAATCCAACATTGGCGAAGAAATATAAAAGTTTATAGATTTTGAAGAAGAAGGGGGCTCGGAAGAGGGTATTTCACGGTATTTCATAAAATGGCGAAATTTTCATAGCAACGTATTGTATCCGAAAAGTGGTAAAGACGTGTGACCTAACCATCTACACAGTATAAAAAAACCTGTAAGGCCTTTTGCTGTTGCCTCTACTCTACTGTTCTCAAAATATTCGCCAAAATCAGAAATTTTTGGCTTTCCTACATTCACATCTTGTACAACGAGAAGAGACCGGAAAATGACCGGTTCCAGTGGCATACCTACAGGTAAATGCGAGGGTAAATGATAATGCTTTTCACTCGGCTTTGCATCTAGGGGTGAAAATCCCAAGAAAAATGTCGAAGTTGAAACTAGTCAAACTTAGAAATTTTTCTGCTGCTCAGTTTAGAATCAGAGACCGGCAGTAAATAGATGAATGACCGAAAATCAAAACTGATTGATGACGATTGAACTCATTGATTGAACCGAGCTCAAACTGAGGTTCAACCTGAATATTCCGTAAAATTTCATCATGTTTCCAAATCTCATTTTATGATGAGTAACAGAACTGCTTAATCACAATTATTCTGTAGATCAATTTTTACGTGTTGCTGATTTGATAAAGTACCTTATTTTTATTCAATGTAGATTGTGGATACTATTCATTATTCATTCGATCAGTTACAGAAAGAAACGGAATGGTGTATAATTTCAGAAGTTTCCTAATGATTTATGTATATATATATATTAGACGAGTATCAGACTCTACCTACTTACCTAGCAGATATATATTCTCAATCAATGAGCACCAGAGCACATCTTCAATTGTAAAATAACGGAAGAAACGAAAAGGATAATAGAAAGAACGGCTTTCTAAGATAATCAAAATTTTTCTAGGAATTTTTAGTTGCGAATCTTCGTCATTTTACATTTTACCAGTTTCATCGAAAATAAATAATAATAATAATAGAAAGGTTTCACACAGACGACGTGAAATCAAATATGTAACCATGGTTCATCAAAATATTATAAAAAATAATATAATATACAAATTTCTATTCTGAGACTTGATTCATGCTTATTCATGAGGAAAATAAATTAATCTAACTGTACCCACAGGACAACTAAAACAACCAGAAATGCATCAAAATTTTCCACTCACATTCTCAATTTGATGGAGATTAAAGCTTTTTAAGAAGGTAAAAACCTTTAAGAGGCTATAAGCCTTTCTATTGCAAATTAATTGCATTTTTTTAAATGGGAGAGCTGCCTTCATCTCTGTTTTGAAACTTGAAACAGGTTTTTTTTTTGGGAAATTGAATAAAAATGTATTTACCTACATTTGTGATAAGCGATCTTTTCGGCTCAAATTTTAGAATTTAAGGAATCGAAAAGTAAACCCTGTATCTTCCAAAATAAAGTGCGAAGTTCCTTATCCAACATTCTATTAGAACATGTGTGAAGCATATCTGGTTGTGTAAACAAAACTGGAATTCGAAAAAGTCAACTTACATGCTCAACATTTATCTCTCCTTTATACATAAACTCCACCAAACATTTGATATCCACGAATTTGACGTCTCTCATGATCAGAATGGGGTCCTTTTCTTCATACTGTGAGAGAATAGTTTCAAAATACGTACTGCAGGCTGACAATACTATTTTGTGGGCTTTGATTGTCTTTCCTTCACATGCCAGTGTAACATCACAAAAAGACTCCTTTTCCAGAAGCTGGGAAAACATTGTTTGCAGATTGGAATGGTGATATCTCCATCTTAGACAATATTGTTGTGGCAACATTATGAGATATTTAAATGGTTATGTTCGGGAAATTGAAAACAGTCAGCACAGTCTCACGACGTAACAGGAATTCTGTTGCAATTGAAACTTGAGGAATGCCTACACAAAGTATATTCGCTCAATTTTCTGGTTATGCACAAATTTCTTCGCACGTAAACACAAGTTTTTCGAACAATAACACTCTCATAATGCACAAAAACTGCCCGAAGTACGTCACATCACAATTGCAGCGTTCACATAATCAATTTCTCAAAATTTGGATTCGAGTTTGTTCAGTCATATGGAAAATTCCGTCTAAAAACTGTCCCTATATTTTTTATGACTCAGTGAGCCAATAGAAAACACGTAGGATTCCTACATAAAACATGAATACTCCGTAATATTCGCCGGGCCAAGCCTTTCCAGTTAAATCGATATATCCACCTTTCCAAAATATCTTCAAATTTCGCTAGGTTCACGTTCTATTATTCTCCCAGTCGAAGAGAAACTACGTTCACAAGTAGATTTTCACAAAGAATATTAGCCTTTTTACTGCGATCTAACGGCACCAGACCGCTACTAACGTCGAAATCAAAACGGGGTCAAAACTCTGACTGTACGCCGCAAATAGGCAACACACTGTAAAGCCGTATTTATTTTTATAATCTTGAATCTTGAGAAATTTTGATTTCTGAAACTATAAAAAGAAATAGAAAATCTATGAACTTGACATGTGCGAGGTTCAACGATCTCACACTTCTTTATATTCACGCCACTAATTAAGGCAATTAAACTGGAGACGGTTGAATCAAACTCAAGAATAATTCAAAAAGCAAGCAATAGATTTCAAGATATTTCATAAAATAGGACTTCTTTCATGAGTAACACTATGTGTAATTATTATTTCCTCTCTCTCTCGCGCTTAATTGCTTATTTTGAAAAATGATTAGAGCAGGACCGAGATATACGGCGTAGATAAACTAAATACAAATTTTTAAAGAGCGAGAAAGAAAAGCATAGCGTAAAAAATTCAAGGGGCGTGTTCTATGTTCTGTTAGAACAACCTAGAATCTACCATCCTTTACAACTACCTTTAAACACAGAATATTGATATTCAAGCAGCTTCAATAAAAATCTAAAAATATAATATTTTTTTATGAAATTGGATTCCGCATTATTCATTCTCATTTGATGATCTTTTCGGTTCACTCATTTAGAATCTAAATATCAATTGAATTAGCAGTAGTGCGAATGTTCCATCTTATTCTTGTTTCCGTTCGTCGTAGATGCAGTTTCAGAAATAACCTATCTTCAAAACTTCAAAACAGAAGATAGTACCAAAGATCCTCTTTGATAATACTTGAAATAAGTATATATTTAATGCATTAAGACCAACAAATTATGTCGGACGACGAAGTACAATATGTCAAAAAACAAAAAACTATCCATTATGGATCTTTGGAAGAATCTGAAAGAGCAAGGTTAGAACAAAAAGACGATGATAAGAGTGAAGATGAAGAAACTAACAGCATATCACAAGTACACACTTCAAATGGTATGTTTCATCATTTTCTTCGTAGTAGAATCTTTACATTTTATGATTTCCAGAGTATATGGAACTCGAAGATGCTATGTCTAGAGATAAACAAGCCTTACTGGAGGAATTTGAAAGAAGGAAAAAAGCTCGATCTATCAATGTATCCACTGATGATGCTGAAGTGAAAAGAAATTTGAGACAACTTGGGGAACCCATTTGTTTATTTGGCGAAGGTCCTGCAGAAAGAAGAAGCAGACTGAGAGAAATTTTGGGCCGGTAAGTTGATCACAGCCTATAATTTTTTCATGTAAGTGAAATTACATTGTCTTGTTTCAGAATAGGTGAAGACGCAGTTATCAGAAGAGAAGCTGAAGAAGAGCGGAAACTTTTTGAGAAAGACCAGGAAACCACTTGGTATCATGAAGGACCTGAATCTCTAAGAGTGGCAAGGCTTTGGATAGCTGAATATTCACTTCCGAGAGCAAAGGCACGACTCGAAGAAGCTAGAAGAATGCTTGACTGTCCTACTGCTACTAAAACAGCCAAAATGCAAGAGCTTCAGAAGAAAATTCAGGTATTGTCGATTCATTCAAGTCAGATAGGTGACACAAGACCATTATCTTATTGTCAGTTCAGTCCTAACTCCAAATTGTTGGCAACAGCGTCTTGGTAAGTAGCTTATTGTATTAATTAATAAATTATCGTACTGATGTGAAAATGAGGAGTTATCTTCTGTTTTAGGTTTTTATTGGATGTGTGAATTAAATATATTTCTCTTTCAGGAGTGGTCTTTGCAAAATATGGTCTGTACCTGATTGTGAATTGAAGCAGGTATTGAAAGGACATACCTGCAATGTAGGAGCCATAGTGTTCCACCCACAGGCAACTCTTAATCTTGATGAGAATGTGTGTAATATGGCTTCATGTGCCTCTGATGGGTCTGTCAAATTATGGGATTTGAAGGGGTAAGAACAGAACATTATATTTTGATAGTTTTGAAGGCGAATTTTAAGGAAACATAATAGGTATAAAAAATATCTGAATTGTTTTAACTTCGGGCTATCCATTCTAAGAAGTTTCAAGCTGATTTCAAATATTCACTCAGATTGAAGAAATAGGAGGAAAATTTGGAAATTGCATGAACTTAATAACGACTTGCTCAATGCGCAAGTATCGTCAAATTGTTGGCGTAACAGATACTCTACTCTAAAATTCACCAGATCAGGCATACAACATCCCTTTTTTCAATTGGATAAAATCAAATATCCCTTTTTACCTTAAATGATCATTTAGTTAACAGACTATTGCAAGGAAATACATTTCAAATGCATTTAATTGTAAAAAGTCGTTCACCAAAAGAAGCTTTTAGTACTTGATTATGACATCGGTCTTAACATTTTCAGAAAGGAACCAATTGCTGACATTGAGGGACATATGCCTCACAGAGTATCCAGAATGGGATTTCATCCCTCTGGTCGATTTCTAGGAACTTGCTGCTATGATAACTCCTGGAGATTGTGGGATTTACAGCAGTGCACCGAGGTGCTCCATCAGGAAGGTCATGTGAAACCTGTACATTGCATATCATTTCAGGTTGACGGCTCTGTATGTGCCACAGGGTAAATATTGTTACTGTTATTTTTGTTTCATATTGATTTCAAATTCAAATTTTGTATTCTGTAGAAAAAAGTTCCTGAAGATGTTAATAATAATCATATTTTAGGGCAAAAGTGCCCTTCAGCCCATTAAAAATTAAGTTTACAGTACTTTTTCAACAAAGACAAGATATTGCATAACATTTTAGACCTGGGAAAACATATACAAGTCGAACATTACTTCCAATTCTGGAATCAATCAATCCTTATTTCACAGCCTACTGGATGATGTATTTTGTGTAACTCCCATTAATAAAACTTGAAAATTTTTCAGTGGTTTGGATTCGTTTGGAAGAGTATGGGATTTGAGGACAGGTAGGTGTATCATGTTTATGGAGGGCCACCTTCAATGGATAATAGGGATAGACTTTTCGCCCAACGGATATCATATAGCCACAGCGAGTGAAGACAACACATGCAAAATTTGGGATCTACGAAAAAGGAACATCCTATATACCATACCAGCCCATACAAACTTGATATCCGACGTAAAGTTCCAGAAAGATGGAGGTGATTACTTGGTAACAGCGTCCTATGACAATACGGCCAAGTTGTGGACAAACCGTACTTGGCAACCATTGAAAACATTGTCTGGTCATGATGGAAAGATAATGTGTGTCGATATTTCTCCTGACAGTCAATATATTGCTACGTGTTCATATGACAGAACGTTCAAGTTCTGGGCTCCAGAGTGAATTGTTGTTGAATAGGTTATTTATTATTAGTTGTAAAGCCTTTTTTAATAAAAAGAGTGAAGCTGTAAATAGTTTTTTATACATCATCAGGAATTAGTCAAGCAAGAATTCTTTAAATAAAGAAAAATTTTTCTACTATAATATTGTAGAACTTAGTGGGCTATTTTAATTAATACTAATATACTGCTCTACAAAAGTTAAGGAATTTGAGAAATTTCACACCTGAAGCTGTGGAACCTACTTATAAATGGGCTAAAGAATGGCTCAGATAAGTGAGTAAACATTTAGATTTCTCAAATTTGTTAAAAAAAAGAGGAGACTTTTGAAAAACTCAAAATTTCAGAACGTCCTCAACTTTGTGAAGTGTGAAGTATTATATGAGGAATGACTATTAAACAGTGTTCAATAGGGCTGTGCTACAATTGTACCAAATTTCATAGTTTTCTTCTAGAAAAATTTACCAGAATGGGGAATTCTCCTCAATTCAGGATATCACTGCATATGCAAGTTTAAACTGAATAATTATAAGTTTCATTCATGATTTTTTCAAATTCACCGCGGAAACTATTCAAAATCATTCTTCAAATATGGGGTTTTGAAATTTAAATCGCTTGGTTTCAAGTTTACGATTTGTCAACAGCGCCTACTAGAAAATAAAAGAACAATGTCCGATCAGCTTGTTTATAAAATAACAGCTGTTGATTTACAGGCGCGTACTTACTGGCGAGCTTCAACTACAACCGGCCATAAAAATCCCATAAAATTTTACGACCTTCCTCGTTCGTCGCAGACTTCATAGACAGCCATCTTTGTCTATCTCATCAAGATAATGTATTTGTTGTCCTTTATTATCAAGGCATATTTCAGTCAGTTGCCAACTTGTGCAATTGAAATGAAACATTTTAAATACCCATTTTTATTTTTCATTTTTAAGTGCTCAAAATATTTTTTTTGGTAACGGTTGAAATGGTTATTTCAGAATGTGACGTTTCAGAGATATTTCATAATAAATACATTATTTTAGTCATAAGGAATATTCCCTATTCAGATGGACAAATTTGTTGGCTTCAGTATTTCCAAACAATGAAACAATTGCTTTTTGCATTTAAATCTATATTTATATCATATTACTTTCATAAAATATTTACAGAAGTTTGAAGTATTTATATTACATATTTACCATTTGGAGTTGAGGAAATTATTTTCCTAAAATATTTAATTATCTTGGCAACTAAAAAGTTTTAAAATTTTTCATTAGAACTAGTTGGACAGAATATTCCGCATTTGCCTAATTGCTGCTACATTTCTTGCAGAATAACCAGAACTTTGTGACTGATATTGATCAGCAGGTATTTTCAATAGCACAGACAACTGCTGCAAGTTATCAGATATTGTCAGACCCAAATCTTGCATAACATTGCTCAAGTATCCTATAAAAACAAATTAATAATACTAATTAATATGTTTGCAATATTAACTTACCAATATCGTGTGATAGTTGTCTGCTGGCTGGATAGTTTAATTCACAGATGCTCAAGATCTTATCTGAAAATGCTTGGCAAGTTCCCTTTGCGACCAATTTTAGAAACACTGTCGCTAGAGCTCCTTCAGTATCATCTGCAGTACTATATTCCTCATTTATTGCTCTCAGAATGTAGGAGAGGGAAGGATTGTCCCTGAATAGAAAAGGTTCCAGATGTTGGGGCAAAGTCATCAAGTACTGTCCTATCTGAAAAATCAAATTCGAAATTGATTTTCCCTTTATTCATTAAAATGGGTTACTTCTATAAGGGTCAGATACAGAACAACGGAATTGGAGTACGATAACCTCCAATACCTTTACAAATATACAGGCTGTCCCAAGGTGGATGGTCTATTACACGTTTATAGAGAACTAATCATTATTTTCTTTTGTGTTGGCATGTTGGGGTTTTCTCCTTAAAATACACTGCGCAAAAAAATTAACGCACATATGGAAATCTCAAATTTATTCTACAACTGAAGGTGTTCTCAATGATGATTATTTTTATCAGAATTATGCATGCATATTTTATCACTTTCAACGGTTTTCTTCAATACAGATTTTTTTTCCCAGCAGGAATAAAAAAAGATGATATTATCAGATTTTGAATGTATTGGCTCCATTCTAAAATCAGTTGTTCTCGATCAATTCTAGTGATCAATAGTTTTTCTTTCGTTTGATTTTCTACACTCGATCGCTATGCAACGCGAAACACGCAATTTGACCCAAGAGGAATGTGCCCAAGCGGTAGTTTTGCGAGAAGAAGGGTGGACATACACAAGAATTGCAGAAAGGTTTGGAGTTTCCCATACAAGTGTGTCCAGAATGTTGTAGCGATTCAGGGAGACAGGTATGAATGTCCGAAGACCAGGACAGGGTAGACCACGGGTAACAACTGCCATTCAAGAACGTTACTTGAGAGTTTCTTCGTTGAGACAACGGTTTGCAACCGATCGCCTCCTTCAAATTCAGATTGAGCAAACTCATGAGGTGCAAATTAGCACTCAGACAATAAGAAATTGCCTCAGAGAATATGATTTAAGGCCTCGTGTCGCGGCAAGAGGCCCAGCTCTTACCCCAGCCCATCGAAGGGCGCGTTTGGATTTTGAGAGAGAGCATATCCATTGGGAAGAGGCCGATTGGGAAAGAGTTCTCTTCACAGGTGAGTCTAGATTCTGCCTCTACCATTGTGATCGACGTTCCCTTGCATACAGACGTCCACATGAAAGATATGCTCAGTGCAATTTCCTGAATACTACTGGTTTCGGGGGAGGATCGATTATGGTATGGGGGTGGAATATCTTTGACTGCTCGCACAGACCTAGTGGTCGTAGATAATGGAGCTATGAATGCTGATAAGTATATAAGGAACATTCTTGAAGAGCATGTAGTGCCATTTGCCCCATACATTGGTGAAAATTTAATTTTTATGGACGATAATGCCAGACCCCATCGTGCGTGCATCCTCTCGAATGGAATGGCCAGCAAGAAGTCCAGATCTCAATCGGATTGAGCAGGTTTGGGACAACCTCAATAGAAGGCTGAGAAGTTCAGAAAATCATCCAGCTACTCTTAATGACTTACGAATCCAACTCGGAGAAATCTGGGAAGGATTAGATCAGAACATTTTAAGATCACTCATTTTGAGTATGAACCGTCGTTGCCGAGCTGTAATTAACGCAAGGGGTGGAAATACCAAATATTAAATCACTTATCAACATTTCAGTATTTTGAAAATTGTTCATTTCTCTTCTTTCACATAAGATTCGGTGAAATCCTGAATTTTTCTTCCATTTAATGTGTCTTGTTTCGTTCAAAACCTTCCCGAGAGAACATAAAAAATAAGTTATAAAGTCAATGTAGAATTAACTTTCATTAAGATTGAGATTTTCAGAATGTGCGTTAATTTTTTTGCGCAGTGTATTTTAGGCCTAGGCAGCTTCCGGTTATACCGGCGAAAACAATCTACTACTTCCTTATTTCAAACGGCACACCTACTATGTCTTTGTATCGTTAGATAATAAGATAATTGATTTAGTGGAAATTTCAACAGTATGGCACACCTAGGGTAAAAAGGGAAAGGTCCATGAGTTACTGGGATTCATAAAAAAAGGTGAATACGGGAGGTCACTCTGTTTTGAATATTTCTGCTGGGAACGTTTTTTCAAAAAATGCCATTATGTTGAATTATAACACTATTTAGACCGAAAATGTACAAGGTGTTTATGAGAAGATCATCAAGTTGGACAAATCGAATTCATGAAAATACTGAGTATTTTCAAATTACAATCTATATTTTTTATTATTCCAGTCTATTCTACATATGAAAATCGAGACCACAATGAGGGCTACCGTTTTTGTGCTCACCAGTTGGCGCCACTGTAGAGTGAGGTCCAGAACATAGACAAACTAATGCAAGATTAGTTGACGGGACTTTTCATTTCAATTCTGGAAAAATTGAACATGGAAATATTTGGTTACAAACCAATATCTTGTTTGCTATTTTTGTATTTCTAATTCGCGCATGTGTATAGGTCCTTTTCTGAAAACGATTTGGCTTGAATTTATTCATCGTATAAAACGCGTATAATACATAGACTTTATAATAATCGTATAATTAAGTCTATGATGGGGACCTCACTTTACACTAGCACTTCTAGCGGCGAATTTACACGCAGTAGTCCTCATTGTTGCCACCTTGGAACATAGATGCATGGAATGGCCATTGTAGTGCTACGAACGCTTCTGTTGTCGTCCACACATTCGACACTAAGACAATGGATTGACCTGAATAAATTTATAAGCAAATAAACCTGTCTGAAAAAATCATAGTACACCACTGGGTTGCTATCAAAAAAGTGTCTGTATAATGTTTTCATTTCAACATCCTAGCACAAACAGAAACAGAGATAATGACCGTACCTAATAGACTGTTAAAATCTAGCCGATTTCGTAAAGAATTAATTTGACAACATCAAATGACAGTTATTGTCACAGGCACTTATGTTTCATCAAATTCTGTATTCACAAAATTGATTCAATCGCCTCCGTATCTAATATATTGCTTAGTGACGAACAGCCGGACGAAAAGTAAATCAGTAAGGAAAATGAATCAGGTCGAAAATTACTTGCTTTCAATAAAAGTCGACTTTTCGTTTAGAAATAAGTATGTACGTAAAATGTCATTTTTTGTTCAAGTCGACGGAAAATAGAATTATGTAGGTAGTGGCCGCACATAGTCGTGCTCCCAAAAGGGGGGTACTAAAGCGTTGATCGCAGTGTGTCGCAGCGACTACCATCGAAAGTCTACCTTTCTTCTACCAACTCTACCCACTCGTTATTTCGAATAAAAATTATTGTTGTGAATTTTTTTCATTGAAGGGCACATTTTCATTGAAATTAAATATTTTTTTCCTTCTCTCCATCTCTTGTGAAACGCCATGACTTTATTCCAATGCCCAAATAAGCACGATATTATTTAATAGGGCCAATAGAAGGGCGCAGATTCAAATAGAAGCTACTTTACCTCTGTAATATATTCCTGTGGCGACAAACTGTAGTCAGGCATGTCTGAAGTGTGGAAACTGGAGTTTGCGAACTGGGCCCACGTCTTTGACGACTGCACGACGTTCAACTGACTCGAGATCGGCGATAGTACCACCTGGTAAGTTGTATCGTGAATATCGGAACACAAAGAGACGAACTCGTTAGATATGTGGTCCAGCAGGGAGAGTTTGGTGCCCTCGGTTACACACTTGACAAGGGATTCAAACTCTCTTCGGTCCTCCTTGTTCAGGATCAGATACTTGAATTCCACATCCTCGAATTTTCTGTTGAGATCCTCCAAAACAGTTTCTGTTAGTTCCTTCTCGAACTGCTTGACCTTGAAATGAAAAACTATATTTATTTCCAGCCCCTGAATTCATTGATTTTTATCTATTTAGTGTTGAATCGACAGAGAAAATGTTTTCCTTTTTTGAAATGGGTTATACCACGAGTGCTGGCAATATTATCATTGAAATTTCTGTCAGAAATCAACGATACTAAATTGCTTGGTGAAACCAAGAGTCCGCAGGACAAACAATTAGATCGTGTTTAAGATTCCTTACAGAATTGGCGACAGTATTGTGAGCACGAGTAGAATTTATAGAACTCGAAAAAGATTATACGATTCTCACAAAATCAGTTTTTAATCCACGACACGTGTTTCGCGATCACAATAGCATCTTTAGGTGGGTGAAGGTAAACTGAAATATTTTATAATGAAACAAAATATATAAGCAAGCATTTGATTTTACTCCTAAAAATCTAGAGGGGATAATGACAGTTACCGGAACAATCGGAGAAATTTTGGAGCAGGAACAAAAGCAGGGGCTTATCGATATTAAAGACGAGCGATTGCCTCGAGAGTTAGTGTTCTAAAAAGAGTGAACAGTGAATTCCCGACGAGTTACCAAGTGCAAAGAAGTAAATTAGTGAGTGTGTAAATAAATAAAGGTAGGTCCTTGTACATACATTAGTCTAATAGTTATATAAATAAATTAGACGTTCTGGAAAGAAGACAATATTATGTTATGCCAAAAAAACTTCAGAAATTCAATTTCTGAACCGTGTTAGTTGATTGGAATGAGTCTACCTATCACGTAGGATGACAATTTCGATTCCACAAAAAGCTTTTGACATACAAATCGGGTTTTTCCAAATCCCTAAAAAATCTACTCTGCAATTATCTCCTGCACACTTCAACGTTTCACCATGATTAAATGTTCTTCTTTTATCGAAAAATCAAAATTAATTGAATACCCCAATCGCCTGTCACTACAACTGGAAGACAGTTCACTCAACCAATTTCAACTAGTTTGAATAAAAAACTCGTTCCACTATGATTGCCAGCGCACCTATTGGCTAAAACATAAACTATCTATTGGTACATATTTTTGGGTAAAAATAACCTGTGGTCTGCAAGCAGCAATCGTTCTCCTTCCCTCTACACTCCATATTCTTAACGAGGCTTTCGAACCACAAATTCTGTAATCGAGTTTGAAATTTTGAATTCGAAATTCACTTTTGCATGTGTGATTTTAGTGATTTGATACCAACTAAAAGAAATCCACAGAATTTCAGAGAAAGAGCAAAGTTACAATTTTTGGTTTTTCCCACATAACCAAAATAGGTACCATAGATTCAATTATTGGATATAATTGGACACTTCTTTTACTTATGTCTCTTTGATTCTTCTAATTCTAATTTAAAGGGATGGAGTTACTCTTTTCTGAACATATTATAACAAATCTATGCCAGACCTGCCACCTCATCCAGGGGTGTCTGTATAAGCACCAACACAAGCGTCTACCATATATTCAAAATTTCTTTTACGTAAATAAAAAATATCACATAGTTGCATTAAAAATAATATAATAAGGATAAATTCAGATGCATACCACCTGACGATATGAATATCGACAAGTGTTACGATCTGAATTGAACTAGCCCCAAATGGAGTACGCTCCACCGAAGAAAAGCAGATGCTGACCATGGTTTCGGCCTCATTTAGCCTCATTAGAGCAACATAGCATTTTTTTACGGTGGAGAACGTTTGGAATTGATGGAACTTTATTCAATATTAGCATGTTCTACTGGGTAATATTTACCCAGAGCGCCACCCAATATGAAACGGTGTCCGATTCAATCCCCTCCAGATAGAAACCAAGACGAAGACAATAGCATATGTCCCATATTTCCCTAATTCAGTACGCCGATTCGCTTTGCGAACGTCAGACGCATGATGAATTGATAAGTCTGGGAACGCGTTCAGATCACGTTCTCAATTCATCATGCCATCCACCAAAGATCAACTTCTTGAGAGCCATAACAAAAATAGAAACCGTCTTCATAATCGCCCCAACACTCCTCTACGAAATAACAGGATTACACTCATTAATCTTCAAAGGGGGGGAGCTTGCCAGGAATTTGGCACAGCAATTCCATAATAATGAAATTTTGGGAGAATTTTGTTTGAACAGAGACCACCATAGGATGCCACGCAGAAAACTTCCCTTTTATACCATATGTATATATATTTTTTGCATGATCTCCACTTATCCATTCTTGACTTGTAGAAACTAGATATTTTGAGTTGTTAATACAGACTGAAGGGCTTCGGTTGATGGCCTATTGAGGAATAAACACAATGCTATTTATTTTTACTTAAGTGCTTGTCATCTGTCATGAGCCTGAGACTGAACTCTGCGTCCCTTCTACATAAGGAGGGCCAATAGAACCAATTATTGGCAATCACTTGAACACAATGTACCTACTTAAATCATTCTTCTCTTAGGTCATAGCAACGATGCATGAACCAACCTTAACAATCTAAATTTGTGAGTTTTTGGGAATATTTAATGATTCATACCTTCAGCAAAACATCACCAGAAATTTGCAGCAGAGAGAAGCATAGCTGAAGGGTCGTCCAATCTTCAACGTTCTTCTTATTCCTCTCGATCTGCCTGAGTGCTACCCTGAAGTGGTCTACGTATTTGGAGAAAAAGGCCCTAAGCGCGATGAGTAGGCCGCAGTAACCGCAGTTCTCTGTTATGTCCGCGCATCGATATCTAGATTCCCTCGCTATGTCCATGACAGAAGGTACACTCAACCCCAAGTTTTGAATGGTGTCACTCAATTCTTCCTGCATGAAATTGACACTGGAAAGCTTTTTCAGCAGGTGAGCTTGTTCATAGGCTCCGTATTTATTGACGTAACTGATGAAAGGATTGCAGACCGCTTGGAACAAAAGCAGAATTTTCGCTGAATCCACTCTGACTGTAAAAAATATAAGATATATGTACTCCGTAACATACACGCTTTTAGTCGATATTACATAGCAGTTCCTCATGAGCAAACGTCATCTATCGAAAAAAAAACTGCTATTTGTGGGCGCATATTTCCAGACAAGGGGGCGTTATGATTTTGCCCAATTGTCTCTAATTTTCGGGTTTTTAGACGAAAAAATTAGGATTTACATATTGATGAATATTTTGTGGTTAAATTCACAGAAACTTCCGATGGAAGAGAGCTAGGGAGAATACGAAGACTTGTGCAAAACTTCTTGTGAATCGTATCACCAAAGAATGAATGAAATCATACACTGCGCAAAAAAATTAACGCACATTATGGAAATCTCAAATTTATTCTACAACTGAAAGTGTTCTCAATGATAATTATTTCTATCAGAATTATGCATGCATATTTTATCCACTTTCAACGGTTTTCTTCAATACAGATGTTTTTTCCCAGCAGGAATAAAAAAAGATGATATCAGATTTTGAATGTATTGGCACCATTCTAAAATCAATCGTTCTCGATCAATTCTAGTGATCAATAGTTTTTCTTTCGTTTGATTTTCTACACTCGATCGCTATGCAACGCGAAACACGCAATTTGACCCAAGAGGAATGTGCCCAAGCGGTAGTTTTACGAGAAGAAGGGTGGACATACACAAGAATTGCAGAAAGTTTTGAAGTTTCCCATACAAGTGTGTCCAGAATGTTGCAGCGACTCAGGGAGACAGGTATGAATGTCCGAAGACCAGGACAGGGTAGACCACGGGTAACAACTGCCATTCAAGAACGTTACTTGAGAGTTTCTTCGTTGAGGCAACGGTTTGCAACCGCTCGCCTCCTTCAAATTCAGCTTGAGCAAACTCATGAGGTGCAAATTAGCCCTCAGACAATAAGAAATCGCCTCAGAGAATATGATTTAAGGCCTCATGTCGCGGTAAGAGGCCCAGCTCTTACCCCAGCCCATCGAAGGGCGCGTTTGGATTTCGCGAGAGAGCATATCCATTGGGAAGAGGCCGATTGGGAAAGAGTTCTCTTCACAGATGAGTCTAGATTCTGCCTCTACCATTGAGATAGACGTTCCCTTGTATACAGACGTCCACATGAAAGATATGCTCAGTGCAATTTCCTGAATACTACTGGTTTCGGGGGAGGATCCATTATGGTATGGGGTGCAATATCTTTGACTGCTAGCACAGACCTAGTGGTCGTTGATAATGGAGCTATGAATGCTGATAAGTATATAAGGAACATTCTTGAAGAGCATGTAGTGCCATTTGCCCCATACATTGGTGAAAATTTCATTTTTATGGACGATAATGCCAGACCCCATCGTGCGCGCATCGTTCAGGAGTACCTTGAAGAGGGTGAAGTCTCTCGAATGGAATGGCCAGCAAGAAGTCCAGATCTCAATCCGATTGAGCAGGTTTGGGACAACCTCAATAGAAGGCTGAGAAGTTCAGAAAATCATCCAGCTACTCTTAATGACTTAGGAATCCAACTCGGAGAAATCTGGGAAGGATTAGATCAGAACATTTTAAGATCACTCATTTTCAGTATGAACAGTCGTTGCCGAGCTGTAATTAACGCAAGGGGTGGAAATACCAAGTATTAAATCACTTATCAGCATTTCAGTATTTTGAAAAGTGTTCATTTCTCTTTTTTCACATAAGATTCGGTGAAATCCTGAATTTTTCTTCCATTTAATGTGTCTTGTTTCGTTCAAAACCTTCCAAGAGAACATAAAAAATAAGTTATAAAGTCAATGTAGAGTTAACTTTCATTAAAATTGAGATTTTCAGAATGTGCGTTAATTTTTTTGCGCATTGTATTTTAGATCGAAGTGATAGATTCCAACTCGAATTGCCAATGTGCGATATCACATATTTGAGATTATAACCCAGTTAAACATCGGATTCGATATTTTTTTGTTTTTGGACTTTCATAAAGGCTGAGCTGTTTAGGGTTGTATGTTTTCAACTTAACACATAGTATGTTTAACTATATCCCTATTTCATTTACTTTGCAGCAATTTCACAATATATGTAATATAAATTAATATATAAAATACATACCTTGTGCGGTCTGCTTGATAACATTATTCAAATTATTGCAAAACTGTATTATCGTCTGTTTGATTTCCTGTAGAAGGCTCAACTTATCTGCCACCTGTTTGAGAGCAGCATCAATGCATTCGTTAAAGCTAGGGTCCAAAGAAGTCAGCATGTCAATATAGATGTCCACCAGGGTTTCTGTAGAGGTCTGATTAGAAAACACTTGATTGAACCATTTATTCTGCGTATGCCAGTTAGATATCAACAGATTGTAGAAAGTGTGCATCCATTGTGATACAGACTCATCCTGATCTTTTTCTAGACTGGCTCTCCATTTCTTCAGTAACACTTCCTTTTGACACTTATGATAGTATTTCATGAGCTGCGGCAGTCTTTCAATAGAAGTGAATATTTCTGCATATACTTTAGCATTTTCTGGAAAAAAAAAACAAATTTCATGATTACATATTTCATATCGGATCAGAGGTAAAAATGAAATACTGATTGAAGAGAAGAAACAAAGCCATTAGTTTGCAAAGCAACAACACTGTTTTTTCAAACACAAGTGGAATTAAGAGGGAATTATACCAAGTCACTTTTCAGATGCTGTTGAAGGGAACTTAAGTCTTTTTCCGATTCCCTTTACACAATACAGGGACTGAAAATAATGTAGGTAGTTGATGTTGCCAGAACGTGCCAATTTTCACTGATTCAGGAGGTATACTACACAGAATATACAAAAAGAGAATGGAGAATTTCAATTTCGAAGATTTGTTCTATCGGTTTTACTGTTCATTTTCATTTTATTATTTTTGGAGGAAAATTCTTGAAATGGATGAGGAAGGTATCGATGCAGAGTAATTTTTTTTCCCGAAAAATGTGGAAAATTCGTTTCCGAATGTAATATAGTTGGCTCTGCCCAATGAAATTCATTTTTCATGAAATATCCTTGAAAACCAATATAAATAGATCTGTAGCGGAAGAAAAATGTCATCTAAATCATAGATAGAATGGGGTGTAATTTCCTCTTATGCAGAATATTTGTGAGCTGGAGTACTGAAACTCGTCGAAATATTTTTCCTAATAACTATAAGAAGCTTTCAAGAGAATAATTCAGAATATTAAATTTATTGCTCAAGAAACAATTATCATAAACGTTACATTCATTCTTATCGTCTCAAAATTATTTGAAAAACCAATTCTGATAAACCATGTTTGACTTCAAACGCAGAAGCATCTTCAACAAAACAATTTTTTATTTTTATTCCCTGTGATGCAAAAGTTGAGAGAGAAAACCCATTATAAGTTTCAAGAAAATGCAAGCATCTCCCAAAATATCAATATGCAGTAGTGCACTGTCCACTGTACAGGGTGGGCAAAATTCGTTGTCTACTGAAGGGATCTCGAGAACTATAGCAGCTAGAAGAAAAAGGATGACACATTCTCAAGCTCTTTTTTCCTTACTATTCCAAATCTGCAAACAGATCCAGATTAACGTTCATAGATTTTGAGTTATATGTCGCTATTCACATAAATATAACATAAGAAAAAAATTCCATACTTTTCCCTTTTTCACCATAATTTCAAACTTAAATATAATTAGCAGATTCTAGCTTGAGATAGACAAAGCATAGGAAAGGCTTACCAGTATTATTGGAGGTAAATGCTTGCACAATCAATGGACTGGCTATAGCTTCTAACCTATTTTTCAAACCCTCCAATTGCATTTTGCGTACTTCATAATCACTAACATTCACCAATAACTTGAGAGATTGTTGCATTCCTAAGATTTTTCTTGATATTTGTTCTATATTTTTGGTATCAAACACATCTTCTAAATCATTGACTGAAACAGGATAATCAATATTATGCTAAAAATAATTGAAAAAAAAATCGATATACCAAAATACCTAATATGGCCCAATTGTCACTTTCATGAAGTCCCTGCTTGGCTATTTCTAATTTGTTTTTCATATTATCTAATTTCTCAATAGTGTTAATTGACTTTCCAGTTTCATTCTCAATAATTGTTATTTCTTTCTGTACTACACCCATCTTAAATCGAAGGGCTTCTGCTTCTTCCTGGAGTTGTTTTGTGTTTCTGATTATTTTTGGTAGTGAAGACAATACCTCTTGACTCGTTTCTTCTAAAGATTTGTTTACTTGCTGGACATAAAGTTGTAATTTCATAACAAGGGACATCGTATAATTCTGAAATGGGATTTCTATCAGTTCCTAATGGAATGAAAAGTACAACATTCAAACCTCCTTTTTATCTTGCTTTTCACCTTCTTCGAGAATTTTATTCAACCATTCTTTGGTATCAAAGTTTTCCTCAGAAAATACTGTAATATCCTTCAAAATCAAAAAATAAATTAAAATTTCATCAGAACTAATTCAGAACACTCACCATAATACGTTGGAAATATTATTCTTAAAATATGAACCAATTCAAAATTATTAAATTTTGTTATTTAAAAATTTTTTTTTTATATTTTCAACCCTTTGACAAAATGTCAAAAACCACAGATTACAGACTGGTCAAAAACATAGATGAGGCGTGAAGTTGGCTGACAGAAGATGGCCGAATCAGAGATATTCTCTGGGCCGAATCCGAAGTGGCGATGGCCGCCAGTGGCGTACATCTATTCTTATTTTCGCCGAAAAAACACTTCTGCGGAATGCAAAGATATTACACTTAATATCTTTGGCGGAATGAGATTAGGACTTGAAACGTTGATTGAAGTACTTCAATCAACGCTTGAAAGAATATGAATATTTTATGGTCGGTACATATAAATTTGATAATTCCAACAATTCTTCAATAATAAAATAAAATAAAAATAATGTTCGATATAATTTTTCGATAAATTGAACTGAAATCACCTAGGCGCCAAGTTTTTTCCAATAATTCTCAAGTTCTAACGACTGTCAAAATGAGATTTCACAAATGATTGTTGACTATTCAAGATTTATATTCCGTAAAAAAAATTGCTTGCAGACTACCCCTTTATTTCGACCCTTTTCCGTATATCAAATGAGCAAAAGTTTTTTCCATATAACTTCTGAGTTTAGACAACTGTCAAAATGAGATTTTTACACAAATGATTGCTGACTATTCAAGATTTATTTTCCGTAAAAAAAAAAATCTTGCACTGCTTGCAGACTATTAATACGTAATAGTTCTGATTAGTGATTCATTCTGTATTGAGTGCAGAGAGTGTTTTGCGGAAAGTGATCATTGTAGCTGGCTTTTCTTACTTTGCGAGCCATCAAAGTAGCTACGTTTAGAGATAGCATTGTAGCCGGGATTTCTTAATACTTAGTTTGATTTCCGCAACCTGCTATTTTCACCGTCCTTATAGCAAAGCTTCCGCGAAAGAATCCACGGGTACGCCAAGTACCAGACAGAGATATATCTTCTATATCTCTGGTACCAGAGCAACCACTGCAGCCGACCTCCTTGAAAATAAAACCGTATATCGAGCCCAGAGGTAAGACAGTGTAATAAATAGGAATATTGACGAGATATATATGCTTATAGAATATTGGGCTAGGAAATTCTTTCTCGGGCTCTCAACGTCCAAGATAATTGAAAATAAAGGTTTTGATGACAAGCGTATGAATGATAATTTTCCACTCGGAAGATAAGTGTCGAAGAAGTAGAGTTTCATGTTTCATGTAGGACATAAGGCCGATTTTAAGTTAAAAGGAAAACGGTTTAGTTTAGATAATAACTCGCCCATAAGAGCTTATATATCAATTCAATATTCGAAGATAATTGATTCGGCGTTGTAAGAATTAGCAGGCTCTTGAGTTTTAACTGGCTAATTCAATTAGTTCAGAAAAATGCAAGGTTAGAGCGTCGTGGAATAATCGGGGAAACACCCACGAGAGGTGGAGAAGGAATTTGGGTTTTTGATCTAAGAAGGGGAATAATAAAAGGAACCAAAAAAGGGAAGGGAGTCAGTTGGTCGAAGAAAATATACGTCGGGAAGACGGAAGTAGAATCCGGGATTCTAATAGGGTAGATTTGGAAGTCCGAGAGTAGATTCGGCAGTTCGAGAAATTTAGAAGTATTTTTCGGAGTTAGGTCTCAAAAAGGGAGACGGGTACAAGCTATTCGGGGAATAGTGTAAGAGAATTAGTACCGTGGTTAAAGTCAGTTCAGGGCGTAACATTGTTTTTATTTGTGGTATAGATCGGATATAGGATTTTGGGAATTTCGTATAGAGTCGAAACGAAGAGCGTTAATCGTTGACGACGGAAAAGTGCGGGAAGTGCGGTTGAGTGTAAAGAATTCGCCGTACTGTGCGAGGAAAGTCTGGTGATCGAAAAGTTTACCAGCAACCCCAGGCGAACGACGGTCGCTGGTCGCAGAAAAAGGTAGAAGGTTCCAATTTTTGTTTGTCCAGAGTCCTGAAAGCTCCTCTAAAATTCATCTGATTTTTGATCATATTCTTATTGTTGTTGTGCAATTGAGAAAAGATAATTTTAATCCAAGATTTTATTGACGGAATTTTGATGTTTATTGCTTTGCGTACTTTGCATGTGTGAAAGTAGTTGAGATTTTATTTTGGTCGTCATCGACCAAATACATGCTTGTAAAGAAGTATTCAAATTTCTGCAATAGATTTATTCGTTAAATTTCACCAGAGTTTCATTTAAATTTTCTCCCCAGAAAATATAGAAAAACATCAAAGACCTGTCCTTCGCGCGACGGGCCGAATCCACCATTTTAGCCTTTAAAGGGGCCTTCAATTTTGTGTAGTTAACATCTTCAAAATAATCACCCCTGTTCAGTGGAAAGCCGCTCTTCCATTGATTCCAGATAAGGGGTGTTTTATTTCAACAGCACTCTGTACCAAAGATTATAGAGACTCTATAATCTTTGCTCTGTACTTTTAACTGGAAACCTCAATTTAAACTCCTTTGCCCCATTTAGTTCTACCACTGCTGGGTATACAATTTACTGGCTGGCGTGCAAACCCGTTGGGAGCAGAAAACAGAGCTGAGAACATTTTCCCACCGCCGGCAATGCGTTGTTTTGGGTGTGTTCATAAACTTACTCCGAGAGTAGAGTATGAGTATGGTCATGCTCAGAGAGCATACTCTGAGGAACTAAAAGTACGTTTGTGAACGCTTCGGGTAATCAGAGCTTGCTCTGAGTAAAGCTACATTCACAATCAATTCACAGGCCGAAGTGTACTTCGGCACGGAAGCTTAGCAGATGGCGTTCTCCGTTACCATTCACAATGAAATTCAAGACAAAATTTCTTGCAAGTCGCAAACTATCACTTCGGCAAGGAATTTCGTGCCGGCTATAGATGATGCTGATGCTTATGTTTTGATCAGTTACATTTTTGATTCATTTGAGTATTTGGTTCCAAGATTATTGCGAATGGTAAATTTCGTGCCGAAGTGCACTTCGGCCCGCGAATTGATTGTGAATGCAGCTTAAGTTTGTGAACGCAACCTTTCCCGACCTGAAATTTATGACATATGACAATCTATGATTGTTTTGTTTATAAAAATTAGGTTATGTTTTCAACATAGGTTTTCAAATAGAAACAGAATGACTCCCATTCCAGAAGAAAAATTACCAGAGTTCTTCAAAGACGTTGCTCGAAAAAATGTATTGTATGCTCCTTTAAGATCGAAAACGGTAAATCCTATTGACTGGAATTTCAAAATCACGTCATGGAAGCAGCTCATAAATTTATATTGTTCTTCAAATAAGGTTTTTTGCTTCTCATTAGAGTCGTTGAAGGTTGCATTTCAAGATAATGGAAGAACACCAAGTTGCTTGGAAGAGGTATTGGAGAATATGCTGCAAAATAAAGAGATCGAACCATTAGTAATTTTTATCGAGAAGAAGCCCAAAACATGGATTGAGTGGGCAAAAAAATCTCTCATTTCTGTGCCGTTTACATGGTCATTGAACAAAATGAAAAATTTTATAATTTCTCCTGATCTGAATAAATTGGAATATGTACCTTTGGATGTCATACATCATGAAGCGGATTTACTTCTTAAAGAATTATCCATTATTCACAAAAATGAGGTGATGAGCTTGGCGGAACTCATACAAGAAAGGAACATTGATGTTAACAAGCAAAGAGATTTTGAGATCTTGTTTGTGAGTTTATATAACCGGAATAAAATTGACATGCTAGAAACTGAGGAAAGCTCTATTAAATCTGAGAATTTACTGATAAAAATTTGCGATCCTAAACATTATGAACCAATATCAGAGGTGGATTTAGGCATACATACCCTGAAAGCCAATGAAAAGGCTTTAGAAAAAAATATTGAATTTCTAACAGAAAGTGCTAATAAGTGTAAGGATGAAGCTAAAGCCTTTATAGTTAAAGGCCAAAAACAGTTGGTAAATATTCCCCAATATCATTTTTCAACCAAGTTCCAATATTAATTGACTAAAAATGTTTCAATTGCTTGAAACTACCTAGATGTTATTTTCCTCATTAAATATTTTCATTTTTGTAGGCAAAAGCAAGTTTGAAAAAGAAACATGAGATTGAGTTACGAATAAATAAGAAAGCAGAAACACTTTATAATTTACATACTTTATGGAATAAACTACAAGATATGACTCTTAGTGAAGAAGTATTGGATTCTTACAAGAAGGCTTT
Source organism: Coccinella septempunctata (assembly GCF_907165205.1). NCBI lineage: Eukaryota > Metazoa > Arthropoda > Insecta > Coleoptera > Coccinellidae > Coccinella > Coccinella septempunctata. The sequence goes on from NC_058196.1 coordinate 18,316,346, forward strand.
AGGAGCCTTCGAAGGAACTCTCAACAAAGGAGTCAACACAGATGCAATAGATGATACAATGTTAAAAGTAGCAGAGGTAAATGAACAAGTCAGTTTGTTTTTAAATCAGTGGAAATTATTATAGCTTTTAGTATAACTAATTGTAAATCTGTATTACAGATGTTAGAAATACAATCAGATATGGAAAGTGCCTTAGGAAGATCGCTACTGGACAATGAAGATGAAGACCTGGAGAGAGAATTGGAGGACCTAATGGAAAATGATAAATTTAATAATGACAATAAGGGCAGTCCTAGCAGAGACAATGATGAAAGTTTGATTGAAGCCATGAAAACTTTAGAACTGAATTTACCCAGTGTACCGTCTTCTCCTGTTATTGTTCATTATTCAGATCAAAATATGAGCAAAGAGGTTAACTAATATTAGCAAGATATTATTTTTGTAAAAATTTTTTATGTTTATTATGGCCAATTCTAGTCTATTAAGTCCAGTGAGTAATTTTAATTGAATGAAGGGTGAAGATTGTTTTCCCAATATTTTTTCTGTTTCATGTACATTTTTAAATATTACAGTACATATTTATATATTTTATATTACACATGTTTGTATGGAGTGTTTTATTGAAGTATATTTTCAACATGAAACTGAACCTCTTAAATTTTTCAGAAAAAAGCAGAAATAATCAAAAAGTGTGGCCTCGCATTTTCACAATTTTTTTCATAACTATCCCAATAACTCATAAATCGTTTATTTTTACCTAAGATATGATATGCTTTTGAAATTGCCATTAAATCAGCTCTCTCAGTGTGCCTCATCAGCTAGAACTAGTTGAAAAACAATTAGAATTGTATTTTATAAGGGAATGGAAGATAACATGCAACCATATGAACTAAATTGATAGATTATAGGAATGAATATAATACCTGATGATAGGAATGTGGAAATACCTGATGTACCAGGATGTTCCTCATCAATTAAGGAAGACATGCTTTCCAATGCATTTGCTGAAACACAAGGACTCAGCAATTTTGGTTCGGCCTTGGTGCAAACCATATCACTAGGCCCTTCCTCTCCATTATTTTTGAGTTCTCAATGAGGGGGTGTTAGTCGAGTGAATTTAAATTTAGAGATTCGGTCTGGACAAAGGTCAAGAACTAGAGAACAAGGAAATTTATAATAATTAGGTGAAAAATTAAAATAAAATCATAACTTTATTACATAAAGCTTTGGTTAATTCATAAATAAAATTTAATACAAATAAACAGAATAAAGTATATAACAGAATGGGAATTAAAAATATGATAAATGAAACTGGTAAAATAAACTGTTGTTGCTTTGTGATTAGCAAATTAAGAAATTATTTCCTTCGAATCTTATTTTCTTGCAGTTGTATTTTCAATGAACAAAAATAATAAGTTTTGCCAAGTCATACATGCAAACGTCTCCATCAATTTAATCTCTGAATGTGTGCCTACATGAAACTATTTCTTGGTGAAGACAGTCCGAAAGGCCCGAAGAATAAAATTTGGTTAGATTTTCTGCTAAACCAACTAGCTCAGTATCACAGCACCTTTTCAGAGTCGAAAGGAAATATTACTTGAAATCTTTGTATGGTTGCCTCAAATCCTTTGAACCGATGTTCTATAGTAATTCAAAACTCCCCATGTAGCTATGTCCCTTCTGAAATAGAGTAAGCATTGTAATATATGAATATGATAATAAGCTACGTTGGACGAAAATAGTAATTTTAGAAACAAAATTAATACCTGCAGAAGAAGGGATTACCCAAGCTATGGGAATAGCATTTCTATTGAGTTTCTGTAAACTTGAATTTGTGAAAGCTTCTCTTGGGAAATGGTTATTGCAAATTCTGTGATGTTTACTAACAGAAAATCCTTTCAAACCCAGAGTTTGCATCCACAGCTGATTCCTGCGAAAGAATATATACATTTTCTCACATGATCTTGGTTTGAATAAACAATTTTTCTTACTTCTCGGGGTTGTATGGAAAGCAAAATAATTTCTGAACTTCTGACTCGGAAGCCCCACATATTAAACACTTTCTATCAGCCATAATAAAAACTCAATACAAAATTTAATAACTCACTCTCAAAATTCTTCTGCACTCGGCATTCTCTAAAGAAAAAAGAAATTCAAAATTGATCAGATAAGATAACAGACATAACATAACCAAAGAGGAATTTGAATTTTTGACTTAACCAAAGAGTCATCAGCATTTTTCTTCTTCTTCTTTATCATTCTGTACATAAACATTTCAAATTATTCTGAAAACGAATGTAGCGCTATGTAAAAAATGGCAAATCATAAATCAAATGCGAGAAAAGGATTCAAGCGTATTCAAGTTAGGTTGACTCTATAATATAATAATAATATATAATTTTTTTTATTTTTCTAATACAGGGTGATTCATAACTATTGGGACATAGGCTAAGGGCAGATTGTTTGGACCAAAATATGGCGATAGGACCAAATATACCTCAATAAAATATTGCTGTGGAAAGAGATAGAGGGGGATACAGGTTGTAATAATGTACCATATCTAGAAACAATTTTTAATTTCGAATCAATTGAGTTGACATACATTTCCATTCGACATTATACAAAAACCATTAAACGTCTATATACAGGCTGCTTCAATTATATCGTCTTGAATCGTCAAGAATACCCAAAGTACGGTTACGGGGCGTGAGAATGTCCATCTTGTCATGGGAATGGAAACATATGTTCGTAACTCTGAGCATATAAATAGAAAAATTACTAACACTATGAACAAGACTGTTCATTAATAAGATATGCTCTCACTTTTCTAACGCCCCGTAACCTGTAGATAACTCTTAATAGAGAACAATCAAATTCCAAGTACCCATAAAACCCTAATCAATTGCACCTAAAATAATTTCTTTTAACACAAAGGATACCTGACATCTGACCGAGCACCTTTCGTTGCATATATAACTTCTAGCCATTTTGGGTATTCTTGATGAAGTTGAGCTAGTGCAACTCCATGCTGTAAAATCCCTGAACGGTTTTAATAACTTGGAAGTTTCAGCACAGAACTATATCGATAAAATTACCACAATTATATAACTGTCTCGACTGGAATGAAAAATGTAGTTTACAAGAGAGGGGGCGCCGAGTACCATGTACAATCATAAAAATCCAAGAATTTGACTGCTGAAGTAGATATTTGTATCATAACTGTAACTTATACGTTCAACCTGTTCTTCGAGTAAAAATCGGACTAAGTTCTTAGATGCCGCCTTAGAAGTTTAATATTCGTCTAAATCAAAGAGTTCACCATTTCCCTCATCGTCTAACTGCAAACTTTGGAAGTCTACCTTGTACCTTAGCAAACCTGTAAAGAAAATTACTAATTAATATTATCTATAATTATATTTGAAACATTGCAAACAAAAACATACACATCAATATTTATAAACAGACATAAAGTCGGCCTGACATTAGATTCATGTATAGGACCTTCATAAATGATTGAATCACAACTAACCTACTAAAGTATGACATGACGTTAGGGACGGCTGCCGATCAGTAGCGCCAACTGAAACTCGCACAAAACCGAACAATTTCTTAGAGTTTGTGTTGTCAACGTAATATATTCTATTAAATCTTTAAAACCCATAGTGCAAATTCATAGGAGGGAAGAAATAATCTTATACACTATATATTCTGAACTCCCAAGTTTATTTCATACAGGCTGACATGTTTCGGCGGTTAAGCCATTATCAAAGTCATTTTACGAAACTTTGGTTCAAGTCAGGTAATGGAATTATTAACAACTCTGGTTCGAGTCGAGAGAAAACATCAAAAACTCAAAAATTACATTAAATATCGAAAATCTAAAACTCGTGATAGAAACTGGCGGAACATTAATGGTTTAGGTTTAGATTAGGTAGGCCGCAAAGCTGATGGTAACGTTAACGTTAACCACTGACGAATGAGCATGCGTCAATTATAACAACTCTCTAATGACAAAAACGTAAGATTTATTTACTGTGCTCTAGACGCAAATTAGGGCCAAATGACCGATTGGGGTTAGCCTGGTTGGTTAATACTTCGAAGTTTTTTCTTTAATTCATAATTATTAATATCATTGAGCTTGTTCACGCTCAAAAACTTTTTTTTGTTGTTGTTAAATTGGTAAGTTTATACTTATTTTTAAAAATCATGAAAGTCAAAGTACAAAATGATTACTAAGCGACGAATGCCCAGAGTGAGGAGATCGAGACTTCTGTTTTCTCTGCTGGAATCTCCATCGGGCAGCCAAGGGCTGCAGGGCAAGAACTCCACCAAGGCTGCTAACAAGGCCCGAAAGGGGGGATAGAGGGAAGAAACAGCAGCAACGATCAGAGAGACCAAGGAGAGAGTAATTAGCGAACTTCTGCAGAACGCCTTCGACGTTTGGGCACTCTATAGAGGGTACCCTCCATAGGTCTGTCAAAAGACGGCTATTATACGGTCGCTGGGATAGAAACCCTTAAGAAGCAATTACACCACATTCAAATTCAAATTAATGACTTTCTCCTCCTGCTAAAGACCTTCTATTGATATGTGTTTTTCAAGGATATTTGATGAAAAAAGTAGTTCATTGGACAAAGCCAATCATATTACATTCGGAAATGGAAATGGAGAAGAAAATTATTTTTCACATTTCTCCGAAAAATAAAAAAATAAGGCTTCGCAACGATTACTCATCCATTTCAAGCATTTTCCACCAAAAATAATGAAATAAAGATGAACAGTTAAACCAGTGGAACGAATCTTAAAATTAGAATTCTCTTTTTTTGTGTGAATATCAACATCAAATAGTTCAATTATTTCCTTTCACCGCATCTGAAAAGTCACGTGGTATGATAATTAAGATACTCTTAAGATGATGGCTTCCACCCACTTCCCAAATCACATGGGAATCAGCAAAGAAATCTGGACACTTGTAAAAAAATTCGTTACTCCAAGCTTGGTAAGCAAAGCTGCAGATGATGATGAAATCTTCATGGCTATGGCTCAACAGGGCTTGGATTGCTTGATACACTTCCTGATAAGCCTTTTCAGATTCAGCCTAGCATGCAATTTCATTCCATGTAAATGGAAGAAGGTACTACATGAGCATACCAGAGAGCAATAATATCCTCTGAAGGCTCAACAGTATGCAAATCCACTTATCTTGCCTTCAACCTTATAGCCAGAAGTGCTGGCTCTCAATTCTAGAGAAACCTTGATAGCTGCAGTTCTATAATATCTTTCATGCTGCCCTCACTGAATTCCCGGTGAAGGCAGCCAAGGCTAGACGCGTTCCCCAAAAACAAACGTCATCAACGAAACACTCTGTAGGCTTCAAAGGGGAAGGACGAAATTATTGAGCATTTTCTTTGTGAGTACTCTTGTAGCGTGTTGCGATTATTCTGTATATTTGTGAATGACCGAAAGTCATCGTTGGTTTAGTTTAGAAGATCATCCATAAGTCGATAAGTGTACCTATAGAATCGTCCTAGTTCAGTTGGTAATTAGGAAGAGTTGTCTGTAAATGAAACCCATGCATGATATTATTTGTTCCTTACTGGGAACTCCTTTTTCCCGAAATATAATATTGTCACAACTGGGCCGATGCCAAAGCTAAACCGCCTAAAATCTGATAAAAAATACGGCCCATTGGTATGACAATCGCCAGTGCTTGTGCGGTACCGATTTCGAACAAGGTTTATTTATTTTGTTGAGCATGTTTACTTCTTGGAAAGACCAGAAATAATACGTGGGTTTAACAGGGTTTTATTCCGGTTCGAAAAATGTATTCTCTGATATTAAAAAACAAGATCTTGAAGGAGCATATGAGTAGTTTTCCGAGTTTGAGAAAACGAGAAATGAGCACTAGGCCTATGAAAATGCAGTCTGCAATGTCATTGAAATTATATAATGATGATGTTAAAAAGAACCAAAAAATGATGAGCCACTTGATTTACGTAATTTAACAAAACGTAACAAAGAATTGTCTTTTCGTGGACATAAGTAAAAAAGTTTTCAATGCCGGTAATTTCAAAGAAACTCTCTATCAGTTACGGTTCAGATACAAGAACATTTAAAAAGACATCAATGTTTCGAATTCACTTTGGACACTTGAATATGTCAAAGAATGAGATTATTTCTTGTTTACCAAAGTGAGGGCGATTTTCAAGAATCGTTTCGTTTATCTAATCAACGTTAACAATCTGTTGTCTTTTATTATCTACATATTTTCTATAGTCGTTGTTGCCAAATGGTGAAATGGAAAAGGAGCATTGAAGATTTTGTAAAGGTACAAAGATGTTGAAAATACATAATATAAGGAACTCTAACGAATTGTCAAAATCGTCGACAGCGTTCACTGTCGTGGGGCACACAAGCTTTTCCTTCCATTGATTCGCATGCTGTTTTGGTCGAATATTGTGTTTTGTGAATGTCTTTGGAAAAAAAGTTCTTCCCTACGTTAGATCAGAGTGATTAGACTATAAATTTCTAATAAATGCCTCTTTACACTGATACTAAAAAGCTTTGTGTGCCCCACTGCAATGAACGGTCATCTGATTTTGACAAATCGTTAGAGTACCCTATGTATAATGACTGAAAGACGCTTATTCTTCTTCTATGTGCGATGCCCCACTGGGCTGAACTGAGGCCTAGTGACCCATTGTTCATCCGCTTGTAGTTGGAGAGACTCAAACCCTGAGACAAGCTGACAAAAACGCCACAAGTCGACAGAGAGGATTCCCTTTCACCATAGGAATGGTGAGTGTTGTGTTTCCTAGGTGTCATCCATTCTTAACTCTTCGAGGTTGCTATAGATGAACAAAATATGTTCAACCGTTTCATCAGTGCTCCTGCACCAGAGGCACAGGAAACGACCAGTCAGTCTCATTCTATTTAAGTGTTCATTAAACAAATAGCCAGTCCACTGCTTCACTAGACTCGGCTGTTTCCTCTCAAGAGTCAAGAGTTTTTTGACCTCGGGTACAAAGGACGGTCTCTCAATGAGAAGCCTCGACTTCCTGAGACCACTTCTCATGCTCATTCAGAGGAAAATTTCCTGTCCAGCCATCTATTAAAGTAGAGCCTCCCTGCATTCCTCTACTAGGTGTGGGTTGACCCTCTCCGCAGAAAGAGATTTCAGGGTCTGACTGTCGCAATAAATAGAGATGTGTTTACCGGAGTTCCCTCTGCGGATATTCTCTAGTGCACAGTCCAGAACAGCATACAGTTCAGCCTGCACTATGGAACAATCCTTCCCTAGGGGGATGGACAGATTGAAACAATTCCCACTCCAGTCCCTGTGGACATCACAGAGCCATCGGTGAACCAAGTGGAACCTTTACTCACAAGAAGCCTGTTTGATGTAGACCATAGGTTTCTGCCAAGAACAATTACACTGTAGGGTTGGGCGAAGTAGAAGCTGGTGCCCTCGCGGTCTACTCTATGGAGAAGGGATGCGTTGGCATCCTTCACCATCTTGAGAGCCCTTGCGTGCCCCCTGAACAGTCCTCTATCGCGCCATTGTCCCTGTTCCCAAACCCTACGAGTTTTTATAGCCACCTCTGTAACAATGAGGTAAACACAGCCAGTAGCGGATCCAGCTCTCGAGAAAGGGGGGGGGGGTCACGGTCAGGTGGATTACATACCCGCCAATAGATTTTTTGGAGACAAATCAGCACCCCCAAGAGGAATAGTTCTTCAAACACCTAAATTAGTCAATACTAATCAGTGAATTGGAACTTAGCTTGAAATGGACAAATTATTCTTCCAAAATTAAGATATTTTTCATTATTGGAACCAATTACCCTTCAATATTCACTTAATTATGATGAGCAACTAAAAAAAAACAAAAAACAGAATAAATGTTTACGAACACTCAAATTCAATTCAATTTTCTCAATTGAAACATTTTTTTATAAAACACAAGATTTGAGGGTTCTTCCAGTCCAGGGGGGGGGTCATGACCCCCATGACCCCCCCCCCTCCTGGATCCGCGCTTGAACACAGCACACTCCATGGGTGCCGTAGGGGTGGATCTCAGAGCGCCTGTGATGGTTAGGCATGCGATCCTCTGACATAATGGTGCTGCTGAAGTTCTTCCCAGTCCAAGTGTAGGTAAGTATAGGCCTCACCACTACAGTGTACAACCAGTGCATAATGTGTCATTTGAAGCCCTATCCCTTATCAAGTACTCTTCGAGAAGACCAAAAAATTACATTAGCCTTGCCTCAATGTGTTCGGTCCACAGTAGTTTGTAGTCCGGGGTCACATCGAGATATCGGACTTGCTCGGATAGGGTGAGCCCAATCCCTAACAAGCTAGGAAGCTTGATGTTGTGGGGCTTCCTCCTCCTAGTAGAACCATCTCCGTTTTACCAGGATTAACCGAGAGTTCATTCTTTAAGCACCATCGTTCAATCATACACAGAGCATTCTGCATCAGATCGAAGATGACACTGAATACCTTACCTCTGATCAGTAGGACAAGGTTTCCGCATAGGCCACAACAACGAACCCAACCCTAGCCAGCTCAACCAGGAGCCTATTCAGGACAAGATTCTACAGTAGACGCTTGAAAATAACAGTTATAATTTGAAAAGGGGGCTGTAGTTCACCGCGAATCTTCAATTCTCACATCAATATCATCACTTGAATCCATCTAATTTCTCATCGAAAAACACAAATAATTCGTTTTATTTACAGATGCAGACACTTCGATCTCAATAAACGTACGAATTCCAGGTTGAAATGTCTTTTGAGTGGGAATCTGTTTAGATGAAAAAACCGGACATAAACATTTGGCACTGATTTCAAAAGTATTTTAAATCGAACGATTATTTCTACCTCAAACAAAATATTTCACTTCTAAACAAACATCGTTACTAAAATACGGTTGCAGGTAAGAATATCTCACACATATTGATACAATTAAATCCATCACATTCCATAAAAAAAAACACCAAACCAAAAGGGAATCCCATCAAACGAATTTTGATAATATTCCAGTTACTAATTATGACATAAAGTACAAAAAACCAATTACTAAATAAAACGCCAAAAGACCACAAATTAGAATAAAATAAAGGAAAAATCCACAAGCAAACTACGAGAACACATTTATTATATGGTGTATACCTTTTTTATTAAACCTCTAGGATATATGTGGACCTTTTTAATAATCATCAAGGTCAACATCATCTAGAGGCTCATCTGCCTGAAGAGATTGGAAATCAACTTTGTAGCGTAGAATACCTTTAGTATTTTCATCCGAGCAGCACAAATAGGACAAATAGGATTAGTGTTAGTAAGTTTGTTAATCACAACGATAAGAAAATTTATAACACATAAGTGAATTTGCAAAGAAACGTCAAGCAAAAAAAATGTTGTTGATCAGGAAACCCCATATAAGCAGGTAACCATAACATCTCATGAAATCATCAACAGATAATTAAAAACCTGGATAACTCAAAAGCATATTTTCAAAGCTGGATACTCACCGCCTATTCCTCCAAAACCTCGAACAAATTGCGATCCTTCTTGAGACTTATCCGTGATTATTTCTAAAGTAGCACCAAAATTCTTGTAGTTATTTGCCAGCCATTCCAACAGCGGCTGGCATTCAACTAATTCTAATTCTACGCCACTCTGAAAAAAAAGCATGTGTAGAAAAAACATGGCTTACAATGCAAATGCATCATGTTTTATGTTTTTCATTAGGCACTTAAACAACCTAGATGTATTACAGTTTCAAGACTGAGAGAAGGGAGATCAATTTAATATATAGAATATTATACTGTCAGGTTTTTCGAATCATCAAATATTTTAGAAGATAAGAGCGTTCCTCAGTTTGTTCAAAAACTCGATTTTTACATGTAATTTGAAAATTTCCTTGGTTATTTTGAGTAAGAATCACATTTTTAATTAACTCTATGGTACCAAAAAATTGAAAATTTGCTTAGTGAAAACATAATGCATATACTCCATTCAAGAATTATTATTCTATCTCAGGAAGCTGTGAAAAATCGAATTTAAGTTGGTATGAGCATAAAAAGATTTTGACTTGCGGAATTCAGGTTGGTATTGGAATAAACACTGATCCATGGACCAATTAAATCTTAGAACATAGAACATGTTCTATGTTCTAAGAATTAAATATGTACTTTGAGCATAGAATACATTCTATGAATATGTATAAGTCTATGCACTGACAGAAGATATTTTAAATTTTGTACTCTTTATATTCTTGGATCAATAGAACAAATTGAGAAAATTATTGTATTAATATAGAATGCTGATATATTTGCTCTGTTCCGACCTTACTGACGTAACTTACCATTAGGGCTGGGCTTTCAAGGCCTACTGGGATGTCAGTAATTCTCGAGTGGATAAAAATATATTTTCGAAATAGACAAAAAGTCGAAATTTGGTCATATTTGAAAAAACAAACGAATATTAACGATTTTTAATGAGAAGTTTTCACGAAGATCAAGAGTCCTATTAACATTTTTTTTCTATCTGGTCTGGAATTACGAGAAACAGCCAAAATCAAGCAATGAATAAGGCAGGAAAGAGAGGGCAAAAATTGCAGCAGACACACCTTTGGCTCCAATTTTGACTTCATTTTTTCTTAGATAAGGTGTTGTATGAAAAATCGATTGGTACATGTCTCAACTTCGGGGGACTTGTAGTTTGGGAGATATGATTTTTTAGTTTTAGTTCTTATGAAAATTGCGATTATTTGGTATAAATCAGTCGAATTGTAATATTTTCTCTGATCAGTGCTTGAATAACTAAATCCAATCGGTTATGCATTTAATTAATATTTGAAAATGATATTTTCATGTACAAATATGATTTTTCACTGTCCCAACCTAAACTAACCCAACCTCAAAACCATTATTTATATTTTCATCGAAAATTGAAAAATTCCCCACATTTTTTAGAATAAACTAACTGAAAACGTTAACTCATCGAGTTCTCTTAGTGCTAACATTCGAATTCATTGAAATTGATGAAAAAATCAAAGACAAAAATCCAAGGTGGTCGCTAAAGTCAAAAAAAGGAAATTTTATATTTTGTGTGTGAATACTTACTTCTTTGTCAGTGAAGTGAGACTTGTCCTTCTCCTGCTCGGGGGTCAAATGCAATATTGTCTCGCTACCAGAGGTGTGGTTCTTCAGAACGTATCGTTGGATGTCCAAATTTTCCCAACAAATCAACGTTTCCACTGCACCCAGTTCGAGACCTCTGAGTGTATCTTCAACTCCAAAACAGTATTTGCCGGTGTCCTGGCTGATCTCGTCGAAGTATCTTCCTATAAGCTTCTTTTCCTGGATGAATTTAACGTTTTGCAAAGATTCGGCGGCCAGCTCGATAGCCTGGTTGAATCCATTTTCGCCTCCATAAGACACGTCAACCAACTTGATGACTTTCACTTGCAACCTCTGAAGATGAAACATAAGTTGGTGGATTTTTTTTTTCATTCATGTTTTTGAATGTTATGAATAAGGAATCAAGATTAGAAGTAATGAATGAGAGATAAAGTCAATTCTCAACACTTAAATTTGGTTGCTCAAAGGAAAAATCTAGGAAGATCATAATTTGAATATTTATATCTATTTTCATTAATTCATGTCCAGTAGATCTCAATTCCTGGACAGCAGAGATTTTTTTATTAGCTTCTTGAAACCTACATATTGAAACAAACAAAACAAAAACTTACCGGATCAAACATGTCAGACTGGGATAATTCAGTCTTAAAATCCGCACTACCAGCCAATATCAGACCTGCTATATTTGGCTTGTCATTAGTAATAAACAATTGAGTGGCAACTTCAGCTACTTTCCTAACATAATTATGACGTTTTTCCATACGGAGACGTGCAAAACGCAGAGCCGACTGACCTCCTCTTCCATGTTTCTTCGGAAGGTCCACAGTGAACTTGTGCAGCACTTCTCTAGTGTTACCTGTGGTCATAAAATGTGATTAGAATTGCTTCTCAATAGATACTAAGTCGCTTACCTTGTAGAGTTCCAAAAAGAGCTCCATTACCATCCATTACAATAAAACCAAATTTGTTGTCATCAGCTAAAAGAGCAGTTAGGGCTTCGGTATGGAATTTATTGTCGCACAAATAAAGGGAGGTATTGATTGGTTTGAAAGGTTCGAAATCGATATTAACCTTTTTTTCTTTGCCCTCATCTGTTACTATAGTTCCACAGTATATTACCAATCCATTTGGAGGCACTTAAAAAAAGAAGGAAAATAATCCAAAACATTCTCTGCAGCATTTTTGATATTATTATATAGTTCATTCCTAATACAGAGCGTCATAAATATTTGTAACATTGCAGTGGGCATCAATTTTCAAATTCTTTAATATTTATAATAAAACCCATCAGTACCATGCACCACAAGGTATTTCAAATCCTACCGCAATATTATTACAATAATTTATAACGGCCATGCATAGACATCGATATGTAACATTTGATTTTATGATTCAACCATATGGACTGGTCTCACATGATAGATTCATTCAGAAGATGGAAATGGATATGTTTGCAAATAGTGTAAACATTGATCCCTTCCTATATAGTCTACTACCTCCTAGAGAATTTGATGTTTCCTACAAGATTATTTCTCCTGTTTTGGATGTATTAAAACTTTTATTATCACGATTCAATTCAAATCATAAAAATTTGTGTCATTTAAACTATAAGGTTCATTAATTTTCTGATAAATGATAATACTTTAACTGAATTATCTGTGTTAGATTTTGCCCCAGTAAATAGAACACCAATGCACATTTTTTTCATTTCTTACAGTAACGGAAAGTTACAGGTAAGTTCAAATAAAAGCTTTCGATTTACCCTTTGTATAGAGCTTCAGTCGATGTTGTACCGAAGTGATTGCACCTAGCACAGACAACCTGTTCACTCTCGACTTAATGTTGGAGGCAGTGCCAAATTCATCGGCCAACATTTTGCTAATACGTGATATTTGATCCTTGGGCGGAATGATGAGGGAAATCATACTCGTTCCATTCCTTGAAAGAGATGTGGTGGTAAAAGCATATGTTTTAAGAACGGTCAATTTGATAACCTACCCCCTTGCTTGTTCTAAACTCTTTATAAGCTTCTTTATTTTCCATATTTCAACGTTACGATCAGCCGAAGTCTCTTCGTTTGACATGTTTAATTCGTTTTATGGGTATTACTGTGAGTAATTAATATAAACGTGTACCCAATTTGAGGTTTTTGACTTACAAATGGCGCGACCCTGTCCTGTCACACTAAACCCAGTGGGGAAAGGAAAGAGTGAGATGAGAAATAACTGACGAGCGCTGCACCAAACCAGCTAAAACCAGAAAATAGTACTTCAGAACTACCATCTACTCTGTAATCTGTGAGACTGAGAACTACTGAGTCTAACCATAGAGTGAAAAGTGAAACCGAAATCACAAGCGCAGAAAAGCAGGAAATAAAATTTTCCCTACCGCGTTCGGCAATAGCATCCGAGAGCAGGAGGATATTTTAGTCACGTGACCATACGTGACCGTACGGATGTGTGTCCCATAAGAAAAACTTGGTTATTTGGCAATAAAAATAGTCTAGATACTATCTTCAATCTTGAATAATTCTCACCTCTTCGTTGAGATGATTCAATATTTAGAAAATTTTTTTTTTCATCAAAATATATTTTACGTATATATTAAAACGTACCACACAGATCATGGAGGGCTCGACTTCGATTTATCCCCACCTCAGATGTTTATTTTTTATAAATAGAATTTTTATGAGGAATCAAATGGTATTGATTTCAATCTGCGGAAGCAACAATTTTTTGAAATCTTCGTAAAGTGCACTAAATTATGACATTTGCATGTTTCAACAAATTGGGGTTTGAAATAATTTATTGGGAGAAATGTGAATAATTGATAAGTTTTGAATAATTCGTGCCCCACCTTAGATTATGATGATTATTTTTTATAGATAGAATTCTTTATGAGAATTCGATATTGTGAATCAGATTTTTTGTCGATTTTTTCTTGAATGCAGTAGAAGGTACAAAATCTTTTCGTACAACTATCAATCTCTGGAAACTTTTAATTCGAGAATAACGATCGAAAATTTCATCAAAATCCGTGCTATAACATGAAATGTTATATTTTTACTTTATGGTTTTTTGAACCCAAATCAATAGAGAAAAAGGATATTTTCATGTATGAAGGTGCATTCACAATTCACTTCGCGGGCCGAAGTGCACTTCGGCACTGTTTTTTTTATTAAATTCAAATTGTCATAAACGAACGATTTCAGAGCAATCCGACCGGCTCGTGGCAATTGCTGAACGCGGTATTTGTTCTGTTCTTTGATTGTTGAAGTCATAGATATCTGCTTTTGTTGAGAAGTTGCGTTCTGTGGTTAAGTAGTAAGAACAGGAACAAAAAAACTAGAAAGTATTCGCAATGTTCAAGTACAATTAGGCAATTTTCTAATTAATTTTCTATAGAATGGAAAGAAAAATGGGTTCAGTACAAATCCCAGGAACCAAATATGTTTCTCAAAGTTCGCAAATGTTGGTTTCCTCCGGAATTCCCGCTCTAGATGAAATTTTAGGTAAAATAGTAATTTTCAGGTTAGGATATATGACCAGAAAGAGATTAAAATATCCGTTTGCCTCATTCGTTTTTCAAGTGAATACATTTTGGAAAGTATCTTGAAAACTGTATATTACTGCTAGTAATCGATTTATGGAGTTGTTAATATTGGTTTAATTTCAGGAGGGGGTTTACCTGTTGGTACCGTAGCCCTAATTGGTGAGTTTCTCCTTGCTTTTGAACTTTCATTCACCATTCCATCTCACATTGTCCCATTAATTTTTTTCTCAATTAAAATTTGAATGATGGAGAACTTTCGGTTAATGTAAGTTGTGCAATGATAAAGCATGGGATATCAACACTCGGAGTATAACATTTTCCTTTACTTGGGTTTATTATTTTTGTTTCGGTAATTACTTGTAATGGTTGTATTTTTTTCAGTATAATAAATTATTAGAGACCTTCCAAGATCCATCTTTATATGGTACTATATACTTTATACTACTATATATTACATGATGTTGTTTGTTCAAATTGGAGTATAAGCATTTTAATTCATTATAATAGTATTTTTTGATTTGAATTTTGTATTTATATTTCGAAATTGTGGGGAGTTTTATAAAAACTCAGATCAGAACATTCAATAGGAGTGATGAAAACATTTTGTGTTACACCATAGCATATATTTTTTAATCGATATTGCTGCTATTGAGCTAGTACAATTATTGAACGTGATATGTTTAATTATAACTATCTTATCTTGCATGAGTCATCAAAATGAGATATTTGATTTGTAATGGAAAATAGCTGTTGTGTTGAGGCATGTTTGAAGTTATCACTTGCGCTATTCTTGGACTAATTGTTGACTTATCATTGCTTGAAAGAAACACTAAAACATAGTGATCAGTACTTCTTAATCAAATTTTTTCTATTGATTATTATGGTCCATTCAAAATGAAGTTTAACATCTACTAATAATTCATCATTGCGAAAAGGGCTTCATGAACTATGAATTAAGGATCAAAAATCTCCTGGTCATGAGGAGGCCTATTACATTTCCGGACTTACAACAGATAGTCTGATGACAGTTTAATTTTCGTTATTGGCTTTTTCATCCAGTTCTTTCAAGGTAGATATTCGGTTGAAACTCAGTTGCAAACCTGTCTAGTCTGGTACATTGCTCTCAGAGACTCCCGCTCCAAAACTTTCTAGTGTCTACGTTAAAAGTTGAAAGTTATATTTAAGCTGGTCTTTGTCACAACCAAGTCGATTCTCATGTTAAGCACTTTTCTAGCCTTTCTTTTGGTCAGGTGTGGTTTTGGCACAAAGACTAGCCTGTATCAATCTTTCAGTGATAGGTTGTAAAGTCTGTGTTGCTCATTTTGATGCGTGAAGAGGAGGGAGGTCGAGTAGCATTTCCATGGACGCAGTGGGTGTTTAGTTTTGCAACTGTTTAGTTGCAGCAGTGAGTACAATGGATTTATATGGGGATGCGCCGACATGCAAATGAAATAGTTTCAGCCTCGACATAAACTAAGCGATTGCGCAACTGTTTTGAGCACAACGCTTGTAGTGCTCCTGCGTTCGTTTATTTGCGGTTGGGTTTATACTAGTCGGTGCTGTTTCCTACTGAAGTGTTAATAATTAAATATTATAGAGTTTCAAAATTGATGGTCACTGCTATGTAACAATCATTTGCTTAGCTTGTGTTATAATATAGATTCTGTTTTTCACTGATAAAGAGAGTATATGTTAAGGCTAAAGTTAGGCACGATCGAACAGGTGTCTCTACGTAATGAATTCACAGATGAAAAATTCGTGAACTTGGAGTCCTGTTCGTGAAAATGACTATTCGAATATTTTCACTGTTTTATTTTAGTTATTGTTACTGTTATTTTTAGATCAATCAGGAACATTTTCATTTTATAGGAATTTTTTCGTTTTTACTCATTTTATACATGGTGCATCAACAGAGCGACTCAATCGACTCTACTTAGCGCATAAGCTAAAATTATTCTGACTTTATGGGAAGGTCCGAAAGTGGTAAAAGACGATACCCCCCCGTTTTTTCAAATGAGAATAGCCAAAATTCGTATCATATTCTAAATATGCAAGAAATTATTATTTCAGAATGCATTGTACCTCAATTGTCATGTGTAATTTATCAATGAGCTTTTTTGATGTAGACCACTTTTTTCGACAAATTTCGTTGTAAGGGTAGTTTTAACAAGAAATCATATGTTTAGAATTGTTTGAGATAAATGTATGATTTTTTTTTAAATGAATCCTCAAATTGTTTTCAAGTCTTTTCCATTCTACAGATGGTCCGAAAGACACTGCGATTTTTCGAAAATGACCTTTGAAAAATGTCAATAAGTCCATTTCTTAAAATGGCATGCCTCGAACTTATTTGTCTGTTTGATACCCTAGTAAGTGATGTTCATATTTATGGAAGCATTTTAGGCCTAAAATTAATTTTAAAAACAAAAACTATTCATTCAGGCCAAAAATGTTTTCGATATGTTATGTAGGGTCTTATCATTTCCAGTAGTTCTTTAAAACTCGTTACACTCATTCGGTAATAATTGAAAAACTTTTTGGGATATTTTCGTAAATACAAAAACATTTTGTGAAATTGACCCTTTATCAAACGCTGTGAAGTGAATATGTGTTCCTAAATTTTCTTCTTTTGGAATATTTTCTTCCTCCTATGAGTCCAAAGGCACACAACGTTGCTAACACATCGATGTATTGCAAGTGAAAATTTACATGTCGGCGTCCACCTGGAGACCAAACTATTCGGTTGCACATATGGGCGCACTCCATCCGCCTGCAATTAAACATCGTAATACGCGAGATGGTATACTATACACAATTAAAGGAATTCCTAATAAAAAATGAAATACTCAGAAACAATCAACATGGATACACAAAGGGGAAGTCTATAAAAACGGCAGAGTACCAATTCATTAATGAAATAGCCCTTGAAAATGGAGAACTAGCTGCGGGGATGTTTCTTGTTCTGACCAGAGCATATGATTGTTTGGACTGTAAAAAATTATTGAGTAAGCTGGAGAGGATATGGGATTCGAGGACCAGCATTGCAATGGGTGAAATCATATTTCACATTAAGAAAACAAATGGTGAAAATGGAAGTTGAAGAGGAAGTGTATAAATCAAATATCTGGAATAACTAATGCTGGGTATACCACAGTGAAGCATTACCGGACCTTTTTTTTTGTAGTATACTTAAATGATTATAAAGTGAGTGATGATTCAACAAATAGGAAGGTAAAGTACGCAGATGACACCAACCTACTTGTGAAAATTTATATCCAGAGCTGAAGGAATCATGCGAAAATACGATGGAAGAAACTGATAAATTGTTCAAGAGTAATAATCTTATTTTAAATAGAAAAAAACCAAGATTGTACTATTCACTCCAAGTAATGTAGGCATGGAAGAAAACAATACAATAACTCGTGAGAACGAAAAATATCAAATATCAGAGCAATCAAAATTTTTGGGAGTACATATAGATAATTGGAAAGAGCTTATAACAGATCTCTGTGGAAAAATTCAAACAGCATAATATGAGATTTGTTCGTAGAGTGGTTTGTAGTGGTTGTGAACTGTACAGACCAAGCGAAATTCCATTTTAGGGTAGCGAACATCCATTTGCGCTTGCTCTGTACAGTTCACAACCGTTGTGAACCACTCTACGAACAAGCCTATGGTTTCAGAATAACATAAAAATATTTTAGTCAACGTAACTTTAAAATTGTGTATCATGCAACAATAGAGGCCAATCTTCTATGGATTCGGAAATATAAAATCCTTATCTGTGTTGAAGAAAAAAGCAATAAGAATTCATACCTGCATGAAATATGATCATTCAAGCAGAGGTATATTCAAGAACATGGGATTGCTAACCATTTACATCATATATGAGTACATGCATACCAGAATATGCACTTTTTATTGAGAAGAATCCTTACCTAAATATGAAAACCCGAAAATTACTATGAATCAAGAAATATCAACTTTATATACCCGAAACACAATTTAACAAACCAAAAGCAAGCTGAGTACAGATGCCTGAAAATCTACAACTGTTGATATAGATTCAACACTATAAGGTTCTAGATTCTAGATCCTTATTATTAGTCTTGAAGATTATACAGGCTGGGCCATCCCGAATTTTGAGCTTCGGGATGGAATAACGAAAAAACGCTCGTACAGGTCAAATTTTGTTGAAAGGGGGACAAAGAAGGGTGTTCAAATGAGTTTGATATCACTACCCCTCTAGCCGCAACCCCTAACAGCTTTCATTTTTGAATAGGGAAAAGGGGTCGAGCAGCACCTTGTTGGAAAGGCAATTCCATTTCCTGCATGAGTGTATTTTTTTTTTCATCGCTTTATTATTATACAGAGTGACTCAGTATTCCATCAATAACATTCACACGCCGAATTTGGATCTTTGAGATGGAAAAAACGCTCGGACGGGTCAAAAAATGAATTCGATATCACTACCCCTCTAGCCCCTACCACTTAGAGCAATTTTGCGTTGAATTGAAATTTTATGATGACTCACGAGCGAACTGTCCCACACCAACTGAAACTGCTAATTGAAACAAGCCTATAGATTAGGAATTCCATTACATTTTTCAGATTAGACTAGGCCACATTCAATTACCTCAAATTTGAGATTTTTCAAATAGAATTTTGTAGCCGATCCCGTTGAAATAACCAATTTTTCTTTTTTTTCCACAGAAGAAGATATGTATGGTACATATGCCAAAGTTGTGCTGAAGTATTTCATAGCTGAAGGTGTCGTATGCAAGCATTCGGTATTTTTAGCTAGTCAAGATTCAAGTCCTCATGAAGTGGTGAGCCTGAATAATAGAAGTTTTACCTTCACCACGTAAATATTCATCTTTTTTTTTTTTCAGATAAAAGAAATTCCTGCTGTGATCCATTTCGACCAAGAAAACACTACTAGTTTCAGTGAACCCAAATCCTCTGATACCAAAATGAAAATAGCCTTCAGATATGAGAAATTACCAACTCAAGAAGTGGAGGATAAACATATCACATTAGGACACTTTTATGATCTTACAAAGTCAATGCCCCTATCAGATATCGAAAATACAGATATTTATTACTGGAACGGAAGCAGGGTAGAAAATGGTTAAGTTATCCTGAAAAATGTATTCACATTTTGTTGACTGGTCTTTTATCTTTAGGTGTCAGTAGCTTCTCGAATCCTGCCTATAATGACTTGTTGCGTCAGATCAAGACCAAGATAAAGGATGACAAGTATTTTCTCAAAGACAACCCTTCAAAGAAATCCATACTACGAATAGCCTTACATTCTTTAGGGTCACCTCTCTGGTTACCTGTTAGGAATTCATTACATTCCCTGGACTCAAGTAGAGATTTGGATATGTTTATTTTCTGCTTGAGGGCCTTGGTTAGGTCTGCATTAGCTGTAGCTGTGATCACTATTCCGTCTCATCTTTATAGGGAGGTATGCTATTTGTTAGAAACGAGTGCGATCTCTTAACTATTAACTAGTGGGCGATACAGGCTTTCTCAGTCAAAATATATTTATATTTTGAATAAATTCTTTCATTAATAAGTATTGCATTGTTTCAGCATGCATTAGAAAGATGCATACACTCTAGTGACATATCTATGCGGCTACAATCCTTTGCCGGAACGGAATTGGAAACTAACAAAGTATTGTCTGACTATCATGGATTCTTTCAACTCACCAAATTGGCCCCAATAAATTCATTTGCTTCAAGACATCCTGGTTCACTAGAGTATGTCTTCAAGTTGAGGAGGAAGAAGTTTGTGATAGAGAAATTGCACCTGCCACCAGGTAAGGTTCGATTCCTACACATTGTTGAAACGATTTAATATGAGATGAAGTAGAGTCAAATTTTTTATTTTCATTTCAACTACCATAATGTACATTGTTAAAAAAAAACATAATTAATGAATTATTCTCATGTTTCAGATATAGAGGATACTAGCAGCGATAGAAGTAATAAAGGAAAGATTATCACTCCTGGCTGTCATGGTACAAATAGGCAGTTACTAGATTTCTAGTAAGAGATACTTTGTATTTATAGATTCTATTTATTACCAGAGATCTTATTAAGCCGAATTATTTTTTTTTATGAATGTGATAACTTATTACTTATGTGTTTTATCGATTATGATACTTCTCATAAAATTGTAATTAGAATTCTAATACACCTGAAGGTTGTTTGTTATTGAATTTACGACTGCCAAAAGTATTCAAAGATTTCAAATTAAAACAAGAACACAGTGAAGTGAAAACATAATTTCATGAATAAAATATGTAAAAATTCTTGTTTGACTTATTATTTGAGTATTAATTTAATTTCTGTCTAGGAGAATCAATCCAGGTGTTAGCCTTGCCCAATTTCTTCCACATGATCCCAGTAATTTCTCCTGTTTTATATGCACAGCTATTATTGTGGTTCCGATATATCTGATTACTGATTGTTGGGTGTGTTGGACGGATAAACCAAACCTGCCACTGCGACCAAGCGGTCTATTGTAGCACACAGGCAAGCTCGTAGAGCTAGATTTCTCCCTCCAGTCCCATCCTGCCCAAAAAGGAGATGATGTCGGAGGGGGAGTGATTCTTGGGTTCCTCTAGGATCATCATCTTAGGAGAACCAAATACTCCATGTCTAACCCTGTCTGCCGCCGGGCAGTCACAAAGGATATGCTCAATCGTTTCGTCCTCCTCTAAGCAGAGTCTGCAAAGCGGGTCATTGGCGATGCTAAGCTTTTTAAGGTGGGCTCTGAGTCTACAGTGTTCTGTGAAAGCCGCCATTATAGATCTCAGATTTGTTCTAGAAAATCGTATCCAACGACTAGTGTATGGGCTGGGAGGCACTGAAATAGCCCTATGCGAGTGACACAATCCAGGACGGTTGCGCCAGTACTCCAGGACCTTTTGCCTTATCCAGCTGTTTCGGTCCCTGATTAAGGAAATTCCTATACTAGGTTCCGGGCCAATAAGCGCTGATGTTGCGCCTTCTCTGGCTAGAGCATCCGATGCATCGTTGCCCCTGAAGCCAGAGTGTCCAGGTACCCAAATCAGTTGCAGTCTGTTTGAACTTCCCAATTTGGAGGGTTTAGATCTGCATTCAAATACCTGTGCCGAGTTGCATTTGTCTGCCGCGAGAGATTTAATCGCAGCTTGACTATCCGTTAGGATTTTTATTGACCTACCCGCCCAACCAATGTTAAGCAAATGGCTTGCGCATAGATCAATGGCGAAGATTTCTGCATGAAAAGCTGTCGTCGACTTTCCCAGATTGGCACTAAGTTCAGTCAGCGGTCTACGACTGTAGACTCCGGCTCCACATCCCTGACTGGTTCTGGAGCCATCAGTAATCCAGCAAGGTCCTTGTAGATAGAATTCCTTATGACCGAGCCATTCGTCTCTGCTTGGAATCCACAGAACACAAATAATTGGAAATAGTTGGAATCAGAGAACTGAAGGTTCCATCCGTGATGGTTCTAGTGATTATCTGATCAGTTCTCATGCCCATCACCTCGTCTGTCTCCTGTTGGACTGAAAGACGACTGGGCACGAAAGTGAGTTTGCGTTGTGGATGTAGGTATAATCTAATAAGGCGAGTCACTTATAGGGTTCCATATTTATTTAAAAATCACAATGTCTTAGCAGATAAACTACGTGTAAAGGTATGTCAGTTCAAAAACAGTTTATGAACCGTTGCTTGCAAAATGATTTCGAATGAATATTTTCATAATCAATCGAAATACTGGAGGTGACGTTATTGGGGTGAAAAAAAATCCGATTGATCATATTTTCGTCACTACCGACGAGATTTGTGAGGAATAAATGTAAATACTGTATATGATTCAAAAATTTGGGGGAAAAAATGAGTTGAGAGATTGCAGAAGCAGTAGAGGTACTATTGTGAATATGATATTTCCTTGATTCATATTCCTTCCCTTGAAATGAGTATAAAAAAACGAAATGTCCGTTGATTGGTCCCATGTGGATAAATAATTTTCGCAAAATTATCATAACTTTCCTGAAATTTTTTACAGCAAATATTAAGGTTAGTAGCGATTAAAAAAAAATTTCTCATTTCAATATGGTGTTTTTGTATGAGGTGAGAGTTTCACGAAGACTTCGGAAATAACGGAACATTGTTTAAAGTTTTTCCATTTATAGTAATTTTCGAATGTCACCCACGAATATTGGAAAAATTATCGTTGAAGGCGCTGATGCTGACATTTTAATTTGCTTCTACTCGATCAATACAGACAAATCAGTGAATGGCTTCCTGATTTCTTATTCGTTTTTAATGTTTTTCCTAAGGTGTAGAACGCCAAAATAATTTAACTCCCAATATATCGACGTGTTGTTCATTTGTCAATTGCCAGCTCGTGTCAATCAAATGTCCGTGGAAGCTCGACTACCACCACATGCAGGTGAAATTTAATTTTCGTTGGGTTTTCTTGGTTTCTCAGTTTTTCTGTCAACTTTTCCGAATTGTTCTTCCGTAAGATCTTTTCACAAATATGAGGAGGGTTTGAAAAAAATGAATAAAAGGATTCTAGACGTTTATGCGATGATTCAGATATGAATGGACACCATAAATGAATAAAATAATCGTATTGACTTCTCCATTACATTAGAAATGAGTACTTGGTGTCTGCATATCATGCACTAAGAGATATCTGCGAATTCTGTGATTAATCAGAATTACCGATATTTGGATATTTATTTCTTACAAAAGTAATGAATTTAAAACCATTCAAAAAGTATTAATGAGTGAATTTTGGGCCTTAAAATGATTTAAAAAACTTTTCTGAATGCTACTGTTTATTGCACGGATTCACAAGACTCAATTTAGCAATAATCAAAAAGCAATTCATTCATTCAACACACTACTTTCCTCATAGGAGAAATTGCATAAATTTTCATTATAAGTAATCTTCATCATTATACTTCAGTCGTAAAATATCACTTCTCTACTATTCAATTCTTGAACAGGCCTAGTGTTATTCTTCAAATCACAATAGAGCATATGAGTTTTTCTTAACTTTTTCATTTGGCAGCAAGATATGGATAGGGGCTCTGGGTGTACTATCCATCTGACTCCTTCAATGCAGGGTGGATGTGTCAGAGAACCAACATAACTAAAATATCCTCTGGAAAAACATGGTGCTAAAAGTGATACAGGAATTGTCTCTATCTCATATCTTTTGAATGATTCAGATGCTGGTCCAAGTTGCTCTAAAATTATATTCAAGTACGGATTGGCTATTGGAGTCGTCTGAAATAAAAAAATTAATGTTATGAGGCGACTATACAAGTATCGTCTGGAACAGTTGTTTATGCATCTGGAGGCCAGATTCGGCATGGTTTCCATCGAATCCATGTGAACTGTGGAATAAGTACAAAGATGACTTGTCAGAAGACATATTACATCGTATTTGTGGCACATCAGGCAATCCTAATCTAGAGGTGAATGCTTCGATTTTGATCGAAGACCTGTGTTATCTCAGTCTGGCAGTTTGTTGGTTAAGTTAGGAATGCCATCATCTTGGAACTAACGACGTTTTCAATAGAGAATAGGAACGCGAACGAGAGTATGATCGAGATGCTTTAAACCAATTAGTACAAACAAATGTACCACTATTGAATTCACAACAAAAGGTTATGATAGGATAATGATGACAATTGAAGGAGGGAATGGGGAGGCTTATTTTTCCTTGATGCCGCCAGTGGAACTAGCAGAACCTTACTAATCTCAATAATTTTAGCTACTATTCGAGCAAAATCAGAAATTGCAGTAGCAGTCACTTCATCTGGGATAGCAGCCACGTTCAGCCACATTCAGCAGTGGCAAAGGTTCTGACTGCAAGTAAAATAATACTGGGATGAATGCACAATAGCCCACCAACGAGCATTGGAAGCACTTGATCGGACCATTAAAGACTTGCCCAATGATTCAAGATGTTTTGGGGGCGCATTGATTCTTCCGTCAAACATTACCGATCGACCGCTGCCGATGAAATAAATGCTTGCCTAAAATCATCAACTTTGTGGGGCTATGTGCAAAAACTACAATAAACTACAAACATGCGAGTTGCATTGTTGAGTTATCCATCTGCCAGAATTTTCTCAGAACAATTGCTGGATATAGGTAATGTTCCGGTCGATCAATAAACAGGTTTGATTTCATTTCTTCCAAAGCTGCACTTTTGTATCAACCAAGGATGAGCTCATAAGCAAAGTATTCCCAAATATAATTGCCAACCACAAAAACCTGAATTGGTTGAGTGAACGAGCCAATCTTGCGGCAAAGAATATAGATGTTGATAAGTTAAATTTGAATTCAAATTGAAATTAAATAGTGCAACAAACCAGAATGAAATTAAAAATTATCCTAGTGAGTTTTTGAACTTTTTGGATTTATCAGGTTTGCCACCACACAATTCACAACAAGGTCGGATCAGTTGTCATTATGTTGAGAAATCTTAACAAGCCAAAATTATGCACGCTTGGTGGTGAAACACCTTAAAAGTAACGTGATTCATTGCACGATACTCAAAGGAAAGTATAAAGGTGAGGAAGTTCTTATTCCCAGAATTCCGAAGATCCCAACAGATATGCCATTTGAGTTCAAGAGAATTAAATTTCCCGTTCGTCTTGCGTTTGCTATGACAATTAACAAATCGCAAGGCCAGTCCTTGGGTGTGTGAGGCTAAAATATAGAAAAGAGTTGTTTTTCTCATGGCCAGTTGTATGTTGCGTGTTCACGAGTCGGAAAACCTTCTGCCCTATTTATTCTCGCACTAAAACTAAAAACGTCGTTCATTGCAAGGTACTACAATGAAGGAATTGAAAAATATTCAAAACTGAAATTTATAATATGTACAACAAGTCGGTACCTACCTCTTAAATAAAGAGAATTCTTTTAATGTAAATAACAATGTACCATAGACTTAAAATAACATGGACTCCGCCTGTGAGAGAGAGGTCGGTAGGTTGAATAAGATGGAGAGGTTGTGGGCAAGCTTGTAATGAATTCCTGTTTACTGAGGAAAATTGGAGTTCATTTTAGTGCATTCCTTTCATTTCACATTTCCGCCTTTGAAAATATTTAATTCTCGAATATTCAGTGCATTCATTCCGATAGGCAGAGTAAATGTAAAAAACCGTTTATCTGTGTTTAACGTTGTTTTTCTTGCATGCCGTTGAAGATTTTGACGTTTTTCTGATGTTGATATGCGATATAAACCGGAGCTGACGACGTTTTTCACTCTTGTCGCATTCTGGAATTTTCAGATTTTTAGCTTGTGGGGGGATTTGCCTATAAAAGCAGATTTTCCCCCGCGACAGTCTCTTTTACTCTGTACTCTGTACTCTCTTTTCTCTACGATTCGATTTTGATTGTGTGCACGACAAGCCGTTCAACGAATTCAGAAATAATTTTGTGTTGCGAGGGTTAGTGCTCTTAGGAATTAATTTTTAGTTTTCGTTTGTTTTCCGCGAGTGCCTGAAATAAAGGAGGTAGGTCTCCGTCTTTACCGTTCAGTTTCTTTATTAGACCTACACCGGTTACTTCTTTGACACTGCTGTACTGTATCGCTTTCTGTTATCTTTTATCGTACTTTGCCCTGCTTCGCGAGTCTGACTTTTCCCTTCGCTATCAGTCATGGTGCGTAAGCCCTTGGGGTAGTGAAGAGAGAGTCCCGTCAACACCCTGTTCGCGTTCCGCGTCATAAGTGTTGAAATCGAAATCTCTTATTTTCTATCAGTCATGGTGCGTAAGCCCTTGGGGGTAGAGAATAAGAGATACCGCTCGTCGTCAGTGAAATCCCGTAGTTGCGCTAAAAATAGACCTTTTCTTCGCTATCAGTCATGGAGCGTAGCCCTTGGGGTAGCAAATAAAAGTCTCGAATAGATCCGCCCTGGTTGTGTTTCTTTTAATTTCTGGAGAAATACAGTTGATTACATCCCGATACCGTATAGCAAGTCATTTCACTTCGCGAGGTCATCCTCAGTATCCATTTCGTCAGTTCTGGTTGGCGCATTTTATTGAACAACATTTGATTTTTCACTGTACCCGGTATAAACTTTATAAAGTGCTCGTGATCGGATAGAATTTCCCGAATGTATGTTAGCTGATCGATTTGCTCATTTTTCATACCTACACATATTTCCGTTGTATATATAATCAGTTTCCGAAGGTGTGAATAAACTTTTACACAATTCGATTTTGACTACTTCGTTATCGCTACCACCCTAGATAACAGCGAACTCTGTCTCCGACTAGCAGCTACTCTGGTAGGTTTGCTATTCTTCCTAGTGAAAAGAATAGCTGGCGCTCGAGATAAGTTTTCTCCGAGGAAACCACGTTACAAGCTGTCAAAAGGTTATAGAACACACAAGTTTATGAGAAAATTTTCTTTAATAAATTTTCAACAAGCTTCCGAGAAGACAAACAGGAATTCCATAGCATTCCTTCGAAATGAATTATGTCAAGAAATATCTGAGTTTTATTCATGAATAGATGTAATGAGAATAATAATCAACGTATCAACACCTTATGGGCAAAGTCTGCCAGAATTGTAAAAATTTTCCATGATAAATGTTCAATAAGCTTCCGAGAAGGCAAACAGGAATTCCTTAACATTCCTTCGAAATGGAAAATATAAAAATTATGTGAGTTTCATTCAAGAATAAATATAATGTGAATAATACTCAACGTATGAACACCTTGTGGGCAACGTCTGCGTCACATATTTGTTTAAATCCATCATATGATTTTGACATTGCCCACACGGAATCAGTTCATCTCTTTCTTATTCGATTAGAACGCATAAGCTCTTCTCTCTTCAATGCACCCAACCTCTCGATCTACTGAAAAGTCACGTGACAGTGAGTCCATTTTATAAGTATTATAAGTCTATGCAATGTACATATCTATTTTAATGTAATTAAATTTTTGTATATTTTGTACTTTAATTTCATCTAATATATTTCCTGCTTGAAAAAATAGCAATGGTTAGTACAACTTTATGTAACTCTAAAGGCGCATTTATACCAAACGAGCATTATTCGCGAACACTGTTTGCAAACAGTAGTTCGGGCGGTGTAAACAGTCATCGGCGCCGAACAGAGTTCGCAAACCCTGTTTTCGAACGTTTCAGAGAGCTCGAGCTCATTTCGCCACATGCCGGTAAAGTAATGTTTCATTATAAGGCACTGTTTGCGAACAATGCACACAATATGCACAGGCGGAGTAAACACTCATCGACGCCGAATAAAGTTTACGAATCCTGTTTCAAAACGTTTTAAAAAGCTCGATCCTACGAAGGCGTAGAAGGGCCACATAATATTTTAAAAATATTTTTCCTTAAATTCCGACTTTGAAGTCGGAATTTAGTTAAATTCCGAGTTCAAAGTCGGAATTTAACAAAATTCCGAGTTCAAAGTCGGAATTTAACTAAATTCCGAGTTCAAAGTCGGAATTTAACAAAATTCCGAGTTCAAAGTCGGAATTTACTAAATTCCGACTTCAAACTCGGAATTTTATTCAGTTCCGAACTTCTACAGGGTGTTCTACGACGACGTAGATTTGTTCCTGAATTACAGTTTGCTTTTCTACAAATATTAAAATTCATATAATACAAGGTGTTCCCACATTTATGATGAATGAATAATTATGTGCACAGGGTGTACATTATTATTTGAGTTTTCTTCTATTAGAACATAGATACATGGAATGGCCATTCAGTGCTACGAATGAATTGTTTGTAGTCCTCACATTCGATGTTTCTCTGTCTAGAGCGACACTAAGAGAGTGGCATTTTATTGAAAAACTCACATGTGCCCTGTATATTCGTATTGAAAATTGATGCGCCAATGATGTCCGAATCAACTGTCTCAATTGTGATTGGCGAATGTTTATTTTCCATTCCATGTATCTATGTTCTAAGGTCATAACAATGATATGACAACCTTTTACAGACATGACATGACATGAATATTTTTTTAGACATAACTGTTTTTTACGTATATTCCGGATATTTTATGAAAAAATTTCCTTTTCTTATGTACTCGTGAGGCTCAACGGACAAGAAATCAGTACTCTCCGAGGTACACCCGGTGTGCTTTGATGTTTTTTACACGAAGAGGTCATTACAACGGTGAGAAAACCTCATATAGGTTGCTCTATGACGAATTGGTTCATTTCCAAATATGCTGAGCTATTCATGAGAGGATTCAGATTGCCCAAAATAAACACGTTGTTCTTTAATAAATATTGAACTTGATGTATTTTATTGGAGTCATTAGGTCCATGTTTTTTAATAATTATGAAATTATGGTCGCAGACAGGTAAGGTTGGGGCGGTTGGGCACAACCTCCCCCCACCCCAGTACTGAAATAGTAACCATAAAATAACATTGAGTTCCCAGGCCCCCCCTCTGTATATATGGAGAAATAATCTATGTCGTCGTAGAACAACACCCTGTGCATCTAGCCTGTATCGGTTTCGAAGTAAATAAAATTCCGACTTCAAAGTCGGAATTCTACTAAATTCCGACTTTGAACTCGGAATTTAGTTAAATTCCGACTTTGAACTCGGAATTTAGTTAAATTCCGACTTTGAACTCGGAATTTTGTTAAATTCCGACTTTGAACTCGGAATTTAACTAAATTCCGACTTCAAAGTCGGAATTTAAGGAAAAATATTTTTAAAATATTATGTGGCCCTTCTACGCCTTCGTACGATCCCGTTCCTTCTCATGTCGGTAAACCGACGAATCATCAAAGGGATTCGGATTTCCTTGCACTTCTGGCGTCATATCATCGAAAACCCCTGTGGACCGTGATAAGTTATATTGGGTCTTGGTATATTTTGAATTGTGGTGAGATCTCTCGATTCGTGATTTCATACTTAATCAATTCATTTGAAATGGAGTCCATTTACGATGGCTTCACAGACAGACGGTAATAATTTTCGATATTGATGATTTTGAAATTCGGTAAAGGTACATGACACTTCCATAAGAATCTCCTGTAGCCAAAAATCGTGTTAGTGCCAGTCTAACCGACGCTGGAATGCTCTCACGATAATTGGTGTCTTTCTTGACACTTTTTCCTCAAATTTGGCGAGTAATATATTAAAGTCCAATAGTGACATGCGGCAGAAATTTCTAAAAAGTTCAGTTCGTCTGCTCTCAAGTCATCTAGCAGCTCGGTATAATTTCTTCCTTTCAGAAAAGAATTGACCCAGGTTGTTCGTCCCTTCCTTTGGCGTAGTTCTTTCATTCGAGAGAGTATTACTATCAGAGACTCTGATTACTATAGATTCAGTAGAAATTGCAATTTTAGATAATGAGGGCGCCATGCCGGTGCACTTTAGAGAGACCTCCTTGAATTATCAAGAACAACTGCTCGTTCGGACAGGCGCGGGCTGTGTGAACACCTCCCATTCTGAGTTTTCGAACGTTTGAAAATATTTCAAAACGTTTTGAAATGTTCGAAAACAGTGCTCGTTTGGATAAATGCACCTTAAGGCGAATCAAAGTTCGCCGGGTCAGCTAGTTACCTGATAAATATAAGCAACCATGATAGCATCACCAGCATCAGCTGCGATGAACTTATTCCTATGACCTGCTCTCAAGAAGGTTACCTGCAACTCCAAAGCAAACCGCTTGTTATTTATCATGTGTTCAGTACCTTCTTCGTCGTTTGGACCCCATCTTAGATTTAAGCAGTGCAGCTCGTACACTCCATCTAACGGTCCACCACAAATTTTCGGTATGGAACATCCTTTATATTCCGGGTACAAATTAACTGAAAAATATGAAAGCACATCAAGAAACTTGTAAACGAATATCGAAAAAGTCTGATCATTGAAATTATTAGGGCACTATGCCCCTCTGGTCGGTCGGCCTTGGGGTTGTCTAGCAAGGTTCTGACGTTCCATGCTGCAGAAGCTATGTGCTTTTCATTGGTTGTTGTACGATGATTCACTCGCTCAGGCACCCTCCCCCGGTGATCCGAATGGGAGGGTATTTTACCTCCGGATACAAAATTTTTGTCCTGTTCGACTGATCCATCCTTTTGTAGGAGCTGCGATAGAAGGTGTTTTAAAGCTGCACTGATAACGCTGTCAGTGCAACAGTGGTTGCGGTGGCGACTAGATTGTCTTGTGGCACAGGTAACCTGAGACGACAACTACTAAGACGTAACTTAAGCAACGCAGAGAGCCATTTCCTGCTCAAGCCAATATTAAGGCTAGGTGATTGTGGGAAACAAAGTTATACCGCTCATGTGCGGTCGCCAGAGTCTCGTTCGTAAGAACAGGGTGCACCACGAGTAGGTGAGGATGGCATTTGAGAGGGGAGGCTATAAAACGCATCCTTTCCCCTTACGAAGCCGTTAAGTGCTCTTTTTCAAGCCTTGTATTAGTTTGAGGGGAAAAAAGTTTGAAAACTCCAAAAGAATTGAAAAATACATATGCAATTCTATTCGACCTCGAATAACAGATTATGAATCAATGAATCCACTGTATCTATATTTTTCAAGGGCCAATTTAACCACGGAAATAAACTCTGATAAGACGTAAACTGGCCGATTCATGTCGATGACGCATATTAACTTCAGTTATTACGGAGTATTTCCTTGTAATGCGGTCTTTCTACTTTTCTTATTTCACTTCATACACAAAGCAGTTGTAAATGTTAGAAACGTTTGAATTTTAATCTGAGTTCAAGTAAGCGGAGTAAAATCACTGTTTGGTGAAATTGGCCTCAAATCATTAGTCGAATAGTTAAAATTACAATATTTCATTTCATGCTTACTTGTATGACCATCATTAACAAGGATGAGCTCAGATGGAGGTGACCGATAGTCTCTAGAAAATTCTAAAGGATTGAGTAGAGTTTCCACGTGGACTACAATGGCGCACGAAGACTGTAAATTTACAGGACTTTGATTTTCTCCACACGCATTTGGAAATTTTTCTTTCCATGAATGAGGTCCTGAAAATTTCATCAACTTTATTTTCCCCGATACTCCACCAACTCGAATAACTTTCTTCAATCTACGGGAAAAATTCAGGTTGTTCCGCTACCATCAAGCAACTGCTCTACCACTGCGTGATCAAATTCTGAACTACATGATGATGCAATTCATTTATAGTTCAACAAAACAGATTTGAGTCGTTTCATCGGTTCGATTTCATGATCAATTGTGTCTTGTATGTAAATCAGAAAATCTTTACCATCGCATTCTCCATATCCATAGGATCCCATAGTTTGAGCTTGTCTAGAATATGTTGGTTTATTGGTAACATAAGTGCAGTACTCAAAAATTGCGAGATAAACTAAAATGAAAATTCCGAGAAATATATAGAAAAAATCTAAGCAATATGAATCCAACATAACAGAAATTTCAGGGACTACCAGAAACGACAACACATGACAAACACTGATTTGTCACGTTCTTTTGACGCAAGGGAAATGGAAGTGACTTTTACTGAGTTCGAATATATAAATCAAAGATTATTATCTTTGATATAAATCAGAGAAAAATAGAGTGGAGCAGAATTTCAGATCATGTGACTTCAGAGTGTAGTGATCCAAAATGAATACCTGTTCGTTTCGAGCAAGTATAACGTCCAGTTTCATAATCGAATTTAACGTCACTTTAAGCTTAAAGCTTCCTTTACTGTCATTTTTAGTAGGGTTAAAGGAAGCTTTAAAACTGAAGCGACTTTAGGTTTGATTATGAAACCGGCCGTTAAACGAAAATAACGGTTATCCATGATGAAATTGGACACCTTCACGGATCGAAAGCTTAGAGGCGATATGATAACTGTTTTTTGAGCTATTAGAGGATTCTTTGGAGTGGATTTGTCTTCGCTTTTCACCTTAAATACGAATCAACTGAGGGGACACAACTATAAATTAAGAAGAGAGCAATTTTTCACCCGAGGACGGGAGTATTTTATATCAAATAGAGTATTCCAGCCTTGGAATGGGCTCCCCTCCGATATAGTGAACTCCTCTAGTGTGAACATTTTTAAGAATAGGTGGGATGCATGGAGGTGTGGAGGATGACTGGCCAAGGCGTTTTTTCTTCAACTTGTGTATATATTTTTTTTTTTTTTTTTCTGGAAAGAGTATTTGTTTGATTGTTCATTTTCTGTACAGGATGGTGAATTTGTTTATTATTCCTTTGCCTTGAGTTATATAGATTTATCTCAACTCATTTGTACTTTATAATAATAATAATAATAATAAGACTCTGTCTACCTTACGTCGAGTTTCATAATCGAATTTAACGTCACTTTAAGCTTAAATCTTCCTTTACTGTCATTAGTAGGGTTAAAGGAAGCTTTAAAATTAAAGCGACTTTAGGTTTGATTATGAAACCGGCCGTTAAATAGTTAAATGAGAGCAATTATATTTGTTGTACCTACTTAATTTTGATGGTAGGCTATCCGACATCTCACAAAATTTCATATGTCCCTCGAATTCAAAGATATTAATGTATGTAATATCTTTGCTCGAATTAATATTTTAACCAAAGATCAAAGAGTAGAAAGATAGGAAACGCCCCCATATCGCTAGTAGTAAAAACCGACTACATTTTGGCCAGTGAAAACACATTTGACAATGAGATGACGCTGAAAACGTATTGTCAATACAGAAAAACTGTTTAATAACAGTTTTCTGTTTTATAATTGAAGGGCGCAAAATACGAATTCTATTCCTTGTATTGAATTTTAATATTGACCTTGTTGAGACCAGAAAACAAACATCCTGAGCGACCAAACAAAAGGATGGTTTTGTTTTGTGACCAGGATGTTTGTTTTCATCTGAACATTGTTTGGAATCGATTGGTATCAATGAAATACGCTGTTGGATGGGATAAATTTTCATTTGCAATCTATAAAAAATTTACAAAAATTTGAAATTTGGGTCAACGAATAGAGTTTTGACTAGGATACAAGAGTATATGGTTATCTGCTATAGGTACGTCAAAGGTGTTTTTTCTGTGAAAACGTTTTGAATTAATAAGCTGAGTTGAATTTGTACAATTTATATCAGAAATTTATATGAACCAATATTCAATTTACCGTCATAGAATACACATTTCCGTTACTTAGAATATTATTTACAAAATATTCAGAACCACAATTGAAAAAAACCTTACAGAGGTATACAAGACCTGTTTTCTGTATTTAAGCAAGTACGGGCTTTTTACTGAAACCTTCTGTGAGTGTTTTGTTCATTCATCAAACAATTTGCATATTGTGTCATAACACTCATAGAAGGTTTCATAAAACCATAGAAATACCATAAAACTTTGACTTTCCAAACAACAATTTGACAGTCATCCGATTCCCAAATCGAAATCCATAAAACCTTTGCATTTCTGAATATATTGAAGGCAATTGAGAATCTTTGAATGGACGTATAAAAGTCATAATTTCCCCTAAATGAGCCCTTCATGCAAGGGATGCTTCCTGCATACAACAATTTACGTGGATGAACGGTTCTCAATCGACTTGCATTAAAATGTTCATTGCACATGGTGTAGTCAGTAGTGTTTGCAGGCCTTTACGCCCTGAACATTTTATCCACTTCGTAGCACTGAAAATAAAAATCAATGAATGACCGAGTCACATGTTACCAGTTTTTATACTTACATTCCCATTTTCCCCAGTAAAATTCGTTTTATTTGATCCACAGTTCTTCACCATACAATAATTTTCGAACGATATTCTGAGGTTTCCCCCAAGAAATTAGGCAAAAATTTCAATAATCAGACACTAAAACGGGCTCGAAAAACAAAAGGCGATACAAGATTGTCTATGGATACGAGTATCAAAACATTCAAAACCCGTTTGACCAAAATTGAAAACCTCGCAAAATTTCATAGGTCCCTCGAATTAAAATTTTAACCAGTCTTAGGGCCTTAAAAACACATTTGAAACACAGATGGCGCTCACATTACTTAGTCGCTTCGTTTCCTATCTTTCTACTCTATAATCTTTGATTTTAACCAGTCTTAAAAACACATTTGAAACACAGATGGCGCTCACATCACTTAAGTCGTACAGTGACTTTATATGAAGTCACTGTATTAAGTCGCTACGTTTCCTACCTTTCTACTCTATAATCTTTGTTTATTATGTTATATTATACTATAGATATATGGAAATGCCTTATACCAAGGAGATATATCTCCTTGCGTTATACACCCAGAGCATAGATGTATTTATGTTCCAAGATTATACGTATCTCTGTTATGTTTCGCAATTTGTCAGGTTATCTATGGATCTGACGTTATCGAAGAATAATGAGCAAATATTTTAAAACTGCTTCAGACAAGAAGAGAAAATCAACTGATCCATTCGGAGCAATTTCTCAAATCTGCCATCAGAAGGATGAAAAGAAAGCTCTCGCGAATTACAGTACTTGGTTACAGGAAAGACATGCTGTTCATAATAAGCTGTCTAGAAAATTGAAACGACAATCTGGGGAGCTGCTGATGAATGTTGGAGAAGAATCTAACCAAGTCAAGGAAGAGAAGAAAGCTTTAGAATATACAAGAATACCTCAGACATTCGATAAATATCGGGGAAACCCAGAATGGTGGGAATTCCCACCAGGCTTGCACGATAAATGTTCATGTAGCAGGCAAGAGGTTACATATTTTTATCAAAAAACCAAAGAGCAAAGGAACGAAATTCCTGAGATAGAGAAAGTTGGACTGCCTGGTTTCATCAAAAACGAGAAAATGTTATACCCAAGAACAAGGTCAGTGCAAACCAGTCAAGAAATCGCTCTTTGAAAATTTGTAAGCTGCAAGATTTTTGGGATCTGTTTCGTTCCAGCTCATTATTCAACAGATACTCGTTATCAGTGTTTTTTCATTTAAATCTGCAACTCTAAGACCTCCAGTACTAAAGCGTAAACATAACCGCTGTCTCTCCACGTGTGTTATGGAAAGAGATAGACCGTTCATCAAGATCAAGCTGGCGAATCTCCATACAACAAGAGATTATTTCTTCTTCTGTCCACAAATTCTCCTTTCTATTTCATCAGATCCCATTTTTATTCAATTTTTTTTTTTAATAGACAGAATGGTGAAGAAAAAGTTTTTGAAAGCGGCAATAAAAGAAGTTTATCCTTTTCAAGAAAAACCAACCAAAATTAAAGTAATATCTCATTTAGAAAAAAAATCAAAAGTATAAAATAAGCTTTTAAAATGGGAAATACTGTAGGTGAATAGATCAAGAATCAAGAACACTGTAGGTGAATAGATCAAACGAATAAGGTAGATAGATGTGGAGTTTATAAGCTTACTTCTTATGATTGTTCGTCTTTTCAAATAGGTCAAACA
This sequence comes from Coccinella septempunctata, assembly GCF_907165205.1. Lineage (NCBI taxonomy): Eukaryota > Metazoa > Arthropoda > Insecta > Coleoptera > Coccinellidae > Coccinella > Coccinella septempunctata. Next base: position 18,352,453 of record NC_058196.1, read on the forward strand.
GGCAGAAAATTTCAGAAAAGCAGCATATCAGAACATAAAAATTTTTTTACGTGATGAACTTATCACAAATTTTAAATTTAATCGATGTCCATTTTGAAGTAGATTATCCGTGACGTCACTATCAAATTTTGCATTTCACACCACAGAAAACTAATATTACACCTCCTTTTGACTAGGTGTAAATAAACTACACCTCCTCTACACTGGTGTCAATCCAATCAGCAAACGAAAACTAAAATCGAGTGTAAATAACACCTAGTGTAGAAAACTGCTACACTATCTATGCAAACGAAAGGACCTAGTGTTTACATTGCTTGCGCAGTTTAGTTTTCGAAATCACTTGAGTCTTCTAAATCATTTAAATTTTTCGTTGATCGATCAGAAATAATTCCAAAAATTCCACTCTCTGATCGGGAGGACCTAAAAGCAGGTCCGGTCTTCCAAATGATGATTCAACCGTTCTTCAGGTGTTCGAGGAACGCAACAGGACCCTATTGTTGGGGATTCATCTCTCATAGATGTACGTTTATTAGTCATTGAAGAATGAATGCAGTTACAAACGACCGATGAAAATGTGTCTTTATTGAATTGATAATATCCAGAAATCACGCTCCAATTTTTTCAGGCCATTGTCTGTTTAAAACCTTCAGTTGTGAAACAGACTTTAATGATATCTAATTTCAGGAATGTTTACCGGAAGTGGCAAGATTCAAACTATCGCAAGAATAGAGTAGAAGAGCTTTCTTCGCTTCTGAAAAATATTGAACCCCATAATCCAGAATTTGACCGGTTGATTGTGATTGGAAGAAATGCACCATGTAAACATGAAGAATCGCAGACTATTACCAGTCTCAGCAAGAGTTTTAGCGACATGAGAGATGGAAGGAGAAAAACCAGTGTTTACGATTCTTCCCTCAAATGTTGCTTGAAAATAAATGGGGTCTACTTTTATGAAAACTCCCAGTCGTTATCTACTTCCAGAAAATTTCACGTTCTCTTCGAGTACGACGTTCAAAGCTTGCCTCTACAAACTCAATATATAGTATTTGAAAATGTGGGAAGAGTCACCATAAGAATATCTTGGAAAAAAATGAAAAAATTCAGGTTGTTCAGAGACATCACAAAGAGAAATAATACAGAATTCTTCTGTTTCGATAAGAACATGCTGATACTTGTTCCTGGACAAATATTCAACTTTCCCATATGGTTCAGAACGAAGAAAGTTTGCACTGTGGTCGACACTTGGGAGATCACAACGATTCCAAAGTTCTGGTCCGAAAGCATTCGGGTGTTCTTCGTTCTGCAAGCTCAGACTCATATTGAAAATTTTATGACAAGGATCAGGAATATCAAGTTGACTATAAACCAAAGAGTTAAGAAGAGGATAATCAAGGAGATAATAGAGGATATAATGAAGAAATCGAAATACCAGGTTTATAAGACTATAGATTACTCTTATTATGAACCTGAATTATTTGAGGCGATGAATTTCGATGACTCGCAGCCTTTGCGTGAACCTAAATATCAGTACGATAAAGATACTGTCGAACAGTTGAAGAAATTTTACGCTGAAGTAAGGCAATCTTATCATCCGAAAAGATGGAATTTGAATGTTTGGGACCTACAAATTCTCGCTAGAGTTAAAGATCTGATAGATTACGCGGAAATGCGAACATCCGAATTCAGTAGATATAGAGCGATGATGGCCTCCAAGTGTGATATGCTGGATGATAAAAAAAGAAGTACGTCAGAAATTATACTGAAAAACAAACTATCAGGTTCGGAAATAGATGGTCAGTCGGATCCATTTCTACAGAAAGAATCCAGATATGGGCAATTGATGAAATTATTGTGGAACATGTCACCTCCTTCCATATCCGTCAATACAGAAAGGACGAAGTATTTTCAAGTTTATTCCATATTCAATGCATATTTCACACTCATTTCTTTGGAACTTCACCAAATCAAAACATTTTCAACAAGTCTGAATGAACATTCTCAGAATTCTCAGGGTAATGTACTTCGTCTAATTTTCGAGAAATTCGATGAAACTCAACTAATTCGTACCAAGAGAGCTTTTCAGGAGGACACTTACGCGCAACCTAAGCCCGAAATATTGCAAGATATCTCAGCCACCGAAGTTCAGAAGATACACAGTTTATATTTCACGAGTACTTCTTCCTACACGGCTGTGGGTAAAAAAGCGGATAAGAACGAGAAGAAAAAGGGCAAGCAAGAGGATAATAGGATGTCGAAAGCTAAACCAAGCCAGATACCATCCACCCTGAGCAGGAGTTCATTGGATGAGATGGGATTGGTGAACCTCGACTTTGACCCATTCGATGACATACCTGAATATCCTAGAGAAACTTTACCGATGAAGCGATCATCAGTGGAATCTGGAGATAAATCACATGATCTATCAGAAAAGGGGCAAGAAAATGAAAATAACAATTTTCTTAATATTTACGTTATTATATACACTCACTTGTGTAATGCTATAGATGCCATGGTTGATGCGTTGGAAAGTGCAAGGGAATACAAAGTGCCCCATGAGAATATCGAACAACTGAAAGCCTGTTTCAAGCTATTCCTTGACGAAGAAGAAGTAGAAACAGAGGATCGCCCTATTAACCCCTTCACAAACCCCGAAGAGCGTGATTATTTCGAAAAAATTCTGAGAGCTCATTTGAACGAAGTAACTGGTAAATATTTGATTTGCGGTAAAACTGAAGAAGTAACAATTCAACGTCACCCGGTTTCCTTTTGGAGTGCAGAGAAGGAAATAATCCCGGAAATACCCCAAGCGCCCTCTATATTTTCTCTATATAAGCCCGTACCAGATGAAATTCGATATGTAGAAAAAGGAGCCCAAACACCACAAGTTACTGAAGTATACGAGATTGAGACAGTTTCATTTGGTAGTAAGGAAATCTGCGAGTGTCCTTCCGAGTATAGACAGTCTCCAGCCTCTCCACCGGAAAGGTTTTATTATTCAGACGATGAAGTATTTGGTGAACCAGATGATCAAGGAGGTGTCTCTAAGGAGACCTCATCGAGAATCGGCCAAAGCTCTTCCGATGAAGCCAATGAAATTCCTAAAAAATCAGCTTCTTCTGTTCGTGGAGCTTCTCTGTCACTACTGAAGGAGTGGAATAAGAAACAGTGCTCGAAAAATGAATTGGAAGAAGTGCAAAATCGACCTACCTGAAAGCTTTTTCGCTCTTTCCAAAAAGGATTCCCGATTGTGCTTCTTTGTGATTTTTGTCGACTAGCCAATCTTTCAACATCAGTTCATCTTTAATGAATGTTATCATCTCTATTTTCTGTCATAAGTTATTAAATTTGAAAAGGTACATACGCTGCCCAATAACTATTGCATTTGATAGTTACATCTTATCTATTGGGTCATTCTTTCTTTACCTGAACTGAACCAAAATAATATGGACAGCTACAAGAGATATTTTCATCAATCTAACATTCAGTGTTATATCCGAGATGAAGAGAAAATATGAAATACCTATTTTCAAGTTTCTGGATCATCTGATTGTAACTGAAATCTATCAATCACGTTTCTCCAAATGGTAAACCCAATAAATTATCACATGCTTGGATTCCTCATCAAATTTTCATTTGATTTCGATCACTGATTATAATGGGGAATTCTCCTCAATTTGGGTTTTCACAGCATATGCAAGTTTAAACTGAATAATTATGAGTTCCATTCATGAATTTTTCAAATGCACCGCGGGAACTATTCAAAATCATTCTTCAAATATGAGGTTTTGAAATTTAAATCGCTTCCTTTCTCGTTTACTATTTGGCAACAGCGCCTATTAGAAAATAAAAAGAACAATGGCTTCTTTATAAAATAACAGCTGTTGATTTACAGCCAACGTAAGGCACGTACTCACTGGTGTGCCTCAACAGCAACCGGCCATACCATCCCATAAAATTTTACGGGCATCGTAGTAGACTTCATAGACAGCCATCTTTGTCTATCTCATCAAGATAGTGTAATTGTTGTCCTTTATTATCGATGCATATTTCAGTCGATGTTGCCAACTTGTGCAATAGATACGAAACGCTTTAAATTTTAAGTACCCATTTTTATTTTTCATTTTTAAGTACTCAAAATAATTTTTTTGGGAAACGGTTGGAATGGTTATTTCAAAATGTGACGTTTCAAAGATATTTCATAAAAAATACATCATTTTTGTCAAAAGGTGTATTCCCTGTTCCTGGCAGAACAGCTTAATATCTGGTCACAAAAGATCTTCAATAATTTCTATAGTTTCAATCACAGAACTGGAATATATATATAAATATCACCTAGAAAAGTATTCGAAGAAATATTCAAATTCAGAGCATATTAATCATCATTCAAAATGTTGTTAGGCTAGTTCTCATCGCTCCATGTGTGTATTTCTTATGGCGCTGTTTTGCTACAGACGACTGCGATAAATGCAGTAAGCGGTGCAAGAACCTCGAAGCTGTATTCGGGTTCGGCTTTTGGACGGTCCGAGAATTGTTCTAGGACTGCGCAAAACTGTTGCGCCCTAGTATAAAATCCTCTGCGCAGTTCTAGAACCATCCTCGGACCGTCCAAAAGCCGAACCCGAATACAGCTCGAGAATAACCATTGCAAGATCGTCGCGTTGTTGATAGTCGTTCCGAGGAAAACGGATCTTTAGCAAACCAGACTACTTCCCCATAAGTTATTTTTGGTCTCACAATCATGGCGCATACTCCATTCACTTTCATTTCAGCACTCGGTTGGCCACATTCCACTCTGTATAGTGAGGTTATGACGCTTGTCAAAACATTTTTGGGTTTTAAATAAACGCTATGTTCTCCGTTCTACGTAAAAGTCACAGTAATTACGTATTTTATCACAATGTCGAATCTGTCGAATTTCTTCGGAAAATATGTGACGAACATAATTGAAGTTTATACAAACTGATTGAAGGCATACCAAATCTAGTTATTATTTGCATGGAAAATACAAGAGATCGGTTTTTAAATATTTTTATTTATGCTATGGCAGAAATTTGAATTATTGACACATAATATGCAGTAGCTTGAGAAGAGTTAAATTTGGTTATCTTCTTTGGCTGAAGGTTGAACACGTTACATCTGTTGTAGATTTAAAAAAAATCATCCCGTAGATGAAATGCATCTGATGCAGGGGTAGAGAATGTGTATCACTCGAAGAAATTAACGGACAATTACAAGAAAGTTAAATTCTTCAACAAAAAATCATCTTGCATCAATGGAAATCAAAATAATTAAAGAAAGTTTCAAAGGCAATAGAAACTTACCATGAACAAAAATTCCACATGAATTAACAATTAACAGTACAACTGGCTGATTCCTTAAGACATTTACAATATATTGTACAATTTAAATGAAAATTAGAAAAATAAATTTTCTGGAGCTTATTCTATGATGACATTAATGGAAAATGCTGTAGTAACTTTTCACATTCGTTCACCCTGATATAAAATTCACAAATGCCACCAATTTTTTGGGTTTCAAAATAGAAGGAAATTCCTCGTCATCCTCTTCATTCACAATCTTTCTGATTGTGGAAACATTCAGCTAAAATATCGGCTAAAGATAGGTGTGAGCATAAACTTATGATTAGCCGGCTAAACTTAGGTTTATATTCGAGGACCGGCTAAAGTTCGATAAAATATTCATTTGCGTCAGGGAATTTCATCTTTAGCCGGCTAATGTGCACATTACCCAAAACGAAACGGCTAAAAATGTATTCGATGGATATGCGGAGGGGTGATGTCTTTTGAATGGTAGAAGACAAACGCTCGCGGCCACGTTTTTGTTTCAATTTTTAGGATTGAAAAATGCAAAATAGCTCGTATTTTGATGAAGAAGTTCGCGACATCATTCTCTCCCTTTTTCTCGTTCAATTCCCTTGCAAATTATGAATAACAACAAGATGAAAGATAACCATTTACTCTACAGTTTTCCCTCACTCTCAAAATAGCATGTTCGTCTCAAATTTTGTCATTAGGCGTTTAGATTTTTAGATTCGCTAAAAAGAATACGTTGAGACAAGGTAAAAACACATATACTTCATTCACTTTTATTTTAGCAGTCGGTTGGCCATGGAAATTTGACACATTTCACTCTGTATAGTACGAAAATATGGGGTTATAAAGCTTGTCAAAACATTTTTGGGTTTTAAATCAACGCTATGTTGCCCGTTCTACGTAAAAGTTTCTGTTATTACGTATTTTATCAATATGTCGAATCTCTTCGGAAAATATGTGACGAACATAATTGAAGTTTATAAAAACTGATTGAAGTCATACCAAATCCAGTTATTTGCATGGAAAATACAAGAGATCAGTATAATATCATAATATGCACCAGCTTGAGGAGAGTTAATGTTCGTTATCTTCTTTGGCCTACATCATTTGTATATTTCAAAAATATGAACTCGAAGATGAAATGCATATGATGCAGTGGTTTGGAATGGGTTTCTCCCGAAGGAATTAACAGACAATTACAAGAATTTTTCTTCAACAAAAATCATCTTGCATCAATATAAGTAAAATGAATTGAAGGAAGTTTCAAGTTAAGATGAACCTTTGACCAAAAATTTCACATGAATAAACAAGTAACAGGGCAACTTGCGCGTATTTGTGGCTATTCATCTTAATACATTGATGTAATAATAATAATTATAGGTATTTATTAGTACCTTAAGACATTTACATTATATAGGACAAGTCAAATGAAAAATAGAAAATAGTTATTTTCCTATCAAGTGCGGAAAGTGATACTTGCCCGCACGAAACTGCCGTTGCCCGAACGATGCGAAGCAGAGTTCGGGTAAGCAGTTGAGTGCGGGCAAGACACTTTCCGCAAGAGTTAGGAACAATATTTTTTCTACAAGCGCTTGAAATATATAAATGTATCCATTTCACGAAAAAATCATATCTCATTTGATTAATTCATATATAATGACAGACGTAATTCTGCATGTCTTTACCATTGGTTTCTCATCGTTGACGTTCGGTGCATAGAGACATGATCGAATTTAATTTACTCTATAAAATTTGCGTGCGGGAAAAACCCCTGCTAATCCATTCCCGCACGCAAATGCGTGCGGGAAAGAAATAGCAGGCGTTTTTCCCGCACCTTTTGGGAAAGTGACTCTTTGCAACTTGAAATGCGTGCGGGAAAAAGGTTGAACGCGCACGCTTGTGGAAAAAATTCATTTTAGGGAACTTATTGTCCGATGACATTTATCGAAAATCCTGTAGTAAACTTTTCGCATTAATTCACTCAAACATAAAATTCTCAAATGCCACCACTTTTTTGGGTCTCCCAATAGAAGGAAATTCTTTGTTATCCTCTTCATTCACAATCTTTCTGATTGTGGAAATATTTAGCTGAAATATATGTCGTTTAGATTCAGATGAAACATTATATAAATTCTCTTACATTGAATATGTTCGCTAATGCCTGACGTATTGTAGATTTTAGAATATCAGGGTGTAACTATTTGAATGAGTGGACCTGAATTCTAAATAGGACTTCTTGAAACCCCGTCTTTATTTCAATCACTTTCGGCATTTTCGTAATAAAAATTGTGGCAACGGCGTTATGACATTAACGACATTTCATGAGTGCCAACCTAACTTCGTTCTAGTTACAAAAACTTGAGAAAATTATTTCATGGCCAACCGACTGCTAAAATAAATTTGAATGAAGTATATATGTTCATTCTGAATTTCTCAACTACCTAACATATTGCTTTTCTGCTATTGAAAATATGCAAAATTAATACAAAAAAAGCATTGCATTAGTAGCTTGATTATATTACTATTTCTTCAAATTTTTTTAATTGCCAAAAATTCGCGCCCCTCAAGCCTTGTCAATACTTTTCTTATCTTGTTTTCTATTAGCTTCGACATTTTTAGCCGATGGGCTGTGGTTACACTTAAGTTTAGCCGGCTAAAGATAGAAGAAACTAACATTAGCGAATACCCGAAGCTAAACCTAAGATTAGCCAGCTAATCTTAAGTTTATGTTCACACCTATCTTTAGCCGTAACATATACATTAGAATATCGGGGTTACCTACTATTTGAATGAGCGAACCTGAATTCCGAATAGCACTTCCTGAAACCCTGTCTTCTCTTCTTTTCAATCACTTTCGGCTCACTTGTAATATTTGTTTGATTTCAAAATTGCTTCGTTGGAACAGATAAGGACCATCATGACTGGAATTCGAACTAAAGCCGTGGGCGACGATGATGTAACGCTGGATATGCTCGTTCATGCGTTTCCAGTAATAGAATCGTATGTTCAGCATCTGGTCAATAGCTGCATAGTGGCCGGTGTGTTTCCTGTGCAGTGGAAGTACGCTATTGGTATACCGCTTCCGAAAACAGTGGAGCCTACTTCTTTTTCGGATTTGAGGATCATCAGTATTCTGCCACTTTTGTCTAAGGTGTTGGAGAAGGTTTTGTCTGATCAGATTTCGGAGTACGTCAATGACTTCAATTTGCTACCATCGTACCAGTCTGGCTTTCGCAGGAATCACAGTACTGCTACTACTCTGGCATCGGTCACAAATAAAATATTCCATGATCTTGATCGGGGTTATTCTGTACTTCATATTTTGCTTGATTTTTCGAAGGCATTCGACACGATTAATCATTCCCTTCTGTATGCCCAGCTAAAATATTTTGGTTTCTCTGCCTCAGCTGTTTCTATGATAAGATCCGTCCTAACATTCCGAAGTTTAAAGGTGCTGGTGGACGGCAGGTACGCGACACCGAAATCAATCTGGGCAGGCGTTCCGCAGGGTTCCATATTGGGGCCATTGTTGTTCATTATTTATGTGGCTGATCTTTTCTCTTGCTTAGACCACTGCATTGCTGAGGCATTTGCTGACGATGTTCAGTTGATGTTCTGGTTTAGGGGAAGTGAATTGAATTTGGCTTCGGCTAGAGTCAACCAGGACCTTGTAACGATTCGACAAATGTGTAAATCTCATAATCTTTCCATTAACTCGGCGAAGACCAAATGTATTGTTTATGGTAAAAGGAAGGATAGGGATAAAATCAGAGCCAGTTTGGATCTCAGTCTCAACGGGGATAAGTTAGATATAAGTAATGACGCCAGGAATCTGGGAGTCTTATTTGATGAAGATTTGAGATTTCGGAAGCATGTTTCCACTTTAGTTAGGTCGGCGTTCCATAAGCTTAGAATTCTCTATTCTGCACGTAAATATTTGACTTTTCAGATGGGAAAAATTTATCAGAGGTATTAGTTTTGTCAACTTTCAACTATTGCGACATAATTTATGGCCCCTGTTTGGAATTCAGCTTGTGCAGAATTGGTGTTGCAGATTTGTTTTTGGTCTTCGTGAGTTTGATCATGTGTCTGGAAAGATCAAGAATTTGGGTTGGCTGAGGATGGAAAACAGGGTGATCATTTGGTTCCTAAATCTGGTGTTCACTCCGTCAACATTAGATACCCGTACAGGTTGACAGTTCCGGCTCATCGAACAGCTGGGTTTCGTAGGTGGTTTTCCTTTAATGCTGCAAAAGTAATGAATACATTTGACATCGATGTTAGAAATTTCACATCGTTTTTTGCATTTAAGTCTCAGCTTAAATCTTTTCTATTTACCGGAGAATAGATATGTATTTTTTTCAGATTTTTTTTAAGTCAGTGGTGGTACTCATATATTCCTTTATGTTTAATTAATGTAGAATGCTATTTTTTTTTGCATGGAGATTGTTATTCTCTTCCTTTGAGGCTGTTGGTTGTCTATTCACTATGTGTGTACTCTATATTTCATTTTTATATTGTAATTTACCATAGGGGATGTAGAGTATTGGAAATATACTGTACGCAGCGAGATGACTAATATAGTTGAAATATGAGTTATGTAAACCATAAGCAGATTTGTTCCAACTCGTGGCATTCGATTTAGAGAACTGATGTGAATAAAGTGTTTCCTACAATTACCGAGTTTTCTTTAATACATTACATTTTGGCGACGAGGATAAAGTAAATTTGATTATTGGAATAGTGGAAAGTGAAGAAGGACAAGAGGAGTTCATAAGTGAGAGTTCAAAAGTGACAAAAGGAGTTCAAAGTGAGTAAACAAAAAATACTGAATTTCGAGTTCATTTGAATTCGGTTCGAAATTGGATAAATTTCCAAGTTAGCTTTAATTGAGCTTGTCAACTGAATAAAATTGGATAAATTTCCAAGTTAGCTTAAATTGAGCTTGTCAACTGAATAAAATTGGATAAGTTTCCAAGTTAGCTCAAATTGAGCTTGTCAACTGAATAAAATTGGATAAATTTCCAAGTAAGCTTAAATTGAGCTTGTCAACTGAATAAAATTGGATAAGTTTCCAAGTTAGCTCAAATTGAGCTTGTCAACTGAATAAAATTGGATAAATTTCCAAGTTAGCTTAAATTGAGCTTGTCAACTGAATAAAATTGGATAAGTTTCCAAGTTAGCTCAAATTGAGCTTGTCAACTGAATAAAATTGGATAAATTTCCAAGTTAGCTCAAATTAAGTTTGTCAACTAAATGAAATTGGATGAGATTCCAAGTTAGCTCAAATTAAGCTTGTCAAATTAATAAAATTGGATAAATTTCCAAGTTACCTCAAATCATTGGATAAAGATAAGTCTTTATACAATGCTCAAATTGAGGTTGTCAACCAAATAAAATTGGAAAAGTTCTAAGTAAGCTTAAATCAATAAAAAAAAAATAAAATAAGAAATTGGATTAATTTCTCCAAGTTAGCTAGTGAACCAAAAGACCCAAATTCTCATGCGCCAATATACTAAAATGAAATATCTGGTATCTGATTTCTAGAATGACCACTCTTTCGGGAATTGAGCAATTCCAATGCGAAGGTGATCCACTATCTCTAGGATCTAGATGGGAGAAATGGAAAAGAGCGCTACAGATCTATCTTGCCGCATCGGACATAGCAGAACCAGCCAAAAAGAAAGCCATCCTCTTACACTCGGGCGGCATGGCATTGCAAGAAATATTCTACAGTTTACCTGGAGCAGATATTGATCCCACAGTGGATGGCAACCAAGTCGTAGATGTCTTCAAGTTAGCTTTACAAAAACTTGATGAGTATTTCTTACCTAAGCAAAGTAAGTTATTTGAACGATATTCATTTCGTTTGATGAAGCAGGCAGATGATGAGAAATTTGATAAGTTTTTGGTGCGACTGAGACACCAAGCATCGAAGTGTCACTTTAGTGATATGGAGGAACATTTAATCGACCAAATAACTGAAAAATGTAAATCGAAAGATCTGAGACGGAAAATTTTATCTCTAGGAGACAATATCAAACTAGATGATATCATATTGGAAGCCAACGCCTTGGAATCTGTGAATCGGCAAATGCAGAAATTTGAAGATGCTGATAAAGCCACCCCTAGCACTAGCGACACAATAAATAAATTGCAGATTAAAAATGACTTTCCTAGCGACTTGAATAATCTAAAAAAACAAGGTTGTTCTAGATGTGGAAATCTGCGGCACAATTCACAGGATCCAAGGTGTCCTGCTAGAGATTCAACATGCACAAAATGTAATTTTAGGGGTCATTTTAGAAAATATTGTAAGTCTAGGAGAAAAAGGGAGACGCTTCCCCAGAGAAGCGAAAGAAAAAGTAAATATAGTAAACAGTCAAACTCGATTAATAAACTGGACAGTGAATCTGAGGACCCGGATTACATATTCCATTTGGACGATGATACAACTATCGTTTGTAATGTGGGAGGTATTATGATACCTATGATAGTTGATTCGGGCAGTAAAAACAACATTATAGATGAAATTACCTGGGAAAACTTGAAACAAAGCGGAATAAGTATACGGAAACAAGTGAAGGGAACAGACAAACAGTTTATTTCATATGCAAGTAGCAAACCGTTGACAGTATTAGGATATTTCGAAGCAGAAATCAGAGCTAATAATAAAAAAGAAAATGCTAAGTTTTACGTTATAAAGAACGGCAAAAACAACCTTTTAGGAAAAATAACCGCAACCTCATTGGGTATTTTGAAAATCGAAGTGAATGTAAACTGTGTGACGTCTGCTTTTCCCAAGATCAGGGGCATAGTCGTAGATATTCCAATTGACAAGAATGTGCAACCTGTTGTACAACCGTACAGACGAATACCGATACCTTTGGAACAAAAAGTTGACCATATATTGAAAGATCTACTAGACAAAGACATAATTGAGGAAGTTAATGAGCCCTCGAAATGGATATCACCCATGGTCCCTGTGCTTAAAGGAAATGGCGATGTTCGTATTTGTATTGATATGCGACGTGCAAATCAGGCCATTTCCCGGGAAAATCATCCCCTACCAACAATGGAAACTCTTGTTCCCCAGTTGAGGAGGGCTACCTTATTTTCGCGACTGGATATAAAAAATGCTTTTCATCAAGTGGAAATATCGGAATCTTCTCGTTTCATTACTACTTTCATCACCAGGAAGGGCCTTTTCAGATACAAAAGGCTTATGTTTGGTATAAATTGTGCTCCAGAAATCTTCCAAAAAATTATGGAAAAAATACTGATCAATTGCCTTGGCACAATCAACTTTATCGATGACATAATTGTATCTGGGGAAGATGAGAATCAACATGATGAAAATTTGAAAAGAACACTAGATACGCTCAAGAATCACGACATACTTCTTAACAATGAAAAATGTCAATTCAAAATGAGTTCAGTCAATTTTCTTGGCCACGTTCTTTCAAGGGAGGGCATCAAACCTTCAAAAACTCATATTGATGCAATAAGGAACTTTCGCGACCCAAAAACAATTGATGAACTGCAGAGTTTCCTAGGATTGGTTAATTTTGTTGGTAAATGGATTCCGAATCTGGCAACCATAACCGAACCCCTGAGAGAACTTCTCCGGTCAAAACTAGGGAAGAATGCCAATATCGAAAATCATTGGAAGCGAGAACAAAAAGAAGCGTTTTCCAAATTGAAAAATGCTCTTTCTAGTAGATCTGTTTTGGGCTACTATGATCCACAAGACCGAACACAGGTGATAGCCGATGCGAGTCCTGTGGGTTTAGGTGCTATCTTGTTACAGTTCGACAGTAAGGGAGCTAGAGTTATCTCTTACGCTAACAAAAGTTTGACAGACTGTGAACGGCGTTATTGTCAAACCGAAAAAGAAGCTCTAGCTCTTGTATGGGCCGTTGAGCATTTCAAAATATACTTGTTTGGCAAAGATTATTTCGAATTAGTGACTGATCACAAGCCTCTGGAGGTTATTTTTGGTCCAAAATCCAAACCTTGTGCTCGTATTGAACGATGGGTTTTGAGGCTACAATCGTTTAAATATAGAATTGTCTACCGCCCAGGAAAAACAAATATAGCAGACCCTCTATCCCGTTTACTCGTCCATAATGAAAAAGACCAGCCCTTTGAAAAAGAATTCATCCATCATTTAATTGAGTACACGAAACCTGTAGCTATCACCATAAAAGAACTTAAAAAATATACAAAAAGTGATAAAGAAATAGAATTGATTAAAGCAGCTTTAAAGGAAGGTAGTTGGCCAGAAGGGACTGAGAGGTTTAAAATCTTTGAAAATGAGCTTTCTTGTTATTCTGAAATTTTATTACGGGGTGATAAAATCGTTATACCAGAAAAACTCCGGAAACGAGTGCTGGATCTGGCTCATGAGGGTCATCCCGGGATTGTAGCAATGAAGAAACGACTCAGAAGCAAAGTATGGTGGCCAAAAATAGACAATGATGCGGAAAAAATTGTGAAAGATTGCAAAGATTGTACCTTAGTTTCTGCACCTAACCCCCCCTGAACCAATGAAAAGACGTAAATTGCCAATAAGCCCATGGATAGATACAGCTATTGATTTCATGGGACCTCTTCCAAGTAATGAATATTTATTTGTAATTGTAGATTACTACAGTCGATATAAGGAGATTAAATGCATGAAGAATATCACCTCTTCTGATACCATTAGAGTTTTGAAAGAAATTTTCTCTAGGCTAGGTATACCCGAATCCATCACTGCGGATAATGGAAAACAATTCTGTAGCCAAGAATTCAAAGACTTTTGCAAAAATCATAATATTATCCTATTCCACAGTATACCCTATTGGCCTCAACAAAACGGAGAAGTAGAACGCCAAAATCGAGATATACTGAAAAGATTAAAAATTAGTCATATTAATAAAAGAAATTGGAAAGATGATTTATTAGACTATTTGATGATGTATAATAGTACTCCTCATTCTACTACCGGCAAAACACCATCGGAATTATTTTTCCGGCGACAATTTCGTGACAAATTACCCATTTTACCTTCCCACTCAAATGAGTTCTCCATGGATGTAGTGGAGGAAGAAATCCGTGATCAGGATATATGGGAAAAAGAAAAAGGGAAAATTTATGCAGACAGAAAAAGAAAAGCCCAAGAGAGCGAGTTACAGTGTGGAGACAAAGTATTCGTCAAAAATATTCTTAAAGAAAATAAGCTTACTCCCACTTTTAACGCAACACCGCATACTATTACCAAAAAACAGGGAGCTGATGTTGAAATAGAGAATGACGAAACGGGACAAACTCTTCGAAAGAATGTTGTCCATTTGAAGAAAATTGCCGGTGAATGGACAGTTGCTACACCACCATGCACATAATGATTCAAATATTTTACCGCTATATTTAATTGCCTTAGATTGTAGCGTTATCATCTTATTTTCTTTCGCACCTGGAGTACTATTTGCATTTAGATCAATATCGGTTATTGTTTGAATTTTGTGTATCTGTATCTATTTGTTTATCTGGTTGAATTGAAGTTTATATTTCCCCAAAAGGAGTTAATTCATGTTTGCCATTTTCATTCTAGATTAGTCTAAGGCCATTAAATCTTTATTTTCTATATTTTTTGGTTCATATAAGACAAGTATATATATATATATATACATTTCTCACTCTCCTATATATAACTTTAATATTCAAGTTTATTATTATTGTAAGAAAAAATGTTTCATTTTCTAATGTTTGTCATGTTTTTTTTCATTCTCAATTAGTCTTTATTTATGTAATTTTTCTGAACAGAAACGGTATCATATCTATATACCATAGTTTCAAATAGAATTTTATTTTGTGAGAATAAAGAAAAGAAATGTCATGTAAATTTGAACTTTCTGAAAAATTATAAAGAAAGATAGAGATGTAGAGTATTGGAAATATACTGTACGCAGCGAGATGACTAATATAGTTGAAATATGAGTTATGTAAACCATAAGCAGATTTGTTCCAACTCGTGGCATTCGATTTAGAGAACTGATGTGAATAAAGTGTTTCCTACAATTACCGAGTTTTCTTTAATACATTACAGGGGAGATTAAACTTCGCCCGGCGATTCTTCTCGATTTATGTAAGTTGTATAGTTCTTTTTTTTACTTGTTAAGTAGTGCCAATAAAGTCGATTTATTATTTTTATATTGTATATATTGTTAAACTGTGAATGCTGTATTGGGTGTTGCCACCTGTGTGTATTCCTATTTGTCTTAAATGAATGAATAAATAAATAAATATTAATTGATACCAGTTGTGGCAATGACCTTATGACATTAACGACATTTCATGAGTACATGCCAACCTTTCTCCGTTCTAGTTACAAAAACTTGAGAAAATTATTTCACGGCCCACCGAGTGCTAAAATAAAAGTGAATGGAGTATAGATTCATTGCAGTATTTCGCTTATTCGGCAGATCCGGAGTTATTTGTATTGCGGAACCAGTTTCACGAAAGAATATGAATTCTTGCACTGAAAACACTAATAAAACATTAAAATTGCAACAGTGAAGCACTAGTTTTACCAATAGAAAACGCTATTAGTGTAGTCGCCTATCTCCGCCACTGCTAATTCTGGTAAGAATCAACAAACAACTCATAGCTCAGCCGAAGATTCAAGTCACTTAAGGTACCATAAATAAGCAACAGAACGCCTTATCCCTTTCGCGTCTGCGTCATTCGCCAAACTGCTTTTCATAAAGTTGGTAGCACGAGTTGTTCAACCGCATCATTCAAATTCATCGCTGAAAACAGTGAAAACATTAGAAGCGAGCGTTCAAACACTAGTCCTCGTACGAAACGAGAAGCCAGAACGTGAGCGATTATTCGAATCCTCGTTGTGTTTTGTTTATTTAGTGCGCTATTGATATCATTATGTCAACACTTCTGCTCACCCCTGGATTGAAGAAGAACGAATGCGTATGTGAGGATGAAAGGCCCAGAGTAGAAACACCTCCAGGTAAATTCAAATTCTTTTTTTAGGGGTGGGGAGGACTGACCGAGGAACTGACGATTTCGATCGATCTCGTGATAATGATTCATTCGACCGCGGGAATTTTCATTCAACCATCAGGGTCGAGTCAAGAATGAGTTAACCTCGTATGATGAACGGTCATTCGAATTCAGAGTAATAAATTATTATCTAATTACATTTTCTAAAAAATGTTGTTCTGTAGAGTAGAAATTTTTCTTCTACAGGGTCGGTGTTCGCTGAGTGACTGTATAATAAATATACCAGGTGGCCCACCCTAGACGCGGCGCTCATTTTGAGGGAGTGAATAAAGATATTTTGAAAATCTTTTCTTGTGGTGTGTGGGGTGTTCAAAAGCACAATTTAAAATTATTGTCATATATACAGGATCAAGATATAGACCAAAGTTATACTTTTCTAAATGTAACACTCTGTATTTGACCTCAAAAATGGAATGACGAGCTCAAATTATGATGTTATTTTTCAGATCACTTTATACATTAGAAGGACCATTTATGAGATAATGGTGAAAATGGTTTACTAGTTTTGAATTAAAAATCGAAAATGGCTCAGAAACTATCTGGTTTAGATGTAGGAAAATCTTATGAAGATAGTTTCGAAATTAATTTTTTCTACAAGCGTGCGCGTTCAACCTTTTTCCCGCACGCATTTCAAGTTGCAAAGAGTCACTTTTCCAAAACGTGCGGGGTTTTTCCCGCACGCAAATCTTATAGAATAAATTAAATTCTATCATGTCTCTATGCACCGAACGTCAACGATGAGTAACCCATGGTAACGACATGCAGAATTACGTCTGTCATTATATATGAATTAATCAAATGAGATATGATATGTTTCGTGAAATGGAAACATTTAGATATTTCAAGCGCTTGTAGAAAAAATATTGTTCCTAACTCTTGCGGAAAGTGTCTTGCCCGCACTCAACTGCTTACCCGAACTCTGCTTCGCATCGTTCGGGCAACGGCAGTTTCGTGCGGGCAAGTATCACTTTCCGCACTTGATAGGAAAATAACTATTTTCTACAAGCGTGCGCGTTCAACCTTTTTCCCGCACGCATTCCAAGTTGCAAAGAGTTACTTTCCCAAAAGGTGCGGGAAAAACGCCTGCTATTTCTTGCGGGAATGGATTAGCAGGGGGTTTTTCCCGCACGCAAATATTATAGAGTAAATTAAATTCTATATCATGTCTATGCACAGAACGTCAACCATGAGAAACCCATTGTAACGACTAACGACAGAATTACGTCTGTCATTATATATGAATTAATCAAATGAGATATGATCTGTTTCGAGAATTGAATATATGTATTTATATATTTCAAGAGCTTGTAGAAAAAATATTGTTCCTAACTCTTGCGGAAAGTGTCTTACCCGAACTCAGTTTCGTGCGGGCAAGTATCACTTTCCGCACTTGATAGGAAAATAACTACACTATTCAACAAGGGTTCTCCCACCTAAGAAATTTATATATTTTTTGTTAGGTATTCCTCACCTTATTACAAAAATAATAGTACTTACGTTTGTTTAGCTCCCGTTCTCAAAATAAATGACATTCGTGAATTGTCCATGTTCGCACTTCTGTACCCTACGATACTTTATAAAATAAACAAACTATTGAAACAAGTTCAGTTTCTGGCAGCTTTGAATGACTTTGAAAAAGAAGCCGGAGTTAATTTATAGAAGTGACCAAAAATTTTCTTGGCAATCACAAATCTCCGCAATATGTAAATATCGTCAAAACGATGTTACAGGCTCATCAAAAAATGGGATGCAACATGTCCCACCTAAGAGATTTATATTTTTTTTGATAGGTATTCTTCACCTTATTACAAAAATAATAGTACTTACGTTTGTTTAGCTCCCGTTATCAAAATAAAAGACATGCGTGAATTGTCCATGTTCGGACTTCTGCATCCTACGATACTTTATAAAATAAACAAACTATTGAAACAAGTTCAGTTTCTGGCAGCTTTGAATGACTTTGAAAAAGAAGCCTGGTTGTCCTTTGTAGAGGTGACCAAAAATTTTCTTGGCAATCACAAATCTCCGCAATATGTAAATATCGTCAAAACGATGTTACATGCTCATAAAAAAATGGGATGCAACATGTCCTTAAAGCCCGTTTGCAACAGCCGAGAATTCTATGGAGAATTCTCTACAAAATTCTCGCAAGAAAACGGCAGAGATTATTTTGTATGTAACTGAACAGAGAATTCTACCGAAAGTGCGTATGCAACGGTATATAATTCACGGCGCATGAATTTTCGAGCAAATTCTCTAGAGAATTCTCGGCTGTTGCAAACGGGCTTAAAAATACACTTTTTGCAATCACATATTAATTTCTTTCCACAAAATATGGGAGCCGTAAGTGACGAGCATGGAGAGCGATTCCATCAAGACATCACGTCATTCGAAAAACGCTACCAAGGCAAAGGGGAACCCTCTATGCTTGCTGATTATTGTTGGTCCATCATTAGAGAAATACTGGAGTCGTCCTACAGCAGAACAGACAAAAGATCTAAGCGATCGGAATCTTTTACACCATTGCAAATATTGTAATGCATTGTTTTTGTTAAAAATCATGAATATAATCATTAAAAAACAACAAGAGCTAACTTCCACTTTTTATTTATCGTGCGTTTATACCTTGGCTACGAAGATTAAAAATATATATATTTTCCTTAGGTGGGAGAACAAAGCTATAATTTTGTCGATCAGTGCTATTTACGTTCAACGAGATATAGAAATACCGGGTATGCCATTTGAAATAAGAAAGTTTTCGACGATCATCAACTACAAATGTCTACAAAATTCTGTCTGTATCGCTGGCGTAACTAGTTTCTTCATTTTGCTATTTAAAAAAACTCCATATTTTCGTCATTATTTCGTAAAGGGTGCTTCTGGGCTATAAAGTACATAATAGGAGGAAATTCATCATAACTTGAGCTTGCTATTAAATTTTTGAGGTCAAATATAGGGTGTTATATTTAAAAAAGTGTAACTTTGGGCGATATCTTTTTTTCGAACACCCTGTATATATGACAATAATCTTAAATTGTGCTTTGGGACATCCTACACACATCACAAGAAAAGATTTTCAAAATATCTTTATTTACTCCCTCAAAATTAGCGCCGCGTCTGGTATGGGCCACCCGGTATATCAAAAGTATATCAATAAGGCGAATCTTGATCTCACTTACAAATGTTGGATATATTTCCTCATTTCATATTTACAGGGTGATTTATGTTTCTGGTTCTGCAGAAAATATGTATCCTGCCATACAGCATCGGTGATTTACCATGGTTTCAATTTAATTTTCGTACAGTTGAGAACTGCCCTCAGATCGACCAACTATCAGTATCAGTTGGAAATTCCAGGTGCGGACAAACTTTCTGTTTTCGTTAAACCAAAACAAACATCCTGTATATACTTCCTTGTTACCGCCAGAGCCGTGACGAGCACACACTCTTTCAGAATCTTTTATGTAATGAATAACCCCATGTCACTTGAAACGGTACAAGCCATTTTACAATTTAAAACAGTTTCATCAAATCAGAAAATATATAAATTCACCCGAAAATAATTTTATGAAAAAACTAAAATTCTGACAATTAACCAAAAATAGAATAACAATAAATCATCTATTATTCTCCTATAAAGAAATAATTCTTTAAGTCAAATATGGACATTAGCAAAAAGTCTAAAAGTGCCTATACACGCACCGGCGAACTGCAGTCCAGGACTGCAGATACGTAGATCTTCAGTGCAACTGCACAACAGTTTTTTGGAGTTTCAGTTTAAGTTGACAGTCTTGGACTGCAGGTCGCCGGTGCGTGTATTGACTCCTCTTAAAGCTCTATCTATATCTATATATCATATACATTCACACGATTGTGGAAACTGTGGTTTTTTGGACAAAACTTAATGAAAAATTGTTCTCCAGTTCTGAGGGAGACTGTATTGGCATTCAGACTAATTCTATGTAATTATTTAATAATCTGTAAATGAACATCAAATCGAAGTTCTTTCTTCTCACAAGGAGTGTTTGCAGTCCCATCATATCGTAAAGATTATTATAATTTAACTCTCACTGGGAATTTTGAGCTTAGAAATTTCTTCTGTACCCTTTCTAGCTTGTTACTTTACTGTGTAGGTACATGATAAAATGGTGACCACACAACAGTAGCATATTCTAATATGGATACCATATATACCAATTTAAGGTGTATCAGAAGTGAATAGAATATACTGAAATATGGTCTTTGAGTACTAAGCAAAAAGTTCTGACAAAGAGTTCTTTCGTGTCTCGAGCACAAAGCACTGGAATTTCACTAAATACTGATTACCTACTAAGCGCTTCGTGAAAGTAATTCGATTTTTTTAACACTAAAAGCTCTTTGTTCAAGAACTGTTATCGATGCGATTTTTTGTATCTAATTGAGAAACCATACCTTGTATAAAAAGTGAGTCTTTGACTCGCACAAATATTTTAACAGTAGATTCTTGAGGTCAAAAAAAACTTTTTCCCTATACCATTTTTTTCGATTTGGCGCTGATAAAAGATAAAGCCATTTCATTCGAAAAAACCGTTTGTGACATTTTTTTATGGTTTTTCAACAGCCTGTATATTTTAAATCGAGCCGATTTGGAATAAATGGTAAAGGAAAAAAGTGTCTCTTTCGGCCTCAAGAATCCTTTGTTAAAATATTTGTACGAGTCAAAGACTCACTCACACTGTTTATTATTCAAGACGATACATTATTGATTAATAAGAAGCAAAAAAAAATTTATAAAGAGAAATTTGATCTTCGAACCGTTCCATACTTCTACAGTTTCAAGATTTCGTATGGGAAAATAATGATTTCCATAGCCATATCAAAATCTTTATCTTCATGCGAATGATACCATTTGTCTTTGTCTAGACACATGTTCGTATTGGTGAGAAAAGAATTCACATGCTTATATAACTTTGAAGCAATAAGAGCATAATGCGCTCCCGTATCAGTCCTATCACTTTTTCTGTCAGAAGTTTTCACAGACGTTACTGAATCTGACTATGAATATTTTATCGAATATAGTCCAAACTTTCAATATATTTATTACCTCTGAAATCAATACAGGTTCGTAAGGAGACAAGTCGTCTATCTCTTATACAGGTCGATTCAACGCTATGGCCTTTATCAAGACGTTTATGGAAAACTGCTGAAAATTTGCATGTGGTGGTTTTCAACCACGAACTTTCTCCCAAGAATATTTCATATTCTCACATTCGATTCGGTACTTAGTAGAACAAATACATAGACATACAGACATGGACTGTGCCTTCCCTTCCTATCTATGCATGAAATACGGTCAAAAAAAGTGACAGAGAGAAACGCACGTCGGGAATGCAGTTGTCTCTTTCTAGAATATCGATTGGTCCACACTCACCTCCATGTGAACAAAAAAGAGAAGGTAAATGCCCGACCATCATTTCTCTCTTTCTATAAAAAAAGCCAATTTCATGCTGACATTGCTCAGTCCATGTCTCTATGTCTATGAACAAATACGAGAAGTTAAGGGAAATTGAATAGGCTGGATGGCATTCTCTGTGAGCTGTCTCTGCGCATTCTGACTGTAATTAAATTTGTTAATTTCTTGCTATTTTCAATTGAATTTAGGATTATGGAGTTATCCTAAAGCTATAACCAGTCATCAGTCATCTAATTTTCCACAAAGTAGGTCCATTTTGCATTTAATTTCGATTCATTGGTCATAGTTACCAAATTACATTCTTCAATTTGACCGTTGAATTAGCAAATAATTGTTATAACTATAGTTTTATGTGCAAGTACTATTTACTGCCTTTTGGGTTATAAAATTTATCATTGGAATAACGGATATGTTTAACGCATTCTCTAACCTAATGGATATACTGATATTCGAAATCACCAAACTCATATAATTGATCAATTCGGAAAAATGGGTTATTACCATCTTAAAATCCAAGCCGAAGGACTAGCACAAACTATTCAATTGCCTGGATTACTGAACCAGGAGAATAAGGATTTCAGGGAAATGTATTTTACAGGAGACGTGGAGGATCATTTTTGGTTTATCCCAATTATTGTTCTGGGAGAGTTGGACCTCACAATTGACCATTATAAAACACTAGCTTCCCTTCCTGGCTCTGCATGGATGGCGTAACTATTGGAAAAAAAATTGACAACCCATCCTCGATTTCTTCTTTTTGTCACTCAATCGGAATCTTCTTTTTCTCACTCAATTCCGCGAAACCTGGACAGACATCTGTTCGAGAATCAGTTCTTTCAATTGTCAAAATCCTTATAAAATATACTCTATGACTGCTCAATCTGTTGTAGGAAATATATATATATATATATATATATATATATATATATATATATATATATATATATATATATATATATATATATAATAGTTATTTATATAGATCTGGATCTTGTTAGGATTTCTTTTTAGGGGGACATTTCATAGAAATATTCTATTCTGAGGAGATCATTAACAGGGCATTTGAATTCAAGGAGCGATACCATATATCATAAAATAATAGATATGAAAACTATATTGATTGTTAAATACTGAAAAATGGAAAGTTTGTTTGGAAGAGGAAGGAGGAAATTTTGGATAAAAATTATTATGAGTTTCTACTTTATTATTTATCCTGACGATACCTATAATATTCAAAATTTTGTTGATTCATCTATGTTCTACGAAGGCCACGTAATATTTCAAAATTATTTTTCGTAAAATTCTGACTTTAAAGTCAGAATTAAGTTAAATTCCGAGTGTTTCACATTCCTTGGTTTAATTTTGATGAAATATAATGATTAACTGCATATTGCATTCATATATTTGCAGTGGGCGAAAAACCATCGTATTTTTGCACCATATGTCGTGATCACGACCCGACATTCCATTAATTGTCATTACGCCGTTCATGTGACAAGAAACACTATAATTTCACGCCTTTTTTTCGCTGTGACCTTTTAACTAATTAAACGCAAAGATATTTCATGTACTTGCTGAAATAGGATAGCCAGAATGTGGTTTGTGATAGATATTCCACGGATTCATCACAGAGCATCATCTTGGAGGGCCCTCTACGTCACCAAAGAAACTTCCAGTTATTATGTATACGCTTCCTCGAGCCCATTTTTTTCTGCTTTGTGTTCATTATTTTCAATTCACATTTATCTTAAATAATAGATAATAATAGCCTATCATCATTTTATTACATGGTCCTTCGTGCTGTGGTGTTTGTGTCTCCACGATGATTGACAAGCTCCGACGTTGCATCGCACTACGAAAAAGCGCTTTGCATGAGATAAGCGGTCTGCATCAGTTGGCTGCAGACGCTCAAACCAATAAAATACTATTAGCTAAATTTAGAGTACAATATTCTAAACAAGTTTTCAGAAGACAAAGGGGATTTTTCTAGTTTTAGGGACATATTCGACGATATTGTGCATCGCAATAAAAAACTACAACGAGTAGAGAAATTTAATTACTTACGTTCCTCTCTGGAGGAAAGTCCATTAGATTTGATTAGGAGATTGAATGCCACTGCTGATAATTATCAAATAGTTTATGATAGTTTAGTTAAGAGGTATGTATATACCATATACCAACCCTCGAGCACAAGCTCGCGCTCATTGGCTGAAAATTGGGAATTTCCCAGTCTTGTCTGAAAATCCTATACCATTACGTGAATTGTTAGATACATTCGCTGTTAACTTGAAAAGTTCAAGGAACATGAATGTGGCTGTAAATTGTGATATTAATTCAAGCGCTATCAGAGTCTTCAATATTCATAATGATTGAAGTAAAGGTTTTAGGACTCATCTAAGTGAATAAAGGAACTACTCTATTTTCTGCACCAAGCTTCGCAATTTACTCATTTTGAGGGATCAAATGAAGATATTTTGAAAATCTTTCCTTGTGGTGTTTGTAGGATGTTCAAAAGGGTGTTCGAAAACAAAGATAAAGACCAAAGTAACACTTTTTTAAATGTAACACTCTGTATTTGACCTCAAAAATGGAATGGCCAGCTCAAGTTTTGATGAGTTTCTTCAGATTACTTTATAGCTCAGAAGCACCCTTTACGAGAGAATGGCGAAAAATCGAAAATATGGGTTTTTTTAATTAGCAATTAATGAAGAAACTAGTTACGCTAGCGATGCAGACAGGATTTTGTCGAGTAGACAAGTTGGCTATTCCTACATATTAAAGAAAATTTCAACTCTGGAATATATAGAGTGATCATAATTAATTCTCAAACATCAACTACAAATGATCGTCGAAAACTTTCATATTTCAAATGGCACACCCGGTATTTCTATATCTCGTTGAAGGTAAAAATTTTCGATTTTTAATTCAAAACTAGTAAACCATTTTCGCCATTATCTCGTAAATGGTCCTTCTAAGGTATAAAGTGATCTGAAGAAAATCATCATCATTTGAGCTTACCATTCCATTCTTGAGGTCAAATACCGAGTGTTACATTCAAAAAAGTGTAACTTTGGTCTATATCTTTATTTTCGAAGATCCTGTACATATGACAATAATTTTAAATTGTGCTTTTGAACACCCTACACACCCCACAAGAAAAGATTTTCAAAATATCTTTATTTAATCCCTCAAAATGAGCGCCGCGTCTGGGGTGGGCCACCCGGTATAATTCTCAGATCAAAACACAGTTATATATCATTACCCTCTGAACATCACCGAAAGTGAGGTTAACTATGTGACTGTGTCACTTTTTTTAGCGTATTTCCATTTTTTCTTATCTCGATCATTTCGCGTATCAGTCTCTTATGATAGTTATTTTTCGATTTCAAGACTTTTACATTGTCAACATCAGCTTTATGATCTAGATTATGGGCATGTATTGATCAGAGCACACCTTTCATTTCCACTCCTTATATCAGATTTATGGTGGTATTCTGCTTTCATCTGTAAACCAATCTGTAACTTTTCATGAACTTACAGAAAAATTACAATTCTGAACGGTTTTTAGTGGTCTATAGCTTACAGGAATCCGTAACTATTTAAGATAAGTAGTTCAGAAGTGACACTGTCAATGAGATAGTGACAGAAAGATTTCCAGAATTGCATTATTTACGAATCTGTCAATCTGAAACTTACAGATCGATCGTACGCTACAGATTCGTAACTTACGAATGAAAAGCAGAATACAACCATTATGTTGAGATAATCTACTTTTCACCCACTGCGAAGTCTGAAAGATATAAACCTTATCACGTTCCAGGAAACCTATTTGATATATGACGTTACTTTTCAGCGGTACTGGAATCGGATCATTGATTCTACTGTACAACTTCCCAACTGTTTTTTGAGTATATGTTGCTATCTGTACATTTTCATCTCTGAAGATATTTTTTATTTATTTTTTGTTAAGTCTTTTATATTTTATGAAATAATATAATTAATTTCATATCAGTTGTTCGTGTTTGCTGTTCATTTTTATTTATCGTTATGTTTGATGAATGCAATAGTTTTTTTGTCATGCCAGCTGGATAAGAATTCTGCACCAATATTTCATACAATTGTTTTGAATCTTGTTTCTGAAATGTGCTATGGTAGATTTTGATCACCCTATTTTTCATTGGTTTTATGAAATTGATTTTTATGTTGATATTATGGTCTGAAAAATTAGCACATGATTTTTTTCTGCACCAATTTAGTTTTATTAAATTTATCTCTCTGTGTACCTTTGTGTCCAGAAATGGTACGCCACAGTCTATATCCTCCTCTTCAACCGTAAACTTTAAAGCATGATATTCATTAAAACATTTTACTAAGTGATTAATTAATTTACATACCTAATACCATTAACGTTGTAACGTTACCCAATAAATCCGTTCATATGAAAGATAATATTATTCTTTTGTCACTCGATTTGGATAAAGTCCTAAATGTGCCAGGTGTCAGTCCGATCAGCCACGCATAGTTGCGTCAGATATTTGAAAAAATCGCAGCAGGAACGAAATTTATTTTGCAAAAGTCAACATTTATGCTTTGGTTGTCTTAGTTTATTTCATGACAGCAGAAGCTGCAAATCTACCACCTCCTGTCGTAGATACAGTAGTCGAACGCATCACACTACCTAACTTACATTCACATTCTACTCTGTAATCTGTGCTTACATTTCGATTTTCGAGCATGGACCAAGCCAAGTCAACGCGGCTGAAGGCGGGTACAGACAGCATGGCAAGATTGGCAAGCCTTGGCGAGAGTTTTATCGAACGTTTGTAGAAACATTGGTTTATTCTCGATATTTGTGCACCGACAACAATACATACGTCAGGCATTTCGAGGAAAGTGAGAAGGCGAACGTTGAAAAAGCGTGCTTCATTAATGCTTCAATAATTGTACATGTAACGGACATTTCATTGGATATAATATATGCATTTTCCATTTTTATGATAGACGTTTTGTGGATCCCAAATAATGGGGTACCTACTTTTCATATAAAT
This sequence comes from Coccinella septempunctata, assembly GCF_907165205.1. NCBI lineage: Eukaryota > Metazoa > Arthropoda > Insecta > Coleoptera > Coccinellidae > Coccinella > Coccinella septempunctata. The sequence continues at coordinate 18,379,347 of NC_058196.1, forward strand.
TAAGGAACTCTGTAAAGGCATCATTGTTCCTGTTTTCGATCATTTCCATTTAAAAAAACAATAATAATTGACAACAAGAATCATTATTAATTCCCATGCAGTACTCACCATACACGACGACACGACTTTTTTTTGGTGTAGCAGGGGGAAAATCTGCAAGTCAGACGAACCACCTTCTCCTGAGGGGGAACAAGTGTGGGGATTCTCACTCTCCTGAGCTCGAGACCCACTAAAAACCTTTAACTGCTTCTTGAACATAGGTTTCGTGCTGGGATTTATGTGTTTATCCTCCATTGGATAACACATTGGATTTTTCAATAAGTTTCTGTTCTTATTTTAATCTCTTTTTATTAATAATATAATAATAATTGATCTCCTGACCTCCTTCGGTAAATTCGCATTCTCCTTTTGTCTTCCTCTGGGTCGTAGTCCACTAGTCTCCTGAGTTCTTGATTCGGGTGGTTTTTCGCTGTTTCGAATAATTTCTCTGCTTTTCTGTTCATGAATTCCGTTATGGTTTCCTATAAATCTGTCTATTCCTGACAAACCAAGGTGCATCTATTGCACATCGTAGCAGCTTGTTTTCAGTGGCCTGAATTCTTTTCATATGGCTCTTTAAGGCGAAACCCCAGGCAACTGATCCATAAGTCAGTTGAGGCCTAGCAACGTCTTTAATAATCTTCAATTTTGTCTCTTTCGACATGTGGCTTCTTCTTCCTATCACAGAGTAGAGTCTATTCATCACTGCTTTCGTTTTGTCGATTGCTTGTTTGATATGACTTTTGCAAGTAAGTCCTTTGTCAAGCGTTATTCCTAAATATTTGACTTCATTTTTACAATCGATTTCTTCGCCGTCAACTTCTAGATTCATTGTGGGTCGCAGTCTTCTCTTCTGAAGTAATATTGCTTGGCTCTTTTGTCCATTGAGCTTGATTTTCCACTTTATGCACCAGTCATTTGTTTTGTCAATCGTTTCTTGTAGAACTCGTTCTATTACTTCTGGGTTGCAGTATCGAGTTGCTGTGCATGTGTCGTCAGCATATAACGTTAGCATGGTTCTTGGATTCTTCGGAATATCCTGAAAGTATATGTTGTACAGAAGTGGCCCAAGCACTGACCCTTGGGGTACTCCAGCCTCTATATCTCGTTTCATCAAAAATTATGGTCTTCCTTATCTAATAAGGGCAACCTACCATAAACCATTCAATTTCGTAGAAATTGTTAAAACACCTTATAATATCAAATATGTCGTGTCGTGTTTACGGTGATCAAGTCAACTGGCGAGTCTCAACTCTCAACAAGTCCCTTCGATGTGTGTTGAAAATACCGCTTTGTAGGCGAACCCTGGCCAGCGCCAGCGTTGGCTTTGCTTTTCAATAAAACGAGAAAAGGCACAACGGTTTAGCGTTGTGTTTGATTCGTGATCTAAGGTTTCCATTATTTCTCAGAAAAGCTTCTCGGCCTTTAACATTCGTAGTTGTCCAAGTGAGACTTTTATTAATGGGATTGGAAATCAAACGCATTTGAAAAATTTAGGCAATGTTGAGGTTTTAATTTTGAACGCTACTATCTTGCCGAAACTATGCGATACACTTCCTTCATCTAAAATATCGCGTCAATCTTGGCGTTATTTAGATAAGTTTGAGATAGCCGATGATAAATTTCATTGTCCCGCCAATGTTGATGTTTTATTAGGGGCCGATTTTCGACAATTTTTCTTGATAATCATATTCGAAGTTAAGACGAAGGTACAGATGCGCTCCACACAATATTCGGTTATGTTTTGATAGGTAAAATAAACAATAATACCCCGATTGAATGGGTTCATTCATTATTTTGTGAAACTCATTTCGTCGAGGATTTGAATAGATCGATGAATACCTTTTTTGATTTTGAATCGGTTCTACATTTTGAAGATATCGCAGATACGAATATTTGTGAGGTTATTTTTCCGATAGTCACTATAGAAAGAAAATAATATTGACGATACGTCGTACCACTTCTATGGAAGTAATACTTTCATTTCAAGACTTGGCTGTAAAACGTTTTTTGTCTTTGGAGCGTCGGTTATTGAAAAATCGTGATTCACACAAAGAATATTGTTCGGTGATAGGAGATAAGGAGTGATTCGAAATCCTTGAATGACTATCTTTATGTAGGTCCAAAATCGCAAACGGACATTGCAACAATTTTGATTAGTTTTCGGTTGAAGAAAGTCTGTTTACGGTGGACATAAAACAAATGTACCGTCAAATCTTAGTGGTTCCTGAGTTTTCCGTTTTTCACCTTCCGACGATTTAATTGACTTGCGGATGAAAACCGTTCCTTATTGTATGAATAACGCCCCTTTTCTAGCTTTGCGCAAGTTGCATCAACTCGCCTTGATGAGAGGAGACATTTTCCTGCTGCATCCGAAATTTCATGAAGTTATTGGCAAGAGGTGGCTTTGAGCTTACGAAAATGGGCAAGTAACGAGTCCAAGTTTTTAGAAAATTTCTGGAGGTTTGAATTTCATTCAATCCTCTTTCTTTTGAGACGGGATAAGACGCTACAATAAAAATTTTGAGTCTCTTTTGTGATTTCAATCACGATTTGAATCACGCTGTTACGAAACGTTTACGAAATATCCAAATTACCCGGAATCTTTGATCCTTAGGGATTTCTTCCCTATGTCACATCTCTGTGTAAGCATTTAATCCAGCAATTATGGAGGTTAGGGCTTGACTGGGATGACACATGAAGTGAACTTGTTGTCAACCATTCGGATTCCTCGGTATTTCGACCTTGATTTAATAAGTGATTCGGCGGAAATCCACGCTTTCTTTGAATTTTGGAATTTAAATATTAATGCAATACTTCATGCAAGAGATTAAATCCATGTTACTACAATATTGCTCACAGTTGCTTGGGAAACTTTGAACCTTTGAGCTAAGTTTTCGTGGGGGCAGTTTAGTCTAAGTTTCATTAGGCACATCAGCAACTAATCAATTTTTGGAACTTTTTCCACAGTCCAGTCCATATAATAATTGATTGGAATATTACTAGTAGTAATATTAATGAAATGAAGCTTTGACATCTTGGTAAACCAGTATATAGCTTGCAAAGGCGATCATTACTTTGAATTTCCTTAAAACTGAAAGGTCCACCTCTTACTTCACTCCTACCTAAGTTTTTCTACCTGTTGTTTTAGAAAATAAATCTCTGTTTCTAACAGGGTTAGGTTGTTGAAGTTGGTACGGTCGACCTAGAAGATCCTGGTTCAGAGGCAATTCTGTAAAATATAAAATAAAGATGGACTCAATGAAGTCTCTTTGCTGAACATATTCAACAGGCATTTCCGTTTTATCTTCACTCGATTCTGTTGCGACTTCGGAGTTCTTTTTTTCTTATGTGATGGAAATTAAAACCATCTTTCAATGTTGTGGGAAACTATCACAGGATCGTTCTTTTTTTTCCTTCTGGAAAATGGCATTAACACAAACGTGCGCCAGTTCCTGGTTAAACATCTCGTCTAAAATTAATGAAAATAGAGGTGCTGGATGGTCAAATATTGAAAGATTATATGATAAGGAAATTCACAATTATTACCTCACAAGCTCAATCCACCTATTTCGCAGCTTTTTATCCGTAGGAAATGAAAAAATCCTATAGGTATCTTTGACCTTATAATGTTTACAGTCAGGATCCCAACAGATATCTAACCATCTAAAACAAATTGCAACGTGAAAAATATGTATTCTTTAGCGTCTTCAAATACTTAACTTAAAATCTACTAGAAAGTGTAGATTTTTGCCAGTCCGAGCTAAGATGTTATCTTTTATAGCCTTGTGGCGTTGATCTGTCTTACTAATTGAAAATATCTGGTATCTCGTGTCTTCAAATGCCATTTTATAAGTTCTGCCGTCTTTTCGACGAAAGTGGAAACTATTGTGATATTCGTTCAAGTGTTCCGGCAACACCCCAAATTCTGGTAGTCTTTCTCCCTTTACGCCTTATACTGATGGCGAGAAAGTCTCCTATGAAGTATTTATAGGGGAAAAGGTACATGATTGCTCAACTTATTCAAAGAACTTGTCGTTTATATACCTTCAAATAGCTATTTGTGCAAATAAATTAGAGAAAATGAGAATAATCCGAATCGCCGTAATATAAGTAAAATCACTTTGGATCTGGAACCTACGCCAACGAGCTACGTCACACTGATGCGCCGCGTTCTGAGTACGCCGTTCATGTGACAGCAAACGCTACAATTTTCCTCCTTTTTTCGTTGTGACTTTTCACTGATGAAACGCAATGTCATTGTAAGTGCTTGCTGAAATGAAATACCCACAGTGTGGTTTGTGATAGAAATTTCACGGGTTCGCCAGAAAGCATCATATTGGAAGGCCCTCCACCCTCCACTGCGTTACCAAAGAATCTAAGATGCTAAGTACGCTTCTTCCCGCCCATTTGAATTCTACTTCGTGTTCATTATTTTCAATTTATCTTCTCGATAATAGATCACGGAACGCGCTTTCATCAATCCCCTATAGAAATACACCCTTGTAATTCCGGCCGCTATCAGGTGGGATCGATATTTAATAATTCTTAATAGTCTATCCTCATTACACCCAGTTCATTTGAAGTCGAAATTTTATTCACATCGGAACCGATACAGTATACAGTATAAATGCACAGGGTGCTCTACGACGACGTAGATCATTTCCCCATACACAGAGGGATTGATGAGAGGTTTTGTTTTCGTAATACAATGTGTTGCATTTTTAACGAATACTACAATTCATTCATATTTTATATTCACACATTTATAATGAATGTTTTTTTTATATACAGTGTATTTCATAGTATAATTCAACTTTCCCAACATGAGGAAATCATAGCAAGGTTATGAAAATCCTATACAGTCTATTTATTATATGACGACTCAGAATACAAAATGTTTTATACAAAACTATTTTTTCATATGTTTAGGATATTATATGAATCAATATTGTACGAGAGCTAGCAATATTGAAAGAACAAGAATTTCAGGAAGGCTGACTTTTGAATATAGGATTCCTTAAACTCACTTGAACAGAAAACGAAACCTCTGCCAGTTGGGACATGTTGCGTTCTCTTGTGCGCATCGCTTTTTTATTGATAAAAAACATGAAATTCCACTTATTTTAGGAAGATTTATTTAGCTTCATTGAAAATGACAATTTCTCAATTTTCGTTCATAACTCAAAATCTATGAACGTTAGGCTAGATCTGTTTTCAGTTTTAGATTACTCAACAAAAAAGAGCAATGTGTTATCAGTTTTCTTCTAGCTGCTATATAGTTCTCGAGATCCCTTCAGTAGACAACGAATTTTGCCCTCCTTGTACAGTTAAGTCGAAAATTTGGGTTTTTAGACCTCAATTTTGACTTAAATGGCTCTGCACATTTATTGTTGATAGTTTCTTCTGGAAGTTGAATCTTGAATCGTTAACATTGTGGATCTCAAGCCCCTTTTCATTTACATTGATATCACAGTTAAAGTCAACACAAATGTAGCATAAATTTTTTCATTCATTTCCGATTTTCCGGGAAATGAGTGAGACTTTCGCAATAAATTGTATTATGAAAAAACCATCTTAGTTCCCCTTGTATACAGTTTAAGCATTTTGCCATATTCAAATCGATATATTGTATATTGTTGGATTTCAGTGGAAGATGAGGATGCACACATTATCATACCAGAATGGCGTTTGCAGAAGGTTCAATCACCAATTGAGTTGACACACGACGAGAGCAATGAGTACGATCATTTCGAACCACTAGAATTCCATGGTCATTGGGATCAAGGAGGCAGAGCCTTCTTCACTAACAATGGATATACTGGTGAGTAAATCCTACTTTTAGGTATGTTATGCATATGTTACCGGCAATGGGTAACATTCAGGTATTCTATGCAACACTTATGCAATGTTGGAAATGCCTGCTGCGTCCAGGCAATGTATAAATTATGAATGTTGTGGTCCATTTTCAATACATACTTTATCTGGGTATTGTATACAGTAGCCACAGATTGTATACAATACCTGTTGGTCCGCCGGCAATGCGTTGATGGAACGTGGAATCCGGTCTATTGTTAAATTTTATGTGAATAATTACCTATTGAATGTTGGACAAATGAAATAACTCGGGTTTTCTCATAATTCAGTTCATTAAAATTGATACTCAGAGGGACATCGGAGTACTTGTTGAAAATCCTTATTTCCACAGGGTATTTTATTAATTTCAATACTAGCTGACCCAGCAAACGTTGTTCCTCCATAATTGGGGAATATTTGGTACATAATTGGAAATTTTAAACTTGCACAATCGCGATGTATACATATGGTACTCTAAATTAATTAGGTGATTAGTGATCAGTATCACTAATCGCTCAGATTCGAAACAATCGATTAACTGATAACCGAAATGCTGTTCATTTAAGAAATGGATTTAATGTCTGTGAAAAAATAATCAATAAAGAATTATCAATTAATTTACCATGAAGGGCAGACTACCCAACATACCTGCAAGCGTAATTGAAATTCTGTCTAGTTTTCTTGAATGCTTAGAATGAAACCAATGGGCATTCTAAAACCTCTAGAGACAATATCATCAATGTGATGTTCAAATGATAACTTTCTATCCAAATTAACCCTTTGGTCCTTAACGACTTTTACTACTTCTAAAACTAAACCGTTCCAAGATAAAGAGAGTGCTGATGATATTATAGTTCTTTGTTAATGTGGTACATTTGCATTTAAAGATATTCAAAGACAAACAGTACCGAAAGCAAAATTCATAAATTCTATTGAGGTAGTCCTGAAACCTTCTGGCATCATCCAAGTTCTCCAAGTCGAAGTACATCTTTATATCATCGGCATCGGCATGCTAGAAGAGAATCATCTATATTCTATAAATATCATTAATGTACAAAGTGAAAAGTAGAGTTACCAAGTGGGAACCTTGGGGTACTCCCTAATGTCTAACACTCAGGTATGACCAGTGGCACTCCGTGAACATTTATCGTGGGTCGGCAGATTGATTTTTCAATATAGGTATTCTATACGTATTATATACCTTCTTCATCAAACTACACATTTTCGAAAAAGGTTTTGTCATGTTTTGCAAAAACAGCTATCCTGGTGTGATAAACTTTTCACCACAACAACTAACAAATCAACTAAGTCCTGTGTTCCACAAAAACCAACAAATTCTTCAACCCGATTTCTGACTACTCAAGTAAATTATAAATAACTCTAAAGGGAACGATCAAACCAAACACCCTTTACTCGCAAAAGAAACGAAAACAACGTTCTATTCACAAAAAACAACTCAGACGACACAAACTGAGAAGGACGCTTGGCAGAAAACAAACATCATCACTCATGTTCAAAATCGAGGGAGTTCAAATTTTGTAAAAAAAAGAGTATTGGACTGTATAACCAGATGATTGAGTTGGAGATGGTATTGTAAAAACATTTATTGTTTATCGTTCATAATCATAAAATGAATAAGTCACCTGCATGAAGCTAATACAGTAATAAAAACAAATATAAACAACATCTATAGACTCAGACAGACATTATTCAACTAAAAACAGAGATAATCCAGTGTAGTTCTAATGAGAAGTCACTTGATGCCAGACTTGGACTTTGGAGAAATTCCGATAAATTCAAAATCAACACAACGTTTACAGTGACAGAGCAATCAATGTTAATTGATTGCGTAGCCTCTTTATTTCATCAGAAAAACAGAAGGTTAGAATAATGAATTTTAATGAGAAGGCTGAGTTGTAATAATTAGATAGGCCACGAGGTGATAAGTAAAGTATCTAAGACTGGTCATCAATAGAAGATTAATATATTAGAAGTGAGTCGAGCAATAAACATAATTTGAATGTGAGTAGAACAGGAATATTATAAGTTAAATGAGAAGAGCAAGAATATTGAACAGTGCGAAAATTCATCAATGAATACAACATTCACAGATATGGACTGCTTACAAGTGAGCACTATTAGAACGTCCATCAGAAAAATAGAAGATAGAAGATGCAATTGATAAATTATGAGAGGTTCAAAATGAGAGTACTTATGAGGGAAACCACTAATCGTTGGTTTTGAGAAGCGCAGAAGGCTTGAGAACTAACGTGCATATCGAGCACGATGAATGAATATGAGAATACATCAATGAGAGTACGAAGTATAATGAGTAGATCATACCAATTGATAGTGTACACGAATACCAGAGCAGACCTTTCAGGGTGGAACCAGGACGAGAGACTGTCAACCAGTATCATGGCTTAACACTGACTCTTCTACCATATTTGAGAAGTTCACATCGTGTTCTGAAGGAAAACTATTGATTCCAGGGTCCACCCTTGAGCACATGAGGATTCATTGATCTAAAACAGTAATTTGTCATATTTATGTAATTGAGCGGTTAACATAGTTGACTGAGCTATGAAATGAACAGATTCAAATAAAAGAGATGATCATGAGAAAAAAATAAATTCATTCATTATCAACGAGAAAGACATGAGAAGTTTCAATTCTGGTGCTACATACCCATTTCTATGTGAGAAAATCTAGAGAGGTCTGAAAATCTATGTAAATTGTAAAAATATAATAAAATATATATTTCTGAGCGGACAAATGAATGATTTGACTCGATTTAACATTTATTCAGCAGTACTGTTGAGGATTGAAAGTCTATTTAAAGATTCAATGTAATTCTCGCATGCCATAGTATGTATTATATATTCAGCAAGCACGTTCATGAAATAAGACAAAAATTCGTTTTAAGTAACAACAATCTCTTGTAATTTGTTATGTAAAACTGAAACTATCGAATATTCGTGAAAAAAAGGCATTCAATAAGGGAGGAGCTTAATTTTCATCGTTATCTGAATAAAATTCCAACAAAAATTACTGAAATTCAATCAAATTAATCTCATTTGTATTCACGCTCCATCGATATGTTTATGGGGCAAGGGCCTGCTGAGTACCTGACTGAGCGGTCGCTTAGCAAGTTGCTATAGGCTAGGAGGCACTTTCGTCTTCGTATAGTTCGAGATGAACATATTACGTCTATGAACTCATGAGGAATTTGAATAAACCATAGATGTCATAAAGTAAAGGTTCTCCTGCAGATGAGCTGTTAATCGCGCGAAACATGTTGAGGATATATTAAAAATCACCTCAATTTTATCTGGAATAGTGTTTTATTTACCTCTACTATGAACTGCCCAGATATCAGGACTTTCACTACTAGATCATAGATATCGTATACCTGATTTTTAGATTTTCATAAAATGGATAGAATGTTTCGAATTTCCATACATTTTGTACATAGGCAATTCGATTTTGGTAATTTGACACAATTATTTGTGTTTACATCTTTGCTGGCCGGATTTTTTCCTACACTGCCATCCCTGACGGGCCGCCAATGGGTATGACTCAATCCACTTCAACATATCCACTCCGACGCTATAGTGTGGGAGCACATGCAAAAGTGTCGCATGATGAACTTACCGAAGGCTTTGGAAAAACCCGCTTAAATATCGTCCACTTGGGTACCTCCATCTAGATTTTGAGATATTGCTGTGAGGTGATTAATTACTGAGGACTCATCTGCCTTGATGAAAGCCGTGCTGTCTAGGACTGACGGTGGATTTGAGAGGAAAAGATAAGTAGTCTGTAAATATTGACTCCAACAATTTATTAAAGTGGCACAAAACAGGGATGGATCGATAATTCGTTATTGGGTTCGTTTCTCCTTTTGCTCTCCAGATTGATTTTTGGTAGTTTCCAATGTGAAGTCGGAGCACAGGATATAATGAACACGGAATTTATCGAGTGCTAACCTGCACCTTCATTTGTTTTGGGTTGAATTCCGTCCGTGCCAACATAATCGAGATGGGCATGTGTGGAATTCCTAACATTATCAAGAAGAGTAAGCCCTATGTGGCTTATGTGGATCCCTGAAAACATTTGCGAAGAATTATCCGAATGCATCCGCATTAAGGTTGATTCTCACTATACCTTCCATGTCCATTCCGTATCCTCTCCTTTCCGCCTACTTAAAATATTGTGCAGTGCAAATGGATAGAAGTATGAAGTATGCACACTTTACCTTCCATATACCTTCCATATCCATTCCATATTTTTTCCGACCGTAAATTCACACCATACCTCCCGTATCTTCTCCCTTCCGTCCACATAAAATAAAATATGGTTTTCGCCATATTATAAAACCGTTACTGAAAGTAGGATCTTCAGTTTGGTGCAAGTAATGAAACCGCAATAAATTTGAAGAGTTGAGCAGAGTTTGGATTTGTTTACTCATTTTCGAGAAGATGTCACTACAATCTATATCATACGCCATACTTGTTCCGTCTCCCCTACACTTACATGTGAGAAAACGTAGCCTGCTAGAAGAATATCCCTCAACGGGGATCTCCTACCCGGAAACTGGGTTGGACATATGAGGATATTGAATCAATTGGACTCAAACCTCTTGGCAAAACCATCGGATGTTATGCCAATCATTTTCGATTTCGAAATGCTCCTTTGAAACGGTCATAGCTGACCGTCCTAGTGCAATAAGTTTCGTGAATCGTTTGGACAAAAAGTCATCCATGTGGTTTACTGCTGGATCAAAATCAGAAAGGGGCACCGGCATTGGCATATATGGACCGAAACTGAGGATCTCTAAAGCCCTGGGTAGTGAACCTTCTAGACACTGGCTGTTTATGTATGCGCTCAGGAGTGTCTTCAAATGAACCACAAAGGTGCGCATATCTATATACCAACGGAGAGCCAGGCCACGCGAGGCCCCTGGAATCACACTGCCAGAGATCTCTGCTGACATGGGAGTGCCGTAATACCATAAAGCAACTGGCAGAGACAACAACGTGACTCTACTATGGGTACCAGGCCACTGTGGTGTTAAAGGAAACGAAAAAGCCGATAAACTTGCAAAAAAAGCATCAAGGTTTATACCTGCTGGACTTGAGCCTTTCTGTGGGCTTGGAAAATACCAATACAAGGCAGCGGTCCAACAATGGGAGTTGAACAACAGATTAACCCTCTGGAGAAACACTCCTGGACTTACTCAGACAAATAAATTCGTAATGATTTCACGATCTACACCAGAAAACTAAAAACAGCTAAAGCTGCCACGAGCTGAGCTTCGGGTGGTGGTGGGACTGCTGACAGAGCACTGTCGGTACAAATATCATTTACACCGTATAAGTAAGTCAGCAGATGAGATTTGTAGACTTTGTGGATCAGAAGCAGAAACAGCTGAACACATGGTATGCAAGTGTCCAGAGCTGGCTGACCTAAGAACCACTCATATGGGGAAACCGGTTCTGGATACTCACGAGGTAGCGGCTAAGGCCCCTAAGGATGAACCGACCCCGGTTCAAATAATAGAGAGTTGAAGTGCGCACAGAACGTTAGCCTGAACGTAAACGTTAACGTGACAAATAACGTCAAATATAACGTTTACGTGTTGTAATGAAATTTGAGTTGAAGTGCTGCTATCATGAAACGTCAGACGTTAAACATAACCTATCAATTTGATTTTGCTTTCGTTTCGCGTGAACTCTCTTTTATCTGATATTGATCTTCGACAGCTGGAATAACATTTGGAATATTGATGTTCTAATGATTAATATGCCTAATAAAGGGAATTTTCAGCTTGGAAGTATTTTATTATCAATGAAATATTCAAGTGTTAGAGACATGAGAATTGCAGTGTAGTTACAGCCATTTCCTTATGTAGTGAATGTATGTAATCTGATAACACAGTAATTTAACTTAATCCTTTTGATAACTTTCAAATCACTGCTGATTTCCTACAATTTTCGTTCATTATGAGAAAATACACAGGAAATGTAAACAATGACAGTTTGAGGTTATCGAGAATTGCATTTAACAATCAAAATTCGGCCATTCGCAAGTCATCGGTGCTACTCGTTTAACGTTCGGTTAACGTACGTCGATGTTCAAGGTATACGTGGGAGACCGCTAGTTTACGTAGGCCGTAAAGCTGACGCTAACGTTAACGTTAAAAACGGACGAATGAGCATGCGTAGATGTCAATTATAACGTTAACGTTTACGTTCATGTCAGCACTTCAACTCTCTAATAGAGAGTTGAAGTGCGCACAGAACGTTAGCATGAACGTAAACGTTAACGTGAGAAATAACGTCAGATATAACGTTTACGTGTTGTGATGAAATTCGAGTTGAAGTGCTGCCATCATGAAACGTCAGACGTTAAACATAGGGCCTGTTCCGATATTGCTGAACAGTACTGTCAGTATTTCAGAAACGATGCCTATTGGCCCAGTCGTTCGAGTTCTATTGTTATTCGATTGCGGGCCAGTACTAACAGCAATATCGGAACAGGCCCATAACCTATCCATTTGATTTTGCTTTCGTTTCGCGTGAACTCTCTTTTATCTAATATTGAGCTTCGACAGCTGGAATAACATTTGGAATATTGATGTTCTAATGATTTATATGCCTAATAAAGAGAATTTTCAGCTTGGAAGTATTTTATTATCAATGAAATGCTCAAGTGTTAGAGACATGAGAATTGCAGTGTAGTTTCAGCCATTTCCTTATGTACTGAATGTAATCTGATAACACAGTAATTTAACTTAATCCTTTTGATAACTTTCAAATCACTGCTGATTTCCTATAATTTTCGTTCATTATGAGAAAATACACAGGAAATGTAAACAATGACAGTTTGAGGTTATCGAGGATTGCATTCAACAATCAAAATTCGGCCATTCGCAAGTCATCGGTGCTACTCGTTTAACGTTCGGTTAACGTACGTCGATGTTTAAGGTATACGTGGGAGACCGCTAGTTTACGTAGGCCGTAAAGCTGACGCTAACGTTAACGTTAAAAACGGACGAATGAGCATGCGTAGATGTCAATTATAACGTTAACGTTTACGTTCATGGCTGCACTTCAACTCTCTATTAATAATAGTATCGGAACGGCGAGAACTGTACGCAAGTACATGGGGAATGCAGAGGAACACCGTCTACTCCGACAGGAAGTGCGGGTGGAGCAGGAATCCAACCTACAGCAGGGAGCCGAGGAGCGACCCGGACCCGACCACCACCACGAGCCCGAAAACCTGGAAAGGGCTCCAACAGAGCTTAATCCTTTTGATATCTGAGATATCTGGGATAAGTGAATTTTCCTCTGGAGAGGAGTGTGAAAGCCGCAAGGCTAAAGTCATACACCACGAGCATCTTCTGCTGGAATTTCCAATTCGACTCACATACCTAGATTCATCAAATTATGGACGAGATTGAGCAGTCGACATAATATACCTACTACATTATAATATAATTGTAGAAGGTCAGGATTGTAGGAAAATGTTAAAACTCGGTGTCTTGGATTTTCTTCACTCAATAAAAAGACTTTTTGATCCTCGTTGGAATCTTCTTCACAAGAAAACTAAGACACGAAGTTTTAACATTTTCCTACATCCTTCAAACTTACTCCTGAATAATTATATGGAATAATCAGCTATGTACAGATTACACTATGTGAAAATAAAAATAGAAAGAAGTTTGTGTCAGTTTTCGAATTAACAAATACTTGTGGTTTAAGCGTTACCACTAAACTTATTGTAAAAAACACTAAGTTTTTTCGCTGTTATTGCGTCCCTGAATGTTGTATTTTATCTTTTCATTTCCGGCTCGATAATGTCTAGCATTTCTTGAAATTTGTATTGTGGCATGCGGAAATACTGAAAGAATTTGGTTTCGTCATCCATTTGTTCTTTATACAGTATTACGAATTATCCCTCAATATTTCTCATTCTTAGCATATGGTGCACCCAAAATTGAGTTATTTTTTCTTTTCGATTGGTTTTTTGTTGACGTCATTTCATTTCTTACATAAATTATGTAAAATTTGAAATATTGAAGATTATCTATCTATCTAAAGAAGATTTTCTTCATTTAAGATAAGAGCAGGTAAAATCTAGTTTTCAACCGACCGCATTCTTTCAACACGTTTTCAATCACTGTTTTTCATAAACTGATCGATACGCGATACCGAAGTACCCGAGAACCCGACTTGGAAGTTCTCTCCTATTCTGCAACCTTTCTTTCCTGAAATAAAGTAACTTTTTTCGTGTAGTTTTTGTTCACGTGACGAAAAAAATCCGTTATTACCCCGCACTCGAATGAAAAAACCGAACGAAACAGTCTCAAGGAGGCTGTTACAGTCTCGTAATGACTGTATTTAGTTATGTTCGTGGAGTAATTCTGAATCAGTTCTGAGATCAGTGAGAATTTCCAACGAAAAATGAAAAATAACAGAACAATCACCTGGATTTTGAATGCTAGTTAATACTCAAGAAGTAGTTGGCTCAGGTCAAACAGTAATAAGCTTGATAATTTCGGTAAATGTCATCAGGTGCTTTTCTAAATTCCCAAATTCATTTTGTGGTGTACTCAAATCATCTCTTCGCAGACATGTTTGCTGAATTCAAGTAAAATGAGAATCTTACATTTTGTAAACTGAATATGTTTCGATGGAGAATTCCAATCTACATTTGCACAATTATGAGTTTAGAAAGTGTATTGCAAGCTATTTCATGAGCAAATTGCAGTTGAGAGAAAAGGGGAGTTTCATTGTAAGATTGTTATAGTTTCAGCGAACTGCAAATTTTACAGCGAAATCGCTTGTATAAAACACAAGGTGTATTTAAAGGTGAAGCTTTTTTTGAAACAAGGTAGAACTGGTCAAAATGAAGCGTTTCACCAAAAATCACCTATACAAAACTTTCAAAATAACAAAGTTGAAAAAAAAACTGAAAATGATTACTGAAATAGATCCTAATACGACCCTAGATCATTTGTTATCTGAATTATTGCATAGGAGTGGAAAAACTTATCTTCTAATGTCTCATGACTCAACCATGTGGATGTTGACCTGTTCGATTTTTACGTGGGAATGAAAATAGAAATTTATGATTGCCGAATTGTTCAAATTATTTAATAACTCACACGATTTCATGAAATGGCTTATTTCGGTACCAACTGACACAAAGAGACTTAGGGCACAAGTGTAAAAAATATAATATTAGTTCAATATCTCACAAAATAAAATTCGTCTAAATCATTAACAGATTTTTTCACAATGGGCATCACAATCTTCTTCTTGTTCGAACCCTCAGGGTTCGAACAAGAAGAAGAGGGTTCAACCCTCCAATATAATCGTTGTAAAAATGGGATGAAATATGGTAACAATAATAGCATTTTGTCAACATAAGCACTATCAATAAACTGTCTCAATTTTCTTCATTTTCTTCACCCTAAATTGCACGATACAACAATTTTTTCAAGTGACCTGGTGCAATTGCATAATAAGATAAACTCGGAAGTACTGAGTCATTAATGTCTAGCCATATGTTTATGTTTTGGTCCGTTTTTCCGATGCCGGAGTCACATTTTTGGTGAAATGACCTAATTTTATGCCTACCTGCGTATATTCTGGGTTTTGAAAGAGGGTTTTCACGAAATCAGGAATTTAATTTATACAGTGTGCGCTTTGTACATAAATTTGGACCTATTACCTCTATGGAAAATCGGAAAATCCTGTTTCAAATTACGATCGAGTTTTCGGAAGAACTGACTTCTGACCCACTTTACAGGTAGATCTACTAATTATCATATCGCCATCCAAGTCGTTTCTTATTTTAAACGGTATTTGGATTCTACCCTTTTATCTTTCTTTACAAATATACATGTTAATGCGTTTTTCATTCCATCGTTTTTATTTTTCAGTTACGTTAAGATTTGAAGACCGTGATCTGCCTCTTTTACTGGGCGGGCCTCTCCACAACGACAGCTACATTTTTGAGCAACTGCACTTTCATTGGAGTGATGATGACCATAGCGGTTGTGAGCACATTTTTGAGGGGAAAGCGTGAGTAACTTCATTAATATTCATTCAAAGTCGGGATTGTTTACACCCCTGTGTTATTAAGAGTATATTGATGAACGATTGTAACATCGGAGTACGTATTTTCTTCTGAATGTCAGCAATACATTTCAAGTTATCGAACAATATAGAATATGTTTGAGGTTTAACGGAGACCATACAATACGCATATTATACAAAAGCTTAGGAAAAAACATCAATTATTAGAGGAACCCTGCCCTCCCGTGGAAAGTGTAGTGACTGTGAAATTTGAAATTTCATTATATACATATAGTTCGAAAGTAGTTGAAACTTCGATGTTTCAATCATTTTCTTATAATTTTCCTGTCGAACAACAGAGCAACAGAGCTAATATATTTTTAAAGTTGAACTAAAAAAGTCCATGACCAAAAAAGCAAGGATCAGAAGAAATACCTGATATCACCATTGGAGAGATAGAACCAGTCTTGAAGAAAACAAAAAACAACCGGTGGTCACCAGGTGAAGACAATATAATGTCAGATGCAATCAATATAGGTAGCCAGAAGTAAATTGAAAAATTGAGAGATCTCTTTAACCTCTGCCTCTTCAGTAGCTCGATTCCCAAGAGATGGCATGAACCATCTCCACTAAATAAACTGATATTAATTTGAAAGGCGTCGTTTTCATTGAAAAAAACTTCTTTCTTTCTCCATCTCTGTTTTCTGTAAAGAATAAAGAAAGAAAAAATACGTGAAAAACGCAGAGCTAACAATATAATTTTCAATAAAATGGGGTATTTTCCTAAATTTCAAAATATATGTTATTAAAATCTTTATACCTCAAATATATCGAAATATATTTTTTTCGAATTTTATCATATTGCATTTTGTCCTTATTCACTTTCGAAAATTCTGATTTTGGAAGTGCTCTCTTATGAACATTCTACGTCATTTTCACAATCCGGCAACGCCTTTTGAGTCAATAATGGTCATGAAAGTTTTCTGATCAACATAGACGTCATAAATATCAAGTTTTGTGATCAAATTTGACAAGAAAAACAAACAATGACACAAAATGTCATCGGTTTTAAGAAAGTATAGACACGGATTACAGAAACAATTTTATGCAATCTGTGGATATCTTCTTGATCGGTTCCACTGTTGTCGAATTAACAAAAATTACTAGACTTTAGTAAAGGCATTCTACGTCACAAGCTTTCACATATTCGAATGTTTACTAAGTAGTTTCGAAGGGTGTATTTCTGAAATTTCTGAATTTTGAAGCGAGTCTTTTAGGTGTTGGATAACTAATGGAGAAGGGTTTCCATAAATAATCTTAAATTCGATTTTGGAGTTTTAGGAAACTTGCCCATTGATTTGAAGATGATGATTTCTCAGCATAAAATCAAGATATTTGTGAATAACTGAATAAGTGGCCGTATAGAAAAATATTTCTTGATCACAAAATCTCACAAACCTATCAGTTGTCGGTACGGGCTTCGCACCCATGAAACATCTCACAAGAGAAAGTTAAGTTTGTTTGCGTCTATATTTGACCAGGAAAAACCTCTGTATCCTGTCCTACCAATACCATATGTTTCCCTTTACTATTTAGAGTGGTGAAAACAAGATACTTCAAATAGTCTTCATATTGACTAGGTGATTGTCGTTTCTCTTCATGATTTATATACTTTCTGTTCATCCCTTCGACTTTGGACGAATGATAAGGGATAAGGTTGAAGAGAAAACTTAAAAAGCAGGATCATAATTGAATTTTCATGATAAGTTGGCTTGAAATATTAAATATTCAGCTCGTCTCAAAATTCGAATTGTAAAATTTTCATTGCATCTATAAATTCATCTCCGTGCAAGATTCAAAGGATTCAGTGGCAGGAACTGTGGGTTGAAATATATTATGTACGTGTGTAATGAATTCATGGAAAATTTCAAGGTTGAGTCCTTATCCAAATATGTATTGCGTGCATATTGTTATATCGGCAATAAAAGAAAATTGTTATACCATAATCATTGTTGATTGTATTCGCCGTCATGTTGGAGGAAGTGAAGGAATTTGCATTGTATTCCAATCTTGTTATACTCAATTGAATTGAACCATTTAACGAGTCATTTTATGTGCAGAAAACCGTGAACATTTGCCCAAGATTAGGTGTCATCATTGTTACATGAAGTCGTAATACTGATCATTATATTCTGGTAGAAAAACAATTCTATTTAGATCGGGCAGCAGGTTAATCAAGGCAACTCATTTGTTGCTCCAGGCCGACCTGTCTGCAGTCTGAATACCTAGAAAAACTACTCCTTGGATATATGTGGTCATGATGACATTCTCGAGAGTCATTCTCTGTCTATCAACCAACACGATTCATAAATCAAAACTTGCTCTTCACTGATGAGCCATTGCTGTGCCTTTGATTAATACAACACTATAAAAGTAGGCCTTTGTTGAGGCAATTCAACAAGTACTACTCTGTCTGACCAACATAACACTTCGTACATGACATATAATAAAAGGGATTTTATATATCACATTAGAACGCTGTGTAATCGGTGCCGCATCTTTCAGGCGCGAAAAGAAGAACTTTGTAGATTCACCACTATAATATATCATAAGCACTTCAGGTAATCGGTTCTTAATTAACTTAGCGATTTTTAGTGATGCCTGTGGCAAGAAAGGTGACATGAAATAGATTGGTGAGTTATTTTCACCCTCTGCAGGCATCAACGAGGTTGATCCTTCAAGATTCACTTCATTAATTATTTTTATTTCCAAAGTTAGTAGGGTAGTTGTTCTTTCCCGGCAAAGACTTAATTTTAATCACTGATGGTTCAACAAACACAGGACAACACAAATTGAAAACTCTAACAGTCAAGACTTAACAGTAGCAATTTTTTGTGATCTGCTTCATACCGAGTCACAATTCAGTAAGCGGCCGGCATTGAAAACTATCTTGTGGTCAAAGAGCCACCATAATTTCTCATCACCCGAACATCCACAAACGCCAAAATATGATCATTTTCACGGGTGAACTACAACCTATCATGAAAACCATTAAAGATTGTCAGCAATTCATGGATCTTATCAGCTGGAACAGCCAAAAATATTTCACCAACAAATAACTTGACCATTGACACAAAATTCAGGTTATTCATACACACTTCTATAGTACATATAGTTCATTTTACGAATGAGGCAAGACTAGAGGTAAGTCGATTTCCCATTGCTGTGCCATCACACTGTAGATATAGTTGATTGTTGAAGGTTGAAGGAGTAATAACTTGATTCAAAGATGAAGCATAATGCTTCCAAAAAGAAATTTTTGGCATTTCAGTCTATGCAGACAACATTGACTTAAGATTTCGGTGAATTGTAATTCCTTCAATCTGTACATGAAATCGTTTGATATGACATGATTAAGATGTCTAAAACTCTGGTGTATTCACTGATTCGATCTTGTTTTTAATTTCGAGGGTATATGGGATCAGTTTCGTTTTTCCCTCTGTAGGTAGCGCTGTTTGGAATTTTACAGAGCATTGTCAATTGATATTTGAAAATAATTTGAATATTTTCCTACGACTTACGAATATGCTGTATTTATAAACGATTATTGGTGTGTGAAAATGTATTAGTTTCAAGAAAGGGTGTAGAACATTTATTTATTCAACATGTCGTTCAATAAGTTCAGTTTACTGTATGGACAATCAAGAACTATTATAGCTAAGAATTCGGTGTTGTTGGAATTTGAAGCAGAAGCAAATCAGATGAACGAACATTCGGGACAGATATAGCTAAGTTTTATGGCAACTTCAGCAATATTTCTGGAACTGTATCGGAAATACGTAATGTAAATTGTGAGCATCTATTGAGGATCAGAAATACATTAATCCATTCGAGTCTGTTCTTCAAAAATGTTCTTCCTGAGTAGATGTAGTGAAAATTCCCTTTCCGTCAACTGAATATATTGGATATTTGACAAATCAAATGTGTTTTATTATTTATTAAAATCATATTGAATTACCCCCCCCCCCCACGAATTCAAGTTGTCAAACGGAAATTATCTTGAATAAGAACAGTAAATACTCCTTCGTACCCTTATTCGATAGTGTTGAAATATTTACAGATTTGTTTTTACAACGAAAATCAAACTGTAAATCACAAATATTCCTGAATAGCTGACAAAATGGGCCAGTTCATATTTTGAACTCGTTGATCGATATTCGATATCAACGCGAAACAAAATAAAACGAGAGAGTATCATTGGACTTCCTTTGGCAGAACAAGGATAGAACGAAACAAATGACATGGTGGCGCCGCCATGAAACTGATCCCATATCCCCGTTTTTTGAAATGTTGATGTTGATGCTTGCTAAAAGTGACAAGTAGACATACCAGTGTTTTAGACATCTTAGACATGATGTACTTAAAATTTGGAATGTCAAATTGTTCTTCATTTTTCACCGAAGTTTAATAAAAAAGTGAGATAGATAGAGTGATAAGCAGCCTCTTCAACCACTAATGAAGTTGAAGGGTTTCCAAACGATTGAGAGAAAGCCTGAAAAATTCATCTCGTAGACTTTATATACGTTTGCAATTATTGGATCTGACGTTAAAAAAGCCGATCATCTTAACTGGAGCTCAACTCAGAACACTGAATTCGACAAGGAAGAATGAATACGTATAATATATAAAGAAAAACAAGATACGGAACTACGTTTGACGCAGTTTTCTCGCGTTGTCTTCATTTCAATCGAGGGTTTTCATATACCATTTCAGAACTCAAGAAAGAGTTCTTTCTTTAGTTCAATGTTGTTTACCGACCACCGGATTTTTACCGTCCGAACGATCAGCCAACTAAAGTCGACTGAAATGGTCGGTAAAAAACATTGAACTAAAGAAAGAACTCCTTCTTGAGTTCAATGGTGAACAATCGGTGCTTGTACAAACGTGTACTTAGTCAAGTACGCCACTACATCCCGGTATTGCCGGTATTGGACGGTTTCTCACCGGCATTTTACCGTCACCGATCAGTGGTCGGCGTATGTGCAAGGTCCCGTTCCCACACGTGGTTTACTATTGGAATTTGGACGAGCGATATAAAACCGGCCGTCCAAAATTGGTGTGTGTGCAACTAGGCTAAGAGTCACTGTATTTAGTCGCTTCGTTTCCTATCTTTCTACTCTATAATCTTTGCTTTTTAAGCTTATGTCGTTTGGTATTCCTATGCTTATGTTTTTATTTGCAGAAAGATCCTTTGTCGAATCGCAATTTCATGGATAATCTGTCATTTTCCATAGCAAACTCAAATCGCCTTTCGAGATATAACTGTCGTTTCGGCATTATAATTTATGTTAACGTCAGTTTTGACGCAATATTTTCCAATGTTTTCATTCAAGCTTTTTGTTGTTTTACTCCTAGGGTTGATAACATCAATTATTGCATCTGAACTAGAAAGGTCTGCTATAACGGGTTCTTCAAACGACCCACATTCGAAAGACGCTGTTTCTGAGAAAAATAATCTTGAGGATTCGTTGTCAAGTGGAATTAAGTACAAAAGAGAGAGCTTTCAAAGTTTGGATAACATAAACTCCTTATTGGGAGATTTGATCGGAAAATTGAGGGATTATAGGCGGAAAAGAGAAGCACGTGGAAAAGTATAAGGTATGCAGATTCTTGAAAATTCTGATTTAATTTAATATAACAGAACTGGAATGATTATAATCTATATAAAAAATATTTCATGAGGGAGTATTATAATATATATTGTAATGAAAACAATATAGGTTCAACTATACTTCATTCAATTTTATTTAAGCAGTCGGTTGGCCATGGAAATTTGACACATTTCACTCTGTACAGTACGAAAATGTGGGGTCATGAAGCTTGTCAAACATTTTTGGGTTTTAAATCAACGCTATGTTGCCCGTTCTACATAAAAATTTCTGTTATTACGTATTTTATCACAATGTCGAATCTCTTCGGAAAATATGTGACGAACATAATTGAAGTTTATACAAAATGTTTGAAGGCATACCAAATCCAGTTATTTGCATGGAAAATACAAGAGATCAGTATAATATCATAATATGC
The DNA here is from genome assembly GCF_907165205.1 of Coccinella septempunctata. NCBI lineage: Eukaryota > Metazoa > Arthropoda > Insecta > Coleoptera > Coccinellidae > Coccinella > Coccinella septempunctata. The sequence continues at coordinate 18,401,417 of NC_058196.1, forward strand.
ACTAGCTTGAGGAGAGTTAATGTTCGTTATCTTCTTTGGCTTACATCATTTGTAGATTTCAAAAATATTAACCCGAAGATGAAATGTATATGATGCAGTTGTTGGGAATGGGTATCTCCCGAAGGAATTAACAGATAATTACAAAATGTTAAATTTTTCAACAAAAATCATCTTGCATCAATATATAAGTAAAAGGAATTAAAGGCAGTTTCAAGTTAAGATGCAAAACTTCACCGTTGAACAAAAATTTCACATGAATAAACAAGTAACAGGGCAACTTGCGCGTATTTGTGGCTATTCATCTTAATACATTGATGTAATAATATTAATTAGGTATTTATTAGTACCTTAAGACATTTACATTGTATAGAACAAGTCAAATGAAAAAGAAAAATCCATTTTGGGGAACTTATTCTCCGATGATATTTATCGAAAATCCTATGGTAAATTTTTCGCATTACTTCACTCAAATAAAAAATTCTCAAATGCCACCACTTTTTTGGGTCTCCCAATAGAAAGAAATTCTTTGTCATCCTCTTCATTCACAATCTTTCTGATTGTGGAAATATTCAGCTGAAATATAAGTCGTTTAGATTCGGATGAAACATTATATAAATTCTCTTACATTGAATATGTTCGCTACCGTCTGAAGTTTTGTGGATTTTAGAATATCAGGGTATAACTATTTGAATGAGCGGACCTGAATTCTAAATAGCACTTTCTGAAACCCTGTTTCTTTTTTCAATCACTTTCGACATTTTCGTGATAAAAATTAAAAATAAATATTAGTTGCGGCAACGGCGTTATGATATTTACGACATTTCATGAGTGCCAACCTTACTTCGTTCTAGTTACAAAAACTTGAGAAAATTATTTCATGGCCAACCGACTGCTGAAATAAATTTGAATGAAGTATAGTTAGTCTCGATTTTGGCTCTTATACTTAGAAAGAATCATCAGCTTTTGAAGAGATGAATACTCTTCCTTGGACATATTACTAAAGTGTTCAGGATTAAAATATCACTCAGTATGTGGATATGATTTTTGACCTTCCAGAGCATAAATGCAGCTCTACTACGTGGTATTATAAAGTATATAATATGCAAGCTGTTCCTTAATTTCCTGCGAAAAATTTGAGGAGTTGAATGCTCGTATGAAATTAAGATTGGTCTTTCTTATAACAAAATTTCCTCAGCCCACCCCTTTCCGAGTTTTTATTTTTTTTCTGAAATCCAGTTAGAAACGTAGAATACATGTATTTTGGCTGGAGGTCGTAATTTCCAGCATTTATTATGAATCCTACTTCAGACAACTAGTTGTACATAAAAAAATTAATTTTGAAGATCAATTTTTAATTATTAATTTCAAGAGAGCATTGTTTTTCTCTTTATATTTGTGTATTATCAATAACTAAACATGACAATTTTGAAGAATCGATTAGACTATAATTGTTGAATACATTCAACAGAATATTTGTTGAAGAAAAAATTTCAATTTCGAATTTCTAAATCCATTTTCATGAAGTGCTCTCGATAGGTGGGACTGGCATATCAATGATTCATTTATTTCGAGACATGATATTATGATGAAAAACTACACACAAGGTGTGATTCATGAGTTTGAAGTTGAATAAATTCAGTCCAATCCTGATTTTTGTCGGAGTTCAATGTTTTGTTTCATTAAAACTAACAAATTCAACTTAAATATAAATTTTCAGTCGAATCCATCGAGAATTTCAGGAGTTATAGAAAAACAAAATTTGAGAAACTTTAGAAAACCCCCTGTATAAAGAAAGTGTAGGTCCTAAAGGCACCCATAAGAGGGTGAGGTGATTATGAACTCATCTCAATGTCCTCTATTCACGGTTTTCATTTGTCCGTTTACTCGTAAAACAACCATACTATAAGGAACAAGTGGGAGAAACCAGCTTGCTTCTAGGGATGAAGAGCTGATTGAGAGGGTTCGGAAAATGCCGAAAATGGTCTAATTGTCTAAACGCTGCGTCTCGCCGGCAGAGTAATATACCAAACAGAGTCGAATAACCGGCAGTACCCAGGTAACAATGTCTGCCCTGGAGACTTACGGGAAACGAACGAAAAAAGCTTGAGAAAAGTGGGATATTTGATATATTCCAAACTGTGTGATACGATTTGTTTGTGCTCTTGGAAATTTTTGCCAAAAGTGAAAATTTGTAACATACATCTCTTATTTACACAAGATCGGTGCTGGACAAAATCTCTTATGCGATTGTGGTAACGAGGAAACTTTGGAACATATGGTACTTCATTGTGAAAACGACAGGCATCATCACAATTGATTAGTCCAAAAACTTCAATTCATATTCAGACTGGAGCGCGTTTCATTGAGAATTCAACTTGCCCTAACTTCATCGCGTTAGCGGTTAAAATCTGCATCTGCAACTATCCCGAAAATCTTTCAAAAGATATAGAGATTGTCGAATGACACAACATGAGTTTTAACTGTTTTATTGGGACCAATAAAATTGGTCCTTGAGTCCTTTTAAACATAAAGAATATTTTTTTCAGATATTCAATGGAAGCTCACGTAGTCCACTACAATAAGAAATATAGCAGTTTTAACGAAGCTCACGATAAACATGATGGTTTAGCTGTTGTTGCCTTCTTCATTCATGCGACAGACGACGACGAGCATCCTTGCTTCAACAAAATCACAGAGGGCGTAAAGAAGATTCAGAAAATAAATACAACCACGGAAGTTGCCTCAGGTAAGTATTCAAATCAAGTACTCATTTTATTCGAGTTGTGGTTTGTGGCCGATACCCCATACCTGATAAGAGTCCATATGAACAAAAGAAACTGATAACCAATTCGCTTAACAGGGTTGAAGGTCAGGTTGTTGGAATAAAAACCCTTTTTCAGACCATTGCCGACATGTTTCGATTTTATTCTAAAATCTTCTTCAGGGCTCTAAAATGAATTACAAGATTTTTTAATTAATAACACTTATAAATAAAATGTGTTGGAACATGCAATGGGACAATACATCAGTAGGTACAACAAATGAATAAAAATCATATTAATATCTGCATATTACAATGCATAGATAAATTCTAAATTGAAAATACGAAAATTGAGAGAAACATTGAATATAATTCAGCTCAGTATACAGGTACCTGATTTAACATTAAAATGTATAGGTATACTGAGCTGAATTATATTCAATGTCTCTCTCAATTTTCGTATTTTCAATTTAGAATTTATCTATGCATTGTAATATGCAGATATTAATGTGATTTTTATTCATTTGTTGTACTGATGTATTGTCCCATTGCATGTTCCAACACATTTTATTTATAAGTGTTATTAATTAAAAAATCTTGTAATTCATTTTAGAGCCCTGAAGAAGATTTTAGAATAAAATCGAAACATGTCGGCAATGGTCTGAAAAGTGGTTTTTATTCCAACAACCTGACCTTCAACCGTTATAAGCGAATTGGTTATCAATAACGAAAGTCTCAAACCAAAAACTCAAAAGAAACTGAATTGAAATTGAATTGAATTCGCTAAGATGAGTTTTTACCACTACACTACATACGCATGTAGTAGAGTTATGTAGGATCGAGTCAAAAATAACATCTTTCACTGAAACAAAAGTAATTGAGGCAATTATTTAAATTGGTTTTTCCTACAATCGACAAATATTCAATGACCCTTGAACTGAAAATGTCTTCGAATTTTTCATCGTCCGCATCACTTGCGGATCAAAGATTATAGAGTCTATAATCTTTGTTGCGGATCTCAATCCCAATAAACTATACTTGGTGGTGTGGGAAAACAATTTGAAAAAAGAAGTATAGAATTCTACTCGCTGAAAATGTTTATGCCCCACTGGTATGCTCCACAGTATTCACTTGCAGCACATTTTGTGCTCGTTGAATAATAATATACAACTCCAATGACAATGAAGCATTATTTCCAGACTGCCTGACATGGATTAATGAAGCGGCCAAATGTAAAGGATATTATACCTACCAAGGATCTCTAACAACTGAACCGTATACAGAGTCAGTCACCTGGATTTTGTACCCTACACCAATACACGTCAACAGGCAACAAGTGAGTATTTTATTATACATATTACTTATAAAAACTCAACTCCGAACACAGGGAATACCATGAAAAAGAAAGAAAATAAATAAGCTCCTTTATTTCTAAGGGTTACGTTTCTAAGGAACATGAAACTGCAAGAAATTGTGCCGAAAAAAAACAATTTTATCTAATTCAATTTTAATCAAGATATTCTTGTATTGCATAGGGTTCTATATAAAAAGGTACTTCCTGAGCTCTCGCTTGAAGTTTTTATGTGATTTAAGTCTTTGTAGTCTATTTGGTACGTTGATGCATCTGTAGTGAGTTCAGTTTTCTGCGAATGTAAGTCCATAGTATATGATGTCGTTGGTTCTCATTGAATAGCTGTGACTCTTTTCAAATCGGAAGTCACCGATATGTTGTAATACAAATATCAAGCATTCATAGATGTATATGGCATATATCTACATTGAGGATTTTGTGTTTTTTGAAGACTTGTCAGCAACTTTTTTTTTAATTTCATTTTTGTAATGGACCTTATTGCTCATCGTTTTTGAATTGCAAAAGTTAGCTTTATATCTGAGCAGGAATCCAGAGGACGAAACCGTATTTTGCTATGGATTCAAAGCAGGAAAAAAGGGTTTTGTCTTCTTTCCTCAAGATAAGTTTCCAGCCATTTATATGCTTGGTCTGGTATTCCGCACACCCATGGTTTCTTCAACAAAATCTCCATATTTAGGTTGTCATATGCTTTTGATAGATACAGGAGCATTCATACTGCATAATTTCCTTTCTCTAGTTAGTAAATAATTGCTTGGACAAAGTTGTAACCAGCTGTTGTAGTTGATTTGCCCTTTGGATAGCCATGCTGGGTTGAGCTCAGCCAATGAAATGACTTCATTGGACTATCATGAAGTTGCATCCGAATGAAAAACTGAAATATCACTAGTTAGAAAAACTCAAGGGCCTCTCACTTTAGATTCCGTTAAGCCACAGTCATACAACTGGGAATAAATTTAAGCGTTCCTTAACTTTAAACGACGCTTGGTTAAGTAGGTACTTCTGTCAAGGGGCACTGGTGCAAACTGGCCCTAATTCAATACTTTATTCATCCTTAGGACATGGGCAAATAGATATATAGTTGATGTCAAATTGAAAAAGTACTACCAAACTTTGAAAATTTTTGATTGTTTTCTTCCATTTTCCACAGGTTGCACATTTTAGAGAACTCAAATCTACCCCATGTGAGAACTTCAACATCTTGAAAAATGTTCGGCCTGTTCAAACCCCACCACCTCACAAGAAACTGGATATTATTTACGCACGATCGCATAAAATGAGTGACTAATCTTTCTTTTTAATTTGTATGTTTCATCACCGTTAGGAGAATTTGAATTGACTTTTGGTACTCGCACCTGCGGTTTAGTAAATATTTAAAGAGTGAGAATGTAATCATATAGTAATTGTAATTTGTATTTTATTATGATTATTCTATTTTTGGAGGAGATATATTTAATATACATCAATTCTTTCAGGATGATGTTTTGCTTATATTAAATTTTATAGATGAAATCTAATAATAAATATTCAATCCAATTTTGCATGCATTTTAGTGCATTCCTTTCATTTCATATTTCCGCCTTCGAAAATATTTAGTTCTCAATGAATGTACTGAATACATTCATTCCGATAGGCAGAGTAAATATAAAAAACCGTTTATCTGTGGTTAACGTTGTTTTTCTTGCATACCGTTGAAGATTTTGACGTTTTTCTGATGTTGATATGCGATAAACCGGAGCTGACGACGTTTTTCCACTCTTGTCGCATTCTGGAATTTTCAGTTTTTTAACGTGTGGGGGGATTTCCCAGCAAACATTTTTAACTCGGCCCAACGTTGGGTTAGTGCTGCGATGTTAGAGTCGGTATATTGCAAATAGTGTCACATCGGCCGACAGCCGCCCGACGGACTATGAGCCGACATGTTGCAGAGTCTGCACACCGCAGATCCGGTGACGATTCGACTGTGCAAAAACACATCGGTTCAGCGTCTAGACTATGCTTCAAATACGCTCCTCAAATTAATCGTTACGACGTCGGTTCAGCTTCTACAAAATATTGAAAGAATGCTTTTACAATTGATCGGCACCACGTCGGCTTAACGTCTAGACAATGCTGGGAATACGCTGTTCCAATTAATCGGTACAACGTCGGTATAATATATACATACCTGCAATACTAATGCTCTTTCTCACCAACAATCTCTAAATTTTAAGGGACACCTAAGCATATTTACGTGACATTTCTTACTACTCATGTACGATTTCTGTCTCATCAACTTTTAGGAGACACTTAATACCAACTTAACGATGCTAAAATTGAATTCGTACTAGAGTTAGAAAGAAATGCCAAGTAAATATGCTAAGGTGCCCCTGAAAATTTGAGAATCGTTGGTAGAAATTGGCAAATCCAAAAAAAATTAAATATGAATTATTTGATCAATAATTTCTGATCTTTGAATGTTTCTTATGAAATCTCGGAATCATTTCTCATGTTGAAGGAGATCTATTTTTTCTTCAAATATTTTTTGAAACCTTGCAACACTTCTATTGTGATTAGGGCAAGACAATTTATACAGCCAATTGAAAAGAACCTTCATATATTCAAACAACTTAAATATAACGCTCATATAATATTATACATATATAAATACTTTGTAGGTTGAAAGAACACATAAAAACGACTAGCTTACTTGAAAAAAAAAAGTATATATTTATTCACTGCTCATTTTATAGCCTGCTTCTTTTTCCTCCGCTCTTTTCAATCTGCCCCCTGCTCTGTCACCGGCATTGCGAAGCCAATTCATTACATGATTCATTTCCACATCAGTGGCACTTCTTGTAATAGGATTTATCCTTACAGATCCTGGATAATAGAATTTCATTATTTGTATAAAATAAATTATTGAATTTCATATAGAATATCATCTTATATGTGTTTAAATTAATTAAATATATGTCAACATGCAAAATATGTATTCAATTTAAGTAACTTCCTTACATTCAAAAATGTCAACATTTTCGATCAATACAACATGAAAACTCACCATGATTAAGCTCAACAATATTCGCCATTGCTTCTAATCCATTTTTATTATTAATTCCCACCCGACCAATTCAGGGAAATTCTTGATTCATGGCTTATTATGAGTTAGATTATTTTGCGTGTTGTCTCTGCTACGTCCTTACCCCCGTTGAGGCCAAATTTGGACAACTGAAAAATATTTGTATATATAGATTTTTCTGTCTTTCAAATTGTAGAATTTTTTCTCTAGAATAAAAAAGACCAAAACCAAAAATTGAAAGCATATCCCAAAAGAGTAGATACATAATTCTACCTACACATTTTTTCAAATATTCTAGATCATATATAAGTATATCAGCATCGAATTTCTTCAATTCTTCGTACCTTTTTATTTTGATGGTGTTCTTATCCATTTCTATCTCTGCATTTTTTTTATCTACATGCAATCTCAAAAGATCGTTGAAGTACTCGGTTCTAATGATGGTGATGATGTACTACTTGGACCTAATATTTCGAGAACTCTCTGTTTCACGTGATGATATTCCTGACGCCTACTCCGACGTTTATTAGAAATAGAAATACCATTTTAATTTGATTTCTTGTACTCACCTGCCCTGGGACATCACTGTTACTATGTTAATACAACACAACACAAAGAGGAAGTTTTCAGAAAGAAAAATTTCGTCAAATAGCCTACTCTTAAAAACTCTTTTATCTTCGAAACACGTGCACACGTACGCCGCCTGAATGAAATAACGCTTCGATACGGAATTACGGAAATTAGATTGTCTGGAAGCTCTTATGCAAAATCCCGCGAAATTTAAATAGTACAGCTTGACCTTATGTTAAGGGTAAAAAGCGCTGAAGATGCATCTAACCGCAACCGATCCGATGAATATAAACCGCAAAGAAGTTGCTCATCTAACAGCAGCGTTTTGCCGACGCTGGCTAGATGCTCATGTTTCGCCACATCTTCAGCAGCGTAAACCATGTCCTCGGATCTTCAAAGGTCCGATGATGTGTAACAGCAGTACGCACTTCGCCAGCAGTAACAGCACACAGCCGACGATTTACCGACGATAAATGTTTGTTGGGTTGCCTATAAAAGCAGATTTTCCCCCGCGACGGTCTCTTTTACTCTTTAGTCTCTTTTGTCACTTTTACGCTCTGTACTCTCTTTTCTATGCGATTCGACTTTGATTGTGTGCACGACAAGCCGTTCAAAGAATTCAGAATAAATTGTTTGTTACGAGGGTAGTGCTCTTAGAAATTAATTTTTATTTTTTGTTTTCCGCGAGTGCCTTGAATAAAAGAGGTATGTCCCCGTCTATACCGTTCAGTTTCTTTATTAGACCTACACCGGGTACTTCTTTGACACTGCTGTACTGTATCACTTTCTGTTATCTTTGCCGTACTTTAACCTGTTTCGCGAGTCTGACTTTTCCCTTCGCTATCAGTCATGGTGCGTAAGCCCTTGGGGTAGTGAAGAGGAAGTCCCGTCAACCCCTCTGTTCGCGTTCCCGGGTCATAAGTGTTGAATTCCAAATATCTTCACTTCTATCAGTCATGGTGCGTAAGCCCTTGGGGTAGAGAATAAGAGGTACGGCTCGTCGTCAGTGAAATCCCGTAGTTGCGCTCAAAATAGACCTTTTCTTCGCTATCAGTCATGGAGCGTAGCCCTTGGGGTAGCGAATAAAAGTCTCGAGTAGATCCGACCTGGTTGTGTTTCTTTCATTTCTGGAGAAATACAATTAATTACATCCCGATACCGTATAGCAAGTCATTTCACTTCGCGAGGTCATCCTTAGTATCCATTTCGTCAGTTCTGGTTGGCGCATTTTATTTAAAAACCGTTGATTTTTCACTGTACCCGGTATAAACTTTATGAAGTGCTCGTGATCGGATCGAATTTCCCGAATGTATGTTTGCTGATCGATTCGCTCATATTTCATACCTACACATATTTCCGTTGTATATATAATAAGTTTCCGTGAAGGTGTGAATAAACTGGTACATAATTTGATTTTGACTACTTCGTTATCGCTACCACCCTAGATAACAGCGAACTCTGTCTCCGACTAGCAGCTACTCTGATAGGTTTGCTATTCTTCCTAGTGAAAAGAATAGCTGGCGCTCGAGATAAGTTTTCTCCGAGTAAACCACGTTACAACCCATTTTAATATGACTATATATTTTGAAAAAAATTGACGATTTCGAAAGAAGCAACGATTTTTGATGGGTAAACTTCCTCATACAGACTATGAGGAATCTGATGCAAAAGTTTTTTTTTTAAACTGATGCATGTTCCGTGGGTCCCTACATTTTCTCAATTCACAGTGTAACGGCACTCCACTCTATTATTCTGCATACTGCAGGCTACTCAATAATGTGATTGAAATTATGAAATGTGATATTTTACGTTCAGAAATAGTATAAATATATATATTTTTTGTAGAAATTAGTTGTTATTTTGTTTTTGAAAACTATATTAAGTTCCATATCTCTGTAAGTTTGAATTTTGTGATATTTCTCATATTATATGTTACTGCCAATTCACAATGATGTTAATGGTAATGGTAGTGTTAAAAGTGAGCTACGATGTTAACGCTTAAATAATAATTAATTTAAGAAATATTTATCATTATCATTTACATTACGCTTGACATTAACATTGATGTGAACAGTATCGTAGTAGCTCTATTATTTATTATTATTTAAGCGTTTACATTGTAGCTCACCGTTAACATTACCATAACCATTAACATCATTGTGAATTGGCAGTAAGGTAGGTGCCGGTAATAAGGCCTGTCGGATCAAAAGAGCAACAGAATGAGAACTCATATTCCAATACTCTGAAGAAGGGAGCCCCACAAAGAAGACCCCTTACATTTATAATGTATCTACGAAGACCCAGGTGGTTAAAACACCTCAAATTGAAACTGCCCCACCCGCCAAACGGCTGAGAAAGCCGTTCTCGAGTGAATTTCATTATTTGTTATTATTGATGTTTAATTTTGGATAGCTTTCATATACCGAGAACTGAAAAAGTTCAAAAAATATGGCTAGAGAGAATCGGTAGGAAAGAAATAAAACAGTCACGCCAACCTCAATTATATTTGGTGTGCGAGAACCATTTCCATAAGGATTGTTTGACCCAAGTAAAAAACTAATGAGATTTTCATTGCCAACCCTCAATTTACCAGGTAATAGTGCCTAGTGATTCAACTTAATTTTAATGCTTGTCTTTTTCTTGATAGAATACTGTGCTGATCCAAATGAGAAAGACATATTCTTCTACGATACATGTATTGAAACATGTGTTAAAACATCATCCAAGAAGGAGGTATGGAGTCTTTATATTTTATTGTCCACCTTCTTTATTTACTGAATCAATTATTCAAAGAGTCACCAAGTATAGCATCAGCTTTAGTAGATTCTGAGGAAGATTTGAGGGTGCTGGTTCCAACAAAGTGGTATCGAAAACAAAAGGGAAAAAATGTTTTGAGAGAAACGGAAAGAGCAATTTCTCAAGCTATAAAAGAAGGTATGTAGTCTTCCATAACTATTGTATAAAATGTAATCGTTCAATTTTTCAGAATCCCAACCTTCAAGACAAGAATATTCTGAAGAAGTAGAGTGGTAAGATATTTCAGAAGGTTTATGGTCTATAGTACCTTTTTTCCAAAGTATAATGTTCGGCATGATTTTTCAGAATCTCAACCTTCAAGAGGAAAGGATGAAGTTTGTCTTTGACGCCACTGGTTATACCAAAAAAAAAATATGATTTTCACTAAGATGCTGAGTGTATGCCCACTTGAGATGAAATGTGGCGAGAAAGTCTTGAGACTCAGGGGTAGGTTAACCATGAGATATAAATGACATCATACACCTACATGTGACAGCCTTTCAGAGCATAAACTCATTTGAAATCATTTCATTTGCATTCTTTATTGATTGCATAAATAGCTTGAGTTGTTTTGTGAAATATGTTTTTATTCGTTATATTTTTGTTTGATAAATTATTATTATAAACCATCAATGAGTCCTTTATTATAAATCTCATGTCTTCAAATACATATGCTTTTTTATAATTATGGAAAATTATTGGTAATGAATAACGTAAATCTTTTTAAATTTTAATGGATTCAACGGCGACCTTTCTTTCCTTTCCCTTTACCAGAAGAACTACTAGATGCTGGTTGGTCACCTGCAGCTTTAACATTACGAGTTTTAAGTTTTGGAATCATTTCACCTAAATGAATCAAGAGACTGTCTCTTGTAGGATAGTCAGGATTCACGGGAGTGCCATCATTGTTTTTTAATTGTACCCTTATTCTACCTCTGAATAACAATTCTTTGCTTCTTTCGCGAGAAAAACATTTGTTTTCGACACCAACTAAAAACCCAGTGGCTGATAAAACATCCCTGATTTCTTGGTATGTGGGATTTTCAACACATTTATCCTTAGCTATTTTACGTCCCTGCGGTATTGTTTTTTTACTATTTATGTAAGCTGGATAAATACATATCCATCTGGAAAATATTCGGTAGGTAAAAATCATCAATATCAATTTGAATGTTTTACCGTTCGCGATCACTATGCGTTTTGTCTGGAGACCATTGAAGAATTGGAGTACCAGGATGTACATGGGAATGCATCTTTAAAGAAAAAATAATCGAATTTGGAGATTACTTCTCCAGCTTTTAGAGGTTGTGTTGTGGTTGTGACTTGTGAGTTGTCAAATGTTGCAATGTAAATCATAGAGAAAATTGTGTCGTATATCTGTGACAGTCATTGAACTCTTTCTTGGTTGCGTTCACAAACTTACTCAGAGCTTGCTCTGATTACCCGAAGCGTTCACAAACGTACTTTTAGTTCCTCAGAGTATGCTCTCTGAGCATGACCATACGCATATGAACACACCCCTTTAGTTCAATGGTGACAGCATAGAACACTAATATACAGTAGGGATGGGCGAAAAATATCGATATATCGAAATATCGATATTTTTAAAAAAAATAATCGATAAATATCGTCGATATTTCGAATTCCGATACTATCGACTATCGATATTTATTTCGAAGTATCAAATTTCGATATTTTTCCATGTGTCGCACATCGTTGATCTGATGTGTTAACGACCACGACAATGAGTGGTGTATTGGGTTAACTTCGTAGTTCAATCCTTCGTATCTACGCATTGAACTCTATGGGTTCCCATAGAGTTCAATGTATCTACGGTACGGGTAGTTCATTGTTACGCTTTGTGACAGTAGTTCTAAACGAAAAGAAAAGGAGTGCACGTGCAATTACTGCAATTTGCACTCAAAATAGTAATTGATATTAGTTTTGTATTTTAAATGATGAAAATATTGATAACACTTCCAAATCTGTGCTTCATTCCGAATATTTTAATGAAGCTCATGGGTAACCACAAATTTGGTAGGTATATATCGTTAAACCGATATATTCAAATAATAAAAATATTGATAACACTTCCAAATCTGTGTTTCATCACGAATATTCTAATATATCGATATATCGAAATATCGATATTTTTTCACGATATATATCGATACTTTCGAGAAATATCGATACAATATATATCGATATTTTTTTCACGTTTGCCCATCCCTAATATACAGTGTGACAGTAAGGTGCACAGAAGCAAAGAGTTTACTCCATTGAACTCTATGGGAAGCATAGAGTTCAATAGTTTACTCAGAGATATTCTATATCTCTGAGTTTACTTGATGATCTGTGATCATAGTAAACGAGTTCGAGGGGCGATCGTTTTTGCCTCGGTGCTAGTCAGATTACTCAGAATCGTTCGTTTATGATATCCAGCCAGAAATGTATATGGTCCATATATACACCAAAGAGTATCAACTCATTGTTGTTACTCACAGATCTGAGACCAAACCAGAGATATTTTGGAATCATAGACACTGTGTGTTCCGTAGATAGAGGAAGTCCTCTGTGTTCTGTCTATGATCTAAATGTCAAATGGAAATGATATAACCTGATTGATTCAATTAATCTATGATTTCGATGCCCTGTTTGATGTTGGAAAAACTCTTTAAGTTGTTATTTACATTTACCGAAGTATTGAGTTTTGATAGGCAAGTAGTGCTAGTATAATATATACAATATATAAAATTGTAATTCAATTGAATTTTAGCAATGTCTCATTTGAGTAGGAGAGATATCGATGATTTACGGCCATCGATAGATAGAGCAGTTTATAAGATTCTTGGAGAGAAGGATTCTTCATTGGTCAGTACCGCAGTTCATTGTTTAAACTCAGGGTATGATAAACGCAAAACTATTGATAAACTTTCATCTTATGTTGATAGCAAAAAAGCGTTGAAACTAGGGGATAAAATATTTGATTTGATAGAAGATTTGAAATCATCTAGTTCTAAGAAGCGTTCTCGAGATGATATAGTAGAAAGAGAATCCAAGAAAAGCAAGTCATCTAGCTCTAGATACGATGAAAGGGACAGAGGCAAAGAAAGGGAAAGTAGATTTGACTCTGATCAGTCTCGGCATAAAGAAAGAGATAATGGAGATAAAAAAACGAATGGTGAACAGAAAAAAATCTTGGATTTGGCACCTAAGACCAATGTTAATATATCAAACATTGCTATTCCAACACCAAGTATTTATGGAATACCTCTGGGATTATTGAATAGGGGTGAAGCAGATAAGGCAAGAAAAATTGCCCAACTGCAAGCCCAGATAAAGAATAAATTCTCTTCTGGAATATTAGGAAATGTCATTCAAATTCCTGTTCCTTCTAATAAACCAACACCACTCATTCTAGATGAAGAGGGAAGAACTGTTGATAAATCAGGTAAGTTGTCTCATAATAAGTCTCTCTTTATCATTACTAGAAAAAAGGGTTATGATAATAATCCATGTAGACCTTTTTTCGGCTTATAGGGAAAATGGAATTCCGAAATTCTACCTATTTCTCAAACAGGAAATAGATTGTATTTCCAATTTGAATCATTTTTTGAGTCATTTCTTCATAGTTGCTCTGGTGAGGAATACAATAATATGCTTTCCATGAAAAATGGCTGCATGCAGAGATCCTTAAATTATCCCCTAACAATGACAAGAAAATTCTGTTCAAAAACTGAAATTCAAGTGGGAAACTAGTAGTTGGGGAGCCAAAGAGTGAAATTCGGGATTTGCTCGAGCGTGTCAGAATAATATAAGGGGACATACCTTGGACCCTGTAGAGTACCTCTACCAAAAATTAGACCTGTATATAGGGGGAATTGTCTAGGAGAGCCTGTCAGAATTGTAAAAAAAAACGATCATTTTACATACTCGAGCGTGTCAGCTTGCGTTCACAAACTTACTCTGAGCAAGCTCTGAGTAAGCTCTGATTACTCGAAGCGTTCACAAACGTACTTTTAGTTCCTCAGAGTATGCTCTCTGAGCATGACCATACTCATACTCTACTCTCGGAGTAAGTTTATGAACACACCCTCAGATGAAGATATATGTGGTTAATTACATGTTGAAAAGTATATATTCGCTTAATCTGACAATTTAAGCTTGTCGAAAATGTATGGGAGGGCGCCAAAGTTGCAATAAAAAAACGTGACGTGTACATTCTCGAGCGCAGTGGCTTTTTTCTTATATTGAAGCTAATAATTCAAGAATAATGTACATCAGACAGGGTTTCTACATTGACCTTGCCCTTTCACATGTGTGGCTAAGCTCCTCGGCCGTATCGCCCTCTAACTCGAGAACGGTTAAGAGTATGTAATCGCTTCAGACAAAACTTGTGTAGAATTTTATTATCTACAACTTTCATAATGAATACAAAAAGGATTAGAGGTACAGGCAGGGCAATATTCGAAAAAAAGCATTTTTATCATCTTTAAAGTGTCAGATTAAGAAAACCCCCCCTGATTAGTGTCAGATTAATGGGTCAACACATCTACAACACTGAGATTAACCATCTGTATGAAAATCTGACACGCTCGAATATGTACAAGTAACGATCTTTTTTTACATTTTCAAAGGACCGCTGTGACCTTGCGTCACGTCAAAATTGTCAGTCCCTTGAAAAGTAGCTTCCTTTGGGTCCAATTAACATATCTTCCAAAAATCTGACATGCTGGAAATTTTTTTTACCATTTTCAACGCCAGTCCCACCGCGCAAACTGTCAGATAAGCATGAATTCATTATTGTAGACGCGTAGGGCATATACAATATCTTATTCTGACACGCTCGAGTATGTACACTTGTTGTCAGGTGTTTTTTACATCTTTGAGACCCTGCAGACGCTTTCCCTATAAAATATTGCTGTGGAAAAAGATAGAGGGCGTTAAAGTTGAATTTTTTTTTCGTTTTTTGCTAATAATTTCACTGTATATTTTTTCATCCGTTTTTAAGAAAAACACAAATGAACAGGTCATAGCATCGGAAGGGGGTTTGAAGTAACGATTTATTTATTTTATTTATTTATTTCGACGATAAAGCCTAATTAAAAACAATGTAACATAAAAGAATCAACTTAAATTAAAGAATGTCATCGCAGAATAAGTTCTGGAAAATTGATTTTTCTATTTTTCATTTGACTTGTCCTATACATTGTAAATGTCTTAAGGTACCAATAAATATCTAATAATAATTATTATTATATCAATGTATTAAGATGAACAGCCACAAATACGTGCCAGTTGTCCTGTTAATTATTTATTCATGTTAAATTTTTGTTCAAAGTTCATCTTGACTTGAAACTTCCTTCAATTCCTTTTACTTATATTGATGCAAGATGATTTTTGTTGAAGAATTTAACATTCTTGTAATTATCTGTTCGGGAGATACTCATTCCCAACCATTGCATCATATGCATTTCATCTTCGGGTTAATATTTTTGAAATCTACTACTGATGTAACCTACCTATTCAAACTTCAAACTTTCGCTAAAGAAGATAACGAACATTAACTCTCCTCAAGCTAGTGCATATTATGATATTATACTGATCTCTTGTATTTTCCATGCAAATAACTGGATTTGGTATGCCTTCAATCAGTTTGTATAAACTTCAATTATGTTCGTCACATATTTTCCGAGAAGATTCGACATTGTGATAAAATGCGTAATAACAGAAATTTTTACGTAGAACGGGCAACATAGCGTTGATTTAAAAACCAAAATTGTTTTGACAAGCTTCATAACCCCACATTTTCGTACTATACTATACAGAGTGAAATGTGTCAAATTTCCATGGCCAATCAAGTGCTAAAATAAAAGTGAATGGAGTATACCTATATTGTATATGCTCGCTAACGATATATTCTAGATATTAGGGAGAGCGCCCACCAAAGTAGCGTAGCGCTGACATGGCACATACATGACATGCCTTCTCTCTTTTTCAATCACTTTCGGATTTTTTTGTAATATTAATTGTGGCAACGGCGCTATGACATAAACGACATTTCATGAGTGCCAACCTCACTCCGTTCAACTTACAAAAACTTGAGAAAATTATTTCGTGGCCAACCGAGTGCTAAAATAAAAGTGAATGGAGTATACGCTTTTTCACTCGAGTGAGAATTCGTGGCCGGCGTAGTATGAACAGATTCAGAGGGCGGTCCATATGAACATTTGATAATTTATCACCTTCGGCCGGTGGGCCAAATTTCAGAACTTCATTTTCTCTAGAAGCTTAGTTATTATGATAACCATGAATTTCAGTTTATTTAGTTTATGGAGTACCAGCCTCATCAATTCGAAGTTACTGGAGAATTATTTTGGCTACACCGGGTGGCCCACCCCAGACGCGGCGCTCATTTTGAGCGAGTAAATGAAGATATTTTGAGAATATTTTCTTGTGGTGTGTGTAGGATGTCCCAAAGCACAATCTAAAATTATTGACATATATACAGGCTGTTCGAAAACAAAGATATAGACCAGAGTTACACTTTTTTAAATGTAACACCCTATATTTGACCTCAAAAATGGAATGGCAAGCTCAAATTATGATGAGTTTCTTCAGATTACTTCATAGCTCTGAAGCACCATTTACGAGATAATGGCGAAAATCGAAAGTATGGAGTTTTTTAAATAGCAATTAATGAAGAAACTAGTTACGCCAGTGATACAGACAGAATTTTTTCGAGTAGATAAGTTGGCTACTCCTACATATAAAAAAAATTTCAACTCTGGAATATACAGTGATCATAATTAATTCTCAAACATCAACTACAAATAATCCTCGAAAACTTTCTTATTTCAAATGGCACACCCGGTATTTCTATACCTTGTTGAATGTAAAAATTAATTTCGAAACTATCTTCATAAAATTTTCCTACATCTAAACCTGATAGTTTCTGAGCAATTTTCGATTTTTAATTCAACTAGTAAACCATTTTGGCCATTATCTCGTAAATAATAATAATAATAATAATGACAGAAAGGCTAAGAAGAGACATTGGACGACTGACGGAGTACTTGAACGGGAATCGCGGAAGGAAGGTTGTGAAAGCTGCCAAAGAAATCATCGATGGAAACAGAACACACACCGAACGAGAGACGGAGAATGCTACAGCACACCATTGCCTTGACACTCTGAAGCAAAAATTAAGTCTGTATGCAGAACGCCTGAGGAGATATAAAAGCAATTATAGCCGGAAAAGAGACAATAATTTATTCGAAAAGTCCGAAGAATCTTTCTACCGGTCACTCACATCGTCGGATGGCGAAAATGGAAAGTTACCACCAAAGGAAGCCATTGAACAATTCTGGACCGAACAATTATCAACGAAACCTCAGTTCAATGGAAATACCGGATGGATTGAAGATGAAAAATCTGAAGCTATAAAATATGAGCCGATGCAGCATGACATGATCACAATTGAAGAAGTAAAATCAGCTATCAGAGGACTGCACAACTGGAAAGCACCTGGGCCTGATGGATTACAGAACTTCTGGATCAAGAAACTTTGGATCATGCATGACAA
This sequence comes from Coccinella septempunctata, assembly GCF_907165205.1. NCBI lineage: Eukaryota > Metazoa > Arthropoda > Insecta > Coleoptera > Coccinellidae > Coccinella > Coccinella septempunctata. The sequence continues at coordinate 18,419,559 of NC_058196.1, forward strand.
ATTGACTTCCGCAATAAATGATGTCATTGAAAATCCTGAAAGAATGCCAGTATTCCTTACACATGGCACAACATACCTGTTACCTAAAGACCAAAGGAATACAGAAGACCCATCCAAGTACCGACCAATCACATGTCTTCCAACGATGTACAAATTAATCACATCGTGCATTTCGAACCGAATTTACAACCATTGCGAAAGGAATAACATCATCGCCATGCAACAGAAAGGATGCACCAAAGACAGCCGAGGGTGCAAAGAGCAACTAATAATGGATTCAGTTATCTGCAATCAAGCGTTCTCCAAGCGAAGGAATCTTTACGCTGCGTACATAGACTACAAAAAAGCATTCGATTCTATACCTCACGAATGGCTCTTGACGATCTTGAAGATTTACAAGGTGGATCCCAATATTGTTAAGTTCCTTAAAAACGCCATGTCAACCTGGCGTACTAGTCTTCAAATGAAAGCAGCAGATTGCTCCATTACAACAGGACCTATTCCAATAAGACGCGGAATTTTCCAAGGAGACTCGCTGAGCCCTCTGTGGTTCTGCATGGCCCTGAATCCCTTGTCTCATAGATTGAATTCTACGGACTACGGATTCTCCATCAAGAGCGGCAGTAGAACTATGATGAAACTGAATCATCTCCTTTACATGGACGATTTGAAACTCTTCGCATCTACCAAAAAACAAATGCAACTGATGCTGAAAATGGTGGAAGGATTCTCGGAAGACATCAAAATGAAGTTTGGACTAGAAAAATGTCGACTGCTAAACATAACGAGAGGGAAAATAGAAGATGGTACGTTCAAACTCAAGGAAGGTGCAGAAATTGAAGCATTAAAGGAAGGAGACACATACAAGTATCTAGGCATAAAACAGGCAAGAAAAATCAATCAGACTCAGATGAAGAAAGAATTAACGGAGGAGTTCACCCGAAGATTGAGGAGGATAATGAGAACTGGTCTTAACAGCAAGAACCTGATAAAAGCGATTAACACCTACGCTTGCTCGGCGCTGAGCTATTCATTTGGTATAATCTCTTGGACGACCACCGATTTAGCAGCTTTACAGAGAAAAATACGGACGATGCTGACTAAACACAATAAACATCACCCCAAAAGCTCAATAGAACGGACAGAGCTGCCACGACATCTTGGGGGTAGAGGAATTGTTGATTTGTCCAACCGTATGTCCCAGGAAATTGAAGGACTTCGAAACTATTTCTTGAGCAAGGCAGCTTCGTCAGAACTCCATCGAGTAGTTTGTGTTGCTGATACTTCCACACCGTTAAAGCTACACCAGGATCACTTGGAAACCGTCGAACACTCTGCAGAAAGTAAAATGCAGAAACTGATTGGCAAACCTCTGCATGGGAGGCACCAGAATGAGGTCAACCATGATTACGTCGACATATCTGCGTCGAACTACTGGTTGACTTCCGGAAGGTTGTTTCCTGAGACAGAGGGCTTCATGCTCGCCATCCAGGATCAGGTGATTCCAACAAGAAATTACATGAAATACATCGCCAAGGATGCCTCAGTGGCGGACGATAGCTGTCGTTATGGCTGTGCGACACATGAAACTATCCAGCACATCACCGGGGGATGTCAGAAGTTCGCGGGCACGGAGTACAAAAATAGACATGATGCCGTTGCCAAGATTCTTCACCAAGAATTGGCACTGAAACACCAACTTCTGAGTTCGAAAAAGGTTCCTTATTACAATTACCATCCAGATGCTGTATTGGAAAATGAACATCACAAGCTCTACTGGGATCGCACGGTTCTCACAGACCGGAAAATAACCCACAATAGACCAGACCTCATATTGCTCAATAAGAATGAGGACAGAGCACTATTCATCGATGTGGCGATTCCAAATAATAACAATCTTCTAGATAGGCACACTGAAAAAATTTCAAAGTACAGAGATCTCGAGGAACAAACCAGGAGACAGTGGAAGCTGAAAGATATCAAGACCATCCCTATTGTCATATCATCTACAGGCCTGATACCGAAGAAACTGCTAGAGAACTTGAGGAAGCTTCAGTTGGACGAAAATATCTATAAAGTCATGCAGAAGGCGGTACTGCTGGGAACGGCGAGAACTGTACGCAAGTACATGGGAAATTCAGAGGAACACCGTCTGCTCCGACAGGAAGTGCGGGTGGAGCAGGAATCCAACCTACAGCAGGGAGGCGAGGAGCGACCCGGACCCGACCACCACCACGAGCCCGAAAACCTGGAAAGGGCTCCAACAGAGCTTAATCCTTTTGATATCTGAGATATCTGGGATAAGTGAATTTTCCTCTGGAGAGGAGTGTGAAAGCCGCAAGGCTAAAGTCATAATAATAAGTTTATTGCAATAATATAAGATCCATACAACTATCCATTATCCATCAAAAAGAACGAGAAAAAAAGAAAATTATACATTGCAAACGGTCTCACGTCAGTATAACTGTTATTACTGTGACACCGAAAAATCCCACAAAAAAAAAATACATACAAAAGTTCGAGAAAAAAAAAACAATTCACCCATGTTCCACACACCGCCCAACAAAAAACCCATCATGGATTGAGCACCCCCTGAGGAGTAACATATAGCATTGAAAACAATCACATGTCGGATAGCAAGTAGCCTTAAAATCCACACTACGCACTTGAAGAGAGGAGTAGTTTCCGATAATTGGACTTGAACACCTCCGGTTTGCAGGACTTAAGATGAGGTGGTAAGCGATTATATAATGAATACACATTAAATGAAAAAGAACGACGAAACAAGGCAGTTCTGAAAACAGGTGGAGAAATCATACCTCTGAACCTTACATTGATATTATGAACATCCGATCTGAATCGTATTTTGTTATACAAATAGGGAGGTGATTTAAAGTATATAATTGAGCGAAACATCACTGCAGAGTGTAGCTCACGTCTTTGCTCCATACTCAACCAATTGCAGCATTTCAACTTATGAATGACTGGTTCATACTTTCTAACGCCATGAATAAAGCGAAGACACGCACGCTGGACCCGTTGGATTCTCACCCTATCATCAACACGCAAGCAGGGACCATACAACACGTCACAAAAATTAAAATGACTTAGTACGAGTGAGTCAGTAAGTAATATTTTCATCTTCTGCGGCAGGAAATGCCTATGGGGGTAAAGACTTCTCAATGCAGTGTAGGCCTGGTGGTCCTTCTTAGGTAGGTAGGAAGAAAATCATCATAATTTGAGCTTGCCATTCCATTTTTGAGGTTGAATACAGAGTGTTACATTTAAAAAAGTGTAACTTTGGTCTATATTTTGACCCTGTATATATGACAATAATTTTAAATTGTGCATTTGAACACCCTACACACACCACAAGAAAAGATTTTCAAAATATCTTTATTTACTCCCTCAAAATGAGCGCCGCTTCTGGGGTGGGCCAGCCGGTATATCTTTATACAGGGCATTTTCCTACAGGGGGTGATTCTTTCACCATTTCGAATAAAAAACTTTGTATGAAAAGGGTCGGCATCGTACGAACTGCGATAATCGGTTTCAAGAAAAAAACTTTTTGTACTCGAATTGAGTGCGATTTATGTCCCATAATAGATTTTCATGTTCATTTTTTTATACATACCTTATTAGTAATGTGTATGCCTTGGGCAGCCTACTAAGATGTGAATTTTTGTGAAATAAATTAAATATTTGCATCCTATCAAGATTTTGCATTAATTGGTGAACTTTTCATATCAATGGTGGGTTTATGCAGTCATTTTTAGTATTAAGACCAAATATTAAAATAAGAACTAACATGTATTTGCCATAATAGTGCCCATTGGCGCGTGATCCCAGCGTAAAACCTGACGTGTGCTACAGAAGAAATCTTTTCTGTATAAATTCGGCGCTGTTATGTATATTCCGGCTCAAAATAAAAATTGCCTTCGTTTGAAATTTACATTCAAGTAACTATAATAAGCTAAATGAATCTGTAGGAAACTACCGCCTTAATCATTATTTTTCCCCTATCTAGGTAAAGCTGTTCAGTTGACCCATGTTGTACCTACATTGAAAGCCAACATAAGAGCCCAAAAACGAGAACAATTCAATAAGTCTCAAAATCATGACAAAGTCCAGGAAGATAGTGGTGAAAGTAAATTTATTGATAGTCGGCTTAGTATTAAGCCAGCTGCACGTACAAAACGTGCGTTAAGGTTTCATGAACCTGGTAAATTCCAACAAATGGCTGAAAGACTTCGAATGAAAGTGAGTATTGAAACAACTGATGCTCAAGAACTAACAAGTGTTGATGTACCCATCCCGTAGGTAGCTCATTATATCCAAATCGATATCATCTTTGTCGCATGATGGATTCATGAAATCATATATAAGAAATATTCAGGATACTGTGTATTAAAGGTAGTTCTGGTATATACAGGGTCTGCCACCTAAAACTCCCCAGGCCAGTATCTTGGTCAATTTTTGAGATAATTCTGCTACCGGGATGTCAAACAATGAAGTAACTTTGATCTCATTGAGTTTTTTCTATACTTTCCAAATAATTTCTCCATTTTCATGAATTCCTATAAACAGGGTGTTTTATGGTCATATTTTAGTTCAATCAAATTTAATCGTGCTGGTCCCGAATTTAAGATTTCGCTGCAAGGTCAGTCGATGAGAATATCCACTCAATATGCATTCTCCTGAAAATTAAATAGAATATGACGAATGGTTCCGAAGTTATAGCTTGTGTAAAATATGGACCAAATGAATAAAGCACCCTGTATTTTGTACAATTTAGTGAGTTTTTCGTCACCATTTACCTCAGAAGCAATATTTTGAATGTTGCTTCTGATCCATTTACTTGACCAAGGCAGCAAAACTTTACTGTGAGAAATAAGTAATGGAACTTTTGCAGACATTTAAAATTTATAGGCCCAGTTGCAGAAAAGTAATTGTAATTTTGATAAGTAATGATCTTATACATAAGAAAATCAGGTACGCTGTTGTTCAAATAGCTGCTTGTGGTAAACAGAACGAACTGTATTTGAACATACAGGGTGCTTTACCACAAATTGGACAAGTATACTGTAGTCTTATAGACAATATTAGGAGAAAAATTTTTGCCTTATCATAGTTACACCGATTTCAAAGCATAAACAAGATACAGGGTGTTTAAGGCCATTAAGTGCTAACTATCGGTATAGTTATGTTTTCAATTATCCACTGAAAATTATCACTGTGTTTAAGGCCATTAAGTGCTAACTATCGGTATAGTTATGTTTTCAATTATCCACTGAAAATTATCACTGTCCATTTCAGACAAATACTTGAGATAAATTTTTTTGTAGGCCCAACTTGAAAAATTGCAAAATGAAATTTCACAAATTGCAAAGAAAACAGGTATATCCTCCGCAACAAAATTAGCTTTAATTGCAAAGTCTGAAGGTGCGATCGAAGAAATTCCCCAGATGGAATGGTGGGATTCAGTTATTTTGGAAGATAATCTAGATACAATGAAGGATGGCAAGATTGCAATAAAAACTATAGCCATCAATACTTTAGTAGAACACCCCACTCAGATGAGATGCCCAAGTAAGTAAAACAAAAAATATTTTCAAAAATCTTCGAATTATTACAATTTTCAGCATTTCGAGTAAAAAAAAATTCAACAAGCTATCGTTCGTCTACACTGTGAATAATGAAAGTCTTGACAGCTTATCCAAAGAAACAGTTCTACATTCGAAGTCAGATATAAAATTAGTATAGATTACTCAATGAGTATTTGGGTTAATCTCATGCACAGTAATAATAATAAGCATTATAATGAGGATTATTCTCACAACACATAATTGCAGTATGCAAACAAAACCTGGTTTCGACTTGACAAAGGAGACTGGGGTTATCAAAATTGACTAATTTTATTTCACATAAAAAATATTAACCACAATCACATAATTATAGTCTAAGCCAATCAGAAATCGTGTCTTTCTACTGGCGAATTAATTTTCCAAATCGCGTCAGTAGTTCCAGAGATTTCTTCCTACAAACAAACTCACAAACTTTCTCTCTTTATAAAATCAGTTTAGATTATATATAAAACAACATTTTATTTTAGCCGATCCTATTAAACCTTTGTACATGCAAGTTTTCTTGACGAAAAAGGAAAAAAAGAAATTACGAAGACAAAACAGAAGGGAAATGTGGAAGGAAGAGCAAGAAAAAATAAGACTGGGCTTGGAACCACCACCAGAACCAAAATTGCGTATCTCGAATCTGATGAGAGCATTAGGAACTGAAGCTGTACAAGATCCAACAAAGATTGAAGCTCATGTCAGAGAACAAATGGCAAAAAGGCAAAAAGCTCATGAGGATGCCAACAATCAGCGAAAACTGACTCCTGAACAGCGACGGGAAAAGAAGGTAAGATAACAAGTCTCTTATGACGGATGGATAATTCCCCAGTACAAGATTTTTTGGATCTTTTCAACTTGACTTTGTCAAATTTGCTTTCCTAAGTCCATTTTGTAGGTTGTTATCCTGTGAAGAAATCCGTACTTGCGTTTTAATCGCTAAATACTCATTTTTTAGGTTAAAAAATTGAAAGAAGATACAACTCTTGGTGTTCAAGTTGCAGTATATAGGATAAAAGATCTACATGAATTAGCATCGAAAAAATTCAAAGTTGAAACTAATGCTAAACAACTTTTCATGACAGGAACCGTTATGCTTTATCGGGATTGTTGTGTGGTTGTTGTGGAAGGTGGACCTAAGCAACAGAAAAAGTACAAAAGGTAATGGGTCACAAATTATTTTTATTTTTGATTTAATTCATTATCTGTTCATTTTCTTGTTTGTTCTGAATGGCTTAATGTAACATCTAGAAGAGGAAGTTCATTATCATTATCTCTTCCAATTTCATTGTGAATTCTCATTATGATTATATTTTTTGTATTTGACCTCTTCCCAAAATACTTTTTCCATTTGATTAATACTGTTTAAATTTTAGATTGATGTTGAATCGAATAAAATGGGAAGAAGATGTGGTGAAAGATCCTGATGGTAACGAAGTACCCAATCAATGTGTCCTCGTATGGGAAGGTACAAGCAAGCAGAGGAACTTTGGGGAGGTCAAATTCAAAGTATGTCCTACAGAAAGGATGGCCAGGGAGCATTTTAAAAAACATAAAGTGGAACATTATTGGGACCTCGCTTATAGTGGGGCTGTGCTAGAACAAGCAAATGATACTTTTACATAACTTTATTTTATTACTCATTCAATATAAAAGATCATGTAAATAAAAATTTCCTTGAACTCAATTTGAAAAGTTACTACTGATTTTGTTATTGTGCATCTCAAAATAAAATCTTTCGATCAGTATTTGAATGACGCAAGACACTTTCATCGTTCTATTAAATAAAATGGATCATGTCTTGAGAACAAGTCCATGACCAGAATGAATTACTATACAGATACACAATATCAGTAAGCATCAATAAATAAAAGTACTAGCAACGCTATCGATACAGTTGACAACTCAAAATTAGACTTTGGTATATGACTATTTTAGTCGTATATAATAATATATTGTCATCCATTTGATATTTTATGCAAGTAAACGAGTTTTAGAAATTGGACTTGAATTTATTCTCCTTTAAGACAAAATCTATATTTGATGGTCCTCTTTTTCAAAGCTATAAAATGAAACAAGTTGAAATATATATCAACGATTGTGCTACGCGACAAAAGATTTATAGAATCCAGAGGCAACCTCTCTGACAACTGTCTGATAGAATCTATTCACCCTCATTTGTTTATGTTTATGGATACTATACATGAACATATTCAAAATCAATGAAACCACTTCAACTGATATTACATATCTTTTGATTTCTGTGAAAATATAAACATATACCGTAAAACCGGGTGACTTGAGACGAAACTTCTCAATTTTTTGGAGAGCGTGGCAACATTGTTAATCGTGATTATTTTTTTGAGCGTGGGTGATGCTTTTATTAGTGCGTGGATAGAACTTGTCGATGAGAAGCGGTGGTTTAAAAAAATTGAAGTTAAGGTTAGTTTCCTATCTTGTAAATGGAATAAAAAGTGATAAAAAAAATTGATAAGTTTGGAGTCCCACAAGGGTCAGTCCTTGGGCCAATGCTATATCTATTGTATGTGGAGAATATTGCGCAGTACATCATGTTTGCAGACCACACAGTTTTATTATTCTAGCAGATCCGAAACAGAACTGGAAAACAATTAACAAAACATTGGAAAAATCTCACGAACGGCTGTGAACAAACAAACTAGTGTGAACGTAAGATTTAGGGCCAAAAATAAGATAACAAATTAAATTGCAGATAGATTGAACAATATAGGACGATTTGAAGGGTTAAAATATATAAGTACCCGGGTCTGGTGGTAGATGAAGACTTAAATTAGGACTCACACACTGATGGAATAGTTGAGAAGCTCTCAGGTCTGATGAGCGCAGCAAAGCACGCCAGTCCGTATACGTCACAAAACTGCAAAGTGATCTTTTACAATGCACGTGTACAGTCCATCTTCACATATCTGACATCTTCTTTTAGAATTCAATGGGGGAAAATTTAATTCAAAGACTCCAAAATTAAAATTAAAAACATACATCTTCCAAATGAGACCAGCACCATCTACTTGTATAAAAAGTTCCCAGTGCTGCCGATCTCTAATAAGAGTGTGAAACAAGAACAGTGTAAGTTGATCTATAAGATAAATGCGGGTTATTTACAATCAATGGTGAATCTTAAGAAGTATTCTGACAAACACAAATACGATACAAGAAACGCCAATAATCTTTATAGTGATTTCATTTTCAAGACAACCAGAGCGTCAAAACTTCCAACATACTCTGCAATAAAGTCATATAAAATGAGTTACCCAAACTCTTGAAAAAAGAAGACGACTACCATAATGTTTGAAAAAGGGTTAAAAAATATATTATGCGAAATCTAACAAACTTTGTTTATTGATTACAGTTTTAGATTACAAAACATAAATAAAATGAATAAATAATTGTCATAATAACATTAATCAACTGTACTGTGTCTATAAATTCAATAAGTAATTTCAAAAGAATTCACAGCTCGCTTTTGCATACGTTTAATCACTTTTTTACGAACATTCAGTGCTGAGGGTTTGAAATAAAAAAGAGTTGAACAGAAGTCAAAATAATTCAAATCTCGGCGAAAGACAATGAATATTATTACCGAAGGAATAAAAAACAGGACCGCATTTCGAAAAAATCACATAATTTTCCCGGATTTTCCCGGATATGCAGAGTTCACACCTAACTTCTGATCCCTCATTTCGCCCGATATTACTGAACCGATGACAATAATAATTAATGACAACTTAGACTATGCAAAATCCCTCTTTATCCTTCTATTTTTATACTTACCACTTTAGGGCCCCTGCTCTTTCTCCTCTACACCTCCGACCTGCCTCGACAGTTCGGTTCCACCCTGTCACAGTTTGCCGATGACCTAAAGCTCTATAATGATCCCATAACGGAACACGGTACTCTTCAGTCTGACCTGGATACTTTGCAGGGGTGGTGCGAGGAGTGGTAAAATTCTATTTTTCAAGCCTCTACTCCCCCTCAACATCAGTAAATGCGTCGTCCTCCACATCGGAAAGAACAACCCCCGAAAGAGATACACCATTGGTGGAGTTAACTTGTCCCCAGTCTCTCAAATCAGGGACCTCGGCGTTACAGTTTCGGAAGATCTCAGCTGGTCCGCCCACATACAAAGCATAGCAGCCAAAGCCAAACAACTTGCATATATATTGAACAAATCCTTTAGAGGCTGCGACGATCGAGCTTTCGGATTAATATACAGGACATATATTCGTCCAGTACTTGAATACGCTGGTCCGGTCTGGTGGTGTTCCACGAGGGCCGCTTCCGAGGTCCTTGAGCGAGTGCAGCGGTGGGCCACTCGTATACACTATGGCCCGAGCCGACCCCCGTACGAGCGGCGACTTGGTGCAATGGGTTTGACACTATTCGAGGATAGGCGTGTGCGTAGCGATCTGATTTTCACTTTTCGAGCTGTGACGGGTCAATTCGGTGGGAGGGTTCGCGATATGTTCCCTCTGAACAGAAACAATCTACGAGGGCATATCTACAAACTGAGACGGGAGAATTTCAAGTGCGCCCAACGTCAACACTTTCTCCCTAATCGTGTGTTTCATAACTGGAACCGATTGCCCGGGGAGGTTGTTCAGTCATCATCAATAAACTCCTTCAAGAACAATTACGATAGGTGGAGGTCCTCTCGGTGAGGGACCTCTGGTGTGCTGTCGGTGTGCGGACTGTGCTGTGGCGGGTGCATTCGAGTGTTGTGTTCATGCTGCGGTTTTAAGGTAGCTTTGTTTGATCCTAGACTCTATTTACCCGCGCCCGTTTGTACGCATTAGATGTTTATTTTTCCAGACTTTGTGAATCGAGTGTATAGGTTTGACCTCTACTCGTTACTGTTGTTAAATAAATAAATAAATAAAAAAAACCTGAATTCGTCCGATTCCTATTCTCTTGTGTTGAATGTGCCAGTCAATATGCTTGGCTCTTTTCAAACATTGAATATTTGTGTTAATAGAATTCAAGAAAAGATGTTCTATGCTACCAATTATCTAGGAAATGTGTCGAGATAGAAGAACTGCATCTCTTATTATAATAGTTTTCCATTGTTATTTCATGAAAAGAAATAAATAGGTCAAAGGTTATTTGGGGGAATAAATTTTACTACTTTTTTGTGTTATGAAGCAAATACACTTACGGATAACATTTTCCAGAAAAGTTTACATCATTTGTATCTAAATTCAATATGTAATTTCAAAGGAATTCACCGCTAGACTTTGCATACTTTTTTACGAACACTCAGTGGGTGGTGAGAGTTTAAAATGAAAAAGAGTTGAACAGAATTTGAAATAATTCAAAATCTCGGAAAAGGAATAAATACAGGACCGCATTTCGAAAAAATTAGGTACTTAAAATATGAATTCGTCCGATTACAATTCTCTTGTGACAATAAGTGTGCCATGCAATGAGCAAAAAAAACCCATGAAAAATAATCGAAATCGGACCTTGTAGTCCAGAGAAACTAATAGCCTTAGGATACAAAAAAGCAAGTTTTCTGAAAGGCCGGGATGACCTGCATTCACCATTAGGCTATGGCCAAAGACTCATGAAACACCCTGTATATGATTTTCACTAACATGAATTGTTAAACCACAACACGTGTTTGGCTATTATATACAGGTTGAGTCTTTGACTCGTAGATTCTTGAGGTCAAAAGAAACACTTTTACTTTACCATTTTCTCTCCAAATCAACTCGGTTTGAAAAATACAGGCTGTAGAAAAACCATAAAAAAAATTTTGTAGTTCTATCTCACGAACGGTTTTATAGAATGAAATGAATTTCGGAATATAGTTTTGCATTTATTTGATTAATCTTTCTCGAAATACAAAAGATATAGGTATCTCCCACGTCTTCCAGTTTTCTCATTTATGACCAATGTAAGTACCATAACAATACAAATTCAAAGAACTCAACTCTTGAAACTGAGTTGGACGCTATCCTATGAATATTTGAAAAATTTTGTAAAATAAAAGTATATTTTTCATATTTTCTCGTATATGATGCACCCTTTTTGAGAAATTTGATGTTCGAAAATCAAAAAGTATCTGTGAAATTTGAAAAATTCGGTTGACTGAATACAATACTGTTTAAAAGATCCACAGATGTGTAGTGTCACAGATTTACCTAGTTATTCTTGAGGTATTTTTGTTTCTCCAGGGATGGCACAGCTCAGTATGAAAACTTGATATCTCTTTTTATCAGGGCCGAATCAGAAAAAAAGGTATAGAAAAAAAGTGTTTCTTTTGACGAAGAAGAACCTACTATCAAGATATAATATGTACCCTTGTGAAAGATTCACCCTGTTTAGCATATATTCATGTAAAAATCAGTGAACATCTAATATAAGTCTGTTTTTTGTACAGTTCTGTACTACAAATTACCTTGCGCTGGTCAGTGACGCTTAGGGAAATACTAAGATACTAAGATTCGTAATCAATTCGTTGTCCGAGTGGCGTATGGGCACGCAAGTTGGCAAGAAATTTACCATTCGATTAAACGAATGCGCTTTGAAGTTTGGTTTGTAGATTATCTGCCATAGGTGAAGAAAACTAGAATTAGAAGAATAAATGTGCAATTATCTATTCCTTTTGTGTTTTTAAAGGTACTTGAATCAATATCCAGCAGAGATCATTAAATAAACCGCTAGAAGATACTCAAATGAGTTAAATATGCAATACCTATCTGACAAAAAAATAGGCTCGAAATTACGTGACGAACAAATGAGAGTTGCATCTTGCAAGAAATTTCGAATGGTAACAAAGAACGCCATTTGATTATTATTAGCTTGCGAGTTATCTATTAACTGCAGGCTACTCTGCTACTGGACAAAAAGCGTGATTGTTTAGTTTTGACGCATTGCATTCTGAAGAAAAGGTTTTAGAATTCAATGAGTTTTGCTAGGACTTTCTACGTCACGTAGGCGCAACACAAAATACTCACCCTGATGAATACTAATAGAAAAATGGGCAGAGGGCTGGGAGATCTAAAAAAAACCTTTTCGAACCTTTAGGAATGTTTTTTCGAGCTTCATTGGAAACGACTTGAAAAGTCATAGATCTAATGCGACGAGGTGAGGAGAAAAAATAATTGCGGGAAAACCTCCCCTGTTTGTAACAGCCGAAAATTCTCTGGAGAATTCGCCACAGAATTTTGGCAAGAAAACGGCTGCTTTCTCCATCTTCCATAGTTCACCAACTATGGAAGATGGAGAAAGAATAGAGCGATATTTTAACTGTTGTTGCTTTGCAGGTTTTTTTTTGTTACCGATAACCACTTATTATGAGCTATTGTAGCTCATCGTAATGATGCGTAATGCACTTTTATAAATTGAAACTCTCACAACCAGTGGCGCAGCCAAGATTTTGTTTCGTTCTCCGAACATTTGGGGCTGCGTCATTGCTCACTACGTGAAGCGTTTGTCTTCGAAGAATTTCAAGCATGAAGCGAAATTGTTCAAAATTTCAAACTTTGAAAAAAAAACGAATAAGGACCAAAATACAGCTTAGTTCTAGTAGACCCTTTTTGCATACTATCCGTGCTATCTAGCGCTACAGCGAAATTCTGTTTCTAGCGATGCCAATAATTCAAATCGAAAACTTTGAGCAACTCGGTTCGACTTGTCACGAAAATCGAATCACAGATAACAGAATCATAAATCGAATCTTTTATTATTAATAAAAAGTGAAACATCATTATGATTTTCATAGAATATTCTCATACTCATTCCTAATCTATCATATTTTTAATGCTGACATTTACCAAGATCGAAAATATTCATTACAAAAATTCTTTAAATTCAAGTAGATACAATCATGGCAGAAGATGTGGAAGATGATATTGGCGAGGAGATAACAGATGAAGATTTTGGAGGTTAGTACAAAATAAAGAAAAAATAAAAAAAATAATGCAACTTATTCTTTTAAAGATGCACCGCAATACTATCTTCTCTCGTTGGCTGACCGAGAAGCAAAGTTCGAGTCACCAATAAATATTTCTCTGGGTTTCTGCAAGGACCTAATACTGCCCCATCTATGTTGGTATCACTTCGATAAAGTTCCTAAAAAAATGAAAATCACCAATACTGGCCACACTTGTAAGTGAATATTTAAAGAATCTCATTCTTTCAAATTAACGGTCCCCAATTTTGAAGTGATCCTGAGTGCCAAGTACTGCGAAGAGCGACCTTATATAGCCAATGGTCCGCTTATCGGAAAATATGTATTTTCACAGTTGCATTTTCATTGGGGCTGCAATAATATGGAAGGAAGTGAGCACACCATAGATGGATCAGCACTGCCCGGAGAAATGCACGTGGTGACGTTTAAGAGTTGTTATTTAACCCAAGAATCGGCTCTGAAAGAGAAAGATGGTGTTGCAGTTATTTCATATTTTTTCAAGGTGAGTTTTTTCACTTTTCTACATCTTCCATTATTGCACAAAGTTCAATTAGGTATTGGGGAAAGTCGAAAGGCTTAATTAAGGTAAGCGCACATACATCGGCGTCGGACGGACGGCATGGAAGGAACGGCACGGCAGCGGCGGAATTTTTATGAAGGTATCGCACATATAACATCGGAATCGCCGGACTCCGGAGGAATAGATTAGTTGCGAATATGTCTTCAAGCGGTGAGGAACTAGCGTTTGTTCTGGAGGAAGAAGAGTTTCAAAAGCGAAGGAATCGTATACGAATGTGGATACATGACATATGTAAAAAAGGAAGGATTTTGGAGAATATGTTCATTTATTTCCGGACTTGATGAAGGACGAAAAAAATGGTTTCTATAATTTCTGTCACTTAAATTGTACAATTCATTATAAATTTGTACGCGCAGTATTAAGTTCTCCTGAAAACTCATGCTTCTGCCGTGAATTCGTATTTCGTATGACTACCAGTACAAGCCGCTGCATGTAGAGACTTGTAAAATGACGCAGATGCCGCGGCAATCTCCGATTGGTATCGCACATATGTCGGGATCGGCCGACACAGCACGCATCGGTCGGAATTTAATTCTCGTTCCTCAATTCCGTCGGATGCGATGCGATGCCTGCCGTCCGCACATATGTGCGTTGCTCCATTCAGTTCCATTGAATGGAATGATCCGTACCGTCCGTCCGATGCCGTTGTATGTGCGCTTACCTTTAGGCAATGTGTTTTTGACCCGCATGACTTGTTTGTTTGTGTCTCTAGTGTTTTTGAGAGAAGACACTCCTTAACGATTTTTTTTTTTAATTAATATTCGTAGATTGACGCATGTTATTAAATTTACTGTGCCACCCATATTGATACAAACAATCGAGGTTCGAAGATAAACTGCTCCACATGAGTTAGGGATATTGACTTAAACTGCAAAAAAAATATAGTTAAAATAGGATTTTTGTGATGAAAATTCATATTAATATGATTTCAAGTGGCAAATTAATTTTAGCCTGTCGGTCTGCAGCGTATACAGGGTGGTTAAGAAAAATCGAGTAAAATAACGAAATTTTATTCCCAGAGAATTTAAGCATTTTGAGACTATCAATACAATGTATGCCCTACACGGGCATCAATAACAGCTTGACATCTTCTTTGCTTACTACACACGAGGTTGTGGAACATTTCTTGAGGAATTTGGTTCCATAAACGGAGCAGAAGCTCTCTCAGATAATTTAAGGAATCTGGGGTAGGTTGATGATTATCAAATCTTCTTTGGAGCATATCCCATGCATGTTCTATGCAATTCAAATCTGGTGAGTGCGGAGGTATTGGTAAATGTGGAATATCAAGCTCCTCGCGCGCATTCTCAACTATGGCTACACGGTGCGGTCTAGCGTTATCGTCTAGAATATGAAAAGTTTCACCGATAGCAGCGTGAAAATTTGGCACAACATTGTCAATGACATGCTCCCTATAGTGTGAGGCGGTCATATTCCCAGGACAAATGTGTAGATCTGTGTTGAAACATATCCCGGCCCATACCATAACACTACCCCCTCGGAATGGATGGACTTCTTGGACATATATAGCGACGATTACAGGGTATACGTGGGATTGTCCATACCCTTATTTTTCGAGAATCTGAAAATCGTCCATATCTGGATTCATCAGTGAAAAGGACACTACGCCATTCATCGTTCCAATTGATATGTTGCCTTGCCAATTTCAGTCTTTGACGCTTATGGTCACGTGTTAATGGAACTCCTCTTAATGGACGTCTAGAACCTAGATTAAGCATGGGCAAACTACGGCCCGCGGGCCAGGTCCGGCCCACGTGAAAGTCTAATCCGGCCCGCGTCAAGATTTTGAAACAATCACCAGTATTTTTGTTTTCTAAGTTTGACCGCCTGATAAGGAAAAGCAATGTCACCTAATACCGAGTTGTCTCAAAGCGTAAGTTGCGTACTGTTTATTATCATCTCAAAATGTTGAAGATTATACATCGAAGACGACAAATTAGCTGGAAACATATTAGGTGGAAGAAGGACTGATAAATGGGGGCTTCATAGCTACTGAAGTGAACCAAGTCCATGCAGCCTAGTTTTGGGATACATGACTTAGGCTAGAATGGTTCACTTCAGCCCTGAATCCCTCAAATAAAAGTCCACCAATTTGTTATTCAAATTGCATAGAGTTGTGCTCGAGGCTCAGCCTTAGTACTGCGTGTGCATCTGGCAGCGGCTGGCATTATTTCTTGTAATCCCCAGAAAAGCAAAAGTCGCCAAATCTCCTTCGATGTTCCAACGACTGCATCACAGAACACAAATAGTGATGCATGGAATCCAAAACTTGCAACGAACGGCTTGTTGCTGAGCTCCAAACATGAAGGCAGTATTCAAGTGTGATTAATACATGAAAATTTATTCGATTATTCGATTCTGCGTAGTTTGAATCGATGAAACAGTAAGCCTAGTTGCACACACACCGATTTTGGACGGCCCGGAATAAAATCGGCCAATATTTTATCGGTAGCAGTTGCTAGCACACTCAACGGATTTTTACCGTCCAAACGATCAGCCAACTACAGTCGACTGAAATGGTCGGTAAAAAACATTGAACTCAAGAAAGAACTCCTTCTTGAGTTCAATGGTAAACAATCGGTGCTTGTACAAACGTGTACTTAGTCACGCACGCCACTACATCCCGGTATTGCCGGTATTGGACGGTTTCTCACCGGCTAAGCCTAGTTGCACACACACCGATTTTGGACGGCCGATTATATATCGGTCGTCCAAATTCCAATAGTAAACCACACGTGTGGGAACGGGACCTTGCACATACGCTGACCACTGATCGGTGACGGTAAAATGCCGGTGAGAAACCGTCCAATACCGGCAATACCGGGATGTAGTGGCGTGCCTGACTAAGTACATGTTTGTACAAGCACCGATTGTTTACCATTGAACTCAATGTTTTTTACCGACTATTTCAGTCGACTTTAGTTGGCTGATCGTTTGGACGGTAAAAATCCGGTTAGTGTGCTAGCAACTGCTACCGATAAAATATCGGCCGATTTTATTCCGGGCCGTCCAAAATCGGTGTGTGCAACTAGGCTTTCGGTTTCCTTCTAAATGAAAATTTTTGAGCTTTAAGAACGGTATTAATTATTGGATCTAACATTAATTTCAGTTTAGCAAAGTTTGCGCGCAACTCAGCATAGGTGTAGTGTTCTAGTTCTCTCAATTCTAAACTAAATTCTTTTGGATTTGCTTGGGAGTCTTGGGACCTCGAGTTATAGCAGTCAACGGTTACTGAGATGATGATATTATGCTCGTGGTGGTTAGTAACGAATCAAGCATTAAAATTTTTGTTTGGTTCGTTGTCAACGTCTGTTTAATTCGAAGTATTTTTGACCTTTTGATTTTCATTGTTGAGAGCAACAAAAATATCACATATTTTTCAAAAATTTCATGAAACAAACAATCACGTCCTTCAAAGTACTTTTGACTAATATTTACAACATTACTACTGGAGGGAGGAGCACCAAATATCTCGGGAACAACTGCATGATGGATGCATGATTCAAAAATCTAACATCGGATTTTGCGCGGAAGCGTTCAATGTGGGAACGTGGGAATACACGTGTCAACGTCACGTCTAACTAATTTAACGCTTCCGCAGAAAATCCTATATTAGATTTTCGAATAATGCGCATTATGACTTGGGCCCACGTCGAGTCAGAGTAATCTGTTGGCACCTTTAGTGACCATCATCACGGCCAATTTCTACCAGAGTATGGACAATTCTTAGAAGCTCAATCACAGTTTCATTTTTCACATACTCTTTCGTATCCTACCAAACAATAATTAATTTTTGTCATTTTTTTTTACTTTTCTAGGATGTTAGTCATGTTTGATGTAAAAATGGAAAAAAAGTTAATCACTTGTAAAAATGTGTATTTTTTTTTGGCCCGCCTAGGTAATTTTTCATTTTATCTGGCCCTCCCCTCAAAAAGTTTGCCCATGCCTGCTAGATTCACCTCTCTCAAACATCGTCTGATGGTTTCGATCGAAACTTGGACCCCATATGCATTTTGAAGAGTATTCCGAAGCATTCTACACGTAGATGTAGGGTTTCTTCTCGCCGAAACGGTGATGAAACGATCCTGAGCAGGTGTTGTTTTTCGTGGCCCCCAACCGAGCCTTGGTATTTCCAACACGGAACCTGTCTCCCTGAACCTATTCCAAAGTCGAGATATCACACTTTGGCTGACTTGGAGCTAGGCATAGCCTACTTGAATTAGTAGGTTCAGAAAACTCGTTTCAAATCGAAGCCGTTGATAAAATGACTTCATTTTAAAATAAGAACATTCATGAAGCATATGCAAAGAAAAAAGGCGACCAGATTGACGAAATGTCTCATACTGATTTTTATTGGATCGATTCAAGTTGTTATTGAGTTTTGAATGATTATATAGCGATTTTCTCGAAGATTACATACTTTTAAGAACGATTGAATACGATATCCCTAACTCTTGTTCTCCTTCAAAATACGAGCGTTTTAACAGCGGGTTTCACAAATATTTGATTGCCCGATCAACGATTTGACATTCACTAGATTTCCAAATTGAAATCACTGAAACCCTTTCATTTCTGAATATATTGAAGAAGTATCAATTGAGAATCATTGAATTGACTTATATCCTCATCCTTATTGTTATCATACATGTCCGTGTGTTTGTTAGTTAGTTTGTTCGTATGTATGTCTTTCCATAACTCCGAAACCAGATGTCCGATTGTGGTGGGAATTTCACTTTCATTTAGAGAATTCATCAGATAAGGTTTTCGTGCAACACTTATTCCTATATACAGCGTGATTCATTGGGAAACGCACATACCGTAAGGCTAGGTCGAGGAGACCAAGGTGCCTCTAAATAACCTATATTTAATGGTTCTATCTTTCTTCATTACTAGGATACAGGGTGATTTAGTGTAAGGTATGATGTTCCTCACATGAGCATTTGCTGGTCGTTGTTTTGGTAGATCACATGTCTTTGCAGGAATTCTCCTGCTTCGACGGGAAACGATTTCAACTGGCCTCCTTTTTGTATAAACAATGACACTCATTTGGTTGGCTGAACTTTTCACACTTTCTTATGGTCCGGCCCGAAGGACCAATGTTGACGTCTGGATGTTTTTCCAGAAAGTATTTGACTGCTTAAGATTCACTAACATATAAATGAGTAACAAATGAATGAAACATCTATAAGAAAAACATTAGAAACTATCGTTTGTATTTCGTTGAATTTTTTTCCATTAATCCAATTGTTAAATGTTGGGGAAAAACACTGCACATTTATGCCCGGTTGTACAGTCCAAATTTGAGCTGAGTTCAACATTGAACTTAGTTCAACCTGTCAAAACTGTACGGAATTGTCAAAGTTAAACTGGGTTCGAATTTGAACTCGGTTTGAACTCTTTTTATACCTCCTGTTCTGGTAATTTTTACTAAACTATGAAGCTATGCACACGGAGATTTAATATGCTAGCAGGAAGACTGATCCTACTATCCTTACCTTACTGATCCTATATACTCTTCGACCTTTCCGTCGAAAATATGTTGGCTAGAATATGGTGTAGATATACAGGGTGTTTCATGAGTCGTTTTTCATAGCCCAATGCTGAATGCAGGTCATCCAGGCCTTTCAGAAAACTTGCTTGTTTTGTATCCTAAGGCTATTAGTTTCGGAGACACGGGGTGATTCATGAATATTGTCCTAAATTTGCGATAGCCATAACTCTGGAATGCAAGGCCCGATTTCGATCAAATTTTATGGGTTTGTTCGCTTCAGAAAGCTCTTCCAGACGGCGCATGAAATATTAATATTTTCAGGGCAGTACTCAGAATATCATGATTTTTCTTTCAAGCTCCAGAATCTATATTTTTCACATCCCTTACAGACATTTCGTTATTGCCAATTCTTTTTATTTTTAAACTCTCAGTTCCCACTGAGTGTGCGTGAAAAAGTGAGACACTTCCCGGGAGCATTTGCCATAGAGGATAGAAGAAGCCTGACCAGAAGTTAAACAATTCCTAATGATAAGAAGGGCAATAAACAATCTGATTTTAGGAGCTAGGAAATGTATAGAGATCCCAAGTGACCAGTAACATATCTGTTATGTTTTCTTGGGAGATCGAATGGGGAACTTTGTTATGTGTTATTTTTCTGTAACCATTACGTGTCTGATGCGATATTTGAGATGTACCTGTGCTGTATCGAAATTATATCCACATTTTGTAAATTTCATGTTCCCGCTCCCTGATATCCACGTAACATATTTGTAATATTGTTCTTTATTTGCCATGTATCATTTTGAGATCATGAACATAGCATGACACCATAAGCGTTTTAACTACCGTCGAGGGCGCTGTAAAACGTAAACAAATATGGAGGATTGTGAGAAATGCTATTGATAGATATACATATAGAAACGACTTTATTTATTATCATTTAGACGTTTTGTCAGTTGAATAGTGGATTACTCAAAGTTAATAAGTGCAGATATTGAACGTTTGATAAGTTATTTGTGTATCATAGTGATTTTTCAGTGAAATGGTGAATTACTGAAAAGAATTAAAGTGATATGGATATCGAACTGTAGGTCAATAAATCATTTCTCGTATTTTCATAGCAGTCCTATAACACATAATAGGCTATGTTTTTATTATATCCAGCATATAAAAATTATATTTGAATAAATAATGTCCTGTTTGGTGTAAATTTCGATATAAGTTATTTCCTCACGTGTTGCATGTACCTCATACGTAGAAATAAATGAATAAATCATAAACTTATATTGAAAATTTTCTTCAGGAAGATATGAAATATGCATATAGTATTCTTTTCAAGCATGAAAAATTATGGAAATTAATATAAACTATTGCGATATTGAACTCGTATTTTGATTTTTCAAATAGTGTGTATTTATCGATCATTTTTGAAAATAAAATTGATTATTGTTCTCCAAGAAAAATTAGGGCATGTCTTTCTGGTCTTTGCACTTTCCTGCATTAATGAACTGTTGATTATTCTTTTTATGGAATGCAGGAAAGTGCAAAGACCAGAAAGACATGCCCTAATTTTTCTTGGAGAACAATAATCAATTTTATTTTCAAAAATGATCGATAAATACACACTATTTGAAAAATCAAAATACGAGTTCAATATTGCAATAGTTTATATTAATTTCCATAATTTTTAATACTTTTTTTGGAAGCATTTTCAATAACAAATGAAACATAATAAACATAGCACATAAACGTAATACATATATATAGATCTCCCATGAAACAAATATTTGCATGATCCATGTTTGAACTATTTATGCTCCTTTCAGAAAGGAGATGTGTTCCTTGTTTGAGGCGGACATAGGAGCATAGCTGCTACATAAGCGCTCTGTATTTGTACTCTTAGTGTGATATATCTGTTATAAAACAAGGAGCGTGGGATACATTTCTGCTTCATAACTGTTATGAGATATGGTCACCTGGGATGGAAGAACTCCATTTCGAACATCTCTTTCTTAACATTTTCATTGTTGTTTTATGGAAGGAAATAAAGTGGTTAAGGTTTTTCAGAAGAATAAATTTTAATACTTGTGTATTAATCTAAATTCAATATGTAATTAATTGAAATTTCAAAAGAATTCACACCTCGACTTTGCATAATTTTAATCACTTTTTCACGAACACTCAGTATGTGCAGAAGGCCTAAAAAGAAAAATAATTGAACAGAATTTAAAATAGTTGAGAATCTCGGCAAAGGATTAAGAATATTATCTCCGGAGGAATAAAAACAGGACCGCATTTCGAAAAAATGTCATAAAATATGAATTCGTCCGGTTCCTATTCCCTTGTCGTCGTCATCGTTGAGTCGAGTGTTACACATGTACCTTATCGATGTGAAGCCTGGTGAGCGTTTGAATTTGAATCCAGTTTTTCCAAGAAAGATTTTACT
The DNA here is from genome assembly GCF_907165205.1 of Coccinella septempunctata. NCBI lineage: Eukaryota > Metazoa > Arthropoda > Insecta > Coleoptera > Coccinellidae > Coccinella > Coccinella septempunctata. The sequence continues at coordinate 18,441,675 of NC_058196.1, forward strand.
GAATTTTGTCGAACGTATGTCTATCCCCGGAATTTCCCTGAATTTCACAAATTTTAAAAATTTTTCAAGTATCGATATCACTTCCGAAACAACAAACAATATCGGAGACATTCTTGTCTTCCGAACATCTGGTTCTCTGGAGAGAATGTGTGTTTCCTCCTTATGTTTCTGTCAACAAAATGAATAACATCAACATGAATATATCCACGACTAAAGCTACCATACACGATATTACTTCTATACAATCACAATCCACAACAATAGAACCTAGGGCTTCTTATGTCAACGCAATCAAGACAACACCAATAACAAGTTTCCCAAGAAAAGACCAAGCTATCCTCATCAATGCCATTGGAGATCTACGAAATTCAGATTACGTAAAAACCATTGGAAACATAATCGGAGCAAAAAACATCAGATATGTTTCGCGCCTATCAAACCAAAGGGTTTGTATTTTCCTGGATGATATCAAAACTGTAGACCACCTACTAGCAAATCACCATTCAATCACAGTTTGCGGCTTTCAAACAAATATTCGTCGATTAGTTACTCCAGCCAAAAGATTAATAATATCAAACGCCTGCCCATCCATACCTCATAAGGTTATTGAAGATAAGCTTAAGGAGATGGGTTTGAAACCGGTATCCAATCTAAATTTTCTGAGAGCAGGTTTGGAGAGAGAAGAATTTGCACATATTCTAAGTTTCAAAAGGCAAATCTACATCTGTCTCCCAGAAAATGAACACGAACTGCCTTCATCTTTTCTGTTAACGCATGAAGAGACCACTTACAGACTATTCATAGCTTCAGACGCCCCAGTTTGTTTCAACTGTAAAGAAACCGGACATATCGCCACTGTCTGCCCAAGAAAAACAACATCCGATCCGCAAATGGAACCAACCACATCCAATGAGAGCCCCAAAAATATTACACAAACAGATGATGTTGCAGCACAAATCATACCAAACGCAGAAAATACCAACCAAACAAACCACAAAAAACGCCGCGCCTCCACCAGCTCTCCAAGTTCACCCAATCAAGAGGATGCCATAGACCCAATGGAATTTACAAGCAAAACAGATGATAAATTCACAGTACAGCTACTCAACCCTGGAAATCAAACCGAAATTTTCATAGAACCAAACTCGAGTACAATCAAACCCAATAAAAATAAGAAACCTAAGAAAACAACTACACCACAAAAACCGTTAAACCTTGGAGAAATTGAATCTATATTCCTGAGAGACCCGACACAATTTGCGTTGAATTTCGAAGATATCAGACAATTCTTGGAACTTTGCATAGAAAATAAAAATCCCCTAGACAATGCTAGGAAAATAACTAAAGACATAGACGCGTTAATTCACACCATAGAAGAAATTCATCCCCATTTGCCAACCAGAACTGTCAAGATGAAATGCACGAAAATACTGAAAAGTCTGAAGAACCAACTTCAACTTGAAGAAACCGAACTTTCAAGCAATTTCAGTACAAGTTCTCAAGACCTTCTCCAGGAATCAAACACGGTAATAACTGAGGAACAATGTAATTAAATTTTCCATGTTCACCATAATCCAATGGAACTCCCGTGGTTTTATGTCCCAAGATGTGCTACATGTGATGCTGATATCACTGTACAACATATCCTAATCGATTGCCAATTATACCTACCCCAAAGGAACCATTTCAATGTCAGCGAATCAATGAAGGAGGCCCTGAGAATAAATTCTCCATTATCCCTAAACACCTTGGATTTCATAAAGAACGTCAATGTCAAAATTTGATTAATACCGAAATTATGTAATTGAACAGTACTTCTGAGAATTGTATCTAAATACAGTGAATCTTACTAAACTGTACCATTACCGCTAATGACCTCGATGTCGAAGCGGCAAATTTATAAATAAATATTCCCTTGTGACAAGTGTGCCATGCAAAGTGAAAACTGAATTACTTAGAATGGGGTGATGTAGTTTTTCATGGTAATAACGAAATTTCTGCAAGGGATGTGAAAAATGTATCCATAAAATTTGATCGAAATCGGACCTTGCAGTCCAGAGTTATGGCTATCGAAAATTTAGGCCAATGTTCATGAATCACCCCGTATCTCTAAAACAAATCTCAGGGTACAAAACAAGCAAGTTTTCTGAAAGGCCTCGATGACCTGCATTCACCATTAGGCTATGGCCAACGACTCATGTAACACCCTGTAGAAAGGAGAGGGAAGGTAGACGGAAAGTAAAGAGCGAACACGCAAGAATTTGACGGAACGTATATGGTATGGATATGAAAAGGATACGGGATGTATAGTGAGAATCAACCTTTACATGCCATCTAAAGAAGTTATTGTGAGGTATCATAACACGTGTATCGGTAGAAACACGAGCGTGTAGTGATAAAAAGTCCATCGTTGATGAAAATCATGTACTTTAATTTTTTAGTTGAATGAATAACTGCGTATGCATGCTGAAGGCCTCAAAAACTAAAAAAAAACAATTTTTCAATATTTTCTCCCCTGTATAGTTGCAGAATTCTGAGAATCCGATTCTTCAACGACTTCTGGATGCTCTGCCCGAAATAAAGGATGCCAATACCTCCTTCAAATTAGAGCCATGGCCTCTCAGCGACATCATCTTGGAGTTCGATAGGGATTACCTTACCTACTGGGGCTCGGTAACAGCATCAGGATGTCATCATTTCGTTTTATGGTTCATTTGTCGGTATCCCATAGGAGCAAGCTTAGAACAGGTATGCAATTCGATACATCCTAAAAATGAGTGACTTATGCATTGATATTACAGATGGAATCTTTTCGAGAATTGAATGATTCGAAGGGGAAACCTCTCACAAGGAATTTTCGACCAATAAATCCTTTGAGCGATCGACATATCTTTCATGTGAATCCTTCAAATAATAGACATACAACCTTATACCCGTTAGCATTGTCAAATAAAAGGCAAAGAATATAGGAAATTTCTACAATATAATTTTTTTACTGTCAACAGACAAATATTATTATTATTATTGAAAAATTATTAGAAAAGAGGCATTAAGCCTATAAACTCTCAAACAATGAAAATGTGTGATACATGAATAGAATAAAGAGAGAAAAACTACATAAATATCCAGCATAAAAAAAGCAGAAAATTTACAGCAAATCAAAACTAAAGTAAATTAAGACCCAAACAGAAATCAAATACCTCCCCCACTCATGTGCAAATATTCGTCCAGGCGATTTTTGAACGTATTTTAGTGATACTTAAAATGAAGTCTCTAAATCAGAGATCAGAGTTGTCTCTGCTCTAAATGGTATAGTTTTCAACAATAATGAACTTCAATTTTGTAAAGAAAGAAATCGTGTCATAATAAGGCGAATGTACCCTACAAATAGGGCGGTTAGAGCAAAAATGGCCTAGACTGCAATTTTTCTGCAATTGAGTTTCAAACAATTGTAGCTTTGACCACTTTTGCTCTAAACGCCTCAAATATCGTATTGTAAAGCACCCATACGCTAAATAAATGAATAAATTGCCTCGATGGTAGTTATCAAATCGAACATGGAAAAAACTTCAATAGAGGATACATTTTGGCAGTTTATATTCAGTCAAATAATCCTTCCCAAAACTTCCAACATGAGAAGTTGCAATTAAGGGTCGACAAGACAAGAATTCTTGTCTTGATGACATACTTCTTGTCAAGATCTTGAAATTTCTTGATTAACCAGTGACACCGTACATGGTGATACGTGCTAACACGACAATCTGGTGGTTCCCCGATATTTTTATTTGTTTTATTACGAACTCAAAATGACGAAGCGCAGTTGCACTCTTCACCCCGTTTAGTAAAGTGAAGTTTTTATTACATATCAAGAAAATATAGAAAGAAAGCTCAACAGGAGATCGAAAATACTAGAGGCTCCCTTTGCCACTTCACACCAGCGCGCATTGACGTAACTATCATATAACCAGGCAGTGCAATTCAGATAATAACAACGTTTTGGCATAAAGGTTGAAGTCATTTCAAATTATTTTCTTTTTAACTTTACCTATTACTATTATCCATCTATAAGCCATTTCTAACAGAACCTAGTTCTGTCAATTGAACTTGATCTTCTACGACTCTACCTCAACACACTTCCAGAATCAATTTTGAGCTGAATTGCAACTTCTTTCTATACCTACTCTTGATTATCACGAAGTGGTAGGTAATCTTATTTTACCATAAGTGACATTGACTCTTCAGTAAACAGAACGACTGCTGAGCCATTTGGCTCCGATTGTGAGTCAGAATATTCACTAACAAGCAATAGAGAGTTTAAGTAAAAATATAAAATGATCGGTGAAACTAAAGTGAATCTGACTAATGCCAGTGAAAATGACGAATCTGAATCTGAAACCGTAGCTGCGGGAGCGGCAGTAAAAAGAAAGAGCAGCAGCATTCACGAATGCAATATAGTGCTAGTTAGGTAGGTATTAGTGGGAATACTGAATGTGAAATAAATCCTGTTATTCTTTCGAAATTCAGTTGGACACAAGTAGGATCAACGGCGAAAGTAATAAATGAGCTAAAATTATACCATGTTTTCATAAAAATGAAAAAAAATAAAAAAAATGCCAATCTAGATTGCAATTGGAACTTAAACAACATTATCATTACCTAATTATTTTCAATTTACATTTTTCTAGTGAAAATTGTGTGCAATAAATAGAAATAGGTATTTCATGAAAAAATATGTTTATTTGTTTCTCATTTGTAAACGTCAGTTTCCAAAAACACAATATTAATCAAGAAAGTTTATTTTATCAAGTCACTAACTTGTAAAACTGACAGTTAACTTGCAAAATTTTTACAAGTTAGTAGTAATATTTACATTAGAAAATTTTGTTTTATCGTCATATATGTTGAAAATCATGGTACAATTGTTATTTCCAGTAACACAGATTTTTGATGATGAAAGAGTTGATACTGATGATGATGAAACATCTGTTGACTCAGAAACTGCTGGACTCGAGGACTGCAGAACATTTGTACTCTCCTTACTACCATATAATTTGCTAGACATTTCGATTTTTTTGTTGACCGAATCATCGACATAACTCATCGCAATTTCGGTGCTCTTCCACCCTCCTGCACGCTTTAGTGCTAAAATATCTCCACCCGAATCCGCAACCATAGTGGCTCCAGTTCTGCGAAAAGAGTGGCCGGTGTATAACTCTGGGTCTTTTAAACCTAAATATTTCGCTATTTGCTTTGGGAAACCACCAATAGTGTGCTGGCCAGCATTAAGGGAAATGCACTTTCCATGTCTGTATGTCAAAAAAAATCTTAGGCTTTCTGTTCCAGGAGGCCGAAGATTTGCATATTTTCTGTATTACATGCAGGGCTTGAAGCTGCAGCCATCATCGGTTATGGTGAATCTTCTTGTTGTTAAATTTTTTGTTTGCCGCAATGTCACAATAACGTATTTTCCCATATCTCTTCTACATCATTCATGTTTAAGGAGAGAATTTCGTCACATCGACAACATCCAAAAATCCTAAATATTGTTACAATTTTCTCCAGCAACCACTGGTCATCAGGAGCATGCAAAAGACGACATTTGCGACAAATTATTGAGATTTTTTTGGAATTTATCTAACCTCTTTACAAATGAGAAACAAATAAAATATAAAACAATACACGCAAGTTTACGGGTTTTACTGGCTCAAGGAGGTAATATCCTCCATTCGCCAGTAAAAACCCTCTTACCTTTCTAGTAATGTTATATACTATATCTTTTTCACAAATAAAAATGTTTTAGCGTATTCATGGTTCGCCAAGATATTTCAAGATTTCTTGTTTTCTTGACAAGAAATCTTGGTATTGTATTGACATAAAATATCTTGGCTTGTCTTGAAATTCTGAAATTACTTCTTGTCTGGAAATCAAGACAATATCAACACAAGATCTTGAAATTTTCAACAAATTGGCGACCATTAGTCGCAATGTTGCTGGCGATGGTGCTTTTTTTACACCTACTATGTAATGTACTGTATAATTACCCGCGATATGCGTTGTTGAGGACATTAAGCACTCGCCAATGAGTAGGTACTGTTGGCCTTTTTTGAATCAACATTGTGAAGTCGTATTTCCAACAACTTCCCTGTGACTGTTACTGGATGACTGGGAATATGTCTGGAGATGTAGGAAATGTTAGGAGCAAAGAGGAGGTCATTTTCAGCAACTATACGTCAATTATTATATAGAACTCTGAAAACTGAAATGCATACTGACAAAATAAATAATATCGATTGAAATTTATTCTGGGAGGATTCTGCATTTCTTAATAAACTTTTTAGGGTTTTCACTCCCAATCTCTGAAACAAAATCAATTAAAAATGAAATCGACGATTTGCTCCTGCGTAAATTCTTGCACTAATTTGTCAGGAGCAAATTAACTAGAAAAAATTGTTGCCTGACGATGAACTGAAAATAAATAAAGTTGAAATTATAATTTTAAGTGGTAACGTTTCGGAGTCTATATCAGACTCCTTCATCAGACGAAGAATATATTTTCGAAAATCTTCTGAATTGTGGCTTTTGTTTCAGAGATTGGGAGTGAAAACCCTAAAAAGTTTATTAAAGAAATAAATAATGTTATTCAATTTCTTTTGTTTATTCGGATTTTCATCAAATATTGGCCATATCAGTTCAATATTTATAAGGAATTAAAAATATCGTTACTTACTCTGATTTATTCATATCATATAACTGAAATAGATAAAAACCTCTTTACATCATTGAATCTTCCATGAGTAGAAATACCTCTGGATTCATTCTCTGACGTATAAAAATTATGAACTTCGGTTAAAATTTTTTGTTTCAGTTGAATTGATTCAAGTAAAGAAAAACGTTCAATTGTGGAATAGTAATCTTTAAAATTCCATAACCTACTTGACGACCAATTTTTCAATGCACATTACTTAACTGCAACATATTTTGATGTTCAATTACTTACTCTCTTCTTCCTTGGCTCTTGCATGAGCGTATCTTGCAATTCTGGATATAATTGAATAGGTATTTGTATGCAGTTGGAATTATTCGGTAACTGAGAGATGCTGTGAGGCATACAGGCTCCAAGCTTAGGCTACACAGGGTCTCAAAATAAAATATGTATAATTTTTTTTATACTACACTACCGAATAAATATTATTATTTATTATTATTATTAATTCCTGTTGTTAGACACTTTTGAGTAAATAAGTGCAATTCTAAAATTCTAGTGAATATAGAAAACAATCAATTACAAAACGCTTAGGTACATTAAAAATTTATACGATATAAAATTTATCTATGTCGATTTATACTAACTCAGTCATTTACTTAACCATTTAATGAATAATTCCAATAGTATCAGAAGAATGTTATTTTCATTTATACCTACTAAACTGATTACCTACCTCATTACTATTATGCGAACAAACAAAATTTATTGCTTTTTTTGGTACAAATGTTTTTCATATTCATTTTTTCTTGAATAATAACAGTACTAGCGGAAAAAAGTCCCCATTATTTTCAAGATTTATTTCAATTCGAAGCATAACTTTTCTTAAGAAAGTATAAAAACATTGATTCTTTTCGATCTGGACAAACTACACCGTTGTGTTATTGGAGAAATAAAAGTATAAAAATTACATAAGTCACTCCATTAGTTCGCCCGAATCCCTTCTCAGTTTCCGCAATCTACTTTTTACCGCTCTTTTTAGATTCTCCTTCCACTGTGATTCTTCCTCAAGTTGTACCGGATCTTCTAGTAATTTTTCATTTTTGAAAACCTGTTTTCCATCCGGCTTGCCAAGACCACCTTGTGATTTATCTGTGAAGATTTCTCTCTGATTTGGAATTGTTTTTTTTGCTGGAATATTTATTCTCATGGTGACTTGTTCATTCCCAATATCTTGATATGATTCTAAGGAATCTACTTGTTCTGCTGATTTACCAAGGCCAAAAAGTGGCCTTTGTATGAGTATTTTTTCCTCATAAGTTAAGTTTCTGTAGAAGGGTGGAGTGTCAATTTTGATGGTGACTTGCTCGTTTTCCAGTCCAGGATGTATATCAATAGAACCTACTTGTTCTGCTGATTTACCAAGGCCCCAAAGTGGTCTTTGTATGAGTATCTTCTCCTCATACGTTAAATTCCTATAGTATGGTGGAGTGTCAATTTTAATAGTTACTTGTTCGTTTTCTAATCCAGGATGTATATCTATAGAACCTACTTGTTCTGCTGATTTTCCAAGACCGAAAAGTGGTCTCTGTATGAGGATTTTTTCCTCATGCGTTAGATTTCTGTAGTATGGTGGAGTATCAATTTTTATAGTTACTTGTTCGTTTTCTAATCCAGGATGTATGTCTATAGAACCTACTTGTTCTGCTGATTTTCCAAGACCGAAAAGTGGTCTCTGTATGAGGATTTTTTCTTCATGCGTTAGATTCCTGTAGTACGGTGGAGTATCAATTTTTATAGTTACTTGTTCGTTTTCTAATCCAGGATGTATATCAATAGAACCTACTTGTTCTGCTGATTTTCCAAGACCGAAAAGTGGTCTCTGTAAGAGGATTTTTTCCTCATGCGTTAGATTTCTGTAGTACGGTGGAGTGTCAATTTTAATAGTTACTTGTTCGTTTTCTAATCCAGGATGTATGTCTATAGAACCTACTTGTTCTGCTGATTTTCCAAGACCGAAAAGTGGTCTCTGTATGAGGATTTTTTCTTCATGCGTTAGATTCCTGTAGTACGGTGGAGTGTCAATTTTAATAGTTACTTGTTCGTTTTCTAATCCAGGATGTATATCTATAGAACCTACTTGTTCTGCTGATTTGCCAAGACCCCAAAGTGGTCTCTGTATGAGGATTTTTTCCTCATGCGTTAGATTTCTGTAGTACGGTGGTTCGTCAATTTTAATAGTTACTTGTTCGTTTTCCAATCCAGGGTGTATATCTATAGAACCTACTTGTTCTGCTGATTTTCCAAGACCCCAAAGTGGTCTCTGTATGAGGATTTTTTCCTCATGCGTTAGATTTCTGTAGTACGGTGGAGTGTCAATTTTAATAGTTACTTGTTCGTTTTCTAATCCAGGATGAATATCTATAGAACCTACTTGTTCTGCTGATTTTCCAAGACCGAAAAGTGGTCTCTGTATGAGGATTTTTTCCTCATGCGTTAGATTTCTGTAGTACGGTGGTTCGTCAATTTTAATAGTTACTTGTTCATTTTCCAATCCAGGATGTATATCTATAGAACCCACTTGTTCAGCGGATTTACCATAAGTGAAAATAGGTTTTTGGTAAAGAAACTTTTCTTCGGGAGTGAGGTTTCTATAGAAAGGAGGCGTGTCGATTCTTATTGTATATACTTCTTGTTCGTTTGTTTTAGAAGTGTCTATTTTAACACTTACTACATCATCGACAACTGGCGATGGAGATTCTGTTGTGGTTTTTCGAGCAACAGATCTATAAACTTTACTCCTTTTTCTTCCTATAGTTATCCCAGAAAAAGAAACCATTTCGTTAGGTGACTCTAAAACATTTTCAGTTGGGGGGTTGCTATTTTCAGGTTCTGGAGAAATTCCTCCACTTTCTTTTTTCACAATGTCAATGTTTGCAGATGAAAGGTCCAACTTATTGTACACATTTCTACGCTTCTCATCATCACCTGATGAAGATCTTGTCATCAAAACTTTTGCTCCGGCTGAAATATCCAAGTTGTCTTCACTGTGAACAGGAACATCTGATTTAATTTCTGAATTTCTACCGTTATTCATTCGGAAAGCCTTTAATTTATTATTTTGCGAGGATTGGAATGTCTCATCTCCATTCTCAGCAGAAAGTGTTTGCGGTTCTCTATGCTCGAGGATTCTCCTTGTACGAGGAGTACCTTGGTCGTACATATGAGCAAAGTTTTTTTTATTGGGGTTCGAATCTTCTGAGCTTTCGTTTCTATTTATTGTTTCTTTCGTCCTGGCAACTTGTTGTGCATTCGGCAAAAGATGTTTGGATTCAACTTTCAAGTCGTAACCATGTTTGTTATGCAGTCCGTGTGGGGTAGCTTGCGAGAGTTTATTGTGCCTCGCTCGCCATTCTTCCTTGAGTTCTCTCCTTCTTTGTCGAATTTCTTCGACCGTATAATGGTGGTGGAGCTTTTTTCGAAGCTTAGGACCTTCGTGTTTCAAAAAATCATCATGTACTTTTTTATGATCCAAATGTGGAGGATGAGCAGATTCCCGTGGCATGATGTCATGCATAGTTCGTGGAAGAGGATGAATGATGGAGGTTAACATTTTTTTACGATACGGCGCTGAGATGGTCATTTTTTCGGGTAGTTTAGTAATTTTCGATGATTCTTGTTGTCCCATATATTTTACGGTGCTTTCATCTTGTCCCCCTTGAAATGCAACTATTTCGGCTCTGTCGTCTATAGGAATTTCTATAATGCTCGTATTTTTTTTGTCTTTGTTGATTACGTTGTTGATAGGATGCTTCGTAGGTGGGTCGATTATGGCACAAGTCACTCCGCATAGTTCTGAAAATGAAAGATATAACTTTATTGAATTAGTTTTAGTATCATTATAGTCGGGAACGTATATTACTTGCGCATTTTACAATTAGGTATTGACATTTTCAATTAGCAATGACGCTACAGCTGAACACGCATGTGTTCGTGGTGTGTTGACTCTGAAGTCGTACAATAATTAATTATTTCAAATTTACACAAAACTACGAACTGAACACCTGCGTCGTTCGTAGCGATCTGCTAGTTGTCAGTTTTAAACGCAGGCTCAAAGGAAATATCACTGGTCTGTGAACGAGTATTTTGGATCCAGTAGGAATATGCAGGGAGTTTGATAGAATTATTTTGGGAACAATGAGTCATATACATAGTATACCACAAACGAAGATTTAATAAAAAACAATTTAAATTTGATGCTTGGGATGAAATAGGAAAAGCTGCAAAAATTTTGAGAACAGGTATTTTCATTCCGTAATCTCAAATGCTGAAAAGTAGAGGAAAAATTTAATTTTTCCGATCTTATAGCGAATAAAAAATAAAATCGAGATTGTTTTCGAAAATTCAGTTCGTGAAATACTAAAAAAACGGCTGTAAGTAAAAATTTTTAATTTTGTAGGATTTTTTTAGTAATATTGAACTGGCTAATGCATTCCTAAGATTGGTTTACTCTTAATTTTTGGCTCAGCGATAGTTATAGTTCATATATAAGTTGTTTAGAATTCGCCTTTTTTTTCGAATACCTGTATCATATGTCCGTATTTCTTCATAATTTTTTTGGCAGTTACTTTTGGATGAAAAAACTTCATTATCGAAATATCTCTGTTCCTTTTTTATTAAATGATCATTTTCGTAATATGGGGGGCGAAAAAATATCTTGTGTCTCGGGCGCCAAGTGGTCTTAATCCGGCAATGCATCAAAGGAGTTTTGCTCTTTCCTATTCTCATAGGTGCAAAAGCACGAAAAAAATAAGTAGTTTTCATTGAAAATTTTTACACCATGACCGACAACAGAAATTCTTCATTCTACTGCAATAAACATGCATAGTGTTAAAATCGAACTACAGTAGATTAAAATGTCACAGCAAAAATAATTCATCTGAAAAAAATAACATCTAGTCACACATCACACAACATTTTCCTGACATTTTATGAGTAAACAAAATTGAAATTTCCCTCTGTCATAATGAAATCTTTAATTGCGTTTTTTTCGAAAACTTCTAAAATAAAAGGGTTCATACATTATCACCAATATTCTGAGCTAATGATTTTCACATCCTTCTAATCTAATCACTAGAAAAATTCATCAAAAGTAGCTACAAATTTATTTCATCATCAGAAGTCATTCATGTGGCGGCCGCTATAACAAAATTGGAGGTCATACAATAAGATTACTTTCTCAAAATTATACCTCTGTGCCGATTTTGATGGTATATTCTGACTTTATAAAGGTACGATTCCACCAAAAACCGAATTTTCACAATTTTCACGAACATTTTATGCAGTGCTCGTATAAGCATTTTGTGTCCGTTTCCACCGCTTACAAATGCGCACAGTTCATGTCCCATGAACATCGTTTGGGTATAAGAATGATGCTTTTTGAAAATGTCGTTAAGTATTAGGAAGAAATATCCATCACTATTTGAGCTGTTTCCAAAATATTGAATGAATTTGTGAAGCTTCTGGCACTTCTTTTGTATTAAAAAAATACAGGATAATTCCAGTTGAAATAAGGAAGGAATGTCATGCTGAAAATCTCGAAAATGGACGTTATTTTTGCAGCAAATATTTTCATGAAGTATGTATGTTCTATTTTTTTATGTACGAACCGAAAATGAAAAAATATATGGGTCGCCATTTAATTGGCGTCTCCTGTGTATAATACACTATTCTTTTCCTCTGGAGGAAAAAACGAATAAGTATTTAAACTAAAATAACATATCATCGCAACACAGAACTGTTAGAAAGAGTGAGATTGTAAGGGGGTGATTGGGTTGGGGGTGAAAGGGCGAGGGGTGAGGGGGTGATAGGGTTGGAGGGTGATATTGCGAGGGGGTGAGAAACCTGTGTGCCAAATATGAAGAAAATGCACAGTGTGGTTCGGTTGTTGATCTCAGAAAGAAATCAACAAAATTCATAAAACACCTGGTATCTTGGTTACAAAAACAGATAGAGACAAAAAATTTGACATATCTAGAACCACATCGGTATTCTCCACTCGCCTTTTGAGCATTTCCGTTTTTCATTATGATTTATGATTGTGAGTTCTATATCACTAATAATTCCATTATGAGAACTTAAAATTTTGTTAATTTATTGCCAAAAATTTACAGACAGGTTTGTCAATGACATAATCAGTATCAATAACATGTTCCGAGAACTAATATTTGGTACTAGAGTCGAATTGTCCTGTATCGAAATTATTATTTTTTATCAACATATGTTTTGACGACCATTAGTAGCGTTCAACAATAATGTTATTTTAGTGTCATAATAAATCTTCCAGATTCAAAAGAAGTGTAGAAGACGATCTTTGAAGGCTTAACTCACACGTATCACTTTCTAACGACAACGCAACTACAAAACTGCCTTACGTCTGTTGTAAATAGAGAATTAGTAGGTAAACCATTGAACTTCTTTTAGAGTTCAATGAGATAAACGCATCGTAGCACAACTTGCTGTCGGTTCAAACAATGCCCGCTTCCTATCACGATTTTGTGGTTGGAAAGTGGTACACAGTAGCGGAATTTAGTTAAATTCCGACTTTGAATTCGGAATTTGGTTAAATTCCGACTTTGAACAATTTTCAGAATTTAACAAAATTCCGACTACGTCAGAAAGTAGGAACAAATTTTTATATTAACCTAAATCCGTTTTTAAGATATGGGTTGTTGAAGTGGATTATCAGAAGACAGTTATTTTTAAATTTTGCCAAATCAAAAGAGGAAAGTTGGTGGAAATTTGTGCAGTCCTGAAATTTTTCAGTCTCTACAGAATGAACTATAGTAATGAAATAAATTACCAGGGTCATGACAGTGATGTGTTATACCAGTGGGAGACGTAGGCAAGATGTCCCATACTTCTTTTTTCTTGGAACGTTTTCGGTATTTTAAATAAAGCATCTTGTAGAAGTTACATTTCGACACAAAAAGGTAGGTTAGGTTAGGTTAGGTTACACAAAAAGGTAGGTTAGTTTCATTTCCGTCGGATGGACCGTTTTAGAACAAAATCCATTGTTAGAATATACTTGATTTTTGAATGTGCAAAATAAAAATTATTTCTGACGATAAAACATGAATAACATAAACGAATAATTGAAAATAAAACTGAAATCTTTTAACCAATTACAATCGAATTAGAAAAATTGAAAAAGTATATAATAATCGAATAAAAATAATTGAAAAAGTGAATTAAAACGAAAATTGAATAATTATATTGGAATAAATATTGCTCGAATAAACTTATAAACGAATAAAATCTTTCTCGATAAAATTTTGAGATCGCTTTTTTATTGACCGAGTCGCCCTCAAAATGGAGAATGGATTGTTTCCATTCCATTTGTAGCCCATCCCATCCTAGGAGCTCTTTCAATTTAATGTATTCTTAGAATGGATTTTTCCCAAAAACGGTGCATCCTACGGATATCAGGTTGTTATACCTTTTTGTGGAGAAATGTACCTTCCACAAGATTATATAATCAAAATGCCAAAAATGTTCCAAGAAGAAAAATATGGGGCTCGACCTTGGCCATTTATTGCATTAAAAAAATATCAGGACTACAAATTTTCAACCACGTTTTTCTATTATTTCAGGCAGCATTTAAAAATAACTATGTTCGGAGAATTCACTTCAACGGCTTATACAGGGTGATTCATAACTACTGGGACATAGGCTAAGGGCAGATTGTTTGGACCAAAAAATGGCGATAGGAACAAATATACCTCAATAAAATATTGCTGTGGAAAGAGATAGTGGGCGTTAAAGTTGAAATATTTTGAGGCATATTTGGTCCTATCGCCATATTTTGGTCCAAACAATCTGCCATTAGTCTATGTCCCAATAGTTATGAATCAGGGTCATATGAAGTTTTCGTCTTATTTTTCGAAATAGAATAGGGTGTCCTACGGTGGGTGACCTATTAGACGAATCATAAAATAGTTCTGAAAATTTTGGTACTAGAGTTTACGCTTCTGATCTATCTGACTAAAATATTTTCAATGTTTCGACGTAACGCTTATACGAAAAAATTCTATAAGCTTCGTAAATTTAAATGGGACACCCTATTTACTAACTTTTTTCACTTCTCTATCCCCATCTGAGTATTTTTGTTCTGCCTGCCCTATCCCTTTGCTTGATATAGAAAAGAAATTTCATATTAAAGGAATCTGAAATTTCGAAAACAGGTCACTGAAATCCTGAGGATAAGTTTCGTGTATGAAAAAACCTTGTTTTGGATATACAGGCTGTTCCAAAATGCTGAGTCTTGTCACTCGATACAAAAACACCAATTAGTTGTTTTTTTTTTTAAATGGAACACCCCCTTTTTTCTGTTATCAAGATACGCATTTAATGATGTATCATAATCCCATACACAAATCTCATGGTTTCGGAAATAATGTTAAATTTTTATGAAAGTGAGGGTTTCAGAATGCCTTGCTAGTTTGGTCTGAAAACGCAATTCCTTGAATGAATCAGAAAAAAACCTTCATTTATGATTTTAGAATCTCGCGAAATTTAAAAGGCAGTATGATACATCATAAGATGCGTATTTTGATTTTCTCTGAAAATGTTAGATAAGAAGAAGGGTGCGAGATTTGAAAAAATCATTTTTGTATCGATAGCTACTTGGTTTGTAATATTACAAACCAAGTAATTCTACACGAAACTCGTCTTCAAGATCTAAGTGTCCTATTTTCGAAATTTCAGATTCCTTCAATATGAAATGTCTTGTCTACGCCTACGATACGTATCATCCAATGATGTTTGTCCCATTTTCAACAATTATTGAAAAATAGAGCCATTCTGCCATGATTTCCCAAACGTGTTTGTTTGGAGTTCACTCAAATTGTTTCTTGAAATTTATTTTGTGTTAGTAACTCATCGAAATGATGTAATATCTAGAAAACCAATAAATTTAGGTATTATATATGGTTGATGAAAAATGTTTAGAATTGAGTCGACAAACGAAATAAGCAATAATATGCAATGTTCCATTAAAAAAAAACAAAAAAACACAATTGTCATTCTTCCTTTTCGCGTTATTTTTCTAACAATGTATGGAAGCTCATGGTCAAACTTTCTGGAAGCGAATAGTCAGAAAAACAAGAAAATATTCTCACCTTGAAGGATCACATATAAAAATATCTGAACTATAATCATTTTGAGTAATATGTTCACACCAATAAAACCATACTTCTAATGAATTGAATGATACCGGAAAATCTGCAAGCTAACGACAATTTCTATTCGCAATAATAGATATAGACATACTATGTATCTGTTGTTATGATTCTACTGAATTCTTTGTTATTGATACTGGACTGGTTTTGCAAGTGACCCACTTACCTTCAAGGAAGCTTGAAATTTTTTTTTATAAAAATCTTAGGACCGTCTACTTTGAGCTTCAATTCTGATTTCAAATATATCAACAAGGAAAATTATAAAACTTTTACGAGGAGAATTATTAATGATAGATCTACTTATTCTTTTCGCCACAAACCTATTTCATGATTGGAATGACATTTTAAATTGTTCAAGTAACCCATATCAACACTAGAATATTTTTTATCGACGTTATTTTGATTTTTTTGTTATCTTTTTCCCTGAAATCTCGTCAACTTTGAGTCAATACAAACGTCAGCAATGATTTGTTTCCAACACCTTCTTCATAAGTCTTCAGGACCGACAGGAACGTACTGGCCCTAGCACAATGGTCAGAAACCGTTTTTTAGTTTGAAGATATCGGCGAAATTTCTCCAGTTATGAATTTTATGAATAATTCTGCAAAAAGAAAAGGTATGTATGTAGGTTCAACATCGAAGAAAAGCACCGTTTTTGAGTTTCTGACAAAAATATTTTTCTATTTTTGACATATAAATAAGCGACACTTTCTAAAACTCATTAACATTTTGAAACGTTTTACTTTTCGTAAATAGAAAAGTAGAATATTTCGCAACTGATGATGAAACGATACTTGCTTCCATAGCAACGGAGTAAAAATACTTTTCTTTACGATTTTAAAGCAAAGCTTCTTTAGACGTTTTTGGTACTTTAAATTTGAATTCATCAATTCATAGCAACATTCCATTCAAAATTAGCAAAAATATTGTGTGAAACACGTTGGGAAACACCAATCTTCGTGTTTCGTGTTCTTTCGCGCAGAGAAAAAATTTTGCTTTTTCCAACTAGTTGCACAAATAACTATTATAATTCAATATTGAAACATTTTTTCATGAATATCGTAAGCTGGTTATGGTTGCTATAGTTACTAAAACTTTTTTTCTATGATTGTTCAATCATCTGAAACTTTCATATACAAAAGGAAAACAAAGAATTTGTGGATATAAATTCAATGTGAAGGCTGATTGTTTATATTCTACTCAATAGCTATCTCACTCAATATTGGTTTTACAAAATAGTTTAAATGGGCAAATATCAAGTATTCTGTATGGGCATTCAGAATTCAGTAACAGAAAATGCAAAAAAGCATCGTAAACCTGAAAGTTTTAATGAAAAAGAAGAAATTTTCGTGTCTGCTCCAAATTCTTTATTTAAAATTGCTACATATGTTTCGGCCCTTACAAAATTAGGGCCATCTTCAGGAATCTGCAGACAAATACAAAGATGTACGAAAACAGTAATAAAATAAAAGACAGCAACAGAAAAGTACATGAACAGGATGAAAAACAGATCTGAAAGTTTTAGGTAGACTGGTATTTCCAAATGGAGCACCCTGTATTTTATTGTTCTAATCGCAGCACTTTCTTCCGATTTCGAATATACAGGGCGATTCATTGGGAAACGCACATACAGTAAGGGTGGATAGGGGGAACCAAGGGGCCTCTAAATATGTAACCCATATTTAATGGGTTTATCTTTCTTTATAACTAGGATACAGGGTGATTTGGTGATTTTCCCTATTAATTTAATAAATCGTCCTCAGATGAGTCGATAACAATAATAAAGAAAGGCTATTTTCAGGTTTAGCCTCGAAAAAATTTATTGATAGTTCTTTGGTCGAAACAACACCCTATATGTCAATGATTTGAAATTATATCTACAAATTTGGGAAGACCGGAGAAAATTATTGCAACAGTGTATCTAGTTCTTCCCCATACAAGTTATTCAGTTTTTGACTTGAGTGAAATCTAAATCACCTTCCCCAAATATCACTTTTCCTGATTCATTCCCTTGAATCATCGAAAATTTTTATTTTCTAAATTATTAGATCCGAATTTCATTGAAATATAAGTCCATTATTAGGACGAATTATTATTATCAGCAACTGTTTCCCTAATACCCCGTATGCGTAAGAAAATGAAAATTATGTTCCTTCCAAAGAAATCATTATTTTATTAAAATCTTAAGCCGCTGCAAGGGAGAAGAACGTTCAGAAATAGTGAATGATAATAATCATATACATGTAAGCAAAATGTAATTGCCAAAGGAAGCACCAAATAATGCTAGATAGAAAAAAAAATGTAGCAAAGGTCTGTCTAATTTGAATTATACCAATATCTGCTTAAGGAAACTAAGAATGGAAAAGATTTAGATTCGTATTATTTATTGATTCATCTTAAAAACAATTATATGTTTCATTATCACTGCTCAACTTGAGCAATCTCTCTTTGATCGCCCTCCTCAGGTTTTCTCTCCAATCTTGATGAACATGTGTTTCTTCTGCTATTTTCATTGCACTACCTCCTGGTGAACTTGTTGTGTGTTCAGAACTTCTTTTTCCATGACGAACAGGCGAATGTGAATCTGTTTCGTTACCAACAGAATGCTCTTCGGATTCTAATTTCTCTTCTGATCTTTTTTCTGAATTTATTTCATGGGTTAACTTTATATCGGTAAGAGAATTATCAACTTCTAAACTTTTTTCTGTCACCACAATCTGACCTTCTGATTTTTCACGATCCCCAAGTGGATTCTGTAGGGCAATCTTTTTCTTATCACGCAAATTTGTATAGAATGATTGGGTATCTGTTTTAATAGCTGCTTGTTCGTTTGAAATGGCAGGATGTGGATTGGTTGAGCCAACTTGCTCTGATGATTTACCATATCCGAAACCTGGTTTTTGGTATGGGAGTTTTTCATGATGAGTTAAGTTTTTGTGGAAAGAAGCAGTATCTGTTTTCCCTGTTGTATACCCTTCTGCATCAAATATCGAAGGTTCTATTTTCACGCTTACCACATCGTCAATTATAGGTCCTGGAACGTTAGTTGTAATTTTTTCAGCGAGTGCCCCGAGTTTAAAATCGAAAATATTCAAAGAAGAGGCAGTTGTTGCCTGAAAGGCGAAATTTGGGATTATAGGCGAGACAACTGTTTCGACAAAAGGTCCATGCCCGAAGGGTCTTATGTCACCTTGTCTTTTATTGCTAGCACGACTAATCTGTTCCTCAAGCAATTTACTGTTCTCTGGTCGTTCAGAACTTGGGGAAGACGATATTGGTGATTTTGTAATCGCTGAAAATTTGTCCATAACTTCATTTTTCGTTACTCCAGAACTAGGAGTTGTACTGTCGGAACTTGTATCTTTTCGGTTCACAGAAGTTGATGATAATGATGTAGTTGCACTCATAGGCCAATAGTACATCGGGGCTATCTGAGGGTCAGGCATAAAGGGATAATTCACGTAATTAGGTTTGAAATTACTTTCTGTCGAGTGTTTTTCATCCCGATTAGTTGTCGACGGATTCAAAGAAGTTGTGGAAGATGGGGTACTCGCGCCCATAGGCCAATAGTACATCGGGGCTATCTGAGGGTCAGGCATAAAGGGATAATTCACGTAATTAGGTTTGAAATCACTTTCTGTCGAGGGTTTTTCATCCTGATTAGTTGTAGACGGATTCAAAGAAGTTGTGGAAGATGGGGTACTCGCGCCCGTAGGCCAATAGTACATAGGGGCTATCATAGGATCAGGCATGAAGGGATAATTTACATAATTAGATTTGAACGGGCTTTCTGTTGAGTACTTAATATCTTGAGTTGATATCAGAGAACCTTCATCAACTTTATTTTTTCCAGAAGGTACTTCTGGCGGATTTTCAGTTCGAATATTTTTATTCAACAGAGTTGTTCTAGAATTTGTCCTCGCAGAAAGCAGATATTTAGGTTTTGAAGAATCGAGAACTCCTGCCTCGTCTTTGTGTTCCAGTATTCTCCTTGTACGTGGAGTTATTGGCTCATACAAACTTGCAATTTTTTTCGGATGTGTATTTTCCACAAGTAAATTTTTTTTTATATGTTCTTCAGTTGAATGTGATTTCGATATGGTTTTTTTCATGACATGTGGGATCTCGAAGCGTTTTGGTCCAGCCTTTATGGGGTCTTGACTTTGGATGAGCAACCCATGTGGTGGCGGATGTGATAGAATGTTGTGCCTTGCTTGCCATTTCTCCCTGAGCTCCTTTCTTCGCTGTCGTAATTCCTCAACAGTCAAATGATGGTGCACTTTCTTCGTCAATTTTGGAGGTTGCTGATTCGCATTCAAATTTGTTGCCAGCTGTTGTGTAATGTTAGGAAGAATATGATGTACAATTGGAGTTGATAGTTTCTCATCATGAATTGGACGAACAGGAATTATAGATTGATTCGGTTTTCTTGTATGTATCTTGTTATCTATTGTATTTGATGAACCATCTGTGTTTACTGTGATATGTCCTTGGGCGGTTGAATTTTTCCATTTCTCATCTCTGCTGATTATGCTGTTGACATTTTGTTTTGCAGATCCAATAATACTGCAGTTCACATAGCAGAATCCTGAAAAAAGTTAAAATAAGATTACAAAATGTAAATTTCACACATCTCAACAACTAATTCAGATATGGTTTTGTTCAAGTGAATATAAGAATCAAAATATCGCTGTATAATTAATCTCAATGAAATAATTTTCTCAATCTGGAAAATGTGGATAAAAAAAAAGATAGAATAAAACCCAAACTCATTTTGCATACCACACTATTTTCTTTAGAAATAGCCAAGGAATATTGATAATCCCAATAATATAATAATACTTCTCGAGAGCAAAGCGTTTGAAAGAGTTTTTATAAAATTTGTGAGAATTTGCTAATGTTCTAGGGTTAATTGTAAGAGAATTTCCACAGATTTCGAAAAACGAAACAAAAAAGTAAATTTGGCAATGTCTGCTCCTAATCCGGACACTGCTTATTCTTGAAAGGGAATGAATTAATCATTGACCAAATCAGAAAAGAAACATCTCCATACACATTCACTTTGATAAAAGCAGTCGGTTGGCCATGGAAATTTGACACATTCCACGCTATACAGGGTGTTTCCTAATTGAATGTCAATATTTATGGGGGTGATTTTTGGACCCATTTTAAGAAGAAAAATTTATATGAACATATGTCCTAAACGTCTTACTTTTGAGATACAGGGTGGTATTATTTAGGCAGTCAGTGGCACGCCACTGACATGAGCAAATTTGATCTCTTGAATTTTTTTTCGTCAGACTCACGGATTTCACCTAAAAAATAAAATTTACGTATGTCTCTGCATGGTAATATTGTCATTTATATGTATTAAGGATATTGTTATGATCATGCAGAGAAATGGTTTTTATTTTTTTCAAGCGGAACCCGTGAACCGGATTAAAAAAAGTCAAGAAATCAATTTTGGTAATAAATGATTGGGAATTTCAAAAATAATTTTTATTTCATTAAAAATCTGTGGCGTACCATCAATGTCTGCCAAAATAGGTAGGTCAAATTACGTACGAACGCCACTGGTGGAAATTAAGAAAAAAGTGATACATTAAAAAATGCCTCTTGATTCATAATATATGTATGACAAATTTCATTGAAATATTTGAAGTGGTATTGTAGATATTGATAATAAATGATTCATTTTTGAAAACTTTACCGCACCCTGTATCTCAAAAGATAAGACGTATGGGTTTCAAATAACTGATCCAAAGGCTAGAAAGCTTTGCACATAGGCTCGGATAGACTGGCATTGAAGGAATTGAGATATGGAACAAAAAATCTTCAGGTCTTCAGGTAGTCAGCATGCATGAGAAACTTAGCAAATCTGAAGCAACGCACCAAGTTGTTGACATATACTGTGTGTTTCATTGGGAAACGGAAATACGTAATAGGCGGACAGGTGACACTGAGGTGGTTCTGGAGATACCACATTTATTGGCTCTTACTGTCTTCGTTGCCGAGATACAAGATGTTTTATAAATTTTGCTCATTTCTCCCTGAGGCCATATCAGACGAACCACCTGGTATATTTTCTTCATATTTGGTACAATTTCACGAACATTTTTGTTTTAAAATTAAATTTCTTTCAAACCGAGTACTGAGATGGTCGGCCCTAAATCTTTTGAAATAAGAATTTTAATCTTACGACAATTTTTCAATTCTCCAATTCTTTCTACGTGAGTTCCCTTCTTCCATAGCGATAAAATCGTTATTTTTAGAAATATTTCAATATAAACATGAATATTCACAATTATTTCAATTATAATCTGTGTCAATTATTCTGCCTAATGCATTTTTTCGTTTCAAGAAATTTCGAAATAATAGTGTTTATCGAAACACATACAAACGTCCCTCAGAGATTCCTTTTAAATTTCGTAATAAGTTCAGTCTTCAACTTGAGTCAAATCTAGATATTTGGTTAATGTGATATGGCCGAAGATTGAAAAACAATCAAATTGTCTTCCCCCAAATGGTACTTTTCTAGAGTTATTCCATAGAAACATCCACCTTTTTCTCCGAATTATTAGGTATATCACAATCTTATTGAAAAACTAAGGAACATGTCCGTTATAGGTACAAATTATCGTTATCAATAACTGAGTTCCAAACACTCCGTATCGGTAAGAAAATTATCATAACAATAATATTGTTCATTGCACTACATCGAAGAAAAAATGGATCATGAGTTAATGTTCATTCCGTAGAAAATATAGCTTTATTTCAAACGAAAATAACGTTGGAAGAAAAACAAAAAACTATTTTTTTTAATCCGCACGTCTAATTTTGTTTTAGCAAGAGCATGATAATTTTCTGATTCTTTTGAAGTCGTGAATTTTCCAATGATTCACCCTGTATACAAAAAATAACATAGTAAAGTTCAACAGAATAAGAATATCGGGAGCCCCTTTTCAGCCATCCTTCCTTTTTAAGTACCTACGATCTTAGAATGGACCCGATATTTGCTGAAAAGTCGACAAGAGTAGTTATTTGTGCAACCAGTTTGGAAAAGCATTATTTTTCGTAATGAGTGTATTTCTGCGCAACGAGCAAAGCGAGTTGCGTAAATGAACCCGAAAATTACGAAAAATAATGTTTCTCAGGATGTTTCACACAATAATTTTTCTAATATTCTAATTTTGAATAGGATGTGACTATTTGAATTCAAATTAAAAGTCTATACAAGCGTCCCCTGCAAAATCCTTCTGAATCGTCTAGTGAAGGAAATATTCATTTTTTACTTCGTTGCTATGGAAATAAGTATCGTTTCATCACCAGTTTCGAAATTTCTTTACTTTTCGTAACTGGTTGCGAAAAGTAAAACTTTTCAAAACGTCGACGGCGTTCAAGTGTTACTTTATGTGTTAAAATTAGAGAAGCTATTTTTGCAGTCGTGATTCCTATCATCAGAAAATTATCCGCAACTGAGGTTCTCTGAGAAAAGTCGGAAAGAGGGTATTCCTGATACGATTAATGAAAATAAAAAAATTCCTCACCCTGAAATAACATTAAATACACAATTTTCACTCGAAAGAACATCATTCTGCTGCCACAGTTCAAAAACACCTATTTATTCTTACGAATTAATGAAAAGTGCACGCAAGCTAATTTGAAGCGTTACAGTGATTTGATATCCAAATGTTTTTCAGTAGTTATTGTTATGATGTAATTGAATTCTTAGGAACTGATTTAGTTTCGCAACTCAAAGTCTTCATCGTAAACGCTGGAGAAATGGGTTATTAGAAAAAAGTAAATATCACGTAAGAATAGTTTGATGAATATCACTACAATCTATGCATATAATTCAATAATTCAAGGAATCCTTGAATAATCCCAGTATTCTGTGAAACATTGAAAGGTCCACTTTTTTACACTATTTACTAAAGAAAATTTTGCGAATCTGAAATCATGGCGATTCGTTCTGTTTCAAGAATTGACTTTGACATTGGTTCCACTTGAGAATGCAGATTGTGTATACAGGGTGTCCGGGGAGTAACTGTACATACTCATACCAGAGATAGAGTTGGACTAGCTGATTACGAATTAACTATAAAAAATTAATAGTAACTTGGTTATCATCCATTGTATTAGAATTAGGAAAGAAGAATATATTGGGAGTGTTGGACACTGTTTATTATCTATTGTTCACTGTGTAACAACGCCGACGTTTCGAAACAAATCGTTTCTTTTTCAAGGCGTACAAGCGTACAATATTGTTCTCGTAACTAGCCTTGAAAAAGAAACGATTTGTTTCGAAACGTCGGCGTTGTTACACAGTGAACAATAGATAATAAACAGTGTCCAACACTCCCAATATATTCTTCTTTCCTAATAAAAAATTAATTTCTGGATTTCCCTAGAAAGCTACAGGGTGATTTTCCAACTTCATGGAAATACTTAGACCATCATAAAATACAAACTTATTGACGGATATTATTTAAACTTAGGAGGTTATTGACACATTCTAAGGTTGAGTTAGAAAGATATCAATTATTCCATTATTCCAGGGCCGGACTCATTAATCTTCATTTAAAGTGTTCAGGGTAAAAAAAACACTTTGTATTTCGAATTACAAATAATTTATTCGCTTTTTAGAAAGAAGCTAAATTATGCTTCAATTTTTGGTATTGCTCAAAGTTGTCACATCAACAATTATTTTTTTATGAATTTCTTAATTTGGATAAAGTTCGAAAATCGCAATTTATTTATCTGAACAGGACTTAGTCATCTTGTGCAGGTCGAAAATAAATAAAAAATATTATTAAAAAAGTCAGTGAAGGTGAAGAAGACTATAATAATTTCTTGATATACTGGGTGGCCACCCCAGGGGCGCAAGTATTTCCATGAAGTTGGAAAATCACCCTGTAACTTTCTTGGGAAGTTTCGGAGATATAGGGTGATTTATGAAAAAATGTTAAATCTATAAACTCCTGAACTTCGTCAATAGGTATGCTAAAATTTTGGCTGATATTTCACAAGCTTGTTTCTATAAGCATTCACCATCAGTACAAGAAAAAAAATGGCAGGCCCGTATTAAAAAATTTCAATTTACTTGTCAGGTGAGAAATATTACACGGTATATGAGATAAAATAAATTCAAATAGAAAGAGAAGAGCGGGAAAAACTGAGAAAAGATCTGTTTTTTGTTTGACTGCCACAATTTTCCATTGTTTTTATATGTTGAATTCAGAGTAGTACAACATTTTTATATTCACATCATGAAAAATAATATTCCTCATAAAAAAACACTGAATTCGAGGCGCTGGAATGAGCCTGGCTTCAAATATTCCTTCAAATCTCGAAATCCATTTTTATCAGTTAATCGTTTGATATTATAAAAAATTCATAAATTGGATAAAACAATGTTTTTTAACTCTAACCCCCTCAGAAACTGTTAGAAGAAAATTTGTCCTTATAAAGTTTACATTATTTTGATGAAGAGTAAATTTTGTTGAAAACATACCAGGTGGGTTATTGTTCCACATTTTTTAGTTAGGTAGAATGAACAGGAGTTCTGGGAGTAATTGAAGTAAGTCAAACTTATCTTAGGCGAGATGTAACGGGGTGGAGAGAACAGCTCTGTTAGGGCTAGACCTTGAGGGCGTGAGATGTAACCCCTTCCAAACTATCAACTATCAACTATCGACTATCTTTGACTCTAATTTAGTGTTTCTGTTTCATCAGGAATATTATTTTTCATGATTGGAATATAAAAATATTGTAATATTCTGACTTCAACATATCATAAAAACAATAGAAAATTTGTGCCATACAAACCAAAAACAGCTCTTTCATCAGTTTTTTTGCTCTTCCCAAATTTCTATTTGAATTTATTTTAACTCATATACCTTGTGATATTTCCCACCTGACAAGTAAATTGAAATTTTTGAATACGGGCCTGCTATTTTTTTCTTGTGCTGACGGACAATGCCTATAGGAACAATTTTGTGAAATATCAGCCAAAATTTTACCATATTTAAGAAGATATGGGAGTTTATAGATTAAGCATTTTTTCATAAATCACCCAATATCTCCGAAACAAATACCCTTATGGGATATTTGAAACCCAAATTCTCATTCAGTTTGAGGTCCTTTATCTCCACTTAGCCGTTGTCCCTTACGTCACCCTGTAAAGGGTCGGCAAAATTCGTTGTCTACTGAGAGGATCTCGAGAACTTAGCACCTAGAAGAAAACGGAACTCATTTTCGGAGAAACAAAGAAAGGTGAAAACCGCAGCCACCTACGATACTTCCTTTTTGAGTTTAACCATTTCGTAAAGTTCTTATAACTTTTTTGTCTTTGAAGTTACAAATTTGAAACTTAAACCTTTTAAAGGCACTTTTTTACGTAGAATCCACTGATTAGCTCAAAATATTTTTTCATTTCGAATCATTAGGTGAACTTTCATTCTTTTAAATGCAAACTTTTATTGAATTTGTTATTTTTAAATTGGGAAAAAATCTTTTGTCAGTAGATTCTACCATAAAAGTGCCTGAGCAGGTTTAAGTTTCAGATCTGTAACTTCAAAGACAAAAAAGTTATGAGAACTTTTCGGAATCGTCAAAATCTAAATTTTTGTTTATAATTCGAAGTCTAAAAATGATGGGCCGATTCTGTTTTCAGAATCGAAAAAAGAGCTCAGTGCGGGAAGCTTGAACCACCGATTATGTCTCCCGACCATAGCATGAGTCAAGTTTCCCGCACCACCTTTTAGTCTACTAAACAGATGTTTTCTTGAAACTTTTACAACTAAGTATTATTAAAAAGGCTCATCGTTTGTAAAACAATATTAATCAATGAATGAAAGCACGCACCTATAAAACTTTTGAGACAGTGTAACAATCAAAAATTATTCAATTTCTTACTTTCTATAACAACAAAATCACGTTCAACCCTCTCCCTCCCGAACTGTTCTGATGTCGGCCAAAATGGAGCAGCCACTAGTTGTGCCTTGTTACGTCGCAAGCTATTCACGATACCGGTAGCGCGAAATTCGAATTGAAATATTTGAGGTGGTTCAAGTCTCCTACCTGGGCAAGTCTCCCGGACTCCCCCTACTAAGTGTCCGACAATAGATGACGACATTTCATATATTATTCAAAAGGAAATATCAAAAAAACTGAGTTTTACACTTTAAAGTATTTGAGGTGTTGTTTTTGATACCTGTCAAAGAAACCACTACCCAAACTGCATAGGTCGCTCATTGTTATTACCCGTGTTGGTGACGAGCGCAAACTTTCAAGTTTTCTGAAATGATGTGCACCTGGCTGTTGCGGGCTCTTGCTCTATAATACTTTGTTGCGTTTTTTTGCATGTGGGAGTAGATCTATAATATTGGCCTACAATAAAATGATAGCAGGTCATTTCTAATCGACGTTAAAATTCCCACCAAGGATCTTGGTTACCACAATTTAGTTTCAGCGATCGCAGCTACTCACTTATTTACCCTATTTTGGAAAAACATTTGGAGGAGATCTTTTTCCTTTTAGTTACTTTTCATACACTTTTCTACGAATTAGAAAAGCATAGAAATGAACGAACGAATGAATGACGATTGAAATGAATTTTCACTACCGAAAAAGGAAATATTCCTATTCGTTGGTCAAAAATATTATAACATATTCGAAACTTGAATATAAAATTCATTATTTTCAACGACAGGCTACATAAAACGAATAATAAATATTCCTATTTATGTCGAATAAAAGCATCCTGTCAAATATGGTATTCATTCATCGAACCTAACATTCTATTTGCTACTGAATAGAGTTTGGTGGAATTGAAAACCGCACAAAATAATTATTACAATTTGTTCTGAAATATTCGTTGACTGAATAATTCTGAATAATTCACATAAGGTTTTAATGAGTTCACATAACTAATTAAAATCGAGGATCTATTGAAATTATGGTACAATGCTGTAATCAATTATTCAGTTGCATTTTTTCATTCAGCTTTTCGAAGTGAAATATTGAAATGATATTCTGTATGAATTGATATATTTGAATGCAGGTCACAATGTTGTGTTCATTCTTTTCGTTTGATAATGTGGATTGTTCTATCATATTTATGAGGGTTAACCGTTCTGCTCATTTAAGTTGAAATGAGTACTATTCATTTCTTGGGTCATACAAAAACAGTAGTTCGAAAAAGTCGACGTTGGCCTCTACGTGTTTCTGAATGTATGCTGGATAGGAAAGTAGTTGATTCTTACGTGATTTCGAATAAAAATAATGGAAAAATGATAGAAACAATTTCAAATAGGAACAAAGCAGACAAGTTATTCAAAACTTGGCTCTTCTGTTTGTCACCATTCACATGTGGAATATACTGAAACAACAGGTTGCGGCTGCGACTGGCGACCAACGAGACCTGTCACTTCACGAGCGCGACTGTATGACATCGCTACCTATACTCCATTCACTTTTATTTTAGCACTCGGTTGGCCATGGAAATTTGACACATTTCATTCTGTATATGGCTCGTTCCGCATCCTTTCAATCTGTTACGTCAATACCGTCCAATCAGAGCGTAGATCTACGTCTATCTACGAATCAGAGCGAAGTCTGCTCGCTCTCTTTCCTCCGAGATGTAATTCTGGAACTCTACTATAGTACGAAAATGTGGGGTTATGAAGCTTGTCAAAACATTTTTGGGTTTTAAATCAACGCTATGTTGCCCGTTTTACGTGAAAGTTTCTGTTATTACGTATTTTATCACAATGTCGAATCTCTTCGGAAAATGTGTGACGAACATAATTAATGTTTATACAAACTGATTTAAGGCATACCAAATCCAGTTATTTGAATGGAAAATACAAGAGATCAGTATAATATATCATGATATGCACTAGCTTGAGGAGAGTTAATGTTCGTTATCTTCTTTGGCTAAAGTTTGAACAGGTACGTTACATCAGTAGTAGATTTCAAAAATATTAACGCGAAGATGAAATGCATGTGTTGCAGTGGTTGGGAATGGGTATCTCCCGAAGGAATTAACAGGTAATTACAAGAATGTTAAATTCTTCAACAAAAATCATCTTGCATCAATATAAGTAGAAGGAATTAAAGGAAGTTTCAATCAAGATGAACTTCACCTTTGAACAAAAATTTCACATGAATAAACAATTAGCAGGACAAATGGCGCGTATTTGTGGCTGTTCATCTTAATGCATTGATATAATGATAATAATTCGGTATTTATTGGTACCTTAAGACATTTACAATGTATAGGACAAGTCAAATGAAAAATAGAAAAATTAATTCTCGGCAACTTACTTATTCTACGATGACATTCATCGAAAATCCTGTAGTGAACTTTTCGCATTAATTCACTCAAACATAAAATTCTCAAATGCCACCACATTTTTGGGTCTCCCAATAGAAGGAAATTCTTTGTCATCCTCTTCATTCACAATCTTTCTGATTGTGGAAACATTCAGCTGAAATGTAAGTCGTTTATTTTTTTATTTATTTATTTATTTATTTCCGCTTCGACACCTAGGTCATTGGCGGTTTTTGCACAATAAGGTTTACAAGTCACTTATAAGATTACAGTGAGGAATAGGAAAAACATAATAAGTACATTTTATAACTAAATTTTGATACAAATTGATTTGAAAAATAGAATTGTGTTGAAAGCTTCTGGTCTATTGATGTCAAGGGCATCTTCCATTTTTGAGCTAACTACACAAGATTTCCTTTGGTTTTCATAAAAATGACAATCTGTTAAAATATGCTTGACCGTAAGTTGGACGTTACATGAACTGCACTGTGGTGGTGGTTCTTTCTTCAGTAAGTATGAGTGAGAGAAATATGTATGACCAATTCGAAGTCTTCTCAGCGTTACCAGTTCATTTCTTCTAGTCACGATGGGACAGTGTTTGACAGTAGAGCGTTCAATGAAAGATAATTTCGATTTTCGTTGGTGAAATATAGTAGCCCATTTCAGTTTTATTTGGTCTTTATATTTTGTGCTAAGGTCGTAGGTAGTCATGACTTCTATAGGTTGTCCCTCGTATATGGCTTCTTTTGCATATCTGTCGACCTTTTCGTTACCTTTAATTCCTGTATGAGAGGGTATCCACATCAGAGTTATTTTTGATGGTGACTGGTTTTGATTCATTCAGTCTGAGATGTTTTTGACGATTGGGTTTTTGGAGTACATATTCATAATAGCCTGAATTGAACTCAAAGAATCGGAGCAAACAAGTAGGTTTCGAAAGCTTTGAGAGACCGCATATTCAATGGCTTTCTGTATTGCAATAAGTTCGGCCGTGAAGATGGAACAATCTTCTGGGAGTTTATACATTTGGAATGTTGTATTGAAGAGATAAGCGCATCCAACTCCTTCCGTCGACTTAGCTGCATCCGTGTAAATTATTTGGCTGTTTTTATAATATGAAACTATTTCTCTGAAGTGTTGTTGAAGAATTTCTCGTTGGGTTTCAGTTTTTCTGTACTTAGTGAGATGAAGGTTGATGCTGAGTTTCTTACTGATCCAAGGTGGATGAGTTGGTTCTTCATCTATAATTGTCGGGGGGAAATCTGAGGTCAATGAGTTGTTCACCAGGTAATATAAAGGGGGCTTGAAGTGCTCATTGTTTTGGTATAATTGCTTATATTTCTGGGTGATAATTTGATTTTGGCTTGGATTCTGGGTATTACTAGAAATTCTTGCAGAGTATGTTAACTGCAACATTTGTCGGCGTAATGATAAGGGTATCTCGTTGGTTTCTTTACATAGGCTATCTGCAGGGCTGGTAATATGTGCACCTAATGCTAGCCGAAGTGCGGTGTTCTGTATGACGTCTAGCTTTTTCAAGGAGGTTTTACTAGCCGTTGAATATAAGATCGATCCATAATCCAGCTTAGACCGAATTAACGTTCTATAAATTGTTAGAAGAGTTTTCTCATCTGCTCCCCAGTGGTTGTTAGATAAAACTTTCATTATATGCAGCCTTCGGATACAACTAGCTTTGAGCTCTTTAAGGTGTTCTTGCCAATTGAGTTTTGTATCAAAAGTGATTCCGAGGAATGTGTGAGATTTGACATTTTCTAGAGGGGTGTTCGAGAGTTTCAAAAGACATGGTTTGAAACGCTTTCTTGTGAATTTCATCACTTTAGTTTTTGTCTTTGAAAAGCTGAAACCGGATGTATTTGACCATTCTTCGATTCTTTTAATACAGGCCTGTAGTATATTTTCAGTTGTTTCAGAGTTTCTACCACGGCACATTATAACAATGTCGTCGGCATAAAGTGACGGTATTATAGGTGGTGTTATTGCGGAGACAACATCATTTATGGCTACAAGGAATAGAGTAGTGCTGATCACCGAACCTTGAGGAAGTCCATTTTGTAAAATATACGATCCAGATTTGTAGTTGCCCAGTTTGACTCTAAAGGATCTTTCGCTTATGAAGTTTTGTATATAGTGTAAGATATTTCCGTCTATGTTTTTCTCCTTTAGTTTTTGCAGTAAGCGGTGCCTCCATGTTGTGTCATATGCTTTAGAAATGTCGAAAAACACTGCAATTAATTCTTGCTCATTAGCATAAGCGTCTAGAATTTCTGTATGTAATTGAACTAGGTTGTCCATTGTTGACCTATTTTTACGAAAGCCGTTTGATACTTTGTTAGTAACTTTTCTTTCTCTAAGATATAACATAGCCTTTTATTTATGATTTTCTCCATGATCTTGCACATAGTATTAGTCAGCGATATGGGACGATAACTTCTTGCTTCCATTTTGGGACATTTTGGTTTGAGTATGGGTATAACAGTCGCTTCTCTCCATTTCTTTACGAAAGTTTTCTCTAAGAAAATTTTGTTGAAAAGTTTCAGTAAGATTTCCAATCCAGATTCGGGAAGATGTTTGAGAAATACTACTGGTATTTGATCGGGGCCTGGTGAGCCATTCCTGCTATTATCTATGGCGTACTTCAATTCTTCTTGAGTTATTGGAAGATTTATTGGGCTCATATCGTCTTCATTTATGTTTAAGGGTTCTGTGAGTTCAATATGTTTTTTGTGTCTTAGGAAATCTGAGGTATAGTTATTTTCTGAAGAATTTTCTTGAAAATGTTGTGCCAGCAGTTCAACAATTTCTTTTTTATCAATGATATGTTTTTGGTTTCCATCTTTCAGTGCTATAATTTCGGGACCTCTTCGTTTGCCTTTAATTGCGTTTATTTTTTGCCAGACTTCTTTGATGTTTGAATTAGTGTTGAGTTGAGATACATAATCCTGCCATGATTGTTTTTTTGCTTGTTTTAAAATTCGTCGTGTGATTGCTCTTTGTTTCTTGAAATTTTCGAGGTTATCAGGTGTATTTTTCTTTTTTAGTTTATATAGACATTGTTTACTTTGTTTAACGGCATTATGACAATCGGAATTCCACCACGTATTGTAATTTTTCCTGTGCGTATTCTTCCTTTTTCCCACAAATATCTCGGCAGCTTCGTTAATCATACTCGAAAAGTTTTCTGCAAGTATGTTTACGTCATTATCTAGTACGAAAGTTTGAAATTTATCATGTATGTAGATAGTTAGTGAAAGAGGTCCAGTCTGTGTTATTTATCTTCCAGCTTTCGGTTACTTCTTCATCATGGTTAGTTCCTGTTAGGTATGTGATTTTTATAGGAAAATGGTCGCTATCATGAAGACAATCTAAAACCTGCCAATCTATGTTGGTGCTGATACTGGCGTGTGATAACGTAAGGTCTAAGGTGGAGAAGGTTCCATTAGCCTTATTGAAATATGTGGGATCTGAGTTATTATGAAGTATGAGATCGGTCCCAATTATAATATTTTCAATGATTTTTCCCTTCTTGTTTTTATCTTTGGATCCCCATATGGGGTTATGAGCGTTGAAATCGCCTAGAAAAATCATGTGTTTAGGAAGCTGACTTATGAGTCCTTCAATTTCAGACTGCTGAAGATCGCGTTTAGGTGGGATGTAAGTGTTACATACTGTGATTTTATTAGGTAAATTTATAGATATTGCAGTAGTTTCTAGGTAGGATTGAATGTTTAATTGCTCGGAGTGATATATTTTCTTTACAAATATAGCAGCTCCACCACTGGCTTTTCTTGCGCTTGTCCGGTTATATAAATAAGATTCGTAGTTTTTTAGAAATGGTTTGTGGCCCTCCTTTATATATGTTTCCTGTAGACACAGCATGTCGGGATCATGATCGTTTAAGATTTGCTGTATTCGTTCTAGATGGCTATAAAAGCCCTGGCAGTTCCATTGAATTATAGTGAATTTTGTGAGTGAAGTTCTCTATCCTCTCTGATTTCATGTTCATCAACTTCATCTTGTGAGCTAATGCTTAAACTACTGGACATATCCTGTTCTTCAAGTTTTAATTGAGCCTTAAGTTTATTCAGTATTTTTGTAAACTTTGTTTTTGTGGTTTTACTAGGTAAGTGTGTGTAAATATTTTCCATTGTGTGAATGATTAATTCGACGTTTTTGGTTATGCTGTATGCATTATTGAGTGGATTTTTATTTTCCATGGTGAGGTCTAGAAACTTCTTGAATTCTAGGAAATTGAACGGAAATTGTGTTGGGTCAGCCTGAAATACCTTTTCGATACCGTCTAAGTTAATGTTAGGCTTGGAATGTTGTGAAGTTTTATACTTTTTGTTTCTACTGGTTTTCAATGTATTGGGGTCAGGTGTCGCGAAAATTTGTTCGGGATTTCCTGTGCCTGGTTCAGTCGTTGGTTGTGTGAGAGGGTTGATGATCTCTTCTGTATTTGGTGAATTTGGTGAACTGAAAGAAGCTCGACGTTTTTTTGGATTCTCAGGTACTTCAGTTATAGGATTTTGTTCTTCCATTAGTTCAATTTCTTTTTCTACCTCAGTATTCCTCTGGGTAGTATCAGTAGATTCAGAAGACTCAGCACTACAGGGCATTACGGTTTCCGATATATTAGGACATGTGCTGGCGATGTGGCCTTGTTCCTTGCAATTATAGCAAACCAATGTGTCAGAAGCGAGGAATATTCGGTAATTCGTTTGTTCGTGTGTAAGAAGGAAAGATGATGGAAAGCCTTCTCCTTCATCTTCTGGGGGGCTAATGAAAACTTGCCTTTTGAAACTCAATATGTGTGCAAATTCATCGCCTTTTATTCCAGCTCTTAGGAAATTTATGCTGGAGACGAGTTTAAGTCCGAGGTCTTTTAGCTTTGCTTCAATAGTTGCGTGGGGAATAGAAGGACATGCGTTCGAAATAATGATTCGCTTTGCTGGGGTTATGAATCTACGAATATGTATATCATTGCCACCTATGTTGATACTAGATCGATTTTCTAGCAATTTGTCTACGGTTTTCACTTCATCTAAGAAGATGCAGACCCGTTGGTTGGAAAGACGTGAGATGAATCTTATACACTTCGGTCCTATTAAACTGCCAATAGCTTTTATATAGTCGGAATTTCGGAGCTCTCCAATTGCGTTTAGTATGATTGCCTGCTCTTTTTTTGGAAAATTCATGGTCAGTGAGGATTTTGTTGCGTTTGCGTATGATGTTTTGGTTTGTACGGCTGAATTATTATTTGCTTGTGAGGTGGATGGTTCATTTATGATTCCTTTATTCATTGTTGTTGTCTTATCTATCATATTCAAGATAGGAAATAATCATGGGCATATTTTCTCGTGAGAAATATACGCCAGTTCGTTCGGACGGATCAACCCCGTCGAGCCAGAGCTCAATAAGATGAAAATAATCCGTTTATTCAGCAATAATCAGATTGTTCAAGTGATTTTTAAGATGGGGTTATTTCAGTATAATTTATTAGGTAAATATTATATCTTCGCTCACCGTAGATAAGGAAAAATAAATATGTGTACTTATCGGAGGTAGCACATGTGTACTCACCAACAGTTTGTACGGAACTGTAAGTCGTTTAGATTCAGATGAAACATTATATAAATTCTCCTACATTGAATATGTTCGCTACCATCTGACGTATTGTGCATTTTAGAATATCAGGGTATAACTATTTGAATGAGCGGACCTGAATTCTAAATAGCACTTACTGAAACCCTGTCTCTTTTTGCAATCACTTTCTGCATTTTCGTAATATTAATTGATATAAGTTGTGGCAACGGCGTTCTAGTTACAAAAACTTGAGAAAATTATTTCGTGGCCAACCGACTGCTAAAATAAATGTGAATGCAGTATAAAGTCCATTCAAGAATGATGGACATCTCGGGTGGCTATGGAAAATCGAATTTAAGTTGGTAATAGCTCATAAGTTAAGATTTTGTTTTACGGAATTCAGGTTGGTATTGTGAATAAACAGCGATCTGTAGTCCTGTGAATCTATGCACTGACCGACGATAATTTGAATTTTGTACTGCTATTAATGTTCTTAATTTAATCGTACAAATTGGAAGCATAAGTGTGTCAATTTTGAATTCTGATTAATATGCTCTGAATTCAAATATTTCTTTTTTTCAGATACTTGTCTATGTCTATGCATATTCCTGTTCTGTGAGTGAAACTACAGAAATTATTGAAGATATTTTGTTATCAGATATTAAGCTGAGTGTGGATTTTCAAGATCTACTGGGATGCCAATCATTCTTGAATGGACTATACATAATTCGATTTATTGTCACTTCAGTTTGTGGGCACTTTCGGTTAATACCGAATGGTGCGCCAATGGTTCAGCTTCCAGAAAGTGTGTAGCCGGCTGAATTGGTTTTAGAAATTATTTCTTCATGACGCATTTCATTATAATGCCCAATTAATTCATTACCTAATCGTTAAATCGTGGCTTAAATGCAAACATGGATTCTGAACATAAATGGTGCCTTGGAAAAAGGTGGTAATAAACAAAACAAAACGTAGCAGCTCCATTCCGGTTTAGAAGTTCACACAGTTTCCCCACAGCCCAGATTTTATCCGGAAGTATGCAGAGTAGCATCCGCTAGGCCGCTTCACTGCGACTGCTAATTTATAATCATAAAAGATGATACAAATGAGTCCGTTTGGGTCGTTTGTTAGTGAAAGATAACCGTGAATTAAATATTCCTTTTTTCACCCCTCGAACGTGGAGAGGACTCGATTTGTGATATTAAATTCGATAGCAGCAAAGATTATTTTTATCGAAGTTTCCGGGGATGAAAAACATGTATTTATCTTCCGGAATGTATTCCCAGAACGAATCCCAGTGAATATATGGAGGTGGAATGAAAAGCGACGTGAATTAATTACACAATACTTCACATTACATCTAAGGGTCATCAATGATGCTGTAATGTATTTTTCCGCCGACCTCTTAATAATAGCACTGTTTAACCTACAAGAAATTAGGCGTTAATGAACCCTTTTAATGGTTAATTTCCTATTAATTCATTATTGTCATGGGCAATTGAGCATAGAAGTATTCAGCAAATAATTATTTCATTTGTATGTCGCATTGATTTTCGTAGTACCTACGGGTGAATTGAGAAGATATGAATTGTGAAGGTTGCAGAAAACTTATGAATCGTTAGGGAGTAGTCAATATATCTATGTAGGTACTACAACTCCAGCTTCCACCAGCTCCACACATTCTTTAACAGATATTATAGGGAATGATATAAATGTGATTTTCTCAAAATGTCACAACTCGAATATGCCCTCCATGGACTTTTCAAATTGTTCGATCAGCCGCATAAATATTGTAACGTTTTCTACGCTTTATTAGAACGTCCTACTGATTAAGATTATTTATTTACACTCAATACTAACACTTATAACTAACAAACTAACGATGTCACTACTATTTATTTTCACTCATATTTATTTCCACTAGTTCGTCGCTTGCACTGTGCACTATACTGTAGTGTACTGTACTTCCTACCTGCTCCTCCGCTGGGCTTATATAGGCGCCGGAAACATTCAGGTAGATTCGCGGTTATTCTGGAATTTCTCGACCGCTCTGGTTCTCGAAAGGTCCGACCGCAAGGGCCGGACTGGTTACACTGTCCCCTCCTTAAGCCTGTTCTGTCCCAGAACAGATTTAGTGAATTTCTCCGAGGACCGTGGCGAAACTTGCACCCATCACCATTCCTACAGTAGCCATTCTGATGGAAGTAGCACTCCACAGTTTTTCCAGACTCCCTGGCCTGCTTTGGGTTGAAACTGCACACCAGGATCCGTATACCAGTCCCCTGAAATACCACCTCCAGCATGCTTCGCACAACTCGCCAATTCAGCTGGTCCAATCCACAACCGAGCTTGGGAACAGCTAATTTCCTAACTCCAAAGCGTTGAAGGTCTTCTTTCAAGCTATGCAGTGCCGTCCATAGATTCTGATAGGTTGGCTTCTGATAGGAATGTCGCTTGGTGACTAGGTAATAAATAAACCGACCTTCAGCCTTCAATTTCAAAACTTTTCCGATTCTTGGCTGCTGTCGCAATAGTTGTTCCTGACGTCCAAATTTATTTCTGAATACTCTGGCTATTCCTTTGCTCATACGAAGGTCCTCCGCTACGCAATGAGCGAGAGAGTAATCCTCAGACACGGTAAAGAGATCTTGATGTACTTCCTGTGTAGCGCCGAACCGTGCAACGCGTGTCTCACCATAACGATCCATAAACTTCTGGTAATCGCTGCTACCTTGCATCGGGGCTTCCACAAGACGTACCTCTTCTTTGTCCTGCGCGTACGGGGCTAATCGGTTGAAATGGACAACCTTTGGTTTTCCTCTGGGGAGCTTCCTTATCCGGTAAACTACATCATTTATCCTCTTGATTATTTCATACGGTCCCTCCCACTGTCTCTGCAGCTTTGGTGAAAAACCTTTCCTCCTTTGTGGATTATGTAGCCATACCAGATCTCCAGTGGTGAATCCACCTTCAATAGCCTTGATGTCGTAGCGCATTTTCATTCGGTCACTTGCTTGCTGCATTTGATTGCGTACCTTGTCATGAATGTAATCCAGCTTGTTCCTTAATTTACTAACGTAGTCCTCCCCAGCTACGTCTTCTCCAGGCTTACATCCAAACTCTAAGTCGCAAGGCAGCCTTATTTCTCGGCCGAACATTATACTGGCTGGAGTTTCCTTGGTAGATTCTTGAACCGAAGATCTATATGCCATGGTGAATAGATGTAAATATTCATCCCAATCCCGCTGGTGATCAGAAACTACTTTGGTCAGATGTTTTCCCATGGTCCGATTCATTCGTTCGACCATGCCGTCTGATTGTGGATGAAGAGGTGTAGTCCTTGTTTTATGAATCCCCAATTTGCTGCATACTTCTTGGAATAACTTCGACTCAAAATTTCGGCCTTGATCACAATGCAGCTCCAGAGGTATTCCAAATCTGCAGAAGAATTCTCTGACCAATTTATCAGCTACCGTACTTGCCTCTTGATTAGGAATACCGTAGGCTTCCACCCATTTCGTGAAATAGTCCATCGCTACCAAAATGTACTTGCTTCCATGGTCTGTTTCGGGAAAGGGGCCAGCGATGTCGATAGCTACTCGTTCCATGGGAGATCCGACGTTATATTGCTTCATTGGTGCTTTTCCTCTACCATAAGGTCCGTTAGCAGCAGCGCAAACCTTGCATCTTCTACACCAATCTTTAACGTCCCTCTTACAATTTAGCCAATAAAATCGCTGCCTGA
The DNA here is from genome assembly GCF_907165205.1 of Coccinella septempunctata. Lineage (NCBI taxonomy): Eukaryota > Metazoa > Arthropoda > Insecta > Coleoptera > Coccinellidae > Coccinella > Coccinella septempunctata. Next base: position 18,480,302 of record NC_058196.1, read on the forward strand.
CTTTTTCCAACGTCTTGGTTATCCCGAAATGTCCACCTGAAGTTCCATTATGTAGTCTGGTCAGAATGTCTGTCACACGGCTCTTCGGCACAATCAACTGAAGTCTCTGCTCAGTTCCATCTTCATTTTCCCAACAACGTTTCAGAAGACCTCCATCAATCTTCAATGTTTCCCATTGTGCCCAATACGACTTTACATTCTGGCTCAGTCTGGATACTTCTTCCCAAGTAGGTCGTCTACCGCTCTTCTTCCAACTCAGGATTACTTTCAAGTCGTTATCTTCCTCTTGTGCTCTTTGAATTTCTTCAGGTAGCCAGTCGTCTTCGATTACGGTGGTCCGCCTTAAATCGATCTTTTCTTCCAGGCGCGAACAATGGCTGCAATTCTCGGGACAAGGTCTTCTTGATAACGCGTCTGCATTGCGATGGCTAGTCCCCGCTCTGTGTTCAGTGTCAAAGTCATACTCTTGCAGCCTCTCAATCCATCTAGCCACTTGTCCTTCCGGGTTCTTGAAACTCAGGAGCCATTTTAAAGCAGCATGGTCCGTTCTTAGTAAGAATTTCCTTCCGTACAAATATTTGTAGAAATGTTCTGCGGACTTGATGACTGCTAAAAGTTCTCTCCTGGTCACGCAATAATTTCGTTCTGGTTTGGACAACACCTTGCTGAAGTACCCGATGACTCTTTCCTGTCCATCCTGGACTTGCGATAGAACGCCGCCAATGGCTGTATTACTGGCGTCGGTGTCGAGCACAAATTTACCTTCAGCCCTTGCGTAACTCAGAACTGGAGCTGTGACCAGAGCCTTTTTCAATCGTTCGAAGGCTTCAGTGCAATCATCGGACCATATGTACTCCTGTCCATCTTCCGTCAATTTCGTCAGCGGCTTGGCAACGTTGGCAAAACCAGATACAAATCTTCTATAATAAGTGCAAAGGCCTAAGAAACTCCGCAACTTACTCTTGTCTTTCGGTATAGGCCATTCCTGCACTGCCTTGATCTTATCCGGATCAACCTTGACACCTCTACGTGAAACTACGTGTCCTAAATATTTCACTTCTGTTCGAAACAGATTACATTTTTTAGGACTTAGCTTTAGGTTGGCATCACGAAGTCGCTGGAAAACCTCGGATAGGTTGCGTAAGTGATCTTGGAATGATTTTCCCGCTACTATCACATCATCCAGATACACCAGACAAGTTTTCCAGGAGAGCCCTCTCAATATTGTCTCCATCAGACGTTCAAATGTGGCAGGAGCATTGCATAGACCGAAAGGCATAACTTTAAACTGCCACAGACCCGTTCCAATACTGAAGGCAGTCTTTTCTTTGTCTTTTGGATCCAAGCCAACCTGCCAATATCCACTCTTCAGATCCAAGGTGGAAAACCAACGTGATCCCGAGAGTGTATCCAGGGTATCATCAATTCTCGGTAAGGGATAGCTGTCCTTTTTCGTGGCCTGATTGAGCTGCCTATAGTCTACGCAGAATCTAGTAGTTCCATCCTTCTTCTTCACTAATACTACGGGCGATGTCCAGGGGCTATCTGACGGTTCGATTACACCTTCTCTCGCCATGTCTTCAATAATCCTTTCAGCTTCTTCTCTTTTTGCCAGAGGAAGACGTCTAGGATGCTGTCGGATAGGTTGTGCATCACCAGTATTGATTTTATGCTGCACAACATCAGTCTTCCCTGCTTTTCCGTCCGTAGCAAAAACGTCGGAGAACGTTTGAACCAATTTTCTCACTTCGAGTAGTTGGTATCGGTCAAGCTCTTGACATTTTGAAGTGAGGAGGGACACCAGTTCTTCAGAATTGCTTTGCGATTTTGAGACTTCTGCAGTACTTATCCCACCCGAAATATGGTACACAGGTACACCACGTCCAATCAAGGTATCCTTCTTCAGGGTGACTGGAAACATGTTGACATTGAGCAATCGGATGGGAATGTTGTCTCTTACCCTTACCAAGGTCTTCACAAGTAATAGTCCCTTAGCTAAGGTTATATCGTCAGAGGGCTCAATTACTCTCACGCAGCCACTCCTCGTTACATCCTCACATCTACCAGTCACTATGCCTTCAGTTCGGCCCGGCAACGTGATGTCCTCGGTCAGTCGAATCCGATATATCTTGTCGTCCACATCATTGAATGGAATCTCTTCACTTCCTAGCCGAAGTACATCACTCTTCATATCCAATTGGCATCCAAGCTTCTTAACAAGGTCCAATCCCAGAATAACTTCTTCCGTGATTCCAGCTACCAGAACTTCGTGGCTAACTGTTGTGTTTCCCAATTCAATAGTGGAGACGATCGATCCATAAGTCGGTATTTCCTGTCCAGATGCAGTTCGAAGTTTGATCCTAACTGGGCGAATCTTGAATCCTTCAGCAATTTCTGGACGCACAATGGTTTTAGTCGAGCCAGTGTCTACCAGTATTTTCACACTTCTATCATTTATCTTTCCTGGGATAACTATGCTTGATAAATCCTTAGACATTATTCCTCGGATTATCACTTCGGGGGCATTTTTGTCTTGGGTCGATTTATGCCCCTTATCACCGACCCCTTTTAGTTTTCCTGCTGAGACTCTTTTTCCAATTCTGGACAGTTTCGCTTAAAATGCCCACTTTTGTTGCAGTTCCAGCACACAGCATCCTTTTTCCTAACTTGTGATATTCTGCGGATTTCTTCTCTGACAATGTCCTGAATAGATCGGTCTGTTTCTTGGACTTGTCTTACACGAAGGTGTCCTCTATGTGACGCTTGCTTTGCTGCCTCAATTTCTAAAGCCTGGGCTAAGGCATCATCAATGGTTCTAGGGCGTGCTAGTCTCAGGGCTTGTTGTATTTCACTATCCTTTATCCCATCCACGAATGTCTGGATTGATAGCTGTTCCAGGAAGCTATCTGGGGCAGATGGATAAGCTAACCTGACTAATCTCGCCACATCAGCTTCAAACTCTTGGAGATTTTCCCCTGTTTTCTGCACTCGGTTCTTTATTTGTGCATGGTATACTTGTTGTAGATGAGCATCACCATATCTCATCTGAAGTTTCGATGTAAGAACTTCGTAACAAGCTTGTTGACTCTCCGGGATCGTCTGGAGGATGTTGAGTGCCTCTCCTCGTAGAGCTATAATTAATGCCGTGGCTTTTTCGTTGTCGTTCCAATTGTTTACCAGGGCAGCAGCTTCAAACTGTTTTTGATATGTCGACCAGGGTATTTTTCCATCAAACGTTGGAGGCTTGATCTTCATTCTACTACCTTCGCCGTCATTTTCCGCTTTCGCTGTGCTGTAGGGTGTTGAAGCCAGAATATCTGTTCTGTTTGACATTCTTTTCAAGGAATCTATCAACTTGGAATGATGTTCAATTATTCCTGCCATTTCTTCAAACTTGTCGTTAACCTTGTCAAACTTTTCATCAACTCTTTCATAAACTTCGTCAAATTTTCCGTTCACTATATCGAACTTCTCGTCCACTTTATAAAATTTTTCATTTATGGATTCCAGTTTCTTATCCAATTTATCTGTAAGTTGACTCACCACATCATTACAGTTTTCCTTAATCTGGTCCATTTTCTCATTTAATTTTCGAGAATTTTCTTCATTTTGGACCATTTGTTCTTTCAACTTACAAGAATTCTCGTCCATTTTCTCATTTAATTTTCGAGAATTTTCTTCCATTCTTTCGTTCATCTTACTCAAAAGGTCCATTACAGCTTGAGTCTCCATTGCGTTCTGTAATCTTGTGGTCACTGGCATGAACAAATAACCGAAAATATTTATTTAATTCGAGCGATGTTGAACCGCACACTTGACACCAATGTAACGTTTTCTACGCTTTATTAGAACGTCCTACTGATTAAGATTATTTATTTACACTCAATACTAACACTTATAACTAACAAACTAACGATGTCACTACTATTTATTTTCACTCATATTTATTTCCACTAGTTCGTCGCTTGCACTGTGCACTATACTGTAGTGTACTGTACTTCCTACCTGCTCCTCCGCTGGGCTTATATAGGCGCCGGAAACATTCAGGTACCTTCGCGAACCTTTCTGGAATTTCTCGACCGCTCTGGTTCTCGAAAGGTCCGACCGCAAGGGCCGGACTGGTTACAATATCAACATTCCGATATGAACATGGAAAATTTTTGCAATCAAGAATTCAGAATAATTTTTTTTTTTTATTTCCAGATTATTCCAAACGAAAAGAGATCAAACCAAAAATAAGTGGATAACAACTATTCACCCAATATTATTATTTGTGAAATAAAAGTTGTCGAAAATTGTCCATACTCGGTAAACTCAAGAGTGACATAATAACCAGTTCGCTATTCATTCTTGTTTTTTCACAAGCTTTCAATATTGCGTGCACGTGTACCATCATATACGGATTCTCCAAAAATTTTCTAGATAAAAAATTTTTCTCCTCCTCTCCCACTATCTCCCCTCAACGAATAACCTGACTGAATATGTTATGTTCCGTCCTCCAGGAGTAAAAGTGCTCGGATCGCCAGCTAATCGCTTTCATTTCTGCAACTTAGAAATTTCAAGCGGTGGTGTTCAAAATCGGGGGTGTTATGATTTTGCAAAAAAAGAATAGTTAACTGTTTTACCAGATAATTGAGTTGGAGATGGTATTGTAAAAACATTTATTGTATATCACTATCACAATCATAAAACGAATAAGTCATCTGCATAAAGCTAATAAAGCAATAAAACAAATATTAACAACATCTATAGACTCAGTAGACATTATTAAACTAAAAGCAGAGATAATCCAGAGTAAAGTCACTTGAGGTCAGACTTTGACTTTGAGAAGGTTCGATAAATTCAAAATTGACACAACGTTTAAAATCAATGCAAATTGATTGCGAGGGCCTCTTTATTCTATCAGAAAAACTGTAATAACGCACCCCTTATCTGGAGTCAATGGAAGAGCGGCTTTCCACTGAACAAGGGGTGGTTATTTTTTGGATGTTTAACACACACAAAATTGAAGGCCTTCTTAAAGGCAAAAAGAAGGTGAATTTTGCCCGTCGCGCGAAGGACAGGTCTTTGATGTTATTTCTACAATTTTTCTAGGGAGAAAGTTTAAAGCAAACTCATGTGAAAATTAACAAATACTCTATTGGAATGAAATTAGCACTTCTCTACAAACACGTCCTTGGTCGATGATGACCAACTTAAATCTTCAAATCGTTAAAGTACATTCAAAGAGCGCAAAGCAATAAACATTAATATTTCGTCAACAAAATCTTGGATTAAAATTCTATTTTCTCAAGCGCACAACAACAATAAAAATATAAGCAATAATCAAATGAATTTCAGAGGAGCTTACAGGACTCTGGACAAACAAAAATTGGAACTTTCTACCGCACTTTTCCGTCGTCAACGATAAACCGATCTTTATCACAAATAACAAAAAATTATTCCGTCCAAAACTGACTTTAACTTTGATACGAATTCTCTTACACTATTCTCTGAATAGCTTATACCCGTCTCATCTTTTGAGACCTAACTCAAAAAATAAATAAATTCTTAATTTCTCGAACCGCCGAATCTACTCTCGGACTTCCAAATTTATTCTATCTTAAACTTTTTACTCCCGACTTCCGTCTTCCCGACGACTCTCCATCTATTTTCTTCGACTGACTATCTCCCTTCCCTTTTTTGGTTCCTTTTATCATTCTCCTTCTTAGACCCAAATTTCTTCTCCACCTCTCGTCTCGTGGGTTGATCCCCAATCATTCCACGATGCTCTAACCTTGAATTAATTCAATTAGCCAGTTAATTTTCGAATATTGACTTGATATATATGAGCTCTTATGGGCAAGTTTTTATCTAAACTAAACCGTTTTCCTTTTAACTTAAAATCGGCTTCATGTCCGACATGAAACTCCACTTATCTTCCCAGTGGAGAAATACCATTCCTACGCCTGTCATCAAAACCTTTATTTTCAATTATCTTGGACGTTGAGAGCCCGAGAAGGAATTTCCTTACCCAATATTCTAGAAGCACATATATCTCGTCAATATTCCTATTTGTTACAATTATTTGGGGAGCCGACGATGCTAAATCGGGATTTACTCGAGCGTTGTGGAGACCTAGGTACTGGATTTTGAAGATTAGATGGTAGAAAGAAAAAAAGGTTCTATGATGTATGCACTTTCAGCGGTGGGAAAAGCGTCTGCAGGGTCTCAAAGATGTAAAAAAAAATCGTCAGGTGTACATACTCGAGCGTGTCAGATTAAGATACTGTATATGCCCTACGTGTCTCTGATAATGAATTCATGCTTATCTGACAGTTTGCGCGGTGAGACTGGCCGTATGGAAGAGTTGAAAATGGTAAAAAAGTTCCAGCGTGTCAGATTTTTGGAAGATATGTTAATTAGACCCAAAGGAAGCTACCTTTCAAGGGACTGACAATTTGGACGTGACGCAAGGTCACAGCAGTCCTTTGAAAATATAAAAAAAATCGTTACTCGTACATATACTGCATTCAACTTTATTTTAGCAGTCGGTTGGCCATGGAAATTTGACACATTTCACTCTGTATAGTAGAAAAATGTGGGGTTATGACGCTTGTCAAACCATTTTTGGCTTTTAAATCAACGCTATGTTGTCCGTTCTACGTAAAAGTCTCAGTAATTACGTATTTACTTAAAATGCTGAATTAATTCGGAAATATGGTAATTTACATAACGAACGTTTATACAAACTGGTTGAAGGCATGCACCAAATCTAGTTATTTGCATGGAAAATACAAGAGATCAGTTTTTAAATGTATTTATTTTCGCTATGGAAGAAAATTAATAATATGCAGTTGGTTGAGAAGAGTAAATATTGGTTTCTTTGGATAAACGTTGAAGACATTACATCACTTGTTGAATTCAAAAATGCGCGAGTTCACGCAGAATAAATGAATGTGCGACTGTTTTGAACCGTTCTGGAATCATCGTAAAAGCGAAGCAAAACAAGCCTATACCAAAGATGAAATGCATCTGATCCAGTGGTATTGAATGGGTATATCTCTCAAAGTAATTAATGGATACTCACAAGAATGTTAAATTCTTCAACAAAAATCATATTGTATCAATGGATATCAAAATAGTGAAAGGGAGTTATAAGGCAAGAAGAACTTCAGAAAAATTTCACACAAAATATTTATTGATCCCTTAAGACATTCACAATGTATAGGACAAGTCAAATGTAAAATTGACCTTCTAGAACTTATTTAACGATGACATTTATTGAAAATCCTTAACACTCTAGTAACTTTTTTATACAAGATACATTTGATTGTTTCTTTTTTTATTTGTTTTTATTGAGCAACTCAACAGTGGTTGGCAGATGATCACACAATATTATGGCCTGATACACCTGAGCAAGAAATTTCATATGGAGATGTTAAAGTATTGAATAATGACTATTTGAACCTTAATAATCTAGACACCCTGAACCCAACTTATCTGGGCCACTCAAGCCCTCTAACAGAAAACCATCTTATATATATATAAATGAATACATAGCAGTTTGTTTGGAAATTTCAAGCTTGTGTTTACCTCCGAGTAGTTTATAGATTGTTTTTGGGCAAATTGAATGACATTTTGCTTGTATGTACAATAATTCTTTTTGAGATTAAGAAGATGAGAAGAGAGATCTTTTTGTTTATACAAAAATATTAAATATTCTTGAATATATATAGTACTAAAATGCCATTCCCTCTGCCTTACTGCGAGATTTTATTTCATTCCGTTCAGTTCCAACATTCTTGAATGTATATAGTGTTAAAATGCCATTCCCTCTGCCTTACTGCGAGATTTTATTTCATTCCATTCAGTTCCAACATTCTTGAATGTATATAGTGTAAAAATGCCATTCCCTCTGCCTTACTGCGAGATTTTATTTCATTCCGTTCAGTTCCAACATTCTCAATGAATGATGATCCTATTGAAATTTTTGGATTTCTCGTTTACAACTGCCTAGTAGTCTGGCCGATGGATATTCAGAGAGATCAATTACTTTTCAAAACTTGCTTCAGATGTATACTGAGGGTGTAGGTACCTGAGAATAATAATTTTCATTGAACAGTGTGTAAATTCACCTCACTTTATGGAGTTTTAAAAAAGAGATTCAAATTAAAATATTTACATACCTCAAACATTTCATCTTTTGTAGCAGAATGGACAACCTCAAAATTTCCTCTACATTATTATTCCACATTCATTAGGTCATCGATTGAATCAGACTCATCATCAGAAGAATCTGATTCTCCCAATGAAATAATGAATGGAGGAATATCTGCTATTGGGAGATTACCCATAAATTTAGCCCAGTCGTCAGTTATGAGCCTATCACAATGCATACAAAAATTTTTCCACATTTCCGATGTACATTTTGAAAGAGCCAAAGTCCATAAATTCAAAACCCTATCTTTGGAATAGGGAAGAGAATTTATGTTCTTGTTGTAGAAGTTCTTAGAGAACGCCCAGGCCATTTCAATAGGATTATACTGACAATGGTATGGGGGTAATCTAAGAACATCATGCCCATGCTCTTTCAAAAGGTCATCCACTAAATATTTTCGTTGACTTCTATTTCGAAAGGGTAGTATTAATTGCCAAAGTTGTTTTTTATTTGAATTTTGACTGAAATTAATTTTGTTTTTAATCAACCAATCCTGCATTTCACTTTTCTTACTGGAAAATGTGGGTGGCTTGTCCAATTGCACCGAATGATAAGGGGCATTGTCCATTACAACCACACATTTTCCAGGAATCTTAGCTAATGCAGGAATCAGTTGATTAATGATCCAATTATGAAATAATTCACTGGTCATTGTATTGTGATAGTCTCTGTCATTGTTTGCCGAATTTAAAATTAAACTACACCCCTCTAAAAATCCACAATTACTTCCTGCGTGTAAAACCGTAAAACGTTTTCCTTCATGTTTAATTTTGGATGGGTTGCTCTTTATATCAGATTCGTGTGTCCATCGACGAACAGAAGAACCATTTTGGTAAATCCAAGTTTCGTCGAGGAACACGAATCTGATATCTTCATCTGAAGATTTATATTGAAGAAATTTTCGCAGGAAAGTAATTTTGGCTGCAACGACATGCTTTTGTTCACATAAAATTTTGCGTTCATCCACCCTTTTGTATTTGTAACCCATCGATTTTAAAATTTTGTAAAGTGATGTCCGTCCCCCGGTATATTCCAAATCATTTTTTGCATAATTAAGTAGAGTGTCAACACTAAAGTATTCATTTTTCAAATTATAATCCCAAATTCGCCGTTGCAGGTCTTTTCTAAAAATAAACTTCTCAATTTCTTCCACCTTTTTGGGTCTCCCAATAGGAGGAAATTCTTTGTCGTCCTCTTCATTAACAATGTTTCGGATTGTGGAAACGTTCAGCTAAAATAAAAGTAGTTCAGATTGATATGAAACATAGGTATTAAAAATTTACTTACATCGAAAATGTTTGATACCATCTGGAAAATGGTAGATGAAAGAGTATCAGGATTACTTCGCAGATGAGCTGCCCTCAATTCTGCATAACATTTCCTGATACTCTTTCTTTGCGGCTTTTCCACTATTTTCGGCATTTTGTCGACTTTAGAATATCTGAAACAACTCTGAAACTCTGAACAAATATTTTGTTTAAAGAAACAAAATATTTGTTCAGAGTTCAGTTGTTCACTTGGTTTCTGTATTTGTTGATATTAGTTGTGGCAACGGCGTTATGATATTGATGACATTTCATGAGTGCCAACCTTACTCCGTTCTAGTTACAAAAACTTGAGAAAATTAATTCATGGCCTACCGACTGCTAAAATAAATTTGAATGCAGTATACTCGAGCTTGTCAGATTTTCATACAGATGGTTAATCTCGGTGTTGTAAACGTGTTGACCCATTAATCTGACACTAATCAGGGGGGTTTTCTTGATCTGACACTTTGGAGATGATAAAAATTCTTTTTTTTCGAATATTTTCCTGCCTGTACCTCTAATCGTTTTTGTATTCATTATGAAAGTTGTAGATAATAAAATTCTACACAACTTTTGTCTGAAGTAATTTTATATAACATACTCTTAACCGTTCTCGCGCTAGAGGCCGATAAGGGCGAGGAGCTTAGCCACACATGCGAAAGGGCAAGGTCAATGTAGAATCCCAGTCTAATCTACATTCATCCAATGGTCAAGATGACAAGGTATTTCTATGAGGATAATTTCGAAATTAGTCACGAAAAGTTTAGTGTTGTTTGTGACAGAACCTTAGAATAACTATTTTCCAACCAGTGAATTTTCGCTTCAGCATGTATCGCTAAACACCTCGCATTAATCGTCATATATCTCAAAAACGTTTGAACGTAGAAAAAAGTGCTTGGGACAAAATTTTTAGAAAATGTTATGCTTCACAACTTTTATAATGAATACGAAAAATATGCCCATGGCATGAAGCCCAGGGGAGGAGACAATTCGATAAAACTGATTTTTGTGACCTTTATGGCCAATTTTTATTGTTTCGGCTTACTAAAACTGTCAGATTATATTTTTTCTGTTATTCTTGAATCATTAGCTTCAAAATGAGAAAAAACGCCACCGCGCTCGAGAATGTACACGTGACGTTTTTTTTTGCAACTTTGCCGCCGTCCCACACATTTTCGACACGCTTAAATTGTCAGATTAAGAGAATATATACTTTTGAACATGTAATTAACCACATATATCTTAATCTGACACGCTCGAGTATGTACAATGATCGTTTTATTTTTACTATTCTGACAGGCTGTCGTAGACTATTCCCCCTATATACAGGTCTAATTTTTGGTAGAGGTACTCTACAGGGTCCAAGGTATGTCCCCTCATATTAATCTGACACGCTCGAGTAAATCCCGAATTTCCCTCTTCGGCTCCCCAACTAAATATGCCATAACTTTTCCTTCTATTCCTATCATGACTTTCACTGGTCCACTAGTCCATCGTCTCCCAACCAAAAAGCTCCAACGACCAACATCCTATACTAAATGTGCCAAGCATTAAAGTATGATTCTCAAGCAAAAAAAAACTGAAACAGCATTATTTGTATCTATAGTACCTATCCCTCTTAAAAATAACAGTATAGTTATTTTACTATCAAGTGCGGAAAGTGATACTTGCCCGCACGAAACTGCCGTTACCCGAACGATGCGAAGCAGAGTTCGGGTAAGCAGTTGAGTGCGGGCAAGACACTTTCCGCAAGAGTTAGGAACAATATTTTTTCTACAAGCGCTTGAAATATATAAATATATCAATTGCACGATACAGATCATATCTCATTTGATTAATTCATATAAAATGACAGACGTAATTCTGCATGTCGTTACCATGGGTTACTCATCGTTGACGTTCGGTACATAGAGACATGATAGAATTTAATTTATTCTATAAGATTTGCGTGCGGGAAAAGCCCCTGCTAATCCATTCCCGCACGCAAATGCGTGCGGGAAAGAAATAGCAGGCGTTTTTCCCGCACGTTTTGGAAAAGTGACTCTTTGCAACTTGAAATGCGTGCGGGAAAAAGGTTGAACGCGCACGCTTGTAGAAAAATAAAATTTCCTTTACAACTATCGAAATACCCTATCTACCTAACTTAAACAAAGTCAATCAAACATCAGTATCATTGAGATTTAAGAACATGGAAATTCAAAACAGCAAAATTCAATGTTCATTGATCAAGTTCTTGAAGAATTAAATTTCGTCTGTCACTTCACTTCTTCAGCATGGAGTCTTTTAGGTTCACTTGTCGGATTTCAAATTCACTTTCGCGGTCACAATAATGTTCTTTATTTACTCTTCGGGAACTGACCTTCGCCTCGGGAATAACCTTCAAGGTGATGCGACGACCTAGTCTATCATTTTCAGCGTAACGCACTTGGTGTTCAATATCAATATTTACGTTAACTTTCGAATGTCCATTGGTAAATTGGTATCGCGCGAGTTGTCCTCATATTCTACGGCACATAATCCCGATCTACCACACCTCCCGCACCTCTCTGCACTGTCCAGTGGGGTGCATTCGCGGTCAAAGAGGGATATAACATATACGGTCTTGTCTCCTCTGGCACTGGTGTGTCTGTTGTTGTTTCGTTATTTCTTCTCATCTTCTCTTGCTTGGTCCTGTGTTGGTTCATTAGCCACATAGTTAAGGTATTCCACAGGCTGGCCAAAAGGGTCAGTCCACAGTCGAAGACTTCATATAGATGTAGTCCATTTAATATAACTCCTATGCTGTACTTTATTATTCTGAAAATTGCATGAAATTCCAAGTCCGCTCATGAAAAGTCCGATGTCCGTGGACCATCCCCATATTTGGCGGATCGTGTTATGTGCCAGCTCTTTCATTTCTTCTGTGTTGAATATGTTTATGGTCGAAAATCCTTGATCCGATGTGTCCAACCCTGATACTCTTCTAACGATGATATTTTCCACAGCTTTTCTTTCTATCCCGAAATTCAAAATGCGTTGAGCTTTGTCGATCTCTTCTTGTGTATATATTCCCAATGTGCCAATAGGCTGAATGGGTGCGAATTCTAATATTGAGTTGGAATCAGGTTTAAGCTCTTTGGGTGCTTTCTTTAGGAAGGGGTACGGACTTAATTCCATCCATTGTTCCTCTACTTTATAAAGTGGGGGCATAAGATCGTTACAGTCTACCTCTTCTGCATAGTTCTGAATAACTCTAGTAACTGGAGCCATACATTTCGATTTGTTGTTGACTGAAATGGGTAGTTCATTGTAACATTTCTCAGTTAGCCGTACCTTCACTATGAGGGGTACACATCGCATTATATACTTCTCCCAGTACACGTCCCACATATCCTCCGTTATCTTTTACCAATTTGCTCAAGGTATTGGGTACCAAAGTAGTCGATTTCTTAGTTGCACCAGACATCGTCTATGTATGGTGTCCGTATGTTATTGGTCTAACTTTTTAGTATATGCGACTATGCATTTCACAATGCATGATAATTCGGTTTATTTCGACGCAACATGTCCACACGTGTCTCAGTTTTATTTCGTCCTTTTGCAACACCTTCACCTTGATCGATTCTCTTTTATAGTGGTCTCTAGGCTAGGACACTCCGCGACATCACGTATAGAAACCGCGGTTATTTCGCTGTCTTTGTTCCCACAATCGTATGCTATCAACGCGTCAGCACTCGCTACAGTCAATAAGAAGGTTATTCCACCAGCTAGGGTTAATCCCTTCTGCATACTGCGGGTTGACTGGAATCCTCTTGAACCCTTCAAGATAGAATGAAGGATTTCGTGTTCCACTAACAGTTTAACATCAAACTATAAATGAAAGAAATAACAATAGACATGAGGGTATTACAATCTTACTCCCATTTTTTCTCTATTCGACCCTCTCATCATTACTATCATTCAAAATAATCATGCGGGGAAGAATATCACAAGTAATATGAAAACCTAGGAACACAAAATAAAATTCCAGAGCATTATGAAAAAAGAAAATGCCCACACAATTCAGGAAGAAGTTATGACACTAATCATCGCCATCTTGCCAAACAGAAATGCCGAAGGGTATCAGGGCATCCAGAAAAGATGTTGTGTTCACAAAGGAATTCTTTCTCTGGCTATACTTGAGAATCAATTCCGAGCCAAAGGTATGCCACAAGTTGAAATAAAAGTTGGATTGAAGCCAGAAAGCCGCACCCAAATTCTTTCCCCTTCCCCGAAGGGTATCAGGGCATCCAGAAAAGATGTTGTGTTGACAAAGGAATTCCTTCTCAGGTTATAATGGAGAAACAATTCCAAGCGAAAGGTGTGCCAAAAGTTGAAATAGAAGTTGGATTGAAGCCAGAAGGCCTCACCCAAATTTTTTATATAGTGGATTAAATACTATCTGTAAAGAAAGCTTAGCAGATGTCCATCACCACATAGGTAGTGCAGTTCTGTGAGGGAAAGGGAGCGAGAAAAAAAATCAAATCTTCAAGAAACTCATTCGGAGATGAATTTTAAAATACTGTCCTAGTTAATGGACTCAACAGAAAAAGACAAAGACAGAATAAATGTTGTTCGTAACCCAGAACGGGGACCCTTGTCAGGCGGTGGTTCATTGGGTCACTGAGCCCCTGGAATCTACGAAAAGGTTAGGAGTCGATTCAAATCTCTCGAGAGGCTCATCACCAAGACTTTTACCCTCCCCGAAGGTTATCAGGGCATCCAGAAAAGATGTTGTGTTGACAAAGGAATTCCTTCTCAGGTTATAATGGAGAAATAAGTCCGAGCGAAAGGTATGCCACAAGTTGAAATAAAAGTTGGATTGAAGCCAGAAGGCCTCACCCAAATTCTTTATATAGTACTATACTATCTGTAAAGAAGGCTTAGCAGATGTCCGTCACCACATAGGTAGTGCAGTTCTGTGAGGGAAAGTGAGAGTGAAAAAAAAATCTTCAGGAAACTCATTCGGAAATGGATTTTGAAATACTGTCCTAGTTAATGGACTCAACAGAAAAAGAAAAAGATAAAATAAATGTTGTTCGTGACCCAGAACGGGGACCCTCATCAGGCGGTGGCTCATTGGGTCACTGAGCCCCTGAAATCTACGAAAAGGGAAGGAGTTGATTCAATTTTCCTGGGAGGCTCATCACCAAGACTTTTCCCCTCCCCGAAGGGTATTAGGGCATCGAGAAAAGATGTTGTGTTGACAAAGGAATTCCTTGTCAGGTTATAATAGAGAAATAATTCCGAGCGAAAGGTATGCCACAAGTTGAAATAAAAGTTGGATTGAAGCCAGAAGGCCGCACCCAAATTCTTCATATAGTGGATTAAAAACTATCTGTAAAGAATGCTTAGCAGATGTCCGCAACCACATAGATAGTGCAGTTCTGTGAGGGAAAGAGAGAGAGAAAAGAAATCAAATCTTCAAGAAACTCATTCGGAGATGGATTTCAAAATACCGTCCTAGTTAATGGACTCAACTGAAAAAGACAAAAATAAAATAAATGTTGTTCGTGACCCAGAACGGGGACCCTCGTCAGGCGGTGGCTCATTGGGTCACTGAGCCCCTGAAATCTACGAAAAGGGCAGGAGTCGATTTAATTCCCTGGAAGCCTCATCACCAAGACTCTTCACCTCCCCGAAGGGATTCAGGGCATCCAGAAAGGATGTTGTGTTGACAAAGGAATTCCTTGTCAGGTTATAATAGAGAAATAATTCCGAGCGAAAGGTATGCCACAAGTTGAAATAAAAGTTGGATTGAAGCCAGAAGGCCGCACCCAAATTCTTCATATAGTGGATTAAAAACTATCTGTAAAGAATGCTTAGCAGATGTCCGCAACCACATAGGTAGTGCAGTTCTGTGAGGGAAAGGGAGAGAGAAAAAAAATCAAATCTTCAGGAAACTCATTCGGAGATGGGTTTCAAAATACTGTCCTAGTTAATGGACTCAACAGAAAAAGACAAAGACAAAATAAATTTTGTTCGTAATCGAGAACGGGAACCCTAGTCAGGCGGTGGCTCATTGGGTCACTGAGCCCCTGGAATCTACGAAAAGAGAAGGAGTCGATTCAAATCTCATGGAAGGCTCATCACCAAGACTCTTCACCTCCCCGAAGGGTATCAGGGCATCCAGAAAGGATGTTGTGTTGACAAAGGAATTCCTTCTCAGGTTATAATAGAGAAATAATTCCGAGCGAAAGGTATGCCACAAGTTGAAATAAAAGTTGGATTGAAGCCAGAAGGCCTCACCCAAATTCTTTATATAGTACTATACTATCTGTAAAGAAGTCTTAGCAGATGTCCGTCACCACATAGGTAGTGCAGTTCTGTGAGGGAAAGTGAGAGTGAAAAAAAAAATCTTCAGGAAACTCATTCGGAAATGGATTTTGAAATACTGTCCTAGTTAATGGACTCAACAGAAAAAGAAAAAGATAAAATAAATGTTGTTCGTGACCCAGAACGGGGACCCTCATCAGGCGGTGGCTCATTGGGTCACTGAGCCCCTGAAATCTACGAAAAGGGCAGGAGTTGATTCAATTTTCCTGGGAGGCTCATCACCAAGAATCTCCCCCTTCTCGAAGGGTATTAGGGCATCGAGAAAAGATGTTGTGTTGACAAAGGAATTCCTTGTCAGGTTATAATAGAGAAATAATTCCGAGCGAAAGGTATGCCACAAGTTGAAATAAAAGTTGGATTGAAGCCAGAAGGCCGCACCCAAATTCTTCATATAGTGGATTAAAAACTATCTGTAAAGAATGCTTAGCAGATGTCCGCAACCACATAGATAGTGCAGTTCTGTGAGGGAAAGAGAGAGAGAAAAGAAATCAAATCTTCAAGAAACTCATTCGGAGATGGATTTCAAAATACCGTCCTAGTTAATGGACTCAACTGAAAAAGACAAAAATAAAATAAATTTTGTTCGTAATCGAGAACGGGAACCCTAGTCAGGCGGTGGCTCATTGGGTCACTGAGCCCCTGGAATCTACGAAAAGGGACGGAGTCGATTCAAATCTCATGGAAGGCTCATCACCAAGACTCTTCACCTCCCCGAAGGGTATCAGGGCATCCAGAAAGGATGTTGTGTTGACAAAGGAATTCCTTCTCAGGTTATACTAGAGAGATAATTCCGAGCGAAAGGTATGCCACAAGTTGAAATAAAAGTTGGATTGAAGCCAGAAGGCCGCACCCAAATTCTTCATATAGTGGATTAAAAACTATCTGTAAAGAATGCTTAGCAGATGTCCGCAACCACATAGATAGTGCAGTTCTGTGAGGGAAAGAGAGAGAGAAAAGAAATCAAATCTTCAAGAAACTCATTCGGAGATGGATTTCAAAATACCGTCCTAGTTAATGGACTCAACTGAAAAAGACAAAAATAAAATAAATGTTGTTCGTGACCCAGAACGGGGACCCTCGTCAGGCGGTGGCTCATTTTGACACTGAGCCCCTGAAATCTACGAAAAGGGCAGGAGTCGATTCAATTCCCTGGAAGCCTCATCACCAAGAATCTCCCCCTTCTCGAAGGGTATCAGGGCATCAGATGTTGTGTTGACAAAGGAATTCCTTCTCAGGTTATAATGGAGAAATAATTCCGAGCGAAAGGTATGAAACAAGTTGAAATAAAAGTTGGATTGAAGCCAGAAGGCCTTACGCACATTCTTTATATAGTGGATTAAATACTATCTGTAAAGAAAGCTTAGCAGATGTCCGTCACCACATAGGTAGAGCATTTCTGTGAGGGACAGGAAGAGTGAAAAAAAATCAAATCTTCAAGAAATTCATTCGGATATGGATTTTAAAATACTGTCCTAGTTGATGGACTCAACAGAAAAAGAGAAAGATAAAATAAATGTTTTTCGTGACCCAGAACGGGGACCCTCGTCAGGCGGTGGCTCATTGGGTCACTGATCCCCTGGAATCTACGAAAAAGGCAGGAGTCGATTCAATTCTCCCGGAAGCCTCATAACCTAGACTCTCCCCCTCCCCGAAGGGTATCGGGGCATCCAGAAAAGATGTTGTGTTGACAAAGGAATTCCTTCTCAGGTTATAATGGAAAAATAATTCCGAGCGAAAGGTATGAAACAAGTTGAAATAAAAGTTGGATTGAAGCCAGAAGGCCTCACCCACATTCTTTATATAGTGGATTAAATACTATCTGTAAAGAAAGCTTAGCAAATGTCTGTCACCACATACGTAGTGCAGTTCTGTGAGTCAAAGTGAGAGAGAAAAAAAATCAAATCTTCAGGAAACTCATTCGGAGATGGATTTCAAAATACCGTCCTAGTTAATGGACTCAACTGAAAAAGACAAAAATAAAATAAATGTTGTTCGTGACCCAGAACGGGGACCCTCGTCAGGCGGTGGCTCATTGGGTCACTGAGCCCCTGAAATCTACGAAAAGGGCAGGAGTCGATTCAATTCCCTGGAAGCCTCATCACCAAGACTCTTCACCTCCCCGAAGGGATTCAGGGCATCCAGAAAGGATGTTGTGTTGACAAAGGAATTCCTTCTCAGGTTATAATGGAGAAATAATTCCGAGCGAAAAGTATGCCACAAGTTGAAATAAAATTTGGATTGAAGCCAGAAGGCCTCACCCACATTCTTTATATACTGGATTAAACACTATCTGTAAAGAAAGCTTAGCAAATGTCCGTCACCACATAGGTAGTGCAGTTCTGTGAGGGAAAGGGAGAGAGAAAAAAAATCAAATCTTCAGGAAACTCATTCGGAGATGGGTTTCAAAATACTGTCCTAGTTAATGGACTCAACAGAAAAAGACAAAGACAAAATAAATTTTGTTCGTAATCGAGAACGGGAACCCTAGTCAGGCGGTGGCTCATTGGGTCACTGAGCCCCTGGAATCTACGAAAAGGGACGGAGTCGATTCAAATCTCATGGAAGGCTCATCACCAAGACTCTTCACCTCCCCGAAGGGTATCAGGGCATCCAGAAAGGATGTTGTGTTGACAAAGGAATTCCTTCTCAGGTTATAATAGAGAGATAATTCCGAGCGAAAGGTATGCCACAAGTTGAAATAAAAGTTGGATTGAAGCCAGAAGGCCGCACCCAAATTCTTCATATAGTGGATTAAAAACTATCTGTAAAGAATGCTTAGCAGATGTCCGCAACCACATAGATAGTGCAGTTCTGTGAGGGAAAGAGAGAGAGAAAAGAAATCAAATCTTCAAGAAACTCATTCGGAGATGGATTTCAAAATACCGTCCTAGTTAATGGACTCAACTGAAAAAGACAAAAATAAAATAAATGTTGTTCGTGACCCAGAACGGGGACCCTCGTCAGGCGGTGGCTCATTGGGTCACTGAGCCCCTGAAATCTACGAAAAGGGCAGGAGTCGATTCAATTCCCTGGAAGCCTCATCACCAAGAATCTCCCCCTTCTTGAAGGGTATCAGGGCATCAGATGTTGTGTTGACAAAGGAATTCCTTCTCAGGTTATAATGGAGAAATAATTCCGAGCGAAAGGTATGAAACAAGTTGAAATAAAAGTTGGATTGAAGCCAGAAGGCCTTACGCACATTCTTTATATAGTGGATTAAATACTATCTGTAAAGAAAGCTTAGCAGATGTCCATCACCACATAGGTAGTGCAGTTCTGTGAGGGAAAGGGAGCGAGAAAAAAAATCAAATCTTCAAGAAACTCATTCGGAGATGAATTTTAAAATACTGTCCTAGTTAATGGACTCAACAGAAAAAGACAAAGACAGAATAAATGTTGTTCGTAACCCAGAACGGGGACCCTCGTCAGGCGGTGGCTCATTGGGTCACTGAGCCCCTGAAATCTACGAAAAGGGCAGGAGTCGATTCAATTCTCCTGGGAGGCTCATCACCAAGACTCTCCCCCTCGCTACCCGAACCTGTACCCTGATTCCTATCCAATTTGGTTACTCCACATATCAGTGAGACGCCTTATCCGGGGAGACCTCTTTACAATCCTTTTTGGTTCCCTTTTGTCTTTATCACTGCTCTATAATTCTGTGTTTGAATTATGTGTAGGTTTCCGATACCCCTGTGGTACCACCATCGGATGAGGCTTCGTAGGTCTCTCCATTTCCGAATCTGACTCACTGAAGTTCCTCATTCTTTCCTCACTTCCTGGCAGATCTTCTTCGGAGCACTTTTTCCGAACCTTAGCGACATAAGGTTTCAGCCTATTTACATCGACAATTCGCTCCTCCCATCCTCCATATTTCCGTATCCTACAGGTTACCGAATCAAAGACTTCAATTATCCTGTACGGCCCTATCCAGTTTTTAGTCCATTTTTCTGATACCTGTTCGAAATACACCAGGTCCCTTAACTTAAATTTTGACAGCCAACATTCCTCTGCATCGATGCCCCATTAAGTCGATTTCGACACCCTGGGTCTATTCTCACCTGGATACCCGCTTTATTCCTATATATACTTCAATCGCTTATTCCATTAAACCTTTGTGTGTCCCCTTTTCCCTGGTCGTTGTTATCATCTCTCAAGAGCAAGAATATTAAAATTAATCCGAGAAAAGCAAGAATATTGTAGTTAATAATAAGGATAAAATCAGATGCATACCACCCGCTGATATGAATATCAACAATTGTTACGATCTGAATTGAACTAGCCAATTTGCCAATTCAGATCGTAACACTTCTTGATATTCATATCAGCGGGTGGTATGCATCTCAATTTATCCTTATTATTATATTCATTGCCCGTCCGTTTAGGCGTGATCATTCCTATTATTATAGTTAATATGAGTAACGTTGGTCTTGAAGGGTGTAAAAATTCATCAATGAATAAAGCATTTAAAGATACGGACTGCTTAGAAGTGAGCACGATTGGAACGTCCATCAGAAAAATAGAACACACAGTTGATACATTATGAGATCTACAAAACGAGAGTACTACTGAGGGAAACCACTAATCGTTGGTTTCGAGAATAGCAGAAGGTTTGAGAACTAATGTGTATATCGAAGAATATTATAATTAATATAAATAACGTTAGTCTTTCAGAGTGCGAAAATTCATTAATGAATACAACATTCACAGATACGGACGTCCATCAGAAAAATAGAAGATGCAATTGATAATTATGAGAGGTACAAAATGAGAGTACCACTAATCGTTGGTTTTTAGAAGCGCAGAAGGCTTGAGAACTAACGTGTACATCAAGCACGATGAATGAATATGAGAATATATAAATAAGAGTAGAATGTATAGTTAGTAGATCATACCAATTGAGAGTGTACACGATTACCAGAGCAGACCTTCCAGGGTGGAAACAGGACAAGAGACTGTCAACTAGTATCATGGCTTACCACTGACCGTTGAACCATATTTTAGAAGTTCACATCGTCTTCTGAAGGAAAACTACTAAATCAAGGGTCTACCCTGGAGAACATGAGGATTCATTAATCTGAAACTCGGCAACAGTAATTAGTCATATGTAATTGAGCAAAGTTGACTGAGAAATGAAATGACCTGATTTAAATAAAAGATATCATCATGAAAAAACAATAAATGAGTTTACATTATTAATGAAAGACATAGCAGAATATTCAATTCTGGTGCTACACACCCATTTCCATGGGAGTAAATTGTGAAAATATAATAAAATCTATAGTTCTGAGCAGACAAACGAATGATTTGGCTCGATTTGACATGAAAATGGTTAAATTAGTAATTTTGAGAAGACTGTGAGTACATTACCTTTTGAGTTCAACAAATTAGCACCAGAATTGACTGAGAAGACTTGAAGGAATATTACTTTGATGAGGTGAACAGTCAAAGAGGTGCTACAATAAGCTAAATGAGAACAATGAGAAGTTACTTCAACAGAGTTAACAAAGAGAATTAATAAAATGGCTTCAGCGGAAACGGGATCATCTCACATCGGAGGGGGCTGAATTTTTAACAGGAGGAAATTGTTTCAGAATTCTTTTTTTGTTTAAGTGATGTGATTTGCCTTCAACTTTCCTCTCTCTTCCTCTCATGGGAGATTTCCTATCCCTTGTTTACCCTTTACCATTCCTGTATTAAGCTACATGTATTATGCCGCTGAGCGTCGATCGGCAAGGCTGCGCGGCATACAACGGCATAAATCTACTCAATAAAGAATATTCTTGGTTCAACTTTCAATGTAATAATACAAGAAGGGTATCCCACCGAAATTTTGACCTCCTTCAGCAACGAAGAATTTTCGAAGATTACTTCTTCTGAAATAGCAGCCACAATGAGCTCAACTAGTTTACTGAACTTCATTGCAACTGCAAGTTGGTCATTTTTCAGAATACGTCTCACTTATGAACTCTACTCTCAACTCGACCATTACGACAGATTTTTGGAGAGTAGCGACTATTTTAGCTCCTAAATTACTCGACCTAACTGGCCTAGTCTGAACAAGGCTTATGTGATTAGCCTTCAAGGCTCCTTCACACCACGGGTTTTCAACGTCGAGTTTTTACCGGAAAACAACCAAATGAAAAATTATTATTCATCGGGTTTCATCCCTATATTGAGCTCACGAATCTTGTGGTCATAAGCGCCACCGAAAGTATCATCAAAGGTAAGTACGATTCCACCAAAATCGTGTACGTAACTTTTGTATGCGACACACAGTGTGCATGAACAAGTTCTCAGTGCTTCGCTTTTCTTCAATAATTGAATATGGAGGATCAACAAAATGTGGTGGTTTATATGCTACAGCGTGTGTTTTGTTATGTAGAGTGCATCCCATTTT
Source organism: Coccinella septempunctata (assembly GCF_907165205.1). Lineage (NCBI taxonomy): Eukaryota > Metazoa > Arthropoda > Insecta > Coleoptera > Coccinellidae > Coccinella > Coccinella septempunctata. Next base: position 18,502,560 of record NC_058196.1, read on the forward strand.
GGGTGAGACAGCCAGTTTTCTCGCAAGGATAGAGCCTTGCGATTTTTACGTTCCTGCCCTACTTCTTTGTGAAACTCAAGTTGGTCTAGTCAGATTTTGCATAACTGTTTCCGTTTATAAGATACATGGCGATTTTGGAAATTGATACTTTTCGGACCCTTCCTTTATCTCCGAAGTTATTAGAAATATTGCTGAGCTAAAAACTACGCCTGATACAGAATCCAGGGGCGTACAAAATTTTTTTTTTCGAGGTATGATTTTGAAGATACGACGCAAACCTATATCTTTTTCAATGGAACACCCTGTATTCTATTACTTCGTTGAATTCGTTATTTTTCCCCTTCAAAATAATGTATAATATTATATAGGGAGAATGTTCAAAAATGCTAAAAAACACTAAAACATCACATAATGATGATTTTTGTTAGTGAGCCATGTACAGTCCCTGGCCAGTTTATTAGACGCACTGAGGTTTTTTTTTATATTTGCTGGTATTGACCGAGGAAAAAGCAGAATATTCGAATTTCATTTCCACAGAATGTCATTTTTATCTATGACTCTCATTAAATTGTTCTATTTGGCATTTATTTCTGATGATGTAATATCAGTACTTAAGTGAGGACTCTGGTATCAAAGTTGGCAATCTCCACTTTTGGTCGAAATTGAGTTAAATACATAATATTTCTCAATTTTTCGCGCTGCATCTGAACATATGGCTCGCGTGTGTCAAGAAAGGCTATATCCCATTAAAAAACCACTTTGAAACTTCGTCTGAGAATCAAACCCGGCAATCTCCAAGACCCGCTTAGAATCAAAGCCGGCATTGTCCGTTCTGGCCAATCAGCACATGTATGTCGGGACATTTGTAATTCATCTGAATTCCGAGCGTCAATTCAGTTAGTTTTTGCAAATCTTTAAAAGTGTACTAAGAAAGGGAAAAACCCTTCACATGATTGAACCAGTCATCATGAAAAGTGGTCTGAAACAAGTCAATATGTTGAAGCTTAAAGATGTTACAAACTTCTCGCAAAACACTTTGGGGCTACCTGGAGATCAATTGAAGAACTAGAGTTTTATGCAAAAATCTAATGGAACTTTCGAGTCAGGGCAAGCAGGACAGAAGAAAGAAAATGCATTGCCAGACATGGAAGAATCAGCAGCAGAAGGAGAAACCTGGGAATTTATCGAAGATATACTCTCTTTATGATTATGATGATTATGTTATAAAAATATTTTTGATTACATGTTTTCTGGGAATTATTTCAATATTAATATCATTCTATTCGTGAATCTTCTTCAAAACACTTGATATTCAGATGCCAACTCATTTCAGTAGAAACTTTGGTATCAAATCCGGCAAAATCTAATATTCAGTATCAAACACGGCATTCTCCATTCATTTTATCTCATTTTTTCGAAAACGAAAAAGAAATTAGGCATAATAACTTCATTATTCAATGGAGTTTAGTATTCTATTCCGTTAGAAACTACGCACGCAGTTAAATATAAAACAATATGGACGTAGCCGTTTTTTGCGCTTTACTCAAATAGGAACACGGTGGAGATTGCCGCCTTTGATATTAGGGTCCTCAAGTATGAATCAGTACTATGTCTTCCAGTGGACGTCTTGCATTCTGCAGGTTCGGACGTTATTTCGATAATCCACATATGAAATCATCATCCTCGAATGCAGCAAACCGAACAATTCTGCATTGATAGTATGAAGCTCTCATAGCTACACAGGGTGGCTCAGCAAAATATTAGAATTCCATGTTTAATCATCAATAAATCAATATTTTTTATTGAATATGATATATTTTATGAGAAAACCATTTACAGATGAAGTATATGTAACATATACATTCAATTTAATAATTCAATATTGAGATTTTGCATCGAATCAATGCGTCTAATAATATGGCCAGGGACTGTATGTCCTATATAAAAGATGAATATTTTGGATAATTTTCATTTGTGATTTTAAGTTATAGGATAGTAAGCGAGCAAAAATAATACACTCATCACTTACACGAAAAACAAAACGTAGGTACCTACCTGGTTAAAATCATAATACAAATTAGATACAGAAGAAATACCCAATAAAATATTTATCATTGATACAAATTTTCATAATATCTCACTAATTAAACTGTTCAAATGGCTGTCCATTTTCCCAAATACTTAATCGACGAACCTTTTCAATAAGGCTGAGTGCATTTAATATTAAAAAAGGGCGGTTTTGTAAATCCTGGAAAGCTGTCTCTGTGGATACACGAAGTTCTTCGGGATTGTTGTATCTGAAAGACAATAATAATTCATAGCGATGACAGCTAGTTTAGATTTGTTTTTTTCTCTCCAATGCCTACTTGATAAAACAATGCTCCCAAATGCATAGTAGCCATAATAACAACAAGAATGTTTTTCTAATTTTGACATATAAAGTGACACTTTTTGAAACTCATTGACATTTTGAACCGGACCATCAGGGCTGATGGTCCGACTACTCCGACTGGCAACCTGTTTTCAAATGAATTCCTTTATCTCAGTTCTATAACGAAATATATTTTCCTGCTAACGATAGCTAATGTTCGCTGCCTCGTCCTAATATTTCATAAAAAGTTGAGTGTCTCTTGTTTATACAAGATGATTCGCTTGGGAAAATGCACATACAGTAAGGGTAGATGGGAGAAACTGATGAGGTGCTTTTGAATGGCCTATATTTTTTGGGTCTTTCGTTCCCTTAAACAAAAAAGGTTAGGATTAATCGAAAAAATGGGCAACCTTACATAACAGGGTGTTACCCATCTACCCTAATTGTTTGCGCATTTCCCAATGAAAAAACCTGTGAAAAGTGTTGAGTGCTCAGACTTCCGGAGCATTTTTCGAGAGATTTTAATGCTAATGGCAACTCCTTATACTTCAAGAGTTGGCGACTATAAGATTGGCAAGACTTTAGTATGATTCCTAATGAAATATAATTGAATTTCGAAGATGTACATAAGTCAGCACCCACTCGCTAAGTCAGGTAGAGGAACATCTGTGGGCGACGTGCTTTGATGTACGTGAAATTACAACATCCACTCTTTGAGCTACTGCTGGCTGCCACTGTTCTGGTAATCTGTGGCCCCACTATTTTACTGTCAAATAACGTATGATAATTAAGGGAAAGTAATACCTCAAGAATCTCCATTCGAAAACGGCATTCACTAGTTCTTAATTTACGCTTTCAATTCTGTACGTGAATCCTTGATTTTTTTTAAATTAAAAAAACGTCTTGATGTCACGCCGTCCCTTTTTTGCAGCTAGTTTGTTATGAGAAAAAAGAAGTTGAACATCAGTGTCTATAAAACTTGTTTTCACAATCATTTTTCGACGGTTTTTCAATATATTTCGGTGAAAATAGCGTCAGGGTAACATAGGCGAGTCAATTGTGTATATGTTACGGGCAATGTAAATAATTGGGCATTGTTTATAATGCCCGGGCAATTTAAAAAGTGCCCAGAAGGATATGACAAAATGATAAATTGTATTGCAAATATTACAGTGCCCGGTCATTATGTATAATGCTAAAAATCAGGTGCGCAATTTGAAAATTATATATTATTCATATTTCTTATAAAAAATAACAAATTTTTACATACCTAACAAACAAAACATAACAAATAAAATTTCACATGCTGACAAACAAACCGGTGGCGATGAAATAAGTACAAACAAAACTTAAGTTCAAATAAAAAAAATGTATTAGATATGTACGTACTTACACATTTATTTTCACACAAAATGTCAATACGTACCAATACAGACTAATACGGGGTCTATTCATGAGAGCAGCTTCCACTTTGGTGACATTTCGATTTACATAGCTTTTTTTCTTTACGAGACTTGCGCTCGTCGGATTTACAGCTACCTTAACAGCCACATCGACTATAGCCTGTCTTGGATGACAATCTTGCACATTCTCTTAGTTAAATCTCTATCTGTGGAATATCTTCGCCATATATAAACTTCTCATTATATATTGTCAATTGGTTCCTGGCATAAAGTTGATTTAGAATTTCGTGTTTCGTGCATAATTTATACAGATCATCATCTGTTACTTCAAGAACAAACGCCAAAATATTTCTTCTATCGGTGCGACCTCTGTCGGCATCTGGGGCTCGAACTATAGCTGTGTCACCTTTTTGAGCATCAGAGTATTTTAGGTTAGAAGTTTGAACCATTTTTTCAGCTTGTTTTAGATTGTTTGCTGAATTCTTCCTAATTTTCAATATATCGGCTTTCTTTCTCTTCACATAGGTTGTCCTATTGCTGTCAATTAATTAAAGTGCCCAAAGAAATAATAGCGGTATTTATAATGACCGGGCGATGTGAGAAATTATCGTAAAGTAATTCAAATTTATCAAATTGCCCGATTTTAATGGTCATTTTTCATAATAACCAAGCATTATGAATACTGACCTAAATAATCACATTGCCCGTAACATATGTTTTGCAAAAATTTTCATACCAAAATCATGCTGAAATTCAGCAATAACTGAAAATGATTCAATATTCCTAATATTATCTCTCGCGTGCTAATTTCTATTTTTCAACTGTAGCTGTTCGTAATTCAAGTTATTGCTCAAAGATGGCACATTTCCGTATTTTGGGTGTAGCAACGGAAGAGCATTCAATGTCGATCGTCTTGATCCCGAATCGTATGTACTACTTGCCCTTAATAAATGAAATTGTAGCTGGGGAGCCGACGATGCTAAATCGGGATTTACTCGAGCCTCACGAGATTTACTGGAGACCTAGTGGATTTTGAAGACTAGATGGTAGAAAGAAAAAAAGATTCTATGATGTATACACTTTCAGCGGTGGGAAAGCGTCTGCAGGGTCTCAAAGATGTAAAAAAAAAACGTCAGGAGTACATACTCGAGCGTGTCAGATTAAGATACTGTATATTATTGGTGAATGTAGATAAAAACACACTGTAATTATTGTATAAATCTTTGGCGATCGATTTCGGCTATGATTAAGCCATCATCAGGCCAGCTGAAATTACAATTTCACAATTTAAATGATGCTATTTTTTATGTAAACTGTGGTCATTGTAAAAGAATGAGAGTGTGCAATCTTACCGTCGTTGGAGGTAAATTGGTAAACATATATGATGAGTCAAGATCAAGAATGAAATATGTGACTTCAAGAAATAATTTTTCTCTATTCAATTCTTTGTAATATATCCCAAACGTCGAAGATACTGTATATGCCCTACGTGTCTCTTATAATGAATTCATGCTTATCTGACAGTTTGCGCAGTGAGACTGGCCGTACGGAAGAGTTGAAAATGGTAAAAAAAAAAAATTCCAGCGCGTCAAATTTTTGGAGTATATGCTAATTGGACCCAAAGGAAGCTACTTTTCAAGGGACTGACAATTTAGACGTGACGCAAAGTCACAGCGGTCCTTTGAAAATGTAAAAAAAATCGTTACTTGTACATACTCGAGCGTGTCAGATTTTTATACAGATGGGTAATCTCGGTGTTGCAGACGTGTTGACCCATTAATCTGACACTAATCAGAGGGAGTTTTGTCAATCTGACACTTTGAAGATGATAAAAATGCTTCTTTTTCGAATATTCCCCTGCCGGTGCCTCTAATAGTTTTTGGATTGATTATGAAAGGGAAGGGATTTGATGATGTTTGAAAATGGGATTTGTGGGAGAATTTCAATTGACTTATATTTGGGGTGATTTTAAAATTAATGAAATTTAACAGTTTCTATACATTTAATGATTTCCAATTCCTAATGTTTATTTACAAAAACTAAAAGAAGTCGAATGAAACCATAACAAATATTAATAATATAACAGTAGTCATTAATTCTTCCTTCAGACAAAAAAACCATCTTTTCTCAGATTTTTTCAACATCTATTGTTTTGTGTAGCTTTCAGCAAATTCTATTTCATTATATACATGGTGTTTCGTGAAGTAATATTAAGGTTATTCACAACGTACAATTTTGTTTTTATCGAAAACAGTCATAAATTTTTCAATATCAATAGCACCAAATTCAATAGATCTCAAACAAATGAACAAATTCGAAAACTGAAATCGTTCATTTCAGAACAATTAGAATAAATTATATTGATGATTTCCCAGCGAGTTCATTTCAGTTCGCTCGGAAAATTAAATATTTCAAAGACTCTTCTATCAATTCAATATGAACATAGAGGACTCATGTGCTACTATTTTGTGATAACGAAAATGACAAATTCGTTTCCATACACCTGCCAACGTCAGCAATAAAAACAACTATTCAGGACTTCTCATTGGAAGGATCAGAGTGGAATACTGCTACTATAATCAAATAATAATTATGAGATTCTATTTTTGTTGATAGAAAATTGGAGCAGTGCAATTGTTAAAATTCCACAAACGGAATTAAATGATATAATGCCTAATGCATAAAAGTTATTTTAATATTTTGGACATGGAAACATTCCAATAAGATGTCGTGAATCATTCATCGAAATGATTTCCATTATATGAAATGAATTTTAAATTGTGCAAACAGATATTGTTACTTTCATTCAATCACATCCTGATTAATCTCAATACGAACTCAAATAACGATATATTCAGGGCAGTGTGTTTATGCAATATCGACAAATAATACTACATTTGTTTTGGGTATGCGTATGTGGTAAGGTGATGATTATGTTGACTTCGAAAAACACAATACACAGGATGTTCCACTTGAAGGCTTTTTCGATTTCTGTGAGTAAATCAAAATATGTATTCATTCCAGAATCGAATGACTTCTACTCCAACTAAAATTTCAAAATCAAATAAACTGAGTGACAAATTGAAGAGAAATCAGAGCCCATATTGAAATGCAGTAGTTTTCATTCTGATCTTCTCCATTTATATTATCCTTATGCGATTAGACATTAGTTTACTCTCTAATGAATGAAACTGTTTTAAATATGAAAAGGGATTATTCAAGAAAGTATACAAAAATTTGGATCTGCAGCCAGCATTCATCAAAATTTTGAGAGCAGATTACTTGTACAAAATAACCTGTGCCTGTTGAATATCAAATTGAAATACCTACACATTTCGTTACAAGTCACGATCCTTTATTGCGTCAATTACGCTCAAAGACATCGGCATGATCCTTCCACTGCCTTTCAAAATTACATGCAGAGCACATTTGGGAGTGTTTCATCAACCTCTACTGTTAGAAGATGACTCCATCGTGCAAATCTTTACTCACGGCGTCATTTGGAGGTACCAACTTTACTTTCACTGCTCATAAATGCTCGTTCATAGTGCATACCGGATGGCTTCTGCAGTGTGGCGTTATGTCTACTGATGAGACCATAATTGGGTTGTAGAGTGACCACTGCAGGTAAAGGGTCTGGAGAAGTCCTGGCCGTCTCCAGAGACTGGCCTTCCTTCGCGAGATACCTCCATATCAAGGCAGGATAAAAATATCCTGGGGAGGAATCATGTACAACCCACCAATCCCATTGCTCACTATTCGTGAGAATATGACTGGCCCACTGTACATCGAAAATGTTATAAGACACATCAATCAACCTTTATGTTACGATTAAGGGTTCCATTTTCCGCCCCATTGTCCGCCCTTGGAAAAGTAGTAGAATGAGTAAACGCCAGGATGCTTACAGAAGAAACTGAAAATCTGAATCTCATTCCTGCAGAACAATTCGGATTCAGAAGAGATCACTCAACAGAAAAGCAATTACTGAGACTCACAGAATACATAACAGAAGGATTCCAAAATAAACAAGCAATAGATCTTGTTCTCCTAGATGTCGGCAGAGCATTCGACAGAGTATGGCATGAAGGATTGATTTACAAAATGAGATATGCTGGATATTAAATCAAACTGTGCATAAGAATTATTTGAGGAGCAGAGGATTCAACGTGAAAAAGGAAGGAGAAAACTCCACAACTAGATATATGGAAGCAGGGGTGCCTCAAGGGTCAGTACTGGGGCCGTTACTGTATAATATATATATTTACGATATACCAAAATCTCCAAGGACTATGCTGACACTATATGCCGACGACACCGGAATCGCAATGAGACATTGCAAGCCAGAAATCATAGAAGGAAAATTACAAGAAGCTATAGATGAAATTAATGACTGGTGCATAAAATAGAAAATAAAGCTTAACGGACAAAAGAGCCAAGCAATATTACTGCAGAAAAGGAAACTGAGAACTACAACAAATCAAGAGGTAGATGGAGAAGAAATCGAGTGGAAAAACGAAGCGAAATATTTAGGTATCACCCTAGACAAAGGTTTAACTTGGAGAAGCCATATCAAACAAGCCGTTGACAAAACCAAGGCAGCGATGAATATGCTCTACCCGCTGATAGGTAGGAAAAGCCACATGTCAAATGAGACAAAATTGAAAATAATCAAAGCCGTTGCTAGACCGCAACTGATTTATGGATCAGGTGCTTGGGGATTCGCGGCAAAGAGCCATATACAAAGAATTCAGGCAACAGAAAACAAGCTTTTACGATGTGCCATAGATGCGCCTTGGTTTGTCAGGAACAAACAGATATATCGAGATTTGAAGTGGGAAACCATCACCGAATTTATGAAGAGGAAAGCTGAAAAGTTATTCGAACCAGCGAAGGAACATCCAAACGAAAAACTCAGGAGACTGGTGGACTACGATCCGGAGGAAGACAGAGGAAGAATGAGAATTTACAAAAGGAGACCGCGAGATCAATTGAGGAGAGATTTAAATGAGTACGGAAACTTATTGAAACTATACTAAGAAGAGATATTCGAAATGGACGAACATGAAAACCCTGGCACTACAATGTGCAAGAAGAAATTTACCGATCAAGGGATAAATGGTTTATAGGCAAATGCCCGGAATCAATGAAAAGCAGGTTAGGTTTAGTGGCTCGCGAACTCAGGAGAGTGAGTATCCCCACAGTGTTCCCTAGAAATGGGTTCCTCTGGGCGAGACATAGAGCCCCGTGTTTTCACGGTCGCAGATTTCCCCTGCTCTATAAAAAAAAAGAGTTCCATTTTCATGGATGACACACTCGCCCACATCGAGCAGGAGCAGAAGAAAAGGCAAGGACAAATCGCCAGATTGCCGTGGCCTGTGAACTCGCCTGCTCAGAATTCCATCGAAAACTGTGGGATCTTTTAAAGAGAGCGTATCAACGCTCCCAGAAATACAGAAGAGTTGATTATTGCTACGAGAGAAGAATGGAAAAACATCTCCCAGAAAATAATTAACAATGATTGTTTCAATGCATCGACAAGTGAATCTATTCTTGGAGAGAAAAGGAAGAAATGCAGACTTATGAAGCGTTCAAACTTCAGATTTGTTAAGATATTTCACAAATTATTTTTTTGTGCTAATTGAAAAAAAAATATTTTTTAAATATGGCTGTTTGAATTATTTGAACCAAGATTGGACCTAAATATTTCAGATGATCTTCTCAGAAACAAAGCTTTTTCCACGAGCAAAATTCATTTTTGGAAAAAAATACGGTAATCAAGAAACTATGGGGATCTTAGACTTTTGACGTTGTAACTATATTCTTCTTACGGCCGGTTTCATAATCAAACCTAAAGTCCCTTTAATTTTGAAGCCTCCTTTAACCCTCCTAAAAATGACACTAAAGAAAGCTTTAAGCTTAAAGTGAATTTGATTATGAAACTGGACGTAAGACAGCTGTTTATAAAGCAGTCGTCCTCCCAACGCTTTTTTACGGAAGCGAAAGCTGGACGCCCTACAGGCGACATATTAAACAGCTAGAATAAACGCAACAACGTCATTTAACACAGATAATGCACATAAAATGGTTCCACAAAGTTTCGAATGCAGAAGTCTTGCAGCGCGCGAGTTGTAAAACAATTGAGACTCAAGTAACGAGGGCCCGACTGAGATGGAGCGGCCACATTCTGAGGATGCAAGACACAAGACTCCGCAAAATAGCTCTGTATGACAGAGGGAGCCCGGAAACCAGGAGGCCAGTATAAGCGGTTTAAGGATACACTACATTAATCCCTAAAATCAGATAATGCCAATCATAACTGGGAACAACTAGCGTTAGACAGGTCACAGTGGAGATCTATGGTGCACAGTTATAATGGAGACTCGAGAAGAATACAGCGGCGGCCAGATCTGGTTGGTGACTATCTATGCCCGGAGTGTGGAAGGATCTGTAGGTCACGGTTGGGTCTCTTCAGTCACAGGAGGGCACACAGTCGCAATCAGCCCTGAGAAATTATAAGTCTGTTCTTTTTTTTATGTCTTTTTGCAGATTTATTCCCGGTAACGGGATACAGCAATGAAAGGAATATATTCTTCCACACCGCATACACTATATACCTACTGATACTGAGTTCGAAAAATACACTCCGTTGCCTTTCTCTACTTCTCTTTTCATCTAATCTTTTCCACTCGATTAAAAGAACGATAGGAGTAGATAAAGGTGACGTAGTGTATTTTTTGAACTAAGTGAGAGATGTCGCATTCATCGTCTAGCTCATTCGATTTCCTTATTGTCAAAAGTTCAATTTGATGAGGTTGAAAAAATTTAGTACTTCTCTAAGCCTTTTGTGGTATATACCATGTAGGTGCAAACATGTTTACTAATGGAGGTATTACTGAATGTCCAATATTGTTGAGGAAACTTATAAATGTATGACATCGTATAAAATTAACAAACTGTTTAGTGATACCATTTCTAGTTTATGGTTGTTGTGTTCATATTCGTAATGAAGTGCGGATGTCCTCCAGTAGTACTGTGATGGGCGCCTGCTTCTCCACTTTGTATCGAAAAATGTCTGTACGATATATACTCCGGAGGTACCCCAGGCTGATCTCTTTTGATGGCCTGTCTCTGCTTTTTGACCTTGAGATATCCCAGAATGGATACTAACACTATGAAAACAATGAAGCCCATACAACAACCTATTATTAAACCGAGTCTGCGCGTTAGTATGGATGGTGGTCCTCCCAGTCCATGTTCAGGGGCACCAACACCGATCAGCATGGAATCTGGCATGCTCAATGTGGCAACCTCGGAACACTTACTCGTGGGAGAGTCCGCGAGCAATGGCAACATCGCGTCACTGTACACTTCCATTGAATTATTGTTGTCAGGTCGTAAACGCGCGGCTAGATGCGATTCTGCAGTTTCCCGTCGTTGCGAGGCCCAATTGCCCATAGCCAGAACACATATCAGGTACTTCGTGCCAGGCAGCAATTTGTGAAGTCTCACGGAGCGGGAAGAGCGATCCAACATTTTTCCTCGTATCTAGAAGAAAATGCCATTTTAAATTTATACTACTAAGGCAGTAAATTCGCTTACGATGAAGGGTAAAGGCCCATAAAACCAAAATGAAAAAATTATTCGCTGCTTGATCAAAGTTTCGCTAAACATCTATTTATATACCAGTTGTCGCAAATAATGAAAATTACGTTATATGAAATGATTAACGGTAATCAAAACTATATGTTCGATATCTGTTTTTCGGAAGAATGTTCATTTTACCAACGGAATTGTAAGTCGGCATAACTGTCAGTGGCGGAGTAACCTAACTGGGGGCCCTAAGCGCAATACAAATCTGGGGCCCCTACTAAGAACAACTGCAATGTAGGACACAGACATATCTTATGTAAATACATACCGAGGGCTTTTTTTTTTTTGATTTATCTTTATTTCAATACGAACAAGAAAAAAGAGTCAGGATAAAAATAATAAGAAAAATAAATAAACATATTTGAATAATTGAAAATATATAAATAGAAACTAATGCAACTATTTTATTCTATAGGAAAGAAAAACAAAAAACTACTGAACAAAATTGAAATATTCACAAAAACCATAAAAACAAAAAAAACATCTTTTTATTCAATTTTAATGAAATAAATAATCGCCTCTATTTTGGTCATAGGTTTTTCGTGATCACTTACACTCAATTGCAATAGGACCTCTCTAATATTTTTGTAGCTTTCAGGTAAGACACGTACAGCATCAGCTCTTGATGACCATCTATACTCCATTCACATTTATTTTAGCAGTCGGTTGGCCATGAAATGATTTTTTCAAGTTTTTGTAACTAGATCGGAGTAAGGTTGGCACTCATGAAATGTCGTTAATGTCATAACGCCGTTGCCACAACAAATATCAATTCTTATTACGAAAATGCCGAAAGCAATTGAAAAAAGAGACAGGGTTTCAGGAAGTGCTATTTAGAATTCAGGTACGCTCATTCAAATAGTTATACCCTGATATTCTAAAATCCACAATACGTCAGAATATAGCGAACATATTCAATGTAAGAGAATTTATATAATGTTTCATCTGAATCTAAATGACTTATATTTTAGCTGAATATTTCCACAATCAGAAAGATTGTAAATGAAGAGAATGACAAAAAATTTCCTTCTATTGGGAGACCCAAAAAAGCGGTGGCATTTGAGAATTTTATGTTTGAGTGATTTAATGCGAAAAGTTTACTACAGGATTTTCGATGAATGTCATCGTCAAAAAAGAAAAATAGAAAATTGATTTTTCTATTTTTCATTTGACTTGTCCTATACATTGTGAATGTCTTAAGATACCAATAAATACCTAATTATTATTATTACATCATCAATGTATTAAGATGAACAGCCACAATTACGCGCCAGTTGTCATGTTAATTGTTTAATCATGTGAAATTTTTGTTCAGAGGTGAAGTTCATTTTGTATTTTCCATGCAAACAACTGGATTTGCTATGCCTTCAACCAGCTTGTATAAACTTCAATTATGTTCGTCACATATTGTCCGAAGAGATTCGACATTGTCATAAAATACGTAATAACAGAAACTTTTACGTAGAACGGGCAACATAGCGTTGATTTAAAACCCAAAAATGTTTTGACAAGCGTCATAACCCCAAATTTTCGTACTATACAGAGTGAATTGTGTCAAATTTCCATGGCCAACCGACTGCTAAAATAAAAGTGAATGAAGTATATGTTATAATTCGCCAAACCATAGATATTTCCCAAACATGATTTAGATTTTTGTCATTATGTTCATATACAATCCTTATATCCTTCAATAGTTTCACTTCAAATGAATGAAATGTAATGGATGCATTCATTAAAACTTTTCTTGGAAAAAACGAATCATATCAGTTCAGTATAGGATGGTTTATGCTACATAATTTATCTTTACAGCTCACAAGATGACTTCTATAAATAATTATATTTCACAACAGTTGACACATCACAAAAAAAAGAACTAAAAATAATTTTTTCTTCTAGCTTGTGGAAAACACGGTTTGACGTTTGGAAAGAAGTAAGTTTCCAAACTAGTGCGGAAAGAGGCTCTTTCCGCACGCATATGCAGCTTCCATCCTCAGCGGAGAAAAAAAACACGATTTTTTCGCGATTTTTTCGATTTTTGACAAACTTGCGTTCGGCGCTCGAGGTCACAAGCTTGGATTATTCATTAGGCAAACATCATAAACTAGTCTGCAAGAAATCAGAACTACCGGATTTGACGCATGCTGTGATGTATAAAGTTTTTTAAAAGACCCAATATCTACAACACCAAAATTCTGGTAAGTCTGCCAGAAATCCTTCATACAGATATCAGCCTGGAGAATTAAACTCTAGAACAGGTCGAGCAGTTCAAATACTTGGGCAGCTTCATAAATACTAGGGCTAAGCTAGACACGGAAATACACAACCGTATCAATTCGGCATCACGTATCAATCTAAAGACCAAGACAGCTGTTTATAAAGCAGTGGTCCTCCCAACGCTTCTTCACGCAAGCGAAACCTGGACGCCCTACAGGCGACATATTAAACAGCTTCAACAAACGCAACAACGTCATTTAAGACAAATAATGCACATCAGATGGTTCCATAAAGTTTCGAATGCAAAGTCTACGACCAAGACTAAGACTAAGATGGAGTATGCATTCTTAGGATGCAAGACACAAGACTCCCCAAAATAGCTCTGTATAGGGCCAATTCACAGAGGGAGACCGAAAACCAGGAGGCCAGTATAAGCGGTTTAAGAATATACTACATCAATCCCTAAAATCAGTTAATGCCAATCATAACTGGAAACAACTAGCGTTAGACAGGTCACAGTGGAGGTCTTTGGTGCACAGTTATAATAGAGACTCGAGAAGGATACAGCGGCGGCCAGATCTGGTTGGTGACTATCCATGCCCGGAGTGTGGAAGGATCTGTAGTTCACGGTTGGGTCATAGTCACAGGAGGGCACACAGTCGCAATTAGCACTAAGAAATTATAAGTCTGTCCGCACCGTTTTGTTTTTTTGTCTTTTCGTAGATTTACTCCCGGTAACGGGATACAACAAGGAAAAGAGTTACTAGACTGTAATTTTTAATTCCAAAAACGACAGATGAAAGGGTCGGAAAGGGTGACACCCCTCCAAAATTGGATATCATTTGTGGTTTAGTTCAATATTATTGAACATTGAATATCTTATAAAGCTATATATAAGAGGGCCTGAAGCGGTCAAAACTTCTTAGGCCCGGTTGTTCAATTCGTGATTAAAGTTAATCCTGGATTAATTTTGACATTTCCATTCAAATCTGTCACGTTAATCCAGGATTAACTTTATTCTCGGCTTAAACCTTAATTGAACAACCGAGCCTTAATGTGATTCCACTCATGAAAAAATAATGAACTACATTGCGCAAAAAAATTAACGCACATTATGGAAATCTCAAATTTATTCTACAACTGAAGGTGTTCTCAATGATAATTATTTTCATCAGAATTATGCATGCATATGTTATCCACTTTCAACGGTTTTCTTCAATACAGAGGTTTTTTCCCAGCAGGAATAAAAAAAAAGATATTATTAGATTTTGAATGTATTGGCACCATTCTAAAATCAGTTGTTCTCGATCAATTCTAGTGATCAATAGTTTTTCTTTCGTTTGATTTTCTACACTCGATCGCTATGCAACGCGAAACACGCAATTTGACCCAAGAGGAATGTGCCCAAGCGGTAGTTTTGCGAAATGAAGGGTGGACATACACAAGAATTGCAGAAAGGTTTGGACTTTCCCATACAAGTGTGTCCAGAATGTTGCAGCAATTCAGGGAGACAGGTATGAATGTCCGAAGACCAGGACAGGGTAGACCACGGGTAACAACTGCCATTCAAGAACGTTACTGGAGTGTTTCTTCGTTGAGACAACGGTTTGCAACCGCTCGCCTCCTTCAAATTCAGCTTGAGCAAACTCATGAGGTGCAAATTAGCACTCAGACAATAAGAAATTGCCTCAGAGAATATGATTTAAGGCCTCGTGTCGCGGTAAGAGGCCCAGCTCTTACCCCAGCCCATCGAAGGGCGCGTTTGTATTTTGCGAGAGAGCATATCCATTGGGAAGAGGCCGATTGGGAAAGAGTTCTCTTCACAGATGAGTCTAGATTCTGCCTCTACCATTGACGTTCCCTTGTATACAGACGTCCACATGAAAGATATGCTAAGTGCAATTTCCTGAATACTCTACTGGTTTTGGGGGAGGATCGATTATGGTATGGGGTGTAATATCTTTGACTGCTCGCACAGACCTCGTGGTCGTTGATAATGGAGCTATGAATGCTGATAAGTATATAAGGAACATTCTTGAAGAGCATGTAGTGCCATTTGCCCCATACATTGGTGAAAATTTCATTTTTATGGACGATAATGCCAGACCCCATCGTGCGCGCATCGTTCAGGAGTACCTTGAAGAGGTTGAAGTCTCTCGGATGGAATGGCCAGCAAGTCCACATCTCAATCCGATTGAGCAGGTTTGGGACAACCTCAATAGAAGGCTGAGAAGTTCAGAAAATCATCCAGCTACTCTTAATGACTTAGGAATCCAACTCGGAGAAATCTGGGAAGGATTAGATCAGAACATTTTAAGATCACTCATTTTGAGTATCAATCGTCGTTGCCGAGCTGTAATTAACGCAAGGGGTGGAAATACCAAGTATTAAATCATTTATCAGCATTTCAGTATTTTGAAAATTGTTCATTTCTCTTCTTTCACATAAGACTCGGTGAAATCCTGAATTGTCTTGTTTCGTTCAAAACCTTCCCGAGAGAACATAAAAAATAAGTTATAAAGTCAATGTAGAGTTAACTTTCATTAAAATTGAGATTTTCAGAATGTGCGTTAACTTTTTTGCGCAGTGTACATTTATGGTTTCCGCTTGTAGAATTACTCATTGGCAACCCTGTTTTCGAAAATCTTGAAGATGATAAGAAAGGGCTTTCAATTTTTCCCTACGACGCTGACGTCTAATGATAATATTGCTAAAAGATAAAGCGATTCGAAGCATTTCCATAACTCTGAGTTAATATTATAAATTGCTTGTTTGTTGAGTTTTCTTGTATAACATATTTCAGTTATCGTTAATAATGCCTCCATCTCACAATTTTAAACTAATCGAAAAAACAGGGCTGCGTAACATCAGGATCCACTCAGGCATATGAAACGAGCCTAATCCTCGCTGAAAACAGAGCGATCAGTTTCTCTACCCGTGAAATTTTCCGTCTAAATATAAATCAGAGAAGTTTTTCCATTCTGCGAGCATTTATGAACGAAATACAACCCAGGTAAAACGAATGTAAATTTTCGGTAATTGCAATTAATTCCCGGCGTGGCCATGCGCGAAGATCGTTAGAAGTTCCCCCGATTGAAAGTTCTGGCCGCTCACCTGGCTCGTAAACTAGGTCGATTAATTGTTAATGACTTTGAAAACTGCTTTTTTTATAGTTGGGGTGGGAAGCGGGATTTGTATCTGGGGCGGAAACTGCCGATTTTGGCTTAGTGAAAGGGAAATTATAGTTTCGTTATCCTGGATTTCATGAAAGGATATAAAAGCGAATTTATTTCTTTCAGTAGACATTGAAAATATAAACTGCTCCACATGAGTTAGAGATATTGACTTAAATTGCAAAAAATATAGTTAAAATAGGATTTTTGTGATGAAAATTCATATTAATATGATTTCAAGTTGCAAATTAATTTTAGCCTGTCGGTCTGCAGCGTATAGAGGGTGGTTAAGAAAAATCGAGTAAAATAACGAAATTTCATTCCCAGAGAATTCAAGCATTTTAAGACTATCAATACAATGTATGGCCTCCACGGGCATCAATAACAGCTTGACATCTTCTTTGCATACTACACACGAGGTTGTTGAACATTTATGAGGAATTTGGTTTCATGAACGGGACAGAAGCTCTCTCAGATCATTTAAAGATTCTGGGATAGGTTGCTGATTATCTAATCTTCTTTGAAGCATATTCCATGCATGTTCTATGCAATTCAAATCTGGTGAGTGCGGAGGTATTGGTAAATGTGGAATACCAAGCTCCTCGCGTGCATTCTCAACTATGGCTGCACGGTGCGGTCTAGCGTCATCGTCTAGAAATTGAAAAGTTTCACCAATAGCAGCGTGAAAATTTGGCACAACATTGTCAATGACATGCTCCCTATAGTATAAGGCGCTCATATTCACAGGACAAATGTGTAGACCTGTGCTCCCGTTGAAACATATCCCGGCCCATACCATAACACTACCATCTCGGAATGGATAGACTTCTTGGACATAGCGACGATTATGGGGTATGAGTGGGATTGCCCATACCCTTACTCTTCGAGAATCTGAAAATCGTCCATATCTGGATTCATCAGTGAAAAGGACACTAGGCCATTGATCGTTCCAATTGATATGTTGCCTTGCCCATTCCAGTCTTTGACGCTTATGGTCACGTGTTAATGGAACTCCTCTTACTGGACGTCTAGAACCTAGATTCATCTCTCTCAAACGTCGTCTGATGGTTTCGATGGAAACTTGGATCCCATCTGCATTTTGAAGAGTATTCCGTAGCATTCTATACGAAGATGTAGGGTTTCTTCTCGCCGAAACGGTGATGAAACGATCCTGAGCAGGTGTTTTTCGTCGCCCACCAAGCCTTGGTCTTTCCAACACGAAACCTGTCTTCCTGAACCTATACCAAAGACTTTGGCTGACTTAGAGCCTTTCCGCTACAACAACCTGAGTTAGGCCACCCTGTAGCATTCCGATAGCCCTATTAGCCTCAGCATTTGTTAATTTACGTCTTGGCATTTTCAGAAAACTCGTTTCAAATCGAAGCCTTTGATAAACTGACTTAATTTCAAAATAAGAACATTCATAAAGCATATCCAAAGAACCAAACTTCAGAAAAAAGGCGACCAGATTGACGAAATGTCTCATACTGATTTTTATTGGATCGATTCAAGTTGTTATTGAGTTTTAAATGATTTTACAGCGATTTTCTCGAAGATTATATACTTTTAAAAACGATTGAATACGATATCCCTAACGCTTGTGGAGCAGTTTATTTGGGGTTGTATTTTCATTTTTGTCACTACGAAGATGACCAAAAGTAAAGCAGTAATAATTCAAACACTCTCAAATTGAATAACCCCATAAATATATCAAAAACTGCAATAGAAGAACATTAGATATTGAACATTGAGGAATCGTTTCTTGTCCTTTTGATTGAATCATATCAGTTTGATAAAATCTCCGAATGTTGATGAGAAAATAATGATCCACCGTGTTCCAGCCGAAGCACGCTTGCCTTTATATATCTAGACCTGTTAATAGTTTTTTCTACGAGCGTGCTCGTGCAACCCTTTTTCCGCACGCATTTCGAGTTGCAAAGAGTCACTGTCGCGCACGCAAATGTTAAAGAGTAAATTGAATTCTGTCATGTCTCTATGCACCGAATGCCAACGATGAGATACCCATGTTAACGACATGCAGATTTATGTCTGTCATTATACTAGATGAGTCTTTGTTTTGTACAACAGAAGATTATTGAGTTCAAAAGAAACACTTTTTTCCTATATCATTTTTTCCGATTCGGCACTGATTAAAAGATATAGCCATTGTTAGTTTTCATAATGAGCTATTCCACCCCTGTAAAAACAAAATTATATACTTTATAACTAGCTAAATCTGTGACATTACACGTCTGTGGCTTTTTCGAACAGATTTGTATACACCCAATTTTTCAAATTTTCAGAAATTCTTTAATTTTTGAACATTAAATTGCTCGAAAACGGCGCATTATACGAGAAAACTTTTATATTACAAAACGTTCAAATATTCATTAGATAGCGCCCAACTTAGTTCCAAGAGCTGGGTTCTTTGAATTCTTGGTATTTTTATGGTACGTAATGGTTCTAATGAGAAAACTGGAAGACAGTTCATTCATTAATCAATTTGTTTATTGTCATAAAGAGACCGTATCATAAGAAAATCATAAATAAAGCACCAAGAAACTATACTGACACACAGGTCTTGTATATGTCGGTTTTTTTTGTGTGGTTCTGAAAATTCTATCGAAATCTAATCTAATCTAATCGAAAATAATACGATTACCGAAAGTAGCTATTTTCTGGGCACTTTTTTCCTTTATTCCATTTTGCGTACCTGATTTCTTATCACCAAAATAGCTACGACACCTCCAGTGTTTACAATTCTGTCGTATATGTATGTCTCGTAATTCAAGAAATGCAATCGTTTATATATGACTGATTCTTGTTTCTTGTAAGGCTGAAATATCTGGTTTTCTCTCTGATATTATTTGATCTATCTTAGATTTTCGAGTTCTGACCACGTTCAGTGGAGATTTTTTACATTTCATTCTCAGTTTACAAAATAATTTTGTTGTATAAAGGTGTCTAGATCTAGATGATCAGCGGATTCAGAGACTTTTTACCTACAGATTAGTCGTTAGTTTTGCCAGATTTTTCTTACTGTTGCTGTTTCATTTGCGCTGGATTAATTGCTTTTTTATTCGTCTTGTCTTCTTTGATTGTGAACATTACTTTCTACTGGACTTTCTGTGCAGTTGTTGTGCAGATTTTTGGCCACTTCCCTTTATTCTTGTCGCCAGCTTGAAGTCACTACATTCTTTGTAGTTTGCTCGATGGCCTTCTGTTACACAAGATGTGGCATTTCTTCCTTCACCTTTTTTAGTGAGTTCACCCAATAAACACACACGTGTATTATACGTTTATATGTGGTGGAGGACGTTGATTGAGGGTTACTCGTTGAATTTTGTAACGTTATTTCGAAACCTACATTCCACCATACGTTCATTTCACCTAAAATCGACGTTTATAATTTAGCTGATTACTGATTACAACTTGAAACGTTGTAATTTCAGTGTACCCTCAACGTGTATTCAATAGGAAGCGAGAAACATTAAATTAACGTTGAATACCATACCATTCAACAACTCGTTACTGGAGTCACCAATATGTAACGTGTCTTTAGCGTACTTCCTCAACCTATATTCAATAGGAAATAAAAAACATTACATCAACGTTGTAAACCAAATCATTCAACAACTCGTTACTGTAGCCACGAATATGAAATTGAATTAAGAGCAAGGAACATTACAATGACGTTGAAGACTAAAGATTAATCTTTGTTGAAGACAAAACTATCCAAGATACCCTTTCTGTAGTCACTATTATGAAACTGAATCGTTTCCTTGTCATGCAAAGTGGTAAATATTGAAAAAGAATGAGTGGCATGTATATGGCTTAGTAAGAGCAAAACCGATCACTTTTTTATAATGGATTGAGTATGTTCTACCAGTTACCATTAGTTATGAGATCAGCCTTTTATTTGAATCCATTCAAGAGACTGATATGTCCGCTATGTCACTGTAACACTAGAACGAAACGTATTTCCTGAAGACATTTTGCCGGTTTCTCAAGGTAGCGTGACTTGAAGAACTCAACGTTACTTCCACGTATCTGTGTTTATTGGGCTTGGGCACAGTCTTTGACGCTATGGCTTTCCATTCATTACGCACACCTCCAGGAGCATTTGTTTTGTAAATTCTAGATTCCTCGTTAAAGGAGGAGCTTTATTACGTGCGCGTTCAGTTATAGTGAGGTTTGTTGATTTTCTCCTCAATCAATTATCTTAACTAGCGATTTATTATGGAACGTTGCATGAACGAAGCCGCGGGTTTAAGGTAATCTCTAATAATATTCGTAGTCATAGTGAAAACCTCATGATATGACTCAAGAATCCTTTCTGATCTCGAATTCACGCCTATGTAATCTATAACTGTGCTGCAAAACACGACACAAAATTAGACACTGCATATCTGTATCATCGGAACGAACGTTGAGGCCAAAAATGTAATATTTAGCAAGAACAGAGGTTTGTGTCTCTAGTCTCTGAGTAATTAAAAATGAACGCCGTTTATTTTCTTCCAATTTGATATTGTGCGTACCTATATAATATTAATAATAACATCGCCAAGGATGCCTCAGTGGCGGACGATAGCTGTCGTTATGGCTGTGCGACACATGAAACTATCCAGCACATCACCGGGGGATGTCAGAAGTTCGCGGGCACGGAGTACAAAAATAGACATGATGCTGTTGCCAAGATTCTTCACCAAGAATTGGCACTAAAACACCAACTTCTAATTTCGAAAAAGGTTCCTTATTACAATTATACGAAGGCGTAGAAGGGCCACATAATATTTTAAAAATATTTTTCCTTAAATTCCGACTTTGAAGTCGGAATTTAGTTAAATTCCGAGTTCAAAGTCGGAATTTAACAAAATTCCGAGTTCAAAGTCGGAATTTAACAAAATTCTGAGTTCAAAGTCGGAATTTAACTAAATTCCGAGTTCAAAGTCGGATCGTTAAATTCCGACTTTGAACTCGGAATTTAACTAAATTCCGACTTCAAAGTCGGAATTTAAGGAAAAATATTTTTAAAATATTATGTGGCCCTTCTACGCCTTCGTACAATTACCATCCGGATGCTGTGCTGGAAAATGAACATCACAAGCTCTACTGGGATCGCACGGTTCTCACAGACCGGAAAATAACCCACAATAGACCAGACCTCATATTGCTCAATAAGGATGAGGACACAGCACTATTCATCGACGTGGCAATTCCAAAAAATAACAATCTCCTAGATAGGCACACTGAAAAAATTTCAAAATACAGAGATCTCGAGGAACAAACCAGAAGACAGTGGAAGCTGAAAGATATAAAGACCATCCCTGTTGTCATTTCATCTACAGGCCTGATACCGAAGAAACTACTAGAGAACTTGAGGAGACTTCAGTTGGACGAAAATGTTTATAAAGTCACGCAGAAGGCGGTACTGCTCGGAACGGCGAGAACTGTACGCAAGTACATGGGGAATGCAGAGGAACACCGTCTGCTCCGACAGGAAGTGCGGGTGGAGCAGGAATCCAACCTACAGCAGGGAGCCGAGGAGCGACCCGGACCCGACCACCACCACGAGCCCGAAAACCTGGAAAGGGCTCCAACAGAACTTAATCCTCTTGATATCTGAGATATCTGGGATAAGTGAATTTTCCTCTGGAGAGGAGTGTGAAAGCCGCAAGGCTAAAGTCATAATAATAATTTATTGATCCTTTGAGACAAATCAATGTATAGGATAGGTCATATAGAAAGAAAAAAAAAAATACATTAGCTTATGACTATGACATCATTGAGGTAATCATTTACACTATAATAACATCTATTTAACATTAACTTCTTAACAGCTTTTTTGAATTTGCTGGAATCAAGATTTTGAATATTGTGGGGCAGATGGTTATAAAGTTTAATGCATTGATAGGAAGGAGACTTCACAAACCTAGTTGTTCTATGCTTGGGAACAAATAACATTCTCCCACTTCTGGTACCATAATTATGAAAACTAGACAACTGTACAACACTTTATAGGATGAAGCACTGTATAATTTTTTTTCAAGTTGCAGTAAATCTCCATTCTTATAATGATGTTGATAGCTTGATATCTTGAAAGGAAATTTTGTCAAAAAAATAACTTATGAATGGCTGCTTTGAAAAAATAGCTGTCGAAACATTAGCCTCGTGTTCAGTTTCTTATACGGCAATATTCTGTTTTTTTTGTGTGTACAAAGTATACGACCTCTTTGCGTCTTATGAATTTCTGTTCCATCGTATGCCTAGTAATGAAGAAGCGAACCAAATCAAGAAACACATCCTAACCCCAATTTGAAGGAAAACAAGTTCTCTCGTCCGAAGATGAAATACAATCTCCTTACATCCAAAAAGTCTGGAGTGCAAGGAATTTACACTTGCTTTGCTATTCACATCTTAATGAGATTTATATATGCATAAATTTCATGCTTGGCGACTTTGTGAAGTATTATAGCTGGAAATACAACGCTGAATGCACCACAAACTTCAAAAAAGTTCCCTAAAATTTACGCAAATCTCATAAAAATACGTGAGCGTATTACCGAACGAGATTCTTAGTGAGAAGTCCCGGTTTTAAAGGAAATGTTGACCGTTCGTGACGCGTTTACGGGAGATATTTCGGTTGGGCGAACGTATGAATATTTCTGAAGTTTCCAGATTATTTCCACTCGAAGTGGCATTCACAATTCATATTGCGAATGTCAGGTAGGTACCTACTATTCAGCAGTGTGCATGATATACACGATATTTATTGTAGGAATAAATAGCTGTAGGAAAATAAAATTGAATATTGATTTTCTTGGTAATAAGCTGCATGAGCATACTAAACATCGAAATATTGTACGGATCACACTATCACACATATGAAGTAGAATGATTTCTTAGATCTTTCTCCTCAACCGCCTGATTATATCGCATTTGATTGCGTTGTTGATCGTCTTCATCCACAATATCGATGCATAAATTTACCATAATCTAAGCATTAGGACATTCATAAATCACTTGTGATTAATGAGCTATTATTTACTGCTTGTCTTAGAAACATTCATAAATAGCTTGTGATTATTAACTGGTCTATTAAATATTATGTACAGGCATTTATGCCTCCTTTGGGTCCTTCATTTATTGTTTTGGAGGAATTTTGGTCAATAAAGTATAAGTATAAGTATAAGTATATTTATACATATAGGCTGGACAAAGAGATTTGTTGATTTTGAAATGTCAGAAGTTGCCCTTGCAAGTATTGAGATACCTATTTAAATGAATACAGATATTAATAAATGAAGTGAGATATTTTAGAAATAAAACATTCACAATCGTGGATTATGGAAAATATTTCACTCTGTTATTTTACAACTGAAAGCAGGTTATATGATTTTCTCAAAAACGAGAGGTTAAACCGTGACAAGTATTTCGCTATCACAATAGCATATAGGTACCGGTGGGTGGAATTGAAGATGCCATTGTGATAACGAAACGCATATGGTGGTTTAGGAACTCATTTTTGTGGAAATCATATAATCTGTTTAGTTCAATTATGGATTTTCATTAAGTATCGGCCGAGTATCGCTTATTATGGCTATTATTCAGGCAGATGACGTTTACAAAACGAGACGAAGTCGACGAGACCAACGAGACGAGATTTTACTGTAGTCTCGTCACGTATCGTAGGCTCCTAGTCTCGTCTCGTCTCGAGTCTCGTAAAAGTCTCGTAGTCTCGTCATTGATAACGTTTTTTGAAGCGGAATATTTACACCCAATAATTATAAGGGTGATTCATAATTATTGGATATATATCGCTTGTTGGTTAAAGCGTCGGCTCAGTATATCGCAACCGCAAGGTACTGAGTTCGATTCTGGGCTAGAGAAGACATTTTCTGGTCGATACGGGTACGGGCCACCATTCACTGTTGGGTTACAATTAACAGTGCTGAGCCTAAGGTGGCGTAAAGCGTAAAGTCACAGTTACAAAGCCTACACACAACACAACTGGTTCACCGAAAAGCCAACAGGGCTTTTACGAGTATAACTAATCAAATATTCTTTGAAATACAACAATTTCTCTGAAACTGAAATTCAGATATAAGAGAGTAAACATTCGATTTCTCATGAATGAACAATTGTTGGACAAGAATCGGCAACTTTTGTAAGGGTCACAAAATATCTGAACTCCCGTAACTTTTGTGGAGTAGTATAGATCCAAAGATTAACCCTACTTTATAAAAACAGAAATTTCACACCTATAAAATAAATATTGTTATTAATTAGGCTGATAATGTAGGTTCATTCCTGCAATATCAATTGCACATAATTCTTGTTTATGAACAGCAGTACAACTTACCTCATCTATGGTATCCAGCGAATAATATAGCACCTGATATCCGTGAAGACCAGAATGATTTCGACTCTGCCACGATACCAACACTGAAAACGGTTGG
Source organism: Coccinella septempunctata (assembly GCF_907165205.1). NCBI lineage: Eukaryota > Metazoa > Arthropoda > Insecta > Coleoptera > Coccinellidae > Coccinella > Coccinella septempunctata. The sequence goes on from NC_058196.1 coordinate 18,527,830, forward strand.
ATGTCTTGAATGCCAAGTTTAACGACCAACGGCTGATCGCAGAACTGTTCAGGATCTAGTTCGAGAAATATTCTACCTCTTAGTTCAGGCGGATGCTCACAACGCAACTCTAAGGACGAGGTCCTTTTAACGAGCTTCTGATGATCATGCAACCATTCCCACAGCTCCTGGGAGTCGCAGCTACACGAAAGGGGGTTTTCTGAAAAAAAATATCAAAATTTATTTTATCTGTAGATCTATTGAAACTGAAGAAGATAATAGCAAACTAGTAAGAGTTGATGTCGAGCCACTGTAATTCATTTCAAATTGTTTTACTCTCAGACCTGATTTGGTCATTCAACATTTCCACACTCAAATCGTGAATTAAAATACAGCTCAAATAAAAACTAAAACAACTTGTTTTAATTAAAAATGAAACCTGTCGGTATAACGTAGGTATTATTATTGGGGCTGCCATTGCAAAACATTAAGATTAGCCGTTAATGAAAAAATCATTGGAAAAATGACCATTTCAACAATTTTATAAAACCACCACTGTAGAAGTAGCACAAAAAGGCTCAAGAAACGAAAAGATCAGTGAAGAACATACAAGAAAAGAGAATATGGGACACAGTGTTAGTTGGAAAATTTTTTGAATAAAAATGTTCTTTAGCCATACCATTAGAAATTTTTCTATTGAGAATGAATAGAAAATTTATGTTCATACTAGCGGATCTCAAACACTTGTCACCTGTCATATGTCAACATGATCGAAACGTTGGCAACTTGCTAAATTTGCTTTTATTGCTAGACCTAAATACCATTAAACCAATCCATTCCTATTGAGGTAGTCAGCACATGCTTAGTACTAATAAGACCGATGAAAGTTGTACGTTCAATGGTACAACAAATGCTTTGAAATGATATCAATTAGAGCAACACATGAGGTTCGAAACAATATTAGGCCCACTTTCAAGGTTATTACAACGAATAATATTTAAGATCATTTGACAATTGAATTACAATGAAACAATTGATTACAGTGCAAATCGTTTAGTGTTTATTAGATATTCAACAAACGCCTTGAATTGATATTTTTAGGAACAACACTTGGGTTCACCCGAAGATTGAGAAGGATAATGAAAACTGGCCTTAGGAGCAAGAATCTGATAAAAGCTATTAATAACTACGCTTGCTCGGCGCATAGCTACTCATTCGGTATCATCTCTTGGACCACCACCGATTTAGCAGCCTTACAGAGAAAAATAGGGACGATGCTGACTTGACACAATAAACATCACCCCAAAAGCTCGATAGAACGGACAGAACTGCCACGACATCTTGGGGTAGAGGAATTGTTGATTTGTCCAACCGTATGTCCCAGGAAATTGAAGGACTTCGAAAATATTTCCTATGTAAGGTTGCTTCATCAGAACTTCATCGAGTAGTTTGTGTTGCTGATAGTTCTTCACCGTTCAAGCTACAGCAGGACCATTGGAAACCGTCGAACACTCTACAGAAAGTAAAATGCAGAAACTGATTGGCAAACCTTTGCATGGAAGGCACCAGAACGAGGTCAACCATGATTACGTCCACATACCTGCATCGAACTACTGGTTGATTTCTGGATGGTTGTTTCCTGAGACAGAGGGCTTCATGCTTGCCATCCAGGATCAGGTGATTCGAACAAGGAACTACATGAAATATATCGCCAAGGATGCCTCAGTGGCGGACGATAGCTGTTGTTATGGCTGTGCGACACATGAAACTATCCAGCACATCACCGGGGGATGTCAGAAGTTCGCGGGCACGGAGTACAAAAATAGACATGATGCTGTTGCCAAGATTCTTCACCAAGAATTGGCACTAAAACACCAACTTCTCAGTTCGATAAAGGTTCCTTATTACAATTACCTGTATTGGAAAATGAACATCACAAGCTCTACTGGGATCGCACGGTTCTCACAGACTGGAAAATAACCCACAATAGACCAGACTTCATATTGCTCAATGAGGATGAGGGCAGAGCACTATTCATCGATGTGGCGATACCAAATAATAACAATCCTCTAGATAGGCACACTGAGAAAATTTCAAAGTACAGAGATCTCGAGGAACAAACCAGGAGACAGTGGAAGCTGAAAGATATAAAGACCATCCCTATTGTCATATAATCTACAGGCCTGATACCGAAGAAACTACTAGAGAACTTGAGGAAACTTCAGCTGGACGAAAATATCTATAGAGTCATGCAGAAGGCGGTACTGCTGGGAACGGCGAGAACTGTACGCAAGTTCATGGGAAATTCAGAGGAACACCGTCTGCTCCGACAGGAAGTGCGGGTGGAGTAGGAATCCAACCTACAGCAGGGAGCCGAGGAGCGACCCGGACCCGACCACCACCACGAGCCCGAAAACTTGGAAAGGGCTCCAACAGAGCTTAATCCTTCTTATATCTGAGATATCTGGAATAAGGGAATGTTCCTCTGGAGAGGAGTGTGAAAACCGCAAGGCAAAAGTCATAATAAGGTTTATTCTGTGACTACAGGTATAAACAGTAATAAATGAGGCGTGAGCTTGTGCGTGACTTACAACTAAACAAAGTATAAGTATGAGATAATTTTTTTTTCACGTATCATATCTTTGTAACAATTTTTTTCATCTCCCATTTTACTTCCAGTTACTGCCGGGTCAGCTAGTAAATAATAAAAATGGAGCGTCTTCATAGTTTATCCCGAAATTAAATGAATAAGATGTGCATCAACTTTCACGTATAGCCAGTATTTATGTCTCTGCCTTCTTTCGAATTTGGCCTGCGCCTGCTAGTTTTCCTCATTTTAATCCTCCCATTAAATGAGCTTCACGACATGACTTAGAACTCAGAAGACTTTAGTGTCTTGCTTTGAATTCCGTCCAAGAAAGCGCTGGATACATTTCAATATGTCGTTTTATTGATCACACATTTCGAGGAGACAACAATCGGAATGTTCCAGATTTATCAATAAATGAGCCATTTCGCATTATCGCCTGTCAATCTCGGGTAGCATTGGCAAGATCCCACAGTATTGGAGAATAGGAAGCGGCATGAACGTTTTCGAGTTCCTATTTAGGTGCATTAACGATAATTTGTTCCGCTATCGATTTCTACTGCTGATGAGCTGATCGAAAATGGTATAATTGCGTATTTCATCGATGCACTTTCCCGTAAGAGCTCGGAAATTTCATCAGCTTTCTGAGTACTCTCGATTACAAGGAGATTTGTAATAGAACTTAAAACAGATTATATACGATTTTCACAAAATGAGTTTTTAAACCATGACACGTGTTTCGCTCTCACAATAGCATCTTCAGGTGGATGAAGGTAAACTGAAATATTTGGTACCACACGAAATATACAGGTTACAGGGTGTTTCATGAGTCGTTTTAGCCATAGCCTAATGGTGAATGCAGGTCATCCAGGCCTTTCAGATTGCTCGTTTTGCATCTTTAGTTTCGAAGATACGGGGTGACTCATGAACATTGGCCTAAATTCGTGATAGTCATAACTCTGGACTGCAGAGTCCGATTTCGATGAAATTTTGTGTGTTTGTTCACTTCTGAAAGCTCTGGAATAAAAACAGGACCGCATTTCGATAAAATTACATAAAACATGAATTCGTCCGATTCCTCTTCTCTTGTGACAAGTGTGTCATGCAAAGTGAAAATTGAATTTCTTAGAATGAATTACATATACTCCATTCACTTTTATTTTAGTACATTTTAGCTTTTAGCCATGGAAATTTGACACATTTCACTCTGTATAGTACGAAAATGTGGGGTTATGAAGCTTGTCAAAACATTTTTGGGTTTTAAATCAAAGCTATGTTGCCCGTTATACGTAAAAGTTTCTGTTATTACGTATTTTATAACAATGTCGAATCTCTTCGGAAAATATGTGACGAACATAATTAAAGTTTATACAAACTGATTGAAGGCATACCAAATCCAGTTATTTGCATGGAAAATACAAGAGATCAGTGTAATATCATAATATACACTAGCGTGAGGAGAGTTAATGTTCGTTGTTCGTTATCTTCTTTGGCTTAAGTTTGAATACGTTACATCAGTTGTAGATTTCAAAAATATTAACCCGAAGATGAAATGCATATGATACAGTGGTTGGAAATGGGTATCTCCCAAAGGAATTAACAGATAATTACAAGAATGTTATTTTCTTCAACAAAAATCATCTTGCACGAATATAAGTAAAAGGAATTAAAGGAAGTTTCAAGTCAAGATGAACTTGAACCTTTGAACAAAAATTTCACTTGAATAAACAATTAACAGGACAACTAGCGCGTATTTGTGGCTGTTCATCTTAATTCATTGATGTAATAATAATAATTAGGTATTTATTGATACCTTAAGACATTTATAATGTATAGGAAAAGTCAACAGTAAAACCACCACTTTTTTGGGTCTCCCAATAGAAGGAAATTCTTTGTTATTCTCTTCATTCACAATGTTTCTGATTGTGGAAATATTCAGCTGAAATATAAGTCGTTTAGGTTCAGATGAAACATTATATAAATTTTCTTACATTGAATATGTTCGCTACCGTCTGACGAAATCAGGGTATAACTATTTGAATGAGCGGACCTGAATTCTAAATAGCACTTCCTGAAACCCTATCTCTTTTTTCAATCACTTTCGGCATTTTCGTAACAAAAATTGATATTAGTTGTGGCAACGGCGTTATCACATTAACGACATTTCATGAGTGCCAACCTTACTCCGTTCTTGTTACAAAAACTTAAGAAAGTTATTTCATGGCCAACCGACTGCTAAAATAAACTTGAATGGAGTATAGTGACTTTATCCTTGCGGCTTTCACACTCCTCTCCAGAGGAACATTCCCTTATACCAAATATCTCAGATATCAAAAGGATTAAGCTCTGTTGGAGGTTCATTAATTGTCCATTATTTGAATTTTTGTTTATTTTCTATAAATTGCAAATAAAAATATAGCACAGTCAATAGCGTTTTCATTGATATCAATTGATTCCAAACAATGTTTAGATAAAAACTAACATCCTGATCACAAAACAAAACCATACTCAGGATGTTTCTATCAGAAAACAAAGTCGATATTGAAATTTAATAAAAGAAATAGAATTCGAAATTCGCGCCCCTCAATTATAAAACAGAAAACTGTGATTGAAAAGTTTTTCTGTATTGACAGTGCGTTTTCAGCGCCATCTCATTGTCAAGCTTGTTTTCACTCGCACCCTGTGTTGTTGTTATAACCACAGCCTTCTATAGCCTATAGCTTTAGAAGGCTGTGTTATAACCCAATGGATGAGTTCAGGAACGTTTGCAAACCTTGTGAATAAAAGCAAAAATTTTTTCAATGGAAACGTATTTTTTTTAAATCATTTTTGTGCCTTTCGGTTGCTTTCATCCTTTTACAATCTTTGGAATGTCGCCGGCTTTCAAATCCAAGTGATATAAAAGAAAATTTATATTGAATTTAGTGAGTTTTGACATTATTCAGGCGTTCTTTTTGTGATTCGTGCATTATATTTAAAAACACAGTGCCGTCTGAATCGTATGGAAATTCTATCTAGATCCTGAGATTATTTTACAGCCTGGACAGCGATTTGGACTTTCTCTAACTATTTTGATTCAAAATTTTTTTTACTATTAGTTAGATTTGATACTGAAGCGTGAGTTATCGTGTTTTTAACTGTAAATTATTAATTTCTAGAACGAATTCTTTATAACACAACTTATGAATTTTTTTCAGGTAACATTCCAAATGAGACATCTGAGTGTCCGCTCAATGAAATTGAAAAGCAACGATTTCAGAACACGAGAGTCCTGACTAAAGAGAAACTTGGAAACAAAAGATAATTGCGTCTCACAGCAGATTTCGACGGAAATTGAAGTATTCACCGTCACAGTTTTTTCTCCGAGCGTCTCGAGAAATCGAATCCGGTTGGAAATTGAGAGATGAACCGAGGTGCAGTCATTAGATCATGATTGCAATAAGGAGTTTTTCTCGCGAGCGATCGAGTCGTTCTATTAAAACTCGATTTTCTCCGATCTTACCGGTTGGTCGATTTTTTTGCCATTCAGAAAAAAGTGCTACGTGCAGATCAAATTAGTTTTTGCATTTGAGAATCTTCATCATGTTACAATAATGAAAAATTCATTAAGGTCTGGAAATTTATTCCCTTGCTTTTTTAAAGCGCGTAACTGCAAGTGGAGAACATTTTCTTCGTACGAACTGGGTTTTCTGGTGTGTACCAGGTGGGCAAAATTGGTGATACCTGAACTATAACTTTTTCAACTCAACGAGATAGAGGAAAATGCATGGCATATCACGGTCGTCTTTTTTCGATAAACTTTTAATGCCATCAACTGCATTCCTCTACCTTTTTTTGTTTTTGAGTAATAGGCTAAAATTGAAATATGGGCGATTTCAATTTTGGTCAATATCTCCGTTTCTGTTTGAGCTAGGATGTTGAAATGAAAATATTATATAGACACTTTTTTGATAGCAATCCAGTGGCGTACTGTGATTTCCACCAACAGGCTTATTTGCTGAGCTATAACATAAAGATTTGTGTTTCTTATGAAAACAGTAGTTTAAAATGACTCAGATAGACTGAGGGCGATTTATGATATATTTCTGAAATGGTAAAAAAATGGCGATTTTGTCTAAGTCATTTTGAACTACTGTTTTCATGAGAAAAATACAACTTTCAGTTATAGCGAATAGCAAATAAACCTGTAAGAAAAAAATCATAGTACGCCACTGGACTGCTATAAATGAAATGTCTATATAATGTTTGCATTTCAACATCCTCGCACAAAGAGAAACGGAGATAATGACCAAATTTAAATTTTGGCCTATAACACAAATACAAAAGAACATAGAGGAATGCAGTTGATGGCATTATAAGTTTCTCGAAAAAATACGACATTTTCCTTTGTCCTATTGGGTTAAAAAGTTGTAGTTCAGGTATCACCAATTTTGCCCACCCGCCTATACATACACCTACTAGTGGTAGAGTAGGACTAAGAGAGAACAGATCTACTGTGAAAAATTTATCTCTGGCTTTCCTCAACAATATGAAGTATGATTATTAAAATTGATGGAAACACTATCCGAAAAATTGTCAGTGGATTTTTTTGAAACTAAGGACGCTGTTCACACATGTTAAGATCAAGACTGCGAGATATGAATTATTTTGATATTCTGAGTCCAAATTCCTAATTTGACATTTCGGGTTAAATGTTACTACTTTATGACTTAAGACTGGATAAGTGGAACGGTGGAAATAACTCAGTCCACTGTGATTTATTGTACAGGGTGGGCAAATTTCCATGTTTTAGCACTACAGCTTTTAAAGCAGAGGATGGACAAAATCTGATACCCCATTCTCGTTCTCTTTTTCTGAGAAACTAACAAGAGTAGTAGTCATTTTTGGCCACCTTCCTTTGTTTGCGAGTTATAAGCGAAAATTGTAAAAATGGCGATTTCGAAATAAATTCATATATCCGCTAATATACTGATGATCTATCATTTCAATTTCAGAGCTCTAGCTCTGAAATTGAAACATTATAGTGGCACTCTTTTGAGTAGAATCCAGTGGCTTGCTTGCCTTTTTAGAAGGATTTTTAATGACCCAACGTTATGTTTTTTCAAAATTGGAACACTAGATTTCTGTGAAATTTTCTGAAAGCTTAATTTTTAGTGATTTCAAAAATATATAATATCATATGGTTTGTATCAATATGAATAATAGAAAATGGTAAAAAACCTTTTTTCTCAATATTTCTATGGTTTCTACTTTTGATGAGAATAAAAAAATGTAGCATCTTATGATTACCACAGTCGCCTTCTATTAGTTCTTTAATTTCTATGCATATTCCTCAATTTCTCCAAGATTCAAATTTTGTGAAAATTGGTAAAAAGCATAGAAAGAATTACATTGCCGGAAGGATACTGCTCTTCTTATAGGAAGTTCTATTTTTCTGTCCTCGTCAAAAGTTGAATCCATAGAAATATTGAGAAAAAGGTTTTTGATCATTTCCTATTATTCATATTGATACAAACTATATGATGTTATATAATTTTGAAATCAGTGTTCCAATTTAAAAAAAAACATAACTTTGGCTCATAGCTTCGTAATTGAAAATCCTGCTACAAAGGCAAGCACGCTACTGGATCTACTTAAAAAAGTGCCTGTATAATGTTTTAATTTCAGAGCTCTATCATCAGTATAAGCGGAGATATAAATTTATTTCGAAATCGCCATTTTTCCAATTTTCTCTTATAACTCGAAAACAAAAGAAGGTGGCCAAAAATGACTACTACTCTTGTTAGTTTTTCAGAAAAAGAAAGGGGTATCAGATTTTTTCTATCATCACTGGTTTAAAAGCTGTATTGCTATAACATCGAAATTTGCCCACCCTGTACATAGACATAGATACCAAAATGTACCACATGCATAAGGAAGGGAGAGACCCCCCACGAGAACAACAACGGCCAACTGACTGACATCCCTAATAGAAGCTTTGAAAGATTGAGATAAATAAAATGGAATACTTAGTAGAAAACGCCACCGGCTTTCGAATGACGAATTTTGTGGCTGGCAAGTTCAGCCTTTCGCTGAAGAATGGTAATTGAAAAATATCGTTTTTACGTTCAATTCCAACAGAATAACTATAAATATTTATGTATGTACAGGGGGGCAAAATTCGACGGAACCGAATGACAGCTATGGAAAGATCTTTCGAATCGAGGTCGGCAATTCAATCCCATCGAATTTTGCTCACCTTACTACAGGGTAAATTTCAATGAAGGAAATTTCCTGAAACGTGAATCACGTAAAAACTGGTAAGTGAAAAAAAAACACCAAAATTGAAAAAAAAACTATTATGAAATGAACTCACCCTCGGTCCTCAAACTCCTGATCTGCGTTTCCAGTGGTCTGAAAGCATTCAACGGAATATTCTCCAGATAATTTCTGCTCAAATCCAAAGTCCTCAACTTCTTCAGTGGCTTGAAAGCGTCACTCGACACCGCAGATATCCAGTTTCCGAAAAGATACAACTCGTTCAGATTCTCCAGATTCTGGAAAGTGGCCTTAACAATCCTCGCCACTTGATTGTAGGATACATCCAGAATTTGAAGCGATCGAAGGTCGGTGGGGAATTCTTCTAATTCCTTCAACCTATTGTGGGTCAAATTCAGAATTCGCAAGTGATTCAGACCTTGCAAACGCTCCTGGGGTAACAATTCGAGCTCGTTTATACCCAAATCTAATGTTTGTAAATGAGGTAAGCTCCCAAAGGCCCCCGGGGATATTCGCGATATTCTATTCTGGCCTAGATATACATGCAACAGCGCCGGGAAAGGTTCAAAGTCTTTGCTGGTTACTATTGTTAGATTGGTCGAACTGATGTGTATTTCTTCCAAAGATGGATATCGATGAGACATTGTGGAATCGTGTATTTTTATCAAAGGATTCCCCGTCAGATTCAGCCACCTCAAACCTGGCAAAGTGTTTTCAGACAACGCAGACGTGGGTATTTGTCGGAACTTGTTGCATGATAAGTCCATTCTTCTCAGAAGAGGCGAGTGTAGGAAAAAATTCGCTGGTAAAGCCACCAATAAGTTATCACTCAAATCAACAGACAACAGCTGTGTCAAATTAGCCGAAGCGAATCCAGACAACGATGATATCACATTACCCTTGAGATCCAGGTCTTTCAAATTCGGTAATCCATTCAGTCTAGATATTTCGATATTGCTCATCCTATTGAAAGAGAAGGATAACATTTCCATTGTGGAAATATTGAGGAGCGCTTTGTATGGCAGTTCCTTGAATAAGTTTCCGGTGAGCTTCAGTTCCTTCAATACGTTCAGGCTTAAGAAAATCGAGTGCTTCATTTCATCTAGCAGATTGTGGCTTAGGTCGATCCTGAGTAGATTTTTGTTTTTGGAGAAAATGGAATCGGGCAATTTCCGTATTCCGCATTTGTCTAAGTGAAGGATTTGTAGGGAAGGTAGACCGCTCAAGGCGGTCGTGGATAGATCGCTGAAGTTATTATTGGAGATTTGTAGGACCCTAAGTCCCGGGATATCTAACTGTTGTAAATCTTTCGATGTCAATTGATTCTCCACAAGATTGAGTTCGTTGAGATTGTTTAGACCCTTAAAAGCGCCTGGTTCGATCCTGGATAAGGAGCAGTTTTTGAGATTCAAGACTCTTATCGGTAAGCCCTCTTGAAGAACTGAGTTATGAATGACCATCAAAGTGTTGAAAGATAAATCTAATATCCTTAATTTTTTCAAATTAGTTAGCGCCCTGGGTTCGATGATTCTGATCAAATTATGGGATAAGATAAGCTCCTCCAGGTTGTGTAATTCAGCGAATGTCTTCGTCGTTATCGCAGTGAGAAGATTCATGCTGAGATCTAGAAACTGTAAAGCTTGCATAGGCTCGAAAGTGTGTTCTTCGATAAATGAAATGCTGTTGTTCGTTAGGTAAACTCTTTCGATGAGCAGAAGATCACTGAAAAGGGAACGGTCCAGTCTTTTCAGTCTGTTATGACCCAACCACATTATGAGCACGCTTGACTGCCCCCTTAAGGAATCGTTGTGAAGTGATGTTATGCTGTTGGAGTCCAGTTGAATGGAGACCAGAGACGAAGATTCGTGCATGAAAACGTCGTCCAATTCGGAGATAACATTACCCTGGAAAATAACAGTTGAGTTAATTGGCAATCTGATAGCGGCAGTTCCGCGAATGATAGAACGAGGTGTCTATTCGTTTACGTTGGGGAATGGGGGTGGTTGTTTTCGCAAACTGTTGATATGGAACATCGTGACATTCTCAATGACAAGAGAGCGGAAGTAATGATTGGATTCGACAAACGGAATGCCCTTTGCTTTTTTGATAACTCAGGTCTGTCCAAGATAATAAATAGAAAAATATGTACCCACGCAAGAGAAACCCACTATTTCTTTGAAAATGTATTCTGTTGTCGATCGATTTCCATTACAATAGAAATGTAATAATATTTCAGGACTGATAATTGAAAATGCAGAAACAACATTTAATCTCAGTTAATGAAAATTTTCAGTACTGAAATAAGTACTCAATTTAGCATAGTGCAGGTGGCCCTCACGACTTGTTCAGACTAGGCTAGTGGTTTAGTCGGGTAGCTAGTAATTTAGTAGAAAAACCCCTGCTATTGTGTCACTCGACTAAATTCTTGATATTCTCATTCTGAGTTACTCACTACTCGACTAAACTACTAGCCCAGTCTCAACAAAGCTTTAAACGGTACATTATGAACGTAAATAAACCAATAATTTTGAGGACGATGAACAATATTGACAAACCACTTGTAACATGTTAAATCACCTTGTTGCATCGATCAACTCCAGGGGGGGAGGAATCCACCCTAATACGCTTAATTCTTAATGTCGAATTCGTCTTCTCTATATGATTACCCCCGACTGGAGCGTGTAATCATTTCTGCCGTTTCCCCTTCACATAGAACGGATGTATCGTTAACATATCACTCCAAGAAATAATGACTTGATTAGCGCATGATAAAAATTATTTCTGTTTCTACTGTTGTTTCGAAAGTGGTGGAAGACGACACCAACCTGCTTTTTCACAGGAGAATACAGTATCGGCTCACTCTATACATTGGTCAAATAAATAAAGCAACAATTCAAAAGATTTTCAGGAATTGACCTTCATCTGATGAAGGGGTCTGATATAGACTCCGAAACGTTGTACGTTACATAATTATAATTTCAAAGTTCCTTATTTCAGTGAGGCAACAATTTTTTCTACTTGATATGCTCCTGACAAATTAGTGCAAAAATTTACGCTGGACCAAATCGGTTATTTCAATTTTTTTAATTGATTTTCTTCCAGAGATTGGGAGTGAAAACCTTAAAAAGTTTCAGAAGATGCAGAATCCTTTCTGTTCAGATCAAAATACTTATATTGAACTTATCGTTTTATTATTTCAAAAAATTATGACAAATTGATAAATTATTAATTATTAGATTGACAACTATATATTGTTTTCATATGCTACTATTTTCCTAGTTTCCACAACACTTTCTGATCAAATTTCAGGATACAGGTGTTGAAATTGAAAAAAAAAAATGGTTGTTTGAAAATATTTTTAAACAGTACACGTTCTTTCTATCGAGTTTCAGTAGGTTATGAGTACCTACGCATTAAAGCACATTTTTTCAATTCAAAATTTTGGAAGTAATCATATAATTTCGTAGCAAATTTCGCAGAAAGTATTTATCGCAGGTAAAGAACTCAAGGCGCTATTCTCAATGTGAATTATATATGGTAATCACGAAAACAATTTGAAATTCGGAGAAAAGCTTTGGCTACAATTTTTTCACCAACTCTATTCGGACAGAAGTGTGTAAAAACTCCAGTGGTGAAAATAAAAAATAATAAATTAATGGAAACAACAATTCCGAAGGAATTGTCGTTCCAATAGTGTGAGTTAGTCATGAACTATCATAGGAAATCCCAGAGAATTCGAAAAACTCAAGTGCAACTGTAGACCGGTTTCGGGATCATTTTCCCTCGTCAGTACAGTATAGCACTGAATCTCTCGAGTGGAGGATGGTGGTCTTATGCGATCTTGGGACGTCGCTTTGAGATATCTCATCACGATACGCCACCTGTCACGCAAAGACTGAACCAAACCTCACTTTCTCTGCAGACTCTTACAACAGTTCATGGCTCCCAAGTTCAACGACTTCCCGCAGTCATCGAATGTGCAAACATTCATCAGGGACCACGGGCGAATTGAGGGGGTTCGCTCACTATGGCCGTACTCTGGTACGGAGAATATAATACAAAAAGAAAGAGTACTCTCTGGGATTTCCTATGATAGTTCATGACTAACTCACACTATTGGAACGACAATTCCTTCGGAATTGTTGTTTCCATTAATTTATCATTCTTCCGATGCGCCCGGTTAGGCGCTTGGAGTACACTATACAGTACTCTTTCTTTTTGTATAAAAAATAATTTTGAATTTGGAAAAATTTGCTTCAATGCGTAATCATAACCTACAAAAAATTAAAAAAAGTATACAGTTTCAATAACATTCTCGAAAAACATTCAAAAACAATGCGTTTATAGAATCTTTGTATCATAAAATCATTTCAGGAATAAGATCCCGAATTTACGGAAGCTTATTCTGAAACACCCTGTATATACAAGGTGAATTCAAAGGTGGGGATTTTTTAACAGAAGGTAAAACTGGTCAATATAAAGCATTTACCACCAATCACCTATACAAAACTTTCAAAATGACAAAGTTGAAAATGACTACGGAAATAGATCCTAATACGATCCTAAATGATTTTTTGTTATCTGAATTATCTCGAAGCAATGGAAAAAACTTATCTCGTGATGACTGACTCAACTATATAGTTTCGTTTAGAATATTGGCCCGTTCGATATTTACGTGGGAATGAAAATGGAAACTTAGGAATGCCAAATTTTTCTCATTATTCAGTAACTCAAACGATTTCATGAAATGGCTCATTTCGATCCAACTGACAGAAAAATACTTAGGACAAAGTGTAAAAAAATAGAATATTAGTTCAAAATCTCACCAATGAAATTAGTCTAATTTTTTCCCAATGATCATCACAATCTTCATCGTGTTCGAACCCTGAAACAATTGTCTCAAAAATGGAATGAAATAGGGTAATAATAATAGCACTTTGTCAACATGAGCACTTTCAATAAACTATCTCAATTTTCTTCACCCTAAATGGCACGATACAACAATTTTTCAAAGTGACTTGATGCAACTATCATCATATCAGATTCGCAAGTAATGAACCATTCATCGTCCAGTCATATGTTTTTGTTTTGTTTCGTTTTTCCGATGCCGGAGTTACCTTCCATAGTCCCGTACTTGAAATGTAATGAAATTTCATCGAAGTTCTAGGGATTGTAGCTCAATCATCCTGGTTATTTCATATAGACAATTTTTGGTGAAATGACATATTTGTTGACTTCTACCCTCTGTCAAAGAAAAGCTTCACCTTTGAATACACCCTGTATTTTTTATATATTATAATGCGAAAACCGAAAACAATGATTGGCCATATGCAAGCACCTTTCTGATTCTCAATTACAGGTCCTGTGCTCCCTGTTGTTATTCTATACTCAGAGGTTTTTAATTTAAGTTCAATACCAGGGGGGTGAAGGTGAAACTCCCTCTTCTATGGTCCAATCTACAACCAAATATGGCCGACATGAATTTCCGGTTGAAGTGACAGCGGCAGTCAAAACCAAATTAACCTAATTCTCTTGGTTGACAACCTGTTGACGTTTCAAAAATCATGGTTTAATGTTCACATTTCATTATTTAACTGAACAATTACTTCCCTACTACATAACGAGGCGGATTATTTAGGAGATTCAAGTGCAGATTCAAGGAGATGTAACTTACGAACGACCGAATGTTGAATAGTATTTTCATCTATTCTGATACTCGTGATTAGGTGGGTTGGGCTATTTTTGATCTCTGGATTTCTTATCATTCCAATTCTACATCAATCACTTTGTTACTATGTTATTTACTAAGTTTTCTCTATCTTCATTCTCTTTTTTCTGTTTCAGATATGATTTCAATTTCGAGATGGACAAGGAAACAAGAAAATTTATCACAATGAAAGAGCCGGCCCGATAATTTAAATAGCTCATTATGTGAATAAATTCAATATAACTACTCTTTTATAGGGATAGATTTTTGCGAGGTTTTTATCTTGGTTGTTTTGTATCATACATATATGTGGATGATACTTTCCATTTCCTCTGCTTATATTGAGATTTTATATGGGGAACAGATTTTACGATCAATAATTCTATTTCTTCTCAAATACCATATTGTTTGATATATTTCATCCTCAATATGTATTTGCATTTTGCTGATTGATATATAAATGTGCTCTTCTGGAAAATACTATTTATAAAATTTTTATGAAAAATAAATAAATTACTGAAATGCTAACTTTCTCCTACCTTGATGTTATTTTTTTTTGTAATGTAAATTTACAGCTTCTATCATGAATTCCAAATCTGTTTTCAATATTAATGGTAGAAGCTGTAAATTTACAATGAAGGTGGAAGCAACGAAAAGTATGGATATAGGTATAGTACGCCTGTGAATTCAAAATTCCCGCCGTTCAATATCTACTTCCACAACCAAATATGGTGGCATATAAATGACATTTGGTGTTGCCTCAGATTACTTAGGACATTTCACTTCTTGTATATTAGTGTTCTGTGTTCAATACTCGGTCAGCATCTCTACTTTTTTCGAGATATCGATGAAATGTTCGATGGGCTGCACATATGTTGGCCTGAAAAATTAATTCTCAATTTATCCACAACAATATGAGCTTTTCAAACTTTCTTTTCGTCACTCGCCAACATTTGCCTATCATTTACTTTTTTCGAAATATCGATGAAAAATGCTGGTTTTTCCGGTATCACATAAGGTGGCCCGGAAAATTCAACTTTTTATTTTTCATCACTATCGATTATTTTTCAATTTCATTATTATAATATGCTGATATTACAATAATAGTGCTGGCGAGTGCTGATTTGTCCGCATTGATCTAGCATTTACGCAGAAAAAATTGTTTTTGAACACGTGCTAACTTGAAAGACCTGACTCTAATGTGAGTATCTATTTATCCCGTCATAAGGTAGTTCTCGCCTCAATATCACCACCCTAATAAAATAAAGTCGAAACTTCTCACCTGTAAGTTTACGTGTTGTAAACTCTGCAACGTCCTAAAAGCTCCAGTCTCTATGGTAGCGATACGATTATTCTGCAGGTGCAATTCCAGCAGGGCCGGCAGTGGATCAAAGACCCCCCTCGCAATGTGTCGCATTTTATTGTTATGTAGGCGGATCTCCCTCAGATTCGACGTCTTCTCGAAAGTGCCCGGATCCAGATCGCTGATCCAGTTGCTGTCTAAACTCAGCGAAGTCAAATTGCGATTCTCCTTGAACAAATCGCCAGGGATGTAGGGAACAAAGTTCGAACTCAAATGAAGCTGGGATAAATTGAACAGGGTTCTGAGGGATTCCGGATCTATCCTCCTTATGGCGTTCTGTTGCAGGTAGATCACGGACAGATTGGAGGAATCCGTGAACGCGTCCGATGGAATCTCCAATATGTTATTCTCGGACAAGAACAGCTCTTTAAGCTCGGGTAGGTAGGCGAACACTCCACTTATATGATGCACGTGATTATGACTCAAATCAACACTACGCAATTTCTTATTGTACTTGAAAGTCGAGGCTTCGAGGAACACGATTTTATTGTGGCTCAAGTCCAGGGACTCCAGGTTCGTCAAGGAAACAAAAGCGTCCGGGTGCACGAACTCTATCACATTATAATACAAGGACAACGTTTTAACGGACGGACAGGGTCTGAAATAATTTTCTGTTAACTTCTCGAAATTATTGGAGCTCAAATCGAGAAATACTAACGAGTTTAAACGGGAGTAACCGTCATCTGGTAATGTTTTTATTTCGTTCCAGGCGAGTCTCAGTAACTTCAAGCGATCCAGCCTCCTCAAAGCCAACATTGGAAAAGTTTGTATCTTGTTCTCCGCCATGTCTAACTCCGATAAATAACTTTCCAGTCCGGCGAAAGCGTACTCGGAAACTTTCTGGACCTGGTTTCCTTTAATATTCAGCTTGACTAAGTGCAGGCCATGGAAACTGTAGCTAGGCAGATCAGTGATTTCGTTCGATTCTAAATTAAGAGCAATCAGTTTCGTTAGGCCCTTGAACGATTTTTCAGGGATCTCTTGCAATTTACCCGACACCAAACTCAGAGACTCTAAATCTTTCTTCAGCGAGGAGAGGCTGTCATCATACAACTCCGTCAATTGTGACTGGGAAATTTGCAGGTGTTTCACTATTGTATTGTTGGGAAAAAAACTGGACGTTAGTTTCGTTATAGACTTATCTAATTCGTAAATGCTGAGGGATTGTATGGGACCCTCTATTATTTGAAGGACCGATCTTAGGGAGTTCACGGTTGCTGCTGGACATTCTAGAAATATTCCGTCTTCGAAATGAAAACATGGACAGGAAGGGTTAGCAGCCAAGCTGGGGCATCTTGAGTTGTTCGCTGTCAGTGATGCAAGGCTGAGTAGGCCCAGGAAGCATCCGAGAAGTTTTATCCTGGTGCCATGGAGCACCATCATGGCATTTTCTCTGACATTATGGCTTGATTCGCCGTTCTATCATCTGAAACAAAATAAAAACGGTTGAAAACAATAGAGTTTAACATATATGCGACGAGTGTATATATGTAAGTAGGTACGTCCATAATCATTCGTTATCACATGTGTGCCTGAAGTAGGTGAACAAGTTTGAAATAACTTGACATAATTTTCTTACAGGGCAGTTTTAATGTTACAATATTTGAGCCAATTTATGGAAATTTGGAAATTTCTCGTATGAAATAGGCGAGCGCCTATTAGTTGGGGAGCCGAAGAGGGAAATTCGGGATTTACTCGAGCGTGTCACATTAATACAGGGGACATACCTTGGACCCCGTAGAGTACCTCTACCAAAAATTAGACCTTCATATAGGGGGAATTGTCTAGGACAGCCTGTCAGAATAGTAGAAAAAAAAACGATCATTGTACTTACTCCAGCTTGTCAGATTAAGATAAATGTGGTTAATTAGGTACATGTTGAAAAGTATATATTCTCTTAATCGGACAATTTAAGAGGGTCGAGAATGTGTGGAAGGGCGTCAAAGTTGCAAAAAAAAAACGTCACGTGTACATTCTCGAGCGCGGTGGGGTTTTTTCTTATTTTGAAGCTAATGATTGAAGAATAACGGAAAAAATATGATCTGACAGTTTTAGCAAGCCGGAACTATAAAAATTGGCCATATAGGTCACAAAAATCAGTTTTTTTGAATTATCTCCTTTCCTGGGCTTCAAATCTTTTTCGCATTTATTATAAAAGTTGAAGAGCATAACATTGTCTACAAATTTTGTCTCAAGCAATTTTTTCTACGTTCGAACGTTTTTGAGATATTTGACGATTAATGCGAGGTGTTTAGCGATACATGCTGGAGCGAAAATTCACTCGTTGGAAAATAGTACATTCTAAGGTTCAGTCACAGACAACACTAAAATTTTCGTGACTAATTTCGAAATTGTCATCATAGAAATACCTATTGTCATTTTGACAATTGGATGAATATAGATTAGACTGTGATTCTACATTGACCTTGCCTTTCGCATGTGTTGCTAAGCTTCTCGCCCTTATCGCCCTCTAACTCGAGAATGGTTAAGAGTATGTAAAATAGCTTCAGTCAAAAGCTGTGTAGAATTTTATTATCTACAACTATCATAATGAATACAAAAACGGTTAGAGGTACAGGGAGGGAAATATTCGAAAAATGGGAGTTTTATCATCTTCAAAGTGTCAGATTCAGAAAACCCCCCTGATTAGTGTCAGATTAATGGGTCAACAAGTCTACAGCACCCAGATTAACCATCTGTATGAAAATCTGACGCTCGAGTATGTACAAGTAACGATTTTTTTTTAAATTTTCAAAGGACCGCTGTGACCTTGCGTCACGTCCAAATTGTCAGTCCCTTGAAAAGTAGCATCCTTTGGGTCCAATTAACATATCCTCCAAAAATCTGACACGCTGGAATTTTTTTTTTTTACCATTTTCAACTCTTCCGTACGGCCAGTCCCACCGCGCAAACTGTCAGATAAGCATGAACTCATTATCAGAGACTCGTAGAGCATATACAGTATCTTAGTCTGACACGCTCGAGTATGTAAACCTGACGATTTTTTTTTACATTTTTGAGACCCCGCAGACGATTTCCCCACCGCTGAAAGTGCATACATCATAAAACCTTTTTTTCTTTCTACCATTTAATCTTCAAAATCCACTAGGTCTCCACGATACTGGAGTAAATCCCGATTTAGTATCGTCGGCTTTCCAACTATATTAAGTTCAGATCGGTACAATGACAAAAGTTGTAGAGGATAATACATTTTTATAATGAATGTAAATAGCCTTGAAAGTATATATGGAACGACATATCTGCAAAAAACAATTTTTGTGACCTTTGTATTTGAACGTCTTGGAATGTGGACACAAGATTTTATCAGACTTTTGAGGCATCATTCAGAACGCCAAAATAGAAGTGTATACAAGTTTGCAGCTCCTCATCTCTCATTTCTATGTCAACTACCTTTTTTGGGCCTAAATGGCCAGACTAAGTTTCCATTAAGCCTAAGCCTGTTGAATACAAATTTCCCCAGATTCGTATATTCACTAATATAGATGGAAGTGATAAACTCCATTCGTTGTGTGAACATTTATTCTTAAAATTTTAACAGAAATATTCCGAAGTATGTTGTGATTTGAACCTAACATTTTCCGTCCAAAGAATTCCTTTGCTTTGACTTGCAATGTTGAGGAATTCCGCCACCAGGTGCTCTGAAATCTCTTCCTCCCTCCCTACAAATTCTGCACTTTTCAGTTCCTGATAGTTCATTAGCATATTTTTCGATTGCAAATATTTCTACCCGAAACACGTTTGTACAGCGGCATAGAGATAGTGAGCATCTTTAGTGTTTTTCGAATAATCTTTACAACATTTAATGGTAAGATTTGGAGGGTGGGTTCCCTTTCTTGATGCTGGTTTTCTTTATATATCACAAGGGGGATTAGTTGCTTGAGTCTTCTACGTCAGAATAGCCCAGACTCCCTGATTCCTAATTCTTGCATTACCTGTAACTTTCTTGGATATTCTTAAAATGACCACTCGGCCTGATCTTTTTATAAGACAAAATAAAAACGTGTGAGATCTGTAATGATCTTTAGATCCCTAGTTGGGCACTTTCTTATATCAGTGATGCAAATACGGGCTAGCCTTTGTATTCTATAGATAGAGGGTTTTACCTGTATTGTTTTGACTTTCGTTTATGTGCCAGACAACTGCGTCATAATGGATTACTGGTCTATAAAACAAGGTGCATGAAAATTGAGAACATTTCAAGAATAAGGGAGGAATTTGCATATACATGTAAAAACATTTTCACTTGAAAATTGGTGCAGCACATGATCGTGATACTCGGTGAAAGGCGACAGGTTCTTAACGTCAATAACCCCAGAAATAATAGAGAGTTGAATTGCGCACAGTACGTTAGCCTGAAAGTAAACCTTAACGTGAGAAATAACGTCAAATATAAAGTTTACGTGTTGTAATGACATTTGAATTGTGCTGCCATCATGAGAAGACGGAAGTTAAACATAACCTATCAATTTGGATTTTGCCAGCCTCGACAGCTGAAATAATATTTGGAATATTGATGTTCTAAAGATTTATATGCATAATAAAGAAAATTTTCAACTTGGAAGTATTTGATTATCAATGAAATGTTTAAGTGTTGGAGACATGATAATCGCAGTGGAGTTTCAGACATTTACTTATGTACTGAATGTAATCTGATAACGAAGTTTTACAACTTAATCCTTTTGATAATTATGAGAAAATACACGGGAAATGTAAAAAATGACCGTTTGAGGTTATCGAGAATTGCATTCAACAGTCAAAATTCGGCCATTCGCAAGTCATCGGTGCTCGTTCGGTTAACGTACGTCGATGTTTAAGGTAAACGTGGGAGACCGCTAGTTTGCGTAGGCCGTAAAGCTGACCCTAACTAACAATAACGTTAAAACTGACGAATGAGCATGCGTAGATGTCAATTATAACGTTAATGTTTACGTTCATGGCAGCACTTCAACTCTCTAATAAAAACCCTACCACCGGAAATAATTGAGATAAGTAATCCCTAAACAGAATAAAGTCTGAAACATATACAAGGCTACAGGGCGTGAATGAATAGTTACGAAAAAAATTAAGGGGTGATTCATTCTCGAAAAATAGTGTGGATAGTTTAGCAGACGTACGACAAAGAACAATCCAGGAGTACCACCAATAAATCACATCACATATTACTATGAGGATCAGGATCAGGATCAGGATTGGCTTTCTTACATTGAGACACTCTATAGTTATCATTGCATACCTTATTAACTTTCTATTTTTATTCAATAATTTGAGTTTTGGTGTTTCGAATCATTTTTCACTTTAAATACGTTAACTTGTTATCTTTTTTGATATTGTTGTATTTTTAGATTTTAGGTTCACGGTATAGGGTAGGAATGAAAAACGAACCATAGGGAAATGAGTCTCATAAACTGCGAATATTTCGAGTACGTTATATTTTTTATTTCGTCAATGACAAAACACAAGTTATAATGTTTTACGAGTATTGATTGATATCTAGTTAGCCTAGACCAGTTCCATGCATAAAAAAATATTGCGTTACCATAGCGACGAACAATAACTCATTGGAAGTGTCAGTGTGTTTGAGGTTGAAAGAAGTAAACCAGAGTTACGCAATAAATTGAAAGAAAGAAGATGTCCAGCGAAATTGTGAAAATCGAAAAATTGCAGTATCGGGCCATCATCAAATACCTTTATTTAAAAGAGTTAAGGGGTAAGCAGATTTACGAAAATATGCTTAATACCCTTGGTGATCAATGTCCTTCGTATGCGACCGTTACAAATTGGACTGTAAGATTCAAAAGAGGTAAATTTTCCATTGAAGATGGTGACCGATCGGGAAGGTCAGTTTCTGTGTCAGTCCCAGAAAATATCGATGCAGTTAATGACATGATTTTATCAGACCGCGACCGTCGAATTAGGCTAAAACGGATATCTGAAGCAATGAGTATTTCATACGAACGTTCTCGTCAATTTGGCCATGAGAAAAATTGCTGCAAAATGCATCCCCAAATGTACGAATGTTAACCCTCTAATACCCAAGTCCGCCTTGAGACTGGTTGCATATAAGTGGATACAAAATTATTCTGCCCATGTCCGCCTTCAGTATAGGTTCATTTGTGAGTAAACAGGTTTTAATGTAAATCGGTTAACTATTTGCGAAAAAAAGATGTAGATTACATAAGTTAATTTGAAACTATACGGAAATAATTTCAAAAAAGAAAAAAACTTGGGCATTAGAGGGTTAACCAAAAGCGTGCAAGGGTAGAGGCATCGCGTTCGATCTGTGCTCGATTTAAACGATGTAGACTTTTCAAACCGAATTGTTACTATGAATGAGAATTGGGTACATTTCAACGATCCAGAAACAAAGCAACAAATGATGGAATGGCGACACTCTGGTTCTCCAAGACCTAAGAAGTTCCGTGTCCAAAAAACTGCTGGAAAAGTTCTTGCTTCAGTTTTTTGGGATTGTCATGGAGTAATCATGATTGATTTTTTGGATAAGGGTAAAACAATGACCGGAGATTACTATTCGACATTACTGACCACTCTATGGAAAAAAATTAAAGAGAGAAGTCGCAGAAAGCTATCCAAAGGTGGTTTGTATGTGCAGGGCAACGCCCCCACACACAAATCTCATGTTGCCATTCAAAAAATTCGTGATTTAGGGTTTGAATTACTAGAACACCCCCCTTACTTACAAGATTTGGCTCCATATCCGACTATTATCTTTTTCCTCAACTGAAAAAAAGTTGAAAAGGTCGTAAATTTTCTTTCAACGAGGAGGTAATAAAAGCTGTGGAGGTCTAGTGAGCAGAGCAAGAAGAAACATTTTTTTTAAGGTCTAGAGATGTTGCAGGTTCGCTGTAATAAATGTATCTAATTAAGAGGAGAATATGTTGAGTAATAAAATATTTTGACATTGAAATTTTGTTTGGTTCTATAGTAGGCTAAGAATTTCTCAATATAGCCTCGTTTAGGTACTTTTTTACGATTTCGAATGAAGCTGATTCAGCTTTCGTTGTTCTGATTGGCTTTACAAGAGATCTGTTTCTCTCCCATGTCTGCTGAATATACTTTCTACTTTAGCACGTAAGTTTGTAATATTGGAGAACAGCATAATAATATTCTCCTTCTAGATGGCACAAATCATAACAAAGATAAAAGCAAATTTCTAGGAAGAGAAGTTTAGCACATTAAATTCCATAAATTTCTTCAACGACGCCCATGATTATTTGTTCTTCTCGTGAGTGCCATATTATTCCTGAATACTTCAAAGCGTCTTTCCTTTGTATTTTATAACAACGAAAGTTCACAATTCCTGGTCCTCCTCCTGCCAGATTCTCCCTATAAATCCCCATTCCATATTCAGTTCCAGATGTTTCGGTGAAATATTCAATTTGGCCCTTGCAAATACTGAAGGATGCAAGGGACCGAAAGGTCGGAGAAAATCCCGTCAAATTTATCGAGTAGAGTCTCGTTGATCGATGCCTTCTTCAGGGTCGAAGAACAGTTGAAAAGTGGTAATTTCAATGGGAGGAGTGGGGTTGCCTGAAGGTTCTGACAAATGAAGTTATTTCTTTGAAGTGGGTTGGACGAACAAAAAATGAATAATTGGACAGTGTGAATCTTCAGACATAGCGAATGTGAACCATGAGCCAATTTTATCCTTTATGAGCGAGTAGGTAGAATGGATCCACACATTATTGGGCACTGAGTAAAAATTTGACAGTTTAAGAACGAAAAAAATTAGTATTTTGATGATTTATGTTCTTCAATTCGGAATATCAAAAAATTGGCCTTAATATTTGAAGAAATCCAGAAGAACTTTGAAAATGCGAACGCAAACATCTTGAAACTGAGAATGTATATAGAGTCATTAGGGAGAATTATAACATATTCATAAAACAGAGCATTTCCTAATCTATAAAAAAAATGAAAAGGCAAGCGAACAAAAACGCTTTTTTGTCTGCAAAAAAAAATTAATAGTGAAAGTCGAAATACGTTCACGATCCCCGTATTACGGTAAGTGAACGCAGTGCTTAGTGAACCACACAATCAAAACAAATTACAAAATGATGTCATCAAAATGTTACAATATTAGAGAAATGCTGTTTATGGTTATACAGAAGCGCCTATTTACCAGCAGTGAATTATTCTTTGTGCCACCATTCCTGGTAAACACAACCTTCGATACATAACTCTGTTGGTAGCCTTTCATATTTTTCAGAACAAATAGAACAATTATGATCGAGTTTCAACCAAGAGAATCAACAATATCGTCATTTATTCCTCACTGAACTAATGCCCATATAACGAATCTATGCGCACACTTTCCCCAGTAAGCCAAAATGTGAATTAACGTTCGTGGCCAGTTTATTAGAGGCGCTGAGGATTTTTTTTATATTTACTGGTATTGACCGAGGAAAAAGCAGCATATTTGAATTTCATTTCCACAGAATGTGTATCTATGACTCTCATTAAATTGTTCTATTTGGCATTTATTTTTGATGTTGTAATATTAGTACTAAAGTATGAATCAGTACTATGTCTTCCAGTGAATGTCTTGCATGCTGCAGGTTTGGACGATATTTCGATAATCCACATATGAAATCATCATCCTCGAATGCAGCAAACCGAACAATTCTGCATTGATAGTATAAAGCTCTCATAGCTACACAAGGTGGCTCAGCAAAATATTAGAATTTCATGTTGAATCATCAATAAATCAATATTTTTTATTGAATATGATATATTATATGTGAAAGCCATTTACAGATGAAGTATATATAGTCCATTCAAGAATGATTGACATCTCGGGTGGCTATGGAAAATCGAATTTAAGTTGGTAGTAGCCCATAAGTTGAGATTTTGTGTTGCGGAATTCATGTTGGTATTGTGAATGAACATTGATCTGTAGACCTATTATATGTGAATCTATGCACTTACCGACGGTTATTTGAATTTTGTAAAGCTGTTTACGCCCTTAATTTAATCGTATAAATTGGAGACATAATTCTGTCAATTTGGAATGCTGATTAATATACTGCAAATCTGAATATTTCGTATTTTCATATACTTTTCTAGGTTATATTAATATATTTCAGTTCTGTGATTGAAAGTACAGAAATTTTTAATGATCTTTTGTGACCAGATATTAAGCTGCGCCTGGACTTTCAAGACCTACTAGGATGTCAATTATTCTTGAATGGACTATATAACATATACATTCAATTTAATAATTCAATATTCAAAAACCAATAACCCAATAACCAATTTCAAAGCGTGTTTAATTGAGATTTCGCATCGAATCAATGCGTCTAATAATATGGCCAGGGACTGTATAGTCCATTCAAAAATGATTGACATCCCAGAAGGCATTGATAGTCCAGACGCACCTTAATATCTTATCACAATACTTCTATACTTTCTGTAGTTTCAATCACAGAACTTGAATATATAAATATAACCTAGAAAAATATTTGAAAAGAAGAAATAATCAAATTCAGAGCATATTAACCCATAATAACCTAGTGTTACACATATGTAACGCAAATTTCACTGGCAAATCTATTTTATTTCTCATTAACTGTAGCTATTAGCGTTACATATATGTAACACCATTTTTCTCTAACAAAAACTATACAATTTTCAAACAGAAATTGAGTTGTTTTTGTCTTGTACACTCTATAAAGAATATTTATTCAATTAGAATAGTGATCGTAACTCAGGTTATTAAGGGTTAATCAGCTTTCAAAATTGAAATAATTATGTTTTCAAACTCTGCGATTAAATTGAGAACATAAACAGCAGTACAAAATTCAAATTATTGTTGATCAGTGCATAGATTCACATATAATAGGTCTATAGATCAATGTTTAATCACAATACCAACCTGAATCCCGCAACACAATTTCTTAACTCTGAGGCTATTACCAACTTAAATTTAATTTTTTATAGCCACTCGAGATGTCAATCATTCTTGAATGGACTATAAATAATAACTAAAAAAAATTTATTATTTATTTTCATTGTTTAACACTATCGGACTCGGAACTTGGACCTAGCAGAATTTGCAGAGATGACAAAAATTAACAAGAGAAGTAGTAAATTTGGTTGATTGCAAATAAAAAGTAAACGAAACGTCGCACAGCGCAGTCCTATGAAAAAACTAATTTGGCGATTCTGCGCCCTTGCTTCACTCTAATGAACCCCTATTTCATACATTTCATAGTCGAGATATACGCACTGCGCACACTTACCCTCTGCGCACACTTACCCTCTGCGCTCAATTACCCCAACTAACTCTAACGTTTTGTGGCCATATGCATTCCGAATATACAAGAATTATTTCTTTTTCATCCGATTAGGCACAAGTGAAAGCTTATTGAGAGTAGGCTCGAAATGATGGTCGGCACTCGGCTTTCAGTTCTGAATATTCGATGATTCATCTCTTTATATTGGAATCACTGTTGCCCTCTTGATGTTTAAGCAATTTGGTATGGCCCTAATGAGCAGCACGACGTCGGCGTCGTTCAAGAAAACTTACCTACACCTAGGATTTCTGGATTTCCTTCTCTATTGATCCTAGACCTTCTTTTATCTGTTCGGCAGTTTTTTGCCGGCTTAAGCTTGTGGGCTCTCTTCCACCAGCTCTTATTTGCCCTGAGCAGCTTCCAGTATTTTATCCATTTATTCCCACGAGTTTCTCTTATTCTCTCTTTGTTGGACCAACAGCTCTATTTAACTATATTCCCCGTGATGGATGATGGCTTTTTGCCACTAAAGAGTTCTTCTCTTTCAATGATAATCACTGAGTGAACAGATAAACTACTCAGATTAGCAAGAAGATTGTTACCGGTATAATCCGCCTCCTCTATACAGACAGGTTGAGTTCTCCTTTGATGGTCCATAGTTTTTTTATATTATCCGCCGCTTCCTTGATTGAATTCTGGATTAAATTTCTCTGGTGTGTCATTCTACGGTGTTGTCGCATTGCTGCGTATGTGGAAAAAGATCTGAGAGCTCAACCCAGCAGGGGGTTGGGGGAACGGTAATATCTGCAGTAAATATAAAATTATGATGTTTTGTTTAAATGGAGTATCTCCATCCTCTTCCATGCTGTTCTTTGCGAAGCTTGATCTTCCTCATATTGTTTCGATTGGGGGTCGTGAGAGCCAAAATACATGGACTGTAACCGTTAAGCTAACTATGGTCGATGAGGTGTTTTCTTCGCACTTGGCTGACTGCATAAATAATTCATTGAATTTAATTTTTTTTTGCACTTTTATGTTTGTTTTTGTACAGCACAACATGAACAATCTCCATAATTATATCAGTATATTTACTGTTCAAATGATTGTATCTCATCAATATTTTTCAAGCCGATGAACTATTATGCATTCTGAGGTTCTCGACAATGAGCTTCCTGCTTAAAATATTCTTCGAATTATGCAACTTCCGCTTATACCATACCAGAAACTTCGAACGGCTAATCCCGTATATCTTTGTATCTTTAGAAAGCTTATTTGATGGAAAATTCCAACACTATAGCAATTCAATTCAAAATTACCCCAGGAAATTTGAAATCCTAATTCGGAAAATATATCAGTGCATGTTGTCTATGGTGCAATAAATAGTTGATATCAAATGTGATGAAATGGTTGGAACTTAAATATTTTCTGAATGCTGATTTCATGAACTGCAGCCTATTCAATAGTGATTGACATCCCAGTAGACCTCGATAACCCAGATACAGATTGATATCTGGTCACATAAAACATAAAATCTCCAATAATTTCTGTATTTGTTGTTCTGTTGTCAAATTTCTAGCAGTACCATCAACTTAGATCGACCAAAATTACTAAAATCTGGTGAGGAAATTCTACGTTAAGAAATTTCAAATATTGAAATGTTCACCGAAATTAATATTTTTTTTTAAGTGAATCGAATCATTCACATGGTGAATAACTAATATAAAATGATTTTCATAAATGATATTCAATTCGATCTTGGAATTTCAGGAAAACTGAAAATTTTCGTGTTAACGATGTCCATTACGAGCCCTCCATACAATTAATTTTAGAGCTAGTCTGTATTTGATTGTATCCGTCTAAAAACGTAGCCTGTACTTTACAACTAGTTCCATTAATTTTAACTTCATGTTCTCTCGCAGAAACACAAAGCTTATTCATTATGAACTGTAAAAACATGCCGGCAGTATATGGAGGTAAACTGCTCGAGAAATTTCTGTAAAATAAGAAACCGCTCGCCGTATTTCATCGTTAATGAAACACGGAGTGTAATACCATTTCGTTAATGGTTCTCAGCAATGTGGACGAAATAGTTTTCATCTCGGAAGCATACAGCAATAACTAAGAAATTAACAGAGACCGCTTGCGGTTGAACCAACTTATAATTGTTATTGCAAAGATTCACCTCTGGTTCGTATTGGGAGGAGTGAGAGTGAACGAGAATGGGGATTGTCAATTACGAGAATTCAACTGATGGTTTTCTGATGACGAATGGTGAGAAGACATATCATAATAAATTCTACTTTTTTAGGGTGAATCGTAGTAGCAACCAAAGATGAAATAAATTATGGTTCATTCTGTTTTCGCCTTATTCAGTCTAGAAAGAACTAAATGAAAGCCCCAAATTGAACAGAAACCTCATTCCCTATTACAATAACTGTCATTTGCTGTTGTCTAATTAATTTTTCACGAAATCGGCTAGATTTTACGAGTGAATTAGGTACGTGGTTTGAATGTTAATATTCAGTATAATCAAGAATGGATACTGATAGCGATATGGATATCAGTAACACTTCTCCAGAGCTCAGAGAATTGGCAATTACGGCGACCTAGAAGAGGCCATCAAACGGGTAACTAACCAGGCAGCAAGCGTACGTCTAAATGACGTACTCAATTGGTGATTTCATGACGGTAAACGTCATCGACGCGAAAATGACGTCCTATGAAGGTGACGTTATAAAGACGTTACTACATAGTACTCAGTAGCGCGTGCCAGTATTGAATAGGAGTCCGTCAATTCCAAACGTATCGTATCGGCGGGTGGTATGCATCTGAATTAATTCTCATTATTTTTGACGTTCTTCACGTGACGTCAATATGACGTGAATAATGACGTACTCAATTGGTGATTTCCTGACGGTGGACGTCATCGACGCAAAATGACGTACTATAACCGTCATTGAAGGGGACGTTATAAAGACGTTACTACATAGTACTCAGTAGCGCGTGCCAGTATTGAATAGGAGTCCGTCAATTCCAAACGTATCGTATCGGCGGGTGGTATGCATCTGAATTAATTCTCATTATTTTCATTGGCTTCCTCTTAGGTTTATCCCTTTCATAAGACGTCAAAATAACGTCATACACTGATACTCATACATAATGACGCTGACATTTGACCGTCATCTAGACGTCAACTTTGAGGTCTATATAACGTCTGACATGAGCTTTAAGGTACGTCATTATGACGTACGCTTGCCGCCTGACTTACTGCCATAGGCTGGCATGAAAGCATCCAGCACATCACCGGAAAGAAGTTCCAAAGCACGGAGTAGAAGAATACACATGATGCTGTTGCCAAAATTTTACACCAAGAACTGGCTTTGAAATACCAACTTCTTAGGTCAAAAAAAGGTTCCTTACTACAATTACCATTAGGATTATTTATTGGAAAATAATCATAACAATGCAATTTCTCGGTTTCAGTACCTTCATATTTGTATTGTTCTCTATAGTTTCCGATATACGTTTCCTTTTAATCTGTATGCCCTTAAATCTCTAATCCTTATAATTTCTTTAACTGTGTCGTACTCTGGATGATCTCTCCCTTTTTCCCTACGTTTTGTCATAAGTTTCATCGTCTGTTGTTTCAATTTGGCTTCATTTTGGTTCCTCACTCTACCACTTTTTTTGTTACAGTTTTTATGTTATGAGTTATTTCTTCAGCTAATTCGTCTAGAGTTCCGTTTCAATTCCTCTTGATATTTGTCCTTATTTTGTGTTAGCACAAACTACTGAATAAAGATCAAATAAAAACCTACAAGATAGGCACATCGAAAAAATTTCGAAATATAAAGTCCTCAAGGAACAAACCAGGAGATAATGGAAGTTGATAGATATCAAAACTGTCCCTATTGCCATTTCATTAACTTGAATTGGACGAAACTATCTATAGAGTCATGCAGAAAGCGCTACTTCTAGTGCATATGTGATACCTACTTGATTAAAAATTAATGATTTAATTTTATTTGAAATTTTGTATAGTATTTTTGTTGAGCACTTTAAAGAGTATATATATGTAATGAGTTTTATTCAGAGGCGTTCAAATTATAGTGAAGTGAAGAAAGCATTTTCTCTACATTTGTGAGAATTCACCTCTGAGTTTCTGGCTCACGTTCTTTTAGCGAAAACTCCAACTGCATCCAAATGAGTTGATGCCAGGGGAAATTATTATGACTTTAGCCTTGCGGCTCTCACACTCCTCCAGAGGAACATTCACTTATTCCAGATATCTCAGATATCAAAAAGTTTAAGCTCTGTTGGAGCCCTTTCAGGTTATAGGGCTCGTGGTGGTGGTCGGGTCCGGGTCGCTCCTCGCCTCCCTGCTGTAGGTTGGATTCCTGCTCCACCCGCACTTCCTGTCGGAGTTCCTCTGCATTCCCCATGTCCTCATCCTTATTGAACAATGTGAGTTCTGGTCTATTGCAGGTTATTTTCCGGCCTGTGAGAACCGTGCGATCCCAGTAGAGCTTGTGATGTTCATTTTCCTATACAGCATCCGGATGGTAATTGTAATAAAGAACCTTTTTCGAACTGAGAAGTTGGTGCTTTAGTGCCAATTCTTAGTGAAGAATCTTGGCAACAGCATCATGTCTATTTTTGTACTCCGTGCCCGCGAACTTCTGACATCCACCGGGGATGTGCTGGATAGTTTCATGTCTCGAACAGCCATAACAACAGCTATCGTTTGCCACTGAGGCATCCTTGGCGATATATGTCATGTTGTTTCTTGTTGGAATCACCTGATCCTGGATGGCGAGCATGAAGCACTTTGTCTCAGGAAACAACCTTCCGGAAGTCAACCAGTAGTTCCACGCAGATATCATCATATCATCATCATATCATAATCATGATTGACCTCGTTCTGGTGCCCTCCATGCAAAGGTTTGCCAATCAGTTTCTGCATTTTACTTTCTGCAGAGTGTTCGACGGTTTCCAATGGTCCTGCTGTAGCTTTAACGGTGTAGAACTATCAGCAACACGAACTACTCGATGAAGTCCTGCTCAGGAAATATTTTCGAAGTCCTTCAATTTCCAGGGACATACGGTTGGACAAATAAACAATTCCACTACACCCAAAATGTCGTGGCAGTTCTGTCCGTTCTTGAGCTTTTGGGGTGATGTTTATTGTGTTTAGTCAGCATCGTCCCTATTTTTCTCTGTAAGGCTGCTAAATCGGTGGTGATCCAAGAGATGATACCGAATGAGTAGCTCAGCGCCGAGCAAGCCTAGTTATTAATAGCTTTCATCAGCTTCTTGCTATTAAGGCTAGTTCTCATTATCCTTCTCAATCTTCGGCTGAACTCCTCCGTTAATTTTTTCTTCATCTGGCTCTGATTGATTTTTATTGCCTGTTTTATGCTTAGATACTTGTATGTGTCTCCTTCCTTTAATGCTTCAATTTCTGCACCTTTCTTGAGTTTGAACGTACCATCTTCTATTTTTCCTTAGTCCGTTGAATTCAATCAAGGCCATGTAGAACCACAGAGGCTCAGCGAATCTCCTTGGAAAATTCCGCGTCCTATTGGAATAGGTCCTGTTGTAATGGAGCCATCTGCTGCTTTCATTTGAAGACTAGTACGCCAGGTTGACATGGCGCTTTTCAGGAACTTAACAATATTGGGATCCACCTTGTTATTATTATTATTATTAAACCAGGTTACAGAGTTGAGGTACATTTATAACCTATAAAGTCTAACTCAAAAGTAATGAAAAAATACTTCAGTTCTAGGATTCAGCTCTTGAGGATCCTTGTGCACTTGTGATATTCCATTTATAAATTATTCTCGTTATAATAATCGTGACCGTTGATGTAACGAATATTTTTTACAACGGCTGCATGTGATTGTGATTTCTGACTTCCAATCCAGGACGCTGTATCCATAGTAACAAAGATTAACTGTTACGCTAGAAATCCTCTAGTTTATTGTTGTTTTTTATGGCTTCTCTCGTTTCATTACCTTACTTCTATAGAACCTCATTTGCGCCCCATCTTTGGAGCTGGGGCTCAAGGATTTGATTCCAAACTCTTTCTACTCTGGAACCCACGAGTAATTTTGACACCTTTTGTTCTAAAACTGCGCACTAACGCACTAACTACTGATTCGTTAAGTTAAACGAGTTAAAAAAGAGTAACCTAAACACTTTGAATGATTATAAGACATCTCAAGTGGTAGGTGGGAGTTGGAATGTTTCAGATCAACCGGATCAAAAAAATTTATATCGATCTATCCTCTCATCAACATCCTTGAAGACCTACACCCACCTTCATCCACCTTTCACCCCGACAGCTGACCCTTTCGTGAGTTATCAAAACAAAACTGAATAACTTGGGCCGTTGTAATGATACCAGCTTGAAAGTTCAGGTTTTGATGCCCTAACGTGGGATTCGTCAGGTGGAGAAACAGATAGAATGTTGGCAGAAATAGATTAACTGTTACGGTTCGGAATGGGGAGAACTTGTATGAAGGAATAGTGTGTGAGACCTCAGTTAACTAAAGATTGACAGGCATTTCTCTCATCTCAGTTTTTGATAGAATGAATTCCTTAATTCAGTGAAAAATGTGTTACGTGTTCTGGATCTACCGGAAGCATAATTCGAAGGAAAATTGAATTCGGTAATGTAATGGCACATAATATGCCATAACAATGCGTTATTCACCTCAGAAAAGTGCTATTTGTTGAATATCTCGAAATGGTCGAAAAGACATTTGATTGAAGGGGCATTTTTTTTGTTTTCAGGAAAAAAATTTCATGATTCGATTGAAATAAATTGGTTTCCATTTGAAAAAGGCAGTCTCCGATAGTAACTGATTAATTTTGTAATAAAAATTTTCATAAAAGAGTCCGGGAGACTTAGGTAGGAGACTTGAACCGCCTCAAATATTTCAATTCAAATTTCGCGATACCGGTATCGTAAATAGCTTCCGAAATACAATTAAGAAGACACAATTAGTGGCGGCTCCACTCTGCCTTCAGAACATTTCGGTATTGAGAGGGTTGAACGTGATTTTGTTGTTAGGAGTAGAAATTGAATGATTTTGTTTGTTACACTCTCTGAAAAGTTCAATAGGTGTGTGGAGTTATTTAGTTTTACTGCTTTCATTGATTAAAATTGTTTTACAAACAATGAGCCTTTTTAATACTACATAGTTGTAAAAGTTTCAAGAAAACAAATGTTGAATAGACTAAAAGGGAGTGCGGGAGACATAATCAGTGGTCCACTGAGCTTAAATAATAGTTTGCTTCAAAAGAAGGAAATTGAATAATAGAAATGAATATGAAAAAATACACAAAGATTCAAAAATGTAAAAAACATCTCGGAAATAAATGAGAGTGACTCTGAAATAGAAAATTTGTTTTCTTTCAATGTTTTTCTTGATGAACAAACTTATAGTCAGGTCTCCCCCGCCCCCTGTTCAACTCTCCCATGGCTAAGGGAGATATGAGCCAATTTTCGGTTCTAAGAAAGGGAATAGCTGTACTCAAAATGTTCATCTCACCATCACTCTACTATTATCTATCGTCGTTACCTATTTGGCCATGATATCTTCACGCAAAGAAATGAGTTGCTTGCTTCCATTTTCAGATAGGGAAAGTACGTACAAAATGACATGGTGTTTTGTTTTTTCATCAAATTTATTTGTTTAAAGCAATTTTAATCAATCTCCTTCGTTTTTACTCATTTCAGGTTCATTGACTATCCCTATCAAAGTCTTTTGATGAAGTAAGAACTATAATAAAATATATATTAAAAAAAGTGCAACCGATCACAAAAACCATTTTGTTTATAGAGTTCGCACTAAATGACATTCTAAAATATTGAGAACACAACTCACAAATATACCGTTTGGTAGACTTTGGGAGATCAGCGCATAAGCATAAGCCAAAAGAGAACAAAAAATACTACATCGTAACTAACCCTCACCGGGCTAAGAACTTGAAATGAAAAGTTTAACGGTGCCTCGATAGTCTCAATCTCTTTTCTGATGATGGAGTGTTGGTAGCAGGAACATCTCTTTCATCATGATATGCATATAGTGACATTAAAGTAGCAATAATGCGTTTCAGAAGAACAAGCAAAATATCAACTGGTCAAAGATGATGTACACTACAAAGAATCGAGTTGGGTCCATCAGGCAACCTGCTTTACAAGATAGTTTTGCTATCACGAATATCTCGAGTTATGGTTTGGAGCAGAATGTCCATTGCTGACCATGCATCGAGCGAAGTCTGCACAGATACAAAAAAGAGGGACGAACTCGGCAATTGTCTTCATAATTTCACCTTGTGTTCCAATCAATGCAAATGTCTTGCATTTTCCGTGACTTGATCGATTGAACTGACGTCGTTAATTCCTCATTGTTTATTATTATTTGTTATCGACACTACATATTGTCTCAATTTATAATGATCCATATAAACGAGGAACTTGTAAACTTGGCTTATATTGTAATGATAAAATCCATTCAAGAGAAATCAAAATGACGACTTTTTGGGTTGCTCCTCTAATTCCCAATTTTCAAATTTAGAAACATGATTCTAAAATTCCCCGACAGCTTAAATGACAAATGTTTATTAACACGAAAAGTCATTCATTTCGAATCCAACTAAAATTGTAGCAGACGATCTTCGAAATGAATGACCTGTATATGAGTTAGCATTTTCAAGTTTGAAGTATATTAAAGAATATTTTTTCAATAGATTTGAAATATATTTTCTTATGCTACTTTTCGTGTTGATAAACATTTGTCATTTAAGCTGTAGGGGAATTCTAGAATAATGTTTCAAGATTTGAATATTCGGAATTAGAGGATCAGCGCAAAAAATACTGTTTACAGTTAGAAGTTTGTGTGGAAAGAAGCATTTATGGACTTTTGTAATGATAAAAATAATCAATTATAGTGAAAGAATTGGCATCGATTTTGAAAGATTGAGCTGTACACATGAAAAGAAAACATGGTATCTACAGAGTTCAAAGAAGCTACGGTCAAAAACCATGTGGAACCTAGCAAGCTGTTACAAGAAAAATATTATAAGGAAATGGACTTTTCTGATTGTTCTTTCGTTAATTGCACCAATAAATTGTTTTGGCTCTGTAATTTTTTTATGAGCAGAATATTTTCCATCCGAATAACCCTCAAACATTGCTTAATGGTCGAAAAACATTTTTGCTTATAGGCAACAGACCTCCGCCTGCCGTGTCTGTCTGTTTCCAAGCAACAAGCTTTCGAAATCTGTCATAAATTTTTTTCGAACAATTATCAATGTCTTTGTTTCATTATTATTGACAATTAACCCCTCAATCTTAATACTCAATAATACTACATAATGGATTCACAGTATATAATGAAGATTTCATTAAAAAACCTATTTACAGGGAATGTGACTTCCTGTGTTTTTTTTTGTCATAAAAATCCTAATAATTCATAAACCTTTGAGTTTTTACCCAAGGTTTACTGTAATAAAAGAAGCAAGGAGGTCATCAAAACTTCAGGTATTATTTCGATTGGATAGATCAATACTGGGTCTGTAAAACTGATTTTTACAATCTCAGTCGACTTGAAATAATACATGAATGTTCATCTGTTCATCACTATAGAGTTTTGAACTGATTGAACGAAAACGCTATTGAAAATAACATAAGCGTTTCATTGTACTATAACTCTGAATAGGCTCGTCAAAGTTTGTTGCAGAGACCACGACCAAAACCGTTATGGGAGTTGAATTTCAAGTTATTCATCTAACTGTTTGTTTTCCTTCTCTCATATTGTTCGCTTTTTAATGTTTTTTCCTTTTCAAATTGTGTTGTCTTCACAGATATGGAAAACATTTATTCATTATCCTCAATATTTAATGATGCTGGATTGAATGGCCCGAATTCCCGAAAATAAATATGTGCTGCGAATTTTAAGCTATATTCAATGCTCCCATTTGTATTTCTCGAGGTGGGTCGTAAGAGATTCCGCAGATACACTTCACGTTAAATCGTGCAAATATCCCAATGAATTCCTACATCCATGCTACGACCGTTTGCCTTATTTGCTTGGAAATCCCCGAACCGATTCAAATGATCCTTAAAACTGATATTCCAGCGATTCCATTCACTCGCAGGAAACATATCGTCATCCAGAGGATTCCAGACCGGTAACGATAAAACGGAAAATATCATCCCTTTACATTATATCCCCATATTTATGGCATCGGAGAGAGTTATTGTCAGAAATAAATACTGGAAACCTTACGATTGTCGTAAAATATGACGCTGATGATGGCTGTTTTTCATCCGAGATCATAAGACGAGAGTTCGAGACAAAAGATGTCGTTTGGTTTGTCTGATTGTTACGTATTTTTCCCGCACGATGAAATCTTCTATTTATGTCTTCGAATTTTATTGATGGGCAAGAGGGGAGAATAAAGTTAAGTGTTATGCCGAAAAGTTTTTTGCCTTCAATATGCCGTGAAGAATATTTAACGGAATGAACTATTATAGTTTTTCCTGAAACTTATGAAAGGTAGTAATCGAGAAAGCTAGTAACTTTTGTTATTTTCATGAAGTTGCATCCTTTCGTGTTCGATGCATAGATTGCATTCATTAAAAACCGAGCCTTCAAGACAATTCTTTCGCCATAGCCTTATCTTTACTAATATTACAAATGTGATAGGTATACTGCATTCACATTTATTTTAGCAGTCGGTTGGCCATGAAATAATTTTCTCAAGTTTTTGTAACTAGAACGGAGTAAGGTTGGCACTCATGAAATGTCGTTAATGTCATAACGTCGTTGCCACAACTTATATCAATTAATATTACGAAAATGCAGAAAGTGATTGAAAAAAGAGACAGGGTTTCAGGAAGTGCTATTTAGAATTCAGGTCCGCTCATTCAAATAGTTATACCCTGATATTCTTAAATCCACAATACGTCAGACGGTAGAGAGCATATTCAATGTAAGAGAATTTATATGATGTCTCATCTGAATCTAAACGACTTATATTTCAGCTGAATATTTCCACAATCAGAAAGATTGTGAATGAAGAGGACATAGACATAGAGACATGGACTGAGCAATGCCAGCATGAAATTGGCTATTTATTAGAAAGAGAGAAAAGCTCGTCGGGATATACCTTTCTCTTTTTTGTTCACATAGAGGTGAGTGTAGACCAATCAAAATTCTAGAAAAAGACAACTGCATTCCCGACGTGTTTTTCTCTCTGTCACTTTTTTTGACCGTATTTCATGCATAGATATAAAGGGAAGGCACAGTCCATGTCTCTCTGTCTATGGAAGAGGATGACTAAGAATTTTCTTTTATTGGGAGACCCAAAAAAGTGGTGGAATTTGAGAATTTTATGTTTGAGTGAATTAATGTGAAAAGTTTACTACAGGATTTTCCATTAATGTCATCGTAGAATAAGTTCCCGAAAATTGATTTCTCTATTTTTCATTTGACATGTCCTATACATTGTAAATGACTTAAGGTACCAATAAATACCTAATTATTATTATTATATCAATGCATTAAGATGAACAGCTACAAATACGCGCCAGTTTTCCTGCTAATTCTTTTTTCATGTGAAATTTTAGTTCAAAGTTCATCTTGATTGAAACTTCCTTTAATTCTTTTTACTTATATTGATGCAGGATGATTTTTGTTGAAGAATTTAACGTTCTTGTAAATATCTGTTCCTTCGGGAGATACCCATTCCTAACCACTGCATCATATGCATTTCATCTTCGGGTTAATATTTTTGAAATCTACAACTGATGTAACGTATTCAAACTTTAGCCAAAAAAGATAACGAACATTAACTCTCCTCAAGCTAGTGCATATTATGATATTATACTGATCTCTTGTATTTTCCATGCAAATAACTGGATTTGGTATGCCTTATGCCTTCAATCAGTTTGTATAAACTTCAATTATGTTCGTCACATATTTTCCGAAGAGATTCGACATTGTGATAAAATACGTAATAACAGAAACTTTTACGTAGAACGGGCAACATAGCGTTGATTTAAAACCCAAAAATGTTTTGACAAGCGTCATAACCCCACATTTTCGTACTATACAGAGTGAAATGTGTCAAATTTCCATGGCCAACTGACTGCTAAAATAAATGTGAATGGAGTATATGTTCTTGTGTTCGTCAATTTATTCTATTGTTTGTTTGTCTTTCTCTTCCCAGATTCTGATTCTGATTATGGGAATTTCACTATAGTGTAGAGAATTTATTCGATTGGGTTTTCGTGTAAAATTCTTCCTTTTTCAATGAAGAGATATTTCGCGAGATATGACAGGTTAAAAAACTACGAATTTAGGCAAACGTGACCGCTAATTCAGGGCGAGGCGACGTTATAATAGGAGGAGGACGATAATTTCTATTCGGAATAGAATCGTGATAACGTCGTAGGCCGCAGGGAATTGTAGAGTTTTTTTTTCAGGAAGGTTGCGGTAATTGGAGTTTGTTTTTAGTTTTCTACATCATGAGGGTTTTCGTTACATGATTATTAATTCTTTGGAGTTTGTCACGATTACCGATTTCATTTTTTATATTATGGTAAGGTTTTTTGATTTTCTGCTCATTTTCTTCGTTTCATTATTCTAATGATAATAAATATTGTGCAATCGAAGACGAGGGTTTGAGATAGTTTATTTGATAAAATGCGATTTTATCAAGATGGAACTCAGGGCTTCGAAACGTCTTGAGGAACTGAAAAAACTGTTCTTGTTTACTGCCGAAGGACTGAAATAATTTTGAATTCAGTGGGGCTCGGGACAGTATTAGATGATGAGGCATATCAGAAAAAAACACGAAAATCAAGGGATCGCCAAAACGGTTTGCTATACTTTAGCTATACTTTAGCAGTGTTCGCAATAAAGGATAAATGTGAATAGCTATCAGGAATTAATTATTCTCTAAAGATTGGTTCGTTATATGCGAAAGTTCTCTGAAAACGGAGCCGTTACAAGCGAACACTACTGTATACAGGGTGTTTTCAAAGGTGACGTTTTTTTTTACAGAAGGCAGAACTCATCAAAATAAGTCGTTTAACAAAAAATTGTCTATATGAAATATCCAAGATGGCTGAAACACAACCCCTAGAAGTTCGACCAAATTTCAAGTACGGGACCATGGAAGGCGACTCCGGCATCGCAAATACGAAACAAAACATAAACATATATATGGCTGGACAATGAATGGTTCAGTACCAAGTTCATCGGATTAGATGCATCAGGTCACATTTGAGAAAATCATAATTTTTGTATTGTGCAATTTAGGGCGAAAAAAAAATGTAGAAAATCGAGGCAGTTTCTTGAAAGTGCTTATGTTAGTTATGTTGAAAAGTGCTTTGATGTTTCCCCATTTTTACGACGATTGTTGGAATGTCCGAACAAGAAGATTGTGATGCACATTGTGAAGAAATTCGTGAATGATTTAGACGAATTTTATTGGTGAGATTTTGAAGTATTATTTTCTTTTTTATACTTGTGTCCTAAGTCTCTTCTGTCAGTTGTTATCGAAATGAGCTATTTCATAAAATCGTGTACCTATGCGTTATATTGCTGCCATCTGGCATCATATAATGCCGCTTACATTGGTCAAAGCGGCAGGAAAATTATGTGGGTAACCAGAGTCAGACTCCTTTTAGAACACCATCGGCGAATCGCACCAAGGGATGGCGGACTCAACGGAAGTGCCTTCGTCAACCATATAAGCAATGAATATTCACAATCTTTTGGAGATTTTTGAGATCACCTCTTCGACTTGTGAAGATGATATTTTTTTATTGAATGAGTAGACGCATTTCGAATGTACGGCTTTGTTAAAATTCTCAGAATTTCGTATAGGTCTTTCGCAGTTTTATTACCGTCACCTTTAGCCAGGCGCAAATAGAAACGCAGGTTGGTGAGGTGACGCAGCTTTTTCCTACGCTGCACGTACCTACTATCTGACAAGTCACTTTCACGTTTTAGGCCAGGCGCAAATAGAAACGCAGGTTGGTGAGGTGACGCAGCTTTTTCCTGCACTGCACGTACTATCTGACAAGTCACTGTCACGCTTTATTTGCGCGGTCTTGTTTTTTTCTATGTTTTACAAAAACTCACGCTGCGTCACCTCACTAACCTGCGTTTCTATTTGCGCCTGACCTTATTTGCGCGGTCTTGTTCTTTTCTATGCTTCACAAAAACTCACGCTGCGTCACCTCAATAACCTGCGTTTCTATTTGCGCTTGGTCTAATTTTTGTACAAGGTTGGCAAACCTCGATTGATATAATGGAGCTCTCTAACCGTAAGAGCAAGGAAAAAATTGATGGCACATTGCCTATTCAATTTTCAAAAAATGGATAATGGTCAAAACCATATCCCTCTTTTATTTTGAAGTTATGAGAGAGAACTCATTTTGCGGCTCTTTGAATTGTTCGTGCTCTAGTTCGTGAAGTTACAGTGATATCTAAGAACAAATGGAACATTCTACAGATATTTTTTCATATAGAATGCAGAGGAGTATTTGAAGATTTTTCCAGCCGGCCACAAGGTAGCTTTCATTTTCAATTTTTTTTACATACTCCATACACCCAAATACTTATTCGGTCAAGTTTACAGGTTATTTTCATTGATAATGCGTATAGAGCGCTTCTCTGCTTCTATGTTGTATCAGGTTATGAGAGACTTTGAGAATCACTTTCATTCCGAATATTTATATTCATTCATTCCTTTATCTTCGTATTCATTTATATTTACCTATAACAGAACTAGCACAGCGGTAATTGTTTCAGAAGGTATATGAAAAGGTACGGTACGTATAGATTATCTACTAGTTGAAAAGGTTTCGAAACATATTCATTTGAATTGAAGTTGAAAAAAATTCCTGAAAGTGATAGATTCCATTGCTATATTTTTCACGTTTTCAAATATCCAGATGGAAACTTATTTACGCATTATACTAAAATCAATGTATAAAACTTAGGTACCAACTTGGCCGAAGTAGTTTTTGAATTTTTTATTAAAAGAACAATTAGATACACGACGTAAGTGAATTATTCTGAATTAAAAAAAAATATGGGACTGAAATGTGTGAAAAGATAAAGAGGTAGTATAGTAAAAAATAGTGACGGACTGAAAAAATGTCCGACTATGCCACTGAATTTAATATGAAAAAGTGAAACTAAAACTTCACGAAATAGTACGACGGTCCGAAAACTGAGTTGTCACTTATTTTAGGTTGAAAACAAAAAAAGATACAGGAATGCGGTTTTGGACATTATCCAAAATCAGGGTCTAAAACGTGTCATCTATTTCTCCCAAGCTTTTAAGGTTACAGGGTTTCCATTCATCCCATCAAATTTTGCTCACCCTGTACAGGGTGTACGATAATTTTCCTTTTTGAATATGTTACTTTCTGTTGGTAGTTCTTCTGATAAGTTTGAATCCTTTGTAGAGGCTGAAGATGAACTCTAATGGGTCCGAAACATGTTCCTTATCAATAACTGGAATAAATAAATAATTTGGAGTGAGTCTTTGAGATTTCATCGACTTATATCTCTCTAAATGTTCGTTACTCCCCACGTTTCATTCGTAATCCCAAATGATATATCTGAATAAGTTTACTGAATTCTGTCATAATCGAAAAATAACGATTTCAACAGATGTGCCAAATTGACTAGGTCTGCTGTTTCTGCTTCATTCATTATCAGATATAATTTTGTTATTTCTGTCACGTCCAATCAAAATCAGCCGGACACCGAGCACTCCTGGGATTAACCCTGGACTGGTGGACTACAATAACAGGACTCATTTGAAAGATAATGGATTATGTCGGCCATTCTGATAACTGCGGATGTGTGCCAGACACACGGTCGCAAGTACTTTATTGAAAGGGTTCGGACAAATTGCATTTTCCCCTGTTCTAGTATTTTCATTATTATGTCAATTATGTGTACCAGCTCCTCAAATCAAAAGTGAAACATCGAGTGGTATGCAAAACACAAATATATATCTATGTTTTGAAGACATTTCGTTAATAATTTTGAAATGATTTGTTGACAAACTCACACATTCTCAAATAAAATATAAGTAGGTATACTCCATTCACTTTTATTTTAGCTCGGTTGGCCATGTAAATTTGACACATTTCACTCTGTATAATACGAAAATGTGGGGTTATGAAGCTTGTCAAAACATTTTTGGGTTTTAAATCAACGCTATGTTGCCCGTTCTACGTAGAAGTTTCTGTTATTACGTATTTCATCACAACGTTGAATCTCTTCGGAAAATATGTGACGAGCATAATTGAAGTTTATACAAACTGATTGAAGGCATACTAATTGCATGCAAAATACAAGAGATCAGTATAATATCATAATATGCACTAGCTCGTTGTTCGTTATCTTCTTTGGCTAAAATTTGAATACGTTACATCAGTTGTAGATTTCAAAAATATTAACCCGAAGACATTTACAATGTATAGGACAAGTCAAATGAAAAATAAAAAAATCAGTTTTTGGGAACTTATTTTACGATGACAGTAATCGAAAATCCTGTGGTAAACTTTTCGCATTAATTCACTCAAATATGAGATTCTCAAATGCCACCACTTTTTTGGGTATCCCAATAGAAGGAAATTCTTTGTCATCCTCTTTATTCATAATCTTTTGTATTGTGGAAATATTCAGCTGAAATATAAGTCGTTTAGATTCAGATGAAACATTATATAAATTCTCGTACATTGAATATGTTCGCTACCGTCTGACGTATTGTGGATTCTAGAATATCAGGGTTACCTACTATTTGAATGAAACCCTGTCTCTTTTTTCAATCACTTTCGAGATCTTCGTAATAAAAATTAATATTAGTTGTGGCAACGGCGTTATGACATTAATTACATTTCATGAATGCCAACCTTACTCCGTTTTAGTTACAAAAACTTGAGAAAATTATTTTATGACCAACCGACTGCTAAAATAAATGTGAATATAGTATATATGTTACGGGCAATGTAAATAATTGGGCATTGTTTATAATGCCCGGGCAATTTGAAAAGTGCCCAAAAGGATAGGACAAAATGATAAATTATGTTGCAAATATTACATTGCCCGGTTATTATGTATAATGCTAAAAATCAGGTGGGCAATTTGAAAATAATATATTATTCATATTTCTTATAAAAAGTAACAAATTTTTGCATACCTGACTGACAAAGTAACAAACAAAACATAACAAATAAAATTTCACATGCTGACAAACAAATCGGTGGGATGAAATAAGTACAAACAAAACGTGAGTCCAAATAAAACGAAAGTATTAGATATGTACGTACTTTCAAATTTATTTTCACACAACATGTCAATACGTAGCAATACAGGCCAATACAGGCTCTATTCATTAGAGCAGCTTCCACTTTGGTGACATTTCGAGTTACATAGCTTTTTTTCTTTACGACACTTGCGCTCGTTGGATTTACAGCTACCTTTACAGCCACATGGACTATAGCCTGTCTTGGATGACAATCTTGCACATTCTCTTAGTTAAATCTCTATCTGTGGAATATCTTCGCCATTCTTTTCACATAGGTTGTCCCATTGGTGTCAATTAATCAAAGTGCCCAAAGAAATCATAG
Organism: Coccinella septempunctata; assembly: GCF_907165205.1. NCBI lineage: Eukaryota > Metazoa > Arthropoda > Insecta > Coleoptera > Coccinellidae > Coccinella > Coccinella septempunctata. Next base: position 18,571,678 of record NC_058196.1, read on the forward strand.
CGGTATTTATAATGACCGGGCAATGTTAGAAATTATTGTAAAATAATTCAAATTTATCAAATTGCCCGATTTTAATAGTCATTATTCATAATAACCAAGCATTATGAATACTGACCTAAATAATTACATTGCCCGTAACATATACATAAAATCGATTTGATGCTTTTGCGAAATATAAATTTTGTCCAAAAATGAGCCATCCAAATTGCACCATTATAAAATTATTTGGTCCGAATAATTTTATTTTTCGATAAATATCTCCAGATGGGTCACGAAAACATCATCTGAAGTTTTCTGTATAATTTTGAATGTTTTTGACGAAGGGAGACTTTGTTCTGTACTACATAGAGGGTGTTTGATCAGAGCTGGTGTTGTTGGGATTCTTTATGTGGTAATTTTTTTTAATGAAAAACAATAAATGTTGAATTCGGAGCAACTCGTATCTGTGAAATAATTTCAGTGTGTGTATGGATCGTTTGACAGTTAATGGAACTGTGCCAGTTGAAGTGAATACTATTATTTAATTAAGAGCAACAATTGAACATGCAGCAAGTCAGAATCAACCTGCAAGCTTAGAACACCCAATTACGTCTCATCACAGTCGCTACATAGAGCACTCAAAAACTCCTTACCCCTTCTATCATTGTTCAAATAATTATGAGACGACTGGAAATTAGTAGAAACATCGAGAGGATGAGTTGAGAGGGAACTGAGAATTCATTACTTCCGACTGCTTGAAACTTCTGCCGCAATAGTTTCTAATGAGAGACGAGTATTTGCTTGGTGCGAATTAGAGATACGGGGCTCAATTATTATTGTTCGCGCTATGAGTGAAAACAAGTCAGGCCATCTCCTCATTTCCAGTCTTAGTATTTCATGAGAACGTATTCATCGCAACACTCCATATGGGTTATCCAAATGGCACATTTCCTTCTTTCAATCTTAAGCTATCGAATCAATGACTAAGGTAGATGCGGGTTACGGTCTGTCGGATAATAAGGCCTAAGTAACGGAAATTCAATTAAAATGATCGCCGGCGCTCAAAATCACAGTCGTGAGAAGCAATCATTCATAGATGGCGCCTTAAAGCGGCAGATCTCAAAGTGGTCAAAGATTATAGAGTTAACCTAACCTAACTATATACCTAATTTTTGACAGTGGTATCAAATTCGATTTTGATATCATGAGCAGTGCCTTAGCTATAGTCAACAGATGATTTTGAGTGTCCTGAAGACTGTTGTATATGGAAATTTGATATTGTTTTTGAGAGTTAAACATAAATCATGCATAATAATTGGATACTGATCACAGTTACCAAATATGATAAGCCTATTTTGATTATTTATGGATGTAAAAGTAAAACCCTTACTATCCTACTGTATAACAATGAGGTCTACTGACAAGGTTTTTGAAATTGTTGAACTTTGTCTTTTTTCACAGCAGAAGTTGCCAGTTTTTTTTTGCATGTGAGAGCATTCGATGTTCGAGTTTAATTAACAATAAAATTTGGTTATTAGAGTTCATAGTCTTCAAGTAATTCCAAATTATCCTTAGGTAGGCCTTATCAACCGACTTATTATTCCAGAATTTAAGCATAATAATTCTGGATTTTCTTTTATTCGAAAAGTTTGAGTAAAAAAAAATTACCTAAACAGGGTATTCTACAACCTCTAAGACAAACTTGACAGATTATAGCTGCTCAAACAGAGTATAATTCTTCTATGAACACAACGTATAGCCGATTCGTTTTGGATCAGAAGATACAAGAATTTGAAAAAATATATTTATGTTTGAATTAAAATAGCAAATGAATAAATGAAAATCAAGAGCTTAGGGAAAACCCCAAGTCATAATAAAACCCTTTCTCCCTATAAATTTTGTGGAATTCAAGAGATGAAATTGTTTACAAAATAAGCTGTATTATCAGTAAGATCAATAGTATCGGTCAAAGGAAACGTCGCCGAAAGAATAGTTTGTATATATTCTTGTTCCTTTGACGGATACTATTGATCTTACTGATATACCTTGGGAACGATACTCATTGTGGCTTAAGCTGAAATATTTCATATTGAGAAGGATCTCATACTGCAGAAACTTTTCTTCAGAGAGAGAGAGAGAGAGAGAGAGAGAGAGAGGCCACAAATACATTATATCTGAAATACTTTCAGATATAACGGCCAGTTTCATAATCAAACTCACTTTCAATTTCAAAGCTTCTGTAAAGAAAATTTTATTACTATTATTCTCATGCAATTAATTATCTGGGAGCCTGAGATCCTGAGAAAGAATTTCCTTGCCCAATATTCTATAAGCATATATATTTCGTCAATATTCCTATTTATTACACTTTCTTTAACCCTATTCAAAATGATACTAAAGGAAGCAGACATGCAACTTTTCAGTTTCGCGATAGTTGCGCAACAGTTTGATTGCAAGTGGTTCGAGTGCGCACACATACGCAATCGCTTAGTTTGTGTCGAGGCTGAAACTATTCGATCGCAAAACTTTTCAGTTGCATGTCTGCGCGGCCCCATATAAATGCATTGTACTCACTTCTGCAACTAAACAGTTGCAAAACTAAAAATTGCATGTCTGCGGCAGGCCTTAAGCTTAAAAGGACTCCAAATTTGATTATGAAACTGGACGTAAGAGCTCTTATCGAATACCAAGGTTTAATTCCACAGTGATATGTTAGCTCTCTGAGGGAAGAGCTATGTAATATGAATGCTTAAATTGATAATTACAATTTTCGTTTCCACAAATAATATAACACAAATAATAATTATCATTAACTTTTAGTTGTCCACCTTGTTATTTCTTTAGATTTTTATTTATTTTCTTCATTATTATGAATGAGTGAGGCCAGTGGCGTAGCTCGCCTTAGAGGGGCCCTGTATCAAAATGTGTTGAGGGGCCCTAAGGAAGGGTGAAGTAAAAATAAAAGTAGCAATAAATGTTCGATCAGTATCGAAATGATTATATGCAGATACTTATAATTAAAAGTTCCAACTCATACTTGTGCTGGGAGCGAAATAATATACAAACAAATAACATACAAACAATATAAAACAATATACAAACAAATAATATACAAACAAACAACATAAAATGTTAAACAAACAAATAATAAACAAACAATACAAAAAATTAAAGATACACTTTTCTAACCTTTATTTCAGCAAATCTATTTATCAAATCAGCCATAGCTGATGACGATTTTAGTTTCTTAAGTTGTTCCCCCTCTATTGACAATAACGATATGTCTGAAAGCTGTTTCTGTTCCATAGAAGTCCTCAGATAATTTCTTATGAGTTTTAATTTTGAAAAACTCCTTTCAGCGGTTGCAGTTGTAACCGGAAGGGTCAAAAATAATCACTGCGGTATCACTGATACCGCTGATACCGCGGTAGCTACGCCCCTGTGTGAGGCTGATATCTAACTATCCTTTCTGTACAGGGTGGGGAAAATTCGATGCGATTGAATGGCAGCTCTGTAACCGTAAGAGCTAAGTGAAAATGGATGGTACGTTTCTGACCTCGATTTTCAAAACATTGATAATGGCCAAAACCGCATCCCTCTATCATCTTTCGTTTTCAAGGTAAAGGTAAAAACTCATTTTTCATCTCTTCGTACTGGTGCCTATATTTCGTAAAGTATCAGTAATATCGAAAAACAAATGTTAAATTCTACAGACAGTTTTTCCATGTAGAATGCAGTGGCGTAGTCAACAATTTTTTTCAGTTCGCCACTTCAGAGATATAGTGATACCTTTTATTTTATAAGCCCTGTGTTATTTTTACATATTCCAGTACCATATTTTTTTCCGATTCAGAATATTTAACATACGTCGTGTCTCTGATTTTTCTTCCAATAAAAAAACTCGAAAACTAGTTCGGTCTAGTTGGCAGGTCATTTCATTGATAATATGATAATGAACTTTATGTTCGACTGAATCATAAACACTTAATTCATGAATTCGTTTAGTGTCCATAATTGACTACTCTATTGGACACCACTTTATTGGACTCAACTGTCACTATCATTCTGTCAAGTAAATATAAAAGATGCAAACAACACTTTATTTAAGGAAAAAGAATTGAACTTCGACCTAAAAACAAAATTATGAATTACTATTCTGAGAATTAGTGTAGTTTAATATTAAAAACACATTCTTTGTTATTGTAAAAATGCATGCCTGAGGATGTCGAGCTCGAAGTGGAAGCACAGTTTTCGATCTGCAATACTCTTGATGCTACTTCCTGGCCCAATATTCTGGTGGCAACACTTATTTTAGTACTTTCCAATTCATCTATGTAGTCCATAGCGAAGAACTTTTCTGAGCTTTCAATTCACTATTGAAGTAAGCGAGAATACTGTCTTCTGTTGATTTTACAATTTTCTTCGTTTTACACCACTTGTTATAGGCCGCATACATATTTTCATAAGCACTTTTAGATTTAGTGGGTAAGAGAGATTTTTTGGTGCTTACGGCTAAATTTTCTACGCTTTCTTCTCCAGCACTATCCATTTTTTGGATTATTATGACGTTTGTCATAAAATTAAGGAAGTAAACAACTGTGTTTACTAAGTTTGCTAAGGTCGCTGGTTACTAAGGTAAGAAATTCAAAAGCACACAATGTTTTTCAGTAATAAGCCATTTCAGAAAATAAAATTTCTGCATTGCAGTCGAACATAAAGCTTTGTATGCAACTCGTACATAATTAGGCTTTATGGACTTGCCCATAAACTTTTGGACTCGTCCATAAAGACCTAATTTATGTACTTGTTACATAAATAGCTATTATGCTCCTAAATTGTGTCCGGTTATTAGATGACACAAGCTTTGCCTTTGGTGGATTTCGTTAGGTTTATTATTCATATATCAAAATTGTAACAACCATGTAGATTTCAAAGAATGAACCTCATTATCATTTCTAATTTGAGAGACTTTAAAGATCACTCTCATTCCGGATATTTGAAAGGATGAAAAATCTTCCAATATGGAATGAACCACTTTCAGGAAATTTTATAAACCTGGATTGAACTGAATATGTTCCGAAACTTTTTCAACTAGTAGATAATCTAAATACCAGTACCACAGCCTTTTCGAACACCTTCACAAATAAGGCTGTGCCACTACTAGTATTAGAGGTTAATTGGTAAATATGAAGTAGTCCCCATTTCCCGAGCATCTTTCCGAGTATCCTGAATGAAAGTAAATGCCCAAAACCAGATCTCTAAGAATTTAAGACAGACTTATCAGTTTCACAAGATGAAAGCAGTTCATCTCGAATTGACGCCAAATTCTCGTCTTTTATTGAGATATGTAGCGATCACTTATTTTCCTCGTTATTGGAGATACTCTGGAGAATCGTTCTCCGTCTCTGCTTTCCCCCTTCCAAAACCCATATATCTTCAAATAGATCATAGAAATAAAATCTATTGAAAATGACCGTGAATAAAAATGGTCGTAAACAAGTAATTTGAACGGAAATTGAAAGGAATATCTACCATTAAAATGACAATAGACAATAATTCGAGACGAATCAGTTATCTGTATCTTTCATCCACCGGACAAACTTGAAATTCTCACCTACAACTCTTGCGGATGGACCATTATGGAAATAAGATTAATAAATTCATTCTGAAATTGATTAAAGATATACGAGGTTGTGTTTCCTTATATGAGCCTTCGCGAAGGGACTCCCACCCCCATACTTGGATTGAGTTCATGACAAATAATTTCTCTGCCACAAACACGATAAAGGCAAAAAGCAACATTTGCCACTAATAAAGCCACGATTCAGCGCCAGCAATAATCTCTGCCAATAAAGAAGGTTATTTTGCTGGATCGTTCTCGTCGCTTTCTGCTTCTATCCATTGTTGGAAAAGCATATGGAAGCCGAAAGCTGTGTTTGGCAAAATGATGAACGATTTGAGTTTTGTTTGTTCATCCTGCTGGATTTGTAGGTAATAGATATATTATACCTCGCAAATAAAGCTCCGGCATTGTAAGCATAGTAGTGATTTTTCTCGTGTAGGCCTTAATAAAAATATGATGTCAGGTACGTTCTGATATGTTTGCATTGTTTGATATTGGATAAACCGAATTCCTTTCTCTTATGGGACACAATAGGGGCCAAAGGTACAAATATACATGGTGTATCATCAATAATTGGAAAGATTCAACATAGGATATTAAATTTTGCTGAATAAAACGGTTCTGACAGGTACCAAAGACGTACGACAGGCGCAATGTCGAACGATATAAGGTAAAATACAAAATCCAAATACTCCAACTCAGGCAAGTTTTGTTTAAAATTTTTTATCAACAGCATCTCTTAGAGTTAGACCAAACACCTAGTGTTTCAAAGACTCTTTTCATTCAGAGCTTATCAATGATTTCCAACTTCCTAATGACTAGGAACTGATTAGCCTGGAAGAGGTTTAAATCTGCTCTGCTAGAGGATCACAGCATATCACCACACAGAATTAGACGAAAAAGATTCCTTGAACCTTGCTAGGTTTAGATTCGACACAACATATTTCTTCTTTGAGGGAAAATTACAAGTTGTTCTATGTTTACAGTGCTCTGATTAAAACTATGAAAGAGACACAAGAATTAAGACGGTGCTTGACCGGCAATCTGAAGTTAACACTTGGTGGATATCATAAAAAATTATAAAAATTAACTGATACAATGCCACTTGTGTATTATTGAAAAAATATTTGCAACTGCAATATGTTGCAATGCATAGAGGCAATAACAGCATCGTGAAGGATGTTTTCTATATATCTACTTATGTTCATTTCCTGGATTCATCCTGGATCCAACTCATCTTATACCAATACCTGGATTTTCATATTTACTCATTTTTGTAATTCTTATCTTATTTATAAATTTTTACCGGAGGACCGGTTTTGACGAACCTTTGGATTGCTCTGAATCGATCAGTAAATCCAAGATTCTGACCCTGTTGAGGTGAGGACAGAAAAGATGTCAGCTTTCGGGGCGTATAATGATGTTGTGAGGGTGAAAGAATGCTACCAAAATTTCAAGATCATTCACGAGAATATAAGAAGTATTGATAAAAACTTCAACTAGTTGCTTTGCTATTTGGAGGAGCTTACACAATTGCCGAAGTGCATTATTTTAACGGAAATTTGGTCCGCCAGAAAGCCTTCCAACAGATATCAGCCTGGAGGATGAAACTCTAGAACAGGTCGAGCAGTTCAAATAATTGGAAAGCTTAATAAATACGGTATCAAGGGCATTCTGGAAGCTAAAGGACAGAGTGTTTCAAAATCACGACCAAGAGAGCTGTTTAAAAAGCAGTGGTCCTCCCAACGCTTCTTTACGGAAGCGAAAGCTGGACGCCCTACAGGCGACATAACAGCTTGAACAAACGCAACAACGTCATCTAAGACGAATCATGCAAATCAGATGGTTCCACAAAGTTTCAAATGCAGAAGTCTTGCAGCGCGCGGTCTGCATAACAATTGAGACTCAAGTAACGAGGGTCCGACTCAGATGGAGCGGCCACATTCTGAGGATGCAAGACACAAGACTCCCCAAAATAGCTCTGTATGGCGAATTCACACAGAGACCTCGGAAACCAGGTGGCCAGTATAAGCAGTTTAAGGATATAAGTACTGCATCAATCCCTAAAATCAGATCATGCCAATCATAACTGGGAACAACTAGCGTTAGACAGATCACAGTGGAGGTCTTTGGTCCACAGTTATAATGGAAACTCGAAAAAAATACAGCGGCGGCCAGATCTGGTTGGTGACTATCCATGCCCAGAGTGTGGAAGGATCTGTAGATCATGGTTGAGTTTTTCAATAACAGGAGGGCACACAGTCGCAGGTAGCCCTGAGAAATTATAAGTTTGATTGCACCGATAGTTTTGTTTTTAAGTCTTTTAGTCGATTTATTCTCGGTAACGGGATAAAGCAATGATGATTATGATACCGCATTATAATTGTTTACAATTATGGCAACTTCTACCAAAATGATGGTACAGTGATATAGTCAAATCTAGCTCACACTACGATTACGAAAATGGACTTTTCAAATAATTTGAATTTTATTTTACTGAGGATCGAATATTCAGGTACTAGCTGTGTATAGACCCCCTTCCTACTGCGTGGAGATTTTTCTGGAGAGTGTGAGAGAGGGAATTTGCGAAAACACTTTTTCTGGTTGGCATCAATATTAACATAAAAGATGTTGATGATGATGATGATGGAAAAAGGAGGTTGGGTAACATCGAGACGTCCTTCAACTCCAATTTAAAAAAAAATCAAGGCTTTACGTGAATAATTGAAAGTGTAAATTAAGAATTATTGAATGCCGTCTTTGAATGGAGATTCTTGAGGTATTACTTCCCCTTAAATAGAAACTACTGATAAATTTAAAAAAATCTTTCTCTTCTATGTTTTGAATTGTAACGAAAAGTCCACGTCTCTATGTCTATGGCATGAAATAATTTTCTCAAGTTTTTGTAACTAGAACGGAGTAAGATTGGCACTCATGAAATGTCGTTAATGTCATAACGCCGTTGCCACAACTGATATCAATTTTTATTACGAAAATGTCGAAAGTGATTGAAAAATGAGACAGGGTTTCAGGAAGTGCTATTTAGAATTCAGGTCCACTCATTCAAATAGTTATACCCCAATATTCTAAAATCTACAGTACGTCAGACGGTAGCGAACATATTCAATGTAAGAGAATGGGATGTTTCATTCTAACTTAAACGACTTATATTTCAGCTGAGTATTTCCACAATCAGAAAGATTGTGAATGAAGAGGATTAGAAAGAATTTCCTTCTATTGGGAGACCCAAAAAAGTGGTGGCATTTGAGAATTTTATGTTTGAGTGAATTAATGCGAAAAGTTCACCACAGGATTTTCGATTAATGTCATCGTAGAACGTAGAATAAGTTCGGGAAATTGTTTTTTCTATTTTTCATTTGACTTGTCCTATATATTGTAAATGTCTTAAGGTACCAATAAATACCTAATTATTATTATTATATCAATGTATTAAAATGAACAGCCACAAATACGCGCCAGTTGTCCTGTTAATTATTTATTCATGTGAAATTTTTGTTCGAAGGTGAAGTTCCTTTTGATTTGAAACTTCCCTCAATTCTAAGTACTTATATTGATGCAAGATGATTTTTGTTGAAGAATTTAACATTCTTGTAATTATCTGAATATTCCTTCGGGAGATACCCATTCCCAATTACTGCATCATATGCATTTCGTCTTCGGGTTAATATTTTTGAAATCTACAACTGATGTAACGTATTCAAACTTCAGCCAAAGAAGATAACGAACATTAACTCTCCTCAAGCTAGTGCATATTATGATCTTATACTGATCTCTTGTATTTTCCATGCGAATAACTGGATTTGGTATGCCTTCAATCAGTTTGTATAAACTTCAATTATGTTCGTCATATATTTTCCGAAGAGATTCGACATTGTGATAAAATACGTAATAACAGAAACTCTTACGTAGAACGGGCAACATAGCGTTGATTTAAAACCAAAAAATGTTTTGACACGCGTCATAACCCCACATTTTCGTACTATACAGAGTGAACTGTGTCAAATTTCCATGGCCAACCAACAGCTAAAATAAAAATGAATGAAGTAAAGATACTATTGATTATTGTCAAAATGTAAAATAAACTCAGCTCATTATTATTCCTTCACTGATTTAGAAAATGGCGCATAATTATGAAGTATGAAGGCAGCAATAAATTAACATGTTATATCCTTGCAAATAAAAATTGAACAAGCCCATTGTGTATATATTTTGCAATTAATTTCAATTAAATGAAAGCAGACTTCATGAAAGTATACCTATTTGATTAATTAACACAATAATTCATATTTTCTGGCCGCTTTCGGAAAAAAAAACCATAAATATATGAAAATATATGAAATCTGTTACTGTTTTTCGATTCATAGGTGAACAATTGGTAAGAGAAAAACACTTCGATTTATAATTCAAAATCTAGAACAGGAAGAATTTTCTTGGGGTTGTTAGTGGATGCTACGTAAAAAAATAGCCTATAGAAAGTTAAAATTTCAGAACTGCAACTTCAAAGATATGAAAGTTCATTATACTCAGTATAATCGACATATAGTTCCTATCTAACACAATCTAATATATAAAATTCTCGTGTCATAGTTTTCGTTACCATACTCCTCCGAAACGGCTTGACCGATTTTGATGAAATTTTTTGTGCTTATCCGGTATCTATGAGAATCGGCCAACATCTATTTTTCATCCCCCTAAATGTTAGGGGTAGTCCAGCCCTAAATTTTTTTTTGTATTTTTTAGACAAAATTTTTAATTTCTATTTTTTATGATACAACATACAAAAATACATACAATCCGCAATTTTCACCCTTCTACGATCAACCCTTATTTTTTAATAGCCATTTTAGTAATTTAATCATTAGGAAATTATTTATATGGCAAAACAACGTTTGCCGGGTCAGCTATCTATGAGAATCGGCCAACATCTATTTTTCATCCCCCTAAATGTTAGGGGTAGTCCACCCCTAAATTTTTTTTTGTATTTTTTAGACAAAATTTTTAATTTCTATTTTTTTATGATACAACATACAAAAATACATACAATCCTCAATTTTCACCCTTCTACGATCAACCCTTATTTTTTAATAGCCATTTTAGTAATTTAATCATTAGGAAATTATTTATATGGCAAAACAACGTTTGCCGGGTCAGCTATCTATGAGAATCGGCCAACATCTATTTTTCATCCCCCTAAATGTTAGGGGTAGTCCACCCCTAAATTTTTTGTTTATTTTTTAGACAAAATTTTTAATTTCTTTTTTTTTTATGATACAACATGGAAATTATTTATATGGCAAAACAACGTTTGCCGGGTCAGCTATCTATGAGAATCGGCCAACATCTATTTTTCATCCCCCTAAATGTTAGGGGTAGTCCACCCCTAAATTTTTTTTTTATTTTTTAGACAAAATTTTCAATTTCTTTTTTTTTATGATACAACATGGAAATTATTTATATGGCAAAACAACGTTTGCCGGGTCAGCTAGTAAATCATAAAATCATTCCAAATTCATCAAAAATTATTACGTTTATTCTAAACATAATCGTTATATTGGGTGGCAGAATAACAGATCTGATTTCGGGAAAAATTTCACTCCCAGAAAAGTAAAAATGAAGAAAACTCCCTAACTAAAAGGTTTCCGGTCTACTCCGTGCAGCCACTTTAATAGATGGCAACTCCAACAATAGTGATTTTGATGAATCCAACTTTTCTGGTTTCCGGAACGAGGTATGCTGTGTGGATCGATAAGGGTTTTCTGTGAGAAACGCTTCGTTAATTTGTGATTTACTTGCGGGCGATTTCGACATCTGTGGTTGGTTTGGTGACTTTTTTCAGTCAGTTAGTGGAGAAGTTTTCACAGGAACCACCATTTATTTTGGAATGTCTTTTCCACTGAGCCGCTCAAATTGCAGAGTTTCGCTAGAACTTTATTTCAGTTTGAGGTATTCGATGTGAAGTAAAAAGTTATAGCTTCCATAAACTATACGGAGTGTTTCAGAAAACACCCCCTCTCTAGGATAGGTAGAGGACCAAAAATAATTGTGGTCTGCCCTATTAAAAATTTTCGTAACGATATCCGTATTCAAGATAAAGGGCGTTGAAGAAAAAAAATTCATAAATATTTTTAACGAGTTTGCCTAAACTACTGATGAAGTCTCGTAACGAGTCTCGTCTGGTGGGCTTTAGTCTCATCTCGTCTCGCCTCTGGGGCGCATACCAATAACAGCATTACGTGGATTGAAAGACAAGATTTCATCTCCAGCATATGAAGTGTCCACAAAAAGACTATCAACATGACGAATTTCAAATCGATTTATCTTTATTTTTTCAAATGCAATGCATATGATTTTTTTCATCATTAAAATAACTATTCATTTTACTTAACTTTTCATCAAATGCATTGCATTTGAAACATGAAAATAAATCGATTTGAATTTCGTCATGTTGATATACTTCTTGTAGACACTTCATATGCTGTAGATGCTTTATTATAGCTGGCTATGATTCCTGGAAGTCTTGTCTATCAATCCATGTAAAGCTATTATTGGTATGTGCAAGGGTTCCTGAATTATAATTAAATAATACAGCTTCTACAGGTATACATTTTTGGGCAGAATAACAAATATTTCGAACACTGTTGGGTGAAAATATCTGAAAAGTATACAAGAGCACTACCGGAACCATGCCTTTAGCCGACCTTGTGCGACGGTTTTAGCTATTGCTCTTTCACCACCTTTCATTCATTCATTGCTTTATCCCGTTACAGGGAATAAATCTACAAAAAGAGAGAGAGTGATTGGCATTAACTGATTTTAGGGGCGGTTCAAGGATATACTACATATCCTTAAACCGCTTCTTCTGCCCTTCTGGTTTCCGGGCTCCCTCTATCAATTCGCCATACAGAGCTATTTTGGGGGAGTCATGTGTCTTGCATCCTCAGAATGTGGTCGCTCCATCTGAGTCGGGCCCTCGTTACTTGAGTCTCAATTGTTGTACAACTCGCACGTTGCAAGTCTTCTGCATTCGAAATTTTGTAGAACCATCTGATGTGCATTATCTGTCTTAGATGACTTTGTTGCGTTTGTTCAAGCTGTTTAATATGTCGCCTGTAGGACGTCCAGCTTTCGCTTCCGTAAAGAAGCGTTGGGAGGACCACTGCTTTGTAAACAGCTGTCTTGGTCTTCAGATTGAGGTCGCGATTTTGAAATACTCTGACCTTTAGCTTCCAGTATGCCCGTGATGCCGAACTGATACGGCTGCGTATTTCCGTGACTAGGTTAGCCCTAGTATTTACGTAGCTTCCCAAGTATTTGAACTGCTCGATCTGTTCTAGAGTTTCATTCTCCAGGCTGATATGTGTTTGAAGACTTTCTGGCGGACTTACCAGGATTTTGGTTATGTCGATATTGAGTCTAAGGCCTAAAGCTTCGTATATATGTTTATAGGTGTCCAGCATTATCTGTAGATAATGGGTTGCTAGAGATAAGTGCGCAGTCGTCTGCATATTGAAGTTCCGTGATAAACTTTGAACGGGTTTTTACTCCGAGGCGCTTCGGGTTACATAGGCCTCCATCAAATCTGAATCTTATTCCAATACCTCTTACAGGCATACTCATGTCAGCAATTCTCGAGACAGCTATGGCGAAAATATTGAACAGTAAAGGCGCCATAAGTAAGTATAAGCAGCCCTTTAACTAATACAATAAAGAATCCTCCCTCTAATCACTACACTTCCAACTGATACACGATTAGAAATCTGTAGAGTTTAACCTTTTTGTTATAAACACACTGATTGTTTTAGTTGAAAGGCTTCTACATACCTGTTAAGCTCGTGACAATTAATTCACACACGAAATCTTCCCGAAAAGATTAAATAGCCATTATCGCACATACAGGCCACAAAAATATTTTACAGCAACGAGAAATTAGTTCCTTGTAATACTTTTTTGAACCATAAAGATGAGGACCGGTTTTTATGAATGTGTGTAGAACGCAAACATAGGCCCCTTTACATAGTATGTACAGAGTGTCCCAAATTTGATGTCCAGTTAGGGGATCTCTGAAAGTAAAATAGCTAGAGCAAAACGATGACACATTTCCTAGCTCCTTTTTAGAGAAACACAGAATGTCGGAAACCGCAGCGCCCTACGTTCCTTTGTTTTCGAGATATTAGCAAAAAAAGAGAGGATTTCTAAAAGTTCTCATAACTTTTTTGTATTTGCAGTTACAGATCTGAAACTTGAAACTTCTACCGCCACTTTTTACGTATAATTGATCTACTAGCTCAGAAATTTTCATCTGTTCTAAATTCCAATTATTAGGAAAACTTTTGTTTTATCAAATGTTAGCAATTATTGAATTTGTTATTTTTGACTTTGTTATTTTTGAATTGAATAAAAATGTTTATCAGTAGATCCTCCGTATAAAAAGTGCCTGTAGAAGGTTCAAGTTTCAGATCCGTTACTACAAAGACAAAGAAGTCTGCTCGAAATCATCAATCCCAACTTCTGCAAATAATTCAAAAACGGAGGATCGTAGGAGGCTATTATTTTCACCTTTTTTTGTTTCTCTGAAAAAGAGCTCGGATACTTTTCATCGGTTTTGCTCTAGTTTTCTAGTTTCCAAGATTCATTCATTGGATATGGAATTTGGAACACCCTGTACAAAACTACTGAAAATTCGATTCAAGTGGAAAAAGTAAGTTTTTTGTCGAATATCCATTTCATTTAATGAGCACTGTGAAGGGGATCCCATTTTCGTACATCGAGTTTACGCTGTACTTTCCAGTGGTTCAGTTATTCTTTCAATATCCCATTTGAATGCTATGGTTTCTCTTGAAGTAATTGAACAGAAATTGGCAATTTTCGAGAATTATCTAGAAAATTTACGACTTCATTCAGAAAATAGTAAGGGTAGCGAAGAGCAATATGAAATTTCGTCTTCCTGATGTTGAAAACTGTTTATATCGAAACTAAAAATCTTATCTTCAACCCATATTTCTGAATATTGTTGAAACTTGAAATTTTAGTGCTCCTATTTACTTATTATTTATACCTTATTTTCAACATATATATATTTCTATGACCTCAAATCTAGTTTAATATTGTTGAATAAGGGAGTTTAGAAATGAAAAAAAATTTTTTTAATAGATTATCCAGCCATAGACCCAAGTTCTTTCAAGCAATCTATCGTGGCATGTCATTGGGCACGTGTGAAAACACGTGCCAAAAAAAATACAAGCATACAAATGAATCGGACTATGCGAAACCTGGCTTCAGAAGTGAAAATCGAATTTTATTCAATATCGGCGAAAATACTGATTTCAAAGCCATGAAATGCTAGGGACAACCTAACTAGTTTTAGACAAGCTATCGATTGGAATAACAAAATTATAGGGTTGCCATTTGAAAAAATGAGAAATCATTGTTTTATTAGGGCTCACTTTGGAGCTCTGTTTCAGACACCCTGTAAAATATTTCCTCATAAGTTAGATAAGAAACAGTACTTTCTCTTGATCCACTCTTGCAAAATGAAATTCTTACAATGAGAGAGTTTGAAGATTTGTGACAATCTTTTCTCCAAAATATTTGAGTGGTTCCACATATCATCATCATCATCATTGCTGTATCCCGTTACCGGGAATAAATCTACAAAAAGACAAAAAAAAAAACAAAATAAAAATTAAAGGTGCGAACAGACTTGTAATTTTTTAGGGCTAATTGCGACTGTGTGCCCTCCTGTGACTGAAGAGACTCAACCGGGACCTGCAGATCCTTCCACATAACTGTGTACCAAAGACCTCCTCTGTGACCTGTCCAACGCAAATTGTTCCCAGTTATGATTGGCATTAACTGATTTTAGGGATTGATGTAGTACATCCTTAAACCGCTTATACTAGTCTCCTGGTTTTCGAGGTTTTCGAGCTCCCTCTGTGAATTCGCCATACAGAACTATTTTGGGAGTCTTGTGTCTTGCATCCTCAGAATGTGGCCGCTCCATCTGAGTCGGGCCCTCGTTACTTGAGTCTCAATTGTTGTACAACTCGCGCGTTGCAAGACTTCTGCATTCGAAACTTTGTGGAACCATCTGATGTGCATCATCTGTCTTAGATGACGTTGTTGCGTTTGTTCAAGCTGTTTAATATGTCGCCTGTAGGGCGTCCAGCTTTCGCTTCCGTAAAGAAGCGTTGGGAGGACGACTGCTTTATAAACAGCTGTCTTGGTCTTTAGATTGAGGTCGTGATTTTGAAACACTCTGACCTTTAGCTTTCAGAATGCCCGTGATGCATATCATACATCAAATTAAACGAATAATTCGAATATGTATAATATAAATATACAGGGTGTTGCATTTGAAATAATGAAGTTACATTCGTTCGTCTAAAACCGGAAGTAGATTTTTTCAATTCAACTTTATGTAGGTACTTCAAAACGAAAATCCAAAATCTTGAATCTGTATTACAACTCCGTCTTCAAATAAGTGTAATGTAACACTTAAAAAAATCACCCTGTAGAGGGAATATAGAGAGAAATCAACGACTCACCTCCTATCATTTATATCTACTCGGATGAATAAACACTTCAGTGACAAAAAATACAAACATCAATCGAAAGTTTCGAAATTAATAGAGCCGTAAACATTTTAATGTGGTATTAAATGAATGTATAAATAGCTCATATAATAAAATCATTGGGATATTCTAGAGCATTTCATTCTCCCAACTACATTATCTCTGTTTATCTCTATTATACTTCCCTCACAAAGGATATTCGGGAGCGGTTACAGGACAAACCCCAATTTTTAATGACCATTATCCAAAAGCACCGTGACTGGAACGTTGAAAAATGACCAGACGATTTTATCCAACAAATTCGTTTCCTCGTTTGGAGTTTGGAACTGGTCCAGAGTGCCATTTCCAGCTTATTTTATGTTTTACAAACAGAATTATCGCTTACCCAGATTTACAACCAAGTTTATGCAATGTCCCAGGCTTTCAGAGTGGGTTCGATGCATAAGAGTCTTTCGAAATCTGATTAATTCATTAAGCCCGACCGTACTGGGCGAAAAATCTCTCACGAATGACATTCACTATTAAAACGAGAGATATGTCTCCAGTTGAGCCTTCAGTGGGGTATTCGTAGCAGTAAGTACTCGAAGGAAATCTCAAAGTGAAAACAGCGTGAAGAAGGGTCGACGTGGAACTTTGCAGATGCGGGTAGTTGGAGTTGAAAATCTAAAGCATTGAACTCTCGATCGATAGCTTCTATACTCCATTCACTTTTATTTTAGCACTCGGTTGGCCATGGAAATTTGACACATTTCACTCTGTATAGTACGAAAATGTGGGGTTATGAAGCTTGTCAAAACATTTTTGGGTTTTATCAACGCTATGTTGCCCGTTCTACGTGAAAGTTTCTGTTATTACGTATTTTATCACAATGTCGAATCTCTTCGAAAAATATGTGACGACCATAATTGAAGTTTATGCAAATTGATTGAAGGCATACCGAATCCAGTTATTTGCATGGAACATACAAGAGATTAGTATAATATCATAATATGCTTATCTTTGGCTAAAGTGTGAAATACGTTATATCAGTTATAGATTTCAAAAATATCAACCTGAAGATGAAACGCATATGATGCAGTGGTTGGGAATGGGTATCTCCCGAAGGAATTAACAGATAATTACAAGAATGTTAAATTCTTCAACAAAAATCATCTTGCATCAATATTAGTAAAAGGAATTAAAGGAAGTATCAAGTCAAGATGAACTTCACCTTTGAACAAAAATTTCACATGAATAAACAATTAACAGGACAACTGGCCCGTATTTGTGTTCAGCTTAATACATGATATATGTAATAATAATAATTAGATATTTATTGGTACCTTAAGACATTTACAACGTATAGGACAAGTCAAATGAAAAATAGAAAAATCAATTTTCGAGAACTTATTCTACGATGACATTCATGGAAAATCCTGTAGTAAACTTTCCGCATTAATTCACTCAAACATAAAATTCTCAAATGCCACCACTTTTTTGATTCTCCCAATAGAAGGAAATTCTTTATCATTGTCTTCATTCACAGTGTTTCTGATTGTGGAAATATTCATCTGAAATATAAGTCGTATAGATTCAGATGAAACATTATATAAATTCTCTTACATTGAATATGTTCGCTACCGTCTGACGTATTGTGGATTTTAGAATATTAGGGTATAACTATTTGAATGAGCGTACCTGAATTCTAAATATCACTTCCTGAAACCCTGACTCTTTTTTTCGGCATTTTCGTGATTAAAATTGATATTAGTTGTGGCAACGGCGTTATGAAATTTACGACATTTCATGGGTGCCAACCGACTGCTAAAATAAATGTGAATGGAGTATATATAAAGTTACCACTTTCAACACACTTATGTAACTGGTCGTGTTATAACATAAGAGCATTTCTGCCAACTTCATCGCAATAAATATTTACTATTTATTAATTGTTGTTATGACGATTTCATAAATAGTGTTTTTCAAAAGACCCCAAAAAAAGAGAGCAACAGGTGAACATTTATCATTTTGCACAAGATAAAATCGCACTAAAGCAACAAATTCAAACACACACATAAATAGTATCAATAATCCTCTTTTAAGGATCTTTCGGGAATAGGAATATGAAAAGACATATTGACATGGCAATACTTACCTAATAAAAGTGAAATAAAAATCGCTTGCGATGAAGTTATTAGACGAATAGTTACTAGTAGCATAATCAAAAGATTTCAAATGAGTGTGGTGAAAGTTACTTTAACATGTGCTTCCACACCATTTTCAATTGTAACTCAGAAATAAACAATTGAAATTCAGAAAACATCAATTGTATTTCAGATTAGTCAAGTTTATATCAGAAAACATCAAAAGTGATTCAGATTAGTCAATTTAATTTCAGAAATGGTTATTTGAAATTCAGTTAAGTCACATTTATAACAGAAACCGTCAATTGTAATTCAGCTTAATCATGTGTATTCCAGAAACCGTCAAATGCATTTCAGAAAATATCAATTGTAATTCAGAAAGAAATCCATCAAATTTATGAACTTTTATCATCTTAAGAAAAACTCAACACTATGTATGTAAACGAGAAAATGCAATAGTTTAAACGCCTAGAGGCATGTCGTCCATGTAGCAGCTGGAAAAATGTGTTTTTCTGACCTCAAGTATCTACTGTTGAAATATTTGTACGAGAGAAAGACTTACCCTCCGAATATATGAAAGGGGTTTCTCCAAAAAAATTATTTAGATTTTGAAACTTTAGTACGAAACTTTTTTCTACAGGGTTGCACAAAAAAGTTAAGGGGCATTTAAAATTAATCACCCCAACAGTGTGTATCATGAATAGGATATATGATTGATAGAGTACAACTGAAATAACTCAAAATTCTGATTCTGATTCACAATTGATGGTTTCTGAAATTGAAATGACTAATCTGAATTACATTTGATGTTTTCTGAAATGAAAGTGACTAAATTGAATTTCAAATGACCATTTCTGAAATTAAATTGACTTATCCGAAATACAATTGACGGTTTCTGAAATAAACTTGATTCATCCTAATTTCAATTGATCATTTCTGAATTACAATTGGAAATGGTGTAGCATACATTCAGAAAAAATCATTTACTCGCATAAGTGGCACCAATTCAATGAAATATTTTCAAGATGCAGGAGAAGTAAAAAGATGTGGTAGAGACTATATCCAGCAATGAATCGAAATAGGCCTTTTGTGAAATTGTGATCTTCTTAAGATTTATGTTAAAATGAAAATAAAAAGTATTGGATTTCTATTCAGATACGCTAAATCTATTCTGAAAATTCTAATTCCATTACGTTTTTTTGGAATGTATCATTGTTCAATAGAAGGGTGAAAGCTTCCATTTTCTTCAATTCATAATGGTTAATGGCAGAAGACTTGTCTCATATGTATATTATATTATACAGACTATCAAACACGATATCACGTCCATAGATGCTACCGGTTGGAGAGGATTCCAGAGTAATTCGAGATTTAAACGAAATAATATCGACAGCGGCGACAGCAAGTCATATGAGAAGTCAATTGGTGCAATTGTGAATTGACCGCGATCGTGGTACAAGACTTTCCACTTTGTTGTATGAAATAGACGACGTTTAAAAAGAGTTCCGGTACAGTTTTCAACTTTATTACTAGCTGTCGTCTATCGTTTGCACTCTCGGCGGCTTCACATTCTGAGGATTCTTGGATCTAAACGAATTTCTGTTCCAACTTATCTCGATTCACAAGTTGTTGTCCTGCCATTTGCTCTTACATCGCAGCTGTCTTGTATGGCAGTAAATTTGAGCGAACTCCGCTATTCATGGTTTGTTCGGGAGGTAGTTGGGAGGAATAAAAATTGGGTTGAAACGTGAAACAAGACTTTGAACTCAGCATAAGTTTTTATAGTTAATATCTTTCGTACAAGTTTGCGTACATAATGAATTCTCAGAAGAAGCATATAAAGTGTAGAACTCCGAACAAATGGAATAGTACAAAAGAGTGGTTGGATGACAGGTGTCGCATCGATTTGTTTTGTACTACAATAGTTCGATGTTCGATATGAGTGTGAACTTTCAATATTTATGTTGAAGAGTATTAACACCCTGCCTTATTCGGTCGATATCTTTGGTTGGGTTAAGCGTTTATGCAGAACGATGTAAGTCTATAGTCATAGCTCTATCAAGTTAGTCCTGAAATTCTCAAGTGACCTTGAGAAATCAAATAGGGAACTTTGCTATGTATTATTTTTCTGACTATCAGACTATTACGTGTTTGATACGATGTTTGGGATATACCCCTATTATATCCAAATTATAATAATAATAATAATAATAATTAATTATTATTAATTAACATGCGGGACGTCGGTGGCAGGATGTTGAGGAAGCGGGCTCCTGCTGCAAAAGAAGCTACAGCTCCAAAGCAACAACAGCAACCAACGAGTCCAATTCAATTGCCGACTCGAACCGCTGAAGGTGCTGCGCAGGATATTCAGCCAGTGCTCACCCAAGCGGGGTTAGTTAGAAAGCGCATGAAGTGGACAACGTCCATGAATGAAACTATTGTGCGCATATATAACTCCATCACGGGACTAGGGCAGAACACAAACAACTATAGGAAAAGGCTCCATGAGGAATTCTGCAACGCCTACCCAAATATAAATGTCACTGAACAACGGGTGGCAGACCAGTACCGCGTAATTCTGAGAAATGAACTAATACCAATGGCCAGAATCGACGCAATTAAACAAGAACTTCAGCGTCCGCCAGTAACAGAGAGCGACACCAACACCTCTGATGAGATTCACATGCCTGGGCAACAACAGCCAGAAGAAATTGACGCTGAAAGTCCATCTTGCAACCCAAGTGAGGCAGAACACCAGGACGATAGGGAAGAGCTCCACCGACAAATTGACTCTGAGATGAGGAGATACTTTGCCGAATTGGAAGGAACAGATCCTCTTCATCGAATTGCACCTCCCCGACTCAATACATCCAAGAAACTGTCACTCATAATCGACATCTTGAATAAGGACGTTTTACCTGAGTACCTACAGAATGGAAGTTCATTGGAATATCTTCATCTAGTTTTTTACTGTGCAGCGCTAACGACGGCTAAAACCATAGGGGCAAAAATTCGCCGAACGAACAACGATGGTCCAAAATTACACAAATTATATGCGCCACCATGGCAGAAACGTCTTCAACACAAAACAGAGAGACTAAGAAGAGACATTGGACGACTGACGGAGTACGTGAACGGGAATCGCGGAAGGAAGGTTGTGAAAGCTGCCAAAGAAATCATGGATAGAAACAGAAACCACACAGAACGAGAGACGGAGAATGCTACGGCTCACCACTGCCTCGACACTCTGAAGCAAAAGCTAAGTCTGTATGCGGAACGCCTGAGAAGATATAAAAGCAATTATAGCCGGAAAAGAGACAACAATTCATTCGAAAAGTCGGAAGAAACTTTCTACCGGTCACTCACATCGTCTGATGGAGAAAATGGAAAGTTACCACCAAAAGAAGCCATTGAACAATTCTGGACCGAACAATTATCAACGAAACCTCAGTTCAATGGAGATACCGGATGGATTGAAGATGAAAAGTCTGAAGCTGTAAAATATGAGCCGATGCAACATGACATAATCACAATTGGAGAAGTAAAATCAGCTATCAGAGGACTACACAACTGGAAAACACCTGGGCCTGATGGATTACAGAACTTCTGGATCAAGAAACTTTGGATCATGCATGACAAATTGACCTCCGCAATAAATGATGTCATTGAAAATCCTGAAAGAATGCCAATATTCCTTACACATGGCACAACATACTTGTTACCTAAAGACCAAAGGAATACAGAAGACCCATCCAAGTACCGACCAATCACATGTCTTCCAACGATGTACAAATTAATCACATCGTGCATTTCAAATCGAATTCACAACCATTGCGAAAGGAATAACATCATCGCCATGCAACAAAAAGGATGCACCAAAGAGAGCAGAGGGTGCAAAGAACAGCTAATAATTGATTCAGTTATCTGCAATCAAGCGTTCTCCAAGCGAAGGAATCTTTACGCTGCGTACATAGACTACAAGAAAGCATTCGATTCCATACCTCACGAATGGCTCTTGACTATCTTGAACATTTACAAGGTGGATCCCAATATTGTTAAGTTCCTGAAAAACGCTATGTCAACCTGGCGTACTAGTCTTCAAATGAAAGCAGCAGATGGCTCCATTACGACAGGACCTATTCCAATAAGACGCGGAATTTTCCAAGGGGATTCGCTGAGCCCTCTGTGGTTCTGCATGGCTCTGAATCCCTTATCTCATAGATTGAACTCTACGGACTACGGATTTGCCATCAAAAGCGGCAGTAGAACTATGATGAAACTGAATCATCTCCTTTACATGGACGATTTGAAACTCTTCGCATCTACCAAAAAACAAATGCAACAGATGCTGAAAATGGTGGAAGGATTCTCGGAAGACATCAAAATGAAGTTTGGATTAGAAAAATGTCGACTGCTCAACATAACGAGAGGGAAAATAGAAGATGGTACGTTCGAACTCAGGGAAGGTGCAGAAATTGAAGCATTGAAGGAAGGAGACACATACAAGTATCTGGGCATAAAACAGGCAAGAAAAATCAATCAGAGCCAGATGAAGAAAGAACTAACGGAGGAGTTCACCCGAAGATTGAGAAGGATAATGAGAACTGGCCTTAACAGCAAGAATCTGATAAAAGCTATCAATACCTACGCTTGCTCGGCGCTGAGCTACTCATTCGGTATCATCTCTTGGACCACCACCGATTTAGCAGCCTTACAAAGAAAAATAAGGACGATGCTCACTAAACACAATAAACATCACCCCAAAAGCTCAATAGAACGGACCGAGCTGCCACGACATCTTGGGGGTAGAGGAATTGTTGATTTGTCCAACCGTATGACCCAGGAAATTGAAGGACTTCGAAAATATTTTCTGAGCAAGGCTGCTTCGTCAGAACTCTATCGAGAAGTTTGTGTTGCTGATACTTCTACACCGTTAAAGCTACAGCAGGACCACTTGGAAACCGTCGAACACTCTGCAGAAAGTAAAATGCAGAAACTGATTGGCAAACCTTTGCATGGGAGGCACCAGAACGAGGTCAACCATGATTACGTCGACATATCTGCGTCGAACTACTGGTTGACTTCCGGAAGGTTGTTTCCTGAGACAGAGGGCTTCATGCTTGCCATCCAGGATCAGGTGATTCCAACAAGGAATTACATGAAATATATCGCCAAGGATGCCTCAGTGGCGGATGATAGCTGTCGTTATGGCTGTGCGACACATGAAACTATCCAGCACATCACCGGGGGATGTCAGAAGTTCGCGGGCACGGAGTACAAAAATAGACATGATGCCGTTGCGAAGATTCTTCACCAAGAATTGGCACTAAAACACCAACTTCTAAGTTCGAAAAAGGTTTCTTATTACAATTACCATCCGGATGCTGTATTGGAAAATGAACATCACAAGCTCTATTGGGATCGCACGGTTCTCACAGACCGGAAAATAACCCACAATAGACCAGACCTCATATTGCTCAATAAGGATGAGGACACAGCACTTTTCATCGATGTGGCGATTCCAAATAATAACAATCTTCTAGATAGGCACACTGAAAAAATTTCAAAGTACAGAGATCTCGAGGATCAAACCAGGAGACAGTGGAAGCTGAAAGATGTCAAGACCATCCCTATTGTCATATCATCTACAGGCCTGATACCGAAGAAACTACTAGAGAACTTGAGGAAACTTCAGCTGGACGAAAATATCTATAGAGTGATGCAGAAGGCGGTACTGCTGGGAACGGCGAGAACTGTACGCAAGTACATGGGAAATTCAGAGGAACACCGTCTGCTCCGACAGGAAGTGCGGACGGAGCAGGAATCCAACCTACAGCAGGGAGCCGAGGAGCGACCCGAACCCGACCAACACCACGAGCCCGAAAACCTGGAAAGGGCTCCAACAGAGCTTAATCCTTTTGATATCTGAGATATCTGGGATAAGTGAATTTTCCTCTGGAGAGGAGTGTGAAAGCCGCAAGGCTAAAGTCATAATATCATATGCACCATATGCATTTCAAAGGTTATTACAAATAATAAATTAGAAATGAGGTCAAATCAGATAGATATCAGATATCAGATAGATGTAAGCTATTTAAAGTTCCTACAACCTATAAAAAATTCATCTAGTGAATAAGGTTCGATGCTAACTAGGAACTGGTATACTTTCTTCTTATAGGCATTGAGTTCTTTAATAGTTCTCAGACTCTCTGGAAGTGAGTTACCTATATAACTTCATACACATATATTTACTATTGTTCTGAGCTAAACTGAGGGAATGCTTAGGATACAAGTAGGGTCCCTTACGTCTAGTGTTGTTAACATTTAAAAATTCTGCAAAGAATTCAGGATATTTTCTGATAAATAATATACATCTATGTATGTATAACCCGACTACAGTCAACAAGTTATCCCTTCTGAACACTCCCCTACAAGTTTCACGGTATTTCATTTTGTTGATGACCCTAATGGCCAACTTCTGTATCCTGAGGACCTTAAACAACTGATTACTGTTGCCCCAAGTCACCATACCGTATGTAATCGCAGATTGAAAACTGGAAAAATACAAAATCATCAACAGACTCTTGTCAACAAATTGTCTAAGTACAGTGAAGGTGTAAATACTTTTTCTCAATTTCTGGCAGACCGTAGATGTGATCATGCCATTTCAAATTGGAGTCTAGCGGAATACCCAGAAACTTGACAGTGCTCAGGCATGGCACCATAACACCTTGCATTTCAACAGTTTCGGGAGGCACAATGCCAGAACGATCACTATGGAACACAGCACACTCTGTCTTATCAACTTTTAAGTGGAGCATATTATTAAAGCACCAACTCTTGACACCGACCAGAGTCGTCTCAGCTTTTCTAAATGTTTCCTCAATCTTTTTGTCCAGTGCAATAATGTTGGTATCATCAGCGTAAATAGTCATATCCACCACTACATCACGAAGTTGTGGATTTCCCTCAAGATCAGATGGTAGGTCATTGATGTAAACGAGAAAGAGCAGTTTGCCCAGTATGCTGCCCTGTATAACTCCTAGCTCGATCAGTTCCTCGCCTGACGTAAATACTTCTCGTTTGGTCGAGATCACAACTTTCTGCCTACGCCCTTCTAGATAGCTTCTGATGAGGTTCAATTGCTTGTCTCGAATCCCGCAGTGTTCAAGCTTCTGAAAGTTGTTTGTGGTTGAGAGAATCAATGGCCTTCGAAAGGTCCAAGAAGAGCCCTACAGGTACATATCCATTATCCACGGCCTCGACGAGTTTACTTGTTAGCTGGAAGATTGCAGTCTCTGTATTCCTATTCTTCCTGAAACCATGCTGGTGATTGGTGAAGATTCCAAATTTTCTGAAAAAGGACAGCAATCTGTTAGATAATATTTTCTCAAAGCGTTTCGCAAAAGTTGTTAGAATGCTGATGGGGCGATAGTTCTCCATTGCAGTAGAGGGTCCTTTCTTATAGCAGGGTCTGATAATTGCCAGCTTAAGGTCATCTGGGAAAATGCCTTCAATGAAAGCCTGATTCATTATGTAGGTGAGAGGCTCAGCTATTAGATGGATGGACTTCTTGACGATGTGAGCAGGTATATTATCATGACCACATGACGATGAATTTTTCATCTGTTTAACAGTACTGATAACTTCTTGGCTAGTTACATCAAACATGTAAAAGCTATTGTCTATCCTTTACGTTTTCAGTGAAAGTTTTTCTCTTGTTGGATTCGGAGCAGTGACTGCAAAATGGTGATTAAAGTTGTCGGCAATGGTCTGATAGTCTGAGGATGGTAAAACTGCTTCTCTGTTGGAACTTTTGCCTGTAAGTGTATTGAGCAGGTGCCAGGTGGTTTTTGACTTGTTACGGGAGGTTCGGATCTTATCCTCGTAGTAGGCCATCTTTGAGTCTTTGAGCATTCTATCATATTCTTGTTTAACTCTCTTGTATTCTCCAAGTAAAGCTTTATTTCTTCTAAATATTAGGAAGAGAATATCTAATCGCTTCTTCAGATCTTGTATTTCTGGTTTAGATTTGAGAAATTCCAGATGTGACTGCAGAAGAGGTCTTTTTTCACTTTTTCGAGAGGGAAATCATATTGGAATATTTTGTTGTAATTACATGTGAAGATGTCCCACATGCGATTCACATTAGCTCTCTCACAGTTTTTCAAATTGTCTCAGTTCGTTAGCTCCAGTTTCAACTACCGTTGAGGTACTGCAAGACGTAAAAAATTATGGAGGATTGTGACAAATGCTATTGACTCCATTATTCTAATAGGTGAATATGTATTTAATATCTTTATTATTTTTTACAGCTGATATTGAACGTTCAGTGAAATAGAGAGTTATCAAAAACGAAGTGCTGTGGATGTCGAACTGTAGGTCAATAAATAATTTCTTGTATTCTCATAGAGACACTATTACATTTGATACGCTATGAGTTCATTTAATCTAGCAAAAGAAAGTTATATTTGAGTCTATAATGAGCTGAATTTTCTTCACAAAAATGTGCTGCATTTTCTTCCTATTATCATAACGCATAACATAGGCACAATTTGTCTGAATTTTTTATTAATTATGCCGAAAGGTGAAGATAAGCATTTCCTTCTTTTGTAGTTTTCTACAAACAGCTACTTCATTTTGTTCTGTTTTGCAATGACATTTTTCATCTTCCGCATACAGAAACAGAACAGAAAATATTTTCATGAAAATGAGGTTTTTTCTTCTTATACGACACAGATGGAAAATCATATACCAAAATTCCTAACATATATAACAACGGAAGAACTATTTCCCGTGGAAGGAGCTGAGGAATTATTTCCACATTGATAGTATGTGAGAATGTTATAAGAGAAACTTCAGACCGTTGCTTCCAGCAAATCTATTGATAGGTACGTGCAAAATGGCCGAATTCAGGAGCCCTGTTGCTGATAAAACGAGTGGACGTGCTTAGGGTTTCCATACACCATTTCATATATATTTCCGCAGATCTTCTTCTATATAGACCATTTACGGCGTTTCTGGAGTTTATGATGAAGAAATTGAATTCCTAAGTTATATTCATGCTTTATCTGATTGTGGTGTACTTCAAAGGCTTTATATGCACTAGGTTTTGTGTTGAAAGGAAACGTAGAAATAGAATTATTTTGATCATATATCATTTATTCAGTTAAACAGAACAAATCTGAAATGTGTTTCCATATAAACGGAGAAAATCGGTTTTAAGGCACCAAGACTAAGTGCCGGCCTTTATCGTTCAGAAATATAAACTTCTCAGTATCCCTTGAGTTAATACCAAAATGATGAAAAGTTATGAATACGCCCAAAATAGTAACAAAACCTTATTTCTCAGCACTTTAAGTAGGACAACTTTATGCCCTAAAAAATAGAGAATTGATTTTTATGAATAGAATAACTCTAGAAACAAGTAGGAATGTTGTTTGGACAACCACTCTGTATAAACGTTTTCTATTCAAGAAAAATTTCATCTTTATTGATTTTTTGACATCACAATCTATTGTGAAATCTTTGTTTCCCGAAATAAAATCAAAGTAAGAAGTTAACAATTCTAAATCTTCTAACGCCTCATTTATAGTCAACCAGAACAGCCAATGTGCAACTGTTGAAAATTCAGCGATGCCCCCTCCGACCTTGCTCTCGTCTACGCTATTGACTATTTCCGGATCTCAAAAAATTCGGAAGATATGCTATTTTTATTAATTTCTACAAATTGCATGCAGCATGTGAAAATGTAACCGGTCTTATCTGCGCCAAGCAGCTCATCATAATATTCAAATATAATATTTATATATGCTGGATATACAGGGTGTTTAATGAGTCGTTGGCCACAGCCTAATGGTGAATGCAGGTCATCTAGACCTTTCAGAAAACTTACTTGTTTTGCATCCTAAGGCCATTAGTTTCGGAGATACGGGGTGATTCATGAACATTGGCCTAAATTTGCGATAGGAATAACTCTGAAATGTAAAATCCGATTTCGATCGAATTTTATGGGTTTGTTCACTTCAGAAAGCTTTTTCAAACAGTTCATGAAATTTGAATATTTTCAGGCCAGTACTTAGAATATCGTGATTTTTCTTTCAAGCTCCAAAATATATATTTTTCACATCCCTCACAGAAATTACCATGAAAATCTACATAGAGGAGAGTTGAACAAAACAGGATAGTTCGGTAGAACGGGATATCGGGCAATATTCGAAAACAAGCAAGGCTATTTGACGACTGGTAGTATAACTCGCTGTGGATAAGGTATCTTCAAATATAGCAGTTCATTATTCAACTGAATTGTGAATCTGTAACGTGTGACAAGCTGCACTAACTCGTGAAGTTAGTGTTATGGTATTTAGTTTTGCCGGTACTTAATGGGGAATTTTTCAATTTGAATAACGAAAATAAATAACGATGAGTATTTCATATGAAAATTTGAAAATTGACTATATTTCGTTATATTTCCAGATATAAAAAAAAGTTTTCTCGTAAAAATCCTGAATAATATTTTGGAAGTCGCGGTCGGGCAAAATGGGATACCATGCAGTCGGGTAAAACTGGAAACTATCCCGTTTTGCCCAACCAAGAGATCTATTGGTTTCAACAAAGATTTTGAATTTAATTGTTGAACAAGTCTAAAGAAGGATGGGATAATGTGCGAGAGAAACGAATCGGCAGTAATGAACAAGAATAAAGAGAAGGTAAAGAATATAATATTTAACAAAAAGGAAGAAACAAAAAATGTAGTAGTTAAGAAGATGAAGAGGAACCCGATGTAACTTGCATTTATTGTTCAAAAGTGAACTCTAAATTTAATCAAAGAGTGCTGACGGTTCAGTAATGTGCCAGAACTGTCGTCTTTGGTCTCACGAAGCTTGTGCCGGGGTTGAGCATGATGTTGATCCGTACTCGTGCGATTTTTGTCGTTGCTGAAGACTTGATTTGTTTTTTGTTATAAGTATGAGTTTCCTGAGGTGTTCTATTTTCAATTTCAATAGATATATTTGACTCTCATAATCATTTTCATTTTATTCAAACATTTCATACACCATCCCATTTTACCCGACTAGGAGGGCAAAACAGGATACTTTACCTTTTATCACCAATATTACTTTTTCTACATAATCATCAAACAATGAAGGAATGCTCGATATTCAATGTATAGAGAAGACACCAGAGAAGTTATTGTGCAGAAATAGCAGTTATCAATAGCTTGTTTAGGGAGTTATGTGTTATATAACGTTAGCTATCCGGTTTTATCCAACTCTCCCCTAATTTATTTTAAGGAATTCAATTTTCATCCTGCATGTCACAAGATAATCTATTTGTCCGGTTCCTAAACCGGACGAATTAATCTTTTGTGTAATTTTTTTGATTTACGGTACTGTTCCTATTCCTTTGGTGATAATATTTATTGTTTTTTGCCCAGATTTTGAATTATTTTAAATTCTGTTCAACTCTTTTTCATTTTAAACCTTCTGCACCTACTGAGTGTTCGTAAAAAAGTGATTAAAAAGTATACAAAATCGAGCTATGAATTCTTTGGAAATCACATATTGAATTTAGACACAAATAGTGTAAACCCTCTTGGAAAATGTAATCCGTAAGTGTATTTGCTTCATAATAATAATAATAATTTATTCATGACTACAATCATTTTTGTTTGCACTCGTCAATATAAAATCAAGGTATATAATTTACACATTAAAATAAGTCAAAACATACCGAAAACGCAAGAACAAAACTCCTCAATAGAGTAAACAGGCGTGGAAAGTAGTCTCTCCTTAACGACACGTTTGAATTTATCCTCCGTCAGTGATTTCAGGTGAGAAGGTAACTTATTGTACAAATCAATGGACAGAAAGTCGGGAGCCCTGCGCGACCTGTCCAGCCTCACAAATTTTTTCCTAACAAGGCCCTTGTTTCTAGTGTTATGGTCATGAATGTCTGACTGAAGAGTATATAAATGCCTATTACTATGGGCATAGGTCAAGGATTCGAGGATGAACAATGCTGGGAACGTTAGGACTCTCAATTCTACAAACTTGTCTCTACAACAATCCCTATACCCTAGGCCCGTAATGAACCGAATTGCTCTTCTCTGAATTCTGAAGATACTTTCTCTCAAAGAGCAATTACCCCACAAAATGACGCAGTATCTCAAGTGGGACTCGACCAAGGCAAAGTAAACCATCCGCAAAGCTTCAACAGACAAAGTCGATGACAGAGCTCGAAGGGCAAAGGCATTTTTGCTGACCGCCCGAGCGACGGCAGTGGCCTGAGCAGTCCATGTTAGCCTATCATCCAACAGAACACCCAGAAATCTAACGCACTCCAGCTTCCGCTCCGGCACAGATCTCAAACTGCAAACCAAACTCTGAGATTTGGACTCGTTTATGGACAATCTGTTCGCAGAAAACCATTCAAAAGCCCTCAACTCTGCCTCCCCCGATGCCCGAATCAGACTTGCCAACTCCGAAGACTTAACGAGGACAGTGGTATCATCAGCAAAGAGAGTGGTCAGCGCACCCTTTACATACTCTGGGAAGTCATTTATTATTATTTATTATATTTATTATTAAAAATAATATTGGTCCCAAAACTGAACCTTGCGGGACTCCAATGACCAAGGATCTTAAACCAGAGCACAACTCGCCCACAGAAACCATCTGCCAACGATCGGTCAAAAAAGAACGGATCAGTTGTATAGCACAGTCATCGAGCCCATAATTCTTAAGCTTACCCAGCAGTGTCTCGTGGGAGACACAGTCAAAGGCTCTCGAAAGGTCAAGAAACAATGACATTGAGTGCAAACCAAGCTCAAAGCACTCCAGAATTGACCCAACCAAATCTAGAACAGCAGCACCAGTATTGCGACCTCTCCTGAAACCAAATTGCCTTTCCGAAAATAAATTATTGCTCTCGAAATATTCCACAAGCTGATTGCAGATCAACCTCTCCAGAATCTTCGAAAAGACTGGCACCAGGGATATAGGTCGGTAGTTATCCATGTCATCCATGTCACCCTTCTTATGAACAGGAACGACCCTAGAAAACTTAAGGCTATCCGGAAAGACACCTTGAGTGAGACATTTGTTAATTAATTTCGTTAGAGGATACAAGATGGTATTTATATTTTTTTTTACTAATGCCACAGAGAGACCATAGTAATCTCTTGAACGGCTGTCCTTCATATTCATAATGACATCTCTTACCATATTATAGGAAACCTCCTTGAAAGTGAATGTTAGACCAGATGGACAGTCTATTCTAAAGGTATCAGCGGAATTATATCCAACATCTGGTATGTTTTTCAAAACCGAGTTTATGGCCTTTTCGAAATGAAAACTGAATTTTTCAGCGCCCAATGTACTTGGAATATCTTGTCTCTTACCTTTTCTTAAATTATTCACAATCTTCCAAACTGTTTTTGCCTTGTTGGCTGAATTTTTTACCAGATTATCATAATACAACTGCTTGGCTTTTTGGATTTCCTTTCTGTATATGAACCTCAGCTGTCTTCTGATCACCCTCAAATTCTCAGTCTGATACCGAGCCAGCATATCATTGATCAAATGCAGCCTAGTGCGCATTTGTCGTAACTCTTCTGTGAACCATGAACCACAAATTGTATCCTTTTTAACACGAATTTTTTTTTCTGGGAAGGATGACTTGAAGATGTCCATAAAACGTTGATGAAAAACGTTAAAAGCTTCATTACCGTCATTAATATTGTCCAAAAGACTAACCCAATCAACGGCTTCCAACCCATTATGCATCATATTAAAACCCATCTGAGTCAGCGGTCTCGCCCTTCTCTCAGAATAACCTGGTCGCCGATCGCACACACTCAGTGACACACGCTGCGCATTATGATCAGAGAACTCTGTCCCAACAACCCCAGCATCATATCCGGAGTCAAAATTTAAAAAAATGTTGTCAAGACAGTTCTTTCCTCTGGTGGGCTCAAATATTTTCTGTTGAAAACCAAATGAATTAAACAGGTCGCACAGGGTCCCCGCCTCCCCATCCATAACCTGATCAACATCAGAAACAATCTCAAATTTTACATTAAAATCGCCACAAAACACAACATTATCATTAACATTGATCTTATTTAAAATTGTCTCTAAGCAATCAACAAACAGATTAAAACTTCTAAAAGGTGATGAGTAAACGCAGACAATAGTCAAATTCAAATCTACCAATTTGAGGGCGGATACTTCACAATGAATTTCGAGCGATAAGCTATTGATCTCATTCAATGGTATAAAATCTATATTCCGTACCACAATCATCGATCCCCCACGAGCTGAACGAGTTCTGTTGAATGTTGAACCCACTGCCCATTCACCAAACAAGATTTTTGGAGTTTCCTCATCCGTGAGCCAATGCTCAGTAATGCAAAATATATTATAATTTCGTGGTTGATCACAAAGAAAAGCCTCGACCACATCTGCTTTACCCCGTAACCCCTGGACATTACAATGTAGCAGAGCAAACTCACACAAATTATGAGACTCATTTACTTGACACGTATTCAAATTTCTTTCAGCTTTTTCGATTGTGGCTTCCGAAAAAACCTTGACACAAGAGCACCCTCAGGCCAGATACTGCCATTTTTGGCCACGTCGAAATCTTTCTCATTAATAAAAACTTTGAATGAATTATATTTGTCGGGATTTCTAGAAACTAGCCGCTCACATTCTGCTTCAGGGAAAACTGACCGAACCATATCCGTAAATTGTTCATCTGTTGTGTCAACTGTTATCCTAGAAACAAAGAGAGATATTTTCTTTCCAAGTGCCTTGACCGGATTGTTCTTTCCAGCGCCAGTGACAATCCATTGTTTTCTCCTATTATGTTTATTGACCTGTTTATTTTGTAACATTTTGACATTTTCATTCGCACTAATCCTAGCTTCCGTCAAAGTATCAGAACTAATATGTTTTACTGACTTGCTTGAATTTTCGGTGTTGCCACCTTGCTCGTCTTGGGGTCTAACAACCGGTTTATTTCTATGTTTCACCTGTTTCCAATCACTTATCAACGCCGTCTCAACTACACAGGCATCAGCGGATTTATTGCAACTAACATTGTCAACTACATGACATTTGACAATTCCCTCAGAAACTTCCAATGGCTTATCAATGTTTTCGTCGATATTTCCATTTTTCGGTCCTATTCTTGTTAGGGTGTGGTTACCATCATTTTTCTTCTGACAATTCGCAATTGGCCGCCGGTCACTTTCAGCAACCATCAATTTGATTATTTCATTTTTGTCGTCAATGATTGTACACTTATCCGCTATAATAGTGTCTTTTTCTTTCAGCAACAACTCTAAATAACCAACTTTTTGATTTAGAAAATCAATATTGTCAGGTTTCTGTATTTCAACTTCGTCATTGTTGATTTTAGGGTATGTATCGAACCCTTTGTCAAGACTTTCTTCTTGCATAATAGATTTTTCATATATGGATTCGTTCAAAGTAGACAATCTCACCTTGAGATTCTGTACTTCATCATCCTTCTCCTGGAGTTTCCTTGTTATGTTATCACATCATATCACGGCACCCTCTGAGTTCACGTAAATTCCTATTATCTTTATTATACAGCTAGGATGATATCTCGAAGAACATTTTCCACATTTGAGCGACAATTTTACTTCCTTCGAACATTTCCTACATGATAATTCAAAGTCAACTTCACCTCGCGGCGCCATTTTGAATTGAATTACACACATAAGTATCAAAATTTATTTTTCCGAAAAAACCTCCACCTATTTATTCCCTTTCATAAAACAACAATGAAAATGAGATGTTCGAAATGGAGTTGTTCCATCTCGACACATTTACTAGCTCCAAAAATCATATTATTCATTGTCCTTATCATATCGGGATTTTGTTCAACTTCTGCGAAGGCTTCTCCTATCCTCTATCTCAAATGCTACAGTGAAGTTATTTCAGTTGAATATACTTTCTCTTCCAAAAAACCCCACAGAAAATAATCGTTAGATCAGAAGGCCTTGGGGACCATGCCATAGGTTCCCTATTTCCTATCCATAAATTTTAATACTTATGTTTGTTATAAAGCAAATAAAATTACGGATTACATTTTCCAAGACGTTTTTCATCATTTGTATCTAAATTAAATACTTATTTACGAACACTGCTGAGGGTTTGGAATGAAGAATTGAACAGAATTTGAAATAATTCAGAATAGCGGCAAAGGACAATAAAAATTATCACCGGAGGAATAAAAACAGGACTACATTTCGAAACAATGATATAAAATATGAATTCGTCCGGTTCCTATTCCCTTGTGACAAGTGTGCCATGCAAAATGAAAATTGAATTTCTCAGAATAAAAGTACTATCCTGAAAATATTGACATTTCATGAGCCGTTTGAAAGAGCATTCTGAAGTGAACAAACCCATGAAATTCTATCGAAATGAGATCTTGCAGTCCACAATTATGGCTATCGCAGATTAGGCCAATACTATGAATCACCCCGTATCTCCGAAACTGATAGCCTTAGGATACAAAACAAGCAAGTTTTCTGAAAGGCCTGGATGACCTGCATTCACCATTACGCTATGGCCAACGACTCATGAAACACCCTGTATACTGGCCAAAATCTCGTGGGACACCCTGCATATTGGAAAAGTTCGTCCCAAAAGTTCATCCTTTTCATTGGATATACTGAATTCTTCTTCAGTATTTTGTGTTCCTAATGAGATTTTGTTCAATGCTCATTTGATGTAACCATCCGGATGCCTTCTCCTACACTTCTCTGAAATATTTGATGAATACATATGGTATGGATGAGTAGGTACATTGTTTTCTCGCAACCACATATTTAGCTGCCCAGTAATTCAATCATAACATATTTCAGATCCTTTTCTCCCTTTTCCCCATTCGAATTTTCAAACGGGTAACAAACTGGAGATATTCCCATTCCTATACCTACACATTCGTACCAGAACGAGATTACTCAATTTTTAGTAACAAAACATTGTACGGGATATGAGTAGGTACCGAATATTTATGAATAATTAGGTAATTCAGCATCACTACGAAAAATTGCTTTGAGATTTCAGACATAAAAAGGACAATAATACATATTTAACCCTCAAATCCGGACACACATTATTAAAAAATTAATATAGAATCAACAACGTTCGGTACACCGACGATACAATACAATACTTTACAACATTCTGGATTGCTGATAGCTTGAAGCTGTTACGACTAACAACTGGTTGGTATTGTGGAGAAGATAGATCAATCGATCAATGAACATAATGTATTTTGGGAAATCTGGATCCAAGGATGATGGACATAATCATAAACGTGAGGAAGACCACGCCAATGCATGGCAATAACAAGAAATCCTGGTGCCTTCGAGGGTGTAGGGTATGTCGATACACTAATTGAAAAGGTAGAAAAATTCAAATACCTGGAGACGTGGTTTGTGAAATGTTACGTGTGGGCGGAATTGGTACAAGGGTGGACCTTGAAAATGAATGAAGTAAACAAACTCTAACCCCCGGTTTCATAAAGCTTGATCGGGGAAACAACACTTGATCGACGATTAGACGTCAATTCGTTTTCAATCGATAATTCAATTGTGATCATTCAGAATATCATTTTCGCATCGAATCATGATGTTTATATGTCCATTCAGTTATTCTCAATTGCTACTTCCTCAATATATGCAAAAATGAAAAGGTTTCAGTGTTTTTGTTTCAGAAATCGAGTGACTGTCAAATCGTTGATCGGACAATCGAAGTTTTATGAAACCCGCTGTAAGTGTTAGAGATCTGAACGCACTACAGTATACTGAAAATCCCCTGGACTGCTAGAATGACAAACGACGAGCTACGATGTACAAGGAGCGTGAACAGTTTACTACAATTACACGAAGAAAAACTGCACATAGACATCATACAAATATCTCGTCGCCTTGAACGTGAATAGGTCTGATCCACTCAATATAAATTTCGAGTAAAAGGCATTCGAACTTTTTTCGCTCTAGAAAATAATTTACGCCTAGCTCACGACTGGTTGCGTAATATGGAATTCAAGTGTCAGCTTGTGGGTCATTAATGTTAACTTCTATTGAATATTTCAAATCAGCCCTGTAGAAAACAGTAGTGAAACGATCCAAGCCGCTAGGTTGTAATCACTAAAAAAAAATTGTTGCTTAGATCTTTCAGCAATTTTGCTAGAATAAGCTACAAATCGATTGAATGTCTTCACTACTCTAAAATATGAGCTTTTGTGAAGTTGTTTACAGTTCTAACTAAAAATTGTGGATTAGACCCTTTCACATCCAAGGCGACGATCTACATCTAAGTAATAACTGAGGGTGAATTTAATCAAAATGACATTAGTCAAAATCAAATTGTCAACATCAATTTCAAATTGGCATTAATCAGAAGCAAATTGGCGATAATCAAGTTCAAACTGGCATTTATCAATGTCAAATTGACAATAAATATATTCCCAGCTCTTCTTCTCTGTCTTTTTCGTTCTGAAACACAATAAGAGTTTGAGGACGTCTCTTTTTATGATAAATCATTGAAAGAACGCACGATTGTGATTATATTTCTTCTCTGTTTTATGAATGAACGTAATGGTAAAATCCAGAATTTGCAGAGATTAGAGAATATCGTTCATAACAATTGTTGTTAGTTGTGCAAGATTTATCGCTCATATCCAAAGATTTATTTACGTTATTTACTGTGTATTTGCTTCTGATTAATGCCAGTTTGAAATTGATGTTGCCAATTTGATTTTGACTAATTTCATTTTGATTTTGATTAGCGCCAATTTGAACTTGAAAAGGTATACCTAGTAATTTTTGTCAGTTCGACAAGAAAGGTCGTTGCCGGATTGTGAAAGTGCCGTAAAATGATTGTTTGTGAATGAAATCGGAATTTTCGTAACTGAATACAGACGAAATACAATATTTTAAATAAAAAAAAATTATGTTTTCCAATAATTGGTTCATAAGAATTTCAATGATATATATTTTGAAAATTCCGGAAGACGGCCAATTTTGCGGTACAATATTTTCTATGGATTACTTGATTGTCCAACAAGTCTCGCAATCTGTCTACAGACGAGAACCTTTCTGCGGAATTCACAAAACGTCCCTCACGATGAAAAGATTTTTCTGAACCGTATTCCTTGAAATATGATGAATCATAAAGATAACAAAAACCCAATTTTGGGTTATTCTACAGGGAAATGTTTCCGAGAAAAACCTTCATGTTCGATGGAAACATACCTTTGTTATTAGTTCCAGGTCCAGAAAGCACAGATCCCCTGGGAGGTGGAGAGGGGTCAAATGTAAGAATGCTTGTGTTGTCGTTATTGAAGTGCACTTAGGATGAAATGTTTCGTAGATATCGACCAGCTCAGACGTACTGGGATATACTTCAAACGTATAGTAGCGTTTATTTGGATGTCTGAACTTGAAACAGATTATACGATTTTATCAAAATGAGTTAAATCACGACACGTGTTTCGCTATCACAATAGCATCTTCAGTTGGGTGAAGGTAAACTGAAATATTTGGTACTGAAACCAAATACTCTCCTGGACAAAAAAATCGGACGAACAAAATGTTCACCGAATTGATTTTGAGATAACTTTCAAAGGTGTGCATCGATTTTGATCATTTTCTTGTCAATTTGTATCCTATCTCATCTCTAGTTTATCTCCTGATGTCCAGGCTGCAGGAATTTTAATTGAATTTGATGGTATACAGGGTAGAACTGTTTCAATTTCCTCTAAATTTCTGAACATCTTGTGGAAGTAATTAGGAACGTAATGATGGGTCTTCAAATAAGTTTTTGAAGCCTGATCTTATCTTAACATTTTCTTGGTTGATTCATGTCAATAGCTATCTTCTGAGAGGAAATACGAATTGTCAATAAGCAATTGACTAATGCCAAATTGAAATTGATTATTATTAATTTGCTTCTGAAATATCAGTTTGAAATTGATTTTACCAATTTTTTTGTCATTTTGATTCTGATTAGCGCCAATTTGAACTTGAAAAGGTATAGTTGAAGACAAATATTCAAAATTAATTCTGTAATGAGGAGGTATTGATGTAAATCCAGGCGATGGGTAAATCTGGCGATAACTTACATGTATTGATTTTAAAACTTCCGAAAACATTCAGTTTTTGAGTTCTAGTTTCTATATGTGAAATTTCGAAGACTTCGTTGAAGTTGTGCTTTGCATTCAACAGAAGATGCTCAGAAAACGTTTAATTTTCAGTTTTTTTGATGAAAATGAAGTTTTTTACCAGTTTGACCTATATAAAAAGTAAAAAGATGAACAATCACTACAAGTTAGTTTATAAACTCCTTATCTATCCCCCTTATTCGTTGGATTTTCATGATTCTTTATGTATTTACCTAAAGTATTTTGTATGTTTGCTGAGCATCTGTTGAATACAAAGAATAATGTCAACGAAGACTTGGAAATTTTACATATACAGGGAGTTTCAGGAGTCGCTGGTCATAGCCAAATGATGAATGCAGGTCATCCAGACCTTTCGGATAAGTTGTTTGTTCTGTATCCTAAGATCATAAGTGTCAGAGATACAGGATGATTCATAAAAATTGGCCATAACTCTGGAATGCAAGGTCCGATCAAATTTTATGGGTTTGTTTACTACGGGAAGCGCCTTCAAACGGCTCATGAAATATCAATTTTTTCAGTGCAATACTAATATCGTGATTTTTCTTTCAAGCTCCAAAATCTATATTTTTTATATCCCTTTCAGAAGCTTAGTTATTGCCATAAAAAACTGCATAATTCATTTGAAGATTCAATTTTCACTTTGCAACTTGAACTTGTCACAAGAGAATAGGAATCGGACAAATTCATGTTTAATGTAATTTTCCGAAATGTGGTTAATCATCTCGAGCATTAACGCTGTTCTCAATGAACTAACTTGAAAAAGATCATTCAATTTTCACAAAATGAGTTTTTAAGCCACGACACGTGTTTCGCTATGACAATAGCATCTTCAAGTGGGTGAAGGTAAACTGAAGTACTTAATGAGAATTAATTCAGATGCACACCACCTGCTGATATGAATATGAACAAGTGTTATTAACTGAATTGAACTAGCCTATTTGCCATCGTCAGAGCCACTAAATGGAGAACGTTCCACCGAAGAAAAGCAGATGCCTGCCATGGCTTCGGTCCCATTTAACCTCGTCAGAGCAACACAGCTTCTTCTTCGATGGGAAAATGTTTGGAATTGATGCACACTTATTCAATACTGGCAGACGGTACAGAGTACTATCGAGTAGTACAGAGTGCCACCCAGTATGAAACGAGATCCGATTCAATCCCCTCTAGATTCGGTGGAACGTTCTCCATTTAATGGCCCTGACGATGGCAAATAGGCTAGTTCAATTCAGTTAATAACACTTGTTCATATTCATATAAGCAGGTGGTGTGCATCTGAATTAATTCTCATTAAGTACTTCAGTTTACCTTCACCCACCTGAAGATGCTATTGTCATAGCGAAACACGTGTCGTGGCTTAAAAACTCATTTTGTGAAAATTGTATGATCTGTTTCAAGTTAGTTCATTGAGAACAG
Source organism: Coccinella septempunctata (assembly GCF_907165205.1). Taxonomy (NCBI): domain Eukaryota; kingdom Metazoa; phylum Arthropoda; class Insecta; order Coleoptera; family Coccinellidae; genus Coccinella; species Coccinella septempunctata. Next base: position 18,611,643 of record NC_058196.1, read on the forward strand.
CGTTAATGCTCGCGATCATTAACCGCTAAATTAATATACTAGTTGTTTACAATACTTTTCCGTCGACTATATTTTGAATTCAAATAGGAAATTCTTGACTGCAAAAAAATGTTCGTATCAGAATGTTTATATTTATGCTGCAGATTGAACAATATGAGAAGTTCATTGGAAGAATATTCGATATGTGACATTTTGAATAATTCACATTGATTTCATTCCTTGGGATATTTGAGGAATGTGTGGAGTTGGTGGAAGCTGAAGTTGTAGTATTGATTACTCTATAACGATCATCATCTGAAAATCAATGTAACCTACAAATAGAATAGGAAAAGACCGATGGATTTAATTCATTCGTAACTGTGCTATACAAAAGCGCAAAGTAGAATAGTATTCTGAAAATACATACATAGATTCAGATAAATATCTACGTTAATATGATTTAATCCATATTTGATTCATTTGCTGGGAAAATTTGTTGATAAACATTCAGAAGCTGACTCGTCAACGAATATTGCAATAGATATTTCAATATCGAGCTTATTATAACTATGATAAATTTTCATGTTTACCTTAACATCATTGATATTTCTCTTGTTCCGTACTGAATTCGGCTTCATAGTTGAGTGTTCCACCTGAAAATAAGTATTGCATTAAAACTATGACTATTCAATAGCATTTATAATAGGTGTAAAAAAATTTGAAAATTTTGAAGAAAGGTGAAGAATATATTTATAGAGTTCAGTTAATTGATCACTGAAACTTACGATTTTGAGGCTTAATAGTCATATGGTAAGACATCGATTAAAATACAGAAGTCACAAAGTGAAAAATAAAGAGCAATAATATGAAGTAAAACAATATAAAATGGCGGACAAAAACACAAACAAAACAAAACTGACGTTCGTGCTGATGGATTCCTGTTTTTTCAATCAAAGCTGACTCAGGTTGAATTTCTTACAGTGGATTTCTCGAGGAGCATCAATATAAATTTTATGTGTCTTTCACATGTTTTGTTAACATAGCATTCAGTGATTGCCAACGTTATCAGACAGATTGAAAAATCCAAAGTGACTTTCAGCTCATCTTGAGTCAATTTATAATGAAGAATAAGAGCCGTATCGACAACCTAGACAAACTGGCGTCTACAAATTGGAGTGCGACGAACAAGACTGCAATGTAGTCTAGTAGTAACCGTTTTATTTGGGAACAGCTCAGGGGCGAGAAGCTCGGAGCTGTACCGGTGCATGAAGCACCAAAAAGAAAGCGCTTTATGTGGGAAGAAGTGGTAGATCTATTCGAACGAGGACAACCAGATCCAAAAACCCAAACAATGGTTTTATCTTCGGTTGTCAATTGAGGGAAGAAGAACATAGGTTTGGCATAAAAGACAACACGAAACTAATTCATCAGTGCGAATTCGGCTACAAACAGGAAATTATAGAGGAGGTAGGAATCTTTAAACATATCAAGGACACAGAATACAGAACACTGAATGTTATGTTAACAAAGAATGTGAAATACACATATAAAATTTTATATTGATGCTCCTCAAGGACGCCACTGTATCGTCATCCTCGATTGAAAGAAGAGGATTCCGTCAGACAAACGTCAGTTTTGTTTTGTTTTGTTATGTTTGTGTTTGTCATTTTATATTGAGTCCTTCTTGACCGCTGGTAATTTTGATCTTTATTTTCCATTTTGTGACTTCTATATTTTGATCGATGCTTTACCATTTGACTATGGAGCTTTAAAATCGTTCCAACAACGGAAGTGTTTTATAAACTTTTTCATCACCTTCATACTCAACACTTCAAAATGGGTTTTTACGAGATACATGATTGTTTTTGTCCTCAGAAGTGTATTAAAATGATGCACAAATCTAAGTAACAGGAAAAATCCTGCCAAAAGTGAAGATTGTTGGCATCAATGTACAATGAAAGGAAATATATTTCCACTTCTTATCTAGAAATGAGCAATTTAGGGGTCACTCGAATTGTCGACGCAGCGGTTTTGACAGAGACGTTTCACGATAGTGTACATCTGGTCGACGCGTCGATTTTTATAGACGATTGACGTCCAAAATACAAGGCGGTGTGAGGTCGTGAATGGAACGATATGGACGTCGCGTATGGTATGTGCCATATACATTCCACTGAAGACTGTACGAAAGGCTCATAAAACCGAGGCGTATATATATTGGTTCCGAGCCATCGCAGAGTTTTTAAACACCTGGCGCTTCATAACGCTACGACTGACTATGACCTATTTGAAACCCATTGACGAACCACCGATACGTTTCAGATGATTTCCTTCAATTGATTTTCTTCCGATGAAGGAGCCTGATATAGATTCCGAAACGTTACTATATATAATTATAATTTCAAAGTTCTTCTTTCAGTTCATTGTCAAGAAACAATTTTTTCTAGTTGATTAGTGCAAGAATTTACGCAGGAGCAATTCGTTCATTTCAATTTTTTATTTGATTTTCTTCCAGAGATTGAGAGTGAAAACCCTAAAAAGTTTCAGGAAATACAGAATCCTCCCAGAATGAATTTCGTGAAACATATCGGTCAAACATTAGTCTCACGGATCGCTCATTATTTCAAAATCAACTTGATTATTTCTCGTATTTCGAAGAATAAAAAGAAACGAGAACACTGTCCATGGTCACTGAACTCATTAAAAGTATCTGTAGCACGTTTGTTGGTGGTATGACAAAAACAGAAAATTGACTTTCCCAGAGTATGGATTATAGATGTGGCACATACCAGATACGATCTTTTAAAGTAGCCAAAACAGAAGATTAGATATCATGATACCCACATCGAAGTGTGAATTGTCATATATTCCGTTGTTGTACAGAATATTTTGAAAAAAATGTACCCTCTATTTTAGATAGCGCCTGAGATTTTTTAATTTTTTGATTATTCATTTATTCGAAAATGGAAATACTCAAAAGAAAATACGCAATGAAGTAATCACATGTAGAAAAAATAAGAAAATTCAGTGCAAAAAGAATTTTACGTAATTCAAAAAAAGCATTGAACCTTCATACAATGAAAGAAATCGGAACATTATTAACAGACAGTACCCGCACTTTTGAACATAGGTTGAACCAGCCAATTTGCCATCGTCAGGACAACTAAATGGAGAACGTTCCACCGAAGAAGAGCAGATGCCTGCCATGGCTTCGGTCCCATTTAACCTCGTCAGAGCAACACAGCTTCTTCTCCGATGGAAAACGCTTGGAATTGACGGACCCTATGATCAGCATCGGCTCATCTTCAAAAAGAATCTAAGAACTGAGCACGATACTTTGTCGCAGCTCTGCTCTGGTGCAAGCCAAGAGAAAAATAGATTTCCGACTTACATGTCAGATTTCTGCTTAGACCCGTTTGCACCAAACACACTTAGTGTTAAGTGTCCCTTAAAATGAACTCTTAACTTAAATAACGTTGCACCAACTGTTAAGTGACATTTAAATGGCTAAAGCTAACCTTGAATTTAAGCGCTCCTGTAATGACCACTTAAATATTTGAGAGCGGGATTCTAACCTAGTATAATTTGTTGAACTGGCTGCAGAACTTCCCATTTTTGATGGTTTTTTAAAATTGAATGAATTCATTATTGAATGTCAAGCCTTTTATTTTGCCTTTATTGTTATGCCATCAGTCTTTCAATTTTCAATTTTGTGTCACAAATCATACTTTAGTTAGCAACAAACTCTTTTCTTCTGTTGAGAAGTTGAGTGCCCTTTGTAGATTACCACCACTTGCTTGGCAATCATTCATCGTATTCATACTAACAAGGACAGTAAGGACATTTTTTTCATGTTCCTCTTCATCATTAATAAAACAAATTCACACAAAACCTCACAAAGAAAGTGTTGTACTTAAATAAACTTAGGTACCGTTTATTTGACAATCCTTATCATTATCAATAATAATACTAATTCAACAACAAAATTTGTTACTCTTTGATAACAATATAATAATTAACTTGAAACTGACTGACATGACAATAAAGTTAGGTTAATGAAATGACAATGATCATCGGCAACCGGCCAACCAATGAAATAGCTATATTGGACTAGGATGAAGTTGCACCAAAATGAAAAACAGAAATATCACTAGATATAAAAACTTAAGGGCCCCTTACTTAAGATTCTGTTAAGCCACAGCAACTGGGAATAAAATTAAGGGTCCATTAACTTCAAACGACAATTAGTTAAGTACTCGTTTTAAGAGGTATTGGTGCAAACGGGCCTAACATGTCAGAATTCTGACCTGTATCGACTTGTATCTCAGAATTCCGGCTCACAAGTGGGAATTCCGACTAGCATCTCAGAATTCCGACTTGCATCTCAGAATTCCGACTTGCATCTCAGAATTCCGACTTGCAACTCAGAATTCCGACTTGCATCTCAGAAATCCGACTTGCAGTTAACAGTTAAATGAGTGATATTTTTCATACCCAGTTGCCTAATATTTTACTCTGTGCCTCTAGTAACACAAAGTAAAGGTGCCTACAAGTTAATATTGCGTGGCGTGAACCCACGCTATAATGCACATAATTCGAAAATCAAACATAGGATTTTGCGCAAAAGCGTTCAAATTAATCTGACGTGCATTCCCACGTCACGTAAGAACAATTTGAACGTTTTCGCGCAAAATCCTAAGTTAGATTTTTCAATCATGCGCATTATGACGTGTGCCCACGTCTCGTCAGAGTAATCTGGGCACCTCAAGACGTTTCATAACCTCAATCAGTTCTAAAAAGTGTCACTTTATATACTTTATATTTGAAAAATTATTTTTTGGGTGCTCAGCGCATAGAGTTAAAATTTTTTGATTGAAACATCTTGAATAATCAGTTTACCCGAAAAATACTTGCATAGTAACGTTAAAATTTCGATTTGATTTTACGATGCAACATTTCTCTGCTAGATTGTACATGCATACCTTTTCCACAAGTAAACTGAAATTCTAGCAATTGTTGCCTATAAAACATGCCTGGATCATAAATTCACCTCAATTTCGGAAGTTTCGAGATCAATTCCTCAGCGATGAACGAATTTATTGGCGCTTCCCGAATTATAACCAATTCGGAGTGCGAAAAGCAACTTCGTGGCTCATTCAAGACAATATTAAGCGACGATATGTGTAGACAATTTTGCTCGGGGGAATTTATGGCCGACATAAAATACAAGTTCCGCCGCAAGAACCTGAGCATAAATTTCGACTAACCAGAAAATAATATTAGCATGATACGAGGTGAATTTTGGAACACTATGAATACAAATAGGTTCGAGGTCCTGGTGCATTTATTATTCCGTGGAACTACGCGCTGTTGTCTGTCACAGGATGTTGTTATTAGATTGAACGTGTAGGTATTTAACACCTTCAATTTAGTCTGTGGATGGCATCGCTGATGAAAGATAAAAGGGGTCGCATTTTGTCATTCGAATTTCTCTGTAAAAACCCCGTTTGATGAAAACGGTGGACGAATGAAACGGGGACGCCAATTTACGATGTCCTGCGAATAATTTGACATACAGGATACAGGCAGCGATATTTGATATTTTCAGGAATATTAAATAATATCGACTGTCGAATTGGAATCGTTTATTTCCACTTATACCTTGATCATTCTTCGAATTCGGGAGAACTGATGCAGATAATGTAAAATGGAAGACGAAGATTATATGTCGCAACAGATTCTTAAATCCGTCAGTTTGCAAAATGACGTTTTCTGAAACGTTTCCGAGATACCGAGATAGTTTTACAATGCGGCTTTCGACCAAATCGAGGTACGGTGGACCTAATTTTTACACTACTACAGCTGCAAGAGAAGGCCCGTGAACAACAATCAAGGATCTATACAACTTACATCGATTTGAGTAAGGCCTTCGACTCGGTGAATCGGAAAGCGCTATGGAAAATCATGGGGCGCCTTGGAGTACCCGAAAAATTCTTTGCGGTGTGCAAGAGCCTCCATACCAACAACACCGCTAGAATACAGCATAATGGCTCTACAAGCACAGATTTCAATGCTATGATCTCTAATTCGGAATGCGGATTGGCTCACGTAACGTCAAGTGACCAAATCCGCCATATTCTTGCTAAAACAATGAAAAACGAGACCACAATTGTCGCCACTATCTCGTTAGAGTCACTGTACGACTAAAGAGATTTGAGCGCCATCTGTGTTTCAAGCGTGTTTTTAAGACGCCAGGACTGATTAAAATATCAATTTGAGTGCCATTTGCAGAAATATATGAAATTTAAGATTTCAGACGTCCATTTTGATCCAAGAGGTTTTGAATGTTTTGATTCTCGTACCGCTTTTTGTTTATCTAGCTCGTTCTAGTTGCTGATTATTGAATGTTATCTTATTTCTTGGTGAGAACACCAAAATATTATTCGAAAATTATTGAATGGTGAAGAACTGTGGATCAAATAATGAAATCGATTTTCCGAGAATAAGTTTTTCACTCAACTAAGGAAAATGGAAGCATAAGTATTAAAACTCGTAACATGTGAATCGGTCATTCATTGATTCTAATTTTCAGTGCTCTGCAGTGGATAAAATTCTCAGGGCTTGAAGACAATTACTTCAGCAAACAGTGCTAACAACAACATGTGCAGTGAACATTTTACTGCAGGTCAATTGAGAACTGTTCATCCACGTAAATTGTTATATGCAGAAAGCATCCCTTGCATGAACGGCCTCTTAAGGGAAAATTATTATCTCTATATTTCCATTCAATGATTCTCAATTGCTACTCTTTCAATATATTCAGAAATGCAGATGTTTTATTGATTTCTATTTGGGAACCGAGTGACTGTCAAATTGTTGTTTGGAAAGTCAAAGTTTTATGAAACCTGCTGTGAGTGTTTTGTAGTATCCGACTTTGACGAAATACAACGAATTATTTCAGCATATAGATCCTAAGTACGAAACATCCATTTTCTCACATTAAAAAAAATCATATGAATGCTAAAGTTATGATTTCACAAAATGAAAATACATTTAATGAATTTCTTCCATCTCCAAATTTTCAGAATAACTCATCAATTTGAAACATGTTTTCCCACAATAAGGGAATCTTGGAATTCTCCTTTGAAACGGAAGGACAAATATATAGACATCTGGGAATCAATAAAATTTTCAAATGATGCAATAACCCTCCACTAAAACTTCAAAATGATGAGACAGACCTATGAAATACTCCGACCTCCGAATGTTCTCGAATAATAAAAGAACCATTCGCCAATTCACAGGCTCTATAAGCTCTATGGCAAACTTTGACAGATGGAAGCTGCACTCATGTTGAATATCTTTTTCCTATTATAACAATAATAACGAATGGCAATGAAAAATCTCGAGATCAAAAAAAATTTTCAGCATGTACACACTCTGGCACCGCATCGTCGAACTAATCCGCCGAGTTACTCGGCGGATTAGGTTTGGGTCATTTCTTCTTTGGTTTGCTCCATCTCGAATTCAATCACCTAATTGTTGATGAGATGTGATTTCAACATGATAAACAATCTGCTTCATATGTTCACGAGTATGTTCATATAAATGAATATCTAACGGATTGAGATCTGGCGAACAAGGTAGTCATTGTGTCAGCCTCCCTTGACCTATTTATTTATTCGGGAAATGTTATAACCAAGCTGCTACTTGTTCCTCTCTATGTGGGGGTGCGCCATATCGTACTGATGTATTTTCAACAACGTTGAGCTTCAGGTCATCAATTAAGTCAAAGAGGTTGTGCTCAAAAAATTTCATACAAAATTTGATTTTGAACGATAATTCGAAACATGCAATAGCAACAAGTCATTGTTGAAAATCGCACCATTAGTGTACCCTGAAATTTATTGAAATCGCCCATACATATTCAATATTCATTATATGTAGTTATGGGTGATACCGTCCATAGTGAAAAAAGCATCGTCAAACCACCTGGCATGGCATGCTAACCAGCTAACCCTTGTGAGGCCAGCATGTAAAGGTTGTACATTTTTTCTATGAAATGAGTGAAACCATCTCTTTTCAAGACGCGACATACGAAAGATGTGTAACCACACGTCGAACACTAATCGAAGGATTGCACACCATCTGTTACATTTGCGTGATTCTCTACATTCACTTGAGGTGACCGAAAGGCTTTCTTTGGAGCAGGATTGCCTGTTTCTGTGTAGGCTACGGAATGATGCCAACATATACAGTGTGTGCATGTGTGTCCATTAGCATACTTTCTTCGCTATTTTCGAGCTTCTAGTCGGGAGCTTAGGTCTTAGAATACCCATATTCAAATACAATATCTGCTTATTCCTGTGTGTGAAAGAATGCATTGTTATTTAAATCGTACACCAAGTTTGAAATTGATAATTAAAATTGTTCGTCGACCTACTTGAATCAAAACGAAAATATATTTTTTTGATTTCTTGTAACCTCTGGACGAAAAAGAACCAGAACTATGTAGGAGAAGTGTGCCTATGATGGCACACTATAGAAAAGTTTGTAATTATCAAGTGAATACGTTTATGTTCACTAAGGTTGTTCGCCAGATGGCCTTTTTGGAAGGTATACGTAGTTACACAAAAATACGTGCCTTTTAGGTGTTTCATTTATTTTCGAATAATTCAGATGCTTCCAAACTTTGTATAAAAAAGTGTGAGACTATTTATACGTTATTTGCTTAATGGTCGCTATTCCAGCGTTCCGTTCAACAGGAGATCTGTTTGTTGTAAACAATTTAAATTTTCAAACGAAGTTTTCGAGTCACGAAAGTTTTCAATATTAATCCTTTGGCGTTCACTGCGCGACACAGATAGGAAAGTGATAAAGAAACAATAAACCAACAACGAACCCGAATTTACAACGCAAATTTGCGTGATTCTGAACCGGAACGACATTTCATTCGAGTAGTGTAAACAGGGGGTGTCGTGCAATGCGGCTGTGTAATTGCCGTATGTACAGGCGTCTCTTTGGAGTGTTTTCGGTATATCCACAAATGTGGTAACAGCCCTCCTAACACCTAAGCCACCTAGCCATATTGAGATTTAGCTGAAAACCGTCTTGATTTTCGAAGTAAACTACGCGGTTAACCACGATTGATGAAATGACTTTTGTTTATTGAAATGAATTACACAGCCAAAATGGTAAAAGTAGGTAACCGAAAAAAAGATTCCTGCAGAAATAATAATTAGTCATGAATTCAACATTCAATTTTTCTAGCTGAATCAAACGACATACCGATGAAACTGTGAGAAGGGAGGAGAAATTTGAAACTGCATAGTGGAAAATAACAGGTAAGAAAAATATATGAAATTTCAATAATATTCTGGTTGCTCAGAAATTATTCGAATAGGTAATACTTGTTCACTGTTTTAATGTTTCAGATGGCATTTTATTCGCACAAAAAAGTTCAAACGTGAGAGCGTGAAGGAGAAGTTCTATACCTTTTCAAGTTCAAATTGGCGCTAATTAGAACCGAAATGACATTAGTCAAAATCAAATTGGTAACGATGATAGTTTAGTGTCTGAAAATATAATGAAATGAATGATTTAGCGGCATGCAGACAGGAATTGAATTCTGAAAAAAGTAGGTTCGAATCCTGCTCTGGGTGGTACTTTTTTCAGAATTCAATTCCTGTCTGCATGCCGCTAAATCATTCATTTCAAATTGGTAACAATCAATTTCAGTCTGGCATTAGTGAATTACAAATTTACAATAAACAAAATCAAATTGGCAATTCTGAATTTGAAATCTCCATTGGAATGAAATGTATTGATGATATATTTTTGATCAAGGTGGTATTATGGTGATAGTTTGATGTTTGTAGATAAAATTTGAATTGAAAATTACCGACATACGGACTGTCATTAAATTTTGGAAAAAATACCTGACGGGGTCTTGTCTGGAAATTCAGTATTATATAATTGTCTGCATGCCGCTAATTTTCATATATATTGTTAATGATATTCGAAACAGAAACAGAAAATTATTCAATTGTGTTATAGTACGACGTGTAAATGACCTAAAAGTCGGGACAACCCAAATGTTAGATATTGTGTTATAAATGAAATAATAAAAATACTGAGAAGAAAGAATTCAACATTGTAAGACAGTTGAAACGTTAACTCTAAGGCAATAACCTAATGACAGAAGCGGACAGAAGGAATTGTATTTCCATCATGGACAAAAATGTTTATACAGAAAATATTCTGAAAACTAACAGTTTCAAGAAAATAAAAATCGACCCTACAAATAAATTTCAACTAGATGTGAAAGATCTCATAAAATACAAAAAAGATAAGTATATTCTAGTAAATCCCGATCCTTTGTAGTAATGAAGCTACAAACACCTATCTTCTAGGTACACATTGACGAAGATTCATAAAGTCAATTGTCCCAATTGTAACCTACACAAACACACCAGGTTTCAGAGTTTGTAAATACCTAAATTATTAACGACTACCCCGAGTTGGATTCAGTTCAATCCGATGTATAGTATTAGAAATTTCCTCGTATTAGTCGATCATTTGAAAATGATTGAAATACCATATAACGGGAAGCTGATCTCTTTCGACGTGATTAATTTATTTCCCTTCTAACCAAATTCGGAAGTAAAGAACATCATCCTAGAGGATTTGACTTTAAATCTTGGCATCTCATAACATATCTACACTTTCAATGGCTTCGGTAACTCCATGTCTCAAACACAGTTAGTTTAGGTGGAAGGGAAGTGTACAGTAGTATATCAACTGTTGGATGGTGATGGGCTCTCTAGTGCTACCACTTTTTAGCGAGATATTTCTGCCACACCTATAGTCCTGTACACCGACTTGTTCAGCTATACCGAATTGGGTAATCTCAGATTAAATTCCATCGTAATATTAATTAAAATGCATGTGCATGGAGAACTTTATATATACTTCATTCAAATTTATTTTAGCAGTCGGTTGGCCATGAAATAATTTTCTCAAGTTTTTGTAACTAGAACGAAGTTAGGTTAGCACTCATGAAATGTCGTTAATGTCATAACGCCGTTGCCGCAACTAATATCAATTTTTATTACGAAAATTCGAAAATGTCGAAAGTGATTGAAAAAAGAGACAGGGTTTCAGGAAGTGCTATTTAGAATTCAGGTCCGCTCATTCAAATAGTTATACCATGATATTCTAAAATCCACAATACGTCAGACGGTAGCGAACATATTCAATGTAAGAGAAATTATATAATGTTTCATCTGAATCTAAACGACTTATATTTCAGCTGAATATTTCCACAGTGAGAAAGATTGTGAATGAAGAGGATGACAAAGAATTTCCTTCTATTGGGAGACCCAAAAAAGTGGTGGCATTTGAGAATTTTTTATTTGAGTGAAGTAGGTAATGCGAAAAATTTACTATAGGATTTTCGATAAATATCATCAGAGAATAAGTTCCCTAAAATGGATTTTTCTATTTTTCATTTGACTTGTCCTATACAATGTAAATGTCTTAAGGTACTGATAAATACCTAATTATTATTATTACATCAATGTATTAAGATGAACAGCCACAAATACGCGCCAGTTGTCCTGTTAATTGTTTATTCATGTGAAATTTTTGTTCAAAGTTGAAGTTTATCTTGACTTGAAACTTCCCTAAATTCCCTTTACTTATATTGATGCGAGAAGAATTTTGTTGAAGAATTTAACATTTTGAGATTTAAAATGGCCATTTTGATCAGAGAGGTTCTGAATGTTATGATTCTCGTACCGCATTTTGTTTATCAATCAAGCTCGTTCTAGTTGCTGATTATTGAAATTTTTGTCTAATTTCTTGGTGAAAACCTGATAATATCGTTCGACAATTATTGTATGGTGTTGAACTCCACACAAAATAGCGTCAGATTTATGTGTATGAAACTCCATAATGCACTACCTTGAGAGTTTAGCCATATCGAAAATAGATTATGTTTCGAGAATTAATTATATTATTATTAAGGAATTCTACTAATATTGTGAAAATTATAAATTTCCTCGGGTAAGACCTGATATCATGATATTTCTTTGACATTTTTTCCACTTCACATTTTACTATTTATTTTGTTATTTTAGAAATATATATACTATCTATCTCTCTATCTATATTTCATCTTTGTGACGCGGTTGACCATATATCTATAGACCATATTAGTGAGGTTAGAATCACTCAATTGGCGAGAGATCCATATTCAAATTTTTTTACATAGGAATCGACTTTAAGATGGAATATCGCTAGCTAGAAGTAAATGTTAATATAAAGACATGCAAAATTGGTTGACGCAATTATTAGAGGTTGTTTCCATATACATTTTACATCACAAAATACTTTTATAAGTCCTAAAATCAGAATTGAACACATTATTATACGGAATATATCCGTATGTCGTAGATCATTTCTGCTATACGTCAATCATGAACCGTAACAGAGAAAATGACATGCTGCGCTTGTGCGTTAAAATGATGTCAGCTTCAGAGGTTAGAAACAAAATGAAGCTACGACAAACTTCCATGGATCTTGCCGACTAATTTTATATTGATCCATTATTAAAAAAATATACCATTTTATTACGAAATTTTGTTTTCAACTTGTTAAGAAAGGATCATAGAACACATTCCAACAGAAATAAATCTTAAGAAATTCGCTAAAATATCCAAAAACAGGCGAGAAGTACGCGGCATATTTAGTCCCATAAGAAATGCATAGGGAATTCAGGGACCAGATCCACGGATGGATCGCGATTCAAATTTCCCGCCTAACCTCACTAATATGGTCTATTATATGCATAATAGATATATGAGGTTGACAGGTTATTATCGAATGTGTGTACTACAACAAATGCATTCATAGCACTCCATGCAATGGCCATTCTTTGTTGTCCAAGGATTTCATATACCTAAAGCTTAACTCTGTGATGAAAGCAAGCATTTCTAAATTAATTTCTTCATCACATAACAACGAGATGATCGCTTTTTCCCGCGAACTTTCTTGAAACTCCAGAACTCAATAATTTTATAGAAATACTGATAAATATATAATATCTATAAGCATTTGATAAGTGTAATTTATGAAAAAATTTAGTGATTATTCCGGAGTACTGTGTTTTTTTTTTAACACGAAATATGTCCAAATTGAAAGAGTTGAACATTTTCTTGGGGATTGGTGCTTCCACGGTTCCTGAAGTTCTTCGGGATCTCAAGAAACAACGACCAAACTTTCACTGAAATGGGGCACTGTTCGGAAAGTTGTAGTTCAGATATTGCATAAATAGTCTAAATCGGCGAGGACCTGTATTATCATGCTGGAAGTGAATTCCTCCTGATATTCAATTGGTCAAAATTTTTTGTGTTTCAAAAAATTCACTCAGGTATTACATTTTCTAAGCGGGTTTACTTCATTTGAATCTGAATTCGAAATGTAATCCCGGAAGAATGCATATCTTGATCATGTATACTTTTAATCATTTTTTCACGCACTGACTGAATCACTGAGGGTTCCAAATGAAAAACTGCCAGAATGTGGGGTGTTGCCAGAACACTTGAACGATAAGTAGAAGTTACGAATATTACAATAGTTTCCACTTTCGAAAAGATGGCAGCACTCAACGAACGTCTTTTATCAAATTCACCAGGAATTGTAGCCCATGGCGATAATTTTCAAGAAATTTTTTTATGTTGAAATTCATAGATAAGATAATTCCACCTCGGAAAGTAACATGAATGAATATTTGTTCTTCAATGAGATTTTTTTTTTCGTTTGAAGAATAAAATTTTTTTTTGACTTTTCGAGATGACGAACTGATTGAATTGAATCATAATGAAAACACCATATAAATTAGTGGTTTCTGACGTAAGATATTCATTTTCTCTTTTTAAACTGACGACTTAAACGGTGTAGACCCCTCTCAAGATATGAATTTACAGAATGCAATTCGTGGACTTCAATGATTGGTCAGACCGAATAATACAGATGCGTTTCTGATAAACAAGTGGAGGACAAGTATTCATTGCTCTATCCGTAAAGCTCCCCTTCATCCCCAATGTACATTTCAACCCCAAAGCCATCAAACGTGACAATAGGATGAATCTCGCAAGACACAAGAACAATTTGAATTATGATACACTCGAATCCCTCCATTCGCTCCCCTTTGTTCCGGAGTTGAGGAGGAAGAGAAAGGAAAAGACGAAATAAGTCGCCAGCTATCGGTCCTATTAACATTTCAGATATATTTTGACTGTTCTACAAATCACTGGTTCGTAGCACACAAGGTCCATTGTTCGTCTGGTCGAAACAAGGTAGATAAAGCACATATCTTTCGACGTTACCTCCGTGTCTCGACGCAGAGAACAATGAGGCTTGATATAATAAAGTTAGGGTATAGAGAACGGCGGTCTCGGAAATGCTTCCGCATGAGATGGAACCGAGACTCGCCTGATTTGGAAATCTATCCGCGATCGGGAAAGGCAAACTTTCCTCTTCGAATTCTATGTGACGGGCTTAACAACGAGCATCTGTTGTTGTTTGGTTTCTTTTGGCAGTCTTTCACTGATATTTATTACATTTATACATGTTGCGAAACAACTGATCATATAGTTAATTCGGTTAATCATGTGTCATGTCAGGTATCCAGAATTGCCAGATTTAAGAAGTTTCTTTTACTTTTAAGAAAGATAAAAATGTTGAAGGACTCTCGATCTCGATTTTCATGAAACCCCATCAGTGCTAATACTCGAACGAGCATGGTTTGACTTCACAAATTAGTCAAACCACAGCCGTCTTTAAGGAGAGCCTGGTTCACGATTAAAATGCAACGTCGCAGTAGGGCTGATGCTATAATGTCCTTGATACGCTGACCATAGACTAGAGAGAGGTTGTCTTTGCGCATGACGCTTGCAATTCGTACTTTCGTAAGTTTAGTTGGTGAATTACCGCGTCGGTGTGAAGTTTTTGAAACAAGTAGTGTAAAACTCGTGAAATCTTGTGGCTATTCAGTTTTTTCGTTTTGTGATACATTATAGTGAAGAGTGTAAGTAGTGTTATACTGCATTATGTATTACATTACCGTTTTAACCGTAAGTACATAGCCATTTGAACTTATGTGAAGAAGCCATTTTCAATCATGGTCCAGAAATGTTGAGTACCTTCTTGTAAAAGTAAATATTTCTCAATCCGCAATGACGGTTATGTGAGTTGCTTTGGTTTCCCCAAAAATGATGAAAGGAAGCTTTTATGGCTTAAATATATCCCTCGAAAAAATTTCGTTCCCACCGTTTATAGTGGGGTTTGTGGGAAACATTTTGAAGAGTCCGATATAATCAGACATGATAATCATTCACAACCGGATGGTTTATTTGAACTCATATCATTCAGATATCCAAAATTAACAGAATACGCGTTTCCAAAAATTCTTCCAAATGGTCCAGCTTATCTTTCAAAACCAGTTTATAAAAAAAGAAGAGATCCATAGTCTAGAAGGAATACAATTTCAAGTAGGAACAATGGGCTTTCTCTCTAGACGGCTGTGGTCACACTATGCTGCTGCACGCAGCATGCTGATATTGTGCATTTTGACGTGTTCCTTCAAAGGGTTCATACTATAGACTACAGAGGTTACTAGATACAGACTGAGTCGAGTAAACCATGAGTCAAAAATTGATGGTTTTACGGTCTCTTGAATTATTGAACAAAGACTTAACTATAATCATTAAATGCATACAATGATTATAAAAAAGACACGAATTAAAATATTTATTTTTTGGTAAACTATTTTTGCAGATTTGAGAGATCTAAAATGTTTTGTTACGTGGTCATACAATGGGGTATTTTCCTAAATGTCAAAATATATGTCATTGAAATCCTTATTACTTAAATATATCGAAATATAGTTTTTTAGAATTTCAACATATTGCATTTTGTCTGTATTCACTTACGAAAATTGTGATTTCAGAAGTACTCTCTTATGAACATTCTACGTCATTTTCACCATCCGGCAACGCCCATCGAGACAATAATGGTCATGAAAGTTTTCTGATCAAATGTCAAGTTTTGTGATCACATTTGACAAGAAAAACAAACAATAACACAAAATTTCATCGGTTTCAAGAAGGTATAGAACCAGATTACAGAAACTGTTGTCGAATTAACAAAAATTACTAGACTTTAGTAAAGGCCTTCTACGTCACAAGCTTTCACATATTCGAATTTTTACTATGTTTCGAAGGGTGTATTTCTGAAATTTCTGAATTGGAGTTGAAGGAAAATTCCATAAAACACTTCAGTTGTTGGAATCTTGTATATTACATCATCTGGTTACATGTTTCGGCATATTCGCCATTATCAAACCAAAGATTCTGAAAAATTGTTTCTCGTAAGTACAATATATCGAGTTGAGCGAAAATTGTTGAAGAAAGGTGAAAAGGTGAGGATCATATAATTCTACAGTTCGGTTAATTGCTCACTGAAACTTACGATTTTAAGATTTCATATGCTGAAACATCGATTAACATTTGAAGTCACAAATGGAAAAATTATCAAAATTAAGAACGGTCAACAATGCATAGTATGAAGTCAACCTATATAAAATGACAGACAAAAACAAAACAATACAAAACTGAGGTTCGTGCTGACGGATTCCTCTTCTCCATATCAGGATTGACTCAGGTGTGGAATTTTCCGACAACACAACCTCATAATTGTCATCAGAAACTTCCAGAGATTTAATAACTTGTATTTAAAATTTTCATTATTACGTTCACTTTTCTCATTTTTTGGAATGAAGCACCTCATTTATCCAAAGCATTTAACCAAAGCACAAAATGCATCTTCGAAATTAAATATTTAATTTTCATTGATTTGAATCATTTAATTTCGTTTCGGATTTCACAGAACTCATTCTATGAAGGTACAAATTTTCTCAACCTAACGTTGAATATACTCACAACAGTCACAGCCTTATTATTCGGAGGATTTTTTGAAAACCAATTTTCAATTTTGACAACCGACTTTTGTGTATATTGTGTTCATATTTCAATACAATGAGTTCATTTGTAATCATTCATTTATTCATTCATTCATATTATCCTGATTCTCCATAGGTACCGAAGTACCCCTCAGAAGCTTCGTAAGCTTGTACGAGTTCGGAGAATCAGTCATTATGTGTTTTCCTTAATCTGTGAATTGGAGAATTGATGACGTGAGTTGAGAAGTGAAAAGAATAAACTGAAATATATAGAGTAAGTCAAAAGAGTTGAAAGATAAATGGAAGACAGCAAAAAAAACGAACTGACAAAGGATTATTTTTCAATCTCTTGAATACAGCACAAAGTGTCTAGAACTTTTTACAGATTCAGAATATCCTTCTTCAGATGTAGCTTCAGCTGCTGTCGCACCAAAAAAGCTTCTACTTCTTAACACGTTTACCCAGCGTCAACACCTTCAAATATATTTCCCCTACTAATTTCAAATTATTCTCTTCAGTATCCGGCTGGAAGGACCATGTTCGATAAATTGCTATGGCTTTTTAATATACTTAATATCGAAAAGAAGAGAATTGAACCTCTGTGTAATAGAAACTTTTCTATTCTATATCTTTTTTTACAGCTTCAAACCTTCTTGATTCTAATATTATGAAAATTGACAAACTAATTTGATATAAAATTATTGAACAGTCATGTCGATTCAATCCTTTGCTGGATAATCAAAGTTGTGTGTAATATTTTTCAAAAAGCTGTATGACAATCATCAGTTTATTCATTTTTCGAAATAGCCAGTCATGTGTTCCTTTGAAACAAATGTAAATTTATAAAATGCAATATCTGTTCAGGATGCAATTTGCATGCACCTATAAAGCAAGTAGATATAATATTTGATGTTTCTAAACCATCCATTTCAGGACGAAATTGATTTTCTCCATCTCTTGGCTCGGAAAACAGGTTACGTTGGCGCTCTTGAATGCAACGACTTGACCCAAGAAAGAGAAGGAAAAAGGAAACCGTGGAGTGACGTCAGACCCTTGAGATGATGAATTCGGAACATTCACGCAAGTGCACTCTCCAAGTTCATTAGGCACTCTTCATTTCAAATGAAGCGTAGTCATCAGCTTTTACGGTGTAGAGAATTTTTCGACTGGCGAGAGTCTCATTTGTCGGAAATGTAATCCAATTCAGTGTAGTAAGTGAGGTAATCCAATCCATTCTTCAGATTAAGGGACGAGAAATTTCTCGAGTTTCATGAAAATATTTTTCTTGACAATTTGTTCGAGGTTATTTGATTCAAGACAGGAGAAAGAAAACAATTGCAACAATGGAAATCGAATTTTTCAAGCGAATCCTGAAAATTACAACTGTTCCTCTGATTACGTATTGATATCTAGTTAGCCTGAACCAGTTCCATGCATAAAAAAATATTGCATTGACATAGCAACGAACAATAACTCAATGGAAGTGTAAGTGTGAAGTTTGAGGTCAAAAATGTTAACCAGAGTTACGCAATAAATTACATTCACTTTCAAAAGTCCTGCACCCCCTAATTATTAAGGCTATCTCAAACTTTGAAAAAAAAATTATACCCTCGGGTTCAAGGATAATGAAAGGCTTTTACAGAAATAAAATGAAATCAATTTCATTTCATAGAATTATGAAGTTGAAACAAAAAATACAAATTAGGAATCAAAAATTGCAAAAACAAAAATTAAATTTGAACGGAAAATTGAAAGTTAATTAATAAAAGAGCAAACTAATATGCAGTATTCGAGCCTCTGCTGCTTAGCAATGCATTCACTCGTCTAGGCATTCCAAAAATTAAATTATTGATTATTTCCTGCGGAATATTCATCCATTCCTCGGTAACAGCTACAATAAGTTCTTGTGAATTTCGTGGTGGATTATTTCGACGGAAAACGGCTCTGGAGACATGATCCCATATATGCACTATAGGATTTATGTCAGGAGACATCGCGGGCCATTCTAATCTGATAATGTTTTGGTTTTCCATGGCTTCTTGAACACCTCTAGTGCGATGTGGCCTGGCATTATCGTCCATAAAGATAAATTGAGCCTCTAATTCATTACCCATGGGTATAATTACAGGATTTATGATATTTTTGAGGCAATATGCACCAGTCATCGTCCCGGATATGTGAATTAGTGGCGTTCTTCTTCCAAACATTTTGCCTCCCCAAAACATTTCAGTGCTACCGCGAAAAGGAGCAACTTGAATAGCTCTCTCAGGTCTATTTCGACATCCTGGTTCCCTCCAAACTCTTAAGCGGTAGTCATCACTTACTAACCCAAACCGTGACTCATCTGTAAATAGCACATTCCTCCATTCTTCTAAATGCCAGTTTTGATGAGCTCGCGACCACTGCAGACGAGCGGTTCGGTGACGAACAGTTAATAAACGAACTCTTAGAGGCCTTTTGGACCGCAATCCTGATGTTAAAATTCTTCTACGAATTGTAGCACATGAAATTACACGGTTGTGGGCTCTTTGGAATTCCGACCTGAGTGTTGGTACCGTCACTAACCTATTTCTACGGGCTGATTGGGCAATATACCGATCTTCCCGAATCGTGGTAACACGAGGACGACCATTTCGAGGTCTTCTATGCACTCCACCAGTTTCCTCATAGCGCCTAATCGTTTTGCTAACCGTGCTTCGAATAATGTTCAGTCTATTGGCTATCTGATGGCGTGAGAGCCCTTCTTGCCAGAGAGCAATAATTCTAGTTCTGTCAAACTCAGACAACTCGTTTCTGGGCATATTACACAGTTTTTGAACTAACCGGTACTCAAAACGAAAAACTACTGATCCGCAGAAAGGCACACATTTGACAAAATCGATATTTAAACACAAGAACATTTTTTGTTTCGTAATGTTATCGTTTTATTTGGTGGTCAACAAGTTTCTGTTGTTGTCAGTAACAATTTGTTGTGAATCTTGATTATTTTATCTCCACTACAGGGGGGGTGCAAAACTTTTGAAAGTGAGTGTAAAAGAAAGAAGATGTCCACCGAAATTGTGAAAATCGAAAAATTGGAGTATCTAGCCATCATAAAGTACCTGTATTTGAAAGGGTTAAGAGGTAAGCATATTTACGAAGATATGTTTAATGCCCTTGGTGATCAATGTCCTTCGTATGCGATCGTGAAAATTTGGACTGCAAGCTTCAAAAGAGGTAAATTTTCCCTTGAAGATGATGAACGATCGGGAAGGCCAGTTTCTGTGTGAGTCCCCGAAAATATCGATGCAGTTCATGACATGATTTTATCAGATCGTCGAATTGGGCTGGAACGGATATCTGAAGCATTTAATATTTTATACGAACGCGTTCATCATATAGTTTTCGTCAATTTGGATATGAGAAAAATTGCTGCAAAATGGATCCCCAAATGTTTGAATGTTGACCAAAACCGTGCAAAGGTAAAATCATCGCGTTCGATCTGTGCTCGATTTGAAAACGATGTAGACTTCTTAAACCGAATTGTTACTATAGATGAGACTTGGGTACATTTCTACGATCTAGAAACAAAGCAACAATCAATGGAATGGCGACACTCTGGTTCTCCAAGACCTAAGAAGTTTCGTGTCCAAAAATCTGCTGGAAAAGTTCTTGCTTCAGTTTTTTGGGATTGCCTTGGAGTAATCATGATTGAGTTTTTGGATAAGCGGAGAAGAATAACCGGAGATTACTATTCGACATTACTGACCACTCTACGGGAAAAAATTAAAGAGAAACGAAGCAGAAAGCTATCCCTAGGTGTTTTGTTTTTGCAGTACAACACCCCTGCACACAAATCTCATGATGCCATGCGAAAAATTCGTGATTTAGGGTTTGAATTACTAGAACACCCTCCTTATTCACCAGATTTGGCTCCATGCGACTCAACTGAAAAAAAGGTTAAAACGTAGTCAATTTTCTTCCAATGAGGAGGAGGTAATAAAAGCTGTGGAGGTCTGGTTTGCAGAGCAAGAATAATCATTTTTTTGAAAGGTCTAGAGACGTTGCAGGTTCGCTGTAATGAATGTATCCAATTAAGAGGATAATATGTTGAGTAATAAAATAATTTAACATTGAAACTTTGTTTGATTCTGTAGTAGGCTAAGAATTTTTCAAAATATCCTCGTATATTCAAAAACTCCAACTAAGGCCTGACATTTGAAAAATAATCTTTTCTCAATCAACTAGTTTATTGATAAACTACGAGATCATTAATAGTTAGATCATTGTACAAGGTGTACCCTCGGGTGTACCGCAGTGGATGGATTATTAGACGTTTATGGAGAAGTAAGCACTATGTTATGCTGAAAATTTGCCTGTTGGGGTTTTCGACTACGAACCGTCTTCTTCAAATGTTTTCCAAACTACGAAGCTTCTACAGAAAACAGCCTACTTCTTTCTTATTTCGAACGCTACACCAATTTATGTACCGTTGCATCATTAGATAGCTGATTTGATGGCAATTTCAACAGTGTCCATGTGTTACGTGAAAAGTCAACGGTTTATGAGCTGTTGTATTCTTATGAGAAAAATTGTGAAATCAGGATGTAACACAAATGAGAAGATTATCAAGATGGACGAATTAAAATTTTCAGACTGACCAAAATGTCCTGCATCAGCCCTGAAAGCCTGTACAATGGGGTATTTTCCTAAATTTCAAAATATATGTCATTGAAATCCATATAACTCAAATATATCGAAATATATTTTTTTAGAATTTTAACATATTGCGTTTTGTCTGTATTCACTTACGAAAATTCTGATTTCAGAAGTGCTCTCTTATGAACATTCTACGTCATTTTCACAATCCGGCAACGCCCGTCGAATCAATAAAGGTCATGAAAGTCTTATAATCATCATAGACTTAATAAATATCAAGTTTGGTGATCACATTTGACAAGGAACACAAACAGTGCATAGAAATATCAAACAATGACACAAAATTTTATCGTTTAAGAATATATAGACACAGATTACAGAAACAATTTTCTGAAATGTGTGGATATAGAATTCTATATCTTCTTGGTCAGTTCCACTGTTGTCTAATTAACAAAAATTACTTGACTTTAGTGAAGGCATTCTACGTCACAAGCCTTTACACACTCGAAGTTTGGAAGGGTATATTTCTGAAATATCTTAATTTTGAAGCGAATCTTTTACGTTTTGGATAACTAATGGAAAAGAGTTTCCATATATAATTTTAAATTCGATTTTGGAGTTTTAGGAAACTTGCCCATTATTCGTGAAACACCCTGTATTATCATATAAAGTTGAGAAGGGAAAAACAACGATCTAATTATATTATGAAATACAAATAATACAGGCGAATTTATTCAAAAGAGAAAATGTCAAATCATTATGTTACTGCAACCGGTTGGCGTTGTCCACAGAACTTCATTATATCAATCGAGCAAAATGAAATTGCTCCTGTTTCTAGAGAGGGTTTTGTTGATAAAAGTTACCCATGGTTGTGCTAGAAGTAAATTACACGTGGGCAATGCATGGGGAGATATTAAATCCAAGCGTTAAACAAAGAACGTAGATTCATGTCGGGAAATTCGAAGTGAATACCACGAAATATTGAAGCGCATTTGAACAGTGTTGTCATAGAGATGCTTCTACAATGAAGTAGAAGTAGAAGTTCTAGATTTCACTACAAATCCGACGAGTTTTTGGTTCAAGATTGGAGCTGTCCTAGATTCTAGATTTGCCGAATGATGTGATAAAAATCCGAACGTTCATTTCACTCCTTATATACAGGGTGTTTTCTAATTGAATGTCGATATTTATGATGGTGATTTTTGGGCCCATTTTAAGAAAAAAACTTCATATGAACATATGTCCTAAACGTCTTATCTTTTGATATACAGGGTGGTAAAATTTTCAGAAATGAATCATTTATTATCAATATCCACAAAACCACTTCAAATATTTCAATGAAATTTGTCATACATGTATACTATGAATCAAGAGGCATTTTTTAATGTATCACTTTATTCTTAATTTCCACCAGTGGCGTTCGTAAGTAATTTGACCTACCTATTTTGGCAGACATTGATGGTACGCCACAGATTTTCAATGAAATAAAAATTATTTTTGAAAATCCCAATCATTTATTACCAAAATTGTTCAGTCGATTTTTTTTATTCCGATTCACGGTTTCCGCTTAAAAAAATAAAAACCGTTTCTCTGCATTATCATAACAATATCCTTAATACATACATATGACAATATCACCATGCAGAGAAATACGTAAATTTTATTTTTTAGGTGAAACCCGTGGGTCGGACTAAAAATATTCAAGAGATCAAATTTGCTCATGTCAGTGGCGTGCCACTGGCTGTCTAAATAATATCACCCTGTATCTCAAAAGGTAAGACGTTTAGGACATATGTTCATATAAAGTTTTCTTCTTAAAATTGGCCCAAAAATCACCCCCATAAATATTGACATTCAATTAGGAAACACCCTGTATATATTTTTTTGAAAGATAGCATCAGGTTCAACAATATCCGCAAATCTAAAGTAATATTCATAAGAAGGACGAAATCATCAGATATCACTATCAACTTTTTTCTGAAAATTATCCCAGCTTTCTCATTTTCGTAATACATTTAAGCATAAATAATATCAAAGGAAACGAACAACTTATAGGCACTAGTTATAAAGGTAACCGGTAGCTCTCAAAAGTAAACAGTTTTTGTAGGGAGAAGAATGAGAGAAGATGTATTTTTCTGGCAAAAATGCATCCTCATTTTAGAATAATCTTTTTGTTTAATTTCAAGTAATTTTATTTCGAATTAATTTTGACAGGAATATTTTCAGTTTCCACTTCAGGATTCTGACATCGTTCGTAATAGTAAATAAATATTCCGCACCGTTGTCATTCCGTTTTCAGTTTTGAAAAACGATGTCGCACCGTATAAAACATCCTGAATTGGAAGGTTTTGTTCGCTAGTACAGATAAGTCGAAATTAAGACGCAAATTTTACCGATTTTCGACAGCCGCGGCATATCTAGTTTCCGCACCCCCACTGTGGGTATAAAATCAGGTGTCCCCCCTCTGGTCACTCAGCAATTTTATTATCTGGGTTTATTGAGAGAATTTCTTATTTTTTTCTTTTGTTCGTTTTACTTTGGGGAATTTTCGAACAAGTTGTTTAGTTTACTTTTATTGCCATTCCGGTGTGAGTGAACCACCCATTAGAATCCAGAAGTAAGACGACACTCCGTTTTTTTTCAATATTTTTGGAACTTCAGCCTCCATTTCCACCCTTCCTATGCCACAGATCGAGTTCCACCCCTACTGTTAGTAAGATACCCCGCCGGCGTGGATACCTGGGGGGTACGGAACGCACTTTAGGGTGGCTACCCTTCCTTGATTTTTCCCTTTCTTTCCCGTGTTCACCCCTACTGTTAGTACGATACTATGCTGGTGTGGATACCCGGGGAGTGCAGAACGCACCTAGGGGTGACTGTTTCTGTTCAACTTATTATATCGAGCTTTTCACTGTACGGATTTTGTGTTTCCTTTTACGAGTCAACAAATAAAATTTGTGTTAGCTGATTTTGAGTTTCAGTGGTCGTCGCTAACACCTCAGACACCGCGGAACCTTGTCTTCCACTCGAAGCTACCAAGGTAGTTTTGCTATTTTCCCTTTGAATATAGCTGGCGCTCGAGATACCCGAGAAAAGGGCGTTACAATGGAGATTAATTTTTATCATCGCTTTGAAAATTGTTGCGATTTGTCGAAAGCCAGCGAAACTATTTGGAACAATTCGTGATAAAAAAAAACAAAACTAATCCAGAATTCATCAATTAATAAAATTCAACTTGTATAACGTAATACTCGTCAATGCTTCATAGATATTTCAAGAACACCTTCTCGTTTTATTTGTGAGTTTCAATTTTTTTTTCCGACCTGCTCGAAAATAAATCGAATTCGCAAAACCTATTTCCGACTAGGAAACTTTTTCTATTTCGACGTTGTCGCCGGCTTATTTATATTTATTCGAATCTTTTTCAGTATAATCGTTCTGGAAACGCTGAACTTATTTAATTTCATTCCCATTGCTGTGAAACCTGAAAGAAACCACATAAATATAAAGATTTCCAGATAGTAGAAGTAGATGGTTTTCTCATGGCCAAATCGCGTACTTGATGTGGGCTATAAAGTTAAGAAACGACCATAAACAATTCTTTTGCCTGCCAGAAATCTCCAATTTAGAAGGCGAAAATGACTGGGGTGTAGTATGGACGGATTTATTCGATACTATTCCGTTCACGTATCCTTATATTGCATCTAGATCACTTTCAATGCACTTAATGGCAATGTATATAATATAGGGCTCAATCATCCCCCGAATCTAGGTAAAACCATGCACCACCATCATCATTTTCCTGTTCAATTATGCTATCAAATCTTTTAATCTGTATGAATCTGATCGATATTTTGTTATGTTTTTCAGGACAGGAATAGAGTTTGTATACCCACGTGTCCTGCAGAAATCACTTCCGAGAAAACAACATCCTTACATTAAGGGAGCTCTATTCATACGAACTTATTATATCCCTGTTCAAGAGTGAGAATTCAATCAGCCATCTGAAAACACGAAGCGCAAGAAATCTAAATTATAAAGACCCAAAACATCGATTAATAAAATTCGAGAAAGGATGTTTATATTCAGGTACATCAAGTCTTAACGAGC
The DNA here is from genome assembly GCF_907165205.1 of Coccinella septempunctata. Taxonomy (NCBI): domain Eukaryota; kingdom Metazoa; phylum Arthropoda; class Insecta; order Coleoptera; family Coccinellidae; genus Coccinella; species Coccinella septempunctata. The sequence continues at coordinate 18,637,393 of NC_058196.1, forward strand.
TACCCCCAACAATAAAAGCGATAAACAACGAAAATTTGATCAGATGTCAGGTGTCAGGTCAAATAATTATTGCTTAATTTGGAACTATATTGCTTATCAGAGTATTTCAAATGTAATTTCAATGCGATAGATTACGAGGATGTATTGATATCTAGTTAGCCTAGACGAATTCCATGCATAAAAAAAATATTGCGTTACTATAGCAACTAACAAAAACCCATTAGAAGTGTCAATGTGAAGTTTGAGGTCAAAAAAGTAAACAAGAGTTACGCAATAAATTAAAAGAAAGAAGGGTTAAGAGGTAAGCAGATTTACGAGGATATGCTTAATACCCTTGGCGATCAATGTCCTTCGTATGCGACCGTGAAAATTTGGATTGCAAGCTTCAAAAGAGGTGAATTTTCCAGTGAAGATGATGACCGATCGGGAAGGCCAGTTTCTGTGTCAGTCCCCGAAAATATCGATGCAGTTCATGAGATGATTTTATCAGTCCGTCGAATTAGGCTGAAACGGATATCTGAAGCACTGAATATTTCATACGAACGTGTTCATCCTATAGTTCACGTTAATTTGGACTTAGAAAAATTGCTGCCAAATGAATCCTAAATGTTTGAATATTGACTAAAAGCGTGCAAGGGTAGAAGTATCGCGTTCGATTTGTGCTCGATTTGAAAACGATGTAGACCGAATTGTTACTATGGATGAGACTTGGGTACATTTCTACGGTCCAGAAACAAAGCAACAATCGATGGAATGGCGATACTCTGGTTTTTCAAGACCTAAGAAGTTTCGTGTCCAAAAATCTGCTGGAAAAGTTCTTGCCTCAGTTTTTTGGGATAGCCATGGAGTAATCATGATTGATTTTTTGGATAAGGGTAGAACAATAACCGGAGATTACTATTCGACATTACTGACCACTCTACGGGATAAAATTAAAGAGAAAAGACACGGAAAGCTATCCAAAGTTATTTTGTTTTTGCAGGACAACGCCCCTTCACACAACTCTCATTCACACAAATTTGCCCATTCAAACGTTTTCGACCAATATTGACTGAGATAGCTATTGGGTAAAATATAAACAATCACCCGGTACCTAATTATTATTATTATCTAACAAATTACAGTCGAGGGAAAGCCAACATAAAATAGAGGAAAATTTGAAGAACAACACCATGCGTGGAAAAACAAACTTAACCAAAAATTCTACAAAAAAAAGCAATGAAACATTAGCATCCGAGGATGGAACATTATTGCTGCGATATTAGAGCACACCAATATCTTGAAATAATTCACAGTAGGTACTTGTGTTCACAACTTAGGTATATAGTTATAGTTTGGTAAGGGGATTACATTTCACTGCCCCCTAATCAGAGCTGTTCTCACAAAAGGGCCTTCTACAGCTAGCTCTGCAGTTCCCGAGTTCCAATGAACTCCAGTAGATATTGGAGTTCATTGGAACTCTGGATGAGAGGGCTTCAAGTCCTCATTCCTCCTATAATTCTCTCTTGGGCATATTGTTGATAGAAATTTTTTCGTTTCTTAGAAGTGAAATATTCCGATTGAAAATCATTGGATTCTCCTTCGAAAGTAAATAAATATTCATTAAACCTTAGATAAAAATTCCGCTTTCTTTCGAATACCCTGTAAAACTTCCTCATCAAAATTATGGTGGAAAACAAACATCAAGATTTCAAAAATAATTGAGTTGAGCCTCTTACGTTAAGGGGCAAGTCTATAAGACACTCCTTGTGATCATAATGAATAAATTTTCGGAATATCAGTGATGGCAAAATCGAAATCACATCAAAATTCGATGGAATTTCCAAAAATGTGATAATTTAGTGGTAATTTCTTCTGAAGAATAAGGTCCATGTTGATAGCTACCTAGTTACAACTGCAACCTGAAAATATTTTGAAATTTCTCGTCATCGTGGATTAGCCACTGCTAATAAATTTCAGTACTTACAATGTTATGTTGGAGCAACTCGTTTTTTTTTTTCAACCACGAATACGTAGAAATTTTGTCGTAAGGGCCATTTCTGGTTAGCAAAATTATGAATTAATCAATTTTAGATTTGGATTGAAATTTAGTTATCTGTATATAAATTCAACTCGAAAAAAGATTTTGAATGTGTTAATTTTTATTAGATGTTGAATATTATCACCACGATTACGTAAATATCAAAATTCCACTTTTTAGTTCCACTTCAACTCGAGAAGTTATTTTCAGCTATATAGATACTTCTCCAATTTTCAAATTTTCAAACTACTATTCCAATATGAAATCTAATAACCTTAAATATATTCAAATAATACATAATTTTTTACATATAAGAAGAAACTCTCACATTAACTACTGAAACTGCCAAAGTCAAAAGGGCGGATAAAAGAGTATTCCACTTTTATAGACCATCACATTTATGTTCAACATCAAATAAGTTTTCCATTATAAATTTCATTATATTTTTCAGCTTTTCCTTCAATTTGACTCATAAAATTTATTCAGGAATTTTAGAATTAACTTCTGGAATACAACCCATATTATTTTCAAACAAAGAATTCTTCGGGTTTTTTACGTCCAATATTTGGAAAAACAAAGGTAATAAACCGTGCGAAATCCCCAAATAACCCAACATCTCTCCTCTGAAGGAAATAAATCTCGCATCCACCCAACCGACTTTTTTAAACAACTCATTAGGATGTTCTAAATTGCAGGAGAAGGAGAATCAGCGCCTTGAAAAAAGCATATATATTTGGGGCGATATTTCGAGCCTACGCGAAGTCCTAATGAAAGTGGTCGCAATAAAGGAGAGGTTGGTTGTGTAAATGAAAAGAGAAGTGTTCTTGTGTTAATAATGACTGCTTTCTTGAGCAAGATAAGTTCGCCTTCGAGGAACGGGGTCGGCATACAAACGTTCCCGAATAACCGGCAGTGCACCAAGGTTTTGCTGAAGGTTTTATATTTCCTGTACACTTAGAAATGAATGCATTGGCGAAAAAGTTAAGGAGATGATAAAGGCATAATCATTATATTTTATTTTTATTATTATTATTAATAATGAGAGCGAAGAAATTTCTGTAAAGCTCATTAACAAAAATGCACACAGAGAAATGAAAATTACCAAAAAGTGAAAGGAAGATAGCTCAGTCCAGCAAAAACGAGTGTGTCAAGATAAACTAGTATAATTTTTTCCTCATAAAATAACTAAATTTTGTAAGTGACATGTGAAATTCACTTCACCAAAACCGCCAATGAGCCAGGTGTCGTAGCAGAAATTTATAAATAAATGATCAGCAATGATAGGGTAGAAAGAACGCTGAGAATGGAAGTTGAAGAAAATGTGACATTGGGAAATTTGTTACGCTACTGATTGCCCCCAGTTGTAGGAACTTAATTATCTGAAGTTTGAGTTGCTGCCCTGTGGCGATGACCCAAACTTTTAAATGAACGGTGTAATTCACTTTGTTTGATGTTTAATCACCTTTTACGGTCTGAACGTTGTCTCCTAGAAATTAGAGCTGTTTATTTGCCTCGAAATGATTCGTTGCCTGTTTTCCCAATTCAACCTGACTATTTTTGGGAAGTCGTGGCTGAACATAGTGGGTGAAAGTTATGTGTGTCTTTTTTGACCTCACGGTGATTCTCGATAATTTCTCATGCTCGAGAATTCTTCAAGCATAATATAAAGATCGGTTATTATGATTCATACATATCGAGAGAAAGGTTACTATTTAGTCCGAGAGCTGGCAGCAAAAATAACTACCTCATAAGTTACCAAAGGTTTGGTTTGGCACTTTGGTTCAACTTTATTACCAAAACTTGAAACCGCCCGTCTGCCGGGCGTGAGTGGTCGCCTTATGGGATAAAAAAAATTGAAAAGATGAGAAAAAATCGATTGCAACTTCCTAATAGTTACCAAGATGAATGTTGTGTCAAAATGGTCTAGGATCTTAACTGAATTGAAATCGTAAGCGTCTGCCAACAGGGGTGGTCGCTATTTCGAAACAGACGCTGTCAAATATAGGATGGTTCAGAGCATAACCAAGAAATTTTAACCACGTATTCTACATCAAAAATAAGCCCTAGTTTGTCATATAAACATATGTCGAGAAATGTTTCCTCTCCGAGATACGGGGTGTTAAAATTATAGGAAAAAAAAAAGTTTTTTATTAATAACTTTCACACTGCTTGAAATATTTTTATGAAATTTGAGACATAGGTTTTGAGCGTCAAGGATTTTTCTATTCTACCAGTGGCCTCCGTACTGCAGCGAGACTGAATATTTTCAGATAAAAAAATGATACGCCACTGGTTTTTCCGACAATAAATATTACTTTTCAAATCCTTTTTTAATTTGGAGCAAATTTGGTTTCTTGACTTTCTGCTGAGCGAGGCACCGTTTCCGGTTAAAAAAATAAAACACACTCTCATGCATGAAGAAATCGCCAAACTTAAAGATGTTCGAAGTATGACCCATTTTGCTGAACACATAATTCACATCGACGTCTAATAGATCCGACAGCAGCAGCTAAATTTCGATTTTTTAATTCGTCGCAAGCATTTTAAATACGGCCAATAAGTTTTTCCCTTGAGTTCACAGAAGTCATATGTACGATTTCTTCCAAAAACCCCCATACGAAGTAGTCCAAAGGGGTAATATCGGGGCTCCGTGGAGGCCAACTGACTGGCCCATTACGTCCGATCCATGTTTCTGGAAAATTATTATCCAACCAGTACCTCACATTTCTATGAAAGTGGGCTGGACAACCGTCAAGTTGAAACCAAGCCGCTAACCTTGATTCTACTGGAATATTTTCCCACATATTTGCAAGCTCTGCCATTAGAAATTGTAAAAAATTTTCACCACTAACTCGTTCTGGTAAGAAATAGGGTCCAAATAGGTGATTATAATAAACTCCAAGCCAAACATTAACACTAAATTCTATTTGGAAATTTCTTGATCGAATGGGATGTGGATTTTCGTGGGCCCATACATGCTGGTTATGAAAGTTTACCACGCCCCGACGACTGAAACACGATTCATCAGTCCATTATATGGTATTTAAAAAGTCTCTATTCTGCTCAATTGAACAAAGAATCCACTGGCAAAAAAATAACCTTTGCTGTTCATCACCTTCTCGTAAACCTTGGACGGGTTGCAAGAATTTTTGACATAGAAAATCGAAGTGTGCGAGCTGCTATTCGACTGCTTGTTGTTGGATTCCCATCAAATTCACGAAGTATCCTCCATGGCACACTTTGCTTTCCACAATAAAGAAATTACAGTCTTTTATGGTTATGCTTGTATTGAAACGAGTAATTGCAAACCAAAACTGTCATTTAAGTTTTTTAATCAAATTAATCTACCCTAAAAATAGGAGTTGGGTGTGTGTTGAATTTATCTAATCTTAGAAAATTGCTACAAAACCGTAGTAACCTTTTTATTGCTATATCAAATTTTTGCGATTTCTTCATGCATGAGAATGTGTTTTATTTTTTTAACCGGAAACGGTGCCTCGCTCAGCAGAAAGTCAAGAAACCAAATTTGCTCCAAATTAAATAAGGATTTGAAAAGTAATTTTTATTGTCAGAAAAACCTCGCTGCAGTACGGAGGCCACTGGTAGAATAGAAAAAAAATGATATTATGCAAAAAGTGCTCCTTGACGCTCAAAACCTATGTCTCAAATTTCATAAAAATATTTCAAGCAGTGTGAAAGTTATTAATAAAAAACTTTTTTTTTTTCTATAATTTTAACAACCCGTATCTCGGAGAGGAAACATTTCTCGACATATGTTTATATGACAAACTAGGGCTTATTTTTGATGTAGAATACGTGGTTAAAATTTCTTGGTTATGCTCTGAACCATCCTGTATTTGACAGCGTCTGTTTCGAAATAGCGACCACCCCTGTTGGCAGACGCTTACGATTTCAATTCAGTTAAGATCCTAGACCATTTTGACACAACATTCATCTTGGTAACTATTAGGAAGTTGCAATCGATTTTTTCTCATCTTTTCAATTTTTTTCATCCCATAAGACGACCACTCACGCCCGGCAGACGGGCGGTTTCAAGTTTTGGTAATAAAGTTGAACCAAAGTGCCAAACCAAACCTTTGGTAACTTATGAGGTAGTTTTTGCTGCCAGCTCTCGGACTAATTGTATTGATGATGTGTTGTTGACTGCTAAATTTCTTGTTTCGTCTCTTAAAAATCACATAAAAATCACAAACGAAAATTATCCAAATGATTCATCTTTTATATGGGAAATCCATGGCCCACTAACAAAGCTGATTAGGACAACTTGAGTTTCACAAAAAGTAGGACAGGGACGTAAAAACCGCAAGGCTCTATCTTAAATAGCAAGCCAGAAACCTGGCTGTCTCACCCAAAGTGGGATGCACTGTACAATGTGAAATGAGCTACACCTACACAAAATAGATCCGCATAAATGATTGTAGTACAAAAACGAATTTATAATTTCAATATCTTTGTTAATGGCGTTTAAAATAATTGAAGGCCCATTTTAAAACAATCTAGTGAGAATTTCCAGCTGCCCAAGCAGTACCACTAAATCACCCAGAGTAGAAATATTCTTAGCTCTCCGTTCAGCAATAAATTACAGTTTTCTACCTTAAGCAACGACAAAATCAAATATATCGGTCGATAAAAGTCCAATTCGGGCCATTCACATAAATAAGAATAAAATGTGATTTTTCACGGAATCCAATCTCGTTGCTAATGGTCGGCAATTAGTTTTATTCTTCGCCTCCATCTTAGTTACTGTGGTTGGCCTTATTTTATCTACGGTTTATGTGGCTGGGGGCGTTGCTCTAGTAGTTCTTGATTCGTGAATTTCGATGTCATATTGACTATCAGGAGGAACGTTAATTCCAGCAAGGGTGAAAGGATATTTACATGCTTTCGTCCAATATCTGAACGTCTTAATTTGTATGTTTTACTAACGAGTTGGAACAAAAATATCAATAAAACGATCAAATTTGTAGTTGTATTCTGCCTTTCACCCATAAGTTAACCCTCTGATGCCCAAGTTTTTTTTCTTTTTTAAAATTATTTCCGTATAGTTTCAAATTAGCTTATGTATAATATACATATTCTTTTCGCAAATAGTTAACTGATTTACATTAACACCTGTACTCACAAAATGAACCTATACTGAAGGCGGACATGGGCAGAATAATTTTTTATCCACATATATGCAACCAGTCTCAAGGCGGACTTGGGTATTAGAGGGTTAAGAATCTGTAGCGTACAAGCGATATGTAAATGTCAGATTGAAAATTTCATAAAAAATGCAATTCTGGAAACGTTTCTGTAACCAAAGATTATAGAGTAGAAAGATGGGAAACGAAGCGACTAAAAAGATGTGAGCGCCATATGTGTTTCAAATGTGTTTTTAAGGCCCTAAGACTGGTTAAAATATCAATTCGAGGGACATTTACAGAAACATATGAAATTTTCTGAGATTTCAGACGGCCATTTTGGTCAAAGAGGTTTTGAATGTTTTGTTTCTCGTACCGCCTTTTGTTTATCAAGCTCGTTCTAGTTGCTGATTATTGAAATTTTTATCTAATTTCTTGGTGAAAACCTCAGAATATCGTTCGAAAATTATTGTATAGTGAAGAACTGTGGATCAAATAAAAAGAAAAATGGGAATGTAAGTATTAAAACTGGTCCGAACATGTGACTAGGTCATTCGTTGGTTTTTATTTTCAGTGCTACGAAGTGGATGAAATTTTGAGGGCGTAAAGGCCTGCAAACACTACTGACTACACCATGTGCAATGAATATTTTGCTTCAATTCCATTGAGAACTGTTCATCCACGTAAATTGTTGCATGCAGGAAGCATCCCTTCCATGAAGGGTCCTTAAGGGAAATTATGACTTTTATACGTCCATTCAATTCATGCAAAAGTTTAATTGATTTCGAATAGGGATTCGGGTGACTGTCAAATTGTCGTTTGGAAAGTCAAAGGTTTATGAAACCTTTTGTGAGTGTTTTGTTCATTCATATAAAACCATGGAGAAATTATACTGACGCCACTGACGGGCTTGAATAATACTTGTCTTGTCTTGTATAATATCTCTGTAAGGTTTTTTCAATTGTTGTTCTAAAAATTTTGCAAATAATGTGTAAGTAACGGAAATGTGTATCCTATGACGGTAAATTGAATATTGGTTCATATTAGTTTCTGATATAAATTGTACAAATTCAACTATGTTTATTAATTCAAAACGTTTTGCACAGAAAAAACACCTTTGACGTACCTATAGCAGATAACCATATACTCTTGTGTCCTAGTCAAAGCTCTATTATTTGTCCATAATTTCTAATTTTTGTAAATTTTTTATAGACTGCAAATAAGAATTTATCACATCCAACAGCGTATTTCATTGATACCAATTGATTCCAAACGATGTTCAGATGAAAACTAACATCCTGGTCACAAAACAAAACCATCCTTTTGTTTTGTCGCCCAGGATGTTTGTTATCTGGTTTCAACAACTTCAAAAATCAGAAAAAATGCACAAAGAGGTTCGTAGAGGAACGAAATTTATGTTTGGTTAAAATCTCGCTTCCAATCAATTTTTATCAACCCAGTGATCGTGATGACAGAAACCTCTATAATCTCAAATGGAAAGACAAGTTGAGTTTTAAGGATAATTCGATGGTCAATTGAAATATGCCATAAAAAGAAGAAGAATAGTTAAGATAGCTAGAGGAATATTAAAAATTTGTTATTATTAAAGATTTTCAGATTTCAGCTGGCATTACCAGCTAAAATTCATTATCCTAGTAATGAACCACACTAAGTTTTTTAAAAGTTTATTATTGAAAGACAGAAAAAGGCAAGAGTTATGGAAAGGAATATATATTTCTTATATTGAATTCAATAACTATTACTTCTAGCAGCAAGGACGGACAAATGGCACCTACAATTGCCTTTATGATATATCCAAACAAAAACACCTCTTTATGATACACTGATATGATATCGAACGTAATACAAGTTATGTTTCTTACTAAAATGGTATTATTATTATTAAATGTCTTTATTGCCCATGCAATTGGCCATCGATAAACTCCTTTTGCACCTAAAGATGATATTGTGATATCGAACGTAATACAAGTTATGTTTCTTACTAAAATAGTATTATTATTATTAAATGTCTTTATTGCCCATGCAATTGGCCATCGATAAACTCCTTTTGCACCTAAAGATGATATTGTGATAGGAAAACACGAATCCTGTTTTAAAAACTCATTTTTGTGAAAATCAGATGATCTGTTTTAAATTCAATTATGGATTTTTATCAAGTATCTGCCATATATCAATCTAATATTATAGAATTATCGAAGACTGACCGAGAAGAACTTTTACGGTAGCTCGCATATAGCTAGTGTCTTTTTCTGGCGGGCACCCTTTACGTACCTGCTCAAATATGAAATTTCAAATATTTTTACATTTTTGCAGGTGAATTGTCACGGAAGGATAGATCCGAAACTATGGGCCTATCCATCGTATAACATGAAGAACGTTCCATTAAGAAGTCTGACAAGGCAAGTTAGTAAAAATTCATGAAAGTCATTAAACCCGCTATCACACTATTGTCGAAATGTGTTGGAATTTCTGAGAATCCCCACGTAAAGAGCAGAGGAAGGAGGAGAAGAGCAGATTTGTTTTCCTAGTTTTTAGTAGTTCCACTGAACTACTAGCAAACTTGAAAACAAATAGATTTTTTCTTGCTAATTTGTAGCGGACGTTCATTGTTGGATATAACCTTCATAACATCCACCTTACGTGATATGAACTAATGATAAAGTAGTGATGCATCTTGCACTGACCTCAAAAAATACATCGATCTCCATTTGATGAACTCCAATGTGAAATACATATGTAAAACAAAGTTGAACAATAACATTCGTGTGATATTTGTGACAATAGGAAATGAATTCTGAGAAATTTTCATTATAACCCACTTCTATAAGGACTGACATTTAATATAGATCCATTGAGTGTTAAAGTAAATCATGTAAGGTTAATTTGATTACACCTTCGATACAGCAAGTTTCAGCTCATTACTAATATTCATAAAGTTCCCATTATATCAGATATAACTAAACTGTGGATGTATCTACTCCATGAATCTTATTACGAACGCATATATCACTGAAGGCATAATTTGGTTCCTATTACATAGTTAGAAATTTAGTCTTCTTCTATAAATAAGGTGAGTTCATTTTTTGCTTCTTCATTAAAAACGCCATTTGGATATATTATTAAAAATTATTGAATTTTATCAATAAAATGATATTATATTATATCAGGTAACCGGGGGGTAATGAATTAAATGTTTATCCAAGCATGCTTGCCCTCTACATATATTCCGAAAGTTTCCAATGCGTGCGCAAAAAAATAATCCCCATCATATGCTTTAAATGATCCCAAACCACTTGCATATAATAAGTATGAGTGGAGTTGTGCTGCATTCACAACCATTGGACGTAGCACTGGAGAAAATGCTTCGAGCACTACACAGTGAGCTTTGATAAAACGTGCTCCAGAGTCTCGAGCATTAAATACCGATTAAAAAAAAAACGTTCGCGAATACTTAACACTGAGCACATTTTTCAAAAACTGTTGGAAATAAGATATTTTGAGATAAGAACTGTATTTGATTGAAAAATATACCTTCTGTATTCAAGACGACTGATGATTGACGGATAAGAAACAGAGTGAAGCAAAATATTTCAAAATATCCTCGAAACTTTGTCTCCCACAATTTCAAGATTTCATATAGAAAATTATTACACATCGGCTGAAAAGTTCCTGGTCTAGCAATGAAATCAATTTTGTTTTCGACTAAAGTCATTTTATTCATCAACAGTTTCCTACTTGAATGAACGACAGTCCAACGTCTCTCTTGTATATTTCGGTACCTTTTTTGGAAAACGATTTATCTTTTGCGTCAAAAGAAGTTTCAGTTTCATCTCTTCATTGGAGCCAAATTTTTTTCCGGTGATAATTTTTTTCAGGTCTGCAAACAGGTAGCAGTCGCTGGTGGCTAAACTGGGAGAATAGGGTGGATGCGAAACCAATTTTCCTGCAATTTGGCCATAGTAGCCAACGATTTGTGACTCGGTTTATTATCTTGGGGAAAGGGCAATCTTTCTTTGTCATTTATGGTTGTTTAATCGAGATTTCTTGCTTCAAACGCACCAATAGTGATATTTTATAAGAATTGCTATCGATGGCCTTGCCCCTTTCAAAGTAGTCGACGAATTGATGCTATTTTGATCGCTTTGACTTGGTTTGCCGGCTGATGTCTACTCAGCTGACTGCCGATTTGACTCTGGAGTGTACCTAGTAGTGGATCCATTCTTCATCTATTGTATAATACCAAAGAAGAAAATCGTTCTTATTCCGACTAAACAACTGCAACAGCTCTCGGAATCGTCTACACGTTCTTTTTTTCGGTGCACTGTGAGAAAATGAGCAAACGTGGCACCCATAGATGATCATGTAAAAGAATATAATTTTTGAGACATTCCTTCTTGAAAAATATAGGCCATTGAAGGCCTGTACAGAAGATTCTTATGAAGCACAATCAACAAGGGCTACCACAGGACTTAATCTTGGGACCACTATGACTAATGGTTTTTTCGGCTGATATGGTAAATGAAGTTGAATATTTCAATAAATATTCGTTTTCTGATGATCTTTAATTTTAATTTCAACTAGTTGTGCCCAACCGTTTCGCAGGATCAATTGTTTACTTCAATTATTTTTTTCAAGATGGGGAAGAAATGGTCTGTAACTTGAAAATAAAATGTATTATGAAGCCATCCTTGGAGTGTCGCCTTTCCGACAGTCATATTAATATCGGTTGGGCCAATCTGGAGATTAATCCAGAAAACAGACAAAAATTTCAGAAGGAGTTGATTAGGTTTAGATTAGGTACCTAAAAAATTAAATATTCGAAAACTACTGGTAGACATTCCAATTTTATTTATGAAGGGTTGTTCAATAGGGATGGGCTGATGTTGATCATAGACATAGAGACATGGACTGAGCATTCCCTTTCTATCTGTGCACGAAATACAGTCTGATGTTGACAGGCTGTGGAGGCCATGTTGTTTCGGCGGCGTGTGTCAAATCTGTGGTTTATTATTCAGTCACTGTAACCAAATCACTATGAAAAGTTACACGATTGAGCAGCACTTCGAAATGATATAACTTTATTATCAAGGGGAGTGCAAACGTTGCGCGTATTGCGGCCATTTTATGGTAGACGCGATGGCCCTTCAAAATCGACTCTCCAATATTTGGTGACCAAATTAACTACCGGATTAGCAAACAATCAGTCAAAATCCGTACCATAGATAAACACTATAGATGGGAAACTCTCGGATAAAATTTTGTTACAAAGAACAGCGCCATCTCTTAAAAGTCAGCAAATTAATCTCGATTAATTTGTCGAGAGCTCTCTTTACTCTTTGATCAGGTTATTTTATTCTATTTGGAGGCAACTATGTAACACATAATACTCTAAGTTCATACATACAATTCATTAGATGAAATGTTCACATATTATGATAATTGAAAAACAATAGAATATATGATTGACAAACAAACAAAAATCAGTGAAATGAAAAATCTTTTTCAAGCTGAAATACCTCAAATTTGGAAAAGCTTTCAAGCACTTCATGAAAGAATCATACCTCTTTTTTGGTACTACTTCCTACGTGATCAGAAAGGATTTTTTCTTCGAATTCCTCATAGTCCGGTTTCTGAAGAATTATGCTAACCATAACTCTATAAGGAACCCACACGAGGTTCATCCGGTGGCAGTGCATTCACAAAAAGTGACAGTTTGGTGCGGAATTTGGGTTCGCGGCGTCAGTGGTGAGGCCGTCACTATCAACGGCGAGCTCTACAGATCAATAAAGTATTCGGGTTCGGCTTTCGGACAGTCCGAAAATGGCTCTAGAACTGCGCAGAGGATTTTATACTAGGGCTCAACAGTTTTGCGCAGTTTTAGAACAATTCTCGGACCGTCCAAAAGCCGAACCCGAATACAGCCAATGATAACCAATTTCTTGTGGCCCGAATCGAACGTTATGGACGAAGATGACATGTATTGTGAGGCTTCATGTCCTCTGTGTACAGTTTCGTTTGTCCGTGTACTCGGAAAACTCGTATTGAACACACAATCTCAACGGTGTTGTTCTTTATGATGATTGAAGTTGTAGGTACGATGAAGAATATGTACTCACAATTTTTTTAAATCAGGTGAAATTATTATTTTTAACATGTTCACCAAATATCTCAAATTAGTAGGTATTATAATGTCAGGAAGGAGAAAATTCTTGTTATGAATTAAAGTGAGTACATATAATTGGTGAAACATGTAATATTTGAACTTTTCCTTGAATGAAATGGTGTTAATATTCTCAACGCATAAGACCTCGATTAACATAAAACGCGAGATTATATTTTTGAAATGAATTTCTTGTAATGGTTTCAATTATGAATATGCTCAACATTTTCCACTTTTATTTCAGTCCTTGATTTTCCATTTTCATTTCAGTCTCCTTATATTTGTTGAGCCTGCACTATCATTCCTTTCAATTTTCAATTATTGAACTTTGAAATATGTGGAATTATGAGAAAGATTATCGTGAGAGAATCACTAATTATCTGGTGAGTACTGAGGTTATACATAATCGAAAATTTTGTGGTGTGCTTCAATTACTAGACCTCATCATTCAGTAAGTTCAACACTTTTTTCATTTTGCATCAACCATCTGTCACATAGACGAATTCATGTATCGAAAGTTTCAAATATTAATTAACTCTTTCGTACAAATTGGAAACATTATTCGGAAATTCTGAATGCAAATTAATATGCTATGAATTTGAATATTTCTTGTTTTCAAATACTTTTCTAGGTTATATTTATTTATTTCAGTACTGTGATTAAAACTATAGAAATTATTGACCAGATATTAAGCTACGTCTGGACTTTCAAGATCTACTGGGATGTCAATCATTCTTGAATGGACTATATAGTCCATTCAAGAAATTATTAACATCTCGCTAATACTGGCCTCCTGGTTTCCGGGCTCCCTCTGTCAATTCGCCATACAGAGCTATTTTGGGGATTCTTGTGTCTTGCATTCTCAGAATGTGGCCGCTCCATCTGAGTCGGGCCCTCGTTACTTGAGGCTCAATTGTTGGACAACTCGCGATTTGCAAGACTTCTGCATTCGAAACTTTGTGGAACCATCTGATGCGCATTATCTGTCTTAGATGACGTTGTCGCATTTGTTCAAGCTGTTCAATATGTCGCCTGTAGGGCGTCCAGCTCTCGCTTCCGTGAAGAAGCGTTGGGAGGACGACTGCTTTGTAAACAGCTGTCTTGGTCTTCAGATTGAGGTCGTGATTTTGAAACACTCTGACCTTTAGCTTCCAGAATGCCCGTGATGCCGAATTGATACAGTTGTGTATTTCCGTGTCTAGGTTAGCCCTAGTATTTATGAAGCTTCCCAAGTATTTGAACTGCTCGACCTGTTCTAGAGTTCCATTCTCCAGGCTCATATGTGTTTGAAGGCTTTCAAGCGGACTTACCAGGATTTTGGTTTTGTCGATATTGAGTCTAAGGACTAAAGCTTCGTATATATGTTTAAAGGTGCCCACCATAGTCTGTAGATCCTCTGGGCTGCTAGCGATAAGTGCTCAGTCGTCTGTATGTTGAAGTTCCCTTTTAACGGGTTTTTGCTCTGAGGCGCTTTAGGTTAAATAATCCATCAAATCTGAATTTTATTCCAACACCTCCTACAGGCATACTCATGTCAGCAATTATCGAGACAGCTATGGCGAAAATATTGAACAGTAAAGGCGCTAACACGCAGCCTTGTTTTATTCCAGAGTTGGTTGAGAAATGGTCGGTTGTAGAGCCATTATGCTGTATTCTAGCGGTGTTGTTGATATGAAGGCTTTCACAAACTGCTTAGAATTTTTCGGGTACTCCATGGCGTCCCATGATTTTCCATAGCGCTCTCCGATTCGAAGGCCTTACTTCGATATAGGTTCTATAGATCACACTATTGAAAATTTCTTCAGCCAGGGCTTTGAATATCTCCGCTGGTACGCCGTCTAGACTTGGTGACTCATCATTTTTCATAATTTTTATCGCACTTATGATTTCGGACATTGAGATTTAACTCGGACAACGTGTACATATGCAATATAAATATCGTAAAGTTTAATACCTACTCCACGATATGAAAAGATTATTTATTATTGTTTTAGGAAGATCTAGTGAAAAAGGATGGATATCACCTGGAAAAATATTCCGTTATAACCAGGGATGGTTATATCAATGTTATGTATAGGATACCCTATGGAAAGTATGAAGAACAAAATAGCTCATCCAGACCATCAGTACTTCTCAATCATGGATTGATATGCAGTTGTGCTATATTCATTGATCAGTGTGCACTCGCATATTATCTGGCCGATAACGGGTTCGATGTTTGGTTACCAAATAATAGAGGAACAACTTTTTCCACCAAACATGTGGATTATGATGCTGATGAGGAGAAAGATAGATATTGGGATTTTAGGTAAATTCATTAGTTCTACGCCGAGAACTTTTGGCACTTCTTCCTGTATACATACCCTCTTTGAAATTATTCATATTTCGGGCTGTAAAAATCGAAATTATCTTTGTAATAATCTATTCAGTAAGATTTTGAGTCGCGGAGTTGAAACAAGCACTGAAACGTACCTGTAAGTCTATGCACTGAAGTAAGATATCTTAAATTTAGTGATGCTGCTTATGTTCTAGGTTTATGGTCGAACTTATTGAGATAATATTTGTATAATAATTTTTAATGCTGATTAATTTGCCTTGAATTTGAATACTACTTCGGTTCAAATACCTACTATTTTAGGTTGACTTTATATATTGAGAGGGGTCTACACCGTTTTAGTGGTCAATTCGAAAAGAGAAAATGAATATCTTACGTCAGAAACCACTAATTCATATGAGGTTTTCACCTCGGAATGTCGAAAAAAGTTTTATTCGTCAAAAGGAAAAAAAAAATTTTAAATTTTTTTCATTTGGGAACTAATACTCAATCATTACAGCTCATAAAAATAAACGTTGAGATATGTCAAAAACTCGAGTATCTGCCTAATTGCATCAAAAGATTTGAAAAATTTTATATTCCTTAGTAAAAAATAGTTAAATTTCAGTTAGAAATGTTCCCACATTTTCTAAAAGACCTCCTTATCATTTTTCTATATTCAATTTGTTCTATCTATTACTAAGTAAAGAGAAGAAGTATAGTTTAGCATCACTCTTGAAAACACCCTGTATGTACTTGAAGTAATTATATACAGAGGAATGATATGCGAGTTGTCCAATATACGAAAGATGGTTTCCTGGAGTCCATTAATCAAAATGTTTTTGTTACAGTTTTCACGAGATTGCTATCTATGATCTGACAGCTTTCATAGATTTCATTCTAGAGCAAAATGGCGAGAAACAAATTTGCCACATTGGATTCTCGCAAGGTGTCACTACCTTTGCAATAATGACTTCGGAAATTCCAGAGTACAACGAAAAGATTAGTTTGAGCATTTTTTTAGGTACTCCTCTTGTATTTGACAATGTTTCAAGCTTTCCTGTCAAGTTCAACGGTTATTTACTGAAAGTGGTAATAATGGTAAGAAATCCTTTAACTGACCTTATCAGCATTATTATACAAAAGAAAACTGTTCCCATGAAACAGTTTAATTCAATGTTAAATAATTTATTATTATTTATTGAAATTCCTTCTTGACGCAAAACGAATTGTATAAAATATCATTTTACACTCTCTTAAAAATGGATACTTCAAACTCACAGTTGCGCGATAAGTAAAGAATTTTTTTTTATAGCAGGGGAAATCTGCGACCGTGAAAACACTGGGCTCTATCTCTCGCCCAGAGGAACCCATTTCTAGGGAACACTGTGGGATTACTCACTCTTCCGAGTTCGCGACCCACTTAACCTAACCTGCTTTTTATTGGTTCCGGGCATTTGCCTATAAACCATAAATCCTGGTAAGTCCGCCAGAAAGCCTTCAAACAGATATCAGCCTGGACAATGAAACTCTAGAACAGGTTGAGCAGTTCAAATACTTGGGAAGCTTCATAAATACTAGGGCTAACCTTGACACGGAAATACACAACCGTATCAATTCGGCATCACGGGCATTCTGGAAGCTGAAGGACAGAGTGTTCCAAAATCACGACCTCAATCTGAAGACCAAGACAGCTGTTTACAGAGCAGTGGTCCTCCCAACGCTTCTTTACGGAAGCGAAAGCTGGACTCCCTACAGGCGACATATTAAACAGCTTGAACAGACGCAGCAACGTCATCTAAGACAGATAATGCACATCAGATGGTTCCACAAAGTTTCGAATGCAGAAGTCTTGCAGCGCGCGAGTTGTACAACAATTGAGACTCAAGTAACGAGGGCCCGACTCAGATGGAGCGGCCACATTCTGAGGATGCAAGACACAAGACTCCCCAAAATAGCTCTATACGGCGAACTCACTGAGGGAGCCCGGAAACCAGGAGGCCAGCATAAGCGGTTTAAGGATA
This sequence comes from Coccinella septempunctata, assembly GCF_907165205.1. Lineage (NCBI taxonomy): Eukaryota > Metazoa > Arthropoda > Insecta > Coleoptera > Coccinellidae > Coccinella > Coccinella septempunctata. The sequence goes on from NC_058196.1 coordinate 18,655,076, forward strand.
CACTACATCAATCCCTTAAATCAGTTAATGCTAATCATAACTGGGAACAACTAGCGTTAGACAGGTCACAGTGGAGGTCTTTGGTCCACAGTTATAGTGGAGAATCGAGAAGGATACAGCGGCGGCCAGATCTGGTTGGAGACTATCCATGCCCTGAGTGTGGAAGGATCTGCAGGTCACGGTTGGGTCTCTATAGTCACAGGAGGGCACACAGTCGCAACTAGCACTAAGAAGTTACAAGTCTGTTCGATTTTTTTTTTTTTTTTTCTTCTTCTTCTTTTTGTAGATTTATTCCCGGTAACGGGATACAGCAATGAATAAACCATTTATCCCTTAATCGGTTAATTTCTTCTTGCACATTGTCGTGCTAGGGTTTTCATGTTCGTTCATTTCGGATATCTCTTCTTAGTATAGTTTTAATAAGTTTCCGTACTCATTTCAATCTCTCCTCAATTGATCTCGCGCTCTCCTTTTGTAAATTCTCATTCTTCCTCTGCATGTCTTCCTCCGGATCGTAGTCCACTAGTCTCCTGAGTTCTTCGTTTGGATGTTCCTTCACTGTTTCGAATAACATTTCAGCTTTCCTCTTCATAAATTCGGTGATGGATTCCCACTTCAAATCTCGATATATCTGTTTCTTCCTGACAAACCAAGGCGCATCTATGGCACATCGTAGTAGCTTGTTTTCTGTTGCCTGAATTCTTTGTATATGGCTCTTTGCCGCGAATCCCCAAGCACCTGATCCATAAGTCAGTTGCGGTCTAGCAACGGCTTTGATTATTTTCAATTTTGTCTCATTTGACATGTGGCTCTTTCTAGTTATCAGCGGGTAGAGCATATTCATCGCTGCCTTGGTTTTGTCAACGGCTTGTTTGATATGGCTTCTCCAAGTTAGACCTTTGTCTGGGGTGATACCTAAATATTTCGCTTCGTTTTTCCATTCGATTTCTTCTCCATCTACCTCTAGATTTGTTGTAGTTCTTAGTCTCCTCTTCTCCAGTAATATCGCTTGGCTCTTTTGTCAGTTGAGCTTTATTTTCCAATTAATACACCAATCATTTATTTTATCTATAGCTTCTTGTAATATTCCTTCTATGATTTCTAGCTTGCGATGTCGCATTGCGATTCCCGTGTCGTCGGCATATCGTGTCAGCATAGTCCTTGGAGATTTTGGTATATCGTGAATATATATGTTATACAGTAACGGCCCAAGTACTGACCCTTGAGGCACCCCTGCTTCTAATATCTGGTTGTGGAGTTTTCTCCTTCCACTTTCACGTAGAATCTTCTGTTCCTCAAATAATTCCTAATCAACTTGCACAGTTTCATTGAATATCCAGCATATCTCATTTTGTTAATCAATCCTTCATGCCATACTCTGTCGAATGCTCTGGCGACATCTAGTAGTACAAGACCTGTTGCTTGTTTATTTTGGAATACTTCTGTTATGTCTCAGTAATTGCTGTTCAGTTGAGTGATCTCTTCTGAATCCGAATTGCTCTGCTGAAATGAAATTCAGATTTTCAGTTTCTTTTGTAAGCCTTCTAGCGATTACTCTTTCTACTACTTTTCCTAAGGCGGACAATAAACTTATCGGCCTGTAGTTTTGGGGGAATTTTTTTTTTTATCTTTGCCTGGTTTGTTGAACACTATGACTTCTGCAGTTTTCACTTTTCCGGATAGTTTTCGGTCCTCATTATACCGTTTTTCTGATTATCTCTTTTATTTCAAATGGAGAAGTTGGTTTTTCTATTTTGTTGTCTACTGGTGGTTCGTGCATTTCTTCTTCGTTGTTCTCTACTAGTTCTTCCAGATCGTCATTATCGTCATCAGGTCTGTAATTTATTCTCGATTCTCTTTCGATAGAGTCCGCCAGTGCTTCTGCTTTATCCATATTCGTATATGCCATTCCTCTTTCTCCGTGGAGAGGTGGTATTTTAGTCTTTTCTCTTCTCAGACATTTTTGCATTTTCCATGCAGAATGATCGATAGTATTTTGTTCTTGAACTCTTTTGTTCCATCTATTTGTTCTCATGTCCTTCAGAGCATTTTTTAGAAGTTGGCTGTGACGGTTTAGATTTCTCTTATTTATATCTGTTTTGTTGAGCCTGTATGTTTTTCTTAGTCTCCGATTTTCCCTGATGAGATCTTTAATTTCTCTGGGTGTATCACCGTGTGGATGTATCGGTGCTGGTCTCGTTATTTTCTTTGTGCTCTTTTTGTAGGCATCTAGTATATTGTTTTCTAGTTTATCAACTGCTCTTTCTAGGTCTTCCGGTGTGTTGATTGTTGAAGAAGATTAAAAAAATTGACTGAAAATGAATGCCAATATACTTTCTTGGGAAGATTGAGAAACCAACTGGAATTTAGGAATGTTTCGATTTCCTTTTGTTCACGCCTTTGTTCACAGTTGTTTTTAAAATTCTGCACTAATTAACTCTTGATTTAGTCTAATGAAAATATTATGTTGTATTAAGTATTTTATTTGCAGATTATGGAGATGCTTTCAAGGAAAAAATTCAACGAAATGCCCTTAGTTAAGGAAGTGAGGTTCTCATTGTCATATGGAAAAAACATTATATGTCGAAAATTAATCGAATATTTCATGTCGTATGTTGTTGGATACGGAGATCCCAACCAGATATCAGATGTAAATAAACATGTCTTGAAATAATAACATTTCATTTTCTCAATCATGATCACTCAGCATTTTTTCTTTAGTGATTCTTGGAATAGTGCATTTATTTCAATAGTAGGTTTCTCTCATTGGACAAACATATTTTTTAAAATTTTTTTCCAGTTCGTCCTGCTTTGGAAAGTTACAAATCTACGAAAGAACTCATACGTTCTTGTTCACTTGCATCCATTCGCCACATTTCATATTGAATGCAACTTAGATCTTTTCTTTGGTCAACATTCTTAAAAAATCGAGGACTCGATGAATTCCCTTCTTTACTTGACTTAGCAACGTCAAAAATAACAACAAGTGTTTGTTTGTTTGTGTAGCTTAGAGATTTATGGATAGAAAATTCAGCAATGGCAACAGGTTATCAAAAATATGTTTTTTTCGTTGCAAAAATTCATGGACACACTGTGTTTTTATATAGCCGATGAATAAGATTACTTTCTTCATTTCATAACATATCTCCAAAAACATTGGCAGGACTTAGATATTTTGAAAAGATGATCGCTTTGTGATCGTTATGAAAATGATTCTTATACCTGTTCCATATTTTACAGCTGGACTTCACAAGGTTTGGTCTCACAACACCAAATTCATCATCCAAAAGGCAATTCGAACATTTTTCACAGTTACTCATAAGTAAGGAACAAATGACTGAACAATAGAGAAAAACATATTATTTTTTAAAGATTCTAGGTTCGCCAAGTATGACTTCGGAGCAGAGGAAAATATGAAGCAATATGGAAGCAAACTGCCACCTGAGTACGACTTATCTAAAGTGACAGCTCCGATTGCAATATTCTATGGCAAGAATGATATGTACAATGACTATAAGAAGGTAATAGAATGAATTTCAGAATTTCGATCAAAGCACACAATGAACCTAATAATTTATTGGTTCTGTCGATTCCATGAGGCTTACATGAGAGAACTTGTTTGGCAGGAAGAGGAAATAGATATTGAACAATTGCTATTTGATGGTAACGGGTTTTCTGTCTCGATATTCGAAAACAATGTTGCTCAACATGCCCAACAAATAATATTGTTGTTTCAATCTTAATCAATTTCTGTTGTTTCCTCAGTTTCCTGGCTTTTTCTGAAGTAATCAAAACGATTTTGTTATTATATTACATTCAGTAAGGAAATGGCTAAAACTCCACTGCGATTCTCATGTTGCACTTTTTCCATTGCATTGACAATAAAAAAGTCCAAAATTCTATCTCTTGTGTATACATATAAATCATTAGAACATCAACTTTTCCAATATGTATATGTAATTCCAGCTATCGAAGCAATATAAGAGTACTTGAAATACTGCTCCGTTTCTAACATAATCATTGATAAATAGGTATACAAGGATATATTGAAAAATGTTTAGCCTACTATAGAACCAAACAAAATTTCAATGTCAAAATATTTTGTTACTCAACATATTCTCCTCTTAATAGGATACATTTCTTACAGCGGACCTGAAACGACCTTAAAAAAAATGTTCTTGCTCGGCAAACCAGACCTCCTCACAGCTTTTATTACCTCCACGTTGGAAGAAAATTTACGACCTTTCAAACTTTTTTTCAGTTGAGGAAAGAGATGTCGTATGGAGCCAAATCTGGTGAATAAGGTGGTGTTCTAGTAATTCAAACCCTAAATCACGAATTTTTTGCATGGCAACATGAGATTTGTGTGCGAGGGCGTTGTCCTGCAAAAACAGAACAACTTTGGATAGCTTTCCGCGTCTTTTCTCTTTTATTTTTTCCCGTAGAGTGTCAGTATTATCGAATAGTAATCTCCGGTTATTGTTCTACCCTTATCCAAAAAAACAATCATGCTTCATAGCTTCATGGCAATCCCAAAAAACTGAAACAAGAACTTTTCCATTAAATTTTTGGACACGAAACTTCTTAGGTCTTGAAGAACCAGAGTGTCGCCATTCCATCGATTGTTGCTTTGTTTCTGGATATTAGAAATATACACAAGTCTCGTACATAGTAACAATTCGGTTTAAGAAGTCTACATCGTTTTCAAATCGAGCACAGATCGAACTCGATGCTTTTACCCTTGCACGCTTTTGGTCAACATTCAAACATTTGGGGATCCATTTTGCAGCAACTTTTCTCATGTCCAAATTGTCGTGAACTATATGATGAATGCGTTAGTAAATATGTATACTCTAGGTACAAGTCGGCATGCATAAGGAATGTTGGTATTAATGTTCATTTAATAGCGAAAATTCATTTTTCGTATTTACATTTTTTTTAATGTTATTATCATTATATATTTTATGTTTCAGGATAAACTTGAAACACTACTTCTCAATGTCGTTCATATGCAAGTGGTAGATTATGAATTTTACAATCATATTGATTTCATTTATGCAAAGGATAATATTGACCTACTCTATAAATATGTTTTGAAACAGATGAAAAAATACTGCTTGTATAATGGCAATGAATCTGAAATTATAAATGACTAGAAAATAATTGTTTTGTTTATCTGTAACGACACTTTTTTCAATTGTAATTGAAGTAGTATATGCTGTATTTAGGAAAGTGTAAAATTTATTTCAAAAAACATTAAACAAAATTAGGACTGGTAATAGTAATTCACGTGATATTTCACAGGGTGAGTAGGAACTTTCTAGGACGAGCTCAGCCGAGCTGTGAGTCCGATAAAATCACTTTTGGATCGTGTTACGATATTTTTGATATATTAATCGATGACCAATTCCTGAAATGCACAACAATGTGCATTTCAATCACACGCTGTACTAATAAATACAAAGTTCATGTTGTTATCAAATCCGTCTACATGGATACGCTAAATCGTCCTGAAAGTTGAAAAATGCGTCCCGAAATGCTATACTCCATTCACTTTTATTTTAGCACTCGGTTGGCCATGGAAATTTGACACATTTCACTCTGTATAGTACAAAAATTTGGGGTTATGACGCTTGTCAAAACATTTTTAGGTTTTAAATCAACGCTATGTTGCCCGTTTTACGTAGAAGTTTCTGATATTACGTATTTTATCACAATGTCAAATTTCTCCGGAAAATATGTGACGAACATAATTGGAGTTTATACAAACTGATTGAAGGCATACCAAATACAGTTATTTGCATGGAAAATACGAGAGATCCGTATAATATTAAAATATGCACTAGCTTGAGGAAAGTTAATGTTAAATTCTTCAACAAAAATCATATTGCATCAATGCAATGTAAGTAAAAGGAATTAAAGGAAGTTTCAAGTCAAGATGAACTTGACCTTTGAACAAAAATTTCACATGAATAAACAATTAATAGGATAGCTGGAGCGTATTTGTGGCTGTTCATCTTAATACATTGATATAATAATAAAAATTAGGTTTTAAATAAAATAAATAAATAAATAATTCCTTTATTTCAAATCATCTCCAGGTAAAATTACATAGAGAGGAATGAAATGATGTCAATATCAGCATTCAGCATGTAAGTATATACAATTTGAACAAACTCTGGCAAGTTGTTACAATTTAAAAAATCGCCAAGTGAATATGGTTCCAGTTTGATCAGGAGTTTCCTTATAGTATGTTTGAATTTTATCAGGCTAGACATTCTGCATGTATTTGGTAGTTTATTGTAAAGTTTTATGCACATATAATAGGGACCTTTTTCTGTACTTGTAAGCCGATGAGACGGATAAGTGAGGTTCGTCGTCCTTGTATTATATCCATGGACATAGTTGGACCTGAATTCATCCTGGTGCCTGAAAAAGAACATTAGACACTAAAATATATATAATCCATATATAGTCATAATCTGCATATCCTTGAAAACACCCCTGCAGGTGTCTCTGAATTTCATATGCCTCATTACTCTTATGGTTCTTTTCTGTATAATGAAAAGGAGTTGTATACTGGAGCTGCATCCCCAGAATACAATCCCATATCTTAGTACAGATTCAAAGTTAGCATGGTACAGTATTTTCAATGTTTTCTCGTCCATATATCTTGACACCACCCTGATTCCATATCCAATGCTACTCAGTCTCAACCCAGTTTTTTCCACATGATTGTTCCAGTCTAAGAACTCATCAATGTGTACTCCCAGGAATCTTGTCTCAGGAACAGGTTTCATTTCTCACCATTCAGGTTTATGCTATCACCCAGATTAATTCGGGAATTCTTCGTTCTAAACACCATGATATTTGTCTTTGATGCATTCAGTGCCAATTCATTCCTATTGAACCAACTACAGATTCCAGACAAACCGGCCCCTGCCTTCTCAGTTACCTCTGATAGCGTCTTTCCAGAAACCAATATGTTGGTGTCGTCCACATAGTTCACCATTCCATCCGTGATAAGGTCATTAATGTAAATGATGAAGAAAATGGGACCTGCATTACTGCCTTGTGCTAGGCCTCTTTCTTTGAATACAATCTTGGATCTGTTTTCATTAATAATGACCTGTTGTTTTCTCTCTAGGAGGTAAGATTCAATCCACTTATGTGCTTTTCCTCTTATTCCATATTTTTCAAGTTTGATCAGTAAATATTTGAGGTTCACGCAGTCATAGGCCTTGCTAAGATCTAAAAACATGCCAATAGTTACATTTTTCTTCTCAAATTCCTGAAGTATCATATTTACAAATTGATAGATGGCAGTATTTGTTGATTTCCCTTTCAGGAAACCATGTTGTGAGTCTGAGAATAGATTACATTTTTTGAAGAATTCCAACAGTCTTGTGCACATCACTAGTTCGAAGATTTTGGAGAATGAGGGTAGCAAGCTGATCGGCCTATAACTATCAAGACTTTCTCGGTCTCCCTTTTTGTACATGGGCTTTATAAGGGCAAATTTTAACTGATCAGGGAATTTCGCAAATTTCATGGAGTTGTTGATAATATATAACACAATACTGGCGTTATATGTGTAAGCGACAGTTTGACAATACTGGTTGGAATGTCATCATATCCGCTTGAATGTTTGTTCTTCAGGCTCGAACATAGTTTGGTCAGTTCTTCAGTATCTACAGGTCTCAAGAACAGTGACTGATCATTTTCTTTTATATTACAGGTGAAAGTCTGATGATGTACTTCATCTACTAGTTTCTGAACTGCGTCAATCAGGTGTGTGTTAAATTTGTCAGGCAGTGATGTTGGATCTTCATCGATGTTATGTTCTCCTTATCTATTTTTCCCTGTTACAGTTTTATTGCTACCTTAAGACTTTTATTTATTTATTTATTTATTTATTTATTTATTTATCAATTTAGGATACAAACAGGATGAATCCCACAACAGTACCCACAAATGCATCACATGAAACCTTAATTAAACAAAACGGTGTTCAGAATACAAGAACAAAAAAAAAACAAAAACAACATAATTCTCAGTATAAACAGTTAAACAGTTCTAAAGATACCCTCATTCTAACTCAGTTCAATAATATTTCGTAATGTTCTTCTAAATCTAAACAAACTCATTGCAAACACATCAAAGCTTCCACAGTACGTATTAAACTCAATACACATTCTAATTAAAGGTGAAGACATTTACAATGTATAGGACAAATCTAATGAAAAATAGAAAAATCAATTTTTGGGATCTTATTCTACGATGACATTCATCGGAAATACTGTAGTACACTTTTCGCATAAATTCACTCAAACATAAACTTCTCAAATAACACCACTTTTTTGGGTCTCCCAATAGAAGAAAATTCTTTGTCATCCTCTTCATTCACAATCTTTCTGATTGTGGAAATATTCAACTGAAATATAAGTCGTTCAGATGAAACATTCTCTTACATTGAATATGTTCGCTATCGTCTGACGTATTGTGGATTTCAGAATATCAGCGTATAACTATTTGAATGAGCGAACTTGAATTCTAAATAGCAATTCCTGAAACCCTGTTTCTTTTTTTCAATCACTTTCGGCATTTTCGTAATAAAAATTGATATTAGTTAGCTATCGCCGTTGCCACAATATCAATGTCATGAGACATTAACGACCTCACCACTCCGTTCTAGTTACAAAAACTTGAGGAAATTATTTCATGGCCAACCGACTCCTAAAATAAATGTGAATGGAGTATACTTTCGGTACTGCTTTTGTCAAGCGTCACTTTCGATTCAATAAATTACATCGAGAGCAAAGATTATACAATTAAGTAAGGTTAAATCACTAACTCTATAATCTTTGATTGAGAGTTGGAACGATTGCAGAAAAAATTTCAAAATGGTAATCGCCGTAAAGTAAGATTTTGAGCCGCGGTATTCAGGTTGGTATTGAATATGAACACTGACGCATGGACCTATTACATACAAGTTAAGATGTCTAAAAAAATGGTGTACGCACTCGTAATAGCATTTTTGAATGCTATAAGTTGATTTTTCCCAGGTTTCTAGGTCCACGATTTATGCACAAAACAATTATTTGGAAAAAAGGCCAACTAGTTTCAACTTCATTTTGAAGTCTTCATCTGGACTCTGAAATGAAACAACATAAACTACAATAATTTCAGATGTTCGATATTCATTTCATTAGAATTGGAGTTTTTGTTATTGAATTTCAAAATTGCTATTCCATAATACGAATGTGTATGTTATTAGATAAATAATGTGAGCAGTAAAAACTAGGATTGTTTCGACAATCTGGCTACGACTCTTCCTTCTAACGATTGACGTCATGGCATACTTAAAATAAATCGACTAAATAATTAATATTAATTGCATCTGCATAATTTATCTCGGTTATCATGCCACAGTCCAAGAATTCCTCCATAAATTCCACACGTAAATGATAAAACTCTTTGTTTCTCTTGAACTTGACCTCCGTTTGTCTCCCTTCTTGAACTTGGCCTTCATGTACAGCATTCTCAAGCTAAATAAAGTATAATGAATATTGAAGGATTATCATAAATAGATAATATATTGGATGCATGAATAAAAATCAAAATAAATTTGTATTTATTGAATTGATAAAAATATCAACAAATGCAATCATTTTTTTCTTTTATTTTATTTATTGAATAGAAATAGGTCGTATTCAAATTATCAATATCTGTTCTTATAGTTTATAGATCGACTATCTTGTTTAGTGGAGATCATTTCATGTAATAAACGTTTTTTTAAATTTGTTTCAATACCAAAAATTTTAATTGAATTAAGATCGAAATTAAAAGAATGAAGATTTTTGTAAACATGATCGGCCAATTCTGTATTAGTATCTTTTTTCAATTTCAAAGGATTTAGTATGTTCTGAGAATCTCTTTTGTGTTCGTTTATTCGATCTTTTATGTATCTACCTGTCTGTCCAATGTAGGTTGATTGGCAAACGTTACACAAAATTTTTCAAATTCACATTGTTATCGAGCCTTTTTGGCTGTCGTTTTGTCATTGTTAGATAACATCTTTGTCCATTTCAGAGCCCTGAAGAAGACTTTAAAATAAAGTTGAAGCCGGTTGGCGTTGTTTTTGAGAGAGTGGTTTTGTTTAAAACGCAGACCTTCTTCCTCTGAAACTTATTCTTGTAACGATATAAATCGAACTAACCAAGCACAATCATTCGGAGTATCAACATACCTTGGTGCTGACCAAGGTTTTGAGTTATATTCGATATGATTTCAAGTAACGCATCTCATCACTCTGACAGTAAATAATGTAAAATGAGTTCGATCTCGTTTCCTGCCATGTTACGATCGGCATAAATATTAATACATTACAGCTTTTTCTGTCAACGAATAAAGCAGCCATATATTTTGTCTACTTTCCTCAAGTTGGGAGTAGCTCTAACGATGTTCTGTTACCGAGTAAACCATGTTCAACATTAACCTACTCTTCGTCGAAGAAATAGTCTTTCTATTGATACTCCGAGTGCTAGTGATTGTCTAGTTCGATTTAGAGTGTGATTTTTGTCAATTTTACTATAGTAGTTGATCACGTCTTTCATGTATTCCATATTTTACTTCTATGATGCCGATTTTCAAAAGCACAAAAGGGAAATTACCGTCAGTTCACATCTTGAGTCAGGGTCATATAATACTCAAAATTTGACGTTTTCAAAACCTATCTTGAGATCATTCGAGGACATCCATCACATTTAAAGCGCCTACTCAAGTAAGATCGAATATTGAGACGTCATCTTGATCTCTATCTCACGTCGAATTTATTAATTAGACTGGTGTCTTGAGACGCTAATTGAGACATTCTCACAACTTGAGATCTGCAGATCTCTTGCAGGCAGTAAACGTACGTCATAATGACGTACCTTAAAGGTCATGTCAGACGTCATATAGACCTCAAAGTTGACGTCGTTTTGACGTCTAGATGACGGTCAAATGTCAGTTTATGACGTTATTTTGACGTCTTATAAAAGGGATAACGCCTAAGGAGGAAGGCAATGAATATAATAAGAATTAATTCAGATGCATACCACACGCCGATACGAATTCGACAGGAGTTACGATCTGAATGAGCTAGCCAATATACCATCGTCAGGGCCACCAAATAGAGTACGCTCCATCGAAGAAAAGCAGACGCTAACCGTGGTTTCGGTCAAGTTTGACCTCGTCAGAGCAACATAGCTTCTTTCGTCTGTTCCGATATTCCTGAACAGTACTGTCAATATTTCAGAGACGATGCCTATTGGCAAGTCGTTCGGGTTCTATTGTTATTCGATTGCGTTGCAGTAAAACCAGCAATATCGGAACAGGCCCCTTCACCAATGAAGTAACGTTTGGAACTGACGGATCCTTATTCAATGCTGGCACGCGCTACTGAGTACTATACAGTAACGTCACGAGAAGACGTCTTCATAACGTCACCTTCAATGACGTTCATAGTACGTCATTTTTGCGTCGATCACGTCCACCGTCAAGAAATCGCCAATTGAGTACGTCATTATTGACGTCATATTGACTTCACGTGAAGATGTCTTTATAACGTCACCTTCAATGACGTTCATAGGACGTCATTTTTGCGTCGATGACGTCTACTGTCATGAAATCACCTATTGAGTACGTCATTTAGACGTACGCTTGCTGCCTGGGTGACTATAAATACGGGCCTAGTGCTCGAAATATGCGAAATATTCAACAGTACATTGTCTCCATAATGAATGATTGTCACATTGCAACATGGCTTCGAATTATTCTGTGCTGCTCCTTCCTTGTTCCGATCCGAAGATCATATAATTTCAAAATTGACCCCCACTTCGACGTAACAATCCTTTATAAAAACACTTTGAGAAAAAGCAGTAGCAAGGTTCAATCTCCAACTGAATAACAACTACTATTTGAGGATTGTAAAACTGGAGAGCAATGCGATAAGATTATATTTCCTAATTGGTTTATCGCTCATTGCTCCATTCATCGGGTAACGTACGCATTTACTGTTTTTATTAAGAATGAGTTGATAATTATAAGTTGTTGACATGCAATTATTGATGATTCGTTTAGAATGATCTGAAATGATGAAAATATTCCAATATACGGGGTGTCCCACTGTTGGTGGCCTATTAGACGATTGCGCACAACGTATCTTGGAATTTTTCTGGAAATTTGGTTACTAGGGTTTACGCTTTTGATCTATCTTACTTGATCATCTGACTTCGATTCTGAACTGAACAACTGTGCCTTATCTAATGCATTTTAAATTTGTTATTTGACTGCTCCTTCTAATAGCGGTTTGTACTGATTTGTACCTATTCGCATTTTGCTTGTGCAATTAATAAACCTGGCGATGTCGCAGCCCAAAACAGTCTTATAAACATAAAAAGCGAGGAAGAAATAAGGAAAATCAAGGATAGCTGGTGAGGAGACAAAGCAAGGGAAATTCGAGCTTATGCCGATAACCATGACTACAGGCGTTTTTTCGAAGCTATTGGAACTGTTTATGGTCCAAGCAGAAAAGCTAACTTTCCTATCAGAGATGCTCATGGGGCTATCCTAACTGATGATTGAAAAATTCTCGAAAGATGGAAGGAACATTACTCCTAGGTCTTGAATCGAAATAACAACTCGGATTTATCCATTTTAGACCAGCTCCCCGCATATAGCCCGATGACATCGCTTGATGACGAATTCTCAATGCCGGAAATCATAAGTGCGATTAAAATATGAAAAATGATAAGTCACCTGGTATAGACGGCCTTCCAGCGGATATATCAAGCGGTATCAAGGCCCTGGATGAAGATATAGTCAAAAGTCTCCTAACACTATTCCGCAAGATCTGGGAACAAGGGGAAGTACCAAAAGACTTCAGAGACGCTTTATATAGTTATCAACCTCTATAAGAACAAAGGCGATACGTCCAATTGCAACAATTACAGGGGCATATCGTTGTTTAGTGTGGCCGGTAAAATACTCTCGAAGATTAAGGCTAATCGTCTGATTCCACTCTTAGACAAGCTTTTACCTGAATCCCAGTGCGGCTTTCGAAACAATCGAGGTACGGTGGACCTAATTTTTACACTGCGACAGATGTAAGAAAAGGCCAGTGAACAGCAATCAAGTATCTACAGCATAATGGCTCTACAACCGACCATTTCTGAACCAACTCTGGAATAAAACAAGGATGCGTGTTAGCGCCTTAACTGTTCAATATTTTCGCCATAGCCGTCTCGATAATTGCTGACATGAGTATGCCTGTAAGAGGTGTTGGAATAAAATTCAGATTTGATGGAGGCCTGTTTAACCTGAAGCGCCTCAGAGCAAAAACCCGTACCAAGTTTATCACGGAACTTCAATATGCAGAAGACTGCGCACTCATCGCTAGCAACTCAGAGGATCTACAGATAATGTTGGACACCTATAAACATATATACGAAGCTTTGGGCCTTAGACTCAATATTGACAAAACCAAAATCCTGGTTAGTCCGCCAGAAAGCGTTCAAACAGATATCAGCCTGGAGTATGAAACTCTAGAACAGGTCGAGCAGTTCAAATACTTGGACACGGAAATACACAACCGTATCCATTCGGCATCACGGGCATTCTGGAAGCTGAAGAACAGAGTATATCAAAATCACGACCTCAATCTGAAGACCAAAACAGCTGTTCACGGAAACGAAAGCTGGACACCCTACAGGAGATATATTAAAAAGCTTGAACAAACGCAACAACGTCATCTGAGATAAATAATGCACATTAGATGGTTTCACAAAGTTTCAAATGCAGAAGTCTTGCAGCTCGGGCGTTGTATAACAGTTGAGACTCAGGTAACGAGAGCCCGACTCAGATGGAGCGGTCACATTCTGAGGATGCAAGACAGAAGATTTCCCAAAATAGCTCTGTATGGCGAATTTACAGAAGGAGCTCGGAAACCAGAAGGCCAGTATAAGCGGTTTGAGGATATACTGCATCAATCCCTAAAATCAATTAATGCCAATCATAACTGGGAACAACTAGCGTTAGATAGATCGCAGTGGAGGTCTTTCGTCCACAGTTATAATGGAGACTCGAGAAGAATACAGCGGCGGCCAGATCGGGTTAGTCACTATCCATGCCCAGAGTGTGGAAGGATCTGTAGATCGCGGCTGGGTCTCTTCAGTCACAGGAGGGCACACAGCCCTAAGAAATTAGGGTTTGATAGCACCGATTTTTGTTTTCAATCTGTTTGTAGGTTTATTCTCGGTAACGGGATACAGCAATGAATGAATGAATTTTGCTTGTGACGAGTTGTTGCAAATTTCGCTTATTTGTTTTAGCTCAATAACAGCAGTTACTCTTTCTAGGGACCTTGGGGATATTCTAGTGCCGAAAGCATTCGGTTTTCGTAGGAAAATAAAGTGTAATAAGGATAAATTCAGATGCATTCCACCCGACGATATGAATATCGACAAGTGTTACGATCTGAATTGAGCTAGCCAATTTGCCATCGTCAAAGCCCCAAATGGAGTACGCTCCACCGAAGAAAAGCAGATGCTGACCATGGTTTCGGCCTCATTTGGCCTCATCAGAGCAACATAGCATTTTTCTACGGTGGAGAACGTTTGGAATTGATGGAACTTTATTCAATGTTGGCATGTTCTACGAGGTATTATTTACCCAGAGCGCCATCCAACATGAAACGGTGTCCGATTCAATCCCCTCCAGATAGAAACCAAGACGAAGACAATAGCATATGTCCCATATTTTCCCTAATTCAGTACGCCGATTCGCTTTGCGAATGTCAGACGCATGATGAATTGAGAAGTCTGGGACGCGCTCAGGTCACGGCAGAAATGATGCCAGCGGTACAGTAATGAAAGAATGATAACGCCTGAATGGCAATGAATACAATAATTAGGATAAATTCAGATGCATACCACCCGACGATATGAATATCGACAAGTGTTACGATCTGAATTGAGCTAGCCAATTTGCCATCGTCAAAGCCCCAAATGGAGTACGCTCCACCGAAGAAAAGCAGATGCTGACGATATTCATATCGTCGGGTGGTATGCATCTGAATTTATCCTTATTATTGTATTCATTGCTTTAGGCGTTATCATTCTTTCATTACTGTACGGCTGGCATCATTTCTGCCGTGACCTGAGATCGTCCCAGACTTCTCAATTCATCATGCGTCTGACATTCGCAAAGCGAATCGGCGTACTGAATTAGGGAAAATATGGGACATATGCTATTGTCTTCGTCTTGGTTTCTATCTGGAGGGGATTGAATCGGACACCGTTTCATGTTGGATGGCGCTCTGGGTAAATAATACCTAGTAGAACATGCCAACATTGAATAAAGTTCCATCAATTCCAAACGTTCTCCACCGTAGAAAAATGCTATGTTGCTCTGATGAGGCCAAATGAGGCCGAAACCATGGTCAGCATCTGCTTTTCTTCGGTGGAGCGTACTCCATTTGGGGCTTTGACGATGGCAAATTGGCTAGCTCAATTCAGATCGTAACACTTGTCGGTATTCATATCGTCGGGTGGTATGCATCTGAATTCATCCTTATTATTGTATTCATTGCCATTCAGGCGTTATCATTCTTTCATTACTGTACCGCTGGCATCATTTCTGCCGTGACCTGAGCGCGTCCCAGACTTCTCAATTCATCATGCGTCTGACATTCGCAAAGCGAATCGGCGTACTGAATTAGGGAAAATATGGGACATATGCTATTGTCTTCGTCTTGGTTTCTATCTGGAGGGGATTGAATCGGACACCGTTTCATGTTGGATGGCGCTCTGGGTAAATAATACCTAGTAGAACATGCCAACATTGAATAAAGTTCCATCAATTCCAAACGTTCTCCACCGTAGAAAAATGCTATGTTGCTCTGATGAGGCCAAATGAGGCCGAAACCATGGTCAGCATCTGCTTTTCTTCGGTGGAGCGTACTCCATTTGGGGCTTTGACGATGGCAAATTGGCTAGCTCAATTCAGATCGTAACACTTGTCGGTATTCATATCGTCGGGTGGTATGCATCTGAATTCATCCTTATTATTGTATTCATTGCCATTTAGGCGTTATCATTCTTTCATTAAAATAAAGTGTTATGGTGAATAGTGAAATAGTTATAATGAGATTGATTCAGTCATCACGAGAAAAAGTGTTTTTCGTGTCATTCCGATCATTCGAATCAAAAACCAATTAAATATTAATAGGATTTTATCAATCAACTCCAGCATTCATCAAGTTCATTACAGGTGATTTTTAGAGAAACGCTTCATTTCTTCCAATTCTAGCTTCCGTTGAAGATTACAAACCTTAAACACCCTGTGTACCTCGTGTCTGGAAAGTCTTGATTGATTGAATTCGAATTGACCAATTGTGACCGAAATTGGTCTATCGAGATAACTTTATTTACATAAACGAAGATAAAATTAGGAGGTCTCCAGTATCCCAAATATCAGACGATTTTTGTTGTTATTTAATCTTGTCCCTTGATTAGTAGTATAACGTATAACAGTGTCTGTCTGAAGGGGTCAAAAATTATCTCCCTCAAAAACTTCATAATTCGGAGTCATTCCAATACAGTGCAGTCGAAGGAATTATATCGTCTTTAATTTGTGTAGTTTGGGACAATTTCATCATGTGGAATTATTTTGAAGATGTGCGTGAAAGAATCAGAAAGAATTTGGTGAGTTCTTCATTAAGTACGTGACGTCAAATAGCCATATATTTCATCACATTTTGATGGCCTGAACTGTTTTTGATCATATGATATTGATATTATCGAAAACTTTTCAGGAATTTATAACGCTCATTCAACAAAATCTATCTCTCCAGAATAATGATTACCATGACAGTCTCGTCTCGTTTTCGAGACATGTCTTATACAGGGTGGCCATTTGAAAACGAAACAGACGAGATAACAGACGAAATAAATTTTTTCGATAGAAATGCTTGGACAGGTCGATTTTTGTTTCGAGGGAGACAACTTAAGATGTAGGTTACGAACGCATAGCGCTTCAACCCTTGCCTCTACAACCCTCACCCCCAATTTTTGAATAGGGAAGATGGGGTGAGTGATACCTCATTTGAAAGGTATTTTTATACTGATTTCAGCACAGTAATTGTTTTTTCATTTTATGCATTAGTTCTCGAAATATTTTCAACTAAGTAATTGAAAATGAAGTGGTGTTTTCATGGCACTTGTAGTGTTTTTTGTGAAAAATCGACATTTTGAGCTTCAAAACATACTTCCTATTAACATGTGTATCTAAATGTCGTTGATTCTGCGGTTCTATTCGCACATTGATTGTTTGCAAAAAAAAGTGAAATTATTTCCACCCGCTCTGCAATTGAATAAACCATGTCGAACAATGAATTAGAACACATACAAGTCTCGATTCAAAACTAAGAATAATTCACATGTCAAAGAACCAGTAAGCCAACTTAATGATCTGTTCGTAATAAATAAAAAATCATCGATTCTCATTTTTTTGAAAAAGATATGAATTCAATAATCAACAAAATGAAAACATTATTGAAGCCAACTGAGAAAACACTTCATATTTAAGTCGGAAATCGTTTCACGAATTGGGACTGGAATATTTCTGTGGCATCATTAATGATTCTTACCTGGTAATCTGATTAGAGATATGTACGTATTTGGACTTTTTGGAGATTTCTATCGATCAAGTGTTACCGCATGTTATTGGAAATACTGCAAATTATATCGAAGATAATTTAGATTGAGTTTCAGCAAGATTGAGCTCCTTCGCAATACGCTTTGTTTGTTCGACATCTTGATTAAAGATTTCATGTCAGTGGATTGGAGGAAGGAAGCCACAGTCATGGTTGTTTTGAAGCTCAAAATGTCGATTTTTCACAAAAAAACACTACAAGTGCCATGAAAACACCACTTCATTTTCAAATACTTAGTTAAGAATATTTCGAGAACTAATGCATAAAATGAAAAAACAAATACTGTGCTGAAATCAGTATGAAAATACCTTTCAAATGAAGTATCACTCACCCCATCTTCCCTATTCAAAAATTGGCGGTGAGGGTAGTAGCAAGGGTTGAAGCGCTATGCGTCCGTAACCTACATCTTAAGTTGTCCCCCTCGAAACAGAAATCGACCTGTCCGAGCATTTCTATCGAAAAAATTTATTTCGTCTGTAATCTCGTCTGTTTCGTTTTCAAATGGCCACCCTGTATATGCCGTTGGTCTCGTGGGCATCACTACTCCAGAACTATACCTAGAATCCAATTCAACAATATTTTTCATTTCGATAATATAACATCGAGGAATACAATATAAAAATCTGTCTCATTTCTGTCAGTTGGAATTCGAAATAATTATGTAGTACTACTGTATTGAAAAATATTTATGTATTCAGCTTGCTCAATGCATCTATGTGATATCTATTACTCAATTCAATTTATTTTGCAGGAAATTTGAATTAACAATTGAAAGAGAGAGCAACAATAGTATAATATTATTCTTGATAAGGAAAAATAGCACCTTAGTATAACATCTAATACATAACCTTGCTTGAACTCCATATCTCATCACAGCTCTCTGTAAGATAAAGTAATTTGCTCATAAGAAATTTATATCTGGCGGACAGACTCTAGAAGGAGCATCTCAATATTTCAACAAATATAATAAAATTGAAATAAATGAGAAACTGTTCAATATTTCACTCGACAGTTTTTCATTTCATTTCAATATGAACCACCTTTGAACAAATGTTTTCCGTCTTCATAATAAACATATTAATAAATTGAAGGTATGCAAAGAAAATTTTCATTCATATCATGCGAAAACTAGTAACCGAAATGAAAAGTGCTTAACAGAGTGGCAAAACAACATAAAGCAACATAACGATTTGTGAACTTCTATTATTGGGTTTCCTGTTGATGCTCCTGTTCAAATGAATAAACAAATACACTCCTCCACAAGAGATAGGGATATCGTATTCAATTGTTTTTAAGTATGTAATCTTCGAGAAAATCGCTGTGAAATGATTTACAACTCAATAACAACTTGAATCGATCCAATAAAAATCAGTATGAGACATTTCGTCAATCTGGTCGCCTTTTTTCTGATGTTTGGTTCTTTGCATATGCTTCATGAATGGTCTTATTTCGAAATGAAGTCAGTTCATCAACGGCTTCGATTTGAAACGAGTTTTCTGAAAATGCCAAGACGTACATTAACAAACACTGAGGCTAAAAGGGCTATCGGAATGCTACAGGGTGGCCTAACTCAGGTTGTTGTAGCGGAAAGTCTCCAAGTCAGCCAAAGTGTGATATCTCGACTTAGGAATAGGTTCAGGGAGACAGGTTCCGTGTTGGAAAGACCAAGGCTTGGTGGGCGACGAAAAACAACACCTGCTCAGGATTGTTTCATCACCGTTTCGGCGAGAAGAAACCCTACATCTACGTGTAGAATGCTACGGAATACTCTTCAAAATGCAGATGGGGTCTAAGTTCCCATCGAAACCATCAGACGACGTTTGAGAGAGGGGAATCTAGGTTCTAGACATCCATTAAGAGGAGTTTCATTAACACGTGACCATATACGTCAAAGACTGGAATGGGCAAGGCAACATATAAATTGGAACGATTGACTTCTCTGGGAATAGAATTTCGTTATTTTACTCGATTTTTCTTAATCGGCCTGTATACGCTGCAGAGCTACAGGCTAAAATTAATTTGTAACTTGAAATCATATCAATATGAATTTTCATCACAAAAATCTTATTTTAACTATATTTGTTTGCAATTTGAGTCAATATCCCTAACTCATGTGGAGCAGTTTGAATGAATCAATAATGTTGGCATGGATTACAGTTCTCTGATCAGTTTCTGGACTGTTAGTGAATAGTTTGTAACTGGAACGAATTTTCGTTAGTAAAACGTATCTACAGGGATATCAAAGGCGTCGATCATTTCTGTTGAGAAATTGTTCAGGCTCTTTCGAACTTCATTTTTTTGATAAATTTTTGAAAGAAAATCAATTATATACAGGATGGTGGCAAAAAGTTATGTTTTGTCAAATAGAACACCCCAGTATTATCAGATAGGTATTTGAATAGATCTTGAAAAGACATTAACAGAAATATGGGTCAAAGGGGGTCCGTGTTTTTTTGTTTTCGACTTATGAGTATTTATCAGACACTTTTTGACAGTTAAATGCTTAAGAGACAAAAACAAAAAATCGTAGACCCTCTTTGACTTATGTTTTTGAAAATGTCTCTTCGAGAACTATTCAAATATATAATAATATACGGGATGTTCCATTTAACAAAAAGTAACTTTTTGTTACCACCCTGACTATATTTGATTTTTTCATTTTTTTTAAATCAAAATAGTGAAGTTTGATAAGGAAATAGGGAATTTTAATTGGGCCAGCCTGTACATCTCTTTCATAAGAAGTAAGAATGTATTCCAATAATAAACTTATCTGTTCAATTAGCTTATGATGTATTAAAATTATTTCTGAATAATATTTTGTCCTTGGTGGAATTTCCTCTCTGCTCCTGTTGAACATAATATAAATATATGACAGTTAATAATGAACCAACAAGTGAGCCCATTTAAGAACTGTGCCTTTGTCGGATTTCTGGTCTATTTCATGACTAAGTTTGAATGGTTGAAGTTATTCAGTTCTGTTTTTGTATATTTTCAATAATGAACCTTATCATGATTGCCATCATGAAACGCTACCGGCGAATGAATGACATTCAATTTAATTTTCAGATAAGTGTCATACAAGAAAATGGATATCCTTGGGAAGAGTATGAAGTGACTACGGAAGATGGATACATAAATACAATGCTGAGAATTCCTTACAGCAACAAGAATAAATCGAACAATAACGAACGCAGGCCACCAGTTATTCTTTGCCATGGAATGGACTGCTGTAGTGCAGTTTTTCTAAATGAAAGTCGCCTTGCATATTTTTTAGCGGACCAAGGTTATGACGTCTGGTTACCAAATAATAGAGGAACCACGTTCTCTAGTCACGTATCTCTTGATCCTACTAAGGATAAAGAAAAATACTGGAATTTCAGGTGAGGACCTTGAATCTAAATAGCACTTCCTGAAATCCTGTCTCTTTTTCAATCACACTCGGCATTTTCGTAATAAAAATTGATATTAGTTGTGACAACGGCGTTATGACATTAACGACATTTCATGAGTGCCAACCTTACTCCGTTCTAGTTACAAAAACTCGAGAAAATTATTTCATGGCCAACCGACTGCTAAAATGAATGTGAATGGAGTATAGGTGATATTGATGAGTTTTTGTGATCCATATCATATAGTGTAATAATTCTACAGAATATATCCTGCTTTTATGATTTGGGCACCATGTACGCTCTTCAAAAAAAAAATTGAATGTTTTATGACCTATTATTGATAGAGATCTTCGGTAGATACCCTAATAGCACAAAGTAGTCCTATGGACATGCATAGGACGTCCTCTTCGGACATTACGGACATCCTTGGTACGTCCATTTCTGGCACAATGGACGTTCTATGGACATCCGAGGGACGTACAAATGTCACAACTTTGAACCGAATTCGGACGTCCATCGCGGACGTCCAATGGATATCCCGTTGGGACCATCATTAGCTATCTCAACGGTATAAAAACTCACCACGACGTTGGCTATCCTATCTATTAGAAGTTTAATGTCCTTGAACCCAATGTCTTACACTCAGACGCAGATGGTATTTTCTGTTTTGTTCTCATTTCCATCCATACATACTAGAAAGTTTTTACACTTGGCCCGGATTCGAACTCGCGAGTACGTGGGGACATCGCATTACTGAGTCTTCGCTGCAACCGTCCTAGCTACCGAGACTATACGATATACATACTTGTAGGAACATATTCATTATATTGTTAATTGATTTATGGAATAGTAGTCGATTAATACAGAAATACCGTATAATACTCAAGTTTTTAGCCTTCGTTCATCATAACATTATACATAATATAATTTTCATAAGATATTCATATACTACAAAGCGAAAAAATGGAGTTTAGTGAAAAATAATATTAAATTTTGGTGTATTTTGATATACATGTATGTATTATTTGGTCCATGTAACGTCCATTACGGACTCCTAGTGAATATCCGGTATGGACATTCAAAAGATGTCCCTACCGGATATCCACTAGGTGTCCGTCATGGACGTTATACGGACCATGTAATATATACATGTTATTTGGTTCATATTACGTCCATTACGGAATCCTAGTGAATATCCGGTGAGGACATTCAAAAGATGTCCCTACCGGATATCCAATAGGTGTCCGTCATGGACGTTATACGAACCATGTAATATATACATGTTATTTGGTCCATATTACGTCCATTACGGACTCCTAGTGAATATCCGGTGAGGACATTCAAAAGATGTCCCTACTGGATATCCACTAGGTGTCCGTGATGGACGTTATACGGACCATGTAACATATACATGTTATTTGGTCCATATTACGTCCCTTACGGACTCCTAGTGAAGATCCAGTATGGACATTCAAAAGATGTCCCTACCGGATACGGACGTTATACGGACCATTTTATATATATGTATAAGTTATATGGTCCGCACTATGTTCATCACGGACACCTAATGGATATCCAGTAAGGACATATTTTTGATATTGCCTGTATTAAGTCGGTCAGGGACTATTTTGGTACCATATGATACGGACATATGTCATAATAATACTCAATGCCTACTGTGATATACAGTGATTTCAATATCCTAAGGCACGGTTATAGGTACAGTTCAAAGTCCAGCCGAGATCAACATCAAACGCAGTTCAACATTTGACCTGGTTCAACCTTTCAAAATTGTACGGAGTTATTGAAGTTGAGCTTAGTTCAAACATAAACTCAGTTTGAACTGTTGAAACTGGAACCTAATATTATTTCACTTCGAAAAAGAAGTCCTGAGAAATTCAATTATTTGTTTATTCTCTTGTTTTTATACGTATTTAATAAGCTTAATTCTTAATTCTGTGAAATAAACTTTACCCTCAGTAACATACTTGAAATAGTAGACAATCGGAGCCAACTTTATTATAGGTATAGGAGGTTTTTGGTGAAATGATGCATTTTATAATGAGTTCCTTTTAGAAAATGGCTTAGCTTTTAAAACAGCCTCTCTTCCTTATTCAAAATTGTTACCTGATTTTTCTGTCCGATCTTGATATTTGGATGGGGAGATGAATTAAGGTGTATGATGGAAAGTGCAACAAAAGTGATCATTGATTGAACACAATACGGTAATCAAAGTTGGTTGTAAGGTGTCTATTTGACGAAAAATTCCATTTTTAGCGGAAACGTGTATGTGGCGCTTGTTCTTCGAGTATTCCATGTTTTGATGAATTGTTTCATTTTCCAGCTGGCACGAGATCGGATTCTATGATATACCAGCATTCGTAGATTTTGTGATAAAGCATACAGGCTTCCAAAAAATTTATTATATTGGTCATTCTCAAGGAACAACAGCCTATGCAGTTTTCGCATCTGAGAGACCCGAATATAACGAAAAAATCGCTTTGAGTTGCCTGTTAGGAACCGCAATCGCAACAGATTCCCAGATTTATTCTTATGGTCTACTGTTCTTCCTTTATATTTTTGTCCCATTCCTTCAGGTGAGTAGATTCATTTCTATAGAATGTTTCTAGAAGGTTAGAATTATTTCTTGAATGGAAAACAATATGAATATCTTCTCGCCGAAGCAACGCTTAGAATTGTCAAATTTGAATTGTGTGTTTGTGGTTGTAAATTGATGAGGGATTACATTCACCTGCGACCTTAATATTTGGGGAGCCGAAGAGGGAAATTCGGGATTTATTCGAGCGTGGGAGTACCTCTACCAAAAATTAGACCTGTATATATGGGTAATTGTCTAGGACAGCCTGTCAGAATAGTAATAAAAAACGATCATTGTACATACTCGAGCGTGTCAGATTGAAATATATGTGGTTTATTACATGTTGAAAAGTATATATTCTCTTAATCTGACACTTTAAGTGTCTCGAAAATGTGTGGGAGGAGGTCAAAGTTGCACAAAAAAACGTCACGTGTACATTCTTAAGCGCGGTAGCGTTTTTTCTTATTTTGAAGCTAATGATTCAAGAATATCGGATAAAATATAATCTGACAGTTTCAGCTAGCCGAAACAACAAACATTGGCCATAAGGGTCACAAAAATCAGTTTTTTTGAATTATCTCCTCCCCTGGGCTTCAAATTTTTTTCGCATTCATTATAAAAGTTGTAAAGCATAACGTTTTCTACAAATTTTGTCCTAAGCAATTTTTTATACGTTCAACCGTTTTTGAGATATATGGCGATTAATGCGAGTTGTTAAGGGATACACGCTGAAGCGAAAATTAACTCGTTGGAAAATAGTACATTCTAAGGTTCAGTCCGAGAAAACACTTAAATTTTCGTGACTAATTTCGTAATTGTCATCATAGAAATACCTTGTCATTTTGACAATTGGCGAATCCAAAAATCTAGACGCCCTCTGCCGACTGAATTACGAAACTACTTTGTCAGTACTGCAAAGTCAAAACAAGTTTTGTTCCTCATGTTTTTTCTTATCTCACGTTGTCCAACAAAGTATTATTATTATTATTTGTGAAGTTATTATATTGGTATTATTTTCTGGGTTCCTGAATAGAAATATTGATTCCAAAAAAATATTGGAAAAGGTATTTATACCAGTGCTGTCAACTGGCAGGAGTTAGGTTAAACGATTTTTCTTTGCGAGAGTTTTCTGCTAAATTCAATTGACGATTTAGAAATACAATTTTATAATTTTCATACTTCCAAATGAATGCTTTTTCTCATCTGTAGAACTTGTTTCATGAGCCGAATCATATTTATGTCTCTTGAGATTTCAGTATGAGGAAAACCTTTGTATCATAACATGGAATTTAAATTCTTTAAATAGAAACTTCACAAACTCAGTATATGCTACCACAACATTATTAGCTAGGTTTAATTCAAGAAAGAATCTGTGAAATAATGGGATTTTGTGTCTAGGTACAGTGGATCACCAATATCATCGCTCGATTTTATTCCACAATTAATCCCTTTCAAATAAAGTAGGTATTTCCAAAGAATGTTGATCTTTCTTTACGAAATTAAATCAATCAATTCACTTCCGATAAATATCTTGATTTACCTACTAGAAAAACTCTGTTAGGCCGTACAAATCTCGAAAAGAGTACTGACAAACGTCAAAGTTTGTTTTCATTTCGCAGCGCCCTCAACGGTAATTGGATTCGCGAATTGGATGAATATAGATTAGACTGGAATTCTACATCTTAGAACATAGATACATGGAATGGGCATTCAGTGCTACGAATGAATTTTGTTTGTA
Organism: Coccinella septempunctata; assembly: GCF_907165205.1. Classification (NCBI taxonomy): domain Eukaryota; kingdom Metazoa; phylum Arthropoda; class Insecta; order Coleoptera; family Coccinellidae; genus Coccinella; species Coccinella septempunctata. Next base: position 18,680,557 of record NC_058196.1, read on the forward strand.
GTACACACATTCGATGTTTCTCTGTCGCGACACTAAGGCAGTGGCGTTTTATTGAAGAATTCACATGCGTCCTATCTATTCCTACTAAAAATTGATGTCCCAATCAACTATCTCAATTGTGATTGGCGACACTAAGCAACTATCTCACTCCAGTCTTTGGAATGTTTATTTTCCATTCCATGTATCTAAGTTCTAAGTTGTACATTGACCTTGCCCTTTCGCATATGTGGCTAAGCTCCTCGCCCTTATCAGTCTCTAACTCGAGAACGGTTGAGAGTATCTATATTAATAAAAGAGGATCTATGGTTTACTTCAAAATGCTTTATTGTTCAAACGATCGCACCCAATTGGACAATTCTTTTTTTGTTGTGTTTATTATTGTTAGGGCAAGGTTTATATAACAAAATATTCCCGAAAAAAATTGTACAGAACAGAAAAAAGGCATTCCTTTTTCTTACGACCAATCGAGCAATCACGATGAGTTAGTTATTATTATCTACCCTAGAAATAATTTAAATGGCAAAACTAGGTTTGCCGGGTCAGCTAGTGTTATATAAAATTGCTTCAGACAAAAGTTGTGTAGAATTTTATTATCTACAACTTTCATAATGGATACAAAAACGATTAGAGGAACTCTAATGGCTTCCCCAACTATAAGGTCTATTGTGCTCCGCATCAGCACACACACTTATAGATTACATTTTCCAAGATGGTTTACATCATTTTTATCTAAATTCAATATGTAATTTCAAAAGAATTCACAGCTCGATTTTGCGAACACTCAGTATGTGCTGAGGGTCTAAAATGAAGAAGAATTGAACAGAATTTAAAATAATTCAGAATCTTGGCAAAGGACAATAAATATTATCACCGAAGGAATAAAAACAGGATCGCATTTCGAAAAAATGACATAAAATATGAATTCGTCCGGTTCCTATTCACTTGTGACAAATGTGCCATGCAAAGTGAAAATTGAATTCTTTAGAATAAAGTATGTAGTTTTTCATGGCAATGACGAAATTTCTGTAAGGTTAGTAAAAAATATAGATTTTGGGACTTGAAAAAAAAATAATGATATTCTTCCCAGCTGACCAGAAACATATCTGTTATGTTTTCTTTATAGATCGAATGGGTTACTTTGTTATGTGTTATTTTTCTGTAACCATTACGTGTCTGATACGATATTTGGGATGTACCATTTCCCTCATGAAACGGAGAAGTAAAATTTCTGTTTTTCTAATAAATAATTGGAAATAAACAATTATTTTCCATATTACGATAAAATTTAAGTTCAAGGCGAAAAGTTAAGGGAAAGGAATTGTTCTATCTGTATATAACATTTCTGATACCACTGTGTTATGCAACAGCTCTGATATGATAATTTTTTTTTCCAGTTTATTGATAGGTTTATATTCCGAATTCATCAGATCCCGTTTTCGGCCCTGCTCAGGACCACATCGACATATACAGGCGCGAGTACCTTAGGATGGTATATAAATATGTTGGTTATATTCTTTGCAGCAGGGAATGCAAATTTCGATCAGGCAGCAAAGGTGAGTTCATTTTATTTCAAGAAGAATGGAACCATGAAAATCTTACACTCCCTTTTTTAAACATATCCACTAGAAACTGAATTACATAATATTCAATAGTACACTCCTGTAAAAGAAGATTGTCGACTCGTTATTCTTTGAACATGAATACATTTCCTCGGAATTTGAATAGAAGACTGAAAACAGTACATCAAACAAATGTGACCCAGAACGAAACTAATATACATTTTCTGAAGAGATAGTATTCATCACTTCGCAGTGATGGAAGCTTCTTTGTTCACAGTGACCTGGGAAATAGGTAAAGGAATGAATATTACCCAAGAATTTAGTACAACATTGAAAAAAACCACGTTTTTGAACAGTTCTTTACTAATAGTTGGGGAGCCGACGATGCTAAATCGGGATTTACTCGAGCGTCCTGGGACCTAGTGGATTTTGAAGATTAAATGGTAGAAAGGAAAAAAGGTTCTATGATGTATGCACTTTCAGCGGTGGGGAAAGCGTCTGCGGGGTCTCAAAGATGTGGAAAAAAATCGTCAGGTGTACATACTCGAGCGTGTCAGATTAAGATACTCTATATGCCCTACGTGTCTCTGATAATGAATTCATGCTTATCTGACAGTTTGCGCGGTTGGACTATCCGTACGAAAGAGTTGGAAATAGTAAAAAAAAAATTCCATTTTCCGTGTCAGATTTTTGGAGGATATGTTAATTAGACCCAAAGGAAGCAACTATTCAAGGGACTGACAATTTGGACGTGACGCAAGGTCACAGCGGTCCTTTGAAAATGTAAAAAAAATCGTTACTTGTACATACTCGAGCGTGTCAGATTTTCATACAGATGTTTAATCTCGGTGTTGTGAACGTGTTGACCCATTAATCTGACACTAATCAGGAGAGTTTTCTTAATCTGACACTTTGAAGATGATAAAAATTCTTTTATTTTCGAATATTTCCCTGCCTGTACCTCTAATCGTTTTTGTTTCCGTTATGAAAGTTGTATATAATAAAATTCTACACAACTTTTGTCTGAAGCAATTTTACATACTCTAGACCGTTCTCGAGTTAGAGGGCGAGAAGCTTAGCCACACATGCGAAAGGGCCAGGTCAATGTAGAATCCCAGTCTAATCTACAATTGTCAAAATGATAAGGTATTTCTATGATGGCAATTTCGAAATTAGTCTCTGATTGAACCTTAGAATGTTCTATTTTCCAACGAGTGAATTGTCCCTTCATCATGTATCGCTAAACACCTCGGATTAATTGCCATATATCTCAAAAACGTTTGAACGTCTAATACAAAATTTGTAGAAAATTTTATGCTCTACAACTTTTATAATGAATGCAAAAAAGATTTGAAGCCCAGGAGAGGAGATAATTCAAAACGCCACCGCGTTCAAGAATGTACAGACGTTTTTGCAAGTTTGGAGCCCTCCAACATATTTACGACATGCTTAAATTGTCAGATTAAGAGAATATATACTTTTCAACATGTAATTATCCACATATATATTAATCTGACACGATCGGGTATGTACAATGATGTTTTTTTTTTTTACTATTCTGACAGACTGTCCTAGACAATTCCCCGTATATACAGGTCTAATTTTTGGTAGAGGTACTATACAGGGTCCAAGGTATGTCCCCTTATATTGATCTGACAAGCTCGAGTGAATCCCGAATTTCCCTCTTCGGCTCCCCTACTATTAACCATCGTGAAAATGATCGGGGGTAATACCACGAGTGCTCGCAGTATTATCGATAGATATTCTGTTGGAAATCAACGAGATTCAATTGCCTGGTACGAGTTGTATTTATCGAGACAATTTCAGGAATCAACAAAATTGGGAAAGTATAAACAATATAATCATATAAATACATTCTGTTTATCACTCATTGTCAATACTTTAGCCGAAACAAATGAATCATCAATTCATTTGCAATAATAAATACCAACTGAAAAAATATTATCAGCTTATAAACTGCTCCACATGAGTTAGGGATATTGAATTAAATTGCAGAAAAATATAGTTGAAATAAGATTTTTCTGATGAAAATTCATATTAATATGATTTCAAGTTGCAAATTAATTTTAGCCTGTAGGTCTGCAGCGTATACAGGCTGGTTAAGAAAAATCGAGTAAAATAACGAAATTTTATTCCCAGAGAATTCAAGCATTTTAAGACTATCAATACAATGTATGGCCTCCACGGGCATCAATAAAAGCTTGACATCTTCTTTGCATACTACACACGAGGTTGTTGAACATTTCTTGAAGAATTTGGTTCCATAAACGGGGCAGGAGCTCTCTCAGATCATTTAAGGATTCTGGGGTAGGTTGACGATTATCTAATCTTCTTCGGTCTAATCTTATCTCATGCATGTTCTATGCAATTCAAATCTGGTGAGTGCGGAGGTATTGGTAAATGAGGAATACCAAGCTCCTCGTGCGTATTCCCAACTATGGCTGCACGGTGCGGTCTAGCGTTATCGTCTAGAAATTGAAAAGTTTCACCAATAGCAGCGTGAAAATTTAGCACAACATTGTCAATGACATTCTCTCTATAGTGTGAGGCGGTCATATTCTCAGGACACACAGTAGATCTGTGCGCCTGTTGAAACATATCCCGGCCCATACCATAAACACTAACCCCTCGGAATGGATGGACTTCTTGGACATAGCGACTATTACGGGGTATGCGTCGGATTGTCCATACCTTTATTCTTCGAGAATCTGAAAATTGTCCATATCTGGATTCATCAATGAAAAGGACACTACGCCATTGATATGTTGCCTTGCCCATTTCAGTCTTTGACGCTTATGGTCACGTGTTAATGGAACTCCTCTAAGGCTTGGTTGTTCAATTCTGTTTTAAACCCAGATTAAAGTTAATCCTGGATTAACTTGACAGATTTGAACGGAAATGTCAGAATTAATCTAGGTTTAACTTTAATCACGAACTGAACAACCGGGCCTTAATGGACGTCTAGAACCTAGATTCACCTCCCTCAAACGTCGTCTGATGGTTTCGATGGAAACTTGGAACCTATCTGCATTTTGAAGAGTATTCCCTAGCATTCTACACGTAAGTAGATGTAGGGTTTCTTCTCGCCGAAACTGCGATGAAACGATTCTGAGCAGGTGTTGTTTTTCGTCGCCCACCAAACCTTGGGCTTTCCAACACTTTGGCTCACTTGGAGCCTTTCCGCTAAAAAATTCTTAGTTAGGCCATCCTGTAGCATTCCGATAGCCCTATTAGCCTCAACTTCTGTATACATCAATGGGAAAACTGCTTTGGGTATTGTGACCTATCGCAGGAGGATGTCAACAATATCGAGTAAAATTTTATTGACATATTTCAATTGACTTTCAATTCATTAAATGCTTTAATCTTCAGTTTTCTTATTCTCTAAAAAAACGGGAATTTCAACCATGAGAATAAAAAGCGCATATTCAAAGGAACAGTTATGATTTTGAAGTAGAGGTCAAGAAGAGCTTCCTACAAAATTTTCATGTGAATCCATGTATGTTCAAAGAATTCTGAGGTTTTTGAATATTTCAACGTCCTTTACTAAACTATCGGATGATTTATTCGAACCAATACACGTGATTCGCTTTTATAATATCATCTTCGTGTAAGTGAAGTATACTGTATTCAGTTTCTATTTAATTTATGGATTTTCATCAAGAATTGGCCACATCAGAACAATATTCATACATTTACCTTATCTTAGGGCAAAACTCGATTTACGATTTTCATGTTTGCATTGACAGTGAGTCGGTAAAAATCATACTCAATGAAAGAATGTGAAATTAGATGTTACGTTTCTGAGGAAATTTATAAGATTTTATTTTTTAATCTTAATTTTTCAGTTCGATCTCATGAAGTTCAGCCAGACTACACCTAATACTTCTTCAATTCGTCAAGCGTATCATTACGTGCAGGTAATGAGAAGTAAGTTGAAACACCTTCTATCCAACAATACTCCACTGCAATAACTAGTGAATGTTGAACCTGCCCCTTGTGTATTTCTTTCAGTTGTGAACTTTCGATGAAAGATAAGTATCAATTCATCTAAAATTATCATCATTGTAATTTTTCAACTACATAATCTAACAATGATTATAAAAACCCCTTCTGGTTCATCGTAAAGAATTTTTTTTTATCTAGTTTATTCATTTTTTTGTGTGAGTGTGTCAGAAACACGTATTTCGATTATTTTCTTTTCGGTTTATATTTTCGTTTCCATTCGATCGACAGATGCTCTCTCTGTGATCGGCACCGATCACAGACAGAGCATTCAACTTATCTAAAGCTAAGAGTTGTGTTTTTGGAGTCTGTATTAATCAAATTCATTCATAATGAATTTTCTGAGAGAGGAGAATATTTTTAATTTTTTTACTGTGAGTAAATGATCTTATCATTGTTGCCTGAAAAACCTCGCTTATACTCATACATATTTCCAGAGAAAATTGTTTTTTTCGAGAAAAAACTGAATTAACGTAATATCCTCAACTTATGACGAACAGTTAATTGAAGGGTACTTCAATGCTGACCTGGTGATGAAAGGTGTCAGGCAACCCAGGTGACCATAACTCATAACAGTTATGAAGCAGAAATGTAACCCGCAGTTTTATAGCAGATATATCACACTAAGAGCACAAATGTCCGCCTCAAACAAGGAACACATCTCCTTTTTGAAAAGAGCATAAATAGTTCAAACATGAATCATGCAAATATTTGTTTCATGGGAGATCTATATATATTACCTTCATGTGTTATGTTTATTATGTTTCATTTGTTATTGAGAATGCTTCAACAAAAAGCTGAAAAATTTAAGAAATTATGTAACCTACTGCTATAATATTGAACCCGAATTTTGATTTTTCAAATAGTGTGTTTTTATCAATCATTGTTGAAAAGAAAATTCAAAACCATCTCACATCAGTTCGGTGAGGTATGTGAACGAATGAACTTCAGAAACAATGCATTCTCATATATTTCAGATTACAAAATTGATGTCGAAAGATTAGTGCACACGTTAATATAACTAGAAAGAATAAATTACATGATGCAAACTGATGGGTTCATGATTGTTCTCCAAGAAAGATTAGGACAAGTCTTTCTGGTCTTTGCACTTTCATGCATTCCATAAAAAGATTAATCAACAGTTCACTAATCTTTTAGCTTAGGTCAAAAAGTTTTTAGCAGAATTGTGTCTATGTTATGCGTTGTGGGAATGAGAAAAATACTATATTCATATTGCATATCCTTCTGAAGAAAATTAGAAATATATATGATTATTCATTTATTTCTACATATGAGAGACATGCAATACGTGAGGAAATAACCTATATCGAAATCTACACCAAACAGAACATTATTTATCAAATATAATTTCATATGCTGGACATAATGAAAACATAGCCTAATATGATTCATAGGAAAATACGAGAAATGATTTATTGACCTACAGCAGAGCAGTTTCTTTTCAGTAATACACCATTTCACTGCAAAATCACTATGACAAACAAATAACTAATCAAACGTTCAATATCTGCGTTTCACTCTCAGTAATCCACTATTCAACTGAAAAAACGTCTAAATGATAATAAATACATATCAAAACGACAGCAGTATCAATAGCATTTCTCACAATCCTCCATATTTGTTTACGTTTTGAAGCGCCCTCGGCGGTAGTTAAAACGCTTATGGTGTCAGCGAGGGTGTCAGGCTCTGTTCATGATCTCAAAATGATACATGACAAATAAAGAACAATGTTACAAATATGTTACGTAGATATCTTGGAGCGGAAACATGAAATTTACAAAATGTGGATATAATTTAGATACAGCACAGGTACATCCCAAATATCGTATCAGACACGTAATGGTTACAGAAAAATAATACACAACAAAGTTCCCCATTCGAAAAGAAAGAACACATAACAGATATGTTACTGGTCACCAGGGTAACTTCTCATCTCAGAATTGGGTGTTGACAAGAACGTCTGTGAATTAAGAGAAAGATCGCCCATTACTTCCATTTTGGGTACCTACATTTTTGTTTGAAAGAAAAATTAAACAAAGATGAAGATGATCCTAGAACAATAGCAGTTCCGGCCTTTTCTGGAATTTTTTCTTATTTCCTACAGTGATTTGTCTCTCAACATTCAATAATAGAAATACGGCTTTATCCCTTAATGTAAATGTCAATTCAGAAATAACCGAAAATGAAAACTCCCTTTTTCCACCACAAAAACTTCAACCATATCCGTTCATTGCAAAAGCTATGAGCTAATTTAATGCCTATATCTCGCAACAAATTTCGCGCAGAGGTGAAATTTCATTCAATGTCAATAACCATATGATGAGAAGTGAAAAATTCAATGCGGTTTATTTTGCGCCAATCACGGAATTTTCATCAATAAACAGCCGAATAACTCCGAGTAATTGCATGGTTTTCATTCCTGTAGGATTCGAGCATTATTTGGTTCATTATGTTTCCAAATTGTTGAGCCAATGATGAAAATTTCACTGCTGAAAATATGAAATTTATTATATGTATTCAGAGGTGGGTACTGAACTAACCTGGACCAGCTCACTCCATTTGAATAGAAAGTAAATCAGGAATCGATTTGCCTTCAATCTATGATTGAATTTCTTATTTATTGTGCATCGCATTTTGATTCCGGATGTAATATTCGTACTACAAGATTAAATTAACGGATTATTTTTCTACTGAACTCAAGTTGACTTCTATAACCTCAATTATTAACGTTCAGAGGAAAAAAATATGTTATCAATGAACAAGTTCAGAAATGCTTACTATCGCCACACCCAGTAAACCAACATGTTCCATACATGCTGGTGCTACATAACATTTATAGAACATTTGAAAGATTACTTTGTTTTTATAAATAAATGTTCCATATATTGTTACATAACAATCATTACATTATCACAGTTATCTTTCAAATGTTCTGTTGATGTCAGATACCAAAGATTATAAAGTAGAAAGATGGGAAACGAGGCGACTAAAGCGATTTGAGCGCCATCTGTGTGTCGAGCGTGTTTTTAAGACGCTAGGATTTGTTAAAATATTGAATATTACAGAGTACAGCATGAAGGATTAATATATAAGATGAGATGTGCTGGATATTCGATCAAAATATGCAAGTTGATCCGGAATTATCTCAAAAATAGAAGATTTTACGTGAAAGTGGGAGGAGAATGCTCCACAACAAGAGATATAGAGGCTGGAGTACCCCAAGGGTCACTACTTGGGCCACTTCTGTACAACATATACATTCACGATATTCCGAAGAATCCAAGAACCATGCTAACGTTACATGCTGACGACACAGGCACAGCAAAACGACACCGCAACCCAGAAGTAATAGAACGAGTTCTACAAGAAACGATTGACGAAACGAATGACTGGTGCATAAAGTGGAAAATCAAGCTCAATGGACAAAAGAGCCAAGCAATATTACTACAGAGGTCATATATCAAACAAGCAATCGACAAAACGAAAGCAGCGATGAATAGACTCTACCCCCTAATAGGAAGAAGAAGCCTCATGTCGAAAGAAACAAGATTGACGATAATCAAAGCCGTTGCTAGGCCTCAACTGACTTATGGATCAGTTGCTACGATGTGCCATAGATGCACCTTGGTTTGTCAAGAATAGACAGCTTTATAGGGACCTAAAATAGGAAACCATAACGGAATTCATGAACAGAAAAGCAGAGAAATTATTCGAAACAGCGAAAAACCATCCGAATCAAGACCTCAGGAGACCAGTGGACTACGACCCAGAGGAAGACAAAAGGAGAATGCGAATTTACCGAAAGAGACCAAGGGATCAATTAAGAGGAGATTAAAATAAGAACATAAACTTATTGAAAAATCCAATAAAGTGTTATCCATTAGAGGATAAACACATAAATCCCAGCACGATAGTGTGCGAGAAGAACACCAACTAAGAGCGATGAACGGTTTATAGGCAAATGCCCGGAATGTCTCGAGCTCAGGATAGTGAAAATCCCCACACTTGTTCTCCCTCAGGAGAGGGTGGTTCGTCTGATTTGCAGATTTTCCCCCTGATACACCAAAAAAAAAAAATTGGATAATCATCAGTTGTAGATTTCAAAAATATTAACCGGAAGATGAAATGCATATGATGCAGTGGTTGGGAATGGGTATCTCCCGAAGGAATTACAAGAATGTTAAATTCTTCAACAAAAATTCTTATGCATCGATATAAGTAAAAGGAATTAAAGGAAGTTTCAAGTCAAGATGAACTTCACCTTTGAACAAAAAGTTCACATGAATTAACAAATTAACAGGACAACTGGCGCGTATTTGTGGCTGTTCACCTCAATACATTGATATAATAATAATAATTAGGTATTTATTGGTACCTTAAGACATTTACAATGTATAGGACAAGTCAAACGAAAAATCAGTTTTCGGGAACTTATTCTACGATGACATTAATCGAGAATCCTGTAGTAAACTTTTCGCATTAATTCACTCGAACATAAAATTCTCAAATGACACTACGTTTTTGGGTCTCCCAATAGGAGGAAATTCTTTGTCATCCTCTTCATTTACAATCTTTCTGATTGTGGAAATATTCAGCTGAAATATAAGTCGTTTAGATTCAGATGAAACATTAGATATATAAATTCTCTCACATTGAATATGTTCGCTACCTTACGACGTATTGTGGATTTTAGAATACCAGGGTATAACTATTTGAATGAGCGGACCTGAAACCCTGTCTCTTTTTTTATTTACTTTCGGCATTTTCGTAATAAAAAATGATATGAGTTGTGGCAACAGCGTTATGACATTAACGTCATTTCATGAGTGCCAACCTTACTCCGTTCTAGTTACAAAAACTTGAGAAAATTATTTCATGGCCAATTGACTGCTAAAATAAATGTGAATGGAGTATATTATTGGGATTTTAGCAACCTGAAGGAAATGTCTTTCTTCTTCTGTTCGAGCTTTCGAAATATTTATGTTCCCTTCTTCAGGGGCAAGGAAACTATTTTCTTTATGTTGCTGAATTCTAAATACATACTCGTTGAAGCAATAATTGATTAGGAGCACATATCTTCTGTTTCATATATACATATGTATATACATATACACTTACCTTATGATATATTTACTTTTCATTCCCCATGCATTCTTACATATAAAAGATGAGTCTTTGACTCATAAAAATATTCCAATAGTAGATTCTTGAGGTCACTATTCTTTATAAAATTTTTTCCGAGTTTGCCCTGATAGAAAGATATAGCGATTTTAAGTTTTCATAATGAGCTATGCCACTCCTGGAGAAAAAAAATTCTCTTGAGACTAACAAACTTAATCTTTAACTCTACACATCTGTGGATCTTTTGAACAGAGTTGCATTCAGCCAAAGTACCCAATTTTCGGAATATCACATATATATTTTTAATTTTTGAACATCAAAATTACTCGAAACCGGCACTTTATACGAGAAAACATGTAAAAAGCTTTTATTCCACAAAACATTCAAATAATCATTAGATAGCGTCTAACTTAGTTTCAAGAGTTTGGATCTTTGAATTTTAGGTATTTTCACGGTACCTACGTAATGGTCATAATGAGAAAACTGAAAGACATGTATGGGTAATAGCTTGTGTTCGCAAAGGATTGATCCAATAAATTAAAAACTATTTTCCGAATTTCATTTCCTTCGATAAAAGTTCATGAGAAAGAACTGTATCTTTCAAAGCAAGCCGATTCGGAAAAAATGGTAAAGACAAAAGGTGTTTCTTTCGACCTCACAAATCTACTGTTGAAATATTTTTACGCTTCAAAATTTCACCTTGTATTGATGAAACACCTATCTTGAAAAATGTAGTGGCAAAAAACTATTCCTGATGAAATTTGTGTTTTTCAGTATTCATAATTGAGTACCGCCCAAATTTGAATATCTTCGAAATAGTCCTTCTGTACAACTTCAATCCAACTCTTCGCTATTTTCTAACTGGGCCAAAAATTATAGTCTTATTTTGGATATAGACTGGTCCGAGATAGAGAGTACATAGTCGAACTTTCATTTTCGAAATCTTCATATTATACAGGGTGGCCATTTGAAAACGAAACAGACGAGATTACAGACGAAATAAATTCAGGTCGATTTCTGTTTCGAGGGGGACAACTTAAGATGTAGGTTACGGACGCATAGCGCTTCAACCCTTGCTACTACAACCCTCACCCCCAATTTTTGAATAGGGAAGATGGGGTGAGTGATACCTCATTTGAAAGGTATTTTTATACTGATTTCAGCACAGTAATTGTTTTTTCATTTTATGCATTAGTTCTCGAAATATTCTTAACTAAGTATTTGAAAATGAAGTGGTGTTTTCATGGCACTTGTAGTGTTTTTTTGTGAAAAATCGACATTTTGAGCTTCAAAACAACCATGACTGTGGCTTCCTTCCTCCAATCCACTGACATAGAAATTTTTAATCAAGATGTCGAACAAACAAAGCGTATTGCGAAGTAGCCCAATCTTGCTGAAACTCAATCTAAATTATCTTCGATATAATTTGCAGTATTTCCAATATGAATTAGAACACATACAAGTCTCGATTCAAAACTAAGAATAATTCACATGTCAAAGAACCAGTAAGCCAACTTAATGATCTGTTCGTAATAAATAAAAAATTATCGATTCTCATTTTTTTGAAAGAAATATGAATTCAATAATCAACAAAATGAAAACATTATTGAAGCCAACTGAGAAATCACTTCATAATTAAGTCGGAAATCGTTTCACGAATTGGGACTGGAATATTTCTGTGGCATCATTAATGATTTGATTTTCTTACCTGGTAATCTGATTAGAGATATGTACGTATTTGGACTTTTTGGAGATTTCTATCGATCAAGTGTTACCGCATGTTATTGGAAATACTGCAAATTATATCGAAGATAATTTAGATTGAGTTTCGGCAAGATTGAGCTCCTTCGCAATACGCTTTGTTTGTTCGACATCTTGATTAAAGATTTCTATGTCAGTGGATTGGAGGAGGGAAGCCACAGTCATGGTTGTTTTGAAGCTCAAAATGTCGATTTTTCACAAAAAAACACTACAAGTGCCATGAAAACACCACTTCATTTTCAAATACTTAGTTAAGAATATTTCGAGAACTAATGCATAAAATGAAAAAACAATTACTGTGCTGAAATCATTATAAAAATACCTTTCAAATGAGGTATCACTCACCCCATCTTCCCTATTCAAAAATTGTGGGTGAGGGTTGTTTGTAGTAGCAAGGGTTGAAGCGCTATGCGTCCGTAACCTACATCTTAAGTTGTCCCCCTCGAAACAGAAATCGACCTGTCCGTATATCACCACAGAGTCTTTCTTTTCAAACCGAGTTACAACCTTCATTTGTAGAGTTTTTCGTAATATTTTTCAGATTGGAAGAAATATCGGATAACCGAAATGACCTACAACAACAACATTGTTCAGTTCAAATATCGAACGAGTGATTCATCAAAACAATAACATTCGGCGAATGAATGAATGAATGAACATTCGACGAATCAACAGAGGGAATGTATCAATTTCATTGAACCGATAATCATTATTAATGCCATTATTTCATCAATTCATTGATGCCAGACTACCCAGCTAGGATTTATATAGGTCCAATTAATTCGATATAGAATCATGGTACACATGATTTTTCTAGGAACTACGGCGAGTACGGCGCAAAACTTGGATTTTGAGAATGGAAACACTCTCAAAACTTTCGGAATCCTGATAATTGATATTGAAAAGTATTATTTTGTAGATCATAAAATGATGAAAAATAATACTTTGATTGCCCATATTTGGATTATTCTCGATTGAACACAAATCGATGATGAGAGGATCCGCCAATCAAACTATGATACCCTGATCAAAATATAATATTATACCACAATAATTTCTCCTACTTACTATAATTATTGGAAGTTTCTATTGAAGTTTCTTCGACAATATTTGAACTCTGAGTGTTCAAAGATAATTATGACTATAACATATCAGTGTCATCCACATTACCAATAGTAATTAACTATACAGGGTGTATTTCAAGGTGAGGCGTTTTTTTCAACAGAAGGTAGAACTGGTCAAAATGAAGCGTTTCACCAAAAATCACCTATATGCAACTTTCAAAATGACAAAGTTGAGAGGAAAGTTGAAAACGATTAATGAAATAGATCCTTATACGACCCTAAACCAATTGTTAGCTGAATTATCGCAAATTAGTAGGAAAAAACTTATCTCCTGATTCGACCAAGTGGTTTCATTTAGGATATTGGCTCATTCGATATTTACGTGGTGATGAAAATGGAAACTTAGGATTGCCGAATTCTCCTCATTATTTTACAGTAACATACACGATTTTATGAAATCGCTCATTTCCATACCAACCGAAAAAAGAGACCTAGGACACAAGTGTAAAAAATAGAATAATAATCTCACCAATAAAATTCGTCTAAATTATTCCCGAATTTTTTCACAATGGGCACCACAATCTTCTTATTCAAATATTTCAACAATCGTTGTAAAAATGAGACGAAATGGAGAAACATCATAGCACTTTTTTAACATAACTAACATTAGCACTTTCAGAAACTGCCTCGATTATCTACATGCACGATACAACAATTATGATTCTCTTAAAAGTGACCTGATGCATCTAATCCGATGAACTTGGTACTGAACCATTCATTGTCCAGCCATATGATTATGTTTTGTTTCGTTTTTGCTATGACGGAGTCACCTTATCACTTATTTTGATGAGTTCTTCCTTCTGTCACAAAACTTTGAAAACACCCTGTATAGTTGTCACTTTCAGTACCATCTATCTCTTGGATTAGCTATACGTATAATCGATACTCGTGATGCAATATTTACTTTTACATACCTTATAATTTGATGGAAAAAAATGTCTCTGTGTTTGTAGACTATCATTGAAAGAAACCAAGAAATTATATGTGCCGAAGTCGACGGACTCACAAAATTACTATTAAAAGATTAAACGCTAGGTAAAACGGTTTGTCTCCTTGCCTATAAAATAGTTTTTAAGCTACTGAAATGAATATAAATCTTCTCTACTATTCTTGTTACGTAAATTACTTAGAGAGCTCTGCAACTTCCGGTTATACCGTAAACAATCTACTAATTTCTTCTTTGGAATAATACACCCAGTATATCTTCGCATGGTAAGCTACTTTCATGGCAATTTCAAGAGCTTACCACATTTTTGGTCGAAACTTAAGGGTTCAAGTATTTTTGGGTTTCTCATGAAAAAAATGGTGAGAATAGAAAGTCAAACTTCTTTTATTATTTGATGTATTTTTGAAGACCTTATTTTAATTTGATAACTGTTGAGAGGGTCCTTGTTGGTCTGGGTTAAAGAGACTCAATTTAAGAAAATGCCGACGTTTCGATTTATTTAAAATCGTCTTCAGGGCTCTACAATAGATGGTACACATCAAGACGCTATTTAAAGAAGGTAGCATTACAAATCAACAAGAAAAATATCAGAACAATTGGGAAGGAAACATATATAGAAAGTTTTGTATACGAACAAACCACTAAAGCAATCAAACATTAATGAAGGGTAAGGGAAAAAAAAAGATCGAACAAATTAACAACTTGGTTACATATATACAAATATAAAAAGAGTATTTATTATTGACCCTTCAATGAAATAAATTGAAGCTACTCACATTGTCAGTTGGTCTCTATTATCTTCAGTAATAAATAATTGAGGGATGTTATGATAACAGGCATACTACGGAATTTGACTTGAATCAGAAATAAAAACGAAATATATTCAACGTGAATAATCATATGTCAAGAAGGGAAGGAAACAATATGTAGACACACGAACATGACTAATGTTACGTTAAGATATGAGATTTGGATCATATTGAAATAGGCCGTGTTCAAATTCTCAATGTCACTCCTCTTATTGAGAGAATTTACTTTTTTTTTAGTTCCAGCATTTCACATAACAACCTTTTACTTAAATTAGTTTGGCAATCAAGTATCTTAACACTATCGAAATCGAACGAGTGTAATTCATTGAAAGAATGTTCAGCTTATGCAGTGTTGTTATCTTTCATTTTAGCTTGATTGTGTATATTAACACAATCTCTTTTGTGTTCAGTCAATCTAGTTCTCAGATACCTGTTAGTTCGTCCTATATATACTTTGTTACACTTTCTGCAAGGGATACTATAGATAACACCAGATTTTAAGTCAAGAGCAGTTTTCGACTTCAACTTGGAATAAAATCCCCCGACGGTATTGGCTGGTTTGAAGGCAATTTCAACGATTTGATCTCTTAAGAGTTGACTCACCCTTTCAGATAAACCCTGTATATTAGGGAATCTTAAAATATCTTTTAGCTGTGGTTAGTAGTGGTGTGTTGAATCATTTTCGTTCAAAATTCTTCGAATCAATGATACCGGATAATTATTCTTAATCAAAAAACTTTCCTTCCCAATTGTTCTGATATTTTTCTTGTTGATTTGTAATGCTACCTTCTTTTATTATTTCTGAAATTCAGTCAAATACATAAAGAATAATTATTTTATAAAAAGGGATTGAAAGCGAAGATCTCGAGATCAAATTCAAATTTAGTTCTTCATTTCATAGAAATATTGAGGAAAAACTTCTCAGATTCTCATATCGCATATTTATTAAGATCTTTTTTCAGGAGGACGTTTCACAAAATATGACTATGGACCTGAAAAGAACCTTAAGAAGTATGGATCTATAGAACCTCCGGAATACAATCTTTCCAAAGTGACTTCACCTGTTGCCCTTTTTTATGGCAAAAACGATATGTATAACGATTACAGACGGGTAAGAACAGAATTTTTATAACTTGCTGGGCATTGAGGAGCCAAAATTCCATTGAATGATGTGGAACCCGTATCAAATGATTTTCGTCACTCAAACTGTGAGGGATAAGACATATCAAATATTTCAAGAATCAGAACACATACAATGAGCCAAATAAAGCATTGAGATTGAGTTGATTGAAAATGATTTTAGAATCTTACCTTGAGATACTTCGAATCAATCCAATGAATATCAAATCTGCAACAAAAAGAAAAGAATAAGCTCAATTGTGGTATTAATTCAATCAATTGCTTCTTTTTCTATATGAGTTGGTGCGGGTTCTATATTTCGTATTAATTATTATTATTCGAAAAACATTACTGGATGCATAAAAATGAATTCTCTCGCAAAACACTTCATTGTTTATATTTTCTGATCACTGTTTGAAATGCATACTTAATTTTCCAGGACAAATTGGATGAAAAGTTCGCTAACGTCGTTTATATTCATGTTGCTGATGATGAATATTTCAACCATATCGATTTTCTCATAGCGAAGGACAGTGTTTCCCTTTTATATAACGACATGGTCGAAATTATGAGGAAGTACAAAGCAGTTTGACAGAGGCAGCTGTCTTCAATGCACAGAATGCTCCAGCCGAAATATCTCAGTAATATCGTAATAAGTATTTGAATTAATGCTCGTAGGCTATAAAATAAATGTGTGACAAACTTTCAATAAAAAAATTTATGCATACTTTTTTATATTTGAACTCTAAGCTTATTTTAGCAATGAAAGCAATAACAGGACAAAGGTTATATATTATCATTTTGCAGTTTTGACCAAGAATATGTTAAGTGGTCTAGTAATTGAATAACACACTCTTTCCTAGCGGTACAATGGATACCTCCTATGAGTATCTCTCATTTTCCCAGGCCAGGTATCATGTTGTGAATGCAAAGAAGGTACCATAGTAGATATTTGATCTGGGTTCGAACTCAGTATTTCTTTTTTATAAATACATATCTTTTATCAGTCGTCATTTTTATGAGGTGAATCAATTAAAATCATTAAGGCCCGGTTGCATCATTCAGTATTGAGCCAAGATTTAAGTTGATCCTAGATTAACCTGACTGAATTGAACGAAAATGTCAAAATCAATCTAGGATAGATAGATAGACACATGGAATGGAAAATAAACATTCCAAAGAGGAGTGAGATAGTTGCTTAGTGTCGCCAATTACAATTGAGACATTTGTTCGGAGATCAGTGTCACATCAATTTTCAGTAAGAATAGATAGGAAGTTTACCATTTTTTCAATATAACGCCACTGCCTTAGTGTCGCGTTAGACAGAGAAACATCGAATGTGTACTAAAAACATTCATTTGTAGCACTGAATGTCCATACCATGTATCTATGTTCTAAGGGATCAACTAATTTCGAACTGAGCAACCGGGCGTCAAGGTGCCTACAGATAACTACGCATTATGACATGGTCCCACGTCACGACAGAGTGAACTGTAGACACCTTATGGCCGATGGCACCGTTTCGCAGGTAACCATGGTTAAGCTGATAGATGTTCAACATTATTTAAACGTTGCTTAGCGGTTGCCTGTTTGCACCGTAAAATCATAATCGTTGTTTTATTTTATCATCGATATGTTTGGCAACACCACTTACAGCATGAACAATTCAAGATTTCAGCGAAGCACAGAGGCCAAGTGGCCAGCAATATCATAAAACATCAATGCAAGGGCGGTCCTTGACTGATTTCCTGGGGGGAGGTAGTAATTGAAAGAACAATTGAAATTTCAAATTAAGACTTCAAATAACAGCCTGTAGGTATCTATAGGTAGCATTTGCAGTCCCATATTTTTTTTTTAATTGTACAAGCAATCTCTCCTTTTCATTTCATTATAATATTGTTTTTTCTCAGTTTTTTGATATGAAAAATTTAAAAACTCGAATTCGTTATGGGCTCTGGGGAGGTAATAACACAAATAGAAAATACAGTTGTCAATCGAAGTACTACTTCAATCAACCCCTCAATCGAGCTTTAAACTGTCAAATTTCTGCGTTTAGTTTAAACGATGTTTAAAGGGCCTTATAATCAACGTTTAGGAACTGTGCAACCCGATTAAGGAATTAAACGTTGTTTGAGAATATAATCGTTGTTTAGACAAACGGTGCAAACGGCCATTAGAGTTGTCAGTAGAGCTGAAAATTATATGAGGCACCCGGTTGCAATTGCTATCTTTTTTTTTCATTGCACCTAACCACTCGAGATTAGAATCAACCCCAACCCTTCTGAGCTGGATGCAGAAGTTCTACCTAACAGGAAAGAAAAGCAATATAGATTTCTGGTACATTATCGAACAAATGTCACAACATGGTGAAGAAAGAAATCGAGATGAGAAGAAATTCTTGTATCAGGGTGACCACTATAATGACATTTGTTGATTTTATTGAGAGGTAAACACCAAAATTGTTGAATAGCTGTTCAAACTGGTATATCAGGCAATGCAGATTTTGCACGAGGATGTATTGGTATCTAGTTATCCTAGACCAGTTCCTTGCATAAAAAAAAATATTGCGTTAACATAGCAACGAACAATAACTCATTAGAAGTGTCAGTGTGAAGTTTGAGGTCTAAAAAGTAAACCAGAGTTACGCAATAAATTAAAAGAAAGAAGATGTCCACCGAATTGTGAAAATCGAAAAATTGGACTATCATCATCATCAAGTACCTGTATTTAAAAGGGTTAAGAGGTAAGCAGATTTACGAAGGTATGCTTAATACCCTTGGTGATCAATTTCCTTCGTATGCAACCGGGAAAAATTGAACTACAAGCTTCAAACGAGGTAAATTTTCCATTGAAGATGATGACCGATCGGGAAGGCTAGTTTCTGTGTCAGTCCCCAAAAATATCGACGCAGTTCACGACATGATTTTATCAGATCGTCGAATTGGGCTGGAACGGATATCTGAAGCATTTAATATTTTATACGAACGCGTTCATCATATAGTTTTCGTCAATGTGGACATGAGGAAAATTGCTGCAAAATGGATCCCCAAATGTTTGAATGTTGACCAAAAGCGTGCAGGGGTAGAAGCAAAGCGTTCGATCTGTGCTCGATTTGAAAACGATGTAAACTTCTTAAACCAAATATTTACTATGGATGAGACTTGGGTACATTTCTACGATCCAGAAACAAAGCAACAATCGATGGAATGGCGACACTCTGGTTCTCTACAACCTAAGAAGTTTCGTGTGCAAAAATCTGCTGGAAAAGTTCTTGCTTCAGTTGTTTGGGATTGCCATGGAGTAATCATGATTGAATTTTTGGATGAGGGTAGAACAATAACCGGAGATTACTATTCGTAACCGGAGATTACTATTCGACATTACTGACCACTCTACGGAAAAAAATTAAAGAGAGCAGATGCGGAAAGCTATCCAAAGGTGTTTTATTTTTGCAGGACAACGCCCCTGCACAAAAATATCATGTTGCCGTGCAAAAAATTCGTGATTTAGGGTTTGAATTACTAAAAGACCCCCCTTATTCACCAGATTTGGCTCCATCCGACTATCATCTCTTTCCTCAACTGAGAAAAAGTTTAGGTCGTAAATTTTCTTCCAAAGAGGAGATAATAAAAGCTGTGGAGGTCTGGTTTGCAGAGCGAGAAGAAATATTTTTTTTGTAAAGGTCTAGAGACGTTGCAGGTTCGCTATAATAAATGTATCCAATTAAGAAGAGAATATGTTGAGTAATAAAATATTTTGACTTTGAAATTTTGTTTGGTTCTATAGGCTGAGAATTTTTCAATATATCCTCGTACATATTTTTTATTTTTCCTTCCCTTATTTTTATCAACTCGCAGCATGAGGATAAATGCCAATATTTCAACGAAACAAAATCCACTCGTGAATTCTCCGGGGAAATCCAAATTTAAATAAGCTTTTAGCACACACAATTACACAATCATCCTGACCTCTGAATTTTCCATATATGTAATTCGGATGTTTACTCAAGTGCTAAAACCGCACACAAAATCGGACAAATCGAGTCTGTCGCTTGTGAAAGTTCAGGAGGGATAATTCTGGAGTCATAGTTCATGATGTGCCCGGCAGCGTGAGCTCGCCTCAAGAGGGTCCAAACCGAAATTAATATCAAGCTCGAGAGATCAAAGCGGAAAGTCAAACCACGAGGCAGAAAAATATTATAACAAGCTGGAGGCTTATAGGCGTTTCGACTCGAACGGTCGCGTAGCGTTAATCCCCTGCCATGCATTTTATACATATTTAAAGATGTGCGCCCTCAGGAAGATTTAATTGGAAGAGCTTCTGCTCATATAATACTGGAAGATGTTTATAATATTCAGCGTATCAGGTGAGTTATTTCTTTTTGTTTGGAGTTTTTTCAGACGAAATCTTTATAGGTGATGGGTGCACATAACAACAGGGTGGGCTTTTGAAAATGTAATAGACGGAATTAATTTTTTTTTGGAAAAAATGCTCCGACGCGTCAATCTTCGATTCGAGATCTAAGATTGAATTCAAGACCATATCTCTTCGGAAATCATGAGTGCGATAAAAAATATTGTAACGTGGTTACCTCGGAGAAAACTTATCTCGAGCGCCAGCTATTCTTTTCACTAGGAAGAATAGCAAACCTACCAGAGTAGCTGCTAGTCGGAGACAGAGTTCGCTGTTTTCTAGGGTGGTAGCGATAACGAAGTAGTCAAAATCAAATTATGTACTAGTTTATTCACACCTTCGGAAACTGATTATATGTACAACGGACATATGTGTAGGTATGAAATATGAGCGAATCTATCAGCAAACATACATTCGGGAAATTCTATCCGGTCACGAGCAATTCATAAAGTTTATACCGGGTACAGTGAAAAATCAAAGGTTGTTCAATAAAATGCGCCAACCACAACTGACGAAATGAATACTAAGGATTACCTCGCGAAGTGAAATGACTTGCTATACGGTGTCGGGATGTAATTAATTGTATTTCTCCAATGAAAAGAAACACAACCATGGCGGATCTATTCGAGACTTTTATTCGCTACCCCAAGGGCTATAACGCTCCATGACTGATAGCGAAGAAAAGGTCTATTTTTAGAGCAACTACGGGATCTCACTGACGACGAGCGGTATCTCATATTCTCTACCCCAAGGGCTTACGCGCCATGACGATAAAATATAACAGAAAGCGATACAGTACAGCAGTGTCAAAGAAGTAACCGGTGTAGGTCTAATTAAGAAACTGAACGGTAAAAACGGGGACCTACCTCCTTTATTTCATGCACTCGCGGAAAAGAAACGAAAAACTAAATTCCTAATAGCACTAATACTGCCAACACAAAATTATTTTTAAAATTGTTGAACGGCTTGTCGTGTGCACAATTAACGTCGAGTCGCAGAAAAGTACGGAGAGTAAAAGAGTCAAAGTGAAAGAGCATAAATCAAAAAGTCAAAGAGACTGAAGTAACAGAGAATCAAAAGTCAAAAAGTGACCGTCGCGGGGGAAAATCTGCTATTATAGGCAAATCCTCACACACGTTAAAAATCTGAAAATTCCAGAATGCGACAAGAATGAAAAACGTCGTCAGCTCCGGATTATCGCATATCAACATCAGAAAAACGTCGAAATCTCCAACGGCATGCAAGAAAAACAACATTAAATACAGATAAACGGTTTTTTACACTTACTCTGCCTATCGGAATGAAAATACTGAATATTTGAGAATTGAATATTTTCAAAAGCGGAAATATGAAATGAAATGAATGCACTAAAATGAAATCCAATTTTCCTCAGAAAACTGGGATTCATTACAATATAAAAAATGATAAGTCGCTAGGTCTAGACGGCTTCCAGCGGAGATATTCAAAGGCCTGGATGAAGACATTGTTAATAGTCTCCTAGCACTATTCCGCAAGATCTGGGAACAAGAGGATGTGCCACAAGACTTCAGAAACGCTTCAGTTATCAACTTCTATAAGAACAAAGGTTATACGTCAAATTGCAACAATTACAGGGGCATATCGTTGCTTAGCGTGGCCGGAAAAATTCTCTCGAAGATTATGGCTAATCGTCTGACTCCACTATTAGAGAAGCATTTACCTGAATCCCAGTGCGGCTTTCGACCAAATCGAGGTACGGTGGACCTAATTTTCGCCCTGCGACAGCTGCAAGAGAAGGCTTATGAACAACAATCAAGGATCTATACAACCTACATCGATTTAAGTAAGGCCTTCGTCTCGGTGAATCGGAGAGCGCTATGGAAAATCATGGGACGCCGAGGAGTACCCGCAAAATTCTTAGCAGTGTGTAAAAGCCCTTATATCAACAACACCGCTAGAATACAGCATAATGGCTCTACAACCGACCATTTCTTAACCAACTCTGGATAAAACAAGGCTGCGTATTAGCTCCTTTACTGTTCAATATTTTCGCCATAGCTGTCTCGATAATTGCTGACATGAGTATGCCTGTAAGAGGTGTTGGAATGAGATTCATATTTGAGGAGGCCTATTTAACCTGAAGCGCCTCAGAGCAAAAACCCGTTGAAAGTTTATCACGAAACTTCAATATGCAGACGACTCCTCACTTATAGCTAGCAGCCCAGAGGATCTACAGATAATGCTGGACACCTATAAACATATATACGAAGCTTTAGGCGTTTGACTCACTATGGACGAAACCAAAATCCTGGTAAATCCGCCAGAAAGCCTTGAAACACATATCAGCCTGGAGAATGAAACTCTAAAACAGGTCGAGCAGTTCAAATACTTGGGAAGCTTCATAAATACTAGGGCTAACCTAGACACGAAATACACAACCGTATCAATTCGGCATCACGGGCAGTCTGGAAGCTGAAGGTTTCAAAAGGAAGGAGTGTTTCAAAATCACGACCTCAATCTGAAGACCAAGACAGCTGTTTACAAAGCAGTCGTCCTCCCAGCGCTTCTTTACGGAAGCGAAAGCTGGAAGCCCTACAGGAGACATATTAAACAGCTTGAACAAACGCAACAAAGTCATCTAAGACATATAATGCACATCAGATGGTTCCACAAAGTTTCGAATGCAGAAGTTGTAGAACAATTGAGACTCAAGTAACGAGGGCCCGACTAAGATGGAGCGGCCACATTCTGAGGATGCAAGACACTAGACTCCACAAAATAGCTCTATTTGGCGAATTCACAGAGGGAGCCCGAAAACCAGGAGGCCAGTATAAGCGCTTTAAGGATATACTACATCAATCCCTGAAATCAGTTAATGCCAATCATAACTGGGAACAACTAGCGTTGAACAGGTCATAGTGGAGGTCTTTGGTACACAGTTATAATGGAGACTCGAGAAGGATACACCGGCGGCCAGATCTGGTTGGTGGAGTGTGGAAGGATCTGCAGGTCACGGTTGGGTCTCTTCAGTGACAGGAGGGCACACAGACGCAATTAGCCCTAATAAATTACAAGTCTGTTCGCATCTATTCCCGGTAACAGGATACAGCAATGATGATGATGATGATGATAATGATGATGATGATGACCACAATTTCTGATATTTGAACAGCTTGATTGCAACAAATTCAAATCAAATTAGTTGGTCCTGTGTGAAACTGATGCTGAACTAGCCAATGAATTAAAATGAATATCTATAGATATAAAAATTAGATCAGTTCAGATGGAAATAATATTTTGACTCGGACTGATAAAAAAAGTCGACAACATTTTACAAGGAGCTTCGTGGTGGCTCATTGAATCAAAGTATAATATATGTGCAACAACTAGTATCCCGCTGAAAAAAAAAACTTATTGTAAGTGATAATAGTCGTCACTTAGCCCTAATTAATATTCTGGAAATATTTGATCTATCTTAAAAAACTTCCATTTATGCAGATCGAAGATCTATTCGATCTTAGTGATTCTGGCCATATCGAAGGACTGGTCTCTACAGAAATAATAATAATGATAAACGCAATTTATTGACTAAAGGGCAAATAGCTACGACAGTCTTTCCCAAGTGACCAGTAACATATCTGTTATGTTTTCTTGGGAGATCGAATGGGGAACTTTGTTATGTGTTATTTTTCTGTAACCATTACGTGTCTGATGCGATATTTGAGATGTACCTGTGCTGTATCGAAATTATATCCACATTTTGTAAATTTCATGTTCCCGCTCCCTGATATCCACGTAACATATTTGTAACATTGTTCTTTATTTGCCATGTATCATTTTGAGATCATGAACATAGCATGACACCATAAGCGTTTTAACTACCGTCGAGGGCGCTGTAAAACGTAAACAAATATGGAGGATTGTGAGAAATGCTATTGATACTGCTGTCGTTTCGATATGTATTTATTATCATTTAGACGTTTCGTCAGTTGAATAGTGGATTACTCAAAGTTAATAAGTGCAGATATTGAACGTTTGATAAGTTATTTGTGTGTCATAGTGATTTTCCAGTGAAATGGTGAATTACTGAAAAGAATTAAAGTGCTATGGATATCGAACTGTAGGTCAATAAATCATTTCTCGTATTTTCAT
This sequence comes from Coccinella septempunctata, assembly GCF_907165205.1. Lineage (NCBI taxonomy): Eukaryota > Metazoa > Arthropoda > Insecta > Coleoptera > Coccinellidae > Coccinella > Coccinella septempunctata. The sequence continues at coordinate 18,705,587 of NC_058196.1, forward strand.
AGCAGTCCTATAACACATAATAGGCTATGTTTTTATTATATCCAGCATATAAAAATTATATTTTAATAAATAATGTCCTGTTTGGTGTAAATTTCGATATAAGTTATTTCCTCACGTGTTGCATGTACCTCATATGTAGAAATAAATGAATAAATCATATACTTATATTAAAAATTTTCTTCAGAGAGATATGAAATATGCATATAGTATTCTATTCAAGCATGAAAAATTATGGAAATCAATATAAACTATTGCAATATTGAACTCGTATTTTGATTTTTCAAATAGTGTGTATTTATCGGTCATTTTTGAAAATAAAATTGATTATTGTTCTCCAAGAAAAATTAGGGCATGTCTTTCTGGTCTTTGCACTTTCCTGCATTAATGAAGTGTTGATTATTTTTTTTATGGAATGCAGGAAAGTGCAAAGACCAGAAAGACATGCCCTTATTTTTCTTGGAGAACAATCATCAATTTTATTTTCAAAAATGATCGATAAATACACACTATTTGAAAAATCAAAATACGAGTTCAATATTGCAATAGTTTATATTAATTTCCATAATTTTTCATGCTTTTTTTGAAAGTATTTTCAATAACAAATGAAACATAATAAACATAGCACATGAACGTAATATATATAGATCTCCCATGAAACAAATATTTGCATGATCCATGTTTGAACTATTTATGCTCCTTTCAGAAAGGAGATGTGTTCCTTGTTTGAGGCGGACATAGGAGCATAGCTGCTACATAAGCGCTCTGTATTTGTACTCTTAGTGTGATATATCTGTTATAAAACAAGGAGCGTGGGATATATTTCTGCTTCATAACTGTTATGAGATATGGTCACCTGGGTTATTCCTACAGCCAGGAAAGTTTATAATATTGAAATGAGATTAATCAATATTTGGAGATTCATGGTTTGGAAATTCATCATTTGGATAAAAAAAACCTGAATATAAGATAGTGGTGAATCAATTAGCTCTTCATTTTGAAGTGGTGGTCATTGCTCGGCATCTTGCTTGCTCACTCAGTGGGCAGGACTGTCACTGAACTCCTCAAGATGTTCTCTGATAGTTTTTAGAGGGTATTTTGCTCTCGACTTGGAATGCTGGTTTCGTTGGATTAAGTGCGGTTGCATAATTTCCCAGTTGTGTGGTGGCGAATTTAATGGAAAGTTCTGTCTTTCTGTCCTCTATGGAGGACTTGAGGACAACGCTGTTTTATGCGACGTACAGCATTGTTGAAAGTATCATCAGGTTACGTTTCGGTGCGAACGTAAATATAATTAAAGTGAAAAACCTCATTTTCATATCAACGTATCCCGTATATATAATAAGATAAGAAACCGACCGACGGTGAAATCCTAATTCTCTGACAAAGTGCTTGAAACCATGCCATAGATTTGCTCTAGCAATTCTCATTTCCGTTGTCCTTTGAGAAGTATTGTGTCATCGATTCTGATTTCTATAATTCAAGAAAACATAAATATTGTCCATTATACTGTAATTAAACAATTCGTCCAATTAATTTTTTTTTATTGCTTTTTATCCAGTTTACATAAGGAAACTTTGAAAGTGCAAGGTGCCGTTACTAAAAACATATGCTCCTTCAAATATCCCCATCAAAATTAATATGTATGAATACGAAATCGAAGAAAATCGGAGCTATTCCATTTGAAGCAAGGCAACCCTGCTTTTCCGCGCGTATTCTCCAGAATAAAATTATACCATTCGCATAAACAAGAACACCGAGAAACTAACAAGAATTTGAATATTCACAAAGCAATCGTAAAAGGAAGGATGGATGTTGTATCTTAGGGCGTATAAAACGTAATATGAATAGCACTCCCAATTCATCCTTTCCATTACGTAACCCTGGTTTTGGGGTTTGACTTGATTAAGAATTAATAGAAGGGGTTTGTTGAAGGCATGGCTCTTCCGTTTATTAAGGAGAAGGTACGAAACCCACTTGGATTGCTAATGTTTGATAATGAATTTCAACCTTCATTCAGCTGATTGACTGGATGTACCGAAATGAGTCGGCTTTTGAAAATACTCTAGCATTATCTATTTGTGTTACTGATTCATAGCTGATGGCCATGTGTGCAGCTTTTTTGTCAGATTTTATCCAATTCAATTCGTCAAGAAGATGCGATGGTTTGAAGATTCTTGAAAGGAATCCACAGAGAATACGATGCGTATACTCCATTCGCTTTTATTTTAGCAGTCGGTTGGCCATGGAAATTTGACACATTTCACTCTGTATAGTACGAAAATGTGGGGTTCTGACGCTTGTCAAAACATATTTGGGTTTTAAATCAACGCTATGTTGCCTGTTATACGTAAAAGTTTCTGTTATTACGTATTTTATCACAATATCGAATCTCTTCGGGAAATATGTGACGAATATAATTGAAGTTTACACAAACTGATTGAAGGCATACCAAATCCAGTTATTTGCATGGACAATACAAGAGATCAGTATAATATCATAATATGCACTAGCTTGAGGAGAAATAATGTTCGTCATCTTCTTTGGCTGAAGTTTGAATACGTTACATCGGTTGTAGATTTAAAAAATATTTACCCGAAGATGATATGCATATGATGCAGTGGTTGGGAATGGGTATCTCCCGAAGGAATTAACAGATAATTACAAGAATGTTAAATTCTTCAACAAAAATCATCTTGCATCAATATAAGTATAAGGAATCAAAGGAAGTTTCAATCAAGATGAACTTCACCTTTGAACAAAAATTTCACATGAATAAACAATTAGCAGGACAACTGGCGCGTATTTGTGGCTGTTCATCTTAATTGATATAATAATAATAATAATTAGGTATTTATTGGTACCTAAAGAAATTTACAATGTATAGGACAAGTCAAATGAAAAATAGAAAAATCAATTTTCGGGAACTTATTCTACGATGACATTCATCGAAAATCCTGCAGTAAACTTTTCGCATTAATTCACTCAAACATAAAATTCTCAAATGCCACCATTTTTTTTGAGTCTCCCAATAGAAGGAAATTCTTAGTCATCCTCTTCATTCACAATCTTTCTGATTGTGGAAATATTCAGCTGAAATATAAGTCGTTCAGATTCAGATGGAACATTATATAAATTCTCTTACATTGAATATGTTTGCTACCGTCTGACGTATTGTGGATTTTAGAATATCAGGGTATAACTATTTGAATGAGCGGACCTGAATTCTAAATAGCACTTCCTGAAACCTTGTCTCTTTTTTCAATCACTTTCGGCATTTTCGTAATAAAAATGGATATTAGTTGTGTTGCAACGGCGTTATGATATTAATGACATTTCATGAGTGTCGACCTCACTTCGTTCTAGTTACAAAAACTTGAGAAAATTATTTCATGGCAAACCGACTGCTAAAATAAATGTGAATGCATTATAAGTACCTATTCACTGAATTCAACTGTACATTTTACCGAACGTAGATAACTTTGAACTCCATACGTAAAACGGAAAACTCTATACTGATGAGCTTCAATAATATTTCATTAGTGCATTTTCAAATTGAACAAAATACTTCACATCAATACTTTTTATCCATTATCACTCAATAACATATGAATTCTCCGTCATATTTATTTCAATCAAATGCCGAGGTATTTCTTTAACGTTATTAAAAGAAATTTTTCATGAACAAATATTGTTTCATATTGAGTGATGATCAATTGGGAAAATTCAAATAAATTCTTCATTTCAGTGACAAGAATGTTTATTTGTCTATACAACCAATAAATCAATCATAAAACCTTTTCGATGATTTCAAGTGAATATTTCTTTCAATGAAGGTAATCTCTGAATGAATTATTCGAATAAATTTTAAAAAATAGGAATTTTCAGAATATCTCGATTTCAAATCATAGAGGAGAATATTAATAAGATTTCAGAAAATCTACAGGTGGTTCTCATTTCCCGAGAAAAAACCTCGTCCTACTGAAGAAACTCATCGCTTCATCAAAGAGTCTAACAGCGGGTGTCATCAATCTAGAATATGGAATCAATTTCAGAAGCCAGAGCTTCGTTTCTTCCCTGAACCGATTCATTATTCATCGGAAGACTAGATTTACTCCTATTAAATTCAGCATTTGCACTCCTATCTCCACTTTCTCGGGCCCCACATGGGACTGAACGACTTCTTTTCATGAATGATTAAAATGGCAGAGGCCGGAAGGCATGGTACGTAGCTCTGATTAATTTTGGAATCTGGAAATGTCGGATATAATATGCAGTGACCATTGTCGTGAAACACATTGCTCTGGATGACTGATGCTTGATGAAGGGGTTAATGATGGAGAAAGATTTATGAATGTGGCCAATGACCATTGTCCTTCGAATAATAGTGAACAGGCTGTTTTCTTATGCCCGAAAATGATCGATATCAACCAATTGTATTAAAAAAATTGGTTATAAGGCGAATTTTGCGCTAGTGATTCATTTTTAGCTTTCAATAGAAATTTAATCTGAGAGAACTCTGCATCTTCTGAAATTCTTTAGGGTTTTCACTCCCATGCAGTCTCTGAAACAAAATCAATTAAAAGATTGAAATAATTGATTTTCTGACATCCGGTAATTCCAAAATTAAATAAATCAACGTGTATTGACAAATCGATGTCAATTGAGAAACTTCAATTCACAAGATTTTTCAAAAATTCGTAAAATGAAGGTGTCTGATATAGACTCCAAAACGTTACCAAGTTCATCATTTTATAGTTTTCATTCATTGTTAGGCAACAATTCTGCTCCTGACCAATTAGAGCAAGAATTTAAGCAGCAGCATAATCAATCATTTCAAGATTTTAATTGATTTTGTTTCAGAGACTGCGAGTGAAAACCCCAAAGAGTTTCAGAATTTTGTATCTATATACTTACTTTGATTACCACATTTCAGTGATGTAACCTTCCTGTTGTGTAGGATCACCGGTTATGGTATGAAGTTCTATGTCCTATGGATGAGGGTAATGAAACGAATTCAAAATCAGATGTGAAAATAAATGATAGAATTAGAAGAATAGAATATTCCGTTTTCTAAGGCGTTGGATAGTAGGGAATTTAACAAGATTTCAAAATATGAAAAAAGACGCAATAATAGGTATATATTCACTAATGAAAAAAAAATTAAATATAATGTCATCTTTTATTCAGGTACCTACAGTTATTGTACAGATTGTGTCTCACCCTTTTTCAGATTCTGAATAATTTAGTATTTAGTACTTTGTATGTTGAAACTATACTGGGTAAGTCTTCGATTCGTACGAATATTTCAACAGTAGTTTCTTCAGGTCAAAAGAAATACTTTTTCCTTCACCATTTTTTTCGATTCGGCCCTGATATAAAGGTGAAGCTATTTAAAGATCCCATAATCAGCTATGCCACTCCTGGAGTAACAAAATTCCCTTCAGAATAACAACCTAAGTCTATGACACTTCACATCACAGAGTCGCATTCAGTCGAAGGACCAAAATTTTCTGAGTATCACTGCGTTTTTGATTTTTTTATATCAAGTTACTCGAAAACAGCGCACCATTAAAATTATTTCTTCAATTCTACTATCATTCATTCTTTCCTTAACGTCATAGTGAATTACGAGAGAGTCAACCGGGGCAAAAACAATTCTTGAAAATTACCCTCTAGATGAGCTGTCCAGAGTCCACAGGTAAGGCAGCACTTCGTACTATTATTATCTGGAAGCCTCTGCTTCCACCAGGATCCATCCTTTGCCACAATTCGTGTTCTATCCCTACTGTTAGTACGATTCTCTGCTAGTGTGAAAACCCGGGGGGGATCAGAACGCACTCATGGGTGAACCACCGCGTCAGCAAATCCTACACAACTGCCCATTCAGACAGAAGCATAAACTTCATATTGAACATAAATAATGTCGCTGCAACAAATCTACATTTTAAAATTTTAACATCTAACCACTTCTCAGCTATAGCAAGAACATGATCATTTCTCAACTCGTCTGACATATTCTGATGATGAAAATAAAATGAAGCATACTTTTTTTTATTCAGTAAATTTGGCACTATGTTCGATATCTCATATTGTGTCAAATATAAACCCAAAGTTCATTATAAACTTAATTACTCAGAAGGTACGTAGGAGCTGCTGTATTTATAATTATTTTTAGCGTGAATGCATCAGAAGAATCATGAAATGAATTGATGAAATGAATAAATAAAGTGGATGCTGATATTTATATGTGGTTTTTTGATTTGCTGTGCGATTTATCCTTCAAAATTTACATTTCTTCCAACATTATTTTCTCTTAAAATGAATTTAAACTTAGTACGGAATGAACATTTCTTTCATTTTCCATTTTTTGCTTCGATGTAGTGGAATGAACAAATCTTATGCTGATTTTCCTCAGGTACAAGATGACAGAGAACATTGACATAGAGAAAGGACTAAGGAATACCCACATGAAAGTGTCTGATATGTAGAAAGAGGAGAAGTTATGGTGTGGCCAATACTTGTCCCTTTTCTGTGGGCATATCCGTGAGCGTAGAAAAATTCTAGAAAAGGACAACTGGCCGCATCTTCGGAAGTCACTTTCAGATTTTTTCGACGTTTTCACTGTAGAGCAGAATAGGGATTATTCAGTCCATTCTCTATGTCTATGAGTGGGACTCATAGACATGTTCTTTAGTTTTTCAATAAGATTGAGATCAGAATTAGAAGAATAAGAAAAAGCTGATGTTTTTATGAAATAACTCAGGAGAAGTATGGAATGTCCGGGAGAGTAGAACCCCTTTTCACTCTGAAGCCACTTAAGTTGTATCTGGAAATGGTAGCAACTCATTTTTTCGCGTGAAGATATCATCAAATAGATAACGATAGATAATAGCAGTGTGATGGTGCGATGAATATTTGGAGTACAGTAATTCTTTTTTTAGAAACCGAAAATTGGCTCGTGTCCCCCTAACCCATAGAAGAGTTGAACAGGGGGCGAGAGATACTTGACCATGAGTTTGTTTATCAGGAAAAACATTGAAAGTGTATCAGCGTATGGAATATATTTTTTCTATTTCAGAGTCACACTCCCTTATGTCCGAGATGTTTTTCACTTTCTTGAACCTTTCCATATTTTTTTATATTTATTTTTATTGACTCGGTTGTATTCTCGTCCATGCTATAGGATGAAAGTGGTATCAGAATCAGTGTGGTCCCGTTAAAAGAAAGTCGAAGCGAATGAAGTTGAAATTCATAGTGTGGACGTTTCGGATGGGATACAGATCAATCGAAACAAACTTGAAAGTATAACGTCGCCATGAACAATCATCCGTGGTTATTCGAGAGTGATCTACAATGCTCAGTTCACCTATAAGACAATTTTCATTTTGTGTTTTTTCACAAATATGACCACTGTGCGTCGTTGAACCTCATTGACGTTTTGAAACGATTTAGTTTGCGTAACTGGTTGATGAAACGATACTTGCTTTCATAGTAACGTAGTTAAAAATTGAATAATTTTCGTCGCTAGACGATTTTGAAGGAATCTCCGAGGAAAGCTTTCCTTTGAAAGCTCAAATTAAAAGTAGAAAAAACGTCTTTTTCTACAAGCGTGCGCGTTCAACCTTTTTCCCGCACGCATTTCAAGTTGCAAAGAGTCACTTTTCCAAAACGTGCGGGAAAAACGCCTGCTATTTCTTTCCCGCACGCATTTGCGTGCGGGAATGGATTAGCAGGGGTTTTTCCCGCACGCAAATCTTATAGAATAAATTAAATTCTATCATGTCTCTATGCACCGAACGTCAACGATGAGTAACCCATGGTAACGACATGCAGAATTACGTCTGTCATTTTATATGAATTAATCAAATGAGAAATGATCTGTATCGTGCAATTGATATATTTATATATTTCAAGCGCTTGTAGAAAAAATATTGTTCCTAACTCTTGCGGAAAGTGTCTTGCCCGCACTCAACTGCTTACCCGAACTCTGCTTCGCATCGTTCGGGCAACGGCAGTTTCGTGCGGGCAAGTATCACTTTCCGCACTTGATAGGAAAATAACTATTACGTTTTTTCTACTTTTAAATTGAATTCGTAGCAATATCCTATTCAAAATTAGAAAAAATATTGCGTGAAACACATTAGAAAACACTATTTTTCGTATTTCGCGTTCTTTTTCGCAACGAGCGAAGCAACGAAAAATAATGCTTTTCCCAACTGGTTGCACAAATAACTATTTCCTCATATATTTGATATCCAATCCAAATGCCTCAGCACATAACGAAGACCAAGGAAATATTCGAATAATTCATCATAAGCATCAGTTTGCCGGGATCTACTGAAAGAAGAATATTTCTATCGAATACAATCATGAACAGCATTCCATAGAGTGAAGGTAATAATAATTCCTGACGAATAAATCATTCCGAGTCACCGATCAAAGCGTTGAGTTCCATGTTTCGTTCGACAAATTAATATCCGATTGCAGGAATTCAGCTTCGAACCCCTGATTGCCGATCTGATTTCGAAAGCCGTCCACCCGCATTCAGTTGATGATTTGCACAGCTAAGGGTTCATATGGATCCACGAATATTCGTGACGAGGATTTTGATTTGCTATCTGGAATAAATGAATGTTCGCTCACCAAAAAATGGAAATTTTTACATGCAATGAAATGAAATCAAAATTAAATTACATATACGGGGTCCTGTAGCAGTGGCGGCGTGTTTCATATCTCTATTGTCGAAACATAGAAATCTATTTTTTTATAGTATTACCTAATTGCCCCAGCAAAATAAAAGTAATAACGTTGGTCACACGGGCTTTCCAATTTTCACTTGGCGGGTACAACCCTGCTGTTTCAACTTTTATATTATACATATTTCATTTTCTTGGTCTCAACTTGAAAACATGAAGACACATTACGATAACCTTCACTCCGAAAATATTCATCGTTTTGGATATTTTCAGTCTCAATCGAATATCTGAAATCATAAAGTGGTAGTTGGAGAGCCGGACAGGTAAATTCGGGATTTACTCGAGCGTGTCAGATTAATATAAGGAGACATACCTTGGACCCTGTACAGTACCTCTACCAAAAATTAGACCTGTATGTAGAGGGAATTGTCTAGGACAGTCTGTCAGAATAGTAAAAATTTCGAAATTGTCATCATAGAAATACCGAGAAATACCTTGTCATTTTGACAATTGTAGATTAGACTGGGATTCTACATTGACCTTGCCCTTTCGCATGTGTGGCTAAGCTTCTCGCCCTTATCGCCCTCTAACTCGAGAACGGTTGAGAGTATATAAATTTGCTTCAGACAAAAGTTGTGTAGAATTTTATTGTCTACAACTTTCATAATGAATACAAAAACGATCAGAGGTACAGGGAGGGAAATATTCGATAAAGAAGCATTTTTATCATCTTCAAAGTGTCAGATTAAGAAAAGCTCCCCTGATTAGTGTCAGATTAATGGGTCAACACGTTTACAACACTCTAAATAACCATCTGTATGAAAATCTTACACGCTCGAGTATGTACAAGTAAAGATTTTTTTTTACATTTTCAAAGGGTCGCGGTGACTTTGCGTCAGGTCCAAATTGTCAGTCCCTTGAAAAGTTGTTTCCTAGTTTCTTCTGGGTCCAATTAACAGATCCTCCAAAAATTTGACACGCTGGAATTTTTTTTTTTAACATTTTCAACTCTTCCGTACGGCCAGTCCCACCGCGCAAACTGTCAAATAAGCATGAATTCATCATCAGAGACACGTAGAGCATATACAGTATCTCAATCTGACACGCTCGAGTATGTACCCTGACGATTTTTTTTTACATCTTTGAAACTTTGCAGACGCTTTCCCCACTGCTGAAAGTGCATACATCATAGAACCTTTTTTTCTTTCTAACATCTAATTTTCAAAATCCACTAGGTCTCCACGACGCTCGAGTAAATCGAGATATAGCATCGTCGGCTCCCCAACTATAGTATAGTTGCATTGAAATTCGTAGAAATATTGTACCGATGTTATATCGAGAAATCGTGAAAATAATGAAAAATAATCGTTGCCATTTGAAGAAACAAATCTATGTTCTACCGACTGATGAGTGAATACTCTGGTTTATCGTCTTCACTCAATCAAGGTGAGCTACACTCAATCGCATCCCACCTTATTATCTTTTATCTTATAGATAGTTTAGGTCAGTCCCCTAAAACTGGCCAGTACCCACCCAACCCCAGACTTAGGGTGCCCCACTGCATGGCTCACAAGTTTGTCTGCAGACAATGACACAACTAACACACGTTTACAGTAACAGAGCAATCAATGAAAATTGATGAATTTAAATGAGAAGGCCGAGTTGTAATAATGATGCAGGCCATGAGATGAATCCTAAATTGTCTGAATCTGGTTGGTCATCAATGAGATCAATATATTAAATAAGAGTAGAACAATAATACTGAGATTAATATAAACATCGTTGGTCTTGAAGAGTATGAAGTTCATCAATGAATACAACATTTAGAGAGCCGCGATGCTTAAGCATAACTAAAACACCCATAAAAAAGGAGATACAAATTCATTTAATTATTGCACATTGGTATAAAAAAGGCATATGCCCAAAAGAGTATTCACATTTTGAGAATCATCTTCAACAGAACGAAATATCCTATCTGAAACAATTAAATTTAAAAATGCAAGAAAAACATAAACAGGTACTACTACACTACACTTCAGCATGCACAAAAAGTTATACAAAGTTAACGAGAGTATACTAATTGAACTCTTATTGTTTTCTTCATCTTATGTAATGGATCGTTAAACACATCTCTACTTAATTCAAGGGAATTACATGTTGCCATCATTCTACCTGGGGAATTTTGTGCCGAATTCGTATTTCTGCAATTATTATAAAAATGCTAAGCTATGAGAGTTACAAGATGAGAGTACTATGGGGGAAACCACTATTTATTGGTTTCGAGAAGAGCAGGAGGCTTGAGATCTAATCTGAATATGGAGCAAGATGAATGAACATGAGAATAAATCCATGATAATATGAAGTATAATGAGAAGATCATACCAACTGAGAAGGAACACGATTACCAGAGCAGAACTACTAGGGTGGAACCAAAACGAGAGACTATGTTTTGGCCTGCTACTGACCTTTGAACCATATTAGAGGAGTTCACATCGTGTTCTGAAAGAAATCAAATAAATCCAGGTTCCATCCGACATTAGTAACTAGTAACATGCGAGTGGTCAACAACAGAGTTGAGCTGAGAAAAGAATCAACTGATTCAAATTAATGAGATTAGCACGAGAATATAACAAATCAGCACTCATCATCATCAAAGACATAAGAAAGTTCAATTCTGGGGCAACATACCCATTTCCATGTGAGAAAATCTACCAGAGGTGTAAAATACAACAAACTATGTATTTATAAAGGGGCACATAATTGAGTTTACTCGAGTGAACATATAAATGGAGCAGTATTAATAAATAATTATAATAAGGATTTAAAAATATGATATTTTCATAAACTCATAAATGGAAACATTTCATAAACAATGAAATCATAGAAAGCACATCACATCTTGCGTAGAACTAGCCAACACCAGAATTGAACGAAAAAACGTCAAAGAGAACCACCTAAGATGAGATGAACTGAAAGAGAATAAACAATACCTGATCCCCACACAGGATAAATGAATTCATCAATGTGAACAAAAAAAGTGATTCTTGCTTCAGCAGGAACGGAAAGTTCTGACAGATCCAGAGCGGTACTATATGTGTGGCCTTGGGAACTAGTAAGGAGCATAGACAAGAGCAAGGTCGGAGGGGACATCAATCAATATCTGGTTAGCCTAGGGCAGTTCCATGCATAAAAAAATATTGCGTTTCCATAGCAACGAACAATAACTCATTAGAGGTGACAGGGTGAAGTTTGAGGTCAAAAAAGTAAACCAGAGTTACCCAATGAATTGAAAGAAAGAATATGTCCACCGAAATTGTGAAAATCGAAAAATTTGAGTATCGAGCCATCATCAAATACCTGTATTCAAAAGGGTTAAGAGGTGAGCAGATTTACGAAGATATGCAATACCCTTGGTGAACAATGTCCTTCGTATGCGACCGTGAAAAATTGGACTTCAAAAGAAGTGAATTTTTCATTGATCGATGATCGATCGGGAAGACCAGTTTCTGTATTTGTCCCCGAAAATATCGATGCAATTCATGACATGATTTTATCAGATCGTCGAACGGATATCTGAAGCACTGAATATTTCATACGAACGCGTTCATCATATAGTTCACGTCAATTTGGACTTGAGAAAAATTGCTGCAAAGTGGATCTCCAAATGTTTGAATGTTGACCAAAAACCTGCAAGGGTAGAAGCATAGCGTTCGATCTGTGTTCGATTTGAAAAAGATGTAGACTTCTTAAACCAAATTGCTACTATGAATGAGACTTTGGTACATTTATACGATCCAGAAACAAAACAACAATCGATGGTATGGCAACACTCTGGTTCTCCAAGACCTACGAAGTTTCGTGTCCAAAAATCTGCTGGAAAAGTTCTTGCTTCAGTTTTTTGGGGTTGCCATGGAGTAATCATGATTGATTTTTTGGATAAGGTTAGAACAATAACCGGAGATTACTAATCGACATTACTGACCACTCTGCGGGAAAAAATTAAAGAGATAAGACGCGGAAAGCTATCCAAAGGTGTTTTGTTTTTGCAGAACAACGCCCCTGCACACAAATCTCATATTGATATGCAAAAAAATCGTGATTTAGAGTTTAAATCACTAGAACACCCCCTTTATTCACCAGATTTGGCTCCATCCGACTATCATCTCTTTCCTCAAATGAAAAAAAGTTTAAAAGGTGGTAAATTTTCTTCCAACGAGGAGGTAATAAAAACTGTGGAGGTCTGGTTTGCAGAGCAAGAAGAAACATTTTTTTGAAAGGTCTAGAGACGTTGCGAGTTCGCTGTAATAAATGTATCCAATCAAGAGGAGAATATGTTGAGTAATAAATGTTTTGACATTAATTGAAATTTTGTTTGGTTCTATAGTAGGCTAAGAATTCTCGTATGTCACAAACGATGCGCTTCGGACGTATTTTGCAATCATAAATGTGTTAGAGAGTCCAAAAATCTTGTACTGTACATACTCTCCGATGTCGAATAGATTTCAAAACATTGGGATTGCAGTGTTTTTCCAAGTACATTCAACCTTAATGTATCCAGAAAACTTCCGGATGGAGTTCTGGGAACTGAACTGTTGCATTATTCAAACCACAGTTAACTCACGACGGTACTCTTGTGACTTGACAAATTCGAAAACTCATCTGAAAGTTACCATCATTATAATATTCCTTTCCTGTCTTCCCAATCTGCATCAGAACTTAATGGTCCCAACAGCGATTTTTGCGGGATTTGATCACCCGGCCCTGCTGTTAAATATTCTACATGTTTAACGATGTAACTTTGAATATTTCAAATATGAGATTAGAATACTTACTCAATGGCTTTAGTTTTTTCGAGTTATCTATTACATTATTACTTCCGAGGAAAGAATCGGTTGATGTGACAAAGATATGTCACATCTTCGAAATGGAACATTGTTTTCCAACGGAATTTAAATTCGTGCATATTCAAACAAATGTTCTAGATTGTTTTGGGAGATATTTCACTCAGTATAAAAGGAATAGATCGGTTCACTACTATAAGGATTCAACATTATGTCCAACAGATTCATCATTAAGCAAATATGCACATCTCTGCTTTGAGTGAATTGTGATAAACCAGGCTTTAAACTTTGAACAATTCTTTGAGAATACCGAAAAAAGTCCAGACAACAAACCTCGAGAAATCTGTTTTACTGAATTTTACAAAGCTCAATGGAGCAACAGTGAAGCTGTAAGAATTATGAAGATAAACTTGAACTATCAACAATGAGAAAATCTCTCAAGAAATCTGTATTATTGTAGAAAGCTCACTGAACAAACTATGATGTAGGTAATGCACCAACAATAATCAAAACAAACAAGTTCTGGCAACCAACAAAAATCTCTCAAGAAAGCTCAATTGTCCAATAGTTATATAAGTAGCTGTGGGTGTTGATGAACTGAATCCGATGTTGTTTAGCTTCGATGATCATTATCCTGCTATCCCAATAGAACGCAAATGCTGCAAAATGCTGACAGTTGTCGTTAACTCTGTTAAAGGATCAATATTTTTTCCAATGAAACCTGCTGAATAGTTTTTTCAACTTTCTGACAAATAATCCAAATATCACAATTCGCCTTTGATTATCTATGTACAGGGTGTCCGCCAGAATAAGACCCTACACCTTACATGCGAAAAAATTTTCAAATAAAATTTGTCTTCAACAATTCGCTATTACAATACGACTAACTCATTTGTGTACAGAGTGGCAACACAAAGTTAAATTTCTTTGAAGGAACACCCTATATTTCAATTGACAGTTGAATAGAGCTCAAGAAGACGAAATTAAATATATATAAATATTTGTTGGGGTCTCCGTCCGTTTCAGATCTATTGATAATTTCCAGCAAAAATGGTGCAATATTAGAAATACTGTAGGTTATTTCTCTAACCATTGAATTGAAGTTTTTGCTTAAAAAAATTAGGAATATCTAACTTCGACTTCTTTTCATGAACACATCATTTTTGAGAGCTCAAAAGCAATATTGCCATATTTTAAAAATTCATCATCTCATCTATAAGACAACCCATAAAGAATAATATCATTCAAAAGCTCTTTAAATCTCGAATTTAATCATATATCATCACAGGCATAAAGCTAGAGTTTTATTCGATTACTTTCATAAAAAGGTATCCAGCAATATAGTCTTTTTTGTAGCCGAATTAAGAGTCTATAGTAATGTAAATGTAAATTTCGAAAGAATGAAGGGATACTGTCCCATATAAGTATTAATTGCCCATGATATGAGCGGGACTAGAGATATATGTATTGATAGAACAGTGCCTGGGAAGGAATCAGTTCGGAAATTTTATCACCAATATCAACTTGAAAATTTGTGAAATAAATAATGAGCGAAATCATTTCGTTATTGCGTTCACTGCGTGAAAATTTTTTCGATAGCTTCTCTGGCGGACACCATGTATCTATTTATGCGTTTAAGTCGTGAGAAAATAAGGTTTATTCAATTAAATCTCACTTGAAATCCGATTGAGAAAAGAATCCAGACACTCTGGGCAACGCTGCAATTGAAATGTATACAAGTTTTTGACCAGTATTGGGGTAAATTTTCCTCCGACGCGCCGTTTTCTAACATAGTGCACATACTCATCTAAGTGGGAGCGCCCACTAAAGTAGCGTAGCACTGACATGGAACATACATGACAAAGGAGATGCAAAATTTTCAGATATCGCACATCTGAGTGAAGTGTCAGTTGCGTGAAATATGTCATTTTCAGTTCAAATCTGTAAATTATTGTCATGTATGTTGTAATGAATCCCAGTTTTCTGAGAAAATTGGAGTTCATTTTAGTGCATTCCTTTAATTTCACATTCCCGCCTTTGAAAATATTTAAGTCTCAAATATTCAGTATATTCATTCCGATTGAAGATTTCGACGTTTTTCTGATGTTGATATGCGATAAACCAGAGCTGACGACGTTTTTCACTCTTGTCGCATTCTGAAATTTTCAGATTTTTAACGTGTGGGGGGATTTGCCTATAAAAGCAGATTTTCCCACGCGACGACCTCTTTTGTCACTTGACGCTCTTTACTCTCTCAGCTCTTTTCTCTGCGATTCTTCTTTGATTGTGTGCACGACGAGCCGTTCAACGAATTTAGAATAAATTTTGTGTTACGAGGGTAGTGCTCTTAGAAATTAATTTTTATTTTTTCGTTTTCCGAGAGTGCCTTGAATAAAGGAGGTAGGTCCCCGTCTTAACCGTTCAGTTCCTTTATTAGACCTACACCGGTTACTTCTTTGACACTGCTGTACTGTATCGCTTTCTGTTATCTTTGCCGTACTTTTCCCTGTTTCGCGAGTCTGACTTTTCCCTTCGCTATAAGTCATGGTGCGTAAGCCTTTGGGGTAGTGAAGAGGAAGTCCCGTCAACCCCCTGTTCGCGTTCCCGCGTCATAAGTGTTGAAATAGAAATCTCTTCTTTTCTATCAGTCATGGAGCGTAGCCCCTGGGGTAGCGAATAAAAGTCTCTAGTAGATCCGCCCTGGTTGTGTTTCTTTCACTTCTGGAGAAATACAATTAATTACACCCCGATACCGTATAGCAAGTCATTTCACTTCGCGAGGTCATCCTTAGTATCCATTTCGTCAGTTCTGGTTGGCGCATTTTATTGAACGACCTTTGATTTTTCACTGTACCCCGTATAAACTTCACAGAGTGCTCGTGATCGGATCGAATTTCCAGAATGTATGTTTGCTGATCGATTCGCTCATATTTCATACCTACACATATTTCCGTTGTTCATATAATCAGTTTTCGAAGGTGTGAATAAACTAGTACATAATTTCGACTACTTCGTTACCGCTACCACCCTAGATAACAGCGAACTCTGTCTCCGACTAGCAGCTACTCTGGTAGGTTTGCTATTCTTCCTAGTGAAAAGAGTAGCTGGCGCTCGAGATAAGTTTTCTCCGAGGAAACCACGTTACAATGTGCCATTTCAGTGCTACGCTACTTTGGTGGGCGCTCCCCCTTTTAGTCAAATATTCTGCCGCATTTCCTATTTATTCATATAGGTATTTAGATAAAGCACATATATACAGGGCGGTTCATTGACTTGTACATATATTTTAAAAGAAGATTCAAATCTTTCTTTTTTTTTAATTTAGCTTGGTGGAGAAGATACAGGCTGCTGCAAATCTTGAAAAAATGTGATATCCCACGAAAACAGAATTCCACCAACATCATCCAATTTCTTCATTATTACCATACATACCATGAATATTGGTTCATCAGGTGCCAACAGGTGGCGCATCGTGTTTAAATTTAACAATATGCCTCAAAGCGGCCACTGGTTTCGTTTAAGGCCCCATCCTCCGGCTGAAATATCTAGTACTCCACTGTACCGATGAGATACAATGATGCGGAAAGCGGTCTACGCATGTGTTTAGATGTTTTCAGCTTCTCTGTGATTGTCCTACGCTTATTCATCACTAGCTCGCATTTTTGGTGCCGTAGCGTTGATATTTGAATTTATTGCTCAAAGCGGCCCAGCGGTTTCTCTTAAGACCGCATCTACTAATTCTACGAAATCGTCGTTTTGCCTACGCTTTCAGACTACAAAACCGAGTACTCCCTGGTCCTGATTTCTACTGAGTGTCTACAATAGATGTGGCAGAAACTTGGTGTGTTGAAAATGGGTAGAGTCATTCGGGGTAACTGACCGCAGAGGGTAAGTGTGCGCAGTGCGTATATCTCGACTATGAAATATAGGAAAGAGATTTTCATTTGGGTGAAGCAAAGGCACAGACTGCGTCATGCGACGTTTCGTTATTTTTTCATTTGCAATCAATCAAATTTACTAGTTTTCTTTTTTTTTAGCATCTCTGCAAATTCTGCCAGGTCCAAGTTCCGAGTCCGATAGTGTTAAACAATATTTTATTCGATCATACGCATATTAATCTGAATATATAATAAAAATTTTTAGGTTTTGTTAGCTGCTCAACTTAATAAAAACGTCAATTCACATTTTGGCTCAGTGGGGAAAGTGTGCGCGGGTAAGTGTGCGCATAGATTCTTTATATGGACGTTAGTTCAGTGAGGAATAAATGACGACATTGTTGATTTTCTTGGGTGAAACTTGATCAATATTGTCCTATTTGTTCAGAAAAATATGTGCTACCAACAGAGAAATGTATCAAGTGTTTTGTTCACCAGGAATGGTGGCACGAACAATAACGGACTGCTTGTAAAAAGGCGATTCTGTATTGACAATAAACAGTATTTCTCTAATACTTGTAATGACATTATTTTGTAATTTGTTTTGATTATCTGGTTCACTAAGCACTGCGTTCACTTACCCCGTGAGGGTGCGCACGCTCACCCGCAATACGGGGCATGTGAACGCATTCCGAATTTCACTATTAATTTTTTTTGGAGAAGAAAAAACCTTTTTGTTTGTTTGCTTTTTGATGTTTTTCATAGATTAGGAAATGCTCTATCTTATGAATATGTTTTAAATTTCCTAACTTCAACATTTGAAACAGGGTATGGCTTGAAAGGCAAAAGTGCGCACAGTTGCCCCGAATTACTCTACTGTTCTCACGTTTATTATCAATATTTTTTTTTGTATAATGAGAAGCTATTGATATATCAAAAGTTCTCTGACCTCCAAGACTTGGCCGAGAGAGCGCGGGTGGCTCTGGCGGGAGCTCTGGAGTGGTTTACAGCAAATAGTCTCAGTATGAATGAAAATAAGACACAATCACTGACCCTGAGTTTGAGAAAGAGATGTGATGTAGACAATGACAGCACGGTTAGGTTCCTGGGAGTGGATCTGGACGCTTCACTTACCTGGAGTACCCATGTTGATGAGCTGACATCCAGTCTGAGCAAAAATATATTTGCCCTGAGGGTTCTTTCCTGTTCGATGTCCGAGAAAACACTTAGATCGGTCTATTTTGCTCTCGTGGAGAGTAAACTGAGGTATGCTGTCATACTTTGGGGCAACTGTGCTCGACGCGAATCAGTCTTCAGATTGTATTGCAGAGACGTGCGATAAGGATTTTGGGAGGATTGAGTTATAGGGAGAACTGCAAGCAAGTTTTCGAAAAGTTGAGAATTTTAACTTTTCCATCAATCTTTATTCTAGAAAACTTACTTTACATCCACGGCAGCGACAAGCATTATCCTTTGCAATCCGACGTACACGAATATGAAACAAGAAACAAATCCCTAATCAGAAAAAATTTCTTGAGACTGAAAAAATCCCAAAGTAACCCGAAGTACTGTGCAGCGTCGTTATATAATAGACTGCCTGCCGAGCTGAGAAACCTTTCATATGTCAAATTTAAAAAGCAAATTATGAGTTTAATTCGTTCTGGAAGTCATGAGATTGTAACTTTGCTCATCTTATTTGTTAAGTTTCAATTTGTAAGTATATGGTCATGTCTTGTCGTTTTTACAATAAGTGTGTATATTCTATATAAACTTGTTGATGTTTACCTGACTTGTGGAAACAATTTTTACAATTGTAGATACACCAATAAACCATTCATTCATTCTAACGAAATATCTCTTGCGTTTTCAATTTTAACGACGGATATGTGATAATAGACCCTATTTTTGATATCGCATGAACCAGAAGAGGTGGACATTCGTTTATTCCACGAAATATTAATTTTTCGGGTAGGGAATCACCTATTGCATTTTTGCTGCATATTTAATAAACACGCTATATACAACAGATGAATTCATTCCAGTGACGAGTGGAGGTGGAAAAAATATGACTTTTTATGATGAACTTCACAATTTCATAAAGGGACGAGACAATCAATGAATTTCGTTTCCAAGAAGCAGGAATCGCCCGTTAATTGTCCTTCAGGCAGTCATTTTCGATTAAACTTCCATCGCGCCTAGTTCCGTTAGAAACTATAATAAACACCGTCCTCCCATCTCGCCGAACAGAAGCGGGAAGCAGGAACAATTTCGAAACATCGCGTTAAATTTACGCAACACCGATCGTCGATGCGGAAGCACCGTATTGGAATCGGTTTGATAACGCGGACAAGTTACGAGAGCCCGTTCTCGATCTGCGACTCGGCAAGTTTTGTATCTCGTTTGAATGCAAATTATGCGCCGCCGAATGGGGCACTCCGATCGCCGTAATTCGATATATAATGCGGAATTTTAAATTGGAAAAGTTCCCTTCGTGGCGCGTGTTTATCATGTGATGACGTCCACGAGGCACTTTCGAGCGTCGAAGAACGAAAGGTACGATGAGGGAGCTCGGATTGAATTAATTTGTGTTTGGCGATAGCAAAAATAATAATGCAGTCGATGTTGAATCAATTGATTGAATCTGAGAGGGGGTCGAATATCAATCGACTATCAAATTTCAGTGATCCGCCTTTATGTAAGCGCGTGGATAAGGATGGCAGCGTATATTTTTCATTTGTTTTTCGGAATGCTTTGTCATATCGTATGTTTTTTCAATAGACGAGTATCTCAATAAAAATGTTGAATATTGTGAGGGTTTTACTTTGACCATGAATGATCGAAATATAGTATGAAAAGTTAAAAGAGATTTCATTCTGAACTTTTGTAATGAGAGGATGGTTTTTCAAACCTACCCCCTCATTTTAGAATAATTATTTTAGTTTTCATTTTTAAGTATTTTGTTTTTGAATTAATTTTCCGAGAAATCTTTTCAAATTTCCAATTCAGGATTGGGACATCGTTCGGAATTGTAAACATTCCGCACCGTTTTTATTCCGTTTTCATTTCCTAAAAACGATGTCGCACCTTATAAAACATCCTGAATTGGAAGATAACCGAGTTTTTTGTTCGCTAGCACAGATAAGTCTTCATCGACGCATATTTTACCGAATTTCGACTGTCAGGGCACATCTGATTTCCGCACCCCACCTGTGGGTATAAAATCAGATGTTCCCCCGCAGGTCACTCACTTCCAAATAATCGCCGAAATTGAGAAAGTTTACGTTGCATCCGCCGTCTTAATTGCTTGCTGCACTACTTTCGTTTCCGGGGCCTATTGAGAATTTACCATTTTTTTATTTTTTTTTTCTGTGGGAAATTTTAGAAAGAGTTTTAGTTGATTTGTTTATTTTTTCTACTGTTCCGCTGTGAGTGAATTAGAACCAGAGGTAAAACGACACTCCGTTTTTTTTTTTATATATTATTGGAACTTCAGTTTCCCTCTACATCCCTTCTATACCCGAGTTTGAGTTCCCCCCCTACTGTCATTAAAGTACCCTGCTGGTGTGGATACCCGGGGGGTACCGAAGGCACTTTGGGGTGGCGCACCCTTTCCTCATTTTTCCGTCTTTTACCTCGTTCCTGTGTTCACCCCTACGGTTAGGGAGGCATTCTGCTGGTGTGGATACCCGGGGAGTGCCGAACGCGCCTAAGGGTGAGCCGTCGTAACTCTGTGTCGTAGTTTTTCAACCCCTTACCTGGCTAAAGTCCGATACCTGTCCGTTAAGTGTACGTCTTAGGTTCTGGCTGGCGAACAAGTCCGTAAACCCCCGTATAACTTTTGAGATCGGATCCCGTTTCATTCCGTTCGTTTTGCTCTGTAAATTCACTGATTTCGAGTCTTTCACTGTACGAATTTTATAATAGTGCCATTTGTGTTTCCTTGTAAGAGTCGACAAATATAATTTGTGTGCGTTGATTTTGGCTTTCACTGGTTGTCGCTAATACCCCAGACACCAAGGAACCTTGCCTTCGGCTAGTAGCTACCAGGGTAGGTTTGCTATTCTCCCTTAAAGAATAGCTGGCGCTCGGGTACACCGAGGAACACCGTTACACTTTTCGTTACAAAATGAGTTAAGTACATGTACAGAATGTCCCAGGATAATTGAGAATAAACTTGAATATAGGTTCAGAACCTTGAAATGAGACGACAAGTTTCCATGGAAACACTTCGTTGTAGAGTTAGGTAGGTACGTTACTTCAAAGATGAAGACATAGTTATGAATTCATTCAATTTAAGTTTTTGAAAACGAGCGAAGCCTCATTCCTACTTTGCTCTTGTCTACGGTAGTGAAGTTCAAGTGCAACTCTATGGTGCCTCAGACAACGTTACTTGACAGTTGATCGACGCAACCCCCTATCAACAAGATGTCAGATCTTTCCGTTTCCGCTGAAGCGAGTACAATTCTCTTTGTTTACTTAGTTGAATTAACTTCTCACTGTGTCAAACTGGATTATTGTAAAACTTCTCTAACCGTTCATCTCATCAAAGTAATTACCTTTTTCAAGTCTTCTCATTCATTTCTGGTGCTAAATTGTTCTACTCAAAAGGTATTCCCAGTCTTCTCAAAATTATTGTTTCAACTATTTTCATATTCTCTCCATTCTGTATGAAATGAGTCCACTTGCAAACAGATTTATAATCTTTACTAGTAATGCTCAATTGAGATGTTCACACGAGTCAACTCAATTAATGGCCTCCTGCTGTATATGTATTTTATGATATTTTATAATTCACATAGATTTTCAGACCTCTCAAGATTCTCTCACATGTAAATAGGTATGTAGCACCAGAATTGAACTCTCTCATGTCTTCCTCATTGATAATGAATGCTGACTTATTGTTTTCTCATCATCTCATTTTTTTGAATCAGTTTATTTCATTTCTCAAGTCAACTCTGTTGTTCACCTCCAACTTAGATTAATTAATCACCGTTATCGATTTCCAGATGAATGAATCCTCATGTTATCTAGAGTGGAAGGTGGAATTAGTTGTTTTCCTTCAGAACACGTGGTACAAAGGCCAGTGGTAAGCCATGACACTGGTTGATAGTCTCTCGTCCTGGTTCCACCCTGGAAGGTCTGCTCTGGTAATCGAGTGCTCTCTCAGTTGGTATGATCTCCTCATTATAATTTGTATTCTCATTGATTTATTATTCTCATATTCAATCATCTTGCTCGATATACAGATTAGTTCTCAAGCCTTCTGCTCTTCTCGAAACCAACGATTAGTGGTTTGACGCATTAGTACCTACCCTCATTTGTAACTCTCATAGTTGATCAATAAATGCTCTGTTTTCATTTGTACTGTAAATAATTTATGGTGAATAAATATAAGTATTATTATTCTTTTACGGACACAGTTGAAAGGCAATAAAGTTTCCGGAAAAAATCGTCATTTCTACAAATATTTTTCGATGAGGCTGAATAAATTGAAAGTTGCCGATTTCACCCCTCTGAGCTTTGGGGAATCAGTGAGAAATTGATTTCTAGGTTGAAAAACACCACTGCAAAATTCATTACCGTCCCTCTGAAAAAATTGAAAGAATCCATAATCAAGTCGTCATCTTTGAAGCAACGTAACTCTTCAATGGTTATGCAGTGTGTACATAAAGTATGGAATGAATTCATTTTTGCGCACTGGGATTTAAAAAAAAATGCTGGAACACATCATTACTTTTCAAGAGGGGCACATTTTAGGCATATTACCTCGCCTCTAGCTTCAACCCCTGAGGGGGTGCTCATTTTGAAGGTCTCTTGCTCCAGATTATAGCCATATAGCTGGTCAAAATTCCTAATTTTATTAGTTTTCGCAAGCTGTCATATAGTCATATTAACAGAAATTGAAAAATGATGATTATAAAATAAAACCTGTAACAATTGCGGACTTAAAAACTAGAATTAGAATCGAATGTGCTATCAGTTTTCAAACTATAAGTATGGTCCAACAGGAATTTGTCGATCGTTTGAGATACTGTCAGGCACAATAAGGGTTTCAGTTTGAATATTAAATCAAGAAAAGTAAGTTATTGTTTATAATTTGAGTAGGTAGTTTAAAGTTTGAAGTTACACTTGCAACTTCATCTTGTTAATATGATAGCTTGAGAAAACTAATAAATTAGGAATTTTGACAAGCCGTTATGTTAAAAAAGATAACTCTAGCAACTTCAAACTCTAGGGCTATAATCTGGAGTGAGAGACTTTTGAAATGAGGTATTACTCGACTCTCCTTTCCACTACAAAAACTAGGGCGCGAAGCTAAAGGCAAGGTAATATGCCTAAAATGGCCTCCATAAAAAGTAGATCGACGTGTTTCAACATTTTTTTTTAATCCCAATGCAAGAAAATGAATTTATTCCATACTTTATGTATCTAATGTATAATTTATTCATTCATTTATTGAAAACAAGACATACAGGTTTTCCAGCCCACAACAGTATTCATAGATTCACATAAAAATACATAAAATTCCTAGGCATAAATCTAAATACAATATACTTACATTCAGTGGAAAATAAAATTAAATTAAATTCAAACTTGAAGGTGATTACGGGCAAAGAAACATAAACATGAAGATAATAAAATTTCCCATGGCGAGAAGCAGAAATAGAAAAATAACTTTAATATTAATTATGTGCAAAATAATGTTGTTATTTCCCGTAATGCATAAAGGGGAGACTTCTTCTTTCCCTGGCAGCCGTTCGTGCAGTTTCGAAAGAAATTATATTTTTTGTGGTGAGATGTTTATTGAAATGAAATTTATCTGCTATGCCATTCCAATTCTAATCGCTTTACCACGAATGCAGACATCAGTTCATCTCAATTAGATTTGGAGACAAATTTCACAACAATATTTTATGGCTTGACAACAATCTTCGTAGGCATTCGAGTTATCGATGACACCGCAACCGATTCCAAGGATATTCGGACATACTCTCCAATCTTCCCAAGTACAAAGTTCAAATGTTCACCCTTTTTTTGTGGTATATCCACAATCTCCTCATTGTTCAATCTTGCATTTCGCCCAACCTTGTTCAATCTTTTGTGCGTAATTCTCCTATATCATTCCTCATAGCCGCAACTTCTGTCTTCACAGAAGATATCATCTTCTGCATCGCATCGATAGACCGATCCGCCACTGACAGCCTATCCGCCGCAGCCACTGGCCCCCCTCAACCCTGAAGAGGCGAGGTTTGAATCATCGATGCAATAGCGGCCTCAGAACCCCCGCCGCCTCGACAGTCAACCCGTTCCCATATTCCACCCGATATTTTCGATATCAATGATATCAGATTTTTTATTAAATCCGAGCATCTGCCATTCGCATGAAAAAATGATTGACATCTACCGCATTGTATTCCACAAGATTTTTTGTTGATTGAACTTGTACACATCGCGCAAACAGGGATTATTATCGCACAACCGACACAACAAGCGTCATCACCAACCCTTAAAACCTCAATTACACTCAGCCCACTTCCACTGCTACTAGCGTTGCAAGAAATATTTTCCAAAAAAAAACTTCTGCGGCAGTATCGAAGGCAATGAGCTGCTTTGTTTCCATTGTTTGAGTGGACAGACCACTTAATTCATTAATTAAGGGACGACTTGTTGGCACTATGTTCATTTGACTTCTCGGTACAGAATGAATCAATCATAGAACTATAAATATATGATATTTGAGCGTTTCGCTAATAAATACTCAAAAGTGTAGGCCCAGATCCTGTTCCTGTTGGCGATGTACGCATGAGTCGTGAATTTTTGCGCAAAGAAGAGGCAGAAAAGAGGTACAACATTATGCGCATTTGTTCTAGAGGGATCTAGACAAAACTCACTAGATGTTTCAGATATAAGTTCAAGGGTCAAATTATAAGTATAGAATTATGTGGAATCAATCTAAGATGTCTAAAATTATGGTGTACTAACTGACTCGATTTTGTTTCATTTTTGTCGGGCATTGCGGAAGATAGGTATTCAACCTCATAATGAACCATGGGAGTTCACTGTTATATACTCCAAGAATATTCATTTGGCCAATCCGTAATAGATATATGAAAAGTAAGCTAACTTCAAGTTTTGAAATGAGAAATATGTCAAGATTTCCTGAATTAACGTCCAATTTTCTTTCAGTGAATACAAAAAGTGCCTATTTCATTGAAATTCCCAAAACAAATCGAAAAGTAGCTGAATGTTATTCCCACAAAATAAACATGATTCGAAGCTTTGATCCATACACCATTTAAGCAAGAGATACGAGAATAGATATAGGTTACAGTCCTGATGGAATATGGTGGTATTGTGGTTGTTCTAGCTTTCACTTCCAGTTTTCACACAAATCAGCAAAGAGCTTATCAGCCTACAAATGCTCGCCTTATATCTGGGTTATGCTGTTTGGAACAAAATATTCTGTGAAAAGTTTTTCACAAAAGGGTCAGTACAGATGAATTGGTGTACATGTAAAGAAGGGAATAATGACCATTTTATGATAAAATGATGCTATGAGGATTGTGTAACATATTAGATCCGATCCATGTGGAAAGTGTTGGGCTGACCATTCTTCCTGACCATTGGTTCAGCAGCGTTTGTACAAGTAATTTACATATGGATCGAATATTTTTTTTAAATGTATATACATAATATATGATGTAATGTGGTTGTATTAAATTTTCTCAAAAAGATGCACTGTTCTATACTGAAGGTGTACTCACTATACATAGAAGAAAGAAACAATATGAAGATATAACTGGTTCAAAAATATGAACAGTATAAAATTATAACCAGTAAAAAAATATACAACACATACAGCATAAATATGATGAGTGTAGAATATAACCCGTATATTTGAATAGCTGTTTCAATAGCATCTAATAATTTTAGTCTTCTCTTGTGTCGAGTCATTTGTGTGAAACTTCTTATCTTATACTGTCTCTATTTCTTCGGCCTCCACATTCATATGCAAGAGGATGGCATAATCTTCATTTCCTGCCACAATACTGTTACTTGCCCAAGTATTGAATACTTTCATGACCTTTGTACTAATGTAAATTTATTCAGCACTGTTAGTGGAAAAACCACTGATTTATTTATTTCAAACACCATGTTTACTTCGGACATTATGGTGTCAGCAACTCGAAAATTGTCTTTTGGAATTATATATGTAATATAAATTCAAAATAGAATAGAATTCTTCAATTGCTAGTTCCGTATTTGACAATCAGCTGTTTATGACAGCGGAGAACATAACAAGTCAAGTGAGAATGTAGGAAGGAGTGGGGAGTGCCGCCGGCGACACTACGAAGCTCTGAGAACTAGGCTTTACACTTATTTGTTAATCTACAACCCCACGCCGGCGCCGTAATTCACCTCCTAAACTAACCTATTGCAACCGTCGAGCGAATTAAAGGCAGGATACCATAGGCCCTACTGCGACGTTGCATTTCAATCGTGAACAAGGCTCCTCTTGAAGTCGGCTGTGATGAAATATTATAATTAATAAACGACGTGCACTGTAATCAATTGTTATTCATTGTTGCTATGGTTACTATAATTCTTTTTTTCTGTGTTCCTTTATCAGCACTTTCAGTGACGAAAAGAAAACAGTGAATAAGTGAATATGAAATTAATATACAGGTTTGCGGAATACCGAATTGGAGAATGGTTTCGACAAGAAACTTGGCAATTTGTTTCGGAGATAATACTCGTAGTTGATTTCACACACATACCTTCGCAGAGAATCACCTCATAAATCCATCTCCAATCCAATGTTTTCACTTACAGTGTCACATTTGATGAAATATGGAATTCTCAGAGACGACAATCGTATTTCATGGAGAATTATACGTTTTACGATCCCAAGTCCACAAGGAGAAGAGTGGAAGACACTCCAACTTTCGACGTTCCAAATATAAGACAATGGCACCAAAATCCATGTCGGTGTTCTGGACGCACCATTAATCACTTTCCAAGATTAAATTTGAAAAATTTTTAATTTCGAGCGTATCTCCGGTCTGAATTTCTGTTCAGGATTGTCATACTTCATGTTTTGTGAGGGAAAGGATGAATAATAAAACTAGATGATGGATAGTTCCGATAAGTTTTTTTTATCCTTCCAGTGGAACTTTATGAAGGATTTCCCAAGATGACTTTCAAAACACAATGACTAGAAGAAGATTGAAAAAGATAAACTCTCGGAGTGGCGTTGCGTTGCTGTTTTTCCAACTGCAAAAAGCATAATTTATGAGCAAGTGATTTCTTTCCCGATTTTAGGGAGTTTAGGGAATTTTAATGGAATGATGAGGAAGAGCGGGGAATTTTCATTACAGATATTGAGAATTATGAAATTAATAAAGTCTATGTTCCAATTTACGGAGAAGCTTTGAGACTCAATTAAGGAATAAGGAAAAAAATTGCCATATCATGCTGTGATTATTAAAACGAAGTTAGTGATTTGAATTTGTCTGCCCAAAAAATAGTTTGCTGACGTATCAGGAAGAAACTACTTACCAGATTTCGATCAAACTAGAAATCCAGAAAAAGTCTTAAACTGAGATCTTCAAAGCTGACTGTAGAGGGTGGGCAAAATTCGCTGTCTACTGAAGGGATCTTTGAAAATTGAGAAATTGTCACTCGTATTCGAAATCTGATGTTTCATTCTACAGGCACTTTTTTGTGAGGAATTCGAATGTGATATTGTTAAATTTTTTGATCAAATCATTTTCGAGATACAACAGGGATTTCTGATTTTTCAAATGTCAATTAAAGTGGAAAGTTCTTACATCTTGTTGCAAATTTTTTGCTGATTTCAAAAATATATCATATATCACATGAATGTAACATAAGAAAACATGTCAATACTTTTTTCTGCTTTTCGATTAACTGTTGAATTTTCAGTAATTTCAGTATGGTGGCGTAACCATAGCGACCGTCGAAAATGCATTATGGTCATAAAAATCATATTATATATTATTACTCTAGAATGCTAATCCAGTAGTAAGAAATGCGGCGAAAAATTGACAGTGGTCGTTAATACGAATGCGCATCATTAGTTTATTTTCTACATAGACTTAAAATAACATGGACTCCGCCTGTGAGAGAGAAGTCGTTAGGTTGAATAAGATGGAGAGTTTGTGGGCAAGCTGTCAAAAGGGTATAGAACACAAGTTTATGCGAAAATTTTCTTCAATAAATTTTAAACAAGCTTCTGAGAAGACACACAGGAATTCCATAGCATTCCTTCGAAATCAATTATGTCAAAAAATATGTGAGTTTTAGTCAAAAATAGATGTAATGAGAATAATAATCAACGTATCAACACCTTGTGGGCAAAGTCTGCGAAAAATGTAAAAATTTTCCATAATAAATGTTCAACAAGCTTCCGAGAAGGCAAACAGGAATTCCTTAACATTCCTTCGAAATGGAAAATATAAAAATTATGTGAGTTTCATTCAAGAATAAATATAATGTGAATAATACTCAACGTATGAACACCTTGTGGGCAACGTCTGCGTTTATATCCATCATATGATTTTGACATTGCCCACACGGAATCAGTTCATCTCTTTCTTATTCGATTAGAACGCATAAGCTCTTCTCTCTTTAATGCACACAACCTCTCGATCTACTGAAAAGTCACGTGACAGTGAGTCCATGTATTATAAGTCCATGATTTTCTAGTAGAATGTTGCCGAGTTTCTGAATATTCTGTCGATCGAATCTTATAAAGAGGGGACAATTCATGTAACGAAGTTATGTCGGACAACAACGCGTTTTCTGTCAGTCATTTGATTTTTCACTGTTGCACGATCTGCTCGGAGGTGAGGAGTTTTAAGTCACATTTTCTGAAATGTACTTGTGTACTTGTCTATCATACTAAAAATAAATGCAAACCAAAAATTCAAAACTTGAATGAATTATCGAGTTCCACTGATAGAGAATTCCATTGATGGTAGATATTAGTATTGCACTAGATCAGCATAGGTATCTTTTCATCTAATGGAATCTGCGATTATATCAAATTGCATTGGTGATATTAAGTTTAGATCTTCTGGAATTTTTGTTGTGAGTTCCAAATATTCAGTAAGCACCAGTTGTTACCATGGAATTCAGCCAATTCACGGTTTGGTCAAACAATCAATGAATACTCAATAATACCTCTATCGACAAATTTAGATTTGGACTTATAACACGAAACCTCCGAGATCCCGATATATTTTCATTGAAACCTGCAACATCAGTGTACTGATTTTCTAACAAAGCATATATAAACACAATTAGTCATCCATGCATGTGTTCAATACCGACAAGAAGTCCTGTATGAATCGAAAAATAAGTTCTTTTACCGAATGAAATATGTTAAGTTCTCATTTATACCAAATAAACAATTCGACTGACATAAGAGGAAAGTCTAGGCAACGTTCGAGTTGAAATAAACTAATGTCGCGCATTCGCTTTAACGACAACTGTCAATTTTTCGCCGCATTTCTTACTACTGGATTAGCATTCTAGAGTAAGTATATATATTATGATTTCTGTGATTATGGTTCGTAAACTCCACATAATTCTATATGAAGTCGACCTTCTACGATAAAAATCACGGACAGTTGAATAATTATTTCTTTTATACACTGTGTCCGTAAAGTATGCAACAAAGTCATTTTTAGCTGAACAGAATGTTTTAAGAAATAATCCTGAAACACGTCAATTTTTTATTTCAATTTAACGTATTTTAAAATAATAATCTAATATACAGGGTGAATTACTTTCGAGTAATGACGTCAGTTTCACGTTTTGGTGATGTGATCACCATGGTCAAAATGCTCAGAATATTGTTAGGCTGATCTATCTGTTCTGAATATCATAATCTCTGTTTTATCTTGGTTCAAAACTGAAAATTTCTAAGGCACCATTCTTGAAATTGGTCCATTATCATGGACAACTCTTGCAATCTTCAAATTGCTCATATCAGACGAAGTCAGAATAATGTCGGTATCGTCTGCATAATTTATAGGCTTCAGGCTTCACCGGTTTATTTTTACATAATGCTTTGCTATAATCTAAGATTCTAAGATACTTTATATGTCCCACGTGTCTCTGATAATAAATTCAATTTAATCTGACCGCTTTCATGATAGGGCTGGCCGTACAGGAGAGTTTAAAATGTAAAAAATTTTTTTCGAATGTGTCAGACTTCAGAAGATATATTAATTGGACTTAACTCAGTGGTTGATGAGACCTAAAATTTTTAAATAAATTTTTTTTTATTGGACTCGAAGGAAGTTTCTTTTCAAGGGATTGACAATTCGGACGTGACGCCAGGTCACAGCGGTCCTTTGAGAATGCAAAAAAAATTCGTTACTTGTACATACTCGAGCGTGTCAGATTTTCATATACAAGATGGTTAATATCTGTATTTCAGACGTGTTGACCCATTAATCTGACACTAATAAGAGGTTTTCCTAATCTGACAGTTTGAAGATGATAAGGCATTTTTTATGAAAATCTCTCATCCTGTACCTCTAATCGTTTCTGTATTCATTATGAAAGTTGCAGATAATAAAATTCTATACAACTTTTGTCGGAAGCAATTTTACATACTGTTAACCGTTTTTGAGTTAGCGGGAGGTAAGAGCGAGGAGCTCAACCACACATGCAAAAAGGCAAGGTCAATGAAGAAACCCAGTCTTATGTATATTCATCGCTATACAGGGTGTTCCGTAATTGAATGTCAATATTTATAGAGGTGATTTTTGGGCTTATTTTAAGAAAAAACTCAACTCCTTAACGTTTTACCTTTTGAGATACAGGGTGGAGAAGTTTTTATGTATTTAGACAGTCAGTGGCACGCCACTGTTTGTATTCAATTGTGAGCAAATTTGGTCTCTTGAATTTTTTTAGTCCGACGCACGGATTTCATCTAAGAAAATAAAATCTACGTATGTCTCTGCATGGTGATATTGTCATATGTATGTATTAAGGATATTGTTATGATCATTCAGAGAAACGGTTTTTATTTCTTTAAGCGGAAACCGTGAATCGGATTGAAAAAGTCAAATGATCAACTTTGGTAAGAAATGATTGGAAATTTGAAAAATAATTTTTATTTCAGGAAAAATGTGTGGCGTATCATCAATGTCTGCCAAAATAGGTAGGTCAAATTACGTACGAACGCCACTGGTGAAAATTTAAAAAAAGTGATACTTAAAAAAATGCCTCTTGATTCATAGTACACGTATGACAAATATCATTAATATATCTGAAGTGGTATTGTAGATATTAATAATAAATGATTCATTTTTGAAAACTTTACCACCCTGTATCTCGAAAGGTAAGACGTTTAGGACCAATGTTCATAAAAAGTTTTTTTCTTGAAATGGGCCCAAAAATCACCTCCATAAATATTGACATTCAATTAGGAAACACTCTGTATATCTCAAAAACGCTCAAACGTAGAAAAAATTGCTCCCGGTAAAATATATAGAAAGTGTTATGCTCTACAAATTTTATAATGAATGCGAAAACAATTCGAAGCCCAGGAGAGGAGATAATTGAAAAAAGTAATTTTTGTGACCTTTATGGCCAATTTTTTTTTCGGCTTGCTGAAACTGTCAGATTATATGATTTTCGTTATTCTTGAATAATTGATTTTAAAATAAGGAAAAAAGCCACCGCGCTAGAGAATGTATGTATGTTATATTAATCTGGCATGCTCGAGTAAATCCCGAATTCCCATCTTGGGTTCCCCAACTATAGGCAACTATGTATATGATACTTTATCTTACTCGACAGAAGAACATTCCCACTATTCTTACCGTTTCCTTTCCGTCGGAAATATGTTGACTAGAATATGGCGTGAAAGTATACTGCATTCACATTTATTTTAGCAGTCGGTTGGCCATGAAATAATTTTCTCAAGTTTTTGTAACTAGAACGGAGTAAGGTTGGCACTCATGAAATGTCATAACGCCGTTGCCAGAACTTATATCAATTTTTATTACGAAAATGCCGAAAGTGATTGAAAAAAGAGACAGGGTTTCAGAAAGTGCTATTTAGAATTCAGTTCCGCTCATTCTAATAGTTATACCCTGATATTCTAAAATCCACAATACGTCAGACGGTAGCGAACATATTCAATGTAAGAGAATTTATATAATGTTTCATTTGAATCTATATAAATGACTTATATTTCAGCTGAATATTTCCACAATCAGAAAGATTGTGAATGTAGAGGATGACAAAGAATTTCCTTCTATTGGGAGACCCAAAAAAGTGGTGGCATTTGATAATTTTATGTTTGAGTGAATTAATGCGAAAAGTTTACTACAGAATTTTCGATGAATGTCATCGTAGAATAAGTTCCCGAAAATTGATTTTTCTATTTTTCATTTGACTTCTCCTATACATTGTGAATGTCTTAAGGTACCAATAAATACCTAATTATTATTATTATATCAATGTATTAAGATGAACAGCCACAAATACGCGCCAGTTGTCTTGTTAATTGTTTATTCGTGTGAAATTTTTGTTCAAAGGTGAAATTCATCTTGATTGAAACTTCCTTTAATTCCTTTTACTTATATTGATTCAAGATGAATTTTGTTGAAGAATTTAACATTCTTGTAATTATATGTTAATTCCTTCGGGGGTTACCCATTCCCAACCACTGCAACATATGCATTTCATCTTCGGGTTATTATTTTTGAAATCTACAACTGAGGTACCTAACGTATTCAAACTTTAGCCAAAGAAAATAACGAACATTAACTCTCCTCAAGCTAGTGCATATTATGATATTATACTGATCTCTTGTATTTTCCATGCAAATAACTGGATTTGGTATGCCTTGAATCAGTTTGTATAAACTTCGATTATGTTCGTCACATATTTTCCGAAGAGATTCGACATTGTGATAAAATACGTAATAACAGAAACTTTTACGTAGAACGGGCAACAAAGTGTTGATTTTAAACCCAAAAATGTTTTGACAAGCGTCATAACCCCACATTTTCGTACTATACAGAGTGAAATATGTCAAATTTCCAAGGCCAACCGACTGCTAAAATAAAAGTGAATGTAGTATAGGTAAAGTGAGAATACTCAAAAATTCAACTCAAGGTATATTATATAAATGTAGAAAGGATACGGAACATGAATCAACCTTAATGATGCTATTCCGATGTGTTCTTCAAGATTCAGCTGCAGGTAGTGATTGTAGCGGATGCAAGTACCTATCTGGTATTCTGATGGTCATATTTCAAGCAACATTCAAGGGTTCAAATTACAGCAAATTTCATATACTCCAAAAAAAGAGGGGTGATTTTTCGTGAAAAACAACAACTTAACGCAAGTTTAAGCTAAATACTTTGTTTGCTACAAAAAAAAATTCCAGGGGAATTTGAAGCAAAATTGCGAGCAAAATTGACATAATACTACTCCACCATGTCCCAACGACATATCAAAAAATAATCTTCCCATAAATCTTTCGGTCTCTCGAATACATGGCTGCTGGACTATGACATGTAAGAGCTGTTGCAATATCTCGGACAAATACTCCGAAGAAGAGTTTGTTCCAAATTACCCTTCTATTCCACAAATCAGGCTTTAGGGTATAACCATATCGTGTTATCAGCAAAGTATCGCGTTTTACATGCATTTTTCCTGTTCAACTATCTTGAATGGAGAAAGCTTTGATAATAGTAGGTAGGTACTTCACCCACCTAAAATGCTAATGTGATGGCAAAACACTCTAAAGTGATAAAAATGCCATCCTAGTGGAAATCTTGTTCATTGATTTAATTTTGGGTTTTCATGAATAGTATCGGCCACACTAATTCATATTTTTGTTGAGGTTTCTCCAAACATTCTTCCATAAGTTCTTGCATTATTCATTGCCCCCCAAATAATTCTTCGAGTAAACTAATCAGCTGATTCGAGAATCTTTTTGCCTCCTCAAGGATTATAAATATGCCAGAAAAAAATGACTTTGTTGACAAAACCCGCCCTCAATAATTCTTCTCGATTCGACCCACCATACATCCTGCTTTAAAAGCGACAAATAAACGTCCGTTATACTGCAGGAAGCAGTCTGTCTCTCTTATTCCACACGCGACATAAGACGGTATATTTCAGACAATGTGTCAGAGCTCCGTTTCCCTTTGGTACCTCTAAAAAGTTAATGGAGGAATTTATTGGAGTCGATTTGCATTTATATGGAAAGACGATCTGGATTCCCTTCCTCGTGGTCGCAATAAGGAGTGCGGAATTGAATGGAGCGAATTTGGGTATCTACGCCAATTTGCCGCACACTTTTATCAGTTTAACATCAGTATCAATAAGTTAGGTTTCGATCGATTCTCGTTCGAATGTCCATAAAATACAATCAAAGGAATAAGACTCCAAGTCTGTGATTATAATTCACATGGACTGAATTCGACTTTTATACCTGTTTCTTGAGATATTGACTCCTTTAATGGGAATAACTTGCATCATTCAACTATTTTATGAGTTCGAAAAACTGTGCCCTCCTCCACTACCGTCCAATCAAAGTAAGTTTATATGATTCGATTATACTAGGCCACTTGATTAGTAATAAGATAGTCCAAAATATCAGGGCTTTCAAACACGGTTTATAGGCAAATGCCCGGAACCAATATTCAAGAAACAGTTAAGTTGGTCTCGAGCTCAGGAGAGTGAGAATCCCCACACTTGTTCCCCCTCAGGAGAGTGTGGTTCGTCTGATTTGCAGATTTTCCCCCTGCTACACCAAAAACAAAAAAAAAGGGTTTCAAACATCGAATCTCATTTTCTGAACGACAAAATATATACAATAGGCTTCCTGTATTCATGTTGCAAAATAAGCGACACGCCTCTGGTGGCAGCCAGAGTAAACCGAATATGGCAGTATCCATAGAAATCCTGCACTAAAGGGCACCTAGATTCGAATTATAATATAATAATAATAATAATATTTATTGATCTTTCAAGACACCTAGTGTATGGGACAGGTCTAAATACAAATAAACATGAGATTTCAATTTACATTGAAACATTTGAGGACAATCCTGGTTAAATTCTGCTACAGAGTAATAATACTTCGATAACAATATATGTTTTACCTCATTCTTAAATACTAGTAAATTAAGAGATTTGAAAAATTTAGGAAGGTTATTATACATTTTGATACACTGGTACATTGGAGATCTTTCAAACTCATGAGTCCTATGTTTAGGTACAAGTAAAATATCCTGATTCCTTTGTACCAGGTTCATGGTTATTAGACAACCTAGTCTATTTCCTTTCATTTTCTTTAGCATACAGCAGACTTTTAAATTTTAAATATGTAGGGGAGAAGGAGGCACATTAGCACATTTTTCATATTTGGACTCATAAAAAATCAACTGATAAGAGAAATTGAAAGGACATATTTTTCTTAGCTCACTTACTCCTTTGTTGATATAAAAATGATGAAATGTTTGAATTTGTTGAAAACGTTATCGAGAAACAATGTGTTTATCTAAAACTCAATTTTGTTGAAATCTGCCTCCCCATGGGGGCACATTTGAATCGACATGGGGCACTTTTGAAAAATGGGTTAAACGCCAGTAAAAAGAGAGAATAGAGTAATAATTTGTCTTTATTACAATGATATTTATTGTTATTCAAATAAAAAATGAACTTATACGAAACTTCTGAAGTCAAATCTTGCATTACAGTAACAAAAATAAAAATAATAGTTCTTAATTTTGTTTGACTGCCTCCTTGTTAAAAAAAATAATCATTTTGCATCAGAATATTAGTTTTGTGTTATTATGATTGTATAATATTGCCTCAGACGCAGAATTAAAGATAAAATAACCTAATATCACACTTCTATATCTAAATTTCATGATAGTTTTTAATTTTGTCAGACTTCCACTTTGATAACAAAAATAATCATTTTAAAGTACATATTCATCTTAAGCAGATCCTGTCCCACCTATTCCATATAAAAAAAAATATTAAAATTAAAACAAAACCTCATAAAAGGGCATTTCAAGGTACATCTTTATTAATTTTACTTTCCCGCTTCTTTTTGTATGTTCTAACCATTCCATAAATAATGAATTGAAATTAGTGATGCATTAAGTATTGAATTTAGAATACATGTATTAAAAAACATTTGAAGTTTGCATTTAAGCCGGGGCTGATTTGAACAGGACGTTCAAATGTCCCGTTTGTTTTGATCCAATCTGCCCCATGGTCAATTGAAAGGTAAAACATTACAAAAAAAAATAATTTGGGATAACTGGAAAGCAAGTAATAGATTTTTCGTAATAATTTTATACTGTCCTTTAGGTTTTTCAGGTACTAAACAATAAACACTCAAAAACAGAATCTACCACTGTCAGGAATGGAGAAAATATTTTTCGCAAATGTCAGTGCAATTTCATGAAAATTTGATTTTCAAAGAAACGCTAAGAAAGCGAAAGAAGATTGAATGAATTTTTCTGGCGATGTGTAACTTTATATTTATATTTTTCACGGTTGTACAAAAAATTGTTTTCATTTCATCCGCGAAATTCTTTAGCAACCCTCGAGATTGTTTTTCTCTCAGTTGCTAAAGAATCCTTTCGCGGCCTTGATATTAAAATAAATATTCTGAGAAATGTTAATGAGTAAAAATAAAAGTCATTTTTGGAAAAGTATTAAGTTGTTAAATTCTAAGTTTTCGAAGCTAAATAAGTAAAGATATAACACCTACTACTTTCATTCAAGACATTTTTTCGATGAACCCTAACACAACTGAAGATGCTATTGTGATAGCAAACACATGTCGTGGTAAAATTACTCGTATTAGTAAAAATCATGTAATTCCGTTTCAGTTTTCATTTTAATCATTTATTGATCATTTCAGACTTACAAATTTCATAATACAGGGTGTTCTACAAGATCTATGACAAACTTTGACAGATGGTAGCTGTGCTTATTCTGACCATTTTTTTTTATGAACATATATCCGATTCGTTTCTGTTTAGAAGATACAAGCATTTGAAAAATCATATTTTCATGTTCAAATCATAATAATGAAAGGAAATTTCAAGACTATAAAAATTGTTCAAAATGTCCACGTTCGGCTTGAATGCAAGCTTCACATTGACGAACTAAAGATGCCGTTACTCAGCGGATCACATTTGAGTCGTTTCGTATTTTATTTGCTGCATCTTGAATTCTATCAAGTAATTGTTGATGAGATTGGATTTCAACACGATAAACAAGCTGATGCTTCTATCGTCCCCATAAATAAAAATCTAAGGGATTTAAACCAGGCGAACGCGATGGCCATTGTATTGGTCCTCCTTGACCTATCCCTTTATTCAGCCAACTGACTACTTGTCTCCCTCTATGTGGTAGTGCACCATCGTGCTGATACCACATATTACAAACAATGTTGAGCTCTAAGTCAACAATGAAGTCAAAAAGGTTGTGTTCCAAAAAATTTTCAAACAAATCTGCATTCAAACATTTATAACATGTACAGGGTGAGCAAATTTCGATATTTTAGCACTACAGCTTTTGAAACAGAGGATATAGACAAAATCTGATACCCCATTCTCGTTCTCTTTTTCTGAGAAACTTACAATAGTAGTAGTGATTTTTGGCCACTTTCTTTTGTGTTCGAGTTATAAGCAAAAATGGGAAAAATGGCGATATCGAAATAAATTTATATATCCGCTAATACTGATGATAGAGCTCTGAAATTGAAACATTATACAGGCACTTTTTTACGTAGAATCCAGTGGCGTGCTCGCCTTTTTAGCAGGATTTTTAATTACGAAGCTATTACTCAAAGTGATGTTTTTTTGAATGGGAACACTAGTTTTCTGTGCAATTTTTTGAAAGCTTAATTCTTACTGATTTCAAAAATATATAACATCATATGGTTTGTATCAATATAAATAATAGAAAATGGTCAAAAACTCTTTTTCTCAATATTTCTATGGTTTCAACTTTTGACGAGCACAGAAAAATAAAGTTTCCTATAACAAAAGCAGTCTCCTTTCGGCAATGTCATTCTTTCTATGCATTTTACCAATTTTCACAAAATTTGAATCAAGATATATTTAATAAATTTTCATAATAATGAAAAGACTTATAGAAGGAGACAGTGGTAATCATACGATGCTATATGTTTCTGTGCTCATCAGAAGTTGAAACCATAGAAATATTGAGAAAAAAGGTTTTTGACCATTTTCTATCATTTATATTGATACAAACCATATGATGTTATATATTTTTGAAATCAGTAAAAATTAAGCTTTCAAAAAATTGCACAGACAACTAGTGTTCCCATTTAAAAAAACATCACTTTGGGTAATAGCTTCGTAATTGAAAATCCTGCTAAAAAGGCGAGCACGCCACTGGATTCTACGTAAAAAAGTGCCTGTATAATGTTTTAATTTCAGAGCTCTATCATCAGTATTAGCGTAGATATAAATTTATTTCGATATCGCCATTTTTCCAATTTTTGCTTATAACTCGAAAACAAAAGAAAGTGGCCAAAAATCACTACTACTATTGTAAGTTTCTCAGAAAAAAAAAACGAGAATGGGGTATCAGATTTTGTCTATCTCCACTGGTTTAAAAGCTGTAGTGCTAAAACATCGAAATTTGCCCACCCTGTACTGGCGTCAAATCGTTTTTAAAAATCCCACCCCAAAAGTTTGGACTGAAACGTTGCTGAAATCGTCTTTGTCTAATGGTATATGGATTCTGCAGTGCCTATACATGTTCATTATGTTTATTGTTGATACCATCCCTAGAGAAACAAGTGTCAAAAGCGATATTTTCTGTCGGCCTATTCAATCAAAACATGAAAAAAAAATTTCAAATGCTTGTAAATCCTAAACGAAAACGAATCAGACCTACGTTCATGGGAAAAAAAATCATCAAAAGAAGCACGGCTACCTTTTGTCAAAGTTTCTCATAAAGCTTGTAGAAGACCCCGTGTAATAATGATAAGTAACTCATAAGTATCGGCCACATAAATTCAAAATTAATTATTATTATTATTCTGAAGAATTACTAGGATATGTTGTTGATAGTTTGACAGTTTGAATGCATTCTCACGATCAATGTGAGAGATTTTTTCTCCATCAAATAAGCCCTGAAGCGGCTTCCGAAACATTCCAGAGTATCTTTAATATTCCCCTCGGAGCGCGATGACTACGGAGCTCTTGCTGATGCCACATCACATCTCGACGAAATCCGAAAAATTTCATCCGGAATCAAAGATGCTCCCTCATAAAGCAAGGAACGCGACAGCTGAATTCCGGATTTGAAAAAAGTGATGGAAGCCGAAGCGCAGTGGCGGATTTACCATAGAGGCTAAGTAGGCTGCAGCCTAGGGCGGCAGATTTCAGGGGCGGCAAATTTTGGGACAATTTTGCTAACACTAATTATAGAAACTGAAATACTTATATTTCATAGATATTTTAATATCTATCTACATCTGATTTTCCCTAATTATAAAAAAAATGACCAAGTAGTGCATCATTACTATTTTCCTGTCCAGCTCTTATTTCGGCCGCTTTGGACTCTATTCTGAAATTTCGTGAGGTTGAAAAATTTTGGTGTAACCAGATTCTGAATCGTTGGGATGTGTTTCTTCGGTTCCTACGAAAACACAATTCAAGAAATTTTTGTCCAGAAGTTCGTATCTATGGCTCTATTGCCTCTATTTACAAGGTGAGCAAAATTCGTTGGTAGACAACGAATTTTGTTCGAGATCCCCTCAGTAGATGAGGGGATCTCGAGAACTATCAGAGCAAGAAGAAAACGGATGACACATTATCGAGCTCTTTTTTCATGACCAATAAAATTCTGAAAAGAGAACCGGCCTATCATTTCTAGATTTTGAGTTATAATCAAAAATGGGGATTTTGACGAATTCGAAAAGTTCTCATAGCTTTTTTGTGTTTGAAGTTATATATCTGAAACTTACTTTCTTAGTCACTTTTATACGTAGATTCTACTGACAGAATCTTTTTTTCCAATTCAAAAATTACAAATTCAATTTAAAAAAACGAAAGTTCGCCTAATGTTTCGAAATGAAAAAATATTTGGTGCTCGTCAGTGGATTCTACGTAAAAAAGGGTCTGTAGAAGTTTCAAGTTTCAGATCTGTAACTTCAAAGACAAAAAAGTTATGAGAACTTTTCGAAATCGTAAAAATTTCATTTTTTGGTAATAACTCAAAATCGGTTTTCAACATTCCTTGTTTTTCTGAGCTCGAAAATGTGTCATCCGTTTTCTTTCAGCTGCCATAGTTCTCGAGTTTCCCTCGCAGTAGATAAAGAATTTTGCTCACCCTGTATACACCATCGACTTATTGTTCGGGTGAGAGAAGCTTTTTTTGCTTGAAAAAGGTGAAAAGTTAGGTACCTAAGAACCACATTGAGCCAAGAAAAGCTGAACGCTTTGGCTCTTTCGTGTATAAAGTCATAACTAAACAAAATTTCGTCTTCTGTTTTCGTGAATTTTCCCAAAAAACTACAAGAGACCTTATTTATTAGGAATGGATCAAGCTATCCAAAATCAATCTTTTATTTTGAAATACGGATATGGAAAAAAGTTTCTTGCGGAACAATGTTTAGGGGTAGCTTTTTCTAGCACTTTCAATCATAGAGGAACAGCACGGAGATTTTCTACCCCGCATAAAATATCTGCTTGATTTCGTTCTTGTCGCAAGAAAAAAATTGAAAACTGCTTTTCGGGCTGTAACTAAGCAGGAGGACTCAGAAAAGAAAATTGCATATTAAAGGTCCACCCTATTTTCTGTCAAAGAATCACCCCCTTAATTTTTTTGCAACTATTCGTATGGACCATGTAACCATGTATATATGCTGTGCCATACTTAATGATAATAAATTTCTTCTTTTCGTTTGATATAGAATTTATCTATTCTATTTTGAACTGTGTGCCCAACAAAAATGATCAAGTTTACTGAATGTATATCACTGTGTGACTAATATCAATTAATATATCCATTACTTTACCTTATTAGAAGTCTATGACTAAATTTTCTTTCATTCAGAAATAAACGTTCTATTTCTTGTGAAATCTCAACTTAATCGTTGCGTTGTAAAAATGATCTGGAAACTCGGATACATCGATTCCCTAGGTCACAATAATTATGAGTTGTTATTAGGACCAACGTGTACAAATCCCAAAGTTACATTTTTACTGACACAAAAATTGTCATTAATATTTTGAACTAAATAATTATGGTAAGGGCGGCAAAATTTGAATAGCCTACTGGCGGCAAATATGTAAATCCGCCACTGCCGAAGCGCGTGTTAAATCTCGCTGTAAATCCCCCCGTTATATTTTTCTTAGCCTGCAATAACGCTACCGAATTACACTATACCAGGAATGAAATAAAAGAATGGGAGTGCTGTCTCGGAGACGGTGAAATTAAAAACATCCTTCTCGGAGTAGATGATTAATGGATCGCTTTTAATGAACTGATTTAATATCGCAGTGTACTATGGCTGCTGCGGCCACGGCATCTGGAATCGAGAAAATTAAGGGATGAAAAAGTTATTTCGCGATTAATCGACGTTATAAGGGAAGAAGCAGTAATAAGGACAGATAATTCAATTTGAGTCGGATAGGTCGATGCAGAAGGCCGAATTGTTTATTCTCGAGGGGAAATTGAGGAGAATCGAGACGGTATCATAACGATTAGGTTATTTGAATGCTGCCGAAGATATTGAATTTGGCGTACGAAGTTGCCCATGGAGATTAAAGATTCGATAACAAAAAAGAAGGCATTTGCCACGATAACGATCTAATATGCAGATCTAAACTTCGGGCTACAGCATGCAAAGTGGATGTAACAACAACCCTGAAGGCATAATCGATATAAGGGCTGGATAAGTGTTTTTATTAGTAGTTGCTGAAGTTTGATTTTTTTTACAGAGACGC
The DNA here is from genome assembly GCF_907165205.1 of Coccinella septempunctata. Classification (NCBI taxonomy): domain Eukaryota; kingdom Metazoa; phylum Arthropoda; class Insecta; order Coleoptera; family Coccinellidae; genus Coccinella; species Coccinella septempunctata. The sequence goes on from NC_058196.1 coordinate 18,748,015, forward strand.
TTAAAAAGATAGGCTGAGGCCCGTAAGATTAATCGTAGTTTAAACTTCCGATTAAGAAATCTGCGATTAAAGTTAATCTATGGTTTAAACCGTCGTGTTAAGATCAAGTACAAAATGAGAAGAGATTAACTAATCCTGTGCAGTTGCCAAAATAGTTGGCTATTTGAACTAATTGTGACTCGTTGGTTGTCATTTCTTAGTTTTCTGTGTTGATCTTTGGATCAGTGCTTCTGTCAGACTGCAGAGATCAGTTTATTTATTTATTGTGTTCTGTTGTGATCTTTGTATCAGCATTATAAACATATATCTATTATATTCTATATCGATAATGGGACTTCGAAAATTGAAGCCAGCCCGTGGCCGGAATCGACTTCTGCGCATGTGCAGAAATATTAAGAATAAAAATACCTGATTAGCTCTGTCTCTTTCTGATATACCGTTTTATGAACTGACAGGAATGAAATGATTTTACTTCACAACCATTTTCGACCTTAACCTAACAATATGTTGATAATGGTTTGAATCAGGTTCAAACTCAGGTAGTAATTTGTATTTCATCGTTGATTTCTAATAATTAGAAGTCAAAATTCATGGAACTTCATCATTTTGCAGCACTAGACGCTCGGATTCATAACAATAATGAAATATTATATGTTTTCCACAGAAAACCAGCGGAGTGCGGAGATTAACAAAAGTGATGTTGAATCTACAAAATTGTAGGATTGTGAATGCATTTTTCTAGGTTGTTCACTATCGTATATTATCTGCCTTGTATCAAGATAAGTCCGTTATTGTCTTGAAATTCAGTTTGAAGTTGAGGTAATAATTCTAGTTCAATTTATGATTGTTTTTTTCGGCACTGAAATAGTGAAACATCTAAATCGACATCTATATCTATAAAGCTCAACTGTAGTTACTAATATCTACCAGTTTCTCATCTTCTAAATATTATTATTGCCAAATTGATTATTGTATTGATTCTATTGAAGCATGGGTCTTTTAATGAGCACTCTGTACTTTTATATATAATATAACTACATATTACATTAAATGTTGACCCAAAAATATTTTTTATTGAGTATTGACTAGATTTACAAGATATGAAATTCAGGAGGTGAGATAGGTATGATGTTTACCACGTACAAGCAATAATTGAAACTGGTATGAAACAGTAATATAAAACGCACTTGTTATTATGTCACTCTTGAGTTTACTGAGTATGGACAATACCATTCCTTTTTGGCACATAATTATTACTTCACAAATCATAATAATATTGGTAGAATAGTTTCTATGCACTTATTTGGTTTGATCTCTTTTCGTTGATTCATCTGAAAGTTGAAAAAAACGGATACATACTCGATGAATTTAATATTCATTAACTTTCGCCTCACATAAAATTCTTCTCAAAATTTGTACAACAATTTGAAATAAATCATCCTTCGAATTCATCCAATCATTCAACGTCAAATATGAAAACAACCTAACCAATATCTTGATTGTCATTTTCAAACTTCTAATTCGCACATGCGTACAAGTGGATTCCTCCCAACGATTTGGCTTCATGTTTCGTCGTAGTCTAGAACGCGTGTTATCAATATTGGTATAATAGATATATGATTATAAATGATTATTGAGGTGTGAGGTAAAACCTATGGTTGATACATAGCATGCATCATTGTTTCTGAAGATATCTATATTTAGTATCTAACGAAAGGCAAATTTCGAAGTGGAAATTGCTTTTGAACATAGCAATTCAGAAGATGGATTGCAAGTGAGACAAAATATGTAATTGAATGTTGATATTTCATCTTGAGGTGGGGTGGCTTATTTTTTCTCAATCTCACTCAAAGTTGCTCTTGCAGAAGTTTTGGAGATCGAATGAATTCTATATTATCCCATTTATCTCAATGATTTTCTCGATCACGGATAATATATGGTCTATCATTAAACCTATTGAAATCATTCAACTCGTGCAAGATTTCAATATCTGAATCCGAATCACTATCATATTCCAATTCCATGTTCATTTTCAAATATTGAACTCAATAATTCTCTAACCAGGAACGCAAACCAAAACACAATTTCTTGAATCAAAACAAACAAGAAACTTCAAAAAACTTCGTAGAAAATAGTTTCATAGAATATATGGGGTTTAATCCCTTTTGGATGGTTTAAACTTACCGTCCCGAAGGTTTAAACTAATCGATAGTTTAAACCATTTTCGATGTATTAACTATGTTTGATCTTAAGAAATAATCGTTATCCAAAGTTTAAACCCTCATTCTTGGTTTAAACTACCATTAATCTTACGGGTCTTAGTGTTTGGATTTTCTTTATTATTATGCAACAAAAGTCTAATAGAAAGAAGATTGAAAATGAACATCATTGAAAGTTAGAGTATTGCAGGATAAGTTTAACATCATTGTTTAATAAAGTCTTCCACAGTTTATATTTTTCTTCTTCGTTCCAATTCAAGGGGAGGCTTACGGGATATGACCTTCAAGAACCTTGAATCGTTAGTCAATCAGAGAAACTTTTCGATTATTGAGTTTAGATTGCTAACAATTCCAACTTTTATTGACTATTGATACTGAATAGAGTCATTCGGGGCAACTGTGAGCACTTTTGCCTTTCAAACCAATCCCTCTTTCAAATGTTGAAGCTAGTAAAATTGAAACATATTCATAAGATACAGCATTTTCAAATCTATAAAATATCATCAAAAAGCAAACAAAAATTTAACAGTGAAAGTGGGAATGCGTTCAGTTGCCCCATATTGCGGGTAAGCGTGCGCACCCTCGCAGGGTAAGTGAACGCAGTGCTTAGTTAACCACACAATCAAAACAAAATAACGTTATCAAAATGTTACAATATTAGAGAAATGCTGTTTATTGTCAATACAGAAGCGCCTTTTTACAAGAAGTGCATTATTGTTCGTGCCACTATTTCTGGTAAACACACTTGATACATTCCTCTATTGATAGCTCTTCATATTTTTCTGAACCAATAGGACAATATTGATCGAGTTTAGACCAAGAAAATCAACAATGTCGTCATTTATTCCTCACTGAACTAATGCTCATATAATGAATCTATGCGCACACTTACCCGCGCACTTTCCCCAGTGAGCCAAAATGTGAATTGACGTTCTTAATAGAGTTGAGCAGCTAACAGAGCCTAAAAATTTCTATTATATATTTAGATTAATGTGCGCATGATCGATTAAAATATTGTTTAACACTATCGGAGTCGGAACTTGGACCTAGCAGAATTTGCAAAGATGCTTCAAATTAACAAGAAAACTAGTAAATTTGATTGATTGCAAATAAAAAAATAACGGAATGTTGCACGGCGCAGTCCTATCAAAAAAAAATAATTTGGCGATTCTGCGCCTTTGCTCCACCCAAATGAAGCATTTCATAGTCGAGATATACGCACTGCGCTCAGTTAGCCTGAATGACTCTAACTGAAAATGTTGAGCTAGTAACAACCACTCGGGTTAAGATTTTGGGAATGACTCTTCGAGATAATTAAGAAAATGGTGTTTTAAAGGCGTATACTGACGGGCGAACATAACATCCACTGCAATAAACATCCCATAAAATTTTATGACGTTGGTTTCGAATCTATCGTGAGTTGTTGGCTTTGCTGTGGGTCTTTATCGCGTACACAAGGGAAATTATATTTTTTCATGTTTTTCATTCATCGTGGTTCACGACGAGTTCTAGTGTGCATACTTAGTACTGCAACGTCGGTCATAATTGTATTTTTATTGTCATTCAGCTCTAGTTCGCTAGTGAGTATTTGCCCTGAGACGTGCAACCAATCTATAAATGAAAGTATTGGGTTAGAATTGAAATCTTCTGTGAACTTCTATTATCCATTTAAAAAAAAGCAAAACGAAATTATTCAATTGAATTTTAACGATCTCCAAAATATTTGATAAGACGACATAGTGCAAAACGAAACAGGTCTATGAATTTGTCAATTAAAAGAGGTTTTGTCAAATCCTCTTGATAACTACATTTCAAGCGACCAGCTTATTCACTAAGCAAATTTGAAAACCTTCAACATGATGGTATTTTTCAAGAGCATTCGTTTTTTTCAAATTTGCAAACGGAAAATCTATCGAACATATAAGTATGTATGTACTCCATTCAGGAATTATTGACTATGGAAAATCGGAATTTAAGTGGTAAAACCGAGGGTAAAACATTATAAAGTAAGATTCTCAGTTGCGGAATCCAGGTCGTTATTGAAAATAAACACTTAACCGAGCACTGAACTAAAGACCAAATACTTATAAAACTATGCACTGACCAAGGATATTTCGAGTTTTGTTTCAATGTTTCGAATATATATGTAAGAATACATGGCCATTGGAACTCCAAACATTCTGGGATGAATACTTTTTCAAAGCTTCGTTAAATTCAATCTATATCTCATTGAATCCTCCTTTATAACGACACCAATGGATTTCAATAGGTTTCTATATCTATTACCCATTATCTTCTGCTCATCTTTCTTGTTACAGAAACGTACTAGTATTGCCCGTGAGATCACTTCTTGATGAATGTTCTGCATTTTTTGTCGACCTACACGAAAACATGATTTAGCGCTTGTTGCAATATTAATTTTCACTGTCATAATTGTATCAAACAAACTTTGAACTATTTCTTCTTTATTCTCATCTTCAGATTTATTTACACCAAAGATTCTAATGCAGTTTAGAAGAAGAAGAACATTTTTTTGTAGAGTTTCTTGACATTATCAAATTCAACTTTTTCCACGCTTTTTGAGGTTGATACCTCATTCGTTTATTCAAAATGGGGCAAGTGTGCACGATCTGCTAACTTTAGGCAATCTGTGATAAAAGTTATAGTTCGATTCGGCTAGTTTTCAATGTGCATTACAAGTAGGTACTTGAATATCCGTAACTTTTTGTTTTATAAAACAGGCCCCAGATTACGCAAGAATGACAAATATTACTATCATGAAAGTATTGAACAATAAAAGAACTTGATTATAAGTGCTATATAATATATATAAGCTTAGTGTTTAAAACTCTGCTCGTTTCCCAGAAGTTTCTGCCTTTTCCTTTCTGATTTCACATATTATTATATATTGGTGTCAGTTCAAAACTATTCTTCAGACTTACCTTCAAAAGTTCGATATTAGATGGACAATCTGGAAAATTAAAAAGAAATTATTAATTGGAAATAATTTCTGGAGGATAAATTCGTAAAAAATCAATTCGATATCTGGAAACGAGAAGTCACTGCTCTGGCTACCATCCGAGCAAAACTACAGGGGCGTGTGATTGGTCAACGCTTCCCAAATGTTACTCTTCTGAAAATTATTAGGTTTTTCACAATTTTTCGATATTTTCACTTCATACGTAAACGTCGTAGCTTCTCTTTCTTCATAGCTACAAAGCTGATGTTTTTCAAGTTGAACATAAAGCTTCACAATTATTTCAATTTCAATCTACATATACATTATAATATCTACTAATGGTATTGTCATTTTATATGAAAACAGATTCATTACAGGCTTAGGAAAGGTCCGAAGACTAAAACTAAGATAGTTTCATTGTTAGCCAGTAACCTGTGACAATTCCTGGTCATTTTGTTTCTTCAAGTACCTACTCTTTGTAATATTCGTGTCTGGTGAAAGATTCTCTTTCAACATCCCGCTGCGATTCTACTAATTATTATTTTTAGTTCCTAACTAGCACAACTGTAGTTTTGATAATTTTGATTTCGTTATTGAAACTGTTTTTTCTTCTTGGATCATGACATGCATGCTCGACCTTCATAATTTCACTCACAGGATGAGGAGTTTTTCTGATTTTCTGGTTGACATAAAGTGAAAAAGTTTTTCACCACGCGTCAAAGGACTTCATGCTACGAGGATATATTGAGAAATTCTTAGCCTACTATAGAAACAAAATTTCAATGTCAAAATATTTTGATACTCAACATATTCTCCTCTTAATTGGATACATTTATTACAGCGAACCTGCAACGTCTTTAGACCTTTCAAAAAAACTTTTCCTTCTTGCTCTGCAAACCAGACCTCCACAGCTTTTAGTACCTCCTCGTTGGAAGAAAATTTACGATCTTTTAAACTTTTTTCAGTTGAGGAAAGAGATGATAGTCGGATGGAGCCAAAACTGGTGAATAAGGGGGGTGTTCTAGTATTTCAAACCCTAAATCACCGAATATTTTGCATGGCAACATAAGATTTGTGTGCGGGGGCGTTGTGCTGCAAAAACAAAACACCTTTGGATAGCTTTCCGCGTCTCTTCTCTTCAATTTTTTCCCATAGAGTGGTCAGTAATGTCGAATAGTAATCTCCTGTTATTGTTCTACCCTAATCCAAAAAATCAATCATGATAACTCCATGGCAATCCCAAAAAACTGAAGCAAGAACTTTTCCAGTAGATTTTTGGACACGAAACTTCTTAGGTATTGGAGAACCAGAGTGTCGCCATTCCATCGATTGTTGCTTTGTTTCTATATCGTAGGAATGTACCCGAGTCCCATCCATGGTAACAATTCGGTTTAAGAAGTCTATATCGTTTTCAAATCGAGCGCAGATCGAACGCGATGCTTCTACCCTTGTACACTTTTGGTCAAACATTTGGGGATCCATTTTGCAGCAATTTTTCTGATGTCCACATTGACGTGAACTATATGATGAATGCGTTCATATGAAAAAATATTTAGTGCTTCAGATTTCCGTTTTAGCCCAATTCGACGATCTGATAAAATCATGTCATGAACTGCATCGATATTTTCGGAGACTGACATAGAAACTGGTCTTCCCGATCGGTCATCATCTTCAATGGAAAATTTACCTCTTTTGAAGCTAGCAGTCCAATTGTTCACGGTCGCATACGAAAGACATTGATCACCAAAGGTATTAAAGCATAACTTCGTAAATCTGCTTACCTCTTAACCCTTTTAAATACAGGTACTTGATGATGGCTCGATACTCCAATTTTTTAGATTTTCACAATTTCGGTGGACATCTTTTTTCTTTCAATTTATTGCGTAACTCTGGTTTACTGTTTTGACCTCAAACTTCACACTGACATTTCTGAAGAGTTACTGTTCGTTGCTATGGTAACGCAATATTTTTTCGTGCATAGAACTGGTCTAGGCTAACTAGATATCAATATATTCTCGAACTGAACCCTTCAACCGAATTAAGTCGCAGTCCTGGTCTCATTTTCGTCAAGGTTCGCTGAATTTCGAAGAGCTAACATGCATGTTTCATATCGGAATGAGCATGCTGGTATTCAATAGAACCACGAAAGAGAATGAGTCACAAGATTGCATTGCTTTCGAGCGAAAAAATTTGACCCAAAGTCACTCAGAAACATACTTGGGTTATTGCAACTTATTATTATGTGGTTAACGTACTTCTTACCTTTCAATATTAAATGGATGTTTCGTGACACAATTCGTCTGAAAATATATCATTTTCCGCATTTCACCTGGAAATATATATTGCGAGGGACACATGCCAGTGAAATTTTGACAAGGGTCACTTCATTATTTGACCTCCGATCTTTTCTACCAGAGCTGAGGGTACATAGTGTTTGAGCAGATGTGCAATGGCATGTGGAATTCACTTCGTTTCTGGGCGGAAACGTAAAAGGGGTCGAAGGTATTTTGCTGACTTGATGTTTCCTCGTTTTTAACCCATAAATCGACAAAAGAAAGGAATTTTATACTCGAAATGGACGAGATGAAAAATAACCATCTCGAGCATGAAACACAGTTTTTTATAAAAATCAATTTTCTGTGGAGAAAAATACATTCCTTATTCAAAAAATCTGCTCTACCATCATATGACCTTGAAATCAAACTCCAAGGTCAGATCCAATGTGTGTATTCGATGTCATGGAGACTGAATACTATCAAACTATTCACTATTCAAACATTTTTTGATTCAGGCGTTATTTCAGTCTATATCTTTCAAAATGGACCATATCCCTAGGACATTGATAAAATAGACGAGATCATTTTATGACAATCGAAAACTTGTTACTTGTTACCTTCGTAATAGCTCCAAGCAGAGGGTATGGTTTCGTAGGATTTTGATTGCTATGACCAGTAATTTTCAGCAATTGTTCTTCTACATCACTTTTTGCCAATTGCAAAATTTGCAGTTGATCTATTCGAGTAATTTATCTTTTTATCCTTTACATTCAAGCCAATGGGGAATTCTCATCAATTTGGATTATCTCGGCATATGCAAGTTTAAACTGAATAATTATGAGTTTCATTCATGATTTTTTCAAATGCACCGCGGAAAATATTCAAAATCATTCTTCATTCAAATATGGGATTTCAAAATTTAAATCGCTTGGTTTCAAGTTTACGATTTGGCAACAGCGCCTACTAGACAATAAAAAGAACGATGTTCGATCAGCTTGTTTATAAAATATCAGCTGTTGATTTACAGGCGCGTAATTACTGGCGAGCCTCAACTTCAACCGGCCATAAAAATCCCATAAAATTTTACGACTTTCCTCGTTCGTCGCAGACTTCATAGACAGCCATCTTTATATATCTCATCAAGATAATGTATTTGTTGTCCTTTATTATCAAGGCATATTTCAGTCGGTGTTGCCAACTTGTGCAATCGAAATGAAACGCTTTAAATTTTGAACACCCATTTTCATTTTTCATTTTTAAGTGCTTAAAATATTTTTTTTTTTGGAAACGGTTCAAATGGTTGTTTCAAAATGTGACGTTTCAAAGATATTCCATAAAAAATACATAATTTTCGTCCGAAGGAGTATTCCCTATTGAAAATAGCTCTTCCTAATACTACGTCTTCTTTCGTTCTCAATAACTTTCGACATTTTTGTTAATTTGATTGATAACGTGCGTTCAAAAAAATTCGTCGTCAAGTAGGCTATGGAATTTTGAACGTCGATATTTCGTGTCTAAACGTAATTCTTAGCTCGTGCTATACTATTTTCCAGGTGAACTGTCATTTTAGCATTTTGGGTTGTTGTTTAATTAAAATTATCAGCAAATTATAAAGATGGTTTTTACGGACGTGAGAAAGACTTTTATTATTGAATTCTACTTCAAAATTGGAAAGAAAATTGAAGGAAAATGGAAATATTCTGTTCCGGCGACTTCATTGAAGCCTATGTTGCTGTTGATTATTGAATGAATTTTTCCATTGTACTGTTTTGCGATGTGTTGACGAAACAGGTATGTTCAAACAAAAAAGGAAGTGGTATACAGAAAAAGAAAACTCTAGAGTTCAGTAATAATGAAAACATGGTGACAGAAGCTCGACAAACCTCTCTTCAGATTTTATCTCAAGTGGATGGAGTATCCGTTGGCATATGCCACCCGATTTTGAAAAAAAGATATCCATTTGTTTCCATAAAGATTGACATGTTATCAGAAAACTGAAAAGGTTGTGATTACCTAACCTTGTAGCATCCGAGAAAAATTGGAGTTCAGTATCATACTGAACTGATGCATACTGACAGTATGCATCAGTCAAAGGCAAAATGTGGACCTACTTTCTTTTATGGAACTTCAATAGCAGAACGTTATGAAGGAGAAAGCATCATGCCTTTTTATAGCTGAATTGAATTTTAATAAATTGTCCAATAGCTATTTTCATGTGATTCAGTTCTTTTAGTTTAGTCATGGATTTTCAGTAATGACTGAATCAATTCAATATTTATAGAGAATTAATAAACATATTATTGAGAAAAGTCCAAATTCCCGATAATTTGTTTTTATTATTGACAACATGGACGAGAATCCTGATACAGATTATTGAGAATCTTACTGTGATCTATTCATATGACTGAAGTAACTAGAATCTTCTTACAAAAAAACATACTACCACGATCAATTCAAGATTCATGTCTCTTACGTATGAAAATAGTGGACGGTTAAAATTTTTACGAAGAACTTTTCTAACCGCCTCAGATTGTTTGGATTCTTGTCATCTTACTCAATGAAAGAAATGCTTTTCGAAAGTTGGGTGAAATTTACAGGTAACCTTTTCTGAAAAGTGCCTTTCCGTACAAAATTACGATATATAGGTTAATGTCATCATTGTTTACATTTTGGAAAGATGAAGTAATTCAAGGAAAGACATACGTTAAGCCACCGAACATCAGCCTTCAAAATTTCATAGCCTACTTGACGACGAATTTTTTTGAACGCACGTTATATTTTTGTGACAACATCGTTATGAAAATGGCCTTGTCGTTATGACGTTTGGTATTTCTATGACATAAATGACATTAAAGCTGTATTTTGGCGTTGAACTATGTTCGAACTAAGATTTCTAAAAACATGGTGTATGCACTGATTAGATTTTGTTTTTCCCGCTTCCAAAATAAAAGATAAGTTTCGTTTTTCCCACTGTAGGTAGCGCCGTTTAGGAATTGACAGTTGTCAATTGATATTTGAAAATAATTTGAATTCATTCCTACGACTTGCGAATGTGCTGTATTTATAAGCTATTATTGGTGTGTGAAAATGTATCACTTTCGAGAAAGGTCGTACAACATTAATTTAATGAACATGTGGTTCAGTCCTCTGTATGGACAATCAAGCACTACAGCTAAGAATTCGGTGTTGTTGGACTATCACTCTTTGTTGTTGCAAATTGAGGCCGAGCCAAATCAGATGAACATTCAAGACGGATAGAGCTAACAGTTTTATGGCAACTTCAGCAATATTTAAGCAATAAAGGAACTGTATTGAAAATACGTAATGTGAATTGTGAGCATGAATTAAGAAACAGAAATACGTTAATCTGTTCGAGTCTGTTCTTCAAAATTTCTTCACAAGTATGGTGAAAATTGCGTTTCAGTCAACTGAAAATATTGAATATTTCGCCAATACACTGTGCTTTATCGAAATCATATTGAATTACCTTCCTCACGAATACAATTTGTCAAACAAAAATTATCTTGAAGAAAAATAGTAGTACTTCTTCGAATCCTTCGATAGTGTTGAAATATCGGCAGATTCGTTTTTACAACGAAAATTCAAGTGTAAATCACAAATATTCGTGCTGAGCTGAGAAAATAGTGCGGTTCATTTTTTTTGTTGGATTCTTTGATAGATCAGGAACACAGAGATGACTGTAATCTGTAATCGATTTAAACGAAGAACAAAATAAAGCCAGAGAGTATCATTAGATTTTCTTTCATATAACAAAGATAGAACATGGTGGCGCCGCCACGAAACGAATCCCTTATTTTCGATTTAGTCTAATGTCATTCCATTCAAAAATTGACGAGTGCATACACCATGTTTTTAGACATCTTAGTTCGAACATATTATGTGCCAAAATGAATAGTTTTGAAAGCATCATATCGCGATATGATGACAAGCGATTGACAGCGATTTTTGCGTGTGGCGTCACAGTTGAAACGCCAAAATACGTATGTGTCAAAACATAAGAAATATTTTTGAAAAACTTTAGCGGCTTTCATGAGTTCAGTTACAAAAACTTCAGAAGAGTATTTCGCGACCAACCGATTGCTTTTATAAAAATGAACCGAGTATTCATGCCTGATAATGTGATGCTGCTGTTAGTTGAGACGAAAAGAAGATGAATATCCGACAAATTTAGGATTTTATGAGCTTTTGCCGTCACTTCAGGACGTACCTAATGAAAAGGTCCTATTTATAGTCGTTCATTTACATCCACGATATTCCTTGCTGTTTTCGGGGGAGGATTAACGATATCGTAAAATTAGGAATAATGATGTACTTGATCCGAACGACGTGACATAAATTTGTGATGATCTGTGCATTTCCCGTCCGAGAAATTTCAAATTGAATGCACCATCACCAAAAATGCAATAACGTAAACTTGGAGATACGACTAGTTTGATGATGAACGGATGTGATAATTCTGTTTCGTGGACATTACAGGGCAATTATGAAAACGGGGTCTTTAGGAATGTTTGTAACATCGCAGTGGATGTTGGAAAATTCTAATTTCTATTGAAGTACTGATGAATATTATTTATCGATGAGCTTTTCAATAGAATAATAAATATATAAACTTCGAACAAACTTATTTCACTTCTATCTGAGATGACTTGATGATAATGGGCAAGTGTCATAAAACTCCAAAATCGAATTTAAAATTGTTTATGGAAACCCCTTTCCATTAGTTATAAAGCACGTAAAAGATTCGCTTCAAAATTAAGAACTTTCAGAAATATACCCGAATATGTAAAAGCTTGTGACGTAGAATGCCTTTACTAAAGTCTAGTAATTTTTGTTAATTAGACAATAGTGGAACTGATTAAGGAGATATAGAATTCTATATCCACACATCACAAAAAATTTTTTCTGTAATCTGTGTCTATACATACGATGACATTTTGTGTCATTGTTTGATATTTCTATGTACTGTTTGTTTTCCTTGTCAAATGTGATCACCAAACTTGATATTTATTAAGTCTATGATGATCATAAAACTTTCATGTCCTTTATTGATTCGACGGGCGTTGCCGGATTGTGAAAATGACGTAGAATGTTCATAAGAGAGCTCTCCTGAAATCAGAATTTTCGTAAGTGAATACAGACAAAACGCAATATGTTGAAATTCTAAAAAAATATATTTCGATACATTTGAGTTATAAGGATTTCAATGACATATATTTTGAAATTTAGGAAAATACCCCATTCTTAGGCTGAACTTCGTGACCCGAACGAAGGTTATGTTATGTTTGTATTCATTTACCTACTTTTCGTCTAAACATTTTCCATTGGAGGAGTTGTGCTACTCCGACGAGGTCAAATGTGACCGAAACCATGATCAGTCTTCGGTGTACCGAATGATGACAAATTGGCTAGTTGCAGAATCTACATAGCTCGGTATAGAAAATCTATGGCCTCTGGACGCTTTTTGAATTTCAAGTCTTTCCATGAGTAAAAGCACAAGGTATACCTAGTTTTGGGCCCTAGATGTAGATCGGAAAGGCTTGTCAGCCCCCTATGCTTACAAGATAACTTACACCAACATACTATGAAAAATAAGTGGATCAGACAGAGGCAAAGTGCAAGTCATCCCTCAGATGATTGATAGTCCACAACCAGGTAGAGCCAAATTCCATTCGTTGCCTTTTACTCCACATTAACACCCTCTGTTTTCAAAATTTTAAATAAACATGCTCTGATGAGAGACTGTTTATAGCTAAACATATGAAAATAAATTAGAAATGAAAAAATGTTTTTCCACCATGACAGTCATTGCATTGTACAAAATACAAATAATAAAAGGAAAGTACGTCTTTACAATCCTACATTACCTAAAAACTCCTTCACGGAATATGGTTTACAATTTATAATCTGATTTGGACTTCCTTTTTGAAAGACCTAATATTACTAAGTTCCTTAGTTCTCTCTGGTAAAGATTCAAAAAGTCTTATTGGTATATAAAACATATTTTTTTCAGTCCGGCTTCTGGAATGCAATATCCGTACTTTGGGTGATTGCCGATTGCCTCTGTTCAATTGAAATGTGGTCTGACTATTTTATTCTCAACTAATTTATGATATTTGAGCATTAAATGCATTTTCAACCATTACAAATCTCTAGAAAAGACATCAATAAGGCAGCTACTTTTGTGGGTTACTGTCCCACCGCGTTTCACTAAAATGAGATCTGACCAATTTCTCGAGTTGTTTGTTCTAGAAGCTAGTTGAGTGACTATTTTCAATCATTACAAAATACCTACTTGTAGAGTGTGTTGTAACTTCATACACCTACATCAAAGCGCGTCGCCGCTAGGTGTTCCACTACATGACCTTGAGAGTGGGTGCTGACTAATGTACACCCTAAATACTAAATCATATTTAATTATGAGCCATTACAAAACTCTTGCCGATTTTTTTTGCCAGTTCTCGGACTACATGGATTTAAACCGAGATTAGACGTTACAGGCGTTAAGGAATGAAACCTAAAACCCGCCGATTTATTTCGATAATGCATCTTAACTTAACCTCAAATGAAGTGTCTCTGTATTTTATTGTTTCTTCACCCTCCTTACTTCACTTCATAGACAGAGCAGATGCCAATGTAAGGAATGGTTTGTTTGAATTTTAATCTTGAGCAGAGTAGATCACCGTTTGGTGAAATTGGCCTGGCTATATTGTATGAACTTATTGAACAAGGCCATACTCGGTAGATCTGTCCTGAGGACTGTGTACATCTTTGTATTGATGATTTCCTCAAGTTGATGTAAATGTGTTGCATTTTTGCTGGATGGATGTATTTTTCATTGTGTTGCTTTTATAGTAGCCCTGAAGAAGAAAAAGTCAAAAGCTTGGCTGTAGTACAATAAATATAAGATAAATAATACCTATTTTGACTGCAAAACCCAATGAATCTCCAACGTTATACCAATCGATACGAGAATGGATATCTATTATATGAGTATAAAAACAACATTACCTACACAATTGGAATGGCATAGACACATACAAAAACACACCTTCTGGGTGCCTTAGGTACTCCGTTTCTGTTATACAGGGGGTTTTTAGAAATTTCTCAAATTTTTGTTTATCTATGAGTCCTGAAAAAACTGCAAATTTATATTTAGGTTGAAGTTGTTAGTTTCAATGAAACAGAATATAAAAATTTGAAAAAAATCAGGAATGGACTCAGTGAGGCTTTATTCAACTTCGAACTCCTGAAAAACACCCTGTATGTAGCTTTTCATCATAAATTTAAAAATTTTTTTATCAGCATGTATAATTATCTCGAAATAAATGAATCATTGGTATGCTTTACCTGTGGAACGTGTTTTATAATGATTGTTTTATGATAAGACGCTGCAAAGGAATAGAGCACTTCATGAAAATGAATTTAGAAATTCTATATTGCAATTTTTTCTTCAACAAATATTCTTTCGACTGTATTCGAAAATTATTTCCTGATTGGTCCTTCAAAATTGTCATTCACAATGATAAAAAGTTTAGTAATTGATAATACGAAAATTACGAAGGAAAAACTACGCTATTCTGAAACTATAATAAGTAAAAATTTTTCTTCAAACTAAATTTTTTTCTACATTATACTGGTTGTCTGAAGAAGGTGTTCAAAATAATTTCCTCCACTTTTTATACACTTTTTACTCTTTATGAGGCCCATAACTTATCATTTCATTACAGGAGTAATTTTACGAATTTCGTCGCAAACAACATTTATTCCATCTAATAATTGTTCTTTAGTCAAAATATGTACCTATATGTTTCACATATCTGTGTCAGATCAGGAGATGTATCAGGCCAATGTTGAGGTCCTCCCTTTCTAATACACCTGTCTGAGTATTCTCTATGAGTTGTATCAGTGTATTAGTGAGGCGTTTTGAAAATAAGACCATGAATCTTCATAGATCCACCAATGGCGATTACAGAATCAACGGAGATGTGAAAAGAGGATTTATCATATTCGAATATTCAATTATTACCCTAACTAAAATGAGAAATGGGGGGAAAATTAATCTAGAAAATTACTTGAGGTCCAAGTTGCCTATAGAAGGTGATTTATTCTAAAGATAAGTTATATAATTATTATTGTCAGGATAGCGTAGTTTTTTATTTCTTTGTTCATTAAATAATGAAGCTTCTCACTGTGCCTCAACGAAAATTCTGAATAACCATATATGATATAAATATAAAAAACAAATGCATGCCACATTATGAGAACATTTACATCTATTTTTATCCAGGGCTGTTTGTTTGATAGGCCTTTGATCACAAAACAATTCTTCCTCAAGAATAATCTACGGATGGAGCATACCAACGTTTCATTGACTTTTAATAAATCGTACCTACATGCAGATAACTGAAATATTAATATTTTGATGACTTTCTACATAGACTGTGCTTTTTTATGAGTCCGCTCCTGAGTTTGATCAAATTTAAGAGTGCTGTTGTATTGAAAATAGCAACTTTAATCTGATAATGAATTTTCAGCCGAATCGATTGACAATATCAGAAGTAATATCGACGGAAATTCGAGAATGTTGGGAAAACCTCTTGTTTATTGGAAAGAAATACCTAAAACACACATATAAGGTATTTTGGAACTGAATTCAATGCCCCCTATTCAGGTTTTTCACTCGGGAAACACCATGTATATTACTTGTCACATAAACTTATACCTCAAGAAAGAAAATCTATCTAATAGGTACTCGAACATTCTTACTATACTCACATATTTAGTGGCTGAAACCCCGTAAATTCATCTTGAGTTACCCCCATTTCATGGCGATAAGATTGAGTGTGTTCCTGAAACCCCTTAGCTGCAACTCAATCGAAGGGAAAATGGAATCCCACAATTTTTTTTTCAATAGTTGATTTAAATTTTTTCGAGAGATTTTTGCGATTCTTCTGATAACCACAGAAAAAAAACAAAGATTCCACTTTCTGTGAGACTTCCAACCAGCCTACACGTGGTAGGATATATATTTCCATTTGAAAAAAGTTGAATCAAAAAATGCGAGTAATTAAAAATCGATTGACGGGTTTCTGCGTTTGAATTTTGAGTTATTGGTTGAAGAAATAATTTCAATTTTGTCAATGTCAATACAGGACTTCGATATGGCTTCACTTAAAATAACACTCGAGAGGAAACTAAATAACAAATATTTTCCCTAGCTAGACCTTTTTTAGTGACACTTTTCGGCCGATTTTTCCAGAGATAGGGAGGTATTGACAGATTATGTTTTTCGATGTCCTAATATGAATAATATGTTGTCGCTCAGTCAAGACTGGGACTCGGACTCGGTATACCCGATCCATATATTGTAACTCAATCGGTCTGACGCTTGTTCGGACCCATGATTTATCGGGAAAACAAAGCTGTTTGTATTATTTGCGGGCCTTCTCGCCATATCTGCCCCCATCCCAACACAATATCAATATTTCATGCCCCTTTTCCGTCCGTTTTTTTCGTCCTAACTGGACGCCGATCAATTTTGTGCCCTTTGAAGTGGCACAGAAATAAAAAGGAACTATTTGTTCTTTTTGTTAGCGTGTGCCGCTTTCAGGTCGAAACGACCGACTCGGCGAATATGTTCGATAAAGGAATTGTGATTTTTTTCGGTATCGTTATAAGGGAAAACCCACATTTGCTGGTTTCGACAAAATGAATGAAATAGCACATTCGCATAGAAAGGGAATATAGGAAACGTTTATCTACGTTTCCTGTAGAGTACTGGTCCTTACAGATACATATAGGTTATATCAACATTGAATTTATGTGACCAATGCGGTTGCAAGGCAATTTTCTCCGAAAATTTGTATTCGTGGTATTGAATGGCTTTATTGTATTTGCGATTTTGGGAATCCAGATGGTTGCGGACAAAGATTATAGAGTAGAATATAATCTTTGGTTGCGGAAAGACACAAATAAATGTTGCTACCTGGAATGAGCCATGCCTTTCAACTCGATTCAGTTTAACGATCAAAGAATCAATGAAATTATTGATTTTTAATAGTTGGGGAGCCGACAATGCTAAATCGGGATTTACTCGAGCGTCGTGGAGACCTAGTGGATTTTTAAGAATATATGGTAGAAAAAACAAAAAGTTCGGGGTTACTGAGCGCAGTGGGTAAGTGTGCGCAGTGCGTATATCTCGACTATGCAATGTATGAAAGAGGGGTTCATTTGGGTGAAGCAAGGGCGCAGAATCGCCATATTAGTTTTTCATAGGAGTGCGCCGTGCCACGTTTCTTTAACGTTTTATTTGCAATCAATCAAATTCACTAGTTTTCTTGTTAATTTTTAGCATCTCTGCAAATTCTGCCAGGTCCAAGTTCCGAGTCCCTCAGTGTTAAACAATATTTTATTCGATCATGGGCATATTAATCTGAATATATAATAAAAAATTTTAGGATCTCTTAGCTGCTCAACTCTATAAGAACGTCAATTTAAATTTTGGCTTACTAGGGAAAGTGTGCGTGGGTAAGTGTGCGCATAAATTCATTATATGGATATTAGTTCAGTGAGGAATAAATTATGACATTGTTGATTTTCTTGGTTAAGACTCGATCAATATTGTCCTATTTGTTCAGAAAAATATGAAGAGACACCAACATGGGAATGTATCAAGTGTTGTGTTCACTAGGAATTGTGGCACGATTAATAATGCACTGCTTGTAAAAAGGCGCTTCTGTATTGACAATAAACAGCATTTCTCTATTATTGTAACATTTTGATGACATTATTTTGTAATTTGTTTTGATTGTGTGGTTCACAAAGCACTGCGTTCACTTACCCGCAATACGGGGCATGTGAGCGCACTCCGACTTTCTCTACTAAATTCTTTTTTGCGGAAATTATACGTTTTTGTTTGTTTGCTTTCTGATGTTTTTTTGTAGATAAGAAAATTCTCTATCTTATGAATATGTTTTAATTTTCCTAGCTTCAACATTTGAAACAGGGTATGGCTTGAAAGGCAAAAGTGCGCACAGTTGCCCCGAATGACTCTATGATGTATGCACTTTCAGCTGTGGGGACAGCGTCTGCAGTGTCTCAAAGATGTGAAAAAAAATCGTCAGGTGTACATACTCGAGCGTGTCAGATTAAGATACTGTATATGCCCTACGTGTCTCTGATAATTAATTCATGCTTATCTGACAGATTGCGCGGTGGGACTGGCCGTACGGAAGAGTTGAAAATGATAAAAAAAATTTCCAGCGTGTCAGATTTTTTGAAGGATATGTTAATTGGACCCAAAGGAATCTTCTTTTCAAGGGACTGACAATTTGGACGTGACGGAAAGTCACAGAGGTCCTTTGAAAATGTAAAAAAAAATCGTTACTTGTACTTACATACTCGAGGTTGTCAGATTTTCATACAGTTGGTTAATTTCGGTGTTGTACATGTGTTGACCCATTAATCTGACACTAATCAAGGGGGGTTTTCTTAATCTGACACTTTGAAGATGATAAAAATGCTTTTTTTCCGAATATTCCCCAGCCTGTACCTCTAATCGTTTTTGTATTCATCATGAAAGTCGTAGATTATAAAATTCTACACAACTTTTGCCCGAAGCAATTTTACATACTCTTAACCGTTCTCGAGTTAGAGGGCGATAAGGAGCTTAGCCACACATGCGAAAGGGCAAGGTCAATGTAGAATCCCAGTCCAATCTACATTCATCCAATTGTCAAAATGGCAAGGTATTTCTATGATGATAATTTCGAAATTAGTCACGAAAATTTTAGTGTTGTCTCTGACTGAACCTTAGAATGTACTATTTTCCAACGAGTGAATTTTCGCTTCAGCATGTATCGCTAAAGACCTCGCATTAATCGCCATATATCTCAAAAACGTTTGAACGTAGAAAAATTTGCGGGCAACAAAATTTGTAGAAAATGTAATGCTCTACAATTTTTATAATGAATGCGGAAAAGATTCAAGGCCCAGGGAAGGAGATAATTCAAAAAAACTGATTTCTGTGACCTTTATGGCCAAGTTTTATTGTTTCGGCTTGCTTTAACTGTCAGATTATATTTTTTCCGTTATTCTTGAATCATTAGCTTCAAAATGAGAAAGCATGCCACCTTGCTCGAGAATGTACGTGTGACGTTTTTTTTTTTGCAACTTTGGTGCCCTTCCACACATTTTAGTCACCCTTAAATTGTCAGATTAGGAGAATATATACTTTTAAACATGTAATTAACCACATATATCTTAATCTGATGTGAAACCCACATCCTACGTAAATTTAATTGCGAAGATAATTCCAGCCCACGCGACTTACCGTTTGATAATTTGTTTTCTCAAAAGTTGTTGGTGTTGAAAAAAAATTTCAGGAGATTTTTTTCATTCGAAATGAAACTACGAGGATATATTGAAAAATTCTTATGGCCGTTTGCACCGTTTGTCTAAACAACGATTATATTCTCAAACAACGTTTAATTCCTTAACCGGGTTGCACCGTTCCTAAACGTTGATTATAAGGCCCTTAAACGTTGTTTAAACTAAACGCAGAAATTTGCTCGATTAAAGCTCGATTGAAACGTTGATTGAAGTAATACTTCAAATTCGATTGACAACTGTGTTTTCTATTTGTGTTGATATAAAATTCGAATTAATAATGGATGATTTGGAAGATGAGATATTACTTGATGATGATCTTGATGCACTTGGCAATATCGAATTTGGATTTCCCAGATGTTTTCCCCGTAGAAGAAATTATTTCGAAAGAATGGACCTCACTTTTTTCAGAAGATTTCGTTTAACGAAAGAAACCGTGTTATTTTTTGCCATATATGGAGAATGATTTGGAATTTCCAAGATGTTTTCCCCGTAGAAGAAATTATGTCGAAAGAATGGACCTCACTTTTTTCAGAAGATTTCGTTTAACGAAAGAAACCGTGTTATTTTTTGCCATATATGGAGAATGATTTGGAATTTCCCAGATGTTTTCCCTGTAGAAGAAATTATTTCGAAAGAATGGACCTCTTTTTTCAGAAGATTTCGTTTAACGAAAGAAACCGTGTTATTTTTTTTGCCATATATGGAGAATGATTTGGAATTTAATAATTAATTATATTATACAAATATAGATATTTCAGGAATAATAGTGTTGCACCAATAAATCAATTGCTAGCCACATTGAGGTTTTATGCTAGTGCTGGTCACTTCTGTTGCCAATTTCATAGATGTAGATGTATTGAAAGCATTAAGAATTATTGCTAAATTTTCATTAGCAATTGGTAAATTATATTCCGAATTCATTAAAATGCCCAAAGATGAGGAAATAGTGCAAAGTCAACAGTCCTTTCACAAGAAGATTTTTCCTAGAGTAATAGGATGTGAAAATGCTGCCCATGTTCGCACTTCAAATTCAAAACATAACACCGAACTCCAAAAGAAATGTTCAAATTTTCCATCTTGACAACAGAAGTTTAGTCACAAAACCTTGAATTCTTTGTCTTTTTAATTTATCTTCTATGATGTGCTCGGCTGAAATTTTGAATTTTTCATGATATAAGTTGTGTTGCCAAACCTATCGATGATTAAAGTAAACAACGATTATGATTCCACGGTGCAAACCGTCAACCGCTAAGCAACGTTTAAATATTAAACATCGATTAGTTTAACCATGGTTACCAGCGAAACGGTGCAAACGGGCATTAGACTACTATAAAACCGAACAAAATTTCAATGTCAAAATATTTTATTACACAACATATTCTCCTCTTAATTGGATACATTTATTACAGCGAACTTGCAATGTCCCTAGACCTTTCAAAAAATGTTTCTTCTTGCTCTGCAAACCAGGCCTCCACAGCTTTTATTGCAGTTGGAAGAAAATTTACGATCTTTTAAACTTTTTTTCAGTTGAGGAAAATCTGGTGAATAAGGGGGGTATTCTAGTAATTCAAACCCTTAATCACCAGTTTTTGCTTGGCAATATGAGATTTGTGTACAGGGTAGTTGTCCTGCAAAAACAAAACACCTTTGGATAGCTTTCCGCGTCTTTTCTTTTTAATTTTTTTCCGTAGAGTGGTCAGTAATGTCGAATAGTAATCTCCGGTTATTGTTCTACCCTTATCCAAAAAATCATAATCATAATTACTCTATGGCAATCCCAAAAAACTGAAGCAAGAACTTTTCCAGCAGATTTTTGGAGACAAAACTTCTTAGGTCTCGGAGAACCAGAGTGTCGCCATTTCATCGATTGTTGCTTTGTTTCTGGATCGTAGAAATGTACCCAACTCTCATCCATAGTAACAATTCGGTTTAATAAAGCTACATCGTTTTCAAATCAAGCACAGATCGAACGCGATGCTTCTACCCTTGCACGCTTTTGGTCAACATTCGAACATTTGGGGATCCATTTTGGAGCAATTTTTCTCATGTCCAAATTGACGTGAACTATATGATGAACGCGTTCGTATGAAATATTCAGTGCATGGAGCATCGTTGATGCGATTTAAAAATATTTCTCGAAGTGGCCCAACGATTTCGCTTAAGGCCCCATCCTCCGGTTGAAGTATCAAGCACTACACTGTACTGATGAGGGACAATGATCCCGAAACCGGTGTACAGTTGTGTTTAGATGTTTTCAACTTCTATGGGATTTGCTACGCTTGGTCATAACTAGCTCGCATTATTGGAGCGACAATTCTACGGAATTGTCGTTCTTTGATTTGAGATAAAACTTTCGGTGATGAAAAACTGAATTTAAGATACAAGGAATACTATGCAAAGTATTTGAATATCCTATGTCTGTTCTATCGAGTTATAAACCTCGAAAATACGGGACTACATGTAGTTCAAAATTTGAAAAATAGTTTTTCGCTTCTCCATTTCAATTGCGAATAGGTTATTACATTTTTGAATGAATACTTCACTTAACTTATTCTACTTATTTTCAGGCCTTCGCATATACCTCCCTGTTTCTGCGGAGGATGAACTGAGACCATTACTTCCGCTGATATGGCCTCTGTAACATTACTAGTTTTTAACTATCAGCAATGAAATGCACACAGTACCTATGATATGATAGAGTTCTATCTGAAACCCATAATAATGTCATCGTTATTCCGTAACTGCCTCCATTAATAATAAAAGTATTAATTTTGCAATCTTAAATAAACATTTTCGTACCTAATTGATGCTAGTTCCGCACAACAAATGAGGTTTTTTGTGTGAATTATATCCCTATCCGCCTAAATTCCACAATATTCAATTTAGCCAAGATCTTAATTGTCCGAAGCATACTTCACCGCCACGAACCTCATCAGTCTCGACCGTTTCTTTCATTTGAGGGGCACTCAGTCTTGTCCGCGGCACGATGCACCGAAAGGATAACGACCGGAGGAGTTCATTTCGAAAAGAATTCCGCAAGAAGGGGATGAATTGTTCTCCCGTCTGCCAGAATTAAATGAGAGGAAATTCCCATCGGCAAATATAATTTATCACGAACAGAAAAACTAATGGATTCGATTTCGGAGCACTTTCCGTTGTCTATACCAGGATGGAGTGGGCCACATATGAAAAATAGGGGAGTCGGCATAAATTCCTACACTGCGAAATTCGCTTACGTAGACTGCGATGCGAATGATACATGTTTTTGACTGCGAATCCTCCTCCAGTCCTTCGTTTTGTTGTTTCAATTCTTTTGAGAAAAAACACGATTGCGATAAATCTTACCGTTACACAAAGCTAACGGAAGAATAATTAGCTAATGAATCACCACAGAAGGCACATCGATTAAAAAGCGAGAATAGAGATTAACTCCTTGAAGGTAGCTACGAGGGTAGTTATCCCTCAACAGGATTCACTCACTAGTATTTTAAATACCTGCCTATTTTTCTTTTGCATAACAGAAGGAGCCTTAAATGTGTGATGGGCTTATTCTCTCACCCTGGACGTTCCTTACCTTTGCTCGGGCACCAGTGGGGCAATCAGTGGAACCCCACGTCTCTCACGGAATCTCCAAAGAATTAGATAGCCCGGGTAGACTTGAATGATCAGTGGAGAAGGGTAGCAGTGAAAACTAGGGTGGTAGCGTCTTCTTGGTCTCTGCTTTCTGACGGTTTTTAATCGTTCAAAAAGAGTACCTACCTCTTCTGACGAAAATCTAGCTCTAACTGATTTAGGGAACTGTTTCTCAGTGGCAAAAATAACTGGCAACAAAATAAACGTTCAGTACTTTATTCCTACTGGATTAAATTATATACAGAAATGTACAAGTAATAACAAATGTTGATGTCAACCGGCGGCCTGGTCGGTGTGGGGGCGGCTGATGAAATACGGTCTCTCCAGGAAAAAACAGTTGTAATAGACGCTAAATACGGTTAAATTTTGTACGGTTACTCCAGAGGAGTACGGTGGAAATAGACGGTAATTGCGGTTAACTTTTGAAATCCTGGCAAGTCACTCTCTCTGTCGGCGGAAATCGGTACGGTGGCTGGTCTCAGTCCAATTGCAGTGCACTCTGTCCCTCTCTCTCTTTCTCTCTCTGTGACCCTCAAAATGGCTGCCAGTCAGATAGAAGGTCGGAAGAAGCTGTCAACCTGTAACTTGATCGGTCGGAAGTCGGCAATATTAACCAAATAATCACCATAAATATGGTAGGAACACCAAGTCCTCCTACTCTAGTCCACTCTACACAGTCAACGATCACTAGATCAAGTTTAAACGGTAGGTAAGTGTTTTCAGCCAGCCCAACGGACTCAAGAAAGCGGAAAATAGCCGTAAGGTATGCACTAAGTAAGGAATAATAATGCTACGAGTGACTTGCCTTAAACTTTCAAACTTCTTGACGTAATTTCCAACTCACGGCAATAACACCTTACGCACTTTTCTCGGCAGCTCGATCTCCACTCACTCGCTCCTGACCTCCAACGCCGGGCGTTGGAGAAGTACCTACCCCTCTCCTCGGAAAACTTGCCCCACTATGGGTAACTCATCTCTCCATTGGATGCACTCAAATTGTTCGGTCAACCAGACGGCTCGGAAAGAAACAGAAACAACTGAAGAGAAGGAAAAACTGAACAAGTTGAAAGACCTCTCTCGACTCAGAAAATGTACGGTTGAACGGAAAGAATTCTAAAATATATGAATTCTGAAAACAGATGACATATACGGTTTCAGCTACAACTAGGATTACTAGGACTGGTCGATGGAAAACAATGACATAATATCAATCGGAAAAGACCCCCTATGATAACATAACGGTTTTCTTCGAAAATATCTCGGTTGATAGGTCTTATTATACAAGTATAGGTGAAGAAATTTGCTTTTCGTGGCGGGGCAAAATCTGCCTCGTCACAAATGTAGCAACTCTGACTAAAATGAAATATTTCATTCATTGCGCAGAACAGCCATTAACAGAAAATCAAAGAGATTCCTCTCAAGGGCGGCTCGTTAGAGGAGGCAAGGAAGGCTAAGCCTCTTCATACAGCTTAATGCTAAAATACATTTATTTCTATTCTAATTTTCAGAAAGTAATTTCTATAAAGAATTACCGAACACCTGAACTAGATATTCAGATAAAAATTAGTTCATTTTTCGGTCCTCCACTCATAAAAATCCAGCATAACAATCATACAATCAACATCCACCGGCCGCGTCCGCTGCGTCGAATGTGAATAATTCCTAGGACTGCCTATTCGGACGGATAAGCTTTTTGCTTCCGCTGATAGTGTGACTCACGTGTAAGACGTTCTCTAGACTCACGTACTAGCCGAATAAGAATTTAGCTGACTTACTGTAGCATATTCGTCCGCAAAATGTACAGAAATCAACGCACATTATGGAAATCTCAAATTTATTCTACAACTGAAGGTGTTCTCAATGATAATTATTTTTATCAGAATTATGCATGCATACGTTATCCACTTTCAACGGTTTTCTTCAATACAGATGTTTTTTCCCAGCAGGAATAAAAAAAGATGATATTATCAGATTTTGAATGTATTGGCTCCATTATAAAATCAGTTGTTCTCGATCAATTCTAGTGATCAAAAGTTTTTCTTTCGTTTGATTTTCTACACTCGATCACTATGCAACCCGAAACACGTAATTTGACCCAAGAGGAATGTGCCCAAGCGGTAGTTTTGCGAGAAGAGAAGGGTGGACATACACAAGAATTGCAGAAAGGTCCAAGAGTTTCTCATACAAGTGTGTCCAGAATAATGCAGCGATTCAGGGGAACAGGTATAAATGTCCGAAGACCAGGACAAGGTAGACCACGGGTAACAACTGCCATTCAAGAACGTTACTTGAGAGTTTCTTCGTTGACACAACGGTTTGCAACCGCTCGCCTCCTTCAAATTCAGCTTGAGCAAACTCATGATGTGCAAATTAGCACTCAGACAATAAGAAATCGCCCCAGAGAATATGATTTAAGGCCTCGTGTCGCGGCAAGAGGCCCAGCTCTTACCCCAGCACATCGAAGGGCGCGTTTGGATTTTGCGAGAGAGCATATCCATTGGGAAGAGGCCGTTTGGGAAAGAGTTCTCTTCACAGATGAGTCTAGATTCTACCTCTACCATTGTGATCGACGTTCCTTTGTATACGGACGTCCACATGAAAGATATGCTCAGTGCAATTTCCTGAATACTACTGGTTTCGGGGAGAATCGATTATGGTATGGGGTGGAATATCTTTGACTGCTCGCACAGACCTAGTGGTCGTTGATAATGGAGCTATGAATGCTGATAAGTATATAAGGAATATTTTCGAAGAGCATGCAGTGCCATTTGCCCCATACATTGGTGAAAATTTCATTTTTATGGACGATAATGCCAGACCCCATCGTGCACGCATCGTTCAGGAGTTCCTTGAAGAGGTTGAAGTCTCTCGAATGGAGTGGCCAGCAAGAAGTCCAGATCTCAATCCGATTGAGCAGGTTCGGGACAACCTCAATAGAAGGCTGAGAAGTTCAGAAAATCATCCAGCTACTCTTAATGACTTTGGAATCCAACTCGGAGAAATCTGGAAAGGATTAGATCAGAACATTTTAAGATCACTCATTTTGAGTATGAACCGTCGTTGCCGAGCTGTAATTAACGCAAGGGGTGGAAATACCAAGTATTAAATCACTTATCAGCATTTCAGTATTTTGAAAGTTGTTCATTTCTCTTCTTTCACATAAGATTCGGTGAAATCCTGAATTTTTCTTCCATTTAATGTGTCTTGTTTCGTTCAAAACCTTCCCGAGAGAACATAAAAAATAAGTTATAAAGTCAATGTAGAGTTAACTTTCATTAAAATTGATATTTTCAGAATGTGCGTTAATTTTTTTGCGCAGTGTATTAGGCTTCAGATGACAAACGGCACGACTAAACATACAGGGGAGTCATATAAACGAATGTGGTCGCGCGACATCGCTCGTAGTCTCCTGTAACTTTAGTCGCACAGTTTGTGAATCGCGCGTTTACGCGCTATCATCTGAACTAAGCCTTAAAGGAGACAAGCTTGCATTGTTTGTCCACCGATTCTGTCATGTCGTTTTCGACTACATATATTCTGTACGTACGTGGTCTGGCGTAGTTTGTTATGATTTCAATTGTAATTGAATCTTCTTCGTGGAGGATTAAAACTTCGGAATATTCTCGTTAGGTTAGAATGTAAGGGGTAAGTACTGATACCACAAGAAATATAAAAATAAGAATTCATTCAGATGCATACCACCCACTGATATGAATATCAACCAGTGTTACGATCTGAATTGAACTAGCCATTGAATTTGCCATCGCCAGGGCCACTAAAAATATAATGGATAAATAATCGAAATTGATTCAGTCACATAACTATTGGTGTTATATGATGAATTGAATAATAAAAGAAGTGAAGAAAACACTTCACTAAGTTTCACAATTTTCAATTGAAATATTTGTTGATACACGTGATTCAGGTTTTATCGCATTTTCAAAACTGAATACATAAATGCAGAAAAAACACATTCACATAATAATCAAATAACACATGTTGAAATCAGAGATAGGCAGAAATCTAATTGATCGTTCACAATTGGAAGGTTTTGTACTTGGGCTGAAGATATTTCTAGGAGCATTACGCTAAATATTTTTAATGAAGCTCGCTGCATGAATTCTGATTGACATTTTTTATTTTAAATCTGAAAGAATCGTTTGCACTGCTAAAACCTTTATACGTCTTTGAAAATAAAACGAATCTTGCCTCGTCAATTGATTTAATTTTTTTTTCAAGCCGTATAAATGTTTTACCACTGCAAACGATTCTTTTAAATTTAAAATGAAGAATGTAGATGAGTCGAGTATGCCACCATGTCAATCAAATTTGATGCAGCAGTTCGAGCGAGCTTCATTATAAATATTTGGCGTAATGCTCACCGTCACATTCCAACGGAGCTATCTCCTACTGACTACGGCTGAAAATTGGTTGATGAGAAATATGAGTTTGATTGGTTCAAAGTCGACCAATCACCAGAACTTGTACAGAATGTTATTATTCGACCTATACAAGAAAATAGAGGTATAGAAATATCTTCACTTTTATTCTATCATAATTTTGATTTGCATACAAAAAACAAAAGTTTATGAAGTTTCAGCCTTAAGAAATTGATTTTATTATGTCGGTGATCACAACATGTTTAACCGCGCACCTGAGGCAGCTGTTCTAATATCCACTTGACTGATCGCAGCATTTTATTGTATATTATGATTTCAATCTCCTGACAAAAAACCAGGCTTAATAAATTCAGAGACTTTTTGTCTCTGCCTCTCCGTCTATTGACGTTAAAATATATTGATCTCAAATTCTTCTTATTGGTACATATAACATCAACTTCATTATTTCTGATTCTTTTACAAAGTTGTTCACTGAGAGATTTCTTGATTTCATCTTTAAATTGAGGTGGATAAATGAAAGTTAACAATTTTGTTTGTTGTTTTTTAAAAATTGTTAACTTGAATTTATACACCTCAATTAAAAGATGAAATCAAGTAATTTATGTACATCAATTACATCCCATCTCTCGGTGAACTTTGTGAAAGAATCAGAAAAAATAGAATTGATGTTATATGTACCAATAAAAAGAATTTAAGATCAATATTTTTTAATGGCAAGGATCGAGTAATTGGTAGTTCAGTAGTGTATTGTGTCTATTCTGCAGAATAAATCAACAACTGGTTAATGTAAAAATTTTACATGAAGGTGATGAAACGTAAACGTCGATATTCATATCGGCGGGTGGTATCTTGGAACATGGAATGGACATTGACGTGCTATGAATGTATTTGTTGTGGTACAAACATTCGATGCTTCTCTATCTAGCGCGACAGTGGATAAAATAAATAAATTTATATAGCTCTTACCTTTTCGTGTGGAAAATTGATGTGACAATGATGTCAGATTCCACTATCTCAATTGTGGTTGGCGACACTAAGCAACTATCTCCCTCTTTGGACAACAAATGTTTATTTTCCATTCCTTGAATCTATGTTCCCAGTTTGATATGTATGCATCTGAATTAATTCTTATTATTATTATTCATTGCCTTCCTTTTAAGGCGTTATCACTTTCTTTACTAATCCAAATCTTCAACAGTTGTTACATGCCTGTTTTCTGAAGATGGCCGTAGGCCAAAACATTTTGAAGAAGGCTGTACAATAAAAACTCGGAGCTAAATAAAACTAGGAGTCTTTAGACCTTTTTCTACTTTTTTACCACTTATGTCTTTTCAATTGGCATTTCGAAATTCGTAATCCTAAAGACAGCACTACATTCAAGAACACCAACTATTTCTCTCTCAATTCTCAATCGATCAACCTGTTTCTCTCAAACCAGATGTGTACGATGAAATCACATACGACGTGCCAACTCTACCTCCACCAATGCTCGTATACTAAGAGCTTAATAATTTTTTCATGAAGCCTGAATCCGACATTCTCCGCAAGCAGGCCTACATCTTGCAATCTAGATTTGGGAAGTTTGTGGCTGCCTATCAAATGCGGTCTGGGCTAAATTGAATGCTACATCGGAATAGATGATGTCAGGTAAACTTACATCTTGTTTCAGAACATCCCCTCGAGATGTTTAGAGAATTGCTCCGATAGCGAGATCGATGCGGGA
This sequence comes from Coccinella septempunctata, assembly GCF_907165205.1. NCBI lineage: Eukaryota > Metazoa > Arthropoda > Insecta > Coleoptera > Coccinellidae > Coccinella > Coccinella septempunctata. The sequence goes on from NC_058196.1 coordinate 18,777,636, forward strand.
AAAGGTTACTTCAATAGGAAATCCAGTCTGCCTGTATTATTGCCTGGAGATTTTTTTGTTTGATAAAGTGAGCAATGTTTTTCTTTTTGGGCAGTTTCAACAAGGAGATAATAGCACTTTCGACTCGAGTATACTCCGGTTGGAATATTTACCTGCTTATATGTATAGGTATTCCATATCATGAACGTTGAATCTACTATTTTTGTGAATTATGTCCTTGCTTTATAACAGATATATCAGTAAGAGTACAAATACAGAGCGCTTATGTAGAAGCTATGCTTTTATGTCCGCCTCAAACAAGGAACTTCTGGCTTAGGTTAAAAAGTTTTTATAAAAATTGTGCCTATGTTATGCGTTGTGAGAATGAGAAGAATACTATGCACATCTTTGTTAGGAAAATTCGAAATATATATGACTTATTCATTTATTTCTACATATGAGGTACATGCAACACGTGATGAAATAACCTACTACTCTGACAAAAAAGTATCCGGAAATTTGAAATAAAACTTCTCCAATATCTATTGAATCTCCTTCAAAATATGCATTTGAAACGATACACATGTGCCAACGTTTTTGTAGAAGTAGTGCTAACGATCTCAATAATCACTAATGGGAAGTTTGATAGGTTTGAAGGTCTCGAACAAGAAAACCACTTGTTTACTAAGCCGACGTTTCGTATAAGTATAAACTTCTTCAGGGCACTAGAAGAGAACAGTGTAGATGAAACAAAATCATCAAAAAAAATACATAATTACAAAGAAGTAATTTTCTTTTGCAGATATAAAAATATCTGTTACAATTTTTCTTCACGAAAAACAAAAATCACAACAAACAAACAATAGTCGGTAGGATGGTACTTATAATCAAATAATCACTGGAAGTGAACGACAAAATAATGATTCATCAAAAAATGTTGTGTGAAACAAAAATTATAATCTCTCAAAAATTTTTTTGGTTGTTAAAAATCATGACAAATTACAACAGCAGGCAGGCAGTTTAAAAGAAAATTTCCGGAATCTTTTTTCTCAGAGTGTATATCGAAATCTACACCAAAGAGGACATTATTTATTCAATTATAATTTTTATAATAAAAGCATAGCCTTTTATGTTTCATAGGTGTACTATGAAAATAGCACTTTCTTTTCTGTAATTCACTATTTCACAGAAAAATCACTATGACACACAAATGACTAATCAAACATTCAATATCTGCACTTCACTTTCAGTCATCCACTATTCAACTGACAAAACGTGTAAATGATAATAAATACATATCAAAACGGCAGTATCAATAGCATTCCTCACAATCCTCAATATTTGTTTACGTTTTACAGCGCCCTCGACGGTAGTTAAAACGCTTTTATGGTGTCATGGTCTGTTCATGATCTCACAATGATACATAGCAAATAAAGAACAATGTCACAAATATGTTACGTAGATATCATGGAGCGGAAACATGAAATTTACAAAATGTGGATATAATTTGGATACAGCACAGGTTCATCCCAAATATCGTATCAGACACGTAATGGTTACAAAAAAATAACACATAACAAAGTTCCCCATTCGATCTCCCAAGAAAACATAACAGATATGTTACTGGTCACCTGGGTGAGAGAATCGTTATCAAAAAGATAAAATCGAAGAGTCGGACATCCATACCCTTTCGATATAAAAATAGTTCAACTTTTTTCATGAAATATTCGGAAACTTGGCTTCCCCGCAGAAATTCATTCCAAGACCGCCTCTGTATCAAATGATTGAGTAAAAACGATTCTACAAGCAATAGAACGTTTATATGCAGAATGGAAATGCCAATCATACCATAATCTTGATACATAATTTCAATTTTCGTAAGAAGTAGCGAAATATCAATTCTGTTATCCACAAAAAAGGCACTCTAGATTTCCATTTCAAACAAACACACGGAATTCGTGCCATAAAATGTGACATGTGTTCAGATATACTGCCAAACATTAGTGGCACTTTCCATCAAAGCGGGTTACGATTTTATGGTAATACTAACCAACTCGTTGATCAACCGATGGCCGGAAGAAATTTATGTGTAGGATGTGTCCGACTGGTTGTTTAAATACAACGACGTCATTGATGGTACGGTAAATGATTCGAAAAGCAATTGTTCATTCATGAACGTGGTCACGTGCTTTACGTTGATTTATATCACATCCAATAAAAACACGATGAAATACGATGCATTCTATAATTTTGCTGGAGTCACCGATGTTCGTTTTTTGAAGGGATGGATCGAATACTGAGAAAGTAATGAAAGATTTGAGTTATGACTCAATCCTTATTATATTCTCAATGATAACCCTAATGGTACACTTACGGTGGGTTTCATAAAACTTTGATCACACGATCAACGATTTGACAGTCACTCGATTTCCAAAATGAAATCACTGAAACCTTTTCATTTCTGATTCTATTGGGGAAGTAGCAATTGAGAATTGTTGAATGGACTAATTTGGATAATAATTTGATGCCAGAATGATGAACTGAACGATCATGACTGAATTATCGATTGAAAATAAATTGACGTTTATCTGTCAATCAGGCGTTGATTGCACGATCAAGTTTTGTGAAACCGAGGCTTAGTACCTCAATAAGCTCATTAACCTTGTATTATGCTCTACAAATATCGATCCGTAGGAAAAGAGTTGATACTTTTTCGGGGAGAAAACAGAAAATTGAGTAATCGTAAACATAACCCAGACAGCAAGCGTACGTACGTACCTTAAAGGTTATGTCAGACGTCATGTAGACCTCAAAGTTGACGTCTAGATGACGGTCAAATGTCAGCGTCATTATGACGTTAATGTATGACGATATTTTGACGTCAGTGTATGACGTTATTTTGACGTCTTATGAAAGGGATAACGCCTTAAGAGGAAGGCAATGAATTAATTCAGATGCATACCACCCGCCGATACGAATTCAACAAGAGTTACGCTATGAGCTAGCCAATATGCCATCGTAGACGTACGCTTGCTGCCTGGGATTGAGTTAAGATCTGTATGAATACAAATAGGAATATCTTCTAGTGCCTCTTCTGATGAAGATTGGTGATGACCATGTCAAATTCCTCCCTCTTTTGATCAAAATTGTCTCGTTTGGTTTCAAATAACATACTTTCAAATTCCAATTCAGGATTCCGACATTGTTGAAAAAGTAAACTTTTCGGACCGTTTTATTCCTTTTTCAGTTCTGAAAAACGATGTAGCACAACGAAAAAACATCCTGCATTTTGAAGATAACCGAGTTTTTGTCCGCAAGTAGCCATAAGCCAGAGTCAAGACATTTTCATCGACGGGAATTTCACCGCTTTTTGGCATATGTGAGACATAAGGTTTCCACACCCCACCGGTGGGTATAAAACCAGATGATTCTGGTCTGAATTTTGAATCTAGTGTCGGGACCGTTATAAGCGATAGCTTAAGATTTTCTTTTTTCTGTTTGAGTTCGAGGGCTTGTTGAAGGTACTTCTCCTAGAAGTACGTGTAGAGATAGACTTGTAGCCGGGCTTTGTCTAAGCGCCTAATTTGAGTTACGCCACCTCGCCACCCATGATTTTTCCAGCTCAAATAGCTATTGCCAGAACAACCGCTGGAGACAACATCCTCACACTGAGTCCAGAGGTAAGACAACACTCCGTACTATTATCTGGAAACCTTAGCTTCCACCTTTACCCTCCCTTTGCCACAATTTGCTCGTGTTCCATCCAACTGTTAGTACGATTCTCTGCTGGTTGGAAAACCGAGAAGGAACAGAAGGCACTCAGGGATGAACCGCAGTATTTTTTTCCTTATTTGCCACTGTTCGACCCCTACTGTCAGTACAATACTGTACTGGTGTGAAAACCCGGGGGAAACAGAAAGCAATCACGGGTGAACAGTCGTGTTTCTGCGCTGTCTTGCTCGAACCCTTTCCCTGCTGAGTTCCGACTTCCTTGCCCGTTAAATGTCTTGGTTCTGGCTGAATACTCTTTTTTTTCGTTCAGCTCACTCCGTGAAATCATCACTTTTCATTGCTCTTTGTGTATCACCCCTGAAAATGATTTAAATAGTAATTTTTATTGTCGAAAAAACCAGTGACATATCATTATTTCATCTGAAGATATTCATTCTCGCTGCAGTACGGACGCCACTGGTAGAATAAAAAAGAAATGATATTCTGCAAAAAGTGCTCCTTGACGCTCAAAACCTATTTCTCAAATTTCATAAAAATATTTCAAGCAGTGTGAGAGTTATTGATAAATAACATTTTTTTTCCATAATTTCAACACCCCGTATCTCGGAGAGGAAACATTTCTCGACATATGCTTATATGACAAAATAGGGCTTATTTTTGATGTAGAATACGTGGTTGAAATTTCTTGGTTAGATCTGGACCACCCTGTATATTCCTTATTAAAAAAGTCTACTTCTCCTTGATATGACCTTGAAATCAAACTCCAAGGTCAGATGAAATTTCAGCTTTCGATTCTCCCCAAACTGGGAAACTTCTATTTGCAACAATTTTTCATCCAGGCCCTTCCTATTTTTCACTTCATATCTGAAGAAAATTCATTCAATGGAAAAAAGAAAGAAAAAATTCTCCAGGTAGCAATAAAAACTGTATAATTTTTCTAAAAATTCACTTGAGCTTAGAATGACCTCGAAATCAAACTTTAAGGTCAGATTAAACTTCCATTTGAAACACTTGTTTTTTCATTGCAATGAGATATTTCAGAAAATCTTCAAAAATGGGTCAAGCGGAATTTACACGACTAGCTTATTATTATTATCACAATGTGTTGAAATTTATCTCATTTTGACCCTCCGAAAAATATATTATATAATCAATGAACAAATAATTATAACCCATATGAGAGCAGATCTAATTATTTATAAATCTGTATCAAACTCACTCAATACAAGTCGTGTAGAGTTACGAACCTTCTTCATGAATAATCCACCGATCTTTTAAAATTATTCAAGGACGAAGCCAATCAGATTTTATATTTGCCTACATACTCAAGGTAAAATTTCCCGTTCCGTCAACATCTTCCGACACAAATCTGTACCCAACAGCTAAGCGACGTATTCAAATTTAACATAGACAGTGTGCACTGTGCACACTTCAGGCTGTTAGTGGTAGTCTGCTCTATATTTACCCGCCGGCAGACGGCCCTCGTTTGCTTCCGTATTTCCTAATGAGATAATCGCTCCCGGAATATACCGGGAAAAGGCTTTCGATTCCCGACGGAAAGGGTCATCAAGCAGAAATGTGTGACATCGATTGCGACGTTCCAACGTCGTGAGAAAAATGTCAGCGCTGGAGCTGGAGACGTGCTGTCGGTTCTGTGGTTTATGAGTTACGTAAAATGAACGCATATTTTCGGGAAGTGGAGAATTCCATTCGAAGACGATTTGAAAGTTAGTTATTTCTTCAAATTGATAGGATATTAAAATAACAACTTCGACAAAACACCCTTCAATAGTTGTAGTTTTGATAAATCAGGTGACCAGTAGTATATCTTTTATGTTTTCTTGGGAGATCTAGTAGTTCAACATTCTTCAGTTCTACTATGTGTAATGAAATGGCAATTTCACCATTTTGTCATTATTGAAACGCTTTTATTAACTTCATTGTAAATCTGAGAAACTTGATGACGTCAATGGCAATACAATTCTGCCGAAATTCTGATCAAATATCTCATCCAAGGTCATCAGAAAAAAAGGAAAAAAGGCAAATTCGAATTCGAACTGAACAGAAAATATTTCACTAGGAGCTTCAAAGTAACTGTCGGTGAAGCGCCTATTTATTAGAGAAAAAAAAACTGGAATAAAAGGGACAAAAAATTAACAATAAGCAACAAGAAGATAACATGATACTGGTAAGAAAATGGCAGAAATTATGAACTGATGAGGTGAATGAAAAAAGAAATAAAAGGCGACTTTTTATGAAAGAATATACAGCCCAACAATAAGAAGAAGATACAGTAGCTCGATTGTAGGGAATATGGCAATAAACTGCTGAGAATTGAGAACGGAGAATAGAAAGTACTAATGACTACCCTCTATAGTATCAAACTTCACAATCTTGGAGCAGCTCGAATGCAGAGCAGTCCTATGAAACATAATAGGCTATGTTTTCATTACATCCAGCATATAATAGTATATAACATTACTAGCAAGGTAAGAGGGTTTTTACTGGCGAATGGAGGATATAACTGACGAGCCGCAGGCGAGTCAGTTACCTCCTTGGTAAAAAATCTTGGTAAAAAAATCTCAATAATTTGTCGCAAATGTCGTAAGCTATGGAAGCGTTGCCATGAACATGTCTGTTTATTTTTCTTTACATTTGTTTTGGCGAAAGCGAAAATGAATGTACCAAAAGAAATTGTTGAGGCAGCCAGCAGTGTAGCTTCAAGTTCATTACCTGCAAAATCAGCTTCAAGGTACGAGCGAGAATACGACGACTTCAAAAAGTGGCAAAACAAAAATAGTGTGATTGGGATGTTTTGTTGGTGACCAGTGGTTGCTGGCTAAAATTGTAACAATATTTGGGATTTTTGGATGTTGTCGATGTGACGAAATTCTCTCCTTAAACATGAATGATGTAGAAGATATGGGAAAATACGTTATTGTGAAATTGCGGCAAACAAAAAATTTAACAACAAGAAGATTCACCATAACCGATGATGGCTGCAGCTTCAAGCCCTGCATGTTATACAGAAAATATGTAAATCTTCGGACTCCTGGAACAGAAAGCCTAAGATTTTTTTTGACATACCGACATGGAAAGTGCATTTCCCTTAATGCTGGCCAGCACACTATTGGTGGTGTCCCAAAGCAAATAGCGGAATATTTAGGTTTAAAAGACCCAGAGTTATACACCGGCCACTCTTTTTGCAGAACTGGATCCACTATGGTTGCGGATTCGGGTGGAGATATTTTAGCACTAAAGCGTGCAGGAGGGTGGAAGAGCACCGAAATTGCGATGAGTTATGTCGATGCTTCGGTCAACAAAAAAATCTAAATGTCTAGCAAATTATTTGGTAGTTAGGAGAGTACAAATGTTCTGCAGTCCTCGAGTTCAGCAGTTTCTGAGTCAACAAATGGTTCATCATCATCAGTATCAACTCTTTCATCATCAAAAATCTGTGTTACTGGAAATAACAATTGTACCATGATTTTCAACATATATGACGATAAAACAAAATTTTCTAATGTAAATAATACTACTGACTTTTAAGAATTTTGCAAGTTAACTGTCAGTTTTACAAGTTAGTGACTTGATAAAATAAACTTTCTTGATTAATATTGTGTTTTTGGAAACTGACGTTTACAAATGAGAAACAAATAAAAATTATATTTGAATAAATAATGTCCCGTTGGGTGTACATTTCGATATAGGATATTTTTCCTCACGTGTTGCATGTACCTCTAATGTAGAAATAAGTGAATAAACCATATATATTTCAAATTTCTTCTACAAAGATATGCAATATACATCTACTCATTCTCACAACATGTCCATAACATGGGCACAATTCTTCTAAAAACCTCTTATCCGAAGCCAAAAGATTAGTGAATTGTTGATTCGTCTTTTAATGGAATGTATGAAAGCGCAAAGACCAGAAATACCTGTCCTATCTTTCTCGGAGAACAGTAATCATGAACCCAGCAGTTTGCATGATGTAATTCATTCTAGTTCTATTAACGTGTGGCCTAATCTTTCGCGACAATTTTATAATCTGAAATTTGTGAAAATATAATATTTTTGAACATGAATTCATTCGTTCACATACCCCACCAAACTGATGTGAGATGTTTTTGAATTTTATTTTCAACAATGTTTGATAAAAACACACTATTTCAAAAATCAAAATTTGAGTTCAATATTATAGCAATAGTTTTTATTAATTTCCATAATTTTCCATCTTTTTGTTGAAGCGTTCTTAATAACAAATGAAACATAATAAACATAATGAAGGTAACACATATAGATCTCCCATGAAACAATTATTTCCATGATCCATGTTTGAACTATTTTTTATGCCGAGATTTATGCTCTTCTCAAAAAGGAGATGTGTTCCTTGTTTGAGGCGGACATAGGAGCATAGCTGCTACATAAGCGCTCTGTATTTGTGATATATCTGTTATAAAACAAGGAGCGCGGGATAAATTTCTGTTTCATAACTGTTATGAGATATGGTCACCTGGGATCATATATCTAACACTCAAGTAGCCGCGGCAGCTGTTTCTTGGTGTACCTTGTGTACCTAACGTCAAAACAAATCTAATTGTGTTCACAATTCGGAATGAAGAAGAATGATTGGATATATTTTTCCAGAATACTACTGTATTATCTATACGTAAAAAATATTTTAGGTTCAAGTTTCAGATCTCTAATTCAAATACATTCAAGAAAGTTTTTTTTTTTTTTTTGGTGTAGCAGGGGGAAAATCTGCAAGACAGACGAACCACCCTAATCTCCTGAGGGGGAACAGTGTGGGGTTTCTCACTCTCCTGAGCTCGAGACCCACTAAAAACCCTACTGCTTCTTGAATTTTGGTTCCGGGCATTTGCCTATAAACCGTTCATCTCTTGGTCGGTTTTCTTCTCGCACACTATCGTGCTGGGATTTATGTGTTTATCCTCTATTGGATTAACACTTTATTGAATTTTTCAATAAGTTGTTATTTTAATCTCTTTTTAATTGATCTCTTGGTCTCCTTCGGTAAATTCGCATTCTCCTTTTGTCTTCCTCTGGGTCGTAGTCCACTAGTCTCCTGAGTTCTTGATTCGGATGGTTTTTCGCTGTTTCGAATAATTTCTCTGCTTTTCTGTTCATGAATTCCGTTATGGTTTCCCATTTCAGGTCCTTATAAATCTGTCTATTCCTGACAAACCAAGGTGCATCTATTGCACATCGTAGCAGCTTGTTTTCAGTGGCCTGAATTCTTTTGATATGGCTCTTTGCCGCGAAACCCCAGGCAACTGATCCATAAGTCAGTTGAGGCCTAGCAACGGCTTTGATTATCTTCAATTTTGTCTCTTTCGACATGTGGCTTCTTCTTCCTATAAGAGGATAGAGTCTATTCATCGCTGCTTTCGTTTTGTCGATTGCTTGTTTGATATGACTTTTCCAAGTAAGTCCTTTGTCAAGTGTTATTCCTAAATATTTGGCTTCATTTTTCCAGTCGATTTCTTCGCCGTCAACATCCAGTTTCGTTGTGGGTCGCAGTCTTCTCTTCTGTAGTAATATTGCTTGGCTCTTTTGTCTATTGAGCTTGATTTTCCACTTTATGCACCAGTCATTTGTTTCGTCAATCGACTCTTGTAGAACTCGTTCTATTATTTCAGGATTTCGGTGTCGAGTTGCTATGCCTGTGTCGTCAGCATATAACGTTAGCATGGTTCTTGGATTTTTCGGAATATCATGGATGTATATGTTGTACAGAAGTGGCCCAAGTACTGATCCTTGGGGTACTCCAGCCTCTATATCTCTTGTTGAGGAGCATTCTCCTCCCACTTTCACGTAAAATCTTCTATTTTTGAGATAATTCCGTATCAACTTGCATATTTTGATCGAATATCCAGCACATCTCATCTTATATATTAATCCTTCATGCCATACTCTGTCGAATGCTCTGGCGACGTCTAGTAAAACAAGACCTGTAGCTTGTTTATTTTGGAATCCCTCTGTTATGTACTCTGTGAGCCTTAATAATTGTTGTTCTGTTGAATGCTCTCTTCTGAATCCGAACTGTTCTGGTGGAATTAGTTTCAGATTTTCGGTTTCCTCATTTAGCCTCGTGGCGATAATTCTTTCTACTACTTTTCCTAAAGCCGACAGTAGACTTATCGGTCTGTAGTTTTGTGGAAACTTCTTCTCTTTGAATGGTTTATTGAATACTATGACTTCTGCTGTTTTCCATTTTTCTGGGTAGTATTCTGTCCTCATAATTCCATTCGCGATATTAGTTAGAGCGGCTATACCTTTTCTAGGTAATTTCTTTAACATAACATTCGTTATTTTATCGCTTCCGGGAGCTTTCCTCTTCTTCAAACTTCTAATTATTTCCCTGATTTCATTTGGCGATGTTGGCTTGTCTATTTCAGCAGTCGCTGGTAATTCATCCATTTCTTCATCATTTTCTTCAACCAGTTCTTCCAAATCTTCATTATCGTCGTCTATCCTGTAATTTATTCTCGATTCTCGTTCGATCGAGTCTCCATGCAGAATGATCGATTGTATTCAGTTCTTGAACCCTTTTGTTCCATCTGCTTGTTCTTAGATCTTTCAGGGCATTTTTCAGAACTTGGCTATGTCGGTTGAGGTTCCTTCTATTTAGATCATTTTTGTTCATCCTATATATTCTTCTGAGTCTTCGATTTTCTTGTATAAGATCTTTTACTTCTTTAGGCGTATCGCCATGCGGATGACTTGGAGCTGGTCTCTTCACTCTTCTCGTGCTTTTTTCGTAAGCTTTCAATATAATCTCTTCCAGTTTATCAACCGCACATTCCAGATCGTCTGGAGTGTTTATTGTTGGAATTTCTGTTATTTCCGATTGTATTAAATGGCTGTATTTAGTCCAATTGGTATATTCTCTCATTTCCAGCAGTTTTTCTCTTGGTTCTTATCCAATTGTCAATTCCACGGGATTGTGGTTTGAGGTTCCATCTTCCAAAGTTTCAATCGAGAATTCTTGAGTTATATTTTTCAATATCGCGATATCTGTTACATCTGGTATTCCTCTTCCAAAAGCAAGATATGTCGGTAGCTCTGGTCCAATAACTATGGCATTTTGTTTTTCGGCGAAATCCTTGAGTTTTTTGCCATTTCTATTCTCTGTTATGCTATTCCATAATGGGGATTTACAATTGAAATCTCCGATGGAGATTTTCGGGTTTGATCCTTCCAACATGTTGTTTATCTCTTCTTCCAATAGATTGTTTTGTGGTGGCTTATACGCCGAGGTTATTTCGACTCTTTGCCGATTTAATTCGACAACAATCGTCACTTTTTCTGTTTTTCCTTGTGTTTCGTCGGATCTACTTTTAAAGTAGTGTTTCAGATCTGTTCTCACCAATATTGCTACTCCTCCTCCGGTGTTTGTAATTCTGTCACATCTATATGTTTCATAATTCATGAAATTCAGTCTTCTGTTCCGGTTTATTCTTGTTTCCTGTAGGGCTATAATATCAGGTTGTCTTTCTGATATTATTTGTTCTATCTCGGCTTTCCGAGTGTTGATCCCGTTTATGTTCCACGAGATTATCTTGAGGGATTTCTTCCTAATATCCGTAAGGTCCATTAATTCAGTTTACTGAATAATGTTTGGAGTTTTTTCTCCATTTCCCTCCCAATTTTCAACATTATCTTGTTGAAAATTTTTTCCGTGAAGATATCTAAATCATCGGCTGATTCGGATATCTTTTTCTTCTCCTGTTGACTGTTCACAGCTTGTTTCATTGTAAGCTTTTTCTGTCCTTCTTTTTTCTGGACGGGTTTTGGAGTCTCCCTCTTCTTTTCCTGCTCTGTAGGTTGGATCTTCGCTACTTCCTGAATTTTTTGTTCAGAAGTTGTTGTTTTTGTTACCTTCTTTTTCTGTTCAACTGATTTTCGGGAATTTTTCTTTCTGGTCACCAACTTGAACTCGCTACATCCTTTGTAGCTAGCTGGATGGCCCTCTTCTCCACATAAGACGCATGTGGCATTTCTCTCTTCACCTTTTCTGGTGAGTGTGCAGTCATTGCTGCTGTGGCTTCCTGAGCACTTCACGCATCTCCACGGGAAGGAGCATTTGTTTTGTGCATGCCCGTACCTTTGGCACCTAAAGCACTGGCTTGGACTTTCAGGCCTCTTTTTATGCTCAACCACAATACAGAGGTTGTAGAGTCGCTTCACTTCGAATATTTCCTTTTTCTGGGTTTTAACCAGGTAGAGAGGTATTTGTTTCTTTGTCTTGTTCGATGTCATTCTGGACACCTCAGCGTCTGTTATTCCCTGGAATATCAGGTCGTCCTTAATCAACGCAAGATCAGCGTCGATTGGTAAATGCCTAATAACGGCATATATCTTCTTCTCCTCCTCCATTTGGTAGGTAAAAAATTCTTTACCATGCTGCTCGAAGAATGTAGTGATTTTTCTAAAATCATCTACGGTTGACGCGATGATTTTTATACCGTCTTTAACTGTAGTTGCACGGTTGTAATTTATCCTTTTTGTGTAGAGAGCTTTAGATATCTCTACCCAATCTGAGGTGCCCATCATCGTGATGGGTGGAATTTTATCTCTTTTAGGCACTTCCGTTGCCTTCTTGACAGTCTCCTCATCAGAAGAGGAGCTTTCTTTTCGCGCGCGTTTAGTTGGGGGCGCGTTTGGGGCCTTCGCGACCTGCGTTGAATCATTTTTCCTTGTTTCGGGTTGTGAAACAATTCCATTAAGGGAATTATTTTTGGAACCCGCTACCGGCTTTGTGATTGCGGCGTAAGTGGGAGATTTCGTCATATTATTGCGTGTCATTTCCTCCCTCAAGAGGCGCATCTCACCGACCAACTGTGACACAGTTTCAGTCAGTTTGACTATTTGAGCTTTCAACTGCCCATTTTCTTCTCTGAGCTTTACAAGCTCCTCGTGTTCGCCTTCGCTGAACTCTTCAGCATCGGTCGCTTCCATGTAGGAGCCCTCATTATCTGAGGTTTCCGACATGGTTTTATAATAAAAAATCTCAAAATATCAAATAATTTGAAAATAATAAAATATTCAGAAATCTTCACTAAAATAGTCTAATATAAAACTATGGTATAAAGCCGAATGTTTTATACGCTATGATAAAAATCAGAAAAGAGATACGAAAAATGAGCTCACCTGATGTTTTCTGCAGTACCAACGAGAAAATAAAAAAAAATTCTCTGGACACTTAGGATGAACACCAACTTTGAAAATTTTAACGAATTAAAATTCCGATAACAAATATAGAACCTACACAACTTCACAGACGGAATCAAATATTCCGTAGCTTGGTTAGTGGGCACTTTCACCTCCGCTTTCTCTTTTACGGCACTGTGACACTTCGACTTTCTCGTCCGCTTTCTCTTTTATAGCACTAGGAGCACTGTAGCACGTCTTCTCCTGTCAAGCGAATGACTCGGAATGAAGAAAGTTATGTGAACTTTTCTAAATGATCCAAATTTCAAATTTTACGAATAACTCAACCAATAACTCACCGGCTTTTGTTTATCTGGGAGGTGCCATTTGTCACTCTCCTAGTTTTCGAGTTCCCTCACTGGTGATGGAATTCAGGACACCCTACCCAGCAAACATGAATAGGCGGTAAATAGACGTTGATATCAACTTCATGGAGATGTTGGAAAATCAGTGGTATGATATCAGTTTGGCCGTTAGCTTATTTATTTATTATGGATATGTTACGGCTAAAGATAGGTGTGAATATAAACTTTAGATTAGCTGGCTATGTTCTATCTACCATAGCCCATCGGTATAAAATGTAGAAGCTATTAGAAAATTATTGGCAAGGCTGGAGGGACGCAAATTTTTGGCAATTAAAAAAATGAAAAGAAATAGTAACGTAATCAAACTATTAATGCAATACATTTTTTGTATGAACTTCACATATTTTTAATAGCAGAAAAGCATTCTGTTGAGCAGCTGAGAAATTGAGAATGAACATGAATTATTTTCTACTGTGTCTCAACGCATTCTTAGCGAATCTAAAAATCTAAAAAAAGCATGATGACAAAATCGAGGCTATTTTGAGTGTGAGGGAAAACTGAAGAGTTAATGGTCATCTTTTATCTTGCTATTATTCATAATTTGCAAGGAAATTTAATGAGCGAAACGAGAGAATGAAGACAAGAATGATGCCGCGAACTTTTCCATATCAAAATAGCAAAGGTCAAATTCTGGAGAAATATAAGTAGCAGTACCCACTGACTCTGCACTTGAATCCTCCGATTCATCAAGGGTGGCGACGGGCCGTATTTTGGAATCCGTAGGTATGTTCAATGACTTGGGAAAAATTGTTTTTTTAAATCCACGAAAATATCGATACAGTTCATGACATGATTTTATCAGACCGTCGAATTGGGCTAAAACGGATATCTGAAGCATTGAATATTTCATACGAACGCGTTCATTCATTTAGTCAATTTGGAAAATTGCTGCAAAGTGGATCCAGAAATGTTTGAATGTTGACCAAAAGCGTGCAAGGCTAGAAGTATCGCGTTCGATATGTGCTCGATTTGAAAACGATGTGGACTTCTTAAACCGAATTGTTACTATGGATGAGACTTGGGTGCATTTCTACGATCCAGAAACAAAGCAACAATAGATGGAATGGCGACACTCTGGTTCTCCAAGACCTAAGAAGTTTCGTGTCCAAAAATCTCCTGGAAAAGTTCTTGCCTCAGTTTTTTGGGATTGCTATGGAGTAATCATGATTAAATTTTTGGATTAGAGTAGAACAATAACCGGAGATTACTATTCGACATTACTGACCACTCTACGGAAAAAAATTAAAGAGAAAAGACGAGGAAAGCTATCCAAAGTTGTGTTCTGTTTTTGCAGGACAACGCCCCTGCACACATTTCTTATGTTGCCATGCAAAAAATTCGTGATTTAGGGTTTGAATTACCAGAACACCCGCGTTATTCACCAGATTTGGCTCCATTCGACTATCATCTCTTTCCTCTACTGAAAAAAGTTTAAAAGGTCGTAAATTTTCTTCCAACGAGGAGGTAGTAAAAGCTGTGGAGATCTGGTTTGCAGAGCAAGAAGAAAGTTTTTGTTTTTTGATGGTCAAGAGATGTTGCAGGTTCGTTGTAATAAATGTATCCAATTAAAACGAAAAATTGTTGAGTAATAAAATATTATGACATTGTAATTTTGTTTGGTTCTATAGTAGGCTAAGAATTTTTCAATATATCCTCGTATATTCACAGACTGATGTGGTTAGCTCTACCTCGCGACGTGGAGTACCTAATTATTATTATATCAATGTATCAAGATGAACATCCACAAATTTTTGTTCAAAGGTGAAGTTCATCTTGACTTGAAACTTCCTTTAATTCCTTTCACTTCCATTGATGCAAAATTATTTTTGTTGAAGAATTTAACATTCTTGTTATTATCTGTTAATTCCTTCGAGAGATACCCATTCCCAACCACTGCATCATATGCATTTCATCTTCGGGTTAATATTTTTGAAATCTACAACTGATGTAACGTATTCAAACTTTAGCCAAAGAAGATAACGAACATTAACTATCCTCAAGCTAGTGCATATTATGATATTATGCTGATCTCTTGTATTTTCTCTGCAAATAACTGGATTTGGTATGCCTTCAATCAGTTTGTATAAACTTCAATTATGTTCGTCACATATTTTCCGAAGAGATTCGACATTGGGATGAAACACGTAAAAACAGAAACTTTTACGTAGAACGGGCAACATAGCGTTGATTTAAAACCCAAAAATGTTTTGACAAGCTTCATATCGCCAACCGAGTGCTAAAATAAAAGTGAATGCAGTATAGTTACCATAGATAACCTATAGATGCGCTCTCTGAATTTGTTATAAATTAATTATAAATAAAAGTGAATGGAGTATATCTATGAACTAAAATCCTGGACCCTGAACCAGGGCTTTGAGGACCAGCATGTTTCTGATGTGGGGCACCTTCAATGATTCCCCGTCTTAAAATCACATTCTGATGAACGAAGATGATGTTCCCCATCGTTAAGTTCTTGTAGATTGAAGAGTTTATTTTCAATTCAGAGTTTCAAGAATATAACCTATTGCCGCTAAAGACTTCATGAACGGAGTCTCTTCGGTGAAACATTTCCCTTCTTCATCACGATATGGATGTGTCATACAGAAAACCATCAAAAATAGGGCAAACATGCAAAAGCAATCGGAAACAACAAATTTCCATCGCATTATTCATTGAAACGCGGTAATTCTCAAGGATAACATGATGGCGCGACGTTTCCATAGAGTCTTCGAAAATATCGGGAACACGGCGATATCATTTGAAATCCGTAGAGACTCTTTTTACCGTGAGTGGCTGAATATTTATGCGGCGGAAAGGGAGAAGACGGCACAGATCAAAAAGCAATTTTATGATCCTTCGCTCGTCACCGTCACTTCATTTCTATATCAGGATTTGTGCAGATTAACGTGGCTTTGTGGAAACTGTTTCATCTCCCTCTTTACGGATTACGAGCTATGATGAATAATGAAAAGTGGGCGCGGGATTAGGTCGTCAGAATGGCTTATTTTCCCGAGTATCGAGTCAACATACGAATTTCGAATACAGCAGGTTCCATAATATATTCTGAAAGTACCGAAACTGTTGAACTTCCAGCTGCTTATTTTATATGTTTGTAGTAACTCTGGAAGGAACAAAAGGTCCTCTAAACTATTGGTTTGAACAGTGAGGTTACACATCAGTAATTAGTGATATTTCAATAGACATCGCTGTATGAAATATAATTTCAATTCCGTAGAATTGTTTGGAATGGCACAGAATTTCAGAATGTGAATGCAGCGCTCAAAGTTTCAATGTATACATACTCTATTCACTTTTATTTTAGCACTCGGTTGGCCATGGAAATTTGACACATTTCACTCTGTATAGTACAAAAATGTGGGGTTATGACGTTAATCAAAACATTTTTGGGTTTTAAATCAGTGCTATGTTTTCCGTTCTACGTAAAAATCTCAGTCGTTACGTATTTCATCACAATCACTTCATGATGATGAAGTCGGAAATATGTAATTGAAGTTTATACAAAGTAATTGAAGGCATACCAAATCTAGTTATTTGCATGGAAAATACAAGATATCAGTTTTTAAAATATATTTTATTTTTGCTGTGGAAGAAAATTGACTCATAATATGCGCTAGCTTGAGGAGAGTTAATGTTGGTTATCTTCTTTGGCTGAAGTTGTAGATTATTGCATCAGTTGTAGATTTCAATATCAACCTGAAGATGAAATGCATATGATGCAGTGAAATGGGTATATCTCGAAGGAATTAACGGATAATTACAAGAATGTTGAATTCTTTTACAAAAATCATCTTGCATCAATGGAAGTAATTAAAGGAAGTTTCAAGTCAAGAAGAGTCTTTGAACACAAATTTCACATGAATAAACAATTAACATGACAACTGGCTCGTATTTATGGCTGTTTATTTTCAAAACTTTGATATCAAATATTAAAGAGTAGAAAGATAGGAAACGCCCTCATATCGCTAGTACTAAAAACCGACTACATTTTGGCCAGTGAAAACACGCGTGACAATGAGATGGCGCTAAAAACGCACTGTCAATACAGGAAAACTTTTTGATAACAGTCTTCTGTTTTTTACTTGAGGGGCGCGAAATTCGAATTCTATTCCTTGCATTAAATTTCAATATCGACTTTGTTTCTATCAGAAAACAAACATCCCGAGCGACAAAACAAAAGTATGGTTTTGTTTTGTGATCAGGATGTTAGTTTTCATCTGAAAATTGTTTGGAATCAATTGATATCAACGAAAAACGCTGTTGGATGTGCTATATGTTTATTTGCAATTCATAAAAAATTCACAAAAATTGAAATTGTGGGCAATAAATGAAGCTTTAACTAGGACACTAAAATATATGGTGATCTGCTATACGTCGAAGGTGTTATTTCTGTACAATAGGTTTTTCTGAATTAATGAACTCAGTTGAATTTGTAAAATATACATATATCAGAAATTAATATGAACCAATATTCAATATACCACCTTAGCATACATATTCCAGTTACTTACATATGTAGGTATTATTTAAAGAATTTTCAGAACCACACTAAAAAAAAGCCTTACAGACATATGCAAGACCTGTATGTCAGTATAGTTTCTTGGTGCTTTTTTTATGATTTCCTTATGATATGGTCTCTTCATGACACAATATACAAATTGATTAATGAATGAACAAAACACTCACAGCAGGTTTCATAAAACTTTGACTTTCTAAACAACAATTTGACAGTCAGTCGGTTGGTTGCCAAATGGAAATCAATAAACCTCTGCATTTCTGAATATATTGAACGAGATATTGAAAGAGAAGCAATTGAAAATCATTGAATATACACTCTATTCACTTTTATTTTAGCACTCGGTTGGCCATGGAAACTTGACACATTTCACTCTGTATAGTACGAAAATGTGGGGTTATGAAGCTTGTCAAATCATTTTTGGGTTTTAAATCAACGCTATGTTGCCCATTCTACGTAAAAGTTTATGTTATTACGTATTTTATCACAATGTCGAATCTCTCCGGAAAATATGTGATGAACATAATTGAAGTTTTTACAAACTGATTTAAGGCATACCAAATCCAGTTATTTGCATGGAAAATACAAGAGATCAGTATAATATCATGATATGCACTAGCTTGAGGAGAGTTAATGTTGGTTATCTTCTTTGGCAAAAGCTTGGATACGTTACATCATTTGTAGATTTCAAAAATATTAACTCGAAGATGAAATGCATATGTTGCAGTGGTTGGGAATGGGTATCTCCCGAAAGAATTAACAGATAATTACAAGAATGTTAAATTCTTCAACAAAAATCATCTTGCATCAATACCTATAAGTTAAAAGATTTAAAGGAAGTTTCAATCAAGATGAACTTAACCTTTGAACAAATATTTCACATGAATAAACAATTAGCAGGACAACTGGCTCGTATTTGTGACTGTTCATCTCAATGCATTGATATAATAATAATAATTAGGTATTTATTGGTATATACCTTAAAACATTTACAATGAATAGGACAAGTCAAATGAAAAATAGAAAAATCAATTTTCGGGAACTTATTCTACGATGACATTAATCGAAAATCCTGTAGTAAACTTTTCGCATTAATTCAGTCAAACATAAAATTCTCAAATGCTACCACTTTTTTGGGTCTCCCAATAGACGGAAATTCTTTGTCATCCTCTTCATTCACAATCTTTCTGATTGTGGAAATATTCAGCTGAAATATAAGTCGTTTAGATTCAGATGAAACATTATATAAATTCTCTATTCTCTTACATTGAATATGTTCACTACCGTCTGACGTATTGTGGATTTTAGAATATCAGGGTATAACTATTTGAATGAGCGGACCTGAATTCTAAATAGCACTTCCTGAAACCCTGTCTCTTTTTTCAATCATTTTGGGCATTTTCGTAATATTAATTGATATAAGTTGTGGCAACGGCGTTATGACATTAACGACATTTCATGAGTGCCAACCTTACTCCGTTCTAGTTACAAAAACTTGAGAACATTATTTCATGGCCAACCGACTGCTAAAATAAATATGAATGCATTATACCTATACAGATCATAATTTCCCCTTAATATATGCCGTTCATGCAGGGGATGCTTTCTGCGTACAACAATTTACGTCGATGAACAGTTCTCAATTGATCTGCAGTAAAATGTTCATTGCACATGGTGTAGTTATTAGTGTTTACTGTAAGTAATTGTGTTCAAGCTCTGACAATTTTATCCACTTCGGAGCACTGAAAATAAGAATCAATGAATGATCGAATCATATGTTACGACTTTTAATACTTACGCTTCCATTTTCCTTAGTTGAGTTAAAAACTTAATCACGTAAAACACATTTTATTATTTGATCCACCGTTCTTCACCATTCAATAATTTTCGAACAATATTTTGATGTTTTCACCAAGAAATAAAACAAAAAATTTAAAAAATCAGCATTTAGAACGAGCTAGATAAACAAAAAGCGGAATGAGAATCAAAACATTCAAAACCTCTTCGATCGAAATTGACGTCTGAAATCTTAAAAAATTTCATATACTTCAATGCAAATGGCACTCAAATTAATATTTTAACTAGTCCTAGCGTCTTGAAAACACGCTTGACACACAGATGGCGCTCAATTCGCTTTAGTCGCCTCGTTTCCCATCTTTCTACTATATAATCTTTGTTTGATATATAATGATAATAATTATGTATTTATTGGTACCTTAAGACATTTACAATGGGACAAGTTGAATGAAAAATAGAGAAATCAAGTGTTCAATATATTGGAAATTTCTACCCAAAGTTTTCGAGCATCTTTCATAGTAAATTTTTTCGAAAACTTTCCTGATAATAGGTCAGGGTGCTTCTTCATGTAATCTAATAAAAGTTTTTTCTGCTCGGCAGAGGCGCTAGCACCCCTGTTCTTCGAACTGATATTATCCATCTCGAATATTTCGTGTGAATGGAGTATAGGTGATTTTCATCCATTGTGATTGTTTAGAACATAATCATTTTCAGTTCATTCTTTCTCTGTGCAATATTTTTTGTAACAATTGAAAAAATGATATAAAACTATGTATTCTACTCATTTATTTAACAGCTGATATAGAATTAAAACAATAAAATCACAGATTTACATTCTTCGAGATATCTCCTCTAGGGCACATGCTATCCTTTCCTTAGCTGCAGCCGGTTTTTCTTTTGCAACTGCAATTCTTTCAAGAATTGTAATATTTTTTTATAGTAAGCCACCTTCAACCTATTTTCTTCTTCCAGAGATGTTTCACAACGCTCAGAAGCTTCTGAGTCGTGGATAACGTACCTTTCTCCAAGATTTCCAATCTTTATTGGCACCTTCACAAGTGTTCAATATATTGGAAATTTCTACCCAAAGTTTTCGAGCATCTTTCATCGTGAATTTTTTCGAAAACTTTGCTGATAATAGGTCAGGGTGCTTCTTCATGTATTCTAATGAAAGTTTTTTCTGCTCGTCAAAGGCGCTATATAGCACCTCTATCCTTCGAACTGATATTATCCATATCGAATATTTCGTGTGAATAGAGTATAGGTGATTTTCATTCATTGTAATTGTTTAGAACATAATCATTCTTTCAGTTCATTCTTTCTCTGTGCAATATTTTTTGTTACAATTGAAAAAATGATATAAATTTATGTATTCTTTACTTATTTATTTAACAGCTGATATAGAATTTAAACAATAAAATCACAGATTTACATTCTTCGAGATATCTCCTCTAGGGCACATGCTATCCTTTCCTTAGCTGCAGCTGATTTTTCTTTCGCAACAGCAATTCTTTCAAGAATTGCAATTTTTTTCTTATAGTAATCCTCCTTCAACCTATTTTCTTCTTCCAGAGATGTTTCACAACGCTCAGAAGCTTCTGAGGCGTGGATAAATTGAGTTTGTGCTTTGGTTCTGCTTTTGATATTGCTAAATGTAGCCAATGGTGGATGTATGGCAGTTTCACTGATATTCTGCTGCACAGAAATTGGAACATTCTCTGCGATTCTTTCTACAACCTCTGATTGAGCAGTTGATGTCTGTGGATCTTTATTATCTTCGAATTGATCATATGAATTTGGTTCACAAATGCTTGTGTCGCCTTCTACTGGAACATTGGTAATCACTTCAAGTACTTCTCTCTCGAAATCCCCACTTGGTCCAGCTAAGAGGGTTCCCCTACTAGTCCCTCTACCATAAGACCTCTTCCGGGCACATTTAGTTTTTGTTCGTGACCGAATATCATGCCAAGTCTGTAACAATAAATAATTTATAACGAAGAAATTCAATTCAAGCTAATGAGTTTATGAGATCGCCTTGGATCAGATTCATTATAGTAACCTGCTCGACAATAAAATACAAATATTTTCCGAACTTTTTTATTGATAACTAGTCTACTAGTTTCGCTTATCCGGCATCTTCAGGAATTATAGAAAATTGGTCTACAAACAGGAATTGCTAACAATAAGGAAAGCAGTGAACCCATTGGTAATCCCTTCCTTAGCTTGCAATGTTTTCTTCGAAATCGACAGAGGTTCTGCTCCAGCGATACATAAAGCAGTTTTGTTATATCTCTTCTTATATTGCCATCAATACACAAACAGAAAAATAAAACGGACACTGCCTTTCATTCATATATAAGAAGACTTCTAAGCTCATTGAATGCTGCCTTGTTTTATAACAAAAAGCAGATCATCGACTACATAGCAGAAGAAAATAGATATAATCCTCTATGATAGATGAAATGATCTACAAGAAATTGATTCTACAGCATATCACAACACCGTATGCCAATAAGAAAAGAGAATGAAGGGCTCAAGACTCAGATATTGGCTCTTTTTCTATGATGATATATCCTATATAATAGCAAAAATATTTAGGAAAAATGATATCAAGATAGCGTTCAAAGTATCAAACTGCCAAATTGCCTGTTACGTCCGTTGATAAACACATAAACATTAACATTCACTTATTGTTATTAAATTTGCAAACTCCTCAATTTCACTACCCTAGTGGTTGCATGTAGCATTATATCGAGATGTTCCGATGAAGTGAGCATAACCACTACTATGCGACTAATCTCTGTTGATGTTTTTCAAATATTGAATCTGTGATCTTTACAGAACATGAAAAAATTTACATATTATGAATAAATTCCCAAAAACTCTACCCAACGACTTCTCAGAGAAAAACTTTCTGAAATATTCTATTTATCAACAGGTGGTCTCGAGGTTATCTCATAACCTGAAACATGCGCTACAAAACGTGTTGCGACTGTTCGTGTTTCGCGCTGTGACTGAGTTGTGTTAACTG
Organism: Coccinella septempunctata; assembly: GCF_907165205.1. Classification (NCBI taxonomy): domain Eukaryota; kingdom Metazoa; phylum Arthropoda; class Insecta; order Coleoptera; family Coccinellidae; genus Coccinella; species Coccinella septempunctata. The sequence goes on from NC_058196.1 coordinate 18,800,311, forward strand.
AATTAACAAATGAAATCTTTGTGGATGAATTTCGAGTTTTATTCATTCAATAGAGTTGTTCTATTATTAAATTTCATTGCAGTTAAGTGTAACTTGGTTTATAGGCAAATTGATATTATTGAAAATAATGTCAATGGACTTTTTATTGAATGAAAATTCATTTCGGCCTTTTATCTCAAAAACAGATGACAGAAATTCCTGTTTGTAGACCACTATTATATTATTTCATAATATTGTAGATTTGACCAGTAAGTAATGTTTTGTAGTATGTTTGTGATAGCGTCGATTGTATCCAACTTTCTAGAAGCTCCTGAAGAAACCTGGAAGGCGAAACCAGTGGAGCAGCTATAAACAAAAAATTCAGTATTTATGTTTTCATTTTACTTCTCATTAGATATCGAGTATTAAAATTAAACGTACCTTTCTCCAAGATTTCCAATCTTTATTGGCCCCATCACAAGTGTTCAATATATTGGAAATTTCTACCCAAAGTTTTCGAGCATCTTTCATCGTGAATTTTTTCGAAAACTTTGCTGATAATAGGTCAGGGTGCTTCTTCATGTAATCTAATAAAAGTTTTTTCTGCTCGGCTGAAGCGCTAGCACCTCTATTCTTCGAACTGATGTTCTCCATCTCGAATATTTCGAATTAGAATACGATACGCACACAACACACAATCTCAGAAAGGAAAGAAATTAAACATAACCACAATCCATGCATTAACACTAACCTGATCAACGTGAAACACCAATTGCAACATTCGAACGATGCTTCGTCACGTATTGCGATGTTGCCACATTCATCTAAACCGACCCCTAGTAGCGTTCGCAGAGCTTTGCGACGGTTGTCAATGCGAATACGCACAGTTGCGCATGATGTCGAGAATAGCCGCCGCTCTCCGTATTTGCTGTACCGTTTTCACTCATTTCTAGGATCCTATTAATCTAAAGCCTCACATACATGTTACATCCCGCTTCTCTTTCTGCACCGCTTGATTTCTCTGTACCTCTGTACGACTTCTTGGGTTAATCCTTGTTACAATTTATATAGTTTATTGGTTTGATGCGATCGTTCTTTTTTCGATTCGTTAAAACTCTGATTATTGTTCGAAATTATGTTGTAACTCATTAAATTTTTTAAATTCTAGATATATATTACAGATTCGTCACTTTTGTCTTATAATTCTTCTTCAATTATTTTCAGTTTGAGTTATAATGTTGTTTCCTGTAGTGTGGATGTTCAAATGTTTATGCGTAGGTATTATCAGTATTTTTTTTCAAAAAGATATTTCTTTTTCATAGATCAAGATTGGTTTCATACGGTTTGATTAATTCAATTCGTTTTCTGAGATCACCAGGAGAAGTTATATAAAACAGAGTAATGTTATCGTCGATATTACAATTCGAAGATATAAATAGATTTTGATGGATTTCGCCGTAGAGTCAATTTAAAATACGATTGAATTAGCATATTCTTTTTATTGCTTTTACAACTTTTGTTGTAAATAATCTGGCATTTTTCCTTCAACTGGATTAGATCAACCACGAGGTGAAAACACAGCCAGAATATACTTCACGTCAAAAATGTAACCTTCAAAATTTAAAGTTGGGACAATAGAAAGAAAGAAATGAGGAGCAAGCAGAGAATATACTGAATACTTAAACAATAAAAATGACGGACTTATTTCGATCGTGAATTTGTTCACTGAGTTTTTACTGCTGTTTTCAAAATTTATGATTTGCTGGAATTATTGAAGTTTGGATTTTCCAAATCTTCCGAGTGTTGGGACCTCGCTTTCAATGGTGTCTTCAACTCGTGGTTGATCCAATCCAGTTGGAGGAAAAAAATGCCACACTACTGTAGATCTTCGGCCACAGAAGTTGTAAAAGCAATAAAAAGACTATCCGAATTCAATCGTATTTTGAATGGCCTCTGCAACAAAATTTCTCCAGATCTCAGTAGATCTGGAGAAATTTTGTTGCAGAGGCCATTCTCAGTAGAACATGAAGAATTGTAAAATCGTCGGTAAAATTACTTGGCTGCATAGAACGTTCGATCTTCTTGTAGCGATCTCAGAAAACGAATTGAATCGATAAAACGTATGAAATAAATCTTGATCTATGAATAAATCATCCTTTTTGAAAAAATATCGAATAATACCTATGCTTAAACATTTGAACGAGACTGAACCGAATGAGCATCAGTGACATCCACCAGCGTGACAACGAACTTCCACACTACAGGAAACAACATTATAGCTCAAATTGAAAATAACTACAAAAATGAAGAATTAAAATACCAAGTGACGAATGTGAGTTACAATATTATGTCAAACAATAATCAGAGTTTCAGCAAATCGTAAAGAAAAATGATCGCATCAAGCCAATTAGTTATATGAACTATAAAATTCATTTCCTATTAAAAAAAATCCCAATTTTTTTTTCCCAAGAAAGGTACAAAAAACACAACAGAAAATGACAAAATCATCAAGAAGACTAACAATGGAGTAATATTCACGCCAAGCAATAATCACTGTCTAATGCTTTATCAGGCTTGAGCTGAGATACGTGCCAAATACCTTTTGACCTATTCGTATCATCAACAAGTTTATATGTATTCACAACAAGTTTTCCCGATATTTTATATGGTCCACAAAACTTATCTCCTAATTTTTCAGAAAAATCCTTCGCATTAGAAGATAATGCATGCTTTCTGACCCAAACATAATCATTAAAATTGAATGAATGAGGTCTATATCGTAAATTATATTAGTGCTCAGATTTTTCTTAACCTCAAGTCAACTCATCTTTCACATATTTTCTCAGTTCTTTCAACCGTATCAGTTTTATTAATCTTCAAAATTAGAATTATCTTTACCGGTATCAGCAATACTTTTTCTCGTTCTAATAAACTTATATTCATTACCAATCATTTCACACTCAAAATCTTAATTAATTAATTGAATAAGGACTATTTTTGGTCCCTTTATGCTGCGCTGTCTGATTCGCATGGGCTAGTTGAGGCAAATATTTGTCCCATTTTGATGGGTTTCATTGACGTAACTGGCTATCATTGTTTTAATAAACTGAATTGAACTCTCTAACAAATTCGGCTCAGGATGATACAATGGATTGTAAAATATTTTTACATTTTACTCTTATATATAAGCCTCGAAAATTAGCTGCTTCCTTTATCGCAATCGCAAAATTTCAGCAAATAAATACCTGCTCCACCAATATTCTTACGATAGAACTAGTTGTGGGTTTTCTGAGTGGAAATAACATTGTGAATTCACTAAAAGAATCGCAAACAACAAGTGCATGTTAGTAACCTTTGGTCCTTCGGGGCACTCTCCAATTAGGTCAATTATTGCTTTACAGGGCGAGTCTTTGACACGTACGAATATTTTAACAGTAGATTTTTGAGGTCAAAAGAAACACTTTTTTCCTATTCTATTTCTTCCGATTCAGCCCTGATAACCTATAGCCATTTTGAGTTTTCATAATGAGCTGTGAAACCCCTGAAAAAATTACACATCTGTGGATCTTTTAAAGAGAGTTGTCTTCAGCCAATATACCCAATTTTTCGAATTTCACAGATACTTTTTAAGTTCTGGAACATAAAATTACTTGGGAATGGCGCATTATATGAGAAACTATAAAGAATACTTTTATTTTACAAAACGTTCAAATTCATTCATTCATTCATTGCTGTATCCCGTTACCGGGAATGAATCTACAAAAAGAAGAAGGAAAAAAAAAAAAAAAGTTCAAATATTCATCAGATAGCGTCCAACTCAGTTTCAAGAGTTGGTTTCTTTGAATTCTCGATATTTTCATGGAACCTTATGGTCATAATGAGAAAACTGGAAAAAGTGGGTGATATCTCGTGTTCGAGAAAGATTCATCAAATAAATGAAAAACCATATTCCGAAATTCATTTCATTCGATAAAACCCTTTGTGAGAAACTAAAAATAACATTTTTCATGGTTTTTCAACAGCCTGTATCTTTTGAACCGATTCGGAAGAATTGGTAAGGAAGAAAAGTATTTCTTTTGACCTCAAGAATTTAATGCTAAAATATTTGTCAAAGACTCACCCTGTATATTGTCAACACCTATCAATATTTGGTTTACCACCCATTTCACCTGCGTGTTTTCTAAGAACACAGGAAGATTAAATACTGGATAAAATACATGTCGAGTGGCTCTTAACCACTGGTCTTCTTGTCTATCAAAATTTGTTGAACGCGACATTTGATTTACTGATTTCGCTTGCTACGTTGATGAGACATTTGAGAATAGGCCTAGTCGGACCATGTCGAATAATTTTTTCTTACGATCAGAATCTACTGATCGACTGAGTACCCATTTTCATTTTTTATTCAGATATTTATTCATCCATAACTATACTTTCACGGCGCTGTTTTTTGCAAAACGAAAGATGAATTACAAAAAGAATCCATTAGACTGCCTATGCGAAATGTTCTATTGAATTATCCATCTTTGAGTTCTTTCCAGGAATATAAACATTAATTATGTCAGTTGTAATTAGAGTTCTCCTAAAATTTCCAGTTTCAAGGGTGATTCAATATTGGTGCTGCATTCAATTATATCTGTCGTCTGGAAATTTAAAATCATATAGAATTTCTCCCAATTTATTCCTCCTTGAAGTTGTCGGAACTCATTTCGCATAATTTTCATGATATCGGTAAAGCGTTTTCGTACTTATATCTTCTTCGAAAAAAGAAGCCATTCAGGCTCATGAATGCCTCATTTTTCAGTGAAATTGATTTTCTTTTAGGCATTAATTGAGAGATTTAAAATGTTTGAAGAAGTATTTTATTTCTCTAAGAAATCATTTAGATTTATACACTTCGGCAATGGGCTATTTTCCTAAATTGAAAAAAAAATTCCATGAAATCCCTATATCTTGAATACATCGGAAAATTCCCTTTTTTAAACATAGTGTTTTCTGTCTGTATTCAGTTACGGAAGTGTTCTCGTACAAACATTTTACGCGACTTTCACAATCCGACAACACCCATTGCATATAATTATCTGAAAGTTTTCTGGTCACAGATTTGATAATTATTATAATGTGTAGTGATCACACCTGGCAAGGATAACAAACAATCAATCCTTTGGTATTTTTTATGAAAAAATCGAGAAAAAAACAATTTGAAATTCTTCATATTAGGCCATTGATACCGAACACCCTGTATAAGAGAGGTTGATCATTTAGGAATGATGACTAGGAAAATTCTTGAGTTAAAAGAAATCCTGATCAAATTCATGTTTCTATCGCTTCTGAAAATCGGTAAAGGGCTTTTACCGAACTACTGTTACGTGGAAATTCTGCAGTTTTTTCTGAATTAGATCTGTACCTTTGAAAAAATATCCCTAATATTTCGCATCATGGTAGAGGTATTGAAGAGCATTGAAAATATGCAAAAATATAAGGCGTTTTCCATTTCGGAAAATTCCCTTTTTTAAACATAGTGTTTTCTGTCTGCATTCGGTGACGGAAGTGTTCTCGTAAAAACATTCTACGCCACTTTCACAATCCGACAACGCCCATTACCTATAATTATCTGAAAGTTTTCTGGTCACCATAGATTTGATAATAATTATAATGTGTAGTGATCACACCTGGCAAGGACAACAAACAATTTGAAATTCTTCATATTCGGACATTGATACCGGACACCCTGTATAAGAGAGGTTGATCATTTAGGAACGATGACTAGGCAAAATCTTAAGTGAAAAGAAATCCTGATCATCATGTTTCTATCGCTTCTGGAAATCGGTAAAAGGCTTTTACCGAACTACTGTTTCGTCTAAATTTTGCAGTTTTTTCTGAATAAGATTTTGCATCGTGGTAGAGGTATCGAAGAGCATTGAAAATATGCAAAAATATAAGGGGTGTTTCATTTAAAAACCCACCCATTTGTTGAATAATTTCATTTGGGAACACCCTGAATATAAGGAAATTAATTTCCTGAGATGCGGAATTGAAAGTACAAAGGGAATGTTTTTCAACTAAATTTCTAAAACGTCTGGTTTTTCAGCTATGGAAGCCACTATTGCAGGACCCTGTATATAGTCCATTCAAGTATAATTAAAGTCCTTCCGAACATACCTGAAGCCACAACAGTTCAGCAATGACCCCTCGTCAATCGGCTCTGCCACACTCTGTAAATGAGAGAAAATTTATTTAGATTGAAAGAAGAATACTCCTCCTACAGACGTATAAAACGGCAAAGTCTCAAAGTTACTTGAACCACTACTGTTCAACATATTCTGGGCGTCAACGAAAATTTGACCCTCTCAGAACTCAGAAACAAAGAATTTTCGTAGATTTCAAACTATTGTTCTATTCTATTTCTATTTTGAGGGGGATGAATTTCCGAGTTCTGTACTAGGGAGCAAGAATTCCTCTGATGGTAATCGAGTAGCGGATTTCACCAAATCGAATCAATCTCAGTAGCCAGAAGGGCCAAGCTATATTATTTCGAAAGATAAATATTAGAAACAGAAGCAGCCTGAGAGTTGGTGAATATAGAAACTGAGTATCGCTATTAATTCCAGGAATATGGCTTCTTTGTTTTATTGTAGGACATAACTTACTCTGTCTAAAAAATTTCATGGATGAATAAAGTAAAAATTACATGTTCATTAAATTGCTTTCAAGTCCAACAAAATATAAAATATAGATATCGTCTAATTCATATATTTTTATACGAGACAGGAGGGAGTTTTTGGATGTAACTACACCCCAGAAGAGTTTTCATCACTTAATCTAGGTGTGCTAGAATCAATCACTTTGCCCCCGCTAGTTTAGGTCAGTCCCGTAAGACTATATAACCCAACAGATCCAACTTGGGCTCTGGATGCGCAAACTATAAGAGTAAAAATTTTTATGTATAGTATTTTTTCTTTTCAACTCGCTTCTGAGTATTATCGAAAAGTACTCGAGAGCCATCCAGTATGAACGAGATCCGGTTCAATCCCCCACCCCAGATCGAAACCTAGCCAAAGATAATATCATATGTCCCATATTTCCTTTAATTTAATAAAGTACGCTGGCTTATTGCAGGAAACATGCGTGTAAGAATTGAAAAATCATTGCATTCATTGGTTCCTTGTTAAGGCGTGATAATTCCTTGGTTTTTTTACTGCTGGCATCATTTTTGCCGTGAACTGAACGTGCTCCCAACTTCTCAATTCTTACACGCATGTTGCCTGCAATAAGCAGGCTAGCGTACTGAATCAGAGAAATTAGAGATATTTCTAGAGAAAATATGGGACATGTGCCATTGTCTTCGTCTGGGTTTCGATTTAGGGGGATTGAACCAGATCTCGTTTCATACTGAATGGCGCTCGAGTACTACTCGATAATACCCAGAAGCGACTACCAGTATTCAATTAGGATCCATCAAGTCCAAGCGTTTTTCCATCGAAGAAGGAGTTGTGTTGCTCTGACGAGGTTAAATGATACCGAAACCATGGTCAGCATATGATTTTCTTTCATTGAACGTTCTTTATTTAGTGGCCCTGACGATGGCAAATTGGCTAGTTCCATTCAAATCGTAACACCTGTTGATATGCATATCGACGGGTGGTGTACATCTAAATTGATTCTTCTTCTTATTATTATTAATAATAATTTTCCAAACAGGCAGGTGTCTAAGCCATTGAGGAAATAAAACATGTAAATGAGGAGATTGATGATAGCATTGCATTAGTATGTTTATTGACACTCAAATCCAAAAATAGAGGTAGTTGATTGAAAGCTGATATGTTCAGGGTGGGCAAAATTGGTGATACCCGAATTACAACTTTTTCAACCGAGCGAGATAGAGGAAAATGCACGGCACATTACGGTCGTCTTTTTTCGAGAAACTAATTATGCCATCAACTCTATCTATTACTCTATCTTCTTTCGTTTTCGAGTTAGATATAGATCAAAATTAAAATTTCTACTTTGGTCATTATCTCCGTTTCTGTTCAAGCGTGGATGTTGAAATGAAAACATTATACAGACACTTTTTTGATAGCAATCCACTGGCGTACTATGATTTTTTCCATCAGGTATATTTGCCTAGCTATAACATAAAGATATATTCTTTCTTATGAAATCCGTAATTTAAAATGAATTAAAAAGACTGAGGGCGATGTGATGTATTTCTGAAACGGTATAAAAATGGTGATTCTTTCTAAGTAATTTCAAACTACTGTTCTCATAAGAAAAACACAACTTTATGTTATAGCTCAACAAATAAACCTGTTGAAAAAAAATCATAGTACGCCACTGGATTGCTATAAAAAAGTGTCTCTATAATGTCTTCATTTCAACATCCTAGCACAAAAAGAAACGGGGAAAATAACCAAATTTGAAATCGCCCAAATTTAAATTTTGGCTTATAACTCAAAAACAAAAGAAGATAGAGGAATGCAGTTGATGGCATTATTTGTTTCTCAAAAAATTAGACATGAATGGTTCATTCACTTTCCTCTATCTCACTGGGTTGAAAAGTTTCAGTTCAGGTATCACCACTTTTGCCCACCCTGTACAAGAGAAGCTAACCAAATCCTCGATGTCGATCACTTACAGTCTTCTGAAATGAACAGAAAAGTACTGAAAGCAAAGTTGCTAACCTGATATCGAACGTTTTGCTGTTGGAACTAAAATAGGTGTTTCATAAATTTTGCTCTACACTCCTCCCTCCTAAAGATCAAACTCTTTTTATGACAAATCCGCAAGCCTCACTGATTAAGTCGATGAAAAACGGTGACTAGTAATAAACAAAGAGATTCCATAAACGAGTTTTCTTCAAATCTTCAAATGTGAATTTACGATACATATTCAAGAATGTCGTTTTGAAAAACATACATACGTGATTGGGAATTGAGTTGAAAAAAAAACACTACACACTTTAATGTTGAATCATGTACCTGTATACTGAGCTGAATTATATTCAATGTTTCTCTCAATTTTCATATTTTCAATTTAGAATTTGTCTATGCATTGTAATATGCAGATATTAATGTGATTTTTATTCATTTGTTGCACTGATGTATTGCCCCATTGCATGTTCCAACACATTTTATTTATAAGTGTTATTAATTAATAAATCTTATAATTCATTTTAGAGCCCTGAAGAAGATTTTAGAATAAAATCGAAACATGTCGGCAATGGTCTGAGAAGTGGTTTTTATTTCAACAACCTGACCTTCAACCCTGTTAAACGAATTGGTTACTACACACTAAGTTTTGTACTTTTATAATTTGCGTTGGTTTTTTGTAATGGGTCTCGTATCAATCAATGACATTATTTAGACAGAGTAAATAATGTATTTCGATGAAAAGAAGACGCCATATGCCTGAAATAGAAATACTCTTTTTCTTGTGACAACAAAAACAATCAAAAATACTGGAACAGTTATTGTAATGATTAACCAAATATGAACGATAAGGAAATATATGTATAAGTAATAGCTCAGAAATAGTGAGAGGGCACTGACACTAAGGTAACGTACTGTTTAAAATTCCAATTCATATGGAAGTCATCTTAGTAGTAGGAAATCGATATTTCAATCTTCAGAATAGCCAGCTTGCTTCCACGAAAGCCGTCGTTTTACATATTGACTTCATCCATATTGTTTACGCCCTCGTGACTAAGGAACTTTGCGTGTAAGAGAGAATGGATTTTTCGAATAGAAAAGTTTAATGCCCCGACTGAAAATGTCGGAATAGGAATAGGTCATTTTATGATGGAGAAAAGAATGAATCTGCGAATTTGCAGTATATTATATAAAGCAACTGTAGCATATATGAAATACGGTTTTGTTTTCAAGGAATATGTATAAAAAGGTAAAGTAGTCCCAATGAAAATGCATGGAATCGTTGAAAAGCAAATATTTTGTGATAATACAAACAATGAAAGGAATCGAAGAATTTTCAAAATATCTTTTTCAAAAGATTTTATTGAAAAAGACTACAGTTATAGTTATTGAATAATCACTAACAATTATACCAGAGCTGTTCGAATTCATAGTGTTACTATTCCTACAGTAATCACATATGTACAGGGTGGGCAAAATTGGTGATCCTGAACAACTTTTCAACCCAAGGAGAAAGAGAAAAATGAATATACCATTCATGTCGTCTTTTTTCGAGGAACTGCATTCCTCTATCTTCTTTTGTTTTCGAGATATAGGCTAAAATTTGAATTTGGGCGAGTTCAACTTTGGTCATTATCTCCTTTTTCGAGAAACTAATAAGCCATTAACTGCATTCCTCTATCTTTTTTTGTTTTTGAGTTATAGACCAAAATTCAGATTTGGGCGATTTCAAGTTTGGTCATTATCTGTTTGTGCTAGGATGTTGAAATGAAAATATTATGAAAACACTTTTTTGATATTCATAAAATCAAAGTTAGATCCTCAAAAAAAGATCCCCTAATGAATTGAGTAAACTCAATGAATATATTATACGATGTAGTAACTGATTTTCATCAAAGAGTGAATTCTTACCGAACAGAATTCATGTCTCTTTCCGGTATGGGTAGCAGACTAAATGGAATCATGTTTTTAGTAGCCACTGGCTTCGTATAACGTGCATAAAAAAACATTTCTCTTATTAATCCGAAAAATTTGAGACGATCGGCAAAATTTCTACTTTCTCAAACAATATTCTATTAAAATTCAATGAAAGTAGTGTTTTTTAAATCATCCAATCAAACATGAACACTTGTATTAGTTTCATTATTATAGGTACCTTTCAGTTAGGCATACAAGTCAGGGAAAAGGTTTCTCAGCTGAATAATTCCAGAGTCTCGTAATACTAAGAACGTAAGCATCACGTTAGAGAGACAAGAGGGTAAAATCCAAAGATTTAGAGGGTTTGGAAATCGCTATCTCTGAGCGAACCATTGCATGTCTAATTATACTAGGAATGCCAGGCGAAAGACGAAAAACCGGAGCCTAAGCTCCAGCTAGTACTCGAAATCGGAAATAAGAAAACAAAGCTTCAGAAATTCGAGATTTTTGCATCGCGAATGTAAACAAATCCAACAACTTTACCTCCGGCCTGTCGTTTCTTATAGTTTCAGGAGGAGTTTTATAGTTATCGATAACCTGCGCAATTTTCCTTATAAAACCAACCAGGAAACGCTTTCAAATGGCAAAAAATGTATTCCTCCATATCCCTTAGCATGATTCGTCATCCACCCCCGAGCCCTAAATATCGGGACGAGTTCTCAATTTCATTTCATTTCATTTCGTTCGATTAGAATTAAAATTAGACTCATAATCGCAAATCATCCAAGAGAGATCAGCTGACATTGACGTTACAAATCTTCTCTAAGTTCACTGTAAGCCTCTGACCTTGATTTCAATTTGAATACTCCAGTTAGACTTTGAAAGAATAATATATTCTTTATTATGCATAAAAAAGTGTCCTTTTTTATATTTATCGACCGACCCAGCGATTTGTACTTACCTTCTCTATATTTGCTTTGAAATTTGAATATTCTGGAAACTATCATCACTCCTTCTGGACATTTATAACTAGAGTTTATTGCCTGTTTATGTCTTAGAACATAGATACATGAAATGACCATTCAGTGCTACAATATTCGATGTTTCTCTGTCTAGCGCGACACTAAGGCAGTGGCGTTAAATAGAAAAATTAACATATTTCCTATTTATTCGTACTGAAAATTGATGTGACACTGATGTCCAAATCAACTGTCTCAAATGTGATTGGCAACACTAAGCAACTATCTCACTCCAGTCTTTGGAATGTTTATTTTCCATTCCATGTATCTATGTTCTAAGGTTTATGTATCTTTTCGTTGGGTATACCACAGAATTCAGTTCACATTCAGCCACCTGCAGATGCTACTATATGAGAGCGAAACATGCGTCTTCGACTCGTGTAAGTGAAAATAATGTCCTTCCATTTTTGGTCCAAATCTGACGAATTTATCCCATTTGAAAGACGAGAATTCGGCTTCGACAACTGCTTGTCGAAACCCATAATCCAAAATGATGGTTGTAACCTAATAATTCCTACCTTAACAGAATTCAATTCAATATATTCCGGTATATGTATATCATCATGAAATGAAAAATCCTTTTAGCAAAATTGGTTGAATTCTTCTTCATCCACCTTTTCGAGGAAGCAATATTCAGCTGATTTTCACAGGAAAAAAGCAAATGGTGTCGTAAAATGTACTTTTACGACCTGTTTTTCCATTTACCGCCACAACACTCTGCTTTTTGTCTAGGGGATCCTCAGAGAATTTGATGAATTATTCAACCGTTTCAACGTATTATTCTACTACTTCCTGTCCTACGGGCAAATATAGTAGAAAAGAAGAAAAATTTTACTTCCCATTGATTAAGGTTCAGAAAACCTTCATAATAGGATTGCCGAATAATCAACATACATATTTTTTTGCTATCTTATTGAAACTTATTCTCAATTACTGAATTAGGATGTTATAACATAAGAATTTTATGTTTTATATTTGCTATATGTCATTGATTCAAATATCGTTTCTAATATTCATATTAGCCTGGTAGTTTCTTGCGTTTTTTTTTCAAAAACAAAAGCTCGCGATTGAGAATAGTCATTCATGTACCAAGGTCAAAAAACTGTCTATTATAGTCGAGCCTGCAAATTGATAGCCGAGGCTAGCAATCAGGTAAGACAATAGACAGTTTTTTGCTGAGTTGCATATCACATTTTTTCGTAGACCTCTACAGTCTACATATATTTTTCTGAAAGTAAGTGCTCATTTTATTGCTTGTTTCGGTCCACTTTTCGAACTACAGAAAGGATAATACTTTTAATGAATAAACAAAATGGGTTCTGATTTGAGGTGGAATAGCACTCTATTTTAATTATACGACAAAATAAAATCCATCTCGAACATGAATAGTGAATATACACAGTTGTGGTGCAATTATTGATATAAATTCCTGGTGTCGCAAGTGATGCAAAAGACACAAGTTTTGATATTGGTTACTTGTTGATGCAACTTCAGATGCAGGTGCTCCAGCAGCACTATTTCCAAAACTTCTCTCTTCGAATGCTTTACCTGTTAGAATGCTTTTTGACACGTTTATTTTATTGGGAATAGAATCCTTAATGTATCCCTCGGCGATTGTTGAGGATTTCCATCCTTCGTGCTGTTTTAAGGACAGAATATCTACGCCGGCATTAACCAACAGTGTGGCAGACGTGCGTCGATAATAATGCCCAGTGAACTCAAGTTCGTTTGGTAATTTTAAGTTTTTTCGAATCGAGCTAGGTTTCTTTGCAAATGTATGTAGGTGTGCATATAGTATATAACAACAAGCAAGGTAAGAGGGTTTTTACTGGCGAATGGAGGATATAACTGACGAGCCGCTGGCGAGTCAGTTACCTCCTTGTGCCAGTAAAACCTGCTACCTTGCGTGTATTGTTTTATATTTTATTTGTTTCTCATTTCAGCCCTAATACTTTATGGGCAAAATGGTCTATGCTGAAAAGCTGCTTGGAAATGAAAGAAAATGCCCTTGTTCGCAGGTTTGTTTTCCTTAAAAAATTTATTGAAAAATATGACGTTTAGTTGTCATTTGCAGATTTCAAAAGGTAATAGCGTTTCTGAAACGAAAAAATGAGCGTTATACGCCAAAAAAGGCCAAGGTTTTAAGTAAAGAAGAGGCTGAACAATTTCTTTTACATGCTCCTGATGACCAGTGGTTGCTGGCGAAAATTGTAACAATATTTGGTATTTTTGGATGTTGTCGATGGGACGAAATTCTCTCCTTAAACATGAATGATGTAGAAGATATGGGAAAATACGTTATTGTGAAATAGCAGCAAACAAAAAATTCAACAACAAGAAGATTCACCATAACCGATGATGGCTGCAGCTTCAAGCCCTGCATGTTATACAGAAAATATGTGAATCTCGGCCTCCTGGAACAGAAAACCTAAGATTTTTTTTGACATACCGACATGGAAAGTGCATTTCCCTTAATGCTGGCCAGCTCACTATTGGTGGTGTCCCAAAGCAAATAGCGAAATATTTAGGTTTAAAAGACCCAGAGTTATACACCGGCCACTCTTTTCGCAGAACTGGAGCCACTATGGTTGCGGATTCGGGTGGAGATATTTTAGCACTAAAGCGTGCAGGAGGGTGGAAGAGCACCGAAATTGCGATGAGTTATGTCGATGATTCGGTCAACAAAAAAATCGAAATGTCTAGCAAATTATTTGGTAGTAAGGAGAGTACAAATGTTATGCAGTCCTCGAGTTCAGCAGTTTCTGAGTCAACAGATGGTTCATCATCATCAGTATCAACTCTTTCATCATCAAAAATCTGTGTTACTGGAAATAACAATTTTAGCATGATTTTCAACATATATGACGATAAAACAAAATTTTCTAATGTAAATAATATCATTAACTTTTAAAAATTTAACTGTCAGTGTTACAAATTAGTTACAAATTTGATAAAATAAACTTTCTTGATTAATATTGTGTTTTTGGAAACTGACGTTTACAAATGAGAAAAAAATAAATTTATTTGATTATCGAATTAGAGATAATTTTGGGACAGGCAGATTTTTAGAAGACCAATTATTTCTTTGACGATAATTGGATTAGGTACATTGTTCTTGTGAAGATGTAGGTACACTTCCACTGTACATCAACAAAAAATTTATCATGATTACAATATCTTAAGTTGGCGTATTATCGAAATACTTCTTCACTCCGTCGCAAAGTGGAATTGTTTTTATAATTTTACCATTCCAGACCCAAAAAATGGTAAAAGGCTTGTCGCCTTAATCAACAATATCTTTGGTCGTCATTTCAGGTAGCTCCTCTCTTCGACATCAGTAGTTCGGGAGCCTTGGACCCTGTAGAGTACCTCTACCAAAAATTAGACCTGTATATAGGGGGAATTGTCTAGGACAGCCTGTTAGAATAGTAAAAAAAATGATCATTGTACATACTCGAGCGTGTCAGATTGAGATATATTCGGTTAATTACATGTTGAAAAGTAAACATTCTCTCAATCTGACAACTGAAGCGTGACGAAAATGTATGGAAGGTGGAAGGGCGCTAAACTTGCAAAAAAAAACAACGTGTACAGGGTGGGCAAATTTCGATGTTTTAGCACTACAGCTTTTAAACCAGAGGAGATAGACAAAATCTGATACCCCATTCTTGTTCTCCATTTCAGAGAAACTAACAAGAGTAGTAGTCATTTTTGGCCACCTTCTTTTGTTTTCGAATTATAAGCGAAAATTGGAAAAATGGCGATTTCGAAATAACTCTATATCTCCGCTAATACTGACGATAGATCTCTGAAATCAAAACATTATGGAGGCACTTTTTTAGGTAGAATCCAGTGGCGTGCTTGCCTTTTTAGCAGGATTTTTAATTACGAAGCTATGACCCAAAGTTATGTTTTTTTAAATGGGAACACTAGATTTCTGTGCAATTTTTTGAAAGCTTAATTTTTACTGATTTCAAAAATATATAACATCATATAGTTTGTATCAATATAAATAATAGAAAATGGTCAAAAACCTTTTTTCTGCATATTTCTTTGGTTACAACTTTTGACGAGCACAGAAAAAATAGAGCTTCCCAGTCAACCAGTTTCAGTCACAGGGAAGTTGTTGGGAATTACCACTGTGGAAATGCGACTTCACAATGTTGATTTAAAAAAAGGCCACCAGTACTTACTGGAGAGTGCTTAATGTCCGCAACATCGCATATCGCGGGTAATTACCCAGTACATCACATAGTAGGTGTAAAAAAAGCACCCTAGACAGCAACTTTGCGACTTCTCATTTTGGAGGTTTATGGAACGATTATTTTGACAGAATAAACTACCAAAGTGTATCCTCTATTGAAGTTATATTCATGTTCAATTTGATAATTACCATCGTGGCAATCAATTTGCACTCTATATTCGAGGCGTTCCGAGGAAGCTATAATTTTTCTGAAATTGAATTAACAGTAAGAACTGCCTGAAAATGAATCAAAATTTTATATACTCGTAAACTCAATTTCAGAAAAAATGTAGCTTGGGCCTCTTCAGCTCTGAACGCCTCATTTGTACCCTGTGTTTACTCTCACCTAAATATATTTCGCATTCTGCTCTCATCCTCAAAAGGGAAATTGAACAACTATATGAATTGCTGATATCTTTTTATTCAAGATTAATATGTTTCATACAAATCCAAATATATAAAATAAAGAACATATATCTTGTTATAAATCTTCATTCCATTTCAGGAACGGCATGGTCCAGCTGAAGAAGAAAAAATCAGAGCTGTATTGATAGTAATAAATTGAGTGTCATGAAAAATCTAACAACACTAGAAGGTGATTTTTTTCAGCACGGTATCTAAAATAATAATTTGAAGTTCTCTCGATGATTCAAATCAATTCCAAGTTTGATTTTGAAGGTTGTGAATGTTACTTATCACCTAAATTCATATGAGGTATGTTGAAAGTTGAACGTTACAAAGGTGCAAAAATGGGGAGGATAAGAGGGCCAAGAAGTGATCATGATGTAGTCATTATTTCAATAGGTTATATAACTACTCACCTTTTACTGCACGTTAATTAATCAATCAACGTCAATTAACACTTAACTAAAACGAAATTTAATAATAGAACAGCTCGGTTAAAAAAATTATTGTAAAATTCATTCAAAAAGATTTTGTTTGTTCATTCTCTCAACACAACGCAGTCACAGAACGAAACACGTCACACCACGTTTTGCATAGCGGGATTTAGGTTATGAGTTAACCTCGAGACCACGTGCTGATAAATAGAACATTAGAAACAGTTACTGAAAGTTTTTCTTAGAGAAGTCGCTGGGCAGAGTTCATCGAAATTTATTCACAACACATCATTTCATGTTCTAAAAATATCACAGATTCAATATTTCAAAAATATAAACAGAGGGAAGTCGCATAATAGTAGCTATGTTCACTTCATCGGAACATCTCGATATGATGTTACATGCAACCACTAGGGATCTAAAGTTGAGGAATTCGCAAACTTAACAATATGCGGACGTTAATGTCCACAATGTGAAATCTTAAGTACATCCATGAAACTTCTCAAAGAAGCGCTTCAATGCGATATTTTTGGGTACTCCCTGCGACTTACTGTTACATTTCTGGTTGACTGGGTTTCTATAACAAAAGCAGTATCTTTCTGGCAATGTCATTCTTTCTATGATTTTTACCAATTTTCTCAAAATTTGAATCTTGGAGAAAGTGAGTAGGAAGCATAGAAATGAAAATACTATTAGAAAGAGACTGTGATGATCATAAGATGCTACATTTTTTTATTCTCATCAAAATTGAAAACCATAGAAACATAGAGAGAAATGGTTTTTGACCATTTTCTATTATTTATATTGATACAAACTATATGATGTTATATATTTTTGAAATCAGTAAAAATTAAGCTTTCAAAAATTGCACAGAAATCTAGTGTTCCTATTTAAACAAACATAACTTTGGGTCATAGCTTCGTAATTAAAAATCCTGCTAAAAAGGCAAGCACGCCACTGGATTCTACCTAAAAAAATGCCTCTATCATCAGTATTAGTGGAGATATAGAGTTATTTCGAAATCGCCATTTTACCAATTTTCGCTTATAATTCGAACACAAAAGAAGGTGGCCAAAAATGACTACTACTCTTGTTAGTTTCTATCTATCAGACAATATCTTATACTTCTCAGTATCAGAAAGTAAATTTTTGTGTTTTTGTTCATAAGCAACCCTATCGATCAAAACAGTTACGTTACCCTTGTCTGCATTGGTAACATATAGGTCGGGATTATGTTTGAGGTAATCACTTGTTTTTTTTTTTGAGAAGATAACGCAGATATTTATGGAATGAACTCTCATTATAGCTGTTTTTGAAACTATTGTGGAAACTATGAACTATATTACACAATGTTGCACGCAAACAATGTTTTTCCTCGACCTGTAAACCACACTGTCCCAAAATGAAACCCTCTATATCCGACAATACAACAGCAAATATATACGTTTCTATGTTTCAATAAATACCGAATCTCCGATTCAAGTCAGGAGGTATAGAACAATAGGCCAAATCTTGTCTTTTTCTGGACAATATGTTGTTACGGAGCCGATCCACTAAATCTGGGTTGTAACCATTATTATAGGCTATTTGTTTAATTATGTTGAATTCTTTTGATAGGTTTTCTTCAGAGAGGGGCACATTGAGGGCTCTGTGGATGTAGCAACGTAAAGACGCCAATTTATGACTATTAGGATGATGGGAATGTGCCGGAATGATGTGGTCTGTTTGTGTGGGCTTCCTGTATATTTCAAAATCGAGAAAACCGCTATTTGGTCTGGAGATGGAGAGGTCCAGAAAATTGATCTTTCTATCAACTTCCAATTCAAGGCATACCATTTTGAATGTACCTGATTTATTGTTGCGATGCCTTTACTTACTCGCCGACAATTGCGATAGTTTCCTAGACGGGTAACTACTATATCTATGTATTTGTTTGTATTATACAACCTCTTTCACCCTTCTAGGAAAACCCTGATGATGGTCTTGTTTTAGACCGAAAGAGCTTGGTTTTTGACATAAATAAATTAAATACCACACCGTTGTTTTGGTAAAAGCACCATTATATTCATACATTTGAATTGAGAATGTGTGAAGTTTCCAGGAAATATGTGCAGAAGTTTTCAAAATGCCATCAAATTGCACCAGAAAACTTGAGTAATGTACGTCAACGTTTTCAGCAAAACTTATTACTGCATGGAAGTTAATGCTGCCCATTTCCAGCATTTAATGAACTAATTACAAAAGTAAACACTCTTCCACTATTTCACCGGTCATTTCGTTATCGATGGAAATTGAAGAGAAATTTCGGAATCAGTTGAAATAATTTTCTTTTTCATACAATTCTAACTATTTTTTATTCCCCAATTTTCTTCCATTTACTTAATATTCCCTTAGCATAGCAGGATAACGTATGACGTGTCAGTTAGTGTAATAATAATTATATTTACTTTATTTTTTCCTTCCGCACACTTTCACCTCATCATATTTCGAATATAATATTTAGTTTGTGACTAATGAGCTTTGATCTGTTTTATTTTCTTTATAAAAAGTAATGCGCACTTTATGTATACAAATAAATGGCTAGGGAAATCTACCACATTTTGTATGTGACTACTAATATAATTACTTAAAAAAAGCGTCCCTCACCAATACGGTTCTCAACATAATTAACACTGATTGCCGGGGTGGAAAGAGCACGAAACCCCCCGAAAATAAAAAGTAACTGCCGCGTTAGCTACGATCGATGAACGAAATAAAAATAGCCCGCTTGGGATTATCACACTGGGAAATACTCAGCGATTTTTCTTCGTTCCGAAAAAAATGAATGAACTCGGATAGCAATTAATCAGAGTGTTCTGGGACTTTCTGAACCGCATTCAAAACGACCTGCTATGATGGTTCGAATATTTAGAGTTGTAATGAAATATTTGTTGGAGGGTTCAGTTTATTCGGGTTTTGAAATATTAGTCGATCTAGTTTAATTACAGTGAGAACACGCAGTTCCATTCAATCAAAATTTATATCAGCCACTTTTTGACGATAAAGTTTGTACCGATAATTGAAATGAACAAAGTATGGTTTTAAGATAGGGGTGGCTTTAGATATATACAAAAACATCCAATTTAAAAATTGCAAGTTATCTCTATGTCAACGTTTTGTACTAGTTCTACAGCGAAACGTCAAGTACTCTCGAGCTTAAAGGGGGAATCTCTCCCAAAGAATTACCTTGCCTCAATCAGCATAGTTTTGTATAAATACACCAACTCTGAAATTCCGAAATATCTCTAACGCTACAAAGTAGTTCGGCATTGGCGGTGCTTTACATCAGTGGTTTAGATCATTTTAACGATGCAGAATATAAGCAGTCAGATATAAAGGTTATTCGTCATATTTCATACCCGTCACTTCTGGAAATCCGCAGGGATATCATTTGTGAACTCTTCTTTTTGTTTTATTTTTATGATGAAGGTTCTTTATTCGTTAATTCTAAATTGTTGGTTTCCACAGATTTATCATGAAACAAGTAGTATGGCCGATGGAGGTGAGTTCCAGGATAACCTAGATAGGCTCTCAGTTTGGTACAGTATCAATAAAATCTTCTCAACCAATAGTAATTTTAAGATTATAAGTTTTTCAAAACGTAAAGAACGTAAGATTAGAGTTGGCCAGAATCGATAGAGTGAAGGATTCAAAGGAAACATTGAAAATATTAATGAAGAATGATCACGCCTAAACGGGGAGGCAATGAATACAATAATAAGAATAAATTCAGATGCATACCACCCGACGATATGAATATCGACAAGTGTTACGATCTGAATTGAACTATTAGCCAATTTGCCATCGTCAAAGCCCCAAATGGAGTACGCTCCACCGAAGAAAAGCAGATGCTGACCATGGTTTCGGCCTCATTTGGCCTCATCAGAGCAACATAGCATTTTTCTACGGTGGAGAACGTTTGGAATTGATGGAACTTTATTCAATGTTGGCATGTTCTTCTGGGTATTATTTACCCAGAGCGCCACCCAACATGAAACGGTGTCCGATTCCATCAATTCCAAACGTTCTCCACCGTAGAAAAATTCTATGTTGCTCTGATGAGGCCAAATGAGGCCGAAACCATGGTCAGCATCTGCTTTTCTTCGGTGGAGCGTACTCCATTTGGGGCCTTGACGATGGCAAATTGGCTAGTTCGATTCAGATCGTAACACTTGTCGATATTCATATCGTCGGGTGGTATGCATCTGAATTTATTCTTATTATTGAAAATATTGTTTTTCTCACATGTAATTTGGATTATGTGGTCTTCATCAGAAAGTGGGTACTAATCGTTTATTAATTATGCAGCAAATAAATAATACTTACACAAGATATTGAAGGCCTTCGATAGGGTGTGGCATGCTTCTCTCCTCAAAGATATTCCATACTATCATTAAGTATTAAACCCATACTTAATGATACTATGGATGTCCCCCTGAACTCACTAGTATAGATCCCGATGACGGATGAAGTATACAGATTTCTACCAAGGGACATTCTCCTGATGCTCATAGAACTTATGGATTTTGTTTCCTCTGCCAATTTCTATTTTTCTCTATTCTTCTACAATGTTGCTGTCGTCTTTGCCTCTCTCGGTTTTCATTTCATAATTTTTACGGTAAATGGGTTTCTGTGAGTGCTCCTTTCTTATTTCATATTTCCGAATAGTTTCACCAGGTATTCTGCTATTGTTGATATTTGAAAATCTGCAAGTCAGACGAACCACCCTCTCCTGAGGGGGAACAAGTGTGGGGATTCTCACTCTATTGAGCTCGACACTCACTAAAAACCCTTAACTGCTTCTTGAATATTAGTTCCGGGCATTTGCCTATAAACCGTTCATTCTTAGTCGGTTTTCTTGTCGCACACTATCGTGCTGGGATGTATGTGTTTATCCTCTATTGGATAACACTTTATTGAATTTTTCAATAAGTTTGTGTTCTTATTTTAATATCTTTTTAATTTATCTCTTGGTCTCCTTCGGTAAATTCGGATTCTCCTTTTGTCTTCCTCTGGGTCGCAGTCCACTACGAGTTCTCCAGAGTTCTTGATTCTGATGTTTTTTGAATAATTTCTCTGCTTCTCTGTTCATGAATTCCTTTATGGTTCCATGTGGCTTCTTCTTCCTATCAGAGGGTAGAGTCAATTAATCACTGCTTTCGTTTTGTCGATTGCTTGTTTGATATGACTTTTCCAAGTAAGACCTTTGTCAAGCGTTATTCCTAAATATTTGGCTTCATTTTTCGATTTCCTCGCCGTCAACTTCTAGATACGTTGTAGGTCGCAGTCTTCTCTTCTGTAGTGATATTGCTTAGCTCTTTTGTCCATTGAGCTGGATTTTCCACTTTATGCACCAGTCGTTTGTTTCGTCAATCGTTTCTTGTAGAACTCGTTCTATTACTTCTGGGTTGCGGTGTCGAGTTGCTATGCCTGTGTCGTCAGCATATAATGGGTTTTTGAATTCTTCGGTATATCGTGAATGTATAGGTATGTTGTACAGAAGTGGCCCAAGTACTGACCCTTGGGGTAATCCAGACTCTATATCTCTTGTTGTGGAGCTCTGGCGACGTCTAGTAAAACAGAAGCTTGTTTATTTTGGAATCCCTCTGTAATGTATTCTGTCAGCCTTAATAATTGTTGCTCTGTTGAATGCTATCTTCTGAATCCAAATTGTTCTGGTGGTATTAATTTCAGATTTTCGGTTTCCTCAGTTAGCCTCGTGGCTATAATTCTTTCTACTACTTTTCCTAGAACCGTAGCTTGTTTATTTTGGAATCCCTCTTTAATGCATTCTGTGAACCTTAATAATTATACTGAGTGCACGGTAAACTCCTAAGTTAAACATAAAAAGTTGCGTAATTCTAAATAAAACGACATATCACAGCATCTTCTACAAGAAAGGAAATAGTGAAAATATGAATTTTTTTGCATTACATTTTATACAATCTGTATGGGATTTAAAAAGACCCACGCTGTATCAATCTCTCATTAGGATTCCTCTGGTTCACCTGATAGGATATTTGTATACTACATTCACTTTTATTTTAGCACTCGGTTGGTTATGGAAATTCGACACATTCCACTCTGTATACTACGAAAATGTCGGCTTATGACGCTTGTCAAAACATTTTTGGGTTTTAAATCAACGCTATGTTGCCCGTTCTACGTAAAAGTTTCTGTTATTACGTATTTTATCACAATGTCGAATCTCTCCGGAAAATATGTGACGAACATAATTGAAGTTTATACAAACTGATTGAAGGCATACCAAATCTAGTTATTTGCATGGAAAATACAAGAGATCAATATAATATCATAATATGCACTAGCATAAGGACAGTTAATGTTCGTTATCTTCTTTGGCTAAAGTTTGAGTACGTTACATCAGTTGTAGATTTCAAAAATATTAACCCGAAGATGAAATGCATATGATGCAGTGGTTGGGAATGGGTATCTCCTGAAGGAATTAACAGATAATTACAAGAATGTTAAATTCTTCAACAAAAATCATCTTGCATCAATATGAGTGAAAGGAATTAAAGGAAGTTTTAAGTCAAGATGAACTTCATCTTTGAACAAAAATTTCACATGAATAAACAATTAACAGGACAACTGGCGCGTTGTTGTGGCTGTTCATCTTAATACATTGTTATAATAATAATAATTAGGTTTTTATTGGTACCTTAAGACATTTACAATGTATAGGACAAGTCAGATGAAAAATAGAAAAATCAATTTTCGGGAACTTATTCTACGATGCCATTAATCGAAAATCCTGTAGTAAACTTTTCGCATTAATTCACTCAAACATAAAATTTTCAAATGCCACCACTTTTTTGGGTCTCCCAATAGAAGGAAATTCCTTGTCATCCTCTTCATCCACAATCTTTCTTATTGTGAAAATATTCAGCTAAAATATAAGTCGTTTAGATACAAATGAAACATTAGGTATATAAATTCACTTACATTGAATATGTTCGCTACCATCTGACGTATTGTGGATTTTAGAATATCAGGGTATAACTATTTGAATGAGCGGACCTGAATTCTAAATAGCACTTCCTGAAACCCCATCTTCTCTCTTTTTCAATTCCTTTCAGCATTTTTGTAATATTAATTGTTGATATTAGTTGTGGCAACGGCGTTATGACATTAACGACATTTCATGAGTGCCAACCTTACTCCGTTCTAGTTACAAAAACTTGAGAAAATTATTTCATTGGCAATCGACTGCTAAAAAAAATTTCAATGGAGTTTAGGTACTGATAAATTTTTGTAACTATTCTTAAATCAGTATGAAATCAATAAGGTTATCGACCCTATTAATAACCCAAAATGAAATTGTTCTCCTAAATTGTTACATCCACTCTCCTTAATTACCGACCGATCGGGGCGAACCGATATACCTTCGTCTTCCACTTTGCTCCCAGATTAATATTCAACAACTTCATGCCATAAATTTCATAGATGTTTCCTGACTTCTGCTGAACGGCAACGCTCGTATCGATTTGGAGGTTATTCAATTGAATATCATTTATGTGGACGTGTTATGCATTAGGGGGATGAAATATTAGGTGTGTTTGAACACAAGCTGTGACAATCCAAGTAAGTTGGACTTTTGTCAAGGGTTGCAATTCTAGCAGTAAAATGAGAATTTGATTTACAAGGTTCTTCAAAACATATGTAATATGTCTTCTTTCCACATAACATTTTTTGTTTTTACAACTATAATTGAAAAAAAATATTTTTCCATTGAAACAGTTTTTTTTTATTATTTACTAGGTTGGCAAACGTTCCTGAACTCGTCCATTCACTAGGGATGGAATTAACAATTCTGTAATTTTCACGTAAGGGCTCAGAATAATCCAAGATCAATAATTCAAAAAAATTCGTTAGATTCTCGATGAATGTTTGGTGCGGCATCTACAAAAATCGTTTGATTGGAGCTCATATTTTCGAAAATATGTTGACAGGAGAATTTTTTAGAACATACTCTACCTGGTTTCAGAAAACATTACAGTGGAGACATTGTGGTTGCAACATGATGTAGCTCCTGTCCGCTATTAAGGAGAAGTACGCAGATATTTGACCAATACTTTTGAAAACAGCAGAGGTGAACATGAGGCTTGGCCTCCTCGATCCTGCGATCCGACACCATTGGATTATTCTTTATGAAGAGCGCTTAAACAAGAGGTCTATGCAATACAGATACACTGTAGAGAGCAACGGCTACAAATAATTATTGATGCTTGCGATATTATTAATGCCCAACCGAATACGATAGCAAAAGCTGTGAAACAACTATATCAGCGTGCTCAAAAATGTATTGAAATAGAGGGATACAATTCTGAACAATTCTGAATTCTGAACTCATTTGCTGTTTTCTGTTTTATTCATTATCCAGTTTGTTGATTGAGAGTTTTCTCAAATGAATTCGTTTCATTAAACACTAGTTTTCTTTTTCAGTCATACAAATTATATTGATCACGCACAGGTTGATCCGATATAATCGGAAACATATATGAAGTCTGAAATCTTTCTACACCCTGTATTTGCGATGTCCTCTACGTTCTATGTTTGAAGATTTGTTACCTTTAAATGTCATCGTAGTAGTTGACATCTATAAACATATATACGAAGCCTTGGACCTTAGACTCAATATCGACAAAACCAAAATCCTGGTTAGTCCGCCAGAAAGCCTTCAAACAGATATCAGCCTGGAGAATGAAACCCTAGAACAGGTCGAGCAGTTCAAATACTTGGGAAGCTTCATAAATACTAGGGCTAACCTAGACATGGAAATACAAAACCGTATCAATTCCGCATCAAGGGCATTCTGGAAGCTAAAGAACAGAATGTTTCAAAACAGATAATGCACATCAGATGGTTCCACAAAGTTTCGAATGCAGAAGTCTTGCAACGCGCGAGTTGTACAACAATTGAGACTCAAGTAACGAGAGCCCGACTCAGATGGAGCGGCCACATTCTGAGGATAAAAGACACAAGACTCCCCAAAATAGCTCTGTATAGCGAACTGACAGAGGGAGCCCGGAAACCAGGAGGCCAGTATAAGCGGTTTAAGGATACCCTAAGTAATCCCTAAAATCAGTTAATGCCAATTATAACTGGGAACAACTAGCGCTAGACAGGTCACAGTGGAGGTCTATGGAGCACAGTTATAATGGATACTCGAGAAGGATGCAGCGGCGGCCAGATCTGGTTGGTGACTATCCCTGCCCGGAATGTGGTAGGATCTGTAGGTCACGTTTGGTTCTCTACAGTCACAGGAGGGCACACAGTCGCAATTAGCCCTGAAAAATTGTAAGTCTGTTCGCACCCTTTTTTTTTTTCTTTTTTGGTCTTTTTGTAGATTCATTCCCGGTAACGGGATATAGCAAGGAATGAATGAACAGGGTGTTTCACAACTTATCGAAAAATTTTGACCACATGTGTACTGTTCCGAAAGAAGTTGATTTCTCAAAAAAAAAATATATAATAAAAGTCCCACAGATATCGAGATAATATAATAATACTGTTCAACAGTTTACTTACCTATAGAAGCTGTTCAAAATTGTTTCCATTATAACTGAAAACATAAACTCGCCACATACTTTCTTATTTGAATTTACAAAAATCGACCGTTCTACTTCAGATCACCCACGATACAGATTAAACCTTATTTCACGTTCTTATCAGTGGAAAAAACAAAAAATTCTGGGTATTTTGTTTTTGTCAGTTGTTTGGTACAACATTTGCTACAATAAATTGTTAAGGCGTGTTCTAATATTACGATGATGAACGGAAAGAACAGATATTCCTTTTTCTATTTATTATTGAAACTCAGGTTTTAACTCAATGTCTGTAAGACTTTTATTACATTTTTTTTTAATCAATTTCTTTCGTAACAGTGCTTATGTGGTTAAAATTTGTCGGATAAGTTATGAAACACCCTGTATTGGTATTAGAAAACGAGCTGCATACTTCACACATAATGGGGTTCACTTCTTCGAAATGTTCTCTTCAATTAATTGAATTAATCATCAAGTTGCAATTTATGCAAACGGAATATAACCTGAGTGAGTTTCGAACTAACTTGATGGAAATATGGGTGATGTAAGGTTTATAAATATCGACGAGGTTTTCAACCACTTTCCTGCATGTGGATGTTATTGACCTCAACCTGAAGGAATGTTCGAAAAGTTAATCAATTTTGTTTTTCAGTTCACAGAAAGATAAATAAATGAATAAATCAAATAAATACAGTTCATTATTGACTTTCGACCAACTCCTCAGTTATGTTTTCAAAGTTGACGGTGTGCTTGAGAATGTATCAGTGTATCATTGTTAAAATCAAATCTTCCCTTAAAATGATTAGCGGAGTATTAGAATGTTTCCGATCATTATTCATGAAGAACAAAAATGTCTTCGCTCCCGATAAAACTGAGCATCTCAAATTCCCTAATTAGAGGTGCGAGAACTTACCAACAATTTCGCTAATGAATAGACGTTACCGTGATACGTATTTGGTACCAAATTCATTAGAAGTAATGATGTCTTTCGCCTCAAGTTGAACGAACTGAATTATATGAAGCATAGAAGGTTGGAGGATTCAGACAACAAGAAGCAGTTCGCAAACTTTGTGAGAAGGAAACTCGAGACGATTTTGGAGCGATGTTTATTTCTTGATATCTGAGTTTGAGAATTTCAGAGCCCACATCAATACAAGTAACGGTGAAATTATGAGATGTAGCTTCCGAATTTTATCGCTGAAAATTTTGCATAGTATGAGTTTTGTGTTTAAGCAAAGTTACTTCGCCCATAGTGGGGCAAACTCTGATTCCGCAAAAATATTTGGAAGGAAGTTCTTTTTTTATACTTAAAACTCAGCTATAGGAATCTATTGTCCTCAACTCCGAGGTCAAATCTGTTATATGTGGTAACACTTGAAACTGAAATGCTTAGAATCTCAAATCTACTATACTCCATTCACTTTTATTTTAGCAGTCGGTTGGCGATGGAAATTTGGCACATTTCACTCTGTATAGTACGAAAATGTGGGGTTATGACGCTTGTGAAAACATTTTTGGGTTTTAAATCGACGCTATGTTGCCCGTTCTACGTAAAAGTTATTACGTATTTTATCACAATGTCGAATCTCTTCGGAAAATATGTGACGAACATAATTGAAGTTTATATAAACTGATTGAATGCATATAAAATCCAGTTATTTGCATGGAAAATACAAGAGATCAGTATAATATTATAATATGCACTAGCTTGAGGAGAGTTAATGTTCGTTTTCTTCAGGCTTCAGGGCAACGCCTCTTATTCCATAATATTCCAGCTTTCTCAACAGGAGCTAGTGATCAACGGTATCGAAGGCTTTACTTAGATCAAACGAGGACATTTTTTTCCTTCGTCGATGGCTTGAGTGGTCTTTCTGAGGACTTCTGCTAATTCTGTTGTTGTAGATCTGCCCTCCAGGTAGCCATGTTGTTTTTTGGTCCAGATATTTTGCTCTTTGAAAAAACTGGTGAATCTGTTCATCATTGCCCTTTCTAAAATTTTTGATAGTGTGGGTTGTATTGAGATCGGTCAGAAGTTACTCATCTCTCCTGGGTCTCCACTTTTGTGTACAGGAATTACTCGGCACCTCTTAAGTTGGTCGGGAAAGTGCCCTTCGGACATACATCTCGAAAACACGACACTCAAGGGTAGGGAAACTTTAGGAATGATCTGCTTCAGAACTTTCATTGACAAGCCATATATATCTCTTGTATCCTTATTTTTCATTTTTCTTGTAAGTTCCTCAATTTCTTCCTGCGTAATATCCCTCATGTAGATAGACTGAGTTGGTTGATTATTACATTTTCTTAGAAGTTCTTCTGGTGTTGTGGTGGAACTGTTACTAGTGCTAGTTTCTTTCCCTATGTTGACGAAATAGCTATTAATTTCATCGACTGTGTTCGTCGGTTGGATCGTCTTCAAGCTGGGTCCAGTTCCTTCTTTTATTACAGACCATATCATCTTCGTTTTATTTTCCGGTCTTCATATCCTTTCTGAGTTCAAATTACGGTTGATCTCTGTCAGTTTCTCTCTATACCTTGCCTTTAATGAATTGTATGCTCTTCTACTCACATCATCTCCTCTCACTTCACATACCGTAGACAATGCATCCAATTTTTCCTTAATCTTCCTCACTTCTTCATTTGTGTTGGCTCTTTTTTTCTTTCTCCTTTTATAAATGACTGTAACTTGTTCTGGACATGCTTTGTCGAAAGCTATGTTGGCACCCTATGCCATCTTAGGAACACTTTAACTATTCCATCATAGGCATAAATGTCACATATCTTTCAACAAATCGACTACTTGAAGTAGGACATGACCTCAAAGATTCATACGTACTACAGTACTGTTACAGGGTAAAGATAAATATTCTTCACACAAAGTTTGGAGGTATCTGAATAATTTGAAAATAAATGAAACAACTTCGATACACCAAAACTTATCTGAAAGAAGAAACTGCCATAAAGGAGGAAACTATTTATTTTAGAGTCAGGTTCACAAGTTTATGTTTGTTGTTTGTCCACAAATTGCGCTTCTTGATATGATTTCAACTTTTTAGTTTGTCTTTTAAGTTGACCTGGAAGGCCAAATATATCAACTTGAAAATGAATCATTTTCAAGTAATACTGAATTTGAGAATTACATTATTTTTATTAGGTATGATATGAACTTCAGGAGTTCATTGTACAACTTATATTCGTTTAATCCTATATGATTATCATATTCATATGATGTTGGCTCTGACTTTTCCTGAAACATAGTATATTTTTAAGTTCTGGATAGATTTGAAAGAGTTCTGGAGTTCGTGATACAAATTTTGAATAGTTCCGCCAAACCGTGGATTCTAATGAAAAAAATCAAATTGGTGGCGCTAACGTCACGAGGCGCCGTCTTTTTCGAAAGTTATGGTGCTATTTCTCGTTTAAGTAGAAAGAGTTCTAGAGTTCTTAATTGTTTGGAAGGAGTATCAAAGTGTCATAAACGTATAGTTTCATTAATGGCACCAAAATTTCAATTCATTCCATGAAAAACTGAAATTCACCATAGAAAAGAGAAAGTAGCGGAAGCATCCCTTTTCTAGATATCTTAATATCGAGAGAGAATGACCTACTCATAGACATAGAAACATGGACTGTGCCTTCCCTTTCTATCTATTCATGAAATACGGTCAAAAAATTGACAGAGAGAAACTGAACATTGGGCATGCAGTTGTCTTTTTCTAGAATTTTGATTGGTCCACACTCACCTCTATGTGAACAAAAAAGAGACAGGTAAATGCCCGACGAACATTTCTCTCTTTCTATAAAAAAGCCAATTTCATGCTGACATTGCTCAGTCCATGTCTCTATGTCTATGGACCAACGTATAGCAGACTGGTATTGTAAACCATCGATATCAGGACGGTGCCTAAACTAGGGTGACCAGACGTCCGTCAATCGTCCAAGAAGTCCGTCACTGGAAAACGTCCGTCAAAATCTCAAATTTTATTCAGTATTTCTCTCAAGATTATTTGAGATGGATATTAAAAAAAGAAAGTGCAAATTTGTGGAAGATCTTTCGAAAGAATTTCCATTTTTTAAAACACAAAACTTGATTCTGAAGTCCAATGTACGTAGTGTTTGGGTCAATTCAGATTGCATTTGGAGGAAGAAGAGATACCTATTGTACGGCATGTTTCAAGTTACGAACATAAAAAAATGTTTAATGCAGCAGCGTCTTCCTCCCTCACCAAATATTTGAGACATTCAAATTTTGGGAATGAAGAAGCTTCTCTATAGCAACTCCTGAAACCCTTCTCTCATTCCCCAGCACAACCATTACCTATATTAAAATTATTAAATTTTCGTTTTTGTGTTGTGATAAACTTTTATTATTTCTCTATTTTCAATAAATTATTTTCTTTATCGCCATACGTTGTAGGAAACTGAGTAGCTGGAATCATATACCATATACTGGGTGAGTCTTAGACTCACAATATTTTACAGGAGATTCTTGAGGTCAAAAGAAACACTTTTTCCTTTACCGTTTTTTTCCAAATCGTCTCGGTTTGAAAGATTCAGGTTGTTGAAAAATATAAAAAAATGTTATTTTTAGTTCTCATTAACGGTTTTGTCGAATGAAATGAATTTCGGAATATAGTTTTCGAGTAATTTAACGTTCATAAATATAAGATATCTGTGAAATTCTTACTATTTGAATAATGTCGATATGATAACACATTGTTATTAAAATACTTCATATTATCACACCGCAAAACGCAACAGAAATTCAGAATTCTCCTCAATGGCGCGAATGCACCGTTCGAGGTGGATATCTCTCATATTCATGAGATTTTCATATCATGAAAAAAAAAATCCCTCGAAGAAATCTCATTGTGGATTCGCTCCAAAAGAATGGTACAGCTAATAATCTTTGACGCTCACGACTGAACATCTCACAAAACACCTTGAAATCGTTCTTCAACGGACAGAACGTTCCTGAAAAGGTCCAAAGACAAAGGGATCTCATTAGAGTCGTGTGCCTTGACAAAACAAAAGACAGGAAGGTCGGTTGAAAGTGGTTTGACACGCTGCTAAACCTGCTGTTTCTCAGATGGAGATTTTCTGGATAACAAAGACTAAATTCTCACCTTTTACCTTTGAGCGGAATTATCTCCTTGTTTGTC
Organism: Coccinella septempunctata; assembly: GCF_907165205.1. NCBI lineage: Eukaryota > Metazoa > Arthropoda > Insecta > Coleoptera > Coccinellidae > Coccinella > Coccinella septempunctata. Next base: position 18,831,726 of record NC_058196.1, read on the forward strand.
GGTCGACTAATAGACTCTTCATAGCCGGCCTCCGTAAGTATTGAGGTCATCTCATATTTATATTTCAATTGTGTCCTTCGATTCACAAAATATGCTGTGTGCACTTCTCAACGGGAGAAAATATTATGATGGAAAAATTCGAATAACTTTCTGAACTATTCAGTTACCAGGCACAATCTTTCGAATTCTTGAACACCAGCAAATTCGGACGAATAATAAAGCTCAATTTGTTAGCCACAGGTCATACTTGAACGAACGGTAGTATGTGGAGATGGAAAATCTTGTTGGAAACGTAAATTGTTAACATCGTTATTCGGTACCAGCTCAATTTTTCGATAAGCTATTGTTAAATATTTGTCAGCTTGTGACATGACTGGATAGCCATGAGAATTTAATTTTGACATTAATTTTCAATTTGAAGTTTCTTGAATTGTTGAATTGCTAAAATATCAATTGATTTAGAAGTGTATTCAAGAGGATAGCGAAGCATTAACATTTAATTGTCGATTCATCGTTTCAGGTCTGTTCATTTCACTAAATTTGCTGAAATTTGTGACTAATGAAAGTTCATTGTTTTAGATGAATCAATTCGTGTTTTTGTTTCAATAAACCAAATTCATAATCTTATATATTTATCACTTAAAAATAAGTATTTGAATTACGAAAAACGGAACTTTTACGTTAAATGTTACCAGTTAATGTTCCATTCATACTGTTTCCTAATGAAACCATCAAGAATTGTCTAACGACGAAACATTTTCGTTACGAAAGCAGCCAAATATTCTCATACTCTTCATTGTTCTCTAATATCCATTAATGAGTGTTAATTATGAATCACCGAAGGAATTCCCAAAGAGTCTAAAACTTATATACTCAAACTGTAGACCGGTTTCGGGATTATTGTCGCTCATCAGTACAGTGTAGTGCAACACATCTCAACCGGAGTATGGTCGAATTGTTCGTCTCTAATTAGATATTTCCGTGGTGCCCGCGGCACTTGACGGTGGATTACTATGCTCCGACCTGTAGTCTTCATTGTTCCGTTGTGCCCTTGATGGTCAAGTTTCGTCATGAAATTTATTTATTTTTTTATTCTCCTCTCCAAGTATCGTTTCATTGAAAAAATAGACAATGAAAGCAAATCAGTATTTCTGGAATTGGCTTCTCTAAATGCTCTGTCTAACGGATTATAAAACAATTATTAGTTCTACAAAATCGGATTAAAAACAGTTCTCGTTTCCTGAAATTTACAGCTCGATTTACAGTACTACATTTCAGCTTCCCATTCTTTAACAGATATTTACAATCTATAAAATTATTGAAATATATAATCCAAATTTTTTTCTTCTGCTCTCTAATGAGTCCAATACTAGCTCCCGTTGTAAACTTGAATAATTTAAATTACAGAAGGAAATGTTTTCTTCAAAAGCCATCCAGCGTATTAATTTCCTTTGTACCCCTTCTATGTTTTTTATGTGTATTTCACAAAAAGGTGACCATATAGTTAGGGAGCCGACGATGCTAAACCGGGATTCACTCGAGCGTCGTAGATACATAGTGGATTTTGAAGATTCGATGGTAATAAGAAAAAAGGTTCTATGATGTATGCACTTTCAACGGTGGTGAAAGCGTCTGCAGGATCTCAAAGATTTAAAAAAAAAATCGTCAGGTGTACACACTCGAGCGTGTCAGATTAAGATACTGTATATGTCCTACGTGTCTCTGATAATGAATTCATGCTTATCTGACAGTTTGCGCGGTGGAACTGGCCGTACGAAAGAGTTGAAAATGGTAAAAAAAAATTTTTCTAGCGTGTCAGATTTTTGGAAGAAATGTTAATTGGACCCAAAGGAAGCTACTTTTCAAGGGACTGACAATTTGGACTTGACGCAAGGTCAGAGCGGTCCTTTGAAAATGTAAAAAGCGTGCCAGATTCATAAAGATGGTTGATCTCGGTGTTGTAGACGTGTTGACCCATTAATCTGACACTAGTCAAGAAGGGTTTTCTCAATCTGACACTTTGAAGATGATAAAAATGCTTTTTTTTCGAATATTTCCCTGCCTGCACTTCTAATCGTTTTTGTTTTCATTATGAAATTTGTAGATAATAAAATTCTACACAACTTTTGTCTGAAGCAATTTTCCATACTTTTAACTGTTCTCGAGTTAGATGCCGATAAGGGTGAGAAGCTTAGCCACACATTCGAAAGGGCAAGGTCAATGAGGAATCCCAGTCTAATCTACATTCATCCAATTGTCAAAATGACAAGGTATTTCTATGATGACAATTTCGAAATTAGTTACGAAAATTTTAGTGTTGTCTCTGACTGAACCTTACAATTTACTATTTTCCAACGAGTGAATTTTCGCTTCAGCATGTATCGCTAAATACCTCACTTTATTCGCCATATATCTCAAAAACTTTTGAACGTAGAAAAAATTGCTTAGGACAAAATTTGTAGGAAATATTATGCTCTACAACTTTTATGATGAATGCGAAAGGGAAGAAGATAATTGAAAAAAAACTGATTTTTGTGACCTTTTTGGACAATTTTTATTGTTCCGGCTTGCTTAAACTGTCAGATTATATTTTTTCTGTTATTCTTGAATCATCAGCTACAAAAAAAAACGCCACCGCGCTCGAGAATGTACACGTGACATTTTTTTTTGCAACTTTAGCGCCCTCCCACACATTTTCGACACGCTTAAATTGTCAGATTAAGAGAATATATACTTTTCAACATGTAATTAACCACATATATCTTAATCTGACACGCTCGAGTATGTACAATGATCGTTTTTTTTTCTATTCTGTACTAGACAATTCCCCCTATACACAGGTCTAATTTTTGGTAGGGTCCAAGGTATCTCCCCTTATATTAATCTGACAGCTGGAGTAAATCCCGAACTTTCCTCTTGGGCTCCCCAACTAATACCACTGTGGCATATTCAAAAATACTTCTAACGTTAGTGGTATACACAGTTGTCATTGCTCGCGCGTACCTGAAATCTTTCATGTTTCTTTTCATGAATCCTAACATTTTGAGGCCTTATTGGCTACAAATTGAGCATGCCTATGAAATTGAACTTTTGAACGAAGTAAATCCTTTACTAAGGTGACGCTTTTTAGGACATCGTGAAATCAGACATCAAATGTGACTGAATGGATATAAATTTCGCAGATATGTGTATTCCTGATGTTCACCATTTCCAAGACTTTGTTATTTGATAATAAGATAAATAAGTTGAAGTGCAAATGGTGCCCACTTTGGAAAAGTGATATTTGTTGAATATCTCGATAATGAAAAATTTTAACGATATGATCCAATAGGATATAAAATTAGGAGGTTTTTAATGAAAAAGGGAATCAGAATTGGGCTTTTTCTAGTTAATTTTCTGTAGAATTTTGCATCAAGATTACAGTGGCCAACGTTCAACACTGCTTGAATAAAATTTCGTGAAAATTTCATCCCCCTTACCGCAAGAAGCAATGAATATCTTTGTGATCATACCGTTAAGGAAACATTTGTCTGAAAGCTCAAATATATCTGGGAGGCTTCAGAATATGTCAGGTCATGATAAAAATCTGAGGGGGAAAACGAAAGTTTTATAACTCATTTGGCATAAGATTTGAAAAAACGAAGTCGAAATTATGACAAAATATCGAAAATATTCAAGATTTTCTTTTGCTTCCGGATAACATGAAAATTGATTGATTTAATGAAAATATGACAATATATATCATTTTGGGCAGGTTTGAAAGAGGTCCTGTATAGCAATTTCAAGAATTTTGCCGGGTTTGTACTTGTGCATTTTTCTCTAATGTGGAAAAATGAAATATGAGAATTCAATAATGGTTTTCTCCTTTGATAAATTCAGGATTTTTCGGAAAATCCTGAATATTGTTGAGCATAAAGGAAAACCAATATGCATGTACAATAAATGGTACAAGTCCAAGAAGAAAATCCAAATCCATATTCCCAAAGAAGAGCTACACATATTCCCCGTATTGCGAAAATTCCCCGACGAAGTCGGAGTTTCTCGCAATAAACCCTCGCATCAAGTGGAGAAATTGGCTCACCGTTTAATGAAAGAGGGGGTAAAAACATCCCGGCGAACGCTTTTCGCAGCCGGACTACACCAGGAATAACAACCAAGAAATTTTCCCCATCGGCTTTCCCGAAGGCCGCTATAATGGAAAATCCAATTTCATAGTTTAGTCAATGTGCCGCTGCCTCATCGCCTTTCGCGTTCTCTGTCCCAGACGTTTTTTCTATTACATTACGATTAAAGTCGCAAAAATCGATATTGCAACATTGTCAAAGCGGGCAACATAAATCAATGGGGACTGCTTCGGGTTGGGAAAGAATATCCCAAGTATTTCGAGACGATCTTTTTGCGCTGGAAAGACCTAAGAGGAGAATCGTTACAAATGGTCAGTTCCAGAGATTTATAACTAGGTAGTTGGTAGACTCGAAGTAATAAAGAAGCTGTCCATTTTTCATTCAACCTGCTTGTTTCTCAGGGGGATTGTCTCTGAATTTAGGGTTACGGAACTGAAAGGCTTTCAGTGTTAATACAGTGTAAAGTTTGGCGTTCATGAGGCAGCAAATTTACTCTGATCTAATCAAGGAATTATTGGGCATTTCATAAGGATAAAAAAATATATGTATTGAAAAAATCTACTTGTTCAAGTGAGGTATTATTTGGTAATAATGAGAAATCTTTTGTGAGATTCCCATGATTCTGTTTAATTTTTCATTATTTATTTTTATTTTACTTTTCGGCAAATATTTCACAGTTGGGATCAGAACCGGATTTTCCGGCGTAACAGTTCCTCAAGAACTGAAAACAGATGATTATCACAATGGCATCTTCAGGTGGGTAGGGGAGACTGGGGAGGGTTGATACGTTTTTTGGAATTTTTATTCTGGAAACTGAATTATATGAAGAAACAGGACTTTTCTTATATTATATGATTCTTCAATTAATCGTTCAACAAAATAAATATAGAAGTCTCAAAACATAACCATCTTATTCTATACAGAACGTTGAACACAAAAACATGCAAACTGTCTCAAGCCTCCCCACATATGGGAGGATTGATACGATGTACTGGGAGACTAATCGAGAGGATTATTAAGCTCAGTAGGTAGGTCAGCAATGATACTGGCTTGCTTTGGTCCCATAGGTGTAGAAAAATCATGAAATGGTCGGTTAGTCACTTCCGCACAAGAAAAGTCGACCTCGTTAAATACATGGGGATTGTACGGATAAATTCCAGTTTTTAAAAATCCCTTTGATATGTTGGATGGTGAAAACGCCTTCATGTAGGCCTATCCAACTAGCTACGGAATATTTTTTTGAAGATGATTCATGTATCAGGCCTCCCCACGACAAATGTCTCAAACCTCCCCGAAAGCAATTTTTAGAGGGATTTATGTTTTCATCTTATACTCATATATTTTGAAAACCGAATAAAACTGTAAATTGAGTAGTTTTATGCATATTTCCCAGTGAAATGTTTGTTTATGCCGAAGAATTAATGCATGATCATAAAAACCTTAGGTAACTTGAGTAAAAACTTACAATTTTTCACCTCGAAACACTCTTCGTTGAATATTTCACAAACAAACTACTGTAAGCCTTACAGATTAACGTCACGCAATGCCCTCTGCCAAAGAATAGTATTCACTAGTATAAAACTTTTGAAAACGGCTACAGATCGCGGATATAAGCCTGTATCAAGCCTCCCCATGTATCAATGCTCCCTAGTCTCCCCTAAAGGAAAACTGAAATATTTGGTACCGAAAGAGAAGATATACATATGAATAATAAAGTATTCAACTCTACTCCAAAAAGTTTAGAGGGGGGTAATGATGGTTTCCAGAACATTCGGGACAATTTCAAAGCAGGTAGAGATCGGAATAGAGCGGGTAGTGCTGATTTCAAGAAATGTTTAGAGCAGATTAGGGAGCAGGTACCAATCGGACGATCGATCTTCAAGCAATATAGCAAAGGAAACTTTCTGTTTAGCATGAAGAAATCTATATCTCTACTAGTTATCGAAAACTATCGACCTCCATTCAGATTTCAACGAAGTTTTTTCTTTATCTCACATGCAAGTCTTATAATTTTTTTGTTTCTTTTACTAATCTGTCGAAAAAACTACTAGTTGAACACAAATATTTGAAACTAGCTGACCCGGCAAACCTAGTTTTACCATTTAAATTATTTCTAGGGTAAATAATAATAACGAACTCATCATTTTAAATTTTCGATTTACTCGATATAACTTAACTTTTTGTCCAAATGTCGAAAACCTATAAGTACTCTATGATTGCTCGATTGGTCGTAAGAAAAAGGAATGCCTTTTTTTCTGTTCTGTACAATTTTTTTTTTAATATTTTGTTATATAAACCTTGCCCTAACAATAATAAACACAACAAAAAAAGAATTGTCCAATTTGGTGCGATCGTTTGAACAATAAAGCATTTTGAAGTAAACCATAGATCCTCTTTTATTAATATAAGATGTATTTAGTAATGGGAAATTATTGAGGTCAATCTTGACACAACTGTGTTGGCATAGTCAGAGGAGGAGATGGCCATGTTGCTGCAAATGATTGAGTATTATAGCACAGAAGCAAGTCTGAATGCTTCATTGAAACGGGGTTACTGACTGAGTCCTTCCAAAGGCTACCAAACATACAGAGGAAAGAAAGAGTTTGGCTCTTGCATTGCAGATGGAGGGGCAGTGAAGAACAAATCAATAGAAGAATCGGAATGGCAAAATCCGCAATCACTAAACTGGTCAAATATGACCATTTCATCAGAATTGATACAAAACTACGATTGCTTAGGTCGCTTGTATTTCCGGTTACCACATACGCATCAGGGTCAGTACAGTGACTTTAACAAGACAGTGGCGACAATTGTGATCTCTTAGTTGATTGGTTAGTCTCTGAAATAACATGAGGGAACTGGGTCACATGACGTGAACTGACCAATCCATCATAGATACTAAACGGATTTGTTTACAAAATATCCTCAAGAAGTATGTGCCTCTTCGGGTGACTTTTAGAGGTTTTTTGTTGTTCTCAGGTTATTGTATTAATTTCTTGTGTTTGCTCATTTTTAATTGGTAAGTGGAGATTGCTATGAGTCTTCATACAGATTTATTTAAAAATCCAAAAATTAGAGCACCACATCAGAGACAAATTCTCTGACTGCATTCATAGTCCCTTGTTCATTCAGATACAATTGGTTATTATTTTCTTTCGAATTCTTAAATGATTAATGGACAGGAGTTCCTCTTATTGAAAGAATGCTTTTCTTATTTTTTCATAGACAATGCCAGGTTTTGCAGCAATCGATTGCAGTACTTAATTCTGCCAAAAAAGGCTTTTTAATGAAGCATTATCCTGAGGATCCTCTCAGGAGAAAACAGCGGTTTTAATATTAAAAGACATAATTGAAGGCCCACCAATTACTATTCTTGTTTTTGTGAAATAAGTTGATTCATTTGTTCATTTTATATTGTGTATATTATGTTATTGTATTGTGTGTGTATTGTGTATATTGTGGAAATAATATTCATTTCCAGATTATATACATGCATCATATGATTCTGAAATGTTTGTGTGAATACTGCCACTCCACTTCATCCACTTCAACTGCTTAGCTTTTTCTTGTTAAACAATCCTAGAGTGTGAATAATAGAAGTTCATCATCAGTCAATTCATTCGATTCCCACAGAGAATGTAAACTGAGGAGATTGTAATTGAAAGAGAAAATTAAGGCCAGAAAAAACAATCAACTTTTGGGAAATTCTATAGGAAAGTGCAAAACACAAAATCAAGTAAAATTACACAATCATACAAAAAATTCTTCATGTACTGAATAAATCCTACTCCTTGTCCTCCTATAACAGTTTTTTGCAATTTTAACTATGAATTTGAGGTTATGTCGTAAATCGGTGAATGAAAGTGTTATAAATATGGCTGTGGAGAGTAGAGAGAAGGAGAACGATCGCTGCTTTGAGACCATAGATTTTTTGTCCCCTAAAATATGTTCCAATAGGGTAGTTCATGCTTTTGCCAATAGGCGCGCTGGCCATCACAGGATGGCGAAATTTTGTTTTAAACTAATTGTAGTTGGCTGAGTGAATTGTCTTCCTCTTCCTGGTGACATATGATTAGAATATTATTGTTTTCAATTTTTGATAAGAGAACAACCATGGTGAAATGTTGAAGAGTGCGCTAGTGTAAGAGTGTTTTGGCATCGGAAAGAAAAGGAGAATAAAATTTCCGAGTGCATTTTTGAGAGAAAATTGGAAAAACCTTACCTCGAAAATCGACTCGGAATCAATTTGTGTGTCAAGAGCACTTTTGCGATGAAGATATCAAAAATATGATGGATTCATTATGAACGAAATCGAAATTGTCATCCCTCGTGAGAAGTTGACTCTTCTAAATAAGAATATCTAACCAATAAAACTACATGGTTCAGAAGTAGATATTCTTGAAGAATTTTGTTGGCATAACATTCGTTTATAACGGTTCTCAGTTGAGTATTAGAAACATAATCTACTCTAATACCTAAGTTTTAAATCTGAGATTGCTACCTTTTGTTGTCTTGATGTGTACTACTCCTCACTGCGAATTTATATAATTTTGAAGATCACAATAAGCCAAATAACATACCTGTTTTCAATAAACAATGATAAACAAACGTAGGTAAAATTTTTTTGATCAGTGATTTCTTTTGAATTTCATTGATTTCGTCATTTATCATGATGAATAGAGCTCATAACATAGTCCCCTTTATAATATGACTTGTATTTTATTGCATATAATTCAGAAAACTCATATTCGATATAGATTTGAAGAAAGGTATTCGAAAAATCATCAGAAAAACCACGATGACACATAAACTGAAAAAAAATGAAGGCTGTTCATTTGAAATTGACGCTAACATCCCCACCCCTTATCGATAAACGTAGCGATCGCAGCGACTCCTAGCCTACGTTCCCCGTTTTCGGGGACACATTTTTAGTACGGCGATCGTTCTCCTTCTCTCTACTCTCCATAGATATGGCAATCACCAACCTAAAACATTTTCGATACGAGTTATAGTTCTTTCGGAAATCGTTAAAATCATTTTTCAACCCCAAAAACCACTACCTACACCAGTTCCGGAACTTTTACCGACTTCTCATCATTTTCAATTCATCAATATGAATTCACTTATAATTCAAACTATATTTTCTGACCAACCACATACTGCTAATAGTTTTTTTCTCTCAATTCTGTTTGGCCCTGGTCTATAAATGATCAGAGTCGAAATGAAAGATACCTTCGTTTTTTTTACACCGACGACACTAGGTGAGGAGACAATATGAGACACTATGTGAGTGCACGATTTTATCAATGTGTCGGGATTATGTTTCTACAGACGTTCGGTAGTTCGAATTCTATCGGTCAACATGCAAAATACTCTTTCCAATTGTGATGCTTCTACACCACTCTTTCGGCCCAATTTGAAGGTCTGCGTTATTTGCAAAACAATGAAAACTTTATATGAAGTATGAGAGAATAATTTTTTTCTAGAATCTCTATATTCTTTGTTTCGCACACAAAATTAAGCTTCCTCTGGTGAAAAAAAATTGATTACAACATGAATAATCCTAGAACCGCTCTTGTCCGTTGCGAAATCTCCATCTTAGATCACCAGATAACAGATAAACACTCGTAAATATGAAGAATGTAAGCTTTACTCGAGGATTTACTCTACTCTTTCCTTTTTGAATGTCTAGAAAACATTTTCAAGAGGAAAATCTGGACAGATTACTGAATTTTTGTTTTTTTGCTGCTTACACGCCCTCTAGCTGCAACTCAGCACTTTTCTAGAAAGCCCTTCTTTTCAGTGTTGATGAAAACGTGAAACGCTTCATTAAAATGGTCGAATTCAGATGGAAGTTAGGTGGTGACTCGGAAAGCTTTCCACGGAGTTTCACGGTTTCCTTTTGTGATTCCGCTGTGAGTTATGTTCGCGATTGTTGGTCGACTTGTGTTCCAAGTTTTTCCAACAAAGTTCTCAAGATTCGCCGAGATGGTTCCGTATTTCATCAATGAAGAGGTGATTCTTGTAATCTCCTTCGAAAGTGGAATTATATGAAAGCGTTCTACTCGCAAATGAGGGAGTAAATCTATATTTTGTTCGAAATATTTTTATTTATTTCATTCTTTGAGAATCCATTCAATTTCGACACCTCGGCATGTGCATTTTCTTTTAAGGCTTTTTACATTTTATAACGTTATCAGTTTTGAACTTGAATCCTTCAAGAATGAAAAACACTTCAACTGGCAACCGAGCTGGGAACACATATAAGTTGCTTGTTAAAAATGTCAACAGTTTCGACATCTTAAGGGGAAGTAGTACATAAGATTCAGGATCAAGACAATCGACATTGGTTGGCTTTACGGATGCTACCCCCAATATGGAAATGCGCCACATCTTTGAGCCTGAATTACGAACTGATACAGTTGAAAAATAGAAATTACCACACGAGAGGTAATATGTTTCAGGAATATTGAATAATTTTCAGTTATTCCTGAATTTCAGCGTACTTTTGGTATATATCACTATTGAAATTTTTGCAATATATAAAGAATTGAATCGCCGCTATTTTTATCGAAATATGTTGAAAACCCGTCGAAAAATGATTGTGAAAACAAGTTTTATAGACACTGAAGTTCAACTTTTTTTTTCTCATGAAAAAACAGCTAAATAAGAAAAAAACTGGGTGACATCAAGACGTCCTTCAACTTGAGAACTAGTGAATGTCGTTTCTGAATGGAGATTCTTGAGGTATTACTTCTCCTTAATAATGACTGAAGAGGAGTTTCAAAATTCATCATTATTCAAGAATGAACCACAGTCACCATATTCAAACGATAATAATTAATACTGAATAATAAATGAATCGAGGAAATATAATAATAATGATAATACATATTTTTCAAATGTTGAAGATCAAAAATATGAATTATAATAAGCAATCGAAATTACTGTTTGGGGGTGTCAGTATTTGAATCGAGAGGTGGAATATAATGTGGAGAACGTTGAAAGGTGATTAAAAGCGCCTCCCCCCTTTTAGTTTTTTGTGTCCCAGTGTAGAAAAAAAAATGAAAGTTTCGTAATTCATAACAAATTTTCTGAAAAGCCTCCTAACTATTGGTGCCAACACCATTGGAAATTCAAATGTAGATTGCAGCGACATGGTGATGACAGGTCGAAGTAAAAAGTTAATGCAGGCATGGTCATTTTTGAAGGAGATTTTGAGATTTTCGTGAAATAAATCATTTTTTCTCAGTTTTTAGTTGATTTTTCTCAATTTTGAAGATTTTGTTGTCGAAACAGGATTCAAGTGTGTTAATCATTTCAATTTCAGGTCAATAAATGTCAAGAAGTATTAGTATTTATGAAAAAAATTCCGACTATGTTCTGAATCAGCTGATAAAAGGGATCAAAATTTTTTTATTCCGAAATTCTTGGCTCTTTACACGATCATATTAGAAGGAAATTGATTGTATGGAGAGCCACAACTATAATATCTTGCCGTCTCCATGATATACAATGGCTAAATATGCAACATTGATGCAAAGAAAACTTGTCCAAGTTGAACTGAAAATCAGAACATTTTCTAAATGAATTTTTTGTAAATGTTATCGAAATTCATATGTGTATCAACTTACTAGATGGAAAAACTCCTCTCTGGGGAAAACAGATTGGTTTTTTGTGTAAATCCTTTCATTTTGAGGTTATATGTGCAGGTTAGTAAGTTCATCTTCTGTTCTTCGTAACCAATTTGAAATGTACAAATAACTTTACCGTGCTATAAGGACGAGATACATATGTCCTTAAAAATTAACTAAACGTTCATTTCATCGTGAAAAAAAGTAAAAACCGACATCTTCACAAGAAAGTCGTAATCGAAGATTTACTCAAAGGTTGCAAATTGAATGAAAACTTTACTAAGCTTTCCCTATTGTCCAGAGATATATGAAGATATTTTCAACCGATTCAGATATATTTTTGATATAAACTTTTATTGAAACACCAAAATATTCTCCGTTCCTCGATGTAAGCAAACAAAAGTGCATTAACTTTTTATATACAAAAATTGACACCAGGGGGCGTATCGCTTGTTTGGAATTCCAAATACCCTGTTTGTGGGAGCTATATAGAGAGATATACTTCTTCGATCAAAAATATTTATATCTTTTCCGCAGTTAACTGATTCAATTTTGTTTTTTCTTGATGATATTTTTTCAAATGTCCAGGTGAAGCATGTCAAATAAAAAGATTTAGAATTTTTACTAGAATGAGAAGGTCAAATAAAAATTTCAAAACTCATTTGAAACAAGATTGAAGATTGAAACAATTATTTGTTTCAAGCTACTAAACTGTTGTATAAAACATTTGTTTCTACAGAGTGACAAAAAAAGCGTAAAAGGGAAAAGAGGGCATTTTTGATCAATCAACCTACATGAAAAGTATCCAACAATGTATAAGCAATTTAGGATTGAAACACAATCAATAAACATTATAACTCTTTCTATCATTATCATTTCCAGAAAAACGTAGAGGGAGGGCATACTTTGTGTTTATATAATAGATTTGGTTAGACTTTCGATAGGGTGACAAGGGTAAAAATATGAGAAATATTAGAGAGAAGAGGAGTTGGAGCTAATTTAGTGGAAGCTATTAACACAATATACTTCAGGAGCTTAAATTGAATATGAATTCGGAAGTGTTCGGAATCGAAACAGGGGGACGGAAGGAGTGCTGAGCTCCAGGGGGGGGCACAACGGTCAGACGAGCAAAAAATCAACGGTAACTGTGAGAAATGAACTTCAAGTTCATATCCTTAACCCTACTCTGTTCTTCCCTAAATCCGCCCTATCTGAGCTCGACAGTATTTGTAATTTTTTTGGATGAAATAATCGAGGAAGCAAAGGAGTATACAGAGAAACTAACATTCGTGTATAGAAATTTCAAGAGGGTTGAAATGTCCGAATTTCCTGAAACATTTTGGGGTTTTCACTTTCAATATCTGGAACAAAATCAATTAAAAAATTGAAATAAACGATTTGCTCCTGCGTAAATTCTTGCACTAATTTGTCAATTTGACAATTAGGTAATGTCAAATAAAAGCTACAATTTTAAAGATTTTCGGGAATTGTTTTTAGTCTGATGAAGGAGTCTGATATAGACTCCGAAAAGTTACTATACATAATTATAATTTCAAGTTTCTTTTCACAGTTCATCGGCAGGCAACAATTTTTTTCTACTTGATTTGCTCCTGACAAATTAGTGCGAGAATTTACGCTGGAGCAAATCGTTTATTTCAATTTTTCAATTGATATCGTTCCAGAGATTGGGAGTGAAAACACTAAAAAGTTTCAGGAAATGCCTCGGGAAATGCAGAATCCTCCCAGAATGAATTTCAATCGATATTTGAAATATCCGAGAGTGCCTATGTGGATGACGGGAACAAGAATTACAAGAAAATATATACAGAAGAATGTGGATGTGTGGAATGAAGTATTGAAGAGTTATGGTATGAAAATGAAGACAAGATGAAGACAAAGGTTATGACAATCAACGACGAACAGGAACATGAGTTAAAGTTGGAAATTGGTGGAATAGAAATTGAAAGAGTACGATATATCGAGTAAATTTAGAAACACTGAAAACCCAGAACCAGAAAAGTGAAGAAAAAATTGAAAATGCCAGCAAGTCATATTTCGCCATGAACAAAAATTTTCTCAGAAGAAGAGAAATCCAAAAGAAAACCAAGATGACAGTATTCAGATCTGTTTTGACCTGGGTTTTGACGTACGGTTGTTAGACGTGGAACACAACGCGAAAAATGAAGAGTAGATTGCAGGCAACAGAGATGAAGTTCCTTGGAGGAGTAAAAGGGGTACCAAGGATGGGCGGAAGGAGAGATGAAGATATAAGGAATGAATTGAGAGTGAAATCACTCGAGCAGTTTGCAGGAGAAAGTCAGTTGGGATGGTGGGGACACTTACATCGGATGGCTGGGAGAGACTAGTGAGTCAAATATAGGAAGTGACTTCAAAACCAAGAGGGATACCAAGAAAAATGTAGGAAAATATAATAGAGAAGGAAACCGAGAAGAGAGGGAAGAATGTCAGAGAGGCCACTATGATGACATCAAACAGAAGATTATGGAGAGAATTTGTTACATTGTGACCGAAGCTTAATCAGTTTCATAAAACCCATACACGAATAGTATTTTATGGGAAACAGATGATGCAAAACATGTTTTTTAAAATCACTTCAAATTCTAGGCATTTGTGGTGGTACTCTGCTTTCATCTGTAAGCCAATCTGAAACTTTTTATAAGCTTACAGAAAAATTGCAATTCTGGACGGTTTTTAGTGGTCTGTAGCTTACAGGAATCCGTAACTATTTACGATAAGTAGTTCAAAAGTGACACTTTCAATGAGATAGTGACAGAAACATTTCCAGAATTGCATTATTCTGTGTATCTGTCAATCTGAAACTTACAGATCGATCGTACGCTACAGATTCGTAACCTACGAATGAAAAGCAGAATACAACCATAGCTTATAGCTGAAAAATCGGATTGTGCTTCGAAATCAGAACCAATAATTGAGAGCTTTCGATCGGTAGTCGAACGATATAAATTTTAGGGTTACTCTTCGACCTGCATGAATACGAGAAAAAGCGGAAAACTCGGCGGAAAATCAGGAAGAGTTGAAAAAGTGCCTTCATATTTGTTGTAATTTACGTCGCCAGTCGACGAATGTCCTTGCCGACTAAAGTTTTCCTTTTCGACTAACGATAGGTAAACGGAATTCAGAAGAAAATTATGAAATGGTCAAAGGAAGGTGGTTGACCTATCGTCTACCGTATTATCTGTTTTTTCTGTTGATGAGCTCATTTCAATTTCATGATTCAAATTAGACTCCGAAACGTAACTATACATAATTATACTTAATTTCAAAGTTTTTTTTCCAGTTCATTGTCAGGCAACAATTTTCTCTATTTGATTTGCGAGAATTTACGCAGGAGAAAATTGTTTATTTCAATTTTTTAATTGATTTCGGTCCAGAGATTGGAAGTGAAACCCCCAAAAAGTTTTAGAGAAATCAAATTACAGTATTTATGCTCTCATAAAATAAGTTTTTTTTTCGAATGTTTGTGCTACATAAATCCAATTTTAACCATATAAAAATATTATCATAATACTTTTTACGAGTTTTTAGCATCCGTAGTAGATGGGGAGCCGAAGAGGGAAATTCGGGATTTACTCGAGCGTGTCAGATTAATATAAGGGGACATACCCTGTAGAGTACCTCTACCAAGAATTGACATGTGTGACAGCCTGTCCGAATAGTAAAGTAAAAAAGATCATTGTACATACTCGAGCGTGTCAAATGAAGATATATGTGGTTAATTACATGTTGAAAATTATATATTCTCTTAATCTGACAATTTGAGCGTGTAGAAAATGTGTGGGAGGGCGCCAAAGTTGCAAAAAAAAACGTCACGTGTACATTCTCGAGCGCGGTGGCGTTTTTTCTTATTTCGAAGATAATGATTCAATAATAACGGAAAAAATATAATCTGACAGTTTTAGCAAGCCGACACGATAAAAATTGGCCATAAAGGTCACAAAAAATCAGTTTTTTTTAAATTTTCTCCTCCCTTGGGCTTCAAATCTTTTTCAGATTCATCATAAAAGTTGTAGAGCATAACATTTTCTACATATTTTGTCCTAAGCAATTTTTTCTACGTTCAAACGTTTTTGAGATATATGGCGATTAATGCGAGGTGTTTAGCGATACATTACATGCCGAAGCCAAAATTCACTCGTTGAAAAATAGTACATTGTGAGGTTCAGCCAGAGACTGAATTCGAAATAGAAAATAGAAATATCTTGTCATTTTGACAATTGGATGAATGTAGATTAGACTGGGATTCTACATTGACCTTTCGCATGTGTGGCTAAGCTCCTCGCTCTTATCGCCCTCTAACTCGAAAACGGTTGAGAGTATGTAAAATTGCTTCAGATAAAAGTTGTGTAATTTTATTATCTACAACTTTCATAATGAATACAAAAATGATTAGAGGTACCGATAGGGGAATATTCGAAAAAAAAGCATTTTTATCATCTTCAAAGTGTCAGATTGAAAAAACTCCCCCTGATTAGTGTCAGATTAATGGGTCAACACGTCTGCAACACCGAGATTAACCATCTGTATGAAAATCTGACACGCTCGAGTATGTACAAGTAACGATTTTTTTTACATTTCCAAAGGATTGCTGTGACCTTATGTCACGTCCGAATTGTCAGTTCCTGGAAAAGTAGCTTCCTTCGGGTCCAATTAACATATCCTCCAAAAATGTGACACGCTGGAAAAAAGTTTTTTTCCCATTTTCAACTCTGGCCGTACGGCCAGTCCCACATAAGAATGAATTCATTATCAGAGACACTTAAAGCATATACAGTATCTTAATCTGACACGCTCGAGTATGTACACCTGACGATTTTTTTCCATCTTTGAGAATCTGCAGACGCTTTCCCCACCGCTGGAAGTGCATACATCATAGAAGCTTTTTTTCTTTCTACCATCTAGTCTTCAAAATCCACTAGGTCTCCACAACGCTCGAGTAAATCCCGATTTAGCATCGTCGGCTCCCCAACTATAGAGTCGATTGTTGTTTTAGATCATAGTCCAGAAAAAGTAGCTGTTTTTCCTGCTTAGATTATTAGGTATGTATGCCCCGTATGTTTCGGGCTCATGAACCTTGTGGATCTAGTTTTCCATACCATCCAAGTGCAAGTTTTAATTGGCTGAAAATAACTCTGAAAATACCCTCTCTCACTTTTCATATGTTTATGTTTCGATGAAGGCTGTATATTCAGTTTTTAAAAACTCATGAGTTGATGACTATGAATAATTTGAGATAGATTCGTCAATAAGTCATATCACACTATGAATGAAAAATTATTCCCATTCAGGTTCTGCCTCGAGTTCTAAAATATCTACATGACTCAAATCAAAGCAACACGTAAACTTTTTTCGGTGACACTAAAACCTAAACTGAGCAAAATGTGAGTTATGTGTTTCGTCAAATTCATTTGGGGCCCTGATCAATGACTGCAGAAATATAACTAGTTTTTAGGCTTGCGAATCCTTGCTATAATATTTCCATTGAGAATAAATTCCAGCCAATATCAAAAAACAACATGAAATTCAGTTCATAATAAAACTTACTACTCATTAACTGTTTTATGTAGGCTACGGTTGAAGCGATCAATTTTTCCACACCACAGAGTTCCCTGTGTTTTCACCAAAACAAATCCACATAAAACACTGCGTTATATTTACCACTGAATAAAACTCAACTGGTACAAGCAATTGGATATATGTCACGAACGTCATAAAAAAGAACTTTGAGGACGGCCCAGTACGCAAGGGTTGGCACCGTCGTCGGAGAATCGATGGTTGTCCGAAGCGACGCGACGCTCCTAACTCGAGGTTCTGTAACCTACTGCGGAGACCGACGAAGACGCCGTTTTCGGGAGCGACGCTGCTCGCGGCTTAGTTCCCGTGTTGAAAGCGGCCGCGCAAGTTGATGCAATTGTGGCTATTAGTGGGCGACAATAGATAATAACAAGGCATTCTTTGAAGTCTCCCTTTCTGCTTTTTTCTAGAGACCTTCCGCGTTTCGGTGTTAATTGTGAGGTTATTATATGTGTCAGATTAAGTGTCAGCGACCCCCCTTCTTCGATGTATCTCTAGTGAAGCATAACTTCTGGAATTAGGGTGTATCTGCGAATATCAAAGGATATAAGTATTTCTTTATGTTGTATGTAGATGTATCACATCAGTCTTCACACTCCTCTGCAGACATTCACTTAACCCATATATCTCAGATATATGTCAGAGACCCCCTTCTTCTATGTCTTCCTAGTGAAGCATAACTTCTGAAATAAGGATGTATCTGCGAATATCAAAGGATATAAGTATTTCTTTATGTTGTATGTAGATGTATGACATCAGTCTTCACACTCCTCTCCAGACATTCACTTAACCCATATATCTCAGATATATGTCAGCGACCCCCTTCTTCTATGTCTTTCTAGTGAAGCATAACTTTTGAAATAAGGATGTATCTGCGAATATCAAAGGATATAAGTATTTCTTTATGTTGTATGTAGATGTATGACATCAGTCTTCACACTCCTCTCCAGACATTCACTTAACCCATATATCTCAGATATATGTCAGCGACCCCTTTCTTCTATGTATTTTTAGTGAAGCATAACCTCTGAAATAAGGGTGTATCTGCGAATATCAAAGGATTTAAGTATTTCCTTATGTTGTATGTAGATGTATGACATCAGTCTTCACACTCCTCTCCAGACATTCACTTAACCCATATGGGTTGAATATATATATCAGTATAAGCTGATATATATCTCAGATATATGTATCTGCGAATATCAAAGGATATAAGTATTTCTTTATGTTGTATGTAGATGTATGACATCAGTCTTCACACTCCTCTCCAGACATTCACTTAACCCATATATCTCAGATATATGTCAGCGACCCCCTTCTTCTATGTCTTTCTAGTGAAGCATAACTTTTGAAATAAGGATGTATCTGCGAATATCAAAGGATATAAGTATTTCTTTATGTTGTATGTAGATGTATGACATCAGTCCTCACACTCCTCTCCAGACATTCACTTAACCCATATATCTCAGATATATGTCAGCGACCCCTTTCTTCTATGTCTTTTTAGTGAATCATAACCTCTGAAATAAGGGTGTATCGGCGAATATCAAAGGATATAAGTATTTCTTTATGTTGTATGTAGATGTATCACATCAGTCTTCACACTTATCTCCCGACATTCACTTAACCCATATATCTCAGATATCAAAAGGATTAAGCTCTGTTGGAGCCCTTTCTGGGTTTTCGGAATCATTTTGGAGGTCCTGGGTGCTCCTCGGCTCCCTGATGTCGATCTTCTTCTTGTACTCTGTGCCCGCAAACTTCTGACCCTCCCCGGTGATATGCTGGATAGTTTCATATATCGAACAGCCATAAAGGGAGCTATCGTCTGCCAATGAGGCATCATTGACGATATATTTCATGTACTTCCTTGTCGGAATCACCTGGTCCTGGATGTCTCGGGAAAAAACCTTCCGGAAAGCAACCAGCAGTTCGACGCAGATATGTCGACGTAATCATGATTGACCTTGTTCTGGTACCTTCCATGCAAAGGTTTGCCAATTAGTTTCTGCATTTCGCTTTCTGCAGAGTGTTCGATGGTTTCCAAGTGGTCCTGTTGTAGCTTCAACGGAGTAGAACTATCAGCAACACAAACTACTCGATGGAGTTCTGACGAAACAGCCTTGTTCAGGGAATATTTTCGACGTCCTTCCTGAGACAAACATAATGGTCGCATTTGTATACTCATCAATTTCTTGGCTGTCCAAAAACCTCTTCAAGTAGGACATTACTTTGAACTCTTAATTTGAAATCATAGCCACATCCTATTCAAAATTCAAAATTTTTTATGTGAAACACATTGGAAACACTATATGGCGTATTTCGTCCTCGGGCAGGTACACTAACTCTTTGAAGTTTGTTTGTGAATTACGTAACCAGCATTAATGAAAAAACCATATTAGGAAGAGCATAAACCTCCCTCTTATCTGCAGAATATCGAAGCCAACATAATATTGAGTGAAACGTCCCAACTGGTGACATACGATTTGTTGCAGATCTGGAAAATCCCTTATGGATACGACCTACAACTCATATTGGATTATTGCCCACCGAAGATGTTATCGGACGATCTGAATGCCAAAAATTGAGCTTAGCTCAGCAGATCCACTAACAGAAATAGCATAACACTACAGAATACACTGCTGAATTAACAACAGACATTTTTATCGATACCCCTATATTGTCAACGCCCTTCGGACCAGGGCCCCGTTCTGATGAATGTTACATATCGCCGTAATGAAAAATGTTTTTCAAGTTTATCGAGTTACCAACGTTTCAGGGATGATTTCAGATCATAAGCCACTCTTGATCAGCTTGGGGTTGAGAAAGACCATGAACATGAATTTCGTATGAAATTTTCTTGGGGCCCAATAAAACTCATGAAATAAGTCTGAAAAGCTGATTAAGTTCACTGAATCACTGATATGTTTGAGGAATTACTACAGTCCTTGACCAATACGATGTAGCCTAGTCATATTAGGTAAAAAAAAAGGGTCAACCTCGGAATGAAAGAAAATGCTGTAAATTGGTATGAAACTTAGTTTTGTCATTCTCAATGTTGTCACAACATAAACAAATGCTATCGTGTCCTCTGCCGATTGGTTTCCGTCACCAGAGAGCCAGGCGACAGAAGTCTGCGGTAATCGAGAAAACGAAAACGAAACACGACAGGGGTAGGATGGGATAGGCTACTGTGGTCTTTCCCTGGCAACCTTGGGTGTACACGCCAAGCATTACCAGCGGAACGACTTCGAGACTTCTGTCGATTGGTCTTGGTTCACCAGAGAACCGGGCGACAGAAGTCTGCGTTAAACAGGGGGATTAACAGTAAGAATTAACACAATTAAACAAATAAAAGAATGCAAATTTGAATCACGAAGTATGCGGTATCAAGAAAAGACTTACGGTTTGTTTCGGTACGGTCACACCACCAAATGGAGAAAAGAAAAGAAAACAGATCGTAGGATCTTCGAATTTAGAAAAATTAAATGTGAAATCAAAGGGCGAATAAAGGATGAATGAATTGCTGAATGATGAATAACTATCCCACAATTGATCATGAATCAAGAATAATGAATAAAGAATCAAGAATAAAGAATGAATGACGTTCGTCTGGTGGTGCGGCCCTATTTATCAACTTTCCAGCCTGTGGACGGTCATGTGATCAAAATTGCATCCAAAAATTCGGTATTCTCGAATATTCTCCCCAGAAGAAATATTCTCGTTGGCGGTTATCTCTTTATCGGAGAAGAAACTGTCGTTATCTGCAATACACGTTGTTTTATGCTGAATTCGGTGTGTTATTGTGAACAGAAAAACAACGCCGAATGCAGAAAGACACTTTTTCTTTGTTTTGGATTACTACGGCGGATCACTGATGAACATTTCAATTTTACGGAATTTGATATTATTAATCAGGATCCTGAAAAATGAAACGGAATATCTATATTAAAACTGAAATCTCCATCAGACGGTGTTGCATTGCTTCCACTGGAAAATTCAGGGAAACGGACATTTAAGACGAGCCTTGATTTTTATATAAAACAATCAAGTATCGTTACAGGATGATGACAATGTATTGATCATTTTTGAACGACAACAGAAAGAAGATGACTAGCTTCCATTAACGATTTCATTATGATTAAAATCAACAAAATTTTGAATATTTAAACTCACATTTTAATTAATGTAGAATATGCCATATTTAATGATAATGATAGGGCTCGAATCGGTTGAATAGCCCAACGGATTCGAGAGTGTGTTACCACTTTTGACTTCCAATCCTCTCGTGAGCCATGTCGTTGGCGCTCACCTTGAGTGTTGTTGTTCTTTCTGAGGCCCAGAAAATGCTCCTCTAGGAGACGTCTTAGGCTTTCTTCTTCTGACCATGTTTTATGCCCAGTAGGACGTGTCAAGTAGTCTATCCTTGTTGTGCCTCTGGCAGAGAGTGAGTTTCTTAGCCAGTTAGCTTCAGGTGCACCCTCAACACTACAGAAAAGCCTCCACAATTCACGCTAGGACTTCCTCGTGAGTCCTTTGTATTTTTTCAGAGCCGATAGAAATAATATTCATTATCATTTTCTTTTTTATAATGGTAATAGTTCAAGAATGTATACATTTTGCTCGAAACGTTTGCCTCTTATCTTATGCAAGCACGACATCTGCAAATAGACGTTTCTCTCTCAGAAGTCGCGCATAGCAATGATCGGCAATCTTTTGAGGTACCCGCTCTACAGGGTATCCCAAATTGTTTGATATTTGCTGTTTCTGGTAGGTGAAAACGTTGAAAGGAGTCCTGGGTTCGATTTTCGTGAATAGTCTATTAGTGGCAACCGTTTAACGGTTCTGAAAATTGATGTGAGTGAAGCTAAAGTTGAAGAAAGCAATATCGAATTAGAACTAGTTGATCTTTGAATCGTATAAAAGAACCAAGTGAGTCATCTATATCATATTACCAGGAAAAAACAAACATTTGATCATAAAAAGTTTCGAATGTGGAAGGAAAATTTTATGCCTGTTTGCTCGAATAGAGAAATACTCCTCGAGAAGATAGAACATCTCCAGCTCAAGTTTTATATGGGTCGTGTGTGTCATCAGAAAATGTAAAATTTCTTCACTAAATAAAAAAAAAAGGAGATGGTTCTGAGGAGATAGAAGATGGCATGTAGGACTTGAAGGAGATGTAAAATAAGTTACTTAGTTGCTATAATATTGATAGTTGTCATAATATAGAGGAGAGTTAATGAATGTGTTATAAGTTCCTCTCTATTTATTATTATAACAGTGTCCTCCATCTTTTAGTCAACCCCAGTTCAACCTACTCAGATCTAGAAACGCGGAGGACAAGAATTGAAGCCCATACGACCCTTTTTCTATGTAGATGGCGGCCAAAAAGACATAGACGATGACTGCATGGTGTGCAGAACGTCTGTCAATTTGGAACCAATGGTTCTCTCCCACACCTTCAGGCATGTCTTCCAATAAAGTTGGCAATTTATTCCGAAGGACTTCTAATTATCCGTTAATCCCATTAGATAGTCCTGTCAATAATTTATTGAGAACTAGTGCTGGGATCGGCCTTCCCACATAAAGTATTTGGATTAACCATTCATTCCGTGACACCCTGTATAAAACTACTACTAGACAGCATTCCAGCGGAGGTATTCAAAGCCCTGGATGAAGACATTGTCAATAGTCTCCTAGCACTATTCCGAAAGTTCTGGGAACATAGAGATGTGCCACAAGACACCAGAGACGCTTTAGTTATCAACCTCTATAAGAACAAAGGCGATACGTCAAATTGCAACAATTACAGGGGCATATCGTTGCTTAGCGTGGTCGGCAAAATTCTCTCGAAGATTATGGCTAATCGTCTGGTTCCACTCTTAGAAAATATTTTACCTGAATCCTAGTGCGGCTTTCGACCAAATCGAGGTACGGTGGACCTAATTTTTACATTGCGACAGCTGCCAGATAAGGCCCGTGAACAAAAATAAAGGATCTATACAGCCTACATCGATTTAAGTAAGGCCTTCGATTCTATGAATCGGATGAAAATCGCTATGGAAAATCATGGCCCGCCTTAAAGTACCCTAAAAATTCTTAGCAGTATGTAAAAGCCTTCTTACCAACAACACCTTTAGAATACAGCATATTGGCTCTACAACCGACCATTTCTTAACCAACTCTGGAATAAAACAAGGCTGCGTGTTAGCGCCTTTACTGTTCAATATTTTCGCCATAACTAGACAGCTATGGCGAAAATTATCGAGACCGATAATTGCTGACATGAGTATGCCTGTAAGAGGTGTTGGAATAAGATTCAGATTTGATGGAGGCCTATTTAACCTGAAGCTCCTCAGAGCAAAAACCCGTTCAAAGGTTATCACGGAACTTCAATATGCAGACGACTGCGCACTTATCGCTAGCAGCCCAGAGGATCTACAGATAATGCTGGACACCTATAAACATATATACGAAGCTTTAGGCCTTAGACTCAATATCGACAAAACCAAAATCCTGGTAAGTCCCCCAGAAAGCCTTCAAACACATATCAGCCTGGAGAATGAAACCCTAGAACAGGTCGAGCAGTTCAAATACTTGGGAAGCTTCATAAATACTAGGGCTAATCTGGACACGGAGATACACAACCGTATCAATTCGGCATCACGGGCATTCTGGAAGCTAAAGGTCAGAGTGTTTCAAAATCACGACCTCAATCTGAAGACCAAGACAGCTGGTTACAAAGCAGTCGTCCTCCCAACGCTTCTTTACGAATCGAAAGCTGGACGCACGACAGACGACATATTAAACAGCTTGAACAAACGTTACAACGTCATCTAAGACAAATAATGCACATCAGATGGTTCCACAAAGTTTCGAATGCAGAAGTCTTGCAACGCGCGAGTTGTACAACAATTGAGACTCAAGCAACAAGGGCCCGACTCAGATGGAGCGGCCACATTCTGAGGAAGCAAGACACAAGACTCCCCAAAATAGCTCTGTATGGCGAATTGGCAGAGGGAGCCCGGAAACCAGGAGGCCAGTATAAACGGTTTAAGGATACACTACATCAATCCCTAAAATCAATTAATGCCAATCATAACTGGGAACAACTAGCGTTAGACAGGTCACAGTGGAGATCTATGGTGCAGAGTTATAATGGAGACTCGAGAAGAATTCAGCGGCGGCCAGATCTGGTTGGTGACTATCCATACCCGGAGTGTGAAAGGATCTGTAGGTCACGGTTGGGTCTCTTCAGTCACAGAAGGGCACACAGTCGCAATTAGCCACGGGATCCAGCAATGAATGAATGAATGAAAACTACAAATAAAAAAAATAGTGAAATACGTTTTGCTACTTCTCTGTCCGCATTGTCCTGAAATGTCACTTGTCAGATTGTCCAGTATGCCACCTTTTTTGTTGATACTACAAGCGAAACTTCGGAAACATCGTACCTGTTATGTATGGGACTACATTCTGTTTCCAAATTGAAACCCTATTGGGGGAATTCTGAAACTTCGAACACAACAGATTTTCTGGACACAAATACGATTCTCATCATCTTAACTAGATACATTCAAGTGAAATATGACCTATCAATTTATAACAGACCGAAGAAAGTCGAAACTAATGACAAGCATCCAGCGTAACATCGCAACCACATGTGGTCTCGTCACAAATGCTATATCGGAAATGCACCGCTATGCCCCTTAAACCTCTAAGAAGGTAAATTTGTCATCCATTACGTGTGAAATATGGCACGGTTCATGCATTGGCGGCTTCCAGATTATCCCAGGTTCGTTAAATGAGCTAATATTGGTTTCGGAGTAGATGCGCCGATTTGGTGTACTAACACACTGATTTGTTGGGGTTCAAGGACACTCCAGGCTCCTGACTCCCAGCCTCGGATGATCGATGCTGCGTAGTTCGAAGGAGGAAAGATTAATAGCGTTAACAGCGGACGGTTGAGGGTTCTCAGAACAGATGAAGGAGCGGAAATGGAAAAAATCATCTTTATACATATTAATCTATCAAATATCGACCCGTATAGCTCGCTTTTCATCACATATATTTAAATCGGAGATAGATCTCCAAGATTTCCATTCGATATCGAATACCTACCTACCTGATACAGAAATGAGGTTGCTGATTGATATCCGATATCAAAAATATAAATGGGACTCCAAGGATGTGAAATACGTTCTGTATTGAACAGAGTTAAAAATATCATGGAACAGATTTCATTTTATTCGAAGCTCCACTCGTATTAACTGAACTTTCACTCTTTCAGAATTCTATCCCGATAATATTCTATTGGGGTAGAATAAAGGAATATATAGGGTGTGGCATAACGAATATATAACATGGTACCTACCTGCAGGTAGAAGACGCTGTGACGGTTTGAAAAACTAGGTACTATGTTCAGTAAATATCCCTCATTTTTGGAGATATTCGATATTTTTGAGTTTGATACTCTTTTTGGATTTTTCGAACAAAGATCTCACTCATATTTAATGTTTGATTTTGTTTTCATTAGTTTGAACTAACGTGGTGTGAAAAAAATTGGGTTACCTGAGTGCCAAAAAAAACATCTTCTGCAACTTTTTGGGTTTTCACTCCCAATCTCTGAAACAAAATCAATTGAAAATTTGAAATAACAGATTTGCTCCTGAGTAAATTATTGCACTCTTTTTCTACTTGACTTTGTCAGGAGCAAATTGTTGCCTTGTTGCAATGAACTGAAAAAAGAACTTTGAAATTATAATTACATAACGTAAAGTTTCGGAGTCTATATCAGACGAAGGTCAATTTCTGAAAATCTTCAGAATTGTAGCTTTTATTTGACATTAATTTTGCAAGAATTTACGCAGGAGCAAATTGGTTATTTCAATTTTTCAATTGATTTTGTTCCAGAGATTGGGAATGAAAACCCTTAAAAGTTTCAGAAGATGCAGAATCCTCCCAGATCAAATATCAATCGATATCCGAAAAAAACATGCATGTTTGATTGAAATTCCGAAATGGTATAACTCACTGTATTTCCATCATCCACAGTTATGAAATCAATTTTTTTAATTGATTTCAAGTAATGAAGTGAATTTAAGGGTTTTTGTAATAAAGTAATGAATGTCTTGAATCATTTGTGACAGGAATTTTCAGCATACCTACTTCATATAAACTTAGGTGATTGAAGTCGAACAACACCCCTCAAAATCAAACTCGGAATAGATTTGAAGCATTTTGAGAATTCGAAATTCATTATCATTTTAGATACTGTGCTAGAAAAAAATCAGCTTTCACTGAAATGGAGAGAAGGCACAAATTGTTGAAAGAGGTTTCTGACAGACATAAAAGGCGAATAAGGAGTAGGTGTATTCAAAAATTAGAACTGAAAAAAAATTGAAATTGCTCTATGACAAAATTGCATACCTACTTATACAGATGTGAGAAATAAATAGCAAAGTTCAATCTGGATGGCTAGAAGAGCGAGTGGAATCGCTGTATCTTGGGATACCCAGTACTACGAAGGGTGAAAAAGTGCCTGGTATGATAAAAGGAAGGAACAAAACATTACGGATGCGTAAAGAATTAATGAAATTTTGAAAAATTCATGTTCAATTGAACATCAATTATGATAATTACCATCGTGACAATCAATTTTCACTCTATGTTTGAGGCGTTTGATGCAAAAGTGGCCCAAGCTACAATTTTTCTGCAATTGAGTTAACAGTTAAAACGGCCAACAAATTAATCAAAATTGTATTCAAACTAAATTGCAGAAAATTCGCGGCTTAGACTAATTTTGCTCTAAACTCCCCGTTTGTAGGCAACTTTCACCTTATTAGGTAGTGGAAATAAATATTATACAACAAATTGCACATACTAACTAAAATAACAATATTTGTTTAATCTTATATTGTTTTATGCTTTCATACTCAAAAGGAAAATTGAGCAACTATACTATTACCGATATATAGTTTTATTCAAGATTAATGTATTTCATACAAATTCAAATAAGGAACTAAACAAAAATCACTATTTTTTGGTATAAATCTTCATTTAAGAAGAAAAATCAAAGCTGTAAAAATTGATCGCAATAAATTGAATGTCATGAAGAATCTGCAAATTCGATGTAAAAATGAATCACCAATTTTTTTAAATACCTAGCCCCTCCTTAGACACAAACTCTCAATGGCAACTGAAGAACAATTTTTAATTTTCAGTTCCAATTTTTGAATATTCATTATATTAGTTTTTCACATCGTTCAGAAAAATCTGAAATGTGATTTTTTTCCTAGCGGAGTATCTGAGATAATAATTTTCAAACTACGGGATTGGAGGTTAGAGAAAACACTGTACGGGGTTAGGTTACAGTCCTCTACTTCCGTTTCTGGCGTGTTTTAACGCTAGCCAGAAAGTTACTCACAGAGCAAGGAAAGGAAAAAGAGGTCTACAAGAATAATCACGTTGGTTTCCGTTTCTGACGTGTTTTCACGCCAGCCAGAAATTTACTCCCAACACGGAGAAAGAAAATGGGATGAAGTGAACACAACACCTTTCCACGTTGGTTTGTGTTCCTGACATGTTTTCACGCCAGCCAGAAACTTAATCCCAACACGTAGAAAGGAAACGGGATTACAGGTACACAACGGGCTATCACGCTGGTTTCCGTTTCTTACGTGTTTCCACGCCAGCCAGAAACTTAATCCCAACAGATAGAAAGGAAACGGGATTACAGGTACACAACGGGCTACCACGCTGGTTTCCGATTCTGACGTGTTTCCACGCCAGCCAGAAACTTAATCCCAACACGGAGGAAGGAAACGGGATTACAGGTACACAACAAGCTGCCACGCTGGTTTCGGTTTCTGAAGTGTTTTCACGATAGCCAGAAACTTCATCCCAACACGGAGAAAGGAAACGGGATCGTAGGTACACAACAGGCTACCGAGCTGGTTTCGGTTTATGACGTGTTTTCACGCCAGCCAGAAACTTAATCCCAACACGGAGAAAGGAAACGGCATTACAGATGCACAACGGGCTACCACGCTGGTTTAGATTTCTGACGTGTTTTCACGCTAGCCAGAAATTTAATCCCTACACGGAGAAAGGAAACGGGATTACAGGTACACAACGGGCTACCCCGCTGGTTTTGGTTTCTGACGTGTTTTCACGCCAGCTAGAAACTTCTCCCAACACGGAGAGAGGAAACGGAGTTACAGGTACACAACGGGCCACCACGCTGGTTTCGGTTTCTGACGTGTTTTCACGCCAGCGAGAAACCTTATTTCAGCACGGAAAAAGGAAATGGGATTACCGGTACATAACCGGCTACCACGCTGGTTTTGGTTTCTGACGTGTTTCCAAGCCAGCCAGAAACTCGCTCCCAACACGGAGAAACGAAGCGGGATTACAGGTACACAGCGGGCTACCACGCTAGTTTCGGTTTCTGACGTGTTTTCACGCCAGCCAGAAACTTAATCCCAACACTGGGAAAGGAAACGGGATTACAGGTACACAACGAGCTACCACGTTGGTTTCGGTTTCTGACGTATTTTCAAGCCAGCCAGAAACTAAATCCCAACACGGAGAAAGGAAACGGGATTACAGGTACACAACGGGCTACCACGCTGGTTTCGGATTCTGACGTGTTTTCACGCCAGCCAGAAACTCACTCCCAACACGGAAAAAGGAAGCGGAATTAAAGGTACACAACGGGCTGAAACTGAGATTCCCAATTAAAATACGAAAGGTTATCTTACCTCTGCTCTGGTTGCGGTTTGCGGTTTGGTTCTGGACTCAAATCGGGGGTTTTGACTGTAAATCGGCGCCTCTCCGCACACCTCTTGAATGACGTTTTAGGGTTGAGGGTCACATCAGTCTCCACACACTCAATTAGACTCAAACGGCACTTCTTAGCTTTTGCCGTGACAGATTCGGGTTCACAGCGATTATCGAATTAATTGACCTGCGAGGTGTCATATGCTTTTATACCGGCCGGGGGGGTTTGGAAACTGAATATGCCTCAGATGTAGAAAATTGGTAAAATTCACGTCGATGAAGATCTGTTTATCGGTTCCGGTAGAAAAAACGCGGTTGTCTCTCAATTCAGGAGTTTTTTCACGGTCCAACATCGTATTCCAGAACTGGAAACGGAATGTTTACAGTTCCGAACGATGTCGGAATCCTGAATTGGAAACCGAAATTCTCCTCAAAAATTAAAATTAAATAAAAATTATTCAAGACAGAAGATTTTTTCTGAAACGGGGTGAATTTTTGCGTAAAAAAAATTAATCCTCGTTACAAGCTCATCAAGCCCTGGATACTTGTTTCATTATTAAAAATAGTTTTTTCACCACCCGAACCGTCAGAATTCCCGGTCGGTATTCCAATCATTTTGACATTTCCATCAAATTCTCATTCTTCAGCGAACAACTGGACACTGAAAAATACTTCTACAAGTTAGCGGTCAAGTTTTTCTTGTAACACGCCATGCCCTAAACTATCGCCGACCGTCGCAAATCTCGGGAGAGCCGTGGATTATATTTTTGGAAACTTCAAGAAGTCGCGACCAACTTGAGGGGCGAGCGAAAACTCCGTAGCTCTGAAAATTTATGCCTGAAAGAATTGTGCTCCATAAATCCTCGAATTAATTTTCATGGTTGTCCTACTTACATAACAAACATGAGGCTCGCGTGCTTTTTCGTATAGTTTGTTACTTCAATGACTGAATTGCACGACAACTGAAAGAATACTGATGTTTGATCCATTTGAAAGAAGTCCTATTTCCACAAAAAATCCATGCGACACAGTAATGAATTTGAAGTTTGATATTGGTGATTTTGATTTAGGTCATTAAATTAGATATTTAATATGCAGTTTAATCAATAGTGGGGGAGCCCAAGAGGGAAATTCGGGATTTACTCGAGTGTGTCAGATTAACATAATAATAATAATAATAATCCTTATTACAATTACCAACTCCGCCATTGCCTGGTCCTAAGTCCAGGATGAGAAAGGAGGAAGGTTGTCAGGCAAGGTTAGCTGCCTACCCGACGTAAAAAGCAACTATAGCTCAAAGCTCCAACTATATGCCTCGGAACCGGACGGATAACATGGTAACGACCCAAGCGAGAAACAGGACAACGAGAACAAATACAGGAACATCACGAAGAAAACAACGATGGAGGAGGAATGTAATAAGAGCAGCCACTTGGAATATAATGTCTTGGAACACAAAAAACGCCGAAATTCTACTTGAGATGGAACAGCATAAAATAGACATTTGTGCTTTGTCTGAGACCAAACGCAAAGGTAAAGGCAGCATCAGAGTTCCTGGATACATCTTCGTGTACAGCGGCGTCTCACAAAGATCACGAGCAACTGCTGGAGTAGGAATATTGATATCTGAAAAACTCGAGCAGTCTATAGAGGATATACACTACATCAGCGAAAGATTCCTTAAGGTAACTCTGAATACCGAAACTGGTAAACTGCACCTCTTCAGCGTGTACGCACCGGATATTAGTAAGCCCAGAGAAGAAACAGCCCAATTCTATGAAATCCTGGAAGAGGAAGTATCCAGGATACCACAAAATGAGCGTATGTTGATGATGGGGGACCTGAACGCTAGAATTGGAAACAGTATTATACAGGGAGTCAAGCATCACTTTAACGAGGAACATCTCAACGAGAATGGAGAAGCTCTGGTAGACCTTTGCGCTCGCCATAACATCAGAATAAACAACACATTCTTCGGGCATAAGCCACAACATAAAATCACGTGGCAGAACTCACGAGGACAGAACTCAATAATTGACTATATTCTAACGAACAGAGCCATACATCCGACACAGATATTAGATGTGCGAAGTTTAACATCAGCCAACATAGGCTCCGATCATTTCCTGGTCCTCTGTAAACTGCGTGTTCACATACAGAAGAAGAAACTCCCCCCTAGGCCTGAACGGGAAAAATGGAATATTGAATCTCTTCAGGACCCAACAACAATGGATCTATATCAAAATCGATTACATCAAAAACTCCAAAACAACTCCATACTAGAGGAGGATGATGTTGAAAACTCGTGGGAGAGAATACAATCGAACGTCCTAGCTGCAGCCAAAGAAGCCATCGGGAAAAGAAAGGTCAGTGCAAACAACCACATTCAAACCAAACAATGGTATACACCCGAAATCAAGGAACTGGCAAAACTGAAACGGAATGCATATCTACGATACAGATGTAACAAAACACCGGAAGAACGACTACAATATACACAACTAAGAAACAGAGTGAACCTAGAAATTCGAAACATCAAACGAGAATACTGGGAGAGATTCTCTGCGGAAATGGAACACGACCTATACGGGGCGCAGAGGAAAGTTTGGGGAATGCTAAGAAGGAGAAAGTTGGATGTGAACGAATGCTCGCAAACACAAAAAATCGACGAAGATACCTGGAAGGACTACTTCAAAAATCTGTACAGCTCTGATGAAGACATCCCCTCTACGGACGACGATGGAAACCATGAGAGAGTGGAAATAACTACTGAAATGACTGCCGAAACAGCGAAGAATCTAAAAAACAGAAAAGCTCCTGGATTCGATGGTATTCCGAATGAACTCATAAAATATGGCGGAGCCTGCCTGATGGAAGAACTCACAAAACTGTTTGATAAAATCCTAACAACTGGAAAGATACCAAGGAGCTGGAAGAAAAGTATTACCGTCCCAGTTTTCAAAAAGGGTGACAAAAGAGCTCCAGAAAACTATAGAGGAATAACATTGCTCAGTTCTGTCATGAAACTCTTCACAAAAATTTTGGAATCCATAATCTACAAATATATAAACATCTCAGAGGAACAGCAGGGTTTCAGGAGGAACAGGTCAACCTTAGATCCCATTTTCATATTGAGGCAGATCACCGAAAAATCGATAGAATACGGAAAACCAGCCTTCCTCTGCTTCATAGATCTCACCAAGGCATTCGATAAAGTGAGACTTAAAGATGTTATCAAAGTACTTAAAAATAAAGATCTACCTACACCTATAATAGAAATTGTGAGACAACTGAATACCGACACCTCAACACATATATCTGTAAACCAACAGCTCACCGAAGAAATTCCAACCCCAACGGGTATACGACAAGGAGATTCATTAAGTCCCCTACTCTTTAACGTAATTATGGACCAAATAATACACCGCGTCAAGAATTCTGGAGTGGGATACAGACTCAGCACAGGAGCCATAAAAATTATCTGCTACGCCGATGACGCAGCGATTGTGGCTGAAGACGAAGATGACCTGCAGAGACTGCTATATTCATTCTTTTTAGAAGCATGCAAATACAACATGCAAATATCAACAACAAAAACAAAGTCATTAGTCATAAGCAAAGAACCCAAAAGATGCAAACTTGTCGTCGCAGACCAACCAATAGAACAGGTGATGACATTTAGCTATCTCGGCGTACAGATATCTTCGAACCAAGATAGAACATACGAAGTTCGTGAGCAGGCAAGTAAAGCATGTAGAATGGCAGGTGCACTCCGCGACGTCATATTCAACAACAAATATATGAGTAAACAGTCAAAAACCAGGATCTACAAAACTTGTGTCCGACCTATCATGACATACGCCATAGAAACCAGAGCAGACAACAAAAGAACTAAGTCCATCCTCAGAACAACTGAAATGAAGATACTAAGAACCATATCTGGATATACACTGAGGGACAGGAAGAGGAACACAGCCATTTTGGAAGAATGCCAAGTCCAAGACATTGTCAAATGGGGAAGAGCGCGACGACGTTACTGGAACAACCATGTCAGCAGAATGAACGCGGAGAGAATAGCTAAGATCGCCCGAGACGGAATCCCAAATACCAGAAGACCCGTAGGCAGACCTCCCAAACGCTGGAAAGACTCCTGGGTGTCTACATCCATAGAGGATTAGAGTGGAATTTACAAGCCTCAGGCTTAACATAAGAAGAAGAAGAAGAAGAAGAATTACAATTACCATCCAGATGCTGTGCTGGAAAACGAACATCACAAGCTCTACTGGGATCGCACTGTTCTCACAGACCGGAAAATAACCCACAATAGACCAGACCTCATATTGCTCAATAAGGATGAGGACACAGCACTATTCATCGACGTGGCAATTCCAAATAATAACAATCTTCTAGATAGGCACACTGAAAAAATTTCAAAATACAGAGATCTCGAGGAACTGACCAGAAGACAGTGGAAGCTGAAAGATATCAAGACCATCCCTATTGTCATTTCATCTACAGGCCTGATACCGAAGAAACTACTAGAGAACTTGAGGAAACTTCAGTTGGACGAAAATATTTATAAAGTCATGCAGAAGGCGGTACTGCTCGGAACGGCGAGAACTGTACGCAAGTACATGGGGAATGCAGAGGAACACCGTCTGCTCCGACAGGAAGTGCGGGTGGAGCAGGAATCCAGCCTACAGCAGGGAGGCGAGGAGCGACCCTTACCCGACCACCACCACGAGCCCGAAAACCTGGAAAGGGCTCCAACAGAGCTTAATCCTTTTGATATCTGAGATATCTGGGATAAGTGAATTTTCCTCTGGAGAGGAGTGTGAAAGCCGCAAGGCTAAAGTCATAATAATAATGTTTATTCATCTATAGCGAGAAATAAACATGGTTTACGTTACAGAGATCATACTAGATATAGTATAATCTGTGTGTAACTATTAATTATAACTTAATTTAATTCTACAATATATAATTTCAAACATAAATAAATATTTCCTAACATTCACTTCACTGTGAAGGCACTCCTGGCTCTTATTCAAAAGTCCAAACCGGGTTTTACGTTGCTCAAATTGGTGAAATTATCCTGTCATAATCGGTGAGTAGTTTGTCCTAATCGGTGAGTATATTTGTCCTAATCGGTGAGTATGTTTCGTCATAATCGGTGAGTATTTTGGTATTATAGTTGGATATTCTGATGTATTTTGTTTCATTCATTGAATTTATTAACTAAATCATTTGCTTCTCTTATGTTCAACTGAACTAGCCATTCCCTGGTTGTCCTCTTAAATTTCTTATAATTTCTAATTTTTTTCAACTGAATTGGGATCGCTGCATATACTTTAGAAACAAGGAATTGAGCTGATCTCTGTCCTATTCGCTTAAAACATTTTGAGGTATAGTAGGTTCTATCTTTATTTCTTGTTTCGTATTCATAATTTACGTTATTTAGTGGTATCTTTCCCTTGAACACGCTTACGGCCATTTTTAGAATGAATAATTTCCTGATGTTGAGTATTTTAGATTTTTGGAATAGAGGCTCACTAGGGTATGTTATTCTTTTACTATATATGATTCTTAGTATCCATTTTTGAACTTTATTCAGACTTTCTAAATGGCAATCGTAAATTCCGCCCCATCCCACTATCCCGTAACCAATTAGTGTTTCAACAAGAGCATTGTAGATCATTATTAAATATTTTTCTTGCATGCAGACTTTTTTTAAAGCTTTGAATTTATAAATTATTCCTCTCAATCATACTTTGTCAAGCCACTCTCATATGATGCAAACGGAACATATTTTGTTTTATCCACATTCAGAGTAAGTTTATTATACTGCAACCAATTTTTCACTAGCATAATGTTGTTCTTCGTTTTACTCTTCAGTTCATCCCAGGAGTTTGCTTGAAATATGATCACGGTGTCATCTGCAAAACCGATAATATTTCCGTTGCAGGAAACCTTAAACAAGTCGTTAATATATATTAGAAATAAGAGTGGCCCCAACACCGTACCCTGCGGAACACCGTAAGTGACACATTTCTCTTCGCTTCTTTTTCCATCGATCTCAACAACTTGTTTACGATTCGATAGGTAACTCTTTAATAACTCATGAATCTTACCCCGGAATCCGCATCTATCAAGTTTATCCAACAGAATTTCATGTGAGACGGTATCAAATGCTTTAGCGAGATCTACGAAGATGCAAAGAGAAGGAATTTGTTTGTCTAGATATTCATAAATATAGGTTGTTAATTTTCTGATAGCATCCTCAGTAGAACTACCGCTCATGAATCCATACTGGTTTTCATGTATTATTTTATTTTCGAGAAGGAATTGCATCATGCGTTTGTATATTATTTTTTCCATTATTTTCGCAAAGTTGGATATCAATGAGATGGGTCTATAATTGACCATTTCAAGCTTATCTCCGTTCTTGTTTAAGGGTTTGATAACTCCCAACTTCAATATGTCCGGAAAACATCCAGTGACGAAACAATGGTTTATGATATGTGTTAAGGGTTCCGAAATTTCCTTTTTTATTTCAATAAGGATCTCGGTCCTAATACCGTCGTGCCCAGGAGCTTTTCTTCCCTTTAACGTTTCCATTATCGTTTCTATTTCAAATCTGTCTGTGGGAGATAAAAAAAAATGTTTTCCCTTGAATAGGGTCATTTTCCGCTGGGTGTTCAACATTTTCAATATTACTCGCATATACTTGCCCTATGGTACTATAGTGTTGGTTGAATGCATTGGCTATAATATTTTTGTTTTCAGTAATTTCTCCATGGATTCTAATGCATTTTATCGATGTTTCCTTCCCGGATTCACCGCAGACAGTCTTGACCTGGTCCCATACAATTTTGGATTCTGAGTTTTTAGTTTCAGCAATTTTTTTTATGTATTCCATTTTAGCAATTTTAATTCTTTTCTGTATTTCATTTTTCAATTTAGAATACTGATTTTTCAATATTTCGTTGTTGGGGTCATTTTTTAGTTTCAAATAGAGTTAATTTTTTTCATTTATCAATTTTATCAAAGAATCTGTGATCCATAATTTCCGTTGAATGTTTTTATTTTTTATTGTTTTCTTATGTGTGTTTTTTTCAATATAATTTGTAATGATCTGAATAAATGAATTGGTCATCATATTTGCGTCATTTCCTTGATAAATCTCACACCAATTTTCGTTCTCGAGATCACTCCTCAACTTTTTATAGTTAATATAGCTTTTTATTTTTGGTTTATCTCTTCCTTTTGATTTGTTTACTGGAACATTCAAGGATATCATCGTTAGGAAATGATCTGTTATTAAGTGATGTATTATGCAAGCATTACATTTATCATATATATCATCTTGCGTACATGTTCTTTTTATAAATATGTGGTCTAGTAGCATAAGGTGAGATACCTTGGACCCTGTAGAGAAACTACCAAAAATTAGACCTGTATATAGGGGGAATTGTCTAGGACACCCTGTCAAAATAGTTAAAAAAACGATCATTGTACATACTTGAGCATGAGCTCAATAGTTTGCAATTAGGTGTGACTGTATCATCATAAATAAAGGGTTTTTCAACAAGAACTTTATTTTTCTCTATGGTCCCACCGGAACTACATGAAAGTTTTGACATATCTATAGTAGAAGCTTGAACAATTGTTACAATGAATTCCATGTAAAAGTTTTACAGATTGGTTAACATAATCGAGAGACAACTGAATTTTGGCCTATTGTTGATGATATGGATATCACAAATGTGTAGTTTCAACAAGACGGTGCCACAATTCACACATCTACCGAGACAATGGATTTATTGCGAACCAAATTTCCTAATCGCATAATTTCACGAAATTCAGCAGTCAAATGGCCATCTCGATCATGCGATTTAACACCGCTGGATTTTTTTGTGAGGTTATGTTAGAGACAGAGTCTATACGGAGCCAATCGAATCGATTGCAGCCTTAAAACTTGAAATTCGTGAAGTGATCAACGAAATAGACCCACCATTTTGTCGAAAAGTGATTAAAAACTTTGATTAAAGAATCGACATCTGTAACCGTTGTCGTGATGGATATTTATAAGATATCATTTTCCATTCATATAATTGCCAAGCCTTCCTTTACTAAATACATTAAAAGTTTGAATTATTTTCATCTGAATTTATCGTTTTATTTTGATTCACAGAAAGTCCTTGTTGAAAATTCCTTCATATTGTCAACTCTGAAAAATTCATTGAAATGACAAAGGAAAAATTTAACTGCTCCACAAGACTTGGGGATATCGTATTCAATCGTTTTTAAAAGTACCTATGTAATATTCGAGAAAATCGCTCAGAATCCTTTAAAACTCAATAACAACTTGAATCGATCCAATAAAAATCAGTATGAGACATTTCGTCAATCTGGTCGCCTTTTTTCTGAAGTTTGGTTCTTTGCAAGTCAGTTTATCAACGGCTTCGATTTGAAACGAGTTTTCTGAAAATGCCAAGAAGTAAATTAGTAAACGCTGACTCTAATAGGTCTATCGGAATGCTACAGGGTGGTCTAACTCAGGTTGTTGTAGCGGAAAGGCTCTAAGTCAGCCAAAGTGTGATATCCCTACTTTGGAATAGGTTCAAGGAGACAGGTTCCATGTTGGAAAGACCAAGGCTTGGTGGGCGACAAAAAACAACACCTGCTGAGGACCGTTTCACTGCCGTTTCGGCGGGAAGAAACCCTACATCTACGTGTAGAATGCTACGGAATACTCTTCAAAATGCAGATGGGGTCCAACTTTCCATCGAAACCATCAGATGACGTTTGAGAGAGGTGAATCTAGGTTCTAGACGTCCATTAAGAGGAGTTCCATTAACACGTGACCATAAGCGTCAAAGACTGGAATGGGCAAGACAACATATCAATTGGAACGATCAATGGCGTAGTGTCCTTTTCACTGATGAATTCAAATATGGACGATATTCAGATTCTCTAAGAATAAGGGTATGGACAATCCCACGCATTCCCCGTAATCGTCTCTATGTCCAAGAAGTCCATCCATTCCGAGGGGGTAGTGTTATGGTCTGGGCCGGGATATGTTTCAACTGGCGCACAGATCTACACATTTGTCCTGGTAATATGACCGCCTACACTGTAGGGAGCATGTCATTGACAATGTTGTGCCAAATTTTCACGCTGCTATTGGTGAAACTTTTCAATTTCTAGACCGCACCGTGCAGCCATAGTTGAGAATGCGCGCGAGGAGCTTGGTATTCCACATTTACCAAATCACCAGATTTGAATTGCATAGAACATGTATGGGATATGCTCCAAAGAAGATTATATAATCATCAACCTACCCCAGAATCCTTAAATGATCTGAGAGATCTTCTGCCCCGTTCATGGAACCAAATTCCTCAAGAAATGTTCAACAACCTCGTGTGTAGTATGCAAAGAAGATGTCAAGCTGTAATTGATACCCGTGGAGGCGATACATTTTATTGATTGTCTTAAAATGCTTGAATTCTCTGGGAAAAAAATTTCGTTATTTAACTCGATTTTCCTTAACCACCCTGTATACGCTGCAGACCTACAGGCTTTAATCAATTTGCAACTTGAAATCATATTAATATGAATTTTCATCACAAAAATCTTATTTTAACTATATTTTTTTGCGATTTAGGGATCTATATCCCCAACTCATGTGGAGCAGTTTATTTCGGTAAAGGATAGCAGGATCCTGGTTCAGTTAGGAGCTTAAATTTTTATGGGCAATCAAAATTACGAACGGCATAGTTTCTGACCATACTTTTCTCTAAAAAAAGTAAATTCGAAATGTTTGATTCAAAATTTGCATTCTGTAACTTCTGCCATTATTCGCCGCAAAATTTCAACCCCCGTAGCACGTGAACAAACCATACTAGTAATTATTAATTCTCCTCATCTTCTTCCCTACTCCAGAGATTATCTCCTGAAGTTACACTAATTCCTGCATACATACGGATCAGACCGCTAATCCGCTAAATCTTCTTCCATAACGAAGGATCTGAGCTCGAGATAACTTTATCCTCATCCTCTTTTTTATTTTATCCAGAATAATTCCGCAACATAGCACCCTACTCGTGACTTTTGACAGACCTAATTCAGTGTTTTATTAGATATCCGGGAGGTTTTATTTTTCCTGAAACGGACTTTCACAGCGGCATCGTGTTCTGTTTTATTTGTATGATGTGATTCATACATGTAGATTGAAAATGAAGAATCATATGAGATGTACAGGGCGATGGATTGAAAATACTCCTCTCTTGTTACAAAGAAATAAATTCTTATCCTGAAAATTTTAAATCGTTTTCATTCGATATTTCCTATACAGGGCGTTTCACGAGACGGACAAATGAAAACCATAAAGGGCATTGAGCTGAGTTCAAAAACACCTCATAAGTGTGTCTCAGGTACTCCGTTTCTGATATACAGGGGATTTTCTGAAATTTATCATCTTTAGCTATAACTCCTGAAATTTTCGATCGATTCGACTGAAAATTTGTATTTAGGTTAAAGTTTTTAGTTTCAATGAACCACAACATAAAGAAAAAATTGTTTAATTCAAACTCATGAAGAACACCCTGTAGTTATGCAGTTTTTCATCATGATTTCAACATTTTCTTTAACTGCATGTATGATTGTCTCAGAATAAATGATTCATTGGGTTGTCCCACCTGTGCATCATGTTTCATAAATAATTGTTTTTTAGTCAGACGCCTTCATGGAAATGGATCTATAAATTTTTAATTACAATTTTTTCTCAACGAAAATTCGGTTGAATGTATTCCACAATTTTATTATATTCAGTGATTCGAAATTGTCATTTACAATGATGAAATGTTATGTTATTGATAATACACAAATATGGAGAAAAAAAATACGCTATCTTGAAACTTATAATTGAAACTTGATCTTCAGAATAAATCGTCTTTTTGTGAATAACTAGTTCTCAGGTAGGTTTTCAAAATGATTTCCTCCACATTCTTTATTTGCACTTTATAGCCTTCTTTATGAACTTCATGAATTCTCGTTTTATTACATTTCATTTGTTGCGAAGTTATTCGCAAGCAATTCTATCTAATAATTGTTCTTTTGTCAGGATATCTATTTCATAGATCTTGGTCTTCGAATAACCTTGAAGGAATAAATCGGGGGGTGTCAGATCAGGGGATCAAGCCGGCCACTGTTGGGGTCCTCCCCTTCCAATCCACCTGTCTGCATACTCTTTTAGTAAATTTTTGGGGCATTCTGAAAATTTTTAACTACTTTACTTTATGAAGCGACCTGAAATACTGATAAATAATTTTTTCTGTGCATGAATATGATCAATACTCCAATAACAGAAAATAATAAGACCATAATCTTTTCAATAATAGTAATAATGGAATCAATGAAAAATTCTAAAAAACATTTATCATATTCGAATTTTGAATTATTACGCTCACTAAAAGACCGATTGAAGTGAAAATTCATTTGAGGTCGAGGTTGTCTATAAAATGTGATTCATTCTGGAGATGTCAAGTAATAAAATTATTATTTTCGTGATAGCGTATATTTTTATTTCTACCTATGTTCATCATCAATCATATAAAATCTTATTATCACTGTAAATGACTCGTTACATGCTTATTGATTTCTCGATGCTGTTCATTGGTTATTATTTCTTTTCGATTTCATTTGTCATAGTGGGGCTTTTTCTGCTCATTTCCTTTTTTGCATTATTCTCATTATATCTTAATTATACCTTAACTAGAGTTCCACTGTGAAATATTATGATTAATACATTTTTTTCAATAGTAACATAATTTTTCTCGATACCATGTGAAGTTGAAGGGGGGGGGGGGGATCATTGCGGGACATTCTCACATATTCCAGTGAAAAATATTCCTCTTGCTCATGCATTTTTCTCGAGAATTGTTGACTTTGCAACAATGATAGATAAACGAAATATCACGAGTATCAGGCAAGGAGGAAGAGGTTGGAGACCGGTGAGTAGGGTATTTAATATTATCTTTGTGACCCCTAAACACACTTGGTCTTTCCAACCTGTATACAGGTTGTACGGAAAATGTAGGAAATCTCTTGAATTCAGATGAAACATCAGAAATAGGATAAAAATTTTCGATCATTTTTTTTCCTATCCACCCTCCCTACGGAGATACGGCTTCCTGAATGACGCCACTGGAAATCCATTTTATTGGAATAAAATCAAAAGTACTCAAAATAATTCAATAAAAATTTGATATGATGAACAGTGGTAAGGATCTCTTTGAATACTGTCCTCAAATTTAAATTAGCTTGTTCAGTTTACCAGGGGCGGAGTAGGATGTATATTTTAATGCTTACATTTTTAAAACCTGTATGATAAAAAGTTAAAAAAACAAATTTGAGTACCTTCTTAAAATTAAGCTAAAAGAAGGTAGTCTCGTTAATTGTCGATGAAATGAACCGTTTTCGAAAAACAATCTAATAAATGAAGTAATCTTTTATTTCTATGAAAAAACCATGAGTTCCTTATATTTTTGTCTGCAACAAAGTGTGATACGAAAATTATATTCAAGGAACAAAAAAGTTTCAGTTTAAGTAAGAATTATCTCAAGAGTATTTCGAGAAGTCCTTACTGCTGTTTATCATATCAAATTCTCATAAAATTTTATTAATTAATTCAAAATTTATTCCAGTAAAATGGATTTCCAGTGGCGTCATTTAGGAGACCGTATCTCCTAGGGAGGGCCGCTAGGAGAAAAAAATTATGGGAACTTGTCGTCTTATTTTTTTATGGTTTATCTGAATCTGAGAGATTTCTCACATTTTACCGGACAATTTGTATTTCATTAATTCAATAAGCACGAATTCAAAAAGCCATATAAGAAACACTATTCTTAAAAATTTCAGTTGAGTACCTTTTTGTATTAATAGACTGATACGAACCGAGTCTTGGGGGCCATTCGAACTGAGAGATCCCTACGTCTGACAAATTGTAGCATCTAGTAGAACATAAGTTCGAGCTTGTTCTGCAATCCCGAAGGAGGTTTTTTTCCAGTTCATAATGGCTGGCTTTATCCAAGATTTATGTTTCTACTTGTTCTAACTAATTACATCAACGGGCGTTCTTCGCTGAGAATAGAAGAATTTAAAATACAAAATTGAATCGTTCAACTCGTTCAGTGACTATCTCAGTTTCATATGCGAAGATTGTAGCACAATAAATCGTTCGAATTCACTTTCAACTTCGCTGATATCTACAAAACTATGATAAAAATCTACGGTCGTTTTCAAATAGCCTATTATTTCCAAATCCTATAATGAAAGTATACGAATTTTCTGGCCCACTAGATACTATGGTACCAATACAAAATCATAGTTTTGTGTATGCATCGCCCATTACATAATCATTTAAATGAATCCAACAATAGTAACAAAAGTGGTTATTATTTGCTATGTATGACCTTTTTTTTTTATTCCAATCTTGCCTTCTTTTAACATGTCTGTATAAACAGATATTTTTTGACGAGAACATTTTTTGTTTCTTCATTTTCTGTTTACAGGATAGTGAATTCATTTTATTTTTTTTGAATTGAGGTATAGGTGTCCCAGAACTCAACGTCAAGCCGAAACGAGGTGACAGGATTGATTGTAACCATCATAAGAAAAATCAGAAAAAAAATCTATCCCATGCAGTTTGAAAATTATGGGCATTTAAAAAAAAAAACTAAAAATTTGGTCGAAGTGTAACAATTTTTCGGTTATTGTGGTTAATTTTTATTATTTTTGTTCATTTAAGCTTTCGAACCGTAACCCTAAATAACATTTCTAGAATCACAGTCAAAAATAATAACACAATTGCCCTAAGTTTCTCAGAATTAATACTATTTGTTAAACTATGAATTTAAAATTTTCAAAATTTGTCGACTTTGATAGGCCCTCCTATAAAAAAAAATATACTAGAGTGCTTTGGCAAATGCCATTAAAAGTTGGCGCATTCAATCAGGATTGTAAAATACAATACAATACTTGTTAGTTTCATACTAAAAAAAAGAAGAAAAAAATAAAAAACCTCAAGTAATCCGATTTTTGCTAACCCATTCTACTCACTCAAAATGTTTTTTATTTGTACAAGTTCTTAGTAGGTTCCATCTATCCATCTCTCTCATCATTTTGCCATAAGATTAAGATCCTACCAAGAACTTGTGCGAATAAAAAACATTTTGACTGAGTAGAATGGGTTAGAAAAAATCGGATTACTTGAGTTTT
This sequence comes from Coccinella septempunctata, assembly GCF_907165205.1. Lineage (NCBI taxonomy): Eukaryota > Metazoa > Arthropoda > Insecta > Coleoptera > Coccinellidae > Coccinella > Coccinella septempunctata. The sequence goes on from NC_058196.1 coordinate 18,875,161, forward strand.
TATTTTTTTCTTTTGTTTTAGTATGAAACTAACAATTAACAAGTGTTGTTCCATTTTACAATCCTGATTAAATGCGACAACTTTTAATGGCATTTGCCAAGATAGTCTAGTACATTTTTTTTAAAGGAGGGCCTATCGCCTATCAAAGTCGACAAATTTTGAAAATTTTAAATTCATAGTTTAACAAATAGTAATAATCCTGAGAAACTTGGAGCAATTCTGTCATTATTTTTGACTGTGATTCTGATAATGTTATTTAGGGTTACGGTGCCAAAGCTCAAATGAACAAAAATAATAAAAATTAACCACAATAACCGAAAAATGGTTAGAGTTCGACCAAATTTTTAGGGTTTTTTTTTAAATGCCCATAATTTTCAAACTGCATGGGATAGATTTTTTTTTATTTTTCTTATGATGGTAACAATCAATCCTGTCACCCCGTTTCGGCTTGACGTTGAGTTCTGCGACACCCTGTATAGGTTTGAACGAACTCGTTTGTCTTCTATAATAATAATAATTTTCTACCAAGAAGGATCGTTCGTTATTCAAACTCATTCAATATAATCCTCCGATCTAGATATATACATTTTTTTCAATAAATCTATGGATATTGAGGATATTGATAGCATTGAAATTCCAAACTGATTGATAGAACAACTCGATCAGAGTACTAGGTTAAGCCCCCACAAATCCCATTAAAATACCAAATCAAGAAGCTTTAAATCATTCTCCTATGCACATCCATTGCCTTCTCCAATCCCTTTCATTTGATGGATTACATCACAGAATGAGGCATATTTGGAAATATACTTTTCATTAGACAATCCAATTTTCTCTGTGAATATTCAACTGCATGGACTTGTTGATCAACAGACGTTCGATAATTATTCGGGTGCTTTCGATGGAGTTGAAGATTCCGATGAAAATGCATCAAGGAAAATTGATTAACTCATCAATATTCATTTTATAATCTTATTGCGAAATGATCCATAATGAAATGATGAGTCCGATCTTGAAGCCCATGATGAAACAATTCTGAATAAAATTACTGGCCAAATATATTAGGAATTCACTTCAGCGTGTTGATGAAAGATTTGTAGAGCTCTGAAATGGAGAATTTCATAATGTTCCGTGGTGAAACACGACCACATCTTGCTGTCGAGCAACTAAGATATTGTGGTTATGTTCTGGAGGTAACCATATGGTCCGACTTCAAGCAGGGGTTTAAGTTTCATCTTCATCCACCTGAAGATGCTACTGTTATAGCGAAACACGTATCGTGTAACTCATATTAGTTAAAATCATATCCGTCTGTTTCTGGTTCAAATTTTGTTTCACTAATCATATCATTCTCAGGTTTAAAATTTCCTTATACAAACTCGCCTCCTGTTTAGCGCTCTGGGACTAGGGGTGGCTATCTCGAAGAGCAAGCACAGCATGCAGATTCTGGCATCAATACCCCACACACCGTTCAAAGTTATTCTATTGCACACAACAGTAACTGGTTACTGGTTCATTATCGAATCGAATCGAAGGGGTCTGGGCTCAAACAATGCGAATGTGGACTGTGTTCATCAACACTAACAGAATGACAAACCTGATAGGTTCGTTCGAACAGAAACCCACAGAACCAATTACTAATGTCTAAGTGAAATAAAACACCCCTTATCTGGAATCAATGGAAGAGCGGCTTTCCACTGAATAGGGGTGATTATTTTTTAAGATGTTAACTACACAAAATTGAAGGCCCCTTTAAGGGCAAAAATGGTGGATTCGGCCCGTCGCGCGAAGGACAGGTCTTTGATGTTTTTCTATATTTTCTGGGGAGAAAATATAAATGAAAATCTGTTAAACTTAACGAATAAATCTATTGCAGAAATTTGATTACAAGCACGTATTTGGTCGATAACGACCACAATAAAATCTCAATTTCTTTCACACATGCAGAGTGCGCGAAGCAATAATCATTAAAATTTCATCAACAAAATCTTGGATTAAAAATTCTCTTTCTCCAATTGCACAACAACAATAAAAATATAATCAAAAATCAAATGAATTTTAGAGGAGCTTTCAGGACTCTGGACAAACAAAAATTGGAACCTTCTACCTTTTTCTGCGACCAGCGACCGTCGTTCGCCTGGGGTTGCTGGTGAACTTTTCGATCACCAGACTTTCCTCGCACAGAGCGGCGAATTCTTTACACTCAACCGCACTTCCCGCACTTTTCCGTCGTCAACGATTAACACTCTTCGTTTCGACTCTATCCAAAATTCCTAAAATCCTATATACGATCTGTACCACAAATAAAAACAATTATTACGCCCTTACTGAATTTAACCACGGTACTAATTATCTTACACTATTCCCCGAATAGCTTGTACCCGTCTCCCTATTGAGACCTAACTCCGAAAAATACTTCTAAATTTCTCGGGCTGCCGAACCTACTTTCGGACTTCAAAATCTACTCTATTAGAATCCCAGATTCTACTTCCGTCTTCCCGACGTATATTTTCTTCGACTAACAACTTCCCACTAACTAACTAACTCCCTTCCCTTTTTTGGTTCCTTTTTATCATTCCCCTTCTTAGACCAAAAACCCAAATTTCCTCTCCACCTCTCGTGGGTGTATCCAGAATTATTCTACGACGCGCTAACCTTGCATTTTTCTGAACTAATTGAATTAGCCGGTTAAAACTCAAGAGCCTGCTAATTCTTACAACGCCGAATCAATTATCTTCGAATATTGAATTGATATATAAGCTCTTATGGGCGAGTTATTATCTAAACTAAACCGTTTTCCTTTTAACTTAAAATCAGCCTCAAGTCCGACATGAAACTCTACTTCTTCGACACTTATCTCCTTACTGGAAAAATATCATTCATACGCTTGTCATCAAAAACCTTTATTTTCAATTATCTTGAACGTTGAGAGCCCCAGAAAGAATTTCCTAGCCTAATATTCTACCAGCATATATATCTCTTCAATATTCCTATTTATTACAATACTCCCCCCTTAAAAAAAGTTTTGGCATCGGATGCCATAACTTTTCCCTATTATGATGTGTCCATCCAATGTCCATCATCTCCTAACCAAAAAGGCTCTTATATCCAATACTAAATGTGCCAAGCTTTTAAGCATAATTCACAAGCAAAAAAAAAATTTCCTTTACAACTATGGAACTTATAAAATCAAACAGTATCATTAGGATTTGAAAACATGACATGTCAAAACAGCAAAATTCAAAGTTCATCAATCAAGTTCTTAGAGTCCACCTCTTCACTTCTCCAGCATGGAGTCTTCAAGGTCCACTATTTGGATTTCAAATTCACTATCGCGAACATTTTCATTCAATCATAGACATCCTTGGAATCATATGGAAGAACTCTTCAGGTGGAAAAACCAAAAGTTACCTCAGGTGGAAAAGTTTCTTCACACGAAACAACACTGTTAAACCCGTGCTAGTGTCCATTTCATGATCATCCGAGCATACACTCTTCTGTTCAGTTCAGAATTCTTGACACGGCACATTACTTGGCACCTCGTTTACCGGCTATGTCTTTCAGTCCAGTGTGGTATCACTATGGGTAAAATGGACGTAACCCTGGAGATGGTTCTTCTTCAACGTTTTGGCATCGTGCTCTCGAAGTTGGATTTGCTCGCACTTACTCGCCCTTGGTAAAACTCTCTACTGAGTGATGTATTGGATTATTCGCAGTAGGTACACTAAGCTTACTCAATTGCTTCTTGATCTTCAAGGTATATGGTGGACAGTTTATGCCCCGTCGTCTCTTATCGAATTCTCTTCTGGATACCTTCTATTCGCATCTCTCGAAGAACCTTCCTTCTTAGGCTGAAACATCGTCGTTCTAATAATGACAATTTCCATCTCAGGGTCATGAATTTCGAGGCTTATATACGGACCGGCATCGTCCCATTTTCCGCACTAGATCAGTTCAGAGTATCCTTGTAGGCACAAGTCCATATATTGAGTTGAATGTCAGTCCCATTCTTACGAAAAATTTCCGAACTTTCTAGTTGATTGACGCAAACTTTTTCGAGTTCTTAAAGTTTCTCAACATTGCGAATGAAATTGCCGTAATTTCCGATCTATTAGCCGCACTTTGGTTCACTATCGTCGTCGCCACCTGGTAACTAAGGTCAACCACCATTCAGAGGTTATTCCACTGATGATGACCTGATGATTCACCTTCCTTCTAGTTGAAAACCTGCCTTGGATTGTCTTCAAAGATTCCTTGGTTTGGATAATTGATTGACCAAAACCAACCTATCGACTAATCATAAGAAATAACAACAACGAAAAACACATGCAAAAATCATACAACAACGAATCTCAACAACAATCTCCCATGAGCATGCAATACAATCATGGTAAAAACAATCATCATAAAAGACTTATCATAGATATTTACAAAATTCAAATCTTATTTTAAATGGCATGCAGAACGTTGTGCTCACATTGAAGGGCGACCACAACGCTCCTTCATAATCCTTTTCCGACAAGGATTATTTCTATCGCTCGTTCCATCTTTTTCCGATATACTTTATTATTACTTAATTATCATTTATTAACATATCAAAATCAACCCCTTTACCGTTAATATATACTTCAAAATATATTTCCCTAACCCAATATTACTCATATGACAAGCTATAACTTAATGTCTCTAACTCAAACTTTACTCATAATGTCTCAAAATACTTTACTTCTACTATTTCTCCCAACCTTCTCTTCTTGAATAGTGAAAAATTTTTATTTGTACGAAAGTAAAGTGGCTCAGCAGTTTACTTCGTTTTACTATTCGACCCTGACGTCCACCTTACGCAAAAAAAAAGTTAAGAACACGGTAGGAATGCTCAGCCCTCTCTACAATACGTTCATAGTCCTTTGACTATCTGCAATTGTTACCGTACCTACCTGTAACTCACTCTACTTATAATCTGTGGAATGGGAAAGGTCGATTATTCCTTTTCAGGACTGTCAGCCAAAATGTCCTGCCACTACCCAAAAAAACCAAAAAACGGACCCTATTCAGGTTGTGACTCTCCGGGTCAGTGAGAGCCCCTGGAATCTGCGAAAGGGCAGGAGTCGATTCAACTCTCCTGACAGGTCAATCTTACATATTTTCCTGTCGCTACCCTAAACCTGTACTCTGACTCCTATCCAATTAGGTTACTCCACATATTAGTGGGATGCCTTATCCGGGTAGACCTCCTTGCAATCCTTTCTGGTTCTACCCTGTCTTCATCACTGCTCTCTAATTCCATGTCTGAATTATATGTCTGATACCCCTGTGGTACCAACATCGGATGAGGCCTCCTAGGTTTCTCCATTTCCGAATCTGATTCACTGAAGTCCCTAAGTCTTTCCTTCCTTCCTAGCAGATCTCCTTCGGAGCACTTTTGCCGAACCTTAGCGACATAAGGTTTCAGCCTATTCACATCGACAATTCGTTCCTCCCAACCTCCACATTTTCGTATCCTACAGGTTACCGAATCAAAGACTTCGATTATCCTGTACGGCCCTAACCAGTTTTTACCCAATTCTTTTGATACCTCTTTAAAGTATACCAGGTCCCTTAACTCAAATTTTGCCATCCTACATTCCTCTGAATCGATGTCCCATGACACCCGTTTCTTGTTATCATCTCTCGTTTTCTTCCTAGTATCACGATTACTATTTTTTGATTTCTTTCGAATTTCTTCAACAGCTCCTATCATGAAACTCGTTTGTGTACTGTGATTCACAACTCCTACCTTAGCCTTCGAAATCTGTTCTTCGCGCTGTTCCATAGCGATTTCCCTTTCGACGCTATTCTCCTTGATTTCCTTCTTAACCGCGCTATCCCTTTCCCTTATCGGAATTTCTACCAACGACTCTAGGTTCGCCGACCCATCACCACCCATGTGACCTATCCCTGCTAGGTCCGGATTCTCTAAGTTATCAATCATCTCTCTCGATAATAACTTGAAAATTTGTCCTCTAATTGTTATGAAAGGGCCATGAACATAATCGATATGCACCTGGTTAGCATGCATAAAATCTCTTCCCAAAATCACCTGAACATCCCCTAATGTGGAATTATCACACACCACGGCCCTCCAGGCCGTTTCCCATGATCCATTTTCGGGTCCTATGGCCACCTCGGCCACACCCCATGTTCTCAAAAGTTGCCCTGTTATACTCGTCAAATGATACCTGTCCATTTCTTCACAGTCTATATCCTCCTTCGATACCAACCCCTTTCCTATCAGCGTCACTGCGGCCCCCGTATCTACCATACAATAACTAATAATACCATTTACCCTCAGCTTTACAACATTAGGTATATCTCCCGACGTTCGACCATATATACCTGGTACCACTATTCTAATATTGTTAATGCCCTTCCGTATATCTCCCTCGACCTGAGACAGTTTCTTTACATGTCCGTCGACCTGTAAAACTGGATTATGCCCATCCTCCTTTGAATTTTCCAATCGAAAACTAGACGGCGATCGCGATTGCTTCGAAATCGCGCCGGTAGAAATGTTAATTCCTGATAATTGAAGTGTTTCCCTATTGCTGGAATACCTTGTATCCCTATCCCCGCTCATACGTCGCCCACCAGGTGTACTTACTTCCTCTCTCCTCCATGACCCATTTCCGAAATTCTGCCTCTGTTCTTTTCGTTTAAATGAATTTTCCTTGGTGCATTCCCTTGCCCAATGTCCCTGCTGGTTGCAGTTATAACACGATCCTTGTGTCCGTTGTCCCATTTTCCTGCTATTCCGGCATTCCCTCGCAAAATGTCCCGTTTGGCCGCAAGAAAAGCACTTTCTTCCGTTATTTTTCTCTGGGTTTCCCTGAACTCGCCAGGTACTTTTACATTCCTTCGCCGAATGTCCCTCCTTTTCGCACAATTGACACACCGTTCCAGTGTCAACTGTTGATATCCTCATCCTCATATTTGTTAACCTCCCCTGCAACATCCTATTGGTTGTTTCCTGCAACCGCACTAATTCTTCGGCCTTTTCCAAATCCAAATCCTTTTCCTTCAACAATAAAATTCCGGTTTCTTTCATGACATCCTTCCTGAGACCAATTTTGAATTGATTTAAAATCAAATCCTTATTTTTCTTCCGTATTCCAGGTTCCTCCTCTTTCTTTGCTCCGGCCAGATCCTCGATCAACAAATTAGCCCCTATTGTGCGCAATCTGGTACAGAATGAGGACACATCCTCGTCCTGTCTTTGAAAACAACGACTTAAGTTCCATTGGTATTCGCCCGGCAATCTATCTGAAGTAAATTTTTGTATGAATCTATTTTTCAAATCAGTATAAGTTAAAGAATTTAGAGTAGGATCCGATTTAAAAAAATTGTAGGCATCACCCACAAGCTTAAGTTTTAGTAAGATGAGGGTATCTTCCTCACTCCAATCATCTAATTTTGCGCGTAATTCTAATTTATCAAAATATCTATTCACATCTTTACCGGAAAACCCATCAAGAGTGGTCGCGATCATCCCCAACGAATACATGAAAGGGAGTTGCACAGAACTTTTTGCCGCCACACTAGGGGTGGTGTTACTAGCATTAGCCGCCGGCAACATTTTCGAAACCTAACCTCAATGAAAATTAAATTTGAAAACTATCTTTAAATTCCACAAAGATATTGAAATTCAATTTTCCCTTTTTCGAAATCACAATATACTGCGCACACACGATAGAATTAGTCAAACTCTACACACCAAATAATCTCACTTATTCAAGAAAAACCTTCAATGCAAACGTCCTGAAAAAAAAAAATTATTTAAAAAAAAAAATTTTTATCCTCAACGCAAATAATATATCGAAAAATAAATAACGCCCTGAAAAAAAAAATTAGATTTCAACAGAAAATAATATTCAATAAACAATTCCTGAAAAGAAAAAAAATTCCTGCAACCCTATCTTGTCCTAAATTCCAAATTATTCTGTTTATCAAATCAATTAGAAAAATTCAATCAAACTGACTTAAAATTCCAAATTATCCTAATGTTCACTTGATTTTAAACAATTAAATTGAAATGACCGAAATTCCAAAGTATTCTAACGTCCAAATTGGAAAAATGAAGTATTTAATAGAAAAATTTCACTTTTGATTCCGTCTTCAATTTCTGACAAAACAACACACAAAAAAATGCTTAATTTTCCATATTCGCGTTAACTAAATTGATCATAATTTCGCAAAAGTTTTTTGAAAGAAACAAACTAATTTGCGATTCCGCTTTTTGTTACTAAAATAACCGATCAATCAACTTTGCGTTCTGAATCCTACGTATTTGATACTCAACAAAAAAAATTTTCGAAATATTCACTTCAAAACCATCAGACTACTCCAAATTCAAAATTCTCAATATCACACAGTAATATACAAATATCCTGAAAATAAGAAACAGGAAAAAAAAATCTTTCACCACCAGCCAAGAATACACCCTCAACCAATAAAATTCTCGCGAAAAATTAATCAAAATATTAATCAACTACTGTATCAATCTTCTTAAGGTTTTCATCGATTAATCAAATCTTTCACAAATTATTAAACCCTATGCTCTTCACAAATAAAATTTTTCAAATATCTCCTGATTTTGAAACTTGATTACTACCACCGCTTTTCAAATAAAATTCTGATCTAACTCACTGAACTAACTCTACACAATTTTCTCTAATATCTCCGAAGCTAAACTTTAAAGAGAGAAAAAAAAATCCTGTTGGCAACTGTACCTTTCACTTTTCACAAAATTCCTCTTAAAATGAACTAAAACCGACGAATACTTAAATTATCCTTGACAATAAAATAACTCACAGTTCCTTCATCTGAAAGTCCTCCTCAAATTCATTGATGTAATCAAAACATCATATATTCTCTCGAAAACCCTTAATGAATCAACAACAAAAAAATTCTAAAAACGCAATTCTCCCAATACGTTTCACTTCTACGATGACGCCTAGCAAATTAGATTCAATTTAACTCGCTCCAAAAACAACTAAAACTTTGAAAATAAAAGAATTTAGTATTCCACCCCAGAAAAATCCACTAACATCATCCCACCGCTGTCACCAGTGAAATAAAACACCCCTTATCTGGAATCAATGGAAGAGCGGCTTTCCACTGAATAGGGGTGATTATTTTTTAAGATGTTAACTACACAAAATTGAAGGCCCCTTTAAGGGCAAAAATGGTGGATTCGGCCCGTCGCGCGAAGGACAGGTCTTTGATGTTTTTCTATATTTTCTGGGGAGAAAATATAAATGAAAATCTGTTAAACTTAACGAATAAATCTATTGCAGAAATTTGATTACAAGCACGTATTTGGTCGATAACGACCACAATAAAATCTCAATTTCTTTCACACATGCAGAGTGCGCGAAGCAATAATCATTAAAATTTCATCAACAAAATCTTGGATTAAAAATTCTCTTTCTCCAATTGCACAACAACAATAAAAATATAATCAAAAATCAAATGAATTTTAGAGGAGCTTTCAGGACTCTGGACAAACAAAAATTGGAACCTTCTACCTTTTTCTGCGACCAGCGACCGTCGTTCGCCTGGGGTTGCTGGTGAACTTTTCGATCACCAGACTTTCCTCGCACAGAGCGGCGAATTCTTTACACTCAACCGCACTTCCCGCACTTTTCCGTCGTCAACGATTAACACTCTTCGTTTCGACTCTATCCAAAATTCCTAAAATCCTATATACGATCTGTACCACAAATAAAAACAATTATTACGCCCTTACTGAATTTAACCACGGTACTAATTATCTTACACTATTCCCCGAATAGCTTGTACCCGTCTCCCTATTGAGACCTAACTCCGAAAAATACTTCTAAATTTCTCGGGCTGCCGAACCTACTTTCGGACTTCAAAATCTACTCTATTAGAATCCCAGATTCTACTTCCGTCTTCCCGACGTATATTTTCTTCGACTAACAACTTCCCACTAACTAACTAACTCCCTTCCCTTTTTTGGTTCCTTTTTATCATTCCCCTTCTTAGACCAAAAACCCAAATTTCCTCTCCACCTCTCGTGGGTGTATCCAGAATTATTCTACGACGCGCTAACCTTGCATTTTTCTGAACTAATTGAATTAGCCGGTTAAAACTCAAGAGCCTGCTAATTCTTACAACGCCGAATCAATTATCTTCGAATATTGAATTGATATATAAGCTCTTATGGGCGAGTTATTATCTAAACTAAACCGTTTTCCTTTTAACTTAAAATCAGCCTCAAGTCCGACATGAAACTCTACTTCTTCGACACTTATCTCCTTACTGGAAAAATATCATTCATACGCTTGTCATCAAAAACCTTTATTTTCAATTATCTTGAACGTTGAGAGCCCCAGAAAGAATTTCCTAGCCTAATATTCTACCAGCATATATATCTCTTCAATATTCCTATTTATTACATAAGTAACGTGCATTCAAAAAAATTCGTAGTCAAGTAGGCTATGGAATTTTGATGGTTTATGTTCTGTGACTGAATGTGAATGTTCTGTGAATGAGTCATAGAACAAATCTCAGTTTCTCACATTTTCTACTGACAGAATGATGAACGTTATTCAAAATGAAAGAATCATTTGATGAATATTTCCAATTATTTTAGTATTGAGCTTTTCCAAATCAGAAATGAAACTTAGAAAAATACTGATCGCTCAGAGTGCAATCTCTAAAGAGTGTATCTGTGTACGGAGAGGCTGCAACAATTAACTAACGTCACAATAGCGTGGATGAGAAGATGAATAATACAGTCCCACCCAAAGAAGTAAAAACTTCTTATATTTAATCATTGAATTGATATGATTAGGCCTACGAACAGTTATAAATACCTGGATATACTCAAAGAGCATAAACTGATGAGCTTCAAAAACCACACGGAGACACAGAAAATAACATCCCTTACTCACATATTAAAACTCTGGAATTAATATCACGACTGCTAGTAGAATAAAATGATATGGAGACCCATGTTCAAATACGAACATCGCGGGATAAAGGATCTTACGTACACTAAAAACGGCCTTTCAAGCACAAACTCATATCAAATGGAAAAAATCTCTATACTCCATTCACTTTTATTTTAGCACTCGGTTGGCCATGGAAATTTGACACATTTCACTCTGTATAGTACGAAAATGTGGGGTTATGATGCTTGCAAAAACATTTTTGGGTTTTTTAATCAACGCTATGTTGCCCGTTCTACGTAAAAGTTTCTGTTATTACGTATTTTATCACAATGTCGAATTTCCTCGGAAAATATGTGACGAACATAATTGAAGTTCATACAAACTGATTGAAGGCATACCAAATCCAGTTATGTATTTGCATGGAAAATACAAGAGATCAGTATAATATCATAATACAAAAAGAAAAAGAAGAAATACTGTATAGTGTACAGTACTCCAAGCGTCTAACCGGACGCATCGGAAGAATGAAATTTAATGGATCTGGTTTGGTTCAGTCTTTGCGTGACAGGTGGCGTATCGTGATGAGATATCTCAAAGCGACGTCCCAAGATCGCATAAGACCACCATCCTCCGATCGGGAGATTCAGTGCTATACTGTACTGACGAGGGAAAATGATCCCGAAACCGGTCTACAGTTGCACTTGAGTTTTTCGACTTCTCTGGGACTTCCTATGATAGTTCATGACTAACTCACATTATTGGAACGACAATTCCTTCGGAATTGTTGTTTCCATTAATATTTAATATCATAATATGCACCAGCTTGAGGAGAGTTAAAATTCGTTATCTTCTTTGACCAAATTTTGAATACGTTACATCAGTTGTAGATTTCAAAAGTATTAACCCGAAGATGAAATGCATATGATGCAGTGGTTGGGAGTGGGTATCTCTCGAAGGAATTAACAGATAATTACAAGAATGTTAAATTCTTCAACAAAAATTATCTTAAATCAATGGAAATAAAAGGAATTACAGGAAGTTTCAAGTCAAGATGAACTTCACCTTTGAACAATAATTTCACATGAATAAACAATAAACTGGAAAACTGGCTCGTATTTGTGGCTGTTCATCTTAATATATTGATATAATAATAATTAGGTATTTATTGGTACCTTAAGACATTTACAATGTATAGGACGAGTCAAATGAAAAATAGAAAAATCAATTTTCGGGAATTTATTCTACGATGACATTCATCGAAAATTCTGTAGTAACTTTTCGCATCAGTTCACCCAATCATAAAAATCTCGAATGCCGCCACTTTTTTTCTCTTTGTCATCCTCTGCATTCACAATCTTTCTGATTGTGGAAATATTCAGCTGAAATATAAATCGTTTAGATTCAGATGAAACATTATATACAGGGTGTCCGGGGAGTAACTGTACATACTCATTCCAGAGATAGAGTTGGACTAGCTGATTACGGATTGACTATAAAAAATTAATTTCTGGATATCCCTAGGAAGCTACAGGGTGATTTTCCAACTTCATGGAAATACTTAGATCATCATAAAATCCAAACTTATTGACGGATCTTATTGAAACTTAGGATGTTCTTGATACATGCTAAGGTTGAGTCAGAAAGATATCAATTATTCCATTATTCCAGGGCCGGACTCATTAATCTCCATTGAAAGTGTTCAGGGTAAAAAAAACACTTTGTATCTCGAATTACAAATAATTGATTAGCTTTTTGAAAGAAGCTAAATTATGCTTCGATTTTTGGTACCGCTCAAAGTTGTCACATCAACAATTATTTTTTTATGAATTTTTTAATTTGGATAAAGTTCGAAAATTGCAATTTTTTTACCTGAACAGGACATAGTCATCTTGTGCAGGATGAAAATAAATAATAAATTTTCTTAGAAAAGTCACTGAAGGTGAAGAAGACTATAATAATTTGTTGATATACTGGGTGGCCACCCCAGACGCGGATTTCACTTTGAGGGAGTAAATGAAGGTATTTTGAAAAAAAATTTGGTGATGTGTATAGGGTATACAGAAGCATATTTCAAAATTATTCTTATGTATACTGGGTGTTCGACAACAATGATATAGACCAAAGTTACACTTCTTCCAGTGGAGAGAACAGCTGATGAACAGAATAATCAACTGTTGCGATATTTTAAGAAATAATGGTGATATGATTCGAAAAGCTGTGTCCAATTTGAAAATTCGGCAAGAGAAATGTATACAAGCTATTGGTTTTCATTTCGAACCACTTTTGAAATATCGTTCATTTGTTATTGTTTCGTTATTGAAGTGCTTATTGAAGCTCTGAACTTTTTTGAAAATTTTCTACTAATACATTCGCATTTTATATTCAAACATGACATTTTCAGTTCTTTTCATGGTGAAAAATTCAAATTTTCGAACTTTATCCAAATTCAAAAATTCATAAAAAAATAATTCTTGATGTGACAACTTTGAGTGATACCGAGAATTGAAGCATAATTTAGCTTCTTCCTAAAAAACGAAGCAATCATTTGTCATTTGAAATACAAAGTGTTTTTTTTGCCCTGAACACTTTAGATGAATATTAATGAGTCCGGCCCTGGAATAGGGAAATAATTGATATCTTTCTGACTTGACCTTAGCATGTGTCAATAACCTCCCAAGTTTCAATAATATCCGTCAATAAGTTTGGATTTTATGATGGTCTAAGTATTTCCATGATGTTGGAAAATCACCCTGTAGCTTTCTAGGGAAATCCAGAAATTAATTTTTTATAGTCAATCCGTAACCAGCTAGTCCAACTCTATATCTGGTAAGACTATGTACAGTTATTCCCCGGACACCCTGTATATTCTCTTACATTGAATATGTTCGCTACTCGCTACCGTCTGACGTATTGTGGATTTTAGAATATCAGGGTATAACTCTCTGAATGAGCGGACCTGAATTCTAAATAGCACTTCCTGAAAGCCTGTTTTTTTTTTCAATCACCTTCGGCATTTTCGTAAAAAAATTGATATTAGTTGTGGCAACGGCGTTATGACATTAGCGACATTTCATGAGTGCCAACCTTACTCCGTTCTAGTTACAAAAATTTGAGAAAATTATTTCACGGCCAAGCGACTGCTAAAATAAATGTGAATGGAGTATACCTACTAAATTGCTCGGTATAAGTGCTTTTTTTCGTGAATACTCAAATTTTTCACTTGATCAACTGACATATTACAACCTTATTTGCCTTCCTGGTGAATTTTTTGAAGATGCAACAATTAAAACAGAGCCAGAAACTTTTGCCAGTAATTTATGAAGGTGCATGAGAGTCCCTTAGGATGAGTACAAAACAAAACATCACCATAAGTTTTTGTGTACAAAGATCTTTTTTATGTTTCCATTCGCATCGACAGCGTAAAAAATCTTACGAACCTGCGTATGGTGGACCCTTTCACGGGTCACGAGTTCATCCTTAAGAACTTGGAGGGATAGACTATCTATAAGAAAAATACTTCAAGAAACTTTCAGCTCTAATGAACTCTTCCTAAGAGAACAAAAATTGCTCAACTCATTGCCATCAGAACGCGTTCACTTCTTCTCGAATTATTTTTGGTAATGCTCATTATTGTATGTCAAAGTATAAAACTGAAATCCGAATAAGATGTGATTATTCGGAGAATAACTTCAACTCATAATAGTAAAAGAGAAATATGAATTTTCAAAGACTGCTCCTTAAGCTATCTTCACTCGAGCGAACTTTACCTTGAGAAGATTCCAGCGCGGGAAATAACTGAAGCGTAAGAGCATTCACCATTGACTCCCCAACAAATTAACGAAGTTGACATAGAGAAAGTATACCTCAGCTCCTTTTTTCCGGTTTCGCAAATCCTATTAACTGCTGTTCCTGGAAAAATTCAATTGCGTCTGGAGCATTGCCGCGGAGTTTATGAATGTCGTGAATTCCGATATTGAGAATATGATAAAAGAGAATTTTGTCGATAGAAGCTGGGTAACGATACTTTGTAACAACTCGATTCATTTTCATTGACAAAATGCAGTGTTTATCAGATTCAATTGATACGAGTTCCGGCAACCGGTTCAA
Organism: Coccinella septempunctata; assembly: GCF_907165205.1. Taxonomy (NCBI): domain Eukaryota; kingdom Metazoa; phylum Arthropoda; class Insecta; order Coleoptera; family Coccinellidae; genus Coccinella; species Coccinella septempunctata. The sequence goes on from NC_058196.1 coordinate 18,890,223, forward strand.
TCTGATCAAGCTGGACGTGAAACCATCAATTCAATAGTTTATCTTGAATCAATGGAACAGAGGATCGTAAGAGAATTCTGCAGATCAGTGAATTTGTAACGTGCGTTCAAAGAAATTCGTCGTCAAGTAGGCTATGGAATTTTGGACGTTGATGTTCGGTTACCGGTTACTGAACTTTTGTCTTTCATTGAATTACTAAACCCTTGGTTGGTCGAATGAAATCGAAAATTTGTATAGAGATTATCAAAATTCCTCATCTCAAGAAAAAGGGGAAAGGCTTATGAATTCAATAAATTCCGGCCGTAAGGAGAAATGGAGTAGTGTAGTTTCAAACATGAACTTCACACATTCTAGTAGGAGCTCATGGGCTGTTCTGAGGAAACTAGGTGAGGCTGCTCCTTTAGCGTTGTCATCTTCAAAGATCGACCCTAAACTCATTGCTCGTCGGGTCATTGATTTTTCTAATTCGGTTGAAATTTCAAAATCAAAAATGAAAGACATGAAGCATAAACTACACAATTTTAGGACCTCAACTCCAGCCGTGGATGTTATCTCTAATCCATTTAATATGGATTAATTAAAAGCCGCTTTCAAATCTTCTAAATCTCGAAAAGCTGCAGGTTTCGACGGAATTTATCCGGAATTCATCAAGCATTTAGGCAAAAGAGCGTCTTTTTATAATAATATTCTAAATACTGGCAATTTTCCCGCCGAGTTCCGAAAAGCGAAAGTCATAGGAATCTTAAAACGTGGAAAGAATTCTTCTGATCCCAGTAGTTATCTACCAATTAGTTTATTGAGTGTTCCTTTTAAAATTTTAGAGAGGCTAATTCTTTTAAGGATTGAATCGACTTTAGAAGACGCTTTCCAAAATTGTCAAGGGGGTTTCAGGAAAAATAGAAATTGCTGTGATCAGGTTCTAAGCCTCCCCACTTCCATTGAAACAGGTTGCAATAATAAATTGAAAACAGGAGCAGCATTTGTAGATTTATCGGCCGCTTATGACAGAGTATGGAAGGATGGTTTGATTTTCAAACTTTATACTCATCTGAAGTGTGGAAAGATGGTTCGCTTACTGGACAACATGCTGTCAGATAGAAGGTTTCGTGTTTTTGTAGATGATAACAGTAGTGATTTCAAAACTTTGAATAACGGTCTTCCACAAGGATTAGTTTTAGCACCTCTTCTTTTCAATTTATATCTGTGTGATATCCCTACGACTTCTTCTGAGAAATTTATTTACGCTAATGATATTGCCCTCACTTTCCGTCATTCTGATTTTAGATGCATAAAAAATAATTTATCTACGGATTTAGAAATTTTGAGGAATTACTTTTTCGAGTGGCGTTCGCGTCCTAACCCAAATAAAACCGAAGTTTCGTGTTTCCATTTGAATAATCATCAAAAATATAGAAAATTTAGTGTAGTTTTCGGTAATTCTTTTTTTGGAACATAACTTCAATCCGAAATATCTAGGAGTTAAGCTAGATTCCTCGCTGAATTTCAAAGCCCATTTGGACAATTTGCGTCTAAAGTTAAAATATCCTCCATAAACTAGCTGGTACTTCATGGGGTGCTGATGCAGCCACTCTTCGAACAGCAGCCCTAGCTTTGGTTTTTTCGGCTGCTGAATATTGTTGCCCCGTTTGGATTAATATTGCTCATGTGCAGAAAATTGATGCACAACTAAATCTTTCCATGAGAACCATAACTGGAACTATTAGATCTTCACCTATTCAATGGTTACCAGTTCTTTCAAACATTTTACAGCCTCATATTGGTAGACATACTGCGGTTATGAATTCCTGGAAAAAATTCATATCCTATACCGACTCGTTCCCAATTCTATCCTATATTCCCGAAAATACCATCCATGACTGAAGTCGCGTAAACCTTTATGGTCCAACTCTTTTCTTAATTCAAATATAAGGGACAAAGACCTTTGGCAGTCTGAATGGAATAGGTTTTCAACAAAGAATTAGTAACTGATCCCTCGAATAGAGTTCCTGGTTTTGATCTTCCCAAGAAAATATGGTGTATTCTGAATCGTATAAGAACAGGTCACGGACGTTGCAATAGCATGCTTTTCAGGTGGAACTCAGTTGAAAGCCCTAGTTGTGAATGCGGGGAACCAGAAGTAACCATAAATCATCTGGTTAATCATTGTCCAATTTATGAATTTCAGGATGGTTTCAGAGCTGTACATGCAGTTTCCGAGTCATTTTTGAATTGGGTTGTCAATTTTAGGTCAATCTGACAAATTGAATCTGATTTTATTATTTTACCTTTTTCTGCTCTTGTTTTCTCTTTATTTCAGATGAATGTTTCTGGTATCTTGGAGAAGACTTTCTGGATATTCCTTTTTGTTGGAGAAAGAATCAATTTTTGTAGTGCGAGATGCCCTTCAATATGGAATATTTCAGCTTATTTCGTGAACAATTACAATCCACTACACTGGGTTTTTTTTTTGAGGTTTTTCCCTAAGCTCTTGTATCATACACCAATTTGTATGGTACCCCATTACGTTAACCTCTGCTAAAACTGTATCTCATACACATGCTATAATTATTGTTTGCTGTTCAAGATTGTAATGCTCTATATCAAAAGAATATATATTTACTAAACCCTTAGAACATAAATACATGGAATGGACATTGATGCGCTATGAATGTATTTGTTGTGGTACAAACATTCGATGCTTCTCTGTCTAGCGCGACACTAAGGCAGTGGCGTAAAATAGATAAATTTATATAGCTCCTCCCTTTTTGTACGGAAAATTGACGTGACAATGATGTCAGATTCTACTATCTCAATTGTGATTGGCGACACTAAGTAACTATCTCACTCCAGTCTTTGGACAACAGCAAATGTTTATTTTCCATGCCTTGTATCTATGTTCGAAGAAATAACCTTCCCAAAATATAAACAATGATGACATTAACCTATATATCGTAATATTGTGTGGAAAGTGCAGAGGCACTTCTTAGAAAAAGTTACCTGTAAACTTCACCCAACGTGTGAAAAGCATTTCCTCCATTGAGTCAGATCAGAAGCATCCAAACAATCTGAGGAGGTTATAAAAATTCTTGGTAAAAACTTTAAACCGAAGTCCACAATTTTCATACGTAAGATAATGAATCTTGAATGGATCGTGATATAATTTTTTTTTGTAAAAAGTTTCTACCTATTTCAGTGATATGAATAAATCATATTAACTCAAAATGTTTATCAATTCTCTATAAATATTGAATTGATTTGGTCATTACGGAAAATCCAGAACTTAACTAAAAAACTGAATAATATGGAAATAACTATTGAACAATTTATCAAAATTCAATTTGGCTATAAAAATACATGATAATTTCACCTTCTACTGTTAAACTATTAGAGTTCCGTGAAAGAAAAGATAGTCCCACAATTTGCCTTCGACTGATGCATACCGAACTGTAATTTTGTTTGGATGCTAAGGGTAGATCCTCAACCTTTCAATTTTCTGAAATCAGGTCAATCTGTGCAATAATAAATTGATGTCTTGGTTTCAAAATCGTGTTGTAATATGCAAACTGATACCTACTCCAGCCACTTGAAATAAAACCCAAACAGAGGTTCGTGGACCTTTTTTCATCATATTTTCATTATTGCTGAATAACTTCTTCTTTGGTTGACCACTTCCTTTTTTTTTGCTTGAACATCTGTTTCGTCAACACATCGCAAAACAGTAGGTACTTTGGAAAGATTGACCATACAGGGTGTCTTTTTTCGAGAAACTAATAATGCCATCAACTGCATTCCTCTATCTTCTTTTGTTTTTGAGTTATAGAACAAAATTTAAATTTGGGCGATTTTAACATTGGTCATTATCTCCGTTTCTGTTTGCACTAAGATGTTGAAATGAAAACATTATACAGGCTCTTTTTTGATAGCTATCTAGTGGCGTTCTATGATTTTTTCCTACGGGTTTATTTGGTGAGCTATAACATAAAGTTATGTTTTTTCTTATGAAAACAGTAGTTTGAAATGACTTCGAAAGAATCGCCATTTTTTTGCTGTTTCAGAAATATATGATACATCGCCCTCAGTATTTCCAAGTAATTAATACTGTTTTCATGAGAAAAACACATCGTTATGTTGTAGCTCAGCAAATATATCTGTTGGAAGAAATCATAGTACGCCACTGGATTGCTATCAAAAAAGTGGATTATAATGTTTTAATTTCAGCCTCCCACCTTAAACAGAAACGGAGATAATGGCCAAAGTTGAAATTTCAATTTTAACCTATAACTCGAAAACAAAAGAAGATAGAGGAATGCAGTTTATGGCATTAGTTTCTCAAAAGAAGACGACATGAATGGTACATTCATTTTCCTCTATCTCGTTGGGTTGAAAAAGTTGTAGTTCAGGTATCACCAATTTTGCCCACCCTGTACATCTGAAAAAAATATTTTTTTATGTTTCATTGATTGAAAACTCTGAATTCGTTTGTTCTCAGAATGGGTCTTAAAAGTGTCTCAATTTAAATTGTTCGAAAAGTTGAATTCTCTTGATTCATTTCCTATCAAAAGAATATAATATGATGATGAAAACAGAGGCTGTCAACATTAATTGTTCTCACCCACTAAATGATCTTTTAGCAACAATTCGAATCAATTCTGCAGCTAACAATCTACCAATATTTCGAACAATGACTATTTGAATAAACAATCCAGCACGAACATGCAATGAAGCAGTCATAGATGATATTACTAATTCAAGTCATAATTATTCCAGGAGAATTCAATCCTGATAACACTGTGCTTGCACGGATTCACATAGGGATATTGGACATCGATATCTGGCTCACATGTACGTACAACAAACTATATCATGTATAACTAGGCTAGGATCATAGCTGCTCAATTCGCAAAATTAATTCTCCTAAGGATATGCTGGCATGAACTAGTTATTATTGCTAGATATTGCTCCGCACATGTACGGAGGTTCATACTGTGAAATTTTTTTTTAGATGATTTTTTATGCTAAGATCAATTGTGGTGAGTTTCTGTTCATAATTTCATCCTTTTTCATTTCATTTAGGACTTCGAAAATCTCAACATCAGATATCAAGAAATCTCGTGCAGTAATTCTTGCATTTCCCTTGTATTTGCCTACCGCGCGCTCTTGTAGTTCGCAGTGTAGTTCGTGTAGTGCGCAGTATGCAGACGACTGCGCACTTATCGCTAGCAGCCCAGAGGATCTACAGATAATGCTGGACACCTATAAACATATATACGAAGCTCAGGCCTTAGACTCAATATCGACAAAACCAAAATCCTGAATCCTGGTAAGTCCCCCTGAAAGCCTTCAAACACATATCAGCCTGGAGAATGAAACCCTAGAACAGGTCGAGCAGTTCAAATACTTGGGAAGCTTCATAAATACTAGGGCTAACCTAGACACGGAAATACACAACCGTATCAATTCGGCATCACGGGCATTCTGGAAGCTAAAGGTCAGAGTGTTTAAAAATCACGACCTCAATCTGAAGACCAAGACAGCTGTTTACACTACATCTATCCCTAAAATCAATTAATGCTAATCATAACTGGGAACAACTGGCCTTAGATAGGTCACAGTTATCTATGGTCCACAGTTATAATGGAGACTCGAAAAGAATTCAGCGGCGGCCAGATCTGGTTGGTGACTATCCATGCCCGGAGTGTGGAAGGATGTGTAGGTCACGGTTGGGTCTCTTCAGTCACAGGAGGGCACACAGTCGCAATTAGCCCCAAGAAATTATAAGTCTGTTCTTTATTTATGTCTTTTTGTAGATTAATTCCTGGTAACGGGATACAGCAATGAATGAATGCATGTAGTTCCCAGTAGGACTGCTTTCTGCATGTATCTGAAAGTTTGTTGGGTATCAGAAACTCAGACGAATTGAAAAATAGGAATGATTTTGATTTTCCACTCTTTCTTGATTGGTTCTGCAGTATCTCTACATCTTCGTGTCTTTCCAGTAGATTGTCTTCACTTGGAATCGCCACTTCAATAACTTTATTTCCATTTTTATAGCTTAGGGAGAGGTCTGGTTCATTGTGTGTTAGTCTTCGAAATGTAAGCACAGTGAGCTCTCAATAGATATTGTAACGATAATTTTTTTAAACGTAATCTGGAGTGTAATTGAGGGGATCAGAAGCCAAGGAGTAAAAAATATAAAGTATTGCATAAACTTTTTTTTAGGATTCCTACATATTTCCACAACTATTTTTTCATTAGTTATTTTCCTCAGGACACTCTATACTGCTAGTTATTATACAGCAAAGAGCTCACATTTTTTTCACAATTATTTAAGATGATTTGTTTTGATGGATAATAAATTGTAGTGAAACCGAATGAAAAATGAAAAATGTTGTATTTCCAGACAATATTTCAGTATTTCCATTGTTGTCTGTGGAATTGATATATAAATTTGAACTGAGATTTGCAATTTTCACGTAATAAAATATGATTGAAGTTCATTTTGAAATGAAGCTGTCCCCAAAATATGCAAAATACTCCTGATTAGAAAATGATTATGGTTCAACGGCACCTACGCATGTATTCAGAGGAGGGGTGAATTTATTTCTCCAATGAGTGATGAATACACAATTCAGCCATCATAGTTGGGGAGCCGACGATGCTATATCGGGATTTACTCGAGCGTCGTGGAGACCTAGTGGATTTTGAAGATTAGATGGTAGAAAGAAAAAAAGGTTCTATGATCTATGCACTTTCAGCGGTGGGGAAAGCGTCTGCAAGGTCCCAAAGATGTAAAAAAAATCGTCAGGTGAACATACTCGAGCGTGTCAGATTAAGATACTGTATATGTCCTACGTGTCTCTGATAATGAATTCATGCCTATCCGACAGTTTGCGCGGTGGGACTGGCCGTACAGAAGAGTTGGTATTTATTATGAAAGTTGTAGATAATAAAATTCCATACAACTTTTGTCTGAAGCAATTTCACATACTCTTAACCGTTCTCGAGTTAGAGGGCAATAAGGGCGAGAAGCTTAGCCACACATGCGAAAGGGCAAGGTCAATGTAGAATCCCAGTCTAATCTACAATTGTCAAAATGACAAGTTATTTCTATGATGTACTATTTTCCAACGAGTGAATTTTCGCTTCAGCATGTATCGCTAAACATCTCGCGTTAATCGCCATATATCTCAAGAACATTTGAACGTAGAAAAATTGCTTGGGAAAACATTTGTAGAAAATGTTATGCTCCACAACTTTTATAATGGATGCGAAAAAGATTTCAAGCCCAGGGCAGGAGATAATTCAAAAAAACTGATTTTTGTGACCTTTATGGCTAATTTTTATTGTTTCTGTCAGATTATAGTTTTTCCGTTATTCTTGAATCATTAGCTTCAAAATAAGAAAAAATGCCACCGCGCTCGAGAATGTACATTTTTTTTGCAACTTTGGCGCCTTCCCACACATTTTCGACACGCTTAAATTGTCCAGATTAAGAGAATATGTACTTTTCAACATGTAATTAACCACATATATCTTAATCTGACACGCACGAGTATGTTTTTTTTTTTACTATTCTGACAGGCTGTCCTAGACAATTCCCCCTATATACAGGTATGTAGGTTTAATTTTTGGTAGAGGTACTCTACAAGATCCAAGGTATGTCCCCTTATATTAATCTGACAATCCCGAATTTCCATCTTCGGCTCCCCAACTATCAGAATGGAGAACGGAATTATTGAATTCATTTGATTGGAATTAGCAATCTTTATGTTTTCTGTAGATTTTAGTTTCCAGTGATGAAAATTGAAATCAAAGTTTATACACAACTATAATTATTCCACCCAAATAATGTGAAAGAACATGTAACCTAAAACGAGATATGCAGAAATCAAAATGGTACTTGAATTACAGAATTCGATGAATGAAAGCGAAATTTTCATTTTCAAATTCGTGAAGAAAGTCTGAAGAAGGACCAAAAATGCATCACCTTTCAATGTTTCATACGACGAAGGATATTTTCGGGATGTAGCAATTCTTCAATCGTCTCCCATGCGAAAGGAGTTCAAGCTAGATTATTTGTATGAACGACGCGACGTTGTGAGTACGTTACTTGGAAACGGAACGATCACAACAAACGTTAAAAACTATCTAGGTGACATTCTTCTACCCTCATTAGTTTAACGTCAATATGTTCGGTGTTAAGCACAACGAATGTGTCGGATTCGACTCACGATGGTCTGTTAAAAAAGTGTATTATGAGGGATCTACACAAACTCCTCTTTACGTTTCCAAGGATGGAACCACGAACACCGTTGATAACAAGGAAATTGAAGTGCAGACTGATCCTCCTGAAGCCTTGAAAAACGTCGATTTTGATGTGGATAGACTGGCAGGATTCTTGACTAAGATGTATCCGAGGGTCAAAAGAGAGTTGGATGATTCGCACTCTATAGCTTTTGATAATTACACCTTACAAGGCGAGTTATGCGATACGTCCATCAAACTCTTGCAATCGGTCGAGGTTATACCACAAGACAAGTCGTCAATGGAAGCAGCGAATATAGCTAAGTTATCATCTTTCTCGTGGAATTGTAGCTCTAAGACTATAGCTGTATCGCTGAGCTACTCTCACCAAGCTTGGTGTTATGATCCAGGATTAGTTTTATTATACACTTTCGACAAAGAAGACAGGTTGCCCATTTCCCCTACCAAGAAGATCAACTGTGATTCTTGTGTTAGTCAGGTGCAATTTCACCCGAGTGTGGCATCAATTTTGGCAGGAATCACTCATTCCAGTGCCATTTTTCTGTGGAACATACATAACCGTGAAGATGAAACTGTTTTGATCAAAGTTAGTAGAACTGATAACTTATCATGTCTGAACTGGATGACTTTGGATTATGTTACTCTGGATATTGTCTTCTTGGTGACTGCCGGACTAGATGGTACAATAACATTGTGGCGATTCAATAATTCCTACTCCTGCGCGAATGTTTATAACAGGTGAATATTTATTCATTACCCCGTTTAATCTACGCTTTTTGACATCTATCAAGGTAAAAAACATAATGATCATCTCGAAGATTGCTCCTTTCGTTACATGGGTTATTGAATAAAAACTGGATGGAAATTTCCATGTTTTGAAAGCTGATATGTGTTTATACAGAGTCTTTATCAATCATAAATTGAAAAACATCGCATATGATATTAAATAACTCTTTGCTAATTCTTATTATGAAGTTTACAGAGGACAAAAAGCTCGATTTGAAAAAACCTTCTTTGGTTATTTGGGGTATCTCTTTTTCGATATAGAGGGTCTTTCGGAAATTTGTCGAATTTTTGTTTTACCATAATTTCTTAAATTAACAACAATTCAACTGGGAATTTGTTCTTATGTTTATGTTGTTTACCTCAATATAAGGAAACGTGATTTTGAAAAAGCTGGATCGAACTGAATAAGGGCATATTTCAGTTCAATAAAGAAAAAAAACTCTGTCTATAGTTTTTAATTCTTCATTTTATACTTTCGTTACCTGTGTGCAAAATTGCTTTCAAATCAATGGTCTACGAATCATAAAGCTTGTTACTCTAGAAAGTGATGAGTTTCAAAGACAAAATTGGTATAATTTCCCAATTGAAATTGCCAGTCATATTTCAGGAATGAAAAATGTTTTTGAGCATTTCAAAATCCAATTTCATTCACTGCAGCTTTTTTTGAAAGTTACCAACACTATTTTGGTTGTAAATAGGGAATATTCCTTCTGACGAAAATGATGTATATTTTATGAAATATCTTTGAAACGTCACATTTTGAAATAACCATTTCAACCGTTTCTCGAAACAAATTATTTTGAGCACTTAAAAATGAAAAATAAAAATGTGTATTTAAAGAGTTTTGTGAGAATTGCACAAGCTGGCAACATCGACTGAAATAGTCCTTGAAAATAAAGGACAACAAATGCATTATCTTGATGAGATAGGCAAAGATGGCTGTCTATGAAGTCTGCGACGAACGAGGAAGGTCGTAAAATTTTATGGGATTTTTATGGCCGGTTGCAGTTGAAGCTCGCCAGTAAGTACGCGCCTGTAGATCAACAGCTGTTATTTTATAAACAAGCTGACCGGACATTGTTCTTTTCATTGTCTTGTAAGCGCTGTTGCCAAATCGTGAACTCCGCACAAAGCGATTTAAATTTTAAAACCCCATATTTGAAGGACGATTTTGAAAAGTTTCCGCGGTGAATTTGAAAAAAATCATGAATGAAACTCATAATTATTCAGTTTAAACTTGCATATGCAGTGATAACCCGAATTGAGGAGAATTCCCCATTCTTTCATATGTGTGTAAACGTAGATCCGGAATAATAGAAAACACGCGTTATTTAAAAAATAACAATAGCCAATAGACTCTTTTCAAATAACGTGTGTTCTCTATTATTCCTGATTTACCAAGACAACTTATAATAATTCATTGAAAATAAGCCACAGATTGGGTACATCAATAATTCATTAATTTTGGAGAGATAATGCATACTGATAACAAAAATAAGGAAAGTACAAGAAAAAAATGTATTCAAGTGTTCGGATTAAAATATGATTTAATTCAGTACCGTCCTGATTATTTTAAAATTTTATATTTCACAGAACTGAGATAAAGAAATAAACCTAAAAACAAACTTTCAGTTGGATGGATGAATAATAAAAAATTTGAAAGATTTCAAAAACACTATGTATATATGAGCTATCTGAAATACCCAAATGGTTTATTTTTGAATTGAGCTGAGTGTCTCCTATTCACAGTTTACATTTATTTTGTTCGTTTACTCATGAAACATCCTTTATCTCATAGAATTTCAAAATAGATTCCCACTTCAATATAACAATCATTAATAAAGACACAGTAAAGACACATTCAGAGAGTCTAGATCAAACCTAAACGCGCGTACCTAATCCTTTTCTCGTAGATACACTTGTTACAAATATGTTTTCATTTGCCAAATGTACCTAATGATCTTCAGTTTCATTTCATTTCTTCACACTGCAGCTATAGGTATGAAATCTAGAAGCTAGTAGTCACCTCCTAGAAGTCTATTAATTTTTATCATTTTGTTTTTCTAGGGGAAGGGTGAGATTTTTTTTTCACACTGAACTGGTTGTTGGTATCGAAGATTGATGTTCAGATTAGCATACAACTAAATGTTTCTTAGGCGACGGATCGAAACCAATACTTCATTCACTTTTATTTAAGTACTCGGTTGGCCATGGAAATTTGTCACATTCCATTCTATAAAGTAAAAAAATGTGGGGTTATGACGCTTGTCAAAACATTTTTGGATTTTTAAATCTGCGCTATGTAAAAGTCTCAGTAATTACGTATTTCATCACAATGTCGAATGACTTCGGAAAATATTATATCGAAAATATGTGACGTAATTGACGTTTATACAAACTGATTGAAGGCATACCAAATCTAGTTTTTTGCATGGAAAATACAAGAGATCCATTTTATATATATTTATTTTTGGTATGGAAGAAAATTGAATTATTGACGCATAATATGCATTAGCTCGAGGAGAGTTAATGTTGGTTATCATCTTTGGCTAAAGGTTGAATACGTTACATCAGTGGTAGATTTCAAAAAAATCAACCGGAAGTTGAAATGCATATGATATAGTGGTTGGGAATAGTTTAGTTTCTCTTGAAGGAATTAACGGATGATTACAATAATGTTAAATTCTTCAACAAGGATCAACTTGCATCAATGGAAGTCAAAAAACTTAAAGGAAGTTTCAAGGCAATGAAGAATTTACCTTCAAACAAAAATTTCACATGAATAAACAGGACAACTGGTTTGTTTTAATGGCTGTTTATCTTTAATACTTTGATATAATGATCATAATTATATATTTATTGATCCCTTAATACATTTACAATGTATACTTAGGACAAGTCAAATGAAAAATGAAATAATTAATTTTCGGGAACTTATTCTACGATGAGGTTAATCGAAAATGAATTTTGCATTCGTTCACCATAAAATAAAATTCTCAAATGCCACCACTTTTTTGGGTCTCCCAATAGAAGGAAATTCTTTGTCATCCTCTTCATTGCGATATTTCTGATTGTGGAAACATCACTCTGAAATATAAGTCGTTTAGATTCAGATGAAACATTACATAAATTCACTTATATTGAATATGTTCGCTACCGTCTGATATATTGTACCTAGATATTAGAATGTCAGGGTTACCCACTATTTGAAAGAGCGGACCTGAATTCTAAATAGCACTTCCTGACACCATGTCTTCTCTCTAATCACATTTTTGTAATATTAATTGATATTAGTTGTTGCAACGGGGTTATGACCAACCTTACTCCGTTCTAGATACAAAAACTTGAGAAAATTATTTCATGGCCAACCGACTGGTAAAATAAATGCGAATGGAGTATAGATAATATTATTCGTTATTGGTGTCACAGAAAAATAATTGAATGAATTTCTTTGGTATGGAGCAGTAATTCAGAGCCCACTATGATGTCACGACAGTTTATAAAGATCCTCTTCATTCGAATAGAGAAACGATAGGGAGCTTTAGAAATATTAGAAGAGAATTTTTGGTTTTTGGGAAAATTTGAAAATGAGATGAAGAAGTAATGCTCACAAATTTTTCTATACCTTTCAATTCTCTAAATTGAAAAATTTATACATTTTTCTGAAAATCGTTATGAAATATTGTGAATAACGTAAAAATTGTTCATTCAGAAAAATATTACAATTTACAATAATCTGCCTCTTTTTATGGTTCTGATATTTCCATAGATTCGTTATTCCTCTATATTCTGTGGTAGTGGAAATATTGTTTCCAATTGACAAGAAAGATAACTTTGCGTGCTATTGTTGTTTGTCGAGTTTACGAATGTTCTCTGCTCTTAATGTCCATGAAACTTCGGACTTTATTTATTTTTATACTGTAAAGAGAATTTTTTTTCAGGTATCGAATCAAACCTCCTCTGATAGCAAAAAGTAAGGTGACAAAATCGAAAAATGACGCAAAGACCTCAGACCATGGTGTTGGCATTACCTGTTTCGACTTTTCTAAGCATCTTCCAGATATGTTCGTCGTTGGAACAGAGGGTGGTTTGATTATTCAGTGTTCCACCTCGAAGCCTAACAAAATCAAGGGTGGGACCGAAATAGATCCATTATATGACCCCGTCTACCAGTACTATAATCCTCACGAAAGCAGTGTGATATCAGTTCAGTTCTCGAAGGTCAAGAAAGACGTTTTTCTGACATCCGGAAGCGATCGCCAAATCAGAATTTATGTGATTGACCAGGAGGATCCTGCACGAGTTATTTTTGACAATTATTCTCTCGATATTTTATATTGGGTTCCAAATGAAAAACAGTTTGTGTTCGGATACGGAGGAAACAGTAAAATACATGTTTTCAATGTGATAACTGGAAAAATTCTGAAGATTGGTGATGATGAGGACGAGGTGAAAACATCACAACTGAATGCAACGTGTTTAGTTAATCCTCACAGGTCGAATATAGTGGCTGTTGGACTGAAGAAAGGAATTTTGGAATTGTGGTCAGTACCGTGGAGTACGTTCAGTCAAATGAATTCTTGAATTAATTGTACAATATATTTTTATGATTACAATAAATATATCTTTTTATTCTTCTTTCAGACTTATTCATTTGTTCCATTTCTACTGAAATAGTCTCCATAGCGACGCTCGTTTCACAGCGATAAAACATGCAAGACGGCAAAACGTAGCAAATTAGTTTTTCAGAATAAAATTCTGACATTTCTCAAATTCAAGATAACTTGGGAAACGAATATTTGTCTCATTTTCTCATGAAATGTCGAATACCACTCGAGATGAAATTCAAGCAGATAGAATATTTCTCTCTTGTAATATTATTCAATTTTGTGGATTTCCCGCAATCTCACTCATGATATTTTTCCAAAATTATCAATACAACGGCCAACAGATATACCTGCAAAACTGCTTATCAAAGATTATAGAGTAGAAAGATAGGAAACGAAGCGACTAAAGTGATGTGAGCGCCATCTGTGTTTCAAATGTGTTTTTAAGGCCCTAAGACTGGTTAAAATTTCAATTCGAGGGACATATGAAATTTTGCGAGATGTCAGAGTCATATGACCATTATCAAAGATTATAGAGTAGAAAGATAGGAAACGAAGCGACTAGAGTGATGTGAGCGCCATCTGTGTTTAAAATGTGTTTTTAAGGCCCTAAGACTGGTTGAAATTTCAATTCGAGGGACATATGAAATTTTGCGAGATGTCAGAGTCATATGGCCATAATGATCAAACAGGTTTTGAATGTTTTGATTCTCGTATCCATAGACAACCTCGTATCGCCTTTTGTTTTTCAAGCCCGTTCTAGTTGCTGATTATTGAAATTTTTGTCTAATTTCTTGGCGAAAACCTCAGAATATCGTTCGAAAATTATTGGATGGTGAAGAACTGTGGATCAAATAAAACGAATTTTACTAAGGAAAATGGGAATGTAAGTATTAAAACTGGTAACATATGTGACTCGGTCATTCATTGATTTTTATTTTCAGAGCTACGAAGTGGATAAAATTTTCAGGACGTAAAGACCTGCAAACACTACTGACTACACCATCCATGTGCAATAAACATTTTACTGCAAGTCGATTGATTGAGAACTGTTCATCCACGGATCCACGTAAATTGTTGTATGCAGCAAGCATCCCTTGCATGAAGGGCTCATTTAGGGGAAATTATAACTCTTATACGTCCATTCAAAGATTCTCAATTGCCTTCAATATATTCAGAAATGCAAAAGTTTATGGATTTCGATTTGGGAACCGGGTGAATGTCAAATTGTTGTTTGGAAAGTTAAAGTTTTATGAAACCTTCTGTGAGTGTTTTGTTCATTCGTCAATCAATTTGTGTCATAAAGAGACCATACCATGAAATTATACTGACGGGCTTGAATACAGGTCTTGTATACCTCTGTAAGGTTTTTTTCAATTGTGGTTCTGAAAATTTTGTAAATAATATGTAAGTAACGGAAATGTGTATCCGATGAAGGTAAATTGAATATTGGTTCATATCAATCTCTGATATAAATTGTACAAATTCAACTCAGTTTATTAATTCAAAATGTTTTCACAGAAAAAAACACCTTTGACGTACCTATAGCAGATAACCATATACTCTTGTATCCTAGTCAAAGCTCTATATAAATTTTTTATATATCGCAAATAAAAATTTATCACATCGAACAGCGTATTTCATTGATACCAATCGATTCCATACAATGTTCAGATGAAAACTAACATCTTGGTCACACAACAAAACCATCCTTTTGTTTTGTCGCTCAGGATGTTTGTTTTCTGGTCTCAACAAGATCAATATTGAAATTCAATACAAGGAAAAGAATTCGAATTTCGCGCCTCTCAATTATAAAACAGAAAACTGTTATTGAACAGTTTTTCTGTATTGATAATACGTTTTCAGCGCCATCTCATTGTCAAATGTGTTTTCACTGGTTAAAATGTAGTCGGTTTTTAGTACTAGCGATATGAGGGCGTTTCCTATCTTTCTACTCTATAATCTTTGCTGCTTATGTTTCATAAAATAAATTAAATGTCACACTGCACGTGTAAGGTGTTATAGTTCTTGCTACTCTATCGATGAAACTTTTATTTTCATTGCCTGTAATAGTATTTTTTTCTTTTAATTTATTCTCTCTGATAGCTTTTTCATTCTGCTCTCTTATAGCTCCTTGTCTGTTTGCGTTTATAGATTTCACCTTTCACTATCTTATAAAATAGCTGAAGCTTTCCGGTTGCCCTTATCGGGAACTTGCTCAATCAATATGGATATGGATATAAAAATTGAACAGAAACCTGAAACTACTAAAAAAAATAACTTGTTCTTCTTTCTCAAAAAACTTAATTGTAATTTTGAAAGAGCTGCCATGTTAAATCGTAATCAACTGAGTTATCTGGTACTGAAAAGTACTGAAAATAAACAACACCCTATTTTTGGGTGTAAGATTTCTATTCTAGGCTTCATAAAAATAAATTCCAACAAAATAAAAAATCTCAAGTTATCGCGATTTACGATTTTTATAGAATATCACTAATTAGCACAATATTACGTTTCAGGTGATTATATTATCCACAGTTCATGCGGAACACGATGCAACAGATTCACATTGACCTCCTTACAGGGGTGTCATGATATAAATCACTCTTCATTTCATACGTAATAATATAATTTAGTGGCCTAACCCGAGAATTTAACAAAGTCGCTCATCCATCGTAGAGAATAACAGATTACTCATTTCCGGCCCTAGTTATCTTGTCTACATCAATTCAATTAAACTATCCAATGGCCTGGATCATGAAGACGTAAAAATATAAATGGTTTCTTGTCGCTTTCGTGTATGAATGCGTGGCCTGTGTGTTATTAATACTATTTATTGACTGGGGTGAATCATCCTTATTTCGAAATGAATATTATTTCTACCCAGGGAATTTTGATTCAGAGTTGTACACGAGTTTTCAATGAAGAAAATTAAAGAAAAAACGCGTAGCACCTAGTTTATAAAAAAAGTAGATTTCATTCGGTCCGACAGGGACATTTCAAAAACAAGATTATTCTGAGTAGCGCTCATTGAATGAAGAAAAACATTATATCAAACGCCTTAGTATAGCACCTAGTTTATAAAAAAGGATTTTATTCAGTTCGACAGGAGCATCTTAAAAAAAAGATTATTCTGAGCATGGAACATAGATACAAGGAATGTATCTCTGACTTCATTAAAAATTTTCTTAGGTATAATCAAAAAATAATATTAAATTTAGATTATAATAATGATCAGGAACAACTAACAAACCGTCAAGAACAACCAAATTTATTGAACGTAATTACTTATGTTAATGGCCCTTCAGAAAAAATAAGAAGAATTCAAAATTCAACATACGATTTATATTAACAAAAACTAAACCTTTGAACGAAAAACAAAAATAAAAAAATTGTATTTACAACATACCCTGTATTTGTGGTAAAACTTTTACAGGTGAAACGTCTAGACCTCTAGAAATAAGAAAACGCGAACATAAAAATAATCTTAAAAATTGAGAAATTAATCGATCACAGATCGCAGATCATATTTGTTCTAATACGGGAGACCCCATGATGGCTTGGAATAACACTAAAATTTTAATGACAGAGCCGGACCATTATAAACGAAAGATTAAAGGGTCTACGTGTATTTTATTAGATCAAAATAATAATTTGGCAAATTGTTCGGTAGGAATCGATCATATTTGGATCAATTTACTGAAGAAGGAACTGTCATCCGGTAATTTCAAAATTAAATGAATCAACGTTTCTATGCAGTCTCTGTTTTTTATGTATTGACAATTAAAGTCAAACAAAAGATACAATTCAGAAGATTTTCGAGAATTGATTTTCGTCTGATGGAGGAGTCTGATAAAGACTCCGATCAATTTTTTAATTGATTTTGTTACAGAGATTAGGAGTGGAAACCCTAAAAAGTTTCAGGAAATGCAGAATCCTCCCAGAATGAATTTTAATCGATATGTGAAAATAAGTTAAGTAACACTTATTTTTAGTTAGCTTTGCCACCTGGTATCTGACCAGGTGTCACTTGTCAAGCTCCACAAGTTCGCAGGTATTCAAAGCACATGAGACTCTACTGAGATATTAAAGTTTCATCTGTGTGAAAATAAGTTATGTCTGGTCGCTCTGGGATCTTGGACTGAACTGATTCAGTTCCATTCGAACTTTGATGTTCGAATTTTATTGCTAATTTTATTTTGACTTACGTCATTTTGATTCTGATTAGCGCCTATTTGAACTTGAAAAGGTATAGTGTCACTCTGAATTGTAAAAAAATTGGGCAATTTTACAGGGTGGTCCAGATCGTAACCAAGAAATCTTAACCACGTATTCTACATCAAAAATAAGCTCTAGTTTGACATATAAAGATATGTAGAGGAATGTTTTCTCTCCGAGATACGGAGTGTTAAAATTATATAAAAAAAAAATGTTTTTTATTAGTAACTTTCACACTGCTTGAAATATTTTTATGAAATTTAGGCCATTTTTTCATGCATGAGAATGTGTTTTATTTTTGTAACCGGAAACGGTGCCTCGTTCAGCAAAGAGTCAAGTGACTGAATTTGCTCCAAATTAAATAAGGATTTAAATAGTAATTTTTATTGTCGAAAAAAACAGTGGCGTATCAATTTTTTTACCTGAAAATATTCAGTCTCGCTGCAGTACGGACGCCACTAATAGAATAGAAAAGAAATGATATTATGCAAAAATTGCTCCTTGACGCTCAGAACCTATGTCTCAAATTTCATAAAAATTTTTCAAGCAGTGTGAAAGTTATTAATAAAAAACTTTTTTTTTCTATAATTTTAACAACCCCCGTATCTCGGAGAGGAAACATTTCTCGACATATATTTATGTGACAAACTATATAGGGCTTATTTTTTATGTAGAATACGTGGTTATAATTTCTGGGTTACGATCTGGACCACCCTGTATATATAAAATTAAATAATTCCAATAAGAAACTAGAAAATCAATGGTAATTATGAATGAAGAACTTTCCTCACCATCTACCCTAGCTCATTTCTACAAATCTTCCATACTCCGAATTTTCTTCTTCGTCTCATCTTGTTGTGCAAAAACATCCCCTCCGGATGTTCATACAATACTGTTACCGAACTTTAATTTGCTTGCCTTCTATACAAATCAATGTCCTCCTTTTGTGAGTCTTCTGTATCTAATCAACATTGGTTACTGAATACATAATCACCACCAACAATATTCTCGAGCAGGGAACGTGTTTTATAATTTGATGCAAGAATTATAGAGGGATTCTCGATTGAAAACAAATACATATCGATCCGAGGATAAAGCTCTGATTTCCGATGAAGATTTGCGAGACCGGCATCTAATGTTATTATTGGAATGCGAAACATCGTCTGTTCTCTGGGCCTTCGATTTGATTAACAAAATCGAAATGATGATCATTCGGGCTTTTCAGCTTATCACAGCTCATTAGTACTTTTTCTCCTGAACAAAATACTAGTTTGTCCTTTATTTCATGGCCAACCGACTGCTAAAATAAATGTGAATGGAGTATAGTATGATTTTCAACGGAGTGATTCGTATTGACATCTCGGGAGGCTATGGAAAATCAAATTCAAGTTGGTAATAGCCTATTAATTAAAATTTTGTCTTGCGGAATTCAGGTTGGTATTGTGAATAAACAGTAATTATATTATGTGAATCTATGCACTGACGGACGATATTTTGAATTTTGTTCTGCTCTTCATGTTCTCAAAATTGAAAACAGAATCGTATCAATTTTGAAGGCTGATTAATATGCTTTGAATTTGAATATTTCTTCCTTTCAAATACTTTTCTATTAACTGTTACAACATAAAATAGACAATATTCAAACCAAAAAGGATAACTGAAACGAGTGCAACTTTTATATATGGAATCTACACTAACCTAGACATCATCTATGATACAACATATATCGGATCACTCATCCCAACAACTGACCTTTCAGACAACACAAAACAGAAACCAGTGTACTTGGAAAAGAGTACATTCCAAAAGAAATAAGGAAAAACTCAAAGCTTCGTTTAAACAAGAAGACTGGTCTCTGGCTGCTTTGGTGGGCGCTCCCACTAAGGGAGAGCGCCCACCAAAGTAGCGTAGCACTGACATGACACATACATGACAAGACGATGCATAATTTTCAGATATGAACTGATATCTGAAAATTATGCATCTCCTTAGGAAAGATGAAAGAGAAGAGAAATCTAATAATTCGGGCTGTCATGTTGATCCAAATAAGTTATACTACGTTATATGAGGGGATAACTCGAGATTTAAATATCGAAACTGATCATTCAGTTTCAAAGAATAAGGTTATTATATTTATTTTCTATTTCTCGATTATTTTTGGGTAGGCAGGCCTGAAGATCCGTCATTGCTATCTGTTGTAAAAAATGTGTTTTGATAATTACAACACTATCTTAATATATTAAGATAGTGTTATAATTATCAAAACACACCTGTTATAACCGGTGGATGATTGTTCCCATTTTTTTCACTTCAATAGACTAAATGGGAGATTTGGGAGTTATTGGAATGATTTAGCCTTATCTTTAGTTTCAGTGCTTGAAATTCGGTGTTTTTGTTTTATCAACAATATTCTTCCAATATTTTATAAAGTGGATATGAAAATTTTGTTACGCTTTCAACATATTATGTAAACCATGCGAATGTTGCGCCATTCAAACAATTCCAACCTCATTTCTATGCTCTTTTCCAATTTGATCGGAATTTTTTCATCTCATCTCGAGTGCTATGTTTTACCTGACACACGTAAATTCAACTGTTTGAATAGATTTTTTGTGGTTTGAATGAGAATGAACTATCCTGTGAAATATCAGCTGGATTGCTCTACTCGAAGATATGGGTGTTCATAATAGGGAATACTCCTTCTGACGAAAATGATGTATTTTTTATGAAATATCTTTGAAACATCACATTTTGAAACAACCATTTCAAGCGTTTCCCAAAAAAAATTATTTTAAGGACTTAAAAATGAAAAATAAAAATGAGTATTTAAAGTTTAAAGCGTTTTGTGAGAATTGCACAAGCTGGCAACATCGACTGAAATATGCCTTGATAATAAAGGACATCAAATGCATTATCTTGATGAGATAGACACAGATGGCTGTCTATGAAGTCTGCGACGAACGAGGAAGGTCGTAAAATTTTATGGGATTTTTATGGCCGGTTGCAGTTGAAGCTCGCCAGTAAGTACGCGCCTGTGAATCAACAGCTGTTATTTTATAAACAAGCTGATTGGACATTGTTCTTTTCATTGTCTTGTTTGCGCTGTTGCCAAATCGTAAACTCTGCATAAAGCGATTTAAATTTTAAAACCCCATATTTGAAGGATGATTTTGAATAGTTTCCGCGGTGAATTTGAAAAAATCATGAATGAAACTCATAATTATTCAGTTTAAACTTGCATATGCAGTGATAACCCAAATTGAGGAGAATTCCCCATTTAACCAGTTTTTCATACATCACCTTCTTTCTATTTAAAACCCTAATTCTCATTCAGTTTCAGGTCGTCTATCTCTAGTCAGCTGTTTTTCCTTACATGACCATTCACTTTGTATACTATTTAAGCATCACTTGAAAAATAATGCCGCCAAGTTTTAAGCAGAATTTCATGGCCGAAAATGGTTTGCAGTCCCTACAAAGAACAATTTGACGCAGTTGTTGCAATTACCGCAAACCCACAGTCTCATCCAGAGTTCCAGTATTAGTTCCTTACAGCAAGCTGGAGGAAACCGAAGATTTCAGAGTGGATACTGTTGAACGGGTAGAGATGATTAATGCCTTATGATAATAGAGTCCAATGATAAAGTGGCCCGGCCACTCAGGTCGGATGAAGGTCAGCATATACGTTTCGGTTTGAATGGTGGTGGTGGAGATCCTCTGTGGTTGTGATTGATTTGAAGGGGATTGGTGTTAAAATTCGGCAGCCTGTACCTAATGGAGGGGACAAGTGACGTAGACAGATTGTGTTAGACGATATTGATCATTCACTTGTAATGAAATCCTAAAGTATCTTTTGTCAAGATGAATTTCAGTATTTGCAAAAATATTCGAATATCGCGAAATTGTTATACAGGATTCTTCATCAGGAGATTAGCATACAAACAGGATAGAATGGAGGATACTAAGGTGCTTTCAAATAACCCATATTTTAAAGATCTATCGTCTTTTTCTACTAAGATACAGAATGATTTATCGTTTTTTCTCACTTATTCAATTAATCATAACTCATGAACCACCCTACACATTGTTCTGTTATTTGCTCCATATATTCCTTGTCCATGGTGGAGTGTTCAACAATAATAACGAAAAACACCTGAGTAGGTTTCGAGGCGAAGCAACATTCAATATTTTAAAATTATTTCGTTGTTCCGCATACAACTTTTTCACTTTTCTTGAGCCAAATTTTAATTTTTCTTTCAAGAGGTGGCAAGAAATTCAAGAACAATTTGTCTTTCCTCGAATGGAAATTTTCCAGAGTTATTTGATGAAAACATAAATTTTTTCTCAATCTTCTAATTACTGGCTCTGAATTCAATAGAAAAACAAAAGGTCATGTCCGTTTTAGGGACAAACTATTATTATCAATGAACGAGGCTCAAAAGCCCTGTATCCTTAAAAAAAGTATCATAACATTTGTTCATTGCACTAATTCGAAAAAAAAAGTTAAATGAGAATAATGTTCATTCCGTAGAAAACATAACTTTATTTCAAAGAAGAGAAATCTTCATTTTGAAGAATAAACAAAACAAAAAATAAAAGGTAAAGAGTTTTGGGTGAGGGAACGTGAAAAAGAAGAAACCACTTTATGTGATGGCTAACATTTCGCAAATTTATTTTTGCATCAACATGGCACTAGAAAAAGATGATGAATCAGGGGAATAAAGACAATCACTAAATTACAATCAAAATGTAAATAAAAAACCATAAAAGGTACAATTAGGAAGAGATATAAATAAACACAGAAATGAAAAGAGATTAGGATAGCACAGATAAAACAGTAGGACATCATAGTTAACAAAAGAACTGACATAGCTGAACTAAGTTCTTCCTATTTTAATTTACAGGAAGAATGAATAAGTGAATTGTTTTGAAACATGAACAGCGAGTTTCATAAAACTTTGATTGTCCGATCAACGATTTGATAGTCACTCGATTTATTTATTTATTTATTCAATACATAAGACTACAAATCATCATTAGAGTGATGTTCTAGTAGAATCATTAAATCTTGAATAAAATCAAATGAAATAAACAAACATTAGGCAAAATGTGTCATTGCAAAATCTTTAACAAATTTATTGAACAATTTGAGAGATTGTTTCCGTTTTACATGTTCAGGTATGTTGTTATATACCATTGCAGCCTGGTAGTAAGGTGAATTTTTGGCTCTATTTGTTCTGATATTATCTAGATGGAAATTGTTAATTTGTCTGGTATGGTAGTTGTGAATATTTAGTCTTTTTTTCGTTTCAGTGTTGAATTTTAGTAGGCCATGCTCGATTTTGTACATTAGTTTGCACTGCTCCACGAATTTTGTGATCTTCATGTTGGGTATCTTCAAGGTGTTATGTAACTCAGTTGTTGGGGTGTCATTTGGTAAATTGTATATAGCCTTCAAAGCTCGATTTTGCAGTCTTTGAATTCTCTGTAAGTTATTGATTGATGTGTTGGACCATATACTAATCAGGTATGTAAGCACTGAATGAATATTCGAGTAATAAATGGACCTTCTTGCTTTTTCACTGAGATAGGGACTGACTCTTCTCAATGCTCCAATCAAAGGTGTGAGTTTTCGTGACAAATAATCTATGTGTCCAGTCCATTCCAGTTTTGTATCGATTTTCAATCCAAGGTATGTGTGCAAATTTTTTTGGTTGATTTTTATTCCATTAAGTGTGATGTCAAGTGGCTTTGTGGGCTTATTTTTCTGACAGAAAAGGAGAGCAACTGTTTTGTCCACATTCAAGATGAGTCTATTGTCAGTCAGCCAATCCTGGAATTTCTTTAGATCAGTCTCGATGCGTTGCTGTAAATTGTCTAGATCCCTACCCTCGTAAAACAACGCAGTGTCATCAGCAAACATGTAGTAAAGTGCCTCCAATCCCACGGCTGCGAGATCTTCCACATACAAAAGATACAAAAGTGGACCAATCACTGATCCCTGGGGTACCCCTTTTAAAACCCTTTCCTCTGAGCTTCTTGTTGTTCCTAAGACTGTGTGATGTCTTCTGTTTTTCAAAAATGTTTTTATGAGGGAAAAGGCTTCTCTATTTATTCCCATGTTTTCAAGTTTTCTCAGCAGTAAATCGTGGTCAACCATGTCAAAAGCTTTTCGTAAGTCTATAAACACTACAACTACATAATTTCTACTATCTATGCTAGTACTTATTTTTTGGACTAGATCTGTTGTTGCTCCAAGGGTTGAGCTATTACTCTGAAAGCCATACTGATAGTCAGAGAAATTGAAGTATGAGCAAATTCTTTTTTTAATTACTGTTTCTATAAGTTTGGAGAATATTGAAGTGAGTGCTATAGGGCGGTAGTTGTTAGGGTTGGTCCTTTCTCCCTTTTTGAATATTGGTATTATTTTGCTTTCAAGACATTGTGACGGCATTGTCCCTGTTTTTAGAGAGTTGTTTATGAAATACAAGAGGTATTTGCTTATTACTGGATATAAAAATATCAAATCATTTGCTGTAATCAGGTCGTTCCCAGGAGAAGCATTTTTCTTAAAATTATGTAAAATTCCCTTCAGTTCGTCCTCTGTGCATTTTTTCAGATATATGGACCTATCAGAGCAGTTCAGCTCGATTTCATCTTCAATTGGGCCCCAGCTAGTGTCGGATTCGACATTTATGAAAAATTTATTCAATGTATCCGAAATTTCATTTGGATCTGTGTATTCTTCCCCATCGATTATCAATTTTTGGACGTTATTTTGTCTTTTATTACGTGTGTTAATTAATTCCTTTATAGTGCTCCATAGCTTTGTTGTACTTGAGCTTGCATTCATAAATCTTTTACGAAAATATATTTGTTTTGATCTTCTGATTATTTTGAATACTGCCTTCTTGAGTTCAATGAATTTTTCCTTTAAGTTCATGTTTGTAGGGTGTTTTTTAAATTTTACATAAGCTTTATCCCTTTTCTAGAACGAAATCACTGAAACCTTTTCATTTCTGAATATATTGAAGAAGTAGCTATTGAGAATAATCGAATGGATGTACAAACATCATAATTTGATGCGAAAATGATATTCTGAATGATCATGACTGAATTATCGATTGAAAATAAATTGACGTCTATTCGTCGATCAAGCTTTATGAAACCCGGGGCAAATGAACTACTATCAAATCAAGATGACCACTGTCATATAACTTGATGTTCTTCCACTGAAGAACAGAACTCAATCTTAATCAACCGTATGGTCCGGGTATATCTACACTTTGGTTTCTTTGGTTAGTAAGTGGCCATATACGGACCATATGTCGAATTCCTGACACATCGGTGCTAGGTCACTTCGGTCACCACAGTAACCATACTAACCACCTAACCTAACATACCTGCCTAATTTTCATCTCGAGTAGTACATTCGGTAGGACTCTTTCACGAGAAGAGTCGAACAGAAATATTTGACAAACATCCGTTTCCGGCTTGCATGATTTATCGCTGGAAACAAGCTACGCTATGGAAACTTTGTAGCTGAAAATGAGAGAAAAAGTCAATGGATCGTTTCTTGACAAGTACAACTTTTTTGAACTTATCTGGGTTTATTGGACAACCAGTAAGCAATTATAACAATATCCGAATTGAGGATGTGTTATAGTATATCAAAAATATTTCGTAATGTTTGAGGTCGAGCAGTTCAAATACTTGGGAAGCTTCATAAATACTAGGGCTAATCTGGACACGAAAATACATAACCGTATCTTTTCTGCATCATGGGCATTCTGGAAGCTTAAGGACAGAGTGTTTCAAAATCACGACCTTAATGTGAAGACCAGGCAGCTGTTTACAAAGCAGTGGTACTCCTAACGCTTCTTTACGGAAGCAAAAGCTGGACGCCATACAGGCGATATATTAAACAACTTGAACAAACGCAACAACGTCATCTAAGAAAAATAATGCACCACCGAGGGTTCCACAAAGTTTCAAATGCGGAAGTCTTGCAGCGCGCAAGTTGTATAACAAACGAGGGCCCGACTCAGTTGGAGCGGCCACATTCTGGAAATGTATGACACAAGACTCCCCAAAATAGCTTCGTATGACAAATTCACAGAGGAAGCTCGGAAACCAGGAGGCCAGCATAAGCGGTTTAAGTATATACTGCATCAATACCTGAAATCAGTTAATGCCATTCATATAGTATGAGAAACGTAGGATCATACGTATTTGAAACTCAGTAAATGATCGGGATGAATTGTTATCAAAATATTCATCTGATATCATATTTCAGCGTTGATGCAACATATTCTGAGAAGAATAGGAGAAATTTTGAACTATGCTTCAACATTGTATTCTTGAACCGAAACAATCTAGACGATTTCCGAACAATGTTGTTATCAATTATTTAATGAAATTGCAACTCTAATTATTGTTTAATTGGAACAACTCTCGAATTATCACATCAGAACAGAATCGTACAGCTTCCAAACTTTGCTCCATTCCTTGTAATTTGATTTATTCAACTATCGGAGAAGCGAACACACAAAAGACGTGGCATCAATAATTCACTTCAGATTCTGTGGTGCTCACTGCTAACATACATTTTCTGGAAAAGACAAATATTTCGATTAATTCCCAGCAAATTCATGTTATTTATCCTGCATAGGATGATTAATAAGACTACAATCCGTTTTGTCGGAAATTTATCGTCTTCAAAGCCCTGATATCCGGACGGTTTCACAATATAATACTCCACTCATTCAAGGAGAAAACAGTGCGTCCCCATCAAATTTTTAACTTTAACGTTTATGATGAATGATAAATAATAGGTCAATTACTCTAACTTCGAGCATAGGAAAAATTATCGAAAATTTACCAATAACTCCAATAACATACAAAGTGCGACAATTACCACATTTCAAAAAATCGTGGGAAAGCAGGTGATGGTGGCAGGAGCGTGGGGTTTGTGACATTTGACGCGAAATGACATCTCTAGTTTTTAGTTGTCGCAACGGTTTGGTCATTTTTGGCCATAGACATAGAGACATGCACTGAGCAATGTCAGTATGAAATTGGCTTTTTTTATAGAAAGAGACAAATGATCGTCGGGCATTTACCTTCTCTTTTTTGTTCACATATAGGTGAGTGTGGACCAATCAATATTCTAGAAAGAGACAACTGCATTCCCGACGTGCGTTTCTCTCTGTCACTTTTTTTGACCGTATTTCATGCATAGATAGAAAGGGAAGGCACAGTCCATTTCTATATGTCTATGTTTTTGGCTTTTCGTACTGGTGCCTCTATTTCGTAAAGTATCAGTGATATCGAGAAACAAATGTTACTTTCTATAGACACTTTGACGTAGAATGCAGTGGCTGTTCGAAATTCGAACATTATTCTAAAAAATAATCAAGTTCAATAATATGGAAAATTCCATCTAATTATTCACAAAACTGGGTCACGCCGAGCGAGCCGTCGATCTACCGAAATCTGCTGACTGGCTAGAAACAATTGATGCAACCGGGGACTCCGTCAGTGCAGTAATACCAAATATGGCAATGTTATTTCTATCGTCATTATTCAATTTAGTATATAAGCTTAGACTGTAATTAATAAAATCATCATTCATCTTTAGTTTGATCAATATACCTCTTGGGCAACTGTGGAGTTAAGACATTCCCTTGAACGTTCTGAGTCTGGTCGTTCAGTTGCCCCTAAAAACTTCAAGCAAGTGTTGTTTCAACCAAAGAAACAACATTTTTTGGTCCTTCGAGCCGGATCGAGAGAAAGGATTTACGACCCTAATCTCGATCAAATCATCAACGCCTGTGGGGAAGACTTCCAGAGCCAAATCCAGCGCCAGCAGAAGCCCTCCAGAGCCAGCACCAGCATCCGTGAAGAAGCCATCCAGCGCCAAATCCGAGCCCGTGAACAAGCCTTCCGGATCAAAAATTCAAAAAGCCAGGGAACACACCGAGTCCACTGGAAAAAATAAGAGCTAAGGATTTACAACCCTTATCTCAATTAAATCATCAACGCCTGTGGGGAAGCCTTCCAGAGCCAAATCCAGCGCCAGCAGAAGCCCTCCAGAGCCAACAACAGCATCCGTGAAGAAGCCATCCAGCGCCAAATCCGAGCCCGTGAACAAGCCTTCCGGATCAAAAATTCAAAAAAGCCAGGGAACACACCGAGTCCACTGGAAAAAATAAGAGCTAAGGATTTACGACCCTTATCTCAATCAAATCATCAACGCCTGTGGGGAAGCCTTCCAGAGCCAAATCCAGCGCCAGCAGAAGCCCTCCAGAGCCAACAACAGCATCCGTGAAGAAGCCATCCAGCGCCAAATCCGAGCCCGTGAACAAGCCTTCCGGATCAGAAATTCAAAAAAGCCAGGGAACACACCGAGTCCACTGGAAAAAATAAGAGCTAAGGATTTACGACCCTTATCTCGATCAAATCATCAACGCCTGTGGGGAAGCCTTCCAGAGCCAAATCCAGCGCCAGCAGAAGCCCTCCAGAGCCAACAACAGCATCCGTGAAGAAGCCTTCCAGCGCCAACAACGAGCCCGTGAACTAGCCTTCCGGAAAATCAACAAAAAAAAAATCTTCAAAGCAGAGATTCATGAAACCTTCAACCAACATGGAAGAAAAATTGGGAGAACAAATGACTATTGGCCAAGACCTGAGCAAATGGACAGATAAAAAAGAAAACATGAAAATAGGAGATATCGTACTAGTCAAACAGGACAACATTAATCCCAACTATTGGCCCTTGGGAAGAGTGACGCAGTGTCACCCAGGAAACGTCGGATTTGTGAGAGTAGCTACGATACGATGCAAAGATGGTAAAGAGATCAGAAGACCTACAATCAAAATCTGCATACTCCCGGTCGAGCGAGAAGAAAGAAGAAACGATAAGACTAACAAAGTCGGACCTTCCTCGAAAAATAAAGAATTCCAGACGAGAGACCAACTCCGGACGTCAGCACCCATTCATGACCATGCCCAATAAGGCACTCGATCGAGTGTCACACGAGTTAGAAATAGGAAATTAGGAAATAGGACAATAGAAGTAACAGATTGCCAACACTGGAGCTCCAACATCATAGCCTGCAGCGTTTCGGCCTTGGGAGTAATGTTCGAAATTCGAACATTATTCTAAAAAATAATCAAGTTCAATAATATGGAAAATTCCATCTAATTATTCACAAAACTGGGTCACGCCGAGCGAGCCGTCGATCTACCGAAATCTGCTGACTGGCTAGAAACAATTGATGCAACCGGGGACTCCGTCAGTGCAGTAATACCAAATATGGCAATGTTATTTCTATCGTCATTATTCAATTTAGTATATAAGCTTAGACTGTAATTAATAAAATCATCATTCATCTTTAGTTTGATCAATATACCTCTTGGGCAACTGTGGAGTTAAGACATTCCCTTGAACGTTCTGAGTCTGGTCGTTCAGTTGCCCCTAAAAACTTCAAGCAAGTGTTGTTTCAACCAAAGAAACAACAGTGGCATAGACAAAGTCTGTCTGCCACTTCAGTGATAGAGTGATATATTTCATCTTTTTAAACATAAACCGCAGGTTTTTTTAACAAATTGCAGTCCCATATTTTTTTTGATTCAAAATATATAAGTCGTATCTCTAATTGTTCTTCCAATAAAAAAACTCAAAAACTAGTTCGATCTTGTTGGCAGGTCATTTCATTGAAATATGCGAACTTTATGCTCCTAAATTGTGTCAGGCTATTATATGACACAGGCTTTGCCTCTGGTGGATTTCATTAGGTTTCTTGAAAGTGAATCATTTTTTCATCTTTTCAAATATCCGGAATGGAAGTGATCTTCAAAGTCTCTTATATTATTAGTAATAATAATGAGGTTTATTCTTCGAAACTACAAAGTTGTTATAATTTTGATGTCTGAATGATAAACCTAAGGAAATCCACTAAAGGCAAAGCCTGTGTCATTTAATAACCTGGCACAATTTAGGATCATAAAGTCCATTATCATATTTTATCAATGAAATGACCTGCCAACTAGACCTAACTAGTTTTTGAGTTTTTTTATTGGGAGAACAATCAGAGACACGATGTATGTTATATATTCTGAATAAAAAAAAAATATACCAGGAATATATATCCATCTTGAAAACTTTTTTCGATACATTCGAGGTAATTGTGGATACATTTCATTGCATTTTCGACATGTTCTCTCGACAACTTTGTCACATTCGCCAAAAATTTCAAATATGTAAATTCATTAAAGCTTCATGTGTAAATCTTTCTTGAGCCATTATTTATAGAAAAACCTCGAAACAAAACACCTGTTAGGCAATAATTTTTTATTTTGACATTTATGGATTGAACTGATTCATTGATATTATATCGATCTATGAATGACATAGAAAAAATAACAATACAAAAGAAATTAACGCTTATTGAATCAATCTGAAACCTTATAAACGCATATAACTCGGAATCTTGTTGAGATAGGTATAGGGACGTGAATAGAAAAATTATGGAGTGTGTTGTACTGATGCCAAAAATTGAAAAATATACAAGGTGTTTGATTTGAAAAAACAGACTTTTTCACGACAATTTGTTGCCAAATTGTCGTACATCCGGCAACACTGGAAATGTGAAATTATTTTGAAAATGTACCTTAGATGGCCAAATATCGATCCACAAAATTTGAAATCATCACCATCAATAGTTTCCATAATAATCTAATAGGCCACTCACCTTGGGACACCCGATATACCTATTACAAAAATTTTATTAAATTCAAGGAAGTATTTAATCCTCACAGAATAGATTGCAAGCAATAAGTCTTATGGTGGTATTCTGCTTTCATCTGTAAGCCAATCTGTAACTTTTCATAAGCTTACAAGAAAATTGCATTTCTGGACGTTTTTAGTGATCTGTAGCTTACAGGAATCCGTAACTATTTACGATAAGTAGTTCAAACGTAACACTGCAAAGAAGATAATTTGAGGAACATTTCCAGAATTGCATTATTTACGAATCTGAACGAAGTTTAAGCTCTAAGGCCCGTTTGCACCAATACCCCTTAAAACGAGTACTTAACTAAGTGTCGTTTAAAGTTAATGGACGCTTAATCTATTCCCAGTTGCACGACTGTGGCTTAACAGAATCTTAAGAAAGGGGCCCTTAAGTTTTTATATCTAGTGATATTTCAGTTTTTTATTTTGGTGCAACTTCGTTCTAGTCCAATAAATCCATTTCATTGGTTGGCCGGTTGCCGATGATCGTTGTCATTTCATTAACCTAACTTTATTGTCGCGTCAGTCAGTGTCAAGGATATTATTATAATATTATCAAAGAGTAAAAACTTTTTGTTGTTGAATTAGCATTAATATTGGTAATGATAATGATTGTCAAATAAAAGGTACCTAAGTTTATATAAGTACAACACCTTCTTTGTCTTGGTGAATTGGTCTTGTGTGAATTTGTTTTACCAATGTTGAAGAGGAACGTGAAGAAAATGCTCTTGTTAGTACGAATACGGTGAATGATTGCCAAGCAAGTGGTGGTAATTTACGAAGGGTTCTCAAATTCTCAACAGAAGAAAAGAGTATGTTGCTAACTATGGTATGATTTGTGACACCAAATTGAAAATTAAAAAAGACTGATGGCCTTACAATAAAGGCAAAAAAAAAAGTCTTGTTATTTAGTAATGAATTCATACATTTTTCAAAATCTATCAAAAATGGGGAGTTCTGCAGCCAGTTCAACAAATTATTTTAGGTTAGAATCCCGCCCTTAAATACCTAAGTGGTCATTACAGGAGCGCTTAAATTTAAGTCTAGCTTTAGCCATTCAAATGTCACTTAACAGTTGGTGCAACGTAATTTAAGTTAAGGGTTCATTTTAAGGGACACTTAACACTAAGTGCGTTTGGTGCAAACGGGTCTATAAGTTTATGGTGATCAGAAAACTTTCATGACCATTATTGACTCGATGGCGTTGCCGGATTGTGAAAATGACGTAGAATGTTCATAAGAGAACCTTTCTGAAATCAGAATTTTCGTAAGTGAATACAGATAAAATGCAATATCTTAAAATTCGAATTTTAATGACATATATTTTGAAATCTAGGGAAATAGCACATTATTAGGTACACCTAAATTAATATTCATCGGTTCACGCACTGAGTTCGAAAAGCAAAATTTCCCAAATTCCTAAACCCCATCTTTCAGGGATTAATAGCCGACCACCGCGTCGAAAAAAACAGAATTGAAATGTCTAGTGAGGTCCGTTAATTAATTCAGCGGAAAATACGCTTCTCATGCGTTCCAAAAAGTAAACAAGGGATATGTACCTACGCTACAACCAATTACACTGTATTCGGATAGAGAGTAAATAGAAGACGAATAACACGATTTAAACGAGCCTTGTCCATTTCCATAGAAATGAGAAAGCCGATATTGATGGTAGAAACGTGTTTTAGGACAGGTTTTGAAAATAATTTGAAAGAGTTGCGAATGGCCTGAAAATGGTTCTTTGATGGGAACTTGCCTGGTAATTTTCAGGATACTCTATGCACATTGGCTTTTTCACTCTGAAGCCACTCAAGTTATATCTGAAAATGGTAGCAACTCATTTTTTTGCGTGAATATATCATGCCCAAATAGGTAACGATAGGTAATAGTAGAGTGATGGTGAGATGAACATTTTGAGTACAGCAATTCTTTTCTTAGGAACCGAAAATTGGCACATGTCTCCCTAATCCATGGGAGAGTTGAACAGGGGGCGAGGGATACTTGACCATAAGTTTGTTTTTCAGGATGAACATTGATAGAAAACCATTTCCAATGACCAACGATTGTCTAAGGTTTTCATTATCAGATGTATCAGCGTATGAAATAATATTTTCTATTGCAGAGTCACTCTCACTTATTCCAATCAAGATGAACTTCACCTTTGAACAAAAATTTCACATTTGTATAAACAATTAGCAGGACAACTGGCGCGTATTTGTGGCTGTTCATCTTAATGCATTAATATAATAATAATAATTAAGTATTTATTAGTACCTTGAACATTTACAATGTATAGGACAAGTCAAATGAAAAATAGAAAAATCTATTTTTGGGAACTTATTCTACTATGACATTTATCGAAAATCCTGTAGTAAACTTTTCGCATTAATTCACTCAAACATAAAATTCTCAAATGCCACCACTCTTTTGGGTGTCCCAATAGAGGGAAATTCTTTGCCATCCTCTTTATTCACAATCTTTCTGATTGTGGAAATATTCAGCTGAAATATAAGTCGTTTAGATTCAGATGAAACGTTATATAAATTCTCTAACATTAAATATATTCACTACCGTCTGACGTATTGTGGATTTTAGAATATCAGATTATAACTATTTGAATGAGCGGACCTGAATTCTAAATAGCACTTTCTGAAACCCTGTGTCTTTTATCAATCACTTTCAGCATTTTCGTAATATTAATTGCACAGACTTTCTCTATGATTAATTGATATGGGTTGTGGCAACGGCGTTATGACATTTGCGACATTTCATGAGTGCCAACCTTACTCCGTTCTAGTTACAAAAACTTGAGAAAATTATTTCATGGCCAACCGACTGCTAAAATAAATGCAGTATAGATGCCATCATTGTTGACGCAAATGCAGAATGACACGCTCATATCATATTTTTTTACCCACTTAATCGGGGCCGGTAAACTCAAGATAAGAGCAGATCTACAACAGAGTCAATGAGCAGGACATGAAAGTTGATAAGATACGTATCCGCCTTTACCTTCTGAAACATTCAAAGCACATATCCATATAGATTTTCGTCATTTTATTGAACCCAATGCATCAGCAACAAAGGAAGTGGCATGGCTATCATAGAAGTTGGACCGCAGAATCCTAACTTAATACCAAGGGTGGTGGTATTGCATGTTTAAGCAATAACGAAGCAATTTTGTCACCCTTTTCATTTGTCATACAAAATAGTCCTACAACTGCTGTTCGGAAACGACCTTAAAGAGCAGTTACAAAGCAAAAGACGTTCTAATACCTCGCATTTTCATGATTTTAACCGATACGACCTTCGATTTTGGAAGTGTGCAAGTTTCAGTGTGACATGCATTCTCAACGAGAACAAAAAATTCTCATAAAATCGTCCTTGATTATGAATCTCAAAAATTCATGATTTTCTTGAGTAGCCCAAGAAAATTAGGTCGAGATAGAGCCGTGCTTCCTAAAAATTGCTGTAGTGCTACAATAATTCATATTCGCAATAGCATTTCAAAGTTATAATTTGGTCATAATTTGAACAGATCAGTTCTAACAAAAAGCTTCTATTCTCAATTCCCAAACAAGCAACAATCGACCCTTCTGCAACAGATCTCTAAGATAGGGGGTTAGGAGCCAGGGCATAAAAATGAAATATGAATCGTCCTACAACTGTTTTCTGCTTATACTGCCAAAATGATTGGTCCTCGGAGTGCGATTTCCACTCGATGCGGATGTGTTGGCAGGACGCTTGGAGAGCCGCAAATTACGAATTTCCAATTTTGGAGGGAATATGACTGGAAGATTTGGAGATGTAAATATCAAGAACAACAATGAAGTCGCAACAGCAGCCATCCATTCTGAAACGAATATATCTCAGATATATTTGGCTTTGGGTTTGTGCAAGACAAATCATTTCCAATATATACAGCCAAAAGCTCTTTCCAATCTGAAATTCAAAAGAATGAATGGAATTGTTTTCATTTTCACATTGTTTCTGGCTAAATTTGCAGCCACCAAATTCGAGAATAATTTCCTTAAAGGTGGACTTTCGAGCCGGGCGTCTATGGCGACAGTGCGACATTAGAAGTGACTCGTACGAATTTTAACAGTAGATTCTTGAGGTCAAAAGAAACACTTTTTTTCACACCATTTTGTCCGATTCGGTCCTAATGAAAAGATATAGCCATTTTGAGTTTTCATAATGAGCTATGCTACACCTGGATTAACAAAATTTCTTCAGAATAACAAGCTAAATCTACGACACTAGTGTGGATCTTTTAAACAGTGCTTCATTCAGCCAAGTCACAAAATTTTTCGTATATCACAGAAATTTTCTTGTTTGTTTTTGTTTTCTGGTTTTACTTCCACTTAGAATAAACTTCATATTAAATTTTTTGCGGTCGTTTCTCTAAAATAGTAATGGAAGAATGATCTAGTTTCAGTTCTTCCGTGATGTAATTCAGATAAACTATGCAGGAGCCTATATATATGTACCTATACAAATTTCATCAGGTACTCAATAAAGTGTAAAGCTATATTTTGTTGAATTTCCTGATCTCGAAAGAGCCCAAGCCAAACAACATCATCTATGGCCGTGTTAAGGGACGTCGAACGGTAGTTAGATCTACCTAATGAACTTCTGATCCACTTCGAAGGTGATTCTTTTTAATCATAAATGGATCTCGCCTTATAGCAGCTGAATAATAAACGAAATTCATTCTGACGCATCATATTTGCTGATATAAATTCCACAAATGTTATGATCTGAATTAATCTAGCAAACCACTATCACTCAATTTGTTCCATGTTTGTCGAGGTATGAGTTGTGATGCTCTGCCGATGTCAAATCAGACCAAAACCATGGTCACTATCTACACTATCTCGAAGAAATGGTGTTTTTGTTGGTAATTTCAGTTATGGTGGTTTGATAGTTCAATCGTAACATTTGTCGATTGTAAATCAGCGGATATGATAGGCGCGTTTTTTAATTCACTGATCTGCTGTGATGGAAGAATGATAGTCCACCAAGTCGTTTCTACATTATTGTGGTGGAGATGGTGGGCACATCTTTTCCGTTTTTCGATTCAACAATTCAATCCTCCAAGTTTTGTAATTTCCACTGTCTGTAAAGCTTGATGAGTGTGGTGGATCGAGTATTAGTTAGGTTATATTTATATCTCAGCACGATCACAGAGCCACAGAAACAATTGTATCGTAGCCAGGAGAAATAGATAACACGGGTCAACACCAAATTTGACTTTGACTGCAAAGCATAAAATTTCGATAGTTTAGATCCTAATTAGACAAAAAAAAAAATATGGCATGAAAAAGTTTGCTTCTTGATTCAACGATAGCATTTACAAAAAACAAGCAACATGTGGAGCCCATGGCTTGTCTTGATTCCAAACAGGAAAGTCCAAATATGCTTCATAGGCTTCAGAGAGAACGTGAGATGTCTTTAATTCGTATTTCACGTCACGAATTATAATAAATTGACCACATATAAAACAAAATGCATCAGCATCGTATTTACACTTTCTTGACGATATTTGAAGATTGTCTGGGCTAGTAAACAACACCTGATCATTGTTTATGACTCGTGTGCCCTCTAGCGGCACCTAGTAAACGTAAACACCCCACTCTCATCGGACGGTCTTTTTGAATTATTAAAAATTATAAAAAAAATTAAGAACGACTATCAATACTATAACTATCACAAAAGCAAACTTTATACCAAAAAAAGTTATTTTCTTTTCGTTTTTGTGCATAATTAAAATCCTAGTATAAACGTTAGGACAAAGAACAAAAATTTTTTTTTTAGAGTCGTGTAATTAATAGGGATCAAGAAAAAAAATTTCCAAAGTCTATATGTAAATATTTTGGGTATGTGGCCTACTTAACCCTAACCTTCAGCGCCTTCAGCAGCCTTCCAACATAAGGAAGGATTAAAATAAAAATTTTAGGGTGTTTTTCTGATATATCATGTGTAATCTTAAAATTAGCTCATCTTCGGATGAATGTGACTCAAATGAAGTTTGTTGATCTTCATAAAAAAATTAGAAATTTTTGTATACACATACTGTATAATCTTGTTGCATACGTTTAATAAATATGAGGAAAAAACAAAGAATCACACATATATTAATAGATATGCTAATCAGAGCTACTAGCCTGTGCTGCTTATGTCCTCTGTGTTATGTAAGAGATTTTCAACATTTTTCTGACGAAATTTTTCAAATTTTTTTTCATAAATTCTCGTCTCTACTGCTGCTACTTTCTTGGTATGCTCACAATGAGTATTCAGTAGACTGTTGAATATAAATCAATCTCAAACTGTAACTGAAATAGGTAGGTATAGGTACTCTTTCTGTAACACTGTAAATAAATGTATATTATGTTTCAATCTTATGACCGAAATAAATTTGTTGATTCGGACGATCATTGAAAACGAATGTTGTTTCCCTGCACCTATAACAGTTCCGATTGCTTTGGAACTACACACTTGATAATGCTAACATGAATTCTGTTGGGAGTACTTTACAGACATCACAGATCTAAGCGTCAGACTCTTCGGTATCTCAGATGGTATAGCATCCGACCGTCATTCATGCATGGGTCGTGGGTTCGAGTCCTGCTCGGGAAAGTGCTTTTTTCAGGATTCAATAATTTGTCTAGATGCTGTTAATTATTCAATTTAGATTTGCAGATGTCTAACGCAGTTGTTGACGAAGCGTTAGGTGGAACTTTTAATATTCAAATGAATTCGAGATGAATGTATTAAATCGATACCTACTCAATATTTTAGATGACTATTGAGGCAAAGTCGATTTTTTTATGATCAGGTCATTTTAGAACCTGTACAGGGTGTTCAAAATTCGTTGTCTACTGATGGGATCTTGGGAACTATAGCAACTAGAAGAAAACGGATGACATATTTTCGAGCTCTTTTTTCATGACTAATCCAAATCTTAAAACAGAATCGGCCTCTTATTTTAGATGTTCTAGAAAAAAAAAGTTCTCATAACTTTTTACAGATCTCAAACTTGAACTTTCTTAGGCACTTGCCTACGTAGAATCTACTGATAAAAGATTTTTTTCCAATTCAGAAATAACAAATTCAATAAAAGTTTGCATTTAAAAAAATGAAAGTTCACCTAATGATTGGAAATGAAAAAATACTTTGAGCTCATTGGTGGATTTTACGTTAAAAAGTGCTTGTAAAGTATAGTAGGAGGCTACGGTTTTCAACATTCTTTGTTTCTCTGAAAAAGAGCTCGGAAATGTGTCATCCATTTTCTTCTAGCTCTTATAGTTCTCAAGATCCTCTCAGTAGACAACGAATTTTGCCCAACCTTTACACTTGAAACAGATCAAAGGAAATGAGAAATTGTTCGGAACTATTCCTCAAACTAACATATTTGATGAAAGATTTCTCTATTTCTGAAGCATTTGGCAATCGCTCCATATCGTTATTTTTATTCTGAAGATTTATCACGTTTTAGGCATTTTTCACGAAAAATCATTGTTGCACATTGGTCAAGGAAATCGTTTTCGTTTTCCCATATTCGCATTTGAAAGAGTTCAGAGAAAAAATGTGGGTGTAGAGTACCAGTATTATAAACGGTGCCTCCAATCTCCCGTATCCGTATGATTTGTTCAAATATCATTGAATATCCCAATATTCTAGAAGTTATGATTTTCCATTGAATTCATATTTCGAATATAATATGACCATCTTTGTGATAAACGGAGATATATCTTCAGAAGTTTTCTTCCACCCTTCGTGATCCCAAGAAGGAAGCTTCATAACCATGATATGAGAAACGACTTCAGGCATAAAATACAATCTTTATAAACGTCAAAATCACGAAGCGCGAAAGTTCCTTTGATACCCCGTACGGGACAACTGATGAAGCGTCGACCTAATACGAGGGAGCACTCATAACAGATTGCAGCTTCCAAATGCATGACTTGCGCCTGAAATTCATATCTCAAGTTGTCAAGCATATTACAAGATGCATGTATTCCTAGCGAAAAACATAAATTAGGGTTTACTTTCGTATTGATTTCGTTTCTGAGGAAGACAATATTAAATATTGAACTCTCTGAAGCGATAATAACAACGAAAGGCATTAGGCGGGGATGTGGTGTATCAACACCGCTTTTCAAAGATTAAGGGCCTTGTCACACAGGAGAGGAGCAACAGAAATGCGATGCATCACCATTTCGCAACATGGTCCCATTTCTCTGAAAATATTCTTCTAATATTCAAAAGTATAAACAAGTGAACAAATTTCCATTTACATCACTCAACGCAAATAACCATAGCACATGTAGCTGGAAGACCTTTTCCACCATATCTACGCAATAGCGACACGCCTTCGACATGGTCCAAAAAGCCCACATGGACTTGTTCCACAAATGCAACGTGGTTTATACATTCAGTTCAGTGAATATAGTTATTTATGTACCAAGGACGAAAAACTGTCCATTACAGTTGAGCCTGCAAATTGGTAGCCGAGGCGCAGCCGCGGAAAGCAAGTAGGCAAGACAATATAGACAGTTTTTTGCCAAGGTGCATATTACATTTTTTCGTCGACATCACTAGCCATCGTTTGTTCTCTTAACTGTCCTCAAGAGTATTCCAGGCTAACTCAAAGTTATCCTCAGTTATAGCAAAACTGTCTACTAAACGCTTGGCATCTTCATATAAGCTTGTTTTCAAAGAGTGAAGCTTTGTAAGATTTGAAATACTTTGTTTCCTAATGACTAAAGTAGTGAACAAGTCTCAGGAGGATTCCCACTCGCAAATTGCAGAAGAGATTATACAAAAAAGGCTTTCGATAAACTGTTATCTGAAAGCAATTCCGATTAAAAAGTGGCACGTTCAACAAGAAAGCAATAAACATTGTAACGTGGTTTCCTCGGAGAAAACTTATCTCGAGCGCCAGCTATTCTTTAAGGGAGAATAGCAAACCTACCAGCTGCTAGTCGGAGACAGAGTTCGCTGTTATCTAGGGTGGTAGCGATAACGAAGTAGTCAAAATCAAATTACGTGCCAGTTTATTCACACCTTCGGAAACTGATTATATATACAACGGAAATATGTATAGGTATGAAATATGAGCGAATCTATCAGCAAACATACATTCTGGAAATTCTTTCCGATCACGAGCACTTTGTAGAGCTTATACCGGGTACATTGAAAAATCAAAGGTTGTTCAATAAATTGCGCCAACCAGAACTGACGGAATGGATACTAAGGATGACCTCGCGAAGTGAAATGACTTGCTATACGGTATCGGGATGTAATTAATTGTATTTCTCTGATGAAAAGAAACACAACCAGGGCGGATCTATTCGAGACTTTTATTCGCTACCCCAAGGGCTAACGCTCCATGACTGATAGCGAAGAAACGGTCTTTTTTTGAACGCAACTACGGGATTTCACTGACGACGAGCGGTATCTCTTATCCTCTACCCCAAGGGCTTACGCACCATGACTAATAGAAAAGAAGAGATTTCGATTTCAACACTTATGACGCGGAACGCGAACAGGGGGGTGGACGGGACTTTCTCTTCAATACCCCAAGGGCTTACGCACCATGACTGATAGCGAAGGGAAAAGTCAAACTCGCGAAACAGGGTAAAGTACGATAAAATATAACAGAAAGCGATACAGTACAGCAGTGTCAAAGAAGTAACCGGTGTAGGTCTAATTAAGTAACTGAACGGTAAAGACGAGGACCTAACTCCTCTATTTCAGGCACTCGCGTAAAACAAACGAAAACTTAAAATTAATTCCTAAGAGCAATAACCCTCGCAACACAAAATTATTTCTAAATTCGTTGAACGGCTTGTCGTGCACACAATTAAAGTCGAATCGCAGAGAAAAGAGAGTACGAAGCGTAAAAGTGACTAAAGAGTAAAAGAGTCAAGTGAAAGTGACTGAAGTAAAAGAGAGCGTCGCGGGGAAAAATCTGCTTTTATTGGCAAACCCCCCACACGTTAAAAATCTGAAAATTCCAGAATGTGACAAGAGTGAAAAACGTCGTCAGCTCCGGTTTATCGCATATCAACATCAGAAAAACGTCAAAATCTTCAACGGCATGCGAGAAAAACAACGTTAAACACAGATAAACGGTTTTTTTACATTTACTCTGCCTATCGGAATGAATACACTGAATATTTGAGAATTAAATATTTTCAAAGACGGAAATATGAAATGAAAGGAATGCACTAAAATGAACTCCAATTTTTCTCAAAAAACTGGAGATCATTCCAACAACTTGAATGATTTCGGAAAAAATTTATAAATAGATAATTTGAAAGAATTAAAAAAATCAAACTAGCTGCCAATGACAAAGCAATTCAAAAATTAATATTTTTTTCAAATGCAAAACCTCAAGCAATATTTCCCAAAAAAAACTCAAAACATGCAATACAATATCTCAGCTGATCAAATTCAATTTCAACTCCACACAAATATGAAGGATTCTCCAAATTCAATGATCTCTGAGCCTCTCGCCCATCTGATTAACTTGTCGGTCACTTCAGGCAGGTTTCCTAGCGTCTTAAAAACTGCTGAGGTTATTCCCGTACACAAGAAGAATGCTGCTGACGATATTGCGAATTTATCGTCCAATATCTTTCTTGAGCACTCTGTCGAAAGTCATGGAGAAACTAATTCTCAATAGAATGTTGGATTACTTAAATAAATTTTCGTTGATCACAGAAAGCCAACATGGCTTTCGACTCAACCGGTCGACCAATACAGCTGCTTGCGACTTGATCAATTTTGTATACGACTGCTTGGATGGCGAATCGCATGTGGCAGGACTTTTTTTTGATGAGTCGAGAGCATTCGACTGTTTGAATTTCGATTTTATTCTGGCTAAGTTGTATAGCCTCGGATTTAGGGGTGTCTTTCTCGACTGGGTTAGAGATTTTCTGGAAAACAGAGACTTCTACGTTCGTGTAGGCCAGCAAGAATCTTCCAAATATCTGACGGAACTAGGAGTCCCGCAGGGTTCTGTATTGGGACCTCTTTTATTTATTTTATTTATCAATGATCTTCCTCTTTATGTTATTGTTTATGCATCGATCTTAGCCCATATCAAAATAGTCTTGTTTGCTGACGATACTTCTTTTATAATTCGAGCATCCAGCCTTGTTGAACTCACCGCTAGCTGTGAACTTGTAGTGCGCTGTTTTACTGATTGGTGTTTTCGGAATTCTATAATCCTGAATATAAATAAGACTGATCTCCTGTACTTTCAGTCGCGAGATATGAATTGCCAGCTGAGCTTGAAACTTTCGACAGGTGAGTTGAAGAATTCCGATTGTGTAAAGTTCCTCGGACTGTGGGTTGACGGAGTTCTGAGTTGGAAGAATCATGTTGACTCAGTTTGTTCGAAATTGGGTAGTGCATACTTCGCCATTAGGAGTCTCAAGCAGATTCTACCAAAAGAATCTCTAATTTGTATTTATTACTCACTCGTCTTCTCTCATCTGAGTTATAACGTAGTATTATGGGGCGAGTCGTCTACAAGTTATCGTGTATTTATCGCACAGAAGAAGATCATTCGACTCATATTCAATCTTTCACCTATGGAGTCCTGTAGACCCTACTTTGTTGGGAGCAGATTGTTGAGTTTTCCCTGTATTTTTTTACTTGAATGTTTACTATATATTAAAAGAAACATTGGTTCACTAAAGAAATGCTCTGATTTTCATTGTTACAATACCAGGCATAAGGATATTCTCTGTATTCCAAAACATAGAACAACTAAATTTGAGCACTCACCCATGTACTGTGGTATCAAGCTTTTTAATCATCTTCCAGAGAAGTTAAAAGTTTTGGAGTACAGAGAATTCAAGAGAGAAATAAAGGAATTATTGATTGTGAATT
Organism: Coccinella septempunctata; assembly: GCF_907165205.1. Classification (NCBI taxonomy): domain Eukaryota; kingdom Metazoa; phylum Arthropoda; class Insecta; order Coleoptera; family Coccinellidae; genus Coccinella; species Coccinella septempunctata. The sequence goes on from NC_058196.1 coordinate 18,932,799, forward strand.
GTTTTTATAGTGTTGGTGAATTTTTGAATTTTTCTATTGTTTGAGGTTTATGGATTTTTTTCATTTACTTTTCTTTGTTACTAGGGTATTAATCTATTTTTCTTAATTTTTCATTTTGTTTTCATTTCTGACGTGTTCTATACAGATGTAACCTGTCCTAAAGAATGAATAAAATTATTATTATTATTATTATTATTATCTAATCAAATACTTACTGAGAGAAATTGAAAACAGAGGAAAATTCCTCAAGAAATTAACTTTTCAAGAAAATAGAAAAAGAGATAGAAAAGAATGAGCAAAATAGTCAGGGAATACTAGCAGGCCGGGGAGTTGAATCAGTCTTACCGAATCCTGTCTGTGATCAGTGCTAACCTCACTGTAATTCATATAAACTGACGTGGATTCGTTTACATTTGCGTTTGGTAAATGTCAAAAATTTAAGGCCTTTCCGATTGCTCTGGGCAGTGTATTGGCATTGTTTACTATGATGCAACGCATACATGGTATTGCAACGCGGTAAAGAATAACTGATCCAATGCTCTTTCTACCTAGACATATCTTACCACGACTCAGCACAAGCAGGTGTTCAGACGTAGCAGCCATTCTTGAGACAATTTTTAGTGCGTTACAGTCCCAACCACGTTCAAATTTGGTTTCAATCGCAATTTCACAGTTCGCGTTCATAAAAACATAATAATATACTTTAGCCATATAGTTCATTGAACTACACTGAAATATAAAAAAATAATATGTAGTTAATAATTCTAATCCACATAGGAATAACAATAGTAGGTAATATAGTGAGTATGGCTTAAAACAGTTTATTATGACACACTAAAATACAAGAAACTACATTGCAAAATCCACTGAAGTGTAATACCAGTGTGCATCTCCATGTAATTTTGCATTTGGTTTATTAAGATAAATTTTTTACTCCAAAGATTTTAGCCTTTTAGGAATGTTTGGCATTTTTTTCTTGAATGACCTAGCTTGAATATATTTTGCGCCGCATGATGAACCATTACGTCTAATTTTTCTTCTGCTCACTTATTTTGGCTGGTTGTTCAGCAACAATGATTTTTTTTCATTAATATGAAATGTCCATTATTGGATCCTGATTAATATTCGAACTTATATTGCCCTTAAAAAATATAAGCGACAACATAACTCTGGAAGTCGTAGATGAATTCACAAAAAATCATAATTGTGGTATTCACTATCAGAGGAGGAAACTCCAAGAAAAAGTATACTATACACAATTGGAAAGAATTTACGGAAACTGCAGAAGAACTCACAAGAATAAGAGAGATGCGCAACAGAAAAGAGCTAGAACAGAAAGTAGCTGACTGAGATCATAAAAACTTCGATCAAAGAATGAACTTCAAAAATAAAAATAGAAGAAAAGGAAGCAAAATCAACAGAGCACATCAAAGACCTCATAGCCCTGAAGCATAATACTGATTGAAACTCAGCATTTATTTCAAAAAGATAATATCCAAGAATGAAAATGTCTACGGCTCGCTGGCGTAAGCTTCTGATGACGAGAATATAGTCATAAATTTTACTCAAAATTGGATCTCAGCATGTTGAAATATATCATATGCATTATACATCAGATCAACTCCTGCGAGGGTCTTATGAAACACAACCTTCCCGTTCTTTGGGAAACCATACTTGAACGGCCTACTACAGTTTACGATGGTGAAAAACCGCTCAAGGGTGGAATTGGCACTTTGCGCTCAGGGATTTGTGGTTATTATACTTCCATATTTTGAGAATTTGACACTCGTTTTTAGTAACTCATGATATTCGTCAAATTATGTGAACTATTTTCTCTGCGAATATGAATATAAGGTGCAAATTGCATCTTGCTATTTTCTTGACAAACTATGGATCTTCTCACGATCTTAATTATGTGGAAAAAATATGAAGCTCCTTGATAGAAGTAATAGAAAGTGGAACATGTTGAGGAAAATCAACTTCTATTCGACACACCTCTTGAGGAATTCTTATTCGAACCAGGCATTCTCGTATATTCCTTATTTATTCAATATATCAGAAACAACCATTTCAATGAGATTACAGTAATTCGTGCATAATTAAATAGGGTGATTTATTTTTGTTCCGACTCTAACGAAACAACTCATCTATGCCTTATCAAATAGTACACACAGAAAAACGATTATTTACTACTGAAAAATTTCCAATATGGGTATATAGGAAATATCTTCTTCGGTTAGCTCTACAACCCAGGGTGGCTCTTGGCTGACTGTACTACTTTCTTCCAGAAATATCTGTTTCAGGATATGGCCCAACAAATATTTTTTTTAGTTATGTTTTGGTTTCTTACAGAGTTGAAATCTTATTATGAGGAAATCATTTATTTATCCGACTTAGACATCAGACTGCACCAATATAACTATTTCTACATATGTCAATATAAATAATCAGATTTTCAATATAAAAGATTTCTGTCAGTGAATAATAATTGTTAATGGAGAAATAAATCAATTGAGAATTAATGATCAGTTTTTTCACTCTTCTCAAATTTCGATTTGTATTTAATTCATTTCATATACCGTGTGATATTTCTTACCTGACCAGTGAATTGAAATTTTTGAATACACGCCATTTTTCCTATTTTTTCTTGTGCTGACGGTGAATGCCTATAGAAATAAGCTGGTGAAATATCAGCGAAAAATTTACCATGTTAACGAAGATATGGGAGTTTATAGATTTAGCATTTTTTCATAAATCATCCTATATCTCTGAAATGATACCCCTATGGGACATTTGAAACCCAAATTCTCATTCCAGTTTGAGATCCTCTATCTTCACTTAGCCGTTGTCCCTTACGTCACCAGTAGCCTTGTATATCCAAGAAGGGATGATACCATTATTCTCCACTTCGTACACAGTAGAAAATCGAGGAGATTTTTAACACCAAAATAACACCCGGCGGTGTCTATATCCATACACACCATTTTTGTGTTGATTTAACAACGTATGTGCAGTGTAAAATTAACACTGTGTTGGTGAATATATTTTACACCGGTAGTTGTTGATATTTATTTACCGATGGTGTCTATTTGTCTTCCGGGAGGTGTAAAAAATCATTTTTTACGGTGTATAAAGAGCACCTAGTGGTGTAATTTCTTCAACTGATAATGTTTAAATTCACCATACAGAGTATCAATTTTTGACACTAAAGAGTGTATGGAACCAACAAAAATGGTGGATCTAAGAGGTGAAAAAAACATGGTGATTATATAAAATTCTTTATTCTCCAATAAAAAACAACAAAAAGACTCTGGATGATAATCATAAAATATTCATATTCAAATGTATGCTACTATTATGTACCCTTAAAACAAACATAGAGGTATATAATTACTCAAAACACTTCTTGAAACAGTACAGAAAATAGTATTTGAACATAACAAAAATAAAATATTACAAACAACTTACTGAAACCAGTTCCAGAAAGTTTGAGAATTCTCCCTGATCAATCAGGAAGCCGCTTTCATCTGCCAGTTTAAAATCGTCCTTTTCCAATCCAGTAGAACTGTTGTGATGTGAATTTGTTGAGGCCTGAAACACATTTGTATCAATGTAGAAATGTAGAAAGAGAAGAAGCATAAAGGTTCTGGTTCTACCTATATACCTATTAGATAATTTGGATGATAGTTTAATGTCTGAATTCCTAGTAGATAATTACAACTTACAAGGACTACGGAAAGCAACGAAACTATTGTTATACTCACTGATCAGAATAACATCCGTGTAATTGATATTTTTATCTACCAACATCCATTTTTCAATGTTTCGGTATTCTATATTGATGAACACCTACTTTGTATCACACTTCACACTTCACTATTCAATCAATAATACACTATCCTGTTACCAGAGAAATATGGCGGTTCCCTGATGTCCGATAATTTAAGTACATATCTAATAGGCTTCAAAAGGTCTGGATGCGACCTCTTAACCTCCGACTCCAAAAAGACTTATGGCAGGACTGGAAACTGGAACCAAAGATCTGGAACGACGCACGACGCGTTACTTCATATGGCAAATATGGCGTCTTTGTTTTAATACGCTCTGGTGACTGGTACAGGGTAGTACGGTGTTGTCTTAACCACTTGAGGATTCAATATTGAACACCAAACGGAGTACAATATTGAATATGTCTTTGGGCAATTGTGGAACCATACAAAACGGAGTTTTTCAGATTGACCACAGTCAATGGTGTCAGAGTTAACACCATTCAGTGAAGAATGTTCGAATCACATCAGGGTGTAAAAGTTTACACCGGCAAATTTTATACTGTGTATATGAATTTCAAATCTTGATTGAAAAATTTAACATTACTTGAATCTTGTTTTTACGTATGGCCGTGATAATGTCATCCACATTAATATGTATAAAGAGGATGTGAAAATCTACACCTGCACAAACATATGACGAAAGTGTGTGCATTATTACTTCACCAAAAGTTGGTGAAGCAGGGTTTCACATATCGCCGATCCCTTATTCTGTTCGAAGAATTGTCCCTCATATTGACAGTAAGTCTTGTCGAATATAAAATCAATTATATCAGACAACTGAATCCTTGATAACACTGTAAATTTGCTCATTTCATTCTAACTGCTTTTTATGATACATATAAAGAAGTTATACATTCCTACTTGTGAACAGGAAATAACCATCAAACAAATCCAGTAAATAGTCATCTTTCAACTTTGAAACTGAATCTGTAGAGTTTTCAATTATGTACACTGCGCAAGAAAATTAGCGCACATTATGGAAATCTCAAATTTATTCTACAACTGAAGGTGTTCTCAATGATAATTATTTCTATCAGAATTATGCATGCATATGTTATCCACTTTCAACGGTTTTCTTCAATACAGACGTTTTTTCCCAGCAGGAATAAAAAAAGATGCTATTATCAGATTTTGAATATATTGGCTCCATTCTAAAATCAGTTGTTCTCGATCAATTCTAGTGATCAATAGTTTTTCTTTCGTTTGATTTTCTACACTCGATCGCTATGCAACGCGAAACACGCAATTTGACCCAAGAGGAATGTGCCCAAGCGGTAGTTTTGCGAGAAGAAGGGTGGACATACACAAGAATTGCAGAAAGGTTTGGAGTTTCCCATACAAGTGTGTCCAGAATGTTGCAGCGATTTAGGGAGACAGGTATGAATGTCCGAAGACCAGGAGAGGGTAGACCACGGGTAACAACTGCCATCCAAGCAGTTTCTTCGTTGGGACAACGGTTTGCAACCGCTCGCCTCCTTCAAATTCAGCTTGAGCAAATTCATGAGGTGCAATTTAGCACTCAGACAATAAGAAATCGCCTCAGAGAATATGATTTAAGGCCTCGTGTCGCGGCAAGAGGCTCAGCTCTTACCCCAGCCCATCGAAGGGCGCGTTTGGATTTTACGAGAGAGCATATCCATTGGGAAGAGGCCGATTGGGAAAGAGTTCTCTTCACATATGAGTCTAGATTCTGCCTCTACCATTGTGATCGACGTTCCCTTGTATACAGACGTCCACATGAAAGATATGCCCAGTGCAATTTCCTGAATACTACTGGTTTCGGGGGAGGATCGATTATGGTATGGGGTGGAATATATTTGACTGCTCGCACAGACCTAGTGGTCGTTGATAATGGAGCTATGAATGCTGATAAGTATATAAGGAACATTCTTGGAGAGCATGTAGTGCCATTTGCCCCATACATTGGTGAAAATTTCATTTTTATCGACGATAATGCCAGACCCCATCGTGCGCGCATCGTTCAGGATTACCTTGAAGAGGTTAAAATCTCTCGAATGGAATGGCCAGCAAGAAGTCCAGATCTCAACCCGATTGAGCAGGTTTGGGACAACCTCAATAGAAGGCTGAGAAGTTCAGAAAATCATCCAGCTACTCTTAATGACTTAGGAATCCAACTCGGAGAAATCTGGGAAGGATTAGATCAGAACATTTTAAGATAACTCATTTTGAGTATGAACCGTCGTTGCCGAGCTGTAATTAACTCAAGGGGTGGAAATACCAAGTATTAAATCACTTATCAGCATTTCAGTATTTTGAAAATGGGTCATTTCTCTTCTTTCACATAAGATTCGGTGAAATTCTGAATTTTTCTTCCATTTAATGTGTCTTGTTTCGTTCAAAACCTTCCCGAGAGAACATAAAAAATAGTAAGTTGTAAAGTCAATGTAGAGTTAACTTTCATTAAAATTGAGATTTTCAGAATGTGCGTTAATTTGTTGCGCAGTGTATTTCAATGATGGGCGTAATCTCACCGAGATACCTGTAACAAGCTTCGAGATTTTGAAGGTGGTCTAGTTCATATAACAAACTATGGGCCTAAGAGGTGTGCAATCTTTGTGTATCTTGACGAGACCATTCAATTTCTGAGCAACCGTTTAAAAAAGTAAAAGGCCTTTTTAATTTCAATATCTTGTAGCTCAGAAACAATGCGTCAGAGAGCCATTGAATTTTTGTATCATAAAATAATCTGAGGAAGAAGTTCCCGAATTTACGGAACCTTATTCTGAAGCACCCTGTATATGCAGAAATGAAAAACTTTCAGTGATTTCGTTTCGGAAATCGATCGAATGTCAAGTCTTTTGATCGGCAATCAAAGTTTTGTGAAACCAGCCGTGAATGAGTGAAAATTTGATTGATTTACACAGCAGGTTGAAAGATAACCAAAGTTGTCTGAAATTTGAACGAAAATGAATGAATTTAATGCATAGAATTAAATATGCTGGACACCGAACAGAAAGGCCTTTGAACTGAGGTATCACATACTCATCTTCCTTATTCAAAATATTGGAGTTGGGGTTGAAGCGATAAGCTTTTGAATTTGAACATTTTTATATAATTCAGTGCTGCCGGCCTACCTCCCTGTATATTATTGAACCAGATAGCGCATAGATATGAGGGGAATCAGCACCATCTAGGATCGACTGGGTCAATTAAAACCTACAAACTTTTTCTGGGATGAGTACTGAATATATTTCCAACCGTGAAAATTGAAGTAACAAGAAAGTATCTTCAAATAGTTTTTCCTCAAGTTACATGGTCTCGTTTTTCTAGACTCCAATATCAGTGCCACCGAGGAGAAACTGAGACACATTCGATAAATCGTGAAGGCATCAGGATCTAAATAACCCTGTAAAAAACGCCCAGAACTTGGGCATTTCACCCTAATACTCATAAGTCAGTCCTGCTCCGAACATCTGTTAGGATTGTTTTTAGTGTAGACTTTATCTGTTTCTGAAGCCCAAATTGCTAGCTCGAACCTCCAATTTGCCCTAACGATTATTGAAATGTATCCGGTGAGAGTTATCTAATTGGACTGTGATTTCTCGACAAAGTATACCTAAGCGTAAAAGTTCGCTTGAACACGAACTAGAGGACCTAATGGCATCTTTAAACTGAATGATGAACTTAATATTGACCAGAAGTAAATGTGATGACTTTTTTGGAAAGACTACTTACTACATCACCATCATATCTTTGTGGAAAACTGAAAAATTAAATATTGATGCAAAATGATATTATCTATAATACATTAGATATAATACAAAATATAATATTTTGCAATATAAGTGAATATTTCGATGATGAGGTGCAAATATCACACAAAATAATTTGCTACTGCATTCATGAAAAGTACTTGCAGGAAGGTCTATGTGATAGATGTATAATTTCGAATTTAATGAAAATAGTACATCATACAGAGTGTTTTTTAATTGAATGTCAATATTTATGGGGGTGATTTTTGGGCCCATTTTAAGAAAAAAACTTTATATGAACATATGTCCTAAACGTTTCACCTTTTGAGATACAGGGTGGTAAAGTTTTCAAAAATAAATAAGACGCGAAGAACTGAATTTAAAGACTGATGAACTGTTACACGAAATAATGACAACCGCATTGACAACAGAAATATTGAATTTTTGACCACAGCTCACTACGATAAGTGAAAATTCTTTCTTACTTACATATATAATGTAATTTATTTCAATGCAGAGAAACGTTTTTTATTTTTACAAGCCAAAAGCCGTGCATCCGATTGAAAAAATCAAGTGATCAACTTTGCTAAGAAATGATTGGGAATTTCAAAAATAATTTTTATTTCAGGAAAAATCTGTGGCGCACTATCAATGTCTGCCAAAATAGGTAGGTCAAATTACGTACGAACGCCACTGGTGGAAATGAAAAAAAAAGTGATAAATTAAAAAATGCCTCTTAATTCATAGTACAAGTATGACAAGTTTCATTAAAATATCTGAAGTGGTATTGTAGATATTAATAGTAAATGATTTATTTTTTAAAACATTACCACCCTGTATCTCAAAAGGTAAGACGTTTAGGACATATGTCCATATAAAGTTTTTTTCTTAAAATGGGCCCAAAAATTAGCCCTATAAATATTTACATTACATTAGGAAACACCCTGTATGTAATTTATTTTTCTACAAGCATGCGTATTCAACCCTCTTCCAACAAGCTTTTCAAGTCGCAAAGAGTCACTTTCCCCAACAGTTCAGGAAAACCCCTGCTATTTCTTTTCCGCACGCATGTGCTTTTTTTCCGAACTCAAATATGGAAGAGTAAATAAATAATAATAATAATAAAAGACAATTGTCTTTATGAACGCTAACAATGAGATAACCATAGTAACAACATTCACAATTACATGCATATGAAATAATCAAATCAAATTTGATCAGTTTCGTAAAAAATGGATCTATACAGGGTGAGTCTTTGACTCGTACAAATATTTTAACAGTAAATTCTTGAGGTCAAAAGATACGAAGGCGTAGAAGGGCCACATAATATTTCAAAAATATTTTTCCTTAAATTCCGACTTTGAAGTCGGAATTTAGTTAAATTCCGAGTATTTTTTCGTATAATGCGCCGTTTTCTAGTAATTTGATGATCAAAAATTGAAAAGTATCTGTGAAATTTGAAAAATTGGGTACTTTGGATCTGTCTGTTTGAAAGATCCACAGCTGTGTAGTGTCACAGGTTTAGCTAATTATTCTGAAGGTAATTTTGTTTTTCCAGGGGTGGCTCAGCTCATTATGGAAGCCTTAAATGGTTATAACTTTTTATGATGCCCTATAAAAGAGCTTTGATTTAAATAATGAAACGATGATATTTCGGACAGACACCAAGACTCAGAATGTTAATTGAATTAGACATTTCACATCCTCCTTATGGAAAATCTATAAAGGTTAATTTTCCAGCAGAAATAATATTATTTGATGAAGGGGACATTTGAAATATATTCCTAACATACAAAACAGAATTAGGTACTTTAATGCGGTGATTGTGAATTTTTACTTATTGAATACCTTTTTATACGGCACTATTGTGGAAAGGGAATTTGTAAAGTCTTTGAATGCCGAAAGTGAAGTATTCATATCAAAATAAAATCAATAAACTTCAGTCCAAGCAATATATTACACATACAATGCTTCGAAAAAAAATCTAAATATGACACATTTCATTTTTTTCCATATCACAGTTTGAGCTTATTCAACTAAAACTCTGCCAAATTATTTCTATTGTTTTCAGAATACGTTCATTGGACGTAACTATTGTTGATCTCCGTTCAACAATAAATTAGCGTTACGCCGCTTCAGTTCCGGAGAAACTAAAAGAATTGAGAAGGTGCCAATTGCTGTTAGAATCACGATGATTATGAAGCCAACCAGGTATCCAGCACTTTCAAATACAAAGTTCAGAGTAACTATAAATATTATTGCAAAAATATAGACAACTACATTCAGCACAGAAGCCCCGAAAGCTTCGGGTGTGGGATAGGTTGTTTCAATGGCATATTCGTAACTAATCACCATCAAACTTCCACTGAAGAACCTGGAAAAAAAATATTTCTGAACACACTTACTTATAATACTCATTCAATCGAACGTAATTGCTGGGCCAAGTGTAATCTTTGGCCAGCAGTTTGTTAAAACTGACTATATACAGGGTGGTCCAGATCGTAACCAGAAAATTTTAACCACGTATTCTACATCAAAAATAAGCCATAGTTTGTCATATAAACATATGTCGAGAAATGTTTCCTCTCCGAGATACGGGGTGTTGAAATTATAGAAAAAAAAAAGTTTTTTATTGATAACTTTTACACTGCTTGAATTATTTTTATGAAATTTGAGACATAGGTTTTGAGCGTCAAGGAGCACTTTTTGCATAATATCATTTCTTTTCTATTCTACCAGTGGCCTCCGTACTGCAGCGAGACTGAATATTTTCAGATAAAAAAATTATACGCCACTGGTTTTTCCGACAATAAAAATTACTATTTATATCCTTATTTAATTTGGAGCAAATTCGGTCTCTTGCCTTTTTGCTGTACGAGGCACCGTTTCCGGTTAAAAAAAATAAAGCACATTATCATGCATAAAGAAATCGCCAAAATTTGATATGGTATACTTCATTCAACTTTATTTTAGCAGTCGGTTGGCCATGGAAATTTGACACATTTCACTCTGTATAGTACGAAAATGTGGGGTTATGAAGCTTGTCAAAACATTTTTGGGTTTTAAATCAACGCTATGTTGCCCGTTCTACGTAAAAGTTTCTGTTATTACGTATTTTATCACAATGTCGAATCTCTTCGGAAAATATGTGACGAACATAATTGAAGTTTATATAAACTGATTGAAGGCATACCAAATCCAGTTATTTGCATGGAAAATACAAGAGATCAGTATAATATCATAATATGCACTCGCTTGAGGAGAGTTAATGTTCGTTATCTTCTTTGGCTTACATCATTTGTAGATTTCAAAAATATTAACCCGAAGATGAAATGCATATGATGCAGTGGTTGGGAATGGGTATCTCACGAAGGAATTAACAGATAATTATAAGAATGTTAAATTCTTCAACAAAAATCATCTTGCATCAATATAAGTAAAAGGAGTTGAAGGAAGTTTCAAGTTAAGATGCAACTTCACCGTTGAACAAAAATTTCACATGAATAAACAAGTAACAGGACAACTTGCGCGTATTTGTGGCTATTCATCTTAATACATTGATGTAATTATAATAATTAGTTATTTATTAGTACCTTAAGACATTTACATTGTATAGGACAAGTCAAATGAAAAATAGAAAAATCCATTTTAGGGAACTTATTCTCCGATGTCATTTATCGAAAATCCTGTAGTATACTTTTCGCATTAATTCACTCAAAAATAAAATTCTCAAATACCACCACTTTTTTGGGTCTTCCAATAGAAGGAAATTCTTTGTCATACTCTTCATTCACAATCTTTCTGATTGTGGAAATATTCAGCTGAAATATAAGTCTTTTAGATTCAGATGAAACATTATATAAATTCTCTTACATTGAATATGTTCGCTATCGTCTGACTTATTTTGGATTTTAGAATATCAGGGTATAACTATTTGAATGAGCGGACCTGAATTCTAAATAGCACTTTCTGAAACCCTGTCCCTTTTTTCAATCACTTTCGACATTTTCGAATTTTCGTAATAAAAATTGATATTAGTTGTGGCAACGGCGTTATGACATTAACGACATTTCATGAGTGCCAACCTAACTTCGTTCTAGTTACAAAAACTTGAGAAAATTATTTCATGGCCAACCGACTGCTAAAATAAATTTGAATGAAGTATAGGTATATACATAATAATAATATTATAAGACTATTTTTACTATATCAAATTTTGGCGATTTCTTCATGCATGAGAATGTGTTTTATTTTTTCAACCGGAAACGGTGCCTCGTACAGCAAAAAGTCAAGAGACCAAATTTGCTCCAAATTAAATGAGGATTCGAATAGTTATTGTTATTGTCGGAAAAACGATTGGCGTATAATTTTTTTATCTGAAAATATTCAGTCCCGCTGCAGTACGGACGCCACTGGTAGAATAGAAAAAAAAATGATATTATGCAAAAAGTGCTCCTTGACGCTCAAAACCTATGTCTCAAATTTTTATTAATAAAAAAACTTTTTTTTCTATAATTTCAACACCCCGTATCTCGGAGAGGAAACATTTCTCGACATATGTTTATTGACAAACTAGGGCTTATTTTTGATGTAGAATACGTGGTTAAAATTTCTTGGTTACGATATGGACCACCCTGTATAAATAGTGGAAACCATAGTCTATAATAACTAAATTATTAGTCTATGGAGGAAACCAGAAATATAATGCACGAAACACGAAAAAACGTCTGAATAATGTCAAAACTTTGAAAATTCAATATAAATTTTCCATTATATCACTTGGATTTGAGAGCCGGGAACATTCCAAGGATTGTAAAATGATGAACGCAACCGAAAGGAACAAATATAATTTTAAAAAAGTACGTTTCCATTGAAAGAGTTCTTTCTATTATTTACAAGGTTGGCAAACGTTCCTGAACTAGTCCATTGTGATTGGAGACAGCCCAGTCTTTGGACAACAACAAATGTTCATTTTTCATTCCTTGTATACTCCATTTACATTTTTTTAGCACTCGGTTGGCCATGAAATAATTTTTAAAGTTTTTGTAACTAGAACGGAGTAAGGTTGGCACTCATAAAATGTAGTTAATTTCATAACGCCGTTGCCACAACTAATATCAATTTTTTATGTTTCATCTGAATCTAAACGACTTATATTCTACTGAATATTTCCACAATCAGAAAGATTGTGAATGAAGAGGAAGATAGAATAGAATTTCCTTCTATTGGGAGACCCAAAAAAGTGGTGGCATTTGAGAATTTTATGTTTGAGTGAATTAATGCGAAAAGTTTTCTACAGGATTTTCGGTTAATGTCATCGTAGAATAAGTTATCGAAAATTGATTTTTCTATTTTTCATTTGACTTTTCCTATACATTGTAAATGTCTTAAGGTACCAATAAAAAATACCTAATTCTTATTATTATATCAATGTATTAAGATGAACAGCCACAAATAAGCGCCAGTTGTCCTGTTGATTGTTTATTTATGTGAAATTTTTGTTCAAAGGTGAAATTCATCTTGACTTGAAACTTCCTTCAATTCCTTTCACTTATATTGATGCAAGATGATTTTTTTTTGAAGAGTTCAACAGTCTTGTAATCATCTGTTAATTCCTTCGGGAGATACCCATTCCCTACCACTGCATCATATGCATTTCATCTTCGGGTTAATATTTTTGAAATCTACAACTGATGTAACGTATTCAAACCTTAGCCAAAGAAGATAACGAACATCAACCGTCCTCAAGCTAGTGCATATTATGATATTATACTGATCTCTTGTATTTTCCATGCAAATAACTGGATTTGGTATGCCTTCAATCAGTTTGTATAAACTTCAATTATGTTCGTCACATATTTTCCGAAGAGATTCGACATTGTGATGAAATACGTAATAACAGAAACTTTTACGTAGAACGGGCAACATAGCGTTGATTTAAAACCCAAAAATGTTTTGACAAGCTTCATAACCCCACACTTTCGTACTATACAGAGTGAAATGTGTCAAATTTCCATGGCCAACCGAGTGCTAAAATAAAGTGAATGGAGTAAAGTTATCTATGTTCCAAGGGTTTAACAATTCATATTCGTGAAAGTCATATAATTTTGTTCAATTCTGGATTTTCATCAAGTATCGGCCACATCAATCCAACTTTGTAATCGTTTTTGTCGCGTAGGTATTTGGTTTGTCTTATTTTCATCTAGAAAAGCCTATTGCTTATAAATGTCATCATAAATTTCATCGCAACATCCATTTGAGTTTGAATGTTCATGCGGCAATGTTATCACGCTTTGCAAGTCACAATAAAATTGCGTTTTTTCGAATGTGTATGGATTAGCATTGATAAGGAAATATTTGGATACATTATACGCACATCATGAAAAACTCACCCGTTTATTGGAACGGCTATGAAAGTCCCTATTCTACTTTTGCATAGAAGTGTTATGGCTTGAGCTATAGTTGCCAGAAGATTAGCGAATAGCACCAGGAAGGAGACCAATCTGTAACATTGAATGAATTTGTACAATACGAACTTTTCAACAGTATCGAATGAAAATAACGGAATCCTTTCCTAACTAAAAATTGATTTCCAACACGTACTTGAATTTGTGGGTTTTATCCAATAGATATCCGAAAATTACACTTCCACAACAACCTCCTAATAGAACAGTGGCAGAAGTCAGTATTCCTAGGTCTGAGTCATTGTCTGCATTCTAAAAAAAAAATTAAATACTTGTTTATATAGTTCGTTAATACGTTAATAAAAATGTAATATTCAATTTGCATTTCGCCACAACATACGACATAATTGTCGTCCATTGAATCTTATACAACGTTCATTTTTCACAAAGGTTCCAACCTGACAAGGAAAGGCGATATTTTGTGTGAAATATACCCTAAATATACAATAGATATTGAAAATAAATCTCAAATTCAAAACTTTGTGGTGCCAACTTACTGGAAAAAAATTTGTATATATTTGGTTGAACAAAACGCCAAAACTATTCCATAAACCATAATTGATACCAAATGAAAGGAGCACTAACATGAAGTCCCTGTTCCTGGCAAAACTCTTCAATGACGTCCAGAAAGATATATTCTCATTATTTTCAGTTGAAGAAAGTAAGGCCTGTGATGCACTTGGAGGAGAAGGTGGCTTCGACCTGAAAACTGCGTAAGTTCAGAATTGTGAACTTGAATGTCAAAAAATTCGACTAAGTAATTACTGATTCATAATCAGAAAATCTACTGGCTCTCAACTAATTTTTTTTTAAATACATGAGATAACTTATAGGTATCTATGTGAATACTTGCCCTCGAAGTTTCAGCTCAAACAAAATTGGAGCAAGGTCGAAACAAAAAAGAGATCTCCTATATTGATTTCTCGATCATTTATTTGAGCTGTTTCCTCATTTAATATTTTATTTATTGATTTCTGGTTTCTTCTGGTTCCCCGCATTTATAACTACATATACGACTCTCAACTGAATTTTATTGGAAAAGCATAGTATTGCAACGTCCGTTACCTGTTCTTATTATCTAATTCTTTGTTGAAAATATGTATTCCATTCAGGATGCCAAATATCCTTGTCCTTGTTCGAATTGAGAAAAGAGTTGAAATCGTATTTTCTGGAATATAGGACAGAATTGGAAATGACAAGGAAAGGAGCGAAATTTATTCCAAGAATTCATAAAAGCAGTCTGTCTACGAATATCGGGCGGTACCTAAACAACAAGAAAAAGATTATCCAACATCTCTATGTTCATGTTTACATCTACTATACTGGATATCCACACTTTAAGCAACTGCTGACCAGCTCTGTTCTATTAATGTGTGGTATGACTATTTTCTTCTTGAATTTATATAAATTATTTTCGATATTCTATATGTTATTGTCATCCACAATCGAATATTTAATATAAATAAATAAATCTTTCATTCAATTTCACAAAACAACATTATTCATTCAAGTATGTTTCTCAATTTGTAGAAAATAATTTAATAGGGGGCCCCATTTTTTTGCACCAGGTACTTGACTAACTAGCTACGCCACTGACAGAAGGTAGGTCATCGAAATAAGTAATTTTACCAAAAATTGCATCTATAAAATGTTCGAGATGACTGAGCTACAACACCCGGAATTTTGAACAAATTTCATTGACTTCAAAAGCGACTCCAGCATCGAAAATCAGAAGATAACATAAACAAATGACTGGACCGACGTTGTTCCGTACATCTATTGCAACACATTTTTACCCCAAAAATATTATTTTGGGGGTTGGAACAAGAAGAAGATTGCGATGAAAATAATTGTGAAAAAAATTGTGTATAATTTAGAGTTTAGAAGAGTTTAATTGTTGAGTTTTTCAACTGAAAATCTATTTTTTACATCTTATACACAGTTTTCCTTCAGCATTCTTTTATTCTAAAATTTCATCTGAAGGAGAAAGTAAGGATTTCCCAAAAACAATAAGGAAAACGAATGAAGTAGAAAGCTGCAAGGAAATACTCACATAATATTACGATAACTAGAGCAGCAACAGACAGAATTATTTGAAGGATGAACATTTGATACAATTCCTTCTTGACTTGATCTTTATCACCATTCTCAACCATCAAGGTGGGAATAGCTGCACCTACTGCTATACCTGAAAATCGAAAAAAATTAATACCGATGTAACGTGGTTACCTTGGAGAAAACTTATCTCGAGCGCCAGCTATTCTTTTTAATAGAAAGAATAGCAAACCCACCAGAGTAGCTGCTAGTCGGAGAGTTCGCTCTTATCTAGGGTGGTAGCGATAATGAAGCAGTCAAAATCAAATTAAGTACTAGTTTATTCACACCTTCGGAAACTGATTATATGTACAACGGAGATATGTGTAGATATGAAATATGAGCGAATCTATCAGCAAACATACATTCGTGAAATTCTATCCGGTCACGAGCACTTTGTAAAGTTTATACCGGGTACAGTGAAAACCAAAGGTTGCTCAATAAAATGCGCCAACCAGAACTGACGAAATGGATACTAAGGATGACCTCGCGAAGTGAAATGACTTGCTATACGGTATCGGGAAGTAATTGTACTTCTCCAGAAATGAAAGAAACACAACCAGGGCGGATCTATTCGAGACTTTTACTCGCTACCCCAAGGGTTAACGCTCCATGACTGATAGCGAAGTAAAGGTCTATCTTGAGCGCAACTACGGGATTTCACTGACGACGAGCGGTATCTCTTATTCTCTACCCCAAGGGCTTACGTGCCATGACTGATAAAAAAGAAGAGATTTCGGATTTAACACTTATGACGCGGAACGCGAACAGGGGGGTTGACGGGACTTTCCCTTCAGTACCCCAAGGGCTTAAGCACCATGACTGATAGCGAAGGGAAAAGTCAGACTCGCGAAACAGGGTAAAGTACGATAAAATATAACAGAAAGCGATACAGTACAGCAGTGTCAAAGAAGTAACCGGTGTAGGTCTAATGAATAAACTGAACGGTAAAGACGGGGACCTACCTCCTTTATTTCAGGCACTCGCGGAAAACAAACGAAAACTAAAGATTAATTTCTAAGAGCACTAATACTCGCAACACAAAATTATTTATGCTTTTATAGGCAAATCCCCCCACACATAAAAATCTGAAAATTCTAGAATGCGACAAGAATGAAAAACGTCGTCAGCTCCGGTTTATCGCATATCAACATCAGAAAAACGTCAAAATCTTCAACGGCATGCAAGAAAAACAACGTTAAACACAGATAAACAGTTTTTTACATTTACTCTGCCTATCGGAATGAATATACTGAATATTTGAGAATTAAATTTAAAATGAAAGGAATGCACTAAAATGAACTCCAATTTTCCTCAGAAAACTGTACACTGAAGCATCTTTTGAATCGTGCATTAATCACTTAGGAACAGGCCATTATTCTTATACTAATAATTATTGAGAAAAATCCTGCCTTCCGTCGATGTATATTCTCAAATTGAAGTATTCCATGTATTTTTGAGTTGGAGGTTCATACTTCCTTACTCTCACCAATTTCTATTTCTTCTGGAGAAAAAGGCTTAGATCGCAGAATTACGCACATAAGACATACTGCCCTTCTTTAAACCCTTCATTTATAATTTTCATTACATAGTTTAGTTATGTCATCTGCTGTCGAGAGGGAGTTTCTAGAGTGGAACTGCGACTGATTAAAACGACGTTTTTTTCCGCAATACGAGTAGGTAGTTACTTTCTGTTGTATAATTTTTTCGAGAATCCATAATAAAATGTGTACTATCGATATAGGCCTGAAGTTATCAACTGAGTCATCAGGACCCTTTTTGTGAAGAGGCACCACCGTCAAAATTTTCAAAATATCAGGAAAAATGATATCTCGAATGCACGAATTTAAAAATACTGTAAGTGAACAGACAATTTCGTCAGTTAAGAGGAGTCTACACCGTTTGAGTTGTCAGTTCAGTAAGAGAAAATGAATATCTTACGTCAGAAACCTCTAATTTATATGAGGTTTTCATTATAATTTAATTCAATCAGTTCGTCATCTCGGAAAGTCGGAAAATTTTGTATTCGTCAAACGAAATAGTTATTTTCCTATCAAGTGCGGGCAAGACACTTTACGCAAGAGTTAGGAACAATATTTTTTCTACAAGCGCTTGAAATATATAAATGTATCCATTTCACGAAACAGATCATATCTCATTTAATTAATTCATATATAATGACAGACGTAATTCTGCATGTAATTAGTATGGATTTCTCATCGTTGACGTTCTATGCATAGAAACATGATAGAATTTAATTTACTCTATAATATTTGCGTGCGGGAAAAACCCCTGCTAATCCATTCCTGCACGCAAATGCGTGCGGGAAAGAAATAGCAGGCGTTTTTCCCGCACGTTTTGGGAAAGTGACTCTTTGCAACTTGAAATGCGTGCGGGAAAAAGGTTGAACGCGCACGCTTGTAGAAAAAAAAATTTTTTTCATTGAAGAACAAATATTCATTCATGTTATTAACTTTCCGAGGTGCAATTATCTCTTCTATGAGTTTCCACATGAAAAAATTTCTCGAAAAGTCTCACCATTGGCTACAATTCGTATCCTGGTGAAATTGAATAAAGACGTTCGTTCAGTGTTGCCATCTTTCCGATAAAAGTGGAAACTATTGTAATATTCGTAACTTATCGTTCAAGTGTTCTGGCAACATGCCACATTTTGGTAGTCTTTCCCCCTTTACGCCTTATACGAATGACGAGAAAGTCCCGTGGTATAAAGCTCTTGACGATTTTACTACAGAAACCATAATAATCTCGACTGACCGTATTTTTCAATTTCCCAATAATCTCTTACTGATGCTGTCGATACTGAAGAAAATTCGAATTCAAGTTCATCTAGGTCATCAGTTCCAATTATTATAAATTTAATTAAATTAAAAATTTCTATTCATATGCTAATATTTACCACAAAAACGTATTGTGTAGGTAAATTTCAATCTGGAATAATTGTAGCGCGATATCTATATCCTACACCAAACATAATCCATCAATAATTTTATGAAGAATATTATTGGGATTCCTTACCTATCTGTGTACCAAATAGTCCAATCGCGCATGCTGTGGAAACTTCTTCTGATCCGAACCAGTGAGATGCAACTTTTGAGGGAATGATGAGCATGAAAATTTGTGATACGGCAACTATCGTTTGGGCAACGAGAATTACGTAATATCTGTCTGGAGATGTCCCCAATAACTTCAAACTGTTTCCAAGAACTGTTAAACCTGCGCCGATTATGGAAGTTGTTTTCAAACTCTGAAACAAAAATTGAACTAGGGTCATGCAAAGAAAATAGATAGGTACTACTATAGCTTTCAGCATGAACAGTTTGACCTTTATAGCTGCATGAGATATACTTTAATGAGGAAAATGCAGACGCAATGACACACTAAAGTTTTTTCAGAATTGGCGCCGTTCGGCTATGAACTTCAGCGCTTCGTTTGCTTCAGCTGCCGTTTATTACCTTTGTTAGCAGTTTATTACCTATGGCGACATATAATATTAAACAGCTTGAACAAATGCAACAACTTCATCTAAGACAGATAATGCACATCAGATGGTTCCACAAAGTTTCGAATGTAGAAGGCTTGCAACGCGCGAGTTGTACAACAATTGAGACTCAAGTAACGAGGGCCCGACTCAGATGGAGCGGCCACATTCTGAGGATGCAAGACACAAGACTATTCAAAATAGCGAATTGACAGAGTGAGCCCGGAAACCAGGAGGCCAGTATAAGGTTTAAGGATATACTGCATCAATCCCTAAAATCAGTTAATGCCAATCATAACTGGGAACAACTAGAGTTAGACAGGTCACAGTAGAGGTCTGTGGTGCACAGTTATAATGGAGACTCGAGAAGAATACAGCGGCGGCCAGATCTGGTTGGTGACTATCCATGCCAGGAGTGTGGAAGGTTCTGTAGGTCACGGTTGGGTCTCTTCAGTCACAGAAGGGCACACGGTCGCAATTAGCACTAAGAAATTCTGTTCTTTTTTTTTTTTGTCTTGTTGTAGATTCATTCCCGGTAACGAGATACAGCAATGACTGAATGAATGAAATCCATCTACTTATCGGTTTCACTGGTCCAATAAGGAACCGATGAATGTCATTTGGTCATTCAGAAATTTTTTGTTCAATTGGGTTCTAAATTGTTTCTGGTAAGTTTTAGGACGTTAGTCATCATCAGCATACGCACTCGGTAAAAATTTCCAGGATTTCTTTATGTAAAACAATAGATCGTAAAGTGAAGCAGCTGTGGCCTAAACTGGATTCAACCAGTTGTGATCTTGCATTTTAGTAGTATAGCAATGTATGTTCTAGCTCAAATTTGACCTTGAGATATTAGAAATCGTATGAATATGGGGGCCCTGAGTAGTGGGGCGCGGAGCGCTGGGTCTCCTGAAAGGGGGTTCCATTGTGGGGGTTCAGAGATGTAGTTGTATTTTGGGGCCGTAATAAAAAAAAGAAAAAGGGGGAAAAAAGAATCTTGAAGTCGACGGGATTCGAACCTAGGATAGTTTTATATAATCCGATTATCAACGCGGCCGCGCCAGCTCGCTAATAAGGAAATTGAATTGTTGGTGATACGTTGATGACGCGATCATGGACTACACGTGCCGCCTGGGAGTACACTGAACCCTGAGATGTCACTGGGGGGTCTGAATGATGTAAAAATATTGGGGGCCCCAGAGTGTCGCCTCCAGAGTATCGCCCCCCAGTTAATTGAGTCCATGAGTTTTAAGTTTTTCATCAGTTCGATTTGAATAAGAATATTGAAAGAAAAAAATAATCAATGTTAATCTCACGGTTCTGTTATCATTGTGGATTGAATTGTTTTCGTGTTTCGACAAGAATATGAGGATGCGGTTCCGAATTGGGAAATTGAAAAATATTTTTCTGCTTCGAAAATGTAAATGTCATAATATCCGATGTTTGTGATGTTCCAAAAGATTATGAGGATGTGGTTCTGAATCAAGAAAATGGAAGATTATATCGATATTATTACGAGATGCTCCTCGTACTGGAACGCTGACGCCAGCTTCGTCTTCGCGGAAAGTGTTAGTGCGAGAAGAAAGTGATGACTCGGATTCTTCCAGAATCCAAGGTTTCCATGTGAAAAGAGACACATTCTAGTTTAGTTCCATTTTAGAATTCATTCTGTTTGTAACTCCTTTCCGCTCTGTCCAATTATAAAGTCATTTAGTTTTTCGAAATTGTGATTTATAATTGAAAGAATAAAATTCTTTTTAAAAACAGAGTTTGCGGATCGAAAATCATAATTATATAATGGGAGATATTGGTTTCTACGACACACTACACCGCATATACGATACAATCACATACCACCGAGTGAAACATTGGCAGAATTTAAACAGGAAGCTGGCATCGTTTTACAACCGAAGAATTTTCTTGTTACAATGCAGGATGAAGAAAACCTGACATATTGTAATTTGTCCTATTCCCGCAATAAAAATAAAGGAAATGGAAGATATTTTTCCTTCTCTGTTATGAAGAAGTTATAAAAACAGATAACATTCGACGTTTTCAATCATTCGACGTTTTCAATCATTCGTCTCAAGTTAGTGCAATAGTGATCTAGGTGAGTAAAATTTTAAATTATTCTAAAATGTTTTTCTATAAATTTTTTTCTTCTCAATTCAAGATATCCAGAAAAATGGATTTCGAAAGAGTAAATACAGCATGTTTTTATTCAGAGAAATCTACAATCAAGCTCCGAGACTTACCACTTGGAGAGAAATTTCGTATTTTAAAGGCGAGCCTGTTGAAAACTCGTTATGGGAAGACCATACTCTTAGAGCTGGAGAAAAATAAAGTCTTCCTACCGAAACGAGCTACCGATACTGTGAAGGAGTGCCTGGATCAATTGAATGAGGGGAAGATCTTTCTAAAATTCACAGGTGTGAAGGATATTGGAACGAAGTATCCTGTATCAAATTTCGAATTCAGTGAAGAATAAAATTGTTAGAAGTCGTCGCCATGGAGGTAAATGATGATTCTATATCAGTTTTTCATAGAGCATTCAGGTATTTAGAAAAAATTAAATCTTTGAAATGTAAGCTCAGATGGATTGTTCTTATAAATAATCACATAAAATTATACAACAAGATGATGAAAAAAACAAATATTCATAGTCATAAATTCAAAATTCAAAATAACATAAATCATTTGAAACGATATAAAACAATTTTACAACGAATGGTTTCATCTAAAAAAGGGGGTAATTTACGGAATAGACGTTCTCGTAGGGTAAAGTGGGAAGATGTTCAATCAACCTTTACTGGTAGAGTCAGAACTGGAGTTATTATAAATCTGAAACATATTGAAATAAATGAGTTTTTCGTAGATGCCATTGTTCTCATTAAAAGAAGATTGAAAAATCTATTGAAAAAACTGAATATGATTAAAATGAATACAACTTTTTGTGGTGAGTTCATAAAAAAATCTGGAGATTCTGAAATACTAGATTTCAAATACTTTAAATCAGAAAATTTCATTGTTGATTCTGGTTGCGATCTTGACCGACTTTTATCAGAGCTCATATTAGATAAAATCTTAAAAAAATTAGAAGAATTTCAAGAAAAAGACAGCGGTTACGCACTTCATTCTATTATATCACTTGAAGTTAATATTAATAAATTTGAAATGGGGAATGGTAGCTCATATATTGAGTTGCCCGATGAGATCAAACGTCGAAAGGCTTGTATTAATATCAAAAATTATGATAATGCTTGTTTCGCTTGGAGTATTGTTGCTGGACTTCATCCTAGAGAGAAAAATTGTGATCGTGTGAAATCTTATCCATATTTCAAAAATGTTCTTAGTTGTCAAGATATAAAATTTCCAATGAGCATTAGAGATATTCATAAATTCGAGAAACTTAATAATTTATCAGTGAATATTTTTTCGCTACAATTGAATAAGAATAAATTCGAGGTTGTGCCTACACGTATATCCACACAAATAAATTTCGATAGACATTTCAACTTACTTCTTATTCAGGATAAATACGTTCCTGAAAATAGCGAAATTGATTATGACGATCATGATGATACACCCATTAAATATCATTATGTGCTAATCAAAAATTTATCTCGCCTTGTTTCCTCAAAACTTTCGAAAAATACGAAGAAAAAGTATATTTGTGACCTGTGTTTAAACTATTTCCTCACTGAAAACAATTTAAATGAGCATAAGAAATATTGCATGAAACATGATCCCTCATTGATCAAATTTCCTATTGATTCACATATTGAATTCAAAAATTATGTATACAAACAAAAAGTTCCATATATAATTTATGCGGATTTTGAATCATATTTGAAGAAACATAATTCATCTTCAACTACATTTTCAAAGTCATTTAAGTATCAGGAGCATATACCTATGAGTGTGGGTTATTACTTAAAATGTAATCATGATTCATCTCAATCATTTTATAACAGTTATACTGGTGAAAATTGTATGAAATGGTTCAATGATGAATTAGAGATGATAGCAAATAAATTGAATATTGAAATAAAGAACATAAAACCTATGAAATCATATCCGAAAAATGGAATGTCTGATTTGTGCCATATATGTGAGAGGTCATTTACTGCTGGAGATGAATCTGTAATAGATCACGATCATTTCACGGGTGAAATAAGAGGACAGGCTCATAAGATATGTAATTTACAATATAAAAAATCATTTATGATACCAGTTGTCTTCCACAATTTAAGCGGTTATGACTCTCATTTCTTAATAAGAAATTTTTCTCAATTTGCTAAGATATCAGTGTTACCATTGAATAAAGAAAAGTATATTTCGTTCACAGTTCATCTTGAGGGACATCAAATTAAATATAGGTTTATTGATAGTATTCGATTTATGGAATCATCTCTTGAAAAGTTAGCAACCTACTTGAAACCTGACTCATTCATTAATTTATACTCACATTTTCCAAATTTATCTGCTAAACACTATAAATTGCTTACTAGAAAAGGTATTTATCCCTATGATTACATTGATAGTATTGAAAAATTGACAGAGACTACACTCCCATCTAGAGAAAAATTTTATAATAAATTGAATGATGAAGATATAACTGATGAGGAATATTCACATGCTCAACAAGTCTGGTCAATTTTTGATTGTAAAAATTTATTAGACTATTCCAATTTATATCTTAAAACAGATGTCCTTTTACTAGCTGATATATTTGAACAATTTCGTGTAAGTTGTCATACAACTTATGGATTAGATCCAGCTTGGTATTATACACTTCCGGGGTTTACGTTTGATTGTATGTTGAAATATACATCAATGAAATTACAAATTATCAAGGATATCGATATGATATTATTTATTGAAGAGAGTATAAGAGGTGGAATAAGTCAGTGTTCTAATCGATATGCGAAGGCAAATAATAAGTATATGACTACATTTGATTCTGAAAAGTTATCATCATATATAATTTACTTTGATGTTAATAATCTCTATGGTTGGGCAATGAGTCAGTTTCTTCCATATGATGAATTTGAGTGGACTAACACTAATATTGATGTGATACAAATTCCAGATAATGCTCCAGAAGGGTATTTTTTAGAAGTTGATCTGGAATATCCAAAACACCTACATGATATACATTCAGATTTACCATTTTGTCCGGAAAATCGAGTACCTCCAGGTTCAAAATTACCTAAATTGTTAACAACATTATATGATAAGAAGAAATATATTTTACATTATAGAAATTTGAAACAGGCCTTAGAAAACGGAATGGTTCTCACTAAAATCCATAGGGTATTAAAATTCAAACAATCAGCATGGCTTAAATCTTATATTGATCTCAATACCGAGCTTAGAATGAAGGCTTCGAACGATTTTGAA
This sequence comes from Coccinella septempunctata, assembly GCF_907165205.1. Lineage (NCBI taxonomy): Eukaryota > Metazoa > Arthropoda > Insecta > Coleoptera > Coccinellidae > Coccinella > Coccinella septempunctata. The sequence goes on from NC_058196.1 coordinate 18,957,802, forward strand.
AAGAATCTTTACAAACTAATGAATAATGCCGTATTTGGTAAGACAATGGAAAACATACGCAAACATAGGATAGTTAAAATAGTGAACAAATGGGAAGGTCGTTATGGCGCCAAAAATCTCATAAGTAGCCCCCATTTTAAGGGAAGAATAATATTTGGGGAAAATTTATTGGCAATTGAAATGAAAAAAGTTAATTTGATCTTTAATAAACCTGTGTATATTGGTTCTGCCGTACTAGATATTTCAAAAACTTGTTTATACGACTTTCATTATAATTATAGTCTCACTAAATTCAACGACTCTTCACTATTATATGTAGATACTGATTCATTAATTTATGAAATTCGAGATCAAGATCCATATCAATTAATAAAACTTGATTGTCTCACCCATTTTGATACTTCAGATTATCCAGATAGCAATATTTATGATATTCCTCGTGTAAATAAAAAGGTTCCAGGGCTCATGAAAGATGAGAACAATGGTGCTATAATGAGCGAGTTTGTTGGATTACGCTCTAAAATGTATTCTTTCAAAATTGATTCAAACAATAATATCACTAAAAAAGCGAAGGGAATTAAAAAGGGGGTAGTTAAGAAAGTTATTTCATTTGATGATTATTTGAATTGTCTATTTGATGGACAAAGTAAAATCATAACTCAAAGAAACATAATATCTGAAAATCATCGGGTTTATTCAATGGAACAAGAAAAAGTGGCTCTATGTAGAACTGATACAAAACGTTTTATAACAGAAAACCATCATTCACTTCCGTGGGGTCACTATAAAATAGTTTAGTTTTTAGAAAATAAGGGTGAGGATAGAATGCTGAAGTATACTATGTCAGCTATAGAGAGGACATTTTCCTTCCAACCTCAATTAACCGACCAGTTCAAAATAAAATTATTGAATCAATACAACGAATTGACTGAACTTCCGGTCAAAGAATGGATGATCGTTGGGAAAACTGTATTATATTTACAAGGGTTAATTCAGACATTAGATGAAATTGAAATATGGATAGTGGGACCTCATCGTCTGGTAATGAGAGAATGGTTCCATGAAAACTCTGAGAGGTGGCATTCTGATGATGATGATAGTCAGGATGAATATTCTGATGATAGCCAGGATTATGATGATGACTCTGAGGAAACGTTTATACCAATATCATACAGTATTTCCATAGACGAAATCTTTATTACAGTAAAAGTCATGTGTTATTCTACATTGTTTGATAATCAGAGAACGGATGGATTCAAGTTATATTTGAGTATATTTGAACGCTTGAGTCGTAATTGTTCATGTCATATAGAGAGGAAAGCGTTAATAATAAAAGAATCTATGTTAATCGATATTTACTTCAGCAAATGTCATACTTATAAAAACGATGATGACAAAACTTATAAAGATTTAATAGTGTATAATCCACCACCCTTGAAATATTTAGCATTAATTAAATTTCTGTTATCAATATATCCACGCTTTCACTACTTGTACTGGAAACTAGAGGTTCCTGACCTTATGTCTGAAAGCTTTCATGATTTTTCTGATAATGATGGTGATGACGACGTGAATTATTTCTGATTATATTTTGAATAAAAAAAAAGAAAAAAAAAAAAACATTGAAATTAATTCGAAGTTGTTTTATTATAACCCTTTTTACATTGTTTCCATGTCGTAAAGTATTTTATCTTTATATAAAATAAAACATTCGTTCAGTATTACATTCTCAATTGAGGGATTGAGGTTACAAAAATTTTCAATTAATTTTACAATCGACTCAGAACTATTTTTTCTGATATCATTCATGACACATAGAAAATTCCTATAATGAGATGAAAAATTGAGATTCACTAATATGTCAAAACGTTTCTTTATTGAATTTTCATTGATTTCTAGTATCTTAGTCACCTCATCACCGATTAAATATATAAAATTATCATTCCTACATAATTGTATAATTTTGAAACCGTTCACAGTTGTGTTTATTATAGAAATATCATCCACATATCTAATGTCATTTTCTCCATTTAAGTTGAGAATTTCAATGAACATTATCCATTGTAGAATATCGAAGGATATTGATAACTTTCTGTCGTGGAGTAAAGACGCTTCGTTTGTTGATATCTTCACTGATGGCTCGAAATTTCTCAAACTACTCAATCCAAAATCAATGGTATGTTCAATCATCGGGATATTTATATTCAAAATGAACGATTTTTCCACATTCAGTAATAAACTATCATAGTTTATCGGATGAAATTCACTCTTATACATATTGATCACTCGAATTCAAACTCACAATTGAAATTTTTGCTAGGTTTTACAAGCGATTTGATTTATCAATCCAAGAGTCATGTGATTTGAGATTGTTGAGGTGGGGGAATTATTCTATAGCATTTCCTTTTTATTATCATAAAAATACATCATTTCTCTGACATAAGAAGTTTTTGATAAATTCATAATAATACGTTTTTTGTGTAGGTCTTATATTCCCAGCATAATCATCACCCATTAAACCTCCTGATATCCCTTCATCAACCATACTTAGGATCTTCTTGTGGTTCTCATTGTTCTCAGGATCAAATTCGAAATTGATTTCACAATTCTTGAATTCCATCAGCATATGATAAATTGTTATGAAATTCCCACAATATGCTGCTAAGCTAACCATTTCATCCAGAAATGAATTCAATTTTTTATATCCACCCCAAATATTATTTGTGGAATAACATTTTCGAAAATCTGTCATGTCTTTGGATGACCCGTTCAACAGCATCTGAATATTCATTAAATCATAGGATGAAACACTATCAAAATTATTCAAGATTAGCTTCACTTCATTCAATGTCATTTCATCTTTTTTGAAAGATTCTTTAATATCTTCAATAAATGAATCATTATTTTTTTTGTGTTGAAACACTTGACTTATTATAGTCTGTGGTGCTCCAAATAACACCAGTTCACGAAATATTGTTGTTGGTGTAAATAATCCCAGATCATTCAAAACTTTTGAGAATTTTTCACTATCATGATATAACAGAGCAAGATGTAGTTCTTGACAGAGATAACTATAAAACCTTTTAGATTTATTGAAATCATACACGTCCATTTTAACAGTTTTGACGTTCTAGTACTGATCGAAGTCGTTTAAAAAATCATATTCATATATCATCATCCCCACTCCATCTAATTGGTGTTACTGATAATGATTTGATTTGTTATGATCATACTCAAAAGATTTTTCAATTGCTTCAGTAATCCGTCTGACTGACATGGTATTTTCAGAAGTGTCTCCATTTCAAATTTATATGATCCAGTTGCTCTGTTTAGAAATTCATTGAATTCATATATCATATTATCTTTAATGAAAATAGATCGTTCCATCGATATATCTGAATACTGATGAAAAATTGTTGGGAATATTTCACTAATATATTTCATGGATTTCCTTGATAAATTGCATTCATCAATTTCAGCACAATAAAAATTATTATAAAAGATATATGTTTTACCTTTATAGGTATTCAATACCCCATGAACTATCACACTACGTGGGAGACCCATCCAATTATATTCATGACTTTGTATCACCCCAAAACTGCTCGAATCAATTCTATAAAACTCATTATGATGGAATAGTCCGATTTCATTATTCGGTCTCTGATAAATATGGATGGAATCCTTTTTGAAATCTATATTACCTAGGGGTATATACTCTATAGCTCTCTATGGAGGATGTATAATCTTATCTTCGAGTGAACTGTAGATCTTCCGTAAAGTCTAATATTTGTGGTTTTATTCTTTGATTATGAAAGTGACATTGATATTTTCAATTGAGGTATTCTTCAACAAAATCTATTTTTTATTTATTTTTATTTTTTAAGTTTTCTATTTTATTTTCATAATTCATACATGATAGACATAATGATAATGAAATAACTGAAAATTAATTTGTATCAATACATTCCACAAGATGAATATAGCGTGGTTTACATTTTAAATTTTTAAATCTATTAACATTTTTAAAAACATTCGTCATCCATTTATCCAAATTTATTTTAACAGCTTCTGGGTTATCCATTGTTGCGTTCATTATACTCGAGATGCCTACTAACTAATGTAACTTTCGGTAGGAACATACACACCCATCGATATAGATCATCGCAATTACTAAGAGTGCACATACATTGATCGAGTATGTGACTCATACACTTTGGAGGTTTCTTCTCGAATTTTGGTGGGGTCCATCCGTGCTCTTCCACATTGAGTACTTGCACTTCTCTTCCTATCATTATGTTTTTAAAAAAATCATGCTTCTGATGTCCATTCACGTAAATGACATCTCCACTTTGTAAAATACTCTTTAAAATCTCTGGTAACTTTCCATATTCGATGTATCCGGAGGTATATCTTAACCCATGGAGTTTTTTCTCAAGAAATTTAACAGTTCTCTTATCTTTGTCACTTAGAGATGAAAATTCTTTTGGAGGCATCATAATGAAATGAGATATTTTATCCCCCAATACAAATGATAATTCCTTAACATAGAATTCTCCATCTATCGAAAACCCTTGAATATCACATATGATTATACGCATTTTTCTTAGAAATTAGTAATTTTTTTAATTTCTTCTGTTAGAGGTTTAAATTCTATAATGCAGTCATGTACTATAATACATAAAACTCTTGTATTATTTGGAAATCCCTTCGAGGACTCTATTTCTAGTTTCACATCAATTGTTGTAGCTTTGAACGTCTGATCTCTTCTGGAACAGTCCAGTACAAAAACAGGCTTTTCTTTGAATTCGCTGAAGGTCAGGAGTGGGGATTTCTTGAAAATTCCATAACTCTGAGCAAATTGAGTGTAATTCTGATAAGCTTCAGCATATTCATTCTTATCGAAATTCAAACGTAAATTTTCTTGCGGAATGATGTCCGAATTCAATAATGCTCGAATATCTGTTATATTTATATGATTGAATTCAGTTATGTCCTCAGAACTTTTATTTTTCTTATCAGTTTGAAACCCACAAATTATGAATCTTGGACACTCGATTTCTGTAGATGTTTTAACAGCCCAAATCTCCTTATTACCCCCATGTGGTAATGATGGTAATTCATGAATCTCCCACTTCCTGAATGGCATTAATATAGGTTTATTAGACCTTATAGCATTCAATAAATCCATCTTGATAATATCATTCGGATAAATATGTTTCACCTTCAATTCCATACTATCAATGGTGATTTTTGCTTCTGTATGATCCTTAGGATCCGACGATGTTATTTTTATCGCATTATGATCATTTTGTGCTCTGAAGAATCGGAACGTTTGCTTACCACACATAGCCATTTGGTAATCTTTGAAAAAGTTGAATAAATGGTAGACTGGTATTCTGAATATAAAATTTCCATCTGTGTTCACAGTTGGTGTTTTCGGGTAGTTCCATCCTCCCGTTTCGAGTAGTTTTGAATCATCCTCCTCATAAATTAGGTATCCTCGCATTGTTGATATAATACCTGGATCTCGAACATTCTCTATCTCCATACCGCAGAGTTCATAAATAATTGAATCGAAGAGAAATGCTCCAGCATTTTGAACTAGTTTAACATCTCCATTGCCTTTTGTTTTCTGTACTTTTCCTTTGATAATGATAGCAGCATCATGCATCAAAAGCCAACAGTCTGTTCGATTTATCGTGATTTCAATGACATCGGAATGATTGAAGGATTTAACGAATGGCAAATAGGTTCGACTTTCGATTGGATTCGATTAGATTCATCGGTGTTTACGGGTTGATAGAGGTTGAAAACGTGATTGGACAACATGACCAATTGATTGTAGGAAAATCCAATTTTCGTGAGAAAGATGTTTGTGTGGTTTTGATAGTTGTTGTTTATCAACTGATTGATTGTAGTATGTAGTTTGATATTTATATGGAACGACTAAGAGCATCGTTTCAATTGTAATCTCAAAATTATCTCCTCGCCTTGAAAGTTCACCAATTCACCGTCTTGATCAAGAACTTTCACTGTGATATTATGTATTCGATGTGTTGTTACAGGTAAGTATACCACCTTGTTGGGGATCTCGTTCACTCCGTAACCAGGATCACTATTAATCGCAAATTCATAAAGTGAATGAGATGGGAGTTCATTGATAAATGAACCCTCTATCAAGTTGCAATCAATATTTATTGTTCGAACTTTGATGATATCCACTGGTAAATCTGACTCATGAACTTGTCCTGCCTTGAGAAGCCTAGATGAAAATCCTAATAGGGCACCAATAGAGTCCTCCGGTCGAAAGTCAATTTCATATTTTTCATGAAATATTTCACACTTTAAAGTATTATTATTAGGTCTCAAGAAGAATAATGGAGATTCCTCTTTATTTCCAGTTTCTAGTTCGAGTTTTCTTTTAATGAATTCCTCCATATCTGATATCTCATAAGTTCCAATAGGAAAGGTCAAGACTTTATCTTCACCATCCACGGAATAATATAATTTATTATATTTTTCAACATTCGGGATAGTGTTGTATGTATAGAATCCTATCAAAGCCAAACCATAGTTGAAATTACTGTTCAGCTCTATGGGAACAGCAAAATCAATCGATAAAATTGATGATCGATTTTTGAGTGTGAACAACATCGACATGATTGATATACTGTGAAAAATCTCTTCAATCATATTAATTTATTGAATTAGAAATCTCAAACATAAATGACCACAATTGGATGTATTGAATTGTTGATAAGTATCTCTATTGTACTTCACTTTGCAGGATTTTAAATAATGAATTAGTTCCTTGGGAGGTTTGAGATTTCCGAAACTATCAAAATATTCAACTTCATTACCATACTTTCTATATGCCACCCAATGCGTTCCAGGACCCTCAACTGAATCTAAATTGAGAATTGCACATTCATTCTTCTTTGGGAATTTTGGTAATGTATTTCTCATGAAAACACCTCGGAAATGTTTTATTTTCATTTCTCTCGCAAAAGATTCGATTTCATAATCATAAAGGGCACGTTTGGGTAGCTTATCTAGTTTTTTGACTGTTTTCTAATATATAAACCAAATCCACGTTTGGATTTTCTTATGAAAAGTCCATGTCCTATGGACTCCATCGCTTTGTTGTGTCGCTGATCTTCTTCCAGTTTTTTCTTAGCATTATTAGCATCAATTACCGTTTTGGCAACAGCGCTAGCTCCACCTAACATGGTTCCTAATGCTGACAGTCCTGCGAATATGGGTATGAGTGGTAGAATTCCACCGGATTTTGATTCGAATGGTATGATTCGGGGAATTTTAATATTTTTCTTTCCACCTGCTTTCTTAATTGCAGTTCGAGCTGTTTTGAGGGCGATCAACGTTGATTTTCTCAAATCATCGCCCCCTGATTTCTTTAAAATTTTATGAGTTGGTTTCAAGACAAAACTTCTGAAAGATTTTTGTCTATTCCGAAGACCCATACCCATCTTTCGTTTCATTTTCATTGCTCCGGTGACTAGCAAGGCAGCACTTTTCTCCTTAAATGTGCCGTCTTTGGACTTCACTCGTTCCCAAGCTTTGTCTTCTAATATTTTATCAGCAATATGTCTATCAGACAATTCCGTATGTTTGGAATAAGCTATATCGTGTTCCTTACAAGCTTCATCAAGTTTATTTATACCCGGATCGTTTCTAGCAAGACGTTCTGAAAGTCTTGTTCCAGGGCCACAATAATGATATCCAGGCAAATGTAACTCGAAAGGTAATTTATTAATTATTGAATTCACTAAACCTCCACCTCCGAATGATAACATAATAATGACAATATTACATAATGAATTCAATATTTATAGTCCTATATATTCATCATCTATATGGATTTCTGCTTAGTAATGGGGAAAATACGAATTGAACAACATCAAACGGTGCTCCCAGTTGTTAATTTGGATTATCTGGATGATAATTATGAATTTGAAAAAAGGAGAAAACATGGTGATCTCTTTCCAAACAGTTGTAGATTCATATTTGCTGGTCCAAGTGGTTGTGGAAAGTCAAATGCGTTATTGAGTTTAATTTTCGATTTAAATGGTTTGAATTTTGAAAATGTCTATATTTACTCAAAAAGTCTCTACCAGCCGAAATACCAGATTTTAGAACATATTTTAAATAAAGTGCCTGGAGTGGGGTATTTCCCATTTAAGGAGAATGCTGAAATTGACGAACCAAACGATGCGAAAGCAAATTCTATTTTTATTTTTGACGATGTCTTAGGTGAAAATCAAGATAAGATTAAATCATACTATGCTATGGGTAGACATAAATCGATAGATGTAGCATTTTTATGTCAGACATATGTTGCAGCCAAAAAACACATAATAAGAGATAATGCGAATATATTGGTCATATTCAAACAAGATGATGTAAATCTTAAACATATATTCAATGAACATGTGTCACCGGATATGACATATGATGAATTTAAAAAAATTTGTGGAATCTGTTGGAATGACAATTTTGGATTTTTGGTAATTGTTAAAGACTTTGATTTGAACAATGGTCGTTATCGATTGGGGTTCGATAAATATATAGCACTAGATGATTAATATTTATTCGTATGCGATGCATTCCAACATGAAGATCAAATCAGCTCGGAATAGGAAAATTATTATTCAACAACTCATTCAGAATATTAAGAAAAAACATGCTGGACTTAAACTTGGAAAAATTGAGGGTGATGAAACTTTGGAAAGGCTATATACTCCAATAACAAAACAACTCAAGCGTATAGAAGATGAACTTGGTAAAAAGTCTGTTAACCAGAATACTACTGATTTGAAGAATCTGCAAGTACTAGAGAAGATTTCAGAACCACAATTTTCTTCAACACCAGATAATAGAGTTTTTCCTCGTAAAAGAACTCAGGAGATATCTTTTCAACCATATAAGAGAATGAGTACCATTATGAAGCCATCACATTTCCGTTCACCCGAAGAAGAAGAAGAAGAGAAAGTCAATAAGATTGAAACGCATGACGAAGAAGAAGAAGAAGAAGAAGAAGAAGTGCCCTCGCCATTTACACCAAAATTGAAATTCAATAAACCTCAAAAAACTGGTTTGAAACGTCAACTAGTGAATTTTTTACCTACAAAAGAAATTGTTACATCAAAAAATGATGATGATGGTGATGATGATAAAGACCATAGAGGAAATGATTCAGTTTTTATCGATGGAGATAATAATGAATCTGAACAGTTTCTAAATGAATTGAGCAATTTCAATAATGCCGAAACTTATTTGGAACAATATCCAGAAAGGGTCAGAGATTATGTTTATTCGGCGTTAACACAACGTGATAACTATGATCATGCTTACGGACCTAAATATAATCATAAACTTTCAAAATGGACCTTAGGTAAAACAACTGTAGACTTTCATCAGAAAACTGGCGACTTACTAATTGGTAATGAAAGGTTTAGTGGTACAGATGGGCTTTATAATTTGCTCTTTAAAAAAGAGCCACAAGAGTATAATAAATCTGATTTAGAAAATTATCGTAAAATACTGAAAATGACTAATGTTCATAGGAGAAAATTCGATTCTAATAATCCTGTTAAAGCGAATAAAGGATTTAAATATCGTGAAATCATAAAACCATCAACTGGACATGGATTAATGTCATTCACCGAAAAACCTATTGAGTATATTTATTGGAATGATGTAAACGAAATTGTTAGTAGACTTCGGTTACTATATGCGTCCAAAATTGCCGGAAATACATCTGTTGATAATGAAATAGAGTCAATAGTCGAGGAGCTTCGAAAAGAAAAAGTTATATATTGAATTGCATTGAGAGCAAAGTGATAAATTCAATATGTCTCTCGATAAGTTCGGACGTTCTTCTCATAGAAGTAAATTAAGAAATATTCAATCAACTATCCCTATCTTTCTGCGAACCGCAGATGGTGACTTTGATTTCGGTAACCGCAAATTATGTAATGTTGGTAAACCTCTTGCCGATTCCGATAGCGCTAATAAGGAATATGTAGATATTCAATTCGATACAATACATAATCAAATCAAATTAAATACCGCAGAATTCGGGAAGTTAGGACTGATTTTTCATCAATTTAAGGGTGAAGTTAATAATAGATTAGTTAATTTTGACATTAAACAACAGACATCTGATGAAAATCTTAAAGAGAGGTTTGAGTATTTCGAACAAGAATTAAGGCGAAGCAATCAAACATTGTCTTCACTTTCGCACGAATACTATCAGAAACTAGAACTTGATGTATATTTGAAGTCCCAGGAAGATAAATTAAACGCATTTCAAGATAAGGTTATAGAAGCATTAAATAAATTAAATAATAAAATCAAACAATTAGATGAAAAATTTACCCTTCATGTATACGAAGGAGAAAATACAAGTGGTTCGAGAACTGCACAAACCAATTCGCAAAAACTTCCCTCGCAGAAGAACAATAATTAAAGGATTAAATGACCTATGGCAAGCTGATTTAGCGCAAATGGATCTTTACGCGAAGGAGAATAAAAATTTTAAATATATTTTAGTAGTTATAGATTGTTTTAGTAAATTTGTTCGAGTGAGAGCGCTTAAAACAAAAACCGGTGTGGAAGTATCGAACGCTTTCAAGAAAATTTTGCTAGATAGCAGAGTTAAACCGAAAAATCTTCAAACAGATCAAGGAAAGGAATTTTTTAATGTAAATTTTCAATCTCTGATGAAGGAAAATGATATAATACATTACTGCACCTATTCCAAAACCAAAGCTTCTATAGCAGAAAGAGTTATAAGAACTATTAAGGAAAAACTGTTTAAATACTTCAGTTTACATGGAACATACAAATGGATCGACAGCATATCCAGTATTGTTAATGAATATAATCAGACGAAACATCGTACTATTGGAATGAAACCATGTGATGTTAATAAAAATAATGAGCAGAGTTTATTGAATACTAGATACAACCATATTAAGGTCGCTGGAAAGGGAAAATTTAAGGTTAATGATATGGTGAGAATCAGCAAAGTCAAACATATATTCTCGAAAGGTTACACACCCAACTGGACCACAGAGATTTTTAAAATAAAAAAAGTTCAAATAACCAATCCTGTAACATATCTTCTTGAGGATTCCAGTAGTCGTCCGATAGGGGGCGCTTTTTATGAGTTCGAATTACAGAAAGTAAAATATTCAGATGTATTTCTAGTGGAAAAAGTTCTTCGTAGAAAAGGAAAGAAAGTCTTAGTTCGTTGGTTGGGCTTAGACAAGTCGCATGACTCTTGGATTGATTCAACGAACGTACTTTAGAATTGAGGTATCATTGTCCTACCACCTGAAATGGATAGACTAGATGAGCACCTCAAGAATATTCAGAATCTGAAGAAACAAATTCAAGTCTATGAAACTAAGCAGAAGATGATTAAAAGTTTTGAAAAAATGATGATTTCCGATCAGAAGTCGAAGAAGTTCCATGGAATATGCCATCATTAACCTTTTTCATATTATAATTATATTCAGTTGAAATGAAATACATTTGTAGTTATAGAACAATAAAAAAATTGAATTACCTAGATAGTTTTATTTATCACAAATATAATATATTCAATCCAGACCTTCAGGACTCAATTAACTGGGGGGCGATACTCTGGAGGCGACACTCTGGGGCCCCCAATATTTTTACATCATTCAGACCCCCCAGTGACATCTCAGGGTTCAGTGTACTCCCAGGCGGCACGTGTAGTCCATGATCGCGTCATCAACGTATCACCAACAATTCAATTTCCTTATTAGCGAGCTGGCGCGGCCGCGTTGATAATCGGATTATATAAAACTATCCTAGGTTCGAATCCCGTCGACTTCAAGATTCTTTTTTCCCCCTTTTTCTTTTTTTTATTACGGCCCCAAAATACAACTACATCTCTGAACCCCCACAATGGAACCCCCTTTTAGGAGACCCAGCGCTCCGCGCCCCACTACTCAGGGCCCCCATATTCATACGATTTCTAATATCTCAAGGTCAAATTTGAGCTAGAACATACATTGCTATACTACTCATTTTGCTGCAAAACCCTCTGATCTATCAGCCTTAAATAAATTGGTGGAAAAAGACTCTTCTCCACTTCTTGGCGATTTCCTAGGGATAGTTATTCTAATTATTTCTGAGAAAACATCGTTAGTAGGCATTAAATGATAATATACATGGTGATTCATTACTAAAGATTGAAATATAGGGCTAGAATAAAATATGCCTTGAAAAGCTCATGCTGGTGGAAATACATACAGGGTGTTAAAGTTGAACGGTAAAAGATTATGATGTTACAGCAAAAATAATTCATCTGAAGAAATACCATTTAGCAAAACAGCAACCTTTTTCTGACAGTCGAAAGCAAACTTTTCATAAATTTCATGAATAAAATTGACATTTCCCTCTGAGAAAAGGAAGTCTTTATTTGCATTTTCCTCAAATAGATACAAGTAAAATAATCGTGTTCATACAATATCACCAGTATTATTATGAACAAAAAATGATTTTTATATTTTACTTTCTAATCGAAATCAGTGAGAAGTTTTGTAAAAAAAAGCAACCATTTTATTTAATCATCAGAAATTCCTAACGTGGCGACCACTATAACAAAATTTTAAATCTCGTTTTAAATAATACTGCAATAGTCATTGTAAACCTAGGGACTAAAGTGGTACTTTAAATTCCGAGTGATTAAAAGAACTTTAGTCCTGTAGTTTATACCTTATTTTATGCACTTTAGGACCACATTCTGCCAGTCCGATTTATATTGTTATCTTTCATAGCCTTTCGGCGTCAAAATAAACTGCTCCACGAGAGTTAGAGATATCGTTTTTAGTATGTAATCTTCGAGAAAATCGCTGTAAAATCATTTAAAACTCAATAACAACTTGAATCGATCCAATAAAACTCAGTAGGTATGAGACATTTCTCAATCTGGTCGCCTTTTTTCTGAAGTTTGGTTCTTTGCATATGCTTCATGAATGTTCTTATTTTGAAATGAAGTCAGTTTATCAACGGCTTCGATTTGAAACGAGTTTTCTGAAAATGCCAAAATGTAAATTAACAAACGCTGAGGCTAATAGGGCTATCGGAATGCTTCAGGGTGGCCTATCTCAGGTTGTTGTAGCGGAAAGGCTCCAAGTCAGCCAACAACATCGACTTTGGAATAGGGTCAGGGAGACATGTTCCGTGTTGAAAAGACCAAGGCTTGGTGGGCGACGAAAAACAACACCTGCTCAGGATCGTTTCAGCGAGAAGAAACCCTACATCTACGTGTAGAATTATACGGAACACTCTTCAAAATGCAGATGAGGTCCAAGTTTCCAGCGAAACCATCAGACGACGTTTGAGAGAGGTGAATCTAGGTTCTAGATGTCCATTAAGAGGAGTTCCATTAACACGTGACCATAAGCGTCAAAGAGTGGAATGGGCAAGGCAACATCAATTGGAACGACCAATGGCGTAGTGTCCTTTTCATTGATGAATCCAAATATGGACGATTTGCAGATTCTCGAAGAAAAAGGGTATGGACCATCCCACGCATACCCCGTAAAATCGTCACTATGTCAAAGAAGTCCATCCATTCCGAGGGGGTAGTGTTATGGTATGGACCGGGATATGTTTCAACGGGCGCACAGATCTACACATTTGTCCTGGGAATATGAACGCCTTACACTATAGGGAGCACGTAATTGACAATGTTGTGCCAAATTTTCACGATGCTATCAATTTCTAGACGATAACGCTAGACCGCACCGTGCAGCCATAGTTGATAATGCGCGCGAGGAGCTTGGTATTCCACATTTACCAATACCTCCGTACTCACCAAATTTGAATTGCGTAGAACACGCATGGAATATGCTCCAAAGAGGATTAGATAATCATCAACCTACCCCAGAATCCTTAAATGATCTGAGAGAACTTCTGCCCCGTATATGGAACCAAATTCCTCATAAAGTGTTCAACAACCTCGTGTGTAGTATGCAAAGAAGATGTCAAGCTGTTATTGATGCCCGTGGAGGCCATACATCGTATTGATAGTCTTAAAATGCTTGAATTCTCTGGGAATAAAATTTCGTTATTTTACTCGATTTTTCTTAACCACCCTGTATACGCTGCAGACCTACAGGCTAAAATTAATTTGCAACTTGAAATCATATTAATATGAATTTTCTTCTTTCCTTTTCATCTTATTTTAACTATATTTTTTTGCAATTTATGTCAATATCCCTAACTCATGTGGAGCAGTTTATCTTTACAAAATAGAATGTAAAAATATTAATTTTCATTAAATATGAAAAAAATTATGAGCACTTTTTTACTTTCAATCCTTCGGGGATTGAGAGTGTCACTTTAGTCCCTCGAATGAGGAATTGACAGTATCCTTTTGGACCTTTCATTTCCTAGAAGGCCCAAATTGCATAAAATATGATTACTTAGCCAAAGTTATATTTCTGAGCGGAGTTTGAAATAAACGCATAATAATTCAGCAAAAAAGGAAAAGGCTTCTAGAGCTATATTTCATTGAGTCTTACTTGATTCATACATTGATGTATGACCAGTTGCCTCCTCTATAAATATAGCTTCCTTAAGTTTCCGCATTTCATACGAACAGTTTATAACCTGAGCGAATTTTGAATTGGATGGTACCTACTATGAGTAATACGGCTTCTCAATAACAAAATTTGATTAGAATTAATCGAATACAACTAAACCCATCATAATTCAGTTGTGTGCGTTGAAGGCTTTATTTATATCCTTGATTCCCAAAGTGGTCCAGGTGGACCCCCAGGGGTCTATGGAAGACTCGATGGGGGTCTACGTTGGCGTGACAAAAAAATAGGGGTTCGCAGTTCGTAAGCGGGGATCCATGAAAATTTATCTGGTCTCGATAGTGAAGAACTAAAATGTAGGTTTGACTTCACCTATCAACGTAGGCAGATAATATTTTGAGAGTTACATACTGATGAAGTACGCTGGTTATCGAAAGGTGCATGTTTGGCACTTTTTGAATCTGTTCTAGAGTTTTTGGATAGTAAAGATCCAGATTAAAAAAAAAACCTGGTCAATTCGAAAGCAGACAGATTTGTTCAAAATTTTAATGACCTCAACTTACAATAAAGGGATAGCCTCAATTTAATAAAAACAAAGGGTGTAATCTCAGCTTTTCTTGGAAAATTGAAATTTATGAAGCAAAATATTAGTCGGCGAGAATTTTCTCATTTCTCAAACTTGTCACAGGTAGAATGCCTTGATGAGGATATTCAGACATACGTTCAACATTTAATCGCCCTGCATGATGACTTTAAAATCAGATTTGAAGATATCTTGACAATAGAAATACCACCATGGATCATAAATCCATTTGATGAAACGGAAATGGGGGATTGTGTTATTACAAGAGGAGCTACTTGAACTCAGCATTGGAGGAGCTGAAGGTTAAATTCAAGAAGAGGGTATCAAACATTTTGGCTGCAGGCAGAAATACCCGAAAAATATCCTGGACTGGAATTGCGAGAAAGCTTCTGATAGCCTTTCCCTCTTCATATCTTGTCGAAAAAAGTGTCGTCACAAATCTTTCAACAAACGGATTGAATATCACAGAACGGGGAGATTTGCGGTTATTCCTAACAAAACTGAAGCAAAATATTGATAATTTGCTGTCAATCCATCAAGTATATACCTCCCATTAAAATTATGAGTATTTTGTCATTGTAGAAGTTATATTACGTTATTAATGTTTGATTTTAGTTATACTGTTATCATATTACAGTATAATATTCTCGATAATATTATTTGAAATTATTACATATTTCAATATTAGAGAAAATATAGGTACTATTTTTCTCCTTACCATCTCCGAATGGGGAGTTTTCTAAATAAAATAAAAGAGAATTGATTGAT
Organism: Coccinella septempunctata; assembly: GCF_907165205.1. NCBI lineage: Eukaryota > Metazoa > Arthropoda > Insecta > Coleoptera > Coccinellidae > Coccinella > Coccinella septempunctata. Next base: position 18,973,759 of record NC_058196.1, read on the forward strand.
TCCTTGTGCTGTCAGTGAATGACGAAAAAGAAAAGTTGGATGGAATTACTTTTTTCATTGGCCAACTTTCTGACAACCACTCACAGTACAATAAATCAATTAATCAACCAATTATTCTCAGATTTCTTTTGAAAACTGTTAATTCGCCTTAACGCAAATTTCTTTAGTTTGCTTTAGTCTTCACATTTTTTGTTTTGAGTTTTGGGAATATGGTAGAAATGTAGGCAGGGGGTCCACCGAAACTAGCAAAATTTTGAAAGTGGTCCATGAGAGAAAAAAGTTTGGGAACCTCTGATTTATATCATAGGAAGCTACTTCGAATTTCAAATTTTATATTCTTAAATTTTTCACGTTATTATAACATCAATTTCAGAATAAGTCAATTGAAATCAAAAGTTTTTCAGAATTTCAGAATTCCCTCCTACCCACGCTCTGTTGAGTTATCTGTGGCTGTTACTATAGGCGCTTCCATTTATATGGTTTTTATCATGAAGTTCTTTAAACCAGTGAATAATGGGTCATAAATCGCACAAATATCAGTGAAACGAAACGCGCATAAGAAAAATACATTCGTATAATTGAATCTAAGCTGCAGTGTGATTTTAACCATATTGAGTTAACACCTCTGTAAATCCTAATCCAGAATTTTGCATTTATAAAAAGATTATAATTTGTTGATACTGCGAGTCGAACAAAAGAATATACAAAAATTCCTCATATTGTGATGATACAGCTGAAATTTAATCATGCACAACCTTCCTTTTTATCTCCATTTATCTGAATACCCTTGTTGTTTAGCTTAAGGAAAGGTTTTTATAGATTCATAAAAGTAAACGGTGTGTTTCACTGAAAAAAATCTCTTCTATGGCTAAATATTTCAGTACACATTTCTGTGGTCAATCCAATAGAATTTAAGATAAATTTTCGAATTTCGCATAATTACCATATCTAGATGCATTTTGAGGAATTTAGATCAATATCTTTAGTTTAAAGACATATTTTCATGGTCGGTCTGTCAAAGTATGAAATAATTTTTTTAGCCACTCTGTGAGCAAGCCAGCTCATGAACAAGAGGAGTATGAGATAATGTTCTCAAATAAGGAGAGAAACAAAACAAACATGAAAATGGACACTCCAACAACTTGCAAGGCATACCATGATAAGCAGGAAAGTGTCTGCTTACGACTCTTACGAGCTATGTGGAGCTAGCACCTCGAAAGGCGAATTTTGAAACCAAAATTCCGAAGTAGTTTGTTAATCGTAGGTACAACCAACAACTCAAAGTCGTTTTTACATCGTAGGTCCATGTTTGTCCACATTTTTTTCCAGTTGTTCAGGGTCTGTTAGGGAAATATGGAATAGAATCCATGTTTTCCATTATTCTCAATATTTCGCATTTTAAGACAGGTTACAGAGCTCAGAACCCAACAGGGTATCCTATGAAATATCTTCCCCCACTTCTGAAAGTAAACTGGCGCAAACGAAAATTACACTATCCATGAAACACATTTTAAAATGATATACAAAATAGGTAGGTATTACTCACTGTTTTCTCGACAATATATCCCACTGGGGCGAAAAATAGAATGAAAGAAAGCATAAAAACCATTCCACTGAGATCAATAGCAAAAGATTCCACCTCATAATACCTGCAAGATTTGAAATTTATATGTTTGAATCAGATTATAGTTTTTTCAGTGGAAATTTTTCACGAAATTTGTCATCAATTGCTTGTGTCGTTTACTCCTGAAAATGAATTAAAATAAAGAGTGTCAGTTTTTTCTTTTTGAATGAACTGAAAATATTGCTGTCAATTCAATAATTTTTATTATCTTGAGGAGCAAGTACTCCTCAAAGGGCTCGCGAGGTACAAAAAAATTCCTTTGTTTCGGCGAATAAAACCTCATTATTTTCCTAACATCCAATTTTGGTATTTATACAAATGAAAATAGTTTTCTGAGTGTTTGGACAATCATAAGGTTTTATACGCCAAAACAAAGAAATCACCAACTATCAATTTCTAAAAAGCGCTACATACAGTGGGTGAAACGAAACTGATCCCATATCCGAAAAAGAAATGTGTGATTTCACCATATAATATAAAATAATATATTTATTCTATACTCAAAGGAATACACCATAGTTTCAGTGAAGGATTATGAAGTAGAAATATGGGAAGCACCATCTGTGTTTCAAATGTGTTTTTAAGACCCTAAGACTGGTTAAAATATCAATTCGAGGGACATTCGCAGAAATATATGAAATTTTGTAAGATATTTTCAGTTGTTTGATGTTTTTTTTTGTAATTATTGCAATTAAAATCGATAAACCATGGAAGTATCTAGTGATTCCATTCAATTTAATTGCAATTATTGGTTGTTTAATAAACTTTTTTTTGTTGGTTGTTCATATTCGCACGTATGGAGACCAATTTGGTGTGAGAAAGTATTTTAGAATGCTTTGTATAGGAACTCATATAAGTGCGTCCACTGATACGTATCGTACTGCCCGGATGCATCGCTTGGTTATTTTAATGCGATCCGTGCGTTGCGTACGATGCGGAACTGTGGGCGCTTGCCTTTAGGAAGACGATATTCAATCTTTTTTTACGTCTTGTGTACATCTTTCTTTCGTACTCAGGACGTTAATATTTCACTAAAAATTTCAGAATTTTATGGATAGAAATAATACAAAAACACAACGTGACATGAACAAACATTGATATCAGCCAAGTTATTTCTTTTCTAGGTTCAAGACTACAAACATCCATGACAGCGGCGGAATTCCTTCGGCGTCTTAGCTGACATCGCTGCCAACCAGACCGCCGAGGTCTGAATACCAAGAATATATATTGTAGACTTGGTATTCAATATGACAAAAAGGTGTGTCAGAAAGAGTTTTGGTTGTATTCAAGACTGTGTACTAACAGAAATGAAGCAAAAGATGAATTATCAATGGGATGACACATGTATTTACAATTTACAGGATAGCTAATCATATTTTTTTCAGATTTTTGGCTGCAAATATTTTCATTTCCCTTGAATCTAAAAGATATGAATGTAGCGATTTATAATTTAACGAACGTTATTATCCGTTTCATATCTACATTTCTATATTCAAACTATTATTATATTGTACCTTGAAAAAATTATAAGTCTAAAGTCTCAGAATTGTTTAATAATAACGTTATTCAGACATCTTTTTGCGACGTCTTACTAGCGTACTCAGAGACGTCATTGCACGTCCGAATGACGTCAAAGGCCATTTAAAGACCTAATTAAGACGTCTTAGAGACAACACCTTCCTACCTGGGGTAGACTGCGACTGTCGACCCTAAAACCGACACAGAATAATCAAAGTCTGCACGCTAAAGCCACGAATGGGGTCTCTATAGAGCGCCAGTGATTCCAAATATACAACACCCTGAGAATAATCTCTAGTTTATCTCTCTGGAAAACTATGGAAAGGATATGGGAGATGAAGCCAGAAGCAACCTCCCTCGAAGAATCAACCCCTGAAGCTCTCAGCTCTTTCTTGGCTATTGCTTAGCAACAAAAAAAGAGGAAACTATAGGCCTATAGGCATGGTATCTTCCTTGGGAATGGTTTAAAAGACTGGTAAAATGATAACTCATCCTTTGTGAAAAACAAAATACTGATCATTAAGGATATTCTCTCCTTGCTTATTGGCAAGTACCTACTTTCGGCATTTTTCCAGCCTAAAAAAAAATATTGAACGCTTATGATAATAACATCCATTTCACTTATGAAACAGAGAAGAACCGTGACCTACCATACTCAGAGGTAGAAATAATCCGAGATGACAATGTCAAGATCACAACAAGATAGTATCGCAAACCTATTTATGAACATAAAATCAGCCCATAACTGATAAGAGTGCATAAGATTTCCGGTTCAAAGTATCCACAGGCGGACCTGCAAAATTCAAGGTCAGTTCTTATCGACAATTCCTACCTACAAAGCTCATCAACAGATTCCTCTACTCCACACCATCCTACACAGAAATTAGGAATAAGGATTAGGAACAGTTGAATTGGACCGACCAAACAAAGCTCCCCCTAGGTTTTCCTCTATCCCAGACTACAGGAACTTAACAAAAATTACAACCTTACTCAAAAAGTATATTTCGGAAGATAATGTAAAGATTGCCATTAGAACACCAGTGAAATACCAAAACGTTTTTACAAAAATGAAAGAGAAAACCGAAGACACAAGCAGGTCAAAAGTAGTGTATCGATCGGATGCCAAGGTATTTATGTAGGTCCGACATCTAGGAATCTGAGAACAAGATTAAAAGAACACGAAAAGAGTTGCGTTAACAAAAAAAAAAAAACTAACTGTGGGTTGGCACAGCATGTATTTGATTCAGAACACAGAGTGGAATTCTACAGTGTAAGTGTTCAGGGTACGGAGAAAAAGTTGAACAAAAGAATGTTTTTAGAAGCATTATTAGAAGTCCACAATTACGATCAAAATTTTAACTTATTCAGTAAAACTGTTGAAGGACCATGAAAGTAAGAAGAAGATTCACAATAACGTTATGTCTGACACCTCAAGAAATTCAAGTTGGTAGTAGCCCATAATAGAAAATTTCATGCTAGTATTGCTCAGTCCATGTCTCTATGTCTATGTTGTGAATAAATATTGATCTATAGATCTATTATACCATGTGAATCTATCCACTCGCCGACGGTTATTTGAATTTTGTACAGATGTTTATGTTCTTAATTTAATCGTACAAATTGGAAACATAATTGGGTCAATTTAAATGCTGATTAAATTTGAATATTATTTTCATATACTTTTCTAGGTTATATTAAAAAATTCCAGTTCTGTGATTGAAAGTACAGAAATTTTTAAAGATCTTTTGTGACCTGCGCCTGGACTTTCAAGTCCTACTAGTGCTGTATTCGGGTTCGAATTTTGGACGGTCCGAGAATTGTTCTAGAACTGCGCAAAACTGTTGAGCCCTAGTATCGAATCCTCTGCGCAGTTCTAGAACCATTCTCGGACTGTCCGAAAGTCGAACCCGAATACAGCTTAGGATGTCAATCATTCTTGAATAGACTATAGGTATATTCCTCACCCTCAAATGAAGATAGGTATGGTGGGGTGTGAAACAAAATACACGATCTATTTTGTTCGCATTTCTTAACATTTGCTTGTTTTTTGATATCGGGAAAGTTCCTATTTCCTTTCGGAAAAATCTATAGTTAATAACATATTATGCTACTCACTTCTTCAAAATATCGCCAATTATCGTGAACTGCATGAATTGCGAAAAATTTATAGCAGCATATAGTCCGTATATGGTAATTATTATCCATCTATATTTATACAATTTTATTTCTTCGTTCGGACTCAACACTTGCACACTGCTAGAACTCTCCATTTCAACGGTTCTTTATTAACGGAAATGATAATGACAATTTATTTATGGCAGAGTGTCACAGTTATTCACTCAACTATGCCACAGTATTATCATTTCGTATTCGTTTTCAATTCCAACAATTAAGATAAAATAGATAAACACCGTTTATCTAGAAGTGAAACTCAGTATGAGAAAATTTTGTATTCGTATGAATTATTTGGATTATGATACATAGTTTTGGGGAAACTGTAGATGTGATGACAATATTCAGAGAGTTTCGATGATTAATAACAGATCTGGTTCTCCAGATTCCGAATTAGATTAACAAGAAAATATCGATTTTACTACTACGACTTCATATTTTCGTGTTATTATTTCTGTTTTTGACCAGTAACAGTTTTTTTCATTATATCTGGAGAATAGAAAAATGTAAAGATATCTGGGCATTAGCATAAAAAAGTATTCTTCAGATTAGAACAGAAAATTTTGGGTTGGGAGGAGGGAGTTGTGCCCTGCCCCCCCAAAATCGAATCCTGGATCCGCCCCTGCTTTGTACCATTCGTAAACTTGGGTTTTCGATAAAACAGATTCTCCATAAGCCTTTTCTAGCATTCGCAACGAGTCAGCACACGAAATTTCGTTCAAAACACAAAATTTTAGACAAACTCTTTGTTCAATATTTTTTTCCGTTGTAAAATTCGCAGACTACCACTGAGGTCGATTGGTTTCAACAGCTGTCGTAAACAAACTAGTTGACAGATCGCGCTCATGTTTGGTATAGTGATTACGGACAGTCCTGTTGAAGTATATTTTATTCAGAATAAAGTTTTACAATATTATAATTGACAAATTTATTGACACCTTATTTTTTTTTATTGACAAGTCCTATGTATTTTGATATTAAATGAAATATACAATTATCATAGAACCAAAATAAACGAATGCTTGCTGAAAAACCTTTCCAGCTTCAACACCTTCCCTCATTGGGATATTTTGGTTAATCCCATTTTCTTTGTGAGAGTATGCAGTCTTGGTTTGAACAGAGGTTTTGTCATTAAGTCTGCCAGTTGGTCCTCTGTTGAAACTTTTTCAACTTTCAACTCTCCATCTAGAACAAGTTCACGCACAAAGAAATGTCTTATGTGTATATGTTTAGTGCGTCTGTGGAATTCTGGGTTTTGGCTCAGTCTAATAGCAGCTTCGTTGTCCACCATCAATGTTGGAACTGACTGAACACTGAGTATTTCCTTAAATAACCGCTTTAGCCATTCCATTTCTCGTGCAGCTTCACTAGCAGCCACTATTTCTGCCTCTGTTGAGGAAATTGCTACAGATGTTTGACGTTGACTAAGCCAAGATATAGCTCCACCAGCATACATGCATAAAACGCCCGAAGTGGAACGTCCTGTTTCACTGTCTCCTCCATGGTCTGCATCACTGAAGGCCACTAACTCATCTCTTTCCTCTGGCTTGTAGCTAAGACCAAGATCCATTGTGCCCTTCAGATAACGAAATATCCTCTTCACTTTTATACAATCTGCATTTGTTGGATTTTCTAGCTTTCTTGATGCGATACTTACAGCATAAGCTATGTCTGGTCTTGTACTTGTCATTAAGTACATTAAAGCACCAACTGCTTCTCTATAAGGAAAGGTTCTGTTCAATTCGTCATTTTCCTTCCCTAATTGAAAACCTTCCTTTACAATTGGAGTTGTTACAGGCTTGCAGTCTAACATACCAAATCTTTCAAGAATTTTCTTAGTATAAGAAGATTGACTCATTAGAACAGTGCCGTTCTCTTCTCTCCGAATTTGGAGTCCAAGAAAATAAGATGCCGGTTTTATTGTTATTTTGAATTCTTCTTGTAAACCATTCAAAAATTCGTTTTTCATGGTATTATTGCTGCAAGCTAGTAGTCCATCATCAACATACAAAGCTAACAATAGCATGTCAGTTCTTTGTTTTTTGATAAATAAGCATGGGTCGGCATCAGATCGTTTGAATCCTAGATTTCCCAAAAAATCACTGAATCGTTTATTCCAACATCTCGGAGCTTGTTTCAATCCATACAAACTTCGTTGGAGTTTACAAACCATGCCGCTTTCATCTTCGAAACCTTCAGGTTGTTTCATGTATACCTCTTCCCCCAATTTACCATAGAGAAAGGCAGTACATACATCAAACTGTGTGAGTGACATATTTTTGCTGGCAGCTATGCTTAATAGTGACCTGATTGTTCCTCCTTTTGCCACTGGACTATAGGTTTGGTCATAATCAATCCCTTTCTTCTGGGAATATCCTTTTATAACCAACCTTGCTTTGTATTTTTCAACCGAGCCATCAGCATTCGTCTTGAGCTTGAATACCCATTTGCAAGGAATTGCCTTTTTTCCAGGTGGTAATTTTTTCAAAATCCAAGTATTATTTTCTTTTAAAGATAGTAACTCCTGCTTCATAGCTGAAATCCAGTGTTCTTTTTCATTACAAGTTATGGCATCCTTGTAATTTAAAGGTTCATGTGACTCACATATTTCTGCAGCAACTGTCATAACGAAGTCATCAAAACGTGATAGTTTTCTAATGTCCTTTCTGTCTCTTAACTGCTGTCTCATTTGTTCAGTACACTGTTCATTTTCTTCAACTACTTCATCAGGCATCACTCTTAGTTCCATATTTTGGTTATCTTCTTCAATGAACTCTTCATCTTTGTCAGTCTCATAATTCTCACCTTTTTCATCAAACTTAAAATAATCAAAAATATTTTGAATTTGAATATTTTGACTTTTATTGTGTTCAGTATTGACTATTGGTAAAATTGCACATTCATCAAAAATGACGTCCCTTGATCTTACGAGTTTCTTTTGTTCTATAGACCATATTCGATAACCATCGTCATTTTCATAACCCATAAGAATACCTCTAATAGCTTTCTTTTCCATTTTCCTCCGATGCTTTTTCGGAACATGAGCATAGCAACTACTACCTATGATTCTCAAATGGCTCAATTTTGGTTTCTTATTAAACCATATTTCATAGGGAGATTTTCCTTCAACACTTGATTTACTAGTCCGATTTAGAATGTATGTTGCTGTATTGATTAATTCTGCCCAAAAAGTTTGATCGAAAATTCCTTCTCTAGCGTGCATTAAAGCTCTTGCGGTTTCAACAACAGTTCGGTTCTCTCTTTCCGCACACCCGTTCTGTTGTGGCGTATATGGCATGATCAGTCTTTGTTGTATTCCATAATGGTTTAGTATTTTTCTTACTCTTATATTGTCGAACTCACCACCATTGTCTGAAATGATTTCTTTCACGCCATATCCTGCAGCTTTAACTTTCGCTAGGACAATGTTCAAATTATCTATCACTTCTGATTTGTGTTTCATGAAATATATAAAACGATACCTGCTATAATCATCCTTGAATAAGACATAATATCGATAGCCAGATTTTGATGGGTCAAATGGACCACAAACATCAGTATGTAACAGTTCACCAGGAGAGCTGGCTCGATCTCTTGTACCAAATTTAAGTACATGAGCTTTTCCATAGACACAACCTTCGCATAATTCACTATCAAGATTAACATCTAATCCCAGTTCCCTTTTCAGTATTGCTTTTATATATCTCTTATGTTGATGTCCAAATCTTTCATGATATAACTGTAAAACATTATCATTATTAACTAAATTAATTTCTTTGGAATTTTCTGGCTTTAAAGACTTCATTTTAAGTTTATACAATCCTCCTGAACAATTTCTTGATCCAACAAGTATTACTTCTCCAGATAGCTTGAAATAACATTCTTCTGTTGTTGAAACGAATTCACTGTTTGGATTCTTATCTTGTGCCGACAATGTTGAAAATAAGTTTTTCTTGATACTCGGAACATACCACACTTCAGTCAGAGGAAAAACTTGTGTTCTTCCGTTTACGTTTGTTTTCACTCTAACTGTACCTTTTCCTAATGCTGGTACTGACTCTCCATTTGCTGTTGTTATTTGATGATGATTGTTAAATGGTAAATAGCTCTCAAAAACGTCACTTTGATTGGTAATGTGATTGGTTGCGCCATTATCCACGTACCAATTTTCTTTATCCTTTTCACACAACAATACAACATTTGAAACGGCTAATAATGAAACTTTGTTCTTTGCATCACTAGCTCTATCAGTTTTGTCAGGTTTTGGTGGCTTGCCATCTGCCTTCCATTTCAGGCACTGCTTTATTTTATATCCCCTTGATTTACAGTATTTACAAAACAAATTGCTCCTTTTGTTTGCTGTATACAATACTTCCTGTTTAGTCTCGTTTCTGCTTGATAATGCTTTTTCATAAGCACACAATTGATTCGTCAAATTATCTATAGTTCTATCTTTGATTGATACGAGCATCCAACTTGACTTGAACGAGAAATAATCTGAAGGTAGAGTTTCTAATATTTTACAAATAAGCAAAATTTCAGGTAAATCACACTGACACGCATTTCCAGCACTAACTTTGTCCTTCGAAATTTCTTTCTGAAGTTTATCCCAAAGATTCTTTAGTTTCGATGTATGTGTTGCTATATCATCATCTGCTTGTCTTTCATAGCTAAAGAATTGCATGCACAGGTCATATGTTTTGTCCTCAACATTGCCATCATAAAGTCTATGCAATTCCAGCCAAATTTCTCTAGCGGATGTGAAACGCATTACTTTTTCTAAAGTTTCTTGTGTCATGTTCAGAGTTAGAACTAATAGAGCATTAGTATCGGCCTGATTGAAATCAGATAAGTCTTTCTCATACCTCTGTTTGTCATCAATTGTAGCATCTTCCGGTAAGGATTTAGGGGCTTCCAATTTTCCTTCGATAACTTCTAAACCACCTTTAATTCCTCTTAACAAAATGCACAATTTATATTTCCAGGTTGACCAGTTTGACTTTCCCTCAAGCAAAACAATTTGTACTTTACTTGCATCCATTTTCTCAGTTTAACTCTTTTGCAATTTATAACTTCACTTTTATTCTGTTTCTCAACCACGCTCTGCTACCATGTTGAAGTATATTTTATTCAGAATAAAGTTTTACAATATTATAATTGACAAATTGATTGACACCTTATTTTTTTTTATTGACAAGTCTATGTATTTTGATATTAAATGAAATATACAATTATCATAGAACCAAAATAAACGAATGCTTGCTGAAAAACCTTTCCAGCTTCAACAAGTCCTACCTACATACAGAAACTTAAAATACTTAAAAATACTCAACGCGGGCAATTTAAATGAGAATTTTCGGATTCTTTTTTGTCAGAGTGTATAACCAAGTCCAAACAGATTTTGTGTGGGTGTGAACCATTCAATAATCACGAATTTGTATTATACTTCATTTACTTTATACTAAAAAGTATTTCAATGAAATATTTCTCGAACCTGATCAGATTCTTTACATAAAGCTTATCAATGAGTTCGGAGATTTATTTTCTACTGATTGAATTTAGCACGCTAACGTAACGACCAGTATCACCAAACGGGATTTCACTCCGCTGACTTAAGCTCAAATTAAAATTCATACAAACTTGTAATGAAGCTTCATTTTCTTTCAAATTCATCCTCATTTTAGGATGATTCGGTAATTTTGTCCGTTTTTGGTATTAATTGACATAATTCTAATTCCTTTAGGATTCAGACATCGTTGGAAACCGTTATCATTCCGTACCGTTTTGAATATAGAGATAACCGAGTTTATGTTCGTCAGTACGGATAAGCCGGATTAAACACATTTTCATCCACGCGGTGTAAGACATACCGTTTCCACACCGCGCAGGTGGTACAACAGAAGATGTTTATCCGTCGGTCGATCATTCTGTATATTTGTTTTTTGGTTCGATTTTTTTTTCTTGCTTGCTTTTCGAGTAATCGAAAGCAAGCTTAAGGGTAGATTTTTTGCCAGTATTTTTTTGATTGAACTTCCGTAGCCCTGCTCACGCGAAGGTTGTGCAGGTGTACGCCGACTACCAAGAGCGACATTAAGAGCGGAGGTCCACAAAAACCATATATCGAGCCCAAAGCTGAATCAACACTCCGTACTATTAACTGGAAACCTCAGCTTTCGCCTTTCCCATCCTGTCTGTATTCCACATCTTCTGATTCTCTGCTGGTGTGAAAACACGGGGGAGAAGAGAAAACAGAGCGGTAACTTCTAGAATAGTTATTTTCCTATCAAGTGCGGAAAGTGACACTCAACTCAACTGCTTACCCGAACTCTGCTTCGCATCGTTCGGGCAACGGCAGTTTCGTGCGGGCAAGACACTTTCCGCAAGAGTTAAGAACAATATTTTTTCTACAAGCGCTTGAAATATATAAATGTATCCATTTTACGAAACAGGTCATATTTCATTTGATTAATTCATATATAATGACAGACGTTATTCTGCATGTCGTTACTGAGGGTTTCTCATCGTTGACGTTCTGTCCATAGAAAGATGATAGAATTTAATTTACTCTATAATATTTGCGTGCGGGAAAAACCCCTGCTAATCCATTCCCGCACGCAAATGCGTGCGGGAAAGAAATAGCAGGCGTTTTTCCCGCACTCTGTGGGAAAGTGACTCTTTGCAACTTGGAATGCGTGCGGGAAAAAGGTTGAACGCGCACGCTTGTAGAAAAAGATATTTTATCATTGCCATCCAAGATAAAGTGATGCCAAAAAAGAACTATATGAAATATGTCGCCAAACATATATATTATGTATAAACATAACTCAGTGATGGATGATAGATGTCGTTTTGGCTGTGCGCATGAAGCTATTTCAAATATCACCGGGGGATGCCAGAAGTTCGTAGGCACGAAGTAAAAGAATAATAGTTGACAAGATTTCACACCAAGAATTGGCTATAAAATACCAAATTTTAAGGACAAAAAAGGTTCCTTGTCACTATAACCATCCAGATTCTGTATTGTAAAATGATCGTCACAAGCTCTACTTGGTCACACGGTTTTAAAATACCTCATATTACTGAACAGGGAACAGAATAGAGCACTATTCATTGACGAGACGATTCCAAACAACAACAACCTACTAGATAAGTACATCAACAGGATTTCGAAATACAGAGGCCCCGAGGAACATACCAGAAAGCAATGAAAGTTGAAACATGTCAAGACCATCCATATTGTCATTTCATCCACAGGCCTAATACCGAAGAAACTATCTATGAAGTCATGCAGAAGGCGGCACAGTTAGGGACGGCTAGAACGGTAAGCAGGTTCCTGGAATATGCAGAAGAACATGGAAAAGAACACCATCCACTTCGACAAGAAGTACGGGGAGTTCAGGAACCCAACGGACACCACGGAGACGAAGAAAAAAAACCCGATTGACATCAGGAAGCCGAGGAGCGGCCTGGACCCGACCAACACTATGAACCCGAAAGCCGTGAAAGGCTCCAACAGAGCTCAATTCTTTTGATATATGAAATATCTGAGATAAGTGAATTTTCCTCTAAGGCTAAAGTTATGATAATCGGTTGCCCACTATTGGGCAGATTTCGAATAATAACTGATAAGGCTAGTATCAGCATATATAGAGCGGCAGTAAAATTTTTTCTCTACGCCGGAAGATTTCCTAACCAATGAGCAGGGCGTATCTAAAAGTAGGCTTCTGATTTGGTCATTCGCAAGTCTACACAATGGTGTGCGGATAACTTACTAAGTATGAATAAAAACCTGAAAATGAATTAGTGAGCAGTACATCAAGGAGTTGAACCAACAGAAAACGTTACTATTGATACATTTTACATCAATTTTTGCTATACATATTGCTGCTATGGGCATACTTTAAATGAATTTGACACACCCTTGAAAAAATCTTAATTATTTTTCAAGATATCGGATTGAAATTTTGGACATGGACACTACATACTATTTTCCATCAACTGAGGTTACGAAAGGTGTATCTACTGAGGGGAAATGGCTATAACTTTCGATTTTTTTAATGAGATATATTTTTGCATATTTGAAATGTACCTTGAATTTTAAGTGAAATGTCGCCAAAAGAAAAATGAAATGAGAAAACAATTTAGAAATAATTATTTTTATTACCTACTTTTAGTGGATCATATATATTGATTCTTACAGTTATTATAAATCATTGAAATTCATTCCTACTCGAAATTGGCCATTTAGGTAAAACTTACACGTATTCTATCAGGGACTTTCGAGTTGCGAGGGGTTAGTCGTCTGCTATAGAGTCATTCGGGGTAACTGAGCGCAGCGGGTAAGTGCGCGCAGTGCGTATATCTCGACTATGCAATGTATGAAAGAGGGGTTCATTTGGGTGAAGCAAGGGCGCAGAATCGCCAAATTAGTTTTCCATAGGAGTGCGCCGTACCACGTTTCTTTAACTTTTCATTTGCAATCAATCAAATTCACTGGTTTTCTTGTTAATTTTTAGCATCTCTGCAAATTCTGCCAGGTCCAAGTTCCGAGTCCCTCAGTGTCAAACAATATTTTATTCGATCATGGGTATATTAATCTGAATAAATAATAAAAAATTTTAGGTTCTCTTAGCCGTAAGAACGTCAATTCAAATTTTGGCTTACTGGGGAAAGTGTGCGCGGGTAAGTGTGCGCATAGATTCATTATATGGGCATTAGTTCAGTGAGGAATAAATTATGACATTGTTGATTTTCTTGGTTAGGACTCGATCAATATTGTCCTATTTGTTCAGAAAAATATGAAGAGCCACTAACAGGGGAATGTATCAAGTGTTGTGTTCACCAAGAATTGTGGCACGAACAATAATGCACTGCTTGTAAAAAGGCGCTTCTGTATTGACAATAAACAGCATTTCTCTGAAATTGCAACATTTTGATGACATTATTTTGTAATTTGTTTTGATTGTGTGGTTCACAAAGCACTGCGTTCACTTACCCCGTGAGGGTGCGCACACTTACCCGCAATACGGGGCATGTGAACGCACTCCGACTTTCTCTACTAAATTCTTTTTTGCGGAAAGAAAACGTTTTTGTTTGTTTGCTTTTTGATGTTTTTTTATAGATTAGAAAATTCTCTATTTTATGAATATGTTTTAATTTTCCTAGCTTCAACATTTGAAACAGGGTATGGCTTGAAAGGCAAAAGTGCGCACAGTTGCCCCGAATGACACTAACTTTCATTATACTTCATCTAGGTTCGTCAAATTTTTCAGCATACTTTGCGATCACACAGCAGTTCAATAGAGAAATAATTTCAATTTTTTAACCTTGAAGTAGCATTATTGAGGACAGATCAGAAACCGTAAGCTCCATCAGAATATAAAAAAAAACTGTCCTCAATAATATTGTTTTTTCATATTACTCTTCCTCGAACGACAGTTCACGTAAAATTCGACAATTACAAAAATTTTTGGTCTAACCCGACACAACTTTTGTCGCTGGAAAATAAAAATGTAGATTTTTGAGAAATGAACCTGATTCCTGTGACGCAAGGTACAATAGGGAATACTCCTTCTGACGAAAATGATGAATTTTTCATGAAATATGTTTGAAACGTCACATTTTGAAATGACCATTTCAACCGTTTCCCAAAAAAAATTGTTTTAAGCACTTAAAAATGAAAAAAAAATGGGTATTAAAAATTTAAAGCGTTTCATTTCGATTGCACAAGTTGGCAACATCAAATGAAATATGCCTTGATAATAAAGGACAACAAATACATTATCTTGATGAGATAATGTGGAAGGTCGTAAAATTTTATGGGATTTTTATGGCCGGTTGCAGATAAGGCTGGCCAGTAAGTACACGCCTGTGAATCAACAGCTGTAATTTTATAAACAAGCTGATCGGACATTGTTCTTTTCATTGTCCAGTAGCCGCTGTTGCCGAATCGTAAACTCGAAATCAAGCGATTCAAATTTTAAAACCCCATATTTGAAGTATGATTTTGAATAGTTTCCGCGGTGCATTTGAAAAAAATCATGAATGAAACTCATAATTATTCAGTTTAAACTTGTATATGCAGTGACAACCCATATACAAGTACTGAAGTACTGAAGTAACGAAGTCAATTCTCAAAACAACGAATAATAATTTCGAACACAAATTTGAAAGATTGCGGATATTCTCAATTTTGAATAGAATTTACTCAAGTGAACTTTATTGCAATTCTATAATACAATCAATAAAAAATTTCAGCACGTAGGCAGTGTAAGTTTTTTCTACGATAATCAGGATTTTCATTCAAATAGTTTTTCATTCGTATTCTTCTGATGGGAAGGTGGCAAACAGAATTTCCTTCCTTCCCCAACATACATAGTCACAGATTACGATAGTCGAGTATCGACCTTAATTTTCTTCACTTCAGGTGGAATATTGAATTTAAAAATGTGTTTTCAAAGACCTAATAAAAATTCATTTCTCTTCGTTCCGTACCGTATACCCGTTTAGCTGAAAGCACCCGACAAGAAAAGACGCAGTGTGAGGGCAATATATTTCAG
The DNA here is from genome assembly GCF_907165205.1 of Coccinella septempunctata. Lineage (NCBI taxonomy): Eukaryota > Metazoa > Arthropoda > Insecta > Coleoptera > Coccinellidae > Coccinella > Coccinella septempunctata. The sequence goes on from NC_058196.1 coordinate 18,989,632, forward strand.
TTAGTAATATTCGCTCTTTTCATAATAACTTCCGATTGCGTCCCCTATGAAGAGGTACTTCTTTGGCAATCCTCCATATGACGCCCTACTACCAAAGAGGAACTAATCTTTGCTACTACCTCGAATCATTTCCGCCGACAAACCCGTTCTGTTGATTTAGTCCATGAAGAAAAACAGAACGTTCAACTTTGCGCTAATAACCCTCTGATATAAAAGGTGAAACTGAAGAATTTGCATTCCAAAATGAAAATACTGTTTCGATCCACCACTGTTATATCAACAGTTAAACAAGCAGCAAATTAAGTGGGACACCTAAAAATTTGACCAGCTATAACTTCGCTATTACTCAGCGGATTTTGCATTTTTAGCCAGAGGTGTGTAAAGCTCTATCCTTTTTCTGGGAGTCACTGGCATAGGTTTTTTTTCTTCATTATATACTTGTTTACAGGGTGTGAATGTGGGGCAACAAAAAATTTCCCTTTTTGGCTTAGAATTTGGAAAAAGTGGGGGGAATTCCAGAGTATTATTTGATGTTGGTTAGATTATCAGGTCAATACCTCTGGACATTTTTGCCATATATCTCCGATATATTGCGTTGATATGGAAATATCAGTATATCATTGAATTACGTTTTTTCTTAAAAATAGTTTTTTTTCTGATCGAACAATTAGTACAGGGTGATTCATAACTATTGGGACATAGGCTAAGGGCAGATTGTTTGGACCAAAATATGGCGATAAGACCAAATACACCTCAATAAAATATTGCTGTGAAAAAAGATAGAGGGCGTTAAAGTTGAATTTTTTTTTCCGTTTTTCGCTAATAATTCCACTGTATATTTTTTCATCCGGTTTAAAAAAAAACATAATTGAACAGTTCAGAGCATCGGAAGGGGATTTGAAGTAACGATTTATTTATTTTATTATTTCGACGAGAAAGCATAATTAAAAACAATGTAACATAAAAATAATAAACTTAAATTAAATGTTCTACGTGGCCTACTCCGACTTCTATGCCTTTTCTAATTCTTTTAATAAAGGACTTTCGAACTTCGAAGAAAATATTATTATGTCCCCTTATAAAAAATTAAACTTTAACGCCCTCTATCTTTTTCCACAGCAATATTTTATTGAGGTATATTTGGTCCTCTCGCCATATTTTGGTCCAAACAATCTGCCCTTAGCCTATGTCTCAATAGTTATGAATCATCCTGTATATGCGACCTGAAGGACTACCTTGTAAGGAAAGTATAAAACACCAGTGACGTGCAGAAAGGAATGTATGACTTGTAGTAAAATTGTGCGATTTGATTGATTGATTCAATAATCAATATACTTCTACAGCGCGGTCTTGAAAAAATAACGTCATTCAACATGCTGCAAATCTCGAATTTTAATCTTAAGTCAGCGACTATCTGTTGATAGGTTTCTGACAGGACAATCATATGAAGCGCCTCTTATCCCCTATCAAATAAATTTGTAGTATCAGTTGGTTTCGCCTTGAGAATTCAAGTTGAAATTGATACCTTTCTATACGTACCGACACTATCAAGAGGCACTTCTATATATATATATCTCACTTAGATTGTTGTAAAACTTCTTTGAAGTTTTCACCTCATTCAAGTAATTCTGTTTCTAGTCTTCTCATTCAATTCTAGTGCTAAATTGTTCTACTCAAAATGTAATGTATACTCAGCTAGTCTTCTCAAAGACTAGCCATCTTCATGTCTTTTCATTATGAATGAAATGTTCCCACGTGTGAATTATTTCAAAATCTTCAAACAGATTTAAAATTATCACTAGTACTGCTCAATTAATATGTCAAATCATTGATCTGTCTGCTCAGAACCATGTATTTTATTATATTTTATAATTTACATAGATTTTCAGATTTCTCAAGATCTTCTCACATGAAAATGGGTATTTAGAACTAGGATTGAATCTCCTCGAGTCTTCCTCATTGATAATGAATACTGATTTATTGTCTTATTGTCTTCTCATGCTATTTTCTTTCTTTGAATCAGTTTATTTCATTTCTCAGTCAACTCACTTGCCTGCTCAATTACTAATGACTAATTACTTTTGTCGAGTTTCAGATGAATGAATTCTCATGTTCTCCAGGGTGGACCCTGGATTTAGTAGTTTTCCTTCAGAATACGCTATGAACATCTCACTTATGGTTCAACGATCAATGGTAAATCATGATATAAGTTGATACATTCTCGTCCCTTGCTCCGACCCTGGAGGGCCAGCTCTGGTAATCATGCACACTCAATTGGTATGATCTACTCATTATAAATTTGTAATCTCATGATACATTCTCACGTTCATTCATCTTACTCGATGTACATGTTAGTTCTCAGCCTTCTGCACCCCTCGAAACCAACGATTAGTGGTTTTCTCTGTATACTCTCGTTTTGCACGTCTCATAATTTATCAATTGTGTCTCCTGTTTTTCTGATGGACGTTTTTATCGTGCTTACTTGTAAGCGGTCCGTCTCTGTAAATGTTGCATTCAATGATAAATTGAACGTAGTGTATATTAATTCTTGGTAATATTCTTGCCTTCCCAAATTTGTTATGATTGTACTTCTCATTTTATTGATTAATTTTGATCTTCTCATTTCATTGTAATATTCTAGCACTTCTCACATTAATTAATTTTGCTTTTCTCATTTTAACTTGTACGATTCATGCACTGCTCGTACTCAAAACAGAATTATTGGTCAGCACACATTTAATGTATTGATCTCTCCTTGTTGATCAGACTTAGACAATGTTGTTTCACCTCTTGGCCTATTTCACTGTTACTCTCGGTCTTCTCATTAATTCATTATTCTAACCTTCTGTTTTTCTGATAGAATAAATAGGCTCTCGCAATCAATTTTCATTGATTGCTCTGTCACTGTGTAAGCGTTGTGTTAATATTGAATTTATTGAACACCTCAAAGTCTAAGTCTGACCTCAAGTGACTTCTCATTTGAAATGCCCTAGATTTTCTCTGCTTTTAGTTGAATAATGTCTCTCTGAGTCTATAGATGTTGTTAATATGTATTTTTTATTATTGTATTAGCTTCATGCAGGTGACTTGTTCATTTTATGATTGTGAAAGATGTACAATAAATGTTTTTATACCATCCTCAACTCAATTATCTTATCATATAGTCCACTACTCTTATTTTGACAAAATCATAACATCCTCGATTTTGAACATGGGTGAATAAATGGAAGTTCTATGAAAGAACCATAAGCGTTTTCAGCCGTTCCTGTACTTTCTCTGCAAATGATCGAATAAAGCACCATTAATTTATTGACTGGAAAAAATCCAAACAAAAAATGTTCCAGAAACTGGGATGAAATTAGCCGGGACCTGCTCATTGTTGTTTCGGCTGCGTCCTAACACAAAGACGGTGATAAATGAGAGGGGTGTTGATGGACACCTCGGAACCGCGCGAAATCGATATCTGCTTCGAATAGACAAACCTCTATCTGTTCCATTATTCTGGCATCATGTTGTCGCTGGTACACCGTGTAGATGAATGTTCACGGATCGAACACGCCTGGCATATCTGTAATCAGTGTCAGATGAAATTTGTCTTATTTGTCTTGGTGTCCCAAAGTTAATGAATTACGTGAAGAAGACTGCTTTTCGGAAACCACTGTCAGTACTGAGATAACATTGAATGCAGGCTATGTAAAGAAGCCTTAATAATTATGTGTTGCTAGTTAATTGCAGTACACGAAAAATGGCGGTTTCATGGAACATCGTACCCAAAAACAGAAATAAAACGAGTAATAATTTTAACCGAAGAAAATAGAGAGGAATGCACTGGCATTAAGTCGAAAGCTTTTGCAAGCTAGAGCATTTAGGAACTGAATTCGCCCAACGCTGCTTTGCTTCGAGGACAACATATCTTCATGAGGTCAGCGGTTAGCATAAAAAGTTGTGGGAAAGAAACGCACCAACTAATCAGGGGCTTGAAGAGACTAGAATTTGAATTTGCAGTGTTTCATATTCAACCTGAGATTCCATTGATGATGGAAAACGTACAGAATCGAACTGTTGAAAGTTGTCAAAGTAACAAAGAAGCTGAAAATAACATAGCATGATCGTTTGAATTGAGGAGGCTGAAATTTTGATGAGCAATTGATTCAAGTATTCTCAGGCAATCAATTATATTTTTTCAGTTCAATGGAAAGTGATATTTTTCCGGCATCAATTGTCTTCGAAAATAGTTTCCAAAATATATTTCACATACAGCAAGAACCAGCGTAGTTATGAGAGTTATTTTTTGGCAACAAAAGGTAACTGATTCTCAGAATCGAGTCTACAATAATTTCGGACTGTTTGTTTTCTTCTTTAGCATTCATTACTACATTGCGCAAAAAAATTAACGCACATTATGGAAATCTCAAACTTATTCTACAACTAAAGGTGTTCTCAATGATAATTATTTTTATCAGAATTATGCATGCATATGTTATCCACTTTCAACGGTTTTCTTCAATACAGAAGTTTTTTCCCAGCAGGAATAAAAAAAGATAATATTATCAGATTTTGAATCTGATCTGATCAATTCTAGTGATCAATAGTTTTTCTTTCGTTTGATTTTCTACACTCGATCGCTATGCAACGCGAAACACGCAATTTGACCTAAGAGAAATGTGCCCAAGCGGTAGTTTTGCGAGAAGAAGGGTGGACATACACAAGAATTGCAGAAAGGTTTGGAGTTTCCCATACAAGTGTGTCCAGAATGTTGCAGCGATTCAGGGAGACAGGTATGTATGTCCGAAGACCAGGACAGGGTAGACCACGGTTAACAACTGCCATTCAAGAACGTTACTTGAGAGTTTCTTCGTTGAGACAACGGTTTGCAACCGCTCGCCTCCTTCAAATTCAGCTTGAGCAAACTCATGAGGTGCAAATTAGCACTCAGACAATAAGAAATCGCCTCAGAGAATATGATTTAAGGCCTCGTGCCGCGGCAAGAGGCCCAGCTCTTACCCCAGCCCATCGAAGGGCGCGTTTGGATTTTGCCATAGAGCATATCCATTGGGAAGAGGCCGATTGGAAAAGAGTTCTCTTCACAGATGAGTCTAGATTCTGCCTCTATCATTGTGATCGACGTTCCCTTGTATACAGACGTCCACATGAAAGATATGCTCAGTGCAATTTCCTGAATACTACTGGTTTCGGGGTAGGATCGATTATGGTATGGGGTGGAATATCTTTGACTGCTCGCACAGACCTAGTTGTCGTTGATAATGGAGCTATGAATGCTGATAAATATATAAGGAACATTCATGAAGAGCATGTAGTGCCATTTGCCCCATACAGTGGTGAAAATTTCATTTTTATGGACGATAATGCCAGACCCCATCGTGCGCGCATCGTTCAGGAGTACCTTGAAGAGGTTGAAGTCTCTCGAATGGAATGGCCAGCAAGAAGTCCAGATCTCAATCCGATTGAGCATGTTTGGGACAACCTCGATAGAAGGCTGAGAAGGAAAATCATCCAGCTACTCTTAATTACTTAGAAATCCAACTCGGAGAAATCTGGGAAGGATTAGATCAGAACATTTTAAGATCACTCATTTTGAGTACGAACCGTCGTTGCCAAGCTGTAATTAACGCAAGGGGTGGAAATACCAAGTTGTTCATTTCTCTTCTTTCACATAAGATTCGGTGAAATCCTGAATTTTTCTTCCATTTAATGTGTCTTGTTTCGTTCAAAACCTTCCCGAGAGAACATAAAAATAAGTTATAAAGTCAATGTAGAGTTAATTTTCATTGAAATTGTTAATTTTTTTGCGCAGTGTATATTAACCTGAAATGGATGATAATTATGCTGTAACAGCGTTTCCTTGGATGTCTCGAGCGCCACGTATTCTTTGAAGGAAAAATACCACACATACCACATACCCTTGTGGCTTCGAGTCGAAAACAAGGTTATTTGTTATCTGAGGAGTTATCTGGGTTCCTGATCATTCGGGAATCGTAGGAAACGAGAAGAGCAATACACTTGCCAGAGGGAACGCATAAACGCCACTCACTGGTCCAGAACCCTTCTGTGGTAAAGGAAAATGCACCTACTAAAAGGACTTTATGGAGAAGGAGAAACCCGAAAAGGAAAAACTCTGGCGGAATCTCCCAGGGATGGATCACTCCACAAAGTTCCATCGGAACTTTGAAACTGCTAGATCCAAAATATATCTTGATCTCAGTAAGAACCAACTACACCTACTCACTGGCTTTCTCACAAGACATTGTCGCCTAAGGAAGCGTCTGTTGACAATGTCGGACACTGGCGAGTATAGATTCTGTGGGGAATAGGAAGAAACTCCTATTCACCTGGTTACGGAATGCTATGCCATTGCAAACCAAAAAAAAGAGTACTTTGGACAGGAAACTTTTAGGAGTGGGGAATTATCCTCGTTGAAGCCGTCCAAGATATTGGATTTCATCAGATCTTTGGAACTGGAAGGAGAGCTGTAAAAGGCGCGATGAGAACAGCTCTGTTAGGGGACACAATAGACCTTAAGGTAGCGTTAAACTGTAACTCCTTCTCACTATATACTATATATAATATATCTGAAGAGTTAGTGATAATAAGTCAAAATCCGATTTCACAAATTTTATTCGTTGTTTTGCAAAAAGGAACACAATAGGCACTATTACACAACTCTAAAAATCAACTGATCTGAAGGGATGTGAATTAATATCAGTCAAGCGAAAATTACAGTACAAAAGGTGTAATGGCAAACAGCCTACTATACAAAACAGAGAGGGTTCTTCTCGGAGTGATGTACAAAAAATAATGAGAAGGAGGTGATTTTACTGAGTTGATTCAACCGAAAAAAGAGGGGGAATCCGATCTCAAATGCTTCCGGGGTGTTACGGATTCGTTTCGTAGAAGAACCAAGACTTATACTCAACCGACAATGGAGTAGGGGCTCAGCTTCAAAACTACGAGATTGCAGGTCGGAAAAATAAGGACGTTGGGAAAAGGTTCTCCGCTCTGTTTTCTGCTCCCAACGGGGTAGCACGACTGCCAGGAAATCGTACTTCCAGCTACGAGAACCGAAGATGAAAAAAACGGCGCAATTTTCCTCCATTCTGGTTTCTGCCCCCAACGAGTTTGCACGCCGACCAGGCAATCGTACTACCAGCAGTGGTAGAACTAAATAGGATAGGAGGTTGAAACTGAGGATTCCAGTTGAATGTTCCAGTTGAGGAGTATTGCAGCGTTGACCATGAGCTCTTGCAAGTTTCAATTGATCTTTCCTCCTACCTGAACCATTATTTGTAGATACCGTCTTCGACCTTTTGTGTTTGATCGCTCATTTAATCCAGTGCTATATAATTTGGAGTACTACGTATTCTATAAAAGGTGGCTTTGGTTCTTAAACAATTTCCACAATCAACCGCATTGACCAATAACCTTTTATCAGGCAAAAAAACGAGAAAGCTTGTACGAAATAATTTCAACCTCAATCAAACTACCACGAGAGGTTAATAATATCAAATTTTCAAATTATAGTTGTGCAAAAACCATGTTGAATAGGGAAATGCATTTCCTTTAAATACCTTTATTATGAATGAACAAAGGAGAACACGAGACATAGAATTATTTGTGGAGAATGAACCGGAAATTTGTTTGCGAAATATCAGAAATCTAATTACTCCCTCAGTAATAGTCTATTATTTTGTGTAGTCTTGTTCGCACTACGCTAATTCTTCAGTCAAGTCAATTCAATGTGCTAACCTCAAGAATTAAGTCGAGTAAGGCGGTAGTGGGAATTTCAGCTAGTAAATTACTCGAAATTTGGCTGAAGTACTATCGTAGTGCGAACAAGAGTTTACCTCATAGACAAATTCCGCAGCTATAAACTCCTTTTCTGTCATCTAGTTAAGAAGCACTTTACTAAGTGTAACTCTGCGGTGAAAACGAATTCCACTTGCAAGATTCCAGGACTTCCGGGAAATTCCTACTCACCCCGTAAGATATCACTTTCGCAACTTTTCACGTAAATTACTATCACGTAAGTAAGGGTAGGGTAAGGTAATACTTCACGCTTAGGAATATTTAGATAGGGGCCTGTTTAGGTACTATTAGTGAAAACGGACTTCAAACTTCTTCTAATTTGTAGTGGCCTTAAATTGATAAAGAGCCATACTACATCAATCAAATAATACATGTGGTATTTAAATGTTGGTTTCTAATTATTCTATTGAAACATGACGCTTTTCACTACATTGCTTTCAGAATATGATGTTGGAATATTTTAAACATGGTCAATATTGTCTGACCATTCCCTATTCGGCTTGTTAAAAATTGAGCCCCCTCCGGGCTTGCTCTTGTCTACGCTACTGAAGTTCCACTCTATGGTGCCTCTCAACAAGTTGTCAGGTGGTCCCTTTTCGGCTGAAGCGTTCATCACAGAACACACCCATCTTGACTTACTTTATGGCGTTCATCATTCTCTTTGTTCACTTTGTTGAAGTAACTTCTCATGATGTAGACCTTGATTATTGTAATTCTCATTCAATTCTGATGCTACACAAAAGGTAAGGTACTCTCAGTCTTCTCAAAATTGGTGTTTCATGTTTTTTTTATTCTGTATAAAATGAGTCTACGTGCAAGATTATTTCAGCACCTTCAAACAGATTTATAATCTTCACTAGTACTGCTCAATTGATATGTTCACTCGAGTCAACTCATTGGAATCTCTCCTTATTTGAATCAGTTTATTTTATTTTTCAAGTCAACTCTGATGTTAACCTCTCAATCACATATGATTTATTATTACTGTTATCGAGTTCCAGATGAATGAACACTCATGTTCTCCGGACTAGATCCTGGAATTAGTTGTTTTCCTTCAGAACACGATGTGAACTCAAATATGGTTCATCGGTCAGTGGTAAGCCATGATACTGGTTGATAGTCTCTCATCCTGGTTCCACCCTGGAAGGTCTGCTCTGATAATCGTGTACTCTTTCAATAAGTATGATCTCCTCATTATAATTTGTATTCTCATTAATATATTTTCATATATATTCATCTTGCTCGATGTACATACAGATTAGTTTTCAAGGCTTCTGTTTTTCTCGAAACCAACGATTAGTGTTTTCCTCATTAATACTCTCATTTTGTACCTCTCATAAGTTATCAACTGTATCTTCTATTTTTCTGATGGGCGGTCTAATCTATTCTAAGCAGTCCGTCTCTGTAAATGTTGTATTCATTGAGGAATTTTGCACTCTTCAATTCAAGACCAACGTTATTTTTATTTATTATAATATTCTCATATTTAATTCATAATATTCTTGCTCTTCTAATATTCAAATTATTGTATTAATGCTCGACTCACATTTAATGTATCGATCGATCTCATTAATGACCAGACTTAAACATTAATTTTCACCTTATGGCCGGCATCATTATTGCAACTCATCCTCTTCATTAAAATTTATTATTCTAACCTTTTGTTTCTCTTGATTACTACTCTTGATTTCTCTGTTTCTAGTTGAAAAATTTCACTCTGAGTCTATAGATGTTTCTTCATAAATTTTTTGGGTTTCACTCCCAATCTCTGAAACAAAATCAATTAAAAAAGAAATCAACGATTTGCTCCTGCAAAATCCTCCCAAAATAAATTTCAATCGATATCTATAGATGTTGTTAGCATTTGTATTTATTACTGTATTAGCTTCATACAGGTGAAATATTTATTTTATGATTGTGAACGAAATAAAATAAATGTTTTTACACTATCATCTCCATCTCAATTATCTAGTAACAGTCCACTACTTTATTATTTACAAAATCTCCTCGATTTTGAACAAGGTGCTACAGTAAAATTAGCAGAAAAATTTGTAAGAGGGTACCGAAATTGCGGCCAGTTGTTCCTTTGCTGAGATATGAAGTGAAGTAGTGTTTTTTTTTATGAAAACTATATTTTATATTGACTTGATTGATTATATATATTGAAAAAAATCACGTTTTTCGTTGAACAATACATCTCTCATTCTTCATCATATTCGTGAAAATTTGAAAACAATATGAAATGACATTTCACATATTTTTGTATTGGAAAAAAATGGTAATTGTTCCTGTTTCATTATTAACTATTGTTTTCAACTTCAACCTTAGGTTATAACCAATGCTACCCTGTAGAAAAACTCCGAGGTACACCACTGGAGATTTCTTATGGTTCAAAGAATGTTCAAGTATCAGCAATGTTTTCCTCTCTATACAGTGGTAGCCGAAAACAACAGTGACTGTACTTTTATTTCATAACTGCAAATCAAAGTAATATATTCTTCAGTTATGTTTCTCTTATGCTAAGAATACTTAGTTCGGTAAGGCTAAAATTGATGAAAATAAAATTCTTTTCATTCAGATTTCCTGGTTCGTAATAGGACGAATTTCCTACAGCAGCAATAAATTAACACTTACGGTTATAGTAATATATGACCAGTGAAAGAATAGAATAGAATGGGAATAATTCATCCTCGGAAACATAACACGTTGAACTTCGTAAGCGGAGAAAAGTTAAGGTATTCATTTGCGAGTAAAACAAGGCGTAGAAAAAGGAGAACATCCAAAGACTAAAAAAAAAAAAATGGGCCTGAGAAAACGAGTTATATTACGCGCAACACAAACCCAGTGTCCCGGAAAATGTGCCCTTAAAGGGAATTTATTATTTGATTCCGGGGTCGTCTATCACAGAAAGTTTGAGAGGAATGTCTGTCGCACACAAGGGGAGGGTTGGACGACGACTGCACTCCAACTTCAACAAAAGCTGCTCTAATTCTCATTGCCTCTTTTTGTCCACCGGCCAACTCGTCGGTTAATTCACGGAATTTCCATTATGAATATTCCTCATAATCCTTCCACATATCCATTTCTGTTTTTCACGACTACTTGCTGATTTTATATCGGAACCACTTCAACATAATTAGGTAGGTATGTAGAATTAAACTATCACTCTAATTCGAAACGTATGCATTTCATAAGTGAAGTTTTAATGATACCCGTCTGCTGATATCATTCAGAAGGTAAACAGGAATTGCATATAATTAATTGATGACTCACGAGAAGTTTTTGGCTTGAAAATAATTATTATTGTCGCTTCTGGTGCCGGCAAAATCACCTCTAGAGGACAACACCGCATTGTGAAGCCAGGTGTCTATTATCAGCGTTTTCGCGCAACTACTCGTACATTATCTCACGTTTGTGCTACATAACAGGCGCTCGGCGCAACAACAGGGGTCGAATATATATATATATATATAGTTGGGGAGCCGACGATGCTAAATCAGGATTTACTCGAGCGTCATGGAGACCTATTGGATTTTGAAGATTAGATGGTAGAAAGAAAATAAGGTTCTATGATGTTTGCACTTTCAGCGGTGAGGAAAGCGTCTGCAGGGTCTCAAAGATGTCGAAAAAAATCATCAAGTGTACATACTCGAGCGTGTCAGATTAAGATACTGTATATGCCCTACGTGTCTCTAATAATGAATTCATGCTTATTTGACAGTTTGCGCGGTGGGACTGGCCGTACGGAAGAGTTGAAAATGGTAAAAAAAAATTCCAGCGTGTCAGATTTTTGGAGGATATGTTAATTGGACCCAAAGGAAGCTACCTTTTCAAGGGACTGACAATTTGAACGTGACGCAAGGTCACAGCGGTCCTTCGAAAATGTAAAAGAAATCGTTACTTGTACATACTCGAGCGTGTGATTTTCAAACAGATGGTTAATCTCTGTGTTATAGACGTGTCGACCCATTAATCTGACACTAATCAGGGTGGGTTTTCTCAATCTGACATTTTGAAGATGATAAATGATAAAAATGCTTTTTTTTTCGAATATTCCCCTGCCTGTACCTCTAATCGTTTTTGTATTCATTATGAAAGTTGTAGAATATAAAATTTTACACAACTTTTGTCTGAAGTAATTTTACATACCCTTAACCGTTCTCGAGTTAGATTGCGATAAGGGCGAGGAGCTTAGCCACACATGCGAAAGGGCAAGGTCATTGTAGAATCCCAGTCTAATCTACATTCATCCGATTGTCAAAATGACAAGGTATCTCTATGATGACAATTTCGAAATTAGTCACGAAAATTTCAGTGATTTCGCTGACTGAACCTTAGAATGTACTATTTTCCAAAGAGTGAATTTTCGCTTCAGCATGTATCGTTAAACACCTCGTATTAATCGCCATATATCTCAAAAACGTTTGAACGTAGAAAAAATTGCTTCGGACAAAATTTGTACAAAATGTTATGCTCTACAACTTTTATGATGAATGCGAAAAAGGTTTGAAGCCCAGGGGAGGAGATAATTCAAGAAAACTGATTTTTGTGACCTTTATGGCTAATTTTTATTGTTTCGGCTTGCTAACACTGTCAGATTATCTTTTTTCCGTTATTCTTGAATCATCAGCTGCAAAATAAGAAAAAACGCAACCGCGCTCGAGAGTGACGTTTTTTTTTGCAACTTTGGCGCCGTCCGACACATTTTCGACAGGCTCAAATTGTCAGATTGAGAGAATATATACTTTTCAACATGTAATTAACTACATATATCTCAATCTGACACGCTCGAGTATGTACAATTATCGTTTTTTTTTTTACTATTCTGACAGGATGTCCTAGACAATTCACCCTATATACAGGTCTAATTTTTGGTAGAGGTACTCTACAGGATCCAAGGTATGTCCCCTTATATTAATCTGACACGCTCGAGTAAATCCCGAACTTTCCTCTTCGGCTCCCCAACTATAAGATATACAGGTTTGAAAATTTGAGTCGAAAAAATAGAAAATTCAATAAATTCAATGTTAATTTCTAAGATGGTCAGGATCTAGTGGAACAGTGGAAGAGTCAAAAAATTAGTGCGATGCCATATCCAATAAACGACTGTTGTCTTTCAATAGCAGTTTCAATCGTAGGGGGGTGCTGCAGTGTAGGCACTACTTCGATCAGTCCGATCGAATAATAGTTGGGGAGCCCACGATGCTAAATCGGGATTTACTTGAGCATTGTGGAGACCTAGTGGATTTTGAAGATTAGATGGTAGAAAGAAAAGAAGGTTCTATATAGAACCTTCTCGGTATTGCGTTCATGTAGCGGTGGGGAAAGCGTCTGCAGGTTTTGAAAGATGTAAAAAAAAATCGTCAGGTGTACATATTTGAGCTTGTCAGATTAAGATGCTGTATATGTCCAACGTGTCTCTGATAATAAATTCATGTTAATCTGATAGTTTGCTTGGTGGGGCTGGCCGTACGGAAGAGTTGAAAATGGTGGAAAAAACATTTCTGGCATGTCGGATTTTTAGAGGATATGTTAATTGCACCCGAAGGAAGCTACTCTTCAAAAGACTGACAATTCGGACGTGACGCAAGGTCACAGCGGTCCGTTGAAAATTAAAAAAAAAATTGTACTTGTAGCGTGTCACATTTTCATACAGATGGTTAATCTCGGTGTTCCAAGCAAGTTGACCCATTAATCTGACACCAATCAGGGGGAGTTCTTTCAATCTGACAGTTCGACGATGATAAAAAGGCATTTTTTTTAGATTATTGCCCTTCCTGTAGCTCTAATCGTTCCTGTATTCATTATGAAAGTTGTATATAATAAAATTCTATACAATTTTTGTCTGGAGCAATTTAACATACTCTCAACCATTTTCAAGTTAGAGGGTGATAAGGGCGAGGAGCTCAGCCACACATGCGGAAGGCCAAGGTCAATGTAGAAACTCAGTCTAATGATAAGTGTCCACCTGAGATAAAATCTCAGGGAGTTGTTCATCTGAACACTTGAGACACGTTTAGTCTAGGAGACTAGTATTGACTTGTGTCGAAAAGTGCTTGAGTCTGCTCTCGAGACTATTTTGTCGCGGGTGGACAGGTATCATTATGTACATTCGTCGCCCTAAATCTCGAAAAAGTTTGAACGTAGACAAAAAATGCTTCGGACAAAATTTGTAGAAAATGTTATGCTCTACAACTTTTATAATGAATGCGAAAACAATTCGAAGCCCAGTAAAGGAAATAATTCGAAAAAACTTATTTCGGTGGCCTTTATGGCCAATATTCATCGTTTATAGTTTTGAATTACTTCTAGATCATCAAGATTTAGTCGCCCTCGGCCATGATGCTTCGTTTCCGAAAATAAGGCTCTCGATAGCCCGCACTTGTAGGCGATTTTCTGAAATTTGGTCGTCTTGTAATTTTTGTGCTGAGATGTACGACACGAAAGAAAGCTCAAATTATGAGTAAAGTGTGTAAAAAAAATCGAGTTGGTTTCGCCAACTATTCGTTGGACCACCCCGTGTAAGCACCGAGAACTTTGTTAGTCTCATTATCACCATACACCACCATCACCAAATACACGAATCCTGTTTGTTCAATAGGATCTGTATACGAGAAACGAAAAAAGTTCTCCGGACAGGCCCTAATTCTCTCAAAATGAGTCGTTTCCATGGTTTTCCGTACCCAACGGTGCTTAGTCCCCAAAATAAATGGCCCGAAGCATCTTAATATCCTACTCAAATGTCATTAGATACGAAATGAACTTCCGATAAACGAATACGATTACGTCAACTGGTAACCAGACCATCCTTGTCACTTTATCTTCAGAAAGTTCTCAGACATGGACTAATTCAAGTGTCTGTAAGATAGGTTATCGTATTAATTTCATCTTTATTATGTTCTTCACTTCTTCTGTTTCAAAGTTGGCTACATAACGGTTAGACGGAAAAAGCACTTATAAACTTCCATCGCCGTGAATTTTATCATTCAATTTCGAATATGTTCTTTTTACTTGGAATAATAGTACCTATAACGAAGTTTTCAGTGAACACTTGGATTGATGCACAAACGAATTTATTCTAGAAGTAATATGATTTCGGGGTTATTGAATGAAAATTGACTAATGTTCTAGAAGAAATTCTATACTTTTTTAGTTGAGATTCAGGTCCTAGCTTGTGCTACAACGTGCGAAACACAACTGTCCAAGATTCTTTCAGATAGAAATCATATCACATCGAAAGATGTGTGAAAGTAAACCTAGAAATATACTATATACAGGGTGTTATGGAAGTTGAGGATTTTTTCTGACAGAAGGTTGAAGTCATCAAAATAAGTCATTTCACGAAAGGTTGTCTATATAAGATATTCAATATGGCCGAACCACAAAATTTCATTGAATTTCAAGTACGGGAATTGGAAGGTGACTCCGGCATCGGAAAAACAAAGCATAAACATATGGGTGGACAATGAAGGGTTCAGTACATGCGAGTCTATCAGATTAGTTGCATCAGGTCACTTGAAGTGTTGAAAATTGACACAGTTCTTTGAAAGTGCTTATGTTGACAAAGTGTTAGTTGTACAGGGTGTCTGTAAACAAATGCGAAGGACTTAGGGCGATTCCTCGATGAAAATAAGCAGGGGTAGTTCCTATAAATTTTTTTCGTAATCGACCTCCCTTCCAAGTTAAAGCCTTTGGAAGGTGATGACGAGTTGATAGTTTTCAATTTTTTTACGGGTTCTAAAAAACACTGAGTCATAAAACTATATATAATATGAAGCACTAAGTAGATGTAACAATTTTTTTAGATTTCAGAACTTTATTATTAGGGGCTGAAAATAACAACCCCTTATGATTTTCCTTCACAAATTGTTTCCGTGGGATAGATTTTCGAAAAATAAAATTCTTTTATGGTTTCCCATTCAATTCTGGAGATACAAGCAGTATACGAAGGTCTATGATTCAGAGAGTTGATGTATTTTAGGGGGAGATAGTCATTCTATGGAACACTTATACCACAGAACATAAACATCAAACTTATACGATGAAATGGAATGAACAGTGATTGGAACTGCTTGTAAGTTTTTATTTATTCCGAGAAAAGTATGGACTGTATCGGAATTTTGCAATACACTTTTTTTCTCCAGAATTGAATGGGAAACCATAAGAGAATTTTATTTCTCGAAAATCCATCCCACGAAAACAATTTTCGAAGGAAAATCATAAGGATTTGTTATTTTCAACACCTTATAATAAAGTTATAAAATCTGAAAAAATTGTGTAACATCTACTTAGTGCTTCATATCACTTATCTTATGACTTAGTATTTTTTAGAACCCATAAAAAATTAAGAACTGTCAACTCGTCATTGACTTTCAAAGGCTGTATCTTGGAAGGGAGGTCGATTTCGAAAAAAATTTATAGGAACTACCCCTGCTCATTTTCATCGAGGAATCATCTCCCTTCGCATTTGTTTACAGACACCCTGTATAATGAGAACAATTCAGCAATCCTAAGTTTCCGGGCCAATATCCTAAAAGAAACCATATAGTTTTTCCAAAGCTTTGCGATAATTCTGATAACAAATGATCTAGAGTCGTATAGACCATATTAGTGAGGTTAGAATCACTCAATTGGCGAGAGATCCATATTCAAATTGCTTTACATAGGAATCAACTATAAGATGGAATATCGCTAGCTAGAAGTAAATGTTAGTATAAAGACAAGCAAAATTGGGTGCCTTCATTTCCAATGTTGTTTCCAAATACATTTTACATCACAATATACTTTCATATGTCCTTAAATCAAAATTGAACACATTACTATACGGAATACATCCGTATGTCATGTCGTAGATCATTTCTGCTATACGTCAATCATGAACCGCAACAATACAAGGAAAATTACATGCTACGCTTGCGCGTTAGAATGATGTCAGCTTCGGAGGTTAGAAACGAAATGAAGCTACGACAAACTTCCATGGATCTTGCCTACCAATTTTATATTGATCCATTATTAAAAAAATATACCATTTTATTACGAAATTTTGTTTTCAACTTGTTAAGAAAGGATCATAGAACACATTCCAACAGAAATAAATCTTAAGAAATTCGCTAAAATATCCAAAAACAGGCGAGAAGTACGCGGGATTTTTAGTACGAACTATCAGGAGTATCAGGCATATATCTATTATACCAATATTGATAACACGCGTTCTAGAATACGACGAAACATGAAGCCAAATCGTTGGGAGGAATCCACTTGTACGCATGCGCGAATTAGAAGTTTGAAAATGACAATCAAGATATTGGTTAGGTTGTTTTCATATTTGACGTTGAATGATTGAATGAATTCGAAGGATGATTTATTTCAAATTGTTGTACAAATTTTGAGAAGAATTTTATGTGAGGCGAAAGTTAATGGATATTAAATTCATCGAGTATGTATCCGTTTTTTTCAACTTTCAGATGAATCAACGAAAAGAGATCAAACCAAATGAGTGCATAGAAACTATTCTACCAATATTATTATGATTTGTGAAGTAATAATTATGTGCCGAAAAGGAATGGTATTGTCCATACTCAGTAAACTCAAGAGTGACATAATAACAAGTGCGTTTTATATTACTGTTTCATACCAGTTTCAATTATTGCGTGTACGTGGTAAACATCATACCTGTCTCACCTCCTGAATTTCATATCTTGTAAATCTAGTCAATACTCAATAAAAAATATTTTTGGGTCAACATTTAATGTAATATGTAGTTATATTATATATAAAAGTACAGAGTGCTCATTAAAAGAGCCATGCTTCAATAGAATCAATACAATAATCAATTTGGCAATAATAATATTTAGAAGATGAGAAACTGGTAGATATTAGTAACTACAGTTGAGCTTTATAGATATAGATGTCGATTTAGATGTTTCACTATTTCAGTGCCGAAAAAAACAATCATAAATTGAACTAGAATTATTACCTCAACTCCAAACTGTATTTCAAGACAATAACGGACTTATCTAGATACAATGCAGATAATATACGATAGTGAACAACCTAGAAAAATGCATTCACAATCCTACAATTTTGTAGATTCAACATCACTTTTGTTAATCTCCGCACTCCGCTGGTTTTCTGTGAAAAACACATAATATTTCACTATTGTTATGAATCTAGTGCTACAAAATGATGAAGTTCCATGAATTTTGACTTCTAATTATTAGAAATCAACGATGAAATACAAATTACTACCTGAGTTTGAACCTGATTCAAACCATTATCAACATATTGTTAGGTTAAGGTCGAAAATATTCGAATGGTTGTGAAGTAAAATCATTTCATTCCTGTCAATTCATAAAACCATGTATCAGAAAGAGACAGAACTAATCAGGTATTTTTATTCTTAATATTTCTGCACATGCGCAGAAGTCGATTCCGGCCACGGGCTGGCTTCAATTTTCGAAGTCCCATTATCGATATAGAATATAATAGATATATGGTATCAGGGAATGGCAAACATTCAGTGGCCCATGCGTCATTTTATATTTCTGGCAACTTTGTGATCACCAGCCAATTTGCTCATGCGCAGACCTAAAATAATCTGATTTGTTCCTAGTAATCCTATAGATAACGTCACCTTGCTAATCTACTCACTAGCACTTCTAGTTCTAACAACATTTCTTTGAAAATGAAAAGCGATTGGTCTGAGGAAATTTTCAATGTCGTGAATAGAAGACAAAAATGGCATTTGGCCGATTTACTTTTATTGAAGTATTGTACAGAAGTAACAACATTGTACGTTAACTGCTTCATGCTCAGTTGTTTATCATAACATTTACTTCAACGTTGCGAGAAATAGATTCAAGTTAAAAAAAATTTCAAATAAATAATTGATGAATCAAGTATAATCCATTTATTCGTCGAATATTCATTGATTATTGATTTTTTATTGCTATACAAAACATTATCCTATAACAATACATTGAATTATCTCATTCTTATGAATCATCGGAATTTATGGAATAATTGTTTGGGTGTAGTTTTATCCATCGGACATCTTCCTCTTTGCTAGCACATCGCATCCTAAATAAACGGTATCCTTTGTACCTTCGGACTCTACATTTCCCAGATAAACTCCGAATTTAACCTTGCCATGAAATTCCTTAGCAAGGGTTATTAGTGGTTCCTTAGTTTTCTGAGCGTTCACTTGATTTATACAAATCATTTGACATCTTGCACAGCTACCGACTGTCTGAAATGAAATAAAATATGATTTATAATTTATCGTGTATTGCTAGATTTGTGAGTGATTCATTTTCCTCTTCTTGGTATCTGGTTGGAAAATGAAATGATAAGAGGAAAAGAACCGTTGGAAGAATATATTTCATCCCAGAGTTTATAAATCTTTCTAACATTCTCGTCCGAACAGCGACGTTGAATGATTTTTATTTGCGTGAAATCGAATGAAAGCCAAATTTCCTAGCCTGAATATTTATGAGCATAAATCCAGGACTTTTTCCGTTTTATTTGCATAGGCCTTGCAACAGTAGATAGGAAGTGAAAGATCGTCAATTTTTCTCCATCTGGTTGACTTTATTTTTGCAATTATGATGAGCATCGATGAAGAGACTGTAAAAGACTGTTATTCTTTGAGGTGTTTCTGATGAGAAATATCAGCAACACAGAAATAATTCCATTAGTAGGTACTGCTAATCGATTACACTATTTGGAATTCGAAACAAACAAAAAATTAATTCGTCACTAAATGAAGCTTTGCTTCCGAATTTGAAAACTTCGAAAACACTTCAAATCACTTTTTCAGATTTTTTTCCTATACGAGATTTTAAAGCACGAAAAAATAAATTGTTTTTTTCGAAAATTATAGGTATCACAATAATTGAGAGCAGAATTTATTCATTCTATTGCAATAAACATACCAAGACGAATGCACTTGGTAAAAACTTTCAGGGTATGTTCATGTAAAAAAGGAGATAGTGGTCTTTGATATATTAGGTTGGGGAAAAAGAAATCCATTATTTTTACTTTCATTTCATAGCTTTATTTACCATAGTTACAATAATTCGTTTTGGCTCAAGTATGCGCCCATTTTTTCAGTTACTCGTTGCCATTTAGAAGGTAATCTCATAATGCCGTGTTCTCATAACGTTTTGTTTCTATTGGCAAAAACCTGCGTTAGTCAGTTCTAACACGCCTCTCTTGAGGACAACTCCACACCACAAAGAGCATTCGAAATCGACAGAAATAGATGGTAATCGCTTGGGGCCAGACCCAGACTATAAGGTGGATACATAAGAACCTCCCAGCCAAGGTCCAGGAGCTTCTGGAGGGTCATCATAGACATGTTTGGCCTGGCGTTGTCCTGGTGGAATGCGATACCTCTCCTATTGTAAAATTTTGGCCTCTTTTTATCGATTGCTGCTTTCAATCGATCTAATTGCTGGCAATAGAGATCTCAATTCAGCGTCTGAATATTAGGCAGTAGCTCATGGTAGAGGATACCTTTCCAATCCCACCAAACGTACAGCAAAACTTTCCGGGACGTCAATCCTTGTTTGGCCACCGTTTGGACGGCTTCACCGTTCTTCGACCATGAATGTTTTCGCCTGACATTATCGTATGTGACCCATTTCTCATCAGAAGTCACCAGTCCCTTAAAAGAAGGCCCGATTACGTTCCGTTTGGTTTCAGCTCGTGCGGTACCCAAACATCAAGCTTCTTTTTGAATCCAGCCTTATGCAGATGGTTCAAAACTATTTTGTAGTCGATCCTTAGCTACTGAGCGATGCTACGACAGCTCTACTTCGATCATTTTCATGATTTTATCGACATTCTTGACTATAGGCCTCCCAGTGCGTGATGCATCTTCCACATCAAAATTACCGGAACGGAATCGGTGAAACCAAAATTAAGCGTGATTGGCTATTGCAGTATAACCATAAACCTCATTTACATTCGCAGCCGCCTGACTTGCATTTTCCCCTTTACCAAAGCAGAATTGTAACACATAACGAATTTTTTCTTTGTTCACTTCCATCTTTGACTCTTTAATTGACAACTGAACCGTTCGGTCACAACAATGACAAAACTTGTTTTGCTAGTACATGAATTCCTCTTTCCAACGAGAATAAGTTTGTCCCAATGCATAACGAGGTATAGGTTAATAAAACCATCTATCAAAAAAATAATGGATTTCTTTTTTCCCAACCTAATATTTCACAAATATTCCATTCATTTGTGCGTTAACTCTGACAAACTGAATAGATCGTACAGTGAAGTAGCTGTGGCCTAAACAAATAATAATACGATTTAACCAGTTGGAGTCTTGCGTTTTGCACCAAAACCCTCTGTTTTGTCGGCCTTCAATAAATTGGTGAAATAAGACTTAGGTACACTTATTGACGATTTCCTAGGTACAGTTATTCTCATTATTTTTGAGGAAAAAATATAAAAATATGATATAAATTTTGATTATGCATTCAAAAGCTTTTGCTGTGGGAAAGCATATATATAGGGTGTTAAAGTTGAACGTCAATAAATTTTAATGTCAAAGCAGAAATAACTTAAGAAGTAACATTAGTCAATACAGCAAAATTTTACTGCCATTCGGAAGCATATTTTTCGTGAAATCAATAATATTGAATTTTTCCTCTGAAATAATAAATAAATAAAAATTATTTGCATTTTTATCAAAAACGAGAACAATTATCGGGTTCATAAAATATCACCAATATTATGAACAAATGATTTTTACATCCTACTTTCTAATAGAAATCACTAGGATTGGAAGTTTCGTCAAAAATTGCTGTAGCAACTACAGCGGCCACTACTACAAAATTTCAAGTAGCAAGTACATAAAGTAGGATTACTTTCCGGAAGTTATATCTCTGCACTGATTTTGATGGCGATGAGCAATAAACGCTTAAATTACCAGCAAAAAAACTCAACATTGATCTTTTTGCACAACAATATTTGTAGCAGTTGAGCTATGTACAGTTGACTATGAAACATTATTAGTTATGCATCAAAGCATATTAGATTAAAAACAATGAATGTGTCGATTTTGTTCAAAAAATTACCGATGCAGGACAGGAATGAAAATCGTACTCACTTTGAAAGATATTGTATCAACATCAACACACTCCAATTCGTTTTCCACGAAGGGTTCATCGAAATCGATCACTATATTCGGCCTAAATCTGAGGACCAAAGATTTCAAATCTTCCGAATACATTTCGTCGTTTTTTTTCACACGATCCCTCAGCCACTTCACACTTGCCAAGTTCACCATAAGATACTGTGATTCATTTGCGAAAGATAGCTGGAGATGTTGACCTGAAAGGAGTTTGTGTAATATAATATTTCGATCATAATATAAGGTGAGAATCGTTTTTTTTTCAAGACGTTTTGAATTACAGAAATTAACGATGCATCACTAGGGACTTATGACTCATAATTCACTGATTTTTTATCAAACATTCATCAATCACTTGTGGTTTATAAGCTATTATTCACTGTCTATCAAACTCCATATTCACAACTACAGACTAGGACTAGGAGTGGGCTCTGAATATACTGATACCACCAAAAACTTTTGCATGTAAAATGTTGCCAAGACGAGTTGGGCTTACAAAGTTATCAGATAGGTATTATGTAGAGCCAAGCTTCTAACTCTAAATGCCTACTAACGGAAATACTCAACACGCTAGTAGAGGATACCGATGCGGTTTTGTTTTGGATATATCAGCTTTGACTATCTTCCTAACCGAGATACTGGGTGTTTTATGAATTTTGCTCATTTCTTCTTGGGGTCGTAATAAGCAAATTATCCTATATATTTGGCTAACATGTTTCTTATTTGAAGCTCAAAAGACTCACTTAATAACCACAAGGAAAATCCAGATCCACAGTAACAAAAATCAAACGAATATATTCTTGAAACAACACACTGTGAATGGAAATTTTGAAAATCCGTTTGCATATTTGGAAAGAACACAAATACCGAACTAACACGTGTGCTTTATATTCTTGCGTGAAGTCTTTTAGAACTTGTATATCAAAAAGTGTTTTTGTTTTTATTTATTGTGACTTCAAACTATTGAAACCATAATTAATTGTAAATTACTAATAATAATAATTAAATATACTGGTTTTCTTGTCTGTAGCTGCAGAACAAGCCATTGCTCTTTTTCCAGGAACTTCCAGCGCTACCTACAGTGGGGAAAATGAAACTGCTTCAATGTCTTCGAAAAAGGTAAAATAAAATCAGTGATTACACCATAGTTTTAGACATCTTAGATTTTTGCGATGGCTTTCGGTATATCTTCGAAAAGCTGTGAATTTTTATGTACCTTATGTTCTTCGCGTACAATTTTTTTTTTATTTTTGTGAAGACAAGAAATTTATCCAATCGTATCCATATGTATCGTGTCAATTATCTGTTGAGAGATATTTTTCTTTTCTTAACTAGGAGATTAAAAAATTAATCAAGATATGTAGGAATATATTTTTTTTATTTTTTATTCAGTTGGACTTTTGTGGATTCACTATCTGTTTGTACCTTTTTCTTAAATACATAAATAGAAATAAATTTACGTTATTTCTACAAAGAAATCACCAAAGAATAGAAGAAATCAAAGTTCCCTTATTTTGTTTAGTTTTTTTACATTTGAGTTGAAATATATTTACTTTCGCTGTAACAGGGCTTTATCATTCAATTTCCTTACCGAATTTGAACTATATAATCACAAATTCTAATTTTTCAAAACTGAGAAAGAGAAAAAGCTGAGAAATCAATAGATTTTAACTTGTGTCCCAAGCCTCCCAAATCGGTAGGTGACTTGGGACAAGTATATTTTATTTTTTTCAAAATTTATATCCGAATTCTGAAGCATGGTTTATATCCTAATCAATAGTCTGCGTCATTAGGCATATTTGAACCTCTTTTTCATATAAAAATAGGTCACCGTTTTGAAAATATATGACAAGTTGAATTCAACAATCGTCAACTCATTTTTATTCGCGTTTTAAGGTATCCTGGAAATTAATTACAACTATATTAGAATCCAAATGGGGTAGGACCCTGATGCTTTTTCCATTCCTATGAAGGAACAATGAATTGCCCCCATTTATTCGATATATCTCCTTCCCTCCTGACAACAAATTTATCCTTGTGGAAACCTATACGTCGATACATCAGTAGTATAATTGAATTCGGGTTAGTCTGACCCTTTGTGTTTTCGTTTCTCGATATTAAATGGCAACCTGGGGCCATTTTATCACTCCTTCTTCCTGACCGCTTATCGGATTCTGTTCCTGAAATCCAGTCCCTGTTAATATGGGAAGGAAACGGTGCGGGAGGAGAAATTGTGTGGCGTTTTGATAGGTCACGTTACGTGAAATCAACTCATGTGGTCGACATAGCATTCAATTCGTTATTTTTTCTGATGAAAAGGCAACGTTATTCTCGGTCGAACCTTAAAATAACGAAGTACCTGTTCACTTTTCAATTATTGTCGTTGAAATATGAAAAGGATGGGTATGAAAAATATACATTGAAACGAAAAAAGGAACCTCTCTATGAATTGAACCACCATGACTTTACTCCATTCACATTTATTTTAGCAGTCGGTTGGCCATGAAATAATTTTCACAAGTTTTTGTAACTAGAAAGGGGTAAGGTGGGCACTCATGAAATGTCGTCAATGTCATAACGCCGTTGCCACAACTAATATCAATTTTTATTACGAAAATGCCGAAAGTGATTGAAAAAAACAGATGGTTTCGGGAAGTGCTATCTTGAATTCAGGTCCGCTCATTCAAATAGTTATACCCTGATATTCTAAAATCCACAATAAGTCAGACGGTAGCGAACATATTCAATGTAAGGGAATTCATATAATGTTTCATCTGAATCTAAACGACTTATATTTCAGCTGAATATTTTCACAATCAGAAAGATTGTGAATGAAGAGGATGACAAAGAATTTCCTTCTATTGGGACACCCAAAAAAGTGGTGGCACTTGAGAATTTTATGTTTGAGTGAATTAATGCGAAAAGTTTAATACTGGATTTTCGATTAATGACATCGTAGAATACGATCCCGGAAATTGATTTTTCTATTGTTCATTTGACTTTTCCTCTACTTTGTAAATGTCTTAAGAAAATCTTGACTTGAAACTTCCTTTAATTCTTTTTACTTATATTGATGCCAGATGATTTTTGTTGGAGAATTTAACATTCTTGTAATTATCTGTTAATTCCTTCGGGAGATACGCATTCCCAACCACTGCATCATATGCATTTCATCTTCGGGTTAATATTTTTGAAATCTACAACTGATGTAACGTATTCAAACTTTAGCCAAAGAAGATAACGAACATTAACTCTCCTCAAGCTAGTGCATATCATGATATTATACTGATCTCTTGTATTTTCCATGCAAATAACTGGATTTGGTATGTCTTCAATCAGTTCATATAAACTTCAGTTATGTTCGTCACATATTCTCCGAAGAGATTCGACATTGAGATAAAATACGTAATAACAAAAACTTTTACGTAGAATGGACAACATAGCGTTGATTTAAAACCCAAAAATGTTTTGACAAGTGTCATAACTCCACATTTTTGTACTATATAGAATGTAATGTGACAAATTTCCATGGCCAACCGAGTGCTAAAATAAAAGTGAATGGAGTATACATTTTAGATAAACTAAACTTCATCAACGAAAAACAGATTCTATGATTTTCATAAAAATGAGTTGTTCAACCTCGACACGTGTTTCGCTTTCACAATAGCATCTTCAGGTGGGTGAAGGAAAACTGAAATATTTTACCATACGAGAAGATATATCAGCAAGAATGCAATTCTACCCCCAAAAATCTAGAGTTTATAATGATAGTTTCCAGAACATTGGAAGCAATTTCAGAGCAGGTTAATTTCCGATAAGTTCAGAGCAAATACGGACCAGGTAACAATCATTGGATCGGTTATTAAGTAGTATAGGAAAAAAAACTTTTTATTAATTTTCTATTAATCAGATACTATCGAAAACTATCATCTTCTCTTAGATTTCAATAAAGTTTTCTCATTTTTTTCTTCATTTCATTTGCAAGCCTTATATAAAAGATTTTTTGTTTATTTCTTTGTTTTATGCAACTAAACTGACGAAAATAGTATGTACTATTGGAAAACCAATATGGAAAATAAATTCAGTAATGGGCAGTTATATAGGTCAAACTGGTCGTTAAGGGGTTATATTTGTTGATTTCGAAACTTTCTTGAAAATGCAGTTTTTGATTTCAAGCTTCTAAGTGTGAATTTTTAGTGCCCTCGATGAAACAAGTGGGGTGTTCTAATATTCTCTCCTGAAATTTTTTACCTATATAAAGAAAGAAAAATCACTACTAGTAACTTTGAAAACTCGACGCATTTATCTACCTTATTTGTGGGATCATCATTATTCTTTATGAATTCACCTAGAGAAATTTCCGTTTTAAGAGCTAATACGATACCTTCCCATTTGAAAAAGTTTTATATTTTATAAATTAGTTGTCTCTCCTAAATAAGATATCATTATATACACTGCGCAAAAAAATTAACGCACATTATGGAAATCTGAAATTTATTCTACAACTGAAAATGTTCCCAATGATAATTATTTTTATCAGAATTATGCATGCATATGTTATACACTTTCAACGGTTTTCTTCGATACAGATGTTTTTTCCCAGCAGGAATAAAAAAAGATGATATTATCAGATTTTGAATGCATTGGCTCCATTCTAAAATCAGTTGTTGTCGATCAATTCTAGAGATCAATAATTTTTCTTTCGTTTGATTTTCTACACTCGATCGCTATGCAACGCGAAACACGTAATTTGACCCAAGAGGAATGTGCCCAAGCGGTAGTTTTGCGAGAAGAAGGGTGGACATACACAAGAATTGCAGAAAGGTTTGGAGTTTCCCATACAAGTGTGTCCAGAATGTTGCAGCGATTCAGGGGGACAGGTATAAATGTCCGAAGACCAGGACAGGGTAGACCACGGGTAACAACTGCCATTCAAGAACGTTACTTGAGAGTTCCTTCGTTGAGACAACGGTTTGAAACCGCTCGCCTCCTTCAAATTCAGCTTGAGCAAACTCATAAGGTACAAATTAGCACTCAGACAATAAGAAATCGCCTCAGAAAATATGATTTGAGGCCTCGTGTCGCGGCAAGAGGCCCAGCTCTTACACCAGCCCATCGAAGGGCTCGTTTGGATTTTGCGAGAGAGCATATCCATTGGGAAGAGGCCGATTGGGAAAGAGTTATCTTCACAGATGAGTCTAGATTCTGCCTCTACCATTGTGATCGACGTTTCCTTGTATACAGACGTACACATATGAAAGATATGCTCAGTGCAATTTCCTGAATACTACTGGTTTCGGGGGAGGATCGATTATGGTATGGGGTGGAATATCTTTGACTACTCCCACAGACCTAGTGGTCGTTGATAATGGAGCTATGAATGCTGATAAGTATATAAGGAACATTCTTGAAGAGCATGTAGGCTAATGGCACTAGCCCCATACATTGGTGAAAATTTCATTTTTATGGATTATAATGCCAGACCCCATCGTGCGCGCATCGTTCAGAAGTACCTTGAAGAGGTTGAAGTCTCTCGTATGGAATGACCAGCAAGAAGTCCAGATCTCAATCCGATTGAGCAGGTTTGGGACAACCTCAATAGAAGGCTGAGAAGTTCAGAAAATCATCCACCTACTCTTAATGACTTAGGAATCCAACTCGGAGAAATCTGGGAAGGTTTAGATCAGAACATGTTGAGATCACTCATGCAGTGTATTTGACCTGTCTGAGTGCTGAGTGTTTTTTTGTTATTCCATCCCAAAGCACAATATTCGGGGTGGAAAGTTGTGAATGGCCCACCCTGTATGTAGGGTGAGTCTTTGACTCCTACAAATATTTTAACAGTAGATTCTTGATATCAAAAGAAACACTTCTTTCCTATACCACTTTTTCCGATTCGGCCCTTATATTTATATAATATATTTTAAGTTATAATGAGCTATGCCACCCCTGGAGAAAAAAAAAATCACCTTCAGAATAACTAGCTAAATCTGTGACACTACGCATCTACAGATCTTTCAAACAGAGTTTTAAGTATTCAGCCAAAGTACCTATCCAATTTTTCGAATATCATAAAAGTTTTTTTTTAAACATCAAATAAAATATGAGAAATACTTTTATTCTACAGAACGTTCGAATGTTCATTTAATAACGTCCAATTTGATTTCAAGAGTTGGGTTTTTTTTTTAATTTTTGGCATGTTTATGGTACATAATGGTCATAATGAGAAAACTGGAAGACGTGAGTGATGTCTTCGAAAAAGTTTCATAAAGCAAATGAAAAACTATATTCCGAAATTCATTTCATTGTATAGAGCCGTTAATGAGATAGAACTAAAAATATTTTTTTATGTGGTTTCAATAGCATGTACCTTTTAAAAGGAGCCGATTCGAACAAAATTTTAAAGGAAAAAAGTGTTCCTTCCGACCTCAAGAATCTAGTGTTGCAATATTTGTACGAGTCAAAAACTCACCCTGTATAATCACAGACGTCATTCTGCATGTCGTTACCATGGTTATCTCATCGTTGGCGTTCGGTGCAGCATAGGGACAGAATTTAATTTACTCTTCAATATTTGGGTGCGGGAAAAATTCTCAGGAATGCGTGCAGTGTAGAACGTTACCTATATGAAAAAAATGCAAATTTTCTTCTCCTCTCACCTTGTGTGTTCACCCTAGCAATCTGGTGGTCAGTTTGTTGAATTAATCTCAGTCCTTTACATCCCAAACATTTATTCAGCCAGTTGCTCACGATTTCACCACAGTCGTATCCAATCACTCTATCTCTGCATATTTTACTTTCACATTGACTCAGTTTTTTACGTGCTGGGTCGTGTAATAGCAAAGTGATGCTCTCCTCACCTGTAAGAAATTTGATTTTTAGGAATATTTCATGTTTATCGAAGGATGATAGCGATAAAGAGAATATTTATATGATATCTTTTAACCTCATACTCATTACTGTGTTCAACCGATTCAATCGGAATTTAGGAAATGTGCGTGTGGAAAAATTGAAAATGAATTATTTTACATAGTGACTGAAAGAAAGAAAAATGAATTCTATCTCATCAATTCTGATGAAAAAGGATTCTCAAAAATCATGCAAATTTACGGAAGATCTTTTAAAAGAATTTCCATTCCTTGAAAAAACAAAACTTGATTCTGAAGTCCAATGTACGAAGTGTTTGGGTCAATTAAGCACTTCATTTGGAGAAAGAAGAGATATTGTACGGCATGTTCCAAGTTACAAACATAAACAAAATGGTTAATGCAGCAGCATTTTTCTCCCTGATCAAATATTTCCAGACATTCAAATTTTGAGGATGAAGAAGCTTCTCTAGCAACGCCTGAAGCCTTAATCTCATTCCACAGTGTAATGCACAACCATTGTATTAATATTATTATATTCTCGTTTTTGTGTTGTTATAAACTTTTATTATTTCTCTGTTTACAATAAATTATTATTTTTCAACACCATACGCATATACACCCTAACATATACAGGGTGAGTCTTTGACTCGTACAAATATTTTACATTAGATTCTTGAGGTCAAAAGAAAAACTTTTTTCCCCTACCACTTTCACCGAATCGGCTCGGTTTAAAAGATACAGGTTGTTGAAAACATAAAAAATGTTCTCCCAAATGGTTTTATCGAAAGAAATGAAATTCGAAATATAGTTTTCGAGTAATTTGACGTTCAAAAATAAAAAATGTGTATGAAATTCGAAAAATTTTATATTTTGACCGAATGCAACTCTTTTTAAAAGATCCACAGATGTGTAGTATCACAGAATCAGCTTCTGAAGCTTCTGAAGGTTATTTTGTTTTACCAGGGGTGGTACTGCTCATTATGAAACCTAAAATGGCTATATCTTTTTATCAGGGCTGAATCGGAAAAAAATGGTACAGGAAAAAAGTGTTTCTTTCTACCTCAAGAATCTACTGTTAAAATATTTTTACGATTCAAAGACTCGCCCTGTATATATGTATAAATATATACACATTCAACAGGTTCGTCCATCATTGAACTGGGGATAATCTGGTCAGCTTATTCTATATGAACTGTAATTGGGAATTCAAAACAAGCGATACGCCCCCTGGTGTCAATTTTCAAGTTAATGCACTTTTGTTTGTTTACATCGAGAAACGGAGAATATTTTGGGGTTTCAATGAGATCTTTCATAAAAAATATACCTTAATCTGTTGAAAATAACTTTAGCTATCTCGTGATAATGGGGAAAGCTTAGTGAAGATTTCATAATTTGTATCCTTGGAGCAAATCTTCGATTACGATTTCTTGTGAAGATGTCAGTTTTTACTATTTTTCACGATGAAATGAACTTTTAGTCAATGTTTAAGGACATATGTAACTCGTCCTTTTATAGCATAATGAAGGTTTTGTACATTTCAAATCAGTTACGAAGAATAGGAGGTGAATTAAATAACCTGGATATATAACCTCAAAATGAAAGGATTTACACAAAAAACAAATCTGTTTCCCTCAGACAGGACTTTTTTCATCTAGTAAGTGGATATACATATGAATTTCGATAACATTCACACAAAATTCATTCAGAAAATCATTTCTGATTCCCAGTTCAACTTGGACAAGTTTTCTTAGCATCAATGTTGCAATTTTAGCTATTGTATATAATGGAGAAGGTAAGATATCATAGTTGTGGCTAGCATAAATCAATTTCCTTCTTTTTGATCGTGCAAAGAGCCAAGAAGTTTGGATTAAAAAAATATTGCTCTTATTTATCAGCTGATTCAGAACATACTAGGAATTTTTTTATAAATACTAATACTTCATGACATTTATTGACCTAAAATTGATAATAATTAACTCACTTGAATCCAGATTGGAAAACCAATCTTCAAAATTAAGAGAAAACAACTATCAACTGAAAAAAAAGGATTTTTTGTACGAAAATCTCAAAATCCCCTTCAAAAATGACAATTACTGCATTAACTTTTTATTTCGAACTGTCAACACCATGTCGCTGCCATCTACATTTGAATTCCCAATAAGTTTTCCGGTTTCTCATTGCCAGAAGTAAAAACACTTGAAATTTTTTACAGAATGCCATTATTTCTCGTATAAGAAATATTTCAAGTCTCATTTTTGAATCAAAACTGAAAAGAAAAATTTCAGATCTAAAAAATCTTTGAAGCGTTTCGTACCAGTCTGGGTTATTTTATTCACTCTCAAATTACTACAGATGAAAAAATGGTCGTCGAAGCGGGATGTAATCTGAGTACTGTTGAGTATTTCTTTCAAATCAGTGAAGCATAGTTTCCCAGCTCGCTCACCGATAACAAGGAACTGAAAACGTGACCGAAAAATTGAGCAAGACACCAGTCTTGCACAAGATAGGTTTTTGACTATGTCTACCGCTTCTGGTAGTTTCTTTAAATGATGATGCTAAGTGCTTATGAAAATTGATGTGAGAACAATGTCCGAATCAACTGTCTCAATTGTGATTGGCGACACTGAGCAACTATCTCACTCCAGCCTTTGGAATGTTCATTTTCTATTCCATTTTTCTGTTCTAAGAGGGTTACCCCAGGTTTCACCAAGCTTGATTGTCAATTTGTTTTCAATCGATAATTCAGTCATGATCATTCAGAATATCATTCTCGCATCAAATTGTGATGTTCATTCATTTATTCTCAATGGCTACTTCTTCAATATATTCAGAAATGAAAAAGTTTTTCAGTGATTTCGTTTTAGAAACCGAGTGACTGTCAAATCGTTGATCGCACAATCAATGTTTTATGAAACCCACTGTTGACTAGTTGATGAAAAATAAGTAATCAAAATCAATTAGATTCGTTAAAAGGGAAAAGAGATAGGGTAAACGTAGGTTAAGGATCCATTTTGCATTTTGCTTAACTATATGATTTTGTCAGAGTTGAAGGCATCTGAATTATTTTCTGATATTTTAAAAATACCGACGCAAATGAATTGAAACAAAACAGCTAGTTGTGAAATACCGGCTTGAGTAGAATTTTGTCGCAAATGTGAACAAATCTTCAGCAGACGTTTGGCAGATGACGCCCAAATTCTGCAGAATCTTTCAAATTCAAATCGATCAACGGATGTTTTGTTTCTGAATTGATTCGACTTATAATCGATGTTTCGATAAATGATTTTAATTTTTTGTGAATTTTTTATGGATTCTCAATAATACCAAGTCGCAGATTAATGAGGCTATGAAACTCAAGTACATAAAAGTTTCCACTAACGAACTGACGAATAAATTCTCGGACCAACATGAAAAGGATAAGAGATTTTCACATTATGATTTTATCAAACGTTCAATATCGAATCATTGAGTCCCTAATCTCGAATACTGTAAGATTTAACTCTAGAACGACCACGAAATGGAATTCTATCCAATTTCCTGAATCTTGTGTGTGTTCAGACATCATTGAAACTAATTCCGTAAGTAAACAGTAGCTGGCATTTGAAGCAAAGTCCACAAAGAAAACACCACACGAGTCCCCACTTATAGAGATTTCCGAGTGCGATTAAATTCGAAGTTCTTTATTCTTGCACCATATTTAAACTCAACTTTTCCACGTTCGTTGCCTGCATAACAAATGTTGAGCAAATAACCGAGGCAAATATGAAAAGAATAATACTCTCCGAGGAAAGCTCACGAGCGATGACGTTCCTGGAATAATTTTTCAAACGTCAGGTCAATTCGTTTACCTCTGAGGTCCAGTTGATATCATGATGTATCGAAAAATCTTTATACATCAAAGGTGAAATAGTTGTGGGGCTAGGACAATATGAGACTCTACTGAGATCCAAAAGTTTCATCTGTGTGAAAATAAGTTATTTCTGGTCGCTCTGGGATCTTGGACTAATTAGACTGGGATTCTACATTGACCTTGCCCATTCCCATGTGTGGCTAAGCTCCTCGCCTTTATCGCCCTCTAACTCGAGAACGGTTGAGAGTATGTAAAATTGTTTCAGACAAAAGTTGTGTAGAATTTTATTATCTACAACTTTCCTAATGAATACAGAAACGATTAGAGGTACAGGCAGTGAAATATCCGAAAAAAAAGCATTTTTATCATCTTCCAAGTGTCAGATTAAGGAAACCCCCTCTAATTAGTGTCATATTAATGGGTCAACACGTCTACAACACCGAGATTACCAATTGTATGAAAATCTGACACGCTGTACAAGTAACAATTTTTTTAACATTTTCAAAGGACCGCTGTGACCTTGCGTCATGTCCAAATTGTCAGTCCCTTGAAAAGTAGCTGCCTTTGCGTCCAATCCAAAAATCTGACACGCTGAAAAAAAAATTTTTTTTCACCATTTTCAACAGTTCCGTACGGCCAGTCCCACCGCGCAAACTGTCAGATATGCATGATTTCATTATCAGAGACACGAAGGGCATATACAGTATCTTAATCTGACACGCTCGAGTATGTACACTTGACGATTTTTTTTACATCTTTAAGACCCTGCAGAAGCTTTCCCCACCGCTGAAAGTGCTTACATCATAGAACCTTTTTTTCTTTCTACCATCTAATCTTCAAAATCCAATAGGTCTCCAAGATACTCGAGTAAAGGTCGATTCATATTATACGTTCCGCTCAGTTCAGGCCGGCGGAAGGATCATTAGCCGTTGACGGAGGTTGCGTTCATATTATCAGTCACGATCGTCTCAGTCACCTTCCGCTTCGTGTGTCCTGAATCTTCGGTTGCATTCGAATCGACCAGCACTTGACACATGAAGCCTTTCATTTTGATCAAAAGAGTACAAGAAGGACCCCAAAATTATTGTTAAATTATCAGTATTATTATTTTCGTTGTTTCTCTTACGTGCCCTATCTCATAGGACGTAAACCCTTTAACTTCTGCTAAAAATAAAATTGCTGCAATTACGCCTGAATGAATGATGTGCTTTTGCATTATTGTTAGACGAAGATGAAGAGGAACAAAATGTCGGTAAAAAGATTGGGTGTCTAACCAAAATTTGAAAAGAGGAAAGTTGAAGGTGAATATTGGACATTATAAAAAAAATTGGTCCACACATCATGGCTATTTTAGAATGAACAGGATAGCATTTCGATTATACAGTGTAATTCATATTGGGAAATGGGCTGAGGGCAGATTGTTTGGACCAAAATATGGCGATAGGACCAAATATACCTCAATAAAATATTGCTGTGGAAAAAGATAGAGGGCGTTAAAGTTGAATTTTTTATGAGGGGACAGAATAATATTTTCTTCAAAGTTCGAAAGTCCTTCATTGAAAGAATTAGAAAAGGCATAGAAGTAGGGGGAGGACACGTAGAAAATTTAATTTAAGTTTATTCTTTTTATGTTACATTGTTTTAAATTATGCTTTATCGTCGAAATAAATAAATAAATAAAATGAATAAGCCGTTACTTCAAATCCCCTTCCGATGCTCTGAACTGTTCAATTGTGTTTTTCTTAAAAACGGAAATAAAAAATATACAGTGAAATTATTAGCAAAAAACGAAAAAAAAATCAACTTTAACGCCCTCTATCTTTTTTGCACAGCAATATTTCATTAAGGTATATTTGGTCCTATCGCCATATTTTGGTCCAAACAATCTGCCCTCAGCCTTTGTCCCAATAGTTATGAATCATTCTGTATACTGTGAAAAATTTCGCAAATAATACAAAAAAAAGTTCAAAGAAGCTTTCACAACAAAGGAAAACCCTCGATTGACTGAGCTGAACTGAGCGGTTGCTTATTCATATTATACGTTCAGTCTCTTTCAGTCTCCTTCAGTCCAACCACGCCCTTCAGCCCATCCGCAAAATATTCTCTGGAAGAATACCGTCGGACGGTCGTAAGCGTGCCGATAGGTGCTGAAGGGTCGGAGACGGATAGTATGAATTAGTCCATATAAAAGACATTGAAAGATATTTTGACTGAGCTGAACTGAACTGAGACGGACGGATAATATGAACTGACCTTAAATCCCGATTTAGCATCGTCGGCTCCCCAACTACAGTAAAAGCTAGGTTTGTTTGGGCAGTCAGGAAATCACGTTTTCCTGCTGAACGCTGAAGTCATGTGGTACTCAAAATGAATGCAGTATAGCTTGCTGATATTCTCACCACCCATCGTTGTGATGAGTGTTGTTGTCAAACAAAAAATAAATCGATTAGGAATAATGTAGGTTCATATGTTGAGGAGATCTTGGAACATAGATACATGGAATGGAAAATAAACATTCCAAAGACTGGAGTGGGATGTGCTTCGGACATCATTGGCGCATCAATTTTCAATACGAATAGAATAGAATTCACACATGTGAATTTTTCAATAAAACGCCACTGCCTTAGTGTCGCTCTAGACAGAGAAACATCCCCGAATGTGTGGACTACAAACAATT
This sequence comes from Coccinella septempunctata, assembly GCF_907165205.1. NCBI lineage: Eukaryota > Metazoa > Arthropoda > Insecta > Coleoptera > Coccinellidae > Coccinella > Coccinella septempunctata. The sequence continues at coordinate 19,025,001 of NC_058196.1, forward strand.
CATTCGTAGCACTGAATGGCCATTCCATGTATCTATGTTCTAAGGTTGCGATAGTCTGGCAATTTTGCTGCACAACCTTGGTGTGGGTAATATTCGTGAACAAAAATTTCTCATTCATTAAAACTGAGATGTAATCATTTGACAAGATTTTATTCTTGTAGAATTCCACATTTGCATCTAGGTCTGGAATTGAAATACTTTTATGGACTGATTTTTCATCATTCAACCTTCAAGCTGCCACCTTGTGGTCCTGATCGAAAACCACAGGGTTAAACTGTGACTGTGTTCTGCAGGGGTTGTGGATAAAAGCGGGAGATGGCGTAGGCGTTGAACGTGTTAAAAAGAGGTTTGCTTTATTCAAATCTCATAACGATAATAATAAGAATTAATCACCACCGTCTTACTGTTTTGTTCTAGAAATTGGTCGTTTCGGTGTAGTTACTTTTACACGATTGCGATTCTCAGAGCATTGTATAAAGACTTTATACAATGCTCAGAGTGTTTGTAAAGACTCTCTCCGTCCCTTATTTTAAGGGATATGTTACGGCTAAAGATAGGTGTGAGCATAAACTCGAGAACTCGAGGACCGGCTAAGTACGATAAAGTATTCATCTGCGTCAGGGAATTTCATCTTTAGCCGGCTAATGTGCACATTATCCAAAACGAAACGGTTAAAAATGTATTCGATGGACACGTGGAGGGGTGATGTCTTTTGAACAGTCGGAGAGAAGAAGAACACACGCGGCCAAGTTTCTGTTTCAATTTTTAGAATTGAAATATGCAAAATAGCATTGAATGCTATTGTATTGAGGTTTCGTGACATAACGCCCATTGTTTTTCGATTTAATATTTAATAAGTTATTTTCATCTCAATGCCCTTCAAATGGAGTCCAAGTTTTTTTAAATCAATTCACATACAGAATTTGATATAGGTACAGCTTTCCACAAGACAATAGGAACGTGTATAGTCATTTGTCCTGAGAAAAACCAGAATACGACCTCACAAGGAAATGAAATATTAGACATAAGATATAGAGTGTTTTTTCTGTGAACAAAAGTATATTTTTCTACAAGCGTGCGCGTTCAACCTTTTTCCCGCACGCATTCCAAGTTGCAAAGAGTCACTTTCCCAAAGGGTGCGGGAAAAACGCCTGCTATTTCTTTCCCGCACGCATTTGCGTGCGGGAATGGATTAGCAGAGGTTTTTCCCGCACGCAAATATTATAGAGTAAATTAAATTCTATCATGTTTCTATGCATAGAACGTCAACGATGAGAAACCCATAGTAATGACATGCAGAATTACGTCTGTCATTATATATGAATTAATCAAATGAGATATGATCTGTTTCGTGAAATGGATATATTTATATATTTCAAGCGCTTGTAGAAAAAATATTGTTCCTAACTCTTGCGTAAAGTGTCTTGCCGGACTCAACTGCTTGCCCGAACTCTGCTTCGCATCGTTCGGGCAACGGCTGTTTCGTGCGGGCAAGTATCACTTTCCGCACTTGATAGGAAAATAACTATTTCCCCACCAAACAATAATTGGGTTTATGGAAAAATTTTCTACGAAATAAAAAAGATAGTTTCTATAATGTTGCAATTTCTTTCCAACCTCAATACTTTTGCAAAAAAAAAACATTCGTCACGTGTGTCCCGAAGTAATGAATAAACTAAAGAAAATATCGAGAAGCGGTTTCCACTACTGGACTTTTCACGATAATCGAGCCCAGTACTTTCTTTCAACGTTTTCACCTTTATGGTCTAGAATTCTAGAAGTACCAGAAACAGCCAAAATAACGTGATTTGGGATACCTTGTACAGGGTTTTCCACCCTCAGTACAAGAGATTTTTAAAAAATGAATAAATTGTAGTATTCCCAGTGAAAAAGAGTCTGTAGAAAGTTATGGTTTTTAGATATTTTCGAAAATACCCTTATGGCACATTTTCGAAATCGACAAAATATAAAAAATTTTTCTAACACAAATGAAGATATCGTCAAACGGTTTCCTCTAATGGATTCTTCACGAAAATCGAGCCCAAGTTTTTCCCTATCCAGTCTGGTAGTACCAGGAACAGCGAAAATCAAGCAACTTGGGATACCTTTTATACCGTATTCTTTATCAAAGTATGTTAATAAAAAATAAAAACAGAATTACATGAGTTTCATTACCATGACCACAGCCTTCTTAAATAAATAAAGACGGCTGTGCCATGAGTTATTTACACACGACACTTGTTTTGCTATCACAGTAGCATCCTCAGGTGCGTGAGTGAGAGTAAACTTGTCATGGTTAAATAGCCTCGGTTGTGAAAATGTTGGAAGTTCAGTTTTAAGTTCAGTTATAGATTTTCCTTTGTACTTATATTATTCCTAGTAGAAAATATTTATCTTTCATATTTTTTTTTTCAAACTGCAAAAAATTCAATTTGAATTTTCTCACCTGGAAATTCCAATTTCAGCATTTTTCTCTCCAGATCTATGAATGGTTTGATCAGACACATTTTTGGATTATGTTTTTGTGATAAACAAGCTCCATCACTATTCACAATCATCCATTTTCTATCATATTCCAACCCAGAACTGGATATCCTCCAACTTTTTGGCACTTCAAGAGCTCCGCACGATTTCACTGGATATAGAAAGATGTATTTTAGAACACCTGTCACAAACTTATCGTCCCCGGCATTTAATGCCAAGCTTTTACTTATAGTTGGTATTTTCTGCCCTTGGATCTTCAGCTGCGATTCATTTAATTGTGAATTTTTAGTTTTCATACTTTTACACCTGAATCTGTTTTCATAGTTTACTGACAATTCTGTCCAATTCTGCGGTAGTTTTTTTATTATTGGTTTCTGAACAAAACAATCTTCAATTACCCTCAGAGCTGCGTCAGCATTTTCTTTTGTGGACATATAGCCGAATGACACGCGCACTGAACCGGTTGGGACACCATCTACTAGATCGTTCTGATCACCACAAACATGTCCAGCCTGGAAAGTAAATAGTATTTAATTCTTATTCATGATATTTGCGTTCAATCGCACTTACACGAAAGTGTCTTCTGATATCATCTGATGTGAGTTTCAAATGACGTTGGCAGGCTCCAGGATTACATGAGCATCCTGTGCGTATATGAATTTTGTTTAAGCTCAACATCTGCATTACCTTAAAAGAAAAGAAAATTCATTTTTGTTAGGTACTAATTATCGTGGGCAAGTAGGGTATGGAATTTTGAAAGTCGTTGTTTTGTGACTGAACGTATTTCATTCCTTGAACTACTTCATCTTCCGAGTCATCTTCCCAAAATCAAAATATAGGTCCTTTCGTTTGCATAAAAAGTGTAGCACTTTTCTACACTTGATTTTAGTATTCGTTTGCTGATTGAATTTACACCAGTGTAGAGGAGGTGTAGTTCATTTACATCCATAGTCCTTTTGACTATGTGTAGTTAAACTACACTTACTCTACACTGGTGTAAATTCAATCAGCAAACGAATACTAAAATCAAGTGTAGAAAAGTGCTACACTTTTTATGCAAACGAAAGGACCTTATGATAACATATACAATGCTAATATTAACCTCTACAGGGTGAGTCTTTGAACGTACAAATATTTTAACAGTAGATTATAAAAATACAAAAAATTCAAAGATCCCAACTCTTGAAACTGAGTTGGACGTAATGAACATTTGAAGGTTTTGTAAAATAAAGTATTTTTCATATTTTCTCGTACTGGTAAGACGCCGTTTTCGAGAAATTTGATGTAAAAATATCTGTGATATTCGGAACATTGGGTAATTTGGCTGAATGCAACTCTGTTCAAAAGATCCACAGATTTTTAGTGTCATAGACTTAGCTTGGAATTCTGAAGGGAATTTTGTTTCTCCTGGGGTGGCATAGTTCATTGTGAAAACTTAACAGGCTAGTCAGGGCCGAATCGGAAAAACGGTATGGGAAAAAAGTGTTTTCTTTGACCTCAAAAATGCATTGTTGAAATATTTGTAAGAGTCAAAGACTCACCCTGTATATCTTAATTAAATACACTGCTCAAAAAAATTAACGCACATTCTGAAAATCTCAATTTTAATGAAAGTTAACTCTACATTGACTTTATAACTTATTTTGTATGTTCTCTCGGAAGGTTTTGAACGAAACAAGACACATTAAATGAAAGAAAAATTCAGGATTTCACCGAATCTTATGTGAAAGAAGAGAAATGAACAATTTTCAAAATACCGAAATGCTGATAAGTGATTTAATACTTGGTATTTCCACCCCTTGCGTTATTTACAGCTCGGCAACGACGGTTCATACTCAAAATGAGTGATCTCAACATGTTCTGATCTAATCCTTCCCAGATTTCTCCGAAATGGATTCCTAAGCCATTAAGAGTAGCTGGATGATTTTCTGATCTTCTCAGCCTTCTATTCAGGTTGTCCCAAACCTGCTCAATCGGATTGAGATCTGGACTTCTGCCTGGCCATTCCATTCGAGAGACTTCAACCTCTTCAAGGTACTCCTGAACGATGCGCGCACGATGGGGTATGGCATTATCGTCCATAAAAATGAAATTTTCACCAAATGGCACTACATGCTCTTCAAGAATATTCCTTATATACTTATCAGCATTCATAGCTCCACTAGGTCTGTGCGAGTAGTCAAAGATATTCCACCCCATAACATAATCGATCCTCCCCCGAAACCAGTAGTATTCTGGAAATTGCACTGAGCATATCTTTCATGTGGACCTGGTCGTAAGACCCTCCCAGTCAAAAGCAAGATTTGAGTATTATTAATTTGAGTACTGAAGGCATTTCTAACGACGAGGGTGATCCTCCACCAAGATCAGCAGAAGATTTTTGAAGTAGAGATGATATTCCTCCCAGTGCAATTGAAGGACAAGTTATGTACCTATGATTATTTATTTTTTTCTTCAATCATCATCAAGTCTTCGAATATGTTTTGATGAAAGCTTTATTATTCACTTTTTTTTCTCGTTTTCTGCTCTGTTTCTTTGTTTCAGATATCATTTCGAAATGGGAAAAGGATAAAGAGATTTTTATATCGATGTAAAAGAAACCCTTCAGTATTAAAAGCTTATTTTGTAAACAAATTTGACATCACTACACTACTCACGGGGAGACAGGGTTTTTTTACTGAGGTTTTTCCCTAAGCTCTTGTATCATACTCCAAATTGTATGGTGCCCCGTTACACTAACCTTTGCTAAAACTCATACATATGCTATATTGTTTGATAACTAAAAATGTATTGCTGACATTCAAAAGAATATATATATATATATATATATATATATATATATATATATATATGTATATATATATATATATATATATATATATATATATATATATATTCTTTTGAATATATATATATATATATATATATATATATATATATATATATATATATATATATATATATATATATATATATATATATATATATATATATATATATATATATATATATATATATATATATATATATATATATATATATATATATATATATATATATATATATATATATATATATATATATATATATATATATATATATATATATATATATATATATATATATATATATATATATATATATATATATATATATATATATATATATATATATATATATATATGTGGACGTCTGTATACAAGGAAACGTCGATCACAATGGTAGAGGCAGAATCTAGACTCATCTGTGAAGAGAACTCTTTCCCAATCGGCCTCTTCCCAATGGATATGCTCTCTCGCAAAATCCAAACGCGCCCTTCGATGGGCTGGGGTAAGAACTGGGCCTCTTGCCGCGACACGAGGCCTTGAATCATATTCTCTGAGGCGATTTCTTATTGTCTGAGTGCTAATTTGCACCTCATGAGTTTGCTCAAGCTGAATTTGAAGGAGGCGAGCGGTTGCAAACCATCATTTCATAAATATATTCCATAATCCAGAACAGGAAAAAAAAATGTAACTTCAAAGACAAAAAAGTTATGAGAACTTTTCGAAATCATCAAAATCTCAATGTTTGCTAACAACTCGAAAACGAAGGATCGAATGAGGCTACTGTTTTCACTAATATTTGTTTCTCTTAAAAAGAAATCGAAAGGTGTCTTGGGTCTGCTCTAGCTATTTTAGTTTCCGAGATCCCCTCTGGAATTTGGGACACCCTGTACAATATACAGAAATCCTACGTTCTGTGTACTGGGTCTTCTTCTTATTCTAGAATAACTCTAACTTTTCCGATGCAGTTATAAATCAAATAGCTCAGAGAACATGAAATTGCGCATAAAAAATGATAGATCTCCAAAAATCGAAATTTTCGAAAAATTTTATGATTTCTCATTTGAAGGATCCACTTTATTGGAGAAAACAAATTGGGAGAAAGCTTGTAGGTATTTCATTTGAAAATTTCTATGCAAATTACTGGTGACAGCCATCAAGCTGATGCAGACAAATGTCATGCTATTTTAAATTTAAATTTTACATCTTATATGTATTTTAATGGTAAATTCATATGAATCCTGTAGTAGCGCTATAAGCATATTTTTATTGATACTAGCCATTTTGGAAATAATTATAACTATAATACCACTTGTCGCATTGGGGGACGCTTTACGCTTCACTGGAACACATTTAGCTGCTGTTTGTGGACTCATCGCTGGTTTGGTTACATTGCCAGCGAGTATAAGATTGAAATTCAATGAAAGTAGCCCGGATCTGGAGAAACTCCATGGACATACTTCGTTCTTCAAGAAACTTACACTATTTGTATCACTCGTTTTGAATGTTATAGCTGCGACACTTACTGTTGTCGGGCTCTTGAAAACGAAGAACTTTTGTCAAGAATTCGGAAGAATAATGAGGGTAAGTGGTGATTTTGTTTTCTGGGGCGTAGTTATTCAATTTTATTCAATTAAATGGTGTTTATCATTCTCAAAAGATATAATCAGAGGTGTTAGGTTTCAAGGCCCACTATATTGAAACAGAATATTGTTCGAATAAAACGCTAAAGCTTAGGTATGGCTAGAGTGTCGATTCTTCCTTCTCGGAAGCAGTTATCCAATTTTATTTATTGAATTTGTTGTTCATTTTTCTCGACTTCCTACAAAATGGCATAATCAAAAATCATAAGTGGTAGGTTTCACGGCCTACTATATTAGACAATGTTATTCGAAGAAAACGCTTGAGGTTACTTGAAAAAATATCAGTATTATAATTGTTGATAAATTATTTTGCAGGGACATGTGAATTTCAAGTATTAGTAGATCGTTTTAATTTTGCATGATGTACAGATTCAAATTGAAATGCTAAGCACTTCATGACGAAATCTTCATTAAAAACATCTCTAGTTGCAATTTGCTTGGTAGTAGATACCTATCTCATACTCTCTATCAGAGTGGTATATCAGAACATGTCTTTTCTAAGCGCTATTTTATGGTTCATAGGGCGATAAGAAGAATTATGAACAGGAACTCCTGTATGTTATGGCTTTCTATAAATAGCAAAACTGTTTTTACTAGCAACGAAAATTGAATAGTGTTGTTATTATCACATATCCTTCTTTCAGAACCTCAGACCTTCCTATTACTATGTTTAGTTTTCTTATTCTGAATTGTCAAATCTAGAAGGTTACAATCATCCATAACTTCAACTTCCATAGTAAACTTTATATAGGGGTTCAAATCATTGATAAATATCAACACTCTTCAAGGGAGGCACGATACTCATCCCACAGACAGAAAATATCATCTACATATCTATGGTAATATGGGATATCGGATGCAAAACTAATTATTTCTTAAAATAAAGTTCTTCTCTAAGCGATTCATGTAGACCTCTGCTAATAAGGGTGATAGTAGGCACCCCTTAGCTAACCCAACTATTTGTTCATAAGATACCACATCAAAAATTCGGCAGGTCACACAAATTTTGTACTTCCTCATCCGTAAGGTAGGTAACTGTTGAAAAGATCTTTGACAATATCTGGAATCTGGAACCCCAGCAGTCGGAATACTAGGTTTACTACCTACCATAAGACACAAATTTCTCACTATTTTTGATTGAATCTCCTTATTCCTATCGACTAAATCAACACCCCTCTTAATCAAATATTCAAAATTACGTACTATAAAGTGTGTTGAATTGATGTAGCCGATACTTGATGAAAATCCATAATTGAACTTGAAACAGATTATACAATTTTCAAAAAATGAGTTTTTAAAACCTTCACCCACCTGAAGATGCTATTGTGATAGCTACAACGTGTCGTGGTATAAAAACTCATTTTATGGAAATCATATATGTATTCTGTTTTCTGTGTTTCTAAGCCAATAATACAACGACTTCGATAGTTTATGAATAGAGGAATTATAAAACGAGACCACAGGTCGAATAGGCGTCTCTTGTAACTTATGTTTTTTTATGTGGCCATGCATTCTAGGTATTGTAATAAAATTTGCAGAAAAAGCTTTCATCCGTGGCTGGGATAAACACTTGAAGACTCTTTGACACAAAGGAATCAATTTATGATTACCTCATATACTATTATGAGTACTTTTAATTTTTAACTTCTCTCTCCTGATGACAAGTTCACACAGCCTTGCTAAGTGATAAGGTCAACTTCATCACTCAAGATTCTGAATTCTCTCTCCTCGAATACTACATCAGTTGTGTTTAGGACTGATGCAAAAAACCAAAAACAACTGCAGGCACTCTTGTCTTGATCTTCTGATTCTTCAGAAAGTTATTGATTTTCTTATCCAATGTATAGCAGCTTCTCATCGTGTATGCTATCACACCTTTTCGTAACCGAGTCCAGGAAATGACTGAATATACGAAAACTCCAGACATTCTGTAGTCTCTCATAAAATGTGTACTTGAGTTTCAAATTAGTCATACTAATGATTCTACATACATACTTTCCTAATTTCATCTTCCTTTATATAAGCCTTGAGGTATTCCAGAACGGCACTGCTTTTATTGGACAAACGGCACTTATAGACACATAAATATATGATATGTATTTAGGTGCGAACTCCTCTTTCGAACATTGATTATTAAAATAGACTATGGTTCATGTATGTGTTTTGCAACGCAAGCCTCTCGTATTCAATATTCGATATGTTGTACTTGAAATTCAAGGTAATGGAACTTTTCGAAAGCACAAACATCAAAAAGTGGAAAATTTCTATATATGATCCCATGTTACTAAGTTTTCAGGACAATCATAAGTTTCGTGTTCCTTAAACGTTCATTAGATCATCCACATATTACCCACATCTTTCTAGAATATCGTTGTGTTTATTGAGAAATGGGATATCATAGCTCTTATTTGCATGATGCACTGCACACATGTCTTGGTTGAAAATGCTTGATTTCTCCAAAGGAATAGGATGAACAATGATTTCTCTTCACATATCTTCTTCACAACATCTATATATATGCAGGTTCATTTCTATAACATTTGAATTGCCAAAATTGGGATATTTTTCACCTTATACTGACGTTAACTACTTTTCAGGTTTATCATTGTAACACACCCGTAAGAATTTTAGTTAATATGATTCAGTTGAATTTGGATTGTTGTGGAGCTATGGCATACAGGGACTGGTTATCTATAAATTGGAGAATGTATGAAGTCAGCAATGATGATGACGTCATAGAAGAAGACAATGCCGATGCTGTACCATACTCTTGCTGCAACAAAGCGTCAGATATGGCTTGCGGACATTATGACCTAAGGACTTACGGAACGTCTAGCATCCATAGAATAGGTTGTGCGAAATATATAAGACGACTCACTAAGCAATACCTCTGGATACTTTTCACTCTCTACCTGGTAAACATAGCATTAGAAGTACTACTTCTCGTTATCTACTATTCTGATGACGACCAAATTATTACGAAAAGGAGGAAAAGGAAGAACCAACCAAGAACAATGGTCACGGGTTACGCAAGAATAGAGGAGTCTCCATGGGAAGGCATGTCTAATTGTTCTAAAGGATCTGATTTGACCTCAAAGGATTCGAACAGGTTCGAGAGCCCTAAAGACAGCGAAGATAGCGACTCCAACATGAGTGACGGTACAGAAGATGAAACTCCTGAACTAACCAGCTCTCATAAACAGGTGCGGATATTTTCTCCTCTTGGAGAGTCGTCAAAAAGCATAAAGGTGGTTCATGATCCCGAATAACGGTAGAAATACTCTTAAGCTTCAAAATGGAATGTTTCATAAAACAAATACGAAAACAAAAATCTCTATACTTTTTTATTCTCATATACAATACGTTTAATGTTACAAAATGAGCTGACGGTATGTTCTTGAAGGAAATAAATGGTTTGTAATCCCTTACGTTGCTTTCTCAGTAAAAGCAGATAATACAGAAAAAATTAGTATTATCTGGAAAGGTTCATCAAAAGAAACTTTACAAGTCACTCACTCGTTTTATCAGGAATATTTGTCATCTACACTGCGCAAAAAAATTAACGCACATCATGGAAATCTCAAATTTATTCTAACACTGAAGGAATAAAAAAAGAAGATATTATCAGATTTTGAATGTATTGGCTCCATTCTAAAATCAGTTGTTCTCGATCAATTCTAGTGATCAATAGTTTTTCTTTGGTTAAATTTTCTACACTCGATCGCTATGCAACGCGAAACACGCAATTTGACCCAAGAGGAATGTGCCCAAGCGGTAGTTTTGCGAGAAGAATGGTGGACATACACAAGAATTGCAGAAAGGTTTGGAGTTTCCCATACAATAAGTGTGTCCAGAATGTTGCAGCGATTCAGGGAGACAGGTATGAATGTCCGAAGACCAGGACAGGGTAGACCACGGGTAACAACTGCCATTCAAGAACGTTACTTGAGAGTTTCTTCGTTGAGACAACGGTTTGCAACCGCTCGCCTCCTTCAAATTCAGCTTGAGCAAACTCATGAGGTGCAAATTAGCACTCAGACAATAAGAAATCGCCTCAGAGAATATGATTTAAGGCCTCGTGTCGCAGCAAGAGGCCCAGCTCTTACCCCAGCCCATCGAAGGGCGCGTTTGGATTTTGCGAGAGAGCATATCCATTGTGAAGAGGCTGATTGGGAAAGAGTTCTCTTCACAGATGAGTCTAGATTCTGCCTCTACCATTGTGATCGACGTTCCCTTGTATACAGACGTCCACATGAAAGCTATGCTCAGTGCAATTTTCTGAATACTACTGGTATTCAGATTATGGTTATGACTGCTCGCACAGACCTAGTGGTCGTTGATAATGGAGCTATGAATGCTGATAAGTATATAAGGAATATTCTTAAAGAGCATGTAGTGCCATTTGCCCCATACTTTGGTGAAAATTTCATTTTTATGGACGATAATGCCAGACCCCATCGTGCGCGCATCGTTCAGGAGTACCTTGAAGAGGTTGAAGTCTCTCGAATGGAATGGCCAGCAAGAAGTCCAGATCTCAATCCGATTGAGCAGGTTTGGGACAACCTCAATAGAAGGCTGAGAAGTTCAGAAAATCATCCAGCTACTCTTAATGATTTAGGAATCCAACTCGGAGAAATCTGGGAAGGATTAGATCAGAACATTTTAAGATCACTCATTTTGAGTATGAACCGTCGTTGCCGAGCTGTAATTAAAGCAAGGGGTGGAAATACCAAGTATCAAATCACTTATCAGCATTTCAGTATTTTGAAAATTGTTCATTTCTCTTCTTTCACATAAGATTCGGTGAAATCCTGAATTTTTCTTCCATTTAATGTGTCTTCTTTCGTTCAGAACCTTCCCGAGAGAACATAAAAGATAAGTTATAAAGTCAATGTAGAGTTAACTTTCATTAAAATTGAGATTTTCAGAATGTGCGTTAATTTTTTTGCGCAGTGTATTCAGATGCCTACACGTCGTAAAGGGGTTGATGAGACCAGTTATACGAGGAACAAAGCAGTCCTATTAGTATAGCTGATAGTATTGAATAAGTCTTTTTTCTGTTTATCTCTACGAACTATGCATGAACACAGGGTGATTCACAATGAATGGAATCCAGGAAGTGGTGGTACTACTGATACTACTTCTAATAACACGATTGAGCTAAAAAAGTTCTATAAATGTTGCTAACTTGCGGGATATACACCCAGTTGTAATTATAATATAGTGGGTGAGTCTTTGACTCGTACAAATATTTTAACAGTAGATTCTTTAGGTCGAGAGAAACACTTTTTTCCTTTACCATTTTTTCCTAATCAGGTTGTTGAAAAACCATTAAAAAAATGTTCTTTTATTTCTGTCTCACGAACGGTTCTATCGAATGAAATGAATTTCGGAATATAAATTTTCATTTATTCGATGAATCTTTTTCGAACACAAGATATCACCCACGTCTTCCAGTTTTCTCAATATGACCATTACGTACCATAGAAGTACCAAAAATTCAAAGAACCCAACTCTTGAAATAGTTGGACGCTATCTAATGAATATTTTGAACGTTATAAAAGTATTTTTCATATTTTCTCGTATAATGAACCGTTTTCGAGTAATTTGATGTTGAAAAATCAAACAGTATCTGTGAATTACCAGAAAAATTGGGTAATTTGGCTGAGTACAACTCAGTTTGAAAGATCCGCAGATGTGTAGTGTCACAGATTCAACTAGATATTCTGAAGGTAATTATGTTTTTCCAGGTGTGACACATTATGAAAACTTGAAATCTTTTTATCAGGGCCGATTCGAAAAAAAATGGTATAGGGAAAAAGTGTCAGTATCAGTTTTTGTCTTCAGTTGGTCTTTTAGTGATCCGAAACTTATTAAAAATCCTTTAAGACCTAGAATGGTGCATATTATCAGAGACAACCTGTGTCTGATATTATTTAATAATACCACACACCTTAGCTTCTTTATTGTTTTCCAAGACTAAAGACAAAACTAATAAACTCAACAAAAATAATATAATAAATTCAGAAATGAATTCAATTCCTGTCTGCATGCCGCTAAAAACCTTCATTTCATTATATTTCAGACAATAAAACTGTCATCACAAAAAATAATATAGTTTACAAAATTAACTGTGGAGTATGTGAAGGGGCCTATATTGGACAAACTGGAAGAAATCTAAAGACTAGATTGAAGGGACATTAAAGAGACTATCAAAATAGAAAACCATTGACTGGTCTGCCAATCACACCTTAGAAACAAGTCACTAGAGTAATTTTGACAGTATGGAAGTTTTGAGGAGCAATAGTAACAGATATAAAAGTATGTTCTTGCGGAGTCTCTTGAGATTAAATATCTGTCATATCCCTTGAATCGGGCCACGGAATCACAGGAAATTAATTCAATTTATTGTAACATTCTGGGTATAATAAGGGGTAAGGATAGAGTTACGTACGACCCTAGTATAAATTCTACTTTGAGTGGATTTTGACATCTTGACGTTTGACATTTATGACGTGTCGATCGGTTGACATACATTTTTATCGATCATGTGTTTTTTTGCGTTCTCGCATTCTGGTTATAATCTAAGGTATGTCTGTCCTCGATGATATTAATTTGATTTTATTCTGCCTTGCCTTTTGTCAAGAATTTTAATATCTTAACTGAAAGTTTTTGATGTGTAGATGTATTTGCCACGGTTGTTGTTCTGCTTGTTCATTACTCTGTACTGTAAGGTTCAGTTTGAATGTGAGATTTCATTGATTTTCATTGATTTATTTTACATACTACTGATTTTTAGTGCCCTTAGGATGGCCATGAAAATGGCCGAAAGCTTGACAGTATTGAATGAAGAACTGTGACAAAAACCAAACAGACTTTTTACCCGATAATTTTTTCATTCTGTTTTAATAAAAAAGTCGATATATTTTCCATGCTGCATTCAAAAAATTGAATTATTGCCTTTTTCTGCAATTCTGTAGAAATTGACAGTTTCCTTCAAATCTCTGTTTTTCAGAACCTAATATTACTTACTGAAAAATACAAAAAATCTTTCCTTCGACCAATTTCATAAAACAGATCTGAGGTTGTGTATTCCGCTTCTGCGAAATGAACAGTTCTTGAAAGCTTTCATCTCTGCTCAAGATAGCTCGAGGTAAGACTGAACAAAATAATTCGTATAATAAAAAAATACATTCGAAAACGTAATTCTATACAGGTCGTTTCACTTTAAATGAGCTTGTTAAATTTTTCATGCCTCAACTTGTATGAAATATTTCTTTGATGTCAAAATCTTACCTCAGAGTAACCAATAAATTCGCCATTTTCTCTAACCAAATTGAAGTTAACTATCCCACCTTGATGACGGGCATCTTGAAATGTGGTGTCATGATAAAGAATCGCAGCTGGTTTTCCATTAGCATGATGTAACGTGATCAAATTCGTATAGAAATATTTGGCTAAATTAAATACGTGTTTTGAAATTGATTGTATTGTTAATTTCAGTCTAATGAATGTGTTGAAACCTTCATTCAAGGAATAAATTGATAAGTAGGGCAGAGTACCGTCTTCATACCTGAAATAAATGGAAATAATGATTTTTATGGAACAAAATATAGTTTGTGCCAACTATACCTTTTCGAGTTCAAATTGGCGCTGATTAGAATCAAAATGACATTAGTCAAAATCAAATTGGCAACATCAATTTGAAACTGGCATTAATCAATAGCAAATTCGCAATATCAATTTCACACTGGCATTAATCAGATGTAAATTGGCAATAATTAAGATGTCTAAAACACTGGTGTGTGCACTTGTCACTTTTTGCAAGCATCAACATTTCAGAAAATCGGGGATATGGGATCAGTTTCGTGGCGGCGCCACCATGTCATTTGCTTCGTTCCATCCTTGTTCTACCAAAGGAAGTCCAATGATACTCTCTCGTTTTATTTTGTTTAGCGTTGATATCGAATGTCGATCAACGAGTTCAAAATATGAACCGGCCCATTTTGTCAGCTGTTAAGGAATATTTGTGATTTACAGTTTTTCGTTGTAAAAACAAATCTGTCAATATTCCAACACTACTGAATAAGGGTTCGAAGGAGGATTTACTGTCCTTCTTCAAGATAATTTCCGTTTGACAACTTGAATTCGTGAGGGGGTAATTCAATATGATTTTAATAAAACACAGTTGATTGGTCAAATATCCAATATATTCAGATGACAGAAAGGGAATTTTCACTATATCTACTCAGGAAGAATATTTGAAGTAACAGACTCGAATAGATTTATGTATCTCTGATTCTCAATACATGCTCACAATTCACATTACGTATTTCCAATACAGTTTCTTTGAAATATTGCTGAAGTTTCCATAAAACTTAGCTATATCGGTCCCGAATGTTCATTCATCTGATTTAGTTCTGCTTCAAATTCCAACAACACCGAATTCTTAGCTGTAGTTCTTGATTGTCCATACAGAAAACTGAACTTACTGAACGACATGTTGAATGATTGAATGTTCTACAGCTCTTTCTCGAAACTTATACATTTTCACATACCAATAATCGCTTATAAATACACATATTCGTACGTCGTAGGAAAGTATTCAAATTATTTCCAAATATCAAATGACAATGCTCTGTCAAATTCTAAACAGCGCTACCTACAGTGGAAAGAACGAAATTGATCCCATATCCCCACGAAATTAAAAACAAAATCGAATCAGTGAATACACCAGAGTTTTAGACATCTTAGCAATAATTGTTGAGATTAAATCATCTGCGTGAAGCAAAACCAAATCCCTTACGTGTTCAGAATTATCGACGTCAAATACTGTTTGGTTTATTAGTTGATAATATTAGGGACTGGCGGTAAAAGTGCTGACTGAAGAATCCCAGCAGTATTGACTGTGTGAAACACATATACTTGGTTATTGGGACCTATATACTGTACATAAGCATCTCTTAGGAATAAGATATTTCTCTACTTTTTAGTTAGTTATGATTTGCTATTCATTGAGAGTATAGATCGACCTCCGTCTAATTGATTGAAATAATATACGGATTGTTTCACAAAGTGTGTTTAATTGAAGACGAACTTATCCTTAATTTACCTAAAATCTAACAATAATCAATTTCAACCTGGCATATGTCAATTGCAAATTGACAATAACAAATGAGATAGTTACATTCCATGAGGCTTGCTTTGTCAATTTGTACACAACTAATGAAGATGTAAGTTTCAAATGACGTATTTTTGTTTTTTATGTCTTTGAGGCTGCACGTTTTTTCAGCCCTTCTGTTTGATGTATTTGTTCTTTTTATGGTATATTTCAGCGTCCTGATGAAGAAGCCAAAATAGCTTCGAAATATAGACGTATTTTTAAAATGGTTGTTTGATTCAAATAGTCCCCTTTGCCAAGAACCCAAATAAAGTTTCAAGTTATCGAAGTCGGCAAAAGTCCACAATCAAAATAAACAAAATCAAATTGGCAATTCTGAATTTGTATTCTCCATTGGAATGAAATGTATTTAATGAAAAATTTTTATTGAATGATATACTATAAACAGTTAATAACGTAATTAATTAAAAGCATCCGAGAATAACGAATTTCCTCAAAAATCTATATCTTGCATATATCCAATGCAGAAGAAATGAATCTTTGGATATAAGCGATTAATTAACAACCCTCAGCTTACCAATATTGTTATGAACGATATTCTCTAATGTCTGCAAATTCTGGATTCTACCATTTCGTTTCATTTACAGAAACAGAAGATAGCCACAATCATGCGTTTTCTCAATGAGTTATCATAAAAAGAAAGGATTTCAGACCCCCATTGTGTTTCAGAATTAACGTTTAATACTGTTCACTGTTGTGATCCATAATCAACTGGATATTATTTATTTCATTTGGCAAACTATGCAGATAGACTCCGAAAACACTCAATACCTAATAAATACTTTTTAAGTGTTGCAACCAGTAACACTCATCATTTTCGAACGAAAAATATAGAGAAAATGAGCTGGAAAGGTGTGTTGTTCTCTGTGATCAACTGATTCGAACTTTGATGTTCGAATGGGCAAGTTTCCTAAAACTCCAAAATCGAATTTAAAATTATTTATGGAAACCCTTTTCCATTAGTTATCCAACACCTGAAAGATTCGCTTCAAAATTCAGAAATTTCAGAAATACACCCTTCGAAACTTAGTAAACATTCGAATATGTGAAAGCTTGTGACGTAGAATGCCTTTACTAAAGTCTAGTAATTTTTGTTAATTCGACAACAGCGGAACCGATCAAGAAGATATACACAGATTGCATAAAATTGTTTCTGTAATCCGTGTCTATACTTTCTTAAAACCGATGACATTTTGTGTCATTGTTTGTTTTTCTTGTCAAATTTGATCACAAAACTTGATATTTATTACGTCTATGTTGATCAGAAAACTTTCATGACCATTATTGACTCAAAGGGTGTTGCCGGATTGTGAAAATGACGTAGAATGTTCATAAGAGAGCACTTCCAAAATCAGAATTTTCGAAAGTGAATAAGGACAAAATGCAATATGATAAAATTCGAAAAAAATATATTTCGATATATTTGAGGTATAAAGATTTTAATAACATATATTTTGAAATTTAGGAAAATACCCCATTGTACAAATACAATTTTATTTAGTTCATTGTCAATTTGAAATTCATGTTGCCAATTCCACCAATTTGATTTTGACTAATGTCATTTTGATTCTGATTATCGCCAATTTGAATTTGAAAAGTAGTAGTAGAATTCATTTTAGATTTAATTTTCTGACATTCATCTTGTCATAACAAGATACTCCCTGAAAGCGGTTGATGGCTTCTACTCTATATTAACAGAATTGTTGTATAGAAATGATAGAATAGGCTTCAATGATGGAAATAGCCCAATATAAAGATTCATTTTAGTGCTCTAGATCTAACAGTATCACTGAAGCTTTATGTAATGAGAAAGAGAGTTAAGAATTGGGGGAAAATTATAATTAGCTAGCAACATATAATTCAACATTGCTAAACATTAAACGCTTCATTTTCCATTAAATTTTTTTTGCTCCTAGGAACAAAAGTGTTATCATTTTGGCCAAATGTCTATATTTTCTAAGTTTGAAATGAAAATGACCTCAAATGATCAGATTTGAGCAGGAATGTGTGATCAAACTCCATCCGTACCATCCGGTTTGAAAAATAATAAAATTTTTCGATTAGTGAGATATAGTGAGCTATATGGAATATGAATACTCAATTTACGCTCAATAATTTTCGAAAAAATTGATTTTAATTTCAAACTTATTGGCTTTCACTTGGTGACGAATTAGTCAGATTTGAAAACTACCCTGTAATCGGTGATCTTGTGTTTTTCAAACAATTTCTCACCTCACTTCATTTTTCATCAATTTTTTCTACGTTGACCAAGTTTGATTACAATTTTGGATAATTTTCATCAGAAAAAGATATGATATGAAAAAAGCAAAACTGTCCTGAATTAGATATTGAAAAAGTATGATTTGAAATTTGATATATTATATTGAGAAAAGAAAAATCAATTTCTAATATCAATTTGCCTGCAACTTTCGAATTCCACAATTCATGTATAAAAAAATCATTTCAAAAACCAATTTTCTTTTTCATTCCCTAAAAAAAGTTTTCTTTAGAATGCAGTCACTAGTTTCGTTTCAGCAGAATTTTTTATAAACAACTTTTTGAATGTCATGAATATGAAAAATAGTAAGTATATGAATGAGAATGAGTAATCAAAAGGGATCTTTTTCAACATCTTATACAGGATAGTTTTGCTCTTTTCATACGTATCATATATTTTTCTGTTGAAAATAATCCAAAATTATAATCACTTGGTAAACGTAGAAAAAATTGACGAAAAATGAAGTAAGGTATAAATGCGTTTCTGTAAAGAGGATTCATGAATTTTTCTACATTTATTCAACAAAACAAAGTCAGTGCTTTTTGAACAAGGGATTGGGAGGATTTAAAAATATGTTCACCCCAAGAAGATATAGCAAAGGAGCTGCCAAACTTATACCTACCTTTCTGCGAGTGAAGTTTTCAGAATAGCCTCGTTCTCCCTTGCTAGGGCCATCAATACAGTTCCTCCACCGTAATACTTTTTAAGTAATACTTTTTGACTTTCATTTCTTACTAGAAGAGCTCCTACACCAGTGGGATAACCGAACATTTTATAAAATGAAAATGTTACAAAATCCGGCTTGTACGTGGACAGATCCAAATCATTAGAGCCCACAAAAGTTGCGGCGTCGAGAAGAACATACCAACTTCCCGAATTCAATCCTTCAATAACGTTGAGTTGGCCATTGTGAATCCTTTCAATCCAATCCAGAGGAAATTTTGTGCCGGAAAAGTTACATTGAGCTGGATAAACGAAGAGGGATTTAGTGTTCACATGGTGAGGTACGTATTTTATCACAGACGCTCCTAAGAAATCGAAGGCTTCTTGAACTGTTACACATCTCGTAACTTCACTGTAGTTCCTCATCCCCAGAACAGAAGTGTGATTGTCTTCCAGGTGCGCCAGAACACCTTTCTGCCCATTTTGGGATTTAAAATCGAAATTTTCAGCTATGAGTTTCAAGGAGGATGTAGTGTTTGCGGTGAATATAACAGTATATTCTTCGGAGTTTGTATGGAAGTGTTGGAGGATCCTGAAAATAATTTGAGTGGTTTATATTATAAGATTTGAAGAAAAATATGAAACTATGATCATCATAATGTTCTCATTAGCTCATCACATGGACGTTGGTTATGGTTCCAGAATTCTGGTTTGGGTAAAAGTACTTGAGAAAAAGAAGCAAAGTGAAACAAGTGGTTACCAAATACATGGTCCAGGGACATGTCATACTGTGATGGATTCAAACATCTTACTTCTTCGAGACTGTGTATTAATTATTATTATTATTCATACAAATGAGAGTTCAGGTTTAACCTATAAACCGCAGGGAAGCAAACAGGCATTCATTTGCATTTATAGCAATTCCCATAACTGTGCCCTCCTTTTTCAATATTTGGTCGCACTTTATCTAACAATTCATCATATATTATAGTCCATCGAATCCATGAAAGCATTCAGTTGACCTTGGAAATTTCCCAGGGGCTTGCGCACCTCCAGTCAGACTACTTCAGGTTTAGTACTCCACCCCGTCTTGCGCGAGTTCTCAAGTGCCCAAGTTATGATACTTTTGAAATTGCTATCGAATCGGCTATCTTCTAACGATGCAAAGATATACTAGATGTACCATTCGAAATAAGAAAGTAGTAGGCTGTTTCCGGTCAAACCGGAACTTGTATAGGTCTGAAAATATTTCGAGGAGAATTATGAAAAAAATTTCAATATCCCAGAATTTATACGGCATAAAAAACGGTATGAAGTAGAAAAAAAATTACTCCTATTGTCTAAATAATTGTATAAGATAAGACTCATGGCTGATCGCAAAATTAATATATATATAACTTGGTACAAAATACCCAGAGTATTTATTTGCCAAAATAAGGTGGAACTCATCTTGACAGCTCTGAATTTAGTTATTTAATTACAGTTGCTTTTCAACTCACCTAAATCTAATAATATCAATAGCGTCCTCAGTTTTCTGGCTCGGAAAATTTTTGCCATGCGGGTTACACAATAGAGATTGTTTCAGATCTGTCATAATATTATCCACCTGTTTCTCAGAGTAGAGAGTTCCTCCAGCATGGTCCAAGAAGTGCTCATCTGCAACAAATAAATCTTTCAACCTTGGACGTTGTGATCTATAATTCCAAATTCATGGGGAGATTCATCAATGTATTGCAGTTCAGTACAGTCTCGATTATCGGAAATAATGTGGACCTAAGTGATTTTGGATAATCGAAATTTTGGCAATCTAATGTTTTTTAGAATATAGGAGTTTAGAATGCCTATATCATAAGATCGAGATGAAAATAAGTAAAGTTCATTTATCTTTTGTGCAGCTTCAAAGCGTCTGGCAAGAGTTTTGGCCCATGGAAAGTGTCTGTCACTTATAATATAACTTCAGAATAACATTCTTCAAAACATATATTATTATTTTCAGTTAACTTTGCCACCTGGTATCTGCCCAAGCAAGCTCCACGACTCACGAGTTCGAAGGTATTCAAAGCACATGAGACTCTACTGAGAGAAATTGTTGAATTTCTTTCTCGTGTTTTCTAATGAATAATCACTGATATATCTATGGGAGATGATTCCACAATATAAGGGTCCTTTAGCGTTCCTCGAACAACTGAAGAACATAGACAATCTGCTGAAGAACAGAATAATTATCACTTGGAAGACCCAACATGTTTGAAAGACCCTCCAGGTCGAAAGCAAGATTTGGAATATTCTTAATTTCAATGCTGAAGGGATTTCTGACGATGATTCCTTCTAAAATCAGAAGAGAATTTTTGAGGCTGAGATGATGTTCTTCACAGTGCAATTGGAGAACAAGTTATGTACCTATGATTAATTATTTTTTCTTTAGCTATCATCAATTTGATGAAAGCTGTATTATTTATTTTTTTCTTCCTCGTTTTCTGCTCTGGTTTTTTGTTCCAGAGCTAATTTCGAGATGGGGATAGGAGGTTTGTCAATGGTAAAGAAGCCCTTCATTAAAAAGCTTATCGAACAGATTATACGATTTTCACAAAATGAGTTTTTGAACCACAACACGTGTTTCGCTTTCACAATAGCATCTTCTGGTGCCACATTTACTATCGTATAATCATTACAATTATTCGGATTTCAACGATTTGGGAAACTAACCTTCCGTATTCGATATTAATTAAAAGTTTGGAGGGTATATGAAATTTTTTCTTCTTGCATTCAGGCCATTGATTACCTGACTGTACTGTACTAAGTTCACGCAAGTTCCAGCATCATGATGGGGATACTATGAAGTAATTCCCTGCGATGTCTCCAATTTTCGTTTCATGAAAATTTAATGGAAAAAGGGAAATTGGAGTCCCAAATCCAACCTCTAGCAACGGACGTCAGGAAGGTTTTCTAATATAAGTTTCAAGGAGACCGTAGGTAATTTCGCAATATCATCAATATTATATTTTTATAAAAGTAACGATGAAGTATCGAGCTTCATGGGCAATATATTTGAATGAAACTTTCATTCAGGAGAAAGCCACGAGGTAATCTGCAATGTATTCATGAAGATATAGAGAGTGAGTAAAAAGAAACGCTTAAAATTAATATATTCTGTATTCACCATTTTGTGGAAGAATTCTGGCACAAGTTTTATTTTGCATTAAGAAAATTTTCATGTTTGAGTTTTTCATGCACCCGCTACGAGGGGTCGAGAGACCTATTGTTGCTGCTATGGGGATGATTTGGTAATTTTTTGTGTGAACCCTTTATTAAATATAGATAAGATATAAATGGTTCAACTTTCGACTTCTCGACTCCATGTGAATATTTCTGGGATTTTAAACACTTTTTCCTATTTCCCAAGAGCCCAAGTTAAAAGAAGCCTCGAAAGTTTTGCACTACCAAACATTTGGTCTTAGAATTTTTTAAATCCAACCGCCTAACTGATAACAACCTTCCGATGACAAGGAATCACCAAGTGTACCTACAATTGAAATCATGGAAAACATGCTCGTAGTGAAAATCTCATCATGAAAAACATTTTGAACGAAGTACAAGCTTGTATCGTTTTCGATGTTTTTCAGTTGCAAAGAACTCTCTTATTTACAATTTATTCAATAGCTATATTTTGGGAATGTTATTCACTTCCTCATGCTAAAAATTATCCAACAATTAATTACACGAAGCTAAAGATAATCAACCACATCATTTAAATTAATATTTGAGCTAAGTAATACATATAATATAATATTTATAAACACTGATTAAAACACTGAATTATAATTTACAGCACTTCACCAAAAACAATTGCAAAATTAAAATCAAAATTCCAACAACACACCTTATAAATGATAAACAAGTTAGGCTGGAAACGCACCGGATGCAACATTTTGTTGCGAGACGTTGCGGGATGTTGCGAGATGTTGCAAGCTCCGCATTTTCTTCAGAATCAAATGGGACGGCACGCACCGCTTGCAAGACGGGTTCGAAACGTTGCGAGACGTTGCGAGATGTTGCGAGGTGTTTCGCATCAAATTTAGTAGGTGCTCTACCGAAGGTTCGAACTGATCGAATGCAACATTTTGTTTCAAGATGTTGCAAGCTTCTCGTTCCCTTCAGAATGAAATGGGAAGAAAGTCACTGCTTGCAACGTTGCGAGACGTTTCGCAACAAAAAGGCGAAGCAGCCCTGCCGAAGAGGTTGCAACATTCACCTTGCAACATAGTAGAGGATTGATCTATTGATCGAAGTTCTGTTGTCCAGATGATGAGTAGAAATAATACAAACTATACTTTAGTCAATAGTTGATTTAGGTCACTTTTTGCTTTTACATTATGAGGCATACTGTATCTCATTGCGTCACCAATGCAAGAAAATTTATACCTGTACTATTCAGTGCAGTTAATGTTTTTATTTGTTTCTTATTTGTAAACGTCAGTTTCCAAAAACACAATATTAATCAAGAAAGTTTATTTTATCAAGTCATTAACTTGTAAAACTGACAGTTAACTTGCAAAATTTTCACAAGTTATCGTCATATATGTTGAAAATGGTACAATTGTTATTTCCAGTTACACAGATTTTGGATGATGAAAGAGTTGATACTGATGATGATGAACCATCTGTTGACTCAGAAACTGCTGAACTCGAGGACTGCAGAACATTTGTACTCTCCTTACTTCCAAATAATTTGCTAGACATTTCGATTTTTTTGTTGACCGAATCATCGCAATTTCGGTGCTCTTCCACTCTCCTGCACGCTTTAGTGCTAAAATATCTCCACCCGAATCCGCAACTATAGTAGCTCCAGTTCTGCGAAAAGAGTGGCCCACAGAACACACCCATTGACTTACTTTATGGAGTGGCCGGTGTATAACTCTGGATCTTTTAAACCTAAATATTTCGCTATTTGCTTTGGGACACCACCAATAGTGTGCTGGCCAGCATTAAGGGAAATGCACATTCCATGTCGGTAGGTCAAAAAAAAACTTAGGCTTTCTGTCCCAGGAGGCCGAAGATTTACATATTTTCTGTATAACATGCAGGGCTTGGTTATGGTGAATCGGTTATGGTGAATCTTGTTGTTAAATTTTTTGTTTGCCGCAATGTCACAATAACGTATTTTCCCATATCTTCTACATCATTTATGTTTAAGGAGAGAATTTCGTCACATCGACAACATCCAAAAATCCCAAATATTGTTACAATTTTCGCCAGCAACCACTGGTCATCAGGAGCATGTAAAAGAAATTGTTCAGCCTCTTCTTTACTTAATACCTTGGCCTTTTTTGGCGTATAATGCTCATTTTTTCGTTTCAGAAACGCTATTCCTTTTTGAAATCTGCAAATGACAACGAAACGTCATATTTTTCAATAAATTTTTTAAGGAAAACAAACCTGCGAACAGGGACATTTTCTTACATTTCCAAGCAGCTTTTCAGCATAGACCATTTTGCCCATAAAGTATTAGGGCTGAATCTAGCTGATAGTTGATTCAAGTAGACCAACAAAACATCTTCAGTTACCCCAATCACACTATTTTTGTTTTGCCACTTTTTGAAGTCGTCGTATTCTTGCTCGTACCTTGAAGCTGATTTTGCAGGTAATAAACTTGAAGCTACACTGCTGGCTGCCTGAATAATTTCTTTTGGTACATTCATTTTCGCTTTCGCCAAAACAAATGTAAAGAAAAATAAACAGACAAGTTCATAGCAACGCTTCCATAGCTTACAACATTTGCGACAAATTATTGATATTTTTTTGGAATTTATCTAACCTGTTTACAAATGAGAAACAAATAAAATATAAAACAATACACGCAAGATAACGGGTTTTACTGGCTCAAGGAGGTAAAACCCTCTTACCTTGCTAGTAATGTTATATACTATAGGACATTTCTCAATAGTCTTCATGACTTCCAAACTCTCCGGAATAACAATAATAATGAATAATAAGTATAATATGAATAATAATAATAATTCGTATCTTGCTTGCGAATTTTTTCTTTGATTAAACTCAAAAGATGGTCGAAAGTTTCGATGTTCATTTGGCAATAGTTATAAAATTTCTCTGGATCATTCCTGAGCTCTCCAATGAATCCCAGTATATTTCTTTTTTTGTTTAAAGGATATATCCAAATCTTCTTTTCAGGTTCCAGTAATTGAAGAAATTGCCATATAATGATATTCTGGTGGTCCATTTTCTATACGTATACAAATTAATTCACCTCGAAAACACGAAAGTCGAAATACTTGTGATCCTGTCAAACTGCAGAAATACACTAGGAAAAATTTGTTGCAACCGAAATGTTGCAAGCGAAAGATAGTTAAATTTTAGCTTGCAACATTTTGTTGCGAGACAAAATGATGCGCAACGTCTCGCAACAAAATGTTGCATCCGGTGCGTTTCCAGCCTTAATCAACGTATACAAATTATGATTGTCGACTCGTAAAAGGAAACACAAATGGCAATATTACAAAAATCCGTACAGTGAAAGACGCTAGATAATGGTTTGAACGGAAACAGTCTACTTTCTACTCTTGGACAGTTTTATCTCGGAATCAAATACAAACGACAATATTCATGAATTCACAGATCAAAACGGACGGAGTGAAACAGGGTATCCGATCTCAAACGTGATACGGGGTTTACGAACGTGTTCGCCAGCCAGAACCTAAGACAGACACTTAACGGATAGGTATCGGACCTTAGCCAGGTTAGGGGATGAAACAAGACGGCACAGATTCACGACAGCTCACCCCTAGGTGTGTTCTGCACCCCCTGAATATTCACGCCAGCGGGGTGCTTTAATAACAGCAGAAGTGAGCGTTGGGAAACAAGGAAGGAAAGAGGGTTAACCACTCCAAAGTGCGTTATGCACCCCCTGAGTATCCACGCCAGCGGGGTGATGTAATAGCAGTAGGAGTGGACGTTAAGGAGCAAGGGACGCGGGAAGTTCAGCCACTCCAAAGTACGTTATGCACCCCCTGAGTATCCACGCCAGCGGGGTGCTTTAATAGCAGTAGGAGTGGAACTTAAACTGGGGAATAGGAAGGGTAGAAAGGGAAGCTGAATTTCCAATAATATATAAAAAAAAAAGGACGGAGTGTCGTCGTAAATTTACGAGTGCCCCAAATAAAAATGAAACAAAAGAGAAGAAAGAACAAATTATATTCTGGATTCTAAACGAAAACTCGAATTTCTTGATAGGCAGAATTATCACGTTCGCACTCGGGGCAGTCATTCGTAAGTGAAGTGACCTGCGGTGGAACATCTTCCAATTCAGGATGTTTTATACGGTGCGACATCGTTTTTCAGAACTGAAAACGGAATAAAAACGGTGCGGAATGTTTACAATTCCGAACGATGCCGGAATGCTGAATTGGAAACTGAAAATATCTATCTCGAAATTATTTCAAGAATAAAATTACTGAAATAAAACTAAAAAGATTATTTTAAAACGAGGGGGTATTTTTTTGCCATAAAACTACCCCTTCATTACAAGGTGTAATTATAAAAACATCTCTTCATATCGGGATCACGAAACACAGCGCTGACGTACCGGTTTGCAGGTTCATTAATTGAAATACAAAACAGAAATGAAAAAGATGGAAAATGGTATGTCGTAGAAGAACTATAATTAAATGTTTTTAATGAGATTAGAATATGCGATCTTCAATGAACCTATACCAGACAGCGCATTGATTGAATCAGGGTGTCCCCTGATGAAGAGCTTCTCTTTGAAATTCCTTTTAGACTAATTATTCTTCCCGGTCAGAATATTTGCGTTTCCGAAATCAAACTTATGTCCCTCAGACACGGCGTGTTGTGAAAGAGCAGTTGAGTCGGACTGTTTCCAGCAATCTGATTGATATAAAATATTTCAAATCAATTCAAAATATTTGTTATTTTCATCATCAAAAACAAGAAAGCCCTGTGGCGTTATATATATGATGATGAAAATAACAAATATTCTGAATTGATTTGAAATAATTGAATATATGATGAACGCGTTCGTATGAAATATTCAGTGCTTCAGATATCCGTTTTAGGCCCGGTAATTTCACGTGCGAATAACTAAATTTATTCGATAAATAAGTCTTATTCTTAGGATAAGTAAAAATGCAGTCTTTTCACTTTCAGATAGTGTTATTCATCGAATAAATCTGTCACTGAAACTCGTTAATAAGATTTTATTTGTCATAGATCGAATGTCGGTACGTCATTATTGGTTGAATTTTTAAGATTCTGGATGTATGGTTATTTTT
This sequence comes from Coccinella septempunctata, assembly GCF_907165205.1. Taxonomy (NCBI): domain Eukaryota; kingdom Metazoa; phylum Arthropoda; class Insecta; order Coleoptera; family Coccinellidae; genus Coccinella; species Coccinella septempunctata. The sequence continues at coordinate 19,052,381 of NC_058196.1, forward strand.
CGTGTGATTTTCACGAAATATTTGCTTTGTAGTTGGAATTATGACAATTTCTACAATGCGGTCTCTTATTTTACATTAATCAGTGAAAAGTAGTAAACCGTGTTTTAACAGAATTGTTATTCGTCAAATAATTTCATCTGAAAGCACCGAAATAAGGTATCCTTCAGATAGGAAATTATTTGACGGATACTTATTGACAGTGAATAAAATTTATTCGAAGGTGAAAGTACCGGGCCTTAGCCGAATTCGACGGTCTGATAAAATCATGTCATTAACTGCATCGTTATTTTCGGGGACTGACACAGAAACCGGCCTTCCCGATCGGTCATCATCTTCAATGGAAAATTTATCTCTTTTGAAGCTTCTAGTCCAAGTTTTCACGGTCGCATACGAAGGACATTGATCACCAAGGGTATTAAGCATGTCTTCGTAAATCTGCCCTCCCCTTAACCCTTTTAAATACAGGTACTTGATGATGGCTCGATACTCCAATTTTTCGATTTTCACAATTTCGGTGGGCATCTTCTTTCTTTTAATTTATTGCGTAACTCTGGTTTACTTTTTTGATCTCAAACTTCACACTGACACTTCTGATGAGTTATTGTTCGTTGTTGCTATGGTGACGAAATATTTTTTTATGCATGGAACTGGTCTAGGCTAACTAGATATCAATACATCCTCGTAGGTATTTAATATTTTTATAGATGTTTCGCTCGACATGATGATTATGATTATCAATTTTATATTCAGAAATAATTATTTTCAGTATAACAAGAGATATTATGCGCGAATCAGAGGCTTTGCTATGGGCAACGCGGCTTTGCCGATTTTAGCTTACATAATTATGAACAGCCTCATAAAGTTTGTTTTGCCCACTCTAAACTTTTGTGTACCGTTCATATTTGTCTATGTGGATGACATAATCATGGCAGTCCCTCTCGAGAAAATAGAAACTGTGTACTGTGCTGTGAGTTTAACAGTTTCCTTAGTGATCTACAATTCACAAGCAAAATTGAGGTAAATGGTAGAATCCCATTCCTTGCCATCTGGCTAATAAGAGATGATGGTCACATAAAAACTGACTTTTACTCTAAGCCGATAGCTTTCCACAGAACTTCACATTTCAATTAGCTACGAACGACATCGCAAAAAATTGGAATAATTGAGTCCAAAATATATAAAATCCTTATTCCTTCATTATTTACCATCGCTACCTCTAATATTATTGAGGCCGCTAAACAAACAAAAAGGTCTCTTTAAAAATTTTTTATATAAAATCCGATTGCGTATTGAAATTTCCAAGATCTGCTTAGCAGCAGGCTCTTTCGGTTGATCTGAAAATTCGTCTGAATGGCGTTATAGATTGATAACTAAAGCGTCTCTGAAGTCTTGTGGCACATCTCCTTGTTCCCAGATCTTGCGTAATAGTGTTAGGAGACTATTGACAATGTCTTCATCCAAGGCTTTGAATATTTCCGCTGAAACGCCGTATAGACCTGGTGACTCATTATTTTTCATATTTCTTATCGCACTTATGATTTCCGACATTGACATTTCAGCAAGCGCTGTCATCGGTCTATACGCGGGAAGCCGGTCTAAGATGGATAATTCCGAGTCGTTATTTTAATTCAAGACCTGAGAGTAATGCTCCCTCCATCTTTCGAGAATTTTTCTATCATCAGTTAGGATATCTCCATGAGCATCTGTTATAGGGAAGTTAGCTTTTCTGCTTGGACCATAAACAGTTCTAATAGCTTCGAAAAAACGCCTATAGTCATGGTTATCGGCGTAAGCTTTTCCCTAGCTTTTTCTCTCCACCTATCCTTTATTTTTCTTATTTCTTGGCGGACCTCGCGTTTTATGTTTCTAAAACTGTTTTAGGCTGCAACTTCGCCAGGCTTGTTAAGGCGGATCGGCCACCGAATGCGAAGTTGCGCGAAGCTGAGCATTTTCAGTACTAATATAATCGACAAGCTACGAATCGAGTGACGCAGCTCGTCATTTAGCATTGAAAATGCTTAGCTTCGCACAACTCCGCATTCGGTGGCCGATCTCCCTAATTGCTGTTTTCATTGCTTTGTGTTTACCTCCAAAACAGCTGCGATGAGTTCAGCTGTCGGCGAAAAAGTCTGAGGATTTTCGGGAGCGTTCTGTGTCCAGTTGGCACAGTATATCTTTGGCTATATTTGAAAGAGATGAATGAATGGCCTAAGCAGTCGTGGACAAAGTTTAAGAATGATGAAGAAGAAGAAATTTCCCGTAAACTTCAAAGAAAAGAAGAATAAGCCTTCGATGCAACACTTCAAAATTACCCTTCTTCGATTTTCTCTTGCAGCCTCCCGAATTGTCTGTTCATGAACTTTGCGGGTCAAAAACAGTTTTCTGATTTGCAAAGCAGAGAATAGAGGACTAGTGCGTTGATCGAACTATTTGTTGTAATGAACATTAAATCAACGACTAGATTTGGAATACATGAAATGATATAATTCGGCATTCTATTCTAAATAAGGGAAAAAATTAACAGAGTGCAGCATTGATATCAGACATACTGTACTGACCGTGGTGGAATAGTCGTTCTTGAAACTGGACGGCCCGCGAAAAAACATCACTACGGTGTATAAATCGGGTTGATTTGATTGATTGATTTTTTTAGTTTATGATTTATTTAAATCGATTTGGTGGTAGAAGATAGATCCACCCAAAAGTTAGATCGCCTGGCTTACTATTATCATCTATTATGTGCATACGGTTTTTGTTCTAAAAGATCTGTAGATTATTCGTAAATTTTATATGGATTCGAGTTTACTGTAATTCGAATATACTGAAATAGGTAAAAAATTCAATACTTATACAGAAGGACCATTCTGATACTTGCCCTACAAAACTCGCAACAGCGTAGCCTTCCATTCACAAATTAGTATATTTAATGACAGCTGACATTGTGTCAACCTCACTTTCAAGTATTTTAGATCAGAAAGTACATTAAATATTATACATTGTTGTAATATAAAATTTTTCCTTTACATGGAAGGCATGAGCCGAATTCATAACCTATTTAAATTTTTACACTATTCTCATTTCCATTATGACTTATGAAAAACTGATAACAAAATGGGAGTCGAATCTAACACCCCATCAATCTCATTGCTTGGATCTATTTCAACGGAGCTGGATAAAATAAACTGAGAGGAGTACTTGAGGCATCAAAGAGAATAAGTGAGTAACGATATTAAAAAGTTCGCTCTCCGTTCGGTTACTTCTACAGATGATTGTGAATCTGTCCGTGTTGTTCAAAATGGTTTCGTAATGAGATTTTGACTACAGAACATGTTTTCCCCTGTTTCAATTGTAAACTTAGTTATTCCTTGTCATCGGTTGGGTTTCATCAGTTAGGTGTTCGCGAATAACCAAATTGGATTTGGAAAATTCTAAGATCTAATGTTTGGTAATGGAAAACTTTCGGGCTTCTTTCTACGACCAACTTTGGCTCTTGGGAAATGGGAAAACGAATTTAAAATCCCAGAAATAATTGCATCGAGGCAACGAGTTAGGAACTTGTAACTTGAAACCTCCATTTCATTATTAGAAAATCATTAGGGGTAAATTTTATCCCTTCGAACATCCAGCATAAATCTCCAAATTATTCAGTCCTTGATTGAATTTCAACCAACATAGTATGTCACGAAATTTTCATTCGTTTCTTTGTGGGGAATATTCGATTCAATGAAATTTCTGACATGATTCTCTACAAGAGGCTCGACAAGAGGTCAACTTTTTCAATTTTAGTTTATTATTTCCACTAAAAATTGGGTACAGATTACAATTGACGCGAGGAAAAAATTATTATATATACTCCATTCACATTTATTTTAGCAGTCGGTTGGCCATGAAATAATTTTCTCAAGTTTTTGTAACTATACTCCATTCACATTTATTTTAGCAGTCGGTTGGCCATGAGATAATTTTCTCTAGTTTTTGTAACTAAAACGGAGTAAGGTTGGCACTATGGCACTCATGAAATGTCGTTAATGTCGTAAAGCCGTTGCCACAATTAATATCAATTTTTATTACGAAAATGCCGAAAGTGATTGAAAAAAGAAACAGGGTTTCAGGAAGTGCTATTTAGAATTCAGGTCCGCTCATTCAAATACTTATACCCTGATATTATAAAATCCACAATACGTCAGACGGTAGCGAACATATTCAATGTAAGAGAATTTATATAATTTTTCATCTATCTTAACGACTTATATTTCAGCTGAATATTTCCACAATCAGGAAGATTGTGAACGAAGAGGATGACAAAGATTTTCCTTCTATTAGGAGACCCAAAAAAGTGGTGGCATTTGAGAATTTTATGTTTGAGTGAATTAATGCGAACAGGATTTTCGATGAATGTCATCGTTGAATAAGTTCCCGAAAATTGATTTTTCTATTTTTCATTTGACTTGTCCTATACATTGTGGATGTCTTAAGGTACCGATAAATACCTAATTATTATTATTATATTATATCGATGTATTAAGATGAACAGTCACAAATACGCGCCAGTTGTCCTGTTAATTGTTTATTCATGTGAAATTTTTGTTCATCTTGACTTGAAACTTCCTTTGATTCCTTTTACTAATGCAAAATATTTTTTGTTGAAGAATTTAACATTCTTGTAATTATCTGTTAATTCCTTCGGGAGATACCCATTCCCAAACACTGCATCATATGCATATCATATTCGGGTTAATATTTTTGAAATCTACAACTGATGTAACGTATTCAAACTTTAGCCAAAGAAGATAACGAACATTAACTCTCCTCAAGCTAGTGCATATTATGATATTATACTGATCTCTTGTATTTTCCATGCAAATAACTGGATTTGGTATGCCTTCAATCAGTTTGTATAAACTTCAATCAGGTTCGTCACATATTTTCCGAAGAGATTCGACATTGTGATAAAATACGTAATAACAGAAACTTTTACGTAGAACGGGCAACATAGCGTTGATTTAAAACCCAAAAATGTTTTGACAAGCTATACTTCATTCACTTTTATTTTAGCAGTCGGTTGGCCATGGAAATTTGACACATTTCACTCTGTATAGTACGAAAATGTGGGGTTATGAAGATTGTCAGAACATTTTTGGGTCTTAAATCAACGCTATGTTGCCCGTTCTACGTAAAAGTTTCTGTTATTACGTATTTTATCACAATGTCGAATCTCTTCGGAAAATATGTGACGAACATAATTGAAGTTTATACAAACTGATTGAAGGCATACCAAATCCAGTTATTTGCATGGAAAATACAAGAGATCAGTATAATATCATAATATACACTAGCTTGAGGAGAGTTAATGTTCGTTATCTTCTTTGGCTTACATCATTTGTAGATTTCAAAAATATTAACCCGAAGATGAAATGCTTATGATGCAGTGGTTAGGAATGGGTATCTCCCGAAGGAATTAACAGATAATTACAAGAATGTTAAATTCTTCAACAAAAATCATCTTACATCAATGGAAGTAAAAGGAATTGAAGGAAGTTTCAAGTTAAGATGAACTTCACCTTTGAACAAAAATTTCACATGAATAAACAAGTAACAGGGCAACTTGCGCGTATTTGTGGCTATTCATCTTAATACATTGATGTAATAATAATAATTATAGGTATTTATTAGTACCTTAAGACATTTACATTGTATAGCACAAGTCAAATGACATTTTAGGGAACTTATTCTCCGATGACATTTATCGAAAATCGAAAGTAAGCTTTTCGCATTAATTCACTCAAACATAAAATTCTCAAATGCCATCACTTTTTTGGGTCTCCCAATAGAAGGAAATTCTTTGTCATCCTCTTCATTCACAATCTTTCTGATTGTGGAAATATCCAGCTGAAATATATGTCGTTTAGATTCAGATGAAACATTATATAAATTCTCTTACATTGAATATGTTCGCTACCGTCTGAGGTATTGTGGATTTTAGAATATCAGGGTATGACTATTTGAATGAGCGGACCTGAATTCTAAATAGCACTTCCTGAAACCCTGCCTCTTTTTTCGATCATTTTCGGCATTTTCGTAATAAAAATTGATATTAGTTGTGGCAACGGCGTTATGACATTAACGACATTTCATGTGTGCCAACCTAACTTCGTTCTAGTTACAAAAACTTGAGAAAATTATTTCATGGCCAACCGACTGCTAAAATAAATTTGAATGAAGTATACATAACCCCATATTTTCCTACTATACAGAGTGAAATGTGTCAAATTTCCATGGCCAACCTAGTGCTGAAATAAAAGTGCATGGAGTATAATTTGATAGCGTTCCATAAAATTTTCTGTGCTGCCGCATTTAATTATTTGATATCAATGAATAAGTAATGGGAATCATTCAATTTCCGATCATACAGGGTGTTTCACACACAATATCCACTAAAAGTATCGATAAAATAGAATGCGGTTTTTTTTTCTGAATGGCCAGGATCGATGCAAGTGAAATATTCTCGAACTAAGAAGTGAATTACATAATTGCTACTACCATGAGTTTTTCAACCACTGTTCCGTTATGGCAGAATCATCTTCAGGTAGATGAAGGTAAACTCTAATACGTGTTGATGGAAATCATTTTATTCAGATTTTAGTTTAATCAGGAATTTATTAATTGTGGGCCACATAAATTCAATATAATAATCTGGTCTGGATGATTCTTCCGCTTAAACCGGGAACTTCCGGTCATTCAACTGAATGACATTTATTATTCGATACCCTTCATTTTATTACATTTTTAGATTCTCCACAAAATTTCAACTATGGTTTACTTGAACGTCTATAAATCCCAAATCTCAAGGTTTTGGAGCTATCAATTTATTTGTCTCAAATTTGACGTATGAAGTCTTGGGTGAAATGTTTTAACTTGTTCAAAATCGCAGTTAGATACTTAGATGGAGATTTTTGTACTACATCTTATGTGACCTTAAATACAGGGTGTCGTGTTTGAAATAAAATCTTCTTCGTGTTTAACTGCCACTCTTAGTACTCTAGTACCACCGAGATTATAGATTGTTTAGTTGAAATTTTTGGAAAAATCTCCATCGGTTCCCTAGTCTAGTATGTTTATGGGATGTAATGTTTATAATGAAGAAACTAGAAGATGTTATATCCTATTAATAATTAGCAATATCTTCAATTACTCCGATCCTGATGCCTTTAATTAAATAGAAAAATCATCAGTGATTATGCATTTGCTGCAGTTATTATATCTCTGCAATTCCGCATTGTAATCTCGCCTTCTTTCAAAACAGCAAATAATGTTAAGGCCAGAACAGTTAGACATTAGTCTTCCACATTATTACATGTTGACTTACCTTTTATTCTTTGAAACTCCCTCTCAATCAACTTGTTTTGTTCATCACTATAAACCGATTCAAATGAAGTGAATTTGTCCATTTCACTAAAATAATTTTTAATTCCTGCGTCAATGTGGAACAGAATATACAGTAATTCTCTTATTTATGAGTTGTTTATGTCCTACTTCATCTCGTGATCGTTATAACATGAGGTTTCATCCAAAACAAAGTTACGAAATTTCTGAATATTATTGTTTCACCTAAGCAACGTTATCACAACACATCACCGTAGGATAAAACGTATAATGTAAGTTAAAGATGGGTTTAACACAGTGCATCAGAGTGTCAAGGTGAGATCTCGGAAAAGTTTGAAGGTTAGTGAAACCAACAGTGGAAGGAGCCGTTATTATTCTACTTCTAGACTACTAGGTTTTAGACTTCCCCAATAATATTATTGAGTGATTAATTAAAATAATCGTTCCTTTCGGATAAGTAAATAACACTGGGCACATGCTACAGCAGTACTCAAAATGATCTCTTCTACATACAATTAAATAATTCATGATGCCTTTCAATATTTAAGGAAAAAATTACTCTTTTAGTCTGGAAGAATAATAATAATAATATACTTTATTTTCATGGACAATGCATACAAGTATTGTGTTGAAAATTGTCAGTAAAAACCAAGGGCGGCTCGTCAGAGGAGGCAAGGGAGGCTAAAATATTAATGGAATCAACAATTCCGAAGGAATTGTCGTTCCAATAACGTGAGTTAGTCATGAACTATCATAGGAAATTGATGGATGTTTGCACATTCGATGACTGCGGGAAGTAGTTGAACTTGGGAGCCATGAACTGTTGTAGGAGTCTGCAGAGAAAGTGAGGTTTGGTTCAGTCTTTGCGTGACAGGTGGCGTATCGTGATGAGATATCTCAAAGCGGCGTCCCAAGATCGCATAAGACCACCATCCTCCGATCGAGAGATTCAGTGCTATACTGTACTGACGAGGGAAAATGATCCCGAAACCGGTCTACAGTTGCACTTGAATTTTTCGACTTCTCTGGGATTTCCTATGATAGTTCATGACTAACTCACGTTATTGGAACGACAATTCCTTCGGAATTGTTGATTCCATTAATATTTCATTCTTCCGATGCGTCCGGTTAGGCGCTTGGAGTACTGTATATCTTTTTATACAGTATTCCTTCTTTTTGTATTGAATTCTCCGGACCAGAGTATGGTCATAGTGAGCCAACCCCCTCAATTCGCCCGTGGTCCTTGATGGATGTTTGCACATTCGATGACTGCGGGAAGTAGTTGAACTTGGGAGCCATGAACTGTTGTAGGAGTCTGCAGAGAAAGTGAGGTTTGGTTCAGTCTTTGCGTGACAGGTGGCGTATCGTGATGAGATATCTCAAAGCGGCGTCCCAAGATCGCATAAGACCACCATCCTCCGATCGAGAGATTCAGTGCTATACTGTACTGACGAGGGAAAATGATCCCGAAACCGGTCTACAGTTGCACTTGAATTTTTCGACTTCTCTGGGATTTCCTATGATAGTTCATGACTAACTCACGTTATTGGAACGACAATTCCTTCGGAATTGTTGATTCCATTAATATTTCATTCTTCCGATGCGTCCGGTTAGGCGCTTGGAGTACTGTATATCTTTTTATACAGTATTCCTTCTTTTTGTAAGGGAGGCTAAGCCTCCTCATAAAACTTAGAGCTAAAAAACATTCATTTTGGGCATGTCCTTATTTTCTATATAAATTTTCCGAACACCTGAACTAGATATTCAGATAAAAATTAGTTCATTTTTCGGTCCTCCGCTCATAAAAATCCAGCATAACAATCATATAATCCACCGGCCGCGTACGCGTCCGCCGCGTCGAATGTGAATATTTCCTAGGACTGCCTATTCGGACGGAGGCTGTTGGGCCTGCTGCTTCCGTTGATAGTGTAACTCACGCATACGTTCTCTGGACTCACATACTAGCCGAACAAGAATTCAGCTGACTTACTGTACCATATTCGCCCGTAAACAAAGATTATAGAGTTACCTAACTCTATAATCTTTGCCCGTAAAATGTACCAGAGGAGGCACAGCTCCCCTGTTCTCCATCGATTCTTTCGTGCCGTCTTCGCATGATCTCCGGCGGTAGGGGGGGGCGTTGTCCGGCGGTAGTTGTTATGTTTTCAATTTGAATGTAACGAGTTCGTGGAGAACTGGAACTTCGGGAAATTTGTGATATATTCTTGTTAAGATAGGTTGTTCTGTTAGGGCGTTAGGGGTAAGTACTGATACGGATCAAAAAATAAAATGGAATTGAATATTGAGAATTAACTGTACACGTTGTTAAAACCTTTACAAGAGCTCCACCAAATTTAATTACACTAAAGTCTACCGAAAATCGTCAGAATAGAGGTTTCAGTGTTGTTTGGTACGATAAATGTGATTGGTTAACTGGATCGATCAAACGGGAAAAATTATTCTGCTGGCCATATTTACTATTTTCTCATCAAACAGAATATACTTCATGGTTCAAAACGGGGTTTTCAGATTTGAAAAATATACCGCGTTCTATCGAAAGGCATAACAAGTCAAAGGAGCATATAGCATCCCCTTGCATTGAAAATTAGTCTTAGAACTGGCAACTTTTCATTATATTGAAGAAGTATACTTTATTGACTGATAAGAGTTTGTTCCAACACTCCTCGAAAACTATTAGCCTCCTCAGCTCTCATGACCACGAGCCGCCACTGGTAAAAACAATCAGCTTAGAAGCTATCGTCTAAGAGCTGTTTGCCACCACGCGTAATTGTGTGCTAACTTCAGTACCTACTGAAAATTGAATAATCGCAAAATCACATATGGCCATGGTGATACTAAATTTTTATGAATGAAATAAGTACTCAATTAACCATAATGTCAAGCTACTCTGTTAGTTCGTGAAAATCACCACACATTTAAATGGTCACTACTGAAGTTCCATGTTCCATCAACTAATTCACAGTTACTTTCAATTTAAAGTAAAACGAGCATGTACTGTTATCTAGTTAGCCTAGATCAGTTCCATACATAAAAAAAATATTGCGTTATCATAACAATGAACAATAAGTCATTGAGGGGGTCGGTGTGAAGTTTGAGGTCAAAAAAGTAAACCAGAGTTATGCAATAAATTAAAAGAAAGAAGATGTCCACCGAAATTGTGAAAATCAAAAAATTGGAGTATCGAGAAGTAAACTTCTTTTAATAATAATTTAAACGTTTCCCTAGTCATGCAAAAATGAAGGTAAAAATCATAGTCCAAATATCTGACAACCCAATTCTCAAAATAATCTGAAATGCAGGTGTGCTTCGACAAAAATGTTTTTATGGTAATGTAATTGATGTATATTAACACTTTTAATGGCAATCATTGAGAATATTTTCTTAATATTCAATGAATCAGAATCACCCAATTCATCCACGAATATGACCGCTGCAACTGCTTTCTGTTTGAACATTTTATAAATATTTGGCTTCCATTTGCTAAAAAAATGAACTAATGGACGTATGATGAAATTAGTAGTGAAAATATGTTAACACAACGATGACATTATAATATCCAGCGTAATTCTCGATATGAAAACTTCTTAGGATGAATTCCCAGTGAAATTTGAACCTCAAAATCGTGGATGTTCAGATTTTTTTAAATTAGTAGTGGACTGTATTATCAGATAATTGATTATTGTCTGACTTTGCTCCTCAGTGAGAGATCAATACATTAAATGTCAGTCGAACAATAATTATAATTCAAATATGAGCAGAGCAAGAAATATTAAAAGTTAATAGAAGAGCAGCAAGAATATTATAAACAATATCAGAAGAGCAAGAATATTAACATATATATAATTATAAACATAAATAACGTTGGTCTTGAAGTGTGCAACAAGTGAGGACTATTAGAACGTCCATCAGAAAAATAGAAGATACAATTGATAAATTATGAGAGGTACAAAATGAGAGTACTAATGAGGAAAACCACTAATCGTTGGTTTCGAGAAGGGCAGAAGGCTTGAGAAGATGAATGAATATGAGCATATATTCATTAAAACATTAAGTAGAATGAGGAGATCATATCAATTGAGAGTACACGATTACTAGAGCAGACCTTCTAGGGTGGAAAATTTGGGGGCACTATGATGACCGTTTTTATTTTTAAAGTGTATATCTACTATTAGACCAAAGAGTAAAAATTTACGAAAAGCACAGCTCTCCCAATGTTGATCGAAACATATTCCAAATCTTGTCGATGAATACTTTTCTCTTGAAATTTCAACGTACAGTGCAAAATACCTTAATACTAATAGATCATTAAACATAGGGAAGTCCACAAAAGAGGATACATGTTATTCGTGCTGCAATCAACTAATTCCTACTACAGGTTGTTAGATAAACAACCGAAGTGCCCTTTCCTCTTTATTGTACTCTCCAGTGAATTTTGCCGACGACGGCAATAAAAATAATGGTTATATTCATGACCTACACCCATCATGGAGAAATCTTTAACAAGGGTCACGTTATATTCCTTTAAGGATCTGAATCAGAGAAATAAATAATAATTTATTGCATTGTTAGTACACAACAGATGCATATATTTTTACAGCAATCATAGCATGCAACAAAAAACGAATATAATGGAGAATTTAATAAAAAGAGCTTTGAAATTATATAACACAAAGTTTCATAGGAAGAACTTACTTTATGTATGTTGGCTGAAAACATTTTGAAACAGAATAACTATCCCTCATACTTAGTTAAAAGAATGATGTGTAAAACACACATCCAACGGAAGTCGTATAGTTGAGGTTCCTTCAGACACGACCGTTTCTTCCTACTTTAATTTTCCATACTTACCTGGTCTTTCACACAGAGTAAACGAAATATTTGAGGGGTTGAATGTCAAGTGTGCTTTTTATAATTTATTCACAACAAAAAGATTTTTCACCGATTTAAAATTTAAAACACCTTATAATTTACATAGAATCGGGAGTAGTATACAAGAAACCCTGCGCTGATTGTAACATGTAACTAGTGTTATATTGGTCAAATAAAACAATATTCGCTTGATAGAATAAAACAATATGGAGATGATAGTGAAAATATGATGATCCACATAAAAAGATGTTACACCTTTAATCATAGAGAAGATGTGCAACACCTAAGAACAATTTATAATAATATACTAAGAAAGTAATTACTGGCCTCGTAAATAGTGTTGAGTCTATTCGTGAAAAATATTTTGTAACCTTATGTTAGTTGTTAGAGTCATTGTCATAAATATAGAAACCGATAAGATAGATGTCTGTTGCATTGTGTACCTGCTCTCTCGATATTTGATTTCTTTAAAATCTCTAAATGTTTTTTAAAAAGCGTACAATATTGCTATCGTAACTAGGTAATTTATTTTCATGTTATGTCATATTGTATGTCTTATAATATACTTTTGTATTTATTTTCAGCATTGAAAAAGAAACGAACTGTTTCGAAACGTCGGCATTGTCATCATTTTAACAATAGAAAATATACAGTATACAATATTCCCAATAATTTTTCTTCCTTAATTTAACAGCGATGGATGATAGCCAAGTTATTATAATAACGGAAGTGTTAGCTCCTTATTTCACAAAATCATTGGTAGAGGTATTGGTGACCAAAAATATAGTTTTCTTATAAATGAATCGACAGTTGTATCGGTATCAAAAACACTAGAAATCGTTATAGGTATGATATTACAGTATTGAGAAGCAAGTGGAGATGCAAAAAATCTAGTTGTTGTCCTCTTAAATTCTTTGAAAGATTTCAAAATCTCAATCGCTAACATGGTTGGAATCGGCACAGATAATGCCTCCGTGATGTTCGATATATGTAATGGTGTTAAATACTCAAGAGAGACTATGGTTTGAAAAATTTGATGTTAATTCGTTGCATAAGTATGTCATTCCCTACACATGCCTCAGTGAATACTGTGCCTAGAAACATCGAGTTTCTTGTACGAGGAACTTACAATTGGTTTTCAATGTCTCCTAAAAGGCAAGATGAATATAAGAAGATTTATGAGATCATAAATTGCGGAAAAAGCCCCTCAAAATTTTTAAAGTATGTGCAGCCCGTTGGCTTTCAACCGAACCTTCTTGTCAAAGGATTCTGGAGCTGTGGGGAGAACTGAAGCTGCATTTTTCAAGTTATATGGTTCAGGGCAATTGCTACACAGCTGACCTTTTGTACAGAATGTATTGTGATGATACAAATCAACTCAACATGATTTACCTAAAACATACCTTGAAAGAAGTGAATGTATGTACGCAAATCCTCATCTTTGGTATACGTTTGAGCAGAGAATGTCCGAGTCAAGTATGTGAAAATAACTTGAGAAAGAGATGCGTTGAGTTTAGTCTAAAACTTATAAAGGAGATTCAACAGGGACTATACTAAGTAGTAGCATCCTCAGAAAAATTTCAATGCTAAATGTTGAAGCAAATAAAAATGTTAAAAACTATCAATGCCTTCATCAAGAGTTCTTCTGAAGATTTGGAATACCTCTAGAGCCGAAATTTCGAGTCAACGTTATTCCAAGAAGTATGCAGAAAAATGGGACTTCATAAAACAAGGACTATACACCTCTTCATCCACAATCAGACGGCCTGGTCGAACGAATGAATCGGACCTTGGGGAAACAAGCTATCCAAAGTAGTTTCTGATCACCAGCGGGAAAGAAACTTCATCGACTGAGAAATAAGACTGCCTTGTGACCTGGACTCTGGACGCAAGCCTGGAGAAGTCTTAGATGGGGAGGACCACGTTAGTAGCAGAGACAAGAGCAGAGACTCTTTCTCTTTCTCTATGGTTAGTAGATTAGGAAACGATCAAATGCAGCAAGTAAGTGACCGAATGAAGATGCACTACGACATCAAGGCTATCGAAGATGGGTTCAACGCTGAAGGTCTGGTGTGGTTGCATAATCCACAAAGGAGGAAAGGTTTTCACTGAAGCTGCAGAGACATTGTGAGGGACCATATGAAGTTATCAAGTTAAAGAGTGAACAGTTTGGCTATCACTGACATTCAAGTCTTGGAGAGTAAACATAATGTAGTATTAAATATGAAGTAATGGTTATCTCTTGATGAAGCGTCCAGATAGATATCAGTGGAAATTTATGAAGCGAATAATCATTTAATTGATATGTACCTACTCTTGATGTAACTTCGGAACAAGAAGGATAAATGAATTTGATAAAAGAAATAACCGATAATAAATTCAGGACAGGTTGATGAATTATTAGTTTTTGTTGTCTCTTCCTGTGATCAATTAAGGCATAATAATTCAGATTTGTTTGTATGGTAGACCGACAAACATTTTGTTTTTAAGAGGAGTTTATATCACGGGACTATCTCTCTATAATCTGTGGGGGAAAGACTACCAGAATGTGGGGTGTTGCCAGAACACTTGAACGATAAGTAGAACCATAGCCTACTAGAATTCTAGTAGACTTCTTGTAGGCTATGGTAGAACTTACGAATATTACAATAGTTTTCACTTTCGTCGAAAAGATGGCAGCACTTAAAGAACGTGTTTTTTCAATTTCACCAGGATACGAATTGTAGGCCATGGCGAGACTTTTCGAGAAATTTTTTCATCTGGAAATTCATAGAAGAGATAATTTCACCTCGGAAAGTTAATAAAATAAATTAATAGTTCTTCTTCAATGAAGAACGTTTGACGAATAAAAAAATTTCTGACTTTCCGAGATGACGAACTGATTAAATTGAATTATTATGAAAACCTCATATAAATTAGTGGTTTCTGACGTAAGATATTCATTTTCTCTTTTTGAACTGACCACTAAAATGGTGGAGACCCCTCTTGAGCGAGACGTGAATTTCTACTGGCCCCTCCGTAAATTAAGTTCTTTTGACTTTTTCTGGCAATTCTTGCCTTGAAAAACGCACCATGTTACCCAGTGAAACAAGAAGAATAAATTTAACAACTGATCAACTTATAATAATTTTATTAACACATGAGTTCATTTATTGGTAGATCATTTGATGATAACTGTAGAAAAAATTGATTAATTTCTCCATTATGAACTTCCGCCATTTGTGATTAACAAGTAGAATTCCATATTAAGGTAAGCGCACATACATCGGCATCGGACGGACGGCATGGAAGGAACGGCACGGCAGCGGCGGAATTTTTATGAAGGTATCGCACATATTACATCGGAATCGCCGGAGGAATAGATTAGTTGCGAATATGTCTTCAAGCGGTGAGGAACTAGCGTTTGTTCTGGAGGAAGAAGAGTTTCAAAAGCGAAGGAATTGTAGACGAATGTGGATACATGACATATGTAAAAAAGGAAGGATTTTAGAGAATATGTTCATTTATTTCCGCACTTGATGAAGGACAAAAAAAAAATGGTTGCTATAATTTCTGTCATTTAAATTGTACAATTCATTATAATTTTGTACGCGCAGTATTAAGTTCTCCTGAAAACTCATGCTTCTGCCGTGAATTCGTATTTCGTATGACTACCCGTACAAGCCGCTGCATGTAGAGACTTGTAAAATGACGCAGATGCCGCGGCAATCTCCGATTGGTATCGCACATATGTCGGGATCGGCCGGCACAGCACGCATCGGTCGGAATTTAATTCTCGTTCCTCAATTCCGTCGGATGCGATGCGATGCGATGCCTGCCGTCCGCACATATGTGCGTTGCTCCATTCAGTTCCATTGAAAGTAATTTATTCCGATCCGTACCGTCCGTCCGATGCCGTTGTATGTGCGCTTACCTTTACTCGCATATTACACCACATTTTTAGGTTTTCCTTAAAAATTTGCTAATTGCTAGAGACAATAGGAATGTTTTTCGAATTATTGGGCTGTTGAACAGAATTGACGGAGGATTTCACTCGAAGGTTAAAAAGGATAATGGAAACTGGTCTAAACAGCAAGAAGGCAAGAACATGACCAAAGCAATTAAAATTAATACATAGGCTTCCTCCACCACTGAGCTACCCATTCGGTATCATCCAGGACATTTTTTTTCTTACACCAATCTAAAATGCAATATTTGGACTAATTTGGAGTTTTTTTCAATTCAAGTGTGAAAGATTATATAACGCAAATGACCACCATTTTTAGACTCGCAAAGTGCAGCTCTTGAAATAGCATTTTCCATGACCCGAGTCAGAATATCTGGCCCCGAAGCCCTTACTTCTGCTCGAATATTATCCTTTAGTTGCTGCCTTATTGCTGAAATCATGTAATGACAAATTTTATCTTTTCAATTTGAAATGAAGACTGGTTGAGTTTAAATTATCGAATGATAATAACTATTCAAAATAAAATTCTATGAGTTTGCTTCGTTGGTTAAAGTTGCAACGCTCCATAGTTAATCTCCCGTTGTCCCGAATTACTCTTTCATAGTCCTGAAAAAAATAAAACAAAATTAATATAAAGAAGTTATTAATTTCTCAAATCCCTTCGCGATTTCTGCCCCTCCCTGTATATTTGATGTTCTTTGCATAGAAAAACAATCCTTTTCATCTATGGTTATGATGAAAGATTAACCAAATTAACCTATTTGGTATGATGCATAGACCATAGACAAACGTATGATGAATGATGATTTGATGATGTTATTTTGAATGATCATTAGCTGATTAGCAGCTTCTGATTTTGCTATGTGGGTATTTGGATATGGTTCTTTAGTCTGGAAAGTGGATTTTCCTTTCGAGCGGAAAGAAATTGGTTACATAAAGGGCTATGAAAGAAGATTTTATCAGCATAGTACAGATCATCGTGGAACAGTAAATAACCCGGGTAGGGTGGTTACTTTAATTCCTAGTGATAATCCGGAGTCTAAAGTATTTGGTGTAGCATATAAGATCAAAGAGGAGGATATTGATTATGTAGTCAATCATTTGGACTACAGAGAAAAAGGTGGATACGAAAGGGTTTCAGTTTTATTCTATCCAAGGAATAACGAAAGTTTTCCATTCAGTATAATAATATATTTAGCCAATCATGAAAATCCTCATTTTGCTGGATATGCTGATATCAAAGACATAGCGAAACAAGTAGTTAAGTGCTCTGGTCCAAGCGGAGCAAATATTGACTATGTTTTGAACTTAGCGAATTCCATGAGGAAAATAGCACCTGAAGAGGAGGACTCACATTTATTTGATCTTGAGAAAGCTGTATTGGCACTTGCAAACAGTTGATTGGAATTTTAACTGTTTTCATCTCATGAAAGTTGATTAATGTAGAAGAAATACATATATTCCAGAAATTATACAATGGTAAGGAAATAAAATTTGGTATTTTATTTGAACTCTTCTGGTTTTCATTAGATATTATGAATTGGATTGTATTATGTGTTTCCAACTCCTGCATGCATCCCGATGAAATCTTCTACAATTAATATTTTGAACTATTAAGTATTAACTCAGTGATAATATAAATGTCTATGAATATTCTTACATCATTAATCTGAATAAAACTCTTATTTGCTGGAAAGTTTCCGGTTTCTACAAAATCTAGTTGTGAAAAATTTTTAGAAATACATTTTAATACCTATAGGTGTTGTTCTACTTTGTTACATATGGTATTGTTATGCTTACCATTGTAATGACAATAAGTCCTTATTTAATACTGTTATTGATTATTTTATTAAGTTGAATAAATAATATGTTAAAAGTTCTTGAAGTAGAACTTTTTGGACCATATATCAATGAATAATAAAATAATCATACTCGTTCCTCAATTTTTTATTAAATAGTTAATGAATGCTGCATGAACTAAAAAACTTTAAGTACCAATTACTTGGAAGTTTGTTCCTTCAGAATATGTTTCTTAATTATTTATGTTTTAAAAAAGTCCATTCATTTATAGCTGAAAGATGCATATGGATACACTACAATAAAAGATAAAAGCTGGTTAAAAATCCACTTGCTCTACCAGCAACCACATCTAAGATTCAGGGGTCAATTAAAAGGGATTATTCACAACTCATTATGAAACCATGCTAAGTTGATTCAGCAAACAAGAACACCAAACTGGATAACATGAACTATGAACAATCAAGATCATTTTAGCTTCCAAAATTCATCAGGATGACAAGACTACATCCACGAGATAAAAATTCTCTATCTCAACATGAAACAACTTATGATGGAAAATTTGTAATAGCGATTATTGAATTTCTTGTTATTAACAGAAGAAGGTTTTCTTTTCAGAGACACTATACACAAAAATTTGTCAGGTTTGATGAAAATGACCCAATAAATATGTGCATGTGATCTCTAATAATGGTAATTTGAAATCATATCTGTGTATGATTTCACATATCATATTTTGTTTTCCAAGCTGCAAATATCAAACTTTTGCATCCAAATAAAATGTATGAGAGTGGACTTTTATCTGAAATTCCTAATCTACCATCAGGATAGTTCTTCAGATATGCTCATCGAATTAGATGAAAAAAACATTTGCCACATCTGCTCGAAAATAGCAGGATAGAGACTCTTACAGAAATAATGACACTATAGTGATGTTTCCATATAAATAGGGATAAACTTGTCATATTCACCTAACCGATTTAGAAACTTTTGTGGAACCCTGTTCATATTTTTTTCAGTATTTTGATGAAATGGGTTATGTGAATGAAGGAGAAGACAATAAAAGTTTTGTATTTTGTCAAGACTCCAAAACTGAAGTAATTTTGTTCTTTGTACATTATAGGCTATTCTCACATTGAAACTTTTACCTAGGTATCAAATCTAAGCTCTGAAAATCATCCCATTTACAAGTGATCAATAAAACTACTTAAAATCAAGGCTGGACTATTCCTTATGCTCTGTAATCTATGGCACTATTGTATACAGCGCTCCAATGCAAAATAAGATTCCACAATCGAAAAATTTTGCCCTTTAGCGTCCGATGCCTTGTATCCGCTGGGAGCCTTTTGGAGTGATCTAAGAGATTCTTCAAATTTGTCATTTTAGTGGCACCATAAATACAAAATTTATGGTATGTTCATTTTTATTTAAAAGAAGCAGTCTGTGAAGCATGATAGACTTCACAGTGCAGTGTAATAACCCCTTTTAAGCTAAGGAATTATCAGTTATTAACGGAAATCCCTACTACAGTATTACAGTGACCTTCTTGAACAGTTTCAGTATATTAGAATATTATTATCAAGAATAAAGATATTGTAATATCTTCGATTAGAGTAATATTCATGTACGACTAAAATATGTCTGTACTCCATCGAATTATCGACATTAAATCCATTTTTCACAGGAGTTTATGCTCTCAATAATTAGTGAATGACCTTAATAAATTTTTGAAGGATAGATGGCCTATAATCGGTAAAAGCTTTTAGTCGCTTCTGTCAAAGCAATCAATTCATGAATAGATATCTCTTCGTAGATATAGATATCAATATTTTCATTCGAGAAAATCTTCATGCAGTTGGGGTGCCGCCATCTTGGGCGAACGAGTGAAATGAAAGATTGCGATGTAAATGGAATCTGCACTGAGTTATCCAGCTCGGTAGCGTACTGTATTACTGGTTGCATAGTAACAGCCAGTTCCAAAATCAATTACAATAAAATAGTCTCTACAGGTAAAACTAAAGAAAGCTTTGAATTGAAAGGACTTCGAAATTATTTATAAAACTGGCTTTCTAGAGAGGTTGGGAATGAATATTTATGAAAAATTTGAAGTGGTAATTCCTTCCCATAAAATAGTACGGGTCATATAATTTTTTTTATTAGCCTTTCTTTAGATTGCACCTGAAAAGCAATTTTCAATTTTTTTCTGAGAAACCATAAAACTCACAGAAATCAAATTGAGCAGTGATCCTGTAGGAACGAGAAGTCAAAGAAAAGAAATTTTGATGGTGTTGCTCTATAATGTCAAAGAGTCAAAGATACTCTATAATAATGCCATGCAGCATGATATCGCCTACTAGGAAAATTTAAATTCGAAGATTATTCTAGTCTAAACGACTTGCGATACCTACCTGATGACTAATTATGTTTCTCAAAAACCGTTAACTTTAGCAAAAAATTACAAGAGACCTGATTATTCGCTCAAAATTAAGCAAGCTATCAAAAATTAATTATTCAATGGTTTAATATTGCCTTCTCGCTCCCATCATTGAGTATTGAATTTTGAGTATACTCCAAGCTCTCATAAAATGTCTGTTCACTCTCGTTTTTGTCAGGGAGCTATATCTAAACACTTTATGCAAGGACTGTTAAAAGTGCTGAAAAAAGGGGAAATTACCCCTTAAATTTTTTCGCAACTATTATTCATTTACACCCTATATATATTCAATTTATAAGGGATACTCAGGAATTCTTCTTAACCAGTTGGTATCAGAAAATTAAAAACGAGATGGGGATGAGAAAAATCATTAAATGCATCATTTGATGCATGAATATTATTCTGAATAAGTTAAATCAATTGAGAACAAATGGTACTTAATCCGTCAACTAAGCATTGATTCTACGATAATGAAAACGGGCAATAACGCAACGAAATCAATGTTGATCGGAATGCGGAATGTATAGTAAAACAATATAAAAAACAATTCGTTGCAAGATGAGGATGATTATTAGTTGTATTTTTTCTGTTTATTTTCATGATGAGGTTTGTATGTACTTAGGTCACCAATCACCTATTCGTTTGCTTTTCGGCATGGAGCGTACTCTCCATACTTTTCGGGTACCTAAACTGCACTCGGTAGAGACGTCAAAGTTGGTACTTATCAACGTTTTACTGGTAGCAAAGTTCCATGACTTCAAGGGGCAAAATTATAGTATATATTTTTTAGAGCTAAAAGAAGGGTACCTAGATAAAAATAGAATGTGGAAACCTTTTTTGTTTTAATTAAGGTATATTTTATCGAAGATTTGAACTTGATTTTCTGTATCTACGCAAAAATGACAAGGAAAATATGTGAAATATTATTATTGCATATAGTATTCATGTATTCAACTTGAAAGGTAGATCTTTTAAAACTACTATGAAAATTTAATTTGCGGATTTGAATGAGCACTTGAAACTCTAAATCTGACACATATTTCAAGGATTTCAAGGACTGAATAAATTAAAAGAAACAAAAAGTTTATCATGGTTGAATAGAAACACCAACGAAAATGGACATTTTGAACGCATGAAATAACACAACACGTCAGTTGAATTGAAAAAAAAACGCTATTCTACTCCTCTATTTACTTCCGACTTGTCGATGCAAGGTTGTCTTGGACATTCCAGATCTCCAGTATCTTATTATTTATTACTACTTTTGTGGAGGTAGAGGACGTGAAACAGATCGACTGTGACAACAAAGTGTGACGACTGTGACGTCTAGTGTGACGCTTAGAGGTGAAACACCTGGTAAGGAGTGCATCGTTACTTCCATCGTAATACCGCACGTAGCAAATGAAGTTTAGCGAGATTGTGAAATAATTCAGATGAAATCGATCCCACTTCGGCCCTGTTTGGTGTAGTAATGATAAGAGTGAAGTTGAATGAACAAAGGGTGGGGAAGGGCTGAGGACTGTGGAGTGCTAAAACTTTATTGATTTTTAGGGTGACACTGTCAACAATAGTTGACTGAGTTCGCGATAGAAGACTGGCAATCGAAAAAAAACGTTCGTATTCGGGTGTGCTTGGAATTAATATCTAATGACCAGACGTTATGCATTGGGCTAATTATGTGTCTGCCGAGTTTGGAATTAGTTTGAGAAGTTCGTAAAGTGATTTAAGTGGCTTACTGTTCTGTGTTTCGAATTTGAAAACCGGTGGAATGTGCTACTGTCAAACAAACGCGGCAGCGCTGTCGGCGGCTCCAGAGCACGCCTCGCAGGCCGCCTATGCAGCACACGTCAAGCTCTGAAAAATATGACAGTGATAGGAAGTTTTTCGAAGGATTCATTTTCCAGAACCTCCAGGAAAATTAGTTGACGGTGATTTTGTTACCATTTGCCATTGCACCTAGATCAGAAAAGACTATCGGCAAAGCCGACAAAGGTTTGATATATTTTCAAGGAAATAACATTATTTACTAATAGCATAGAATTTATCATTTGAATTTCGAATGGTTTTCATGCAGACTACTCTAAAAATTAAAGTGGCAACAAATATCCAATAGCAAATGCTTTTGTATACATAACCTAAAAACGCTCGTATGTCACAAATGATCATGACATATTTTCCTGCATATTATGCAATTTTCTGATACGAATGTTGATCAGATACAAGCTTCCATTACTCAAGTATCAAACTTATTAAGATACTTTTGTAAAATATTAATATACAAGAAAAGTATCCTCGTTTCCAGATTAACTATTAGGTCGGTAAAACAGGTTCCTACCAATGGTCAATAATTAATATGGCGGCATTCTTAACATGCGCCATTCATAAAACAGTTTCGCTAGTTATGTTTCTCGGTGCTTCATAAAGCTTTTTCGGGTTAAATTTTATTTTCGTGAATATAGCAGCAAATGTGTTTAACGAATATGTGCTAACTATAGGAACTTTCGTAATAATGCAGTTCGTGTTGTCGGTTTAAGTTAATTAAAAAAAAATATGTTCAGATAAAAATGAAGCTATGTGAGTTTTGTGTTTGATTAATTGTGTGCTTTCCTAATGAGCTCTGAAGTATGAGGCAAGGTCGTGCCGGCCAAAGAAAAACAAAATGTAATTCATAATTTTTTCGGTGAATTTTGCTTTTGTGTAGGTTGGAATGAGAGTAAAAGTAGACCTGAGTAGTGGTTAAACATAACCTATTCAACTATGAAGAATTTTCAGAGGGGGTGTAACAAATACAAATTCTTCGAATACTCGCTTGCAAATGAGAAAGAATTGTGATATATGTTGAAAGTTTTCAAATTTCTTGTGGAATTTCTAGTTTTAGTTGAATCTCAAGTTATTGTTTTTAAGCTGCATGTTGAGTATTCAGACTCGAGTTTTGTTTAAATTCTATTGATTTATTAGAGCAATTCTGATGTTTATCAAATTATCATAGCTTGACAGTCAAAATGTACTCGATAAATATTCACATGGATAGTTCGTATGCAGCCCAATAGTTCGTACCAATAAATATGATCAAAAATCAGGTGAAAACTACTTAAATTCTTGGAAGTATCTAATTTTTTTCTACAAGAGTAATTGCAAATATTCTTGACAGATATGGTACCTTTTATATTTACTTAGTATATTATGTACCTACTTATAAAGAAAACAATATTTTCAGTCATTCCTGGTCATTCCATAATCTCAATTAATGTGTTACACACTTTCAAGCAAAAATACGACTAGAATAACCTACTAAGATTGTTTCCTTTGGAAATTTGGTCAAATATACTTTATTATATATCTTTGAGAACAACTTGTAGTTGCTTTGTAGATTTTTTATCTAATGAATAAACTAAAAACTTAGTCTTTAATGTCAGATCTGAACTTGGAGTTGATTACGTAGTTTAGTATTGCTGCTGATCTTCATTGTTTTTTCATGTAGTCTCTTAAATTTCCTCAATGTAGTTCCTAAATTCTGACTTCTGGCTAAACAAAAATTCATGTAGTATTCTAATGATAGCATGTATGTCATCATCTTTAATTTTTTCCTTTAGACATATTATGGTTCTCTCTGAAATGTACTTAATTTTTTTCAAAATTTCTCTGTTAACTTACAAATTAGAACTGATAACAATGGTAATTGAAGGCCTTACTTCTCAGTATTTTCTCTATGTTTAGTTAGGACTAGTCAAATGTCAGTTCTATGAAATCATTATTCAATCTTGCTCAGAGACATATGCGATGGAATAAGTCCTTTGAGTATTTTATATTCTATGAATAAGTCTGATTTTTTCTATTGTTTTTTTTCTGCATGCTTTTGCCAGTTCTTGTTTGGTTAATCATATTTTCTACTTTGTAGAGGGCAGGTCGAGGGCAGTATACCTGCCAGGTATCCTTTTAATTTGATTCATGGATAGGATTGCTAGATTTATTTGAATTGCATTAGTTCATGCTCATAAATCTAACTAAAAAGTGAATGCCAACTTCTTTCATAAGATTTATGTTTTAGATGCTCACACTACTCCGATAAAAAGTATAAATATCAAAAATGTTGCAATATCTCAAAAAGTGAAGAAAAAATTGTAATCTGTAGAATTTACGGATGGAAATTCAAGATAAAGTTCTATCACAATTTTCTATCTAAAACATGAAAATGAATAAAAAATGATCATTCTCTAAACGTTGAATTTGATGACTATTATGTTCATTTAATGTTAATAATATAATCATTTGTTATAATTAGTTGAGCCTAAAGCGTGTAGTTACTTTTTTCGATGAGATTTTATATTTCTTTGATTTCAGTAATTTTTTGCTACTCAGTTACGGTAGAATCCAATATATTTTGTTGCATGATGATGAGAGGATGGTGGTTGGTGTAAAAAAAGGATGGGATTGAATGATGTTTATTTTTGTGTGTACTGTATTGACAAAATTGGTACAATCTATAATTCCATATATACAGAATGTGCAGAAATATCAACAAAAACTTATCCGACCACCAATAATATTTCAAAATGCCATATGTACAAATGTCTGAAATCACTTTATTACTGACATACAGTTTAGCCAAATGGGTATAAATTTGGAACATGAATTAAAGTAGCTCTGTTAGGCTAACATATATCAGGAAAGAATTTTTTTTTCCATGTTACTTAAATGCTTGTTAGAATAACTTACACTGTATAATAATTATTCAAAATCTTAGTTCAGGTTCAAAATGTACGGATAAAATCCTACAGAAACTTTTCAAAAACAATTTTTGCACCATTTCAGATATTCCATAATACATAATAAGTTGTAAGTTTCAATTTTTCTAATCAAGCTAAAGTATGTAGCATGCAAAATTATAATACATAATAATATGTATTTAACAAACCAGGACGTGAATATTGCTATTGTATTTTCTTCAATTATATATGTACTTCTAAGACTATTATGAACACTTTCAAAACCTATAGTAACTAAAGAATAAATTTGTGTCAGGCCGGAATGAGTTTTTTATGTTTAGCAAAAATAACGGATCTAGCTCAACAATTATCAACAGATTCCAAGTCTACTAAAACAGTCTCACAGGAACTTGTTCAAATAATAGCCGATAATAGCTTTATAAACTTGAATTTTAAGTAACTGCAACTAAATTACTAATATTAGGTATGAAGAATATTCATAGTGATGCCCTCAGCATTAGTACATTTTTCTCGAAAATTTTTTTTTAGATCATGCCACTAGATGATTCACTGACAATTTGAGGTATTTCAAACACTATAACATGCTGCAGTAATTTTCTCTGGTGAATTGAAAGCAATAATGTATTACCGAATAACTGAAATGGTGCCAGAAACAATTTTAACAGGTTCCTGTCCGATTTTTTTCACAGATTTTGAATCTGAGCTCAAATTTTTCATAAATATTATAAGTGGGGATTTGTTTTTATAAGAATTTGAATGGAATGAATAATATTCTCGGTTCAATCACCGACGGGGCTACCTGTTGAGGTCTTACAGATCAATTTATGTACCAAATCTAAACCCAATCTGACCATCAGCTAATTCCTGTATTCAATTGGGTGTATGAACAAAGAGAAAGAGGAACAAAGAGTCTTTGGTATGAATTCACAAATCGCTCTATATGACCGAAATGAAGAAGTTCTGGACATTTGTATACGGCATTTTACAATCATATTGACAGCAAGAAGATGTAAAAAGGGGATGCAATTCATTTCAAAGCCGATTGCAAGGGTGATGACGTAGAAGGTGGCAAGGTCAAGCTTATGTTAGATGTGGCACCTTCAAATTTGGTGCAAAAACGTTGGTTATCTATAAGTCAAAGTCCTCCAAATCCACGTGTCAGTCGAGTTCTCGATCGAGTTGAATGAAATTTAAATTATTACTTATTTGAGTTTATTGCACGGCATCGTCTAATTTTATGAAAGCACTATTACTGCGCACTAGTGTGATGTGGCGGGTGGCTATACTGTAGGCACCCGAGTATTTTCGATCTCCTATTGCGCCTGTACTATACAGGGTGTTCTCAAAGGTGAGGCATTTTTTGACAGAAGGTAGAACTCATCAAAATAAGTCGTTTAACCAAAAATTGTCTATATAAAATATCCAAGATGGCTGAGAGGTGACTCCGGCATCGCAAAAACGAAAAAAAAAACACAAACATAAGGCTGGACAATTAATGGTTCAGTAGATACCCAGTTCATCGGACTAGCTGAATGAGGTCACTTTTGAAAGAATCATAATTGTTGTATCGTGTAATTTAGGGTAAAAAGAATGTAGAAAAGCGAGGCAGTTATGAGTGCTTATGTTAGTTATGTTGAAAAAGTGCTATGATGTTTCCCCAGTTCATCTCATTTTTGCGACGATTGTTGGAATGTTCGAATAAGAAGATTGTGATTGTGAAAAAATTGCCATACTGATCTGATGTCTGGTTCTCTAGAAACATTTAGGCTAATCGTGATACGCTTTTATGTCAGGTCAGAGCATCTCAGAATTCGAAATGCAGCGTGAAAAACTTTCCGATAGGACAGGAATGAAAAGCCTTAAAACAAGAATAACGCTTGAATAGAACTAGAACTGTAAAAACTTGATATTTTGTATTAAATCCACGATCACAAAGTTCTTGATTTGAGCAATTTTCATTTAGGAATAATCAATTTGCGTGCTCAATTAATTTTTTCAACTGTTCTTGATAAAATAATGAAAAACTTTGACGATTCTTCATGCATGAGAATGTGTTTTATTTTTTTAACCGGAAACGGTGCCTCGTACAGCAAAAAGTCAAGTGACGGAATTTGCTCCAAATTAAATGAGGATTCAAATAGTGTTTTTTATTGTCGGAAAAACCAGTAGCATCATTTTTTTATCTGAAAATATTCAGTCTCGCTGCAGTACGGACGCCACCGGTAGAATAGAAAGGAAATGATATTATGCAAAAAGTGCTCCTTGACGCTCAAAACCATTGTCTCAAATTTCATAAAAATATTCCAATAAGTGTGAAAGTTATTAATAAAAAACATTTTTTTTTCTATAATTTCAACACCCCGTATCTCGGAGAGGAAACATTTTTCTACATATGTTTATATGACAAACTAGGGCTTATTTTTGATTTAGAATACGTGGCTAAAATTTCTTGGTTTCGATCTGGAGCAGCCTGTATAATAACGACTTCAACGTCCCGAATGTTCTTCTAATTTTTCGAAGACTAAGGGAAATTTCTGTTCACTTTTGTGTATTGAGATTTTCTTAACGAATCAATTGAAAAGTTCGGTAAATTTAAACCGCCAAACAGGGTGTTCCAATCCCAAGAACAAATTCAATGGGAAAAATGTCATTAGCCGGTCCTGGAAACTGCACTAAATTATGAACGATTTCTCGAGATACACTATATTCAGCTTAATTTACACCGAACGAAAATAATAACTGAAATTCATTACTTAAATAAAAATCCTAAAAAAAGGTTAGTGAAAATTCTTTTAGGCAGTTTTCCCCTCGGTTTTCCCCCTTGATTACTAATATACTATTATATTAATTTTTTACGGAAGATTTATTTCAGTTTTTCATGAATAAAAGGTTCAATTCTAATACCTCTTCAAAATTTTCGTTTTCGAATGAATTTATTTGTTTGTAGGAGGTTTATTCATTTTGATAATTATATCATATTTTCCCTCATTTGAATAATTTAATGAAAAAAAAAAATTCGAAACAATCCGGAAGGTTTGTATCTATCATATCTGACACAAATTCAAAAATTGAGTAACATTTCTCCAATTAATACTTAAATTTTGTTACACTTTCAACCTAACTTTCGTAATATAAGAGATACAATAAAATTTGTAAATAATGTCAGTTACGATGGTCTAGAGGCCGACGAAATATAACTACAAAATTGAAAAGACTGCATAAGTAGGTAAGGGTCAAAGGATAGAAAAATATAAGTAATTTTTGTCTATTTTTGTTACGAAAAAAATTTTCGAATTTCAGAATCTTAATCGGTATTTCCATATTTTTCAAATAACTTGAGCTGTTTGTCGATGTTCGCCCTTTCAATAATGAAATGATATTTTTCCTCATCCCTAAAATCATTCCAAGTGAGAAAAATTCGTTTGATATAATCCTAAATTTATCGCCGAAATCATTGGCAGTCATCCGAAATCGGTATCGATAGCATTTTTCTTACACTCTCCATAAACTGAAATCATGTCGACGAGTTCGATATTTGAATAAATGTGGGGCATAATTATTGACGAATTCGAGGATGGGAAAATATTTAAACAATCGACAAGTTGTGTGACTACCGTTAATATCTGTGTATCTACGGCAGTCCAGAATCATCTGATCTAATCATCAATTTCACTCAATTCCTTTCAAAATCAGAGGGGGGATAGCTCCGCCATCTGGAATATTTTAGATACACGATTTTTGGTGAAATGATTCATTTCAATGAGTTGTACCTTCTGCCTCAACTTTCAAGAAAAACCTTCATATTATATATTAATATTGTGGGAATTCACATGAAATTACGAAAAGCGTAAGGTGTAATCACATTTCCGGTTTATTCAATTGACTTGTTTGAATGTTTTCCAACATAGTTAGGGCTTTTTTGAAGGGGGGTACAATAAAAACGGAATTCAACTGACGAACTATTTGAAAGACGAATGAGTTCAAAGCATTGATATACCAGGGTGCCCACCCCAGACGCAGCGCTCATTTTGAGGCAGTAAATAAAGATATTTCGAAAATCTTTTCTTGTGGTGTGTGTAGGGTGTTCAAAAGCACAATTTGAAATTATTGTCATGTACAGGGTCTTCGAAAACAAAGATGTAGGTCAAAGTTACACTTTTTTTAAATGTAATACTCTATATTTGACCTCAAAAATGGAATGACGAGCTCAAATTATGATGATATTCTTCAGATCACTTTATACCTTAGAAGGACCATTTACGAGATATTGGCGAAAATGGTTTACTAGTTTTGAATTAAAAATCGAAAATTGCCCAGAAACTATCAGGTTTAGATGTAGGAAAATTTTATGAAGATAGTTTCGAAATTAATTTTTACGTTCAACGAGATTTAGAAATACCGGGTGTGTCATTTGAAATAAGAAAGTTTTCGACGATTATTTGTAGTTGATGTTTGAGAATTAATTATGATCACTCTGTATATTCCAGAGTTGAAATTTTCTTTTATATGTAGGAGTAGCCAACTTGTCTACTCGAAAAAATTCTGTCTGTATCGCTGGCATAACTAGATTCTTCATGAATTGCTATTTTAAAAAACTCCATATTTTCGCCATTATCTCGTAAAGGGTGCTTCTGAGCTATAAAGTAATCTGAAGAAACTTATCATAACATGAGCGTGCCATTCATGAGCGCCGCGTCTGGGGTGGTCCACCCGGTATATGTAATTCAAACTTGGGGCTCGTTTGCCCCTCCCCTGACCATAGATAACCTACAGATTACGTAATTCCTAAATGCCTAATTGTGGTGAACACCAGTTCCAACGGCAAAAACAAAAATATCAATTAAGCCAAATTTATACCATGTTTTCATACACACAACGAAAGTGTTTACCTGAAAATTAAAAATTGTGGAAATGTTTCAACAAGATTATCATTCATTATTTTTCACGACATTTTTAATTAGCACTCTACCGAAAAATATATTTATTAAGAGGATTTTATACCACGGGACTTTCTCGCCATCCGTATAAGGCCTAAAGGGGGGCTAAAAAGGTGCAGCCATCTCCTAAGAAGCGATGCGTCCGCGGCACCACCGCGGATGTAAGTAGGAATCGATCTCGAAGAAATTTCACTCTTGGTTAATTATAATTCTTTCTCCGGAACTCAGTAATACCTAAAAAATTCTACAGAAAAAGTTGAAATTTTTGACAGACATCGATGGTCAATGAAAATAGGGTACTCTAACGATTTGTCAAAATCAGCTGATTGTTCGTTGCCGTGCGGCACACAAAGCATTTTATCGAACCAGTGTGTATTTTTATACCTTCGCAGCTAATGAGAAAATGCCTGTGGAAGTAGAGGTGAAAGAAAGGGACGATGTAAAGTTTTTTAGAATACCCGCTGTTGGGAATTTCAAGAAAAAAACTCGATCTAACGAACTGGCCATGATTAGGAGATCTAACGTTGGGAACAAAATTTTTTCCAAAACATGCACTAAACACCACTCTCCACTCAAACTCTACCGAAACAGCATGAGAAGAGGAAAAAGCTTTTTTTTTTTTTTTTTTGGTGTAGCAGGGGGAAAATCTGCAAGACAGACGAACCACCCTCATCTCCTGAGGGGGAACAGTGTGGGGTTTCTCACTCTCCTGAGCTCGAGACCCACTAAAAACCCTACTGCTTCTTTAATTTTGGTTCCGGGCATTTGCCTATAAACCGTTCATCTCTTGGTCGGTTTTCTTCTCGCACACTATCGTGCTGGGATTTATGTGTTTATCCTCTATTGGATTAACACTTCATTGAATTTTTCAATAAGTTGTTATTTTAATCTCTTTTTAATTGATCTCTTGGTCTCCTTCGGTAAATTCGCATTCTCCTTTTGTCTTCCTCTGGGTCGTAGTCCACTAGTCTCCTGAGTTCTTGATTCGGATGGTTTTTCGCTGTTTCGAATAATTTCTCTGCTTTTCTGTTCATGAATTCCGTTATGGTTTCCCATTTCAGGTCCTTATAAATCTGTCTATTCCTGACAAACCAAGGTGCATCTATTGCACATCGTAGCAGCTTGTTTTCAGTGGCCTGAATTCTTTTGATATGGCTCTTTGCCGCGAAACCCCAGGCAACTGATCCATAGGTCAGTTGAGGCCTAGCAACGGCTTTGATTATCTTCAATTTTGTCTCTTTCGACATGTGGCTTCTTCTTCCTATCAGATGATAGAGTCTATTCATCGCTGCTTTCGTTTTGTCGATTGCTTGTTTGATATGACTTTTCCAAGTAAGTCCTTTGTCAAGTGTTATTCCTAAATATTTGGCTTCATTTTTCCAGTCGATTTCTTCGCCGTCAACATCCAGTTTCGTTGTGGGTCGCAGTCTTCTCTTCTGTAGTAATATTGCTTGGCTCTTTTGTCCATTGAGCTTGATTTTCCACTTTATGCACCAGTCATTTGTTTCGTCAATCGACTCTTGTAGAACTCGTTCTATTATTTCAGGATTTCGGTGTCGAGTTGCTATGCCTGTGTCGTCAGCATATAACGTTAGCATGGTTCTTGGATTTTTCGGAATATCGTGGATGTATATGTTGTACAGAAGTGGCCCAAGTACTGATCCTTGGGGTACTCCAGCCTCTATATCTCTTGTTGAGGAGCATTCTCCTCCCACTTTCACGTAAAATCTTCTATTTTTGAGATAATTCTGTATCAACTTGCATATTTTGATCGAATATCCAGCACATCTCATCTTATATATTAATCCTTCATGCCATACTCTGTCGAATGCTCTGGCGACGTCTAGTAAAACAAGACCTGTAGCTTGTTTATTTTGGAATCCCTCTGTTATGTACTCTGTGAGCCTTAATAATTGTTGTTCTGTTGAATGCTCTCTTCTGAATCCGAACTGTTCTGGTGGAATTAGTTTCAGATTTTCGGTTTCCTCATTTAGCCTCGTGGCGATAATTCTTTCTACTACTTTTCCTAAAGCCGACAGTAGACTTATCGGTCTGTAGTTTTGTGGAAACTTCTTCTCATTGAATGGTTTATTGAATACTATGACTTCTGCTGTTTTCTAAGGAAAAAGCTTGTGTGCCCCGCGGCAACAAACGGTCAGCTGATTTTGACAAATCGTTAGAGTACCTTATAGGGTGCTCTGTAAAAAGGCATTTCTGAGAAAGTCTAATCACTCTAATCTAACGTCGGGAAGAACATTTTCTCCAAAAACATGCACAAAACAACATGCGAATCAATGGATGGAAAAGCTTGTGTGGACCGGCAACGAACGCTTAGCTGATTTTGACAAATCGTTAAGAGTTCCCTATTATGTGCACTTTGACAATCACGATTTATGCCGTATTGAGGTTAAGTCACTTTTGTAAGTCATTGACATAGAGACATGGACTGAGCAATGTCAGCTCGAAAATGTCTTTTTTTATAGAAAGAGAGAAATGATCGTCGGGCATTTACCTGTCTCTTTTTTGTTCACATAGAGGTGAGTGTGGACCAATCAAAATTCTAGAAAGACAACTGCATGCCTGACGTGCGTTTCTCTCTGTCACTTTTCTTTGACCGTATTTCATGCATAGTAGATATAAAGGGAAGGCACAGTCCATGTCTATATGTCTATGTTGTAAGTAAGGTTGGCCATAGACATTGAGACATCGACTGAGCAATGCCAGCATGAAATTGGCTATTTTATAGAAAGAGAGAAATGTACGTCGGGCCATTACCTGTCTTTTTTGTGTTCACATAGAGGTGAGTGCGGACCGATTGAAATTCTAGAAAAAGACAACTGTATGCCCGATGTTCAGTTTCTCTCTGTCACTTTTTTTGACCGTATTTCATGCATAGATAGAAAGGGAAGGCACAGGCCATGTCCCTATGTCTATGAGATTGGCGAAAACATTCTTACATCGATCGGACTCTTAGACCGTTTTGCGCCTCAGTATTCATGAGTCTCATTGTATTATGTTTCATTAAGTGCTTTGAAAATCTTACGAGGTTAGAAACGAACGCCCCTATAGAATTCCGTTTTCGGCTACGGTCGAACTGTGAGGGCTGTAGGCCCGAGTCCCGTCAAGGGCCGAATGTCCGATTCCGATCGAAAAGCGAATCAGCCCTTAAAGGTTAATCTACTAAAAAGCATACTACTTACCACTATTTCCCACTTATTCAGAATTGCAGCACTAACCCAGTAATCTCCAACCTTTACGATGTGGTGAGCCTCTTCGGCTCACCACATTCACATTTTTCTTTGGAAGAGAGACGGCGAGCTAGCAGCTTCACTGAGCGCCGAAATTTCAAATACCTACAAAATGAGTGGCCAGCCACCAAAATCACCACTGGTAGCTCGCGAGCAATGGGTTGGCCACCAAAGCACTAACCCTTGAAAATATGTTTCAATCGGGATAGTTGCAGAGGCAATAAAAAGAAAAATGTTAAAGATTTTCGAAGATCAATGATTCAGAATTTCGAGAACGCTGTGACATCTTTCGTTTTGCAGCACAGAGCACAAACCGCGGTGAAGGGTTTCATTTTATTTGCGAGCCCGGGTGTACTCTGTTGCCTTAATTTTGACATCGAACTATCACTGCACTACACTAC
The DNA here is from genome assembly GCF_907165205.1 of Coccinella septempunctata. Classification (NCBI taxonomy): domain Eukaryota; kingdom Metazoa; phylum Arthropoda; class Insecta; order Coleoptera; family Coccinellidae; genus Coccinella; species Coccinella septempunctata. The sequence goes on from NC_058196.1 coordinate 19,086,144, forward strand.
ATAGATAACCTGCTGCACTACATGCCGACCTGCAAAACGAACGAGGTCTCTAAGCATTATTTGTATTATGTGTCTCTAAGCGAATGGAACCTGTAGGTCGATGGCTTCATGCCAGTATCTCTTCAGACACTCTCAGGTCGGGAAAGAGGAATAGAATAGTTCTAGAAATATGTTTGGGAATAATAAATTGAGATATTATTGGTAGCAGTTTTTTGAACTTATATTAAATCAATGTGTTTGTGTGATTATAAAATGAAACTTTTCAGGCCTTAGCCGTCGCGTAACCCCCTCCATCACGCTGCCTGTCACCCTGGAGGACCCCGCCACAACCTGGAAGGGACCGCCGCCCGGCTCGGAGCCCCAGAACTTCGCTCCAAACCAGAACAATTCCTTTTCCGGGCCGCCGGCGGGTTACCAAGGTCCATCCCCATTCCAGGGACCACCAGCGGGGGCAGGCTCACCAGCGGGGGCTCCTCCATACCAGGGCGGACCACCTCCAGGCTCGACCACACCACAGTACAATGCGTCACCCGCACCCTCGGGCTCGTCAACGCCAGGCCCCGGGCCTCCGCAGAGTGTCGGTAGTGCCGGTTTTCCCCCACCCCCGAACAGCTCGGGACCACCTTATAACGGACCGGGCCATGGACCCTTCGGCTCACCATCGGGTGGTGGACCCCCTTTCGGTAGACCTAGTTCGTCGGGGCCTCCGTTCGTGGGCCCCGGCGGTAACCCGCATTTCTCATCTCCTGGACAGTTCGGACCGGGGTTCGGTATGCCGCCAGGATCGCCTTTCGGGCCGGGACCGGGGCATCCCATGTCGGGACCTATGGAACCCAGCCATGGGATCATGGCTAGACAGATGGGTGGACCCGTACCTCTGGATCAAGGGTAAGTCGGAATTTCATCATAATCTTCATATCTTTCAGTTGTGTATCCAGTGTGTCACCTTTAATATGTCAAACTCATGCCAAACCAGAAAAAAAATGCAAAAAGAGGTAAGCTATGGTTCGTAGGGGGACATTTTATACGGTTGGTTTCAATCCATTTGTATCAGCCCTGTGAGCGTGATAACAGCAACCCCTAAAATCTCACAGCGTTTTCTATAAGTGCCTATTGTGATGCCACTACTCACTACATTCCAAACGATCTAAAGCTACTTAGTTCTGCCAATGGAATTCGCTGCAATAAAAAATTTCAATAGTGAAACTGGTGCATATTATGAAAACAGAGCAATATCTTCAAGGTATCCTAATCATATTTGACCAGCTTGAACCCGCGGCTTCGCTCGCGAATATTTCATAGTAAACCGCTAGTTAAGATAAACTCAATAAGAATAATTCAAATGAGCAGAAAGTTAACAAACCTCACTATGAAAAATGAAATCGAAGAGAAATAATTATCAACATCAAAAAATTGAAAAGCATGTATCGAAAACCTTCACCATGGAGAGAACTAAAAACAAACTCCAATTACCGAAAGATTCTCTCAACCTTCTCAAAAAAAATTCTATAACCTTGCCTCAAAGTAGCCGCTCGAGTAGCCGTCACGTTTCTTGCCTAAATTCGTATTTCTTCAAACTGTCACATCCCGCGAAACGTCCGTTAGAATACTGTGATGCAAAGGCATTTTTCATCAGAAATAGATGCCGCTGATAAGGGTCACATTCATATCTCCTCTACTGGGCTTCAAATTGTTTTCCCATTCATTAAAAAAGTTGTAGAGCATAATATTTTCTACAAATTTTGTCCGAATCAATTTTTCTACGTTCAAACGTTTTTGGCGATGAATGTACATGAGGCTGGGTTTCTACTTTGACCTTGGCCTTTCGCATGTGTGGCTAAGCTCCTCTCCCTTATCGCCCTCTAACTCGAAAACGGTCAAGAGCATATAAAAATGGTTCAGACAAAAGTTGTATGGAATTTTCTTATAAACAACTTTCATGATGAACACAGAAACGATTAGAGCTACGGGAAGGGAGGTCGAGAGAGAGATAATCTAAAAAAAATGCCTTTTAACATCTTCAAACTGTCAGATTAAGAAAACCCCCCTGATTAGTATCAGATTAATGTGTAAACACGTCTGCAACACCGAGATTAACCAACTGTATGAAAATCTGATACGCTCGAGTATGTACAAGTAACGATTAATTTTTGCATTTTCAAGATATCACTGTGACCCAATTGTCAGTCTCTTGAAAAGTAGCATCCAAGGTAGCATCCTTTGGATCCAATCATCATATCCTCTAAAAATCCTACACTTTCGAAAAATTTTTTTTACCATTTTCGACTCTTCCGTACGGCCAGCCCCACCACGCAAACTGTCAGAAACGTAGGTCATATACAGTATCTTAATCTGACACGCTCGAGTATGTACACCTGACGATTTTTTTTATATCTTTGAAAACCTGCAGACGCCTTTCCCACCTCTGAAAGTGCATACATCATAAAACCGTTTTTTCTTTCTACCATCTTATCTTGGGAATTCACTAGGTCTCCACGACGCTCGAGTAAATCCCGATTTAGCATCGTCGGTTCCCCAACAATGTATAATAATAATAAGGATATTCCGTGATCCAGTGCAACACTAGTTTTTCCAATAGAAAATGCTATTAAATGTTAGGGGGGCTTGAGTGACACCTTGCGCGATACCTTGTTTCAAAGGTAATGCGACTGCCTTTTCAAAAATTCCATACACTTGCAGCTTTTTGTTAATACCGAAAAATAAATCAAAGTTAAGAATAGATACAATAGTAAAGATACAATAGTAAGAGTTGCAATTAAACATGAAAATAATGAAAAATTTTATAAAAGATTTTCCATTCCTTGAAGAATATTCAACTGATTCAAATCTGCCCGAAGAAGTAATAGATTCGTTTGTGTATAGAACATAGCCCCGAGATGTAGAAAAATTGAAAGCATGACAAGAAATTTACGAATAACCCAAAACATAAGTGCGGAATTTGAAAGATTTTATTTTGTCTATAAAATAATAGACAACAGTTTTTATAGTACAAAATTTTTCATTATTTTTATGTTTCGTTCAACTCTTGCTATCATAATCATTCTTCCTTTTTTTTTTCATTTTTCGGAAGTACTAACAAAAAAAGGTCAACTGTATGACATTTTTGGAAAGGCAATCGAGTTACCTTCAATACAAGGTGTCACTCATCCCCCCTTCCCATTTCAGATTTAGGAATTTCCGAGGTGATTTCTGTCATCGCACTCACAGGGTTGATACCTCGGTTGATACAAATTGATTGGAATCAACCTTTTCAAATTGACGCACTGTATAGTCAGTATAGCGTATATAGTGTAGTATAAGCGAATATAGGGTACCAATAGAGCTGAAAAAGTGTTACGATCACTTAGAAATGGTGCTCCTGCGTCTTGATGGCCCAGCGTCGATTTGTCATATAAAAGTGCAAATCACAATCGCGATGTACATGAAGTACTTGAAATGAATAGTGATCACTTCATTCATTCAGACCCTCAATAATCAATTAACTGATAACCAAAATGCTGAACTTTGAGAAAGTTAAATTTATATTGAGAATTTAGATCTTATTCTTCATTAGTCAACTGTCAACCGGCAGCAAGTGTCAATCACTTGTCCGTGGACGGTAGACTACCTTCCACTGAGAAGTGAGGGCGCGAAATTTAAGTTTCGGTTTCCCAGGCAACTTTTCCGAATATTTTTCGTTTTAGAACCTTCTGCATAGTATGAGGAAGGTTTGAAGGAAAAATTTTATAAACTTGTTCAGGTTACCGAGTGGTTACCCTGTCGGTTTCAGCATTTTTCGACATAATAATGAATTCCGAAGATATGAATTTCGAAAAAAAAATACACCTTGTTGTGGAGCATCTCATGAAATTTATTTTAGTTAAGAATTTTGAGGAATTATAAATAGAACATATACCCTTTGAAAAACCCGTTCATTTATTTACATCAGGGAAGAATTATGAATACTTGCTAGTTTCCGAAAAATGAGCTGTTATTATTATAAGGAAAAAGAGATAACTAGAAACATAAGGAATAATTAATGGAGTTTGTAGAGCCCTTGTTGGCGCTCCCTATGGATCAATAATATACAGGGTGCACCATTTGAAAGAAGGAAGATTCAGCAACACGACAACCTGATTTTCATATACCCTGATCGATTTAAGATATTTGTAGATTGTAAGCTATGTATGTACAAAATATGACTGAAAATCAATTTCACTAGTCTTAGCACAGCTTCCTAATTGAAAATGTCCTCAGTTACCGAATTGAAAAGAACTGTGATGCTGAAGAACTGGAAAACTGAGAAGAGAAATGTATTTCCAATGCTAACACCACCAATTTTTATTTCTGGTTCCTTTAGTATAGAGTATAGAATGTCTGCTCAATTTCATTTCTGTCAATTTTCTGGTTTATACGAAAAAATAAAAGATTGCTTTTCTGGTTCCATATTTAGGGGGCTTTATCTAAGCAGGGCAGCTCAAAAAAAAATGAAATCCTCACGCTAGTTTTTGAGAAGGAAGCACAGTATCACACCTTAAAGTTTTTCGCAACATGCATTCACACCCTGTTTATTTTATCGAGCTCGAACAGGTAATATTGAACACCGTGCCACTAAAATTAAAATGAAAAGTTTGATGGTAATATGTCGAAAATAATATACCGATGTTCTTCTTGTATAAACGCCGGATGACTGGATTTTGTTACTTATTCTTTGAAGAAAATTGAAAAGTTAGCCATCAAGATAATAGTATTTTTCAAGTACTGTGGAAAGAGACATGTAATACCACTAGAGTTGAAATTTTGCCGGCAAAATTTTTCGATTTTAACATAAAAGTTTGTTGCTCGGCAATTTCGCGAATGACATTTGTTTGAAAATCAAGAGCCGTTAGGCAAGTGATTTTGAAAAAAAGTCATGAGCAGAAAATCAACAAACATCAGCATTACAAGAGAGAAATTTGACCTGTTTAAATTTCCTCTCGAGTGGAATTCGACCTTACCATTTCACGAAAAAATAGGTTATATTTGAAAAACATGCATTTCCGAAGCCATCTTGAATTTGAAAAAGGTCAAAATATTATCGCATGACCTTTTCAATTTCTCACTAAAAATGGAATACGTGTAATTGTCACAGAAAAGCCATTTTAGAAAAATTTTTTGCGCATTATTTATATTCATACATTTGAATTGAGAATTGATTGAGCCTTCAAAAAATATGAGCAAAAATGTTCTGAATATGTACATACAGATGGTACAAGAAAAATTTTGCTCCTTTCGGGAGAACCAGATGTTGAATGAAAAATTAATATTGAATTGATGTGGCCAATACTTGATGAAAATCCATATTTGAAATGAAGAAAAATTATAAGATTTTAACAAAATGGGTTTTGAACCACGACACGTGTTTCGCTATCACAATAGCATCTTCAGGTGGGTATATTACCTTCACCTTCACCTTACCTTCACGCACCTGAAGGTTTATGCTTGACTTAGCACCTGCGCCCTTTACTCGCTTTGTAATGATCGTTTGAATACGAGTTTGGATATACAGGGTGATTCAGAACTCGATGCGAAAAATTGAGGAACGTATACAGGCTGCTATTCTTGATAAAGAAACGTAAAATAAAATTTTTTGAAAATGCCTTGTTTCCGAGATATGTGTTCAAAATTTCAGAATGTCATCAATTTTAAACTTCAATAGCTGGTCAAAATTTAGTAAAAATTGAATTAAATGTTGAAAAATGCCACCATTAGCATCGATACATGTTTGCCAACGCAGAATAAGAATACACTAATTGCATGTTTTGCCTATTCTGAGTGGATTCGACTGCATTAATAATTCGTTCCATTAATTGTTCTTTATTATTTTCCACTGCGTAAACTTGTTTCAAATATCTCCATACAAAAAGATCCAGAGGATTGAAATTAGGTGATCTCGCTGGCAAAAGCACCTGACCACGCCGACCAATCCATCAAGTATAGGAATTTTGGTTTAACCAGGCGATAACATTTCGTCCAACATGCGGTGGTGCTCCATCGTGCCTATACCACATACGATTGTATACCAAATTCACAGGAAAATCTTCTAGCAAATTATCGAGATTGTTTTCCAAAAACTGCAAGTACGCATCGGCATCCAAATGATCAGGTAGTAAAAGACTCCGCCCCATACTGTAATTTATGAAATTTAATTGGTTGCATACAGAAACAAAAACTCGGAAACGGAGCGTCATCGGCCAAAGTGTTTTTTACGTTCAATCAAAAAAATCAGTCTCTATATGTCCCTCAATTTTTCGCCTCGAGTTTAGAATCACCCTGTATACAAGGCATATCCGTAACGAATTTTCAATATTGATTGATAATATTGATTAATTAGGTTTTCAAAATTAAGATTCAGTATATGGTTAAGGCTCGGTTTTGGAATATCTTTCATATTGCCACGTGAAAAAAGTGCTGCATATTTCAAAATACTGGAAATGCCCATTATGAAATAGGAGTAGGCACGTTCTTCACGTACGACGTATTGGACAACCGGAAAATGATGAAATTGCAATTCAGCCAGTGGCGTAGAATTTGGGAAAGATTAAACGGTCACCTGCCTCTATGGCACGCCACTGGCAGTAGCCAGGAACGTTGATTTGACATCATTTTTAGGTCTACAGTTCCTACACTTTCCAACAAATCTTTCAATAATAGGTCGAATAGTTTTGACGTAGTGGCCAAAAATAGTTCAAAAATTTCCAAATAAAATCCCCGGTAACTCTGATAGGAGAAGGTGATTTGAGTTGAATCAATATCGTGTGCTCTAGGATTCCTTGGTTGAAATATATCCTGTATAACGGAAGTTTGATTCCAATTCGGTCGTAATAAATCTACACAGGGAATTTTTTTATTATCGATGTCGATTTAATTCGCGGCAACCTGTAAATACTACGACGCACCGGCAACGGTGCTGGTTACACACGGTGCGGGGGTCTTGCCGGCAACGCTACGCGAGCAAGGACTCGTCGCATCGCATGGCTCAATACGTCTATACTGTTGTCGGTGCGTACGGATCCAGAAGCGTGGCTTATACCGGTATCTGGGTTTTTTTCGGCTTTTTGCCGGCGTTTTATCACCTGTTGCGGGCGCTATAGTCGAAGTGACGCAAATTCACGAGTGGAATTCTTGAAATTGTCCGAACGTTAATGAAGATGAAATTCTTACTCTCTTGCCCGGGAAGGTTTTTTTCGCTAGCATTTCTATGATTTGATATGGATTAATTTCGGATTATATGCCGGCCGAAACAGCAATTTATGGATAGTACTGGGATTTTAACTTCTAGACTATACTGAGTGATTCATTCGGAAATGCGCATACAACTAGGGTAGATAGAGAAAACCTAGGTGCTTCTAAATAGTCCATATTTTATAGATCTATCATTCTTTATTACCAAGATACAGAGAGATTTATCGATTTTCCTAATTTTTTCTATTAATCATGACTTATGAACCACCCTACACGTTTTTGTAATATTTTATTCTTCTGCCGATTAACATAATGAAAATTCTCATCATGTAATAATTTGTCCCAATAACGTGCATGTCCTCTCGTTTTTCGATGAAATTGGGATTCAGTATTCAGGGAAATAAGGGAGAGTTGATGATTTCATAGAATCAATATGGAAAAGTATCATTTGGAGAGATAATTCATTTGTTTCCTAATTTTCTGCCACCTCATTATAGTAACATCTAGATTTGACAGTTAAAAATCTATATGCGAAAAACCAAATATGTACAGGGTGGGCAAAATTGGTGATACCTGAACTACAACTTTTCAACCCAACGAGATAGAGGAAAATGAATGTATCATTCATGTCGTCTTTTTTTGAGAAACTAATAATGCCATCAACTGCATTCCTCTATCTTCTCTTGTTTTCGAGTTATAAGCCAAAATATAATTTTTTGCGATTTCAACTTTGGTCATTATCTCCGTTTCTGTTTGTGCTAGGATGTTGAAATGAAAACATTACACAGACACTTTTTTATAGCAATCCAGTGGCATACTATGCTTTTCTCCTACAGGTTTATCTGCTGAGCTATAACATAAAGTTGTGCTTTTTTTTATGAAAACAGTAGCTTAAAATTACTTAAAAGAATCGCCATTTTTTTACCGTTTCAGAAATATATCATACATCGCCCTCAGTCTTTCTAAGTTATTTTAATCTACTGTTTTCATAAGAAAAAATACATCTTTATGTTATAGCTCAGCAAATTTACCTGTTGGAAAAAACCATAGTACGCCACTGGAATGCTATCAAAAAAGTGTCTGTATAATGTTTTCATTTTAACATCCTAGCTCAAACAGAAACGGAGATAATGACGAAAGTTGAAATTTTAATTTTCACCTATAACTCAAAAACAAAAGAAGATACAGTAATGCAGTTGATGGCAGCATTAGTTTCTCGAAAAAACACAACTGTAATGTTCCATGCATTTTCCTCTATCTCGTTGGGTTGAAAAAGTTGTATCGATTAAAATTTATTCTGGGAGGATTCTGCATTTCTTGATAAACTTTTTAGGGTTTTCACTCCCAATCAATCAAATCAATTAATTGATTTTGTTTCAGAGATTGGGAGTGAAAACCCTAAAAAGTTTATTAAGAAATGAAAAAGTTGTAGTTCAGGTATCACCAATTTTGCTCACCCTGTACATTCAGTCTTACTCATTATTTTTCCGGTCTTTTAAATTTTTCGATTAAAGTATTGATATAGAGGGTTGTTTCGACGCGAAACCTATTCATTAATTTTTTTGGGCTGAACCTGGAAAAAAAAATTTATTAGCAAAAAAATGTGTTCAAAATTATATCCCTGCTTTATGAAGACAGAGTTCCGGAGATTCTGTCCTCCTCCCTCTTGTAGTTTCTTTATAAACCGTCCCTCTCTAGACTCTAGGGGGAAAAATGCGTTTATAATATACAGGGTGGCAATTTAAAAACTTGCCCGGTCAATTTTTATTCGGAGGGGTTCTTATTTTTAGCAGAATTGTAAGCCGAAATCTCTTCAACCCTAGCTGTAGGGGCTATCACCCCTAAATTCTTAATAGGGAATAGGGGGTGAGATTTACTTCAATTGAAAGATCACTTGTACCTCTACATGAATACTATGGATTCCTTGAGGCATGAGGTGATAATTTGAGAACTTGCCATTATGTCTCGACAAGGATGTTTTCAAAGAAACTCATCAATTTTCATGGAAGGGGACATATTTTGAGCAATATTGTAAGCCGAAATCTCCTCAAACCTAGGTGTAGGGGCTATCACCCCTAAATTCTGCATAGGCGAGCTAAACCCTCGGCTAAACCTTAATTGGAGGACGATATGTCCTTCTACATAATACTATTGTCTTCCAATTGAGGTATAGCTCACCCTCTATTCCCTATTGAGAATTTAGGGGTGACAACCCCTACACCTAAATATGAGAAGATTTTGGCTTACAATTCTGCCAAAAACATGACCTGTTCCTGCATTTTCTCTGCAATCATCCTTGTCGTTACATAATTGGACTGGCAAGTTTTCAAATTGTCACCCTGTATATGATTGCTTGAAAACCGATACAAATACAGTTATAAATAATCGAAAAAATGGGGAAAATTAAGTAATTACCCAGTATCTGGGTAATAAACATAGAGACCTATAATATAGAAGATATTTAGGGGCAACTCGGTGTCCTTCATCTACCCTGACCGTATGTGTATTTCCCAATAAATCACCCTGTAGAAATGAAATTCACCCTCTCCCCTCCGCTTTCACTCTATCTCATTATCTTAGATAGCATTGAACTGTAAAAGATGTACTGTAAGAGGTCTTTTAGAGTTCAATGTTAGATAGTTGAGGTCAGCCTCCCCCCTTACCCAAAACTTGTCGCCACCCTAATCCCTGGATGCGCCTCCGATGGACAAATTATTATTGAATATATTATGAAAATGAATCTGATCGATGCTATGACGGAATATACAGGGTGTTACTATTTAAAGGTGAGGCTTTTTTTAACAGAAGGTAGAACTGGTCAGAATGGTGTGTTTCACCAAAATTCACCTATACAAAACTTTCAAAATGACAACGTTAGAAAAAAATTGAAAATGAATACTGAAATAGATCCTAATACGACCCTAGATCATTATTTATCATATGAATTATACAAAAGCAATGAGAAAAACTTACCTCGTGATTACTGACTCATATGGTTTCGTTTAGGATATTGGCTAGTTCGATTTTACGTGGAAAACTTAAACGATTTTATTAAATGGCTCATTTCGATACAACTGACAAAAAAATACTTAGAAGCAAGTGAAAAAAAAAATAGAATTTTAGTTCAAAATCCCAACAATATAATTCGTCTGAATTATTCTCAAATTTGTTCACAATGATCCTCTCAATCTTCTTGTTTGAACTTTCCAACAATCGTCGTGAAAATAGAGTGAAATAGTGTTAAATAATGGTACTTTCAAAAAACTGTCTCAATTTTCTACGAAATTCTGAGGGTTGTAGCTCAGCCATCTCTAATATGTTATATAGACTGTTTTTGGTGAAATGACCTATTTTGAAGACTTCTTCTTTCTGTCAACAAGAAAGCCTCATCTTTGAATACATCCTGTATGGATGTTTATGGAGATGGAAGGTATAGTGACGGCATACAAGAATTGAACTAAAGTATAGTGAATATCAATAAAAGAGCTAGAGCCAAACTATCATACTTGCGAATTTATCAATATAACCGTTTTTCATTATAGAGCCGAATCTAACCTCGAACACTAATATTTTTGATACATCGAAGGTGTATCTCTACTCATCTTTTTCTTTACTCTTACATTGATAACAAACTTTCTAAATGAAAAATGAATATTTCTGAAATGGTGAATCTCCATATTTTTGTGTTTTGTGATTGGCTCCATTGTCGTACGAAGAACTATGATGAAATATCTGGAGTTGATAAGATATAAATAGATTGTACTTTATAATGATCGACCAGTTATGAATGAATCGAATATTCAGCACGTAAAAATATTCTGAATGGTCGGTCATCTTTGACTTAACTTTTCAAACCTTCCATGTACAAATCGTTATATAATCATTCTTTTTTGTCTGCTGCTTCAATCCCACGGAATTTATTAGTTATTGCAAGGTCTCTTATTTCTGAATTATATCAGAGTTGGAATAATTCAAATCAGTTCTCATTCATTCCCGTCGATATAAACGAATTCATTTGCTCATTATCTATTAAGGATTATTTAAATTATTGAATTTTTTTTGTGCTACTTTTCAAGTTAATCAACATTTGTCATCAAGCCAATAGGGGGATTTTAGAATCATCTTCCAAGATTTTAATGTTGGGAATTGAAGGATGAACTCAAAAATTTGTAATTTAATTTGTAATTTATATCAAAAATTAATATGAATCAATAGCATATGAGTTCATAGCATACATATTTCGGTTCTCTACATATTAGTTGCAGATTTTTCAGAATGCAGAATGGATAGTTTTCTTTATGGCACAATATACAAATTGATTAATGATTGAATAAATGACTCACAGCAGGTTTCACAAAACTTTGATTAATCATCGATTTGACAGTCACTCGATTCCCAAAACGAAATCAATAAAACTTCTCTACTCCTGAATATAGTGAAGAAATAAAAATTATTTTGAAGCTAATGATTCAAGAATAACGGAAAAAATATAATCTGACAGTTTTAGCAAGCCGAAACAATAAAAATTGGCCGTGAAGGTCACAAAAATCAGTTTTTTTGAATTATCCCCTCCCCTGGGCTTCAAATCTTTTTCACATTCATTATAAAAGTTGTAGAGCATAACATTTTGTACAATCTTTGTTCTAAGCAATTTTTTCTACGTTCAAACGTTTTTGAGATATATGGCGATCAATGCGAGGTGTTTAGCGGTACATGCTGAAGCGAAATTCACTCGTTGGACAATGGTACATTCTAAGGTTCAGTCAGAGACTAATTTCAAAATTGCCATCATAGAAATACCTCGTCATTTTGACAATTGGCTGAATGTAGATTAGACTGGGATTCTACAGTGACTTTGCCCTTTCGCATGTATGGCTAAGCTCCTCGCCCTTTTCGCCCTCTAACTCGAGAACTATTAAGAGTATGTAAAATTGCTTCAGACAAAAGTTGTGTAGAATTTTATTATCGCACTGACGTATGCATATATATTAGAGATCAGGAATGGAAGAGCTAGCCAACAATAGAAAAATATATAGGCTGTTCCATTTATAACAATTAAGTTCCATATGTTGTCCACCCTGTATATATTTCCTTTTGTGAAATCATTTTGAAAACAATTAGTTGATTTGGTATAACTTTTGTGGAAAACATTTTTCTGTTTCTTTATTTATATCAAAAATTAAAGGAGGAGTCAAATTATAGTGAAAACCCCGGTACAGTTAAAGTTCAAGCTTAGTTAAGTTTGAACCTTGCTGAACTTTGACAATTTCGTACAATTTTGACAATTTTTAACCCGGCTCGAATTTGTACAATACAACCGGACCCTAGTATCACTGATTATACCCGCAAAACTAATAATCCTGTGGACTATAATTCTTGTTCTTTCACTATACTTGTATAAATTAGATTTTTTTTCTTTTAAATTCGACGTCTGATTTTGCTGATGGAATTTTTCATACCGGTACCATTCGTTATGAAGAATTTTTAATGCAATTGCCTCTCCAAAACGTCACACGTATTTTAGGATCATAAAACAATTTCATTATAATATGTTTAATTGTCAGTACCTAATCATAAATTTTAGATAGCGGTTCCATGATTAAATTTTTGTAATTATGATCTGATTATTTAGAAAATTAGTGAAGGGGATTTACTGTCGATGCCGACAGAGGTCATTCGTTTCTGGCCTAGAATCGTGAACTCATTATGGCGCACAATTTTTTTTATTACTATCTGTTTATTGATACTTTGTATGGGTAGAGTTCTTGGGCTAGAGGAGGTTATGAGAATTGATAAAATGTTCAGAATTTCGATTTGAAATATCTCTCAAAGTAAATAATAGATAATGCAGTCCGATATACGGCCGTTTTCAATAAACCTATCCATCCACCGTTTCAGTTACTGAAGATAGAAAATGCATGTGATTTCGTTTCTATGATCTATCTGTAGATATATTTCAGAATGGTTACTAATCGTCAGTAAGTGAAACGACCCGTATATAGGGGGAATTGTCCAAGACAGAATAGTGAAAAAAAAACGATCATTGTACATAATCGAGCATGACAGATTAAGATATATGTGGTTAATTACATATTGAAAAGTATATATTCTCTTAATCTGACAATTTAAGTGTGTCGACAATGTGTGGGATGGCGCAAAACTTGCAAAAAAAAAACGTCACGTGTACATTCTCGAGCGCGGTGGCCTTTTTTCTTATTTTGAAGCTAATGGTTCAAGAATAACGGAAACAATATAATCTGACAGTTTCAGCAAGCCGAAACAATAAAAATTGGCCCTAAAGGTCACAAAAATCAGTTTTTTTGAATTATCCCCTCTCCTGGGCTTTAAATTGTTTTCGCATTCTTTATAAAAGTTGCAGAGCATAACATTTTCTATAAATTTTAACCGAAGCAATTTTTTCTACGTTTGAATATTTTTGAGATATATAGCGATGAATGTACATTAGACTGGCTTTCTACATTGACCTTGGTCTTTCTCATGTGTGGCTAAGCTCCTCGCCCTCACCGCCTTCCAACTCGAAAACGGTTCAGAGTATGTGAAATTGGTTCAGAAAAAAGTTGTACAGAATTTTATTATCTACAACTTTCATAATGAATACAGAAACGATAAGAGGTACAGGAAGAGAGATATTTAAAAAATGCCTTGTTAACATCTTCAAACTCAGATTAAGATCTGCCTCTGATTAGTATCAGATTAATAGGTCAACACGTCTGCAACATCGAGATTAACCATCTGTATGACAATCTGACACGCTCGAGAATGTACAAGTGACTATTTTTTTTTGCATTTCCAAAAGGACCCCTGTGACCTTGCGTCAAGTCCGAGTTGTCCGTATCTTGAGAAGTAGCTTCCTTTGGGTCCAATGAACATATCCTCTAGAAATCTGACACGCTCGAAAAAAAAAACAACTTTTCAGTACGGCCAGCCCCACCAAGCAAACTGTCAGATTAATATGAATTTATTATCAGGGACAAGTAGGGCATATATACGCTAGAGTATGTATACCTGACGAATTTTTTTACATCTTTGAAAATCTGCAAACCCTTTTCCCACCGTTGAAAGTGCATACATCATAGAATCTTTTTTTCTTTCTACCATATACAGGGTGATTCATAACTATTGGGACATAGGCTAAGGGCAGATTGTTTGGACCAAAATGTGGCGATTGGACCAAATATACCTCAATAAAATATTGCTGTGGAAAAAGATAGAGGGCGTTAAAGTTGAATTTTTTATAAGGCGACAGAATAATATTTCCTTCGAAGTTCGACAGTCCTTTATTGAAAGAATTAGAAAAGGCATAGAAGTCGGAGGATCCATGTAGAACATTTAAGTTTATTCTTTTTGTGTCGCATTGTTTTTAATTATGCTTTATCGTCGAAATAAATAAATAAAATAAATGAATCGTTACTTCAAATCCCCTTCCGATGCTCTGAACTGTTCAATTGTGTTTTTCTTGAAAACGGATGAAAAAATATACAGCGAAATTATTACCAAAAAACGAAAAAAAAAATTCAACTTTAACGTGCTCTATCTTTCTCCACTGCAATATTTTATTGAGGTATATTTGGTCCTATCGCCATATTTTGGTCCAAACAATCTGCCCTCAGCATGACAATGCAATCGTCCAGTACGAGAACAATTTCAATGAAAGTGATAAATTATCGAATGTTCATAATGACCAACGTTGAAATTTAAATTTTGGCCTATAACTCGAAAACAAAAGAAGATAGAGGAATGCAGTTGGTGGCAATATTAGTTTCTCGAAAAATGACGATGGTAATGTGCTATGTATTTTCCTCTACCTCGTTGGGGTAAAAAAGTTGAGTTCAGGTACATATCATCATCAATTTTGCCCACCCTGTACAAGTGCACAGAATGATTTATTCGAGAGCTCCTCTTCATCTTCACCAATAATAAGGATGTAGGCGTCTTCCACGAAGAGTACCGTGCCGTCTGACTGCACATTTGCTGGTCAGTCGTTTTGTAGAGTAAAAATAATATGAACCCAAGAATGGACCCCTGTGAAACCCGAGGTGAAACCCCATACACTACGTGTTCCCACTCTGAACTCTTTTCTCCAATAATCACTTTCTGGTGTCAACATTAACGTTATTCCTCTGATTCCATGTTCTTTCAATTTCTGCAGTAATATACCATGTTTAATAGAAAACGCATAAGAAGTTCAAAAAATTTATTTTTATGTGTTTTAAGAAAGACAAAACAGTATTGGTCGAAAAATTGTACTTGTAACAATTGAATCATCTTGATGATTAAACAAATAATCGACGTTAACCGGAGAAATATAAAGATCATTATTATTTCCACTCTTGTACCTGTAAGTTAACTTTTATTTAAATTTAGTTACAATTTTGTGCTGAAATATTTTCAGACCCCTGTAAGTTCCAGTTATACCGGAAACAGACTACTACTTTCTCATTTCAAATGGCACACCCAGCATATCTTTGCACCAATTGTATCGTCAGGTAGTTGATTATATGACAATTTCAACAGTATTCAATACCTTGATGAGAGAATGTCAAGCTCGATGTCAAGGGCTTATGAGTTCTTGAGATTCAAGAAATGAATGGTGAAAACGGGAGGTCACACTTTTTCAAATTTTTCAGTATTTTTTCAAAAGCATCCACCATTTTCAAATTTTTCCATTTATTAGTATAATAACACTGTTTGCTGTTTGTACCTAAAATGTACAGATTGTTTCTGAGAAGATCATCAAATTGGACAAATCGAACTAATTAAATCTCACAATTCTCTACAATCTTTATTATTGTTTCATTCGATTCTACGTAAAAAGGGTTGGTAGTCCTCTGGGTAGTCACTTGAATGAACCGTACACCTGAAATGGAAACTTCCATAGTTATCAAAGAAAAACTTGAAATATGGGAGAAGAGCTTTTCGAATTGCTTTATTACTCTGTGACTTCTTTAAAAGAAATTAAAAGTTTATGTCCCGATAAATAATTTGGACATTTCTGATCAGTATCCCAACAAACAATTTGTTAGATACAATTCATGAAATGACATAATTATTTTTCGGAACATAAAGCTACCTTTTTTGTATAACATGAAATCAAAAAGAGATACCAACCGTATTTAAAATAGAGAAGTTTTTTCCAGCCTTGGTACACGAGATAAAAAAAAGTTGAATATAGTGTCAGTACTGGATTCCCAGTGAAAAAGTGCGTTAGAAAGTTTTTATCGTACTCAGCAGTACCTGAGTCATCTCGAAGACGTTGACTTGCTATTGTGCAAGTGCTTATTTCTCATCGGAAGAGTTGAAAAAACAAAAAAGAACTTTTACTGTCGTTGTCCCACGTTTTCTACCACTTCTGGGTCTTTGACTAACATTTCCGTAGCAAAGTACCGTGAGTGTACGTATCACACAGGCTAACATTGAATGTTACTTTCTGTTCGACGAGCCTGAAACTTGACAATGTGAAAATTCCATTTTCCAATACGTGAAACTTTTGATCTTATTGAAAACGGAACAATGAAGAGGAAATAATCAAAATGTACATTTCTGACGGTCATGGACAAGAAATAATAAAAAACTTGCTTCATGATGAACTAGAATAATTTCCTATTATAATCCTATAATTCACTTCCAAGTTCTTCGAATCTCCCAGAACATTATTCTTTAAATCTCTCAAAACATTATTCTTTGAATTACTGTGAACATACAGGGTGAGCAAGTCATCACTTGACGAATTTCACATAGTGATTCCAAAGCAATTGATAGTATTAACAAATCTCTATAGATAGTGTATGGTCCAATTAGCTTTCGTTCTGAATGTTTTCAATCAAAACAAGGCATATCTGAAAATCTACAGGTGTCCCAAAACTAGTGAATCAAACGTCACACCACGATAGAGTAGACCAAATACTATTGAATGACACCAATATTAGTGCAGCAAAAATGTACCGTTTCAAAAATAATCTGAATTTTGTGAAAATACCTAAAGTTGCCGATTTTCAAACTATTTTTTTCAATCACAGGGCCAGTTTGTAAAAGAGGATAGCGATTTTAAATCATATTAATCCTAGATTATTGTTTTATCACACCTAATTAAAATTATTTCAAGTAGTTAATCGAAAACCCAAGTAAATGTGAATTAAAACGATTGTTTTTTCTACATAATTTTTATTTCTCAGAATAAATCCCTCTATAGGGATGATAATATGGGCGAAAAACGCTGTCCTTAATCAAAACTTGGTCATTAGAAAAATAGACCGAAAATCGGCAATTTCAGGTTAGGTTTTTTTGGAAATGGTACATATTCGCTCAACTAATGTTGGTGTCATTCGATAGTATTTGATCTACTCTATCGTGGTGTAACGTTTGATTCACTAGTTTTGGACACCCTGTATAATCCTTCACGGAAAATTTTCCGATAATGAACAATTAATTTCGATTAAGATGATAGATTTTAATTTACGCTATGTTTTTTGTGGAAAAAATGTGAAATCCCAAAGCGTTTTCTATTGGTTAAACTAGTGCTGCACTCGATAATAGATAATCAAATATGAATTAGAGCATATTGAATTTTCTATTACAGCGAATTACATTATTGAAAGAGCTATCTTCAGATCTTTTTCAATGATTGTATTCTGTATTGACATCAAATTATGCACTGGCACTGCACTAGTTTTACCAATAGAAATCTTTATTACTCGACAGGAACTTTTTTGTTGCAAATTGCCTGTGAAATAACTGCGAAAATTGGTCAGAGATAATTTTCACACCCTATACAGGGTGAGTCTTTGACTTGTACAAATATTTTAACAGTAGATTTCTGAGATCAGAAACGAAACTTTTTTCCTTTACCATATTCTTCCGAATCATTTCGGTTTAAAGATACAGGCTGTTGAAATATCATAAAAAAATGTTATTCTTAGTTCTATTTAACAAACGGTTTTATCGAATGAGATGAATTTCGGAATATAGTTTTTCATTTATTTGATTAATCTTTTTCGAACACAAGATATCACCCACGTCTTCCAGTTTTCTCGTTACGACCATTACATACCATAAACATACCAAAAATTCGAAGAAAGCAACTCTTGAAACTAAGTTGGACGCTGATGAATATTTGAACGTTTTGTAAAATAAAAGTATTTTTAATATTTTCTTGTATAATGCGCATTTTTCGAGTGAATTGATCTAAAATCAAAAATATCTTTGAAATTCAAAAAATTTGATATTTTTGTGTGGCGTCATCAATTTAGCTTGTTAGTCTGCAAGGAATTTTGTTTTTCCAGGGGTGGCAAGGCTCATTATGAAAACTTAAAATGGGTACATTTTTTTATCAGAACCGAATAGGAAAAAATGCTATAGGAAAAAATGCTATAGGAAAAAATGCTATAGGAAAAAAGTATGTTTCGTTCGACCTCAAGAATTTTATATCTAATACTCATTTTCAGACCTATATTCGTTTTTTTTTCAATACCAGTATAATAGGTGTGAAATGTTCCTTCTCTAGCTCTGTAAATGAAAATTTTCCGGAATAAATTTCTCTAGCCATAATTCATTTGCTTTCATAAATGAAAGAATCTGCAAATAAACATCTCACCGAATATGGTTCTTTAGGACTTTTGGACTATAATAATAATAAAATGATTCTCAAAGCCTTATCCATTCTTTGCGAGCATCTTCCTGAATTAGAGCACATCAATTTCTCTGGAATAACTCCTTGGGAAAAGCCTGGATTATAAAAAAAGAATAAAAGTTTCTATTTAACCTTGGAGTTAGATTCCAAGTTCAAGTTGATTTTTTTTTTTTTTTTTTTGAAAAGGAGATGTACTGCTGAATATACCGCAGAATCTTGTTCTTCGTTAAAAACAGGGACCATTTTGTCTTTTTCGTTTTGCCATGAAAAATCCTTCGGGAGATATGAATTAGTGTTCCATGCTCGGAATGGTTGTGATGAAAATCTTCTACACGCAAACTACTGAGCGTAGTGGGTATTCATGGGGAGACGAAAATTCAAAGATGCGAACATAAATTAACAGCACACTGAGTAAATATTCAACATGATGAGCATTGCACAGTTCTATCCTTTTTTGATAGCTTCGGACGATTGATGAAAGCACTTGATGTACGGTATGCACCTGCATCACCTTCTATCATATTATCCTCCAGTTGTAGATGCCTCTGCATAACGATATTTCGTAAATATCCCCACGGAAAGAAATCAAGGCTTGTTAGATCTGGTGAACACAAGTCACAAAATAATCAAGTATGTAGCTGAAAATGGTTTTTTCCTTTACTTCAAGTTTTTTTTCTAACTGGAAGTTTCCATCGCTTGCTCTGATAAGATACGAAATAACAAATCCTTCAATAGACAAACGGTTATTGATACCCGGTAGTCTGAATTCGTCACGTGACAAACTTTAAAATTATATGACATATTGTCTTGGGAGCTCATCATTGTGATGGTCAGTGGTTCCTTTGGTTTTGATTCCAAACGCCGGGCTAAAGTAAATAATTTCACCGAAAAAGTTATTACTGAAAATAATCTCCACGTTTAGCGGTGGCTTCTATATTCGCAGATAGGATCCGGACGTACCGACCGAAGTGTAGACTGTGAGGGGATGGTTATGGCTCGGCGAAGGAGGGGGGAAAGCAAACGGAGCATTCTACCGAGTGAGAAGAATTACATTGTTGTCGTACCTGCCGAATGTTCTGATAACTAGAGAAAAAATTTGTTAATTCATATTTTGTCTTATCTGCTGAAAATGAAAGGATTTGGAACAACTTTCGATTTATACACTTATCATGAAGCTATACACATTTTTTCGATGAAACCATTTACCTGCGAAATAGGTAGGTGGGTAGAGAAAACATTCATATTTTCGGTATCTACTATTTTGTAGAAAAATGCCGGTCCATTTTTATTTCAAACAACGTAAGTCCATATATGTATAATTGAGAAGTTTGTCATGTACCCTGTAGGAGGGTTGGACGGTCCAGTCTATCACTGGACTTTTTTTGTACACTGAAGTTTCGTGATAAATTTCCTGAAATTCACCAAAATTCCACTTAATTCATCACAATTCTATTCAATTCATCGCAGTAATATTCAATGAAAACCTAACCTAAAGTGTTTCGCCCACTGTTACTAGATGTTTGAAGATAAGACGAATAAAAATTTGAATACATCACTTATTGGAAAAAACGCTGTATAAAACTCAACTTCAAGCATAGGACAAAAAAATTAATTTTTCTCTATTTTGTTCAAATAATCTTCACTCAGTTCTGTCAAAACAAACCGTGTAATCATATCAAGTTGCCTTCAACAAATTTCAGAACTTTATGTAGGGGGACTACAGGGATATCGAAAACCTTGAGAGATACAGGGTGGCTTAAATCACAAAAAAGTTTCGTTATTCAATGATGGGTGTGTTGGTGTAGAAAGTTCCATAATATCTCTGATGGTTCTTGAGATATTTCGAAAAAACTGAAAATAAAGATGATCTTTTTTTCTGTGAGTCATAGTCATTTGTTTTTGGAGATAACTACACGAAATTCGGTTTGTAGTCATAATCCTATATAGCGATTATACTGGTTTACCACTTTTTAGTAATTTAAGCCACTCTATATTTTTAACGGTTTTTGGATATTCCTGTAGTCCGTCTCAAAATATGTAGTTCTAAACCTGTATAATTTATCGTACACTGAATCTGTTAGTTCATCGAGCCAAAAATTGAAATATCAGTTGAAAAGTTATTATCGCCAATAGAGTCATTTATTTTCAATAAAATAATTTCAAGAAAAATTATTCAAAAGTGAAAATTTTTTTCAAAACAAAAAAACTGCTGTTCAAATTGCAGTTGAATGAATGATTATGACGACGTCAACTGCATTCCTCTACATTCTTCTGTTTTCGAGTCGATTATGACTTAGAAAACAACACTATTGTTCCAAGTCATAATTAACTATTGTTTAGGAAAAATGTAATGTTATAGCTCTTAGAAAAAAATCAGAATAAGCTACTTAATGGATGACAAAAAAGTGTCCGAATAATGGCTTCATATGAAGTTCATAGCAAAAAAATAAGTTGAGATATACCTAATTACCAAAGTTGAAATTCTCTAAATATCAACCTTAGAATATAACTCGGAGGGCATGATATAATTTATAAAAAAACAGGTGATCTTGCTCTCCAAGCAATAGGATTAAGCGTTCCCATCCACTGGTTGCCTATATCTATAAAAATGAAGATCATATCTATAAAAATGAAGATGCGATCATGTACCGTCAGTGTAGCCCTACTCTGTTGATAACCCATTAAATGCAATCCTGGACGACTAACTTTGAACAACACTTTTTTAGTCGACGTGACTTCTAATGATAACAAGTGAGCTCACGTGACATGATAGCCGCCTGTTGCCACCTTAAACCTAGTGTTATTAAATGTTCACCGTGTACTTCTTGACAATAAGCAACATAGATACTTTTTTATCTCACGGTTGGCACTTTCAGACTTTCATTTTCGTACTCGTAATAGAATGCTTTGTTCGAAACCAAAATAATATTCAAGATTTTCCACTACAAAATTGATAGGATAATCAGGATTCATTCCTTACCCCTCCCCCATTTATTGAAAATAGATTTATTTAAAATAACCTTTTTCTGGTTATTATAAGTTAATAATCATTTTCTGAATAATCAAGGTGTACTTAACAGTTTACTAGGATTAATCAAAGGGGTTGATAGAGAACATCAATTAGGGTGCAGTACGTTCTGAATGTCCATAAAACAGGGTGTCTCGCGTTGGATGGCCTATTAGACGTTTTGAGATAATCATTAACAGATTTTTTTGATTAAAATTTGGATGTTAGAAATGTGAGCGGACGATTTTTCGATTGCAATCAATTGTCACTTCTAATTCAGAACAAGAAAATGGACGATTGGTGACATTGGTGTATTGCTCTCTCACCTCATTTCGTTTGATTTGATGATGTTCACATAAACACCCTGTACATTTTAGGTCAAAAAAATCAAACAGTGTTGTACTAATACTACATAATGAAAAAATTGTAAATGGTGAAGATTATTTCTGAAAAAAAAAACTTCCCAGAAAAAATATAATAATAAGAAATAATATAAGAAATGTGAGATCTCCCGTTTTCACAATTTTTTTTTCAACCAATTAAACTAATAAAATGTTTAGTTATGTATTAGCCAAGGTGTGGCATATTGTTAAGAAGGCTGTTTGCGGTATAGGGTTTCAAAGGTCTGAAAATATTTTAGATAATAATTCATTGGGAAGGTTTTCATAATTTTGTGCTGAAAATGTGCATGTTGGGACTTTCGAAAATGAACTTTCGCACTAAAATATTTTCAGACCTTCGAACCTTCCAGTTATACCGGAAACAGTCTACTCACTACTTTCTTATTTCAAACAGCACATCCAGTAGTATATCTTCAAATCTTAAGATAACTGATTTGATGCAAAATTTAATATTGGGTAAAAACTCAACGGTTTAAGAGTTATTAGGATTCTTAAAATCACAACAAATTTTGAACACAAAATTATGATTAGTTCTCCATCTTCATATTAGGTGTTTATGAATGTCATCGCGGTGAATCAGCCTGTATATTGGTTCCATCTTGATCGATTCTATATTTTTGGTTGTAGTGGTTGAAAATAATCAAATCAGGTTGCCATGCAAGCAGCGTTGGGTATGTTCGGCATCCGGCTGGGTGGACGTCTTGATTTATGAATTTGGACAAGAGCGCTGAAGCTCAGGATTTGACTTCAGTGCTTTCTTAACTTAATTCATCAGTTTTTAATTATTTCATGTTATCGTTTTGTCGATAAACTTGAAGAGAATGGTACTATGATTGATCGCTAGACATCTTTGTGGAAGATACTGCAAAACATTGGTTTTGAATTTCACACGATAATCTATGAATATGCCTATTCGATGAAATAACCTACTGTTGTAGTTTAAATACTAGTGAACATATACAAACCTACATTCAAAAGAAAGAACAAAGGTTTCTAGAATGTTGGGATGGAACTAGTTTCTGTCAAGACAAACGGTAAATAAACCATAATCGATGATTATAGGTATACCTACCCAATGTTCACAGGATGTTCCTGAATTGAAGGTACAAACGAATAGGGTAGTAATTTTAAGAAAAAAAAGTCCCATAAACATGGGATCCCAAACGTTTCGTTTCCAAACAAGTTATGAAAACACATTCATTATTAGAAACACCGAGTTTAATTCGAAGTATCAAAACTAATAATGAATTTATTCAGCACACCTTATAAACTGAATTTTTATGGAGCTTTGGATTTTTCTGAGGATTCCGAGAGAATCGTTCAAAATCTTTTTCTCGAAATTGGTAACAGATACGACAAAACTACAAGAGAACACAAAGTTTAATATAACAACCGAGATTCTTTTTTTTACATTTCTTCAAATAAACAGTGGCTAACTAAAAAAAAGTTCT
This sequence comes from Coccinella septempunctata, assembly GCF_907165205.1. Lineage (NCBI taxonomy): Eukaryota > Metazoa > Arthropoda > Insecta > Coleoptera > Coccinellidae > Coccinella > Coccinella septempunctata. The sequence goes on from NC_058196.1 coordinate 19,109,874, forward strand.
GGAGGCAAACGGGGGATAATGTGTCAGAAAAAATATCACCCTGTAGAATTGCTATCGAAATTGGCATGTCACATGGTGTGAACTATCAATTATAACATTTATGCCAATTATTCAGTTGAACTATTTAGAGGGGAACTATAAATAGGAATATCGAAAACCGTTAGAAATACAGGCTGGCTTAAATTACAAAAAAAGTATTACACCAGTAGGATCGCTATATTGGATAATGACTACAAACCGAACTTCATGTAGCTAACTCCAAAAATAAACGAGTTATAAAAAAAAAACATAATCTTGATTTTCAGTTATTTCGAGATATCTCGGGAAATATCAGAGATATTTTGAAATTGTTTACACCAACCCACTCATCCTTGAATAACGCAACTTTTTTGTATTCTAAGCCACCCAATATCTCTCACGGTTTTCGACATCCCTGTAGTCCCCCTCTAAATAATTCTAATCCTGTATAAGAGGAAAACTAGAAAAAATTTTAACTTTAACCCATCTCGAAAACGAATCGTTTGCGGTCCCATATTTATCCCTCTAATGCCCAAGTTTTTTTTTCCTTTTTTATGATTATTTCCGTATAGTTTCAAATTAGCTTATGTAATCTACATCTTTTTTTCGCAAATAGTTAACTGATTTACATTAACACCTGTTCTCACAAAATGAACCTATACTGAAGGCGGACATGCGCAGAATAATTTTGTATCCACTTATATGCAACCAGTCTCAAGGCGGACTTGGGTATTAGAGGGTTAAAAGACTTTTTTCCTTAAAATTACTCTAGGAATCATGTCCTGTTTTCGTTTGAACCTATAATTTACGAAAACCCTGTATATGTAGATATTTTCCTTAGTGATACAATAATTTCAACATGTCCATCTATTGCATGATTGATTGTAAAGTGACCCTGTTTTATTTTTTGCTGGATATAATGGGTAGAAATTGGACACACACGGCTCAGTTTGAAGAATATTTCTATTCGTAGGTAGAAAAAAAATTCAAAATGAAAAAGTTCGGAGCTAATGTGCATATTCATATTGAAATCTAAAAATATTGTGTTGTTTCACTTGCTTCTATTATCTATTATGTAATAGGGGGTTATGATAACATGCGTTTGAAATATCCTCATCGTCAAGAAGCATGTTATAGTATTTTGAAGGTTGATATTTTGCCTGCATTTTGTGGTTATCTTTTAAATAAGATAATGCTATCAAGTTCACGTTTCGTATTTCGCCACAATCTGCTAGGAATTTTTCCTAGTAGATCTTCTTATCGAAAATAACTCTAGAGGTTAATTTCATTCAGATGTGTACAGGGTGGGCAAACGTTTCCGGCCTCGGTTTTCAAAAAATGGATTATGGCCAAAACCGCATCCCTCTATCATCTTTTGTTTCCAAGTTATTAGTGAAAACTCATTTTTCGGCTCGTCGAATTTCTGTCTATTTCGTAAAGTTTCAGTGATATCGAAAAACAACACAAGATATCACCCATGTCTTCCAGTTTTCTGATAATGACCATAACGTACCATGAAAATACCAAAAATTCAGAGAATCCAACTCTTGAAATTGAGTTGGACGCTATCTACGTTTTGTAAAATGAAAGTGTTGAAAGTGTGTCTTCATATTTTCTCGTTTCAAGTAATTTGATGTTAAAAAAAAAAAAACTGTGAAATTCGAAAAATTGGATACTTTGACCGAATGCAACTCTTTTCAAAAGATCCACAGATGTGTAGTATCACAGATTTAGCTAGTTATTCTGAAGGTAATTTCATTTTTCTAGGATTGGCACTGCTTATTATGAAAACTTTTTTGACCTCGAGTCAAAGACTCACCCTGTATATGTATGTGGTCTGAAGGTCCCTGAATTGATCGTTTTTACATCTCTTTTCACGATATTGTATAATTTTTGGTATTTCATGTCGTTAGGTCACTTTCAGTTCAAGGGAAAAATATCATTAGAATTGATGTACTGTCATAATTGCTTTTTTTTTAATTTTCAATATGGAAACAACTTTTTTATATGATCTCGCTGGCAGGAATATGTTTATGATTAAAATTTTTTTTACAGGTAAGCAAAACTTCCGAGCTTGGTGAATCCAGATAAGGATTGGACCTAGGAAATCCTTGAAAATAGTGAGTTAACAATAGACGGACCTAAGTAAAAACCATTGTCCCTATTGAATGAAATTTCTATTTCCAATGAAAGACCTCGTGAAAGACTTCATTCTCGAATATCAATCAGTGAGAGCATCGTGTCCTCGATCGTGTCTGAACAACCACTGTTACTTCAGTTTCGCGTTCATTTGTCGATTCATACGGCATACAGTGTGTCAATTTGAAAAGATACCACCCTTAATATCTCGGCTCCGAAAAAAAAGATGAACTCCGGTTCGTAGGGGGACATTTTATACGGTTTGTATCAACCCTGTTAGCATGATGACAGCAACCGCTAAAATATGAAAAGGGGGATTGAGTAACACCTTGTATTCCTTTAAAAAAAATGCCATACACTTGACCTTTTTTTTTTTTGAACAGGTACTTCCGAAAAATAAAAAAAAAGGGTAGAATAGTTTCTATAGCAATAGTTGCAATGAACATGAAAATAATGAGATAATTTTCACTATAGAAGATTTAAATATAATGTTATTCTTTTGTAGACAAAAATATAACCTATTTTCAAATTAGGCCCTTACGTTTTGGAAAACTTCGACTTGCATGTTTCAGCATGCTGTGCGTATTCTTACTTTCAATTCTTCTACATCTCGTAAAAAAAATTTCCATTATTTTCATGTTTCCTTGTAAGTCTTGCTACCGTAACTATTCTCAATCTATTTTTTTATATTTCGAATAACTAACAAAAAGGTCAAGTGTAAGCAGTTTTCAAAAAGGGATCGAATTACCTTCGAAACAAAGTGTCACCCCTTCCGAATTGATATTTTGAGGGTTGTTATTATCACGCTCATTGCATTGAAACCAACCAAGTTATTTCAGAAAAACTAATTTTTGTGACAGAAAAATTTGTGAATCTTACCACTTGTAGTAGAAAAGAACGCAGTAGGGGGTGCATCCCACATATTGTCTAACGTACTCAGAGTAGATGAAGCCAAAGTTTTTATTACTTCAGAATATTTGATTATTTACTGCTACTCCAAAATCTTGCATGAAGAATCATATAGTCGGTTGAGAAACAAAAAATGGTAGAATTGATATCACACCCAGAAATTGCATTTAGAGTTGGGTGGATATCATTACTAATGAGTGATACTAAAAATTAGGAATTGGATTTATCTGAACAAAAAACAGAATTCAATAACTAAACAAAAGAAATTTCGAATTGATATGGCCGATACCATTTCGAATTATACCATCATACTTCGATGATGGTAGAATAACTGATTCTCCGAAATCTTACAAGTAACAGAGCTTCTGGGGGGTACTTCGGTACTAATGGAGAATCAGGATAATATGAATATGTATAATAACAGCCCATTTAATGATGAATTTTAAAGTCCTTTCCATTTGAAGTTACCATTAGTTTCCATTTTCAGTAGGTCTACATGAGCTTGAAATTTAAAGCAAATTCAAAATTGATTGTGGAAGTAGCGGTTGGACGCTTTTCTGTACGACGGCTCGGGAATATGCCTCTCCTTGTGCATAGGCGTGCATGTGACGAAGTAGATGTTAAGATGTAGTTTACAATAGCAGCTGGGCCAAACTAGGAAGCAACAATGAATCATAGTTTTGTAGATTGGCGACTCCTCGGTCGGCACGTCTGTGTAGGCATGCAAAGAATGCAATAAAGGTTATACTATAACTATTAAGGTAGTATTACACCTCATTCAAAAGTCCCACGAAATCATGCGATTTTCGAGCATTGCCGCCTAGTGGGTGCTTTACTTTTAAATAGCATGCGATTTACTCGAATACAAGATCGACCGTCGAGTTATTCCAATCTGATTCCACTTAATTATTATAATAATAATAGATAGATAAAGTTTATTTAAGATATAAATCAACATGAAATACTTCAATTCATATTAACATGAAAAATTGACAGAGGCTCATTTCCTAAAAAGCTCGCCTGTTCTAAAAAAAACACATTCATGCAAATATATACAGAAACACGCATAAAATCAACATACACAAAAGTCTCTAATCCCATTATGCCCCGACACACACTGGACAGACCGAGATAAAGGATTGGAAACTCCAGTAAACGTCACCACAAACACCAAAATCAAAACTCTCACTTTCTGAAAGCAGGTGTTCCATTATTTATTATATCATGTGTATCTTCCCGATTTTTGCTGAGGAGCCATATAATCACTTTTTTTCTGAAGGTCTTACAACTTATAATACCTAGTCTTCAACTCATCAAAGTATAACCAAGATCTTGGCCCTACGGTTTTTACAGCTCGGTCACCCTTATAATGATTTAGTCTATGTCTCGTGAAATAACTGTGATAAATCAATTGAAGTTCTATTTTTTGCACTTTACAACCCCCACAATCCTTGAAAAGAACTGCTGCCCTACATCCATCACCAGTGCAACTTCTTACAATTAATCACTTGAAAAATATCAACCTTACTCTAAATGCAAGCATTTCTGAGTGTGATATCAATTCTCTCATAATTGAACTAAGAGAAAAAATGTCCTATGTCCCACAATCTTCCTTAGTTGTTGAAGACTACTATAGTTTCGAGACCTAGTCTCATTTTCAAGTCAAAAACTACAGAGAATATACATTAGTCACCTAGGGTCATACATTATAAATGAACAAAACATACTTACAAACTACAATATTAAAATAGACAAATTAGTAGTAGTAGTAGTAGTAATGTTTATTTAGAGAATCCAATACATGTATACACATATACTTATGTATCATCAGAACGAAATAATGTCAAAAACAAAAATATAGAAACTTTTCTCAGCAAAATTACAAAGAAGCATTTAGGTACTCTAGCACTGTGTAAGGCTCCAGCTCAATTAACAGTTTGTGTAATTCTCTCCTGAAAACATATTTGTTGTCCATTTGCTTGAAACGTAGAGGTAATCTATTAAAAAGCTTCATACAAGCATACTTGGCTCCTTTCTCTGTAACTGTCAGCCTATGAATGGGGAACACAAAATTGCAGCTTCTACTATTGTAAGAATGAGATGGTAAATTTTCTCTGAAATATTCTCGGTTCTTGAAAAGAAACATGAGACATTCCTCAATATATACTGCAGCAAAAGTTAACAAACCACTGCTTCTAAAAAAACCTCTGCAGGATGCTCTATAGCTAAGTTTGTTGATAATTCTTATGGCCCTTTGAGTTCTGAATATTACATCTGAAGCCCTGACCATAAAAAACCACTCCATATCTAAGAGGTGCTTCAAAACATGAGGAATAAATCATTTTCAAACCACACACATTCAAATACTGTGACATCACTCTTAAAGTGTAGCACACCGAATTCAATTTCTTGGTAAGTTTATCAATGTGAACCTCCCATGATAAAGTTTCATCAATTGTCATGCCCAGTGATCTTGCCTCCGTGCTCACACCAATCTCTACCCCATTTAAGCTAATGTGATCGGGACAATCAACATTACTTCTTCTAGTTTTGAAGAAAACACAATCGGTTTTGTTATGATTCAATAGCAGCCCCTCATTAGAGATCCAATTCGATAAAGCTTCATAAATTTTATTCAAAGTTCCAGTTAAAGCATTTAGGTCTTTCTCAGCTACTAAAATATTTTTATCATCTGCATAATCACAGAGAAAACAATTCAAATTGGCAACAGAAATGGGAGCATCATTTATATAAATAATAAACAAGATTGGACCTAGGATACTACCTTGTTGAATGCCTATTTCAACGGATTCTAACCTGCTGCTTATACATTTCTCGAAAATTTTCGAAAAGCTGGGCAGCAAGCTTATTGGCCTATAGTTCTCAATCTCTGCGACATTGCCTTTTTTGTGTAGGGGTTTGATTGTTGCTAATTTTAATGCATCCGGGAATATTCCTGATTCAAAAGATGTTTTTATTGCATATGTTAACGGTGTACTGATTTCATTAATACAAAATTTTATGAGTGATGTTGGAATCTCATCATAGCCAGTGCTATGTTTATTTTTGAGGCTTTTCACTGAAACTATTATTTCTTCCTCCATTATTGTTTTGAAAAACATGGACTTATTTGCTTGTTGGAAATAAGGAACATGATTCTCTTCAATTGAATTAGGCACCATGCTCATTGCAGAATTTAAAAAGTACTGATTGAATCTGTCTGCAATTTCCACTCTCTCACCATCCACTTGTGTATCTCTAGGAGCATCTGATCCGGCCTTTATTCTATTTATTATCGCCCATGTTGTTTTAGATTTATTATCAGATTGCTCTATTTTGTGTTGGTAATATGCACCCTTTTTTCTTGCTAGCATCTTCTCATATGCGATTTTTGCATCTTTATATTGCTGTCTGAAAGATTCATTTACAGAGCTAATAACAAATAAAATGTCTAGTTGTCTTTTACATTCTTGTATTTCAGGATCCATCATATTTTGTTTTGGAGGCTTCTTTCCCTGTTTTATTGTCTTCACTGGAAAACTAAGATCAAAATAATGCCGAAAGATACTGTAAAACTTTCCCCAAACTTCATTTGCTTCAGTTGACTCATAAACCTTGGACCAATCTGCACCGCTGAGTCTGTTCTGCCATATAAAGACCAATCTTAATACAATCACCCGAATTCCCGAATCAAGTGGCGACAAGCAAAAACAAATTGAACAAAAAGAGTTAAAATATGTTTATCAAATTACAAAGTGAACACACATCTAAATTAAGAAGCAACAAGCAGGTAGAAATATGTTCAAACTCGTCATCAGAACAAGGACAGCAGGACAGTTGAACTATAATTAAAATAAAATGCTAAGAAATTCACTAATTTAAACACAATTGGTTCACAAGAGGTCTTAACTCGTTCAGAGCAATGAAAAGTAGACAGGTGTAAAGTCATAACCAATTTGTTCATTCAAAATATGACGATTATTTTCATAAGCCTATAGAATTTCCATACTTTCCAAATTGTCCAATAAGGAAACCTTTTTCGCTAAGTGTAATGCTCTGAAATTTGTGTTTGTGTCGAATGTGTGATCGGTGTCGATAAGGTGTTTGGCAAAAGCCAGTCGAGTTTGGATTAGGACAACTCAAATATTCTTTAGTGCGGGTTTTAAAGTTACTGAAAATTCTTCCTATATAAAACACAAGTTCATCCTGAACTGAGCAACCAGGCCTAATAGTTGGGAAGCCGACGATGCTAAATCGGGATTTACTCGAGCGTCGTGGAGACCTACTCGATTTTGAAGATTAGATGGAAGAAAAATATGTTCTATGATATATGCACTTTCAGCGGTGAGGAAAGCGTCTGTAGGTTTTCAAAGATGTAAAAAAAAATTGGCAGGCGTACATACTCGAAGTGTGATAATGAATTCATGTTGATCAGACAGCTTGCGTGGTGGGGCTGGCCGAACGGAAGAGTTGAAAATGGTAAAAAAAAATTTGAGCGTGTCAGATATTTAGAGGATATGTTAATTGGATCCAAAGGAAGCTATTTTTCAAGAGACTGACAATTTGGACGTGACGCAAGGTCACAGTGGTCCTTTTTCCCAATCTGAAGATGAAAAAAGGCATTTTTTCAAAAATATATCCCTTCCTGTATCTCTAATCGTTTCTGTATTCATTATGAAAGTTGTAGATAATAAAATTCTATACAACTTTTGTCTGAAGCAATTTCACTTACTCTTAACCGTTCTTGAGTTAGAGGGCGATAGGGGCGAGGAGCTTAGCCACACATGCGAAAGGGCAAGGTCAATGTAGAAAACCTGTCTACTCTACAATTGTCAAAATGACAAGGTATTTCTACGATGACAATTTCGAAATTAGTCACGAAAATTTTAGTGTCGTCTGTGACTGAACCTCAGAATGTACTATTTTCCAACGAGTGAATTTTCGCTTCAGCATGTATCGCTTAACACCTCGCATTAATCCGCCATATATCTCAAAAACGTTTGAACGTAGAAAAAAATGCTTGGGACAAAACTTGTAGAAAATGTTATGCTCTACAACTTTCATAATGAATGCGAAAATGATTTGAAGCCCAAGAGAGGAGATAATTCAAAAAAACTTATTTTTGTGACCTTTATGGCCAATTTTTATTGTTTCGGCTTGCTCAAACTGTCAGATCATATTTTTTACGTTATTCTTGAATCATTAGCTGCAAAATAAGAAAAAACGCCACCGCGCTCGAGAATGTACACGTGACTTTTTTTTTGCAAGTTTGGCGCCCCTCCACACATATTCGACACGCTCAAATTGTCAGATTATGAGAATATATACTTTTCAACATGTAATTAACCACATATATATTAATCTGACATGCTCGAGTATGTACAGTGATCGTTTTTTTTTTACTATTCTGACAGGCTGTCCTAGACAATTCCCCCTATATACAGGTCTAATTTTTGGTATAGGTACTCTACAGGGTTCCCTTAATTTAATCTGACACGCTTGAGTAAATCCCGAATTTCCCTCTTTGGCTCCCCAACTACCAGGTATTTTACTGATGAAGCCTCCGGTACCGAAATGTTTGGATCTATCTGCAATGCCCCCAGCAGTTTGCTGCTGTAGCTGTTGAATGGATGGTGTCTGGTCTTTTTTAAATTGACAGTTAACTTAAACGGCCCACAGACGAGCATTTTAGTTGACAACTATGTTGTCAACGAGGTTGAAGGAATATCAACCACCAATCGGCCCACAGACGGTTGTTAACACGTCATGTTGACAACCAAGTTGTCAACTAGGTTGCTCGTCTGTGGGCCGCTTACTGTATCTAAACCATTCCACAATCTTTTTGAAATTCCTTTCCGACTTTCTTCAGCCCCTGCCACGTTTCCGCTCTATAAAGAATTGCTGTGTCGTCCGCGAAACTGAGAACAATTCCCTCTGTGTCCAGTGTCAACAAATTGTTGATGTAGATGGTGACGAATACCGGACTCAATACTGTTCCCTGCGGTACACCGTAAGCGACCGACGATAAGTCATTTAAGCGGCCTATAGACGAGCAACCTAGTTGACAACTTGGTTGTCAACACGTCGTGTTGACAACCAAGTTGAACGTCTGTGGACGTTGGTGGTTGATATTCCTTCAACCTCGTATAGTTTACAAGCTCGTTAACAGCATAGTTGTCAACTAAGTTGCTCGTCTGAGGGCCGCTTTAGCTTTCCCTCCACATCTACCATCTGCTTGCGATTCGACAGGTAGGATCGAAAAAGGTCGTATGCTTTGCCTCGCACACCTACAACCTCCAGGTCTACAGGTCTTATTTTTGGTAGAGGTACTCTACAGGGTCCAAGGTATCTCCCCTTATATTAATCTGACACGCCCGAGTAAATCCCGAATTTCCCTCTGGGGCCCTTGGGGAGTCCCCAACTATAAAAGTTTGCGTGCCATGCCGGAATGATGTCGGTAGGATTCGTTGCTTCCTGAATTAGCCGTAGTGCAATGCATCTATATGATGGTTTCACGACATTTTTAACTGCTGGCGAATTGACCGTTCGCGTCCAAAAAGCCCAAAATGCCCAAAATTCGACCCGAGCCTCGATTGTCATTCCTGTAGTTTTTGACATACATATAACATCTGAGATTTATTTCAAATGATGAACTTGTAGTTTTTTCTAATTGCTAACTACAAAAGTGTTAAGAATTTTACGCCTCCATTTAAAACCTCTCGATCAGTACTCTTGTTTCATAACATATCCTCGGCAACCTACATCTGCCTTAATTATCGCCGCAAAACATTTTCCACTCGGCATGGAAAATAGTTCGGCAATTCGGTCGTAACGCCTACTCAGTGCGCGAGCTCGGCGTGACGGTTCACGTGGACGCGGATGACGTTCGATTTCGTCTCAGTAGACCGCCGGGAAACTCTCGTTGATGTACAACGTTGCTCTCTTGATGAATATTCATACACTCGGCAATGTAGTAGTAGCGTTCGTCGTAATGCTTCATGCTGTATTTTTTATTCAGCGGTAATTCATCCATGGTGAATAACGGGTGAATTTTCATACGTCAGTTTTTCGTTGTTAGTTCAATTTGAAATGTTGGGGATAATAAGTTCTGATCGATGAATCTCTATTTTTGGCAATGATTCTGGGTTTCCAGATTTACCAACGGTTGTGCGTAAAATAATAACGATGTTTTCTGAGTTCGTGAAGTTTTACCTTTACTCACGAGTACTTAATGCCCGTCAGGCAGTACAGAAACAACTTTTGAATTAACTCGGTAGCTTCCGATTTGAATGCAACTGTTCTAAATAAAAAAAAGTACCTACTACGATCTCTAGAAAGGTTTTTACGAGAGCATTTTTCCGTCAATATGAATGATTTTTGTCTGTGACACAGGTAACGCTGGTGAACCCATATTTCATAAACTTCATTTTTTTTCTTACGGCAAGCTTATTGAATAATCGCATTTTTAGATTCCCCATCGGATTGACTTTGATCACATGACATCACTGATATTCCGAAGTTTTGCAAAGTTATTTAAGCTTATTCTCTATTCGGGATGATCAAAACGATGATAATATCTGCTACTTGACCTTCAACGTTAGAAATATGAAATTTTCTAGAAACGCCACTGAAACCAGAACACACTGATATTGACGTTGAATACAGGATATTCATAAAAACATGTCGAATTTTAATTAGAGTTCTTTTGAAAAGCCTCATTTTTTTCACCAATTATGATTCTATTCCTAAAAACAAATGAAAATGTCCTATCAACCATAAGCGTAAAACTGACCACATACGAGATTTTCAAGAAATAACACGATTCTAAGGTAAGTAATGAAGTTCTAATGATTTATTTTATTATCAAGAAATTCAACATGGAAATGGTGAATATCAGAAATTCACCGTGGAGAACAGTGGTCATAATGTATGGTTAAGACTGGTGGTTGGCGAACAACTATGTTTGGGAAGGATGAAAAATTTGGTGTATGCAACAGATGATAGACAGGGCCAGTGACGGCTTTGAGGACATTTTAAGAGGCTAAAATTTTGATCAGCAGTGGATTTAAGAATTTTCGGTTAAACAATCATTGTTTTTTTCAATACACAGGGTATCCTTAAATATCAGGTACAAACGACAAGAGGAGATTCCTTGAGTTATTTCAAGAAAAAAAAGTTCTCATAAACATGGGACCGCAAACGATTTATTTTTGAGATACAGGGTGTTAAAGTTAGAATTTCTTTCAAGTTTTTCTCTTATAGTATCCACAAGATATTCAACTGAATGGGCATTAATATCATAATTGTTAGTTCACACCATGTGACATGCCAATTTCGATAGCAAATCTATTTTTGTTGACGCACTGTTGATTTAAAAAAATGTGAAGAGAAGCTTTGTTATACTAAACTTTCGAGAAAAAAAATTCGAACGATTTACTAGAAATCCTCAGAAAAATTCAAATTGTCATAAAAATTCAATCATCAAGCTGTGGTGGATAAATTCATTGTTTTGACACATACTCGGTATTTTTAAGGTGTTTTCACAGCTTGTCTTGATACTGATCCAAAAATTCAAACTTTAACTCCCTGTATCTCAAAAACGAAACGTTTGCGATGCCATGTTTATGGAAAAAAAATTTCTCGAAATTACTTGAGAAATGTCGCCTCTTCGTTTGTACATCCAATTCAGGAACACCTTGTAATGAAGAGTGTTTTTACCTTGAATTAATTCGTATCGAAAATAGTTTCCAAAATATATTCTATCGCCAAGCAAGAGCCAGCGTGGAGGCGTGTTACTTTTTGCCTAATTGCCTGAAATTTTTTCTCAAAATCCAATCTACAATAGTTTAGTGAAGTTGAATTCAATATAAATTTCATTTATTATATTTTCGATCCAGTATTGACCCCTGAAAACAAGATCACAAAGTTTCCAAAATTCAAGTTTACAACGAAGGCCTTAAATTTGAATTAAAGGGACGCAAACCCCTTTTGAAAACCATCCCTATCGGTGATCGAAGATAGTCGAACTCAGCACGAGAGAAATTGCGTCCTGTAAAGGAGCGGGAACCAGCTGAACTCAGCCTCCATTGGTCCTATTAGAACCTCAGATATTCCTGTTCATTCGGCTGAATTCTCACCTTGTTAGCTTATGGGGACTCTGAAGGTATGAGTGAGTTATGCTGTTCAAATGCCGAATAGCCACCCCTAATGTGCAATAGAATGCAGTATAGCTCTACGGTCTCTATATGCGAAGCTAAATTTTCACGAGTTTGAAACGAAGGATTTTCATGTTTTTGTGAATAGGTACCCTTTGGAATTATTTCGTCTAAATGAAAATGGCTTCTAACGGCCTGAAAATTGCATCCTTCTAACCTTAAATATCAAGTAGCTGGCCATTTTCTGATCATCCCCAATAGACAATGAGCTCAAAAAAATTCCAGAAACTTCACAATATCAGTGAAGTCATATTATCAAAGCCACATTCAAATTCGGTGGGGAATCCAAAAATGTGATAATTAATTCATCATGACATTTGAAAAAACAAAATTGAGATCTAATTTTCGGTCCTATAGGTACATAAGGATGTTTAAGATTTTTTCGAAATCCGTTTCAACACAGTGAAATTAAATCTTGAATAGTTATCAGTGAGGTTACTTAAGATTGAATGAATCTGTAGTGAGCCTTAACTAAGCACATACGAAGGATCGACCCCTAGTTGAACTGTGGGTGTTAGGATAGTAGTAAAGGTTAGGGTTTGATTGGGGGTAGCAGGCATGCATCTGTTCGATCTACTGATTTTTTTCGTTCCTCTTATTTTGTCGATTGGGTAGGTACAAAAACATTATTTCTTACGCATAAAGCAAGAAAATTGCGAAGAAAATATGAATAAAAAATTTTTCTTTCGTTCTAGAAATTTGAACCAATATTGAGTAGTATAAAGGCATAAAATGTTCATTCATTCATTGCTGTATCCCGTTACCGGGAATAAATCTACAAAAAGACAAAAAAAAGAACAGACAATTCCTTAGCGCTAATTGCCACTGTACGCCCTCCTGTGACTGAAGAGACCCAACCGCGACCTACAGATCCTTCCACACTCCGGGCATGGATAGTCACCAACCAGATCTGGCCCCCGCTGTATTCTTCTCGAGTCTCCATTATAACTGTGCACCATAGACCTCCACTGTGACCTGTCTAACGATAGTTGTTCCCAGTTATGATTGGCATTAACTGATTTTAGGGATTGATGCAGTATATCCTTATACTGGCCTCCTGGTTTCTGGGCTCCCTCTGTTAATTCGCCATACAGGGCTATTTTGGGGAGTCTTGTGTCTTGCATCCTCAGAATGTGGCCGCTCCATCTGCGGCCATCTGTGACGGGCCCTCGTTACTTGAGCCTCAATTGTTGTACAACTCGCGCGTTGCAAGACTTCTGCATTCGAAACTTTGTGGAACCATCTGATGTGCATTATCTGTCTTAGATGACGTTGTTCACGCTATTTAATATGTCGCCTGTAGGGCGTCCAGCTTTCGCTTCCGTAAAGAAGCGTTCGTAAGAAGACTGCTTTGTAAACAGCTGTCTTGGTCAGATTGAGGTGATTTTGAAACACTCTGACCTTTAGCTTCCAGAATGCCCGTGATGCCGAATTGATACGGTTAGCCCTAGCATTTATGAAGCTTCCCAAGCATTTGAACTGCTCGACCTGTCCTAGAGTTTCATTCTCCAGGCTGATATCTGTTTGAAGGTTTTGTGGCGGACTTATCAGGATTTTGGTTTTGTCTATATTGAGTCTAAGCCCTAAAGCTTCGTATATATGTTTATAGGTGTCCAGCATTATCTGTAGATCCTCTGGGCTGCTAGCGATAAGTGCGATGTCGTCTGCATATTGAAGTTCCGTGATTAAGGCATAAAATGATCGACATTAATTCAGACAAACAGGGTCTGTTTCTCCTTTCTTCCAGAGAATGAACAATCATTTTCGAAACGTCAGAGAAGCCGTCTGAGGAATCTCACATCCAAGAAGCCGCCAGTCGCCCGATGAAACTATCTGGTCACGTTTAGGCCTGCCGCAGACATGCAACTTTTCAGTTTCGCGATAGTTGCGCAGCAGTTTGATTGCAAGCGGTTCGAGTGCGCACACATACGCAATCGTTCAGTTTGTGTCGAGGCGGAAACTATTCGATCGCATAACTTTTTAGTTGCATATCTGCGCGGCCCCAAATAAATGCATTGTAGTCACTTCTGCAACTAAACAGTTGCAAAACTAAAAATTGCATGTCTGCGGCAGGCCTTGAAGAGAATGCCGACAAGCAAGATAATCATAAAAAACTCTATAGGGGAATAGGGGGGCGCAGGTAGTGACTTGCTGACTGGAAACGTTATTTATTTTTTACCTTATTTGTATTTCTCTATTTTTCGGTTATGAATCTATACCTTCATCGGTTAATATTGAAATTACATGTTTCGTTCATTATATTATCAGAAAAATAAATCGCGTATCGGCAAGTACGACTGAATAAAATTATCGGGGCCCATTTACGGCCTTTAGTGCCGAGGCCACCTGCGTATGATATTCTCCTCATATTCATATTTCATATTCATCTTCATTTCATTTCAGTACGTCCTGCCCATTGATAGAAAAGACCTGGTATATTGATATAAAAAAAAATTTCATAATAAAATGACGTTTTTATCTGAAAAAAATATTCAAATATCACAATTTTACCCGATTCGGCACAATTTGGTCCGAAACAGAGGAGGGGTGTGATGTGGAGTGAATTCGTACCCGACAAAATCAGGTGGTATGTATGGTTGACGAGCACAGTTAGGAGAATATATTGACTGAAAAAAAAAATTGAAATATTCAAATTTTACTCGAAACCAGAAAATTTCCATTTTATTGACCCACTAGCTCGTTATTGATTCCTAGAAATAGTTGTGAATGGTTTTAGATACTTGTACCATCACCCCTTTTCGAGAACATCGTTCATTATAATATTACATTTCCACTTTTCAATGTCAATCCTGTACCAGTCTTGATTATGCCGCTTCACCGAGGCGCCGAGGCAAACGCGTGGCTAGAACTCGTGGCTGCTTTCACACTGGTACCAAAAAGTGTTTGCCGGCTTCACGCACCTGTGCAGCTTTTTTTGGGTAGGTGCAAGAGGGGACAGTGGAAGGTAAAGTGAGCTGCTCGGGTGCTTCAAGCCCAAACCAAATCTAACGCGTCTGTGCTTGAGGAAGATGCACCGGAGCAGCCCAGGAGTTGCTCAAACGGTCAAAAAGATAGCAGTAGTTTACTCAATGTAAAGATGGGCTAAAAATACTTCAGCAATAAGAGAGCACTTTGTCAACAATGGTCTGGCACTGAACTCAGTGTAAGTTTCCCAAATCAATCTTTACCTCACCTCACACGATAAGCCAATATTTTCGAATGATCGCGCATATCCCATAAAATTACTCAGATAGTCGAGAATGAACTGAACCATTGTAAAATATGATGGTTCAGACATCGGTTCCATTTTGATATCATATGAGATGATAACTACGCCTTTCCATAGGCGATTAATCGTGAAATGATTTATTTCGACGACTTCCAGGTCCTTTCAAACAAAAAAGGCTCGCCTTTGAAAACACCCTGTATGATCAGTCACGGAGTGAATTGACTGGAATTTCGAAACTATCCTGAAAAATCTATTTGGAAATACATACATAATTCATGAGCTATTCGCCGGCCATTGGCAGTGGGACCCCTGAGGCCGAATCAGTGCGGTCCGATGGTTATTCCACCTCGTGCAGGGTTGTGGGGAAATTATTACTGCCTGCGTGGCGCCGGTGGCTTGTGTTTAGTAGATATCTCTATCCCCTTTTTCAGAACGGGCCAAATTTCAATTTCTAGGTCACTCTAAGGCCATGATCAAAAATGCAAACGCTAGTGGTAGTCAGAAGAAGTCAGATTTGCTGGAATTTCTAAAACTCTCCATATCTATTTTCAGTCTTCAGTTAGACTAGCTAGAGTATTTGTATTGTAAGTAGCAAAATGGCTTGAATACGAAAGGGTTTCCTTATCTGCAACTAACCCTATTACACCATATCTCCTCATTTGAGAGGTGACTTTACTTTTTTATTCCAAGGTATTGCGTTAGTAAAAGTGTAGGCAAAATTCGATAGAATTGAATGGCAGCTCTGTAACCGTGAGAGTTCGGGGAAAAAAGGATGGCATGTTTCCGATCTCGATTTTCAAAAGATTCATAATGGCCAAAACCGCATCCCTCTACCTTCTTTTGTTCTCAAGTTATATATAAGTGAAAACTCATTTTTCGGCTCTTTGAATTGGTTCCTCTATTTCGTAAAGTTTCAGTGATATCGAAAAACAAATGTTACATTCTACAGACACTTTTTCGTGTAGAATGCAGTGGCGTAGTATAAAGATTCAGTGGTAACTTTCATTTTTTGAATATTATTTATTTTTACATTTTCCATATTAGTATTACCTCAATTAATAAGATAAGAATTCGGAATTCATAGAATTGAATTATAATATTATAATACATATAAATACACGCTGTGAGAGTTTTACAAATATCGAAGAATCGCAATAATTCTGGCATTAGCAAAAAGTAAATTGATATCTGGGGTTTTTTAGTTCATAAATATGAATATATAACTCATTTCGATGAAGCTCATAAAGGGGACAAGGTTTAGCCAATAATATGAACCAAACACGTCCTATTTTTCCATCTGATCAATATCAACCTTATGAAACAGAACTTCCAGATCTATTCGCGATAAAAACTCGCACTATTTTTATTTCGGCCTCATTTGGCTCAGAATCATTCATTTTTGACTTAAGTTTCACACCCTGTAACTCGCGAACTAGGTATGTAAAAATTTTATCCAGTCAGCTGAAAAATTTCCTGGATCAAAAAATGTTTCTTAGTCTTCAGGGGGACATCAAATGCAGATAATTAATCTGACCTTGGAGTTTGATTTCAAGGTCATCTATTTGCAATTTCAAAATTCAGCTGCAAAGAGATTTCATTATCTCGCTGTACAGTTGGAAAAATATTCAAACTAGTTGTTTTTTAATATGTTCCTACCGAATACAAAAGCTAATGATTCTATAAAAAATAACTTCGAAGTACTTCATCGTGGCCATCTTGAGCAAGAAACAAGTCATATCTTCAGAGACATTCATTTCATGGAAAAAATGGAACAGACAAAATGTTTTTATTTTTTCACTAAGATAAATATCCTGCACAGAAACATGTATACCTATTCCCTATTCACAAAAATTACTTGACCTTGAAATGACCTTGAAATCAAACTCCAAGGTCAGATTAAGTGTCTGCATCCGATGTCACCCTGAAGACTAAAGATCTTTCTTTCGAAGTTCAAAGCATTCTTTGATCCAGACTCTTGCCAATCCACATCTCCAAAGAAATACAGTTTATGAATAAAAAACCCGAAAGAAACAAAATGATTTTAGTTTTTCACGAAGATTGATATCCTGCAAAGAAAAATGTATATTTCCTATTCAAAAAATTTACTTGACCTTGAACTCAAACTCTTTGGTCAGATTAATTATGCATTCGATGTCTTCCTGAAGACCAAGAAACGTTTGAAACATGTTTTGATCCAGGCTCTTCCCAAGAAGTTATTTCAGTGGATCCCTGTATAGTTCAGCAAAGAGAAAAGTATGCAGAATTTATTTTTTTGGTTCCTTGAGGTTGATTCTCTCAGCTAATGCTCGATTTTGATTAATAACATTCAAGGACAATCTCAAAAATTTCATGCCGAGGGCTAGCAGGTTTTACCAGGATCAATTACAAAGCACTTGTTCGAATTCTCTTCTTATTGCATCTCTTAAGGGCAGCTTTCCTCTTCAGTTCACCTTGTACAGAGCCTCACCAGAAACCAAACAGAAGCATAGCAAAAATTACCACAATAAGTCGTGTTTTCTGGGTATATACTCATTTTCAAGCTAATTATTATTCAGGGTTTCTGGAGCTATAACCTACCAATGAAATCGTCAACGTTTCACTTATCATTCTATAATAACTGACCAAAAGATAACAGAGGCATATTGGCTCTGCCGTCAACCACGATTTTGGCAGAAATAGCCACCCTTTTCGATGGTCCCATGAAATATGGACCGAAAACTGCAAGTGGAGCGCGTCGTGGACGACCGCGTGGCGGTAAGTTCGGCGGCCGATTCTCGTCGTCTCCAATGCCTGTCGTTGCCGAGGCTCCTTTCGATCCGTTGCTGAGCGCTATCTGTGCCGCAGAGACACACGATGGCGGATGCGCCTTGTTCGCGCGCTCTAACACCGTCGCCAAGAAAACGTGCCCGTTCAATGTTGACGTTGAGATGGATCCGACGCATGTACAGCCGAACATCTTCTCCTGTCCTCCGATGGGTACCGCGTTTTACAGGTTGGTATTGAGGTGTAAAATTTGTTGGTACCCCTTGCTTCATTCGGGTCGAAATATCCGAACAGTTCAAGAATTATCCAAAAACAGTTCCCATTTTAATCATGAGAATATCTTCGAAATATCGACAACGCAATGTTAGCAATAATTTCGGTTGTTGCTTAAAATATCCACTAAGGCCACCCGCCAACATGCTCACAAGAACCAAAAACAACAAATAATGAAGATAAGAAGTCTACCCCGACCTACTACATTTTCCTTTTAATTATAGATCCAAAATTATCTTGAGAAAATGATAATGAAATACAAAAAAGAATTTCAAATTATATGAGTTAAGCCCGTTTGCAACAGCCGAGAATTCTCTAGAAAATTTACTCGAGATTTCATGCGCCTTGAATTCTTTACCGTTACATACGCACTTTCGGTAGAGAAGTCTCGGCTGTTACAAACAGGCACACCTTCAGTTTTGGTTAGCACACCATGCATACAATTTCATTCGCTCAAGACACCGTCATTAAAGAATCAATTGAAAATAACAATGCAGGACCATACTGAGGTCAGAGATGCCTCAGTAACACTACAAAAGGAGTGATTGCACAGTGCATGGTGCTGACCTGTCGGTGCTACTGCGCCTGAATACTCGGTGAGCAGTCTATTATACAGGCTGTTGCAATAAAAATAATCCGCACCTGATATTTCTCATATTATGATGATAAGGGATTTTGAAGAGGGAATAGAGGTCGAGTGACTATACACTTCAAAGGACATCCAATTCCTTTTTCAGTAATATCTAACTCGATTCTCCCAGATTTGGTAAGAAAACTAATATTCTCTTATGAACAGAAATCATACAAATTAAATGTTGCCCCATTCGCTTCTATAGAATAAAAATAAGACTATTCAGAAATTTGAGATATCTTGAGGTTTCTTCGTGATCCGATGGAATCAATTTTTCCTGCAAATTCTGAACAAATAAGATTCACCTATCCTTTGCGTTCGATACTGATAATTTTTATGTCTTTACAGATCCTTACCAGTACCTAGAAGACATACGCCGTATTTTGGTCAACCTGACTATAGAATATATGAGCTCAATAAAAGGTTACAGCAGAGGACGGAGGTAAGCGTAAGTTGATCATTTTTCATGTATTTATTCCTTATTTACATTTGAATTCAACTACTTTTTTATTCCAAAAAGAATATAGATTTTGTTTCATTATTATTATAAGCCAATAGAATTGGGCAATTTGAATTATTGCCAAACTAAAAGCTCAATATTCCACAGCTGTTAAGTAACTATATAACGCGAATTCAACACCACCAGCAAACCAGTGGTACCCACTGTATTATATTAAGACACTAAAATAAAGTTATATAATTTATATTCATATTTATTATACATACATTTCAACTGTCTAAATTGTTTAGGTCAAAAGGAAGCCTTTTTTTCATCACCATTGTTTCCGATTCGGCCTAGATAAAAAGATATAGCTATTTTAAATTTTCATAATAAGCTATCCCATTCCTGTAAATACAAAATTTCAGAATTATAAGCTAAATCTACACTACACTAGACTACACATCCCTGGACCCTGGATCATTTAAACAGAATTTCATTCAGCCAAAGAACCCATTTTCTCGATTTTCACAGATATTTTTTATTTTTGAATAACCCGAAAACGACGCATCATACGAGAAAATATGAAGTATACTTCAATTTTCCAAAAATGCCAAATATTCATTAGAGGGCGTCTAACTTACGTTTAAATAATAATAATAACTACTTGATTTCTTATTGCATTCTACATACAAATACATAAAGATAACACAAAGGTTGGGTTCTTTGAATTTCTGGTATTTTTATGGTATTTCATGATCATTATGAAGAACTGGGAGATGTGAAATTCTGTGTTCGGAGGAGATTCGTAACATAAAAAAAACTATGTATATGCCTAAATCATTTGTGAGAAATATCGGAAAATTACAATTTTTTCTAACGAAATCGAGTAGGATCTGTTTTTCATAAAATCAATCACTATAGGAACTTTATGAAAACACCTCGAAAGTTGAGCATTTTAAGGACTTTTGGAGTACGGAATTATTTTCTAGGGCAAAATTTGTGCTTCTTTTAATTAATTATATAATTTGACATACGTACATTTGTTATTGTTTTTCTCTTTACAGGAGAGTGATAATTTATGGTGGGACGCCTTTGCAACGGAGTTCTTCGAAGATGACGCTTCCTTAACGCTGGCGTTCTGCTTGGAAGATGGTCCTAAACGATATAGTGAGTATTATTCTATTTATAATAAGTTTTTTTTGCGGTATTTGTCATTCATTCAATTTTTTTCTAAATACGTCGATGTATTATTTGTTGATAAATTTTTCATACTGTATACTGTAATGTTCTTTTCTCACTTATACATGGAATTTAATACACGGCTGCAAAGACAGGAGGCCAAGCTTCTATGTACTAGAAGAGTCTCTTCTCTTCTGTCCTATACCTAAAATGGAAACTTTTAGAGTTATCAAAGAGAAATTTAAAACAGAACAATATGTTTTCGACTGAATTAGGCACATAAATCTGTCCTCGTGGAATATGCCTTGAAGGTGTACTTCAGACAGAATTTATTTTCAACATAAAGCTAGTATCCTAATATGAATATAGGTGATACCTCGAGATGTACAAAAGTAAAAGTAATATCAAAAGAAGGGAAGATATTCATGGAGTACATGTCGCTTGGCTGCTAGTCATCGATAAGACGAATGTAAAACCAATGCGAAGTAGAGGCAAGAACCAATGAACGCCGGCTTCGTTGTGCTACTTCCGGTGAGATATCATCTTGGACCGAGATTCCTCTGAAGATCCAGCAGCCTCAAAAGACACTTCTCCGTTGTATCAGATGAAAACCTAAAAAACAAAGACTAAAGATCTTTTCTTATGTTCACATAAAGTTACTAAAATGATTTGAACTTCACTATTCACACAATCCTCGTGCGATGAAAAAAGTACTATTATTATGCCCAACCCTGCATAGGTGAGATGCAATCATTACTCCGTTGTTTTTCATCAAAAGAATGCCTGTGGTGATCAGGAAGTACTTTTGAAATATGCTCAATTGGTTGTCCTTGGTTGCAAATAAGCTCCTTTAGAGCCGACTTATAACCCATGTCAATTCATCAAACAGACACATTTAATTTCTAAACCTAATAATTTTTTACAGCAATCGGGAGGACGCTCATTCCAAGATATTTTAGGAGTATATTCGAAGGGGGTGTGACTGAGTTATACTATAATATGAAACATCCAAAGGAGTCCTTCCACAACACTAGTATTACATTGGACTGTGATCAGTGCACAATGGTGACGCATCATGGCAAACCATGGCAAACAAAGGTAGGAATATTGGAAAAAAAGCACAGTGTCCTTATATTTGATTGGTTTAAATTGCTTTCATTCAACTTGATTGACGCATATTGGCTGCTAATTGGAAATAATAACATTTGCGTTGTATGTTGTATTGTTTCCCAGTATTTTGCAAAATATTTTTCGAAAATGGAGGGAATGCATGATATTGTTTCACTTGTACCCATATATCTGCCATTCTGGAATTTTGAGTGGAAAATTGTGGGAAAACACTCGAATAGGTCAATTTTCATTTCAAATTGCGCAACTTTTCTAGTTCCTAGGTATAATTATTGGAGTTTCGCCTTTTCAAGAGGTAAGAGAGCTTTTTTGAATGACAGCCATAATTTTTTATGATTTGATCATTTTTCTCTCGGTTTTTTATCAATCCACTTTTATGTTTTTTGAGGTGAGTGGAAGGTATAATTGGGATATGTGGGCATTCTCTATGAAAGTTGGGGGGTGGTTATTTTTTTTTTAATGGCAACCACAACTTTGTGTTGCCATTCTTTGGTCATGGATGGGTTTTTCGTTATTGATGAATAATCTGAAATTAAAATCACAATCACATAAATAAATGAAAATATAATAGATAGTTACTTTCTTTCATCACTTACTGCCCTACTAAAAGAGCATGTTTTCGATAACACTTCAAAAAAATGAAAAACTCCAAAATCATACATACATCATTGGCCTCAAAATACATAAAAGTTCGATCATTTCACCATAAAAAATGATTGACAATAAAATCCACCAATTACCAAATTATCTTCGGCAACAAAAGGGTCTATCCATTTCTTACGCATGAATTTAGATTCAAGCTGAAATAGAAATATCGAAATCACGAATCATGACTAAAGGTCAAAACGGTTTCTAACGTTGCAAATAATAAAGGTACTAGAATATACAGTTTTACTACCACTGCGATTTTTGCGAAATTCTTCTTTTCCGCACGCAAATGATTCAGCAATTTTGAAATGCTACATATAATTATAGTTTTTTATACCTTGGTTATATTCTTTAACTTCATTCTTAAAATATTCATTTTTAGGTCTGTACAGAAGGCCGATTAATCCTAGAATTTACATTTGACGACTTAATGAGGATAAAATCGTGGCATTTTACGATAAGGACACATCGAGAGCTCATCCCCAGGTCTGTAGTAGGTGTACATTCGCAACAGGATCCTAATATGTTAGAACAGTTATCAAAAAATATCACTAGGCAAGGAATCACGAATTCTACACTCAATTACCTTAGGGTAAGTTAACTTACTTTATAATATATTTTTATCATTCGATTTTGATCGTCTCTTGTATAGGTTATCGCTTTTATTATTGTTCTGGAAATAATGATTCGAAGTTGGCATTGCAAGAATTTCTGTCAACCTTTCTTAAACACATTAATCAGAGAGAAATACTATCGAAAAAAAAAATGTTAGAATACTTGAAAAATTTTTGGATTGTCATAAATTGTAAAAATTTATCATGATTTGATTGAAGCTTTGGCTTGAAGGAAATTATGCAACTGTTTTTTTTTTTCAGTTATGTGTGATATTAGAACCCATGCAGGAATTGATGTCCAGGCACAAAGCATACGCGCTCAGTCCAAGGGACTGTCTAAAGACAACACTTTTTCAGAAGTGGCAGAGGATGTGTGCCCCGCCGGGTAAGAGAGGTACCAATTTTATTGAGCACTTGAGCCTACTTCATAATGCTAAAAGAGTTGTTTTGCTCTTTTTTATGCTTATAGACATATATCGATCAAAATCTCAAAAGGTGAAAATGTAATCGAAGTATATTCACAATAACACTGTTTTCTGATTAATTGAAGACATGAAATCTTTATTTATAAAAATTGAGGTTCCATATGCTGGTAGCCCCAAATCTCGTGAAGTATTTGATGGATTGACGTTCTTGTTTACAGACATTTAAACTCACTTTACTATATAACATACTATACTGCATTCAAATTTATTTTAGCAGTCGGTTGGCCATGAAATAATTTTCTCAAGTTTTTGTAACTAGAACGAAGTTAGGTTGGCACTCATGAAATGTCGTTAATGTCATAACGCCGTTGCCACAACTAACATCAATTTTTATTACGAAAATGCCGAAAGTGATTGAAAAAAAAACGACAGGGTTTCAGGAAGTACTATTTAGAATTCAGATCTGCTCATTCAAATAGTTATACCCTGATATTCTAAAATCCACAATACGTCAGACGGTAGCGAACATATTCAATGTAAGAGAATTTATAAAATGTTTCATCTGAATCTAAACGACATATATTTCAGCTGGATATTTCCACAATCAGAAAGATTGTGAATGAAGAGGATGACAAAGAATTTCTTTCTATTGGGAGACCCAAAAAAGTGGTGGCATTTGAGAATTTTATGTTTGAGTGAATTAATGCGAAAAGTTTACTACAGGATTTTCGATGAATGTCATCGGAGAATAAGTTCCCTAAAATGGATTTTTCTATTTTTCATTTGACTTCTCCTATACAATGTAAATGTCTTAAGGTACTAATAAATACCTATAATTTTTATTATTACATTGATGTATTAAGATGAATAGCCACAAATACGCGCAAGTTGCCCTGTTACTTGTTTATTAATGTGAAATTTTTTTTCAAAGATAAAGTTCATATTAACTTGAAACTTCCTTCAATTCCTTTTACTTATATTGATGCAAGATGATTTTTGTTGAGGAATTTAACATTCTTGTAATTATCTGTTAATCCCTTCGGGAGATACCCATTCCCAACCACTGCATCATATGCATTTCATCTTCGAGTTAGTACTTTTGAAATCTACAAATGATGTAAGCCAAAGAAGATAACGAACATAAACTCTCCTCAAGCTAGTGCATATTATGATATTATACTGATCTCTTGTATTTTCCATGCAAATAACTGGCTTTGGTTTTGGTATGACTTCAATCAGTTTGTATAAACTTCAATTATGATCGTCACATATTTTCCGAAGAGATTTGACATTGTGATAAAATACGTAATAACAGAAACTTTTACGTAGAACAGGCAACATAGCGTTGATTTAAAACCCAAAAATGTTTTGACAAGCTTCATAACCCCACATTTTCGTACTATACAGAGTGAAATGTGTCAAATTTCCATGGCCAACCGACTGCTAAAATAAAAGTGAATGAAGTATAGTGTTTGATATTTTTAGTAGTGATGGAAGGATACTGGCTGGATTAATCTCAAGAAATCCAACAGTTATCTGACTGATAGTTGTCAAAACATTGAAAGCGACCTCAGAAATTCGCACAAAATTAGAGACATTTTATCCATTCGTTTCCGGACTAATAACTAATGATGGTTATTGAATAATCTCAGAAACCAGCCATCAATAATTCTAAAAGATCTAAAATTAGATTTGCCAATGGAATTCGCTATAATACGAAATACAATGTGATGTAAAAACAGAGCAATAATTGCATAATATCGTAAGCTATATTTTGATGTTCTGTGAACTCGCGCAGCACAAGTTTTACTATTAGAACTCGAAAACCACTGGATCAATCAATAGGCTTCGCCATGCTTCTGATGAGTACAAAAATGCAAAATTTCATATTGATATTGATGATTGCGAACTGTAGCGTGCCAACATATTTTTTTAATAGTCCCCAATAGATTACACACGCACACACAGAAAACTTTTTTCTGAAGATTCTTACTTCCGGTAAGGTCATTCAAAGAACTCAGATTAACATAGTTCATCACTAAAGCATTTGAACAAAAATTGTAATACACCTGGATATAAGACGAATGATCGACAAAGTCTGGCATACTGAATTATTACATAGAATTAAAACATTTCTACCGCTGAAATACTATCCGATTATGCTATCATATCTCACAGATAAAGAATTCAGGGCAATTGTAGGCGAAGAAATATTGAAAAACTACTCCATTAGTAGGAGTTGCCCAAGGAAGCGTTCTCGACCTAATTATCTATTTATTATACAGGTTGTCCCAACAGGAGTGCCTATTAGAATAATTCGATCTCTTCCTAGTTATATCTTCATACAAAATTTGAAAGAGATCGAATTATTATTTCTCCATAAACTTCCAATGGGTGGGACACCCTGTATATTTCTGATTTTCCAACATGCATAGAAACAACTTTTGAAACTTTTGCCAATGATACGGCAGTTCTTTCATCCGAAGAATATCCTTTAACCTAATCGCAGTCGTAGAACGCTTGAATCTGATTGAAAGATGAGCAAAAAATGAAAGATTTAAATCAATGGAGAAAAATCCAAGTGAAACGACTTCATCTTGAGGAAAAAAACATACCCATAAATCCGCATAAATAATAAAATAATACCGAAAGAGAAAACCATAAAATGTTCAGGATTTCATGAGATTGTCTGAAAATCAGAAAAATCTCATTGGAAAACGAAGTATTGCTGTACTTTATTGAGTTCAATGACTAAACTATCAATATGGACGTATGGAATAAAGATTTGAGGATGCACAAGCAAATCAAATGTAGCTATTATACAAATATCAGTCAAAAAATCCAGAAGATCTAATAATTCCATATGTCCATGAAGTAATAAAAAAACAACAACTATCAAACAAAATTGGAAGGCACACAAATACGCCATTGCATGCGCCACTATTATTGAACAAAAGAAGCCACGTTATATTAGTTTTTATCGAATTAGCTCATACAATGTATGAAAATACCTACTATATTTAAACATGATTGGATCTATATTTTCATAAATATGTATACGGAAAATATTTTTTCGAAGAGCGAAGCAGTAGAATTTAAAATGGTGGCCACTTTACTGTCTCATCTCGTCAGGATGAGATATTTCTTGTCCTTCCTTCACCTGAAAACACATTAGCCATGCCCTTTCGTTCCATTTATTCATTGGTATATGAAAAATGAAGTTACTTGGGAAATATTTTGGTTACATTTTCATCCCAAAATTGAACAGAAAAAGGTTCAATAACATGAGAAATTTACGCCACTGATAAAAAATAATACCCTTGATTTTCTAAATAAAAAAATCCAGAAGTGTGAGATAACTTATTAAAAATTAATTTGAGGTCAAACCGAAATGAATGAAAATATAATTCGAAAAAGTAGTAACTTGCATAACACTGTTATTGTTCATTCAAGAAATAGTTTTCAAATGGAGTATTATTATGATGGCATGGCGTATCATGCCAACTCTATTTCGTTTTCACAAATGACGCTTCATATGTGTGTATTAATTACATCATTTTTGTTGTAAGTGTTTTGGGCTGTTTTTGAGAAAAAAACAGTTGAGTGTGAATTACGATGATTTTAAAGATATCAAAACTTTTTCTCAAGCAACTATAATCTGCATTCATATTTTATTTTTTTTTCAACATTTGAACTTTTACAAACTTAGCTTGATTTACATTGCAATAAGTTTTATAAACCGCTACAAATTTCTAGATATTGTAATAGCATCTTTGGTTTGCGAAGGTAAATCTGCCAGTTCAACTACTTTATCACTGTGATTTCAACTGAATAAGTTAAGTTTCTCATGGGGCTTTCGTGCTTGAATAGCAAAAAAGTTGAAACACACATCAAAGGGAGGAAACTCTACTCATAACTTCGTTTGTCCATTCATTTCTGTTACCTCTCTGTAGATATAAAAATTTTTATAGTATACTGAGAGCGTCTTTCATGGGTATTACTGTTGTTTCTATTACTTTCAAAACTGCATAGTTTATTCAAATATTTCGCAAATCGTTTTAGTAAAAAAAATAGGTTTGCATATTTATGCTCAAACCACCTCCAAACAATTTCTAATCTTTGTTTTTTACAGAATCTCAGAGACCTGCTAATAAAAGAAGAAAACGCAAAGGTTCAAACTCAGGGGGCGCAGCAAACAACTCAGCACCAACGCCAAATAAAAAACGATCTCCCGGGCCGAATTTTTCCCTAGCGTCCCAGGTACGTGTGCATTTCAAATCAATTACATCAAGAGTACAATTAATATAGGATTTGTTGGTCTATTTCCATGAATCCAAAGTTCTGGAAAATGCAAAGTAAATCCTATAACAAATTTTTCATTCAATGCATTTCACGTCAGTCAACAACTAGTCAATTTATTGAAATCAAATAACCTACACGGTGAACACATAAGCAATGAAGAAGAGTGCCCTATAATTCACGTTAATTACTTTTTTCTACCTGAATTATATTCGGTTTAATGTTAACACGAACATCAATGTAATTCTGAAATCAAGTCACGTTCTCAAAATTTTTACATCATCATATAATTTGTTTTGCGTTCAATTTATGGATTATCGTCAAACATCGGCCAATCAATTTAATATTTCTTTTTATGTCTAATTTCAAACGTCTCATTGAGATACTGGAACTGACCGTATTATTTTTTCAATAATCTCAATTCTTCAGAATGAGATGAAAAAAGGCATATAGCCCTTTGAACCTTTTGATAAAATAAATTCCTACTATTACATACTAAGATGAAAAAAAATTTCATTACCTTGACCTGTCGTGGGAAAATAATCCGAAATATTAATATCTTTAGTATTTTCTATTTGTAGAATAATGCTTGACCATTTCACGTTTTATTTCATATTACGCTACTCCTGCCAGAAATGGATTGATATTTGTTGCTGAAAATGGTTGGGATGGGATATTTTTTTCAACTTTTGTTGGGTTGTACTTATCTAAATCGAATTTTTACTTTTTTCGTGTGTTTTAGGTCTGCGATTTTTAGTAGTGATTTAAGTAAAGTGTATCCCATTTTGGGTGAGACAGCCAGGTTACTTGCTTGCTATTTAAGATAGAGCCTTGCGGTTTTTACGTTCCTGTCCTACTTTTTTGCGAAACTCAAGTTGTCCTAATCAGATTTTGCATAACTGTTTCTGTTTATGAGATATAGTGCGATTTTGGAAATTGATACTTTTCGGACCCTTCCTTTATCTCCGAAGTTATTAGAAATAATGCTGAGCTAAAAACTACGTCTGATACAGAATACTGCGTAAAATCCAGGGGCGTTCTCAATATTTTTTTTCGGAGTGTGATTTTGAAGATACGACACAAACTTATATTTTTTTCAATGGAATACCCTGTATTTTATTACTTCGTTGAATTCGTTATTTTTTTCCCTTCGAAATGATGTATAATATTATGTAGGTAAGATGTTCAGAAATGCTAAGAAACACTAAAACATCATATAATGATGATTTTTGTTAGTA
Source organism: Coccinella septempunctata (assembly GCF_907165205.1). NCBI lineage: Eukaryota > Metazoa > Arthropoda > Insecta > Coleoptera > Coccinellidae > Coccinella > Coccinella septempunctata. Next base: position 19,139,024 of record NC_058196.1, read on the forward strand.
TGCCATGGATTTCCCATATAAAAAATGAATCATTTGGATAATTTTCATTTGTAATTTTTACTTATAGGATAGTAAGCGAACAAAGATAATACAATAATTACCAAAACGACAAACGAAACCTAGATAAAATCAATAAAATCATAAAACAAATTAGATACAGAAGAAATACCAAATAAAATATTTATCATTGAAACAAATTTCCAGCATTGCATAGTATCTTACTAATAAAACTGTTCAAATTGCTGTCCATTTTCCCTAATACATAATTGACAAACCTTTTTAATATGGCTGAGTGCATTTAATATTAAAAAAGGGCGGTTTTGTGAATCCTGGGAAGCTGCCTCTGTTGATGCACGAAGTTCTTCGAGACTGTTGTGTCTGAAAGACAATAATAATTCATAGCGATGACAGCTCGATTCGATTTGATTTTTCTCTCCAATACCTACTTGATAAAACAATACTTCCAAATGCATAGTAGCCATAATAACAACAAGGATGTTTTGCTAATTTTGACATATAAAGTGACACTTTTTGAAACTCATTGATGTTTTGAACCGCTTTACTTTTCGTAACCAGTTACGCAAAGTAAAATATTTCGCAACTTATGATGAAACTATGAAACGATACTTGCTTTCATAGTTACGGAGTGAAAAAGTTTTTGGTACTTTTAATTTGAATTCATAGTAACATCCTATTCAAAATTTAAAAGAATATTCTGTAAACACGTTGGGAAAAACTATTTTTCGAATTTCGCGATCTTTTGCGCAACGAGCGAAGTGAGACGAGAAGATGAGATAAGCAGAAATACGCTGATTAAGAAAAATAATGCTTTTCCCAACTGGTTGCACAAATAACTATTTTATCATCCATGACCTATTACTTTTAATAATCAAAAGTAATAATTCTCTTCTTGAAACTTGGAAAATTCATGGCTCACTAACAAAAAATTATCATTATGTGATGTTTTAGTGTTTTTCAGCATTTCTGAGCATCATACCTGTATAATATTATCATAACAACATTTTGAAGGAAAAAAAATAACGAATTCAACGAAGTAATAAAATATAGGGTGTTCTTTTGAAAATAATCATCAGTATCTTCAAAATCATACGAGCGAGAAGCGAGAAACCTGGCTGTCTCACCCAAAATGGGATGCACTGTACATTTTATCGAAAATATGCCTGTTTCATAGGGTATTGATTAAATGAAAATCACAAATACAAAAATAAACGAACATTTTATTAAAGCGTTGTTTCATCTTCCATCAACTACTACCCTACGATTTTGACATTCAGAAAATCCTCAATTATACATGACAGTTAGGTAAAATTTACCTATTCAAATATTACTCTACAAAATATGCAATACCGAGGATATGAATTATTTTGCATGTTACTTTTTTACTCACTCTTTATATGCCCTCTTAGAGAAACCTAAGTTGGTTAATTGTTTGATAACACAATTTTGATTTATTTTCATTCAGGCATAAGAGAGAGAGAAAAAGTTTATTTTAATGGCCATCAACCTGAGGTCCTTCAGCCCAGGCATATGATTTGTTGATAACTTTGTAATTGGACGATTTTTCTGTATTTTTCCAGGATGTGATGGTAGTGGGTGAACCGTCGCTCATGGGAGGAGAATTTGGAGACGAAGATGAGCGGCTTATAACACGATTGGAGAATACCCAGTACGATGCAGCCAACTCGCTGGAGCATGATAATCATGGTTTCCATGCGGATTCGCCGATGCCCGGCTCGAACTCTTGGGGCGCTAGCGTCGGAGATCGAGGCGGCCCCCCCCAAGGAACCACTCCTAATCAGGACTCTGATAAAAAGTCACCTGCAGTCAGTCAGTGATGTTAGGACATGGACAAGGTTCTAGAGTTTCAGTTTCTTCAAAGGTTCAAATTATTCTAATACAACTTCCTTCCACCCCTGAATAAACTTTCCTCTTAACAATAAGTTTCATTTTCTAATACTCTTGATGAACTTGATCCAAGATGTATGACAGAAATTCTATAAGTTTTATATCAGTTAGAACAGCCGCCATCGAATTTGGATTCTATATCGAACTTAGGCCTGTGGAAGTAATAGTCTTACGAAACTTTCCTGATAAACATATATATTGTTTGCAATAACAAATAGATATTTTTAAAGATTTACCAATCATACTTAGGTTGCAAGTCTAGTCCCTTTTTCTGAATTAATTGTCTTCACGATTAAATTCCTTTATTTTGACACATCATGACTCAATTAACAGGAAATAAGGATTCATAATTGAATTTTACCCATTACCTTACAATTGGGAATAGGCAAAAGAAAAGTAGACAAACTTGATGGTGTGTCATCTTTTATTCTGAAGTTTTTCCAATGCAAATCACAAAATTTCCCTTCCTATTAAACCTAATTTAAAAAAGGTCAGTTTATGTGCCTACCATTAAAACTTGACAAAAATCACAGAAAAGCTTCGTTCGATTTTGAAGTAATCTCGAGAAATCTCTCCATTCAAAAAACATACATTAAGTATACCTTGATTAATTTCAATTGGGATCTTAGACTATTTACAAACAGGTCAGTTCGAATGAAAAAATGTTGTAGGAAGGCATCATCTACAGTCTAAAAACCATCACCTTTTGACATAGTTACAAGGAAAGATTTATCAGGATATTACGAAAAATAAAAGAGAAAATAGACTCGTTTTATGTTACCTTTGAAGGGAAGATCTTATTGGTAAAAACCCAGTGTTGAACTATTCGAGTGGAAAAAGAATACAATGTGCATATGGTTTTCTTATCAGTGATACATAAGCAGTGAAAGAAGTGTTACAGATTAAATCGTTGGTGCTTATTGTATCTGTACAGAAAGTATCTGCAAGGACCAAAAAAATGGAGAGGAGTATTTTCATTCAGGTACAATAAAGAGCAATGCACACGTCTCAGTGCAATTTTATCAGTTCAGTCATATAAAGAACGGTCTGTTTCTGGTACCTCTGTTGAAATTCTGAATTTTCAGATAGGGAAGCTCATTTGTACAGTAACTTCAAGCAGTCCTTTAGATATGGAGCAAGTAATGAGTTGTAAACAAGCTATTTTTTAAGTTTTAAAGTCTGAAACACTTGAAACTGAATCATCTTGCACCAGACAATTAATTTGTAAAATGGAATGATAAAGTTTTTTTTAATCCGTTTTCAAGTTGTTTATTGGAGAAAATATTCTATAAATATTTACCTTTTTATGTAAACACTGTAAATTATTGATTCAAACAATTTTAATTTAATTGTCAGGTGCGACACAATGAACGGGTAGATTGATCTATTTGATTAGTGATCAAAGCCTCTTTTTAATTCCAAAAGAGTTTCTTGAAGATTTGAATAGGTTAATTACTTATTTTCATTCAAGTATCTCAGACAAAGTAATTTCAAGTGAAAGGACGAGAATTTCTTCATTTGAAGAATATTTCCCGTTTTAGGATCAATTTTGTATAGTCGAAGCTAAATTAAAATTGTAAAACATACATATAAATATTATGTTCGCAAGGAAAAATGTAAGTTATTAATTTCAACAGTTTATTCCGTTGTATATGGGGAAAATTTCGACAGAGTTTTAAGCTTTTAAGTGAAATTGCAATCAATTTTCAAGAAAAAGTAGAAAAAATTAAATTGCCAAAAATATTGGAAATGGTTAGTTATGATATCTACATAGCAACATTGAAAAAATTTTGTCCTTCTGAAAGACAACTGGGAAAAAATGTTGAAAATTTATAAAAAAAAGTTATTATTACTTTAAATCAAATATATCTGTAGTATGTACAGTTCAACTTTAGGTCTGTTCAATATAAAAAAACTGTTTCATTCCTCTTCTTTATGGAAGTAATAAGTAGCGTTAATTTCATTTTTTGGGTAATAATAATTGAATATTTTCGGAAAAAAAGTTTTAATCCTCCAGTATTTTTTCCATGTTGATATTGTATAGAACATAACTTGAGAAATAATCAATTTTTCTGCTTAAATGTTATGTCTCTGTTGATAGATTCCCTATTTCGTATTCTTTATATAGTGTGAATGAGGATGGGGTATTTTATAAATATTTTTTTTTATAATGAATGGTCGAAATTTTTTGTATTGGTGTTAGAATGAAAGTTTTAATTGTAACAAGTGATTGAAAAATAAAAATATGAAAATTGAGGCTGCGGTAATGTCATTAAGTCTCATTTCCATCTGTGTAAATGTGTTTTTACAACTCTCTTGTTAGTAGTTATGTGTGTTTACTTGTTCCAATTTGGTTTATTTCAACTATCAATTGTAATCTCATGTGTAAAAGATGTTGTACTCAGTACAGAACCTACTGCAACCTCACAAATACAACACCTACAAAAAATGATCTATCATCGTTTTATTCCTCTATTTCAGTATCTAATCGATCTTGGGCATAAATTGATGTTAAAAGAACTAATAACTTTACGGTTATGATAGGTGTTTGTTTTCAGATTAAATATGTAGGGTGAGTCTTAGACTCATACAAATATTTCGAAAGTTGATTTGCAGATCGGCTCGGTTTAAAAGATGGAACAGGTTGTTGAAAACCCATGAAAAAATGTTATTTTTAGTTCTCACAAACCGTTTCATCGAATGAAATGAATTTCGGAATATAGTTTTTCATTTATTTGATTAATCTTTTTCGAACACAAGATATCACCCACGGCCTTCCAGTTTTCTTATTATAACCATTACATACCATAAAAATGCTAAAAATTCAAAGAACCCAACTCTTGAAACTAAGTTGGGCGCTATCTAACGAATATTTGAACGTTTCGTAAAATAAAATTCATATTTTCTCGTATAATGCGCCGTTTTCAACTAATTTGATGTTCAAAAATTGGGTACTTTGGCTGAATACAAGTATGTTTGAAAGATCCACTGATGTGTGGTGTCACAGATTTAGCTAGTTATTCTGAAGGTAATTTTGTTTTTCCAGGAACGGCACAGCTCATTATGAAAACTTGGGTATATCTTTTTATCAGGGCCGAATCGGATAATATTGGTGCAGAAAAAGTGTTTTTTTTTACCTCAAGAATTTACTGTTAAAATATTTTATGAGTCAAAGACTCACCCTGTATGATTTAAATGAAAAAAATCAGCATTAAGACTTCATTTTTTATGATTTTATTTTTTTGCTAACTGTACCTGTGAAGATATAGCATATGCTGTATCTTCTTTAACTGCACCCTTCTGCTTTGCAGGAAGAGTTTTTCATAAGGCATTCATACATGAACTCCTTGTTGGAAAAAAAAATAAATTGACTTGCTAAGCTTCAAATGCTCGTACAGTAACTTTATCAAACATGAGCTCGATGTATACAGCGCCATCTAACGGCGTCGGTATAAATAATGAAATAAATTCCATACTAAACTTTTTTTTTATGAACTCATTGTTCTGGAAAAGATTCATTTTGTACCTGGACTTTGATGTAATAATAAGCTGTATTCGGGTTCGGCTTTCGGACAGTCCTAGAATGGTTCTAGAACTGCGCAGAGGATTCGATACTAGGGCGCAACAGTTTTGCGCAGTTTTAGAACAATTCTCGAACCGTCCAAAAGTCGAACCCGAATTCAGCCTTAGGAAATGTAGTACTAACGTACAAATATCTATTATAGAACCGTTCCGGCAACAATATAGTGACACCGAGTGGCCTTGAAAGAAGTAAGTAATGTATTTCATATTTTTATAAAATTCAGTGTATCTACTGAAACGCCTACAGCACAATTCAATTCCATGTGCTTTACATCAAATAAGTGAATTCTCAATCACTTCGAAATTAGTCAGTGCAATTTTAAACATAGCTTGGCGTTTTATATTACAATTGCCAGAAAGTGGATTTTTCCAAGTTTTACTGTATAATCAAAATTCTCCTGCATCCAAATAAAATATTTGCGATATGAGAATATAGTAGTTCCTAAAAGAACTAATAGAGAGAAATATTATAGAGTCAACTCTATAATCTTTGTTGGTCTCATTTGACTTCGTCAGAGCAACACAACTGTAACCCAGACAAAAATATAATGAATTGATGGCCCCTTTAGAGTCATTAATTTCGCTTCTTATTTATAACAAAAAAATTTGCGAACCAAATCAATTTTGAAGCAATGAGATAAGAATGTATAACTTGAATTCCAGTAATTATGGGAAGATGTAAGATCAGTAAGACACATTTGCTGCTTTTTTTGACCGTTTGATGTGCATCTCGCTCGAACACCGATGCGTTCATTTGGGTTTGGGCTAGAAGCACCAGAGCAGCTCGCTCTACCTTTCCCTGTCCTCTCTTGCACCAACCCAAAGGCTGGTGGACAGGCGTGACCGCTTGAATCCTGTTAACACAGTTACACACTGGTTGCGTTCACAAACTTACGTACATTTATATTCCTCGGAGTATGCTCTCCGAGTCTCGGAGTAAGTTTGTGAACGCAAACACTAATAAATAAACGCAGTAACACACTAATATAACCTTAACTCAACAGCTGTACCGGTGGATAAAATGCCTTATTAGTCCAAGATCCCAGAGCGACAAGACATAACTTATTTTCACACAGATGAAACTTTAGGATCTCAGTAGAGTCTCATGTGCTTTGAATACCTGCGAACTTGTGGAGCTTGCCTAGTGACACCTGGGCAGATACCAGGTGGCAAAGGTAACTAAAAATAAGTGTTACTTAACTTATTTTCACATGGCTGATTTTTTTATATGTTTTAAAAAATATTATTCTGAAGTTATATTAAAAGTGACAGACACTTTCCATGGGCCAAAACTCTTGCCAGACGCTTTGAAGCTGCACAAAAAATAAATGAACTTAACTCATTTTCTTCTCGATCTTATGATACAGGCATCCTAAACTACTATTTTCCATAAAATTTACACTAACCAAAATTTCGATCATCCGAAATCACTTTGGTCCACATTATTTCGGCTAATCGAGACTGTAATGTACTGCAATCGATTGTTGCAAAACCTGGCATCATCTACGAAAATATAAAAAAATTATTCTTTTAATAAGAGACATGCCTGTCCATTAACTATTTAAGAATTCGAAAGAAAGAACTACCCCATTGTATCTGAATTAACAAGGGAGTTAGTTTATTGTGTATGTACAAGAGTTGATACTCTTAGGTATGTGTATGTGCCATGTGCGAGCAATGTATTACCCAGAGACTTTCTCTGTGGTATTACCGTAAAGGGACTCCAAACAGATTGTGAAAGGGAACCGAGTTACCATAGTCTCACCAAGGCTGTGGTCCGTATATACACTTTGGTTACTTCTGGTTAGTAAGTGGGCGGTCCGTATATGTCGAATTCCTGTCAATTTGGTTCAATATCAGTCACCAGAGTAACCGCTCTGGTAACTTTCGGTTACCAAATGTGTATATACGGACCATACGCCAAAGAGTAAGTAAGAGTTGGTTACTCTTTGGTCTAACTCTGAAACGCATGCATAGTGATAGTGCGCTTGCGCTCACACCACAGATTACAGAGAATAGATGGGACACCTCTTAACCCCCACCACAATTGATGTTTTTAGTGAGGATCGCAACCGCTTGGTGGCGCTACATTCGCAGTTAGTTTATTGTTCAGCCGCTAGGCCCGCTAGGTGCGATTCAAGCATGGCTTCAGTTCAGAAGTTGAGAGGTTAAGTTCGTTCTTTTCTGTTAAAAAATGTTGTATTATTAGTGGACGTTGTAGGTATTAGTGATTTGTAAGCTAATTTATACCTTTTAAAAATGAACAATTGTTGTGTACCTGGATGTATGGACCGAGTAAGCCAAAGACATCGTTTCCCCAAAGCCAATCCAAGTATTTTTAAAACTTGGTTAGAAGTTATTAATCCACAAAATTGGCAAGAATTATCCGATGAACAGATTCACAATAGATATTACGTGTGTCATCCACATTTTACCAAGCTGGACATACAAGAACCACAATCTGACTCGATGATGAATAAGAAAAAAAATTCAAAAGGTTAGTAACAATTTTTTTCATTTTTCATTGATTTTTGAAAATAAGGAAATCAATTTTCCTCATCAAATTTTCAGGTGATCAATTGTTACATAGAATATTTTTTGTTTTAGGGGTTAGAAAGTCAATTTTGACGAGGTTGCAGTACACTAGGATTTCACAACTAACTGCGAAAGAAAAAATAATGTACTCAATGTTGAAAGAGTGCAATGCTAGGATGAGTCAGCTTAAATACCAAAATAAATGTCTGAGGTAACAATTAGCTTATGCAAAAAAAATTATTTCATCTCGTGGATTTCAAACGCTTTCTTAGCATATCGCTGGACCAACTTATAATTTCATCTTATGTCAATTGAGGAATCAGACAGTCAAGGTAAACATAAAAAGATAATTATTATTCATTTATATTGATGGTTTCACTTTGTGGGAAAACAATATTTGTTTATTATACTTGCAATGTACAATGTATACCAATTGTATATTTTTCTTATAAATATTATTCTGAATTCGTTGAAAGAACGTAATTAGATGTCTGTCTACTTGAAAAAACCTGTACATATATTTTAAATATTATTCTGAATTTTTAATGCGAGTAATTTCACTTAAATTCTTTGAAAGTTCATAATTGTTCATTCATATTGATGGTTTCACTTAGTGGGAAAACAATGTTTGTTTATTTATATACCTGATAATGTTCGATGTATAACAATTTTATATATTTCTGGTAAATATTATTCTGAATTTGTTGAAAGTACATAATATTTTCACTTTGTGGGAAATGTTTGTTTAATTGAAATTTCACGAATATGTAAGTAATGATTATTATTATGTAAATAAACATTATTATTATAATTATTAATATTATTTCCTTAGCAGCATCCTTTCCTTTAAAATAGTTCAAGCTTTCTTGAACTAAATATTACGCGGACCCAGTAGTGCGAACGGTTTTGAAATTTCGCGCCTTTTCTCGCTAATACAGACTCCTGTATTGTTGATAATACAGTTTCCTTAGGTTGCTTGTAGTACGGATCGCATCCGCTATAGAAAAGCGCCAAACATTATTTCATCTCATAGAAGGCCAGTGTCCCATCTATTCTCTGTAATAAGTTATGTCTGGTCGCTCTGGGATCTTACTCTATATAGACCATATTAGTGAGGTTAGGCGGGAATTTTGAATCGCGATCCATCCGTGGATCTGGTCCCTGAATTCCCTATGCATTTCTTATGGGACTAAGAATGCCGCGTACTTCTCGCCTGTTTTCGGATATTTTAGCGAGTTTCTTAAGATTTATTTCTGTTGGAATGTGTTCTATGATCCTTTCTTAACAGGTTGAAAACAAAATTTCGTAATAAAATGGTATATTTTTTTAATAATGGGTCAATATAAAATTGGTCAGCAAGATCCATGGAAGTTTGTCGTAGCTTCATTTCGTTTCTAACCTCTGAAGCTGATATCATTCTAACGCGCAAGCGTAGCATGTCATTTTCCTTGTTACGGTTCATCATTGACGTATAGCAGAAATGATCTACGACATACGGATATATTCCGTATAATAATGTTTTCAATTTTGATTTTAGGACATATGAAAGTATTTTGTGATGTAAAATGTACTTGGAAACAACCTCTGATAATGGCGGCACCCAATTTTGCATGTCTTTATATTAACATTTACTTCTAGCTAGCGATATTCCATCTTAAAGTCGATTCCAGTGTAAAAAAATTTGAATATGGATCTCCCGCCAATTGAGTGATTCTAACCTCACTAATATGGTCTATAGCAACATCGTAAATTGATGGTACAGGCGAGTTCCGATATTGATGGTGTTACTGGTCGCATTCGAATAACAATAGAACGACCAGAACTGTTCGGGAATATCGTAACCCCACAGGATAGGTAAAAGGAGACATAGGCATAGTCGGCTATAGAGATCTTAAAGACGGCTTTATGGTCCGTATATACACATTTGAGCTGTTTTCGTGTTCGGCTTTCGGACAGTCCGAGAATGGTTCTAGAGCTGCGCAGAGGATTCGATACTATGGCGCAACAGTTTTGCGCAGTTTTAGAACAATTCTCGGACTGTCCGAAGGTCGAACCCGAATACAGCCATGGTAACAGAGTTACCATAAAGTAAGCATAAAGTAAGTCAAGTTCAAGGGTCTGTTCTGTGAAAGTAAGTCAAGGGGGTGTTCTGTGAGAGTTACCAGAGCGGTTAGTACGGTTACTCTGGTGACAGATGCAACGAAGTGTCAGGAATTCGACATATACGGACCGCCCACTTACTAACCAAAGAAATCAAAGTGTATATACGGACCATGCCCATAGCAAAGGAGGTGCAGTGGCGTTGTATAGACAATAGGTAAGGTTAGAAAAATTTATTGCACGGCACCATTTTATCTTATTTTATGTGAACTTGTGAACTACGTATGTATACCTACTATCAAATATATTTTTGATATTATGGATAACATAGAACAAGAATAATATTTCTTCTTGATCTACATAACATAACATAGTCTAAGCAAGCTCTGCATCAAGAAGATTTCAAATAAAGGAAACGCCATAGAGAAAGGGAAAGTTGTCTCTGGGAAGCGCCTTCCAACGCCTGTTGGAATGGTAACGATTTATTGAGGGGCTCTTACTGTTCGAAGCTTTCCAGTTCCTTATTGGGCTTTGTTGATTGTTCGCGATAGTGGAGAGCACATAACACTAATATGAAAGGCGCAATAGGTGATCGAAGTACTCGGGGCCACTCTGGTGATGCCTTACGTCACTTTAGAAGAGAGAGAGGTGTATCTACAGGGTGAGTCAAAAATGTGTACCGAGCTTTCTGGGGGTGATAGAACATTGCAAAATAAGTATATTTTGATTAATAAACTCCTGGCCCAAAATGCATATTGAGGGAGATACATCCTTCCAAAGTTGATAGAATTAAAAAAATTTCTCCGCATATATAACTTCTAAACGGCGAATGACATCAGATTGAAATTTCGCCCATAAATGTATGTTGTTAAAATACATTTTTTTTATTACACTTCTGCATTTCTAATAGGGTAACAGTACCGGTTGTGGCCACTGTATACTGATAAATAAAATTGTACAAATTCAATAATCGTCGGCATGCCGTTAACTTTTTAATTGATCATAATAGTTCACAGACATTAAAGGCGGAAACACATTATTAACACACGCGACGCGAGCTGACGCGTAAATTGTACGCGCGTGGCGTCGCGTCGGGTGTTCATAGTATGATTCTGGTCTATAGAAAACAATACATTTGATTCGACTCAACACGCATCACGTTTCATCGGGTCGCGTCGCGTTTTAATAATGTGTTTCCACCTTAATTCCACTTTTTAATAAAATTGAAGTTCGTGTGATTTTCGAATGTCTGACTTTTGATTTTTTTCTGACTGTCGGAAAGAGGACTCTCCAAGGGAGGCTTTAGACTAGGTACGATACCTTTCCCTTTTCAACTCCCATATTCTGCCGACATAGAGGCGGCGGAAGGCGTAGGCGACGTGGACGACCGCCTACTGCCTCGCGGTTTGCCTCGCTTCAAAGGTTTATGCAATAAAAAGAGTGGACATGTCTAAATCGGAGTGTTTTGGTTCTATCCGGGAAATTTCTGCTATTCTCAATTCTCATATATTATGAGGCGGTAGCAATCTAAACAAGTTCATTAAAATATTCCTTTTCAACATATATGAGTACATTTTCTAACAGTTTCATATAGAACTAGACTAGACTAGACTAGAGTCGAAGAGTTGATTGAGAAGAGCCGATTTGATCTTCCAAAAGACTTATATAAAGCCCGTATGCAACAGCCGAGAATTCTCTAGAGAATTTATGCGCCGTGAATTCTTTGCCGTTACATACGCACTTTCGGTAGAATTCACTGTTCAGTTGCATTTTCTAGAGAATTCTCGGCTGTTACATTACAAACGGGCTTCAGATATAAGACTATTTGAAACAAACTGACTGATAAGGAATCAAGCTCCGCTTGAGCTTAACTAACGTCCACCAGCAGGTTTCATAAAACTTTGATTGGCTTATCAACGATTTGACATTCACTCAATTTTGAGAATGAATCCATGAAATTATTTCATGCTTGAATAGGGAGGGATATTCAAAAAGTGGTAATAATTGAGACTCATTAAACTGGCGTATATAGATCATGATTCGATGCGAATATGATATTCTGAATGCTCATGACTTAAGAGTCTTGCACCACGTGTGGGTCCAATCGCACATAGTCGCGCGTTCATTTGAAACAGTTAATATTTATGTTGAAATTTTTGCTGTTCTCTGAACTAAGTAGGATATAGTATTCTAGCTGGACCATGATTCGATCATAAATGAGTTCAGTAAGGCAAAAAGTAGAAAATTTTATATTTAATTTTTTCATATTTTTCATGAAAACGTCCTCTTACGTCACCAGAGGGCCTCACAAAATGTATCTTGACGACATAAATTTATGGTCTTGCGCCTCCAATGTGACTAAATCTTGGTTAAAGTAAGTAAAATCGAGAAGATTTAGCAAAGGTGGTCCAACTCAGTTCAAAGCCCATCGGAATGGTGATGACAGGGTGGTAGGCACAGAACGTCTATATCAACGATTCAAGTTCATCTTCAGGCCACCTGGTGGCGAAAATTTAAAACTCCAGAAGTAGGTTGAAAAAGTTGTTTAGCTTGGCTTTCAGATCGTCCATTTATAAAACAAACAGTAAACAGTTGGTTTGGAGAATTCAGTGATTTATATTGTTTTGGTTTATATATTTTTATATTAATATGGATGATAAATTAGTCAAAATGTCGAAATCGAAAGTGTTTTGTGCGTTTATGGATGCAATAGTTGTGCCAAAAGGGACATGGTGTCCTTTCATTTTTTTCCCAAACATAATAATTTACATTATTGAATTGAATCGTATTGCTTTCGAATCATTATAGTCCGAGAGCTGGCAGCAAAAACAACTACCTCATAAGTTACCAAAGGTTTGGTTTGGCACTTTGGTTCAACTTTATTACGAAAACTTGAAACCGCCCGTCTGCCGGGCGTGAGTGGTCGCCTTATGGGATAAAAAAAATTGAAAATATGAGAAAAAATCGATTGGAACTTTCTACTAGTTACCAAGATGAATGTGGCGTGTGGCGATACTGAAGTGACAAGTGACCCGAATACTCTCGATTCCATATTGCGCATCCTTTTCTTGAGCAAAGATTATAGACTAACTCTATAATCTTTGATTATAGATCTATAATCTTTGTTCTTGAGGAATTTAACGAGAAACGAAGTGGGAGGACCAACAAATTTATATAGGTATAAGACTATTTCAGGATGAGTTGATTAAAAGCACAACTGAGTTTCTCTGTAAAAGAGATTTTTGTTTTTATTATTTACATAATTCATTTGATATAACATTATGTACAAAATCTTACCTGTAAAAGAGAAACGACATTTAATGCTGATAATTACAATATGTCATCAATCTCTTACGACAGGGAATAGAACGAGGTGATAAAAATCACAGAACAAAACTGACTCAAGTCATAACAATCAGAATAAAGGAATAAATTTTCTTTACGTAGGTTTAAGGTTTAATCATAATAGAGAAAGTCTCTGGGTTTAACTTTACCATTTACTACGCCACTGCTTACCAACCCAGTTCTGCCAATTAAGGTCTTCACAGCGGTCATCACATTCAAAATTCAAAAAATTCAAAATCTTTATTTCCCACAAGTCAATAATTATTACATTGTGTCGGGAACGTCAAAAACTCTTAAAATTGAAATATAAGTACAGAATATAAAAAATTATATTACTGTAGGTACAGGACAGTCAAAAAAATCCTGAACAGTATAAAAACATTTTTGTAACAAAAATGCTTTGAAATTTCTCTTAAACATCTTAAGCGTTAAACTTGACCTAATATTCTCAGATAAATGATTGAAAATACGCGGTCCCATATAGTTAGGAGCATTTTGAGCAACCTTGTATTTTGCAACCTGGGTATGAATTAATCCTTTTCGTCGTGTATTCACGTTATGAATCTCTTCATTACGTTTGAAAGAGCCTGAGTTGCAATAAATATAACATGCAACTTCAAAAAGATATATAGACTGGCAAGCGTCAAAACATTGCCGGACCTGAAAGCCAGTCTGCAGGTTTCTCTCCTAGGGATGTTAAAAATGCACCTCAAAATTGCCTTCTGTGCAACAAATACATCTTTTGCTCTGGTTGAGATGCCCCACAAGCAGATTCCATATCTAAGACGAGATTCTATTTGTGCATAATAGATACTCACAAGCTGGCCAACATCTAGTAGACACACGTCATCACATTAATCGACCTTCCGACAGGCGCTGAACTGAATTGCTTTTCCTTTCTATATCTTCTTGGATTGACATATGCTGGCTGTTAACTTATTCCTTAATCCCTTAATCCTAATTAGGGTAGGCTTATGCTGGCCGGTAACCATGGGCGCCCGCTGAAATTTCTCTCAGGGGAGGCATAATATCATCTACGGTTAGCTTTATTGAAAGAAAAATTTCTCTAACGGTGACGGTTAGTCAAGACCGAACGGCTGCATCGAGCTCCATAAAATCTTCAGATTTCTCAGAATATGTATCACATTTCCATTTACGGTTAGATTTATTGAGAGAAAAATTACACATTTCCATCTACGGTTAGTTTTATTGAGAGAAAAATTACTCTAAAGGTGACTATCGAAAAATTTCCAAAAAGATGGAATCAATTAAACGATCGTCAAGACCGAACGGCTGCATCGAGCTCCATAAAATCTTCAGATTTTTAACTAGAGGAGTTGCTCTTTCAGAATATGTATCACATTTCCATTTACGGTTAGTTTTATCGCAAGAAAAATTACTCTAACGGTGACTATCGAAAAATGTCCAAAAAGATGGAATAAATTAAATGATCGTCCCAAGACCGTTGAATGTGAAAAAATGTCAGCATATCACTTTCACAAGAAACCTAAATATTATCAAATCTTCTTTTTTTCTTGACGGGCTCGAGTTGGAAAGAGTAGATATTGTTAAAGATCTCGGGGTTTTATTGGATAAAAAATCTCATCATATAGATGCGGTGGTTAGAAAGAGTTTCGGGATGCTCGGTTTTGTTTTAAGAATCACCAAAAATTTCAAGAACGCCCTCACATTAAAAACACTGTATATTTCTCTCGTAAGAAGCAGCTTGGAGTATGCTACCCAAATCTGGAATCCTCACTACCATAAGTATATTAACAGAATAGAACGTGTTCAAAAAAAGTTCTTCAAAAGCTTAAATTATAGATTTAATCCGAACAATTCACCTAGAGATTATGGAAGCTCCTTAATTGAACACAAATTTTTGAGTCTGGAAGGAAGGAGGGCGCTGCTTGATGCTATGTTCTTGTACAAGATATTAAATAATTTTTTCAGTTATCCGTTAGCGTATTCACTTACTATAAATGTACCACAGTATCCTGGTCGTAACAGAGGTTTGTTTTGGATCCCTAAATCTAGAACTAATCTTTATTATCATTCGATTTTCCCTAGAATAATGCGGTTTTACAACTGGCATATTAATGATCTTGACCTTTTCAATCTTAGTTTGGGAACATTCAAAAAAAGGCTGTCGACATATCTGTTCAGAAATTACATGTCTTGATTCCGAAAATGATTGATTTTGGCTCTTCTTATTTTTGTTTGATGTGCAGTTTTTTTTTTTTCTAAATTGTCTGTTCGTAGTTGGCTCGATGCTTTGTATAAATTTTTTTTTAACGTTTTTTATCATAGAGTGTGAAATTATTTCATAAATTGTAATCATTGTGAAACTCTGTTATTGGATTTTCTGTTGAGGTTCCTGTTGTAGAAATAAATAAATAAATAAATAAAGACCGAACGGCTGCATCGAGATCCATAAAATCTTCAGATTTTTAACTAGAGGAGTTGCTCTTTCAGAATATGTGTAACATTTCCATCTACGTTTAGTTTTATTGAGAGAAAAATTACTCTAAAGGTGACTATCGAAAAATTTCCAAAAAGATGGATCCATTAAATGATCGTCAAGACTGAACGTCTGCAACGAGCTCCATAAAATCTTCAGATTTTTAAGTGGAGGAGTTGCCCTTTCAGAGTATGAATCACATTTCCATCTACGGTTAGATTTATTGACAGAAAAATTACTCTAACTGTGACTATCGAAAAATTTCCAAAAAGATGGAATCAATGAAATGATCGTCAAGACCGAAATGCTGCAACGAGCTCCATGAAATCTTCAATGTTATACATATGGCCGACCTTAGATGTGAAAGATTCAATATCTAGTAATTTTGAATTCTTGGGAAAAATATTGAACAAGGAAAAAAGCATTTCATGTTCTTTCGAGAATCACGTTTCAAGGGCTGAAATCAGATGACCTAAATATTGGATGAATATAGATTTTTTGAAGTAATCTTCAGCTGAAGATGCTTCAAATTAGATTTGTACATTTGTCTACCGCTCTATATCGAGACTCTGAGCAATAGATGATGCTTTGGAAAAAATTTCTGTGAAGCATGCATCATCGAAACGATGTTTTCCACATATATCTATATGTAATTAAATTTATGTGACGTTGAACATCTACAAAATTGATAAAAACACCTTATGTATTTGGTATTGGTTCTAATATATTTGAATATTTACTTGCTACCGTTAAACAAACCACAAACGTGAAATAGTTTATTGCAGCCCATAACTGAGCAGCTCTTTTTGTTGTTGAAGAATTTCTTTTTGAATATAGTTTCAAAGTTTTCAGCGAAAACTCGCAAAGATTTATATCTAGCTGACCAATGAGTTTCACAAAACAAAGGATAATATTGAAGGTGTTGTGCTGAAAAACAATAAGGCGATCAGAATATCAGGAGGGGGGGGGATGACCCTCCCTGCGGGCGCCCATGCCAGTAACTCATTCCCTAATCCCTAATCCCTTAAAAGGTTTTTGGCCATAAAAATTTTAGATTTTAAGTATAGTATATGCTGGTCCGTAACTCGCGTGAGGAAGTTAAAAAACAGTATAAACTAGCCTTAAAATCTAGATTTTTTATTTTTGGACTTGCCAAAAACCGTTTTAGGGATTAGGGTTAGCAGAGACCCTTTCTTTATATTAATAATTTACCGGCCAACTTAAACAAAACCTTAGTTTTGCAGTTGTTTTGGATGTAAAATTGCAAACACGCAAGAATTCGCCTTCGTATATAAAACTTACCAGCATTAACTAGCCTTCAAATCTAAAATTTTTTCGAATGATCAGAAAAAAATTGACGGAAAAGTGCTTAAATAGAGTTAGTCCATCATAAACTTATGTCCTAATCCCTATGCTTTAACGTATGATAAACTTGAAATATTCTGGTTTTTTGGTTTAAAACATATAATTTCATGTTCAAGGTCAGCTTTAACAAGCCGAGATCAGCATAGTTTCGACTGAAAAGAAACCGTTGAAGTTTGAAGGGATTTCGCTCAGCTACTATTCCAATGCGGCCCGTAACACCACAGAACACTAATATAAGGTGGGTAACACGAGCAATATCGGAACTCGCCCCCAGGGGCCTCAGGCTACTGTGCTTATAGACTATAGAATATAATTAAATACATCATATTCTATGATAGTAGGCGTACGCCATTTCAAATAAACCATCAGGTCATTGTCATTGATAAAATAGCCGCTTCCATATTGATCAGGAATCTAGTGGCGTTGCTTAAAACTTCACGGGTTTTTTCTCAAATATTTACCACGTTCGTTTTCCCTTTAAATGAAAATGAAAAGAGAGCAAGGAGAAGACGTGAGTATTCCCATCAACATGATCATATAATTTTCCTATGGGTCAGGTAGATTTTCTTCGAATGTTTATTGCTCATCGACATTTTGATGTTAAATATATAAAGTGACATATTATAATTCGTATAAGATAAAAGTTCTCAACATTTTAATATATTTGCCGATTTTGATATTCCTGTGTTTCTTTCAGTACATAATCCGTAAGAATCTCGTTCCGGTTTAGCTATTTCTTATTTGTTCACACCATGTGTTAGATTTATTCAAATACTTCTTATTTTTCTAGGATGGAAAAGAACCTGAACAATTCAGAAAACTATTTATAGGAGGGTTAGACTATCGTACCACTGACGACTCTCTTAAAAAACATTTTGAACAATGGGGCGACATTGTAGACGTTGTAGTGATGAAAGATCCCACCACTAAAAGATCTAGAGGTTTTGGATTTATCACATATTCTAGGGCACATATGGTTGATGATGCTCAGAATGCCCGTCCACATAGAGTAGATGGACGAGTTGTTGAACCAAAAAGGGCTGTACCAAGACAAGGTAAATGCAATTGATTATTAGGTACTCCCAATGATAGGTTCTTCTCTACAATATCAATTCCAGTGAAGTTCAAAGACTTCCCTCGAGTCCTTTATGGGATTATTATTCTCTGACAGTGATTATAATTTAGTATTTAATGAATACCTTTGGCTCTTTCTCCATTAAATATCATGTATCTGAGTAGAGGTTCATTAAAACCATTATGAAAAGTTTTCTGGCATATCCCAAGTATCTTGACATCTTTTCATGGCTCCCAAAAAATGTTTGCTCAAAATATTCATGTTCAGTCGACTATTCTCTTAAAGTTCTGAATGATGATGTTTTCTCTAATAGCAAATTCCATTGGAAGTAATAGTTCTGCACTTAATCATAGAACTTGAAACACATACTAGGATATGAAATTATTGCTGTTTTTTCATAAAATACACTCAAGGTGCAAAGGTTTTAACTGATGGAATTTTCTGTAATAGCGAATTCCATTGGTTAAATTAGCTTCAGATCTTTTGAAATGATTGTAGTAACATCAAAACGTTCAACAGTTCTGTCAATTGAATCAGTTAATAGAGTACTCTAACGATTTGTCAAATTCAGCATACCGTTCATTACCGTGGGGCACACAAAGCTTTTTATTATCAGTGTAAAGAGGCATTTCTAGGAAAGTTATAGTCTAATCACTCTAACCTAACGTAGGAAAGAAAATTTTTTCCAAAAACATGCACAAAACACAATACTCGACCAAAACAGCATGCGAATTAATGGAGGGAAAAGCTTGTGTGCCCCACGACAGCGAACACTCAGCTGATTTTGACAAATCGTTAAGAGTTCCCTATACCGTATGTGAGGTTGAGACATAGAAACATGGACTGAGCAATACTAGCATGAAATTTTCTCTTTTATAGAAGGAGAGAAATGATCATCAGACCAATACCTGTCTCTTTTCTGTTGAGGTGCGGCCCAATCAAATTCAGGTTGGTATTGAGAATAAAGATTATCTACAGACCTATTATTATATGTGAATCTATGCACCGACTGGAGATAAATTGTTGGTGTCCTTTCAATGGAACAAATTAGAAATATCAATTTTGAATGCTAATTAATATGCTCTGAATTAGAATATTTCATCTTTTCAAATATATTTTTAGGTTATATTTATATAATCCACTTCTGTAGTTCCATCCACAGAACTGAAATGTATAAATATAGTCTATTCAAGAATGATCGACATCCCAGGATCCCAGTAGAGCAGTAGGCCTTGAAAGTCCAGACGCACGAAAGATCTTTAATAATTTCTGCAGTTTTAATCACAGAACTGGAATATGTAAATATAACCTAGAATTAGAAAAGAAGATATATTTTCATTCAGAGAATATTAATCAGCATCCAAAATTGAAACAATTATGTTTACAATTTGTATGATTGAATTGGGAACATAAACAGCAGTACAAAATTAAAATTATCGTCGGTAAGTGCATAGATTCACATGTAGTAGGTCTATAGATCACTGTTTATTTACAATACCAACCTGAATTCAGCAACACAAAATCTTAACTTATAAACATCTTGAATTTGATTTTCCATAGCCACCCGAGATGTCAATCATTCTTGAACGGACTTTATAATCTAGAAACGTATTTGAAAAGAAGAAATATTCAGAGAATATTATTCAGGATTCAAAGTTAATGTGTTCAGTGACATGACGGTCCACTCAAACGCAAGAGAGTAACAAAAACAAACTGTCAGAACTGACAGAAGAATAACGGCCATCAAATTTTTAAAGGCACACCATAACCTAATATCAATCAATGACGTAAACTAACCATGTGCACTAGCTTCCGACTCGGAGTCTTTAGTGCATACTCTATGTTAACGCTCGCTGTCAAAAAACAACAGAGTAAACTCGGGTTTGCAAATAAAACGCAACCGTTCACCAATGTGCACTCTGTGCTGCAAAACGATCAAGGTGACAATTAGGTTTCCAATTTGTACGATTAGGTTGAGAACATAAAGAGTAGTACAAAATTCTAATTATAGTCGGTCAGTGCATAGATTCACATACCTATAAGCTATAGATCGCTGCTTATTCACAATACCAACCTTGATTCCGCAACTTAAAATCTCAATGGAAAAGAAATCTTTATGTCTGCTCCAAATTTTATTTCTTTTTTCTTTCGCTACATATTTTTCGACCCTCACAAAAATAGGGTCATCTTCAGGCATATGTTGAAAATTTTTAAATCAAAATTATTCGTCAAGAAAGGTCGAATATAAATATATCAGCTAGAAGAAAACGGATGACACATTCCCTAGCTCTTTTTTTTTGGCTAATCCAAGTCTGAAAACAGAACCGGCCTATCATTTTTAGATTTTGACAGAGTCTCTGATTTTGACGATTTCGAAAAGTTCCCATAATTTCTTTTCTTTGAAGTTACAGATCTGAAAATTGAACCTTCGTAGGCATTTTTATTCGTAGAATCTACTGACAAAAGATTTTTTTCAATTTAAAAATAACAAATTCATCGGAAGTTTGTATTCAAGAAAACGAAAGTTCGCCTAATAATTCGAAATGAAAAAATACTTTGAGCTCGTCAGTGAATTCTACGTAGAAAAGTGTCTGTAGAAGGTTCAAGTTTCAGATTTGTATGTTCAAAGACAAAAAAGTTATGAAAACTTCGAAATCGTCAAAATCTCATTTTTTGCTAATAACTCAAAAACGAACAATCGTAGGAGGTCACGGTTTTCACCTGTCTTTGTTTCTCTGAAAAAGAGCTGGGAAATGTGTCATCTGTTTTCTTCTAACTCCTATAGTTCACGAGATCCTTTCAGCAGACGACGAATTTTGCCCTCCCTTTACAGGTGAGATCTGGCATCAATCAACGAAAAAACCTACAGTTATTTATGATCTACATGGATTTCTGCATATCTCCATTGTTACAATTTGTCAGATATCCAAGTAGACAACAGATCACCCTTTCCTAATTACTTTTCATTGGCAGGTGATTTAGCCGTTTTTTTGCTATTGAAATGATGTCAAAGTGATGCAGAAACTAAATAATTTTGATAGTTTTGAAACAGAATTGACGACACTACAAGTAACAAAATTGTGTTGAGCATCAATCAACGAATGATTCATGTATTTCTGTATATATCAATTGTTACAGTTTGTCAGATATCCAAGTTGACAGCCACCCCCACTTCATTTCGAAGATTATAATCAAAGTAATTATTTTAATTTAATTCAGATATTGGACGTCCAGAAGCTGGAGCAACCGTGAAAAAACTTTTTGTTGGTGGTTTAAAGGATGATGTGGAAGATGAGGACTTGAGAGAACATTTCAAAGTATTTGGTACCATTTTGTCTGTGACAGTAGTAACTGACAAAGACACCGGAAAGAAAAGAGGATTTGGATTTATTGAATTTGAAGATTATGATTCTGTGGATAAAATTTGTTGTAAGTTAATTTGTGTTTTCAATTATTGATACTTTAATAGTTTGCTTCTCAATATGAATTTTTTCATATTTATAGGAATTTTAATTTCTTACAATAAGAACTTTGTAGATGAAATTTATTAAGCATGGCTGAATGGATTTATTAAGAAGGTTTGTGATTATCGGTTTTCCTATATTTTTCAGTACAGCGGCACCACACGATAAAGGGTAAACACATAGATGTGAAAAAAGCCCTCAGTAAGGCTGAAATGGATCGAGCTACTTCTGGCGGACCAAGCGGCGGCGGCGGTGGTGGTCCCAGAGGTGGAAGAGGTGGTCCCAGAGGAGGTCAAGGTGGTAGTGGAAACTGGAATCGTGGTCCAGCAGGAGATTGGTCAGGTAGTAGACCACAATCGCAAGGTAGGAGCTATTTTCAGTTGCTTTTTCATTTTCCGCTTATTTTATCGAAAATTTTGTGCCATTAAATATAGATTGTGATAAATGAAAAAAATCCCCCCTTCTGCTTAATTACTCCAGTATTAGGGCTAACAAAGGCTCTATTATTAAATTATTTTTGTTGCAATTCTCTTATTAGCTGTGCTAGCTCACTTAGCAGGCCTAATCTTTTACTTTCCTTTACTTCACCACCACACAAATTATGAAGCTCAAAGAAAGTTCAATCGCCTTAAAGTTTTATTTTTGCTCCTTTCAGGGGGCTACAACGGTGGGGCATGGACCAGCAGTCCCTGGGACAACCAACAACAGAGCAATTGGGGAGGCCCTAATGCACCTGCTGGTGGTGGCTACAATACTGGTCCCAGTGACTGGAACCAGGGTGGTGGATTTGGAAACTACCAACAAGGTTACGGTGGAGGCGCCGTTAGAAACAATTACCATCAGAACCGATCTGCACCATATGGTGAGTGTCAAGGCAACACTTATGAACACGCCAAGACTAACTAAACTGTCAGATTAAACTAACCTAACCAACCTTTCCGATAGTAAGTGAACAAATATGACGAGTTAGGCGTTTCACAGCTGTCATGAAGCCGCGGTAATTCGGGTGGAGCAAAAGGGGAAGGGAGCGCTTTGAAGTGTCATAAGTAGTCATTGGGCACTAATTTAAAATATTTGATTATCTCACCACGATAGCGTGCTTTCAAAACATTCGTTAAGTTCGCTATGGAATTTTGAAGGTTAATTGATTGTGATCGTGTAACGCTCAACTACATACAGGTAGTCCGGATTTAACGCTGATATATTTCAGGGGGTCATTCTATAGGTTAAAATATGAAGAAATCCTCATATCCACTTCAGTCCTAAAATGCGCTAGAGCCTCTTCAACAAGTCCAAAATCCAGTAAATTTGCGAAAGCTTTGTGAAAGTTTGGCGGATTCGAATGAAATACTTATACAGGGTGAGTCTTTGATTCCTACATATTTTAATATCTTTTCCGAATCGGCTCGGTTTAAACAATATAGCTGAAAGAACCATAAAAAAATGTTTTTCAGTTTTATCTCACAAACACTTTTATCAAATGAAATGAATTTCGAAATATAGTTTTTCATTTATTTGATGAATCTTTTTCGAACACAAGATATAACCCACGTCTTCCAATTTTCTCATTATGACCATTAGGTACCATAAAAATAATTATTTAAAGATCCCAACTCTTGAAACTTAGTTCGACGTTATCGAATGAATATTTATTTGAATGTTTTGTAAAATGAAAGTAATCTTCATATTATCTAGTATGATGCGCCGTTTTCGAGTAATTTGATGTGCAAAAATTAAAAATATCTATGACAATCGAAAAATTGGGTGCTTTGGCCGAATGCAACTCTTTTTAAAAGATCCATAGACGTGTAGTGTCAAAGATTCAGCTAGTTATCCTGAAGGGAATTTTGTTTCTCTAGGGATGGCAAAGCTCATAATGAAAATTTAAAATGGCTATATCTGTTTGTCAGGGCAAATATTACAATAGTAGATTATTGAAGTTAAAAGAAACACTTTCCGATTAGGTCCTGATGAAAAGATATAGCCATTTTAAGTTTTCATAATGAGCTATGCCTCAACTGGGGAAACAAAATTTCCTTCAGAATAACACGCTAAATCTACGACATTACACATCTGTGGATCTTTTAAACCAAAGTTGCATTCAGCCAAAGTACCCAATTTTCCGAATATAACAGTTATTTTTTATTTTTGAACATCAAATTACTCGAAAACGGCGCATTATACGAGAAAATATAAATGATTGTAAAATAATGCTTTTATTTTACAAAACGTTCAAATATTCATAAAATAGCGTCCAACTTGGTTTCAAATTTTGGTTTCTCTGAATTTTTGGTAGTTTTATGGTACTTAATGGTCATAATGAGAAAACTGGAAGACGTGTGTAATATCTTGTGTTCAAAAAAGAATCATCAAGTAAATGAAAAACCATGTTCTGAAATTCATTTCATTCGATATATCCGTTTGTGAGATAACAACAACAAACAAAAAATAACACTTTTTTATAGTTTTTCAACACTCCGTAACTTTTAAACCTAGCCGATTTGGAAAAAAATGGTAAAGAAAAAACGTGTTTCCATCGACCTCAAGAATCTACTGTTAAAATATTTGTATGAGTCAAAGACTC
Source organism: Coccinella septempunctata (assembly GCF_907165205.1). Taxonomy (NCBI): domain Eukaryota; kingdom Metazoa; phylum Arthropoda; class Insecta; order Coleoptera; family Coccinellidae; genus Coccinella; species Coccinella septempunctata. Next base: position 19,163,461 of record NC_058196.1, read on the forward strand.
ACCTGTATAGTACATGGGAGTCTTTGGATAAACTCATAGACTTATAATACATGGACTCACTGTCACGTGACTTTTCAGTAGATCGAGGGGTTGTATGCATTAGAGAGAGACAGGCTTATGCGTTTTGATCGAACAAGAAAGAGATGAACTGATTCCGTGTGGGCAATGTCAAAATCATATGATGGATGTAAGCAAATATGTGACGCAGACGTTGCCCACAAGGTGTTGATACGTTGATTATTATTCTCATTACATCTATTCTTGAATAAAACTCACATATTTTTGGACATAATTCATTTCGAAGGAATGCTATGGAATTCCTATGTCTCTTCTCGGAAGCTTGTTGAAAATTTATTAAAGAAAATTTTCGCATAAACTTGTGTTCTATAACCTTTTGACAGCTTGCCCACAAACTCTCCATCTTATTCAACCAACCGACTTCTCTCTCACATGCGGAGTCCATGTTATTTATAAGTCTATGGATAAACTGAATCGTTCGTCGATAAAAAATTTACTGATTCTTATGAGCTTCGGAGATTATAGTAGTAATTATTTGAGCCTTTCGGTTGTTCTAAGCCTTAAGCACTTTACAATCCTCTAAAGGTCGCCGACTTTCAATTCCAGGTGATACGGAATAAAATTTCTTTTTTACATACATATATTTGATTTTTGGTGAACTATAGAACTCCGAATTTCCAGCCTTTTGTTCTATTTTACGGAAATATTTGTGATTGAGATAGAGAACAATTTGTTCAGAAAAAAAAATAGTACTATGTACAAGGTAGGCAAAATTCGTTTTCTACTGAGGGGATCTCGAAAACTTCTAGCAGCTAGGAGATAACGGATGGCACATTCTCTAGCTCTTTTTTTCTCGACTAATTCAAATCTGACCACAGAGCCGGCGTATCATTCTAGAGTTATGAAAAAAAAATCCCATTTTCGATAATTCATTGCTGAATTACTCGATTGTTTCAACTCGTACTCGAAAAATGATTATTACCTTTTGCAGGCAGTTTTTTGTGAGTAATTCGAATATTATTTTATTGAATTTTTCAATCCAGCCATTTTCAAGATATGATTGAACAAGAACAATACCGTTGAAATATTTTTGATATTATGACACTTCACTGTGACTTTTATAATTAACTACCATGAAAAATTACTATTTTTTTTTTCATCAGAAAGTAATACTTAAGTCATTACTTAATCTCTTAAATGGAGAAAGGGTTATTGAATCAAGTTTTTCTTCTTATAATATCAGATGAAAGGTTTTTTACTTCGGAAGAAATATATGCATAGGAAAAATGATTCGACGATCGGTAATTCCTATCTAAAGCCCGTTTGCAACAGCCGAGAATTCTCTAGAAAATTTACTCGAGATTTCTTGCGCCGTGAATTATGTACCGTTACATACCCACTTTCGGTAGAATTCTCTGTTCAGTTGCGTACTAAATAGTCTCCGCCCTTTTCTTGCGAGAATTTTGTAGAGAATTCTCCAGAGAATTCTCGGCTGTTGCAAACGGGCTTAAGAGTATTGAGTCCACGAAAAATAAATGCACATTCAACAGTCGCTATGGTAACGCCTACCTGCACATGGTATTCAATAGTGAACCGGAAAGCAACTCAAAATCTAGAAATGATAGGCCTGTTTGGTTTTCAGATTCAAATTAATCAGAAAAAAAGTGCTCGATAATGTGTCATCCGTTTTCTTCCAGTTGCTATAGGTTTCACAGACTCCTTCAGTAGACAACGAATTTTGTTTACCTGTACAGGGTGGGCAAAATCAGTGATACCTGAACTACAACTTTTTAACCCAACGAGACAAAGGAAAATTTATGGCACATTACGGCCCTCGAGAAACTAATAATGCGATCAACTGCATTCCTCAATCTTTTTGTGCTAGGATGTTGAAATGAGAACTTTTTTGATAGCAATCCAGTGGCGTACCATGATTTTTTCCAACAGATTTATTTGCTGAGCTATGACATAAATTTGTGTCTTTCTTAAGAAAACAGTAGTTCAAAATGACTTCGGAAGAATCGCCATTTTTTTCTGTTTCAGAAATATATCAAACACATTCAGATTCGTTCAGATATTATGAAAGAACAAACTTTATATTATAGCTCAGCTAGTAAACCAGTTGGAAATGGTCATAGTACGCCACTGGGTTGCTATAAAAAAATTATCTGCATAATGTTTTCATTTCATCATCGTAGCACAAACAGAAACAGAGATTTTTGCCTATAACTCAGGCAATACTCAGTTTCTCGAAAAAAGACGACCATAATGTGCCATTCATTTTCCTCTATCCTCTTTAAAAAGTTGTAATTCAGGTTTCACCAATTTTGCCTACCCTGTACAGAGGGTTTCATGAACCAATCAACCTGTATAGCCAGGACCGTCCACACCAGATGGATGAAAAGCATTTAAAATTTGTTTCAGGTAATCCAAGCTATGGTGGTGGCTACAATCAAAGCGGCAATATGGGATCAGGAAATATGGGAGCTAACAGGAGATTCTAAAACGTAAGTTTTAGACTTCCGCTGTGAATTTTAAATTGATATGATTTCAAAAATTAGGTATGCCCCGGGGCAAATCTTAACTTCGCTACTCATGGGCGGAACTTTATCAATAAATGTCTACAATTAAGTTTCTCCAAGAATCGACTACTTTAGGTTCATATTTATCAGATTTGATGAGTTTGAAACACAACACATAGTGTGTTTAATGGATGTCACCGAATCGTTTTGTCCTAGAACCTAGGTTTATTATCACACACAGTTTGTAATTAATTTATTTAATGATTAATAAAGAAGTTTAAATTTTAATGAAGGAATCGTGTTTATTTTAGGTTAGGCTTTTGAAGTGAGGCTTTTCTGGAGTTGGTCAAATTTATAATTTGAGGTAGAGTGAAAAGATATTTATTCTATAAAACCTTCAGTGCTAGTGTCTTCCATTTGGGGATGTTCAGAAAAAATGAGGCTATATTCGATCAAACTAGATTGAATATAAATAAATAATAATCGACATGGTGTTTTAATACGTTGCGCATTCAAAATTGAAAATTTTGAATGCGGTTTATTAACGCAGACTATTTCGGGGTATTTTGTGGGCAGTATCGCAGAGCAATACATCTGATTTTAAAACGGGCTAAAATAGTTTTTTCAACTTCTGTGGACAATCGTCCTATGTAATAAACTAGGAATATGAGACTCGCTGATTTTCTTTAAGATATTTGAATTGCGAATTGAAAGTTGTATGTTCAAAATATTCAATTGTTGTCTATCTACATGATTTGACCGACTCCAGGATATTCTGAGTAGAAGCGAACAGCTTTACAGAATCGGAACTTAGGTGTTCTCAACAGTTTATAAAATAATAGAGGAAAAATGTTTTTCTTATCAAGCCAGGAGAGGTTAATTAAAGTGATAGGATGATTGGCAGTTATTCTATGACAGACAGGTTTTTTAGGTATGTATAGTTTTTATACTGATGTAGGTTCACATAAAGAAACACGTACATTACTAAAACAGACTATTTAGCTCAGGTTTCTTTCATTCTGAAAATGCGGTGAAGTGAGGTTAGATAGGCCTTTTAAACGTTCTATTTCGAAACATCGTGAATTAACCTGGGTTAGGTAGCGTGTTAGGCGTTTATTCAAGGATTTGCATTCAGTGGTATTATACAGAAAAGTGAATATGTATTCATGTCATTTGATTATACCAAGTTATTGCGATTTTATAGTACCATAACCATTTGACGATCTTGCTTGATTTTTGCAATAGGGAATACTCCTTGTGACGAAAATGATGTATTTTTTATTAAATATCTTTGAAACGTTACATTTTGAAATAATCATTTGAACCTTTTCCCAAAAAAAAAAAAAATATTTCAAGTACCTACTTTAAAATGAAAAATTAAAATGGGTATTTAAAATTTAAAGTTCGTTTCTATTGCACAAGTTGGCAACAGCGACTGAAATATGCGTTGATAATAAAGGACAATAAATACACTATCTATATGAGATATACAAAGATGGCTGTCTATGAAGTCTGCGACGAACGAGGACGGTCATAAAATTTTATGGGATTTTTATGGCCGGTTGCTGTTGAGGCTCACCAGTGAGTACGCTCCTTATGATGGCTGTAAATCAACAGCTGATATTTTATAAACAAGCCACTGTTCTTTTTATTTTCTAGTAGGCGTTGTTGCCAAATCGTAAACTAGAAACGAAGCGATTTAAATTTTAAAACCTATTTGAAAAATTATTTTGAATAGTTTCCATCATTTTGGATCGCAGATAATCGGAGATAACCATACTCGAGAGCTGGGTTAAACTTCTGGTGAGGTTAGTGAAGTGAGGTTAGAAGTTGTGAAGGGATATAACCAAGGGCAAAACCAGCAATAACCGCGGTTATTACGGGTTATTCACTTGAAATCGATTAAAGTCTCCTGGTACGCTTTATGACCGGTTTAAGGTTCGCAGCCATTGTGACATAGTTTTTGTCGTGATTTCGACATTTGAATATAAACAATTTGGAATTCTTTGGGTAGAGGTTAACAATATTCAATAATGATCTCTTGACAAACTATCATAGTAGTTACCAATAGGTCGAATTATGTTTTCATTAGCATTACTTCAAGTGGACACTCATAGCGAAGTTATCTCAAAAGTTATAGAAGGGTTCGCAGTTCGTTGTAATCATTTATACAGGGTTTCCCAGGAAGAATACGACAAACGGAAACCATAAACTGAAGTCATCAAGGTGGTGTCTCATATCCAAAGGTTTCAATTGCCTGAGAGCCTTCGTTTAGGTATGCTACGAGATACTTGAATGGAATTTCAAAGTTCAATAAATCTTCAACTAACCAACAGAGAGATTGCAAATTTTTAAAATTGAAAAAATCAGTACCTAAGTAGGAAAGTTTTTGGCTTTTTATATACAGGGTGGGCTTTTTGAAACGAAACAGACGAGACAACCACCTTAATTGTTGAAGAAAGTAATTACCCATAATAATTATTTCGTTGTCTAATGTTGACAATTAATGGTTTCCATCGTAACCACATAATGAATTAGTCAAATAATTGATGATTTCACATAGCATGGTTAGCGGAATGACTGGTACTGTACGAAATTCAAAATTGAATATCTCGAAAACAAATGCATTAATTGAGAAAAAAATTAATACGCTGAATTCAGGATAAAAAGACCTTTCAAATGAGGTATCACTCACTCTATCTTTCCTATTCAAAATTTAGGGGTTGGTGTTCTAACACTAAAGCTACATTCACAATCAATTCACGGGCCGTAGTGCACTTCGGCAAGGAAGCTTAGCAGATGGCGTTCTCCGTTACCATTTATAATGAAGTTCAAGACTAGCACGGAATTGGAAATTGACCAAATTTCTTGCAAGCTGCAAACTATCAATTCGGCAAGGAATTTCGTGCCAGCTATCGATGATGCTGATGCTTATGTTTTGATCAGTTACATTTTTGATTCAATTGAGTATTTTATCCGAAGTTTATTGCGAATGTAAATTTCGTGCCGAAGTGCACTTCGGCCCGCGAATTGAATGTGAATGCAGCTTAAGGGTTGAAGCCATATAGTTGTGAATTTGACCTTAAAAGTTGTCCCCCTCGAAACAAAAATCGACGTGTCCGGGCATTTTTTCGAAATGAATTTATTCCACCCGTTATCTCGTCTGTTTCGTTTTAAAAAGCCCACCCAGTATACGTTAATATCTGATCATCACATTGACACTGTGAACAATTTTAATTTTTATGATTATGGAAATAAACTCATATCAGAGAATGAATTTGAAAATTGAAGAAGAAATAATAACAGAAAGATTGAACCACAAGAAAAAGAATATAAAAAATATGATATGGTTCACAGGTTTCTTAATTGAATTCGATGAATTTTTAATTTTTCTATCAGCGTTCAAAAATCTTTGTTAGAATTGTTTTCTACTATGGATCGGTACCGAATAGACCATTTGTTTCAGTGTTGCTCATAGAAAATAATCCATATGAGTCAGATCAGGGGATCAAGGTGGCCAAGTCTTCTCTGTCGATCCATCTATTCTCAAAAAGGGTATTCAAATATTGACTCAGTCCTTTTTGGTAGTGGGTTGGGGCTCGTTCATATTGAAACCACATTGCTTCCATTGGTATATTTTGCAGAATAAATGAATGAATATATATTGATAAGTAATATTTTACACAATACAGAGTGAAAATCTAATCAAGCCAATTGAAGAAATGAAGTAAAATATGTTTTATGCTCAAGAAATATTCATTACTTTCCTTGCTTGACCGTGCCAAGCAACGTTTTTGGGTTTCATATTTGAGTCGCTCTTCTATTGCCCTAAAAATGAAAAATTGTTTTAGTATCATTGTACAGGATGATCTGAGATATATAGAAAAAGTAGAAACTTGCCTAGTCCGGTTCTGATTAGTGAAAATGATGAAAACTGCAGAATCTGAAATCAGTCTGTTAGTTAAAGATTCATTGAACGTTGAAATTTCATTTAGAATCTGCTTATCACCCTGTATATCCTAAACGAAGGCCTTCATTCAAGTAAAACCACTTGATAGGAGTCCTTCTTGATGACCTCAGTTTATGGTACCTCATGGTTGCATTCTTCGCGGGATGCCCCGCATAGGCTCAATAGGTAGCCTGTACTTTGATATTCGCCTGTCACAAAAAATAACAAAATTTTCCGAACATTATAATAAGTTGAATATTTGGAAAGATTAAACTGAATTGATTATTTTATGATCGATAATTATTTTATGTTGATTCACAGGGTGAGTCTTTGACTCGTGCAAATATTTTAACAGTAGATTTTTAAGGTCAATAGAAACACTTTTTTCCCTTACGATTTTTTCCGAATCGGCTCGGAAACTGTGGGGTTTAATCAGATTGCCGACAACGCCTTATCGAATCCGACGATTTCGATGTGAGGCGTTTTCGGAAATCTAATCTAAATCTGACAGCTTTCGTGTCAACATGTTTATACAGCGGAAACCGATTATCTATATCTGTGATACCAATTTTCACCTATTCGACTTGAAGGGAAAAAAGGGGATTACTGTGTGTACGTGAGCTTGTGTACCGCTGCAGATTTCCTAGCTAAGTCTGAGTAACACATACCAGAAATCTGGAAACTTGTTTAGGCGCATTAACCTCTAGAATTTTTTTTCCACGATGTGATGAATCCGAAGTAAACATATACACCATATTTAACATTTCATATCAAATATTCATGCTATATACTTTTCACTATACAAATGTCAAAATTCAATCTCGTCCTCTAGTCCTTTCATTGAGAATCGAATATAAAATTATTTATAAAGTATAATTTATAATCATCATGATATAACTTTCTGAATGCAAATTCTCTGATGAAGTGTATAACTATTTTTGTTGTTTAATGTCGATTCTTCAGATTTTCAAATATTCAATGCTAATATTGATTTCTGTTTCATTGGTCCAGTGCCACTGTCTTCGACCATTCATCAATGGTGAGTATGGCCAATCCGAGAACGTGTAAGTAAAAACGAATGGATATTTTATTCTATTTTATGGAAAGTGGACCTTCACTATAGTTTATATAAATTTTATATTTTTATATATTTATATTTTTAATTTAATATATTGTAACGTTTCGTTCAGAGTTCAGTTCATTTTTTCTTATTCCGCGAACGCAAGTCGGTCAAGAATATACTACGAACATTTTTTGTCCACCTTTCATATGCAAGTATATTTTGGTAATTCTCTTTGATACTATATGAGTGAAGATATATTCCTCATTTCAATAAAATTCATTGAAATATTTCTTGTGTTTTGATAACCTTATAACTCAAATCCCCTTATTTGGAATGAAATTGATTAATTTCACATAGGTATTCAAATGAAATATCGAAGGAAAAATAATTCCATCTGATACGTGGTTTTTTAATGAACCTGACTGTCAGAATATCGAAGAAAAATACATATTTGGTGGTGTATTACTATTGAAGTAGGTTACAATCTCAGGTCAATAAAAATTATTAATAATTTTATTGATCTGAGGTTACAATAAATAAATAAAAAATATATCCTCACAACAATGAAGGCAAAGTGTTATCAATTTAGATAAATAACGCTAATGTTACTATGGGCCAGTTCCGATATTGCTGGTTTTACTAGCCCGCAACCGATTAACAATAGAACACGAAAGTCTGGGCCAATAGGCATCGTCTCAGGGAATACTGACAGAGTTCTATCTGGAGGGGATTGAATCGGACACCGTTTCATCAAAGAGTTGTTACTCTTTGGTTTCATATTGGGTGGCGCTCTGGGTAAATGTATAGTACCCAGTAGCACGTGCCAATATTGAATAAAGTTCCATCAATTCCAAACGTTCTCCATCGGAGAAAAATGCTATGTTGCTGTGATGAGGTCAAATGAGAACGAAACCATGGTCAGCATCTGCGTACTCCATTTGGGGCCTTGACGATGGCAAATTGGCTAGTTCAATTCAGATCGTAACACTTGTTGATATTCATATCGGCGGGTGGTATGCATCTGAATTTATCCTTATTATTGTATTCATTGCCTCCCTGTGTAGGCGTGATCATTCTATTATTACTGACAGTACTGTTTGGGAATATCGGAACTACCCCTATCTGACAGTCTGACACTAACCAACCATACCTTGGCACATTCAGGGTGCCAATGGGAAGACCCTTCCATAAAGGGCGGTTACAGGGGGGCTCTATATAGTAGGAAAGCGTGGAGAACCATAAACGAATTTCATGTAAATATAAAAAAGGTAAGTGATGCTTAATTACCGTTTGATACAACATCAATCAATCTTCTGGTAAATCATTTCTGAACACATACAAGAGAAGAATTTAAATTAGTCATAAGGTTTATATTATTATTACATCATGAAATAGTTGAGGTATAATATATTTTTCTTTCATGCATATATATTTTTTTGAAATAGAGTAATACACACTTTTACAATCTAAAAACAATGAAGCAGGTGTAAAGAAATGGCAACAACAGACACATCCTAGAACTCGTTCCAGATCTCATCTGTGGGATGAGAAAAAAGTCAACGCACGGTGTGTCATACATACCTTCGTCTGATACATAAAAACAGAGATAAAAAACTTTGTCTGCCTGTATAAGTGTAATGATAATGAATTCTGTAAAGATAAAGAATAAGCTTAAATTATCACATTGAAGGACATCTATACTTCATACGACAAAATCCAAAAACTTCTTTTCCCTTTTTTCTACCATGGTTGACGAAGTGAGAATTATCTGAAAACAAAAAACGTATACAATGTAAAGCATAAGTCAGATTTCTAAAAATAATATTTTCACATGCTACAAGCAATGGAAGCTAGTTAGAGTGTGCAGGGTCAGCCGGGCTCACCCAAAAATAATCTAGAAATGGAGAAAAATTATATCTAATAATTTCATTCTTTAACGTATAACGCAGTACGGATTGATTTCTTGTATGGGGGGCTGTAGCCCTATAGGCCTCACAGACCAGCCGCCACTGATAGATTTATAAATTATAAACTCCCTTTCAACTTCCAATTAGTGGAAGCAGTCTCTGACTAATTTTAGCTGGGTAGTGAAGCCCTGAACGTCTTATTGGTTTATACAGGATGTCGAAGGTGATGAGTCGGAAAAATGGGGAGGGGTAAGAAAACAACAACAAACAACAGAAAACAAACCAAGGACTCAGAAACCCTCATATCTACTAAATGAGTGAGAAATCATCAATCACACATCCAGTGTTCTCCAGCCATCAATCTGTTCGAAAAAAATTCGTAGAGCTGAAAGATATGATATAGGATATTTTATATACAAGTACAAAGATTAATTCCTCTTTGGAGTCTTTGGTAATAAATGGGTGGATTCCAGACACAGAACACTGTTCTAGACCAGAGAGAAGAAGAGAAGATAGGACATTCTGTGTGCAGAAGTTCTGTGTTCTTAACCGTTTAAAGTTTTAAAGTTCTTGAAAGTTTGAATTTTGAGGTTTGTGTCAAGATTAATTCATCAAATAGTTAAAAAACTTTTACATTCTTACAGAATTGTTATCTTTATATTACCATTGCTCATTTCATTGAATTCTTAATTAAGGTACGTTGGTGATTTTATTTTGAGATTAATCGATGCAATTTCCTAAATTCCCATTTAATTTTAGTATGGACCAATGGATTCGCGAACAATTTAAGTCCAAAGGAGGGTTTGGTACGGCAACTCTGGAAAGTCGGAGAAGTGCTTTACATACTAACAGGAAGGAGCACCGGAATATTTTATTGAACAAATTTCGTAACATCCCTGAAAATACTCTATCTCCACTTATGACCCCTAACGTATCCCAAGTAAAGAAGGTACAAGGTAAAAGTACAATTGCTTCTCAGTCAGGAGTAACAGGTAATAATAAGAGGATGGAACTACTTAAGAAGTGGAGGGAAGAGAGGGAGAAAAAAAAGTTAGAATCCAAGAAAAAAGCTAAGCCACCTTTCAAGGTATTTCATGTAGATCAAACAGATAAATTAGATGATGTATATAAAACTATCAAGGGGAAGCCAATAATTTCCAGGGGAAATGTACCAATGAAACTTCATCCTCAGAAAGAAATGAATGAGTAAGTTCTATTGAAAGGTTTGGCAGTATTTCAGAATGCTTAGTTTTAGGAGTAAGTGTAAAACTAATCTTGAATCGGTAAGCAGCAATCTTCAGAATAAATTGACAGAAAAGGCATCTGAGAAAACCAAAGACTTCAAACAGAAAAATGCTCCTAATAGAACAAATCCTAGCAGTGAAGTTCGATTCAAGTCTGCTAAACAGCAAAAAGAAGTCAAGAAATGTGAGACTATCAGTTCAAAGTTTCGTATGGAACAAAGAAAGAAAGAAAATTTAAAGAATTCAAAGACAAATTCAAGGATGTCTGGGAAAGCAATTAAAACAACAAATGAGAAAATTCAACCTAGCGCTCAGAAAATTTCAGAGGGAAAATGTTTGGAAATAAACAGTACTATAAAAAGTAAATCCCAAGTAAGTTATTGTGGTGAATTCTGATCATTCTCTGATAAAAAATTTCTCATCTTCCACAATTTTAAATATTCTAGCACCTTTTATATGTATTTTCTACTCCAGTACCAGTTTTGCCCCATTACAGATTTCAATAATTATTTTCTTTTAGTTAGAACTCTTCCTAAGAAATCAGATGGTATTAGTTCGGATTTGCTGCAACTTAGAGTTCAGCACCTGAAATTTACCTAGAATGACTCAAATTATTGTTTGAATGTTAGTCTATTGTAATTTTCAATGAATAAAAATTTTGTCCTCAATTGAACACAACAAATTGATTATTATTTTGAGTTAATATGAATCATTTTGGTTATAGCCGGAAATTTTTCAGCAATCTACTGATGACCTTAATTGTTCATTATCCGAAGTGCCACGTAAAATAACAAGGTCCCAAAAGAAAACTATGAGTGTAAAAACTGATAATACTGAGGAGTTGATATCAAAGAAGAGATCTACAAGGAAATCTATTTCTGAACTTCCAGTTGAAAATGGAAGCGCTTCTAAAAATTCCCTCATTGAAGGTCGAAAAATAAATATGGACCATGAAGATGGACAGACAAAAGAGGATGATGACTCTCAATGTGGGAAAAAGAAAATTAGGACTCGTAGATCAGTGACACAGAATGCTCTGGACTCTAACATAAATAATACTTCAGCTGACCTACAAATTCAGCAGAAAACGCCCCGCAGAAGTAGCAGGAGAACAAGAAGAAAAACTACAGAAGAAGAATCGATATCTTCTGCGAAATTGCGAAAAAAGGAGAGGACTGATGAAAGTTCTCTGAAAAGCACTCCTGTTAAATCAAAGAAACCCATTGAACATAATTCTGATTTGAATGAAGATAGTGTTACAAATACTCCTAGTAAAGGACCAGAAGAGATTTGCTACATCAGTCCATTTGTTACTGTGAGTCGAGGAAAAGTAGCAGCCCGAAGGGAATTTGAGAAGAGGAAATCTCTCAACGGTGAGTTATTCTGGGATGGATGTTTCAAATTCAATGTTCCTTGAAGGGATCTCAGAAACTAGAAGAGCTAGGGCAAAACGAATGGCCTGTTTCCAACGTTTTTTTTATAAACAAAGAATGATGAAAATGGTGAAAACCATGATTGTGTCCTTCATTAGGAAGGAGGGAAAAATTTCAAATTACAACTCTTCATGGTAGGTAAATTCCACTTGTGGAAGAAGCCAAATATCTGGGTATTAACCTAGATAGAAAGCTTCATTGAAACTCCCCTTTGGAGAAAATCATTCACAAAGCCAGACACCCTCTGTGGGCTTATCAAAGAATTTGTGGAAAAACTTGGGGGATAGCGCCGGAGCAGCTCCACAGGCTTTATGTCACGGTGATTAGACCAGTAGTCACTTACGACGGCATTGCCTGATGTCCTGCACAGAACACAAACAAACTTGCCTCGTGATTTGAGGGGCATTCCGCTCTACTCCAACCGCGTCTATGGAGACTCTATTAGACCACCCTCTCCTTCACATTTTTGTGCATGGAGAAGCGAGACTAGCAACTCACAGGCTCTACAACCTAATCGTGAACGTTCATGACAAACTTATTTTCGTGCCAAACCATCTCTTAGCCCAACTGGTGGCTGACGAGGTGCTAGGCATGAGAACTGATCTGGTAATTACAAGAACCAGCCCAGACAGAACCTTATTTGCTCTGCTGCCAACTGAGATTACTAGCTCTACCACAAGGAACTATATCTACAAGGAACTCTATCTACAAGGGTCTTGTTAACTGATGGTTCTAGATCCAAACATGGCTCTGATGCTGGAGTCAACAGTCACAGACCACTCAGTGCTAGTCTTTCCCATTATTCAATGCGCCAATCACCTACTTGACAGGGACTGGAAGGGAAGGTTAATAAAAATCCTAACAAACAGTCAGGCTGACATCAAATTTCTGCAATTCGACACAGGCACATACTCGAATGCAGATCTAACCTCTCCAAATTGGGTCGCAACAGACTGCAAATTATTTGGGTACCTGGACACTCAGGGTTCAGAGGTCACTAATAACATTTTGAAATTGTTGAAAAATTCGCTCTGGATCTTCGTTTTAAATGAACAGCGTTCTAGTTTTTTGAATAAAAAAGAGAATTTGCGAACAAGTTTCCATCCAGCAATAGTGATATTGTTGCCAATAATTTCTTTACTATTCGTACCTAAATTGAAAACGCATTTTTCCCAATCTGTTTAAGCAAAATATTTTTTTAGGCTCTGTGCTCAATACTTCCATGTCTGGTACATCAGATCCCAGAAGTCCTAAGGCGGCTGCTGTTTACTTCACAAGGCAACTCGAGAATGAAATAAAAAGGATTCAGAACTTGTGTGAAAAATGGCAGAATTACAAAGTATGTAAAACTTTTTTAAATTTATTTATGTGTCATCATGTGTTCAGGGTACAAAATGATTGCAATCAACCTTATAAAATATCCCCCGCAAACCATAGGTTACCTCTTTTTGCATTTTTCAGATTTTTTATGGAAACCAAAAAATTAGGGGCGGTACCTTTTCAAATTGATACACTAGCAAATATAATGCAAAAGGTAAAACCTACTCAAAATCAAGGCAGACAGTGATAATCGAAATCAATACAGACACAAAGCATCCAGAAATCATGAAAATAAGTCGTTTAACAAAAAATTGTCTATATAAAATATCCAAGATTGCTGAGATAGAACCCCTAGAAGTTCGACAAAATTTAATTGAATTTCAAGTACGGGACTGTGGAAGGTGACTACGGCATCGCAAAAACGAAACAAAACATAAATATATGGCTGGACAGTAATGAATGGTTCAGTACCAAGTTCATCGGATTAGATGCATCAGGTCACTTTTGAGGGAATCATAATTGTTGTGTCGTGCAATTTAGGGTAAAAAATAATGTAGAAAATCGAAGCAGTTTCTTGAAAGTGCTTATGTTATGTTGAAAAAGTGTTATGATGTTTCTCCATTTCATCCCATTTTTACGACGATTGTTGGAATGTTCAAGCAAGAATATTGTCATGCCCATTGTGAAAAAATTCATGAATAATTTAGACGAATGTTATTGGTGAGATTTCGAAGTATTATTATTCTACAGGCTGGTCCAGATCGTAACCAAGAAATTTTAACCACGTATTCTACATCAAAAATAAGCCCTAGTTTGTCATATAAACATATGTCGAGAAATGTTTCCTCTCCGAGATATGGGGTGTTAAAATTATAGAAAAAAAAAATGTTTTTTATTAATAACTTTCATACTGCTTGAAATATTTTTATGAAATTTGAGAAATAGGTTTTGAGCGTCAAGGAGCACTTTTTGCATAATATCTTTTTTTTTTTATTCTACCAGTGGCTTTCGTACCGCAGCGAGACTGATTATTTTCAGATAAAAAAATGATACGCCACTGGTTTTTCCGACAATAAAAATTACTATTTCAAATCCTTATTTAATTTGGAGGGAATTCGGTCTCTTGACTTTTTGCTGTACGAGGCACCGTTTCCGGTTATAAAAATAAAAGACATTCTCATGCATGAAGAAATCGCCAAAATTTGATATAGCAAAAATAGTCTTATTATTATTATGTACCTACCATATAAAATGTGTTTTATTTTTTTAACCGGAAACGGTGCCTCGTACAGCAAAAAGTCAAGAGACCGAATTTGCTCCAAATTAAATAAGGATTTAAATAGTAATTTTTATTATCGGAAGAACCAGTGGCGTATCATTTTTTATCTGAAAATATTCAGTCTCGCTGCAGTACGGACGCCACTGGTAGAATAAAAAAGAAATGATATTATGCAAAAAGTGCTCCTTGACGCTCAAAACCTATTCCTCAAATTTCATAAAAATATTTCAAGCAGTGTGAGAGTTATTAATAAAAAACATTGTTTTTTCTATAATTTTAACACCCCGTATCTAGGAGAGGAAACATTTCTCGACATATGTTTATGTGACAAACTAAGGCTTATTTTTGATGTAGAACACGTGGTTAAAATTTCTTGGTTACGATCTGGACCACCCTGTATTTTTACACTTGTGTCCTAAGTCTCTTCTGTCAGTTGGTATTGGAATGAGCCATATAAAAAAATCGTATAAGTTACTAAAAAAGTATAAGAACAATTCGGCAATCCCAAGTTTCCATTTTCATTAACACGTAAATATCGAACGAGCCAATATCCTAAACGAAACCACATGAGATATGTTTTTCCCACTGCTTTGCGATAATTTAGCTAACAAACGGTCTAGGGTCGTATTAGGATCTATTTCAGTAATCATTTTCAATTTTTTTTCAACTTTGTCATTTTGAAAGTTTTATATTTGATTTAGGTGAAACGCTCCATTTTGACCAGTTCTGCCTTCTGTTCAAAAAAAGCCTCACCTTCAAATACACCCTGTATATTCAGCTTTCCTATTTCTTCTTCCAGGATGAGGCTGATCTTTCCGAAGACGCATGTGGTCTAATCGATATGACTATTGGTCAATCCAATCTTCTGATCACAAAGAAATTCAACCAGTTCCGTGGTCTAATAGAGAAATGTCAAACAAATGATGAACTGGATATGAGGATAAAATGCGAGGACCTCCATGGCTTTTGGGATATGATGTACAAACAGGTATCGGATCTGGACAAGAGATTTCAAAACTTGGAAGATATGAAGATGAACAACTGGCTTGAAAAAGAACCAAAGATAAAAACTCCTAAAATTGCTGCCAAGGAAAAGAAGAAAAGTGGTCCCAAAAAAGTTTTGAAGGCTTCTTCAACTTTGAAGGAAACAATTTTAGGTGAGTTACATCTATCTTCATAATCAATTTTTTATTAAAATCGTTTGTCAAGATTGCACATTTTTTCACAGTTGCTAAAGGTAAGTTCACTCATATTCATTCGCTCATGTGTTGTAGTACAAGCTAGTCGTACCGTCGTTCGCTCCATCCTTTGTGTTTTTCAATTCTTCATAATAATTGTCGTTCGGACTTTGGAGATCTCATCTTGTCCTCTTCATTAAGGCTCACGAACCTACGGCCGAATAGCCTGAATTCTAGTAAGAATAACCAGATATTGATTGCGATTTCTCTCTTATATCGAAATGGTCTTGACAACACAACAACAGAAAGATGTTAAAGATATCATTCGTGAATCATTCAACGATAAACTAATCTTATCAACGCTGGCACATACTGTCGCTAATCTGGTAATTGATAAACTGGATGAGAAATGGAATTCCCTGAATGAGAAGATTGACATTGTTGAAGCTGAATTGAACGTTCTTAGAGAGGAAAATGTGATTTTAAGGGAGCAGCTGAATCATTTTGATCAGCAGCGTCGTCGCAAGTGTATAAGGCTGCTCGGTATGGAAGAGCAAAAAGGTGAAGACCTCTCTTCAGTTGTCAAAAAAACCTTTTGCGAAAAACTGAAACTCCAACGAGGTGATGTACAGATCGATCTTTGCCATAGAGTGGGATCTGATACGATGAGGAAGAGACCCATTATTGTACATTTTTCTTCACTGCAGTCCCGTAACACTGTCTTCAAAAATAAAAGTAAGCTGAAGGGAACTAAGCTGGTCATTGCTGAGGATCTGACAAAGTATAACTACTCCCTTCTTAAACGTGTTATGGAGAGGATCGGGGGTAGGGATGTCTGGACTTCGAATGGAAAAATTTATGCTAAATTTGGTTCTGGAAAGATGCTCATAAGATCTGATGTTGATTTGGTTAAGTTGGGTGGAGGGAGACTGGAATCCGTTGTAGCAGGAGGAAGCACTGGTTCGGGCGAATAAGGTCCAATTTTATTTATTTTTGTTATTAAATATATTTTTTTTTTTTTCTCTCTTTCATTTTCTCTTTATATAGTATCGATTTTTTTCTTACTCTTATCTCATGAATGGGGGATCAGAACCTATGCTTACCGGTGCCCACTTGAATGTTCGTTCGCTTTCTGCCAATTTTTCAGAGTTCGGAAATACAATATTGAATCATAATTTTGATTTGGTTGGTGTTACGGAAACTTGGCTTCGTGCTGATGAAACATTTTCATTTGAAATTGAGGAATACAATTTTGTTCATAATGACAGAACTACTAGGGGGGGAGGCACGGGTATCTATATAAAAAAGAATTTACACTATCGAGTCGTCAACTTGGATCTTAATTTGGAAAATACATGCATTATACTTGAACGAGGAGTTAAAAGAGTGCTCTTCTGTGTGATTTACAAGCCTCCTAAAGTTGAGGGAAGATTGGGTACTCATGTGCTTGTTGATGACCTAGAAAATCTCACCATGGCTTCCTTGCCATTGGCTGATAATCTTATTGTCGTTGGGGATATGAATGTCAACGTTTTGGAACCTGATTCTTCTGACTCATCTTCATATTTGAACTCACTTCAAACTTTTGGATTACATCAGTTGGTCAAAAAGCCAACCAGAAAGCGTGCTTTGCTTGATCATATTCTCACAGATAAACCTGAGCTGTTCAAATATACGGATGTCTTGGACTGTCACTATAGCGATCACGATATGCCGATTTTTGCCTTGAATGGTGGGTTCACAACTGAGCGAACTGAACGATACGCAACTTTTAGAGATTTCACTCAATTCTCCTTTGAAAGTTTTCAGGAGGAACTAGCTAGCTCTGATCTTCAGGCGATCTTCAGGATACGTAAGATCGATGATAAAATACATTATTTCAACTCTGTTATTTTAAATCTGTTTAATAAACACGCCCCATATGTTTCTAAGCGCATCACGAAACCTCCTGCGCCTTGGTTGAACTCTAATATTAAAAAGCTAATGAAGGAGAGAGACGCCGCCAAGAGTAAATTCAAGAAGACAAGATCGGAATATCACTGGAACGCTTATAAATTGCTCCGAAATTCTACCACTGAACTTATTCGAGTTGAAAAGAAAAAATATTTCTCACATGTCTTTCGTGGAGCTGATACAAGTGAGATGTGGAAACAGCTAAAATATTTGAATATCAACAGAACGAAAAAGCTGATTGATGTTCCTGACAGTCTGACTAATGTAGATGAGATGAATGATTACTTCAATGGTTCTCAAAGACAAGTTGATATTGGGAAGTCTGAGAAGGTGATGAGATTCTACGACAGTAACTCATTCTGTGAGTTTGAGGAGAAACTTGAGTTCCATTTAGTGGACGAAGACATAGTATCTAAGTATCTCTGTGAGATCAAGTCGGAATCGAGAGGTATTGATGATATAGGCTCGCAACTTCTGAGATTATGCTGTCCGTTTATATTGCAGTTCGTTGTCCACATTATAAATAGTTGCATTGTTGAAAGCTACTTTCCTGAATTGTGGAAGAAGTCGATCATCTTACCTATACCCAAATCTTCTAAGGTTGAAAGTTATGGGGACTTACGTCCTATAAGTATTCTTCCAACTATGTCTAAAATCTTGGAAAAGGTATTGGCTGTTCAAATCCGGGAGCACTTAGACAAGTATAGTGTGATTCCACAGGAGCAGTCGGGTTTTAGACGGGGACATAGTTGTACAACGGCCCTACTCAAGGTGACTGATGACATCTTGACCGCTTCGGATAGGGGATTGATAACAGTCCTTATTTTATTGGATTACTCGAAAGCATTCGATACGTTGGTGCATGACGTCCTATTTTCTATTATGCGCTTCACAGGTTTTTCATCGAGTGCCGTGGCTTTCATCAAGAGCTATCTTTCAGATAGGACTCAGCAGGTCAGGTTTGGTGATGTCATTTCAGATCCCTTGAAGGTTTTGCTGGGTGTTCCTCAGGGATCGATCTTGGGACCGCTGCTATTCGTGCTTTATACTCATTATATGATTACTTTTTTGAAGTACTGTCTTGCTCACTTTTATGCGGACGATACACAGCTATACTATAGTTTTCCTCAAGATCAGTTAGAGCAGGGCATTGCGAGAGTGAACGAGGATCTCAAAATTATGAGTGAAATCGCTGAAGCTCACCAGCTCACTTTGAATCCGTCCAAATCAAAGGCCATTTTTTTCGGTAATGGGGATATCTGCAGTGCCTTGAGTCTGAATGCTGAGTTGAGGATCGCGAATGTAATGATTCCGGTAGTAGATTGTGTGAAAAATCTGGGTCTGTTCTTGGACCATAACTTGCGGTTCAGAACCCACATTGCATCTTGTGTCCAGAAGTCTATATTGAGTCTGCGCCTACTTTATCCGCACAGACGTTCCCTTCCTAGAGATTTGAAAGCTACACTCTGCAATTCATTAGTTCTTTCTGGTTTTAACTATTGTTCGGCAGTTTATTTTGCTTGTTTGGATCAGGAGACTATCGGAAAGGTTCAGAAAATTCAGAATTCTTGTCTTAGATTCATCTATGGTATCAGGAAATTTGACAGAATAAGTCATAAGCTCGATGAAATCAAATGGCTCAATATGATGAATAGGTTCAAGCTTTCTGCACTGGTTCTTTATCACAGGGTGTTGACGTCTGGAATCCCTTCTTATCTCCATAGGAAAATTAAATTTAGATCCGATATTCATAATCTGAATATAAGGAATCGTGGCCTCATCTCGTCCCCTCCCCATAGACTAACGTTATTTGAGAGATCTTTTTCATTCAATATCTATAAACTCTACAACCAATACATTGATTTCCGAACTCTTTCCGTGTCTGCTTTTAGGTGTCGTGTCTTTGATCAATTATTCAGTGAACAGCGTGCGCGCCGGTAGGCTGGTACATCGGGGTCTTATTTAGTTTTGTTGATGTTAAAATTCTTTCTGACTTATAACGAGTCAATCTTTGATATCAAGTTTCCTTATTTTTTGTGGGACTCAGTGCTTTGTATTATGAATTTTTTTTTTGTATTATGAATTTTAAATAACTTTTTTTTTTTTATCAGGGTTTGAGTGGAAGAACAGAGGGCATTCACCCATCTGAACTCCGCCCTGTGAGTGTTGTAATTGATAAATTATGTTTCTATTGTGTCATTGAATTGGTAATAAAGGCCTATTATTATTATTATTATTATTATATGCTTTTAAAAGGAGAAATTCACCTTGGCATATGATGGAAGTTTATTTATTTGGTACTTAAAAGATCTGAAGCTCTCCGGTAGAGCGTCCGGTAGCGAATAGTTCTAAAGCCTAGAGCCCTAGATGCTTTAGTGATAAAAGTGCGGTCGTATAGTGCCGTTTTAGATGTCTAACGGCCGGTTTCATAATCAAACCTAAAGTCGCCTTAGTTTTAAAGCTTCCTTTAACCCTACTAAAAATGACAATAAAGAAAGCTTTAAGCTTAAAGTGACTTTTAATTTGATTATGAAACTGGACGTAAGGCTCGACTATATCGGTGGAATTCATCTGTTGGTCAGATTAGGGAAAGATAAACCTATCACCTAGTAGTAATGGTCCACAATGCTAAATGGTGATTTACTCGGGCGTCGTGTGGACTAAGTGGGTTGTGAAGATCACAATCTAGAGTCTAGAGCTTCGTTTCAGTTGACTTTCATACCTGCTTTATATTTAAAATCAAATATAAATCGACTGTCTCAAGTAGATACTTTTGTAAGCTGAATAAAACGAAATGAAAATTTGTCGATAGTTCCTGCCGAAGATTTTATTTTATCCTTCTTTCTGTAGCACTACAACCAGTTTTGGATGATATCCTGGGGTTGCCATTTTCATCTTATTCCGAAATAATTCTCTAGTTAGTAGTAGCTATTTGAACTAAAATCAATATTTTTTCCAGCTGCTAGAAAAAACCGTATGAAAACTTTGAAATCTGACTCGGACGTAGAAATCTTAATTGCCAGTAAGAAAAACACTCCAAGCAGACGGTCAAAGAATAAAGAACAAAATGAGGTAAGTTGCACAGAATTTTTCCTCAATTTCAAAATTGTTAGTTGTGGATAATCCAAGTAATTAGTCAAGTTTTTGGATTCTTTATATATTCCATAAATTCCGGTTAGGTTAGGTTAGGTTAGGTTAGAAAAACTGAATCCATGTTTTCCATATCAGTCTTATCGTTTTCACGCACCTCTGATATAAAAAACCGCAGGAAAATTCTGAAAGTTTCAATTTTATTACAGATATCTACTCCTGCAAGAGGCATTCTGAAGTCAAGTTCCGTCAAATCTGAAAAGAGAAAAACCGTAGTGTTTCAAAATGTGAGAGATAGTACAGGTGGTGATAATGATAGTTTGAGTTCAAGTCGTGTTATTAAAGGTGAGTAATATTTCAGTTTTCAAGATTGCTGAGATCGAATAATCTATTTTTCAACAGGTACTCCACTTCCATCAAGAAAATCAGAAAGATTAAGTTTAAATAAAAGCAAACTGGTTTTTGATTGAATTTATTGTTCAACATGGATGTTTTAATTATTGTTTATTTTTTATATTTGTTGTTTTGTAATGCATCATTCTGCAATAAATGGGTATCCTTCAACTGACTTGCTTTTTCACTGAAATGCCATTTCCAAAGAGTGTCGAAGCCATGAAAAAATAAGATATACAAGATAATTTGAAGATTGAAAAAATATCTTGATTAGAAATGTTAGAATCACACATTGTCTCCGAACCTTTAATCTCGTGACCTTGAAAGTAGGGAGAACACCAACTTTTGTCACAAGAGCAGGGAAAAAGTCCTGAACGTAACCATCGCATGTTTTGCTGCCAGGAAAATTATTTATTTCTTGGAAGGTGATGGACGAACTAACACTCTCTGAGCACAAGGTAATCGAGTTCTAGTGAGATACCACCTTGTCGTACTTGATTCGGAACCTTAGAAATTAGTACTCATTGGTCTCTTCACAGGACCCGTATGAAAAATAAGAAAAATAATTCAAAACAGATCGAAATAATGGGTGCAAAACACAATCATCCCGATCTGGAGTTAAAAGAAGAATGGGGATCAATGGGGTGATAATAGAGGCATTTCACTTAGTTATTTATTAAATCTCGAACAAGCAACTAAGCTCCTTGGTGGAATGAAAACCTGTCAAACCCCAGAAAGGAGGTCCGTCGGCTCTTCAACAGGTCCGGACAAACTTTAATTGACAGTGGTACACTGAAAAATCATAAAGAGATCAGGAAGGCCAAAAGACTTAACTGTCAAGCTTTTTGTGAAAACATCTCTTTAATTCTAACAGCAGTCAGACCTCAGAAAGTCATTGTAACTGGGGGTACTAACCAGTGGCGGCCCGTGAATCTAGGCATCGTAGGGTAGGCAATCGCCGTCTGCCGGACCTCTGTTTTACCGTCCGAATTATTCAGCCAACAATATTAGCTTAGTTATGGTACCTCAGAATTTTTTTCTTAGAAAAGTTTTTGACAAATGGTCCTCTCAGATTTTAGGAGAAGTTTACCTACACTAGTCAAGACACTTTCGAAACAATGTTTTGTTTATGGCTTGGGGCCTCTATATATTGAGACTCTACAATGTGATTTGTCCTATTCGACCGATTTTACTTTCATCAATAACTTTGGTAAAGCTCATTCAATTTTGATCACATTTTCACTGTAGTGCAATATTGATTCGCGTTGATAATTCCAGTTCAAGGGTGAAGGTTGACAAAGCACCCTGTACAGGGTGGGCACAATTGGTGATACCTGAACTACACCTTTTTAACCCAACGAGATAGAGAAAAATGAATGTAATATTCATGTCGTCTTTTTTCGATAAACTAATAATGCCATCAACTGCATCTTCTTTTGTTTTCGAGTTATAGGCCAAAATTGAAATTTGGGCGATTCCAACTTTGATCATTATCTTTGTTCCTGTTTGAGCTAAAATGTTGAAATGAAAACACAGACACTTTTTTGATAGCAATCCAGTGGCGTACTATGATTTTTTCCAACAGGTATATTTGCTGAGCTACAACATAAAGTTGTGTTTTTTCTTATGGAAACAGTCGTTTAAAATGACCTAGAAAGAATCGCCATTTTTTTTCCGTTTCAGAAATATATCATACATCATACATCGCCCTCAGATTCGTTCAGATATTATGAAAAATACAGTTTGTATCTTTGTTGAATGCAAAATGAAGAGTATTATGTAGACTCGAAAGCAAAAGAAGATAGAGGAATGCAGTTGATGGCATTATTAGTTTCTCGAAAAAAGACGACATGAATGGTACATTCTTTTTCCTCTATCTTGTTGGGTTAAAAAGTTGTAGTTCAGGTATCACCAATTTTGCCCACCCTGTACATTGCATTTCCAAAACTTCGTTATCCGTTTCAGATTCTACCATAAAGAGTTATGATTCCGTTGTTTTCAATTTTTTTTTGGCAATCCTCCAGTTTTCCAAGAGAGAATTTCCAAAAAAGAATAATATCGAAATTATGCTCGAGTAGTACAGTGCTCCAGTACAGTGGAAATATTCTGAACTAGGCAGTAAAACTGCAACATGCAAAGCTGTTCCTAAGTTCTGAAATATTTCCATCAAAATCCAAATCCACCTTTATGTTCATATACTAAAATCATTCGATACAGAAAATTACTTCATATTTACACCTCTGGTTTTTTAATAAAAAGATTGTTTCTATGAAACAGTAAAGTAATTTCGTCCAATAATGCACTCATTTGCGGTTTCAAAAAAGTATGTAATAAAATGGTCCTTTCGTTCGCATAAAAAGTGTAGCACTTTTATACACTCGATTTGATTTACACCAGTGTAGATCAGGTGTAAATCCAATCAGCAAACGAATACTAAAGTGTAGAAAAGTGCTACACTTTTTATGCAAACGAAAGGACCCAATATGTTCAATTAGATGATTAGGTATAGGTCGACAAAAAAATATTTCAAATAGAAAATTTTCCATGGAATTTAATGTCCATATAGATAATCTGTAACAAGTGTATTACGACATGCCACAATTGTTTACTCATACGAAATAATAGACATGATTTTGGTTTATGGTTCTTGTAACGGAAATGGAAATGAATCCAAATACCAACCGACGTCAACTAAATAAAGGAATTTTCGGAAAAGTGTTTCATTCCACTATGGTAGTAATCTGAAACAATTTTTAGATTTTCCAATACATTCTGCTCATATATTGAACTCTTAGCGATGAAGTCATTATCTTGGTGATACGGTAAGTTACACTTGAAGAGGTACAATTATTTTGATAAACGAGTAAATTAGGTTGTATGAGCATATTGAAGGATAAAAATGGTATAAATATGGCTAATGCGGAATGGTGTCTGTTTTCCGAATGTTTAATATTCCCAAAATTTTGAGAAGCATGCTCATACGTTCATGTCTTTTCTCCAAAGGAATTGAGAAACTAGCGGAAAAAATTCAGCAGTTTTAACGAACAAAAATTTTTTGCTACTTCGTTCGATGATCTGCACAGACTAGTTCAAAAAAACCTCTTCTCCAAGTAGCAAACTGTGAAAGCTTATCATTTCAGTATAACCTATCAACGCTATTAGCAAACATTGAATTCATTCGCGCTGGTATGATTGCCATGCAAATTGCACTAGACTTATTGCAACGTGAAATATATCCTTTGTTGTACATATCACCATGACAGACCAGACGAAGCAGCCGGATGTCTTAGAAAGTTTAATGTTTAGATTAGGTGAGTGAGTCTTTTGAAATAACATATATATCCATGAGTTTTTAATGATGGAAAGCTTTATTGACCTAAGGTGAGTATAGACTAATCCATAATTTATTATTAATTTTCCATAGAGTTGTACATAGTCTTTGTAAATGATTGGAAAATCGCAGTAGTGAGCTTTTAATTTTTCTTTGCTTTCCCTACTTAATGGTTCCGAACAAAAAATATCATAGTCCACAGCCATTCTAATTATTGTTTTCTCTATACTTATTCAAATTGCGTGTTTCTGAAATCGTGAATATTATTGAAAACTGAAGAATGAGAATATTTCGAAGCACACTGCTTTGTTATACCAATTCATAACCCTGTAGGTATTTTGAACATTAATCAGGATAAATCATATAATTTCAAGCATAAAAAGTTGTTATGTTGAGAATGTCAGCTATATTTCGAAAAGTTCTGAAATTTCCAATATTTGGTCTGAAAATTTGAATGACCATCATACAGATCCATATATGCATGGAATTTTCAGATATGTTGATTTGATGATTCTTGAGGAAATTTACTTCTTTCTGGGTAATATTATTTTTATAAGTAATGTTCATTTTCATCTGATCATTTATATCATTCCTCAAGCCAGTTTGCAATTGATCAATTATTATTTTCAAATGTTCAAGTCCGGATTTCTGCTTCTTGATTCTGACTTTAGTTCCATTGGGATAGATAGAAAACTGATGAAACTCCTTCTTTATCGGTTCTGGAATTCACCTTTGAATTTTCAAGAGGTTTATGGTCGGAAAGAACCATAAATTCACTTCCTGAAAGCTACTAGCTAATTCAATGCAAAATTGCTTCCCTGATATCTAAAACATTCTCAATTTATGCCACTGGGTTAATTGATCAATTTTTTTGGAATACTGCACCAACTCCTTCAATACTATCAACTGTTTGAATAATTATGGTAAAGTTTGGATTGTATATTGCTGGAATTGGAGAAATATTTTTTTATCTTTCTGAATGATTGTTCACAAACATCGATGTATTGTATTCTAGAATTTTCCCAAGTAAATGATTAAAAGGTTCGGGAGTTTAGATTGATTAGTATTATAATCTAAGCAGCAAATGGAGAGAGATACCTGAAATATTGCCTAATTTTGACTAGTGATAAGTTCGACATTACTTTGATGATGTTGGATTTTCACCCCTAGATGTAAGGGGTGTCCTTCGCCTATATGCCACTAGCGCAGGGTAATTTTTTTAAATCTCTTCTTGTTATACAGTTTTACAGTGTGTAAATGTAATGCAGCCAAAAATTTTAATCTTTAGGTAACTGGCGCAGGGTATTCTTTGTTTGAACCTCCTGTTGTTGTGAACATAAGGAGTTTTTCGGCTAGGAGTTTGGAATTATTGGGGTTCTTTATATTGGGTAAATTGTGAGAATAAAGTAAGTCAAGATGGGTGTGTTCTGTGATTGTGAGTTCATTACCTCGGTACGTTTTCGTCATTTTCTCGATACATTGCGTTGCTATATAGAAAAACCGATATCTTATGAAATTCTATTGTTCTCGAGAAATTTGCTTTTTTTCATATAACAATATAGCAGATATCGAGGAGGATACTTAGGCGGAGTTGAGAGCCTTTGGCGGAGCGTGACTTGAGGTTGATTGTGGTATATTTTCGGTCTAAAAATTTGTCCCTGAACTACACAAAGACTGTGTTTGTACCATTTTCTAATTCTGCTACATTCTGTCCTTCGTTCACATCACTTCAATTGGACAATCAGTTGTCGTGCGGGCTTGAGATTCGGTGAAGTATTTGGGTGTGATTGATTGTAGATAAACATCTGAGGTAGAATTTTCACCTAGATAGAACAATTAAGGAACTACGATGATTATAGCATTTACCTGTATATGTTCTTGTTATGAATAAATAAATAAATAAATAAATAGCGAAACTGCAAAGTTTTTGTGATACCGGACTACTGAAAACACTTTATATGGTACTGGTTCAGCCTCATCTATCATATGGTTTGCTTGCGTGTAGTGGTGTCGGTAAATCCTACTTATCCAAATTGGAAATTGTGCAATTGTGGATTTTGAAAATCATTTATAATAAGCCTTACATAGTAAGAAGTATCGCAGGCATAAGTAGTATACAGTATTGCTCACAGTACTTTAGGGAATATAAAATCTTAACAATATTCAGTTTATATACTTATGAGTTATACCTACAAAAGAAGAAAATATGAAAGAATGCTTCACATACGTTTGACCAAACAAGTATTAAGCACCTTATTTCACGGGACTTCGGGTTTATAATATGCTGCCTGAAGCAATTGAAATTCTTCTTTGCGAAGTTTAAAAAAATCTGCAGAATAATATCTCCTAAGGAAATGTCTCTACAATAATATGATCGAGTTCTTGTAATGTATGTTTTAGTTTTTGATTTTTTATCTGTTTTTCTTCCTCTGACTATTCCTTATACAACTATATGTAAGATTGTCTCTAAGGAAAATAAAGCAATACAATACAATACGCAACCAGCTTCTGAAGGATGTTTATGATCATTGTGACTGGAGTTACAGTTACCTCTACTCTATCATGGTCTAGTCATATCGCAAAAATGTGCAACAACAATTTTTGCCTTAAGGCGCGAAAATTTTTCTATTCGTTGTTCCGCTCTTTCAATAGCCTACAAATCTGCAAGTTACTGTAAGAAACTTTTGTCCGTCCTATATTGGAATTTGCCAGCCCAACTTGGTGGCTTTCACTCGACTCCCGTATAAACCGACCAGATTATGACCCTCGACACCTTATAAAACATTAGTTTACAGCTGAATCTTCAAATAATTGTGATAAGTCCTTGAAATTCGTTTTGTCCTTTTGGTTTCTAGTACGAACCTTAATTTAATTAATTAACAAGCAAATATTGTTCTCGGACCGCTGTTTCAGCTGTTTTAACACCAAAAAAATATTGATGTGAAAGAGGAGCCTTCTTCATACATAGTATTTCGTTCTCTGTAACTTGTTCTGAATCTTCTTTCATATTCGTACTTTCCATTCTGGTTTCTTATGTGCTCCACGTCTTTTCAATTTTTTTTAATTCTCCTTTTTTCTTTTTTGTATTAGTATAATCTTCTCTTTGTCTAAAGATGTGATATATTTAATCAAAATGAAAAAAATTTGGTGCTTAAAAATAGGACTTATTTCATTTTTCTTCACTTCATCTTGACCATATAAGGATCTATTTCAGCAATAATTTTTAATTTCTTCATTCTGAAAGTTTTGTATAGGTGATTTTTGGTGAAACGTTTTGTTTTGACCAGTTCTACTTTCTGTTTCATATACACCCTGTGTATGAGCTTTCGACTGGTTTGGGAATAGCTTAAGGTAGGAGCCGGCTTGTTTCAGACTATTAATAAAGTCGTCCCTACACCACATATCCCACTATTGCCACTCAAAATATATTCCGTCTTCCGTCAACCTGCTTAAATATTTCGCAATATTGACAAATCTGAGGATGAATTTTGTATAGCACAATAGCACGTGCACAATACTAAAATGCTACTCACTAAGTGCTTATCCTTCGGTATTGTACATCACAAACATATTGAGGTGTTTCATACTCAAAACTCACTAAGTATATTGTATCATATTCAATCAGAATTCTTGATCAAATTCTGCAACCTTTTCTGAACAATGTTTGCAAGATCACATTTTTTTTATTTCCTATATTTGGGTATCGTTTCCTTTGGAAATAAAGAATTATTAGTATTATTATTATATTCATATTAAATCAAAACTGAACAAACAATCTATAAGATCCGCGAAGAGTGTACTGATTTTTATGAACACTGATTGGATATGGAACATGCAATCGTTTCGTGCTATTTTTGGTCTGCATAATGAACACCAAATTATTTTGTTTCTTGAAATTTTGTATCTGCTCAACTTATCTTGCAGGGGATTTTGGACCATACCAAAAATGGCAATACCTTCTTCAGGTTTCATCAGCATTATTATCTGGGATCCAGATGTATTCATTGCTCACTGTAGCTGCAGTACCAGAACACAGGTTTGTCTGCAGAAATTCAAAGTATTAACTTATTGCTCTCCATTTTTAGTGGGGATAGTGGGGGACAGTTGGTTATTCTAAATGTTAATCATTCGTTTCCGAATATATTAAAATACTAGCTTGAAACCCGCGGCTTCTCCCTCGTAATATTTCTGTGTGGAACGCTAGTGAAGATATATTTGGATTTGAAATAATTCAAGAAAGATAATGAACAGAAAATCAATAAAGCTCACTATGAAAAATCAGATCGAAAAGTAATAACAATTAATAACACGGGTCAACACCAAATTTGACTTTGACTGCAAAGCATAAAATTTCGATAGTTTAGATCCTAATTAGACGAAAAAAAAATATATGGCATGAAAAAGTTTGTTTCTGTGTTTAGGAGACTGATTCAACGATAGCATTTACAAAAACTGCAAGCAACATGTGGAGCCCATGGCTTGTCTTGATTCCAAACAGGAAAGTCGAAATATGATTCATAGGCTCCAGAGAGAACGTGAGATTTCTTTAATTCGTATTTCACGTCACGAATTATAATAAATTGACCACATATAAAACAAAATGCATCAGCATCATATTTACACTTTCTTGACGATATTTGAAGTTTGTCTGGGCTAGTAAACAACACCTGATCATTGTTTATGACTCGAGTGCCCTCTAGCGGCACCTTGTAAACGTAAACACCCCACTCCCATCGGACGGTCTCTTTGAATTATCAAAAATTATAAAAAAATGAAGAATGACTGTTAATACTATAACTATCACAAAAGCAAACTTTATACCAAAAAAAGTTATTTTCTTTTCGTTTTCGTGCATAATAATCAATAAATGTTCAAAATCTGGTGTTATGATTTTGTAAAAAAAGAGTAAGTGGACTGTATGACAAGATAATTGAGTTGAAGATAGTATATAAACATTTATTGTATATCGTTCACAATCATAAAATTAATAAGTCACCTGCATGAAGCTAATACAGTAATAAAAAAATTAACAACATCTATAGACTCACAGAGACATTATTCAACTAAAAGCAGAGATAATCAAGTATAGTTCAAATGAGAAGTCACATGAGGACAGACTTAGACTTCGAGGAGTTCAATAAATTCAAAATTAACACAACGTTCACAGGGACAGAGCAATCAATGAAAATTGATTGCGAGAGCCTCTTATTTATTCTGTCAGAAAAACAGATGGAATTATGAATTTTAATGAGAAGACTGAACTGTAATAGTGAAACAGGCCAAGAGGTGAAACTGAATTGTCTAATCCTTGTCATCAATGAGAGATCAATACATTGTATGTGAGCTGACCAACAATTATAATTTAAATATGAGCTGAGCATGAATATTATAAGTCAGATGAGAAGAGCAAGAATAATTAATCTGAGAAGCGCTAGAATATTATAATTAATATGAGAAGGGCAAGAATATTATAATTAGATGAGAAGAGCAAGAATAATTGATCTGAAAAGAGCAAGAATATTATAATTAATATACAATGTTGGTCTTCAAGAGTGCAGAAATCTATCAATGAACACAACATTCACAGAGACGGACTGCTTACAAGTAATATCATCCATCAGAAAAATTGAAATACAATTAATAAATTATGAGAGGTACACATCCAGAGTACTAATGAGGTAATCCACTAATCGTTGGTTTCGAGAAGTGCAGAAGGCTGAAAACTAACATGTATATCGAGCATTATGAATGAATATAAGAATGAATCAATGAGAGTACAAATTACAATGAGTCGATCATACCAATTGAGTGGGCACGATTACCAGATCAGGCTTTCCAAGGTGGAGCCAAGGACGAGAGACTATCAACCAGTATCATGACTTACCATTGAGCACATTTGAGAAGTTTTCACTGTTTTCTGAAGGAAAGCTACTATATCCCGGGTCCAGCCTGAAGAACATTCAGGCTGAGGATTCATTAATCTGAAACTCGACAACAGTAATTGGTTAGATAGATGTATGTAAGAGGTGAACATCAGAGTTGTCTGGAAAAATGAAATACACTGATTCAAATGAAAGAAATGAGCATGAGAAGGCAATAAATCAGTATTCATTATCAATGAGAAAGACTTGAGAAAATTTAATTCTGGTGCTACATACCCATTTCCAGGTGAAAAAATCTAGCAAAAAAAGAGAATCATTAACATAAAGGAAAGGATGGGCCATTATCAACAACAGATAGGAAATATTCACATTTACCAAAAGTACACCTCTCAATAAGTTATGTCTCAATAGACATATTTTAGTGATGCTCACGAGACCAACGAGACGAGTCTTTACTGAAGTCTCGTCTCGATTCTCGTCTCGCGTCTTTTGCGAGTCTCGTAAAATTCTCGTAGTCTCATGGTTCATAACGTTTTGCGCAATATTTAAATCTAATTGTAATTATAATGCATACTCTAGTTAATCTACCGGGTAATTTTTTCTAATCATTTGCTTTTTGAAGTATAATTATAATAGTGATAATTCTTTCAGACAAAGGTTTTGAAATTTTCGGTTTCAATCAGCTTATTTCTGAAGTTAATGTTATAATTTCACGAAAAATTCCAGAATATGAAAATTGGGATTTCGATGTTCTTAGGTAGTTTGCTTCATTTGGTTTTTGTGCTGCCTAAGTCTAGAAGCCATGCCATTCTTACACAATTGTCATTCATTTTGCACATTTTTATCAATTTAGTCAACGTCAAAGCCAAATCAAAGCGAAAATATCTGTCGATTGATGTATAACATTTGGAACGCTTATTTTCTCCAAGTAGAATTTCCTAGTTTTTTCTTAAGTAATTGTTTGCATTTGAAAAATTATATTTTTATGTTCAAACTATAATAATAAATGGAAATTTTGAGACTATAAAAATTGTTCGAATTGTCCACCTTCGGCTTGAATGCAAGCTTCACATTGACGAACTAAATATGCCGTTACTCGGCGGATCAGATTTGGGTCGTTTCGTATTTGGTCCGCTGGATCTTGAATTCTATCAAGTAATTGTTGATGAGATTGGATTTCAACATGATAAACAAGCTGCTTCTTATGTCCCCATAAATAAAAATCTAAGGGATTTAGATCAGGCGAACGAAGTGGCCATGTATTGGTCCTTCTTGATCTATCCATTTATTCAGTCAACTGACTACTTGCCTCCCTCTATTTGGTAGTGCACCATCGTGCTGATACCACATATTATTTCGAACAATGTTGAGCTCTAAGTCATCAATGAATTCGAAAAGATTGTGGTCCAAAAATTTTTTATACAAATCTGCATTCAAACGATCATTTAAAACATGTACTGGCATCAAATCATTTTTGAAAATCCCACCCCAAACATTTACTCTGAAACGTTGCTGAAATTGTCTTTGTCTACTGCTATATGGATTCTGAAGTGCCCATACATGTTCATTATGTTTATTGTTGATACCATCCTTAGTGGAACAAGTGTCAAATGAATAATTAAAAAACCGATATTTTCTGTCCGCCTACTATGAAAACATGAAAAAAAAAATTTTCAAATACTTGTAACTCCTAAACGAAAACGAATCGGACCTACTTTCATAGGAAAAAAATGTTCAAAAGAAGCATAGCTACCTTCTGTCAAAGTTTGTCATAGAGCTTGTGGAACAACCAAATTAAAATTTTTGATCGAATTAGAAAGGTGAAAGATAAAAAATATTCTCCCCGCATATGTTTTCGATTATTCCAGCTTTTGACATTTCTTTTCGCCCTTTTTCTCTCCGGAAACTTTTCGAGGGGTTCCTAGATAATTTCGGATCATGCCAATTCGGTAGCCAAATTGTTATGAAAGTCGAGTTTGTATAGGAATATTTACCTATGAGTTTCATACACTTACTGCAGCTGATTGTTTCGCTAAAACAATATCAGAGATTTCCAAGTTGTCATCCACAACAACAATGGCATCTGATTAGCTCTAACAATCTTTGTATTCATCGGATGGCAATGATGCATTGCAGTTTTGAACAAAGGAAATCATTCATTGCGTTGATGGTAACATTAACTGGTGTTGCAGCTCAACTGAAAGAGTACATTAACACCGGATTTCATAAAGCTTGATCGGGGAATCAACGCTTGATTGTCCTCAATCGATAATTCAGTCATGATCATTCAGAATATCACTCTCGCATCAAATTATCATGTTCACACATCCATTCAATTATTCTCAATTGCTACTCCTTCAATATAGTCAGTAATGGAAAGATATCAGTGATTTTGTTTGAGTAAGTGACTGTCAAATCGTAGATTGGACAATTAAAGTTTTGTGAAACCCGCTGTTAGTCTGTTATCTAGCTTCCAAACTCAACATCTCACCAGAATTTAAAGTGAATAAAAAAGTGCAAGGCACAATTGTAATTCACTTTATGAGAAATATGTCTAATAATAACTAATCACTCAGGCTCACAAAAATTTATTGACTGATATAACCAAAATGCCAAACTTTGAGAATGTTGAATCAATTATTCCAGAGATCAATCAATTGAATGGCGTGTTGTTGATTCGTCAACTGTAAACAGCCAGTTAGTGACAATCACTTGTCCGTGGAAAACTCCAACATACATTTTTCGTTTAGTTATCTTGATTTTCCCTGTTTTCCATGCAGGCAACTTTTTCAAATTTTTCAGCGTAAGAACCTTCTACAAAGCACGATAGAGGTCATTTGCAAGTTGGAATGAAGCTACGTTATTGATTAACTCCTCATTCTACAAGAGTCTTTTATTTCATTGTCGAATAAACTGACATGAATTTCACGAATATGCAGTTTGGAAAAATTGAAAACCTGAAATTGTTTACATATACCTCTTGGTTTCCTATTCATCACTGGCATGTTTCTGAGGGACCAAAACGATAGAGTTCTTTGCTGGTAGAAACTGAAGAATAAAATTCCGATATAATTTGTGTACCTTTCTTTCAGATGTGAGATCCCAAACTTGGACGTGAACAAAACGATGGCTTTCCTAAACTATACTCACTTGGCCAAATATATACCACTGAAAACTGACGGTGCATTTGAGTCATGTTATATGATAGATCCAACAACAAGTCTAACCATTAAATGCCACTCTTGGGTGTATAATACCACATATCACCCTTCTTCGAGAGCAATAGAATGGAATTTCGTCTGTGATAGAAGATGGATGGGATCTGTTTCCCAGTCAATATTCATGTTTGGAATATTAATTGGCTGCATAATTCTCAATAATCTGGCAGATAGAATTGGAAGAAAACCCGTCTTCTGCTGGGCAGCGTCAATTTGCTTTGTATCAGGTGTTTGTGTAGCATTCACCACGCAATATTATCTGTTTTTATTCCTGAGATTTATTTTGGGCATGACATCTGTACCTGGAACCACGACAGGTGAGCAGTGGCGGTTCGTGGGTGTTTTGAATCCTAATCAGAAGATACCGACTCCGTATAATAGAAACACTGTTGAGAGGAAACAGATTTTGAGCCGCAGGACCGTTGTAGCTATTTTAAAGTACCTAATCATAGAATGTATATTATTTCACGAAGAGGAGAAGTAGTATTTTTCATGGCGAGCCTGTGTTTGTAATTGAGGACGAGCCACGAAAAGTCACTTCTGCCCCAAATGAAAAATGTCATTTTTTCTTCAAATATTCTGTAATTCATACTGATCTGGATATCAACCTTTGAATTTGTTCAATATCGAGGTTGTTATGATTTTGTCAAAAAAGAGTAGAGGTCAGACTTGGACAAGTTTAATTAATTCAAAATTAACACAGCGTTTATAGTGACAGAGCAATCCATGAAAATTGATTGTGCGAGAGCCTCTTAATTCCAGCAGAAAAACAGAAAGTTAGAATGATGAATTTTTATGAGAAGACCGAGTTGTAGCAGTGAATAGGCCAGAAGAGGTGAAACTACATTGTCTAAGTCTGATCAACAAGGAGAGATAAATACATTAAATGTGAGTTGACCAATAATTATGAAGTAAGTAGGAGCAGTGCATGAATCGTACAAGTTAAAATGTGAAAAGCAAAAATTAATTAATCTGAAAAGTGCTAGAATATTACAATGAAATGAGAAGATCACAATTAATTAATAAAATGAGAAGAACAATCATAATTAATCTGAGAAGGCAAGAATAGTATAATTAATATACATTACGATGGTCTTGAAGGGAGCTAAAATTTATCATTGAATACAACATTTACAGACACGGACTACTTACAAGCAAGCACGATAAGAACGTCCATCAGTAAAACAGAAGATACAATGATACAATTGATAAATGATGAGAAGTGCAAAACGAGAGTACTGAGATAACCACTAATCGTTGGTTTCGAGAGGTGCAGAAGGCTGAGAACTAACAAGTATATCGAGCAAGATGAATAAACGTGAGAATGTCATGAGAGTACAAGTTAAAATGATTAGATCATACCAATTGAGTGTGCACGATTACCAGAGCAGGCCTCCCAGGGTGGAGCCAGGGACGAGAACGTATCAACTTGTATCATGGTTTACCATTGATCGTTGAACCATAAGTGAGATGTTCACATCGTGTTCTGAAGGAAAACTACTAAATCCAGGGTCCACCCTGGAGAACATGAGGATTCATTCATCTGAAACTCGACAACAGTTAAAGTAATTGAGTAATTTAATCCTGGTTCTACATACCCATTTTCATGTAAGAAGATCTAGATAGGTCTGAAAATCTATGTAAATTATAAAGTACAATAAAGTACATAGTTCTGAGCAGACAAATGAATGATTTGACTCGATTTGACTTATTAATTGAGCAGTACTAGTAAGAATTATAAACCTGTTTGAAGATTCTGAAATAATTCACACGTGGGCACATTTCATTCAGAACATGAAAATGGTTAAATTAATAACTTTGAGGAGACTCAGTGTACATTACCTTTTGAGTAGAACAATTTAGCACGAGAATTGAATGAGAAAACTAAAAAGAGTTAAAAGAAGTTTTACAACAATCTAAGTGAGAACATTGAGAAGTCGATTCAATAAAGTGAACAGAGATAATCAATAAGAAAATGTGTAATATGTAATTTTCGCTTCTGAAAAGACACCGAGAGTGGGGCTGCTGCTTCGGTCAATTAGCGCACCGCAGAATCGGGGTACTATACGTGGCTACCGGAGCTGGTCAGGAGCGTCGACTAGAGAAAGGTCGGAGGGGGCTTCGCTCAATTAGATTTAGATTTATATTTATATATATAATTCGGTTTTAGAACGTCTTGCGACGTTGTCCGATGCCCAATTTCCACGTCCTTCGGTCACTGCATTGATCTTCTGTAAGGCTTCTCTCGCTCATAGCCCTCGATACACCCTCTTTCCATGTCTTTCTTGGTCTCCCCCTTTTCCTTCGTCCCATCGGTATCCACCCCATCACTCTCTTAGGTAGTCTTGTGTTCGGCATTCTCTGGACGTGCCCGTACCATATCAGCTGGTTTCTCTCAATTTCCGTTGTTAACGATCCTTCTATTCCCATTCGCAGTTTAACCTCTTCATTCCTAACTCTGTCTCTACGAGATATTCCTAAGGATCTTCTGAATACATCCATCTCCACCGCTTCAAGTTTCCTTCTGTTCCTCTCTGTTATTCGCCAAGTCTCGGCTCCATACAAAAGTCCGCTTTTGATGATTGTTTCATATATGTTGTATTTTCGTTGTTTACCTATTTTTTGAGACCAAAATATTCCATTGAGGCATCCTATCGTTTTTCTAGCCTGAGTTATTCTCTTCTTTATTTCGTTATCGTCTTTTCCTGTAGTATCGAAAATAACTCCTAGATAGGAATATTCGTCACATGCTTCAATTGCCTCGTCATTTTCTAGTTGGACATGCGAAAGGTTAGTTCCTATAGGAAGGTATTTCGTCTTCTGGATATTAATTTCTAAGCCCCATCGTTGGTACTCTTCTTGTAATTTTCTGACCATATACTCTATGTCATCTTTATCGTTGGCTATGATGACCTGATCATCTGCAAATTGCAGAGTATATAGGCATATCTCCCCAAGATCAATTCCCATGCCTTTGCACTTACGCTTCCATTGATTTAGGGCTTTGGCAATATAAATCTTGAATAAAGTAGGCGACACGCAACAACCCTGACGCAGTCCTTTATTGACAGCAAACTTCTCTGATAATTTATTCCCCACTTTTATTTGTGATGTTGTTCCATTGTACATGTTTTTTAAAGCTTCAATAAGTGTATGGTTTAAATTTGTTTCTTGCAATACTTTCCATAGTTTATTTATTGGAACGGTGTCATATGCTTTGTGTAGATCAATGAACATAAGGTGGGTTTCCTGATTCATTGCCGATTTCTTCTCTATTACTTGTTTTAGGCAAAATATGTTGTCATTACAGGATCTTCCAGCTCTAAAGCCTGATTGCTCTTCCTCCTCCAGCGCCTCATATTCGGTCTCAATGAGATCCCTAATAATTCTTCCATATAGGCGACACAGCGTGCTAGTTACGGCTATGCCCCTATAGTTTGCACAATCCAATTTATTTCCTTTTTTGTGAATAGATGTAATGTATGCGTTCTTCCATTCCTTGGGTATCTCAGCACCATTCAAATACTGATTTATACACCATGTAAGTGCTTCGAATAACTTCTCTGAACCGTTTTTTATAAGCTCTGCCGGTATTCCTTCCGGGCCAGGAGATCGTCCATTTTTTAACTTTTTAATGCATCTCTTTACGAATTCGTTCTCCACCACTATATGCTCTCCGTCAATGACTACCCCCGAGGGTGAGAGTCTGTTGTACTCATCTCTTTTTTCCGTAAGTAGGTTTTCATAGTGTTCCTTCCATTGTTTCAGTGTTATTGATTCGATATTTGTTCGTGTTCTTTCATTGGTTTTTAGTTGGTTTATAAATTTCCATGACTCTGAACATCTTCTTCCCCCGATACAGCTGTTGATTTCCTGGCATTTACGGTCCCACATCTCTCTTTTGGCTGTTGTTACTGCCCGTCTGGTTGTCCTCTTTATGCTCATATATTCGTCCCTATCTTCCTGTTTTTTGGAACTTAGCCATAATAAATAGGCTTTTTTTTTCTCTTTGATTATGTTTTCAACTTCTTCCGTCCACCAGAGCTTATTACTCTCTTTCGGCTTCTGTAGTCCAAGCGCTTCTTCAGCAGCTTTTTTGATGCTATCCACGATATTCCCATATACCTCCTCTACACCCTGCTCTCGGAGCTCATCTGTCAGTTTCTCGTCCAATCTATTCTGATACAGTGTTATCGTACTCTCATGTGTTAGGCTGTTCAAGTTATATTTCACACAAACAACCTTTTCTGCCTGCTCTTCGTTATCCCCCCTAGTATTTTTCAATGGCCCAAATGGAAAGAGAATTCTACTTTTCACCAAATAATGGTCTGAACCGCATGTAACGCCTGTGTAAACTCGTACATCATTTATCTGCAGGGCCGTACTCTGTTTTACTATAACATAGTCAATTATAGATCTTAAATTACGAGTTGTCTGCACCCATGTGTAGGTATGTATTTCTTTGTGTTTGTAGAATCCGTTCGTTATTTTCAGCCCATGACTCTCACAGAGTTCAATAAGTCTCTCTCCATTATCATTTCGACTTGTTTCCCCATAGGGTCCCACTACTTTATTATCTCTTTTCCGGCCAGTTTTTCCGTTTAGATCTCCCATAATTATTATCTCTCGATTGTTCCCGATTTTTGTTATTTCATCGTTCAATTTTTCAAAGAATTCATCCTTAACAGCATATAGTTCGTCATTGGATATGCCGTAGACTCCAAGCAAAGTACAAGGCCGATTTTTCAAGTTCATGTTAACCTTTATTATGTTCTCATCAACTGCTTCATAAGAGGTGATATTTCCTTGGTATCTTTTATGTATCAGAACCGAAACTCCCCGTTTTGCCCTTTGGTGCCTTTCAACTCCAGTATGTACATGAATATAATTCCCCGCTGTTTCCACTCCAACTCCCTTCTTTTTTGTCTCCGTCAAGACGACAATATCCACCCTCAGTCTAGTTACCTCCAGTATTACTTCCTCCATCTTGCCCGATATACCCTGCACGTTCCAGGTGCCCATATTCATTATCCTTTTCCGTAGCTTAAGTCGTTTACCGTGTATCCCATCCGAATTTCCGAGGCTTGTATTAGGCTTTTTAGTATATTAAGGTTTAACGGGTGACAGGTAACCAACCTGACGTCCCAACCCCCAACCTGGAGGACCAGAGAATTGTTTTTTCAAGGTTTCTGTCCTTTAGCTTTTATTTCATCCAAAAGCAGGATTGCCACTTCCACCGTATCCGCCGTTCTGAACTCCGTATTCTCCGCCTTCTTCGCTGTTGTGGTCTTCATCTGTACCCTAGACAAGGAGCCCTTACAGGGTGCTATCATCCGGGCCAGATGAACCCTGGTTTTTTAACGAGGTTGTTACTCCTCCCCCTCACCCTTTCTCAACCTGGCTTGGGACAGGCTTAGGCGGGTTTTAGATTTATATTTGCAATCGTTATAATTGAGTTATTTAGACAAGGTTGCAGTCTGCTGTTGTCATCTTAAATTTATTTTAATTTATCATTTCTCACCGGCGGACGGAAAAGTTGGCAGAGCAACATTTTTCCCTCCGGAGGAAAATGGAAATGACTTGTCATGAAAAGTGAAATTATTTTGAAATAACGTGAAGGAAAGTAACGCTAATGAATTTAACTTAAATGAGTATACTCCATTAAATTTTATTTTAGCACTGGGATGGCCATGGAAATTTGACAGATTCCACTCTGTATAGTAAGAAAAATGTGGGGTTATAACGCTTGTTAAAACATTTGTAACGTGGTTTCCTCGGAGAAAACTTATCTCGAGCGCCAGCTATTCTTTTCACTAGGAAGAATAGCAAACCTACCAAAGTAGCTTCTAGTCGGAGACAGAATTCGCTGTTATCTAGGGTGGTAGCGATAACGAAGTAGTCAAAATTAAATTATGTACCAGTTTATTCACACCTTCGGAAACTGATTATATAAACAACGGAAATATGTGTAGGTATGAAATATGAGCGAATCGATCAGCAAACATACATTCTGGAAATTCGACCCGATCACGAGCACTTTATAAAGTTTATACCTGGTACAGTGAAAAAATCAAAGGTTGTTCAATAAAATGCGCCAACCAGAACTGACGAAATGGATACTAAGGATGACCTCGCGAAGTGAAATGACGCTATACGGTATCGGGATGTAATTAATTGTATTTCTCCAGAAACGAAAGAAACACAACCAGGGCGGATCTACTCGAGACTTTTATTCACTACCCCAAGGGCTACGCTCCATGACTGATAGCGAAGAAAAGGTCTATTTTGAGCGCAACTACGGGATTTCACTGACGACGAGCGGTATCTCTTATTCTCTACCCCAAGGGCTTACGCTCCATGACTGATAGAAAAGAATAGATTTCTATTTCAACACTTATGACACGGGAACGCGAACAGGGGGGTTGACGGGACTTCCTCTTCACTACCCCTCGGGCTTACGCACCATGAGTGATAGCGAAGGAAAAGTCAGACTCGCGAAACAGGGTAAAATATGGCAAAATATAACAGAAAGCGATACAGTACAGCAGTGTCAAAGAAATATCCGGTGTAGGTCTAATAAAGAAACTGAACGGGGACCTACCTCCTTTATTTCAAGGCACTCGCGGAAAACGAAAAATAAAAATTAATTGCCAAAAGTACTTACCCTCGCAACACAAAATTTACTCTTAATTCGTTGAACGGCTCGTCGTAAACACAGGTAATCAAAGAAGAATCGCAGAGAGAAGAGAAAAGAGACCGTCGCGGGGGAATATCTGCTTTTATAGGCAAATCCCCCACACGTTAAAAATCTGAAAATTCCAGAATGCGACAAGAGTAAAAAACGTAGTCAGCTCCGGTTTATCGCATATCAACATCAGAAAAACGTCGAAATCTTCAACGGCATGCAAGAAAAACAACGTTAAACACAGATAGACGGTTTTTTACATTTACTCTGCTTATCGGAATGAATGCATTGAAGATTTGAGAATTAAATATTTTTGAAGGCGGAAATGTGAAATGAAAGGAATGCACTGAAATGAATTCTAATTTTCTCAGAAAATTCGGATTCATTACACATTTTTGGGTCTTAATTCAGCGCTATGTTGTCCGTTCTACGTAAAAGTAATTATATATTTTATCACAATGTCGAATCACTTCGGAAAATATCAAGTCGAAAAATAAATATGTGACGAACATAATTGACGTTTATACAAACTGATTAACGGCATACCAAATCTAGTTATTTGCATGGAAAATACAAGTGATCAGTATTTAATAGTTATTTTCCTATCAAGTGCGGAAAGTGATACTTGCCCACACGAAACTGCCGTTGCCCGAACGATGCGAAGCAGAGTTCGGGTAAGCAGTTGAGTGCGGGCAAGACACTTTCCGCAAGAGTTAGGAACAATA
This sequence comes from Coccinella septempunctata, assembly GCF_907165205.1. Classification (NCBI taxonomy): domain Eukaryota; kingdom Metazoa; phylum Arthropoda; class Insecta; order Coleoptera; family Coccinellidae; genus Coccinella; species Coccinella septempunctata. The sequence continues at coordinate 19,204,651 of NC_058196.1, forward strand.
TTTTTTCTACAAGCGCTTGAAATATATAAATGTATCCATTTTACGAAACAGATCATATCTCATTTGATTAATTCATATATAATGACAGACGTTATTCTGCATGTCGTTACTAAGGGTTTCTCATCGTTGACGTTCTGTCCATAGAAAGATGATAGAATTTAATTTACTCTATAATATTTGCGTGCGGGAAAAACCCCTGCTAATCCATTCCCGCACGCAAATGCGTGCGGGAAAGAAATAGCAGGCGTTTTTCCCGCACTCTTTGGGAAAGTGACTCTTTGCAACTTGGAATGCGTGCGGGAAAAAGGTTGAACGCGCACGCTTGTAGAAAAATATATTTATTTTTGTTATTCAATTATTCACACATATGCGTAGCTTGAGGAGAGTTAATGTTAATTAGGTATTGGCTAAAAGTTGATGACGTTACATCAGTTGTATAATTTGAAAAAATCAACCCAAAGATGAAATGCATCTGATGCAGTGGTAGGGAATGGGTATCTCACGAAGGAATTAACGGTTAATTACAACAATGTTTAATTCCTCAACAAAAATCATCTTGCATCAATGGAAGTCAAAATAATTGAAAAAAGTTTCAAGGCAAGAGAAACCTTTAACACCTTTAAACAAAAATTCCATATGAATCAACAATTAACAGGACAACTGGCTCGTATTTATGGCTGTTTATTTTTAATACTTCGATATAATAATAATAATTATATATTTATTGACCCCTTAAGACATATACAATGTATAGGACAAGTCGAATGAAAAACAGAATAATTAATTTTCTGGAAGTCATTCTACGATGACATTCATCGAAAGTCCTGTTGTTAGAAATTTTTCGCATTCGTTCACCTTTAAATAAAATTCTCAAATGCCAACACATTTTCGGTCTCCTAATAGAAAGAATTAAATTCTTTGTCATCTTTTTAATTCACTATCTTTCTGATTTGTGAAAACAAACATTCAGCTAAAATTTTAGTAGTTTAGATTCACATGAAACATTATATAAATTCACTTATCTACATTGAATATATATTCGCTACCGTCTGATATGCATATTGTAGGTGGATATTAGAATACCAGGGCTAGGTACCTACTATTTGAATGAGCGGTCCTGAATTCTAAAGAGCACTTCCACAAACCCTGTCATCTCTTTTGTTCAATCACTTTCGGCATTTTTGTAATATTAATTGCTTCAACTAACATAATGGCGACTTTCTCTCATATCTTAAGTTTGAAACCCTTAATTGAGGAGTGTGATAGAATAATTCGAAGCCAACTACGATGTTGCGATAATTTATAAAGACCCCAGAAATTTTATGCATGAATTACTTTGATATTTTTTCAGGTTTCGTATTGACAATGGAATTAGTTGGTCCGAACAAACGCGCTGCAGTTGGTGTGGGATATCAAGCAGTTTTTGCTTGTGGGATAATATTGGTTGCATTCTGGGGATATATAATAAAAGACAGGCAATTTCTGCAGATTAGCTACGGCATGCACGCATTACCTTTGATTTTACATTGGTGGCTCTTGGACGAATCACCAAGATGGCTCTGGGTTAAAGGACGCTATCAGGAAAGCCTAGAAATCATAGAAAAAGCATTGAAGTTCAATGGAAGTACAAAAAAATTGAAAATAGACAAAATAATTCCTAGGAGTGAATCGGAAACTAAAAGAAAAGATGCCAGTTTGTTGGATTTATTCAAAATGCCGATAATGAGGAAAAGGATACTCATTGTTGGTTTTTGTTGGTTCAGTAATTCTTTAGTGTATTATGGTTTATCTCTTGGTAACGAGAGCATGAAAGGAAATCCATTCATGGTTATCTTCCTGATGGGAGCTTTAGAACTTCCAGGATATGTCGTAGTTATATTCTTCCTGAGTAAACTGGGAAGAAGATTTTTGATTGCTTTCAATATGATCATAAGTGGATTTTGTTGTGTATTATCGGTCAGTTTGACAATGGGTAGTATTGCTTCGAATGTCTTCGTATATTCGGGAAAATGTCTCATAGCTTGTTCCTATTCCGTGATATACATTCACTCGGCTGAACTATTTCCTACCATGACAAGAAACTCCGCTGTTGGTTTCGCAAGTATGTGTGCCAGAATTTCAGGAACCATAACCCCTATCATCCTCCTACTAGATTCTTTTGATCCTAAAGTACCATGCATGATTTTCGGGGTGATAACGATTTTTTCCGGTTACTTGACTTTATACCTACCAGAGACACTTGGAACAATCATGCCGTCAACAATAGAAGAAGGCGAAAAATTTGGAAATGGTGATACATGCTTCACTAACTGCCTGAGCCAGACCCGTGAAAGCAAGAAGAAATCTAGTCCTATTGTAATTGAACAACTTGAACCTCTCAATATTACATAATATTTATGGTGATCATTTTTTTCAACGTAATATTTCCTTTTTGTACTCACAATTACCACTGCATGTTTCATCTAGAAATGATGTTACTGCGGTTGTACTTTTTCTATTGAAATAAAATAAATAAATTCTTTTATTTTATTTTATTTTCCTTTCGAAGACATTCTTGGTGGAAAGACTTAGATACACATAGATGGCAAAATTCGAGACCATTTCATGTTATTTGATCATTATCGAGCTGGTCAGTAACCAGCACCACTGTTATCCCATTTACCTGGAAAAAAGGAAACTTCAAACTATGAGATCCTTCTCTCTAAATGGACATGGGAATAACCCAAGATAGTATGCATCTGTGGAACAACCATACATTGAGGTCTACTGTTAGCAAAGTAACAAAGGACTTGATGGCGTGCAGAAATTTGTCTGGTAGGACTTGGGGATGGAAACCAAAAATACTGCGATGGATTTACGTCATGATTGTGAGACATTAACTTATGGAGCAATATATCTGGTACCAAGTCAAAAGGAGTACGAGGAGAGCCTTCGACGGAATACAAAGGGCTAGTCATTGTTTGTGCCAGTGCAGCTATATGAGAACGTGCCCAACTAAGGGCATTGGAGATCATTACGGATCTCACATTTCTTCATTTTATGATAGATAGATAGATTAGCCCATGAGGCCATACTGAGACTATTCAGGAAAGGTAAAGGTACTGGCAGTAAAACATTTAGGAATGAGAAATCTTGGTTATTTCTGTCCAAATATATCTCACCAGGAACTTTCAAACACGATTATATGTAGAAAAGAAGACTGAAGAAGAAAAGAAAGGCAGCCCTAAATCCCAGCTTCCAAAAAGAATACAATCAATTAAATGGTATGCAGGTTGTTCTCAAAACACTACGGGGACTCACTAACGTTATGTCTTTCAGACATAATGCTTACGATCGAAAGATGTTCTGAAATTCATCTAGAAAGAACCAGAAATAAGATATAGCGATAGATTCTGACATTCAGGCTGCGATTAAGACATTGAGCTATCATATCATCGATTCTAAGAGGCTATGGGAGTGCTGAAGATGAACTAAACGAAAATGGCTCTTGCCTAATTCGTTATTATAACTTAGGATTCTTATAACAAGGTTTCTTTATATCCTGGATTCCTGGTCATCGGGAATCAGAGGAAATGAAGGGGCTACTACACACTCGCCAGGATTTGTTTATGATTTCGTTTGAAATATGACGATAATTATTGAAAATGTTGGAAGGAGTCCATTTCTGTCCGTCTATTATGGAAGACGCTGAGAAAACTATTAGACAAGTTATATAACCCCTGTTTTCAAGAGCGGAGATAGATGCATTATAGAAAACTACAGGCCAATATGTAAATCAAACTATTTGCCAAAGACCCTGGATACATGGCAAATATAGAACAAAGTTACAAATATGTTACGTGGAAATCATGGAGCAGAAACATGATAGTCACAAAATGTGGATATAATTTGCATACAGAACAGGCACATCCCAAATATCGTATTAGACACGTAATGGTTACAGAATAATAATACATAACACAGTTTCTTATTAGATCTCCCAAGAAAACATTGTAACATATCTGTTGATATGTTACTGGTCACCTTGGTAGGCGCATAACCTTGGTAAAGCAAAATGTACCTACAGAAAATAGTTTCAGAATTAGAATCAGAATCTTAATTATTTCCTCAATAAATTTCAGAATGTGTCTAAAACATTGATCGCCTATTCTTAATGAGCTATACACAAATAGAACTAAAAACGAAATACAAAATATAACAAAAAATAAATATAAACAAACACGCAAAACAGTAAGTAATAAAGCCCGTTCGACTAGAGAAGGTGAAAACCCGAAGTATAAAGCCGGCCACAGACACAGAGAGAAGACGGCGTGCAACATGCAACATACAAAGAATGACAACCATCAACTTTCGCACTTATTGCCCACACACATGAGAGAAAAGAACGCGGAATAATGCGAGAATTCGTCAGTTCCAAAATGTCATCAGTAGGAGATGAGGAATATTTTCTGATGGCAGTGGCGCACGCTTTTTTGGTGAAAAAGAAGCCATTGAGTTGCTTCGAGAGAGGAAACTTCATCCTCTCCTGCGCCTGATCGTTTGAATTCGAAAACTTTTTTGAATTCCCGTCAGAAACCACAATGAAGGGTGTTAATTTTTGATTTTACCGATTCAACTGTTGAGGATTTTTCAACTTAGCAAGTAAGACATTATATGGGTAATTCTTCTTCGATCGGTCCATATATTCTTTCGATTTTGTTTTCCACAAAGATGGGAAGGATCTTTAAATTTCTATGATCTCCGTAAGGAATTCGCGGGAGAGATTTCTCAGGTCCGACATCGTCATTGGTGCATTTCGAGCCGAAACAGTATTGAAGACTGAAGCTGCAGCTGCTCGATTCGATTTGCTCTTAACACTCGCAGTCGCAGTGCAATGAAACCTCCCTCAAAACAATAATCCAGATGTCCAAAATTTCAATCCGATCACAGAACAGACCCATGACTTACTTTATGAATCCGATTACGAAGTAAGTACTTCGCTATGACGGAAGCTGGATGGAGTCGTTCGAGCTTGTAAGAACGCATCTTATGTTTTTTTAGGATTTTCCTGACTAGACTATACCTTTTCAAGTTGAATTGGCACTAGTCAGAATCAAAATGACATTAATCAAGATCTTATTGGCAACATACATTTCAAACTGGCATCAATTCGAAGCAAATTGGCAATAATCAAGTTCAAACTGGCGTTTATCAATTTTCAAATTGACAATAAACAAAATAAAATTGAAGCTGTCAAATTCGAACATCAAAGTTAGAATGGAACTGAATCAGTTGTGGAATTGTGATTGTGGATATCTTCCGTCTCTGTTTTGTAGATGAAAAGAAATGGTGGAATTCAATTTTCGGAGATTGGAGAATATCGTTCATGACAATATTGCCTTAGTTGTTGATCGATTCAAAATTTATCGCTCATATTCAAAGATTCATTAATTCTGCATTGGAAATGCAAGATTTAATTTTTTGAGAAAATTCGTCGTTCTCGAATGGTTTTAATTAATTATTACGTTTTTACTGGGTATATTATCCAATTCAATTTTTCCATCAAATACATTTTATTCCAATCGAGAATTCAAATTCAGAATTGTCAATTTGATTTTGTTTGTTGTCAATTTGCAATTGACTAAGTCCAGTAGCGGTTAGTTTGGCGTGAGAATTTTACGGAAAAAAGTATTTTTGGAAAACCGCCGTTTTGATATGTCGAAATATACTATTATTAGAGGAATAAAAGGAAATGGCAGGTTACTATCAGGATTATGACCTCATATCAGAAGATTTAAAAATTGAAAAAATTTTCTTCATTTTTGTAAATTTGAAGTTTATACAATGTTTTTCTTGATAGTATTAGTGGCTTTTATTTCTCAAGGCAGTAGGCTACGTCGGTTGCATTGACCTGACAGATTTTAAAATCTTTCGATATTGAATGTCTCTGTGAATTGTCTCTGACACCGGCTATGCTCTGCTTAGTGAACTTACCGACTTAGCAAAAGTTTTTGCCAATCACTTTTCAACTGTAACCGAAATGACCCTTCACCTCTACTATAGATATTCTTTATCCTCCTCGTGTACTTCCTAAGTAATGCCGAATACAATATTTTTCTTTCATCCGGTGATTGAGTGTGAAGTGGCTGAAAAATAATCAGTACCATATTAGGTGAATGAAACACTATTCCAGATAGTACCATATTATCCCCATAATTACCTTGAATTTCGCGAAGCAAAATAATTATAATACCCTCAACATTATAATGCTCCCTTGAAAAGAAACTTTTCAATTCTGCGCAATATTGAAACTCACTTCATTCTATGGTTTTACAACAGATTTATAGATATGCAAGGAAGCCCTCTATACGTAGGTCGGAAAAAATCTTATTTTGGTCTAGTTCTCACTTGAATGTTGCAGTAGGTATAGAGATAGGAACATAATTACTCAAATGGTTTTTGAAACAAATGATAAACCATCTCGGGATTTGATGGAAATGTTGACAAATCTGATAATTTTATACCTAAGCCATATTTTCGCGATTAAGACGAGAGAAGCGTCTTAAAGCGGTGCTATCCGAGCGAGTAAGTCATGACGTCAGTCTTGAGACGCTTAAGCGGAACCTTGCGGTCTCTGGAGAACGCCTGTTTCGTCTTAAGCGGAAAGAGGTAAAGGAGAAGGGAGAATATATTGCTTATATTGATTAAATTTGATTTGAATTTCTACTAGGGAAGAATACTTTTACTCCCAATAAAGCACTTTCTGCATTATCATTTAGAATAAGTAAATATTTAGGAATTTGAAAATTCACAATTCGCTTCGCTGTCTCATGACAATGACAGATGACTCAACCATCAGCGATATTCTATTTTTGCGACAACAAAATTAATGACGTCACTCTTTAAGACGCTTTGAGACATCGATTGAGACGCTTAATCGCCAAAATATGGCTAAAAATATGCTCATGTACTTATTTTAATTACATTACGTGCTGATCAAGTGGAGAAAAACGTATATATGTATATTCATTAGTCCCAGAATAATCCAAATATCCAAGTACCTAACCAAAATCATCAGTGAAATTAAAACCTCTTATCATTATAGGTATTATTGAATTATTGAAGAATGCTCATTGAATTCACATTCAATCGATTATGAGTAAATAGGATCAGAAATATCTGTTCAGTAGACGAAATGAATTAGTAATTTTCTCAAAATACTACGACCAAGTCGCAAGTTGAAGGAATCGATTGTTTGTTAAATAGAACCAAGTCCAACACATCCCAAATGATCTCTTTTTATTATTGAGGTAATTAAAGCAGCAAAGCTAATCGATCATTATGCGGTCCTGAAAAAAATTTTACTCTTGAATACCGAATTGACTGAACTTAGAAGGTTTTCAGAATTAAGAAACAACTTTCGAGTAGAGCTAAGGGTTGATAGTTATATACCGGACGAAATCTTTGTCTCAAAAATGAAAATACCGAAGTGCATCGAAGAATTTTTGTTGAGAGGTGAGTTTTGTGAAATAACTACCGTACAATACCGAATATTGTGTTTGTGTAATCTTGATCAGCTTTGATTCAGTTGGGCTTATACAGGGTGCGGCCGAGCTGAGTTTCAAATGGAGTGGGCTGCCATAAATGTCGGAATATCGACCGGGACAAAGACAAAAGAAGGTTCAAAATCCTAAACGTTAAAAACTCATCTGATAGGTTTATGATTTTTTTTATTATTATTATTTTTATGTTTGATGTCTTGTTTGTCTACATGTCATTAATTTATCATTTGTTTATTATGGACTGTATGATCATCTGGGAAAAACTCTTTCAATGGCACATATAACTTTAGCAATCGTTCGACAGCTGGAAGTAGTGAAAGCCATCGACTTCTAGAATGAGAGAGTTTATTGCTATAAGTTATTTCACCATACTCACAAAAGCTATTCAGTCGTTCTACCCCTACAGTAGGTAAATTTGAAAATTTTGAGAACAATAGACTCCACATCAATGGACATCATATCGGCGGCACTGGAAGCAGTATTGTGAAGTATGTGCGCAGGACAACCGATGCCTTTGATGTCTTTAGACAAAATCTCTTTTAATTTAAAAAAAAAACATTACCTATTCACTCCACGCCTATCTTTTCCTCCGAAATAAGCATTCGTATTATCCGCGCTGAAAGCAGCAATATTTTGTATTGGAATATTTAGATTCTCTGAAGATTTGATGAAGAATGAATCAGACGATTTATTTGGCAATGCATCTAATTTTAATAATTTTGATCCCAAACCGCAAACATCTTTTCGGCTTTATGATTACTGGAATCAGTTGAAATTCCATAAAACGGAATATTGAAATAAAACACCCCTTATCTGGAATCAATGGAAGAGCGGCTTTCCACTGAACAGGGGTGATTATTTTTAAGATGTTAACTACACAAAATTGAAGGCCCCTTTAAAGGCAAAAATGGTGGATTCGGCCCGTCGCGCGAAGGACAGGTCTTTGATATTTTTCTATATTTTCTGGGGAGAAAATTTTAATGAAACTCAGGTGAAATTTAACGAATAAATCTATTGCAGAAATTTGAATACTTCTTCACAAGCATGTATTTGGTCGATGACGACCAAAATAAAATCTCAACTACTTTCACACATGCAAAGTACGCAAAGCAATAAACATTAAAATTCCGTCAATAAAATCTTGGATTAAAATTCTCTTTTCTCAATTGCACAACAACAATAAGAATATGATCAAAAATCAGATGAATTCTAGAGGAGCTTTCAGGACTCTGGACAAACAAAAATTGGAACCTTCTACCTTTTTCTGCGACCAGCGACCGTCGTTCGCCTGGGGCTGCTGGTGAACTTTTCGATCACCAAACTTTCCTCGCACAGAACGGTGAATTCTTTACACTCTACCGCACTTCCCGCACTTTTCGTCGTCAACGATTAACGCTCTGCGTTTCGACTCTATCGAAAATCCCTAAAATTCTATATCCGATCTATACCACAAATAAAAACAATTATTACGCCCTAAACTGACTTTAACCACGGTACAAATTCTCTTACACTATTCCCCGAATAGCTTGTACCCGTCTCCCTTTTTGAGACCTAACTCCGAAAAATACTTCTAAATTTCTCGAACTTCCGAATCTACTCTCGGACTTCCAAATCTACTCTATTCAAATCCCGGATTCTACTTCCCGTCTTCTCGACGTCTATTTTCTTCGACTAACTCCCTTCCCTTTTTTGGTTCCTTTTATCATTCCCCTTCTTAGATCAAAAACCCAAATTCCTTCTCCACCTCTCGTGGGTGTTTCCCCAATTATTCCACGACGCGCTAACCTTGCATTTTTCTGAACTAATTGAATTAGCCGGTTAAAACTCAAGAGCCTGCTAATTCTTACAACGCCGAATCAATTATCTTCGAATATTGAATTGATATATAAGCTCTTATGGGCGAGTTATTATCTAAACTAAATGGTTTTCCTTTTAACTTAAAATCGGCCTCATGTCCGACATGAAACTCTACTTCTTCGACACTTATCTTCCGAGTGGAAAATTATCATTCATACGCTTGTCATCAAAACCTTTATTTTCAATTCGTTGAGAGCCCGAGAAAGAATTTCCTAGCCCAATATTCTACAGCATATATATCTCGTCAAAATTCCTATTTACTACAATATTTTCCATTTCTGTTTTGATTTGCTCAATGGAGTGTGGAGCTAATAGTTATTTATACAACAAGTGAGTTGAATGAATGTTTATTCATGAGAAGAAAGTTTAACCCACGAGCCCGAAGGGCGAGTAGGTTTATTTCTTCGGATGAATGTTGCTAGGGCATTATTCAATCCATAGCGACAAGATCAAGATGACGGTTATCTAGTTTAGTTCATGTTATTTGATTCAACTTGTGAGTTAAAAAAAAATTATTTCACTGAATGGATAAATGTCAACTTACCCTTGTTTCTATGGGTTGAGTTATGTCGTGTATAAACGTCAAAATGGAATAAAATATTTTTAACTATTGTCGTACCCTTGGTTCTGGCAGTTGATTGTTCTACTGCGATGCTCGAATCCGGATACATGATAGCATTCAGTTTTGTCGAACAATCTATCGAACTAAACGATTGGTGGTGCTTCACAACTTTATAAGCAGTGGTAAGTTCAGCAGCGCATATCAGAGTATCTTCTGTCGAATTTTGTTTGATCATAAAAGACAATATATCTTTCGACGTTGATGCAACTGACAATCTGGAGTTGTGATTTTTGCTTTGAATATGATCTTTCACACTCGATTTACCGCCATGACTTACGGATATATAAAATTCAAAAATTGAACATAAAGCTTCCTGGTCATTTCTTCCTTTTTTAATGAATAACCACTCTTTAGTGTATTCGGCGGAAAAACTACACTTTCTCTTCGGCATAACTTTTTTTGAATATTGAGTATTACGATTATTACAAATCCTACGTAAAACTGGGCAGCGCTGTACGTTTTCGACTGAATGGTGAATATGTACTTATTCATTCATTCATTCATTGCTGTATCCCGTTACCGGGAATAAATCTACAAAAAGAAGAAGGAAAAAAAAAAAAATAATCGAACAGACTTGTAACTTCTTAGTGCTAGTTGCGACTGTGTGCCCTCCTGTGACTAAAGAGACCCAACCGTGACCTGCAGATCCTTCCACACTCAGGGCATGGATAGTCTCCAACCAGATCTGGCCGCCGCTGTATCCTTCTCGATTCTCCATTATAACTGTGGACCAAAGACCTCCACTGTGACCTGTCTAACGCTAGTTGTTCCCAGTTATGATTAGCATTAACTGATTTTAGGGATTGATGTAGTGTATCCTTAAACTTATTATCCGCCGCGCCGACGCCGTACGTGGGGTGTGGGTGACATGCCATTGGTGTGCGATTGCGTAGAGTGTAGACGTAGCGTAGACCCTCCTTTGTTGGACTGCCAGGGAGACGTCGGCTGATTACGTGCTCACCTCTTAACTACCATAGGTTAGGAAATATGAATCACTATAACGACCAAATTAAAGACCGGGACAACCGAACAACTAACCGGGACACGGGGACTCAATGCCTCAAACCGGGACATGTCCCGGTGTACCGGGACGTATGGCAGCCATAAAATGGACATTACTCGGGCTGTAGTGGGGGAGATAGGTGCGAAAGGACCCTTTGTCTTCCTTAGGTCTGCAGTTATGAGCAGGCACTAGATTTGGTCCGGAATACATCAGGGCTTTGCCTGCTAGTGCTTGTACGTTTTATGAAAATAAGCGTTTTGTGATCGCTACCCAACGGGCGTTTCGGCGCAAAATTATCGACACTAGGCTGCAGTAAATCCCCTTCAACTCCACGAATGACCACTCACCTGAAGTCACAGTTTAATGTGCTATATCTGAAGTAGAAGTGATAGCCCCTTACTTTTTCGAGGAGGAAAAAGAAAACCCTCACAGTACTGATTACTGATTGCTGTCTGTCGCCGACCAGTCACAGGGGATGTGTTCAATCGTTGCAGTTGCAGTCTGTTTAAACTTACCAATTTGGAGAGTTTTGATCTGCATTCGAATACCTGTTAGACGGAGAGACAGAGCCAAAAAAGTCTCTGAATTTATTAAGCCTGGTTTTTCTCAGGTGATAACAATCATATTATACAATAAATTGTATAAAAATGTTTGGCCGCGCACCTGAGGCACCTGTTCTAATATCCACTTGAGTGACCGCAGCATTTTATTGTATATTATGATTGTAATCACCTGAGAAAAACCAGGCTTAATAAATTCAGAGACTTATTTTGGCTCTGCCTCTTGGACTATGTGACGAATAGCATTTGTCTGCTGCGAGAGATTTAATGGCAGCTTGACTACCCGTTAGGATTTTTATTGACCCAACCGTCCAACCCATGTCGAGCAAATGGTTGGCGCATACGCCAATGGCGAAGATTCTTCCTGAAATGCTGTCGCCGACTTTTCCAGACTGGTACTGAGTTCATTCAGCCGTCAACGACTGTAGACTCCGGCTCCAGATCCCTGATGAATGTGAAAGGAAGGGAGGTCAACATCAACATATCTAATCCAATCGTTTCGAGATCATTGCCTGCAGAGTATTTTTCATTCAAGTCTAGCTGAGTCAAATGTCGGATACAAATGAAAATGTGGACAATTTGACAAGCCAGTTATATGTATATGAGAAAGTACTAACATCGAAGTCTACAAGCAGACAAGAGGTTCTTCATACTGCAGTATATAAAAGAAGGCAGATGGCAGTCCTTCAAAACCTGAGAAACATAAAAAAAACAATGGAGTGAAAACAAAAAACGTTTCTTTGTTAACAGTCTTCAGTGAGGTGTTGTTTTGCGAGAATGATAATGACAAATGGTATGTTGATAATGGTTCAACAAATCACCTCACCAACCAAAATCAGGGTTTTGAAACTATTGAACCATTTGATCAAAATCAACATCACCAAGAAACCACAAAATGGGGACTCCGTACTAGCGATTGGATATGGTAAAATTCGTGTACAAGTATGGTACGTCCCGAATATAAGGAAAAATTAGTTTTCAACTTTGTCTGCTCAGGATAAAAACCCTGTCAGTAAATCTGTTTCCAAGGCTGAATAATGCCATTTCAAATTATCAGTAGAAAAATTAAATGAGGGATCGAGAAGTCTATCAGAGGCTTATATAAAATTGATATAAAAGCCCTAAGAGCAAAAACTCCAAATTGAATCAACTTTATTGATAATGGAAATGTATTACAGCTTTACCCAGAAAGATTTGGCCATCAGAACAAAAGGCATTTGAGAACGGTATTGAAGCGTGAACTAGGCATAGAAGTCAACCTAGTATGTAGTAGTATGTGTGGGAAAGCTCATGTACTCAGGTTTGATACGAGAGAACGAGCCAGCTCATCTGGTTTACTCATCCATTCAGTTGTTTGTGGACCTTTCGAAAACAATTCAAAATCTGGTTACCTCTACTATGTGCTCTTCAAAGATGACTATTGCAAATACCGTTTTCTCTATTTCATCAAGCACAATTCTGAAGTCATATATGAGGTGAAAATAGTAATTGCTGAGATCAAAGCTGCAGGATATGGCATAAGGGAGATATTGTCAGATAATGGCGGTGAATTTGACAATGAGCAAGTTGAGTTAAGGATGACACACTCAGGAAACACAACACCCACGATTCCTATGGCGAGAGGAACTCCTCTATCGACTTGTTGCATTTTTGTCAGCGTGTCTCAGGATTTGAGTCTCTCCAACTACAAGCGGATCAACAATGGGCCATTAGGCCTCAGTTCAGCTCAGGGCGTCAGAAGACGACCCCCTTTATTAGGTATATAGTGATAATGTCCGGAAACTGAATCTCGAAGAAAAAAGAGTATTGAATCTATGCTCAGTACATTATGTGTTCTAAAGTAACATACTTCATCACCGCATAGGTCTGGGACACTATACTAGTGTAGTACACATTTTAACTGTTCCTTTGTTAGAGCACGGCACTTGCTAGATAAACGTACGCCATCTTGCTTTTGTGAATGAAGAGTTTCATCCACAAACAAACCCGCGTTTCTTCTCTTACATTCATATTGATAATGGAAATATTTTTCCGCCGACCTCTTAATAATAGCACTGTTTAACGTACACGAAATTAGCTGTTAATGAACCCTTTTATTGGTTAATTTCGTATTAATGCATTATTGTCATGGGTAATCGAGCATAAAAGTATTCAGCAGCTCACCAAATAATTATTTTATTTCTATCAGGCGGTGGCAACTCATTCAGATAATTTTGGACCACGAGTTGCAAGCGTACGCTGTTAGAGCGCTAGTGTCGCTTTCCTTGGCAACACAGAAATACCCAATTGGCAACCACGCAATCGGCAAATCCAACCATAAAATTCGAAATGTAAACAAACTTTGACGTTTGTCAGTACTCTTTTCGAGATTATACGGCCTAACAGAGTTTTTCTAGTAAATCAAGATATTTATCGGAATTATCGGAAGTGAATTGACTGATTCAGTTTCGTAAAGAAAGATAAACATTCTTTGGAAATACTTCATTTAAAAGGGATGAATTGTGGAGCGATGATATTGGTGATTCATTGTACCTAGACACAAATTCCTATTATTTCAGTATTTCACAGATTCTTTCTTGAAGTAAAGCTGGGTTATAATTAAGATGTCTAAAATACTGGTGTGTGCACTTGTCACTTTTTGCAAGCATCAACATTTCAGAAAATCGGGGATATGAGATCAGTTTCGTGGCGGCGCCACCATGTCATTTGCTTCGTTTTATCCTTGTTCTATCAAAGGAAGTCCAAGATACTCTCTCGTTTTATTTTGTTTTGCGCTGATATCGAATATCGATCAACGAGTGCAAAATATGAACTGGCCCATTTTGTCAGCTGTTAAGGAATATTTGTGATTTACAGTTCAATTTTCGTTGTAAAAACAAATTTGTCAACATTTCAACACTACCGAATAAGGGTTCAAAGGAGTATTTACTGTTCTTCTTCAAGATAATTTCCGTTTGACAACTTGAACTCGTGAGGGGGGTAATTCAATATGATCTTAATAAAACACAATTGATTGGTCAAATATCCAATATCTTCAGTTGATGGAAAGGTAATTTTCACTATATCTATTCAGGAAGAATATTTGAAGAACAAACTCGAATAGATTTATCAATTTCTGATTCTCAATACATGCTCACAATTCACATTACGTATTTTCAATACAGTTTCTTTGAAATATTGCTGAAGTTGCCATAAAACTCAGCTATATCCTTCCCGAATGTTCGTTCATCTGATTTTTTCTGCCTCAAATTCCAACAACACCGAATTATTAGCTGTAGTTCTTGATTGTCCATACAGAAACCTGAACTTACTTGTTGAATAAATGAATGTTCTACACCCCTTTCTCGAAACTAATACATTTTCACACACTAATAATCGCTCATAAATACCACAGATAACAACATATTCGTTAGTCGTAGGAAAGTATTCAAATTATTTTCAAATATCAATTGACAATGCTCTGTCAAATTCTAAACAGCGCTACCTACAGTGGGAAAAACGAAACTGGTCCGATATCCCCACGAAATTAAAAACAATATCGAATCAGTGAATACACCAGAGTTTTAGACATCTTAGTTATAATGTTGAGGTAGCATATACTAACTTTGTGAAGGAGGTAGAAGCTAAACATCATGATAAGTAAAGCGTTTAAGTGGAAGTTTTAAAGTTTCTATTTAAAATATTTCAATTCCATGTTATGATATAGGAATTCCTCATACTGAAATCTCAAGAGACATAAATATGTTTCAGCTCATGGAACAAGTTCTACAGATGAAAAAAAGCATTCATTTGGAAGTATGAAAATTATGAAATTGTATTTCTAAATCGTCAATTGAACTTATCAGAAAACTCTCGCAAAGAAAAATCGTTTTTTCGGAATCAATATTTCTATTCAGAAACCCAGACAATAATCCCAATATAACTTCTCGAAATAATAATTATAATACTTTGTTGGACAACGTGAGATAAGAGAAAACATAAGAAACAAAACTTGTTTTGACCATTTTTTTGTTTTGGCCATTTTTTCACCCCTGCAAAATAACTCGAGGTGCTGTTTCAAATTGAGGGGCACGCATTGAAGGATGGCCGAATTAGAGAAATAATGAAAAATTCTAGAAAATTTGAAGTTGAATATAGGGAGAATAAAAGAAGTAAAACCTTCCTGTTCATAATTTCATTACTTTTTCTGAGTACCATCAGAAAAAGAAATACAAGAAATCATAAAAGTTTATTTTCATCCTTTATTTTCCTTTATAAAACTCAAAATTTTTCTCGAATTTTTCATTATTTCTCTGATTCGGCGCTCTTTCAATGCGTCCTCGTCGATTTGAATCTCCCGCCTGCTTCTAGTAAGGTCCGGACGGGAGGAAGCGGAAGCCGCACTGGCAAAAAGAACGTAGTTCCACAATACGCTGTTTCAGCGCTAGTATCGCAGACAAAAAACACGGTCAAGAAGATTAGCACGGGAGTTACCATTCTCTTGATGTTTATGTTCTGTGATTTCTATGTAGCATTGATTTTCGTAGTACCTAGCGGGTGAATTGAGAAGAGATGAACTGTGGAGGTTGCAGAAAAATTATGATGGAGAGAGTACTCAATATATATATGTATATGTACTACACAACTCCAGCTTCCACCAGCTCCACACATTCATTAACAGATATTATAGGGAACGATATCAATGTGATTTATAGTAAGTTTACACATGCATGGATTTACCGGCGCCAGTCTTAACGCCAGTTCAACTTTCACGCCAGTAAGCGTTTACACGGTTTTCAGTGTTCTGCACGCCAGTTGCTACTATCGATACTCTCGTTATAGTAGGTACCTACATCATGTCACGAAAGGAGCTTGTAAAAAATTGTCGAAAAATTGCAAAATCGATAATTGATAGTATGATTGAAGATTCAGAACGGAAGAAACGACATAAAAGAAAAGGTCGTTTATGGGTGCGCAATTGGATTTCCCGGAGACCAATGATGGGTGCTTCAAATTCTCTTTCAAAAGAACTTTCAATGGAAGACCCCCAAAGCTTTCGAAATCATTTAAGAATGACAGAAGAAGGATTTAATTTTCTTTTACAACGTGTCACACCACTAATTGAGAAAAAAGACAACCATATGAGAGATGCTTTGTGTGCTAGACTTAAACTTCAAATCACTCTAAGGTATTTAGCCAGTGGTGACTCCTTTGCTTCCTTGCAATATTTATGTCGTGTCCCAAAATGTACCACATCGAAGTTTCTGCCAAAAGTCTGTGAAGCTATTCATATTGCGTTGGAAGAATATATTAAGATAAGCTGTTTTAAACCATGGTAACTTTGGTGTTTATAGCTAATCAGTACCTGCGCCAGATTTTTTGCTTTTCTCTATTTTTCCCAATTCTGACGTGTAAGTATTCCTTATATACTACGTATTTTGGCTTCAACTTCCGATGCACCAAATCCTTCAATATTCATTAATCGTGCAATCTGTAAATAGCCATTTTCCCTAGCATCTTTATTTTTGTACATTCCAGAATGCCCCACAAACCGTCTCAAAAACAAGGAACTTGTTCATACGATTCTAAAAACTGTATTATGGTTTCTGATTTCCATTTCTTCTCTTTTTTGTTCATCGTTAAAACACAAAATCACAAAAGAACCAAAGTAAACTATTAAACTGTGCCCCTAACCTTAAAAGTGATTTGCCACTGCATAAACAATATTCATTGGCGTGCACGGAATGTGTTTACATTTGCAAGTTGTAATTTCACTGGCGCAAGAAAAGATACTGGCGCATAAATTTTGGAAGCGACCAAAATTTTTAATCCATGCATGCCTGGATAACGTTTGCACGCCAGTAAGTGTTTACATATGCTTTTTAAAGTTACTGGCGCGCCAGAAGTCACCGGCGCCAGTAAATCATTGCATGTGTAAACCTACTATTACTCAAAATGTCACAACTGGAATATGGCTATGTCCTCTATGGACATCTCGAATTGTTCGATCGGCCGCATAAATATCAAAATTCCGATATGAACATAGAAAATTTATAAGGTGTCAAATTTGACTAGGTATCGATAGAAAATTTTTGCAATCAAGAATTCACATTCAATTCAAAATGTGGTCGACGGAAAAATCTTGTAATCAACTCGTTTATTAATTGAGCGATTAATGATCTCGAACATTAACGTGCGCGCTTCGCTCACACATCAAAATATCTCAATCATTAATCGCTTTCATTAATAACCTAGTTGATTAAATAACTATTCCACAGGAATACTGTGTGTTACTCTTAAACCGCGTTTTAATGATGTCTTAGAATCACATATGTAAAGTAAAAATGAACTAAAGATTTCCGGGAAGTGATTATTCACCACTTTGAAAAAAAAGCTGAAAATCTACTTCGAAAAAAATTTCAAATATTCCTTAAATTTCACAGATTATGCAGAATTTCGTTCCACTGACGACGATGTTACGCCGCCACAGGAGAAGATAATGGTTGCTAGATTGGTACTTGCGCAACAGATTGATTTCTTTGGACTCACAGAGTATATGGATTTTCGAGATTTCACGAAAATACAAGGAAATTTATTTCAAGCATTCTTGAAACTATTTATTTTTCTCTTGATGGTGGTGATTCTTTTCGCTTATGGACTTATTCAATTCATACTTAAAGCTTCTGCGGGTGAGTAAAGAGAATATTTGAAGTAGGTAGTGGTAGATATTATCGATTAAAACGAATTCATAGCGTCCACAATAAGAATTCAAAAACAACTGTTTTTGTTACCGATTTGAAACAAATCCCAACAACCATTCCTCTCTTACTGAAGAAGAAGGAAGTTATTCAAGTCGCAGCAACTGGTGAACTCAGTGATCAACCATCCTGGTCATATTGATTTTTACGAGGATGTATTGATATCTAGTTAGCCTAGACCAGTTCCATGCATAAATATTGCGTTACCATAACTCATTAGAAGTGTCAGTGGGAAGTTTGAGGTCAAAAAAGTAAACCAGAGTTACGCAATGAATTAAAAGAAAGAAGATGTTCACGAAAATTGTGAGAATCGAAAAATTGGAGTATCGAGCCATATTATCAAGTACCTGGTATTCAAAAGGGTTAAGAGGTGAGCAGATTTACGAAGATAATGCTTAATACCCTTGGTGATCAATGTCCTTCGTATGTGACCGTGAAAAATTGGACTGCAAGCTTCAAAAGAGGTGAAAATCCATTGAGGATGATGACCGATCGGATCGGGAAGGCCAATTTCTGTGTTAGTCCCCGAAAATATCGATGCAGTTCATGACATGATTTTATCAGACCGTAGAATGGGGCTGAAACGGATATCTGAAGCACTGAATATTTCATACGAACGCATTCATCATATAGTTCACGTCAATTTGGACACAAGAAAAACCTGCAAAATGGATCCCCAAATGTTTGAATGTTGACCAAAAGCGTGCAAGGGTAGAAGCATCGCGTTCGATCTGTGCTCGATTTGAAAACTATGTAGACTTCTTAAACCGAATTGTTATTATGGATTAGACTTGGGTACATTTCTACGATCCAGAAACAAAGCAACAAATCGATGGAATACCGACACTATGATTCTCCAAGACCTAAGATGTTTCGTGTCCAAAAATCTCCTGGAAAAGTTCTTGCTTCAGTTTTTTGGGACTGCCATGGAGTAATCATGATAGATTTTTAGGACACGGGTAGAACAATAACCGGAGATTGCTATTCGACATTACCGACCACTCTACGGGAAAAAATTAAAGAGAAAAAAAGCTGTAACGATACTTGATTGTTTTATATAAAAATCAAGCCTCGTTTTAAATGTCCGTTTCCCTGAATTTTCCAGTTGAACCAATGCAACACCTTTTGATGGAGATTTCAGTTTTAATTCAGTTTCATTTTAGAAATATTTTTCAGAATCCTGATTAATAAATTCAAATTCCGTAGAATTGAAATTTCTATCAGTAATCCGCCGAAGTAATCCAAAACAAAGAAAAAGTGTCTTTCTGTGTTCGGCGTTGTTTTTTCATCCACAAAAACATATCGAATTCAGCATAAAACAACGTGGATTGCAGATAACGACAGTTTCTTTCACCGATAAAGAGATAACCGCCACCGAGAATATTTGTTCTGGGGAGGATATTCGAGAATACCGAATTTTTGGATGCAATTTTGGTCTCATGACCGTCCACATGTTGGAAAGTTAATAAATAGGGCCGCACTACCAGACGAACGTCATTCATTATGAGGCCATTTGATTTCGGTATTAATTTTCTAAATTCGAGGATCCCGCGATATGTTTTTCTTTTCTCTTATTGGTGGTGTGACCGTACGGAGCAAACCGTAAGTATTTTCTTGATACGTCATACTTTGTGATTCAAAGTTGCATTCTTTTATTTGTTTAATTGTGCTAATCCTTATTGTTAATCCCCCTGTTTAGCGCAGACTTCGATCGTCTGGCTCTCTGGTGAACCAAGACCAACCGACGGAAGTCTCGAAGTCGTTCCGCTGGTAATGCTTTGCTGGTTATCCTGTAAATTGTTGCATTTTGTTTCACCTGAATCAAACCCGTCCCGTTTATTGAATAGCTTCAATTCTGATTGGCTTGCACGCTGAAAATCACTGAAAGTGCTCGGGATCAAACTCATCGCTAAATTAACCGATTACAGGGACTTGGATCTTTCTGAGACAACCGGTGACCGCTATTGATTTCTTTCTTTCTTTAAAACCTGATATTTTGACTGAATATAATAAATTTGAATATTGTTTGATTCATTAATTTCACTGTGTTGATTTTGAATTTATTACTGACCACCGAGTTAGTTATTAAGTGTTTCATTTCTGTTCTCCTCATTTTGAACTTCGTCATCAGCTGTATATATTTCTTGACTTGGAGATCATTGTTCACTGTTATTTAGATTATTGTAATAAATGGCTTATTGAAAGAATAGCTGGCGCTCGAGATTAAACCCTTGCAAACTAAACCCGTTACAAAGCGGAAAGCTATCCAAAGGTGTTTTTTTCTTGCAGGACAACGCCCCTGCACACAGATCTCATGTTGCCATACAAAAAATTCATGACTTAGGGTTTGAATTACTAGAACAGCCCTCTTATTCACCAAATTTGGCTCCATTTGACTACCATCTCTTTCCTCAACTGAAAAAAAATTTAAAAGGTCGCAAATTTTCTTCCAACGAGGAGGTCTGGTCTGCAGAGCAAGAAGAAACATTTTTTCCGAAAGGTCTAGAGACGTTGCAGTTTCGCTGTAATGAATGTATCCAATTTAGAGGAGTAATAAGTATTAGTTGAGTAATAAAATATTTTGACATTGAAATTTTGTTTGGTTCTATAGTAGGCTAAGAATTTTTCAATATATCCTTGTATTTCATCACGTGTTTAGCTATCACATAAGCACTTTGTGAATCATTTGGTAACAACTGTAAGGATGTACAGGGTGTTTTATTAACATTGCCAACAAATAGAGTATATCGTTTTCTGTGTTATTCGGACTGCGTAAAGCTCTTCAAAAATGCTTCGTTGAATGTATTCCAATGAATAAAGAATTCGTCGATATTTTTGAGACTTCTTGAGTTTATCGCACGAAACTTGGTAAAAATGAATACGTTTGTCCTGTAGGATGCACCATTTTTGATTCCATCATATGTATATGGAGGAGAAATGCCAAGAATATAACTTTGGGAAATAATACTTTATTATCCAGCAGTGCGAGTTTTTGCATATATTCAAATTAAACTGTTAATTCTTAGAGCGGTTTTTACAAGAATGAGTCGACAGATAGAAAGAAAATTTTTCACAATCAATATTACCACATTTTCTTTGTGTACTATAGTATATTACTTAATACATCTGTTTTTAGATGAAAAGTTGAAGCCACTTATTATCGTTGCTATATTCAGCTTAACAGAATTTTACGAACCTCCCACACAAGTATTGACGTACTATTGGCAATCGGAGAATATGGTAAAATTAATAACTAAGTTTATGGATACATGCAAAGGATTACCACGGCCTCCGAGGGAGTTTTACAGATTATTGACCCTGAAGAGAATTATATTCAAAAGGTTCTATCTTTATAACTCGTTAGTGTGTATGTTTATTCACATTTGGAAGGCTAGTGCCTGTTCTGATAAAGATCTGAGATTTGTTTGTGGGATCTACGTACCATTATGGTTGCCAATTGAAACTAATTACTTTCCAGGTGAGTAGAAATAACACGACTCTACAAAAAAATTTTGTTCTTTGTCCTAACTTTTATACTAAGATTTTCCGGTTAATTATGCACAAAAACGAAAAAAAAATAACTTTTTTTGGTATAAAGTTTGCTTTTGTGATAGTTATAGTATTAATAGTCGTTCTTAATTTTTTTTATAATTTTTAATAATTCAAAAAGATCGTCCGATGAGAGTGGGGTGTTTACGTTTACAAGGTGCCGCTAGAGGGCACTCACGTCATAAACAATGATCAGGTGTTGTTTACTAGCCCAGACAAACTTCAAATATCGTCAAGAAAGTGTAAATACGATGCTGATGCATTTTGTTTTATATGTGGCCAATTTATTATAATTCGTGAAGTGAAATACGAATTAAAGACATCTCACGTTCTCTGAAGCCTATGAAGCATATTTTGACTTTCCTGTTTGGAATCAAGACAAGCCATGGGCTCCACATGTTGCTTGTTTTTATTGTAAATGCTATCGTTGAATCAGTCTCCTAAACACAGAAGCAAACTTTTTCATGCCATATATTTTTTTTTTCGTCTGAGTAGGATCTAAACTATCGAAATTTTATGCTTTGCAGTCAAAGTCAAATTTGGTGTTGACCCGTGTAATTTGCATGACCTTAGGTTTTATTTACGTTTGCTAATTTTGGTAGAAATAAATTAGTGATTTCACATACTCCATTCACTTTTATGGAAGCAGTCGGATGGTCATGGAAATTTGACACATTTCACACTGTATAGTACGAACATGTGAGGTGATGAGTCTTGTCAAAACATTTTTGTGTTTTAAATCACCCCTATGTTGCTTCCCCATGTATGTTGAAGTCTCAGTTATTATGTATTTCATCAAAATGTGAATTTACTTCGGAAAATGTGGATTCGAAAATATGTGATGAACACAACAAACATACAGATAAACTAATTGAAGGGCTACCTTATCTACTTATTTCCACGAAAAGTACATCAGTGTTTGACTATATTTATTTTTGCTATGAAGAAATTATAAATGACACATAACATGCAGATGCTTGAGAAGAGATCAGGTTCCTACAGATTATTCTGATCTGACGTGAGACCACGTCACAACGCGCATGATTCAAAACATACGGTTCTGCGCAGAAGCGTTCAAATTGCTGTGACGTGACGTGGGACGTACATTCCCACGTCTCGTCAAAACAATGTGAACTCTATGTTAGATTTTTCCATCATGCGCAATATGAGGTCGTCCCACGTCACGTTAGAGTAATCTGTGAGCACCTTAAACGTTGGTTTTTTTCTTGGACTTGGACCAAGATGACGTCACATCAGTTTCATCTAGGAATACAAATCTGATGTTAAGATAAACATTTATATTTTAAAAACATTTGAAAACTAATATGAAATTATGATTTCTCACGTCAAAAAAACCCCGGGTAATAATTAATTATTAATAATAATTAATTTCGAAAATCGAACAAAAAATTCAGTTTCAACAACGGAGATATAAATCTCCGAAACGAAGCATTTCGGGACAAGTAAATATAGACTATTTTCTTTAAAATTGTGTCAGGGAAACGTCACTTGAATATTTAAGCGTACTAATGTAACACCCTGTATGTAGCTGTGCGCCTCGGTATTGCCGAGAGGTGGCAAGGCATATGGAGAGGCGTAGTAAAACTAAAAGTCAGTTGCCATTTCTCTCTAAGAAGTTCAATTTTCGACGGTAACCACAGTTTGTAGTATTGCAACTCGCTTTCACCGGTATCTGTATAAATCCTACTACAATATTATTATCAATTATTCAAACGTGAACGTTTTATTTCAAGCATAAAAACTGTTGTTGGCTGCTGTTGTTATTGGCATTTTCCCGTTAAAAAACTTATTTTTTTATAAAAGTTAACTTACGAACCTATTATGCATTAACGTTTACAATTACTGATTATTTTAGAGCAGTTCAATATTGTAATCTTTAAGTTGATGCTTATCATTATGACGTGTAGCTGATGCTGGATTAATGCAGCAAGTACTAGGAGCAATTGAGTTTCATTTATTTTTTTCAGTGAGAGAAATCCTTCAAATTATCGAAGTAATAATTACATACCGTCTAGTGCTGATAACGGTGCATCAGTCAATCGATGCCTATATTCTCAGTGAACTTTTTGAATACAAAAGTAAACAATTGATGGAACTAATGCACAATACATCGTTGAGTCGGGAGCAGCACTTAGGAATTGTGAAGCAAAAGCTACACGATATCGTGAATTATCATCAGCAACTTCACGAGTAAGTTGAATAGTATACTCTTCTATTATTAAGAACCGAGAATAAAAACATATTTACATAGTGATTTCGAGAAGCCACGGAAAAAAAGTCGCTGCCTGGAGATCGTCAGTGTGTGTAGAGACATGACAGCATGCGGACGGGACGTTGGCGACAGGGTGCGGTCTTCTGTTGCAAAAGAAGCCACAGAATGTCAAACTCAGGTGGTTGAAAGATACTCAGCAAGAACTCACTCAATCGTTATTTTCGTGGTTCCTACACCATCACAGAATCCTACACCATCAAAACCATAGATTTATAAAACATCTATGATCAAAACATTATCAATGGGGAATTCTCCTCAATTTGGGTTATCAAAGCATATGCAAGTTCCAACTGAATAATTATGAGTTTCATTCATGAATTTTTCGAATGCCCCGCGGAAACTATTCAAAATCATTCCTCAAATATGAGGTTTTAAAATTTAAATCTCTTCGTTTCTAGTTTACGATTTGTCAACAGCGCCTACCAGAATATAAAAAGAACAAAATAACAGCTGTTGATTTAGGGCCATCAGAAGGCAAATACTCACTGGCGAGCCTCAACAGCAACCGGCCGTATAAATCCCATAAAATTTAACGACCTTCCTCGTTCGTCGCAGACTTCATAGACAGCCATCTTTGTCTATCTCATCTAGATAGTGTATTTGTAGTCCTTTATTATCAACGCATATTTCAGTTGATGTTGCCAACTTGTGCAATAGAAACGAAACGTTTTAAATTTTCAATACCCATTTTTATTTTTACTTTTTAAGTACTTAAAATAATTTTTTTGGGAAACGGTTGAAATGGTTATTTCAAAATGTGATGTTTCAAACTTATTCCATAAAAAATAAATCATTTTCGTCAGAAGAAGTATTCCCTATAATAGAAATGAGCTGTTCATGATATGTGACATCACATGTGACCAAACATAAAAGTACAATAGATTTCTTATATAAATTAGAGTCTTAAAAACATCATGGTTCAAATACCAAAGCATCGACTATAACACTACACAAAACTATTCTAGTTACAGACATATTAAAAACACACATATCTAATTTTTTAAACTTCTAGAAACACTATGTTGGTTGAGATTTCTTAACATAATGACAATAGATCATACTTCCATTTCTGGATTGTGAGGTGGCATACCAGGTAGAGCCAATGAATTTGCAAACTTATTATAGGATAATTTGTTGTATCGTTCTTATTTGTCCTATTATGTAGGAATTTTAATTCTTATACTGTAACTCATTATTTAGTGACAATAGTGTCCAAAACATAATATTGACAGTGTGTTTCATACAGCAATCGTTGAAATTCTTCTGTATTGAAACGTGTCAGATCAACATAGCGTGTGCTTCCCAATTTTCACCAACAATCACAATCAGTTCCTTTATGTTATTTTTATAGGTGTTTCGGATTGATAAGGGATATAATATGTGGAATAATTGCTCCAGGAGTCACAGTTTTCATCCCAGCTGCTGCAACCCAAACAGTTTATTTTATGAGGGTGAGTAAAATAGGATTCAAGAACTTTATATTGAAATAGTACTTTTAATTCATAAATTTTAGACAAATGGTTTTTGAACAGTGGCGGCCCGTCAGGGACGGCAGGGTCGGCAATGCCGACCCAAAATTTCGCGAGCAGCAAAAATGTGAATTCTCACTTGTGTAAAATAATAATGTATTAGAAATTCTCCAAACATTACATAGCTCTCAATAAATTTCATAAAAATATTAGGTATATGATATCTGATATCAATGGAATATGGAACTCTTTGAAATACGCTGTTTCAATTTAAATCCTACTCGGTCCGTAGACAAAATACGCTCATCTCCAATCGAGCTATGAAGACAGCGCCGCAGATGCCTTCTCTAGCGACCGAGTGACCGACCGTTCGTTCTGTTCATTCTAGTACGGCATGCCGGATCTAGATTGTAAACATATCGAAGAAGCGCTAATATCAATGAGTCAAATTGCTTCAAACTTGAATAATTTTTGTTGGAATTTCATTCGGATAACAATTAAAATTAGATAAGCCTCTTATTTAATGTTTTTTCCGTCAATATCCGATAGTTTCAGTTTCACATAACAAATTACAAGAGATCGCTGTTATTTAAAACGAATTTTTAATGTATTTGTTAATTTTTATAAACGTGAGTGCTGAATATATAATAGTTATGAAATTCCGACAATTTTTTAAGACCTTTTCAAAGAATAAAGACCAAAACTATGATGAAAGTTGATATTGTTGGCTCAATACTTCGCACGGTGTAGGACATATAGGTCCGGCAGGCAGCCACCCTGCCGACCCTAGAATGCCTCTCTTCGGTAACTCGAAGAATGGATCGTTCGGGATATCTCGATCCGATCGTTTGCGCTCGAGGTGATGTTAATTTCTCGCAAATCTCAATTTCGTTAGAATGCACATTTGTTCGTTTTTTCAATTTTATTTTATGGATAAGCATTTTTAGAGTATTTTTATTTGTATTTTCGGTTCTTATTTTCATATTTGTTCCGAAATTATGTTTATTTTTCAAGTGGTATGCAGGGCTAAAATAGTTATTTCTCAATCATTTTCTATTTTCCGGATAATCTTCAGAGATTATTGAAACAGAAACAAAAATTTTGGCGAAACTCCACTATGAAAAACTAACGCAGCCAGTGCAGTACCCCATGGTGATGTGGAAACCTGCATAATACATAGGTATAGAAAATATTTGAAAAAAAAAAAATATATATATATATATATATCTGCCGACCCACGATAAATATGCTCGAGCCGCCACTGTTTTTGAAGTTTGTTGATGGGACTGTGAAGTTTGTTGTTTTGTTTTTTAATGGTCGAAACCTATGATCCAAATGGATTTTGGGATTCAGCCGTAATTAGAGTAAAAATTGACCTGAAATATGAAACAAATATACTCCGAGTTCATTGCATTTTTCTATCAATATATTATACCTGTTCCCATACTCACGTCTTAGAACATAGATACATGAAATGGAAAATAATCATTCCACATTCCCAAGACTGGAGTGAGATAGTTGCTTAGTGTCGCCAATCACAAATGTCTCAAATGAGACAGTTGATTTGGACATCAGTGTCACATCAATTTTCAGTACGAATAAATAGCAAAATATGTGAATACAACAAAACATTCAATTGTAGCACTGAATGGCCATTCTATGTATCTATGTCTCACGTAGGCTCCTTTCTGAGTTGAATAACTCAATGCGAACAACGGTTCACACACATAGTTTATATGATCAACTAACAGAATTCTGCCAGATCACCACTATAGCACGGTACACTGTTAGCAGAATATATAAAACGGTCTTAAGCTAGTTTTAGACGATATCTTCATCTAAACAAAATGTTTCAGTTTTAGTTAAATGGCATGACTATGGCGGCCAGGCACGACCTTCAAACGAAAACGTTAACAAATGTCTGCCATTACCGGTCGAAATAGACTATTATCGATCACTGTATTGAAAATATTTTTAAAGTACCATATCATTGTCAAATGTATCAAACGCAGACCAAAATGTAATAGGTTTTTAGTACTAGAATATATACCCTCCATATACTAGATATATGAGTGCGTTTCCAATTTTTCTCCTTTAAAATGTTTGGTATACCTACTCATAATGTATATTTCTGCCAGTCTGATTGATTCAGTTATTTCTCATAGACTTTCGGTGTTAAACTATTGATTTATTTCGAATAATATTTTTCACTTTTCAGGATTTCAATATAGCCTGTTTACAGATTTCTATATTAACTGTTTTCATATTCTACATTTGCTTTGATTCCATTCAGAGAATTACAGATTTGGTAAGTATCAAGATTTTTTTTCTGATAATCAATATATCATATTTATCATAGCCAATGGAGTGAACTGATAATAAAGTGAGTAGGTATATTCATGAAAAAACAACAGTATGCATTTGTATAACTATCATATATTTGAGAGCACTCCGAAGCTTTGCAGAACACATTGACGACGCCTGGCGTAATTCCGTCTTCACGACGGAATGTGTTAACACCACAGATACCGAAAAAAAAGTTCCATTTTTGGAAGGTGCATTTTGGGAATACGTCTATGCCTATTGGGTAGATTATTTTATAATATAATCACATATTGAAGACGTAACTTGCCACAATAGTTTCTTTTCCTCTATCAGTTAATCAAACCCTTGATAGGACCACATATTTTCCGACTTTTCTTCTTCATTTATTTATTTATTTTTTTATTTACAAATTAGGAATACGAACAGGTGACTTTCACACCCGAAGCTGTATTCACAGATAATAATAAAAGAAAAAAGTGGTTCTCAGTACAAAAAACTCTTCCTAAAAAACAAATTTAAACGCAGGAAAAATTCAACAGATCCACGAAAAGCAAAGAAAAAAATTTATAAAAATAAAATATAAAAATATTAAAATCGTACTAAGATTCTGACCTATTCGAAGACCATTTTATGACAAAGCCATTGAAAAACTATGCTGTGAAAAGCATTTTTCATCAGAAATAAATGTCGTAGATAAGGATCACTTTCATTTTTATATTTATTCATTCCATGCCAGTCAGAAGCGTATTTTGCTAGACCAGTTTGATACCGTACTTGTAAAAATTTATAATGATCAGTCTGTATTTTTATATTGTTTTTTTCTTTCTAGGGTCAAATTATCCAAGAGGCAGCTTATGGTATGGATTGGTATGAAATGGACAAAGAAATGAATAAAGATTACATAATTTTTCTCATGAAACTCCAGATACCTCTCAAGATGAAATCAATTTTGTTTATAATAGAGAAGCCATTTTATCTCTCGGTAAATTTTGTTTCATTTATTATTTGGCGAAATATCGCAATAAAAAATTTGAGGACCTCTTGTAAATTCATATCGACTCCAGTAGTGATTTTTGGGTTTGGATAATGAAAAAAATTGTGAAATATCATCAGTATTGCTGGAACAGGACCAAATGTTTCTCCCACATTACTTTATTTTCAATAATCCTCATCTATATCTTACTGTCATAAGAAAGTGAAATCATGTTCCAATGAATTTTGGCGAAGTTGATTTCTTTTTTTAGATGTTACGTAGTATTTACTCATTCTTCATGATGATGCTGCAGATGAATTAATTCTCGAAATGAGCGTTGGTGTTATTCTGAACAAAATGATATAGAATACTCATTGAATCATATAGAATTAGACTGCAGAATTATAAAATTTAATGATTATAAAGTTTACTAATTATAAAATTTACAGCACAATAAAGCTTTTTAACAATGTTTTTGTTATTTCGTAACCTTCCTTCAGGGTTAAGGTCTATGACCATTGACCTGTGGCTGCCGAAGTATTTCAGCTAGTTTTTATGATCTTAGAATGAAATCTAGAGATCAAGAGATAAAATATAAGACACCATTACACTTTTTGTGTTCTTTTTGTACTATCTCCTGCTCTGAACATTTTTCAAATAGTTTTGCGTGAACGTCATTATGAAGCAGAAATGACGTATTCAAGTGGGAGGTACAACATTCTTCACATGACAGCATTACAACGTTATTTAGATAAGGCTAATATTTCTAAAAACATCATGGCGTATGCACTGATGAAATTTTGCTTTTCCAACATTGGAAATAAGAGAAATATTTCGTTTTTCTCACTGTAGGTGCGCTATTTAGAAATAATTGAAAGTTGTCAATTGATATTTGAAAATTATTTGAATACATTCATACGATTCGCTAATGTGCTATATTTATAAGCGATTATTGGTGTCTGAAAATGTATTAGCCTCGAGAAAGGTTGTACAATATTCATTTATTCAACATGACCATCAGTTTTCTGTATGGATAATCAAGAACTACAGCTGAGAATTCATGTGTTGTTGGACTATCACCTTTCTTGTTGGAATTTGAGGCAGAAACAAATCAGATAAATGAACGTCCGGGACAGATACAGCTTAGAGTTTTATGGCAAATTCAGCGATATTTAATCGAAAGAAATGAATTGAAAATACGTTATGTGAATTGTGTTAAATATAATGGGTATGTCACATCCTATTTTGTACCAAGGTATTTTTGGTATTTCATGGTTATGATACCTCGCGATTCGGATAATTACAGTGTTTGTTAAAGACATTTTCGAAGCATTAGTTTAAAGGACAGATCAATAACGAATTATATAATTTTTATTTATAAGATACTCTCATATTAACTAAATTGTCCTCAAATTCTAGAGTCAATTGATTTTTATGTTTCTTCATATGTCTTATGTCATTTACACCAAACGAGCATTGTTTTCGAAGGTTTTAAAATGTTTTGAAATGTTTTCAAACGTTGGAAAACTCAGAATGGGAGGTGTTCACACAGCCCGCGCCTGTCCGAACGAGCAGTTGTTCTTGATAATTCAACGAGGTCTCTCTAAAGTGCACCGACATGGAGCCCACATTATCTAAAATTGCAATTTCTACTGAATCTATAGTAATCAGAATCTCTGATAGTAATAATCTCTCAAATTAAAGAACTACGCCAAAGGAGGAGACGAACAACCTGGGTGAATTCTTTTCTGAAAGGAAGAACTTATACCCAGCTGCTAGATGACTTGGGAGCGGACGAAACTGAACTTTTTAGAAATTTCTGCCGCATGTCATTATCGGACAAAATTGAGGAAAAAATGTCAAGAAAGACACCAATTATCGAGAGAGCATTCCAGCGTCAGTTAGAGTGGCACTAACGATTTTTGGCTACGGGAGATTCTTATGGAAGTGTCATGTACCTTTACCGAATTTCAAAACCATCAATATCGAAAATTATTACCGTCTGTCTGTGAAGCCATCGTAAATGGACTCCATTTCAAATGAATTAATTAATTATGAAATCAGTATTCGAGAGATCTCACCAAAATTCAAAATAAATTAAATACCAAGACACAATAACTTATCACGGTCTACAGGTGTTTTCGATGATATGACGTCAGATGTGCAAGGAAATCCGAATCCCTGTGATGATTCGTCGGTTTACCGACATGAGACGGAACGGGATTGAGCTTTTTAAAACGTTTTGAAACAGGCTTCGTAAACTTTATTCGGCGTCGATGAGTGTTTACACCGCCTGTGCATATTGCGTGCATTGATCGCAAACATTGCCTTAGGCGGATCGGCCACCGAATGCGAAGTTGCGCGAAGCTGAGCATTTTCAGTACTAATACAATCGACAAGCTACGAATCGAGTGACGTAGCTCATCATTTAGCATTGAAAACTCTCAGCTTCGCTCAACTTCGCATTCGGTGGCCGATCTCCCTTATAATGAAACATTACTTTAACGGCATGTGGCGAAATGAGCTCGAGCTCTCTGAAACGTTCGAAAACAGGGTTTGCGAACTCTGTTCGGCGCCGATGACTGTTTACACCGCCCGTACTACTGTTTGCAAACAGTGTTCGCGAATAATGCTCGTTTGGTATAAATGCGCCTTTAGACATCTGAATAGACCTCTTTATCCATTCAAAATAATGTATGGTACAGAAATAACACCTTTGACTCATAACAGATCACTATATCTATATTTCAAAGCCTTATTTTTGGTCCATGATTTATTTTTTTTATTTTTCATTGATTGCAAATATAAATATAGCATTCATATCAATTGATTCCAAACAAAACTAACATCCTGGTCACAAAAAAGACATATTTTTGTTTTGTGGCTCAGGGTATTTTTTTTCTGGTCTCAACAAAGTCGATATTGAAATACAATACAAGGGGTAGAATTTGAATTTCGCGCCCTTCGATTATAAAACAGAAAACTTTTCAAACAGTTTTATTGTATTGGCAGTACGTTTTCAGCGCCATCTCATCATCAAATGTGGCAAACACACGCCAGAATTTTTAATACTAAAAATATGAGGGCGTTTCCTAGTGTAACTTCCGAATCCCCTGAATAATGGCCCTTGCCGCCGCTCGAGAACATTGCGAATGTTCTAGAATAGGGAATAGGGGCGTATGGATATAAAAGATATGCATCGTTTACCCCCTGGCAGTTAGTATTCTGAACAGACCTGAGTGAACAGAAAATTCCCGAAGAGTTACAAATTGCAAAGTAGTTAAATGTGAGAATTAGTAAGTGTGTAAATAAATTAGAGTAAGCCCTTGTACATATATTAGTGTGGTAGGTGTGTAAATAAATTAAACATTGTGTGAAAGAGGACAATTTAATTACCCGGAGAACGCTAGAATATATTTCTCTTTATAAATATTGAAGACTCTGATAGCGCTTGAATAAAATAATGAATGCAGGCAATACGATTCCAGAACTTCATAATGGAAAATTTTCTTATCTTTGAGAATCTTTCCTCCGGTATCTGGGTTTTCGGATATCTTTTGAGATAGGTATTTCCAGATATCGAAACCACATTCGTTTTGTTCGTTTGATTGTTAAGTCAGTCGTGAACCAGACTAATAGTTGGGTAGGCCAAGAGGGAAATTCAGGATTTACTCGAGCATCTCAGATTGATTTAAGTGCAGATACCTTTGACCCCGTAGAGTACCTCTTCCAAAAATTAAACCTGTATATAGGGGGAATGTTCTAGGACAACCTGTCAGAATACTAAGAAGAAACGATCATTGTACATGATCAAGCGTGTCAGATTCAGATATATGTGAAAAGGATACGTTCTCCTAATCTGACGAAAATGTCTGTCAGATTAAGGAACCCCCTTCTGATTTTTGTCAGATTGATGGGTCAAAATGTCTGCAACACGGAGATTAACCATCTGTATGAAAATCTGATACGCTCGAGTATGTACAGCCGTTGTGACTTTGCGTCACGTCCGAATTGTCATTCTCTTGAAAAGTGTTCAATTAACATATCCTTCGAAAAACTTTCAGATTAAAATGAATTTGTTATCGGCGACATGTGGGACATAATGTACAGGGTGGGCAAATTTCGATGTTTTAACACTACAGCTTTTGAACCAGAGGAGATTCTATATATATATATATATATATATATATTTGTAAACTTGCAGACGCTTTCCTAACCGCTGAAAGTGCATACATCATAGAACCTATTTTTCTTTCTACCATCTGTAACGATACTTGATTGTTATATATTAAAATCAAGCCTCGTTTTAAATGTACGATTCCCTGAATTTTCCAGTTGAAGCAATGCAACACCGTCTGATGAAGATTTCAGTTTTAATATAGATATTCCGTTTTATTTCAGAAATATTTTTCAGATCCTGAAAAATTAAATTCAAATTCCGTAAGATTGAAATTCCCATCCGTAATCCGCCGTAATAATCCAAAACAAAGAAAAAGTGTCTTTCTGCATTCGGCGTTGCTTTTCCATCCACAAAAACATACCGAATTCAGCCTAAAACAACGTGGATTGCAGATAACGACAGTTTCTTTTACCGATAAAGAGATAACCGCCACCGAGAATATTTCTTCTGGGAAGAATATTCGAGAATACCGAACTTTTGGATGCAATTTTGACCGTCCACATGTTGGAAAGTTGAAAGTTGATAAATAGGGCCGCACCACCAGACGAACGTTATTCGGCAGTCAATTCATGATTAGGCTATTCATTCATGATTCGGCGATTGTCTTAATCTGTGTGCGACATTCATTAAGCTCTTGATTTGATTTTGCTATTAATTTTTCTAAATTCGAAGATCCTGCGATCTGTTTTTTTCTCTTTTCTCTTATTGGTGGTTTGTACCGTACCGGAGCAAACCCTAAGTCTTTTCTTGATACCGCATACTTAGTGATTCGAAATTGCATTCTTTTATTTTTTCAATTGTGTTAATCCTTATTGGTAATCCCCATGTTTAGCGCAGACTTCTGTCGCCTGGCTCTATGGTGAACCAAGAACAACCGACGGAAGTCTCGAAGTCGTTCCGCCGGTAATGCTTGGCGTGTACACCCAAGGTTGCCACGGAAAGACCACGATAAACTACCCCGTTATCCTGTGAATCCTTGCATTGTGTTTCACCTGAATCAAACCCGTCCCGTTTATTTAATTGCTTCAATTCTGATTGGCCTGTATACTGAAAATCACAGAAAGTGCTCGGGATCAAACTATCCCTGAATTAACCGATTACAGGGACTTGGATCTTTCTGAGACAACCTGTTACTGTAAATTTTGTGTAAACCCCGTACATCCCTCATTGTCTCAGAAGGAATCAAAGTGACCGATATTGATTTCTTTCTCTCTTTAACGCCTGATATTTTGACTGAACATATTTAATTGGAATATTGTTTAATTCATTAATTTCACTGTGTTGACTTTGAATTTCTGACCACCGTGACAGAATAATTGTTGCATTTCTGTTTTCCTCATTTTGAACTGGGTCATAAGCTGTATATATTTCTTGACTCGGAAATCATTGTATGGTTCACTGTAATTTAGATTATTGTAATAAATTCGGTTTTCAAGCTACCACCTTAGATGACCCAGAACTCTGTCTCCGACTAGTAGGTACCTGGGTGGGTCTGCTATTTCTCCCTTACTGAAAGAATAGCTGGCGCTCGAGATTAGACCCTTGAAAACTAAACCCGTTACACATCTAATCTTCAAAATCCACTAGGTCTCCACGACGCTTGAGTATATCTCTATTTAGCATCGTGGGCTCCCCAGCTACAATAGGCGACTGTCGTTTTAACGGCTGGGACGATTTAAGTAAAATTCTATGTGTGAGTTGTGTGTTGCAGTCACATTATAAAAAATTTTCCTTCAGACAGATTCGAATTCGAATTTTATCGACACATTAAATGGAAAAGCTTTGTTTTTAGCACATTATTTGCTATCGAATTTTCAGTCGAAATTTGGTTTTCCGTTTATGTTAAACTCTACATTACAGAACAACGTCTATCGAGTCTACCTATATCTATAAAGACCAATATGTAGTAATAAAAAATTCAGGATTTGATTTTTGAATTTCCCTGTACATTCGTTCAATACAGATGTGGAATATATATCCACTCATTTGCCATTGTCAAAGAGAATTAACGATATCTTCCATAAACACCTCTTCATAAATATTTATCAATATTTCATTCAAGAACCAAATGAGAATAAGTTATTCATTATCTCTGGACATTTCCTGTGAAATAACCTTTCTTTGATGATCCATTTATTAAAAATTTCATTGAAATATTGTACAAAATCCAAATGAATTCAAGAATTGAATGGAGCTTCGGTATTCTCCAGAAACGATTTTCACTACTCATAGTTAAAACATTGTTCCTAGAAAGAATAATATTGACGGGTTCCAATCTCATTAAACTTTCACAGAATGAACCAACCTACTGAATAGCAAATACATTGCCTATAACGATCATTTACCTGATTTCTTCTTCGGGCATACTCTCAGAAATGGAATTGAAAATACCAAAATGTATTGAGGACATATTATTGTCTGGTGAGTTATTTGAAAAAAGATACGTATATTTGTGATGTAAAAAAGTATAAGTAAAAAGATCTGGGAAACTCATACTTGACATAATAATGTGTAAGAACAACAAGATGAATTTGACAGAGTATCAATTTTGGTTGATCGAAGAATCATGAATGAGTTGATCTCGCCGTCAAATATTCTAGTTGATTCACTGTCAATGTACATAAATTGACCATACCGACTAGAATGGTGTTTTTAATTGACGCATAATTAACCGTTATTTCGTTTGGATAAGACTTAGGGCCGGTTTCATAATCAAACCTAAAGTCGCTTTAATTTTGAAGCTTCCTTCAACCCTACTAAAAATGACACTAAAGGAAGCTTTAAGCTTAAAGTAACGAAGCAAATTTGTCAATCAACCCATAGACATGGAGCATGGACTACCTTTCTATCTATGCATGAAATTCGGTCAAAAAAAGTGACAGAGAGAAACTGAACATCTGGCATGCTAGTTGTCTTTTTCTAGAATTTTGATTGGTTCGCACTCGACTATGTGAACACAACAGATACAGGTAATGGCCCGACGATCATTTCTCTCTTTCTATAAAATAGCCAATTTAATGCTGGAATTGTCCACGTCTCTATGTCTATGGATCAACCGTATGAGCTATGAGTTTTGAATTGGTGTGACCGATACTAGATGCAAATCCACAATTGAAATATGAACAGAATGTATATGATTTTCACAAAAAAGAGTTGTTGAACCTCGTCACGATTTAGTTTACCTTCAATCACCTGAAGATGCTATTATCATAGCGAAACACGTGTCTTGAAGTAACAACTCATTTTTGGGAAAATCATAAAGATAATCTGTTTTCAGTTCAGATACGAGTTTGACAACACTGCATATACTCTATACAGTGTTGGTCATAGAAATCATTAAATACACACGAATTGAAATTCACGTTTGTGGTTTCAGATTTCAATCTTGACTACCGAGAATATAAATTTTCCAGATTCGTGGGACTATCGGTTTCACCGGGGGTGACACCAATTCTAGTTTTTCAAATGGATAGCCCTATATATTATGATGAAAGTTCATTACTAATAATATTTTGCTTTGTTTGAATGTTTTGAATTTTCTTTACTATGCGTGTTCTGCATTGCGCTCCTGAGAAACATATTGAAAAACTTGAAAACTGCTCAAATGTGGGGAATGATGCACAAAATAATGATAGAATCTGAATATATATTCAAAATGTCGAAATAAAAAAATGTTTCATACGTTTCAGGTTACCCTGAATATAGAGCATCTCAGAAAAATATTCCTATTCAGGAGGAGATCATACTTGCCAAATTGGTCTTAGCTCCACAGATAGATTTCTTCTCAATTGACGTGGAATTAGACTTTGAGAAAGTTGAACCGAAACTGATGCATGGATTCAAAAATCTACTCGGATTTCTACTTGTCCTTACATCATTAATGGCCTATGGGCTTTTTCAGTTCATTCTCAAGGCACCTGCAGGTACATGAGTGGAAAAAATTCAAATCTTAAATTATTTTGTTACCCCAAGCAGTTATAAGTAATTCAAAGCTTACCCGGCAGACATCCTGACATAATGAGGAAATATTTAGTAATTGGAAGTAAAATGAGAAATAGAAAAAAAATTTTATTTTAGCGTTTTTTTCATCAAAAAATTGATTATGTACGTTTATACATATATCATGTAATTTTTCAGCTAAATTGAATATCGACACCTTTTTGTGAACGAAATTTTTCGGTTTTTCCATATAATTAACCGTGAGAAAAGCAAAAATTTTGGAGATTAATAACGCAAACACTGAACGACAATCCTTGCGATTTATTTATTACCAAACGTATCCTTAAGTGACTGTTCTTTGGTCGAAGTCTGGCAATTCTAACAGTGGCGGATTTACCATAGAGGCTGAGTAGGCTGAAGCCTAGGGCGGCAGATTTTAGGGGGCGGCAAATTTAGGGACAATTTTTTTTGCACCCATTATAGAAACTGAAATACTTGTATTTAAAAGCTATTTTAATATCTATCTACATCTAATTTTCCCGAAATATAAAAAAAACTGAACAAGTAGTGCATCATTATTTTGCCCTGGTTACTATTTTCCTGTTTCCCTCTTATTTCGGCCGCATTGGACTCTATACCGAAACTTCGTGAGGGTGAAAAATTTTTGGTGAATCGTTGGGATGTGTTTCTTCGGTTTCTACGAAAACACAATTCAAGAAATGTTTGTTCAAACTTTGATATAGCAGTTCGTACCTATGGCTCTATGAATACACCAGCGACAAATTGTTCGGGTGAGAGAAGTTTTTTTTGCTTGAAAAAGGTGAAAAGTTAGGTACCTAAGAACTACATTAAGCCAAGAAAAGCTGAACGCTTTGGCTTTTTGTGTATAGAGTCAGAACTAATGAACAAAATTTCATATGACGACAAAGCAGAAAAAGATTGTAACAGCGGGTTTCTTAAAACTTTGATTTTGCGATCAACGATTTGACAGTCACTTGATTTCTAAAACGAAATCACTGAAACCTTTTCATTTCTGAATATATTGAACAAGTAGCAATTGAGAATAACTTAATGGACCTATAAACATCATAATTTGAAGCGAGAAAGATATTCTGAATGATCATAACTGAATTATCACTTGAAAACAAAAACAAATTGATGTCTATTGGTTGATTCCCCGATCAAGCTTTATGAAACCCGAGGTGAGACTTTTATGACTTACCTTCCTATTTTATTGTCAGCGTCAGTTAGTTTGTGGCCATATAATATATATAATAATATGAATAGTTGCAAAAAATTTAGGGGGATTACAAAAATAGGGAAGGTCTTTTTTTGTACCCCTGCTGAGTTACAGCCCCCTAAAGATGGCGCCCGAAAAACCATTTTTAAATTTTTTTTTTATTGAAAATCAATAAACTGACACGTAATAAATCAAGCAGATAGAAAAAATAGAAAAAGCCATCCCTGATCGTTGTTTAGCAAGAAACTTTTTCGATATTCATATTTTACAACGAAAAATTAATTTAATAATTAATCCATTCTCAAAAATAAGGTCTCTTGTGATTTCTTGCTAAAATTCACGGTATAAACAAAATCATGATAATAGCTTGAGTCGTAGAGGCTGCAATTATTTCGAATCTAGAATTTATCTAGTAAGCGGATGTAATTTTGTTATGACAACTGACTAGTTTTGATTAACTTTGATTATTTGTTGATTTGACTCCCGTCTTGAGATTTCTGTCACATACTCATTAAGATGATTGTGTGCACAAACGCAGAAATGTTCGATATGCACTTTGTTTACTGTCTTTTTTTTTTGAAAAACCGTGAATTTTCGCTAGAAACTACAAGAGACCTTATTTGTTAAGAATGGATCAAGTTATCGAATATCAATTTTTTTATTTAGCAATATTGATATGGAAAAAAGTTTCTTGCTGAACAATGTTTGGGGGTGGCTTTCAATAGCTAGCACTTTCAATTATAGAGGAGCAGCACCGAAAATTTCTCCCCCTCATAGAATATCTGCTTAATTTAATTCTTGTCAGTTTTTCGATTCTCAAGAAAAATATCAAAAACTGCGTTTTCGTTTTCAAGACATAAAATCTTGAAAATAAATTAAAATAGATATTAAAAAAGCACGCTCTAATATCGAATTAGAAAGTAAAATAATTTTTAATTGATAGTCAACAATTGTAAGTCGAAATATCAATTACGATTGATAAAGAAATTGAGTTATCAAATTCAAATTATAGTAATAATGAAGCATGTGGTGCAATACTCTAATTTTTCCTAATAATTTGTTTTCTTCTCTTTCTCTCTATGTGGTATATACGCTTTTTTCACTAGAATTCGAATTATTCAGTTGATAACTCAACTTTTCTTCGGTTCGCTTTGCTTAAAACAATCGTTATTGATATTTGGACTCATGGACTCAATTGTTTTAACCTCTTCCTATTCAAAAGTTATTCTCTACTTTTCCGGTTCGATTTCAAATTAAAGCATGTTGTCTTAATTTTTTCAAATTACAATTCATTTATAACCATGGTGTCAGTTGTTACGTCGGTTCTGATGCTTAACAATTAGGCACACAATCTCATGTCCCATGTCTTACCTTACAATTTCCTCGTTTTTCAGTGTTTCTCACTAGAGATTAAGTTGATTAATTGAAATATCATTTTCAGATGACAGGTTGAAGCCTCAAGTGATCATCGCAGCATTCAGCCTGTTACAATGCTTTGATCCGCCAGCTCAGCTATCAATGTATTTTTGGAAATGCGAAAACATGGTTAAATTCGTGAATCAGTACATGAATACATGCCGAACGATATCAGAGAATCCGAGAGAATTTTACAGATCTTTAGCAATCAAAAGGAACTTATTTAAATACTTCATACGTTATGTTTCGATGTGGAATTTGTTAGTTCACTTTTTCGAAGGTAGTTCCTGTTCGGATAATGATCTGAGATTTGCTTGTGGTCTATTTCTGCCATTATGGTACCCTGTCGAAACAAACTACTTTCCAGGTAGGCCAGATAATGTTTTAACTTGAAAATATAATACTTTCACTGATAAGTGTACCTACTGACGACAGCTATCAAATTCAGAAAAACGTACAGAAAGTCAAAATATTCTCAGAACTATTTTCGGTAGAAAGGAAGACCGAATAAGGTTTCGAGCTAACTTATGTTTGAAAATATTCGTCGTCAAGTATGCTATGGAATTTGAAACTTCGTGTGTCTAAACATAATTCCTAGTTATGCTGTAGATAATCAATCTTTCTGAAGTAACGTTTCCCAAAGTGTAAGCGTTCTCTGTGAAACAGAAATAGGAAGTGACGGCAGACTATCCTGAACAGAACAGCAATCCTTAAACTTCCGTAGCCTTCTCGACGACGAATTTTGTTGAAAGCACTTTACATTCATTAATAGATAACGAACTTTGCCAATATTCAATGAATTGAATAATTATTATTTTATTATCGGGAGACCAATCACAATAACGGAATTCTGTTTCGTTCTGTTTTAGTAAGGGAAATCCTAGTACTTGTGATCATTGCATTATCATGGAGACTTATAACATTAGTTGTGCATCTATCAATCGATTCATATATTATAGCAAAACTCTTTGAGTACAAGTGTCAAAGTTTGATCAAACTCATGCAGAAAACTTCGTTAAGCAGAGTGCAGAATTTAGAACTTGTGAAGCAAAAGTTTCGCGATATTGTAGGCTATCATCAAGATCTGAAATTGTAAGTAATTTTAGTTCATTTCATCTTTAAGTGGTTTGAATGGAAGAATCTGTTTAAGTTGATGTAAAAATGAATTTGATATTCCAAATCAATTATTATAGAGTAGACAGATGGGAAACGGGGCGACTAAAGCGATTTGAGCGCCATCTGTGTATCAAGCGTGTTTTTAAAACGCTAGGACTGGTTAAAATATTAATTTGAGTGCCATTTGCAGAAACATATGAAATTTTGTAATATTGCAGACGTCCATTTTGATCAAAGAGGTTTTGAATGTTCTGATTCTCGTACCGCTTTTTGTTTATCTATCTCGTTCTAGTTGCTGATTATTGAATTTTTTTGTCTTATTTCTTGGTGAAATCACCAAAATATTATTCGAAAATTATTGAATGGTGAAGAACTGTGGATGAAATAATTAAATGTATTTTCCGAGATTAAGTTTTTCACTCAACTAAGGAAAATGAAAGCGTAAGTATTAATACTCATAACATGTGAATCAGTCATTCATTGATTCTAATTTTCAGTGCTCCGAAGTGGATAAAATTCTCAGGGCGTGAAGACAATGACTTCAGCAAACGCTACCGACTATGTGCAGTGAACATTTTACTGCAGGTTGTTGTATGCAGAAAGCATCCCTTGAATGAACGGCCTATTAAGGTTAAATTATGATCTTTATATATCCATTCAATGATTCTCAATTACTACTCTTTCAATATATGTATTCGGAAATGCAGAGGTTTTATTCATTTCTATTTGGGAACCGAGTGACTGTCAAGTTGTTGTTTGGAAAGTCAAAGTTTTATGAAACCTGCTGTGAGTGTTTCGTTCATTCATTAATCATTAATTAATTTGTATATTGTGCCATAAAGAGACCATATCATAGGGAAATCATAAAAAAAGCACCCAAAAATTATACTGACATACAGGTCTTGTATATCTCTGTAAGTTTTTTTTAAGTGTGGTTCTGAAAATTCTATAAATAATACCTACATATGCAAGTAACTGGAATGTGTATGCTATGATGGTATATTTGGTATTGGTTCATATCATATCTGATATATGTATATTTTACAAATTCAACTAAGTTTATTAATTCAAAACAACCTATTGCACAGAAATAACACCTTCGACGTATAGCAGGACACCATATACTCTAGTGTCCTAGTCAAAGCTTCATTTATTGCCCATAATTTCAAATTTTGTAAATTTTTTATAAATTGCAAATAAAAATATAGCACATCCAACAGCGTTTTTCATTTATATCAATTGATTCCAAACAATATTTAGATGAAAACTAACATCCTGATCACAAAACAAAACCATACTTTTGTTTTGTCGCTCAGGATGTTTGTTTTCTGATCGAAACAAAATCGATATTGAAATTTAATACAAAGGAATAGAATTCGAATTTCGCGCCCCTCAATTAAAAAACAGAAAACTGTTATCAAAAAGTTTTTCCGTATTGACAGTGCGTTTTCAGCGCCATCTCATTGTCAAGCGTGTTTTCACTCGCCAAAATGTAGTCCGTTTTCAATGCTAGAGATATGAGGTCGTTTCCTCACTTTCTACTCTATAATCTTTGCATTCACAAGGTTTCCATCTGGTGAAGAA
Organism: Coccinella septempunctata; assembly: GCF_907165205.1. Classification (NCBI taxonomy): domain Eukaryota; kingdom Metazoa; phylum Arthropoda; class Insecta; order Coleoptera; family Coccinellidae; genus Coccinella; species Coccinella septempunctata. The sequence continues at coordinate 19,247,055 of NC_058196.1, forward strand.
TAATGGCTAGAGTGCTATAAATAAAAAATTATTTCTTTTCGATGTTTCCAACATTCTGGAAATAAACACATTCAAGATGTTGCGGAAGTTTCAGTTTTCAGTTTGATGGTCTTTCTCGTTTTAACCGAGAAGTTAATTAGTTATTAATAGAGTGAAATAATCCAAACCATTTTACTTACTATTAATAAAATGGAATCGATATACAGGTAATCATGAAGTGCAGTAGTTTATTGAATACCTAATAATAAACCAAATATGATAAGCCAATGAATAGTAGAATAGCTGTACCCAATCTTTCACAACATTGACATTGAAATAGGGAATCTTAACTTTTGAATTGACCTTTGGATGTGTTCAAGTTTGATTAATTTTACTTGACAATTTCGACCATGTTCATTGTAATATTACCATCTCAAATGAAGACAAATTACAAAATCATGTATTAACAAGTTCGTCAACACCGTTTTACTAGTGAAGTAGTAGTAGTAGTAGTGAAGTAGTATAGTTATACTGCATTCACATTTATTTTAGCAGTCGGTTGGCCATGAAATAATTTTCTCAAGTTTTTGTAACTAGAACGGAGTAAGGTTGGCACTGATGAAATGTCGTTCATAGATTAAATAAACCACCAATCTCATTCACGAGTGATAACGATCGAAAGCTCAAAATGCAGTGACACCTAACGATCAAATTTAGAATAATTTTTTGTGATTAGTGTACCATATAGTGTCCGACCGAAACTAGTTTTCACGGCCGAAACCGAAACCAAAACCGGATTTCGGCTGTGGTCTCAGTTTCGGCCGAAAACGAAACCGAAACCGAAACTTCAATAATGTCATGCTTCCGTGGAAGAAAATTCATCAGAATCAGTCATTATTTTTCAGTTACATAATAATAATCTCGATAATTTGATCTTGAAACTGATAATTAATAAATAAACATATCATTGTTTTTGTTATCCAGTGAATAATTTGTGCTTTTAGAAAAATGTCGAAATGAAATGAGTAATTCCTTCCATATCTTACCAATATCATTAAACTTCGAATTACACACACTGGTGAAAAACATGAAATGAAGAATGCAAACAGAAATATTTTTTTCCAATATTTCTAATTGTAAGAGACAAAAAATATTCTATCAACTTTGGGAGAAGAGAATTTCTTCTAAATTTTGCTCATTTTGATGACTATCTTGTCAATGAAAGTTAACTCAGAAGGCCGATCAAAAAAAAAAAACTGTAGAGATCTTTATTCAACGTTATTTAACGACAACCAGTAGCGGATTTGACTTAAGGGCGGACTGCAAATCCGCTATTGACCACAACGTGAATTATATTGTAGATTTTATTTCATATACATGATGTGAATGAAACCAATAGCAAAATAAGACTTTCGTCTTCGTCTTCTTCTATCGTTTCGGGATAATTTTGTAATTTAAAGGTCATGATAGTTGTGACGAAATTTAACAGCAAACAGCACTAATGCAAAGTTCGCTGCGCCAAGACCAGTCACGCGAATGATTCGATATCATCCAGCGAGGACAAACACAATGAGCGCATGAATAACGAAAGCGTAACAATTTTATGGAGAACCCTTAGCAGCGCAGCTGCACCGAACTCAGTTTCGGTTACGGCTGTAGTTTCGGCTGGATTTTGGCCGAAAACGAAACTGAGCCGAAACCTGTGTTTTTGGCCGAAACTAGGCCGAAACCGAAAACGAAACCGAAAGTTCGGTCGGACTCTAGTACCATAACAATAGGTGGCGCCACTTGTCAGAGTGATCCATCTATATTTTAAGTTAATCTATGATGTCGTTAATGTCATAACACCGTTGCCACAACTTATATCAATTAATATTACGAAAATGCCGAAAATGATTGAAAAAAGAGACAGGGTTTCAGAAAGTGCTATTTAGAATTCAGGTCCGCTCATTCAAATAGTTATTTGATTATTCTAAAATCCACAATACGTCAGACGGTAGCGACATTGAATATGTATTCAATGTAAGAGAAAAGAGAATTTATATAATGTTTCATCTGAATCTAAACGACTTATATTTCAGCTGAATATTTCCACAATCAGAAAGATTGTGAATGAAGTGGATGACAAAGAATTTCCTTCTATTGGGAGATCCAAAAAAGTGGTGGCATTTGAGAATTTTAAGTTTGAGTGAATTAATGCGAAGAGTTTACTACAGGATTTTCGATTAATGTTATCGTAGAATAAGTACCCGAAAATTGATTTTTCTATTTCTCATTTGACTGATCCTATACATTGTAAATGTCTAAAGGTACCAATAAATACCTAATTATTATTATTATATCAATGCATTAAGATGAACAGCCACAAATACGCGCCAGTTGTCCTGCTAATTGTTTATTCATGTGAAATTTTTGTTCAAATGTGAAGTTCATCTTGATTGAAACTTCCTTCAATTCCTTTTACTTATATTGATGCAAGATGATTTTTGTTGAAGAATTTAACATTCTTGCAATTATTTGTAAATTTCTTCGGGTTAATATTTTTGAAATCTACAACTGATGTAACGTAGTCAAACTTTAGCCAAAGAAGATAACAAACATTAACTCTCCTCAAGTTAGTGCATATTATGATATTATTCTCATCTCTTGTTTTTTCCATGCAAATAACTGGATTTGGTATGCCTTCAATCAGTTTGTATAAACTTCAATTATGTTCGTCACATATTTTCCGAAGAGATTCGACATTGAGGTAAAATGCGTAATAACAGAAACTTTTACGTAGAACGGGCAACATAGCGTTGATTTAAAATGCAAAAATGTTTTGACAAGCGGCATAACCCCACATTTTCGTACTATACAGAGTGAAATGTGTCAAAGTTCCATGGCCAACCGACTGCTAAAATAAAAGTGAATGGATTATAGATAATGTTTGTGCAAGACAACCTCTTTCACGAAATTCTGCAATCATAGAGCATATTTGAAACATTATGGAACTGCCTCTGCGGATAAGCCAATGTTTCAGACTTTCTCTGAATTTACAAATTAGTTAATTTTTGATAGAAGATTTCAGGTCGTGATTGGTGATGTAATCAGATGTAGATTTCTTCAACCACAACCGATGCTTAATCATTTCGAATTCCATTACAGATTTTGAATAAATGTATGTTTTTCTCTTCTACTTCTAGGGTGGAAAATGAATTTTCGTCCTGATCCACTCATATAATTTTTTCCACAGGTGTTTCGATTTGATACGGGATGTATTAGGTGGATTAACGTCTCCAGGAATGATATGTTTCATCCCAATCACTGCCTGCTATTCAACTGCATTTGCGAAGGTATTTTCTTCCTAACAGGCTACAGACCTCCCTTTCCCTCATGGAAATCCTTTTATCCGATAAATAAAAACTAAGGTGACAAATAACCTAAAATGAAATGAAAGCAGTTCATTTCGAAGGGATGCTAAAGTTCCCCCCTTTTATTGCTTTTTCAGTACGGCTATCTTTCTCCTTCTCTTTACTCTCCTTATGGAATGCCATAGTGGACTTTTTCATAGAAAATCAATAGTTTTATTCAAGAAAATCGACATTTTGCGTTTTCTATTCTTTATGTAGAAATGAATGAGAACCTCCTTGAATAAATTTTCTACAGTATTGTGAAATCCCCATTAAAATCTGGTGCCAGAGTATGTAATGCGAGGACAAAAAAAAAAACAAACAAGGAACTTTCTCATTCGTAATAAAAGTATTGAATATTTTCTCCTCATATCATTATGTATATATTATCCTAATTCTCCATAGGTAGTACTGAAGTACCTCTCAGAAGTTCTGTGAGTTCGGACCAGTTCTGTGTAGGCTTTTTTACTTTGTCCTTAAGCCACCTTATGCACAACACTGTTTATTTTAACCCAACAGTAAATGATGGCTCTTAACCGTATCGACTAGAAAATTTCTTTTCTAGCCTGGGATCGAACTCGGTACCTTGCGGTATACTTAGCCGACGCTCCAACCACAAAGTCACGGACTCTATCCCCGATAACACAATAAAAATGATCCCCATGAAAATATCTTTGGCAATTATCCTTATATATTTGAGTGTGGCTAAAAAAAATGAGTCTGTATAATCAACCACCGATATAGTGGCATCTTATATTTCCTATTCCTATCTTTTTGTTCGTGAGTATAACGCACGAAGCATAATATCAGACCTATAAGGAATGAAATGTTTTCGAGTACAGAACTTTCGTTTCCCCTTGGAGTTTTACTATTGATACTTTTTTCATAGATCGTTTAAACATTGGATGATATTGTAAGAAACATTTTCGAATATTTCAGAATTTCAATTCAGCTTATCTGCTGGAGGGCTTGTTATTGGCGGTACTTTGTTACTTATGTTTCTATTCGTGGCAGAAAATAATAGATTTGGTGAGTATGAACAGAAATTCTTTCTATGGTGATGTGCTGAAGTATAACTTCATTTATTTTTGTTGTTTTGTTCAATTAATGTAATTGAACAATCTTTCAATATTTCGCGTAAGTGACATTGATTTCAGCTCGGTGGATAGACGACGAATTCAAATTTAATATTTTTTGTGGAAACAAACCAGTTTCCATCAGTTATTCACCACGTGAAAGATTCCACTCAATATTCAGTTAGGAAAAGAATTGGCGCATGGAAAGCCACGCGATAGTGAAACTTCTTTGGCGACTTTGGCCGTAAATCCAAGAATAGATCTAGTTATGAACTCACCTTGCTGAGGAACATATGATCAATCGAATAAAATTATTGCTTCATACATTGTTCAAAAATAATATGTTCATTCAATTTTCTATATCATGATTTTCGAAGAAAGACCCAGCAGACCAGCATGTTACATGCATGCTGGTGCTACGTAACATAAAGAGAACATTTGAAACATAACCGTGAATTTATAACTAAAGGTACTGTATACATAACATACCCATTTCACGAGATACATATATCACACATAATTTATTAATATAATATTTATGTAATGTTTTTCATAAAACGTGTATGGTATATCAATTTTGTATTATCTGTGTTATGTATCATAGTGAATGAGAATGTTATGTATATGGTACATTTATTTATGAATGCACCTTATCTTTCGAATGTTCTGTTAATGTGCACTGAGAGCATTAAATCTATATCGTCGAAAAATGATTGTGAAAACAAGTTTCATAAACACTAAAGTTCAACTTTTTTTTCTCATAAAAAACCAACTAAATGGAAAAAAAGAGAAGGGGTGACATAAGGACGAACTTTAACTTCAATTGAAAAAAATCAAGGCCTTATGTACAAAATTGAAAGCTTAAATTGAGAACTATTTAATTAAACATAGTGGGGCGAGTTTTCCGCGGAGAGGGGTACTTCTTCGATGCCCGGCGCTGAAGGTGAAGAGAGGAATTAATTGAGATCGAGGTGCCAAGGAAAGTGTGTAAGGTGTTTTTACCGTGAGTGGGAATTACGACAAGTTTGAAAGTTTAAGGCAAGTCACTTGTAGCATTTTTATTCCTTCCGTAGTGCACACCTGGGGTATTATTTTCACTATTTTCTGCTTTATTCAATCCGTTCAACTAGCTGAAAATGCCGAACTACCGTTTAAACTCGATCTAGTCTTTTTAGGCGTGTAGATTGCCGATTTCTATGACCTTTGGACCGCTGCTGGGTCCCAAGAGGACTTGGGGCTCCTATACTTCTCTATTTTTGTTCTTATTTTGTTAATATTTTGCCGATTTCCGAACGATCAAGTTACAGGTTGACAGCGTCTTCCAACCCGCTGCCTGACAGGCAACCATTTTGAGGGTCACCTAGAGGGAGAGAGGAGAGAGAGAAAGAGAGAGAGAGAGACACGTACCGATTTCCGCCGACAGAGGGAGTGACTCGCCAGGCTTTCAAAATTTAACCGTATTTACTGTTTATTTTAACCGTATTTTCCTGTAGTGAACGTAGTTAATTGACCGTTATTTCATCAACCCCCTCAAGTCAACCAGTCCGCTAGTACATTTATTTGAGAATGTTATGTATATGGTACATTTATTTATGAATGCACCTTATCTTTCGAATGTTCTGTTAATGTGCACTGAGAGCATTAAATCTATATCGTCGAAAAATGATTGTGAAAACAAGTTTTATAAACACTAAAGTTCAACTTTTTTTTCTCATAAAAAACCAACTAAATGGAAAAAAAGAGAAGGGGTGACATAAGGACGAACTTTAACTTCAATTGAAAAAAATCAAGGCCTTATGTACAAAATTGAAAGCTTAAATTGAGAACTATTGAATGCCGTTTTTGAATGGAGATTCTTGAGGTATAACTCTCCCTTAAGTATCACATGGATAACACACAGATATTTTAGTTGGTGGTAGGGGTATTGTTTACAAACAGTGAAAGTTATAATTTTATTCGATTAAAATAATAACGATTTGACTAATCCGAAATAAAAAGGTCCTTCTGTTTGCATAGGAAGTGTAGTACTTTTCTATACTCGGTGTAATTTACACTCGATTTCAGTATTCGTTTGCTGATTGGATTTACACCAGTGTAGAGGAGGTGTAGTTTATCTACACCTATATAGTCGAAATGAGGTGTAATATTTGTTTTCTGTGGTGTAAAATGCAAAATGTCACGGGCGTCACAGTAATCTACTTCAAAATGGATACGATTAAATTTAAAATTTGCTATAAGTTCATCACTTTACAAGAGGATGAAAAAGCAACAAATCTTCTGAGAAACGTAACTATATATCAAATCAAAATTATTAATCTATGAGCGCGACAACCTAACGTCCCGGAGCCCGGAAACCAGGAGGCCAGTACAAGCGGTTTAAGGATACACTACATCAATCCCTAAAATCAGTTAATGCCAATCATATCTGGGAACAACTAGCGTTAGACAAGTCACAGTGGATGTCTATGGGCACAGTTACAATGGAGACAGCGAGAAGGAACCAGCGGCGGCCAGATCTGGTTGGTGTCTACCCATGCCCGGAGTGTGGTAGGATATGTAGGTCACGGTTGGGTCTCTACAGTCACAGGAGAGCACACAGTCGCAATTAGCCCTGAAAGATTATTAAGTCTGTTCGCACCTCGGTTCGCACCTTTTTTCCTTTTTTTTTCTTTTCTTTTTGTTTTTTCCCTTTTTTCGTCTTTTTTTAGATACATTCCCGGCAACGGGATACAGCAATGAATGAATGAATGAACGTCAGTGTTTTTTTCATTCGTTTGCACAATTACAATGAAAATCAGCTGAAAGTGTAGTGTAGATTAAACTACACAGAGAAACAGACGAAACGACCTAGAAAGTGATGTTTTACGAACGTCAATTGATTATTTCTATTACAACTGGAAATGTTGTAGCTACATGTCTATTACTGCAAGTACGTTCAATGACGCCAAAGAAGTTTCACTTCTATCTATTGCAAAATCATATTTTTATTACTTAGACTAATCAATAACTATTTTCATCAAATCTGAGTCCCTATCTCCAAAATTATCAGTCCAACGAGACACGCGGTCCCTCTATTCAAGGTTTTCAATTTGTTCTAGGGTGAAATCATTCAAGAAACTGCCTACAATATGGATTGGTACGATATGGATAAGGCAATGTATAAAGAATACTTAATTTTTCTTATGAAACTTCAGCGGCCGCATGAGTTGCAATCAGTAATATTTGTTCTGCAGAAGCCAATGTTTCTTCGGGTAAATATCAAGGTTTACTACATTTCTGTTCACGAAACTAGTAAATTTTTGCTGCATTATGGAAGATAGCAAGTCTAGTACTCAATAAATAAGATAATATTGTTTCGAGGGAAAAATAATCGGGTCCCTAAATTTCTAGATCCTTGTTTTGGCTTTCAAAATTATGAAAGTATCATCTCTTCTAGCAAGTCTCTTTTTTTTTTCTGTATCGATTGTTTCATCATGTGTGTCTTCAATTCCTGTGAGAACATCCAAAATATTTTAATTGTAAAATATTGTTAAGAGAAGAAGAATACAGTTCAGCAATATGTGACATAGTTGAATAAACTACTACAGTAATTTCAACATGAAATTTCAGCAGGATCAATCTTGTCAACGTAGATAAATGTGAAACAGAGACGAATGAGAGGAATGTAAAATGGAAAGTGTTAGTCACAGTGTAATGCGAGTCATTAACTTGGAATAACATTTTATTTTTCTGTTGTGACTATGCTCGGACAGGTCGATTAAAATTTCAAATTTCGCTTGAGCTGAAAAAAATATTATAGAGTGTATTTTATGTCCTAAATACGAGGTATGAGGTGATTTAAATGGCATCCCTAATTTTTTATGACTATCTTGGAGGAATGCTAAATCTGACAACGCCTCCCCTGTCTACAACTGTATGAACCTCAGGGTTCAGGGTATGGAGTTACCTTCTGTAGTTCTGTACGTTGCTCTGTGTCCTTCCATTTCCGAATCTTATATATGTGTCGTCTGGTTGCAAAACCGGTCATCTCCATAACAGAAAATTTTTCAGGAGAGACGATTTTTTGTCAAAACTAGGGAATTGGAGATAGGATCCAAATCTCTTGTTATTAATGTGTCACTAGGATAGTAGGTTTTAGAGCACCATAAGAGAATCTGGGGGAAGGTGCTGGGAGGAGGAAATTCAAAATTATAGTTAGGATTTGGCTGGTTTTGCAACCCACTTTGGAGTTGGCCGGTTTTGCAACAAACTAAAGCTTAAAATATCTATAAAATTGACATCAAATAGCGGGGTTTTAGCCAAGAAAAATCATCCACAATGTTTCTGTGTAACTGAACTTTATGTTAGGTTGAGTAAACTCATAAAAAATATATATAATTATGTATATAACATAGTTGAAACGAAACTTTACACTCGAGGGGCTAAATCGTCAACTAGGCTCGCACATGATGACGTCATTATTCTCCAAGGATTCGTAAGACGTGGTATGATAAGTGGGAACACTAGCGCCACCTGCCTACCTGTTGAATTTGGTGATGACCGGTTTTGAAAAACACTGATGAGTGGATGTGGCCGCTTTTGCAGCACATTGGAGTGTTCTAACCCCCAAAACGCACGGAGTTGACCGGTTTTGTTATAGTTTCTCATTGCCAATGGGTGGAAATGTTAGTCAAGGACATAGTAAAATAAACAGAAATTTTCTCCGAAAATTGAGGAGTTGGCCGGTTTTGCAACCAGACGACACATATTATATTGAATGGTTATTGCGATGGTTTTTTGAAATGATACCTGAAAGAATGTAGTATAATGCCCTACTTGGCTAATAAATCGAATGAGTGCATAGTTTTTAAAAGAATTGAATTCTGAAAATATTCCTCAAAATAAGGTTAAAATAAAAATATCTTTATTTTACTATAGACAAATGATGTTTTTCAATTTATTGTTCAGCAAGAACCACGGGAAGGTATAGAAGTATAACTAGAAGGATCATACCTCAACAGGGTGGCAATGAATGAAATAATAAGAATTAATTCAGATGCATACCTACTACCCGCCGATATGAATATCAACAAGTGTTACGATCTGAGTTGAGCTAGCCAATTTTCATCGTCAGGTCCACTAAATGGAGGACGTTCCACCGAAGAAAAGCATATGCTGACCATGGTTTCGGTCTCATTTGACCACCATAAAATTGTGTAAATGAATTTATAAGACCTATCATGAAATACTTGAACGAGCGAGTGAACAAGTTCGGTTACATATTTTTCATAGTAAACTGAATAAACTTCTTTGAATGAACAAAATATATTCAAACTTAAAATTGTTCATGAATATAATAAAACATTCTCAAACACAAAATTATTTTCAAGGATAACAAAAAATAGAACTAAGTAATGAAAATTTTGACATTATCCTTCATATAAAAGTTTAAAATATATTCAGATATTTTCATATTAACATAAAAACAGATATTTTTCAAAGAATTTCTCAAAAAAATGGGGACATAGTCAGAGGTTCTCGAAATAATAAGTTTCAATATTTTCACTTATAACAGTTATTTGTGAAACCAGTTAAGGAAAGCTTCATTTGTCGTAATGAGCGTATTTCTCTATCTCTCTCGCTTCGCTCGTTGCTCAAAATGTCTCTTTCCGTGCCAGTCATTGAACTCTAAAAGTACTTAGAACTTAGAGTTCAATGGAGCCAGTTGATTGACCGAACAATTCAGGTGTATCCAGTGGAAAGATGAATTAAACATAGTGGGGCGAGTTTTCCGCGGAGAGGGGTACTTCTTCGAGGCCCGGCGCTGAAGGTGAAGAGAGGAATTAATTGAGATCGAATTGCCAAGGAAAGTGTGTAAGGTGTTTTTACCGTGAGTGGGAATTACGACAAGTTTGAAAGTTTAAGGCAAGTCACTTGTAGCATTTTTATTCCTTCCGTAGTGCACACCTGGGGTATTATTTTCACTATTTTCTGCTTTATTCAATCCGTTCAACTAGCTGAAAATGCCGAACTACCGTTTAAACTCGATCTAGTCTTTTTAGGCGTGTAGATTGCCGATTTCTATGACCTTTGGACCGCTGCTGGGTCCCAAGAGGACTTGGGGCTCCTATACTTCTCTATTTTTGTTCTTATTTTGTTAATATTTTGCCGATTTCCGAACGATCAAGTTACAGGTTGACAGCGTCTTCCAACCCGCTGCCTGACAGGCAACCATTTTGAGGGTCACCTAGAGGGAGAGAGGAGAGAGAGAAAGAGAGAGAGAGAGACACGTACCGATTTCCGCCGACAGAGGGAGTGACTCGCCAGGCTTTCAAAATTTAACCGTATTTACTGTTTATTTTAACCGTATTTTCCTGTAGTGAACGTAGTTAATTGACCGTTATTTCATCAACCCCCTCAAGTCAACCAGTCCGCTAGTACATTTATTTTTACCTGTATATTTTTCTGTATATAATTTAATTTAGGCGAAATAAAAAACTGATCATTTACTTTGTAGCTATTTATTGCCAGTGAGAGTCTGTTCTTGAATCAGTTACATCTAGGCTTTTGTTAGAAGAGTTAGGTACTCTTTTTAACGATTAAAAACCGTTGAAAAGCAGATATTTAGAAGACACTACCATCCTAGTATTCTTTATATTATAAAAATATAAAAGCTACACAGCATTAACATGCAAGAGTACTGGCTGGTACTCCCTGGAACGTCATATGCCATTCTCCTCATCATCGACCTCTCCTTCTTATCCACCACTGTTTCTTCTCATAAGTATTCAACGAAATGCAATAACTAAGAATATACCATATTCACGTGTTTAATGTCAGATTTCTTGTTTATTTTTTCAGATTCCTGAGTTTTTCTCTCGAACTGCAGAAGTCTTCTTGTCGCCATATTATTTCCAATATCTGGGATAGACATATTGTCATGATATAAGCTGTCATCGTCAGATTATTTTACTCATTATTTTATCTTATTCCTTCCACTGCTTACGTTTGACCACAATTATTATTGGAGCGGTTAATTTTTTAGGTTCTTTATGTGTCTCTGTCTTTTCAGATGATGCGAAGCGTTTACTCATTCTTCATGTTGATGTACCAAATAAATTGAGGTTCGGAGATTACCCTCAGCACAACTGAGAATAATTTTAAATTTCTGATTGTTCAAACATAATTCAATATACATATTTGCTTTTATCCTTGTTCGTTTCATTTCAAATCATTGGACCTTCATTCTATATAGTACAGAAGTTGAAGCTTGAATTTTCTAGACACCAATAAAAATAGTGGGTACTTCTACCTATATGTTCCAATCTTGCTGACACTACTATTATCAGGAATTTAAATGTAGATTATCACATGAGTGATAAATCCATACTTCTTGGCTCTCTACAAGGTCATAATAGAAGGACAATGATTATATGTGAGCTACTACTATGATATCTTGTCTTCTCCATTATAGGTTCACCTTTGCAGGCTGATTAGCCTTTCCTCCGTAGCTCGAGCTCAACTCAACTTTTGTCAGTAGCTCGGGCCTTCGGCCCTCGCGATTCACTCTTTTACAAATGTCTAGGCCAAAAACGTTATTCTAATGTCCGATCGATTTAAGGCACCCCATTCTGTGATCGCTGCCAAGATACTTCTGCAAAACTGACGTTAACTAAGAACAACAAAAATATTAGAAAATAGTATATCGAAGTATAAGTAGATATTAAATTCTTTGAAACAACCGCGATTTTTCGTGACTAATATAGATGAACGAATTGTACTTCCTTACCTTCAAAAAATGTCAGAGCAATACGAAACATCAACAATGTGGGCTATTCATTCAAAATTGAAATGTTTGTTGAGAATAAACAAAGGAGTTGATATTATATCATTTGTGAAAGTTCATGCATTCATGAAGGCAACTAGCAAGAATGACGTAGTCAAGGAGGCATGTATTCAAAGAAGATGACTTGAGAAAATTTTTCATGGATGCACCGGACATAGCGTACTTATTTTTTAAGGTGGTAGCCATTTGTGGAATTTTTGGCTCTTACTATTCGATCGCCTAACTAAGACAAGAAAAGCTAGACGTTTTACTGTTGCCGATAGTAATGGGATTAGTTATGTGCATTTGGTGAAGCAATATTTATCATTGCGCCCCCGAAATGACAGAGTTTTCTTACGGTATACGGTATGATAAGGGAATGTGCACCAATCGAGTGGTTGGTATAAATAATTTCGTCCCCTTCTTGAATTAGAGGATCCTGAAAAGTACACTTGGCACGCTTTTCGACGTACGTCTGCTACTATTAATTATGGCTAAGATGTCTAAAACACTGGTGTATGCACTTGTCACTTTTTGCAAGCATCAAAATTTCAGAAAATCGGGGATATGGGATCAGTTTCGTGGCGGCGCCACCATGTCATTTGCTTCGTTCTATCTTTGTTCTACCAAAGGAAGTCCAATGATACTCTCTCATTTTATTTTGTTTTGCGTTGATATCGAATGTCAATCAACGTCCAACGAGTTTAAAATATAAACTTGTACTGGTGCATTTTGTCAGGTGTTAAGGAATATTTGTGCTTTACAGTTCAATTTTCGTTGTAAAAACAAATCTGTCAATATTTCAACATTATCGAATAAGGGTTCGAATGAGGATTTACTGTTCTTCTTCAAGATAGTTTCCGTTTGACAACTTAAATTCGTGAGGGGGGTAATTCAATATGATTTTAATAAAACACAGTTAATTGGTCAAATATCCAATATATTCAGTTGACGGAAAGGAAATTTTCACTATATGTACTCAGGAAGAATATTTGAAGTAACAGACTCGAATAGATTTATGTATTTCTGATTCTCAATACATGCTCACAATTAACATTACGCATTTCCAATACAGTTTCTTTGAAATATTGCTGAAGTTTCCATAAAACTTAGCTATATCGGTCCCGAATTTTCGTTCATCTGATTTGGTTCTGCTTCAAATTCCAACAACACCGAATTCTTAGCTGTAGCTCTTGATTGTCCATATGGAAAACTGAACTTACTGAACGTCATATTGAATAAATGAATGTTTTACACCCCTTTCTCGATACTAATACATTTTTACACACCAATAATCGCTTATAAATACAACAGTTTCGTACGTCGTAGGAAATTATTTTCAAATATCAAATGACAATGCTCTGTCAAATTCTAAACAGCGCTACTTACAGTGGAAAAAACGAAACTGATCCCATATCCCCACGAAATTAAAAACAAAATCGAATCAGTGAATACACCAGAGTTTTAGACATCTTAATTATGGCAAACAGTGGTATGACAATCGATCAAATCCAATGACACGTGGGATGGAAATCGGCAACTGGTTATGTTGAAGAGAGTATCAGCAATAGGAAAAATGTTCCGCAAATAAAATTGGTAGTGCCATTAGTGGAAATGCTTTTCCGATTTCCGAAAATGTTAATAATATGAGTTTGAACAGCATTTCCTCCGATTTAAAAAATTGACCTGCGGATGGGTTTTATATCCACCGGTGTGGGGTGGAAACGGAATGTGTCTCAAATGCCGAAAATCGGTAAAATTCGTGTCGATGAAAATCTCTTGACTCTGGCTTATCAGTACTAGTGAACAAAAACTTGGCTATTTCACATGCGACTCAGGTTTTCACATGCGACATCGTTTTTTTAAAACTGAAAGTGGAATTAAGCGTTCCGAAATGTTTACGGTTTCGATGTCGGAATCCAGAATTGAAAATCAAAACGATCAAAATTATTCAAAACGAGAAAATTATTCGAAAATAAGCATTCATTTTTGCAAAAAAATTAAACTTCATTACACCCCCCTTGCGCAGAGAGAAAAATTCAATCCACCGTAAAATATTGGACTGAATTTTTCAGTTTAGAATCTACATTACAAAGTGATATTATTGTTACCTATTTCATCTCCTTCTTACGACGATTGTTGGAGGGTTCGAACAGGAAGACGATTGTGATGACCATTATGCAAAAATTTGTGACTAATTTAGAAGAATTTTATTGGTGAGATTCTGAACTAATATTCTACTTTTTTACACTTGATCCGGAATATTTTTTTGTCGGTCGAATTTTACCGATTTTTAGCACATGAGGGAGATACCGTTTCCACATTCCAACGGTGGATACAAAAGGAGGTGTCCCCGCTGGTCTATTCATTCTGTCTTTAGTAATCTGATGGATTCTGTATTTATTACCGAATCCGTATAGTACTGTTTATGTATTCACTACCGCTTCTGATTAATTCTGTCTTTAGTATTCGTTCTGTATTATTCTGCTTTTTCCGTAATAAAATTCTTGATTCTGTATCGAGTGCCGAGACCATTATAAGTGATAGTTTGAGATTGTCCTTTTTCTCTTCGAGTTTGAGTGCTTGTTGTAGCTCACTTTTTTGTAAAGTACGTATAGTGATAGGTTTATATCCAGGCTTTCTTACCGCCTCCCCGTGATTATCACCACTCAAATAGCTTCAGCAGAAGGATCTACGGATACGACGAGTAACAAAACAACCGCTGGAAACAACATCCGTATACCGATCCAGAGGTTAGGCAGCACTCATAATATTTAACTGGATTCCCCAAAGCGGAGAATAGTGGTTTTTTACCTTGGCATTTATTAAATCAATTTGTTAATGGTTTTTTAAGTGACTTTCTCGATATCGTAAGAATCTCAATTATTGCCAATAACTTAAAGATGAAGCTTCTTAAGAGGCTATAGTTCGTACCATTCCTTGTTCCTCAAAAAAACTTAGGAAGGTGCCATATATTTTGCTCTAGCTCTTCTAGTTTTCGAGATCACTTCACTGGACACCCTATACAGGGTGGTCAAAATTCGATGGGATTGAATGACAGCTCTGTAACCGTAAGAGCTACATGAAAATGGGTCTATAGAATGTAACATTTGTTCTTCGATATCACTGATACTTTACGAAATAGAGGCACAAATTAAAAACCAAAAAATGAAAAAAATAGACGAAAGAGGGATACAGTTTCGAGCACTATTTATATTTTGAAAATCGGGATCGGAAACATGACGTTCATTTTTCCCTAGCTCTTACAGTTACAGAGCTGCTATTCAATCCCATTGAATTTTACCCACCCTGTACAATATGAATTTTGGGCTCAGCTGTATCGTTTAGGCGCCCTTGATGACGAATGAATGCATCAGATGCATATATCATCTTCGGGTTGATTTTTTCGAAATCTACAACTGATGTAACTTTTTCAACCTTTATAGCCAATGAAGATAATCAACATTAACTCTCATCAAGCTACTGCATATTATGTGTCAATCATTCAATTTTCTTCCAAAGCAAAAATAAATATATTTAAAAACTTATTATCTGTAATAGAGTTTGTAACTTCGTACTGTATTGTTCTCTTGCGAGAACAAAAAGACAAGTGTCAGACACATTCCATGGGCCAAAACTCTTGTAAGACACTTTGAAGCTGCACAAAAAATTAATGTACTTTACTTATTTTCATATGTCTGAATATGTTATTAAGGTAACTATAACAAAGATATATTTCATCAGTTAGACAAATAGTAGTGACCCCTATCCCCTAAAGTTGAAAATTATGCAGCCGGGAGTATTAGCTCGAGAGCACTATGCAATCCATGCATATAAGTTTCAGAGTGACTGAGACATCTATGGTAACTCGGTCCCTTGCTGTGTATGTGTATGTGCCAGGTGCGTGCAATGTATAGTAGAGAGTGTAATTGTGAGTGAGTTATTTGTAAAAAGTAGTGAAAATCATGGAAAAAGAAAAATTGAAGTATTTTGTAAACATTCTAGCGATAAATTTATATTATTTTCCAAGAGACACTTGATAAGTGTAAACAAAAATTAAAACAACGACAAATACAAAATACATACCTACAACAAAGATATAATTTACCGGATGATTTGTATGACAGTGGTTATCATCGTGCATGTTACAAATCTTTTACTGGGTTGCCCAAAAATATTATTCTGCTATTCCAAAAAAACCAATTAATGCTAAAAGAACAAATTCATCGAGTGTTCTTGAAAATACATCAGTTCCATCGACGTCCAGTCTATCATATCAAGTAATCCTATTATTCCTAATGATCCATGTACAGCTTCTAGCTGAAGTCAACAAAGAAATTTTACTGATACGGATGCAGATATGATATCATATTTACTTCAATCGGTTCCTTGATGTTATGGGAGTAATACATTGAAAGTTTTTTTAATTGTTCTCCAGTAAGTTCTTTCCTTCTGAATTTCAATTTTTTTGCAGGCTTCCAAATATTTATGGGATCGATAAATTTGTCCTTTTAGTTTTTTTTTGGTTGTTCTGGAAGTGCAGAATAATATTTTTTGAGCCACCCAGTAAAAGATTTGTAAGATTCACGACGATAACCACTGTCATAGAAATCATCCGGTAAAACGATGTCTTTGTATTTTGGTTTATGTATTTTTGGTTGTTTTAAAACTTTACTACACTGATCAAGTGTCTCTTGGAAAAATAATATTAATCATGAAATTGTTAACACATTCCAATTTTTCTTCTTCCATGATTTTCACTACTCTTTACAAATGGGTAACTCATTGTCACAAATTACACAGTATGTATAACGAAAAAAACATGTGCTCTCATAAACCCACACTCTAGGTACTGGATTATATCCATTGCGCGCACATGTCACATACACATACACAGCACATACATAGGTATATACTACTACTACTCCATAGTATATACGCAATTGACCAAAACAGATTATGAGCTTAAGAAAGGGAACCGAGTTACCTACCATAGACGTCTCACTCACTCTCACTTTTGCATAGTGCTCTCGCGCAAATACTCCCGGCTACTATTTGTCTGACTAATGAAATATAACTTTGTTATAGTTATCTTATTTGCCATTGTCGAATTTGCGATATCTTCCATATCGATAAATATTTATCGATGCCAAAGGAGTATTCATTACATTTGGTCATTTTCGGTGAAATAGCCCTTCTTTGATGATTTATTTATTGGAAATTTAATTGAAATATTGTACAAACCCCTAATGAGTTCAAGAATTGAATGAAGCTTCAATATATTGTGAATTCTCCAGAAAGGATTTTCACTATTATTTATAGGGAGAACATTGTTCTTAGATCTTAGAAAGAAATATTGACGGGTTCCAATCTCATTAAACTTTCAGAGAATAAACCTTCCTACTTAAAAGCAGATAAATTACCTATAACGATCATTTGCCTAACTTCTTCGTCGGGCATACTCTCAGAAATGGAATTGAAAATACCAAAATGTATAGAGGACATGATATTGTCTGGTGAGTTGTTTAAAAAAATATAGTTATATTTGTCATGAAAGTGAAAAGATTGGGGAAACTCATCCTTGACATTCTTATGTCAAAATTTTGACATAGTTTCAATTTGGGTTGATTGAAGAGAATCATCAATGAGTTGATCTCGCCGTCATATATTCTTGTTGATCCACTGTCAATGTACATACATACATTGACGATACCGAACAAAATGATGTTTTTAATTGACGAATAATTAACCCTAGTTACACAAAGCTTCGTTGTTTGGATAAGAATTATTGTTTCATACTTTTATTTCACAAAGCAAATTTGTGAAATCAAAATTGTCGATCAACCGTATGAGATAAGAGTTTTGAGTTGATGTGGCCGATAAATGATGAGAATCTTCAAGTGAACTTAAAACAGAATATATGATTTTCACAAAAATGAGTTGTTTAACCTCGGCCCGATTTAGTTTACCTGAAGATGCTATTGTGATAGCGAAACACGTGTCGTGATTTATCAGCTCATTTTTGAGGAAATCATAATCTGTTTTTAGTTCAGATAAGAGTTTACTTACACTGCATATACTGTGATTCTATACAGTGTTGATCATAGAAAATTATTAAATACACACAAATTGAAATACACGTTTGTGTTTTTAAAGTTGAATCTTGACTACCGAGATTACTCCTTATGAATTTTTCAGATTCGTGGAAAATGGATATATTTTATTATGAAAATTTATTACTCATGAAATTTTGCTTTGTTTGAATATCAAATTTTCGAATATGCAGGAGATGACTAAATCGTTGTCATTTGGTAATGTCCATAATAAAATCTTCGTTGAAAACTAAGGTAGGTGTAACACCATGGCTCTAAAATTCATATTATCTGAGATATTCAGAAGTAATAGTTCTCTCGATCATAATTCGAATTTTATTTTTATCGAAAGACGAACAGAAGGAGAAATTTGCTATTTCCTTGAGTCCCATTCGGAATAAATGTTCAATATGTCCTCCATTCTTCTCGAGACATATCAAAATTCGATTTGGGAAAGACTCTTTCGTATTCCGACAGGATCTAAACCATTTTTTTTCAACCATGAAATGTTGTTCAGCTGTTCTCTATTCCCTATAACGTTTGCGTGAACTTTCTCTTTCATCTATCTCTATCTAATAAATGAAAATCTGGTCGTGTAAGACTTGGAGATCGAGGCAGCCAAAGAAATGGACCCCCATCCACCAATGGTCATAAAATGATTCACTTAACTTCTGATTTATCCTCCTTGACGAATGAGCTCCATCGATTTGGAGCCACCGATTGAATGCCATTATAAGGGGCAAGATTATATTGCTTTAGACGTGAAAATCTTCTATTCCCTCTCAAAATATTACCATTTCTTTTTAACTTCACTAAATACGATTTATCATTATGTAAATCTGCAACTATACCTTTTTCCCATTTTTAATTGAAAATATTTGTTACAAAAACTTCTTGATTTATTTTTAATTTATAATTTTTTTTACTCATTGATGAACGTTTATCATGAAAATTTTTACTTTATTCCAGTGACGGCTCGTGCCCATAAGGTGTGGGTCGGCCAGACCCAGGATATACAGGGGAATATCCTGGAATAAAATTAATATCTATTTTTCCAACAAATAACTGGAAATTAAAACGCGGATTCCCACCATAATCTTCATTTTTCTAAAATTAAATATTGATATATTTTTTGTCAATTAAGTTACTAAAGATAAGTTGGATGGGGTTGCAGCTAAGGGGTGGAAGAAAAATATTCAATTTTATTTCCCAAAAATAAGTGTAATCAGAACTCAATTGATGACTTGTTTTTCAGCATCTTGATGTTAAGTTATTGGTTGAGAATCTATTAATTGATAGAAGAAGAAGGTAATTGAAAAGCAATTGGTGGGTTTCAGCGTCCTCATTTTGAGTGGTTGATTAATATTGAAGAAACATTAATTTTATTCCAGACTTATGCCCCATCCTGTAGATATAGTCTGATTTTCTTTATACAACCGCAATGTATAAAAATTTCGTTTTCAATGCGACATATAGGCTTGTTTTTGGAGAAAGAATGTACTACACGTATGTTTTTGCCAAGCTTTTGAATAATAGATTTATTCTTCTTCGGGGTATTTCTGTAAATACCGATAACAAATTTATTACAACCCAAAACAACAACGTCAATACGAATCAAAATTTTAAGCTCACTGAAACACATCTACAATTTTGATTTTGTGTGATAATGTACCTACTAATTTTTCCTTCCTTTATTTCACCATTCTTCCTTCTACTGTCACAAGATCTTGTGACAGGATGAAAAGTTTGTTTCGATTTGCTACTACTCCAATTATTCAACAATCCAAGAAATTTAGAATCCACTCAGATGATCAAAATTTACGAAATGAACCGAAGAAAAAAGAAAACTGATAAATACGTGCACCCCTTTCTCTTCTCTACGACACTGACCTAATTCAATTCATAATATGGGAACAGCGATGCGGATGCGATTCTTATATCCCCACTCCGAGGCTCGGCCGGCCGATCTACGCGTATTCAAGAAGCTTCGAAACCACCGTGCCCTTATAAATTCACTAGGAATTACGAATTTTGGAATTTTTATGGTCGAAAAATCACTCAACTACTCTTGTACAGTACGAATACCCTTTTACAAAAATTAACTATTCATTTAATAATCAAAAAATCTAACTATAATTAGGGATATATTATATTTTCATTGACTAAACTACTCTTAAACGGTACGAATACGCTCTTTTCTAAAATAGACATAATATTTAATGATTAACTATTCATTTGATAATATAATATCTTGGAATAGTCTAAACGCCCAAACCATAGCAAGGTAGGCCCAACTCGTGCTGGCCGACCGTGTATGTATCTAGCAGAGACGTAATACGATATATTGTACAGTTCATCTTGGTGATAACTGCGCGCGACGTAGGTGCTGCATAGTACCATAACTTGAAGCGTTTGGCTAGGCTAGTACGGCTGGCCGAGATAGCGTGTTTAGCGTAAGGAAAGAGAACTTCGAAATAAACTAATTCAGGCCGACTGGGGCGTCATGTTCATCGAAATAAGTTGTAGTACGTTATACTAGGGGATTAATTGATCATTTCTAATGATTTTTGAAGAATAAAATTATTATATTTATTTTCTATTTCTCGATTATTTTTGGGTCGGCCCGGCCGACCCTGCATACCCTGACGAGCCGTCATTGCTTTATTCCTATCATAAACTTTCGGAGATAACGATTTTGAGTCGCCTTCTGTTGATAAGTTGCGATGGACCAAAATATTATGCGATAATGAGGTCTTTCGATATTCTAGAAAGGCTAAAAATGGTTCGTTACCGCTATGGAGACATTTCTTTAATATATTTTTTTCTGTTTGTATTGTTCTTTCAACCATTCCATTCGACTGATGATGGTGTGGACTTGATGAAGTATGCTTAAAATTCCAATTATATAAATAATAATAACAGATCTTTATTTTAACCTCAGCGAAGTCGAGCTATAAGCTTCTTCACTTAACTGATTAGGTATTCCTTGTCTAGAGAAATGTTTCAAATTAGTTATAATATGATCTGTAGTCGTATTCACTATATTTATATTTCTATGAATTTAGAATAATAATCTACAACCATTATATAATTTCCATTATTTAAGTAATATATCTAAATCAATTCCTACTTCAATCTACGGCTCACTAGGAATATCGCATGATTATCAAGAAGTTCTCTTACATTTTGTTGTCTAGATTTTGTAGATTACACGTATTTCAAGAATCACTCAATTTATCTATTAGTAATGATAATCCTGGACAAAATATCAGTTATCTAGCTGGATTTTTCATTTTTTCCTTAACCATATGCCCTATATGTAATTGTTTTAATCTTTTCTCAATAAAATTATCAAAATTTCATCACCTTTAAATGTCAAACAAATATCTCTACAAATATCTAAGGTTACTCTCAAAATTTTATCATGTTCCTCAATGGTTTTTCCAAATATTATCCACATAAATTTCGATTCCGTTAACCGAAGAGAATAAATCATTTATACGTTTAAAAAATATCTCTGTTGAATTACGCGAACCATATGGCAATCTTTTGAAACAATATCTACCAAAAGGAGTATTAAAAGTAGTAAGTTTCTTATCCTGATCATCCAATTCAACATCCCAAAATCCGTTACTACAATACTACATCTATCGTACTGAAATACTTAGCTCCTGACAACTAATACGCTAATTATTCTAATGATATGGCACATGGAAATGTTCTCGTTTTATAGCTTTGTTCAAGTACTTTGGGTCAATGCAGATTCTAATATCATTGGGCTAATGGGCTTTCGTACGATCACCATTGAGCTGACCCAGTCGGTTGGCTCCGATAATTTCTCAATAATATTTTCGTCTCCAAGTTGTTGAAATTTTTCTTTTGATTTTTTGTGCAGATTAAATGTAATTTTTCGAGGTGGTTCAATTATTGGAGTTATATTTGGGTCAACTTCTATGTGACACTCACCTTTCAAAAATTCGATCTGTGAACAGATTACTATAATGAGAAAAAATTTTGCATAATTTTCATCGATATTTTCATTCGATATTGCAGAAATAATCTGGTGTTCATTATTTTTAGTCGATATTTTGAATTTAATCATTTCTTGTGAACCTAATATTAGATATTTCTGTTAAATTTGACATTTCTCAATTTTTTAAATTCATGAAATTGTAATATATTAACACCTTTTGCTTCAGTATCTAATTTAAATCTTTGTAACGGGTTTTCCTCGGTGTACTCGAGCGCCAGCTATTCTTTAAGGGAGAATAGCAAACCTACCCTGGTAGCTACTAGCCGAAGACAAGGTTCCTTGGTGTCTAGGGTGTTAGCGACGCCCAATGATAATCAAATCAACGTACACAACCTTTATTTGTCGACTCGTAAAAAGGGAACACAAATGGCACTATTATAAAATTCGTACAGTGAACTACTCGAAAAGTGTGAATTTACAGGGGCAAAACGGACGGAATGAAACGGAATCCGATCTCAACAGTTATACGGGGGTTTACGGACTTGTTCGCCAGCCAGAACCTGAGACGTACACTTAACGGACAGATATCGGACTTCAGCCAGGTTAGGGGATGAAAGACGGCACAGATTTACGACAGCTCACCCCTAGGTGCGTTCTTCGCCCCCTGAGTATCCACGCCAGCGGGGTTCTTCGATAACAGCTGAGGTGAGCGTCGAAACAACGGGGAAGGAAAGAGGGTTAGCCACTCCAAAGTGCTTCCGCACCCCCTGAGTATCCACGCCAGCGGGGTGCTTTAGCAGTAGGGGTGGAACTTAACCCGGGGTAGGAAGGGATGAAGGAAGGTTTTTCGCCACTCCAAAGTGCTTTCCGCGCCCCCTGAGTATCCAAGCCAGCGGGGTGCTTCTGCAGTAGGAGTGGAACTTAACCTGGGGTAGGAAGGGGTGGAGGAAGTTTTTCGCCACTCCAAAGAGCTTTCCGCGCCCCCTGAGTATCCACGCCAGCGGGGTGCTTCTGCAGTAGGAGTGGAGCTTAAAATAGGGGTAGGAAGGGATGAAAGGAGGCTGAAGTTCCAATTATACGAAAGAGAAAAAAAATGGAGGAGTGTCGTCTTACCTATGGTCTCGGTTGGCCACCTGCAACTCTAAAGAAATCTCCCAACAAGTTTTTACGGCGGACGGCACTAATTAATCGCAAAGTACTTGAACAGCAGGTGAATTAATCGTAAGTGAAGTGGCCTGCGGGATAACATCTGATTTTATACCTACAGGGTTAGGGGGTGCGGAAATCAGATGTGCCCGACCTTCGAAATTCGGTAAATTTGCGTAGATGAAAACGTCTTAATTTCGACTTATCTAGCTAGCGACCAAAAAAAACACGGTTATCTTCCAATTCAGGATGTTTTATACGGTGCGACATCGTTTTTAGGAAATGAAAACGGAATAAAAACGGTGCGGTATGTTTACAATTCCGAACGATGTCGGAATCCTGAATTGGTAATTGAAAACATTTTTCTCCAAAATTAACTCGAAAATAAAATTACTTGAAAATGAAAACTAAAAGATTCTTCTAAAATGAGGGGGTAGGTTTGAAAAACCATCCTCTCATTACATCTTACATTTAAATAATTGTTCGTTTCAGGTTACCCGGAGTATATTGCATCTCAGGAAGATATTCCTATTCAGGAGGAGATCGTACTTGCCAAATTGGTTCTAGCTCTGCAAATAGATTTCTTCTCAATTGGCGAGGAAATAGACTTTGAGAAAGTTAAACCGAAACTGCTCCATGGATTCAAGATTCTGCTCGGAATTACACTTTTTATTGCATCATTTTTGTCCTATGGACTTTTTCAGTTCATTCTCAAGGCATCTGAAGGTAAGTGGAGGAAATTAAATTTTTTTTCACATTAAATTATTTTGTAGCTCTAAGCCGTCATATGTAATTTATATAAGAACTAGCTGACCCGGCAGAAGTTGTCCTAACATAGTGAGGGAATATTTAGAAGTACCGTTTATACATACATACAATAATATGTATAATATTATTATGAAATGTAAATAATGCCCGTTTGAGGTTACCCAGAATTGGGTTCAACAGGCAAAATTCGGCCATTCGCAAGTCATCGGTGCTATTCGTTTAACGTTCGGTTAACGTACGACAATGTTTACCTGTATACGTATAAGTACGTATACGTATACGTATAAGTATAAGTGATAGAACCCTGACGCTGACGCTAAAGTAAACGTTAAAAACTGACGAATGCGCATGCGTAGATGTCAATTGAACTTCAACGTTTACGTTCATGGCATTTCAACTCTCTAATGAAAAAGCAAGCTCTGATATCGAATTATGTAGTAGAAAATAATTTTCAATTGAAAATATTGGAATTTGGAATAACAATTACGATTACTTAATTTATCAATTTGCAAAGAGAATGAAAAAAATTGAGTCGCCAACAGAATAATTCAAATTATTCGCGAATCCAATTACCGTTGAGGGCGCTGCGAAATGTAAATAAACTTTGACTTTTGTCAGTACTTTTTTCGAGATTTGTACGGCCTAACAGAGTTTTTCTAGTAAATCAAGATATTTATCCAAATTATCGGAAGTGAATTGATTGATTTAGTTTCGTAAAGAAAGATCAAACATTCTTTGGAAATACTTCATTTGAAACGGATGAATTGTGGAATAAAATCGGTCGATGATATTGGTGATCCAATTCCTATTATTTCACAGATTCTTTCTTGAAGTAAACCTAGGTAATAATGTTGAGGTTGCATATACTGAGTTTGTGAAGGAGGTAGAAAATAAACATCTTGATAAGTGAAGCGCTTATGTGGAAGTTTCATTTTAAAATATTTCAATTCCATGTTATGATATAGGTATTCCTGATACTGAAATATCAAGAGACATAAATATGATTAAGCTCATGGAACAAGTTTTACAGATGAGAAAAAGCATTCATTTGGAAGTATGAAAATTATGAAATTGTATTTCTAAATCGTCAATTGGATTTAGCAGAAAACTCTCGCAAAAGAAAAATCGTTTAACCTAACTCCTGCCAGTTGAAAGCACTGGTATAAATACCTTTTCCAATATTTTTTCTGAATCAATATTTCTATTCAGAAACCCAGACAATAATCCCAGTAAAACGTCTCCAAATAATAATTATAATACTTTGTTGGACAACGTGAGATAAGAGAAAACCGTAGATAGAGGATATACGGAGAAAACATAAGAAACAAAACTTGTTTTGACTTTGCAGTACTGACAAAGTAGTTTCGGAATTCAGTCGGCAGAGGGCGTCTAGATTTTTGGATTCGCCAATAGTAAAAAATCATTTGGTGCAAAACTCAAAATTTTCCTAATAACTTATTTTTCTAATAACTTATCTCCCCCCCCCACTCTCTCTCTCTCTCTCTCTCTCTAATGTGCTCTACATATAAATCTTTACACATAAAGGCTTTTTTCATTATAATTCGAATTATTCTGTTGCTGACTCAACTTTTCCCTGGTTCTGTTCGTAAATCAACTAATCGTTATGGATATTTGGACTTCCAATTCGTTTTAACTCTTCCTAATTGAAAGTTATTTTCTCCTTTCCGGTTCGTTTCGATATCAAAGCGTGTTGTTTTTTCAACTTACAATTCATTTGTAACCATGATGTCAGTTGATACCTTGGTTCTTATGCTCTTATGCTCAACAAATAGGCACACAATCTTATGTCCCATGTCTTACCTTAACAATTTATTCGTTGTTCAGTGATTAATTTAATTGATTGAAATATCATTTTCAGATGACAAGTTGAAGACTCAAGTAGTCATCGCAGTAATCAGCCTGTTACAATGCTTTGATCTGCCAGCTCAGACGTCAGTGTATTTTTGGCAATCTGAAAACATGGTGAAATTCGTGAATCAATACATGAATACATGCCGAAGGATATCAGAGAATCCGAGGGAATATTACAGATCCTTAGCAATCAAAAGGAACTTATTTAAATACTTCATGCGTTATATTTCGACGTGCAATGTGTTTGTTCACTTTTTCGAAGGTAGCAACTGTTCGGATAATGATCTAAGATTTGCTTGTGGGGTATCCCTACCATTATGGTATCCTGTCGAAACAAACTACTTTCCAGGTAGGCCGGATAATGTTCTCACTTGCGAATATAATGCTTTCATTTATAAGTGTACCTACTGACGACAACTGTCTGATTCAGAAAAACATACAAAAATTCAAAATATTCTCAGAACTATTTTCTGTAGAAAGGAAGACCGGATAAGGTTTCGAGTTGACGTAGGTTCAAAAAAATTCGTCGTCAAATATGCTATGGAATTTTTAAGTTCGTGTGTCTAAACATAATTCCTAGTTTATTCTGTAGATAATCAATTTTTCTAAAGCAACGTTTTCCAATGTATTAGAGTTTTCTGTGAAACAGGAATAGTTTAAAAAAACTATGTTGGAAATGTGATAGCATGAGCTCCACGAACCTTTGTTTGGGTTTGATCTCAAGTAGCTGGAGTCTCCGTTGGCAAATCTTACATTTTGAAAGAAGCTATCAATCTGTATCCATATAGATTGACGTCTTGTCAGAAAATTGAAGATGTTCATTACTCTCGTAGGATGGCCTTCTACTAATGATTTCTCAACAAATTCATTCATAACCTGAACCGAATGATGTTCTTCTAGATATGTCAATCTTCAAAATATGAGGATGTAGAGCAACCAAAAGCCAAAAATATTTTAGTTTGGTCTGCTAGCAGTAAAAGGAAAATTGTGAGACCTTTGCTCCTGGATAGAACTTTAACAGCAGAACAAAATGAGCTAGAGCACACACAATTGCAGAGACCTTAGCTATTCCTAAAAATATTTTTCAGGTTCGGCCCATTACCCTCAATTCTCAATACCGAACATGAATTTCTTCTAAGAGCTTGTGATCTTACACCAAATTACATCTTCCTGAGGCCTCATTTGAAGAATTCTAACTTTCAAATGTTTATTTCTGATTAGGACTAACGAAAGACAAGAATCATTGAGAAAATTTTGTAACGTCGTAATCCCCTGAATACACCCCGTCACCGCTCGAAAACATCGTGAATATCACGAAAGCTACCGGCTGGTCTGTAATGCTCTCGAACCAGTGCATATCGATATAAAAGATACGCATGGCGAGCTCAAGGGCAGTAAGTGTTCCGAATAGAGCAAGTTAACAGCGAATCTTGAGGATTACAAAGTGCAAAGTAGTGAAAATTAGTGATTGTGTAAATAAATAAGGGTAAGTCCTTGTGCATAAATAATTGTATTGATTGTGTGAATAAATTAGACGCTTCAAGCAAGCTTTCGAAAGAATGAGCTTGAAAATGGAAAATAAATTAAAGGAAAACAGTAAAAAATTGAGAATGAAATGAAGGAACATGCCAAGCAAATGGAAAATAAGATGGAGACAATCAGAAAATGGGAAATAAAATGGAGGAAAACACTAAGAGAATAGAGGATAATTTGGGAGATAAATTGACATCTATGGAAAATGAGTTGAGGAATAATTACTCTAGGCTGGACAACAGGTTTGCAAATATGGAAGATAAGAATGAAATGTGGAAGATAAAATTGGAAACGTGGAAGAAAGATTAGGTGATATAGAAGAAGAAATGTTGGAAAAATTCGAAGAACATGTGAAAAACATGGATTAGTGGCTGAGCAGGAAATTCAGCAAATATTGTTCTGTTAAGATAAGGATGAACTAGGGCAAATGAAAATCCAGTCTCCAACGTTTGATGGCAAATCAACTTGGTGCACATACCATAAGCAATTTGACGCAGTAGCCAATGCCTTGATTCTTTTACTAAAGGGAGATGAACAAAATAGCCTTCAGACTGTCCCTCCAAGTCAACAAAAAAATTACCAATTGTTGATGAGTAAACTCCAGATGAGATATGGAGATGCACACCTCCAATTTTCCTCCAAGTTTAACACGCACAGATCAAGAATTGTCATCAGAAAAGTGCAGAAGCCTTGGAGGAATTCGAAGCAGACATAGCAAGGTTGGTTAGTCTCTGGTTGACTCGCTGTCCAGACCTTCGTTGACAGGTTGAGAGATATGGAGGCCCAGCAGACGCTGCGGTTGGCCCTACCTACGCTTTCTCGGCGCTGAGCTACTCATTCGGTATCATCTCTTGGACTTTAGCAGCCCTACAGAGAAAAATGAGGACAATGCTGACAAAACATAATGAACATCACCCCCAAAAGCTTAATAGAACGGACAGAGCTGTCACGACACCTCGGGGGTTGTTGTTGAGTTGTCCAACCGCATGTCACAGGATATTGAAGGACTTCGAAAATATTTCCTAAACAAGGCTGCTTCGTCAGAACTACATTAAATAGTTTGTGTTGCTGATAGTTCTACTCCGTTGAATCTACAACAGGACAACTTGGAAACCACGAACACTCTGCAGAAAGCAAAATGCAGAAACTGATTGGCAAACCTTTGCATGGAAGGCACCAGAACGAGGATTACGTCGATATATCTGCGTCGAACTACTGGTTGACTTCCGGAAGGTTGATTCCCGAGACAGAGGGCTTCATTTCTGCCATTCAGGTGATTCCGACAAGGAACTACATGAAATATATCGCCAATGATGCCTCAGTGGCTGTCGATAGCTGTCGTTATGGCTGTGCGACACATGAAACTATCCAGCACATCACCGGGGGATGTCAGAAGTTCGCGGGCACTGAGTACAAGAGTAGACACGATGCTGTTGCCAAAATTCTCCACCAAGAATTGGTATTAAAACACCGACTTCTAAATTCGAAAAAGGTTCCTTATTACAATTACCGTCCGGATGCTGTATTGAAAAATACAAAAATATTGAGTGGTGACTCCCGCATTTCATCAGGAAGAGCATTATACATCTGAACACCAAGAACATATAACGACGTTCCGGTCACATTCAGATTATTTGAGTGGGCACTCAAATGATTTCTCTCCATGGTGTCATACTGATGGATATCACCAACTCTGAAAACGACCCCAGTCTTGAACGAAGAAACAAGGCCATCTCATCCAGTGACACCAAATTTTTTAAATGATTTACTGCATGAACTCAATCTCGATACATTCATTATTGTTCTTATTATCTTTTTCTGTCCGATTAAAAACATCCTGCCAGAGGGCTGAGGTACCCCAAAAACAAATGCTGTATCTCAGCCTAGACTCAACCTGAGCTCGATACAAGTCTCTCAGTTGAACGGAACCCAGTAAGCCTCTAAGATTGAGAAATTCGATTTGTGAAAGGCGTGAAAGGTCATTCTGAAGATTCAAGCAGTGAAATTTGAAGCTAAGATTCTAGACCATGTCTATGATTAATAATCACTTGTTTCCTCTCAATTTCATTGTCATTCACCAATATATCGATATCATGTTTTACTTGATATTGAGGTCAGCGAGACTTTATAAAATGGGTTTTCGCCACATTCAAGTGCAGACAGCCTACATAATCGTATTGACTGAACCATTTTGCTCCATATTCTCCCCTGTTGACATTGACAGAGAGGTATCTCCAACATAATGAACGACTGATACATCGCTGTCTAAGTTCAACCCAAGATCGTTGACATATAGGATGAATCTCAGCCGTATTCACTGTATTAATCAATTAATTAATATTAAATTCTTGAACCGTCTTCCTTTCATTTAAATTCTATGGTTGAACTTGGTTTTAGAATTTGATCCTGAAACGGTTCATACATGGAATGCAAAATATACATTCCAAAGACTGGAGTGAGATAGTTGCTTAGTGTCGCCAATCACAATTGAGGCAGTTGACTCGGACACTATTGTCACATCAAACTTCAGTACGGATAGATAGGAAGTATGTAAATTTTCAAATATAACGCCACTGCCTTAGTGTCACGCTAGACAGAGAAACATTGAATGTGTGTACTACAAAACATTCATTTGTAGCACTGAATGTCCAGTCCATGTATGTTCTAAGGTTCATACGGGCATTAGATTCAGGAAGAAGATATAGCAAAGGAGGTGCAAATCAGTTCAAAACGTTGTTGTGTTCAGATACATAACACCCACTGATATTAAAACAACGAATTAAATCGAACTAACAAACTGCCATCACTAAAAGTATGAACAGAAATGCCATTCCGTCCAGAGAGAGTATATGCTGGCCATCGTTTATTCCAAAGATTATAGATTAGATACTCTATAATCTTTGGTTTATTCACATTCGACCTCTTCAGAGCAACACAACTCATACCTCGACGAAAATGGATAGATTTGACGGACCCTTTATTAGATGTCAGTAGCGGATATGACGTATGACTACACCCTAGCGACATGTTACTGCCACGAATACGAACCTTTCTGTGCTCTTTCTTCTTGCTCAATTATCGTAATACTTATATGATTTTTGCAATCTGAGAATTTGAGCGAATGCGGATACATACTTTGTTGTGCAAATTGTGAAATTGTTCGTTGTACAATATTTATTTCCCATACCTAATCACGTCGTTCAGAGAAAAGTGGCCCAAGCCACAATTTTTCTGAAATTCTGTTTAAATCAAATTTTGATTCATTTGTAGGCCGTTCTTATATACTGTTAACTTTATTCGAAAAAATAAAACGCCTCAAATAATATTTATGTGCAAATTGATTGCCACGATGGTAATTATCAAATTGAACTTCAATAGAGGATGTTGCTGTCGACGGTGCTCTTTTCACACCTACTATGTGATTTACTGGGTATTTACCCGCGATATCTGTTGTTGCGAGAATGAAGCACTCTCCAATAAGTACTGGTGGCTTTTTTTTAAATCAAATTTGTGAAGTCGCATTTCCCCATTGGTTATTCCCAACAACTTCCCTGTGACTGAAACTGATGGACTGGGTTTATCTAAATCTATATCTATCTTCAGATATACCTGAAGAGAGATATTTTTGGCAAAACTTGTCAGATTGTCACATATTTTGCAGAAAGCGAATCAAATTGCTCAGTTTGGCAGCACACTATTCTGAACAGAATAGCAATCCTTAAACTTCCGTAGCCTACTTGACGATAAATTTAGTGAACGCACATTTCATTCTTTAACAGATATCGAACTAGGCCAATATTCAATGAATATTTTAATTATTGTTATTTTATTTTTATTATCGGGAGACCAATCACAATAATGGAATTCTGTTTCGTTCTGTTTTAGTAAGGGAAATCTTTGTACTTGTGTTCATTGTGATTGTATGGAGGCTTATAATAGTGTTTGTGCATCAACCAATTGATTCATACATTATAGCAAAACTCTTTGAGTACAAGTGTCAACGTTTGATCGAACTTATGCAGAAAACTTCGTTAAGCAGAGTGCAGAATTTAGAACTTGTGAAGCGAAACTTTCGCGATATTGTGGACTGTCATCAAGATCTGAAATTGTAAGTAATTTTGGTTATTACATTAATAGGTGGTTTGAATGGAACAATCATTCACTTAAGATTTCTAATTGGTAAGGAAAAAAATGGAGTGCTTTGAATAAAAAATAATTTCTTCTTGAAGTTTCCATATTGCAGACTTAAAAGTATAAAGGCCGGTTTCATAATCAAATCTACAGTTCCTTTAATTTCAAAGCTTCCTTTCACCCTACTACAAATTACAGTAAAGGAAGCTTTAAGCTTAAAGTGGCTTTCAATTTGATTGTGAAATTGGAAGTAACAAAATAATTCTGATTATTTTTATGTATATGTAGAACTGGTAAAGAGGCATTGGGAACATTTTGGAAATAAATAAATTAACACATTCAAGATGTTGCCGACATTTCAGTTTTCATTTTGATGGTCTTTCTAGTTTTAATCGAGAAGGTAATTATAAATAGAGTGAAATAATTCAGACCAGTTTGCTTACAAATGATAAAATGTAGTCAATACACAGGTAGGTACTCATAAGGTGCCGTAGTTTATTATTAAATACCTATCTATAAATCGATCAGATATGTTATCCCAATAAATAGTAGAATCCTAACTTTCGAAATAACCTTTGGATGTGTGATATGACAGTTTCGCCCATGTTCATTGTAATAAACGAAATTAGGTAATTCAGATGCATAACACCCGCTGACAATTAAATCAACAAATGTTACGATCTAAGTAGAACTAAATAACTACCATCACTCAAAGTATTAACAGAAATTCCATTTCGTCGACAAAGAGTAGATGCTGACCATGGTTTCGGTCTCATATGACCTCGCCTGAGCAACATAACTCCTACGTCAATGAAACTGGAATGAATTGCCGGCTCTGTTTATTCGTCAGTTGGGTTGGTTCCCATCTATTTGTACATGATATCCGCTGTGGACATCGAATAAGAAAAGCGCTTTTTGCGTACGGATCTACTCATATAATTTTTTTTCACAGGTGTTTCGAGTCGATACGGGAAGTATTAGGTGCATTAACATATCCAGGACTGATATGTTTCATCCCAATCGCTGCCTGCTTTTCAATTGAATTTGTGCAGGTATTTTCTTCCGGACAGATTACAGATTTCCCTTTTCCTTATAGAAATCCTTTTATCTACCACGTATTTTTTGTATTTTTTGCGTGGTGCATATGCGCCAATTGGTGTTTTTTAATGAAACGTATTCCTCAATCCACTTTTTAGCGTCCTCCTTATTTCTTCAATTTGACCTTTATTTTCCTGGGACTTTTCAAAAATATTTTTAGGCATTGGATAAATTCGTTGCATCATCATTGACAACAAATTAAACCACCTGTTACGACTTTGAAACACAATTTGACACTGACGAGGCCCAGTGCAAAGATTAGAGGTGAATATCTAATCTTTGTCCCAGTGTCAAGCTGTGTTTAAGTATGAACCCAGCCCAACTTTGACAAATCCGTACAAGTTTGAACTAGGTTCAATGTTGATCTCGGCTCGAATTTAAACTGGTCAACCGGGCCTTAATGGCATATCGCTGTTCCTGCTTGAATATGGCATTCATGCACATAATGTCTAAAGTTATACGTGGTCATTGTTTCTGAACTTCATTCAAAATAATATGATTGAAAACAGATTTTTCCTGGCTACTCCAAAATTTTATTGAAATGATCGCTATATACTTATATTACTTCATGGAAGTGAGTGGTGCCCAATTATTTAGAGGGTCCTTGTTGGTCTGGGTTAAAGAGACTCAATTTAACAAAATTCCGAAGTTTCGATTTCAAGGATCCTCTCAATAGTTGTCAAATTAAAATGAGGTCTTTAAAAATACATCAAAACGAAAATAAATACCTACTCTTCCACTATCCACATCTTCAACATGAGGTATAGCAACACTCCTCACCCCTAACCAAAATCAAGCGGTCATGAGGACTTTTTCATAGCCTGAAATCAATAGATTTTTTCAAGAAAATCGATATTTTTCATATTCTTTTCCTTATGTAAAGATGAATGAAAACCTCCTTGACTAAATCTAGTTCCAGAGTCGGTAATGTGAAGACAAAAACAAACAACACACTTCCAAATTCGTTATATAAGTATTAAAGATTTTCTCCTTATATCATTATATTATCGTGGGTACCGAGTTACTCCTCAGAAACTCTGTGAGCTTGTACGGGCTCGGAGAACAAGTTGTGTTCTGTATAGGCTTTCTTACTGTGTCCTTAGGCACAGCACTGTTAATTTTAACCCAACATAACGACCATAAACTTTCATCCCTAACTCTCCACGAAAATATCACCGTATGATTTTGAGTGTGGTTAAGAAAAAATGAGTCCATATACATAATCAACCACCGAGTTAGTGTATCTGATTTCCCATCTTTTTGTTCTTGAGTATGGTATAACGACGCATCACGACGCATCAATTTATATAACTCTCATCATATAAGACAGATAAGGAAGGTTCTTCGGGTAGATAATTTTCGTTCCCCTTAGAGTTTTTGCTATTGATACTTTTTTCATAGATCTTTCAAACACTGGAGGATATTGAAAGAAGCATTTCCGAATATTTCAGGATTTCAATAAAGCTTATCTGCTGGAGGGGTTGTTATTAGCGGCAGTTTGTTACTTAAATTTCCATTCGTGGCAGAAAATAACAGATTTGGTGAGTATGCACAGAAATTCTTCCTATAGTGATGTGCTGAAGATTAATCTTATTTAGTTTTGATGTTTTGTTCAATTCATGTGATTGCATTCAATATTTCACGTTAGTGACATTGATTTCCGCTTGCTGGATAGACTCCAAATTCAAATTGAACATTTTTTGTGGAAACAAAGCATTCTCCATTAGTTATTCACCACTTGAAAGATTCGATTCAATTTTCAGTTTGGAAAAGAATTGGTGCATGGAAAGCCACGCGGAGGTAAAACTTTTTTGGCGACTTTGGCAGTAAATCCAGGAATAGATCTTGTTATAAACTCTCCCTGCTGAGGAAATATATTTCAATCGAATAAAATAACGGATCATCCAAATGCGACGCCTAGATTTCAGCACTATATAATTTTTACACGTGTCATCTTTTCATATGACATAAGCCATTTTGTTTTAGTAGAAGGTAGTACAGTTTTAATTTTAACCATTGTCAGGTACACATTACAACAACGCGTTTGCATCATTCAAACTTATTATGAAAATGGGCGTTCTTTGAAAAATACCCATCGCAAAATTCGTGATTTTTTTGGTGTAAATAATCGGCCGAATCAATCTTCAATTCAAAGATTAGTGAAAAAATTCGAAGAAACTGGTTGTGTGACTGATAAACCAAAAAGTGGAAGACCAAAAACTGTACGCACAAATGAAAATATTGCTACTGTTAGTGAAAGTGTTGAAAATGAACCGACAACATCAATTTCGCGTCGTTCGCAAGAATTGGGCATATCTTATGGCTCCTTATGGAGGATTTTGCATAATGATTTGCATTTACACGCTTATAAAATTCAATTAACCCAGGAATTGAAAGAAAGAAACCATGTACAACGTCGTAATTCCGCTAGTTGGATTATTAAACAACGAACGACAGATCCATTGTTTTCAAGCAAAATTTTGTTTAGTGATGAAGCTCATTTCACAATGGATGGATTTTTTTTTGTGGGGTTTTTTGAAAAGTCGAGTGTATGCTAACAAGCCACAAACAATTAATGATTGAATAAAAAATAACATTCAAGTTGCAATTCGTGAAATAACACCAGCAACATGTCGGAAAGTCATTGAAAATTTCGATATTCGGATTGATGCCTGCAGACGCAGTCGTGGTGGACATTCGAATGATATTCTATTCCACTTATAATTTTAATGGATCATACTTTTAATTAAAAAAAACAGCTTGAAAAAACTGCAAAAAGTTTCTGTTTCATTTAATAGAACCATGTAGGCGCGTTTTTTGAATGACCCTTTATAACTTAATCATGCATTGTTTAAAAATAATCATGTTCACACAATTTTTAATATCATGATTTTCAAATAGAGTCGTGACCCAGTAAACCAACATGTTACATGCATGCTGGTGGTACACAACAAAAACAGAACATTTGAAACATAACTGTGCAGTGTGCATTTATAAAGAAATGTGCCATATAAATAACATACTCATTTCCCGAGATACATATCACAAATCATATAATATTTATGGATCCTAAACATCAATTTGTAATGTTTTTAACGAAAGGTAGACGGTATATAAATTTTGTATTATCTGTGATATGTATCCAGGTGAATGAGAATGTTATGTATATGGTACATTCATTTATGAATGCACAGTTATCTTTCGAATGTTATGTAGCACTCAGAGCATTAAATCCATATTATTCCGATATGAGCATATATACATAATATACCAATCAATCAATCAATCAAATTTTATTAAGTCACATAAATGGTACATATTCTATTACAGGCAGTCTAAGCATGATAATCATTAATATTCATAAATTAGATAAAACTAGTAAGCCCAGCGATCTACTTTTTCGGTGGACCCATCTTAACACCAAATCAATTGAAAAAACCATAAGCGAAAAAAAAGTCAATCAATAAAAACAACTCGATTTATACACCGTAGTGATGTTTACTCCCGGCCGTCCAGTTTCAAGAACGATTATCCACCACGTACAGTATGTCTGACATCAATGCTGCTGTCTGTTAATTTTTTCCCATGCGCTCCTTCGTAACCAGAATAGCGGTTCATTTTGATCGTTGGAGGTGAGGTCTAGGGTTGTCAGAATGAACAGAATTTTTTCTGAGTACATTGTGATACATCCCTCTATCCACCAATTTTCTTTTCTTCTGAACTTTAAAAATGAGAAATATGCACTTCATCGTAGACTGAATAGTTCATTTTTATCATCGAAGCTGT
The DNA here is from genome assembly GCF_907165205.1 of Coccinella septempunctata. Lineage (NCBI taxonomy): Eukaryota > Metazoa > Arthropoda > Insecta > Coleoptera > Coccinellidae > Coccinella > Coccinella septempunctata. The sequence goes on from NC_058196.1 coordinate 19,283,705, forward strand.
AGTATGAACAAAAAATTATGTTAGGATATTTTAGTCATCCCTCTGTGTACTTTAGCCACCAATTTCCTCGGCCGGTCATTTTGAACTGACTTATCTTTTACAGAAGGAGTCCTTAAAACATTGTGAATAGAAAAAAAACAGAATATCGGTTCATTTCGATTGTTGGAGGTGGGGTTCTAAGGCTGCCAGAATGAAACAAAATTTTTTATGAGTACATTCTCCATCCCTCTATATATTTTCTTGGACGGTCATTCTGAACTTGAAAAACATGAGGAATATGCGCGTCATCGTAATATGAAAATCAATAATGAAATCACAGATTATAAAACAGTATCTATAATCCTTGGTATGAAATATGAAATAGAGTATGTTCATTAGCGTGAGCGGACGTGTGTAATTGTGCTCTGCAGGATACGCCTAGAAAAGTTATCTTTTCTCTGAAACTACCGGATATAAATACAATACTCATTCTGTTTATCTACGCCCTCATTAGAATTTTGTGAAATGACTATTCGGCAAAAATCGGACTTTGAAAGGTTTTTGATTGAGTCTTTGAAGTCTGACAATGTGATTAAGGAGATCTCAGATGCCATCAGCCACCTCAGAGGCGGAAATCCAGTTGATGAAATCTAACTCCGAGAAGTTAAATAATGACTCATACGACAAATCCCGTAAAGAAATGGAACAAAAACTGGATAACATCGAGCAGAAGTTAAAAACAATAACGTTCCGTCTGATCGGAATACCGTATATTTTTACTAATTTTGACATATAAAGTGACACATTTTAAAACTCATTGACGTTTTGAAACGTTTTACTTTTCGCAACCAGTTACGCAAAGTGAAATATTTCGCAACTGATGATGAAACGATACTTGCTTTCATAGTAACAGAATTAAAATTGAATAATTTCCGTCACTAGACGATTTTAAAGGAATCTCCAAGAGAAGCTTTTGAAGACGTTTCTGGTACTTTTAATTCGAATTCATAGCAACATCCTATTCAAAATAAAAAAAAAATATTTTGTGAAACACGTTGGGAAACACTATTTTTCGTATTTCCCAGCTGGTTGAATAAATAACTATTTTCTACTACCATACCATTTCATACTTACTTCAGTTTCTATAGTAGATATTATTAAAAACAACTTTTCGCCAATAGTACTAGTGTGAGAAAGTGACGCGTTCAAATCTAAAATAAGTGCGAGAAAATATGTAAAAGTCACAGGACTAAAAAATATAATTTCCAATGAGTTTGATAAATGGGGATATTCAAGGTTTTCAATTTTTTGCAGGGTGAAATCATTCAAGAAGCTGCCTACAATATGGATTGGTACGACATGGATAAGGCAATGAATAAAGAATACTTAATTTTTCTTATGAAACTTCAGCGGCCGCATGAGTTGCAATCAGTAATATTTGTTCTGCAGATGCCTTTGTTTCTTCAGGTAAATATCAAGGTTTACAACATTTCTGTTCACGAAACTAATAGATTTTTGCTTCATTATGGAAGATAGCAATTCGAGTACTTAATAAATAAAATATTATTGTTTCAAGGAAAAAATAATTTTAAATCTCTAGATCCTCGTTTTGGCTTTAAAAAATCATTTCTTGTGGCAAGTCTCCTTATTTTTCTGTATCGATTGTTTTATCGTGTATGTCTTATGGCAATACCGATGGAAATATCCAAAATATATTCATTGTAAAATATTGTTAAGAATGAAGAATACACTTCCGTTTGACATGGCTGAATAACTACTAAAATTACTACAGTAATTTCAACATGAAATTTGAGTAGGATCAGTCTTGTCAACGAGGATAAATGTGAAACAGTGATGAAAGGAATGTCAAATCGAAGACTAACACTATAGTGCGAGCAGAGATTATAGAGTAAGGTTAGATTAGGTAACTCTATAATCTTTCAGTGCGATTGTATACCACGGGACTAACATAACGAATGCCTTTTTCAATTTCACCAGTATACGAATTGTAACCAATAGCGAGACTTTTCGAGAAATTTTTTCATGTGGAAATTCATAGAAGAGATAATTTCACCTGTCAATGACATGAGCGAATATTTGTTCTTCAATGAAAAAATTTTTTTTTCGTTGGACTAATTAAAGAATTTCTTACTTTCCGAGATGACGAACTGATTGAATTGAATTATAATGAAAACCCCATATAAATTATCGGTTTCTGACGTAAGATATTCATTTCCTCTTTTTGAAGTGATCACTAAAACGGTGTAGACCCCTTGGACTTAAAATATCAAAACAAGTTGCGCAATAATTTATGAAAAATACCTTCAATGACACAATTTGAAGTCCTGAAATCCAAAGAATATGAAAAACTCAGAATATTGAAAACTTTGGCTCCGAACACCACCTCAACGTGGTTTCGCATACTTGTTTCTCTAGAATACTAGAATGGAAATAAAAATGAAAAGATTCTATGATATTTCCTTTCTCGGTAAAAATTATTCTCATTGAAGAATGGTCAATCATTTTTCAAACATCAGAGAAGCCGTCTGAAGAATCTCACATCACAATAGGCTGCCAGCTGACCAATAAAACCATCATCTGCATCTGGTGACGTTTAAAAAGAAGTTTGATGACATAAGAAACTCTTGGGAATAGGTTTATTGAAAACGGTCATAAACTTAGTATATGAATAAACTAAGAACTGAATACCATGATGTTTACTAGCCTGAGTTATTTAGCTAGGACACAAGTTTCGCTATCACAGTAGCAAATTACCTTCGCAGTCTTCGCACTCACCTGAAGATGCTACTGTGATTGCGAAACACGTGTCGTTATTAAAAAGCTCATATAGAAAAAATAATGTCATTTAGTTCTCAGTTTCATTAAGGATTTTCATTAATCATCTATGATATATAAATATACAGGGTGTCTCAAGTTCGAGTGCCTATTAGACGTAGACACCCTGTATATCATACATCAATCTCAGAGTCGATAATGAGTGATCAGTAAAAATATAAAAGCTTATCGACAATATGTTTCAGACCTCTTTTTTTTAATATGCAAAGGTTTGTTTTAGAGAAAGAAGGTCTGGGTTCAAATCAAAACCACATTCTTTAAAATAATGCCGAACGGTTTCGATTTTTATTCAAAAGTCTTCATCAAGGCTAGTTTTCACTCAATGGTCTCATCTTCATATATGATAAAAATGTTCGAAACAATCTTTACTAGTAAAGATTGTTCTCTCGATGTGTCGGTATCTATGTAGGTATATCATTGTGTCGCCTATTTCGAATATTTTTATCATATATGACGATGAGACCATTGAGTGAAAACTAGCCCTGATGAAGATTTTGAATGAAAATCGAAACCGGTCGGCATTATTTTCAAGAAAGTGGTTTGATTTGAACCCAGACCTACTTCCTCTAAACCAAACCTTTGCATAAAAGCTTATATGATACATCCTAACTTCACAGCATTAACATGCAAGAGGACTGCAACGTCACATTCCATCCTCCTCATCATCAACCTCTCCTTCTTATCCACCACTGTATCTCCTCAAGCATTAACAAAGTGCAATATCTAAGAATATACCATATTCACGTGTTCAATGTCATATTTCTTATTTATTTTCTCAGATTCCTGAGTTATTCTCTCAAACTGCAGAAATATTCTTGTCGCCATATTATTTCCAAAATCTAAGATAGACATATTGTCATACTATGGGGTAGTTCCGATATTCCTGAACAGTACTGTCAGTATTCACAGAGATGATGAATATTGGCCCAGTCGTTCAGAGTTCTATTGTTATTCGAATGCGGGCCAGTAACCAGCAATATCGGAACTCGCCCTATAAGCTGTCATTGTCAGATTATTTTACTCATTGGTTTATCTTATTCCTTATGATGCTTACGTCTGACCACAATTATTATTGGTGCCGTTAATATTTTAGGACTTTTATTTGTCTCTGTTTTTTCAGGTGATGCGAAGCGTTTACTCATTCTTCATGTTGATGTACCAAATGAATTGAGGATCGGATATTACCCTCTGCACAACTGAGAATGATTTTAAATTTCTAATTGTTCGAATATAATTCAATATATTTGCTTTAATTCTTGTGCGTTTCATTTCAAATCATTAGAACCTTCATTCGATATACGAGTACAGAAGTTGAAGCTTGAATTGTCTAGACACCAATAAAAAATAGTGGGTACTTCTACCTATATGTCCCAATCTTGCTCACAGACCTGTTATAAGGAATTTAAATGTAGAGTGCAGCGACATGTGTGATAAATCCATACTTCTTGACTCTTTACAAGATCATAACAAAAGGACAATGATTATATGAGAGCTACTGCCATGATATCTCACTAACTAACAAATTGTACCTATCACATTCATTTAAAACTTCAGATTAGATTTTTGAATATTTGAATGAAGTTTTTGAAGTACCTATTTGTATTTCATTCAACATTCCAAGGTACTTTTGACAGACCAATAATTAAAAGTTGATGTTTAGATTTCATGTTGTTTGTGTTTGTGATGTTAGTAACCATGACAACTTTAAAGCACACGTGTTTGAAAGTGGCATTTAAACACGCTGAGGCGTACTTGAAATGAGCAAAATAGGGTACCAATAAAAAAAAAATTTAAAAACCCAGTTACAAGCCCTATCTCTACTCGTACTTGAGCTGGAATCACACGGACGAAAGAATCGCACTTCATCGTGGTCAACGGTCTGAAACGTTAGACAGAAATCAGGGCTCTTAAAATGAATTTTCCAGAAATTAAATCTCGGCTAATCACATATTTGAACACTCTGTATAGACTTAATCAAAATTCAGAATTAACACCAGCTACCGTATGAATATTTCCTAATTAATTGACCTGCGTGGGAAATCTCGTTTTACACCCACCGGTTGGAGGTGGAAACGAAATGTCTCCCAAATGCCGAAAATCAGTAAATTTCGCGTCGATGAAAATGTCTTGACTCTGGCTTTTCAGTACTAGTGAACAAAAACTCGGCTATCTCCCAATTCAGGGTGTTTTTCACGGTGGGACATGAAACTTCATTACATCCCCCTTACGCAGGGAGAAAATTTCAATCAACGATAAATAGTAGACTGAATTTTTCAGTTTAGAATCTACATTACGAAGTGATATGATTGTTACCCTATTTCATCTCATTTTAACGATTATTTTTGGAGGGTTCGAACAAGAAGAAGACTGTGATGACCATTATCCAAAAAAATTGTGACTAATTTAGACGAATTTTATAGGTAAGATTTTGAACTATTCCAATCTGTTTATTGCATCTTGTATACTTTTAGACTGTGACTAGAGTCCCGAGTGACGTCAATAAATTCGGGATTGATATTCTGTCCCGAATTCAACGATGCATGATCTTCCATATACGCCTCTTCATAAATATTTATCAATGTTTCATTCAAGAACCAAGGGAGTACATTTACGATGAAATAACCCTTCTTTGATGATCTATTCATTAAAAATTTCATTGAAATATTATACAAACCCCGAATGACTAATGAGTTCTAGAATTGAATGAAGCTTCAGTATATTGTGCATTCTCCATAAACGATTTTCCCTATTATTTATAGGAAAAACATTGTTCTTAGATCTTAGGAAGAAATATTGACGGGTTTCAATCTCATTAAACTTTCAGAGAATAAACCCACCTACTGAGAAGCAGATAAATTACCTATAACGATCATTTGCCGATCTTCTTCGTCGGGCATACTCACAGAAATGGAATTGAAAATACCAAAATGTATAGAGGACATGTTATTGTCTGGTGAGTTGTTTTAAACAATATACATATGTCTGTAATGAAAGTAAAAAAATTAGGGAAACTTATCCTTGACATTCTAATGGTTAAGAACAACAAGAAAAATTTGACAGAGTATCAATTTTGGTTGATCGAAGAATCATCAATGAGATGATCTCGCCGTCATATATTCTAGTTTATTCACTGTCGATGTACATAAATTGACGATACCGAACACAATGATGTTTTTAATTGACGAATAATTAACCCTAGTTACACAAAGCTTCGTTGTTTGGATAAGACTTATTGTTTTGAACTTTTATTTCACGAAGCAAATTTGTCAAATCAAAATTGTCGATCAACCGTATGAGATAAGAGTTTCGAGTTGATGTGGCCGATACTTGATGAAAGTCTTCAAGTGAACATAAAACAGAATCTATGATTTTCACAAAAATGAGTTGTTAAACCTTCGCACGATTTAGTTTACCTGAAGATGCTATTGTGATAGCGAAACACGTGTCGTGATTTATCAGCTCATTTTTGAGGAAATCATAATCTGGTTTTAGTTCAGATAAGAGTTTAACTACACTGCATATACTGTGATTCTATATACTGTTGATCATAGAAAATTATTAAATACACACAAATTGGTATACACCTTTTTGGTTTCAAAGTTGAATCTTGACTACAGAGATTACTCTTTATGAATTTTTCAGATTCGTGGGAAATGGACATATTTTAATATGGAAATTTGTTATTCATGAAATTTTGCTTTGTTTGAATATCAAATTTTCGATTATGCAGGAGATGACAAAATCGTTGTCATTTGTCATATTCATCCATAATAAAATCTTCGTTGGAACCTAACACCATGGCTCTAAAAGGCATATTTAGATATTCAGAAGAAATAGTTCTCTCGATCATAATTAGAATTTTATTTTTATCGAAAGACGAACAAAAGTGGAAATTTGCTTTTTCCATGTGTCCCATTCGGAATAAATGTTCAATATGTCCTCCATTCTTCTTGAGACATATCAAAATTCGATTTGGGACAGACTCTTTCGTATTCCGACAGGATCTAAACCATTTTTTTTTTAACCATGAAATGTTGTTCAGCAGTTCTCTATTCTCTATTACGTTGTCGATATTTTGAATTTAATTATTTCTTGTGAACCTTATATTGGATATTTCCGTTAAATTTTCTTAATTTAACATTCCTCAATTTCTTAAATTCATGAAATGGCAATATATTAAAACCTTTCGCTCCAGAATCTAATTTAAATGTTACATTTGAAGAATTGTTCGTTTCAGGTTACCCTGAATATAGTGCATCTCAGAAAGATATTCCTATTCAGGAGGAGATCGTACTTGCCAAATTGGTTCTAGCTCTACAAATAGATTTCTTCTCAATTGGCGAGGAAATAGACTTCGAGAAAGTTAAACCGAAACTGCTCCATGGATTCAAGATTCTGCTCGGAATTACAGTTTTTGTTTCATCATTTTTGTCCTATGGACTTTTTCAGTTCATTCTCAAGGCACCTGAATGTAAGTTGAGGAAATTCAATTTTTTTTCACATTAAATTATTGTGTTGCTCTAAGCAGTCATATGTAATTTATATAAGAACTAGCTAACCTGGCAGAAGTTCTCCTGACATAGTGAGGAAATATTTAGAAGTACCGTTTATACATACATATAATATTATAATGAAATGTAAACAAGGCCCGTTTGAGGTTACCCAGAATTGTGTTCAACAGTCAAAATTCGGCCATTCATCATCAAGTCATCGGTGCTATTCGTTCAACGTTCGGTTAACGTACGACTATGTTTACCTGTATACGTATGAGTGATAGAACTCTAGTTTACGTAGGTCGTGAAGCTGACGCTAAAGTTAACGTTAAAAACTGACGAATGCGCATGCGTAGATGTCAATTATAACTTAAACGTTTACGCAGGGCCGGCGTGAGTAATTTCGGCGCCTGAAGCAAAAAAATGTTCGGCGCCCTAGACAAAATATGATACCCTATTCTCGTTCTCTTTTCGTGAGAAACTAACAAGAGTAGTAGTCATTTTTGGTCACTTCTTTCGTTTTCGAGTTATAAGCGAAAATTTGAAAAATAGCGATATCGAAATAAATTTATATCTCCGCTAATACTCATGATAAAGCTCTGAAATTGAAGGCCCTTCTTTACGTAGAATCCATTGGCCTGTTTGCCTTTTTAGTAGGATTTTTAATCACGAAGCTATGACCCAAAGTTTTGTTTTTTTGAATGGGGACACTAGATTTCTGTGCATTTTTTGTAAGCTTAATTCTTACTGATTTCAAAAAACACTGCGCAAAAAAATTAACGCACATTCTGAAAATCTCAATTTTAACGAAAGTTAACTCTACATTGACTTTATAACTTATTTTTTATGTTCTCTCGGGAAGGTTTTGAACGAAACAAGTCACATTAAATGGAAGAAAAATTCAGGATTTCACCGAATCCTATGAACGAAGAAAGAAAAATGAACAATTTTCAAAATACTGAAATGCTGATAAGTGATTTAATACTTGGTATTTCCACCCCTTGCGTTATTCACAGCTCGGCAACGACGGTTCATACTCAAAATGAGTGATCTTAAAATGTTCTGATCTAATCCTTCCCAGATTTCTCCGAGTTGGATTCCTAAGTCATTGAGAGTAGCTGGATGATTTTCTGAACTTCTCAGCCTTCTATTGAGGTTGTCCCAAACCTGCTCAATCGAATTGAGATCTGGACTTCTTGCTGACCATTCCATTCGAGAGACTTCTTCAAGGTATGTACTCCTGAACGATGCGCGCACGATGGGTGTCTGGCATTATCGTCCATAAAAATGAAATTTTCACCAATGTATGGGGCAAATGGCACTACATGCTCTTCAAGAATGTTCCTTGTATACTTATCAGCATTCATAGCTCCATTATCAACGACGACTAGGTCTGTGCGAGCAGTCAAAGATATTCCACCCCATACCATAATCGATCCTCCCCCGAAACCAGTAGTATTCAGGAAATTGCACTGAGCATATCTTTCATGTGGACGTCTGTATACAAGGGAACGTCGATCACAATGGTAGAGGCAGAATCTAGACTCATCTGTGAAGAGAACTCTTTCCCAATCGGCCTCTTCCCAATGGATATGCTCTCTCGCAAAATCCAAACGCGCCCTTCGATGGGCTGGGGTAAGAGCTGGGTCTCTTGCCGCGACACGAGGCCTTTAATCATATTCTCTGAGGTGATTTCTTATTGTCTGAGTGCTAATTTGCACCTCATGAGTTTGCTCAAGCTGAAGTTGAAGGAAGCGAGCGGTTGCAAACCGTTGTCCCAACGAAGAAACTCTCAAGTAGCGTTCTTGAATGGCAGTTGTTACCCGTGGTCTACTCTGTCCTGGTCTTCGGACATTCATACCTGTCTCTCTGAATCGCTGCAACATTCTGGACACACTTGCGTGTTTCGCGTTGCATAGCGATCGAGTGTAGAAAATCAAACGAAAGAAAAACTATTGATCACTAGAATTGATCGAACTGATTTTAGAATGGAGCCAATCCAATACATTCAAAATCTGATAATATCATCTTTTTTTATTCCTGCTGGGAAAAAACATCTGTATTGAAGAAAACAGAAAACCGTTGAAAGTGGATAACATATGCATGCATAATTCTGATAAAATAAGAATAAATTTGAGATTTCCATAATGTGCGTTAATTTTTTTGCGCAGTGTATATAACATCATATATTCATTGTTATAAAAATTCATGAAATATATCTTAGATTGAAATTTTGTGAAAGTTGGTAAAAAGCATAGAAAGAATGACATTGCCGGAAGGAGACTGCTCTTGGTATAGAAAGCTGTATTTTTCAGTGCTCGTCAAAATTAGAAACCATAGAAATATTGAGAAAAAAAGTTTTTGACCATTTTTTTATAATTTTATAATTATATTGATACAAACCATATGATGTTAAATATTTTTGAAATCAGTAAAAACTAAGCTTTCGAAAAATTCAACAGAAATCTGGTGTTCCCAAAAAAAAAATTTTTGGGTCATAGCTTGATAATCAAATATCCTGCAAAAAAGGCGAGCACGCCACTGGATTCTACGTAAAAAAAGCCTGCATAACGTTTTAATTTCAGAGCTCTATCATAAGTATTAACGGAGATATTTTATTTCGATATCGATATATATTTTTTCAATTTTCGCTTATTACTCGAAAAAAAAAGAAAGTGGTCAAAAATGACCATACATACTCCTCTTGTTACTTTCTCCCTAAAAGAGAACGAGAATGGCTAATCAGATTTCGTCTATCTTCTCTGGTTTAAAAGCTGTAGTTCTAAAACATCGAAATTTTGCCCACCCTGTACTCCATTAACCACCCCCATCGCACAAAAAAAACATCCTCTCCGATGATAATACACAAATTTCTTCTTCCCATGAATAATTTTGAATAGGTGCTTGAAAAAATTAAATTTTAGTTCATGAGGAATATTTGAAATTGAAGATGAAATTCCAAAAGGCGCATGGTAAACTGAGTCGATATGCCGCCCCTCAGACAGTGGCGCCTGAAACATTCGCTTTCACTGTTTCACCCCTAACGCCGGCCCTGCGTTTACGTTCATGGCACTTCAACTCTCTAATGAGAAAGCACGCTCTGATATCGAATTATGAAGTACAAAATAATTTTCAATTGAAAAACTGGAATTCGGAATAACAATTACGATTAATTAATATTAACTTGCAAAGAGAATGAAAAAAATTGAGTCGCCAACAGAATAATTCAAATTATATTGAAAAATCATTTGGTGCAAAACTCTAAATTTTCCTAATAACTTATTTCCCCCCCCTCTCTCACTCTCTCTCTCCAGAATGTGCTCTACATATAAATCTCTACACATAAAGCACTTCAGGCTTTTTCATTATAATTCGAACTATTCTGTTGATGACTCAACTTTTCCTTGGTTCTCTTCTTAAATCAACTAATCGTTATGGATATTTGGACTTCCAATTCGTTTCAACTCTTCCTAATTAAAAGTTATTTTATCCTTTCCGGTTCGTTTCGATATCAAAGCGTGTTGTTTTTTCAACTTACAATTCATTTGTAACCATGATGATGTCAGTTGATACCTTGCTCTTATGCTCAACAAATAGGCACACAATCTTATGTCCCATCTCTTACCTTAACAATTTCTTCGTTGTTCAGTGTTTCTCTCTAGAGATTAATTTAATTAATTGAAATATCATTTTCAGATGACAGGTTGAAGCCTCAAGTAGTCATCGCAGTATGCAGCCTGTTACAATGCTTTGATCTGCCAGCTCAGACGTCAGTGTACTTTTGGCAATCTGAAAACATGGTGAAATTCGTGAATCAATACATGAATACATGCCGAAGGATATCAGACAATCCGAGGGAATATTACAGATCATTGGCAATCAAAAGAAACTTATTTAAATACTTCATACGTTATATTTCGACGTGCAATGTGTTTGTTCACTATTACGAAGGTAGCACCTGTTCGGATAATGATCTTAGATTTGCTTGTAGGGTATCCCTACCATTATGGTATCCTGTCGAAACAAACTACTTTCCAGGTAGGCCGGTTTCATGTATAAGTGCACCTACTGACGACAACTGTATGATTCAGAAAAACATACAGAAATTCAAAATATTCTCAGAACTATTTTCGGTAGAAAAGAAGACCGGATAAGGTTTCGAGTTGACGTAGGTTCAAAAAAATTCGTCGTCAAGTATGCTATGGAATTTTTGATTTCGTGTGTCTAAACATAATTCCTAGTTTATGCTGTAGATAATCAATCTTTCTGAAGTAACGTTTTCCAATGTATTAGAGTTTTCTATGAAACAGGAATAGTTTAAAAAAACGATGTTGGAAATGTAATAGCATAAGCTCCACAAACCTTTGTATGGGTTTGATCTCAAGTAGCGGGACTCTCCGTTGGAACACCTTACATAATTTTGAAGAAGCTATCAAGCTGTATCCATATAGATTGACGTGTTGTCAGAAAATTGAAGATGTTGATTACCCTCGTAGGATGGCCTTCTACTAGTGATTTCCCAGCGGTACTGAACGGCGAGAACTGTTCGCAAGTACATCACGTCGTTCAGAGCAAAGTGGCCCAAGCCACAATTTTTCTGAAATTCTGTTTAAATCAAATTTTGATTCATTTGTAGGGCGTTCTTATATACTGTTATAACTCTATTCGAAAAAATGAGACGCCTCATATAAGATTTATGTGCAAATTGATCGCCACGATGTTAATTATCAAATTGAACATGAATATAACTTCAATAGAGGATTCACTTTGGTAGTTTATTCTGTTAAGTTGCTGTCGACGGTGCTTTTTTTACACCTACTATGTGATGTACTGGGTATTTACCCGCGATATGTGTTGTTGCGAAAATGGAGCACTCCAATAAGTCCTGGTGGCTTTTTTTAAATCAAATTTGTGAAGTCGCATTTCCCCATTGGTTATTCCCAACAACTTCCCCGTGACTGAACCTGAAGAACTGGGGGACAGTTTGGCAGCACACTATCCTGAACAGAATAGCAATCCTTAAACTTCCGTAGCCTACTTGACGATGAATTTAGTGAACGCACATTTCTTTCATTAACAGATAACGAACTATGCCAATATTCAATGAATATTTTAATTATTATTATTTTATTTTTATTATCGGGAGACCAATCACAATAATGGAATTCTGTTTCGTTCTGTTTTAGTAAGGGAAATCTTTGTACTTGTGTTTATTGTGATAGCATGGAGGCTTATAATAGTGGTTTTGCATGAACCGATTGATTCATACATTATAGCAAAACTCTTTGAGTACAAGTGTCAACGTTTGATCAAACTCATGCAGAAAACTTCGTTAAGCAGAGTGCAGAATTTAGAACTTGTGAAGCGAAAGTTTCGCGATATTGTAGACTGTCATCAAGAACTGAAATTGTAAGTAATTTTGGTTTATTACATCTTTAGGTGGTTTGAATGGAAGAATCATTCACTTAAGATTTCCAACTGGTGAGGAAAAAAAATAGACTGCTATGAATAAAAAATGATTTATTCTTGAAGTTTTCATATTGCAGACTTAAAAGTATAATGGCCGGTTTCAAAATCAAACCTACAGTTCCTTTAATTTTAAAGCTTCCTTTCACCCTACTTAAAATTACAGTAAAGGAAGCTTTAAGTTTAAAGTGACTTTCAATTTGATTGTGAAACTGTAACAAGATAATTATGATTATTGACTTGACTGATGACTTGTTTCAAATTTTATTCTTTCTGGTGTGATCTTTTGAAACCAATAAATGTTATCATTATTATTATTATTACTACTATTATTTTCACATATTACTGAGAATGTATGTAGAACTGATAAAGAGGCATTGGGAATATTTTGGAAATAAACAAATTAACAAATTCAAGATGTTGCTGACATTTCAGTTTTCATTTTGATGGTCTTTCTAGTTTTAATCGAGAAGGTAATTATGAATAGAGTGAAATAATTCAGACCATTTGTAAGCAACAAATGATAAAATGTAGTCAATACACAGGTAATCATAACGTGCCGTAGTTTATTATTAAATACCTATCTATTAATCGATCAGATATGTTATCCCAATGAATAGTAGAATCCTAACTTTCGAAATAACCTTTGGATGTGTGATATGACAGTTTCGCCCATGTTCATTGTAATAAACGAAATTATGTAATTCAGATGCATAACACCTGCTGACAATTAAATCAACAAATGTTATGATCTAAGTAGAACTGAATAACTACCATCACTCAAAGTATTAACAGAAATTCCATTTCGTCGACAAAGAGTAGATGCTGACTATGGTTTCGGTCTCATATGACCTCGCCTGAGCAACATAACTCCTACGTCAATGGAACTGGAATGCACAGAACATAAACATCATGCTGGAATGAATTGCCGGCTCCGTTTATTCGTCAGTTGGGTTGGTTCCTGGTTCCTGTTATTTCTCTGTCAGATATCGCTACGGTGTACCTATTTGTACATGATATCCGCTATGGACATCGAATAAGAAAAGCTTTTTGCGTACGGATCTACTCATATAATTTTTTTTCACAGGTGTTTCGAGTCGTTACGGGAAGTATTAGGTGCATTAACATATCCAGGACTGATATGTTTCATCCCAATCACTGCCTGCTTTTCAACTGCATTTGTGCAGGTATTTTCTTCCGAACAGATTACAGATTACCCTCTTCCTTATAGAAATCCTTTTATCTACCACGTATTTTTATAATTTTTTTGCGTGGTGCATATGCGCCAATTGATGTTTTTTAATGAAACGTATTCTTCAATCCACTTTTTAGCATCTCCTTATTTCTTCAATTTGACCCTTATTTTCCTGGGAATTTTCGAAAATATTTCTAGGCATTGGATAAATTTGTCGCATCATCATTGACAGTTAAAAAACAACAAATTAAACCACCTGTTACGACTTTGAAACACAATTTGACACTCGCACTTGAACTGACGAGGCCCAGTGCAAAGATTAGAGGTCAATATATAATCTTTGTTCCAGTGGTGCAGTTCAAGTTCAAGCTGCGTTTAAGTTTGAACCCTGCTCAACTTGGACAAATCCGTACAAGTTTGAACTAGGTTCAATGTTGATCTCGGCTCGAATTCAAATTGTTCAACCGGGCCTTAATAGCTAATCCCGCTGGTTGCCATATTCATGCACAGAATGTCTAAAGGCATACGTGGTCATTGTTTCTTAACTTCATTCAAAATTATACGATTGAAAACAGATTTTTGCTGTCTACTCCAAAATTTTATTGAAATGATCGCTATACAGGGTCCTGCAATAATGCGTTAGGCCTCCATATAGCTGCCAAACGAGACGTTTTAAGAACTTAGTTGAGAAGCATTCCCTTTGTACTTCTTGTATTTGTCAGGAAATTATTTTCTGATATACAGGGTGTTCCCAAATAAAATTATTCAACAAATGGGTGATTTTTTAAATGCAACACACTTAAATATTTGCGTATTTTGCGTTTCTATCTCTTCTGGAAATCGGTAAAGAGCTTTTACCAAACTACTGTTACGTCGAAATTTTGCTGTTTTTTCTGAATAAGATCCGTATCGTTGGAAAAATATCCCTAATATTTTGCATCATGGTAGAAGTATTGAAGAGTATTGAAAATATTCTAAAATATAAGGAGTGTTCCATTTGAAAAATCACTCATTTGTTGAATAATTTTATTTGGGAACACCCTGTATATTAGAAAATAATTTCCTGAGATGCAGAATTGAAAGTACAAAGGGAATGCTTTTCAACTAAATTTCTTAAACGTCTGGTTGGGTAGTTATGGAAGCCTAACGCACTATTGCAGGACCCTGTATACAGGATAGTCAAACAAAAATTTAACACCTCGATTGTCCAACTTCAAAACGAGAATGTAGAAAATCGCTCGGACTCGTCAATTGCTGATTCGAGTATGAACAACTTTTCCACTTTTTTCATCCCCGCAACTTCAACCCCATGACAGGGGTGAGCACAACTCGTTGATTTTGAATAGGGATGAGGCGTGTTGCGATAAGATATTTTGAAGTATCGAGTACTATCTGACCCTAAAATTTTGCTTCAAAATATAAATCGATTATAAAATACATAACAGCGAAAATAGTGAAAAAGGCAATGTGAAATTTATCTCGAGAATATTATTCGCATCTGACACATTTCAAAGGTATTCAGTAGTTATGTTGTTAAGTTTGTCCAAAATGTGGTCAGACCATATTTTTGATTAACCTCATTCTATTGTGAATTATTAAGAAAGTAACAAGTGTGTCAAAGCGATTATAAATTTGTAGTAGAATTAAAATGGTGTATTCCGTAGAAGAGAGGGTGGAAATGATAAAAAAAATTTTTAAAAATATCGACTCTGCATGGAAGTGAATGGTGCCCATTTCCAGCATTTAATAAACTAACAACAAAATTAAATAACTACTCTTCCACTATCCACATCTTCAACATGAGGTATAGCAACACCCCTCATCCCTAATCAAAATCATGCGGTCAAGAGGACTTTTTCATACCTGAAATCAATAGATTTATTCAAGAAAATCGATATTTTTCATATTATTTTCTTTATGTAAAAATGAATGAAAACCTCCTAGACTAAATCTGGTTCCAGAGACGGTAATATGAAGACAAAAACAAACAACACACTTCCACATTCGTAATATAAGTATTGAAGATTTTCTCCTTATATCATTATCATCCTGGGTACCGAGTTACTCCTCAGAAACTCTGTGAGCTTGTACTTCTTACTGTGTCCTTAGGCACAGCACTGTTAATTTTAACCCAACATAACGACCATAAACTTTCTTCTTTAACTCTCCACGAAAATATCACCGTATAATTTTGAGTGTGGTTAAGAAAAAATGAGAATACATAATCAACCACCGAGTTAGTGTATCTGATTTCCCATCTTCTTGTTAATGAGTATGGTACAACGCACGACGCATCAATTATTTAACTCTCATCAGATAAGGAAGGTTTTTCGGGTAGATAATTTTCGTTCCCCTTAGAGTTTTTGCTATTGATACTTTTTTCATAGATCTTTTAAACATTGAATGATATTGAAAGAAGCATTTTCGAATATTTCAGGATTTCAATAAGGCTTATCTGCTCGAGGGCTTGTTATTAGCGGCAATTTGTTACTTAAATTTCCATTCGTGGCAGAAAATAACAGATTTGGTGAGTATGCACAGAAATTCTTCCTATAGTGATGTGCTGAAGGAAAACCTTATTTAGTTTTGGTGTTTTGTTCAATTCATATGATTGCATTCACTATTTCACGTTAGTGACATTGATTTCCGCTTGGTGGATAGACTCCAAACTTAAATTGAGCATTTTTTGTGGAAACAAACCATTTTCCATTAATTATCCACCACGTGAAAGATTCGATTCAATATCCAGTTTGGAAAAGAATTGGTGCATGGAAAGCCACGCGATAGTGAAACTTTTTAAGCCACTTCACTCTCCCTGCTGAGGGAATATATTTCAATCGAATAAAATTATAACATACATTGTTTAAAAATAATCCCGTTCCTTAAATTTTTTTATATCGTGATTTTTAGAGAGAGACGCAAACCAACATGTTTCATGCATGCTGGTGGTACATAACATAAACAGAACATAACTGTGCGATACTGTTCATTCATAAATAAATGTGACATATACATAACATACTCATTTCCCGAGATACATATCACAAATCATGTAATATTTATGTATGCTAAACATTAATTGTTTTTCATGAATGGTAGACGGTATATCAATTTTGAATTAACTGTGATATGTATCAAGGGGAATGAGAATGTTATGTATATGGTACATTCATTTATGAATGCACAGTTTCCTTTCGTATGTTATGTAGCACTCAGAGCATCAAATCCATATTATTCCGATATGAGCACATATACATTATATATCAATCAATCAATCAAATTTTATCATCAATGAGTTACATAAATGGTACATATTCTGTTGCAGGCAGTCTGAATATGATAATTATTAATATTCATGAATTAGATAAAACTTGTAAGCCCAGCGATCTACTTTTTCGGTGGAGCCATCTTTTACCATCAAATCATTTTGAACTGACCTATTTTCTGGAGAAGGTCCTTAAAACATTCTGAATAATAGAAAGAATATCGCTTCATTTGATCGTTGGAGGTCATAGGCATAGAGACATGGACTGAGCAATGTCAGCATGAAATTGGCTATTTTATACAAAGAGAGAAATGATCGTCGGGCCTTTTATTGTCTATTTTTTGTTCACATAGCGGTGAGTGTGGACCAATCAAATTTCTAGAAAAAGACAACTACATGCCCGATGTTCATCCTCGGAACTGTATTATGAACAAAAATTATGTTAGGATATTTTACTCATCCCTCTATGTACTTTAGCTACCAATTTCCTCGTCCGGTCATTTTCAACTGACTCATCTTCTACAGAAGAAATCCTTTAAACATTCTGAATAGAAAAAAAACAGAATATCGGTTCATTTTGATCGTTGGAGGTGGGGTTCTAGGGCTGTCAGAATGAAACAAAATTTGTTATGAGTACATTCTAAAGCCCGTTTGCAACAGCCGAGAATTGTCTAGAGAATTTACACGAGAATTCATGCGCCGTGAATTCTTTACCGTTACATACACACTTTCGGTAGAATTCAGTGTTCAGTTGCATACAAAATAATCTCTGCCGTTTTCTTACCACAATTTGTTAGAGAAATCTCCAGAGAATTCTCGGCTGTTACAAACGGGCTTAACACATCCCTCTATCCACCAATTTTCTTGGGCGGTCATTCTGAACTTGAAAAACATGAGGAATATGCGCGTCATCGTAATATGAAAATCAAAAATGAAATCACAGATTATAAAACACGATCTATAGTCCTTGGTATGAAATATGAAATAGAGTAGGTTCATTGGCGTAAGCGGACGTGTGTAATTGTGCTCTGCGGGATACGCCTGGAAAAGTTATCTTTTCTCTGAAACCACCGGATATAAATACAATACTCATTCTGTTTATCTACGCCCTCATTAGAATTTTGTGAAATGGGTACATGGCAAAAGTTCACTTCGATCCATTGCAAAATAATTTTTTATTTCAGTTTCAAAAAGTGTTACTTTATATGTCGAAATTAGAAAAAATATTTTTTCTACTACCTTTTCTTACTTACTTCAGTTTCTAAAGTATTATTAAAAACTACTTTCCGCCAATAGTACCAGTGTGAGAAAGTGACGCGTTCAAATCTGAAATAAGTGCGAAAAATATGTAAAAGTCACAGGACTAGAAAATATAATTTCCAATGAGTTTAATAACTGCGGATATTCAAGGTTTTCAATTTTTTCTAGGGAGAAAACATTCAAGAAGCTGCCTACAATATGGATTGGTACGACATGGATAAGGCAATGAATAAAGAATACTTAATTTTTCTTATGAAACTTCAGCGGCCGCATGAGTTGCAATCATTTATATTTGTTCTGCAGAAGCCATTGTTTCTTCAGGTAAATATCAAGGTTTACAACATTTCTGTTCACGAAACTAATAGATTTTTGCTTCATTATGGAAGATAGCAAGTCGAGTAAATATAGTTATTTTCCTATCAAGTGCGGAAAGTGATACTTGCCCGCACGAAACTGCCGTTGCCCGAACGATGCGAAGCAGAGTTCGGGTAAGCAGTTGAGTGCGGGCAAGACACTTTCCGCAAGAGTTAGGAACAATATTTTTTCTACAAGCGCTTGAAATATATAAATATATCAATTGCACGATACAGATCATATCTCATTTGATTAATTCATATAAAATGGCAGACGTAATTCTGCATGTCGCTACTATGGGTTACTCATCGTTGACGTTCGGTGCATAGAGACATGATAGAATTTAATTTATTCTATAAGATTTGCGTGCGGGAAAAACCCCTGCTAATCCATTCCCGCACGCAAATGCGTGCGGGAAAGAAATAGCAGGCGTTTTTCCCGCACGTTTTGGAAAAGTGACTCTTTGCAACTTGAAATGCGTGCGGGAAAAAGGTTGAAAGCGCACGCTTGTAGAAAAAAAATATTATTGTTTCGAGGGAAAAATAATTGAATCTGTAAATCTCTGGATCCTCGTTTTGGCTTTCAAAAATATCAAAATATCATTTCTTGTAGCAAGTCTCCTTATTTTCTGTATCGATTCTTTTACCGTGTAAGTCTTATGGCAATACCGATGGAAATATCCAAAATATCTTAATTGTAAAATATTGTTAAGAATGAAGAATACACTTCCTTGTGACATGGCTGCATAAACTACTACAGTCATTTTCACATGAAATTTGAGTAGGATCAGTCTTGCCAACGAGGATTAATGTGAATCAGTGATGAAAGGACTGTCGAATCGAAAATACTATAATGCGAGCAAAGAGTTAGACGATGAGACCATTGAGTGAAAACTAACCCTTGATGAAGATTTTTGAATAAAAATCAAAACCGGTCGACATTGTTTTCAAGATAGTGGTTTTGATTTGAACCCAGAGCTTCTTTCTCTAAAACAAACCTCTGCATAAAAGGTTTCACAGCATTAACATTCAAGAGGACTGCACTGTCACATTCAATTCTCCACATCATCAACCTCTCCTTCTTATCCACCACTGTATCTCCTCAAGCATTAACAAAGTGCAATAACTAAGAATATACCATATTCACGTGTTCGATGTCATATTTCTTATTTATTTTTCAGATTTCTGAGTTATTCTCTCAAACTGCAGAAATCTTCTTGTCGCCATATTATTTCCAATATCTAAGATAGACATATTGCCATACTATGGGGTACTTCCGATATTCCTGAACAGTACCAAAGAGTTGGTTACTCTTTGACAGTACAGTCAGTATTCCCAGAGACAAAGCCTATTGGCTCATTCGTTCAGAGTTCTATTGTTATTCGAATGTGGGCCAGTAACCAGCAATATCGGAACTCGCCCTATAAGCTGTCATCGTCAGTTTATTTTCCTCATTGGTTAATCTTATTCCTTATGATGCTTACGTCTGACCACAATTTTTATTGGTGCTGTTAATTTTTTAGGACTAATTTGTCTCTGTCTTTTCAGCTGATGCGAAGCGTTTACTCATTCTTCATGTTGATGTACCAAATGAATTGAGGATTGGATATTATCCTCTGCACAACTGAGAATGATTTTAAATTTCTGATTGTTCAAACAGAATTCAATATATTTGCTTTAATTCTTGTGCGTATCATTTCGAATCATTGGAACCTTCGTTCGAAATAGTACAGAAGTTGAAGCTTGAATTGTCTAGACACTAATAAAAAATAGTGGGTACCTCTACCTATATGTCCCAATCTTGCTCACACAACTGTTATTAGGAATTTAAATGTAGAGTGCAGCGACATGAGTGATAACTCCATACTTCTTGGCTCTTCACAAGATCATAACAGAAGGACAATGATTATATGAGAGCTACTGCTATGATACCTCACTAACTAACAAATTGTACCTTTCACATTCATATAAAAACTTCAAATTAGATTGTTGAATATTTGAATAAAGTTTTTGAAGTATTTGTATTTCATTCTTTTGACAGACCAATAATTGAAAGTTGACGTTTAGATTTCATGTAGTTTGTGTTTTTTGATGTTAGTAACCATGACAACTTTAAAACACGTGTTTCAAAGTGGCATTCAAACACGCTGGGGCGTACTTGAAATGAGTAAAATAGGGTTATGATAAAAAAAAATAAAAACCCGGTTACAAGCCCTATCTCTATTCGTACTTGGAATGGAATCACTCGAACGAAAGAATGATAGAGTCGCACTTCATCGTGGTCAACGGCCTGAAACGTTAGACAGAAATCAGGGCGCTCAAAATGAATATTTCAGAAATTCAATCTCGGCTAATCACATATTTAAACACTCGGTATAGACTTAATCGAAATTCAGAATTAACACCAGCTACCGTATGAATATTTATATACCCGCACCGGTTGAAGGTGGAAACAGAATGTCTTTCTAACACCGAAAATCGGTAAATTTCGCGTCGATGAAAATATCTTGACTCTGGCTTTTCAGTACTAGTGTACAAAAACTCGGCTATCTCCCAATTCAGGATGTTTTTCACGGTGGGACATGAAACTTCATTACATCCCCCTTGCGCTGAGAGAAAATTTCAATCAACGATAAATAGTAGACTGAATATTTCAGTTTAGAATCTACATTACGAAGTGATATTATTGTTACCCTATTTCATCTCATTTTAACGATTATTGTTGGAGGGTTCGGACAAGAAGAAGACTGTGATGACCATTATCCAAAAAAATTGTGTTATTTATATTTTTTGAGTAACCCAGTAAAAGATTTGTAACATTCACGATGATAACCAGAGTCATAAAAATCATCTGGTAAAACTTAAACTATGTCTTTGTATTTTGGGTTATGTATTTTTCGTTGTTTTAAAATTTTTATACACTCATCAAGTATGTCTGCGGAAATTAATATTGATCTATCATGAGATTGTTTACACATTTAAATTTTTCTCCTTCCATGATCTTCCATATACACCTCTTCATAAATATTTATCAATGTTTCATTCAAGAACCAAGGGACTATTCATTACATTTGGACATTTACGATGCAATAACCCTTCTTTGATGATCTATTTATTGAAAATTTCATTGAAATATTATACAAACCCCGAATGACTAATGAGTTCAAGAATTGAACTTGAAGTATATTGTGCATTCTTCAGAAACGATTTTCCCTATTATTTATAGGAAAAACATTGTTCTTAGATCTTAGAAAGAAATATTGACGGGTTTCAATCTCATTAAACTTTCAGAGAATAAACCCACCTACTGAAGAGCAGATAAATTACCTATAACGATCATTTGCCCAACTTCTTCGTCAGGCATACTCACAGAAATGGAATTGAAAATACCAAAATGTATAGAGAACATATTATTGTCTGGTGAGTTGTTTTAAACAATATACTTATGACTGTAATGAAAGTAAAAAGATTGGGGAAACTTATCCTTAACATTCTAATGGGTAAGAACAACAAGAAAAATTTGACAGAGTATCAATTTTGGTTGATCGAAGAATCATCAATGAGCTGATCTCGCCGTCATATATTCTAGTTGATTCACTGTCGATGTACATAAATTGACGATAAATTGACAAAGCTTCGTTGTTTGGATAAGACTTATTGTTTTATACTTTTATTTCACGAAGCAAATTTGTCAAATCAAAATTGTCGATCAACCATATGAGATAAGAGTTTTGAGTTGATGTGGCCGATACTTGATGAAAGTCTTCAAGAGAACTCAAAACAGAATCTATGATTCACACAAAAATGATTTGTTAAACCTCGACACGGCTTAGTTTACCTGAAGATACTATTGTGATAGCGAAACACGAAATTCATGAGCCCCTCGAATATTATATTTCTATAGAATTAGAATATGGAAACTGTTGTATCGTGCTCCCTCTCGAAAAACAACGATGTGATTGGATTGGAGAATTGAAAATAAAAATCCTTTCTGAATTATCAAAGAAGCCGCCTCAAACCAAACAACTATAGGTTATGGGTTAACGCTCATGGAAGGGAATGCCGATCAGCGTTATATCGTAAATAAGTTGTAGTAAAAAAGGAATTGTCCAATACAGTGAGGAGTCGACTCACATATTTACGAATATGATAGGACTGAAGCGTATTTGATGATTTTGGATATTAGATAAATTTGTGTATTTGTTTCCTTCTGGATATTCCTTTGATGCTATGAATTTTCTTACACACAATTTTTTGTTCGTCCAAGCATAAACCCTAATGCCGACAAGTCGTTGGTTGTTGGAAGACGTAGTTTATTCACAAGGAAAAGTAAAAGTCGAAAATCCTACTTAGATTTTGCATACTGCGAATCGTTGTTGAATACAGTGTGGTGTTTTGAGACCTTTTGAATTAGTAAATCAAATTAGTGAATTAAATTATATACATAGTTCTAATATTCCATTGAGGTGTGTTATAGATTAATTATTCATTCTACTATCGTACTGATTGAAATTTATTTTGGGAGGATTTTGCATCTCTTCACAAACAAAAACTAAACCTTTGAACGAAAAACAAAAATCAAAAAATTGTATTTACAACATACCCTGTATTTGTGGTAAAAGTTATACAGGTGAAACGTCCAGACCTCTAGAAATAAGAAAACGCGAACATAAAAATAATATTAAAAATAGAGAAATTAATCGATCACAAATCGCTGATCACATTTGTTCTAATACGGGAGACCACATGATGGATTGGGACAACACAAAAATTTTAATGACAGAACCAGACCATTATAAACGAAAAATTAAAGAGTCTACGTGTATTCTATTAGATCAGGATAATAATTTGGCAAATTGTTCGGTAGGAATAGATCATATTTGGATCAATTTATTAAAGAAGGAACTGTCATCCGGTAATTTCAAAATTAAATGAATCAACGTTTCTGTGCAGTCTCTGTTTCTGTGTGTTGACAATTAATGTCAGACAAAAAGCGACAATTCCAGAAGATTTTCAAAAGTAGATTTTTTCGTCTGATGAAGGAGTCTGATATAGACTCCGAAACGTTACGAAGAATTATAGTTTCAACGTTATTTATTTTGAGTTCATTGTCAGGCAACAATTTTTTCTAGTTAATTTGCTCCTGACAAATTAGTGCAAGAATTCACGCAGGAGCAAATCGTTGATTGCATTTTTAATTAATTTTGTTTCAGAGATTGGGAGTGAAAGCCCTAAAAGGTTTGTGAAGAGATACTATCGTACTGCCGTAAATAATTCCATAAATAACACAAAGATTATATATATTTTTTTCAAAATTTCATCAAAATTAATATTAGGTATTGTTTTTCACACCACTGATTAAGAATATTTCCTACTTAATAGTATTGGTGAAAAAACCTTTCACTGTCAAAAAACATAAATATACTGATAATTCGAGGTAAGAAATTGTTCAGTCAGAATAATCGGGAAGAATCATTCTCGTTCTACTACTGCATAAGAATAATTTGATTATTCATTCATTTCGTTTTTTTCGGCAAAAATAGAATTGCCGACCTCCTTAGAAATGAAGCGGAATTGTTTTGAAATTCACGTTTTTATTCAAAGAATACTTACAAATGTCAGAAGGGAAGAAAAAACGTTTTGAAGAATTGGAAAAAATTTCCTCAGAAATGGAGAATTTTTTTCAACTTCTAATGAAAAAGGGCTATAATAACAGTTGTGGCTCGTCGGGATCGTTGCCAACAATTCACGAGGACTGCAAAAATCAAGAACAAAAAACCGAAGAGAATGCGATCAAAATACCGATAAAAAAAAGCTGAAAAACAAACATCCCTAAAAATGCCCCAAACCCATGACGAACCCCATCAAGAGATACCTATTTCGAAAAGATGAAGATGTATGTGTTGTTGAAGATGTAATCTTTTCCTCATTGAGAGATCCAGGTCTTTATCTAGTAGTGAAAGTCCTGATATCTGGGCAGTTCATAGTAAAGGTAAATAAAACAATATTCAAAATAAAATTACTTAATATATCCTCAACATGTTTCAAACGATATGCACAAGAGAGACATGCGTATATTAATCATAAGATTAAACTCCTAACTCCCTTTTTATATCAAAAAAATGAAATTTTTAATTTCAATAATGCGAAACGAAAATTTTTATCACATCTCTGATCTAAATCTTATCCTCATCCTATAGTAAAATTAAACTTAACAGATACAATAATACATCTTAAATTTAGTCATAAGATTTAGAACTTAAATCTTTGATATTCGAAAAATTTGGATTTTTAATTATTCTGCCACTGGATTAGTACCTGCATTGACTTCATTTTCTGAATTAGTTGCATTGCCAATAAAGTAAATATTAATATTATTTCTACAATACTCTACATCATTTCTCTACTAGATTTTTAAAATATTTTGTCCAAGATTATATTCCTTTAGACGAAAAATCTTCTTTTCCGTCTCAGAATAATGCCATTTCTTTCTTTTTTCACTAAATACGATCTATCATTATGTAAATCCACAACTATACCTTTGGTCTTCAGCAAACGTTTCAACCGAAACTCAGAAACATGCAAGTAATCAATGAGAAGTGAATTGTAATTTCTCGATAATATTTTCGTCTCCAAGTTGTTGAAGTTTTTCTTTTGGTCTTTTGTGAAGATTGAATGGAATTTTTCGCGGTGGTTGAATTATTGGAGTTATATTTGGGTCAACTTCTA
Organism: Coccinella septempunctata; assembly: GCF_907165205.1. Taxonomy (NCBI): domain Eukaryota; kingdom Metazoa; phylum Arthropoda; class Insecta; order Coleoptera; family Coccinellidae; genus Coccinella; species Coccinella septempunctata. Next base: position 19,309,301 of record NC_058196.1, read on the forward strand.
TGTGACACTCATCTTTCAAACATCTGATACCTGTGAACAGATTACTATAATAAAAAAATAATTGGCATAATTTTCATTCGATATTTCAGAAATTATCTGGTCTTCATTATTTTTAGTCGATATTATTTGAATTTAATTATTTCTTGTCAACCTAATATTGGATATTTCCGTTAAATTTTCTTAATTTAACATTCCTCAATTTCTTAAATTCATGAAATGGCAATATATTAACACCTTTCGCTCCAGTATCTAATTTAAATCCTACATTTAAAGAATTGTTCGTTTCAGGTTACCCTGAATATGGTGCATCTCAGAAAGATATTCCTATTCAGGAGGAGATCGTACTTGCCAAATTGGTTCTAGCACTACAAATAGATTTCTTCTCAATTGGCGAGGAAACAGACTTCGAGAAAGTTAAACCGAAACTGCTCCATGGATTCAAGAATGTGATCGTATTTGCACTTTTTCTTTCATCATTTTTGTCCTATGGGCTTTTTCAGTTCATTCTCAAGGCACCTGAAGGTAAGTGGAAGAATACTTTTTGAAATCATATTAGATATAAGCAACAGATAAAATCTGATTTCAAAAAGTATTCATGCTCTGTACAGTCTGAGATAGCGGATACTCCAAAAAAGATATTCGATTATGTTAAAGGAAATTGGAAAGCGTTGTTTACGTTTACTCCAATAATGGAGTTTCATCCATTTCCTTGCCGAATGTTATCTGATAACAAAGTGAAGTTTTATAACTGAATCCTTTTGATAACTTTAGAATCACTGCTGATTTCCTATACAAATATACAGGGTTGAGATAAAGTTTGGCACCAAATTAATATATTTAAACCGGAACGGACGGTAATTTTGAAATTTATTGTCAGGGGGTGAATGGCGAGCACTTCGAACATTTAAAATGATTTTTTTTCAAATTATTTTCAATAAATTTTTTCTACTAGTAAAAGCCCTGTATTTCTTCTTTTTATAGATTTTCATCAATAATACGTCATGAAAAGCAGAAAGAGTTATCTAATACAAAGTATTTCGTTTTATTTCTCACTATTGATACAAATAACAACGATTTATTTATTTGAATGGATTTTTTCTCAAATGTACAAAAAGACTGAATTTCTTCTTTTTACAGATAATTTTTACATGGAACCCGATATGGACAGATCCGAAACAAGGTGCACTTTCAGAATCTGCAGAAATATACAGGGTACATTTAAATAAAAAAAAGTTTTGTCATTTCCGGTTAAACCGGAAGTATCTCATTAATGAAAATATGCTCATCAGATGCATTGTGGTCCATTACACTCAGCTGCCAAATTTCAAAAATATCGCCCGTTTTGTTTTAAAGATATTAATTTGGTGCCAAACTTTATCCCAAACCTGTATAGTGCATTCAACCTTCATTCATGAAGGTATGAGAAAATACAAGATTGGAATAAAGAAATGTAAACAATGCCCGTTTGAGGTTATGCAGAATTGCATTCAACAGTCAAAATGCGGCCATTCGCAAGTCATCGGTGCTATTCGTTTAACGTACAACAATGTTTACTTTTATACTTATAAGTGATCAAAGATTAACTCCTCTTTGAAGTGATAGAACCCCAGTTTACGTAGGTTGTGAAGCTGACGCTAACGTTAAAAACTGACGAATGCGCATGCGTAGATGTCAATTATAACTTTAACGTTTACGCTCATGCCACTTCAACTCTCTAATAAGAAAGCACTGATATCGAATTATAAAGTAGAAAATAATTTTCAATTGAAAAAATTGGAATACGGAATAACAATTACGATTCGCAAAGAGAATAAAAAAATTGAGTTGCCAACAGAATAATTCAAATGATAATAAAAAAGCATTTGGTCCAATACTCAAAATTATTGTCCTAATAACTTATTTTCCTCTCTCTCTAATAATTAGAATTAGATTTATTCTGTTGATAACTCAGCTTTTCCTTGGTTCTCTTCATAAATCAACTAATCGTTATTTATATTTGGACTTCCAATTATTCGTTTTAACTCTTCCTAATTAAAAGATATTTTCTCCTTTTCGGTTCGTTTCGATATCAAAGCGTGTTGTTTTTTCAACTTACAATTCATTTGTAACCATGATGTCAGTTGATACCTTGGTTCTTATGCTCTTATGCTCAACAAATAGAGGCACACAATATTATGTCCCATGTCTTACTGATTACCTTAACAATTTCTTCGTTGTTCAGTGTTTCTCTCTAGAGATTAATTTAATTAATTGAAATATCATTTTCAGATGACAGGTTGAAGCGTCAGGTGATCATCGCAGTAATCAGCCTGTTACAATGCTTTGATTTTCCAGCTCAGCTGTTACTGTATTTTTGGCAATCTGAAAACATGGTGAAATTCGTGAATCAATACATGAATACATGCCGAAGGATATCAGGGAATCCGAGGGGATATTACAGATCCTTAGCAATCAAAAGGAACTTATTTAAATACTTCATACGTTATGCTTCGATGTGTAATGTGTTTGTTCACTATTACGAAGGTAGCACCTGTTCGGATAATGATCTTCGATTTGCTTGTAGGGTATCCCTACCATTATGGTATCCTGTCGAAACAAACTACTTTCCAGGTAGGCCGGATAATGTTCTCCCTTGAGAATATAATGCTTTCATTTATAAGTGCACCTAATGACGACAACTGTCTGATTCTGAAAAACGTACAGAAATTCAAAATATTCTCAGAACTATTTTCTGTAGACAGGAAGACCGGATAAGGTTTCGAACTGGCGTATCTTCAAAAAAATTCGTCGTCAAGTATGCTATGGAATTTTTGAGTTCGTGTATCTGAACATAATCCCTAGCTTATGCTGTAGATGATCAATCTTTCTAAAGTAACGTTTTCCAATATAGTGTGTGTTCTGTGAAACAGTAAAAAAAATTCAAAACAATAGTTTTGAAAAAATCGGTGGCCAACCAAAGAAGAGAACCGCAGAGTTGAATTGAACAACGATGTTGGAAATGTGATAGCATAAGCTCCACGAACCTTTGTTTGGGTTTGATCTCAAGTAGCTCAGTTAACACATCTTACATAATTTTGTAATAATCTGTATCCATATAGATTGACGTGTTGTCAGAAAATTGAAGATGTTGATTATCCTCGTAGGATGGCCTTCTACTAGTTATTTCTCAACAAATTTATTGATAACTTGAATCAAATGATGTTTTTTTAGATATGTTAATCCTCAAAATATGAGGATGTAAAGCAACTAAAAGCCAAGAAGATTTTAGTTTGGTGTGCCGGCAGTAAGAGGAAAATTGTGGGACCGTGTTCCTTGATAGTAACAGCAGAGAAAAATGGAGCCAGAGCACACACAATTGAAGAGACCTTAGAAATATTTTTCAGGTTCGGCCCATTAGCCTCAATACCGAACATAAATTTACTCTAAGAGCGTGTGATCTTACACCAAGTTACATCTTCCTGAGGCCTCATTTGAAGAATTCTATCTTTCAAATAGCAATTTCTGATTAGGACTAACGAAAGACTAGAATCATTGAGAAAATATGGTAACGTCGTAATCCCCTGAATACGCCCCTCACCGCTCGAAAACATCGTGAATATCACGGAAGCTCCCGGCTAGTCTGGAATGCTCTCGAACCAGTGCATATCGATATAAAAGATACGCATGGTGGGCTCGAGGGCAGTTAGTGTTCTGAATAGAGCAAGTTAACAGCGAATCTTGAAGAATACAAAGTGCAATATAGTGAAAGTAGTGAAAATTAGTGACTGTGTAAATAAATAAGGGTAATTCCTTTTGCATAAATTAGTGTATCAGTTGTGTGAATGAATAAGACGCTTCAAGGAAGCCTTCGAAAGAATGTGCTCGAAAATGGAAAATAAATTAGAGGAACACACCAAGAAATTGAGAATAAAATGGAGGAAACCACCCAGAAAATGAAAAATAAAATGGAGGAAAACACTAAGAGAATAAGGATAATTTGGGAGATGAATTGACATCCATGGAAAATGAGTTGAGGAATAATTACTCTAGGCTGGACAACAGGTTTGCAAACGTGGAAGACTAGAATGAAAATGTGGAAGGTAAGATTGGAAACGTGGAAGACAAGATTGAAAACGCTGAAGACGGAGTTGAAAACGTGGAAGAAAGATTAGGTGATTTAGAAAAAAAAATGCAGGAAAAATTTGAAAAACATGTGAAAAGCATGTGGCAGTGGCTGAGCAGGAAATTCAGCAAATATAGTTCTGTTAAGGTGGAAGATAGGGGCGAACTAGGGCGAATGAAGATCCAGCCTCCGAACGTTGAATGGATAATCAACTTGATGTACATACCAAAAGCAAATTCACTTTGGTAGTTTATTCTTTCAAATAATCGTCCCGAAAACTTCCAACTTGAGAAGTCGCAATGTTGCTCTCGACAGTGCTTTTTTTACACCTACTATGAGATATACTGGGTATTTACCCGCGATATGTGTTGATGCGAAAATTTAGCACTCTCCAATGAGTCCTGGTGGCTTTTTTTAAATCAAATTTGTGAAGTCGCATTTCACCATTGGTTATTCCCAACAACTTCCCTGTGACTGAAACTGATTGACTGGGTTTATCTATATCTATATCTAACGTGCGTTCAAAAAAATTCGTCGTCAAGTAGGCTATGAAATTTTGAAGGCTGATGTTCGGTGGCTGAACGTATGTCTTTCCTTGAATTACTTCATCTTCCCAAAATGTAAACAATGATGACATTAACCTATATATCGTAATTTTGTACGGAAAGGCACTTTTCAGAAAAGTTTACCTGTAAATTTCACCCAACTTTCGAAAAGCATTTCTTTCATTGAGTAAGATGACAAGAATCCAATCAATCTGAGGCGGTTAGAAAAGTTCTTCGTAAAAATTTTAACCGTCCACTATTTTCATACGTAAGAGACATGAATCTTGAATTGATCGTGGTAGTATGTTTTTTTGTAAGAAGGTTCTAGTTACTTCAGTCATATGAATAGATCACAGTAAGATTCTCAATAATATGTTTATTAATTCTCTATAAATCATGAATTGATTCAGCCATTACTGAAAATCCATGACTAAACTAAAAGAACTGAATTACATGAAAATAGCTATTGGATAATTTATTAAAACTCAATTCAGCTATAAAAGGCATGATGCTTTCTCCTTCATAACGTTCTGCTATTGAAGTTCCATAAAAGAAAGTAGGTCCACATTTTGCCTTTGACTGATGCGTACTGTCAGTATGCATCAGTTCAGTATGATACTGAACTCCAATTTTTCTCGGATGCTACAAGGTTAGGTAATCACAACCTTTTCAGTTTTCTGATAACATGTCAATCTTTATGGGAACAAATGGATATCTTTTTTTCAATATCGGGTGGCATATGCCAACGGATACTCCATCCACTTGAGATAAAATCTGAAGAGAGGTTTGTCGAGCTTCTGTCACCATGTTTTCATTATTACTGAACTCTAGAGTTTTCTTTTTTGGAATACCACTTCCTTTTTTGTTTGAACATACCTGTTTCGTCAACCCATCGCAAAACAGTACAGTGGAAAAATTCATTCTTAATAATCAACAGCAACATAGGCTTCAATGAAGTAGCCGGAACAGAATATTTCCATTTTCCTTCAATTTTCTTTCCAGTTTTGAAGTAGAATTCAATAGTAAAAGTCTTTCACACGTCCGTAAAAACCATCTTTATAATTTGCTGATAATTTTAATTCAACAACAACCCAAAATGCTAAAATGACAGTTCACCTGGAAAATAGTAAAGCACGAGCTAAGAATTACGTTTAGACAAGAAATATCGAAGTTCAAAATTCCATAGCCTACTTGACGACGAATTTTTTTGAACGCACGTTATCTTCAGGTATACCTGAAGAGAGATATTCTTGGCAAAACTTTGAACATTGTCACATATTTTGCAGAAAGAGTATCGAATTGCTCAGTTTGGCAGCACACTCTCTGTTCAGGAGAACAGAATAGCAATCCTTAAACTTCCGTAACCTATATACTTGACGATGAATTTTATTGAACGCACTTTACATTCATTAACAGATTACGAACTATGTCAATATTCAATGAATATTTTAATTATTATTATTTTCATTATCGGGAGACCAATCACAATAATGGAATTCTGTTTTAGTAAGGGAAATCTTTGTACTTGGGTTCATTGTGATAGCATGGAGGCTTGTAATAGTGGTTGTGCATCTATCAATTGATTCATACATTATAGCAAAACTCTTTGAGTACAAGTGTCAACGTTTGATCAAACTCATGCAGAAAACTTCGTTAAGCAGAGTGCAGAATTTAGAACTTGTGAAGCGAAAGTTTCGCGATATTGTAGACTGTCATCAAGATCTGAAATTGTAAGTAATTTTGGTTTATTACATCAATAGGTGGTTTGAATGGAACAATCATTCACTTAAGTTTTCCAACTGGTAAGAAAAAAAAACAAATAGAGTGCTGTAAATAAAAAATGATTTCTTTTTGAAGATTTCATATTGCAGACTTAAAAGTATAACGCCCAGTTTCATAATCAAACCTAAAGTCCCTTTAATTTTAATGCTTCCTTTAACCCTACTAAAAATGACAGTAAAGGAAGCTTTAAGCTTAAAGTGACTGTGAATTTGATTATGAAACTGGGAGTAACAAGATAATTATGATTATTTTCACGTTTTACTAAGAATGTATATAGAACTGGTTACGAGACACTTTGAACATTTTGGAAATAAACAAATTCAAGATGTTGCGGAAGTTTCAGTTTTCATTTTGATAGTCTTCCTAAATTCAATCGAGAATTTAATTATGAATAGAGTGAAATAATTCCGACCAGTTTGCTTGCAAATAATAAAATGTAGTCGATACACAGGTAATCATGAAGAGCGGTAGATTATTAAAAACCTATCTATAAATCTATCAGATATGATAACCCAATGACGTGTTCAAGTTTGATTAATTCCACTTTTGAATGATAGTTTCGCCCATGTTCATTGTAATAAACAAAATCAATTCAGATGCACCCGCTGACAATCAAATCAACAAATGTTACAATCTAAGTCGAACTAACAAACTACCATCATTCAAAGTATTAACAGAAATTCTATTTCCTCGACAAAGAGTAGATGTTGACCATGGTTTCGGTCTCATATGACCTCTTCTGAGCAACATAACTTAAACTGGAATGAATTGTGGGCTCCTTTTATTCGATGTCAGTCAACTCTGTTTCCGTTTCTCTGTCAGATGTCGCTACGGTGTATTTATACATCATATCCGCTATGGACATCGAATAAGAAAAGCGCTTTTTGTGTACTAATCTACTCATATAATTTTTTCCACAGGTGTTTCGATTTGATACAAGATGTATTAGGTGCATTAACATATCCAGCAATGATATGTTTCGTCCCAATCACTGCCTGTTTTTCAACTGCATTTGCGAAGGTATTTTCTTCCGAACAGGTTACGGATTTCCCTTTCGACCCTTTCCCTTATAGAAATCCTTTTATCTACTTTTATTTTTAAAAAAATCCTTTTATCTACTTTTACTTTTTTAGAAATCCTTTTATCTACTTTTATTTTTTACAAGTGATCTGTAGTCGGTACGTACCATTCCTTTGGAAGATTATGTCAATTTACTAACCATCCTATACAGGGTGTCTACTTTCAAAAGGGCCAAACTTCATGGGAGAGTGATTTGCAACAAAAAATGTTATATAACACATGGTCGAAATGTTGACAGTTATCCTCCAATTCAACATTTTTTGATTTCACGAAATATTCCAAGTTTTTTAATAAAATCAATTACACTACAGTCATCCTTGTTGCCTCATCAAATTTGACCACATATCTGGAAACGGCATTAAATCTGCTACAAGATGAGAATTTCTGTTACGAAAAAGTTCTTATTTCGGGCTTGGTAAGGGGAAGAATATCACGATTCTAAAATGAACAAAATCAATCCTATTTTTCCAATTGTTTTATCGATGAAAAATTATCAATTATGGATGTGTTTGTTTTTCAGCAAAAATACATAATTTATTGTGCTTTCAAATGACATATCACTTTTGTACTAGCTGTTTGTTCTTTGCCATGATACCGTAGTTAAGAAAAAATGAGCCTACATAATCAATCACCGAGTGTATCTGATTTCCCCTCTTTTTGTTCATGAGTATGGTATAACGCACGACGCATCAACTATATAACTCTTAGCATATAAGACAGATAAGGAAGGAAATGTTTCGGGTAGAAAATTTTCGTTCCCCTTGGAGTTTTTGCTACTGATACTTTTTCATAGATCTTTTGAAAACTGGATGATATTGAAACAAACATTTTCGAATATTTCAGGATTTCAATAAGGCTTATCTTCTGGAGGGCTTGTTATTAGCGGCACTTTGTTACTTCAATTTCTATTCGTGGCAGACAATAGCAGATTTGGTGAGTATGAACAGAAATTCTTCCTGCGCTGAAGTATAACCTCATTTAGTTTTGATGTTTTCTTCAAAATTAATGAGTTTGAACAATCATTCAATATTTCGAGTGAGTGAATTTAATATTTTTTGTGGAAATAAACCATTTTCCATCAGTTATTCACCACGTGAAAGATTCGATTCAATATTCAGTTTGGACAAGAATTGGTGCATGGAAAGCAAAGCGATAGTTTTTTGGCGACTTTGGCTGAAAATCCAGGAATAGATCTAGTTATTAACTCCTCCTGCTGAGGGAATATATTTCAAGCGTTTAAAATTATAACTCATTTAATGAACAATCATGTTCATTAAATCATTATTTTCAAAGAGAGACGTGACCCAGCCAACCAACATGTTTCATGCATGCTGGTGTTACATAACAGAAACAGAACATTTGAAACATAATTGTGTATTTATAAATAAATGTGCCATATACATAACATTCTCATTTCCCGAAATACATATCACACATCATATAATATTTATACATCCTTTACATTAATTTGTAATGTTTTCCATAAAAGGTATACGGTATATCAATTTTGTATTATCTGTTATCTATTATTGTTATGTATTATCATGGTGAATGAGAATGTTGTTTATATGGTACATTTATTTATGAATGCACAGTTATCTTTCGAATGTTATGTAGCACTCAGAGCATTAAATTCATATTATTTAGATATGAGAATATACAGGATGTTTCCAAATTAGACGTGAACCTTGGAGGAGTTGTTTGTATCACTCATTTGCTGCCGTTTCAGGCAAATTTATTGATAACCAAAAATCAACAGTTTCCAAGATATTTGAGTTCATGTGATTTTCAAAAACTTTCTCACCTTACTTCATTTTTCGTCAATTTTTTCTACGTTGACGTCAACATTTATTGGATAACGGCGCTCAGTATAGGGTATGATTATCCTTCCCTCCCCTCTCTTTAAATTTTTTGCTCCATCTTGTAAAAAAAAAGATTCATACAAAAGTATGATGCAAAATATGGATTGTTGAAAAAATTGTTTTTCGCATATAAAGGTTGTTGCACAAAGCACGTTATTTTTATCCAATATTTTCGTTCTCCTGAAAAATCTGAACCTTTTTTATTGTCATTATATCTGCGCATACTTAATTCAATTGATTTCTTTCTGAATTATAATTGATGTTTTCTGACATACGATTTCTGAAATGAATCTGATTGATATGAATTACAATCGACAATTGAACGTTGAATTGACAAAGTATTTGAAAATTCCCTGTTCCGATTTATTAAAATATTATTGTGAAGCGAAGTCTCTCGACTTTGAAACAAAAACTGATTGTTGCCACTTTCTGTTATCAAGAATCGACACAAACACATTTTTCCCATCAAATCGCTCGTAAAAAAACTATTTTTGAGAATTGACTTGTTAAAAAATTTTTTTTGCCCTATATAGCAAGCGCAAAAAAGTGATAATTTAGCTTCCCGAATTCCAATTCGCATTGTTCGATAAATGGCAGTCACGAAACTTCACGCATGAGTTGGAAAAAATATTTTTTCTACTACCTTTTCTTACTTATTTCAGTTTCTAAAGTATCATTAAAAAATATTCTCCGCCAATAGTACCAGTGTGAGAAAGTGACGCGTTCAAATCTGAAATAAGTGCGAAAAATATGTAAAAGTCACAGGACTAGAAAATATAATTTCCAATGAGTTGAATAACTGCGGATATTCAAAGTTTTCAATTTCTTCTAGGGTGAAATCATTCAAGAAGCTGCCTACAATATGGATTGGTACGATATGGATAAGGCAATGAATAAAGAATACTTAATTTTTCTTATGAAACTTCAGCGGCCGCATGAGTTGCAATCAGCAATATTTGTTTTGCAGATGCCCATGTTTCTTCGGGTAAATAGCAGATTTTATAACATTTCTAGATCCTCGTTTTGGCTTTCAAAATTATGAAAGTATCATCTCTTGCAGCAAGTCTCCTCATTATATACTATTCATCAGCTCTGGCATAAAAACCATGAACAAAATCTATCGAAAGATCTAATTTCCCTCAATGTATCCGGATGGTTCATTCTAAAAACAGCCCCACTGTTCTTTACGACCACCGTATTAAAGTAACAAAACACATACAATTCCTACAATTTCTTTCAGTTCTAATATTTTAGATCGCCATCCTTCTGCTACATACAGCCGTATTCAATGAACCTATCTATCCATCGTTTCACTTACTGATGATTGGAAACCTTTCTAAAATATATCTACAGATAGATCATAGAAACGAAATCAGATGGTTTTTTTAACTTTAGTAACTGAAACAATGGATAGATATGTTTATTTAAAACGGCCGAATAAACTAAGAACTGAATACCATGATTTTCACTAGCCTGAGTTATTTAGCTAGGACACAAGTTTCGCTATCATAGTAGCAAATTACCTTCGCAGTCTTCGCACCCACCTGAAGATGCTACTGTGATAGCGAAACACGTGTCGTTCTTAAATAACTCATATAGTAGAAATAATGTCATTTAGTTTTTAGTTTCATTAATCATCTATGATATATAAATATTGTAACGTGGTTTACTCGGAGAAACCTAATCTCGAGCGCCAGCTATTCTTTTCACTAAGGGAGAATAGCAAACCTACCAGAGTAGCTGCTAGCCGGAGACAGCGCTCACTGTTATCTAGGGCGGTAGCGATAACGAAGAAGTCAAAATCAAATTGTGTAAGAGTTTATTCACACCTTCGGAAACTAGTTATATGTACAAGGGAGATATGTGAAATATGAGTGATTCTATAAGCGAACATACATTCGGGAAATCCTATCCGGTCACGAGCACTTATGAAATTTATACCGGGTGTAGTGAAAAATTAACGGTTCAATAAAAAAAAATGCGCCAACCAGAACTGACGGAACGAATGCTAAGGACTTGCTATACGGTATCGGTATGTAGTTGTATTTCTCCGGAAAAGAAACACAATAAGGGCGGATCTGTTCGAGACTTTTATTCGCTGCCCCAAGGGTTATAACACGCCATGACTGACAGCGAAGAAAATGTCTATTTTTAGCGCAACTACGGGATTTCACTGACTACGTGCGGTATCTCTTATTCTCTGCCCCAAGGGTTAACACGCCATGACTGACAGAAAAGAAGAGATTTCGGATTTAACACTTATGACGCGAAACGCGGACAGGGGGGTTGACGGAACTTTCCCTTCAGTACCCCAAGGGCTTACGCGCCATGACTGATAGCGAAGGGAAAAGTCAGACTCGCGAAACAGGGTAAAGAACGATAAAATACAACAGAAAACGATACAGTACAGCAGTGTCAAAGTTAAAGAAGTAACGGCGTAGGTCTAACAAAGAAACTGAACGGTACAGACGGGGACCTACCTCCTTTGTTTCAAGCACTCGAAACTCAAAGGATTTAAAAGAAAAACTAAAAAAATTAACTCTAAGCACTGATGCAAACACAAAATGATTATTCTTCAACGGCGAAAGAAATACCGAAAATTAACTGAATCTATAACAGAAGTCACCACGTTAGGAAGCGAAAAATCGAAAATACTGAAGCGAAGTGAAAGAACTGAAGTAAAAGTCAAAAGTGACCGTCGCGGGGGAAAATTTGCTTTTATAGGCATATCCCCTCTCACGGTAAAAATCTAAAAATTCCAGAATGCGACAAGAATGAAAAACGTCGTCAGCTCCGGTTCATCGCATATCAACAGATGAAAAACGTCGAAATCTTCAGCGGCATGTAAGAAAAACAACGTGAAATACAGATAAGCGGTTTTTTACATTTACTCTGCCTATCGGAATGAACATACGGAATATTCGAGAATTAAAATATTTTCAAAGGCGGAAATCTAAAACGAAAGAAATGCACTAAGATGAACTCCAATTTTCCTCAGAAAACTGGACTTCATCACACCCTCCTCAGCTCGGAAGAAATTAACTTACGATGAAATAGTGAGTTTAATTTCACGACTCTATCTACCCCTAGAAATAATGACCTTACTTTCGCGCGCGCCACCTATACTCGTGACCAGTTCACAACTCAATCAAGTACTTATTCCTCTCTATGGTTGGAAAGGGTAGTTCCAATGCGCACGCAGAAACGTCAGCGTCAGTCAGCTCGGCGCAGGTCTCCGCCATCTTGTCAAAGAACCTTGTTCATCGTTCCGTGGACACATGATGTGGGTATTTACACAGATAACTGAGTTCTCTGTAATCTGTGGGTATTTAATAGTGGAAAATCTTCTTTCTCTATGTGGAAATCCATCTTCATCGCTGGTCGGAAACGTGCCATGCTTCATCCCTCCGGTGAGTACCTAATTTAACTGTGTTTGGCGGGTGTTTGAATTCCATCGTGGTTTTGTAGGTTACCCAGGATTCGTGGGAGCTGCAACAGGTGGAAAGCCCCAACAGCTCGACGTGGGGGCTCAATGGGCCGGTTCACCCCTTCCGACCTGGCTACACGGACGTTGGGACTCTCGGAGCCGGCATGAGACTTGCAGGTGGGTAATTTCTAACAATAAATTCTCCGATCTTCATCGTTCCTCGTGGTCCACTTTTCTTCTTGGAACGGTTTTTCTCTGCTTTCTGTTTTCAGGTAGACGGTGTTTCTTCAGGTAGACAGTGTTAAATTGACGGTACCATAATTTCGATTCGGTTTTAATTGCATGCTGAACGGACGAAAATCTGTAGACACAATATTTCGGTCAACGGTGATGCATGTACGGAACCTGAATGGAATTGTGATGGTGTAGTTAGTTATAATTATGCTGAATAACGGGCTTCAGATTTATGAGATTTCTCCTTGCAGGTGGCCTTGGTTTCTTGGACAGGCACGGAGGGCTAACTCCCTACTGGTTGGCATGCGGAACTTGTTCAACTTCTTTCGGGGTGGTTCAGATTGGGTGGATGCACTAGGGATATCACACTGGATGGCAGCCTCTCTTTGACAGTGATGAGAATGACAAGGACAATTTCCAGTCAGTGTACCTACAGTTATTCAGACAAACAGGTAAACGGAAAATAATAATATAGTCGGTAACGAAAAAAAAAATATATATATTCGGTAACGGAAAAAAATAACGGATTTCCTCCTTTCAGAGGTTATTTCTATAGAACGGTTAACGGATCATGACAATAATATATATTATGCATGAAATGGTTTTAAATCTTTAATATGTATATTAGTGATTTTTCTACCCTCTGTATCTTTCAGGTCGTAGATGACAGGTGAAACAACTTTAACGACGGTGAACGGTCCGGAAAACTGTCAACGGCCGAGGATAAAGGACGGTCTCGGCGTAGAACTTGATCTCCCACATGGTATCGGACTTCTCTTCGTCGAAGATTGTAGTGGTGAGCCTGTTGTTGGAAGGCACGGTATAGTCTGGTACGGACGAACTCATAAGCCTCCTGGAGATGTCTGATCTGTTGAGTACGGTAAGTCATGTCTCTGTTTCCTTCTTCTGGACGGTTGGATTCTCCGTTCATTTCATTATTGTGGGGGTTTGTCGAATAAATCGCCCTCGGGACTTCTAGTTCCCTTCCATAATTCAAAAATGCCGGTGTGAATCCTGTTGCCGGACTATTGACTCTCTGGATCGGTGTGACTTTGGACGGCTTTCCCCCTGCGGAGAAAGTCGTGTCTGGTTGGCTTGCGTCGGCGGGGCTGATTCCCTGTGATCAGTTGTTTGATGAACCTGTTCTCCGGTATCCACAGAAAAACTCGCCTGATATCGGTTCAGTTGACGGGGAGTGTACGTCAGGTGAGGTTCCTCCACGAAACCTGGTTTTGAGGGTGGCCGGGTGTACTGGCTCATCTGCCATTGGACCAGTTCAAAAACTTTTCCTTTACGGAGAAGTTCATCATACGTCTTGGTCTCCTGGAAGGCCAAGGCCTGTTGTAAGGGCGGGATCAACCTTTGTCGGATAAGTCGGATCTGCTCCACCTCGGATGGTTTTGTATAGGTGAGTTTCTGGAATAAGTTCTGCATCCGGGTAACATACAGAAGCAGCTTTTCTTCAGGTCCTTGTGTTCGTCTTTTTATTTCCTCTAACAGATTCTCCTCGTAGTTGACAGGCAGAAATGCTTCTTTCAGTTGGTTGCTGAAATCTTCCCAGTCCTCGAAAGTACCTCTCCTGGGAATAAACCAATCCCTTGCATCCTTTCGTAGTAATTCATAAACTGATTCAAAAACTTGTTCCAGGGACACTTTACGGGATTCAGCCAGCCTCTCCACTTCCTCAAGAAATCCGGTCACACTTCCAGTGCCATCAAAGGAAATGTTCCATTTGTGTACCGGGATAGTTGGTATTGTTGATCGGGACTCTGGTTCTGATCTGGCAGGTGTTGTGACAATTGGTCGGTCAGGACTTATCCAAGGTGCAGGTAAGTTTGCGAAAGACACCCTTCGTGTAGAATTAATCCATCTATCCTGTGTCAGACCCTCAGGTGTTGTTGTCCCACAGCCCTGTGACTGTGTGAGAGATATCGCTGGTAACTGCCGTAGCAATGCTCTACATGTCTGTCGTGTCTCATTCATGACCTCTTCTAATGTTGGATTCCTTACAGGTGTTCCCGTATGTGAGACATCGACCGCTACAGGAGGATCGACACCATCTCCCAAGTCGATAAGCGATGGCTCTCGGAGCCCTGAAATCCTCTCCGGTTGGATCGGTGACACACCAGGTGAACTGGGCACCTCCACATCCAAGAGAGACCTCTGATGTCGGTTAGATGGCTGCGGCTGCTCACGATCACTCTTGTGTAGTTGCCTTCATTTGTCCAACTAGTTGTAACTGTGTTGTGTCTGCAGTAACAATAAAGTCCAGCCTTCCTTGTATGTGTATTAATCGGGTGTAAATTCGCGAAAATTCGTTAGCTGCATTCTCATGATTGAAGTTCTGAAGGGATTCCACCAAATCGGTGAGTTTATTTTGGCAAATCTCAATCTCCGAGGCGGGATTCAATGATGTTGGGGGTAATAGAGGTTCATTAGACTGAAGTACTTGTCGTAGTAGACTCCGTTTAGTCATCACCGTACCCGGTATCGATTGTCCTCTCAGTTGTAATTCGTATGTAAGTTCATCACTGAGTAACCGGTTTACATCCATGTTCGACGTATTATTTTCAACTAAGTCCGATTCAGAACGCACCAATATTTCACACTCAGTATGTCTTTTACAATCCGTTCAAGTTCTAAGTCCGACCCGGCAAGTTAATCGTTAGCCAACCTATTCGCTTAAGTTCGAAGTGGGTATCGGCACACCACACACAAAAAAAAAAAATAATCAAAGTCAAGTCCCGGTGTATCAGAAAAAAATCTAAGTTCAAATCCCGGCGCACCAAAATAATCTAAGTCCCGATGTATCACACTAAAAATTTTACAAGTCCAACGTTACTCGAAAAAAAAATGTCAATCAGTCCCACTATATAGGGTAACGGCACCGATTGTGGCCATGGTACCAGTTGTGGCCACTCGAAATCATTTTCTGGACTGAAACGTATTCTATTTGATTTAGCCAATAAAATTTGCCTTCTATTCCCTTCTTGATTATTCCTTGACCAATTGGCGAGCTCGTTTTTCAAAAGAGATGGCGAAATTCGTTGCTTCCTCTGTTTAGTTCTTGAAAAGACGCTGTACCAGGTGGACGCTTATAAGTGCGATTAAGAAACACATGCTAAGTCTCCATTGATTTTTTTCAGTTATACTTTTGCGTTACTTGTAGAAAATATTTTATGTTATTAAATGCATCATATTCTTCCCTATTTCAAATAAAAATTTGAAAAATTTCCATTCTAACTATATGATATTGTGCTGGCCACAACTGGGTCACGAAAAAGTCCGATTCGTGACTTGTAGACACTTGGTGGCCAAAAGTGGAGCGTAAAAACCCAGTTGTGGCCACCAGTTAGTAAAGGATAGATTATACTTTTATCTTATTGAACAGATAAAGATGCAACACTCAATTTAATTTTCCATTTTTCAGCAACAATGTCATCCAAAAAGTTATTTCAGTACTACAGAGCAGGGGTTGAGCAAGTGTGCTGACATTTTTTCAATAGGAACATTAGTAATTGTTTGTTATGACAACATTTTGTATCATGCAAAAATATTTACGTCCAGTTTCATAATCAAATTTAAAGACACTTTAAGCTTAAAGCTTCCTTTACGTCCAGTTTCATAATCGAATTTAACGTCAATTTAAGCTTAAAGCTTCCTTTACTGTCATTTTTACGTCCGGTTTCATGATCAAATTTAAAGTCGCTTAAAGCTACATTTAGTGTCATTTTCAGTAGGGTTAAAGGAAGCTTTAAAATTAAAGCGACTTTAGATTTGATTATGAAACCGGCCGTTAGTAGGGTTAAAGGAAGCTTCAAAATTAAAGCGACTTTAGGTTTGATTGTGAAACCGGCCGTTAGTGTCATTTTTGGTAGAGTTAAAGAAAGCTTTAAAATTAAAGTGACTTTAGGTTTGATTATAAAACCGGCCTTAAATATCAGTGATCACCAAAACTATTGCTGTGCAATGTCTAGAAGTGAAAAAAACTGGAAAAGGTCCGAACCTCTAGAACTTCTGTGGTATGAGAAAGAAGACTTATTCTCGAAAATTAAAGAATCAACGGCTGCTTACACTCGCGGAGCATGTTTTGTTCAAGAAATGAAACTTTTCGAGAAACATTAATATTTTTGCCTTTATTCGATGACTTTTTCATTTTTGTATAAGGGAAATCATTATTTTATAGTATTTATATCTATATTTCCATGAATTTCGAATATATTTTTTGTTATTTATGTGAATGTTTGTTCAATTTCGAATGGAGTGAGTATTCAAAGTATGCCAGTTTAACCACACCTGTGACTGGCCACAACTGAAACAATGTGTGGCCACAACTGGTGGAAAACGTGGCCACAACTGGATAAATTGCACTCGCTCTACTTTTCATTTTTTAATTATTTAATTCGCCGCCAAAATATATTTTGCTTGGCAACTCTCCAATCACAATATTCATGAGGAGTGTTTTTAATTGTAAAGCGACGCTTAAATAAGGGTACGATCATGATTTGAAGTTGGAAAATGTCTTAAAGTGGCCACAACCGGTGCTGTTACCCTATATCAACATCAATCTCAGAGTCGATAATAAGTGATCAGTAAAAAATATGAGAGCTTAACGACAATATGTTTGAGACCTCTTTCTTTTAATATGCAAAAGTTTCTTTTAGAGGAAGAAGGTCTGGGTTCAAATCAAAACCACTTTCTTGAAAACAATGCCGACCGGTTTCGATTTTTATTCAAAAATCTTCATCAGGGCTAGTTTTCACTCAGTGGTCTCATCGTCATTATGATAAAAATATTCGAAACAATCTTTACTATAGTATATCCAAATCCAAGAGGCCAGCAGTAAACATTGCAGCATGCACTGATCACGCGTCAAGAACGTGATAACGCAGAGGTGTACTAATAAATTTAATTCCGAGAGCGTTATATTTTAAAACTTTTTGAGTGTTCCAGTTCCGGTGAAAAATATGTATGCTTATCTACGAGTCTCAGTAATGAACAATTAATCTAAAGTTTCCACTTTAATACATACTATGTATATAAATGTGTAAGAATATTTTTTTGTAAAAGTGACTAGCCCGTTGTATCGTCAGAAGATGCAGAACTTTCTTCTAAGTTGACGATGACTGGTGTTATATCATCCATAATATTATCCAGTTTCCACATGTCTACCTCAACTTTTGTTTGACATGTTCCACGCACTTTCTCCATCTTTCTGAAGTAACCCGTGAGAGAACCTCTTGAAAAAGATTTTGGACGTCAGTCATTTTAAATGTGGTGTTTTTATCTGTCACAAAATTCTTGACATCGGCCCAAATCAACTCAAAAGGGTTCAGTTCGCAGTGGTAGAGCGGTAATCTAAGTACAGTAATATTTTGGGCCTTTGCGGTTTCATCCACGATGTATTTTTCAAAGTTTTCTTTTTCTGCCTGACTATCTGCAACAATTGCGCTTTTATGAGGTCATAGGGAAATCAATATTTTTCTCCCTCAACTATTGTTGGATATCACTCTTTCTGAATTGTGAATAAGGAATTTTTTCCCTTTTCCTTGAATGGTAAGGAGCATTATCTAAAACTACTATAGAATTTTCCTCCAATTTAGGAAGTATACCCTCGAACCACTTTTCGAAGGACTGACCATCCATTTCTTCATGGTAGTCACCAGTTTTTTTGGATTGGAAAGTCCAGAGTCCTCCAGTTAAAAAACCAGTGTCACTGCCAATATGACATACAATAATTCTTTGCCCTTTGCGATTTGGCATTCGATTTCCCGAAGGAAACCATTGAAAATATATTTCCGAATATATTGGAGGAGTAGCAGTTGAGAATCATTAATTGGGCGTGTATAGATAATTATTTGGTGCAACAATGATATTCAGAATGCTTATGACCAACTTATCGACTGAAAACTAATTGACGTTCATCAGTCAATAGATCGTTGATTCTCTGATCAAGCTTTATGAAACCGAGGGTTAAACTCAAAATTCAAGACCTTACCAGACGGATTTTTTAATCCAGTAGGTCCAAGTAGTAAGTCTTCCTGTTTTCATCAAGGAAGGCCCTAATTTTCGTGAGATAGTTTCTTCTCCAACATTTAATGTCGTCACGGCCCATTAAAAAACTGTTGCGTTGGCGACGTCCATATTTGAAATTAAGTTTTTTCAATATTATAGAGAAGGTACTCTTCTTAAAATTTGGCAAGTTCGAGTCTTCATTAACTATTTTTAATACTTTCTCTAGTCGGGTGTTCATTTTTCTGAAGAAAAACTCGTGAACTTTTCGCCGTATTACATTTTTATCGAAATCTGATAAGGACTCCCATTTGGTGGTCCGATTTTGATTTGTTGCCGGCTGTGATAGAACACCGGAATTTATGTATTCGGAAATAATTCTCCTAACACTTCGAGCTCCAATGCCAAGTCTCTCAGCAACTCGGAGTTGTGTCCTTTAAACACATTCCTGCATTTTGAATAATCTCAATTTTATAAGTATTCAAAATCATTTCTTTTATCTCGGCACTGAAGTGTCGTTTCAGACGTCTCTTCTTTGGAGGACTTAAGTCAACACGCGATTCCTCAGCAGTATCAGTACTTGACATTATCTTAAATGATTGTAACTTGAATAACTTTCTACAACTATAAACCAATTTACGAAAGAAAAAGCAATGAATGACCTCTGCAGTTCTGCACAACAATTCGCATACAATCAATGAATCAAACGTAATGCGGTTCTGCATTACTTCCACCTGCAAACATGGCGTTCCTAAAGCTTTGACCAATAAGAGGAGTACCTCAAATAAGATCACGCGTTAGTCAGTTTGTTTACGCTGGCCTCTCGGATTTGGATAGACTATAGTAAAGATTGTTCTCCCGATGTGTCGGTATCTATGTAGGTATATCATTGTGTCGCCTATTTCGAATATTTTTATCATATATGACGATGAGACCATTGAGTGAAAACTAGCCCTGATGAAGATTTTTGAATAAAAATCGAAAACAGTCGGCATTGTTTTCAAAAAAGTGGTTTTGATTTGAACCAAGACCTTCTTTCTTTAAAACAAACCTTTGCATAAAAGCTTATATGATACATCCTAACTTCACAGCATTAACATGCAAGAGGACTGCAACGTCACATTCCATCCTCCTCATCATCAACCTCTCCTTCTTATCCACCACTGTATCTCCTCAAGTATTAACAGAGTGCAATATCTAAGAATATACCACATTCACGTGTTCAATGTCATATTTCTTATTTATTTTTCAGATTCCTGAGTTATTCTCTCAAACCGCAGAAATCTTCTTGTCGACATATTATTTCCAATATCTAAGATAGACATTCTCATACTATGGGGTAGTTCCGATATTCCTGAACAGTATAGTGAGTATTTCAGAGAGAGACGGTGCCTATTGGCCCAGTTGTTCAGAGTTCTATTATTATTGGAATGCGGGCCAGTAACACCAGCAATATCGGAACTCGACCTATAAGCTGTCATCGTCAGATTATTTTACTCATTAGTTTATCTTATTCCTTATGATGCTTACATCTGACCACAGTTATTATTGGTGCTGTTAATTTTTTAGTAGTTTTATTTGTCTCTGTCTTTTCAGCTGATGCGAAGCGTTTACTCATTCTTCATGTTAATGTACCAAATGAATTGAGGATCGGATATTACCCTCTGCACAACTCGGAATGATTTTAAATTTCTGATTGTTCAAACATAATTCAATATATTTGCTGTAATTCTTGTGCGTTTCATTTCAATTAGAACCTTCATTCGATATAGTACAGAAATTGAAGCTTGAATATATGTCCCAATCTTGCTCACACAACTGTTATTAGGAATTTAAATGTAAAGTGCAGCGACATGAGTGATAAATCCATACTTCTTGGCTCTTTACAAAAACATAACAGAAGGACAATGATTATATGAGATCTACTGCTATGATACCTCACTAAATAACAAATTGTACCTTTCACATTCATTTAAAAACATCAGATTAGATTGTCGAATATTTGAATAAAGTTTATGAAGTATTTGTATTTCATTCAACATTCCAAGGTACTTTTGACAGACCAATAATTAAAATTTGACGTTTAGATTTCATGTTGTTTATATTTGCAATGTTGGTAACCATGAGAACTTTAAAACACACGTGTTTGAAAGTGGCATTTAAACACGCTGAGGCGTACTTGAAATGAGCAAAATAGAGTAAGTACCAATAAGAAAATAAATAAAAACCCGGTTACAAGCCTTATCTCTACACGTACTTGAACTGGAATCACTCGGACGAAAGATAGAATCGCATTTTATCGTGGTCAACGACCTGAAACGTTAGACAGAAATGAGGGCTCTTAAAATATATTTTTCAGAAATTGAATTAAATCTCGGCTAATCACATATTTCAACACTGGGTATAGACTTAATCAGAATTCAGAATTAACACCAGCAACCGTATGAATATTTTCGAACTAATTGACCTTTGACCTGCGATCTCGTTTTATACCCACCGGTTTGGGGTGCAAACGGAATATGTCTCAAATGCCGAAAATCGATAAATTTTGCGTCGATGAAAATATTTTGACTCTGGCTTTTCAGTACTAGTGAACAAAAACTCGGCTATCTTCCAATTCAGGATGTTTTTCACGATGCGGTATGAAACTTCATTACATCCCCCTTGCGTAGGAAGAAAATTTCAATGAACGATAAAATAGTGGACTGAGTTGTTCAGTTCAGAATCTACATTACGAAGTGATATTATTGTTAGCCTATTTCATCTAATTTTTATGACGATTGTTGGAGGTTTCCAACAAGAATAAGATTGTGATGACCATGATGCAAAAAATTGTGACTAATTAAGACGAATTTTATAGGTAAGATTTGGAATTAATGTTCTACTTTTTACACTTGATCCTTGATACTTTTCTGTCAGTTGGTATCAAAATGATCCATTTCATAAAATCGTTTGAGTTACTACTCAATGAGAAAAATTCGGCAATCCTAAGCTTCCATTCTCATACCCACGTGAGAATCGAACGGGCCAATATTTTGAACGAAACCACTTATCCCATTCCGAGATAAGTTTTTTCCATTAATCTACGATAATTCTGATAACAAAATCATCTAAGGTAGTATTCATTTTCAAATTCTTTGAACTTTGTCATTTCGAAAGTTTATAGGTGATTTTTGATTGACCACTTCTACCCACTGTTGAAAAATCCTCACCATGAAATACACCCTGTTATGTACATCAATTCACTACATCTATTTAATATATAGCATATGTATGAGTTTGATAACTAAAAATGTATTGCTGACATTCAAAAGAATATATATATATATATATATATATATATATATATATATATATATATATATATATATATATATATATATGTAAATTGTCAAGTTTGGGGACATTTTTAAGGTAGCATTTTTTTTGTATACATTACTATACATTCGTATATATGACCTATTGGACCGGAGAAAACCAGAAAAAAACATTTTTTTCAAGTTTGGGGTCATCCTTATATTTGATTTTTTTTCTGATATTGTGGTATACATATGTGTTATTCCGTGAATAGAGTCAGAAAAATCACAAACAATGAAAAATCAATCGTTATTAAACACGTTTGTTTTCAATATTTGCTTAAATTCTGTTGATTCATTATTTCAGGATCTTCACGGTCCGTTTGCACAAAGTGTTCAATTCACTCGTGTAATTATATGTGTTCAATTTATTGAAATGGAAATTTCATAGATTTTTTTTGTATCTGAAAACACTCAGGTGAGTGATAAACAGACTCTATTGAGTCTGATTGTATGGGCTATTGCATATATACAGGTTGAATTTATGTTATGAATTTTCATTGAACTGATTTAAACCAAGAATGATATGGAATAGTCATTTCAATTATTACTGAAAAAAAAATAACTGAACAAATTTTTTAGAGAAGTTTCTAATGGAATCAATGAATCTGTGAAAATTATATAAAGAATCAAAAAGTTTAGACGCAGAATATTCAAAATATCACATGATATTTCATTTCGCCGAATTACTCAAAATACAAGATGATAGTTGGTCAGTGGGCGTACCTTATCTACTGAGTAAAGAACAGTAAATCCCGGATAGCATGCTTGCCACCGGATTACAGCACTTCAACTTATCTATCTACTATGACTGGAATGTATGGCAGAAATATTGATTAAGATCATTTCAATTCGTGAAATTTGAATATTCGAACCGACAAACTGGTTATTATATGCAGCAAGTTAAATGAATATTTCAGTATTTCATTGCTGAAAAAAGTCCATAGTACAAATGCTGCATCTATAAAAATAGATTGTAAGGGAGAGAAACCAACATCTGTAATATCCACAATAATCTAGTCAAGTTAAGAAGTTATATCGTTTCTTCAAATTACAATATAACTCATACTTACAAACTGACCTGTCAAGTAAATTGAAAAACATGAATTGAACAATGAAATCACAGTATCAATATGTCAAATCATAAACACTAATAAAAGAAAACTTCTAATAGTAATATCAATTTGATGCTGATTGATTAATATTTTTCATCCTTCAGTAGTAATAGAAGACTGCAGCAAAACGAAAGCAAATAAACCGGGTTCTCGATAGAGCTTCCCGCTGCGATACCTAATAATTTCTAAAAAGTTCCTGTCGAAAAACCTCCCGTCGGGCTAATTATGGAAAACTGAAATATCAAATTATTCAATAAAATTTACTGCAGCCAATCGTTCTGTTGTTGAAATACTGTATTTTTACAGGTAACAATATTTTTATTGTTACCATAACAAAAAGTTTTCAAAACATTACGATTCTCATAAGTAGGTATGAATATGTTATAAATATAGAAAGATCGAAGGGCCGCCACTGCCGCCCGATATAAATTAATTCATGTTACACGGAATATATGAAATGAGTCAATAAAATTCGTTTTAACCTTTTTTTCCATCGTTGAGGAACATTTGGAATATTACTGACCCCAAACTTACCATACCATAACAAAAAGGTTCCAAACTTTACTATTTTCATGAGTAAAAATGATGTATGTTATGAATTTTCATTGAACTGATTTGAACCAAGAACGATATGGAATAGTCGTTTCAATTATAACTGAAAAAAAATAACCGAACTTATTCTTTAGAGAATTTCCTAATGGAATCAATGGATCTGTGAAAATTATATAAAGCATCAAAAAGTTTAGACGCAGAATATTCGAAATATCACATGATATTTCATTTCGCCGAATTACTCAAAATACAAGATGATAGTTGGTCAGTGGGCGTACCTTATCTACTGAGTAAAGAACAGTAAATCCCGGATAGCATGCTTGCCACCGGATTACAGCACTTCAACTTATCTATCTACTATGACTGAAATCTATGGCAGAAATATTGATTAAGATCATTTCAATTCGTGAGAATTTGAATATTCGAACCGACAAACTGGTTATTATATGCAGCAAGTTGAATGAATATTTCAGTAGTTCATTGCTGAAAAAAGTCCATAGTACAAATGCTGCATCTATAAAAAAAGATCGAAAGGGAAAGAAACCAACATCTATAATATCCACACACAATGAGTCCACAATAATCTATTCTAGTTAAGTTATATCGTTTCTTCAAATTACAATATAACTCATACTTACAAACTGACCTGTCAAGTATATTGAAAAACATGAATTGAACAATGAAATCACAGTATCAATATGTCAAATCATAAACACTAATAATAGAAAACTTCTAATAATAATATCAATTCGATGCTGATTGATTAATATTTTTCATCCTTCAGTAGTAATAGAAAACTGCAGCAAAACGAAAGCAAATAAACCGGGTTCTCGATAGAGCTTCCCGCTGCGATACCTAATAATTTCCAAAAAGTTCCTGTCGAAAAACCTTCAGTCGGGCTAATTATGGGAAACTGAAATATCAAATTATTTAATAAAATTTACTGCAGCCAATCGTTCTGTTGTTGAAATACTGTATTTTTCAGGTAACAATATTTTTATTGTTACCATAACAAAAAGTTTTCAAAACATTACGATTCTCATAAGTAGGTATGAATATGTTATAAATATAGGAAGATTGAAGGGCCGCTACTGCCGCCCGATATAAATTAATTCATGTTGGACGTAATATATCGAATGAGTCGATAAAATTCGTTGTAACCTTTTTTTTCATCGTTGAGGAACACTTGGAATATTACTGACCCCAAACTTACCATACCATAACAAAAAGGTTCCAAACTTCACGATTTTCATGAGTATAAATATCTAATGTGAAGATCATGGACGTTAGATATAAATTTTTTATATTCAACTGCTTATAGGCAGGAAGTCCAAATTGAACCTTCAAAATAAATTACAAGGCAATCATCAAGCCAATATGGACGCACGGCATCCAATTCTGGGGTTGCGTTAAAACCATCAAATATTCGAATCATCCAAAGACTCCAATCTAAAATACTACGTTCAGTGGTTAATGCCCCTTGGTATGTCTCCAACCACACCATCCATGAGGATTTAAGAGTCCCATATGTCACAGAAATAGAAAATTACTCGGGAAAATATCATAAGAAGCTAGAAGGACATGCCAACCAACTGATCGACCAACTGACAGAAGATCCGTTCAACTCACGGAGGTTGAAAAGAACCTAACCTAACCTAACCTAACTGGATAATCTCAACTATGAATTGATGTTCAATACTTTCTGTTAGTCTCTACATACAACACATTTACTTAATACTTTTGAAAGTAGATTGTAAATCCCTATAAATTCAATAAGAAAAAACTAATCAATAAAACTCATTGAATCCACCAGTTCTATTGTTGAGATACCTACTCTGAAGATAATATTGTCCTCATGATCATCATACTATAACATAAAGCATAAAGGTTCCAAACTTCACGAGGGGCATACGTATATAACATTAACAACGATATATTTTAACAGGCAGAATCATTGAAATTTTCTACTTCTCCTCCACCGGTTGGAAAAGTGTTGCTACGTAAAGATCTCAACCGTAATTAGCCATTTTTTTCATTAATTACGTGTTTCAAACGATTTGAATATAAATCCAATCCATAGGGTGCGATATCCATCCATCTAAAGCGATCAGGAATTTTTGATGACAATTATTGACTCAATATGTATTACCAGATTGCGGAAAGGATGTAGAATATTTGTGAGAGAAAACTTCTGAAATCAGAATTTCCGTACTTAACTGAATACAGACAAAGTATTCCCCCCTTTTCATGAACTGACCCCGAACTGAACAAATTTCGGATATACAAGCTCATCAACTCCCGAAAATTCTAGAATATTCTTCCCCGTTCGCTGCAGTCTATGAAATTAACGAATGAAATATATCCACATAGCAACAGCCGTAGGAATTCCCTGATGACCAAATTCGCTAACTTTTACCTATTCAAAATATCCTAATATTGAGCAGGAAATCTTCTATAACAATGATATGAAACTCAAATGAGACTTTGAAACTCAATAGCAAGAAAGGAATATTTCGTACTTTTGATATTCCTATAGACGCAAAACTTCGGTGGGTATCTACAGGGTGATTTCTGACCAATGACCAATTGAAAGGGTCTAGTTTCTTAGATACTGGGTGTTTCCTGAAAATCATTATATTGAGACCTCGACAGTTTCGAAACTGCTGATTTTGATATTTGGTAAAATTTTATCTTTGAGACAATCAAAAGCAGAAATCAATTAAAAAAACAGGACCGTACAAGATCATAAACTTTTTACGTTCTAGTAGTAAAACATCCCTTTTTATATGAGTCAAAAAATTTTAATTATCAATTTCGTAGACATGAAAAAATGCTATGAAAATCAATGATAAATCTGAATAGCACAAATTTTCTGTTTATAGTAGAGCCATCTGAAAAACAAAATATCTCGATTTTTTTTACAAATCTCGAAATAATCGACTGATTTCAATAATATTTAAAACTATGTTTTCGCAGCTGGTGTTAAAAAATTATTTCGATATTAAAGACTGATTTTTTGCCCTAGTTTTGATGATCAGATATCAAAAACACCACTCCGTATGATTCACAGTTTTATCATCAACATATTCGGAAAAATAGAAAAGATATTTCTGAAAGAATTATTTCCCATCATTCAGAGTATCCAAATCGGTAGATAAGTGGGGGAAGTCCTAGAAGAAGGCCAGCACCATCTCCTGATTTTATCCCTTTGGATAATTTTTATAGGGTCATCAGAAAAAATTTATCTATCCGAAAAATATCAATACTAGAGCTGAATTATTTCAGAGATTTGATGAAGTATGTGCTGATCTTCGGTATAACCCTCGAATGTTACGAAAATCAGTTTTATATGTATAGAAAAAAGATGAAAATGCATGTTTATTCAAAGCAGCTTACTGATGAAATTTCATGAATAAGTTATTATATTTCCTATGTGTTCGTTAGAAGTTCAATTCAAATATGAATTTTTCGTCTATGAATGAATTTTCCGAAACGTGTGTCTGATGTCTAATTAAAAAAATGTGCTAATTGAATACATTGTTGCCGAATCATTTCTTCTCGTTTTCACGAATATGTTAGTTTCGAATTCATCATTGATTTCTATAGCATTTTTTCTTGTCTTCACGAAACTGACAGAAAAAAATTCTTCGCGTACAGAGTTATGTTTTGATATATGGGCGTAAAATGTTTATAATAGAGTACGGTCCTTCTTTAGAGAATTTTGGCAGAAAGTATGCAACTGAATAGTGAATTCTACTGAAAGTACGTATGTAACTGCAGATAATTCACGGTTCATGAATTCACTAGTAATTATCTAGAGAATTTTCGACTGTTGTAAACGGTCTTTAAAGACAAATATATTCAATAGTTTGGAAATTATAGAGGTTTGAATATACTGTGATGGTCAGAAAACACCAAGTATCTCAGAAATTGGATGTTTGAGTGCCCATTTCTGACTCCTCATATGATTCCCTATTACCACCTGCCCGATGGATCATTGGTCAGAAATTACCCTGTATACTTAGATACATTTGATCTTTTCGTATTTTATACAGAGAGGTTAAAAAGATTCAGTCTTTCGATAATACCGGAAGTGTATATCAAATGAAGTCAAAGTTTCTGAAAAGAACTGTTTTTAATATTTTTCATAACTAATCCATGAAAAGTGATTGAAAACTTATAAATCGTTCAGATTTTTCAGAAATAAATTTGGTAATTCAAGGACTGGTTATACAGTAGGGAAGTGATTGCTCTATATTTTTGGGGACACCTTCGGCGAATGACAAATCTTGTCAAAGGTCTACAACAGAAGGAAAATTTTTGAACTAATGAGTTCAATGAAATATACAGGGTGTTTCAGAATAAGGTTCTGTGAATTCGGGATCCTATTCCTTAGATGATTTTATGCTACAAAGACGCTATGGATATTGTTTCTGAAATACAGGGTGTTCAAATACAGAAAATTGTAAAATCAGAAGTTATCTCCAATGTCGGTGTACATGAGATAAGTAATTGCAGAATTTCGTAGCTATCTGATGAAATTGCTTTTATTTTCATCTCAGAAAGTATTTATTTCAGGTGAAAAACTCAAGAAACCATTCTGACTGTGGATTAATCGGATAATTACGAGAATAATTTCAAATTTGAAAAAAAGCATTGTCGTACCATTTTTTTACCAAATTTATTCGGAAAGAAGTCTGTACGGTCGCCTCTGAGGAATATGAGGAATAGTTTGAAATTTGAAAAAATGTGTTTTAATGCGTACTCATAACCTACCAAAACTCAAATGAAAACAGTGTATTGAAAATATTTCCGAAAAACCAATTTTTGTTTTGAATTTCAACAGCCTCTATTTCAGGAACAATGCGCAAGAAACCCATAGTCCATGGTATCTTTGTATCATAAAATCATCTGAAGAATAAGATACCGAATTTACAGAACCTTATTCTCATCTTGAAAATTCATTTAATTAATTGAGTGTTTGGGCCCTATAATCATGGACTCCAAATGTATATGTTTAAAATGAGTTTCTATTCAGTGAGGATAAATTAAATTCTCAAATGCGTCTCTCTGCTGAATATCAAACTTTAATTTACAAAAATACAAAGCAGTACCTATTGTCGATATAGCCGTCAAATATCAAAGAAACAATATTTTCAGCCTTCAATCCAGATTTCTCAGATCGATAACGGAATTCTATGAATTGAATTCGATCTTCACAATTATGACAAAAAACGCGAACTTCAAACATAAAAACTCTCAGATCACGTAACAGGACAAATTGTACCAGAGAAACGCTGAAACATGCAATATTTTCTTCACATGTGTTTAAATCGTAATATTTGAGGACGTTTTTCGTTATGGTATGGCCAGTTTGAGACAAAAATATTTCAGTCAGAAACAGGTTTTATTTCTGGAGAATAAGAGCATTCACAATGAGGCCGTCATGTTAATCTCTACGTCGTGTTATGACTATAATTATTCGAAATATATTTGTGTTTTTCAATATATTATAAAATATGGTGAAAGTATTTATTATATTCAATTAATAAATTCATTGTAGAAACCTTGAATCTTGGTCTACAAATTTATATGTGTGTGAATCGTAAAGTTTGAGGACGTTTTTCGTTTCGGCCAGTTTGGGGATTTCATTTATTAAATGATGGAAATACCTCTGGTAAATTCTTCACCAATTCGTCAGGAGCAAATCAGTTGGAACAATTGTTGCCTGGCAATGAGAGAACAATGAAATATCTACATATTTCAGATAGTAATTAGATGTATCATGTACCCTGATTCTAGTATATTTCACCCTCAATTGTCGATAACTGACGAATCAGCAAAATGTTCAGAGAAAAAAAATTTTTGTTATGGTAATATCAAGTTAACCATGTAAACCATCATAATATGAATTTCTTGAAGTGGATATAGGATAAATTTCTTCACGAACCCTATCAATCTGATTTCGTACATTATTATTGATCATTAAATCATTATTGGTCATTGAACTTGTACTTCATAACATTTTCTGTTGTGTAAGTAGTGAGGTTTGAGCTTGTTTTTAGTTATTTTATGAACAGTTTGGGGATAAAAATATTTCGAAGACTCTTTCAATTTGGTCGTTTAACTGTACAAAATTGTTCAACAGATTCACTTTGTAGAATAATTCGAAAGAATACGGTAACAATACGCTCAGGAGAGATGCTTCCACTTGTCTCGGAACGAATTTATTATCGAAAATTCATTTTATATACATTTTTTAAAGAAGTTTGGAGTCACGTCCCCAAACTAACCATCTAAACAATTTCTGAAAAAGTTTGGGGTCAGGTCTCCAAACTAACCAACTCCCAGGAGAAAAGTTTGAGGGCCGACCCCAAAGTTGACAAATGTCTCCAAACTGACCATTTAGCGACTGAAAAGTACCCCAGACTTGACGATTTACATACATATATATATATATATATATATATATATATATATATATATATATATATTTAATCAGTTTTTCGCTTTGAAATTTTGACTTCCCAAAATCAAACTTACGCTGACAAGTGAAATGATGTACAGGGCTTGTCTGATGTATTCTGGAAATACAGACGAAACATTGACTTTTGAATAAAATTTTCAAAACAATAATTGTAATACAGAACTTGTAAATGTATATTAAAACAAGGTATAAATAAAATTATATTTCAATCTTATCAAATTCTTTGGGATATAAAACTTTGGAGGAAGTCTTAACCGGTGTCTCTTCGTAGAAATCGAAATTGGTGGCGTCTCCTGCTCCTTGCACTTCGGGAACGAATGGAGGTTTGAGTTTTTTTTGAAGAAGGGGGTCCCATTCGAATCCCTTGAAGAAATTGTGAGCTTTCACATCTTTGGATCCGTCCTTTAATACTCCATACCTGCAAAAGAAAATAATGTGATATATTATCGGATGAATAGATGTTATGTCTTGCCTTTAGCAGCTGTGAAACGTTAAGATTTTGCATGATAGCAATATATCATTAAAATTCGGACGAAATCGCCATATAATTTTTCAGTTTCCACCTATAATATTTCTACTTCAAAAATCAGTTCTCTTCGAAAGAAACAGCTCCAGCCTTTGCTTCTATCTTGGAAAATTCTGCAGCAAATAAATTTTTGGAACATTTTTTTAAAGGCACCTCCGTGAATTTATCGAAATGAGTTGTGTCGTCTCCATCCGTTATATTAACGAGATATGGTGGTGCCATCGTCTTATAATAAATTGTATCCCAAATAATATCTTTGAAAAAAACATGTTGCTTGACATCTTTCGCTCCATTTTTTAAAATGCCAAATCTGAAAAGGCAATATATTCATTCCGAGCAATTTAAAGCGAAGACAGATTCATAAGCCATATGTATAATTCAACAGTAGGAGGTCATTTTAAGAATCATAATATTCATATCAATATAATAATCCGGGAGGCAGGGGCTTTTTTTCCAAGGAATTTCATCCCGGCTGAATTTAATACTGTATGTTGTAGTCACATTGCAAATGACGAAACTGACCGTCAGCTGGTCAAGTAGCGGTGGATGCGGGCGTGGGAGGCGGCGCAACTTGGGAAAAAATGCAATTTTCTATATGTAATATTGATGTTAATTAGAAACATAATAGTGAAGTCAGCCGATCGGCGGAGGGTGGAAAATACGTCAGTCGAGCGGGTGAACTTGGGAAAAAAATTTGAAAATCAAGTGATTTCATCCCGAATGAAAACACCTCCATATGATTCCTTACATATATGGAAATATAAAAATGACCGTCAGCTGCGTGTCTAGCGGGGGAAAGACCGTCAGTCAGACCATTGAAAATTCCGCGCGCCGTATAAATGCATGAGCGCGAGCGCGCTCATACATTTTTGCTCTGACTGATGGTCTTTTCCCCGCTCGACTCAGATGGAACAGCCACATTCTGAGAATGAAAGACACAAGACACCCCAAAATAGCTTTGTATGGCGAATTCACAGAGGGAGCTCAGAAGCCAGTAGTCCAGTACAGGCGGTTTAAGGATATAATGCATCAATCCCTAAAATCCGTTAATGCCAATCATAACTGGGAACAACTAGCGTTAGACAGATCACAGTGCAGGTCTTTGGTCCACAGTTACAACGAATACTCGAGAATAATACAGCGGCGGCCAGATCTGGTTGGTGACTATACATGCCCGAAGTGTGGAAGGATCTGTAGGTCACGGTTGGGTCTCTTCAGTCACAGGAGGGCACACAGTCGCAAGCCCTAAGAAAGTATAAGTTTGATTGCACCGATAGTTTTGTTTTTGAGTCTTTTTGAAGATTTATTCTCGGTAACGGGATACAGCAATGAGGGGGGCAAAATATACTCAGCATTAAAGTAGCTGTGTGAAAAAAACTTCTACAATCTACAATGTCTTGAATTATGTTATTGGTTAAAGCGTCAAACTCACCTCTTAGTTCTATCTACCTGTAAAATATTCTGAATGAGATCCTTCAAACTTTTCGAGAAATGATTAGCCGGGATATATTTTCCAGAAACAATTTTTTCATAAATTTTCATCGGGTCTCTGGCATAAAACGGGGGATATCCAGCTGCCATCTCGAAAATTAGAATTCCAAGAGCCCACCAATCTACCGATTTGTTATAACCTTGACTGAGGATTATTTCGGGTGCCAAGTATTCAGGGGTTCCTTGAAAAATCAATATTATGGATCAGATTCCATTTCATTATGAAATTAGGAGTATCTACATATGGGTGCCAATACTCAAATTCCAAACCCATTGCATGGTAATAACTCAATTCTTTAGAAGAACATTATGATTATAGGGGTGATTTTGCAACCTATCGATTCGTAACGTTAAAATGAATCAAAAGTTCACAGGTGTATTGGATTGATTTCAATATCTTTGTGAGTATTGAAAGCCAATGCTCCAAAAAGCGATTTCGTCTTAGTAAATGTTCATGGGAAGATCTTATTCAAGTACATTTATATTATTGAAGTTTCTTTCGCTCCAAACAAGATGAGCATTTCATTTTTGAGCTTTCTGCGTTTCTGCTGAATCATAAATGGATCACCATCCGGATGCTGTATTGGAAAATGAACATCACAAGCTCTACTGGGATCGTACGGTTCTCACAGACCGGAAAATAACTCATATATTTAATAGACCAGATCTCATATTGCTCAATAAGGATGATGAGCACTCATCGACGTAGCGATTCCAAATAATAACAATCTTCTAGATAGAGGACCGAAAAAATTTCAAAATACAGAGATCTAGAGGAACAAACCAGGAGACAGTGGAAGTTAAAAGAGATCAAGACCATCCCAATTGTCATTTCATCTACAGGCCTGATTACCAAAAAGAAGAGAACCAGAGAACTTGAGGAAACTTCAGTTGGACGAAAATATCTATCAAGTCATGCGGAAGGCGGTACTGCTGGGAACGCGAGAACTGTACGCAAGTACATAGGGAATACAGAGGAACATCGTCTGCTTCGACAGGAAGTGCGGGTGGATCAGGAATCCAACCGACAGCAGGGAGCCATTTTTTGTAACGTGGTTACCTCGGAGAAAACTTATCTCGAGCGCCAGCTATTCTTTTCGCTAGAAAGAATAGCAAACCTACCAGAGTAGCTGCTAGTCAGAGACAGAGTTCGCTGTTATCTAGGGTGGTAGCGATAACGAATTAGTCAAAATCAAATTATGTACTAGTTTATTCACACCTTCGGAAACTGATTATATGTACAACGGAGATATGAGTAGGTATGAAATAGGAGCGAATCTATCAGCAAACATACATTCGGGAAATTCTATCCGGTCACGAGCATTATATAAAGTTTATACCGGGTACAGTGAAAAATCAAAGGTTATTAAATAAAATGCGCCAACCAGAACTGACGAAATGGATACTAAGGATGACCTCGCGAAGTGAAATGACTTGCTATACGGTATCGGGATGTAATTAATTGTATTTCTCCAGAAATGAAAGAAACGCAACCAGGGCGGATCTACTCGAGATTTTTACTCGCTACCCCAAAGGCTAACGCTCCATGACTGATAGCGAAGAAAAGGTCTATTTTTAGCGCAACTACGGGATTTCACTGACGACGAGCGGTATCTCTTATTCTCTACCCCAAGGGCTTAAGCGCCATGACTGATAGAAAAGAAGAGATTTCGGATTCAACACTTATGACGCGGAACGCGGACAGGGGGGGTTGACGGGACTTTCCCTTCAGTACCCCAAGGGATTACGCGCCATGACTGATAACGAAAGAAAAAGTCAGACTCGCGAAACAGGGTAAAGTACGATAAAATATAACAGAAAGCAATACAGTACAGCAGTGTCAAAGAAGTAACCGTTGTAGGTCTAATTAAGAAACTGAACGGTAAAGACGGGGACCTACCTCCTTTATTTCAGGCACTCGCGGAAAACAAACGAAAACTGAAAATTAATTCTTAAGAGCACTAATACTCGCAACACAAAATTATTTATAAATTTGTTGAACAACTAAAGTCCAATCGCAGAAAAGTACGGAGCGTAAACTAACTAAAGAGACTGAAGTTAAAGAGCAGAAATTAAAAAGTAAAAGAGAGCCGGACCCGACCACCACTACGAACCCGGCGAAAACCTGGAAAGGGCTCCAACACAGCTCAATCCTCTTGATATCTGATATATCTGGGATAAGTGAATGTTCCTCTGGGAGGAGTGTGAAAGCCGCAAGGCTAAATTCATAATAGCCTTTCATTTGATAGCTTATTTCTGCGTTCCGATTTAAAAAAAAAACAACATTGAGAATTAAATTCATCTTTAGCCTTCTCAAGCACGGAAATAAAGACGGTTGTGACAGTAATCTGTTAAGTAGTAACAAGTCAATTCAATATACGTGAAATTGGCCTCCTCTGGTATTAAAATGGGTACAAGGAAACACATCTCACAATGAAAAAACATATGTTGCCATAACAACAAAAAATTAATATGTAAAATCAATTCTCACCACAAAGAGTATAGGTCCTCTGGTCGTCAACTTTTTTACAGAAACCGTAGTCGGTTAATTTGAGATACCCTATGCAATCAATCAATATATTTTCAGGCTTTAAATCTCTATAAATAATGCCCAGAAAGTGTATATATTCGAAGGCTAGAATAACTTGAGCTGCATAGAAGCGAGTTAACTCCTCAGAAAACCTCTTCTGTTGTCGCAAATGCGAAAACATCTCCCCTCCATTTATAAAAGGCATAACCAAGCACAAATAAACATTATCTTTGAAGAAATACTCCAACTTTATTAGAAACGGAAAATCAAAAGCATCCATAGTCCGAATTTCCGATAAAGTGTGTTTAACTTGCTTAGTTTTTACTACATGAGCTTTTTCCAGCATCTTCAACGCGTAAGGACTATCATCCTTCTTCAATTTCACTAGCATAACTCTGCCGAATGATCCAGTTCCTAGGGTCTGAACAAGTTTGAAATCGTCCAATTTTCCCCTTTCCACAAACGGCTGTTTCCATTTTTCCTCGAATTTCCTCCTCGCCCCAATTAAGAGTGCTTGGAAATTTGTAAAATGTGTGGTGTTCGGATCCATGATGCAACATAATAGAAATAAAGATACATTTCAAACTGATGACATAGCTGGGAGACGTGACATTTAAAAGCGATCGCAGTACATCGAACATGCGTTCTATTTTGAAACATAAAATCATGATTTGAATAAATTTTTCATTTTGTCAATGGAACTACTTTTATTTTCACTAGAAGTGTAAAATTATATTGATTCGAAAATATTTTCAATTATATTATATTAACATGAATGCATCAAATATATCATAAAAGATTAGGTAGGTATTCATCAATGATTTGGAAAAATCAATTGAAGATCTTAGGAAAAGATAGTTATTATACAGGGTGGTCTAGATCGTAACCAAGAAATTTTAACCACGTATACTACATCAAAAATAAGCCCTACTTTGTCATATAAACATATGTCGAGAAATGTTTCCTCCCCGAGATACGGGCTGTTGAAATTATAGAAAAAAAAATGTTTTGTATTTAACTCTCACTCTGCTTGAAATATTTTTATGAAATTTGAGAAATAGGTTTTGAGCGTCAAGGAGCACTTTTTCAATAATATCATTTCTTTTTTATTCTACCATTGGCGTCCGTACTGCAGCGAGAATGAATATTTTCAGATAAAAAAATGATACGCCACTGGTTTTTCCGACAATTAAAATTACTATTTAAATCCTTATTTAATTTGGAGCAAATTCGGTCTCCTGACTTTTTGCTGTACGAGGCACCGTTTCCGGTTAAAAAAATAAAACACATTCTCATGCCTGAAGAAATCGCCAAAATTTGAAGAATCACCTTGCTCTATCTTCTGTTTGACAGCTTCAAATTCTACTGCATAAGCCAGGGCGTTATTCGAAGTCCTGGCTCGGGCCAACCGCAGGGTCTGCGGAGTATCAATATTTCTAAACAGATCTACGAAGTTCTGGACAGCTAGTTGTTCCAGGAAGCTATCCGGTGATGCAGGATAGGTTAGTATTACAAATCTTGAATTGATGTGGCGGTTACTTGATGAAAATCCATAATTGAAGTTAAAACAGACAGTGGTGTTTTAAGTTATTTAGACCCGTTTGCACCAAACGCACTTAGTGTTAAGTGTCTCTCAAAATGAACCCTTAACTTATAAATTACGTTGCACCAACTGTTAAGTGACATTTGAATGGCTAAAGCTAGCCTTAAATCACAGATTACTCTGTAATCTGTGCCTTAAATTTAAGCGCTCCTCTAATGACCACTTAGGTATTTAAGGGCGGGATTCTAACCTAAAATAATTTGTTGAACTGGATGCAGAGAACTTCCCATGTTTGATGGATTTTGAAAATTGAATGAATTCATTACTGAATACCAAGCCTTTTCTTTTGCCTTTATTGTAATGCCATCATCAGTGTTTTTTAATTTTCAATTTGGTGTCACAAATCATACTATAGTTAGCAACAAAATCTTTTCTTCTGTTGAGAATGTGGGTGTCCTTCGTAAATTACCACCACTTGCTTGGCAATCTTTCACAGTATTCGTACTAACAAGGACAATAAGGACATTTTCTTCACGTTCCTCTTCGACATTAGTAAAACAAATTCACACAAGACCTTACAAAGAAAGTGTTGTACTTATATAAACTTAGGTACCTTTTATTTGACAATCATTATCATTATTATCAATATTAATGCTAATTCAACAACACAAAGTTGTTACTCTATGATAATATAATAATATCCTTGACACTGACTGACAGGACAATAAAATTAGGTTAATGAAAAGACAACGATCATCGGCAACCAGCCAACCAATGAAATGGCTTAGTTGGACTAGGATGAAATTGCACCAAAATAAAAAACTGAAATATCACTAGATATAAAAACTTAAGGGCCCCTTACTTAAGTTTCTGTTAAGCCACAGTCGTGCAACTGGGAATAAAATTAAGCGTCCCTTAACTTTAAACGAGGCTTAGTTAAGTACTCCTTTTAAGGGGGATTGATGCAAACGGGCCTTAGACCCGTTTTATTTGACAATCCACATCATCATCAATAATAATGCTAATTCAACAACAGAATATAATAAGAATATAATAATTTACTCGAAACTGACTGACACGACAATAAAGTTAGGTTAATGAAATGACAACGATCATCAGCAACCGGCCAACCAATGAAATGGCTTCATTGGAGTAGGATGAAGTTGCACCAAAATAAAAAACAGAAATATTACTAGATATAAAAACTTAAGGGCCCCTTACTTAAGATTCCGTTAAGCCACAGTCGTACAACTGGGAATAAAATTAAGCGTCCATTAACTTTAAACGACACATAGTCAAGTACTCGTTTTAAGGGGCATTGGTGCAAACGGGCCTGAAACTTATCAAATTTTTCCTCTATTTCTTTTTCTATCTCACACAATTTTTCTTTTATGTTTATAATTCTATCTTGAACGTTTCCAATTTTTTCTTCTACGTTTCCAATCCTATAGGGAACTCTAACGATTTGTCAAAATCAGCTAAGCGTTCGTTGTCGTGGGCACACAAGCTTTTCCCTCCATTGATTCGCATGCTGTTTTGGTCGAGTATTGTTTTTTGTGCATGTTTTTGGAAAAAATGTTCTTTCCTACGTTAGATTAGAGTGATAAAACTAAAACTTTCTCAGAAATGCCTCTTTATTGTGCTAATAAAAAGCTTTGGATGCCCCACGGCAACGAACGATTAGCTGATTTTGACAAATCGTTAAAGTACCCTATTATCCAGCTTAGTGTAATTGCAATTACGATCATAGACTAAACATGTCTATGAACAGGATAAAATGAATCTGAGTTCAGCATTTTTTTTTTTCATTTAATCCATTTGTTTTCACATAGGCTGTATTCGGATTCGACTTTTTAAGAGAGAGGAGAGAATCCTCTGCGCAGTTCTAGAACCATTCTCGGACTGTCCGAAAGCCGAACCCGAATACAGCTAATATTCTCATTTAAATTTTAAACGACGTTGATTTTTCCTTCCTATTGTCACCTTAATCGTTAACAAAAGGGACCATCACTGATATTTTGATGCCTGGTATATGGCAGTAAACTCTTAAATAGACAAAAAGAGCCAAGACAGCAAGAAAATGCTGTGCATGTCGCAGCAACATCGCAATTCGAAACAAAAAATCCTCATATATTCATATATTTTTCAAAAAGCGTAAACAATTGAATAGAATTAAAAATAAAAGAAATGGCGAATTATATAAAAATAACATCGATACTTTGTGATGAGGTAATTCATACATTTTAATGGATATATAATCTAAACGTTTCCTCTCAACGATTCGATTTTCTGACAAACTACTTCTTTAAGGTGTGGATTTTCTATCAGTATAATTTTGCCATTTTCACTAGATCCAAACATCCCCAACTTCTTCTTCTTTTCTGTTATGGGAACCATAACTCCTTTCGCAACTACTCTCGCGGGATGAGTCAGCTCAGGCCAAGTGAAGGACCAATCCATCTAAAATTACAATTTGAGTTGACATCGAGTTCAAAGTTGACATCTTACATGTAGGCATTGAAAATAATTATGATTTTACCTGCCATCCTCCAAAGATTTCATTATGTGTAATATAGGCCAACCTCTGATCAGTCAGCAACAATACTTCCTTTTTGTCCACGTAATGATGGAAGACGTATATGTCCGTCTTAGCAAATTTTCCTTTATCCAAATCTATTAAAAGTTTGTAACCTTCAGCTTCTTGTTTATTGTAAGGTTTGATCAAACCATCTGCTTGAATAAATCTTGGGGGCCTAAGCCGCGTTGCTTCTTCTCCCAAGTCAGCTGCTCTGAAACGAAAAAATAATTATGAAATTTGAAACGGGGGTTCAGCTCATCAGCTTATGACAGCACGATAGTAGGCTTGAAATCTAGAATAAAAGTCACAGAATCAACAAGTAATCATCAAAAACTGCTGAGAAACTATCAAGTTTAAATATCCTTGGGTTTAGATGTAGGAAAATTTCATGAAGATAGATTCGAAATTAATTTTTACGTTCAACGAGATATAGAAATACCGGGTATGCCATTTGAAATAAGAAAGTTTTCGACGACTATTTGTAGTTGATGTTTGAGAATTAATTATGATCACTCTGTATATTCCAGAGTTGAACTTTTCTTTTATATGTAGGAGTAGCCAACTTATCTACTCGAAAAAACTCTGTCTGTATCGATGGCGTAACTAGTTTCTTCATTAAAATTGCTATTCAAAAATAATCCATATTTTCGATTTTTCGCCATTATCTCGTAAAGGGTGCCTTTGAGCTATTGAAGTAATCTGAAGAAACTCATCATAACTTGAGCTTGTCATTCCATTTTTGAGATCAAATATAGAGTGTAACATCTAAAAAGTGTAACTTTGGTTTATATCTTTGTTTTCGAACACCCTGTATATATGACAATCATTTTAGATTGTGCTTTGGGACATCCTAGACACACCACAAGAAAAGATTTTCAAAATATCTTCATTTACGCCCTCAAAATGAGCGCCGCATCTGGGGTGGGCCACCCGGTATATAATAATGGATAATGTATCGGATAGGAAGTCGTTTGTTGATCTTCTTATAAACATATATTTTCGGTGAAAACAGCATAGAGAGTTATGAAACCACATAATGGCTGCATTAAAAATGGTAAAAAAAAGAATTTAATCTTCCCCGGTAGACTCGTTCGTATTCGATACAGATATATACTGGTTGTGCCATTTGAAATGAGTAAGTGATAGTCTGTTTCCGGTTGCAGAGGTCTGAAAATATTTTTGGGGGAAAGTTCCTTGAAGAAAACTCCAATATGCAAATTTTCTGGACAAAATTATGATCAGTTTTTCATTAACATCTAATAGGCCATCGCGCCGAATCACACTTCGGAAGGAATATTAAAAAAAACAGACGATATGAGGCTCAATAGAATATTCTAAACATGTATATAATACCTTTTAACTGCATCTAAGGAACCACTGGCAAAGTCAATGACACCAGAAGTTGGCCTGGCTATCAACCCAACAGCACCCTTACCGAGGCCTTTGAAAAAGCCCCCAACACCATCCTCCATTGCACCGGAAATTGGTTTCGTTACTACACCTGTGACACCATCGAAGACACCCTAGAACAACAAAATAATGAAAATTTAAGCTTATTATCACTGCCAAGGAGCTGTGTGAAGCTGGCACCCCCAAATGCGAATATTTATATTATGATTATTTTTACTCACCATCACCAAACCTTTCCCTCCCCTAGCGAATCCTTCCTGAATACTTGTTGGCTTTTTACTGATTTGGTCCCTTCTTTTCCTCTGATAGTCATCATCAAACGTAAGCGCAGCAACGCCTTTGCCCATCGCGCCCGTG
The DNA here is from genome assembly GCF_907165205.1 of Coccinella septempunctata. Taxonomy (NCBI): domain Eukaryota; kingdom Metazoa; phylum Arthropoda; class Insecta; order Coleoptera; family Coccinellidae; genus Coccinella; species Coccinella septempunctata. Next base: position 19,350,290 of record NC_058196.1, read on the forward strand.
ATTCTAGAAACTGCGCCAGCAGCACCACCTACGGTATGCCCAAACAAACTTCTCACACCAAGAGCTATTCCTTCTGCAAACTCCCCAGGCCCTTGAATTGCTCCCTGTTGGAAAGAATTCCCTTATTTTTTTTTCAAAACTAGAAAAAAGGCCACGCACCTGAAATGGCTCATAAAACAAATCCTCAACACCTTTGGTTATTCCTAATACAAGACCATAAGGATTTCCAAGTACATCTAAGCCAAGTACTAGAACATACAGCTGCTTCAACAACTGGCCTATATAATGTTTTGATGCTTCGTTTACAAGTTGCTTTTGAGTTAAAAAAGTGTATTCTCTCTCGAAAAACGCCAGCCTTAAAAGAAATTTATAAAGCAGATTAATCTACTGATGAACCAAATTATTGTACTTACTTGAATATCACATCTTGCATATCAGTGACTGTGACTCCAACACTGCTCAAAATGACATTAAGGAAATTAGAGGTTTCGGTTGATTCTCCAGCGCCAGCACCCATTGAAAAACTCACATGTATTTTCAAGGGTGAAAAATGCAGTACATCGTAAAAACTCTTCTGTTCCTGCTGGGCTTGTGTAGAAACATGAGTATAAAGCTGTTCATCAGCCACTTCCATATCCTTATCGAAATATTCTTTCTGAAAAAAGAACATTCAGTTGTTTCAATTTTTTAGTGCCTCACTGTGCTCACTTCTTCCTGTTCAGTATATTCCTTAGCTGCAACGATACTCAGCATTGCGTTGACGAAACCCATTTCTACCTTAACATGGAACTCTTGGATGAGAACCTTGAAATATTTGAACTGTTTAACCTGACTGTTCTTGATGAATAATTGGACTATACTCATTTCTGCGAAGGGTCTGATTCCTAAAAACGATCAAAATTGATTGGAGGTCATAGTGATATGTTTGCAAAATTAACGGCAGTGATGAGAACAAGTGCAAACCCTGTCTTATGCTCAAGCAATGTCGACGCCAGTTTTCAAAAAGGAAGGGCAGAAATATTATTAATTATAATATTATAGAAGAAATAATCTTACCTGTATTTAAAGCTAAGCTTTTTGGTGGATTTACGGTGGCTAAAACAACAGGGAACAGGCTATTCGGCAACTGATTATCAATCTGTAAATGATTCAACTTGGCATGAAGCTGCAACTGACTGCTACTACTCTTCTGTTGGAACCATACTGCAGTCTGAAAACTCCTCTTTATCTTCCTTTTGTTAGGCTTAAACATCTGACCAAGCGCAAAATCTACTTCCATCTTACCACCCACATTTACGATGCCTTTTCTAGCCTCTGGATTGAGAAGATAATCTTGATAGGCGGCTTCGATCATGGCGCTTTCTTTTGTTGTCATATGTTTGAATCTCTTGGAATTCAGTTTACAAACTTCCCAGATTACACCTGAACTAGTTATTCCCATATACATAACATCCCTCTTCGATATGTTATCGATTAATGAAAGCCCGAGACCGTGGAGTGACACAGTCAGTTCTTGATCAATGGTTTCAAAGTGTTTAGCCGATTGTACATTTTCAGCTATGTAACTATCCTCGGTGAAAAGAAGAACTCTCTGCATACCGTCTAAGAACGAAACCCAGAAAATTTTATAACTGCTACTTTTTGTACCGACAGTATATTCTCCTATCTCGTCTTTCCTCAAGTCGTTTTCTATTTCGGCTTTATTGCCACCTTCCCAGACTAGAATTCGAGGACCAGATGGGTTTTCCCATGTGTATAGCATTGAGTGTTTCTTCTTCAATTTGCTAGAAAATATAATGAAACTTGTTGAGTTTTGGAATCCTCACTTCTGAAAATGGGACACAGGGATTTTAAAATGGGACAAAGGGATTAACCTCCTGTAAACTATGTTTAGATTAACATGTGGTTTGGGATCTAAGCAAACATGAATTCGTTCCAGATAAATTATTACACAATTTCGAAGATTTTTTATGTGAGCATTTCAGACATTCTACCTTTTCAGTTGAATTTTTATCACTTTTTTACACCTTTTTTGTTGTCTTTCGAAGTTCAATTATTAATTTTTTTTTCAGTCGACTTTTCGACCTTTATATGAATTTATAATTTGTGTTGTTTTCATCCTGATGATTTCTTATTCCATTTCATTTGATATTATTTTATTATTTTAAGCTTTCAAGATGTCTCTTTTTTCCTCGCATTTTCAGTTTCACTTATGTGATTTTACTTCTGAAGCTGATATGTTAGCTCAAAAAATGTTGAGTATTAATCAAATCATCTAAGTGTACTTTTACTAAAGAGTTGAGTAATGCCTTACTCTAAGGAATGCTTAGATAGGTCAGAATGTTTCTCAACCCGGAAAAGATTGGAATAATTAACGGCATACTCCTTCTGACGAAAATGATGTATTTTTTATGAAATATCTTCGAAACGTCACATTTTGAAATAAGCATTTCAACCGTTTCCCAAAATAATTATTTTAAGTACTTAAAATTGAAAAATAATAATGGGTATTCAAAATTTAAAGCGTTTCACTTCGATTTCACAAGTTGGCAACATCAACTGAAATATGCCTTGATAATAAAGGACAACAAATACATTATCTTGATGAGATAGACAAAGATGGCTGTCTTTGAAATCTGCGACGAACGAGGAAGGTCGTAAAATTTTATGGAATTTTTATGGCCGGTTGCAGTTGAAGCTCGCCAAAAATTAGGCGCCTGTAAATCAACAGCTGTTATTTTATAAACAAGCTGATCGGACATTGTTCTTTTCATTGTCTGATAGGCGCTGTTGCCAAATCGTAAACTCGGAACCAAGCGATTTAAATTCTAAAACCCCATATTAGAAGAATGATTTTGAATAGTTTCCGCGGTGCATTTGAAAAAAATCATGAATGAAACTCATAATTATTCATTTAAAACTTGCATATGAAGTGATAACCCAAATTGAGGAGAATTCCCCATTGAAACACTACCTTATCTTGGCGGATTGCTTCTCCCAGAAATTCATGTCATCCCTAGTATGGTTGACAATCAGAGCAGGCGCCATACCAAGTCCGTAAGAAGCTAGGCTGATGTAAATGCCTCCTTCTGTGATTTGTATATCTACGTTCACACCACCGTACTATACCATATTGAAAAGTTATGTTAGTATTCGTTCAACTCTAAATCGAAAAAATAAATTTAAAGGCAACAGCTCACCTTGTTATCCAATCTGAGCAAGGTGGTATGACTTTCGGTGTACAAGAACGGTTGTGATATTTCGTCAGTTCCGCATATTCTAAGCCTCAAGAGCTTATCATCATATTCGCTAATTGGCCATAAGGATACACATGATTCAGGTTCCACCTTTAACCAATGATCGGCAGGGCGTATACTTTCTTGGAATTCCATTGCGAATGACGTGTTATTTATTATCACGTAGTATGGAGTGAAGGTAACTTGTTTCGTTAGGCCATTGTTTGTTAACTGATTTGTAACTCCAACCTGGAAATTTCAAGTATGATCAATTCTGTTCTCAACAAGTTTGTATATGACTATCCAGTTCACTCATATATTAGTTGATGTCTCTACCGTACCTGGTATATCTGATCATCAGTTTTACAAACTAAAACACCTGATGATCCTGCAACGTCAAGGGAGAACTTGTCGGACCATACTCCGTCCCGAACACGAACTGAAGCTTTCTTCTTCGAAAAGAAACTTTTAGCATTGAAAGAGAACAGTATTGGTTTTTGATACTCAGGAGGGTGATGTATGATACTGGTTATATCATCGGAGCTCTAAAACAATGAATGGAATGAAATTATTTCATTCAAATAAGCTTCATGAATAAAAATTCACTTTCATACTCATCATAACAAATCTTTTTTAACCTGTTAATCTGTAAGAAATGAGGGGAGACAACGGAGAAGAATATGAAATCACTTTTACAAAAATCAAACTTCCCATCATCAGCTTTATATTTTTTGTTGGGAAAACAAATCAAACTATATCACCTAATTGGTGATCTGAATGGAAAGTGGCAGTCTTCTTTCATTTTGAGCCAAGTGACCCGGCAGAAATTGCCCTGCCAAGTGAGGGAATATTTAGTATTTGGAAGTAAAATGAGAGATGAATAAAATTAAGTAAAATTAATATGAGAAGTTTTCATTTTAACTTTTCATTGAAAAAATGACTCTCGTACAATTATGTATAGATTCTTCATTTAAATTGAACATTGACTTTTGTATTGCAGTACCTATTTGTAAATAATATTTTTTGTTTCAATGACGCTGTTCGTGAATATTTTAACAGCAAGTCTTGTGCCGTTGCATAGATGTGGTCAGTTGATATTTCGTTACATAATAATTACTAATTCATTCCTTAAGTGCATCAGCAATTACATTTTATATGTTCAAATTTAGTTCATTGACATCAACATTCTTAGCAGCCAATATAGCATAATGTTCGGAAACATTTTTTATTGATTTTTTGATTCGGCGAACTGACAAAATTAAATAGGAAATGGAATACGCCCTGAAGAACTATCAATGGGAATTTCTGCATTAGCGATGTCCAGAAAATGTTTTGAAAATGCTATTACAGTTTGATCGTTCTGAAAGAGTATGAGCAAGTTCATAAATGATGTAGGGGTTTTGACGTCTTCTTGTTATTCTTTTACCCTTGATTTTTTTTCTAAGGCCCGTTTGCACCAATCCCCCTTAAAATGAGTACTTAACTAAGCGTAGCTTAAAGTTAATGGACGCTTAATTTTATTTCCAGTTGCACGATTGCGGCTTAACAGAATCTTAAGTAAGGGGCCCTTAAGTTTTGATATCTAGTGATATTTCAGTTTTTTATTTTGGTGCAACTTCATTCTAGTCCAATAAAGCCTTTTCATTGGTTGGCCGGTTCAAGATGATCGTTGTCATTTCACTAACCTAACTTTATTGTCCTGTCAGTCAGTGTCAAGTATTAATTAATTAATATTATTATATATTTATTATTATTATATATTTATTATTATATTATATTTATTATTATTATATTATTATCAAAGAGTGACAACTTTTTGTTGCTGAATTTGCATTATTATTGATAATGAAATGGATTGTCAAATAAAAGGTACTTGACGTTATTAGAAAAACCACAGCAGTAGTGCAGCCAGTTTATGAGTTCAACAAATTATTTTAGGTTAGAATCCCGCCCTTTAATACCTAAGTGGTAATTACAGGAGCGCTTAAATTTAAGGCTAGCTTTAGCCATTTGAATGTCACTTAACAGTTGGTGCAAAGTAATTTAAGTTAAGGGTTCATTTTAAGATACACTTAAAACTGAGTGCGTTTGGTGCAAACGGGTCTGATTGAAGTTAAAGGACGTCTCGATGACACCCCGTCTTTTTTTTTCCAATTTAGTGGTTTTTTTATGAGAAAAAAAACTTTAGTGTCATTAAAACTTGTTTTCACAATCATTTTTCGACGGTTTTTCGACATATTTCGATAAAAATAACAATTCTTTATATATTGCAAAGATTTCATAGCGATATATGCCAAAATTACGCTGAAATTCAGGAATACTGAAAATTATTCAATATTCCTAATATTACCTCTCACGTGGTAATTTCAATTTTTCAACTGTATCAGTTCGTAATTCAGCCTTTTGCTCAACGATGTGACACATTTTCGTATTTGGGTTAGCATCCGTAAAGCAACCAATGTCGATCGTCTTGATCTCGAATCGTATGTACTACTTTCCCTTAACTCCTAAACTAAATAATGAGTAATTTTCCGGAATCATAATTTCTATACTAAGGCCGGTTGTTCATTTCAGAATTAAGTCGAAATTTAAGTTATTTCTAGATTAACCTGACAGAATTGAACGGAAATGTCAAAATTATACTGAACAACCGGGCCTTAATAATAATAGGCGATTTTTAGCGTGTTACCGGTTATGTTACTAGCGGTATCTTGCGGTTACCCCCCACTCTTCCGCGGGAAGAATGATTTGAATAACCAGTATGAATCGCAAAAATAAGATCGGTTATGTAAAATGATTGATCGTACCTACATGTCAAAACAAAAATAACCTCAACTCAGTACTCAGTTGAGACTGTTTCCTCTTATAGGGAACTCTAACGATTTGTCAAAATCAGCTAAGCGTTCGCTGTCGTGGGGCACACAAGCTTTTCCCTCCATTGATTCGCATGCTGCTTTGGTCAAGTATTGTGTTTTATGCATGTTTTTGGAAAAAATGTTTTTCCCGACGTTAGATTAGAGTGATAAAACTATAACTTTCCCAGAAATGCCTCTTTATAGTGATAATAAAAAGCTTTGTGTGCCCCACGGTAACGAACAATCAGCTGATTTTGACAAATCGTTAGAGTACCCTATATTATGAAATGGAAGTTTGCTTCAACATGGATACTATGTCCGATATTACGATCGAATGTATTCTAAAATAACGAATAGTAGATTGAATATAAGTAGAAGCCCTCATTTTGAGATACGAAAAGAATATTACAGACCGTCCATTCCTAAATGAACATTGGATACAATACCATGAATCTATGATATTTTTTCAACGTTTCTGCTTAAAAGAGGACACCTTCGTAAAATTCTGAATATTTTGGTTCTGAACAATAGATATTTGAATAATTTATTCATACTTATGTACAATGGTATTCGCACAAGTAATGTGAAAAAAAGAACTCTTCAGCACATGCATTAATATGCATGTTTTCTGGACCGTTCTGTTATACAGGTGAATCTTGGTATAAGCTCGGAACTACTGTATTTCTGGAATCGTGTTCAAGAAAACTGCGATGGGTTCTATAGCAGCTGATGTTTTTTCTACCAAGAATTAGGTTCTACACTGGCGGAGATCAATATTCTTCTCTTTGATGAACGAATGGTATATTTTGGTGGCCAACATCCAGTTCCTCCAAGAAAGCATTGCTTGCATTCCACTGGTTTATGGTTTTATTTCTTTCCACATTCCGTAAAGTCCATGGATTCGTTCTCAAAAGTATTTTACGGCAGGAATAGAACTATATAGAATGGCACTTTGAACACAATATAATAAATTAAGAATGCGATTTTTTCTCGATAACGTTTTTCATTCAATCGTGTCATACATTTGACAAATAAACAATCCCTTGTCACCGCTTATAAGCCTAGTTGCACACACACCGATTTTGGACGGCCGATTTTTTATCGGTCGTCCAAATTCCAATAGTGAACCACGCGTGGGAACGGGACCTGGCACACACGCCGACCACTGATCGGTGACGGTAAAATGCCGGTGAGAAACCGTCCAATACCGGGATGTAGTGGCGTATGTGACTAAGTACACGTTTATACAAGCACCGATTGTTTACCATTGAACTCAAGAAGGAGTTCTTTCTTGAGTTCAATGTTTTTTACCGACCTTTTCAGTCGAATTCGTTTGCCTGATCGTTTGGCCGGTAATAATCCGGTGAGTGTGCTAGCAACTGCTACCGATAAAATATCGGCCGATTTTATTCCGGGCCGTCCAAAATCGGTGTGTGTGCAACTAGGCTAACTCTGATCGCGAGCTGGGTTATTTGCGGTAAATACTAGTGACGTAGGATATGACGTCATATCACTTCCCCTCCATAACCGGTTTCACGCTAAAATACAACGGTAACTTCAGATGACATAACCACAAGTAACCGGTAACACGCTAAAAATCGCCTAATGTTACTCTCAAGATGAATCAATTTTTCATTTTCTTCAAGCGACAGTCTGTCACAATATCGTAAAAAAGACACTAGTATCTTAAAAAGTCAATATGTCATGGGTCACACAACACAGGTTATTCTGTGCATCGGTTTCTAAATCGTTGTGTGGTCCTTTTTGTCTGTTTATAATACTGTCAACCTGTTATTGTAAAAATTTGAGACAAATAAACAAATGATGATGATGATGATGAATAGTCACATCTCTTACTAGTTATTTTATACACCAAAGTTGTGAGACCAATCATAATTCAAAGAGAGCTTCGGGTTTCTTGAAAATACGAGTTATCTTTGGCTTCTGATTGATCAGATAGAACATTTTGTTGAATTGAATAGTCTGAATAATATCATTAAGTACAAGGGTTAATGATAATACAAAAAACGTTTTCTTCCCCAATTCGAATGCAACCACTGGCATTATTATTCTATCTTGTACATTTTCCAACTCACCTTGTATGAAAGCAGCAATCCTGACTTGTTCAACATCCAGAATGGACAATAAAGTTCGAGTTCAAGAGTTTCGTGTCTAGTTTTCCTATGAATACCTAAATTCAAAGATACTTTGGAAGTGCTATCATAACTATTGAATGTCCAGACGCTGAATTCATCCATTTCTTCAAGAATTTCCTGCCTACAACTCCATTCCTTATCCAGATAATTATCCAACTGCAGCAAATTTTTACTTAATGAGTTTTTATGTTCACAATTTCAAAAATGTTCAGACTCACCCTGATCACTGCTACAGACTGCCCAGGACTACAATTCGGTAACTGCAAGGTGTCGCCAGGATTGATTGAAATTTCATCTACTACATTTTCGACACAACAGACTATTGGTATAGGTAAATAATTTTTTAATGAGACTGAAGGTCTCAAATGGACACTATAGCAAGTACTGGCCATTGTATGTCTTAGTGTATTCTCGTGAAATACTTGGAGCATTTTTCCTATCACTCGAATGGTGAAAGGTTCCGTGCCTGAAAAGAATTGGACTTTTGAAAAAATCAAGAGAAACACCGATATCCCCACATATCCCAATATTCCTAAAAATATAGATCCGATCAAGTTGAGAACCTGTGTTTCGAGGTAAGTACAAAATATCTATTTCGATTTTGAATACGGGTGTTTCGAATGATTCACATCTTATAAATTGCTAGAAAATCAGAGAATCCACTGTTCGAAAGTTGAAAAATCGGAAAATTTGAATTCTTTCAGAAACAACCACGATGAAAAAAAAGACAAGATTCGCAAAAAGTGAACAATAATAATAATAATAATAAGAGCACTATTCATCGACGTGGCAATTCCAAATAATAACAATCTTCTAGATAGGCACACTGAAAAAATTTCAAAATACAGAGATCTCGAGGAACAAACCAGAAGACAGTGGAAGCTGAAAGATATCAAGACCATCCCTATTGTCATTTCATCTACAGGCCTGATACCGAAGAAACTACTAGAGTACTTGAGGAAACTTCAGTTGGACGAAAATATTTATAAAGTCGTGCAGAAGGCGGTACTGCTCGGAACGGCGAGAACTGTACGCAAGTACATGGGGAATGCAGAGGAACACCGTCCGCTCCGACAGGAAATGCGGGAGGAGCAGGAATCCAACCTACAGCAGGGAGCCGAGAAGCGACCCGGACCCGACCACCACCACGAGCCCGAAAACCTGGAAAGGTCTCCAACAGAGCTTAATCCTTTTGATATCTGAGATATCTGGGATGAGTGAATTTTCCTCTGGAGAGGAGTGTGAAAGCCGCAAGGCTAAAGTCAGATTAAGATTATATATTTTTTTGCAACTACTCTCGATGTGTATCAAACGAGCTGAAGGACCTCAGGTCGATTGCCCTTTGCTTGTTAGCAATAAAGTTCAGTTATTATTATTATTATTAAACGATATAAGCATTACAGTAGCTAAATTATTGTTCTAAGAGGAGATTCTTGTCGGTATGTCTCGAATAATGTAAATCTAACATCTGTTTTGTGTAGCGATGAAGCTTAAAGAAATGGTGCAAATAAACACCCAAATTTGATGGACCGAAAATTCCCACGCTTCAAAAAAAAACAAATTTTCAGCAAAATACTGAATACTGAGCATTGGAAGTAGTTTATGTGAAATGTGAAGGAAAATGTTTTCATTCCATAGTTCGAGAATAAAGAATATTTCCATAGGAAATTACACTGTTTTCCTATGGGATGGCATTCCTTCACATACGAGAATCGGTTGCCTGAGGAGGAGAATTGAGTTTGATCACGCTGCTCACTAGATGACGCTCGATTACTCAATATAATACTCAATAGCTTCTACTTGTGTTTGATTAGGATCCGTCAATGGGACCAAAAACATAGTCGGCATCTACTCTTTCTCGATGGGATGTACTTTCTGAGGGGGTTCGGCCGATGGCAAAATTGGCTAGTTCGATTCAGGCCGTACCACTTGATATTGACATCAACATTTGAATTAATTCTCATTATTACATTCATGTCTCAATGATATAGGCGCCATCTTTTCTTCGTGTGGATTAACTCAGACTTCGCTTGCAAAGTGATTCGTGAACATAATGGCATGGAATCATTGGTCAGTTTTCGACCAATAGCAAAAAAATATCACTGCCGTAGCGACAAATTCATTCTATACAAACCGTACATAAAAAAAAGGAACTGAACTCTTATTATCATTATTGTCGAAGATGGAGTAATACGAATTTCGCACCAAAGCGAAAGATATTACTGGGAAATTCGAATAATTGGAAAAATAATATAAAAACTAGAAGACCTTAATAAGGTAAAATAACTTTTAGTTAGTATGAATACAAACATATTAACAGTAAACTAAGTCAAATGCTTTATCTTGTCTGTTCTCTTTGCCTTTTTTTCTCTGAATAGTGAAGCACCTGATAAGATATTAAATAATCGTACTTTCAAAATTACCTTGAGATACATCCTTAGGGCGACACTGAAGTAATTTAGACGAAGTGAGGTTCGACTGTAACTCCTTCCATACAAAAGGCACTGACGTAATAGAATAGCCTTCTACTGCGAAGAAAAGCTCTTCTGTGGGAGTATAAACACCAGATAAAGGAATATTAACCAATTTATAAGGTTGTACAATCGCTATTCTCTTTATTTCGTTGCCACTTGAAGTGAGAATGTAGATTTCTATGGGAACATGGAAATGGTTGTGAACCTGTAAGAAAACATATCATGTTGATATATCATTCCCTAAACAGTGCGACCCATTTTGAAAGATCCACTGAAATAACTACTTGGGAAGAGCCTGGATCAAAAAATGTTTCAAATGAAAGTGTCAGATACATTTAATCTGACCTTGGAGTTTTATTTCAAGATCAAGTAGATTTTTTTTGCATAGAGAATATACATTTCTCTTTGCAGAATGTAAACTTGTCTTGAAAAACAAAAAACATTTTGTTTCTTATACTCGTATGAACATATAGTCAAGAAGAATTTTCTGATTTTTTCCAACCACACACCGCAATAATAAAATCTCACCGCATGCTCTATTTTGAAATTGTTACTAAAATGCAAACAATGCATTGGTACATAATAGGGAATACTCCTTCTGACGAAAATGATGTATTTGTTATGAAATATCTTTGAAACGTCACATTTTGAAATAACCATTTCAACCGTTTCCCAAAAAAAAAAATTATTTTAAGCACTTAAAAATGAAAAATAAAAATGAGTATTTAGAGTTTAAAGCGTTTTGTGAGAATTGCTCAAGCTGGCAACATCGACTGAAATATGCCTTGATAATAAAGGACAACAAATGCATTATCTTGATGAGATAGACAAAGATGGCTGTCTATAAAGTCTGCGACGAACGAGGAAGGTCGTAAAATTTTATGGGATTTTTATGGCCGGTTGCAGTTGAAGCTCGCCAGTAAGTACGCGCCTGTAGATAAACAGCTTTTATTTTATAAACAAGCTGATCGGACATTGTTCTTTTCATTGTCTTGTATGCGCTGTTGCCAAATCGTAAACTCCGCACAAAGCGATTTCAATTTTAAAACCCCATATTTAAAGGATGATTTTGAATAGTTTCCGCGGCGAATTTGAAAAAATCATGAATGAAACTCATAATTATTCAGTTTGAACTTGCATATGCAGTGATAACCCAAATTGAGGAGAATTCCCCTTTGTGAATTTCACATTGTTAGTTTGCATCCTTTAATCAATCAATCAGTTTCATTTTCGATTTCTCATTCGAATTGCTGACATTCAAAATAATATTCAGTTCTTCAATTATGCTCAGTGGTTTACGTGTAGAGATAGTCAGCATAAACCACTCCATATATCCTCAACGATCTGGCAAAAACGAAATGTCTGCATCAGACTCAGAAACTTTCATTTAAAACATTTTTTGATGCAGGCTCTTCCCAATGTGTTATTTGGATCTTTTAAAATGGACCATGCTGTATAGTGTATAGTATGCAGTTTTCAAACTAAAAAATGCTGCTTGTGTATGAAGTATACCAACCTGTAAAATACTCCTAAGAGTTATTGTCATGATTCCATCAACCATTTGAGATTCAGAAATAACACCATAAGACTGATTATTCGAGCTTCTATATTTGAGTGTAAAGTATCTTGTGTCTGCTCTTGCTACAGGTAATTCCAAAGTGCAATTCATCTCGTTTACCTAAAACATAAGGAAAATATCAATATTTCGGAGTTAAAATAATATGTTACCCATATAACAAAGTTAGCCAAATCGCCTGTAATATAAGAAGACAATTCAGGAACACAACTCACCTTAACACTCAAATATCTAGATTTCACTGAATAACTTTGTGTTATCAATACATCGCTGAGCTTAATGTATTCCTTCTGAGATTGTTTCAATTCGAGATGCACCTCGGCCCCTGTCTCCAAGATAACCTCATTGGGTTCTACACCAAAGTCCGTACCAGTGATCTTGAATGGGCCTTGCTGCAGCATAAGTGTCACAGGACTACCTATTTCGTTGATGAATTTATGCGACGATTGTTTTTTAACAGGAACAAAATCCCTCTTTTCCATTGCAGAGGAGAAAGATCCACCCAAACTTGTCAGCACATGTAGACAAGTTTTTGTCATAGTGAGCTCTAAGGTAGTTTTGGAGATCACATCTATGCTAGTGACGGGCTGAAGAGAAATACTGGTCATATCAGATTCTACAGGACTCATTATCGACTGATCTTCAGGGTTATTTATGGCCATCTGAAAAGACATAATAATATGATATTTATCTGAAGTGTGTACCTTTATCATTATCACCTCCAGTGTGAGCTCCCAAGGCATCAGGCTAATTTTTCCGGCTTTCTTGGTTTGCACAGGTTCTATAAGAGGTTCCCAAAGAGCAAGAAAACTGTTGTAGTACCCCATCATCATATTGAGGGATGCATCAATATTCAACTGAAAGGAGGAAGATTAAAGATTATGAAAATACAAAATTTAATATTACCTGGGAGCTCCAATTTCTCACATTACCATGAAACTTACTTTCCAAAAGCAACATGGGTAATGTTTTCTGTCCTTCGCCAGCTTCTAAAGTTAATATAATGACAGGCATATTGATAATGCATAGCTCTTCTAGGAAGTTATTCACTTCTAATGACACGTCTGCTTGTTTTGAATTAATTTCTTCGACTACATCAATACCAGCATCTACAAAATTTTTAAATATACACAACCCATAATATTATGTGAGAAATTATTAAATAAATAAATATTTTTGTGCACACTGTTTTCCCTGGAGCCCCAATCCTTGGGTACACAATTCATGTTCCCTATGACAACATAAGTATACATTTGCTGAAAACGATACGGGAGTTTTCCGATAAAAAATCAAATTCAGGGAATACGCTTATATCAGCCGTTAGTGCAAAACAACAATTCATCATTCGAAATGACCAAACTAATCAGAAAACAGTCTACCATTGGGAGAAATTTTGTTTTGTTTACAAACATTTTTAGTTAAGGATTCCACCTTAAACTTACATCGTTATAAAGAAGACTTGTCCATACTTTAAGGAAGTGTACATTCCTGTCCTGTATAAGATGGAACACCCTGTATATTTTTACGTCAAATTTTTGCAACTTTTTTCTGAATACATCGATCTATCACACCTAATCTTCAATAAATTTTAGCTTTAGCAAAAAAATTCATATTTATGTTTGTTTTTCCAACAGTAGGCCATGAATTCTTTCACACATACATTTAATTATACCTTTTTTAAAACGCCATGTGACTTAAACCTATTTATTCAATTATATTTTAAACATAAACTCAAAATATCGAAGTTTATGTTAAATAGTGATATTTTGAGTTTATGTTTTGAATATAATTAAATAAATAGTTTTAAAAAACATGTCGTTTTAAAGAAGGTATAATTAAATGCATGTGTGAAAGAATTCCTGGCCAATTGTTAAAAAAACAAACGTAAATATGGATTTTTTTTTTTTTTAACTAAAATTCATTTGAGATTAAGTTGTGATTTAAATTTACGAAGAAGCGAAATATCTCAGAAACGGCAAATTTCAAGCACATACGATGTCAAATAAACTCATCCTTTTTTCATCATGCTTTCTGAATCTGCCGTAAAATGCAGGTTGTTCCGTAAGAAAAAACACATTTTCGGTTCCTACTACTCTACTGGGACACCCTGTATATTCAAAAACAAAACAAAACAAAATACGTGGGCATCATCTATCTGCAGATGAAGTGTCCAATTGGTCTTTACATCATTTAGAAGGCGTAGTTCATAGACCATTTCTTCGGGTATAGATGATTTTGGTATATTCATGATTAAGGCCCGGTACTTTCACCTTCGAATAAAATTTATTCAACGAATAATGACGTACCGACATTCGATCTATGACAAATAAACTCTTCTAATTGAGTTTCAATGACAGATTTATTCGATGAATAACACTATCTGAAAGTGAAGAGACTGCATTTTTACTAATCTTACGAATAAGACTTAATAAATGCGAATAAATTTATTTATTCGCACGTGAAAGTACCTGGCCTAAAACTTATAGATTATCATAACTTGATTATAGGGTCCTAATTTATGATATTTGGTTCGAGAAGCCTTAGTAAGGAGCACCCCAGAGTAATTCAAAGCCAACTGCCTCATTACAATTATTTATAAATACCCTGTATAATACTTTCATTTTTCACAAATATTATTTATTTCTTTAAGCCTCCTCACCATAGTTTGCACAAGTGATTGGCAGGGATGTGTTGTAAGAATTCTGATTGCTGATGAAAATAAAGTTTGAAAAAAAATATCAAACGAAGAAACAACATCTCACCTGTTCTCAAATACCAATAGTCGTCATCAGAATAAGGTTTGGGATGCCAAAGTTCAGAAAATGTGAATGCATCTTCTTCCTCAATATTAGATGTGACATTTGTTGCGCTAAATTTCGCAGATATGTTACTAAGTAGGCCGATCGTTGAGGGAGAAAGGCAGAATCTAATATCGGTGAATAGAAGCTGAAACATTGCATTCAGAGAAAATTTCCCAAAGCAAAAAACAATCTCACCTCTACATGTAATCCTTTATCTTGGGGTGTAGATCCGGCTATACTGATAGTTATTGGGAACAGAATATTACTCATTGTATCATTTCTCTTCAGTGGATTGTAATTGCATGTTATCAATTGGAACTCCATAACTGTACCATTGATCACTTGATGCATACCTTGGCTACGATATTTTATTTGAACTTCGCTCTGGAAGAAATATGTGTTTGATTTGGCACAAACCATTGTTCAGAGTGCCAACGTAAAGACCATTCCAGAGAACGCAAAGATCTTTTTGCTGGCATTCTGTATGATGGTGTGTGGCTAGTTCGACTAAGATCGTAACATCGGTTGAAATCCAAATCAGAGAGTGTTGTCTGTCTGAATCGATTTCGGTCAAAAATTCCTGGATTCTCTCGAAATGATTTAACAAGCGTCATAACCCCACATTTTCGAGCTATATAGAGTGGAATGTGTAAAATTTCCATGGCTAACCGAGTGCTTAAATAAAAGTGAATGGAGTATAGAGTCATCGGAATTACAATGTTCTTCTTTGGGGAGCATCATCGGAGAGTAATCACGCAGAAAAAGATCATACTCTAAATATTTGGTCTGAGACCGAAAGATTCCCACAGGGATGTTTTCAAGATATTTCAAATTTTAACATTAACATGTATTTCAAAACGAAATTGTGTTTTTATGAAGAGGAAAAACAAATTAATTAATAATCCTTAACCTTCGACGATCAGTTCATATTGAAGAAGTGGCAATTGAGTCAAAAAATTTACGTGAATAGATCATAACTAGATGCAAGAATGATATTCTGAATGCTAATAACTGGATTATCGATTGAAGGCAAATCTATATGGACTCGTCAATAAATGTTTCGATAATCCTTTCATTGATTTCAACTTACATGTAAAATTATAGCACTGGTATCGATGTTATCCATATGTTCCACAAGAATTATATCAGGTTTTTCTATTTTCAAATTTACTGTCATCCTAACTGTGCTCTGAGTGGAAGTCGCAGCAGTCTTGTTTTGCACGGATTTACTGGAGGGAGTTTGCTTAGCTGAAATTTGGGAAGCATCTGCTGTTGCTTTGTCGGTTTCAAACGTCGTATTGAAGAAATCCATTAGCTTCATCATATACTCAACGGATAGAATGAAGGTGAAACTGTAAACTCTTACGTCAGCTGAAAGAGATTCATATTCATTAGGCAAAATTGTAAATTACATTATAAGCAAAATTCAAAACAATCAAACAATGAATTTTATTACATCAAAAAGCTTCTCAAATCACAAGAATTGTTGAAATTGGCCGCCTCCAGCTAGAATACAAGTGTCGTCTTCTCAAGACGTTTCGAAAATATCTAGGAAATTGTTGTTTGGAAAACATACAGGAAACAAAGCACTTTAGAAAAAGGCCTACAGGGCACGACCCCAAATAACTCAGAGATTAATGTCGGATGAAACTGAATTTTACTGTGGCGCCGCGTATAATATGTAACGGTTCGGCATCTCTCTCGCTGTATTGAACCTCGCACACGTACACTTACAGTGTAATCATGCGTTTAAACAGTACAAGACCGTCAAGAAACAAGATATGGCATCAACACAGTCTGGTGTTCCATGAATCTCGGGAGTTCTAATTCTAATCACAATTGGGCTGTTCATTCAAGTACACTCAAACAAATTCGCTGCCAATATTAATGAGTACTTAGACACTGGAGCATAGGGAGTCATTGAGGTATTTCGTGGGACCTTTTTTGGCACAACCACGTGGAGTTGACAATTGCTGCTGGAAAAGAGCTGGGATTTGCTTCCACAACAGCCAAATGTGACCAGGATCAGAATTCTGTTCCAAGACTTGTCCTGCTGGAGCACAAACTTTGCTCGCACTCGGGCACAGATTATTTCCACCGGTAAACTGTCGAGTTTCATACCAAAACAGTATTGAACGTGTCTGGTCTGTAATGTCACAGCAATTACACCGCTTACCAGACCCACCACAAGCATTAAAACAACTCGCCAATGCTTAGATCGACATCGGCAAAACATTCTTGAAACTTTCATTGATAGCATCATAGCTTCAATGCCGAATAGAGTAAGACCACTAGATTTAAGGCTGTTTGTAACAAAAGGAATTTGTGTTAGGCCTGCGGACTCCTCCAGAAAAAATCTTCATTTTGTTCATTTCTCTACTATAAAACTGTAACTTCAAAACTGTTTGGTTTGCCACATGTAGACAATTGCCTTAATACATCAGTACGTATACAACATAGTATATTTCGCTTCAATTTTATTATTACATGTACGCAAATTATCCACTGCAATTTTTGAGCAGTGTACATCGGGCTATCAATATTTGCCTAGTAATTTCACAATCTAAGTGACCTCTACAACTTACCGAACATTTCGTTTTTCTTCTGTTGGTACGTTATGTCGAGCATACTTCTTATTTTGTTATCTTCCTTTCCAACAGTTTCATCTTTGACATCGCACCTTCTTTCTATAAGACGCCTTATCAACTGGTCTCTTCCTGGTCTCATATCATCTAGGGTACAATTTAACAGAAGAATAGACGTACTGAAGGTAGTGTCAGATAGCTGTCGTCCTTTGCAAGATAATCCTTCCAGAGAAAACCTTGCAAGATGGTATGTGGGCTCGACTTTCAAATTGATTTTAGATTCCTGATGAAGATTAATCAATCAAATTAAAACCATAAAAATTAGGCCACCTTATGGCCTATCAAAAAATGTTTGTATATAAAGTCGATTCAGGATGAGTATGAAATTACGTCACGAACGGCGGATCAGGCATGCCAACTGCAACCACCTTGAAATTCGCACTAAATCGAGCAATTTGTTACAGTTTGTGTCAACACTTTGCTGCGTTGACGGAATACTAGCAATTTATTTCAATCGTTTTGTTTTGGTCAAAGAGTTAGGTTAACTTCATACATTTGGGTTTTGGCTATTTTCGATTAATTTTTGTCTGTTATTATCATATATCATCAGCCTTATTGTTGATATCGATAAGTTTCACTAAACTGCCAAAGTAATATATGATTTACAGCCGTGTGCACCGACTGTCGAGATTAACGTTAATACTCGATTATTTCTCTGATTTCTATAGCATTTACCGTAGCCATCACCGAATTAACGTTAATCCTGTCGCAAATAAGTCGATGCAAACGGGTTTTAAATAAAGTGCAAATAATCCAAAAACTCAAAGTCATATATTCGAAAATTAGAGACCAACTATTCGATTTCATCGCATATTAAAATAGATTTCGCCTTTCAAAAACTTTCCCTCTATAAATTTTTCTTGTGAGGATATATCCCAATTCTATTCCAATGTAAAAGATAATAAAACCGTAGAATATCAAGATTTTTGCTGTATCTCATATATTAGTGTGCTATTTTTGTTATGCGATACCTAAATAATTTCAGTCTAAATTTTCCTCCGATGACCAAAGTTTTTTTTCCACTCACCGTTGGCGCTGTGAATAAGTTCAATTCAAGTTTCTCCATAGTGAGTGTGAATCTTATTGTCGTATGGACGGCATCCTTTTCTTCACCCTCTTGCGCAATCGAGTCAACGGTTTCATTATCTAAACTGATAATAACATCCCTGTTACGGAAACTTGTAACTGATGCGCTTCTTTTCAAGGCCATGGCATGTTCTTCCGTACCTTCAGCTAAATTACCATTAAGTGTACTAGTAACTGTAGCCATGTCGAGGTGACTGAATCTAACCTGAAAAATGGAAATCATAAAGAATATCCTGAATCATAGCATTGACGATGTTGACTGCAAGATATCACGTCGTTAATGACTTCAAATGGATAAAGCCTACCTTAATTTCATTAATATTTCCAGACATGTCAATATCTGGAATCACCTTGTACCATGATGCAGATAAATTTCTTTTGATTATCAATTTCGAAGACAGGGGTTCCAAAATAATGGTTTCTTCAATTATATTATGCTTGTCGTCCATTTTTACTTTTGATAACTTCAAATCAGATAAGGTAACCCGTAACCTGAAAAGATTCATTAATGTCTTCAATGATATTTCGGTTTCTTCAAAACAAACACAAATTTTATTCATTAATTATTAATTAAATCAATTGAAATATAACAAATGAATCAAAAATTGAAAAAAAGTAAACTAAACAACTACACAAGAATGAATCAGGTACAAAATACAACTCGAAATTGATTTATATACCTATAATATAAAAAAAAAGAACTAACATTTACATAAAAAATTATAGGATGATAAAAATGAAATATAATATGAAATTCCGAAAAACTAATCAAGAAAACTTTTTCTTTTCATTTTTATGTCAGCATATTCTTTTATTGCAGCAATAGCTTCTTCGTTATCAATCGAGAATATTCCTAAAAACTGCAATCTGTTTTCCTTCATAACTATTCTATATTTATTTTTTATTATACAGAGTGAGTTTTAAGTATGGAAAGTCTCAATTATCTCGAAAATAATTTAGGATCTTGTGATATGGCTGATACTATTGTGATATTGACATTTTCGTCAGATCTTTCCTTTTTCCGGAATAACAATGAGTTTTGTTATTTCAAATGGATCATCATGTATATTTTTTGCCTTTTGGAATCCTCAAGAAATACCGTATAGGTGCTTCTCATGTTCCTTCCACCTAAATAACATTTTTTCAGATCTATAGCATGATTCACAAATCAATTATGAATAAGGAGATAATATCCAATGAGTTATTTTGTGT
Organism: Coccinella septempunctata; assembly: GCF_907165205.1. Taxonomy (NCBI): domain Eukaryota; kingdom Metazoa; phylum Arthropoda; class Insecta; order Coleoptera; family Coccinellidae; genus Coccinella; species Coccinella septempunctata. The sequence goes on from NC_058196.1 coordinate 19,370,331, forward strand.
CTTTTTGCTCTGAGTACATGGAAGGAAAAAAATACCTCTCATTCCTGACCTGGAATACTAATCAGATGACATAGGGCTAACCAGTTGTCCCCTGTCTAGGACAGAGTTAATGAGGCATAAGTCAAAAATTTGGCTGTATCAAAGTTAGGTTGTGGTTTAGATCAACTAGTTTTTAAAACGGAACATACAATAATAAATAAGGCTACAGATACCGGCAGTTAGTACCCGAAAAGAGTTCAATTGGGATAGAATTAATAAACAATAGACAGCTTCATTTTTCTATAGGAAATGAATCCAAATTGAAGAAAAATTTATAAAAAAAATATGGATATAATGGCTCAAAAATAAATTATCGTTGCAGTAAAACTACGGAGGACATTTGTGAAATTGTAAACATTCTCAAACTTACCTGTCAACAATTACTGGGCCGTGTCCTTTTTTATCGCCGGTGTCTAAGGTGTTGAACCTATTAGTAATAGTTATGTGTCCAAGATCTAGAGCTATTCCATCTAAACATTTCGAGTTTATAGGAACGATGATATCCGGTGCTTTTATATTGATATTCAGGGATATTTTCGTAGCTTTTTCATAAGCCTCTTGAGCAGTCTGCTTAGCAGCTTCAGCTGCATTTGCTGAAGCTTCTATAATTGCTTCTTTGGCTGCTTGGAAGTTGTTCACGAAATTCTGTGAAATTAAATATTAGATACAAAATCATACACACAGTTAGACGGTAACTCACCAGTATGTTTGTAACGAACCAGTTGAGGAAATAAATCTTCAGACCTCCCATGCTGGCATCAACTATGATATCAGGACTATCTGGGGCTGTGCTCTCAATATTATTCATTACAATTTTCGCATTTAAGGTTTCTTTTCCTACTACAGATAAAACCTAAAAAATCATTTGTGGATTCACATCGTATACAATATGAAAATGTTATTTTTATTCATAAACTGCGGATAATGATTATCAGAACCAATATTTTTATTTTGAGACTCGATTCACTCATAGAAACATTTTAATTTCGATTATTAATTCAAACGGAGGAGCAATACCTCATTTCACTATTCTTGATATGAATGAAGGTTATGCATCGGAATGTTGCTATCAATTCGATTCATGAGATACATTTTTTTTCGATCAATGAAATTAATAAATAAAAAATTTCAATTCTTGTTCAGATGTTAATCATTTCCTTCAAACAAGCAATTTGCCTACCTCTTTGTGAATGGTGCCTGGATTGAGATCCCATACTCGGAGGTCATGTAAGTTTGTTAATACTGTTGTTTTAGAATCTTGCATAATAATTTCGGCTGCTATACCCTTTATTGCAACTTCAGATATTCTGAATTTTTCCGTTGATATTAATACTTGGAGTTCCTTGAATTTGAAACGCAGCTTAGTATTGATGACTTCATTTTTGGTACCAGCACGTGATAGATCTGAAAGATAATCACTAAACTTGTATACTGGCCTTGCGAAAAGACGCAGATTGTTTGGAACGCGCTGAGTAACTATGAAATGTTGTTATAAAATGAGGTTGTTTTAATACGATACTAAGCCTTCAAACTAATGGAGGAAAATATCGAATGAAGTACAAGTCTGAATTACCATTAGGCTTATTTGGCAATGATGGTTTAATTTTTCTAATGTTTTGACTTATAGTTTTCAATAGAACTAAATCATGATAGTCCTCAACATAATCTCTAATAATCAAATCTGCGAATTAACTCACCTGGTCTAATACCCATAGCATCTCCAATTTCGGCCATGGTCTGAGAAATATGAGATAGGCTACTCATCATTGAGATAGTTCTTTTCAAATTAGACATAGAAGAATGTGTAGGTTGGGCTTCTTGCGTTTGCGAATCCTCTAAATCATTCTGAAGTTGAGTTTGGAACTGAATCAGCGAGAGAAGCCCTTCCTGATGAAGGTTGACATTGAGAACAGAAACTTCAGCTGTCAATTTTATTTTACAGGAGTTGTAAACAGTATGGAAGTCGGGAGCTTTTTCATCTACCTGAAATCCTCTGAACATTATATACACATACTTAAGATGAGAAAATATTACAAACCTGCAAATATACCAAGCTGATGAGATCTTCCTTGCCTACATTAGGCACTGAAATTATGTCTATAACACTGTTCGACCGGAATTGTTTAAATTCAATAGCCGCTAAACTGACACCCACTGAGAGGCTGTACTTCTTTTGAGTTAAATCGAATTTTAGGTTCTGAGCTAAAATTGTTGCGATGTTCACCATAGGAGATGAAGAATCTTCTTGATGTCCTAAGGTGAGTTTCAGTTCTGCAACAGATTTATAGTATTATTATTTCAAGGTTGTTCGCTAAGCCCGTTTCTGTTCTGAATTACATTCAGATCACTCGAGAAGAGCAAAGATTAGACTGATAAATCCTTGTTCGCACAATGTGAATGATTCGGATATATTAGATTCGGTGTGGACGGCACTGCCACTTCCATCCTAACGCTTTCCAACGGTTTGATACATTAGCCTGCGTTCGGTCGAGAAGCAGATTAAGAGATATTTGGATTCATGTGATTTTATAAATATTTGTCACCTTATTTAGTTACTGTGAAGAAGTTTAGAAAATTATGAAGAATTTTTGAGAAAAATATATGAATACTTTTTCGGACAAGCTTTCCTTGATTGGCAGGCGCGTAATTAATTTTCAACAGGATGCACACTATGGACTAAACGTTCGTTTTTGATCGAATAGTTTCCTAATCAGTGGATAGGTGGGGGAGGACATATTTCGTGGATAGCGAGAAGTCCAGAACAAATACTTTCAGATTTTCATGTTTGGGGCAGAATAGACGAAGCACCGGGAAAACTCACAATAAATTAAAGGCGACCAGTAACAACAATCACAAGGTGTAAGCTAACACAATCTTGGAGGAAGTTCATGTTCGGTATCAGGGCTAAGAAGCCAATCCTGAAAAACATTCCTTAGAACAGCTAAGGTTTCTAAAACTATTGAGAACAACTATTGAGCAATTAATCAAAATTACATTGAGCTATAGAAGGCATGATAATTTCTCCTTCATAACGTTGTGTTGTTAAGTTCCATCAAACAAAATATACTGCATTCAAATTTATTTTAGCAGTCGGTTGGCCATGAAATAATTTTCTCAAGTTTTTGTAACTAGAACGAAGTTAGGTTGGCACTCATCAAATGTCGTTAATGCCACAACTAATATCAATTTTTATTACGAAAATGCCGAAAGTGATTGAAAAATGAGCCAGGTTTTCAGGAAGTGCTATTTAGAATTCAGGTCCGCTCATTCAAATAGTTATACCCTGATATTCTAAAATCCACAATACGTCAGACGCTAGCGAACAAATCAATGTAAGAGAATTTATATAATAGGCCTGTTCGTAGTGTGGTACACAACGGTTGTGAACTGTACAGAGCAAGCGCAAATGGATTTTCGCTACCCTAAAATGGAATTGCGCTTGCTCTGTACAGTTCACAACCGTTGCAAACCACTCTACGAACAAACCTAAGGTTTCATCTGAATCTAAACGACTTAAATTTCAGCTGGATATTTCCACAATCAGAAAGATTGTGAATGAAGAGGATGATCGAGAATTTCCTTCTATTGGGAGACCTCAAAAAGTGGTGGCATTTGAGAATTTTATGTTTGAGTGAATTAATGCGAAAAGTTTACTACAGGATTTTCGATAAATGTCATCGGAGAATAAGTTCCCTAAAATGGATTTTTCTATTTTTCATTTGACTTGTCCTATACAATGTAAATGTCTTAAGGTACTAATAAATACCTAATTATTATTATTACATCAATTTATTAAGATGAATAGCCACAAATACGCGCAAGTTGCCCTGTTACTTGTTTATTCATGTGAAATTTTTGTTCAACGGTGAAGTTGCATCTCAACTTGAAAGTTCCTTCAATTCCTTTTACTCATATTGATGCAACATGATTTTTGTTGAAGAATTCATCATTCTTGTAATTATCTGTTAATTACTTCGGGAGATACTTATTTCCAACCACTGCATCATATGCATTTCATCTTCGGGTTAATATTTTTGAAATCTACAAATGATGTGAGCCAAAGAAGATAACGAACATTTACTCTCCTCAAGCTAGTGCATATTATGGTATTATACTGATCTCTTGTATTTTCCATGCAAATAACTGGATTTGGTATGCCTTCAATCAGTTTGTATAAACTTCAATTATGTTCGTCACATATTTTCCGAAGAGATTCGACATTGTGATAATATACGTAATAACAGAAACTTTTACGTAGAACGGGCAACATAGCGTTGATTTAAAACCCAAAAATGTTTTGACAAGCTTCATAACCCCACATTTTCGTACTATACAGAGTGAAATGTGTCAAATTTCCATGGCCAACCGACTGCTAAAATAAAATTGAATGAAGTATAGTTCCCACAATTTGCCAAGCTCCTTTTTTTTATGCTACATGACATATAATATGTCAATCTTTTTGGAAACAGATTGGTTTGATTAACCCGAAAAGAGGTCCGTGGAGCTTCTATCATATCTATTTTCAACATTCTTGATTGCTGATTTGCTGATACTACGTCCTTTTGTCTGTTTCTTGGTGTAATGTAATCTTCACTGCACTTTGAATCAGCCGATTTTCAGTGTAGTTTTGCAAACGAATGTGTGAATTACACAGAGTGTAAAAAAGTCGACACTTGCTATGCAAACGAAAGGACCAAATTTTTACAACAATCCAAAACACTAACTTGACAGTTCACCTGGAAAGTGGTACGACACAAGCTGAGAATTACGTTTAGACACGGAATATCGACGTTCAAAATTCCACAGCCTACTTGACGATGAATTTTTTTGAACGCACGTTATAATGTGTGAATAAAAACAATATTTCCTGATTAAATTATTTGTGCCATACGGATTTCGATATTGAATATTTTGAAATCCGGGAAATCGACGAATTGGCATATGCAGTTTCAAGCCACGTGTCTATTGGCGAATAATAGGGAATTCTCCTCAATTTGGGTTATCACTGCATATGAAAATTTAAACTGAATAATTATGAGTTTCATTCATGAATTTTTAAAATTCACCACGAAAACTATCCAAAATCAATCTTCAACTATGGGGATTCAAAATTTAAATCGCTTTGTTTCAAGTTTACGATTTGGCAACAGCGCCTACTAGAAAATAAAAAGGACAATGTAGGATCAGCTTGTTTATGAAATAACAGCTGTTTATTTACAGCCATCATAAGGCGCGTACTTACTGCTAGCCTCAACAGCAACCGGCCATAAAAATCCCATAAAATTTTACGACCTTCCTCGTTCGTCGCAGACTTCATAGACAGCCATTTTGTCTATCTCAACAAGATAATGTATTTGTTGTCCTTTATTATCAACGCATATTTCAGTCGACGTTGCTAGCTTGTGCAATTGACGCAAAAGGCTTTAAATTTTAAATACCCATTTTTATTTTTCATTCTTAAGTAAGTACTTAAAATAATTTTTTTGGGAAACGGTTGAAATGGTTATTTCAAAATGTGACGTTTCAAAGATATTTCATAAAAAATACATCATTTTCAAAATGATCAAACTTACTTACAAACTCTGGTGTAGCTGGCTTATTCATTTTTATATTTTCATGCTATATACCTACAGATTACGAAAATTTAACGCCGAACATAGGGAATGCCGTGAGAAAGAAGGGAGCTGCAGAAATGCAAAAGCCCAGTGAGAGAAGAATTTTATTAAAGATGTTAAATCATTTCATACTCATCTGGACTGGTCCATATTTGATTTGCCCCACTTATTTTTGAGTAAGCTTCGAATTTCTTGTCAGTAACGCAGTGACCACTCTAGGGACAAAGCGTAGAAGGAACTGATTCAGAGAGCCATATGAACATTCGATGATTTATCTCCTGTAATGAAATTATTCACGCACTGGGCGATTGCATGTCTACAGAGTCCTCTTCTTTCTTATGGCATTCCCTATGTTCGGCGTTGATCTGTATAAGTCATCTTGAATAAATAAATATTGTGGAGTATGACTTTGAGAATTTACTGACTTATATGAGTACAACTCCACTTTGTACAACAGTTTCTCACCAAATTCATGATATATTATCATTCATGAATATACAGTGTGGTCCAACGAAAACTCATTACCTCGATTTTTCGGCTTTAAAATGAAAATGTGGAAAATCGCTCGTACCCATCAATTTTGTTCCCCCTCGAATCAGAAATCGACGTGTCCGAGCGATTTTCCAAATTTTCATTTTGGAGTGGGACAATCGAGGAGTTGAGTTTTTGTTGGACCACCTGTATAAGGAAATTCATTGCGTACTTTTTAATTATGATACAATCTTATATTTGAGTAACACTCAGCTTTCTAACTAAAATTAATTGATTACTGTACCTTTCATAACAAAATTAACATCCAGACTAATCAGGTGATGAGTCAGTTCATCAGCACTAGCCTCGCTATGAATACTTGCTTTCTTATGAGGCGAAGGGTTTTCTGGGGCGGTCATCAAGGTTTTGAAAATACTTCCACGGCTAGAGGAACGTTGAATATTAACCTGAAAAAAGAGCAACATGAAAATGATCATAACTCATTTCTTATCTGGTTCTCACCAAACCAAATTTTCACAAGTAATACTTCTCTTGAACGAAAAGGAAACCAATGGAAGATCGAACACGCTACAAAGCTAAAGTACTTTCATTTTTACACCTTTGTTTTTTCAAACCGTACTAGTGTATGGTTTGAAACAGGTATTAGTTTACCTGTTTGCACCTATTTATTTAAGGCAGGCCTTATGTTAGGTCATACTTATTTGAGTGATTGCTATGGAAACTGCTAAATAAATCATAGAAGTAAGGAAGCCTTAACGGCCAGCCTACCTTAAATGAGTAACAAACGGGCCTAATTGACACAAATAACAAGAATATAAGGCTAAAATAAAAAAATGTATATCTCATTCAATAACAGTCTTGAGTAATGTATCTAACGCGATTAACAAATTCTTATGAGTTACAATAGCCCATTATCGCATATACGGATCACAAAAAATATCACCTGCAAGAAATGAGTTTCTTTTAAGCTATTAATGCTCATTCGTATCGACTTAACGTTAAGTAATACCTATTTCAGTGATAGGTATGGTAAGTGCTATAGAAATTAGAAAAATAAGTAGGCGTCAACGTTAAGATTACCTCAAATAAGTAGGTGCAAATAGGGCATAAGAGTCATGAGGACCATATTTTGTGCAAACATACGCTCTGCCATATGTTATGTACAGCAATACTGAAAATTTGATTGAAATGCAGAAAGTTGTTCTTCGAATATCCACTTCAATTTCTGAGCCGTGTTATTACTGATTCTTAAAAACCTCGTTACATACCAATGAAAAAAGGCGTTCGGTTGAATTTTCTGAATTTTGGTACTTCCGCGTTAACTCTAAGTTCGATAAATTTTATTGTTGTTTTTCTTTTCCACTCTCTAGGTTTTTCTATGTTAGTGTAGGTGAATGAATTAATTATCAATTTCTTTATTGATCAATGCATTCCATCGAGAGCAATCATGAAATAGTTTCACCGCGTTATTGCGCAAGTCTTAAATTTTTCATACGATGTGGGCGCACAGCGCCTTCCGTCACATCTGTGAAGAAAACCATTTGGATTGAATCACGTGTGACGAATCTTAACGCTACCGATTGATGACATTTAATCTAAGAGGGCAATGAATTAAATTCTGCTGTGCTAGCTCTAGGCCCTAACCAATACAGCCCACTCCCCTGAACGATGAGGATTTGCCACGGAGAATACTAGATAGATGTTTTTTTGATAAGTGATGATATCGATTTCACATGAGAAAAATTCAGGAAATTCAGCAATTTTCCATATAAATGGTGCTGGGTTCTCTGAAATTTCAATTCGAAGTTTAAAATATTCACAAAATAGGAAAAGAAAACTGTCATGAACTACAATCGAATACTTTTTTACGGTGGTTCGAAAGAAACATTTAATAGGAAAAATTCGAAACGACAGATTTTTTTATTTTTTGTGTTCGATTCCAAAGGTTAACTATAGGTTATATGTTATGAAAACTAAAATATATTCACTTACTGGTATTTCCACTTCGCTAGTACTTGGAGATGATGGAAATGGTATACTATTGATGAGAGAATAAAGAAGGAGTATTTTTGCATCCGACATTGTTACGTTAATAGAAGGAAGTTCCCCTTTAATTTTAGTCAAGGGAAGACGTGGATCATCAGTAATGAGGCACTTATGGAACATCAAATTCAAACTAACTGGCACCAACACATGCATATCAGATTTTTTGGACTCTTTCAAGCATGATTTCCAGTCTTCGTCGCCCTAAAAATTTCAAAATGAAATAAATATGTACATAAAAAATATCATAAGATAAATTATGTAACCTCGGTTTCAGTCTAATATTAAAAATCCCTTAATGCATTCCCACAGATAATTTCGGTAACGTTATTATAGTTCGTAAAACATGGAAGAAAATTTACCTGAGACAAAAGGATCTGAAGTTTAGTGAACTCCAAGCAAAACTGATCGTAGCTCTGATCGATCATTTCTTTCAAGATTTCGGACTGTTCTTTGCCTTGAGCCAACATTTTTCGTATGTTTATCGACGAGGGTGGTCGATCTATAGAGTACATTTTCAAATTACCCAGATTGACTACAACAACATTTTCGCAGGAGGTATATTTTCCACCATAAGGTATAAGAATTATCGGAGCCTGAAGATCTATTTTCAGATCCAACAAATTGTGCTGTTCTATAGCATATTGGAGTCCTACAGCCGACTTTTCTTTAAAGTTCAGAACTCCTTCGGCTGCTGCAGCTTGAATTCTGAGAAATTCGAATGATTTTAAAATTTCACCAAAACAACTTCATCCATAAAAATAAACAGTATCTCAATTTGTATACTGCATATTTTTTCATTGTTTTAAATATGAAAGTTATTGAAGATGGAACAAGAAAACTGTTCTGTCCTGTTTCCCTAGATTTCGAGTGAACCTCTGAAAACCTCATTCAGATCATTTTGTGAATCATTGAATTAGTTGGGTTATCTAATATATAAAATTCTCGTGTCATAGTTTTCGTTACCATACTCCTCCGAAACGGCTTGACCGATTTTGATGAAATTTTTTGTGCTTATCCGGTATCTATGAGAATCGGCCAACATCTATTTTTCATCCCCCTAAATGTTAGGGGTAGTCCACCCCTAAATTTTTTTTTGTATTTTTTAGACAAAATTTTTAATTTCTATTTTTTTATGATACAACATACAAAAATACATACAATCCTCAATTTTCACCCTTCTACGATCAACCCTTATTTTTTAATAGCCATTTTAGTAATTTAATCATTAGGAAATTATTTATATGACAAAACAACGTTTGGCGGGTCAGCTATCTATGAGAATCGGCCAACATCTATTTTTCATCCCCCTAAATGTTAGGGGTAGTCCACCCCTAAATTTTTTTTTGTATTTTTTAGACAACATTTTTAATTTCTATTTTTTTATGATACAACATACAAAAATACATACAATCCTCAATTTTCACCCTTCTACGATCAACCCTTATTTTTTAATAGCCATTTTAGTAATTTAATCATTAGGAAATTATTTATATGGCAAAACAACGTTTGCCGGGTCAGCTATCTATGAGAATCGGCCAACATCTATTTTTCATCCCCCTAAATGTTAGGGGTAGTCCACCCCTAAATTTTTTTTTTATTTTTTGGACAAAATTTTTAATTTCTATTTTTTTATGATACAACATGGAAATTATTTATATGGCAAAACAACGTTTGCCGGGTCAGCTAGTAATAAGATATTTTTCTCAAGAAGATATAGTAAAAAAGATGCAATTCAGTTCAAAACCGATTGGAAGGGTGATGAAGTAGAAAGAGGCAAAGTCATGACAGAACTCGGTGCGTTAGCAGTAGCGTATCAAAGACCGTGGGTTAAGTTGGAAAAAAGATTTAAAATACTTTTGTGCGGAAACGTTGTTTATCTGATGAATAAGTCGCAGGAAGTGCTACGAGAAAGACGAATTGGTATATAAAACGGAAATTTTTCAAAATCATCGCACGACACCGCCTAATTTTATGTGAGCCATGCGCACTAGTGAGACGTGGCATGTGGCAATACCGAAGTGACCCAAGTAGTTTTGCTATATCTTCTTGATTGTTCTTACATAATTTTACCTTCTTAGGCAATGCAATTCGCATTGAAAAATTTATCCTGTCAGAAAATATCATTTATAGAATTGTTTAAAGCTAATTAAAAGAATACTCACTGTTCCAAATCATTATCATTGTCAACACGGAATATTTCTATTATTTTGTTTATTGTAACAGCATCATAAATTATGGTTATTGGTTGTGCTGTCAGATTCAGCCTTTGATCACATCTCTTATCCAATGGATTTGTTTCAAATGTGGCCTCCAAGAGAGCACTGTCTCCACCACCTGTTTCAGATGTGATGAGGCTTGGAATAAAATCATCCTGTTCTAATCCATAACTAGTAAACTCATCAATTTTTACATGTACCCTGGAATAGAAAATAGACATCGACATCTAAATTTTTCAGATCCACCCAACATCGATTGAATTTCTTCAAAACAAAGAGTTTTTATTTTTTTTTAATACGAAAATACAATCCTAAAAATTCTAACTTACTTCATGGCTTGTGCAGCAGCTCTGCTGTCATATCTGCATTTAACCCCTTTCAGTTCTGTAAATAATGCAGTTTTTGATTCCATTTCCTCATCCTTGAGTTCGACCTCCAAAGTTCTTAGTAAAAATGTTGCAGTCATGTCAACATAGGTCTCAGGGTAAATAGGGGGTGGAGCGCCAGCCTGGTAGCCAATTGCTTTGTAGAGCTTCTTTTTCTCTTCTGAACTCAAGTCTTCGTCGTTTTCTGGAATCAGAATCTATAAGAATATTCTTCGGGGTACACAACCCTTTGAAGGATTAGGAACCTTACAATCCTCCTATAAATATTACTGACCTTCGTCGTCTTGAGTATCGCTCTGTTCTTGACCACTTCCCCACATCCAACCAAACCAACCTTTCTTAGGTTTAGCGGCCTCCAATTTTCTCAATCTTTCAGCTTCAAGTTCCACCCTTTGACGAATTACAACAATGTTAAATATATCCAATTTTTCTTCCATCTCGTCCATTTCAGGATCTGCTGCATTGTTCTGGAATTCCATTTACAATTTCAATATGATGAATGCAAAAATTCATATAAGTACTCATATAAGAAGAAAGAGCACCGCGAACGCTCAACAGTATAATGACTTCAGATAAACTGCTCCACATGAGTTAGGGATATTGACTTAAATTGCAAAAAAATATAGTTGAAATAAGATTTTTGTGATGAAATTTCATATTAATATGATTTCAAGTTGCAAATCAATTTTAGCCTGTAGGTCTGCAGCGTATACAGGATGGTTAAGAAAAATCGAGTAAAATAACGAAATTTTATTCCCAGAGAATTCGAACATTTTAAGACTATCAATACAATGTATGGCCTCCACGGGCATCAATAACAGCTTGACATCTTCTTTGCATACTACACACGAGGTTGTTTAACATTTCTTGAGAAATTTGGTTCCATAAACGGGGCAGAAGCTCTTTCAGATCATTTAAGGATGCTGGGGTAGGTTGATGATTATCTAATCTTCTTTGGAGCATATCCCATGCATGTTCTATGCAATTCAAATCTGGTGAGTGCGGAGATATTGGTAAATGTGGAATACCAAGCTCCTCGCGCGCATTCTTAACTATGGCTGCACGGTGCGGTCTAGCGTTATCGTCTAGAAATTGAAAAGTTTCACCAATAGCAGCGTGAAAATTTGGCACAACATTGTCAATGCCAATGTTCCCAGGACAAATGTGTAGATCTGTGCGCCCTTTGAAACATATCCCGGTCCATACCATAACACTACCCCCTCGGAATGGATGGACTTCTTGGACATAGCGACGATTACGGGGTATGCGTGAGATTGTCTATACCGTTATTCTTCGAGAATCTGAAACTCATCCATATCTGGATTCATCAGTGAAAAGGACACTACGCCATTGGTCGTTCCAATTGATATGTTGCCTTGCCCATTCCAGTCTTTGATGTTTATGGTCACGTGTTAATGGAACTCCTCTTAATGGACGTCTAGAACCTAGATTCACCTCTCTCAAACGTCGTCTGATGGTTTCGATGGAAACTTGGACCCCCATCTGCATTTTGAAGAGTATTTCGTAGCATTCTACACGTAGATGTAGGGTTTCTTCTCGCCGAAACGGAGATGAAACGATCCTGAGCAAGTGTTGTTTCTCGTCGCCCACTAAGCCTTCGTCTTTCCAACACGGAACCTGCCTCCGTGAACCTATTCCAAAGTCGAAATATCACACTTTGGCGGACTTGGAGCCTTTCCGCTACAACAACCTGAGTTAGGCCACCCTGTAACATTCCGATAGCCCTATTAGCCTCAGCGTTTGTTAATTTACGTCTTGGCATTTTCAGAAAACTCGTTTCAAATCGAAGTCGTTGATAAACTGACTTCATTTCAAAATGAGAACATTCATGAAGCGTACGCAAAGAACCAAACTTCAGAAAAAAGGCGACCAGATTGACGAAATGTCTCATACTGATTTTTTATTGGATCGATTCAAGTTGTTATTGAGTTTTAAATAATTTAACAGCGATTTTCTCGAAGATTACATACTTTTAAAAACGATTGAATACGATATCCCTAACTCTTGTGAAGCAGTTCATCTTGTAACCGATTATCTTAAATGATTCATGCTTATGTTGAAGAGGTCTATGGTACTTCTGTGCCAATTATAAAAACGCATGATCCTGATGAATATTGAATGAAATCGAACATTTGTAGCAGACTTTGTTAAATAAACAAGTAGTATTATTTTTGTATTTTACTTCCATGAAGACGCTTTACTTTTGTTCGTACAAGCCAAGTTTGAAATGGGATTACTCGGGTTAGCGTACCGAAATAATATAATATGCATATACAGGGTGAGTCTTTGACTCTTACAGATATTTAAACAGTAGATTCTTGAGGTAAAAAAAAACATTTTTCCCCATACCATTTTTTCCAATGCGGCCCTGATAAAAAAATATAGCCATTTTCATAATGGACTGTGCCACCCCTGGAAAAACAAAATTACCTTCAGAATATCCAACTAAATCTGTGACACTACACATCTGTGGATCTTTCAAACAGAGTTGTATTCAGCCAAAGTAGCCAATTTTTCAAATTTCACATATACTTTTTAATCAAATAACTGGAAAACGGCGTTTTATACGAGAAATTATGAATAATACTTTTATTTTATAAACCGTTCAAATATTCATCAGATAGTGACCAACTTAGTTTCAAGAGTTGGATTCTTTGAATTTTTGGTATTTTTATGGTAATGAGAAAACTGGAAGACATGGGAGATATCTTGTATTCGAAAAAGATTAATCAAATAAATGAAAAACTATATTCCGAAATTCATTACATTCGATGAAACCGTTTGTGAGAACATAACATTTTTTATGGTTTTTCAACAGCCTGTATCTTTTAAACCGAGCCGATTCGGAAAAAATGCTAAAGGAAAAAAGTGTTTCTTTTCACCTCAAGAATCTACTGTTTAAATATTTGTACGAGTCAAAGACTTACCTACTATAATATTTCGCCAAACATATGTCAAAATGAATCATATAAAATCTGGAAATAAAATCGAAGGTAATGTTTATCGATCCCAGTGCTGCTCTAGTATATTGTATTACAAGAGCACGAAATGAGCTTTATCAGGTATCCTCGCTCGCTCGTGCAGCTATTTGTTATCTTCGACCTCGGATCGAAGAACCCACAAACGTGATCGACATAATTATGTTGAATTTATAATAACGTATTAAAGACCTGTACCAAAATCAAGCTTTTTGAGGAATGATATAAACTCAGAACGCACTTTTTATACATTATTTTGACTGGACTATGACAATGACAGTTAGGTCATCTGTTTCATTTATCCGAGGCCATCTCTTGGACTTGAGGGACTTGAGGGAATAATTACTTCTTCTAATATTTGTAATAGCAATTTTTGATGAAATCATTTATTTTGACGAGTTCCACCTTCTACCAAAAAGATAGACTCTCTTTTTAAAAACTGTATGTGACTGTGGGATAACACTGTTCAACTTTATCCTCTTTGTTTCAACATCATGGAGGTTTTCCTTCATTTTTTAACACATTTTTTCGGTCTGCATTCTTCAAGTCAAAACAAAAATTATGGCCAACATAAATGTAGGATCGTTACACAAATGAACAAAAATAACTCACTGCTGTACCACCAATAATTTTGTCATGGTATTTTTGCTGGTAAGCCTTGCACAAATTTCTGTGAGCACAAATGTGGTTCCAATCCCAATTATTTCTCCTTCTTCTGACTTCACTCTCGAGCACACATTTGTACGCAAATTGCCACCACTCTCGGTAGTGTCCCTGGTAGCCAGGAAGATCAGGTCTGTATTTTCTGAATGGATCGGCTTTAATCATTCTATCCATAGCATTTGTTAAAGCGATTATATCCTTGTACTGTTTTTTACTGAGACCTACATAAAGTTTCTTGAGATCTAGGTTAAGATGAATCTTTGGAATACTGTAAGCTGGTTCGTCTTGTTCTGGTTTCTGATTCAATTTCAACCTTGCTGAGGCATTTATTGGACCCAGAACTACAATTGAGAAATATAACAAAATCATTGTACTTGAAATTGAAATTATTTCAAGTTAGTTTTTATTCAGAATATACACCGCTGTCACTAAATTATACAAATAAAACCAATGTTAATTAAACTATCGAAACTGTGCTAATAAATTCGCATATTTTGGCTATTATTCACTTGGACTCTAAAAGATTTCATTGCTTCATTGTATATTAAAGATTTTAAACGGGGTTGTGTAGCACTACGACATTAACATCTATTGTTTCCTCCATCAGAGCTCTTTTCGCTGCTATGTCTTCTATACTTCTATAGCTCGCCGTTCATTTCCAGAGTTCTATTGAACTCCGGTATTTATGATAGCTTCAATGCATGATGCTCAAAAAGAGCTGTACAGGAATATTCATAAATACTAGGGCTAACCTAGACACCGAAATACGCAACCATATCAATTCGGCATCACGGACATTCTGGAAGCTAAAGGTGAAAGTGTTTCAAAATCATGACCTCAATCTGAAGACCAAGCCAGCTGTCTACAAAGCAGTCGTCCTCTCAACGCTTCTTTACGGAAGCGAAAGCTGGACGCCCTACAGGCGACATATTGAACAGCCTGAACAAACGCAACAACGTCATCTCAGACAAATAATGCATATCAGATGGTTTCACAAAGTTTCGAATGCAGCAAACTTGCAACGCGCGAGTTGTACAACAATTGAGACTCAAGTAACGAGGGCCCGACTCAGATGGAGCGGCCACATTCTGAGGATGCAAGACACAAGACTCCCCAAAATAGCTCTGTATGGAGGCCTGTATAAGCGGTTTAAGGATACGCTACATCAATCCCTAAAATCAGTTAATGCCAATCATAACTGGCGTTAGACAGGTCACAGTGGAGGTCTGTGGTGCACAGTTATAATGGAGAGTCGAGAAGAATACAGCGGCGGCCGGATCTGGTTGGTGACTATCCATGCCCGGAGTGTGGAAGGATCTTTAGGTCACGGTTGGGTCTCTTCAGTCACAGAAGGGTACACAGTTGCAATTAGCCCTAAGAAATTATAAGTCTGTTCTTTTTTTTATGTCTTTTTGTAGATTTATTCTCGGTAACGGGATACAGCAATGAATGAATGAATGACGGGAATATTTAATGGGCCATTTTTTGACGAGTTTTATCGGCTATACCTATTATATGTGTTTTTCCCAATTCGCTTAGTTGCATTTGCCGATAAAGTTTATCTACCCTACCGAGAAGCTGTATCTGCCATACGTATAATTGGCATATGTGCCATGAAAACTTACTATAATGAAATCCTGTAGGAGTGGATTCGGTATTATTAGTTGCGATTCCCTTAGTCAAACTGTCAACCATATTGATGACAGATTTATCAGAATAAGTTTCTGTTCCACAATTCCAATAGACCGCCAAGGAATCCAGTGAAACAATCTGAAAAACAAATCTTATAGAAAAATCGACCGACTTAAATATTATTATAATTCATATACCTTGAATATTTTCGTTATATTTTCTTGTGTTATTTTCGGTTCCCAAGTTTCGTCAGTACTCAGAACATTCAGTTCCCCAAGAGTCACACCCAGAGCGAATGGCGACTCAGGATTTGTAATTTTATCTTCATATCGAATATGAATATTTTTTATATTGAGTTGCAAATTCTTAATAATCTGTGTGATCAGTTTTTCCACAAAAGTGTAATCTGCCTTCTGAACTGTGAAGAAATATTGCAGATTTGGGAAACAATAAAATATTTTGAGTATGTACTCAAAAATTACCTTTTTCCTTTTCTTGTTCCATTTTCTTTGCCAACTCCACATTTTTGATCAGTACTTTCTTAGCTTCAAGCGCTTTAGCCTTCTCTTTTTCAGGATCATATTTGGTTTGTTTGTTAGGCGCAGCAAGCAGATAAATATCTTCTACATTGATGACAAAAGCAGCACCATATAAATTTTTCCATGGTATTTTAAG
Source organism: Coccinella septempunctata (assembly GCF_907165205.1). Lineage (NCBI taxonomy): Eukaryota > Metazoa > Arthropoda > Insecta > Coleoptera > Coccinellidae > Coccinella > Coccinella septempunctata. Next base: position 19,387,094 of record NC_058196.1, read on the forward strand.
AACAAGTTTTCCTGAAGAAATAAAACTGAACTAATTATACATAATTTCAATTTTTCAGATTCAGGATATATGTTGTTAGGATTGAGATGGTTGGGTCCGCTTCTTCTTCGGTCTCCGAGGTTTTCCAAAAAAGAAAGCATGGACAGGCTACACATATCCACACCATATTCTCGAACCAGTTCTATGAAAACATCGGAAGAAGCTACAATGTAGCGAAACGCGTTATTTATAAATGCAATAATTTAAAAATTTTGGGCCTTAAAGCCCAACCAGTTTAATTTTTTTGATTATGTTAGAGTTTCCTGCGAGATATTTGGACGGCTGCAGTAAAGAAACGGTTTGTTATTTTTCGATTCTGTTTCCATATTCGTGTTAGGTATAAGAGGAACGACAAGCAGGAAACATTTCAACAATTTCGGGTGAAATTTGTTTTTCGTTGTAGACATGTAAAAAAAAAGTTGTGTTCGATTTATGAAAAAATTTCTTCACAGAAATTGTTCGAAAATTATGTTCATTCGGAAAATGAAATTCAATTTGGAAACCAAAAAAAAATTACGAACATATTGAAGGTTTTCCGCCAGTTTGAAAATTTTTTTCGGAGTTCTACATCTTTTCTGAATTGAGCACTCAAAAATACCCCGATGTGACCAGAAACCGTTACTTTGAGGTTTATACATAACTGAGCACACTCATTAGAATATTGCTCAAATACGACGTTGAACACCCTATATCTAGCTTATGCGTCGAAAACGGGGTATATGTCATAAGGCAAAAGTGATTCTCCCGGTGTCATTTACCCACTATATATGTTTGTCCAGTTTATGATGAAACACCCTGTATAAACAAGTAATTGGTATGTGTAGACACGACAAATAATCGTCAGCCGACACGATGCTGGTGGAATATGCGTCAGTCGAACTGCATAAGATGCAGCGCGCCAAAGGAAGCTAGTCACTGCCCTTGACTTTGGAAGCCTGACTGACGCAGAATCCACCACTATAAACGTGACTGACGTCCATTTCTACGTTCAATTAGATTAAAATAATCATTTTTCAAAATTTCAAGTGAAAATCGGTCACTTCAATTTTCAGATTTTTCCGACCACTTCAACCGCCTGACTGACGATGTTTCCACCATCGGGAAAGTGACTGACGCCCATTTTCACTCATAATCATGAATAATTTACATTATTACAAAGTTTCACGTGGAGATCAATCACTTTTTTTGAGATTTTTCCGGCGAGTTTCACCGCCTCCCACGCCCACACCCACGGCTATTGGACTGACTGACGCGCGGACTCCATAGGCCCTTTCGTTTGCATAAAAAGTGTAGCACTTTTCTACATTCGATTTTAGTATTCGTTTGCTGATTGAATTTACACCAGTGTAGAGGAGGTGTAGTTTATCTACATCTCTTTTTGACTATGTGTAGATGAACTATTTTTCCTCTACAAGGTGTAAATCAAATCGAGTGTAGAAAAGTGCTACACTTTTTATGCAAACGAAAGGACCTAGTATGTACAAGTGGAGAACTAGTCATACTAAAAAATTCGCGTGAAGATCGATCACTAGTTCAAAAATGACGCCACCTCCCGGACTATAAGAATATTATATTCATTTCAGTCAAAAACACTCCGTATGATAGCTGGAGCACCATATGAAAACATGCTGATAACAGATCTTTTAACCCAACCCCTTAAAGGAAACTGAAACGAACCTGGCCAAGAGACCTCTTAGATGAGTGATCGTACGGAGAACCATTGATGGATGCTACCCAACTCAAGCCCCGAAAAGACACATCATTTATTTATTACTATATGAAGCAGAATGTCAATATGCAAATTATGCAATAAACGTTTATACAAAAAAAACAATATTAGAACAGAACTTCTCCTTCAAATGTCTACGCCGAAAAAAAATCTCACGCGAAATTACTATTCACATTTCTGAATGCAGCTGAAGTTGAAGATTTTCAACAAAACCATTGTCACCATAACAACCACGAATATTTTGAATATGATTATTTACCAGCGAGAAATTAATTGGTGGAAATTTTCTTATATACATAATTGGAAGTGAATAATTGATACATGTCGAAAATTACATCTACATCAATATGAGTAAAAATATCCGGAATTTTTTTTGGTCGCGACTATTCTCAAAAAAGTCCAAGCTCGAAAAATTTTCTCGAAAATAATTCATTCTCTATCGTGCAAAAACAACATAACATCAACGTGGTTGTACAGAATTAAAATCTAAGGTTCCGCGAGTAGAACCAACATTGATACAAAAATTGCAATCAAAAAAACTGATATGGAAAAAAATTTCGGAAATGGCTCACGGTGTAGAGAGATTATCGGTAGAATTTCCTTTCAAACTAAGCTATAATTTCTTGATTTCATTCCCGGTATAAATAACAAATCCGTATTATCACTAATAAATAAATGTTATAGCTTCCAGCAATGATTCGATTCAAATCGGATTCGATTGTGCAATAATTTTCGAACTGGTCACAGCTTGAATGAGTTATTGTTTCAATTTCGCTTTCCGTAATAATATACACGGTGTTACCGAATAAGTGCGACAGTTTTCAAGTGGTGATGCCTTGGCGAAAATTAAAAGGAATTTTTCGTCTTTCATGTAAACTGGAGCTCTTAGGCCCTTCAAATTGGTTTGGAGAGAAAATAATAATTTTTTTCTCATTTTTGACAGCGTGTTACTTTCCCAGGAAAGGCTCAAGAGCTTTAGTTTACAAAAACTTTCCGCACAGGGATCACCCCCTAAAAACTTTCACACTCTTTTGGTAACACCCTGAATGAATATAAAATGATAAGTAAATATATAAAATAATGTAATAATCCTCAAATGGACACAATTGTCTTATTTCATAAGAAAACATAAGGAGTCAATATGAATTTTCGGTAGTTCATGATCTCCAATAGGACTGATTTCAATATTTTCAAAAGCCAACACTTACTCCAAAATATGCTTTTATCTAAAACTGAGCCGCGTACTGACAAGAAGTGCTTCAACTTTGAGAACCCATGAATATTCCAGAATCTTGAGCTTTTATAAAATGCATGCAACTTTCGAGAAAATGTTTGAATTATGGAATGCAAAATTCTTTGAAGTGGGATTTTCATGTATTTTTTTTTCATGATTACATAATTCGATATTGGAGGTTGCAGAGGGTCGAAAATTTTTTGGAATCGAGTTGATTGACAAACAAAATAACTTTCTTAATTTGAAAAATTCCACTCGTCCTCATTTCGGGTTGTGAAGTATTTTCCTATGTTCTAAAAATAAAGACAATATGTTGTTTTCTTTAGTAGGAGTTATCAAATGTCAAATAAACAATCATCATATTTATATAGGTTGATTCACCTCAATGGCATGTTAGACGTTTATGGAGAACTAACCAAAATTTTGTGCCGAAAATTTGTTGCTCAAAATAATGATTATAGTTTTCCATAATTATCTAATAGGCCAAAGCGGGGTGAATCACCCTGTATAAGGTGAATCCTGATGGACTCTACATATTCGATTAAGAGATACAAAACACCTAGAAAGTAGCAAAAATAACCCGAGTAAAAGGGTTCTACAACTTGTAGTTATTTGAATTAGACAGGATGAATTCCAATTGGAATTCATATTTTCAGAATGCCCGAATTATCACAAAGTCATGAAATTTTCTATATGGGGTCTGTATTGGTCTTTATACATCTGGGGTATCAGGTCATCAATTTCCAAAAACGGAGTGTTTTTCCAATATTCTCAGAAACTATGAAGAACTTCCTTCCTGTAGACGATGCTATATAGTACATCCTCATTCATAAAAAATAAAAACAGTCGGTTGGCCATGGAATAATTCCATAATTCCTCAGATAAAAAACATTGTTTTTTATTGATTCAATAAGAGATTTGTGTTCCTACATGAAACTTGAATTTATACCAAAACTGTTGTAAAATCTTCAAATTTTAGTCCGAGAGGAAAACCAATTAACTGTTCCCAAGCATCTGCATATTATGTGTTAATAATTAAATTTTCTTTCATAGCAAAAATAAATGTATTTAAGCATTAATATCTTGTAGGTACATTCCATGAAATCCCTTTAATCAGTTTATTATATTCATCACATATTTTCGAATTCACTTATTTTCCAAAATAAATTCCTTTTGTCGGAAATACATAATAACTAGGATTTTTATGTAGAGAGGACAACATGGCGCTGATTTAAAACCCAAAAATGTTTTGACGTCATAACCTCACATTTTCTTCCTATACAGTGTGAAATCTGTCAAATTTCCAAGGCCAACCAAGGGCTTGTATAAAAATGAATGGATTATAGGGTAAATGGTAAAGGGATAGTAATAATCATCGAAAGCGAGTTTAACGCCCATATACAGGGTGGTCCAGATCGTAACCAAGAAATTTTAACCACGTATTCTACATCAAAAATAAGCCTTAGTTTGTCATATAAAAAAATGTCGAGAAATGTTTCCTCTCCGATATACGGGGTGTTGAAATTATAGAAAAAAAAATGTTTTTTATTAATAACTTTCACACTGCTTGAAATATTTTTATGAAATTTGAGACATAGGTTTTGAGCGCCAAGGAGCACTTTTTGCATAATATCATTTCTTTTCCATTCTACCAGTGGCGTCCGTACTGCAGCGAGACTGAATATTTTCAGATAAAAATATCAGACGCCACTGGTTTTTCCGATAATAAAAATTACTGTTTAAATCCTTATTTAATTAGGAGCAAATTCGGTTTCTTGACTTTTTGCTGTACGAGGCACCGTTTCCGGTTAAAAAAATAAAACACATTGTCATGCATGAAGAAATCGCCAAAATTTGATATGGTAGGTACATAATAATAATAACGACTATTATTGCTATATCAAATTTTGGCGATTTCTTCATGCATGAGAATGTGTTTTATTTTTTTAACCGGAAACGGTGCCTCGTAATGCAAAAAGTCAAGAGACCGAATTTGCTCCAAATTAAATTTAAACTTCAAATGGCTGTGAAACTACTAATATTGAATTCTGGGAGAATTTTCTGATATGAGAGTAGAATCTCTCGTCTTCTCGGTAGCTCAAAGCAGAGAGCTAGAGTATACAAATGTGCTACTCAAAGCCATACATGTGCAACAAAATATGCAATCATTTTTTTTCTTTAACTATTGATTGATTGTTGGATGGACAATCGGGAGGTCATGAGTATAAGTCCCAGGGAGGTATTTTATCCAGAAATTAATTAATTGATTAATTAACAATTAAAACTAATGTTTTAACTGTACTGATAGTAACATTCAGTAGTTATAAATTTTTGGGAATTTTTCTTTCACCACCAAAAAAATTAAATTAAATTCTCATTTATACCCATATTTCAATTTTGGAAATATTTCTTTCACTCAAACAAGATACCTGCAAAAATATCATAAAAATCATGATAAAATTGGGTGAACTACTGAGCAGGAACTGTTATGAGGATAACAAGAAATTAAGCAACAAGTATATTGAGAAATAAACCTAAAATTCTCACCTATTTTGCCATAGATTGTTTGTATAGGTAAATCTAAATTGTTCAAAGCTGACTGCTTCAGCTGTAGATTTTTGAGTAAAACATCCCCTAAAAATTATTCAATGAAACACAAAAATACTCTCGAATTTATAACCTCACCTCCCCATATTCCTACATTCAATTGATTTGTATCCAAGTTCTCAACATAATCCCCAAGAACACTGTTCAAAACTTGAACTAAAACACTCTCAAAAACCATTTCGTTCGGCTTTTTTCCTGAATCTCAAAAGCATTCACTTCCGTGTAATAACAAAATCAGGTGTGATTTCTATATCAATCTCAATCAATGAAGTTATTTATAGTTATGATATCACAAGGAACGAGGAACCAGACTTCTGCCTAGTTAATACCCAATTGTTGTGAGCCCGATTTGGGTCAAATAATATCGCTCATCTTCTGCATAGGTCAAATCAATTAATATTATGGAGATAAGGCTAGGTAATTTCACGCTTCCATGTATTTCAACAAAAAGTATTTATTTTGAAACACGACAGTCTTCCTGTCACGGAAAGTGACATTGCTATTTTGTTTGGTTATGTTTTTTGTAGCAACAAACTGTCACGATCAGCTGATTGTCAGTGGCGGCTCGACCGGCTCGTCTGGGTAAGTAAGGTTTGCAGTACAGATACAGAACAATAATATGGCAGCGCCTACCAATTCTACATTCAAACATATTTAGTATTTCCGAAACCTACCAATATAAATCATTCATATTTTTTACATATCATGCCCCAGAGGGTCAATGGCATCAACTGAATTCGGCATAGTATAGCTTTATGGCTTTATAATAATAAGTTAATCTGAATTAAATGACTTATTTCATAGGTTGGGCATTGAAACATTATCTGGGCCATATAATTAAGATAAGTGGAGAATAACACACCTAAAAGATATCCTGCATAAAAAATCATATGTTTCTCATATCTAAAAATTATGGTATTAATATATAATTCTCCAATCTTGGATTTTTGGACTGCAAATTAACTTTAAAGCCAATTACAGTAGAAACCACATTATAAAGAATCCAGATATTTCAACCCAGAATGAAATCAATATATAATGCAAATATTTAAGAAGACTATCAATCAATTTATTTTTTAATGAATACTCATTTATGCTGCTGGAAGTTATTCTTGTTTTCCTCAATAAATATACATGTGAGCATAAACTTAAGATTAGCCGGTTAAACTAAGGTTTATATTCGAGGACCGGCTAATGCTCGATAAAATGTTTATTTGCGTCAGAGAATTTCATATTTAGCAGGCTAATGTGCACATTACCCAAAACGAATCGGCTAAAAACGTATTCGATGATGCCATACTCGGGGTATGATACCTTGTGAATTGTCGGCTGGGATGCAAAAAAAGCATTGAATGCTTTTTGTCAGGTCAGGTTTATGATACATAACGGCCATTGGTATCCAATTCAAACATTTGCAGCGGGTTACGCAAAGCTTTGATTTTCCGATCACTCGGTTTCCGAAACTAAATCACTGGAACCCTTTCATTTCTGCAGAGGTATCTATTGAAAATCATAGAATGGATATAGATCTACATTCGCTGCGAGAATCATATTCTGATTCTGAATGATTGAATTCTCGATAGAAAACTTATTGACATAATTTATCCGTCAATCAACCGTTCAATCCCAGAGATCAAGCTTTATGAAAACGAGTGGTTTCACAAAGCTTGATCGGGGAATCAACGCTTGATTTACGGATAAACGTCATTTTGCTTTCAACCGATGAACATTCAGAATATCACAGGCCCGATCAAGGAGATATCAAAGATTATAGACTCTATACTCTATAATCTTTGGGAGATATATATCTTCTTGGGCCCAATCACGCCCGCTGACGACACATCTTGCCTGGCTCACGCACGCTCACTCACGATCACTGAACTGATTAATGATGTTAAACGGAGTCACGTGATTCAGGCCGCACGCCTGAATCACGAGATGATGAGTTTGTTTCTTGTTTCAGTGCATTAATAAACATTGCGAATTCTAAATACCTATTTTAAAATTAGTTTGAAATTATGTATGCACAGAACATATATTTATGCTCCGTTCTGTGGTTACTTGTTAGGTTATTTTTTTTATTCCTCTGTGGTTCTGCGTTGTGTGGCGACAACAAGAAAGCATTGTGAAGTGGATAATTTTTTCCTAATTTCAGACTGCTTCATCTAATTTAAAATGGCAAAATATGATCTAACTCCCCGAATGGGGCAATATTTAGATCGCCATTTGGTTTTTCCTCTCCTCGAATTTTTGTCGGCCAAGGAAGTTAGTAAAATTTTTCAGGTTAGTTTCAGATAACTTCAATATTTGATTCCAGATTTATGATGAAAAGCAACTACTGAAAGCAAAGCTAGATATTTTGAGTAAAACTAATATGATTGACTATGCGATTGATATAAGGAATCAATTATATCAAAACGAGGCTATTGAAGATTCGTTGAAACAACGACGCCAAATGGTAGTTGACAAACTACAGGAATTACAGAGAGTTGTCGATCCAATTTTACATATTTTGAATGATGACGAAGTTATGCGTAATATGGAGACTATGAGGGATTCCAAAACTCTCATCAATTATTTATCCAAGGATTATAAGGTAGTAGGCTCGCAACATTTGTGTATTGAGTTTATACAGTATTTTCCTTCTAGTTCGAAATAGAAATGATCGATAGCCTGTACAAATTGGCGAAGTATAGGTATGATTGTGGCAACTACTCTGCATCCACTTCTTACCTGTACTTTTGTATGCTTGTTCTTCCATCAAATGACAAAAACTATTTGTCAGTGTTATGGGGAAAGTTTGCATCTGAAATTCTCGTACAAAACTGGGATTCGGCCTTAGAAGACTTGAATAAGTTGAGAGATTATATAGATTCTAGTTCTAACCATTTTGGAGGCAATAGCTCACTGAACTTATTGCAACAAAGAACATGGTTAATTCACTGGTCACTGTTTGTGTTTTTCAATCATGCAATGGGAAGAGAACTCATAATTGAAATGTTTTTATACAAACCACACTACTTGAATGCCATCCAAACTATGTGTCCCCATATTCTTCGTTATCTTGCAACTGCAGTAATCATCAATCGCGGAAGAAGATCAGCATTGAAAGATTTAATCAAGGTTAGTTTTGATCTTCAACCAATTTAAACTGTTCTAAAAGAACTAATTTTTTATAGGTCATCCAACAAGAAAGTTATACTTATAAAGATCCAATCACTGAATTTTTAGAACATCTATATGTTAATTTTGATTTTGATGGAGCAAGGCAGAAACTACAAGATTGCCAAACAGTTCTTTTCAACGACTTCTTCCTGATCTCTTGTTTAGAAGAGTTTGTCGAGAATGCTCGTCTTATGATTTTCGAAACTTTCTGTCGCATTCATCAATGTATTAGTATTGGAATGCTAGCTGAGAAACTCAACATGAACCCTGATGAAGCCGAATGCTGGATAGTCAATCTCATAAGGAATGCTAGGTAAGTGATCCTTTATTTTTAAAGAAGCATTATAAAATAGGGTACTGTGTCTAATGTGAGAATGAGTTTATGCTCACTCAATCTCCTAAAGATCTAAAAGGGTCCATATACAGTCATCGATAGAGATCATCACGGTTTCAAAATTTCTTAATGATTTGTTTGTGCATCAGACATTATTTATATCAATTATGTGTCATAAGAAACTTTAGGGACCAAGTCTGCCACCATAAGAAGCCTGAGCTGCCAATTGACAGTGTTTCAAAAATCTAAAAATAAAAAGACTAAACCTTTTTTCATTCTTACATATATTGAAGAAGTAGCAATTTGGAATCATTGAATGGACGTTTATAGATTATAAATTGATGCGAAAATGATATTCTGAATTCTGATAATTGAATTATTGAATGAAAACAAAGTGATGTTTATCTGTCAATCAAGTGTTGATTCCCCGATTGAGCTTTATGAAACCGGGGATATTCTAATAAAAGGATCCAATCCATCAATCATGCGTTTGATTGGCCATCAGGCAACTTCTGATTACAAAAGATGTTCAAATTATTTCTTGCTTTGAATTAGAGTTTCTTTTTTTCAGATTGGATGCGAAGATCGACTCCAAACTAGGTCATGTTGTAATGGGAGCACAGCCACTTTCCCCATATCAGCAGTTGATTGAAAAAATTGATTCACTCTCTGTGAGGTCAGAAACTTTGTGTGGCCTTATTGATAGAAAACTGAAGGCAAAGACAGATGTAAGTTAAAGAACTAGAGCCTGCCTTCCTGATGTAATATTGTCCTCCCCCTTGTAGAATTAGTAGATTTTCATCTGAAAAACTTCCACAATTAAATTTTTTTTAGAATAATATGAGGTAGGGATTTTAGTATTATGATAATTCATCTCATTACAATTGATCGAAATGTTCAGTAATTAGAAATTTCGAAAATTATAACAGATTATTGAAGTACTCTTTGGCTTGTGATTTTGAAAGTGAAATATCGAGACATCAGCATTCTACTAGTAGGTAGATATTTTGTTTTGAGAGGATTGTTATCTTAGAATATAGAAAATTCTATGTTCTGAGATTGTTATATGCAGTTAAAAAAATACCCAAGCACCAATTCCTTGTAATTGCTTCGAAATGCCAGGGGAATTATCAATTTGATATAATTACAACTAATGATTCATCTGGCTCTGACTGAAAAGTTCCATAGTCCTTTACCTATGCATCGCTTCAAATTCTTTCACTAAAAATTGCTGAAAATTTAAATAATTATGCCAAAATGTGAGTGACTATTTTAACATTAATACTGAGGAACTACTGATGAGATAGTTTTGATTTATTCGAAAAATTCATAACTTATCTTGGATCAATAATCCTATATATTATAATTAATCTACAAAACTCCATATGGCGAAACCATCGGAGGCTGTCAAATTAACATTAAAATATAAAATATTTGCCAGAAAGGTATGTTCGGAATTCTGACAATCTTGACGTGAAAAATAGTGGACTTGGAATGTTGCAGATGTAGTAAGAAAGCCAAAGAATTGGGCTTCCGATTGGGAGTGTAACGATGATTCTAACATCTAACATGTTTTCTCGATCTGCTATGAATAGCCTAGAATCGAGAAAAGTTGGAAAAGTGTCGTCATATTTGTTGTATGAAATTTCCGCAGGTGCGAAGTAGAGTTTTACTTTTAGCATATGTTTAAAGTCGAGTGTCGCCAAAAATTATCCGTTTTGACCAACGATAAACGGAATTATACAGGAAAAATTAAGCAAAATGGGGGAATATTCGAAATTTTACCAGTAATCAGCAGACTCCATAGAATCTATGTATTTTTGCAATTCGGCGACTTGCATTTGTCAAAACAGTGTATCCACCGAAAAGCAATATCTACTAAGACTCCTTCGCACCAAACATACTTAGTATTAAGTGTCCCTTAAAATGAACCCTCAACTTAAATTACGTTGCACTAGCTGTTAACTGACATTCAACTAGCTAAAGCTAACCTTAAATTTAAGTGCTCCTGTAATGACCACTTAAGTATTTGAGGGCAGGATTCTAACCTGATATAATTTTATGAACTGGCTGCAGAACTTCTCTTTTTAGATAGATTTAGAGAATTGAATGAATTCATTACTGAATACAAAGCCTTTTCTTTTGACTTAATTCTTATGCCGTCAGTCTTTTTATTTTCAATATTGTGTCTCAAAGAATATTCTAAAGTTAGCAACAAACTTTTCTCATCATCAAATTCATTGAGAAGTTGAGATATTGTTGAGAAGTTAACTTTAAATGACGCTTAGTTAAGTACTCCTTTTAAAGGGTACTGGTGCAAACGGGCCTTTGTATTGTATGTTGTTTTGAGATAGATGATATAATAGACTTATCATATGTTCAAAAAAAAAAATTTATAGTGCACCCTTGACTTAAACCAGACAAAATTGAGATAAAAATTCCCAAAACGACTGCCCCAGGTAGATATCCACCATTATTAATTTTTCCATTTTTTAACAATAATCCGAAACTGTGTGTAGCCTCCACTATTGTAGCAAATATAAATCAAACATAGTTGTGTCGCAAAAATGTGAAGAATCTCATATTGACTTTAAGAAAACCTACTCACGCTGTATCTTCACAGACTGTCGCTGGATCAAAAAGACCTTGTATGATGCAGGAATAGATACATCAGTCTACTCTGCCCATAGCATAAGGGTGACCGGCCACCGAATGCGAAGTTAAGCGAAGCTGAGCTTTTTCAATGCTAAATCACGAGCTACGTCACTCGATTCGTAGCTTGTCAATTATATTAGTACTGAAAATGCTCAACTTCGCATTCGGTGGCTGGTCACCCTAAGGCATGCATCCACATCAGCCGCATTTAGGGCTGGTGTAAATATCGAACAAATTCGAAATACAGCAGGTTGGACACCGACTTCAAAAACTTTTTTCAAATTTTACAATAGACCCTTGAAAGAACCTGGCGGCCGCTTCCTTCCGGAAGAATCGCGAATATTTCCGGCGCCTATATAAGCCCAGCGGAGGAGCAGGTAGCGCAGTATAGTTCACAGTGCAAGCGACGGACTAGTGGAAATAAATAGTAGTGACGTAGTTAGTTTGTTCGTTATAAGTGTTAGTATTAAGTGTAAATAAATAATTTTAATCAGTTAGACGTTTTAATTAAGTGAAGAAAACGTTACATTATGAAAGATATTAATGATGGTTATAGTGCTAATAATACTATACACAAGGCCAAGAGGTTGTAAGGACAAATTACCCGCGAAAATACAACCTTGCGACTTGTCTAAAGTCTTGTCTTTATGCAATGTCATGGGTGCTGAAGAACACTATCAAAGCCTACAGAGTCCACTTTCACAAAATTTTCAAGAGTATCGTAATAATAATATTAGAAGAATAATATTGAAGAAAGGCGGTATATATCATAATCATACCTTATCAAGAACCTATTCAAGCCTAACCATTTCCACCCTTAGTTATCCTATTCCTGTAGAATGTTTTCAAATATGCCTACTTGTGTTGCAAATGTACAATTTAATTGATTTCTATTTATATTTCAGATACGTTGGGGAAATCATCAGGATTGATTATTCTAAATGAATAAAATGATGACATAAGATAATTTCTTTTATTTAACCTGTTTTTTAAAATCTTACTGAGCTTGTCTCAGAGTTAACATTACTGGAAGGTGTGTGAATGCTTGGAATAAAAATTCATATGATGAGAAAAATGAAATGAAACCAAATATTCTCATGTTGAATTACAATAAGGGAAATGGGGAGAACACACTGTAAGTCAAACTAATGGGCGGGCGCTTGTTCAAAAGCATAAGCAGTGCGCTGAACTCTATCAATGCTACACAGCTCCCAGAAAAATACTTCCAGAAATACAGATCCAATCAATTATTAAACTTGTAGATACATATAGTGAATATTCTAAAGGTTCCTGAAAGATTTGAAGGCCGTTTGCCGACTTGATACACTATTTTTGTAGTGATTTTTTTTTTTATTTCTCGGCGATACGATCCTCAACAAAATCTACGCGCATCTTTATATCAGTACTTTTCCTTTTTCTTGAATGAGTTCAAGATCAATTTTGTCAGGTTAAAGAAGGCTTTAATCTAAATTGGAATCTAAACTTTAATCTAAACTGTATAAGTTGAATCGATTATCTTGTCTCATGTAATTGGTTAGGCTGGAAACGCACCGGATGCAACATTTTGTTGCGAGATGTTGCAAGCTCCGCATTTTCTTCAGAATGAAATGGGACGGCACGCACCGCTTGCAACACGGGTTCGAAACGTTGCGAGACGTTTCGAGATGTTGCGAGGTGTTGCGAGGTGTTTCGCATCAAATTTAGTAGGTGCTCTACCGAAGGTTCGAACTGATCGAATGCAACATTTTGTTTCAAGATGTTGCAAGCTTCTCGTTCCCTTCAGAATGAAATGGGAAGAAAGTCACTGCTTGCAACGTTGCGAGACGTTTCGCAACAAAAAGGCGAAGCAGTCCTGCCGAAGAGGTTGCAACATTCACCTTGCAACATACTAGAGGATTGATCTATTGATCGAAGTTCTGTTGTCCAGATGATGAGTAGAAATAATACAAACAATACTTTAGTCAACAGTTGATTTAGGTCACTTTTTACTTTTACATTATGAGGCATACTGTATCTCATTGCGTCACCAATGCAAGAAAATTTATACCTGTACTATTCAGTGCAGTTAATGTTGTAAATTTGTAAACGTCAGTTTCCAAAAACACAATATTAATCGAGAAAGTTTATTTTATCAAGTCACTAATTTGTTAAACTGACAGTTAACTTGCAAAATTTTTACAAGTTAGTAGTATTACTTATTATAAATTATAAAATTTTGTATTATCGTCATTATGTTGAAAATGATGGTACAATTGTTATTTCCAGTAATACAGATTTTTGATGATGAACCATCTGTTGACTCAGAAACTGCTGAACTCGAGGACTGCAGAACATTTGTACTCTCCTTACTACCAAATAATTTGCTAGACATTTCGATTTTTTTGTTGACCGAATCATCGACATAACTCATCGCAATTTCGGTGCTTTCTGTTCGAGGAGGCCGAAGATTTACATATTTTCTGTATAACATGCAGAAAATGTTATACAGAATACAGATGATGCAGCACTGCAGCCATCATCGGTTATGGTGAATCTTCTTGTCGTTAAATTTTTTGTTTGCCGCAATGTCACAATAACGTATTTTCCCATATCTTCTACTTCATTCATGTTTAAGGAGAGAATTTCGTCACATCGACAACATCCAAAAATCCCAAATATTGTTACAATTTTCGCCAGCAACCACTGGTCATCAGGAGCATGTGAAAGAAATTGTTCAGCCTCTTCTTTACTTAAAACCTTGGCCTTTTTTGGCGTATAAGGCTCATTTTTTCATTTCAGAAACGCTATTACCTTTTGAAATCTGCAAATGACAACTAAACGTCATATTTTTCAATTAATTTTTTAAGGAAAACAAACCTGCGAACAGGGTCATTTTCTTTCATTCGCAAGCAGCTTTTCAGCATAGACCATTTTGCTTCATTTTCGCTTTCGCCAAAACGAATGTAAAGAAAAATAAACAGACATGTTCATAGCAACGCTTCCATAGCTTACGACATTTTCGACAAATTATTGAGATTTTTTTTGGAATGTATCTAACCTTTACAAATGAGAAACAAATAAAATATAAAACAATACACGCAAGGTAACGGGTTCTACTGGCTCAAGGAGGTAAAACTCTCTTACCTTGCTAGTAATGTTATATACTATAGGACACAATAGTCTTCATGACCTCCAAACTCTCGAAATAATATAATAATAATAATGAATAATAATTATAATATGAATAATAATAATAATTCGTATCTTGCTTGCGAATTTTTTCTTTGATTAAACTCAAAAGATGGTCGAAAGTTTCGATGTTCATTCGGCAATAGTTATAAAATTTCTCTGGATCATTCCTGAGCTCTCCAATGAATCCCAGTATGTTCCTTTTTTTGTTTAAAGGACGTATCCAAATCTACTTTTCAGGTTCCAGTAATTGAAGAAATTGCCATATAAGGATATTCGGGTCCATTTTCTATACGTATACAAATTAATTCACCTCGAAAAAACGAAAGTCGAAATACGTGTGATCCTGTCAAACTTCAGAAATACACTAGGAAAAATTTGTTGCAACCGAAATATTGCAAGCGAAAGATAGTTAGATTTTAGCTTGCAACATTTTGTTGCGAGACAAAATGATGCGCAACGTCTCGCAACAAAATGTTGCATCCGGTGCGTTTCCAGCCTTAGTTTCTCGATATTTTATTCTTTTTTCAAGCCAGTAAAATGAAGATATGAAAAATTCAAGCAGATAATGTTGGAATGTAAAATCCGTGTAGAAATACGTGTGCGACTAATTTTAAAAAGCGTGCCGCTGAGACCTAAACCATATTATACGTTGTAACGCTTTTTTCCTCGGGGTACTCTAGCGCCAGCTATTCTTTGAAGGGAAAATAGCAAACCTACCTTGGTAGCTTCGAGTCAAAGACAATAAGGTCCCGCGGTGTCTAGGGTGTTAGCGACAACCAGTGAAGGTCAAAATCAAAGTACACAAATTTTATTTGTCGACTCGTTAAAGGAAACACAGAAGGCACTATTACAAAAATCCGTCAAGTGAAAAGCGTGCTATAATGGGTTGAACAGAAACAGTCTACTTTACGCACTTGAAATGAATAAGATACAAGCAACAATATAAAGTGGTGAATTTACGGAGTGAAACGGATGGAATGAAAAGGGGGATCCGATCTTAAAAGCGATACGCCGGACTCGTTCGCCAGCCAGAACCTAAGACTCACAGTTAACGGACAATAGTGACGGAACTCAGCAAGGTTAGGGGTTGAAGTAAGACGGCACAGACCTACGAAGCTTCACCCCTAGGTGCTTTCTACACCCCCCGAGTAGCCACACCAGCAGAGTATCGTACTAACAGTAGGGGTGTTCACTGGAAAGTAAAGAAAAATTAAGGAAGGTTAGCCACCTCACTGCGTTCTGTACCCCTCCGGGTATCCACACCGGCAGGCTATCGTACCTACAGTAGGGGTGGAACTGAAAATGTGGCATAGGAAGGGTGAGATTGGATGCTGATGTTCCAAGATAATAATATGGAGTGTTGTCTTACCTATGGACTCTGGACGGTTCAGTTCTGTACGTGCACTTGCACCGGAACAGAAATATACTTCGGCGAAACAAGAGAAAAAAAATCGAACGAAAAAAAGGAAACTCTCCACTGAAAGGCTTTAAATGAAAAGAAAAATCTCGATTTAGCGTACTCCAGCAATAATCGGGTTCAATGAATAAAAATGAATTAAATCGACCTGCGGGGGACATCTGCTTTTATACCCACCAGGGGGGTGTAGAAACTAGATGTGCCCCGGATGTCGAAAATCGGTCAATTTTGCGTCAATGAAGACATCTCAATTTCTGCTTATCGGTACTGGCGAACAAAAACTCTGTTATCTCCCAATTCAGGATGTTTTATACGGTGCTTTTTTCAGAACTGAAAACGGAATAGAAACGGTGCGGAATGTTAACAGTTCCGAACGATATCGGAATCCTGAATTGAAAACTGAAAATATTCCCTTCAAAAATTAACACGAAATAAAATTATTCAAAACGAAACAAAAAGATTATTCTAAAATGAGTGTGCATTTCCGCCAAAAAATTAATCATCATTACAACGTATTACCTTACTAGGTTAGTGATTTGACCGCTAGGTGGCGTTTAGCTTTTTGGATGCGTCAATATCGAAGAAGATAACATTTCATACCAGTAGGTTCTAATAATAATTGATTCGATATAATATCGAAGAATTTTATTCTATTTAGGATATAATTAAAATAATATGTAATATACACACATATTCATTATTATAATGAAATGACAAAACGATACAAGCTACCAGAATGACCTGTTTCATACAGGTGTCTCATATGATTTTCGAGTAAATCAGTGATGAAATAGCCTCAGGTTGGTGTGAGCTAAGACGATTTTATGATCATTGCAAGCTTCAATGACGACTTCATCATTAGTGGAACCTGCCGGGCTTCCTATGAACGTAACACCACTCTGAAAAAAAATCATAAAAAATGGTAATACTCGTACGAAAAGTTCATATAGGAAATAATTCAAGTTTTACGAATCATTAGCCTAGTTGCACACACACCGATTTTGGACGGCCCGGAATAAAATCGGCCGATATTTTATCGGTAGCAGTTGCTAGCACACTCACCGGATTTTTACCGGCCAAACGATCAGCCAAACGAATTCGACTGAAATGGTCGGTAAAAAACATTGAACTAAAGAAAGAACTCCTTCTTGAGTTCAATGGTAAACAATCGGTGCTAGAACAAACGTGTACTTAGTCACGCACGCCACTACATCCCGGTATTGCCGGTATTGAACGGTTTCTCACCGGCATTTTACCGTCACCGATCAGTGGTCGGCGTATGTGCAAGGTCCCGTTCCCACACGTGGTTCACTATTGGAATTTGGACGACCGATAAAAAATCGGCCGTCCAAAATCGGTGTGTGTGCAACTAGGCTTAGGGTTATAGTACCGATTAAACGCAAGTAAAATACTATACATGTTCTACAACTGTTCAACAACAGCATGTCCAAATTGATTGATTTTGGCAGTTTGCTATATGTACAATGTGTTCGCCAGAAAAAGACCCTATAGAACAGAACACTAACCCTATACCTTATATGCGAAACCATAGGAGATACCGAAAAATTTGTCTACAACAGTCCGTCCTCAATAATATAATACGACTAACTCCTTTATTGTATACAGAGTGGCAATACAAAGTTATACCTATATTTCATCCGACATTGGAATAGAACTTTAAATACATGAACCCCAATAATATACAGTAAGTATGTTACCTTTCTGATCGAATTGCAGGTTTTCCTAAAAACGTTCTAAGTTAGATATCTACCTTAGAGTACTTTTTATCAATCAACAGATTGATTTCCAAGAGCTCGAACGCAGTGTTGCCACATTTCGAAAATGCATAATTTTCTATTTTTTTTCATACTGGTATGACCATGTGAAACGAATGATCAAAAAAAGATTGGCGCGAGCGGTACTCGAATGGAAGCCAAATTGTCATTAAACATTAGGAAGACGTTTCAAAAAGTATAGAGAGTTAATAATTAAGAAAGTGCTTACTTAAAGTTATTAAGATGAGATAGGAAATTCTCTGTATTATTTTTGCCAGAGTTTTATTTGTACTCACCAAAAATGCTCTATCCACATTATCTCTAAATGGAAAGAAGGCATCAGAGGCTAAGGACACACCTTTCAATTGGTTCATCCAAGATTTTCGTTCCGTTTGAGTCAGAGACTCTGGTACATTGTCAAACATAGCCTCAAATGTAGCTCGATCCATGTCTTTGCCTGCAAAAATTAGGGATCGCTATATTTTCTCATTTAATGGTGAAGCATGTGGTTGAAGAGCTGAACTTCGGTTCTTAGGAGGATATTTTATACGGTTGGTTCCAACCAATTATATCAACCCTGGTAAGCGTCATGACATCAACTCTTAAAATCTTAAATGGGAATGGGACACCTAGTCTATTCAAAAATATCATACACACTTGCAAAAAAATAAAGCAGTTACGATAGCAAGTGTTGCAATGAAACATGAAAATAACTACTGGGCATATTTAAACACGAACCTTACGTTTTGGAAAACTTCAACTCGAATTTCTTGGATGCAGTGCGTATTCTTACCTTCAATTCTGTGTTTTGTGCATAACTAATGGCACAGCTTACAGAAGATTCCTTCTAAGGACAGTTAGAGTCGGTTTTGTATGAAACACTGCCCAGATATGAGATGTGGAAGAATCGAAAGTTAAAGTATATACGAAGAATTATAATTTCAACGTTATTTATTTTGAGTTCATTGTCAGGCAACAATTTTTTCTAGTTAATTTGCTCCTGACAAATTAGTGCAAGAATTGACGCAGGAGCAAATCGTTGATTTCATTTTCAATTGATTTTGTTTCAGAGATTGGGAGTGAAAGCCCTAAAAGGTTTGTGAAGAGCACAACACACGTGCCACGAAATTCGAATTACCTTCAAAACAAGATATCACTCATCAACCCCCTTCCCATTTAAGATTTTAGGGGTGCCTGTCGAACATCACGCTCACAGAGTTGATACAAATTGATTGGAACCAACCGTATAAAATTTCCCCGTGCGAACCAAAGTTTACCGCCTATTTTTGTATTTTTTCTGATTTTGCATGGGGACCTGGATATTAAAGTTGGTACCTCTTCAAATTGACATACTGTGTGTTGATTTCTATTTATTATTCTACCGAACCATGCAGCGTTTTCGCTATTTTATAATTTTTCATACTCACCAACAGTATCGTTTACATAATTATCGATTGCATTTGAAATTTCTGCTCTCTTCACGCCTTTCCTGAATTTCATATTCAATATTTTGGGATGCTGTCTCAACCACCAATTATCTGCTTTATCGCCAGCCAATCGGGTACAATGTATTCTGGACTGCTGACCAGCACCAATGCCAATCACCTGTCCATTCTTCGCATAGCACACTGAATTACTTTGAGTATATTTCAGGGCGATAGTGGCTACAATAAGATCTCGAATAGCAGACTCTGGTAAGGTCTTGTTCTTTGTCACAATGTTGCTGAATAAATTTTTATCGATAACGGCATTATTTCTCTGTTGTTCTAATGTCAGTCCAAATAGTATTTTACGTTCGATTGGATCCGGCTCGTAGTTGGGACAGATCTGGAACAAAGTTAATTTCATTTACGACAAGGATGCACAAAAATCTCTTGCGACACCATATCAATTGACTGAAAGAATAAAGATTATTTTTTGTATAAGGCGTTGTATGTTAATGGGGAACTAATCACTACTTTGTGCTGAAAATTTGCATATTAGGCTTTTCGAAAATGAACTTGATGCGAACTTCTGCAACCTTTATACTTATTGGTATACTCTAACTCTAATGTTTTACAGTCCTTACTCACTTTATTACTTATAAGTACCAATATTAATTGGTACTATGTTAACTTTGCCACGTGTTTGTAGATTAGTGGCATATTGAAATATAATCTGCCCCACAAGAGTTAGGGATATCGTATTTAATCGTTTTTTAAAAGTATGTAATCTTCGAAAAAATCGCTGTAAAATCATTTAAAACTCAATAACAAATTGAATCGATCCAATAAAAATCAGTATTAGTCATTTCGTCAATCTGGTCAATTTGGTTCTTTGCATATGCTTCATGAATGTTTTTATTTTGAAATGAAGTCAGTTTATCAACGGCTCCGATTTGAATTGAGTTTTCTGAAAATTCCAAGACGTAAATTAACAAACGCTGAGGCTAATAGGGCTATCGGAATGCTACAGGGTGGCCTAACTCAGCTTGTTCTAGCGGAAAGGCTCCAAGTCAGCCAAAGTGTGATATCTCGACTTTGGAATAGGTTCAGTTCAGGGAGAGAGGTTCCGTGTTGGAAAGACCAAGGCTTGGTAGGCGACGAAAAACAACATTTGCTCAGGATCATTTCATCACCGTTTCGGCGAGAAGAAACTCTACATCTACGTGTAGAATGCTACGGAATACTCTTCAAAATGCAGATGGGGTCCAAGTTTCCATCGAAACCATCAGACGACGTTTGAGAGAGGTGAATCTAGGTTCTAGACGTCCGTTAAGAGGGGTTCCATCAACACGTGACCATAAGCGACAAAGACTGGAATGGACAAAGCAACATATCAATTGGAACGATCAATGGCGTAGTGTCCTTTTCACTGATGAATCCAGATATGGACGATTTTCAGATTCTCGAAGGATAAGGGTATGGACAATCCCACGCATACCCCGTAATCGTGGCTATGTCCAAGAAGTCCATCCATTCCGAGGGGGTAGTGTTATGGTATGGGCCGGGATATGTTTCAACGGGCGCACAGATCTATCCATTTGTTCTGGGAATATGACCGCCTTACACAATAGGGAGCATGTCATTGACAATGTTGTGCCAAATTTTCACGCTGCTGTTGGTGAAACTTTTCAATTTCTATACGAAAACGCTAGACCGCACCGTGCAGCCTTAGTTGAGAATGCGCGCGAGGAGCTTGGTATTCCACATTTACCAATACCTCCGCACTCACCAGATTTGAATTGCATAGAACATGCATGGGATATGCTCCAAAGAAGATTAGATAATCATCAACCTACCCCAGAATCCTTAAATGATCTGAAAGAGCTTCTGCCCCGTTTATGGAACCAAATTCCTCAAGAAATATTCAACAACCTCGTGTGTAGTATGCAAAGAAGGCTGTTATTGATGCCCGTGGAGGCCATACATTGTATTGATAGTCTTAAAATGCTTGAATTCTCTGGGAATAAAATTTCGTTATTTTACTCGATTTTTCTTAACCACCCTGTATACGCTGCAGACCTACAGGCTAAAATTAATTTGAAACTTGAAATCATATTAATATGAATTTTCATCACAAAAATCTTATTTTAACTATATTTTTTTGCAATATAAGTCAATATCCCTAACTCATGTGGAGCAGTATATCCTTTATTTTTGACATTAAATGAGACGATGATTTACCGATTTCGTAATTTTTGAGCAAGACTTCTGTCAAAATTGAGCTTTAAAATGTTCTTCAACTCTGCACTCCATGTAATACAAATATGCTCGTATCGTAGTCACAGATAGAGAGCAGTTTGCCTCTTCAAATTTGTGTTTAATTCTTTCATGGCTTGTTCTCTGTGTTTCCAATCCAGATTCTTCAGAATTAAACGATTGTTCGCTAAGAAAATTGACTTTTCTAAAGATTTCCACAAAAATAATGCTGGATAATACATATTAGTGAATGAATTTCGCTTCGGAACTGAACATTCGCAGACCCTTCAACGTCAACATCAACTTCTTAGAACACTCTAATTGGAAAAAAAATGTGTATTTTCGATTGATCAGAGACTGTATGCCGGAAACAGTCTACTACTTTCTTATTTAATTAAAATGGCAACAATATGCTACGCCTTGGATAAAACTCATTAGTTTATTAGCTATAGAGATCATTTTGAAGAAAATGGTAAAAATGGCAAATCACACTTATTTAATATTTCTGCTGAGGAGGATTCAAAGAAAAATCTGTACCGGCATTTTCATTATTGTCAATATGTGTAGTTTACTATATCTAACCATGGAAACAATTTTCGAATTTGCTACCATTTCGACTCGAATATTTCGCTTTAAATTTCGCGATCTAGGTTTATAAACCTTCTCCTTCAGATATCCCCATAAAAAATAATCAGGCGGACTCCTGGGGGGCCATCCAATAGTCCCTCTACGAGTCTACGAGAAATGATGCGTAGTGTGGTAAGTGGCTTCATCTTGCCGAAACCATGTTCGCTGATTGAATCCTCCAAATGGAGTTCTGACACTAAAAATTGCCCCAACAAATGGCACAGTAACGCTCGGAGTTCACGTTGACCGCAGGTCCTCGTCGATCATCGTGAAAGAAAGAACCAATGATGCTCTCAGTCGGGCATTGCTGCCCAAACTATGACTTTTAGGCCATGTTCGCTCATGTTTTCGTCTGGGCATCACTTCGGCCCAGTAACGAATATTTTGTCGTTGAGCCAGGACGACCGCGAATCACCGTTTCGGTAATACATCAAATAACTACAAGCATAACTGTGGGTCCTGTTACTTACTTGTAGAATGCAATAATTTCCACCCTTCTTCTTTTTGAGTATTTCTAAAGCTTCTTCAGTATAGCCTGGAGCAATAACACCATCTGAAACTTCCCTCGAGATTATTTTAGCTGTAGGAACATCACAAACATCTGATAAGGCTACGAAGTCTCCGAAAGAAGACATTCGGTCTGCACCTCTAGCTCTTGCGTATGCTGTAGCTAAGGGAGTTAACTGATCGGTCATATCGTCCACCATACATACTTTCGCCTGAAAATAACGCTGGCTTACTATTCATTATAGTTACAGGCAGTTTCTCCTATATAAAAATCGATAAAATTATAAACTGACCTCAATATCACTGAGTGTTGTGCCAACTGCAGCTCCAGCAGGTGACACATGTTTGAAACTTGTTGCAGCAGGTAAACCTAGAGCACTTTTCAATTCTTTAACTAACTGCCAGCCATTTAGAGCATCACATAAGTTTATAAAACCTGGAGAACCGTTGATTACTTTGAGAGGCAAATTAGGTAAAGTGGTGAATATTTGTGCTGGTTTTTGATGAGGATTCATGCCATATCGTAGAGTAAGTTGGGACACTCCAGAGGAATACTGCTTTCTGAAGTAGTCTGTTATTGCCAGATCATATTCAGAGGTGTGGGTGAAAGCTTTTAGAGCCAATTGTTGCCTGGAATTGAATTTATTTGAAAACATTATGAAGTCACTGTACGTATGCACTATGCCCCACGCTAGGCCAGGGGATTTGAAGGAAGTGAGGATGATTTCTACAAGGTGTTTCATAGTTAAGTGTACATAGCTCAACTCCGGTTGGAGGACATCCAGACGATTGCAGAAACTTATGATCATAGGGCCTGTAATGGCTATTGTGGATGACATTTTTGGTACCTAAATGTCCGAACTTTGAATTGGTACATATTAAATGGAGTTTTTTTGACTCATCACCGTTGATTTGCCAATCAACTGAAAATAAAAATGCGGGACCGCGCTTAGGTAAATTTTTATCGAATATTTTGAGAACATTAATCCTTGGCCATGATGAAAAGAGAAGAGAAAAATTTAACTTATTAATCGAAATATCGATACAAACAAGAAAAAGACCAACATTTACTTACTTCAGATTTCTTATAGTATATTTTCACAATTATTATGAGTAATTATGATAATTCTGATTATCATGAATGAATGATTTGGACTGGCAAAAATCTATAAACTCAGAGTAAATCAGAGAGCAAGAAAACGTGTCGTCATCGAAGAAGAGTAGCGATAGACCAGTTTCGCTGTTATTTGAGCTTACCAGTACCCCATAACTCAATCAACGATGTCGGCTGTCGATGTTTCCCGCTCTTTCCACATACCTAGATTACTTTTCTAAATTTCGTTATACAGTGTGTTTTATGGGCATCTTTCCGTCATTCGAAATTTCACGGAGCCGGGCCTGGATTTCTGGTTTTTTTCTATACACGTCGATGGGAATGCGCCGGTTATATTTTCTCACCATAAAAGAATGAAATAATCCAAGTGGTTCCAAACCTATGACTTTCAGAAAGTATAGACTATACCACAGCCCAGTTTAAGGTAAGCGCACATACAACGGCATCGGACGGACGGTACCGATCGGAATAAATTACTTTCAATGGAACTGAATGGAGCAACGCACATATGTGCGGACGGCAGGCATCGCATCGCATCGCATCCGACGGAATTGAGGAACGAGAATTAAATTCCGACCGATGCGTGATGTGTCGGCCGATCCCGACATATGTGCGATACCAATCGGAGATTGCCGCGGCATCTGCGTCATTTTACAAGTCTCTACATGCATTGGCTTGTACTGGTAGTCATACGAAATACGAATTCACGGCAGAAGCATGAGTTTTCAGGAGAACTTAATACTGCGCGTACAAAATTATAGTGAATTGTACAGGGTGGGCAAATTTCGATGTTTTAGCACTACAGTTTTTAAACCAGAGGAGATAGACAAAATCTGATACCCCATTCTCGTTCTCTTTTTCTGAGAAACTAACAATAGTAGTAGTCATTTTTGGCCACTTTCTTTTGTTTTCGAGTTATAAGCAAAAAGTGGAAAAATGGCGATATCGAAATAAATTTATATCTCCGCTAATATTGATGATAGAGCTCTAAAATCGAAAGATTATACAGGCACAATCCAGTGGCGTGCTCGCCTTTTTAGCAGGATTTTTAATTACGAAGCTATGACCCAAAGTTATGTTTTTTTAAATGGGAACACTAGTTTTCTGTGCAATTTTTTGAAAGATTAATTTTTACTGATTTCAAAAATATATAACATCATATGGTTTGTATCAATATAAATAATAGAAAATGGTCAAAAACCTTTTTTCTCAATATTTCTATGGTTTCAACTTTTGATGAGCATAGAAAAATATAGCATCGTATGATTACCAGTGTCTCTTTCTATAAGTCCTTTCAGTATTATAAAAATTTATGAAATATATATTGATTCAAATTTTGTGAAAATTGGTAAAAAGCATAGAAAGAATGACATTGCCGGAAGGAGACTTCTTGTTTTATAAGAAACTCTATTTTTCTGTGCTCGTCAAAAGTTGAAATCATAGAAATATTGAGAAAAAGTGTTTTTGACCGTTTTCTATTATTTATATTGATACAAACCATATGATGTTATATATTTTTGAAATCAGTAAAAATTAAGCTTTCAAAAAATTGCACAGAAAACCAGTGTTCCCATTTGAAAAAAAAATAACTTTGGGTCATAGCTTCGTAATTAAAAATCCTGCTAAAAAGTCGAGCACGCCACTGGATTCTACGTAAAAAAGTGCCTGTATAATGTTTCAATTTCAGAGCTCTATCATCAATATTAGCGGAGATATAAATTTATTTCGATATCGCCATTTTTCCAATTTTTGCTTATAACTCGAAAACAAAAGAAAGTGGCCAAAAATGACTACTACTATTGTTAGTTTCTCAGAAAAAGAGAACGAGAATGGGGTATCAGATTTTGTCTATCTCCTCTGGTTTGAAAGCTGTAGTGCTAAAACATCGAAGTTTGCCCACCCTGTACAATTTAAGTGACAGAAATTATAGCAACCATTTTTTTTTCGTCCTTCATCAAGTCCGGAAATAAATGAACATATTCTCCAAAATCCTTCCTTTTTTACATATGTCATGTATCCACATTCGTCTACGATTCCTTCGCTTTTGAAACTCTTCTTCCTCCAGAACAAACGCTAGTTCCTCACCGCTTGAAGACATATTCGCAACTAATCTATTCCTCCGGAGTCCGGCGATTCCGATGTTATATGTGCGATACCTTCATAAAAATTCCGCCGCTGCCGTGCCGTTCCTTCCATGCCGTCCGTCCGACGCCGATGTATGTGCGCTTACCTTTAAAAGGGCTGTGACTGTACTAATAAAATAGCCTGTTTTTTCTACAATTTATTAGCCAATGTAGATCCTACAACTATTGGGTATTTCATCTCGTATGGGTGTACCCAACTGGCTGTTGAACTATGAATCACAAATCACAATGCATCATGCTCGAAAAGTTGAGGGAAAATTATTGTAATAAATAAAAATTTTGTGTATTGAGTGGTTCAATACAAATATAAAATAATATTTACCTTGTGTTCGCCGAAGTGTCAGTGTCTGTGGAACTTTTCAGCTCTTTAACTATAGAGGAATAATCTTTTGGATCACAAATAACAGTAACTCTGGCATGGTTTTTAGCAGCAGCTCTGAGTAAAGTCACACCTCCTATATCTATATTCTCCACAGCATTTGCTATTGTGACATCTGGATTGCTGACAGTCTTCACGAACGGATATAAATTACAAACTACAATTTGGATGAGATCAATTTTTTGCTGCTCAAGATCTGCCAAATCAGATGGAATGAGCCTAAAACAATAATAATAATGATTTTCCATTTCATGCGCAATCTGAACAATGTCGGCGCTATATATTCGGCCAAATTTTATCAGTTTTATTTATTCCTAATTTAATCGCTAAACTAAATTAATAAAATTGACTGAGATGAGTCAGTTTCCATGTTGTATCATAAAAAAATAGATCTGTTTCACAAAAGTGGGCATAATTGAGCAATTGAATAACCAATAATGGGCTATGCAAATATGACATCGAAAAAACTATCGAACATATCGCCATGAACAGTGTTATGTAGAGATAATTTCTGATAATTGTCGTCATTTAAACGGTTTTCCAGCAAGCGGCACAATTATTTTGATTGCAAAAATAAATAAAAGTACTTGAAAAATAGGGTACGACAACGTAAGAATGATGACAGACAATTAGAAGCTGAAAAAGAACTGCCCTGACCGAGAGGGACATGTAGATTTGATTTTGAAAACGTAACAATGGAGGAGGCCACGTAAAACATTTAATTTGAGTTTATTCTTTTTATGTTGCATTGTTTTTAATTATGCTTTATCGTCGAAATAAATAAATAAAATAAATAAATCGTAACTTCAAATTCCCTTCCGATGCTCTGAACTGTTCAATTATGTTTTTCTTAAAAACGGATGAAAAAACATACAGTGAATTAGAAAAAAACGAAAAAAAATTCAACCTTAACGCCCTCTATCTTTTTCCACAGCAATATTTCATTGAGGTATATTTGGTCCTATCGCCATATTTTGGCAATCTGCCCTTAGCCTATGTCCCGATAGTTATGAATCAACCTGTATATATAGGGACCTATTGAACAAGTTCATCAAACTGTTTTCATTAGGACCCTGTACATTGAATTTTAATAAAGTTATTCAGTTATACAGGATATCTTTTAAAAGGTGAGGCTTTTTTTGAAAGAAGGTAGAAGTCATCAAAATAAGTCATTTCACCAAAAATTGTCTATATAAAATATTCAAGATGGCTGAGCTACAACCTCTAGAAGCTTGACTGTGGGAGATGACTCTGGCATCAGAAAAACGAAATGAAAAATAAACATATGACTGGATAATGTTAATGGATGATTTTAGTACATCCGAGTCTATCTGATTAGTTGCATCAGGTCATTTGAAAAAATATTGTATCGTGCGATTTGGGATGAAAACAGTGTAGAAAGTCGAGACAGATTATTGAAAGTGCTTATGATATCAAAGTACTCTTATGTGTTACCCTTGTATGAATTGTGTTACCTAACCTAACCTAACTTTATAATCTTTGGTGTTCGACCAAAAAGATGGTGATGACCATCGTGAAAACATTTGTGAATAATTGAGACGAATTTGAGATTTCGAACTAATATTCTATTTTTTTACACTTGGTCATAAGTATTTTTCTGTCAGATGGTATCGAAATGAGACATTTCATAAAATCGTTAAAGTTACTAGATAATGAGAAAAATTCGGCAATCCCAAGTTTTCATTTTCATTCCCACGTAAGAATTGAACGGACCAATAACCGAAACCATATGCTTGAGTCAGTCCTCATGAGTTTTTTCCCATTGCTTTGAAAGTTTTGTATTTTTTTGGTGAAACACTTTATTTGACCATTCAATCTTCTGTTAAAAAGCCTCACCTTTAAATACACCGTGTCTATGGCTGGATTAAACTGCATAATTATCGTGAAATCTCCTTCAAAAACAATTACGTATAAAATTGTTTTCGCTAAGAAAAATATTTCACTCCAAGAATACTGAAAAACAAAGATAACCCTATTGCACTAATGAATTGAGAAATTCAGTCTTATCTACAACTCATTGAAAGAATTCTTATATTAAATTGGATTATTTTAAGGTTTTATTCCTTTCCATAGGAATGTCTGTTATCGAAGTGGAAAATTTATCTCATATATTCTTACCTTGAAAGAATACCTCCATGTACAGCGGGATGCAAAGTTTTCACCCGACCACCAAGTATCTCAGGAGCACCTGATATTTCAGAAACATCCTTTACTGGTACCCCAGTATCTCTTACAGACTTAGCAGTACCTCCACTGGCTACCAAAGTGAATCCCAAATTATTCAGTTCTTTTGCAAATTCGATAAGTCCAGTTTTGTCAGATACTGATAATAGAGCTGTAAAATATAAACGCTGATAAATTTAAGAAGATGTTGTACTGAATCGTACATCAAGAAATGCTGAAGCAATTGAGTTTCAAATAGTCAGTCACAGGGTGATAACTGCATAATGGTAAGTATAAGGATAAGATAAGAACACAAGCTCTTATTTATGGGCTTTTATTTCAAAGATCCCCTGTCTTGAATTCCTGGGTCTTCTATTTTTGAGACTATTTGGAAAATGTATCTAATTTATGCTCAGAAAATTATTATCTTTGAAAATTTTAAAGACCATTACTTACTGAGAAAATAACCAACAGAAGTAAGGAGTGGTTATTTTCATTATCATCAGTTTTGGAATGGAGGGAGGAATCTTTCAATTTTTATTTTCAAGGTCTTTGGTGTCCATTCTGGTTCTAGTGTTTGTTAAGCTTAAGCTAAGCATTTATAAATTTCACAGGCCTGCAGATTTGGCAGGCTGAAACGAATTGAAAAAATCTTATTGAAGATTGACTCGCATAAAGAACCATTAGGACTGTTTATTTTAGGTTGACACAATGGTGCACAATTTGAACATTCATTTCACTAAATAAAAACTGTATTGATTACATGTTAAAATTCAAAGTTTGGCTGGCTTTACATGAAGAAATATGCGCATTCACCATTATTTTGTATTTATAAAACTACAAACATACATAATATCATTGAGTATCAAATTAAGCTCAAACTGAAATTAATACTCAATGATAATATGTGAGAGAGAACGAATACGTTAACCTCTTTTTACGCACAATTGTTCTAGGGAACAGGGTTTTTTATTCCATTATTGAAATTAGCCCAGGAAAATAAATAATAATGAAATGATTGAAAGCACAATCAGGTTGCTCATTATTCGATTATTATACTTTCCCTCCCCCACAAATTCAGCCTAGGACCGCCCTTGGTAGTCTTATTATTTTGTTGGAATGCCGAAAATAATAAAATAGTCTCAAACGTTTGGGTTGGACTGATTTATGGAGTATTCGCAGTCAAAATAGTCCTTCCGGTCGTAAACAAGGAAATGAGCTAAAGTACTAAGGTAGTTTGAAGGTCCGCATCAGCAGATAAATAGTTTTTTCAGGAATATCTAACTCCTCAGCTCTTCATGTAAAAGAACGTTTTTATGAATTCGAATTCGATTTCTGTCGCGTTGATATACCATAGACAACCTGCGTTGATAGTGTTAATATATATGCAATCTACAATACATTATTATATTTTATGATTATTTTGTTATTCATTTGAGATTAATTCCATCCAGAAATGAACGAAATAAACTACGAAAATATTTGCCCATTTGAATTAATAATTATTAGTTAATAAGTGATGCTGCCGTGTAGATCATCTACCTACAGATGCTATTAAATTAAAACTTTTAGGTTATAGAATTGTAAAATGAATGAACTTACCTATTTTCTTCGTTTCCATGATTACTTTTTTTGATAAGAAACAGGTGCACATATATCCCAAGACTATGCTCTCTTAAAATGAATAAACTTTTTGTTGTTCTTTCATTTATGGTAATTGTTATCAAGTCTCAGCAGGAGGTCTAGGGTTATCTAATTTGTCTTGCGACTGAATATTTTACGTCAGGCTAACCGGTTGATAAGTCAATCCAAACAACAATAAACGAGAATGAGTATCGATGGTAGCATGTATATTTCTAGGCGTTAAAATACCCTATTCATTCAGTAATTTTTTATTTACATCTTATAAGCATATAGGTACACGACCAAACCATTGTATAAAGACAGTCTTTAACAAGAAGATATAGTATTTTATATGAATGAATACAGAAAAGCGTAACAA
The DNA here is from genome assembly GCF_907165205.1 of Coccinella septempunctata. NCBI lineage: Eukaryota > Metazoa > Arthropoda > Insecta > Coleoptera > Coccinellidae > Coccinella > Coccinella septempunctata. Next base: position 19,417,857 of record NC_058196.1, read on the forward strand.
TTGAAATTTAATTTTCCTCACTTAACCCAGTTAAAAACAGTAATTCGAAAACAGTGGCGTAGCTTGCTCTAGTGAGGGCCCCTATTCAGTACTTGACAGGGTCCCATATTCTGTAGCCAAACACATACGAAGGTCAAAAATTTTTCAGATGGACACGAAGACACATGCATTTATTCAACAGGGAAATTGGAATCTTATGTAAGATATAATGATATTTGACAAAGGCAAATACCACCTATTGTGTAAAAAATGAGGCTGTGACCACAGAACACTAATATCATGTGACTAGAGTCCCGTGTGACGTCAATAAATTCGGGACTGATATTCGGTCCCGAATTCAACGATGCACTGAACTGGTGCTTTGAAATTATTAAGCAGTGAAAGAAGTAGCGAAAAACTCAATTTTCAGTTCAAATCATAAGCCTATTAACAATAATAGCACTTTCTCAATGAAAAAAGTCTCAATCACTTACATTACAGTTTCTCAATTTTTCTACTCTGGGTGTCACCTTACCTCCCACGATACACCAAATGTTTTCGAATAACTCCAAAAAATGATTCAGCTAGTCTTGAATTTACTGAACCATTGTAAACAAATAATCATCCGTTCTATTTTTCACAGTCTCGTACCTGTACCTACCTGAAATTTAATGTGATCGCATTGGAATTATGAGGATGATAAATCCGCCATATTGAATATTTTATATAGACGGTCTTCGTCAAAAAAAAAAGACGCACCTTTAAAAGCCCCTGTATAATTATCACAGAAGTTTGAAATGGAACGAAAAAATTTCAACAGAAAAACAGTTGGAAATCAATATTTTAATGGAAATACATCAGAAATGGATAGATGAACATTTTTGGCACACAATTCTTTAAAAGCCTTATACTAAATTCACGGATCACAGTCATCTTGAAGTACCTGATTATTGCGAAATTCTATAAGAGAAGAGTTACGTCTTGTATAATTGTAACAGAAATTGAGGGGTTCTTCAGTAGTTCAAAATATAATTCATATGATATTTGTCATAAATAATAATTCATCAAGAGTACAGCAGCATTTCCTTGTTCACTAGAGAAAATCTATTCCACATTCCAATGAATGTGACAATGTAATGTTGATTATTTGATGTAACGTCGTTTTCATTGATTTTTTTAGATAAATTTTTCACATGTGAAAAAGGAGAAAAAGTGCAGCAATATCATACTCTTACGGAAATTGGAAAAATATATTATCTAACTATGTTATAAATTTCAATCAGTTCTTGACATTACATTGGCAATATATAAGGAGACGAATTTATATGTAAATATGTATGGATAGAGTTCTAATCATTATCAAACTTACTGTATGAAAATATGTCGAAGATATTTACATTTTAATTTCGTGGTCAGTGGTGAACATTTAGTATGAAAAGATACATATAGATACAACATCAATATTTTTTAGCTCTATAAATATCGTACATTATTTTTTTTAAGAAAATATTTTTTAATTTTTTACAGAAGATTCAGGAAAAGTTGCAGTTATCTGCTATCTTCTCTTGTTATGTCACTTTAATTCGAATAGTTCGAGATCCAGTATAAAAAATGTATACCCTGATCTGTTATTCAATGCGATAACAACGAATATAATATATTATATGTGCTAGAGTTAGATAATAACATAGACATAACCCCAACAAAATGATACGCCACTGGTTTTTCCGACAATAAAATTTACTGTTTCAATGCTCATTTAATTTGGAGCAAATTCGTTTTTTTGACTTTTTGATGTACCAGGCACCGTTTCCGGTTAAAAAAATAAAACACATTCTCATGCATGAAGAAATCGCCAAAATTTGATATAGCAATAAAAAGCTTACTTGTTATTATTATGTACCTACCATATCAAATTTTGGCGATTTCTCCATGCATGAGAATGTGTTTTATTTTTTTAACCGGAAACGGTGCCTCGTACTGCAAAAAGTCAAAAAAACGAATTTGCTTCAAATTAAATAAGCATTTAAATAGTAATTTTTATTGTCGGAAAAACCAGTGGCGTATCTTTTTTTTTCTGAAAATATTCAGTCTCGCTGCAGTACGGACGCCACTGGTAGAATAGAAAAGGAATGATATTATGCAAAAAGTGCTCCTTGACGCTCAAAACTAATGTCTCAAATTTAATGAAAATATTTCACGCAATATGAAAGTTATTAATGAAAAACATTTTTTTTTCTATAATTTTAACACCCCGTATCTCAGAGAGGGAACATTTCTCGACATATGTTTATATGACAAACTAGGGCTTACTTTTGATGTAGAATACGTGGTTAAAATTTCTTGGTTACGATCTGGACCACCCTGTATATGCATATATGAATATGAAATTTTATCAGCTTATCTTTATGATGACATAAATAATCTTTCTCTTCACAACCCTATACAGTAAGAAAAAATCCACCTGTTGTAAAAAAGTTTCTATGCTCGCAATACGCAATACCATGGATGTAATCAATCGATTATAAATTACTGATGGATGGGAGTACCCATATTAACAACGTTTACATGTTCAAACATGGCAACACCATAGTTGGGCAAAGGGAAAAAAATTTTGCATTTGATCAGTTCCAAGAAACTGTACCAAAAGGGGTGAAATTTCAGACATTTAACAATATCGGTACGCAATGCAGCATATATATTCCCTATAATCATTGTATAACAGATAAGGGTAGATATTTCTTTAACCGGATCTGGAAGTTCTCAGGAATTTCATCATGGAAATGCGGCAAACACCCAAATGGAAAACACATATCAGTCCAGACAGGCAAATACCTACCTACCATGAAGGTAAATTTCTCACAATAAGTCAATAAGTTTAAATACATTTATATGCACCTGTTTAACTATCATCGACCTGGTATATCCACAGTTTATGAGTGAATTAATGTCCTTGTCATTTCAGGAATGATTCGTTTCAGTTAACTACAGGGTGGCGACAAATTCGATTCTCATAAATTCTATTTTCCAAACTATACCAGAGTTTGTTGCCTTTGTGAGTCCTCCAACATTACTTCTGTGTCAAATCCTCATATCTTCTTTTGTTCTGGATTTTATAATCGGGATAATCGAAAATCTTCTTCATTTTATGAATGATTCCCATGAAATTGTGTTATCGTTATTTAATAAAATTATACCGTTTTTGTTGAAATCGGTCTCCGAGATGAGAGATAAGCAATTTTCGAAAATCATATATTTCCAATTTTTCATTATAAATCAAGAACAAAAGAAGATTTTAAGATGTTGGAGGACTTGCAAAGGCAGAACTTTTTCGTCAATAAACAGAATTTCTATCTAGTATAGTTTGGTGGTGTGCATCGAATTTGTCATCACCCTGTATAAAAGCAGAATTTCCGGGGATCTATGTAGGTATAACATAAATCATTTTTGGAAGTTGGGCAATCCTATACCCGCATGTATAGAATTTCGATAGATAGATGGGTGCTACACAAAATTTTTCATTTTCAATTTTTTATAAATGCGAAAACAGGTTGTAGCTTACAGCTTACACAAACCATAAATTAACGAATACCCGGAAAATTCGACTTCAAAACGGCATCAAAAACCTCTCAAACTACTTACGATCATAATCGTGCATAGGAGTCAGAGCCGGAACGAGGATTCTGGCGCCTGTGGCGAATTCTCATAATACGCCCCTAAGAAATTATCTTTCTTATGTTGATTTGTATTTATCTTCCATAATCGAATACCTTGCTTTTTTTGCTCTGAAAAATCTTTCCTATTTTAAAGAAATTAATACAAATAAAATCAAAATAAAAGGGATACAAAATAACAATAACATGCACTCAAAATGAACTATAATTTAACTTTTCTTGCTTTGGTTTCTGCAAGAATATCAATGATATCGTGATTCTTTTCAATTGATGGGACTGCTATGCTAAATAAGTCAGCTTTTCCTGTCCAGTTGAAGACCTTAAATAGGTTTTCACGAATTTCAATTTGTTGAAAGAACGTTAATATGTAGCTGTGGCAGCTGTAGTTACTGATAGAGTCAAGAATATTTTGAGTGGCCACAAATTCGTATGAATCTGAATCGGAACTATACTTCAATGCTTTCTTGTTTAGTTCGCCAAGTAGAAAGTCTTGCAAACATATTCCCTCGAGAAAGCTATCTTCAGCAACTTCTGGTAAAACACTGAATCTTTCTTCAAGTTGCACTCAAATAGAATTCAAGTGAATGAGGTCCTTTTTCAGCTTATTCTTCTAGTCAAAATTAAATGTTTCATCATCAGCTTCTCCAACAGCCTTTTTTATTTTTCTTCTCTTTTCCTCTTCTGTAATCTCTATCTGTGATAATTTACCAGCTCTCCAGTTCGAATGATTTCCAGGCTCATATTATAACTTCACTCAATAACTAAGTATATATTATAATAAGAAGAAGTAAAACCCTTAGAAACCAAAATGAACGAGCGTTGTCTGCGATAAAAGGAGCTATTGTTGTCTATGTTCTGAAGGAAATACCCCAAATCGGCTAGGATTTTGCGCCACAATCGGTCTCCAATAGTTTTTTTGTGAGTAGATCTCGACATGGCCACATGGCCTTTGTTATCGCATTGGTTGTTATGCGACGCCACAGCCTCCTATAGAGACGTTCTTTAGAAGGCTATGGCGACAAATACTGTTTTCAGACTGGTGGTGTGGACTATATACTAATTTATTATTATTTTTTTATAAAATTATGTTTTGTGTTAAATATTAAATGAAAAATATTCAATTGGAGAGAATACTGTTTTTTCATTATTTTTATTTTGCGCCCCCAGATCGCTAGCGCCCGTGGCGACCGCCTCTCTCGCCACGCCCTCGTTCCGGCTCTGATAGGAGTATTGACCATACCTGTGATCTTTTAAATGTTATGGTCCATGGATTTTAAGGATTAAGACCTGAGATAGAGACCAGCCTATTTGGGCGAATAGCGATCAGAGGATCGTCGTCTAACAGTTGAATATTATCATTGAGTATTAAACTCAATAATAATGATAATACTCAATGATATTATTGATACTTTCAATTCTCTACTGCCAATTAATTCGCTTCCGTCAGTTCATATATATATACCTATATTTTCAAAATTCCATAGCCTTTTTGACGACTAACTTTGTCGAACGTAGCCAATATGGTAAATTAGGTCTTAGGTCTTAGGTTAGAACGGCTACATAAACTATGAACCCACTTTCATAATCACTCACATTCATAATCTTGTCTAATTTTAGTAATTTTGTTATTGTGATTTATCGGAACTTGGATGGGCCTTCTTGCATTGAAATGTTCACAGAGTCAGTAAACATTAACGCACAAATTTCATATCTAAGTATGTATATGGTATTTTATATTTTGTAGGAAAATGCTCGAACATCTCAATTTCTGACTTAATTGTATTTTAACATTTCGATCTCCTGAATTGTATGTATATCATTAACCCTAAAGTACAAGGTTAAAATCCCTACACCTTTTATTGAAAACTATAGAGCTACCAAAAAATTGTCAAATAAAAGTTGTTCTGGATTAATCAATATTCAATAATTTAATAATACAGTACGGCTTACCAATTTGCATGCAAGGTTTTTTGAATTAAACACCCTAGGGAGATGATTTCTACATGAAAATAAGCAGAGGGGTATTTCCTATAAATTTTTTTCGAAATCATTCTCCCTTCCAAGATACAGCCTTTGGAAGGCGATGACGAGTTGACAATTTTTAATTTTTTTTACGATTCTAAAAACACTGAGTCATTAAACTATACATATAATATGAAGCACTAAGTAGATGTTACTCACACATTTTTTTTAGATCTCATAACTTTGTTATTAGGGATTGAAAATAACAACCCGTTATGATTTTCCTTCAAAAAATTGTTTTCGAAGGGTAGATTTTTGAAAAATAAAATTCCCTATGGTTTCCCATGCAGTTCTGGAGAAAAAAAGTCTCCTGCAAAGTTTCGATACAGTCGATACTTTTATCGGAATAAATAAAAACCTACAAAATCATAAGGGGTTGTTATTTTCAACAAGTGAGTAAAATTTTGTGAGTAAGATCTACTAAGTGCTTCATATTATGTATAGTTTTATGACTCAGTGTTTTTTAGAACCCGTAAAAAGAATTGAAACTGTCAACTCGTCATCGCCTTCCAAAGGCTGTATCTTGGAAGGGAGGTCGATTTCGAAAAAAATATATAGGAACTACCCCTACTTATTTTCATCGAGGAATCATATCCCTGAGTCTTCCCCATTTGTTTACAGACACCCTGTATAATATAGTCAATTCTCGGTCCACTCAAAATCTGCTACGCACCTTGCACAACAAATTAATTAGCTGTATTGTACGAGTTTTATTGAATTATTAATGACTGATTTATCCAAAATAAGTTTTTTTTCACAATTTTTCCTCAACTTCCATAGTTTCGCAAATCAGTTAAAGGGTGTTTTTCTAGTTGACATGTACATTAGAAATCAATAATTCGAGTTCAATTTGTTCAACCATTCAATCCCCTTGAACCCTTGAAGAAAAAATAATTATAATGACCAAATCATCCTCGGCAACAGAAGATGTATAAATTTTTGGCCTTTAGGGTTCTCATTTAAAAAACTCTCTACCCTCTAGCCCTCGTAGAGGAGGCTTGACAAACTACTCAATTATACATGAAAAAATGCGTGAAGTGAAATGAAATTGACCTGTTCTAGCACTTTCTTGCAATAGTGCAATATACTATATGGCGGAGAAAGATACAGGCTGTCCCAAAACTAGTGAAACGTCACACCACGATAGAGTAGATCAAATACTATCACCAACATTAGTTGAGCGAAAACGTACCTGAAAAACCTAACCTGAAATTTCTTCATAAACTTTTTAGGGTTTTCACTCCCAATCTCTGAAACAAAATCAATTAAAAATGAAATCAACGATTTGCTCCTGCGTAAATTCTTGCACTAATTTGTCAGGAGCAAATTAACTAGAAAAAATTGTTGCCTGACAATGAACTCAAAATAAATAACGTTTAAATTATAATTCTGTAACGTTTCGGAGTCTATATCAGACTCCTTCATCAGACGAAAATTCTATTTTTTAGAAAATCTTCTGAGTTAGTGCAAGAATTTACGCAGGAGCAAATCGTTGATTTCATTTTTAATTGATTTTGTTTCAGAGATTGGGAGTGAAAACCCTAAAAAGTTTATGAAGAGATGCAGAATCCTCCCAAAATAAATGTCAATCGATAACCTGAAATTGCCGATTTTCGATCTATTTTTCTAATCACAGGGCCAATTTGTGATTAAGGACAGCGTTTTTCACCCAAATTATCACCCCTATAGAGGGGTTTATTTCGAGTAATCAAAATTATGTGGAAAAAACTATTGTTTTTATTTACATTTACTTAGGTTTTCAATTAACTACTTGAAATAATTTCAATTAGGTGAGATAAAACAATAATCTAGGATTGATATGATTTAAAATTGCTATCCTTTTTCACAAACAGGCCCTGTGATTGAAAAAAATAGTTCGAAAATCGGTAACTTTAGGCCTATTTTCATAAAATTCTGATTATTTTGGAAACGGTACATTTTCGCTGAACTAATATTGGTGACATTCAATGGTATTCGGTCTACTCTATCGTGGTGTGACGTTTGATTCACTAGTTTTGGGACACCCTGTATTCTGTGCGTTTCTTTTTACTCACTATCTATATACACAAAAAGAGTTCAACCCATTCAATACCTCACTTTCCAAAAGCTAGTTTCAATTTAAGTCATGAATCAATATATCATCATTGATTCATATCATTTTATCTGGTTTCATCAACATTATAACTCGCAAGTATATTCCAAAATTTTTAGGATTGAAAAAATATATGTATCTATCATTTAGATCATTCTTCAAGGTATTTCTATTCATCTTCGTTTCCATTCGTACCTGATGGAAATCTTCACACACTTATTGCCATTTATTCACAAGTGAATGAAATGAAATCTTTGAAATCTTACTTGGATGTTTGAAGTGAGTATACACAGTTGTAAGAAAAATATGCTGTTCTGTTAAAAGAAATCAGTTCTCGTCTTTTTTCTATATACTTCACCTATTCAGGTTATTATTTGTACGAAGATCATTTCTGAACCGACCATATTAATGATCAGGCTCAATTTAAGGCATGCCAATTTGGTAGTAACTGTCCACCCCGATAAATGGAATGATTCTTAACTACACTATAATACAGTGTCTCACCACCAGCTAAGATTGCACCCCATTCACCGTAGGTGCCATAGTCGAAGATGGAATGGTTACATGAGCTGAGAATGGCCAAGTCCAGAGCAGGCGAATTCGGATGAAAGCTACCTGTTACATACAGGTTCTTCCTATGCGAAAAATTCTTCACACACCACTTTGGATCGTCACTTACAACAACAAAAACTACTCTACGATACTTTTCCTCGAAATATTGCATCGCGGAATTGTAAAAACTTTTGTCCGCAGGTTTGATACCATGCTTAACGATCAGGAAATTCTTGTAATCAGTTCTTCTAATATGTACACCAACAAAGGTAGAATTGGTTTTGTGTTTCGAAGCTATACGCAAGATGTTCTGAGCTTTATTGAGGAGTTTTTTCTTGATGGCGAACTCTTGTTTGATGTCTTGGACCCATGGCAATACCAGTTCGTAGTGAATGATATATTTTGGCAAAATAATACTTTGGTTGGTGTAGTTCCACTCATCCAATGATCTGACGAAGGTGTTCATTTCGAATGGACAATGAGCTATCTCTTCGAATGTTGGCAATGATAAAGCGTGAAAAACTTGTTCTAATTTCAACTTAATGCAACGTGGGATGTAGGGTTCCAATCCTGTTCTTCTCGCGAGTGCCCAAACGGAAGCATATTCCCAGATCTGATTGCCAATACGGCCTCCCTGCATTACAGTTACTATACCGTAACTAGGGCATTTAGCTTTTTTCCAGGTTTTGTGATGTCTTATATTGTTCAAACACAACGACTGCTCCAAAGCTTGGAGGGTTTTAACGGTGCTCTGTTGCGTATCTAACCCATATAATGGAAAAAGAAATATGTGCACTGAAGATATCACACACAGGGCTAAGATGATGGCCTTGAACAGAATATTATTATGGGAACTAAACATATTTGATAAGCACTTCACTACTAGCACTACTACAAATAATTCGCGCGATTAGGCACTACATTTCTGTGCATGAATGCTCGCTACTGTGGAAATGTCCGGTACGCAACCCACGAACACATCTCTGGATATTGATTTTCATCTCGACGTCCTTCCTGGGGTGTTTCTCTGGAGATGGAGTGGGAACAAGGAATTCCCTTGAAATTTCCAGATAAAAGCGAAGACGTTGATTCCTTTAATTGATATATTTTTATTGAGTCGCATAAGAATATTAATTCTATGGGAGGTTGATATCGACTTCCTTCAAAGATTTTCAGTTGACAAAGTGTAAGGTCCCGAGAGTAACTGTACCTACATACTCTGATCCGAGATAGAGTAAGGCGTACAGGGTGGGCAAAATTCGTTGTCTACTGAGGAGATCTCGAGAACTATAGCAGCTAAAAGAAAACGGATGACACATTCTCGAGCTCTTTTTTCATGACTAATATCCAAATCTGAAAACAGAATCGGTCTATCATTTTCAGATTTCGAGTTATAAACAAAAATTGAGATTTTGACGATTCCAAAAAGTTCTCCTAACTTTTTTGTCTTTGAAGTTATAGATCTGAAACTCGAACCTTCTTAGACACTTTCATACGTAGAATCTACTGACAAAAGATTCTTTTTCAATTTAAAAATAACAAATTCAATAAAAGTTTACATTTAAAAAATGAAAGTTCACCTAATGATTAGAAATGAAAAAATATTTTGAGCTCATCAGTGGATTCTACGTATGAAAGTGCCTGTAGAAGGTTCAAGTTTCAGATTTGTAACTTCAAAGACAAAAAAGTTATGAGAACTTTAAAACATTTTCAAACTCAAAAACGAAGTATCTTAGGATTCTTTGTTTCTCCGAAAAAGAGCTAGGATCTGTGTCATCCGTTTTCTTCTAGCTGCTATAGTTCTCGAGATCCTCTCAGTAGACAACGAATTTTGCCCACCCTGTGTGATTGACTATAATTTCTGACTCTCACCAGAAAGCTACAGGTTGATTTTCGAAATTCATGTAAATACTGAGACCATCATCAAAGCCCAACTTATCGACGGAATTCATTGAAACTTGGCAGGTTATTGACACATGCTGAGATCGAGTCAGAGAGATATAAATTATTTCAATATTCCAGGGCCGGACTCATTAATTCTCATTCATATTGTTCAGAGTAAAAACATCAATTTGGATTTCCAATTTCAAATAACTGTTTCGTTTTTTAGAAAGAACCTTAAATTAAGCTTCAATACGTGATACCACTCAAAGTTGTCGCATATACATTTTTTTATGAATTTTTGAAATTGTACAAAGTTTCAAAAATTTTATTTATTAACATAAACAGGACTGAGGTATCTTATGAGTGGATATGACATGAGAGTATTCGTAAAAAATCATTTATATAGTCGGAGGCTTTAATAAAGACATTCAGTAATGAAACAAGAACAAATGAAAAACACTTAAATGCAGTAATAAGTAATAAAAATATTGAGAATGAATGAATTCTTTATATTGGAATTCAGTCAACGTGATGTCGAGAGTTATTCGAAATGAAACCATTTGCTTTGTTTCTTGTATCTACACATTTCTCTTGCCGAATTTTTAGATTGTATAGGGTAGGCCGAGGCGAATCGGATCAACTTTATTTTGAGGATATAAAAAACCATATTTAAATTTAATAGATATACGAGGTTGTATTGATATCTAGTTAGCCTAGACCAGTTCCATGCATAAACAAAATATTGCGTTATCATAACAACGAACAATAACTCATTAAAAGTGTCAATGTTTCAGGTCAAAAAAGTAAACCAGAGTTACGTAATTTAAAGAAAGATGTCCACCGAAATTGTGAATATCGAAAAATTGGAGTATCGAGCCATCATCAAGTTCCTGCATTTGAAAGGGTTAAGAGGCAAGCAGATTTACGAAGATATGCTTAGTATACTTGGTGATCAATGTCCTTCGTATGCGACCGTGAAAAATTGGACTACAAGCTTCAAAAGAGGTAAATTTTCATTTGAAGTTGATGATCGATCGGGAAGGCCAGTTTCTGTGTCAGTCCCCGAAAATATCGATGCAGTTCATGACATGATTTTATCAGACCGTCGAATTGGGCTAAAACGGATATCTAAAGCACTGAATATTTCACACATCATATAGTTCACGTCAAATTGGACATGAGAAAAATTGCTGCAAAAAGGATCCCCAAATGTTTGAATGTTGACCAAAAGCGTGCAAGGGTAGAAGCATCGCGTTCGATCTGTGCTCGATTTGAAAACTATGTAGACTTCTTAAACCGAATTGTTATTATGGATGAGAATTGGGTACATTTCTACGATCCAGAAACAAAGCAACAATCGATGGAATGGCGACACTCTGGTTCTCCAAGACCTAAGAAGTTTCGTGTACAAAAATCTGCTGGAAAAGTTCTTGCTTCTGTTTTTGGGATTGCCATGGAGTAATCAATAATCATGATTGATTTTTTGGATAAGGGTAGAACAATAACCGGAGATTACTATTCGACATTACTGACCACTCTACGGGAAAAAATTAAAGAGAAAAGACGCGGAAAGCTATCCAAAGGCGTTTTGTTTTTGCAAGAAACTGCACACAAATCTCATGTTGCCATGCAAAAAATTCGTGATTTATGGTTTGAATTACTAGAAAACCCCCCTTATCCACCAGATTTGGCTCCATCCGACTATCATCTCTTTCCTCAACTGAAAAAAGTTTAAAAGGTCGTAAATTTTCTTTCAACGAGGAGGTAATGAAAGCTGTGGAGGTCTGGTTTGCAGAGCAAGAAGAAACATTGTTTTTGAAAGGTCTAGAGACGTTGCAGGTTCGCTGTAATACATGTATCCAAGGAGGAGAATAAGTTGAGAAATAAAATATTTTGACATTGAAAATTGAAATTTTGTTTGATACTATAGAAGGCTAAGAATTTTTGAATATATCCTCGTATAGATCTCTCAATCAAGTGCCAATTCCCCTATTGAGCTTTGTGGACCCGGAAAATATCCTTAAAACAACTACATACTTAGATACTATGTCCTGATGTAATGTAAGCGAACGAACGAAATTATGTTGAAAAATTAATGACGTGCAGACAAATTAGTGAATTCTGAAAAGTTGAAAATAGCACCTCTCCAGGATGAACAATGCAGTCTGCACACTATAATCGTTTAACTGTATTTTTCTTCATTTCCACTCTCAAAAAAATAATCTTTCCATTGGTTGGAGTTATTTAGGGAACTTCCACCATAATTAGAAATCGAGATCACGGAATTCCTGTGAAATTAGTCACGTTACCTGTTGTAGTTCCGCTCCGTACTCATCTAGAAGTCTAGCGCGATGAATTAAAACACCGTCGCTCCTCCAATTTGGGGATTCCCGATATCCCCGTGTAATATCCAGTCGTCGAACTCCAGCTAGGTCTTCCCCAATCCGTGACGTAGCTCTAGAAAGCACATGGCGACACATTTGAAAAACCCTGATGTGTCGGTTACTCACTGTCAGTTCCGATCTCCGGTAAATTTTGTTTTATCAGCGAGGTGTACGAAAGTGATGGCTGTTTTACATTGCCTGGTTCATTCAAGAAAATGTGAAGTGATTTACACTGTTGAGATACCTAAAGTTCCGGTGAGTTGTGGTCTTTATTATCTGAGATTGATTTTATGTCGATCTATATCTATTGCTTTTGAATAGCCAAAATTTTGGCAGAAATTTTTCACACATTCATCGCATAATTTAGTTTGATTTCACGAATAGCCAAAATTTCTTTTTTATCATTTCCTCAAACAATGGTTTCACCAAAAATTATCTTAATTTTATTATTTAGGTAAACAGACTTTTTATAAATGGTTGTAACATCGCTATGTGCATAAATTTTGATTTTCTCTGAAATTTATTCCTAAACCCAGCCAAACCGATTTTAAAAACTTGAATGGAAAATTCTCAACCGTATGTGGTAGGTCGGAAAATTCAGTACCTATAAGTTAAAAGAGAATTTATATTAATGAAGAAAACTCGGTAAAGGAGGGAGTAGGTCTCGTATAGGTGGTGGGTTTTTAGGGGTGAAAAATGATTTTTACGATTTTCAGTTGAACTATATAACTCGCATTGAAAAAAATTGATAAGGTTAGAGTTATAGATAATTGCCGATTATATAACTTTTTTATTTGCCGATTTTTGACATATAACCTCATATTCATGTTGAAAAATGCGAAAAACCGACTTTTCGTTTATAATTTTTCTTGTAACAAAAATGCTTCGAATGAAAATCACTGAAAATATAGATTTCCTTTTGCTAAATGAGCAGTAATTTTTCTAAGCCAAATATGCATTTTCCTACTTTTTATGACTAAAAATATAAAAAAGACTAATTTCAAAACAAAAAATTTGGTTAACAAAATTTCGAAATTTCTACTTTACCAGGGCTGATTATCTTCCTTGCCTCAAAAAAATGAATTTCCATTCGAGAAATTATCGTTCAAAAAGTAAAATATCAAAAAATGGATTTTTCAAACTCAATTTTTCGATTAAGGCTATATGAATTAGAATTTCTTCTCATAAAATCACATATACACGATGAGTTTTTGACTGGTACAAATATTTTAACAGTAGATTCTTGATGTCAAACGAAATACTTTTTTTCTTTAACATTTTTCCCGATTCGGACCTGATAAAAATATATAGCCGTTTTAAGTTTTCCTAATGAGCTAGGCCCAAGCTTTGCAATCCCTGGAGAAACAAAATTTTCTTCAGAATAACAATAATAAGCTGAATCTATGACACAACACATTTGTGGATCTTTTAAACAGAGTTGCATTCAGCCAAAGTACCTAATTTTCCGAATATCACGGATATTTTTTATTTTTTACATCGAATTAATCGAAAACGGCTCATTATACGAGAAAATATGAAGAATAGGTACTGTTACGATCCGTTTATTATAACTTTATTTTATTTTGTACGTAAACTTGTTATTCAAATCAACGGAATCGCAACTTATCGAAAATATTTAATTCTCAACTGACTTTTCTAAAATTCCCGACTGACAACTCTCTATTTTTTTTATGTTTTCATGCCATTCTAACACAGCATCTATGATGAATGAATTTCTTATGAATTAACAAAAATTTCTTTTAGGTTCTAATACTCATTGAACAAAGTAAAATTTTTCATCTAACCTAACCATTTGGTGGGGAGCCTTTCCTCTCGCTTCTGTAGCACATGGCCAAACCTGTAGACCTGTTTTTTCTATAAGTTCTAGCCGCGTTTCCTCTGCCTTTATTATATGTCTAATTTCTTTATTTCTTTTTCTCTCCATTCGTGATATGCCAGCACTTCTTCTGAGGTAATCCATGTCCATTGCCTGAGTTTCACGTCTCGTGTCAGAGCAAGTATCAAAGGTCCGATCCATAGCAGAGCACGGATTCCACAAGTGTTCGGACTAGTCGTTTTTTGTGGATATGTTTCAATCCCACCAAAGGCCATTAAGACTCTGGCTGTTTAGGTATGCGCTCTGGATTGTCTTAAAATGAACCTCAAAGGGGCGGTTATCTATATCACCACCGACTGCCAGGCCACGCTGAGGTACCAGGAATCACACAGCCAGGGATCTCTGCTGACATGGGAGTGCCGTAATACCACAAAGCAACTTGCTAGAGGCAATAAAGTGACTTTATTAGCGATACCAGGGCATTGTGGTGTTGAACGAAATGAAAAAGCCGATAAACTCACAAAAAGAGCATCAAGGTTAACACCTACTGGGCCTGAGCCTTTCTCAGAGCTTGGAAAATACCAATATAAAGCAGCGGTCCAACAATGGGAGTTGAACAACATAATAACCCTCTGGAGAAACACTTCTGGACTAACTCAGTCAAAGAAATTCGTGATGATTTCACCGGACCTACACCAGAAACAGGGGGGTGCAACTCGCCAGAAAACTGCTAAAGCTGTCACGAGCTGAGCTTCGGGTGATGGTGGGACCGCTGACGGGACAAATATCGTTTGTACCGTATATGGAAGTCAACAGATAAGATTTGTAGGCTCTGTGAATCAGAAGCAGAAACAGCTGAACACATATGGTATGCAAGTGTCCAGAGCTGGCTGGCCTTAGAACCTTTCAAATGGGGAAACCGGTCCTGGATACTCACGAGGTAATGGCCAAGGCCCCTAAGGTCGTTTTTATCAACACCATTGACGACCTCCTTGGGTTCCTATGAAGGAGTAGGGTAAAGAACAAAAGATCTACATGGTCGCAGTTCCCGAAAAAATCGAGCCATAACGACACCGGTTCAAATAATAATAATAACCGTTTCCCAGGTAAAATAAAAAACAGATTACCAAAATTTACATTCGCTTAGTTATTATTTTCATGCATTGAAACTCCACTAAAACAAACAGTACCTACGCATCCTTATGGTATTCATGCCACACTGATATAGGGTTTATCTCTTTCTCATTATTCTTTTGTTTCAAATAATGAGAGACTATTGATATATTACTTGCTCTTTCAACTTATTCACGAAACCGTAAGAAAATTTTCCATTCTTGCTTGATAACTCTCATATCATCGTCAATCGTCATAATAGTCTGATGAAAAAGGAATTACAAGAAAAACATATATTGCCTACTTTGTAATTGCTTGCCATTTTGCTATTTCAATAATATTTGAACTATTTCAGTTAACTCGGGTTATAAACCACTTTGGGTGTTCAGCCATTAAAGAGATTCATCCAGAAAATATAATAAAAGGACGAAGGAACTTATGCAAACATATAATCACAAATTATTGCCACTCAAGTATGACTGAATCTTCAGAACAATCGAAAACGAAATGTGACAAGTATCTGCCTTTTCGTAAAAGATTATTTAACAAATATCGCAAAGAAAAAAACTTCTCAGATTGTGTCGAAGCTATCAGAAAACCATCAGTCGAAGACGCAACTACAAACAAAGATACACAGCAGGCAACCTCACCAAGTCGACTATCTGAAGGACCGCATACTTCTCATTCTACGAAAGGATCGAGAGATAGGAATGTCAAAGAAAATACACCATTACAACTGAACCTCGACGAAGAACAATGTGCAGAAACGAATTTTCAGAAAGAATTTGAGAACCTTCATCTTCTGGCAGAAATCACAAGCGATATTCGAATTGAAGATCCAGGAGAGGGAAGTTCAAGTTCCATACCACTTACTGTGGAATCCCTAGCTTCTGCCAGTACAAGTAACACAAAGAAGCATCCCTTCACATGTACATATTGTAGAAAAAAATTTCATCATAAAGGAGATATGAACAAGCACTTAAGAAGTCATACAAAAGAACAACCTTACAAATGTACATATTGTTCGTTGAAATTTTCTCATACATCGAATTTACAAAGGCATCTGCGAATTCACACAGGTTCGAAGCCACATTCTTGTGACTGTTGTAAAAAAAAATTCTCTAGAATAGATAAATTACATCTACACCAAAAAAATGGGATTTGTAGGAAAAATAAATAGAATAATATGCATATTTTTGATTCGTTATTTTTATCATCCTATTATGTGGGCGATTACGCACTTGAGAATAATTTACCTCATGACGCGACGTAGCCATGACCAACTTTGCGACAACGTCTCTCATAAAATATTAAATTAATTAAATGAAAGAAATTATACTAAGAACATAAAATACAGAATAATCACTTTCAATGAAGTTATTGGAAATAATTTGTAGAAATATGCAGGGTGGTCCATCGAAAAATTAACACATCCATTTTTCGAAAATGTGGAAAATACTTTTCTTTTTCATTCTCGTAACTTCAAACCTCTAACTAGGGGTGAGCACAAAGCACAACCCCTTGATTTTGAATAGAGATGCGGGGTGTTGTGATCACTACTGACATTTCGCTTCAAAATATCGATCGATAATGAAATAACAGCGAAAATAGCGGAAGAGGCAATGTGGAATTTATCTCGAAAATATACAAAGAATACGCTACCCAGCCTGAGTCACTAGAAATTTCCAAATTTATCACAAGGCGGAGAGTTGCATTTTCGGAATATGTCTGACTTCCTGGGAGATACACTAAATTAATTTTCGAAGAATTCAGAAAAAGAGGGGTTCAGAATATGTATTACTTTTAGCTTCACAATGATTTTTCTGGGAAGTTGAATAAATCCGAAAAATTTTTGAGTGAACCCATCTGTTTTCGCATGAAGGAAAAGAGTGGAGGGGACATAAGAGGTTTAAAAAGTGTCAAGTGAACAAAACAAAGATTCCCCATACCAATATGGCCGACTTCAAACTATTAAAACTTTGGATTTGCAGTTGGTTTTGCTTCATTTTACTTCGTTAGCTGTGATTTGTTGATCATTTTGTAGTAGAAAGACATACAGCATTGGTTCGGTATAATATTCTTATGCATCCAAAGTTAATTTTAAAGAGGCTAGAGTTAGAGTCATTCGGGGTAACTGAGCGCATAAAGCAAGTCAAGGTGTGTTCTGTGACTGAGCGCAGAGGGTAAGTGAGCGCAGTGCGTATACCTCGACTATGAAATGTATGAACGAGGGGTTCATATTTGGGTGAAGTAAAGGCTCAGAATCGCCAAATTATTATTATTTTATTTTTTCATAGCACTGCACCGTGAGACGTTTCGTTATCTTTTTGTTTGCAATCAATCAAATTTACTAGTTTTCTTGTTATAATTTTTAGCATCTCTGCAAATTCTGCCAGGTCCAAGTTCTGAGAGTCCGACAGTGTTAAACAATATTTTATTCGATCATGCGCATATTAGTCTAAATGTATAATAAAAAATTTTAAGTTCTGTTAGCTGCTGAACTCTATAAGAACGTCAATTCACATTTTGGCTCACTGGGGAAAGTGTGCGCGGGTAAGTGTGCGCATAGATTCATTATATGGGCATTAGTTCAGTGAGGAATAAATGACGACATTGTTGATTTTCTTGGTTGAAATTGGATCAATATTGTCCTATTTGTTCAGAAAAATATGAAGAGCTACCAACAGAGGAATGTATCAAGTGTTGTGTTCACCATGAATGGTGGTACGAAAAATTATGCACTGCTTGTAAAAAAGCGCTTCTGTATTGACAATAAACAACATTTCTCCAATAATGTAACAGTTTTTTGACATTATTTTGTAATTTGTTTTGCTTGTGCGGTTCATTGAGCACTGTGTTCAAATTTTTATTCGCAGAAAAAAAAACGTTTTTGTTTGTTTGCTTTTTGATGTTTTTTATAGTTTATAAAATACTCTATCTTATGAATATGTTTTAATTTTCCTAGCTTCAACATTTGAGACCATTACGGTATGGTTTGAAAGGCAAAAGTGCGCATAGTTGCCCCGAATGACTCTAAATTTCACAAGTAAGTTCCTAACTTTCTACTACTGTTGTGTGATAATTAGCTTACAAAGCTTTCGTCAATGGCTGGTCAATCACTTCCCTTCCCTGTCATTGATTATTTATTGTTAATTAAATTGGTAATTTTAAACTTCAGGTTCTTAGAGCCACCCTTCATAATATAGAAGCTTCACCTATCAAACCACAGACATTCGAGAATTCCATGGTGATTGAGATGGTTTCATCAACCTCAAAGGGTCTATACATGAAATTACACTTCTGGAAGTGGATGAAACAAACGTTCTAGAGAATACCCCTCCGAAATATGAATTACGAATACACAATATCCTATTCCTTGTTTAATTATAATAAATATTAATAATTTTATTATCCGTGTTATCATTGTATAATTATGATATTTTCATGCTTATGGAATGTGAAAAAGTTGATTAATTGTAAGAGAAGCAAATTTGATTTGGCATTTTTTTCATATAGTTAAAAGCTATATTATTTGAAATCAGAGTTTTCGTAGCACCAACTTGAATGCTTATTATCTAATATCTACCACCGTTTCCACAAAACTTGATCGCAGAATACGCGCTTGGTTGACGGATAAATGTCAATTTGTTTTGAAGCGTTATTCAGTCCATAGATAACCTATAGATGCGCAACTCTCTGTTTGAATTTGTTTCCTTATAGAGCGACATCTATCGAGTTTTTTCCTTTTTCGCTGGCATGATTTTGGCAGCGTTGCTACCAGAATTACAGATGCCTACTGAACTGCCAACGCATTTGGTTCAAATTTTAATACATCAAGATTGAAATTTCGGTCGCGTATCATTACAAATTTATGCCGAAAATAATCTAATCTCCGACATAAATTAGTAATGATGCGCATCAGATTTGAAACTCGCCAAAAAAATTTCAATTTGTAGATTTGGTAACATCTGATTGGAAAAATTAATCTATAGGAATAAAAGAAGATAATACCTCCTCATATTGGGATTGAAACTCCTCAACATCTACTTGCCCCCTGAGTTCTTCCCTAATTTTGAATTGGGTTATTAAAACGAGTTATTTTGGCGAGGATATTTAGAGTTGAGCGATGAAAAATAGTATTAAATGTTCAGGAGGGTCTCACCAATTTTGTGTTTGGCTTCATTTAGCCTTAATTACTTCCAAGCAATCCGAACATTTATTATAATATCTTTCATCGTTTTTCTGGCTAAATATTCCACCACATACGGTTTCCTCACATCATTTTTTACATTTTCACGTCAAAAGTTTTGACTTCCATCACATTGTTGTTGTTTTTATTCTTTTTCTTCTTTCTCAATCAAAGTTGCTGCTATTAAATAGATATTCGTGAAGAAATCTACTCTAAGATATCTATTCGTCGATAGTTAAAAGGAAAAAACTCGATAGATGGCACTACTTCTGCCCGAACAAAATCATTTCAAGGGAGTTAACCCCCCCTGATTCAGTCCTGAGCGTTCAGAATATTGTGGGTTGAATAGTCTGTTGAGCTGGAACTATCGTTAGTTTTACCAGGGAAAAGGGAATTGAAATAAAATATTTCAAAAGAGAATATCACAGTTTTTATTCAACCCAACTTTATGAGGGTTGCCCTGAAGAGTAAAATATATGCAATGTCGTTTTAACAAAAACGAATTTGTTTCGCCCTAATGTGCGGTCACTGTTGACGTCCGGAATGCAGGCTCGGGATGCAGGTCAAGTGTCGCACTGATAATTGTGGCCAGATGTGTTGGGACCGCAGGTCTTCGAGTAGCTGGAGTGGTTTTGAGAAAAACCTTTTTGTGTGCAGGCTTGGAATGCGGAAGCGATATGCGTAATTTTCAAAGCTGGTGTTCGTCTGTCTCGATCGCTGAATGTGAATGTGAATGGATGAATGATCTTTGCTTTCCATATGGGTTCTTTTTATACCATTTTCGGAACATTTTCTCTGCACCAATGAAATTGTACGACGAAGGAGGAGTGGTTTCCTATGTTTCTTCGTTTTGATTTTCTCGTCGAATTTGTTGTAGGAATTCGGCATGTGAATTTATTTTCGAGGAAATTATTACATTTCCTACACACTCCCCCACCAGTGACGAAGTTACGAAACATATTGTAGAAATCTCTTGGGAAAATGAACTCTTCTGCCGGATCTAGTAGTTGTTCTTTCCTGGGCTGGAGTTTGATCTTCTCTATCGGGTTCTACAGGGTGTTCTTGCATTGGCTGGTTCTTCATATCGTCGTCCGCGATGACATAGGCTGGTTTTAACCTGTCGATTGTAACTGTCGTTTCCTTGTCGTTTATTTTTATTACGAAGTGTTTTGGACTTCGACTCAACACTTCGTATGGTCCGTCGTAGGGGTTTTGCAGGCCTTTCTTCGGACCATCATGCCGGACGAACACGTAAGGTGAAGTTACCAAGTCCTTGAATATAAAGCTGGTCTGCTCTACGTGGTGGCTTCCGTCAGTGGGCCTTATTTCTTGCATTTGTTGCCTCAGGTTCACTATGAAGTCGGATGTGTTCTCGCTGTCATCCGTACTTCTGGAATCCAGGAATTCTCCAGGCAATCTGAGTGGCTCTCCATATACTAGTTCTGCTGCCGTTGTTTTTAGGTCTTCTCGCCAGGCTGCTCGCATTCCGAGGAGGACGGTTGGGAGTGTTTCGGTCCATCGGTCGTTCTTGTGGCATTTTATTGCTGCCTTAAGTTGTCGATGGATTCTCTCCACCATGCCGTTTGCTGCTGGGTGATAGGCGGTAGTACGGATGTGATTCGTGCCAGTCAACTTATTCAATTCGTTGAACAGGCTCGACTCGAATTGTCTTCCTTGATCAGTGGTGATCCGAAGTGGAGTACCGAACCTCGCTATCCAGTTTGTGTAAAATTCTCTGGCGATGGTGGATGCCTCCTGGTTTTGGAGTGGGATGGCTTCTGGCCATCTAGTGAATCGGTCGACGCAAGTGAGGCAGTATCGGTAGCCCTCAGAGTGTGGCATGGTGATGATGTCCATGTGCACGTGGTCGAATCGACGTGTTGGTGGCATGAAAGTACCCAGTGGAGCATTGACGTGGCGAGTGACTTTGGCTCGCTGACACTCTATACAGCTGCGGGACCATTTTCTGCAGTCTGCGTTGATTGAAGGCCATACGAAACGTTGTTTGACCATTTTGATGGATGCATTCACTCCGGGATGTGCCAGTCTGTGAATGGTATCGAAGGCTGCTCTGCGGAATGATTTGGTGAGAAATGGACGTGCCTGAGGTGTGGATGTATCACAGTACACAGCGATTTCTGACCCATGTGGTTTCATCTTCCGTAGCAGCAATCCTGTGTCACCTTGTAGATATCTCTGCAGTTCGTCGTCATCTTCTTGCGATATGGCCAATGCTGCATAGTCCAAGGTTGGAGTCACTTCGTCTACTCTTGAAAGGGCATCAGCGACGACATTCTGTAATCCTGGTACGTAGCGTATGTCGGTGGAGAATTGCGAGATATAATCCAGATGGCGGAACTGTCTGGGCGAGCACTTCTCTGGCTTCTGCTTGAAGGCATACGTCAATGGCTTATGATCCGTGAAAATTGTAAAGTTTCTGGCCTCTACCATGTGTCTGAAGTGTTTGATGGCTAGGTAGATGGCTAGCAGTTCACGGTCGTACGCTCCATAAGTCTCCGGTGGTGACAGTTTCTTGGAGAAGAATGCCAGTGGTTGCCATTCGCTGTTGACCAACTGTTGTAGAGTAGCTCCTACTGCAGTGTCTGACGCGTCGGTTACTAAGGCTAGAGGAGCGGCGTCCTTGGGATGCGCAAGCAAGGTGGCTGAAGCTAGCATCTTCTTTCCTTCTTCAAAGGCTGCAGTGGCTTCTGGGGTCCATGAGATCTTCGCCTTTCCTTTCAGTTTTGGCACAAGCAGGTCGTGGAGAGGTGCAAGTGTCTGTGATGCTCGGGGTATGAAACGACGATAGAAGTTTATCATACCCAGGAATCTTCGAAGGTCTTTGGCGGTTGTGGGTTGACTGTACCCCAGTATGTCTTGGATTCTGTCTGGCAGTGGTCTTGTTCCATCGGTAGAGACGAGGTAACCAAGGAACTTCACTTCAGGTTGTCCAAAGATACACTTTGCTGGGTTGAGGACGATGGAGTAGTTGCGGAACCTCTCGAAGATGATCCGAAGATGTTCCATGTGTTCCTCTTCGGACGATGAGGCGATCAGTACGTCATCAATGTAGCTGAAGCAGAAGTCCAGTCCTTGTAGAACCTCATCGATGAATCTTTGGAAAGTCTGTGCTGCGTTCCGTAGTCCAAACGTCATGACTGGGAACTCGAACAATCCAAATGGCGTGGTGATGGCGGTCTTGGGAACATCTTCTTCGGCCAGGGGAATCTGGTTGTACGCCCTCACTAGATCGAGGGTTGAGAAAATTTTCTTCCCCTGGAGGATGTGGGCGTAGTCCTGGATGTGTCTCACGGGATACTGATCGGGGATAGTCCGAGCGTTTAGGGCACGGTAGTCTCCACACGGTCTCCATTCGTCAGAACCCTTCTTTGGTGCGAGATGCAGTGGGGATGACCATGGACTCTTGGATGGACGGGCGATTCCTAGTCGTAGCATGGCTTCGAACTCCTTTTTGGCTGCCTTGTACTTATCTGGTGCCAAACGTCGTGGTCTCGAAGCTACTGGTGGTCCGGGCATCGTCTTGATGTGATGCCTCGTGTTGTGCCTGATGCGTTCTGGTGCTCCTGCAGGTCTGGTGATCTCTGGAAAATGCGTTAGTAGATCATGATACCTGGAGGATCCGTTGACAGTCTTGACTTCTGGGATGGAGCACTCAGCCACTTCTCCTTGGGTAGTGAGTTGGGTGGTTCCGTCCAAAAGTCTTCGGTTCCTCACGTCCACTAGCAGGTTGTAGAAACTCAAGAAGTCGACGCCGATGATGGGCTTCGATACGTCTGCTATGACGAACCTCCATGTGAAATCTCGGCGTAGTCCTAGGTTCAGCGTGAGGGTGGTTGTACCATACGTGGCGATGGGTGTCCCATTGGCTGCTGAAAGGACGTAGTCGGACTTCTCTCGTCTGCCAGTCACTGCGCTGCGTGGGAAGACGCACAGGTCTGCTCCAGTGTCGACCAGGAACTGCATCTTGGAGTCCTGATCCGTGATGAACAAGCGGCGCGTCGTTGGGCTGGGATCACTGGCCGCTTCTAGTGAAGGCCCCCTTCGTTTCCCGAGGTGTAGTTGCAGGGCTGCACGCACTTCGTGGACCTGGCTCCAAATCTCGTATGGTACCAGCACTTTCCGTCAGTTGGCGATCGTCTGCGACTCTGGCTTCTTCGACGGTCGTGGGAACGGCTTCGGCTACCATCTCTCTTGGGTCGCTCTCGGTGGTGTGCTGCCAGCTCTGCCCGCAGGGTTGCTATCTCCCGGTTCAGTCCTAAGAACATCTGCTCAAGCTTCTTATCGATGATGGCCTCTATGTTGGTCGTCTCTGCTATGTGGTGGACGATAGGTCGGGAGGCTTCCATTATATGGTCTGCATGGGTTGCCAAGTCTTCAAGATTTGTGTCTTTGATGATGGCCAATGACACCTGGACACACTTGGGTAGCCGGCTCATCCACAGGGATTTCATCAGGGCATCTGGGACGGTTCGATCTGCGAGTCCCTGTAAATGTCGAAGGAATTGTGACGGCTTACGATCTCCCATTTCCTCTCGTTCCAGTAGGCGGCGGGTCTTCTCTTCTTGGGAGGCACTCAGACGTCGCACCAGCTCCATCTTCAATTTCTCGTAGGCCCCGTCGGTAGGTGGGTTCATTATGATGTCCTCCACCTCGGCGGCAAATTTTGCTGGCAGGGCTCCTACGATGTAGCCAAACTTAGTCCGGTCTTGCGTCACTCCGGAGCAAAGAAAGCTTCCTTCAGCCATGGCGAACCATAATTCGGGATCGGCGGCTACAAACTCGGGCATCCGAACGGCGACTCTTGAGACCTGGGCTGCTTGTTGTTCCATTTTTCTTCGGGGCTTCTTTTTCGATCACGTCGGGGTCACCAATTTGTGGGTTGAATAGTCTGTTGAGCTGGAACTATCGTTAGTTTTACCAGGGAAAAGGGAATTGAAATAAAATATTTCAAAAGAGAATATCACAGTTTTTATTCAACCCAACTTTATGAGGGTTGCCCTGAAGAGTAAAATATATGCAATGTCGTTTTAACAAAAACGAATTTGTTTCGCCCTAATGTGCGGTCACTGTTGACGTCCGGAATGCAGGCTCGGGATGCAGGTCAAGTGTCGCACTGATAATTGTGGCCAGATGTGTTGGGACCGCAGGTCTTCGAGTAGCTGGAGTGGTTTTGAGAAAAACCTTTTTGTGTGCAGGCTTGGAATGCGGAAGCGATATGCGTAATTTTCAAAGCTGGTGTTCGTCTGTCTCGATCGCTGAATGTGAATGTGAATGGATGAATGATCTTTGCTTTCCATATGGGTTCTTTTTATACCATTTTCGGAACATTTTCTCTGCACCAATGAAATTGTACGACGAAGGAGGAGTGGTTTCCTATGTTTCTTCGTTTTGATTTTCTCGTCGAATTTGTTGTAGGAATTCGGCATGTGAATTTATTTTCGAGGAAATTATTACATTTCCTACAATATCATTCTCGCATTAAATGATCCATATACATACATCCAATCAATGATGCTCAATTGCTACTTCTTCAATATATAATCAGGAATGTAATTACATTCCTGAGTTGAAAATGTTTAAAAAAAATCATTTAAACCTTTAAAGGTTTCGGTGATTTCGTTTTTGAAATCGAGTGCCTGTCAAATCGTGGATAGCGGATCCAAGTTCTGCGAAACCCGCTGCTAGTTAATAAAATCAGTTAAACGAATGCATCAAATGATTTTTTTTAAACATTTTCAACTCTTCCGTACGGCCAGTCCCACCGCGCAAACTGTCAGATAAGCATGAATTCATTATCACAGACACGTAGGGCATATACAGTATTTTAATCTGACACGTCCTAGTAAGTACACCTGTCGATTTTTTTTTTACATCTTTGAGACCCTGCAAACGCTTTCCCCACCGCTGAAAGTGCATACATCATAGAACCTTTTTTTCTTTCTACCATCTAATCCACTAGGTCTCCACGACGCTCGAGTAAATCCAGAGATATCTGGATATCTTCTATATCTCTGAGTAAATCCCGATTTAGCATCGCAGGCTCCCCAACTACAAGGAAAACTCCTCTTCTATGATTTGGTCACTGCTTTCAGCGACCTCATGCGGATGTTTATGGAAATAATAACGCCCTCGGGCGGGAACATATGAGCTCGAAAATTTGCAATGTACCCAATCCAAAATATCTCATTTCGATTTCAGTTTCGAAATTGAAACAACGTACGGGAATAAACCAATATGTATTGCGTTTCAAGATGCTATATGTATTACCATTCCATTACGAGGTAAAGGGTGTTTCAAATTGCGCGGTTTTTTTAAGAATAAATAAAATATAGATGGCGCACCGAATTTGTCTGGGTATTTTCACATTTAAAAAGTATTATGTACGACATTTATAAAAATGGCTTCGTACACGATACAACAACGCGTTCAGATTGTTGAATTATTTCATGAAAATCAGCGTTCTGTGAAAAGTGTTTTTAGAAAATTACGTGAATTTTATGGTTTACATAATCGTCCATCTGAAAGCACTGTTGGTCGAATTATGAAAAAATTTCAAGAGACCGGTTCGGTGATATTCGAATTTTTGTGCCCTGAGTTAATAAATATTGATAAAGAGGACATTTGGTTTCAACAGGATGGGGCTACACCTCACTTTGCAAATGACACAATTAATTTATTGAAACAATAATTTCTGGGACGAATAATCTCCAGAAACGCTGATGTCAATTGGCCACCAAGATCATGTGATTTGACATCGTTGGACTATTTTCTTTGGGGGTTATGTGAGAAGCCAGGTCTAAGAATAATCCACAATCGCTTCTTGAACTAAAAAATGAAATTATTCGTGTCATCAGTGAGTTAGAGACTTAATTATGTCAAAATTTCATTGAAAATTTAAACAAAAGAGTAGACGTCTGTAGAGGTGCAAGAGAGGCCATTTGGCAGATATTATTTTTCGTACATAAATATCATAACTGATACTTCAATTACCGATAAAAAGTTTTTGAAAACGATTGCAAATTATGTGTTTTATTTATTTAAAAAAAAAAAACGCGTAATTTGAAACACCCTTTATTTCATATATGCAATATTCTCAGAAACTCAATGATGACTTGAATAAAAAAAAACACATATGTATGTAGGCAATGAAATAAATATATATGTTCAAGAAAAAAATATATATGTATATATATATATTTATATAGGTATATCACAGTGTAAAAAAGAAATTTACAATTTCCTTGCATTTAGCGAAACATCATTGAATTTTTCCTCCCTATATCCTTTTTGTAGTCATCAGTCTGGGCTGTCTCAGACCCTTCCCTCTTTTGATATTCTCTGTCTCTATTACATCATTCAAGGCCTATTGAGGTGTTCCTCATCTTGGTTTAACCTAAGATATGTAGGTATTTCCATTTAGAGAGCAGTCCCCCATCTATCCCTCCTTTCTCCTTCCATGCCTTGACCTTTTAAGTTATCGCCTTGGTTTCTTGCACGACTCAGCTTCCTGAGATTGCTCTGAAGATTCTGTAAATTATCATTATGAAAGGTTTATGAACTTCGTTAAATGGCTCCTGTTTACTTTAGCGCCCACCTTGGATATTTGTCTTCGATTTTGTCATCAATTTCAATGAATTCGAATGTTGGCATTAAGAGAACTCGATGAGTTAATGATTTCAGTTAGTTTATGCTGAAAAATGTGCGGAATTTTTCAATTTTCGATGAAATATAAATAATGGTTTTGAGGTTAGGTTAAGTTAGGACAGTGAAAAATCATATTTGTACATGAAAATGCCATTTTAAGATGTTAATTAAGCGAATAAACGATTGGATTTAGTTATTGAAGGGTTGAACACGGAAAATATTACAATTCGACTGATTTATACCGAATTTTCGCAATTTTCATAAGAACTTATCATAATCTCAAATCATATCTCCCAAACTACAAGTCTCCTAAGATTGAGACATGTACCAATCGATTTTTCATACAAGACTTTATCTAAGAAAAAATCGACGTCAAAATCGGAGGTGGGCACTAATCTAAACTTTTACCGTAGAATGAAACTAGAGAAAACTGTTTTACAATTTACAGGAATTTTTACAACTACAAGTGTTTTGCAATAGCTTGTTTACGTGGGTGAAGGTAACTACCTAATATAAATATATGGCTAGTGGTGAAAAAATACATTGTGAATGTCATGTAATTCAGTTTCATGAAATAAGGGTACCTATATTCTGGAATACTATACTAAGTGATGTGGTTTTGTACAAATGGAAAATTGAAAATCTGAAAAAAAATCAACTTACCAGGAAGAAATAAAGCAGGTACAGCAGATTCCCAAATACCCTTTTTGCTGTTTACTTTTACTTCATCTGTGAAATGCCTATCACAGACAAAATAGGATTTGCGTATTTGTTCCGCAGTTTTAGTCCTCAACAATGGATTACCAACTTTTTCAACCCAAAGTTCGAAAATATCTGGTTGCTTATCTGCTCTAGGAAACCGATGACGTTTACTGGTTCTATCATCACAGTTCGGCACACAACATTTGTTGCTTTTCAAATTTCCAGCTTCAGACATATTCAAATATAAAAAAATCAAAAAACACTTACAAAAACTTACAAAAATCAACTTACCAGGAAGAAATAAAGCAGGTACAGCAGATTCCCAAATACCCTTTCTGCTGTTTACTTTTACTTCATCTGTGAAATGCCTATCACAGACAAAATAGGATTTGCGTATTTGTTCCGCAGTTTTAGTCCTCAACAATGGATTACCAACTTTTTCAACCCAAAGTTCGAAAATATCTAGTTGCTTATCTGCTCTAGGAAACCGATGACGTTTACTGGTTCTATCATCACAGTTCGGCACACAACATTTGTTGCTTTTCAAATTTCCAGCTTCAGACATATTATTCAAATATAAAAAAATCAAAAAACACTTACAAAAATCGTGATACACTTCTCGCGGCGCACCAAGACAAATACATAGACAAACAAGCAGGTTATTTATGACACGAGGAACCTCTTTGGAGGAACGGAGGAACGAGGAACGAGGTTAGGCTTACAAACTGTCACTCACAGATTAAGGTGGCATTCGGATCCTAGCGACCGCGACGCGCGACCGCGACTGAGCGACCAAGCTGCCATGATCGCCTGTCGCTACCGCGACCACTGGCATTCGGATCCTCGCGACCGAGACTTGCGACACGTAAACAGCTGAGGCCCGCGTCCCTGTTTATTGCATTTGAAGATTATCTGATTTTGACAGCTTGTTGTCTACATAATTTACTACGGGATGCTTATTTAGAAAAAAATGGTGTTCCGTTTTACTAAAATTTATCAGCCTTCAGAAAACATGTTACCAATGTCACGAAGAGGTGGCTTTGCAAGTCTAGCTGCATTCGAAATTCGCGATTCTTTGAAAAACTTTTTCTCCAGTCCAGCTGGTCAAGTTTCATGGCAAGAAGATTTTATCGATAGAAGAAACTAGATTTAAATCGAATTTATGCTCCAAATATTCCAAAAACATTCAGATTATGTTGTCCATAAATGTTTCTGGTAATTGAATCTATCAATATCTCGTCCTCTTGCGGAGAAAACGAAGTCATTTTTATACGCTCTTCTCTTCGGTCGCGAGACAGCACTGCTCCTGTGGCGACCAGGTCGCGAGACCAAAGCCACTCGACAGCCACGCCCACTGGTCGCCTGTCGCGGTCGCTAGGATCCGTCGGGGCTCCATATGAATACGTACAAGCAGTACGTCGTCTGTCGCGGGTGGTGGTCGCAGGTCGCGGTCGCGCGTCGCGGTCGCTAGGATCCGAATGCCACCTTTACAGAAAATCTGTGCTGTCACTGTAGTGATTTTTACAGTGACTCTATCAAACATGATAGAGTCACTGTAGTGATTTTTGCGACTTCGCGCCCTCTGTCCGCCGAGATCTGGAACTATTTCCTGATTTCAGAGGGGAGTTTCCATCTAAAACCGTATGCAGAGACATGTCTCTGCCATATGTTTCTATGGTCCTCATTTGTCAAGTGAAATGAACGGATTCCTCTGTGTCAATGTGAAATATAAATAAATTATAAATTAATACAAAAACCTTGTTGATATCTACGATTTAGGTTGTACAATAAGTGATATTTTAAGAAAATGTTGTGAATAATATGTCATTGAGAAATATTCATGGAAAATACAGTTGCTGATTGAAAATGAAAACGTTTGAATGAAATGTGTGTACTGGATTCTTAAATGAAGCTCAATGAATACAATATGCTTCGTTATTCTGCAATACCCAGAGATATTACTGAAGACAAATATCGAATAAATGAAGACGAAACGTATTATCCAAACCAGCACTCAAGAACTCCTTTGAAATATGGAAAACAAGATCTTAGAAAAAGAAAAATATCAATTCCTGCAATTTTAGGAAGTCCTGGACCACCTGATAGCTCTTCAAATTATATCCATGTCGTAAACAAAACTCAAAGTTTACCTAATCATGCTTCTTCATCCCAAGGCAGTGTAACTGCAAGTTATAATTCTGTTTTTGATATATTGAGAGCATCACCAGATGATATTGCGGCGCAGTTAACATTGCTAGATTTACCTGTTTTCCAAGCAATACAACCTGATGAATTAGCTAGCTGTTCTTGGCATAAGAAGAACAAATTGATTATTGCTCCAAATGTTGTAGCTTTTACTCGAAGATTTAACCATGTTAGTTTCTGGACTGTCCAGGAAATACTCCAAAGGCCTACTCCAAAACAAAGATCGGAAATGCTCTCTCTTTTTATTCGTACCTCAAAAAAATTATATGATCTGAATAATTATCATTCGCTATTTGCAATCATTTCAGCTATGCAAAGCGCTCCTATTTATAGATTGTCTAAGACATGGGCATGTCTTCCCAAAAAAGACAAGACAAATTTTGATAAATTGGCAGAAGTGTTCTCTGATGAAAGCAACTGGGCCAATTTGAGGAGTCATATTGAAAGTTTGAAATTGCCTTGTATTCCTTATTTGGGTATATACTTAACAGACCTTGTTTATATTGATATGGCACATCCACATTCCGGTGGATTAGAGTCACAACCAAGGAGTTTAAAGATGAATAATATACTCAGGATTATAAGCAATTATCAACAGTCAAATTATTCTCATTTGAATAAAATACCACACATACAAGACTATTTAAATTCTTTGCGATACATTGAGGAGCTTCAGAAATTTGTTGAAGCTGATCAGTACAAATTATCACTGAAATTAGAACCAATGTCTCCTAGAAATAGTAATTCAAGCTCTAAAGAATCTGTCTCCCAAGAAGCAGCAAAAGCAATAGCATCACTCAATTTATCTCCTGCCAAAGTTGCAAGTGGATCTTTAAGACTTCATACTACAGCATCCAAGTTTATACCAGGACATAGAAAATGCAGAAGTCTTGGTACCAACATATTCAATAGAACTTCACAACTAGAAACTATAAAACCAAATAATGTACTAAAAACTCATTTGCTTGATGATTCTGCTCTCGAAGAATGTACAAAAAATCATAATTTAGCATCACCAATTACAGATGTGCCTATACATGCATCACAAAGCACTTCAGATGACTCTACATTACTATCGCGTGTTACTGATGATAGTTTGAGTTTTGATGGAAACTTCAGTAGAATGCAGGGTTTTGTGCAGAGAAAAGCCTTGGTGAAAAATGGAAAAAAAATCAAGATGACTACATGGCAACGATATTGGCTCGAAATTTGGGCATCTACTTTAGCATATTTTGCTCCAAAGTCTTTCAAGGGTCTTTCTTTAAATATAGGTTGTGCCTCGGCTAATATCACAAGGTAAGAATCAATAATCGTTTGACTTTTTACTCAATTAATGTTCCTTCCAAAATTATATTTTTCTTGAAGACCTTTTGGACTTCCATAGAAAAGGTAGTCTTTTCCTTCCTCTTGAAGATAAACTGGTTCTCAATTTGACAGAAGAATAATAAAACGAAGCAGTATGATTTATCAGGCTATTTCCATCATTTTCTTAAACGTTTCGGCAAGCATCTGCTAGCCGAATAGATAATAAATAAATAATCTTGAAAGCTCGAGAAACAAAAAAGAGTTCACGATTTAATTGAAGATTGCTGCTTCCCACTACTAAAAGTCGTTATACTTAATTATACAGGGTGTTTCCTAATTGAATGTCAATATTTATGGGGGTGATTCTTGGGCCCATTTCAAGAAAAAAACTTTATATGAACATCTGTGCTAACCGTCTTAATTTTTGAGATATAGGGTGGTAAAGATTTTTAAAATAAGTCAGTTATTATTAATATTTGCCTTGACGATGGCAAATTGGCTAATTCAATTCAGATCGTAACACTTGTTGATGTATTCATATTGGCGGGTGGTATGCATCTGAATTTTTCCTCATTATTATTACTTTCTATCTCAGTTATTATTTTCAGCAAAAATTTTTGGTGAATTTTTGAAATTATTGAATTGTACTGTATTTTTTATATGGAGACCGCAAGTTCCAGTGATGTAAAATGTATACTGATCGTGTTCTATCCAATCCTACCCAATTTTGATTTCATAAAATAAGACAACTATGTAGTTCAACTTCTATCAAAATTGTTTTTGTATAAATTACTTTTGATGAAATTCGTCTTGCGATATATATATATATCTTATAATTTCAAAATTATCGCTAATTGCTATGTTACAATCACTTGTGAAGTCCTCGTTTTATGCTGTAAGCCATAAATGTAACTTATCGAAACTTATGAAAAAAAAATTTCAGCCAACGCCAGCGATACGATTTCAAGAGGGAACCTTGCAAACTTGTGCCTCTAAGTGGTTGTAAAATTGTTCTTAATACTGAGGCTACAAGGGAAGATACCTTTGAGATAATCGATACCCAAAGAAGCAATGTCTATGAGTTTCGTGTGGGCAGTAAAAGCACAGCAGAAAAATGGTGTAGGTCTCTACAACAAGCTGCTTCTGGTGAAGATAGAGCTCCTCTACCTAACAATCTCATGTCTTTCGAATAATTTTTGATTGTATTTGTTTTTTTATCTAGGCTAGGTATTATTTGTGTTCAGATTAAATATAAACTATTTCATGTTACATTTTTTCCTTTCAATTATCTGAAAAAAAAGTAATAAGCCATTGCTTCACAATAATCTCTAAGCTCATATTTTTAACGTTAAAAAAATTCGTCGTCAAGTGGGCTGTGGAATTTTGAAGGTCGATATTATTATTAACATATTGCATATTAGAGCATCTTACAAGAGTTTTGGTCCATGAAAAGTGTCTGACACTTATATATATATATATATATATATATATATATATATATATATATATATATATATATATATATATATATATATATATATATACTTTTGAATGTCAGCAATACATTTTTAGGTATCAAACAATAAAGCATATGTATGAGTTTTAGCAAAGGTTCGTGTAACGGGGTACCATACAATTTGGAGTATGATACAAGAGCTTAGGGAAAAACCTCAGTAAAAAAACCCTGTCTCCCCGTGAGAAGTCTAGTGATGAGAAATTTGTTCACAGAATAAACTTTTAATACTGAAGGGCTTCCTTTCCATTGACATAAAAATTTCTTTATCCTCTTTCCATTTCGAAATAATATCTGAAACAAAGAAACAGAGCAGAAAACGAGAAAAAAAGTGAATAATAAAACCTTCATCCAAACTTATTCCAAAACTTGATGATGACTGAAGAAAAAAAAATAATCATAGGTACATAACTTGTCCTTCAATTGCACTGGGAGGAATATCATCTCTACGTGAAAAATCTTCTGCTGATCTTGGTGGAGGATCACCCTCGTCGTTAGAAATGCCTTCAGTACTCAAATTATTAATAGCCAAATCTTGCTTTTGACTGGGAGGGTCTTTCGACCAGGTCCAGTCTTTCAAGTGATGATTCTTCTGTTCTTCAGTTGTTTGAGGAACGCTACAGGACCCTTATATTGGGGAATCATCTCCCATAGATATACCAGTGGTTATTCAGTAGAAAATTGAAAAAACAGGGAAGAAATTCAAAAAACTTCTGACAGTTTATTGACAATTTGTCAATAATAATAATATTCTCCAAAACGTATATAAAAATCAGCCGTGTAAATTTGAGTTAAGTAACACTTATTTTTAGTTACCTATCCCACCTGGTACCTGGCCAGGTGTCACTAGGTAAGCTCCACAAGTTCGCAGGTATTCAAAGCACATGAGACTACTGAGATCCTGAAGTTTCATCTGTGTGAAAATAAGTTACGTCTGATCGCTGGGATCATGGTTTAGTGAAACAGTGCAGAGTCTCAACAAATAGTGACAACTGACAACATTCCACAACTTTAGTGAGTTCTCAAATTCCTTTTCAGTTTTTTTCAAATACGTTGATAAATTCGAAATTTTATAATGCCCCATGATAAAGGAATAAATAAAACTTTTAAAAAACATTATTTATATTATCATACACTGAAATAGACAACAGATAAATAGATCATCACTTTTGTTTACTAAATTACGCCAAGAATGTTCTGACTGTAGCTTTAATTGTAGTTCGACATACCGGGCAATCTTGCAAATTCGGAGCACAATTAACGCATGTGGCAAAATGGCCGCATGGCAGAAATACAACACCTACTTCGTTATCCATGCACACCTTACATAATCTTTGTTCTTTGAGAATTCTATTCTCTTCTTCCAGAGATAATCTCTTCGATGTGTTTGGGGAAATGGTGGTGGCAGAAGCATCTTCCGAAGTTGTAGGTGAAGAATTTTCAGGACTAATATTGTTTGAATACGATTTAAACATGAAATCACTGTAATTATCCATACATTCTGATTCCACTTCTGACCTCTGCTCATCTATTTGTAAGTTCAATGTGGCGAGCACTAACGAATCAGGTTCACCAAATGCTGTTCCGGTTTGTTCTAACTTTTCTCGTAGAGCCCTTTTGATTCGATCAATACTCAATCCAATATTTAATGCCATCACTACTACCGATGAGCTCATATGTTGTTCCAAATCAGCTTCTGACACCGGGAATTTCCTGGTTGGTTTCGGCTTCAAACTCTGTAGCTTTTTCTTATCCTGAAAGTGGAGATGAAATTGATGTAAATAAATATCCCACCCTTTAATTAAATGAATAATTGGGCCTCTGCAGTAATGACACGACATTGCTCAAACTGCAAACGAAAAATAAAAATTTTCTACTCCTAAAAATGCCTGCAAAATCGTTTTTAGATTAGGTATGTATCAGTTGATTAACTCATGGCAAGATGAGTCAGTTTTCTATTTCCGAATATACAGGGTGGTGACAAATTCAATTCTCAGCATATCTTCCAAATTATAGCGGATGAAAATTCCGTTTCTCGATTGAAAAGTTCCTCATTCGCAAGTTCTTTCGAAATAATGTCTTTCAATTTGTGAAAATTTTTTTTGTTTTTCACTTATATTAAAAAAATCGTTTAAATATTCTTTCATTATTACCATTATGTGGATTAATACTATTTTCCTTCAGATTGGCCAACTAGATTTCATTTTAAAAACTATATTTATGGCCTTAGTATGACCGAGGAAGTGAGGTAATTTATAAAAATGTTGTTGAAAATTTGTAGGAAGTGTTGAATTCGTATATCATTTTTTCAATAAAAAAAAATAGTATCAATTCACTCAGTGAACGATTGGAAAATTTTATCGTCAAAAAAAGATACAAGCCATTTCAGAACATCATATATACTGCTTTTGCTTTTTGTGAAAAACATACAATCTGTTTTAAGTTCAAAGAAATTTCATTTCAAAAGCTATGGGGTGCTTGAATCGTGCCTGAGAAAAAAAGTCCAAATATCAATTTTCAGGCTTTCCCCCCAGCTGATTATAAATATCTTGTTTGGTAGAAGGAAATTGGAGGGTCGGATGTTGATCTAAGTTTAGATCAATCTTTGGTGTTGATGGATCAACAGAAAACTTAGCAACTGAAGTTTAAACATGACCTTGTGTTTCACCCACAACTACTGTATTGTACTGTTCAGGAATATCGAAACAGACGGTTTGATGTAATTTGAGAAATATGGTTGGTGTTGCGGCTGTTGCTATTATTGTATTATTATGAATATTTCTGTTTCACTACAAAATATGAAATCCCAATTCGTCATTCAAATTAAAGAAAACAGAAATTACTGTTGAAATCTTATGGTGGGTTTATACAGACTTCCTAAGAATCAAAGCGTAAGACAACCCTTTCGTCAGATCACACGATCGTCATCTTTCAAGTAGGTCAGATCTTCATCAGTCCTTAGGAAGGCTGCATAAACGCACCAGTATTTTCATATTATTGCTTACGATTATATCATTTTGATTGGTTCTTTATGCATACCCAATTCAATTACATTTACTAGAATTAGTTCTGCACAATCCATTAGTAAGTTCCTCTAGTGATGATAGTTCACTTTGCTTCTGAGTATTTCAATGTTCGTTTTTGACTGATATTGCCTCTACAATTTCTATTTGATGATTCTGTGAAAACAGGAGTATCCACATGTTGCAATTGAGTCTGGTTGGTGTATCTCGATTAAATTATATATATATAGGACAGTTGTTGTGCATAGTGAACAAAAGATACCTTCAATTTTTCTCATCATGAATTAAATAGGTTTGTTCGTAGAGTGGTTTGCAAAGGTTGTACACTGTACAGAGCAAGCGCAATTCCATTTTAGGGAAGCGAAAATCCATTTGCGCTTGCTCTGTACAGTGCACAACTGTTGTGAACCACTCTACGAACAAGCCTTATATAAATATCATTATTTCCCAGAATGCTGTTTGTAATATACACTCTGCATATCTTACCGATGAAGGTGCAGAAAGGTTACTTTTAGTACTTTTAGTACAACTCTAAACTACAATACTACCCTCAAAGTCTGCATCAATTTTCAGGTCTATGCAAGTTTTTTTGAATTCAATTATCAATTATCAACTTATTGAGGATAAGTTTCTCTCTTATACAGGGTCCTTTCTCAACCTCACCCAAAATTAAATGGAGATATTTTCATGAAATTCATTTTCAGTGTGTTATCCAGGATGATGAGAAAATCCGAAATACCTCTGAGCTATCAACGTTTTTTTGAAGGACATGTCCAATAAATCCATTTTCAGCTTGCCCATTGAATTCTGAGAGGAGTTTTGTGCTTTTAGACAAATATTCCCTCTTTGGTATAATCACAGAGATAAGCTTAGGTATACTCCATTCATTTTTATGAAAACACTCGGTTGACCATGGAAATTTGACACATTCCACACTGTATAGTACGAAAAGGTGTGGTTCTTAGTTTCTCTGAAAAAGAGCTCGGAAATGTATCATCGGTTTTGCTGTAGCTATTCCAGTTTCCGAGATCCCCTCACTGGACATCGAATTTGGGACACCCTGTACAAAGATAACACAATTCTTGATTTTAAATTTACGATGGAATATTTACTGGCAACAGTCAACTTGAAAGTTGCGATTTTTATAATATGAAAACTTTTATGAGATATAATTTCTTCAAAGATTTGAGAACGATGTTCTGAACTCAAGGTTCCCACAAAATGATAAATTCCACATAATAGAGTTAATGTACGTAACGCAGTTTGTCTATGATGTAATGTTATATTTTTATAGACTTCTCAAAGACCGTCTAACAATGGTTCTCATATCTGGCCATCACTGTCACCTGATCTAACACCCTTAGAAAGATAGTATTTAGATAGTTGAAAAGGGTTAGCATGCCCCATATCCTTGAAGCCTATTGTACTCCTCAGAACTCTGAAAGATCTCAAGGAGGTTAAAGTCCTCACTTCTACAATTTTTTTTTCCAAACCACTGTTTCCATTGAGTTGCAAAGGCAAGACATTCAGTGACCAGGTGAATAGGACACTCCTCCTCCTAACATACTCAGATTATTACATTTGGGGAAGAATAAAATATATGATACATATAAAGAGGAGGGGAGCAAACAAAGAATCAAAAATACATTTAGGTTAGCTAAATCTAAGATAGATGAATGAATGCCTTGATATAGACAATCAGAAGCTTGAGGATCTCCTGAAGATCAATGTTTTCAGCAAAATTAGAGTGAAAAACTTATATGGCTTCAATAATAGTTCCTGAAAAATTTCATTCTTCAAATGCTTTGACTATCAACTCATTGACATTTTGAAACGTTTTACTTTTCACAACCAGTTTAGCAAAGTAAAATATTTTGCAATTGATGATGAAATTATACCAAAGGGTAAGAGAGTTGATACTCTTTGACGATATTGCTTTTATGATAACGGAGTGAAAACTTGAATAATTGTGAGAGAAGCTTTTATAGACGTTTTTGGTACTTTTAATTTGAATTCATAGCAACATCCTATTCAAAATTAGAATTTTTTTTGTGTGAAACACGTTGGGAAACAATATTTTTCATATTTCGCTTCTCTCGTTGTGCAGAAATACACTCATTATGAAATATAATGCTTTTCCCAACTGGCTGCACATAAACTATTCCATTACAAGGGGAAGAGGCAGAACCTTGAAAATAATTCAGATTTACACATCATCACAAATAACACACTAGAAATTAGTTTCATGAAAATATATTTTGTAGTTCTCTGACCAACTTTGGATGATGAGACCAGGATCAATGATCCTTTATACATAATAAATGAAATCATATTTCACTTACCCTACCATCCATTTGAGCCTTGGAGCAAGAAACTATAAAATCTTGACCTTTTACTATTTTAACAAAAGAACATAAAGGGAACCATCTGGCATGTTCAGTCCATGGATCATCCTCTGGATCCCAATGGCGCAAACCACCATCACAATGAAAACATCTCACTTGATCATTGATCCCTTCATAGTAAAACCCTGCCTGAGCCAAATCTTCTGGTGTTTGAATAAGTTGTGAAGGCCAAGTGCTGAATGTTCTCAAACGGGATTCTATAGTTGCACAGCTTGGTTTCTTAGGTATTTTATGTGCATTAACACCAAGGGTATCTAAATTTTCATTTGAAACTAAGTCTACATTTGAAAGTGAGTTATCCCTAGGCAATTGTTCTAAAAGCCTTGGACTTATAGTTGAAATAACAAAAGGACATGTGGGAAAATGTCTTTTATGTTCCTTGTCTGGATCATCTTCCGGCAACCAAGATGTCATTATACCATTGCAGTACGCACACTTAGTGTTATCTCCACAATCATAATAAAAGAAGCCAGCTTTAGCAAGAGATTCTGGTGTCACGATATGAGGTACTGGCCAGTTTCTAAATGAAGCTAGTCTCACCGCTTCATCCTTATAATTCAAATTAGTTGATACAGAAGAAGTTGAAGATATTTGCATAATGATAGGAACATTTCCAGAGGTAGTTGGATTCAATACAAAGGGGCATGTTGGACTCACATTTTTGTGCTTTGCCATTACTTGATCACCATAATTCCATTCTACTATTCTTACTTGACAAGCAAAACATTGTACTGTTAAACCTTCTTTCGTTGAATAAAACCCAGCCTTGGCAATCCGAATTGGACTTACAGGCGCATTAGAAGGCCAATCGCTGAATGTTTCCAAACGATTTTTTTCTGAATTCATTATCTATTCCAATGATAATGGTAGTTTATACTCTGAAGCAGTCTTGCTCGAGTTTGAATCGCAAATACTTAATAAACGTTTTATACATAATTGAGGATAAATTTTATTTTTTCTTCTATATTACTTAAGATTCTTCTTGCAATAATCAAGTGAAAGCATCACAAACTTTAAACTTAGGAATTTATATTTAATGAGAGTAATCCAGTGACAAAAAGATCATATATTCCATTTCAGACTGATTCAGCTGTCACGACGATGTCAATGTCAGTTGTCAGTGTCAGGCAAGGAGGCAAGTGTCAAGGTGGCGTTATAACTACAACAATCAGCAGCTACCACACATAAAGTCTACTGAACTGAAAAAGAGGAACCAGAGAGGATCTTTGGGAGGAACTTTCTCTTTGGGAAAACATTGAACTCTTGAGTTCAATCAAAGAGTATCTTTGGTTTACTCTTTGGTTCAATCATGGAAATAATAACTTGTCTATAGACGGCTGTGGTTAATCCAACCGAGAGATTCCTCCACAGTCTCTGGCCAAAGAGGCCAAAGAGGCTCTTTGCTCTGGCATTCTAAGTAGTTTTAAATCTAATTCAAATAAACGCTATTGAAATATTTTATTTTACCTTTAAATTCCAAATACAGAATTTGGACCCATACCCATAACATTTGCTTGGCGAAAAAGACTTAGATGTAATAAAGTTCCTCTCTTTGTTCTGGTAGAAAATTGAGCTGCTAAAAAAATAATAATAATCAAGATACAGCGTGTTTCCTTGATTTTGTCATCGATTGTCAATTTTCTTCAATTACGAACGATATTTAGTAGTTTTCACCAAGAAATTAGACAAAAAATTTAATAATCAGCACTAGAACGAGCTAGATAAACAAAAGGCGGTACGAGAATCAAAACATTCAAAACCTATTTGATCAAAATGGCAATGTTCTGCAAATGGCTCTCGAATTAATATTTTAACCAGTTTTAGAAACACATTTGAAACACAGATGGCGCTCACATCACCTTAGTCGTACAGTGACTCTAACGAGACAGTGGCGACAATTGAGGTCTCGTTTTTCATCGTTTTAGCAAGAATATGGCGGATTTGGTCACGTGACGTGACGTGAGCCAATCCTCATTCCGAATTAGAGATCATAGCATTGAAATCTGTACTTCTAAGCCGCCATATTCTTGCTAAATTTCCAATTGTCGCCACTGTGTTCGATAGAGTCACTGTACTTAGTCGTACAGTGACTCTAACGAGACAGTGGCGACAATTATGGTGTCTCGTTTTTCATCGTTTTAGCAAGAATATGGCGGATTTGTTCACGTGACGTGACGTGAGCCAATCCTCATTCCGAATTAGGGATCATAGCATTGAAATCTGTACTTCTAAGCCGCCATATTCTTGCTTAATTTCCAATTGTCGCCACTGTCTCGTTAGAGTCACTGTACTTAGTCGCTTCATTTCCAATCTTTCTACTCTATAATCTTTGGTAGGAATGTCTGAATGTCACAAAAATAAAAACTAAGCAATACTTCTTCAATTAGTGTTCTGTGTCTTCAACCCTCCTAGAGGGAACAAGACATGAGTGAATGAGTATAGGTGCATGAAATGTTGCGTAGTTTAAAATGAAAATTGACCTGTTTGAACATTTTTCCGATCAACCATCCTTACTTCTCGGATACACGAATTTGCAACTGAAAACCTCATTCTCTGAAACCTTGTAGGTATTGTTTGTAAAAAAAGGGGGCTCATAAACCATACACCACCACGCTATGCTGCCCATTCCCCTCGTTCATCTGATCACCTGAGTGATACGAGCTATAATCAAAGAGTTGATAATGTTTGCTATAATAGGCGTCTCAATTTCACGCAAAGTCCAAGCGTTGATTGAAGTAGACAATACTTCAATCAACGGTCCAAGCGTTGATTGGGTACCTTTGTGCTTCATTCAACGCCTCTACTAAGAAGATGAGGAGCAGTTTAAGTCTTATTACAATAAACTGCAGCAGTGCGTAAGTATGTACCTAACCTTTATGAAGCCCCAGATAGTCGGGACTTCACAAGAACTCTGGATCTGGAAATTGATGTCGAGCTGTGGATCGTGATCCGCGGATGGCACATTGGTGGGAAAATTCGAGCTCTGCGGTTTGGCACATTTTCTATTTCATAAGTTGGATACTCAGCTGCACGGTCCTATGCTGGTGTGACCTCTTCGTGTGTTGCTTTTACGAATATTAAAATGAGGTCCTCAATGCTGTATATGACACCTTTTGTATCTCGAAAACGAAGCAAATAGGGACACATGATCATGGGAATAATAATAATCATTTTCTTCTGACTATTCCAATCATTACATTTTTAGTGAGAAAGTTTCCATAGCTCGATTCACAGCGATAAAACA
The DNA here is from genome assembly GCF_907165205.1 of Coccinella septempunctata. Lineage (NCBI taxonomy): Eukaryota > Metazoa > Arthropoda > Insecta > Coleoptera > Coccinellidae > Coccinella > Coccinella septempunctata. The sequence goes on from NC_058196.1 coordinate 19,459,645, forward strand.
TGCAAGCCAAGGCCGTTCTTAGCGTGGGTGCAGCGCATGCCCCGCTCGCGGGCGGCTATCAGCAGGGGCGGCAGCTGAGCGGTCCCCTTTCGTTAAATAGTACAAAATATAAATTGGACCTATATATTTTATAATGTAAATTTCTGTCAAATGAAAAACTGTGTAGGTTATTGAGGTCATTCATTGCTGTATCCCGTTACCGGGAATTAATCTACAAAAAGACATAAAAAAGAACAGACTTATAATTTCTTGGGGCTAATAGCAACTGTGTACACTCCTGTGACTGAAGAGACCCAACCGTGACCTACAGATCCTTCCATGCAAAGATTATAGAGAACTCTATAATCTTTGGGGGCATGGATAGTCACCAACCAGATCTGGCCGCCGCTGAATTCTTCTCGAGTCTCCATTATAACTGTGTACCATAGATCTCCACTGTGACCTGTCTAACGCTAGTTGTTCCCAGTTATGATTGGCATTAACTGATTTTAGGGATTGATGTAGTGTATCCTTAAACCGCTTACGGCCGGTTTCATAATCAAACCTAAAGTCGCTTTAATTTTAAAGCTTCCTTTAACCCTACTAAAAATGACAGTAAAGGAAGCTTTAAGCTTAAAGTGACGTTAAATTCGATTATGAAACTGGACGTTATACTGGCCTCCTGGTTTCCGGGCTCCCTCTGCCAATTCGCCATACAGAGCTATTTTGGGGAGTCTTGTGTCTTGCATCCTCAGAATATGGCCACTCCATCTGAGTCGGGCCCTCGTTACTTGAGTCTCAATTGTTATACAACTCGGGCGTTGCAAGACTTCTGCATTCGAAACTTTGTGGAACCATCTGATGTGCATTATCTGTCTTAGATGACGTTGTTGCGTTTGTTCAAGCCGTTTAATATGTCGCCTGTAGGGCGTCCAGCTTTTGCTTCCGTAAAGAAGCGTTGGGAGGACGACTGCTCATAAACACATAACATACACTGGAATTCAGCAGATGTAAATCTACAAATCAATTGATAAAAAAGGATTCCACCATCGATATAATCCTAGAAGACCGATTTAAATAGTAGGTACTTTTGGGCTTTTTGGCAACCTTTCAATAGAGAGATTTAGCATATTTCCTAGGGAAGGGGAATTACCGCCGCTGATAAACGTTGCACCAAAGATTATCCAATATCCTGACTAAAGATTATACAGTTAACTAACAACTAACTCTATAATCTTTGATTCTTACCAGCATCAGGAGTCGTAGGATCAAGTCCTTCTCGAGGATGGGCTTTTTTCAGACTTCAATAATTGTCTGCCTTTAAAATTTTTTTCAATTATCTATAAATCCTTGCGTTTCACGTATCTTTGTCGTTTTCGAGGCACGACCCACTTTGGCAATTATCTCTATATCAAAGTGACATTTCCGAAAATTCGGATGTGTCAGAAATAATAAACGAATTTGTCTCATAAAAGCAAGAAGAGTTCCTCTTTTATATGAAGTAGAATTTTATTAGAATTGTAACATATTGCTTTTTGATCATTTTGTTTAGGTATTACATATAAGCACGTAGAAGTTACTAAAGCCGGGTCCAGATTATGTAACAAAACATTTTATTAACAAAGTTATACAACAAATGTTTTATACAACTTAGTTATATAACTTGTTATAAAATAGCAGAGACATCCAGACTATGTAACAAAATAAAACTAAACAAAATTGCTCATCCGGAAGCAGTGGCGTCTGTAGTATTGAAAATGTCCTCGTACGTAGAGGATGTCATTTTGGCAGCAGCAGCTTGCGTGATTTTATGTAGACGACGAGTGAAATCTAAACGGAGATTTTGGGTATGGCCATCGTTGAGATCTAGAGAAACATATAGTGGAACAACTCTTTTGAAGGATCTAGCAATGGATGACATAGACCTATTGACAGGGGACATTAAATGTGATGGTAGTTTCAAAAATTTCCTAAGGATGACAAGTTCTGATTTCGAATAGTAAATGTAACACAAGTGTGGACAAGTTGCGGCGTGTTATATAACAAAGTTATATTACTTTCTTTGATCTTTACCGACACCCAACGGATAACATAAAATTTGCTATATAGCAAGAAAAATGTTGTATAACTTCCTGTTATATAATTTTTCACTTGAATTTCTCTAACAAGTTATATAACTTTGCTATATATATAACATGTTTTGTTACATAGTCTGGACCCGGCTTTACTATATAACAAAACATTTTATTAACAAAGTTATACAACAAATGTGTTATATAACTTTGTTATGTAACTTGTTATAAAATAGCAAAGACATCCAGACTATGTAACAAAATAAAACTAAACAAAAGTGCTCATCTGGAAGCAATGGCATCTGTAGTATTGAAAATGTCCTCAAATGTATAGGATGTCATATTGGCAGCAGCAGCTTTCGCGATATTATGTAGACGACGAGTGAAATCTAAACGGAGATTTCGGGTAAGGCCATCGTTGAGAGCTAGAGGAAAATATAGTGGAACAACTCTTTTGAAGGATCTAGCAATGGATGACATAGACCCATTGACAGGGGACATCAAATGTAATGTAGTTTTAAAAATTTCCTAAGGATGACAAGTTCTGATTTCGAATACCTGATAAATCAAATCGGCCATACAATAGGCAAAAAAGACACGACATGTTTAATAACACAAGTGTGGGCAAGTTGCGGCGTGTTATATAACAAAGTTATATTACTTTCTTTGATCTTTACCGACACCCAACGGATAACATAAAATTTGCTATATAGCAAGAAAACTGTTGTATAACATTGTGTTATATAACTTTTTCACTTGAATTTCTCTAACAAGTTATATAACTTTGCTATATAAAATGTTTTGTTACATATTCTGGACCCGGCTTTATTGTTACTGTAGTGGTCATCAAGTTATTATAATGTTATTGTTACCGATAGGTACTCCCTACCCTATTCTGAACGTCATTCTTCCTTACTAATATTATATTTGTGAGAGTATGTGTGTTCGTTCGATTGTTTGTTTGTATATTTGTATAATTGTCTTTCCATAGAGTCATTCGGGGTAACTGAGCGCAAAAGGTAAGTGCAGAGACAAGTTTGTCTCTGGTAAGTGTACGCAGTGCGTATATCACTATATCTCGACTATGCAATGTATGAAAGAGGGGTTTATTTGGGTGAAACAAGGGCGCAGAATCGCCAAATTAGTTTTTCATAGGAGTGCCCCGTGCGACGTTTCGTTAACTTTTATTTGCAATCAATCAAAATGACTAGTTTTCTTGATAATTTTTAGCATCTCTGCAAATTCTGCCAGGTCCAAGTTCTGAGACCGATAGTGTTAAACAATATTATATTCGATCATGCGTAAATTAATCTATATATATATAATGAAAATTGTAGGTTCCCTTAGCTTCTCAACTCTATAAGAACGTAAATTCAAATTTTGGCTGACTGGGGAAAGTGTGCGCGGGTAAGTGTGCGCATAGATTCAATAAATGGGCATTTGTTCAGTGAGGAATAAATTATGACATTGTTGATTTTCTTCAATCAATATTGTCCCATTTGCTCAGAGAAATATGAAGAGCCACCAACAGGGGAATGTATCAAGTGTTGTGTTCACCAGGAATGGTGGCACGAACAATAATGCAGTGCTTGCAGGGCCGGATTAACCCCAGGGCAAATAGGGCAATTGCCCAGGGCGAATTCAGTATTAGGGCCGAATTCATTGTTAGTAACAGTCACAAAATACAGAAATCACTGAAATCGAGAAAACCGATTCCAAATAATTGAAACATACGGTTTCGATCGATATCAGTCGTCATATATGTAGGTCCTTTCGGTGTACTTTCATAACGAACCGTTGCCTATTTCCCCACCGCCTCTTCGATGCCCGAGCTCCAGCGCATTCTATTCATTCGGGAATATTGTGACTAGTCAGCAATACAGGGTGAATATAAAGCGCACGCATCGAAAACGAATTTTTGCGGTATGGAAATAGACGCTTCTGTGAATGCCGCAATGCCGGGAATGTGATTTTATTTTATTGTTTCTGTTTTTATATTTCTAACAGTACTGTCGATTCACGTCATATTATATGTCATTGCTGGGTGTTCATTGTGCAAAGATAAAAGTAAATGAAAAAAGAGTGCTTAGATCAAGTGGAGCAAGCACAAGGGCACAAAGCTCAATTCAACTCTTTCCTGGTTGCAGGAATTATTTTGCGATACATATTTTGAAAATATGTTGTCTTTCATAACTACCAACTTTTTTGTCTGAAAAATATGAGAAACGTTTTGTGTTTTTTAATTGAATATTCTTGAATTTTTCATCATGTTCAGGCGCGTACTCACTGAAAAACGATTCGTTCAACGTCAATGAAAATCCCATAAAATTTTACGACTTCCGTCGTCGGTTTGTCAGTGTGGACGTATTGAACCCCTGCGTCGTTCGGAGCGATCCGATAGTTGTCAGATTTAAACGCAGGCTCAAAGGAAATAACACTTGGTCTGTGGACGAGTATTTTGAATGTTCGTAGTGAGTACAACTGACGAACAAGTTGAAATATTTTCAATAAAAAACATTTTTAATTTGATGCTTGGGAGGAAATTGGAAGAGCTGCAGACATTTTGAGAATATGTATTTTCATTCCGTAATGTCAAATGCTGAAAAGTAGAGTAAAAATTTAATTTTTCCGATATTATAGCGAATAAAAAATAAAATCGCGATTGTTTTCAAAAATTCAGTCTCGTGAAACACAAAAAAATGGCTGCTTGAAAAAAATTTAAATTTTGCAGGATTTTTTTGCGAATATTGAACTGTCTAATGCATTCTTAACATTGGTTTACTCTTAATTTTTGACTCAGCGATACCTAGTTCATATAAAAAAGGTGAATTGAAAACACCTAGGTTGTTTTCAATTCACCTTTTTTTCCAAATACCTGTATCATATGTTCTTCATAATTTTTGCTGGCTTTTACTTTTCGATGAAAGAACTTCATTATGAAAATATCTCTAGACGTTCCTTTTTTATTGAATGATCATTATTGTAATATGGGGGGGGGGGGGGAAAAAATATCTTGTGCCCGGGCGCCAAGTGGTCTTAATCCGGCCCTGAGTGCTTGTAAAAAGGCGCTTCTGTATTGACAATAAACAGCATTTCTCTAATATTGTAAAATTTTGATGACATTATTTTGTAAATTGTTTTCATTGTGTGGTTCACTGAGTACTGCGTTCACTTACCCCGTGAGGGTGCGCACACTTACCCGCAATACGGGGCATGTGAACGCATTAATGCGTTTCAAATGTTGAAGCTAGTTAAATTAAAACATATTCATGAGATAGAGAATTTTCTAATCTATGAAAAACATCAAAAAGCAAACAAACAGAAACGTTTTCTTTCCGCAAAAAAAAATTTATTAGTGAAAGTCGGAATTCCGCTCAAGTATACTTAAGCGTGTCAGATTCAGATACTGTACAGGGTGGGCAGAATTCGTTGTCTACTGATGGGATCTCGAGAAGTATAGCAGCTAGAAGAAAACGGATGACACATTCTCGAGGTCTTTTTTCCTTACTCGGAACAATAACTCATTGTTAGTGTCAGTGTGAAGTTTCAGGTCAAAAAAGTAATCTAAATAAGTTACGTAATGAATTCAAAGAAAAAAGATATCCACCGAAATTGTGAAAATCTAAAAATTGGAGTATCGAGCCATCATCAAGTACTTGTATTTAAAAGGGTTATGAGGTAAGCAGAGTTACGAAGATATGCTTAATGCCCTTGGTGATCAATGCCCTTGGTGATCAATGTCCTTCGTATGCGATCGGGAAAAATTGGACTGAAAGCTTCAAAAGAGGTGAATTTTCCATTGAAGATGATGATCGATCGGGAAGGACAGTTTCTGTGTCAATCCCCTGAAATATCGATGCAGTTCATGAAATGATTTTATCAGACCGTCGAATTGGGCTAAAACGGATATCTGAAGCACTGAATATTTCATACGAACGCGTTCATCATATAGTTCACGTCAATTTGGACATGAGAAAAATTGCAGAAAAATGGATCCCCAAATGTTTGAATGTTGACCTGAAGCGTGCAAGGGTAGAAGCATCGCGTTCGATCTGTGCTCGATTTGAAAACGATGTAGACTTCTTAAACCGAATTGTTACTATGGATGAGACTTGGGTACATTTCTACGATCCAGAAACAAAGCAACAATCGATGGAATGGCGACACTCTGGTTCTCTCAGGCCTAAGAAGTTTCGTGTCCAAAAATCTGCTGGAAAAGTTCTTGCTTCAGTTTTTTGGGATTGCCATGAAGCTATGAAGCATGATTGTTTTTTTTGGATAAGGGTAGAACAATAACCGGAGATTACTATGCGACTTTACTGACCACTCTACGGAAAAAATTAAACAGAATAGACACGGTAAGATATCCATAGGTGTTTTGTTCTTGCAGGCCAACCCCCCTGCACACAAATCTCATATTGCCATGCGAAAAATTCGTGATTTAGGGTTTGAATTACTAGAACACCCCCCTTCTTCACCAAATTTGGCTCCATCCGACTATCATCTCTTCCTTCAACTGAAAAAAGTTTAAAAGGTCGTAAATTTTCTTCCAACGAGGGGGTAATAAAAGCTGTAGAGGTCGGGTTTGCAGAACAAGAAGAAAGATTTTTTTGAAAGGTCTAGAGACGTTGCAGGTTCGCTGTAATTAATGTAATTAATTAATTTAGAATTTTTCAATATATCCTCGTAGTATTCTATTGAGTTTGTCTAGACTCTAGCTAGAGCGTGTGTTGTTTAACGCCCGAAAATTTTTGCTTATATCAGCATCAAGACTTAACGAGTAGTTTGTAGAAAATAGCAGAATCAAGATATCCGTGAGATCAATCATTGGAAAATTGTGGAGTTGACGTTCAGTAAGTAAATTATAATTCAATTGAATAAAAAACACTCACAAAAAGCAGGAAAACTGCATAGGTACACATCAATGATTTCAGACAATGCCAAATCCTATTTCTATTCCCAAAGATATTGTGAACAATGCAAGTTCGACCTTGCAATGAGAAATGAAAGATTCGTGACGATTGCTATAACTTATTTCCCGATTAATTATTTGTGATCTATAGCTGAATTTATTCTAAATCAAACAATGAATACAAAAACAGTCATACCCTAGTAGTCATGCTTTGAAACTTAGGTTATTTCATCACAATGAACCTAAATTGGTTATTATTATTATAAAACATTTTGCCTCATTTCTAGGATGTTGGCTCTCGTTTCTTTTCTTTTCAACCCGGGTGGTATAGAGAAGCAGGCGCGTACCCAGGGGGGGCTATTGGGGCTCTAGCCCCCCCCCCAAGCAAAAGGTCCCTCATGATCATTCAGCACATAGAACTTTCAAGTGGATGTTAGCTGAGCCCCCCTAACACACCTTTCTGGGTACGAGCCTGTAGAGAAGTAAGTATAGGAGAAACAATATCTTCGAACTAATGTTGAACTTCGTTCTCCTTTAGGATTCTCCCACCACTGGAACACAAAAATAGTACATTCTTTGGGCAAAGCCTACAGTACTACAGTAGGCCACAAATTGACAACTCGACTAGAGGACTAGAACCCATTCATAACAAGATTACACAGTCGGTATTTCTTTCGCCACCCTCAGTAATGGTGGTTAGCTAGTTCGATCCAGATGGTAAATTTGTGGATATTTATATCGGCATGTGTATGCGTCTGAATATCATTATTTTATCTTATCTTACATATTTGAATTCCGCCTTAATCATTGATAATTATTATTTACGTCTATAACGTGTACATCTTCAAACATGGATGAGTGATGGCTCTGGGTATTGAGCACGTAGAAACTCCAGTGTTAACATAATTTCTTCTCGCAGATTTTTCTTTCGACTTTTTATACATAATAACTATGAAAACGCGAAAATTATATTTTTTTCTTCCATTGCTATGCGAGCCCTACCATCATCACAAAATTGATGTCGCATTCTCTCGAAATAGAATGTGAGATAGAAGAAAATGGAAATTGGCTCTTTTATTATGCACTCACTGCATTTAGATTCGGCCTTGTGGTTCATTTAGCGAAGGTATGAAAACATGCATGTAGTGTAGGCTCATGCTGAATCATCTAAAACACCTTTCTTGTTTTTTTCATTTTCCACGTCTGTCCCAAGGCAGTTAACCTGCAAGTGTGAATTAATGAGACTATCACGCGGAAAATAACCTGTGGATGTTGATTTAATTCCTCGACGAAAGTTGGCAATCATCTTTTCTATCTCTACTATTGATAGAGGAATTAATTTATAATAATAATGATGACTGTTCTTGATTTATAACAATTTATCAACAGTTAATCGACCAAGGTCCTTCAACCTTCAACCCACAATGAATAAAAAATAATTTTTTATGAACAATAATATCCGATTAAAAAAAAGTAAGGGAGATTGAAAACTTTCTTGGCTCCTGCAATTTTTTCGCAAGATTTTGAGTATATGGCATATCGCCATATGTAGGTTCTTAATTCCAGTAGCTATGAATGACCATGTATATATCATCACTGAATAATAATAATAATAATTCTTGGGGGTAGAGGAATTGTTGATTTGTCCAACCGTATGTCCCAGGAAATTGAAGGACTTCGAAAATATTTTCTGAGCAAGGCTGCTTCATCAGAACTCCATCGAGTAGTTTGTGTTGCTGATAGTTCTACACCGCTAAAGCTACAGCACTACATCAGGACCACTTGGAAACCGTCGAATACTCTGCAGAAAGTAAAATGCAGAAACTGATTGGCAAACCTTTGCATGGAAGACACCAGAACGAGGTCAACCATGATTACGTCGACATATATATGCGTCGAACTACTAGCTGACTTCCGGACGGTTGTTTCCTGAGACAGAGGGCTTCATGCTCGCCATCCAGGATCAGGTGATTCCAACAAGGAACTACATGAAATATATCGCCAAGGATGCCTCAGTGGCGGATGATAGCTGTCGTTATGGCTGTGCGACACATGAAACTATCCAGCACATCACCGGGGTATGTCAGAAGTTCGCGGGCACGTAGTACAAAAATAGACATGATGCCGTTGCCAAGATTCTTCACCAAGAATTGGCACTAATGCACCAACAAAAAAGGTTCCTTATTACAATTACCATTCGGATGCTGTATTGGAAAATGAACATCACAAGCTCTAAGCTCTACTGGGATCGCACGGTTCTCACAGACCGGAAAATAACCCACAATAGACCAGACCTCATATTGCTCAATAAGGATGAGGACAGAGCACTATTCATCGATGTGGCGATTCCAAATAATAACAATCTTCTAGATAGACACACCGAAAAAATTTCAAAATACAGAGATCTAGAGGAACAAACCAAGAGACAGTGGAAGCTGAAAGATATAAGGACCATCCCTATTGTCATTTCATGTACAGGTCTGATACCGAAGAATCTACCAGAGAACTTGAGGAAACTTCAGTTGGACGAAAATATCTAGAGAGTCATGCAGAAGGCGGTACTGCTGGGAACGGCGAGAACTGTACGCAAGTACATGGGGAATGCAGAGGAACACCGTCTGCTTCGACAGGAAGTGCGGATGGATCAGGAATCCAACCAACAGCTAGAAGTCGAGGAGCGGCCCGAACCCGACCGTGGTGAGCCCGAAAACCTGGAAAGGACTCGAACAGAGCTTAATCCTTTTCATATCTGAGATATCTGGGATGAGTGCATGTTCCTCTGGAGAGGAGTGTGAAAGCCGCAAGGCTAAAGTCATAAAGATTATTGGTTCGCAAAAATCGCAAACTACCTACAAATAAACTTTGGAAACACTGTGGAGCTATTCAATGATAACTGTGTACAGCTATTTCTAATCAAAATTAAATGTAATCAATAGAAAACCCAATCTTAACAATCCCACAAACCATCCTCTCTCAATTCGAATTTAATAGATGATCCAAGTCGTCTTCAATCTTTTTCTCTCTCATCAGCGGTATTTTTTTTGGCATCATCGGTATTTTTTTTGTCATCTTCGGTATTTTTTTTTGTCATCATCGGTATTTTTTTTCCCATGTCTTCTTCACTTTTTTTTTCTGTCATCGGTTTATTTTTTCTCATTATCAAGTATAGATCGTCTTCTTCGGTGGTAGGTACAAGTTTGGGAATTTATAAAATTTTGATTATATTGATACGCCTTCGGGGGATTCGGGTCTAGATTCTCCCAGTTCACCATCAAATAGAATTGATCATCTTATGGAACATGGATCGATCCTCCGATCTCCGATATAAGCCATGTTTTGATTTCTTTTTTGAAATTTTTTATGTTTCTCAATTCTCTGATTCTCTGTGGTACAATTGGGTAAATTCTTGATGCTATATACGTACAACAACGTTGGCCGACTCTTCTTTCTGCTTTTTTTCTTTCATAATTATTATGTTTTGCTCTAGTATTATATTTGTGTTCTTTTAATCTGATAGGTATCCTATTCTGGTAGACGTTTGTAATGATTTTTTGAGCATATATCTGCCTCAAATCGAGCGCCTTGGAAATTTCATATATTTGAGAATGTCATTTTTTTCCCATGCATCACTTTCAGTATACATTTTTGTACCGTATCTAAGCTTTTATTGTGAACGTCTAAAATTTTTTAATAAACTTTTTAGGGTTTTCACTCCCAATCATTGAAACAAAATCAATTAAAAATGAAATCGACGATTTGCTCCTGCGTAAATTCTTGCACTAATTTGTCAGGAGCAAATTAACGTCTAAAATACCTCCCCATCCTATAATACCATAAGTAAGTTGCGACTGAACCAATGCATTATAAAGTATATGCATGTGCCTCTCAGAACTTATGCATTTTTTCATATACCTAAACTTGCACAGAACACCTCTCAGCTTTCTTGTTAGATAGCAACTAGAACGAGCTAGATAAACAATAAAAGGCGGTACGAGAATTAAAACATTCAAAACCTCTTTGATCAAAATGTCCATCTGAAATCTTACAAAATTTCATGTTTCTGCAAATGGCCCTCGGATTAATATTTTTACCAGTCTTGGGATCTTAAAATCACATTCGAAACACAGATGGCGATAACATCACTTTAGTCGCTTCGTTTCCCATCTTTCTACTCAATAATCTTTGGTATATGGATCGAGTAAAGAATCAAAAACATAGCAAATGAAATGTCACAAATAAATCTGTCATAACCTGAACAGATAGGTAACGATATTTTGGATGTTCAGAACTGAATATTCGATTGAAAACGAATCGATATGGAAAAGTTATACGAGTACTCAACTGCACGACGATGCTATTTTCAAATGGAAATAATTAATTCTAACCTTTTCAAAGAAATCGAAATTCCATTCATTGACGCTTGTGAAAGGAACAATTACTCCGGCTCATTCATAATCTGTGTAGTAAGGCTTAGAAATAGAATGAAAAATTTTATGGAGGTTGATGAAATGGGATATTTTCCTTGAATAGTTTCTTTGATTGCTTAAGAACACCGGATGTTATTTCGACATGCACTCCTGCATACATTACAGAGTGGGCGTAAAGTATACTTCCGTAATACCAATGCTCATTATTATTCAATGTGGCATTATAAGGTATACAGGGCGTCCCGGGTTACATCGTCAAAAGGTCCGGATAGGTTCATCATACAAGGTGATTCATTGGGAAATGCGCAAAGAGTAAGGATACAGATAGGACTATTGTTCGTTGCTATGGTAACGCAATTTTTTTTTATGCATGGTTCTGGTCTAGGCTAACTAAATATCAATACATCCTCGTATAAACGGAACGAAAAAGATAGGTAGTATGGAACCCGTTGATGTAAAGTGAAAATTTAAAATAATAAAGAAAAGACAGTATCAACGGACCATAACAAATGGCGCCCAACGTGATAGGCATTCAAATTTAAAATCAATTAGAGTACGAATGACTACGCATGTGATGGAATCGAGAAGCAGAAAAGGGGAAGAAATTAATAAAGAACAAGGAAAAAATAAGATGATTTACAATTATTAATTGGAATGATCACGAAACAAACTAAAAAACTTGATAAACAGACCAAGAAGATTGATGAACAATTCAAGAAGATTGATGAACAATTCAAGAAGATTGATGAAAAAATCAAGGAGATCGATGAACAGATCGAGATGATGGAAGCACAAAAAGAGGAAAGAGAAGAATATAAAAGGGAAATGAGGAAAATTCCTCAGAAGAATTCGACAATAAAATGGAGAATTGTGAAATATATATTAAAACATTAGAAATAGAAATCAACAATATTACCAACAAGGATTGGAAGGACTTCGAGAAACAGAGGATCACAGAGGAAGAAGAGAAATTAGAATTTGAAACAGAAATAGCTGATATGGACAAACATTGGGAGCTGAAAATGCAACAAAAGGAGATGATCAAATGTTCAAGTGAATATTTCGTAACCGTAACTCATAAATTATTGTCATTTATGGACACCAAGGATGATGATTAGGAGATATGGAGACGATAGTGGATGAAAATACAATGCACCGAAAATTAGAAAAGAGAAAAAAACTGGAAGGATAAACCACCAGATATAGTAAAAGTGTAGAAAGAAAATATGGACAATGGAAAATCGTTGAAATTTATTTCCATTTGCCTTTGTTTTTTTTGTAATTCAAATGTCAATAATTTTCAGGCGAATTGATATGGTCCAGTTCCTTTAAAATTTAAGTAATATTTTTATTATTATCTAATTAAACAACAAATTCTCGTATATTTCAAATTCTTCCAGTTGTCATTATATATCAACAAAAGAGTTTCTCAGCTGGAAGAATGATGATTGTTCAGTTAAGTTCGAAATATACTGCTCCACAAGAGTTAGGGTTATCGTATTCAATCGTTTTTAAAAGTATGTAATCTTCGAGAAAATCGCTGTAAAATCATTTAAAACTCAATAACAACTTGAATCGAACCAATAAAAATCAGTATGAGACATTTTGTCAATCTGGTCGCCTTTTTTTCTGAAGTTTATTGGTTTTTTGCATATCCTTCATGAATGTTCTTATTTTGAAATGAAGTCAGTTTATCAACGGCTTCGATTTGATACGAGTTTTCTGAAAATGCCAAGACGTAAATTAACAAACGCTGTGCTAATAGGGCTATCGGAATGCTACAGGGTGGCCTAACTCAGGTTGTTTTAGCGGAAAGGCTCCAAGTCAGCCAAAATGTGATATCTCGACTTTGGAGTAGGTTCAGGGAGACAGGTTCCGTGTTGGAAAGACCAAGGTTTGGTGGGCGACGAAAAACAACACCTGCTCAGGATCGTTTCATCAGCGTTTCGGCGAGAAGAAACCCTACATCTACGTGTAGAATGCTATGGAATACTCTTCAAAATGCAGATGAGGTCCAAGTTTCCATCGAAACCATCAGACGACGTTTGAGAGAGGTGAATCTAGGTTCTAGACGTCCATTAAGAGGAGTTAACACGTGACCATAAGCGTCAAAGACTGGAATGGGCAATGCAACACTGATGAATCCAGATATAGACGATTTTCAGATTTTCGAAGAATAAGGGTATGGACAATCCCACGCATACCCCGTAATCGTCGCTATGTCCAAGAAGTCCATCCATTCCGAGGGGGTAGTGTTATGGCATGGGCCGGGATATGTTTCAACGGGCGCACAGATCTACACATTTGTCCTAGGAATATGACCGCCTCACACTATAGGGAGCATGTCATTGACAATGTTCTGCCAAATTTTCACGCTGCTATTGGTGAAACTTTTCAATTTCTAGACGATAACAGTAGACCGCACCGTGCAGCCATAATTGAGAATGCGCTCGAGGAGCTTGGTATTCCACATTTACCAATACCTCCGCACTCACCAGATTTGGATTGCATAGAACATGCATGGGATATGCTCCAAAGAAGATTAGATAATCATCAACCTACCCCAGAATCCTTAAATGATCTGAGAGAGCTTCTGCCCCGTTTATGGAACCAAATTCCTCAAGAAATGTTCAACAACCTCGTGTGTAGTATGCAAAGAAGATGTCAAGCTGTTATTGATGCCCGTGGAGGCCATACATTGTATTGAAAATCTTAAAATGCTTGAATTCTCTGGGAATAAAATTTCGTTATTTTACACGATTTTTCTTAACCACCCTGTATACACTGCACACCTTCAGGCTAAAATTAATTTGCTACTTGAAATCATATTAATATGAATTTTCATCACAAAAATCTTATTTCAACTATATTTTTTTGCAATTTAAGTCGATATCTCTAACTCATGTGGAGCAGTTTATTATTATTGATGAATTGTAAATACTAAAATCTATGAGTGCAAAGTGTATCGTGGAAATAGTTGCTTAGGAGATTGAATGAATGGATAAGATTGTCAGTCAGTGAGATATTTTTTTGGAGAAAAGTTATATTTTATTTTTGAATGAACGGAACCCAAAAATAAATACATAATTGAGGGGTTCAGAGCTGAAGTGGACCAAGTCCATTCAGCCTAGTTTTGAGATAAATGGCTTAGAAGTTGTTTATCACCGATTAATTCAAAACTGATTTCTTTAGATTTTAAATGGTTAGAATGTAAGCATATGCTCACATAAGAATAATAATAAATAAAGAAGTCACTTTTGAATTAATTGGTGATAAACAGCTTCTAAGCCATTCATCTCAAAACTAGGCTGAATGGACTTGGTCCACTTCAGCTCTGAACACTCTGAATGGTTTCAGAAGTTGCGATTCCATTGACGTAAAGTGAAAATTTAAATAATAAAAAAGAGACAGTATCAACATTCAATTTGTTTCGAAAATAGTTACCGTATTATCTTACGTTTTATGTTTCTGACATTCTAACAATGAGTGTGAAATGGAAAAAAAGCAATAATTCTCAATTTTCCCACCTGAGAAAAAATTCTGCAGGCGCCCATGTTTGCCACCCCGTCTCCATCCTACTTGCTGACGAATTTTTTTGAACGCACATTAATATACAATCAGCGAACAAGAAAAACCATGGTTGAAACGGAACAAGTCATTTCAATAAAAACTAATTCTTTCCTCGCGGATCGTGACTGTGCAATAGTGGCACCGGAAAATACGGAGACACAAAAAGGAAATCTTATTACAGACAGGGACGTCTAGCTGGTTATCTGCGGAAATGTAATAACGAGTATCTGATGCCGTTTTCATTAGATTTTAATGTTCGAAAACTTCCGGGAGTAATAAAATGATGCTGAGAGAAAGATGAAAGGTTCTTAATCCCCTGACTATTGGATCGTGTTAGAATTCATCACGAGCCATGCACAAAGACCGTCCGCGTCGTGCAGATGTTCTTCGGCACCTGGTAATTCACCTGCCGATGCCGCTGCTCGTGCCCGCTCGACATCTGCTCTTTCGGTACCAGAGCCAACTCATATTTCTCCTGATATCGGTTGGGAATTCCTTTTTATGAGGGTTCCCACTTTTATTATCTTCATCTGAAGATTAAATGTACGGTGCTGCTAAATCTAGCGTAATCTGCGTATTAATGTGTAATGTTGATAGGCTTAATAGTATCGGAATGTTATTTTCTTCGATAGTTTCTTACCATCCATTTTAACATAAAGGATAAAATTATTCATTTAACAAAAATCAGCTAGAGGGTTTCGAAAATGCGTATCCGAAGTGTGAGTTATAATGTTATTCAACTCATTGTTTCAAAAATTAATTTGAATACATCAGATAATAACGGACAATTCTTTCCACTCACTGATTCAATATTATCAGGAAATTTAAACTCTTTAAAATAAATGCAGTAGCCTTATAGTTGGGGAGCCGAAGAGGGAAATTCGGGATTTACTGTCAGATTAATATAAGGGGACACAAGGGGGGTACCTCTACCAAAAACCTGTATATAGGGGGAGTTATCTAGGACAGCTTGTCAGAAAAGTAAAAAAAAAACGTTCATTGTACATACTCGAGCGTGCCAGATTAAGATATATGTGGTTAATTACATGTTGAAAAGTATACATTCTCTTAATCTGACAATTTAAGCGTGTCGAAAATGTGTGGGAGGGCGACAAAGTTGCAAAAAAAAAAACGTCACGTGTACATTCTCGAGCGCGGTGGAGTTTTTCTAATTTTGAAGCTAATGATTCAAGAATAACAGAAAAAATATAATCTGACAGTTTTAGCAAGCCGAAACAATAAAAATTGGCCATAAAGGAGCATAACATTTTCTACAAATTTTGTCCCAAGCAATTTTTTCTACGTTCAAACGTTTTTGGGATATATGGCGATTAATGCGAGGTGTTTAGCGATACATGCTGAAGCGAAAATTCACTCGTTGGAAAATAGTACATTTTAAGGTTCAGTTACAGACAACACTAAAATTTTCGTGACTAATTTCGAAATTGTCATCATAGAAATATCTTGTCATTTTGACAATTGGATGAATGTAGATAAGACTGGGATTCTACATTGACCTTGCCCTTTAGCATGTGTGGCTAAGCTTCTCGCCCTTATTGCCCTCTGACCTCTGACTCGAGAACGGTTGAGAGTATGCAAAATTGCTTCAGACAAAAGTTGTGTAGAATTTTATTATCTACAACTTTCATAATAAAACAAAAACGATTAGAGGTACAGACAGGGAAATATTCAAAAAAAAAGAATTTTTATCATCTTCAAAGTGTCAGAGAAAACCCCCCCTGATTAGTGTCAGATTAATGGGTCAACACGTTTACAACACCGAGATTAACCATCTGTATGAAAATCTGACACGCTCGAGTATGTACAAGTAACGATTTTTTTTTACATTTTCAAAGGACCGCTGTGACCTTGCGTCACGTCCAAATTGTGAGTTCGTTGAAAAGTAGCTTCCTTGGGGTCCAATTAATATATCCTCTAAAAATCTGACACGCTGGAAATTTTTTTTTTGCCATTTTCAACTGTCGTACGGCTAGTCCCACCACGCAATTTGTCAGATAAGCATGAATTCATTATCAGAGACACGTAGGGCATATACAGTATCCTAATCTGATACGCTCGAATATGTATACACCTGACGATTTTGTTGTACATCTTTGAAACCCTGCAGAAGCTTTCCCCACCGCTGAAAGTGCATACATCATAGAACCTTTTTTTCTTTCTACCATCTAATCTTCAAAATCCACATGGGCTCCACGACGCTCGATTAAATCCCGATTTAGCATCGTCGGCTCCCCAACTATTATACCCGATTTCACAAAGTTTGACAGCTGGATCGGAAATTGAGTGATTCTCAATTGCCACTTTTCGATATACGAGTACATATAGTCCGAGAGCTGGCAACGAAAATCGGCAAGAGTTTTGTAATGGCGCATAATTTAATATGATTCAGTATTGAGGGTGTACATTAGTTAGCACCGACTCTCAAGGTCAGGTAGTGGAACACCTAGCGGCGACGCGCTTTGATGTAGGTACATACATGAAATTACAACACAATCTACAAGTATTTTGTAATGATTGAAAATTGTCACTAAACTAGTTTATACAACAGAAAACTTGAGAAAGTGGTCAGACCTGATTTTAGTGAAACGCGGTGGGACAGTACCCCACATAAGTATCTGCCTTAACGATGTCGTTTCAAGAGATTTGTATTGGCTGGAACTGCATTTACCGCTCAAATATCATATATTATTTGAGGATAAAATATTCGGACCACATATCAATAAAACAGAGGCAGTCAGCGGTCACCCAAAGTACGGATATTGTAATTTTATATAAATCAAAGAGCATCGCCGCCAGCTGTTTCACTACCTGACCTTGAGAGTGGGTGCTGACTCTTGTACATTGTACACCACCAAAACTAGCTCATATTTAATTATGAGCCATTACAAAACTCTTGCCAATTTTCGTCGCCAGATCTCGGACTAATACTTCGATATACAGGAATGGAAAGGTTTCAGGAATTTCACTGTGCAAACCAAACGACTGTCAAATCGTTGATCAGACAATCAAAATTTGTGAAACCCTCTGTAACTACCAGATTCTTAATCAAGTTTGTCCCTTTAGTTTTAAACCGTCCTTTAACTATACTAAAAATGCATTATTCATTCATTGCTGTATCCCGTTACCGAGAATAAATCTACAAAAAGACTCAAAAACAAAACTATCGTTGCGATCAAATTTATAATTTCTTAATTCTTGCGACTGTGTGCCCTCCTGTGACTGAAGAGACCCAACCGTAACCTACAGATCCTTCCACACTCAGGGCATGGATAGTCACCAACCAGATCTAGCCGTCACTGTATTCTTCTCGAGTCTCAATTATAACTGGACCAAAGACCTCCACTGTGATCTGTTCTCAGTTATGAATGGCATTAACTGATTTAAGAGATTGATGCACTATATATCCTTAAACAGCTTACACCGGTATCCTGGTTTCCGAGTCTTGTGTCTTGCATCCTCAGATTGTGGCCGCTTCAACTGAGTCGGGCCCTCGTTACTTGAGTCTCAATTGTTGTACAACTCGCACGCTGCAAGACTTCTGCATTTGAATATTTGAGGAACCATCTGGAGTGCATTATTTGTCTTAGATGACGTTGTTGCGTTTGTTCAAGCTGTTTAATGTGTCGCCTGTAGGGTGTCCAGCTTTCGCTTCCGTAAAGAAGCGTTGGGAGGTTTTGTAAAAAGCTGTCTTGGTCTTCAAATTGAGGTCGTGATTTTGAAACAATGTGTACTTTAGCTACCAGAATGCCCGTGATGCCGAATTGATACGGTTGTGTATTTCCGTGTCCAGGTTAGCCCTCCAATTTATGAAGCTTCCCAAGTATTTGAACTGCTCGACCTGTTTCATCCTCCAGGCTGATATTTGTTTGAAGGAGCTTACCAGGATTTTGGTTTTGTCAATATTGAGTCTAATTCCTAAAGCCTCGTATATATGTTTATAGGTGTACAAAATTATCTGTAGATCCTCTGAGCTGCTAGCGATAAGTGCGCAGTCGTCTGCATATTGAAGTTGTGTTGCGCTTCAGGTTAAACAGGCCTCCATCAAATCTTAATCTTATTCCAACACCTCAGGCATACTCATGTCATCAATTATCGAGACAGCTGTAGCGAAAACATTGAACAGTAAAGGCGCTAACACGCAGCTTCGTTTTATTCCAGAGTTGGTTAAGAAATGGTCGGTTGTAGAGCCACTATGCTGTATTCTAGCGGCGTTGTTGGTATGGAGGCTTTTACACACTGCTAAGAATTTTTTGTGTACTTCAGGGTGTCCCATGATTTTCCTTAGCGCTCTCCGATTCACCGAGTCGAAGGCCTTACTTAAATCGATTTAGGCTGTAAAGATCCTTGATTGTTGTTCACGAGCCTTCTCTTGCAGCTGTCGCAGTGTAAAAATTAGGTCCACCATACCTCTATTGGGTCGAAAGTCGCACTGGGATTCAGGTTATAGCTTTTCTGAGAGTGGAATCAGACAATTAGCCTTAATCTTCGAGATAATTTTGACGGCCACGCTAAGCAACGATATGCCCCTGTAATTGTTGCAATTTGACGTATCGCCTTTGTTCTTATAGAGGTTGATAACTAAAGCGTCTCCGAAATCTTGTGGCACATCTCCTTGTTCCCAGATCTTGCGGAAGAGTATTAGGAGACTATTGACAATGTCTTCATCCAGGGACTAAAATTGACACTAAAGGTAGCTTTAAGGTAAAGGCGACTTTGAATTTGATTATGAAACTAGACGTAAATGGTTTAAATGCGGTGGCTCTCCACTCTAAATCAGAAAAAGCTACGCCCCGGTTACGGTTCAGCGTGGGTGATGCATACGCCACTGTGCAGACCTGTGAAATAAACAAACAACTCATTACAATCGTCACGGAAGGGTACATTACAAAATGGGACAATTGCTGAACTGTTTGAAGCCATGTTTAGAGGAAAGAAAGCCATTGTTTTTTCATTTCCGACTGTCGAGTATTATATGCAAATTAACAAGCTATTGAAATAATTCAATTTCGAGTCGAAAGTCGTGTCGCATTACTGCTTTTCTGTATTGTTTCTTCATGATGAGAAAACACCGAGGCCGGTCAATCAACTATAGGAGAAATTGGTACCAGAAATGAATCCCCAGTTTTTTTGCAGTCACTCAACTCCATGTGCTGCTAATGATCGACTCATAAGATTTCGATTACGACTTTAGCCTTGTGGCTTTCATACTCCTCTCAGGAGGAAAATTCACTTATCAAAAGGATTGAGCTTTTGTGGAGCCCTTCAGGTGAGGTGAGGAATGAGCCATAATGCTTGAAACGAGAAGGGAGACTGTCTGTTATAGCGATAGGAAGAGGAAAAACTTGTCAATCTTGCCTATCAATCTCTTGACCAAGCAATTTGTCACAGTGCTGAACCGAAATTTATATGAAAACAAAACCTGAAAAAGAAACTCCTTAAGTCGTTATGATTTAATTGATATGATATCGTATAGGTTGCTCCTGTTTTGTGTCATTATTCCTAGGATGACAATCTCCCGTCTTAAACACATTATGATATTAATGGAGGCAGTGTTTCATTTTTATTCAAGAAACAATACTACCCTCTGTTGACTGAGTACCGAGTCAACCAACTATACAATTTTATAAACACTGTTAAGTCTTTGTTGACCGAGTGAAATAGTCCCAGCATGCAAGAAGAAAGATATTCACCTCTGAACAAACAAAATTATCTGATCAGTGATGGTGCACGGTTACTTTGTTCTGGAGCGGAAAGCGAAAACGCGAATCACGGGATTTTTCGTCACTTCCTCTCAATTGAATGGAATAAGGGACCAAATTGGATGATTGAAATACTGGTTTCATGGTTCTTTTGGTTTTCACCACAGTTTGATCCAAGTGGAAACGACATTAATGCAAATAATCTGAGTTAGGTAGATATACTCCATTCGCTTTTATTTCAACACTCGGCTGGCCATGAAATGATTTTCCTAAGTTTTTGTAACTAGAACGGATAAGGTTGGCACTCATGAAATGTCTTTAATGTCATAACGCCGTTGCCACAACTAATATCAATTAATATTACGAAAATGCCGAAACCATAGACATAGAGACATCTACTGAGCAATGCCAGCATGAAATTATTTTATAGAAAGAGAGAAATGAACGTCGGGCCATTACCTGTCTCTTTTGTGTTCACATAGAGGTGAGTTCGGACCAATCAAAATCCTAGAAAAAGACATCTGCATGCCCGATGTTCACTTTCTCTCTGTCACTTTTTTTGAGTGTATTTCATGCATAGATAGAAAGGGAAGGCACAGTCCATGTCTCTATGTCTATGGCGAAATTTATTGAAAAAAAAAAGAAGACAGGGTTTCACTAAGTGCTATTTAGAATAAGCTCATTCAAATAGTAAGTAACCCTGATATTCCATATCTACAATATATCAGACGGTAGCGAACATATTCAATGTAAGTGAATTCGTATAATGTTTCATTTGAATCTAAACGACTTATATTTTAGCTGAGTGTTTCCACCACCCACGAGATTGTGAATGAAGAGGATTACAAAGAATTCCCTTCTATTGGGATACCCAAATAAGTGAAAATTACTACAGGATTTTCGATTAATGTGATCGTAGAATAAGTTCCAGAAAACTAATTTTTCATTTGACTTGTCCTATACATTGTAAATGTCTGAATCAATAAATATATCATTATTATTAATATATCAAAGTGTTAAAAATAATAACAGCCATAAATAGGAGCCAGTTGTCCTGTTAATTGTTAATTCATGTGAAATTTTTGTTTGAGGAAGTTCCTCTTACCTTGAAACTTCCTTTAATTCTTTCGACTTCCATGGATGCAAGATGATTTTGTTGAAGAATTTAACATTCTTGTAATTATCCGTTAATTCCTTCGAGAGATACCCATTCCCAATCACTGCATCATATGCATTTCAACTGATGTAACGTCTTCAAACTTTAGCCAAAGAAGATAACCAACATTAACTCTTTAACTCTCCTCAAGCTACTGCATATTATGCCCGAATAGTTAAATTTTCTTCCATAGCAAAAATAAATATATTCAAAAACAAGAGATCACTCTTGTATTTTCCATACTAATAACTAGATTTGGTATGCCTTCAATCAGTTTGTATAAACGTCAATTATGTTCGTCACATATTTTCGACTTCATATTTTTCGAAGTGATTCGACATTATGATAAAATACGTAATCACTGAGACTTTTACGTAGAACAATTAACATAGCACTGATTTCAAACCCAATGTTTTGACAAGCGTCATAGCCTCACAATTTCGTACAGAATTGAATGTGCCAAATTTCCATGGCCAACCCAGTGCTAAAATAAAAGTGAATATAGTGAGTATAGATAGGTGATCTACAATACTCAGAACTGGACACTTGTACGAGAAGCAACAAGGGTCAACACACAAGGGGATAGCTTCATGTCTGATTTTTTTTAGACATTACGAGTCTTTGAATCGTATAAATATTTTAATAGTAGATCCTTAAGGTCAAAAGAAACACTTTTTCCTGCACCATCTTCCCGATTCGGCCCTGATAAAAAGATATAGCCATTTCAACTTTTCATAAGGAGCTGTGCCACCCCTGGCATAACGAAATTACCTTCAGAATAATTAGCTAAATCTGTGACACTACCCATCTGTGGATCTTTTAAACAATTTTTCAAATTTCACAGATACTTTTTAATTTTTAAACATCAAATCACTCGAAAATGGCGTATTATAAGAGAAAATATGATACTATTATTTTACAAAACGTTTGAATATTTATCAGATAGAGTCCAACTTAGTTTTAAGAGTTGGGTTCTTTGAATTTTTAGTATTTTTAAGGTAAGTAATGAGAAAACTGGAAGACATGAGTGATATCTTGTGTTCGAAAAAGATTCATCAAATAAATGAGAAACTATATTCCGAAATTCATTCCATTCGATGAAACCGATTGTGAGATAGAACTATGAATAAAAAATTTTTATGGTTCTTCAACAGCCTGTAACTTTTAAACAGAGCCGATTCGAAAAAAATGGTAAAGGAAAAAAGTGCTCCTTTTGACCTCAAGAATCTACTGTTGAAATATTTGTACGACTCAAAGACTCACACGGTATATCAGCATCCTTCACACCAATATTTTTATCGATATTATTAACTGAAAAGAGAATGAATCCATCTACGCGTTACTCTAGTTTCTGTTTTCAAATCTACCTTCATTGCGTACATATTTCCAGGAATAAGTTTATGACCCTTGCATATGAATGGAGTTTTCGCATGATGTTTATGCCAACCCAGTTTCAACAGAAGTTTATTACTCTCCTATTGTTCTCTAACAATAGGTACGGTATTATAGACCATTAAAAATATTTATTTAAGGAAATTAAAATGACTTCGTTTCCGTTTCGTTATCGCATCCAGAAACTTAAAAAACGTAAGTGTCTAGAAATCGCATAGTAAGTATTCTGAATTGAAGATTTAATCTTGAGGCTACACCTTGATGATGAAGACAATTTGAAAAAAAACACATTTTAATTACTAGAATTCGGAGATTATTATAGACTGTCTGCCTGTTTCACAGAACCAATTTTCTTTACTAAACTTCACTTATTTCACTTTACTTCAGTTAACTTTACTTAATTTAATTGCCCTTTTCTTCAAGTTTTTTTCCTTTCCATATTTTTGTGAAAGAATCAATTAATTCATGGTAGAATGTTATTTTTTACCAGCAGCTCAGTTATCCGATCATCCTACGGAGGCAGGGAGTATCCAAAATTGTTTATGAAAGTATTTCTGGCATCTTGTTCGTAAGGAGCACATGTGTGCAATTTTTATTTAATGCTAAAAATCGTTTTAAGACTGTTTGCAACAGCCGAAAATTCTCTATAGAGAACTTTCGGCTGTTAAAAACGGGCTTTAAACGAAAAACGATTGGGTTAGAGTCAAGGATGAAGTGGTCTAAATGAATTATATTCCCTCCTCCAGCAGACTCTCCGTTAACTCTCTAACATCTGAGAGAAAAAAGCTATAATCTTGAAATTTTCAGGGTAGGTTTAGGCAGCGAGTATCCACTCTTGATACTCTTTGATTTAGGGTCAGAATACGCCGGCTGAGTTCGTTTATCAAAAATAGTGGATGGTTTTGGAGTTATAGACATCTGACATCTTCAAAAAATTCCTCAATTTCCAAAAAAATTGCTATCCAATTGAATTGAATCTCAGATATTTTTGAACTAGTACATCTGACTCATGTAAGTGCTTCCCGAATTTTTTTTAATTCTAAGAATTGGAGTCATAATGAAAATCGAATATGATGTAATATCCACTTATTATCTAATTGAACAATTAATTATCTTATCATCCTTCGATCTTTGGCGTATGACATCGCAGTTCAGTAAAACGTGGGCTCCTTTTCATTTTTGTCGCAGTGGGTCGTCAACAATAACAACGTAGGAGGCAAAACTGCACGCTGCGTCAGATGTTGTTTCGTCTACCGACTACGCCTCATACTATTTAGCTTCATATATTGCCAAACATGGGCATTACCATGAGGTCAGCATGGTTGTTGGATTGAATTAGGAAATATGCTTGTATCTGATTGGAATATACAATAATTTTGTCGATTGCAGAATCGTAATAACTTAATAACCATTGTTTTCAATGTACCGGGTGGTCCACGGATAACTGCTCATAGTTTTATGATTAGTGCATGGTGCCTAGGAGAGACAGAAGCAGTAATTTAATATGAGCAAAGGCTTTTCGTTTCCCAGTTACAAGGTCATATTGATTTGGCAGAACTTTGGTTAGGTTAGGTTAGGTTCACAAAAAAGATCAAGTGTAGGGCCTTTTTGAAAAGGCGATCTGATTACCTTCAAAACAAGATCTCACTCAATCTTCCTTCCCATTTAAAATTTTAGGGGTTGCTGTGATCACCCTCACAGAGGGTTGATACAAATTGGTTGAAACTAAAGTTATGAAATGTTCGGATATTTTCCATTTTTTAGAAAGAAGAATCAGTCTCAAGTGATGAATTGAAAATAAATTGTGGTGGCTCGCTCAGATTCAGTGTGCACCCCTTTGAAGTGCATCAGGACCAAAAGTGACTTAATTTCCCTCGATATTTCCCGGTTTAATGGGACTGATTGAATTTTTGTAGTTATATCATAGGTTTTATTTTTGGCGATTTGAACATACACACTACAAAAATTTGCGGATAGTTCAGAACTTCTTGAGGACCCTCAGCTGCCCGTCTATTATGATTGAACAAGTTTGATATCTTTACCTTGCTTCCTTGATTATTAAACATATAATAATAAGAATTAATTCAGATGAATATATGCCACCCGCCGAAATGAATATGGAATATCAAAAAGTGTTACGATATGAATTGAACTAGCCAATTTGCCATCGTCAGGACAACTAAATGGAGAACGTTCCACCGAAGAGCAGATGCTGACCATGGTTTCGGCCTCATTTGACCTGGTCAGAGCAACACAACTCCTTCTCCGATGGAAAAACGTTTGGAATTGATGGACCCTAATTAAATACTGGCAGACACTGCTGAGTATTAGAAAGTTGAAATCGCAAATGTGCGGCTGGCTTCTGTTTGTCTACTCTGTTGGTTTTTATATGATTTTCCACCAAGTCTTGTTCATCTGTGCAATTTTTCACTGTACTGATGAGGGCCAAAAGCCCGAAATACGTGTTTACGGTTAATATTTCTCAGAGGGTTATGTCTGTTAAATTTCTTCTATCTGCAGGGTGACTGGTGACGTAAGGGACAACGGCTAAGTGGAGATATAGAGGACCTCCAACTGAATGAGAATTTGGGTTTCTAATGTCCCATAAGTTTCGGAGATATAGGGTGATTTATGAAAAACTGCTGAATCTATAAACTCCCATATCTTCTCTTCATAAACTTTTTAGGGTTTTCACTCCCAATCTTCTTGCACTAATTTGTCAGGAGCAAATTAACTAGAAAAAATTGTTGCCTGACAATGAACTTGAAATAAATAACGTTGAAATTATAATTCTAAGTTGTAACGTTTCGGAGTCTATGTCAGACTCCTTCATCAGACGAAAAATCTATTTTTGAAAATCTTCTGAATTGTGGTTTTTGTTTGACATTAATTGTCAACACACAGAAACAGAGATTGCATAGAAACGTTGATTCATTTAATTTTGAAATTACCGGATGACAGTTCCTTCTTCAGTAAATTGATCCAAATATGATCTATTCCTACCGAACAATTTGCCAAATTATTATCTTGATCTAATAGAATACACGTAGACTCTTTAATTTTTCGTTTAAAATGGTCTGGTTCCGTCATTAAAATTTTTTTCTACAAGCGTGCGCGTTCAACCTTTTTCCCGCACGCATTCCAAGTTGCAAAAAATCACTTTCCCAAAACGTGCGGGAAAAACGCCTGCTATTTCTTTCCAAAATTCAAATATTATAGAGTAAATTAAATTCTATCATGTTTCTATGCATAGAACGTCAACGATGAGAAACCCATAGTTTCCGCACTTGATAGGAAAATAACTATAGTGTTGTCCCAATCCATCATGTGGTCTCCCGTATTAGAACAAATGTGATCTGCGATTTGTGATCGATTAATTTCTCTATTTTTAATATTATTTTTATGTTCGCGTTTTCTTATTTGTAGAGGTCTGGACGTTTCACCTGTATAAGTTTTACCACAAATACAGGGTATGTTGTAAATACAATTTCTTGATTTTTGTTTTTCGTTCAAAGGTTTAGTTTTTGTTAATATAGATCTTAAATCATTTTGCGTTTTAAAAACAGTTCGTATGTTGAACTTCGAACCGATTCTTCTTATTTTTTCTGAAAGGCCATTAACATAAGGAATTACATTCAATAAATTTGGTTGTTCTTGACGGTTTGTTGGTTGTTCCTGATCATTATTACGATTTTGGTTAGTCATTTTTCTCTCTAATTTTAATTTAACGTTACAACTTAGAATTATAATTTCAAGGTTATTTATTTTGAGTTCATTGTCAGGCAACAATTTTTTCTAGTTAATTTGCTCCTGACAAATTAGTGCAACAATTTACGCAGGAGCAAATCGTTGATTTCATTTTTAATTGATTTTGTTTCAGAGATTGGGAGTGAAAACCCTAAAAAGTTTATGAAGAGATGCAGAATCCTCCCAGAATAAATTTCAATCGATATCCCATATCTTCGTTAATATGCTAAAATTTTGGCTGATATTTCACAAGCTTGTTCCTATAGGCATTCACCGTCAGCACACGAAAAAAAAAAAGAAAAAATGGCAGGCCCGTATTCAAAAATTTCAATTTACTTGTTAGGTGAGAAATATCACTCGGTAAATACTATAGAAATTTGGGTAGAGCAGAAAAAAACTATTAAAAGATCTCTTTTTTTAAATAGCACAAATTTTCTATTGTTTTTATGATATGTTGAATTAAGAATATTACAATAATTTTATATTCACAGCATGAAAAATAATATTCCTGATAAAACAAATACTGAATTCGAGGCGCTAGAATGATCCTGGCTTCAAATATTCGTTCGAATCTCGAAATCCAGTTTTATCAATAAATCGTTTGATATCATACAAAATTTCATATGTTGGATGAAACAATGTGTCATCCCGCACAGAAACTGGAAATTTGAAGAAACTGCGGAAATTTGTCCTTATAAAGTTTACATCATTTTGATAAAGAGTAAATTTTGTTGGAAACATACCAGGTGGATTATTGTTGATTTTTCAGTTTAGAAGAATGAACAGGAGTTCTGGGAGTAATTGAAGTAAGGCCCGGTACTTTCACGTGCGAATAAATAAATTTATTCGCATTTATTAAGTCTTATTCGTAAGATTAGTAAAAATTTTCACTTTTCACTTTCAGATAGTGTTATTCATCGAATAAATCTGTCATTGAAACTTAACTAGAAGAGTTTATTTGTCATAGATCGAATGTCGGTACGTCATTATTCGTTGAATAAAATTTATTCGAAGGTGAAAGTACCGGGCCTAAGTCAAACTTATCTTGGGCGAGATGTACAGGGCGTGGTGAGAACAGCTCTGTTAGGGGGCACAATAGACCTTGATGCTGCCGTGAGATGTAACCCCTAACTATAAACTATCTTTGACTCGAATGCAGTGTTTTTGTTTTATCAGGAATTTTATTTTTCATGATTGGACTATAAAAATATTGTAATATTCTGACTTCGATATACAATTGAAAATTTGTACCATTCAAACAAAAAACAGCTTTTTCATCAGTTTTTTTCGCTCTTCTCAAATTTCTATTTGAATTTATTTTATCTCATATACCGTGTGATATTTCTCACCTGACAAGTAAATCGAAATTTTTGAATACGGGCCTGCAATTTTTTTCTATTATTTTTGGAATTGGGGTGTATAGATTTAGCATTTTTTCATGAATCACCCTATATCTCCGAAACAAATACCCTTATGGGACATTTGAAACTCAAATTCTCATTCAGTTTGAGGTCCTCTATCTCCACTTAGCCGTTGTCCCTTACGTCACCAGTCACCCTGTATAATTATAAACTTATATTATTTCAAGGGCTAGACGAAAGTGGTATTTTCCATGAGAAATAGCTGGAAAGGCTGAATCATATCAATCTTATTATAAAGTTTATTTTCAAAACATTGAATAGGAATGTGATAACTGTACGAAGAATTCTGGACTGAACATGAATAATGAAAATGTGATTCAACATTTGCGAATGCCGATATCTTTTTTATCGATACGTGAGTTGCATTATTTCACAGCAAATATCTTTCATACATTCCAATCCGTAATTGATCAATCATTCAATAGCCACTATATCGTATTGTGGTCATTCGAACTATTTTAGGTTAAACCAATCCGATATGAAAGACAGAAATTTTTGCACATTCCGCATCTTGTTTTTCCCAGGAAATCTAAATATAAACAAAGCACTCTTTATACAAATTGAGAATCAGTAAATTCTCGAAGGAGGCTATGAGTCCCTCAACCCGTTCACAAATTAAAAGGGACCTCAGAGTTGAGCCCATTTTTCTCAGATATTGTCGTTGACTATCCATGGCCAAGACATGATCTACGAGGATGTATTGATATCAGGTTAGCCTAGACCAGTTCCATGCATAAAAAAATATTGCGTTACCATAGCAACGAACAATAACTCATTAGAAGTGTCAAAGTGGAATTTGAGGTCCAAAAAGTAAACCAGACTTACGCAATGAATCCAAAGAATACGAAAGCGCTGGCGGGCCACACAAAAAAAAAATCCAAATGTATAATTCCGACTTGCTAAGTCAGAATTCTGAGTTACAAGTCGGAATTCCGCATTGCAAGTCAGAATTATTCTGAGTTGAGTAGAATGGGTCGAATGACATTTGCTTTGTTTCATTCGATTGTTGCCGGATCATGTGAGCAAAATGCCCTCTGTAGAGCAGATTTGTTTCATTTAAGGCTTGTATTTGGACCCTTAACCTACGCCTACCCTATCTCTTTTCTTTCAAAAGTTTAAACGGACGTTATTGATTCTGACAAGCTTCACTGAGCTTCTGAGGGGTTCGTCGTTAACTACAGGGAATCAGGATAATATGATAATATCGGAATTGTACATTTGGATTATTTTTGTGTGTGTGGCACTTCGGCGCTTTCGTAAAAGAAAGATGTCCACCGAAACTTTGAAAATCAAAAAATTGGACTCTCGAGCCATCATCAAGAACCTGTTTTAAAGGGTTAGGAGGTGAGCAGATTTACGAAGATATGCTAAATACCCTTGGTGATCAATGTACTTCGTATGCTACCTTGAAAAATTGGACTGCAAGCTTCAAAATAGGTAAATTTTCCATTGGAGATGATGACTGATTGAGAAGGCCAGTTTCTGTGTCAGTCCCCAAAAATATCGATGCAGTTCATGACATGATTCTATCAGGCCGTCGAATTGGGCTGAAACGGATATCTGAAGCACCGAATATTTCATACGAAAGCGTTCTTCATATAGTTCACGTTTTTGGACATGAAAAAAATTGCTGCAAAATGGATCCCCAAATGTTTGAATGTTGACCAAAAGCGTGCAAGGGTAGGAGCATCGCGTTCGATCTGTGCTCGATTTGAAAACGATGTAGACATCCTGTTATTATGGATGAGACTTGGATACATTTCTACGATCCAGAAACAAAGCAACCATCGATATAATGACGACACTCTGGTTCTCCAAGACCTAAGAAGTTTCGTGTCCAAAAATGCTGGAAAAGTTCTTGCTTCAGTTTTTTGGGATTGCCATGAAATAATCATGATTGATTTTTTGGGTAAGGGTAGAAGAATAACCGGAGATTACTATTCGACATTACTGACCACTCTACGGGAAAAAAATTGAAGAGAAAAGACGCGAAAAGCTATCCAAAGGTCTTTTGTTTTTGCAGGACAACGCCGCTTCACACAAATTTCATGTCGACATGCAAAAAATTTAAAAGGTCGTAGGTAAATTTTCTTTCAACGAGGAGGTAATAAAAGCTGTGGAGGCCTGGTTTGCAGAGCAAGAAGAAACGTTTTTTTTTGAAAGGTCTAGAGACGTTGCAGGTTCGCTGTAATAAATGTATCCAATTAAGAGGAGAATATGTTGAGTAATCAAATAATTTGACATTGAAATTTTGTTTGGTTCTATAGTAGGCTAAGAATTTTTCGATATATCCTCGTAGTTTAAGGAATGTTACATGTATTTTTCAGTAATAATTTGCTATTTTTTGAAAATGTCATCTTCTTCACAACAAAGCGCTTTTTCAAAAAAAATCAAAGAATAAAATATTCTTGAAATAGTCCAAGGAATAGCCTCTTGAATTTTTGCAGCATGTTCACCTAACTCAACACCCTGAATATAGGTCTAAATTTTGGTAGAGGTACTCTACAGGGTCCAAGGTGATCTGACACTCTCGAGTAAATCCCTCTTTAGCTGCCCAACTATAAAGATGATGACACGACACGTGTTTCGCTATCACAGAACTTCAGGTAGTTGAAGTTCAACGTTCAAACGTTTACTTATTGTTACTTATTCGAAAGAATATTTCAATTTTTACTGGGAGTTGTGAAAAAAGTTTCTGTGATTTCAAACGCAAAATTTTCACATGAAGTTCAAAAGTTTCTAAGCTTAAACGGGATTATTTCGGAAAATATGATTCCCATCCGTTTCTCTCGGAGAAAGCCGCTTGTTCACAAATAAAAACGATGTTTGTTTGTTGATGTGAGTACATCGCGCATCGTAACAAAAATATCATAATTATCTATAATAGCTTTCCCAGCAGATACCAACTCATAAAATATCGAAATAGGTATACTTGTTTGTAACAATAGGCCTTATCTATATTTATCTGGATTGGATTGGCATCGAAATGATGATATTCACCATTCTCCTACAGAAATTTGTCGATTTTCCACGACAGATTCACGATATTTTGTGGTATTTTCCAAAAGTGTGTTCTTTTTTGGTGAGTTTCATCAATTTTACATATCAGTCATATCACGATTTCATTAAGAGTTCAATCTTCGTTTACACCCTTCAAAAACGAAGCAACTCCGGACATATATGTTCATAGGAACATTTTTTCTCAAACGACTTGACGAATCGCCGTCTTAAGTTTCGCATCGTAGTTGGGAAACATCCTGTATAGTTTTTAACACGATTGGAAAAAATTGTAAAATGAAGATTTTCTTCGAGAAACCAGCAGCAATGTGGGGTCCAGTACTTGAATGGGTGACCGCCCTTGTTAAGATCCGAACAAGCTCTTGACTCAAGTCAGTGCTTTCTTTATTTTTTTTCTCCAACAACAGTAACAAGGATTTGAAATGTTTATCGAACTCTCAACTTGATCTTCAACTGTGTACTGCGACACACAAAGCAGAGACAGAAGAAAAAATCTTCTTGTGAACAGAAAAGCGAAAGTTTGTAGCTACTCTGAGGTATTTCAAGTGGAGCATAATTTTTCGTACCGATTTATAAATCTCTCACAGAGTAAGATTATGTGATTTATGTTGAAGGCATAGACACTATGGAAATTTCGAGTGGATATTGTTTCTAAGCAGCATAAACTCTTACAAGTGGCAGAAGTATTATGTGTCCCAGTCGAATTCAATTTGAATTTCAGTGCATTAATGCATAAGAGTAAACAATGCTGCGAATTTCACACAAGTGTACACTTAGTATCTAATAGCAATAAAAAAGATACATTAAATTTCTAGTATCTCTCGACCGAATACCCGATGAATTCCAAATATTCATTTGTCCAACATTTTTGGGATATCCTAAAGGTGCCTACACTGACATAATGCGCATGATTCAAAAACCTAACATAGGATTTTGCGCAGAAGCGCTCAAATTGTTCTGATGTGACGTGGGAATGCACGTCCAACGTCAACGTCAAGTCAATTTGAACGCTTCCGCGCAAAATCCTATGTTAGGTTTTTGAATCATGCGCATTATGATCCACGTCACGCCAGAGTAATCGGTAGGCACCTTTATTTCAGCGATCCTAAATCGGAATGAGAATTTCAATATTTTCAAATAACCTTCCAGCCTTAATCATTAAACCAAGAAATTGTTGAACGATATACGACATTCGAAAATTAATACTTGAACATTAGATCTAGAATAAAAAGTGTTACATAAAGTATCATTTCTAACTCACCCTGTTGTTTGAACGTTCTTTTTGAATGAAGACAATATTATCATTCGTTGAATCGTTTTTTGAAATCCATCCTTATAAATATCATAAGAATTTCTTTAACTTTATGGTTATAGGATTGCAAGAAGCTGAAATATATTCTGTTCTGTTTCAGGAAAATGGCTCCTCCAACAGAATCAATATCGTGCTTCTTTCAGAAATCATACAGGGTTCCAGGTAAGGTTCATTTTATAATTCAGAATTATCGTAAATTGTGATAGATGTAGATCGAATTAAAGATAGAGTTATGGATACAATAGAGCTATTATTATAGCATTTTAGAGTTGATATTTTGTAATTGGTATTTCAACACGAAATGTTTTCTCCTGAGGAAAAATATTCATATTCGTGCCTTCTCTATCAAAGTTGAAGATCTTCTGTTCTGATGAGATCAAACAAGACCGAAACAACATCTGTTCTTCGGTTAAATGGTCTATTCATCGTTAGCCTTACAGCCTTACAGAGCGGGCTGTTTAAAACGGAACAGCGGCTCTGTAGGTCGGCAGAACCGAATAGGCCACCCCAACCTTTTAACCTCACAAAATTGTGATTGAAGATTTTGATCTATATCTATATTAAAATTCAGTTGTATAAAATTTTCACTAAAAATTCACTATAAATAATAAATAAATGAGAAACAATGTAAAAGTACAAAAATAGGAGCAGTATCAAAATAAAACCAGTTAAGAAATAAACTGCATAAATATAATGAGTGACAACCCCAAAATTTAAAATGTGAAAATCAAAGATGGTGTAAGTGAAATCTCCATTTGAAAGTCCAATTTATTTATTTTTCCATTCCCTCCATTCGTTTTTGAGATATTCAAATTTAAATTTTATGCAGAATTGGTCATGCTGTGTGAATCAATCAAATTTTCACTAATTCATTCTTTGGTTTCTACAATAAACTTTACCTGCTGTACGCCAGGCATCAAAATATTACTGTTCGTTTCTTAAATTAACAATCAATGTGAAAACAGTGTATTCACAAAGGAATAATTTCTTTATTTTTCAAAGATGAGCAGTGCGTGAACCGTACAGGAGATTTACCATCAAAATTACACAATAAATGAGTAAAAATTCGATTGATATTTACCCAACTTGCTTGAAAAATAACCGACGATGTTTGAAATTCAAATGTGCCTAAATATTTCGAAAAAGAATGGATTGAAGAAAAAATATGCTGAACTCAGAATAGGAAGGCCTCTACAATGAGGTATCCCTATTCAAAAGAAACAAGTTTTTAAGAGTAAAAAATACGGTTGAATGCATTGCGAGTTGCATATAAAATGATAATCCAAATTGTATTTTCTCAAAAATTAAAATTTGTGTTGAAGAACATAAGTTAAAATTAGGATATAGGTCAAGAATACCCATACTTTTCCTTGTTCGAGTACCTAAATACACTAGGAATTTCTTCATAAACTAATTTTTAATTCACATTGATGATGAAGTTTTCAGTTTTTTCAAGTATAACTTTCAATTTATTCATTCTACTTCTTTTCAAAAGTTCATCATATTTCAAGATAGATTTTTTATTTTATTCTTTATGCATGATTATTACGAAGGTTGATTTCATTACTGACCATCAGTTTAATCAATTCATCATAAAGTTTTTTAATTGTGTAATTACTGAAAAAATTATGTGGTTTCTTCATTCATATTTGTATTGTATTGTGTCAAGAAAATATTATATGAATACATATATTCCATTCAATTTTATTTTAGCAGTCGGTTGGCCATGGAAATTTGACACATTTCCACTCTGTATAGTACGAAAGTGTGGGGTTAGGGGTTATGAAAAATAGAAAAATAAATTTTCGGGAACTTATTCTACGATGACATTCATCGAAAATTCTGTAGTAAACTTTTCGCATTAATTCACTCAAACATAAAATTCTCAAATGCCATCACTTTTTCGGGTCTCCCAATAGAGGAAATTCTTTGTCATCCTTTTATTCACAATCTTTCTGATTGTGGAAATATCCAGCTGAAATATATGTCGTTTAGATTCAGATGAAACATTATATAAATTCTCTTACATTGAATATGTTCGCTACCGTCTGACGTATTGTGGATTTTAGAATATCAGGGTATAACTATTTGAATGAGCGGACCTGAATTCTAAATAGCACTTCCTGAAACCCTGTTTCTTTTTTCAATCACTTTCGGCATTTTCGTAATAAAAATTGATATTAGTTGTGGCAACGGCGATATGACATTAACGACATTTCATGAGTGCCAACCTTACCGTTCTAGTTACAAAAACTTGAGAAAATTATTTCATGGCCAACCGACTGCTGAAATAAATGTGAATGCAGTATAGTTATTATCGATACATTACAGAAGTTTGTAAGCAGATTGAAAGTAATCAATACTGCAATTGATATAAACTGAACAGGTGAGTTAAACCCTTTCAAATCAACGTCTTATTGGTTCCATTCAAACTGTCTAGAATTTTCCCATCATCCACATGCAATTTCAAGAATGAACACTACAGCATCTATTTTCAAGGTACCAAAAATTTTTCAATTAAAATTCTTTCAATCCATATTTTATCTCGCTTATAAGTGCAAAATATTCAATGAGTTATCGATATATGTACTATATTTCTTTATCGGCATTTATCACCACAATCTCGTAAGAATCCAAATAGAACAGCGTAATTTCCTGTGATTATCGGAAAAGTTGAAACAATTTTTCATATACCGACAGTCGGTTGAGTGCTAGGCTAGCCCAGAACACGATAGTGTAGGCGTATTCCACCCAGTATTTATATTACATAGTTCGCGGAAATGCCGGGTCTGTCTATTATATGCAATAGATGCATTCCCGGGATAAATTCAAACCTTCCATCATCAGAGACCGATGATAGTGCCTATGTTCAGAGTATGACACCAAGGTCAAAACACACCACTCGAAGATCAAGCCCCTCGACTGGTCAAACATACGCTGACAGGCATCGATCTGCAGGATTTTGGAGATCTTGGGAGTTTGTGTATAGTTATCCGGAGTTGAATGTGAAAAAGAGTGAAACTCTGATAAATAAATTGTCCAAAGGTAAAAAGAATATTCGAAAATGGAGAACATTTTCAAGAAATGAGGGACATGCAAATCCTGAAACTAAAAGTTCATCTGATGCAAAGGAAACGTGTCCAGAAGTTTTAAGTCGGAGTAGGAGCCTAGATGAAGAACACGTAAATTCTGGAAGAAAGGAGCTGCCCTCTAATGAAGAAGGCCAAAGATCCGACATCATATCAGAATCAAGTGACAGCAATGAACATCTTGTGTTACCTCCAATTATAACACATGATGACATAGCTTGTATCGAATCCAATTTCACATCTCACATTGAGAGGTCAAATGATGAGAACTACTTCAGTATGGCCGGCAGTTCGAAAGGAGCCATTCCAAAGTATAAGAATGTTTCACAGATACGAATCCAAGATTTTAACAGCGAGAATTCGATCGATGAAGTGGGGCACATTAATCCTACTGAAACTGCTTCAAGCAGCACAGATGGTGAGTTTGAATTTTTTCATAAAAACTTTCATCCAACCATTCGAATCATACGAAAAATTATCAGAGAGATTACAAACCCCATTAAACGGACAACTTAAACAGCATTTGTGAATTGTCTTAAAGATTGGCATCGTTGTTCAACAGAGATTCTTTGAAAATTGCTTTCTCTAATGAAAATATGCGAAAAGGCGCATAAGTTCCATCTGCCAATCATGTAGATTGTTCCTTTCTTAGGTCTTGGTTCTTAGCACAGCCTTGTTCAAGATCAAAATGCAAAATCGCAGTAGGGCCTATGGTATCATGACTCAGTGAATAAAAAACATCGATCCGAGTATCATGGCCTTGATACGCGTGCAAAAGGTTAGTTCAGTGGGTGAATAGGGTACTCTAACGATTTGTTAAAATCAGCTGAACGTTCGTTGCCCTGAGGCACACAAAGCTTTTTATTATCACTGTAAAGAGGCATTTCTGAGAAATTTATAGTCTAATCACTCTAATCTAACGACAGGAAGAATATTTTTTCCAAAAACATGCACAAAACACAATACTCGACCAAAACAGCACGCGATTCAATGGAGGGAAAAGCTTGTGTGCCCCACGACAACGAACGACTGATTTTGACAAATCGTTAGAGTTGTAGGTTTACAAACAAGTGTAAAGGTGCCTAGGTACAGATTACTCTGACGTGACGTGTGGGCTCAAGTCATAGTGGGCATGATTCAAAAATCTAACCTAGGATTTTGCGCGGAACCGTTCATCCATAGTAACAATTCGGTTCAAGAAGGAAGTCTATATACCCTTGCACACTTTTGGTCAACAATCAAGCATTTTGGGATCCATTTTGCAGCAATTTTGCTCATGTCCAAATTGACGTGAACTATATGATGAACGCGTTCGTATGAAATATTCAGTGCTTCAGATATCCGTTTTAGTCCAATTCGACGATCTGATAAAATCATGTCGTGAACTGCATCGATATTTTCGGGGACTGACACAGAAACTGGCCTTTCCGATCAGTCTTCATCTTCAATGGAAAATTTACCTCTTTTGAAGCTTGAAGTCCAATTTTTCACGGTCGCATACGAAGGACATTGATCACCAAGGGTATAAAGCATATCTTCGTAAATCTGCTTACCTCTTAACCCTTTTAAATACAGGTACTTGATGATGGCTCGATACTCCAATTTTTCGATTTTCACAATTTCGCTGGACATCTTCTTTCTTTTAATTTAGTGTGTAACTCTGGTTTACTTTTTTGCGCCTAAAGTTGTTTCAGAAAACATGGAAACCTATTTATTATACAGGGTGTTTGAAATAAATTCCGGGTTCGAAAAAAATGCTACGAAATTTTCTATAAAATATGAACTGCCGAAAAAAGATGGTGTTGAACTTGAAAATGAGAAATGGGATTTCATCGAACTTTCGTTTTCGGAATATAAAAATGGCACTTTGCAAGAGCTTTATTCACATGAGATTATATTTTGAAATATAACTACTTCTCCTAGAAAATATTCGAACTGAATATTTCAAAAGGGATTGAAGACTTCGTTTTCAAGACGAGACAGGACTCTCGAGAACGAGAGA
Organism: Coccinella septempunctata; assembly: GCF_907165205.1. Lineage (NCBI taxonomy): Eukaryota > Metazoa > Arthropoda > Insecta > Coleoptera > Coccinellidae > Coccinella > Coccinella septempunctata. The sequence continues at coordinate 19,497,462 of NC_058196.1, forward strand.
ACGAGACTTCCGTATACTTAGCGTTACTATTCTGAAGTGCCATTCATAGGAATTATATTGATATGCTGGATTTGTTGGATTATATTCCACTCCTATCGATAAGATAGAATTGGAAGGAGATCTCGATAATTAACAAAGGGTGTAAAGTTCCTTGGACATCGTAGTATATAGCCATGCTATAAAATTACATTTATAGTAGTTTTCTTTTATCTATTTCTCTAAAGGACAAACCAGCCTCGTGTAAGGCCACTTTATACTTTATACCTTATCAATCTCGCTAAGCTGTTGAAATTTTCTCCTCTCTATAGAAATTCTTTCAAGTAAATTCATTGATACTGGGTGTTCTGTTTTCTATGTCAGCTTCTACGATAAAATTTTGTAGTTACCTCTTAAATTTGATGAAACTAACAAATATTGGGAAAATTCTCTACGAAGGGGGTCTACACCGTTTAAATTTTTTTTCTCTTGTGATATTCATGTGAAATGCGACATATGATACATTTTTGAAATCAGCAAAAAAATTGCAGCAAGATTAAAGAACTTTCCACTATAGTTCACATTTGAAAAATTTAAATTCTCTGTGGTATCTCGAAAATGACTGGATCAAAAAATACAATAATATCATATTGAAATTCCTCATGAAAAAGTGCCTATATAATGTAACAACAGATTTCGAATACGAGTTCGAATAAGCGAGTTATTCCAGCTTCATTAAAACTGAGACGTAGACAACGAATTTTGCCCACCCTGTACACGTTTCAGCGAGGCAGTTCAAGTGAAACTTCCAGAAAGGAAACGAATCATTTATTTTCGACTTAAATATCCCTCATTTTTGGTTCCCATATACCAAGTGTCATTCAAATCAGCAACACCCTGTAGATCTGTTTTCCTTTTCATGCGAAATTTGAAGGTCGAGTACCGCGAATTGATATTTCGATACGCCTCTGCGTAGAAATGCTAAAAATAAGCCGTGATTCACTTCTTGAATAAGTAAACATCTTTATAGGTCTGGAGAAATAACAAAAGATTTATTATTCTCGTAGCGTATTGATTTCGATTGATAGGTTCCCGGAAAGTTAAACAGGAAATAGGTTATCCCCTCAAACGCGTGCACACGTTGCAATCGTGTCGAAATTTATCGATACTTTACTTTCATCGGGATGATATTTCAGAGTATTAATAGAAGGTGATCGATACATAGGGAATTTCATTTTCTCACTCAATAACAAAAATTCGTTTTGGTCCATAATAAGTACGAAAATCGAAATGGAATTTCAATATTCTGGAAAGAATCCCATTGGATTTTCATTTTATTTTCACTTCAAAACTCTCTTTGGATGCAATTGTGCATTGAATCATCAACTGTTTTCTATTTTGAGATACACAAAAGAATTTCTGTATGCCCCGAATACTGGCATAAGTAATTCCATTACTTATGCCAGTATTATTATGCCCATATATTATTATGAATCAATTTGGATAGGATAAATACAACAAGAGATAAATTCAATCTGGGAGTACTCTGCACATTCTGAAATTTTTTGGGGTTTTCACTCTTTCAGTCTCTGAAACAAAATAAATTAAAAAATTGAAATAATCGATATTCTCCCTGGTGCAAGTAAGATGGAAAAAATTGTTGCCTGTCAATGAACGAAAAATTAAACTTCATGGTAAAACTTTGTAACGTTTCGGAGTCTATATCACACTCCTTCATCAGTCGAATTCTTGAAAAACTTTAGAATTGTAGTTTGTCAATCGACATTTGTCAACACACAGTTGATTGTTGATTCATTTAATTTTGGCATCAATCCAAATACGATCTATTCCTATTGAACAATTGGCCAAATTATTATTTTTATTCAACAAAACACAAGTGGACTCTTTAATTTTTCGTTTATGATTTCGGTTCTGTCCTTAAAATGTTACTGTTATTCAAATCCATCATACGGTCTCCTGTATTAGAACACACACGATCTGCAATCTGTGATCTATTAATTTCTCTATTTTTAATGTGATTTTTCGCGCTTTCTTTTTCTAGAGGTCTAGACGTCTCACCTGTATAAGTTTTACTACAAATACAGTGAATGTTGTAAACACAATTTTTTGATTTTTCATTCAATGGTTTAGTTTTCGTAAGTATAGGTCTTAAATCATTTCGAGTTTAATAATACCTCTTTTATTTTTGGTGATTGTAATATTTTCATACCAAACTTTCAAATCACTGACCATGTTTTCGGAAATGTCTAATTTTTCTGTTTTTGCATTCCTTATTTTCGGTTCACTTTGGAACACGTAGTTGAATTGTCTATTGAATCGCCAACTGTTTGGTTTCTTGGAACCCTTCTTCTTAGGGTGCCATCTTCTTATAGATGGTTGGCTACAATTTCGACAAATCGTTCTCGATCTTGAGTCATTCTTAGCAATGCTTCAGAACCTACACCATCAGTCCAATCTATTAAATTCTTTAACCAGAAATACTGTCTCCTCCCAGGCCCTCTTTTACACTCAATTTTGCCCTACATTATCAGTCTGAGGAACCCATATTTCCTGCTCCTATATCCACAGAACAACAATTACTAGGCATCAGGCTCCTCTCCTGAAATAGTAAAAATTTGTAATTTTTTCTCATATCGACCTATTCGGTTCCGTTGAAAAGATACAAAATGCGTAAATTTAAAAAAAAAATCCTTTTTTCTCCGAAACAACTAATTCCAAAACACACTATTGAAGAGTTCCATCTCTCTTTATAAAGAGAGAAATTTTATATGTAAAATTTACCTACCTAGAGATATAAAACCTAGAAAAAAAATCAAGAAAAGAATCTCGTTTCCTGAAACTTTTTAGGGTTTTCACTCCCAATCTCTGGAACAAAATCAATTGAAAAATTTGTCAGGAGCAAATCAAGTAGAAAAAATTGTTGCCTGACAATGGACTGAAAAAAGAACTTTGAAATTATAATTATATATAGTAACGTTTCGGAGTCTATATCAGACTCCTTCATCAGACGAAAATTAATTTACGCAGAGGCAAATCGTTTATTTCAATTTTATAATTGATTTTGTGAAAACCTTAATAAAAAGAATGAAAAGTGATAGCGCCTTAACGGCAATGAATAAAATAATGAGGATAAATTCAGATGCATACCACCCGACGAAACCGAACCCATGGTCAGCATCTGCTTTCCTTCGGTGGAGCGTACTCCATTTGGGGCCTTGACGATGGCAAATTGGCTAGCTCAATTCAGACCGTAACACCATCGTCGGGTGGTATGCATCTGAATTTATCCTCATTACTTAATAAAAAGTTTCAGAAAATGCAGAATCCTTCCAGAATGAATTTCAATCGATATCTGAAAGAATCTAGTTGTGTATTATCCAAAAATTCACGAAATTCGTTTCGACTTACAATCATTTCTTATTATTATCTTTATATTCATTTATATTATATAACCAAGAATTATTGGTGCTGGTTTGTAATGAAGAATACGATACAGTCTTATCAATTTTTTCAATATGAAATGGACAGAATACAATTATTTCATATAGAGTTTCACAAATTCTTGATGTGAAATTGTTTATCCCTTTCAATGTTACTATAAAACCTCCAGGAAGACGAAAAAAACGCTTTTTCCTTTATTCCGAGGCTATTTCTACATAACCCGCAAATCAGATACTTATTTTCAAAAAGTAAGAAATTGGGTAAGCCTATCCTCTGTCGCCGAACCTGAAGATGCTAAGGATTATAGAAAACACTATAATATGATCTACAATCCTTGAATTAGGCCGCAGTCATGTATAAACTCTTCTCGGAAGATCAATAAACGAAACCTGAGGCGCTCTCCCACTATTCGGTTTTTACCGTAGTCAACCCGCGAAGGATTATTTATCAGGTTTTGTCCGTAAGGCTTCTCTTACACATCTCGTTTTCGAGGTCAGTTATGTGAAAATTGACTTATTTTGCATCTCATTGATCTCCTTGAAATCTTGTTTCGGAGCAAATTTGATTAAACATTTCAATTACAAGTAAATCAAATGTAGGAAGAAAAAGTTTATTCGTTCCATCATACGGCATTTAAACATTTATGCATACGGCAGGTCTAAAAGGTCAAAGCTACCCAGAATACGTCCGGTGGCAGACAGTTTCAAAGGCATAAAGTATATATGCGAAAACATGAAAAACTCTGATGTTTGGCTCCTCATGATTATGTACTACATAATCATGAGGTGTAATAAATCCTAGCTAGCTGCACCAGAATACCAAACAACCATGGATATGTTGCTCGCCGTCTTTTGTGTCTGTGGTCGGGTTAAGGTTAGAGCAGTGTTAATTTTTTTTATCCAGTTGTTTAATTAAGTGGAGAATAACTGATTGGGCACTCAATATCTCAGAGGTTATGTGTTTTGAAATATACCTCGATATGCATCCCACCTCATTTCGAATAGTAAATCAGATAATCAGAATCACCCTGTAACCATAAAGTAAGTGGGTCTGTTCTGTGCCTGTAACCGCACCCTTGTATGATGGAAAATAACTAGGGAAGTGGAAACACGTGCAAAACCTGAATAAACAGTTGCCGATATCCGTTATCTCTATTTCAAGCACTGATAAACTCCAGCAGAAAGCTTCAATCCTGCTTATGCCCTTCGATATCTGATGCTTTTTCTCAATGAATGAGTGATGGCGCCAGTACATTATTGGAATTTCAGTTTCATCACCGAGTTGATAACATATCGGCAACAATTCATTAATACAGTCGGGATCAACGTTTATGGATTTATCGATTCGCAATCTTTCGAACAATGGAAGTATTTCGAGGGTCATAGTTCAAAAATAATCAGCCCTTGGAACATCATGATTAAAAACTTGAGGATTTCCAATCTTTTTGGCCCTGGATATTTACGTCTGTGAGCCGAAAGTTTTGCAAAGGCGTACTATACCGAGTAACTTGTACATATTAGATTCTTGAGGTCAAAAGAAACAGTTTTCACAGTTATTTTCCATTTAGATAAAACGATTTCAAGTTATTATAATGAGCTATGCCACCCCTGGAAAAACAAAATCCCCTTTAGAATTACCAGGTAAATCTATGGCCCTATACACATCTGTGGATCTTTTAAACAAAATTTAATTCGCCCAAATACCCAATTTGTCGAATTTTGCAGATATTTTTTATTTTTGAATATGAAATGACCTACTTGCATTACGAAAAACTATGAAGAGTACTTTCATTCTCAAAAATGATCAAATATTTATTAGTGAGAGTTCAATCTACTTCTGCATTGGATTGGACAAAGGATGTCAGTCTAATGCGCATGGTCGGATGAGCATCTTTAAGGTTTTTCGCTGCCTAAAAGTCGGCGCCCTAACAAATACTTGTGATCGTATTATTGAATGGAAGAAAAACGTGAATCACTAACTTAATCACTTAATGAAACAGTATTACTATAACTAGATAAGAAGGTATATCGTTTTATTGTTTCCTAAATGAAAATGACGAATAACGGAAAGTATGAGAAGACACCGGATATAAATGTGATATCGAAGAAACAATTATTATTTTTTTCAGTCATATGATGAACAAATTAGTCACCACATATGAATTGTAGATAGACAATGTTAATAGCGAGTTTATGAGTTTAATTTGAAATTTACATGGTTTCATTATCACAAGGGAGCCACCAAATCAAGGTTTGAAAAATCGGTAAATGTTCGTTTGTACTCAAAATTGTGTTGTCTTGGGAGTTAGGTACCAAGTATCAGTAAATTGTAATGAACTCATTTGGCCCACTTCAAATGCTTGAAGCCCGAGATCTAAACGTTTCCTGAAAGCTTGAAACGAATAACAGAGAGTTGATTGATGTTAAATAAAATATTCCTGAATGTCGCAGAAGCTTGTTGGTTTACAATATATTCTCAAAGCTGAAAGACAATGAAATTTCACATTCAATAAAAAGTTTTCAGGATTATTACAGTTACAGTTTTTATTGAATGTTGCATTTTTGTCAGTTTTCAATTGAAAGTTTCGTTGCCTTTTAGGCTTAAACAAATAATAAATGATGTAACCATATGTCTAAAATTCACCGAGATATTCAAGAGAAATTCTACGTTTCTGAAGTAGGTAATCCATTCATAACAAAATCACAAATGTTTCTACAAGTAAAACTCAAAAATTACTCCAAGGATAATGAGCACAATAAAAGAAGAAGAAGAAGACAATGATCGAAATCAAAGGAATGAATAAGAAATCCTTCTGACAAAAATGATGTATTTTTTATTGAATATGTTTGAAATGTCACATTTTGAAATAAACCATTTCAACCGTTTCCCAAAAAAAATTATTTTAAGTTCTTAAAAATGAAAAATAAAAATGGGTTAAAGCGTTTTGTGTCAATTGCACAAGTTGGCAACGTCGACTGAAATATGCGTTGATAATAAAAGACAACAAATACACTATCTTGATGAGATAGACAAAGATGTTTGTCTATGAAGTCTGCGACGAACGAAGAAGGTCATAAAAAATTTTATGGGATTTTTATGGCCGGTTGCTGTTGAGGCTTGCCAGTAAGTACACGCCTTATGATTGCTGTAAATAAACAGCTATTATTTTATAAACAAGCTGATCGGACATTGTTCTTTTTATTTTCTAGTAGGCGCTGTTGCCAAATCGTGAACTTGAAACAGTGCGATTTAAATTTTAAAACCCCATATTTGAAATATGGTAATGATGCAGTTCTTATACCATTGATCATTTTATACAATCATTATGATATTCCCCTACCTAATTTTGAAAAAAATCAAGTTGGGGTTGCTTTGCCTGGCCGGTAACTCATTCCCTAATCCCTTACTCTAGAAGTTACCTTGAAATATTCAGCGGGTTTTCAAAGATGTAGAAAAAAATCGTCAGGTGTACGTTCTCGAGCATGTCAGATTAAGATACTGTATATGCCCTATGTGTCTCTGATAATTAATTTATGTTAATGTGACAGTCTGCGTGGTGGGGCTGGCCGTACGGAAGAGTTGAAAATGGTGAAAAAAAAATTTCGGGAGTGTCAGATTTTTAGAAGATATGTTAATAGGACCCAAAGAAAGTTACTTTTCAAGAGACTGACAATTCGGACGTACACACAAGGTCACAGAGGTCCTTTGAAAATGCAAAAAAATCGTTACTTGTACTCGAGCGTGTCAGATTTTCATACAGATGGTTAATCTCGGTGTTGCAGACGTGTTGGCCCTTTAATTTGAAACTAATCAGGGGTGGTTTTCTTCATCTGACAGCTTGAAGAGTATTACAGGGCATTTTTTTTTAAATCTCCCTTCCTTTACATCTAATCGTTTCTGTATTCATTATGAAAGTTGTAGAGCATAACATTTTCTACAACTATTGTCTGAGCTAGAGGGTGATATGGGCGAGGAGCTTAGCCACAGATGCGAAGGCCAAGGTCAATGTGGAAACCCTGTCTAATGTACATTCATCGCCATATATCTCAAAAACGTTAAAACGTAGAAAAAATTGCTGCGGACAAAATTTGTAGAAAATGATATGCTCTACAACTTTAATAATGAATGCGAAAACAATTCAAAGCCCAGGAGAGCAGATAATTCAAAAAAACTGGTTTTTGTGACCTTTATGGCCAATTTTTATTATTTCGGCTTGCTGAAACAAGTTTGGTCCATTGATTTCAAGATTTAAATATTTCTGCATAGCACAAGTAAATATTCCATTCAAAATTAGCATTTATTACTGATATTTCCTTCATCTCAAGATTTGTATAGAAGACTTCCGAAATTCCACGCTTATGTAAAAGTGTATAAATTCATATTTGAAGAGTTGGACTTTTGCAGATTGGTATTGACTGGCTTCTTTTTATCCCAGTTTTCCCCGATAAAGTTCAGATAACTGCTGGCCTGTTATATGATGCAGAATCACATGATCATTTCAGAACAACATGAGTTCAATGTTCATGGAACCAGTGTATTTATTTACCAGTTCAAAGTTGTATAGTTGAATCATCATTAGGTCAAGGGATGGCACAAAAATATTACTACATTTAATCACTGAGCGATAAATATTCCAATCGTAACCGCAATGGGAATTTTCTTATCTACGAATATTCTGACCAATTTTTGCATAAATAACTCATGCAGGGTTAGCATTGCGTGTGTATGAATCTTTCGAAATATCACTGGGTTTTTTCGATGCTGGAACCAGCAACTATGTAATCTTTTCAGTCTTTTCGATGCTATTGCGGTTGGTTCTTTCATTTATTTCTCCTTTTTGGAGATTCAAATTATACAAGGTTCTCAGCAACTAGTTGGCCATTCCTCATTGATGTGATCTCGTGGACTTTGAATTCGCAACTGTTTTGCACTCAACAACTAATGTGTTTCTGCTGAAAATATACTTGTCGATATCTTCTGATTGAGTTATTGTTTTTCAATTAAATTTTGTACAGCTCAAACGATATTAAATAGATAGCACGTAACGAGAAACATTGGATTTTCATTTTCAGTTTGGAATGTTTACCCCGTATATGCATTTACGAGGATTAATTTAAAAGTTTGAAGCCTGCATTGATAGCTGTCTTTGTAACAATGATTTTTGAATTCGGCAGAGCAAAGGCGGATTCAATTCTGAATGAATCGACCTAATAAGACTCGGTTGATTTGAGAGGAAATAAATTTTTCTGAATGGATTTTTATAGAGATTATTGGAAATATATTTTTATTCATTTTTTTTATACATCCTGAATCCTGATCTCTCCACGAAGCTTTTTTGTTTAGATTCTGTATCAGCATCAGATTGATACTGGGAACTGAGACTAACCTAAAAAGTGGATAACTACAGTGATTTTAACACTTTTATGGGGATTGGGGGATTTGTGACGCACAACACGAAAAACACAAACCTGACCAAAAAATCTGATACAGATTTCACACGTTCACGTGTACCTAATTCAACTTTTTTTTTTTATTCCAGTTGGAGATTCATCGAACAGGAAGAACTGGAAACACAGTTTCAGCAGAGAAGGAAAGAATAAAAATACAGTCCTCCATTCGGAAGGTTAGTATATAATTTGTTCAAGTATTATTTTCTTTCGATCTTTCGATTGCTCGATCAAGCATTTGGTAGAATAAATAAAATTGAATACATATATGTACTCATATGAATATTTCTGAATTTGAAATCAATCTGAAATTGAAAGTGTGTGAATCATTATTCGACGCCAAAGGAGATTCTAAACTTGTTGATCAAAACGGCTATTGTCAATCAATGGCAGTAGATATTATCATTAAACTCAACTGTAATACAGATAAACAACACAAACAAGCGTATTATCAGCATACACCAGTCTGTATATACTTATCAATATATACTTATTTCGTAAGCAACGAATGTGAGTATGAAATCAGCTGATTTAGAGAGTTCGGTAAATGGTATATTTGTCCAAACCGCTGCGTCTCGCCGGCCGCAAGACAAATCGACCAAAAGTCGAAGGTGCCAAGGTAGCAATCTCAGACCTGGAGTCAGTTCGGAAATAAGAGAAAAAACTTGGGAATTTCAAGATTTTTGACGTTTCCAAACGTAAATGTAAACAAATCCACGATCGCAGAATAAACTCCTTTCTGTCTCTGACAGGTTAACGTCAGTTTGACAAAAGTGAGGTACAATGCCTCGGTATTTATGAAATTCACTTCATTATGTTCCTTTAAGGCAAATCTACAAGTAAAGGTAGATCTCCTGGTATATAAGTTATACTTCCTCTAGTAGGTACCCTTTCCAAAATTTGTGACATGAATTTTATTTTTTGTATTGTTGGGTCAATATTAATAAGTTTGCTCGAGAACGCTCTTCTTGGATGGTGAAAAATAATATATTATTCATTGTTTATTGTGAATAATTGGGAGTAGGTATGCACACTGTAAAATCAGAAAATGTTCATTCAATGCATATCCGAATAAATAATTTCATAAAAAACAACGTACTGATATCGATGGATGCTTGTAATTTTCCTGCATAATATACAGGGTGTCCCACGCTAGGTGGCCTATTAGACGTTTACGGAGAACGGATCATAGGATTGTTCTGAAAATTTGGGTACTTGGGTTTATGCTTCTGATCCAGATGACTAAAATATTATCAATGTTCCGCTGTTACTGTTCATACGAAAAAATACTGCAAACTTCGTTATTTCAAATGGGGCACTATATTATAACTTTTTTTCTTCCCCATCTGAGTATTTTTGTCTTTCCTATTTGTAATACTTTCAGAGAAAATAAGAGTTTTCCACAAAATTATTCCAAAAACTTGGATCCAATTAAATAGACATGGAAAAGACATTTCAGAGTTTAGGAAGCTGAAATTTTTAAAATCGGTACAATTGAGATCCTCAGGATGAAGATCGTATAGAAAAAAACTTGGTTGATATGGAAGTGAATCTCAAATACAATGATCTATGTGAAACTCAACAGTTAGTGATTTTGTCTAGAAGATGTAAGATTGTAAGTTATATATCTACATACATATATATTTTTGAAGAACAATTTTTTGTATGATATGAGATCAAAAAATAATGCATTCGTCTTAAAAAAAATTTCCACCCTTATTAGTGCAACAGATTTAAACAAAATGAATAAAGTGTCGTATTCCCAGTGAAAAAGTGCCACTAGAAAGATTTTATCGTTTTTAGATATTTTTGAAATTAAAGAAATTATATATGGCACATTTTCGAAATCGACAAAATATAGTTATATCTTCAAAACAAATGAAGATATCTTGGAACGATTTCCACATATGGAATTTTCACGGAAATCGAGCCCAGGCTTCCTCTCAAAATTTTCGACTATTTAGTCTAGAAGAACCAGAAACACCCAAAATCAATTTTGGATAACCTGTTCAAGCGAATGGCTTTCATTTCATTTCGTGCAACACTTGAAATAACATTGACTGAATATGAGGAATTCATTCGTCCCCTCTTTATTTTTATTGCTTACTAATGCATTTCAGTATTTTTCATTTGTTTTTGTTTCATTACTAAATGTGTTCATTAAAGCTCCGACTACCTGCATATGATTTTTCACGAATACTTCCACGTTTCATATTCAATCATGTCTATGTCCTTTTTAGGTGAGAAAATTAAATTTTTCTAATTTTGATATATAAAGTGACACTTTTTAAAACTCATTGACGTTTTTAAACGTTTAAAAAGTAAAATATTTCGCTTTCATAGTAACCGAGTGAAAAATCCGAGAGAAGCTTTTAAAACCGTTTTTGGTACTTTTAATTTGAAGTCATAGCAACATCCTATTCAAAATTAGGAAAAATATTTTGTGAAACAGGTTGAGAAACACTATTTTTCGTATTTCGCGTTCTCGCTTTGCTCGTTACGCAGAAACACGCTCATTACGAGAAATAATGTTTTTCCCAACTGGTTGCACAAATAACTATTTTCTAACTTTGTCCAATTTCAAAAATTCATAAAAAAAGAATTACCAACAAACTAAATTTAGTTTGTTCCTAAAAAGCGGAAAAATCATTCGAAATTCGAAGTACAAAGTGATAATTTTACCCTAAACACTATTAGGATCAATGGAGTCCGGTACTGGAATTGAAATAATAATCGATATCTCTCTGACTCGATCTCGGCGTATGTCAATAACGTACTAAGTATCAATAAATTCCGTCGATAAGTTAGCCTTCATGATGGTCTCAGTAGTTCCACTAATTTCGAAAATCACCCTGTACCTTTCTATGGAAAGCCAGTAATTAATTTTTATAGTCAATCCGTGTCCCATGCGACACCCTGTAGGTATGCAGAGTAGATGGAAGGTATAGTGAGAATCATAGACATATTAAAATATAATAAGTCTATGGTGAGAATACGCAAGAAACTTGAAGGAAGGATTATGGTATGGACATGGAGGTTATAGTCAGAATCAACCTTAACCTGGAATCTGGTACCAAAGCTGGTACAGAAGCTCTTAATTGCTATTCTCATTCATCAGTCTGATCGCCAGTTACACATGAAACACGCGGACTTTCAAATACGGTTGATTTATTGCTTAACAATCACCATACCTACACTTTTACAATATTTACTTCACAAACGTCCACAACTCAGAATATATCATTTCTTTGAGGCTCTTTTTTACTCGGGGAGCTCCAAAACGTGAGAAAAAGTAATCATCTCACCGTGACGACCATTTTGGAACTCCCAGCACAAGCTAAAAATCACGTTTAGACGTCAACTTTGATAATTCTTTGATTGATTTAGTTGACAGGTTGAACGTCAGGTATTTGAATTCTAAAATCTTCTTCAGAGCTAGTTTCATCGTCTATAATACTCTAGGATATAACTGTTGAAAGATTTGAAGCAAATATACCTCAGAAAAATCACAAGAGACACTATCAGGAGAATTAGTATTAATTTCTACATTCGCGCAGTTAATATGGATTGAATTCTTCAACCAAGTTTATTTCATAGAATTGGTGCAAAGGCTATAATACGAGAGAATAAACCAAATATGATTACAAAACTGCTAGTCCAGAAGTGTACAGTTAAAACCCAGGTTTCATCTACGCCCATGCCAATAGCTTTCGTTGTGTGGGTGGAAGTAATACCTGCCCGAATTAGAACAGGACGTTTCCATGTTTCCTTCCACCTCCACTGCTCAATAAACTTCAAAGGAATTCTTATTCATTTGAAAATTGTTTGTTTCCTCTATCACCCTCTCTTTCTCAATAATTGTTTATTTGGTTCTATCCAATGGATACCGCGCAGTAGTAGTAAGCAGCGAAAACGAGTATCGTGTCACGCAGCAACGTAACACACCACTATTCTACAGATAGCCAGCCTGCAAACAAGAGTTAAAAGTACGGTTTGATCGTTCGCAGTGAAGTGATCGTGAATCGAGTGATTCCTACCTTTGACGAGACGAGTTTTCGAAAATTGCCGAAAATGCTAACCAGTCGACAAAGCAACTGTGTTATTGTAAGTTATATTCCTCCTCATCAATTATATATAATTTCCTGGAAAAACTTTCGAATTGGCACAGGCAAATTCACACTTCACCGAATTTCATGGCCAACTTGTTTGTTTATGTTTACGTTTTCGGCATTGAAAGAACGTATATTTGAGGTTGGCCTTGGAATTGATAGTGTTAGATTTCGTTATTTCAACATTAGGGTACCTTTCCGTTGCTGTCGTGAACAACATTCAGAATACATAATTAATTTCTGTCCTCCTACGAACCTCTATATTCGAATTACATCATTTGCATGGATAATGTTTCGACTGTCTCTCGAACAAGAAACAGCATTTTCTCGATCAATAGAATTCATTATGGGGGTGCTGAATATCGAACTTTTTAAAAATTCATTTCCAAAACAATCTGAAGTGCCTCATATTTATTGATTCATCATTTGATGTTACCCTAAAGGGTGAACTTCCATTTTATTCCAGTTATAGAAAAATCACCCTCGAAAATATTCTAGGGTCTCATTCATGCCCTTCCAATGTACGGCGTTCGACAAATCAATGAGTTGCATAAATGAACGAATCATCAAAATTATTCTCATCCATGTATATCATTTAGCGTATCATTATGTTAAAACTGCCTGAAAATGGACAATTACTATGGAAAAGTTTTCAATAAACCCCCGAGAAAATATGACTGGTTCATTATTATTAATACGTTTTCCAATTCTTCGATTCATACTAGGGTATATATCCATAGATATGAGCCTTTAGCTTAGTCTAGGGGTAACTAAATTATTGGTAGGGTATATCATAGAAATAGATCATTTAAAAGAATTCTTTTCGTCGCTTTAGTAAAATATGATTTTTAAAACCAATCCAAGACATAGAATCACAAGAAAATTTCATCATCGACAGAGTTTCAGAGTTTACTTTTTCATTTAATAATATTAGTTTTACGGATGAAGCTTATTACACAATAGATAATATACACTGCGCCATGTTGAGGGAGAAACATCTTATTGGAAATACTGGGTATCATTTTATATAAGAAATTCTGAGAAGACTGGTATGTGATTCGAGCAAGGATTGGACACCACATTTCTCTATCAAAATTTTCCTATCGCGTATTTATAATATGACTGCATAACATGACTTATCACTATTCTACTGTCTATTCACATCGATGGGATACCTAGTTGATGAATAACAATTTCGATCTCTAACATTTGCTCGAATTTTGTCACATTTTATTTTTTATTATACAGTAGAACTTATTCAATAAACATTTAGGAACTTCAATTTCATTCTACAGGATTTAACGTCCATATTTTTTGCGGGGTAATTCTATAGGTCAAAATATGAAGAAAACTTCATCTCAACTTAGATCCAAAAATGAGCTATAGCCTCTTCAACAACAAAACCAAAAATCTAGAAAAATTGCGAATAAACTGAATTACTTCCAATTTTCTAAAAGCCTTTTATCTCCACAACTGGTGAGAATCAGTAAATTTGTTTTCACCAGTTAGGATTTTGGGGGATTCTTCATCTTTTGCCCTGTAGAATCACACCTTGAAATATGTGATATTTAAATCCGGTCGCCCTGTATATATAGACAAAAAGGAAGAATTTCTTCAGGTTCTTTAGGATTCTCTATAAATTTTAGTGACTTCTAATATGTGGTCGACCGAATAAAATATATAAGATACTTGTAGAGGGCCTTATAAATAGCTAACAGCGTCACAAATCTGAATGTATTCTCCTAATTATACTTATAACCGAGACATTTCGAATTATCTAGTCGCCGCAATCCGTATTTCTAGTAAGAGTCAGACAGACGGACTCAGGAAGATTTCCTTATTTAATTCATGTCATTGAAGTTTAGGTGTGACGTAAGGTTATCGACAATTATGTCGATTGAGGAACGTTCTCTGTGTATGTTTTGAAATATACAGAGTGTTTTCAAAGGTGAGGCTTTTTTGATAGAAGGTAGAAGTCATCAAAATGAGTCACTTCACCAAACATATAAAATATTCAAGATGGCTGAGCTACAACCCCTGGAAGTTCGACAAAATTTCATTATAAGTACGGGACTGTGGTTTATGACTTCGGCATCGAAAAACGAAACAAAACATAAACATATGGCTGGACAATGATTAGTTAAGTAGGTACTTCCGAGTATATCTGATTAGTTGCATCAGGCCACTTGAAAAAATTGTTGTATTGAGCGATTTAGGGTGAAAAAAGTGTAGAAAGTTGAAGCAGTTTATTGAAAGTGCTTATGTTGACAATTACTATTATTGTTGCTTTAAGTCATCCCATTTTTACGACGATTGTTCTAGAGGATTTGAACAAGAAGAAGATCGTGAATAATTTAGACGAATTTTATTGATGATCTTCTGAATTAATATTCTATTTTTTACACTTGGTCCTGAGTATTTTTCTGCCACTTGGTATCGAAATTAGCCTTTTCATAAAATCGTTTAAATTTCCGTTTTTATTCCCACGTAAAAATACAACGGTCAAATGTCCTGAACGAAACCATATGGTTGAGTCAGTCATCACAAGAAGTTTTTTTCCCATTGCTTTGCGATAATTCTGAATCTGTGATCATTTGTATTAGAATCTATTTCAGTAATCATTTTCAATTTTTCTGCAACTTTGTCATTTTAAAAGTTTTGTGTAGGTGATTTATGGAGAAACGCGTTATTTTTACCAGTTCTACCTTCAGTTCAAAAAAAAGCTCACCTTTAAATACACCCTGTATAGTGTTCAAATAAACGAATGTTATATTTCGATTATGGAAATAATATGAAACATGGTGCTGATAAATTGATGGATGTCCGAAATAATTAATTATCAATGTTCAAATAGCTAAAATGGAACAACTAATGGGCAAATAAACAAATGGATCAGCAAATTAAATAATGAGCAGGCATAGGAATAATACAGATATGATGATATATCTATTATTCATATAAAAAAAAAACCTTCATCATTTATCTTTAGCTACAAATGAAAGGATTTGTGGAATATTTTGAATTCACTTTAAATTGAAACAAAATGCCGCAAAATGCATCCTGTTTCGTCGGTAGTTCATTCGAGCATACAGGTTGTGCAAGTTATCTCGGGCCAAATTTGACAGGGTGATTCTACAGGCAATTTTCATCAAAAAAGTACTTATAGAGTATACAGTTTGAGTCTTTGACTCGTACAAATATTTTAACAGTAGATTCTTGAGGTCATTCACAATATATCACCCACGTCTTCCAATTTTCTCATTATGGCCATTACGTACCACAAAAATACCAAAAATTCAAAGAATCCAACTCTTAGAACTAAGTTGGACTCTATCTGATGAACATTTGAACGTTTTGTATAATAAAAGTATTCTTCATATTTTCTCGTATAATGAGCAGTTTTCGAGTATTTCGATGTTCAAAAATAAAAATATCTGTGATATTCGAAAAATTGGGTACTTTGACCGAATGCAACTTTTTTTAGAAGATGTCACAGACTTAGCTAGTTATTCTGAAGGTATTTTTGATTTTCCAGGGCAGGCACAGCTCCTTATGAAAACTGAAAATGGCCGAACGAAAAAAAATGTATAGGAAAACAGTGTTTGTTTTGACCTGGAGAATAAACTGTTGAAATATTCGTACGAGTCAAAGACTCACCCTGTAAATATATGAATCAACTCATCCCTTATTCCAATTGTTTTTCCACCATGGGAGAAAATTTCTCGTTTATAATATAAAAAAAATCATTTGAGTAAAATATTATGTGAACTTCGAATCGATTTGCCACACTTTATACCCCTGATAGAACCGGGTCTCGATAACGATTTGCTTACCCAAAAGCCTTCGAATACTGTTCCCGTTAACCACCCTTTCATTCCCACTGAGATTTCATTCATGAATGAGGAACAGGTTTAAGAATTGGAGGGATTGACCAGGCAAGGCCCCTCTCGTATTACACGATATAAAGAATAGATTTCGCCCTTGCATATGACGCAATTTCGAACATCGGGCGTAATTATTTGGACTCTGCTGCAGAAAAATATTAGATATCATCGAGGATATTATTGATGAATATTCAAATTCCACGTATTCTACGTCAAAAATAAGCCCTAATATGTCATACAAACATATGTCGACAAATGCTTCTTATCCGAGGTACAGGGTGTTGAATTTATGGAAAAAAATGTTTTTTATTAATAACTTTTACAGTGCTCGAAGTATTTTTATGAAATTTGGGACATAGATTTTAAACGTAAGGGTGCACTTTTTGCATAAAATTATTATTTTTCATTCAACCAGTGGCGTCTGTACTGCATCGAGACTGAATATTTTCAGATAAAAAAGTGATACGCCACTGGTTTTTCCAACAGTAAAAATTACTCTGAAATCCTTATTTGATTTGGAGCAAATTCGGTCTCTTGACATTTCGACGTAAGAGGTACCGTTTCCGAGTAAAAAAATTAAACACATTTTCTAGAAATCGCTAAAATTTCACAAGGTACATAATAATAAAATAAGACTATCTTCGTGAACGAAACGGGTAATTAAAAAAATAAGCGTTAACAGACACACTCAAATACGAATTTAAAGAAGCTGAATTTCGATTTCTTACTTCTATATTTTAACACCCTGTATTTCGGAGAGGATGCATTGCACGACATATTTTTATGTAACAAACAATGGCTTATTTTTGACATAGAATACGTGGTTAAAATTTCTTGGTTAAGATCCGTACCACCCGGTATATTCCTACTCTAGTATTTAAAACTCTCATCCTCAGAGTCCACTGAATTTGTTTTCCTCCCTAGTTTTATTCTTTACGAAATCTTGTAATGCTACCTATTTTGTGGAAGGACCTCTTTAAGGTACTTTTTACTGCGTCACAATGTATTTGGAATTACCTCGGGAATTACTATTAACCCGGTATAATATTTGGCAATCCTGGAACTGTTAGAAAGCCCATATTCCATCAATTACTTCCTTACAAAAAGAGATGTTCTCGATAACAACTCAAAACATCAGTCACTCCTAAAGTGCATGTCATTGATCTCAAAATACATAAAAAAGTGAAAATTCCAATTCAATAAATTCAACCATTTAATCTCTATAATAAAACAAGGGTTGATAAAAAAAAACCTTGTGTTGAGGATGATCTGGATGATTAATAAATAACCCCAAAAACAAGAGTTCTATCCATTTTTTACACAAAAAGTTGGAGTTGCCATTTCAAAAAAGTGAAAAATCAACGAAGGCAAGGCAACTGAGGGGGACTTGGGGCTGCAGCCCCCCTTCTAGCTGCGCCAGTGTGGATGATTAAATAACAAAAGATCTATCCATTTCTGACACAAAAAGTTAGAGTTGCCTTTTCAAAAAAGTAGTTTGTAGAAATTGATTTTGAGAAAGGAAACAAATTTTTCAATTTTCCGAGGCCAACCACCGAAAATATCCAATAAAAAATCTCTCTCGTTCATCATTTGTATCCTCTCTTCAAATCTCACTCATATGAGCTGATGGCTAATGAGGTCCTATAACAGAAATTATAACCATTTTGAATTATTAGAATCTTACGCAATGTGGCTAACGCTGCAGAGGACGTGAAAATTCAGTACATGTATACCAACCTTATATCGTCCTTTACGCCCTCGATCGATTTTCGCGTTTGAAATTAAAACCATTCGGCAGCCACGTGGAAAGAAGGCTATAGAATTACTCACACACATGATTTTTGCCCGTCGCAGTGAATTAAATTCAAGGTGAATTCAGTCAAGGAGTCTCTTTTATTCGTGTTCCAATTCCATTTCGTTTTGGACGTAGGTAGTTGTTATAATGTTTAAACATTTTAAAAACACGAATAGTAACCCATTTTGCCAATTCGTCCCATTGTCCCAACTTCAATTCTTTAATATATCTCGATTTTTTTTCGTGATGCAATAAGGATTTTCGACTTGCGTCGAAGAAGAAAGAAAACCTACGTAGGTACGTATATCGTAAAATTTGCTCCTAAATTCGTTCAAATTTCACGAAATTCTAGTAGTAAAAAATTACATGCTTTTATTTGCACGAAAATCTAAGCAGAAGGTGATTAACAGATCTTTTTCTGCAGCGGTTTATTTTCATTACCATTGTTTTTGTTGTTCTTCGCCATTTCAACTAACTGCATTGAAAAAGAATCGCGAAAAATTCGAAATTCGAAATGCGCTTCATAATTCAAAAAGCCTAATTATTTTTCGTCTGAGAAATTTTAATTCAGATCAGATAAAAAACTGATCACTTTCCCCCATTGAGGTTCATCGATCAACATTTGACCTGACATTGAATTTCCCGATAATGAAAGATAAAAATCTATTATCTATATTACAATCTATCTAATCCGAATTCGGTCAATCAAGCTTTTTGAAGCATGATGCAGATTAGTTAAACGCTTTTCTGGAGATACTGATCTAAGGCGAAAGCAGTGGTGGCACCAGAAGTGATTTTTGGGGAATAATTTTATATTTGAGATTCTTTTAGGTTGTTAGGTATTTGTTGATAAGTAGGTAGGATATAAAGTGGATATTTTAGTATAAAGGGTTAAAACTATTTATTGAAAACTGTTTAAAATACAGGTTGGCTTAGATTACAAAAAAGTAATACACCAATATAATCGCTATATAGAATTATGACTATAAACCGAATTTCGTGTACCTACTTATCTCCAAAAACAAATGAGATAAAGAAAAAAAGGTAATCTTGATTTTTAGTTTTTTCGAGATATCTCAGGAACCATCAGAGATATTTTGGAACTGTTTACACCAATACACTCATCCTTGAATAACGCAACTTTTTTGTAATTCAAGCCACCCTGTATTTCTAACGGTTTTCGATATCCCTGTAGTACCCCTCTAAATGGTTCTAACCATGTATAAGCTATAGGTATGTTTGAGAGAAAACTATTTTGAAACTTATACTTATATGAAGAAGAAAATAAAATCATCTTTCGTTAGGTATACGAAAAAAATATTCTTCAAGGGAGGAAGGAGACATGACCCCCATCATTTTCGAATCAAGTATCATCTTTCAACCAATGTCTCTTCATTCTTTGTTACGCCGTGGGCCTGTTCTCTAAATATCAGAACAAAGTCTACATGTTATTTTTAAATACGAAATATAGCAACATATTTATATCCCATAATAAGTTTACCATTCGCGGCCTTCTCAGCTGTAACAAAAACTGGATACTCGATCCCTGCCTTTCTATATGACATGGCAACCTTGCTACGTCTGCGCCATTTCCTCAGCCACGATGCCAGCAATAACTTAAATTTCTGTAGAAAGAGGCGAATTTTATTGGCGCATAGGGTTCCGTTGTGAAAAAATTCTTTATTTCCTAGTGTTTTTATTTGTCTCATGATATAATTTCTTAATCATTTCATCCTTGATAAATCTCGAGAGTTACACCTAGGTATACGATATACCTAGATACGCAAATGAAGTAAGTATAGGTAATGTAATCTAATCGTTTTAGTGAACTTTTATATAGGAATCTATCAGATACCTATAATTACTAGTTTTCAGTATTGCATTTCAATTTTTCATTCGAATTTTCGGCACAAATTCCAGAAATCTTCCAGGATGACGTAAATTAACAACTAAATTTTCGCAGATTAATCAAACTTTTTAAATTAATTCATTTGCCGAACCTATTTTCAGTAACATCACATTCTTCATCAAAATTATTCGGTTATAACTTCGATGCTTAATTTCGTAAGCTTTCCGTGAGCTTTTTGTACTGCGATACTTACTTTTTATCATTATTCATATCCATTTATTTGAGAAGCATATTCCCAGTACCATCACATTTCTTATGAAAATATTTGGTTTTAACCTCACACAAATCAGAAGATTTCGATTATCATGCTATTTTGTAATGCGAATATATTTCTGTCGATCGATACCTCATTGAATTTCAGAGTTCAGTCCCCTTTCCACTGTAACAAGAAATATGCCGTAAATCAGGCAACGCTGCAGACTTCAGACTTTGTCGATTTCGAAGTATTCTCGTCCACAGACTGTCGTGGTTGTGTGTTCTTGCGCGGGTTGAGTTGTCATATTTAGTTCGGTTAAAACTCAAAAAATTCATCAAAAATATGATCCGCCAGGCCCGAACCTAATTCTACTACACAATCAAGGTTAGTAAATGTATAATTTATCACTTTTTAACATTTCGGTTGCAAGAAAGAGGTAGAAAAAGTCGAAGTGGTAGTGATTGTTAGCCATATGTCAAATTATAGATCGGTTCGCCTTGTTCTACTTCAGAGCTTTATGTGATGTAGAAAAGAATTGTTTTCATATTGTATATGGGCTTTTCGTGTTAGTATTTCTAGCATTTGAACGTTGGGAATTTCGAAAACGTGATCTCCCGGCTTAGTCTGACAGAGACGGAAAGGCCGGATTGGCGATTCTGAGAATCGTCTGGAATGCTGCCTTAAGACTCTTTCTATCTCTGTCGTATATCTCTCCGTTCTTACTCCTACGGTATATTTTTTTCGTTTATCCGGCGCTCGGTCATTGATGTGATCTCGGTGGAATGTGGTAGGGCTAGGTTCTGTAAAGTTTCAGGGGATCGAGAGGCGAGAGGAAGATCGGAATGCTGGGAATCGTGAATGGGCTACTATCCCAGCGTAGTTGCCACGATGTTTTAATGAATATTGGTGTGTGAACCTCCTAAGAAGCGGCATATAAACGGAAAAAAGAAATTCTTCGCTGTAGGTTGTATCTTGCGAGAGAAAGCTTATCCGTTTCCAATACCCGTACTTGCGTTTCGTCTCCTTTCCAAGAGAATGGTGAAACTTCAACGGTTGCAGAAGAAATCGGGACCAAACCACCGTGCCATTTATGGATAGTCAGTTATTGGTCGTATTCATTACATAAACATGATTTTTCCATTGGGACAAAAAAGGAATTGACGCTCCAGTTTTGTTTCTCTAAACTTTAAGTTCTGAAGGTCGTTATTTGGAGGACCATAATTTATCAATTTTCTCTTACTATCACCTAGTATAATTGTACCAATAAATCTTCAAAATACAGTTAGGGATGTGAAATTATAACAGGAAAGGTTTAATTCCATAAGGATATGAATATCGCAAACCTTGAAAATCTTAATTAAGAAGCACTTCATTTTGTTTGTCATCGTCGACTAAGTAATGCCGGTTGTGCGGAACTGATGAAGACTAACAACTCAGAAACCGGTCTTCGTCCTACTGTTTCGATCGATGACGGCACGTTCCAGTGCAGTTCACTTCTTAATTTAGATTTTCACTAATCCATTAGGAATTATGTTGAATTAATTAAAAAATGCAAGGTCATCCAAAACGAAAGGAAAATTCAGAGACTGGGATACTACTTGTGATTATATGACGATTAGGTCTAATTTGCCTTATTCGAATGTTGCAAGAAGTGCCTTCAATTTCAAAGCTTCTTTTGGTCCTGTCAAAAAGGATAAGAAGAAATTTCAAAGTTCAAAATTGAAGGGAAAAATTGGTTATGAAACTGGCCGCTGATATTTCAAGATGCATGAATTGCAATTCTAATAAACTTGGTAACACTTTGACAAATTTTCAGAAAACGATTAAGAATAAATTACATATTACTATTATGAGTGAACTCACAACATTTATATAAAAGCTTTTTATAATTTCATTTAGTATCTCCTATTAGAGGACTTCTTTCGGTTTTGAATCACTTTGTATAAACTCAAAATCTTATCAGGAAAGGAAGTTTTTTCCAACATTTTATTGTATAGTACTTTGTAATTTTATATTTCGTTATGCTTTATGCTCATAAAATAAATACGTAGAGATCTTTGATGCAGGGTGACTCGTCCATTTTAGTCGGTATACAGGGTGGGTAAAATTCGTTGTCCACTGAGGGGATCTCGAGAAATATGAGAGCTAGAAGAAAACGAATAACACATTTCCGAGCTCTTTTAAAGAGAAACAAAGAATTGTGAAAACCGGAGACTCCTACGTTTCTTCGTTTTTGAGTTATTACCAAAAAATGAGATTTTGACGATTTCGTAAAGTTCTCATGACTTTTTGTCCTTGAAGTTACAAATCTGAAACTTGAACCCTCTACTGGCACTTTTTTGCGTAGAATCCACTGATGAGCTCAAAATATTTTTTCAATTCGAATCTTTCTTTTAAAAGCACACTTTTATTGAATTTGTTATTTTTTAATTCGAAAAAAATCTTTCGTCAGTAGATACTACGTATGAAAGTGCCTAAGAAGGTTCAAGTTTCAGATCTGTAACTTCAAAGAAAAAAAAGTTGTGAGAACTTTTCGAAATCGTCAAAATCTCATTTTTTCCTAATAACTCAAAAACGAAGAATCGTAGGAGGCTACGGTTTTCAACATTCTTCGTTTCTCTGAAAAAGAGCTAAGAAATGTGTCATCCGTTTTCTGCTAGCTAGCTAGCTAGTTCTCGAGATCCCCTCAGTAAACAACGAATTTTGCCCACCCTGTACACTAATTTTACTACTAAATTCGTATAAGAAAAATGGTAAAATTGGTTTGTAGCTTGTAGTTTAAATTCAGTACTTAATCAAGCTATCGTTCAGGATTATTTGATTTAGGAACATTTTGAATCAATTTTTCGTTGGAGATGGCCTTTGAAGTTATCTTTTTAAAATTAGGCTGAAAAACCTGATATATAATATATAACAAACATCTGAAGCAATCACCTCCAGAATATTTGGGATCGATTATGATAAGGAGGACAGATGTTTGTTTTTAATTGGTGTCCACTATCATTACACATTTTGACAAAATTCCTAAACGGAGTTATCATTGTGTGATACTTAAAAAGCCCATTAAGTATTTCACAACCGTGAAATGGAAAAATCCAGCGGAATAGCCAATTATTCCACTCGAAAATTTCGCATTAATTTGATATTTTCAAGGCTGATTTTCTCATTCTAATTCGACCAACTCTTACTGCACTTTTTATGAAATGGCGGTCATCGGAATATACACGTTTCTGACAAGCAGAAATCGTTTCCTGAGAAAGAGATAATCAGTTGATTGCGATGACTGGTCTGAATGTAAATAGGAATGTTTCTGTTTCCTAGAAATACCGATTAGAATGTCTGTTTGCTGATTTATCTAGGATTTTGAATGAACAGTATTATTAATAGTGTAAATTCACCTCCTAGAATCATGATAGGTATATCTGATTCGATCAAACAATAAAATGATAAAATTTTGGAAACTTTTACCTCTATATATATATATATATATAAGTTAAATTCTAGTTTCCAGGTTTCCTTAGTCCATTTTCGAATTATATTATCTTGTTCTACATTTCGTTGCTTTAATATTGTTGTCTAAATCTCCCACTTGTTTTACTTGATCGATTGCAATGTAAATTGAAAATAAGAAATGGATCGTTATATTCATTCATTTCTTTTTTCTAGGTAAGATAAAAGATAAAGAAAATATGACGTCACTTCTGCAGTTCAACAATCATTCATTGGGAAAAGACGTACTGGACAACGGCATCTCAATCCTCAACACGAAGTTACAAGTACATACGACAAAAGATCGACTGAAAACCTTTAAGAATTGGCCAAATAAACGTATTGATCCTAAAAAGCTCGCAGAAGCAGGTTTCTTTTACTGTGGCAGAGCAGATATCGTTGAGTGCTTCAAGTGCGGAATTAAGGGTCACAACTGGGTGGAGAATGATAAACCAATGGAAGATCATACAAGGTGGAACAAAGATTGCCCATTCGTGAGAGAAAACACGACCGAACACGACAATATACGGGTCAGACAAGGCCAAGACATCTGTGGTAATTTAGGTGTAGAAATCCTACCAAATTCTAGACCGGAAGACGTGACTGAGTCAGAAACTAGCCTGGAAAAATTAGGTATACAGAAGACCAAAGGTCCCAGCCACCCTGATCAAATTATATATGATACAAGGCTCGCAACATTCGAGAATTGGCCTAAGTCAATGAAACAAAAACCTCCAGAACTAGCAAATGCCGGTTTCTATTATCTTGGCGTTGGCGACCAAACACTTTGTTTCTTTTGTGGAGGTGGCCTTAAAGATTGGGACGAGGATGATGATCCTTGGGAACAGCACGCGTTGTGGTTTCCTAAATGTAATTTCCTATTGTTAAAGAAGACTCCTGCTTTTGTTGAAGCTGTTCAAAGGAAACACAAAGGTTTATTGTCGATTAAGAAAGACGAAACTGAAATTGAAGCAAGTTGTAGCTCTAATAGTGACACCAAAGAATCTTCTAGCAAACTGAGTTCAAATACAGAAGAGAGAAAATCTGAGGAAAGCTCTACGTTGTGCAAAATTTGCTTCAAAAATGAACTAGGTGTTGTTTTCTTGCCTTGTGGACATATGGTGGCTTGCATAGATTGTGCATCAGCCTTAAAAGAATGTGCAGTGTGTCGTAAAAACATTCAGGCCACAGTACGAGCATTCCTTTCGTAATATTCAATCTCTTCTTAAATTCTAGTCACCTTCTTTCGAAATCACTGAAGTGAAACTGTTAGTATTCTTCATATGTAATTATCAGTACAAATTACCCAAATTCCTTAGTACATATATGGGATTTTTCTGGTTATCACAGGTGATATGAACGAACACTTTTGTATAAATAATTAGATTCTTTCAATTTTGTAATGAGTTCACTGCATAATGCACTAGATCTTCTGCTTTCTACATATATAACTTCGCTATGGAAAAATGCAAGATCAAGCTGTTTTCTTTGATAACCAATGGGTGATTATAAAGAGCAACAAAAAAAACTTGATTTTATTCATTTGACATATTGATCGATAAAGGTGTTGTATCTATTATGTTTAACCTTTTCGCTTAGGTTTTCTAAAAGAACTATTTGTATATAATAATAATAAATGTATTTTTATAGAAACTGCCGATTCATTTGACCATTTCATCATAAATAATAGAATTATTTCATTTAATTTGGAATACTTGAATATATATCTTGTTGGGCGTATCCACCAGATCTGCCACCACTACAACATATTTCTTATCTCATTTTACAATAGTGAACTCTACAAGAACTTCTTTTTTTTCTTTTAGAGTTCAATGTTTTAAAATGAGATAAGAAATATGTTGTAGTGGTGACAGATCTAATCTGCCACTGTTTTAAAGGAAATTCACGGACTAATTTTTGTTATAACGAGTGTTGAAATAATTCGTAATCAAATATGCGATGGAATTTTGAAGATTCATATTCTGCGCTTGAACATAATATATTTTCTTAATCTTTTTAGGGTTTTCACTCCCAATCTCTAAAACAAAATCAATTGAAAAATGGAATAAACGATTTGCTCCTGCGTTAATTCTAGCACTAATTTGTCAGGAGTAATTGGAAAAAATTGTTGCCTGACAATGTACTGAAATTATAATTTTATATTGTAACGTTTCGGAGTCTATATCAGACGAAAATCAATTTTCGAAAATCTCTTGAATTTTATCTTTTATGTGACATTAATTGTCAATTATAATTTCAGATCTTTATTTTCAGTTTTCTTCAAGGAATATAACATGAACGCACATAATAGATTATGTTACGTGCCTAATATTATTTTTCATTATCCGTTGTTGCGCATCCACCACTTTTTTCCTCGATGTCGTTTGGACTTGAGATTTTTCGAAGTCTGAATTTTGATATTGTTCGGCTTCAACTTAACAAGAAGAAATGTAGAATGTGGAAGTAAATAATCATCAACATACATCTAAGGAATTTATGTGCGTGGCTACACTCATAAAATTTGAATATATCAAGCTCGAACATTGCTTATTCTGACAAATAGTGTACGTGTATAATTTCTAACGAAGAAGCAGTTAAATAAAGCTTCAGAAAAATGCAACCTGTTCCAAAAACGCCCTCAAGTAGACTATGAAATTTTGAGAGTTAAAGTTTTTTATATGAAATTTCAGGATCTAACGACAAATCTCAAAATTTCACGCACGTTCTACTTGAAATTATCAGGTGCGGTTAGTTCAGTTAAAAAATATTAATTTCTTAATTCTTTTGTCTCGAGTTTTAAAATATGGACTGAAAGCTATGGTACAACGTACAATTTGCCAATTTGTAAGCGCACCACATATATCTTCAACTTTTTGGGTTCAAATATTTTTTTCCGAAAGTAATTTCGATAAAAATATCTCTGTTATTATATTTTCAGTTCAGTATTTAGTTGAAGAATTGTATCCAGATAGATTTTCGATAGGGGTCACTTTCTAGCATGAATTACTGTGAGTTTTCTTAGGATAAAAAAGGGCAAGTAGGTCGTTTTTGCACATTGAACCCAAGTTAAAGTTTTTATGAAGTAGCGATATCAGTTATTCCACCTGAGAATATTTATACATCTTTCTCCATCCACATTGAATATTTAGTTTATCTTCCCCTATCATTACTACCGAAGAAGTGAAAAGACTAATAATTGGCAGTTTACACCCTGGGCCTGTTGTACGGCTAAGAATTTTGACGAGCTCCTACTCCTCATAAAAAACACAGTTTTCTGAGATTTTCATTCATACAAAACTCGATACATTCCAAAGATTAGTCTTTATAATCGAAGAGGAACTCTTTGCATAATTCTGTATTCTGTGATCATGTCAAACTTGACTGATTAACAAATTAACCTCTAAAATGACGAATTTGACTTTTACTGATTGGGTCGAATCGGAATTGGATTTATTAACAAATCTTCAGCTGGTTTTGTAATGATTCTGATAAGCATTCTGAAAATAAGTTTCTCCGGTTCGTAATTATAACACGATAAGAAAATAGTACATAGTTTCATACATCAGCAACATGTTGGTGCCACGAGTTTTAGCGAAATCTTTCAATTTGTTCAATAAAATAAAAGTGTCCTCTCCACTTGATAGAAGTATAAAAAAACTTTTACATTCGACAACTGTATTACTTGGAGAACGGAGGTTTACTGATAAGCATGAGTGGGTGGATGTTGAGGGAAAGGTGGGAACAATAGGAATATCCAAATATGCTCAAGAAGCACTTGGAGATGTTGTTTACGCACAGTTACCTGATATAGATTTGGTTGTTAAACAAAAAGACGAATGTGGGGCACTAGAAAGTGTGAAAGCAGCAAGTGAAATATTCAGTCCAGTATCTGGTAAAATAGTAGCAAAGAACACAGAAGTAGAAGAAACACCTTCGCTCATCAACACATCTTGCTATGATAAAGGTTGGTTATTTAAAGTTGAATTATCGGATGAAGCGGAAATCAAGAAACTTATGACTGAAGAACAGTATACTGAATTTTTGAAAGCTGATCAAGATCATTGAGTTTTAATTGATTAAATAAATCTGTGAATAATACTCTGTTTTGTAATTCATAAGTCAATAAATATAATGTATAGCTGTTGATGAGTTTTTGGTTAGTGCTTTCCTCTAGACATACTTTTTAGAGTGCTTCTAGGTATGTCTAGTTCCTTATTTCAATCTACAAAGTATTGAAAAACTCTCCAAAATATTGAACGAGAAGTCCTACCAAAGATCTGATTCCACAAGTTTCAGGATAAAACAGTACCTATTTGTTGAAATTTGATTTGAGATTGAAAGATGCAACTCTTCCGACCTTATTAAAATAAGGAATTTTTGGTAATTAAATCTTTTACAAAACGAATCTATTTTATTCAATTCCATAGAAATAATGTAATGTGATAATGTAAAAAGTTTCCTGTTTCAAAAAATTACAGTACCTACCTATCTTGTTATCTTCCTATTCTTCCTCTCTTTTATCATAATGCAAAAAGTGTCCCTCAAAGTGCAGTTGAGAAAGTAATTTCATAGGTTCAAAACTATTTTTGAAACCTTCAGAAATGTCTGAATATGATAATAATTTGTAACGAAGTTAAGAAGTGAGTATTTCGTCGATTGGTATTTTTATTACGTAATTTTTCCGCGTAATATTCTCATATAGATAGGTGTGTCCTTTATTCATTTATTATGCATTGCATAATGTGTAAATGGCCATTTGATACAAAATATAGGTATGTATATAAAGTAGAAGCAAACAAATTGTACAAAAAAATTCAAAATTCTACAATAAAAAAAAAACTAAATTTTTGAAAGCTGGTTATACAATACCGAAAACTGAAGATCAGGTGATATATCGTTACAGAGTGTTAAACTCGTATTAACTGCGGCAAACATTTTGATATTATAATACATAGATGATTAAGTGTCTGTATTAATATAAGTTATATCAGCCAAAGAATAGAGAGATCAGAGATCTAACTCTATAACGCTCTATAATCTTCGATATCACCTTATCTTCAGTTTTTGCGGTACCTATATCGTTAAATTCTTTGTAATTTTGAGAACCTCCGCAAAAATATAATGATTCCCCTGAATTTGTTGCAATGTTGGGATGAGTGATAGGTAAACATTTTTTGTGGGGAATGATGAAACAACATAATTTCATTAGGGAGTACCAAAAGGCGGAGTGATCAGATGAGGTGTCATCGTGTCATCCGATCAAAAAAATTCGTCAAGTGGGCTATGGAATTTTAAAGGTTGTGATAAACTTTCTGTTGTTATCTTTCAAATTTGATAAAACTACCAGTTTGTCTTTTGGATTTTCGCGAGAATCTGCTAGATAGCCGTTTGACTTGATCAATTTCAGAATAATTATGAATTGAATTGAATTTCATCAAATTTCTACGTTTTCAAAACAAGGGGCTAAAATGATGTATTTTTTATGAGATATATTTGAAACGTCACATTTTGAAATAACCATTTCAACGGTTTCCCAAAAAAAATAATGAAAAATAAAAATGTGTATTTAAAATTAGCGGATTTGAAGTGGATTGCACAAGTTGGCAACATCCACTGAAATATGCCTTGATAATAAAGGAGAAAAAATACATTATCTTGATGAGATAGACAAAGATGGCTGTCTATGAAGTCTGCGACGAACGAGGAAGGTCGTAAAATTTTATGGGATTTTTATGGCCGGTTGCAGTTGAAGCTCGCTAGTAAGTACGCGCCTGTAGATCAACAGCTGATTTTAATAAACAAGCTGATCGGACATTGTTCTTTTCATTGTCTTGTATGCGATGTTGCCAAATCGTAAACTCCGCACAAAGCGATTTAAATTTTAAAACCCCATATTTGAAGGATGATTTTGAATAGTTTTCGCGGTGAATCATGAATGAAACTCATAATTATTCAGTTTAAACTTGCATATGCAGTGATAACCCAAATTGAGGGGAATTCCCCATTGTTTCAACTTTACAAAAAATAATTTCAAATAAAACTTTCCTCTTTTTAAGTAGAGCATCTCCTAAAATTATTTAGAACTATACAAAGTGTTTCGTTTCTTCTGCACAGCTATCAACTTCGTTATTTTAAATTTTTGAATTCCTTGTCAAATTTGAATAGCAAACTCATATGAGTTTGCTAACACAACTATGTCTGAAATCTCAATGGTTTTCGGGTAACTTGACTTTTTATTAATATTTTGACAGTTTAAGGTACTTACATAAAAGGACGTCCCTATTCTATGTGAATTTTGCCGTTATCCGGGTAGTCCAACCGCTCATGAGCAACATATAAGCGAAGATTATAATTTTTGCATATAAGCGAGATTGACTGCGGGTTTCATAAAACTTTGATTTTTGATTGTCCTATCAACGATTTGACAGTCACTCGATTTCTAAAACGAAACACTGAAACATTTTCATTTCTGAATATATTGAAGAAGAAGCGATTGAGTAATTGAGAACAATTGAATGGACGTATGAGCATGATAATTTTATGCGAGAATGATATTTGGAGTGATCATGACTGAATTATCGATTGAAAACAAGTTGACGTACATTCGTCAATCAAGCTTTGATTCCCCGATCAAGCTTTATGAAACCCTGGGTTAATCTGATATTACTTCGTTTTAATAATTTTTTATACAGAATCACAGTTTGATTTGAATGATAGTATAATATATTATCTTGCTTTCTGTTTTCTAATTTTGCACACGATCTTAAGAAAGCAAGATAATATATTATACTATCATTCAAATCAAACTGTGATTCTGTATAAAAAATGATTAAAACGAAGTAATCAGATTAACCCAGGGTTTCATAAAGCTTGATCGGGGAATCAAAGCTTGATTGACGAATGTACGTCAACTTGTTTTCAATCGATAATTCAGTCATGATCACTCCAAATCACTATAGTGACATATGAGCATTACTTTACGAATAGGTTGGTATTATTCCGTTCAAGGATACACTTAGTTAAACCACACGTAAATAACATTCCATTTGTATATATTTCTCAATATTTTGTTGTCAATTTCATTATCTATTGCCCCCTAAGGATCATTATGGCGAGAGAGATATTATTTATTTATTTTATGAATAAGCTGATTTGAAATGGATGAGCTAAATTATATCGTATCGTAAATAGTACAGTTGTGCAAATACATCAGTATCGAAAAAAATTCCTTGATGAAATAACTATTCGATGGAACAAAAATAATGATTTTTCTATAAATTCTTCATAGCCCAGCCCAGGTTTTGGTTCCCAAAAACTGCTTACAAGCTGGAAATGGTTTCAAACGACAGGGGGCATCTCAAATATTAGTAAAGTGAAGTTTGCAAATATTTTCTGTCAGGGCTTAACTGTTGGGGACCGACTAACCTCGAAATTTTCGCTCTTTTTTTGTTTTTTCCTATTTCCACCCAGAAGAGAACATCAGACAAAAATTTTAGGAGGGAAGAAATAATCTTATACACTATATATTCTGAACTGTTCAGAATATATATTTGCACTATGGGTTTTCGAGATTTAAGGACAAACATTTGTTTCCGACTTCATTTGTAGAAAGAAAACAATTCTTTAAATGACAAAATGATTCAAATCATCCAAGTGGTTCAGCCATAATCGATCGCCAAAATTAGGTTATTCTTTCCTATTATTCTTTACTCAGCATGAAGAATGAAAGATTGACTTGTGACGTCCATATCATGTGTATTCAACGATATATGCTTTTTTATACTTAACTATTTTATGTGCAGCTACACAAACAGTATTTTTTCGGGTAGTTGGCTACTCCTCCTACACATAAAAAAATAATCGTCAGAAACATGCTCATTTCAAATCGCACACCCGGTATTTCTATATTTCGTTGAACATAAAAATTGATTTCGAAACTATCTTTATAAGGTTTTTCTACACCTAAACCTGATAGTTTCTTAGCAGTTTTTGACGATCATTTGTAGTTGATGTTTGAGAATTAATTATGATCACTCTAAATATATTCCAGAGTTGAATTTTTTTTTATATTCAGGAGTAGCCAACTTGTGATTTTGGGGATTGATGTAGTGCATCCCTAAACCGCTTATACTGGCCTCCTGGTTTCCGGGCTCCCTCTCTGAATTCGCCATACAGAGCTCTTCTGGGGAGTCTTGCATCCTCAGAATGTGGCCGCTCCATCTGAGTCGGGCCCTCGTTACTTGAGTCTCAATTGTTGTACAAAAGCCTAAATATGATACGCGAACTTAGAACATGGAAAATTTAACCGCTGCTCTCAGACCAAACTGTTTAATAGATGGCGTTAGTGAATAGAATCAGTAGTACAGTCAATACAAACTTGCTGAAAAATTTGAGGACGTCGCAAATATATTTTTGAAGATAACCTTCGAGCTTTTATTTGCAAACTTCAATAATTTTGATTATACGTAAAAATTTCCAAAAAGATGGAAACAATTGAATAATCGTCAAGACCGAACGGCTGCTTCGAGCTCCATAAAATTTTCAGATTCATTACTAGAAGAGTTGCTCTTTCAGAATATGTATCACATTTCCATCTACGGTTATTGTTATTGAGAGATAATCCACTCGAAAGGTGCATCGAGCTAAATATAATAAGACTATTTTGATTATTTATGGATGTAAATGTCTTATAGGCCTTATTATCCTACTGCAGTATAATAATGCCTTCTGCCAAGGTTTTTGAAAATGTTCAACTTTGTCTTTCTTTACAGCCGAAGTTGCCATTCTTTGTTTTACTTATTTGACGTTTAAGTTCAATAAACAATGAAATTTGGAGATTAGAGTTCATAGTTTTCGAGTCATTCATAATTGCATATACTGCATTTGTTTAATGCAGTATTATCGATACATAAACTGTAGAGTAACTGTATATCAAATACTGCATTTTTTTAATGCAGAATTATTGATACACAGAAACTGTGCTGTAACTGTATATCAAATAATGCATTTTTCAAGGCAGAATTATTAATACAGAAAGTGTGCAGTAAATGTATATCAAATACTGTATTTTTTAAATGCCGAATTATCAATACAGAAACTGTGCAGTCACTGTATTTTAAAAACTGCATTTTCAAAATGCAGAATTATCAATGCAGAAACTGTGCAGTCACTTTATTCGAATAACTGCGTTTTTAAAATGCAGAATTATCGATACAGAAAGTATACTGTGACTGTATATCAAATACTGCATTTTTTTAATGCCGAATTATCAATATAGAAACTGTGCAGTCACTTTGTTTGAATAACTGTATTTTCAAAATGCAGAATTATCAATAACTGTAAAGTAACTGTATCAATACAGAAACTGTACAGTAACTGTATATTTAATACTGCATTTGTTGAATGCAGAATTATCAATACAGAAACACTGTACAGCAACTGTATATCAATTACTGCATTTTTAAAACGCAGTATTATCAATACAGAAAGTATGCAGTTTCAATACAGTAATTTGTGTGCTGCATTCACGTGGCACTTGTTAGTGCAGTATCTGTACAGTTGCTGTATGTTGTGCTTGTTGGGAATCATCCTTAGCACCTTAGATAGGCCTTTTTACCCGCACCTACCTTATCTTTCATAGGGACATTAAAATAATAATAATCGGGGTTTTGAGTCTATGGTACCTACTTGATTCTCTTAGGCTAGAGAAGCCAGTGAAGCGTTTTGTTTCACAAGAACAGTAGGGGTACCTAAGTTTTAAGATTTCTCGAATTGAAATAATAAACACTTGATAATTTAGCAACATTTAATTGTACAAAAAAATCACAGTAATCAGCTTACTCAAGAGGCAGAAATAAAAAATTCATTCATCTAAACTTATACGATATGTTGTTCTAGATCACTTTTCAGTTTTTTTTCTTCAACATGTTTTCGATATTTTTTCCCACAACAATATAATTTGTAAGAACCAATAATATTTAATATAAATTGGTTGTTGGTATATGTATATTCCAGCCAATAGTTTATAATTACCATATTTCTATATAGTTGTGTATATTGTATATAATACATCATAAAATCATTAGATGCCCTAGGTTTTCTTATGCACAAATCGCTGATGTGTGCCTCTCTGGCAGGAATCTATTATACAAAATAATTATTAAGACGCATCTTTCATCACATGATGAAAACTCTATCTGTATTCATATGGCCTCATTTTTTTTGCTTACATTCTATTCGTTCTCACTGTTTTCAAAGTATGGTCGGATTGTTCATTCAAGTGTAGAAATTTTCTTCGAACATTAGTTGTAGATATACAAAATTTCCAATGAATTCTCTGATTTCCTTCCAAGGAAATTACCAGATCAATACATTTTTCAAAAAATATAGATATTTTGTTCTAATTATTGGTTTTATTACATTCAGCTCAGAATCTATTTCAAAAAACTGATCTAATGATGCTGCATAATTTTTATCACAGATCGATTGTTTCGATAAATACTTGCCCATCGAAAAATCCAAATACTGTTCAAGCAATATCTTTTCCCAGAATTATATCATCATCGTTCTTGAGATCGACATTCACCTCTTTTAAACATTCATTGGAAAAAGAAATCGTGCTATCACTTTCCCTCTTGGAACTAGTTTTATCATCCACGAGTGCGAATTTATCATCGATGAATTTCATCATATTCGCATGCTTCTGCGATTTGTTTTTCAATCCTTTGATCCTTGAATGAGGTAAAGCGTATTTCAGTTTGTCCCAAAACCATGGGTCTCCCCACTTTATATAAGTGTTAGTTTTCAGATAGGCCCTTAGTTCATCATCGAGCAGTTCCATATTAATATCTCCATAGAGAACAATTATGACTCTGGCTCTTCCTTCTCTCATTGCTTCGGTGTGGGCAGTCCTGAACTCCATTTTACCCCATACACTCTCCAAAAAGTTCGGGGATAAAATAACTAAAGTTCTCCTAGAGTCCTTCACTGATGTCGTTACCTGTTTCGCTATAAATTCACCAGGAATCCAGTTTCTGAAGTGCAAACATAATTTATATGGTTTAGGGCCACTTTCTAAGATCGATATCAAATTCTCTATGACGAAATCCTCATCTTTATGAGAGTAGCTGATAAATGCGTCATAAATTTTATCTTTATCCAATTCTTCTTCTTCAATGAGGAACAGACAAATATTATGGGCGTACATCCAAACCTTGATTTCTTGTTGAAATTTATAGTAAAAAGCTGCGAACGAACTTAATACGCATAAACATAATATGAGAACTGCTGCCATAGCCAGAATAATGGGATTTGTGGGACATAAATCTTTTTCGTTCAGGTTGATAAGCAGATTTGAGCTTCCATCGCAAAAGATGTGGCTTGTATCAATCTGAAAAAAAAATCTTCACTCAGAAATCTCTATATTATATTAGGAAGAATATTCTCAGCTATCAGTGGAAATTGTTGAAGACAATTTTTATTTTATATTTTCTCAATCAATAAAACAACATGAGCATGAATGATTCAAGTATTTAAAAAAATGGACCAACTCTCAATATAATGAATGTGATGATTCCTCAATTGGCCTACGAACAAGTCAATGCATGTGGAAAAAATTTAATAATATATTATGGTATTTTTGAGAGAAACACCATATACCTATATTTGTATCGCTATAAATACTGCACTTTGTTAGGCTTAGGTTTGGTTTATACTGGCTGGTAACTTATTCCATAATCCGTTAAACGGTTTTTGACTACTCGAAAAATTTAAAAATTTCAGATATTAAGGATAGTTTATGATGCCCGTAACGTCCAAAGTTTGTAAGAGGGCTCATTCTTGCAGTTTTACGATCAAAACCATGAATATTTATTTCAAGTTTACTTCTACAGTTAGAGATTAGGGAATAAGTTACCGGCCAGCATAAACCATTCCTAAGAGTGCGTTGGTTTCAGATAACTAATTATTATAAAAATTGCAATTTTATGTCCCCCACTAATAATTTATTTTGATATATTGTATTGTATTCAGACGAACTTCTGGTAAGAAATTAAAATTTTCTTCCTTATAACATATTAATAATATTCGAAACATCGTAGTCATTTCAGGTGACATCGAAGAACATATTTCTCCCCTAAAGATATAAAGAATTGATTATATTATCATAAATCTTATTAATTGCAATGAATACACTATGGTTCTTTGCTTTATATATATATATATATTAACAAAAGATTCCTGTGATCCTTGAATCCTCCTATTTATTTTCATTTAGGCCTTATTAGCCCTTATAACAGGTCTTCAATAAGTAAGTTGAGGCATATTTTCAGTGCATTTTCAAATGATCCCATCACATTGAAATGAAAATGAGCATTTTATATTTTTTTTTTCGAAAAATGCTTGGAGCTAGAATGATATATTCCCAACGATGAGGATTGAAGAATAAGAATTCGATTTGGTACGCACATGTGTGACTTGATATACTCTGTAAGAATAGTCATAAAAAAATCAGCATTGCCATTTAAAAAAATTAACAACGACGTCCATATCTTGAATTTGGGACACGCCCTATAGCATACATCGAAAAAAGCGCAATTTGATATACTACATATAATTGACCTGTCCTTGACTTACTAAATTTATTCCGAATTGTAGAATCGCACTTTAGATTCAAAGATAACATTTTTATTGAAACTAACACCAAAAAAGCTTAAAATTGACTGAGATATTTAAAGTTTATTTCGATGAACCAGGAAGAACTGCGATTTTAAACATGTTTGCATTCGGAAATAAAAATAGAAAGTTCCCCCATTTTTCTCTGATAGAATCGAAAAGTCGAAAGATATTTAGTTGAAAATTTCGGTGTGTCAATATGTAGATTTTCATCAATCCAAACCAAAATTATCATTGTTTTTGAAAAAGGAGTCACCTTCTGCAATTTTGCCACATCCTAAGTAAACACCCTGAACATTTAAGCGCTTCAAGTCGATGAATAAATGATCTATGGGAATGTTATTTTTCTGAGGGGTACTTCGGTACCTATGGAGAATCAGGATAATATGAATATGAATATGAATATGAATGAATATCAGGTTTGAAAATTATAGTCAGTTTAGTATATGTTCCGTTGACGCTTTGATATTTGTAAGTCGACACAAACACAAAATTTATATCAATTCCATTTTTACCTGATGAACATGCTGCCTCAAGTAGTTTGTGAAATTAGCTGCCGAACAATCACATTTCCATGGGTTCCCATGAAGAAACACTTTCTTGACAGATGTCGAATTCATAAGTTCCAAAACTCCATAATCAATATTTTCCATTCGATTATTACTTATGTCGAGCACCTGCAATAAGGGATTGTACAATCAAATAATTCCATTAAATTTTTCGGTAA
This sequence comes from Coccinella septempunctata, assembly GCF_907165205.1. NCBI lineage: Eukaryota > Metazoa > Arthropoda > Insecta > Coleoptera > Coccinellidae > Coccinella > Coccinella septempunctata. Next base: position 19,535,128 of record NC_058196.1, read on the forward strand.
GTTGTTACAGAACAGAACGAGTCGTAATATGACATATATCCTAATGAGGGATATAATAGGCGCTGTAATAACCTGTATGAACTTTTCTATGAAAGAGTGATAACGCCCATATAACAGGTAATAAACTCGGTAATAAATAATAATAAGAATTATTTCAGATGCATACAACCCGCTGATGATGAATATCAAGTGTTACAATCTGAATCGAACTAGCCAATTTGTCATCCTCATGACTATGAAAAAAGGGATAACTTTCCATCGAAGAAGAGTAGATGCTGACCATGGTTTCGATCTCATTTAACTTAGACAGAGCAGCACAACCCTTTCTCTGACAGAAAACGCTTGGAATTGACGTACCCTAATTAAAGGGCCTGTTCCGATATTGCTGGTTTTACTGGCCAGCAATCGAATAACAATAGAACTCGAACGACTTGGCCAATAGGCATCGTCTCTGAAATACTGACAGTACGTTTCAGGCAAAGATTATAGAGAAGGAGACTCTATAATCTTTGCTGTTCAGGAATATCGGAACAGACGGAAATACTAGTAGTAGCTAGTAGTAATAGTAACGGTATTTTATATATCTACATAATGAACTGTTTTTGTGGTGTGTGTGAATAATACGCGAAATGAAGTTCTTCAATAATTAAAAAAATTATACAGGGTCAGTCTTTGACTTTTTTTCTCGTATAAGGCGCCGTTCTCGAGTAAAATTTGATGCTCAAAAATTAAGAAATATCTGTGGAATTTGAAACATTGGGTACTTCGACCGAATGCAAATCTTTAAAAGATCCTCAAATGTGTAGTACCACAGATTTAGCTAGTTATTCTGAAAGTAATTTTGGATTTCCAGAGATGGCACAGCTCATTATAAAAACTAAAAATGGCTATATGTTTTTATCAGGACCGAATCGGAAAAAATGGTATAGGAAAAAAATGTTTCTTTAGTCCTGAAGAATCTACATAATGTTTAGATATTTCTACAAGTGAAAGACTCAGTACTCATTCTGTATAATTATGAATAATTTGGATGCTAAATTGTAAATCGTAATATTAAATTCAATATACAGAGTGACTGAAGGGTCCATTGAAATGACTCCTAGTGAAGATTCCGGATCAAAAAAGTTCCCGCTTAGTTTTCAGGGGAACATTCGATCGAATGGATGTTTTCAACGAAGAATAAGATTTTGCAAAGAGAAATCTATATTCCCCATTCAATAAATCTACTTGATAAATGGCTTTGCAATCAAACTCTAAGATCAGGTGAAATGTCTACATTCAATGCTCGCGTGAAGACTAAGACTAAGACTATTTTAAAAATTTTTTGATTCAGGTTCTTCCCAAGGCGTTATTTCAGCCTTCTATCTTTTAAAATGCTTTTGAAATTGGTCACCTGTATAGTGCAAATCTTCACAAACTGCTGGAGTTGATTCTGCATGACAAAAAAATTACAGTTTGCTATATAATTTCGTCCACAAATGCTTCGTTTTCCGAGATATGGGGTGTTAGTTTTTCTTAAAACCTGACCATTCATTTGTTGCTGCAAAGATGAACAAACAAAATTCCCAATTGTATACCAAAAAACACGCGACACCTACCCCTTAAAACCCACCACATTCTCCATATCATATCTCGACCGCTTTTAGGATCACCCCTTTTCTCCAGAAACTCTCATTTTTTCTTCATATACAATCACCCCCTGCAGTTTGTTGCACTTACTCACTAACACCCTGTATAAAAAAGGACCGCGCGATTAAAATAGCTCTTAATACAAAATAATATAATTCATTTTGCTACTGAATATATTTGATATTTTTTTTACTGATGGATTTGATTAACTCACCTCCAATTTCGGTGGAATCCAATCCATCGATCGTAGTCTGTTACCTCCCAAAAACAATTTCGTAACATTCCAGTTACCAAAGTCGTCCGCTGTAGGTGCTTTTTCCAACAGATTATTCTCTAGATTAAGTTCCGTCTGATTGTAGATGAGGTTTCTGGGTTGATAAATTCTAGGTAGTGATGTTAAATTTTTCTTATCACAACTTATCACAAGGCTGCTATCGAAGGGCCTCCAGGCGCATCCGCATTGAGGAAAGTTTGTACAATTGAAATTTCCAATCACTTCTTCTATCTCACAACTTAGCATCTGTGGTGATACATTTTCAATGGGAATTCCTTTGAAAATTTCAGGAGAATTACAAACTAGGTTATCATACAAGAAGTATATTGAAGTTTTTATGCCTGGATACAATTCGTTTCGTATATATCTCACGAAATCGATGGCGAAACAATCACAAACTATTGGATTGCGTGATAGCCGTACCACTGTGGGAGAGCCAGTGTTGTGATAGGCATCAAGATTCGGTTGTTGATAGGCTGTCACTTCAACATTTTCGAAATTCAAGTGAGATATCTTGTTATTCTCTAAATCGATTATTAGCTCGTTTGTTGTTATCTTCCACAGGGCATTAACCTGGAACAAAAAAATTGCATTTTTTATTCGCAAATGTATGAAATTTCTTCTATAGTCTACAGGGTGTCCCAAGTTTTCGTACACAGACATTTTCTCGCTTATTTGACAAGATAATTAAAAAATAATAATAAAAAAAACTTGTTTATGTCTGAACAGGAAGCATAAGCAATTACAAGACAAAGACATGTAGCAATACATTATGAATATATAATGAAATGTTGAAAATAGGTTACTAAGATACTGAGTATGAGTTTAAGCTAGATGTGCTGCTTTATGCCGTGGAGATTTTTTTATTCTATGGGGTTCTCAAGATAGTCCAAAAAATGTATGGAAAAGGCCAGCCCAGCACTTTGAAAAAAATGGGTTTTTATAGCTGATATATAGCGTGCTTTATATAGAGTGACAATTTGGAAATTTGCCAGTCCAATTATGTCACGACAAGGATGATTTCAGAGTCAATTTCTATTCGTAGGGGGACATATTTTGAGCAGATTTGTAAACCGAAATCTCCTCAACCCTAGGTGTAGGAGCTATCACCCCTAAATTCTCAATAGGGAATAAAGGTTGAGCTATACCTCAATTGAAAGATCACTTGTCCCTCTACATGAATACTATAATGGTTTGCAAATTTTTATTGAGTCCTTTAAATAGTTACAGGGGCTGACAATTTGAAAACTTGCCAGGCCAATTATGTCTCGACAAGGATGTTTTCAGAGAAAATGCCGGAACAGGTCATTTTTTATTCGGAGGGGGACTAGCAGAATTGAAAGCCAAAATCTCCTCAATCTTAGCTGTAGGGGTTGTCACCCCTAAATTCTTGATAGGGAATAGAGGGTGAGCTATACCTCAATTGGAAAACAATAGTAGGTATTATGTAGAGAGACATATGGTCTTCCAATTGAGGTTTAGCTCACCCTTTATTCCCTTTGAAGAATTTAGGTTTGAGGAGATTTCGTCTTACAATTTTGCTCAAAATATGTCCCCCTACTTTTGAAAATTGACCTGTTCCGGATTTTTCTTTGAAAACATCCTTTTTGAGATATAATTGGCCTGGCAAGTTTTCAAATAGTCACCTCCTGTAACTACTTCAAGGAATCAATAAAAATTTGCAAACCATAGTATTCATGTAGAGGGTCAAGTGATCTTTCAATTGAGGTATAGCTCACCCCCTATTACCTATTGAGAATTTAGGGGCGATAGCTCCTACACCTAAGGGTTGAGGAGATTTCGGCTCACAATTCTGCTCAAGATATGTTCTGCTACGAATAGAAATTGACCTTGACCTGGTATTTTCTCTGGAAACATCCTTGTCGCGATGTCGCGACATAACTGGCCTGGCAAGTTTTTTAATTGTCACCCTGTATGTAGTGAGTTGTGCCGTTTGAATTTTTGCAAGATTTCCCCTCATTGCCCGGAAAATCTAAAAAGAAGAAGGAAGTTAACCCAGCACTTTTGTTTTTTGTTCCTAAAAATGAGTGGATAATTTGTGCTACATTTGTTCTGACTTGTGCCTCAAATATTTTCTCGAAAATTGGTCGCGAAATTGAAAAAAAGCTAACTGGCTTTTATATCGTTGTGCTACATTTGTCTGACTTGTTTGTTGAGATTCTCAGAAAAAGCTCCCAACTTTTTCTTCAAATGGTGGATATTAGGAAAAATCCAAAAAATTTTTTTTCAAGAATCGAAAAGTGTTGAGCCAACTTTATTACACAATTATACCACGTGATTTTAGATGCGGTTCAAGGGAACTTACATCTTTTTCCGATTCCCCTTACACAATACAGGGACAGAAAACGGAAAATTATTAAACTAGTTGATTTTACCACTGCAGATTTTCTCTGATTGAAGAAATAATCGTGAGGTACAGAATACACAACAAAAGAATAGAGAATTTCAATTTCAAAGAGTCGTTCTGCTGGTTTAACTGTTCATATTTATTTCATTATTTTTGTATATTTGACTAGGGTGTTATTCACTCTTAATACTTCCGGAAATAAAATGAAAAACTACCTATATGCGTAAAATTTGATAAATTCTTTCGAGAATGGTTTTCAATGATTTATTGTTTTTATTGAATAAATAATAAATTTAACTCAGTGAAAAGGGGACATCCTCGTGAATTAAGTAATTAAGGTACTAGAAACTCACCCTCAATGAGCTTATATTGTTGGTACTAATGTTGATAGATTTCATGGATGTTAATAACACCAGGTCCTCTGGAAAATCCATCACCTCATTGTAGCTCAAGTCGATTTCTTCCAGATCGCCACATTTGTTGAAGGGGCTTATTTGATAAATCGATTTGTATTCATATTTGTACGAATTATGGCTCAATAATATTTTCTGCAGTAATTTGTTTCGCGAAAAAGCACCCAGATCGATGTCTTTGATTTTATTGGAATTCAAGTTCAACTCTTTCAGTTTAGTCACATGTTTCAGAAGTTCCGAATTTATTTCTTGAAGTTCATTGTGTTGGAGGTCCAGTACTTCTAAATTCGCTAAAGATGAGAACGTTTCATCATTCAGTTTTTCTATTTTATTATATGCTAAGGAAAGTCGTCTCAGATTCACTAAATCTGTAAAAATATTTCTAGCGATGTTTTTGATTTGGTTTCTTTCTAGAGAAATATGAACTAGAGATGTTGAGTTCTTGAAGGAATCTTCAGGCAGAGAGGTTAAGTTTGATCCTCCCACGTCCACGATCTTCAAATGTTTCAGATCTGAAAAAACCCCATCTTCAATAGCGAGTCCAGGGTTTCCACTGAGTACCACTTGCTCCAATAATTTATTAAATTGGAACATTCTACGGGAAACATTTTGTATTGAATTGTATCTGAAACTTATGTTCACTAAGTTAGGTGTAAAATCAAATGCCCCTTCTTCTATTGTCTCTATTTTATTGAATGCCAATTCCAATACTTCCAAATTCTTTAGACCTTCTAATGTATGACGTTCTATTACACGCAATTCATTCTTCCAAATGTACAGTTTTTGCAGACTGCTCAGATTTCGAAAAAGATTTCTTTGGAGGGTTTCCAGATGATTATCCGATATGCTGATAAATTTTAATTTTGATAGTGTAGAGAGTGAATTTTCTTGCAGTCTCAAGTTGTTTCTGTCCAACTCCAAGGAAATTAATTCTGGAAAATTCTCGAAAAAACCGTCCCCCAAAGTGGTTAAATCATTTGCTCTCAGTTTCAACTCAGTAACATTCTGGACGCCTCTAAATTTTTCTGTCGGGATGGTATAGTTTTCGAAAATTCCGTACTCAAATGTGAGAGCATCGAGATTTTTCAATCCGAAGTGATCCACTATTTCTCTCACCCCGTTCTCTGGTAAGGGGCAATAATTTATTCTTAATTTGTCGATGTTTTCGAATTTTACTTTGGGTAGTTTTCGAGAGTTGAGGATTTTCACATCGTCGCTGCAATCAATTAGAATGAGGGAGTTGGGGTAGATGTGAAGTATGATATCCTCATTATATTTTGAATCCAAACATCGATATTCGAAGTGTTCTGTGTTGTTGAGACATTGGCAGTTATCTGTCTTGGTGCAAAATTGGTCAGCGCTGGATGTTGTTTGGAATATGATGGAGACGAGAAAGAAAGCCCATTTTTTCTTCCAGTAATTCGAAAACATCTAGGATCCTGAAAAGACATTCATAATATAAAAAAGGATGGAATATATTAGGAATTTCCATTCTACAGGGTGTCCGGTCAGTGAGGATACATGGTTTATTCCTGATAAGAATAAATAATATACAGAGGAAGTGGAAAGAAACGCACAAAATTCATATTTATGTATTCACTATTTTGTAGAAAATAACTCGAATAGGTCAATTTTCATCTTAAATCGCCCTCTTCTCATCAAAAAGCTGAAGTTATTAAACTTATTAATCGAATTCTTATTTTATATGTACAAATTATAATCCATATACATCCATTCAATTGCTACGTTCTCAATATATCCAGAAATGAAGAGGTTTCAGTGATTTCGTTGACTAATTTTCACCTTGCATGCTTAAATATTGAACCACATTCGAAAAAAAAAATTAAAATGAGGAAAACTGCTCATTTAAAAATAAGCATAACTTTATTTCAAACAAAAGTAACGTCACTGCAACAAATCAAATCTACATTTCAAAATTTCAATTGAATACTTTTTCAGCTAACAATAGCATGATCATTTCCCAACTCTTCTTATAGTAGGTCCTTTCGTTTGCATAAAATGTGTCGCACTTTTTTACACTCGATTTTAGTATTCGTTTATTGATTGGATTTACACCAGTGTAGAGGAGGTGTAATTTATCTACATCTCCTTTTGACTATGTGTAGATAAACTACACTTCTCTACACTGGTGTGAACCAAATCGAGTGTAGAAAAGTGCTATACTTTTTATGCAAACGAAAGGACCTATATTCTTGATCATAAGGAAAAATGAAGCATTGTGTAGGTATATGTACAGGGTGACCTGTTTAAAATTCCCTATCCCCTTATCTAGGAAATTATAATAGCTACAAAAAAAATTTCATATGGAAGTTGTTCACGCCCTTTCGAACTTTATTTTTTTTATGAAATTTGAAATGACAATCAATTATATACAGGGTGGTGGCAAAAAGTTGTTTTGTTGAATGGAACATCCAATATATTATTAGATATTTGAATAGAGCTTGAAAGGACATTTACAAATATATGGGTCAAAGGGGGTCTGTGAGTTATTATTTTTGACTTATGAGCATTTGTCTGTCAAAAAGTATCCAAATTCAAAAGCCTGTAAAATGTATTCTATTGAACCTAGAAAGTTATACGTGGTGTCAAAAAATTTCAAATATCAAATTCTCAATACTACCAACAAGTAATTTGAAAATTGTAGTTCTTCTCAATTTTTTTAAATTTCAGATTATGAGTCTTATGTGGTTTGTGATATTTTGACGAATGAACATGCGGGTTTGATTAGATATTGTCATATTCGAATTTTTATATTATTATTAATCTCATTGTCATCGAATGCATTTCGAAATTATTATCGCATATCTCGGATGATAGTATACTCGTATGATTAGAGTGTGTGAATAGTGAATGACAGCTTTTGCATATATCGAAACTTGCATGCTTCACGACGTATGATACAGCTTCGTTCTAGATTCAAGAGCAGCGATTGTCAAAGAGGTTTTTGTAGAAAAGTTACCAGGATTCCCTGAAATTATTTTGGAAAAAACACCACAATGTTTTCGAAATATCAGAGATTATGTGATAAGATGAAAATGCCAACTGATTCAAAGAAAAACTCTTGATGAAACTGTTACGATCGTTATATAGGGTAAATTACCTTAATAATAGGGTAGTAAAGATGATTCCAACTTACAATAATTCTTCGGTGTATTGCATGATGAGTAAAGACTTATGAAATTATTTTACCTAGACAAGATGTAAGGAAAGCTCAATGAAATTACCTGACTTTTGCATCGGGGAGATACAACAACAATGTATAATTTCAGTTTTCGTTCTATGCTCCGACTTTCAATAAAGCATTAATTTATTGAATACAATTTAGAGACACTCTGTATAAACTTACTGTTATAGTACCACTTCCTGGAACATGAACAATCTGTGCACCGTTTACAAAAATAGCGCTAAAATTATTTAGATCAAAGGTTTCCCATGATAGTCATTTTTTTAATTTATTATTCCAGTGCACTTTCTAAAGTTCATGAAGATGGATTAGAAAGATTGAAATAAAGAAGTTGTTATGCGAGGTGATAATAATACCCTAACAGTACAAGACTGAATAACATAAATCGATTTAATTTTCAATAAATTATAAGAAGAACTATAAGGTACTCACTTGCGAAGATTATATTTCGAAACAGAACTATTTCGGAATGCAAAACATTAAGACTTCAACACCAAGATAGAGAATGAAGAAAGTGGAGCAATAAGCACGAACTAGAACAAGACCATCATTATAAATGAATATCCATTAGTCAGATAAGTCTTCAAAGAAATCTTCGAAGGGCCTGGCAGTCATAAGTGTTTGTAAATAATATCGTATTTATGAGAAAAATTTTGGAATTCCCTCATCAGTCATCAGGAAACTTCTGTAACAGTTCATAATTATAATAATGATCCAAAATTCATGCGAATTTCCGAGATTATAATTTCTAGTTAATCTCATTATTTCAGGGCCGAATTTAACTGAAAGAAAAAATCTGAGAAGTAAGTGAATTAAGAGAAATCTGAAAAGTTCAAGAAAATAGGTATTTTATACGAAAAAATACTACGAACTTCGTTATTTCAAATTTTGAATCGTCATCTGAGTGTTTTTGACTAGCACTTCTCTATCCCTATTCCTGATACTTTAGGAGAAATTATAATAATTAATTTTCTACACAAAACAATTGCCCAAAACATGGATCCAATGAGATAGGCATAGAAAGGACATTTTATATTTAAGGAAGCTGAAATTTTGAAAATGGGTCACTGAGCTCCCGATGATGGGTTTCGTGTAGAAGAAAAAAGTGGGTTTGTGATATACAGAGTGTTTCAAAATTCTTCGTCTTCTCACTCGCAGCACACTCAGCAAGCATAAAGTTGATATTACAAATGGAACGCACTACTTTTTATCTGAAATTTTCAGAGAAAATCAAAAGATGTCTCTAATAATACAGGGTGTATTTGAAAGTGAGGCTTTTTTTTCAACAGAAGGTAGAACTGGTCAAGGTCAAAATGAAGCATTTCACCAAAAACCACCTATACAAAACTTTCAAAATGGCAAAGTTGAAAAAAAATTGGAAATGATTACCGAAATAGATCCTAATACGACTCTAGACCGTTTGTTAGCTGAATTATCGCAAAGCAGTGGGAAAAAACTTATCTCCTGATTCGACCATGTGGTTTCGTTTAGGATATTGGCTCGTTCAATATTTACGTGATAATGAAAATGGAAACTTACGATTTCGCTGAATTGTTCTCATTATTTTTTAGTAACACGATTGTATGAAATGGCTCTTTTCGATACCAACTGATAGAAGAGACTTAGGACACAAGTGTAATTAAAAGAATAATACTTCAAAATCTCACTAATAAAATTCGTCTAAATTATTCACGATTTTTTTCACAATGAGCTTCACAATCTTCTTGTTCGAACATTCCAACAATCGTCGTAAAAATGGGATGAAATTGGGAAACAGCATAGCACTTTTTCAACATAACTAACATAAGCACTTTCAAGAAACTGCCTCGATTTTCTAAATTTTTTTTCATCCTGAATTGCACGATACAACAATTATGATTCTCTCAAAAGTGACCTGATGCATCTAATCCGATGAACTTGGTACTGAACTATTCATTGTCCAGCCATATGTTTATTTTAGAAGCTGGAGTCATCTTCCACAGTCCCGTACTTGAAATTCAATGAAATTTTGTCGAACTTCTAGGGGTTGTATCTCAGCCATATTAGATATTTTATATAGACAATTTTTGGTTGAATTATTTGAATTATTTTGATGAGTTCTACCTTCTGTCAAAAAAAAAGCAGCAGCTTTGAAAACTCGCTGTATATCATGCTCCCATACGAAGACCTCGTGGTTTCAGAAATAAAGTCAAATTTCTCCATAAAAGTGAGGGTTTTCAGCGTACGGCTTCGGTTGCTAAGGGATTCATTTTTATGTTTACTGAATTCCATTCTCCCTTTCAATGGAACTATTAAAAATATTTAACGTCCAGTTTCATAATCGAATTTAACGTCACTTTAAGCTTAAAGCTTCCTTTACTGTCATTTTTAGTAGGTTTAAAGGAAGCTTTAAAATTAAAGCGACTTTAGGTTTGATTATGAAACCGGCCGTAAATGTTTATCCCATATGGGCCTTCACCGGCTTCAACCAACGTCAAGCCAGGCCCATCTAAAGATTCCCGCGCAAAAGTGCGTTCAGCCGAATATTTTTCTCATGATGTGAAATCGTACGTATATTACATGTGACAGCGGTTTTTACAATTTACTGACATCTGTATCAACAATTTCAAGGGCATTCCTCCAGAAAATCCACACCATGAAATTTCTATAAAATAGGAATTTAAAATATAGTGATAATAACAATCACATGAACGGTCATAACCAAATATTCCGAAATAGTTACTCTAAAAGTGAGTCATTAAATAGACGCACAAATTGTTTTCTTACAGAGCCGGATTCAAGGAGAATGGAATGATACTCAATTGTTTCTGGAGCTATACAGGTACACATGTTTCTCAGTACCTAATCTGTACTTTCTTCTTTTCATGAACTTACTCAATTGCTTATCGTGAATTGAAAAGACAGACAGGAATTTATGTTCATACCATGGAAGGGCCGTGCCCGCCCTGGCCCCTACATATCTACGTCCATGCGAAACTCCTACGAGGAGGAGTACCAAAATTGTGCAATGTATTAATGAAACTGTGTTGTTTGAATACAATATCGATCTTTCAGAAATATTTTCTCCGGGTTCTTTATCGATGGCGAATATAAATATTCTGAATATTTACATCTGTAAAAACCATGAGTTGGTCAAAGATTGGAAGCAATGCATTGCAATGTTTAGAAGGAGTGAAGGAGATCAGGTGAAACGTTCGATGTTCTGGCTAGAGACGAAGTTTTCGAATTGATTCATGACACACCGAATGAGACATTTGTAGTGAACATACATAGTTGTAATGTACTGGGTGATTGTTTATGTATTTTACTCAGAACCATTTTCAGTCAATAGTGGTTTTCAAAAACGTCCAAAAGGGCAAATATTAAGTATTCTTTATGGGCATTCAGAATTCAATACCTACTCATTATAAATTTTATGTAGCCTGGTATTTTTCAAATGGGACACTCTGTACCTAATTTTCCTAATCGTTGAAGTTCCCTCTTCTACTTTCGAATATACAGGGTTAGAACTATTTAGAGGCTGACTATAGGAATATCGAAAACCGTTAAAAATAAAGGGTGGCTTAAATTACAAAAAAGTAGTACACCAGTATAATCGCTATATAGGATTATGACTACAAACCGAATTTCGTGTAGTTATCTCCAAAAACAAATGAGTTATGAAAAAAAAATGATAATCGTGATTTTCAGTTTTTTTGAGATACCTCAGGAACCGTCAGAGATATTTGGGAACCGTTTACACCAACCTACTCATCCTTGAATAACGCACAGAACACACCCATCTTGACTTACTTTATGGAATAACGCAACTTTTTCGTAATTTGAGCTACCCTGTATTTCTAACGGTTTTCGATATCCCTGTAGTCCCCCTCTAAATAGTTCTAACCCTGTATACAGGGTGAGTCTTTGGCTCTTACAAATATTTCAACAGAAGATTATTGAGGTCAAAAAAAAACACTTTTTTCCTATACCATTTTTTCCGATGCCATTTTAAATTTTCATAATGAGCTGTAAGCCACCCCTATAAAAACAAAATTAGCTCAGAAAAACTAGTAGATCTTTTAAAGAAAGTTGTATTCGGACAAAGTAGCCAATTTTTCGAATTTCACAGATATCTTTTATTTTAAAACGTCAAGTACATATTCATTAGATAGCGTCTAACTTATTTTCGTGAGTTGGGTTCTTTGAATTTTTTGTATTTTAATGGCACGTAAAGGTCATAATGAAAATGAAAACATTGGGAGACGTGCGGGATATCTTGTGTTCGAAGAAGATTCATCAAAAAAATGAAAAACACTATATTCCGAAATTCATTTCATTCGATAAAACAGTTTGAGAGATAGAACTAAAAATAATTTTTTTATGGTTTTTCAACAGCCTGTATCTCTTGAACCGATCCGATTTGGAAAAAATTGTGAAGGATGAAAGTGTTTTTTTTTAAATATTTGTACGAGTTAAAGATTCACCCTGTATGTGCATTTTATCGAGCTTATCTTTGTCAGGGAGTTTCTGTTGTCATTTTCCGAAAAATAAGAGTTTTTGGTCTACATCTAAGGCGGCTGTAGAACGTCACACAACAGTAGCTGTGGATAATAAAACTATTAAATCTTCTTTTCATGCAAAATTTGAGTGTTGATATATAAACAATGATATATTCTGAGGTAGAAAGAGTTGATATTGTGTCAGGTTTTATAAATTTTTTTTTTTATGAAACCAACGTTTGGCACATCGTAAGAACAGATGACTTCAGTATTATTATGAATAAAAATAAGTCAATGTCAAACAAAACAATAATTGTTGTATTATCTATGGCTACAGTCGTGTTGCTTTCTGCAGCTCAGATTGAGATGAAAAATCTATATTGTTCGAAAATTGACAAAGATAACCCCAATAAAGTATAAATATTCGAAATCAGAAGAAAGAATCCTACCGATTAGTAAAACAAAAAACAGGGGGTTTAATTCAAAGAATACCAAATTACATAGAATTTTTAGCTTTTCTGTATTTCCTAGCAGATACTGAATTCTGATAGGAATACTGAATTCCAATAAAAAAATACCTCATATTTGCCCATTTAAACGTTTTTGCAAGACCAATATTAACTGAGATAGCTAGTGAATAAAATATAAACAATCACCCGGTTCATAGTTGCAATAATATACTCGGTGTATTTACAATGCGGAACTTGTGAATAGGCTAGTTACTCGTATAGAAGACAAATAAACGTCAGTTCGGTGAATGTACCAGAGATAAAAACCCATAAATAGCGTTTTTTCACAGTTGTTGACAAACATTTCAAGGATTCAGAGAATGAGCCGAATGAAGTTCTCAGCTACTTACAAATTTGCATATTGTTGAGAAAATAAAATGGATTGAAGAACTTAAGGGGGTGGTGGTGGTACCTGGTACCACCGAAAAATCTAATGCTGCTTCAATTTTATCAACGGAAACGTGGAAAAGTCATCATATCACGGTAGGAGTGCATATTTGACTCCATGTTTCTTCACGACATGTTAATGTTTTGAGACTTCCTGAATTCTGCTGCATCTTCAACAAAGAGCATTATTGACATTTTTGTGGAAGGCAGGGAACTAATGGATGTTGTACCTATATGCAAAGCTTGCGATTTTTCTTGTTATTTTTGGAATATGCTCATCATTTTCCATGAAAAATAGCTTCATATATATCATCAGAAACATCTTCTGAAACTCTTTACGGTTTATACTCCCAGTCTCTAGATCAAAATAAATTAAAAAATTGAAATAATTGATTTTCTCCTGCGTAAATTCTTGCAAGTTTGTTTCAGAGACTGGAGTGAAAACCCTTAAGAGTTTCAGAAGATGCAGAGTCCTCCCAGATTGAATTTCAATCGATATCTCATCGAAAAACAAATAATGAAACAAGCATGTGCCAAACTTCGCCAGTTGCACTTGAATTTTGATAATTTTATTCGGTATTTTGGGATATATTTCAAGTCTTCTCAAGCTCTCAACACCAGCCGAACAGATTTTCATTATAAGTACTCACAACCTATATATAACCATAATAACGTTAGTTGTTAAAAGCATGTGATTCATGAACTTATCGTTATATTCATTTAATTTGAAATTCCTGTTCCTGATACTCAAGTTTTATGCATTGACGAAGGTCATTCCAACCTCCGTCTGTAAACTGGATAGTCAAATTTTCAAAACAAAAAATTGGTGTTTTCAATAAAATTTTTGTGATTTCACATCTTCCAAAACTGTTGACAGGGAATAGAAAACTCTTCAGCTACATTCATCATTCAATGACAGAAATATTGAAACGGATGCAAAAATATTATTGTCTCGAAGAATGCAGAACGTACGAGGCGTTATAACTGATGATGTACATGATATACTTTTTCCTGGCTATTTATAATGATATTACTTTATATTTTTCAGGCTGAAAAAATGGATATTTTGCAGCTTCAATTAGGGGATCCTACGTCCAAGGCACGACGCATTAACTAAAGAAGAATTAACAGAAGAGTTCACCATGGACATTGAAACGAATATCAAAAATTATAGCCCGAACAGCAAAAATTGGAGTGAAGCCATCAATATACCTATGCAACACTAAGCTACCCGTTTGGCATTTGTTGGACCACAAATGACATAGCATCACTACAACAAAAAATAAAAAGTCTAACAAACATTATTCAGAATATTATAATATAAATTATATATTATATATTGAGTGAATTATATGTAACAATAATCGAAAAAAAAATATGGAAAATTGAGTCTTACACATCTTTGTCAATTAATGATTTTCTTACAACTTTTCAGTTCATGCATAGTTATACATATGGTATTTATTCATATCTGTACATACTATATAAAATATACATTTCTTCAGCAAATTTTCCGAACAGGTAAGTATGGGAAATAATTCAGTATGTATGTTCAGAAACATCCGACAAAGTAGTGGTGGAATTCAGTATTTAGCAATTGAAAAATTAACTTAAGGCGTCACGTCTCTTCATTTAGATAAAAAAATTCTAGTAGCATTCAATAGCTTTAATCAAGGTTCGAAATTCACCGTGGAATTATAAACACAAAATAATTCACATTCACTGTTAAACGACATGTAGGTATTGGCTAAACTAATCGA
Source organism: Coccinella septempunctata (assembly GCF_907165205.1). Lineage (NCBI taxonomy): Eukaryota > Metazoa > Arthropoda > Insecta > Coleoptera > Coccinellidae > Coccinella > Coccinella septempunctata. Next base: position 19,550,154 of record NC_058196.1, read on the forward strand.
TATACAAGGTGTCTGTAAACGAATGCGAAGGACTCAGGGAGATGATTCCTCGATGAAAATAAGCAGGGGTAGTTCCTATGAATTTTTTTCGAAATCGACCTCCCTTCCAAGATACAGCCTCTGAAAGACGATGTGACAGTTTTCAATTATTTTTTACGGGTTCTAAAAAACACTGACAGCGGGTTTCATAAAACTTTGATTGTCCGATCAACGATTGGACACTCACTCGATTACTAAAACAAAATCACTGAATCCACTTCATTTCTGAATCTATTGAAGAAGAAGCAATTGAGAATGATTGAATGGACGTATGAACATAATAATTTGATGCAAAAATGATATTTTGAACGATCACGACTGAATTATCGATTGAAAACAAATTGACGTCCATTCGTCAATCAAGCTTTGATTCCCCGATCAAGCTTTATGAAACCCAGGGAATGTCATAAAACTACACTTAATAAGAAGCACTAAGTACATGTTACTCACACAATTTTATTAGATCTCATAACTTTATTATTAAGGGTTGAAAATATCAACCCCTTAAAATTTCCACCAAAAATTGTTTTCTTGTGAAAGATTTTCGAAAAATAAAATTCTCTTATGGTTTCTCATTCAATTCTGGAAAAAAAGTCTCATGCGAAATTTCGACACAGTGATGCTTTTCTCGGAATATATAAAAACTTACAAGCAGTATACGAAGGTCTATGAGGCAGAGAGTTGATGCATATATTTTAGCGGGAGGTAGTCATTCTATGGAACACTTATATTGGAAGGCGATGACGAGTTGACAGTTTTTAATTTTTTTTTAACGGGTTCTAAAAAACACTGAGTCATAAAATTATACATAATATGAAGCACTAAGTAGATGTTACTCACACAATTTTTTCAGATCTCATAACTTTATTATTAAGGGTTGAAAATATCAACCCCTTAAAATTCCTTCAAAAATTGTTTTCGAATTTTCGAAAAATAAAATTCTCTTATGGTTTCTCATTCAATTCTGGAAAAAAAGTCTCATGCGAAATTTCGACACAGTAGATGCTTTTCTCGGAATATATAAAAACTTACAAGCAGTATACGAAGGTCTATGAGGCAGAGAGTTGATGCATATATTTTAGCGGGAGGTAGTCATTCTATGGAACACTTATATTGGAAGGCGATGACGAGTTGACAGTTTTTAATTTTTTTTTAACGGGTTCTAAAAAACACTGAGTCATAAAATTATACATAATATGAAGCACTAAGTAGATGTTACTCACACAATTTTTTCAGATCTCATAACTTTATTATTAAGGGTTGAAAATAACAACCCCTTACAATTTTCCTTCAAAAATTGTTTTCGTGTGATATATTTTCGAAAAATAAAAATCTCTTATACTTATTAGGTCCTTTCGTTTGCATAAAAAGTGTAGCACTTTTCTACACTCGATTTGATTTACACCAGTGTAGAGGAAGTATAGTTTATCTACACATAGTCAAAAGGAGATGTAGATGAACTACACCTCCTCTACACTGGTGTAAATTCAATCAGCAAACGAATACTAAAATCGAGTGTAGAAAAGTGCTACACTTTTAATGCAAACGACCTATGGTTTCCCATTCAACTCTGAAGAAAAAAAGTCTCTTGCAAAATTTCGATACAATCGATACTTTTCTCGGAATAAATAGAAACTTGCAAGCAGTTCTGATCACTGTTCATTCCATTTCATCGCGTTAATACAAAGGCTGTATCTTGGAGGGGATGTCGATTTCGAGAAAAATTTATACCTCTGCTTATTTCCAGCGAGGAATCATCTCCCTAAGTCCTTCGCATTTCTTCACAGACACCCTGTATAAAAGGCAGAATCTCCGAACACAATAGAAACTCCCTAACCAACCTGAACCCTTTGTAGACCAAAAAGATAAAAATACCGCATTAATAACAGGTAAAAAATCTCATTCATTCCATTTCATTCATTTCGATCCAGGAGTTGGAATATACGGTACACAAATAAATTTAAAAAACGTCAAATACATGAGAGGATATCTCGAAAACAAGAAGAAGATTCAATCAATAAAACAAATGAAATGATTTAATTGGTGGTATTCTGTATTCAGACCCTATGTAGAAAATTAAACGTTGTGATCTATTTTTCATTAAAAACTGAATCTCATGTGATTATTAATTTTTTTACCGCTCTATAGTTGCATATCCATTTTCTTGTCGAGTGGAATGAGATCTTGGGAGCAAATGTATATGAGAGATGATAAATAAATATAGTTTTCATATTCAAAATCCCAGATTCATAACTCATTCTATCAAATTTCGCTTATCATTGTATTGTACTATGTGAAATATCATTGCGACACACTGTATTTTTAATGTACGTGCCAACTGCTCAGTCAGTTTTTGTTGGAATATATGTGGGACTGTGGTCAAAAGTTGTTTTTTTCATGATAATATTGTGAATTCATATTCATGATATTTATTATGTATTTCATTTTTTCGACTCACTAAGATGAGGCCCTCACTGCCCTCAGTTAGAAAAGGTTTCTCCACGTCGCGAGCCCTTTATTTTGTCCTTTATGCATATGGCAGAGAATTTGAAAAAGTCCGGAATCGAATCAATAGACCATTCATATTGTACTCAAGAGTTCGTATTGATAAATAATTAGCTAAAAATGAGTCAGTAAACATTAAATTCGAAGGAACTAATGGGGATTGTAAATGAAGGAAGAATTTTTTGGTTCTTATGTATCCATTACATTCAACTTATGCAACAACATCTGTGAGAGTTCAATGCTTTCTCTTTTAGTGAAAATAATTTTAATGTCATAATACCTACACAATCCAAATCAATAAAAGTAGTTTTACTCTGCATTCAGACTGCAAGGGAAAAATTCAATACAGTGAATTCTACCTATTTTGTATTCCTAATACCCTGTCTTACCCTGGCGATCAAAAGCTTGATTATCAATTACACCTATCGATTAGTTCTCGATAATTCAGATTTGAACCTCTAGAATAGTATTGTCGCATCGACGAATTATGGTCGATAAATTTATATTCATTTTTATGATTTTATGTAGTTTGGAAAGGCTGTTAGAAGATTGATCGGACAATCAATTTTTTGTGACCTAAAAAGATTCAACAAAACCTTAGGTTCATTCTGATACTTGCAGTCTTTACATTTGAGTAGGTAAAACTCTTTCTAGGAATCGGAGTCCGGATTTAAATTCGAATCAGACGTCAAGAAGTAGAAAGAACTCACCTTGAGTAACAAGAGCTGGAGGAATATTCGGACACAAATAAATTAACCTGTACACATCGATTTCCAACTTGAAACATTCACATTTCCCGAATTAATCGTAAGGTAGTTTTCACATATTTTTATTCACTTGTGGATAAACGCACTTTGCTTTTGAAAATATAAACACAAAAATCAGGAATCCAAATTGAGTCGTGTATGCTTAAGTAAACACTACTTACTGCTCACATCTGCGCAATGACGAAACGATTGGGATCAGTCAATAATTACATTAAAAAGACCTCGAACTCAGTGGCGGGCTTCGATGAGTATACGAGAAAGTTACGATATAGATTTCGATATAACAGGTGCTTACTGAATCTTATTTAGTTACGAAGTTAATTGTTGGTAATTTCATGACTAAATGTTCGTTAGGAATGCGCTTTCCTCATAGTTCCTGCATGCCGGGATGGAGGTATATCAATTATCCTATTATAAACGTAAATTCTCAGGTTTGATCCGGCAATTTTACGTCAGCAGCAGCAGCAGATTTAAGCAAGGTATTCGACTCGGTGAATCGGAGAGCGCTATGGAAAATTATGGGACGCCTTGGTGTACCCGAAAAATTCTTAGCAGTGTGTAAAAGCCTTCATATCAACAACACCTATAGAATACAGCATAATGGCTCTACAACCGACCATCTCTTAACCAGCTCTGGAATAAAACAAGGCTGCGTGTTATAGCGCCTTTAGTGTTCAATATTTTCGCCATAGCTGTCTCGATAATTGCTGACATGCCTGTAAAAGGTGTTGGAATAAGATTCAGATTTGATGGAGGCCTATTTAACCTGAAGCGCCTCAGATCAAAAACCCGTTCAATTTCAATATGCAGACGACTGCGCACTTATCGCTAGCAGCCCAGAGGATCTACAAATAATGCTGGACACCTATAAACATATATACGAAGCTTTAGGCCTTAGACTAACGTGACCATTTATTTTCTGACTCAAAACGGGACACACTGGTTTATTTCGGTCAATATATGTATATGTATATATGACGGGTATTCAATGAAAAAAAAATTAATTCATTTATTCACAGAAAATAAACTATTAGGTTTTACAAATAAAAACATCTCCCAAATGTTTAGTTGTATTTATATTTATCAAGGGAACAAATTTCTTTCAATACAGCTTGTGATGATTTTGTAAGAGTGGAACTCTTGGCACGTTTTTTCTATATTCACCTTAGTTATCAACATCGTCTTTAGAACTGGAGTTTGCTTAAAGACAAGACTCCCTTTCCTAATCTAAGGGAATTTGTAACTGGGTATTTTCAGATGTCCACAATTTTTTCATCATAGAAAGTTCAATTCAATTAATATACTTAAGTTTTCATGCCGAAGATTGTTGGTGTGAAAATGTTTGGATACTTCCACCCAACGAGTTTCCGTGGAAAGATTTAAACTCGGATTTAAATTATTCCATTCCATTATTTTTTGCTCTGTGATGTAAATAGTTTGAAATCAATGAAAATCCGTCAAAAACTTCTGAATCTTTATTAGAGTCAATATATTCCTTCTCAATTAATATATCCACAGATTTTTGAACATCTTCCAGGAAGGTAATTTTTTTAAATCTACCCAATAAAATATCTCCATTTCTTTGGTAAGGAAACAAGTCCACTGCTCCAGATATTTACCGGCCAGCTTTTTAATCTTAGGGCGGTTTTCGAAAACGGGACAATTTTGCGTCCCGGAGTTCAGTTCGGGGACACCGGGACGAGCAATCAAAAAAAGGGACAGTCCCGTTCAAAACGGGACGTCTGGTCACGTTACCTTAGACTCAATATCGACAAAACCAAAATCCTAGTAAGTCCGCCAGAAAGCCTTCAAACACATATCAGCCTGGAGAATGAAACTCTGGAACAGGTCGAGCAGTTCAAATACTTGGGAAGCTTCATAAATACTAGGGGTAACCTAGACACGAAAATACACAACCGTATCAATTCGGCATCACGGACATTCTGGAAGCTAAAGGTCATAGTGTTTCAAAATCACGACCTCAATCTGACGACCAAGACAGCTGTTTACAAAGCAGTCGTCCTCCAACGCTTCTTTACGGAAGCGAAAGCTGGACGCCCTACAGGCCACATATTAAACAGCTTGAACAAACGCAACAACGTCATCTAAGACAGATTATGAACATCAGATGGTTCCACAAAATTTCGAATGCAGAAGTCTTGCAACGCGCGAGTAGTACAAAATTGAGACTCAAGTAACGAGGGCCCGACTCAGGTGGAGCGGCCACATTCTGAGGATGCAAGACACAAGACTCCCCAAAATAGCTCTGTATGGCGAATTGACAGATGGAAACCGGAAACCAGGAGGCCAGTATAAGCGGTTTAAGAATACACATATCCCTAAAAACAGTTAATGCCAATCATAACTGGGAACATTTAGCGTTAGACAGGTCACATTGGAGGTCTTTGGTGCACAGTTATAATGGAGACTCGAGAAGATCTGGTTGGTGACTATCCAAGCCTGGAGTGTGGAAGGATCTGTAGGTCAAGGTTGGGTCTCTTCAGTCACAGGATTGCACACAGTCGCTCTGTAACCATGAGAGCTAGAGAAAAATTGAGTGGCACGTTTTCGATATCGATTTTCGAAACATGAATACCTAATGGCCGAAACCGCATCCCTCTATCTTCTTTGAAAATTGGTAATGTCCTGAAAAGTGATGAGTTCAGTATTTGTTTCAAACCTGAAAATACAACGAAACACTTTTTTCGAAACTTAAAAGCATTGAACCTAAAGAACTTCGTTTTAATGTTATATATAGGAACCCATGTTCAGAGTGCGAAGGTGTGTTTATAGGACAGACGGTTAGATATTTAAAAACAAGGTTGGCTGAACATAGGAGAGATGCTGCTAATATCGTGAATCCGACTAAAAATAAGGAAGCCGACACAGCTTTGGCGCATTCTTTCAATTTCGATGAAACCAAAATTTTGTGTACCCAAAGCGTTCTAAACAGGAGACTACTACACGAAATGTTAAGTATCAAGAAGGAGAGATACTTTGAATAAATGATCGGATATTGAAAATTTGAATACTTCGTATTTCAATTTAATAGATAAAATAAGGGACAAAACTTGAGAGGGTTTGAAAGTTTTTATGTGTTGTCAGCCAGTTTGTGTTTCCTTTTTTCTGGCCCTTCTTCATAATGCGGCATCTGATATTAAATTCAGTTGCCTACGTTATCGAGAAAAATGAAGGTGTATGGAAAAGTGTATGTGTTCCTTTGAGTTCTTTTTTTGTAGGTATATTCGTTAATACGAAAAACTGACTGTAGAAGAAAGTTATTTTTTTGTCTATGTATATGCATTTTTTTATTTCAATTTCTACTTTATATTTTCATATAATTTTTCGTATTGTGATACTTAACATCGGTATTATAATTTACGTAAGGAAACTAAAAACAATTTTTGAGGTAGATTCATCTATATGATTTAAAGAATCATAATTATTAGTTAGGTATTGAAAGATCTGTGATTTGATCATTTGAAGTGTCACAATTTTCTGAAAATAACAGTAGTTTCCTCTCTTTTAATATTTATCAGTTTTTTTTGGAGAACTCATCCCTATACCTTCCACATATAAGTTTTTTGAAAAATGCAAAGCGTAAATAGCCGGCAACACACATTTACGCTATCTTTTGATGCACTATGAGATTTTGCATATAACAAAACTCATTTTCGTATGACCGGATTTGTTGTCCTGAATAAAATATTTGTACCTCCATCATGAACATTTTTATACGATTTAAACTGAATTGAGTGTTATTAAATAACCTTTTACGTTATCTACATATGGGAGATATTGCATATGCGCCGAATAATTCGTGTAGTGATGATCTCCGGAAAATCAATTAGTATGAGGCTAGATTTATTTGAATTCATTTTGTTTCAGGAAAGGTAGTTGAAATGGAATTGAAATTCGTTTTTTTGAATTCTGTAAATCACAGCATTTATTCTTGTAAAATAATATGGCTCATATAAATCAATGTCATTTATTTTCAAATATCCTTTACTTCATAATAAAAAGTCTTATCATTATCCTATCAAAAACTTCAATAATACATATATGAATAATAACAATTAAAACATCATAAAAAATCTGATGGACAGGGAAAAAAACAAAATTTACATATTTACAAAAATTTTTGATATTCTGTGGTATGTACTATATATTGTTTTTTTCATATTTAAAAACAGAAGTACACAAAATTAAAAAAATATATTTTTATTCAACTATACCTAGTTAACATAGGTTATACAATTAAATAAATTCAAAATGTATATCCAGGCCTGAAAACCAGTGCACAAATTCTTCTTGTGCAGAGAAAAAATTCGAATTTTGATGATAATGTATTGATTTTGAACGAGGTTTGCGGTTGCTTGTCAGTATCGTGTGAGAATTATACTAAAAAAGTGAAATTAATTCACACATAAACAAACTTTTGTACACCTAAAGATATCCATTTTTTGATTTCTTTTTTCATTTCGTTTATCTTTTTGACCTCCATTGGACATCCTTTTGATTACTGACCTAGTAACTACCCACTTCACAATTATTTTTATCACAGTTCAATGTATAGATATAATTTAACAAGTATTTGAATATTTTTATATGCATATTGGGAATTATAAAGATCGAATTTTGGTTGTAATAAATTCTTTTTTTTTGTTTCACTCGAAGTTGCATTCTGATAATAATTCTTCAGAATTTCTTAATATTAAATACGTATGTCAGAATTTGCGGAATACAACCTAAAGAAACCCTTTTTTTCGTCAAGGAGTATAGGGTACTCTAACGATTTGTCAAAATCAGCTGACCGTTGGTTACCGTGGGGCACACAAAACTTTTTATTATCATTTCTGAAAAATTTTAGTATAATCACTCTAATCTAACATCTGGAAGAAAATTCTTTCCAAAAACATGCACAAAAGCTTGTGTGTCCCACGGCAACAAACGTTCAATTTGACAAATCGTTGGAGTAACTTCATCTGACATAATTATGTCGAATTTAGCGTTGTCAAAATCACGTCACAGTAAAAATCAATCTATGTCAACGTGCCAGGGGATTTTCTTCTAGGCTTTTGGGAGTGAGTATGACAGGAGTCGAAACACTATCGACTGTCTGCTTGTCTATCAATTTGAATTTATCTTCAATGTATTGCATCATATTGGCATGTTTCATTGATATGGCTTTACGGCCACCTCTTTTGGGAAGCGCGTACTTCAATTTATCCCAGAACCACGAATCACCCCACATTATATACGTGTTCGTTTTCAAATATGCTTTCAAGTCATCGTCTAGTGCTTCCATATCAATGTCACCATAAATGATTATTATTACTCTTGCTCTACCCTCACGCATGGCTTCATTATGTGCTGTTTTGAATTCTATGATACCCCAAACGCTCTCTAAAAAATTTGCTGAAAGGACAACAATTGTCCTTCTCGAATTGTTAACAGAATTCATTATTTGAGTTTGGATCAATTCACCAGGAATCCAATCCCTGAAGTGAATGCATAATTTATAAGGTTCTTCTCCCGTTTCTAGAACCGACACTATATTTTCTATGACAAAGTCCTCATCTTTGCTGGAAAAACTAATGAAAGCATCATAAACTTTATTCTCGTCCAATTCATCTTCTTTGACTAGCCATAGACAATATCCGCGTCCATAGAGCCAAATTAGGATTTCCTTTTGATAGAGGAAATATAGGGACAAAGTAGATGTTATGATGAATAAACAAAACAGAGCGAAAACGGTGATGGTGAGAACAATATCGGCTTCTATCGGGCAGAGATCTCTGTCACTTAAGTCCACTAAGCGGTTTTTCGTTGTGTTGCATGTTATATTAGACAAATCGATCTGAAACAAAAAATCAATCAGAAGGGCTCGAATAACTGAAAGACAAATCGGAAATATAGCATTTATTCCTTGGAATATCATAGGCATAGACATAGAGACATGGACTGAGCAATGCCAGCATGAAATTGGCTATTTCATAGAAAGAGAGAAATGAACGTCAGGCCACATTACCCTTTTCTGTTCACATAGAGGTGAGTGCGGACCAATCAAAATTGTAGAAAAATACAACTGCATGACCGATGTTCAGTTTCTCTTTGTCACTTTTTTGACCGTATTTCATGTATAGATTCTATCTATGCACAGGGAAGGCACAGTCCATGTTTCAATGTCTATGATCATAGGGTACTCCAACGATTTGTCAAAATCAGCTGACGTTCGTTGCCGTGGGGCACATGAGCTTTTTCCTCAATAATTGATTCCCATGCCGTTTCGGCCGAGTTTAGGTGGTGTTTTATTGTATTTTGTGCATGTTGGGTTGGAAAAAAATTTGTTCCGACGTTAGATCTCCTAATCATGGACAGTTCAATGTAATGCTTTGTGTGCCCCACGGAAACGAACGGTCAGCTGATTTTGCCAAATCGTTAGAGGACCCTATTGATTGAGATAGTTCAGTTCAGAATCTGAATGATTTCTATTTGTTTGAAGTTCTTTCACGTAAGCGAAGCACTGATGGATGTTTTGACTTATTCACTGAGCAAAATTAAAGAGTGAACTATCAGGATGATTGTATTTTTCACGGGCTATCCTAATGTGCTTTCAAAAAAATTATCGAAAATGGGCATGGAAAGTTATTACGGAAAAATCATTTTCCAGAATAATTTTTTTGCAGATTTTACTGGTTTTTAACATTTGATGCTACAGTAGACCATTTCTGACTATTGATTTTTCATTCCCCAAAAACTGCCACGTGTTTGTTGCATAATTTATTCAGAAAAATTGCTCAATCAATTCCCAATTCATATGTTTCTTTCAAAGTTCGTACAAAAAAAAAAAATTGTTATCAGGTGGACTGTGGAATTTCGAAGGCTGATATTATTGTGCCTAAACGCTTAGGAGTGAAAATATGTTAAATACCAATGACCCTTTTCGTTTCATGCAGTTTTATTCGAAATTGCCCTAAGGAAATTTAAAACCGAAATCCGGAAAATATATCCTCATCTATTCTATGATTGAATTAATACGTGGAATGAAATATTGCAATTTTATCACATTTGACTCTATACCCATAGAACACATGGACATTATTTCCGAATTTTAATTTTATTTCCTCAAGGTTATTTTGAATGGAATTCTGGAATGGATTGAAATAAATGACAAATTAAATTTTTATTTATTGATCATTCAAAAAATGTGCAAAAATTTTTTTTTTATTGAGAGCAAAAATTTAGACAAGAAATAGTACCTACCTGACATATAATGTATAAAAACAATAACTCACCTGCTCGATGTGATCTCTCAAATATATTAAAAAATCCTTTATTCCACAGTCGCATCTCCATGGATTGTTTCCAAGAAGAATATTATTTAGTTTTGATTCATTCAACACTTTCAGTGTGAGTGCATCGATGCCTTCTAGGTGGTTTTCCCCAAGATCTAACACCTGAAAACAGTATTAATTAGGTTTTATAGAGTTCTCTTACTTCAATGGATAAGGTGGGTACACTCAAGCTGATTTTGTGAGTCGGTGAGTTGTAAAATACGTAGGCAGTAAGTTATTCATATTCTTTAATAAAGCTTCAAATGAGTGATCAACATAAACGAGAAAACTGTCCTGAGTAACGACCTAGTTTTAAGATCTGGTGTTCAGCCTCCGGTTGAAAAAATTTCACTGTTGAGTGAACAATAAGCGGAGAAGTTTACGCTGACATGACTTTCAATATAATACCCTCTGACGTCATCGTTGGTTGACGATGGCGTCACATTCTGTATGGTTTAATTTGAATATAGAGTCGAATTCTATTTGAGTAAACAATATTATCGCAACGACCTATAAATAGTCGCTTAAGAGGAAATTACACCCCATTCAAATTTAAATGACATGTTTATCCCGCTTCAGACATCCTATGGAGATGTGATTTTCAATAATATTTCATGAAAAATGTAGTTCATTTGGCAAAGCCAACAATATGGCATTCGGAAACGAAAAAGAAATTTTTTTTCACATTTTTCCGGCTTTGTACCGATACCTCATAATTTCAAGAATTTTCCACCAAAACTAATCAAATAAAACGGAACGCAGTTAAAGCAGCCGAGCGAATTTTCAAAACCGAAATTCTTCATTCTTTTTTTGTGTACCTATTGTGTGTAGTACACCTCTTGATTATTTCTTCAATCAGTGAAAATTTTGACGTTCTGGCAACATCAGGTAGATACATCATTTTCCGTCTCTGTATTGTCTAAAGTCAATTGAAAAAAGAAGTTTCTATCAACTGCATCTGAAAATTCACGTCCCAGTTGACCAGTAACATACCGTCAAAAGGGGTGAAGTGGATATAGCGGGGTGAAGTGGGTCAACCGTGTTTTCCCGCATACTTTATCGCGTAACTCATAGACATTCATTCATTCATTTATTGCTAAACCCCGTTGCCGGGAATGAATCTACAAAAAGACCAAGAAAGGGAAAAAAGAAAAAGAAGAGAAAAAGAAAAAAAAAGTGGGAACAGACTTATAATTTTTCAGGGCTAATTGCGACTGTGTGATCTCATATGAATGTAGAGACCCAATCGTGACCTACAGATCCTACCACATTCCGGGCATGGATAGTCACCAACCAGATCCTTCTCGAGTCTCCATTATAACTGTGTACCAAAGACCTCCACTGTGACCTGTCTAACCCCAGTTGTTCCCAGTTATGTTTGGCATTAACTGATTTTAGGGATTGATGTAGTGTATCCTTAAACCGCTTATATTGGTCTCCTGGTTTCCAGGCTCCCTCATTGAATTCGCCATATAGAGCTATTTTGGGGAGTCTTGTGTCTTGCATCCTCAGAATGTGGTCGCTTCATCTGAGTTGGGCCCTCATTACTTGAGTCTCAATTGTTGTACAACTCGCGCATTGCAAGACTTCTGCATTCGAAACTTTGTGGAACCATCTGATGTGCATTATCTGTCTTAGATGACGTTGTTGCGTTTGTTCAAGCTGTTTAATATGTCGCCTGTAGGGCGTCCAGCTTTCGCTTCCGTAAAGAAGCGTTGGGAGGACCACTGCTTTGTAAACAGCTGTCTTGGTCTTCAGATTGAGGTCGTGATTTTGAAACACTCTGTCCTTCAGCTTCCAGAATGCCCGTGATGCCTAATTGATAAGGTTTTGTATTTCCGTGTCTAGGTTACCCCTAGTATTTATGAAGCTTCCCAAGTATTTGAACTGCTCGACCTGTTCTAGAGTTTCATTCTCCAGGCTGATATCTGTTTGAAGGCTTTCTGGCGGACTTAACAGGATTTTGGTTTTGTCGATATTGAGTCTAAGGTCTAAAGCTTATATATGTTTATAGGTGTCCAACATTATCTGTAGATCCTCTGAGCTGCTAGCGATAAGTGAACAGTCGTCTGCATATTGAAGTTCAGTGATAAACTTGGTAGGGGTTTTTGCTCTGAGGCGCTTCAGGTTAAACAGGCTTCCATCAAATCTGAATCTTATCCCAACACCGTTTACTGGCATACTCATGGCAGCACTCATAGACAAGACCCTAAATTGCCGGGAAAAAACTGTGTGCCTTGGATACAATTCTGGATGGTTAGTTTTCTCACAAAAAAAAGATTCGTACTATCTCGAATAAACAGTTTTTCAATTGTTCAACTTCAATTATATATTTGGCAATAACTACGACAGTTATTCTCACCTAAACTTCAATAAGTTACGTATAAACTAGTTGGAATGTTATTCCCCATTTTGAAATCAAATGTGTACCACCACAGTTCTTTAGGAAAAAAAAATATTTGTTACATCACTCAAAAGTGAGGGGTGAAGTCGATCACCAATGATTCATCATCATGTTTGACCATGTTGCGTAAAGGCCCATGTCGCAAAAATACCCTTTTAGTATATCCGCATGCAGAGAATATAGCTCTTGTGAAAAGGCACCAAATAATTGGCAAAATCCACCTGAAGCAATATACACGTGGCCGGCACATCTTTATTCTGGAAGCCAAAGAAGAGATAATTGAATCTCTACCTATATGAAGAGTATGAAGACTGACTAGAGTGTAGAGTACATTAATATAACTTCAATTAGTGGCGCAGCCAAGATTTTGTTTGGAGGGGGGCTTTACACCGAACGATCGTTCAATGTTTGTACTAGAAAAAAATTGAATTGTTGGTATCTTTGGGGGGGAGTTTGTTTGACAATTAATGTCACACCCTAAAAAGTTTTAGGAAATCAGGAGAATAGGCTGAAAAAATAACATTATTCTTTCACTTACCTTGAGGGTCTCTGGAATCCAGGTTATATTTCTTATGGCATTTCCTTTCAAATACCATCTGGAGGTATTCTGGTAACCATCAACTTCGTTGGGGCATCTTTCTAACAAATTATACTCGAGGTGGACCTCGATCTCGTTGAACTCGGGATAATGGGACAAGTCCCTTAACTCTGGAACATCTCTTAAGCTCCTTCCGGAGCAATCAACAACCAAAGTCTTATCTGACGACTGGTATAAACAGTTGCAGAACTCATTCGAAGTACAATTGTTGTCTATATTACAAATGAGTTCTCTTAAAGATACCTCTTCCAGAGACTGTTTAAACAGATGTCGAGGTCCAGCACATTCGATTTCGTTATAGTTCAGTACTAAATAATCTTTGAAGGGATGTTTTTTGTCCTGAACATATCTTGCAAGGTTGAAAGCATTGCAGTCACAGAAGATTGGATTATTGGATATTTCGATATCCACACGAGAATGATCAAAATCTCTTGCACGTTGATTGAGATCCATGAACTCAATCAAAGATATGTTATTGAAACTGAGATCTATAGTGACAGGCTTAGCATTCATGGTGGAAAGTAAATCAAGCTGAAACATGAAAAATTGAAACATTACTCCTGCAGGTATTGCAAAAATGTTTGATCATAAGAGAGCATGTTATGACCATTCATGTTATACTACGAATAAATAGTTGAACAAACTATGAAATATCGATTTTATATTAGCACAAGTGATCTGTTAGGCTTCAACAATTTGAACATTTTTTGTCAAAATAAAGATACACAGGGTGATTCATAACTATTGGGACATAGGCTAAGGGCCAAAATATGGCGATAGGACCAAATATACCTCAATAAAATATTGCTGTGGAAAAAGATAGAGGGCGTTAAAGTCTACTGAGGGGATCTCGAGAACTATAAGAGGTAGAAGAAGACCGATGACACATTTCCGAGCTCTTCTTCAAAGAAACAAAGAATGGTAATAACCGTAGCCTAGCTCCTACGATCCTTCGTTTTTGAGGTATTAGCAAAAACTGAGATTTTGACGATTTAGAAAAGTTCTCAGAAACTTTTTTGTCTTTGAACTTACAGACCTAGAACTTGAACCTTCTGCAGGCACTTTTTTATGTAGAATCCACTGACGAGCTCAAAATATTTTTTCATTTCGAATCATTAGGCGGACTTTCGTTTTTTAAAATGCACACTTTTATTGATTGTGTTATTTTTTAATTGGAAAAAAATGCTTTGTTGGTAGATTCTACGTATAAAACTGCATAAGAAGGTTCAAGTTTCAGATCTGTAACTTCAAAGAAAAAAAAGTTATGAGAACTTTTCGAAATCGTCAAAATCTCATTTTTCGCTAATAAATCTAAAACGAAGAATCTTAGGAGAATGTTTCAAATAAAAGTCTCTTAAGAGTCAAATTTTTAGGTCTTTTTCCTCAACTTGGGCAAGAGATTTAGCAGGATTAAAAGTTACTTGGTGGAAATCAAACAGGGAAGATGTCAAGCATTTATCGATGAACTCGATAAATTGCTACAAACTTTGCAGTGAGGGTAAGCTGAACTGTGAATTTTAAAATGTTCAAAATTTCGGTATGTCGTTAATTCCATACTTTTCCAAATACTGTATCATTGTAATTTTGAAAACATAAATTTTTTGAATCCTTATCCTTCTAACCTGAAAAACTCTACTTATTGGGTGAGTGAACAGTGCTATAACTCTTAAAAATTTTGGACTAGGTTAATGATTCAAACTTTGGCGGAAACGTTACGTCTTAGCTCATAGCAAAAATTACCTAATTTTATAGGTTGATCTGAAAGTAGTGAAACACCATACCTCCATGCTTTCTCAAATGAGAACACACTTTTATTTTAGTACTCGGTTGGCCATGGAAATTTGACACGTTTCACTCTGTATAGTACGAAAATGTGTGATTATGACGCTTGTCAAAACATTTTTGGGTTTTAAATCAACGCTATGTTGCCCGTTCTACGTAAAAGTTTCTGTTATTACGTATTTTATTACAATAATGTCGAATCCCTTCGGAAAATATGTGACGAACATAATTGAAGTTTATACAAACTTATTAAAGGCATACCAAATTCAGTTATTTGCATGGAAAATACAAGAGATCAGTATAATATCATAATATGCACTAGCTTGAAGAGAGTTAATGTTCGTTATCTTCTTTGGCTAAAGTTTGAATACGTTACACCAGTTGTAGATTTCAAAAATATTAACCCGAAGATGAAATGGGTATCTCCCGAAGGAATTAACAGATAATTACAAGAATGTCAAATTCTTCAACAAAAATCATCTTGCATCAATATAAGTAGAAGGAATTAAAGGAAGTTTCAAGTCAAGATGAACTCCACCTTTGAACAAAAATTTCACATGAATAAACAATTAACAGGACAACTGGCGCGTATTTGTGGCTGTTCATCTTAATACATTGATATAATAATTAGGTATTCATTGGTACCTTAAGGCATTTACAATGTAAAGGGCAAGTCAAATGAGAAATAGAAAAATCAATTTTCGGAAAGTTATTCTACAATGACATTCATAGAAAATCCTGTAGTAAACTTTTCGCAATAATTCACTCTAATAGAAAATTCTCAAATGCCACCACTTTTTTGGGTCTCCAAATAGAAGGAAATTCTTTGTCATCCTCCATTCACAATATTTCTTATTGTGGAAATATTCAGCTAAAATATGAGTCTTTTAGATTAAGGTGAAACATTATATAAATTCTCTTACATTGAATATGTTCGCTACCGTCTGACGTATTGTAGATTTTAGAATATCAGGGTATAACTATTTGAATGACCGAACCTTTCTGAAACCCTATCTTGTCTCTTTTTCAATAAATCACTTTCGGCATTTTCGTAATAAAATTGATATTAGTTATGGAAACAGCGTTATGACAACCGTACTCCGTTCTAGTTACATTTGAGAAAATTATTTCATGGCCAACCGACTGTTAAAATAAATGTGACTGGAGTATACATATACGTATTTCTGAAGTATACGGAGTATTTCTGAAAAGAAAGCACAAATCACTTCAATATCCTTAACTTTTATCGAACAGTTTATATTGAAAGAATACTTACAGTAATCTCCCCAATCATATTGTGATGCAATTTTATCTTCTCAATTGTTGCTATTCCATTCAGATTATAGGGATATCTTGTGATATTATTGTAACTTAAATCCACTTCCTTCAGGTTAGTGCTGGAAAAACTTGAAAACGGCGTATTACTACTGAAACTTTTCATCTCCTCGAAATCAAATTCATTGTGGCTCATGCTGAATTTAACCAAATTTTTATTCCTCGAAAGGCATTGTGTGGGCAATCGGAAAATCTTGTTATAGCTAAGATTGATTTCCTTTAAGTTTTTCATATTTAGCAAAAGTTTTTCATCGATATTCTTCAATTGGTTGTGTTGCAGATAGAGGTATTCTAGATTTTCCAAATCTCTGAACGTTTGTGCGTCTATTTTCTCTAGTTGGTTACTTTCCAAATTGAGAACTCTCAAATTATTCAAGTTTTGGAATATTCTGATCGGTAATTTTTTCAATCGATTATTGTTCAATGTTATCCTTTCAATGTTCGTTGATCCCCAGAATAAACTTTCTGAAAGTACCTCTAATTCATTATAGGCTGAATTCACATTCTTCAAATGTGTGAAATTCGAGAAGACATCGTCCACAAAGTTGATATTCCGATTTTCATCAATATTAATCAGTTCTAAGGAACGACAATTTTCGAATATTCTCCTCGAAATATTTCCCAGATTATTCCTTCTTAAACTTAATTTCAATAAATTTTGCGAATTATCGAAAATCCCATCTTCCAAAATCTCGATCTTATTGAGAGACAGTTCCAGCATTTTGAGATTGATTAAGCTGTCGAAGACTCCTTTCTCTAGAATTTTTAAACTATTCTGCCAGAGAAATAATTTTTCCAATTTATGTAAATTTTCGAACGTTTTTTTCGGAATGTGGTCTATATTATTGCTATTGATGCTCAGAATCAACAAGTTTGTGGCTTTTTCGAATATGTTTTCGTCCAAAACGAGTTTATTCTCGTCAATCATCAAGTCGGATAGTTTGGGAATATTTTGGAAGATACGTCCATCGAAAACGGTGATATTATTCTTTTTTAATTCTAAAGATTTCAAACTATTCAATTCCTTGAAATCGTCACTGACTAGCGGTTTCTTGAGAGCATGTTCCGTAAAACGGAGATATTCTAAATTGTTTAGGCCAAATGATTTGATCACAGTTTCGAATCCGTTTTCAGGAAGTGGGCACTCTTGAAATTCTAGTTTCTTCACCAAACTGAAATTTGCTTCTGGCAATATGCTTTGGTTGAAAACTCGAATGTGATCACAATCTATTCTCATCTTTTTCGAAGGACCATAAACATGGATTATGATTTTATTGTCTGCATAACTTGATGGAGGACATTGGAACTCGAGGTTTCCTGAAGATATAACGTTTATGCAGTTGCATTTCTCCGTCCTTTTACAGATATCGTCTACTGAAGCTTGCGTATGGCTCGAGATGTGGAGTATCATCAGCATTATGCCAACCCATATTGAATGCATGGCTTATAGGTGCTGTGCAATCTGAAAATAAAAATAAGCTAGTTGAAAAACACAGGAATTTATTCAGAATATGGTGCAAATTAGTCGTTATAGATAAGCAATGATATTCCCCTTCACATCAACCAAAGGGGAAGTCAAATGTATTTCATTAAAAATGATAAGGAAGATGAAACTTAAGTCATTATACATAGGGAATGAAAATTCTTTAGCAGGAATATGGACAGTATTATTGAATCTATATTAGAACATGGCCAACGTTTCGAATCTTTCGCGATTAGTTCTCAGGGCCAAAATGGAAAATACAATGACATGAATGAACGTCTGTGGAAAAGTTTCACCAGTACCCTGGAAACCAAATATTATAGAGTAGAAAGATAGGCCTTAATCTAGAGATTAAGGGCGTTTCCTCCCTCAATCTTTAGTACTAAAAACCGACTACATTTTTGCCAGTGAAAACACATTTGACAATGAGATGGCGCTAAAAACGTACTATCAATACAGAAAACTGTTTACTTACAGTTTTCTGTTTTATAATTGAGGGGCTCTAAATTCGAATTCTATCCCTTGTATTGAATTTCAATATAGACTTTGTTGATACCAGAAAACAAACATCCTGGGCGACAAAACAAAAGTATTCTTTTGTTTTGTGACTAGGATGTTAGTTTTCATCTGAAAATTGTTTGGAATCAATTGATATCAATGAAATACGCTGTCGGGTGTGCTACATATTTACACAGCGCAAAAAAATTAACGATCATTATCCACTTTCAACGGTTTTCTTCAATACATATGTTTTTTCCCAATAGGAATAAAAAAAAATGATATCAGATTTTGAATGTATTGGCTCCATTCTAAAATCAGTTGTTCTCGATCAATAGTTTTTCTTCCGTTCGATTTTCTACACTCGATCGCTATGCAACGCGAAACACGCAATTTGACCCAAGAGGAATGTGCCCAAGCGGTAGTTTTGCGAGAAGAAGGGTGGACATACACAAGAATTGCAGAAAGGTTTGGAGTTTCCCATACAAGTGTGTCCAGAATGTTGCAGCGATTCAGGGAGACAGGTATGAATGTCCGAAGACCAGGACAGGGTAGACCATGGGTAACAACTGCCATTCAAGAACGTTACTTGAGAGTTTCTTCGTTGAGACAACGGTTTGCAACCGCTCGCCTCCTTCAGATCCAGCTTGAGCAAACTCATGAGGTGCAAATTAGCACTCAGACAATAAGAAATCGCCTCAGAGAATATGATTTAAGGCCTCGTGTCGCGGCAAAAGGCCCAGCTCTTACCCCAGCCAACGAAGGGCGCGTTTGGATTTTGCTTGAGAGCATATCCATTGGGAAGAGGCCGATTGGGAAAGAGTTCTCTTCACATTCTAGACATGAGTCTAGATTCTGCCTCTACCATTGTGATCGACGTTCCCTTGTATATAGACGTCCACATGAAAGATATGCTCAGTGCAATTTCCTGAATACTACTGGTTTCGGGGGAGGATCTATTATGGTATGGGGTGGAATATCTTTGACTGCTCGCACAGACCTAGTGGTCGTTGATAATGGAGCTATGAATGCTGATGAGTATATAAGGAACATTCTTGAATGTAGTGACATTTACCCCTTACATTGGTGAAAATTTCATTTTTATGTACGATAATGCCAGACCCCATCGTGCACGCATCGTTCAGGAGTACCTTGAAGAGGTTGAAGTCTCTCGAATGGAATGGCCAGCAAGAAGTCCAGATCTCAATCCGATTGAGCAGGTTTGGGACAATCTCAATAGAAGGCTGAGAAGTTCAGAAAATCATCCAGCTACTCTTAATGACTTAGGTATCCAACTCGGAGAAATCTGGAAAGGATTAGATCAGAACATTTTAAGATCACTCATTTCGAGTATGAACCGTCGTTGCCGAGCTGTAATTAACGCAAGGGGTGGAAATACCAAGTATTAAATCACTTATCAGCATTTCAGTATTTTGAAAATTGTTCATTTCTCTTCTTTCACATAAGATTCGATGAAATCCTGAATTTTTCTTCCATTTAATGTGTCTTGTTTCGTTCAAAACCTTCCCGAGAGAATATAAAAAATGAGTTATAAAGTCAATGTAGAGTTAACTTTCATTAAAATTGAGATTTTCAGAATGTGCGTTAATTTTTTTGCGCAGTGTATTTGCAATTTATAAAAAATTTACAAAAATTTGAAATTATAGCAACGAATAGAGCTCTGACTAGGACACAAGAGTATGAGGTGATCTGCTATACGTCAAAGGTGTTATTTCTGTGCAATACACTGTTTTGAATTAATAAACTCAGTAAAATTTGTACAGTTTAGATAAGAAATTAAAATGAACCAATATTCATACAATCATAGCATACAAATTTCAGTTACTTACATATTATTTACAGAATTTTCAGAACTACGATGAAAAAAAAACCTTACACAGGTATAAAACCTGTATGTAGGCCGTCAGTATAGTTTCTTTATGCTTTTTTTATGATTTCTTCATGGTATGGTCCCTTCATGACACAATATACAAATTGAATAATGAATGAACAAAACACTCACAGCGGATTTCATAAAACTTTGACTTTCCAAACAACAATTCAACAGTTACTCGATTTCCAAATCGAAATCAATAAATCCTTTGCATTTCTCAATATAATAATAATAATAATTAAATGTTTATTTGACTCACATACAAAAATTTCTCACAATCTGTACAAAATTAAGTACTAATTGAACCAACAAGAGTTCCTTTAACCCTCAAAATGTCAAAAAAAACATTAGAAAAAAATATATCTTTCCCGAAGGCACATAGTAAAATGCTCACTGCATTACTGATTTACACTGGTGTAGTCAGTAGCCCTGAGAATTTTATTCCCTTCGGAGAATTAAAAATACAAATCACATGTCACCAGTTTTAATACTCACATTTCCATTTTCCTTAGTGAAGTAAAAAATTTAATTTCGGAAAATCCATTTCATTTGATCCACAGTTTTCACCAAGAAATAAGACAAAAAAATCAATCTAGAACTAGCTAGATAAACAAAAGACGGTACGAGAATCAAAACATTAGGGTCAGGACAGCGAAAGGGAGAATGTTCCACTGAAGAAGGGTAGATGCTGACCATGGTTTCGGCTTCATTTGACTTTGTCAGAGCAACACAACTCCTTCCCCGATAGAAAACGCTTGGAATTGACGGACCCTAATAAAATACTAGTATTTAAATAGTACTGATATTTAATTAGCGTTTTTCATCGGAGAGTTGTGTTGCTGTGACGAGGTCAAATCAGACCGAAACCATACAGCATCTACTCATCTGTTGTTGAAAATGAAAACCAACGAAGAGAAAATGCGGTACATTCCATATTTTTACTCTGATAAAGGCGAAATAGCACTTCAAACGGCTGAAATTATAAATAGTGTTTTTGCTACCGATATTGTGATGGCCAATTAGGTTCAATTTTTGTTCAGTCCATTCCGTTACATAGTAATAACCGAAAAATAACTCACAATAGACCTGACCTCATATTGCTGAATGAGGATGAGGACACTCAGAGACAGCACTATTCATCGACGTGGCGATTTCAAAAATAATAATCTACAAGATCTCGTGGAACAAAACAGGAGATAGTGGAAGTTGAAAGATATCAAGACCATCCCTATTTTCATGAAAATAAATCGAATATCGTAATTGGTTGCGCTATAGACGTTAATTTGAAAACCGAAAATTTGTCTATAAAGAGCTCCCAAAATATTGAAACTTTTTCAACATCCTGTATGTATATGGATCTCTGATTAGTTATCAGTCGGGTTCCGAAAGATATACATTCACCTACCCTAAGCTATTGCGATAGCTGAACACACGTATAGTGGTTGAAAAAACCCATTCTAGCAAAGATCATATCTGATGGACTTCAGTTTCTTTAGTTTTATCATCTACGTATTAAACTGGCGATTGACATTCCACTGGAGTTGACCAAAGACAACAAATGTACACAGGGATTATCGCGTCAAACCGCTTCCTCTGTGTTTTGGTCTCTGATAATGATTAGATATGTTTTCCGCCATTTTTCAGTGGTAAACTGTGCATAATCATTAATTAGCTAGCTAGTTCGTAAGTAGTAAAGAGAAATTTCAGAGCGAACTTGGAATAAATTCACTAAATCATAGACAGTGTTTTTTTTCGTATTGTAAATGTGTACTGACAGGTCGATTAGTATTTTATATTGCGCTCTTTTTGATGTAAGAAAATGCTGTGCAGCAGCGTGACCAAATTCAATTCAATCATTGAGTATTAACCCCCTTGAATACTCAAAGATTCAGTTCAATTGCTCCTTTTACAACAGCAGAAGTAACATAAGATGAACTAAAAACTGCAATAATAATATATTCTTTTCTTATTAAAATTACCTATCATAAATTCTTCGATACTGTAGGGTTCAAGATTTATCAGGAATTGCTTCAATTTCATCTCGACTTGTTCTTCAGACCTGACATGTTTCAACTACTTATCAAGTTATAAAGTGTTATAAAACTTTATACCCATATAATATGCATTTTGTGTCAAACGGTGTGAAGGGAATAAAAGATCGTCTCTACGAGTATTATAACCATTCTCTGAACCAGGAAATGAGTGTTTGAGACGAAAACTATTGTCTCAAATATACCCATCTACAGGGTGTTTTTTATATATATATAATTCGGTTTTAAAACGTCTTGCGACGTTGTCCGATGCCCAATTTCCACGTCCTTCGGTCACTGCATTGATCTTCTGTAAGGCTTCTCTCGCTCATAGCCCTCGATACACCCTCTTTCCATGTCTTTCTTGGTCTCCTCCTTTTCCTTCGTCCCATCGGTATCCACTCCATCACTCTCTAAGGTAGTCTTGTGTTCGGCATTCTCTGGACGTGCCCGTACCATATCAGCTGGTTTCTCTCAATCTCCGTTGTTAACGATCCTTCTATTCCCATTCGCAGTTTAACCTCTTCATTCCTAACTCTGTCTCTACGAGATATTCCTAAGGATCTTCTGAATACATCCATCTCCACCGCTTCAAGTTTCCTTCTGTTCCTCTCTGTTATTCGCCAAGTCTCGGCTCCATACAAAAGTCCGCTTTTGATGATTGTTTCATATATGTTGTATTTTCGTTGTTTACCTATTTGTTGAGACCAAAATATTCCATTGAGGCATCCTATCGTTTTTCTAGCCTGAGTTATCCTCTTCTTTATTTCCTGTAGTATCGAAAATAACTCCTAGATAGGAATATTCGTCACATGCTTCAATTGCCTCGTCATTTTCTAGTTGGACATTCGAAAGGTTAGTTCCTATAGGAAGGTATTTCGTCTTCTGGATATTAATTTCTAAGCCCCATCGTTGGTACTCTTCTTGTAATTTTCTGACCATATACTCTATGTCATCTTTATCGTTGGCTATGATGACCTGATCATCTGCAAATTGCAGAGTATATAGGCATATCTCCCCAAGATCAATTCCCATACCTTTGCACTTACGCTTCCATTGATTTAGGGCTTTGGCAATATAAATCTTGAATAAAGTAGGCGACACGCAACAACCCTGACGCTCATTCATTCATTGCTGTATCCCGTTACCGGGAATAAATCTACAAAAAGAAGAAGAAAAAAAAAAAAAAAAAAAAAATTCGAACAGACTTGTAACTTCTTAGTGCTAGTTGCGACTGTGTGCCCTCCTGTGACTAAAGAGACCCAACCGTGACCTGCAGATCCTTCCACACTCAGGGCATGGATAGTCTCCAACCAGATCTGGCCGCCGCTGTATCCTTCTCGATTCTCCACTATAACTGTGGACCAAAGACCTCCACTGTGACCTGTCTAACGCTAGTTGTTCCCAGTTATGATTAGCATTAACTGATTTTAGGGATTGATGTAGTGTATCCTTAAACCGCTTAAACTGGCCTCCTGGTTTCCGGGCTCCCTCAGTGAGTTCGCCGTATAGAGCTATTTTGGGGAGTCTTGTGTCTTGCATCCTCAGAATGTGGCCGCTCCATCTGAGTCGGGCCCTCGTTACTTGAGTCTCAATTGTTGTACAACTCGCGCGCTGCAAGACTTCTGCATTCGAAACTTTGTGGAACCATCTGATGTGCATTATCTGTCTTAGATGACGTTGCTGCGTCTGTTCAAGCTGTTTAATATGTCGCCTGTAGGGAGTCCAGCTTTCGCTTCCGTAAAGAAGCGTTGGGAGGACCACTGCTCTGTAAACAGCTGTCTTGGTCTTCAGATTGAGGTCGTGATTTTGGAACACTCTGTCCTTCAGCTTCCAGAATGCCCGTGATGCCGAATTGATACGGTTGTGTATTTCCGTGTCAAGGTTAGCCCTAGTATTTATGAAGCTTCCCAAGTATTTGAACTGCTCAACCTGTTCTAGAGTTTCATTGTCCAGGCTGATATCTGTTTGAAGGCTTTCTGGCGGACTTACCAGGATTTTGGTCTTGTCAATATTGAGTCTAAGGCCTAAAGCTTCGTATATATGTTTATAGGTGTCCATCATTATCTGTAGATCCTCTGAGCTGCTAGCGATGAGTGAACAGTCGTCTGCATATTGAAGTTCCGTGATAAACTTGGTACGGGTTTTTGCTCTGAGGCGCTTCAGGTTAAACAGGCCTCCATCAAATCTGAATCTTATCCCAACACCTCTTACGGGCATGCTCATGTCAGCAATTATCGATACAGCTATGGCGAAAATATTGAACAGTAAAGGCGCTAATACGCAGCCTTGTTTTATTCCAGAGTTGGTTGAGAAATGGTCGGTTGTAGAGCCATTATGCTGTATTCTAGCGGTGTTGTTGGTATGAAGGCTTTTACACACTGCTAGGAATTTTTCGGGTACTCCTAGACGTGCCATGATTTTCCAGAGCGCTCTCCGATTCACCGAGTCGAATGCCTTGCTTAAATCGATGAAGGCTGTATAAATCCTTGATTGTTGTTCACGGGCCTTTTCTTGTAGCTGTCGAAGTGTAAAAATTAGGTCCACCGTACCTCGATTTGGTCGAAAGCCGCACTGGGATTCAGGTAAAAGCCTCTCTAAGAGTGGAACCAGACGATTAGCCATAATCTTCGAGAGAATTTTACCGGCCACATTAAGCAACGATATGCCCCTGTAATTGTTGCAATTCGACGTATCGCCTTTGTTCTTATAGAGGTTGATAACTAAAGCGTCTCTGAAGTCTTGTGGCACATCTCCCTGTTCCCAGATCTTGCGGAATAGTATTAGGAGACTATTGACAATGTCCTCATCCAAGGCTTTGAATATCTCCGCCGGAATGCCGTCTAGACCAGGGGACTTATCATTTTTCATATTTTTAATCGCGCTTATGATTTCCGACATTGAAATTTCGTCATCAAGCGATGTCATCGGACTATACGCGGGAAGCAGTTCTAAAATGGATAAATCCGAGTCGTTATTTTGATTCAAGACCTGTGAGTAATGCTCTTTCCATCTTTCGAGAATTTTTCCATCATCAGTTAGAATAGCTCCATGAGCATCTCTTATAGGAAAGCTAGCTTTTCTGCTTGGACCGTAAACAGTTTTAATAGCTTCGAAAAAACGCCTGTAGTCATGGTTATCGGCGTAAGCTTGTATTTCTCTAGCTTTTTCTTTCCACCAGCTGTCCTTGATTTTTCTTATTTCTTGACGGACCTCGCGTTTTATGTTTATGAAACCTATTTGGGCTGCAACATCGCCAGGCTTGTTAATTGCGGTTTTCATCGCTTTGTGTTTTGCGTCCAAAAGGGGTGCGATATGAGTTTCGCTGTCTGCAAACCAGTCTGGGGATTTTCGGGAGCGTTCCGTGCCCAGTATTTCCTTCGCTGTATTTGTAAGGGATGACTTGAAACGGAGCCAATGAGTCTCAATGTCGTCGTTATAATCCGGTGGTGTTAGGCTATCTTTGACGGCAGCTGTGAATCTGTCCTTTGTAGAAGGGTTTTGTAGTTTGGATATTTGAAGGCGCTCTCTCAGATACTTCGGCTTGCGTTGGTATTTTGGGCGCATTGAGATTTTCATTTTCGAGATTACCAGCCTATGATCAGTCCAGCACTCCAGATCTGCTCTGGGTTTAGTGACCAACACCTCTTTCAGATCTTTCCTTCTCACGATCACATACACAACCCTGACGCAGTCCTTTATTGACAGCAAACTTCTCTGATAATTTATTCCCCACTTTTATTTGTGATGTTGTTCCATTGTACATGTTTTTTAAAGCTTCAATAAGTGTATGGTTTAAATTTGTTTCTTGCAATACTTTCCATAGTTTATTTATTGGAACGGTCATATGCTTTGTGTAGATCAATGAACATAAGGTGGGTTTCCTGATTTATTGCCGATTTCTTCTCTATTACTTGTTTTAGGCAAAATATGTTGTCATTACAGGATCTTCCAGCTCTAAAGCCTGATTGCTCTTCCTCCTCCAGCGCCTCATATTCGGTCTCAATGAGATCCCTAATAATTCTTCCATATAGGCGACACAGCGTGCTAGTTACTGCTATGCCCCTATAGTTTGCACAATCCAATTTATTTCCTTTTTTGTGAATAGATGTAATGTATGCGTTCTTCCATTCCTTGGGTATCTCAGCACCATTCAAATACTGATTTATACACCATGTAAGTGCTTCGAATAACTTCTCTGAACCGTTTTTTATAAGCTCTGCCGGTATTCCTTCCGGGCCAGGAGATCGTCCATTTTTTAACTTTTTAATGCATCTCTTTACGAATTCGTTCTCCACCACTATATGCTCTCCCTCAATGACTACCCCCGAGGGTGAGAGTCTGTTGTACTCATCTCTTTTTTCCGTAAGTAGGTTTTCATAGTGTTTCTTCCATTGTTTCAGTGTTATTGATTCGATATTTGTTCGTGTTTTTTCATTGGTTTTTAGTTGGTTTATAAATTTCCATGACTCTGAACATCTTCTTCCCCCGATACAGCTGTTGATTTCCTGGCATTTACGGTCCCACATCTCTCTTTTGGCTGTTGTTACTGCCCGTCTGGTTGTCCTCTTTATGTTTATATATTCGTCCCTATCTTCCTGTTTTTTGGAACTTAGCCATAATAAATAGGCTTTTTTTTTTCTCTTTGATTAGGTTTTCGACTTCTTCCGTCCACCAGAGCTTATTACTCTCTTTCGGCTTCTGTAGTCCAAGCGCTTCTTCAGCAGCTTTTTTGATGCTATCCACGATATTCCCATATACCTCCTCTACACCCTGCTCTCGGAGCTCATCTGTCAGTTTCTCGTCCAATCTATTCTGATACAGTGTTCTCGTACTCTCATGTGTTAGGCTGTTCAAGTTATATTTCACACAAACAACCTTTTCTGCCTGCTCTTCGTTATCTCCCCTAGTATTTTTCAATGGCCTAAATGGAAAGAGAATTCTACTTTTCACCAAATAATGGTTTGAACCGCATGTAACGCTTCTGTAAACTCGTTCATCATTTATCTGCAGGGCCGTATTCTGTTTTACTATAACATAGTCAATTATAGATCTTAAATTACGAGTTGTCTGCACCCATGTGTAGGTATGTATTTCTTTGTGTTTGTAGAATCCGTTCGTTATTTTCAGCCCATGACTCTCACAGAGCTCAATAAGTCTCTCTCCATTATCATTTCGACTTGTTTCCCCATAGGGTCCCACTACTTTATTATCTCTTTTCCTGCCAGTTTTCCGTTTAGATCTCCCATAATTATTATCTCTCGATTGTTCCCGATTTTTGTTATTTCATCGTTCAATTTTTCAAAGAATTCATCCTTAACAGCATATAGTTCGTCATTGGATATGCCGTAGACTCCAAGCAAAGTAAAAGGCCGGTGTTTTTTAATTGATGCGAAATATTTCAATGGGTGATTCTATAGCAAAAATTAAAGGGGGGGTCTTTCATATAACTTTCTGATCAACACCCTTTTCCCTCCAAGTTACAGCCCTTCAAAATAAGGTAAAAAAATTATTTTTATTCAATATATCCACTTTCGAAAAATTTAGAAGAATGGAATTTGGCAGATGGCAGTTTTTGAGTGTTTTTGTTACAATGAAATGTATTTATTATCTAGTAAGCGGGTGGCAATTTATTATGACAACTGAGTAGCTTTTATTAACTTTGATTTAGATACAACTATTTTTTGATTTGGCTTATTCTTTTGAGACTTTTATCACATACTCATAAGATGACGGTGTACACAAACGCAGAAATGACCGATATTCATTTACGGCCTTTCTGGTGGTAATTCTCTTAAAGCATCCAGAAGATTTGCAGAAATGTTTCCTGGACGTGTGGCATCACTTCACACTCTATTTACGCGAATTCGCCTACGACTACGAGAAAGTAGTACAAGAAGAACTTCCTGTACTTCTTCAAAACATTCCTTTGGACAATGTGGTTTATGCAGGATGGGGTGCACGCACATTTCATGCAGTATTCTCTAATACTGCGATTTCTTTGGATTTAAAGGTCCTACAGATATGAAAAAAAAGTTGATGAAAGATAATATCAACACCTTTTATTGAAGTAAAACAATACGAGAACATTCAACAAGGATATCAGCTACAAAGCAACACCTACATCATTTCTGTAAGTTACATAATTTGAGAGTTATTGCTTTTCGAACATGACCCTTATGAAAATTGATAAAATAAAATATGTAAAACTCAATACTGTACTTTTGATAATTTTTAATGATAAATTCGTTAGTTAACTAACGAATTAACACTGTGTATATTATTTTAGATTTTTATATGATTTAATTTTTGTATAGGCTGTTCAGTTCGAGCCAGGCCCGGATCTAGGGGGGGGGCAAGCGGGGCGCTTGCCCCGGGCGCCAGCCTAAGGGGGCGCCAAAATCAACCAGGGGTTAAAATTTTTTTACTTTTAATTATCTCGGAAAAAATTAATTTCCTAGTGCTAAAATGGAAACTGTAGAATGGAAACATGATAAACCATCACTATGCCTAAAATCTTAAAAATCAATGAGGGATAAATTAACTGCATATTATTCAGTCATCTACGAATGACCGCCACACTTGGGTGAAATAGGTTGAAAGATCTGATATGTTCACACTGCGTCGCAAGCAGTAATTTCTTTGCCTGGGGAATTGCCGACTCATCGCCTTCTCATCTGGAACTAAGGGCTAAAATTTCCGATTTTCTATAGACCATAACATAAAAACTAATCCTTTCAGCATAATTCTGTTTGCATATTCGTAATCTATGCCTTAGTGAAACACCAATTTTGGTGGAAATTGGTAAGATCGAAATTTTTTTAAATTTTCTATAGATGTACCGAGTTTTTCACCATAATTTGAGCCCCCCTTTAACTTTGTTACTAAGAGAGGTACAAAAAAAATGTTTTATACAAAAGTTTCACGAAATTGAGTTTTTTTTAAATGTTTTCACAAAATGAAATATATACAAAGTGGGCGGTTTTCTGAAGAATATTTTTGGTCTCCGATCAAAACCGAATTCATTCTGTACACTAATTCGAGGGCGTAGAACACCAATATGCAAACAGATATTTTTAAAAAAAATTACTTTTCAAGTTATGGTCGATGGAAAAGCGGAAATTTTGGACCTTCGCGGAAAAATTCATAAAGTCTGAACCGTTCGAGATAGATGAATGAAATGTGGATTTTTATATTTGCAAAGAACCAATTCATCACCAAAAAAACAGCATATGACTAGTGCCTTTTTTCTAGCTTCTACAGCTCCTCAAAGTTGACCAATATTTCCGATATTTTGCACTAAAAGTGATTTATTCCTCAAAATACTGATCCTCCAAAAATCTAATTGCATATTCGTGATCTACCTTGAATTAATATGTAAAATGATCCGGGTCGATATATGTAGTTAAAAAAATTAATTTTTGTTCGGAATAATTTCGTTCATGAAGCGCGGGTAAAAACGATAGACGATGGCGGGTTGCAAACGACATTGTTGTAAATACAAACTTTTTAATTTTTTTTTATTTATGCAATTTTTGGGAGTATTTTGGGAAAAGAATAACTTTTAATGGAACAATGAGAAAAAATATCTTTTGATGGAACAATGGGAAAAAAATATGAGTGATTTTTTTCCCAAAGTACTCATCTTAGGAAAAATCTAATTGCATATTCGTAATCTATACGACCTCGAACTAGTGAAAGAAATAACTCGGGTTGAAAGTGATGACGAGTATGCAATTAGATTTTTCCTACGAACCTTAGAAGGGGGGGGGGGGGGGGGCCATCATGAATATTTGCCCCGGTCAGAAAAAATCGTAGATCCGGGCCTGGTTCGAGCACCATCGTATGTTCAAATAATTTGTATTTAATTGTAATTGAGGATAATATTATGGGATATTTCCTGTTTTTATCCCAAACTCTGAATAAATAAGAATTTAGAAAAAAATATGCGTTCTATGCTTTGGGAAAAAGTAAAGCCAGATTCTTGGCAAGAATTCAGGATAAAGTTTTTTTTTCCAGATTAATCAAAACGAAAAGAGATCAAACCAAAAATAAGTGGATAACAACTATTCACCCAATATTATGATTTGTGAAATAATAATTGCCGAATAATATTTGCTGAATGCTGAATATGTATTGTCCATTGTCATACTATTCTCGAGAGTGACATAATAACCAGTTCGTTATTCATTTTTGTTTTGTTTTTGTTATAAGCTTCTATATTTCAATTTTGCGTGTACGTATTACACATCAATACAGGTTCGGAAAAAATTGTCTAGGGCAGCAAATCAATGAGTGGAACAAATATGTATGAACAAAACCAAACGCAAAATGAAGAGAACACATTCTCCTCCTCTCCCACCATTTCTTCCCAAAGAATAACGTGACTGAATATGAGAATTCTCTCCCCCATGAGTGCAAGTGCAACTGAGCGCCGGCTAATCACTTTCATTTCAATTAGCCGCGGCTAAATATAGATTTATGCAACTTAAATAACAAATATCAAATAACAATTATCAATTAACATGAGAGTGTTTATGCAGCCAAGTAACAAATATCACTTAACAAAGAACAAGTCAACTCACAACTTCTACATTAATTGAACGGGATTTTCTTATTAGGCGCATCTCAACACGCAGATAGATAAACATCGGCCTGTCAGGTCACGAAACTTAACCAAAACTTCTGTCAAAACAAAAAACAAAATGCCCTGTACAGGGTGGGCAAAATTGGTGATACCTGAACTACAACTTTTTCAACCCAACGAGATAGAGGAAAATACATTTCTTACATTACAGCTAATACTGCCATCAACTGAATTCCTCTATCTTCTTTTGTTTTCGATTATAGAGCGAATTAAAATTTGTTTGGTCATTATCTCCGTTTCTGTTTGTGTTAGGATCTTGAAATAAAAACATTATTAAGAGGGATCTACACCATTTTAGTTGTCAGTTCAAAAAGAGAAAATGAATATCTTACGTCAGAAACCACTAATTTATATGGGTTTTTCATTATATGTCATTCAATGCAATCAGTTCGTCACCTCGGAAAGTCAGATATTTTTTTTTCGTCGATCGGAAAAAAAAAAATTTTTCATTGAAAAACAAACATTCATTCATGTTATTAACTTTCCGAGGTGCAATTATCTCTTTTATGAATTTCCACATGAAAAAATTTCTCGAAAAGTCTCTCTATTGGCTACAATTCGTATCCTGGTGAAATTGAAAAACGACGTTCGTTTAGTGCTGCCATCTTTTCGACGAAAGTGGAAAGTATTGCAATATTCGTAACTTTTACTTATCGTTCAATTTTTCTGGCTACACCCCACATTCTGGTAGTCTTTCTCCCTTTACGTCTTAAACCGATGGCTATAAACTGAATAATCTTCAATAGTAGGACTATTCTGAATTGAGTTCGTCAAATTTCAATTCTTTAAATAGTTTAATTTATACGAAGACAAAGAACCCGTGAATTTCACATACAGGCTGGTCCTATAAAAAAAGAAAAATTTCTTCTAATTCTGTCAAAAACGTTCAGACCTTCAAAATGAGCATACAGGATCACTTCAAGATATCTGAAACGTATTTAGTGTAGAGTATTAATTTCCTCAAAAGCACTTACAAGAAATGGGACATTAATTAAACTATTTATAGATTGCTGGGTCTTTTCCCCCACATAACATTGAAATTTGACGAAATCAATTAAGTACGGGATATTCCTACATTGTTAGATAGAATCCGCAATAGTTGTTGACCTTGAGTTAGCTTAAAACTTTCAGAGTATAAAATAATATACCGTTTTCGGCTTTTATGATTACATATTCAGAATGAATTCGATATGATGCATTATCTTATCACATTTGGTTTCCGAGAAAGCTCTGGGAAATAACAGTTCTCTAATGGATTTTGGTTCTTTTCTTTGGTTGGATATTTTATAAGCTGTATAATTCCGAATTGGAATGGAACGAGTATGAAATCGTGTTGTAGAATGTAGTTACTATTTTTTTAAAAGATAATGTTAAGTTTCATTTATCATTCCCGTCTCAAAAGAAAAGCAATATGAAAGTTCGATTTTAACATTTTTCTGATACCTACATGATTCGGAGCTTTTGCATCACGTTTTTCTAAACCGACAAACTGTTCGTTTGTCCATAGTAAAACGACGTGAATTATAGTTTTATATTACGACTACATGAGATATAAGATACAACTATGCTATTACATTACAGACACTCATCTCCCGATAAATTGATTATGAATACATGGTATTTCCAACATGTCAGCTTTGTGTTACACTTATCAAAATATACAGGGTTGGATTTCGAGGCACAGTTTTTGTATTGATGATACTACTTTTGAAATATACAGTTTTTGATATATATATTTACTGCACAGTTTCTGTATTGATAATTATGCATTGAAAAATTCAGTATTTGATTAACAGTTACTGTACAGTTTCTTTAGGTAGTCGATAATTCTGTATTTTAAAAATTCCTTTTTTGATAAACAGTGACTCCACAGTTTCTGTATTGATAATTCTGCATTCAAGAAATGCAGTATTTGGTATACAGTTACTGTACAGTTTTTTGTATTGATAACTCTGCATTTCAAAAATGCAGTTTTTGATAAACAATCACTGCAAAGTTTCTGTATTGATAATTCTGCATTTTAAAATGCAGTATTGAATATACAGTTACTGCACACTGCACCAGTGTCTGTATTGATAATTATTCATTTTCAAAATGAAGTTTTTGACATACAATTACTGTACGGTTTTTGTATTGATAATTCTTCATTTTAAAGATGTAGTATTTGATATGCAGTTACTGCACAGTTTCTGTATTGCGGCATCGAGGGTAGGTAGATGTACGATCGGTACAGTACGTTTTTGTCGACCATGCGCGAAAGGTCTCTCCTCTATTGGAAGTTTGAACCTTCAACGTTAGTCATTGGTCATACAGTATTAGATTGGGATTGTACTTATATGGCGGGATCCACTTATCCTAGAAGATAGAGAATGGATTATATGAACGAAAGTATCACTTTTTTGCGTAACTCTCGTTTGAGTTTTGTCATTTCTATACAAATCATCATAAAGTTTGCGTGGTGCACATAAAGAAAATTCGATGCAACTTGGTTGCTGGATTAATAAAAATTCCGGTGTTGTTCTAATTATTTATTCAACGCTTGTCGTACGAAGAATGTGTAAATCTTTCGTTCATTCAACAAATGATATACAAAATATGCGCATTGGATGGTGATACATTCAGTTATTATACAGCATGGGTTGAAATACATATTCAGGTATAGACTGATCTATACACATTCTATATGTATGTATTCGTTATTAGAGAGCCATATTAACTCTTATGACCTACTTACTAGGTAGGTAATGCACAATGCCTTCGTTCGATAGAAAAGCATATGTATTTTCTTTAAATTCTTCCGATATTACATCACTTTGAAATTTTTCTGATCCAAGCCTAGTTGTTAAGGACGCCTTACTCCTTATCGCAAAAATGAGAATGGTGACTTTCAATTCGTGTGCAATTTAACATTCTGCCGATTCATGAAACGAAAACCTCTAAGGAATTTGCTACACATCCTTGGTATCTGACGCTGGTTCTAGCCTAAAGTAGTAACTACAATCTACAACTTTTCCACATATGTAGCATGTTGTAGCGATATCGTTTTTTACGATGAACGTTAACAAGATAAATGAAAATGTTCTTCTTGCACAATCTTCCACGATAAATGTTTATCGATCTGAGCAGAAATAGCAACCGCCATTAAATTCAATGCGCAGTACCCAATAAACACAGATACGTGGAAGTAACGTTGAGTTCTTCACGTAACGCTACGTTGAGAAACCTGCAAAATGTCGTTAGGAAATACGTTTCCTTCTAGTGGTACAGTAACGTATCGGACAATCTTTTTGGATTGGAAATTCTACGAGAATATAACGTTGCCATTCGATTGAAGTAACGTTGCTACAACACGAAATTCAAATGTTGACTCTAAAATAAAAATTTATTTGCTTTTCTGCCCACCACTCACTAGTCTTGTGATTGTTCCCATCAGCCAACATTATATCTCTCACCAGACTAGGTTCATTGAGACAAACATGCATCACCGCCGGTATTCGAACCTGCTACCTCTGGCGTCCTACCCTACATCGCTGCCAACGAGACTGCTGCACCCTATAGTTTTTATTATAGTAGTAGTGAATATTCCATTAGCTTAAGGCTACAAAGTTCATAACATTATATTTACAATATATCTACATCAACAGTCATCCGCTCAATACATATTCTTTATTACCATTACCAGTATCTTGAATTGATTCAAATTATAAGCAGATCTCATAACTAATGGTAACTGGTAGAACATACTCAATCCATTATAAAAAAGTGATCGCTATTGCTCTTACAATGCCAAATTCAGGACACTCATTTTTTTTCTATATATACTACTTGGCAAGACAAGGAAACGTTCTGTAATAGTGGCTACAAAAAGGGATGTTCGTTGCTTTTAATAGAATATACTTTGAGAAAACACGACATATCCACGTTTCATATTCGTTACTACAGTAACGAGTTGTTGAATGATTTCGTATACAACGTTGATGTAATGTTATTTATTTCCTATTGAATATACGTTGAGGAAGTACGCTAAAGAAACGTTACATATTGGTGACTACAGTAACGAGTTGTTGAATGATTTCGTATACAACGTTGATGCAATGTTATTTATTTCCTATTGAATATACGTTGAGGAAGTACGCTAAAGAAACGTTACATATTGGTGACTACAGTAACGAGTTGTTGAATGATTTCGTATACAACGTTGATGTAATGTTATTTATTTCCTATTGAATATACGTTGAGGAAGTACGCTAAAGAAACGTTACATATTGGTAACTACAGTAACGAGTTGTTGAATGGTATCGTATTCAACGTTAGTTCAATGTTTCTCACTTCCTATTGAATACACGTTGAGGGTGCACTAAAATAACAACGTTTCATGTTAGTGGATTCAGTAACCAGCTTGATTATAAACGTTGATTATATGTGAAATCAACCTATGGTAGTATTTAGGTTTCGAAATAACGTTACAAAATTCAACGAGTAACCTTGAATCAACGGCCCCCACCACATATAAACGTATAATACACGTGTGTGTGTTTATTGGGTATGTTGTGAATTTTCTGTCGATTCTCTTTTCCATTTCTTTCCTTTTTTGTGATCGAGATAGAAATATATCATTGCTCTGGTTCATTTTCCTCACGGGATTCAATTTTGTGATCTCGGAAATATAATTATTATAGAATTCTATTTTTTTCGTGCATATTTGTGTTTGTTGGATTCCGATAGACACGCACTTAGATTGTGTAAACCTTTTCTCTATTTGTTCCATTAAAAGGGTTCCCAACTATCAGGACTAGAACACGTTATAACTAGTAACTATCCTATAAGGAAAAAAGACAGAAACTGAATTAAATAGTAAACATCGCATCAATTTTAAAAGGTAGAGTCATTCGGGGTAACTGAGCGCAGTGGGTAAGTGTGCGCAGTGCGTATATCTCGACTATGCAATGTATGAAAGAGGGGTTCATTTGGGTGAAGCAAGGGCGCAGAATCCCCAGATTAGTTTTTCATAGGAGTGCGCCGTGCGGCATTTTGTTAACTTTTTATTTGCAATCAATCAAATTCACTAGTTTTCTTGTTAATTTTCAGCATCTCTGCAAATTCTGCCAGGTCAAAGTTCCGAGTCCCTCAGTGTTAAACAATATTTTATTCGAGCATGGGCATATTAATCTAAATATATAATAAAAAATTTTAGGTTCTCTTAGCTGCTCAACTCTATAAGAACGTCAATTCAAATTTTGGCTTACTGGGGAAAGTGTGCGCGGGTAAGTGTGCGCATAGATTCATTATATGGGCATTAGTTCAGTGAGGAATAAATTATGACATTGTTGATTTTCTTGGTTAAGACTCGATCAATATTGTCCTATTTGTTCAGAAAAATATGAAGAGCCACCAACAGGGGAATGTATCAAGTGTTGTGTTCATCAAGAATTGTGGCACGAACAATGATGCACTGCTTGTAAAAAGGCGCTTCTGTATTGACAATAAACAGCATTTCTCTAATATTGTAACATTTTGATGACATTATTTTATTATTTGTTTTGATTGTGTGGTTCACAAAGCACTGCGGTCACTTACCCCGTGAGGGTGCGCACACTTACCCGCAATACGGGGCATGTGAACGCACTCCGACTTTCTCTATTAAATTCTTTTTTGCGGAAAGAAAACGTTTTTGTTTGTTTGCTTTTTGATGTTTTCTTATAGATTAGAAAATTCTCTATCTTATGAATATGTTTTAATTTTCCTAGCTTCAATATTTCAAACAGGGTATGGCTTGAAAGGCAAAAGTGCGCACAGTTGCCCCGAATGACTCTACTACCCATGATATCTCAGCCCCCATTCAAAATCAGAAAAAAATGCTAAATGAATTGA
The DNA here is from genome assembly GCF_907165205.1 of Coccinella septempunctata. Taxonomy (NCBI): domain Eukaryota; kingdom Metazoa; phylum Arthropoda; class Insecta; order Coleoptera; family Coccinellidae; genus Coccinella; species Coccinella septempunctata. The sequence continues at coordinate 19,587,344 of NC_058196.1, forward strand.
ACTTTTGTTCGTAGGGGAACATTTTATACGGTTGGTTGCAATCAATGTGTATCAACCCTATGAGCGTGATGACAGCAGCCTTTAAACTAAAATCTTGAGTGGGAAAGGGGGTTAAGTGACACCTTATTTTGAAGGTGTAATTCTATTGGCTTTTCAAAAATGCCGTATCCTTGACCTTTTTTGTTAGTACTAAGAGTATAATAGTTACCAAAGAAAGAGTTATAATACGACATGAAAAACATTAAAAATTTTGTACAATAAAATATTTTGTGCATTATTTTGTAGACCCATTTTCAAATTCGACTATTGCGTTTTGGAAGCGTCACCTAAGTAGAATTTCTCGGCATACTGATCACATCTTGAGGATGTGTTTTAACACAACCGACTTCAAATGTCCCCAGATCAAAAAACGAGTCAAAAAACCTTAAATGTCAAGACTGAGGAGCTTGGTGGCCATTAAATTGGCCATCTTCTACCAATCCATTTCTGTCGAAAATTATCAGTGAACTATTGCCTCACTCGATAAAAGTAATGAGGTGTACGTAGATCCGTTGATAACACTAAATTTACAAAATAAACTGGATGAAGATGGGAATACGATTTTAAATTTAGACTCGGTTGTACAGTTCAAATTCGAGCCAGTTCTACATTGAACCTTGTTCAACCTGTCAAAATTGAATTGAATTGTCGAAGTTGATCTGGGTTCAAACTTAAACTCAGCTTGCAATTGAACAGTACAGGGTGGGCAAAATTGGTGCTACCCGGAACTACAACTTTTAAACCAAACGAGATAGAGGAAAATGAATGTGCCATTTATGTTGTCTCTTTTCGAGAAACAATTAATGCCATCAACAGCATTCCACTTCCTTCTTTTGTTTTTGGGTTATAGGCCAAAATTTAAATTTGGGCGATTTCAACTTTGGTTATTATCTCCGTTTCTGTTTGTGCTAGGATGTTTGAATGAAAACATTATACAGACACTTTTTTATAGCAATCTATACGTATGTATAGACGTACTGTTCTTTATTGTTTTCTGAGCTATAACATAAAGTTGTGTTTTTTCTTATGAAAACATGCAGCTTAAAATTACTTAAAACAAATCGATATTTTTTTACCGTCCCAGAAATATATCATACATCGCCCTCAGTCTTTCTAAGTCATTTTAAATTATTCTTTTCATAAGGAAAAACACATATTTATGTTAGAGCTCAGCATATATATACCTGTTGGAAAAAATCATAGTACTCCACTGGATTGCTTTATAGCAATGTTTTCATTTCAACATCCTACCTTAAACAGAAACGGAGATAAGTTGAAATTTCAATTTTGACCTACAACTCGAAAACAAAGGAAGATAAAGAAATGCAGTTGATTAGTTTCTCGAAAAAATGCATTTCCCTTTATCTCGTTGAGTTGAAAGAGTTGTTGTTCAGGTATCACAAATTTTGCCCACCCTGTACAATTGGACCTTAGTGAGTCAATGGTTCACAGATCATCTTCAAGTGAAATGTTTGGTAGAAAAGAATCTATTGAATGGTCACCACGCTCCCCACACTTAACACTTCTTTTAGATTTTTGCCTCTGGGGACATGCAAAGTCGGTTGTGTATAAAACACATCGGAATGTAGAAAAATTGGAAGTGAAAATACCCACAGCATGCCAAGATTTTCAATTTGACGTTTTCTGAAACGTAAGGGTTATATTTTTGACCACAAGATAATAGACAACATTTTGAAAACATTTGCCTTCTGGGACCGAAGAAGAAGCGTTTTTTTTACGGAATATGTTTTTTGAAATTGAAATAAGTTGTTTACCGTTTCCAGTTACCTTTACAAATAAATAGCAAAGGGTTACAGAAGAAACAGATAAGTTTTGAAGAAAAAACAATGCCAATTCTGCACAATTCATATCCGTGTTATTCGGTCTACTTTTCAAATAGACTGCTTCAACAGTACCAAATAAGAAATTTGATTTGGATAGCTTGCTTTCGGGTGGAATCACTATATAGCATATGAACGGATAAATACCTCTAGTTTCTGTCTCCATGTACTCCGAAGTTCATTAGTAGTAATTCCTTAGGAGACAATGCACGAACTTGAACAGAATATATCACTCTTTCATCTATTATAATAGTCACCGGAAGATAAATTAACATCGATGTCACACAACACGGAAATCAAAAACATATGTACTAAAGCACTTCTTCAATCTCGGTGCACAAATACTGCAATTCCAGATATGAACTCAAACGGAGAATCGTGATCACATGAATTCACATTTCTCGTTATGATAAACTCACTACTCAACACAACAGAGGATTCCAGTTCAAGATAGTGGGGAAATACAAAGTCAATCTTGAAAACTGGTAGAATCAGTCTATCGCGTCATTTGCGATAATGGACGAAAGTGGGATTTATTTATTTATTCGAAGAGTAGTTGATGAGCTCTCTTCGAGCACCAACACTAATGAAATTAATCCTCAATCAAGGGAATTACCATGATAATTCCCTCCCAGCAGCCTTTTGTAGTGGTTAATTTTCTCCTTCGGTGCTGACCCATCTCATTTGTTTTACAGCCAAGATTGGCAAAAAATTATATATTTGATAATTAAATAATGTCTGGAAGAATACACTCAAAACTAGCTAGGTACAAGCACTCTGTTATCTCATTTTTAGTGTTTTGATAGTTGGCTCATCTCTTCACAATTAGAGGTCTAGTGTTATAGCGTCCTTTTCAATATTGCAACTAATTTTGAAAAAATGGACAGAGAAAGTTTGAAGGAGGTTTCAATATCAGAACATTCCCAATAATGGAACTTTTTTGATGTTCTGAATTTTTAGGCGTTGAAAGTGTGTCAAGTTCGATACCTATAATAACGAGTTAATGATGGAGAACTTGTGCGGAAAATACTTATCTAAAATCTAAACCGTTCCACTTGAAATATAGGTAGTACTTGGTGTAGTAGAAAGGGTCCGAGCGATTTTCCACATTTTCATTTTAAAGTCGGAAAATTGGGGTATAAAATTTTCGTTGGACCACCCTGTTTTTCAAGCGCTTGGAGATTGTAGAAAAAATATTGTCCCTAACTTTTGGGAAAGTGCATTTTCCGCACTTGTCAGGAAAATAACTATATTTACAGTTTCATTGGGAAACCGCGGGAATACTTAAAAGGCTAATAGAGATTTGCTTATTTCTTTCTATATAAGGTCATAACTAGCGTACCATCCTGAATATTTCATTTATAGTAGGCAATGATTTCTTAATTGAAGCTTAAATTAATCCAGGTCCGGGTGAACTAAAAATTATGGAACGATTGAATCCTTAAAAAAACCCGCTGCAATTTTCGAAACCAGTTTGCAAATTTGAAAAGTGCACGAACAACTAATCTGAAACGTGGTCTATGTACATCTTTGCACGAACAGTTCTACTGACAAATTTTTAAGTTAAAAGTGAAGTTTTAAGGGAACCAAAAAATGCGGTCCATTGAAAATGCAGATTTTTATACAAATCAGAGGGGGGTTTTCTTAATCTGGACGTTTGAAGATAATAACAAGGCATTTTTTTCAAATATCTCCCTTCTGGTACCTAGTTTCTGCACTCAATATGAAAGTTGTAGATAATAAAATTCTTTATTACAACTTTTGTATGAAGCAATTTTTCATACCCTCAACCGTTTTCGAGCTAGAGGGTAATAAGAGCGAGGAGCTTAGCCACCAAGGCCAAGGTCAAGGTAGAAATCCAGTCTAATGTACATTCATCGCCATATATATCTCAAAAACGTTCAAACGTAAAAAAAATTGCTTCGGACAAAATTTGTAGAAAATAATCAAGAAAGATCACGCCTAAACGCAATGAATACAATAATAATAAGGATTAATTCAGATGCATACCACCCGTTTTCTATCTGGAGGGGATTGAATCGGATATCGTTTCATACTGGGTGGCGCTCCGTGTTAAAATGGATAGTATTCAGTAGCGCTTGCCAGTATTAATAAGAGTCCATCAATTCTAAACGTTCTCCATCGGAGAAGAAGTTATGTAGCTCTGATGAGGTCAAATGCGACAGAAACCATGGTCAGCATCTGTTTTTCTTCCATTTAGGGCCATGACTATGGCAAATTGGTTAGTTCAATTCAGATCGTAACACTTTGTTGATATTCATATCAGCGGGTGATATTCATCTGAATTAATCCTTATTTCTGTAGAAAATATTATGCTCTAAAAATTTTATTATTAAAGCGAAAACAATTTTGAAGCCCAGGAGAGGAGATAATTAAAAAAAACTTATAATATTTTTGTGTCCTTTATGGCCAATTTTTATTGTTTCGGCTTACTGAAACTGTCAGATTATATTTTTCCGTTATTCTTGAATCATTAGCTTCAAATTAAGGAAAAAGCCACCGCGCTCGAGAATGTGCACGTGACTTTTTTTGCAACTTTGGCGCCCTCCCACACATTTTCGACAAGCTCAAATTGCGCATCATTCACAGAACACACCCTTGATTTTCTTTATGGCATCATTTTCATATATTCTTGCCACTCACTCCTGTCAGCTCTCACTTTCGTCAAAGTGATGTTAACCCATTTTTGTGTTTATATTTACATAGAAAAAGTTCAATTTTTTCGTACGTTTTCCATAGTAGCTGCAGCGCCGAAATTCTTAACTGAATACGGACCGATTAGTCAACTTTCATTTGGATTCTTTCGTGGCCGGCTAGATGCAAGTGCAGACCAAGAAGATATGGAAAGGAGGAAATTTTATAAATTCGTGTCACTGCACCCAGTTTATTTGAGATTGAAAGACATTCAGTTCAACAATTATATTTCATTCAGACAATGAAATTTATCATTAAATGTCATATAATATAGATATCAATTTATATAATTTGTGAATAAAGATTAACATTTTTCAATACAATGGATGTTATCGAGTAAAATCTATCAGGTTCAAAATAAAGATAATATAATTCACTTAAAATAAAAATTTAATTTATTTTTAAATAGGAGTTATCTTTTGTATTTTCACTATTCATTCTAAACATAAAGAAACAGAGTTGAATGGAAGAATTGGATTGGATTTTTCTTCCATAAGCGCCGTCGCCATTGCACTACTTGCTTTGTCGTATTCTCCAAGTGCCTTTAGAACTCTTCCCAAATTATACCTAGAAATTAAAATTATATGAGTAAACATAGATGAGATATGCGATTGGGAAACAGGCCAATGTCAAGGACGTTACTTTAATATGCCAAACTTTCAATGTGGGTGAAACAAAGCCGACTGCCATAAGTGTAAGAAGTAATGAAAGTGAATTTTCAGAGGAAATCTGATGCACCAACATTTTTTAGTTATCAGCTGTGGTTAATACCGGGAATTTTCCTAATCCACAAAATACATTGCCAGGATGTGTGTGAAGTTGGCCCAGCACTACCCGATTAAAAAAAAAAAAATTGTGCAAGGTTTGTGCTGCTTTATGCCGTGGAGATGTTCAAAAATACTTTTCAATCATGTATCGAGAATGAATGTTCTGGAGAGATTTTTCTCCTAAATAAACTCTTTTCAAAGAGTGACTCTGCTAGAACCACTTGACTATCGTCATAAGTTGGCATAATTCATCAAATACAAATAGCATATGAAAATGTTTTGAACTCACCAAGTCACATGATTTTTCGGTTCAATTTTCGCAGCTTCCCTCAAAGTGGTTTCCGCCAATCCTTGAAGTTCCAAATGGTGATAAATCAATCCTAACTGCTGTAGCGAAGAAACGTGTTGAGTATTTATTGCCAATGCATTCTGTAGGTACTGACGAGCTACCGGCCATTGTTCCTTATGCATGTGTAGTAAAGCTTTCTGGAAAATTATTAGGATGATGATTAGATGTCACAAATTATCCCCTGTCAATTTTCCAACCGTATGCATTATATGATGGCTTAGTGGATGAATTTGAGTAGCTTCCATTATACACTGTTGTACTTCACCAGGCTGATCGAGATCCAAATATAGTTCGGCAAGAAGAAGCCATATTTCAACCTGTAGCATCCACGCCCTATGTGGACCTGGCCTTGGATTGAAACTGCTCATCGAACTCGCTACTTCACTAAGTGCCTGTTCAATTCTAGAAGCCGATGTATTCTGTAGCCGAAGTGAACCTGAAAAATAATAGAATTTCTAGCTTAACGAAAGAAAAAGGAAATTAGTTTCAGAATAATCTCCATGACTCAAAAAATCGCTGCTTATGGGAACTTTGATGCAACAAACACTGTATTTTACTCATATTCGTGCAACCACATGCGTTTTATTAGATTTCCAGATTGTGTGGAGCTCGACTTCGTACCTACAAGAAGAGGGTTTCTGAAGTAAACTTGATGATTTCGAATTTAATTGAATTTAGTGAAATTAGATTTCGATTGTGAATACTTGAGATCTAGCTCCAGTCGACGGCTTCGCTCGCGTAATAGTTGGGGAGGCGACGATGCTAAATCGGGATTTACTCGAGCGTCGTGGAGAATTTTGAAGATTTGATGTTAGAAAGAAAAAAAGGTTCTATGATGTATGCACTTTCAGCGGTGGGGAAAGCGTCTTGCAGGTTCTCAAAGATGTAATAAAAATCGTCAAGTGTACAGGGTGGGCAAAATTGGTGATACCTGAACTACAACTTTTTAACCCAACGAGATAGAGGAAAATGAATGTACCATTCATGTCGTCTTTTTTCGAGAAACTAATAATGCCATCAACTGCATTCCTCTATCTTCTTTTGTTTTTGAGCTATAGGCCAAAATAGGCTTGTACTAGGATATTGAAATGGAGACATTTTTTGATAGCAATCCAGTAGTGTACTATGATTTTTTCCTACAGGTTTATTTGCTGAGCTATACCATAAAGTTGTGTTTTTTCTCATGAAAACAGTAGTTTAAAATGATTTAGTAAGAATCGCCATTTTTTCTTCGTTTCAGAAATATATCATACATCGCCCCCAGTGTTTCTAAGTCATTTTAAACTACTGTTTTTATCTTTATGTTATAGCTCAGCAAACATACCTGTTGGAAAAAATTATAGTTTTCATTTCATCCTAGCTCAAACAGAAACGAAGATAATGACCAAAGTTGAAATTTTAATTTTGACCTATAACTCGAAAACAAAAGAAGATACAGTAATAAAGTTGATGGCATTATAATTCCTCGAAAAAAGACCAGCGTAATGTGCCATGCATTTTCCTCTATCTCGTTAGGTTGAGAAAGTTGTAAATCACCAATTTTGCCCACCCTGTGCATACTCTAGCGAGTCAGATTAAGATACTGTATATGAACTACGTGTCTCTGATAAAATAAATATGACACTTTGCGTGGTGGGGCTGGCCGTACGTGAGAGTTGAAAATGGTAAAAAAAATAAATTTAGAGCGTGTCATATTTTCTGAGGATATGTTAATTGGACCCAAAAGAAGCTACTTTTCAAGGGACTGACAATTCAAATGTGACACAAGATTACAGCGGTCCTTTGAAAATGCAAAAAAAAATCGTTACTTGTACATACTCGAGCGTGTCAGATTTTCATACAGATGGTTAATCTCAGACGTGTTGACCCATTAATCTGAAACTAATCAGAGGGGGTTTTCTTAATCTGACAGTTAGAAGTTGATAACAAGGAATTTTTCTGAAAGCGATTTGAAGTCCAGGAGCTGAGATAATTCAAAAAAACTGATTTTTGTGACCTTTATGGCCAATTTTTATTGTTTCGGCTTGCTAAAACTGTCAGATTATATTTTTTCCGTTATTCTTGAATCATTAGCTTCAAAATAAGAAAAAAGCCACCGCGCTCGAGAATGTGCACGTGACTTTTTTTGCAACATTGGCGCCCTCCCACTCATTTTGGACACGCTTAAATTGTCAGATTAAGGGACTATATACTTTTCAACATGTAATTAACCACATATATCTTAATCTGACACGCTCGAGTATGTACAATGATCGTTTTTTTTACTATTCTGACAGGCTGTCTGTTAAAAATTGAGCGAAGCCCTCCTCGGACCTCTCTTCAGTCTACGCTCCTGACCAGCTCCGGTGGCCGCGTATGGTACTCCGATTCGGCGGTGCGCTGGTTGAACGACGCAGCGGCCCCACTTTCAGTGTTTTTCAGGAGTGAAAAACCACACATTTACACATTTTTCTTAAGATTCTCTTTGTTAGCTCCGTTGAATTAACTTCGCGCTGCTATCAATGTGATTTTGTAACACCTCAATTTAAGTTCACCTCTTTTAGTTGTTCTCAATTTTTAAGTCTTCTCGCACAATCCTGGTGCTAAATTGTTCTTCTCATAAGGTAAAGTACACTCAGACTACTCAAAATTATAAATTACACCATTTTCATGACCATCGTGCAAGAGATTGTAGAATCTTGAAATAGATTCATAATCCTTGCTAGCACCGCTCACCTGAAACGTCCACTCAAGACAACTCGAACCATTGCCGTCTCAGAAATATATATTTTATTATATTTCATGATTTATATAGATTTTCAGACTTCTCTAGATCTTCTCACATGAAAATGGGTATGTAGCACCAGGATTGAAACTTCTCAAGTCCATCTCAATAAAAATGATTACTGATTCATTGTCTGCTCATAATATTCTTTATTATTAGAATCAGTTTAATCATTTTTATAACAACTCTTATGATCACCTCGTTAGATATATGACTAATTCATGGTGTTGAGTTTCAGATGAATGAATCCTCATCTTCTCCAGGGTGGACCCTGGATGTAGCTGTTTTCCTCAGAACAGGATATGCACACCTCAAGTTTCGTTAAGCGATCAGTGATAATGCTCGATACACCTCGACCTAGGCTCCACCCTGGAAAGTCTGCTCGAACACTCATGTCTACTCACTTGGTATGGTCTACTCTTTATAATATGTACTCTCATTGTTGCTCTTCTATATTCATTCATCGGACTCAACATGCATGTTAGTTTTCTCAGCCTTCAGCACATCTCAAAATCTACGATTAGAGATTTATTCAACTCAGTACTCTCATGACTTCTCTTAATTTATCAATTGTTTCTTCTATTTTTCTGATGAACGTTCTAATCGTGCTTACTTGTAAGCAGTTCGTCTCTGTAAATGCTGAATTCATTGATAAATTTTTGCACTCTTCAAGATCATCTCAATGTATATGCATTATACTATGTTCTTCTCATATTAATTATGACTCTCCTTTTCATTTAATTAATTATTATCGAACTTCTCATTTAATTAGAATTTATTGCCCTTTTCATATTATTTTTAATATTCTAGTGCTTCTCAAATTCATTAATTCTGTGCTTCTCATTTAACTTGTGCTACTCTTGTTCTGCTCATACTTACATTAACATTATTGATCAACTCAAATTTAATGTATCGATTTCTCGTTGATGATCAGACTTAGACATTGCAGTTTCACCTCGGGCCTATTTCTCTGTACTCTCGCGTCTTCTCTTTAAAATTCAGTATTCTAACCTTCGCGTTTTCTGATAGAAAAAGGAGGCTCTCGCAATCAATTTTCAATATATGGTTAATATTAGTTGTTTTTTACTGTATTAGCTTCATGCAGGTGACATATTCATTTTATGGTTGTGAATGATACTTAATAAATGTTTTTATACCATCTCCAACTCAATTATCTTTTAATACAGTCCACTACTCTTTAATTAAAAATCATAACACCCTCGATTTTTTAACACTGTCCTAGACAATTCCCCCCATATACAGGTCTAATTTTTTGTGGAGGTACTCTACAGAGTCCAAGGTATGTCCCTTTATATTAATCTGACACTCTCGAGTAAATTCCGAATTTCCCTCTTCGGCTCTCCAACTACTTGCATTACTCAAGATTTCTAGTGTAATTTGACGGCACTCTGGACCACCCTGTATGTGCTATCGCGGACTTTTTATAGAACTTCAATCAAGCTCTACAAAATTGCACATTTTCCTCTATCTCTTATTGTTGAGCGAGCATCTTCCATAAAAGCCTGGAATCAACGGCTTCATTCACGACTTATTTATGGAAAAAATCTATATCATGTAGGAACAAATTTTACACGAAAACCTACTTGAATGAATTCTCTACACTATAGTGAAGTTCCCAACAAAATAGGACGTCTTGTTCCACTAAACAAACACATCTTTAATATCAGTAAGAACTAGAAAGCCCATAGTTCTACCTATTTGGTAGGTTCACTTTTTGGATATATCCTCCTTTAGGGGTTTATTCGTTGACCCGGCTAGGGCCTATGGCCCTCGCCGCTGGCCCTCTATCCGGGCTTCGGCCTGAGGCCCTCGCTACGAACACAATGAAACCATATGCAATGATATGGAGCAACATATTTGAAAAATCATCAGAAATAACTGCGGTGACACATAATCTGCAATAAAATGAAATCGCGTTTATTGATACCTCTCAGCGATTGCAGCGCCTCCTATTCCTAAGTTTTTTGGACACTTTTTCTTTACGGTTCTCCTTCTCTCTACTCTATATACACTTTAGTAAGGAGCAGCAAAGAAAAACTCAACGCCAACTGTACAATTATTTATAAAGAGATTGTAGCTCCGACTTTTAGACGGTCCAAGAATTGTTCTAAAACTGCGCAAAACTGTTTCGCCCTAGTATCGAATCCTCTGCGCAGTTCTAGAACCATTCTCGGACTGTCCGAAAGCCGAACCCGAATACAGCTTGTATAAACAAATCTAATAAACAGAAAAGATGTACTCACTCGAATCTTTGTCAGACATTTCTGAAGGGTACAACTGAAATATCGATCTAGTGTCACTTTTCCGATCACATTCAGGCATGTCAGAGTTTGTTTGACCTTCATAAAGATTTTTCCACAATTCCAACATCTGTTTCGCACTACAGAGTGCTTTCTGAAAGAGAGATATATAACTGAGTACATTAACAAATTCGATCTATTCAACTTACTTCTGGCCCTTCTTCATGTTTCTCCAAGAGCGCCTTGAGATACATGAGATTAAGCGAGTCCGGATATTCTTCCAGAGCATTATTCACTATTGCTAGAGCATGCTTATGTTCCTGTTCAGCAGATAAAAGTAGAACCAGTAGATGCAGAGTGGCGGAATGTTCCGGATGTAGATCTAATGCCATTCTAACATGATGCTGAGCATCTGCTAGTTGATCTGTCAGAGCTAACAGCAGCCCAAGATAATACTGACAAAGATGGTCATTTGGTTCCAAATCAACTGCGCTAGAAGGAATTGTAAAGGTAATATTTCTCATTGAAGTTTTGCAATTCATGTTACCTTCTCAATTGAGACAATGCTTTCAGCCTCAACTCATCTCTATCTTTTTTGAGAGAAGATGCCTCAGCTAATAGATGGTAACCAATGCCGACATACAAGTAGGCCCGGCCAAGGAAACCGGAATTATTTTCCAAATCTTTCAGGACAGCTTCTCTCGCATATTTAACGCCCTCTTGGGGTAAATTTAAGTACTGGTAACATATTTTAGCAGCTAATAAATAGTTATTTATAGCTTTGGGATCCAGACGAATAACTTCTTTTAGTACGGATAATCCCAAACTGTATTTTCCTATTGAAATAAGACTCAGGGCATTTTGTTTCCAAAGATATAATTCTTCGAAGGAAAACTTCATGGAACGTTCAAGAGACTGCAACAAAAGATTACTATAACGAATGAAGTTTGAATTATTTAAACATAGCAAAAGGTTGGATTGAAGTGGACGATAATAAATATATAATACGCTTTTCACAAAAATTAGTTTATAAACCACGACACATGTTTCGTTATCACAAGAGCATCGTTAGGTGCGTGAAGATGCTATTGTATCAAAATATCAAAGTCCAATGCATGTCATTGTTGGTCAACCGGTTCTACAGTGACTCTAACAAGACAGTGGCGACAATTGGAACTATTGCAAGAATATGGCGGCTTAAAAGGACAGATTACAATGCTAGCATCTGTAATTCGGAATGCGCCATGTTATGCAAAAACGATGAAAAACGAGATCACAATTGTCGCTGCTGTCTCGTTAGAGTCAGTGTAACTGGTTTTACAGTGACTTTATACACCACAGTGGTCGATTTTGTTGATGGCGGACATTTGTTTTCTTTTGAAGGTCATGATATCAAACAATTAAACACTTAACTCGATCTGAAACGTTTTGTTCAGATGAAGATATCGTCTTAAACTTATTTGTAACGTTGAATATATTCTTCTAATCAACAGTTTTCAAGAAAACTCATATTTTATTCTGAATTGTATGATTTTTTATCAGTTACTTCATTTCATTTTTAAAGCGAGTATATGTCAAAAACCAAATGCAATATCAAAAGTATAACATACCTCTTGAAGAAGAGCTACTTGACCCCATCTAACAGTAGCTATTGTTAATAAATCATACACCCTTACGGCCTCTATATATGCACTGAGTCGAGCTTCTTTGAACTCAGGAGATTGGGACAAAACAGCATTTTTGACAGCCATAGACTCAGCTACAGAAAGAAGAAGGATCACTTCTTCACATTGATTTTTAGGAATGAACTGTAAAAAGTAATTGAATGTAAAGTTTTTATTTTAATACACATGAATGACACAGTAAAAAAAACTGTACTAACAAGAACAAGCGTGTTTATCATGCTTCTTGAAAATTTTTTGAATAAAAGCACAATTCATGCGAATACCAATATTTCATTTCATCTGCAACTGATTTATAGTTTTTCATTCACCTGGCTAAGAGAAGCATAATGTTTAGGTTTCCATAAAGAAGATTTTTGCGGCATCATTAGCGGGGATACATAATTTTCTCCTAGTTGGCCCTGGAGTAAAAGTTCAGCTAGTTGACACATAAATTTCAAACGTACACCCGTTATTCCTGAGCATTCTACTGCACATAAAGTAGTTCTATATCTTTCAAGAGCTTGCTCGAGTTTTCCTTGTTGTAAAAGCAACATGGGTGCATTCTGCATGGCTTGCTCAAGTACAACACCCAGCGATTTTTGAATACCCGTTGGTTGTGGAGAATGTGTTCCACCTGAAAAATCGATTTGAACCATAAAATGACCGTATTTATTGTGCGTTTCAGAGGCATAAGACAAGACTAGGTTCAATTGTACAAGTTTATTTAATTAGGCCGATGTTTCGTTGAAATTTTTCTTTTTCAAGGCTGTAAAAATAGTTACACAATTTTTTCTCACGGTTATGATCTTTGTCATTTTTTAGGCTTTCAATGAATATTTCTGATTTGCACTCTAATTTTCACAATATAAACAAACTTACATAAATTTTAACATTGTCGAAGGAAGATACTATACAGGGCGAGTCTTTGACTCGTACATATATTTTAACAGTAGATTTTTGAGGTCAAAAGAAACACTTTTTTCCCATATCTTTTTTCCGATTCGGCCCTGATAAAAAGATATAGCCATTTCAAGTTTTCATAATGAACTGTGCCACCGCTCGAAAAACGAAATTACCATCAGATTAACTAGCTAAATCTGTGACACTACACATCTGTGGATCTTTTGAACAGATTTGTATACAGCCAAAGTATCCAACTTTTCAAATTTCACAGATATTTTTTAATTTTTGAACATCAAATTACTAGCGAATTATACGAGAAAATATGAAGAACACGTTCAAATATTCATTAGATAGCGTAGAACTTAGTTTCAGGGTTGGGTTCTTTGGATTTTTGGTATTTTTATGTTACGTAATGGTCATAATGAGAAAACTGGAAGACTTGGGTGATATCTTGTGTTCGAAAAAGATTAATCAAATAAATTGAAAACTATATTTCGAAATTCAGTTCATCCGATAAAACCGTCTGTGAGATATAGGACATTTTTTTATGATTTTTCAACAGCCTGTATCTTTCAAATCGAGCCGATTCGGAAAAAATAGTGAAGGAAAAAAGTGTTTCTTTTGAACTCAAAAATCTACTGTTGAAGTATTTGTCAAAAACTGTATAAATATAAGCTAGAAAAGTATTCGAAAAGAAGAAACTTTCAAATTCAGAGCATATTTATCAAGTTACAAAATTGATAAAATTATGTTTATTACGATTGAATTGAGAACATAAAGAACAGTAAAAAATTCAAATTATCGTCGGTCAGCGCATAGATTCACATACATATTAGGTTTATAGATCACCGTTTATTCACAATACCAACCTGAATTTTACAACACAAAATCTAACTTATGAGCTATAACTAACTTGAATTTGATTTTAAATAGCCACCCCAGATGTTAAATATTCTTGCATGGACTATACAGGGTGTGGCGTAATGAATGGATAATATGGAGACAGCGGGTAAAGGACCTTAAGGCGGTTCATAAAAATATAATTTATATAGTAAAAATCCTTTGGTTTTCGAGATATTGGAGATTTTCGAAAATTCAAGAAAATTACACCCTTCGCCACTCGTTTTGCATGCAAGACTCCTAATGAAGAAATTTTTTCAAACTGTTTTTTGGATAGTATTCCTGGATAGATTCTCTATCTAATGTAATTCATCATTTTTGGGGCGCATGAATAGTTTTTCATAAAAAAAAGATCTAACTCAAATTTTAACTTTTGCTTATTTTTTTTTCAAAGTTCAACCTAGCGTGGTGTGAAAAATAATATGGTTACCTGAGTGCCAAAGCAAGAAAGAACATGCCTGTTTCAATGAGATTCTGAAATGGTATAACTCACTCTATTTCCAGCATTAAATACAAAATAAATTTCTATTACAATGAGTCAAGGCAGAGTTTGATGTAAACCTTTTTCTTTAATTTTGAGCAGGACTTGCAAGCAGAATAAAGCAATCATTCATTAGATGTTGTAAAGCATCTAGTAGAGCTCCTGATGGCCACTTTGAACACTATTTGTAAAACCTGATTCAATGAAACGATATTTTAAGATTGATTTTCCCCCGTATTCTTTTATTATCAAGCCCTATAGTTATAAAGTTAATAATGTTTAAGCGAATTTAAAGATAATGAAGTGAATTTCAGCACATTTGTAATTAAGAAAAAAAGGTAAAAATTAATTCCTATTACATTGAGTCAAGACCTTTGTTACAAAAATGCTGAAATTTACTTCATTACTTGAAATTAACTTGAAAATATTGATTTCACAACGGTGGGGTTCAATAATGAAAGAAAACGAGACAAAATAACAATTTTAAAATATCGTTTCATCGAATAAAGTTTCAATTTTGAAGTTAAAAAGTTTAAATTGGCCACCATGAGTTCTAATACATGCTCTACAGTCTACACCTTCTAATGAATCCTTTCTTTATTGCATATCAACAATTTTAAAATAAGTATCGTTTCATTGAATTAAATTTCACAAAAGGTGCTCTAAGGGGCCATCATCAGCTTTAGCTCGATACCTTCTTATGGATGATTGCTTTATTCATCTTTCATTTCTCATTTTAGCTGCTAAAAATTTTAGAAACAGGGTTTACATTAGACTATGCCTCAACTGATTACAATAGGAATTTATTTTGTAATAAATGCTGAAAACACAGAGAGTTATAGCATTTCGGAATCTCAATGAAACGGGCATGTTTTTTATTGCATTGGCACTCAGGTAACCATATTATTTTTCACACCACGCTAGGTTGCACTTTGGAAAAAAAAGCAAAACGGAAAATTTGAGTTAGATCTTATTTTCATGAAAAACTATTCATGCGCCCCAAAAATAATAAATAATATTCTATAGAGCATCTATCCAGGAATACTATCCAAAACGAGTGGCGAAGGGAGTAATTTTCTTGAATTTTCGAAAATCTCCAATATCTCGAAAACCAAGGACTTTTACTAAATATAAAATATATTTTTCTGAACCGACAAAAGGTCCTCTTCCCGCAGGCACCAGAATTTTTTTTCTTATTCTTATGAAAATAATCTATTAAACTGAACTAATTCAGAATAACAACAATCGATATAAATGTTACGAGCTATAAAATTTATAGTAAAATAACGAGGATTATAAAAAAACGGAAGAGAAGGTCCTCACGGAAGTCCCCCAAGTCAAAATAGCGAAAGAGTATTCAAAAATTTCGCACTTTGTGACGTTGAGGGACTATAAACTCGAAAGAACACATTTGATAATTTTCTAAACCGGAATACCTAAAAGAGGGAGCAGGCCGTTCGCACCAGATTTTCGCCATTTCTATCAGAGGGTGAGAAGATACTGGAGGGAACCATATGAATTTACTTACTTGTGTTCAGGGTTGTTACCACAGAAGTCTGATTTTGTTGTTCAATTTTTTGCATGTAAAGTAAACCCAGGTCTGAAGCTAAGCTGAAACATTTATTGATATCTTCTTCCTTCCCTGCTTTTTTGAACTTAGTAGCAGCACCCTCATCTTTTTGGAGGCAAAGACCCTTTATTGCATATGATTCAGCAACTATCCTCAGGCTACGCCTTGAAATGAATGCAAAAGTAAATGAGGAATTAAGGAATTTCTCCATGGGAATGAAGATAACGAACAAAATAATACTTTGCTATGTTCAAGTATTTTTGAGTGCTGCCTGCTCTTTTCGTTTTATTTTTCTTTCATTAATTAATAGCTAATTACAATAAAAAGCAACGCACAAAATTCATATAATCAGTATTAATTATTTTGTAAAGAAATGTTAGAACAGATCAATTTTCATTTTAGATTACACAACTTTTCATATGTCGACACATTTTTGCCAAAATATCGTAATATAATAAGGCACAAGGCAAGTATTTAATTGAGGCTTACGATGTTTTGGCGACAATGTGTCGATATTATTGAGGAGTTTTTCATGCACCCTCTTCGAGAGGTGGGGAATAGTTGAGTTTTTTTTTTAAATTTTTGGACCGACCTGGGAATGCCCGAAAAGAGAACGCGAACAATGCCTAAACCTTTCGAAAAGTAGAGTTTACCACGACGCCGTTACATTTACATAGAAATCAAACGTTGCCCTCTTGAAATATTTGATATTCCTGGTCAGTCGGCTGAATTCCTAGGTTATGAGAAAATAAATAGAGATCAAAGAAAAAAAGAATGCAGTTCTAGAAATTTGAAAGGGAATTAAAACGGAAAATAAAAATGGAGGAAATGGAGAAAGGGGATGAAGGCAATCTTGAAGTAAAGGCAGAAAAGTTACAAGAAATAAGGATAAATTCAGATGCATACCACCCGCCGATATGAATATCAACCAATGGAGTACGCTCCATCGAAGAAAAGCAGATGCTGACCATGGTTTCGGTCTCATTTGACCTCATCAGAGCAACATAGCATTTTTCTGCGATGGAGAACGTTTGGAATTGATGGAACTTTATTCAATATTGACAAGTGCTACTGGGTACTATACATTTAACCAGAGCGCCACCCAATATGAAACGGTGTCCGATTAAGCAGCATCTGCTTTTCTTCGATGGAACGTACTCCATTTGGGGTCTTGACGATGGCAAATTGGCTAGTTCAATTCAGATCGTAACACTTGTTGATATTCATATCGGCGGGTGGTAGGCATCTGAATTTATCCTTATTATTGTATCTACTGCCTCCCTGTTTAGGCGTGATCATTCTATTATTATTGTACCGCTGGCATCATTTCTGCCGTGATCTGAACGTGTTCCCAGACTTCTCAAATCGTCACACGTCTGTCGTTCGCAAAGCGAATCGGCGTACTGAATTAGAGAAAATATAGGACATATGCTATTGTCTTCGTTTCTTTCTGGAGGGGATTGAATCGGACACCGTTTCATATTGGGTGGAGCTCTAGGTAAATGTATAGTACCCAGTAGTACGTGCCAATATTGAATAAAGTTCCATCAATTAGAAACGTTTTCCATCGGAGAAAAATGCTATGTTGCTCTGATGAGGTCAAATGAGACCGAAACCATGGTCAGCATCTGCTTTTCTTCGATGGAGCGTACTCCATTTGGGGCCTTGACGATGGCAAATTGGCTAGTTCAATTCAGATCGTAACACTTGTTGATATTCATATCGGCGGGTGGTATGCATCTGAATTTATCTTTATTATTGTATTCATTGCCTCCCTGTTTAGGCGTGATCATTCCATTATTGTTACAAGAAATATGCAAAGAAATATGTGTCAATCATATTAGAAAGAAACCGATTGGATTACGGATAGCCAGAAGTTGAGGCAATACAGAAGAATAGAACAACAAGAACTAAATGAAAAAAATCGAAAAAAAGCATAGTTGAGATGTGAAAGAATGAGAAATGTGTAAAAGAAAAAGGAAGAACAGGTGTAAATAGAGCATGTGCAGAAAAAGAGAGTAATCCGTTGGACAGATTATGGAAATTTGCTGATATAAAGCAAACAAGGACGAACACGAAAATTATGAAAGACGACGGCACATATACGGGTACAATTGATGACGCAGACAGAAACACATATCTAATGAACAAATACTTTACACAAAAAGACTAGTTACAAGACACTGAGGACATGAAAAATTAAACACAAGAAATACACATATAATGACACCATTGAACCGGACATATATAGGAAAGAGATTCAGGAGTTCCCACACATTTTCAGTTAACGGTGCCTTAAAGGCACACGTTGGGAACCCCTGATTAGGAAAATAATAACAGTTCTTAAGAAAGGAAAAAGTACAGGGATGGAACATGGTATAAAGGTAACTGGCACGCAATCAGGCATATATTCAACAAATGTCTGCAATATGGACGATTTTCTAAAATATGGAAACTAGCAAAGGTGATATGGATACTAAAAAAGGATGGTACACTTAGACCAAAAAGCCTACTCTCGGCATTAGGAAGAATACTCGACAAACTAACGAATAGACGCTTACAACATTGGTTATTTCTTGGATGCAACCCAAAGACCGTTATTCCTACTAGCAAATAGAGCATATGTGAGAACATCAACCTTATCACTGCAAGACTAGCAGGCATAACGCCATGGTTCCTAGAGTCCCAAATTATATACAAATATTGGAAAGAAAACAAAGAACGAGGTAATAATACAGAACTCAAGGATCAAGACAATAAGCAGGAGACAACCATCACAGAGACACTTAAAAAAATTGCATAAGCAGAGGTAATACAGAAAAGATGCATAGAAAGAAAATTATGGAACAGGACATGATGTATGACTGTATGAGTGGCAGCAAATGTAGGGATGAGGGGAAACTGAATGAGAATTATACAGAAACTGTAGGAACATCGGAACAGAAATTCTTATACTGACATTCAAAGCCACACAATAACTAACGGAACACTGCAATATGTTGCCATATTTAAAATGACCTGAAAAAACAGATGAAAAATGTAAATGCAACATGGGACAAGATGAGGATGCACGTCATATAATGGAAAACTGTACAGGGTGGGCAAATTTCGATGTTTTAGCACTACAACTTTTAAACCAGTGGAGATAGACAAAATCTGATACCTCATTGTCGTTCTCTTCTTCTGAGAAACTAACAAGAGTAGTAGTCATTTCTGGCCACCTTCCTTTGTTTTCGAAAATTGAAAAAAATGGCGATTTCGAAATAAATTTATATCTCCGCTAATACTGATCAGTCAAAATTAAGCTTTCAAAAAATGTAACATAAATGTTGTGTTTCCATTTAAAAACATAACTTTGGGTCATAGCTTCGTAATTAAAAATCCTGCTAAAAGGCAAGCACGCCACTGGATTCTACTAAAATAAGTGCCTGAATAATGTTTCAATTTCAGAGCTCTATCATCATTGGCGGAGATATAAATTTATTTCGAAATCGCCATTATTCCAATATTCGCTTATAACTCGAAAAAAAAAGTAGGTGGCCAAAAATGACTACTACTCTTCTTAGTTTCTCAGAAAAAGAGAACGAGAATGGGGTATCAGATTTTGTCTCATCTGGTTTAAAACATTGCGAAACATTGGAGACAAATACGAAATTCTCACACTAAAGTTGAGATAGATTTATAGCAGAAGATGTAAGGAAAATAAACAAAAGATCAAATATATACGACACAACACAAAAGGAGACCGTTGCAGTACAGGACGTTCACACTTAAAAACTGTCGGGGATCTACCCTATCCTTTAGATTGAGGGCAACGGGCCTGTTATGACAGTCTGATATTTAGATTTTTTTATTATTTGAAGAGGAGAAGTTTTCGTGCCTGGACAAGAGTTTCATTTTTGACAATTCTCTTTTTTTTACATACACACTCGATTCTAATTAATATCACAGCAACAAATAACTTATTAACAATAACATTGAAAGTTCATAGTACTAGGGCGATTCCGTTAGAGAGTTTTAGGTATAATCTGTTTTCGAAATATTGGAAAATGTGCATACAAACGAGATAGAGGGAGATAGAGAACACCGAGATGCTTCATATTATTTTATAAATCCATCCTCCTTTTTTTACCAAGATACATGGTGATTTATTGATTTTCCTCATTTATTAAATTTATCATAACTTATGAACCAACCTTCAAATTTTTCTAATATTTGGTCCGTAAATTTTTTGTCCACTATGGAGTCTATAAAAATAATAATGAAATTCTTATTTCAGGTTCGACCTTGAAAAAATTAATGAATAGGTTTCGATTCGAAACAATTCCCTGTATATCAATATTTCATTCACAAAACTGGAAAGATAGAAAAAAATAGAGTAGGACTAAATGAATTTCGTTTTTCCGCATACTTTTTCACTTTTTAATTTGAGTCATATCTGGATTGTTCGTTAATAAGCTGGCAGAAAACTGAAAATCAATCAGTCAAAACAAATGGTGTCATGTTACTGTATAAAGCCCAATAAAGGGTTGCTATAGAGATGTATAATTTAAACCCGTGTCCCTATTAGATATAAGACTGAATAATATGGTGGTTTAAATTTTACACCACTGAACTGTACTGTACACAAAAAGAGTGGTTCAAAATTTGAACCATCGTACATGAAAGTGTTGATGAGGAAACATTTACATGTAATTTTAAATTGGCATAAAACCATAGATCTACTAATAGCTGGACTGGCCCTCACATGGCTTCCATGTTACAAGGTTTGATTCACACATTAGAGAGAAGGGAAATAATGAATAATAACTTTGTAGGAAATGTCGAACATTGTAGTATATAATAGACTCTTTGAAATGAATCAATCTTCTCTATCTTAAGATCTGTCCCTATATTATTGAATATTCTTTGTGAGCTCTGAAATTTCTTCCAATGATATTTTCAAAACAAATGTTAATGGACAACGACAATTTCTAGACTTACAGAGGTAGTTTTTTTTCAGACAGGTTAGACAAATCAGCAGCCGCAAAATGTTTTATACCATCCGCATATTGACCACATGCATATTGCAATTTTCCTAAGAGTAGATGAGCATCCATAGCAACACCTGCCTACAAAAAGTATCAGTATATGGAAAGAGCACCTCAGTAATTGGATACCTTTATTCCAGCATCATTGGTAACTTGATGAAGATATCTTTTGGCCTCAATTAAGGATACTTTTGCTCTACTAATATTCGTTTCAATCGGTGGCCATTCCTCAATGTAATTTTCTAACTTACCCTCACCGATAAGAAAATCGCAGAGGCACACTACAATTTTGAAATGTTAGTTCAATTAAGTATAAATGGGCTACAAATATCACTCACCAAATTCTGGTGTTTTGTCTTTCAGTTGTTCAGCTAACTCAATAACTTTTGACCAGTTACCCTCCTCTCTATTTTTTTCAATTTCTACTTCTATTCTGGTAGTATTATTGGTTTTTGTTCCTCTCGTTGTCATTTTTATTAATGTTACTAATGAGAATTTTCAGAATGAAGAATCAAATGTATATCGGAATACTACATTCATATATAACAAGTTGAATTCCTTGAAGTTTGAATCTAGAGTTTATGTTGATCTTGTGGAGCAGCTGATTTTGACATGTTGTGTAGTAGGGATGTGCAATAAACATCGATTCCTTGAAAACATCGATATTATTATCGTAGATAGAGATCCTCTATCTACGGATCAAAGATTATAGAGTTAGGTTAGGTTAGGCTCTATAATCTTTGCTACGGATATAATTCGCGAATCCAATTACCGTTGAGGGCGCTGCGAAATGTAAATAAACTTTGACGTTTGTCAGTACTCTTCGAGATTTGTACGGCCTAACAGAGTTTTTCTAGTAAATCAAGATATTTATCTAAATTATCGGAAGTGAATTGATTGATTTCGTTTCGTAAACAAAGATCAAACATTCTTTGGAAATACTTCATTTGAAAGAGATGAATTGTGGAATAAAATCGAGCGATCATATTGGTGATCCAATTCCTATTATTTCACAGATTCTTTCTTGAAGTAAACCTAGGTATTAATGTTGAGATAGCATATACTGAGTTTGTGAAGGAGGTAGAAAATAAACATCTTGATAAGTAAACCTTTATGTGGAAATTTTAAAGTTTCTTTTTAAAATATTTCAATTCCATGTTATGATATAGAGGTATTTCTGATACTGAAATATCAAGAGACATAAATATGATTAAGCTCATGGAGCAAGTTCTACAGATGAGAAAAAGCATTCATTTGGAAGTATGAAAAGTATGAAATTGGATTTAGCAGAAAACTCTCGCAAAGAAAAATCGTTTAACCTAACTCCTGCCAGTTGAAAGCACTCTGGTATGAATACCTTTTCCAATATTTTTTCTGAATCAATATTTCTATGCAGAAACCCAGACAATAATCCCAATATAACCTCTCTAAATAATTATTATAATACTTTGTTGGACAACGTGAGATAAGAGAAAACATAAGAAACAAAACTTGTTTTGACTTTGCAGTACTGACAAAGTAGTTTCGGAATTCAGTCGGCAGAGGGCGTCTAGATTTTTGGATTCGCCAATTGGTGGCCGCCGATGGCCGCCAGTGGCGTACGTGAACAAAGATATATAAGGTTTGTTCGTAGAATGGTTTGCAACGGTTGTGAACTGTACAGAGCAAGCGCAATTCCATTTTAAGGTAGCGAAAATCCATTTGCGCTTGCTCTGTACAGTTCACAACTGTTGCAAACCACTCTACGAACAAACCTTATATATCTTTGTTCACGTACGCCACTGGCGGCCATCGCCGCTTTGGGCATCTTCGGAATTCTGTCAGCCAACTTCACACCGCTGTTTTTGTTTACAGTATTATAACCTAATTTTAAATGTCATTTTCGTAGATAAATTTTATTACATTGTTTAATGTCTTTTTGCCAGTATTCTAGTAAGAATCATATAGAAAATTTGTTCAGAAGCCATATAATTCCGATTTACATTCCTAAGAAACTCGAAAAATGTCTATATATTTTATGAATGTAGTATTTGCACTAAAGGTGTGGAACAGATAGAGAATCCATTCGGGTACCTGGAATTTACCGATGTTTGCCTTCTTAGAAGTATGGATAATGAAAAAGAAAAAAAGTGGGGATACCTGAGGGAATAAAAGGGCAGGAACGGTTTGTAAGGGTCCTTCTTTACTATTTGTGTTCTGTGCTTTCGAATTTCTACTGTGAAAAAGTAAAGTTAGCTGTTGAACAGAATTTTTTGTGCTTTTTCAAAGCTTAAGTATAGTTTTTGGGTGAGTGTTTTTCAAGTCTATGTGTTTCCCATTCAACAAAAGTGGTTTTTGCAGTAACAGAAAAACATTTAGTGGAATAAGAACATACAGGAATTTCATCACAAAAATGGTTTCGCATTGTGCTGTTAACGGATGCCATAATGCAGGTGACATAAAAAAATCATTGCCTTTTCATAGGTGAGTATTATAATATATTTTCTTCGTAGTGTTGGGATCACATAAAACAATCTTTCCTGATCAGTTTTTACTGAACTTCATTGTTTCAGGTTCCCTCTCCAACATCCTGATATTTTACAACTCTGGATCAATGCTATAGGAAGGAAAAATTGGCATCCGTCAAAATTTAGTAAAATATGTGGAGAACATTTCCTGCCATCAGATTATCAACAAACATTTGGTAAAAAAAAGCTTTTGAAAACTGATGCTGTGCCGAGTGTTTTCAATATTGCAGGACATCCAACAAGAACCTCAGCGGTACATGTAAGTTTTAATATAAATTATCTGTTTCAAATAACTTTCTCCTCACTCAGATTATTTGAGCAAAATTAGGTCTGCTTCCTTTTCAAGATCATTTTCATAGAGGACAAGATGTTATATCTGGAGATGAAAAGTTTTCCTTGCTGAAATGCGCCTTTTTCAGTAGGGCATTTGATCTGACTAAATCATATTTCTCTTGAATTTAAATCAAAACACTTTTCCATGGACTTATATTGAATTTTCATATTCTAGATTAAAACTGAGGTAATTGAAGAACCAATGAATGTGGATATTAATTTCCCAGATGTTAACGCACCATCTCCATCTACAGCTGGACTGAATACATCTGCAGTTAGTGAAGACCCCAATATTTGTCCAAAAATTGATTTACCATCCATATCTGTAGCAACACCAACAACCTTTTCAGTTAGTGATGATATAAATAGTCATCTATTAATTAATTCACCATCAACGTCAACGAAACAAAAAGTATTTGTAGATCATGCATCTCAAACTGCAGAAAATTATCAAACTGCAAGTAATTTGAAAAGGAAATTGAAGACATTGCAACAAAAAATTAAACGAAGAGATATCCAAATTTCACATATGCAAATGGTGTTAAATGAAATTAAAAAAAGTGGCTACAGTAATGCAATATTAGATGCAGTTTTGAAGAATTATTTCGAGGGTAATTTGAATGATGATCTTTGAGATTTACCTGCAAGTTTAAACTTGAAGTTTTCAAGTTTCAAAGTTCAGTTTTGAAATTGTGCCAGCTATTACTTTTTTTTTAAGGTATTCCTCTTGAGCTTGTATTACTGAAAAAGAATGATGGAGTTCCCATAGAGTTCAATGATAAGATAAGGGGTGGGGATTTAAGTTAAGCGTCAATTTGAAATGAACAGCCTGCATTTTATTTTAGGTTAGGTTAGGTTAGCTTGTATTACTGAAAAAGAATGATGGAGTTCCCATAGAGTTCAATGATAAGATAAGGGGTGGGGATTTAAGTTAAGCGTCAATTTGAAATGAACAGCCTGCATTTTATTTTAGGTTAGGTTAGGTTAGCTTGTATTACTGAAAAAGAATGATGGAGTTCCCATAGAGTTCAATGATAAGATAAGGGGTGGGGATTTAAGTTAAGCGTCAATTTGAAATGAACAGCCTGCATTTTATTTCAGGTTAGGTTAGGTTAGCTTGTATTACTGAAAAAGAATGATGGAGTTCCCATAGAGTTCAATGATAAGATAAGGGGTGGGGATTTAATTTAAGCGTCAATTTGAAATGAACAGCCTGCATTTTATTTTAGGTTAGGTTAGGTTAGCTTGTATTACTGAAAAAGAATGATGGAGTTCCCATAGAGTTCAATGATAAGATAAGGGGTGGGGATTTAAGTTGAGCGTCAATTTGAAATGAACAGCATTTTATTTTAGGTTATGTATGTGTCATCGTGGCCCATTAAATATTAATTTTCTGAATTATATGCATTAAAATTTATTCATTTTTAATTATTAGAAACTATAACTATAATTCAACAATTGGTTGTTTCTATAGTTTACTTATAACTAAATTTCTGAAATTATTCATTGTAGATTTTAATGAATTTCTGATATGGTCGGCATATTGTTGAAAGCTGCCAAGTCAGCAAATATCGAACCCCTCCAATATAATAGAATTCACATTATGAAGAAGACTAAGTAATCTGCTTTATTCATTGATAATAAAACGACGAAATTAATGAAATTCAAAAGAATTCACTGATCAAAAAAATTGTACCTATGTATCTTCATCTTTGTTTATTGGAAACAGGATATGTTAGTTGGTTCAATGTAATCTTCAAAATATCCTATATACATTCGCAGTGAGAAGACAACAAAAGGTAGCAATATCAGATTTAAAAATTAGGTATTAGAGTACATTCTGCTTCCAATACTCAGCTGAGAACCGTTATAAAACATGTATTATGTTATGCCAACAAAATTCTTCAGGAATATCCATTTCTTGACCATGTAGTTTTATTGGTTAGATATTCTTATTCGGATCAATCAAGCTAAAACAACATTTGTCAGATTCAATCAAGCTAAAACAATATTTGTAGTCATTGTTGTTTTAGCTTGATTGAATGTACCTACCTGTTGAGAGATCACTTGTTTTGTATCATATCTCGTTTTCTATTTTTATGAAATCTTTATGTAATTTTTACGAATATTCTGATGTGCCTGATGAAGGAAATAAAATTTCCGAAACGTCGCTGAGAGAATAGGTGTTTTAGTTTCATGCTCCTTGTGCCGATATTCACCTTTAATATTATTGTTGGAACGAGAAACATATTACTGGCAACTATAATTTTCGAACTTCGTTTGGCGGGAGATCATGGTACCACCAGGGAAATGGGCAGAACAGATAACCAGTTCTTTAGTGCCCGTTTCCATGGGCAGTTTTACCAGGATGGAAGTAACATCTCTGGAACAGAATCCTGTAAGGACAAAAATGTCAATAGTGTTCCTGACAAAGATACAGGGTCTGGGTAATTCCCCAGATCCAAGTGATATTACCTTGCCAGTAAGGTTACTAAGGCCGTAAATTCTGCCTTGGGAAGTAACCGAAGGTTCCTGGATGAGGGCGATATCTATCCTTTCATCCAGGATGCGTTTTCCAAGGAGGTAGGATCCAGCCTTGGAATGCTGAACATAAGCTTGCAGGCATCTATAGAGCTGCGCCAACGCTGGATGTCACAACTCTCTTCTTCTTCTTCTTCCTCCCCACCACTGGCCCTTTCCTAGCCGTTTTATAAGCTTTGGGAAGAGCCTTGGTGGAAAGGGCTTCCTGTGGAGGAGGAGGGATTAACCCCTCCTTCCTCTTTCTTGGTTTGGGTGTCCGACTCTTTGTCGACACCCATGCCCTTCTCTCTGGTCCGGAAGGTGACCCTTCCAAATCCATGATAGGGCATCATGTCCAGGGCTTTTAGCCTAGACATGGAGCTCTCATCAACAGAGAAAGTCTATGTCCGGCCCGGCCCTGAAACCTGGTGGTGTAATACCGCCCAGTTCTCTGGTTCTAGGCCTGGGTTCAACACACACAGGCCTGTCATCACCTCATCTTGTGAGGATCGGTCTCCTAGCGGAGAGTCAGGGCCCTTGCTGACAGTTCCCCCGGGCCTTAAGCGTTTAGCTTTTTGGATGCGCCAATATGGAAGAAGATACATTTCATACCAGTAGGTTCTAATAATAATTGATTCAAGATATAATAACGAAGAATTATCTTTTAATTAGAATATAATTAAAATTATATGTAATATACACACATATTCATTATTATGAAATGAAAGACAAAACGATAAATGCTACATAAATGTCTCATTTTATTTTCGAATAAATCAGTGATGAAATAGCCTTAGGATGGTGTGAGCTAAGACGATTTTATGATCATTGCAAGCTTCAATGACGGCTTCATCCTTAAGGCAAGCGCACATACAACGGCATCGGACGGACGGCATGGATCGGAATAAATTACTTTCAATGGAACTGAATGGAGCAACGCACATATGGGCGGACGGCAGGCATCGCATCGCATCGCATCCGACGGAATTGAGGAACGAGAATTAAATTCCGACCGATGCTTGCTGTGCCGGCCGATCCCGACATATGTGCGATACCAATCGGAGATTGCCGCGGCATCTGCGTCATTTTACAAGTCTCTACATGCAGCGGCTTGTACGGGTAGTCATACGAAATACGAATTCACGGCAAAAGCATGAGTTTTCAGGAGAACTTAATACTGCGCGTACAAAATTATAATGAATTGTAGAGGGTGGGCAAATTTCGATGTTTTAGCACTACAGAAAGCTGCTAAAACATCGAAATTACCCATTTAAAAGTAAACCAGAGGAAATAGACAAAATCTGATACCCCATTCTCGTTCTCTTTTTCCGAGAAACTTACAATAGTAGTAGTGATTTTTGGCCACTTTCTTTTGTTTTCGAGTTATAAGCAAAAATTGGAAAAATGGCGATATCGAAATAAATTTATATCTCCGCTTATACTGATGATAGAGCTCTGAAATCGAAACATTATACAGGCACTTTTTTACGTAGAATCCAGTGGCGTGCTCGCCTTTTTAGCAGGAATTTTAATTACGAAGCTATGATCCAAAGTATGGTTTTTTAAATGGGAACCCTAGTTTTCTGTGCAATTTTTGGAAAGCTTAATTTTTACTGATTTCAAAAATATATAACATCATATGGTTTGTATCAATATAAATGATAAAAAATGGTCAAAAACCTTTTTTCTCAATATTTCTATGGTTTCAACTTTTGATGAGCACAGAAACATATAGCATCGTATGATTACCACTGTCTCCTTCTTTAAGTCTTTTCATTATTATGAAAATTTATTAAATATATCTGATTCAAATTTTGTGAAAATTGGTAAACTGCATAGAAAGAATGACATTGCTGGAAGGAGACGGCTTTTGTTATAGGAAACTCTATTTTTCTGTGCTCGTCTAAATTTAAAACCATAGAAATATTGAGAAAAAAGGTTTTTGACCATTTTCTATTATTTATATTGATACAAACCATAAGATGTTATATATTTTTGAAATCAGTAAAAATTAAGCTTTCAAAAAATTGCACAGAAAACTAGTGTTCCCATTTAAAAAAACAAAACTTTGGATCATAGCTTCGTAATTAAAAATCCTGCTAAAAAGGCGAGCACGCCACTGGATTCTACGTAAAAAAGTGCCTGTATAATGTTTCGATTTCAGAGCTCTATCATCAGTATTAGCGGAGATATAAATTTATTTCGATATCGCCATTTTTCCAATTTTTGCTTATAACTCAAAAACAAAAGAAAGTGGCTAAAAATCACTAGTAACTATTGTAAGTTTCTCAGAAAAAGAGAACGAGAATGGGGTATCCGATTTTGTCTATCTCCTCTGGTTTAAAAGCTGTAGTGCAAAAACATCGAAATTTGCCCACCCTGTACAATTTAAGTGACAGAAATTATAGCAACCATTTTTTTTTCGTCCTTCATCAAGTCCGGAAATAAATGAACATATTCTCCAAAATCCTTCCTTTTTTACATATGTCATGTATCCACATTCGTCTACGATTCCTTCGCTTTTGAAACTCTTCTTCCTCCAGAACGAACGCTGGTTCCTCACCGCAACTAATCTATTCCTCCGGAGTCCGGCGATTCCGATGTTATATGTGCGATACCTTCATAAAAATTCCGCCGCTGCCGTGCCGTTCCTTCCATGCCGTCCGTCCGATGCCGTTGTATGTGCGCTTACCTTTAGTGGAACCTGCCGGACTTCCTATGAACGTAACACCACTCTGAAAAAAATCATAAAATATGGTATTACTCATACGAGAAGTTCATATAGAAAAAGTGAATTCAAGTTTTGTGAATAATTAAGGTTGAATCGGTCAGTTGATGAACAGTACTAGTCCAAAATAACTATTAAGAGATAATCACAAAAAACATTGAAGTTTCTCATTCGTAGTTATAGGTACATTGTTTAGAGCAATGGAAGTGGTGGGCGGGTCGTACAGCCGTAGTGTCTTTCTTAATGATACTCTAAATACTCTTCTCTTGCTGAATCGATAGAGCTACAAAATAAGAGCGTTTTGACCATCTCAGATGAAAATTGCTATTTTTGGACTTGTACCTTTCTTCAACCTTTAACTGACCGATTTGGTTGTAGTATCGATAAAACGCAAGTAAAATAATATACATTTTCTACAACTGAACCCAAATTGATTGATTTTGGCAGTTTTCTATATATGTACAGGGTGGGCAAAATTGGTGATACCTGAACTACAACTTTTTCAACCCAAAAAGATAGAGGAAAATGCATGGCACATTGTGGTCGTTTATTTTCGACAGACTTGTGATGCCATCAACTATACATTCCTCTATCTTCTTATGATTTCGATCAAAATTAAAATTTCAACTTTGTTCATTATCTCCGTTGTTGTTTAAGATAGGATGTTCAAATGAAAACATTATACAGGCACTTTTTTGATAGCAATCCAGTAGCGTACTACGACTTTTTCCAACAGTTATATTTGCTGAACTATAACATAAAGATGTATTTTTTCTTATGAAAACAGTAGTTTAAAATGACTTAGAAAGACTGAGGGTGATGTATAATATATTTCTGAAACGGTAAAAAAATGGCGATTCTTTCTAAGTCATTTTAAAATACGGTTAAGAAAAAATACAACTTGATGTTATAGCTCAGCAAATAAACCTGTAAGAAAAAATCATAGTACTCCACAGGACTGCTATCAAAAAAGTGTCTGTATTGTGTCTTCATTTCAACATCAACAGAAACGGAGATAATAACCAATGTTGAAATAGCCCAAATTCAAATTTGGCCTATAACTCAATAACAAAAGAGGAATGCAGTTGATAGCATTATTAGTTTATCGAAAAAAGACAACATGAATGGTACATTCTATCTCGTTGGGTTAAAAAGTTGTAGTTCAGGTATCACCAATTTTGCCCATCCTGTACATTCATCGCCATATATCTTAAAAACGTTCAAACGTAAAAAAAATTGCTTCGGACAAAATTTGTAGAAAATAATCAAGAAAGATCACGCCTAAACGCAATGAATACAATAATAATAAGGATTAATTCACATACATACCATCCGTTTTCTATCTGGAGGGGATTGAATCGGATATCGCTTCATACTGCGTGGTGCTCCGGGTTAATGTATAGTAAGTACTCAGTAGCGCTTGCCAGTATTGAATAAGAGTCCATCAATTCTAAACGTTCTCCATCGGAGAAGAAGTTATGTTGCTCTGATGGGGTCAAATGCGACAGAAACCATGGTCAGCATCTGCTTTTCTTCGATGGAGTGTACTCCATTTAGTTCAATTCATATCGTAACACTAGTTGAAATTCATATCAGAGGGTGGTATGCATCTGAGTTAATCCTCATTTTTGTAGAAAATGTTATGCTCTACAACGTTTATTATAAATGCGAAAACAATTCTAAAACCCAGGAAAGGAGGTAAATAACAAAAACTGATTAGTTACCTTTATGGCCAATTTGGCTTGCTGAAACTGTCAGATTATATTTTTTCCGTTATTCTTGAATTCTTCAGATTTAGAATGTACACGTGACGTTTTTTTTTGCAACTTTGGCGACCTTCCACACATTTCCGTCAAGCTTAAATTGCGCATCATTTTCATATATTCTTGCAACTCACTCCTGTCAGCTATCAGTGCCAACCTCACTTTCGTCAAAGTGATGTTAACCCATTTTTATAGCTATATTTACGTAGAAAAAATTCAATATTTTCATACGTTTGGAACAAGAAGATATGGAAAGGAGGAAAATTTATAAATTCGTGTCACTGCAGCGAGTTTGTTTGAGATTGAAAGAAATTCTGTTCAACAATTATATTTCATTCAGACAATGAAATTTATCATTACATGTCATATAATATAGATATCAATTTATATAATATGTGAATAAAGATTAACATTTTTCAATATAATGGATGTTATTGAGTAAAATCTATCAGGTTCAAAATAAAGATAATCAAAGTCAAAGTCACTTAAAATAAAAATTTAATTTATTTTTAAATAGGAGTTATCTTTTGTATTTTAAGTATTCATTCTAAACATAAAGGAATTGGATTGGATTTTTCTTCCATAATAAGCGCCGTCGCCATTGCACTACTTGCTTTGTCGTATTCTCCCAGTGCCTTTAGAACTCTTCCCAAATTATACCTAGAAATAAAAATTATATGAGTAAACATAGATAAGATATGCGATTTGGAAACAGGGCAATGTCAGTGGCGTTACTTTAATATGCCAAACTTTCAATGTGGGTGAAACAAAGCCGACTGCCACAAGTGTAAGAAGTAATGAAAGTGAATTTTCAGAGGAAATCTGATGCCCGGTATTAGACAATTCTCAAAATAAATAATGCATCTTGATTAAAATTATACTTAAATTTTAATGTTCTATTAAATGATTGAAAACTTAATACTAGCTCTATAAAAACATATCACAATAATCATGTAGCTCAACATTTATATGCAATATTAGTAACAATAGGGACTGATTAGAAAGCATAATTCTTTTATTTCGTTGAACATTACTAAATTCATTGCTGAATTTGAATCGAGTATTTATTCTGTTTTCAACCATATTGCACAATTGAATATGAGGTATCACACTATTACAAGAGAAAAATTATTATATTAATCATTGAAATTTTGAAAGAAAATAATGTAATAACAATCCATAAGTCTCAAAATAATCATCACCACTATTTTGTTGTATTTAAATATGAAATAGAATAAATGACCTTGCAGCATCATTTCATTCAGTTTGATCTTATGCAAGAAAAAGGTAACATTCCTCAAAATATCTTCTCTACAGTTTGTTTGCATTATCTGCCAATGAATCACATCATTTCATATTCAGCTGCCTTTTTATTCCAGTGGAATAGGATATAAGTCTATTCCCGATGCTGAAAATCGTAGTGTCAGATTCAACAAATTCAAAGTTTTATTTCAAAATTTGCTCAGAATATAATTAACCCTCCAATACCCAAGTCCGCCTTTAGACTGGTTGCATATAAGTGGATAAAAAATTATTCTGCCCATGTCCGCCTTCAGTATAGGTTCATTTTGTGAGTACAGGTGTTAATGTAAATCAGGTAACTATTTGCGAAAAAAAGATGTAGATTATACATAAGCTAATTTGAAACTATACGGAAATAATTTTAAAAAAGAAGCATTAGAGGGTTAATGTTTCCATTTGAAGTACTGACGTTTGACCAACCTTTTACTCTGTAATGTATTTTTCTTATCAGGCTTGGTATCATTATGTATTTGAAGTTTTCGATAATTCAGAACCACTCAGTTTTGAGAACTCCCCAACTCTACCAACATCTGATGAGTCCTGGGAGTCATAGGCCTTTTGTCTGAAGCTGAAACTGAAATCAAAACATTAGATATTAGTGTTCTTATTATCCAAGATTCATTATAGTAACATTATTTGAACGATTGATTTTACTTAATACATTCAAAATATTCAGTACACTCACCAGGATCAGGCGATGAAATCCTGGATTGAATAGCTTCAGTTTTCAAACATTTTGTTCCTAATATAAGGATGAAATCTGCATCATAGAAATGGTCAGGGCAAACATATACCCATTTGAAAGATTTTGTAATTTTCAGTTTTAACTGGTCCATCCACAATCTTTTTCGAGCAGGGCATTCTAATGAGAGGAAAATTATTTGTTGATGAGTTGAACAATACCAATATCCCAAGCTACTCCTATGCAAACATAGTTTGTTTATTGTTTACTTACCAGTGAATGAATTTCCCACTGCCTTTACTGACGATTTTTTTGCAAACCACACAGCAATTCACCATTTTTGCAGTTCAATAATAATTGTCTACCACCATTCTCACAGAAATCGCCTAATAAAAACGTCTGTTTATTTAGATTAAATAATATCTAAATATGTCGACCATTCAATTCGGATAGCATCGGAAAACACAATTCTGCTTTCAACCAATCGTTGCATGTGGTTTACTGTTTTGGTTTTGATCATCATTCGGATAGCTTCGGAAAACACGATTCTTTCTATCAATCGTTGCATGTGGTTTATTGCTTTGGTTTTGATCAAATTTATAAACATATAGCTATCATATTTCGAGGACGTTTTCTCTCTCACTATGCTCTATCTTGGTGTGTAATATCTCTGGTTAGGGCCAACTAAAAATCATATGCAGTGGTAGTGCCATATATGTGTCAGCCTACCCGTTATATCCATCCTGAAATGTGAAAGAATGTTATGTATATTAGCATATAAATTAATAAATATCATATTTAATTAAGCTACATTAGAAAGAACTCTTCCTTTTCAAGATATCTAGGGAGTGACAGGAAACCAACCTGACAACACCTGATGTTACATTCAGAAATACATTACCTCATCCCAATAACTGCATAATACATCCAAACTAGCAATTGTCCTTATTCTCACGACTTTGAGCAGAATTCAACTAGCAATTTTTGACCAGTATGTTGAATTGGTGTTGGCTATTTCTGCACATTCATAATAAGACAATGTTCTGCTTTGTGTTGTTTACTAGACCGCTAATATCCGATAGATGAGTTGAGCAATTATCGCCAATGATATCTGAGATTTTTGTTCGACTTCAACTGCATAAATCTGGTATCATACCATCCTAACTATTATTTACATGATGCTTTGTCTTTATTTGTTGATTTGAATACTTGAAGTAATCAAAATCTTAGATTCTTGACAGTCATATATTGATTTTTCAGGCATAGAATGCTATGAGATCTGGTAGGCTCACAGCTGCATTGTTAGTAATGCTAATTGGATTCTGTATTAATCTGTTGACATCTGGAGTAATGACTATTGACGTTAAACAAGGCAATTCATAATCACAATTCAGGTTATTGTTCAATGAGCTAAAGTTCATATTTTCTTTGGGTTGGATATTTCTTCTCGTTCTGGTTTTTCGTTTATACTAAGAGCAGCAGCTTAAGTGACGGACACATTACACATTGGACAATTAAGTTTCCAATTGAATTTCTACTCAATTTTTTTACAGAAGCACAATCTGTAGCTCTATACAACTCAGCACTTGAGCGTAAATGTAGAAGATGTCCGACAGAAGAAAGTACTCTTCCTGAACTACCCCATTCATTCATAAGAATTTCTGTCCCTGCCTTTTTCAACTTCTGAGAGCCAGTCTTGATCAACCTTCAAAAGTCTTATGTGAAATGAATTGTAACAAATATATTGAAAACCTTACCATATAAAGATCTGCATTATATTCCGCAGGATTCTCACAAAATATACGACATTCCAAACTATCCTGCAATTAGTCCGGTATTGGTCTTCCATTGCTCAGAAAATTCCAAAATCAGAGCCAAGTAGGAGTTCTTCTTCATTTATTTTTGAGTGATATATAGAGCTGCTGATTACTATTTCAAGGCACTTTTCATTAAAGATGGAAATATTCGATATAGTATAGCCAGAAGGGATATAAATGAATCTGTGTCTGAAATTCCACTAATACTCTGTTTGCTAGAAAAATCAATCATCTAAATTATAGTCAGGATAGTCTGATCCCATATATGGTAGGTGTCTGAATTTTCTGATCGATTTAAACTGCTTAAATCTGGTAAAGGAACATCTTGATTATCATTATAATATAGTAGATGCGTTATCATTATTTCTTGAGTGTTCAAAATCACAGATTCTTGACAATCTTGAGTTGATTATTCAAGCAAACAGCTTATAAGTGGAATTTCAGGCTCAGATTCATCCATATGACATCTGGTCATACTATATGAAATATTTCCATTTATACTAAGAGGTACCTTAGCAGCCGGACCAAGTAATGGCCTCTTTATTGAACTTCTGTTTAAAATTTTAACAGAAACATAATCTGCAGCTCTATACAACTCTACACTCAAAAGTAAATGTAGAAGATGCCCTACAGAAGGAAGTACTTTTCCGGAACATCCCCACTCATCCAAAAGAATTTCAGTTGGCGTCTTTTTCAACCTCTGAGAGGCAGCTTCAATCAACCTTCAAACATCTTTTGTTATACGGATTGTAAAAAATACATTGAAAACCTTACCGTATGTGATCTGCATTATATCTCGCAGGATTGTCACAAGATATATGACATTCGAAACCATCCTGCAATTTGGTCGGTATTACAGCCATTAATTTCTTCCATTGTTCCGAGAACTCCAAAATCAGAGCCAACTGATTGACGTGACTAGGAGGCAATTTTCTGATTCGAAAGGAAGCGTCAACGGTCATCTTGAATATCGAACTGTTAAATTAAGAATGTTTAAATTGGGTAATCATGCAGATTTGAAAGACCTGTGCTAGGTCGGTGAAAAAAATCGTATTCATTTTAGTGGAATTAATTTCAAACTACTAGATATAATTCAATGAAAATTTGATATGATTAAAAGTAGTGAGGACTTCTTAAATTACCGTACTCAAATTTAAATTTGCTTGTTCAGTTTACCAGGGGCGGACTAGGTTGTACATTTTAATGCTTACACTTTTAACACCCTTTATGATAAAATGCTAAAAAAAAACAAATTTGGATACATTGAACATTAAGCTGAAGAAAAGGTACTCTTGTTCAGTGTCGATAAAATGAACCGTTTTCGAAAAAAAAATAATGAAAGAAGTAAGCATTAAAATGTACAACCCAGTTCACCCCTGGTAAACTGAACAAGCTAATTGAAATTTGAGTGTGGTGATATAAGAGGTCCTCAATACTATTAATCATATCAAATTTTCATCAAATTATTTCGAGTAGTTTGAAACTTATTCCGCTAAGAAAAAAAAAATATGGAAACTTGTCATCTTCATTTTTTATGTTCTATCTGAATCCGAGAGAGTGTTCGGGTTCACCAAAAAAGCCAAGCAATTTATTAGTGAATTATGTGTAGACCGAAGTCAGTATCTAATCATGCAAGAATTTATTATGTGATGATTTTTTTTCTGATCTGTCTAAATTAGTTTTCCTGTTATTGTTTGCATTAGAATATGTTTTCACTTCGTTAACTTAAGTATATTGAAAATATATTTTCGTTGCATTGAATGAAAAGTTTTATTTCTTATATTATGTGGTTTTTTTAGGAAGATGGATCAATTTTTCTGTTTTTTTTACTACAAAAAATATTACACTGTACACTGTACACTGTAGGAAAAGATGGTCTTTGCATGTTTCAGATTATCGTAATTTTTTCTTGTCTACAATTTGCTTTTATTTATATCTATCTTCAGAAATTGGTAGTCAACCTAATGGACTGAAGATTCAACATAAAAAGTTCTCTTTATTCTTTTTCTGTTAAGATATAGAGTCATTCGAGGCAACTGTGAGCACTTTTGACTTTCAAACCATACCCTGCTTCAAATGTTGAAGCTAGGAAAATTAAAACATATTCATAATATAGAGCATTTTCTAATCTATAAAAAAATCGGAAAGTGAACAAACAAAAACGTTTTTTTTCTGGAAAAAATTTAATAGTGAAAGTCGGTGGTATTGAGGTCGGAATGCATTCGCATGCCCCATATATTGTGGCTAAGCGTGCGCACCCTCACGGGGTGAGTGAACGCTTAATGAAACACACAATCAAAACAAATTACAGAATAATGTCATCAAAATGTTACAATATTAGAGAAATGTTGCCTATTGTCAATACAGAAGCGCCTTTTTACAAGCAGTGCTTTATGTTTGTTCGTAGAGTGGATCACAACGGTTGGGAACCGTACAGAGCAAGCGCAATTTCATTTTAGGGGGACGAAAATCCATTTGCGCTTGTTCTGTACAGTTCACAACCGTTTTGAACCACTCTACGAACAAGCCTATTGTTCGTGACATCATTTCCGGTAAACACAACACTTGATACATTTCTCTGTTGGTAGCTCTTCATGTTTTTCTGTGCAAATAGGAGAATAATGATCGAGTTTCAACCAATAAAATCAACAATGTCAACAATGAATCTATGCGCACACTTTCCCCAGTAAGCCAAAATGTGAATTCACGTTCGTATAGAGTTGAGCAGCTAACAGAACCTAAAATATTTTATTATATACTAGCTGACCCGGCAAACCTAGTTTTGCCATTTAAATTATTTCTAGGGTAGATAATAATAACTAACTCATCGTGATTTCTCGATTGGTCGTAAGAAAAAGGAATGCCTTTTTTTCTGTTCTGTACAATTTTTTTTTGGGAATATTTTGTTATATAAACCTTGCCCTAACAATAATAAACACAACAAAAAAAGAATTGTCCAATTTGGTGCGATCGTTTGAACAATAAAGCATTTTGAAGTAAACCATAGATCCTCTTTTATTAATATAGATTTAGATTAATATGCGCATGATCGAATAAAATAGTGTTTAACACTATCAGAGTCGGCACTTGGACCTGCAGAAGTTGCAGAGATGCTAAAAATTAATAAGAAAACTAGTAAATTTGATTGATTGTAAATGAAAAGTTAACAAAACGTCACACGGCGCAGTTCTATGAAAAAACTAATTTGGTGATTCTGCGCCCTTGCTTCACCCAAATGAACCCTTCTTTCATACATTTCATAGTCGAGATATAAGCATTGCGCACAGTTACCCCGAATGACTATCAGGTTTCAAAAGATTGTAAGCCATCTTGCTTGCACCTACCCTATGGTTAATTAAAACAATCGAGATCTATGCACTGAGAACTACAAATATTTAGTAATGGTCAAATCAAATCACTGACAAAACACTTCAAGTATCACTACTGCAAGTAGACTTACCAGTAGAGTAGTGTAGGAAGCACTTGTAGTGTGTGGAAGATTCGTAGAGAACCGTAAGCGCGTGCTTGCAACGTACAGGTATGACTGATTTCACAAGGCTGGTCAGGAACGAACTGACACCCTTGATCCCTTTCACGGCCGTGATCACTTAGATTCTGTGGTTCAAAAGGGGGCGTGTCCTCGGCACTCTTCTTCTCCCTGGACTGGCTTAAGTCTGGCAATATTGACTTCATTGCGCCGAGTCAGAATATAATATGCAAAAATCGAGGTAGACCATTCCGCGCATACAATTGCATAGTCAATGATATGACATGATATTAATATAAGATACATAATACATAATATAAGTTGAAAAATATATACACATATTATACACTGAACGAGAATAGAACAATTATTGCCTTAGCCTAGGTTTCTTCTAATTTTTTCATAAATACTCGTTGAAAATGTTAAATTCATCACCACCAAAGTTAATTCTGTCAAAAAATGCCTTTATTTCGTCGCAAATGACTACCATCTGAATCAATTGAATCTTTCCAGAGACAAAATTATAATCGTAAAATTAATTCAATGGCAGAAGCGAAAGCAATGGCTAAAAGCGAATTGTGTGATTGTGTGAGCCAGATTGCAATATGGAGCTCAACTTAATAAGATGGCTACTCCTTGACCGCTCAGGATGCTGACGAGTGAAGAGTGCATGCCCGTTGTGCTCGACGGACTTGCAGCACCCCCACTTGGTAAATTAACAAACAGAAAGAACCGTGTTAACAGTTGAAATGAAAAAGTTGTATGTAAAGTGGTCACCTCGGAGAATACTTATCTCGAGCGCCAGCTATTCTTTTCACTAGGAAGAATAGCAAACCTACCAGAGTAGCTGCTAGTCGGAGACAGAGTTCGCTGTTATCTAGGGTGGTAGCGATAACGAAGTAGTCAAAATCAAATTATGTAAAAGTTTATTCACACCTTCGGAAACTGATTTTATGTACAAGGGAGATATGTTTAGGCATGAAATATGAGCGGATCTATAAGCGAACATACATTCGGGAAATTCTATCCGGTCACGAGCACTTTATAAAGTTTATACAGGGTGCAGTGAAAAAAAAAAAAATCAAAGGTTCAATAAAATGCGCCAACCAGAACTGACGAAAAGAATACTAAGGACTTGCTATACGGTATCGGGATGTAATTGTATTTCTCCAGAAATGAAACACAACCAGGGCGGATCTATTCAAGACTTTTATTCGCTACCCCAAGGGCTATAACGCACCATGACGAAGCGAAGAAAAGGTCAATTTTTAGCGCAACTACGGGATTTCACTGACGACGAGCAATATCTTTTATTCTCTACCCCAAGGGCTATAACGCGCCATGACTGATAGAAAAGAAGGGATTTCGGATTCAACACTTATGACGCGGACAGGGGGGTTGACGGGACTTTCCCTTCAGTACCCCAACGGCTTGCGCGCCATGACTGATAGCGAAGGGAAAAGTCAGCCTCGCGAAACAGGGTAAAGAACGATAAAATATAACAGAAAGCGATACAGTACAGCAGTGTTAAAGTCAAAGAAGTAACCGGTGTAGGTCTAACAAAGAAACTGAACGGTACAGACGGGGACCTACCTCCTTTGTTTCAGGCACTCGCGGATAATCAAAGGGAAGAAAAAAAAACTAAAAATCAATTCATAATATCACTGATGCAACAAAAAATTATTCTTAAACGGCGAATCGTAGAAAGCACGGAGCATTAAACTAACTGAAGTAAAAACGACTGAAGTAACAGAATCAAAAGTAGAAATCACCACGTGAAAGACTGAAGTAAAAGAGCAAAAGTGACCGTCGCGGGGGAAAATTTGCTTTTATAGGCAAATCCCCCCCTCACGGTAAAAATCTGTAAATTCCAGAATGCGACAAGAATGAAAAACGTCGTCAGCTCCGGTTTATCGCATATCAACATATGAAAAACGTCGAAATCTTCAACGGCATGCAAGAAAAACAACGTTAAACGCAGATAAACGGTTTTTTACATTTACTCTGCCTATCGGAATGAACGTACTGAATATTTGAGAATTAAATATTTTCAGAGGCGGAAATATGAAAACGAAAGGAATGCACTAAAATGAACTCTAATTTTCCTCAGAAAACTGGGGTTCATTACAAAGTATACGGAAACTGATCATCACCTTAACTGCTTTAACGTTTTATCTTTCTACTCCCCGTTTCGTAGGTACTTTTCCCACAATATTTATTCCTACTCTAGGCGTACAGTCCGCGGCCCCACGACGGGTTATGAATCCGTTTATCGGTGCGTCGCAGGATGTCCGGACCCCTAAACCGGATTATGAGATGCGGCACCCTGACCAGTCAGAACAATGTTTTCCGTTACTATCTGGGATATGTTTATTACCGTTAAAGATGGAGAGGTACCGTTTCGAGGCCATTCTGGGGAGGGTGGCTTTGGCCGCGTTAACAGTGCCAGGGAATGTGGCCAAGAGGGCCAACGACGGGCAGTCAAAAAGATTCGCCTAGATCTGGAAGCCGCCATTCATGGGCTGTGGTGATCTGGTACGTCGAAGGGCTATTGTCGAGTCCGCTACGGCTTCAGGTTCCCGTTCGGCACTATCCGCCTAATCCGAGTACCGTCGGACTTCGCCAAAACCGTAACACCATGAGGTATTCAGACTCTTTTTCTACTAGGACTGAGAGAAAATTTAAAAATTAAATATTAGTATCATACAAACTGTAGTGTCACAGCCAAGTAAAAACAGAGATGACCCTTTTTACTAGAAGGAGAGTGTCACTCGACATCAAGCTTGTTTGGGAATGAGCTCACTTCATCTCCGATATCTCGGTGTGTGACACTGGACCACAAACTATTGTGGAAAAAACACATTTGAACTCAATCTAGCAAGGCTAATGTAATTTTTTAGTCTACTCGTAGAATACTTGGTAAGGGATGGGGCTTCAAACCACACATTATGCACTGGTTGTACGCTGTAGCGGTGAGGCCTGTCCTTCTTACGCATCTCTGGTATGGTGAACTTTCATGGGGAATAACTGTAGCCGCACCATTTTGACTAGATGTCAGAGGTACGCATGTCTAACCATTACATGCACTCTGAGATCCATCCCTACGGCAGCCATGGTTGTCTATATTTGCTGTGACAGTCGGGAAACCCTGAAATCTCTTTCTGAGGAAAGGGTTAGTTAGAATGCAGAGAGGCTCTGCGAGAGCTGGGCTCTAGAACATTTTGATAGTTATCTTGGTGTCCGACTAACGCGGAAACGAGAAGGCAGAAAAACTTGCTGAGCTGGGAGCCCATTCAGCCCTTGTTGGTCCGGTACCGGCGCTGCCCATCTGTCGTACATCTGTCAAGAACTTCTTTAATAGATGTCTAGACAGGAAATTTTCTTTTGAATGGGGATATGGGAAGTGGTCTCGAGTCAGGCAGTCAAGGTTTCTCATTGAGAGACCGTCCTCTGTACCTGAGGTCAAAAAACTCTTGGTTCTTGAGAGGAAACAGCTGAGTCTAGTGACTGGAGCAATGAATATCCATTCGTTTAATAAACACTTAAATAGAATGGGACTGACTGGGTGTTCTCTGTGCCGTTGGTACAGGAGCACTGATGAAAGGGTTGAACATATTCTGTTCATCTGTAGCAACCTTGAAGAGCTAAGGATGACACACCTAGGAAACACAACACCCACGATTCCTAAGGTGAGAGAGACTCCTCTCTGTCGACTTGTGACATTTTTGTCAGCTTGTCTCAGAGTTTTAGTCGCTCCAACTAGAAGCGGATTAAAAATGGGTCACTAGGCCTCACTTCAGCCCAGTGGGGCACTGCACGTAGAAGAAGAAGAGTACTACAGACATCGAAGCTCGTCGCCGCCAGGTGTTTTACTACATTACGAATGGGTGCTGACGCAATAATAACTCATATTTTATTATGAGCCATTATAAACTCTTGCCGATTTCTTTGGCCAGATCTTGTAGTAGAATATAAAATGATTCAAAGGTACTCCATCTTCTATCTTGGCTTTTTTGCGGAAATCTTTATACCCTCAGTGACAAATAATGAAACAAAAAATATTTTAATAAGCTTCATCGGAAAAAATTGTAATTATCAATTTTTTTTAGATTTCACTCTCACAATATCATCTTCAGATGGGTGAAAGTAAAAGGTAAAAATCACATAAATCTCTTTTTAGTTTAATTGTGGGCCAAATCAATTCAATGTTTTCTTAACATTATTTTGTTACAG
This sequence comes from Coccinella septempunctata, assembly GCF_907165205.1. Lineage (NCBI taxonomy): Eukaryota > Metazoa > Arthropoda > Insecta > Coleoptera > Coccinellidae > Coccinella > Coccinella septempunctata. The sequence continues at coordinate 19,630,000 of NC_058196.1, forward strand.
ATTCTGCCTTGATAATCAATTTCCTTATGTTTGTGGAAGCTATTAATAGGAGGAAGTACTGCCTTGCATGTAGCCATCAGTAGAAGATTGAAACACGTCGTAGAGTATATTATCGGTAGATCGGAGTTAGATATAAATTTGAGGTCGAATGGAAATTATACGAAGTTGACTTGCTGACTTGAAAATATATCATCAAAACCCTCCTGGAAAATGGGAAACACGTAGAGTCTAAAGATGAAGCTGGGCAAACTCCACTGCATTGGACAGTCAGATTTAATAGTTCCATTGATCAAGCCAAAATACTAGTCGGAAATGGTGCGGATGTAATTTCAAAGGATAAATATAGATATCATCAAAACTCTCCTGGAAAATGGGAAAGACGTAGAGTCTAAAGATGAAGCTGAGCAAACTCCACTCCATTGGACAGTCAGATTTAATACTTCCATTGATCAAGCCAAAATACTAGTCGGAAATGGTGCGGATGTAAACTCAAAGGATAATGGGAGTACTCCTATTCATATCCTCTGTTCTGAAGGATCAGGAATGAATATTGGCATATTCGATTTCCTGCTTCAAAAAAAAAAGAAGAACAATCCAAATTCAAAGGACACTAAAGAATCTACACCTATTCATAATATGATAAGACTCTTACCAGTCGATTCTCTCCCTAAAAATAAGAAATTCATAAGACCAAAACGGCAGTTAATGGACCTACAGAAAGGTCCAAAAGAACCGAGATACCTTCGCCGACTGCAGGAAAATTCTTCGCTGGTGTGGCAACATCTACCCAAGCATTCTCCCAGCGAAAGAAATTCTAAGACCTTCGACGCCGGAAATGCCACTACCATGTAGCGCACAGTGTGATGAAGCCACAACTTCTTATCTCTCTTTCTCAACTCAAGCGCTATCAATGATTATACTGCGAAATTGTCTCTGGACCATTTACTGTTTGTCACAGGGAGTCAATATTGCAGGACGAAAGGGTAAAACGGTCAAGCGAATGGCTAGTGGCCATCAAAGATATTAAACCTTGAGTAGCTCAATACCAACACTCCGGTGCGGAGCTGCTGCCGACGCAACACTGAGTAAGACTTGAGAAGCCCGCTCCTGCCTCCTCCGTTGGTGTCCCTACCTCCACCATTGATGACCCTGTCCCGTCTGTTGGTGTTGCCGTCCTGGAGAAAGGAGACTTCACGTCGACCGTGCAAGGAAGCGCAACAAGGAGGGCGGTCAATGGTTCGTCAAGAAGGTCCAAATGAACCGAGATACCGTTAGGGAGGAAGATTTTACATGACCGTTCAACACATTCAACATTCTGCCCGGCATGGAGGCACTGATGGCCAGATTTTCCAGAATCAGAAGCGGGGCTTGGAACAGACTGTCGCCGTAAAGATGGTGCCCTTCAGCGTGGAAGCGGTTCGGGAGGTACAGCTCCTTGAGGGCATTACCCACCCAAATGTGGTGAGACTGACCGAGGCCTTGGTGTCAACCCCGCACCTGCATATGGTGATGCCACTATATCAAGGAGACCTGTTGGACCTGATCTGGGAAAAAGGGCCAAAGGCGACGGTGTCAGACTTCTATCGCGTATTGCGTCAGGTGGCGAAGGGAATAGCTGCCTGTCACCGGGAGCGGTGGACGATTTAGGACTGGCCTGTACACTGGAGCCAGGACGAGAGCTCCTAACCGATCTGGTCGGAACCAGCATTTATTGGGCGCCAGAACAGCATCGTGTAGAGTCTTAGTGTGAAGGGATGGACCTGTAAGCACTAGGGTTGGTGGCACGATATGTCGCCACCGGCCTGGCCCCACAACCGAAAGACCAACACTCCTGTGCAGAGCTGCTGCTGACGAAGCACTGAATAAGCCTTGAGAAGCCCGCTCCTGCCTCCTCCGTTGGTGTCCCTACCTCCACCATTGATGACCTTGTCCCGCCTATTGGTGTTGCAGTCCTGGAGAAAGGAGACTTCACGTCGACAGTGCAAGGAAGCGCAACAAGGAGGGCGGTCAATGGTTCGTCAAGAAGGTCCAAATGAACCGAGATACCGTTAGAGAGGAAGATTTTACATGACCGTTCAACATATCCAACATTCTGCCCGGCATGGAGGCACTGATAGCCAGATTTTCCAGAATCAGAAGAGGGGCTTGGAACAGACCGTCGCCGTAAAGATGGTGCCCTTCAGCGTGGAAGCGGTTCGGGAGGTACAGCTCCTGGAGGGCATTACCCACCCAAATGTGGTGAGACTGACCGAGGCCTTGGTGTCAACCCCGCACCTGCATATGGTGATGCCACTATATCAAGGAGACCTGTTGGACCTGATCTGGGAAAAAGGGCCAAAGGCGACGGTGTCAGACTTCTATCGCGTATTGCGTCAGGTGGCGAAGGGAATAGCTGCCTGTCACCGGGAGCGGTGGACGATTTAGGACTGGCCTGTACACTGGAGCCAGGACGAGAGCTCTTAACCGATCTGGTCGGAACCAGCATTTATTGGGCGCCAGAACAGCATCGTGTAGAGTCTTAGTGTGAAGGGATGGACCTGTAAGCACTAGGGTTGGTGGCACGATATGTCGCCACCGGCCTGGCCCCACAACCGAAAGACCAACACTCCTGTGCAGAGCTGCTGCTGACGAAGCACTGAATAAGCCTTGAGAAGCCCGCTCCTGCCTCCTCCGTTGGTGTCCCTACCTCCACCATTGATGACCCTGTCCCGTCTGTTGGTGTTGCCGTCCTGGAGGAAGGAGACTTCACGTCGACCGTGCAAGAAAGCGCCAAAAGAAGCGCGGTCAGTGGTCCGTCAAGGAGGTCCAAATGAACCAAGATACCGCTAGGGTGGCGGAAATCACTTGGCCGTTCAACATTACAACATTCTGCTGGTCGTGGAGGCACTGATGGAACTTCGACGCATCTACCTGGTGATGCCCCTGTGTGACAAATATTTAGGGAGCTTTCCCACATGGAGGGTCCGAAGGAAGAACACTCGTTCTTCTACCTAGTGATAAGGCATGTCTCAACAGGCCTGACACAGAATGTTACTATCAGCACGTGGTCCACCGAGATCTGAAGATCGTAAACGTGCCGTGGAAATTGGACCAATTTTGGCCGATTTCGGAGTGGAGTGAAGTTGGGAGGAGGAGCATTCTACTAGATATATGCGGTGGCCATAGAGAACGGACGCCATGCCATAACTTCGCACGCTCTCATCGACGAGAGTGTCATTACCGATCGAGACCTACTCGGAATATTGAACCACCCCAATGTCGTGAATTCACTCCTGAACTATATCCACGGCGATCAGGTAGCCTTGGATGGAGGAGAGGATAACCTGTGCAGCCTCGTGCAAAGAGGAGCCAATTATTGAAATAGAGGCGTAAGGGTGTGTTGATTCAAGGCTTAGCCTGCCAAGAATCCTGTCACTTGAAGAAAATGTGTGTACAACCGAATTGAAAAAAAAAAAAAATTAATATGTGAGGTACCTAAGTGTCAGTGACGTCTAAAGGGCTACGCAACCTGCCGTTGGCCAACGCACACAAGAAAGACAGCCGTATCATTCCTACCACCGACTATAGATCGCCTACACTATAATTTCTTCTGTTGAAAAGATTTTGGAAGATCGGGTTTATTGAATCATTTTTGTCACGTGACTGGGCATCTGATGAAAAGTTGATGAATAGAGAGTAAATGAAAAAGGAGGGGGAATTCTCCTTTTCCATAGGCGGTTGAGAGAAGTCAATCTTCTCTAAACACAGACAAGTGTGTATTGCATATACACCCACGCACTTCATGCCGACCAATTTCTAAAGATAACAACATTCTTACTGCACCCTGTGTAGTGCTTTGTATGAAAGATAATATAGATAGATTTACCAAACTGTCAAATTATCACAATTATTCCACCAGAAATACTGACACTCTCTCTATTTCAGTGCATAGAGCCACCAAATTTTAGTCATCTATTATGTATAAAGACATAATACTCTGTAATCATTTACCACAGAGTGAAGGCACTGAATAGACAGTATGGGAAAATGGCGAAAAAAAAATGTTTGTGAAGGAAGCTTACTAAAGTGTAGAGTAGTATATGATTGACTTATTGAAGATCTAAAATTTGTTTTTTGAATCGTATATATTGTATTTTTCTTTTTTTCTTCCTTTTTGTCGTATACACTCTGTGTCAAAGAGGAAGTGACTGGGCTTCTGATGGGGGAATTCTCCTTTCCCATAGGCGGTTGAGAGAAGTCAATCTTCTCTAAACACAGAGAAGTGTGTATACGCACTTCCTGCCGACCAATTTTTAAAGAGAACAACATTCTTACTGCACCCTGTGTAGTGCTTTGATTTATATGAAGGATAATATAGATAGATTCACCAAACCGTCAAATTATCAAAATTATTCCACCAGAAATACTGGCACTCTCTATTTCAGTGCATAGAACCACAAAATTCAAGTAATCTATTATGTATAAAGACATAATATTCTGTGATCATTTACCACAGAGTGAGAGCACTGAATAGACGAGAGTATGGGAACATGGTGAAAGAAATGTTTTTAACGGAAGCTTACTATAGTGTAGGGTAGTATATGATTGACAGTAGTTTTTGATTGACTTGTAGTAGATTTTAAATTTGAACCTTGCGTAAAATTCTTTCATGTTCTCCTTGTAAGGTGGCCTGTAGACATCTATAATAATAAGGTTCACTACATTCATTTTACATTTCGTTTCCGCACATTCTAGTATGTATACCACTTTTTGATATTTTGTTGATGTTATATGCCCCCTAGAATATAATTCCCTCCTTAATATATATTGCTGCATCTCCATAGCCTTTTTCTCTGCAGACGTAGGTAGCCAACTTAAATTTGTGGATATTTTGGCTGTGTGCTTGAGTGCTTGATAATAACAGAGAAATATTTGTACATTTGGTCCTTCGAGCCGAATGGTTGAGTTGGAATAATTATTCATTCACATCACATTCATCTCAAAAGGTCATGTCCCAAAAGCCAGGAAGATCTTCACCATCTCCATAGGAGGATGATTCTCAACTCAAGGTCCCACCTGCTCGATCATCCAGATCCTCCACCTCTTCAAGTTGTCCTACGTCTCAAAATGGACTTTGCAAGACTTGTCCCACACTCAAGAGCAACTCTACTCCAGGAACTACATAAGATCTTCTCAAAGACACACTCTTATTTTGAGTCAGCGTGGCCCGAGTCTTGTCTCGACCACGAATATTTCGCATCCTCAATTTTCTTCGAGGAATACTCTCTATTTCAATTTTTCTTAAAATAGCCTGCATTCCGAAACCTTTTTCAATCTCTCTTAATTAATAGCACCTCAATTTCTGACATTGAAAGGTTACATTGCCTTCAGACGTGTCTCTCTCATGAACCTCTCGACACCATCTCTAGTATTCCCTTCGGAAGTCTCGTTCCCCATAGCTTGGAAGAATGAACAAATATGAGAATGAAAGGTTGCTCCTCTCTTCTCAATACGCCAAACTGCTCTCTTTCTCATTGGCGAATCAGAAAAATTCCACCGCTTTATCTCTTCGTCAATTTATTGACAACATTTAATCCTCTTCAAAGTTTAAAAGCTCTAGGTGAAGATCTAGAGCAGAACAACAATCTCTTGGTGTTCCATATCATCAACCATACGGATCACGCCTCTCGAACTCATTGGAAAACTCTCATCTCCTCTAATACTGAATTTCCCTCCTTCGCTCAGTTGATGGAGTTCCTCCAATCTCGCTCCAGAGCTCTAGAATGGACTGAGTCCAACCAGAGACATCTCAAGAAACCTCTCGCTCTCACACAACAGTGCACACAATCTCTCAGAAGGTTACTGCTCAAACTAAACCTTCTCCTTCACTCACCTCAAATAAATCAGCCTCCTCAAACACTCCAATCTCTAATAAAGCCACTTCGATGCCCAGCTACACCTGTGATGATTTTGCACATGACCACATTTCTGCAGCAATACGACTTCGAAATGTGTAGCTGATAGTTTATCAATAAATCCGTTAGCGACCGAAGGAACCTTTTGGATGATGGGCATTACAGTGGTGCTGCTGTACTCACAGTACGAACCGTTTACAATAGGGTTTTAGTTAGGCACCCGCCAGTGCTGAAGGTGCAAGTTAAAACAGCATAACCGCACCGAATGCAACCGCCTTACTTTTTTTGCAGCTGCTATGGGCTATCAACCTGAGAATTTGAATGAAAGGTATTTTTATTTCGATAATGTTTCAACTCTCGACTTGAACTAGCAGTAGTACAGACTAAGAAAATCAAGTCGAGTTGAAGCTATTAGTTAAATGTTAAGTAAGTTAGTTAAATGGGTAAGTAGAAAGTTGCAGTTTGTCTCCACCCTATTCTTGTTCTTTTCTAGTGACATGATGAAGCTTATAAATAAACGAAACGTCGTGACATGATGAAGCTTATAAATAAACGAAACGTCGGACAGTATAATATTGGTTTTCTTCAGTTTGGATTTCTAGGCCATGTTTACTTAGTTGCAAACCATACGAGGGTTAAAATAAGGGTTTTCTACCAGGTAACAGACATAATTCCTAGAAGATGTTATCGTTGAAGGAGCAAGTCGGTTGAAATGTATGAATTATCAGCAAGTGGAAAAAGAGACCGATGGTCACAAGTGGGGAGCACCAGAGTAGTGTTCCGCATTGTCCAAAATATTAGCAGATCCACGAATATCTGCTGGTATGACGTGACAATCTGCTTACTGAGGGCAATAGCCAATTCTCATGGCTGATGACACATACGTCACCCGAGTAAACATGCAACAATTATTTGGGAGCCCTGGATTAGGGAAGGCAAGGTTTCTCCTTCAATGTTCTTAGGCTCTTCTGCTTCTTTAGGGGACCGCTGGAGAACTTAGTGGAGAGTTAGGGACATACCATCCCTACGACCCGGTCTATACTATAAGACAATCCTCTCCAGGCGTTGCAGACCTTGAATACTCTTGGACAATCCGTTCAGTATTGCGATTTCAATTTTTTGTATGGCAACACGAAAAAACAAGATGAATCTACTCGTGAAAAGTGGCAGTATCTAATAGGTTCCTTCTCTCAGTCTATCCCGTTGTCGAAAATGCTGAAATTCCTTCATTCTCACGGTCGCTCTTCAGAGTGGTTGGAATTACCCGAGGATGCGACAAAGATGCCCCCTTTTCGATCAAGAGTTACTTACTTAAACGCCGCCTACTCCAATGTCGTTTCTTCTGATGCCTCTTCCAATGTTGTCTCACCTATTTGAGCTACTAAACCGGCCCGAAGATCTATCCAGCAACCCGTGCGTTCTAATAACCTATTTTCGTAAAACTGAGACGTTTGTAATGGTGAGCATTTCATCGCCAGTTGACCCCGATAACGAAATCGATGCTACGATGTAGCGTTGCCTATATTTTGCCCAGTAGATACCACATTGCTCTATATGATCGTCCAAAGTCAGCGATACCAAATCTACCGCCTCTAAGAAAGCCTGAAGTGCTCGAGCAGTCGTCAAAGTCCCTAAAAGGGTTGCAGGCACTAAAAGACAGCTCACTCTATTAGTGTTATGAAAATTGTGAGCAATGCCTTGAGAACCTCGCCGTTTATGATCTGCATTATATTTCTTAGGATTCTCACAAGATATACGTTCTAATAACCTGTTTTCGTAAAACTGAGACTTTTGTAATGGTGAGCATTTCATCGCCAGTTGACCCCGATTCCGAAATCGATGCTACGATGTAGCGTTGCCTATATTATGCCCCAGTAGATACCACATTGCTCTACATGATCACCTCAAGTATCCTCATCGAAGTCTTCGTCCAAAGTCAGCTATGCCAAATCTACCGCCTCTAAAAAAGCCTGAAGTGCTCAAGCAGTGGTCAAAATCCCTAAAAGGGTTGCTCACTGTATAGTGTTATAAAAATTGTGAGCAATGTCTTGAGAACCTTGCAGTTTATGATCTACATTATATTTTTTAGGATTCTCACAAGATATACGAGATTCGAAACTTTAATCGATTTCCAGAAGCAATGAGATGATGTCATGAAAACAGGCTCTGCACTGCAGATGCTGACGCAACGGACGGAGCGGCAAATATAAAAGGATGGTATCGGTGATTTACAACAAAAATGGAAGGAGAAAAAGATCAACATGTCCATGTTTGGTGTTACCCTCATTTAAAACTCCATTGTGGTTCACCACATTGAATTAAAAAGCAGTTCTTTTCCGTGAAAGCTACAAGAGCATGGATATAATTATGGCATTCTATTTCTGAAGACAGTAAAAAAAGCAAATTGAGTATCATTGGGCAAATAAGATGGTGGTCGAAGGAACATCAGCTGCTGAAAATGTTTTATTATTATCCTTTATATTCAGATGTTCTTGAGACCCTAGTCTTCATTTCTAAAAATACCGAAATCAATTCTTGAAAATTGCTGAAAATCTAAAGACGCAATTTCTGAAACACGGAACAATTTTTACTGCTCAAGTTTACATACAAATATTTTTTGTAACTGGTTTCCTCTCGAAATATTTACAGACTGTAGGTTTAGATTTATTGAAAGCTTCTGTCATGATTAGAACTTCTATTACTGAATTAAAAGAGCTATAGCGAGACTTTGAAATTTTTTTGAAAAATCCTTATCTTGGGCTGATGGTGAAATGGAAAAACGAGGGTTAAATTTTGATATTCAGGACCACTTTCCCATCGTCAGAAAACATAGGGTGAAAAGGTTTTTTGACAAAAAGTATTTTGATGAAGCAGTTCAAGATGAAAAGGAAATATTAAAAATTGAAACTGTTTACACTATAACGCATACTTCCGTTTCTTCTATGGAAAGTCGTTACGAAAAAGCTTCAAAATTATGTGCAGATATGGCTATTTTCCAACCCTTATCTTTCAATGATATACAAAGTAATGGTTTACCTGACGGAGGTTCAATTTATATATCGAACAAAATTATAAAGTAAAATCGGATGCGACTCCTGCTAAAATTAGGAAGGAAGTGAATAATTTTGTTAGCAATTGTAATGTGTACAAAATGATCCCTCAAGACTCGTTCAAAAATTTGTCGAATGAATTCGAGCATTTAATCGGGGATGAAGAGAATGAGAACCAAAAAAGTATATGCAGTGAAAGTAAAGGAAATTCTTGTAAAAACTGTGTATACTGTTGTTATTTGATTATATTGAAATATAATATGTAACGCCTAACCATTTATATATGTATGTTATGGCTAAAAATGTAGAAGCTAATGAAAAAAGAAGCAAGGAAAATTATTTTCCTACAAGCCACTTCAGCATTGGACACAGAAAGTGAAAAAGTTGTTCAAGGAGCTTCAGACAAACCAGAGTAGAAACGAACATATGCTACAAAAAATAGCTTCACAACAATCTGAGATGCCGATGTCATAGGTGTAGCAAAAATGAAAACCTTCACTACGATCTGATTATAGAGTAAAATTAAAATGTTCCTATTTATACAAGAGAAAATATAACTAAACTAATATTTACAGGATGTTCCTAAATTGAAGTGTAGATACTATGAGAAAAAACTTGAAAAAAATTCAAACTTCAACACTCTGTATCTCGAAAACGAAACGTTTGCGACCCCATGTTTATGGGACTTTTTTTTCTAAAACTCACTTAAGGAGTCTCCCCTTTTCGTTTGTACGTTCAATTTAGGAACACCCTGTATATTCTGATTCAGGAATAAGTGATTGCTTCTACCAAATTCATTTGTATTTAGTTAACAGAAAAAAAACCTGTGTAACGATAGCACATAGATTAACAACAATGTATCTCTGAATCGAATCCTATGGAACCGTACGTGTATGCATCCTTATCGTGCACAAGCCTGACTACTATTTAAATCCGCCGGGAGCCAAGCCGAGCAGCCGCACAGCGAATGTGGCACTGTGGCAGTTTCTGCCAACGCCGCGCAGGTGTATATTCGACTAGACCAAGATCCCAGGGGCTCGATTCTCGAGTCCATGCGCTGCGTAAAGTATACGAGCCGCGGCGCATGGATGATGGCGCATAGAACCCATTGGATCTATTCTCGAAACCATCGGCAACGTATACGTTACGGAAATGGGCGACTCGCACGATACACTTTGGCAACATCGCAAAATTGTGGGTTGTTCTGAATTGAATGAAGCTGCGCATGTCGCTCAGGTTATATTTTGAATTAAAAATGGTTCACTTTAAGCTAAGAAAACTTTGGTTTGGGAAGAATAAGAGCAAAATCATTTTAATTACTTCTCGTCACGTGTATTGCTGAGAATTTCTGAATATAACATTCTAAGGTGAGAATAGTTAGAATTATTTGTGTACTGTGTAGTGAAGGGTGAACAAGTACGATTTTAAAATGACGACTCCATTACGCACAGGTAAAATAAGCGAGCAGCAGAAAGCGGCTCTTATCGATTACATGAATTACATCACACAAAATGAGCAATTAAAGAGTGGCAAATTCACTCAAGAATTCACGTATAAAAAAGCTCAAAATTGCTGGAAGGAACTGGCGATAATACTCAATGCAATTCCTGGTGGTGCTGAAAAAGATTGGCGCCAATGGAGGAAGGTGAGAAGAGAAACACAATGTTTCACATATAGATATTTAGTTGTAGATCAGAGATTCATATGTGTATAAAAGAAATTATTAATTTACATATTCACACTATTCTAGACATGGCATGATTTGCGCACGAAAACAAAATCTAAAAGTGCTGCTATAAAGGCTCACAGACAGGGCACAGGAGGCAGTGAAGCTTTCAAAGAATGTCTCACTGCAACGGAGGAGAAAATTGTGGAATTGATGTGCCCCACTTCCATTGCGGGCCATCAGGATACGTTAGAGTCGGAGGTGGTAAATGTAAGTATATTTGAACATTGTGTATACAAATTGTCACAGTATTCTATGAATCTTAATCTATTGGGTGTGTGTTAGCATTATATTTATATCAAATCATATAGATTTCAGTCGACCCTGATGTGCCCACAATTTCACCTGGGGATTGCGGCATTAATAGTGAAACAACTATTAGTGTGGAGACGGAAGACAATAGCAGTTTTGACTCAGGTATTCATACTTTCGAAACAATAGTGCTGATTATATAATAAAATTGATCAATTATTATTTCATTTATTTTCATATTTTTCGGTTACCAGAAAAACCAGGAGGGAGAGAAAAAATTTGAGAGCTAGTGTGGAGGCCACCAAAAACTTGATACAGATTGGCCAAGACCAAGCCAAAATGCAGCAGTGGTTCTATGAGAAAACTGTTGAAATCATTGAACGACAGACAAGTATCATGGAACGACAGACAACTGCCATGGAACAGATGGGAGCAGACATGGCAAAAATGGGAACCAGCATCGAACAACTCGGAGCTAGCATCGAAAAAATTGCTGCCTCTGTTGAGCAACGTCTCAAATAAAATAAATAACATTTAAAAATAAAGTTTTTTTATTTCTTTTTCCACTATAAAATTTTATAATAACACTGCATATCGATTATTGACTCTGAAATAATTTCTAATTAGTTGCTGTTGCAGTCGACGGCCTGTTACTAAATCAGTATTCACCCTACTATTTGAAGTGATATTTTGAGTCCCATTGATACTCAACCCAAAATCAATATCTTCATCGGAATCTTCTACTCTGGCTCTGGAATATTCCTTTCTATACACATATTGTGCAACACAGCACTGAAGATAATGTGAACTGCTTGCGCTTATTTGTATTCATGGTTTCTCTGAAATTGTATATTAGCTGTGAATCACATAAGAGCCAAGTGGTATTAGCACACACAGTTCACATTAGATACGTTCAGAAGTCAAGTGTTATCTCTCACAGAAGCACTCCGACACGTTCAAATGGCTCACATACTCTGTATCAATGAAAGGATTATTCTGTAAATACTGCACAGTTTTTGCAAAGTTTGGTGGCATGAATAAAGCGACACCTTTGAAAAAATTGGTCACCTCTCCACTCGACAAATATTCCAAACTTTTTGGTAAGGATGGAGATTTGACAATGCACGATTCTCACAGATATCATAAAAGTTCGATCCAATTTGCTTCGGATTTTATTGAAGCATTCGAAAATCCACAAAAAAATATAATGAATGTTATGGACTCCCGAAGAAGAGATCAAATACGAGAAAACAGAGAGAGGTTGAAACCTATCGAATCTATAATCTTTTTGGGGAGACAGAATATTCCTTTTCGTGGCCACAACGATTATGGAATATTGAAAATCTTTCATGAAACCCATAACGAAGGTAATTTCACAAAATTGTTGCGTTTTAGAGTAGCCAGTGGAGATTCAATCCTGAAAGCTCATTTGGAAACACCCAATTCTCGTGCAACTTATGTCAGTAAAACCACCTAAAATGAACTGATAAATGTTTGTGGAATTTATTTCAAATCGTCTTCAGGGCTCTACAATAGATGGTACACATTAAGACGCTATTTAAAGAAGGTAGCATTAAAAATCAACAAGAAAAATATTAGAACAATTTGGAAGGAAACATATATAGAAAGTTTTGTATACGAACAATCCACTAAAGCAAGCAAACATCAAGGGGGAAAAAAAAGATCGAACAAATTAACAGCTACATGTTAATTTGTTCGATCTTTTTTTTTCCCTTACCCTTCCTTAATGTTTGCTTGCTTTAGTGGATTGTTCGTATACAAAACATTCTATATATGTTTCCTTCCAAATTGTTCTAATATTTTTCTTGTTGATTTTTAATGCTTCCTTCTTTAAATAGCGTCTTAATGTGTACCATCTATTGTAGAGCCCTGAAGACGATTTTAAATAAATCGAAACGTCGGCATTTTGTTGAATTGAGTCTCTTTAACCCAGACCAACAAGGACCCTCTCAACAGTTTTCAAAATAGTAGAATATGTTGTATTGTTTGTGGAGTCTCTTTCATTTCAATTAGGTTATGAATCATTGTGGAATTAAAATATTCTCTTCCTTTTGTCTCAGAATACTGTCATATGAGAATTGCTGAATTTGGCACACAGGAGTTTTATAATATGCGAAATCTCATAGTGCTACTTTTTTCGGATGTATATTTATATACAGGGTGGCGGAAGAAGATAGTGTACGAGCAAAACCACACCAGAAGTGTTTGGTGGAAATCTGGAAGTATCTTCTGAAGAGAATGCCGTACTAGTAGTGCAGGTGTTGAACTCAACAAGATCATGAGTGGAAGGCAGCCTGGAAGATTAAAAACAATAATTTTTCCCACAGAAGATTGCGGGAATTAACTTTGCCTTCTTGTATAACCATCACTTTACGTCATTCTAAACGATATCTAACCAGAAAATATGATGAAATGAGTGCATTGAAATGAAAGTTTGCGGATTATCTAGGCAGCTTGGCTATAAATATAGGTAGGGCATCCACATACACTGTGAAACCGCCGTATACATTCCTCTGGAAAAAGACGTAGCTCGTTTTATTAGTGGATGCGTGTTGGAATCTTCGAGCTGCTCACATAACCATTACTTCTGTCATTCACGACTATACATAACCAGAAAATTTGATGAAATGAGTGCATTGAACCGGATATTCCTTCCGTAGCTTCGGCTATTTCCAAACTAGTTAAGAAATTCGGGCAATGTGGGTGTTTAAGAAGATGCCGTCATTGCAAGATTTATAGACGACCATCAATGAAAATCGGCTAGCAAGATAAGTGAATGTGTGTGCTGCTGTTGAAACCAGTGCACCTTGTTCTAGTAGAAAAATTACCTAACGAGTCGATTTGGGCGATAGAAATGTTCTGAATATTTTGAAAAGAAATGGTAACCGATACTTTAAGGTGCAAACTTCTCAAGAGATTTTTCTAGAAGACCATTTCAAAAGAATGCAATTTTGTGAAAGAATGATGGAAAAAGGGAATGAGAGTAGTTCATTTCTGAAAAAGATTTTATTCACTGATGAGTCATCGTTTCATTCATTCATATTTGGAGCTTTTACGCAATCAAATTATTCCGTCAATCCGACAGCTACCAATTAACTTCGATGATTTGTGATGGCTGTCCCAGTCACAACGCAAGAGTAGTCACACAATATCTAAGGACGACATTTTCTGACCGTGTCCTTCCTACAAATGGCCTCCCAGATCTCCCAATGATTTCTTTCTTTGAGGATATCTGAAAAGTATGGTGTATGGGCAAGAAATTGAAAGAGCGACGAATATTAGGGAATTAAGGTTGAAAATAATCCAACTCTGGGCCAAAATCGAACATAAGTATTAATTTTCACAAGACATTATTTGTGTCATTCATGAAGAAGTCAATGAAGAAGTTGTGGGAGTTGGTTGGCCGGGAAATGAGTACCTAATCATTATAACATCATAATCACCGGCAGCAAATGTGAAAATGAATTCAAAGTGATAAACAAAGATAACAACAATTAAACAGGCAGGGGGAGGAATAGGCCGTTTGAGTTTGAAAGTGAGATGGATGAAATATTCCATAGAAGAAGGAATATCAGGCCAATCGTTCTACTCTCCAGTGATACAATCTTCACGGAACCTCCTGCACAGTATGGTAATCCAGATGCAGTTCCCTGCCTCTCGATTGAAAAAGACAGACATGTTGTTATCGATCAGCGCTCCACTTCTTCACTACCAACTGCCCCACAACTGGCTGAAACTTCTAGGAGCAGGCGTGTTCCCAGCTGCTCCTACCAGAAAAGGAATGACATCCCGGTAGAGCTCAAAAATGACCTGAAGTCATTTTACACTAGAAGGGAGCAGAGGGAAGAGGAAAAGTTTTAAAAAAATAAGGATTAGGCTGAATTTGTTTGTATATATGTATATAGTTTTTTTTAATGTGAAATTTTTGTGTTCTGTACTGTTCGGTACTGGTTGAGGCAAAGGTTGAAGTTCTGATCATCCATGCACATATAATGCAGGACGCAGCATGCTCTAGCAAAATGGCAAATGAAATTTTTCTGCTCTTCAGGTGGTACAGTTGACGAAATTTTTGCTCGAGAAGCCCTATTGTATGTTCAATGAAAACCCTGCAGTGACAAAGTTTTTTATTATATATTTTTGAACATTTGTCAAATTTCCATTATCTTTGTAAGGAGTTTATAAATTTCTCAGACAAGGGTAGGCACTATCACCTAAGAGAACATAATCCTTACAATTCTCAGCCAAATTTTGACCGAGAGGGCTAGTCCTGAAAACTCTAGCATCGTGAACATGTCCTGGATACCCTATAAAAACATCTCGTATTTTCTTCTTATTGTGACAAGCAACTTGCACCTGAAAGAATAAATATACATTATTGATATGGAAAGTATACTATTTTGATTAAATTTTGGCAAATATTTATAATTATTGTCAGGTTGTTCAATGTTGAAAACACTCAGACCTGGAAGTACAATTTATGTGAAACATGATTACAACATTGAACTTGTTCAACCTGACCATAATTAGAGAAATTTTAGGTTTACAAAAATGTATTCTAATACTTTCAAAAAATTCACTCATTTCTAACAACAATTCTATATTTATAGTTACCCTGACAGGTATCATATTCATATCATATTGGTCATGGTCGTAGGTTCCAGTCCTGCTCGGTTAGATACTTTTTTCATAATTCAATTCTTGTCTGTACGCCGTGACTTTTTCATTCTATTAATATCTTCAGACATTCAACAATCTTCATTTACAATATCGGCTTAATTTGTTCAGTGATTGGAGGTCAACATCCTATAGTCGATGACGCTCCTGGTAATGGATATAGTAAATCCCGAAGATCATTGAAAAACGAATGTTGCTCCCCTCCACCTATCTAATATTTCCAATCGCTTTCGAACGCCACGTTTCGGAAGTAATAATATTAACATATGCATTCTGAAGATAGTGGTTTCCAGACATTGCAGATGGATCCTCATGTCTCCCTAGGTAGCTCAATTGGTGGAGTCGTAGGTTCAAGTCCTGCTCTACGAGGTATTTTTTTCAGAATACAATTCTTGTCTGTATCCGGTGAATTTTTCATTAAATGAAGAGAAAATATCTCATTTCCCTATGGAGAAAAAACTCTAGGCCTAAAGGATGACGATGTTGAAACCATTGCAGAACTCTTCACGCTTAGAGCGGTGTACCCAAAATTACCAACAGCTCCACAAGACGAGGATTTCTTGTCTTAAAGGGGGAAGAATTACATCGAGACATCACATAATGTCATGAACTTTCAAACGACTTCATTATCGCCAGTCATCGATATCCAAACCTGATAGTGATTACAACGTACTTTCAGACCCTTAATATCTAATTATCAACATTTCTACTAGATAATAATTATACTTTCATTTTCAATGTTTAATGTGACAATATCATATTCCAATAACTATAAAAGTCCAAATAACTATAATAACATCACAGTATAAATAGGAAATATTGTGAAATCATAATCGGTCTTCTTCTTGGTCTTGGACTAGAGAATGCTCAGTTGTTGTACTTAAGTGTTGAAATAAATCTTTTTGAAAAGTTATTTCTTCGAATAATCATTTTAGGAACTTTGTGAAAAGAACCAGAAATATAACTATAGAATAGAAGAAATTGAGAAGGCGAGAATCGAGAATAGTTGGACAATGCTAAAACATTCAACAGAATTGCTGGAGGTAATGGGTGGAAAACAACACTTCAATCAACGAATAGAAATGAAGATATGAAGATGATATTTTCATAGAACAACATAGTGGAAAGCAACCAGTTTTTCTCCACGAGTCATTGAGCATGATGGAACTCAGTAACGATTGGATTTCCGATCCAGATTCTCTTAGTAACGATCAATTAATATTTTATGGGTAGCTGATGAAACAGTCGTAGCTGACATACAGAAGCAAGATTAAGGTTGTGAAAATTGTACTCAGTATATTTCCAGATGGCAAGCATTGTGTCTGAGAATCCGGAAAGTTTGGAAACGCATCAAAATTAATGCAGAGAAACATGTGAAGCTTGATACAATTGCACATTCTCTAGTTTCAGTTGTTCGTCCAAAATCCCCCATTTCCAAATGTCAGTAAGCTATAGAAACTTATGTGTTATGTACCTACTCTATCTTACATGTTGAATTCCAAATTCTTGTAATCTTTCCATTAGGATACAGTCATCCCTAATCAAATCTTCACTATCTGCATTCCCAATTCCCATAATAGATAGTTCAATATAATAATTAGAGATATAACCTTGTAATCTAAGATTGCCAATATTAAACCCAATTTCGATTGAGTTAAAGTCTACTACTGTAAATCTTCGATGTAAGCAAGTCTTACCCAAATACTGTAAGTTACCACAAAATAAACCACTTGCTTTAAGCGTTTTCTTAACAGGTCTCCAACCGAACTTGTCATTATTAGTAAAATCACAGCGTCCTGAAAGTTTAGAAAAGGCAATTGCCACTGCTCTTCAAGAAGAACAGGAACTCAAATCAAAAATCGAAATTACCAAGTATCAAAATATACACAATGCATCGGTTCGCCACTGCGATTACTGTAATAAGCCTGGTCACACTTCATTTAACTGCAGACATAAAGCTAATAATCAACGAAACCAATTTTCATCCGTTAAACATATACAAAATCCTAATCCACAAGGTTTCAGGAATACAAATAATTTCCCCACAAAAATTTGTGCTTATTGCAAGAATACAGGTCATCTTATAAGTGAATGTAGGAAAAGACAATATAATAACAAGAGACAAAATCAACCTAACTCTTTTCAAAACGGAACTCATCCAGCGAACTCCCAAAATTCTTTAAACTCCCAGGGCTCTCGGGATGCGGCAAACGAGAGAAGCCCAAACAATTCGAGCCGTGTACTCTCAATAAATTGTTCTGCGACAACTTATGTTCTAATTTCAATAGAAGAATTAATTCAAGATCAAAACTCTTTCTTACTTGACAACGGCGCAGACATTTCCTTAATCAAATTATCAAAGTTAAAACCTCATGTAAACGTTTTTGAAGATTCTCCAATTTTATTAAAAGGTATTGATCGGGAAGTACCAAACCCTACGAAAACTCTAGGATATTGCTTTATGAACATCCATATCGATAACAAAGTCTACGAACACGTTTTTCACATCATACCAGATTCATTCCCTATAGAATTCGATGGTATATTAGGGAACGATTTTAACTTGAAGAATCGATGTGCAATCGACTATCATGCTAATTCACTTATTCTCGGAAACTCTCAAATTCCACTAAATCACATAACCAAACCTCGAAATCTTCAAACTCCATGTCCAACAAAAGAAAACAATATCTTAATAATCAAACCAAGATGCGAAACCATAGTTCAAATAAACGTAACAAACGAAAATATTTCTGAAGGCATCGTTCCTAAAATCAAAATATTGGAAGGAGTTTATCTCTGTCCAAGCATCGTTAAAGTTGAAAATAATAAAGCCATTACTTCTATACTTAACACTACCGAACATTCTATCGAGATTTCACAATTAGATATAACCCTTGATCCTATTGATAAAACAATGAACGATTCAAATATTTTCCATCTCTCTCATGAGCCTAATACACAAAATCACGAATCTAATCGTCTTTCAAAAATCACAGAATCTCTCAGACTTGATCACTTAAATTCAGAAGAGAAAGAATCAATTATCGAAATATGTCATGAATATAACCACCTTTTCCATTTACCAGGAGACGTATTATCTAGTACAAATGCTGTAAAGCATTCAATTCAAACTACTTCAAATAAACCAGTAAACGCTAAAACATACAGGTATCCTCAAATTCATAAAGAAGAAGTTAATCGACAAATCACTAAAATGCTCGAGCAAGAAATAATAGAACCTTCAAACTCCCCATGGAACGCACCTATTTGGATAGTCCCAAAGAAAATAGACGCATCGAAAGAAAAGAAATGGCGACTTGTCATAGATTACCGCCAACTCAACGATATCACCATAGGCGATTCATACCCTCTTTCCAATATAGCGGATACTTTAGATCAGTTAGGACATTCGAAATACTTCACAACTCTTGACCTTACGTCAGGTTTTCACCAAATTGAAATCTCAGAGGAAGACGCAGAAAAAACAGCATTTTCTACGGAAAACGGTCATTATCAGTTCAGGCGAATGCCATTTGGTTTAAAAAACGCGCCAGCATCATTTCAACGAATGATGAACACCGTTTTGGTTGGCATTAAAGGCATTAGATGTTTAGTTTATCTTGATAACATCATCATATTTGCAGACACTCTAGAAAATCACGATAAAAGACTCAGAGAAGTACTCGACAGACTAGACAAATTTAACTTAAAAATCCAACCAGACAAGTGCGAATTCTTAAGAATTCGAAAAGAGAAAAGAAAGAAAAAAAAGAAAAAGAGAAGAAAGAAAGAAGTAATGTACTTAGGTCATGTTATAACAGAAAACGGAGTCAAACCAGATCCCGAAAAGGTAAAAGCTGTCACAGAATTCAAAACTCCGAAAAACGAAAAGGAAATAAAAAGTTTCTTAGGTCTAGCAGGTTATTATCGTAGATTCATTCAAAATTTCAGTAATTTATCTCTTCCATTAACGAAACTATTACGAAAAAATGAAACATTCAATTGGACTAGCACACAACAATCTGCATTTGAGACATTGAAAAATATGTTGTGCTCTGAACCCCTACTTCAGTATCCTGATTTTTCCAAAACCTTCATTCTCTCTACAGACGCAAGTAATTACGCAATAGGTTCAGTTCTATCCCAAGGAGAAATTCCGGATGATTTACCAATCGCTTACGCCAGTAGGTCACTAAATAAGGCGGAATCAAACTATAACACGACAGAAAAAGAGCTACTAGCCATCGTTTGGAGTATAAAACATTTTCGACCTTACCTCTATGGAAGAAAATTTATTATTTTGACTGATCACAGACCTCTTACTTGGTTATTCAATGTTAAAGATCCAGGATCGCGACTCGTAAGATGGAGACTCGCTCTCGAAGAGTATGAATACGAAATAAGGTATAAGCCAGGAAAAGTTAACAACAACGCAGATTTTTTCAGTAGACACCCTATCGACAATTATCATAACGATTCAACCGCAGTTGTACAGAATATCAAACAAGAATCAGAAAATTACCAGGATTTCCTTCAAAAATTTCAAACAACTTTAATAACGAATAATAATATAGAAGAGAAAAATGACAAAATCACTGATTCATCATCCACCATATGTGTATTCATTCCAACGGATTTGCAATTTAAAGAAAATTTTCAATCTCAAATCGAAACTAAATATTCTCACTTAAATAAATTAAAAATCAAAGAACCTAAATTCAATCAAATCGTACAAATTGACAAAATAATTTATATCTTCTTCAAAGATAACTATTGGGAAACAATATCATATGAAACCATATTCAATACTTTAAATATCTTGAAATCATATCTCGTTGAAAATAATATCACAGAAATTAGCTTACCACGACTCTCTTTTGCATATGATAAACTAAGTTGGAACAAACTCAGATCTATGCTTAGATACGTTTTTAGAAATACCAACATTCACCTCATAATCCATCACGATATCTTATATGAACCAAATAAAGAAGAAATTCATCAAATTCTAATCGAAAATCATTCAAACCCGTCATCTGGACACTCAGGTTTCCATAGGACGTACAATAGAATAAAACAAAAATTTAAATGGAATGGTATGAAGACTGATATCAAAAACTTTGTAAAAACTTGTGAATCTTGCCAAAAGAATAAATTAGTGCAGAAAAAGAATATTAAGCCAATGGAAATAACAACAACGAGTTCTCATCCTATCGAAAAAATATTTTTAGATATTGTTGGTCCACTTCCATTGAGAGTACGGTAATAAATACATACTCACCTTACAAGACGATCTATCAAAATATTCCCAAGCATATGCTATCGCCAATCATGAAGCAAAAACCATCGCTGATACCTTTGTGAGAAACTTCATTTGCAAATTTGGTATTCCAAAATATATTGTTACTGATCAAGGCCAAGATTTCATGTCGAATATCCTTAACGAAGTTTCAAAATTGTTCAAAATAAAACAAATAAATTGCACAGCTTATCACCCCCAAAGCAACGGAGCTCTTGAAAGAAGTCATCAAACATTAGCAGATTATCTACGTCATTATATTAATGAGAATCAATCCGACTGGGATTGTTGGATTGACTTCGCTATGTTTTCATACAATACAACCACACATTCATCAACAAAATTTTCACCACACGAATTACTATTCGGTAAACAACCCCAAATTCCAACTAGTCTCACAAACTCAGTAGATTTCAAATACACTTATGAAAATTATGTAGACGAATTAAAATTAAAGCTTCAGAAATCTCAAGAAATCGCAAGGAATAATATACTCAAATCCAAAGAAACTAGTAAAATATATTATGATAAAAAATCTAGAAATACCGAATTCAAGCTAGGCGAAAAGGTACTATTATTAAATGAAAAAAGTGAAAAAGGAAAATCTAAAAAATTAAGTCAACAGTACACCGGTCCTTATGAAATAATAGAAATAAATTCTCCAGTTAATGTCACTATTCAGATAAAGAGAAGAAAGGTCAAGGTGCATACTAACAGACTCAAACATTTTACTACACCCGTAATAATGACTCCGTACCAGTTAGTAGCGGAATTGTCAAAAACAATCACGTACATAAAAAATGCTAATGTCTACCCCTACTCTCTGTCCAAAGACAACGCCAACCGATTTCTAGACATTATCGAAATTAAGTACCATGTGTCAGATAATAGAATCGTTTATGTAATTTCCATACCCCTAGTAAATAGCATGAAATATTCGTTATACAATCTCGTTCCTCTGCCAATTCTACATTCCTCAAAAGAAAGTTTCGTTTTTATTTTACCGGCAATAAAATTTCTAGCTCTTTCCGAAATTCTCAACACCTATACCACATTTAACGATGTAAACCATTGTAAATCCTTAGACGAAAATGAAATCATGTGTATTCCTGAGGAACCCATTTACTTAACTCAGTCCAGGAAAATTTGTGAAACCCAGCTTCTTACAGCCGATAGCACAAGTGGAAAGTTAGATCCTTCTTGCGACACCCGAGTACTTCCAGCCTCTTATGAAATATGGCACAAACTCACGTCAAATAATAGTTGGATTTTTGCGCTACCGCAGCAAACCTCAATAACGCTTAACTGTTTGCCGAACTCACCTTTATCGTTGTTTATCAACGGTACTGGCATAATAACTTTAGATGGAGGTTGTAAGTTATACACTAGTACAACAACCATAGCGTCAGATCCTATCACGGTTAAACAAACTATCTTCAAGGAACCAATCTTTCCGAATTTCGATTTGTTACAAGATTGTTGCGAAAAATTTAATGATAAACCTAAAATTCCAAATGAAACCCTTCATATAATCCCAATCCAATCAATCGGTCTAGATTACAACGAATTAAATATCGCGAGCCAAAAACTAGACGAGATGAATGTAGAAGCAACAAGGATCATTGTTATGAAAAGTACTGTTATTAGTTACCTTGTATGTACAGCCATCAAATGTATTTTGGCTTATTTAATGTATAAGTTGATAAAATATTTATATAAAAAATATGGAACACAGTCAGATAAAAAACCATTGGGCATATGTCATAAAAGCTTCGAAGAGGAATCTTTAGGGAATTGTTGCCAAAAAATAACAAATTGCCTAACATTCAACATAAAAAGTAGATCAAAATCCCCTGTCAGAGTTCAATATGACGAAGAAAACATTGCAACCGAGGAAATTCCACTTAGAAGAAGTCCAAGGATTGCTCAATTAAAAGATCAGTGATCTTTTAAATTTATGGAGGGAGGTGTTATGTACCTACTCTATCTTACATGTTGAATTCCAAATTCTTGTAATCTTTCCATTAGGATACAGTCATCCCTAATCAAATCTTCACTATCTGCATTCCCAATTCCCATAATAGATAGTTCAATATAATAATTAGAGATATAACCTTGTAATCTAAGATTGCCAATATTAAACTCAAATATGTAACTCCCTGTTATCGTGATTCATCCCCGAATCTCGTTACTCTCCATTATCAATGTCAATTACTGTGCTTTTCCATTATTTGTAGTTTCAACCTAAGTAAATTTAAGAATAGTATATAATTGTTAGATTTTATAAACCAAGTCAGTTCGAACCCAATTTCGATTGAGTTAAAGTCTACTACTGTAAATCTTCGATGTAAGCAAGTCTTACCCAAATACTGTAAGTTACCACAAAATAAACCACTTATATTACTATGTGCCGTTTCTTCGCTGTTCCACAACATATGTATAACCATAATAGGAATGATTACACCTAAACGGTGGGGCAATGAATACAATAATAAGGATTTATTTATTATTATTGTACCGCTGGCATCATTTCTGACGGGATCTGAACGTGTTCCCAGACTTCTCAATTCATCACATCATCACACGTCTGTTGTTCGCAAAGCGAATCGGCGTACCACAGAACACATCCGTTGACTTACTTTATGCGGCGTACTGAATTAAAGAAAATATGGGATTAGAGAGTTGAAGTGCGCACAGAACGTTAGCCTGAACGTAAACGTTAACGTGACAAATAACGTCAAATATAAAGTTTACGTGTTGTAATGAAATTTGAGTTGAAGTGCTGCCATCATGAAACGTCAGACGTTAAACATAACCTATCAATTTGGATTTTGATTTCATTTTGCTGGAACTCTCTTTTATCTAATATCTATAATATTGAGCCTCGACAGCTGGAATAATATTTGAAATATTGATGTTCTAATGATTATATGCATAATAAAGAGAATTTTCAACTTGAAAGTATTTTATTATCAATGAAATGTTTAAGTGTTAGAGAAAAGAGAATCGCAGTTGAGTTTCAGCCATCTCCTTACTGAATGTAATCTGATAACGAAGTTTCATAACTAAATCCTTTTGATAACTTTGAAATCAATGCTGATTTCCTATAACTTTCATTCATTATGAGAAAATACATGGGAAATATAAACAATGACTGTTTGAGGTTGTTGAGAATTGCATTCAACAGTCAAAATTCGGCCATTCGCAAGTCATCGGTGCTACTCGTTTAACGTTCGGTTAACGTACGTCGATGTTTAAGGGATACGTGGGAGACCGCTAGTTTACGTAGGCCGTAAAGCTGACGCTAACGTTAACGTTAAAAACTGACGAATGAGCATGCGTAGATGTCAATTATAACGTTAACGTTTACGTTCATGGCAGCACTTCAACTCTCTAATAGCTATTTGATAATTCTGTGCGTTACGATGTAACTAGCGTATACTTTGTCGAGTCGCCTGATTCGAGAATTGCCCGCCTGGAGGGGATTGAATCGGATCAATATTTCATGGCTAAATTGCAGCCAGTGCGAATAGAGGTTGGGGTCTCCGTGACTTTTCATACGATAAACACACGAATCCATAGCTCAGTTCGAGCATAAGAAGTGTCTGTTTAACTTTGACCTGAGGATACTAGTTACGTTAGTTTCAAGTTCTGTTCATCAACGAAGTCTAAAATGCGACGACACTCCAAGGAAAGGAATTCAACTCAGATGACCACATCTAATTCGGAGTTGCTTCTGCCGAATCTTAGACCGACAAAATCTTGGAGAAAATGCCGTAGGTAATACATATGTCGATCAAACAATGACAATAAATATCATGCAGTTTGTTATAAATGTGAAAATCATGCGTGTAAGCCTCACAGTACAGCTACTTACTTGTGCATAAATTGTCAACTGTGATTAGTAGGTGCGACAAACATTATTGCACGTTTATTCATACTTTTATAATTCGAAAATATTTTATGTTATTTAAAGTTACTTTTATCAAAAAAATCGACATTCGCCTTTGAATTTTGGAATTTAAATATAGGGTTTTTGCAAAGGTGAGGCTTTTTTTCGAAGAAGGTAGAACTCATAAAAATATTTTCATTTGAAAGAATGAATACTCACGGTTCTTAGTCGTATAGTTTGGTAGGGCATTCCACTTCGACCTCAAGGTATATTGTGCCCCTCAACAGAGCTGGGGGTTACTTACGGTAACATTATTACATTATAGATTTGAATGGAGAATTCTCTTTACAGCATAGTTTCTAACAGATACATCGCGAGATATAATCGGTTAAATAGCAACGAACTGGTCATTTGAGGCGAGTTTATATAAAACGGACACGATCATTTCGATTGTACAATTTTTTCAGGAAGGTTTCGCGAATCTCTCGTTAATAATTAGAACATTCAAACCTCATCGTGGCGGTTTTCGTAACGAGGTGATTTTAATTATGAATTTTTATTTTTTCTATATAGTCTGGTTTGTTGATTTTCTCTTCATTTTCTGTCATGAATTATTATTCTTCTAGTATCTCAACTAGCGTAATCATTGGACATATTGCAAGAACAAAGCTGAGAGTTAAAGCTCGTAGTTTATAATATCATAACATTTTGTGTTCAATAAAAAAATCTTGATATGTCATTCAATATTTGTTCCCGCTCTTACCTTCACAGTTTGATTGAAATATTTCTGACATGCGCTTCAACCTATTCCCTCAATTTTTCCAACAACAACTCAATAGAATAGTAGAGGCAGTTAATATCATATTATAACATTTTTCGAAGATACTAACTAAGAAGTATTGGCATAAGTGTGATTTGTGGAAATTATCATAACTTCGCTTTGGTCTACTTTCAACCGAATTTATTAATTTTTTATAATTTCCACAGGTTCCTCCAACGAAGGATGATCCGTTGACAAAAAAAAAAATAAACAGGATACTGGGAGATTATGGCAAGGTGAAGAACTTATATACCAGGGGAATAAGGTTTTGATCGCCCCCGCATATACCGTGTATATTCTGCGCAACCGAGAGCAAACAATGTTGACAGAAGTACCTATTTTTCATCATCTTACTTTTTGAAAATTAAAATTATAGATAACTATCGTATTTTATTTATAATACTGACTCTTTAAGTTTCTTTCCTCTTTCCTCCAACAAAGGATGATCCGTTGACGAAACAAATAAACAGGATACTGGGAGATTATTGTGTATATAAAATTTCCAAGATGGCTGAGATACAACCCAAAACGTTCGACAAAATTTCATTGAATTTTCAAGTTCAACATAAACACATGGCTGGATAACGAATGGTTCAGTACCAATTTCATCGGATTAGATGCATCAGGTCACTTTTGAGAGAATCATTTTTGTTGTATCGTGCAATTAAGGGAGGAAAAAAAAGTTGAAAATTGAGGAAGTTTCTTGAAAGTGCTGATGTCTATATCTTGTCGATGATTGATTCAATGGTGATTCATGTAACTTGGTGATTCGCGGAAAAACTTCTTAATTTGGAGAAACATGGACACGGGCGAAGTTATTTCTTCAATATCTTAGGATAGTAATAATTTCATTATTTGAGAACACCTATTGAGAAGAGATTAAGAAGATATAGGAAAATTTCGAAATAAACGAAAAGATTCATTAATGTTCCTTTCAACAGGACAAAAGGAAATGGAAACAATGATAGGAGAGAGTTTAATGTATATTACCTTGTCATCGAAATTCAAAGTGAAAAGTTTATTCGATGGCCAGAATAAAATTTGCGTTTCTGAGAATAATACAGCTAAGGATGTAAGTCCTCCACACCAATCATTTCTAGCCAATATGATTTATGTAATAGAATATGGATGCTAAGAGATATATACAGGGTGATTTTTTTAAGTGTTTCATTAGAAGTTTTCGAGGAAGGAATTGTAATACAGATTCAAGATTTTGGATTTTCGTTTTAGAGAACATGAACTTTAATTGCAAAATATTTTCAAGCGGAATCTACTTCCGGTTTCACCGGAAACGAATGTAACTTCGTTATTTCAAATGCAACACCCTGTATATTATTACATATTCGAATTCTTCGTTTAATTTTACACTGATTTGATGTATGATATGTGCAACCATTCAAGCGGTTTTTGAATTATAACCTGATTATCAAATTTTTTGAAAAAAAGGTTGTCACAGATTAGTGTCCATATCTTCAAAATCCCTCATTATAAGAATTTCTTTTTGCGAAAGTAGAACAAAAGAAAGTACGCTGATACTGTTTCTTGTATAGCTTATGAGGAAATATTATACAGGGTGTCTGAAAAAGGGCCCCAAATTGAGCCTCAATAAAACTATGAAATCTTACTTTTTTCAAATGGCAACCCTATAATTTTGTAATTCCAATCGATTGCCCGTCAAAAACTACTTAGAGTGTCCCCAACATTCTATGCCTCTAAAATCAATAATTTCGCCGTAATTGAATAAAATTCGAATTTCGGGAATAAATCAAGGTTTCTTAGTCTAACCATAGATTTATTAGGATAGAAATTTTCAAGAAGGCTATGTCTGTTCATTTATAATGCATTTTTGAGAACTGTCATTTATACTTGTTTGATTAATCGGGCACTATGCAAAATCAGAATTACAGTAACAGTGATGTATTAAATATGTTCTTCATTTTCGGTGAATGTAACAAAATATCAGAAAGGGCAGTCAGAACTTTCAACGAAAGAAACCCACATTTACCACCTTTAACAAAATCAAAGTTCAGGAGGTATCAAAACAATTTTCTCCGTAGTGGAAGCATTAACCCAAAAGGGAATCGTGTGAAAACAGTAACAGGTAATGAAGAAAATCAAATAAATATTCTAGGACATATTCACGGAAATCCAAGAGGTTCCATCAGACAGGTTGAAAGTTCTGACTGCCCTTTAATCATAATCATAACGTCGAGGTGAATTCAGCGAAAGATGCTGAGGTAGACATGGTAATAAAAGGTATTCGACTGAATAATCTATAGGAATTGATTGCTGTAGTTGGCAATGACTTTTCATTACACTATTAAATTGCTTCAACGCCAGATCACAGCAATATGTGTTTCCATTCATTCTATTTGCATACGCATTTGCCGGATGTTATTCAACTAATCCCACGCACAATAATGAAAAAAAAAAGATAATTGTGTTGCTACAGAGGAATCCTGATCTACAAGAATCAGTGCAGATTTTCTACCAAGAAAATAAAAGTACCACTGACTATCCTTTTCCGAAATATTAGTGAGAAATCTCTACAATACAAGTGGATAAAATTGGAAATTAACGAACTGGGATAAAAAAATATTCACAACCCCAGTATAAGAAACTATAAAGATTTCATCCCTAGCAAATGCGTCAACCTATATGGAACATACTAGGCAAGCTCATTATCGTATTCAAATTTGGCTAGGACGAACGATATTGAAATCGAAAGATTGGAGATGACATAGATGAAATTATTGTTATAAACAATGAAGTACATAAATAAGAAGAAAAATATATTTTTTATGTTTATGTTGCCGGCCTGAGACAGCCATCAGGTCTGCGCAGTAGTAATAGTAAAAAATGGTAGATGTATGGTGTAAGAGAAGAATAAAACTAGTTAATTCTAATTAAAATCTTATTTCTCAAACCTAATAAACCAACAATTATGATTATGCTTCCGAAAATGAATGATGAGCATTCATTAACATTTGTTAATATAAAAAAAAATGTAATCGAATAAATGGAATAGTAAAATAAGTTACCTACCAATCAACAACTGAAAAATAATTCGAAGGCAATTATAGATATTGCTGAAGCATAACTTGAGCTGAATTATTTCTGAAAGAGACAATTATTCATGGTCTCAAAAGATGAAAAAAACGAAATGAACCGGAAGACACTGAATGATATAAAATTTCGTTTTAATGAATCTGTCGATTTCAACACAACTAGAAAAACCATAATTTGGAACCGGATAATATAGGGGATTTCTACACCTTCTTCACAAGTAATTCAGGAAGCATAACTCGAAATGCATATTAATGAAATGTAAAAGTTCAAATTCAGGTTTGTTAATTGCATTTCAGAAACTACTACATGGCATTCAGATCAGTGAAAGTGCAACTCAAGATTCAGATTAGTGAATTGTTCTTCAGAAAGCTTCATTTGTAGTTCAGAAACAAAGAAGGCTTTGATAAGTGAGACTAGTGAGAGAAAGAAATACCAGAACAACGAATTCTTCATTACATAGTGCCATCAATATATTGTATGTAGTATTAATCGGCCAATGGGCATGCCTTGAAATGTTAAGCTGAAGCATGGTAATCTGAATAACAAGTTAGAGTTTCTGAATATCATTTCATCATTCTGTATATTACTTTTCCGAATTTTGGATTTATTAATCTGAATCGAAAATTGTACTTTCTGAAATATATCTTCTACTTTCTTGATTACAATTACAATTGAAAAAGGTATAGAGCAGATTTGAAATCAGATATCAGATCGATTATTAAATATAACTCGAAAACTGCTTCATACTCTTTCACTAGCATATAAATTAAAATTAGTATATGGTACTTTCTCGGTTTCAACAATTCGACAGAATTTGGAAACATTTCAATATTGTGTTTTATATTCAGTAATAAGATCATAATAGTATGTAAGACAGCAGCATAATGAATCGAAAACTATAGTTTCACCAAAATAAAAAAGATCACTTTGAATCAATTCCGGGAGTTCTGAATTTGATCATTATTGGACCCACCAACAGCTGACGGATATCAAGATGGAAATTTTCGATGGCTAACCAACAGTCCAGAAAATTGCTCGATCTCTGTAAGAATAACTGATTCTGAAACCATTTCAAATGATTCAATGCATGTCTAGTAAAGTTAAGGATTTTATTCAACCATAATTACCCTACAAGATACTTCAGTGGCCTATATTTCGACAATGCTTTTAAAAAGGAATATTCTTGTTCGGTATTGGTCACTAACTTCACCATATTAATGCCCCTTTTATTAAAGCTTCTGATATGATTGATATGACAACGAAAAACATCATGGTGGCCTATTTAATGTCAATTTTTTATGACTAGTACTTCGAACCACTCATGGTAATTTGGTGGGTGGCATAAATCTACACCTGATGACGAACACCTAGGCAGATTTTCGTAGATATGGTCAGTTAATGCCATAACACCATTTATTTGAGCATTTTGAATGAACCAAGACTTGAAGAATCCTGTAAGGCCACAAAATTAAAATATGATGACAGAAATGAAAAACTTACAGAGAATTGAAGCAACTGGTACTTTTTTTGTTTTCTTCTTCATATTTCACTTACACATCTATTTGAAAGAAGTTGCCTTGTGTTGATGAAATCAATTTCAGACCCATGGAATCAACTGGATCGTACAGAAAAATATTGAAATTCGAAGAAATTTTTTCGTTCATTATGAATGATATCTCGAAATGATGTTCAAGAAGCATTATCTGCACTAAAATTCGAATTGAAGAAGCCGAGAAAAGTAGAATACTAAAACTATATTCAATACTGAAGAAAAGCTTCCCGAGTAAAGTTAATTCGTGATCAATTAGCGGGTCGAAGTGAACTTTGGCACGGAAGCTGAACAGATGGCGTCCTCTGTTACAATTCGTTATGAAATTCAAGTCTAGCACGGAATTCGAAGTCGGCAAAATTTCTTGCAAGTTGCTGCAAGGAATTTTGTGTCTGCTATGAATCATGCTATTGCTTATGGTTTGATCAGGTACATGTTTAATTCATTTGAGTGTTTTGTCCGAAGTTTATTGCGAATGGTGAACTTCGTGTCAATTTTCAGCATAACGAATACAGCTACCGGCCAAGCTCCATTATCCTAAATAACTTCAGGAGGTTTGGCCCAGGAGAGACTCATTTTGAATTATTCTATAAATCAGAGTCAAAGATTTCTTTCATTCTGCCACTTCAGTCATATAGTGGTAACTTTAATTTTTATTTTTACAAATTCCAGTCCCATATTTTGTACTGATTCAGAATATTTAATATCTATGTAGTATCTTTAAGTGTTATTCCAATAAAAAAAGTTGGCAGGTCATGTTCATTGATAAATAATATATAATGAATTTCAAACTATGTTGTGTCAGGTTACGACAGATTTTGGACATCACTTTCATTCCGGATATTCGAGAAGATGCTCGGAAATGAGGAAATTATGAGAATTTCCATGAATACTTCATATTTACCAATTTATCTATACTAGAACTGGCACAGCCTTATTTGTGAAAGTGTTTGAAGAGGCTGTTATAGTATTTAGATTATCTACTAGTTGGAAAAGTTTCAGTTGAATCCAGATTTATAAAATTTCATTTCATATTGGGAAATTTTTCATCTCTTCAAATATCCGGAATGAAAATGATCTCCAAAATCTTATATCAGTAATAACAATGAGGTTTATTCATTGGAGTCTACAATGCTGTTGGAAAATCTGAATATTGAACCTAAGGAAATCCACTGAAGGCAAAACCTGTTCATTCAATAACCTGGCACAATTTAGGAGCATAACGCTCATTATCATATTATCAATGAAATGACCTGCCAACTAGACTGATCTATACTCCATTCAAATTTATTTTAGCAGTCGGTTGGCCATGAAAAAATTTTCTCAAGTTTTTGTAACTAGAACGGAGTAAGGTTGGCACTCATGAAATGTCGTTAATGTCATATTGCCGTTGCCACAACTAATATCAATTTTTATTACGAAAATGCCGAATGTGATTGAAAAAAAAACAAGGTTTCAGGAAGTGCTATTTAGAATTTAGGTCCGCTCGTTCAAATAGTTATACCCTGATATTCTAAAATCCACAATACAGAGTGAAATGTGTCAAATTTCCATGGCCAACCGAGTGCTACAATAAAAGTGAATGGAGTATAGTTTTTGAGTTTTTTTATTGGAAGAACAATCAGAGACAAGACGTAAGTTATATATTCTGAATCAGAAGAAATATGGGACTGGAATAAGTAAGAATAACACAGGGTTTGTATTATGGATTGGCGGACTGAAAAAAATTTTTTGCTACGCCACTGCACTCTACATGAAAAAGTGTCTGAGAATGTAACATTTGTGTTTCGATATCACTGATACTTTACGAAATACAGCCGAAAAATGAGTTTTCACTTATAACTTGAGAACAATAGAAGATATCCATTTTTCCCATAATAATTCAATATGTAACTCTGTAACCTGAGATTCCCAATATCTAACCTAAATACGTAATTTCCTGTTATCGTGATTCATCCCCGAATCTCGTTATTCTCTACTATTAACATCAACCATTGTGTCTTTCTATTATCTGTTAATTTCAATCTAAGTAAATTTAAGAATGGTAGTTCTGTTATGTACCTATACCCTACCTTACATGTTGAATATACGTAAACTTTTAGTCATTGTAAACTTTTCAACAATCAATTTTTGTGTCTTTCCATTATTTGTTAGTTAATTTAAGAATAGTACCTATGTAACTCCTAAACTTTAGAATTCGAGTCAGTTCGAACCCAATTTCAATTGAGTTAAGTCTAGTATAGTAAATCATCGATATAAGCAAGTCTTACTATAATACTGTAAGTTATCACAAAAATAAAGCACTTATTGTTATTTTGTCGTTTTCTTCGCTGTTCCACAACATAAAACTGGTGTCAAAAGTGGGACATCTCTAAGTAAGGGATATTTTCGTTGATATTAATGAAATCTGAAAACCATTACTTCGAAGAGATTCAAAATGTTCAAATGTGATACGACCAGAAGGCAGAAGTTGAAGTCCAGTATCCTGTTACCAAAAGGTAACCTCAAACACAACATGGATAATCCACAAACTACGCATAGTATCCAAGATGAAGATGCCACTTCTATTCGATGTCCTCAAATAGAGCAGTGTGCAGAGTTGGATGCGAAAAAGTATCAAGGAGCAATTCCCCGATACAGCACATGTGAACCTGGCAAGAAACGCGGAACTATCCTAATAAAGAATACAGAAGGGGTGCCATTATTTAACGGTCGAGAGATATGCTCTCACTTTTTCAACGATATCTGCCTTTTTGGATCTTTTTGCACCGTTGGAGATCACCCTCATGAAATAGCTACCTTAGAGTCAATATCCAGAAGACAGGATGTAATCCTAGGTTATCTATGTCAGATACAAAGACATGTGGAGCAAGGAGGATCCAGTCCGATGGCCACTACAACTCATTGCTGTCCTCAAGAATGCAGTATCTCATACGACAGCACCTCTCATAGACATCATAATAGATATAGTTCCACACCTAAGACAGCTGCTTCAAAAGATTCTGTAGATGCTTCTCATCCAGGAGATAAAAGAGTCAATCCAGTATCAAGAGGGAGAGGGAGGAAGCCAGGTATTGAATCTCGTCAGGTCAAGAAATCCACGGAATCACACAGACCTCCTTCCCGGCAAAGGAGTAAATCTAGAGAAGATCTATCACGATCTATTGCTCGTCAAGGTGCATCATTCATGAAGAGAATAGACAATATAAATTATCTTAACTTTTGAGATAAACAGTAAAATCTATGATTCTATACAGGAAATGTTTCATTCCGTAGGCTAAGGTTTACATTCTTCAGACAAATTTCTTGTTGTTCCCCGAGCAGAAATGGGACATACTCCGAAGCTTCCTGATTCCAAGGTATATTCACTCCCTCCAGTCTACCGCCGTGTATAAGAAAGCAGACCAAATGATCAAGAGAGCTGCCAAAAAGATTCTCAAGCTGCCTATCTCTATAGTAGACGAAGCCTTGTACACCCCAACATCCTTAGGTGGCCTGGGTCTGTTCTCCCTGACCCGAAAGATCCCAATCATCATGAGGGACAGAATGGATAGAGCAGCTGCAGCGTCGCCCTTAAGAGGAGCTAGAGTTCTCTGCTGCCGAACCAACATTCTTCGAGGAACTCATTGTATAGCTACTGATAGCTATGAGATCAAGAGGAAGGAAAACTAGAAGCCAAGGAAACAAGTATGAGCCATCTAGGATTCATCATAGCGATAGTGTGAGTCAAAACATTTTTGTGAACCTCTACAGTACATCTTTCATATTATTATCTACTAATTTATCATAATATTATTACAATACACTGATCCTTATAAAATAATAGAAGTATATTATCCAGTAAATGTCATAATTCAAATAAGGAAAAGAAAAGTAAAAGTACATACTAATAGACTTAAACATTTTGTTTCAGATGGATAATAGTTTGGTTTTAATCCAAACGGGAACGCACCATGTCCATATCCAACAGATCCATAAGTCCTCTGGTATTTATTACGAACATATAAAGGATTGGCGTTTCATCGAATCAAAATGGAATCTTGTAACATATACAGGGTGTGGCGTAATGAATGGATAATATTGAGCCTGGGGGTAGAGGACTCTATGGCGGTTCAGAAAAATATATTTTACGTTTAGTAAAAGTGCCTTGGTTTTCGAGATATTGGAGATTTTCGAAAATTCAAGCGAATTACACCCTTCGCCACTCGTTTTGCAGGCAAGACTCCAAATGAAGGAATTTTTTCAAACTGTTTTTTGGATAGTATTCCTGGATAGATGACCTATCGAATGTAATTCATTATTTTTGAGGCGCATGAATGGTTCTTCATGAAAAAAAGATCTAACTCAACTTTTCCGTTTTGCTAATTTTTTTTCATAAGTCCAACCTAGCGCGGTGTAAAAAATAATATGGTTACCTGAGAGCCAATGCAAGAAAAAACATGCCAGTTTCATTGAGATTCCGAAATGGTATAACTCTCTGAATTCTCAGCATTTAATACAAAATAAATTCCTATTGCAATCAGTTGAGGCCTAGTTTAATGTAAACAGTGTTTCTGAAATTTTTATCAGCTAAAATGAGAAATGCAAGCAGAATGAAACAATCGTCCATGAGAAGGTATAGAGCATTTACTGAAGCTCATGGTGGCCTCTTAGAGAATCTTATGTAATATTTAATTCAATGAAACGATACTCATTTTAAAATGATATCTATGCAATAAAGCTATGATTCATTAGAAAGTGTAGACTATAGAGCATGTACCAGAACTCATGGTGGCCAATTTAAGCATCATTTGTGATTTGTGAAACTTTATTTAATGAAACGATATTTTAAAATTGATATTTTTTCTCGTTTTCTTTTATTATTGAACCCCAACGTTGTGAAATCAATATTTTCAAGTTAATTTCAAGTTATGCATTAAATTTCAGGATTTTTGTAACAAGGGTCTGGACTCAATGTAATAAAAATTACCTTATTTTCAGCTTTTTTTCTCAATTAACAAAAGTGCTAAAATTCACTTCGTTACTTGAAATTCGCTTAACAACTATTAACTTTATAACTATAGGGCTTAATAATGAAAGAATACGGGGGAAAAAACCAATTTTAAAATATTGTTTAATTGAATCGAGTTTTACAAAAAGTGTTCAAAGTGTGCATCAGGAGCTGTACTAGATGCTCTACAACTTCTTATGAATAATTGCTTTATTCTGCTTGCAAGTCTCATTTCAGTTGCTAAAAATTAAAGAAAAAGGCTTACGTCAAACTCTGCCTTGACTCATTGTAATAGAAATTTATTTTGTATTTAATGCTGAAAATAGAGTGAGTTATACCATTTCAGAATCTCAGTGAAACAGGCATGTTTTCTCTTGCTTTGGCACTCAGGTAACCATATTATTTTTCACACCACGCTGGGTTGAACTTGGGAAAAAAAAATAAGCAAAACGGAAAATTTGAGTTAATTCTTTTATTCATGAAAAACTATTCATGCGCCTCAAAAATAATAATTTACATTCGATAGCGCATCTATCCAGGAATACTATCCAAAAAACAGTTTGAAAAAATTCCTTCATTTGGAGTCTTGCCTGCAAAAAGAGTGGCGAAGGGTGTGATTTTCTTGAATTTTCGAAAATCTCGAATATCTCGAAAACCAAGGCACTTTTACTAAACGTAAAATATATTTTTCTGAACCGCCATAGAGTCCTCTACCTGCAGGCTCCATATTATCCATTCATTACGCCACACCCTGTATAGACTTGAAAACATTCGAAGAAAAATTGGAATTAATTAAGCAACTCTCAAAGGGAAACACAAACTCTATGTTCGAAAAATCAATTTTTAAGATCGATCGCCTGTTAAACCTAATTAGTTCTGTTAAATTATATGATACCATCTTTGTATAGAAAAGATCAAATTTTGAAAGATTTGTAAAATCGCCGACATCGCGTGAAAAGAGCTTGGTTCAAAATTATCGGGTCAGCATTCAAAACTGCATTCGAAACACTAAACGAAGACGATGCAAAAGTTTATAACGAAGCGATAAATAACATAAATATTGACGAGAATCACATAGCTCATTTATCAAAACAACAAATCCAAATAGTTAAAACAACTGTAACAAATTTCAATCATACTATCAATAATTTAAATGCTACCAAAGATATCTTTAATATCAATTTAGAAAGAATAACGAATTTTACGCAGAACTTACAATAGAAGCAAATAATTGAAGATCATTTTGAACTACTTATGCTCCTAACCACAGAATTAGACCATGAACTCTCCACATTGATCAATTCAATATTGGTCGCCAAATCACATGTATTACACCCTGTAATAATGACTCCATATCAATTAGTAACAGAAGTGTCAAAAAATCTCTTACATGAAAAACTCTAACGTCTACCTCTTCTCTCTGTCCAATGATAACGCTAATAGATTTCTAGACATAATCGAAGTCAAATACCATGTGTCAAGTAATAGAATCGTTTACGTAATTTGCATACCCTTAGTAAATAGCATGAGATATCCACTATGTAACCTCGTTCCTCTACCAATTCTACATTTTTCAAATGAAAGCTTCATTTTTATTTTACCATCAATCAAATATCTAGCTCTTTTCGAAATTCGCAACACATATACTACATTCAACGATATAAATTTTTGTAAATCTTCAGATGAAAATGAAATTATGTGTACTCCTGAAGAACCTATTTATTTAACTCAGCCTAGATTTTAATGAATTGAATATCACGAGCCAAAAATTGGACGAGACGAATGTAGAAGTGACAAAGTTGGAGGAAGAACCCCTATTATCCTTAATTATGAAAAATAGTTTTGTGAGCTACCTTGTATGTACAGTCATTAAATTTATTTTAGTTTACTTAATATATAAACTGATAAAATACTTGTATAAGAAATATGGAATACAGTCAAATAAAAAACCATTGGGCATATGCCATATGTTTTGAAGAAGAATCTTTAGGGAATTGTTGCCACAGCAAAGATTTGCTGTGAAGGTAAGCAGACACGTCTACCACTTAAACATGTAGGAACTAGAGCCAGAATTCCTTTGGAGGTTGTTCATGCAGATGTGTGTGGTCCGATGGATACAATATCCATAGGTGGATCCAAGTATTTTTCCTTTTAATGGATGATTACACAAGAATGTCATTTGTTTATTTCTTAAAAAACAAAAATGAAGTTTTCAAGTATTCCAGAATCTTCAAGTCTCGAGTTGAGAATCAAATGAATTTGAGAATAAAAACTTTTAGAACTGATAATGGAGGTGAATTTGTAAATGAATGTTTTGACAATTTTTTAGAAGCAAATGGTATAATTCACCAAAGAACAAATGCCTACACACCAGAACAAAATGGGATGACAGAGCGAATGAACAGAAGTATTGTTGAAAAGGCCAGATGCATGTTGTACGACGCTGGTCTACACAAAAGATTTTGGGCAGAGGCAGTTAACGCTGCAGTTCAAATAAGAAATAGAAGTACAGTGTGAAAAAACGCCACATGGAATGTGGTTCAACAGGAAGCCAGATATCAGTTATCTGAGAATATTTGGCAGTTTTGCCATGGTTCATGTACCAAGAGAAAGGCGAGGTAAATGGGACAAAAAAATCTATCAAGAACTACAATCATTACTAAAGGGCTTCAACTTAAATCTAGTTAATACTTCACATGGGACACTAGAAAGAGTACTTATCAATAATAAGCCCAAAAAAGACAAAACCCAAAAAAGCGGAATATATAAAATAACCTGCGGTAACTGCCCTGCTTTCTATATCGGTATGACAACTAGAGCTTCAAAGATCAGATTCAACGAACATATCAAGAATAGACCTGCTTCGGCCATGGGTAACCATCTATTTGAGAGCAAACACTCTACTTCTCTCGATAATAGTATATTATTTAACGTGCGGTAATGTAGGTCATAACTCACGCAGATGAAGTTTGCAGCGCGAGCCGTAGGCGAGTGCTGTAATTCATCAAGTGAGTTATGACCATTACCGCAAGTTGAATACTATACTTTATCTACGACTTTAATAATAAATACTGAGATACAAGTACAGAGAAAGAACTCTATTGACAAATCTCAATACTTACCTAAAACATATAAAAATTTTAGTTCAAATTTTAGGGCAATAAATTGTATGGCAACATTAGCAGCTTGTCTTATTTCTGGAGGTGCACATAATTCTTCTTCATCTTCATTATCTGAATTAATTCTTTCCAGCAAAATACTCACAATAATTAGGTATCAACTAAAATTCGAAACGTCAAAATTATTCAAGTGACATTCCTCCCCTCAATAACAATAATGGACTGTTCCCTTTCGGCCAATCGGCTTGTAGAAGAAGCAGAGAGCCACCCTGATATTCGGTTCGTAAATAATTCCAAGAATCTTTTCCGATTTATTATAGTGAGTTATAGTAGTGAGTTATTATAACTCACGTTGTTGGTTTACAAATACTATTAATTGCTCAAAAGCAGTTGAATAATGAATATATAGTTCAATAGGAGTAGATAAACTAACTTTACTTCATCAGCATAGTGATTTCCATAAATTAACACTCCTGGAATAACTGGAAATTCTAAAATGCAAGAAAGACGCATATCTCCTCAATTATATTAAAGATTTCCCGACGGTCAATCTATTCAAGATGATTCACCCTCCTGCTTTATAGTCTTTTCCACCTGCCTCCATATACGCGTTCATGTGTACGTGAATACATAAAACCAAGAAGAAGAATTGAAAACTGTCGAGGTGTTGTTCTTAGGGAATTAGAGATTATACCGACTTAACCTAGAACATCTAAGAAAGGGTAGAAAACGAATATTCAAAGGAAAACTATAATTTTATATTACATCTAATGTCTTTTAATTGTACATGTTTCATTGACGGTGAGTTTGTGATATATTGCTTCGTGTCTATCAGAGAATATTAATGTGAACAAAACACTTGTAAAATTTTACGTTATTTGACGTCTTGTTAACTTTATTATCTATGTATTATTTATATTTCAGCTGACCTGATGATGGCCTAGTGCCGAAATCGATAGTAAAAGTATATTATTATAAAAACAAGTGTGTCTTACTTTACCAGTTAATTAATGATCTATCAAGAAGATTTTAGTTGGTTATGGTGTGGAATTTCAATCATACTATCAATAATTTAAATGCTACCAAAGATATCTTCAATATCAATTTAGAAAGAATTTTACGCAGAACTTACAATAGAACTTCAGCAAATAATTGAAGATCATTTTGAACTACTTATGCTCCTAACCACAGAATTAGACAATGAACTCTCCACATTGATCAATTCATTATTGTTCGCCAAATCAAATGTATTACACCCTGTAATGATGACTCCATATCAGTTAGTGACAGAATTGTCAAAAACAATCCCGTACATAAAATACTCTAATCAGTGGCGGCTCGAGCATTTTTGTCGTGGGTCGGCAGATATATATATATATATATTTTTTTCAATATTTTCCATACCTATGTATAATGCAGGTTTCCACATCACCATGGGGTACTGCACTCGGTGCGTTAGTTTTTCATAGTGGAGTTTCGCCAAAATTTTTGTTTCTGTTTCAATAATCTCTGAAGATTATCCGGAAAATAAAAAATGATTGAGAAATAACTATTTTAGCCCTGCATACCACTTGAAAAATAAACATCATTTCGGAACAAATATGAAAATAAGAACCGAAAATATATATAACAAATAAAAATATTCTAAAAATGCTTATCCATAAAATAAAATTGGAAAAACAAAAGTGCATTCTAACGAAATTGAGAATTGCGAGAAATTAATATCACCTCGAGCGCAAACGATAGAATCGAGATATCCCGAACGATCATTCTTCGAGTTACCGAAGAGAGGCATTCTAGCAGTGTTGCCAATCGGC
The DNA here is from genome assembly GCF_907165205.1 of Coccinella septempunctata. Classification (NCBI taxonomy): domain Eukaryota; kingdom Metazoa; phylum Arthropoda; class Insecta; order Coleoptera; family Coccinellidae; genus Coccinella; species Coccinella septempunctata. Next base: position 19,670,175 of record NC_058196.1, read on the forward strand.
GGATTTTTATCCGAATTGCGGATTTTTCTAGCTCTCGCGGATTTTTTTCGGATTTAAAAATATTTCGGATATTTTCGGATTTTTTTTATATTATACAGTTTCAAAGAATTTCTGAAGGAATTGAATTATTCAAATCAATTATTGAGGCTTTGGCCACTAGATGATTGAATAATTCAAATCAATAGTAGAGGCTTCGTGGAATATTCCTATTGGGAACTGGAGAAACCACGTTAAAAAAAACGTCAAGTACACTACAAGGAGCGAAAATGTGAGCATGTAATTTGAAATACGTCTCACGAATAGAATATTTTTTTGTAAAGAATTGTACGATCTGCAAAAAATCTTGAGGTTTACAAAAATGTGCGAGCTTTGACCTCAAATAAAAAACTGTACAAGCGGGATCGATGGGGATTTTTGAAAAAATTTTTGTTTATGTTTGTGGATAGTTCTCGTTCCTTCCAGAATTTAGTAATTGATAACTTCTCGGTTTAAGGAACTGGATGAAAACACTTTGGATTCCTAGAGCGACGTTTCGGCGTTATATTCCGCCTTCCTCAGGCTACAATGATAAAAGAAATCAAAAAAACATCAATACGTGGATGACTATGTGGCTAGAACAAACTTATATCGATATCTACATAAACAGATTACAGGAACTATTACGAATTTTTTTGAAATTTAGGTTGTTTAATCAACTTTACTTTGTTGTTGTTTTTACTTTGTTTATGTTTAGGTAACGAAATAAATAACGTATTCGTTACTGGAACAAAATTCAGCTACCACACATATTCGCAGCTCAAAAAGGCTAGTGAAGATTTTTCACATTGAAAAAATGATTGGAATATTGAGAATAGAAAATTGTGTTATCTGTTTTCTTAATTATTTAATTGTTCGATGAACGAGCGGATTTTTTTCGGATTGAGTTACGGAAGCATCGGATTTTTTCGGATTTTTTGTCAGATATTTCGGATTATTCCGTAAATTACCATTGGCAACACTGCATTCTAGGGTCGGCAGGGTCGCTGTCTGCCGGACCTACATGTCCTACACCGTGCGAAGTATTGAGCCAACAATATCAACTTTCATCATAGTTTTGGTCTTTATTCTTTGAAAAGTTCTTAAAAAATTGTCGGAATTTCATTAGTTATATATATCCAGCACTCACGTTTATAAAAATTAACAAATACGATAAAAATTCGTTTTAAATAACAGCGATCTCTTGTAATTTATTATGTGAAACTGAAACTATCGGATATTGGCGGAAAAAACATTAAATAAGAGGCTTATCTAATTTTAATTGTTATCCGAATGAAATTCCAACACAAATTATTCAAGTTTGAAGCAATTTGACTAATTGATATTAGCGCTTCTCGATATGTTTACAATCTAGATCCGGCATGCCGTACCTGAATGAACAGAACGAACGGTCGGTCACTCGGTCGCTAGAGAAGGCATCTGCGGCGCTGTCTTCATAGCTCGATTGGAGATGAGCGTATTTTGTCTACGGACCGAGTAGATGTGGGATTTAAATTGAAACAGCGTATTTCAAAGAAGTTCCATATTCCATTGATATCAGATATCATATACCTAATATTTTTATAAAATTTATTGAGAGCTATGTAATGTTTCGAGAATTTCTAATACATTATTATTTTACACAAGTGAGTATTCGCATTTTTGCTGCTCCGAAATTTTGGGTCGGCAGTGCCGACCCTGCCGTCCCTGACGGGCCGCCACTGACTCTAATGTCTACCCCTTCTCTCCGTCCAATGATAACGCTAATAGATTTCTGGACATAATCGAAGTCCAATACCATGCGTCAAGTAATATAATCCTTTACGTAATTTGCATACCCTTAGTAAAACGCATGAGATATTCACTATATAACCTCGTTCCTCTTCCAATTCTGCATTCTTCGAAAGAAAGATTCATTTTTATTTCACCATCAATCAAATATCTAGCTCTTCGTAACACATATACTACATTCAACGATATAAAACTTTGTAAATCTTCAGATGAAAATGAAATTATGTGTATTCCTGAAGAACCTATTTATTTAACTCAGTCTAGGACAATTTGTGAAACCCAGCTTCTTACTGCTGATAGCGCAAATGGAAGGTTAGATATTTCTTGCGACACTTGAGTCCATCCAGCCTCCTACGAAATATGGAATAAACTCACATCAAATAATAATTGGATATTTGCGCTACCGCAGCAAACCTCAATAACACTGAACTGTTTGCCAAACTCACCTTTATCGTTGTTTATCAACGGTACTGGTATAATAACTTTAGATGGAGGTTGTAAGTTATACACTAGTACAACAACCATAGCATCAGATCCTTTCATAGTTAAACAAACCATCTTCAAGGAACCCTATCTTTCCGAATTTCTATTTATTACAAGATTGTTGTGAAAAATTAAACGATAAACCGAAGATTCCAAATGAAACTCTTCAAATAATTCTAATTCAATCGATTGGCCTAGATTATAATGGATTAAATATCGCGAGCCAAAAATTGGACGAGGTGAATGTAGAGGCGACAAAGTTGGACGAAGAACCAATGTACAGTCATTGAATTTATATTAGTATATAAACTGATAAAATACTTGTATACAAGGAATATGGAATACAGTCAAATAAAAAACCATAAAAGTTCTGAAGAGGAATTTTTAGGAAATTGTTGGCAAAAGATAACAAATTGCCTAACATTCAACATAAACAGCCGATCAAAATCTCCTGTCATAGTTGAGCATGATGAATAAAACATAGCAACCGAGGAAGTTCCGCTTAAAAGAAGTCCCAGGATTGCTCAATTAAAAGATTAATGATCTTATGTTGAATATACGTGAACTCTTACCCCAAGTTTCATAAAGCTTGATCCGGGAATCAACGTTTGATTGGCGAATAGACGTCAATTTGATTTCAATCGATAATTCAGTCATAATCCAGAATATCTTCCTCGCATTAAATTATGATATTCATACGTCCATTCAAATATTCTCAATTGCTACTTCTTCAATATATTCAGAAATGAACAGGTTTCAGTGATTTCGTTTTAGAAATCGAGTGACTGTCAAGTCGTTGATCGGACAATCAAAGTTTTTTGTAAAGTTTCCGTTAGAATAGTCATCCCTAATCAAAACTTCGCTATCTGCATTCCCATAATAGATAGTTCAATATTAAACTTAATTATATAACTCTGTAATCTGAGTTTGCCAATATTAAACTTAAATATGTAACTCCCTATTACCATGATTCATCCCTGAATCTCGTTATTCTTTGTTATCAACACCAATTACTGTGTCTTTCCATTATTTGTTAGTGAAAAGAATAGTAAACTCCTAAATTTTGGAATTCAATTCCCTTCGAACCCAATTTTAATTGAGTTAAGTCTAGTATAGTAAATCATCGATGTAAGCAAGTACTACTATAATACTGTAAGTTATTACAAAAATAAACCACTTATTATTGCGTCGTTTGCTTCGCAATTTTACAACAGGTAAAGAACTCTAAGGGAGATCGGCCACCGAATGCGAAGTTGAGCGAAGCTGAGAGTTTTCAATGCTAAATGATGAGCTACGTCACTCGATTCGTAGCTTGTCGATTATATTAGCATTGAAAACTCTCAGCTTCGCTCAACTTCGCATTCGGTGGCCGATCTCCCTTAGATTTTAGAGTTCAGTGCAGTTCGAATCCAAATTCAATTGAGGTGAGTCTAGTACAGATGTACCTACTGTTTTAAATCTCCAATGTAAGCAAGTCCAAAAGTTCCAAAATGAACCACTTATTATTATTGTGTCGTTTTCCATTGATGTTATGACAGGAAAGTTTTCAACCCACCGTTGAATCGCTGATAAAAGTACTATTCCAATTCCTAAACGCAGCTGGACTTTTTTTTATAACATCGATTCTAAAGATATGGTTTTTGCACAATCTGGCAACAAAACGCACGAATGTCGCTGTTTCCACACGCGGTAGTTGACTATCGAATTTCCTTGTCTGAACGCCATGTTTCCCCCCCAGTTATTCAGCAAATAAATATGATGACAGAAAGCTCCACGAACCTTTGTTCAGGTTTTATTTCAAATGGCTGAAGTATCTGTTTGCATATGGCACAAGATTTCGAAGAAACATCATTTTGTTTCCTTAAAGATTGACATGTTATCACAAAATTGAAAAGGTTGTTTACCTACCCTTGTAGCATAAAAAAAAAAATTGTTTGTTATGCGGTCAAAGAAAAAATGTGGGACCTATTTTCTTGCATAGAACTTTAACAGTAGAAAGTATTGAAGGAGAAAGCATCATGCCTTTTTATAGCTAAATTAAATTTTGATGAATTGTGCAGAAGTTATTTTCATGTAATTCAGTTCTTCAGTTTAGTCATGGATGTCAGTAATGACCATATCTATTAGATATTTATGTAGAATTAATAAACATATTGAGATTCTTATTGTGATTTGTTCATATTACTGAAATAGGTAGTTTTAAGAGAAAAAAAATATAATACTACGGTCGGCAAGATCCATTCAAGATTCATGTCTTGTGTATGTAAATATGGTTAAAATTTTTATCGCCTCAGATTGTTCGGATACTTGTGATCTGACTCAATGAAAGAAATGCTTTTCCGCCGATAGGTGAAAATTTCAGGTAACTTTTCCTAAAAAATGCCTTTCCACTTTCCATACAAAAGGTGTAGGTTAATGTCGTCATCGTTCACAATTTGGGAGGAGTAATTCGAGGAAAGACATACGTTCAGTCATCGAACATCAACATCAACAAAATTCCATAGCCTACTTGACGACGAATTTTTTTAAACTCATGTTATAAAATTACACAAGGTAAAGACTTGGCATATAATACCTTTACCAGACACTGCCAAAATGGCACGAAGGCAAGCATCTACACATATCCTGACTCAGCATTATCAGCAGTATTATAACTGATACTTTTATATGGCATTATGGCAATAACTATATATAATGAATATTTCCAGTTGTTGCAGAGTAAATCATTCTGACAGTGAAATTATATTTTGCTTTCAATATTGTGAAACCAATCTAACCGACTAGTAAAGAAGTGAGGATTTTCAACAACAAGGTAACTATTGCAAACCTAAAAGACAGAAATATAAAGTAAGATGATAAATGGTATGTTAGAGTGAAGGTCGTATACGGAAATATTAGTTGTTGACCTAAAACAGTTTAAATGTCCACTGGGATAGGAAGGTACATTTTTTTATAATGCAGCATACCTACAGGGGAAGACACAATCATGGCTTTAGGAGTCTTCGGAGTCAAGGCATATATATTTCATGGCAGAGTTGCGTTCCACGAAGTCCACAGGCAATCTCTTGTTATCAACCGAAGAAAGTTTTTCTCCGTAACACTTCGTTCGAAAAAATGATCGGTTATGGTATTAGAAGTCATGACGCGGCATCACGAATGGAGCACAGGGAAAATTTCATTCGAAAATAATGAATAAATAAATAATAAACGTCAACTGGGATAGGCCGGTAAATTTGTAAGGTAGAATGAATCTACAAAGGAGGACACAACCATGGCTCTAGAAGGCCAACCTGATTTAAATTTTTAAAAGATACTATTTTTGAGGCAGGGTTGATTGAAGACTTTTTTGCTAATAATTATATCGAAATAGAGATCCTATGAGAGAAGAATACTGTTGATGTTTGATTGGTGCACACTCACGTCTATGTCAACAGAAAAGAGGCAGGTATTGGCCTGACGATCATTTTTCTCCTTTTTTATAAAATAGCCAATGTTCAGGAACGTTTGCCAACCTTGTAAATAGGTTATAGAAAAAACTCTTTCAATGGAAACGTATTTATTTAAAATTATATTTGTGCCTTTCGGTTGCTTTCATAATTTTACAATCCTTGAAAGGTCCCCGGCACTCAAATTCAAGTGATATAAAAGAAAATTCGTATTGAATTTTCCAGGTGAATTTTGACATTATTCAGGCGTTTTTTTCGTGTTTTGTGGATTATATTTATGGTCTCATCCACGGACTAATAATTTAATCATTATTAGACTATCATTTCATCACAGAACACAATAGTAGTTGAGGCGTTCTGTGATGAACCCATAATCTAATAATGATTGAATTATTAGTCTACGGATGAAACCTTAAATATAATCCACAAAACACGAAAAAAACTCCTGAATATTGTCAAAACTCACCTTGAAAATTCAATATAAATTTTATTTTATACCAGTTGGATTTGAGAGCCGGGGACATTCTATGAATTGTAAAATGATGAAAGCAACCGAAAGGCACAAATACAAAATGTATAATAAAAAAACATACGCGTCCATTGAAAGCGTTTTTCTTGTTTTTCACAAGGTTGGCAAATGTTCCTGAACTCGTCCATTTGATTCGATTAATTCATATATCGAGGGTGTCCCAACACTAATGAATCAAACGTCACACCACGATAGAGTAGATCAAATACTATCGAATGTTGACATGGATTTTTAGTTGAAAACTACAATAGGTTTCTTCAATTGTAAATTCATATTATCGAAAACAAAATAATGCAGATTCATACCTTCCGTTTTCGTTTTGAAATCGGTTAGAGAAAAGAAAAAATGTCACATAAACAACAAACAAGAAATTCATATCGAAAAAAAAATTGGAGAATAAATAAACAAGTAGCTCACGTCAAAAAAATCCTGGGGAGTTGAAGGGAAAACGACCGCGGAAAAAATATTAACCTGTGAATACTCATTAAATTTTATTTGGCATGTCCGATGATTTAAAACCTTCAGCTTAATGCACGTTTTCAAAACTGCGGGAACTAGAAAAATCTAGAAAAAATCGAATTTTCAACACATCATTCCGCTCCGCGGAAATATGTTTATAAAAACTTCTACTCCTGAAATTATTACACTGAATTTTGAAGAACCCTGTATACTACTAAAAGATCACAACGTCTTGCACTGGTTCAAAATTATCCAAATAATGGAAGACCACGGACCGTAACGAATGAAGCTATTAGACAAAACATTGCAATTGATTTGAAAGGATTCACCTCGAATTTCTATGACAAATTTGGTACTATATGATACCTATGATTCGACTTTCAGTAGCGAGCTTTTATAGAGTTTCACAATATGAGCCATATTTTTGCGAGCTACAAACGATATAATTTTCCTTGACCGTTGTAATTTCTGCGAGACCGGTAACATGAAGAAGACTGTTATATTATAGTTGTTATTGTTTTAAAGAAATCTGTAACCCCCTTTTCATTCTTATCGAATGAAATGAATTTCGAGTACAGTTTTTCGTTTATTTGATTAATCTTTTTCGAAGACAAGATCCCACGTTTCCAAGTTTTCTCATAATCACCATTACGTACCATAAAAATAACAAAAATTAAAAAAAAAACCAACTGTTGAAACCAAGTTTGATGCTATTTAAAAAATATTTGAACGTTTTGTGAAATAAAAGCATTTTTCGTCGACCTGAACAAAAAATTACATTTTACGTACTAATTTCCAAACGAGAAGTCGGTTATTTTTGGAGGCAAGTAGTTTTCGTACTGATTCACTTTTCGTACTGATTTACTTTTAGTCCGGCTATCGTCACTAAGCAATATACTAGATCCCGAGGCAATTGAATCAATTATGTGAATACAGAATTTGATGAAAGCATAAGTGCCTGTGACAATAAATGTCATTTGATGTTTTTTACCAGTGAATTAGGTACATAGTCTGAATGTTAGTGTTCAGTATAATCAAGAATGGATAGTGATGGCGATATGAATAACAGTACCACTTCACCAGAGCTCAGAAAATCGGCAATTACGAACACCTAGGTGAGGTCATAAATAGAATAACTTCTTACTAGCATAAAGGTATGTGACGTCGACGAAAAAATGTAATATGCACCTCAGCAAAAACTGTCTATATTGTCTCGCCTGATTGCTATCCGCGGCTGCGCCTTGGCTATCAATTTGCAGGCTCGTGAGTATTAGACAGTTTTCGTCCTTGGTACATAAATAACTATTGTCATATTTTCCCGTACAATGCGCCGTTTTCGAGTATCTGTGAAATTTGAAAAATTGCGTACTTTGGCTGAATACAACTCTTTTCAAAAGATTCACAAAGTATTCTTCATATTTTCTCGTATAAAACAACGTTTTCGAGTAATTTGATGTTGAAAAAAGTACCTGCGAAATTCTAAAAATTGGGTACATTGGCCTGATACAACTCTGTTTGAAAGGTCTACAGATGTGTTGAGTCACAGATTTAGCTAGTTATTCTGTAGGTAATTTTGTTTTTCCAGGTGAGGCACTGCTCATTATGAAAACTAAATGAAAAAATTTCACAAGGAGTCAAATTGGTGGCATTTTCAAAAAAATTAATGACAAAATGAAAAAAGTACTCACTTCAAAAAAGTGAAGGAAATTTCGGCTTGCAGCTCTTCAGGCTTATCTGTGAAAAATACTTGAATTAAGTATAACATTTCATGATGGAGATAAGATTTGAAGGCAACCCAATAATTTCGATGGTTTTATATCGTACATAATTAGAGTAATCAAAGTATACCTACTCGTATATGCTTACATATACATTCGACAACCCATGTCACGAAAAGTCAGGACTATTATTATACAGGATAAATCAAAAATGTGTACCGAGCTTTCTGTGGCTGATAGTACATTGAAAAATAAATATAGTTTGATAAATAAACTTATGGCAAATGCATATTAAGGAAGATACATCCTTCCAAAATCATCAAAATAAAAAAAAAATTTCTCCTCATAACATGCATAAATGTGTGTTGTTGAAAATATAATTTCTTATTACACTTCTACATTTCTGATATTGTTATGAAGGGTGTTTTTAGAGGGTTAGTGAGTCATGACGTTTGGGACAACTTCTTTCGTTGTATTCGTTTTGGTGAAAAAATAAAAGCATTCGATGGATCGAAGAAAATGACATCAAAAAGGTACTCTTATCCAAATACAAAAAATTGATGAGTGATGAGTATACGGCTCTTTTCTTGATTTATTCGTTTTAGATGTTGGGAGATAAACAAACAAGGAGAAAAAAATAATATCCAGCTTACACTAACCTTGGCTAGAACTTTTTCATTTAATGCATATGCTATATTGTTTGATATAAAAACATATTCAAGAGAAGAGATATTGTATATTATATGACCTAGTGTTGAATATTTGACTGAAGTGATTTCAAAGCTGTTTAGGAAATATTTTTCACTATATCAACTTAAAGAAATATTTCTATTTATTAAAATTTTTCATGTATCATTTGAATATAATTTAATATGAATACTATATTTCTCGTATTTGAAAAAAAAAAAGATTTACGCTCATGTTACTACGTGAAGGGTTACAAATAAGATCATGAATGGTGGATAAGAATACTTCTTCTTTCAACGTGGAACTGGCTTAGTAAGAAATTCAAATATAGGATCTTGATTGACATAGTGTATAAAAATCATTTGGAACTTGTATTATGTGCACCATCAAAGAAAAGTAGATTAAATACATGGGTGTGGTATAAAGCCGCGATAACACATTACAACGTAGGCAGAAAAGAATTGGTATCAATAGAATTTGTAGAGATGGTTAGGAAAAAAAGAAACCGTATCATAGAGGATGGAAAAATTATCGAAGAAAAGTAGATTAAATACATGGGTGTGGTATAAAGCCGCGATAACACATTACAACGTAGGTAGAAAAGAATTGGTATCAATAGAATTTGTAGAGATGGTTAGGAAAAAAAGAAACCGTATCATAGAGGATGGAAAAATTAAATTATTTTCAAAGGAAATTTTTTGTTAGTGATCAAAAATTCTAATTTTAAAGAAATGTTATGTAGTCTCGTGATTTTGTAAAATTGGTTTTAAATGAAATGTAAAAAACACATGAAAAAACGTATTACGCAGTGTGTCTATCTATCTAGATGAAAAAAAAAGAGTTTTCGATAAAAATAAGTTGGAAAGACGAAAGTATAAAAACAGACATATCTGGCATAAAATGTTAAATTAATAACGATATAAATTTCACCCAAAACTAATTTATTGTAGTTACTAAAGATTTAAACCACTCACCTTTTTTAAACATTTAACCTTCACTGCTACACCGTTTCGTTGTACGGTAACCAACAAAACCAAGCAGTACCAACAACCAAACTGAAATAAAATCAATTATTATCAAGAAGACGTATTTTTCAATAATGATAATGATTGGAGACCGAGTAGCTGATTCCCACCATATATTCAGTTGTCGAAGACATGGTGGGGATAGGTTTTCTGCCATTGCAGGAATGTCGGAAAGTCAATGAAATATTCCACATTTTTTGGTTTTCACCGAAGAGTATCTGCGGTTGAATTATTATTATTGATTATATCTTCTTTCTTTTATAGACGATTTCTGTGAAATTTTGAAATAGGTCTCCCATTGGAAAATCGATAATAAAATTTTCATTAAACATGAAAATTAGTTAACCAGAATTCTCGAGAAGAGGAATATTGAAGATATTTATAATAATATTGGCACTCCCACAAAGAAGGTCATGCCTTTTTTTCGGTCTACTTAACCATCGAAAGCGAAAAAAACACAAATATTTTTAATATTTCCTCATAAGACATTCTCTATTAAACAGCAAGAAATTCACATCTTTGAAATGGAAGTTAATAACCTCCAGTATAGCAGTATATCGCTGAGATAACAAAAAATAATATTTATTTTACAGCATTTTTCTGTTCATTCCTTAATACGTAATGAAAACACAAATTTGAAAATGAAATTCATGTGCTTCCCAATATAAATGCAGATATTTTCAAAAATATCCTCAAAATTACCCTTCTTGATTTAAATTCGAACAAACTCAATTGAATGTTGAATACAAATGTAATTATTAATTTTTCAATGGGAAAATTCAATTGTCAAAAACAAACAAAAATTGAGTCGTAGCTTGAAATCTAGGAGGCCGGTTTAAATAAAATGGCGTGATTTAGTTAAATGACGTTGACATCGAAGGATTTCTAAATTTCATGATAATCATCCATAAAAAAGAAGATATAAGCGATTCAAGAATATCATAGAATTCCAATTTTTCATTATGAATCTAGAGTTTTCAGATTTGTCAATGAACGGAATTTCAGTCTGGTATAGTTTGGTAAGCATCGAATTTGTCGCCATGCAAGCTGTATACGGGGTGAGTCTTTGATTCGTACAAATATTTTAACAGTAGATTCTAGAAACACGTTTTTTTCATCACCATTTTTTCAGAATCGGCACGGTTTAAAAGATAGAGCCTGTTGAAAAACCATAGAAAAATGTTATCTTTAGTTCTATCTCACGGACGGTTTTATCGAATGAAATGAATTTCGGAATATAGTTTTTCATTTATTTGATATCTTTTTCGAACACAAAATATAACCCTCGTCTTTCAGTTTTCTCATTATGACCATTACTTAGCATAAAAATTCCAAAAATTCAAAGAACTCAACTCTTGAATGAATGAATCGTTCTGTAAAATAATGTATTCTTCGTATTTTCTTGTATAAAACAACGTTTTCGAGTAATTTGATGTTGAAAAAAGTACCTGCGAAATTTGAAAAATTGAGTACATTGGCCTGATACAACTCTGTTTGAAAGGTCTACAGATGTGTTATGTCACAGATTTAGCTAGTTATTCTGAAAGTAATTTTGTTTTTCCAGGGGTGGCACAGCTCATTATGAAAACTTTATAAACGGCTATATCTTTTTATCAGGGCCGAATCGGAAAAAATGTTATGTTATGTTTCGTTTGTCCTCAAGAATTTACGGTTCAAATATTTGTACGAGTCAAAGACTCACCTTGTATATCGATATGATTTCCAAAATTTAAATATTCATCCTAATTTACTTCAATCGAATCGTATTACTGTATGCGTGGATGAATACTGATAACCATGCATGATTCATTATATACTGTAGACGACAATTCAGAAAAGCCGTTTATTAGAAAACTTTCCGGAAGAATTCGGAACAAGCAAATAGTCGAAATCAAATAGTTCTTGATAGTTGAATCTCCAAACGTAATGAAACTTCGTTTCGACTGTAAAGATTCCAACTCTTGTTTCTCAAATGACATATTTTCAGCATGGGTCATAAATGAATGACAAATAGGGCAAATAGTGTTCCATTATGAAAAATAAACGACATCTCAACGATAACAGATAATTGGATAAACATCATAATACTTGAGTCAAATAGATGATTAATTTTAACAGGGAGCAGCTTTCATAGAGATTGAAGATTACCATTGATAGCATCAAAACTTTACTCAACATGTGTTTGCAGTGTTGTTTCTGAAACAATTTAGGATAACTTCACTTGCATACCCGATCAGTAGTTCAGAACCGATCTTCAGCAGTCTGAGTTCGGTTCTGTATTAGCTCTTGAGTAATTGAACGAATCTTAAAAGTTGCATGAAGCTTACAAGAATCAAGAACCTTTCAGAGATGTATCTACATCATTGCATCGTGTCATAGACATAGAGCAAAAAAGATGCCGGAAATTTATGGGATTCTGGATGTACCGTTGAAGAGGCTTTAGTGTCTATGAGGTGCATTTTAGGACCTGAGTTGATATGAAGTTTTCTTCATATTTTGATCTCTAGAATAACCCTCTGGAATAAATATACGTTCCTGTATACATGTAAGCTGTACATGTCAGCGTTTGGCTGGAATACAATCAGTGGCGTAGCTTGCCTTAGTGGGGCCCTGTATCAAAATGTGTTGAAGGGCCCTAAGGAAGGGTGAAGTAAAAATAAAAGTAGCAAAAAATGTTCGATTAATATCGAAATGATTATATGTACTTATAATTGAAAGTTCTAAGTCATACTTGGTGCTGGAAGCGAAATAATACACAATTAAATAACATACAAACAATATAAAATAATATACAAACAACATGAAATGATAAGCAAACAAATAATAAACAAAAAATACCGAAAATTAAAGATACGCTTTTCTAGCATTTATTTCAGCAAATCTATTTATCAAATCAGCCATAGCTGATGACGATTTCAGTTTTTTAAGTTGTTCCTAAGATGTCTAAAAACATCTTAGTTGTTCCCCCTCTATTGACAATAACGACATGTCTGACAGCCGTTCCTGTCCCATAGAAGTCCTCAGATAATTTTTTATGAGTTTAAATTTTGAAAAACTCCTTTCAGCGATTGCAGTTGTAACTGGAAGGGTCTGAAATAAAAGGCATACAGTAATATAGTCCGGAAAACTGGATGCAAGGCTATCGAATTTTATCAGGACTAATTCTAAAAGTTCTTTGATGGCACGAATTTTCTGAATTTCAGATTTTAAGTATTCGTATCTATCAGAATGATCGATTCGGTGTAATGAACGGGATTTTGAAATGAATGGTTGTCTTAGCAGTTATTCTTAAAAATGCTATTGTAAAACCTGTAAGAGGTTTTGGAAAACATTTTTAGGAATTTTTTGCTGACAGACATTCGGGGGCCCCTAAAGCCTGGGGGCCCCGTATCACTGATACCGCTGATACCGCGGTAGCTACGCCCCTGAATACAATGCGGAGCCTTGGTCTGAAGTGGCATTAAAATGGAATAGCTGTTATGAACACAGGCGTTGCATCATATCGAAGAAACGTATCTCAGTAGAAGAAATATTAGAAGAATTCACAATAATCAAAAATCCTCTTGGATACAGTTTGACTGAATTGAATTTTCGAAAGCAATTTAAAGATCAATGTTATCAATTATTTAGAAATGTTGAATTAGTGCTTTTCAAGTTAGTGCGACAGTTCAAATCATGTTCCAGCTTTATGGTGAACCTGAAACGCCGAAAATTTCAATGTAGGCAAGTAAATAAATCCTGCAATGATCAGTTCAAAAGTTATTGAGTTCAAAAAATATTAATTCCAGGAATTCTTTTTTCCAGATTGGAAACATTTTTATATGGTTACATTATTTGCGTCACTACTTCCTTAAAAATCTTGTCACAAAAGGAAAAAAAGTGGGTACCCGAAAATAAAAGAGGCAGTGGAAGGTAGTGATAAGTAAATTTTGAGTATATTTGAAATTATTTGTTCAATAATGTTATATTTCTTTAGGTTCCGTCCGAAATATGAAATCAAAAATAAGAAGAACAAAATACAAGCGAATCATCAGCTGCCACTGCTTCAATTTGTAACGTGGTGCAGGGGGAAGCATTAAACCATATGGACCATGTTTACTTTACATGGACGATAATATTTTATATGAAGTAGGCTCAGTCCTCAAGGGACTTGATGTATGCTTCCAACTGATACAATTGTTGTAAATTAAAAGTATCCTTATGAAACTGAACACATGGTTGTTCATTCAGCCGAGTATATATTGCCTTTGATAAAATTCCAAATATACTGAATAAAGTCAACATCTTAGATTGAAAAATTCATTAAAATGAAGTGCAAACATTGCAACAAAATATTTCCGTTGAAACAGTATTTTTCTTGATAACATGACACTGTCTGGTAAAGTCCTCAGTTGCTTTTCTTGCGGATATATTACCCGTTTAAGAATTTCAGTAAGCTCTCTTGAAAAGCATATTTTGAAATTTCATTCAGCTTGAAGTAATACTTTGAACAATACAAATCCGGAAACTGATAATGATATTTCTGTTGGAGTTATTGACAAAGATGACTTCCAAAAATGTGAATGTCTTTCGGGAAAGTAAAAAAATTGGGAGCTTTAAAAATTCAGTCAGACAATTCGAATATTTCTGAATTCATGAAATTGAAAATCTTGACATTCTCTACTCGATTATACAACAAATCTGCAATGAGTAGATCTGACGTGCAGTTTGAAATTGAAAATACTGCAGATTTTGTTAGGGGTATAAACTCAGTTTGGATAGAGGATAGGAAAATACACTGAGGCATAAAAATCTTTATTTGAGTAAAATCATAAGACTATTACATGACGATTACCATATTCTGAGTATAGAGTGATTGTTTGAGATAAGTTTGTGTTGAATGTACTGTCGGCTATTGTTTACTTTTGTGAAATTTTCTTGTAATATTGACCCATTTTGTTTATTTATTGAATGAATTTCAGCCCTGAGGAAGTAGAAATATGTCGACGAAACGTTGGCAAAGTTAGTCCTTTATAAGTTGATACTGCTCAAATACCTTTAATATTTTTTGTGTATATCATATTTTCCTAATTGTATTGTGATTTTACTTCTGGTTTCACAAAGCATGATTGGCTTATAAACATCAATTTGTTTTCAATCGATAATTCAGAATATCATTCTCGCATTAAATTATGATCCATTCAATGATTCTTAATTGATACTTCTTCAATATATTCAGAAATCAAAACTCTCAGTGATTTCGATTTGGAAATCGAGTGACTGTCAAATCGTGATTGAAAAATCAAAGATTTGTGAAACTTGCTCTTAGAAATCACTATCTCTGTGATTCAGAGGTTAACCGTTGTCCTGAGCACTTATAGTTTTGGGATTTCCCTGCAAAAATTAACTAATAATAATTACCTAATATTAGTGAAAATTACTTAAGTATTAATTTCATATCTTACTGACCCACTGTGATACGGATTTTGGTAAGATAGACAATTACCGGATCGAAGCGTAATAAACCAAATGAACCTAAAGTAGAATTAAAATACAATCACACAGACCTGGGTCCTTTTATGATAATAATTGAATCAAAATCTGTAGGAAATATCAGAAATATTTACCCAATGAACTGGGCGAAAAAAACAATTTCATTAAACATCAAGATAATAAAAAATATCTCTAAAAGAGATAAAAAGAGAATTTCAATTGAATTCGATTTCCCGCACAGAGCGAATAATTCTATTGAAGAAAATCCATTCGTTAACAATTCGGATATTGACGTCTTTATCCCATCTAGAATGGTCACTAGTAAGGGTGTCATCAAATATGTTGTTGGATCTGAAATTACATAAAATGATATAATTAATCACGCAGTAAGCAATGTTAAAATATTAGATAAACAACTGCATAGAAGAGTAACAAATGAAGGGGTGGTTTCTCATGTCCCATCTAATAATTGGATAATTACATTTCAGGGGAAAAACCTCCTAGATAGAATTGGTTTGTAGTAATGTATGAGACATGTTTCTTTATATGTGGGTAATAACCAGAATTATATTGATCATGTAAATTTGAATGATGCTTTTTAACGGGAGTGAAAGAAATGTGTATTTTCAATGACATTCCCTCATTTCATGTAACTGAGATTTTATATATTATGTATGATGTATTGGGGGGAATATGTCATTATGATTTGAAGAATTTATTGAACTATTATATACCTATCTCTTCGAGATATTTTAGATATAATTTTGTCCAACCCCTGGCTTCACCAATATGTTGGAAACTTCTATAAGTGAGCATCATAATCCTTACAAAGAATCATTCGATGATAGTCGATGAACGATGATTTCATCTAGTAGTGCATTACGTCTCAATTATGAGAAAAATTGGACCCCCGAAACATATTTGGTGTATGCGATTTGAATCCAAGCATTCTCAGTCTAAAATAACAACCAATAATACTTTTTCTATGAGAAATATTATTCATAGTCTTGCACTGAAACATCAATTACTTTTGGGCCACAGGGTTTTGGTTAGCAATGACTTTTTATGGAGACTCCAATCTGAAATGATGAAAATGTTAATATGAATAAAATTGTTAGGCTCTCCTTTAACCATGTCCAACAAAAAGAAACTATTGATATTGATAACATATTTAATGAGAAATAAGTAGGAATTAGATGGGAATTACTTTTTGCCAAAGTAGGCTTTTTTCGTGTTTCGTGCATTATATTTATGGTTTCATCAATAGAATTTTAATTTATTTATTATTAGACTATGGTTTCATCACAAAACAAATTAGTAGTTCTCATTACACTCACTATTTCTCACAGGTGTGTTTCTAAGATCTGTAATGACCATTATAGGATTGGGCACAAAGTTTGGCAATCCTGTTCTAGATGGCTAGATACCTAAAGTCGACATTATTAAAGATGTTGAACATTGCATCTCAACATGCCCATTAGATCAAGCGAACGAAAATCATTTCAGGTTGAAATGTATCAACGCTATCAACAACTTTTCCAACTTAAGCAGAAGACACAAACAGCTAGCAGAAGCATCTAAGTTCATCAGAGATAATCCTAACGTCACCATTGGTAATGCTGATAAAGGTAACACCACGGTGGTTATATATTATTATGAATACATTATGGAGGTAAATAACATACTGAATAACAGTAAAAAAATTTACCTCAAATTGGACGGGGATCCAACGAAAAAGGTACAAGATTTCATCAATAAAACTTTAAGAACTTTCAAGGACAACTCCAATACCACTCTGATTACCATCATGCGGGTGACTTTCATTTTATGATTGTGAACGATATAGAATAAATGTTTTTACACCACCATCTCCAACTAAATCATCTGGTAATAACAGTCCACTACATTAATTTTATAAAATCTGATAAGGCCCGATTTTGAAAACATACATATATTACATATGTTAGAGTAATTTTTATGTTTAAGTTTAATTTGATCAGATATGATGTTCTGTTTTTGGAAATATATAATATTTATTGTTATTTATCGCAAATAATACCATCATAAACAGCATAATATATAGTTCATTTAGATAATTATTATACCGCAATACCATTGATGATTTGTACTTGTATAGCAGAGGCATATTTTCTTTAGGAACAATACGTACAAATTGCTTATTGCAAATTATCGAAGGACAAGCTAGTCCAAAATGAAAAACGCGGATATTCTGTAGAATACTATAGTCTATCCAAATCCGAGAGGCCAGCGTAAACAAACTGACTAACGCGTGATCTTATTTGAGGTAGTCCTCTTATTGGTCAAAGCTTCAGGAACGCCATGTGTGCAGGCGGAAGTAAGAAGCACTCTCCGCAGAACCGCATTACGTTTGATTCATTGATTGTATGCGAATTGTTGTGCAGAACTGCAGAGGTCATTCATTGTTTTTTCTTCCGTAAATTCGTTTACAGTTGTAGCAAGTTATTCAAGTTACAAGCATTTAAGATAATGTCAAGTACTGATACTGCTGAGGAATCGCGTGTTGACTTAAGTCCTCCAAAAAAAAGACGTCTGAAACGACACTTCAGTGCCGAGATAAAAGAATTGATTTTGAATACTTATAAAATTGAGATTATTCAAAATGCAGGAATGTGTTTAAAGGACGTAGAACTCCGAGTTGCTGAGAGACTTGGCATTGGAGCTCGAAGTGTTAGGAGAATTATTTCCGAATACATAAATTCCGGTGTTCTATCACAGCCGGCAACAAATCAAAATCGGACCACCAAATGGGAGTCCTTATCAGATTTCGATAAAAATGTAATACGGCGAAAAGTTCACGAGTTTTTCTTCAGAAATGAACACCCGACTATAGAGAAAGTATTAAAAATAGTTAATGAAGACTCGAACTTGTCAAATTTTAAGAAGAGTACCTTCTCTATTATATTGAAAAAACTTAATTTCAAATATGGACGTCGCCAACGCAACAGTTTTTTAATGGATCGTGACGACATTAAATGTTGGAGAAGAAAGTATCTCACGGAAATTAGGGACTTCCGTGATGAAAACAGGAAGATTTACTACTTGGATGAAACTTGGGTAAATGCCGGTCATACTAAATCCAAAGTGTGGACCGATGAAACGGTTACATCTTCTCGGCAAGCGTTACTTGCTGGACTATCTACTGGATTGAAAAATCCGTCTGGTAAGGTCTTGAATTTTGAGTTTAACCCTCGTTTAAACCTCGGTTTCATAAAGCTTGATCAGAGAATCAACGATGGATTGACGGATGAACGTCAATTAGTTTTCAGTCGATAAGTTGGTCATAAGCATTCTGAGTATCATTCTTGCACCAAATGATTATCTATTCACGCCCATTTAATGATTCTCAACTGCTACTCCTCCAATATATTCGGAAATATGAAAGTTTCAATGATTCCCTTCGGGAAATCGAATGCCAAATCGTTGATCGAGCAATCAAAGTTTTGTGAAACTTGATGTAAGTACCTTTTTGGTGAAAAACAATTTCAACATTCTTTTTCAAATGAAGTGAATATATTTTTCCAGGCAAAGGGCAGAGTATTATAGTATGTCATATTGGCAGTGACACTGGTTTTTTAACTGGAGGACTCAGGACTTTCCAATCCAAAAAACTGGTGACTACCATGAAGAAATGGATGGTCAGTCCTTCGAAAAGTGGTTTGAGGGTATACTTCCTAAATTGAAGGAAAATTCTATAGTAGTTTTAGATAATGCTCCTTACCATTCAAGAAAAATGGAAAAAATTCCTAACTCACAATTCAGAAAGAGTGATATCCAACAATGGTTGAGGGAAAAAAATATTGATTTCACCCCTGACCTCATAAAAGCGCAATTGTTGGACATAGTCAGGCAGAACAAAGAAAACTCTGAAAAATACATCGTGGATGAAACTGCAAAGGCCCAAAATATTACTGTTCTTAGATTACCGCTCTACCACTGCGAACTAAACCCTATTGAATTGATTTGGGCCGATGTCAAGAATTTTGTGGCAGATAAAAACACCACATTTAAAATGGCTGACGTCCAAAATCTTTTTCAAGAGGCTCTCTCGCAGGTTACTTCCGAAAGATGGAGAAAGTTTGTGGAACATGTCAAACAAAAAGTTGACGTGAACATGTGGAAATTGGATAATATTATGGATGATATAACACCAGTCATCGTCAACTTAGAAGAAAGTTCTGCATCTTCTGACGACACTACGGACTAGTCACTTTTACAAAAAATATTGTTACACATTTATATACATAGTATGTATTAAAGTGGGAACTTTAGATTAATTGTTCATTACTGAGACTCGTAGATAAGCATAGGTACATATTTTTCACCGGAACTGGAACACATAAAAAGTTTCAAAATATAACGCTCTCGGAATAAAATTTATTAGTACACCTCTGCGTTATCACATTCTTGACGCGTGATCACTGCATGCTGCAATGTTTACAGCTGGCCTCTTGGATTTGGATATACTTTAGAATATGTAGCTCCCTGCATGGTGTTGCCAACTCCACTACTCCTTGGAAGGATAATAAAGGTGTAAGATTAGCATCAACATATATGGGGATGAAACACTGTGTAGACTTGATGGATCCGGTCTTACAGGTCGCTTCCGAATCAAGATGAAGACTAACTAATAATTGACTAACCGAGTATTCTTTCACCTCATAGATATGGCATACCTACGACACACATGAATAAATAAAACCTATCCAAACGAATTGAAGCCACAGCTACCTTGCTTTAGGAAAGAAGTAGCTGCAATACTTTGTAAGCATCTCAGGGAAGAGTAAATAAAAAAGTGTTGGTCATCCGAGAGCTTCGTCATCTTCTAAAGGAAAATTACCCTAACAAACGTATTTACCAATTGATAATACGAAGATGGATGCATTTGATCATTGGCCTGAAAGGCTAGATTCTTCCGGTAAGCGTCAAGGCAAATTAGCTGGGTGCAAATCAGAAACTCAGTGTACCCGTTCTAAATGCAAAATAAATTTATGTTGCACTGCTGCAAAAAAATTACAACACAACGATAAACATATTGAGCCGTATTCATAAAAAAAAGTTTAAGCTTATACTTGCAGAAAATGAAGGAAATCCTTCGGCTCGCATTCATAATATTTTGAGTAAAACCTTATACTTATAGAGTAGGAGCATATCCTTCACGAAAAAGTATTTGCTTATTCATAAGCATAACCTTTTCCTCTCAAGGAGAAGGATATGCTTCAATAATTTTGAGTGTGATCAGTAGCAGACTCATTCGTGTAGTGATCGGTGGTAGCGATGGTAGATGTTGTGGAATTGAGAGAGATCAAACACTACAAGCGGCGTTCATCCACTCCTATTCGAGATTTCAAAGATTTATACAGGTTTGAAGAAGAAAATGTACATTGGCTTGCCAACCAATTTTTGGGGATAAATTCTGAAACTCGGGGAGGTGCGTTATCATCCCTCCTTAAAATGAAGATATGTTTACGCTATCTGAGTGACCCTGGGTATCAGACAGGCATTGGTCAAGAACTGGGTGTAAGTCAAGCAACGGTATCTCGTACAGTGACTGCCGTTATTGACAGTATAGTTGCCCAATCAAATCAGTGGATAAAGTTTCCGTCAACCAGCAGTGAACTTATGGATGCGAAACATTTATGACAGAGCAAGTATAGGTTTCCAACAGCAATAGGTGTAGTTGACTGTACCCACATTGGAATACTGAAACCAAAGCGTCATGGTGATGAGTATGTCAACCGAAAGGGCCATCCAACACTCAATGTTCAAGCCACTTGTGATGCAAGAGAAATGTTCACTAGTGTGGACGTCAGTTGGCCTGGATCGGTTCATGATTCAAGAATATGGAGAAATTCACAAATAAGGGTTCATTTACAAAATAAAAAAAATGTAGTGCTACTTGCAGATGAAGGATATGGTATAGAGCCGTGGCTCATGACTCCCTTCAGAAATCCCTACTCAGGCCCTGAACTGAATTATAATAAACTTTTGAAGAAAGAAAGTGTTATAATCGAACGTTGTTTCGGTCAACTGAAACGTCGATTTCCTATTTTGCAATATGTTTGCCGAGTGAAATTGGAAAATGTTCCAAAAATAATTGTTGCCTGTTTTGTGCTTCATAACGTAGCAAAAACTTTGAAAGACATCGATTTGGAAGTAACTGAAGAAGTGATAGAAGAAGATGACAATGATAATGGCGAAATTGATGTACCTCTTCAACAGCAAGGACGAGAGATCAGAAGAAATTTGAGCATTGTAATCAACAACTTTTGTAATTGAATGAAGGTATAAGACTGTGTATAAAATAAAAGTTCAAATTTAATGTCTTTTTATTATTTACGTTATAATAATATGAAATTTTTTGGGTTCTCAGAAAACTAATTTCGAATAACAAAAATTAAAGTATTAAAATTCTTATGCGAACAGTTCTATTTTTATTTTATTTGAAACTTCATGTAGTCGTGCAAAAAAATTAAAAGTATCTAACATAATATGTACTACATTGTCAATATAATGTTTTAAGGAAAAATTTGGAGAATTTTTTACATATTGTAGTATGTTACCTCCCCCTCGTCAAAAATATTTGCTGTTGATTCCTCCCGGCGCTTCATCCTCTCCAACGTTTTCTCATAATATTCCCTTTGAACCTTAGTTGTTTTATACTGTTCTAAAAGAACAAGCCGTTGAAGCTCTTTGGTAGTAAGTCTTTTAGTTTCATTTGTTTCGTACTCTTCTGTTGCATTGTGCCAAATTGCTGGGGATTTATTGATGGCACTCCCGAGCAATTTGCGGGCCAACAATAGACCAAGAAGAATATTACTTTGGTCACTAGAGATTTCATTGCATTAAATACCAATCGGTTTCGTGCCCAGATGGGATAATTATCAGGGTGCTTTTAAAGGGCAAAGACATGATTTTTCGGGAATCTAATTTGTATGTAGCAGTATTCCCAAATAACCTGAAGTTTGTGTTAAATGGTGATCATGCTTGTCCTATAATGGAATTACTTGTATGTCCATTCCCAAATGTTGGAGTATAAACAAAACTACAATTATTATATTTAGAGCCTTGTGGCGCCACCTACCCAAACACACATGTTATATTCTATGTTCATTGCTCTATGACAGTTGCATATATGGGCGTGGCCCTTCTTCGTTTCAATTTCTCGTTATGTATGCAACAAGCACAAGCAGTACTCCGGTCGACGCTGTGAGGAACAGACGTCACTCTCATGTTCAAGTTTTCTTTCGTTCTAATACACGATAATAGTAATAAAGACTTATTATTATCTACCTAAAATCACCTGTTTGTTGTTTACCACACACCAAATTCCCAAAAAAACATATGAAGGCATCCAACTAAGTTATTTTTACTTACTATGTAACATATAATATTATTCCAGCATTCAACGGACTTGAAAATGATGTTTATACATCGAAACATGTCATCCTAGTTAATAAAATGGTTCTATGATTTGAGCCTGTTTAGACTCCTACTCCTTATCCTATTATCAAACGGCACTCATGGGTTTCCGAGAAGTTATAGGTCAGTTTGCATATGTTGACTATAAAAAAAATAAAAAACTACTTTTAGATGACTTGGAAAGTATGTTCAAAGTGGCAGTCAAACAGGGCAATTTTTTCATGTTGTACCACCAGTGCTGCAGATGTAAATTACCCACAGCGTATTTCCTTATTAACGGATTATGTGCTGAAGAAAAAGTTAATATGGTTGACAATGCTTGATCAAGTTGGTGTACAAATTTCTTCAATTACTTTTGATGCAGCAGCTACAAATTTATCAATGGCTACTATTTTGGAGGCGAAACTATGTGATATTAATAATTTTCACGGTTACTTTGCTCATCCTATTACCAAGGGGAATCTGTTTATATTATTTTAGATGCTTATCATATGGTAAAGTTAATTCGTAATATGTTGGGTGATTACAGAAACATTACGGATTACATGCTGCAACCAAAATAAAATCTAGACTGTTACACACACAAGCGACCACCCCCCACACATATGGCCACCCCCGAAGACATACACAATAACCGATTTCAAGCGAATAACCAACTGCATTCAAGCGCTTTTGGTCATTGTTGGTTATAATATCGTGACGTCATGAATTAGCCCATCAACGTCATCATTTTGGACCGCAGATGACCGGTGATAACCATACTCGAGAGCTGGGTTAACTCTTCAACGGCTAGCGTTGCATATATGTAACGAAACAAGTGTTGTCAAAAAACCGACAACACAGCTTCATTTAAGACTCTATTGCAAAGCCCATTGGCCGGCGTACTGCCCGAAGATGTCCCAACTCACATATAAGTCGTATTCGGGTTCGGATTTCGGACAGTTCAAGAATTGTTCTAGAACTGCGCAGAACTGTTGCGCACTAGTTTCGAATCCTAGAAACTGTCCGAGGATGGTTCTCATTTCATGAAAACCCGAACGCAAAAAAAGCGTCATATCTCAGCTGTATTCGGGTTCGACTTTCGGACAGTCCGAGAATGGTTCTAGAACTGCGCAAAGGATTCGAAATTCGAACCCGAATAAAACCTATGGCGCGTAAAATATGAAAAAGATTTAAATCTCAATCTCATCTATTATCTGTGGTTATTTTGTTCAAAATCCTCAAAGGTCTTTTGCCATCCATTGTTCGAAATATTTTGTGAAAACCCTCCATTCTTTTGTCCGAATTGTATTGTCGAAATTCTTTTGTTACCCTTTTGTTGAAATTATCTCGTTTGAGTTGTTATGTTATATTTTTTTGTTGTAAATATCTTGCTCTTTTGTATTTATATTCGTTTTTTGAAATTATTCAATTGTTACCTATTTAAAATTCAAATTAAAAATTTTTTTAAATTCTTTTTGTTCGAAGTCTTTTCTTGGAATCATTTTATGAATATGTCCGGCGAAGGTAAGTGCATATTAAAAAATTATATATTAATTAAATAACTAAATTTTTTATTATTCAGATTTCAGTATGAATCATTTCCTACTCCTCGATAGATCTGATGAAAAATATTTCAATAGAGAAAGGACCCTCAAACTACTTGAGCTCTATAAAATTTACAAAAAAAAAGTTGGTACCTATGAAGTGAAGTCGATGAAGAAGTTGTGGGAGTTGGTTGGCCGGGAAATGAGTAATCATTTTAAAATTACAATATCCGGCAGAAAGTGCGAAAACAGATTTAAAGTCCTGGAGAGGTGCTATAAGAAGGTTGTTGATAACAATAATGCAACAGGCAGGGGGAGAAGTAGGACGTTTGAATTTGAGAATGAACACAAAAAAAGGAATATGAGGCCAATCGTCCTACTTTCCAGTGAATCAATATTCACCGAACCACCTCCACAGTCCGGTGATCTTGGTGTCGTCCCCTGCCTCTCAATTGAAGAAGACAGGGAAGTGGTTATCGATCAGCCTTCTACTTCCCAACCAACTGTCCCTCAATCGGCTGAAACTTCTAGAACTAAGCGTGTTCCCAGCTGCTCCTACCAGAAAAGGAACGATATTCTGGTAGAGCTAAAAAATGATCTCAAGTCATTTTATAGCAGAAGAGAACAGAGGGAAGAGGAGAAATTGGAAATAGCTAAAAAAAGACTTGAACAAAAAGTGTTAAAAAATCAGCTACTCAGTGAGTATATCGAACTATTAAAAAAAAAGGATTAGTCGGTAATTTGTGTTTGTAGGTATATATGTATATATTTTTTATGTAAATTGTTTGTGTTCTTTATTTATTTTATTTATTTATTATTTTTGTCTGTGTTTATTAGTTGTATCTGATTTTGCCTTTTAGTTGAGTATTTGTTATTTTTTGTATCCCTAAAACTGCTAGCGTTACTTATATGTAACATTATTTTTTGTGAGAAATATATATATTTTTTAAAACTACTTGAATTAAAGTTGTTCAATAAACCTTTTCAAATAAGAATTTCAGAGATATCCTTGTATTACAAAGAAAAAAATAATTCCGCCCTTAGAGGGTTAAAGTTCTGGTTATTGGAGAGGTGAGGTTATAACATTGAACTAAAGAACTTTCTTTAGTTCAATGGGTTATAAGAAGAAAAAGTAAATAAACAAGAACCATCTTTGGTTACAATTATGGAGGATACCACTACCCTGTACCACGTTTATTTATCATTTGGTTGTAGCATACAAAAGGGTGAGTACCACAAAAATATCGTGAGCAACGTGAGTTGAAAATTGTAAAAATGGAGAATTATAGCTATCAGATAGTACTTAATATAGAAGGGGAGGATAAAACAATTATTGTTCCTGTTTAGACACCGTCGAGTAAACATCGCTTGGCAAAACGCTCCGTAAAGGTGCATTTATACCAAACGAGCACTGTTTTCGAACGTTTCAAAACGTTTTGAAATGTTTTCAAACGTTCGAAAAACTCAGAATAGGAGGTGTTCACACAACCCGCGCCTGTCCGAACGAGCAGTTGTTCTTGATAATTCAACGAGGTCTCTCTAAAGTGCACCGACATGGCGCCCTCATTATCTAAAATTGCAATTTCTACTGAATCTATAGTAATCAGAGTCTCTGATAGTAATACTCTCTCGAATGAAAGAACTACGCCAAAGGAGGAGACGAACAACCTGAGTCAATTCTTTTCTGAAACGAAGAAGTTATACCCAGCTGCTAGATGACTTGAGAGCAGGCGAAACTGAACTTTTTAGAAATTTCTGCCGCATGTCACTATCGGACATTAATATATTACTCGCCAAATTTGAGGAAAAAGTGTCAAGAAAGACACCAATTAACGAGAGATCATTCCAGCGTCGGCGTCGGTTAGACTGGCACTAACACTTCGATTTTTGGCTACAGGATATTCTTATGGAAGTGTCATGTACCTTTACCGAATTTCAAAACCATCAATATCGAAAATTATTATCGTCTGTCTGTGAAGCCATCGTAAATGGACTCCATTTCAAATGAATTGATTAAGTATGAAATCACGATTCGAGAGATCTCACCACAATTCAAAATGAATTAAATACCAAGACCCAATAACTTATCACTGGTGTTTTCGATGATATGATGCCAGAAGTGCAAGGAAATCCCTTTGAACTACTGTTTGCAAACAGCAAATAGATTCAGTGAGTTATTTTGTACTTACTCATAGCTTCTACACGGGGGATCAACTCAAAGCCTATAAGTCATTGCAGGCATATAAGTATTATGAGGCAGGATTTGTACTGGAAGTTCTGATGAGGCAACACAACGAAAATGTATTCATAATTGTAGGCAAAGTAAGTTACGTTTCACATAATAATTCTTAGTCTACCTCATTTTTTGTGTGGTAATTTTATAATATGAATACATGCATATTGTTGGATTTTCAATTTTTATTAGGATATTACTCCTCTTTTGGAAAATGTGGGCTGCTCTCATTATCTATTATTTATTCCAACATTAATGGTCAATTTCACTGTGAGCTAATAGTAAAGTATTGGAATACTTACAGTAACCATTGATAATGCAACAGCTCAAATAAACTTCCGAACAATACTCCATTATGAAAACATCACGTTAACACTTATTTAACTTGTTACAGGTGAAGCATTCGCAGAAATTAAATGCGAAACCTTTACAAGCATGGATACTAATATTGAAAGATGGTGGAATAGCCAGTGCCCATTGCACTTGCATGGCAGGATTAAGCGAGGTTTGCAGCAATACTCTTCTATATATCGAATAGTTATGCAGTAGCTAAGGAAGAAGCATGCACTCAAAAACTTTTAGTTTGGCAAGTGCCACACACCAAAAATGTGGACATGATCAGGGTGTGTGAAGTTGATTGGCCTGGAAAAGTGAAAAAAACCAAAGAAACACGTAAACCTTTACCACCCATCTCAGATAGTGAGCTCGTAGATATGTTGAGTAAATTTAAACAGATCGGCCTATCACCAGCACTTTCAAGGGTTGTTGAACCGTTTGCTAGTGAAATGGATGTGGCAATTTCAGATAATTTACCTATATCTCTATCTGACTATTTTGATCTTTCCTTAGTTGGCGAGGACTTCAATAAAATCGTTCAGATTGCACATAGTAAAATAAACATTACTGTCACTCAGGAGCAGAGTAATATAATTGCGGAGAAAACTAAAGGACAACACCAGAACAACATGTGGTTCAAATTTAGAAGTGGAAGAATCACAGCTTCCAAATTCAAGGGAGTGTGTCGCACAAATATAAACTGCCCGAGTATGTCTTTGCTTAAATGTATTTGCTATCCACAAAAAACAGCTTTTACAACAAAGCAAACTTCATATGGGCTGAAAATTGAAAAGATTGCTTTGGATGAATATTTGGTGCAGATGAGAGAATTGCATCAAGGTTTTCGGGAAAGAAAAGTAGGATTTTGCATATCTACAAAGCAGCTAGAGTTTGGTGCCTCCCCTGATATGATTGTGGAGTGCGAATGTTGTGGTCTTGCTTCAGTAGAAGTGAAATGCCCATTCAATATGCAACATCTCACGTTAGAAAAATTTGCTGCATTGAAGTCCTCATGTCTCGTCAAAGTTGGTGACAATTACTTTCTAGATAAAAATCATGCATATTATTACCAATGCCAGCTGCAGATGTTTGTTTTGAATGCAGAACTGTGTGATTTTGTGCTGTGGTCAGAAAGTATTTTGTCAATACAGAGGATAGCATACGACCCTAAATTTTGTACTGAGAATATTGAAAAAGCATTGAATTTTTTTAATCACGTGATAAAGCCAGAGCTAATAAGCCGCTGCTTTACAAACCAACCAGGAATTGTTCCAGTACAAGATTGGTGCATTTGTGGAAAACCAGATGATGGGCGTCCAATGCTCAAATGCGACAATGACAATTGCAAGATAAGCTGGTACCATTTCCAATGTTTTGTCAATATTATTCGGAATAACTAACATTTATAGTAATAAAGTATTGTCTAGAGTCAATTAATCCTCATAATTGAAGTAAATCTTTAAATTCCTTCATTCAACTCTGCATAGAAGCAAAAAATTTTTTTTATCCTAAAATCACAAGATCTGAAAAATAAAAGTGAAATGGTTGGTTAAATAGGAAAATAGTTTTACTTGTTCAAATTGTTAATCATCCAATACCACAAATGAATATTCAAATTTAACAAAATACATTTTTCTGTCATTACATCTTTCAACACCACATTAATCCATTGGAATCTGTGAGTCGCACATATTTATAAACGCACTGCAAACAGCAATAATTTTGTCCAATGCACCTACATGTCCTCTAGATGTTGATAGCATAGTAACGAATTGGACCTTGGCAAATTTTGAACTTTCTCTTCAGCAAGCCAATAACACGTTCTACGTGAATTCTCACTGTGGCGATATTCCCCGTGTTTTTCAAATCCACAGGATGAAGTTGGTTTATGCCCTTTGTGAAAGCTGGGATGTAGAGGTCACCTCCCAACATTTCAACTTCATTTCTAATTAAAAAACCTCGATCTGCCAAAATGATATCCCCTAGTAAGATGAAACTTAAAAATCCACAATTTTCCGTCAAATATTTGTCACTGGTCCTTCCAACCCATGCCTCAGATATATAGGATATCACTCCTTGAGGGGTTATTCCGATTAAAAACTTAACCCTCTAATACCCAAGTCCGCCTTGAGACTGGTTGCATATAAGTGGATACAAAATTATTCTGCCCATGTCCGCCTTCAGTATAGGTTCATTTTGTGAGAACAGGTGTTAATGTAAATCAGTTAACTATTTGCGAAAAAAAGATGTAGATTACATAAGCCAATTTGAAACTATACGGAAATACTTATAAAAAGGAGAAAAAACTTGGGCATTAGAGGGTTAACTGTCTGATGGTGCTTGTAGTTTGACCAAAATCGAGCAGCATTCAATAGATTTGATGGAGTTTCAGTGAATATTTCGAAACAATCAATTATAATTGCAACTCTATCTCCAAAATTTTCTTTAAAACATGCAGGTACATTTTTCCTCAGCTGACTCCTCTCCGGCCAATGCACAAGGTTTCGAAATTTCTCGTACAATATATCAATACATTTATAAAAAGTGTCCGAACAAGTACTTGACGATACTGAAAATCTATATGATAAATATTTAAAGGGCAAATTTAATCTAAGTTTCATTAAAGTAAGAAGCAGTTGCTGAAATGGAGATAAATGGCTTTTGTGAGACAAGTTCGGACAAATGTACTGAAATATTGTGAAGAGCATTTCTGATTTTGGAAACCCTGTGAAGTAAAGTGTCTTCGAATCATCATTATGGAATGATTCCTCAGTCAATTCACACTTTGACAATTTACTTTCCATGGAATAAATTCTAGAGTTGCAGAAATGCAGTTGTTCTTCCAACACTGTAATATCATTTGCTTTCATGTCAGTTTGTACCCCAACTCCAGATTCACCTTGTCCAGAACTATCTTCTTCATATTCTACTGCTTCAACTTCCTGTTCGTTTTCTGCATCTTGTGTTTCCAATGATCTTAGAAAAGCTTCTGCATCATCCTAAAATACACTCGCGAGCAACCAAATCGACTCAAGCCCTAACTCTGAGTATAGACTCTGTTTTCAAGAAAAGTATAGGAGATAGACAATACATCTGAAAGCTCCAAACTTCAGCTTTAATAAGATATCATCATTACCAATATCCGTTCTTTATCATTGTAATTAATGATAACGGAACATAAATACAGGAAAAACAGGAATTTGGGAGAGGTTGTTGTGGTTGGGTATTTTACAAATAAAAGAAAAGTGATTTAGAAAACACAGAACAATTTATCAAATCAATACTTGATCGACTCGAAGTCGATTCTTCATTGATCTGATCAACTTTTGGACGTCCTCTTGAGGTATGTTATCCCACTCTTCCAACAATGCTGTCTTCAATTCTTCTACCGTCGAAGGGGCTTGATTTCTGGCTCGTACTCTTCGTTTTAACTGGTCCCATAAATGCTCGATCGGATTCAAGTCTGGACTGAGCGCAGGCCAGTCCATTGTACGCATCTCGACTTCATCCAAAAACTGCTGGGTAATGCGCGCTGTATGATAACGAGCATTGTCGTGCATTAAGACGAAGTCCTCGCCAACAAATCCTTCGTAGGGAACAACGTGTCCCAGGAGAATATCGGTGATGTACCGATCAGCTGTAAGCCCGCCTCCTCGGCCTCCACCAGGCACGAAAACGAGCTCCGTCTTTCCCGCTAAAGAGATGCCGGCCCACATCATACAGGAACCACCGCCATATGCTACTGTTTCAGCGAAACAGCATTGGGCAAATCGTTCGCCCGGACGCCTGTAGACTCGGCCTCTTCTGTCGTTGCCATGCAGACACATTCTGCACTCGTCAGTAAAGAGAACCGACTGCCATTGGGCAATAGTCCAATTGATATGCTATCGAGCAAACTGAAGACGCGCTTGTCGGTGGGCTGCAGTCAATTTGGGCCCCGTCGCAGCCCTTTTTAGAGTGAGATTGGCTGCTTTCAAACGTCTCCTTACTGTCCACTCGCTTACAGCTACACCACGAACGCGTCTGAGTTCTTGTTGGACATCAACACCCGTCAGATGCCGATTGCGCAGCGATGTAGAGACAATGAAACGGTCGTCTCTGTCAGTAGTACACCGGTGGCGGCTGGTTCTTGGTCTTCGATTGAAGGCACCGGTCTCTCGAAATCGTCTGTAGATCCGGGACACAGCAGACTGGCTCAAGCGAAGCTGGGCAGTGACTACTCGCTGGCTAAGTCCTTGTTCCAACAAGGCAACAACTTGAGCGGCTTCTTCAGGTGTGGTATCCATGGTAACGTGGAAAAAATTAGTGCAATTTACGGAGATGTGTATCTGTCAACTTGTGATAAGCGACTGATAAGGTGTGCCGGTTGCGAGAGCTTCTAAAATGGTGGGAGTTAGCGCAAGTCGCGGGTAGCGTACTGAGCAAAACGACTCATAGTGCTATTGATGTGAAAATGAATGCATTAGATTTAAAGAAAAAAACAGAAAATATTAGTGTTTAGTGAAAGCTTGCATATTGAGCTTCCTCATAATATTTTTTTTATAAATACCTTGTATACTTTTCGTAAAAACAAAGTTTGTAAGCAGAATGAGGACTTGAGTTGATTTGATTGCTCGCGAGTGTAGTAAGAAAAATTAGCTAAGTCCATCTTGATTCAGGAACAAAAATGTTAACCTGTTTCAAACGTTTAGTACGATTAGCTTTTCTTGTATGTCTTTCAACTGCCTGTACATTCAAGGGATGAGCAGTATTATATCCCATGTGCTGGTTTGGGACCCAGTCAGGGTTCGCATTGTCTTCAAGGTGGGCTGGTTCTCCTTAAACATTTGTGTTTTCGATCATTTTTAGTGAAACTATATTAATCAGAAATGAATACATATCCAAAGTATCAAAATATACGAACCAGTTATGAAATGTCTAGAGCATATTCTTGCATATTTTTGTGCGGATTCATGAAAGTCCACCCGTTTCAAAGCTTTTCTCCAGGCTTCTCGACGTTGTTGGGACAATGTCTCAATATGTGGACCACGATTTTTCAACGTAGCTGGGATTCTAAAAAATCTCTCAACATCTCTATTTCCTCTCTTACCACAGTTAACAACCGCACAAAATGAAGGCATTTTGATAATAACGGACATTTCTGTCCAACATTTGCTTATATCCATTTTCAAAAACCCAGTTAAGCGGCCAATAAATCCAGGTAAACAAATTTTTCATCAGTTTCAGGTACTAATTTGTCATTTGTTTGCCCTCCAGCAAAAAATGGCGTCGAACTGTGACGTCACACTGTAATGATCAATTGAACTAAAGAACTTTCTTTAGTTCAATGGGTTATAAGAAGAAAAAGTAAATAAACAAGAACCATCTTTGGTTAGAATTATGGAGGATACCACTACCCTGTACCACGTTTTTTTATCATTTGGTTGTAGCATACAAAAGGGCGAGTACCACAAAAATATCGTGAGCAACGTGAGTTGAAAATTGTAAAAATGGAGAATTATAGCTATCAGATAGTACTTAATATAGAAGGGGAGGATAAAACACATGGGCGCCCGCAGGGGGGGGCCACGGCCCCCCCTGAGATTCTGATAGACACCGTTAGAGAAATTTTTCTTTCAGTGAAACTAATCGTAGATGATATTTTGCCCCCCCTGAGAAAAATTTCTGCGGGTTTCTGCGGGCGCCCATGATAAAACAATTATTGTTCCTGTTTAGACACCGTCGAGTAAACATCGCTTGGCAAAACGCTCCGTAAAGGTGCATTTATACCAAACGAGCACTGTTTTCGAACGTTTCAAAACGTTTTGAAATGTTTTCAAACGTTCGAAAAACTCAGAATGGGAGGTGTTCACACAACCCGCGCCTGTCCGAACGAGCAGTTGTTCTTGATAATTCAACGAGGTCTCTCTAAAGTGCACCGACATGGCGCCCTCATTATCTAAAATTGCAATTTATACTGAATCTATAGTAATCAGAGTCTCTGATAGTAATACTCTCTCGAATTAAAGAACTACGCCAAAGGAGGAGACGAACAACCTGAGTCAATTCTTTTCTGAAACGAAGAAATTATACCCAGCTGCTAGATGAATTGAGAGCAGGCGAAACTGAACTTTTTAGAAATTTCTGCCGCATGTCACTATCGGACTTTAATATATTACTCGCCAAATTTGAGGAAAAAGTGTCAAGAAGGACACCAATTAAGGAGAGAGCATTCCAGCGTCGGCGTCGGTTAGACTGGCACTAACACTTCGATTTTCGGCTACAGGAGATTCTTATGGAAGTGTCATGTACCTTTACCGAATTTCAAAACCATCAATATCGAAAATTATTACCGTCTGTCTGTGAAGCCATCGTAAATGGACTCCATTTCAAATGAATTGATTAAGTATGAAATCACGATTCGCGAGATCTCACCACAATTCAAAATGAATTAAATACCAAGACCCAATAACTCGATGATATGACGCCAGAAGTGCAAGGAAATCCGAATCCCATTGATGATTCGTCGGTTTACCGACATGAGACGGAACGGGATCGAGCTTTTTAAAACGTTTTGAAACAGGATTCGTAAACTTTATTCGGCGTCGATGAGTGTTTACACCGTCTGTGCATATTGCGTGCATTGTTCGCAAACAGTGCCTTATAATGAAACATTACTTTACCGGCATGTGAGCTCGAGCTCTCTGAAACGTTCGAAAACAGGGTTTGCGAACTCTGTTCGGCGCCGATGACTGTTTACACCGCCCGAACTACTGTTTGCAAACAGTAACCGATTTCAAGCGAATAACCTGGTCATCATTGGTAAGTACCAACAATAACCAACTGCATTCAAGCGCTTTTGGTCATTGTTGGTTATAATATCGTGACGTCATGAATTAGCCCTTCAACGTCATCATTTTAGACCGCAGATAACCAGAGATAACCATACTTGAGAGTTGGGTTAAAGTTCTGGTTATTGGAGAAGTGAGGTTATAAGAAGAAAAAGTAAATAAACAAGAACCATCTTTGGTTAGAATTATGGAGGGTACCACTACCCTGTACCACGTTTATTTCTCATTTGGTTGTAGCAGAGGCAAGGGTGAGTACCACAAAAGTGTCGTTAGCAAAGTTAGTTGGAAATTTAAAAAATGGAGAATTATAGCTATCAGATAGTAGTCAATATAGAAGGGGGGGACAAAACAATTATTGTGCCTGATATGGGGACTGCCCAACTTTTATTGAATGGTAAATATTTTATTGGACGTAAATATGTAATATTCTAACACTCTTGGTATTTTGTTTTTTAAGATTCTGATGCAGAGAATTTGGAGAGTGAAGGTATGTTGAAATAATAAAATTATGAATAATTATCGAATTTACCGTATCAAAATGAAATTTTTCTTTATTTATAGCTTTTCAAACTCAGCAATATCAGGCATCGAATTTCGAAGAGCTTGCAGATAGTTTGGAGAGTGAAGGTATGTTGAAATTTATTTATTATTATTCTTATGTAAGCATATGCTTACATTCTAATCTTTTGAAATCTAAAGAAGTCACTTTTGAATTAATTGGTGATAAACAACTTCTGAGCCATTCATCTCAAAACTAGGCTGAATGGAGTTGGTTCACTTCAGTTTTGAACCCCTCAATTATCGAATTTACCGTATCAAAATGAAATTTTTCTTTATTTATAGCTTTTCAAACAGAAGATGAGGAGAATATTTTTACAAATGAGGAAGGTGTGATTTGGATCAAAAAAAAACCTACTGATACCGATATTGCCGCCACACATCTCATGTTGAGATTAAGAGAACAGAAAAAGGAGCAGTTTAATAATAAAAAAAATAACAAGAGACAGCTATGGGCTGGGATAGCTGAAGAGCTGACAAGGAACCAATTTATGTTGGGGGCGAATGGCGGTGAAAGGTGCCGCCAAAAATTCGCAAATTTGACAAAGTCCTACTTGAAATATTTAAGAAACCAGAAGACAACAGGGGCAGCCTTCATGGAGCATCCTCCATTTTTTGAGGAGGTCCACTCAATCTTAGGTTAGTATTCATCACTAAGAGATTTTGAAATTTTCTGATTTTTAATTTTGCATTGAATGGTGTTTAGGTGAGAAGCACAAAACTCAACTCAAGCATTTAGTGGACAGCTTGGAGGATGAGCCCATGCCTGAGGCCTGAGGCTGCAAGAAGCGCCCTCATCCATTACTGGCGCTTCTTGCAGCTACAATACGAGAACGGAACCAGCCATAACTGATCGGTTCAAAAACCTGAGAGACACTCCAACCTCCAGAACAAACAAAGGGGATCTGGTTCTTCAGGAATTGAGGAGCCACCAGGTAGAACAAAGAAGACAGTTCGACGTGCTTGCTGCTCATCTAAAAAAAACAGAGGAGCATAGGGAGAAGCTCCTCAATAGAATGGAGGAATTTTTACAAGAAAGAGGAAGAGGCAGGAAGATTCTGATGGAGAATAAAGGGGCCTTTTCCTCTTTCTTGTAAAAAATTTGTGTATATTTTTGTTTTAATTTTTATTATGTATTTAATAAA
This sequence comes from Coccinella septempunctata, assembly GCF_907165205.1. Lineage (NCBI taxonomy): Eukaryota > Metazoa > Arthropoda > Insecta > Coleoptera > Coccinellidae > Coccinella > Coccinella septempunctata. The sequence goes on from NC_058196.1 coordinate 19,705,889, forward strand.
GTTCTTTTTTTATGTATAAATTATGTTATTCTTGAATTTCAGTGATATTTTCCTTCATTCGTTTTTTTTTGGTTTTGTAAGCTAGTGTGAACACAAATAAAACTTAGCTTGTGCGTATTTTTAAAGTGTTCACATTTATGAAAGGTCTGAAGTAAAAGACATGAAATAGAGGTTTATAGAATTTAAGTAACTATGTGAAACCATAGACTTTGATGTTGAACTGAAAGAAAAACTTGTCATTTAAAATGAGGAGGCATTTTTGTTTGCACATTATTGGCTGATAGCTGAGCATTCACTCCTTTTTACAGAATTGTTCGTAGGTTTCTACAGAACTTATGTTTTAATCAAAAGTACAGTTGATTTGGCGATTTCATATTTTTTTGAAAGCAATTTTATGATGCCTTCTGCGATCTTCTAAGATCTTGGATTTTTCATAAACGCTCAAAAATTTATTTTTAGCCATTTCAACATATCCAAAGACATTTCTCTCCGTGGAAGGAACTCGTAAAAAACAATTCCATTTACCGCTGCACATTTCTTTTATATATGTTAAAATATGAATTGGACTGATGATGTATCTTCCCTGAATTTGGTATGAGGGGTTCGAAAAATACATGAAATCTAGAGAAGCACTAATTTACTGAGAAATATATGAAGGGTCGCGGGGAAGAACGATCAATGTCAATTTTGTGACAAAATGAGATTGTCATGCCATCTAGTAGCTTGTTCCAGTACCAATCGCAACGTGAATCGAAACCGGGAAAAAAGATCATACTATTGGAGAAAATGAAGGAAGAAAAAACCCTGCGACGGCAAAGAAAGATCATTGTCCGCGCGGTGACTGGGAAAAGGGATCAACGTCAAAGTTTAAAGTCCACTCTGTTCCTTTCCACCGCGGTCATTTCATTGTTTTGTTTCGTGCTGATAAACATTTTTGTTGCGTAGTTCCTCAATAAACGTTATTTTGCATACGAAATGGATGATTTTAGTGAAGTTGAGTGTAGTGACAGTAGTGAGGGTAGGGTCGTGAATACTGCTGGTACTAAAAAACGAAAAATTACCTGAAGAATGAGTGAGGTGATGAAAAAAATTAAAGCTTGTTCCTACGAAATGGGTGACGACTGCCGATGTAAGAGGTACAAGTGTTTTGAATCTGTTTCCCTGGAAGAAAGAAAACGAATCTTGAAGGATTTTAATAATTTATGTGATTACAACCGTCAAAATGAATATTTAGGGGGTTTGATAACGATTGTCCCTGTCAAGCAACGGAGAAATACCAAAGACGACGATGAGGCAAACTTTCATACTGCCTCCTACACCTATCGTGTTCGATGTTACGTTGAAGGTAAGCTGCAAGATGTTCACGTTTGCTACAAAGCATTTTTAGCTATACACGGCATCTCTAACCGACGTGTACAAACATTGAAACGGAAATTGACTTTTTCTGGTGTTGTTGGTGACGATAAAAGAGGCAAACATGATAACCGACCTCATAAATTGAGTGTCGAAACCAAAACTGAAGTTTTTGACTACATAAAGGCTTTAAAAGGACGAAAATCCCACTACTCACCTAAAGACAGTTCAAAAGTATACCTTCCTGAAGAATTGAACATTAAAAAACTACACAGAATGTATATTTATTATATTATGAGCGAGAATCCTGATAACCTTGTTGGTTATACAACATTTCGTGAAATTTTTGAGCAAAATTTCAACATATCGTTTGGCTACCCTCGCAAAGACACGTGTAGCACATGCGACCTACAGAAGTCAGAAATAAGCCTCCTTGAACGCCAAATTGCCACTTGCACTGAAATTGAAACAATCATGAGACTGAAGAAAAGGAGCTGATGATGTGTGCTCCATGCTTGAACATTTTTTTTTAATATTCTTGACCCAGAGGTAAAAAAATTGGTCGTCTTCTGTGACTCTTGTGCAGGTCAAAATAAAAATTATACAATAATACGGTTTTTACATTACATGGTTTCCACCAAAAAACGCTTTGATTCGATAAAAGTTATATTTCCAATTCGAGGTCACTCTTACATGGAGTGCGATAGAGATATGGGGAAAATTAATGCCAAGTCGTACACTGAGATACCTGATGACTGGAGGAAAGTCTTCGAAGAGAGCCAACGAAACCCCTCACCTTTTACTGTGATTGACTGTGGCAAGACTGTTGAGTTCAAGACCTGGACTAAGTTTCTAGCTGGTAGATATCCAACGAAATGTCCTGTTGCAACAAGACCAATCCGAGTCATGATGATCGATAGCAACAAACCTCGATTTTTACATCATAAATCGACGTACAGTGGTGCCTTCAACTCTGCTGTTATTACACTAACTACGAAACAGATAAAGACCAAAAGGAACCAAGATGCCACTCTTGACCCTGCATATAGTGGCCCTCTTACTATAAAAAAAGCAAAACTTGAGGACCTAAAGCACCTTAAGCAATTTTTGATTAACCCATTAGCTCATAATTTTTATGAAGCACTTGCTACTGATGAGAACGACAGTGGAGAAGCCGAAGTGGAGTACCTTGACGATCCTCCAATAGACGATACTGAACATTGACATTGAATAAGAGCAGCCGTAGCAGGAAATACCGATGTAGAGGAGCAGCTGTGACGGGAAATACCGATCAAGGTCAAGGACTTTTTTAGGTTTACATTTTTTTTCTTAGTGAACCAACATACTTTTTAATTATTTATCTTTGTAACCTTGAATACAGATAATTGAAGAACATTATGGTTTTTTCCTAACTCAAAAACTTTACCCGACGTCATTTTATAGGTATTTAAACTTAAAAATTGAAATTCCCAACAATTGAAAAAATTGATATTGATCGTTTTTCCCCGCGACCCTTCATATATGTAATAAGAATCATATAATATATATAATAGTAATCTATGTAAAAAATTCAATGTGTTGCATACAATATTTTTTCTGCAGCCATAATCGCTAGTCATTGTCATTTGAAAACAAAAGAAATATACACCAATGTAACATGACAAACACTGTCATAATTAAATACAAAGTTCATGTTATTGTCAAACAAATCGTCCCAAAAAACTTCTTTCGATACTGTTTTTGTAAAGTGTTACTTTCCATTCAATAAATTATAGCAGAAGTTCCATTCTCCAGACTACAGCAGAAAAATTCATTACATCAAAAACTGTTTGCGATTACATCTCTTTTCACCCTACCCTCTTGCTGATCTTCCTCCTCTTGATAATTCAATATTCTATCAGCACATTCTATGGGAGCCTCTTCATCCCATAAGTCCTTATTAATCAAACAAAAATTATGGAGAACACAGCTTGCTGTGATGATTTCAACCGTTTTACAAATATTATACACATTAATATATTGCAGTCGTCTCCATCTTCCCTTCAATAATCCAAAGGCATGTTCGATCTTCACTCTGTCTGCACTCAACATATAATTATGTTTTTTTTGTTTCCTCGTAAGATTATTTTCTTTATAAGGCGTCATGAGCCAACTTCTCAGTCCGAAGGCACTGTCCCCTATAAGATGAAAATTTTCATCAAAAAACCGTGCGGACCATGTGACTCAATTTGATGATATAGTGAAGAATTTTGAAACACCTAGAAATTATTAATTTTATTGTTATCCATAGTTTGAATAATATTAATGTGTGATTTATTCACAACTTATTCAAGACATACTTGACATTAAAAGGCTTACTGATTTCTATAGCAGTTAACAGAGCAATAACTGAAATAATTCATACCCGGGAATCATGTGCAGATCCTGGAAATCCAACGAATATGTAAGTGAAGAAACAATTTCCATCGCATATAGCCATCAGATTTATTGAATGCCTTCTATATCTATCGATATAGCTATCTTGCTGAGCCTTCTCCACCTTAGCAAATATATGGGTCCCATCTATTGCTCCAACTGCTCCTTAAGTGTGAAAAAACAAAATCAAGTTTCAATTATAATTATGCAAGCATTATTGTTAAACAATGAAAAATTTCGATTTACTCACCTGGGTAATGAGGGAAGCTTTGTGCTACAGTGTGAAGCTCTTCATGGGTAGGAAAAATAATATATTTTTTTTTTAGTTGCAAAAAGAAATATATGATTCTGTTATTCACGTTCATCACTGTAGTAGGTGATACATTGAATCTGTCTCCTATTGATAATAAAGTATCCCCAGTAGCCAAATACTACAATGAAATCAGCAATTGTGATTTGAGGTCCAATGAATAGTGTCCTCCTCTATATTTTTTGGAGAGAATTTTTTTAGTATCTGCCTTCCCAATCACTTCAGTGAGAAGGTGGAAACTTTTCTTCGACAACCGGAACATTCTGAAAAACATATGCTCTTCATACCTTTCAACCCATGTTTCGACTAGAAACATTTTTGGTTTCATGGAATGAAATTTTGTCATCATAAACATTATCAAATTGGATATTGTTTCGAAATTCATCTGCGAATTATAAATATAGAAATGAAAATCAGATTCGAATATAAATTCACTAGCAAGGCAACTGCACTAGATGCAACTAAATCTTTTACACTTGACATGATTCACTGATTTCACTGTAAATTAAAGATTGATCTATAGATGGGAAATCTGAAATAAATATGCACTCCCAGTTTATCTACCAGCACTACAACAAAATAATAACAATAAATAAATCGTGGGCAGCACAGAACACAAATAAGAGGGAGTGCAGTGCAGAGACGTTGGTTATGTTGTTTTGCCATAAATACAAGTTATTCATCTATTGTTGGACCTAATAACCACAGAAAAAACCAAACTGTATTCAAGATTGTTGGTTATTCGGGATATAACCAAGGGCATAACCTCTAATAACCGCGGTTATTACTGGTTATTCGCTTGAAATCGGTTAGTGTTCGCGAATAATGCTCGTTTGGTATAAATGCGCCTTAAAGCGAAAGCAAAGAGTACCTGAATAGGGCAGTCTAATGCCCTGTCACTGCGCTGTCAAATCCCTTTAAAAATGGAGGTTGGAGAACATACAATTCATACTGCTAAGGTTGAAAAAAGAAGTTTAACTCTGTAACAGTTTAAAAATGAAGTTGTGGAAGGGGAATTGTGAAACGACGGATATTTCGTGTATTAATTTTCCATTAGTTCTCTTAAGTTCCTCTCAGAATCAGCGTATTCTCCGTTATCTGTGTTAAAGTTCGAGTGTTTATATATCTTCTTTTCGTTGTTTCATTTGTGTGTGAAACTCAAGATGCCCTCTTTTTGCTGCATGATAAATTGTGGAAGCCGTGGAGAACGTGACAATGTTCGTTTTTTCCGCATTCCTTCAAATTTGGCTAGTTATAAGCATCAACAGCAATTGAGAGAATTGGTCATTTTGAGAAGACAGAAGTGGCTAGCAGCAATAAAGAGAGAAGATTTTACAGAAGATGAAATCAAGTATGCACGTGTGTGCTCAAAGCATTTCATAACAGGTATTTAGTGAATATAATTAAAATGAATATTTGTTTTGAGTAATATATAAATATCTCTCAGGCGAACCAGCAGCTTTGAAGGATACTCTGAATCCAGATTGGATTCCATCACTACATCTTGGATATGGATATGAAAGAATATCTGAAGAAGATGGTGTCAAAAAAATGGAGCGATACAAGAGAAAAGGGTAATGTCTTTCTCTATTCTACATTTGTGGAATGCTTTACTAGGACAAATGTTCACATTTAATATATCATTTTTCACTTGCTTACAGATCAGGCAAGATGTGGAAGAAGCAGGACCATCTGATGCACCTCTTGAATTGCCTTCTGAAGACAATATTGAGGATGTATCGGTACAAGAAAATATCCAAAACTCACAAGGAGTCCAAACGGACATAACTAATCAAGATTTTATCTCAATGAAGGTAGAACTAAGCGATTTGAGACAGCAATTGAAGCAGATGAGAGAATTAACAATATGTGTGGAAGTATTAGAAGGCAACGATATCAAAACTCTTTATTATAGTGGCCTTCCAACATATATGGAGTTTGACAAAGTTTCAAATTTAGTTGTGCCTTACATAAAAACTAATTTGAACACAGTGCTATCGCCCTCAAATCAAGTCTTATTGACACTTATGAAACTCAGATTAAACTTGTATTTCAAGGATATAGCACATAGATTTGGCATTAGTCCTACAACAGCGGCTAATCATTTCAAAACAATTTTGGCCATTTTATGTTTGAGATTAAAGAATTTTGTTTTTTGGCCTGAGAGGGAAACATTATTAAGAACAATGCCTTCCTATTTTAAAGAGGCATTTCAGGAAAATACAACAGTTATTATTGACTGTTTTGAAATCAAAACAGAGAGACCAAATGATATGTTGGCAGCTGCTCAAACATGGTCACATTATAAGCATAGCCGAACTGTTAAATACTTAATAGGAATTACACCACAGGGCAGTATTTGCTTCATCACTGAAGGATGGGGAGGACGAGCATCTGACAAAAATCATAAATGAACAGTCTCAGTTTCTGGAAAATGTATTGCCAGGTGATACTGTAATAGCTGACAGAGGTTTTTTGATAAAAGAATTTGTTGAATTGTTTGGGGCTAGTGTAAAGGTGCCAGCATTTAAGAGAGGTAGATCTCAGTTCCATCCAATAGATTTGGAACGTACGAGAGCCATAGCGCATGTCAGGTTTACTAAGGCAAAAATATACAATTTTAGATATTGTAATTCCTATGACTCTATTGAGTGTGAAAGGTGACAATTCAATTTTGGATGAAATCGTTTTTGTGTCTTGTGTCCTAATTAATTTATGTCCACCAATTATACCACCATAATTTTCTATGTTGTAATTTATTCATATATTTTAGGAAAAAAGGAAAATTGCAGCTATAGTGGCATTAGCCTCTGATTCATTTTTCGATGATGATGATGAAGTGGAGGAGGAAATAACATGTGTTATGTTATCTTCGAGTATGATTGAGAAGCCTGTAGCTAAGCGCAGAGAGATCTGCATTCAAAATTATGAAGAAGTTGTTCTACATTATTCTCCATCAGGTAGAATGATTGCATTATTCTTTTATATATTATTATTTTCATGGAAAGTATCTCAAATTGGTATTTATTATAGAATTCCAAGGTCATTTTCGATTAGAAAGGAGGACTGTTCAGGATATTCAGCTACTCCTAACAATATGGATGCTAACTAATCAAGAAGTCTATAGGTTAGTTTTTTTTTCATTAGGAGATATTAAATCAGCTATCTATGGATTCGAGTAGATTTTTCTCTAAGGTGGTATTAAATAGTATTAATTCACATGAATTAACTTGATAGTTTTATTTGGTTAGGTATCATGTTTATTGCTACAATAAGAATATTTTGATATTGCTATATAAATGTATTGGTCCATACATTTTCCCAGGTCAGTAGCAGATAGATTCAATGTTTCATTGAGTACAGCCTGGGAATATTTCCAAAGAGTTGTAAATGTGCTGGTGGAAGTATCTTCAATCTACATCAAATGGCCTGAATCATATGAAAATATAAGTAAAAAATTCAAGAAGAGAGGAGGAATTGATGGTGTGACAGGGGCAATAGATGGAACCCATATTTCTATTACAACTCCTTCGTACATGTCTAATAAGTACTTGAATAGGAAACAATACCATTATATTGCTTTACAAGGTGTTTGTGATGCCTCATACATATTCACAGACTGATTTGCAGGTTATTTTAGAATATATTTACTTTTTCTTAATCGCACAATAGTCACACATAATCCAATTCAATCACAATTTTTTTTATTCTAGGATGTCCAGGAAGTGTGCATGATGCTCGGGTTTATAGGATTATTATTCAGACCCCAATCACCGAAGAGTAGTGTGAAAAGGAAAAGAATAATGGATTCCGAAAACCCGGAATTCTCACACCCCAGACAGAGGAGCAGGAGAAACTCCCTAATAAGATCCAAACACCACCCTGTCACGCTCAGCAATACTTATGAGCAACTCCCAAATGAGGAAAAAGAAGAAAATGCCGCACAAACAAGCAAAATAGTAAGAAAACCCAAAAGACCCCCACCTATCGTGATCCAGGGGATCTTCAGAAAACACCAAACGATCACAACAACCATAAGAAAAATTATACAGGGGAAATTTTTGATCAGGTACAATAAAAATACGTCCAATATCTACTGTGATGACCAAGCGGACCACCAAAAACTTGTGGAATACTTCAAAGGGTGCAAACAAGAATTTCACACCTATACCAACAAAAATGAAAAAATCGAGCCTTCACGATAAGAGGGCTCGAAACCGAAGCAGACGAGGAGGAAATCAAAGAAGAGCTAGTACAGGAACACAATATTCCAGTCAAAGAAGTACACAGATTGAAGGGCACAAGATCACTCATATATGTATGGTCATTACGGACAACACGGTCACCGTGAGGCAGCTCAGCGCTACCGTTAGGTCACTGCTATTCACGGCAATTAGATGAGACCGATACAGCAATAACAAGGAAATAATTCAATGCCATAGATGTCAAAACTGGGGCCACGCAACCTCCAACTGTTACTTGACTGCCCAACTTTTATTGAATGGTAAATATTTTATTGGACGTAAATATGCCGAATAAAACTGGAGATTTTCATTTATTGGGTGATTCAGCATACCCTAATGCCACCAATCTCATAACACCATATAGAGATAATGGACATTTAACTCGACAACAGAGACACTTTAATTATCTGCATTCAGCAACTCGTGTTCATGTTGAACAGTAATTCGGGCTGCTGAAAGGAAGATTCCGAATTTTAAAATTTGTGAATATTTATAAAACTGAAACAATACAAAACATTATAATCGCATGTTGTGTTTTACACAATATATGCATGCAGAACAAAGATAGTGATATAGATATTAACATTGATGAGTTAGATAGTGGACAAATAATTGATGAGATCGTTCCAGAAGACTCTGCATCATATAACAAGAGAGATACAATCTGTAGACAAATAGACACATAAATTTTTTCAAGCCACTATTTTGTTTTCATATCACTTACAACCTACAAACCCTCTGCCCCTTAAATTATGTAGTCAATGGTAAAGATTAAAACTCATTTATTAAAAAAAACTAACAAAATGAATTTAAAAATATCACATATCACAAAACTGGAAAACTAATAAAACAAAAAATAATACAAAACTGAAAAACTTACTCTAAAAATTTTTAAAGCACATTTTGATATAAATGAATAAAAATATATAAACAAGACATTGGCAAACTTGAAATAAGTAGAATTATTGTTCTACCAATTTCTCCAAAATTTTGAGAAGGTTGTCCTGCCTTTGCATTTTCTCCTCATGTCGTTTTTGGCAATCCTCTCTGAATTTTGCGAACCATTTAGGTTCCTCCGCAGAAGATCCTTTTCACTCCCCGACTATTGGCCTGTAGGTAAAAACAGAAAGGTCACTTAATTTGATCCACAACTACTTCTACATATGTAATTCATATTTTTCAAATCTTTTGTTAGAAAATGTTGAAAAACTGAAATACCTCTATATGTTGTGGAGTTGGAACATCTACAGGATGGGCAGTAGATGTAGAAGGTCCATCCAGGTTGCTGCAGGTCGAGATTGGATTGACATCTGGATCTTTACAGAAAATAGCATCCATTTCTTTATAAAATGGCCAGGATAATGCATCTGAGAAATTTTTTTATAGTTTTTTTTTCAAATTTTTAAATTTATTTTCGCACTGCTCAGGTGATCTGGGATCTGGTTGATTTAATCGGAAATGGTTTTCCACACTTTTTTATTTCTTGTCTTCTTATCTTGGAATTTAGATGTATTATAGTCATATAGCTGGATCAGTAGACGTACCTGAGGTGTGCTCCAGTGTATTTTGTCAGATTCTGAAATGATTCTAATTACATTAATTTGATTAATGCAACATGAATATTATAAATCATGCATGATATTACTCCTCCTGTTATTATACAATGTGAATGATAGTAACCATTAGTTTTGTCATTAGTCAGACTAGACGATGCCATATCATCGATTGGATTCTGGCTCATTGAATCATTCATCCTGAAATGATTATAATATAATAAATAATAATTATAATAATAATCAACATGAGTCGGGTAAATAGAGCTGGAGAAGCTGGGAACCGTTTCGCGGGACTCTTAGATTTTACATCTGGAGCCTTCGAAGCCTTGGTCGATCCTCTGAATAAAAGCGAGATGAACCTGCGTAACGGAGTTTTAGACGCCAAATTCCATACTCAGGTGAATAACGCGCGTCTCAACATAGGTCGAGATGTTATGAAGAAATTATCAACATAAATATTATAAATCATGCATGATATTACTCCTCCTGTTATCATAAAATGTGAATGATAAATACCATTAGTTTTGTCAAGTCAGACTAGACGATGCCATATCATCTACCTCGTCATCGATTGGATTCTGGCTCATTGAATCATTCATCGTGAAATGATTATAATATAATAAATAATAATTATAATAATAATCAACATGAGTCGGGTAAATAGAGCTGTAGAAGCTGGGAACCGTTTCACGGGACTCTTAGATTTTACATCTGGAGCCTTCGAAGCCTTGGTCGATCCTCTGAATAAAAGCGAGATGAACCTGCGTAACGGAGTTTTAGATGCCAAATTCCATACTCAGGTGAATAACGCGCGTCTCAACATAGGTCGAGATGTTATGAAGAAATTGGCAACATAAAAATTATAAATCATGCATGATATTACTCCTCCTGTTATCATAAAATGTGAATGATAAATACCATTAGTTTTGTCAAGTCAGACTAGACGATGCCATATCATCTACCTCGTCATTGATTGGATTCTGGCTCATTGAATCATTCATCGTGAAATGATTATAATATAATAAATAATAATTATAATAATAATCAACATGAGTCGGGTAAATAGAGCTGGAGAAGCTGGGAACCGTTTCGCGGGACTCTTAGATTTCACATCTGGAACCTTCGAAGCCTTGGTCGATCCTCTTAATAAAAGCGAGATGAACCTGCGTAACGGAGTTTTGGACGCCAAATTCCATACTCAGGTGAATAACGCGCGTCTCAACATAGGCCGAGATGTTATAAAGAAATTAGCAACATAAATATTATAAATAATGCATGATATTACTCCTTCTGTTATCATAAAATGGGGATGATAAATACCATTAGTTTTGTCAAGTCAGACTAGACGATGCCATATCATCTACCTCGTCATCGATTGGATTCTGGCTCATTGAATCATTCATCGTGAAATGATTATAATATAATAAATAATAATAATAATAATCAACATGAGTCGGGTAAATAGAGCTGGAGAAGCTGGGAACCGTTTCGCGGGACTCTTAGTTTTTACATCTGGAACCTTCGAAGCCTTGGTCGATCCTCTTAATAAAAGCGAGATGAACCTGCGTAACGGAGTTTTGGACGCCAAATTCCATAATCAGGTGAATAACGCGCGTCTCAACATAGGTCGAGATGTTATGAAGAAATTAGCGAATAAAGCGAATGATTTAGACGCGAGATTGAATTTGACCGAGGATCATATGGCGAAGTTACTTGACTATGCCGATAAGTTGAAGCATAGGGAAGACAATACGTGGTTAGGAACATTGGGAACGGCGGCCCAGACCGCCGGTACTGTTTTATGGAGCATACCGAGCGTTAACGTCATATGGGGCGTTGCCGCGTACGGAACTGGTGCTTTCCTGCACTGGATAGACAAAGAAGTTATCTCTTCTAGACTCGAAAAAGAGTTCGCCATTACTAGACATAATATAGTAGAAAACCCAGGTACTCATCTTGAGAATGAACCTATTGTACGTAACTGGAATGGGAATAATGAGAAAAATCTGAATGATGGAATAGAAGTAAGTGCATAATTAATAATTTTGAAATTGAATATGTACCTCCATACATCGCAACTCCCGTTGTATATTATAATATACAACTGCTGGAAATTGGTACAGTAATTTCTCAAACTTTATAAACCCATAAGTACTTTTTCTTTATTTTTGTTAAGAATTTCTGTTAAGTTTTTCCTTTTTTTCAATTTAATAAGAATTATGCCTCCCGAGGATGGAAGTCGTCTCACCACAGAACGTCGAAGGAACCCACCCACTAATCACCACCTTTACCATAGAGCAGCAGATTCTACCTCACCCCGAGGAAACTCGACAAGATCGGTACGATTCGAACTCACTCGAATAACCTACCCTTAAAGGTCATTAAACTAATATTGTCAATACAGAAAGGACTTAATGTTTGGCATGCTTATCTGACGATAGTTCACAATTCGAACACAGTTTATAATATCATAACATTTTGTGTTCAATAAAAAAAATTCTTGATATGCCATTCAATATTTGTTCTCGATCTTACCTTCACAGTTTGATTGAAATATTTCTGACATGCGACTCAACCTATTCATGATGATCGTTGTGAAGTTTAACATTGTGTTCATGATGTCCTCGTGGAAATTCCCTCAATTTTTGCGACAACTCAATAGACGGTAGAGGCAGTTTATAATATCATAACATTTTTCGAAGATACCAACAAAGAAGTATTGGCAAGTGTAATTTGTGGAAATTATCATAACCTCGCTTTGGTCTACTTTCAACCGAATTTATTTATTTTTTGATATTTCCCTAGGTTCCTCCAACGAAGGATGATCCGTTGACGAAAAAACTAAACAGGATACTGGGAGATTATGGCAAGGTGAAGCACTCATACCAGGGGATTAAGGTTTTGATTGCCCCCGGCATATACCGTGTATATGCTGCGCAACCGAGAGCAAACAATGTTGACAGAAGTACCTATTTTTCATCTTCAGTCCTTGAGAGACTGCATGAGGCGAGAACTGGCTCTGCAAAAAACCCCTTCTGGTGGTGCTGCAAAGAAGAGAAGAAAACACATGTACTTCGACCAGTTACAGTTTTTGCGGACCACGATGGAAGATCGTCAAACGAAATCGTCTTTGTGTTCGGTCACAGCTGAAAGCAATGAAGCCCCGATCACTGACACGGAACCAGTGGAAGTTCCTCCAATACCTCCTGTACAACCTACTGAGACACCTAAATCAATGAAAAAAAGGCCAACTAATAATAATTTCGGGCAGGATATTTTGAAGCTGCTTGAATAGAGCATCACCAACCCTGTGGATGATCTTGATGATGATAAGCAATTTTTGTTATCTTTGCTACCGCTCATGAAAAAGTTCGACGACGACAACAAAATAACAATAAGAGTGGAGCTAATGAACACCATTAGCAGGGTTCTGAATGACATAAAAGCACAAAAAATTGCCAAAATGCACTTCAGTCTCTGGAGCCTTCACAGGGAAATTCTCAGTGGCAACCACCCAACATCCCATGGCAGCCACCCAACATCCCATGGCAGCCGACTACTAATAACCAATGGCAGCCCCAACCTGGCCCATCATGGCAGTCATCACAAACTAGCTACCTTCCTCAGGTTACGCCGTTATCTAACGATGGTTCACAATTCAAACACAGTTTATAATATCATAACATTTTGGGTTCAATAAAAAAAATTCTTGATATGCCATTCAATATTTGTTCTCGCTCTTACCTTCACAGTTTGATTGAAATATTGCTGATATGCGATTCAACATATTCATGATGATCGTTGTGAAGTTTAACATTGTTTTCATGATGTCCTCGTGGAAATTCCCTCAATTTTTGCGACAACTCAATAGAATAGTTTGATTGAAATATTGCTGATATGCGATTCAACCTATTCATGATGATCGTTGTGAAGTTTAACATTGTTTTCATGATGTCCTCGTGGACATTTTTGCGACAACTCAATAGAATAGTAGAGGCAGTTTATAATATCATAACATTTTTCGAAGATACTAACAAAAAAGTATTGGCAAGTGTAATTTCTGGAAATTATCATAACCTCGCTTTGGTCTACTTTCAACCGAATTTATTTATTTTTTTAAATTTCCCCAGGTTCCTCCAACGAAGGATGATCCGTTGACGAAAAAACTAAACAGGATACTGGGAGATTATGGCAAGGTGACGCACTTATACCAGGGGAATAAGGTTTTGATCGCCCCCGGCATATACCGTGTATATACTGCGCAACCGAGAGCAAACAATGTTGACAGAAGTACCTATTTTTCATCATCTATTATACTTACCTTCACTAAGCTTAAAAACGACACAAGCTATGTTGTACTGTCAGTACTCTTTGGAAACATGAGCTCTCAAAACATAAAAGAAATATTCCATGAGATGCTTACTGTATTAGCAACAGTATTAAAACCTTTAATATAGGTATATTCCTCCAGCTGAGGAGATCCGGAAAAATTTGCCCAGACACTTTGAGCAATTTGATAACGTAAAAGTTATTCTCGACTGCACAGAAATTTTTGTGCAGAAAACAAAATGTCTCTGTTGTAGAATAAGATGTTACTCTCACTATAAAGGAAATAATACTATAAAATTCATGGTTGCAGTGACACCTGCAGGATTAATAAGTTTTGTTAGTAGAGCCTATGGGGGACGTGCTTCTGATAAAATAATTTTTGAGCAGAGTGTATCTTTGTTGAAACCAAACGAGGATGCCATTATGGTGGACAGAGGATTTCTTATCGATGAAATTTGCATGGAAAAGAGGATTAAACTTATACGTCCACCATTTATGAGGAATAGGAAGCAATTTACGCTTCAAGAAGCTGAAAGTAATTTATTCATCGCGAGGGCAAGAGTCCATATTGAACGGGTGAATCAGAGGATATAATATATATAATAATATATTATATATAATATATAATAATTATTCGACAGTCAGTGATTCCTATCACAGTGGGTTGAGTTCACAGAATTATGTGGAGTCCACGAACCATAATGCATTTTCAACGGTGGCTATGGTTACGCCACCCTACTGAAAATTCAAAGGTGAATCGAAAAGCAGGAGAAAGAATGAAAGTATTTTTCTTATGTTATATTCATGTGAATAGCGACACTCTTGTGTGGGATACGAACACAGAATAGACACAGGAGATCATTTGCCGGTGGCAACACCTCCATATCGTCTAAGTCCGCAAAAGACTGTTATACTGCGTCAAGAAGTTGATAAGATGCTACAGGAGGACGAGATCGAAGAAAGAGACTCACCATGGGCTTCTTCTGTGGTGATGGTGCCGAAACCAGGGGAAGGCACAAGGGTGTGCATAGATTACCGGAAACTGAACGCTATTACCAGAGCAGACACCTATCCTCTACCACGAATTCATGATCTTCTTCACGAAACTCGAAGTCACTCGTTCATAACCACGTTGTACCTTCGAGCAGGCAATAGATCCTTTCGTTTGCATGTTTGGCATACTTATCTAACGATGGTTCACAATTCAAACACAGTTTATAATATCATAAAATTTTGGGTTCAATAAAAAAAATTCTTGATATGCCATTCAACCTATTCATGATGATCGTTGTGAAGTTCAACATTGTTTTCATGATGTCCTCGTGGAAATTCCCTCAATTTTTGCGACAATTCAATAGAAGAGTGGGGGCAGTTTATAATATCATTAAATTTTTCGAAGATACTAACAAAGAATTCAGGGGCGTAGCTACCGCGGTATCAGCGGTATCAGTGATACGGGGCCCCCAGGCTTTTGGGGCCCCCGAATGTCTGTCAGCAAAAAATTCCTAAAAATATTATCCAAAACCTCTTACAGGTTTTACAATAGCATTTTTGAGAATAACTGCTAAGACAATCATTCATTTCAAAATCCCGTTCATTACACCGAATTGATCATTCAGATAGATACGAATACTTAAAATCTGAAATTCAGAAAATTCGGGCCATCAAAGAACTTTTAGAATTAGTCCTGATAAAACTCAGCATCCAGTTTTCCGGACGTTATTACTGCATGCCTTTCATCTTTGACCCTTCCGGTTACAAATGCAGTTTTTCAAAATTAAAACTCATAAAAAATTATCTGAGGACTTCTATGGGACAGGAACGGCTTTCAGACATGTCGTTATTGTCAATAGAGGGCAGAGGGGGAACAACTTAAAAAACGGAAATCGTCATCAGCTATGGCTGATTTGATAAATAGATTTGCTGAAATAAAGGCTAGAAAATGTTTTGTATTGTTTGTTTATTATTTGTTTGTTTATCATTTTATGTTGTTTGTATATTATTTCACACTATTTTCGCATCAAGTATGAGTTAGAACTTTTAATTATAAGTAGGTACATATAATTATTTCGATAGAAATCGAACATTTTTTGCTTCTTATATTTTTACTTCACCCTTCCTTAGGGCCCCTCAACACATTTTGATACAGGGCCCCACTAAGGCAAGCTACGCCACTGAAAGAATTATTGGCATGAGCGTAATTTGTGGAAATTATCATAACCTCGATTCGGTCTACTTTCAACCGAATTTATTCATTTTTTAAAATTTCCCCAGGTTCCTCCAACGAAGGATGATCCGTTGACGAAAAAAATAAACAGGATACTGGGACATTATGGCAAGGTGAAGCACTTATAACTTTTTCTTTCTTTTCTTTTTTTCTTTCTTTTTTTTAAAAGAAATAATTGTTCGACAGTCAGTGATTCCTATCACAGTAGGTTGAGTTCACAGAATTATGTGGAGTCCACGAATGCATTTTTAAAGGTGGCTATGGTTACGCCAGCCTACTGAAAATTCCAAGGTGATTTAGATCCTTTTTCATTGAAAGACCAGGACTTGGATTACTCGTCGGATGATATTCCATCTGTAGGATTTTTGGATATTGCTGCATATCTCACATTAAGCCATAGTTTTTATACCAACCAACTGTTGTGAAGGGGGCTGCCTGGAAATTAAGTGTCCCTATTTACTGCACACTAAAGAGATAACTTCTTAGGAGGATTATTTAAAATTAAAAAACTTCTGTTTGACCAAACAACATGGTGAAATAATATAAAAAAAAAAAACCAATATTATTTCCAGGTGCAAATGCAGATATTTGTTTCCACACTATCGTACTGCGATTTTGTTTTGTGGTCACCAAATTTGTTTTTCAAACAGAGGATACTACCTGATAGTCAATTGTGGAATGAGAATTTGAGAACAGTAATCAAATTTCATTCCGAAATAAATCTCCCCGAGCTGTTAGGTAGATATATCACCAGAAGGGAAGGCACTGCTACAGTCGAGTATTCGTGCACTTGTAAAGGGGTTGATGATGTGAGACCTATGATAAAGTGTGATAGGGACACCTGTGAAACTGAATGGTATATCTATGTCTAATAAAGGGTTATTTCGACTATGCCAAAGATTATTTTATCAACTTGAAAGATGATAAAGGTGAAAAAATTTTAACATCACATAGAAGAATAGGATTATTAGGATGGCTTATGAATATGTCCAGTATTCAAGGAATTGTGAGAAATCAAATATTAGAAAATCAAAATCTACAATATTTGCTAACTTACAAACTGAGTGAAGATCATTATTATTCGGACATGTAATAACTTGGAGGAGCCTTAAACAGTCTACTGTGACGACTTCAACATATCAAACAGAGTAGGTACCTTGCAATGAGTGATGCTTGACAAGAGCTGATATCACTAGATAAGTCTATTAGATAAATTATTGGTCATACGTTTTATCCAATTACATTGTGTGATAATTAATCGGCAAAAGATTGTACAGAGAAAGATGGAAGCCATAAACTTAAAATCTTCGACCTGAGTGTAGAAGAAATAAAAAAAAAGAGGAAGCTGGAAACAGAAAAACCACGGTAATTACTCATGGAGATTTCGTAAAACAGTGCGTAGAGGGAAAGAAGGGTGTGCCGGATACCTACTGATGAAAATTTAGGGGACAGAATGACTAAACCTTTGCCGTAAAGTATACAGGGGTACTTAATAGACAAAATCACTAATTATCTAGAAGAAAGATTCAAGTATACTAATATGTCCGTATGTATTACTCAGGTGACCATATCTAATACTGCTAAAAGTGAGAAAAAATTCTTGGAGGAGGAAGAAATACCTCTTTCGCGCTGGAAATTCTCCAGACATTCGAGAATGCCTGAAACGAGAATTAGCGAAAGAAAACATCACAAACAGAAGGCAGTTGATAGACAGAATAATCTATCATCGGAACCACTATGATATATTGAAGGAAATTGCGTTAAACTGCATAAATAACATGCCCAGAAGAGTGATTGCACTATTGAAAGGGGGAGGCGGTTTGACCAAATATTGATATCTTGACTAAGTCTCTCACAACATCCGCATGTTGCGAGCCAGAGAAATACCTGGACCATCTTCCTGGTATCATAGACTAATCCGCTTCTTAGCGTTGCCCACCTTCTTGTCTTACATCTACACTTATCTATTCCCATGGTTCGAGCGCGTTCCAAACGCCCTGCACGACGCTCTAACAAGCGCCGCACGCAGCCACGCCGTCAACGCAACCCTGCACTATCTATGTCAGCTGTCACAACCACCATCCCAGCCGACCCGCCCCAGCGACCCTTGATACTAAACATTCTGCTGTTCTTCGTATCGACCTTCAGTCTAGTACCGTTACCGGGTTTTCCACTTTCGGTTCTTTTCTCTCACCTGCCTTGTACAACATCAAAGGCTCTTCTTCCGAATGCTTTTCCATCTCCCTGGAAGAGATTCGCCGCCTCATCAACAAGTTCCACAAGCTCTAGTGGATCCCTGGAGATGAATCTAAATATAATTCTAGAGTATAAGGTTCGCGGTTCCAAAATACCCAGAATATAGGGCTACATTAAAAATGTATTTGGTCATTAAACCTCGAAGATTTTCAAACAATTCAGGTAAGTTAAAAAGTTCAGCCAATTCAGTCCTATATGAAGGGTGCAGGGTGTCTCCAGAGACATATCATTTTGGTAGAGTGTTTGTGGGAGACAGTAAGACATCCAGATGGTCCAGGAAGATATCAAACTCCTTTAGAACATCCGGTACTATTTGCTCTGTGGTTTTGTGCTACACCAGACTGCTATAGTTAGGTGAATTCATAATATTCTTAACATTATGTGTTGATTGATCAATTTTATCTGTATATATGTCTATATGTGAAAAATTCAACATTGGTAAAGCTACTGGTTTCCGCATAATAAGAAGGGAAGTGAAGAGTTTATGCGAACTGACTCCAAATTTTATAAATTGGCCTACCAACAGGAATGATGCAGCAATTATTTGGAATGGATTAAGGGAAAAAGGACTTATTTCAAAAGTTGTTGGAGCAACAGATGGTTGCCAGAGTGAATGCACTTTTGATAGTCTTTGATTTTATCATCGACTTTTCATATATTTTATTTTAGGCAGTTTGTGATCATGAATGCAACTTTACCCACGTGTATATTGGAAACTGTGGCTCTATCCACGACCAGAGTGTTGAGATTGGAAACTGTGGCTCTATCCACGACCAGAGTGTTGAGATTGTCAGAGGTATCTATCTGACTACTTCAATAATCCAGAGACTTACTTTCCAGAAGATTGCCATCATTTGGTTGGTGATGATAGTGCTTATACCCTTCATAGACACTTGATGGTACCTTATAGAAATAACAGGCATTTATTTGATCAGCAAATTTATTTCAAAATGAGCTTATCATCGGTGTGTGTTAGTATAGAAAGGGTGTTTGGTTTGCTGAAGAACAGATTCAGGAGAATTTTAAATTGCTGTCCTTTAAAAGATACACAGTTTACCCCGTAATATATATTAGCCTGTTGTGTCTTACACAATATTTGTTTAATGAACAACGATTTAATAAAGTGATGTCCATTAACACAGGTAATGTTTCCGCTGATCACCTTAATAGAAATTCCAATGACTATTTGTTAGCCGTTGGTTTGCAGTAGACTATGCCGATCTACAACTTCCTGCACAGATGTAAGGGCAAAAGGTTCTTGAACCTTTTGCATCAAGCTTTCCACAAGAAGATTCATTAGTTAATTACAACAAAACTCTCTACTCTGAGAATTATGAGACCTTAAATAAGGAACAATTGATGGAATTATTAAACAATAGTTTCATCGTTATATCTTCCGCAGAATGTGATGCAATTTTATGAAAAACACTTTTTAAGACCCTTCTTGGAGGGTATGATTTCGGAGGATGAAATTCGCAAGGCTTAACAAGGTTTAACAGTTTTGGAAAGAGTTCTTGAACCTTTTGCCTCAAGCTTTCCACAAGAAGATTCATTAGTTAATTACAACAAAACTCTCTACTCTGAGAATTATGAGACCTCAAATAAGGAACAATTGATGGAGTTATTAAACAATATTTTCATCGTTATATCTTCCGCAGAATGTGATGCAATTTTATGAAAAACACTTTTTAAGACCCTTCTTGGAGGGTATGATTTCGGAGGATGAAATTCGTAAGGCTTAACAAGGTTTAACAGTTTTGGAAAGAGTTCTTGAACCTTTTGCCTCAAGCTTTCCACAAGAAGATTCATTAGTTAATTACAACAAAACTCTCTACTCTGAGAATTATGAGACCTCAAATAAGGAACAATTGATGGAGTTATTAAACAACATTTTCATCGTTATATCTTCCGCAGAATGTGATGCAATTTTATGAAAAACACTTTTTAAGACCCTTCTTGGAGGGTATGATTTCGGAGGATGAAATTCGCAAGGCTTAACAAAGTTTAACAGTTTTGGAAAGAGTTCTTGAACCTTTTGCATCAAGCTTTCCACAAGAAGATTCATTAGTTAATTACAACAAAACTCTCTACTCTGAAAATTATGAGACCTTAAATAAGGAACAATTGATGGAGTTAGGAAACAATACTAACCCATATGGTCCCACTGTACTCATTTGGGTACAGTTGATCACCTACAGGCAATATGTCCCTATGATGGCATTTACCATTTACCTCCTGATGTAGACGTTCAAACTGATGAAGATGAAATTGACGAGGACAATTGTGGTACTTCGTTTTTACCAAGTGACGTACTAGGAGAGATTGAGGTTCATTATGACAATGACGAGGACGATTATGAAAATGACCTGCCACTAGCAGAATTACAAAAAATCTTGTGTACCGACCAACTAAACGTGCCAAAACAACCAACACGAGAAAAGTTGAGCCAAAGTGGACTAAAAATATAATTGACCTCAAAATGACAAATTTATATATAGAATAAATGAATCTTTTTTGAGATGTATGCATACGTTGTGTATTGTTTTCAATATTGAAATATTCTAAGATCCAACTTTTCGTGATATGTTCTTGAAGAACTAGAAGATTCAATCCAATAAGTAGGAGCTCAAGAAAGAAGTGTATGGGCTGTGGAAGATGAAGAAACTCTCATAAAACTTGATTTAGAGCGTCCTCCACTTTATGACCACACTTTTCCTATGGACAGAGGACCAAACTTATTGTAAAAAAATTGTGGAGAGACATTTTAGATGAAATGAATAGTAATTTTAGATTAAATAAATGGAGAATTTGGAGACCATGAGGCTTTCTTACCTTGTACATATGTTCTTTGTTCATTTCGTTGTTTTGTGTTGTGATTAGTTTTAAGTTAGGTTAGTAGAAGACTTCTGTAAGTATTTGTTAAAGCTTCGTTAAAATGGGGGGTAAGGGGGAAGGATGCCTCTCCTCTCAAATGCCAACCTCACCTACTAGACTGTGGAAGATGAAGAAACTCTCATAAAACTTGATTCAGAGCGTCCTCCACTCTTCCCATGGACAGAGGACCAAACTGATTGTAAAAAAAATGTGGAGAGACATTTTAGATGCAAAGAATGGTAATAATAATTTCATTTGATGTAATAGTAACGGTTCACAAAATCGAAATATGACGCACATTCTCCGTTTCTCTTTCACCACTAAATAAGGAAAAATATATAAAATTCACAAAATTCGATGAAAATACAAAATACAATTCAGATTCATTGATAGTTTACGTTTTCTCAACAGTTCATCAATCATTTTATCGGATTGAAGAAACAATTATTACAAAAATTACACGCAGATTGTTTTACGAGAAACCACAAGCATTTTGAGCTACTCACATTTTTGGATAAGACTTTGACAACGAGGCAGTGAATATTCATTTCAAGTTGCTTACAAATTAGTGTAAAATTAGCAAGGCTAATTATCCTTGAAGGATGAGGCAAGTTTGCCGAGAAAGGTGGAAAAATGTTAGTGCCGCTTATGTGAGGTCGCTCAAGCCACCAAAATCTGGTGCCGGAAGCAAAAAAAAAAACCCCACTACTTGTCAACGCACCTTGAGTTGACACACGACAAGTACCTTTTGTAGATGAGATGTCTGTAGACAACGAAACTGATATTCAACCGAAATCCAGACCTCTTATAAAAAAAAGTACTTCCTCAGCCAAGTGATGCAGACAGAGCGTTCATCGCGTGGCTTGACATTAAAAAAAAAAACAAAGCACAGACATCCGGCGAGCAGAAAATAGATGATAGTGACTTGTTCTTCTTTCGCTCATTACTTCCAGATTCATACCATTATTGTATGAACATTGTAGCTTTCAGCTTATACAATTTTACTACTACTACTACTACCACATAAAGGATTGTATGCTTGTTGGACACCTCATATTATACTTGGAAGGGATTGATTCAAATATTCGACCTTATCGAAGTGTGGATACTCAAGTTTATTATGAAATTGTTGAATTCGCTGAAGTCACAACAGCGCTGCATAAAAACGAAAATTGGTAAGTTCTTAGAAAGCATAGATTAACGGCTAGTTATTTTATTCAAGTGAATAATATGAACCAATTTAAGAGACTGATAATGAGTGATATGATATTTTACTACGACAAAAATTAATGAACATTAATTTAGGAACTTTTGAATTTGATCTATGTACAATCTATTGTTGTATTTATAAAAATTGTATTTTTATAAAAATTGTATTTTTAATTATACTTTATTGATTGAATAGTGTTATTATTATTACTATAATCTACGATGTTAACACAACGAAGTAGCTAGGTATCTTTTTAGAGTAGATCGAAAATCAGATGTAATCATCATAGTCGATGATCTCATTCATAACTGATGGAAGAAACTTGAATATAGTTCAGTCCTTGTTTCATCATACCAGAAGAATTCGAAAACATGCCACAAAAACATGATTTAACTTAAAGAAACTGAATTGCATAATAATTATAATACCAAGGTAGGTGATTTCCATTTAGTTGGTTGAACTAGCGAAACAATTGTAGAGATGGTAAGAACATGGTGGAAATAATGTACCTTAGTTTCTTCAGTTTTATGGTTTTGCAACCAATACCAGCCATTCAATTCGATATGTTTTTATTCAATATATGAGTAAATTTTGCAGGCTCAAGTAAAAATAAAACTAAGAAAAAATCAATCTAAGTAGGATTAGACACTCTGAAATTGGTTCCGTAGGTACTAAATTTGATTGGCTTCAATGGTTGATCAGCCATTCATAGAATTCCTCTACCTATCTAAGAATGGGTGATTTTGAAAAATATTCGAAAGTTCCAATCTATCTGTGGAAGCTATGTATTTCATTGAAAGGAGATTGTGCAGAACCATACAGGATACTTTTATGGTCTTCATTCAGTCATATTTACGGCATTGATTCCCCACTTCAACATATTGATGCCCCTTTCACTATTACTTCTGATGAAGTTCGTTGACCAATAAAAATCTGCCTGTAGTCCAATTTTTGTCTAACAGGAATATCGAACCACCATTGTAATTTTAGTGGGTGGCATCAATCTACACCTGGCGAAGAACACCTAGGCAGATTCTCCGTAGATATGATCAGTGAGTGAACCATAACACCATTTATTTAGGAACTACTACTGAACATGACCTCAAGCAACCTGTAAGGCTCCGAACAATAAACTATAATTGAAAGAAATCACACTGTTCCCTATTGATTACCATATTATTGGATTGAAGAATGTGGACAGATTTATTTAACATAATTATTCATTAGTTTCCCATCAAAGGTACCTTGTATGATGATGGAAGCCTCACAAATTTATGCCTACAGTACCGATTACAGACATAACAATAGGAGAAAGAAGAGAAATAAACCTTTCCAATAATAATTGAATAAGTTTTTGCACATTATGCATGTCCAAACTTCAATCGATCTGATAACAAGGAACTAAACAAAAGTTATTTGTAAGTACAAGAAGTGAGATGAAAATTTCTTCATGGGAAAAAAGTTTAATTTCTTCGGATTTATAAAGATTTATATTTCACGTGTTGTATAGAAATTTTCATTGCATTTTGATTAGGATGCAAATGATATCACTTTCCAGAGAATTATGTAATTCATAAAATGACATGAAAGGTATCGCTTGGTTGGATTGTTGGTAGGGCGTTATTCAATCCACAGGAACAAGGGAAAGATTTAAAAAAATCAATTCACTACGTGGATAAGCTTGTCAACTCACCCTAGTTGCTATGGGTTGAATGATGTCGTCTTCAAACATCAAAATGGAATGAAAAATTATCTGCTAGGTGTATTTATTTATTAAAATGAAAGATTTACGAAACAATCGCTACACATCTGATTTCAGCTCTACAAAAAAGAGAATCTTTTGAAATATCTTCGAATTTATGATCTTTACAGATTCAAAAGACCTTTTAGTGTATCTCTATTGGGCCCCCAGCATGTTTCTCCCAGAAGCTCTGGAGTTCGATTTTGGCATCAAATGGATTTTTTAGCCCCTTCTGAATCGTTTTGACTGGGGGTCCATGGATTCAATTTATATTTGAGTATATTTGGCCACTTGAATCATCGCTTTTCTGTTCACGTCGAGGGGAAAGCGTTGATTAGGAATCAATATTGACAGACTGTTGTTACTTCAGCAAATAAATGTCAAGATCTTGTAAATTTAGTTTATAATCCTCCCATGAAATATTTAGCATTAGTGAAATTTTTGATGAATCCAGGATATATCCTCGTTTCAATATTTATATAATAAGCTAGAGGAAGATCTTCATCCTAACTTCAAAATTGTAATAATTATGACGATAACGATGTCGATGAAATGGAATGGTGTTGCAGCTGATAATGCAAGTGAGAAGATGAGAAAAATAATTATTTTCCTACTCGAAACTTCGTTAAAACAACTTTCTTCTTATCATTCCTCTCAAAAGTTTTATGAAACGTAGAGTATATTGAAGAAACTGTAATAACGCAATGTAAGAAATTGTGGTTTGCTAATAAGTGAAAACAGTCCTGTTGAATTATTCGACAATGATTAGTTTGGAGTTCTGGAAATAAAATGCCCTTACAGTGTTGAAAACACTTGAGGTTATTCGCTTGAAATTATAGATTATAGATAGTATATGTCCTAATGCTACTTTGAACGTGTAATACTACGTTTAATAACTTTATGGCCTGCCGCAGACATGCAACTAAACAGTTGCGCAACAGTTTGATTGCAAGCGGTTCGAGGGCGCACACAAAGGCAATCGCTGCAACTTTTCAGTTGCATGTCGGCGCGGCCCCATATAAATTCATTGTGCTCAATTCTGCAACTAAACAGTTGCAAAACTGAAAAGTTGCATGTCTGCGGCAGGCCTATAACTCCATATTTCATTCTCTACTAGGTACAGAGATGCTCTATTTTATAAATATTTATGTCATCCTTGTGACTTCACAGGAATAGGATAATGAATCACAAAAGCCTTTTTCTTGACTAATGCCGCTGTACCTTCAAAAATTTCCAGGAAGCGCAAGAAGACCGTCGACGCCTTCTACGCAAACCTCGAGGGATCGAAACGCTCAAAAGTAGAGACTGGGAAAATATTATCCAGTATTACAGTAGTTCAGGAAGGTGTACCAAAGAATTTATCTTGGGAGGTTCCAGTCAAAGACACCTACTTGAAATTTCAAGTGTTTCCCAGCCTACAATATCAAGCCAAGATGGACGAGAAACCTCAGGAGGCGTGGCGTGTAGCGGAGATCCGCTGCAACATGACGATATCGAAAAACTCCGATACGTTCCAGAAAATAATGGAGCTATTGGAAGTCGCCAAAAACGACATCCTAAGTTGCCGAACACAGGACTCGGAGTAGCTGGTAAAATTGTAAAAATGTTGCAGAAATACGCTATATGCCCTCTATCGGACATTGTGTTTACCAAAGAATATATTGAAAACCCCGATATTGCACTTCTTCGATTAGATAACAAATTCGTCAAGGATGCATTGGATTTAAGAGCTACAGAAATTAATCAATGGAAGTTAGAACAATATCGCGAGTTTCATTTTAATCCCGAAACAAAGTGTCTGTGGAGTGCGCGGTCCTTAGATCTTAGATGATGTTTATTACGTATATTATACTTATCAAGAGTCGTTACAAATAGTAAATGATTCATTAGACTTTCAAATGGGTGATAGAGTAGCGGAATTCAAAAGTAAATTAGTTGATATTTTAGAATGTAGAGTGCCGAAACAAAATTGTCTTGTAATTGTGTCACCGCCTTCTGCGGATAAAAACTTTTTTTTTGATGGGGTAAGGGACTATTTTTTAAATGCTGGACAAATGACTAATCCAAATAAGACAAATCACTTTGCATATCAAGATTGTTACAATAAACGCATCTTATTTTGGAATGATGGAAAATTTAAAGATGTTATTTGGTGGGGATAAAATATCCTGTAACGTAAAATGTAAGCCTCAGGCCAATGTAAAACGAACACCTGTTATTGTCTGTTGAAATAATCGGGAAGTTTGAGATGCTAAAGGTTCATTTTATAATTTCGATAGTAGATATTTTCGAATTAAATACAGGTTGTATTAACTCATTTACTCTCTAGAAGTCATACTTTCACTATAACAGATCATTCCCAAGAAAAATACACAATGAAAAAACTACTTACCATGTTTTCAAGTTTTCTCCTTCGCACTACGTTAACGAACATTTCGTTAACGCACGAGAAACGACCACGTGGGTCCAAGAATTGAAACCACATTCTACCACCTTACCTACACCTACACAGTCGGAAGTCAAACAGAAACAGTTTGTGCGTTTGTCTGTGCTTTGCCTAAAACTTAAGTTTTCGGTTATGGAATGGAGGGAAAGTAACCTGTCAAGGGCAGGAGCGACTAGAAAGAGCATTTAAATCCAACGTTGCCATGTCGTGCGAAATGTAAATTCACGAATGACATTCATGTCATAAGATGGTGGCGCTAAATTCGCCATAATCAGCTGTTCCCCAAACAAAATATTAGTGGTTTTTGTTTATCAAACCAATTCATCAACTAAAAGCGGTTTCTTTAATTCTTGGTTGTATTTAAAGATTATATAGTTAACTGTATAATCTTTGACTGTATTGTAAGTAGTTTTAATCTTTTGGTTATATTTTGAGGAGTGAAAGATTAAGGTTAGTGACTGTTTGTTTTTAAAAAATTTTCAGATCATCTGGCTAAATGTTCTTCAAATTGTCAGAAATTTTCAAATATTCACATGCAGAAGTGTATTAAAAAAAAAAAGAAAATGAAACACTGAAAAGGCAACTACAGAACTTCTCGAACAGATATTTTTTTTTTGAAATCATAAAGGATAACAACAAACTTGTCAATATGTATACTGGATTGCCTACTGTCTATATATTTGATTTTCTGTAAGACCTGTTTGAAAATTTGACTCTGTATACCCAGGGGTGGACAGTAGCAATCATTCCTAAAAAAGATCAGCTAATATTAACTCTTATGAAACTAAGATTGAATTTACTCCACAATGATTTGGCCTGTAGGTTTAATTGCAGCCAAGCAACAGTTTCAAACATTATATCAACATGGGTTTACGCTCTCCATGAAATTATATTTAGTTACAGTACAGTCCTCAGTAAAAAAAGCTGGCAAAACAATAGAGTTTACTACCCAGATGTCTACGCATGCGAAGACCGAGGAAGAGCTGAGTACGTGGCTAACCGATTGGCTGAACGAGCAGTCTCCTACCCAGGAGACTTTATGCTTGTTAGCCTTCACGATGACCACGTGCACCCACGACTGCCCTTATTCCAACAAATCCTGTCGCTGCTCCTTCAAGGCATTCCAGGAAGCGCAAGAAGGCCGCCGAAGACTTTTACGCCGGCCTAGAAGTATCGAAACGCTCAGAGCCAGAGACTGGCAAAATATTATCCTCTATTACTGTTGTTCAGGACGGTCAGCCAAGAAATTTATCATTGGAGGTACCGATGCAAGACACATATGTGAAATTTCAAGTCTTTCCCAGTCTCCAATACAAAGCCAAGATGCAGGAAAAACCGCAGGAGGCTTGGCGTGTCGCGGATATCCGGTGCAATATGACTATGACGAGGAAATCCGAAGCATTCCAGAAGATAATGGAATTACTAGAAATCGCGAAAAGCGATATACGAAGTTACCAAGCACAGGACTCGGATTAGGGGGCAAGGTTTTTAAGATGTTACAACAGTAAGTTTATTTTGATGGGGTTCGAGATTATTTCTTGAACGCTGGTCAGATGACCAACCCTAATAAGACCAATCATTTCGCGTACCAAGATTGCTATAACAAAAGGATTCTGCTCTGGAACGAACCTAACTATGAATCTTCAGAAATGGAGAATTTGAAAATGTTGTTTGGGGGTGACAAGATAGCATATAATGTGAAGTGCAAACCACAAGCTAATGTGAAGCGCACTCCTATTATTATTTTGTCCAATCATGAACCCTCTTTTATGAGGCATCATGCTTTTCAAGATAGGTGTTTTAAGTTTGAATGGGCGGCTTCCCTATTTAAAGGAATTAGAAAAAAAACCCATGCCAACGGCTTGTATTGACGTTTACACTAAGTAAATACACCAACTTCTAAGAAGAGTAATGATAAAACAACTCCAACACCGAGAGCCTCAACTTACAAATTTTCCATAACATTTTATTTTGTGGATATGAAAACCAATCAGAATAATTGAAAAACGAGATTTCATTTTTAACTATGTTGAATGGGATGATTTCTCGTTATGATATATAGATATGACATTTACAAGAGAATTTAGAAAGAATAACTATACGACAGATACTTGATGAAATCACCTAAAATGATCAACTAAAGCTGCTTAGTGAATAGCCCTGAATATCAAGAAGACTAGGTTGCTTCGAAACGAGCAAGCTTGTTTCGAAAGCTAATTTTCTTGACCAGCGATTTAAGGAATTAGCTTTCGGAATCGAGGATAATGCAAAGAGGGCAGAAGAGTGAGTAACTGATGAAGCTAAATAAATTTACGCTCTAGCGCAATTTAAATAGTTTGCGATATAGCAGGAAAAAAATGGCCATTGTTTAGCAGAATCGTGACAGATTTTAGTTTCGCGCTAATTAATGGAACTCTTATATTTTTGAACAACATGGCATTGGTAGAATATTTGAGTTTTACATCCGGAGTTCTGAAATCCAATAATAACGAAAAAATAAAAAATAAAATTATTATAAATGTATGCTAACATCACTTCATTAAAATGGTTTCTGGTGATATTGATGACAATTAAAAAGATGAAAGCAACCGAAAATTCCCGAGAGAAGAAATTGCTGCTTGTATTGATATGAAGAATTTCGAATTAATCGAGAAATGGTATATAAATTTGAATATACCAATGCTGATTTTCCATAAAAATAGTGTATATTTGTTCAAAGAGCAATGGAAGATTTAGTCACAATTTGTCGACAATGCCAATATGCTAAAGATGTAATCGAAATTTCTTCTGAATTCCACGAAGGAAATGATCCTGAAAGGATGATTCAAAAGAAATTAAAAAGAAAATTTCTTTGGAAATCGAAAAAGCTTCAAGTAAACATTATAGAGAAACAAATGATAAATATACAATAACATGTTTTCACAGCCTGTTCTTAAGAAATATAAGACTAATTTGCCAATAAGGACAAGTCTGTTCATTGAACAGCATGAAATAAAAAGAGTAAAGTTGCATTTGCTATCAATTTGCGAACCGAAGTGAAATTCGCTTTGCTACAGTGTATATCGAATTTCAAGCTCTTGTACGACAAAAAGATAAAGGGTATAAATCTAACCTACAGAAGGAAAATTGTTGGATATCTGTATGGAACCACCTTAGGTTGCACAGGTAATGTATTAAAAGCTTCAAGTGATAGTATCAAGTACTAATTATTTATTTACGTTTTAGTGATGGAAGCAAAGACCAGGTTTTAAGGCCCGCGTGAAAAATTTAGGAAAGAAATCCATATAAAAGGGAAACTGGGGAGAAGTGGTGCTAATGCAAATAGCAGACCTGTTTGGCCCCTCATGAGCTTCTTTCCTTATGTATAAATGTGGTGAAGAATCAAATAGGGAGACCATTTCAAATATACCTATCGATACGGTTACTTGGATCAGATACGGAAGAAGAACATATATAGTTCCTCTATTCCGTCTTGTAGCAATGCATTCAGAAGTCCTACTCCGAAACGAAGGAAAAACCAGTCAGATACCAGTACGACAGATAGCAGTGATGCCAGTGGAATTGATTCACTTCTTATGGATTTATCCAGCAGCATTAAAAGCATAACGGAAAAAAAAGTGCATATTTCAGATGAATACGAATTATTTTCGAAATATTTGGCATCAGAATTGAAGGACATCGGTGAACAACATGCCAAAATTTTAATAGACGATATCCAGATGCTGGTGATAAATTTCAGGAGAAATTTTAGGGCTGGTTGATGAGAATCCCAGCAATATTTTTTCTTACTTGAAGTTATGTGATTTTTCTGTATTATTTTTGAGTGTGTTTGACCTGTTTTCTTCACATGTTATACTGATATTTGAAATAAACATTATTGAGATCATTGTATCAATTGATAATTCTTTCATTTGATTGATCTATTTGGTGTATTCCATATTGGAAAATGTACATCTTTTTTTAAATTAATATTTCATGGAAGTAGAGATATATTGTGCATGAACTGAGAGATCAGTTAGAAGCTTCGAAATATTACGCCAAGAAAGATACTGGCTTTGAACGAATTGGCAGTGAGAAATGTATATTAGCCTTTTTATGGTTTTCTAGTAATGAATCTACCTCATTTAGAGATGTAGCTCAGAGATTCAATTTATTTGTGAGATAAATTCCTACAGCATTGTAGTAGATGGCAAAGTTATTATTTGTCAATCAGTAACTGAACGCAGAAACATTCCAGAGGAATTTGCAAAGATGGGTTTTCCAAATGGCATTGGCTGCATATATGGCATACATATAAGGATTGAAGCATCCATCGATGATGTGGAATTTTGTATTTGAACAGAAAGAAATATTATTCTATTCAGATAGTTAAATTAATTAATCGAATGAATTTGCTTCAGTATTAACACTTCGTCGGGTTTCTGTTTAGAGGCCTAAGAAAATTTCGAATTGAATTCGAAATTTTGGGGTGGACAGTAGCCATCATTCCTAAAAAAGATCAGCTACTATTAACTCTGATGAAACTGAGATTAAATTTACTCCACAATGATTTGGCCTGTAGGTTTAATTGCAGCCAAGCAACTGTTTCAAACATTATATCAACATGGGTTTACGCTCTCCATGAAATTATATTTCTCCAACTAATGGAAAGTATACCTTCAAGAAATAAGAATGAACAATGTATGCCAGCTTGTTTTAGTACATTTACAAATTGTCGAATTGTACTGTACCGAAGTGCATAAAGCCGTCGTCCGTGAAGGAACAAAAATCCACATATAATTCATATAAACACCAGAACACTGTGAAGGGTTTAATTGTTGTTGCTCCAAATGGTGTAATAACCTTTGTCAGTGACCTATGTGCAGGATTCACGTCGGATGAAAAAATTGTAGAAGATTGTACAATTTAAAAAAAATGGTGGTTGACCGAACATGAGCGGTATAACTCTGTTTCAAACAATTACCTAGCCTAAATATTGGCTTGAGCAGGAAACGGTTATCTGCGTTGCTTAAGTTACGTGTCTTAGACCTTATCGTCTCAGGATACCTGTGCCACAAGATAATCCGGAGGAGGGTGCCTGAACGAGTGAATCATCGTACAACCACCAATGAAAAGCACATAGCTTTTGCAGCATAGAACGTCAGAACCTTGCTAGACAACCCTAAGGCCGACCGACCAGAGAGGCGAACTGCCCTAATCGATAAGGAACTGCAACGAACATCCATTGCAATATGTAGTTGCCCTAAGCGAGACACGCTTTTCGGACGAAGGTAGCTTGGTAGAACAAGCGTTTCTGGAAGGGCTTGCCGGAAGGGAAAATCAGAAACGACCTGGCCGCCAAACTAAACGAAAATCCAGTTGGCATCTCAGAACGTTTAATGACCCTTCGCTTTCCTGCAGCAAATAACACGTTTGTGAACATCATTGCAGTATACGCACCCACTTTGAACTCCTCTGACAATTTAAAGGACACCTTCTACGAAACACTCGTTGCTACATTAAGTAAAATCAAAAAAAGGGAACGAATTATTCTCCTTGGAGACTTTAACGCCAGAATGGGTAGATGTCAAGACTCAGAACTGTGGCCAGGAATAATAGGGAAACACGGCACAGACAGCGTCAATTCGAACGGAGAACGTCTGCTGGCTCTTTGCGCAGAACACAATCTCTGTATAACGAACACCTATTTTATTACGAGACCCCATTCAAGAGGGACCTGGCGCCACCCGCGCTCAGGGCATTGGCATTATTTCGACAATGTAATCGTGAGAAGAAAAGATCTCAAAGAGGTATTGACACTAAACCCAGAGCAGATTTGGAGTGCTGGACTGATCATAGGCTGGTAATCTCGAGAATGAAGATCTCAGTGCTCCCAAAATACCTACGCAAGCCAAAGTTACTAAGAGAGCGCCTTCGAATCTCCAAACTACAAAACCCTTCTACAAAAGAAAGATTCACGATTTCCGACAAAGATAGCCCAGAGCTACTGGTGGTGAATAGAGGATTTCTACTCGATGACATTTGTATGGAAAACAAGATGAAATTATACGACCACCATTTACGAGGAATAGAAAACAGTTTACTCTTCAAGAAGCTGAAAATAATTTATTTATTGCGAGGACAAGAGTCCATATTGAACGGGTAAACCAGAGAATCCCAGAGCTACTGGGATCCTTTCAGCAGAAATGAAGTCCTCCCTACTCAACGAACGAAGGAACACGGAAGGCAAACAGTGAAGAACACACTTTTAGAATATTTGAAAGGAACTAGGTACCATCTACACTTACAGTTCCAAAAAAAAAAGCTAAGAGTTAAACCTGGCAACTCAGTGGAAACAGATGACTTTCTGTGTGATACAAGCAAGGCAAATCTGAAAGAGTAAATGAAACCGAAAGTTTTTCGGAGGATGAAATATTGAATGGAAACTGGTCTATCCTCTTCATTAATCAACCAGAAAAAACCCTGAGAATAATCCGTATGGAATTCCGCGTAAAAAACAAAAAGTTTCATATATTTATAATGAAGGATGAAAAAATGGAATATCTATGACCGATTATGTTGGTCTCAGATCTAAATTATATGCTGCGAAAACTTCTAACGTTGATCTCAATGTGAAAAAACAACAATGGGTGGAAGAAGAGAATGAAGCTGATGAAATAGAATCCATGCGTCGAAATTATGGTACCACCATTTCAGGCTAAATTATTATCACCATGAGTGAACAAGGTATTAGTACTAAAAAGAAAACAGTTCATAATTGTAACTGCTGTGTTTACAATTGTTCTTCAAGAAAAGGTAAAAACGGGGCAATTCATTTTCATAAATTTCCCAAGAAAAATGCCTCCACAGTTATATTTCTAATAGCTTGGGCATGTTGGAGAAAGTTGAAAGATGAAAAGAGTAGATGAGAAGATTATTGATGGGGAAACCTGTTACCAACAGCATGCGTGTTTGTTTCCTCTATTTCAAGGATAGCAATTATGTTGCTACAGGTCAGTAGTAGGTATATGAATTTTCAATATAATTTGTTGATGAATTTTTTATCTTCATTTTTCATATGTTCGGTACTACATACAGTACCATGAAAGCCCTCAAACTGAAAGCTCTGGAAATTTACCAGAAAGGAAATTTTCAAAGACAATTAATAGGGCCAGCACTGCATGACGCAAACTGAGGTTAGAAAATCGAAGTGCTTTTAGAGGTGAGCATATTAATCCACAACTCACAACTGATGCAATTCATTCACATGAGTTGGATAGTACAGACACCCAAGCAGAAAAAGGTATTAGAAATTTCTGACTTGAATGAAGATGAACCATCAGTTATGAAGGCGTCATTGATTTTTCAAATTATTAAAAATGAGAATCTAGTGGAATATCATCAAGATAAAGGAATTCAAGTGCGGAGTGGTGATCTGACATGGAACTTCGTAAGCACCATTGAAAAGATGAGCAGTTGAATTCCTTGACTGGAATTTCAAATTTTAAAATGTAGAATTATTTTGTTGAGTTAATTTCCAAGTTCTACCCACATCGAAAAATGCATAAAGTGAGTACCAAAGAAAGGATCATTTGGGTATTCATGAAACTGAAAATGTCGATGAAGTTTATAGTGTT
Source organism: Coccinella septempunctata (assembly GCF_907165205.1). Lineage (NCBI taxonomy): Eukaryota > Metazoa > Arthropoda > Insecta > Coleoptera > Coccinellidae > Coccinella > Coccinella septempunctata. Next base: position 19,740,466 of record NC_058196.1, read on the forward strand.
GTCATTTCTGATCAGGGTTTCTCAAACTACTGTAAAAAATATTTTCAGTGAATATATTGCAGACTAAGCGAACATCCTGAAAGGCTGTATTCAGTGGCCAAGTTCTAAAGAGATATCAAAGAATTCACCACTTTGTTTCAAGAATTTTACTGAAATTCCAGTTATGAAGGCAGAAGTTCAGATAAGTCAATATTGAAACAGAGAAGAATAATTGAACAACTAGAACCCTCTAAAGATTAGGTGATGGTTGACAAAGGTTTTCTAATCGAGAATATTTGTGAAAAGAATTCAATTCGATTGACTAGACCTGTTTTTCTGAAGAATAAGAAGCAATTTTCTGAGGAAGAAGCTACATTGAATGTAGCAATATCCGAGGCTAGGGTTCATATGGAAAGAGTGAACCAAAAAATAAAGATTGTTCCCTCACCATTGATACTAGTCAAAGATATTGACAACATTTTGGTTTTTTGTGCTACGGTGAATTTGCGAACACCCATATGGGATGATGCTAAATTTTTCAAAAACTGATTCTTGTATACAGGGTGATTCAAAAGTCGAGGCGAAATCCAATTTTATAATCTACCGTCAGACTAGAAATGAAAACGTTATTTCGAGAATTATTTGTATTGATGGCACTCATGGAACCAACATGAGGAATAATGAATTGACCATTGTTTTAGTTGAAGATGAGAACAATGTTGGATTCCCTGTATCCTTTTTGATATATAATCGTTTGCATCAAACGATCCAAAACATTTTTTTTAGGTCATTGAGGGAAAGGCTTGGAGAATATATCAAATGTGAGTATTTTATGACAGATGATGATGCCAAATATTTCAAAGCATGGTGCCAAGAAATGGTGAAGGATGACAAGCCAAGACGTTTGTTTTGCACATGGCATGTCATAAGGAACTGGAACATCCAAAGCAGAAATAGATTGAAAAAAATAGAAAACAAAAAGGAAATGAAACACAGAATGAGGCAGATATTGAAGGGAACAACCAAATTGCTTGAATTGAAAGAGGAGTATTTCAAATATTTGGAAGAAAACTGTGAATATAATTTTTTGAAATATGAGTTGTGATGTTAGCAATTTAGGAAACTCAATTCTAATTTCATATTGTCTCAGACACTATTTTCAGAGTGGTGAAAGAATTATATTGTGGTCCCACTGCTATAGGATAAATGTTGATATTAACACTAACATGGCTATTGAGAGCCTTAATAAGTGATAAAATACAATTTATTGTATTTTATCACTTGTATCACTATTGTATTTTATCACTTGTATCTCTATTGTATTCAAGGGAAACCAGAACCGACGGTAAATATTTAAATATTTATACACTTTAATTATGTGATTTCTCGGAATATATGGATTTCAGAATATAAAAATTATTAGATTTTTTAGAAGATCTTGTAAAAGATAAAATGTGGAAGAAATAATTGATTTGGAGAGATCCAACACAAATTCCTACCAAAGCAGAGTGAATCGAGAAGTTCATATAAAGGCTGAAAAAGAAGTACAGGACAAAGTCCTAGTATCAGATCCTGGTGAGTTTAGGGTTTTCTCGACGTCGGTAAGTGGTAAATTTTATATAGTTAAATATAACGATATGTGCGACGATGAATGCAGAACCATGTATTGTGACCAATGCAAAATATGTATTCATAAGTATCAATGTCAGTGTTACACATTTATAACTGCATTATGTAAACATATTCATGCAGTTGCTTTGGTCGAAAAGAGGCGATTTTGTTGACTGTCCAGAGAAAATATATGAAAGGGAAAAGGTTTACGCATATATTTGGTGCATCGAAGAGAGTGAATGATCATCCTCCTGTCGAAGTAACTTCAGGAATGATAACATTTTTTACCCCACCCATGCTGCAATATGTGTTTCGAGTTTTTACAAGTAGAAAGTGTTCTACCAATATTACGTAGACACCTACCAGGTTGTATAAATACTATTTCAACGAGCCAAAATCGAAGCCTAGCAACTTTGAACATATCATATGTTCCTTTGTTGTGGTCTTCTTCTGTCTATTTCAAGAATATAACGAGTAACTTCACAACATGTTCAATCTGATGACTGGAATGTCAACTCTTGGCGCAGTAACCAAACTTGCAGGTTATGTTCCAGCCGACACCACTCATCGCTTCACAATCACCTGAGCATGGCCGTCTCACCAAGACGCCTCAAGCCTTCTCATCAACGCAATTTTTGCGACATCGCAAAAAGAATTGATTTATATGTAATATGCGAGGAGCATTTCGACCCGCATTGTGTGGGACCGTACAAGAAATTGAAAAAATTCTCCTTACCAACACTCAACTTACCTGGTAATGAAGAAGTTATTAGTGATAAAGCATCTCTTTCAAACTTCTGTTTTTGTCTTTACAGATGATCGTGCTGATCCATAAAGAAAAGATATATCTTTGCTGAAACCTACTGAAGACAAACCATCTGATCGAGAAGTTATGTACTCAAGATGTGATTTCTTGATTAGTCAAAACAAACTATTTACAGAATATTCAAGTCGAGCACAACCTTCAACTTTCAAATTAGAAGACTCCCCGAAATAATTGAGGGTACTTGTTCCTAAAAGGGTATACAGCAGAAGAAAAGGTATTTCATCGGTAACAGAGACATTTGGTTCAAAAAAGAAGCAGCAATGTGAAGATACCCCAGAAGGTACTATCTTTTGTAATTATTTGTTCAAGTGTAACTTGTTATTTTATAGAATCTCAACCATTAATGGATGAGGATCCTCTGCAGGGACAACCTGCCGCTGACTCTGTAACTGATCCTGTACCTCAGGAGAATGCGGAATGGGAAGATGTGCAAGAAGGTATATGTATAGAGTTTTTAGTAAATGTTTTTCGAATGTAATGATTGGCATTATTATTCAGAATCTGAACCAAGGATGGAAATGAGTCTTGGGACAGAAGTTAAGAATCTGAGTGGGTCGTTTTCGAGGACACCTTCAAGGAAAGGTATATTTCTTGATAAAATTTAAAATCTCTTTCGATAAAATTTTTTCAGCTAATACAAAAAAGATGAGCGCTGGAGAACTGTTTCTGTTACAGCAGCTGAGGACTATGAAGAAGAAAGTTCTCAGGCTAACGAACAGAAACACAGCCTTGAAGGGGACAATGAAGGCCTTGAGGAATTCAAATGTCGTGGAAAAACTCAACAATGTGAACAGAACAACATTAAACTTTTCTTATCACAACAAGCGAACCAAAAATTGGAAAGGGGGGTCGTCGGTTTTCTCTTGACGACAAAATTTTTGTCCTTTCCTTATATAAACAAGGTGGGAGAGGATATAGATATCTATCTAGGATATTCAGTTTACCTTCAAAACGCACGCTGACGAATTTACTTAGTAACATTCCGTTTGAGTGTGGCATCAATTCCCAAATATTTGAAAGTTTGGGAAATGCGATTGGTGAGCTGAAAAGATCAGAGAGATATTGTATCCTCATGTTTGATGAAGTTGCTCTAAGTCCTGGGCTGTCATATAATTTTTCCGGCGATTATATTGAAGGAATCGTGGACTTGGGCAGTGGTGAACGCAGAGGAGAAAAATATTAATGTTTGGAAATAATAGAGGCATATAGGGATATTCCCGCAAATGCTCTAATTAAAGCAAAAACTCGTAGTAATTGCAGAATGCTTAATCCATCCAGGACATGTATTACTATTTTTCATGAGTTTTCTCAACAAGTATTCAATGCTATTCCAACTAGAATAAATACATTCCATATCAAAAAAACCATCATTAACGAGTTGCGAAAGGAAAACATTGTAATGTTGTTTTGTTCTCAACATAAGGGGATCCACAAAGAATTCATTGAATTTAGCGTTAAATTCATTTTGCTTTTCTACATTGGAACAGCAAATAACATTATTCGTGGTAAAATAATTAACAATATTTTTCTGATCCCATCATGAAGATGGCATCAACTATTCACTTTCATCACGAATAATGTTAAATATTTTATATGAACGATTGGAAAGAAATGTTATAAATTGAAATAGAAGTCATAACTTCAATTGTGAGAAGTTTATATGCAATTAAAATCACAGTAAAGTCAATCACTGGTGAAACTTTTATATTTACCCAGTCTCTATGGGTACTAAAATGGCTTCCCAGGTAGCAAAATACGACGAAAATTATGTCGAATTGAGATGAAGATGAAGAACAATCCATCTCTTTGGGTGTTTTTGTTTACACTATCATAACCTAATTGTCAATGCAGGTTTAAACTTGAAGATAATTTCGAAGTTCAGATTTGAAATTCAGCCAGATATTACAATTTTTTCAAGGTATTCCCCTTGAGCTTGTTTTACTGAAAAATACTGATGGAGAATTGCAGCATCTCTAATAAAGGAGATATTCTTCAATAATGAAATAATTCGCTCATACGTTTTACTTCTACTCACCAAAAGCGTATAATTTTCTCAAACAGTATTTTGTTCTACCTACTGGTAGAACTATAAAAAAATGGTTACAAAGTTTGAACTGTGAACCAGGCCTCCTAACCCAGGTTTTTGAATATCAGAGGCTCTATTTTTTCTTCTTGTTAGTTTCAGTGAAAATTTCAAGTGCCCCGTAGCATATTTTCATATAAGTAAATCGGATTCCAATATTCAAACACAACTCATAACTACAATTGTATGAAGTTGGAATAGCAGTTAAGTTAATGACTGGTGACGGGGCACAGACAAATATTGCCACCTTCAAAAATTTAATATGTGATCTAAGTACCACAAATATGAAATCCTATTTTTCGTATCCTTGTGACCGGACTGTGAAGATTTTCTGCTAACTGGATCCATGTGATATGGAAAAACTGCCGAGAAATACGTTCGCAGAAACAAATTTGCAGACCGCCACAGGATTTTTGGCAAATTGTCAAGGAATTACAGAACACACAAAGAGAAGGAAGTCTAAGGTAGGCTAATTCCCTGTCGTCTCAGCACATTAATTATAAAAATAGAATTATGAATGTCAGATTAGCTACTCAAATTATACGTGATAGAGTAGGGGGATAGGGTTTTACTTCTTTTAACAATTTCGCGCAATATAAACGCAGCTTTACAACTCAAATCCAGCAACACTGAATTCAGAACAACGCGATGTACATATAGGCGGTACAATTCACAACAATAAACGAAAGACTCTTCTTCGTTCAGGGTAATGGATATTGTGGTAAAACATATCTGTACAATGTTATAATAGATTGCTGTAACGAAATGATGGAAATATCGATTTCCTCTCTTACAGCGAATTAAGAGGATGGTTCCAGAAGTAACCGTTCTTTTCTATAGGTGGCGGTTATACTTAGTGAGAAAATTTTGTTTATGCAGAGCTCACAGTAAACTACAATTCCTAGACAGAAGACTCCAGGATTTCAACTTGTCAGGTGCAAGTAACGGGGACGATTAAGATATCGGATCGGATCCCAACACCTCAAATCCAGCAACACTGAATTCAGAACAACGCGATGTATAGGCGGTACAATACACAACAATAAACGAAAGACTTTTCTTCGTTCAGGGTGATGGATATTGTGGTAAAACATATCTGTACAATGTTATAATAGATTACTGTAACGAAATGATGCAAATATCGATCTCCTCTCTTAAAGCGAACTAAGAGAATGGTTCCAAAAGTAACCGTTCTTTTCTATAGGTGGCGGTAATTATTAGTGAAAAAATTTTGCTTATGCAGAGCTCACAGTAAACTACAATTCCTAGACAGGTGCAAGTAACGGGGACAATTAAGATATCGGATCGGATCCTAACAACTGAAATCCAGCAACACTGAATTCAGAACAACGCGATGTATAGGCGGTACAATTCACAACAATTAAATTCACAACAATTAACGAAAGACTCTTCTTCGTTCAGGGTGATGGATGTTGTGGTAAAACATATATGTACAATGTTATAATAGATTACTGCAACGAAATGATGCAAATATCGATCTACTCTTTTAAAGCGAACTAAGAGAATGGTTCCAGAAGTAACCGTTCTTTTTTATAGGTGGCGGTAATTATTAGTAAGAAAATTTTGCTTATGCAGAGCTCACAGTAAACTACAATTTCTAGACAGGTGCAAGTAACGGGGACAATTAAGATATCGGATCGGATCCTAACAACTGAAATCCAGCAACACTGAATTCAGAACAACGCGATGTATAGGCGGTACAATTCACAACAATTAAATTCACAACAATTAACGAAAGACTCTTCTTCGTTCAGGGTGATGGATGTTGTGGTAAAACATATATGTACAATGTTATAATAGATTACTGCAACGAAATGATGCAAATATCGATCTACTCTTTTAAAGCGAACTAAGAGAATGGTTCCAGAAGTAACCGTTCTTTTTTATAGGTGGCGGTAATTATTAGTAAGAAAATTTTGCTTATGCAGAGCTCACAGTAAACTACAATTCCTAGACAGGTGCAAGTAACGGGGACAATTAAGATATCGGATCGGATCCTAACAACTGAAATCCAGCAACACTGAATTCAGAACAACGCGATGTATAGGCGGTACAATTCACAACAATTAAATTCACAACAATTAACGAAAGACTCTTCTTCGTTCAGGGTGATGGATGTTGTGGTAAAACATATATGTACAATGTTATAATAGATTACTGCAACGAAATGATGCAAATATCGATCTACTCTTTTAAAGCGAACTAAGAGAATGGTTCCAGAAGTAACCGTTCTTTTTTATAGGTGGCGGTAATTATTAGTAAGAAAATTTTGCTTATGCAGAGCTCACAGTAAACTACAATTCCTAGACAGGTGCAAGTAACGGGGACAATTAAGATATCGGATCGGATCCTAACAACTGAAATCCAGCAACACTGAATTCAGAACAACGCGATGTATAGGCGGTACAATTCACAACAATTAAATTCACAACAATTAACGAAAGACTCTTCTTCGTTCAGGGTGATGGATGTTGTGGTAAAACATATATGTACAATGTTATAATAGATTACTGCAACGAAATGATGCAAATATCGATCTACTCTTTTAAAGCGAACTAAGAGAATGGTTCCAGAAGTAACCGTTCTTTTTTATAGGTGGCGGTAATTATTAGTAAGAAAATTTTGCTTATGCAGAGCTCACAGTAAACTACAATTCCTAGACAGGTGCAAGTAACGGGGACAATTAAGATATCGGATCGGATCCTAACAACTGAAATCCAGCAACACTGAATTCAGAACAACGCGATGTATAGGCGGTACAATTCACAACAATTAAATTCACAACAATTAACGAAAGACTCTTCTTCGTTCAGGGTGATGGATGTTGTGGTAAAACATATATGTACAATGTTATAATAGATTACTGCAACGAAATGATGCAAATATCGATCTACTCTTTTAAAGCGAACTAAGAGAATGGTTCCAGAAGCAACCGTTCTTTTTTATAGGTGGCGGTAATTATTAGTAAGAAAATTTTGCTTATGCAGAGCTCACAGTAAACTACAATTCCTAGACAGGTGCAAGTAACGGGGACAATTAAGATATCGGATCGGATCCTAACAACTGAAATCCAGCAACACTGAATTCAGAACAACGCGATGTATAGGCGGTACAATTCACAACAATTAAATTCACAACAATTAACGAAAGACTCTTCTTCGTTCAGGGTGATGGATGTTGTGGTAAAACATATATGTACAATGTTATAATAGATTACTGCAACGAAATGATGCAAATATCGATCTACTCTTTTAAAGCGAACTAAGAGAATGGTTCCAGAAGTAACCGTTCTTTTTTATAGGTGGCGGTAATTATTAGTAAGAAAATTTTGCTTATGCAGAGCTCACAGTAAACTACAATTCCTAGACAGGTGCAAGTAACGGGGACAATTAAGATATCGGATCGGATCCTAACAACTGAAATCCAGCAACACTGAATTCAGAACAACGCGATGTATAGGCGGTACAATTCACAACAATTAAATTCACAACAATTAACGAAAGACTCTTCTTCGTTCAGGGTGATGGATGTTGTGGTAAAACATATATGTACAATGTTATAATAGATTACTGCAACGAAATGATGCAAATATCGATCTACTCTTTTAAAGCGAACTAAGAGAATGGTTCCAGAAGTAACCGTTCTTTTTTATAGGTGGCGGTAATTATTAGTAAGAAAATTTTGCTTATGCAGAGCTCACAGTAAACTACAATTCCTAGACAGGTGCAAGTAACGGGGACAATTAAGATATCGGATCGGATCCTAACAACTGAAATCCAGCAACACTGAATTCAGAACAACGCGATGTATAGGCGGTACAATTCACAACAATTAAATTCACAACAATTAACGAAAGACTCTTCTTCGTTCAGGGTGATGGATGTTGTGGTAAAACATATATGTACAATGTTATAATAGATTACTGCAACGAAATGATGCAAATATCGATCTACTCTTTTAAAGCGAACTAAGAGAATGGTTCCAGAAGTAACCGTTCTTTTTTATAGGTGGCGGTAATTATTAGTAAGAAAATTTTGCTTATGCAGAGCTCACAGTAAACTACAATTCCTAGACAGGTGCAAGTAACGGGGACAATTAAGATATCGGATCGGATCCTAACAACTGAAATCCAGCAACACTGAATTCAGAACAACGCGATGTATAGGCGGTACAATTCACAACAATTAAATTCACAACAATTAACGAAAGACTCTTCTTCGTTCAGGGTGATGGATGTTGTGGTAAAACATATATGTACAATGTTATAATAGATTACTGCAACGAAATGATGCAAATATCGATCTACTCTTTTAAAGCGAACTAAGAGAATGGTTCCAGAAGTAACCGTTCTTTTTTATAGGTGGCGGTAATTATTAGTAAGAAAATTTTGCTTATGCAGAGCTCACAGTAAACTACAATTCCTAGACAGGTGCAAGTAACGGGGACAATTAAGATATCGGATCGGATCCTAACAACTGAAATCCAGCAACACTGAATTCAGAACAACGCGATGTATAGGCGGTACAATTCACAACAATTAAATTCACAACAATTAACGAAAGACTCTTCTTCGTTCAGGGTGATGGATGTTGTGGTAAAACATATATGTACAATGTTATAATAGATTACTGCAACGAAATGATGCAAATATCGATCTACTCTTTTAAAGCGAACTAAGAGAATGGTTCCAGAAGTAACCGTTCTTTTTTATAGATGGCGGTAATTATTAGTAAGAAAATTTTGCTTATGCAGAGCTCACAGTAAACTACAATTCCTAGACAGGTGCAAGTAACGGGGACAATTAAGATATCGGATCGGATCCTAACAACTGAAATCCAGCAACACTGAATTCAGAACAACGCGATGTATAGGCGGTACAATTCACAACAATTAAATTCACAACAATTAACGAAAGACTCTTCTTCGTTCAGGGTGATGGATGTTGTGGTAAAACATATATGTACAATGTTATAATAGATTACTGCAACGAAATGATGCAAATATCGATCTACTCTTTTAAAGCGAACTAAGAGAATGGTTCCAGAAGTAACCGTTCTTTTTTATAGGTGGCGGTAATTATTAGTAAGAAAATTTTGCTTATGCAGAGCTCACAGTAAACTACAATTCCTAGACAGGTGCAAGTAACGGGGACAATTAAGATATCGGATCGGATCCTAACAACTGAAATCCAGCAACACTGAATTCAGAACAACGCGATGTATAGGCGGTACAATTCACAACAATTAAATTCACAACAATTAACGAAAGACTCTTCTTCGTTCAGGGTGATGGATGTTGTGGTAAAACATATATGTACAATGTTATAATAGATTACTGCAACGAAATGATGCAAATATCGATCTACTCTTTTAAAGCGAATTAAGAGGATGGTTCCAGAAGTAACCGTTCTTTTCTATAGGTGGCGGTTATACTTAGTGAGAAAATTTTGTTTATGCAGAGCTCACAGTAAACTACAATTCCTAGACAGGTGCAAGTAACGGGGACAATTAAGATATCGGATCGGATCCTAACAACTGAAATCCAGCAACACTGAATTCAGAACAACGCGATGTATAGGCGGTACAATTCACAACAATTAAATTCACAACAATTAACGAAAGACTCTTCTTCGTTCAGGGTGATGGATGTTGTGGTAAAACATATATGTACAATGTTATAATAGATTACTGCAACGAAATGATGCAAATATCGATCTACTCTTTTAAAGCGAACTAAGAGAATGGTTCCAGAAGTAACCGTTCTTTTTTATAGATGGCGGTAATTATTAGTAAGAAAATTTTGCTTATGCAGAGCTCACAGTAAACTACAATTCCTAGACAGGTGCAAGTAACGGGGACAATTAAGATATCGGATCGGATCCTAACAACTGAAATCCAGCAACACTGAATTCAGAACAACGCGATGTATAGGCGGTACAATTCACAACAATTAAATTCACAACAATTAACGAAAGACTCTTCTTCGTTCAGGGTGATGGATGTTGTGGTAAAACATATATGTACAATGTTATAATAGATTACTGCAACGAAATGATGCAAATATCGATCTACTCTTTTAAAGCGAACTAAGAGAATGGTTCCAGAAGTAACCGTTCTTTTTTATAGGTGGCGGTAATTATTAGTAAGAAAATTTTGCTTATGCAGAGCTCACAGTAAACTACAATTCCTAGACAGGTGCAAGTAACGGGGACAATTAAGATATCGGATCGGATCCTAACAACTGAAATCCAGCAACACTGAATTCAGAACAACGCGATGTATAGGCGGTACAATTCACAACAATTAAATTCACAACAATTAACGAAAGACTCTTCTTCATTCAGGGTGATGGATGTTGTGGTAAAACATATATGTACAATGTTATAATAGATTACTGCAACGAAATGATGCAAATATCGATCTACTCTTTTAAAGCGAACTAAGAGAATGGTTCCAGAAGTAACCGTTCTTTTTTATAGATGGCGGTAATTATTAGTAAGAAAATTTTGCTTATGCAGAGCTCACAGTAAACTACAATTCCTAGGCAGGTGCAAGTAACGGGGACAATTAAGATATCGGATCGGATACCAACACCTCAAATCCAGCAACACTGAATTCAGAACAACGCGAAGTATAGGCGGTACAATAGTAAGACTAACATGTAGGCCCACAAGGCTCTGAACCATTCAAGAACAGAGTAGCGAAGCTATTGATAGTTTTCAACAACCATGAAGTTCAGAAGTGAGTGCAAGAATTCAAGGACGCCCTTAAGGAAAGATCGAATTTCGATGTTTCTGATTTCAAACACCCAAATGACCCTGTCTGAACTGTATGTCTTGACTCTTCATCTGAAATTTCTGTTCAGCTTGAAGACATCAACGCACCTATTTCTAATAGCCCCTCAATTAGTCTTGAGAAATCACCTTGTAATCGAGATGAAGACGATACTGTAGGACCTTGTTCCCTTTCAAAAAAAATTTCAGATAACCCCGTATCATCCCCAATAAAAACTTTTAGCAAGAACAATGCTGATAATGTAGATGTGACGGACAAGTATTTATTTCGCACGGAAAATAAAACAGGAATTTTAACACAAGCCGGACTCAAAAAATCAGATCCTACTCCTAAAGAAAACATCATGTATCAAGTACATCGTAATGTACAATCTACTTAAATTTTGTAAATTGAAAGCATTAATTGATAAAGAACACACTGAAATGACAGAAGTGGAAACTTCGTATACTGATGGTAAATTTCAATTAATTGAAGAAAATTCAAATCAAGTCACGAGAAATTTCATCAATAGTCAGTTGATAAATTTCAATAAGCCAAGTACAGGTCGAAGATGGTATGTAAATGATAAAAAAACTTTTGCCCTTTCCATTTTTAAAAGGAATCCTATAGGCTTCAAAAATACCTGAGAGCTTTTTTCCAATTACCATCTCCTAGGACTCTCCAGACACTTCTCTCAAATATCCCTTTTAAATGTGGTATTTTAAGGCCAGTCAGGGAACATTTGAATGCTCAATCTGAGAAAATGCTTGCGCTGGACAGATGTTGTGTCCATAATTTTCGACGAGATATCTTTGTGCAGTGGCTTTTCGTATGGAAGACACAAGCAAAGAATTTTGAGCTTTGAAGATTTGGGTTCACTAGGTCGAACATCTAATCCAGCAAATCATGCGCTGGTTTTTATGATACGGGGTATTGAGGTAAATTTTAAAGTACCAGTAGGTTATTTTTTCACCACGGATACTGTTAAATTCGCTGATTTGAGTAAACTCATTGTGATGGTAATTGGGGCCTTACAAAAGTAGTGAGGATAGAAGTTGTGCTGCAGTCTGTGATCAGGGTAGTTCAAACAGAAGTGCACTCAACTCACTGGTTCAGAACTGCACTGATGATAAGCCATCTTCTTACATTTTATAGTTAATGAAAAACGAATTTTCACAATTTATGACGTTCCCCATCTTTTAAAAAACTTCATAAATAAGAGCAAATTAGAATTTGAAAAGGGAAAGTTTGCAAGTATGGAATATATAAAGCAAGCTTTCCTTACAGATAGAGATAAGCGGACTTATAGTTTAATTCATAGATTAAATGAAAACCATTTCAATTTCAACGACACTTATATGAAAATGAAAGTAAATGTGGCAGCCCCTTAGTGCCACGATGGCGGGAGTGATAGAATTGCTTCACGTATGTGGAGAATTGAGTGTTGATGCATTAGGAACTGCAGAATTTTGCCATCTGATGGATGATTTATTTGATTCACCGAATAGTTCACAGTTTTATAATATTCAAGGAAAAAATGTCGATGTGCACTGTCTAAAAACTCACCTCACTTAGAATTTTGGTCCAACCTATTGCCTGAATCGAAGAAATGGAAAATTTTGGAAAATGGGAAACTTAAAAATATTTTCAAATTTGTTGAAGATTGGCAAATTAGTATGAAATCAGCAGGTGCAAGTAACGGGGACAATTAAGATATCGGGTCGGATCCTAACACCTCAAATCCAGCAACACTGAATTCAGAACAACGCGATGTATAGTCGGTACAATTCACAACAATAAACGAAAGACTCTTCTTCGTTCAGGGTGATGGATGTTGTGGTAAAACATATATGTACAATGTTATAATAGATTACTGCAACGAAATGATGCAAATATCGATCTCCTCTTTTAAAGCGAACTAAGAGAATGGTTCCAGAAGTAACCGTTCTTTTTTATAGATGGCGGTAATTATTAGTAAGAAAATTTTGCTTATGCAGAGCTCACAGTAAACTACAATTCCTGGACAGGTGCAAGTAACGGGGACAATTAAGATATCGGGTCGGATCCTAACACCTCAAATCCAGCAACACTGAATTCAGAACAACGCGATGTATAGGCGGTACAATTCACAACAATAAACGAAAGACTCTTCTTCGTTCAGGGTGATGGATGTTGTGGTAAAACATATCTGTACAATATTATAATAGAAACAAAGGCTTTCGTCCCAAGCACAACAGGGGTGCAGTTCTTGTTGGCATTCCCTCTCAGTAGTTTTGTTCTTCTCTCGTTCAAAAGTCTTCGAAACCGTGATACGCAGTGTGTTTCGCATATCATCATCTCTTATTCTTACTAGTGAAAAGTAATCAGTGAACCGTGTCCGACTGAATCACCACTACAACCGAGTTTGACCGAGTATCTAAACAGATAGTTTACACAGAGTTGAGGTTGCCAAAACACAGGACACTCATATCAATCAAAAAGAGGACAAATAGGTTCCACCCGACGGTCTCAAGCAAACGATTGAAGTATACCTTGAACTGCCTGCAATAAATCTAAAGGATATAAGGTCAGAAATGTCCATTCACTCATACAGCGGTTCCGAGCTAGGAACGTGAAAAAAAAACCCAGTTTCTATAAACACTGATGTTTTTGCTCGAATAATGCTGTAAATAATTTCTCAATGGTTTGTTTGACTGTAAATATAATTGTTACGAGTTAAATTAATCAGTCTTTCATTATTCTCCTCCTGACAGCATTCGATGTCAAGAATGCATTCAACACAACTGGATGGAAGGAGATACTAGAAGAACTGAAGAGGAAGGGCATATCCGAACACGTACAGAACGTCATCAAGAGTTACTTCAAGGACAGAACACTGAGAACGTCGCAAAAAAAAGTAAGACTAACATGTGGTGTCCCACAAGGCTCTGAACCATTCAAGAACAGAGTAGTGAAGCTATTGATAGTTTTCAACAACCATTAACTTCAGAAGTTAAGGATCTGAGTGCAAGAATTCAAGGACACCCTTAAGGAAAGATCGAATGAGAAAGATGAGCAGTGAGGAGTTGTTCCTGTTCAGGCAACTGAGGACTTTGAAGAAGCAAGTTCTCGCGTTGAATAACAGAAACGTAGTCTTGAAGGGGAGAATGGAGGCCTTGAGGAGTTCGAACGAGGTTGAGAAACTCAACAATGTGAACAGAACAACAGTACAATTCTTCCTCTCACGACAAGCCAACCAAAATTTGGAAAAAAGGGGTCGTCGATGTTCTCAACGACAAAATTTTTGCCCTTTCCTTATATAAACAAGGTGGTAGAGGATATAGATATCTATCTAGGATATTTAGTTTACCTTCTTTAAGCACCCTGACGAATTTACTCGGTAACATTCCGTGTGAGTGAGGCATCAAATATTCGAAAGATAACTGGTAACAACTAGCGTTAGACAGGTCACAGTGGAGGTCTTTGGTACACAGTTATAATGGAGAATCGAGAAGCGGCGGCCAGATCTGGTTGGTGACTATCCATGCCCTGAGTGTGGAAGGATCTGCAGGTCACGGTTGGGTCTCTTTAGTCACAGGAGGGCACACAGTCGCAACTAGCCCTAAGAAGTTACAAGTTGAATTAAAATGTATTTCGATGAAAATACAAGTTTGCGGCAAAAAACGATTTTGAAATAATCTTTTCAAACTGATGAATAATGCAGTGTTTGGAAAAACCATTGAAAATATCAGAAACCATTAGTTGAGTTGTAAAACAAATGATATGATATAGATCGTGCGGAGAATTCAATTTCTAGTCGAAAATGCATGCGCTGGACAGATGTTGTGTCCATAATTTTCGACGAGATATCTTTGTGCAGTGGCTTTTCGTATGAAAGACAAGAGCAAAGAATTTTGGGCTTTGAAGATTTGGGTTCACTAGGTCGAACATCTAATCCAGCAAATCATGCGCTGGTTTTTATGACACGGGGTATTGAGGTAAATTTTAAAGTCCCAGTAGGCTATTTTTTCACCAAGGATACTGTTAAATTCGCAGATTTGAGTAAACTCATTGTGATGGTAATTGGGACCTTACAAAAGTAGTGAGAATAGAAGTTGTGCTGCAGTCTCTGATCGGGGTAGTTCAAACAGAAGTGCACTCAACTCACTGGTTCAGAACTGCACTGATGATAAGCCATCTTCTTACATTTTATAGTTAATGAAAAACCAATTTTCACAATTTATGACGTTCCCCATCTTTTAAAAAACTTCAGAAATAAGAGCAAATTAGAATTTGAAAAGGGAAAGTTTGCAAGTATGGAACATATAAAGCAAGCTTTCCTTACAGATAGAGATAAGCGGACTTATAGTTTAATTCATAGATTAAATGAAAACCATTTCAATTTCAACGACACTTATATGAAAATGAAAGTAAATGTGGCAGCCCCTTAGTGCCACGATGGCGGGAGTGATAGAATTGCTTCACGTATGTGGAGAATTGAGTGTTGATGCATTAGGAACTGCAGAATTTTGCCATCTGATGGATGATTTATTTGATTCACCGAATAGTTCACAGTTTTATAATATTCAAGGAAAAAATGTCGATGTGCACTGTCTAAAAACTCACCTCACTTAGAATTTTGGTCCAACCTATTGCCTGAATCGAAGAAATGGAAAATTTTGGAAAATGGGAAACTTAAAAATATTTTCAAATTTGTTGAAGATTGGCAAATTAGTATGAAATCGGTAATGGCACTTTGGAAAAATTTAAATCGAAAGGGCTCATTTTTCTAAATTTAAGGAATTCAAATCAAGATCCCATCGAGAATCTTTTTGGACAGATAAGGCAACAAGGTTATTTCAATACCAATCCCACATGCTCTCAATTCAAAACCGTCATAATAAATAATATGAACACTCCAATTTCCAAATCCTATAATTGTGAGGATGATTCTTGTAAATATTTAGGTGACTTTGGCAATTTAATTAGAAAATATAGTGTAAGTGATTAGACGGCGAAGATGCTATGAAGGAAGATTGAGGAAAATTAAGCAACTCCTTATGTAGCGGGATTCGTTCTGAAAAAGTCGAAATTGACGGATTGCGTGCAATGTAAAAAAAAATTGTCTTCAGACTCGGTTTTAAGTCAGCATTTATTCATAACATTCAAGGAAAATGATGGAACTAAAAGACTGAATTATCCCAGAGAGAAATAAATCCAATTTGTAGATATTATACATAATGAATTATACAAATTTTTAGATCATTTTGGCCATTGTGAGAATTTACAAAATAAATTTGTTGAAATGTTAAAGTGTCATTATAAAAATTTCAAGTTCTGTTGTCTTCATAAAGTTTCTGAAGATATCATCGAAATTAATTTTCGAGTAACACTTAAAATATTTAAGGGAAAGAAATTTAAAAATTAAATCTGTTAGTAGTGGGCATATCAGGAAACAGATCATAATATTTTCTGATAGTAAAGTAACGCCATCAAAGAAGTTGAAATTAACTAACTATCAACAAATGGATTAGTTCTCACCTTCTAAGACTGAATTGAACAATTCACTTTTTATGATGAGATGATACTGCCTTATTTTTTGTTTGTTTCGGTTCACAAAATCCTCATCGAATGAATGCACTGTGATTCTCTCAGCTGGATGAAACCCGATTTCGACTACTTGAAAAAGACTGATTTTGACTGCTCAAAGACCTGTGATACTGATACCGAAATGTGATATCATTACCAAAGACTTTTTTCAAGCTTGGTGCAAACGAACATTTGGGAAATCAGTTTATTGCCCCTTTTGTTCTGAGATATTTATTTATATTTATTAACCTTTATTATGAAGTGTTGATTGCATCATCACAAATGTGATTAGTTATAAAGTTCTCGTTTCTTTTTGTGTTACTTTGGATTATGTATACTCGTATGGATATTTATTTATTTAGAGTTTGACATATTTATTTTACTCCTAAATAAATATGTGTATTAGGTTTAACTTTTGACATTATTGTTTTTTTATGGGTATATTTTGATTTGTTGTTTCCTGGTCATGATTATATGAATTGTAAATATTCTTTGAAAATATAACCTGGCCCAGTGTAAATAATGGTAACTATTTTGTAGGTGTGGAACTTGACTACATATTTTAAATATTAATAAATTAAAATTTCACCTTTCCAGTTATATTTTGTAAGTGCTTAGTACAGATTTGCATTATTGATAGGCAGGTTCCACAATTGTCACTACCTTTTTCCTTCTAGGGGTTCAAGTTCTTTGAAGTGAATGGCAATAAGTTCATTCTTTGAATTAACAACCAACAGCAAATTTACACATTCATAGTAATATGTGAAAGGCAATAATTATATTGCAATAAATATCTATTATTCCGCCGAGTAAAATTTTACATTTTAAAAATTGTCATATAGAAGTATTTTTCTGGGATACTCATTTTTAACATCAGTTTTCATTGTCATGAATGAATTCTTTATTAATCTATAAAAAGTTCAATATATAAATTTATTAATTGAAATTTATTGTCTCTGATATGCGGAGAGTACTTGCCATTTGAAAAATGTTATGTACTTTGTGCGGAATCCTGTATTTGTTGTTATAACTGACCTGAACCTATGAAAAAACTTTCTTTTTTGTTTGGTCCACCCTCGGGTCCACAAAAGAAATTCAAAGAATTTACCTGCTGTATTGTCAAATTTGCCATGTCATGGTACCCAAAATGAGCGAAGTTGTAAACGTTATTTATTATTCCTCAAGCCCGTTTGCAACAGCCGAGAATTTTCTAGAGAATTTACTCGAGAATTCATGCGCCGTTAATTATTTACAGTTACATACGCACTTTCGGTAGAATTCACTGTTCAGTTGCATACAAAATAATCTCTGCCGTTTCCTTGCCAAAATTTGGCATAGAATTCTTCAGAGAATTCTCGGCTGTTACAAACGGACTTAGAAGATAATTTTCGACCATATTCGGAATCACGATGCGATGCATATATTTCAATCCTACAGAATAGATGTGAGATTGTAAAAATTTGTTACGGTTGAATACATATAATACAGGGTGCTTCACAATTCAGTGCAATAATTTTTGGGATATATCTCCCGGGTTATTTCAAGGCAAACATTCCATACAAACATAGGTCCACAAGCTCTCAGTTAAGCCCGTTTGCAACAACCGAGAATTCTCTACCAAATTTTGGTAAGAAAACGGCAAAGATTATTTTGTATGCAACTGAACAGAGAATTCTACCGAAAGTGCGTATGTAACGGTAAAGAATTCACGGCGCATGAATTCTCGAGTAAAATCTCTAGAGAATTCTCGCCTATTGCAAACAGGCTTCACGTATGAATTTTTTTTCAGTCTTTTCTTGATAGCTCATTCAGTATACGAAAACAATGAAAACGTGCCGGCGGTCCGAAAATTTTGCAAATGAAACAAGGAATTTATTTTAAGTTTTGAAATAATACACGTAAAAAACTTGGGGAGATATGAGGTAAAAAAACAGCGGACGAAATATCACCTATTAGATTTCCATAACTATTTGGCAGGATCGATTATGTACAGCCAAATATGCCGAAATCTGTAGGAGCTACGAACAAAAAACCGAAAAAAAATTCAAGCTTTTAACACTCCCTAGTTCCTGACTGTTTGCGGATCTTCATTCATATGAACTCATTTCGGGTTTAAAATTATTCAGAGAATATTATAGTATAAAATTATCACACTAAATTTTAAACACCCGGATATTCAGAGCTTTTCGATCCTGTTTTGTATCGAAAATATTCCTCTCTTTAATATTATCGGTGTTGCCGATGATAATGAAATTGTAATGATGGGAAAAAATAATTATTTCTTAACTGATATTTCGATTGCAACTTTCTTATCATCATTCCTGTCTGGACAGTTTTATGAAGCGTATAAGTTATTTTCGAAACTCAAATTTCCTAATAAAAAACAAATACATACCGAACTGTAGTAACCCAGGTACTAACGGAGTAGGAAGTAACATTTAGGTATTTTGTCGCTTCATAATCCAACATGGCAATTTTGCATGGGTAGGGTATGTCGCATTTGAGGTAGACTGAAAATTTACTCAAATTATCATTTTGTTTTAGCGAAGAATTTTCGGTTCATGGTTATCAATAGTTTATCATGTCACCTTGAATGTGTAATACCATGTCAATAAGTTATTCACCATATTTTATTAAGTACCAGGTATAGAGATATAAGATTATACGTCTTTATGTTAAAGGCTATTTTTTCAATTATGTATCACAGGACTATTGAGTAGAGTTTTAAACTTGGAAAGCCTATTGTGTCGAAGTTTATGCCTGTGTTGGCATAATCATTGATGCTTAGTCTCTTAAAAGTATCTGCTATCTTGATATGGCAAATGGTCGTTTTATAATTTCGATAGAAGATAATTCTGAATTAAAGAAACGTTGTGTTTAACTCATTTACTCTCAACAAGTTCACCAAAATTGTTCAATACGTTCCTGATAAAATCATACTTTTATTACAACAAGTCATTCTTAGGTGTGTGGAAAATACTAAAAAAAAAATCACTTACCATGTTTCCGAACATTTTGAAGTAGATAGAAAGGAATGCCATCAGGACCCAGGCACGAGGAACGATAACGTGGGTCCAACTGTTGAAACTACATTCTACCTTATCTGATACCTCCACACTCTACACAGTCAGAAGACACACAAAAACAGTTTGTGCGTTTGTCTATTGTTTTGCCTACAACCAAGTTTCCGATTGTGGAAGGGATGGAAAGTAACCGGCAAGGGCGAGCGTCTGTCTGGTCTGCTCGTCTGTTCAGTGGCGTAACTACCGAAGAGGCAATTATTGGCTTTATTCGGGTTCGACTTTCGGACGGTCCGAGAATTGTTCTAGAACTGCGCAAAACTATTGCGCCCTAGTATTAAATCCTCTGCGCAGTTCTAGAACCATTCTCGGACTGTCCGAAAGCCGAACCCGAATACAGCTATTGTTGATCCATGAACGCCCTGAGTGAAGTCACAAGAACTCTCTAATCGCCTTACATGTGAACCGGCAACACTTATTGCCATTTCTGATCACCAAAGACTTATGATTCTTCTGAAATTAAAAAATCTAGTACCTATCTACATTCCGGATGATTTCAATATTCCGAAAGAACTTATGAACTTTCATGTGATTCGAAAAATTTAAAATAATTCATCATTCGAATTCACTCAGCCATGCAATGTCAAAGATGGAAACCAGAATTTCTAATTTGCCCATGCGAACTACAACAATTCGGTTTCGCTTATCGAGCAAAGAACGCATATTATTATAAATATTGGTATCGTATATAGTGATATATTTACTCCATTCACTTTTATTTTAGCACTCGGTTGGCCATGAAATAATTTTCTAAAGTATTTGTAACTAGAACGGAGTAAGGTTGGCACTCATGAAATGTGCTTTGTCATAACGCCGTTGCCACAACCATTATCAACTTATTACAAAAATGCTTGAATGTGATTGTATAAGAGAAGACAGGGTTTCAAAAAGTGCTATTTAGAATTCAGGTCCACTCATTCAAATAGAAGGTAACCCTGATATTCTAATATCTACAATATCTGATATATTGCGAACATATTCGATGTAAGTAAACTTATGTAATCATCCGAATCTAAACGACTTATATTCTAACTGAATGTTTCCGCAATCGGAAACATTGTCAATGGAATGAAGAGGATGACAAAGAATTTCCTTCTATTGGGAGACCCAAAAATGTGGTGACATTTGAGAGTTTTATTTTAGGGTGAACTTATGCACATTCACAGATTAACGATAACGGAAAAACATCCTTCTTACATGTGCATAAAATTATTCAATGCACTTCCAAATAATATAAGAATTTTAAATAACATAAATATTTTCAAAAAAAGACTGAAAAACTGTCTTATTGATATTGAGCCCTATTCACTGAGCGAATACTTTGTAGCTGCAAAGCGTTTGTAGATGTATTTTTGTGACGTCGATTTCATTTGATCTTTGTACGAAATAAAGTTATTATTTATTTATTTATCTATGCGAAGAATTACTACAGGATTTCCGATGAATGTCATCGTAGAATAAGTTTCAGAATTTTAAATTCTTCATTTGACTTCATCTTTACATAGTAAATGTCTCAAGGGATCAATAAATATAAAATAATGATTATTATATGAAAGTATTGAAAATGAACAGTCATAAATACGAGCCAGTTGTCCTGTTAACTATTGATTGATGTGAAATTTGTGTTTAAAGGTGAAGTTCCCCTTGCCTTCAGACTTCCTTTAATTATTTTGACTTTCATTGATGCAAGATGATTTTTTGTTGAAGAATTCAATATTCTTGTAATTATCCGTTTATTCCTTCGAGAGATACCCATTCCCTACCACTGCATCAGATGTATTTCATCTTCGCGTTGATTTTTTTGAAATCTACAATTGATGTAACGTCTTCAATCTTTAGCCAGAGAAGATTAACTATCCTCAAGCTACTGCATATTATGTGTCAATAATTCATTTTTCTTCCATAGCAAAAATAAAAATATTCAAAAACTGATCTCTTGTATTTTCCATAAAAATAACTAGATTTGGTATGCCTTCGTATAAACGTCAATTATGTTAGTCACATATTTTCGACTTCATATTTTCTGAAGTGATTCGTCATTATGATAAAACACGTAATTACTGAGACTTTTACGTAGAACGGACAACAGATTTAAAACCCAAAAATGTTTTGACAAGCGGCATAACCCCACATTTTCGTACTATACAGAGTGAAATGTGTCAAATTTCCTTGGCCAATAGAGTGCTTAAATAAAAGTTAATGGAGTATATATACTCAATCATTATTGGGGGTGGTGATCACAAAAACAAACACTGACAGAGAATGTCATCCGTTTCAAGATATATAATTTCATATCTTCTTGACTGTTGTCGAATCTAAAGAAATTGCTAGGCTCCAGTTTTTCAAAGGCAGTCTAATTTTACCTAATTCGGATGTTCTATAAGTTTCAAAGGATTCATTTTTTTTCTAACTGAGGTAGTAACTGAATTTTGAATCGAGTCTTTCAAGTGGTGAAAAGGTAACGAAAAATGGTTTTTCTTAATAATTTTCAATTCGATTTTGGAGTTGAAGGGAAACTGCCATCAGAGCATAAAAAAGCTCAGAAGGGGCCCCAAAAAAATCTTGCCTCCCGGCCTATATTTTGAGCTACGCCACTGCGTCTATTCATGAATGGACGCAGACGTCCAAATCAGTAGTCAATCGGCAGGCAACTGTAAAGAAGATAAGGAAATTTTCACGAATTCTTTTGATTCCATAAATTCTGAATCCTCAATATTGCAAACTTTTTTATAATGAGATAATAAATTTGTTAGTTGAGACCATTTACTGAAAATAAGATCGGCGGGAAGAATCCACTTCAAATCTTTCGGAGAGATCTCTACATCTTTAATAAATAATGACAATTGTAGGTTTCTATCGATTTGTACCGAAACATCCACAGATACGGATTTTTCAAAATTAAGAATATAAAAATAAATTTTATTATCCACTTTCTTGATCTCCCATCCAGATAAATCAATTTTAATTGAATAATTATTGATGAGGTCTTCGAAATCTTTAATTATATCATAACTCGAATCATTATCCTTTTCAATTAGATTCTTACTACGTAAGAGTTTATCAGTCCTGGCTTTTTTTTTGATTGATTTCGGAGGAGACTTTGGTACATCTAGAAAATTTTTTGGAATAGCGTTTTGTTTCAATTTTGGATATCTCAACAGAAGCATTTTAATAGTTCCATCCGCAAGTAAATATTTCTCCTCTTTAATCACGTCACTTTCTTCAAAATGCTTTTCGCAAACCGCACTATAAGTGGACGGAATAAAATTTTGTCTAGGTATAGCTTTTAGCCACAGAAGCTTCAGCTTTTCATCTTTCGGGAATTTAAAACAACTCACGTACTTCCGATCTTTAGTAAATGAATAATTGCTCCTACAGGAGGGAACACAACATGTTCGCACCATTTTCGTCAATAATGTCGTTCTCGAATGCTCTCACCCAAATTAACGTAGAAAATTCGCTGTGAACAATTCCAATTCACCTCACAATATCGTACTTAATTCAGGCCAGTTATTCACGAAGAAATAATCCAGCGAACGAAACAAAACACGTGTCAAATTTCAAAACTAACCTAACGACCAAATTCACGTTCTCGACGTTGGATGTTGTAAAACAACTGAATGAATTGAATTGAGCCGAGGGAACTGCGAAAATCACAGCAACTGCAAGGTTGGCAGTGTTGCCAAGCAGTCCGAGCACCAGAAAGCAATATAGATAGAACCTACTGCGCAAAATCAGTAGGTTTTCAGTGGCGGATCCAGAGTGGGTTTGAGGGGTTAATTACCACCAAAGAGTGTCATACTCTTCGATGACCACCTCCCAAGTCTCATCGAAATGTTGATTCTTCGAAAACCGACTCAGCTTGCAACATAGAAATCATAGTAATTATAAGAACTAAAAGACTCGTACCAGCTCAAAATCTCCTTCTCGTCAATTTTGGTTACCAGATTACGAAAATGATAACGAGAAGTCTGCATTCCTCTTAGTTTTTTCGAAAAAAAAAATGTTTTAACTTCCCCCTGGAAGGTAGGGTTAGGTATATTTGGTTATAGCTTGTTTTCTTCTATTTTTCTCGATAAATACTCGTTGGTGATGTTAAACTAATGAACGTTCAATCTGATCCTGAAAAAAAAGCCAATTTTACACATTATTTACATCCGACATGATATTTCGAGCTACGCCCTATGCAACGTTGCCAAATCCCATCGGTGGGTCAGCAGATTCCTTTCGAACTATTGGTATAAGAAAAACCCATTTTGTTTACTTTTCACATGCGTTATTAGCTTCCAGCTAACTGAACTAACAATTACGCCCAGTTTCATAATAAAACTTAAAGTCACTTCAAGCAAGCTTCGAAATAAAAGTTTGATTATGATAGATACTGGCCGTTAATCCGAAATGGTTCATGTTTATTTTCTCGATAAGGAATCTCTTCCATTTTTTCAGGAAAAACCAGGAAGATTGCCGAAGTCTTGTTGCCATTTTCGTAACCTGGGACACAAATTTGGTGAATGAGATTGTTTTCACTTTTAATCTATATTAATAAAAGAGGATCTATGGTTTACTTCAAAATGGTTTATTGTTCAAACGATCGCACCAAATTGGACAATTCTTTTTTTGTTGTGTTTATTATTGTTAGGGCAAGGTTTATATAACAAAATATTCCCAAAAAAAATTGTACAGAACAGAAAAAAAAACATTCCTTTTTCTTACGACCAATCGAGCAATCACGATGAGTTAGTTATTATTATCTACCCTAGAAATAATTCAAATGGCAAAACTAGGTTTGCCGGGTCAGCTAGTATGATATAAATGAGGCAACAAATGAAGCGGGACCTTTTCAAAAGTAACTGATTGTGAATTTTTTCATTCGAATTACTTATATTTTCCTCAGTTGATCTACCCATTGGAAATATTCAACTTTTCTCACAGATAAATTTTTATTTTTATTTTCCTCCCTTAACAGTATACCCTGGATCTGCCACTGGCCTTCTTTATGCATCTTTGTTCTTCTTATTATGAAGAAATTATGAAGAAACATTTTCTGATAATCAAATTTGATGAAGAAGAATTATCGTTGAAAATTACCAAAGATAATAAGAAACATTCCAAAATTACAAAGATCTTTAATCGAAAGTTAGATGTTATAAATCTGTCCAAGAAATCAAAACTGTTCTCTCTTAAGCCCGTTTGCAACAGCCGAGAATTCTCTAGAAAATTTACTCGAGATTTCATGCGCCGTGAATTATTTACCGTTGCATACGCACTTTCGGTAGAATTCTCTGTTCAGTTACATACAAAATAATCTCTGCCGTTTTCTTGCGAGAATTTTGTAGAGAATTCTCCAGAGAATTCTCGGCTGTTGCAAACGGGCTTTACATATAACCACAAAATGTGAGCACTTTCACAAATCAAAAAGCGAGGCACAAAAATTTTCAATAAGAAATGTCCTCATTTCGACAAATCTGTTTATTTTTTTCCCGTTTTCTTATTTCTAGAGACGTTTCATCTGTGCAAGTTTTACCACAATGAAATGTTGTAAATATGTTGACCAAGTTTGATTATAATTTTGGGTTATTTTCATCAGAAAAAGATGTGATACGTATCAAAAAAGCAAACGTATCCTGTATTAGATGTTGAAAAAGAATTAGTATGATTTAAAATTTGGTAATGAAGAAAAGAAAAATCAATTTCTAATATCAGTTTGCCTGCAACATTCAAATTCCACAATTCATGTATGAAAAAATTTTAATGTTGCAGGCAAATTGATATTAGAAATTGATTTTTTTTTGATAGACCAAATTCTAAATTATACTAATTCTTTTTCAACATCTAATACAGGATAGTGTTGCTTGTTTCAAACTTCTCCATTATATCATCAACAGTCAAGAGCTTTCATAAATGGTTTTTTATCATTTTTGTTCTCACTATTTGAAGAGTTTAATCAACCGAAACAATTGGAGAAAAATTTACTACATAAAAACTTACTAAAATGCAGAGTGTTCTCAGATTGAATTTCAATCGATATGGTTATGATAGAATAACAGAAGAAGATGCTATTAAAAAATGGAGCAATAAAAGAGAAAACGTTTAGTTAATCGTTTGTATATCTGTAGAATGTTTTATTACTAGGAGGAATATTCATATTATTTATAATATCATTTATCACTTGTTTACAGATCAGGCCAACCATCGAAGAAGCAGAACCATTGAATTGACTTTTGCAAATAATATTGATGTATCGGTTCTAGAAGTAGATCAAAAAAGCTTAAAATCAAAAGCAGCCCGAACTAACTATCAGTACATTACCTCAAACTCGGTAGAACTGAATGGGATGGAACGAAAGTAATTGAAGAAGACAATCAAAGATTCTGAGAAATTTATTGCCAAGTGATACAGTAATGGCCGACAGAGGTCTTAATCAAAGAATTTGTTGAAATTTTTGGGACTGTAGAAGTGCCAGCATTCCAGAGACGCAGGTCTCAATTTCACCCAATAAAAGCCAGGTTAGACTGCTCAGAATCGTTCGTTTATGGTAAGATGTCTAAAACTCTGGTGTATTCACTGATTCGATTTTGTTTTTAATTTCGTGGGGATATGGGATCAGTTGCGTTTTTCCCACTGTAGGTAGTGCTGTTTAGAATTTGACAGAGCATTGTCATTTGATATTTGAAAATAATTTGAATACTTTCCTACGACGTACGAATATGTTGTATTTATAAGCGATTATTGGTGTGTGAAAATGTATTAGTTTCGAGAAAGGGGTGTAGAACATTCATTTATTCAACATGTCGTTCAGTAAGTTCAGTTTTCTGTATGGACAATCAAGAGCTACAGCTAAGAATTCGGTGTTGTTAGGATTTGAAGCAGAACCAAATCAGATGAACGAACATTCGGGACTGATATACCTAAGTTTCATGGAAACTTCAGCAATATTTCAAAGAAACTGTATTGGAAATACGTAATGTGAATTGTGATCATGTATTGAAAATAATACTACATAAATCTATTCGAGTCTGTTACTTCAAATATTCTTCCTGAGTAGATATAGTGAAAATTCCCTTTCCGTCAACTGAATATATTGGACATTTGACCAATCAACTGTGTTTTATTAAAATCATATTGAATTACCCCCCTCACGAATTCAAGTTGCCAAACGGAAATCATCTTGAGGAAGAACAGTAAATCCTCCTTCGAAGCCTTATTCGATATTGTTGAAATATTGACAGATTTGTTTTTACAACGAAAATTGAACTGTAAAGCATAAATATTCCTTAACAGCTGACAAAATGGACCAGTTCATATTTGGAACTCGTTGATCGACATTCGCAAAACAAAATAGAGAGTTGAAGTGCTGCCATGAACGTGAACGTTAACGTTATAATTGACATCTACGCATACTCATTCGTCAGTTTTTAACGTTAACGTTAGCGTCAGCTTTACGGCCTTCGTAAACTAGCGGTCTCCCACGTATACCTTAAACATCGACGTACGTTAACCGAACGTTAAACGAGTAGCACCGATGACTTGCGAATGGCCGAATTTTGATTGTTAAATGCAATTCTCGATAACCTCAAACTGTCATTGTTTACATTTCCTGTGTATTTTCTCATAATGAACGAAAATTATAGGAAATCAGCAGTGATTTGAAAGTTTTCAAAAGGATTAAGTTAAATTACTTTGTTATCAGATTATATTCAGTACATAAGAAAATGGCTGAATCTACACTGCAATTCTCATGTCTCTAACACTTGAACATTTCATTGATAATAAAATACTTCCAAGCTGAAAATTTTCTTTATTAGGCATATAAATAATTAGAACATCAATATTCCAAATGTTATTCCAGCTGTCGAGGCTCAATATTATAGATATTATATAAAAGAGAGTTCACGCGAAACGAAAGCAAAATCAAATTGATAGGTTATGTTTAACGTCTGACGTTTCATGATGGCAGCACTTCAACTCAAATTTCATCACAACACGTAAACGTTATATCTGACGTTATTTCTCACGTTAACGTTTACGTTCAGGCTAACGTTCTGTGCGCACTTCAACTCTCTAATAAAACGAGAGAGTATCATTGGACTTCCTTTGGTAGACGAAGGATAGAACGAAGCAAATGACATGGTGGCGCCGCCACGAAACTGATCCCATATCCCCGATTTTCTAAAATGTTGATGCTTGCCAAAAGTGACAAGTGCACACACTAGTGTTTTAGACATCTTAGTTTATGGCATCCAGATGAATGTTAGACGTTTTCTTGAAGAAAGAAACTGTTTTATGGTCACATGAAACGAATGCCGCCCACTGTGCCAACTAAGGGTTTTTAGCTTGAGGCTGTTCAATTCTCAATGAACAAATACAAGCAAGTTCACGGTACAGTGACAATATACTTCCCAGTATATACTACCTATATAGTCACTGTAGTTTACGGTATCCACAAAGACAAGACCTCTTTCAACGAAAGGCCATAAAGTGCTCTATAAGATAAGATTTCATTACTTGAAATGCCGAGAAGGCTTTAATTACCATCGTAATCGTAATAAATTCCTCGTACACGTGCTCTAGGCATTTTAACAACAACTAAAGATCGACATTGGATCTCCTCGAACAGCTGGTATGTTGTGAAATTTAAAAAATTTACAAAAAACAACTACAATATTCAAGTAACAAAAAATGTTCATTTCATCCAAATTTTAATCACTTACTCCTTGCTATACAATCTATTTTTTACCGAAATTTTTTTTATTTAAACAGCTCCTTCTGGGTGTTGCAGTTTTTTTGTCACTTAGTATAAGTGAGAAAAAATTATTTGATAACTGATGCAGCCGGAGCATGCAAAAAATACTGATACCCGTTTTGTTAATGTTATTTAAATGTACTAATCAGGATAAATATTTCGGATCATACGCACCAAAGCGATTTTCCATTTATGTTCTCAGTAATTAATAATGAAATTTAAATCCCCTAATGTGGTCAGATAGACGTATTGACGAAATACGTGAAAGCACTGAGTATTAAACTTCAATAATACTCAATGGTAAAAGTAAAAGTTCCGTATTGGTTGAAATCTAATCTGTTATAACAATACAATTTCTTATTCATACCTAACTATTTCACTTCACTACTATACTATCGCAATAGAATAACTATTGTTATAGAATAATAATACCTTTTTCCCAAAATTCCTAATTATTTGTGTGTTTTCACCATTACTGGATCATTAATGTTACATTTCTCTTCCCTACGAAGTACCTATTACTTTTCTATTTGCTAATTTGTAAATTAAGTCCCTCAATTATATCAGATCTGGGTAGCAATGAAGTGGAACGATTATTAACTTTATGACTAAATATCAACTCCCCAAAAAGTTTCATTATAACAGAATAAATGGAATTTTATCATATTATAGAATTCTAGTTTAGTATTCCAGATCGGTGAAATCGGAATATACCTACTAATTTCGTAGGTATATTCTAAATTCCTATGTACAAAGCTGAAATCTAAGATTTTGACCGATTTCTTATTTCTGAATAGTCAAGATATCCTTAGAATGGAAACAAGCATCTCAAAACTCTTAGCAACTAAGTTTTTAATTTGAATTTCGGACGATAGTTTCCTTAAGTTAATCCTTATATTTCATCATATTCAATTCTGCAATGCATATGTCAATATAATTAACTGTTTCCTGTCTTAAGATATCTTTTAATTTTTTTATTTACGTCACGGTTGGAATTCAAATAAAAAATGTCGAATGTGTATTGACAAGGTTCATTCGGAACAATTATATCGTACAGGGAGTTTCATAACGAAATTTGCGATTGACATTAGGTACTGCTTATTGTAGAAGTTCGACAAAGTTGAAACAAAATTAAGAACGAATAACCAATTTATGGACACATCCCCTTCCCAAACTTTATTTGCTCAACTCACGGATATTTCTTGTAGTAATCAGTTTATTACGAAAAATAGATATATTCTGGCTACTCCAGTACCCACAACCCACAACCCAATTGGTCCACAGGCAGCCTATTTTTCTTAAAACAAGGAAGAGGTACCGCAATAGCGCATGCTCCAAGCTGTCATAAATTTCAAAACGAATTTCTCCATCCTGCATCCCTCAGTTGACCTTGAATACTCACAGTACGCACCGACTGCACTAGGTATAAATCTGTGTTGCACTTCCACTTATAATGGATCTTTTGTGTGTTGCTGGAGTGTCTTTCTTTTACGTCGTTTTCGACTGTTGTCGAAGAAAATTCATTATTTCAGACGACAATGAGGACCCGTCAATGAAGGAACATCCACTGGAGGAAAAAAAAATTAAAGTGGAAAATAGGACAGATGAGAGGTGATTGAACAATCTTTACCCATTTCTTTCTTGAATTTGCTCTTTCGTGCTAAACAGATTTCTTATCATATTTCTTCATCATAAAATGAATCTACTGACCTTAGTTTAATAGAAATGAAAGGTTTAGCGGCATGCAGACAGGAATTGAATTCTGAAAAAAGTATAATTCCTGTCTGCATGCCGCTAAACCTTTCATTTCATTATATTTTCAGACACTAAACTATCATCACTTAGTTTAATAGAGCTTTCAATTTGAGAAAAACAAAATGTGACAGTTTGATAATATTTTGGCAATTGCATAATTTTTACGGAATAGTTTGTTCTTCCGTGCTCAACTGAATTTATATCATATTTTTCATCTTTGAATCAAAATTCCACCAGTGCTGCAAAAATCATTCAATATGAAAAAAGAGTTTGACGTCAGTTCATTGTTGAGATGAACCGATTTTAATAGACGTTATACCAGTAGAAATCATCGGCAATGAAGAAGATATTATATATGTTATGTTATATATAATATATGTTTTAATTGACGTTGCCTATGTGAATTACTGAATAGTAGAATATTGCTGAGAAGTATTCTGTATCCTTAATACAAAAATTATATTTTCAGCACTGATGACAACTGCACGATATGTATGGAAGGATTGAAGGGATTGGTACTGACAACGAAATGTGAACATGACTTCCACTATACATGTATCAACAAATGGGTGGTGGTAAATAATACTTGTCCTTTCTGCAGGAGCACTATATTTCATTAAAATCATATTGATTAGAAGGTAGAGAATCAACGCATTTTTGAGAGAAGTGATGTAGAATAATCCTGTGAGAAATAAATTCGATAGTACATTTTATTTTAAGAATAAATAATAATAAAATGATGAGTCTTCACTTCATTCCCATTTTACCTGAATTTTTTGGAATTATGGAAATACAAATAAATATTAGTTGGGATCTCCCAAACAGGGTGATTCATTGATGCCTCCCAAACAATGGATCACTAACCTATGAATGCCCGTTAACAATCTTTCCTTTCGACTGGTTGCATGCGACACCGGAGGCCATTTCCTGGCTGACCTGGCTCGAACAGCTATGCCTGGAGCTGTGATAGTGGAGACAATGATTGTGATTGTATTCGTGAAGTGTGTACCTGTGTTTACTTTCTAATCTTTTTTTTTCTATGTATGTTCGAGTAGACCATGGACTAAATAAATAAAAACTTCATTGGAAAAATGCGCATACAACCAGGGTAGATGGAGGACATCGAGGTGCTTATAAAATAACCTTTATTTTATTCTTTGTTACTAAGAAACAGGCTGATTCACTAATTTTCTGCGGAATACTCCCTCAGGCCAAGTATCTTCAATTTACCAATAGAGAAATATGGTTGAATTTGGGCAATATGAATAGAAAATATGTCTAGGAATTCTCGAACAATTATGAGTAGAAGGAACTTTGATATTTTTACTTGAAGATTGAGGAGATTGATTTTCATACAAAACAAAACAATGAATACAGAATACTGATAGTTTACCAGTCTTGACAAAAAATATGTGTGAAATTACATATTGATGTTACATGTAGATTAACGTATAACTGTAAAAATAGCTGGTAGAAGGTATCCCCTCCACTCGATAACTCTTCCGTCCGTGTAACGGTTCATGGCAGTTCAGATCTTCATCATTTCTAATCATTTTCTAATGATTTGTTCTTGCTATGCAATTTACCTTGTACGAAGCAAATATTAGTTGCTTCTTGATATTTACATCAATTATGTATCGATGATAAAAGATCGATATATTGTTACTTCTTTGATGCTCACAAATTATTTCGGAATTCAAATGATTACTGCGGAATACTCTCTCATGCCAAGTATCATCAATTCACCAATAGAGAAATGTGATACACAAAAGGAGTTGAATTTGAGCGATATGGATAGAAAAAAATGTCTAGAAAATTTTCCCGAAAAATTATAATATTGATTTTCACTTGAAGAAATTGATTTCATACGCATCGAGAAACAAAACAATGAATTCAGAATACTAATAATTTACCAGTCTTGATACAAAATATGTGTGAAAGGACATATCGACATTACATGTAGATTAAAGTATAACTGTAAAAATAACTTTTCCAACTGTGTTGAGGTCAATTCCATCTTGTCATAATGATAATGAGTTGCCCAATATATCTTAGAGTCTGAAAAAAACCGAAACAACCCAATGATGGACTCGTCGAGCGATGATTTGTCTTGGCGAAATGTTTTTTCTCTTTTCTCTTTACTACTTTCAGTACACCTACATTTCCCTTCTTCTTATTGCTTATGACAGTCGAGCACTATTCACGTTTATTTATTTCTACACAGACGTTGAATTCTTTCTTCACAATATATTCTTGATATATTGCTGGCTATTCTTCGCTTTTTTTATAGAGATTGAAATAATTGTTTAGGTTGAGTCCCAACTGTCATAAAGATGATATTTGTTGCCAAGAACAACTAAGAGTAAAAAAAACTAATAATATCGAAAGCGCATGCAGATTTATAGCCTCGTCGAGCGATGATTTGTTTTTACTTTCTGCTCAGAGGAGAGGTTTTCTAGATTCCTTAAACGGCACACCAAATTGGTAATGAAGGCAGCTGAATCATTGGATTCTTCGAAAGCCAAGATCACCAAAGAAAACATAAAATCATGGTTCCATAAACTAGAAATATTTTTACGAGAATCTGACTGTATTGATTCACTAGAAGACTTGAGCTGCATATTTAACGCTGACGAAACAGGCTTCAGCCTAAATCAGGAAAAATGTTAGGTCTGAAAGGGCGAAATGTATACAACGTAAAAAAAGGAACCGAGAAGGAAAATCTATGGGTTCTGATAATAATCACGGCCGATGGCATAATACGTCCACCTGTTATTGTGTTTCCTTATGTGCAGCCGCGAAAGGCAGTTTTTGACAGTTTTGACAAAATATACCTAAGCCCATTTTACTTTTAGTGAATGGTCACCGCTCTCATTGATCTATGGAGCTGAGTAGATTTTGTGACGAAAATCAAATCATCCTGTATTCCTTGCCTACAAATACTACACATATAATCCAGCCAGCAGATGTCTCAGTATTTCGACCAATGAAGAATATTGGCGACAATATGTGAGGAAATGGCAGAACAAAACAAAGTTCTTACAAAAAGTGAATTTTGTCCAATATTGAAGAAGGTTCTTGTTGAGATTTGCATTATAAGAAAAAGAATGTATTCTGTGATCCTGACATCTTCCCCCTTCACAGATGAAAGTGGTGAAAAAAAAAATTTTGTAGTAATGGTGATGAATGCTTTTGTACTTGCTTTTAACATATAATATCATAATCATCCATAACTGTTGACTGATTTCTGTGGACTAAAAATACGGAATAAAACCTGAAAGTGGTGAAGTTGGGTTTATTTTCACTCCAAAAATACAACGATCCAACAGTTCCGGAACACTCGAGCATGCTTACAAATATCAAAAACGGATTCGGAGATTGTGGTTTTTATCCATTCGATCCAGAGGCTCCAGACTATAGCAAGTGTGTACAGAATACTCTAGAAAACATTCACAAAAATATCGATTATGGAGAAAGTGTGAATTATAATACGAACATAGCGGACAAGATATAACAAGTGCGGTAAAGATTCATAGTTGCAACTCACATACCATTGGAGTTCGTACTAAAACCACGTTCTTTGAAAACTTCCAACAGTTGGAAAGCGAAGGAATTGCATTACATTATTTTATGATTTACCCCCTGGAGTAGCTATTTAAACTTTTGTATATTTTGTTTTTCATCGCCAGAACCTCATAAATGGATTCCAACATGTAACATTCTTAAAACGTTCAGTTCGATTGTATCGGGAAAATTTTCTTGTTTATAATCTTCATAATTCAGATCATATATGCGATGATATTGAATTGTATGGTTGTATCAATAATTTCTCAAGTTATCCATGCGAAATCTTGTTGAGCCAACTCAAAAATAAGATCGAAAAAAAAACCGATACAACAGAGCCACAGGAGATTGATAGATATCTTTGGGAAAAATGATATGTGAGCAAAAATCCGCCAATACCACTATTGGGATTTTTAATGAGGTGTATAAGGACAAAACTGAACATCAGTATTTCGAATGCAGAAAACTTATCATTGGAACTATAACTCTATCTAACACAACGCCAGACAACTGTGTTTTAATCCATGAAAACGTACATTCCATTAGTTCCATATTCTTCGTCAACGGTGTTTTAAAACAAAGTTCTTGCCTATAGATACCAATATGATCTTTATACCAAACCTTCAAATCATATGGGGATTTTCTTATGCTGAAAGCTCTGCTGAAATAGAAACTGTATCTGAAGTTAAGAATAAATGTGTTTTTATTCCACATAAAAAGGATATGCAATTTTTCCTCTTGTTCGTACATTCAAATCATTATGACGATCTTCTCACATTTTTTGCATTCCTCCATTTCCCTTGTTGTATTATGTACAATGTGTACATACTCAAAACTTGGTGGCATTTTATTTGTCCAAGAAAAAATGTACTGTGCTGTGGAGTTCGAAGCTAAAGAAGGAAGGAGCGCGCCGTGCAGTATTGTGTAATAAATCGGAATAAGACAATTCGAATTAATTTGAGATAATTGAAACGAGGTATCGCTGGAACCGCATACATTGTTGCAGCCTTGC
Source organism: Coccinella septempunctata (assembly GCF_907165205.1). NCBI lineage: Eukaryota > Metazoa > Arthropoda > Insecta > Coleoptera > Coccinellidae > Coccinella > Coccinella septempunctata. The sequence continues at coordinate 19,775,481 of NC_058196.1, forward strand.
TGCAGAGGCGATTTTTAGTTGGAAATATGACACCTTGAGGCGCTTGAGATCAGGCGGTATCAAGTCGCGGGAATTTAAACAAAAACCAACTCGATAGGAGTTGAAAGAGTTAGTGTCACTCAGTCAGAAATTCTGCAGATATTGATACAATGTACGTTTTCGGAGAGCAACCGGCGATCGCCGGCCTATGTAATTGATTCCAATATCCAGTGTTAAGAACTTCAGAACGGGTGAAAACGGTCAGTCATGTAGATTAAGAAAGATTTATTAGTCTGGAGACCCTGAGAGGAAAACAGTTCTCAGAATTCGAAGTAGCCGAAATTTTCAAAAATAATACCCCTTTAAGTCGGTCCGGGGACGTGATCTGTAAAATATCGAAAAATATACCCCTTCGAGTCGGTACGGATAAGTAGAGGAATTATAAGTCTTTGTAGAGTCAGTCATTAAAGAAAGAGAAAAGGGACTTAGAATAAATAGGTTTTCACGAAGAAAGAGAAAAGTATAGGTAGATCACGGAACAGAATCGGAGACTCGGTCGGCTCATAAATGTTTGGAAAAGTTGAGTATAAAGGAAAGTCCAGTCCTTTGTTTTTGTTGATTTTGTTCAAGTAGAAACGGAATATCGGGAATTAGGTAGTTGAAGAAATTTGGAAATAATTTGAAGTTAAAGTCAGTTTATCGGAAATCAGTAAAGTAGCATTCGAGGAGTGATCGTTTATTTTGATTCGTAGTAAGACCAGATATAAAATTGTGTTGGAATTTTAGATAGGGAAACTTAAAGCGAAAAACGTTTGCGACGGAAAAGTGCGGGAAGTTCGGTTGAGTGTAAAGAATTCGCCGATTAGTGCGGGTAAAGTCTGGTGTCGAAAAGTTTTCATCGGCAGCGTCAGACAAACAGCAGTCGCAGAAAAAGGTAGAAAGTTCCAATTTTTATTCGTCCAGAGTCTTGAAAGCTCCTCTATAATTCATTGATTAAGTAGTGATTAATATTGGGCGCTAAGTTGGGAAGTTGCATGTTAACCCAAGGTTTTGGTTACAAAAATTATGTTTATGGTTTTGCGCTCATTTGCTTAGGTTTAAGAAATTGAAGTTTTTGTTGGTCGTCTTCGACCGAGCACGTATTTGTAGAGAAGTTCCAATTTTTTAATTTTTTTTCCAATAGATTTATTTGTTAAGAGTTTTTCATGAGTTTCATTTAAAATTTCTCCCCAGAAATAATATCAACTTCAAGACCTGTCCTTCGTGCGACGGGCCGAATCCTCAATTTTCTTTCCCTTTCGAGGGCCTTCAATTTGTGTATTGAACATCTTAAAAATAATCACCCCATGACCAGTGGAAAGCCGCTCTTCCATTGTTCAAGATACGGGGTGCATTATTACAATTGTTCCACTTTTGTGGTTAAATAGCAACAATATATTGGCCACCGACTGTGAGCAAGAAAAAATTTGAGGAAATGGTCAGAAAACAGACACCTTGTGATCTCACATGGAAAAGATATAAAGTTAAAAAGGTCCTATTCAATTCATGTGTGTATTTTTTTCTTCATGAACGCGATGCATAATTTGGTTTTTTAAAACATGCTGTAGCTATACTAGTTCCCTAATGAATCATACAAAAACGATTATGTTGATTATCCCCCTAGACTCTTAGTGGGGTTTCTTATAGAGTGCAAACTTGTAGTATGAATTATTAAAGAGAATTCTCAATGAGCCTTTCTGTATTGATAATTTTTATCTCTACAGCATCTTACGAGGAAGCTGAACTGAGGCTGGAGAGGTTCCAAAGCTCTTCTATCAGAGTTTTCCAATATAAAACCAGATATACCAAATCTTTTAGAAGATATCTATAACAAAGATTCAGATGATGAATCTGTTTTTATGACTACAAAACAAAATGCTAACATAGCTTGTAAGTTTAGTTGAAGTTACATCATCGAATTTTAATTGAACGATTTTAATTGATGATGTAGTTTCAGACTCATTCACAAAGCAGTGCTAGATGCATGCACATCTAGCAGCATTCCTAAAAACTCGGAGAAAAATCTATTAAGAAAATTGCTAAAGAGGTGGCGAAAATTTCAACTGCTCAGGAGCCGTTATTGTTAATGCTGAATAACATAGCCAGCTCTCTCAGAAATGAACCCAACACTGTTGAGCAATCTCTCAACTGTCAAAACTTTCCCATCGGCCTGAAAGAAAATTTCTCTGCTCTAGAAGATTTCATTAAAAATCCCGATCACGAAAAATTAATGGTAAGTCTTCTTTGAAATATCTATGAACCTCATCAGAAACTGAATAATCTCTCAAGAATAAACGAGATTTGATTATCAAGTCATTTCAACTATAGTCTATCCAAATCCGAGAGGCCAGCGTAAACAAACTGACTAACGCGTGATCTTATTTGAGGTACTCCTCTTATTGGTCAAAGCTTTAGGAACGCCATGTGTGCAGGCGAAAGTAAGAAGCACTCTCCGCAGAACCGCATTACGTTTGATTCATTGATTGTATGCGAATTGTTGTGCAGAACTGCAGAGGTCATTCATTGTTTTGTCTTTCGTAAATTGGTTTACAGTTGTAGCAAGTTATTCAAGTTACAAGCATTTAAGATAATGTCAAGTACTGATACTGCTGAGGAATCGCGTGTTGACTTGAGTCCTCCAAAAAAGAGACGTCTGAAACGACACTTCAGTGCCGAGATAAAAGAAATTATTTTGAATACTTATAAAATTGAGATGATTCAAAATGCAGGAATGTGTTTAAAGGACGTAGAACTCCGAGTTGCTGAGAGACTTGGCATTGGAGCTCGAAGTGTAAGGAGAATTATTTCTGAATACATAAATTCCGGTGTTCTATCACAGCCGGCAACAAATCAAAATCGGACCACCAAATGGGAGTCCTTATCAGATTTCGATAAAAATGTAATACGGCGAAAAGTTCACGAGTTTTTCTTCAGAAATGAACACCCGACTATAGAGAAAGTATTAAAAATAGTTAATGAAGACTCGAATTTGCCAAATTTTAAGAAGAGTACCTTCTCTATTATATTGAAAAAACTTAATTTCAAATATGGACGTCGCCAACGCAACAGTTTTTTAATGGATCGTGACGACATTAAATGTTGGAGAAGAAAGTATCTCACGAAAATTAGGGCCTTCCGTGATGAAAACAGGAAGATTTACTACTTGGATGAAACTTGGGTAAATGCCGGTCATACTAAATCCAAAGTGTGGACCGATGAAACGGTTACATCTTCTCGGCAAGCGTTACTTGCTGGACTATCTACTGGATTGAAAAATCCGTCTGGTAAGGTCTTGAATTTTGAGTTTAACCCTCGTTTGAACCTCGGTTTCATAAAGCTTGATCAGAGAATCAACGATGGATTGACGGATGAACGTCAATTAGTTTTCAGTCGATAAGTTGGTCATAAGCATTCTGAATATCATTCTTGCACCAAATAATTATCTATTCACGCCCATTTAATGATTCTCAACTGCTACTCCTCCAATATATTCGGAAATATGAAAGTTTCAATGATTTCCTTCGGGAAATCGAATGCCAAATTGTTGATCGAGCAATCAAAGTTTTGTGAAACTTGATGTAAGTACCTTTTTGGTGAAGAACAATTTCAACATTCTTTTTCAAATGTAGTGAATATATTTTTCCAGGCAAAGGGCAGAGAATTATAGTATGTCATATTGGCAGTGACACTGGTTTTTTAACTGGAGGACTCTGGACTTTCCAATCCAAAAAAACTGGTGACTACCATGAAGAAATGGATGGTCAGTCCTTCGAAAAGTAGTTTGAGGGTATACTTCCTAAATTGGAGGAAAATTCTGTAGTAGTTTTAGATAATGCTCCTTACCATTCAAGGAAAATGGAAAAAATTCCTAACTCACTATTCAGAAAGAGTGATATCCAACAATGGTTGAGGGAAAAAAATATTGATTTCACCCCTGACCTCATAAAAGCGCAATTGTTGAAGATAGTCAGGCAGAACAAAGAAAACTTTGAAAAATACATCGTGGATGAAACTGCAAAGGCCCAAAATATTACCGTTCTTAGATTACCGCCCTACCACTGCGAACTGAACCCTATTGAATTGATTTGGGCCGATGTCAAGAATTTTGTGGCAGATAAAAACACCACATTTAAAATGACTGACGTCCAAAATCTTTTTCAAGAGGCTCTCTCACGGGTTACTTCCGAAAGATGGAGAAAGTGTGTGGAACATGTCAAACAAAAAGTTGAGGTGAACATGTGGAAATTGGATAATATTATGGATGATATAACACCAGTCATCGTCAACTTAGAAGAAAGTTCTGCATCTTCTGACGACACTACGGACTAGTCACTTTTACAAAAAATATTGTAACACATTTATATACAATGTATGTATTAAAGTGGGAACTTTAGATTAATTGTTCATTACTGAGACTCGTAGATAAGCATAGGTACATATTTTTCACCGGAACTGGAACACATAAAAAGTTTTAAAATATAACGCTCTCGGAATAAAATTTATTAGTACACCTCTGCGTTATCACATTCTTGACGCGTGATCACTGCATGGTGCAATGTTTACCGCTGGCCTCTTGGATTTGGATATACTATAGGTTTGAATTGAACTGAAGCTGAAAACTTGACTACTATAAAGGGCGAGTCTTTAACTCGCACAAACATTTCAACAGTAGAGTGTTGAGATCAACAGAAACACAAAAGATGTTGAAAAACCATAAAAAATGTTATTTTTGATTCTACATATCTCACTATCGGTTTTATCAGATGAAATGAATTTCGGAATATAGTTTTCCCCTTCTTTGATGAATCGTTTTTGAACACAAGATATCACCCACGTCTTCCAGTTTTCTCATTATGATCATTACGTCCCATAAATATACCAAAAATTCAAGAAACCCAACTAAGTTGGACGCTATCTAACGAATATTTGAACGATTTTTCTTCAATTTCTCTTTTCTTTCTTCTATGCACATGAAGAATTGTTAACGTTGCTCTGTCAAATTGAAGCATGCCTGAATTCACGCCCACTAAATAACACTCTCAGAAAATCCATAGGAAATAGATGTCATCACAAGAGGACATTTCTTAATTGGTCACCCTCTTAAGACGAATACAGGATCATCACAGCCATCAGATGAAAGATTGAGTCTAGATGGTCTCTTATCCAGGCGATACAGGAAGACTTTTGGAGGATATGGTCCAGCGAGTTCCTGAATTGCCTTCAACATAGATCAAAATGGACAAGAAGAGAAAAGAACTTGAAAGTAGGAGACATTGTTTGAATAAAAAGCAAGAACACGGTTTAGTACGAGTGGTAACCCTACACACCAAGGATAATCAACAACAAGCAGAAAACCTGAAAATTCGTATGGCACTTACGCAAAGGAAAGGAAAAACAAATATCTGACAACACTTCTGACCTTGTTGTGCATCTTCAGCCCATCATATGGCGATTTCACAAAAAATCCAACGAAACCCGGAGTCTACGTGGAACATATGGGACAAGCCTGTGTAGCCAGGTTCCTTGGTGTTCATGTAGATTGTGAGTTGAGATGGGATGTACATATACATCACTTGAATAAAACATTGAACTCAGCTTTGTATGACATTAATGTTCTCAAGAAGTCTGTAGATCTGCCTACCTTGAAGATTTTTTACTATGCTGCTTTTAAATCGAATTTGTCATATGGTATCGTTTGCTGGGGAAACAGTTCTTTCACTGACAGCCTTTTTGTGAAACAAAAGTATGCTTCAAGATCTATTATGAACATGAAATACAGGCAATCGTGTAGGGGTGTTTTTCGGGCTGGCAATATTCATACTTTAACAGGATTGTACGTGTACAGTTCCCTCAAGTTTTTAAGTCAGCATCGGGAGATTTTTGAGCCATATCGAAATTGAATGTAAAGACAAGGCAAATAGACTGTTATCTCTATCCAGCTCATAAATTCACTTTGACACAGCATAATGCTATGTACATGTGCATGAAAATGTTTAATGCATTGCCAAGGCAATTTCGTGATGTAAATACAGAGAAACTACTGCTGTGTAAACTGAATTCTTTTATTTTGAGGTGTGAACCTTATAATATTAAGGAATACTTTGATTTTTGTAAGGCTGAAAAATCGATTTCTATTCAATGTATCTTTGTTTGACGTTTTTTTCTTGTACATTTTGTCATGTACTTCGAACAAAATAAATATCTATCTATCTATCTAAAATGCTGGCACACTCAAACTCAAACTAAACATATCCAAGCAACAAATAGCATCGGACAGAGATAACGTCAGAAGCAATTTCACACCATCTGCGAAAAGATCGCTGCGCATTCAGTAAATACACATTGCAGAGAATTCGAACTTCATATGAGGGAGATGGAAAAAGGAGCTGTGTCCTTGATAGAAAGCTTGATTGATGAAAAAACAAGACAACGCAGAGGAATCCTTGGAAAACTCATGACAGCTGTTTTTGGAGTCAATGAAGAAGTATATCGTGATATCGACGAACTACATGACAACCAACAACACTTACTCAGCCTCACACTTCGTCAATTTAAAATAATGATATCTACACTGGCCACTCTGACCACAACGAAACACGAATCAACCAGAAGCTGGAAAATTTCCGCCGCAAATTCAATGAGGTGCACACATGGCATAAAACTGTAGATGAAAATTCTTTGAACTTGAAGGCGATGAACGACTTCCAACTTGCAAGCAACTACCTCGAAGAAAAACGCGAGAAGTATCGAAAGATAATTGAAGCCCACTGCTCTCAAGGGCACATAATAGACTTCATAACACCGTCAGCAATGAGGATCCTCATAAAACCGGCATGGATGATGGAAACGCGATATGACAATGATAGCCTAGCAATGAACTGCTATTTATTTGTTGTACAAAGGACATATTACGATTTGATAAAAGTTACCCCCGATACCTTGAAAAAAAAGCAAACAAAACACTTGTGGAGCCAAGGATATCTTCATCAGTTTTGGAGTTGAGTATAACACACAAAAATACTTCGAGCTCACAGAACAGGAGGACGCCAAGACAATAGAAGTCACAGATAACATCTATTTATGCAACCCCAGCATTGTCAGGAACATGGACAACTATGCGAACTGTGTAATCAACGAAATATTCAAACTACCAAATCAAAAAAGAAGACCTTCCTACTGCTACCAGGTATCCAGTATATTGTGTAGAAAATTGAAAAAACCAAACTTCTGGCTCTACATTACCGACCATGCAGTGACAGTTTCAATTATTTTGTGCTGAATTGTGCTAGGTTTGTGCTGCTTTGTATCACTGAAATCTTTTTTTATTCCACACGGTTCTCAAAATATTTCCCAAAATGTATATAATGGTCCAGCCAAGCACTTATCGAAAATATTTGTTTTAACGACTGCAACAGGTTGTGCTATGCATGTACATTGTTGTACCGTTCGAATTTTCGCGAAAATCCCTCGTATCTCCCGGAAAATCGACAATGAAGAAAAAAGTTAGCCCGGCACTTTTGTTTTTTCTTCTCAAAAATTAGTGGAAAAATCTGTGCTACATTTGTACTGACTTAAATGCAAGAAAGATGTAATTTTTGTTCTGCCCCCATTTGTACATAACGGTGTTTCGTCATTAGAAGAAGTTGAAGAAACTTATACTATTGCCAGTGTTAGAATTCAAGTAAAGAGATTCAACGAATCGATCCATAAGGTTCTGCACTTCTTCCTATAATTTTTCCAAACATCTTGCTAATATTGTACATATATTGCATTTTATTGAAAATAAGTCATAAGCATTACTGAAATAAACACTATATCCGTTGAATATACTGATCTGGCCTCAGGTTCCCAATCAATCCCATGCTGGGTGTACTTATTGTTTAAAGAGACATTCACTTTTGGCATTTGCGTTCCAGTCAGACCTCTTATAAGTGAATAGAGCATACGCTCTTGAAGCTGTAACTCTGAATCTTGTCTGCTTCATCCAATAGACCTTACTCTTCAATGTTGCAGAACATACTTCTACAGAATCACACGGTAAGTGATGACTGTAGGTATTTCTGCAGATCTATGTCAACAAGATGAAGATTCTTAAGAATTTCTGATGCTGATTGCCTCAAAATGATCCATTTGTTGAAATTCCTCATATCAGATTGAACACCTTGTGATGTCCTACTCTTAATATTCCTTTAACAAACACATAAAAAAAGCAGAAGGACTAAAATAAGAAAAAATATATATGTTCAAAATTGCTACGCCTCGATTTCGGCTCGCTCAAATAGTATTCATACAACCTGGTAGGTGTCTGACGGTAAACAGACATTTACCAATTGAAAATGAGGAAACATTATTGAAAACTACAAAAAGTTAGTCCAATGACTCAAGAACAACAAAAACCTTTTATAATCACCTGAAAAAGCACATAAGTCAGACAGCAATTCAACCAAGCCTGCATGTTTTGTTTCTTCATGATTAAGCAGCTGTGAGCTGCTGAAAATACCTGCATGACCTCTGGTAATCGGTTATATATGTTCTTCTTTATTTCAAATAGCATGTGTGATGAGAAGCAGACCCCCGAAGAATGGCAATTTTTCAGATTTGAAAAATGGAAGAGCGAAAGGCAATTTCTGTCCAATAAAGGTGGTGAGGATTAAAGTTATATAACATCTAAATTCAAATAATCCTATTTCAGGCTCCACTTCCCTCAGGCAGCACTTTTTATAATTACAAGGGTTCACATTCGATAGTACTTATGGCCGTTGTAAACTATGAATATCAATTTATCATTGTGGATATTGGAGCTCAAGGGAGGAAAAGTGATATGGTGGAGTATTCCGAAATTCAATAGTTTGGCAAGAAATTGCTGAGGAGAGGCCTAGATTACCTCATCGTAGGGGATGAAGCTTTCCCTCTTTAAGAAAATTTGATGCGACCAAGGACGAGACAGTTTAGACCTGGAAAAACCTGAAAATGCATTTTCGGTATTCTGGTGGCACGCTGGGGGATATTTTCTCGTCCCATGAATGCTAAGCTGGAGAATGTTGAAAGAATCGTTCAAGGCGCTGTTTCCCGCACAATTTTCTAATTAGAGGAATAAAACTGAATATATCTCATCTTCACTAAGAGATATTGAATCAGATAAATGTCTGGTGCCAAATAATTGGAGAACATCTAACAATTTGATTAATGTTCGGCTAACATCTTCAAATACATTCTCCAGGTCAGAAAGGAACATTCGAGACGAATTTAAAAGTTTCTTTTTCGAAGAAGGAGCTGTACCATGGCAATGGGATAACGTAAATCTAACTTCCAACTTTCTCCCCACACTAATACCACTAATTCAGTATCAACCAAACTTACTCTTCCTGCTAATACTATAATAAAATCGGCTTTCATGATTCTGTCTTCACTGAGGATTTTTCAGCCAAAGTGATTGCTGAACAATCACATATCCTCGATTTATCTAGCTTTAAACATGTTGACGATTTTAATAATGTACCCGACAACAATTTGGAAAATAGCATTAGGGAGTGGATAGCACATCACAATTGATCAATTAAATGATGCCCATAATATCTTTATTCTAGGTGCAGTGAGGTCATTATATTATAAAATCCTTTGGAAAAATTGTTGCCGATTGGCTGCACCAAGCCAATGTGCGCAACAAGAGGCGTAAAAGCAGAAATACTACACATATTTATATGTATATAGGTTAACAACATTGTGATTATAAAAATAGTAATGAATATAAATATAACAGAAACATAATATGAAATTATAACAATATACAACAAAATATTAATATTTTGTTTCCAGCATATCGTTAAGATTCCATATTATGTTTTTATTATATCTTTATTTATTGCTGTTTAGCCATTATAATATACAGGGTGTCCAGAAAGGGTGGGGGGTATTTGTATCGGCTTTGTCCGGGTAACGGCTCGATTGGTGGGGGGGTGGATAGGATAGCGTGAGCTGTATTCGGGTTCGGCTTTCGGACAGTCCGAGAATAGTTCTAGAACTGCGCAGAGGATTTTATACTAGGGCGCAGTTTTGCGCAGTTTTAGAACAATTCTCGGACCGTCCAAAAGCCGAACCCGAATACAGCCGTGCTCCGCCATGATTTGGAGATTCAGTAACCATGGAAGCGTACCCGGGAAACCATCGTGCGTTTTGCATACGCGCTTATTATCGCAATGGTGATTCGATAGTGTCAGCTCAACGTTTATATCGTGCAGAATTTCATGTACGGAATGCACCGAAGGACGATACCATCAGAAAATGGATTCGAATGTTTGAGAATACCGGTTCGAGTGTGAAAATTCACCATCCAGGTCCCCCACTCTCTGTTCGAACCCAACAAGCGATTGAAGAAGTGAGAGTTTCAGTGCGACAAAATCCGTCTCAATCAGTTCGCAAACGAGGCCAAGGCCTTCGCATTAAAAAATCGTCGTTGCACACTATTTTGAAAAAAGATTTACATCTTACAGCCTACAAAATTCAGCTCGTGCAGGAACTGAAACCTACCGACTATCCTCTTCGACTGAATATTGCAAATGAAATGCTTCAACGCTTCCCAACGTTTGAAAACATCCTGTTTAGTGATGCAGCGAATTTTCACTTAAACGGGCACCTAAAAAAACAAAACTGCCGCTTCTGGTCCAACGAAAATCCGAGAGAGAAACATGAACGACCACTACATAGTCCAAAGGTTATCGTGTGGGCTGCCATGTCTGGGGAAGGCATCATTGGGCAGTATTTTTTTGAAGACCGGCGAGGGCGAGCACTTACGGTAAATAGTGAGCGGTATTGCGCCATGTTACGGAACTTTTTGGCTCCACAATTACAGGAGTTTGAAGGTTTCAATGCGGAGACATGGTTTCAACAAGATGGGGCGACTTGCCACACTTCAAACCAATCGCTTGCGGTTGTCAATCAACTCTTCCCAGAAAAAGTTATCTCTCGTCGAGGAACCATCAACTGGCCTCCGAGAAGCCCCGATCTGGCACCCCTTGATTATTTCCTGTGGGGATACATTAAGCAGAAAGTGTACGAAAATAAACCACCAACTCTACTGCAACTGAAGCACAATATCCGCCGCCATTTCGGGAGAGAGGTGTAGACGCGTGGTGGCTAATTTCCGATTTCGTTTGGAGGAATGCCAGCAAAGCGAGGGTCAACATTTGGACAACATAATCTTTGCCAATTAATTTTCCAATATCTTCTGTAAAATTTAATATATATATATTTTTTTTCTGACTTGTGGTTTGTTTTTAATTGAATTTACAAATACCCCCTACCCTTTCTGGACACACTGTATAACAATCGGAAAGGGTTATTCGTAATCTAAACGACCCCTAACGGATAATAAATTTACCTCGGATTCGAGTAATATCGAAGAGGAGGAGTACATATAAAACCTGATGGTATGAAAGCTGCCAGCCCTTCATATACCAACGATGATTTATGGACTGGACGGTGATAAGCGCCGCTGAAAGTATCATCTGGTGTGGAAGATACCATTTTATCTTATTTAGTAAAAACCCAACGGCAAAAACCATATAATGTGAAAAGAGTCTTACACCTATATCAGAGGTGCCTAAATAGAATCTTCAAAGTATCGGACCTCAACAACATCACTTCAGGAGCATATAGAAAAACTGCGTAAAGTCTTCGATCGTCTTAGAGCAGCGAAGTTGAAAATGCAAATAGACAAATTATAGTTTTGAAGAAAAGAGGTTCAGTTTTTGGGTTTGAGACATCATGATGTTGCCAGACGCAAAGCACGGCAAATGGACCCTGCTAGGGCTCAGGAAATGAATCCATTTATTGTCAATGATATTTTTATTAAGTGTGTTTGCCACTCAATTGCCTTGTCTGTGAGTTATGCTTGTAATTTGTTTCCCAGAAGCATTGACCAGATGGTTAGGGATGTTTACAATTATTTCTCACAGAGTTCAAAAAGGCAAAGAGTGTTCGCAGAATTTCAAAATTTCATGGACCTAGAGAAACATAAAATTTTGAGACATTATGACATTCGTTGGCTTCCATTATATAGTAGTGTTAATAGAATATTGGAGCAATGGTCTCCTTTGAAATTGTGTTTTCAGTGTCAATATTTAGAAGACAGACGGCAAAATGGATCTTCTGAATATTTGTTCAATTGTTTTTGATGATATTTTGAAATTATATTTTCATTTTTTAGATGTCATATTAACTATGACAAATAAACTTAATTTGATATTTCAAGGTGATTATCCAGTAATCCATAGAATTCATAGAGATATGACCGATCTATTCATATCAATATTAGGGTGTTATATGGAAGCGGATTATATCAACACAGTGTGCATTCTCGACATAATTTGTTTGTGCTTCCAGCTGAGAGAATATATTTGGGAATTAATGTATCAAAACATCTCAATTATTTGAGAGAAAATGGCAGAATATGGAAATAGAAAAAGATTTTTTGAACAAATGTCAATTATTTCTAATTGAACTTTGTAAACAATTGAAATCAAGACTACCTACAGATGACATATTCAAAATCTTATCTTTTTCAGACCCACAGGTAGCTTGTTACCATGAGTTCCAATCTCTCTGTTCATTATTCGAGAGGTTTCCCAATTTAATTTCTCAACTTGATGCACGGTCCATTGACAATGAATTTAGATTGTTGAAATTAGATTAAGAAGTTATAAAGGTATTATCAGATTCTAATAATGAGACAGCGTTGATTAATGTGGAAAATTTTTGGGTAGGAGTTGGTAGAATATCCAACACTAGCCAAAATATCCCAATGCCCTTTCGAATGCTAAATGCGAAAGAATATTTTCAACCATTAATCTGATTAAAACCGAAGAACAAAACAGATTCCTGAATAAAAATATAGCATCAAAATTTACATGCTGAAGAAGGATTGAAAGAAGTCGTTGGTTGTTGTGTTTTTCAACCAACAAACAGTATGTTGAACTCAATGGCAGATAGCATTCTGCACAAAAATATTTCAGAGGATGATTTGGCTGATACTGCGTAATATGTATTATAATTCTTGTTTTCTAATTTGATTTTTATATTTTTTCGAATGTTTATTGTGATTTTTATTTTAAGTTGAAGTTATTTTCCATTGAGAGTTCCTTTCTTTTTAAAAAACAACTGTGATACTTTGGAAGTTTTATGGTTGTCTGTTGTTTATGAATGAAAATACCATTTCGTTCAAATTTCCGTTCTATTATTTTTTTATGATACAAATCTTTCATTTTCAAACTTCTAGTAGAAAACCCTGCATATATGTTCATAAATATGTTGTAATAAAACAACTGTGATATTTTTGGAGTATATGGTTATCTGACCAATCATGTATTTGTAGGCCTTGTTTGTTTATGAAAATACCATTTTGCTAAAATTTTCTCCTGTTCTTTTATTTTTTCATGTTTATAATCAAATTTCTCAATACAAATCTTTCATTCCCAATCTTGTACTAGAAATCCCTATTCATATGTTGACACATCCATGATTAATGAGGTCAAATCTAATGGGATGCTCTATACAGAGATCCATATTTGATAACAGAGTACCTTTTAGGGACTATTTGATAGTTAAAAGAAGCGCCATCTAAAAAATCTCTTCTGAAACTTCAGTAGATTTTTAGATGTAGTTCTTTTGCAATTTTATAGAGTAGTCGAGTTTATATTTAGTATTTAGTACGAGAAATGCATTTTAGCAAATTTTTTTCTCCGGTGGGAGAATTCCCACTGACTTGTTGCTCTATATAGTGGTCATTAGTTTATGTCGTGTGTTTCATCACATGACATCAGTATATCAATATAAATAATACTCGTTATCCTTCTCTGAGGAATAGAAATAGGAAAAACATGCATAATAATGAAAGGATCACGCCTAGAGGCAATGGATACAATAATGAAAATATATTCAGATACATACAGCCCGCCGATATCAATATCGACAGGTGGTACGTTCTCAATGAGCTAGGCATTTTGCCATCGTCAGGGCCACCAAATGGAGTACGCACCAATATGATTTCGGTCTCGTCAGAGCAACATAGCTTCTTCTCCGTCAATTCCAAAAGTTACTCCATCGGTGAAGAAGTTATGTTGCTCTGACGAGGTAAAACGAGACCGAAACCATGGTCAGCATCTGCTTTTCTGGTACTGGTACTGAATGAGAGGAAATATGGGACATATGCTATTGTCTTCGTCTGGGTTTCAGACTGATGGGGATTGCGTCGGTTCACGTTCCATACTGGGTGGCGCTCTTGGTTACTGGATAGTACTCAGTAGCGCGTGCCAGAATTGAGCAAGGGTTCGTCAATGCCAAACTGCTGCTTTTCTGGTACTGGTACTGAATAAGAGGAAATATGGGACATATGCTATTGTCTTCGTCTGGGTTTCAGACTTGTGGGGATTGCGTCGGTTCACGTTCCATACTGGGTGGCGCTCTTGGTTACTGGATCGTACTCAGTAGCGCGTGCCAGTATTGAGCAAGGGTTCGTCAATGCCAAACGTTACCCCATCGGAGATGACGTTATGTTGCTCTGACGAGGTCAAACAATGATCCAGTGCAGGAGATGCCAAAAATGGTGGCACGCCACCTCCACCTGTTATGGAGGCAACAAAACGCCTGAAATGCGCCGGAGACCATTTAACAATGGATTGCACGAAAGAAAAAACGGAAGCGCCAAAATGCGTAAAATGTGAAGGAAGCCATCCGGCGAACAGTTCCGAAAGTGAGAAGTGCATCTGCATCATGGAAAAAAACAACAGGCGGAACCAGGATTCGAGAAAATCCTCGGAGCCACCTAAGAAGTATACTGCTCCCACAACACCGGAAAAAAATTACTGGGAGGAGAGAAAGAAGGCACGAGAAGCAGGAGAAACCCAACAAAAACATAACAGTCCCGAACAGCAGGTTTGCTTAGGTATTTTTAATGACATTAAAAAAGCGTTTGATATATTGAAACAACATATCGCTGTCAAACTCTTTTTCAAAAATTAAAATCCTTCAACCGACAATTAGCAACTTGTAAAAATGGCGGGGAAAAATTCTACGCTTTCTTTTTGATTTTCTTTTGAAATCATAAATGATAACAACAAACTTGTCAATATGTATACTGGATTGCCTACTGTCTATATATTTGATTGTCTGTATGACCTGTTTGAAAATTTGACCCTGAATTATACCCAGGGGTGGACAGTAAGCATCATTCCTAAAAAAGATCAGCTACTGTTAACTCTGATGAAACTGAGATTGAATTTACTCCTAAATGATTTGGCCTGTAGGTTTAATTCAGCCAAGCAACAGTTTCAAACATTATATCAACATGGGTTTACGCTCTCCATGAAACTATATTTCTCCAACTAATGGAAAGAATACCTTCAAGAAATAAGAATAAACAGTGTATGCCAGCTTGTTTTAGTACATTTACAAATTGTCGAATTGTACTAGACTGTAACGAAGTTAAGTGCATAAAGCCGTCGTCCTTAGAGAAACAAAAATCCACATATAGTTCGTATAAACACCAGAACACTGTGAAGGGTTGAATTGGGGTTGCTCCAAATAGTGTGATAACCTTTGTTAGTGACCTATATGCAGGATCCACGTCGGATAGAAAAATTGTAGAAGATTATACAATTTAAAAAAATTGTTGGCTGGTGATCCAGCTGATAAGGGCTTTTTAATAGTTGATATTTTGCCAGAAGGAGTCAGCCTAAACATAACATCATTTTTAACAAATACGCAATTCACCTCCACAACAAATTATACAGACGAGGACTATAGCCAGAGCCAGAATCCATGTTCAAAGGGACATACAGCGGATTAAATATTTTTCTATATTAGACTCGATTCCTCAAACCCTAATGCCATATTCTACAGAAATATTCCAAGTTTGTGATGCACTCACCAATTTGCAATTTCCATTAATTGCCCAAGAAGGAGAATTGTATAAAATTGATTGAAAAAAATTTATTGTGATTGATATTTTGCAATTTTTTCACATATTATGTTATGGGAAATAAAGATTTATTTCCATCATTGTTGCCTTTTTTGAATAACTTTCAATATTTTCTTCAAAAAATTCAAAACGCTTTGAAAATATATGAATCTGTGGAAGTAAATATGATATTTTGCGGAAAGTTTGAAATCATAATAGCGGACAAGCTATAAAAGGCATATAAATACTTCAACCCTTCCAATTCTGCAATATAGAGATGTATAGAGAAACTAGTATAACAGAATGTTAATTTTTTCCTAGAAAACAAGATTTATCAGGAAAAACGAAATGACGTATGGCAATTGATTATAGAAAATTAAATGATGAAACAATTGATTAATAATATCCTTTACCACAAATTGGAAGTCTATTGGAAAAATAAATACAAATATTTTACTACGCTTGATTTAGCCTTCGGATTACATTAAATAGAAGTTGATGAAGACTCAGTCGAGAAATCGGCTTTTACTGTTGAAGATGGTCATTATGAAGTTTTAAAAATGTCTTTCGGTTAAAAGAACGTCCCAGAATCTTTTGAAAGATTGATAAATGATGTTTAAAAAGATTGACATATTGAAAAAATTCGTTATATTGGTATTATATTCTCTGATACGGTTGAACAGCACTTAGCTGATATTCATAATATTCTTGAAGCTTTAAAGAAAGATCAGTTGAAGATATAATTGGATAAATGTCACTTTTTTCAGATGAAATTGATTTCTTAGGACATATTATTGACCCAGAAGGAATTAAACCTAATCCGGATAAATTGAAAGCGGTTTATAATTTCCCTATCAGTTGTCACTGATATCAGAGGCCTGAGAACCTGAGATATAGCCCAGATAGATCCATGATGTTTAAAATTCTCCACTCAGAAGAATGGAGACCTTTACCCTGTCGCATGAATAAAAATAAAATTAGTTCATTGTATGACGCCCTACCCCAACTTTACGATGCACCTATACCAATTCAAAAGGAGAAATTCCTCCATTTAATGGATTTAAAGATGTCTTTGAATAGAGACTACTATGCGTTCTACGATAATTTGTCTCACTTATAAAATGTGAATATTATCGTTATTATTATTATACTATTATTATAGTATAGAAGTATTGAATAAAGTTTTCCTTTTCAGAAACCTGAATATTGCTTTTTATTAATAAAATAGATGATAATACGAATAATTAATGGTTTAAAATATATAAAAATATATGTGCAAAATTAAGGGAATACCTTAAATTTTTTTTCAATGTTTTCCTCTTCATATCAAATCATATAAAAATTGTCTCCCTGTAAAAAATTATATCACTTATTTATGGATAATCAGCCTATTGTTAGTGAACTAAAAGAGATGGACTGATCAGGAAATTTTCTCATTTTCTCAAATTTTCTCATAACTATATTTGGAAGCCAGGCAATCGAAAATCCAAAATGAGACGATATTTATAATTACCTACTCGTGAAGCTTCTGTGTATAATATAATAATGATAATAAAGGTCTTTATAATAATAATCAAGGTCTTTATTTAATTTCATGAATTAGAAATAATCAATCGAATACAAAATGAGGCAAAAAGAAATTGAAAAGGCGAGATCAAGCACACTTCATCCAGCGCACTGTTCGATCTATGTCAGTACAAGAAAGTACTCAGTTTATCGAATCAGGTTTCATCAATCGAAAGAATTTCGGAACACAGTACAATCTATTCAATAGAGATCACTATATTGAAAAACACTCAGCACCAAGTTTTAACGAAAATTATAGAATCAGTTCTGCAAAAGTAAGAATTGTATAAGTTCCGTAGTTCTGACTTTGATCGAGAAGTTATTGAGCATTTGTTGTCATTACTAACAGCTGGTTTTGAAAACAATTCAAATGCTCCGATCCATACAATACAAGATACTTTTCGAGGTCTTTATCTTGATAATGCTCTGTCTCTATCGAATAGCAGGAATCTCATTTATTCCATTAATGTTTGGCATTGGTCATTCACTTCAACATAGTAATGCTCTCGTCACCCCTACTTCTGATATAGGTATATGTAATCTAAAACTTCTAAGAAGCTGCTTGTGGTCCAGTGGACTTTCTTCTTACAGTAATTTCGAAGCAGTTTGGTGGGTGCATTAATCTACACCTGGTTGAGAACACCTAGGCAGATTCTCCGTAGATATGATCAGTGAGCGAACCATAACACCATTTTATTCAGGCATTACAAAATAAATCATGACCTCAAGAATTCTGTAAAGCATGGAAAAAACTCTGACCTGAAGAGAAAGTTCACAGAGAATCGAAGCATAAGGAATCTTCTTTTTCTAAGATATAAATTATCTTCATGGAAGTTAACTTATGTCAATAGGACTCTTCGGAATCAATTTCAGATATACGGAACTGCTTGGATCTTGAAGACATAACATTAAATTTTATATGAGAAGCTTTCGAGAATAACTGATGTCTACGTGTATTATGGTCGTTTATACCGTGGCAATGAGGTCTTGCATCAATATTAGAAAATTTTTGATTGCATCAATCCGAACATTTCAATTGAAGGAAACAAATTGGAGAGAGAGGTTGTTTGCCATATAAGTTTCGAAATTGTATCAGCTTGTGAATATTGTTTCACACCTATAATTTTTTCAGAAATAATGATTGATACTTTCATCAAAGATTAAAACATGTTTTACTAGTAAACTCATCTTTTTGAAAAAATCCATCCGTTTTTTTTATAGCAGATTTGAATTCCAAATTGTATGGCTCACATTTCATAGTATAAAACACTTGATCATTACTAGAAGAAGCTCCACGAGATAATTACCTAGATCTCATTTCAGTTTCGATGATATCGGTATGAGAAAATTCTATAGAACTTGATAACGGTTTCGTAAAATGTAGAATATAAGAAACCAATATTTTAACAAGGAAAAGTTTGCTATTACATACTTTGTTCACTCAACATAGTAACAATATCTTGCATATTTGAGAAATGAGCAAACATTCTATTTTTTTGGCAGCTGTTCCCAAAACCGCTTCAAATAAAGTTGAAAATATAATAGCGCAATACGCGACGCAGAATTGTTCAAATTTGGCGGTTCCGTTTAGGCTAGGCTCAAATAGAAACGCAGGTTAGTGAGGTGACGCAGCTTTTTCCTGTGCTGCACGTACTATCTGACAAGTCTCTGTCACGCTTTATTTGCGCGGTCTTGGTCTTATCTGATCAGGCGCAAATAGAAACGCAGGTTGGTGAGGTGACGCAGCTTTTTTCTGCGCTGCACGTACTATCTGACAAGTCACTGTCACGATTTATTTGCGCAGTCTTGTTCTTTTCTATGATTTACAAAAACTCACGCTGCTTCACCCCACCAACCTGCGTTTCTATTTGCGCCTGGCCTCTATGTTTTACAAAAACTTACGCTGCGCGTCACCTCACTAACCTGCGTTTCTATTTGCGCCTGGCCTTATTTGCGCCGGGCCTTATTTGCGCGGTCTTGGTCTTATCTATAATTTACAAAAACTCACGCTGCGTCACCATGCGTTTCCATTTGCGCCTGGCCTTAGAGGATTGTCACTATGGGTCATTTGGGTTTATTAATGAAGAGATCTAAGATGGAAAACATCACCCATAAAAAAAAATTGTATTGACGCGGCTGAAACTTGATGACAATCTATAATCGAACAGATTACACGATTTTCACAAAATGATATTTGAAACCACGAGTTTCCTACCTGAAGATGCTATTGTGATAACAAAACACGTGTCGTGGTTTAAAAACGCATGAATTCTGTATAGGACAACTTCAGCGAAGAAGCCAGCTATCATCTGGCCTTCAATCCTGCATGCAAATGTGTCAGAAGAGATTCCTCCCTGCTGATAATCATCCTACATCACTCTCACAAGAGATCCATATGCTGTGATTGCACAATAACCGCGCCGTGCGCAGGGTTAATATCCCTGCAGTCCCCCTCTGAATAGTTCTAACCCTGTATATCCAAGGAAGAGATCAGTGCTTCTTGTGGAATTTGCATACATATGTCAATAATTGAAAGGCTTAGTATGAGAATATGATAAGCCATAATACCTAGCAAATTGATTTATTTTTCCGCTTACCATTCAGTAAGAATATGATAAGCGACAATTCTCCAAGAGATGGCAATACTATATCTAAATCAGTCTTCCATTACTGCAAATCCAATCAAATTCCACTATAGAACATGATAAGCCAAACAAATATGACAACAGGGATGTTCTGCAGAATCTGCTCGTTTTGAAAGAAATAGTGATTTCAGTGATTTTTTTCCCTTCTTCTCTCTTGTTTTTGTTTGTTGTATTAAATCTGAATTTTATTGAATAGTTTGTTACTGGTTGTTCGCTTATAATTTTAATTTGTGAATAATATCTATGGGTTAATCCTGTTCGTGTTTCTTATACACAAAATAAATTAATAAAAAAATAAAAAGAATTCCCAATAATTAAAAATCCTCTCGGACACAGGAAATTCAAAGATCAATATTATCAATTAGTTAGAAATGTTGAATTAGTGTTTTTCACTTTAGTGCAACAGCACAAATCATGTTCCAGCGAAGGTGATAACTTGATGGTGAACATAAAACGCCGAAAAATTTCAATGTAGGCAAGTGAATAAATCCTGCAATGATCAATTCAAAAGTTATTGAGTGCAAAAAATATTAGTTGTTTATATGGCGACATAATTGGAGTCACTACTGCCTCAAAAATCTTTAAACAAAGAGGAAAAAAGTGGGTACCCGGAAATAAAAGAGGCAGTGGAAGGCAAAGTGGTAAGTAAATTTTCAGTATATTTGAAATTATTTTTTCAACAATGTTATATTTCTTTAGGTTCCGTCCGAAATATATTAAATCAAAAATAAGAAGAACAAAGTACTAGCGAATCATCAGCTGCCATGCTTCAATTTGTATAGGGGTGCAGGGGGAAGCATTCAACCATATGGACCATGTTTACGTGGTCGATAATATTTTATATGAAGTAGGTTCAGTCTTCAAGGGACTTGATGTATGCTTCCAACTGATACATTTGTTTAATTTGAAGTAGCCATATGAAAGTGAACACATATATGGTTGTTCATTCAGCCGAGCCTATACTGCCTTTGATAAAATTCCAAATATACTGAATATAGTTAGCATATTAGTTTAAAAAATTTATGGAAATAAAGTGCAAACATTGCAACAAAATATTTCCGTTAAAAACAGTATTTTTCTTGCTCACATGACACTGTCTCATAAATTCCTCAGTAACTTTTCTTGCGGATATAAAACTCGTTTAAGTATTTCAGTGAGCTCTCTTGAAAAGCATATTACATATATATAATTACATAATCCTAACCCTTATTGACTTAAATGAGACTTTTGTTTGTCACTTATTTGAATCTATATCTATATGTATGGCTATCCATAAAATATTAATATTACGCAATAGTATAACCCAATGTTATAAATATCAATTCATTCAGGATGCAAGAGCAGAATTAATTCAGAAGTCAATCAGTTACTTAGCTTGTCTCATGACGTAGAGTAGTCTCTAGTTGTATATTTCCAAAATAAAGTTTGTGTTTTTGAAAACGGATTTTTCATCGTAAAAAATATAATTGGCGACGAGTATGGGATTGTGCCAATTTGTGTGAAAAGCAGAAAACCTGGAATTGTGCCATTGTGGACAGCCAAGAATCCAGAGCATCCACGAATTGTCAGTTTCAACTGTCCAGCACAACCAAAGAACAAGGTGAAACCCCGTAGGAGTCCGATTGATGGAGTATCGCCCTTCGACGACTTCAGAACCAACTTTAAGGAATACAACGTGGTGAGCAAGTCCTGAATTTTTCCCCCAGTCTAATAACCTGGCCCAAAGTTATCATTCCTTTTCCCAGTTCTGAGCGTAAAACCGGTACCAAAGTTTTTCCTGGGTTTTTCTTACTTAAAACCAATTACGAGGAATTTTTCCTAGGTTTTTTTCAGAAAAAAACGATACTAACGTGAATTTTCAATATTGAATAATTATTATTTGAAATAACGAAAACTCAAGATTACTTCAATTAAGCATTTTTCCTTCAGAAAGTATAAAGAAGTAAATAAATTTAAAATGGCTACGGAAAGAATGGATTTGTCTATCACAGAAAAATTTGACATGCTTATTACCTCAATTTTCAGGTATAGAAAATGAGTTACATTCGTTTATTCAAAATGCTGAAGATTATTTGAGGATGTTCTCCAATGAGAACCAAATTGTTAAAAATTATTATTATTCATATATTCAATCAGGCTTTGAAGCTACAGGTCTATTACCATTGAATAGAGAGAAAATTTTAAGCAAGCTACCAAAAACAGAAGATCAAAGAACACAAGAACAAGATGCAATGGCAGAATCACTAAAAGAAGTGTTTGAAAAATCTAGGTTTGGTGCAGCAACATCTGTTGGTAGGAAGAAAAAATTAGCTGTTGAAGCAGGTAAAAGCATTTCGCAGGAAGACCTAGCGCCATCAGTCCCATTAAAGCCAAATAAAAATAAAAACAATTAGGAAAATCATACAAGGGAAATTCCTGATAAGATACAGCAAAAACGCATCAAATATTTACTGCGACGACCAGGCCGACCACCAAAAACTGGTAGAATAATTTAAAGGGTGCAAACATTAATTCCATACATACACCAACAAAAACGAGAAGAATCGAGCCTTCACGTTAAGAGGGCTCGAAACAGAACCGGAAGAAGAGGACATAAAAGAGGAACTAGAGAAGGAGTACAATATACCAGTAAAAGGAGTGCATAAACTAAAAGGCACCAGATCCCCGATTTACATGGTCATCACAGACAACTCTGTCACCGTGGGGCAGCTCAGCGCTACTGTCAAATCAGTGCTGTTCACAGCTATTAGATGGGACAGATATAGTAACAATAAAGAGATCATCCAATGTCACAGATGCCAGAACTGGGGCCACGCAACCTCCAATTGCTACAGGGAGGTCAGGTGCCTCAAATGTGCAGAAAGGCACAGCACCAAAGAGTGCACAAAACCAAGGGACCTCCCTGCAAAGTGCGCAAACTGCCAGGGAGACCACCCGGCAAACAACATTAACTGCCCAGCGTACATCGTGGCCCTAGAAAAAAAGCATATGAACATAGCGCTGAGCCAGCCTCCAACAACCCCAATGACCCAATACAGGGAAGCTCCGAAACCTACTACCAACGTCTGGGAGGAGAGGAGAAGAACCGCAGAAGCCACCAAAACGCAGAGCCCTGAAAGGCCACGAAAGGAAGCCCCACCAGATGCAAGCAGGAAAACAGAAAAGCTAAGTTGTAGTAATAGCAATAACTTTGACAAACTAATGACATTAGAGAGCGAGTTTGAGAAACTCGGCACATACGTCGACCTAGACAAGTTTCTCGAGTCAATACTTATCCTTAACGAAAAACTTAGAAATAGTAAAACCCATTCGGAGAGACTGCACCTAATGTTCAAAAAATCAGCCCCATAGTGGGGCGACTTGAAAATAGGTCTTCCATATTTTTTTTTCTCGGGAGTGGAGGGGGGTACAACTTTTTTAATTGTTGTGCCCGATAGCCACAACCCCAAAGTAATCTAAAATAATTTTTGTTTGAGTCAGATCGGCAAATAGGTTGTCGGATATTCGAAAAAGTGTATCAAGTCGCCCCGCTTTACGGTAACTGATTGTTTTAGAAAGCAAACTTCTGATGAAAAAAGTTTTATTAGCATTATTTTCAGAATTCAGAACAGATGATTTTCATCCTTTTATTTTGTATGAATTTCATAAAAATTATGATGGTTTAATTGGTGCAGATTTCCTGAATAAATACGGACTTAATTCAGATTTCAAAAATCAAATTATTTTTAATGATGATTGTCAAATACCTTTTATTACCAACAAGTTTGTCAGAATCAAACAGAGATTCCAATTGATCTGAGTCATTTAGACCCGAAATAAAATACTAAATTAATGAAAATACTCCAAACAAATGAAGAAGTACTTCAACTGCCAGGTCAACCCCTTAATTTTTCAAATAGAGTAAAACATAAAATTCATACGACTGATGATGTCCCAGTCCATTGTAAAATTTATAGATATCCTGAAATTCATCGCGAAGAAGTAAAAAGTCAAATCAAAGAAATGTTAGATAAAAAGATTATTCGACCGAGTATTTCCCTATAGTTTTTTCCAGTTGTTATTGTTCCAAAGAAACAAGATTTATGAGGCAAAACAAAATGGCGTATGGCAATTGATTACAGAAAATTAAAAGACAAAACAATTGACGATAAATATCCTCTACCTCAAATTGAAAGTATATTGGACAAATTAGGAAATAGAAAATATTTTTCTGTGCTTGATTTAGCGTACGGATTTCATCAAATAGAAGTTGATTAAGATTCAATTGAGAAAACGGCGTTCAGTGTTGAAGATGGTCATTATGAATTTCTAAGAATCCCTTCGGATTAAAGAATGCCCCGGCATCTTTTCAAAGATTAATGAATGATGTTTTAAAAAAATATATTGGAAAAATTCGCTATATTTATATGGATGATGTTATTATATTTTCTGATACGTCCGAACAACATTTAGCTGACATTCATACTATTCTTGATGCTTTGAAGAAAGATAATTTGAAAATATTATACAATTAGACAAATGACACTTTTTCAAAAATGAAATTTAATTTTTAGGACATATTATTGTATCAAACCCAATCCAAATAAATTAAAAGGAATTAAGCATTTCCCTATTCCTAACACAAAAAGAAATAAAATCATTTCTTGGTTTAGTTGGTTATTATAGAAAATTCATTCCTGATTTCGCGAAAATTACAAAACCATTAACGGCATGTTTGAAGAAAGGCGCAAAAATTAATGTTAAAGATCCGAAATATATTGGAGTCTTTGAAGTATGTAAAAGAAATTTATTGAATCACCCTATATTGCGATATCCGAATTTCAATGAGCCCTTTGTGCTTAGTACGCATCAGGTTTTGCAATTGGAAGTATTTTATCTCAAGGTAACCCTCCGAATGACCTACCAATAACTTATACAAGTAGAACATTGAACTTTGCAGAATCGAGATATAGTGCAATCGAAGAAGAACTCCTCGCAATAGTTGGGTCATGTAAGCATTTTAGACCCTATCTATACGGAAGAAAATTTACGACATACACGGATCATAAACCTTAAAGGAACCGAATTCACGCTTAATGAGATGGCGTATTAAATTGGAAGAATATGATTATGAAATCAAATAATAGGTTCAAATAATAATGCTGATGCCCTTAGTAGAATTGTTTTGAACTCAACCTGAATAGGGTCCGTTTTTTGGTTTTTTTTTTTGGGTAGTGGCAGGACATTTTGGCTGACAGTCCTGAAAAAGGAATAATCGGCCTTTCCCAGTCCACAGATTATAAGTAGAATAATAAGTAGGTCCGGTAATAATGAGTCATGAGGGAACTATGACCGGTATAAGGGTTTCTTAATTTTTTTTTTTTGCGTCAGATGGGCGCTAGGGCTGAGTAATTTCCGGAGAAACCCTTAGTCATTATATAGAAGTCAGTTTATTTTCATTCAGATTGAAATAATTTAGGTAGCGGTCTTTGCTCTATTTCAAGAATATTTTGGCAGAAATGTTGTAAAATAGACGTATTTTGAGTTAAGCTGGACCTAAAGTCATTATGAGGGGATAGATTTCATAGAAGCAATGTACAATATGTTTCTGTTAGGAGATTCATATTGGAAGTTAAATTAACGATAAGAGGGTAATTTTGATTTGCTTACTAATGATATTGAGTATTAATGAAGTACATATATCGGAAGGAGATAAATTGTCTGATAGAAATAATCCTGGTCGGAAAAGGATTATGAAGAAGCGTTGTGGTCGCCCTTCAATGTGAGCACAACGTTCTGCATGCCATTTAAGATAAGATTTGAGTTTCGCTGAAATATCTATGATAAGTCTTTTATGATGATTGTTTTTACCATGATTGTATTGCATGCTCATGGGAGATTGTTCTTGAGAGTCGTTTTTGTATGATTTTTGCATGTGCTTTTTGTTGTTGTTATTTCTTGTAATTCGTCGAAAGGTTGGTTTGTTTCTTTTTATCCAAAACAAGGAATCTTTGAAGGCATCCCAGGGCAGGTTTTGAACTAGAAGGCGATAATCATCAGGTCATCATCAGTGGAATAACCTCTGAATGGTGGTTGACCTTAGTTACCAGGTGGCGACGACGATAGTGAACCAAAGTGCGGCTAATAGACCGGAAATTACGGAAATTTTATTCGCAATGTTGAGAAACTTCAAGAACTCGAAAAGGTTTGCGCCAATCAACTAGAGCACTGATTCCCAAAGTGGTCCAGGTGGACCCCCAGGGGTCCATGGAAGACTCGATGGGGGTTCACGTTGGCGTGACAAAAAAATGGGGGTTCGCAGTTCGTAAGCTGGGGTCCACGAAAATTTATCTGGTTTCGATAGTGAAGAACTGAAATGTTGGTTTGATTTCACCTATCAACGTAGGCAGATAATATTTTGAGAAGTTCACCGACTGTTACTTGTAAATCTTTCATATTCCATATTCAGTACAACGTGTCGAGACTTGAAAAGGGCCGCCGCTGCCGTCTGCAGCGCTTGGTTGGAAATGCAAATACGAAATACGACTTGTGGTGTGCAAGCTTTCAATCTTGCACGGACTTGTTGGATTCTTCACTAATATAAATACGAATGCCAAGAATCAACGTTACTCATTTGTTTCCGGAATTTCGAACAGAAAAGTTAAGTGAATCGATTTTAGTGTTTGCCAGTGTCGGAAAAAGTAAGTACCTACATACTAATTTGGCTATTTGTTATGGGTATACAATTTTTTTCGAATTTACAGAAATACATAAATCCAAATAGAATCAATGGATATTCCACTTTACATCAATCGGTTCTGCTATTTTCTTAAAAGTTTATTATGGATCTTAGCAATTTATTGCTATCAATTATTAGAATCAGTTTGCTGCCGGTACTTTTTTTATTTCATTGCAATAATTATTCAATCAAATTCTGTTGAAATAATCATATTCTGTTGAAGAAAACCGTCTTAAAGAAGACTAAAACAGAGCCTTTTCATTTACAGGTACGTAACTGATACGCAACATGGCTGAATCTAAGAAAAAATGTCGACGGTACAGTGTTGATTATTTAAAATTTGGTTTTCTTCCATCAAAGGCAGATAAGCGATTGCCCATATGCCTTTTATGCAACAAACTTTTGAGCAATGACTCTATGAAACCATCGAAGCTCGAAGATCATCTAAGAAGGTGTCATCTCGATAAAGTAGGTAAAGATTTGAAATATTTTCAAACATTGAAGGAAAAATATGAAAAGAGACCCACTGTGCAAAGCATGTTCGTTTCAACGTCTGAAAGTAACGAGGATGGCTTGCGGGCATCTTACAATATTTCATTGCTTATAGCGAAATCTGGAAAACCGCACACCATCGGAGAACAATTAATTTTACCCGTTGTTGAAGAGGTTTTGAAAACTGTTCTGCACAAATCTCCATTTGACATACTCAAAAGAATTCCTTTGAGTAACAACACTGTACAAAGACGTATTGATGAAATGAGCTCTGATATTGAAAGTTTCTTGTGTAATTATCTGCAAACAACTCATTTTTCTATACAATTGGACGAGTCAACTCTATCTGGTAATGAAGCATTACTATTGGCTCATGTTCGATTTGTTATGGACGAAGAAATGCATGAAGAGCTACTCTTCGCGAAAAAATTGGAGACGGACACTAAAGGTGAATCAATATTCAATATCCTGAGTGATTTTTTTAGGGAAAAATCGACACCATTCACAAACGTTATTTCGGTGGCAACAGATGGAGCTCCTGCCATGGTCGGGCGATATCGTGGGTTTATAAGCCATCTTAAAAGAATTGTACCAGAGGTAATTGCAATTCACTGTGTCATCCACCGACAACACCTCGTAGCAAAAAATTTGTGTGGCAGATTGCACCAATCGCTTCAATTTGTGATTAATGCAGTTAACAAAATAAGAAGCAATGCATTGAATACGCGTTTATTTGCACAATTGTGCGATGAAAATGATGAAGATTTTCGACGATTGCTCTTACATACTGAAGTACGCTGGTTATCGAAAGGTGCATGTTTAACAAGATTTTACTTACTTTTTGAATCTGTTCTAGAGTTTTTGGATAGTAAAGATTCAGATTTAAAAAAAAACCTGATCAATTCGAAAGCAGACATCGCGTATTTGACAGATTTGTTCAAAAAATTCAATGACCTCAACTTACAATTACAAGGGGATAGCCTCAATTTAATAAAAACAAAGGGTGCAGTCTCAGCTTTTCTTGGAAAATTGAAATTTATGAAGCAAAATATTAGTCGGCGGGAATTTTCTCAAACTTGTCACAGGTAGAACGCCTTGATGATGATATTCAGACATACGTTCAACATTTAATTGCCCTGCATGATGACTTTAAAATCAGATTTGAAGATATCTTGACAATGGAAATACCACCATGGATCATAAATCCATTTGATGAAACGGAAGTGGGGATTGTGATATTACAAGAGGAGCTACTTGAACTCAGCACTAATGAGGAACTGAAGGTTAAATTTAAAAGAGGATATCAAGCATTTTGGCTGCAGTCAGAAATACCCGAAAAATATCCTGGACTGTGGGGAATTGCGAGAAAGCTTCTGATAGCCTTTCCCTCGTCATATCTTGTCGAAAAAAGCTTCAGTGTCGTCACAAATCTTTTAACAAAAAAACGGAGCAGATTAAATATCACAGAACGGGGAGATTTGCGGTTATTCCTAACAAAACTGAAGCCAAATATTGATAATTTGCTGTCAATCCATCAAGTACATCCCTCCCATTAAAATTATGAGTTTTTTGTCATTATAGTTATATTACGTTATTAATGTTTGATTTTATTTATATTGTTATCATATTACATTATAATATTATTTGTAATAATTACATATTTGAATATTGAAGCAAATATACTATTTTTTTATCCTTACCATCTGCGAATGGGGAGTTTTCTAAATAAAATAAACTGCCACTGCCAGTGGATGACGAAAAAGAAAAGTTGGATGGAATTACTATTTTGATTGGCCAACTTTTCTTTTCTTACAACCACTCACCATAAATCAATTAATTAACCAATTATTCTCAGATTTTTTTCGAAATTCGTGATTGGAACGCAGCTTTAACGCAAATTTCTTTTGTTTGATTTAATCTTCACTTTTTTGTTTTGAATTTTGGGAATATGGTAGAAATGTAGGCAGGGGGTCCATCGAAACTAGCAAAATTTTGAAAGTGGTCCATGAGAGAAAAAAGTTTGGGAACCTCTGAACTAGAGAGTTCGGGAATTTTGCGTAAGAATGAGTCTGGGTCCGTAAATAAGCCTCGAAATTCATGACCCTGAGATGGTAATTGTCATTATTAGAACGACGATGGAAGCTTAGAAGGAAGGTTCTTCGAGAGATGCGAATAGAAGGTATCCAGAAGATAATTCGATAAGGGACGATGGGGCATTAACTGTCCACTATATACCTTGGAGATTAAGAAGGAATGGAGTAAGCTTAGTGTACTGCGAGTAATCCCATACATCACTCAGTAGAGAGTTTACCAAGGGGAGTAAGTGCGAGCAAATCCAACTTCGAAAGTACGATGCCAAAAACGTTGAAGAAGAACCATCTCCAGGGTTACATCCATTTTACCCATAGTGATACCACACTGGATTGAAAAACATAGCCGGTAAACGATGTGCCGAGTAATGTGCCGCGTCAAGAAATTTTGAACTGAGCAGAAGAGTGTATGCCCAAATGATTATACGAAATGGACATTAGCACGGGTTGAACAGTGGCGTTTCGTGTAAAGAAACTTTTTCCACCTGAGGTAACTTTTGGTTTTTCCACCTGAAGAGTTCTTCCATATGATTTCGAGGATATCTGTGGTTGTTTGAGAATGATCGCGATAGTGAATTTGAAATCCGATAAGTGGACCTTAAAGACTCCATGCTGGAGAAGTGAAGAGGTGGACTCCAAGAACTTCATTGATGAACTTTGAATTTTGCTGTTTTGACATATCATGTTTTCAAATCCTAATGATACAAATGTTTGATTTTGATTGATTTTGTTTATGTTGAGTAGATAAGTTCCATAGTTGTAAAGGAAATTTTTTTTGCTTGTGAATTATGCTTAAATGCTTGGCACATTTAGTATAGGATGTTTGAGCCTTTTGGTTGGGAGACGATGGACTAGTGGACAAGTGAAAGCCATGATAGGAATAGGGAAAAGTTATGGCATCCAATGCCAAAACTTTTTTTAAGGGGGGAGTATTGTAATAAATAGGAATATTGACGAGATATATATGCTTATAGAATATTGGGCAAGGAAATTCTTTCTCGGGATCTCAGCGTCCCAGATAATTAATTGCATGAGAATAAAGGTTTTGATGACAAGCGTATGAATGATATTTTTCCAGTAAGAAGATAAGTGTCGAAGAAGTAGAGTTTCATGTCGGACTTGACGCTGATTTTAAGTTAAAAGGAAAACGGTTTAGTTTAGACAATAACTCGCCCATAAGAGCTTATATATCAATTCAATATTCGAAGATAATTGATTCGGCGTTGTAAGAATTAGCAGGCTCTTGAGTTTTAACCGGCTAATTCAATTAGTTCAGAAAAATGCAAGGTTAGCGCGTCGTGGAATAATCGGGGAAACACCCACGAGATGTGGAGAGGAAATTTGGGCTTTTGGTCTAAGAAGGGAAATGATAAAAAGGAACCAAAAAAAGGAAGGCAGTCAGTGGGAAGTTGGTCGAAGGAAATATACGTCGGGAAGACGGAAGTAGAATCTGGGATTCGAATAGAGTAGATTTGGAAGTCCGAAAGTAGGTTCGGCAGCCCGAGAAATTTAGAAGTATTTTTCGGAGTTAGGTCTCAAAAAGGGAGACGGGTACAAGCTATTCGGGGAATAGTGTAAGAGATTTAGTACCGTGGTTAAAGTCAGTCAGGGCGTAATAATTGTTTTTATTTGTGGTGTAGATCGGATATAGGATTTTAGGGATTTTGGATAGAGTCGAAACGCAGAGCGTTAATCGTTGACGACGGTAAAGTGCGGGAAGTGCGGTTGAGTGTAAAGAATTCGCCGTTCTGTGCGAGGAAAGTCTGGTGATCGAAAAGTTCACCAGCAACCCCAGGCGAACGACGGTCGCTGGTCGCAGAAAAAGGAAGAAGGTTCCAATTTTTGTTTGTCCAGAGTCCTGAAAGCTCCTCTGAAATTCATTTGATTTTTGATTATATTTTTATTGTTGTTGTGCAACTGGAGAAAAGAGAATTTTTAATCCAAGATTTTGTTGATGAAATTTTAATGATAATTGCATTGCGCACTTTGCATGTGTGAAAGAAATTGAGATTTTATTGTGGTCGATATCGACCAAATACGTGCTTGTATTCAAATTGCTGCAATAGATTTATTCGTTAAATTTAACAGATTTTCATTTAAATTTTCTCCCCAGAAAATATAGAAAAACATCAAAGACCTGTCCTTCGCGCGACGGGCCGAATCCACCATTTTTGCCCTTAAAGGGGCCTTCAATTTTGTGTAGTTAACATCTAAAAAAATAATCACCCCTGTTCAGTGGAAAGCCGCTCTTCCATTGATTCCAGATAAGGGGTGTTTTATTTCAATAGCATGGGAGAGAAAGACCGGGGAAAAAGTACATCGGAAAAAGTTAGTCAGTCAGTCCGAGGAAAGTGATCAAAAAGAATACCCCTTTAAGTCGGTCCGGGGACTGTAAAATATCGAAAAATATACCCCTTCGAGTCGGTACGGATAAGTAGAGAAATTATAAGTCATTGTAGAGTCAGTCATTAAGGAAAGAGAAAAAGGACTTAGAATAAATAGGTTTTCACGAAGTAAGAGAAAAGTCTAGGTAGATCACGGAATAGAATCGGAGACTCGGTCGGCTCATAGATATTTGGAAAAGTTCAGTGTAAAGAAAAGTCCAGTCCTTTGTTTTGTTGGTTTTGTTGAAGTAGGAACGGAATATCGGGAATTAGGTAGTTGAAGAAATTTGGAAATAATTTGAAGTTAAAGTCAGTTTATCGGAAATCAGTAGAGTAGCCTTCGAAAAGTGATCGTTTATTTTGATTTCGTAGTAAGACCAGATATAAATTTGTGTTGGAATTTTGGATAGGGAACTTAAAGCGAAAAACGTTGCGACGGAAAAGTGCGGGAAGTTCGGTTGAGTGTAAAGAATTCGCCGATTAGTGCGGGTAAAGTCTGGTGTCGAAAAGTTTTCATCGGCAGCGTCAGACAAACAGCAGTCGCAGAAAAAGGTAGAAAGTTCCAATTTTATTCGTCCAGAGTCTTGAAAGCTCCTCTAAAATTCATTGATAAAGTACTGATTTATTATCGAGCGATAGGTTGGGAAGTTGAATTTTAACCCAAGATTTTGGTTATGAAAGTATGTTTTATTGTTTTGCGCTTATTTGCATGTGTTTAAGAAATTGAAGATTTTTGTTGGTCGTCTTGGACCGAGTACGTATTTGTAGAGAAGCTCTAATTTTATTTTCCAATAGATTTAATTGTTAAAGTTTTTCCTGAGTTTCATTTAAACATTCTCCCCAGAAACAACATCAACTTCAAGACCTGTCCTTCGTGCAACGGGCCGGATCCACATCATTATTTTTCCCCTTTCGAGGGCCTTCAATTTTTGTGTATCTAACATCTAAAAATAATCAACCCATGATCAGTGGAAAGCCGCTCTTCCATTGATCAAGAGACAGGGTGCATTATTACAGTGGCCAGCAAAAGAACAAATTCATAATGGGCATGTACCTGTATGCTGTGCAAAAATTTAAAATCAAATCGATCACACATAAATTTTTGATCAGGGGACACACACAAAATGAAGGAGACAATGTGCACTCTGTCATAGAGAAGTCAATTAAAAGAGCTCTTAAATCGGGTCCCATCTATATTCCTACTGATTACGTCAGATTAATTCGGTCTGCGAGGAAATCCGTATAAAGTAACAGAATTGAGTTACGAGGATTTTGTCGACTTAAAAAAACTCTCTGAACAGATAGGATCAAATTTTAACAAAACATCAAACAACGAACAAATAAAAACTAGCGAACTAAAAGTATTCAAAGTGCAGAAGACTGATCCTGGCATTATTTTTGTGAAAACTACATACGAACAAAGAGATTATGGGCAGATCAATGTCAATAATATCAGGAGAAGGCAAGAGAGCATCTCTACAATAAAGTGCGTTCCGGCATATAAGAAAAAAATGGAGATTTCTGCCATAAAGAAAGCTCATATCAAATCACTTATCTCAGCAAAAAGTATTCCCACGTTGTATAAGCCCATTTATGACTCGATGTTTGCATAAATTGTGTACTACTCAATTTTTTTGTATTTTAAATAAGCTAATAAAGCACTTAATTTAAACTTCCTTTTTTATTCTAATTAAGTGGGCTTGGAAAGTGACATAAGTATTACTCAAGGGGTCACAACACAAAACAACTGATTTTAGAAAAGCAAGAAAAGTGACATAACTCAGAAACCTGACCTAACCTGACCTGGTAAAACCACATATTTAACAAAAACTGATTTACAGGTCCATGATATTATTCTATAGATTATAATTGAATTCACTACCAAAAATAACTACTTGAAATTTAAAAGGAGCTTATACTATTTCAATATGAGTTTTGTAGTTTTCTTTCATTTGTTATTTCTCAAATACTACATTTTTGAGTTGCGTCACTGTTCTTGCCGGGGTGCGATATAATAAAGATTTTGAATATAAGTCTGAAAAAGAAATGACAAAATTCTTCAAAAGAATATTAACTTTTGGAAAAGGAAGCTGTGCTGTTCCGCTACTTTTCCCAAAGAAAATTCAATATCGACATTTTGCTACAAGTCCGAAAAGAAACGACCATAGTACCACCGGAAAATCCCTATTTATTCGCATTGGCCGGAAGTCAATCAAAATGGATCGATGGACCAAGTACCTTAAGGAAGTATGGTCAATCATGCGGTGCCGAAAATCCAGAAACTCTCACATCTTCCCGACTCAGGAAACAAATTGCTACATTCCTGCAAATTTTGAATTTGAGTGAAGTCGAAATGGAACAAATTGCGAAATTTATGGGTCATACTCAAAAAACACATGAAGAATTTTATAGGTTAGTTTGAATAGGTATTTTTTTTCGTTTGATATGAGTAAATCTGATTTTAGGTCACCTCAAGAATTATTTCAAACATCGAAAATGGCTAAATTACTTTTGATGACCATGGAAATGGGTATAAGTACGGAAGAACAAGAAAAGACAATAGATGAAATAGATTTTAATTAGTAAATTGGAGGGAAGACAAAAAGGTTCCAACAAATCGTCATTAATCTTCACCAGAGCCTGCTCAAGGTAAAAATAAGAAATTTCTTTCAGTATTATTGTTAATTAGGTTTATTGTCAACTTTTTTTAACAGATTCTAGAGAAGAGATTCCAGAAAATTCAAATGAATCAAAAGTCATCAATAGTCCATAGTAATATTGTGGTTAGAGAATCCAAAAATGATGAGAGCAAATCTGTTCCAGGATCATGGAATAAAACTCAAAAGGATATAATGCTTCAGTACTTCAAAAAACACATAAAGAACAAAATATCCCATTATTTCTGATTTGGCAAGAAATTATTGTGACTGCGCAAATGCTAAATGCGAAAGAATATTTTCAGCTATTAATCGTATCAAAACCAAAGATCGAAACAGATTCGTCAATAAAAATACAGCATGAATATTTGAAGGAAGGATTGAGAGAAGTCGTTGGTTATGTTTTTCAAACAACGAACAATATGATAGATTCGATGGCAGATAACATTCTGTACAAAAATATTTCAGAGGATACTGATGCTGAGTAGTATTATGTTTCGTGTTAAATTTTTCTAGTTTTCTCTCAAAAATGTCTATATTTTTTCCAATGTTGATTGTGATTTTTTATTTTTAGTTAGAGTTCTGTTTCTTTGAGAGAGTTCCTTGTTTTGTAATAAGAAATTTGTGATATTTTTCAAGTTTATGGTTGTCTGATCAATTATGTATTTGTGGGACCTGTTTAGAAATAAAAATACCATTTTGCCAAATTTTTTTATGTTTATAATAAAAATTTCTAATAAATATCTTTCTTTCTCCAGCTTGTACTAGAAAACCCTGTATATATGCCAATTTTACTGATACAGTTCTGCAATGGTAATGAAATATGACTCAGATTTAGAGAGAGAGAGATACACCGATGATATTCTGAGCGACCACGAAACTGACAATGACCAGTCGGCAGATAATGAAGTCGATCACACTGTAAGTGATTTACAGGTGCAGCCAAGAGACGAACTCCCTTCGAGAGACGGTAGCGATAGGGCTAGTTCAAGGTATTTTTATAGAAAGAACAAGTATAAATGGTCTTTTACAGTACCGAAGAGAAATATTCGCACCCTAAAACATAATTTAAATGTCACACTTCCTGGGCAGAAGGGCGCAGCTCGAATGCTTGGATACCAAGCGAGTCCTATTCAAATTTGGAATCTCATTTTCACTAATAAAATGATTTCTATCATAATGATCCAAGATATTATATTCCAAGCGACCTCGATCACCAGAACATTGTCATGTGTTGAATGGACAACTGACCAGACAATTTCACCAGAAGTTCTGGAACATCATCAAAAAATGAATTGTATGCTGAGAACATAATTCCCTCATATACGGACAAGGAATTTGAGGATCACTTCAAAGTGCCAAGAAGTGTTTTGTTCAATTTGGGAGAGGAGTTTTCTCAAAGCGAATACTATCCAAAGAAAGACAATGGCTCTTCGAGAATTGATGCTGAAAAATGTATGTGGGTGTTGTGCTGGTATGCTACACATGAAGCTGCATCCTTTCGAGATGTAGCTGATCGTTTCGATATCGCAGTGAGCACAGTACATCTCATCATCGAGAATATAAGCGTTTTCATCAGTTATAAATCCAAATATAATACTAAACGGCCCTCAGAGGAAGAAAAAGTTTCATTATGAAAGATTTTGCTTCTATGGGATTACCTGATGTGCTGGGTTGTGTGGACGGTAGTCATGTGACAATTGACAAACCCACAGAAGCTCGTGAGTCCTATTATAACAGGAAAAAATATTATTCCATACAAGTGAGTGATAATGAATTGTTTGATTCCATTGATTCCTAATTATTATGATTTTAGGTCCAAGCAGTTTGTGACTCAAAGGGACGTATAAGGGATGTGTTCATTGGATTTCCTGGCTCGGTACATGACTCAAGAGTTTTTCAGAATTCTCTCCTATATGTGAATCTGCCCGTATTATGTAAGGATAAATACATATTGGGAGATAGTGCATATCCTTGTTTGAGAAACCTTCTGACTCCATTTGAAAATAATGGCCACTTATCACCTGTTCAAACTAATTTTAATAAAAAATTGAGTCATTGTCGTGTACTGCTAGAGCATACTTTTGGTCTATTGAAGCAAAAGTTTAGGCAATTGTACCAGTTGAAACTAAGGAGCATCCCAACCATTTGCCACTTCATCAGAGCGTGTTGTGTGCTACCAATTAGCGGTGCATTGTTGAAGGAGTAGGCAAAAGTATTTGCGACAGACTTAGAAATTAGGAATTTTGCTGCTAGTGAAAGATGACAAACTTAAAAAAAGAAAACGATATAATGTAAAAAAGTTTGTGGGGAAAGTTCGAGTGTAGACAAATCCATATGAGAAAATTGGCGAAGTAAAATACACCTTAGGATAAAAAACTACAATCCCAAAGACGTATTCAATGCCGACGAAACAGACATTTTCTTCATAGAGGGAAGTATAGCAAAAAAGAATTGACCTTTCTACTTGCAAGCAACATGGACGGATCTGAGGAGTTAAAACCTCTAGTGATAGGAAAATACAAGAAACCTAGGTGTTTTAGAGAAATTGAGTCACTTCCTCAGACGTACTGTAATAAATAGGAATATTGACGAGATGCTCTAGAATACTCTGTAAGGAAATTCCTTCTCGAGCTCTCAACGTCCAAGATAATTGAAAATAAAGGTTTTAATGACGAGCGTATGAATATTTTTTCACTGGGAAGATAAGTGTTGAAGAAGTGGAGTTTCATGTCGGACATGAAGCCGATTTTAAGTTAAAAGGAAAACGGTTTAGTTTAGATAACAACTTGCCCATAAGAGCTCATATATATTATATATTTTTTTTTAATTTCACACAGTTGTCGGATTCACCAGGTTACCCGGACCGGTGAGCCAAGAGCAACCTTGCTAGTTACTAATAAGTATATATAACCTGTCGGATTATACCAACCGTTCCCAGTATTATGTCAATCACAGCTATTCCACGAGAAACAGAGATCTTTCCTATCCATATCATAGGTTAACTCTGAGTGAAAAGGAACCATACTATATGTGTATCCGAGTTTTTAATAAATTGCCGCGTCACATTAAGTGTGTCGAAGGTGTATTTAAGTTTAAGAATTTAACTAAGAGAATTTTGATAGAACTGGAACCTTATAGTCTTGAAGATTATTTTGGTTCTGACAATTTGAGAGCTTCATTTCAGAAACTTCAGAGACTTCGTCTGCAGTCTAAAGTTGATGAGACGACTTTCCTCTTTAGAAGATAATAATAATATAATAATAATTGATAGTGCAATCCTCTGGTACAGTCAAAAATTACAGACTTCTTCAGTAATGTTTAAGGTTTTTCTATCTGAATATGAATGATATAATATGTACCTGAGTATTTACATTTCTTTTCATTTCATTTTATTTCATTTTCTATAATTTTTCTCTTTATGAAGGCAAAGGTTGCAATACAATACACGTTCATGTACCTATGATTGATTAATTTTATTAATTTATTTTTTTATAAATTCAAGAATTCATTTGTATGAGTTTGTTTATGCGATTAAAGTGTTTTCTATTAGTACTAAATTTAATTCAATTCACTACATACAGCAAATAAAAGTTTTTCGAAAGCACTCTTTTTTATCAACCGATACCATTTATCCCTTCGATATCATTCTCTCATTATTACGAACCTCTCGGTAATTCGAAGTTTTTAAAACTTGTCCCTTCAACCCTCTCGAATTATCCAGAGTGGATTGTATTTCGTAATAGAATAGTTTATAGTTCAGTGTTATCTATTAAACCC
Source organism: Coccinella septempunctata (assembly GCF_907165205.1). Taxonomy (NCBI): domain Eukaryota; kingdom Metazoa; phylum Arthropoda; class Insecta; order Coleoptera; family Coccinellidae; genus Coccinella; species Coccinella septempunctata. The sequence continues at coordinate 19,813,783 of NC_058196.1, forward strand.
ATAAGAAAGGGCCCATTTACTACATGGCGAAATCTAGGACATTTTTAAACATTTAGTGGAAAGATAAAAATACAAATGAGGTCAGGTCAATCGAAACAAGAAAAAAAATCACCGCACAGGCTGGTAATAGTGGTGGACAAACTAATGGACAACTCAGCGAAAAATTTCCAGTAGAAAGGTGTGTGACTTGATAATAATTTTTCTAGTGATAGCAGCGTATTCGACATTTCATCATCAGTCGAGAAATCACGAGTAGCCAGATGTTAGCTGCAATCAACGACGCCTAGGTGACAAACCACCTTATTTTATTTTTCGTTCACGTGTGCGAATACGACATTGCACCGGACAGCTGGAGAAGTTCATTGGTACCGCACGTGTCATGTGGCAATTGCAAAGTTCATCAGTGGTTGACTTAGATTATAAAGATACCGGCAATGGAATAATTTCATTTTAATTTCTTTGTCAATTTAATTTTCAGAAATTAGAAGCTAAAGAATATCAATCAATAACCTTAATATGCTATTTAATTAACGTATGGCCAAGCGTATGGCAGTTAATAATTTGAATGACATTTTGGAATCCCTAAAATCAATCCAAGTATGTCTGAGGAAAATTGGTCCTGGAAATAAAAAAACTGAGATTCCCGACCGATGTTTTGGGTAAAATTCAGAAATTTTCCTCTGAAATACAAGAAATGTAGGTATAGTAAAATATAAAATTTTCAGGTCAAGGAGAGCCCTAGTTTGAAGAAAAAATTAGTCTTTTGATTTGAAAACGGCTTCGTCTTTGTTACCGATGCTCAGTGATAGCTAAGATAAAACTCGACTATCAATAGATGCTAGAGTTCCACCAAATGCAGAATCGTCAAAAAACAATATTTTTGATTGTGAACATACATATTCACGAAGAAGTGTTTGTGATATTCTCAAGGAAATTTCGCCAGTTTCGAAAGCTGAAGAGAATACAGAATCGTTTCAAGATGTAACTGAAATAATTAGTATAAACACAGCTGATGTAGGACATGAGAATTTCTCATGAAAATTTCTCATGGATTAGGCAGTCCACCTTATAGCTAATGGACGTGTACAAGAAATTTAGAGACGAGATGGGCACTATGAAAATGTGGCGAACCATCGCTGTACAGCTTAAACTGTACAGCAGAAAATTGCCAGAATGGATGTAGGGTTTTGGAAAGGAATTTAAAAAAATACGTGGACAATAGAAAACGAACAGGCAGTGGACGGCGGGATTTCGAATACGCCGTTGCAATGGCTGAAATCAATGTCGCAAGAAATGCGTGGTACCTGAAGTGCTCGCTTCCATTTCAAGTATTAGGGTGCCAGATGAGGAGCAGGTGGAAGCCACTGCAATGTTTCCAATAATGGAAATATATCTCCTTCAAGGAAACCTCCAAACAGGTCAGATGGTAGGAGGAAAAAAAGGGATAGAATAGGAGCCATTGAAAAAATGTTGTTGAGTAAGGAGGAACGTCACAAGGACGGAATGACATTCGAAAGAGAGAAATTTAATAAATTACTACAGCTGGAGGTGAAAAAAACAGAAGAGCAAAAACGAAATAATTCTCTTTATGAAAAGGAACGATTTGCAGAGCAAATAACTGTCTTGCGTTCAAGATCGGCGTCTAAGACTTATGGCCATTAGAGACCGATTTGCGACAACCTGGTAAGTATTGATTAGTCTTGACTAAATAAAAGATTTATATAAGTAATAATAAGTACTGAAGATAAGTCTTCCTAGATATCTGCAATGCATTTCTGAATAAACTCATTTATCATATATTGAATTCATGTCTTTTTCATATGCAGGAAGCATTCCTTTCATGGTGGGGCCACATGAGATGGAAAGCGAGCAGATTGAAATTGTTACAACAAATACTGATAGTAAACCATCCTAAATATCTGTGATAAAAATAATTGAATGCATTACTCATTTATCTTGTATATAAGATAATTCATTCAATATATTGAATCGATTCTTTTGTTATAAAATTAGATTACCAGTACTTCGCCTTTTTCAGATATTCCTTTGAGTGTACCTGAAAATTCTGTGATTAATGCGTAAGGAAATTCTTGAAATGTGTATGTGATTATGGTATATCGAATATTTGTTCATATATAGATTTCGGATGAAAATTGTACAAATTCAACTAATTCCATTAATTCAAAAACCTCACCTTTAAATACACCCTGTAAAATCTTCAATTCTGTCATATTTTTTTATAAATTTCGAATGAAAATATAGCGAATCTAACAAATTATTTCAATAATATTAATTGATTCAAACAATGTTTAGATAAAAAACATCCTGATCACAAAACAAAGGAATATATGTAATTCCTATTTCGCGCCCTTCAATTATAGAACAGAAAACTGTAATGTAACAGTTTAACAGTACGATTTCAGCGTCATCTAATTTCTCAGTGCGTGAAACACGGACCAAAATGTAGTCGCTTTTTAGTACTAGAAATATCTTCCTAACTCTATAATCTTCGGTGGTCGAGAACTAGTGAGCTTACCCTATTATTAAATAGACTCAACTCTTGTTTTGAAGAGCGCACAATTACATTACTCAACATTATTGGACTTTGAGGAAAATTCCATTATTCGTGGATTAGACAGAGATATCTCTAACAAGTTACTCACTAATCAGATCGAATGATCAGATATCTCTGATCATTTTCCTCAACTATAACGCCATTTTCCGTTCATCATGATAACAAAAGGCATTGCCAGGCCTGAGAGATAAATTCCTTTACCCCAATAATATTGCAACATAATTCTCAGGAAAATCTGATAATTTTATTCCATTCATCTGGCAACACTGTTTACGTACTTTATGACCTACGTAAACTCACAACAAGATTTACGACCTACGTAAACTGACGTTCTTTCACGTATTTAAACATCGACGTACGTAAATCGAACATTAACGAATAGCACCGACGACTTGCAAATGGTCGAATTTTGACAGTCGTATTTCATTCGATAACCTTTTAAAGAAAAATTGTTTACATTCCCCTATTTCAATCGTGTATTTTCCCATAATGAATGAAAGTTAAATGAACTTTATAGGAAATCAGCAGTGATTCTAGAGTTATCAAAGGGGTTTCGTTATAATACTTCATTGTCATACTTATTTCCTTATTTGTCATCTCGAAAGGAATCAAATAATAGAATAGAGCCTGATTGAAAATGCATAACGACTTCATTACCATAAAAATCTAGGTACTTATTTTCAGTAAAACGCAAAATCCAAATAAATAGGTTAGGTTAACGTCTGACGCTAGGTCTGACGTTTTATGAGGGCAACACTTCAACTCAAATTTCATTAAAACACGTAAGCATTATATTTGATGTTATTTCTTACGTTAATGTTCAGACTAACGTATTGTGCGCACTTCAACTCTCTAATGATCGAAAAAACACTCACCATTTAAGCTCAGGCCTCCCGTTGAAACATAACCAACACGTTAAACTGTAACAAGCATGAAACTATGGAAGTAACAAGTTTTGTCAGAGAACGTGGAGAATGGCTATGAGCACATGGCCGAGCGCATAAAACGGCATGAACCGAGCTCGACTGTCAAAGCAAGAACAGCCGCAAATATTCTAAAATTCCCACCCCTTAATCCATATTACGATCTTTGGAAGGAAGAAGGAAGGGACAGGACAGGCTGACGGAGCAGTTTAGCAGTTACCAGCCAGTCCAGTGTTGTCGGTTAGGGCAACAAGGAATTCTTGTACGAGCAATTCTTATCGCATGCGTCGATTTTTTATTACGGAAGCAAGTTTTCCTGTTTTCCTATGCCTTTTTGAATTTGATATGTCTCACCCCTTAGGCCCTACCGCCACTTTTTGTTTTCAAATGGGGGAATATATCGGGGTGGATGGGACCACCGGGATTTTTAAAAACTAATTTGAAATGAATGTTGGTAAAATTACTAATATATACCTACAGGGTATCCCAAATTGCTTGATTTTGGCTATTTCTGGTACCTCTAGACTAGATAGATGAAAACTTTGAGGGAAGTCCTGGTGCTCGATTTTCGTGAAAAGTCAAAAGCCCTTTAGTGGAAACCGTTTCATGATATTTTCATTTGTCTTGAAGATATAACCATATTTTGATAATTTGTCGATTTTGAAAATATCGTCCAGTTGCTGGAAAGTCCGTTAAATTTTAATACACCATCACATCCTCCATTTTCCCCTTCAAAAATGACAGTTTTAAATTTTGATGGGGCATCAAATCTTAATGAGCTTTCCTTCAACTGGACGTGTGCTTCATAATTTTCGAAAATATCTGAAAGCGGTTGAACTTTCTACGGGCACTTTTTGGGAATACGATACTATATATATTCAACTTTTTTTTTCTTGTACTAGGGATGAAAAAAAATAACTTTTTCATTTTAAATACGGATGGTTTTTCCTAAGGATGGTTATAGGTACAGAAGTATATATAATATGTCTGATATGCTATATCTTCTTCACTCAAGGCTAACCATTTTAGTGAAATTCTCATTTTCGACATGATTCTATGAAATTTCTGTCCACAAAAATATGCATGATCAATAAGTGTCAATCTCTAAGATAACAATAAATACAATAAAAACTCGGAAAATAATAATAATAACTGTTTTTTATTGGCCATCGACCGAAGTCCTTCAGCCTTCGGAAAATAATCATATGGAACTTGGTTTTATCATAAACAGATTTCAGCAAGATGTCCTTCCATTCATCCATAATTTTCGCCTTCGAGCCTCTACAGATATAGCATTTGTTTTAGAATAGTCTAATATTTTTAATTTTCGCAGACTGAATTTTCCTCCGAACTGGGATAGGTATAGCATGGACAGTTTTTGTTAAAATATTATGTCCATCATATTTTGACGCAGTTCTAGAACAGTTTTTGGTAGGATTGAAAACTTGAAAATCATCAATACAAACAAACATGATATTTATATTCTTGGTCTATTTGAATCTTCAGAAAATGTAATCATCATGGTTTTTTCAGAATGCAAATATGTCAAACATATGAATATGAATATAATTTACAGGCAGAACGCCTTTCGACAACAAAATTCCCGGCGATTTTTTTCCGGTTATTTTTCCGATCGATATAATCGAAAATGATACATGTGACATTGCCCAACTTTTAGGAGCGTATTTTTTTCATAACCTCGAAGCAATAGCGGACTGCGTTTAATTCGAAAGTTATATAATCCCGACTTATATCTCAGCATCTCGAGATCCTGACTAAGTGGGAATTGAAAATAAAATAGTTTCTTGGCCCTTCTACGCCTTTGTACTTCCTTCAAAGGACGTACAGGGCTTTTGCAAAATTGAATCTTTGTTTGTAGAACTCGTCAAAATAAATCTTTTCACACATAATCCTTTCTGTCAAATTTTCAAGATGGCGATTTCTAGAATTAAAGAGTCTGAAAGGAGGCCGTGGAACGCCGGTCGTGTTAAAATTTTTTGTTCTTGGCTCGGGATAATCTGACATATCTATACTGTATAATAAAGCCAGATAAACAATTTATGGAGTGAATAGTTTTTATAATTGCCCATTCTGTTTTACCACATTTTCCAGGTACATCTTCCTCAGATATACATCATTTTCTGCAACTCGTGCTGTTTAAAAGTTCAACAAGCAATATATGGAGAAATAATTTGTATAATTCTAGTAAAATTTGTTTTATTAACTCAAATAAGTTAGGTCACAACTCTCTCATAACAATAACAGAATTTCCTGTTAACTACACATAGATAGATCAATATTTTATATACACAATTTTCTGTTCTGAAGTATTGGCAGGAAAATCCCTCCATTTTATACATACACTACAAAAACATTGATAAAACCTACCTAAGTTAAATAACAATTGGCTAATTTAGATATAGTATATAAACGATTGAAAGGTTTGACTATTTGTATATTATTTTGTTAAATAACACAAGTGCTTTCTTTCATTTACGATGAAACAAGAACTTGGAGTTTGCTCCTCGTTCTACACAAGCCTGTTCGTGGGTAAATCTCACAAACACTATGAGGTTCATTTGATACTACTTGTGTGTAAGAAAAGTGCTAGGCATACCAAATTTATCGTTTATCTATAAAACTTTTATTCAATCTGAAGAGCAAAATTCATAGATGATGAGAGGTGAAAGGATCAAGAGTACCTTAGGTCATTTTTCAAATAGGTGAACACTGTTGTCATAGATGTCTCTTAGGGTAGGTACACTTTATTGTTGAACATAAATTACAACAATAAAAGGATCACGCCTTCAAAGTAAGGCAGGTGTTAGTTCGATTCAGATCGTAACATTTGTTGATTTAATCATCGGCGGATGTTGTACATTTGAATTAATATCATAAATTACAACCTTTCATTTACACATTGAACTTAATAATTGCTTCTACTTGACTGATTTTTTATATGATTATATTTTTTGGTCTGTACTACTGCTTGTTCAACTCAAGAGTTGAGATATTATCGTTTTAATAATAAAGCTCTTAAACAAATTCTTATCTCGCAAAGAAATTAAGAGACATCAATGGAAAGACATTCTTCCGATTGCAGCAGCCCAAGTACACCTTCATTCTGGAAAGGGAGTAAAATTGAAGTAACTCAGTAATTTTAAAACCTGTTTAAAACTAAAGAATACAAGTAGAAAAATAATTGAAATTTAAAATACGAATTAAATCTAGTAGATAAATGTAGCACATCTAGCACTGTAGTTATGAAAAGAGCCGTTTCGCAAGCAAATTTATTTATGGAGGCACCGCACATAACGAGAGGTTCAATTCAACGTTTCAGGGTAAGGTTCGGGGCAGAGACGACAACAAGTTGTTGTCTCTGGTTCGGGGTAATAGTAATGCACTTCAATATCAGTGTAGCCTTGATCGTGCAGGGAAGGTCCACACTGGCGATTGTAGAGGTCATAGCTTCTCCTTCGCGGGAACCCAGATTGTTGGTCCACTTTGTTCATCGATGACGTCCTTCACCTGATTGTATATATCTTCAGGAGTATCACCTTGTATGACAGCTGGAAAATAAAGAACATAATTTTAAGCAATGTGGCTATAGTTCTCAAATTTCAACATAAAAATCGTGTTTTCAATTATCTACAGATTAAGAAAAAAGTAACGCACAGGATTTATATCTTCGCTATTCACTATTTTGTAGAAAAATGCTCCAACAGGTGAATTTTTATTAAACTAGGCAACTTTTCATGTATAATTAAGAAGTTTGTGATGCATCCTCGAAGAGGGGTGAAGGTGATTGAGTTTTTTTTAATTAAAATACTGACTCAGCCAGAACTTTGTTGCTGAAGGTTTTTTTATCAACCTTTATTTCGTCAGTCTGCCTGCGCAAATGGCTTGAGCATGTAAACAAACTTTTATACCGAGCCTTATACTAACGAAATTAAAAAATATTGGACAAGCTTATGACGATATATTATGTCGGCTATAATCGGTTATCAGTTCTTAACTTTTTGATATCACGAATTCCTATAATAATAATCGAAGTGATGCTGCGCCTAGCTGATAAGCTAGTTTCCTCTGTTTTATTTTATTCATTATTGAATAATATTTGTCTATCTCCTTATTTCCTCACCTGTGAAATATTCTGCAAATTCTTGCTCCATCTTCAGAGCCCTTTCATAAGTTTTCTTCGCTTGCTCCTCAGTCATCCTTTTATTCATTTCCCTTTATAAGAAAAAACATTTAATCAGAAAAACATTAAAATTAGAGAAGCTAAAATATTTATTGTAAATAAATAAATAAATTACAAACCGTAGAAGTACTTTATACTCACATCATAGATTCTATAGATTTTGGTTTTATGAATATTGCAATTGGATATAGTTGGGCTACCTGTAATCTTTTAATTGCATTTCCACTAACATCTAGAATGCAATGTTTACCCTGAAAAAATGCAATATTGCCAATCAATAAAATTTTTCCTCATCACAGTAGTAATAGGTAGATATGCATAAGATGAAAAGTATTATTAGTGAAGATTGAGCATTATTAACATATTTATGATTCTCTTAATGACTGACGGGATTCATTCGAGTTTATCCTATCCAATGGATGTTATGTTTATATTATGTTATAATTTGGCTTTTACTTCAGTTCAACAATGCTGGATTCAACTTCTGCTCATAGCTGAATGTTCGAATATAATATATAATAAGAAATGGATCACGCCTTCAACAGTAAGGCAGGTAAATAATATTCTGGTGATACTTCGAGCGATGGTAGTTTGTTAGTTCGATTTAGATCATAACATTCGTTGATTTAATTATCTGCGGATGTTATGCATCTGAATTAATTTGTTTATAATATATAATTTTGACAATTTTACCTTCTCGGCGACTTCACGCACTGAAGCTACAGACGTTCCATAAAGGTTTTCATTATATTGACCTGCCTCAATGAACAAATGATTTTGTATATCTCGTTCCATTTGTTCTCTAGACGCCACAAAATGGTAATCTCTACCATCAACCTCATACTCCCGTTTAGGTCTGGTTGTATCTGTGGAGAAAGAAGAATTATGGAAGCATTACTTCAGTTCCTATTGATGCGATATGTTGCATTGAAAGCTTGATACCAATAATAAGAAATATGAACTATTGGATGGATGCGGCCGATACTTCATGAAAATCCATAATTGAACTTGAAACAGTTTTTATGAGTTTCACAAAATGAGTTTAAATTTCGATACGTGTTTCGCTATCACAATAGCATCTTCAGATGCCATTTTATTTTATTGATATTTGACAATGAAGAACGCTAACAGGTGTGAACACCCAAAAGAAGCGCCCACTAATAATATAGAAAAAGACAATGATTACAATTAGAAAATAAACACACCAAAAAATGGAACAATACTCATAAACAAGTTATAGGTTTACCAAATATACAATGAAATTAGTGAATGAAACAAAAATCATTCGAGATTTTCAATCATTAATAATAATTAACATGAAGATGTGAAGTTATTAATTTCACTTGTTTTATATAACCGAGATTAATCAAGTACGTTTTAATCATTTCATGACTATTCATGGTTATTCAGGCTATCTATCTATTAACTCAAAACAATTACATACTTCATATTATATTCATTGTAGGTATATACCTATGAAGTTATTAGTAACTTACGAGGTACACAGCTGCCAAACTTGTCTGGAAATTCAGATATTAGATCGTCATTGATCCTATCCTTCAAGGGTCCCAATATGATAACAGGTCGCGTATAGTTAATGTTCATTTGTTGAACAGGTTCATACGATAGAACGGTTTCTTCGTTACCTGCAAAAGCAAAATATATTATGGAAATGTTCGTCGCTTTCACCACGTGACTTGAATGTGGAAATATGCAATATTTTCAACTAAGGGGTCTCAAAAACTGGATCAGTATAATGCTCAGAAGTTTCCTAAAGAAGCCATGTTAATATTTTAACTACTGAACTTTCACAGAACTATTAATTGTAAACATACATCCACATGTATTATTTTAAAGTGAATAACCTAATAAAAAGCATGGAATGCCTTATATGTCTACTTATACATTGAAAGAAGAGATGTGATAAATAAGAAAAATTAATTTCTATACCTTTGAATATAAGTAGACATATTTAATTAGTTTATAAAAATGATCGGTTCTTTCAACAGCTTTCCTGAGATAGCACCAAACAATTAACCTTCTGGACTATTGTACACGACAAACAGTAGGCGAATGACCTTATCATTTTGTACAGAATAATTAAAAAAACATATCGAAAATATTGAAGAGTAGTATCTTGCCCTTTAAATTCAATCGAGAAAACAATTTTTAATTTTTGACACCTCTATCTCAGAAGGGTTGCATATTTGATCCCATGTGTATATTGTCAAAATGCTTACAATTTTCATCTAATCTTCTATAATTATGAAATAATCAAAATGAGCTTTGTAACCTGTTTTTTCCCACGAATAAATATCAAGATCCAGCATTGAAAAAATACAACTGCCTAAAAATTTTAATTTGGGTTCAGACAGACAGAGACTGAGAAAAAATTCAAAAATACGTAGAATAGTTTAACTAATAATTAATCTGTTAAGTTGAGCGGATCATGATTTGATACATGTAATCCTAGAATAATCGGAGTTATTAATAACTATATAATTGACCAGTTTTGGTGTTATTGATAATATATGATCAATGCAGCACAAGGATTATTGTACTGAGTTGGGCATGGACTCTTTGAGATAAAACATGCAAAACCCAAACTTTTGGAAAGTGATGGAATGCCCATTTTATACATTTTGTGAAATAATTTGAAAACTGTATTACAAAAATCGCCTTTGGGATATTGTTTCCACATAATATGCATGTCGCAAAGTGCATCTGCGTATTCAATATTAAAATATTGCGACGGATAAAAATTATATTTTGAATGTTAAATATAAAAGATTCATGCCTGTTTGCAAAGACTTAAAGTTAAGGCTCACAGATTTCCTTGATTTCTAAAGCAGTTACCATAGCAATCACTGAAATAAGTATGACTTAACGTTGCGCCTGCCTCAAATAAGTCGGTGCAAACAGGCATTTAACACAAAGAACTGGGAGTTTATAGTGTCCAAATTTTAGAAAATGTCATAGTAACTTCCTACTGCATACCTTCAGGACGTTTACTATTTGACTATGATGTTTCCATTATTTGACAGAGTTATAATGATAAAGGCTGAAGGACTTCGGTCAATCGCCATTGACGGTTGTCAATAAAGAACAGTTATTATTATTATTTTTATAATAAATCATTCATTCACGATCAGTCATTTCTCTTGTTGACAGAATGATTAGGTGATGCTTAATCTCAGGAGCGACTGCTGACAATTGAAAACGATACTTAGAAAATTGAAATCAAAGAGGCTAAAACACGCAACTGAAGATTAATAAGAAAAAATTCTAAAACCTACAATAACTATTAACTGGTTCTCATATCAAAAATACTCTAAACACGTATGCGATACTGCTCGAATGCATGACGCTATTAGATGCGCATTCAACTACTTGCCTATTCAAATAAAGTGACTAACATGTCATGAAATGTTATTGGTTAGTAAGAAAAAATATCAGAATAATCAACAAGTGTTAAGTTAATGAGTTAATAAACGGACGACACAGGGAAAAATTCCACATAAATAGGAAAAATCGAAATGTGAGCAAACAATTCAATCAGTCACTGTATTCAAGTAAGCTGAAATAATGCAAGAATGGATAAAATGGGATGATGTCGCCAAAATGATGAATCTGCTTCGATTTTGATGAAGGAGTGATTGCTATTCGTAACAATTCTAAGTGTAAAAGTACGGACATAATGAATGCTTAGCGATAAACGCAATCTATTAACGATCAGTGTAAAAATGGAATATCAAAAAATATGCAAAATCAGAAATATATAAATTAAAGTGGAGAACCAAAATCTATTGATTCGTAATCACAGACCAATAAAAAAAACTGAAGAAATATTCCATTCATACAAGGATCATCATGATATCCTTCCACTGACACCGGTTTAAATGAACTAAAACATAGGGTAACCTATTGTATTCTTCGAAAAGTAGCGCTCTAACTAAAATGGTTCCTAGTATGATCGTAATTCTTCTCGCTAAAATTTTTTTAAAGTTTCCCGAATTCCGCATTATCCTTCAGTTTTGAATGCTTCCTGTTGTCATTCGAAACATTTTAAATTGAAAGTAGTATATGGGATGTTCGGAAATGAACGAATATTTCGAATATTCCACGTTTTTTCAATTTGAAACTGAGAGTATTGATGGAGCAAAATGAGAGCAAAAAGATTGAATAAGTGCTAATATCATAACTTTTATTTTGCGCAGATTTTTCTTCTTTCTTTCAATTTAATGTTTGAATTTTATAAATGAATTACTTAACTAGGAAATGTGTAGGTTTCTTTCTTGTCAATCTATTCAATTCTACCAATAATCAATACATTCCGAACGTTTTTGAAAAAATAAATGCAGGAATTTTACAAATATGTATGTTCTATGCATTGAAAAAGGCTGTGGAATTTTGAAGGTTGACATTTTGCATCTAAGCTTGAACAAGCAGAGTATTCGAAACCCCAAAATATATAAACATACCAATGACATTAAAATGGCTAGCGTACCTAATTTTCGATATGAAGCTTTTTAGATAAATTCTGTTTCACGTACAATCTTACAAACTTGGTTGATATAATAATACAAATTTCATCTTTACAATTATAATAATACCTACATATATGTTATAGAGGAACTTACAAGAACAAAATATCGACCTTCAAAATTGCAGTCAACGAAATGACAATTTTTTATAACGCAAACTTTTAGAAAAATCATGAAAATCGAATATCAAAAATCTCTGATCACTTATGAGATTGAATGCCAGCTAATTTTGCTACATTCATTATTATTCTTTTTCACTCTTAAATTATGAGCACCTTCTTTTTGAAAAGCCATTCCAATGTGATAAGACAAACTACAACTTCATAGAAGCATCACTTATAAAAAAACTACATACATTGGTAAATTTACAAGACGATAACCTAATGATTAATAGAGTTCAGCAGATATTATATATTTTCTATGCATATCTTTCCAGGGAGAACAAAATACCAAACATATTTTGTGATTGGTCTGTAAAAAATATGCTTCTTAATAGGTCGATTAGTATTGTCAATAGAGTTCTTTTTTACTCAAATATTATGCAGCGTATCTTAAATTTGAGATATGACGACATCCATCAACTGAAATTAATAAGAATTTGATATTTCGTACGCAGGTGTAACTTTTTGACTATTCTCAATGCGTTTATCGAGAGTATAAAGAATTGGGAATGCTTTTTAAAAATTAATCATGACATCATATCCCTAATTTGTGAAAAACTGTATAACATTTTGTTACATCAAAAAGAATGTAATTAAAAATACTAATCAAATGCAATTCATTGCAATATCAATATTCGCACTGCCAAAATTGACCGTAAGGAAATTAAAAGAAACAATTGAAAATTTGGTTCACGGACTTACTCATCTATTCACTCATGAAATGTTCCAAAGATACTTTGGCATTTTTGTAACGCAATATGCCACCCTAATTTCAGGTTTGTTTTTCTATTTGTTTTGTGAATTTAGTTTTTTTCTCGTTCTCGAAACATTATTATTTTTGGTAGGTATATTTATGACGAATTACATACTTTACTCTGAACCTTCTATTATACTTATAGATTAATTACTTGACTAATACTCAGTATTGAATATGCACTAGTACTAATTATTGTGAAATGTAATCATGACAAGAGTCCTAAGTGTAGTCTGCCTTATTATGATGATAACCGATAACCGTAGCTCAAAACATAGAGGTTTAACCTACAACAACATGTTAAAAAAGTGCGTTTGAATCAACAGTAGCAGTCATGTCTCACATTGGAATATGGCTTATGACGAAGGAAAAATAAATTTTTTTACCTTTCTAGGCATCGCAATTGCTGCTAAAATTTTTAATCTTCACGATATAGGTAGGAAGCTCTTTATCAAATCTGAAGTCAATAGTAGTGAAAAAATGGAGTGATCTTGAAGGTTTAAAATGAAAAACAAACACAGAATAAAACATATTAGTCGACGGCCCGTAAAAAAGGCTTTGATTTTATTAGAACGATCACGATTAGTGCAAGGGAATCTGCATCTGATCGACATGCAGCACAACACTAACCACTTACTATCATCGTTATCATTATTCTCCAAGTAAATTAACGTGATCTCTTCCATGTACGGCAGTTCTACGCGATACAATATTTCACCTGTACTATGAAACACAGAAAAGAAGCCAAAAAAAAATTTATGTAGTAAACTTAAATATCACATAGCTCTTAAAATGTAAGATTGTAAATTCATTATTTCATATGAAGTATTGTATTTTACTTAATTAAGTATATGATAAAAATAAACATTACCTTCTGCGTTAGCATCCTCCTGGGTGTAGCACAACATGAAAGCTGTGGAAAAAAATTCAATAAGGTTCAAAGATTTATAAGCTTAACCTATATGAATAGTAACAAAAAAGCTCAACGGTGTGTTAGTGATAATTGTTACTGGAAATAAGTGGTTAATGAAAGTTGTGAATAATCGAATGAAAAAGACTTACAAGTGATGTTATGATTCACCATGAGTGTGAAAGTGTATATATTATATTAAGACACATGCAGTTGATCCGGAAATTTTGTATGATTACCGAAAATTAATGAAAACTAAATTTTTATCATATTCATTCTAAATTCAGGACGAATCACAAGGTGTGTTTACAAAGCTGTGATTCACTTATATCAATCATTTTGAGAATGTAGAGAAATCAATTTTGTGAAGGACGATTCAGTCATGATGGAATAAAATGGATAAATAAATAAAATACTTTGAATAATAAGTGGTAATAATACAAAATTACTGGACTTATTGTTACTGTTACATATACAAGTATTAAGATTGGTTAGTAGGACACATGTTTCTGTAGAATGTAGAATCTTATAATGAATAAAGCAGAGTTATTCAAATGAAGTCCATTCCTGGTTAATTAATAAGTAACATTATATGCAGGTTAATAAGTTTTCAATTTATAGCCAAGATCTTTTGCTATGTAGTTCTTATTTATTAGTATGTAGGCGAGCGCATTTGTGTGAACCATTTTATAAATTTTTTCCATTTTACGAAAAATGGCTTATGGTGAGCCAAAATGTCTTCCGCTTATTTGAGAAAAGTAATAGGAAACCGAAAAAGGGCCATTCTTTCCTCTACCACCAGTTCATAGTTTGTGGCCATATTTCAAATTCAAATCTCATCATTGGTATGTCGCCATGGTGTTTCGAGATTGAATTTGGAAATTTGATGTAGAGAAAACGTCTATTTCGAAATTTTCAAAATTCTGTATGCGAACAAGAAGATTGTTATGACCAGTGTGAAAAATTTGTGAATCTTGTTGGTGTATTTTGAACTAATATTCTATTTTTTTACACTTGGTCCTAAATTTTTTCTATAAGTTGGTATTGAAATAGGCGATTCAGTAAAATCGTTTAAGTTACTAAAAAATGAGAAAAATTTGGCAATCCTTTGTTCCCATTTTCATTGTCACGTGTAAATCGATCGGGCCAATATCCTTAACGAAACCATATGGTTTCGTTAACTTATCAGGGGATAAGTTTTTTCCCATTGATTTGCGATGATTCAGATAACAAATGACCTACATAGGGTCGTATGAGGATCTATTTGAGTTATCATAGGTGCATTTTTGGTGAAACGCTTTTTTTTCACAAGTTCTATCTGAAAAAGCCTCACCTTTAAATACACACTGTATAGAAACTAGGAAAGCATTTGACTGCACAAATACTCATATCCAGATCTAATCAACAAGCATTTAAAAATGATACAATTATTTTCTCAATTTATTCGATTGAACCAAGAACCCAAGAACAAACATTAAGTAAATTTGCATGTTCCAAATAGAACAAGCAGGCGACCTCCTCGTTACAGTGTGACATGATTTTTAGTCACGAAATCGTCATGCATCGGGCCAGCGGAAAAAACATTGGATCCCATGATAAATTCAGCTACATATATTAAATCCATTCGCAGCACTTCATAAATAAAAATTATTCATGCCGCGATCATTGAATTTGCCACATGCCATGTTTCATTCTGTACTTAATTATTCGCAGCTGGCCTTGGAATTATCGGACATGCACTGTAAATAGGCCAGGTTCCGGACCGATTGAAACTGTTGAAAAATTTGTTGTACATGAAATCGTCGCTCAAATATTAAATTTCGGTATTAATTGAGATAGGCGCGATGAGTTGTTTGCGCTGTTGTTAGTCACGTCATTGGTTTCGGTATAATTACGAAAACCGTGTTATTTGATATTCGAAAATCTATAATGACGTATCATAGCAAATGAAACGAATGCGAAACGACTGATTTCCGAAAAAAGTAGGATTCATTCATGCTGATCAAGTGATCATATCCCATGTTCCACTCAGGTAAAAGAGTTACGAAATGAAAATTTGAAGATTCAGTCTCTTCCAGACTCTTCTCAGATTATCCTTCAATCAATATTATTTCGGATTCTCCCTGCAGTCCCTGCCAATTAAAAAATTTAACTACTTATGTCCAAATTGAAGCTCGGTACACAAAGACTGATTAGGTATTATAAATGCTCCTCCCTTTTCACATTTTTTTGCAACTGTATACAAAAAAGTTCCGTACAAAACTTTTGGAATTCAGATTTTTTTTTCCTTTATGCAGGATATTTCAGGAAGCCTTTGCGTGATCCTGCTTTCTTTTCCCACGAGGAACCCAATTTTTTCAAAAGATTTTTATATTCTCCTATACATTCTAAACCTTTTTCATTTCACTTTATTATTCGCTTTTTTTTCTCGTTTTCTGCTCTGTTTCTTTGTTTCAGATATTATTTCGAAATGGAAAGAGGATAAAGAAATTTTTATGTCAATGGAAAGGAAGCCCTTCAGTATTAAAAGCTTATTCTGTAAACAAATTTGTCATCACTACACTTCTCACGGGGAGACAGGGTTTTTTTACTGAGGTTTCTTCCTAAGCTCTTGTATCATACTCCAAATTGTATGGTACCCCGTTACACTAACCTTTGCTAAAACTCATACATATGCTATATTGTTTGATAACTAAAAATGTATTGCTGACATTCCGACATTCAAAAGAATATATATACCAAGGTGGACAAAAGAAGAGCTATTACCATAAGTAATAAACGTTATAATCTCACAATTACAAGATATTGCGATATGAACTTTCTACCGACTATAATTTTTGTTATCTTCCAAATGTTCCATTCTGAGAATATAAAACGATATGAATGTTTTGAAAAAATAACTACAATCGCAATGAACAAACTTTGAAAAATTGATGAATAGTTACAAATGTCTTTAAAATAAAAAGGAAAAGCACAAAGAGGCGAAAATAATGTAAGTGGCAGACCAACTATTTTTTCACATTTTTCTTTCATTGAATAATACTATTTTATTGCTTTAATACATACAGAGAACATGAAAAGTAAAGCACAAATCAATATCTTCGGTATTTACTCTTTTGTAGAAAAACGCTCGAACATTGTCAATTTTTGTTTTGAATAAAGCAACTTCTCATGTTTGGTTGAGGAGTTTCTAATGTGCCCTCTAGGAAGGGTGGGGGGTTGTTGAATTTTTCTCAAAAAGCAACCCTTATATAGTAAGAAGGGGTTACAGTTCACTGCGACCTTAAGGTCTGTAACCTTTACTTTTTATACCAGAAATGGATACACCTTCAGTAGTTGCTGAAAAATGTTTTGTCAGTGAGGAGATTTTTTATCAACCTTATGTTACTGTTTTCATTTATAAGTAGGGTCGGAAAGATTTTTTCGAGAAATGATTTTCTCTTTGATTTAGGTATTATCGCATCTCATACTACTATATGGCAATAAGTACTATTAGTAGTATAAGCCCCCATCTATAGATGATTTATTATTCTATAGTTTAATTCTTAAGTAATTTTTGGATTGTTTTGGGATTTTTTCAATTTATATCCCTATATTTGAATGAATAAATAAACAAACACTTTTTTAATAGAGAGACGAAATGTTTGAACTCATTCAATTCGTATTTTTCAATATGTATTTCGATGTCACTGACATTCCCTCAAGAAGAAATTGATGTATTTAAAGTGTTTTCGAAAGCATGCCTTCTTCCTAGGGTAGTTAAATTAGTAATGGATGAATTATACGAAAAAAAAACAAGATCACAAAAGTAAAATGAAGATACTTTCTTTAAGTATACGAACATACATTCTTTCTTCCATCTTCAATCAATCACTACGCAACGATGAAAGCATGTCTTCGAAAACATGAATCGCTCATAAAGTGTATGATTACGAATCACATCCCTAGCACAAAACGGCGGGGGTTGCCATTTAAAACAACTCAACAACCCTCCACCCCTCCCCTCATATAGGGAGCATGACAAACTCCTGAATCAATTATAATTTATAATTAACTCTGAGTTATAAAGTACTCTTTTTTACCAGTGGCATAAAAAAGTTAGGAGTGGGGAGGCATTTATAAATCAATAAGCCTGTACAGAATGGACTGAATTCGATGGTATTGAATGAAGGCTCTATAAATCACTGTAACTGCCAGGGGAAAATCACACATTTTCGACCTTGATTTTCAAAGGATGTATGATGGCTAAACACATATCTCTTTTTATCTCCTTTTGTTTTAAAGTAATAAATAAAAACTTATTTTTGGGTTCTTTAAATTGCCCCTATCTCGTAAAATTTCAGTATGTACCTAATAACGAAAAACAAATGTAACAATCTATAAACACTTTTTCATGTGGAATTCAGGGCGTTGTTGAAGATTTTTTCAGTTCACTACTATTTGAAAAAAAAGTTAAGTCTATTTCATTCTAAATAAAAGAATTAGAATGTTACATTTGCTTTCTAACATAGAAGAAAATACGAGTTAGAGGCACCAATTTGAAAAGCCTAACAATGAGATTTCACATATAACTTGAAAACCAAAGAAAATGATATACTACATCTCTTGGAAATCAAGGTAGAGAATGTGGCATCCATTATCCTTAGCTGTAACAGTAACAGAGCAGTCATTCAATTCAATCTCATCGAATTTTGCTCATCCTGTGCATAAAATCCTTGAGTATTCCTCAAGATAAAGATAAAATGTAGCAACTGCATCGAAGATTTCATTGGGAAAATGTTTCTGTAGAGGGAAAATCCCAAGAATATTCGAATTGATAATAACAGCAGGATGCCCGAGCATAATATGATTCGCTTAGAGACCTTGGTCTCTTTATCTCGGTATAAACTATAATTGTTAATAATATAAGATTACAATAATATCAGAACGTAAGAAATAATTTTCCATTTTCTTTCTATCCTTATTTTGAACGAGAAGGCTAAAAAATCGAATAAAAAACCGGAAAGTATTTCGAATTCAAATGTCAATCTAGCTTTATTTTCAGTTATTCTGAAAAAAAATTGAAACTTAGATTCTTCTTCAGATTCCATTTGATTAGAAGAGAATCCCAAAAAAATTTTCACTAGTCTTTATATCGGTATAATCGGTTAAAATACAAATTCTGTGACTTTCGATTTTCCAATTACATTTCGATTGTTCATTTGTCTTACAAATGTTTATGTTCTTGGTTTTACTTCGAACGCATTATGAAGGTTTTTAAAGATTCGGACATGTAAATGGATTGGTTATCACTAGGAAATGTCAGATGAACCAGAGGATTATATTTTGCGGGATATCTGTTTGTGGATAAGTTTTCAGAAGCGTATATGTATCATTAATGATATTAAGTATTCAAGTTCATCAATGCGCAATTTGGAGTGGGCATATCCACCTTAATTCGTTATTTCAATTTCTTTGAGTAGTTCCTCTTATCCCTTTCAGTTTCTTTAGCTTTTATTGATGGAACAACACAATGCCTGCGAGAGTTAAAAGCAAATAAAGGACAAAAATAATCGCAGGAAAAACAGAACAAGCGTAAAATGAAACTGAAAGCAAAAAGATTACTTACTTGAGGAACTTTTTTCACGATCATTAGCTAGCTTTGGATCATTGGCCACTGAAGGAAACATAAAAATGAAAAACAAAACCAAAATGAAATGAAAGGTGAAACATAAATAGATACAGAAAAGAGAGAAAGAGATAGAGATTACAACATGTATAAACGGTGATGAATAATTAGGTAAACTCACGTTCTTGATCTGAGCCATCTTCCGACTTATCATCTTTACTCTTCATGAACGGGAACTTTCTACTGAACGAAAAGTTCTTTTTTTTCCTATCTAGAGTTGATTGCTGAAAAGAAAAAGCATTTATTTAACACACGGTATTAACTTACTTTCTTATAAAAAAACTCATCTAATTGATCTGGTAAGACGTTTCCTCCTCACTTTTTTGTTTTGCACCATATTCTGACAGGGAAAACGAAAATGTTGGTTATGAGCCTACGGACCACAAGTAGTCTGCTATTATTAAGTTTTCCCGAATGTTGTTTCTAAATAAAACTCGGTTAGGCGCTTGGGCCGAGATAAATAGCACCGACGAGGAGATAACCGTTGTGATTCATCAACTTTTTCATAAATGAGTTTCGTTCCTAAGGTTCTATAATGTTTCTTTTGTGAATGACGCCTAAACGGCGATAAGAATTATTTAGTGGTGTTTTTCACGAGAAAGTTTCGTGAGAAGGTGTTAACCACTGGTCTACGATCGTAGATATGGGGGATGGGATTATCGATTATTCTTGTGAAAATTATCGCACAACCTTCAGTATTTACTATTTTCGTTTGCTCGTCTTTCTCGGAACCCTATTAAATTATTTTGAAACATAGAAGGAAGATGAACTCTATCACTCTATGTTTCATTATGTGGAATGAAATATGGTCCAAGGTTGTTTCAGGAAAGTGAAATTTGGAGTAATCGAATCTCGGTATCATGAAATCCTTATATCTTTGGTATACAGGGTGACAATTTCAAAACTTGCCAGGCCAATTATGTCGCAATAAGGATGTTTTCAGAGAAAATGCCGGAACAGGTCAATTTTTGTTCGGAGGGGAACATATTTTTAGTAGAATTGTGAGCCGAAATCTCCTCGACCCTAGGTTTAAGGGCTATCACCCCTAAATTCTCACTAGGGAATAGGGGGTGAAATTTACCTCAATTGAAAGATCACTTGTCCCCCTACATGAATACTATGGTTTGCAAATTTTTATTGATTCCTTGAAGTAGTTATAGGAGGTGACAATTTGAAAACTTTCCAGGATAATTATTTCTCGACAAGGATGTTTTCAAAAAAAAAAAGCCGGAACAGGTCAATTTTTAAAGAAAGGGAGATATATTTTGATAAAAATTGTAAGCCGAAATCTCCTCAAACCTAGATGTAGGGGTGTAGGGTATATTGGAAGACAATATGTTCCTCTACATAATGCTAGTATTATGTAGAGGGACATATTGTCTTCCAATTGAGGTATTGCTCACCCTCTATAATTATTATTGAGAATTTAGGGGTGACAACCCCTACACCTAAGATTGAGGAGATTTTGGCTCACAATTCTGCTAGAAACATGTCCCCCTCCGAATAAAAATTGACCTGTTCCGGCATTTTCTCTGAAAACATCCTGCATGTGGCAGGACTTTTTTTTGATGAGTCGAGAGCATTCGACTGTTTGAATTTCGATTTTATTCTGGCTAAGTTGTATAGCCTCGGATTTAGGGGTGTCTTTCTCGACTGGGTTAGAGATTTTCTGGAAAACAGGGACTTCTACGTTCGTGTAGGCCAGCAAGAATCTTCCAAATATCTGACGGAACTAGGAGTCCCGCAGGGTTCTGTATTGGGACCTCTTTTATTTATTTTATTTATCAATGATCTTCCTCTTTATGTTATTGTTTATGCATCGATCTTAGCACATATCAAAATAGTCTTGTTTGCTGACGATACTTCTTTTATAATTCGAGCATCCAGCCTTGTTGAACTCACAGCTAGGTGTGAACTTGTAGTGCGCTGTTTTACTGATTGGTGTTTTCGGAATTCTATAATCCTCAATATAAATAAGACTGATCTCCTGTACTTTCAGTCGCGAGATATGAATTGCCAGCTGAGCTTGAAACTTTCGACAGGTGAGTTGAAGAATTCCGATTGTGTAAAGTTCCTCGGACTGTGGGTTGACGGGGTTCTGAGTTGGAAGAATCATGTTGACTCAGTTTGTTCGAAATTGGGTAGTGCATACTTCGCCATTAGGAGTCTCAAGCAGATTCTACCAAAGGAATCTCTAATTTGTATTTATTACTCACTTGTCTTCTCTCATCTGAGTTATAACGTAGTATTATGGGGCGAGTCGTCTACAAGTTATCGTGTATTTATCGCACAGAAGAAGATCATTCGACTCATATTCAATCTTTCACCTATGGAGTCCTGTAGACCCTACTTTGTTGGGAGCAGATTGTTGAGTTTTCCCTGTATTTTTTTACTTGAATGTTTACTATATATTAAAAGAAACATTGGTTCACTGAAGAAATGCTCTGATTTTCATTGTTACAATACCAGGCATAAGGATATTCTCTGTATTCCAAAACATAGAACAACTAAATTTGAACACTCACCCATGTACTGTGGTATCAAGCTTTTTAATCATCTTCCAGAGAAGTTAAAAGTTTTGGAGTACAGAGAATTCAAGAGAGAAATAAAGGAGTTATTGATTGTGAATTGTTTTTATAGTGTTGGTGAATTTTTGAATTTTTCTATTGTTTGAGGTTTATGGATTTTTTTCATTTACTTTTCTTTGTTACTAGGGTATTAATCTATTTTTCTTAATTTTTCATTTTGTTTTCATTTCTGACGTGTTCTATACAGATGTAACCTGTCCTAAAGAATGAATAAAATTATTATGACTTTAGCCTTGCGGCTTTCACACTCCTCTCCAGAGGAAAATTCACTTATCCCAGATATCTTAGATATCAAAAGGATTAAGCTCTGTTGGAACCCTTTCCAGGTTTTCGGGCTCGTGGTGGTGGTCGGGTCCGGGTCGCTCCTCGCCTCCCCGCTGTAGGTTGGATTCCTGCTCCACCCGCACTTCCTGTCGGCGCAGACGGTGTTCCTCTGCATTCCCCATGTACTTGCGTACAGTTCTCGCCGTTCCGAGCAGTACCGCCTTCTGCATGACTCTATAGATATTTTCGTCCAACTGAAGTTTCCTCAAGTTCTCTAGTAGTTTCTTCGGTATCAGGCCTGTAGATGAAATGACAATAGGGATGATCTTGATATCTTTCAGCTTCCACTGTCTTCTGGTCTGTTCCTCGAGATCTCTGTATTTTGAAATTTTTTCAGTGTGCCTATCTAGAAGATTGTTATTATTTGGAATTGCCACGTCGATGAATAGTGCTCTGTCCTCATCCTTATTGAGCAATATGAGGTCTGGTCTATTATGGGTTATTTTCCGGTCTGTCAGAACCGTGCGATCCCAGTAGAGCTTGTGATGTTCATTTTCCAATACAGCATCCGGATGGTAATTGTAATAAGGAACCTTTTTTGAACTTAGAAGTTGGTGTTTTAGTGCCAATTCTTGGTGAAGAATCTTGGCAACAGCATCATGTCTATTTTTGTACTCCGTGCCCGCGAACTTCTGACATCCCCCGGTGATGTGCTGGATAGTTTCATGTGTCGCACAGCCATAACGACAGCTATCGTCCGCCACTGAGGCATCCTTGGCGATGTACTTCATGTAATTTCTTGTTGGAATCACCTGATCCTGGATGGCGAGCATGAAGCCCTCTGTCTCAGGAAACAACCTTCCGGAAGTCAACCAGTAGTTCGACGCAGATATGTCGACGTAATCATGGTTGACCTCGTTCTGGTGCCTTCCATGCAAAGGTTTGCCAATCAGTTTCTGCATTTTACTTTCTGCAGAGTGTTCGACGGTTTCCAAGTGATCCTGTTGTAGCTTTAACGGTGTAGAACTATCAGCAACACAAACTACTCGATGGAGTTCCGACGAAGCAGCCTTGGTCAGGAAATATTTTCGAAGTCCTTCAATTTCCTGGGACATACGGTTGGACAAATCAACAATTCCTCTACCCCCAAGATGTCGTGGCAGCTCTGTCCGTTCTATTGAGCTTTTGGGGTGATGTTTATTGTGTTTAGTCAGCATCGTCCTTATTTTTCTCTGTAGTGCTGCTAAATCGGTGGTCGTCCAAGAGATGATACCGAATGAATAGCTCAGCGCCGAGCAAGCGTAGGTGTTAATCGCTTTTATCAGATTCTTGCTGTTAAGACCAGTTCTCATTATCCTTCTCAATCTTCGGGTGAACTCCTCCGTTAATTCTTTCTTCATCTGGGTCTGATTGACTTTTCTTGCCTGTTTGATGCCTAGATACTTGTATGTGTCTCCTTCCTTCAATGCTTCAATTTCTGCACCTTCCTTGAGTTTGAACGTACCATCTTCTATTTTCCCTCTCGTTATGTTGAGCAGTCGACATTTTTCTAATCCAAACTTCATTTTAATGTCTTCCGAGAATCCTTCCACCATTTTCAGCATGTGTTGCATCTGTTTTTTGGTAGATGCGAAGAGTTTCAAATCGTCCATGTAAAGGAGATGATTCAGTTTCATCATAGTTCTACTGCCGCTTTTGATGGAAAATCCGTAGTCCGTAGAATTCAATCTATGAGACAAGGGATTCAGGGCCATGCAGAACCACAGAGGGCTCAGCGAGTCTCCTTGGAAAATTCCGCGTCTTATTGGAATAGGTCCTGTTGTAATGGAGCAATCTGTTGCTTTCATTTGAAGACTAGTACGCCAGGTTGACATGGCGTTTTTCAGGAACTTAACAATATTGGGATCCACCTTGTAAATCTTCAAGATCGTCAAGAGCCATTCGTGGGGTATAGAATCGAATGCTTTTTTGTAGTCTATGTACGCAGCGTAAAGATTCCTCCGCTTGGAGAACGCTTGATTGCAGATAACTGAATCAATTATTAGCTGTTCTTTGCACCCTCGGCTGTCTTTGGTGCATCCTTTCTGTTGCATGGCGATGATGTTATTCCTTTCGCAATGGTTGTGAATTCGATGTGAAATGCACGATGTGATTAATTTGTACATCGTTGGAAGACATGTTATTGGTCGGTATTTGGATGGGTCTTCTGTATTCCTTTGGTCTTTAGGTAACAGGTACGTTGTGCCATGTGTAAGGAATATTGGCATTCTTTCAGGATTGTCAATGACATCATTTATTGCGGAGGTCAATTTGTCATGCATGATCCAAAGTTTCTTGATCCAGAAGTTCTGTAATCCATCAGGCCCAGGTGCTTTCCAGTTGTGTAGTCCTCTGATAGCTGATTTTACTTCTTCAATTGTTATCTTGTCATGCTGCATCGGCTCATATTTTATAGCTTCAGATTTTTCATCTTCAATCCATCCGGTATCTCCATTGAACTGAGGTTTCGTTGATAATTGTTCGGTCCAGAATTGTTCTATGGCTTCCTTTGGTGGTAACTTTGCATTTTCTACATCAGACGAAGTAAGTGACCGGTAGAAAGTCTCTTCCGACTTTTCGAATGAATTATTGTCTCTTTTTCGGCTATAATTGCTTTTATATCTCCTCAGGCGTTCTGCATACAGACTTAACTTTTGCTTCAGAGTGTCGAGGCAGTGGTGAGCTGTAGCATTCTCCGTCTCTCGTTCTGTGTGTGTTCTGTTTCTATCCATGATTTCTTTGGCAGCTGTCACAACCTTTCTTCCGCGATTCCCGTTCAAGTACTCCGTCAGTCGTCCAATGTCTCTTCTTAGTCTCTCTGTTTTGTGTTGAAGACGTTTCTGCCATGGTGGCGCATGTAATTTGTGTAATTTTGGACCATCGTTGTTCGTTCGGCGAATTTTTGCCCCTATGATTTTAGCCGTCGTTAGCGCTGCACAGTAAAAAACTAGATGAAGATATTCCAATGAACTTCCATTCTGTAGATACTCAGGTAAAACGTCCTTATTCAAGATGTCGATTATGAGTGACAGTTTCTTGGATGTATTGAGTCGGGGAGGTGCTATTCGATGAAGAGGATCTGTTCCTTCCAGTTCGGCAAAGTATCTCCTCATCTCAGAGTCAACTTGTCGGTGGAGCTCATCCCTATCGTCCTGGTGTTTAGGCTCATTTGCTTTGCAAGATGGACTTTCAGTATCAATGTCTTCTGGGTATTGTTGCCCAGGCATGTGAATTTCATCAGAGGTGTTGGTGTTATTCTCTATTGCAGGCGGACGCTGAAGTTCTCGTTTAATTGCGTCGATTCGGGCCGTTGGTATGAGTTCATTTCTCAGAATTACGCGGTTCTGGTCTGCCACTCGTTGTTCAGTGACATTGAGATTTGGGTAGGCGTTGCAGAATTCCTCATGGAGCCTTTTCCTATAGTTGTTCGTGTTCTGCCCTAGTCCCGTGATGGAGTTATATATGCGCACAATAGTTTCATTCATGGACGTTGTCCACTTCATGCGCTTTCTAACTAACCCCGCTTGGGTGAGCACTGGCTGAATATCCTGCGCAGCACCTTCAGCGGTTCGAGTCGGCAATTGAATTGGACTCGATGGTTGCTGTTGTTGCTTTGGAGCTGTAGCTTCTTTTGCAGCAGGAGCCCGCTTCCTCAACATCCTGCCACCGACGTCCCGCATGCTGTCATGTCCAGCGCCGGCTCCAGACATGCCCTGACGATCCCCAGGCAGCGACTTGTTTCCGAGGCTTCTCGTAATCACCATTTTCATGGGTTTGTGCTCCCCTTTCTCGGTTTGGGTGAGGGGTAGAGAAATGAGAGCAGAAAGAGCACCCCTATGAAGGATGTGAAAGAGAGAGGAAGAAGGAATGGGACTGCGGACAGCAGGCGTGGCTGGCTGCACCGTCTACGTCGTTACGATGGCTATCTGGCAGGCCATCTACCAGATAGCTGCCAGGCAGGCCAGACATTATTATTATTATTATTATTGTCGAGATATAATTGGCCTGGCAAGTTTTCAAATTGTCAGCCCCTGTAACTACTTCAAGGACTCAATAAAAATTTGCAAACCATAGTATTCATGTAGAGGGTCGAGTGATCTTTCAATTGAGGTATAGCTCACCTCCTATTCCCTATTGAGAATTTAGGGGTGATAGCTTCTACACCTAGGGTTGAGGAGATTTCGGCTTACAATTCTGCTCAAAATATGTCCCCCTACGAATAGAAATTGACCTGTTCCGGCATTTTCTCTGAAAACATCCTTGTCGCGACATCCTTGGACTGGCAAGTTTTCAAATTGTCACCGTGTATGAAATATGTTCGATTTCGAACCCTAGATAACATGCTCATGAAGTTTCATCAAAATCAAATCAATCTAATTTTGACCAAGAAAAATCTATAAATAAACAGGGTGAGTCTTAGAGTCGAACAAATATTGTTGAGATCAAAAGAAACCCTTTTTTCCGAATCGGCTTGGTTTGGACGATACAGGCTGTTGAAAAACCATAAAAAAATTTTATTTTTAGTTTTATCTCACAAACGGTTCAATCGAATGAAATCAATTTCGGAATATATTTTCATTAATTTAATTAATCATTTTCAAAAACAAATATCACCAATGTTTCCAGTTTCCTCATTATAACCATCACTTTCCATAAAAATACAAAAAATTCAAAGAATCCAACTCTTGAAACTAAGTTGGACGCTATCTAATGTATATTTGAACGTTTCGTAAAATAAGAGTATTCTTCATATTTTCTCGTATTATGCGCCGTTATCGAGTATTTGATGTTCAAAAATTAAAAAATATTTGTGAAATTTGAAAAATTGGGTACTGTGGCTGAATGCAACTCTGTTCAAAAGATCCACAGTTGTATAGTGTCACACATTTAGCTAGTTATTATGAAGGTAGTTTTGTTTTTCCAGGGGTGGCACAGCTCAATATGAAAACCTAAAATGGCTTTATCTTTTTATCAGGGCCGAATCGGAAAAAGGGTTTCTTTTGAGCTCAAGTATTTACTGTTGAAATATTTGTACTAGTCAGAGACTCACCCTGTATAGTCCATTATTATCCTTCATTATTTTAATACCGTTCGTTATCGTTGAAGTTGCAAAACCACTCTTATTTCATACGAAAGAAAGCAATGATGCGCGCTTTATTCTTCATATATGTAGATTTCGAATATACCTAACATAATAGGGAATGGATCAGAGTAAGGCAGGTAAGTAATAAACGAATTAATTCGAATAAATGCATAACATCCGCAGATAATTAAATCAACGAATGTTACGATCTAAATCGAACTAACAAAGTACCATCGCTAGAAGTATTACCAGAAATTTCATTTCGTCAACAAAGAGTAGATGCTGACCATGGTTTCGGTCTTATTTGACCTCGTCAGAGCAACAAAACGCCTTCGTCAACGAAACTATATGAATTGCAGGCTCCTTTTATTGTATGTCAGTAGCGGATATGATGTAAAAATACATCGTAGCGACATCTGACAGAGAAACGGCAACCGACCCAATTCAATTTCCTAACTCTCAGAGCGAAGATAGCAGTGTGCATCCATATGCTTAAATCCCATATTGCAGATATCGTATATTACGATAATTAAGCAAGGGAAAAAGCGCGGAAAGGTTCGGATCATGGAAGTAACCGATCTGCCTCGGACATGGAAAATAGGGAATGGATCATGCCTTCAGAGTATGGCAGGTAAGTAATAAACTAATTAATTCAGATGCATAACATCCGCAGATAATTGAATCAACGAATGTTACGATCTAGATCGAACTAACAAACTACCATCGCTCGAAGTATTACCAGAAATTTCATTTCGTCGACAAAGAGTAGATGCTGATCCTGGATTCGGTGGTATTTGACCTCGTCAGAGCAACAAAACTCCTTCGTCAACTAAACTAAATGAATTGCAGGCTTCTTTTATTCCATGTCAGTAGCGGATATGACGTATAAATACATCGTAGCGACATCTGACAGAGAAACGGGGACCAACCCAATTCAATTTCCTAACTCTCCGAGCGAAGATAGCAGTGTGCATCCATATGCTTAAATCCCATATTGCAGATATCGTATATTACGATAATTAAGCAAGGGAAAAGGCGCGGAAAGGTTCGGATCATGGCATTAACCGATCTGCCTCGGACATGGAAAATAGGGAATTGATCATGCCTTCAAAGTAAGGCAGGTGAACAGAGGCGTAGCAAGCTCTTGTGACACCCGGGGCGGAATTTCAACTTGTCGCCCCCTAACATTACATATAACATTGTTGAGCCTTTTTGTTTATTATCATAATTACGAGTATGTATTTGAAGTGTTTGAAACATGGGAACAGAGGAGTGAAAGGAAAAATGTGAAATATTTCAATGAAAAAATCAGGTTTTTAGCACAAACTCAACAAATTATTTATCAGTATCTTTTCTTCGAGAACTTCAAACTGCAAACTGGGAAATAGTCTCATCAAAGTCGATCCCCCTGGCTACACCATGCTCATTAGATAAAATAGCCAAGCAAGCGAAGAGAGTCGAGCTTGGCTCATAGTAGATCTAAGATAACTTTTGATAAGCTTGGTAAACCCTAAGTGCTGATGTTAAATTTGGAACAGAATCTGGAAGCTCATATTCGACAATAAACTGCAGTAGTCTCAAAGAACTCCACTTCAGAGCTTCTTCTTCAGGAACGTTAGCCACATTGAAACTTCCTCAGACGTGGGATTTCTTTCAACATGTCTTCTGGAGACATTTCTTCATAATTCCCAACTAGACTTTCGACTAATTCCAGCAATTCAGTTTCTGAACTCTTCAGCAAGTTCTTGGCCTCCAAGATAGCAAACCTGAGTGATATCACTTTCATGGCTTGGCAATGAGTGTTTATTTCTTGTTGAAATAAATATAGATTTCTTTCTCCTGAATGTTCTTCTTTTGGCGGTAGGAATTTCCATCTCGTCACAGATACCTTTCGCAAATTCCATTGCCTTTTCCACAAAAATTTCCTTGTTTTCAATCAAAAAGGCCATTAAACTTCTCATTCTGATGAGGCATTTTTCGACACTGTAGGAATAAGTATCGAAAAGTGCCTCATAAGAATGAAAAGTTTAAATGCCTTTTTTCTTCTAGGACACTATTCCATAGACTCAAATAGCTCAAGAATGAAAAATTACATTCTGCAGTTAATAAAGTTTGAGCTGCCCTTCCAGTGTGAAGGGTCACAAAGTTCCTCAATGGTATATCGGCAATTTTCTTGAAACTTTTGAAAACAGGCTTAACAGCTTTATAGTGAGCACTCCACCTTGTCAGTCCTCCTGCTACTTCTCAACAGCTCGACCTTCACTAACTTACGAAACTGTAGATATGTAGATTACCTACCTCAGCCCCTCATTCTGTCCCATTTCGAACTATCAAAACGCATGGGAAAACATACTCACCCAAATTCCTAAATAGCTGCCAGATTGAAGAAGTAGAGTATAATCTGGACCACTGATTCAATATTTTATTTCTATACGATAAATAAAATAAAACAAACAAAAAAAACCATAAACGAGTAAATGACGCTTGCGTATTATTGCAGTTGAATTTAGGTTCTGACACTGGAAGAGGCAGGCGCAGTGGAAACATAATGGGTCATAAATCACTCCACCCGGACACTCGCCGCTACTACTCTATTCAGCCCATACTTCATGTTTCCCTCGCGACGCGATCGTATTCTTTGCTCAATGTTCCGCCCCTCGCTTAGTAGCCATTATACGCTTTATATGCTAATAGATAATTGTACTTCACCTACAATTTTAGCAATCGTACGTGAACTATATCTAAAATTGATCCGACTTAGACGTCCTAATCAAATATAAGCCTCTTGAGATACATTTTTGTCACCCCCACAGAGCTGGCACCCGGGGCGGTCCGCCCCCTCCGCACCCCCCTTCCTACGCCTCTGCAGGTGAATAATAAACGAATTAATGCAGATGCATAACATCCGCAGATAATTAAGTCAACGAATGTTACGATCTAGATCGAGCTAACAAAGTACCATCGCTCGAAGTATTACCAGAAATTTTATTTCGTCGATAAAAAGTAGATGCTGACCATGGTTTCGGTCTTATTTGACCTCGTCAGAGCAGCGAAACTCCTTCATCAACGAAACTAAATGAATTGCAGACTCCTGTTATTCCATGTCAGTTGATTTAATTATCTGCGGATGTTATGCATCTGAATTAATTCGTTTAATATACCTAACTTACTATTTCGAGTTAATCAACAATGAACAATAACTCTTTTTTATCACAAACAGAAGTACCAGTCGAAGATAGATCATAGAATTTAGAAAGGAGTACTACCCACCTTATCAGCAATGCTTGGCTGGTGGCCTTGAAATTTGACAGATCTATCACGTGCTCTCTGCTTCCTCTCCCATCTTCTCTTTGAGGGCACAATGCCCATACCCTGTTCATCTCCATCATTAAGTACCCGTCTTGCCTGCCACCATTCGTCGTCGCTCGCGTTGGTGACATGAAGTATATCGCCATATTGAAAGGCTAAACCGCGACTAGGAAGGCCATCATCTTTGATTGGGTCATAGTCGAATAAAGCCCTGCAGATTAAAATCAGTTTTGAATTATATCTCCCAAGAGATACCACTAATAGAGTACTGTGTGGTGTATGAATTTATTTTGAAATCTACAACATTCCATTTAATTAAAGATAAATGAATTATGATTCGACTCAACGGTCTTAGGAGGTAAATACTTCCTCT
This sequence comes from Coccinella septempunctata, assembly GCF_907165205.1. Lineage (NCBI taxonomy): Eukaryota > Metazoa > Arthropoda > Insecta > Coleoptera > Coccinellidae > Coccinella > Coccinella septempunctata. The sequence goes on from NC_058196.1 coordinate 19,845,175, forward strand.
TCTATTCGAGCTTTTTTCATGTTGTACAACTCACAATTCAAATTCAAGGGGTCGCTTTTACAGATCACTGAACTACCCTTTTAAGGTCACGAATTTATAAGCATTCAAGCCTAATCTTCGCAAAATTTCAATTTTGATAAAAGCCTTCCATTAACGCAATGCGCAATGAATTATAATCATTTCAATTAATTATCCGCTGTCATCCTTGGACAATGCAATATATCAGGATGTCGAATTAATCTAATTTATAATTATAGTAACCGAATTAACGTGAGGAAAAGGACTAATTTGAATAGATGTCGCCGATAAAGTAGTTTTTTGGTATATTGTTTGTGGATCAGTCATTGGCCAATTAATGCGGCAAATATAATGGTAGGGTAGACACACTAACAGCACAATTTCTATTGAATTTACATGACTTGACTACTGTTGTAGTCTAACATTTCTACTACTCAATTATGTGATGTGCGATATAATTCTTTGTAATGTTATACATAGATATTGTTTGAAAAAAAACGAATTAGTATTGTGCTCTAGTTTGTAATGAAGATTCTCAGAAAGTAGATGAAGCTCTCTCTGCCTCAAGGTTGATTCTCCTAGTTGTTTATTAATATAAATCGTTTGATACTTTCCACTTTCCATGAAGATATAAATTCCGTTTGCCTTGTTCCTCGTGATTCATCCAATCAGAAACAGAAAAACTTTCAACTTTTCAAGACATTTTTCATAATTACGGTAGCTTTTCCGGAATGAAAGTTATTAACTAAAATTACAAACATTTGCCTCATTGCAGAAATGGAACTACGTACAGCTAGGTTGAATTACAACAAGAATAGATATTACACTCACCTGACATAGAGAGATCTTTTTTGTGATGTTCTGAGTAAGGTACCACCAGTAACCGGGTGAGCAATTTGCTGTTTCAGGTCATGGATTTTGGCTTCAAAACAGTTGTATTCTTCTGGTCGATATTGTACTACTATAGTTACAGTTTGACTCGTGCCCTGGAATTAACAATCGTATATGAGTAATTAGAATAGAAATGAATAAAACAAAAACAACATAATAATTTGAACGACACCATCAAGAAAACTATCAGATTCTTGTTTTTTTTCTCGTAGTATCTACATATATACTTTACTTTTAGAGATAGTTTATATTTTGGTAAGGCGGTTACATTCCACTCCTACCTTGAGGTCTATGCCCCCCCATCAGAGCTGTTCTCAGAAGTTCAGTGTCTGGGAGGGATTTAAGAAGGCCAAGTCTACTTGTGTAAAGAGGACCAGGCTCTCTGACAAATTGTCAATAAAGTGTCAGAAGTTTTTGAATTTTTTTCTCGTTTTTTCAATTCTCTACTGGATAACCACTGGTGGTATATCTATGGGAGATGATTCCCCAACATAAGGGTCCAGTAGCGTTCCTCGAACAACTGAAGAAGAGAAGAATCATCACTTGGAAGACTGGACCTGGTCGAAAGACCCTCCCAGTCAAAAGCAAGATTTGGTTATTATTAATCTGAGTACTGAAGGCATTTCTAACGACGAGGTTGATCCTCCACCGAGATCAGCACAAGATTTTTAACGCAGAGATGATATTCCTCCCAGTGCAATTGAAGGACAAGTTATGTAACTATGACTATTCATTTTTTTCTTCATTCATCATCAAGTTTTCGAATAAGTTTTATTATTCACTTTTTTTCTCATTTTCTGATTTGTTTTTGTTTCAGATATTATTTCGAAATGAAAAGAGAATAAATGAATTTTTATATCAATGGAAAAGAAGCCTTCAGTATTAAAAGCTTTTTCTGTAAACAAATTTGTCATCACTACACTAATCACCAGGAGACAGGGTTTTTTTACTGAAGTTTTTCTCTAAGCTCTTGTATCATACTCCAAATTGTATGGTACCCCGTTACAGTAACCTATGCTAAAACTCATACATATGCTATATTGTTTAATAACTAAAATGTATTGCTGACATTCAAAAGAATATATTTATTCTCTCATTACCTGTACCTTTCTATATATTCTGACGTTGGCCTCATGGGCTACCTTATCTATCACTAGATGTAGAGGAGTGAGATCATAGACCTATAAAACACATGGACGTGCCCTTTCAGTGAGTTTCAATAGCCACGAGTGCGGCCAACATGAGATGGAGCTAGTATGGGCAAGATGGTATTAATTTCCGAGCTATATTTGTATATTGGCGCCCGTTAGAGATAAAAACAAGTACCTATAATCGAATATAAAAAATTGAACGAATATTAGTATCATTTAGATTGCGTTTAATGATCCAATTAGAACTAAAGAGCACAATTTTTGCTTTCGGCAACTATTCCTTGGAAAATACAACAGATAAGTTCATGAAAAGTTTGTAAATAAATTGATTTGAATAAAAACAATCGAGCACATTTTTAGCCAACACAATATTCTGATTTCTTGTTCAATATCTGAAAAAAATATTTCATTGATCAATATTGATCAAAAGGTTGAAAAATAGACATTACAATCAGCATACTAATTTTCTCTTCTAATCTCAAGTGCTTCTTGAGTATTATTTTAGCTAGATGAGAAAAGAATTGACATACATTTATTGATTTGAAATGAATAATTCAACTATGATATATAATAAATCGATCAATACATTCGAAGTTACTATACCTGTGAAATTTCACTTTATCTGTCTTTTCAACTCATTTTGTACTATTAATTGCACTCTACGAGGACACCATTATTACTTTCATAATAGACAAAGGATACGACATTCAAAGTTGATCTAAAATTGATGAGAAAATTCTGAAAATTTCGATAAATACAAAGTTCAAACGAATGTTTTGCCCATACTAGCTCTATCTTATTTCGGCCGCACCCCCTCTCTCTCTACGCCGTGTCCATGTGTTTAATATGTCTATGAGTGAGATCTGTGTTGATCTCAAGTACTTTAATTGGGCACGTTCTCATAGCTCCAGTGATACAGGGGATAAAAGTGTCCTATTATATGCCAGATATTAAGATCTCGATGTTATTTTTGCTTCACTTGGCCAGTTTAGTCATTGTGTAGTGTACAGTTTTCTTTGTTATATAGCTTTAGCTATTTATCGGTTATGTTAATGTTTCCTTTCGTTTCTTCTTTATTTCGGAGAATAACTCTAGTATTAAGTGAATGAAAATCTAACAGCCTCGAGAGAGTTGGAAAATCATAATAAAACATCGGCGTAGTAAAAAAAGGCTAATTAAAACGTCCTTGTAAAATTATTCAAATCATGAATGCACCATGTGAAACTTCTGACGAATTCTGGCTGTATTCGAGATACGTTGCTTGCACGGAAACGGGATCATTCGATTTTCAGATAGAATATCTCAAAACAAAAATTTTGAAAATTTCAGAGAAAGTTATATTTTTCTAGCTCCATTTCCAGAGAGTAACACAATATAGGATATTAACGGATCCTGTTGCATGATTCTAGCTTCAGAGATGTGAAAAAGACCCTAGTGAGTTCTTCTAGAAACTAGAGAGCCGATCAGTTTGTCAAGATGAACTTTCAACTTGTACATACAATAGCACCCATCTTCGAAACTAATACTTCTGGATGGCTCAAGAACTGCCTTTTTGTAAGATGGCGAAATGTCATTATTTCAGGGCATTCTATCGTACATCCAACAAAGGACTGCACTTAAGGTTATTCAATATTACAGAAACTCTCGCTAGAACTTTTGCCTCTGTTCGGAATTAGTGTTTGTGAAATAATACATTCAGCGTAAAAGCCTTGTTGGGATATAACGCGAAGTTAAGTCACTCTCGTATAAAAATAGAGAAGTTGTTGACATTTCCTGTTATACTGATCTGCAACTTTGAATTCGCATGGGAAACTTCGAGTAACTCATGTCACGTGTCGTAGCACAAAGTTAGCCATCGCATGGATGTCGACAACGTGGTGTTCAAGTAAAAAAATTCAAAGAAACAGTTCAAGATTTTTGTTGCAAACAGAGGTCGTTTATTCCTTAGACAGCTTGCAAAAGCCATTTTTTCATTTTTGTTTGTGATATGTAAATTTGATAATTGTTATGGTTATGGGAAAAAGAGTCAAAGTCATTAGCGAAGTGCAAGAATTTGAAAACGAAAAAAAATTCATCGAAAATATAAGGTGATTTAATAATAATTTATGGTACTAGTGTGTTATGTTGAAAATAAGTCCTGCGAGAAGACTCAAGTGATTTGGGAAACATAACCCGCGAGCGGCATACAATGTTTTATCCAACAACTGGAATTATCGTTTTTTTATGAGATAATAATTAATAAGCTTTGTGATCAAATCGAAGCTACTTGCGTCTCAGTACCCTGTGAATGACAGAATGACTTGTCAGTGACTTTTTTATATTTTGGTCAAAGTATACTGTTTGTTTGGTTGCCACGGATATAATACTTTGTTAGCAAAGGATGGAAAATGAAAGAAACCGATGAAAATTACGTTCCTGAGGATATCCGGAAGAGGAAGAAGCAGCGATGCAGATTTTACTAGAAAAATCATAAATAATGACAGTCATAACTGTCATGTGTTGGATAAAATTAATTTGATATTCCATGGGATAACAACTTGTATAGTGGATGAAAATTATACACACGCATCCATTTTTGTATTATTTATTTCCTAAATACATCTTTCAGGTCAATCTCCGCATTTAAAACATCGACTTGTTTTTTGGATAAATGACACTTTTGTCACAAAGATAAAACACCTTAAAATCAAATGACGTATTTGAAGGAAAAGAAGCAAGATATAATTATACACTTGGCTGTTTCATGACAATGAATGGTTTGTTTTCAGTGAGTTCGAAATAGATATTTTGGGGAATATATTTTTTGTGTGTCATCTTAACATAAAGATATATAATCTATTTCAAAACCAATCTGGTCTAATTTATCACTAGCACTTCACATTTTCTTATAGAAAATTGAAAATGAATAAAACCTAGAACTATTATCAATCACTTGTTTATGTTGTTTTTTTTATATAACTAGGCTAGAAAATTCTTCATTTTACGAGAGTGAAAAATATTTCATCTTTTTCATAGTAGAGGCACTCGTAAAACAGTTCACATAAAATCTTCTCTCCTGCAGCAAGGGCAAGTATTATTTATTTTGATCCAGTCAGTGATGCAAGCATAGTGGAATTCATGTTTACATTCTGTTATCAATACTAGTCTACTCAAACCATCCATACATATTGAACAGTTGTCATCAGTGCTGAAAAATTTTTCTTGGAAATTAAACAGCAATACAAAAAAAAACAAGTAGAGGATTCAGGAAAGTGATAAAAATCACTCAAGCATATATCACATACAGTGTGTTGAAACTTCATTAATTAATTTACGAGTAAACTTTAGTTTAGTGTTTGATGTTTTTGAAGTGTTATCAAAAACATGCCTTTCGTAGAGTAGTAAATGAAGAATTATCTGACTTAAAATCACAATAACAAAAATCAATTAACATTTGATACGTCCTTCATCTTTCAACAATCAGTAGGTACCCTACGAAAAAAGCATGTTTTTGATAACACTTCAAAACATCTGCCTATGACTGCTAAGTGCATGGGCGCCCGCAGAAACCCGCAGAAATTTTTCTCAGGGGGGGCAAAATATCATCTACGATTAGTTTTACTGAAAGAAAAATTTCTCTAACGGTGTCTATCAGAATCTCAGGGGGGGCCGTGGCCCCCCCTGGCCCCCCCCTGCGGGCGCCCATGGCTAAGTGTATGTCATTGAGCTTAATACTTAAGTTCAAAAGTAAAAATAAGATTTCATCCCTTTAATGAAAAATGAATAATAATGATTACCAAATCATACGTAGCAACAAAAGGTCAATTACACACCGTATCTCTAAATTGTGGCGAAAAATTTTCAAGTTAGATTTTGAAGCAAAACTTAACACGTTGACTGTCCCCATTCTAATTTTTTTTTCACCCCCCACGTCCAACACATTTATCCAAAGAGAAGGGTTACTTTTGAGTGATGAAATATATATTCTATGAAAAATTAATTCTGCAGCCATTTAAGGAAGTGTTCTTGTTCAAAATCTTCAAGTCCAATGGAAGGCTTGATGCTGACGTTTCTTGAATCACGTATGATTAATTATGATTGAGGCTATTAATACATATTTCTACAAGACGTTAAGCCCATATGAACCGACCAAACTGCAGCGTTCATGAAAAGTAACCATATTTATCTTGAACGTCAAATGAATCAATGAATCACATACGACTCATGGACTCCTGGCGAAAATTTTTATGTATCATATGTGACTCATGGGACAGTCAACGTGTTAAGAGGGGTCTTTCATAAAAAAATGTCTTCAATACTCATTTCCTCCATATAGACCCTTTGAAGTTAGGGCAAAATTGTCCATTTTATATCTCTGTGAAAAAACTATTTAGAAGAATGACGTTAAACGAAAAAATAAAGCTAGCAAAATCATAGAAATGTCATTACAAGAGAGTAAAAAAGCAGCCCGTATATATTTCTGCATCAGAACTTTAAAGTTGCCTGCATTTTCATATTAAAAAAAATTATTGTAAAAGAAGAAGTTCATCTGAAACCTATGTCTTGCATTCTTTTCATTAAACTGTTCCTTTGATCACTAATAAATAAAATAATAGACTCACAGTTTGTTAATTACGGATGCGTAAAAAATTCAATCTGCTACATAATGACATTCTCAAAGAGAAATTGAAAAACAATTGTAATAAATAATAATAAACGAACTATTTGATGATAATTTCGCCCTAACTTCAAACGGCAAAATTAGCATTCAATCTTACTCGTATTGATTACGGCTATTAAGACACACTCTTTTCAGGAAAATTTACTTCATTTATAATAAAAAAATGGATCGGTTCTAGAATTTTTCTACAAAATTATAAAATACCGGTTTGAATTTTGTATGTTATTTTTTACTCACTCTATATAGTGAAATATGGGGATGTGAAAACAGAATATTTTTGGTGTGATTTCAAAATGGGACTACTTACCTAACGTTTCTCTCATCACGACATTCTATTTCGGTCCGTTTTGGTTTATTTCGAATTTTAGCACTTTCGTTATTATTTGAAAACATACAACTTCTCAAAAGACAATCGTAAATGACATAAATGCTGGACAGTCCAGCAATAAAAAGTAATAACATTTCAGAATTTTCAAAACGATCATCTACCAGTCAGATCGAAAACACAAACGTTAAAATCTTGGTTATTCTCTGTCGAGTGAAAACGGGCTGAGGCATTTTTGAGATAGTCCGGGGAACCAATATAAACACAATTATGATCTATTCGAAAATAATCTCCGCAGTAATGTCAACCAACAAAAGAGGTGTGGGAACTTCCTAAAATATCATAATAAATATATATCTCAACAAAAGAATTAATCGATTGAATGAGCTCGTGTTGATTCAGACTAATTTGTTAGACGTCACGATGTACCAGGTATCTGCTGGATATTTCAAACTATGAAAATCAAACAATGTAATATGTAGACTGACATGTGCACATGATATCGTTTCTTCGACGATTTCTTGGACCACAATATGTTGGGTATCTAATCTGACACTTGACTCGTTTTGTTTATTCTATGATGAATTATAAATCAATGCTCTTTTCGAAGCAATAAACACAAACACGTTCACAAGGAGAATGGATAGGTGGTGTTCAAATCATAAGTAACTACACTGCTCAAAAATTGATGAGGATCACTGACCTTATATATACGATGAACAGAGATCGAAGCATGTCTTCTAAACAAACAGTTAGAATACAGGTACAAGTAAATAATCCTTCTTATACAGGGTGTTGCACGAAAAATTCTACAGGCTTTCAGTGAAGATGCAGGACATTTTGGGGAGTGTGAATCAGTATCCCAACTACAAATATTCGTTTAATACGTAGAGAATGTTTTCGACAAAACAAAATTTGGTATGGCAGAGATGAACTAAAAATTTTTTATTGAATATATCAATAACAAAGAACCTACAATAAAATTCACCATGGAAAAGATAGAGCAGGATAATAAAATTTCATTCTTGGATGTTTCAATAAAAAAGTTTTCAAATTATTTTGAAACGAGCGTATTCCGAGAAAAGACACACACTAATAGATATTAAAATTTTTATTCCAATCACCAATTGAGTGTCAAAACTTTATGAAAGAGCGCATTTGATTTCCTCTACACCCGAAATTAAAAATAATTAAAATTGAGTTAATTAAAAATTTCTTAGGGACACTCAATACCCTGCAGATTTTATAGAGGAAACAATATTACATTCAATAAGAAAAATGTCTAACCAAAACCATACTGATTATCAGGAACAACCAAGAAATCGCCAAGAACAACCAAATTTATTGAACGTTATTTCTTATGTTAATGGACTTTCAGAAAAAATGAGGAGAATCGGTTCCTAATTCAACATAAGAACTTGTTCAAAACACAAAATGAAATTCTACACTTACAAAAACTGAAACAATGAATGAAAAACAAAATAAATAAATTGTATTTACAACTTTGCGTGTCTATTTGTGGTAAAACTTATACAGGTGAAGAGTCTAGACCTCTAGAAATAAGAGGGCGCGAAAATAAAAATAACATTAAAATATAGAGAAATTAATAAATCACAAATTGCAGTGTGTTCTAATGCAGTAGACCACGTGATGGATTGGAATAACACTAAAATTTTAATGACAGAACCGGATCATTATAAACGAAAAATTAAAGAGTCCATGTATATTTTTTGGATCAAATTTTTCCAATTATTCAGTACGAATAGATCGTATCTGGATTAAATTACTGAGGAACTAATATTCCGTAATTTCAAAATTAAATGAATTAACGTCTCCGTGTGTTGACAAATGTCAATTGACAAACTACATAAAGGATTTTTAAGAATTCGTCTGATGAAGGAATCTGACATAGACACCGAAACGTAACGAAGTTTTACCACAAAGTTCATTGTCAGACAACAATTTTGTCCATCTGATTTGCTCCTAATAAATTAGTACAAAAATTTACGCAGGAGCAATAAATCGATTATTTCAATTTTTTAATTGATTTTGTTTCAAAAACTGGGTGTGAAAACCCTAAAAAATTTCAGAAAATGCCTCCCAGTCCTCCCAGATTTAATTTCAATCGATATATCATAATTACAACTTCGATTGAATTTTCGGGTTGATTTATATCAAGAAAAGGAAACCACTAATTAGTGCTCAATTATCTTCCAGCTATTCATTTTCCTTTCAGAGCTGAGAACATACAAACCTCTTTCATAGCTGAAAGGACATTTTTTACCTTCTCACTTCCAGATTGACGCAAAGGTCATTGCTGTAGAAATTTTCGAATGTCGAAATCAGCAGGAATACGCGAAAGTTGGAATGGCTTCAAATGAACCCATAATAGTTTCAGGTAACTGCGGAAAAGTTAACATGAATTGATTTGCTATTAAAAAAGTTTTTTGCCGACCACATAATAATAGCTCCGTTCAACGTAAACGGAATCACCCATTAATGACCCCTTTTGATGGTATGATTTCTTATCAATGCCTAATTGTGATGGGCAACAGAAGTATTCAGCAGCCCTCCATATGATTATTTTATTGTAGGTTGCCTTGATTTTTTGTATATATACAGGGTGTTTTCAAAAAATTTGATTTTTTTTGACAGGTATAAGTCATGAAATAAAATTATTTCACCAAAAATTATCTTTATAAAATATACAAGATGGCTGAGCTATAACCCCTAGAAGTTCGACAAAATTCAATTAAATATCAAGTAGATTCTGGAAGGTGACTTCGGCATCGGAAAAAAGAAAAAAAAAACATATGGTTGATCAATTGTTATCCCATTTCATCCCATTTTAACGACGATTGCAGGAGGGTTCGCATAAGAAGAAGATTGTGATGACCATTGTGAAAAAATTTGTGAATAATTTAGAAGAATTTAATCGGTCACGGGTTCTCATTTGAAAAAAATGAGTTTTGAGGTTTTTGTTATGACTGACTTTGACACTGAAATAGAAATACACTGTATGTACAATGGAATTTTTAATTTACGAAGGGAAAAGCATTAGTCTTTCTCTGAAAGAAGCTAGAAAATTGGGAATTTTCATGCAAAAATCTACAAGTTATTAACATTGGAATGGGGCCCTAGTTGAAAAAACTGGGTAATACTTTTAAAAAATCAAAGTTGGTGTCATTTCCGGTGAAACCGGAAGTCGAACGAATCTGAAATTATTGCCAAGAATTAATCTCTCTTAACAAAGCTCAAGTATAAAATTTCAAATGTTTATCCCAAGTCTTTCTTTGAAATATTCTAACGAACGGTCTACCCTGTATATACTTTTGAATATCAGCATTACATTGTTAGTTATCAAACAATATAGCATATGTATGAGTTTTAATGTGGGTTATAGTAACGGGGTACCATACAATTCGGAGTATGATACAAGAGCTCAGGGAAAAACCTCAGTAAAAAAACCCTGTCTCCCAGTGAGTAATGTAGTGATGACAAATTTGTTCACAGAAAAAGCTTTCAATACTGAAGAGCTTCTTTCCAGTAACATAAAAATTTCATTATCCTCTCTCCGCATCTCGAAATTATATCTGAAATAAAAAACCAAAGCAAAAACGAGAAAAAAAAAACAAACTTCATCAAACTAAGTAAGAAATAATTAATCATAGGTACATAACTTGTTCACCAATAGGGAATACTTCTTCTGACGAAAATGATGTATTTTTTATGAAATATCTTTGAAACGTTACATTTTTAAATAGCCATTTCAACCGTTTCCCAAAAAAATTATTTCAAGTACTTAAAAATTGAAAGTAAGAATGGGTTTTTCAAATGCGAAGCGTTTTTTTTCTATTACACAAGTAATCGACTGAAATATGCGTTGATAATAAAGGACAACAAATACACTATCCTGATGAGATAGACAAAGATGGCTGTTCATGAAGTCGGCGACGAACGACGAAGGTCGAAAAATTTATGGGATTTTTATGGTCGGTTGCTGTTGAGGCGCCTTATGATGGCTGTAAATCAACAGCTGTTATTTTATAAACACGACATTGTCCTTTTCATTTTCCAGTAGGCGCTGTTGCCAAATCGTAAAATAGAAACGAAGTGATTAAAATTTTAAAACCTCATATTTGAAGAATGATTTTGAATAGTTTCCGCGATGCATTTGAACAATTCATGAATGAAACTCATAATTATTCGGTTTAAACTTGCATATGCTGTGATAACCCAAATTGAGGAGAATTCCCCATTGCACTGTGAAGACCATCATCTCTGGGTCAAAAATACTCAGTTGATTTTGGTGTGCATTGCTGATAAATTGCATAGGTTGCAGAAAAGTGTAGTTGTAGATCGTACGAGAGTAACCAATACCAGAATTTCAGCTTTCACAACCTTCGCACCTTGCTTTACAGATATCGAAGTGAAATATGTGAATGTGAATTACTCAAGATGTCGCATATCTATCCAGTTATTGATGAAAATTTTTTGAAATCTAGAATTTTCTATTTCAATTCAAAATGATGTTGACGGAAAAATTTATGTTCGCTATTATTGAACGCAAGTATTTTCCGTCCGCATCAGACTCTGTTCGTCCGTAAACTCTTTTCGTCCGCTGTTCGTCACTAAGATACAATAACGCCAGAGCGATAGAATCAATTTCGTGAATCCAGGAATTGATAAAAATATATGTAAATGCCTGTGATAATAACTGTCATTTGCTTTCAGAGATGGAGCAATAGGTAATTACGGAGACATAGCCGAGGTCACAACAGGTGAGTACTTACTTTTATAAAAGTTTGTGGGCTGGACAAAAAAAGTATAATAGTTTTGCACCTTGACAAAAAACTGCATATGGTCCTGCCTGTTGTTATTTGCAGGCTCTACTATAATAGACAGTTTTTCGGCCATACATAAATACCTAATTTGTATAATGTTCTCATATCAATCACCCAGCACAAAAAGCAAAAACAGGAATAGAGATAATGACCATGACCCTCGCCATGACCAATGTTGAAATGATCCAGATGTCAATTTTGGTTTCTTATAAACTTTTTGGAAACAATCCGTGCAGTCTGCATAGACATGAACTTACCTTCAAAGCCTGGGCTGCTTCTTCGTGAGTGGCGTTCCTTAAGTTGATCCCATTGACACTCAGGATCTGATCACCTCTCCTCAGCTCTCCACACAGATCGGCGGGTCCACCGGCCAGAATGAAGGATATGAAGATACCCTCACCGTCTTCTCCGCCGACGATATTAAAGCCAAGACCGGAACCACCCTTATGTAAGACAACGGTCCTAACGTCCCTACAAAATGAAGAAAACAGATGAAGGAGAATCGAAAATGAGGAAATCGTATCGGCCAACAAAAAATACGGAGTTCGTGCAGGTGCCAGAAGATAAAATATAAATTTAAAAAGGCGTGGAATCATTTCATCGTAAAAAAATACTTGACAAGTGAGTCTGTACCCCCTGAAGGTGTGTTTTGGCGGATTTTCGATCATATCTGCAGTGGGACTTGAAATTTTCAAACGAATGATTGACATTTGAAAGTTGGAGAGCATTGAATTTCGATTCCAATGAGACCAAATGAATATACCGTTTTCGTTATTATACATGTCCTCAAAATTTGACCAATTTTCCGGAATAAAGTGAAGTATTCGTCTTAACAATAGTTTTTTTTGGAAAATCATTCAAAATAACCTATTTGACAAGAAATCACCCCTTGAATTTTTTCGCAAATACTTTTACACACAGTATATAATAAGGCAAAAATGTTTCTCCCGATCTCATCTACACTGCCATATATGTTTATTCAGTTTATGTAGCAAGGCTCTGTATCTAAAATTATAATGAGCACAAAAATTCTTTCATTTTAACAATCATCAAATTTTGATTTGTACAATATACTTTGAAATGTTTTTTTCATATTTGATGAATGTAATTCCCAATTCTAATACAAAGAGTGAGTCTTTGACTCGTACAAATATTTCAACATTAGATTTTGAGGAATAATTAGCTAAATATGTAACAGTACACTTCTGTGGATCTTTTAAACAGAGTTGTATTCAGTCAAAGTACCCAATTTTTCAACTTTCACACATAATTTTTAATTTTTGAACATCCACTTACTCTAAAATGGCTTATTACCCGAAAAATTATGAGAAATACTTTTATTTTTCAAAACGTTCAAATATTCATCAGATAGCGTCCAACTTAGTTTCAAGAGTTGAATTCTGTGAATATTTGGTATTTTTATGGTACGTAATGTCACAATGACAAAACTGGAAGACATGGGTGATATCTTGTGTTCGAAAAAATTTTTTCAAATGAATGAAAAACTATATTCCGAAATTTATTCCATTCGATAAAACCGTTTATGAGATAGGACAAAATATAACATTTATTTTTGGTTTTTCAACAGCCTGTATTTTTTGAACTGAGCATATTCGGAAAAAATGATAAAGGAAAATCTACAACTAAAATATTTGTACGAGTCAAAACTCACCTTGTATAAATATAATTTATATTGGGTAATTGGGTCCTTTCGTTTGCATAAAAAGTGTAGCACTTTTCTACACTCGATTTTAGTATACGTTTGCTGATTGAATTTACACCAGTGTAGAGGAGGTGTTGTTTATCTACATCTCCTTTTGACTATGTGTAGATAAACTACACTTCTTCTACACTGGTGTAAATCAAATCGAGTGTAGAAAAGTGCTACACTTTTTATGCAAACGAAAGGACCTATTATTAACCTCAGGAATTTTGAAATAGAAATTCGGAAAATTTATTTATGTTGTCTGTGGTTCAATAAATACTAGAATAGAAAAACTAGATGTATAATTTTGAAGTTTTACCTATGTTGACAATTGACATAAAAGTTGATTGAACCATAGACTACATAGATTAATATTTTCCGAATGATGAGTTTCCTCACAGTGATTCTTTGAAATAAATATAAAACTATCTTTTTATTCATATATTCGAAATAAAAACTGATTGGCATTCCGAAAATATGAAAAAAAGTTTCCACAATATTGCGGAAAATTATTTTTGCGTTTTCGGCAGAACCGAAAGTTGAATGAAACAAAAACGATCAGGAATTGTCACTAGACCGTTGAATTGAATTTTAAAAAGCAGTCGAATTCTCAAAATTCATGTTTTTTCTCAAAAGGTTTTGTCGACGTCGCTACGTCTATATCCGATGGTTGGTGAGAAGTACTATATTTATATTTTCAAGTCTACCCAATAGTGAACAGTTTAGGTGAAACACACTGTACCAAAGATTATTCTTTTCTGATCTGTTGGATATAATTCTTCAGTCTTCACTGCAGAACCATATTTAAGCTGAAGGATGGTTCAACTAATAAAAGAAAAAATAAATTAAATAAGATGGTCACTGATACACGGAATAACCCACAAAGGATTCTATCCATATAAATAAACTGAATCTAGGTGAAATTTTGGAATATCTTGAGAAGTTTGAATCAAAATCACTTCGTTGATATGTATTAATCGATAGGTCACCAGAATGCACAGTATGAACACTACCACAGTGAAAGTTTCAGTTTTCACTATAAATAGGATGCTTGTGGACAACAGCTAATTCACAGAAAATTATCGACAAATTCTTTCCTCTTGTGTCGATTTTCTTACGCGAACTCATTGCATTCAGAAAGAACCAAGGAGAATTTCGCGCAGAAAAGCTGAACACAGAATTAATTCAGTTATTCTTTCCCTGCATGTTCTTGAAACTTCAATTAAATTTTAAAAATTGCTTTTTTAGTGGCACGCGAGAGAGAAGTTCCGACTTCTTTCAATATTTAAACGCGAAAAAGTTGCAGTTCGTGTTTACCTTTCTTCCGGCAAAATTGCAAAGTTTACCTTTTAGCCTTTTTCTTGAATCTCCTGCTCAGCCTCGCGAAGGTGGCCCTCAGTGGAAACGATCGAGGCGGCTTGTTCTTCGTCATGCTGCCAATTTTTTTTTCCTCGTGCAAACGGATTCGCACAACACTTCCGACTTGAATTCGAACGTCACTCGATCGAAATACCGCGGATGTTCATTGCATATACACTGAAAGGAGGGATCCAGGCGATAAGGAGATGCTGAAAAAGAAGGAGTGTGTTGTCGAACAAAAAATTTACGTTACGTTTGCTAGCCGGCATGTGACGGAAGATTGACGATGGACGAGACACGTGCTGTTTGTTGAAGTGAATGTACAAATGCTACTACTACTTGCGATTTTACGGAAATGCTACGGGGCCTAGGATTGCGGCATTGGTAGGACAAGTTTTGCGCTGATTAACCGGGAGTTATTTCATTTAACGTGACATAAATAAGAGTAAAAACTGTTTCAATGGAAAAGTATTTTTTTTCATTATATTTGTGCCTTTCGGTTACTTTCATCATTTTACAATCCTTGGAAGGTACCCTGCTCTCAAATCCAAGTTATATAAAAGCAAATTCATATTGAATTTTCAAGGTGAGTTTAGACGTTATTCAGGCGTTTTTTTTTCGTGTTTCGTGCATTATATTTAAGGTTTCATCCATAGACTAATAATTTATATATTATTAGACTATGGTTTCATCACAGAACACATTAGTAGTTGAGGCGTTCTGTGATGAAAACTTACTCTAATAATAAATAAATTATTCCATTCCATTCCATTGCTGTATCCCGTTACCGGGAATAAATCTACAAAAAGACATTAAAAAAAAAATAAAATTGCGAACAGACTTGTAATTTCTTAGGGCTAGTTGCGATTGTGTGCCCTCCTGACTAAAGAGACCCAACCGTGACCTGCAGATCCTTCCACACAGGTATGGATAGTCACCAACCAGATCTGGCCGCCGCTGTATCCTTCTCGATTCTCCATTATAACTGTGTACCAAAGACCTCCACTGTGACCTTTCTAACGCTAGTTGTTCCCAGTTATGATTGGCATTAACTAATTTCAGGGATTGATATAGTGTATCCTTAAACCGCTTATACTGGCCTCCTGGTTTCCGGGCTCCCTCAGTGAATTCGCCATATAGAGCTATTTTGGGCCTTTGGGGAGTCTTGCATCCTCAGAATGTGGCCGCTCCATCTGAGTCGGGCCGTCGTTACTTGAGGCTCAATTGCTGTACAACTCGCCCGTTGCAAGACTTCTGCATTCGAAACTTTGTGGAACCATCTGATGTGCATTATCTGTCTTAGATGACGTTGCGTTTGTTCAAGCTGTCGCCCTACAGGCGACATATTAAACATTAAATTATTAGACTATGGATGAAACCATAAATAAATTGCTCCACATGAGTTACGCTGCAGCGTATACAGGGTGGTTAAGAAAAATCGAGTAAAATAACGAAATTTTATTCCCCGAGAATTCAAGCATTTTGAGACTATCAATACAATGTATGGCCTCCACGGGCACCAATAACAGCTTGACATCTTCTTTGCATAGTACACACGAGGTTGTTGAACATTTCTTGAGGAATTTGGTTCCATAAACGGGGCAGAAGCTCTCTTAGATCATTTAAGGATTCTGGAGTAGGTTGATGATTATCTAATCTTCTTTGGAGCATATCCCATGCATGTTCTACGCAATTCAAATCTGGTGAGTGCGGAGGTATTAGTAAATGTGGAATACCAAGCTCCTCGCGCGCATTCTCAACTATGGCTGCACGGTGCGGTCTAGCGTTATCGTCTTGAAATTGAAACATTTCACCAATAGCAGCGTGAAAATTTGGCACAACATTGTCAATGACAT
This sequence comes from Coccinella septempunctata, assembly GCF_907165205.1. NCBI lineage: Eukaryota > Metazoa > Arthropoda > Insecta > Coleoptera > Coccinellidae > Coccinella > Coccinella septempunctata. The sequence goes on from NC_058196.1 coordinate 19,861,984, forward strand.
GCTGCCTATATTCTAAGGCGGTCAGATTCCCAGGAAAAATGTGTAGATCTGTGCGCCCGATGAAACATATCCCGGCCCATACCATAACACTACCCCCTAGGAACGGATGGACTCTTTGGACATCTTTAAAATCGTCCATATCTGGATTCATCAGTGAAAAGGACACTATGCCATTGATCGTTCCAATTGAAATGTTGCCTTGTTGATGGAACTCCTCTTAATGGACGTCTAGAACCTAGATTCACCTCTCTCAAACGTCGTCTGATGGTTTCGATGGAAACTTGGACCCCATCTGCATTTTGAAGAGTATTCCGTGATGAAACTATCCTGAACAGGTGTTGGTTTTCGTCGCCCACCAAGCCTTGGTCTTTACAACATGGAACCTGTCTCCCTGAACCTATTCCAAAGACGAGATATCACACTTTGGCTGAATTGGAGCCTTTCCGCTACAACAACCTGAGATAGGCCACCCTGTAGCATTCCGATATCCAATTAAGAAGAGAATAAGTTTAGTAATAAAATATTTGAGGTTCTGAAACTACATATATGTATATCCAAATTAATTTCCATCAACTCTGAGACACCCTGTGTAAAAAATTCGAAGATTTCGGATATTCGGATATTTTGTGTTCATAAATCGTTCGAAGAGTTGGCTAGGGATACCGCGACCACAGCGTATGTGTAGCTCTATCATAAAATCAAATGAAATTTTTCTCCTATTCCTCCGTCGCTGATCGAATGTAGTCTGATTTTTCTTCTTCATGTGGTTGTTAGCTTCATTTAATGTCATTTCTTGTTGTATCTTTTATCTTTTTCACAATAATTAAGTAAGTCAGAAAGATATCGCTTAGCGATATGCCCATCCTAATTATAATGAAAATCAATTTTAAGAAAAAAAAATTCAGATTCCTGAGTAATAAAAAAAAACTAAAACTTCGCAAGAACATAAGAACAACTCCACCCTCTTCTTTCCGATCTTGGTTGAAGAAAAGTCCTGCGGACAATCTGAGGACAAACTCAGAATCTGTAGCTCACCAAATCTGTTATAAATTGTACTTAGCAGCAAGAGGCATTAGCGTGACAGTTTTAATACTAGTCCCGCCGAATTTACGACGACGTCTGTAATTAACTTGTTAAATTAATGTCATAATGAAATGAGTCATTTGTAATTGACTAGCCGAGTGAGTTATCGTTGGTGGCTGAGGTGTACTTTCGCTAGGTGAAAAGAATAGATACGAGGTCAATTAGCAAGAAAACGACCGTAGCTAGCGGCCATTAGTAGGTTACTGCGGTTGATTGCAGAGACTAGAACTCGTCTCATTAAACACGTAATGTGAGGAACTGTGATGAAAAATTATTTAATATTTCGAATTTAAATTTCATTCATGAATCACTAAGCATGGCGCTTCTTACATTCAATGCGAAACAATAACAGAAAAAAACTGAGGTGAAATCGGAAATAGGTATTTGCATGATTATTCAAATTAAATAGGAGGGATTATTCGTTAATAGCAGACCGGTGGCAGAGTAGCTGAGGGTTTTCCAAGATGTTAAAAAATCGTCAGGTGTACAGGGTGGGCAAAGTTCGTTGTCTGAGGGGATTTCGGAACTAAAGCAGCTAGAACAAAACGGATAACCCAATCTCTAGCTCTTTTTTTCCTGACTAATCCAAATCTGTAAACGAGATCGACCTATCATTTAAAGATTTTGAGTTATGAACAAAAATTGAGTCGCTACTTGTTCATACTTGAACGTGCCAGAATTTCATACAGATGGTTAATCTGACACTAATCAGGGGGGTTTTCTTAATCTGACAGTTTGAAAGCGATAACAATGCATTTTTTTAAATTATCTCCCTTCCTGTACCAATCGTTCTTGTATTTATCATGAAAGTTGTAGATCATAACTTATGTCTGAAGCAATTTAACCATACTCTTAACCGTTGAGTTAGAGGGCGATAAGGGCATAGAGCTAAGCCAAACACACTTGCGAAAGGGCAAGGCCAATGTAGAATCCCAGTCTAATGTACCTACATTCATCCTCATATTATACATATCTCAAAAACGTCTGAACGTAGAAAAATTGCATTGGACGAAAATTCTAGAATATACAGGGTGTTTGTAAACAAATGCGATGGACTTAGGGAGATGATTCCTCGAAGAAAATAAGCAGGGGTAGTTCCTATAATTTTTTTTCAAAATCGACCTCCCTTCCAAGATACACCCTTTGGAAGGCGATGACGAGTTTACAGTTTTTGATTTTTTTTAACGGGTTCTAAAAAAGGGGTTGAAAATAACAACCCCTTACGATTTTCCTTCAAAAATTGTTTTCGTGGGATATATTTTCGAAAAATAAAATTCTCTTATGGTTTCCCATTCAATTCTGGAGAGAAAAAGTCTCTTGCAAAATTTGGATACAATCCATATTCTCGGAATAAATCAAAACTCACAAACAGTTCTGATCACTGTTCATTCCATTTCATCGAATGAGTGTTCCATAGAATGACTACCTCCCGCTTAAATACATGCATCAACTCTCTGCCTGATAGATCTTCGTATACTGCTTGTAAGTTTTTATTTATTCCGAGAAAAGTATCGCCTGTATCGAAATTTTGCAAGAGACTTTTTTTCTCCAGAATTGAATGGGAAACCATTAGAGAATTTTATTTTCCGAAAATCTATCCCACGAAAACAATTTTTGAAGAAAAATCATAAGGGGTTGTTATTTTAAACCACTAATAATGAGATAAAAAAAAATGTGTGAGTTAATCTACTTAGTGCTTCATATTATGTATATTTTTATGACTCAGTGTTTTTTAGAACCCGTAAAAAAATAAAAAAATGTCAACTCGTCACCGCCTTCCAAAGGCTGTATCTTGGAAGGGAGGTCGAATTCGACAAAAATTTATGACACCCTGCATTACAACTCTCATAGAAAATGCGAAAACGATTTGAAGCTCATGAAAGGAGATAATTGAAAAAAACTCATTTTTGTGACCTTTATTGCCAATTTTTATTGTTCAGAATAGATTTCGCTAAATAGAATTAATGGAAATTTTGGCAAAGTTGGTAAATAGAAACATGCCAATGGAAGTATCGAAAACATGTATATTATAGAATTATATCAGTTCTTCAACCAATTTTGAAAATTAACTTATTGGAACACTTTTTCTTGCAAGTGAAATTGATATCAAATTTAAACATTAGGCTTTGTGCACCTATTTTATTTTTTAATTTACTTAAAAAATCGGTATAGTAAGGGTAGTCATCAGCTCAGTTCATTATGATCAAGAAATTAATGAAATTCCCAAGAAATCATTGAATTCGACAAATACAGGTCTAATTATTAAATGGTCCATTAAATAAATAATGGACAAATTGATTTGGAGTCAATACTTGTAACGTGAAATGCTTGAAAACACGTCTTAAATGCCGTGATGATTTACTTAGAAAAAAATCGATGTATGATGAGTGGTAGATAGTAAAACTGAAAATTTGTAATTCCGTATTACAAAAAGAAACATATTTTTTGGAACCTCACCCTTTATCCAACAGTGCTTTGGAGAAAGGCTGCGATTGCCATCCCTCATAAAATTTACGTCGGCACTGAACATTATCGCTACCGTTCTGTAGTCCATAATAATTATGCCCATTTCTCGCAAATTGCCACATTTTTCAAAGCGATTTAAAGCCGCTGTGTATGCATTCAAAGCGTTCAGGAAATACGTCACAGAGAAATTCCCCTAATCATGATATAAAGGGTTATAACGTTCATTAGTCGAACTTCTGGATGCGCTCCGGAATCAGAATGGTAATTTGAACGAATTAATTTGGTTATTTTTGTCGCTGGGATGTGAAAACTGGACGCGCCCCTGATATATTATATGAAAGGATACGAGATGCGAATATATGAACGTAATGAAAAAATTGTTAACAGGTAACGGCGTAAGGGTTGTTTATAATTGTCTGCAACGTGAAAACATTCAATCAGGTTGCCAGGGATGGACCGGTCTTTTGGAGATTCGGAGATTTTCCTACAGCGAAGCTAATTTTTTGTGATAATGGGGAATTCTCCTCAATTTGGGTTATCACTGCATATGCAAGTTTAAACTGAATAATTATGATTTTCTCAAATTCACCGCGAAAACTATTCAAAATCATCCTTCAAATATGGGGTTTTAAAATTTAAATCGCTTGGTTCCGAGTTTATTATTTGGCAACAGCGTCTACAAGACAATGAAAAGAACACTGTCTGATCAGCTTGTTTATAAAATAAATAACAGCTGTTGATCTACAGGCGCGTACTTACTGGCGAGCTTCCACTGCAACCGGCCATAAAAATACCATAAAATTTTACAACCTTCCTCGTTCGTCACAGACTTCATAGATAGCCATCTTTGTCAATCTTATCAAGATAATGCATTTGTTGTCCTTTATTATCAAGGCATATTTCAGTCGATGTTGCCAGCTTGTGCAATTCTCACAAAACGCTTTAAACTTTAAATACCCATTTTTATTTTTCATTTTTAAATGCTTGAAATAATTTTTTTTGGGAAACGGTTGAAATGGTTATTTCAACATGTGACGTTTCAAAGATATTTAATAAAAAATACTTTATTTTCGTCAGAAGGAGTATTCCCCATTCTGAATGGGACCGTCCAAAACCGATTATCAACGATATCAAAAGCATATATACATAGGTTCGTAATATATTCGACAAAATATATCCCTCCAAGCGTAGATAATCCGAGTTTCGCGAAAAACAACGTCGGGGTGTCTCACATTTTTTCAAATAACTATGATTAGAGTACGGAGGTGTAAATGATCATAAAATCCAAGAGATAAGAAAAACATTACACAATTATTGGATATTAAGGTTGAATACTCAATGATATAATCAAATAGAATCAGAAAGTACAAAATAAGGCATAGGACAACAGTTAACAAAACAAATCATACACAAATCTTTTCAAGATTCACGACCAGTCCTTTAAAATTTTAATACCCCATTATACCCTTCAACAAAACACAGTTTCAAATTCCAATGGGGGATTAAATCTTGATGAAAACTCCTGTAACTGGGCCAAACCTTTGCAAAAAGCCGAGAACCTGGTCATATTAACCGTGTTTCTTTTCGAAAAAATCCACAAAGTAGTTTCGACTATGCCAGAATTTTGAATTTTTAAAAAAATTCTTGTACTAATTTGTCAGGAGCAAATTAAGTGGAAAGAATTGTTTCCCCACAATGAACTGAAAAAAGGAACTTTGAAATTATAATCATGAATAGTAACGTTTCGGAGTCTACCCAGGAAACACACTTTGGTTTACTATACGTCTAATATTCATCCTAATGGTATATATTTCGTTTTGGTATAACACGGTACAACTATTCTACGTTTAGATTATACCTTTTTTTTATGATAGGTCTATAAGACGTCTTTTAGGGTAACTGTTATATACCACACTATATGTATTATGCTTATCCATAATATATTATCAAGAACTGAACAGGATGTGATCTGTTATTGACTTCGTTTATTTTAAATTCATGATAATTTTCATCAATCATCGAGGTCTATAAGATCTACAAATTATACGTCGAATATATACTACTTTTCGACGTACTCCATAAATGTTTATTATACCAATATATACTAGGTTTTGGGAACGTCTATTGGTAGAAGCCATTATTATACCACATTATATTTGAGCTATTTGGCTCATCAATAGCGAAGTATACATTCTTCAATATACATAGCTTATTTCTCAGCTCTAATTATAATTTTCTCATTTATAATTTTGGTACCTAAAATATGTGTAGAACTATAATTATACATATTGTACGTCGAATATATAAAACTTTTCGACATATTTCATAAACATATATTGAACATGTTTGGGTGATATCTTTGAATTTTATGAAAATATTCCAGAATATAAGGAAAAATCAGTGGAGTGCAGACAAAGAGATGTATTTTTTTTGTATTATTGAATTGAATATATTCAATTCAATAATATATTACGGAAAAATGTGTATTCTCCCATAGTATATTTCCGCCAAACGTATCCATCGTCCTCTAAAGATTACACTCGTACGATGCTTCGAGGTGTTGTCACATGTAGGTACTATCCGTATCATAGACAATTCTTCTTTCCCTATGATCCGTACATTTATTCCATTAGCAAAGTTTTTGCAATCTGTAGTCGTGATATAGAAACACTCAAGGAAGTGGAACGTATGCCGCTACCTCAATGAATAATTGTTAGCGTGATTTAATTGTACTAATTTGTAAGACTATTAGATATATCTACTACATCTCTCTTAGATTGGCAACGCTGATGCCATGCGCGAGCGCGAAAGCTGGAGTAGAGGTTCTACGCCTGCTCATCGAGCTCGGGCATGATTTTACTACGCATGTGTCGGTTGCGGTCGTTCTTTTAAGAGTCGACGCTGTTCATTGTCCCTTTATCGTTACTTCGTTGGCCTCCATCTTGCAATAGTTTGTGTAAACTGTATTTTCGTGATCATCGTTGTTTGAAAAATATAAAATTTTCAAAGTGTTATCACTGTGTTTGTGTATTGTATGCCGTAAATTGGACTGATCTTTCCTTGATATAACGTGGTGAGTAATTATTAACTCTGAAATTAAGGCAAAATACCTACCTAAGTTGAATTTTTTATTTTAGGCACTACTCAACCTATCCATTTTTGTGTGTTTCCTGAAATTCTAATTGCTTTTAAAGAGGTGTTATTTTGAAATTAATTAGTGTATCATGTCCAAATACAAAATACTCTGTAGTAAACGACATTTGCGTAGAAGAATTAATCGAAAAGTGCATGAAATTTGTAAAAACTTAGATAGTCCAATGCATAATGATGAAAACCATACAACTTATGGTAGTTCCAGTAATTATGTCAATCATTCTTTCTCTAATTTTATTATAACAGATCCCATTAATGAAGAAAGAGCGCCAATTACTTCACCTAATATACTTATGACACAAGCAAATTTGGAAATTGACACTAACATAACTAAACATTCGAATTTGATGGATTTAAGTTTGTTGAATCAAGAATCTGAACGAAATTCAGTCCAAGAATCGACAAATAATGTTCGTAGCACATTTTCAGAGAATGTTGAAAAAAAATTTCATAATGACCTGAGTTCATGGGCAATTCGAAATAATGTGACTCATAAAAGTCTCAATGAGTTGCTACTTTTAATAAGACCTCAGTATACTTTTCTTCCAAAAGATGCTAGAAGTATGTTAGGCACTCCCAGAAAAATCGGCACAGTTAAATTAGATAACGGAGAAATGATTCATTTTGGGATTAAGATTGGAATTTTGAAATTACTTGAAAAGAACAGGCATTATAACTTTCCAGAGACTATTGAGCTTGTGATAAATATTGATGGAATTCCAATTTTTAATAGTAGTACTGTAGAGTTTTGGCCCATTTTAGCTTGCATAGATGGTTTAGATGATAGTGTGTTTGTTATTGCAATTTTCTGTGGTCGTGGAAAACCCTCACCTTTGAATGTTTTTCTTGGTAATTTTATTGAGGAATTCTCAATATTAAATAACAGGGGTTTTGAATACTTGGGAACTATATATAGAGTTTGTGTAAAATATTTCACTTGTGATGCTCCTGCAAGGGCATATTTGAAACAAATTAAAGGTCACACAAGCAAAGCTGGTTGTGAACGATGCACTCTTGCCAGTCACTATCTCGATAAAAAACGTTTTTATCCAATAGAAACCGCTCCGAATAGGGACGGAAATACAGATATATTCGCGTCATCACCATTGTCTCAACTCAAAATCAATTTAGTTGATCGTTTTGTTCTGGACCCAATGCATCTCATTTATTTGGGCATTGTGAAAAGAATTGTTGTCAAGTACTGGATAGAAGGAAAACGGGGAAATAAAATATCGAAACATGCAGTCCTCAATATTAATGCTAAATTGAAAAGAATACGAACTACTTTGGATTTCACTCGTAGAATAAGAACTTTGGCGGATGTAAAACGGTGGAAAGCCACTGAATTAGGATTTTTTCTCCTCTATTGTGGTCCTGTGGTCTTGAGAAATGAAATTGATTCTGATAAATTTAATCATTTTTTATTGCTGCACGTAGCAGTAACTATATTATCAAGCAAACATTTGTTAGAAAAATATTTAGAAGTTGCCAAGAACTTGATTGATCAGTTTGTTTCAAAATGCCCGACGGTGTATGACGAATTTTTTGTCTCTTATAATGTACACTCGATTTCTCATATAAGCGATGACGTTGAAAGATATGGTCCATTAGAGAATTTTAGCTGCTTCAAATTCGAAAATGTTCTAGGTCTTTTGAAGAGAAAAATTCGAGGCAGGAAGTTCCCCTTGAGTCAAATCAACAACCGTCTAGGCGAATTATCTACTATTAATGATAGTCTCACAAGAACTAAAAATATAACCATTAATGAAATAGTTCCTAAAGGTATATCCAGTCAGACAGAAATTTTTTTTGAATGCAAAAAACTCATTACAAGCAATTTCACAATCACATCGACATTCCCAGATAACATAGTTGTTATAAAAAAAAAAATTTATTATATTTCAACTATATTTTGTTCGAATGGAGATTATAAAATTTTGTGTAATTCACCGAAGTACAAAGAAAATTTGTATCGTGTGCCAATTGAGTCCTCCAAATTGGGTATATATTATGTACATGGTAAAGGAAACCCAAGTATGTTCTGTATTTCAGATATCGATTATAAATGCTTGGCATTTCATTATAAAAACGGATTCGCTATTCTCCCTTTAATTCATCAGAAGAATATATGATTTTGAATTCGTTTCCTACAGAGTATTTTTCCATCTCATTATCATTGAAGTTTGTTCCTATATTATATAATCAAGCACCAATATTCTACAGCAATGTTTTGTTGAGATTTGTAAAAGATTTTATTTTGAACAAAAGAACTGAACATCAATTTGAAAATTTTAATTTAAGTTAGCACTCCCACAGTGTTAGTAGTTTGACTTTTTTTTTCATGGCAGATAACCATATATTGTTATATGTATATATTATTCTTTTATAATGAAATCAAAATAGATATGTATTTCTATTTGAGAAAAAATATAGAATTTTTTTTCTGAACCATACTCGCATCGATCAATATTAATTTAAAAAAAAGTGTGTTGGAGATAATACTTTTGTTCAAAGGTGACCTCAAACTCTGGTGTTATTAATTTTATATGAACGAATATTCAATGATAGTATAAGTCTAGAAACGAAACTGACTACCATTCAAAATTGTACCTCAATATGTTTGCCATAATTGAATTCGCAAAACATAAATGTGCCATTATTCCAATGATATGGTTGATTGAAAATAAAACAAAATGTTATTGGCCCCGTACTAAAAGTGAAGAACTATTTAATAGTTTGGTACTAGCATGCTCTCCTCCTGAAAATTCATGGGCTCTATATGATGTCGATAAAATTCTGTTCACCGGGGGTAAGGACTTTTATTTTACATAGGTACAATTTAAAACTTAATGAGTTGATATTCCAGATGATTATGCTAAAACTTCTGCTCACTTTGAAGTTGTCTTAGCCCAGAGCACTTCATCAGATCCAGACGTTTCAACTTTGGGTAGAACAAGGTTTTCTGCAACTGCAGGGATCGCTTCCAAATCCATCAGTTTGAAGAAAAATGGAACAGAAGGTGAAGCAGACAATCTGATGAATGAGCTAAGTCATGTTTCAGACGAACGGCCCGAACAAACTAGGTATGAATGCTCAGCTGCGTATTTATGTTGGGCGCGTTTTTTCATCGAAAAGAAAGCCTTATCATTTTCCCAAATTTTTTTCGGAAAGTAAAGCAGCAATACGCAAGTTCCTTCAGTAACATCTTGAATATATAAATTTCAGCATATTGAACCATCCAGAATCAGATGTAGATTGCTTTATATCAGATGGTTCTATTGATTCATGGAAAAATGCTGAATATAAGAAACCTTCCTCGGATCCTCCTAAGAATCTCAGTAAAAAACAAAGGTAACAGATGCCTTGCGCTATTTATTCTATTCATAAATCGTTCTATTATTTTCATTTCAGTAGCGATAATGAAAGTGATTCCTGGGACAGCACACCAAAGGCAACCAGACACAAGGAAAATAGAAAGAGGAAAAAAACTTCTTCTCATGATACAAGTACCAAGCACAAAATGAACAGGTATATTATTCATCAAGACCTCAAATCTTAATACATAGTTATTTCCTTTGAGAAAGGGGATTTTTTTCTTGGTAAAGCAACTGACCAATCTTTATGAGATTGAAGAAAATTTTGAATGAGAAGTTTCCACAATGTCAATTGAATTTTACACGAATATTATCGAATCAATTTGTATATTCAAAGTCATTTCAATTTATTTGGTATATTTATTTCCTGCACAAAATATTGAGATTGACTCCTGAATTATACTTGAAAAGTCGCGTAATTTGAAAATTCACTTGTTTTTACCCCGTTTCTTTCATCGTAGTTCATGGAAATGTCGTAATTCTCTCGTGAGACTCCATTCACAAAAAATTTATTTTAGGAAATTCCAACACAACCAATCATCCGATTCGGAAGATTCTGATAAAAACAATACGACTTCGTGTGATCCTAGCATCAATGGGGCATGTAATACTCCGAAGTAAGTTACAATATTCACTGTTCATTGAAATTATTATATTTACATCACAGTTTTTCTAGATCATCCGTTTGTCGTACGGAAAAGAGAGAAAGTTTTTTGGTTAGCCCTAGCAATAGAGAAACACAACCTCTATTATTATCCCAAAACTATTCATCAAGAAGTAGCCCTTCTCAGTCAGCCAGAAGTACTCCACTGTCTACTAGGACTACGCAGGATTCATCAATATATATAAAGAGATCAGAACTAGAACATATATATTCTTCCCTAGAAGCATTGAAGGCAGCTCAGGACCAGCAATCAGTTATGCTTGGCGAGTTGTTGAGAACAATTAATGCACAAAATGCAAAAAAGTTGGTGCGTCCCAACAAAATGCCACCTTTACCGATAACCGACAAAAAAGGGTACAGAGAGTTGGAAGAAGCATTGAATGATGAAGCAGTTTTCGAGTTTTTGGTGAGTATCTTGTACTGTATCCAATTTTTTCTTTGGAGAGTTCTATAAAATGATCTACAGTAGTTCACGTTTTTTACATAATAATTTATATTATTTTCCAGAAGAGGCGTTTGTCCATCATAGGGGGGCAAAATGTACGGCACAGCGTCATGAATATGATGAAGTATTTGTTGACGAACCAAGTTGCCATGAAATTCAACTGGGCTGGTAGAGAAAAAAGGCCATTCAAAAATACTAATATGATGAAAGCCATACGTGGTATGTTTTGATTGATATGGTTGCTTTATTCATAACTTAACTGAAATTACATACGTTACAGAGGCAGCGATGTATGCTTATTCAGAGATGAGTCGTTCTGATCTGAATGAAGATCTCATAAATAAGGCAGTGAAGGACTGGCTGAAACTGGCCAAACAGCGTTTCGAGTACAAAAATAAACAAAAATAAATTTTGATCGCATTCCAACTGAAAGGTTCAGATAAAAATTTCAATCCATCAATGAAATCATTAAAAAAAAATCAATTTAGATTATCTTATCCAAAACGATATTCAGTTTTTATTTGAAGGAACGATTGAAAACATCTATCTGAACCTTTCAGTTTCTCATAAATTTTTTCGATTCATGTTTATAATGATTAATATGGTTAAGTTTTAAGTTGCAACAAATATGAATTATATATTCTGTTCACTTCATTCTGTTCTTAGCAAATATATAGATATTATAAATTTTGGAAACTACTTTTTTATTATTTTCATTGAAGGAGTATTGGTTTAAAATTAGTTTTCAGTTTTTCTAGAACCCAATTGACACGGCTCATAAACTATAGCTAACAACGATTTTTAGGCTACATCACCACAAATAAATATTAAATACAAGGCAGGTTTTAGCGGCATGCAGACAGGAATTGAATTCTGAAAAAAGTACCACCCAGAGCAGGATTCGATAATCGGGGTGTCGTAGGTTCGAATCCTGCTCTGGGTGGTACTTTTTTCAGAATTCAATTCCCGTCTGCATGCCGCTAAAACCTTCCTTATATTATATTTCCAGACACTAAATTTATCATTACAATATTTAATACAATAGTAGGTACAGTAAACTAAAAACGAATTAAGTTTTTCAAAAACGTCTATTTTTGATACATTATTGTCGTACGAAATACGATTCATAAACGTATATACACAGATCACTATATACGTGTATTTCTGGTATATTTGAGTCATTGAAAGTAGTATATAAGAAACGAGTAGTAGACGTATATTGAAGACTATTTTTTTACGTTAATTTCTGATCTACTTGAGTAGTCTAAAAGACGTATATAAAATACGAGTGGTAGACGTATATCGACGATTGATTTAATACGTCTATCCCGCGGACATTTGTCCTTCTTATTTTGGTCTAATAAAACCGTATTTATACGTCGGAATAAGTTGGCTTTTATATGTTTAATATACGGAAGGTGGTTTCCTGGGTATATCAGACTCCTTCATCAGACGAAGGTCAATTTCTGAAAATAAATCTGTTGAATTGTAACTTTAATGATTTGACCGAGGATTTGACATTAATTGTCGTTGATTGATTTAATTTTAATTACCGGATGACAGTTCTTTCTTCAGAAAATTAATCCAAACATGATCTATTTCTATTGAACAATTGGCCAAATTATTATTTTCATCCAAGAAGATACAAGACATATTTGGATTAACTTAATGAAGAAAGAACTGTCATCCGGTAATTTCAAAATTAAACGAATCAACGTTTCTGTGTATTGACAATTAATGTGAAAGGAATAAAGCTACTTTTTCAAAAAATTTTCCGAAATTTACCATTGTCTGATGAAGAAGTCTTATATAGACTCAGAAACGTTACGTTAGTTCCTTTTTTTTAGTTCATTGTCAGGCAACAATTTTTTCTACTTGATTTGCTTCTGACAAAATAGTGCAAGAATTTAGGCAGCAGTAAAGCCGTGATTTCAATTTTTTAATTGGTTTTGTTCCAGAGATTGGGTGTGAACTGTGAAAACCTTAAAAAAATTCCAGAAAATGCAGAATCCTCCCAGATTAAATTTCAATCGTTATCGGAATTTTGAATGTAATGAAAAACAAACGAATTAATTCAGATGCATAACATCCGTAGATAATTAAATCAACAAATGTTACGATCTTAATCGAACTAACACACTAGCATCGCTCGAAGTATCACTAGAAATTTCATTTCGTCGACAAAGAGTAGATGCTGACCATGGTTTCGGTGTAATATGACCTCGTCAGAGCAACAAAATTCCTGCGTCAACGAAATGCTGTGAATAATATAAAATACATCATAAATATGATGTATAAATACATACGGGAACCCAATTCAATTTCCTAACTCTCAGAGCGAAGAAAGCATTATGCATCCATATGCTTAAATCCCATATTGCAGATATCGTATATTACGATAATTAATCAAAAGAAAAACCTTATTTAAAAGTTGGTGAAGGCCATTCGAGTCCTCATTTGCGAAAAAAAGCACTGATGGTTGGCCTGAATGGAATTCCTTCTCAGAAATTATTCAAAAAAATTGTCATATAACCACTGTTCTTTAGAGACCAGCTTCCCACCAGTCCAAAGAGCCTTGAACATTTCAGCGTCGGTGCTGTCATCCAATTAATTGGGTTAGATGGCCTGTTGATACTCAATTTCATGGAAGAACTGATATGTATTTACTTTGATTATGTAATGTAATGCTAGTTTGTTGAAGCAGGAAGTATCGTTACGAAGAGTGTCACCAAGCCCATCGAATGAAGCGGCTTGATCTTTGATAGTCAGCGATTGCAGGATGTAACGAATTATCGCGTAACGAATAGTTTCGGTTAAACGTAATTTCCTGATTTTGCAAATAATGCCGGTTAATCTCAGCTGATCTTAAACATTTTCGTTTCATTATTATCTATCATTGGGTAAAATACTCGGTAAAATACGCACCCGTTCTGAAATAATGAGGTATTTAAATTGGAAACATTCATCACGTTTTCCTTGATAAAATTGGAAGGATTGGAGATATTTCGTTAAAACTTTCTTTTATTATACTGAACAATATAATCAAAACTATACACAAATTGAATATCAAATGGCTTCCGGTTAAATTCATTAAATTTTTTCAATATTTGGTTATTTGCATCCCTGACAAAACTGTGCATGCGGACAAAAAAATCGTATATCCAGTTCTCTAGAAACAAAAATGAAAAGTGATCTTTTGGATCAGAATTCTAGACAAAACGCCTCTGTATTGTTGGAATAAGACTCCTCGATCAATGTATAATATCACGATGATATCACTTTTTTCGTTTTGGCTGGATAGCAGGGACGAACAAATAAAATAGCTATTCGCTTCGTTCCGAACCAACCAGTGCGAATTTTCCGAGAAATTTTCTCTGATGAGAATTGAGGATGATGTGTTCTCCCCCATCTTGAAGGATATCAACTTTCACTTTATTTTTTTTAACAGGGTTGTTCAACAATAGGGGTTCGTTAACTACTTGTTCTTAAGTTCGTATAGGGGAGAACAAATAGGTATCCAACATTCTTCGATGTTGAGCATGTCGCATAGTCATTTGTATTGTACATGGTATTTAAAAAGATACATTCCAAGTTCCTTACAAAAAAGATTTGAGTTTAAAACTTAAATTAATCTTAAAAGATGTGTCCTTTCAAAAAAATGGACTTTCGACAGTTTTAAAGGTCATCGCATCGCATCGTCTTTGGAGACATCTGTGAAGTGATCCAAAAAACTGAAAGTCATTGGAAAACTCTTTGGGAATTGAGTAACAAAATTCACACAATGGAGAATTCTCTTCGATTTGGGTTATCACAGCATATGCAAGTTTAAACTGAATAATTATGAGTTTCATTCATGACTTTCTCAAATACACCGCAGAAACTATTCAAAATAATTCTTGAAATATGAGGTTTTAAAATTTAAATCACTTCGTTTCTAGTTTACGATTTGGCAACAGCGCCTACTAGAAAATGAAAGTAACAAAGGCTTGATTATGAAATAACATCTGTTGATTCACAGTCATATTAAGGCGCGTACTCGCTGACGAGCCTCAACAGCAACCGGCCATAAAAATACCATAAAATTTTACGACCTTCCTTTTTCGTTCGTTCTTTGTCTATTGAGATAGACAAAGATGGCTGTCTACGAAGTCTTGATGAGTCAAGATAGTGTATTTGTTGTCCATAATTATCAACGCATATTTCGACGTTGACAACTTGTGCAATAGAAACGAAACGCTTTAAATTTTAAATACCCATTTATATTTTTTATTTTTAAGTACTTAAAATAATTTTTTTTGGAAAATGGTTGAAATGGTTATTTCAAAATGTGACGTTTCAAAGATATTTCATAAAAAATACATCATTTTCGTCAGAAGGGGTATTCCCTATTGAAGGATCTGTCGTCAAATAATATATGATGATCTTTAGTTGAAACTTGAAACCATCATTATCATGAAATTTGTCGGCAAAAGTGGCCTACGTCAAAAAGGCACACATTGTGCCACAGCCGTCTGTGTCACAGCTGAAGCCGAAGGTGCAAAGTGGTGAATATATTTTTTTGCCTATATATGCTTTTCCTCAACCTGTAATTTCTCATAGATAAAGGTCACATTCCTTTGTACATTGATTGATTCTAGGACTTCTTCAAATGGAGCAATATTTCGTATCTGATTCATAATATTAGAACTGATTATTGTTGGTTATCCTAGGAAGTTAGACATAGCATCGCGGAGTTTTTCATACAACTTTTCGAGCTCTACAAAATTGTTATTGATCATTTTTCTCTATTTCTTATAGTTTGTTACGCGTCGGCCCTAAAAACCTTAAAGGAACGGACTCATTCCGACATTTTCCAAAATTATCTTCATATCCCAAACAAACAAAAATCTTAACAAATTGAACATATAAACCCTTCGTCTGAATCATTCTATCTATTGGTGAGTACCACATGGAAATCTGTTTAGTATCTTTCGAGTTTATCACGAACAGACAGACAGACGCGGTGGAGAACTTTATTTTATAATATGTTCTGATTATTTTATATCCTCCTCATAATTGTACAGGGTAGGCAAATTTCGATGTTTTAGTACTACAGCTTTTAAACCAGAGGAGATAGACAAAATCTGATACCCCATTCTCGTTCTCTTTTTCTGAGAAACTTACAATAGTAGTAGTGATTTTTGGCCACTTTCTTTTGTTTTCGAGTTATAAGCAAAAATTGGAAAAATGGCGATATCGAAATAAATTTATATCTCCGCTAATACTGATGATAGAGCTCTGAAATTGAAACATTATACAGGCACTTTTTTACGTAGAATCCAGTGGCGTGCTTGCCTTTTTAGCAGGATTTTTAATTACGAAGCTATTACCCAAAGTTATGTTTTTTTAAATGGGAACAGTACCTAGTTTTCTGTGCAATTTTTTGAAAGCTAAATTTTTACTGATTTCAAAAATATATAACATCATATGGTTTGTATCAATATAAATAATAGAAAATGGTCAAAAACCTTTTTTCTCAATATTTCTATGGTTTCAACTTTTGACGAGCGCAGAAAAATAGAGTTTCCTATAACAAAAGCAGTCTCCTTCCGGCAATGCCATTCTTTCTATGCTTTTTAACAATTTTCACAAAATTTGAATCAAGATATATTTGATAAATTTTCATAATAATGAAAAGACTTATATAAGGAGACAGTGGTAATCATACCATGCTATATGTTTCTGTGCTGATCAAAAGTTGAAACCATAGAAATATTGAGACCATTTTCTATTATTTATATTGACACAAACCATATGATGTTATATATTTTTGAAATCAGTAAAAATTGAGCTTTCAAAAAATTGCACAGAAAACTACTGTTCCCATTTAAAAAAACATAACTTTGGGTAATAGCTTCGTAATTAAAAATCCTGCTAAAAAGGCAAGCACGCCACTGGATTCTACGTAAAAAAGTGCCTGTATAATGTTTCAATTTCAGAGCTCTATCATCAGTATTAGCGGAGATATAAATTTATTTCGATATCGCCATTTTTCCAATTTTTGCTTATAACTCGAAAACAAAAGAAAGTGGCCAAAAATCACTACTACTATTGTAAGTTTCTCAGAAAAAGAGAACGAGAATGGGGTATCAGATTTTGTCTATCTCCTCTGGTTTATAAGCTGTAGTGCTAAAACATCGAAATTTGCCCACCCTGTACAGAAGTACACCCCTACCGTCGGAGACTACCGGAAATTTTTGTAATTATTCGGACGACAATTAAAATACAATGGGATACTTTCCATGTCAGCTCAAAATACACTGCAGGCTATGCAGTGATACTAACACGTTTCTACACAAGAAATATTGCGAATTTTTCGCTACCTGCAGCCATACCAGCTTCCTACCTGAATTCCGAATCGATAAATCTGTATTGAAATTCTTCGCACCCGTTTTCAATTTTCCCTTCAAGCCTACAATCGGGCACCATCACAGTTGGCGCTTTGCGTTGTCCGGTCCCCGCTCATTTACATAGAGGACGTGACAAAAGGTCGTTTTCGGTCGGACCAGTTCTGTTATCGCGGAACACTAGACGTGAATTATAACGTTCTTGTTTTCGTTATTTGCGAACGATCGTGTCAACGGCTATAACGAATGTTCCCGGTAATTGAATGCGTATAAACAACGAGGATCATGTTCGAATGTTGATGAGGCAAAGGTATCCGCCACTGTGTTGCAGAAAATGCAGACTGAGATTTTCTTTCCATCTTTAAGAAGTCCACAAAAATAGTTAGGCGCAAAACGACAGTTTTCTGCACGCAAAACCGCATTCGAACTCCACTTAGCGTCGGTCGTCTGACCAGAGCAGCTATAGAGCAGATACCAATAGGGAATACTCCTTCCTTCTGACGAAAATGATGTATTTTTTTGGAATATCTTTGAAACGTCACATTTTGAAATAACCATTTCAACCGTTTCCTAAAAAAATTATTTTAAGCACTTAAAAATGAAAAATAAAATTGGTATTTAAAATTTAAAGCGTTCCATGTGGATTGCACAAGTTGGCAACATCGACTGAAATATGCCTTGATAATAAAGGACAACAAATGCATTATCTTGATGAGATAGACAAAGATGGCTGTCTATGAAGTCTGCGACGAACGAGGAAGGTCGTAAAATTTTATGGGATTTTTATGGCCGGTTGCAGTTGAAGCTCGCCAGTAAGTACGCGCCTGTAGATCAACAGCTGTCATTTTATAAACAAGCTGATCGGACATTGTTCTTTTCATTGTCTAGTATGCGCTGTTGCCAAATCGTGAACTCCGCACAAAGCGATTTAAATTTTAAAACCCCATATTTGAAGGATGATTTTGAATAGTTTCCGCGGTGAATTTGAAAAAATCATGAATGAAACTCATAATTATTCAGTTTAAACTTGCATATGCAGTGATAACCCAAATTGAGGAGAATTCCCCATTGGAGGATCTGTTGTCAAATAATATAGCAGAAGAAATTTTCTATTGACATTCGACAGAACGAGTCTTTGACCCGTACAATCATTTTATCAATAGGTTCTTGAGGTCAAAAGAAACACTTTTTTCCTATACCATTTTTTCCGATATTCCGATTCGGCCCTGATAAAAATATACAGCTATTTTAAGGTTTCATAATGAGCTGTGCTAACCCTGGAAAAACAAAATTACCTTCAGAATAACTAGCTCAATCCATACACTTTTGTTGATCTTCAAAAAGATTTGCATTCGGTCAAAATATCCAATTTTTTAAATTTCTCCAATACTATTTAATTTTCGATCATTATAATTATGAAGGAAGAGTCGTTATGAAATAAATGGGATAAAATGTCTGAAACAGGTGTAATCTAACCTCAAATAATCAATTTCTTAAAAATGCAATACAGGCGAATATCGAGTTCCCAAAAAAGTTCAACTCACATTCTTGGAAATAATTCCCATTGTTTCAACATTGCATGAAGTTTTTTACTGCATGACAGTAGATCAATATGTTTTTGATTAAATATTGAGCCGAGTATTGAGCAAGTGAAGAATGAACAGGAACAATTAAGGCTTCGGAAATAATAAGCGAATAATTATAATTTGCACTGTTTTTTCATACGCAATCAGAGCCGATAGTGAATTCATAGCCAGCAACATAGAATAATGTCAATTAATTCCGAAGCCTGTTATTAATTTTGCACAATTTGTCATCTGTCAACTGCCGCATTCGTAGTTCTCATTAACGCGCTCTGATTACTCGGTAGCGCCAATAAAGTGCGATTTCATGCTGATTGGGAAATATGTGGTGATTGGAGTCCTGCCTCATAATTAAGAGTCCATATTTTTTCGACTCCATCATAGCAGAATTGAACTCGCAACTTGTTTTAGATGAGTCATTAGGCACAGTATAGGTTCACTAATTCTAGATGTGATAAGGAAATAAAAGAAACTGTGCAAGTTTTTTTGTATGACAAGTATATACACAAATTGTCCGGATTTAACGTTAGTATAAATATACAGGGTGGTCCAACGGAAACTTAACACCTCGATTTTCCGACTTTAAAATCACCTATCAAGGGGTGAGCACAACCCCTTGGTTTTGAGTAAAAATATCCATCGATAATGAAAAAACAGCGAATACTGAAATGTGCCTTGATAATTAAGGACAACAAATACATTATCTTGATGAGATAGACATAGATGGCTGTCTATGAAGTCTGCGACGAACGAGGAAGGTCGTAAAATTTTATGGGATTTTTATGGCCGGTTGCAGTTGAAGCTCGCCAGTAAGTACGCGCCTGTAGATCAACAGCTGTCATTTTATAAACAAGCTGATCGGACATTGTTCTTTTCATTGTCTAGAATGCGCTGTTGCCAAATCGTAAACTCCGCACAAAGCGATTTAAATTTTAAAACCTTATATTTGAAGGATGATTTTGAATAGTTTCCGCGGTGAATTTGAAGAAATCATGAATGAAACTCATAATTATTCAGTTTAAACTTGCATATGCAGTGATAACCCAAATTGAGGAGAATTCCCCATTTAAATGGTGTATTCCGTAGAAGAAAGGTTGGAATTAATAAAATAATTTTTTAGAAAAAGCGACTCTGCGCGAACAACAGCGGCTTTATTTAACGAAAGACATAAAGGAAAAAATGTATCAACTGTTTACGTCTCGGCTTACGTTGTGCAACGGGTTGTCAAATTCGACGCTACGATAAAAATATTTTTTTTATGGTTTTTCAACAGCCTGTATCTTTTAAACCGAATCGATTCGGAAAAAATGGTATGGAACAAAAGTGTTTAATTTGACCTAAAGTATAATCTACTGTTACGGGTGAAAGAGTCACCCTGCATAATGCAATCATATGTTGTCATATCACGTCATTAAAGTGTGGTACTTTTTATTTCCAGAAGTACTGCCAGTGGATGCCTTTTCAGTGAATCACTGTACTTCGTTCACGAATTTGAACGTAGAATAATTCTATTGTTAAATCTATCCTCCGAATTCTTCAGCAGGATACAGTTCGTTTGACGCATTACACACATATGAATACCTAAGAGAATTAGCTGACCGATCCGTATTTATCGAATCAGAGATAACCACAACCGCTGGACCAGCATTTCGGGAAGAATCCCCGACCCACCAGCTTACGCCGTCTGGTCCCAATCAGTTCCGCAGTTCAGCGTTGCGTTAAACGAGTTGAAGCCTGTCCTTCCGTCCGCACGCTGCCGCGTCGGCCACACGGCGCCATTTCGTCCGATAGGCCGCCCTATTCGGCTGACCGCACGACACCAAACCAGATGTTTAATTCCATAAAGCTCCGAATCGGACTCCGTATTAATTGACCAGAAATGGTCTGCGACCGGCCGGCGGTTGAACTGTATTGCGTAACTGGTATAAACGTGACGTGGGAACGTAAGGGAGGTTACGGGTGGCGAACCGCGTGCCCAGGAGTATTATTTCCTCCATCTGAATATTATATCATGGTTAATATAGGAATGTTAGAATCTAAGTTATGGCATGTTTCGACTGGTCCAACAGGGAAAGGTGTTAGCAATTTGAGAACAGAGACGCTTCATATTGAAGCGATTTGATAGTCGAACACGCCGGATTAACATCGTGGCGATCTTTAAATGGCACGCGCGGCCTAGGTAGCGTCTTCGGCTATACTGCGATAGATGGCGCGTGTGCCTACATAACGCATTGAACTCTAAGAGCTTGTCCAGATGCGGCGAGAAACGCGCGATTGACTACGCGCGTATCATTTCATGTTGCGTCCACATGTAGCGTTTGTCTACGCGTCAAAACGCGAGTTTCCAGTCCAGTATTCCCTATTATTGAATCTTCGGTTTCCAGTGTGCATGTTTTTTTCTCTTTTGAATGACTTCCTTCACAAAATATTTCAACAATTTCTTCCCAATATGTATTTTTAGTAGCTATTCATCGATTGGAATATTCGGGAAATTCCATATCCCACAACAGAATTATCTTTTTGCAATTCTGACATATAAAGTGGCACTTTTTAGAACTCATTGACGTTTGAAACGTAATACAAGAGACCGATTTGCTGAATATTTTGTAAATGAGTCAACTGCCCTGGTTTAATAATTTATGTATTGTTCCAAGTAACGCAGTACATTTTTATTCCGTATAATCCTACTTTGCGCATTAATAAAAATGGTTTACTTTCCAAAGCTCTTTTTTCTCTTCTGAATCACCTTCTTCAGAAAATCTACGCGCGTAGTGAATCGCGCGTTTCGAAACGCGCGTGTCGAGATACTAGAGGACAGTAGGTCCCGTCCACATGCACACGCGCGTGCAATAAAATCGCAAGTTCGACGCAAGCAATCGCAGGGATCTCGACTCGCGCGTTCTACGCGCGTGTCGAGATACTAGGGTCCGAATGGTAGCGTCCAGTACACATGCGTTGGTTGCTGCGTGAGGACGGATTAAGTGAAATTTCGAAATGGAACTCGATAACGATATTGAACTTTTTATCGATGAAGTTGAAAGGGGAATTCTGTTGTGGGATATGGAATCACCCAAATATTTCAATCGTATTCGGAAAAAATGTTGGAAAGAAATTGTTTATAGATTTTCTGAAGAAGGTGATTCAGAAGAGAAAAAAGAGCTTTGGATAAGTAAACCATTTTTATTAATGCGCAAAGTAGGATTATACGGAATAAAAATGTACTGCGTTACTTGGAACAATACATAAATTATTAAACCATTTGATTTTGACAGGGCAGTTGACCCATTTACAAAATATTCAGCAATTCGGTCTCTTGTATTACGTTTCAAACGTGAATGAGTTCTAAAAAGTGCCACTTTATATGTCAGAATTGCAAAAAGATAATTCTGTTGTGGGATATGGAATCTCCCGAATATTCCAATCGATGAATACCTACTAAAAATACATGTTGGGAAGAAATTGTTGAAATATTTTGTGAAGGAAGTTATTCAAAAGAGAAAAAACCATCCACACTGGAAACCGAAGATTCAATAATAGGGAATACTGGACTGGAAACTCGCGTTTTGACGCGTAGACAATCGCTACATGTGGACGCAACCTGAAATGATACGCGCGTAGTCAATCGCGCGTTTCTCGCCGCATCTGGACAAGCTCTAAAAGAACTGGAACAGCATCTAGATGCAGGTAAACTGAGGAAGACTGAAAGGGAAGATGTAGAGCAATCTATTTCTCTCTACGCTCTGTCAATTAGAGCTTGTCCAGATGCGGCGAGAAACGCGCGATTGACTACGCGCGTATAATTTCATGTTGCGTCCACATGTAGCGTTTGTCTACGCGTCAAAACGCGAGTTTCCAGTCCAGTATTCCCTATTATTGAATCTTCGGTTTCCAGTGTGGATGGTTTTTTTCTCTTTTGAATTACTTCCTTCACAAAATATCTCAACAATTTCTTCCCAACATGTATTTTTAGTAGGTATTCATCGATTGGAATATTCGGGAGATTCCATATCCCACAACAGAATTATCTTTTTGCAATTCTGACATATAAAGTGGCACTTTTTAGAACTCATTGACGTTTGAAACGTAATACAAGAGACCGATTTGCTGAATATTTTGTAAATGAGTCAACTGCCCTGACAAAATCAAATGGTATAATAATTTATGTATTGTTCCAAGTAACGCAGTACATTTTTATTCCGTATAATCCTACTTCGCGCACTAATAAAAATGGTTTACTTATCCAAAGCTCTTTTTTCTCTTCTGAATCACCTTCTTCAGAAAATCTATAAACAATTTCTTTCCAACATTTTTTCCGAATACGATTGAAATATTTGGGTGATTCCATATCCCACAACAGAATTCCCCTTTCAACTTCATCGATAAAAAGTTCAATATCGTTATCGAGTTCCAGTTCGAAATTTCACTTAATCCGTCCTCACGCAGCAACCAACGCATGTGTACTGGACGCTACCATTGAGATCCCTGCGATTGCTTGCGTCGAACTTGCGATTTTATTGCACGCGCGTGTGCATGTGGACGGGATCTACTGTCCTCTAGTATCTCGACACGCGCGTTTCGAAACGCGCGTAGTGAATCGCGCGTTTCTCGCTGCATCTGGACAGGCTCTTAGTTTATAACGATGTAAAGAACTTCAAGTGAGACGACTGCTACGTCTGATACGGTTATTCGATTGGTTGCCGAACCATTAGAAAGAGATGGGTTGCTCTACATCTTCCGTCTCAATGGGACACACTTTTCGTCGTATTTCGGTACCTGAGAGGCCCTTCTGGTTCTTTTAGAATTCAATGACATAATGATACAGTAATACAGTGACTTATATATCAAAGTGGCGACAACAGGCGTCCGCGATTTTATTGGTTGGACCGTTTTCGACCGTTAATGGCGTGCAATGTTTACATGTAATAAATAGGAATATTGACGAGATATATATGCTTATAGAATATTGGGCTAGGAAATTCTTTCTCGGGCTCTCAACGTCCAAGATAATTGGAAATAAAGGTTTTGATGACAAGCGTATGAATGATAATTTTCCACTCGGAAGATAAGTGTCGAAGAAGTAGAGTTTCATGTAGGACATAAGGCCGATTTTAAGTTAAAAGGAAAACGGTTTAGTTTAGATAATAACTCGCCCATAAGAGCTTATATATCAATTCATTATTCGAAGATAATTGATTCGGCGTTGTAAGAATTAGCAGACTCTTGAGTTTTAACCGGCTAATTCAATTAGTTCAGGAAAATGCAAGGTTAGCGCGTCGTGGAATAATTCTGGATACATCCACGAGAGGTGGAGAGGAAATTTGGGTTTTTGGTCTAAGAAGGGGAATGATAAAAAGGAACCAAAAAAGGGAAGGGAGTCAGTGGGAAGTTGGTCGAAGAAAATATACGTCGGGAAGACGGAAGTAGAATCCGGGATTCTAATAGAGTAGATTTGGAAGTCCGAAAGTAAGTTCGGCAGTCCGAGAAATTTAGAAGTATTTTTTTCGGAGTAAGGTCTCAAAAAGGGAGACGGGTACAAGCTATTCGGGGAATAGTGTAAGAGATTTAGTACCGTGGTTAAAGTCAGTCAGAGCGTAATAATTGCTTTTATTTGTGATATAGATCTATTTTGGATAGAGTCGAAACGAATAGCGTTAATCGTTGACGACGGAAAAGTGCGGAAAGTGCGGTTGAGTGTAAAGAATTCGCCGTACTGTGCGAGGAAAGTCTGGTGATCGAAAAGTTCACCAGCAACCCCAGGCGAACGACGGTCGCTGGTCGCAGAAAAAGGTAGAAGGTTCCAATTTTTGTTTGTCCAGAGTCCTGAAAGCTCCTCTAAAATTCATCTGATTTTTGATCATATTCTTATTGTTGTTGTGAAATTGAGAAAAGAGAATTTTTAATCCAAGATTTTTATTGATGAAATTTTAATGATTATTGCTTTGCGCACTTTGCATGTGTGAAAGAAATTGAGATTATATTGTGGTCGTTATCGACCAAATACGTGCTTGTATTCAAATTTCTGCAATAGATTTATTCATTAAATTTAACAGATTTTCATTTAAATTTTCTCCCCAGAAAATATAGAAAAACATCAAAGACCTGTCCTTCGCGCGACGGGCCGAATCCACCATTTTTGCCCTTAAAGGGGCCTTCAATTTTGTGTAGTTAACATCTTAAAAATAATCACCCCTTGTTCAGTGGAAAGCCGCTCTTCCATTGATTCCAGGTAAGGGGTGTTTTATTTCATACATTTGTGACAGTTTGCCTGTTTCTGTGACTGCTTTTGCTATGTGAGTGATTCTAAAGTGTTTTGATTGTACAAAAAATCGTCTTGATCTAATTTGAAATATTCTGTAAATAGTTAAATTGTGCTTTTTCACATTTCTGAATAATAATCTATAGAGGTAATTTGCCAGAATTATCTTAGTTGTTTATAAATATGAAGTGTATATTTGGACCGTTGTTCACATTCACTCTAGAAAGGATAAAGAGAGCAAGGCGGGTGTAAAAATAAACATAAAATATCAATATGTCAGATTACTACAATAGATTATTTTTCAGAAATGTGAATAACTAAAATATACCTTTCAACAGAATATATAAAACGTTGTAAATTAGATTAAGACTAGTAAGCCCGTAGATTAGCCTTTTCGGGCTGATACGCCTCTGCCGTGGCTCGGCCTGCGGCCCTCGTGGTTCGCCTCGGCCGTGGCTCGGGCCTGCGGCCTTCTTGGTTCGTCTCCGCCGTAGCTCGGGCCTACAGCCCTCCTAGTTCGCATCAGCCGTGGCTCGGGCCTGCGGCTCCTGTGGTTCGCCTCGGCAATTTCTGTCAAGTAAATTGACAAGGAGCCCACCAATGCAGGGGCAATTGTTGAAACCGATCCTCTAGACGAGCCGTCCAGAGGTAAGACAGCACTCCGTACCATTACCTGGGAATTTCAGCCTTCACCTCTTCCCATTCTTTGCCACAGTTTGTGTTCTACCCCTACTATTAGTACGATTCTCTGCAGGTGTGAAAACCCGGAGGGAACCGAACGCACGCAGGGGCGAACCGACACTTGCCAGTGTACTTTTAGTACGAATATCTGCCGGTGATCGCGGGGGAAACAGAAAGCACTCAGAGGAGAACCACCGTGTTTCTGTGCCATCTTGATCAAACCCTACCCCTGCTGAGTTACGACATCATTGCCAAGTGAGAACCTTGGTTTTGGCTGGCGAACGAATCCGTAACACCCGTCGCGCGTTTGAGATCGGATTCCCTTTCCTTTCCGTTCAACTGACTCCGTGAATTCATCACCTTTGCATTGCTGTTTGTTTATAATTTCGAGAAAATTCCTCTAAGTTTTGTAAAGTAGTTTATTTCTTTTCCACCTATTGCACTGTGATTTTCACATGACTGATTAAGTTTATCTCCCCAGACAACAAGGAACCTTGTCTTGGACTCGAAGTTACCAGGGTAGGTTTGCTATTTTTCCCTTTAAAGAATAGCTGGCGCTCGAGACAACCGAGCAAACGTCGATACCACTTAATAAATACTTGAAGGAATCATAAAAGAGCTTAAAGAAACTGTAGGTACTGATTTCAGGCTAATAAAGAGTTCTTTAATATTTCTGTAAGGTTATTTTTTTTTAGTATGGTTCTGAAAATGTTCTAACCAATACGTGGAAATCAGTAATTCAGGTTTTTAGTTTAAACAACTAGTTATAAAGACAGCACATTCCATATCTCCCGAGTGCTTCAAAAAAAAGTGAGTTATATTCTTGGCGAGATTAGGAAATACTCCTTTTGACGAAAATGATGTATTTTTATGAAATATCTTTGAAACGTCACATTTTGAAATAACTATTTCAACTGTTTCCCAACAAAAAATTATTTCAAGCACTCAAAGATTAAAAATAAAAATGGGTATTTAAAATTTAAAGCGTTTCATTTCAATTGTACAAGTTGGCAACATCGACTGAAATATGCCTTGATAATAAAGGACAACAAATACATTATCTTGATGAGATAGACAAAGATGGCTGTCTATGAAGTCGGCGACGAACGAGGAAGGTGGTAAAATTTTATGGGATTTTTATGGCCCGGTTGTAGTTGAAGCTCGTCAGTAAGTACGCGCCTGTAAATCAACAGCTGTTA
Organism: Coccinella septempunctata; assembly: GCF_907165205.1. Classification (NCBI taxonomy): domain Eukaryota; kingdom Metazoa; phylum Arthropoda; class Insecta; order Coleoptera; family Coccinellidae; genus Coccinella; species Coccinella septempunctata. The sequence continues at coordinate 19,889,274 of NC_058196.1, forward strand.
TTTTATGAACAAGCTGATCCGAAATTGTTCTTTTTATTTTCTAGTAGGCGCTGTTGCCAAATCTTGAACTTGAAACCAAGCGATTCAAATTTCGAAACCCCATATTTGAAGAATGATTTTGAATAGTTTCCGTGGTGCAATTGGGAAAATCGGAAAAAAATCATGAATAAAACTCATAGTTATTCAGTTTAAACTTGCATATGCAGTGATAACCCTAATTGGGGATAATTCCCCATTGCGTGAAGATCTTTTTTTCTGAACTATTTCAGATCAGAATCAATATCTCGTGATTACCAACAGGTCCACACCTCAACGGATCAGAACTTGATCGGTTAATGCGCAGCTTTCGTCTACTTTTATCATAACTGTGGATTGCGGTCCAGAATTGGAGATTTGCGTAATCGGGAACGCGAATAATGAACACATCTCGAGCTCCGTCGAATGCCTGGGCCCACTGGACATTTGACTTAATTGGATTGGGGGGTTATTTGTGCGGCACGTGCATATGGAAACTGCGGAGATTGCATGACAACGACGACAAATTCCGGCATCTGCTGGATTATGAGCGGGCCAGAAATTCAGACTGCGGATATTGGGAAATTGCCGGAGTTTGTGCGAAGCCTGACCGAAGGATGCGGAATAGTTTTAGACCGAACGCTATATTCACCGCATGGGTTGTATAATTACATAAGAATGTGACTGGTAAGTAATGTGAATTGGTATGACACCTGCATGTTTTTATATAATACATAGATGAAAGCTGAATAAAAAAAATGAATCAAATTCATTTTTGACGCAATCTGGGTCTTAAGAAGAGTTTCTACCGCAGGGCTTTCTCACCATCCGTATAAGGCGTAAAGGGAGAATGAAGATCAGGATGTGGGGTGTTGCCAGAACACTTGAACGATAAGTAGAAGTTACGAATATTACAATAGTTTCCACTTCTGTCGAAAAGATGGCAGCACTTAACGAACCCATTTTTTCTATTTCACCAGGATACGAATTGTAGCCAATGGCGAGACTTTTCGAGAAAATTTTTCATGTGGAATTTCATAAAAGAGACTATTTCGCTTCGGAAAGTTAATAACATGAATGAATATTTGTTCTCCAATGAAAAAAATTTTTCCGTTTGAGGAGTAAAAGTGTACGTATTTCATAATGAATGTATTTCTTATTACGTACGACTATTTCAACCAGCTATCTTCAGTGTGAGAGATAGTTTTCAATAAGACTTAATTGATTGTCGCGAATCTTTTTTTTTTGGTGTAGCAGGGGGAAAATCTGCAAATCAGACGAACCACCCTCGCCTGAGGGGGAACAAGTGTGGGGATTCTCCCTCTTCTGAGCTATTGGATTTTTCAATAAGTTTATGTTCTTATTTTAATCTATTCTTAATTGATCTCTTGGTCTCCTTCGGTAAATTCGCATTTTCCTTTTGTCTTCCTCTGGGTCGTAGTCCACTAGTCTCCTGAGTTCTTGATTCGGATGGTTTTTCGCTGTTTCGAATAATTTCTTTGCTTTTCTGTTCATGAATTCCGTTATGGTTTCCCATATTAGCTCCCTATAAAGCTGTCTATTCCTGACAAACCAAGGTGCATCTATTGCACATCGTAGCAGCTTGTTTTCAGTGGCCTGAATTTTTTTGATGTGGTTCTTTGCCGCGAAACCCCAGGCAACTGATCCATAAGTCAGTTGAGGACTAGTAACGGCTTTTATTATTTTCAATTTTGTCTCTTTCGACATGTGGCTTCTTCCTATTAGAGGATAGAGAATATTCATCGCTGCTTTCGTTTTGTCGATTGCTTGTTTGATATGACTTTTCCAAGTAAGTCCTTTGTCAAGCGTTATTCCTAAATATTTGGCTTCATTTTTCCAGTCGATTTCTTCGCCGTCAACTTCTAGATTCGCTGTGGATCGCAGTCTTCTCTTCTGTAGTAATATTGCTTGTCTCCTTTGTCCATTGAGCTTGATTTTCCACTTTATGCACCAATCATTTGTTTCGTCAATCGTTTCTTGTAGAACACGTTCTATTACTTCTGGGTTGCGGTGTCGAGTTGCTATGCCTGTGTCGTCAGCATATAACGTTAGCATGGTTCTTGGATTCTTCGGAATATGTATATGTTGTACAGAAGTGGCACAAGTACTGACCCTTGGGGTACTCCAGCCTCTATATCTATGCCCTTTTATTTCATAAAGCCACATTGGTATTAGGTGAATAATCTTCTAAAGAAGGAATGTAATCGTGATGAAAGTATCTTTTCGAATATTTTGGAGAAAGATGTTAAGAGGCTTATAAGATGATAGTTGTCGAATTCCTGAATGGGTCCTTCTTTATGAATAGGTTTAACAACTCCTAATTTCAGTTCAGTTAGAAAAACAGAGTGGCTCCACTAGAGTATGCACAGGGTGGCAAAATTGGTTATACCTGAATTACAACTTTTTAACCCAACGAGAGGAAAATGAATTCATGTTGTCTTTTTTCGAGAAACTGATAATGCCATCAACTTCATTCCTCTATCTTCTCTTGTTTTTGAGTTATACGCCAAAACTTCAATTTGGGCGATTTCAACTTTGGTCATTATCTCTGTTTCTGTTTGTGCTACGATGTTGAAATGAAAAGATTATACAGACACTTTTTTGCACTGAAATTTCAAATTTAAACCTAATTCATCACGTTTAACTAACCATTTCATTCTTATAATGAAGAAAGAGTCATCAATGCTCAAATCATCCTCAACAACAAAAGGTCCATACATTTTTGGCACGAAATATTACTAATTTTTATAGGTGATCCATTCTGAACGAATGAATGATGAAGAAGATTTTCCCTTTGAATAAATGACATATGATTTGGGTCAAACGTTGGCAGCACACAGCCAACTGTATTTCTATTGCAGAGCAGTAATAGCCGAGATAATAGTGGTATTATGTCAATTCATTATGGATATTCATCTCACTATGTTATTAGAAATGACTGATATGAACAGATGAAAAAGCATACTGAATGTTAGCCAAGTCGTTTAACACTTTCAAGGTGAATCTCTCGAATATCAAAGAGGTGGAAGTGGACCAGCCACATCCTTTTCACTCGAAAAAAAAAAGAAGATATGCTGATCATTTCATTTCAAATGAAGCAACTACTTATTGATGAACTAATTATATAGTATATAATACTTAAAATCTGAAAATTTAAGGAATTCACATGACTGTTAGCAAGCGGCTACATGGCTGTAAATAAAACGGATCTCTCTATAGTGCAATCCAAATGTAGATCTCTGTCAGTACAATTCCTTTGTATATACAGGGTGAGTCTTTGACTCGTACAAATATTTTAGCAGTAGATTCTTGAGGAACAAAGTGTTTCATTTCACCTCAATAATCAACTGTACATTTACAAGTCGAAGAGTCAACCTGTGTTATATTAATATATTCCATTTTCTGGGAGGATAATCGCTTTAATTATATTGAACTGCCCTATATCTATCAACTTCGTTCCAACGCACTATTCCAGATCCAAAAAAATTGTCCCTAGCCAAACGTTCCATTGATGTTAGACAATGAGAATCAGATAACGTTAACGAGTTCGTTTGAGAATTCCAATGATCAGAGGGAAAGGTAATAACTACGGTATTGTTCCCTATGACATCGGTTATTGTTTATTGGGCCAGCCGACGTGATGTTGGTTTAAAGGGCCGTTCGCGTTAATGATTCGATTCTCCTTTGTCCTCTGAGAGAGCTACGTGTCCCTGTCCCAAACCGGAAGAATGAAAGGGACATGTCTCTGAAATTGAATTCAGATTCAGTGGTCTTCAACGACAACGTGAATGATTAAAGATAGCTTCCCCTACTGCCACAACAACGCTGTCGTTTGTGTCATGGGAAATAGCAAGGATATTATATCGGGTGTCCAAACATTAACTAGCCATGGATAGCATATATATTCAAATAATTGTTATTTGTGAAAAACTACTCATGTCCCAAGTTGAATCAAATGTAAAGCCCAAAACAAAAAGTTATGCTTAGGAAAAATTATCGATTTCCGACAGATCAACTATTTCTAGAGAGCGGACTATTCGACTTGAGACAATTATATGCTGAATTCTTATGTATATATGAGTTCAAATATAAGAAAAATTGGTTACACGTGAAACACTCACAATACACTCGATATAAAGAACATTTTATAGTAGAGCCTTCGGTAGAGCCTAAAAATGAAAAAACCATTGGTCAACGTTCTTTCATTTTCTTGGGACCTAGGTTAATAAATAATCTACCCCAGACAGCTATAAAGTTACACTCAATTCCTCAACATGAATAGCCAAAGACTAAACATCATCACAATTATCTATATACAAATTATGCATTGTTGCATAAGATACAATAATGGCTTGAACCAACCCTACATATTCATTTTCATTCGGCGAGATAATATAACGAAACGCCAAACCTAACCAAAATGTGTTCAATCAAAACAAGGAACTGCAACAACTTCATCAAAGCAATAATTTCATAGAATATATAGTGGAGGGATCGATAGTTTAAATCATCCTTGATGTATTAACTGTGTTGATACCGAGGTTAATACTGATACTGAGACTGATAGAGGCAGTGAACAAACTCTAGATCTCTCTTCATCTTCCACAACAAAACATATGAATATCTAATTGGGTTTGGTATCTCCAATATTGGCAGATAAATATATGGATCATTTTGAAGGTAAAAACCTGAGTAAACACATATTTGGGAATGATTCTTATGAAGCTCAAATAGTTTATTATTACAGATATGTGGATGATATCATAATGATGTGGAGGGCACTGATGATGAGCTCACTGGATTCTTAGAGTATTTGAATAGTTGTGTTCAGTACATAGGGTTCGAGCTAGAGAGTTTGGGAACCATGGTGAACTTTTTGGACTTGGAGGTGGAGATAAAAGATAAGACTCTTTGGAATATTTATGGCCATATGCACCCTTTCATTAAACGCGATTAATTCCTTGAACATCCTTTTTTTCCATAGATATTCTATGCTTGAACGTTGTTTTAGAGCTTCAGCTTCGTTCAATCAAAAGGTGCATACGGCCAATAGAGAGCCAACTCAAACTGGAATTTCAATTTCAACAGAATCACAACATTGTTACCTCGATTGTTACACACATAAGACAGCTTTATTACATAGTTTGATAGTGAGACTACTGAATGTACCTATGAATGAAGAAATGTTCAATAAAAAATTCAAGATTATAAAACAGATTGAGAAATAAAATGCAGAAGAGGATTTTACAAGAATATTTTGTTACACAGAACAATCACGAAGATAAAAAAATCATTCCGCTATCTTATGTTGGAACAATTTCATCAAAAATGAAAATGATATTGGAGAGAACATCTTCCATAAAGTAGTATGCCTGTTTTTGTTCGATTTTTCGATGGTTCCAGATCGGTTCTTAACAGTCGCATATTTATGCTAAGCTAGTAGGGTTCGGCAAGAATTGTCTAGAGGTAGCAAATACGAAAGCAGCGATGAATAGACTTTACCCTTTTATAGGAAGAAGGAGCCACATGTCGAAAGAGACATAATCATAATCAAAGCTGTTACTAGGCCTCAATTGACTTATGGATCAGTTGCCTGGGGTTTCGCGGCAAAGAGCCACATCAAAATAATTCAGGCCACTGAAAACAAGCTGCTACGATATGCAATGAATGCACCTTGGTTTGTCAGGAATAGATAGATTTATAGGGACCCAAAATGGGAAACCATAACGAAATTCATGAATACAGAAAAGAAATTATTCGAAACAGTGAAAAACCATCCGAATCAAGAACTCAAGAGACTAGTGGACTACGACCCAGAGGAAGACAAAAGGAGAATGCGAATTTACCGAAGGAGACCAAGAGATCAATTAAAAAGAGATTAAAATAAGAACAGAGACTTATTGAAAAATCCAATAAAGTGTTATGCAATAGAGGATAAACACATAAATCCCAGCACGATAGTGTGCGAGAAGAAAACCGACTGAGAGATGAACGGTTCATAGGCAAATGCCCGGAACCAATATTCAAGAAGCAGTTAAGGGGTTTTAGTGGGTCTCGAGCTCAGGAGAGTGAGAATCCCCACACTTGTTCCTCCTCAGGAGAGGGTGGTGAAACTATTTTACCAAGAGGTACAGGGTGGGGCAAATCAAACAGTGCAGTTTTGAAAGGCTATTAAAAAAAAAGTATGCAACTTACAGGAATTAAATTTATTTAAATTTTTTCGTTACATCATGCCATTTATTTTATCATGTTCTAAAAATTAAATCAGAAAGATGATGGCCTTCAGCAGCGATGCATTGATGGAGACGATTTCGGAAGTTTTCTGCCGCATTACGACACATTTCGGTCGGTATAGCACCAATTTCCTCCCTAATTCTTTCTTTTAGCTCTTCTAAAGTGTGAGGCCGATGTTTGAAAACCTTTTCCTTAAGGTAGCCCCACAAGAAAAAATCTCAAACGCTCAAATCCAGTGAGCGTGCGGGCCAACTCAGATCGCCCCTCAGAGAGACGAGGTGCGTAGGGAACATCTGACGCAATTTCGTCATTGAAATTCGAGCAGTATGAGCCGTAGCCCCGTCCTGTTGGAACCAGATCTCCCCCATATCTGTTTCTTCCATCAGATCTTCCAATTGAGGCTAAAAAAAAGGCAGAACGAGTAGGCGATCGCTCAATAGCTTCTCTCACTCTCGTCAAATTTTCCGGTGTTCTTGCCGTTTTAGGTCTTCCTGAACCCCTAGGTTTTAGTGTAGAACCAGTTGCTTCAAATATACTCACCCAATTCGCGATTACATTACGGTGAGGGACGGTATCATGACGCGAAATGTTAAAGTGGTCCCGGAAAGCTCGCTGAGTTGCGATGAATGATCGACCATTTTCAAAAAACGTACGGACTGCGAAGCCCCGTTGTTCACCAGACCAAACCATGGCAATGACTAATATGGCATGGCCTGCCCGACAACATGAAACTATCATGATAGGATTATCCCCACCACACCGGAAGTACCAACCTTTCAAAACTGCACTGTTTGATTTGCCCCACCTTGTACAAAAAAGTTGAAGTAACGAGGGGCATTCATATCAGTGAACTCGCATCAGATGTCGGACGAAGCAGTAGCATCACTTGAACACCCTGGGTGTTTTTGTTTACGATGTCATAACCAATATGTCATAACCAATATGTCATAACCAGAGATTATAGAGTTAGGTTAGGTATTAACCTAGGACCTAACCTAACCTAACTATATAATCTTTGATTATAACCAGACAGAGTGCAGACAGAGATATATTGCTCTAGATCTTTGCTTTCAGTCTTCCTCAGTTTGCATCTAGATGCCGTTCCAGTTCTTTTAGAGTTCAATGTTCATAGTCAATCAACAATGACATCATATGAGCGTTTAACAATCTTAAATCAGTTCAGGATCAAAACCACGAACAAATTAAAAAATATTTTCTCAGAAAATTGTGTACAAGAATGCAGAGAAAGAAAATAGTTCACTAGAAAGCAAATAATACTCTCATCTCCGAGCTCATCTCTAACTAATCCACATTCATATCTGAAAACGGTGAGACGTCTTCATTTTCGACCTTATCTGATCATCTCTAGATTCGATTTCTTCATATACGATTTCAATCTACCTCTCTCCGTGTTGCGAATGACGTCCCGTGCGAATTGACCTTACCACTTTGCATCTCATAAATCAAAAAAGATCTCTCTAACGGCCGATGCTGTTTGCCCAAGCAATTACCGCGCTAATATTATTTGGATCGCGAGGGCGAAACTTTCTTCTCTCTAAAAATAAACAACACATTCATCATTCTCCGGTGAACGGTGAAGTGAAGGAAGGATCCGCGAATTAATTACCGAAAGATCGACTTGTCCATCTCTCGAGATGCAGACGGTTAGGATGAAGATGAAAACATGCTAATGCATAGGATCTGCTGATGAGCTGGGTCGTTAATCTTCGCGATGCAATCAGCCAGGATTGGCTAGATTTTAGTGACGTTATTATTCGTGCTGTAAGTCGAAATAACAACAAAAGATGAGGAATGCATCGTGAAGGATTCTGAGCGCTTGTTTAATGCAGCGGTTTTTTTATTTTTTTATCTTATACCTACAGTGTGAGTCCTTGACTCGTACAAATATTCTAACAGTAGATTCCTGAGGTAAAAAGAAACACTTTTTTTTTACCATTTTTTTCGAATCGGCTCGGTTTGAAAAATACAATGTTAATTTTATTTCTATGTCACAAACGGTTTTATCGAATGAAACAAATTTCGGATTATTGGAAATTCAAATGTAGATTGCAGCGATTTGGTGATGACAGTTCGAACTAAAATGTTGATGCAGTCATTCTCATTTTGGAAGGGCATTTCGAGGTTTTCGTCAAAAAACCCTTTTTTCTCAGTTTATAGTTTTTTTTTCTCAATTTCGAAGATTGGTTGTCGAAACTGGGTTCAAGTGTGTTAATTATTATCAATTTTAGATCGATAAATGTCATGTGTTAGTATTCATGAAAAAAATCCGACTTTGTTCTGAATTAGCTGATGAGAGACAGCAATATTTTTTAATCCGAAACTCTTTACACAATCATTATAGAAGGAAACTGATTATATGGAGAGCCCTTGGGAGAGCCACAACTATGATAGTGTTTCTTTTTCATTATACGGGGTGGTCCAGATCGTAACCAAGAAATTTTAATCACGTATTCTACATAAAAAATAAGGCCAGTTTGTCATATAAACACGAGTATAAACATATGTCTAGAAATGTTTCCTCTCCGAGATACGGAGTGTTAAAATTATTGAAAAAAAAATGTTTTGTATTGTATAACTTTCACTGCTCGAAATATTTTTATGAAATTTGAGACATAGGTTTTGAGCGTCAAGGAGCACTTTTAGCGCTCGTGTTAGCATTATATCATTTCTTTTCTATTCTACCAGTGGCGTCCGTACTGCAGCGAGACTGAATATTTTTTCCGACAAAAAAAATTACTATTTAAATCCTCATTTGATTTGGAGCAAATTCGGTCTCTTGACTTTTTGCTGTACGAGGCACCGTTTCCGGTTAAAAAATAAAACACATTCTCATGCATGAAGAAATCGCCAAAATTTGATATGGTAGGTACATAATAATAATAAGACTATTTTTGTGAACGATTTCTTCACGCATGAGAATGTGTTTTATTCTTAGAATATAGAATAACAGGAACGAGCATATTGCTCATTTCAAGTTGACCGGAATAGAGGAGAAATATGGCCGACATATATTTCCGTTTCAACAGAGGCGTAGGACAATGAAGTTTCCAAAAAACTAACTTCAATAGTCAGTTGATTCTGATTAATAAAAAAAATTAGGAAAGCACTGACGTTAAGTCAGAAGCTTTTTCACGCTCGTTCAAATTGATAATCAAAGCGGAAATTCACCCCGCTTAACACTGCTTGGCTATATACATAATGGTATTAAGGTCTATGACTCAACATTACCTACGCCCATGGGGTGTTATTGTCATGGGATAACCTTGTTATGTCAAGAAATTCAGAAACTCATAATTAATAATAATATTCAGCTTAAAAAATCACCTACCTATGAATTATTCACGCTAAAATATCCAAAATCTTTATTTCCAGCAAATTTCAAGAATCCAAATTACCAAAATTAAGTTGAAACATCACTTCGTTCATTTGGCCACAGACAGCAGAATTATTTGACTTCCAAGTCTGCCACTTTTCAAATCAGAATTTGGAAGACCAATATGGCCGTTTCCGTCGCACAATTCCCGTCACATTTATTCGAAAAAGCTCCTTCCTGATATTCTATGTTCTAAGGTTTTATTTTTTTAACCGGAAACGGTGCCTCGTACGGCAAAAAGTCAAGAGACCGAATTTGCTCCAAATTAAATAAGGATTTAAATAGTAATTTTCATTGTCGGAAAAACCAGTGACGTATCATTTTTTTATCTGAAAATATTCAGTCTCGCTGCAGTACGGACGCCACTGGTAGAATAGAAAAGAAATGATATTATGCAAACAGTTCTCCTTGACGCTCAAAATCTATGTCTCAAATTATTCATTTTTTTTTCTATAATTTCAACACCCCGTATCTCGGAGAGGAAACATTTCTCTACATATGTTTTTATGACAAACTAGGGCTTATTTTTGATGTAGAATACGTGGTTAAAATTTCTTGGTTACGATATAGACCACCCTGTATACAATGGCTAAACTTTCAACATTGATGCTAACATTGAAAACTTGTCCAAGTTGAACTGATTTTCTGAATGAACTTTGTGTGAATGTGAATGTTATCGAAATTCATATGGTTATATATCCAGGTTAGTCAATTCACCTTCTATTCTTCGTAACCAATTTGAAATGAACAAAAACTTTACCGTTACTCGTCCTTATGGACGAGATAGATATGTTGTTAATCATTTAGTAAACGTTAATTTAATCCTAGAAAATGGTAAGTAAAAACAGACATCTTCACAAGAAAGTCGTAATCGAAGATTTGCTCAAAGGATGCAAATTATGACAACTTCACTATGCTTTCCCTATTGTCACCCCTATTGATCAATATATTTTCAACACATTAAGATATAATTTTTATGGAAGCTCTAATTGAAACACCAAAATATTCTGCGTTCCTCGATGTAAACAAACGAAAGTGCACTTACTTTTTTATTTACAAAAATTGACACAGGGGTCATATCGCTTGCTTGGAATTCCCAATAGTTTTTCACGAGGTTTCTCATTTATTTGAGGTATCATTTTCGAACACCAGATATCAACCACGTTTTCCAGTTTTCTCACTTTGACCATAACGTATCACAAAAATACCAAAAATTCAAAGAACCCAACTCTTGAAACTCAGTTGGAGGCTATCTAATAAATATTTGAACGATTTGTGAAATAAAAGTATAAGTAATTCGATGTAAAATTGGGTACTTTGGCTGAATACAACTCTCTTCAAAAGATCCACAGATGTGTGGTGTCACAGATTCAGCTAGTTATTCTGAAAGTAATTTTGTTTTCCAGGGGTGGCACAGCTCATTATGAAAACTGAAAATGGCTATATCTTTTTATCAGGGTTAAATCGGAAAAGAATGGTACAGGAAAAAAGTGTTCTTTTTGACCTCAAAAATCTACTGTTAAAATTTATTTATTTATTTATTTATTTATTCAGCAATAGTAACAGAACTACAAATTAAATTACAACTTTCAAATACTAGACTCACCCTTTATAAGGTGGACTTTTGACAACGAAACAGATAAATTTTTACCGGAAAAATATTTTACATAAATACTTTTATATTGAGTGGAATAACTGGCTCTATGATAACGTTTTAAAGATTCTTGCAAAATTTCCGCTTGATATTTTTCCTAGCTTTTCACCCTACAAAAAAAAAGCGTTCTCAATAACACTCCAAAAGATTGCTCTTAATCGAACCATTCAATCTCCATAATAAAAAAAAGGTTGATAAAAAGACTCCATCAATATACGAAGCAACAAAAGGTCATTCATTCATGTTACAAAAACGACATACACTCTGCAGATAATTAAAGGATTAATAGAGTACTATTTCATAAAAAAACAATGTGGTAGAACGAAAAATCTGCAAGGTGCAAACCTTATTATTAACCTATTAAATTAATTGAATTAGTAACCATCTGTCAGAACAATTGAGGCAACAGGCGAATCCTACGTATTTCGTCTCATTCCTTCTTGGATGAAAATAAATCATATTTCATGTCATGATCAAATAAAGATATTACAACAGCATTAGTCTAAAAATTATTCATGATTCATGATTATTCATTCATTTCATGAGCTTCTTTGCTCATGGGTACTTCAAGAAAAGTAAATTTCCACTGATATCCCAACGGATGCAAGTATCTTTTCCGCAATAATCTCTCAGCACCTGAATACCACAGGACAAAAATATCTGTTAATTTACGTGCAATTAAAATTTCTTTATGTCTCGTTCAACACTAAGCCTTTTCAGATGCGCGAAATATAATTTCCTTTGTAGTATCGTTGGGGTGGAAATGCGAAATAAGGCATTGTTTCCACAACATCACAGCTAGCATTCCAAACAAGAAACCAGACGAACAATAATTCATTATGAGACCAGTTTAAAATAAATTTCGCTGGTTTTCCTCCACAAAGTCGCTAACGTAGCCGTTGAAGCAGCTCTCATTTTCATATTATGCAGATAAAAAGTCACTAGTAATTTGTTTTTCGTCCAGATTCGCGTGAATGGGAAACTTTTCGTTTGTGAATAGGTGATATTGTGATATAAAAAAAAAAAATTAAAAAGTATCTGTGAAATTCGGCAAATGGGGAATTCTCCTCAATTTAGGTTATCACTGCATATGCAAGTTTAAACTGAATAATTATGAGTTTCATTCATGATTTTTTCAAATTCATCGCGAAAAATATAATGAATAATGAAACGCTTTAAATTTTAAATACCCATTTTTATTTTTCATTTTTAAGTGCTTAAAATAATTTTTTTTGGGAAACGGTTGAAATGGTTATTACAAAATGCCACGTTTCAAAGATATTTCATAAAAAATACATCATTTTCGTCAGAAGGAGTTTTTCCTTATTGGGTTCTTTGGCTGAATACAACTCTGTTTAAAAGATCCACAGATGTGTGGTGTCATAGATTTAGCTAGTTATTCTGAAGGTTACTTTGTTTTTCCAGGGTTGGCACAGCTCATTATGAAAACTTGAAATGGCTATATCTTTTCTTATCGTTTTGTTTTTATCAGAGCCGAATCGGAAAAAATGCTGTAGGAAAAAAATTTTTCTTTTGACCTAAAGAATCTACAATTAAAATATTTGTACGAGTCAAAGACTCACCCTATATATTGAAATATAATTTTTATAGCCTATTACGAGGCCTTTTATTACACGATGAAAACACAACAAATCATTCATTGACCTACAGTTCGATATTCCTAGCACTTCCTTTTTAATAATTCACCATTTCATTGGAAAATCCTTGTGACACACTAATTGAACCTAATATCTACACATCATTTTCAGTAATCCACTATTTAACTGACAACTGACAACACGTCCATATAATTAAAAAAACAAACTGATAATAAATACATAATCGAATGTCAATATCGTTCGTAACAATCCTCCATAATTGTTTAGGTCTTGCAGCGCCCTCGACGATAGCACCTCCCAAATATCGTATCAGATCAGTTAAATGGTTACAGAAAAATAATACATAACAAAGTTCCCTATTATCTGCCAAGAAAACATAACAGATATGTTACTGGCGAGGCTACTGGTCACCTCGGTGGGATGATATTATATATATATATATGATATGATATAATATTTAAAGAAAAAATGCATTGTCAGTGATTTCCGAGGTGTTTTCTTTCGAGTAGGTGGCATAAAGTTAGCCAAAGTTTCTGAACTCGTCTACATACAACCTACCGAGCAACCTACTGAAAATGTCTACGATGCCTATATACCCCCACTGTGACGACATAGGCTGTTCCGAGCTGTTCCATTTTCTATTATTTGATCCGCCATGTTTTGTCGGACTTCAAAATGACTGTAATTTGCATAGATTTTCTTACCTATGTTATTATTTCTATGATTATTTGTCAACGTTCTTAACAAAACATGGCGGAATTTTGACAGTATTATGGGTGATTGAACTCTAAAAGAACTGGAATGGCATCTCGATGCAGACAAACTGAGGAAGACTGAGAGGGAAGATGTAGAGCAATCAATCTATCTCTCTCGCTCTGTCAATTGGTTTATTACGATGTAATCAAAAACAACTCGGAGCGTTGAACTGGGACGACTGCTACGTCCGACGTCTGATGCGGTTATTCGATTGGTTTGCCGAACCATTAGAAAGAGATGGGATGCTCTACATCTTCCGTCTCAGTTGGACACACTTTTCGTCGTATTTCGGTACCTAAGAGGCCCTTCCGGTTTTTTTAGAGTTCAATGTATACGGTATTATGACCCGGTGTCGCCATTGTGGGGGTATACAGGGTGGCCATTTGAAAACGAAACAGACGAGATTACAGACGAAATAAATTTTTTCGATAGAAATGCTCGATTTCTGTTTCGAGGGGGACAACTTAAGATGTAGGTTACGGACGCATAGCGCTTCAACCCTTACTATTACAACCCTCACCCCTGCAAATTATATCGAAGATAATTTAGATTGAGTTTCAGCAAGATTGAGCTCCTTCGCAATACGCTTTGTTTGTTCGACATCTTGATTAAAGATTTCTATGTCAGTGGATTGGAGGAAGGAAGCCACAGTCATGGTTGTTTTGAAGCTCAAAATGTCGATTTTTCACAAAAAAACACTACAAGTGCCATGAAAACACCACTTCATTTTCAAATACTTAGTTGAGAATATTTCGAGAACTAATGCATAAAATGAAAAAACAATTACTGTGCTGAAATCAGTATAAAAATACCTTTCAAATGAGGTATCACTCACCCCATCTTCCCTATTCAAAAATTGCGGGTGAGGGTTGTAGTAGCAAGGGTTGAAGCGGTATGCGTCCGTAACCTACATCTTAAGTTGTACCCCTCGAAACAGAAATCGACCTGTCCGAGCATTTCTATCGAAAAAATTTATTTCGTCTGTAATCTCGTCTGTTTCGTTTTCAAATGGCCACCCTGTATAGTCACTGTAAAAATCTCAGCATCGACACGCCCTGTGAAAATGGCCTATTCTACTATCTATCTTTCTCGTTTTAAGCCGAAGACCTCTCGAATCGCCTCCTCCCTCTATGATGGCTCATCTAGAGAGCTCCGTAGGACGCGTCGCGACGCCAAAATCGTCGATTGACACGTCAGATATCGTACAAATTGGCGGATGTTTCAGACGTCATACATCATCGAGCATTACGAGACTAACGGGGTGCCAATTTACGTGGCGACCAACGATACCCGACGGCAATTAGTCTCAAATTTTTTTTCATTCGCGCATCGCTCACTCCTCCCCCATACGTCAATTTGACAGGGACGCGCGAGCTGCGCCCGTATGCGGGAGCGAATTAATGGCTCCGCGATGATACTTCTTCATTTGGGGTTTCATTCAATTACGGTGAACGGGCGAACGGCCTTTGAAATCGTAAAAATTGGATTGTGTCAACGTTGAATGCGTCCTCGGATTGGAAACGGTCGCTTTCACGAGAGCCTGATTAAAAATGTCGGGTAATTCGAAATGTTGGTAAAAGTCACTTCGGGCCTAGTAATCCATTTTCCTGATTTTCCAGCGAGTAGATAGGCGTTCCGTTATTTAAGCATAATATGGGAGTCAAAATGAGTGAAAAAAATTGTTTATGACTCATTTTTTAAGTTATCTTCCTATTCTGTAGAATGACAAAAAATATCTACTTTTTTACCTTTATGTGGTACGGTATTTCGGGATTTCCCTTCATTAATCCAGTTGCATACCCATTAAGCCAGCAGAACCACTTTTGAATTTTAGATTTTTTTGCGGCCATAATTTTAGGCTAAGTGTAGGCTCATTTCTTACCACAATTAAAAAATTTTTGCTCCCAAGTTATGGAGGAATTGCTAGCTTAACGTTGAGCTAAGTCAGCCTAAAATTAGCCTAACATTATGGCTCCAAAACAAATCCAAAATTCAAAAGTGGTTCTGCTAGCTTAACGTTAAGCTAAGTTAGCCTAAAATTATGACCGCAAAAAAATCCGAAATTCGAAAGTGGTTCTGCCAGCTTAATTGCAGTTGCGAAGACACTTGTTTAAGTTCATACCTCGGTTTATACAGTGTTTAACTGGCACAGGGTATCCCAACTTGCTTGATTTTGGCTGTTTCTGGTACTTCTAGACTAGATAGGGAAAAACCGATGGAAAAACGCTGAAAGCACTATTGGGCTCGATTTTCGTTGAAAAGAAACCGTCTACAATTTTCACTGGGAATAAGACACTATATTCATTTTTTTAATAATCTTGTACTAAGAGTAAAAAGAAACAACTTCGTTTTTTCAAATACGAATGCATACCTTTTTTGATCATATATCATAAACTCGATCATAAAAAAACAGCTTTTCAAAAATATACAGGGTTAGAACTATTTAGAGGGGGACTACAGGGATATCGAAAACCGTTAGAAATACATGGTATCTTGAATAACGAAAAAGTTGCGTTATTCAATGATGAGTGGGTGAGTGTAAACAGTTCCCAAATATCTTTGATGGTTCCTGAGAACTGAAAATCAAGATTGTCATTTTTTCTTCATAACTCACGAGATAACTCATTTGTTTTTGGAGACTACACGAAATTCGGTGTGTAGTCATAATCCTATATCAATTGATTCAAATCAATATGTAGATGAAAAAACATCCTAATCATAAAACAAAGCAGTACTTCTGTTTCGACTAAGTCGATATTCGAATCCAATACATGGAATCGCGATATGAGGGCGTTTCCTATCTTCCTAACCACATAACAAGGGCGGTACTAAGGGGGGGTAAAGGGGGTAATAAACCCCCGCCCCCCCCAGAGCCCATAGCGAATTCGATTTTTTCTAATTTTCCATATGAAAAAATAAGAAAAATATTGATATTATAATGAAATGAAAAGGAGAGATTCCTTGTACAATTTTGAGAAAAAAAATATGGGACTGCAAATGATATCTAGAGATACCTACAGGGTGTTATTTGAAGTCCTTGCCATATAATCTTTGGATTGGGCAAACCAGACCCTGCTGCGGAGTCCAAGTACTTGGGGGTACTTAATATTCTTACAGATTGCTGTAAATGAATTGCAACCAAACAGACTGACACGGCAGTTTGTAGTTCCGTTTTTAGCTGCTATGTACCGCCACTTTACGACCTATAATATCGGCTTCATTTCGTTGAACCGCGTTGTTTCTCTAGGGGGGTTTAATACTCAATGATCATACGCAAAATTGTATGGTACCCCGTTATGCTAACCTCTGCTAAAACTCTTTCGTATACACATGCTATAATTATTGTTCGATTATAAAAATTATGATTTGTAAAGCTCTATATCAAAAGAATATACAGAGTGGGCCATTGAAAACGAAACAGACGAGATTACAGACGAAATAAATTTTTTCGATAGAAATGCTCGGACAGAACGATTTCTGTTTCGAGGGGGACAACTTAAGATGTAGGTTACGGACGCATAGCGCTTCAACCCTTGCTACTACAACCCTCACCCCCAATTTTTGAATAGGGAAGATGGGGTGAGTGATACCTCATTTGAAAGGTATTTTTATACTGATTTCAGCATAGTAATTGTTTTTTCATTTTATGCATTAGTTCTCGAAATATTCTTAACGAAGTATTTGAAAATGAAGTGGTGTTTTCTTGGCACTTGTAGTGTTTTTTTGTGAAAAATCGACATTTTGAGCTTCAAAACAACCATGACTGTGGCTTCCTTCCTCCAATCCACTGACATAGAAATCTTTAATCAAGATGTCGAACAAACAAAGCGTATTGCGAAGGAGCTCAATCTTGCTGAAACTCAATCTAAATTATCTTCGATATAATTTGCAGTATTTCCAATAACATGCGGTAACACTTGATCGATAGAAATCTCCAAAAAGTCCAAATACGTACATATCTCTAATCAGATTACCAGGTAAAAAAATCAAATCATTAATGATGCCACAGAAATATTCCAGTCCCAATTCGTGAAACGATTTCCGACTTAATTATGAAGTGTTTTCTCAGTTAATCAACAAAATGAAAACATTATTGAAGCCAACTGAGAAAACACTTCATAATTAAGTCGGAAATCGTTTCACGAATTGGGACTGGAATATTTCTGTGGCATCATTAATGATTCGATTTTCTTACCTGGTAATCTGATTAGAGATATGTACGTATTTGGACTTTTTGGAGATTTCTATCGATCAAGTGTTACCGCATGTTATTGGAAATACTGCAAATTATATCGAAGATAATTTAGATCAAGTTTCAGCAAGATTGAGCTCCTTCACAATACGCTTTGTTTGTTCGACATCTTGATTGAAGATTTCTATGTCAGTGGATTGGAGGAAGGAAGCCACAGTCGTGGTTGTTTTGAAGCTCAAAATGTCGATTTTTCACAAAAAAACACTACAAGTGCCAAGAAAACACCACTTCATTTTCAAATACTTAGTTAAGAATATTTCGAGAACTAATGCATAAAATGAAAAAACAATTACTGTGCTGAAATCAGTATAAAAATACCTTTCAAATGAGGTATCACTCACCCCATCTTCCCTATTCAAAAATTGGGGGTGAGGGTTGTAGTAGCAAAGGTTGAAGCGCTATGCGTCCGTAACCTACATCTTAAGTTGTCCCCCTCGAAACAGAAATCGACCTGTCCGAGCATTTCTATCGAAAAAATTTATTTCGTCTGTGATCTCGTCTGTTTCGTTTTCAATGGCCCACTCTGTATACCTAGGTATGTGTGCTTTCGTTTCGAAAAATTGAGGAATTCCCCATTTGGGTTATCACTGCATATTCAAGTTTAAATTAAATAATTATGAGTTTCATTCATGATTTTTTCAAATGCACCGCGGAAACTATTCAAAAATATTCTTTAAATATGGGGTTTTAAAATTTAAATCGCTTGGTTTCAAGTTTACGATTTGGCAACAGCGCTTACTATACAATAAAAAGAACAATGTCCGATCAGCTTGTTTATAAAACGACAGCTGTTGATTTACAGGCGCGTACTGGCGAGTCTCAACTGGAACCGGCCATAAAAAATCCCATAAAATTTTACTTCCTTCCTCGTTCGTCGCGGACTCCATAGACCGTCTTTGTCTATCTCATCAAGATAATGTATTTGTTGCCCTTTATTATCAAGGCATATTTCAGTCGATGTTGCCAACTTGTGCAATCGAAATGAAACGCTTTAAATTTTAAATACCCATTCTTATTTTTCATTTCTAATGGCCGGTTTCATAATGAACCCTAAAGTCCCTTTAATTATAAAGCTTCCTTTAACCCTACCAAAAATGACAGCAAAGGAAGCTTTAAGCTTAAAGTGACTTTGAATTTGATTATGAAACTGGCATTAAGAGCTTAAAATGATTTTTTGGGAAACGGTTGAAATGGTTATTTCAAAATGTGACGTTTCAAAGATATTTCATAAAAATACATCATTTTCGTCAGGAGGAGTATTCCCTATTCTCAAATAAAGGGCCGTAGTGAAAACACTCTTCATTGAGTTCTGGAACCAACAATGCGAAATCGATGAAGTGTTAATCGGCATCGGGAAAAAAAAGTAAATTAAGCTTTTTCCCTCGTCGACGCGCTTATTGATAGACAAGGGACCGTCCATGCGAAAAACTCGAAAGGAACGTATTAGTCACGGTATCGAGTTCCGTAAGTATTTAATGTGATTAGGGCAGTATCAACTTCAGAACAAATTGAAAGTCCATGGAGGTAGAGCCGGAAAAGTTTTAATTCCATAATTCCATTATGAAAATTGGATAGTGAGCTATCGTGATCAAAGCGGATCCCCGGGGTTGAAAATGTTGGAGGACCCCACGGTGGGGATTTATCGAAAATTCGACACAAAGCTGTTTCGGACTTATTTTCACCGGCCTACTGTTCCGATGGTCATCGGGGAAAATTATTTCGCACAAATGTCATGTTGGAAAGGGGGTCATCAGGGAATTACCTTCCTTCTACATTTCATTCAAATTCGGCTTGAAATTTCTAGAAATTATTCTGCAGTTGAGTTTAACACAATGGATATTATTCAACGAGCATATTTTAATAGCTATTATTCACGCGTTAATCATCTAAGATCTAAGTGTGATAATAATATAGGGCGAGTCCTTGTTTCGTACATATATTTTAACAGTAGATTCTTGAGGTCAAAAGAAACACTTTCTTCCTATACCATTTTTTCCGATTCGGCCCTGATAAAAAGATACAGCCTTTATAAGTTTTCATAATGAACTGTGCTACCCCTGGAAAAACAAAATGACTTTCAGAATAGCTAGCTAAATCTGTAGATCTTTCAATTAGTGTTGTATTCAGCCAAAGTACCCGATTTTTATTATAAAATTTCATAGATACAGGCTGGGCTTCTTGAAACGAAACAGACCAGATAACGGGCGCAATAAATTTATTTCGAAAAAATGCTCGGACACGTCCATTTTTACTTCGAGGGGGACAACTTTTAAGGTCAAATTCACAACTATATCACTTCAACCCTTAGTGTTAGAACACCAACCCCTAAATTTTGAATAGGAAAGATAGGGTGAGTGATACCTCATTTGAAAGGCCTATTTATCCTGAATTTAGCGTATTAACTTTTTTCTCATTCAATGCATTCGTTTTCGAGATATTCAATTTTGAATTTCGCACAGTAGGTACCAGTCACACTCGCAGTCACATAGCATGGCTAGCGGACCATGCTATGTGAAATCATCAAATATTTGACTAATTCATTCTGTGGTTACGATGGTAACCGTTAATTGTCAACATTAGACAACGAAATAATTATTATTGGTAATTACTTTCTTCAACAATTAAGGTGAAAATGGTTTATTCTTTTTCAGAAAGAATTGAAACTATTTCTCGAGCTATTTCTTTATTTTTCAAGAATAACGAATGCGGTTCTGAAACGAACTTTCTGCAGATGTGCTTTTTTGGGTGCAATCGATTGAATAAATCTGCTGTAAGATTCCCGCATTCGTTATTCTTGAAAATTAAAGAAATAATTTCAATTCTTTCTGAAAAAGAATAAACCAATTTCACCTTAATTGTTGAAGAAAGTAATTACCAATAATAATTATTTCGTTGTCTAATGTTGATAATTAACGGTTATTATCGTAACCACAGAATGAATTAGTCAAATTATTGATGATTTCACATAGCATGGTTTGCGGAATGACTGGTACTGTACGAAATTCAAAATTGAATATCTCGAAAACGAATGCATTAAATGAAAAAAAAATTAATACGCTGAATGGGCAAGTTTCCTAAAACTCCAAAACCGAATTTGAGATTATTTATGGAAAGCCTTTTCTACTAGTTATTCAACACGTAAAAGATTCGCTTCAAAATTCAGACATTTCAGAAATACACCCTTCGAAACTTCGACTATGTGAAAGCTTGTGACGTAGAATGCCTTTATTTAAATATAGTAATTTTTGTTTATTCGACAACACTGGAACCGATCAAGAAGATATCCACAGATTACAAAAAATTGTTTCTGTAATCTGTGTCTTTACCTTCTTAAAACCGATGACATTTTGTGTCATTGTGTGTTTTTCTTGTCAAATGTGAATAATGTGATCATCAAACTTGATATTTATTACATCTATGGTGATCAGAAAACTTTCATGACCATTACTGACACAAATGGGCGTTGCCGGATTGTAAAAATGACGTAGAATGTTCACAAGAGCACTTCTGAAATCAGAATTTTCGTAATCGAATACAGACAAAATGCAATATGTTAAAATTCGAAAAAAATATATTTCGAGATATTTGAGTTATAATGATTTTTATGACATATATTTTGAAATATAGGAAAATACCCCATTCAGGATAAAAAGGCCTTTCAAATGAGGTATCACTCACCCTATCTTTCCTATTCAAAATATAGGGGTTGTTGTTCTAACACTAAGGGTTGAAGCGATATGGTTGTGAATTTGACCTTAAAATTTGTCCCCCTCGAAGTAAAAATCGACGTGTCCGAGCATTTTTTCGAAATAAATTTATTGCGCCCGTTATCTCGTCTGTTTCTTTTTAAAAAGCCCATCCTGTATATACTTTTTTATTTTTGAACATTTGAATTACTCAAAAACGGCGCATTCTACAAGAAAATATGAAGAATACTTTCATTTTACAAAACGACCAAATATTCATTAGATTGCGTCCAACTTAGTTTCAAGAGTTGGGTTCTCTGTGAATATTTGGTAATTTTATGGTACGTAATGGTCATAATGAAAACACTGGAAGACATTGGTGATATCTTGAGTTCGAGAAAAATTCTTCAAATAAATGAACAACTATATTTCGAAATTCATGTCATTCGATAAAACCGTTTATGAGATTGAAAAAATACCATTTTTATGTCTTTGTCTCGGTCTTTGTCAACAGCCTGTATCTTTTAAACTAATTTGATTCGAAAAAAAATGTAAAGGCAAAAAGTGTTTCTTTTGACCTCAAGAATCTACTGATAAAATATTTGTAGGAGTAAAAGACTCACCCTGTATAAATAATCCAGAATCGAGTCCAGAATATACCAGAAGAAAGAAGAATATTGTACTTTACTCGACTTTATCGAAGATTGTGAAAAGATTATTTCTGAAATATTTCATTCCGTTCTTAGAGATATTGTTATTCATTTTAATATCGAATTAATGTGGCCGATACTTGATGAAAATACATTATTGAACTTAAAACAAATTATCGAGCAAATTATACGATTTGCAGAAAATGTATTTTTAAACCACGACACGTGTTTCGATATCACAATAGCATCTTCAGGTGGGTGAAGGTCAACAGTTTACTTTCGCCGTCAGAAGCCAGATGATGATTGAATATGATTGATTGAATATATACAGGGTGAGTCTTTGACTCGTACAAATATTTCAACAGTACATTCTTGAGCTCAAAAGAAATACTTTTTTCCTTTACCATTTTTTTCCCAATCGGCTCGGTTTAAAAGATACAGGCTGCTGAGAAACCATAAAATAATCTTCTTTTTAGTTCTATCCCACAAACGGTTTTATCGAATGAAATAAATTTCGGAATATAGTTTTTCATTTTTTTCATTAATCTCTTTCGAACACAAGATATCACCCACGTTTTCAATTTTTCTTATTATGATCCGAGCTCGGATCCGAGTTATGACCATTACGCAGCATAAAAACGAGCATAAAAATATATTATTATATATTATAATATTGAAAATAAAAGTATTCTTAGTATTTTGTCATATAGTGCGCCGTTTTCGAGTGATAGTGTTCAAAAATAAAAGATATTCTGTTCCTTGACCAAATGCATTTCTCTTTAAAAGATCAACAGATGTGTACAGTCCCTGGCCATATTATTAGACGCATTGATTCGATGCAAAATCTCAATACTGAATTATTAAATTGAATGTATATGTTACATATACTTAATCTGTAAATGGTTTTTACATATAATATATCATATTCAATAAAAAATATTGATTTATTGATGATTAAACATGAAATTCTAATATTTTCCTGAGACACCCTGTGTAGCTATGAGAGCTTCATACTATCAATGCAGAATTGTTCGGTTTGCTGCATTCGAAGATAATGATTTCATATGTGGATTATCGAAATAACGTCCGAACCTGCAGAATGCAAGACGTCCACTGGAAGACATAGTACTTATTCATACTCAAGTACTAATACTACAACATCAAAAATAAATGCCAAATAGAACAATTTAATGAGAGTCGTAGATAAAACTGACATTCCGTGGAAATGAAATTCAAATATTCTGCTTTTTCCTCGGGCAATATCAGTAAATATAAAAAAAATCCTCAGTGCGTCTAATAAACTGGCCAGGGACTGTAGTGTCGCAGATTCAGCAAGTTCGTATTTTTTAGCTATGGAAGCTCTGTTTCACTTCCGACTAGCAGATTTTAGCTTCTAGCGAAAAAAAGTCAAACTGAGGCCGGTTCAATTATATTGAAAAAAAATTATACTCATTTATCATCGACGAGGACAGTCTTATAAAAATTTCAAAGCACGATCAAGAGAATATATGAATAAATAATGCAACATAATAATGAACCATACGATACATATTCACATGTGAAAAACCTTCGATTTAATTATATCACAGTTGTCACGTCAAGTAATTTTACTAGTTATTCTGATCATTCGCGTGCAATTTAACTCTTTTTTCCGTCGTTGTATCAAGGATTCAGACACTGAATATTTAATAAAAAAAAAACGTTAAGATCGTGTTAGAAGAATTCGGGAACTTCTATTGCCTGAATACTGTAATTCAAGAATTCCGATACCACGAATTCAAGAATTTCTAATTAATTTTGTAATTATGATGAGAATTTTCCTCGTTCATCGCGATCTACTAAAAATGTTGGATATATATATTTAGTTAAATCGAGTTATACTTGAATGCCCCATCATCTTCCGTAGAGTTACCATGATTTCAAGGCCCCTTGCATGCTTCTCCAATTCATAATTGCATTTTTACTATGATATTATATTCGCTGCGAGATGAATTTCCACAGTCTGGCATACATGTAGGTATCTTATTTATATGAGAAATTTTTACAGGTGGTATTTATATTTAATTCTTTGGGTATTCCCTCGGGTACCTATCCATCACTTATTATTCATTTCATGTTTTGCAATGGCTCGAATACAAATATGAATCTTCTGTTAAACTTCGGTTGAAACTCATCAAAAAAATTACGAGATTTATTTCTATTTCGATCTCTTCTCGAGCAAAGTCTTGCTGGTTTTCAGATGACCTAATAAAAAACGTACCTACATGTGTACAATTTTCCACACCAGTTTTCTGGAAATTGCACAAGCTTTGATCGAGAAAAACAAACATGTTTCTCCCTTTGATCATAAAAGTTTGCTGGTATGAAAACTCAAATGTTTCATGAGTTGAATTCGTTTAGTTGGAATATTAATTTGTTTCGCATTAAAATCACCCCATTTTTGGGGAGCTAATCAAACGCAACAAATCAAATAGCATTTGTAATGAGGTGCGGCAGCGGCAAATATGTAATGAACGTTATTTAATAGAACCTACGCAAAATATGAGTGCTCAGTGTTTGAAATGAGAACATTTAGGGCTTCAATCTATATTCGATTTAATTTCGACAAACATGAGTACTGAAAGAAATATTATATTAGATAGATTCGAGGATAGATTTATATATAAATCTATCCTCATTATCCTAATCATTATCGAGAATTTGACTTTATTGAGCCACATTTAAAATAATGAATAAAGTTAACCATGCAGATAGAATTTCATCAGATGTATAGGGTACTCTAACAATTTGTCAAAATCAGCTGATTGTTCGTTACCGTGGGGCACACAAAGCTTTTTATTATCACTATAAAGAGGCATTTCTGAAAAAGCTATAGTCTTATCACTCTAATCTAACATCGGAAAGAACATTTTTTCCAAAAACATGCACAAAACACAATACTCGACCAAAACAGCACGTGAATTAATGGAGGGAAAAGCTTGTGTGCCCCACGACAGCGAACGCTTAGCAAATTTTGACAAATCGTTAGAGTTCCCTATATATAATTATGTATAAATAGAAGAAATATAACCCTTCGAGAAATAATAACCGTAGACCATAGACACGAAAAGTGCAAAGATGAACAAGCAAGTATATAGATCGATATAGATCCTTGTGACAATGAGATAGTTTTCAGCGAGGTTTTCAGTATAAGGATCAATTTTCAAGAAGTTGTACAAAAGAGCTTTTTCATGATTATTTCACATAATCATTACGTTCATTCAAATTAAGTACCTGCATATTAATAATCGTAATTTGTTGGGCGCCTATGTTCTCAAAGAGTGTTAAGGGATGCGGTAATAATAGGTAGCATTGAAGACAGTCGATTGAAATAAAGACCTCCGGACCCGAACTTTATGGATTTTTTTAATCGTCAATTGAAATTATGATCTACCGCAATCCATTTAATGGAACACGGAAGGAATGTTTCAAGTCCAAGTTTGAAAGATAAGTAAATTCAGAAATGTAACAAAAGGTGTCCAAATCGTCAAATATTGTTTGATGTTTCAGCCAATAAAAATATACTCTTCATATTATATTTTAGTTATTTTGACATTTTTTCATCCCTATTAAAAGGACACATACCTACAATGGAAAGATATGTTGATTACAACGAATATTATTTATTAAACAAAAACGAGAAGGTTTACTTCTCGGTTTACTTCCGAACTTCAATTACTCACTTGTATAAACTAACGTTTAAATCATGTTCTTTTTGATTTGAACGTTAATTGCTCGGTTAATTGTATATAAGATACATACATAGCTATTCTATGAGGGTACATAAGGATTATACGGCTTCCAACAAAAAAATTCTAGTTTTATATCATTCCAAATACAGTTTCGAACGCTTTCTACATCTCAGTGGGCGTAGAAATATTCTCATATTGCATAATTCAAAAGATTTTACGGTTTTGGAAAGAGACGTTTCATGAAATTTAAATACAAACCGAGAAAACAATAATTAGAACTACGTTCAGTTTTAAATCTCCATAATATTTGTATAGAACGGCAAAGAATACTTCAAAACCCACTGCGATGTTACAAAACCTAATTATAAGTACCCTCTATAATGACTAGATCCGAATCTTGTTGAATTTTATTCATAAAATTCTCGAACAGGCCCCGTCCAAAAGTAAACCAGTAGCGCTAAATCCATGTGGACAAAGTAGTTATCGATAAAAGATATTGCGCTCCCACGACACAAATGAAGCTTTTCTATCTTCTCTACCCTACCTATTCGATTTCGCTTGGCGCCAAACAAACAGACGCCCCAAATTTGTATATCAGAATTCTTATTCCGTTACACGTCCACCTCAATAACAGCATTTCTCATCCGGATTTTCGTCAATCTTCCAAGCAACATCGCCGAACTAATGAAAAACAAAAAGATACCTTTTTTAACAATATTCCAATATGAGCAAGCCGCACTAAACACCAACACACAAAACTGGCATTTCCACAGCACGCACAAAACGCGCGGATTATTCGAAAACTGTCCAGTTATCGTAACGATTTCGCTTTGATCGAAATCGATCGATCGGTTTCCAAGTTAACCTGGCACTCACGTGTCTAAGCAACGGACATAAACTAAAAGTTGCCTATCGTAGTCGAAGTCGGCATAGTGAAATACTGGCGATGGTAATCGGCTTCAGTTCCACCGTCGATTGCTTTGTACGGAAGACAGTGCGGCTGGGTATGCACGAACCGACTTGTCGTACAAGAAGTACGGGCATGTTGAAGAAGTTAAAAGCCAGGTGGAGTTTTTCGAAAAATCCGGTATTATTGGTTGCATCTTATCAGAAGATTCTCAAAAGTAGATTTTTCCGTCTGATGAAGGAGTCTGATATAGACTCCGAAACGTTACGAAGAATTATAATTTCAACGTTATTTATTTTGAGTTCATTGTCAGGCAACAATTTTTTTAGTTAATTTGCTCCTGACAAATTAGTGCAAGAATTTACGCAGGAGCAAATCGTTGATTTCATTTTTAATTGATTTTGTTTCAGAGATTGGGAGTGAAAACCCTAAAAAGTTTATGAAGAGATGCATCTTATCTGTTTGATAAGTTTTTTCACTTCTAGGGGCACTTTTCTTTTGGGTTTGTGGCTGGATCGGGTGTGCCGCAGGGCTCTAATTTGGGCCCCCATGCTCCCTTCTGTTTTTACTGTTCATTGATGATTTGATTATTAATATTTGTAAGCTCTCGTATGTCGATCATTTGAAGGTTTTGATAGAGTGAAAATCGTGGATGATTGTATCTACTTCGAGATCTACTTGCAGATGGTACTCAGTACTACATACTTCGAATGGGTATGCTGTGAATAAATTGAACTTGAATATCGATCATCGATTCTGTTTTAAATAGGATTAATAAGATTCGGGATCTTGGCATTATATTCGATCAGCGGTTCACATTTTTGTTCCTCATATAAAATCTGTGTTACATTCTGCATTCAAAACTTATGGCTGTTATTAGTAAGACGTTTTTGGAATACTTTCTTAAATGAAAATGAAATATAGTGATTAATTCAGTATCAGTATAGCATCTATGTATTGATTTTTTCTTTATTCGACATCTATTATCAATATTTTCTATACTCCATGCACTTTTATTTCAGCACTCGGTTGGCCATGAAATAATTTTCTCAAGTTTTTGTAACTAGAACGGATTGAAAAAGAGAGAAGAGACAGGTTTTCTGGAAGTGCTATTTAGAATTCAGGTCCGTTCATTCAAATAGTAGGTAAACCTGATATTCTTATATCTACAATATATCCCACGATAACGAACATATTCAATGCAAATGAATTTATTCAATGTTTCTTAATAAACTTTTTAGGGTTTTCACTCCCAATCTCTGAAACAAAATCAATTAAAAATGAAATTAAAATAAAAATAAAACCCTAAAAAGTTTATTAAGAAATGCAGAATCCTCTCAGAATAAATTTCAATCGTTATTCAATGTTTCATCTCAATCCAAACGACTTATATTTTAGCTGAATGTTTCTACGATCAGAAAAATTGTGAAAGAAGAGGATGACAAAGAATTTCCTCCCATTGGGAGACCCAAAAAAGTGGTGGTATTTGAGAATTTTATTTTAGGCTGAACGAATGCCAAAATTTACTACAGGATTTTCCATGACTGTCATCGAAAAATGAGTTCCGGAAAATTAATTTTTCTATTTATTATTTGAGTTGTCCTATACATAGTAAATGTCTTAAGGGATCAATAAATATATGATTATTATTATTATATCGAAGTATTAAAAATAAACAGCTATAAATACGAGCTGTTAATTGTTAATTCATGTGAAATTTTTGTTTAAAGGTGAAGTTCCTCTCACCTTTAAGCTTCTTTAATTATTTCGACTTCTTTAATAACAATAATTTAACATTCTTGTTATTATCCGTTAATTCCTTCGAGAGATACCCATTCCTTACCACTGCATCAGATGCATTTCATCTTCGGGTTGATTTTTTGAAAATCTACAACTGATGTTTCGTATTCAACTTTTCTTTCTTTCTTCCATAGCAAAAATAAATATATTTACAAACTGATCTTTTTATCTTCCATACAAATAACTAGATTTGGTATGCCTTCAATCAATTTGTATAAACGTCAACTAGCTGACCCGGCAAACGTTGATTTGCCATATAAATAATTTCCATGTTGTATCATAAAAAAATAGAAATTAAAAATTTTGTCTAAAAAATACAAAGAAAAATTTAGGGGTGGACTACCCCTAACATTTAGGGGGATGAAAAATAGATGTTGGCCGATTCTCACAGATACCGGATAAGCACAAAAAATTTCATCAAAATCAGTCAAGCCGTTTCGGAGGAGTATGGTAACGAAAACTATGACACGAGAATTTTATATGTATATTAGATTATGTTCGTCACATATTCTCGACTTCATATTTTCCGAAGTTATTCGACATTTTGATGAAATAGATAATTACTGAGACTTTTACGTCGAACGGACAACATAGCGCTGAACCCAAAAATGTTTTGTCAAGCGTCATAACCTCACATTTTCGTTCTATACAGAGTGAAATATGTCAAATTTCCATGCCCAACCGACTGCTAAAATAAAAGTGAATATAACTGAGTATATACTTGTAGAAAATAATGCATCTTATTTTTTGGTATTATTATTATATTATAAAGCGTTAAGATATAAAATACTAAGAAGAACAAGGCAATGATTCAAAAAGATTGACGAACAACAAGAAGGACATACATCGTTTTTTCGTCAATTTCATATAAAACAATTCGAATCAATAAAAATATGCAAATACCACTTTTATGGGTACATACGAAATCCCGTACAGTGAAAAATCTTGCTCGCCTTGAATTGTCTCATAGAGCCATGTATAAATTAACCTAAAACAACAAACTCACCGAGAAAACAGAAATGAAACGATAAATAAAGTTATTATGACACGCCATATTTTTAATTCATTCTCGAAGCTCAGTTTTATAATACATAAAAGAGGAAACGTCAGTGGGTGCCGACCTTTAATACGTCGAACATTCATTCAATGTTTTTATTGGTGCGACCTTCCAAAGTAGCTCAAGTTCGCAGGCAGACAGAGGCGGCGTCACGCAAAACTGACCCAAAAGTGGTCGGTTTTTAGGACGTATTTCGATCGTAAGTTACCACTGGGTCTGACGATGTGATGTATGGGGGGTTCGACTCACCCCTATTCAACGAACACGAAATGTGTGAGTGTGACTGTTCTGTTCGAAAAGAACCCTACCTAGCAACATACCTATGATACGTTTATCGTCTGGTGAATCGTCTGGGTTTGCCTATAAATGCTGGGATTGTCAATGTGTCATCGATGAGGAATTTCATGTGTTTCATTACCAAACCTTGTTATTTACTATTCGAATTATGACAACGCATGGTCAACTTGTTGAATATAACACTTTTTTTTTTTTATACGACGCGACCACTCGATATATTTGTGCTATGTGTAGGAATCACACACATTCGGCATTTCATCTTTGCAATCAACAGATCTTCTCAATATTTGAGAATGATATCAAAAAAGCGTTAAAATATTCGAATAATACAGACATATCAATTTTTAAAATTGAAATGACTCGAATAGCGCGTTATAAAACAATCGCAGTAGCAGAGGAATGAAAAAAATCAAATGACAGACTGTTTTAAAACAGGATCAAATATACTTTATATATCCCTGAATGAATGAATAATCCCCATAGAAAGGCTATTGGGTGCTCTGAAAAAAAAGTGCAGAAAAAATCTATCCTCTACAGAAATGTCTTTCTTTCTCTTCGAAAAAGGGTTTTTTTTTCATACCATGTTACTATTCTGTGTATCACGGTTATAAACAAATCAAATTTGTCAGTTTTTTCTTGGTAAAATATTTTTTGGGAGATACATATATCTACCAATAGATATGCATAAAACAAATGAATAGTTTTTTTCATTCATTCACTATTCAGAAAAATGATTATAACTCGAAATTTAATGATAAAATATGATGAATAGTTCAATTCATGAAAATTTCAACTCTCGAGGTGAAAAATGACTTCCTGAGTTGTCAACTACTCAAAAAATATGCCCCTTCCCTGTCGATCACGTGAATGTCATGTGACAAAGATATTGTTCCTTTATTAGCTGTTTTATATTGTTTTTATATGCTGTTTTATATATAACGCCCATTGTCAGGTAGAGATAAAGAGCATAAACTATCAAATTGTGCATATTTTTTTAAGCATTTTTATTTTTTAGTAAAATTCACCTATTCTCTATTCTAATAAAATTTTTAAACACGGATGGTAACTTTCTTGGTCTTATGTTATACAAAAATAATAGCTTTTCAAAAAAATATATATACAAGTTGATTCTTTGACTCGTACAAATATTTCAACAGTAGATTTTTGAGGTCGATAGACACACTTTTTTTTCCTTTACCATTTTTTCCGAATCGGCTCGGATTGAGGCTGTTGCATGTAAAACCATGAAAAATGTTATTTCAGTTCTATCCCACAAACGTTTTCATCGAATGAAATGAATTTCGTAATATATTTTTTCATTTATTTGATATATCTTTTTCAAACAAAGATATCACCCACGTCTTCCAGTTTTTTCATTATGACCATTACGTAGTTACCATAAAAATACCAGAAATTCAAAGAATCCAACTCTTGAAACTAAGTTGGACGCTATCTAAGGAATATTTGAACGTTTTGTCAAATAAAAGTTTTCTTCAAATGTTCTGTCGTATAATGCGCCGTTATCGAGTAATTTCTGTGAAATTTGAAACAGTGGTTACTTTGGCTGAAAACAACTTCGTTTAAAAGATCCACAGATGTGTAGTGTCACAGATTCAGCTAGTTATTCTGCAGGTAATTTTGCCTTTTCAGGGGTTGGACAGTTCATTATGAAAATTGAAAATGACTATATCTTTTTATCAGGCCGAATCGAAAAAAATTGTATGTATTGGAGTAAAGTGTTTTTTTTTACCTCAAGAATCTACAGTTAAAATATTTCTACTAGTCGAAGACTCACCCAGTACATGTCGATATATTACTTCCTTACCCATTGCAAAATTGCCATTTCTCTATGAAATTTCAATTTTTGATAGAATTCTACGAAACCATTGACCACAAAATTGTTCACTCTCAATAAATACGAAATTAAACTGTCTGTTCATAGAATTCCATTTGTTAGATGAAACATCCATAACTTGAATGAAATCAATTCATGTTACACTCAATTCGAATAAATATCGAACAGAATTTATATAATTTATGGAAATAACTCATGAAATGTTCTTATTGAGTACTATTATTCTGTGGGAATGTCTCTGATGACGTATCTGATTCTCTGCACTAAATCAGCTCTGTTTATGAATGGAGTCTTGAGAATTTCATTTTTAACATATCCCCATACGAAAAAATCCAAACGATTGAGTTTTGGTGATCTTGCTGGCTAGCCAATAGAACCATGTATTACCTATCCACTGATCCCCGAATAAATTATCCAATTGAAAAAGTGATTTATTTTTTTAATTTCATAATTAATCCTATAAGGAAGTTGTCTAAATATCTGGCAATGCTTCTTCTTGGAACTAATCTAGAGTAAAAAATTTTACTCATTCTTCTTTACTGTTATAATGAATTGAAGTATTCTATGTCCACTTCATTCCTAGAATAATGCATGAGAGATTCGACAGTTAGTGATCATATCATTTTTATGCTGATATTACCATATTTGAAAAGACCATTTTTTGTATGAGATGAGATAAAACGAAGAAGGCATTCTTATTTAAAATAGGAAGTTGTTTTTTTTTCACCCTTAGTACAGGACTCCCAGTGAAATAGTTCCTGTAAGTTTTTATCGTTTTTGTATTGATATTTTTCAAAATAAAGAAGTTAGGGCACATTTGCGAAATCGACACAATATCAAAATTTGCTTATATCTTCAAGACAAATGAAATATCGTAAAACGATTTCCACTAATGGATTTTTCTCGTCTCAAGGTTTTTCCCTATCTAGTCTAGAAGTAGAAGAAAGAGCTGAAATCGGGAAATTTGGGATAGCCTGTACAGGGTGGGCAAATTTCGATGTTTTAGCACTACAGTTTTTAAACCAGAGGAGATACAAAAAATCTGATACCCCATTCTCGTTCTCTTTTTCTGAGAAACTAATAATAGTAGTAGTCATTTTTGGCCACTTTCTTTTGTTTTCGAGTTATAAGCAAAAATTGGAAAAATGGCGATATCGAAATAAATTTATATCTCCGCTAATACTGATGATAGAGCTCTGAAATTGAAACATTATACAGGCACTTTTTTACGTAGAATCCAGTGGCGTGCTCGCCTTTTTAGTCGGATTTTCAATTACGAAGCTATTACCCAAAGTTATGTTTTTTTAAATGGGAACACTAGTTTTCTGTGCAATTTTTTGAAAGCTTAATTTTTACTGATTTCAAAAATATATAACATCATATGGTTTGTATCAATATAAATGATAAAAAATGGTCAAAAACCTTTTTTCTCAATATTTCTATGGTTTCAACTTTTGATGAGCACAGAAACATATAGCATCGTATGATTACCACTGTCTCCTTCTATAAATCCTCTCACTATTATAAAAATTTATGAAATATATTTTGATTCAAATTTTGTGAAAATTGGTAGAAAGCATAGAAAGAATGACATTGCCGGAAGGAGACTGCTTTTGTT
Organism: Coccinella septempunctata; assembly: GCF_907165205.1. Taxonomy (NCBI): domain Eukaryota; kingdom Metazoa; phylum Arthropoda; class Insecta; order Coleoptera; family Coccinellidae; genus Coccinella; species Coccinella septempunctata. Next base: position 19,922,820 of record NC_058196.1, read on the forward strand.
ATAGGAAACTCTATTTTTCTGTGCTCGTCAAAAGTTGAAACCATAGAAATATTGAGAAAAAAGGTTTTTGACCGTTTTCTATTATTTATATTGATACAAACCATATGATGTTATATATTTTTGAAATCAGTAAAAATCAAGCTTTCAAAAAATTGCACAGAGAACTAGTGTTCCCATTTAAGAAAACATAACTTTGGGTAATAGCTTCGTAATTAAAAATATTTCTGAGAAGGCGAGCACGCCACTGGATTCTACGTAAAAAAGTGCCTGTATAATGTTTCAATTTCAGAGCTCTATCATCAGTATTAGCGGAGATATAAATTTATTTCGATATCGCCATTTTTCCAATTTTTGCTTATAACTCGAAAACAAAAGAAAGTGGCCAAAAATCACTACTACTATTGTAAGTTTCTCAGAAAAAGAAAACGAGAATGGGGTATCAGATTTTGTCTATCTCCTCTGGTTTAAAAGCTGTAGTACTAAAACATCGAAATTTGCCCACCCTGTACACTGTACACTCCTCAATGTATTTTTGCTACCCCTGCTCAAATTTAGAGATCCGCTAAGTGCTATCAGCATGTTCTACAATGAATGTTTGATCAGTTCGTAGATCACAATTGATTTGATCGTAAATAGGTTGTATGAATTCATATTGGATATAATTAGCGAATGGAAAACCAGTGATGCAACACACAAATTTACAAGGCACGAACATATTCGTTAATTCACAATTTATCGATTTCAGCGTAACGTCACACATCAGCGTCAACTAGTCAATTTTGAATTTGATATTGCAAATAATTCCATTATTTCCATTTCAATAAAACAGGATCGAGTTCTGCGATCACAAGGGAATTTATATGGAAAATAGTAACGACAAATGATTTCGTTAATCACGCTATTATGTGACAAAAACTCGATTGAACCGATCCTGTCAACACTCTAATAGGTATCCGGTTATTGAGCTTTTGGATGGATAAATTCCCATTTATGAGGCTGACAGACCAATTCGATTCCGAATGCCTGAACAGAGAATTCAGAAACTGTTTTTTTAACTATATAAACGAGTTCAGCCAAATGCTGCTCATCAAAAAAAATTTGACGTCAAATAGAAGACGATCAATTTCACTGAAATTCCTATACTCCATTCACTTTTATTTTAGCACTTGGTTGGCCATGGAAATTTGACACATTTCACACTGTATAGTACGAAAATTTGGGATTATGACGCTTGTCAAAACATTTTTGGGTTTTAAATCAACGCTACATTGCCCGTTTTACGTGAAAGGTTCTGTTATTACGTATTTTATAACAATGTTGAATCTCTTCGGAAAATATGTGACGAACATAATTCAAGTTTATACAAGCTGATGGAAGGCATACACAATCCAGTTATTTGTATGGAAAATACAAGAGATCAGTATAATATCATAATATGCAGTAGCTTGAGGAGAGTTAATGTTCGTTATCTTCTTTATACAAAGTTTGAATACCTTACATCAGTTGTAGATTTCAAAAATATTAAATATTAACCCGAAGATGAAATGTATATGATGCAGTCGTTGGGAATGGGTATCTCCCGAAGGAATTAACAGATAATTACAAGAATGTTAAATTCTTCAACAAAAATCATGTTGCATCAATATAAGTAAAAGGAATCAAAGGATGTTTCAAGTCAAGATGAACTTCATCTTTGAACAAAAATTTCACATGAATAAATAATTAACAGGACAACTGGCGCGTATTTGTGGGTTGTTTATTTTCAATTCTTTGATATAATACCTAATAATAATTATATATTTATTGATCTCTCCAGACATTTACAATGTATAGGACAAGTCAAATGAAAAATAGAAAAATTAATTTTCTGGAACTCATTCTACGATAACATTCATCGAAAATTCTGTAGTAACTTTTCACATTCGTACACCCTAAAATAAAATTCTCAGATGCAACCGCTTTTTTGGGTCTTCCAATAGAAGGAAATTTTTTGTCATCCTCTTCATTCCCAATCTTTCTGATTGTGGAAACATTTAGCTAAAATATAAGTCGTTTAGATTCAGCTGAAACATTATATAAATTCACTCACATTGAATATGTTCTCTACCATGATATATTTCAGATATTAGAATATCAGTGTTACCTACTATTAGAATGAGCGGACCTGAATTCTAATAGCACGTTCTGAAACCCAATCTCTTCTCTCTTTTTCAATTACTTTCGGCATTTTCAAAATAAAAATTGATATTAGTTGTGGCAACGGCGTTATGACATTAACGACATCTCATGAGAGCCAACCTTAGTCCGTTCTAGTTACAAAAACTTGGGAAAATTATTTCCTGGCCAACCGAATGCTAATATAAACGTGAATGGAGTATAATTTTCGACATAAATTAGTAATAATGCTCACATATTTTAAACCAGTCCTGAAAATTTCAATTTGTTGATTTGATATCTGATTGAAAACATTTCTCGATAGCAATAAAAGAAGATAATTCCTAAACGTATTCATATGCCTTTATTCTCCTCAACATCTTGGATTATTTAAAGGGATATTTTGGCTATAGTGAATATAGAACTTTATTATCCAGACAAAAAAGACTAGGAATCGACAAGTGCATTGTTTTTCTGAAGGACCACCAATACTTTTAATTACCGAATTTAGTTTTCGAACAACAAACTCAATCTAATTTTGATTGTGTGACCTGATTTCATCAGTGCCGAAGAATGACCAATAATTGTTTCATATTATTGTTAGTTGGATATGTCGAAGTTGATTCAATCTTTTGAATAATATATCGACTAACCAAAAACCGATAACCATTCCTCATTGCTATTTTCCATGCAAATACCACAGTTACTATCGAATTCTGAACCCTTTCATCAAATTATGTTTTGTTATCTGGATAACATCATGCAATAATTCGAACATTGAATTGACATCGGCTGAATTAATATGAATTTGGAATAACAGAAGTGGACTCGATCGAATAAAATTCATTAACTTTTTATTTATTCAACAATTTTCAACTCGAATTGTGATTTTTCGAATGAATATCAAAAATTGGATAATTACGTATAAACATATCACATGTATACAGTAGGAAATTGAAGTGTCTGAAATTTTCGAATATATACGACATTTTAAAGTTTTTTTGATGTATTTCCATGATATCTTAACCCAATCAATTCTGTTTGAAATTTTTGTTTGTCTGTCTCTGTCTATTTTATAGGGTAATCTCCGGATTGGACAACTCGATTTCCAAAGAACTTTGAGTTCTTTGGAGGGGACTCTCCAAAGAAAGTTCCAGTTTTCAGCCATGTTGAAGGAAGTAAGTAAGTTATCAGAAATATAAATCGACGTGTTTTAGCATTTTTAATACAAAGATTTTTTTACAGTCCATACATAGCGTGATACTAAATAAACCAATGACCATTTTGAATTGCTCATCAAAAGTTTGCAAAATTGACTTGTATCACAATTTTTCTCAAAATTTAATATAATCTAAGAGAAATTAGTAATGTTTGCTTGCTCACTGTATATGTATGTCGCTTCGAGAACAGAATTTTATCTCTAAACGTAAATTTAAGTATTTCACAGATAGTTTCCTTTCCGTTTGAATTCCTAAGCGGAATATAAATAAATATAATAAGTGTGAAATAGAACAGTCTTCTTGAGTGGATAATGATGATTATTTCCTTCAAGGTACAAGTTGATGATACTCATTTATCGTTCGATCTCTTATTATTTTGACCGTGATTTCTCGGCCGCTGGACATTGAAATATTATTATACAAAATATGATGATTATGAGCCGTCAATATTGCTTGCAGAAATAAGAAAAGCAACAACAACAAGTTGAAAAGTTTCAATTCAAATGGATCCGAATTCTTTCAAACGTGGATTAAAAATTTAGATTTTAGAGTGTCCAATACTATGAGTTGTTTCAGGCTTGTTCAGGGACAAACTAATGTATATTTGATAGAGATCTGTCGTTATAAACTCGAAAAAAATTTTCAACTTTAAAACTGTCCATTTTTCCTTGAAACCTCAGGAAAATTACGAATTTATTTATCGTTTAAAAAAATATTGGTTGAAGCGAGAAAAAACCATTTTCGAATGAATGCAAAAGAGTGTACTACATATTTCATGTGATACTGAACAAACTTCACAGAGTTACACTCTTACGATTTCGAGAGTTTCTGAAAATATTGTTTCAACAATAACCGTACATTCAAAAAATTCCGGAAATGGAGGCATCGCAGCTTGTGAAAATTTCTGAAAAATCTTTTCATGTTCCTATAAAAATTATTTTATTGAAATAACAATCACAGTTCAATTTTTAGATAGATAAGTTTTCTATGGTAAATACATAAATGAGATTTGAGTGTTATTTGGATCGAATCTTCTGGGACTGGTTCACTCCATCTTTGAAGTATGTAGGTGTAGCTTTCTATTTCTTTAGGTTCGTCTGAATATTGCATTCCTTCAGATTCTTCGTCAACATAATACAGATGACGTTTTAAAGAATGTTTTTTCAAAAGGAAAGTTTATTTTTTATTTCGTCGTAAAAATTGAGGTTTCAAGGAAGAAATTGAGTCCTGTTGAAGTTTAAAATTAGAAATTTGGCTTTTTTAAAGTTGCAACAAATTGAAAGTGCATATTTCGTTGCAATAAATTACTTCTCATTAAGCACATCCAAGTTCATATATATTTAAGTTATTTTTATACAAATCGATACTATTATTTTGAAAATCAAAAAATCGGGTTTTTGCATTTTTCTACATGAATTTCAGGTTATGTTGAAATTGGTAAATGAAAAATCATAGATATTACTATTAACTACAACTATCATTTTCAAACTTTGTCGATACGAAGTATATTTTAGCCGAAAATTTTAAAAATCATTTTCTCCCCTAAAAACAATCTCCAGCCCTGTTCCGGAACTCTGAACGAGTTTTCCTCATCAATATTAATTCATTTATAATTTACACTGAGTCTTCCGACCAACCACGTACCTCTAAGAAATTTTATTCAGATCGGTTTTTTGATATTAGTTTGGAATTTGATTAAATATTGGAAGACTCTAATTAGCAGTGATTAAAATGTCAAAATTCGTCAACCCCTAATTATATATATATATAATCGTTTTCTCACTGTTGGTTACAGACATTTAATAAAACTTCATATCGTTATCAATATTTCAAGAGTCAACGATAGGAGGTTATTTTACATGTCTGTACTTTCTATATTTTTTTGCAGAAATACTTAACTCGAGTTCAGTGAGAAAACGATTATATATATATAATTAGGGGTTGACGAATTTTGTTACTATTACACATTGTAAAGAACTATTGCTTGTTTGAAATTTCGATAACGTACTAAGACGCAATGAACCTCAACAAATTACAACATATTATATGCAGGGGGTGAGTCTGAAGAAATATTTTAACAGTAGATTCTTGAGGTCAAAAGAAACACTTATTCTTTCACCATTTTTTCCGAATCTTCTCGGTTAAAAAGATACAGGCTGTTGAAAAACTATAAAAAAATTTGTAGTTCTATTCCACAAACGGTTTTATCAAATTAAATGAATTTCGGAATATAGTTTTTCATTTATATGATGAATCTACACACAACACAAGATATCAGCCACGTCTTCCAGTTTTCTCATTATGACCATTACGTACCATAAAAATACCAAAAATTCAATGAACTCAATTCTAGAAACTCCAACTCTAGTTGGACGCTATCTAATGAATATTTCAACGTTTTGTAAAATAAAAGTTTTCTCGTTAAATATGCCGTTTTCGAGTAATTTGAAGTTTAAAAATAAAACATATCTGTGATATTCGGAAAATTGGGTACTTTGGCTGAATGCAACTCTGTTTAAAAAATCCACAGATGTGCAGTGGTATAGATTTAGCTTGTTATTCAGAAGGAAATTTTGATTCTCCAGGGGTGGCATTGCTCATTATGAAATCTTAAAATGGCTTTATCCTTTTATCAGGGACGAATCGGAAAAAATGAATGGTATAGGAAAAAAATGTTTCTTTTCTCCTAAAGAATCTACTGTTAAAATATTTGTACGAGTCAAACACTCGCCCTGTGTTAGACATATTCAATGTCTTGATGGGTGCCATCTTCTGTCATTTAGAATTGTAGGTAATGGAGGGTTAACCCTCTAATGCCCAAGTTTTTTCTCCTTTTTTATAATTATTTCCGTATAGTTTCAAATTGGCTTATGTAATCTACATCTTTTTTTCGCAAATAGTTAACTGATTTACATTAACACCTGTTCTCACAAAATAAACCTATATTGAAGGCGGACATGGGCAGAATAATTTTGTATCCACTTATATGCAACCAGTCTCAAGGCGGACTTGGGTATTAGAGGGTTAAATACATTATTAAAAAGATGTGCATAACATTTTTCTTGCATTTCTGCGGAATGCGAGCTCGTTTACGCCTCGGATATCAATTCAAAGGCTCGACTATAATAAACAGTTTTTCGTCCTTTGTACATAAATAACAATTTTTTCGATGAATAATTTAACTAATTCACATCGAACTCACAGCACTACTGTAAGTGTATTTGCCAAAAAATGTATTTAATTAATCGTTTTCAGGGTTCTTACCAGCCGTCTCAAAAAATTACGCAGAAAAGCATCCAGAAGAGGAAATCGAGATAAAAGATAAAGCTTTTTTTTTTCATTCCGACCCATACAAATAATATTAATAGATATTTATCCTCTCGGTTCCGCCTCTGAGAGAAAATAACCACATTTAAAGTTGCCTAAAAATCAACTGACCTACTTCAACGCATGCACTAGAGACATTTACCTCTCATATATGGTGTTACGGCAAGCACCTACATTCGAATTTGACTTTTCTCGTTTCGTTTATTCCCATTATAATACCGAAAGACACCGATGCTTTAAAACAACATTTATGAGTTACTGCGCAGTTTGAAGGTTCCGTTACTCCATCGATTCTCTATGTTCCTGAATTGGGGGTACAAACGAAGAGTGAAGATTCCTTGAGTAATTTCAAGAAAAAAGAGTCCCATTAACCTGGGATAGCAAACGTTTCGTTTTCGAAACACTGGGTGTTAAAGTTTGAATTTTTTCCAAGTTTTTTTCTGATAGTATCTACACTTCACAAGACATTCAACTGAAATTTGGCATAGACATTACAATTGAGAGTTTACACCATGTGATATGCCAATTTCGATAGCAAATCTACAGGGTGATATTTTTTTCTGGAACACTGTAGCCTGTTTTCCCCCAGAACTTTATTTTGATGAGCCTGTGTTAATTCGAAAATTTCGAACGATTCTTCTGGAATCCTCAGAAAAATCCAAATTCAGTTGAGTTGTGGTGAATAAATTCATTGTAAGTTTTGACACATCAAATTGAACATTTGTGTTGAATATCTTGTGGAGTGTATAGATAATATAAGAGAAAAACTCAACTTAAACACCCTTTATCTCGAAAAAAAAATCGTTTGCGGTCCCATGTTTATGGAACTTTTTTTCTTGAAATCTTCAAGGCATCTTGTCTTTTCATCTGTACCTACAAATTAGGAACACAAAGTATTTTGAGAATAGAGAAGACAGATATTACTAATTTTAAAAGCGTTTGCAAACGCAGAAAATGCCATAAAACTGAAAGGAATGTGAACGATCTCACAAAATTTTCATATTCGATAACGATGCTAAAAGCTGGACAATTCTTTTTCACAAGTACTATAGAAGATCTGGAGCCATTGAAGCTGAAAAACCGAATCATATGATTTCTACCAGGATGAGTTATTTAACCACTACACGTGTTTTTTAGCTTCATTATAAACTTTTATTAAGTATAGGCCACATGCATTCAATCATTGAATCTGAATATTTGAATTTTCCGCCTGAAGAGGGAGCAGCCAATAAATATGAAATATGTTTCATCTAGTGGGCCAGGCCATTAAACCAACAATAAGTTAACGTATATCTTAATGGCTAATGGTTTTTGCTCAGTTCATTACCACTTAGATAACTGCGAAAACGTTATGAATTTGATAAGCGAAAATGTATTTTCAGTTCACTGTCGGTGTACGTATAAATTTTTAGTTCGATATTTAATGTACATGAGTTTGAAAGATGAATGTGAGCAACATCGGACAATGCATAATCATTGAACTCAACATGTGATCATTTTCACGACAACACACTTTTTATCATACTGCTTAAAAATAATTTGAGAACAATGGAGAATGAAAAAATTCACAATTTTCATCAACCCCTCTATACAGGGTGTTTCACGAGTAAACGAACAAATGAAAACTGTGCATAGAGTGCATTGAACTGAGTTCAAAAAGACCCCATATAGGTGACTTCGGTACTGCGTTTCTATTACACAAAGGGTTTCCTGAAATTTCTCAAATTTTCGATTGGCTAACTCCAAAAATTCCCGATCTATTCGACTGAAAAATTATATTTAGGTTAAAGTTGTTAGTTTCAATGAAACATCGAATTAAAATTTGACACAAATCAGGAACGCGCTCAATGAGTCTTTATTTAACTTCACCTATAAACATATATACGAAGCTTTAGGCCTTAAACTCAATATCGACCAAACCAAAATCCTGGTAAGTCTCCCAGAAAGCCTTCAAACACATATCAGCCTGGAGAATGAAACCCTAGAACAGGTCGAGCAGTTCAAATAATTGGGAAGCTTCATAAATACTAGGGCTGACCTAGACACGGAAATACAAAACCGTATCAATTCTGCATCACGGGCATTCTGGAAGCTAAAGGTCAGAGTGTTTCAAAATCACGATCTTAATCTGAAGACCAAGACAGCTGTTTACAAGGCAGTGGTCCTCCCAACGCTTCTTTACGGAAGTGAAAGCTGAACGCCCTACAGGCGACATATTAAACAGCTTGAACAAACGCAACAACGTCATCTAAGACAGATAATGCACATCAGATGATTCCACAAAGTTTCGAATGCAGAAGTCTTGCAACGCGCGAGTTGTACAACAATTGAGAGTCAAGTAACGAGGGCCCGACTCAGATGGAGCGGCCACATTCTGAGGATGCAAGACACAAGACTCCCCAAAATAGCTCTATATGGCGAATTAACTGAGGGAGCCCGGAAACCAAAAGGCCAGTATAAGCGGTTCAAGGATACACTACATCAATCCCTGAAATTAGTTAATACCAATCATAACTGGGAACAACTAGCGTTAGACAGGTCACAGTGAAGGTCTTTGGTACACAGTTATAATGGAGAATCGAGAAGGATACAGCGGCGGCCAGATCTGGTTGGTGACTATCCATGCCCTGAGTGTGGAAGGATCTGCAGGTCACGGTTGGGTCTCTTCAGAAATTATAAGTCTGTTCTTTTTTATGTATTTTGTTGATTAATCCCCAGTAACGGGATACAGCAATGAAAGAATGAATGAACTTCAAACACATGGGAAACAACCTGTATGTAGTTTTTTAATCAACATTTTCGTTTTCTGCCTGTATGATTGTCAAAGTATATGAATCATTAGGTTGCCCCACCTGTGGATCATGTTTTATTAATAATTGTTGTTTATGAAAATGGATTTATAAATTCTTAATTGCATTTTTTTCTTCAAAAACTATTCTGTTGAATGTATTAGACAATTATACCATACTCGGTTATTCAAAATTGTCATTCACAATGATAAAAGGTTTTGTAATTGACAATACATAAACTGAAAGGAAAAACTACGCCATCTTGAAACTAATAATTAAAACTAGCTCATCAAAATCCACTTTCTCCACAATTTTTGGTCCTCTTTATGAGGCTCATAAAGTCTCGTTTTATCACATGAGGATTTTCACGAATTTTATCGAAAACACCTTTCATTCGATTGAATAATTGTTCCTTTGTGAGTTCATCGGGAACAGAGAGAAAGTTGAAGAATATCTAATGCTGAAACCTCTGAAGATTTGAATATCGAAATGAAATGAATTCGATACAATACATTTCATTTTATACAATCTATATCAATAGTTCAGCTTAGTGTGTCATAAAAAGTTCCTAATTCAAATAAAACTACACTACGAAATCGAAATATAATAATGAACTCACAACAGAAATTTAAGAGTTCATAAGGATTTATATTTTTGAAAATGTACAAAAAGCCCTCTTTTTATATTTCGAGATTGAAGTCCTTTATCTAAACCGAATGCACGGAACAACCGAATAACAACGTCATTAAATTGTCGTTTACACAGAGCACGTATACAAACAAATTGAACTGTTCACGGGCCCTATATTGAGAAGATAGATTCTGGCGTAGAGAATTAATTCGAAAGCTATCAGATTTCCAATTGACGCGCGGTTCTGTACATCGAGTTACAATCACTTTACCAAGGACGAATCTATCAACATGAATGTAGGTTTCGACTTGCATTATGCGGGTATGACATGCTGTACATGATAGGTTAATTCGATAATCCAGAAATATTTGAATTTTCTCAATAATTGAGATGAGCTTAGTCCTTTGAAAGGTATATAAATCCGATAGCTCTAGTATTACAACTTTAAGGCCTAGATATACGGGGTGAGTCTGACTCGTACAAATATTTAAACAGTAGATTTTTGAGGTCAAAACGAAGACTTTTTTCCCGTACCATTTTTGCCGAATCGGCTCGGTTTAAAAGATACAGGCTGTTAACAAACCGTAGAAACATGTTATTTCGAGTTCTCTCTCCATCTCACCAACGGTTTCAATGATCTTCGGGATTCAACATATCCATTTCCCGAAGCGTCGTCGACATATAGCGATATCAGCAGGGATCGGATGCGAACCTCCGATCATTGAACAAATTAAGTCGAAAATATAAATTGTGATGATAGTTTTAGAGTATATTGTAAGGAAAATTTTTAGCGGCATGCAGACGGGAGTTGAATTCTGAAATAAGTACCACCCAGAGCAGGATTCGAGCCTACGACCCCCTGATTACCGGTCAGGTACTCTTCCAACAGAGCTACCCAGGCAGACGTGAGGATCCATCTGCAATGTCTGGAAACTACTATCTTCAGAATTCTCGTGTTAGTATTATCACTTCCGAACTGTGGCGTTCGAAAGCAATTGGAAATGTTTTCTACTGTATTTGTGTAATACTGCATGAGATTTTATCTAATTACAGTGCCCTGATGAAGACATTGAATATGTCGAATTGAAGGTGTTTCTTTGCAATTCTGACCTCTCCAGTCATCCTCGGTCACATTCGAAATACATTCAAACAATTCAGAATTTGATGACGAATACATTTTCGGAATAAAATATAAGACTATCCATTTGAAAAACGAAGTTGTTATTACTTCCTGAGTAAAAAAGGGTATTTCAGAATTGAGCAATCTATTTTGGAATTTGGACAGAATGAATGAACAATTATGATGGTTCATGCAGTATGATTTTGCCAACGTTTCGGAACATCTTGTTTCTTTCTCAAGGCTAGAATATATTAGAATAATAGACACCGTCCACGAACCAATAATTAACACCATGCAGACGTTAGACAACCGCAAATACATAGCTCGTGCGAGAAAGTAGCCTACCACGTGCAAATTCGACAGCGATGTGATATTGTAATTTGTATCGCACTAAGCAGGTAGGTCGGTAGGTAGGTTCATATCTTGGAACATAAACATGTGGAATGGCAAATAAATATTTGTTGTTGTCCAAAGACTGGACTGAAACAGTTGCTTAGTGTCAGTGTATTCGTTCAAATAAGGAAGAAAGCGAGCAAAAGATTCTAGGAGCAATCTTGGTATATGTGATAGGTAAGTGAGCGATGTAAAAAAATGAAATATTGAAACAAACATGGACATTCTAAGATGCCATTAACTATTATTTTCAGTCAAAAACCGAATTGGGTCAAAATTATCAAGGAAGCCATGATAAGATCCAAATTATAATGAAATGGTTGAGTCAGTCGCCAGTGTCATCTCCAGATGAATTATGTTTCTCGATTTTATGTTTTATGGCAGACTTCCTATAATGCAGGTCACACACTATCAAGAAAAAAAATTTAGAAATGTCGAGACTTTTTCAAAAATTTAAAAAGTTTAGTAAAGAGTATAGCCTTTTCGAACAATGACCACAGCCTGACAATGCCTTTGCATACTTTCGAACAGATTGATGAAGTAGCCTTGATCAATTTCTGTCCAGAGTTGTGGAAAAAGCTGCCTGAGTTCTTGAAGTGTAGGTGCTGGTGGGCGTGAGCTATTTTCTCCTCATAGACTGCCGAACTCTTTTAAAAACACCAGAGTCGTTTCTTATTGAGTTATACCCAGAAATTATCCGATCTCTTAAATCGTCCACATCTTCCACGGAAAGAGTAAAAACTAAAGACTTTAGATAGCGCACAAAATAGAATAATGGTGTAGAGACCGCAAAGCGGAAAAGGACCGTAGAATGCAGGAAATTCGTTCTTCGTAACAAAGCGTTTTTCAAGAAATCATCAAAGGATAAAATATCCTCAAAATAGGAATAACCTCTTGAATTTTTGCCGCATGTTTACCTTACACCCTGTATAAGGGAGTTAACATTTGATCTCTCTTAAATGAACATTTGGTGGACAAGAATCGGCAACTATTGAAACGGTCACGAAATTTTTGAACTCTCTTGAGTTTTGTGGAGCATTGTATTTTACCGATCATTTTTAGCACTTGAAAGTTTTGTATACTTTAGCGCTCAAAGATCCATTTGATTTCCCATCAACGAATTCCGAGGAGTTCATACCACGGGACTTTCTAGCCATCCGTTTTAGCCGTCATCATCATAGTTGCTGTATCCCGTTACCGAGAATAAATCTTCAAAAGGGCCCCAAAACTATTGGTGCGATCAAACATAATTTCTTAGGGCTACTTGCGACTGTGTGCCCTCCTATGACTGAAGAGACCCAACTGTGACCTACAGATCCATCCACACTCCGGGCATAGATAGTCACAACCAGATCTGCCCCCGCTGTATTCATCTCGAGTCTACATTGTAGCTGTGGACCAAAGACCTCCACTGTGATCTGCCTAACGCTAGTTGTTCCCAGTAATGATTGGCTTTAACTGATTTCAGGGATTAATGTAGTATATCCTTAAACCGCTTATACTGGCTTCCTGGTTTCCGGGCTCTCTCAGTCAATTCGCCATACAGAGCTATTTTGGGGAGTCTTGTGTCTTGCATCCTCAGAATGTGGCCCTCGTTACGCGAGTCTCAATTGTTATACAACTCGCGCGTTGCAAGACTTCTTCATTTGAAACTATGTGGAACCATTTGATGTGCATTATTTGTCTTTGATGACGTTGTTGCGTTTGTTCAAGCTGTTTAATATGTCGCCTCTAGGGCGTCCAGCTTTCGCTTCCGTAAAGAAGCGTTGGGAGGACCACTGCTTTGTAAACAGCTGTCTTGATATCCAGATTGAAGTCTTGATTATGAGATACTCTGTCTTTTATCTTCCAGAATGCCCATGATGAAAAATTGATACGGTTGTGTACTTCCGTGTCCAGGTTAGCCCTAGTATTTATGAAGGTTCCCAAGTATGTATTCGAACTGCTCGAACTGTTCTAGAGTTTCACCCTCCAGGCTGATATCTGTTTCAAGGCTTTCTGGCGGACTTACCAGGATTTTGGTTTTGTCAATATCGAGTCTAAGGCCTAAAGCTTCGTATGTATGTTTATGGGTGTCCAACATTATCTGGAGATCCTCTGAGCTAGTAGCTATAAGTGCGCAGTCGTCTGCATATTAAAGTTCCGTAATAAGCAATTATCGAGACAGCTATGGCAAAAATATTGAACAGTAAAGGAGTTAACACGATGTTTGTTGCATTCCAGTCCAGAGTTGGTTGAAATGGTCAGTTGAAGAGCCATTATGCTGTATTCTAACGTTTGTTGACTACCAGAATGTGGGCTGTTGCCAGAACACTTGAACGATAAGTAGGAGTTTCGAATATTACAATAGTTCTCATTTTCGTCGAAAAGATGGCAGCACTTAACGAACGTCTGTTTTCAATTTCACCAGGATACGAATTGCAGCCAATGGCGAGACTTCTCGAGGAATTTTTTCATGTGGAAATTCATAGATGAGATAATTGCGCGTCGGAAAGTTAATAACACAAATGAATATCTGTTCTTAAATGAAGAAAAAATTTTTTTCGTTTTACGAATAAAAAAATGTCTGACTTTCCGAGAGGACAAACTGATTGAACTGAATTATAATGAAAAAATGAGTGGTTTCTGACGTAAATTATTCATTTTCTGCTTTTGAACTGACCTCTAAAACGGTGTAAACCCCTCTTAAGATAGCTTGTTATTTGGGTGAGTAGCTTAATCGAAAATGCGGATTCCGGGGTGCCGTTTGCCACACAATAATAATACCCCCCCGAATAACGCATTAATCAAGCGTCAGTATATAAATCTGGCCGGTCTCCTGGTTCGGCAGACCAATAATTTGTCCTTCATATTGTCGTCCCGGGAATTTATCGGCACCTGCACTCCGTCCGAACGGGATATACCGGGACTCCATAAATTACAGGCAGGGGACTCACCTGGATATAATGTCGTCCTGACTCACTGCTCGCGGAGTTGGCGGACGGTGGAGGCCTAAATTCGAGGAATGAACTGATTCGGAGTAGTGGTGGGAGGCCTTTGTTGCTGCAAAACGGGAACAATAAATTAAAGGCTGTCATAAAGATTTATCTGATACTACGTAGAATAAAATCCACTTGATTTTTTCGATAATATTCACTAGAATCTGCAAAGGAGGTCCTAGAATGGATTTCTGGAGGGGTAATAATTGAATGAACAATTTGAATTTAAAATTAAAACTTCAAGTAATACCCTGTAGGTATCTCGAATACGAAGCAATCGCATTCCCATATTTATAGGAATTTTTTCTCACAATTGTACGAGGAATCTCTCCTTTCAATTCATTATTATATTTTTTTCTTAGTTTTTTCCTAAATAAAATTCAAAAAATCGAATGGTTATAGTGCTCTTGGGGGGATAATTACCCCCTTTATGCCCCCAATCTCGTTGAAATTTTATGAAAATATCTAAAATAACCAGATGCATGTCCCATTTCCGTCAATGATCATACACGGTGAGTATTCGACTTGTATACTTATACGGGAAGTCCGGAAGAGTTGAATCCCTTTTCACTCTGAAGCTCTGCAGTTGTATCTGTAAATGGAAGCAACTTATTTTTGGCGTGAAGATATCATGCCCAAATAGGTACCGATAGAAAATAGTAGATTCATTCAATTTCAAAGTATTTCTTTTCAGTTTATTGTCAGGCAACAATTTTTTCTACTTGATTTGCTCCTGACAAATTAGTGCAAGAAAAATTTACACACAAGCAAATCGTTTATTTCAATTCTTTAATTGATTTTGTTCGAGATATTGCGAGTGAAAACCCTAAAAAGTTTCAGAAAAAAAAGTGTTTCTTTTAACCTCAAGAAATACTGTTGAAATATTTGTTCGAGTCAAAGATTCACCCTGTATAACAAGGGCAAAAGCGCTCGGACACTCCGACTTTTCCCAGGTAGCCAACTTATAAGATCAATCTCGAAATAGTAGCACTTCAACATTAGCAGCGGGTTTCATAAAACTTTGATTGATGCGATCAACGGTTTGGACAGTCACTTGATTTCTGAAAAGAAATCACTGAAACCTTTTTATTTCTGAATATATTGAACAAGTAGCAATTGAGAATAATTTAATGGACGTATGAACATTATAATTTGATGCGAGAATGATATTCTGAATGATCATGACTGGATTATCGATTGAAAACAAATTGACGTCTTTTGGTCAATCAAGCGTTGATTCCTTTATGAAACCCGAGGTTAGTGTTACAACCCCAACCCGTATAATTTGAATAGGGAAATGGAGTAGGGGAGACTGGGGAGGGTTGATACGTTTTTGGAATATTTATTTTTGTAAAATGAATTATATGAAGAAACAGGACTTTTATAACATTATAAAATTCTTCGATTAATCGTTCAACGAAATAAATATAGAATTCTCAAAATATAAACATCCTATTCTGTACAAAACGTTGAACACAAAAACATGCAAACTGTCTCAAGCCTCCCCACATATGGGAGGATTGATACGGTGTACTGGGAGGCATGAGACACATAAACTGAAAATATAAGCCCCATTGTTATCACTTGCAAATGTCACATATAAACATTTTTGTGCCATTTCTAACACGGTCACATTCTTCTTGGCACCATTGCGAGCACACCTGACGCCTGATCCAGAATTACTAGATCAGTAGGTAGGTCAGCAATGATACTGGTTTGCTTTGGTCCCGTAGGTGCAGAAACATGTTCAGAAGGTAGGTTGGATGGTAAAAACGCCTTTGTGTAGGCCTGTCCAACCAGCTCCGGAATATTTTTTAAAGATGATACATATATCAGGCCTCCCCACCCTAAATGTCTCAAACCTCCCTGAAAGCAAGTTTTAAAGTAATTTATGTTTTCATTTTATACCCATGCATTTTGGCAACCTAATAAAACAGTAAATTAAGTAGGTTTATGCATATTTCCCAGTCAAATGTTTGTTTATGCCGAAAAATTAATGCATGATCATAAAACCCTTAAGTAACGTGAGTAAATACTTACAATTCCTCACCTCGAAACACTCTTTGTTGAATATTTCACGAACGAACTACTGTTAGCCTTACAGATTAAGGTCATGTAGTGCTTTCTGCCAGAGAATAGTGTTCACCAGTATATTACTTTTGAAAACGGCTACAGACCGCGGATATAAGCCTGTATCAAGCCTCCCCATGTATCAATGCTCCCTAGTCTCCCCTACATGATTCTTCATTCGAAAGGCCTTTCTATTCTGAGTTTAGCAAATTGAATTTTTTTCCATTCAATTCTTTCGTTTTCGAAATATTTACATTTAAATCCCGAACAACTATAGTTTTTTCTTCAAGCATGCTGTGTAAATCAATGGAATTCTCACTCATACGTTCTGCAATTTCAATGATAAATTTGCTGTAGGTTCCTGCACTGGTTAAGTTATTTACGAAAAATAAAGAAATTTTTTCAACTTTTTCTGTCAATGAAAAAGCTATATTTATCTTAGTTGTTGATGACAGAAACGAAACAGCAATATTTTGAAGTCTGGCATATGGCAGTTAACGATTATCGTCGAAACTGAACTCAGAAGAGAAAGGCCTTCGAAATGAAGTATCATACCATTTTCCCTCTTTGAAATATACGGGTTGAGGTTGTAACACTAAGGGCCGGTTGCTCAGTTTAGGATCAAGCCGAGATTTAGGTTGATCCTAGATCAACCTGACAGAATTCACCAGAAATGTCAAAATTAATCCAGAATCAACTTTAATCCCGAACAGAGCAACCGGGCCTTAGTGTTGAAGTGATGCGGTTTTGAATTTGATCTTAGAAATTGTCTCCCTGAACTCAAAAATCGATGTGTTTGAGCGTTTTTATACAATAGGGAATACTCCTTCTGATGAAACTATGTATTTTTTATTGAATATCTCTGAAACGTCACATTATGAAATAACCATTTCAACCGTTTCCCAAAAAAAATTATGTTGAGTACTTAAAAATGAAAAATAAAAATGGTTATTTAAAATTCAAAGCGTTTCGTTTCTATTGCACAAGTTGGCAACATCGACTGAAATATGCGTTGATAATAAAGGACAACAAATACACTATCTTGATGAGATAGACAAAGATGTCTGTATATGAAGTCTGCGACGAACGAGGAAGGTCGTAAAATTTCATGGGATTTTTATGCACGGTTGCTGTTGAGGCTCGCCAGTGAGTACGCGCCTTATGATGGCTGTAAATCAACAGCTGTTATTTCATAAACAAGCCATTGTTCTTTTTATTTTCTAGTAAGCGCTGTTGCCAAATCGTTAACTAGAAACGAAGCGATTTAAATTTCAAAACCTCATATTTGAAGAATGATTTTGAATAGTTTCCGCAGTGCATTTGAAAAATTCTTGAATGAAACTCATAATTATTCAGTTTAAACTTGCATATGTTGTGATAACCCACTTGAGAAGAATTGCCCATTGAATTTCAGTGGCCTACACTGTATAGGAATGAATCCATTAATGACGACAATCATGCATTGATAGCAAGTCTAGCATGATAGATTTGCTATTAATGCATAATTGTCGTGGACTGTCAAACTTCCAAGACATCGACACTCGATCAATAGAAAAAAAAAATACCATAACATGCTTCGACTAGTCCCGTCAATTCCGCATTGATCCTAATATGAAGAGGCTACTCAATTTAGCTCAGCTCCCACCGACCTCACCTGAAATCAGTTAGGAAAATCGCCCGAAAGACTAGCGTCAGCGTCCATCAGCCGGTCGAACACCCGGTACGCCAGTTGCATAATGATGTCGAACGCGAAGACAGCTAGCATCGTCGTCGTTTGGCACGTTCGCACATTCATTACGTCCGCCTGTCATGCCGCGGGCGGGCTTCGTGCCAGCCTAGACCGTCAGGGAGCAGCGGCTGATTCTCACGCGATTTTCATGACAACGAATGCCTTTTCCGACAAGGAATTCCCGAAGCGCCGCCAAATACGACGGGAGAGAACGGTCCGGTTCATTGATACCCGTTACGAGTGAACGGAAAGTTGTAGGTGGCGAAAATAACCTGGAAAATCAAAAAATTCTTGTCTTCTTTGAAGTTCCGGCAGTGAGTACGTCTTCGTTGCGCAGTATGGTTGATTCTGGGATCGCTTCGAAGCGTCAGGTATTCAGTTCGTAGCACGCCTACAGTAACAAACCAACAACGAACGTCATGAATGTCATGAAATACTAATGGGATTTTTATGGCTGTTGCAGGTTCGGTTTGTCAGTAGGCCTGTACGCGTTCTCTCTTCGGATAGTCCCGGATCGGTCGAAAACAGCGGACATTCAACGTGAACACGCTTGTACCAAAGAGTTGATACTCTTTGCTTGTACCTTTCCCAACATCTGTTCAACTACTTCAGACCGATAAAGCCAGTGAGTACGCACCATGAGATGCTATCAAATACAAGGAAATGAAAGCATTTGATTTCAAGAAGTTGATAGAGTATACAGGGTTAGTCTTTTACTCGTACGAATAAACTGCTCCACATGAGTTAGGGATATTGACTTAAATTGCAGAAAAATATAGTTAAAGATTTTTGTGATTAAAATAGGTTGATGATTATCTAATCTTCTTTGGAGCATATCCCATGCATGTTCTATGCAATTCAAATCTAGTGAGTACGGAGGTATTGGTAAATGTGGAATACCAACCTCCTCGCGCGCATTCTCAACTATGGCTGCACGGTGCGGTCTAGCGTTATCGTCTAAAAATTGTAAAGTTTCACCAAAAGCAGCGTGAAAATTTGTCACAACATTGTCAATGACATGCTCCCTATAGTCAGGCGGTCATATTCCCAGGACAAATGTGTAGATCTGTGCGCCCGTTGAAACATATCCCGGCCCATACCATATCACTACCCCCTCGGAATGGATGGACATAGCGATGATTACGGGGTATGCGTGGGATTGTCCATACCCTTATTCTTCGAGAATCTGAAAATCGTCCATATCTGGATTCATCAGTGAAAAGGACACTACGCCATTGATCGGTCCAATTGATATGTTGCCTTGCTCATTCCAGTCTTTGACGCTTATGGTCACGTGTTAATGGAACTCCTCTTAATGAGAGATTCAGCTCTCTCAAATGCCTGATGGTTTCGATGGAAACTTGGACCCCATCTGCATTTTGAAGAGTATTCCGTAGCATTCTACACGTAGATGTAGGGTTTCTTCTCGCCGAAACGGTGATGAAACGATCTCGAGCAGGTGTTGTTTTTCGTAGTCCACCAAGCCTTGGTCTTTCCAACACGGAACCTGTCTCCCTGAACCTATTCAAAAGTCGAGATATCACACTTTGGCTGACTTGGAGCCTTTCCGCTACAACAACCTGAGTTAGGCCACTCTGTTGCATTCCGATAGCCCTATTAGCCTCAGCGTTTGTTAATTTACGTCTTGGCATTTTCAGAAAACTCGTTTCAAATCGAAGCAGTTGATAAACTGACTTCATTTCAAAATAAGAACATTCATAAAGCATATGCAAAGAACCAAACTTTAGAAAAAAGGCGACCAGATTGACGAAATGTCTCATATTGATTTTTGTTGGATCGATTCAAGTTGTTATTGAGTTTTAAATGATTTTACAGCGATTTTCTCGAAGATTACATACTTTCAAAAACGATTGAATACGAAATCCCTAACTCTTGTGAAGCAGTTTAGTACTCTTAACTGGTTAATTCAATTATGCAATTTGCAATTGTTGATCTACCCGCGGGAGGTGGTATAAATAAAAGAACCAAAAAAGAGAAAGGAAAGGAATTGCAGAGTTTTATCTTATTCAAAATTCCACCTAATACATAATGTAAAAATGTATTGAGTAAGGAATATGTTGCATTCATTAACCCAGATAGTTTATTTTCCTGAAATTATTTTCATCCAATATCGAATAATGAAGTAATATTAATTTATTCGTGTCCTTGAGCATTAAGACATTCACTTGTGAATAATGCACAATTATGCACTGTCTATCGCACATTCATTAATCACTTGTTACTTGTGGGTCATGGGCCATCACAATATTCGGTACCCTTGCAAACTTCATCGAGATAATCACAAACAGGGGCTCTCATAATACCTAACATGAATATTTTCATCCAAAATCAATCCAGAATGTTCTTGCCGAGGATCTTGCTTTTGATATTGTACGGTTAAAAGAGGAAGTAAAAATACTTACAGAGCTGAGGCGAGTACGAAGCTTCCGATGAGGCTGGGGCGGGAAAGGCACTTTCGGGCTTAGCGACTATTAGGACTACGCGATCCTGTGTCGTCTTCAACGTGGCGACGGCTTCTTCGTGTGTTACGTTTTCCAGATTGACTTCTCCTTTCTGAAATAAATGAAATGATTATTAGAACGAAAGAAAAACTGAATGGCAGAGATCTACGTAAAGATTAACCACTGAACAGAAGACAAGCAGTCATCGGAAAATAGTAGTGTTAGATCGGTTTCGCTCTTATTTGAGTTTTTCAGTGCCGCATAACTCAACCAGCGATGATGTTTAGAGCATAGGATATATTCTACTATTATTCAGAGCCATTTCTGCGTCAAACATAATATGAACATATGACTGAAACGACATTGTTTCAAATGGCTCAGTAGATCAGAGTCTATCTGATTAATTGGATCGGGTCACTTGAAAAAATTGCATACTTTATTGAAAGTGCTTGTGTTGACAAAAGGCTACCATTTTTTCCGAGTCGGACCTGATAAAAAGATATAGGCTGTTGAAAAACCATAAAAAATGGTATTTTAGTTCCATCTAACAAACGGATTTATCGAATGAAATGAATTTCGGAATATAGTTTTTCATTTATTTGGAGAATCTTTTTCGAACACAGAATGTCACTCACGTCTTCAATATTTGTACGAGTCAAAGACTCGCCCTGTATTTCATTCCATTTTTAAGTCGGGCAAGATACGTTCTATAGAGCAAGCAGAAATGTATGTTATTCTTGTCTGTACGCTAGAAAATATTCGCAAAGGTTACTGCTTAGAAATATTGAAATCCTTCTTTGATGTCGAAGTCTGCCGATCCAAAATGTCCGATACGAGCAAATATACAGTGTGAAATGGAAATTAAGATTTAATTCCTTATCAAAAAACAGTTTTCGTCTTTACTATAATTTTGTTTTTTTTAACAGGTCCTCCTTATATGCAGCACAGATACAGATGTCACATAAGAGGCTCTTTTAAATTTTTTTATTAGAAATCAGAAAACTGACAAAAATTTAATTGAGCTGATAGTCTGACAGACCGAGAAGGCAATAAAAAATTTTTTTGTGATGTTCCCCTGTAATGTCAGTATGATATCCGTCTACTAGGCGAATTCGATTACAAAGAGAATTCAAGCATATACGACTTACGCTATGTACCTGAGGATAAATTATGTTTTTCTCAATAACCGTTATTGTTATAAAAAAATTACAAATCAAGCTATCAAAAATCAAATTTTTAATGGTATAATATGAATAAAGAAAAAATGTTTCTTACGAAAGCAACTTTAGGGATGGTTATTTTACCCGTTTTAATTATGAACAGTACCAGCATTTTTTTTTTGACTGCCTCCTCGCTATCATACAATGCCTACTCAATTCTATTTCTGCCAGTTTGCTGATTTCTCAGGAAAAATAAGAAATTGCTTTGCAGGTGCTATTTTTAAGGGGCTGTATCTAAGCAGATATTACTTGAAAAAAAATCTGCATGACATTATTTTTGACATTTCGAATTTTCTACTATTCATTTACTGTATATTTTTTCTCCTCTGTTTTTTGTTCAGAATAGACTAAACATTGGAACTTCGAAGTGACGTCATTTTTGAATCAATGGTTTCCTAAAGTAGAAGCCACCACAAAAATATACACAAAAAACACACTTTCTATCATTCTTCAGTTCAAATTAAAGGGTTAGTTCGCAATATAATATATGTAAATAGTCGCTATAAAAACGCGGCCACGAACGTCGACCCAAAAGCGTGAAATAGGCAAATGATCGAAGATTCATCTCAAATTCTCCTGACTATTTAAAGACGACTCCAATTATCGATAAAACCGTAAAAGCGATATGTCGAAATTCCTAAGGACGTGACGATGAAAATTTTCATCGTCCCGAACGTCCCATAAATAAAACGATCAAGAGCTTCGGGTAGAAGTTATCTCTGGAGTTGGAATTGCTCCAGAACTGTAATTGGAAATCACTCGCCAATTCATTCCGGTTCGTCCGTGAGAAATTGAGATGAGAAATCGAAGGGGATATGTGGATATTGTTTCAAATTACAGGAGGTAATATGTTGGAGACTAGACGCGAATTCATTTCGTGATATAGATACCATTCATTTTGAAATAACGTCAAATTTGTCGAGGGTTCTTGTACCGTTGATAAACGTCAAATATAATACAACGACTTTGTTAAGATTTATTTATATCAAGGAAACATACTTCGAGATGTTGTGCCTGGCGAATGTTTATTGTAACTATTTATCAGTTATGAAATGCCTAATTTTGTTTTGCACTGTGAGTTCCGCAAGAGCTCACAAGTAAAACAAAATTGCATTTCTTAAAGTATTACACACATTTTATCTAATTTTGAATAAAGTAATAGTGAATATAGAAAATTATTGATAAAAATTGTGGAAACATAAATCAATTCTCCTGACTGCTATCACTGTCACTATCATATGTCAGTTTGACATTTTGTAAATAAATAAGCCAGATCGTACGGTTTTTAAAAAATGATTCAAGTTCTGAAGAGCTGCCAAGCGATGTCCAAGTGGCAGCAGGTAATGCTTTTCATCAATGTTTTCTAGAAATTCAAAGGTAGTCCAAGATTTGGCTTACGAAAAATTTATAACTTGGTGTGATGAGAAGAAGATGAAACATAAACCCTACGGCTGGCTTTTAGTTGAGCGCCTTGGGCTGTTGTCCCGTCTGCCCCCCCACCCCCAAAGATCGCTACTGTTTTAGGTTACATAGAAAGTATCACAGAAACTGGAGAGAGGGGAAAATAAGGTTGATACTATTTTTTTCACTTCATCACGAAAAACTCTCCTCACTTAAATAGAAACTATTGAGTACTGTTCTTCTTCTTCTTTCTCTGCAAACCAGACCACGACAGCTTTTATTACCTCCTCGTTGGAAGAAAATTTACGACCTTTTAAACTTCTTTTTTCAATTGAGGAAAGAGATACTAGTCGGATGGTTCCAAATCTGGTGGATAAGGGGGGTGTTCTAGTAATTCCAACCCTAAATCACGAATTTTTTGCATGGCAACATGGTTTGGGTTCAGGGGCGTTGTCCTGCAAAAACAAAACACCTTTGGATAGCTTTCCGCGTCTTTTCACTTTAATTTTTTCCCGTAGAGTGATCAGTAATGTGGAATAGTAATCTCCGGTTATTGTTCTACCCTTATCCAAAAAATCAATCATGATTACTCCATGGCAAGCCCAAAAAACTGAAGCAAGAACTTTTCCAGCAGATTTTTGGACACGAAACTTCTTAGGTCTTGGAGAACTAGGGTGTCGCCATTCCATCGATTGTTGCTTTGTTTCTGGATCGTAGAAATGTACCCAAGTCCCATCTATAGTAACAATTCGGTTTAAGAAGTCTACATCGTTTTCAAATCAAATCGGGCACAGATCGATCGCGATGCTTCTACCCTTGAACGCTTTTGGTCAACATTCAAACATTTGGGGATCCATTTTGCAGCAATTTTTCTCATGTCCAAATTGACGTGAACTATATGATAAACGCGTTCGTATGAAATATTCAGTGCTTCAGATATCCGTTTTAGCCCAATTCGACGGTCTGATAAAATGATGTCATGAACTGAATCGATATTTTCGGGGACTGATACAGAAACTGGCCTTCCCGATTGGTTAGCATCTTCAATGGAAAATTTACCTCTTTTGAAGGTTGCAGTCCAACTTTTCACGGTCGCATACGAAGGACATTGATCACCAAGTCACCAAGTGTATTAAGCATGTCTTCGTAAATCTGCTTATCTCTTAACCCTTTTAAATACAGGTACTTGATGATGGCTCGATACTCCAATTTTTCGATTTTCACAATTTCGGTGGAGTTTTATATAGAAAGCGTTGCTATAGCAACAAAAATTATCCCCATTATCTATAGCTGACATTTCTAGCTTTGACACATATTTTTTTTTGATGTTGCTATTAATTTGATTTTACTCATTCATTACTGAATTATACCAATATTCCGGATTTACCAAAGTAAATTACTTGTAACTCTTAAGCTACGAACAGGAGACCCATGATATGCTCTTGAAGCGCTTTAAGCGAAAATGTATTAATATATAGGGTGTTCCTTTAAAAAAAAACTGAGAAAAACCACAATTTTCAAATGTTGGCAACACTGATTACTTGTTGGTAAATTTCAAAGTTTAAAAGTATTAATAAGAAGAATACTAAATTAGAATTTTTTGACAACACGTAGGACTTTCTAGTTTCCATAGAATATATTTTACAGGCCTTTGAATTTAGACACTTTTTTACTGATAAATGCTTAGAAGTCAAAACAAAAAAACGTAGACCCTCTTTGACCTAAGTTTTTGGAAATGTCTTCTCAAGTACTATTCAAATATCTAATCTATACAGGGCTATTCTATTTAACAAAAGTTAAACGTTTTTTTACCACCCTCTAAGTTAAATTCGAAATAGCCTGAACAACTTTTATGTGAAAATATTTTTTGTAGCTATTACAATTTCTCAGATAAGGGGATAGGGAATTTAAAACGGGCCACACAAGTAATGCTCTGAGACTTGAGACGATGAAATATCTTCTCACTATTTCCAGATCTGTTTAGAATTTGAGTTCAAGACAAGCGACTGCAAAAAAAAGATCGGTGAAAACTTAAAATTTTCATCGTATTTTCCTGCAATGAGAGACCATAAATTGATTGTGACATTGAATATTCCAATTCGCTGCACTCATATCGAAGAAGATTCATCGTCAGAAGATCAAGTGACCCAAAGAAGTTCGCACTTTCGGTGATAAATCATAGAAAATTGGACTTCCATACGCCAACCTGGGGAAACTTTGAAATCGCGTTAACTGAGCCGTGTACGCCGATTTTTTCCTACTTCACCTTCTCGGATCCGCCGAGGCCGGCACGGGGCCCTATTTCATTGGTCTCTCCATATCCCGCAAAATTTAACGGCGTCGAACTCTGATGAATGGCCAAACTTGAAGTTGGGGCACGGGGCCCTCCAAAGTTTCACCGCCAGCGCACGTCACCCATTGAATATGTAAGCTGCTGCTGCTGCTGCACGGGCCGCCGCTGCTGACCAAGCGGGGACGCCTTTCCATTCGTCGAAAGTTCCGAATTCAATTGACGAGAAGGGTAGAATTTGTCCCCGCCGTGTTACGGATCAAGGAGGAATTAAATTCCGTTTGATATGGTGATTGCTTCGAATTATTCAGCAGGTATTTGTGTAAGCTGAAAAGTAAATTCATGTATACTGCATTCAAATTTATTTTAGCAGTCGGTTGGCCATGAAATAATTTTCTCAAGTTTTTGTGACTAGAACGGAGTAAGGTTGGCACTCATGTCAGGCCCGGATCTACGATTTTTTCTGACCGGGGCAAAAATTCATGATGGCGCCCCCCCCCCCCTCTAAGGTTCTTAGGAAACATATAATTGAATATTCGTCATCGCGATTTCAACCCGAGTTATTTTTTTTCACTAATTCGAGGTCGTTGATTACGAATATGCAATTAGATTTTTCCTAAAATGAGTACTTTAGGAAAAAACTCACTCTTATTTTTTTCCCATTGCTCCATCAAAAGTTATTTTTTTCCCAAAGTACTCATCTTAGGAAAAATCTAATGGCATATTCGTACTCTTCGACCACGAATTAGTAGAAAAAATGACTTGGGTTGAAATCGTTCGAAAAATAAAGAAGTTTGTTTTTACGAATGGAATTATTCCGAACGAAAATTAATTTTTTCAGCCACATATATCGACCCGGGTCATTTTTCTTATTAATTCGAGGTCGTAGATCACGAATATCCAATTTGGTTTTTTTGTAGGATCAGTATTTTGAGAAATAAATCACTTTTAGTGCAAAATTTCGAAGAAATTGGTCAACTTTGAGGAGGTATAGCAGCCAGAAAAAAAGCACTAGTCATATGCTGATTCTTTTGTGATAGATTGGTTCTTTGCGAATAGAAAAAACCACACTTCATTCGTCTAACGCTAACAGTTTAGATTTTATAATTTTTTCCGCGAAGGTTCAAAATTTTCGATTTTCCATCGACCATAACTTGAAAACTTAATTTTTACAAAATATCTGTTTGCATATTCGTGTTCTGCGCCCTCGTATTAGTGTACATTACGAATTTGGTTTTGATCGGAGACCAAAAATATTTTTCAAAAAATCCATACAGTATGGAAAATTTGAAAAATTTTCGATCTCTGTGATTTCAATCAATATTGGTGTATTTACTAAATCGAGAGCGTAGATTACGAATATGCGAACAGAATTTTGCTGAAAGGATTAGTTTTGAAGTTATGGTCCATAAAAAAATCGGAAATTTTGGCCCTTAGTTTCAGATGAAATGGGGATGAGTCGGTAATTCTCCAGGCAAAGAAATTACCGGCTCTATGCTTGCGACACATTGTAGACATATCCTATCTTGATGGTTTATCATGTTTCCATTCTACAGTTTCGATTTTAGCACTAGGAAATTAATTTTTTCCGAGAAACTAAAAAAAAAAAAAATTTAACCTCTGGTTGATTTTGGCGCCCCCTCAAGCTGACGCCCGGGGCAAGCGCCCCGCTTGCCCCCCCCCCCCCCTATATCCGGGCCTGACTCATGTAATGTCGTTAATGTCATAACGCCGTTGCCACAACTAATATCAATATTTATTACGAAAATGCCGAAAGTGATTGACAAAAGAGACAGGGAAGTGCTATTTAGAATTCAGGTCTGCTCATTCAAATAGTTATACTCTGATATTCTAAAATCCACAATACGTCGGACGGTAGCGAACATATTCAATGTAAGAGAATTTATATAATGTTTCATCTGAACCTTAACGACTTATATTTCAGCATAATATTTCCACAATCGGAAAGATTGTGAATGAAGAGGGTGACAAAGAATTTCCTTCTATTGGGAGACCCAAAAAAGTGGTGGCATTCGAGAATTTTATATGTTCGAGTGAATTAATGCGAAAAGTTCACTACAGGATTTTCGATTAATGTCATCGTAGAATAAGTTCCCGAAAATTGATTTTTCTATCTTTCATTTCACTTGTCCTATACATTGTAAATGTCTTAAGGTACCAATTAATACATAATTATTATTATTATATCAATGCATTAAGATGAACAGCCACAAATACGCGCCAGTTGTCCTGCTAATTGTTTATTCATGTGAAATTTTTGATCAAAGGTGAAGTTCATCTTGATTGAAACTTCCTTTAATTCCTTTTACTTATATTGATGCAAGATGATTTTTGTTGATGAATTCAACATTCTTGTAATTATCTGTTAATTCCTTAGGGAGATACCCATTCCCAACCACTGCATCATATGCATTTCATCTTATTCGAGTTAATATTTTTGAAATCTACAATTGATGTAACGTATTCTAACTTTAGCCATTGCATTTTCCAAATAACAACTGGATTTGGTATGTCTTCAATCAGTTTGTATAAACTTCAATTATGTTCGTCAGATATTTTCCGAAGAGATTCGACATTGTGATAAAATACGTAATAACAGAAACTTTTACGTAGAACGGGCAACATAGCGTTGATTTAAAACTCAAAAATGTTTTGACAAGCTTCATAACCTCACATTTTCGTACTATACAGAGTGAAATGTGTCAAATTTCCATGGCCAACCGACTGCTAAAATAAAGTTGAATGAAGTATAAAAGATAACGTCGGTAATGGAGTCCTGTTTTGCGTTGTCATCGCAACTGTAAGAACGGCTGAACCGATTTTACTCATTTTTTAAAACTTTTTCTCTACTTCTTAGAAGGTTCTTATAGTTGGGTAGCCGAAGAGGGAAATTCGGGATTTACTCGTGCGTGTCAGATTAATATAAGGGGAGATACTTTGGACCCTGTAGAGTGACTACCAAAAATTAGAACTGTATATAGGACAGCTCTCTTGATGCTGGCAGACATGTTGCGGGTCTATTCTTTGACTTTTCGAGAGCGTTTGACTCCCTTGACTTTGGGTTTTGCGAGGGAAACTGTACAGCTTGGGCATCTTCTTTCTTTTAATTTAATGCGTAACTCTGGTTTACTTTTTTGACCTCAAATTTCACACTGACACTTCTAATTGTTCGTCGCTATGGTAGCGCAATATTTATGCATGGAACTGGTCTAGGCTAACTAGATATCAATACATTCTCGTAATTCACGAGTAAATTCTTTAGAGAATTCTCGGCTGTTGTAAACGGGCTTTATTCTAGAAAAATCCCCAATTAAATTGATGATGAAATTGAATTTTCTCTGAGCATGTATAAGATGATGAACCGCGAATTATATTTAATCCTTGTCACAGCAAATTTACCTTTCGGATGAAAATCAGAGATCCCTCGTCACACTAGGTATATAAATTTTGTCATAAATCTAATACCCCATGTCCTTAAAACTTCATCAGGATCATATCTATTCTTGATACGGGTACGATAGGCCTTAATCTCTGTTTTCCGGTTGGTATAAAATATAAATTAATAGCAGATTACTGAGATGCCCGTGAACACTCAAATACACACGTAACAGTCCGGTAATCCAACAGACGAAATCTAGCCTATCTGACATAAGAACCAAAGGATCCTAAAATTCATTCATCCTGCTTTTGAAGACCAATAATAAAGAATAGTTCTTGAATATTAGAAGGCAACATCCGTGGTCTGTTCGATATTTCACCTGATGTTACGCATTTTCGCAGAAATCTCGGTCTGAGTTTAATCTCACCGAGTTACTGACCAATTACTAACCTAACCTTAAGTGCCTAGGGCCTGCCGCAGACATGCAATTTTTAGTTTTGCAACTGTTTAGTTGCAGAAATGAGTACAATGCATTTATATGGGGCCGCGCAGACATGCAACTGAAAAGTTGCAGAGATTGCCTTTGTGTGCGCCCTCGAACCGCTTGCAATCAAACTGTTGCGCAACTGAAAAGTTGCATGTCTGCGGCAGGCCTAAGAGAGTATGATGATGTTATATTGTTCCTGCCGCAAAAGCAAGTTATTCTAGAAATATCTGCTAGCGAAAGTGGATTGACTTTGTCCTAGGCACTTTTTATCGCCTGCCCTAGTTTTTTTGTGGGATTAGGTATGGACTGTCTCGACATTCTTCTCTTAGGAATTTCTCTATTAGGTCCGTGACACCATGAACGAAACTCAAATAGGGCTTCTCGTGTCAAGAACCCTCATGTTTCTTCTTCCTGTGTTTGATAGTTTCGGTGTAATTACCCGTTCAGTTCCTTTTAACAAATTTCCATCAAGATTTATTTCGGAATCACTAATTGATTTGTACTAATTGATTTCAATCAAGGAAACCTCTTATTTGTTTGAAAATTTTCTACTGGTTATTCATTAGCGATTCTTAAACGAACACCCGAGCATTCGAATTGACCCCCTGCTAAGGGCTCCAAAATAGTCCCTTCTCATTATCAGCCGAGTATTGCAGACTGTACAGGATGGGCAAAATTCGTTGTCTACTGAGGGGATCTCGAGAACTATAAGAGCTAGAAGAAAACGGATGACGTTTACGAGCTCTTTTTCAGAGAAACAAAGAATGGTGAAAACCGTAGCCTCCTACGATTCTTCGTTTTTGAGTTATTAGAAAAAAAAGAGATTTTGACAATTTCGAAAATTTTTGTCTTGTCAATATATCAGCAAATATTCATATATCAGCATAGAAGGCTACGGTTTTCGCCATTCTTTGTTTCTCTGAAGAAGATCTCGGAAATGTGTCATCTGAGACACATTTGAGTTTTTGAAGGAAGATATTAATTCGACAAAGAATTTTTTCTCCTATAGGAAAAAGGACTAATGGGATTAGGCAACGACACGTCCTTTGTGACGACGCGACAGTTTCATGAAAGAACAGGAAGCTTGTCTTCCTGAATATTCAGATGAGAGGCAGTGGAGTACGTACTTCAACCGTGAAATATGCGTGACAATGAATTCTACGCTGTTTCACAGCTTCACTTCAGGATATTTCAATGTTAAAGGCGGAATTTTCCTTTTTACTAAGGACAACTCACGGCGCTGTGGGGAAAGGGATCGCTCATATACCATCGATCGAAATATAAATGTTCTATGGAATAACAACTGGCCGAATTATGGCCATATGCACCGTTTCATTAAACGAGATTAATTCCTTAAACATCCTTTTTTTCCATAGAGATTCTATGCTTAAACGTCGTTTTAGAGCTTAAGCTTCGTTCAATCCAACGGTGCATACGGCAATTATTCATTGAACTTGTGATGTGCCATTTGTTTACGAACGTGCAAAAAGCATTCCCTCTTGAATGGTACTTCGATATTTGGGACAAAAAAGGAGTAAGAAAATATTTTATTCATAAATGTTCCATCGAGTTCAGGGTATCCCAATGTTCCTGTAGATTATTATCAATCTTTCCGAAGTACTGTTTCGCGATGTGTTAATGTTTTCCGTGAAACAGGTTTTTTCAAACAAGAAAAGGAAGTGGTCGACCAAAGAAGAAAATCCCAGAGTTATTCAGCAATCCTTTGAAACTCCCAATCGCTAAAACAAAATCAATTAGAAAATTGAAATAACCCTAAAAAGTTTCAAATGATGCAGAATCCTCCATATTGAATTTCAATCGATATTATTCATCAATGTTGAAAAAATGATTAAAAAAAATAAATCATTTTGTTTCTATAAAGATTGACATGTCATCAGAAGATTGAAAAGGCTGATTACCTTGATGCATCCAAAAAAATTGGAGTTTGGTATGCATCAGTTAGAGGCAAATTTTTTCTTCATGGAACTCAAACAGCAGAACGTTATGAAAGAGAAATCATCATACCTTTTTATAGCTGAATTGAATTTTAATGAATTGTCCAATAGTTATTCTCAACAGTTGTAGAAACCTTGCTACTGCTACTCTAAAGAATTGTGGAACAAAAGGACTTTTTCTCCTCGCTCATCACTGTCATTTTTGGAAGGGTTGAAGGAAGGTTTAAAATTGAAGGGACTTTAGGTTTGATTATGAAACCGGACCTAGGTAGACTAGAATCATCGTTAAAAATTCATCAAACTAACTATGATTTTTTCCATTTTCATCTTCTGTAATGTTTGAATATGTCAGAAGATATGAGTTGGGAACAAGGAAGAGGACATTTCTAGCAAATTGTAGAGGAAACTGAAACCTGACACCCAATTTACTGAAAATCATGTAATTCAGTTTCGTTAGTTTAATTGTGTTTTCGCCTTATTAAGTATTGACAACAAGAATTCAATATTTACAGAGCGTTAAACATATTGAGCTTCTTACTGTGATTATAGATACATATCTATACTATATTCAATGAAATAGGTAGAACACTTTTATAATGTGAGCACAAAAAACATATCTGATTACTTGAGACATTCAAGATTCATGTCTATGCGTAAGAGAATTGTGAAATTATTACCGTGATTGCTTGGATTCTTTGATCTGACTCAGTGATAAAATGATTTTCGCACGTTAGGGAAAATCCACCACTAACTTCCTCTCAAGAAATACCTTTCCTAACAAAATTACGATATTAAGGTTGATGTCATCATTGTTTATATTCTAGGAAGACAGTCACAGAACATTAACCTTCAAAATTCCATAGCATAATGTGTAGATGGACAAAGCTTCCAAGCACATACAAAGGAAAAGAAGAAGAAGAAATTCCATAGCCTACTTGACGATGGTCTTTTTTGAACATATATACGTTAGTAAAATTATAGGTGGTTCAAAATTAGCTACATCCAAAGGACTAAAATTGTTTCAATGTAATTTGGCAAAAATTTCTGACACTTGAAAACGATTAACTTATCTTATTTGAAATTGAATGTTTTCAGCAAACGTTTGTCTGCCGTCATCTGGAAGTAGTATCTGAGGAATGCACTAAATAAAGTATTATTATCTACAAAATAAAACGAATTATCGAATATGAACATCCAGAAGGATTCTATGAAGGCGATTTATACAGGCTTGGGCATAAGTCTGGAATGAAATTGATTGCGCTACTGTGATGTCCAAGTGGGATGCAGCCCTAACTTAACATTAACACACTGGAACAAGTTTATTAAGTTCCGATTGTACTTAGTAGTAGCTGAGGGACATTTTCAACATCTATGTTGAGAGTACTAATATAGTATAATATGTATTTTCTTAAAGCATTTTTCTCAAGTTCTTCATAATGATTAGACTGAAATAAAAATAAAGATTCTTTTAATAATCAAATTTAATTGTCAAAGAATAAATACAATTGAAATTTAATTAACGTGTTTCACGGCTTGATCTGAAGTTATTGATTGAAAAACTATGAATTCATTTTTGTTTCGAGATACTTTCTCGTTTATTCTGAAAGAAAAAACAGATATGTTAGAAATTCAGTTTTCGGGAGCTCTCAAACGATCTCACACATGGTGTGTTTCCATTTTAAAAGTTGGATGAGACCGCTGCTAAGGGGTTGAGGAAAAACACGCAATCTTATTGGCAGAAGATAATTAAAAATCAATTCACAGGTTTCAGCGTTCTCATGAAAAATTTCAATACAAAAATTAGGTTAGTTAGGTTATAAAGATGTTACGTGTTATGATTTCGAAGTGAGATTCATAGCTAGTGAGATGAGTTGACAGCATCATCCATCCCAGGAATACATCTGGGTATGACTTAATTAAAATCTGCATGCAGTTCAGCCATTATTCATCCTCTATCCTTGTCAAAAGACGGGTTATTGAGAAAATAGCTCACAGGTAGGCAAAGAGGAAATTTACAATTCAGGTATTCAATTACTCGTAAAACGCGTAGTATTCTGTCGACTGCATATAGACAAGTGATTCATTCAGATTTTTACGACCTGTCATTTAATATGCAGATTACTGAAATTACTCAAACTCCCCATCTCATCAGATATTGGAGCAAAGACAGAAGTTGGCGTGGGGGTAATTTTGCGATGAAATTCGAGGAGGAAATTCGCGTTTCCTGATGTGGAAAATTAACTTAAATGAATTCATTCTGGATGATTCACTGATGTTTCTTTATTTGTTCGGAAATAATGTCATAATTTTGGTGATCAGATATGAAGATTCTGAACCTAGTTGAATAAAACATTCGTTTTCTGGTCTCTGGTATGAGAGCCACGAAATGAAATTCCGTCTTCATTGCTCATAGCTCATAATATGATAGGAAATAAAAAATTTTTTTTTTGAAAAAAAAACGGTTTGTTCAATCGATGTGTGGGTTCAAAAAACGTATCGCAAAATTATCTCTGAAAAGTGCGGCTTCAAGTCGAAATTGTTTTCAGAGGTTCAACTCATTTGGAAAATTTAATCAAAGTTTGGTGAGAACTGAATAAGTAGCGAAATCGTGTTGAAAATCATTAAGTTTAAAATGAGATGGATTTTCAGAAAATTTGAAGGAAAATTGACATTTCTTTATGGTTTTTCAACAGCCTGTATTTTTTAAACCGAGCTGAGTTCAAAAAAATGGTAAAGGAAAAAAAAAGTTTCTCTGACCTCAAGAATCTACTGTTGAAATATTTGTACGTGTCAATAAGACCTAGTGGATTTTGAAGATTAGATGGTAGAAAGAAAAAAAGGTTTTATGCGTCTGCAGGGTCTCAAAGATTAAAAAAAAAATCGTTAGGTGTACATACTCGAGCGTGTCAGATTACGATACTGTATATGCTCTACGTGTCTGATAATGAATTCATGCTTATCTGACAGTTTGCGCGGTGGGACTGGCCGTACGGAAGAGTTGAAAATTGTAAAAAACAAATTCCAGCGTGTCAGATTTCTGGAGAATATGTTAATTGGACCCAAAGGAAGCTAATTTTCAAGGGACTGACAATTTGGACGTGACGTAAGGTCACAGCGGTCCTTTGAAAATTAAAAAAAAATCGTTACTTGTACATACTCGAGCGTGCCAGTTTTTCATACAGATGGTTAATCTGGGTGTTGTAGACGTGTTGACCCATTAATCTGACACTTAATCTGACACTTTGGAGATGATAAAAATCCTTTTTTTTCGAAAATTTCCCTCCCTGTACCTCTAATCGTTTTTGTATTCATTATAAAAGTTGTAGATAATAAAATTCTACACAACTTTTGGCTGAAGCAATTTTACATACTCTTAACCGTTCTCGAGTTAGAGGGCGATAAGGGCGAGAAGCTTAGCCACACATGCGAAACGGCAAGGTCAATGTACAATCCCAGTCTAATATACAATTGTCAAAATGACAAGGTATTTCTATGATGACAATTTCGAAATTAGTCACGAAAATTTCAGTGTTGTCTGTGACTGAACCTAAGAATGCACTATTTTCCAACGAGTGAATTTTCGCTTCAGCATGTATCGCTTAACACCTCGCATTAATCGCCATATATCTCGAAAACGTTTGAATGTAGAAAAAATTGCTTGGGACAAAGTTTGTAGAAAATGTTATGCTCTACAACTTTCATAATGAATGCGAAAAAGATTTGAAGCCCAGGAAAAAGATAATTAAAAAAAAACTAATTTTTGTTACCTTTATGGCCAATTTTTATTGTTTCGGCTTGCTAAAACTGTCAGATTATATTTTTTCCGACATTCTTGAATCATTAGCTTCAAAATAAAAAAAACGGCCAACGCGCTCGAGAATGTACAAGTGACTTTTTTTTGCAAGTTTGGCGCCGTCTCACACATTTTCGTCACGCTGAAATTGTCAGATTAAGAGAATGTATACTTTTCAACATGTAATTAACCACATATATCTTAATCTGACACGCTCGAGTATGTACAATGATCGTTTTTTTTTACTATTCTGACAGGCTGTCCTATATACAGGTCTAATTTTTGGTAGTTACTCTACAGGGTCCAAGGTATGTCCCCTTATATTAATCTGACACGATCGAGTAAATCCCGAATTTCCCTCTCCGGCTCCCCAACTATTGCATATGGGTAAGGCACATCTCATATTTGTGAGACTTAGACTTGCTAATGGTGGCATTCGAGTTCATCAGCCTTAATTCACTTAAGCACAACGAGACTCGGGTGATATCAAGCAACAAACGTCATAATTCGAGGCATATGGATACCGCCACAGTTACCAACAAGAACAAATTAATCAGCTCCCCCTGCACAATGCAGGAGTCAAACAGATGAAGACCTAAAATCCGCCATATCGCCCTGCATTATGCCCCGATCCCCCAAATCGAATCACATCTTAATTCCTCTCGAACGAAGTATTCCGTCATAGCCGGAAACCCCATTATGTTTGCGCTGCGGCTGTTTGAGGAATCTCAAAGCGGATGCCGGGACTCGTCTCCTGCATTCCTGCACAACGCCAACCCCTAATATTAAGCAAACTAGGTTTCGGTACGCCCGGGGACATCTGTACATATTCGATACGTGCACTCTGCCGATAAGTTAGGAGACGTCCAGGAGGGATCCGCATAGAAAATTATTCATGCGGCACGCTTCAAAGACTTCATTGAACTTAGCGATGCATGTGTGATGGGGTATGTTCGGTTTCGGAGTGATAACCCCGGGAGCCTGGGAAAATTATTGGCATTCAATATCGGGCGGTCCTGAGGTTCGATTTCTTCGGGCGTTTGCTTGCAATTTACGATTGCTGTCGTAGATTACAGTTTGCTGATATTTGGATTGGAATTTCGAATTGGGAGTGTCTCGATTAATTCCGTATCGAGTGACAGAAAAAAGAGGAGTTGAGGAGTTGAGGGGTTTCTACACATTGAATTATTTAAGAAGCTAACAATATATTTAACTGATGATCACGCCTGGAAAGGAACGGAAATTTCCTCAAAATTATAGACCAATCAGTCTACTATCAGCACTAGGAAAAATCGTCGAGAGGGTTATCGCTAAAAGGCTGAATGAGGAAACAGAAATGTCCAAGATAATTCCACCCGAACAATTTGGATTTCGACGAGAACATTCGACTCAACTCCAATTGCTACGGCTCATAGAATACGTCACCGAAGGACTGCAGACCAAACAGGCCACAGGGTTAGTTCTGATGGATATCGAGAGAGCTTTTGATAGAGTATGGCACGAAGGCCTAATCTACAAGATGAAAAAAGCAGGATATTCGACCAAGCTATGCAAGATGTAATAAATCGGAATAAGAAATTCGAATTAAATTTGGCATAATTCGAAAGAGGTATCGCTAGAATTTTTTATACATTGTTGCAGCCGTGCTGCAGAGGCATTTATTATGCGGGAATATGATACTTTGAGGCGCTTAAGATCAGACGGTATTAAGTCGCGGGAGTTTAAATAATAACCTGATCGATAAGAGTTGAAAATGTTTTTCATGACACTCAGTAAGGAGATCTTTAATTGATTTCGATATCCGGTGATAGGGACTTCGGAACAAGCGAAAATGGTTAGTCATGTAGATTAAGAAAGATTTATTAGTCTGGAGACCCTGAGAGGAAAACAGTTCTCAGAATTCGAAGTAACCGAAATTTTCTTGTAACCACCGAGCTTGGGAACGCTGATTTTTCAACTCAGCAAGAATGATCGTCCAATGATTTCGATTTTGGGACGTTTTGGTACCACCCATAGGGTGGGAGAGAAAGACCGGGGAAAAAGTACATCGGAAAAAAATGAGTCAGTCGGTCCGAGGAAAGTGATCAAAAAGAATACCCCTTTTAGTCGGTCCGAGGAGCGTGATCAAAAATAATACCCCTTTAAGTCGGTCCGGGGACGTGATCTGTAAAATATCGAAAAATATACCCCTTCGAGTCGGTACGGATAAGTAGAGAAGTTATAAATCTTTTGTAGAGTCATGTCAGTAAGGAAGAAGTATAGGGACTTAGAATAATCAGGTTTTCACGAAGTAAGAGAAAAGTCTAGGTAGATCAAGGAATAGAATCGGAGACTCGGTCGGCTCATAGATATTTGGAAAAGTTCAGTGTAAAGAGAAGTCCAGTCCTTTGTTTTTGTTGATTTTGATAAGTAGAAACGGAATATCGGGAATTAGGTAGTTGAAGAAATTTGGAAATAATTTGAAGTTAAAGTCAGTTTATCGGAAGTCAGTAAAGTAACATTCGAGGAGTGATCGTTAATTTACTTGATTCGTA
Source organism: Coccinella septempunctata (assembly GCF_907165205.1). Lineage (NCBI taxonomy): Eukaryota > Metazoa > Arthropoda > Insecta > Coleoptera > Coccinellidae > Coccinella > Coccinella septempunctata. The sequence goes on from NC_058196.1 coordinate 19,960,772, forward strand.
GTAAGACTAGATATAAACTTGTGTTGAAATTTTTAGATAGGGAAACTTAAAGCGAAAAACGTTTGCGACGGAAAAGTGCGGGAAGTTCGGTTGAGTGTAAAGAATTCGCCGATAAGTGCGGGTATAGTATGGTGTCGAAAAGTTTTCATCGGCAGCGTCAGACAAACAGCAGTCGCAGAAAAAGGTAGAAAGTTCCAATTTTTATTCGTCCAGAGTCTTGAAAGCTCCTCTAAAATTCATTGATAAAGTATTGATTTATTATTGAGCGCTAAGTTGGGAAGTTGAATTTTAACACAAGATTTTTGGTTACAAAAATTATGTTTATGGTTTTGCGCTCATTTGCTTAGGTTTAAGAAATTGAAGTTTTTGTTGGTCGTCTTCGACCGAGTACATATTTGTAGAGAAGCTCTAATTTTATTTTCCAATAGATTTAATTGTTAAAGTTTTTCATGAGTTTCATTTAAACATCTCCCCAGAAATAATAATATTCAACTTCAAGACCTGTCCTTCGTGCGACGGGCCGGATCCTCATTATTCTTCCCCTTTCGAGGGCCTTCAATTTTTGTGTATTTAACATCTAAAAATAATCACCCCATGATCAGTGGAAAGCCGCTCTTCTTCTGATCGAGAAACGGGGTGCGTTATTACAAAGATTATAAAGAACTATCTCAGGAATAGAAACTTTTATGTGAAGATAGATGGAGCAACCTCTCAAACCAGACAATTGGAAGCGGGAGTGCCTCAAGGATCGTTACTTGGACCTCTGCTTTACGTAATATACGTTCATGATATGCTAGAAATATGCTCACCTTGTACGCAGATGACACAGGAATGGCGTTTAAACATCGACGCCCAAAGATCATACACCACAGACTGCAGGAAGCCACAGATGAATTACTCAAAAGGTGCATCAAATGGAAAATCCAAATCAATGGAAGAAAGACTCAAGCAATATTACTGCAAAAGAGAAGATTGAGGATGGAAGAAAACCTTGAAGTTGATGGAGAAGAGGTTGAATGGAAAAATGAAGCAACATACCTAGGAGTGAAGCTTGACCGAGGACTAACATGGAAAAACCACATCAAATGTGCAGTTGATAAAACAAAAGTCGCAATGAGTTGACTCTATCCACTCATAGGCAGAAGAAGTCATATGAATAAGAACATCAAGTTGACGATGATTAAAACTATCGCGCGACCACAATTCACATATGAATAATGAAAAATGGATCGGCGGCATGGGGCTTCGCCAAGACCCACATCAAGAGAATACAGGCAAACAAATCTACAAGGACCTGGAATGGTAACCAGTTACAAAATTTATGAAGAGAAAGGCGGAAAGGATATTCGACAAAGCCAAACAACATCCAAATGAGGAACTTCGAAGATTAGTCGACTACGATACAACAGAAGAAGCTTGAAAGTCAAGAACCTACCACCGAAGACCGAGAGATCAGTTAAGGATTCAAAAAGTAACCAAAGAAGAGCTTAACCTATAAAAGATATAGGCAGCATACAACTATCAACACGACTATGATCGTGTGAGAGTCCAGAAACATTAAGAGTCAACTGGTTGATAGGCAAAATGCCCGGAACCTATGAAGAAGCAGTTTAGGGTTTTTAGTGGGTCTCGAGCTCAGGAGAGTGAGAATCCCCACACTTCTAAACATAAAATCATAAATCTAACATAGGATTTTTGCATCATACGCATTATGCCATGGGCTCACGTCACGTCAGAGTAATCTGTATGCACCTTAATTTTCATTTCAATATAATATGGTTTTCAAAGACTAACCGGTTGTCAGTTGTTTCTGTCCCTGTCTGAAAATAGTTCATACGTCCTGAAGTATATCGCCCAGAAATCACATGTCATTTTTCTACTCACCACTGCATCTCTAACGGCCACTAGTTTGTCTCCTACCAGCAGCCTACCATCTACCTGTGCGGCACCTCCTTCCATCACCTTGGTGACGTAGATGCCATTATCTCCTGGGATATGTTGATTGCCTATACCGCCAGCAATGCTGAAACCAAGACCTTTGTTGCCCTTAACCAACTCGATCTCCATTAATCTCATATTGCGCGGTTGTCTTCGTCTGCGAACGCACTGAAACAAAATAAAGATGGTTGAATTGAATGCAGCCTCTTACTGAATAATTATGTTAGGTTTTTGTGGCAATCGAGGTGGCAATACTTCAAATGGATGTGGGAAAAAACGTGGAATCAAATATCGTAGAGGTAAGAAGATATGAATCAGAGCGACTAAATATCATGTGAACGCCATCTCGAGGATCGAATGTACTATGAACTGGTTGAAATATTCAATCGAAGGTCATTTAAAAAAGCCCATGATCCTTTGGAGAGCGGTATGTTAAGTTCTGAGATGTATTACATCGGGCTTAAAAAAAACTTTGATTTCCCGATCAACTATTCTACAGTCACTTTTCTAAAGTTATATCACTGAAAATTCTTTTATGGAAGTAGCAATTGAAAATTGAAATGATGTGATGCAAGAAGGATATTCTGTATGCTCATGTCTAAATTATTGCTCGAAAACAAAACTATTTGGATGCTTCAATCAAGCGTTGATTCTCCGTTGAAGCTTTGTGAAACCGGGCGTATTTGTAGTGCCCCTTCATAATGTCTACCTTATCTGTCACATCCTATTTTGATGGATTCGCCATATGATCAAGAGCATACTTCAATTATACTACACATTCAAATCCGAGAGGCCGTAAACACTGTAGCATGCGGTGATAACGCATCCAGAACGTGACCACGCACAGATGAATTCATGGTGAAATTTTAATATGTTGCATATTGAACACTCCCCATTAAAAATATGGCATTATTCAGTTTGTTTACGCTGGACTCTTGGATTTGAGAGCACTATAACTGATGATCTGAGAAATATGCATAATGTTCTCAAATTGCTGAGTCGTCACTTAGATTCTGCTGAATATTTATTTGCAACATAGTGAACATCTCAACTTAATTATGAAACACTACATATCTCGGAAGAAATTCAATTTATGTAACAAACGAAGGAGACAAAATATTTTTAGTTTTTCACGAAGATTAATATTATATAAAGATTGTTTAAGAGATGTATATTCTTCATTCAATAAATCTATTTGACCTCGAAATGACCTTGAATTCAAACTCCAAGGTCAGATTAAATCTCTGCATTCGTTTTTCACCTGAAGACTTAGAAACTAATTCGAAATAGATTTTGATCCAGACTATTTTGAAGGAGTTATTTCAGTGGATCTTGTGATACACGTGAATTGTTTATGTGGATATTACTGCGGCTATACAGGGTGAGGTTTTGACTCGTATCAATATTTCAACGTAGATCGGAAAAAATGATATAAAAAAAATGTTTCTTTTGATCTCAAGAATCTACTTTTAAAATGTTCGTGGGAGTAAACTCATCCTGTATATATTCATTGCCTTTGATTTCCAAGTCTCGTGATTGTTAATAGTGAAAAATTTTGAAGTCATCATTTTGTATTACACTCAGCGAATAATCATGGAGCTGGCTCAGAAAGAATTCTAGGCATTTATTTTCAAGTCTATCCGTATATAACCACTTTGTATGATTCTTCAAATATAGTGAATTCTGATCAAATCATCTGAAATCTTTATCGAGTTCTGCCTTCATCCAACTGAAGTGGTTTTTTTGTGATAGTTGAACACGTGCAATTTATGGAACACTCGTTTCACAGAAAACCATAGCTGTCGTTTTTTGTCAGTACATACATCCCTGTAGAATTATCCGAACACCTAACGTCTAACATTTGTTAATTACGAACACGGAAGTTTTGCTTACTTGAAACTTTCCAACCACTGGAAGACCGCGAACTACACTAGTGTTTGCGCTATTCTTCCTCAGAAAGAACCCTTCAGAACATTTTCCAACGCTGAAAATATGCACTTCCAAAAATAGTTCATCCATGTTATCAGTTTACATTCCTGTTATTGTCCTTTGGAGATAGTTGAAGTAATGAAAGGATCAGAAAGTTCGGAGGAATTTAGGTGCCATGTTGGAAGGAAATTCATTCCAAGAAAAACGAAAATAAACTGAATTTTGCGAACTCCTTTGTTTGGTTCTGTATGAAATCAGATTATTAGTTTTTATGAATTCAGTGACTTTGAGTTAAATCCAAGACCATTCGGAGTTGATTTACAAAACTATTAGAGGTATAAGAAGAAAGATATTTCGAAAAAATGCATTGTAATCATATTAAAACTGTCAGATTAAGAAAAAGCCCCATGATTTGTGTCAGATTTATGGGTCAACACATCTGCAACACCAAGAATTACTATCTGTATGAATATCTGATACGCATGAGTATGTGCAGTGTGGGCGAAATTCGTTGTCTACTGAAGGGATCTCGAGAACTATATAGCAGCTAGAAAAAAACGGATGACACATTCTCGAGCTCTTTGTGTGATATTTTTCGAAAGTTAGATTCCACTTAGTCTATCACAAAAACATTTTCTGGTGCAATTAATAAACTTGCTCCTTACAACTATATTTTCCGAATTGGATTCCTTCGCGTCGTAGCTGTGTTAATCGATAGAACGAAAGGTGGCTGGTACAGCCTCTCAAAACTTTCCTTCGCTCATTATGGACGTTCCGTGAACTGGCACGACAACTTTGAAATTGAAACTTCCGTGGAAGTTTTGATTTTTAAGATGGTAGTTATGTCCGAAGTTCTGCAGCAGGAAAGGGTGCTCAATTAAAAAGTTTTGTATGACGAACCGTAAGAAGGGATGATAAAAGAAATTTACGATCTAATAAATACAAGAGCTGATGAAGGGGAAGGATGTTGTATTCCGATACGAGTTCCCAACTTGATTGCTCTTTATGCATATCAATTCGGCGGAGAGAGGTAGGGCTCAGTGCATGCATTCTACGATTTCCTATCTAATTTTCCACAAAATTTGATTATTCAGGCATCGTAGCACCATAATTTAATTTTTTCTTGTTGTCTTTGTCTCCATTCCACAATACGCCTAATAAATATATAGCAGGAAACAGTTGAATTTTGTGTCAGTCTTTTCCACCTTTTTCTTCACCTTTAACTGCGTTTGAAAGAAAAGTTTCATCTCTCTGAGGATCTTTTTTACTGTTTTCTTAACAGAAATTTTATGAAAAATTATATGACCTTGAAGTCAAGGTTATTATGACTTTAGCCTTGCGGCTTTCACACTCCTCTCCAGAGGAACATTCACTTATCCCAGATTTCTCAGATATCAAAAGGATTAAGCTCTGTTGGAGCCTCCAGGTTTTCGGACTCGTGGTGGTGATCGGGTTCGAGCCGCTCCTCGGCTTCTTGCTGTCGGTTGGATTCCTGATCCACCCGCACTTCCTGTCGAAGCAGACGGTGTTCCTCTGCATTCCCCATGTACTTGCGTACAGTTCTCGCCGTTCCGAGCAGTACCGCCTTCTGAAGTTTCCTCAAGTTCTCTAGTAGTTTCTTCGGTATCAGGCCTGTAGATGAAATAACAATAGGGATGGTCTTGATATCTTTCAGCTTCCACTGTCTTCTGGTTTGTTCCTCGAGATCTCTGTATTTTGAAATTTTTTCTGTGTGCCTATTTAGAAGATTGTTATTATTTGGAATTGTTACGTCGATGAGTAGTGCTCTGTCCTCATCCTTATTGAGCAATATGAGGTCTGGTCTATTGTGGGTTATTTTCCGGTCTGTGAGAACCGTGCGATCCCAGTCGAGCTTGTGATGTTCATTTTACAACACAGCATCCGGATGGTAATTGTAATAAGGAACCTTTTTCGAACTTAGAAGTTTGTGTTTTAGTGCCAATTCTTGGTGAAGAATCTTGGCAATATCATCATGTCTATTTTTGTACTCCGTGCCCGCGAACTTCTGACATCCCTCGGTGATGTGCTGGATGGTTTCATGTGTCGCACACCCATAACGACAGCTATCGTCCGCCACTGAGGCATCCTTGGCGATGTATTTCATGTAATTTCTTGTTGAAATCACCTGATCCTAGATGGCGAACATGAAGCCCTCTGTCTCAGGAAACAACCTTCCGGAAGTCAACCAGTAGTTCGACGCAGATATGTCGACGTAATCATGGTTGACCTCGTTCTGGTGCCTTCCATGCAAAGGTTTGCCAATCAGTTTCTGCATTTTACTTTCTGCCGAGTGTTCGACGGTTTCCAAGTGATCCTGTTATAGCTTTAACGGTGTAGAACTATCAGCAACACAAACTACTCGATGGAGTTATTATTATTATTTGAACCGAGGTCGTTGTGGCACTATTAGCCTTCCGGAACTGCGACCATGTAAAGATGTAGATATTTTGTTCTCTACCTTACTCATTCATAGGAACCCAAGGAGGTCGTCAATGGTGTTGATAAAACCGACAACATTCTTAGGAGCTTTAGCCGTCACCTCGTGAGTATCTAGGACCGGTTTCCCTATATACGTGGTAAATGATCGGCAACTGCAACGATCAATTTCAGATGAAAATAATTACGAAAATTGAGCAACCGATCAGATGAAGGCACTCACCCAGAAGTCGACGTTGACGTATGAAGTCCTGTGATCCTCCACTCAACTCAGTAGCAGAATTGGCTCCAGGAGGGAAAAAGGGGATAACCTCCTCTGCACTTGCTTCGTGGCGATCACTCCACCGGTTGCACAAGGCTCCAAGGGCACTTCACCTTTGGTTTTGGTTGCTCAACCTCAAATTTTCCGTCCAAACAGATGACCGAAGAAAGCAGATGAATATTTCTTCACGGAAGAAAACAGATGAATAATCGTATGGTGACGAGAAGTTTGCGAAACAAATCTTCCTCAACTTTAGATGATAGAATAGCAATGAATTTTAATAACTTTTCTGAATTTATTAGAAGCACGTTCTCGTGGTAAACAAACTGAGGACATTGACTTATATGTCGTACGCAAGTCGCGATGTATGCTTTCGCCGAAAGCCGTATGGCGCTAGTTCTCGGGTCGAAAAAACCCCCGAAGCAGACCACCTAGGCAACACAACATTCTTCTTTCACGACTTAACATGCCGCCCGCCCTGAAGGATCCCTTCAGTAAGACCAACTGAAAGGAGTGAACAGACGAAAGAAGAAAGTCATCTACTGACTTGGAAGAGGACACAGCTTGACGATTGGTCGCCGAATTGTCCCAGAAGGGGTGGCAACATCAGCCACACGAGTTGTGGAGTCAGCTCCGGGAAAAACAGATGATATACGGCCGATACTCCACTTCAGAGGAGGAAGACCATCATCTCGAATGATGACCACAGTGCCCGGAAGGATAGGGGTAGACGGCTGCAACCACTTATGACGTTGCTGCAAGGTATGCAAGTATTCCTGACGCCAGCGCTTCCAAAAATCCTGCTGGAATCGCTGGACTAGCTGCCAACGAGATAAGCGATTCACCGACACGGAACTGACATCATGGTCAGGAGGAGCGTTGAGGGGGCGGAAAATCAAGAAATGCCCCGGTGTGAGGGCCTCAAAATCCGAAGGGTCAGATGAGGGAAGATACAGAGGACGGGAGTTGAGAATAGCCTCAACCTGTGTACAGACGGTGAGAAATTCCTCGTAAGTGAGTTTCTGCTCGCCGATAACGCGAGTGAGATGATGCTTAGCAGATTTCACAGCGGCCTCCCAAAGGCCGCCAAAGTGAGGACTGGAAGGGGGTATAAATCGCCAATCGGTTCCAGACGACGAGGCAGCATCACAAAGACTCTGCTGATGTTGTGGAGCTGACAATAAGCGACCAAGGTCACGAAGGTAGTTATGAGCTCCAACGAAGTTGGTCCCGTTGTCGGAAAAGATGACGGAAGGGTGACCGCGGCGCGCAACGAACCGCCGATAAGCAGCGATGAACGCTGGAGTGGACAGCTCAGATGCCAATTCTAGGTGAACTGCCTTGGTGGTGAAGCAGATGAAAACAACCAGGTATGCCTTCGTGCTGACAGCCCCACGTAGTCGGGCACTCGTGACGTAAAAGGGTCCGGCGTAGTCGACACCAGTGGTAAGAAAGGCCATAGCAGAGGATAGTCGCTCCGGGGGCAGATTGCCCATTGGTTGTACCAGGGGACGAGGTTTGCACGAGAAGCATCGATTGCACCTGCGCAGTCGATTGCGTACTACATTACGTCCGTCCAGAATCCAGTACCGGCGACGAATATATGAATGAGTAGCTAAAGCGCCGGCGTGCAGGAGACGATAATGGGCATCATCGATAATCAGATGAGTGAGATGGCTATTCTTTGGCAGAAGAACAGGGTGTTTGTGTCTATACGGCAACAAGGCCGCTGACAGGCGGCCTCCAACACGAATAAGTCCATGCTCGTCACAAAAAAGGTGAAGCTTCATGATGAGCCGAAGACGAGAAGATGGCTTTCGAAGCTCAGACAACTCCTCGGCGAAATAAACAGATTGGACCAGACGTATTAAGCAGGCTTCCGCCTCCTGGAGCTCAACAGAGGAAAGAAAACCTGACCGAGGGAATGATGTACCACGAGTATTCATTATGAATCTTCGACAAAAGGCGATGACCCGCTTGAGTCGAAGATACGAGGAAAAGCGGTCAATCATGGTGGGTTCATCGAAGATAGCCGCTAACATCAAGGCGGAGATCGGCTTGGCTTCTTCGTCTACTCCATCAGTTTGAGATGAATCAACAGAGGAAAAGGGCCATAAGGATGAGTCGAAAGACAACCAGTGAGGACCCCGCCACAACAATGGGTGATGATGAATGTCTGCAGGAATCAATGCTCGAGAGGCACAATCAGCTGGGTTGTCCTCAGACACTACATGTCTCCAGCAGTCAGAGGGAATGAGATCTTGGATTTCAGCAACCCGATTGCCGACAAATGTCTTCCACCTGTGACTCTCGCCGCGGATCCACGACAAGGCCACAGAAGAGTCACAGAAGGCCATGCACTCAGCGCCGAGATGCTGCAACACGCGAGTGGACAGGTGATGCATAAGCTTTGCGAGAAGATGAGCACCGCACAGCTCCAAACGAGGTAGAGTTATAGCCTTGCAAGGAGCAATTTTTGATTTGGCCGCTAGAAGAGACACCTGGCAGTGACCAGACGATGCAAAAGTGCGGAGATAAACGACCGCAGCGTAGCCTGATTCAGAAGCATCACAGAAGCCAACCAACCGATGCGTAGAAGAAGAAACGTCAGGGATGAATCGTGGTATGTGAAGCTCTGACAAAGTGGGGAGCTGGGACTGAAATTGCAACCATGGGCGCTGAACCTCATTCGAAAGAGGTTGGTCCCACTCCAGATGGAGTAGGCAGAGCTGACGGAAGAAGATTTTAGCATAGAAGGTAACAGGAGTTAACCATCCCAGAGGGTCGAAGATTTTAGCCATCTGACTCAGCACAGTTCGCTTGGTGATTGCCGTTGAAGTCGACCGAACAGAATAGAAGAAGTGATCAGATGAAGGGTTCCACCCAAGCCCCAGAATCTTGAGACCTGGTTCACGATCGAGAAGAAGGGGGTCAGTGGACGAGGATTCTCTACAATGGTCGGCCGGAACACCGTCTAGCAGAGGAAGATGATTAGTAGCCCATTTGCGTAGCTCGAAACCGCCCGCCTTGAGCAGATCCTGCACTTGCTGTCGCAACTCGAGAGCTTCAGCCTCGGATGAACAGCCTGTCAAGATGTCATCAACATAAATTTCATCCAGCAATACTTGCCTAGCAGCAGGAAACTTGGGTCCGTCATCCGAAGCCAGTTGTCGAAGGGTCCTAAGTGCTATGAAGGGAGCAGAAGAAACTCCATACGTGACGGTGTTCAGACGATAATATTGGAGAGGTTCGTGTTTGCTAAAACGCCAGACTATACGTTGATAGTCCCTTTGCTCAGGGAGTATCAGGATCTGTCGGTACATCTGCCTAATGTCGGCGGTGAAGACAAAGCGATATAGACGAAAGCGAAGCAGGAGGGTGGAAATGTCCGCTTGCAGCTTCGGACCTGTCAGCAGAAGATCGTTGAGTGATTTGCCATTAGCGGATGCACAAGAGGCATTGAAGACTACACGAATTTTATCAGGAGGATCATCGGGACGATGTACGGGATGGTGAGGGATATAATATGGCTCATATCGCGGACAATCAGAAGACTCAGGGACCAATTCCATATGGCCACTCTCGAGATAATCTCGCATGAACTCATGATAAGCGACACGAAGGGTAGGGTTATTATCCAGACGATGTTCGAGCCGAATAAATTGTCTAGTTGCCACGTTGACGGAGGTGCCCAGCCTAGACGACGTCAAGGGCAAACCGACAGTGTACCTTCCGTTGGAGTCACGGGTGACATCAGCGCAGTACATCATCTCACACTCCCTCTCGGCTGGGGTCAGCGGAAGCACGTCAGGTACCCTGTCAAGTTCCCAGAAGCGCCGAACGATGTTGACAAGTTCCTGGTCCGACGGCTGCCAGGGGGTCATATCCATGGTTTGAAGGTCAGCAGCAGCAGGAGATTTTATGTCAGAGTTAGTGTTGTCAGAGGAAGATTGATAGGTGATCACTGAAACGGGGGATTTGGGCGGCGAAGAAGACGGAGAACGTACAGCAGATGATGACCCTGCAGAAGACGAGGGAGAGGCGCGCTGCCGAGAGCCCTGATGAGCGCGACTGTTGACAGTGTCAGGTGAGAAGGAAACATGTTTAGTCTTCTTGCGATGGCGAGCATAGGGCCCATAAAGCACCCAACCTAAGGTGGTAGACAATGCCCCCGGAAGTTCAGACGATGGGCACATCGTGCCAGGAAGAATAAGATGAGGGAGCACATCCGATCCAATCAACATCCCTATGATACGAGGCAGATAGAAGAGTGGGTCAGCTAGGTTGAATTGCTGAAACTCGGGCCATCGGCCATTAAACGCTTGGACAGGGAGAGGATCTATGGGGCTGTCAATGACGTAGGCCTTGATGATGAGATGGGGGGGGTCCCCTTGGTGACAGAGGCTAACGTATGCGTACCCTTGGATACGAAACCGATCTGCGTTACTTAAGGTGCGAAGTTGAACAACTTCAGGGTGAATGCGCAGACGAAGCTTGGTGGCCCAAGCTCGGGTGATGAGGGTGTGTTGGCAGCCGGAATCGAGAAGAGCTCGGCCGAATACAACATTCCGCTGGTTATCTAAGCGGATCCAAGCGGTAGGCATAAGGTGGTCAGGACTATTACTCTTACGCAAGGCAGACCGTACAGAGGAAAACAGATGACAAGAAGAGAACAGACGAGAAGACGGGAACAAGTGGTTACCACAAGCTGACCGCATTCGCAGTCATTCGGAACCGCTTCCAGAAGATGCTGAACTTGACCCCTTAGGAGGCGTGCGAGACCCCCCCAGGCCAGTCCTTCGGCCTCTCACTGAACTACCTCGAGAGGTGGAGGCACGGGCTGGCGGCTCCGACGAACCAGAAGGTTGAGAGGGAGTCTGATTCGTTGGTTTCTCCTCCGTTTGGGTACCAAGAGAGGGCGTAGGGCCAACAGGTGCCAGATGAAGAATCGTATGGTGACGCCCCCCGCACGTGTGACAGCACTGATCCGAACCACAATCAGCAGTGGCGTGGAACGATGACATGCAATTTCTACATAATCGCCTCTCAGTCACGAAAGCTCTTCGCTGATGGATGGTCATGGCTTTGAACTCACGACACTGGCGAATTGAGTGATTCGCCGAGCAGAACACACACACTGACGACGAACCAGAAGATGTAGGAGGACGCACACCTGCATAGGCAGGACGACGGGAGGACGGACCAGCAGAGGAGGGCCCAGACGATGAAGGAGCAGACGCTGACCCCACTGGTGATTGAGGTCTAGGCGGCCTCTTTGGCGCAGACGCACGGGACGAAGTGATGGAAGTGCTTTCCAACACTCGTAATTGTCGATTGGTGAATTCGAGCAATTGGGTGAGGTTAGGAAAGTCATCAGAGGATAATTGCCCCTCGAACAGCTGGCGAGATGGTACGTCTAAGTTGCGCAAGGCAAGAGAAAACAGAAGATAATCAGCCAAATCTGGAATGGGCAATGCCTTGAGGGCGTTGATGGCATTTTGATGCGTGGTGGCGAATTGTTTCAACTGGGATAAAGAAGAAACAGACGCCGGCCGCGAATCCAGTATCTGGTTCACATACAAGTCAGCCAGCCGACGGGGATTTTGGTACCGAGCGTAAAGGGCCTGATAAGCCAGAGGATAATTGACTGAATTTAGCTCAAAGCCGGAGATGACAGAAGCCGCTTCACCTGAGAGAGCAGACGTTAGCAGGTGAAATTTTTGAACAGGCGCCAGGGAGTTGCTTTGATGCACAAGAGCGTCGAATAGTGCGATGAAGCCGGGCCATTCTTCGATTTTACCATGAAAACATGGCAACTCGACCCGAGGAATCGGAAGGTCAACAGAGGAGGATGAACCCGTCTTTGCGACCGACGTAGACGCAGTCAGCTGACTGTGGGCAGCGCGGATCTGCAGGCAAATCTCAAAAAATGCCGCGAATTTCGATGGCGATCCGTCCCGTTCTGGCTCCTCCAACTGAGAGTTGAGTTTAACAATCAACTCATCAGCCTCTTTGAAGGCCTTCTCTATCTTAAAGAGCTCAGATAAACACATATTGGCCACATCTGCCTCATTAGTCAACCCTTTAATTAATTTAAATAAAGTAGAGGCCGCGGCGAAAGCATTTTCTCGCTTGACGATGGATTCGTTGATCAAAGCCTTCAATTTATCCATCGACGGCATTTTACTTCTTGAACAACCCCGGTAGCTAAATGAATTCCGAAAACTTCGCTGAAATGAACAGACGATGCGAAGATAACAAACAGATGATGAGCGATAACAAAAAAAAACAAATAAAGAATTGCACTGTTAATTTCTCCGAATGAAATAACGACAATGAAATATGAAATGAAAGCAATCAGATGAATGCAATTAGACTGAATATCTAAAGATTCCCGGGTTTCGGCACCAATAAATGATCGGCAACTGCAACGATCAATTTCAGATGAAAATAATTACGAAAATTGAGCAACCGATCAGATGAAGGCACTCACCCAGAAGTCGACGTTGACGTATGAAGTCCTGTGATCCTCCACTCAACTCAGTAGCAGAATTGGCTCCAGGAGGGAAAAAGGGGATAACCTCCTCTGCACTTGCTTCGTGGCGATCACTCCACCGGTTGCACAAGGCTCCAAGGGCACTTCACCTTTGGTTTTGGTTGCTCAACCTCAAATTTTCCGTCCAAACAGATGACCGAAGAAAGCAGATGAATATTTCTTCACGGAAGAAAACAGATGAATAATCGTATGGTGACGAGAAGTTTGCGAAACAAATCTTCCTCAACTTTAGATGATAGAATAGCAATGAATTTTAATAACTTTTCTGAATTTATTAGAAGCACGTTCTCGTGGTAAACAAACTGAGGACATTGACTTATATGTCGTACGCAAGTCGCGATGTATGCTTTCGCCGAAAGCCGTATGGCGCTAGTTCTCGGGTCGAAAAAACCCCCGAAGCAGACCACCTAGGCAACACAACATTCTTCTTTCACGACTTAACACGTGGTTCTTAGGTCCGCCAGCTCTGGACTTGCATACCATGTGCTCAGCTGTTTCTGCTTCTGATCCACAGGGCCTACAAATCTCATTTGCTGACTTACCCATACGGTGCAAATGATATTTGTACCGACAGTGCCCTGTCAGCAGTCTCACCATCACCCGAAGCTCAGCTCGTGACAGCTCAAGCAGTTTTCTGGTGTAGGTCGGTGAAATCATCACGAATTTCTTTGACTGAGTAAGCCAGGAGTGTTTCTCCAATGGGTTTATCTGTTGTTCAACTCCCATTGTTGGACCGCTGCCTTGTATTGGTACTTTACAAGCACAGAAAGGCTCAGGTCCAGCAGGTATTAACCTTGATGGTCTTTTTGCAAGTTCATCGGTTTTCTCGTTTCCCTCAACACCACAGTGCCCTAGTACCCACAGTAGAGTCACTTTGCTGTCTCTGGCCAATTGCTTTATGGTATTACGGCACTCCCATGTCAGCAGAGATCTCTGGCAGTGTGATACCAGGGACCTCAGCATAGCCTGGCTGTCCGTGGTGATATAGACATGCGCACCTTAGAGGTTCATTTTGAGACACTCCTAAGCGCATACTTAAACAGCCAGTGTCTCGGTTTGTAAAATAGAGGGTTCACCTCCTAGGGTTTTGGAGATCCTCAATTAAGGTCCATATACGCTAATGCCGGTGCCCCTTTTCCTATTTGATCCATCAGTTAACCACGTGGATGACTTTTTGTCCCAACGATTTACGAAACTTATTGCACTAGGACGGTCAGCTATGACCGTTTCAAAGGACGTTTTGAAATAGAATATGATTGGCACAACATCCGACGGTTTTGCCAAGAGGTTTGAGTCTAGTTGATCCAATATCCTCATATGTCCAACCCAGTGTTCGGGTAGGAGATTCCCGTTAAGGGATGAATTCAAGGTTAAAAAAATGTTCATTTTCTTCCCCCTTTTATACCTGCCTAACAGTTTTTTTATTTTAAGTTTTTGTGATAAGTTACAAGTCGAATGCCTATCCCTGTATATTTATTAGCTAGGTAGGTATGTGAAAAATACACTTCCATTTTCCAATAAAATGCAATAACAAGCAGGACAAGTTCGTTTCAACAAACAACGGTCTACCAAACTTTCATTTCCCCTTTGGAACAGACCCATTCGTGGACGCCAAGAGAATTTAGCCAGAGGCATGAAAACGCCTCGTCTCGCCTGCATTAATACGGGAGAACATGCCAGATGTTGAAGGGTTTCGCTAAATATCTGGAAGGCGCCGGGATTAACACGCTTTGTCTCGTACAAATATTTACCCACCCGGGGGTATACCGAGCTGATGCCTGGCGAATCCTATGTAGCTTTTTTCTGTTGGTTTAAGTAGGTCGAGATTACACATAGTGTCGCGTTGTAATTGTCGTCGAGGAGATAGGAGAGGTATGCATCGTGAAACGAGATCCTTGAAGGGTGTGTATTCGGGAATGAGGAGTGAACCGAGCAGTGTAAATTGCTGAGGGTTCAGCAGCAATTAGGGAATACTGTTATTTAATCAACGCCTTGATACGAGTTTTAGAGAATTGTTTCACATATCCGTTGATGATAGAACGTTCGTGACATAATTGTTATATTTTCGACACTAGCAATTTAATATTTTAATGGGCAACTTTTTATTATTTCTTGAATAAAATATATAAGATAAATGGTTTCAGATCAGGAAAAATAATGAAGAAAATTAGAGCAATAAATGAATGTGGAAAAAGTATCTATTTTCATATGATTCTTTTCATGTAGCATATATGCTATAATGCACTTTTAGTGAACTACTCTGCGGCTGTTCGACGAACTTTTCAGCACAAAAACGAATATAGTGAGTTCGACTCTGATGAATATATGGGTTTTTGTATGTGTCTAGCGGAGAAAAATATCGTGAATATACTCAATAATGATAAACAAACATGAAAATATAAAAATAAAAACTCAAAGAAATTCTTCGCAGAGATAATAATATACAGGGTGTTTTCAAAGGTGAGGCTTTTTTTGACAGAAGGTAGAACTCATCAAAATAAGTCGTTTAACCAAACATTGTCTATATAAAATATCCAAGATGGCTGACATACAATCCCTAGAATTTCGACAAAATTTCATTGAATTTCAAGTACGGGACTGTGGAAGGTGACTCCGGCATCGCAAACACGAAATAAAACATAGACATAGGCTGGACAATGAAGGGTTGAATACCAAGTTCATCGGATTAGATGGATCAGGTCACTTTTGAATCATAATTGTTGTATCGTGCAATTGAGGGTGAAAAAAAAATTTGAAAATCGAGGCCGTTTCTTGAAAGTGCTTATGTTAGTTATGTTGAAAAAGTACTTTGATGTTCCCCATTTCATCCCATATTACAACGATTGTTGGAATGTTCGAACAAGAAGATTGTGATGCCCATTGTGAGAAAATTCGTGAATAATTTAGACGAATTTTATTGGTAAGATTTTGAAGTATTATTATATTTTTTACACCTGTGTCCTAAGTCTCTTCTGTCAGTTTCTATCGAAATGAGCTATTTCATAAAACAATTCGGCAATCCTAAGTTTCCATTTTCATTAGTAAATATCGAACGAGCCAATATCCTAAACGAAACCACATGGTCCAATCAGGACATCAGTTTTTTCCCACTGCTTTGAATAATGCGGCAAAAAAACGGTCTAGGGTCGTATTAGGATCTATTTCAGTTATCATTTTCAATTGTTTTTTCAACTTTGTCATTCTGAAAGTTTTGTTATAGGTTGATTTTTGGAGAAATGCTTCATTTTGACCAGTTCTATCTTTGGTTGAAAAAAAGCCTCCCCTTCAAACACCTGAAGATGCTATTGTGATGGCGAAACACGTGATTTGGTTCAAAAACCCATTTTGTCGAAAATCTTTTTGGGTTCAATCATGGATTTTCATCAAATATCGGTCACGCCAATTCAATAATCAGCCTTTGTTAATATTATTTTTGTTCCCTAATATCAAACTTTAATCCAACACAACATTATCGCTGAAGGCAGTCTAACATGGATATTTTCCGGGATATAATAAAAATTTTATCTCTACAATTCATAGTAGGTACGTATCTCCGACCCACACATTTATCAATCAATCTGGTGACTCATCTGCGTACGCAGCAAAAACTGTAAATCAATTCTACATCGAAAAAAAGTGGAAATAAAATCTCGGAAAGAACCGACACAGGCACTTTTCCACACTGTTGCCTATCTCCGACATGCACACTTCATTCGATTAGTTTTTTAGATGAAAGATGACGGCAAATCGCTTTTTACGGATACCTAAACGACAAGCAAAAATGTATTTCTCGTATAAACCCGATCTACATACGAAATAAGTGGAGTTTTATTTAATAGATGACAGTATGCGGATATTTTGATCTGAATGTGATTAATTCCTGTCTTCAACGATTATTTAATTTCAAGAGACGCAATTTACGTGACAACTTCTATACCAATACTACGATTTCAGTCCCACCAACGTTTAGGGGACTCTCAGTGTATTTTTCTCTGAACGTGGGGACAAGTCAGTGTGGCATTGCAAAAACCATCTGAACGCTTTCCAACGGTTGCCTGGCGAATGCAATCCAATCGGGATACGGTAAATGTTTTGGTTGATCACTGACTGACTGTCAGAATGTATGTCAATGTCAATATCATGTTCCTGATGGTTTTAGATTCATTCCCACACATCGCTCGATTACGAATGTTTCTGCCTGAAAGACGCTTTGACAGTGGCCTAGGGATAGTGGTGAGCATTTGATGCCAGTCCCGAATACTTCTGATCCAGTATCTGTCGTGGTTTTAGAACCATCTGTGTACCATTTAATAGTATTTCTTTCGAGGATTTGGGAGGTGGCTTACCTTTCCCAATCTTCCTTTTTACTCAGCATCATGTGAATGTTTTCTTGATGCCTGTATTCTTTATTTTTATCGTTGTTACTGGGACGATTA
Organism: Coccinella septempunctata; assembly: GCF_907165205.1. Classification (NCBI taxonomy): domain Eukaryota; kingdom Metazoa; phylum Arthropoda; class Insecta; order Coleoptera; family Coccinellidae; genus Coccinella; species Coccinella septempunctata. The sequence continues at coordinate 19,978,350 of NC_058196.1, forward strand.
GTTGATGGTGTGTAAGTCAGAGAGGCCAAGGCTCTCTGATTCCTAATTCTCTTCATCTCCTGTACCTTTCCTGGATATTCTAAGGAAGGCCTCATGCGCTATTCTTCCCATCACAAGGTGACGAAGTATGAAATCTGTAATGATCTCTAGTACCCTTGTTGGGCACATTCTTATAGCTCATAGCTCCAGTGATGAAAACACTGGCTAGCTTTTGAATTACTTCGATGGTTTGCCTCGTATTGTTCTGACTTACCTTGGCATGCCCTAAATTGCTGCTCTCACAATCATGACTTACATACAGGGTGTGGCGTAATGAATGGATAATATGGAGCATGCAGCTAGATGACTCTATGGCGGTTTAGAAAAATATATTTTACGTTTAGTAAAAGTGCCTTGGTTTTCGAGATATTGGAGATTTTCGAATATTCAAGAGAATTACACCCAAATGAAGGAATTTTTTCAAACTGTTTTTTGAATCGTATTCCTGGATAGATGATCTATCAAATATGATACATTATTTTTGAGGCGCATGAATAGTTTCTCATGAAATATAGGTGTGTTATGCGTGTTATGACATATGGTTTCTGGGGCGATAATGATCAATACCGCTTCAATCAGGAAAAAATACTATTTCTGTATTTTGCCCTCCTTATGTGAATCTTCTCTTATGTGTCGCACGAACATCTGTTTTGAGGGAATGACAGGATGGTGAGTTCTGTGGAAGGGATGTACGTACAACTCTCTGACTATTATGTCAGAATGGTTATTTTGCAGAGTAAAGAAACAGGGATCACAGATATCGAAACCGTCTAGTTCGCCAGCCAGAACCAAGACTTTGAGTTATCGGAAAGTGTGAAGAAATTCAGCCTAAAAATTACAGAATAACAGGTCGGAACAAAACAAAACGGCAGGATTCGGATATCCGTTACTTTTCGTCTTTTCAGGGGTCCGCGCACCGACAGTCAGACTTCCGGTACCGTGAGAACACTGGACGGGGAGCGCCCCTGATAAAGTTCCTCGGCATTATTTTCAGCCTTTCGCACAAATGAAAATAACAACTATCGGCAATAGGCAATCAGTAAATTCACATTAACTCGGAAAAAGCTATTTGCAATAGCTCAGAAAAAACAGCAAGAAACTGATTTGTCCAACCTTATGTCCCAGGAAATTGAAGGACTTCGAAAATATTTCCTGAGCAAGGCTGCTTCGTCAGAACTCCATCGAGTAGTTTATGTTGCTGACAGTTCTAGGCCGTTAAAGCTACAACAGGACCACTTGGAAACCGTCGAACACTCTGCAGAAAGTAAAATGCAGAAACTGATCGGCAAACCTTTGCATGGAAGGCACCAGAACGAGGCCAACCATGATTACGTCGACATATCTGCGTCGAACTACTGGTTGACTTCCGGAAGGTTGTTTCCTGAGACAAAGAGCTTCATGCTCGCCATCCAGGATCAGGTTATTCCAACAAGAAATTACATGAAATACATCGCCAAGGATGCCTCAGTGGCGGACGATAGCTGTCGTTATGGCTATGAGACACATGACTGTCCAGCACATCACCGGGAGATGTCAGAAGTTCGCGGGTACGGAGTACAAGAGTAGACATGATGCAGTTGCCAAGATTCTCCACCCAGAATTGGCACTAAAACACCAACTTCTAAGTTCGAAAAAGGTTCCTTATTACAATTACCATCTGGATGCTGTGGAAAATGAATGCTGTGGAAAATGAACATCACAAGCTCTACTGGGATCTCACGGTTCTCACAGACCGGAAAATAACCCACAATAGACCAGACCTCATATTGCTCAATAAGGATGAGGACAGAGCACTATTCATCGATGTGGCGATTCCAAATAATAACAATCTTCTAGATAGGCACACTGAAAAAATTTCAAAGTACAGAGATCTCGAGGAACAAACCAGGAGACAGCTGAAAGATGTCAAGACCATCCCTATTGTCATATCATCTACAGGCCTGATACCGAAGAAACTACTAGAGAACTTGAGAAAACTTCAGTTGGACGAAAATATTATATCTATAGAGTCATGAGGAAGACGGAACTGCATGGCAAAATGAGAGGAACACCGTCTGCTCCGACAGGAAATGCGGGTGGAGTAGGAATCCAACCGACGGCAGGGAGCCGAAGAGCGACCCGGACTTGACCACCACCACGAGCCCGAAAACCTGGAAAGGGCTCCAACAGAGCTTAATCCTTTTGATATCTGAGATATCTGGGATAATTGAATGTTCCTCTGGAGAGGAGTGTGAAAGCCGCAAGGCTAAAGTCATGTTCATTGTTTCAAATAATTTTCTTCAGTGTACAACAAAAAGTAAATGAAATGAAACAGTGTCAGAAGAAAAAAAAAGAATGTTTTTATTAAGTTGATCTCAATTTCGTTTATATAGTATGGTTCCAACTCCAGTAAGTAAGTAATAGCTAATACCTCTAGCTCATCAGCACTGACGAACAGAAACGCGTTTATCAACAAATTCATGATATGTTTACACGGAGCTGCATCAAGAAATTAATGAAAACGGCGTGAAATGTTTATGATTTTCTTTAATTTCCGTAACCTTGAATCAGAATTAAAAATGTAATAATTTAGAAAAAAAAATTGAAAAACCAGCAGGGTCATCTTCATTCAACTTCATTAGGAATTTACTCATTCTGTGAATAATGAATACCAAAAATCATTAAAGCATTTTAAGTATCACTGGATGTTTTTTTGTGCCACTCAGTTTATTGAAGGCTAGATCAAGGCTGATTGTGGTAGATGGAGAAGGGGTGGAGGAGGCAACCGCTTCAACTGAATCTAAATTTCCAAATGAAATATCCTGCTAGATCTGCCCCTTTGACCTTTCGGATCGATAAGGTTCCTGAAAAAGTTTCAATCAACGGAACACACAACGAGAAATAAGACTCGCACGGCTTTCAGACTAACACTTCTTTTTCGCCGTCATAATTCGCGTGGTCGCCGTTACGACAGAACTGGATGGAATTTCATTTGCGGGTCTTCGTGTCTTTATCTATCCGCCCCCCTTTGCATGCCCCCATCTGGCAACGGATAGAGCATAATGCGGCACTCCACGAGTTGCATGGGAATGCAACGTCACTTGGACACATAAAATACGTAAGAGGTGACAAGATGGACGTGCAAGGATTCACCACACGAAACTGTCGTAGAGCAGAATTTAGAATATGGAAAATGTAATCAATCTTGAAAGCTTCTAAAATTTCCATTTATATGCATTTGTTATTTCCTGAGTCTCATCTTTAATTAATTTAATTTCGTATTTCACTCAATCACAAAAATGCACAAAGATTGCATGAACGTTATTGAACTTCGTGATAAATGAGATATAGGTGTATGTTGTGGGATAAGGGAAAAAAATTCTAGGCTGGATTTTGCCCACTTTATATTCAACGACGTTTCGCAGAGTTTGTTCATCTGCTCCTCCAGGCTAACAAAAAATTTTGAAACAATATAAAAAGCAACATTCTTTCTCTTTTTCTATCTTCTATATTAATTAAATTATCTCTAAAATATATTTCACTCTGGAAATAATCCAAAATTGAAATTACAACAACTACTCACATTCATTCGAGTGAAATCTACATCCCATTAATATACTATGGATATCCATGATGGATATGTTGGACGTCCGAAAGATATAAGTTGAAGGATCTAGTACATCCTATGGACGTCCATAGGATGTGACAGTGTGACCTTTTTGGATGTCTTATGGATATCCACAATAGATAACCTAAGGACGCCTGTAATGGATATCCTATGGATTGACTGAGCAAATCCTAATGGGATATCCTACTTACTTCCGTGGTTGGATGTCCTATGGATTTATATTTCATATCCACGTATAGATATTTATAATGAGTTCTGAATGAATATCCTTCGAATAGACTGAGCAAATCCTAATGGAATATCTTACCTACTTACTATCGTGGTTGGATATCCTATGTATGTACATTTAATGTCCACGGATATCCCGCCTTGAATCGTACTTGAAATGAATATCCATAAAATATTTTGTGTTAACTGGGAATATCCCTCGGAATATCCTCACCGAATTCTAACCACTTCAAATTCTTCCTCTGTACGAGTAATCGCGAATCGACAACACTACAAGAATAATCTCATTTTAATCTCTTATTCTATGTAGTATGTAGAGTTTATATTTTATTGAAAAACTGTAAGACAATTTGCTAAGGTAATCAGTTTATCTGATCTAAAATTATTGCTTTTATACAAATGAATATAAATCCTTTCTAATTTTTTTCTCTCCTTGCAATTCTTTCTTTAATATTAATGTTTACTTTTCCAAAATCAATACGGTGGTTCATGTTTCAGAAAATTGGAACACAGAGCGGTTTTTTCCTGGTTTTTTGAATCTTTCGAGTCATTTTTATGTTGTTAAGTTATAGTTTCTGAATATTGTTTTGCCTGTACCATATATACTTTCGGGCAGCCAATATAAGGAGTACCAATACAATAAAATACACTTTACTCATCCTTTCAGACCAACCGTGATGTAAATGACAAGTCCAGAGAGTTGTAATACAAACATAAAAGAAAAAGAAGACAATTTTACAATTATTCCATAATTTATATAAAATGAAAAGTGAATTTCAACAAAAAATTTTAACACGTCAATTAAATGAACTTGTGAGGAATTCATTGATGCTATAAAAACATTTCTGGATGAACAGAGTTTTTATTTCTCCTTCAAATTGTTTATCGTTCAGTTATTTGTATCTCTATCATCTGATAAAGATACAAATTACTAAAGAGGATTGTATACATTATACAATAAGTCATTCTTGGTGACGACTCATATTAAGACGTTTTGGGTTTGGGTATACAGAAAATATTTTGATGTCGAGCATTATAGTTGTGGAAATCTGAGCACTTCATAAAGCCACTCACGTGATTTCGTATAAACAACAAACAATTAAACATATAAAAATAAGGAAACGTCAAGATACCGAACTTCCTGAATATTTCCCTACAAGATTCACGACTTCCCGAATGGCAGTATCATGATCAAATTTCGGTAAATGCAATATTTTGTACTATTCGCAAGAATTATGTATAGTATCATAACCTTACTTTAACAAATATTTTCCTTCGTCCCTGATAATGAGATTGTGGAATGAAGTAGAAATTAATGATGACGGCTGCGATAAACAACAGCAATAACCATTTCCAGATAGGCCCTCTCGAAAAGAACATTAACGTTCTCCTCTCTAACCAAACTAATCTAGGCAACCAACAAGACTATTCTGTTATTTGTAACTAGTTCGAAACTTTGCTGTGGGTAAAACTAACTTTCTGACACCATTAATATTTTATCTCGCCGAAAAAAAAAATTAGGAAACGGCTATTATCTGACGGGGAAACTTAGTGTTTGCGCTGAGTTATGTCGTTGCGATAGTTGGAGAGTGAGGAGTAAATGGCCATAGGAAGGTGAGTTTTAAAATGCATTCAGATTTATTTGTTCGAACATTCGTTGTGAAAATGGGGAAACATCATAGCACTTTTACAACATAATTAACATAAGTACTTTCAAGAAACTGCCTCGATTTTCTACATTTTTTTTCACCCTAAATTGCACGATAAAACAATTATGATTCTCTCAAAAGTGACCTGATGCCATTGAACTCTATGGGAACAGGAATGGCTTCGTAGGTAGCAAAATTCGTCGGAAATTGTGACCGAGAGAGAGGGAAGATGTAGAGCAACCTTTCTCTCTCTAGCGTGTTTTTGTTTACACTATTATAACCTAAATTTAAATGTCATTTTCGTAGATAAATTTTAAATTACATTGTTGAATGTCTTTTTGTCAGTATTTTAGTAAAAATCATGGTGAAAAATTGTTTAGAAGCCAGATACTTCCGATTTACATTCCTAAGAAACTCGAAAAATGTCTATATATCAAGTCAAGTTAGCTGTTGAACAGAATTTCTTGTGCTTTTTCAAAGCTTAAATATAGTTTTTTGGTGAGTGTTTTTTAAGTTTATGTGTTTCCCAGAGTGACAAAAGTGGTTTTTGCAGTAACAAAAAACATTTTGAATAAGAAGAATTTCATAACAACAATGGTCCAGTATTGTGTTGGAAACGGATGCCATAATGCAGGGGACATAAATATAATATAATATTTTTTCTGTGAAGTGTTGGTATCACATAAACCAATCCATCCTGAACAGTTTTACAGAAGTGAGAATCCACAAAAGGAGAGAAGCAGTAAATAATTAGGAATTATGCCTTATGATTTTCATTTTTTTAGGTTCCCTCTCCGAAAACCAAAGCTACAGGAAGGAAAAATTGGTATCCGTAGAAATACATTTGCAGAAAAAAATTTGCAGTCCCCCACAGGAAACATTTCTTGGCAGTTTGTCAAGGAATTAGAAAAAGTTCAAATGGAGGAAGGTCTAAGGTTGGCTAATTCCCTCTCATCTCAGCATATGAATTATAAAAATAGAATTATGAATGTCAGATTAGCTACTCAAACAATGAGTAATGGGGTAGCAGATGCTATGGAATTTCTTGATAACAAATGTAAGAACTTACAATTCGAAGATAGTGCCGCTACCGTTGAATTCATTAGAAAAATTGATAGAGTGTTTGACATTCTCAATTCTAGAAATCTGTTCCGGAGAGGGTTTAAAGCCCCAATTAGATCTTCTTCCCTGAGGTATGTTGAGAAAATTTTCAGTGAAACTATAGAATATTTAAAATCATTGGAAATTGATGAACATTCTTTTTCACTATAGAAAGACATTCGCTTTATGGATTTATTTCGACCATGAAGAGTGCACTAGGGCTAGTGTAGAATGTTCCATCAATCAAAATTAATGAATGATGAACTTCATGGGGATCCTCTACTATTCGTCAGAAAATGACTAAATTAATTTTATTTAATAATTGTTAAGCAAATGTAACATTTTTGTCCCAATTATGTTAAATAAAAATATTTCAGCAATTTTGTTCTTTACTTTTTGATATGATTCCTTTTATATATTGAACTATTTGGAATATTTAAAATCTCTTGCACTGACACCAGAGACGACTGTCTCTGCTCCAGAGACAACTGTCTCTGCTCCAGAGACAACTCTGTCTTTGCTGACACTGCTTTTCATATGATTCCAAAGCTTTATCCGAGGCTTTTCAGAAGATCATTTCCTATATTCTTGCCTCAAGATTATTAATTAATATTTATATTCAAATTACTCTGAAGCTTCTATTTTATTAATTCATCAAGGCTGCAAGGGTGATTATTAAAAATTTCGTTCCCGAAATTCAGGAAATTATGATTCATCATAAATCACTAAAAAAAGTGCAAAATTTTTAGAAATTTCGATTAGAATGACAAACTAATGATTAATTATTTTTAGTACGAACCGACTCGTTGAAAGATTTGAACAATTTGGGAAATAGAGAAAGAAGTGAATTTTTCCAATCAGTATCAAACCTTCAAATATTTTCAGTTCGTTCATTCTTTCATTCCCGCACATTGAAATGTTTACGTTGCTAATAGCAACGGCGTGCGAGAGAGAAAGGTTGCTCTACATCTTCCCTTTCACTCTTCCTCATTTTGCCTGTATCGCGATGCCATTCCAGTCCCCATAGAGTTCAATGCCTGATGCATCTAATCCGATAAACTTGGTACTGAACCACTCATTGTCCAGCCATATGTTTATGTTTTGTTTCGTTTTTGCGATACCGGAGTCACCTTCCACAGTCCCGTAGTTGAATATCAATGATATTTTGTCGAATTTCTAGAAGTTGTATCTCAGCCATCTTGGATATTTTATAAAGACAATTTTTGGTTGAACGACTTATTTTTTATTATTGACCTTCTGTCAAAAAAAAAAGGCTCACCTTTGAAAACAGCCTGTATAGGAATGGCTGATCTTATACTCAAACTCAAGTGCGTTTTTAAGGCTGAGTGACCACTGAAAGCGTTTCTGCTTGGCTACACGCTCTAGAGCTTCTATGAGAGGCAAGGCGCTGCAAATCCTTCGTAACGTTACCAATTGAAATGCATAAGACTCTAAGGTTAAGTTTTATAGGGGTATTCATTATAACTCAATTCAATCAGTTCGTCGTCTCGGATATTATTTTATTCGTCAAATAGAAAAAATCAATCATCATTACTCCATGGCAATCCCAAAAAAGTGAAGCAAGAACCTTACCAGCAAGTTTTTGGACACTAAACTTCTTAAGTCTTGGAAAACCAGAGTGTCGCCATTCCATCGATTGTTGCTTCGTTTCTGGATTGTAGAAACGTACCCAAGTCTCATACATAGTAACAATTCGGAAATTGGTCTACATGATTTTCAAATCGAGCACAGATCGAACGCGATGCTTCTACCCTTGCACGCTTTTGGTCAACATTCAAACATTTGGGGATCCATTTTGCAGCAATTTTCCTCATACCAAATTGACGTGAACTAATGATGAACGCGTTCGTATGAAATATTCAAAATTTACCTCTCTTGAAGCTTGTAGTCCAATTTTCCACGGTCGCATCAAAGGACATTGATCACCAAGGGTATTAAGCATATCTTCGTAAATCTGTTTAACTCTTAACCCTTTTAAATACAGGTACTTCATGATGGCTCGATACTCCAATTTTTCATCTTCTTTCCTTTAATTTGTTGCGTAACTCTGGTTTACTTTTTTGATCTCAAACGTCACACTGACACTGTTATTGTTCGTTGCTACGGTAACGCAATATTTTTTTTATGCATGGAACTGGTCTAGACCGAGGGGTAAACCGCTGGGGATGTCTGGTGTACAAGATTGGGGATGTCCCGGGATGTCTTGGGGATGTCCGGGAAAATCCGGGGATGTTCCGTGATGTCTTGGGGATGTCCGGGGATGTCTAGGGATATCATGGGATGTCCGAGGATGTCTTGGGGATGTCCGGGGATGTCTTAAGGATGTCAGGGGATGTCTTAGGGTTGTCCGGTGATGTCTTTGAATATCTGAATTGTATTTATGGGCATATCTACTGAGATATCGTATAAAAATTATTCAATTCAAGTTGTATAATAGCAGAGTGATGCATATTATTGGATATATAGGACTCAATAACCAAAATTCAATGATTTTTATGTGAAAAAACTTTACACAAAAATCGATATGAATCCATCAATCAATTGCTCAATCTTTGTGATCGTCAAATAGTAAATATGTAGCGTTAAAACGCTATTCTAACTGCAATTTTGAATTATGAAATCAAGAATCTAGGATTTTCCTCAGTATTCTCAGTAACAAAAAGTAATTTTTGAAACAGATAGTGAGGGTTGCCATTTCAAAAAACTCTAACTACCATTCAACCTTTGCAGAGGGTATATAGCAAACTCCTCAACTGAACATGAAATAGTTGCGTGATTTAAAAAGAAGGTTTCGTAGATTTCAAAAAATTCACAACTTTTTTGTCGTGGGAGTCCAGGGTTTCCATTATTCTTGTTTGTCCGAAAAAAAACTAGGAGAAGTGCCTCCTCCTGTTTTGCTCAAACTCTTCCACTTTCCGAGATATCCTCACTGGATATCGAAGTATATTCGAGAGAAAAATAAAAATGGGAAGGAAGTATCATATTTCTAGTGAAAAGTTGTTCCAGAAAATCTTTATTTCTTTCGGATATATCTGAGAATAGGATAGTTGTAATATACTACATTTTCGACTTTGACAAAATATAGAAATTTAGTCACATCTAAAAAACTGATTGTTGTACCAGAAAAAGATTTCCCTCTTACAAGTTTTCACAATAATTCTTTTTCATTCGGCATGAATTTTCGAGAAACGGCCAAAATTAAACAATATGGGACATACCAACATCAACTTGCAAATGATCAAAATATCAAGAACAATCATCATTTTCTAATTCTATTCGTAGCTATATGACTGCCAAGATATCTGCGTTTTAAATTTCAATAAACTGAACTGAGTTTGGCAAATTGTCCCTCACTCTTCATACTCAACAACTGTATATAATAAATCATCCCCACTCACGGATAATATAATCAAGTAGATAGCAAGTTTATGTCGAAAGAAATTTTTAGTTCTCCATACTAAGTTTTTTTTGAGATGTAATAATGTGTGAAAAAGACCCAAGAAGTTCGAGAAATTCCAAGGATGTCTTAGGAAATCCGGGGATGTCTCGGCTTAGTAAATTTGGGGATGTCTGGGGATGTCTTAGGATGTCCCTTCACTATGGGGAAGTCTGGTGTACAGATTTTGCTCAGCGGTTTACCCCTCGGTCTAGACTAATTAGATATCAATACATCCTCGTATAAACTCCTCTTAATCGTGACCATCAAAAAATATACATGAATTAAAAGCAAGTTTTCACAGAAACCTAGATACGACAACAATGAAAACATCAATGTTAACGCTTACCAATTTGACGGTGTTTCCTGCCTTCTTCAAGGCGTCTACGGCAACAGCATGCGGGACGTCCACGACGGGGACATCATTGACAGACAGTATGGAGTCGTTCACCATCAGCCTGCCGTCAGCAGATGCTGCGCCGCCTGGTATCAGCTTCGTGATGTAGATGGCAGTATCGTCACCGATGTGGGGGTTGTCGGTGCCGCCGGCGATGCTGAAGCCGAGGCCTGAGGTGCCTCGCTCGAGGACAATCTCCTCATAATCCCACTCGTCATCTCCGTTCACCTGCAACAAACGGCTGTTTGTGAATTTTCTTTAATTACAAATCTGCGGATGAGGAGGGGTTAATCGACTGTCATGTAACACGCAGATGAAGTGTTTTGGATCTGTTCAATATGCCGATAATTAAACGATGTTTTTCATATAAGCCGGAGAGATTTGTGACCTCCTCTGAGCCCCCTATTACGTTTTAACTTTTCTTTAGCATGGATCTATTTTTCCAATTTTTGAATAATGAATTGTTAATTTATTTTTATGTGGGTACATGGCACACTTCAGTGTGACCGCATATCTTCACAAATTTTCATGTACAGGGTGGGCAAAATAGGTGATTCCTAACTACAACTTTTTAACCCAACCAGATAGAGGAAAATGAATATGCCATTCATGTCGTCTTTTTTAGAGAAACTAATAATTCCATCAACTGCATTCCTCTATCCTCTTCTGTTTTTGAGTTATAGTTGTGTTTTTTCTTATGAAAACAGTAGTTTGAAATTACTTCGAAAGAATCTCCATTTTTGTACCGTTTCAGAAATATTTAATACATCGCCCCCAGTCTTTCTAAGTCATTCTGAACAACTTTTTTCATAAGAAAAAACACATCTTCATGTTATAGCTCAGCAAATATACATGTTGGAAAAATCATAGTACGCCACTGGATTGCTAGCAAAAAAGTGTCTGTATAATGTTTTCATTTCAACATCCTAGCACAAACAGAAACGGAGATGATGACCAAAGTTGAAATTTAAATTTTGGCCTATATAACTCGAAAACAAAATAAGATGGAGGAAAATGCAGTTGATGGCATTATTAGTTTCTCGAAAAAAGACGATCGTTCTGTGCCGTGCACTTTTCTCTAGCTCGTTGGGTTGAAAAAGTTATATTCAGGCATCACCAATTTTGCCCACCCTGTACAGGGTGTTCCATCTTAGACGTAGTAGAGACCCCGTATATTTCTTATCTCATAGTGATTGGAAAAATTTCCCGAAACACGTCGAACGGTTTTGTTTGGGGGATATCTTTGGACGTATATTTGAAGCTTTAACGAGCGACCTCCTATGTAGGGGCGCGACAACCCCTCAAAATTGAATAGATGATTAAATGAATGAATAATTAACTGATTTCATTGGATTTCTAATAAAGCAAAAACTTTTCACTGAAAAAGACCTGTCAACTTGAGAGAACTAGTTTTCGAGTTTTTTTTATTGAAAGATTAATTAGAGACACATACAGGGTGTCCTCAAAACTAGTGAATCAAACGTCAAATTACGATAGAGTAGATCAAAAACTATCGAATGACACCAGCATTAGTTGAGCGAAAATGTACCGTTTCTGAAAAAACCCAACCTAAAGTTGCAAAATTTCCAACTATTTTTTCAATCACGAGGCCAATTTGTGATTAAGGATAGCGTTTTTCCCCCATATTATCACCCCTATAGTGGAGGTTTATTCTGAGTAATAAAATCATTTGGAAAAAACAATTGTTTTAATTAAGATTTATTTAGGTTATCGATAAACTACTTGAAATATTTTCAATTAGGGGAGATACAACAATAATCTTGGTTCAATATAATTTAAAATCGATATCCTTTTTCGCAAACTGGACCTGTGATTAAGAAAAATAGTTAAAAAATCGGCAACTTTAGGTATTTTAATGAAATTCTGGGTATTTTGGAACGGTACATCTTCGTTAAACTAATGTTGGTGTCATTCGATAATATTTGGTATAGGTACTCTATCGTGGTGTGACGTTTGATTCACTAGTTTTGGGACAGCCTGTATATAATATATTCTGAATCATAAAAAAATATGGGACTGGACCCAATAAACACACACGTGTATTATACGTTTATATGTGGTGGAGGAGTTCGATTGAAGGTTACTCGTTGAATTTTGTAACTGTAAATACGCTTTTGTATATTTAGGAACCTTAATTCAACCGTACGTTGATTTTACATACAATGAAAGTTTATGATTCAGCTAGTTACTGAATCCACTGACATGAAACGTTTGTACGTCACTGAAGAGGCGTACTGACAAAAATTCTTGACTACAACACTGCATACCACATAAAAAAGTGTCTGTAGAATGTTGTATTTGTTTTCCGATATTACTGAAACATTACGAAATAGAGGCACCAATAATTCAAAGAGCCGAAAAATGAGTTTTTACTTATAACCTGGAAATGAGAGAAGATAAGAGGGTTGTGGTTTTAGCCATTATCCATATTTTGAAAATCAATGTCGGGAACGTATATTCCGTTCACATTTATTTTAGCAGTCGGTTAGCCATGAAATAATTTTTTCAAGTTTTTGTAACTAGAACGGAGTAAGGTTGGCAGTCATGAAATGTCGTTAATGTCATAACGCCGTTGCCTCAACTTATATCAATTTTTATTACGGAAATGCCGAAAGTAATTGAAAAATGAGACAGGGTTTCGGGAAGTGCTATTTAGAATTCAGGTCCGCTCATTCAAATAGTTACCCTGATATTCTAAAATCTACAATACGTCAGACGGTAGCGAACATATTCAATGTAAGAGAATTTATATAATGTTTCATCTGAATCTAAACGACTTATATTTCAGCTGAATATTTCCACAATCAAAAATATTGTGAATGAAGAGGATGACAAAGAATTTTCTTCTATTGGGAGACCAAAAAAAGTGGTGGCATTTGAGAATTTTATGTTTGAGTAAATCAATTAATTATTTATTATTATTTAATTACTTAAAACCACAGGATTTTCGATTAATGTCATCGTAAAATAAGTTCCCGAAAAAAGATTTTTCTATTTTTCATTTGACTTGTCCTATACATTGTAAATGTCTTAAGGTACCAATAAATACCTAATTATTATTATCATATCAATGTAGTAACAAGATGAACAGCCACAAATACGCGCCAGTTTTCCTGTTAATTGTTAATTCATGTGAAATTTTTGTTTAAGAGTGAAGTTCCTCTTGCTTTGAAACTTCCTTCAATCATTTTGAGTTCTACTGACGCGACGCAGGATGATTTTTGTTGAAAAATTTAACATTCTTGTAATTATCCGTTAATTCCTTTGAGAGATAACCATTCCCTACCACTGCATCATATGCATTTCATCTTCGGGTTGTTTTTTTTTTAATTCGAAAACTGATGTAAGATAACCAACATTAACTCTCCTCAAGCTACTGCATATATTTTATGTGCCAATAATTCAATTTTCTTCCATAACAAAAATAAATATTTTTAAAAACAGATCTCTTGTATTTTCCATGCAAATACCTAGTTTTGGTATCAATCAGTTCGCATAAACGTCAATTATGTCACAAATTTTCGATATCGATTGAAATTTATTTTGGAAGGATTCTGCATTTCTTCACTCCCAATCTCTGAAACAAATCGTTGATTTCATTTTTAATTGATTTTGTTTCAGAGATTGGGAGTGAAAACCCTAAAAAGTTTATGAAGAGATACAAATTTTCGACTTCAAATTTTCCGAAGTGATTCGATATTGTGATAAAATACGTAATTACTGAGACTTTTACGTGCAACGGACAACATAGCACTGATTCAAAACCAAAAAATGTTTCGACAAGCGGCATAACCTCACATTTTTGTGCTATACATCGTGGAATGTGTCAAATTTCCATAGCCAACCGAGTGCTGAAATAAAAATGAATGGAGTATAGTTACAAAAACTTTCGTGGTCAACCGAGTGCTTTTACAAAGTGAATAGGCACTTCGATTTTGGTAATTTGATGCAAGTGAGGATTTACATCTTTGCTGGCCGAGCATTTTTCGTTCGACACTGCCGACCCCATCGGTCCGTCACGTCTCTGTATTCAGCATCCCTTTCGAAACAAGAATGCACACCAACATATCTGTATGTCGATGTCAGAAAGAAGAACGCTGACGTTTACCGACTATACCGCTCAAGACAGCAATTTCGAATTGACTGTCTAGTGAATAAGCACGTTACAGAAGTGAGCTCCTGCAGTTGCAAGAGCCGTCAGCTCCTAAGTTTCAGTTCCACGTGATTATCCCTAATAGCGCCGTTTCTCATACGTCTCGACGTCGCATACCCTTCCCGCCCGGCAGCATCTCGAACGTCTTCAACAGCCGACTACGCTAATAATGCATCCCCATCGTAATAAACGCCCGGGCACGGTGAGAAATCGACGAAAAAATTTCATTAACCTTTCGGAGATGTTCCCCGAAAGAACAATAAAAGAACATCTGCGCCGCAATAGAAATGAACTTTACAACTGCTACTCCGCCGTGTATGTTTCATATCAAGCCGCCCGCTAACGCTGGCGCCCCGTCGACCCCCTTATGTCATTACATCTTCAGCTTTATGCGGAAATTTCGTCGGAATTAATTCTCGGCTGCAATTTCACCTTCTGACTATTAAACCATACGGCGCTGAATGGGGCAGGGCGGTAATTCACGTTTTTTTTTACGTCTCGAGGACTGTATCGCTGTCGTACGGAAGGAATTGCCAGAGGATTAGTGCAGAAGCGAGGGCAGCAAGAACTCGGTCGGGCGTAAATTCTTACGTCAGAATGGTATTTACGTCGGAGAATGAAATTTTTTGCGAGTTGGGTCATTCAGTTTACCTCGTCATTTGCACTGCTACAAAATTGAAGTGGATATTAGAAAGAAAACTCTATGCTGTATGCTATACACGGTGTCCCACGCTGGGTTGCCTATTATTAGACGTTCACTGAAAATGGATCATATGACTATTCTGAGAGTTTCTGATCTATCTGACTAAAATATTTCAATGTTGCGACGTTGCCGCTTATACGAAGAAAAACTACAATCTTCGTTATTTAAAATGCGACTCCCTATTCATTATCAATTTTTTAGCTTTTCTATTTCATCTGAGTATTTTTGTCTAGTACTTCCCTGTCCCTATTCCTGATACTTTCGGAGATATTAGCAGTTTTCCACAAAAATTACCAAAAACCAATTAAATAGGCATCAAAAAGACATTGATGAGATTGTGACGAGGCAGATTTGCTCCGCCACAAAAAGGAAATTTCTTCACCGATACTTGCATAATAAGACCTGACAACCGTAATATTTTTGAAGAAAACCGTTATATCATCATAGGGGGGCTTTACCGATTGATATTTTGACATTTTTTTCCACCGACCAGTCTCATATTTGTAGCGGACACCGTATATGTCTTTTGTTCTCAGAATTCATATATTTTAGAATCCTTTCCGATCAACCGTACTTTTTGGACTCGAAAAAGATCTTTCAACTTGTTCCTTTCTTCCTTCTCTTCAGTTGTTTCCGTCTCTTTCCGAGCCAGCTGATTGACAATTTCAGTATATCCAATGGGGAAATGAGTTACCAAAAGTGGGGACCGTTTTCTGCGGAGACTGCGGAGAGGGGTACTTCTTCGACGCCCGGCGCTGAAGGTCAAGAGCGAATTAGTTGAGTTAGAATTACGACAAGTTTGAAAGTTTAGGGCAAGTCACTTGTAGCATTATTATCAATACGAAGTGCATACCTGATCGGATATATTCGCTATTTTCCGCTTTCTTTAGTCCATTGGACTGGCTTGAAATACCTAACTACCGTTTAAACTTGATCTAGTGATCGTAGGCTGCGTAGAGTGCCAGCTTCCGCGACCGTTCGACCGCCGTTGGGTCCCAGGAGGGCTTGGGGTTCCTACCGTATTTTTGGTGCTCATTTTGTTAATATATTGCCGACTTACGACCGATTAAGTTACAGGTTGACAGCTTCTTCCGACCTGCTGTCTGACTGGCTGCCATTTTGAGGGTCACAGAGAGAAAGAGAGAGAGAGAGAGAGCTGCAATTGGACTGGGACCAGCCATCGTACCGATTTCTGCCGACAAAGGGAGTGACTTGCCAGGATTTCAAAAGTTAACCGTATTTACCGTCTATTTCCACCGTACTATACATTGTAAATGTCTTAAGGTACCAATAAATACCTAATTATTATTATTATATCAATGTATTGAGATGAACGGCCACAAATATGCGCCTGTTAACCTGTTAATTGTTTATTCATGTGAAATTTTTCTTCAAAGGTGAAGTTCATCTTGACTTGAAACTTCCTTTAATTGTTTTTACTTATATTGATGCAAGATGATTTTTGTTGAAGAATTTAACATTCTTGTAATTATCTGTTAATTCCTTCGGGAGATGCCCACTCCCAACCACTGCATCATATGCATTTCATCTTCGGGCTAATATTTCTGAAATCTACAACTTATGTAACGTATTCAAACTTTAGCCGAAGAAAATAACGAACAATAACTTTCCTCAAGCTAAGGCATATTATGATATTATACTGATCTCTTGTATTTTCCATGCAAATAACTGGATATGGTATGCCTTCAATCAGTTTGTATAAACTTAAACAATTATGTTCGTCATATATTTTCCGAAGAGATTCGACATTCTGATAAAATAAGTAATAACTTTTACGTAAAACGGGCAACATAGCGTTGATTCGAAACCCAAAAATGTTTTGACAAGCGTCATAATCTCACATTTTCGTACTATACAGAGTGAAATGTGTCGAATTCCCATGGCCAACCGAGTGCTAAATTAAAAGTGAATGGAGTATAGATAATATCCTATTCACTTACTCTTTTTATGTGTGTTCCTATGTTTGGAATTATCTTGTGGTTTTTCTGTGTAACTCTCAATAGTAGCTTGTTTTAGCTTATATAGCTTTTAACTTATTTAACTCAAGATAATTCATAGCTCCTCAATCGAAAGTAACCTTGAATCGCTCTTTCAGAGCCTCGAGGAAGGTTTTAAATAAACCGAAACGTCGACATTGTATTAACTTGATTGCCTTTTTTTCTGGCCGTATCCCATCAATTTAATTCTCCATTTCAAATATAAACAGAAAGCAGTAAAAATATCCCTCATAAAAAAGACATTTAAAATTTTAGGGAAATGAAATTTTGGGAATAGATCACTGAGATCTGAGGATGAGGTTGGTCTAGAAAAAACTTGTTTTCTGATATAATGTTAATGTGATAAAATTCGTCTGTTCACTCGATAAAAAAACAGCAAAAAGATCATTTTTTAAAATGGAGTCCCGTGGTATGAACTATTCTTAAGGAAATGAAAATCGCAGTAGAATTTCAGCCATTTTCTTGAAATTATGTATATCGAATAAAACAGACAACAAACAATCATCAACGCATCTCTTGCAATTTTTCAATAAAATATAGATTACCTGAGAATGACATTCTCATTATTAGCTCGGAGCAGACATCTATTAATTTTTCCGAGGTGAGAAACAACGAGAATCCAATTCTCCCATTATGATTCTTCCAATCAAGTTTAGAATTTCAATTTCGCCCCCAACATCATCTCCGACCTACCGAAACCGGGGGATAATTGGAAAAATCGAATTGATGAGATAGACATACGCGCCGCAATAGATTGGATAACTTCCGAGAATGAAAACGACGACAAGGAAACTGCCATATTTCCAATTAAGCAAAATAATCCCGCCGTCCGTTCGCGACGCCGACGCTCCCGAGGGAGACGGCGGCGACCGACGGACGTTTTTCCATTGTTTCGTTCTTAACCTGTCATATTAGTGATTTTCGGAT
This sequence comes from Coccinella septempunctata, assembly GCF_907165205.1. Lineage (NCBI taxonomy): Eukaryota > Metazoa > Arthropoda > Insecta > Coleoptera > Coccinellidae > Coccinella > Coccinella septempunctata. Next base: position 19,996,650 of record NC_058196.1, read on the forward strand.
GGGACGAAAAGTTTTCCGGTCCGGATAATACCGGGATTACGTCTCATTTGCTGAGACGTCGGTTTTGTCTTTGAAATGGCAGGGAATCCTTTTTGTGCCGGAGGATACACGGATAGATTGAAAATTGCCGGAAGAAATGTATATTCGGTTATTTCATCGAAATGAGTCTCCGCGATGTTAGACTGGCAGTTTGACTAAGAACTGAGACCTGAGAACTAAGGAATAAATGATGGGTTTATGCAGTGTGATGAATCCGATTTTTTTTTTTGAGAAAATTGGGATTCATTTTAGTGCATTCCTTTCATTTCACATTTCCACCTTTAAAAATATTTAATTCTCAAATCTTCAATGCATTCATTCCGATAAGCAGAGTAAATGTAGAAAACCGTTAATCTGTGTTTATCTTGTTTTTCTTGCATGTCGTTGAAGATTTTGACGTTTTTCTGATGTTGATATGCCATAATCCTGAGCTGACGACGTTTTTTACTCTTGTCGCATTCTGGAATTTTCAGATTTTCAACGTGTGGGGGTTTTGCCTATAAAAGCATATTTTCCCCCGCGACGGTCTCTTTTCTCTGCGATTTTTCTTTGATTACCTGTGTTTACAACGGGCCGTCCCACAAATTTAGAGTAAATTTTGTTTTGCGGGGGTTACTGCTCTTGGAAATTAATTTTCGTTTTTCGTTTTCCGCGAGTACCTTGAAATAAAGGAGGTAGGTCCCCGTCTTTACCGTTCAGTTTCTTCATTAGACCTACACCGGTTACTTCTTTGACACTGCTGTACTGTATCGCTTTCTGTTATCTTTTGCCGTAATTCACCCTGTTCCGCAAGTCTGACTTTTCCTTCGCTATCAGTCATGGTGCGTAAGCCCTTGGGGTAGTGAAGAGGAAGTCCCGTCAACCCCCCTGTTTTCGTTCCTGCGTCATAAGAGTTGAAATAGAAATCTCTTCTTTTCTATCAGTCATGGTGCGTAAGCCCTTGGGGTAGAGAATAAGAGATACCGCTCGTCGTTTGCGAAATCCCGTAATTGCGCTCAAAACAGACCTTTTCTTCGCTATCAGTCATGGAGCGTAGCCCTTAGGGTAGTGAATAAAAGTCTCGAGTAGATCCGCCCTGGTTGTGTTTCTTTCGTTTCTGGAGAAATATAATTAATTACATCCCTATACCGTATAGCAAGTAATTTCACTTCGCGAGGTCATCCTTAGTATCCATTTCGTTAGTTCTGGTTGGCGCATTTTATTGAACAACCTTTGATATTTCACTGTACCCGGTATAAACTTTATTAAGTGCTCGTGATCGGATCGAATTTCCAGAATGTATTTCATACCTACACATATTTCCGTTGTTTATATAATCAGTTTCCGAAGGTGTGCATAAACTGTTACACAATTTAATTTTGACTACTTTGCTATCGCTACCACCCTAGATAACAGCGAACTCAGTTTCCGACTAGCAGCTACTCTGGTAGGTTTGCTATTCTTCCTAGTGAAAAGAAGAGCTGGCGCTCGAGATAAGTTTCTCCGAGGAAACCACGTTACAGCAGCCTGTCTAAAAACTTCGACTTGAAAGTAGTTGGGCAGCTGACGATGCTATGTCGGGATTTCCTCAAGCGTTGTGAAGACTAGTGGATTTTGAAGATAAGATGGTAGGAAGAAAAAAAGTTCCATATGATTTATGCACTTTCAGCGGTGAGGAAAGCAAGTTTTCAAAGATGTAAAAAAAATTGTCTGGTGTATGGAATAGATTCTTTTCCTCAGAAGAAAAATAGGCAACAAGATCCTCAACAGGTCAATTTTTGTTTCAATTTTACCACATTTTTATACATTTGTGAAGGATTTTTGTTGCACCCTGTGCCATTCCCATCAATCCTCTAAGTTTTACGAATAGGGAAAGTGGGTCATGTGGTAATTTTTTGGCAAGGTTTTTGTATAATTTTCACAGGCGTGCATAAATTTTCAAGAAAAAAATTTTTTTTTTCAAATTTGTTAATTCAAAAAGGTTTTCATTATGTGCTTTTTTTCATGGCTCATTTACTTTGAGACGATGGTACCTGATGAAATATGTCACAGTTTCGTTCATGCACAACTTTCAACGCCTACGAACCTTTTAATGGGGAAAAAATGGAGTGACATTGGAAATTTATTTCGGCATTGAAGTACCACCCGGAAAATCATTGTGCATAACATGATAAGTTAAATTAAATGTTCAAAATGACCAACATCGCTTGAGGTTGAAACTTGTGTATGAACAAAACTGTAATGGTCGACTTTCATTCGGTGACAAATTTCATCAGGTACCATCGTCTCAAAGTAAATGAGTCATGACACATACTGAAAACCTCTTTGAAGTAACTAATTTCTCAAAAAAAAAATTTTCTTCTTGAAAATTTCTGCACGCCTGTGAAGAAGATATTGTACTATATTGTTTATTCACACATGCATACATAGGTAAGTATAGAAATATAAATATTTGTCGTCTAGACCACACGACCTGTCAAAAAAAAAAGTTGAATATAATTAATAATACGAGTTCACACCAACACACATACACAAACAAATCAAGATAGGATATATAGTTAATTCCCTGTTGTGTTCTCTTTATTCTCGATACAAAGACCTTGCTAAAAAAGTACCACATGACCCACTTTCTCTAGTCAAAAAACTTAGAGGGTTGATGGGGATGGCACAGGGTGTTACAAAAATTTGGTAGAAGTGAAACAAAAATTTACCTATTTCAGGATTTTCTTGCCAAATATTTTTCTTGTGAGAAAATGAATTTGTTCCAAAATTTTGACGCGCACCCTATATGATATACTAAAAATAACATTTTCTTGTGGTTTTTCAATAGCCTGTATCTTTTAAACCGAGCCGATTCGGAAAAAATGTTTGAAGATTTTCTAACAATTTCCGTACAACTCTAACTGACCCCGACTAAAGTTACTATCGAGCAGAGTTGGTGGCATAGAGGTTCCTCTGAAAAACGTCATTTTTAACAACTACTGAAAATCTTCAATACCAAAAATCTTTCCTACTCTCCTTTTTCATTTTTTCCAACTGTCTTGGAACCTCAGAAAACCGACAAGTTTCCCATCCCCGATTCTTCCCGAATCGAATTTCTCCAACTTCTCTCCGAAAAACTCCAGCAACATTTCGTTTTTGCCCTGTCCGTCGCAATCTCTTCACTTGTTCCGCTGCGACCGGCATTTGAATCGCGATTACGCCACGGGGGTCACAATGAAACGGAAAATCCACCGGCTCTATGCCTTTGAACAGTTCGAACATCTCGAGGTATCTATTTTTAACTGGGATGCTCATCGACGTGAATCCTGACGACCCTGCCCAGTCGAATCACGGCCAAAAATGTGATCAGGGTCAGGCGTCCGCGGATCCATACGACTTACGAGCCCACATCGCTGCCTATTGACTGGATGCATATTTCGCAGGAGTTTAATGAACCGTGAACGCGAGATCTCGTATTTGGTATTCGCTCAGGGCCCCTCACGAATCCAACGAGCGTGTAGAATTCCAATCTGGCTCTGAAGAATATTGATGGAGATGATTCTCTCTTCATTTTCTATGGTATTCGTCTTCAATCAACCGTATAATACTGTAACCATTATTAGGGATGTGCGGTACAGTTCAATATTCCGAAATACCTGTATTTTGCTCGACGATATTCGTAATTTGATATCGATCTTTCGTTTGCCGGTAGGGGACAAGGTATCGTGAGATTTGATGTTTGTGTTGGCCAAGCACTTTTCGATTTTTGAAAGAATTTTGTTGTGCTGAATTGTGCTAGCTTTGTGCTACTTGGTGCCGTGGAGATTTTTTTCAATTACTCACGGTTCTGAAGATATTCCACGAAATGTATGGAATGGGCCAGCCCAGCACCTTCCGAATAAATGGTTTTTATGACTGAAATAGATTGTGGAATACATATACTGAGTCGTGCCGTTTGAAATTTACTCTTATTTCCCAGAAAATATGAAATGAATTAAAAAGTTAGCCCACCATTTGAATGAAACTTTGGGAACTTCTTCTGCCAATAAGAAAGGCACAAGTCAGCACAAATGTAGCACAACTTTATAAAAAATTTCAACAAAAAAACATGTTATTGATGGGCTAACTTTTTTGCGAAATCTTTATTTTTCGTGAAATTAGTAAAATTTTCGTGAAAATTTCAACGTCACGAGTTAGTACTCATGTAGCACAATTATTTCCATATGTTTTCGTGAAGAAAAAACGAAAGTGCTGGGTTAACTTTTCTTTCAGTTTGGCGTTTTCTTCGGAAATTCGATGAAAATTCGAAGAAATATTTACACAAATGTGTCACAAATTACTCCAGTTATTTTCAGGAACGAAAAACAAGAATGCTGGGCTAATTTTTTTCTTCATAAGAGGAAATTCGGGTCACAACTCAGTACATGTATAGCACAATCTATTATAGCCATAAAAATCCATATTGTGGAATATCTTGAGAACCGTATAAAATTGAAAAAAAGGTCAACCGCACAAAGTAGCACAAACCTAGCACAATTTTTTTTCCAAATCGAAGAGTGCACACATTGAGTTTTGACCAGTATCTTATCGTTATCCGTGTACCAAGCTGGGCAAAATATATAACTCATAAATATTGAATAAAGAAATATAAAATATGTAACTTTTAGTTAATTTTCATCTTATACATAAATTAAATTCACCAAAAAAGGGTGAAGAACCCTTGGTCCATGACCACTCGCATAGGCAATATAAATCTGCTATTATTAGAATCAAAATACAGAGTGTTTTCAAAGGTGAGGCTTTTATGCAGAAACTTAGAACTCAAAAAAGAATCATTTCACCAAAAATTGACCATATAAAATATTCAAGATGTCTGAGCTACAATCAAGAGGGAAATTCGAGATTAACTCGAGCGTGTCAGATTAATGTAAGGGGAGATATCTTGGAATACCCCTATCAAAACTTAGTCCTTTAGACAGCCTGTCAGAGTAGTAAAAAAAACGATTATTGATACATACTCGAGCGTGTCAGATTGAGATATATGTGGTTAATTATTATATGTTGCAAAGTATATATTCTCTTAATCTGACAATTTAAGCGTGACGAAATTATGTGGGAGGGCGCCAAACTTGCAAAAACAAAACGTCGCGTATACATTCTCGAGCGTGGTGGCTTTTTTCTTATGTTGAAGCTAATGATTTAAGAACATTAGAGAAAATATAATCAGACATTTCCAGCAAGCCGAAACAATGAAAATTGGCCATAAAGGTAACCTAGGCTTCAAATTGTTTTCGCTCTAATTATAAATGTTGTAGAGCTTAACATTTTCTACAAATTTTAGCCGAAGCAATTTTTTATATGTTTGAAAGTTTTCGAGGTATATGGCTATGAATGAACATCAGACTGGGTTTCTACCTCGGTTTCTACATTGACCTTGGCCTTTATCGCCCTCTAACTCAAAAACGGTTGAGAGTATATAAAATTGCTTCAGACACGAGTTGTATAGAATTTTTTCATCTACCACTTTCATAATGAATTCAAAAACGATTAAGAGTACAGGAAGGGAGATACTCGAAAAAAGTCTTGTTATCATCTTCAAAACTGTCAGATTAAGAATATCCCCTCCTGATTAGCTTCAGATTAATGGATCAACACGACTGCAACACCGAGATCAACCAACTCGGGATCTGACACGTTCGAGAATGTACAAGTAAAGATTTTTCTGCATTGTCAATGGACCAATGTGGCCTTGCGTCACGTCCAAATTTTTACCATTCACAACTCTTCCGTACATCCAGTCCTACAGGGCAAACTGTCAGATTAACATGAATTTATTATCACAGGCCAACACACATTTTGGTGCCTACGATTTTTAACTGTTCCTGAGTAATTTTTGGATGCAGAATGTAAAAAAGTTCTCAGATTTTGTCTATCAGATCTAGTTTTTGAGATTTTTAAAAAAAATTGTGTATATAATTTACGTTATAACTGTTATGATATATAATATCACTATTGACAGTTAAAAAAAAACAGAGACACATGGATTTAAGTATTTATTGCAAAAACTTAATTTACATAATTACATTAGACACTTATCACATAAAAATTTTCTTTTATACGATTTTCTAGAATGGAGTTTACTAGGGCAGTCTCGCTGAAGGCTCCAGCAGTAGTCCGCCATCATGTGGCTATCCCATCGTCCTTGATAACGATCTTCCATAGTTTTAATATCCTGATGGAATCTTTCCCCTGTTCTTCACTACAATCACCTAAGTTTTCTGGAAAACGATCTAGGTGGCTGTGGAGGTAGTGAACTTTTATACTCATGTTACAGCCGAGAATATTAAAATTTGAAAGCATAGTTTCCACTAATTCTACGTAATTCTCTGCTTTATGATTGCCAAGAAAATTTTGTACTACTTGAACAAATGAACTCCAAGCGTTAGATTCAGTCTCGTTCATTGACGTGGTGAATTGTGGATCTTTAACAAGTTGCCTTATTTGAGGACCATCAAATATACCAGCTTTTAGTTTTTCCGTGCTAATGCCAGGAAATTTACGTGACAAATACCCAAAACAATTTCCATCTCGATTTCAAGCCTTCACAAATTGCTTCATTAGGCCTAGCTTGATATGCAAGGGCGGAAGTAAGATTTTTTCTTTTGAAACCAAAGGTTCGTTAATCACGTTTTGTATTCCTTGAATCATGACATCTCTTGAAGGCCAATTTTTGTTAACCCAGTGCTCATTTTTAGCTCTGCTGTCCCAAAGGCACAAAAAACAAGGATATTTTGTATAACCACTCTGCTGTCCAAGGAGGAAGTTAATCATTTTTAAATCAACACAAATTGACCACTGATGTTCTTCGTATTTAATTTTTCTCAAAACTAATGCTATTGTTTCATATTCTTCCTTCATGGTAGACCAATAGGAATTGAGCCATATTTGTTACCGTTATGTAAAAGAACACATTTTGAACTACGTTTTGAACTGTCAATATACCATTTAACCTGTAACGTGTATCTCAGAAACTAGAGCTGATAGAAAAAATCTGGTGGCATTTTTGGAATCAGCACATTAAAAACATCTAAAATCAGATGTTAGATTTCCGGCACCAAATTTTTTTTTAATTTTGTTGGCCTGTGTTATCAGAGACAAATATGGCATTTGCAGTATTTTAATCTGACACGCTCGAGTATGTACATCTGACGATATTTTTTTACATCTTTGTCGAGTAAATTCCGATTTAGCATCGTCACTCCACAACTATTTTATCTAAATCGAACCCTTGATTCACCCCACGATTTCTCAGTGACACTCTCGTCCTTCTTCCCTGAATTCCCGGTTTTGGGATGGCCCGAATTTGCGCCAACGTCGTTGTCTCCTAATTCAGATGTCAACATCCAGACTTAACGTGAGAAAACCGACTCCATTAGTGAGAGGTTAGCGATTCCGAGCAAGGGTTGGGGGTCTGGGGAGACATCGCACAAAACATTCCGCACGAAGAAACGGTCTGAGGAACGTAGACAGACTTGAGGACGTCGCAGTCGTTGGGTTTAATTAGATGTTTGTTTTTGCTTTGTAATATCTTGAAGGGTTTTCGTGTTTACTCGTATGTGGGATGACTGAATGTTTCGGGAAGATAGGACGCCTTGGAATGATATACAAAAGGATCTAATGCATCTTTGTGGGGAAGAGTTGAAAGGAGTTTATACCACGGGACTTTCTCGCCATGCGTATAAGGCATAAATGGGGAAAGACTACCAGGATGTGGGGTGTTGCCAGAACATTTGAACGATAAATAGAAGTTAGGAATATTACAGTAGTCTCCACTTTCGTCAAAAAGGTGGCAGCACTTAAGGAACGTCTTTTTTCAATTTCACCAGGATACGAATTGTAGGCAATGGCAAGACTTTTCGAGATATTTTTTTATGTGGAAATTCATAGAAGAGACAATTTCACCTCGGAAAGTCAATGACACGAATGAATATTTGTTATTTAATGAAAAAATTTTTTTTCGGTTTAACGAATAAAAAAATTTCTAAGTTTCCGAAATGACCAACTGATTGAATTGAATTATAATGAAAACCCTATATAAATCAGTGGTTTCTGACAAGTAAGATAATCATTTTCTCATTTTGAACTGACCACTAAAACGGTGTAGAGCCGTCTCAACGAAAGTTTTGTAGACTGTTAGATGGTATAGAAGCTTATAGTTGTGTATTCTTCAATGGATGCATTATTCACATCTTTTATTGCAGAGGAGATTGAAAGGGCACATAGCAAATTTTCTCGAAATATAAAACCTTTGCTTCTACTGAATTCAAACTGATGACTGGATTCGAAATTGCTATGAGAGCTCCTATCAGCAGAAGCAGGTGACGATGTACACCATTTTACGATCTAATCCGAATATTCGGAGCTGTATAAATCTGACTGAACAACATAGAAATGTACTTATCATTGAACTTCGGATTTATGTTTATTATCTGAGATTCTTAGCAGTAATAAAATACGGGTACATCGTCAAGTAGGTACGAAAGCCTGAACTTAATATTTCTAGTACCGTGTTATACTGTTTCTCTATAGCAGCTCGATAACGAACAAGGAATATTTTATGTGCGATATTTGTGTTCTCGAATAAGTTATGATACTTAGTATTAATATGGAATATATTTAAGATTAAGAATTTGAAAATGATACACAGAATAGAAGGATCAAGTTTAATCTGCCTGATATTGAAATACGTAATCCTTTGGATCTACTCTGTAGGTCGGCAGAACCGAATTATACAGGTTGAGTCTTAGACTCGTACAAATATTTTAACAGTAGGCTCTTGAAGTCAATAGAAAAAAATTTTGCCTTTATCATTTTTTCCTCATCGGTTCGGTTTGAAAGTTACGGGCTGTTGAAAAACCAAAGAAAATGTTATTTTTAGTTCTATCTAACAAACGATTTTATCAATGAAATAATTTCGGAATATAGTTTTTAATTCATTTGATGAATCTTTTTCGAACGTTATCTAATGAATGTTTGAACGTTTTGTAAAAATAAAAGTAATCTTCATATTTTCTCGTATAATGCGCGGTTTTCGAATAATTTGACGTTCAAATATTGAAAAGTATCTGTGAAATTTGAAAAATTTGGGTACTTTGGTTGAATCTGTTCAAAAGATCTACAGTGTAGTGTCACAGATTAAGCTTGTTATTCTGATCTGAAATTAATTTTGTTTTTCCAGGGATGGCACAGCTCCTTATGAAAACTTAAAATGGTTATACATGTCTTTTTATCAGTGCCGAATCCGAAAAAACTCGAAAGAATGGTACAGCTAAAAGATGTTTCTTTTGACCTCAAGAATCTACTGTTAAAATAAACTGCTCCACAAGAGTTAGGAATATCGTATTCAATCGTTTTTAAAAGTATGTAATCTTCGGGAAAATCGCTGTTACATCATAAAACTCAATGACAACTTGAATCGATCCAATAAAAATCAGTATGAGACATTTCGTCAATCTGGTCGTCTTTACTCTGAAGTTTGGTTCTTTGCATATGCTTCATGAATTTTGAAATAAAGTCAGTTTATCAACGGCTTCGATTTGAAACGAGTTTTCTGAAAATGCTAAGACGTAACTTAACAAACGCTGAGGCTAATAGGGCTATCGGAATCCTACAGGGTGGCCTAACTCAGGTTGTTTTAGCGGAAAGGCTCCAAGTCAGTCAAAATGTGATATCTCGACTTTGGAGTAGGTTCAGGGAGACAGGTTCCGTGTTGGAAAGACCAAGGCTTGGTGGGTGATGAAAAACAACACCTGCTCAGGATCGTTTCATCACCGTTTCGGCGAGAAGAAACCGTACATCTACGTGTAGAATGCTATGGATACTCTTCAAAATTCAGATGGGGTCCAAGATTCCATCGAAACCATCAGACGACGTTTGAGAGAGATGAATCTAGGTTCTAGACATCCATTAAGAGGAGTTTCATTAACACGCGACCATAAGCGTCAAAGACTGGAATGGGCAAGGCAACATATCAACTGGAACGATCAATGGCGTAGTGTCCTTTTCACTGATGAATCCAGATATGGACGATTTTCAGATTCTCGAAGAATAAGGGTATGGACAATCCCACGCATACCCCGTAATCGCCGCTATGTCCAAGAAGTCCATCCATTCCGAGGGGATTCCGTTATGGTATGGGCCGGGATATGTTTCAACGGGCGCACAGATCTACAAATTTGTCCTGGGAATATGACCGCATTACACTATAGGGAGCATGTCATTGACAATGTTGTGCCAAATTTTCACGCTGCTATTGGTGTAACTTTTCAATTTTTAGACGATAACGCTAGACCGCACCGTGCAGCCATAGTTGAGAATGAGCGCGAGGAGCTTGGTATTCCACATTTACCAATACCTCCGCACTCACCAGTTTCTAATTGCATAGAACATGCATGGGATATGCATCAAAGAAGATTATATAATCATCAACCTACCCCAGAATCCTAAAATGATCTGAAAATGCTTCTGGAACCAAATTCCTCAAGAAATGTTCAACAACCTCGTGTATAGTATGCAAAGAAGATGTCAAGCTTTTATTGATGCCCGTGGAGCCCATACATTGTATTGATAGTCTTAAAATGCTTGAATTCTCTGGGAATAAAATTTCGTTATTTTACTCGATTTTTCTTAACCACCCTGTATACGCTGCAGAACTACAGGCTAAAATTGATTTGTAACTTGAAATCATATTAATATGAACTTTCATCACAAAAATCTTATTTTAACTATATTTTTTTGCAATTTAAGTCAATATCCCCAACTCATGTGGAGCAGTTTATTTGTCAAAGACACTCTTTATGAAAACGCTCGGACACGTCGATTTTTGATTAAAGGGAGGAACTTCTAAGATCAAATTCAACCCTTATTTTGAATAGGGGAGATGGCATATTTGATACCTCAATTTGAAGTTCTTTCTATACTGAGTTCAGCATATTCAGTTTTTTTTCATTCAATCCATTCATTTTCGAAATATTCATATTTTGATTTTTAACAACATTATGTTCTCCCTTCAAACATGGTGTGTACACTTGCCCAACCTTTTCTTTCACCTCGGAAGCCAATTGGAAAAACAATCCCATAATATAATATTACGGTGGAAAATGAATTGCCGACAATTCAGAACGATCGTTGAGTTGCATAATTTGAATTCTGTTACTCCGATGCCAACAAAAAACGCGGTATCGCGCAATGAATTCCCGAATGCAGAGCCAGGACAACGAGGTGTCGCGATTTATTGTCGGGCGATTAGCTGGAGCAGGTGGAGCCGATCGAAAATTAACCGGGTGTAAGTTTAGAAAAAGCACGCGCTTATTAAACAGTGATTTAGAGCCTTGATTGGATGCTGCTGGTGCACTTCGATTAGGGGACGAGCGTGCTATTTTTGTATATTCGAAGATGCGTCCACGTTACTTCGAGGTTAAAACATATTTTCTAGCGATTCGATACGAGTATACAGGGTGGGGTCTCTGACTCGAACGAACATTCTCACGATAGGTGCCGTTTCTCAAATTATGTTTCATTTTTCTTGTCAATTTCCAACTTCCGAGACCTTAATTTTTGAAAGAAGGATGATGGCCAAAACCGTATCCTTCTATCTTCTTTTGTTTTCAAGTTTTGAGTGAAAATAAAGGGTGGCTTAAATTACAAAACAGTAGTACACCAGTATAATCGCTATATAGGATTATCACTATCACCAAAAATAAATGAGTTATGAAGAAAAAATAAATAATAATCTTGATTTTCAATTCAAGGACTGACAATTTGGACGTGACGCAAGGTCACAGCGGTCCTTTGAAAATGTAAAAAAAATCGTTACTTGTGCATACTCGAACGTGTCACATTTTCATACAGATGGTTAATATCGGTGTTGACCTATTAATCTGACACTAATCAGGGGGAGGTTTCCTTAATCTGACACTTTGAAGATGATAAAAATGTTTTTTTCAATATTCCGTTGCCTGTACCCCTAATCGTTTTTGTATTCATTATGAAAGTTGTAGATAATGAAATTCTACACAACTTTTGTCTGAAGCAATTTTACATACCCTCAACCGTTTTCGAGTTGGAAGGCGATAAGGGCGAGGAGCTTAGCCACACATGCGAAAGGGCAAGGTCAATGTAGAATCCCAGTCTAATCTACATAAGATGTCTAAAAATATGGTGTATGCACTCGTCAATTTTTGAATGGAATGGCATTAGACTAAATCGAAAATAAGAGATTCGTTTCGTGGCGGCGCCACCATGTTCTATCCTTGTTCTATGAAAGAAAATCTAATGATACTCTCTCGCTTTATTTTGTTCTGCGTTTATATCAATCACAGATTACAGTCATCTCTGTGTTCCTGATCCATTAAAAAATCAGCTGTTAACGAATATTTGTGATTAACACTTTTCGTTGTAAAAACGAATCTGCAGATATTTCAACACTATAGAAGGGTTCGAAGGAGTACTTCTGTTTTTCTAATTTTTGTTTGACAAATTGTATTCTTGAGGAAGGCAATTCAATATGATTTCAATAAAACACAGTTGATTGGCGAAATATTCAATATATTCAGTTGACTGAAACGCAATTTTCACTATACTTGTGAAGAATATTCGAAGAACAGACTCGAACAGATTAACATATTTCTGTTTCTTAATACATGCTCACAATTCACATTACGTATTTTCAATACGGTTCCTTTATTGCTTAAATATTGCTGAAGTTGCCATACTGTTAGCTCTATCCATCCCGAATGTTCATCTGATTTGGCTCTGCCTCAATTTCCAACAACAAAGGGTGATAGTTCAACAACACCGAATTTTTAGCTGTAGTTCTTGATTGTCCATACAGAAAACTGAACGACATGTTCAATAAATGAATGTTGTACGACCTTTCTCGAAAGTAATACATTTTCACACACCAATAATGGCTTATAAATACAGCACATTCGCAAGTCGTAGGAATGCATTCAAGTTATTTTCAAATATCAATTGACAACTGTCAATTCCTAAACGGCGCTACCTACAGTGGGAAAAACGAAACTTATCTCTTATTTTCGAAGCGGGAAAAACAAAATCTAATCAGTGCATACACCATGTTTTTAGGCATCTTATCTACACATAGACATAGAGACATGGACTGTGCCTTCCCTTTATATCTATGCATGAAATACGGTCAAAAAAAGTGACAGAGAGAAAAACACGTCGGGAATGCAGTTGTCTTTTTCTAGAATTTTGATTGGTCTACACTCACCTCTATGTGAACAAAAAAGAAAAAGGTAATGTCCCGACGAGCTTTTCTCTCTTTCTAATAAATAGCCAATTTCATCCCAATCCCGAATTTCCCTCTTCGGCTCCCCAACTAGTATAACTGCGGCGATATAAATGTATCTTTTCATCATTCAATAAAGGATACCGCACCCAATAAAAGTGTCTTTTCAGCAAGGTTCACTTACGGCATAAGAGGATATGGATGATTTCCTGCTTTCCGTCCTGACACCCATATGTCCAGAGCACAGATGACGCACAAAAACAGCACAGAAACCCTAATTCTCCCTATGCTCGAAACGAGGTCGAACCCTTACAACGACGTATTTTCCACCGCGAAGACCGGCTAATTCGCGTTTTCGAGCTTCCAGATAGGGGCGAGTGGCCTTTTAGGAATCGCACGCGAGAACAACGACCACGCGCCGCAAAACAACACGGCGGAATCGATCAAAAGTCACTCGCGGCCCACTGTGGCCTTTCGACGTCTGACCCGTTATGATGTTCAAAACCGTTACATATGTATGAGACGGTTTTAGTGATCCCATGATGCGGTATCAGCACCGAACGCAGCCTCGATCCGTCGCTATGTTTACGTTGGTACCTTTAAATAGATTCCGAGGAAAAGGGAAATGATAGAGTAAATAAACACGAGGTATCGAATCGATCTCGTCAGTGTACACGGTTCGTCCAGTGAAGGTAATGGAACTGATAGATTTTATCGGGAGAGATTTCCGAACTATTTGAAGTTGGACGTTGGACATGAAAAGCACTCCGTGTCAAATATTTAGATCTCTATTTCCGTTCATTAAAGTCAACGTGCATATATCATTAGGAGGAAATCAGGTCGGATCAATCTGTGGTTAATTTTTCATGATGCAAAGCCAATTTGACATTACAAAGCACACATAGAGCAGTGGTGCTTGTCAGTCGTGCTGAACATTAACCCAACCAGGACCACAGTAATTCTCTTTACTCGGAAAATAAACCTTCCAGCTATGAAATTCATCTCGTTGAGTTGAGATATAGTAGAATGGTAGTCGGAAGTAAAATATCTGGAAATATCCTTGGACAGTAGGCTTCTGTGGAATAAGCATATTGAAAATACTTCTAGTAGTGCGATAACAGCCTTGAGGGCGTGCAGAAATCTATCCGGTAAGACTTGGGGCTGTAACCCTAAAATATTAAGATGGATGTAGGTTATGAGTCATGATTGTAAGACCAAGGATGTCAGCGGGCACGGAGTACAAGAGTAGACATGATGCTGTTGCCAAGATTCTTCACCAAGAATTGGTGAAAAAGGTTCCTTATTACAATTGCCATCGGGATGCTGTATTGGAAAATGAACATCACAAGCTCTACTGGGATCGCACGGTTCTCACAGACCGAAAAATAACCCACAATAGACCAGACCTCATATTGCTCAATAAAAATGAGGACAGAGCACTATTCATCGACGTGGCGATTCTAAATAATAACAATCTTCTAGATAGACACACCCAAAAATTTTCAAAATACAGAGATCTCGAGGAACAAACCAGGAGACAGTGGAAGCTGAAAGATATAAAGACCTTCCCTATTGTCATTTCATCTACAGGCCTGATACCGAAGAAACTACCAGAGAACTTTAGGAAGGTGCAGTTGGACGAAAATATTCATAGAGTCATGCAGAAGACGGTGCTGCTGGAAAGGCGAGAACTGTAAGCAAGTATATGGGGAATGCAGAGGAACACCGTCTGCTTCGACAAGAATTGCGGGTGGAGCAGGAATCCAACCAACAGCAAGAAGCCGAGGAGTGGCCCGAACCCGACCGCCACCACGATCCCGAAAACCTGGAAAAGGCTCCAACAGAGCTTGACCCTTTTGATATCTGAGATATCTGGAATAAGTCAATTTTCCTCTGGAGAGGAGTGTGAAAGCCGCAAGGCTAAAGTCATATTAATTTATTGATCCTTCGAGACAAACCAATGTGTAGAATAGGTCATATAGAAAGAAAAAAAATACATTAGCTTATGAGTATGACTTCATTGAGGTAATCATTTACACTTCAATAAGATCTATTCAACATTAACTTCTTAACAGCTGTTTTGAATTTGCTGGAATCAAGAATCGAATATTGTGGGGCAGATGGTTATAAAGTTAAATGTATTGATAGGAAGGAGACTTCTCAAACCTAGTTTTTCTATGCTTAGGCACAAATAATGTTCTCCCACTTCTGGTGCTATAGTTATGAAAACTAGACAACTCTACAATACTTTTCACATTTTCTTTCACATGTAAGAGACACTTGGAAATGAAAATGGATGATACAGTTAGTATATTGTTTTTTATGAGTATGGTTCTACAAGACGAACGGGGAGGTATATTGAATATCATACGTAAAATACGTTTCTGTATTATGAAATCTCTTTCAATATTTGGACAGTTTCCTATAGTAGAATATTGTACGATAAGGAGCTGCAGACCAAGCTGAAAAAGATATTTATGAGTGATTCTAGGGGAAGTCAGTTTCTCACCCTATTTAAAGCGTAGTTAAATTTTTTGCATACAGAATCAGTGTGCAAACCCCATTTTGAATTATGGTCAAGGTGAATGCCAAGAAATTCCGTACCATTTTTAGATAAGATAACACTATTCAAATGGTGAAGCACCAACACACGATCGCGAGTCCCAATTGTGAAGTAAATACATTCGGTTTTATTTGTGTTTATCATTAAGTTATTTTTATGACACCAGGTCACGAAACTTTCTAATAGCTGTTGACATAAGGACTGAAGTACATCGAATTTGTAGCCGAAACCACTACCGAAACACCATCAGCAAAGAAACTCAACTGGTTTGCTAAATCAGAACAGATGAGCACGAGAAAAATACTCAACAAGGTACAAAGGCTTGCATCACTGGAGCTATAAGAAGGTGCCCAATCTCACTGTCTGACTTTCTGTACATCTAGTGATAGATGAAAGCCCATGAGGCTATCCTCAGAATATCTAGGGAAGGTACAGATATTGAGAGAATCAAAAGCCAGAGCAGGCTAAGCACCACTCTTATACACTACCCAGAATTTCAAAGTTAATAGTGGTCTACACCGTTTCAGATATCAATTCAAAAAGCGAAAAGGTATATCCTCAGAAACCTCTGAATTTCAAGGGATTTTTCATTGAAATTCAATTCAATTCGTTCGTCATCGAACCTTATAATTGAGAATATTTTCCTGTGAGGATTAATAAAATAAATAAGTAAATATTTACTATTTTTCACAAAAGGCAGACGAGTACCAATTCCAAATCCAAAGTGACGATAGGGACTAGAATAAGATGTGAAACAGGATCTAGCGAAATGAATAATTATCGCTTTACAAAGTTCGGAAAGCTTATAAAACATTTGGCATCTGTTGAAGTTTTGATGAGGAGAGGCGCGATGGGAGTTGATTTAAAATTTCATGGGTCTTCAAGGCACCCCGAATAAATTAAACAGAAACGCCAGAGAGTAGGAGTAATTTTCCTGGTCAGGATGAATCGCATACAAATCTATCGCCGAGACTGTTAAAACATCGATCACAAAGCGTACACGGAAAATGGGCAAATCAGATATTTATCACCCATATCAATAAGGATGAACGAATATTGAGGATTTCAAAGTTAACCAAAAAACTGCATCAGATGACTATCACCAACGATAAATAAATGTTTACCACTTCAAGTGTTTCGCTGGGCAATAGCTTCTTCATATGGGTGAAGGAGGATACTGTACCATACAATCTAACTTCATCTACCGCTGTGAGTTCACTCATGGATTTTCATTCAGTATCAGACACTTGTGTGGTGCATTCGTATATTTATTATTATTAAAGATGGTACAGAGTAGGGGCTATAAATTCAAATAAACATATTATATGATTACGAAATGTTGCACCAGGAAAAAAGCATATAAATATATATAAAAATTTAAAAAAAGGACAAGAGGAAAGAAAGAACAACATATTCACAATGCAATAACCTCGGCAATAACATTTCGTGATGCCCACTCGCACATTGAAGGCAGTTTAGCCTAGCACAGCACAGCGGAGTAACTACATAGGAAAACTATTCCTGTGCTCTGCCTGAACGATGCCCGCATATTGAGTGTAGCGTAGCCTAGCAAAGCAAAGGGGAAGTACCATGGAATGCGCAAATATTGCCTGTAGATAGTTAGTTGTTTCTGTGTCCTTAGTTAGTTTCTAACAAAAATGTGGATCCAGCCGATCAGCTGAACCTACTTTTGGATTCGAAATCAAATTCAGAAAATGGAAATATTTTGTTTTTATATAGTTTGTCCAAATTTTTGCTAATCTCCTCCCAGATTACATCTTTGTGCTTGGTATACGCATGTAGTCGTTGTTACTCGTATCGTAAAGTTTCATAAAATTTAACGGTTACATTTAAAACAACGTGGTCACTCTGCAGAGGAAACTGTGCGAACTCCACAACTGACGCAGGGTAGACAGAGTACCTACTCTGTTACTACGTCGCGTAGGCATCTGCACTGCTACCTCCAATATGCGGCGTTCTATTTAATTGCATTTGTTACAAAATCCTCTTCTAGGCTAGGCTCTGCTGTACTGTGCTGGACTGCCCTCAATGTGCGGCTAGCCTTAAACTGTTCAAGTAATCGAAGATGAAATTTTTTTGTATTTTGACGAAAAATCTCTCACTTATGGATCTAAATACTAAATGTATTTCCCCTTAAATTATTTCGATTGATCACAAACAAATTGCTGAGGTAACAACCGAAGAGACCATGTAACGACATATGATATTGTGAGAAGGACTTCTTTCTTCTTCAGGTCATACTCAGAAACTTCATGTCTTCTCATATAAATTGAGTCTTTGTTTATAGTCTAAGATACGATATAAGAAATATATTCCCTAATCTGTTATTTGATAATGACAAATGTTATAAGTAAGACAATATGTGCATTGATAGATCGCAAATGGGTTGCCTAGTTAAATCAGGGGCCAATAGTGTTAAATAATGTTAACTTTCATCAACTTTTTTTGATCTACTACCCTCATTTGTTATTTATGAAAATCCAGCATAAGTCGACAGAATATTACAAGAGGAATCAAGAAAACATGTGTTGCCTAGTTTTCCCTTGGTACTCCGATGAGGTTGCCTTTTCAATTCCAGCATTCAATCAATGAAGCACCCTCCTAATATCGGTAAAATCGTCTTTCTGAACTCTGTCGATTTCCTTGCTAGTATTTAAACCTTAACATATAAAGTCTAGGCAACCATGGATTTGCCCCACTTTTGACCAGGCAACCTAATACTATGAGATATGGAATGAAGTAACCTTTCATTTAAAAAAAATCCAATTAAATAACTGATGAGGGTATATAACTGACGGTTGTCTACCTCTTTGTAACCGGCAACCTCATAGGTGTACAAAGGGAAAACTAGGGGACCCATGTTTTCTTGATTCCTCTTGTAATATTCTGTCGACTTATGCTGGATTTTCATAAATAACAAATGAGGGTAGTAGATCAAAAAAAGTTGATGAAAGTTAATATTATTTAACACTATTGGCCCCTGATTTAGCTAGGCAACCCATTTGCGATCTATCAATGCACATATTGTCTAACTTATAACATTTGTCATCATCAAATAACAGATGAGGGTATATATTTCTTAAATCGAATCTCGCACTATTACTGTTTGTCCTCCATCACCTTAATTCGAAACCTGTCATTGCAAGTCCTGTTTTGTACTGAATAGTGCGGTGCTTCTCTCGAATGAGCCTGTGGTTAAATCACATCTACCGCCACTCAAGCACTCTGTTATTGCAACATATCGGGCAAACGAAACTTCTCTGAGAGTTGGCAAATTGATTCCTCAGTGTATGACCCGAAGCTTCATCGCGTAACAACCAAATCAACACTAATCTCACCATATTCGACAACCTAATTCTCATTCGACTTTCTCCCCAAGTTACGGACGCAATTTGCCTCAGCGCTTCGCGCTATTTGCCTTTCAGTAGGAGTGTTTGTGTGTACAAGACAAGTTGAAACACAAGAACTCCGTCCACATAAGATTGACATTTAATATGTCGCAATATGATATTTGCCCGCCTGACGTTGAACATGAGCTTCGAAATTATATGTCGAGATCATTTGATGGAGGTCGCACAAACTGAATAACAAGAGGATGTTGGATCCGTTTTCGTATCTTCTGTTTGTCGTGTCAAGAGAAGCCCTAAAATAGGCATTGAAATGAATTTATGAACGGCTGACACGCCGATGACACAAACCCAGATTTTTTGCTTTCGATATTGATAAGGAGACCCATATTGTAGATCAGTTGTTTGACAACTTTCACTCCCTTTATCTCGTACACTAGCAATATTTGTATAACGCAAGTTTAGCTCAATCCTGGACAAGAATGTGATAACAAATTATGCAAGAAGACCAAGTTATGCATCTGTTGACCTTTTCAAGAAACTTCTCAAAGGTTTGAGAAGTTATTAGCTACTTTCAAGGTGGGAGTGACTGAGGAGACATTCAGAAAAATGTATGTAGATTTTAACTGAAAAATAAGTCAATTTTATTTTTAAATTTAAAATTTGTGATATACGGAATGTATCTTTTTGTTATCTCTGAAAACAACTGTAAGTGCGTAAGGGCGTCCTTGTATGAATGGATAATCCTTCAACCCCTAAAATATATATCAGGGTATTCTATGAATGTGCTCAATAGTTCTTAGGTGTTTCAAGATTATCCATCCATTCTGGGACCCGGTAGGTATATCATATTTTTTGACGAAAAAACTGGCCTTGACGTATGACCACCCTGCTCGATGGTTGTTAACAGATGACTGCTTGTATCTCGACAAGAAGGTCGGAAACACGAAAAGGGAGGAGCTTACGAGTGAGATCTGGCGTTGGCAAACATTTTAGGGTTCGAAACTTGGTAATTATTCATTCGTGTCAAGGCCTCTTCTTCAACATTTCGTGTGTATCTGATAATCTGAAGAAATCTTTTTGCTTAGCCGTATATACAAGGTCTCTGACTAGTACAAATATACTGCTCCACAAGAGTTAGGGATATCGCATTCAATCGTTTTTAAAAGTAAGTAATCTTCGAGAAAATCGCTGTGAAATCATTTAAAACTCAATAACAACTTGAATCGATCCAATAAAAATCAGTATGAGACATTTCGTCAATCTGGTCGCCTTTTTTCCGAAGTTTGGTTCTTTGCATATGCTTCATGAATGTTCTTAATTTGAAATGAAGTCAGTTTATAAACGGCTTCGATTTGAAACGAGTTTTCTGAAAATGCCAAAACGTCTAATAGGGCTATCGGAATGCTACAGGGTGGCCTAACTCAGGTTGTTGTAGCGGAAAGGCTCCAAGTCAGCCAAAGTGTGATATCTCGACTTTGGAATAGGTTCAGGGAAACAGGTTCCGTGTTGGAAAGACCAAGGCTTGATGGGCGACGCAAAACAATACCTGCTCAGGATCGTTTCATCACCTCTTCGGCTAGATGAAACCTTACATCTACGAGTAGAATGCTTCGGAATACTCTTAAAATTGCAGATGGGATCCAAGTTTCCATCGAAACCAATCTAGATTCTAGACGTCCATTAAGAGGAGTTCCATTAACACGTGACCATAAGCGTCAAAGACTGAAATGGGCAACATACCAATTGGAACGATCAATGGCGTAGTGTCCTTTTCACTGATGAATCCAGATATGGACGATTTTCAGATTCTCGAAGAATAAGGGTATGGACAATTCCACGCATACCCCGTAATAGTCGCTATGTCCAAGAAGTCCATCCATTCCGAGGGGGTAATGTTATGATATGGGCCGGGATATGTTTCAACGGGCGCACAGATCTACACATTTGTCCTGGGAATATGACCGCCTTACACTATAGGGAGCATGTCATTGACAATGTTGTGCTAAATTTTCACGCTGCTATTGGTGAAACTTTTCAATTTCTAGACGATAACGCTAGACCGCACCGTGCAGCCATAGTTGAGAATGCGCGCGAAGAACTTGGTATTCCACATTTACCAATACCTCCGCACTCACCAGATTTGAATTGCATAGAACATGCATGGGATTAAAAGAAGTATCTACAGATTTCAAGCTGAAATTCCAATGAAGTATTAAAATGCACGGAATAGACACTCAGCGAATGGATTAATCATAGAATAAGATAGCGCTACTTCTGGCAGAAACTTGTCGTGGTGTCGTACGATATAGAAAAAGTGTTTTATGGCACTTGTTCTCGTAGTTTTTGTTTTGTTGTGCAAATTGATTTGTAAGTATAAATTTTATCAGAAGCTTCTTAGTTTTTGGGATATTTTATAGAGAAGTGTTGAATCTTGAACGAAAGAAAGGTGTTGAGATGGAGTTTCACAGTTTAGTTTCTTTTTTTTTGTATGTTCATTCTTAATTTGAATAAGACAAAATGAAGTGTATGCTTGGCTTTCCTGAAGACCCAAATTTGAGGATGATGTGGTTTGATTACATAAGAAGTGAATCGTTGGTAAAACGTGGAAACACTTCAAATATTATTGCTATCGATTTTATGTCCGATAAAATTGTGTAAACAACGTTGAACAAAAAAAAAAACGATGTGGTAGCAAGCAACTTTGGATATATTTTCGGGAATAATTCAGAGGACTTTTATCGGTGAGTTTCTTAATGAGGCAAATGAAACATTCGATACATTTTCAAGATATAATGAAACAAGGGCAAGCCCGGAAATAATTCAATAACTTCACCAAATGAATGCTTCATCGAATCCGAGATCGAATTATTTCCGAGAAACAGCACCACTTACATTTAATTTTCCTTATGGAACATATGCTCGAAGTAAAGCGTGGTACACTTCCATTTGGAAATGTTATAGAATTACTCTCTAGAAAATATTTCCATTCTTGATAACCTCTGGAGGCCTAACAAACTATGAGAGGGATGTCACTTAGTTTTTTTTTTTTTTCATGAAGCACATCTCAAAGTTATAAGGTTGAGTTTCCCCAAGAAAATAAACCACCTAACTAGATTTTCAAGGCAAGAGAGAATAAATCAAGGGGTTGATGATATTGGGATAGAATTGATTGATTTGAACAATATTTTGCGCGAGATACTTGGGTAAAACTGTGAATATACGGTGCGATTCTCTTATTCTCGGACAGGTCGATTAGTATTTTAAATTGCGCTCTTTTAGGACTGCGGAAATGTTATACAGCGTGTCCCAAGTTTGAGATATAAAGTTATCGATAACTTTCGCGAACGGCAATCCTAATTTATCATTACCATTTTTGAAGAGTATATCAAGTTAAACATATGTTGCAAATGGTGAATTATTATTCCTTTTCGTTATAAAAAAAATTTTGCCCACTCCGTACGTGAATTTCACGCTAAAATAATTTTGCCGAGATTTTCGCACTTTCTATACGTAATATTAATAAGGCAACGCCGCAGTTTTTCCCGAGAAAGATTTAATCTCTCTCCATTAATCTAAATATGATATCATAACCCAAAAGTGGTTGTCGTCGAGTTCCATCCACCTGGAATTTATTTATGGTACAAGGAATACCAACAGGATTTACTCGTCAATAGTATTCACAAATTAACCTAAAAATCAAAATGACCGGGAACAAAAAAACTAATAAATTTCATTAAAAAAAAGTTGGATGTTTTAGTATTATAAATTTTAGAATATACAGGGTGGGCAAAATTCGTTGTTTCAGTAGAGGGGATAACGAATGATGATAAATTTCCGACCTCTTTTTCAGAGAAACGAAGAATGGTGGAAACCGTAGCCGACTTCGATTCTTCTTTTTTGAGTTATTAGCAAAAAATGAGATTTTGACGATTTCGAAAAGTTCTCATAACTTTTTTGTCTTTGAATTTACAGATATGAAACTTGGACCTTCTACATGCACTTTTTTACGTAGAATCCACTGACGACCTAAAAATATTTTTTCATTTCGAATCATTAGGCGAACTTATGTTTTTTAAATGCACACTTTCATTGAATTTGTTATTTTGAATTGGAAAAAATCTTTTGTCAGTTGATTTTACGTATAAAAATGCCTGAGAAGGTTCAAATTTCAGATTTGTAATTTCAATGACAAAAAGTTATGGGAACTATTCGAAATCGTCAGAATCTAATTTTTTGCTAATAACTCAAAAACGAAAAATCGTAGAAGGCTACGGTTTGCACAATTTCTTGATTTTCTGAAAAAGAGCTCGGAAATGTGTCAACCGATATTTCTGGCTCTAATAGTTCTAGAGACCCCCTCAATAGACCATTTTGCCCACCCTGTATATCATTGAGATATCAGAATATACAATATTTTTTCATTTCAACATATACAGTTATTGTGTTTTATCTGCATTCAGATATGAAAATTCCGATTTAAGAAGTGTTTCTTCACAAATATCGAACGCCACTAAGTATAACAATTTGGCAACAGCCATCGAGTCAATAATTGTCGTCAAAGTCACTATAGACTTAAAAATTATTAACTGTGGTGGTCACATTTGACAAGAAAAACAAACAATTATAGAAAATTACAGAATTTTATATTTTCTTGATCAATTTCATTGTTGACAAATTAAAAGAAATTATTGAGTTCAGTGAAATCATTCTACGTGATAAAAAATTTTAAATATCGAAATCCTTACTACGGTTCGAAGGATCTATGAAAGTTGAGTCGATTATTTTGTTGTGTATAACGAATTGAAAAAAAGTTTCTATAACTAATTTTTTCGTCGCCCAAAACAAAAAATGACATACTACACAGGCCAACAAAATGAAAAAAAAAATTGGTGCCGGAAATCTAACATCTGATTTTAGATGTTTTTAATGTGCTGATTCCAAAAATGCCACCAGATTTTTTCTATCAGCTCTAGTTTCTGAGATACACGTTACAGGTTAAATGGTATAAATTTTTTTCTGATGAAGGACATTATTGACAGTTCAAAACGTAGTTTAAAATGTGTTCTTTTACATAACGGTAACAAATATAGCTCAATTCCTATTGGTCATTCTACTACCATGAAGGAAGAATATGAAACAATAGCATTAGTTTTGAGAAAAATTAAATACGAAGAACATCAGTGGTCAATTTGTGTTGATTTAAAAATGATTAACTTCCTCCTTGGACAGCAGAGTGGTTATACAAAATATCCTTGTTTTTTGTGCCTTTGGGACAGCAGAGCTAAAAATGAGCACTGGGTTAACAAAAATTGGCCTTCAAGAGATGTCATGATTCAAGGAATACAAAACGTGATCAACGAACCTTTGGTTTCGAGGGAAAAAATCTTACTTCCGCCCTTGCATATCAAGCTAGGCCTAATGAAGCAATTTGTGAAGGCTTCAAATCGAGATGTAAATTGTTTTGGGTATTTGTCACGTGAATTTCCTGGCATTAGCACGGAAAAACTAAAAGCTGGTATATTTGATGGTCCTCAAATAAGGCAACTTGTTGAAGATCCACAATTCACCACATCAATGAACGAGACTGAATCTAACGCTTGGAGTTCATTTGTTCAAGTAGTACAAAATTTTCTTGGCAATCATAAAGCAGAGAATTACGTAGAATTAGTGGAAAATATGCTTTCAAATTTTAATATTCTCGGCTGTAACATGAGTATAAAAGTTCACTACATTCACAGCCACCTAGATCGTTTTCCAGAAAACTTAGGTCGGAGCGAAAAGTCGACTATTCTTGAAGGCCAGTAATTTTCGTCCCCATACACTTTTCGTCCGCTCTGTTGCTCGCTCACTTGCAGATGCGAGAGTGGCGCTTTAATCAATTTCGACAGCCAGGATTTGATAAAAACATAAGTGTCTATGACAATAAGTGTCATTTGCACTTGACAAATTAATTCTTTACGAAATCTGCTACATTTTATGAGTGAATTAACCCATAATAACCTAGTGTTACACATATGTAACGCAAATTTCACTGGCAAATCTATTTTATTTCTCAGTAACTGTAGCTTTTAGCGTTACATATATGTAACACCATTTTTCTCAAACAAAAACCATACAATTTTCAAACAGAAATTGAGTTGTTTTTGTCTTGTACACTCTATAAAGAATTTTTATTCAATTAGAATAGTGATCATAACTCAGGTTATTAAGGGTTAAGAACGCCTCGTCTATCAATTTGCAGGCCCGACTGTAATAGACAGTTTTTCGTCCTTGGTACATAAATGAGTAGCTATTAAATTAGAATTTAGAGTTTTAGGATTAGTGGAAAATAAAGTCGTGAAATACTGTATCTCGTTATTTTTCAAGAATAAATCAATAGCAGAATAAGGAGATACTTACTGGCTTGTTATTTTCCCCCGACCCAAGAAGGGGAGAATGTGCCTGAAACAAAAAAAAACCAATAAGATGCAAGTTCTACCAGATTGAATAAAAACACATAAATTCAGAACAAGAACAGAATGTCGTGCCGATGATATCCCCGTAACAAACATTAATTCTGGCAGCGTAATTCTCGAACATCAGCACTTGAAAGGCGCTGCTGACGTCTTTCGTCTTTCGAAGACGCCAAGATGCCAGATGCGGCCGCAACAACGAACATAAACGGGAAAAGAAGCA
The DNA here is from genome assembly GCF_907165205.1 of Coccinella septempunctata. Taxonomy (NCBI): domain Eukaryota; kingdom Metazoa; phylum Arthropoda; class Insecta; order Coleoptera; family Coccinellidae; genus Coccinella; species Coccinella septempunctata. Next base: position 20,022,571 of record NC_058196.1, read on the forward strand.
TTTTTACATTCGTTCCGCGCGAACCACTCCAACTGAGGGAAAGTGAATCGGAAGCAGTTCGCTTTATGGGGCAGAATGCAAACAAACAAGTGAGACTCGGAGGGCTGTTTTCCAACTCGAATTCGCTTCTTTCAGATAATGTTTACTGATGCTCTTTGAAGATTTTCAATAAAGCGGAAACTCTTACATATGAAGGGAAAATCTCGGCGCATATTATGGAGTTTAGACTCGAGAGGCGGAAAAAGTTTCAATCAAGTAACTCGCGCCCCCTCTTTCGAAGGGTTGTTTTCTTTTAGGTCTGCTGATAGAAAAATAAAGGCCCATAAAGTCTCGAATCGTCGGTTTGTAAGGAAATTTATTCCAAAGACGGAATATCATAGTCACACCATTTGGGGTTATTTCTGCGCCCTTCGATATAAAATTCGTATGATTTGATGAAGGTCTGAGAGACATTTCGGTTTGTGGAAACATAAACTGAGGTTGTTATTTCTTAATTTACAACTCCGTTATATTAGTTCATTACTCGGAATCGTATAATGAATCGCAATCTAAAGGTGAAAGAGTTTTTGTTGAATGTCACCTGAGTATCTTGCACATTTTTCTTCAATAATTAACGGCTTCTATTTTTCGGATTCTGTAGGTAATAGATTTTGTGTTCGATTGTTGGAATTAAGAAACTGTATCTTGTTATTTTTGAAAGAGAACCATTTGAAAGAAATATACACAGTTTAATACTAAGTGACATAAGAAACAGAACACTCAGTATTAATGAATTTATTGGAGATAATTTTTAGGAATATATTTGTTAGGAAACAGTTTTTCGCTCTTTTCAAATTTCCATTCGAATTTTTATTTCATATACCTAGCGATATTCTTATCACGTAAATTGAAATTTTTCAATATGAGTCTGCAATTTTCTCGAATTCTTTTCTTGAGCTGATGTAGAATCAGAAGCTTGTGAAATATCAGGGAAAGATTTGACAAATGGGAGTTCATAGTTTTAGAAGTTTTCATATCACCCTATATCTCTGGAAGCAATATCCTTATGGGATATTTAAACCCCTAATCCTCATTCAGTTTGTGGAGTTCTATATCCACTGAGCAATTCTAGCAGTCCCTTTGTTATGTACAGTGTATAGGGTGGTCTAGATCCCAACCAAAAAATTTTAACCACGTATTATAGGTCAAAACTATAATAATCCTCCCGGACTAATAAGCCCTAGTTTGTCATATAAACACATGTCGAGAAATGCTTCCCCTCTGAGATACAGCTTGTTAAAATTATGTTTTCAGCAAAATGGTTCATGCTTCGAACATCTTTAAATTCGTATTTGAGTGTGGCTCCCTTTTGCAAAGATAGTTTTATTATTATGTACCATATCAAATTTTAGCGATTTCCTCCTGCCTCCTGCATGAGAATGAGTTTTATTCTTTACTCGGAAACAGTGCCTCGTACGTCAATAAGTCAAGAGATCGAATTTTCTTCAAATAAGTGAAGATTTCAAGAGTACTTTTTACTGTTGGAAAAACCAGTGGCATAACTTTTTTGTCTTAAAATATTGAATCTCGATGCAGTACGAACTCCAAGAGTAGAATTTAAAAAAATAATTTGATGCAAGAAGTGCTTGAAACCTATGTCCAAAATTACATAGGAATATTTTAACCAGTGTAAAAGTTAATAATGAAAAATATATTTTTTTTCTAATTTTAACACCCTGTATCTCGGCATTTTTCGACATACTTATGTTCATTTGACAAACTAGGGCTTATTTTTGACGAAGAAAACGTGGTTCAAATTTCTTGGTTAATATCTGGACCATCCTGTACAAAGAAACTAACGAAAATCTGTCTATTTTTCACAGAACAAAGGTATTTTTCTGCAGGGTGAATTCAATGGGTGATTAAATTAAGGAGAGGCTTTCATATAACTTCTTCTTCAACACCCTTTTTCCTTCAAGTTATGGGACTTTAAAATTAGGTAAAAAATTTGTTTTTTTTCAATATATCTACTTTGGAGGAATTTAAAAGAATGAAATTTTGCTGATAACTGATACCAATAATAAGGCAGTTCTTGAGTGTTTTTTTAACCTTTACAAGGGGCTGAAAAAAACTATAATATTTCGCATAAGAACTTTTTTAATACGCCCATATTCTCCTATTCAAAAAATTGAGTTAAAAATACATACTTAATTTGCAACTTTTTCATGTCTTGACTCCTCATCATTAAGTTGTTAGTTTGATCACAAAAAATAAAATACTGCTCAGACTGTTTTCCCATAAATTCACAGAGGCTATCATTTATTGAAAAAAAAATCAAGTGAGCTGCTGTCATATGACCAACTTTAGACAGTTTTATAATGACTTCAAACATTTTCAACAACTAAATTAAACTTTATTGAAAGAAGAGCTGCAAAGGAGGGAAAAGGGTGTTGAACAGAAAGTTATATGAAAGACCCCCCCTCAATTTTTGCTAAAAAAACACCCTTTGAAATCTTTCGCATCAATTCAAAAACGCCCTGTATAAATCACAGAGAAACCTCTAATCAATGGTTCAAAAACCGTGCAGTGCAGAGTTGCAAAACTCTGCACGGGAAACAACCCTACTACTACTGTACATGCAATAGGGTCAGGTGAATTGTTCAGTCCTTCATCAGCATTCCACGCAGCGATGAATAATTCAGACAATTCGTCAGATTGGTTCTAACCCAGGATCTGATATATGCGCGTTCCTTCGTCGATCTCGCGTCCATCTCCATACATCTTCCGTTGGAGATATGAGGGAGGTTAATTCCTACCGTTCCTATTTCAGCGGCCACAGGTGAAATATTGGCTGTGTTGCGTCTGAAATGCAACTACGGGGTGAATAAATCGTTCACGCCCTCTTTGTTCACCTGTAATTTATAACAGAACGTTTGTGTCACGACCCGTAACTTATCGATATCAAGTGAGGTGGAATTGTTCTTGCTGGGAGGAATAACGATTTTGGTCATTCGCTATGGTGTTGGACCTCAACCAAATCCCTTGAAGAGCTGGTCACTTTTGTCACATATACAGGCTGAGGCCCAGTTGCAGGAAAGTCCATTAAGATTTGATGTCCCATCAAAATTTTAAAACTGTCATTTTTGAAGGGAAAAATGGAGGATTAAGATTTTAATGAAGTATTAAATTTTAATGGACTTTCCTGCAACTGGACGTATGTCTAGGACTTGAACAAATATTTCAACAGTAGATGCTTGAAGTCAAAAGAAACACTTTTTTCTCATGTTATTTTTTTCGATTCGCATATTTTCATAAACATGCAACCCCTGGAATAACAATATTACATTACCATCAGAATATCTAGATAAATCTGTCACACTACACATCTGTGGATCTTTTAAACAGAATGTATTCAGCCAAAGTAACCAATTTTTCAAATTTCGCAGTTGCTTTAGAATTTTTTAACACCAAATTACTCGAAAACGACATATTATACAAGAAAATAATATGAAAAATACTTTAATTTTACAAAACGTTCAAATGTCCATTAGATAGCGTCCAACATTTCAATAAGAGTTGAATTCTTTGAATTTTTGGTATTTTATGGTAGGAAATGGTCATAATGAGAAAACTGGAAGACATGGGTGATATCTTGTCTTAAAAAAAAATCATGAAATGAACCTCGTAAAATATATTCCGGAATTCATTTAATTCGATGAAACCGTTTATGGTGAATCGGAAAGCGCTGTGGAAAATCATGGGACGCCTTGGAGTACCCGAAAGATTCTTAGCCGTGTGTAAAAGCCTCCATACCAAAAACACCGCTAGAATACAGCATAATGGCTCTACAACCTACCATTTCTCAACCAACTCTGAAATAAAACAAGAATGAGTGTTAGGGCCTTTACTGTTCAATATTTTCACTATAGCAGTCTCGATAATTGCTGACATGAGTATGCTTGCAAGAGGTGTTGGAATGAGATTCAGATTTGATGGAGGCATGTTTGACCTGAAGCACCTCAGAGCAAAAACCCGTACCAAGTTTATCACGGAACTTCAATATGCAGACAACTGCGTACTTATCGCTAGCAGCTCAGAGGATCTACAGATAATGTTAGACACCTATAAACATATATACGAAGCTTTAGGCCTTAGACTCAATATTGACAAAACCAAAATCCTGGTAAGTCCCCCAGAAAACCTTCAAACAGATATCAGCCTGGAGGATGAAACTCTAAAACAGGTCGAGCAGTTCAAATACTTGGGAAGCTTCATAAATAATAGGCCTAACCTTGACACGGAAATACACAACCGTATCAATTTGGCATCACGGGCATTCTGGAAGCTAAAGGACAGAGTATTTCAAAATCACGACAGCTGTTTATAAAGCAGTGGTCCTCCCAACGCTTCTTTACGAAAGCGAAAGCTGGATACCCTACACACATATTAAACAACCTGAACAAACGCAACAACGTCATCTAAGACAAATAATGCACATCAGATGGTTCCACAAAGTTTCGAATGCAGAAGTTTTGCAACGCGCGAGTTGTATAACAATTGAGACTCAAGTAACGAGGGCCCGACTCAGATGGAGAGGCCACATTCTGAGGATGCAAGACACAAGACTTCCCAAATTAGCTCTCTATGGCGTTTTCACAGAGGGAGCTCAAAAACCAGGAGGCCAGTATAAGCGGTTTGAGGATATACTGCATCAATCTTTTAAATCAGTTGATGCCAATCATAACTGGGAACAACTAGCGTTAGATAGATCAGAGTGGATGTCTTTGATCCACAGTTATAATGGAGACTCGAGAAGAATACAGGCCAGATCTGGTTGGTGACTATCCATGCCCGGTGTGTGGAAGGATCTGTAGATCGCGGCTGGGTCTCTTCAGTCACAGGAGGGCATAGAGTCGCAAGTAGCCCTAGGAAATTAGGGTTTGATAGCACCGATTTTTTTTCAATCTTTTTGTAGGTTTATTCTCGGTTACGAGATACAGCAATAAATGAATGAATGAATTATGGTTTTTCAACAGCCTGTTTCTTTCGAACCGATCAGATTCGGAAAAAATTGTATGGGAAAAAAGTGTTTTTTTTGACCTCAAGAATCTGCTGTTGATATATTTGTGCGTGTCAAAAACTCACCCTGCACAGACTGTAAGATGAGGTTAATTTTTAGCAAAAAGTAGAACTGGTCAAAATAAAGCGTTTCGTGAAAAATCACCTATAAAAAACTTCCAAAATTACAAAGTATAAAAAAAATTGAGAATGATTTCTTCGAGGATTTCTTATACGACCTTAGATAAAAAATATTCCACCTCAAAAATAAAATCATGACAACCGAAATGAAATACTGAACTTATATTCAACTCCATTGGCAAATACCATACAGTCTGCGTTCAAATTTTGGTCGGTCTGGTCAAATTAGCTCTATATCGACTTTTTAATTATCGAAATTAGGTACAGCCAGGATAATATAACAGAAACTCCCCTTCAAATGGTGAAATGCTGCTAAACACAGTCTCAATGAAACGCATTTCTACGTAGAAAAAAACCAGAAGCGTCAGGAAAAATTCCGCTCGACCCTTACAATTCAGAACTCAATTATTACAAATGAAATACAAGTCCAAAGAACAATTCTTCATGTCAGAGCGCTGACACGTCTCGCCGCAAAAAAAAAATTACCCGTTCGTTTCCCAGAAGCGAAGGACCCTTTTGTATACCTTTTTCCCCCAATCTTCCGCCAGTATTTGAATGATTGATGAACGCGGGTTTCCCAGGTCAACTCATTTCTCAATGATGAACGTATGGTTGTATAAATATTTTATAGCACTCGATGGTTCTGGATCGAGGAGCTGCAACTGAATTATGCACAGCTTGGGCTTCGCACGACCTGAAAACACGTACGCGTGAGTTATGGTGGATTCTTGACCCAACTCATGCATATTACCCTAACCTCTTATGTACCCATACTATATCATCGGCTTCTGAGGGCAGCTTCTGTTTATCCACTGGTTTTCCGATCGAGATTTTCCTCACCTTTTGTAGCATTCAACCAGACTATACCGGGTGACAATTTAAAAACTTGCCAGGCCAATTATGTCGCGACAAGGATGTTTTCAGAGAAAATGCTGGAACAGGTCAATTTTTATTCGGAGGGGGATATATTTCGAGAAGAATTGTAAGCCGAAAGCTCCTCAACCCTAGGTGTAGGGGCTATCACCCCTAAATTCTTGATATACAATAGGGGGTGAGATTTACCTCAATTGAAAGATCACTTGTCCCTCTACATGAATAGTATGATTCGCAAATTTTTATTTATTCCTTGAAGTATTTACAGGAGGTGACAATTTGAAAACTTGCCAGGCTAATTATGTCTCGACAAGGATGTTTTCAGAGTAAGTGTCGGAACAGGTCAACTTTTAAAGGGAGGGGGACATATTTTGAGCAAAATTGTAAGCCGAAATCTTCTCAACCCTAGGAGTAGGAGCTATCACCCCTAAATTCTCAATAGGAAATAGGGGTGAGCTGTACCTCAATTGAAAGATCACTTGACTCTCTACATGATTACTATGGTTTGCAAATTTTTATTGAGTCCTTGAAATAGTTACAATTACTGACAACTTGAAAACTTGCCAGGCCAGGATGTTTTAAGAGACAAAGCCGGAACAGAGTGGGAGACATATTTTGTGCAAAACTCAAACCTAGGTGTAGGGGCTATCACCCCTAAATTCCTCATAAGGAATAGAGGGTGAGCTAAACCTCAATTATTATAGAAGACAATATTTCCCTCTTCATAATACTGTTGTCTTCCAATTGAGATGTAGCTCACCTTCTATTCCCTACAAACCATGGTATTCATATAGAGGGTCAAGTGATCTGTCAATTGAGGTAAATCTCACCCCCAATTCCCTATTGAGAATTTAGGGGTGATAGCTCCTACTCCTAGAGTTGAGATGGTTTCGGCTTCCAATTCTGCTCAAAATATGTCTCCTACAAATAGAAATTTACCTGTTCCGGCGATAAAATTACTCACACTTTAAAAATTGTGCTAAGGAGCAAGATATGCCGCGCTTTGCATTTTGCACAAAAAATCTTCAAAAAGCCGTTTTTCATGTAGGTATTGTATCACATGCAAGCAAATGAATTTATTCTATACTTCATATGGGCAAAATTGGTGATATACCTGAATTACAACTTTTTCGACCCAACGAGATAGAGGGAAATGCATGGCACATACGGTAGTCTTTTTTGGAGAAATTAATAATGCAGCTATCTTCTTTTGTTGTCGAGTTATAGGCCAAAATTAAAATTTCAACTTTGGTCATTATTATTTTCTGTTTAAGCTAGGATGTTGAAATGAAAACATTATACAGACACTTTTTTGATAGGAATCCAGTGGCGTACTATGATTTTTTCCAACAGGTATATTTGCTGAGCTATAACATAAACATGTGTTTTTTCTTGTGAAAACAGTAGTTTGAAATGATTTAGAAAGACTGAGGGTAATATATAATATATTTCTGAAACGGTAAAAAAATGGCGATTCTTTCTAAGTCATTTTAAACTACTGTTTCCACAAGAAAAAACACAACTTTATGTTATAGCTCAGCAATTAAACCTGTGGGAAAAAAATCATAGTTGGCCACTAGATTGCTATAAAAAAGTGTCTGTATTGTGTCCTCATTTCAACATCCTAGCACAAACAGAAACGGAGATAATGACCAATGTTGAAATCGCCCAAATTTAAATTTTGGCCTATAACTCAAAAACAAAAGAAGATAGAGGAATGCAGTTGACGGCATTATTAGTTTTTCGAAAAAAGACGACATGAATGGTACATTCATTTTTCTTTATCTCGTTGGGTTAAAAAGTTGCAGTTTAGGTATCACCAATTTTGCCCACCCTGTACATCAAGTTAAACGATAAAAGAAAACGTGCGGGAACTGATAAAATTGAATATTCCACCAGAAGGTGCACCCATGTGTGATGAAATACTGTACTTGACCACCTACTTCAATTGAATAGTTATCGTCCCATAAATTTCAACAAGGATTAGTCACGGATATTCGATTAAGGCACGAAATTCATATGGAGTCCTGGTTTAACGGCACAATACAGCAAGGCATCGTCTGTGCAATCACGCTTTATGGAATGGATTTTGATGAGAGCACATAATCAATCGATAGTTTCGTTCATAAATCGTCAGCCGTTTCATCGTTGTCTGCTTTAATTCATTGTTCAAATCACATCAGGTTCATTGACGCATCGTCGACCATAGAAATGAATTTATATTTACTTGGTTTCCCAGAAAAAAGAGTTAAAATAGAAAATAAATAGCAGGAATGAGTATTAAATTTTTTTATAGTGTAATATTCAAGTGAATAGCGACCTATGATACATTTTTGAAATCGGCAGAAAAATTTCAGCAAAATGAAAGAACTTTCCACTATAGTTTACATTTGAGAAATCAAAATTCCCTGTCGTATCTCGAGAATGACTGGATCGAAAAATTCAATAATATCATATTCGAATTCCTCATAAAAAAGTGCTTGTAGAAAGTAACAACGGATCTCGAATACGAGCTCGAACAAGCGAGTTATTCAGCTTCATTGAAAAATGACAATTTCTCAATTTTCGATTTGACTCAATATCTATGAGCGTTAGACTAGATCTGTTTTCAGTTTTGGATCAATCAAGAAAAATTAACTCGAGAATGTGTTATAAGTTTTCTTCTAGCTGCTATAGTTCTCGAGATCCTTTCAGTATGGTCAAATACCTATTTTCTCAATATTTCTATGATTTCAACTTTTGACGAACACTACAGCCTTTAAACCAGATATCGATTGAAATTTATTTTGGATCAATTTATTAAAGAAGGAACTGTCATCCGGTAATTTCAAAATTAAATGAATCAACGTTTCTGTGCAGTCTCTGTTTCTGTGTGTTGACAATTAATGTCAGACAAAAAGCGACAATTCCAGAAGATTTTCAAAAGTAGATTTTTTCGTCTGATGAAGGAGTCTGATATAGACTCCGAAACGTTACGAAGAATAATAGTTTCAACGTTATTTATTTTGAGTTCATTGTCAGGCAACAATTTTTTCTAGTTAATTTGCTCCTGACAAATTAGTGCAAGAATTCACGCAGGAGCAAATCGTTGATTTCATTTTTAATTAATTTTGTTTCAGAGATTGGGAGTGAAAGCCCTAAAAGGTTTGTGAAGAGAAGCCTTTAAACCAGCTTATAACTCTTGTTATAGCTATAGCTGTAGTGCTAAAACAATTTGCCCGCCCTGTACAGGGTGGGCAAATTTCGATGTTTTAGCACTACAGCTTTCAAACCAGTAGAAATAGACGAAATTTGATACCCCATTCACGTTCTCTTTTTCTGAGAAACTAACAAGAGTAGTAGTCATTTTCGGCCAACTTCTTTTGTTTTCTAGTTATAAGCGAAAATTGGAATAATGGCGATTTCGAAATGAATTTATATCTCCGCTAATACTGATGAGATGATAGAGCTCTGAAATTAAAATTAAAACATTATACAGGCACTTTTTTCAGTAGAATCCAGTGGCGTGCTTGCCTTTTTAGCAGGATTTTTAATTACGAAGCTATGACCCAAAGTTATGTTTTTTTAAATGGGAACACTAGATTTCTGTACAATTTTTTGAAGGCTTAATTTTTACTGATTTCAAAAATATATAACATCATATGGTTTGTATCAATATAAATAATAGAAAATGGTCAAAAACCTTTTTTCTCAATATTTCTATACGGAGTTTTTCAGAGGGTCCGCTGTATTTATAAGCTCTGAACTGTATTTAGAGCGCACAGAATAATATTAGAAGTTGATATAAATTATGTTTTCACTATTCTAACCTTTGAAGTGTAGTGTGCCCTAATATCGCACCCCGTTCTCAGAAGACTCAAAAGGTGAAAAATGGATTAGATGTTGTCAGTGTTTGAAATGGGGGCATGAAGAATGCTCCAATTCGGAAAGGAAGAAGAAGTTTGTACGTGACTTCTCTTTGACTGAATGAGGCGTCCTAATATCGTCCACCCAAATGTGTCCTATTATCGGATATGCGATATTAGGGTACCATATTCAGTTTTAACAAAATGTGTTAACTATTTGTTCTTCATTAATACAGTTGATTTATGTTTTTTCAAATAAACTTTTGATACCATTTGTTGTTTTATTGATAATCACATAGAGTCATTCGGGGTAACTGAGCGCAGTGGGTAAGTGTGCGCAGTGCGTATATCTCGACTATGCAATGTATGAAAGAGGGGTTCATTTGGGTGAAGCAAGGGCACAGAATCCCCAAATTAGTTTTTCATAGGAGTGCGCCGTGCGACGTTTCGCTAACTTTTTATTTGCAATCAATCAAATTCACTAGTTTTCTTGTTAATTTTCAGCATCTCTGCAAATTCTGCCAGGTCCAAGTTCCGAGTCCTACAGTGTTAAACAATATTTTATTTGATCATGGGCATATTAATCTAAATATATAATAAAAAATTTTAGGTTCTCTTAGCTGCTCAACTCTATATGAACGTCAATTCAAATTTTGGCTTACTGGGAAGAGTGTCTGCGGGTAAGTGTGCGCATAGATTCATTATATGTGCATTAGTTCAGTGAGGAATGAATTATGACATTGTTGATTTTCTTGGTTGAGACTCGATCAATATTGTCCTATTTGTTCGGAAAAATATGAAGAGCCACCAACAGGGGAATGTATCAAGTGTTGTGTTCACCAGGAATTGTGGCACGAACAATAATGCAGTGCTTATAAAAAGGCGCTTCAGTATTGACAATAAACAGCATTTCTCTAATATTGTTACATTTTGATGACATTATTTTGTAATTTGTTTTAATTGTGTGGTACACTAAGCACTGCGTTCACTTACCCCGTAAGGGTGCGCACACTTACCCGCAATACGGGGCATGTGAACACACTTCGACTTTCACCATTAAATTTCTTTTTGCGGAAAGAAAACGTTTTCGATTTGTTGGCTTTCTGATCTTTTTTTATAGATTAGAAAATTCTCTATCTTATCAATATGTTTTAATTTTCCTAGCTTCAACATTTGAAACAGGGTATGGCTTGAAAGTCAAAACTGCGCACAGTTGCCCCGAATGACTCTATATTGGAAGCTCATAATCAGAGCTCTGAAATAATTTCCTTCAAAGATATGAGACATTCAAAAAAAGGGTGCGATATAAGGGCACTCTCCTCTAATTTAGATTTCACGTCGACAATAAAAATCACTTCGGATGTGTGGAACTCCTTTTTAGTATCTGACGTGCAGATCGGTCTGTGGCATCGGTCAGGCAAAAAGGTAATTGGCGAAACACCTACCTACAGAACTTTCAGTATCGAACGGAAGGTCATAAAACCCGGAAAAGGGTTTAACTGAGCGAATTAGTGCCAGAGATACCGATAACGAACGCAACGCCGGCAAAAAACGACTCGAATAACGCAAAAACGTAGCCGAAAATGACGCCCGCAATTCGTTTCAATTTGAATTAAACATGCGACGAGGCCGGAGGTTCGAATCCCGCAGGGCTCACAAAGCTACACACGATCCCGGCAGGTTTTTCGGCAACGCCGTGCGACGGACATAAACATCCCCCAAAATACCGGAGCTCCGGCGGCGTCAATAAAATAAAACGTCCCGTCACGCGATCCCTAAAGGGGTGGGAATAAAAACGACTCTTTATTTTCGCTTCCCGACGCGCGGGATGGCGCCCCTAAACGTTCGGCAATTCGATATGGATTTGTCCGTACGTGACTTGAGGTGTTCGCGATTTTTTTTCCACGGCCCTTTCAAGTTATTACGGCTCCTGGGAAATTGGGAGGGAGGTGCGCGGATTCCTGGAGGATGAACTATGAAATTCAACAGGATTGGATGTAGGTTTCGAGGGTTCTTGGAAAATAAGAGGATTTATTATTCATAGCTTCTATCCTCATGGATTCAGTCGGGGTTACTTTTTACGATTGGGACAAAAGCGATCGTGAAGTATTTCAATTTTTCAGCATCAAGCAACAAGGTGATAGGCTTGGAGAAAATTGCGTGACACAATAATTTCTGAAACCGTTGGGAATTTTGGACTAACATGCTAGCGAGAAATTAGGGGGCGCTGGAATCGCTGAGAGTTCAATAAAATTCAATAAAAAGCAGGGAATTTTGGCGCTAATTTGAAATGAACTGCCTTCATTGGGTACTTCTCTCGGTACTTCTTCTTCTTGTTCTTCTACGTGCGGTGCCCTACCGGGCCGAACTGAGGCCTAGTGACCCATTGTTCATCCGCTTGTAGTTGAAGAGACTCAACCTCTGAGACACGCTGAGAAAAATTCCACAAGTCGATGGAGAGGAGTCCCTCTCACTACAGGAGTTATGGGTGTTGTGTTTCCTATACTTCATTCAAATTTATTTTAGCTGTCGGTTGGCCATGAAATAATTTTCTCAAGTTTTTGTAACTAGAACGAAATTAGGTTGGCACTAATGAAATGTCGTTAATATCATAACGCCGTTGCCACAACTAATATCAATTTTTATTACGAACATGCCGAAAGTGATTGAAAAAAGAGACAGTGTTTCAGGAAGTGCTATTTAGAATTCAGGTCCGCTCATTCAAATAGTTATACCCTGATATTCTAAAATCCACAATACGTCAGACGGTAGCGAACATATTCAATGTAAGAGAATTTATATAATGTTTCATCTGAATCTAAACGACTTATATTTCAGCTGAATATCTCCACAATCAGAAAGATTGTAAATGAAGAGGATGACAAAGAATTTCCTTCTATTGGGAGACCCAAAAAAGTGGTGGCATTTGAGAATTTTATGTTTGAGTAAATTGATGCGAAAAGTTTACTACAGGATTTTCGATAAATGTCATCGGAGAATAAGTTCCCTAAAATGGAATTTTCTATTTTTCATTTGACTTGTCCTAAACAATGTAAATGTCTTAAGATACCAATAAATACCTAAATATTATTATTACATCAATGTATTAAGATGAATAGCCACAAATACGCGCAAGTTGCCCTGTTACTTGTTTATTCATGTGAAATTTCTGTTCAGAGGTGAAGTTCATCTTAACTTGAAACTTCCTTCAATTCCTCTTACTTATATTGATGCAAGATGATTTTTGTCGAAGAATTTAACATTCTTGTAATTATCTGTTGATTCCTTCGGGAGATACCCATTCCCAACCACTGCATCATATGCATTTCATCTTCGGGTTGATATTTTTGAAATCTACAAATGATGTAAGCCAAAGAAGATAACGAACATTAACTATCCTCAAGCTAATGCATATTATGATATTATACTCATCTCTTGTATTTTCCATGTAATTAACTGGATTTGGTATGCCTTCAATCAGTTTGTATAAACTTCAATTATGTTCGTCACATATTTTCCGAAGAGATTCGACATTCTGATAAAATACGTAATAACACAAACTTTTACGTAGAACGGGCAACATAGCGTTGATTTAAAACCCAAAAATGTTTTGACAAGCTTCATAACCCCACATTTTCGTACTATACAGAGTGAAATGTGTCAAATTTCCATGGCCAACCGACTGCTAAAATAAAAGTGAATGAAGTATAGGTGTGTCATCTTTAACTCTCTAAGGCTGCTACAGAAGAACAGAATGTGTTCAACCGTTTCATCCGTGCTCCTGCACCAGCGGCACAGCCGGTCTCTCTCATTCTATTCAAGAAGCCTCTGCTGACTTTACAAGAATTGTGTGTTAACTATTGATAGAAACTTGTACACTTTTTTCCTCGAGCTTCATTGAATTAATTTGGACTAATTAGGAAGCAGGGAAGGAATGAAAACAGGAAGGGTACAGTCGTGTATTCGGCTGTCAGGGAATCCACTCTCCAAAAGGCAAGCTATTCACGTTCCTCCTCGTATAGAGGTGTTGGTATTTCCGTTTTCGTTTTTTCCTAACTTGCTCCGATCAATTGAATTGAATTACCGCTTATCGTGTTTTTCTATCAGAAAAGTTCAATTCTTGATCTGCTGGACTTCAAATTGTTTAACTCACATCCATTGACAGTTGACAATGACATCACTTTGATTTACGTTTCTTTTACTGCTGCATTTTTTGATTTGTAGTTTTTGTTCTATTTATTTCTGCTTGATGCTTTTTGATGTCTTCTTCTTCTTCTTCTTCTACGTGCGGTGCCCCACTGGGCTGAACTGAGGCCTCGTGACCCATTGTTCGTCCGCTTGTAGTTAGAGAGACTCAAACACACACAAATCGACAGAGAGAAGTCCCTCTCACCACAGGAGTTATGGGTGTTGTGTTTCTTAGGTGTGTCATCCTTAAGTCTTCAAGGTTGCTACAGAAGAACAGAATGTGTTCAACCGTTTCATCCGTGCTCCTGCACCAGCGGCACAGCCGGTCTCTCTCATTCTATTCAAGTGTTTATTAAACAGATGACCAGTTATTGCCCAAGTCACCAGACTCAGTTTTTTGCTCTCAAGAGCCAGGAGTTTTTTTATCTCAGGCATAGAGAACGGTCTCTCAATGAGAAGCCTCGACTGCCGGAGACCACTTCCCGTGCTCCATTCAGAGAAAAATTTCCTGTCGACAAATGGGCAGCTCCGGTCCAGGACCAACGAAAGCTGAGCGGGCTTCCCGCTTAGCAAGTATGCCTGCCTTCTCGTTTCCAAAAACTCCCGCGTGCGCCGGACGACAGATAACTTTCACAATGTTACCAGAGCCCAGCTCTCGTAGAGCCTCCTCGTTCCTCTACTAGGTATGAGTTAACTCTTTCCACAGAAAGGGATTCCAGGGTTCCCTGACTGTCATAACAAATAAAGATGTGTTTACCGGAGTACCCTCTGCGGATATTCTCCAGTGTGCAGAGCAGAACAGCGTACAGTTCAGCCTGCACTATGGCACAATGCTTCCCTAGGGGGATGGACAGGTTGAAACGAGGTCCCACAATTCCCACTCCAGTCCCTCTGGGCAACACAGAGTCATCGGTGAACCAAGTGGACCTTAAAGGCACAAGAAGCCTGTTTGGTGTAGACCATAGGTCTCTGTCGGGAACAATTACCCTGTAGGGCTTGGCGAAGTAGAAGCTGGTGCCCGCGCGGTCTCCTCTATGGAAAAGGGATGCGTTGGCATCCTCCACCATCTTGAGAGCCTTCGCGTGCTCGCTGAACAGTCCTCTATAACGCCATTCATTGTCCCTGTTCCCAAACTCTTAGAGCTGTCTTCATAGTCACCAAGGTGTAAAGGAGGTAATCCCAGCAGACACTCCATGGCTACAGTAAGCGTGGATCTCAGAGCTCATAGGGTAGTCTAACGATTTGTCAAAATCAACCTTTATATCATCCCACTTGACTACATAACAAAAAGCAGGCATCTTCTCAGTATCTGTAAAAGTATAAAAATCAAAAACTTTAACACACACCGGTTCAATGAAATGCTTTTTGTGCCCCACGGCAACGAACGTTCAGCTTATTTTGACAAATCGTTAAGAGTTTTATTGTAGGTTATGTGTCAACACAGTTATTGTTGTTTTTGATGATTTTTCAAAAATGTTTCTACAAATCTATGATAAATTAATAAGAATTGTCTGATTTATATACAATAAAATACCACAATTCATATCATGAAGTATGAGTTTAGTGAAGGTAGTTATTTATTAGCTTTACTCATTCATAACAATGAAGAAATAAATAAAATTCCAGAGAAATCACGGATCAACAAACAAAATCGTTAGTTTTACATACTTGAACGTGCCAGATTTTCATACAGATGGTTAATCTCTTTGTTGCAGACGTGTTGAACCATTAATCTTAGACTAATCAAGGGGGGTTTTCTTAATCTGACACTTTGAAGATGATAAAAATGCATTTTTTTAGAATATCTCCCTTCCACTAATCGTTTTTGTATTCATTGAGAAAGTTGTAGATAATAAAATTCTATACAACTTTTGTTCGAAGCAATTTTAGGTACTCTTAGCCGTTTTCAAGCTAGAGAGTGGTGAGAGCGAAGAGCTTAGCCACACATGCGAAAGGTCGAGGTCAATGTAGAAACCCAGTGTGATGAGCATTCATCGACATTTATCTGGAAAACTTTCGAACGTAGGAAAAATTGCTTCGGACAAAATTTTTAGAGAATGTTATGCTCTACAACTTTTATTATGAATGCGAAAACAATTTAAAGCCCAGGAGAGGAGCAAATTGAAAAAAACCGATTTTTGTGACCTTTATGGGCAATTTTCATTGTTTCGGTTTGCTGAAACTGTCCGACTATATTTTTTCCGTTATTCTTGAATCATTAGATACAAATTCAAAAAAATGCAACCGCGCTCGAGAGTATACACGTGACGTTTTTTTTTTTGCAAGGTTGGCGCCCTCTCACACATTTTCGTCACGCCCAAATTGTCAGATTAAGAAAATATATACTTTTTAACATGTAATTAACCACATAGTATCTTAATCTGACACGATCGAGTATGTACAATGATCGTTTTTTTTTACTATTCTGACAGGCTGTCCCCCTATATACAGATATAAATTTTGGAAGAGGTAATCTACAGGGTCCAAGGTATCTCCCCTTATATTAATCTGACACGCTCGAGTAAATCTGGAATTTGCCTCTTGAGCTCCCAAGCTGCTATTGAAAAATTGTATTGTTTTCTACAAATCTTGAATTGCTACGTTAAGCTCTTTCATCATTTGAACCGCAGGACAGATCAACTGAAATATGACCGTGAAAAGTATACCATCGAAGCATCCTCTTCTTAAAGGAAACTTAAGAACAAACTGTGGAATAACAGATAATTCCTTAATTAAAATGTAGATCTCCCCGCGAAAAAGCCGAAGAACAATTAATCCCATCGCGTCGTCTTACGCTTCTCTTAAAGCAGTTGAGATGGTTTGTTTATCGGAACCGAATTTAATTGTTATCTCGTTTCTGAAACCGCGTTTAATGCGATTCTAATTGGGGCTCAGTCGGATTTTTTCCGCGTTTTCCAACATCACTTCCAATTCCTGAATTTTTATGCAAATGCTACCACTTGTAATTCCTACAGTATCGCGAGTTCCGTAATGTGATTAGGCCGGATAAATGCCGTGATTTTCTTCAGGGAAATCCGGCTTTTTTTACTGAGAAAAATTGGAATCTTTATTGGAAATGAACTAGAAATGAAGCGTAGCGTTCCTCAGTCATAGTCTATGCAAACATTTCTATGGTTTGAATAATAAAATTATTAGATTCTACTCAACCACTACGTCATTTTGAAAGTATATTGAGTAGGTTCAGTTATTGGTTGATTCTGGAATAGATGATTCTATTATATTCTGTAATTTGAGAATATGTACAGGGTGATTCATAACTTTTGAGACATAGGCTAAGGGCAGATAGTTTGTACCAAAATATGGCGATAAGACCAAATAAACCTCAATAAAATATAGCTGTGGAAAAAGATAGACGGCGTTAAAGTTAAATATTTTTTTTCGTTTTTTGCTAATAATTTCACTGTATATTTTTTTATCCGTTTTAAAGAAAAACACAATTGAACAGTTCAGAGCATCCGAAGGGGATTTGAAGTAACGATTTATTTATTTAATATTTATTTCGACGATAAAGCCTAATTAAAAACAATGTAACATAAAAAGAATAAACTTAAATTAAATGTTCTACGTGGCCTTCTCCGACTTCTATGCCTTTTCTAATTCTTTTAATAAAGGACTTTCGAACTTCGAAGAAAATATAATTTTGTCCCCTTATAAAAAATTCAACTTTAACGCCCTCTATTTTTTTTCACAGCAAAATTTTATTGAGGTATGTTTGGTTCTATCGCCATATTTTGGTCCAAACAATCTGCCCTTAGCCCTCGGCTTAGCCTTTGTCCCAATAGTTATGAATCACTCTGTATAGAGTGATTATATCACTCATATTAAAAATATGACGAAAATTTCAATTCAATTGGGTTGGGTGTATCAAATTAGGGTGGTATGGAGTAAAAATAACCGTCACATTCTGTTACATTGAATATTTATTCCTTCGATATGATATTATTGAATTCCAATATTTTTCATATAAAAAAGAAACTCCTCGATTGGATAAAATGCACCATTTTCTGGTAAAATCAATTGTTATATGTATTTCAATTCCCCATTACGTCAATGAAATCAAATTCATATAATTGCATACATATTTGGTGAAATGAAAATAGAAAATTTTTATAATCTGAGAATTATATAGTTACACGTATGCTGCATAGAGCTACTGCCTACTGAACGACGTTTATGTGAATACAGTACAGGGTGACCATTTGAAAACTTGCCAGTATAATTATGACACGTCAAGGATGATTTCAGAGAAACTGCCGGAACAGGTCAACTTCTATTCGTAGGGGGACATATTTTGAGAAGGATTGTAAGCCGAAATCTCCTCAACCCTAGGTGCAGGGGCTATCACCCCTAAATTATTAATAGGGAATAAGGGGTGAGATTTACCTCCATTGACAGATCACTAGACCTTCTACATGAATACTATGGTTTGCAAATTTTTATTGAGTCCTTGAAGTAGTTACAGGGGCTGAAAATTTGAAAACTTGCCAGGCCAATTATGTCTCGACAAGGATGTTTTCAGAGAAAATGCCGGAACAGGTCAATTCTTATTCGAAGGGGGGCATGTTTCTAGCAGAATTGTAAGCCAAAAACTCCTCATTCTTAGGTGTAGGGGTTGTCACCCCTCCCAATAGGGAGCAAAATTGTAAGCGGAAATCTCCTCAAACCTTGGAGAAGGTTCTATCACCCCTAAATTCTTCATAGGGAATAGAGGGTGAGCTAAACCTCAATTGGAAGACGATAGTATTATGTAGAGGGACATATTATCTTCCAATTGAGGTTTATAGCTCACCCTCTATTCCCTATGAAGAATTTAGGGGTGATAGAACCTACTCCTAGGTTTGAGGAGATTTCGGCTTACAATTTTGCTCGAAATATATCCCCCTCTTTTAACAAATTTGCAAAACATAGTATTCATGTAGAGGGAAAAGTGATCTTTGAATTCATGTAAATCTCACCCCCTATTCCTTATTAAGAATTTAGGGGTGATAGCCCCTACACCTATGGTTGAATAGATTTCGGCTTAAAATTTTTCTCAAAATATGTCCCCCTCCGAATAAAAATTTACCTGTTCTGGCATTTTCCCTGAAAACTTCCTTGTTGCGACATAATTGGCTTCTCGAATTTTTAAATTGTCTCCATGTATAATGTAATAGTGAGAGAGAGATCTACCGTTGGCGTCCCTACCTTCTTGGTTGTCAGTCAGCAGAAAACTTTGATGAAGGTTTCATCATATTTTTAATTGTTTCATATGCTCACAAATTTTGACTACATATTTCAGAATTACCTTCACACTTTGTATGAGAAAATTGAGAAAAATCAACTGTTGTTACTACTGCGTTTATATTGTTACATTGTCCTGCTACATCTTTTGATCTAACACCCCTCGATTTCTTTCTTTGGGTTTATTTGAACACAAAGTTCTATGAAACAGATATCCTGACAAAAGAACACTTATTATCTGATCGAATAAATGTTGACCTGCGATGACTTCAGTAGAAATCCCCATGTAATAAAATGAGGCAGTTATGAAGTTATAAAGGGGGTCAAAAAGTGTAAAGAAAGAGGAGAAAATAATTTTGAACTCCTACTTTAGACAACTAGTGGTTCATAGAAAGACATTTCATTCTGAAGATTAAGGTTTGATTATTATCTTCAAGATGATGTAGTTTTCCATATTTGTGTATTATCAATTACAAAACATTGTATCATTGTGAATGACAATTTTAAGTGAGTATAGTATAATTGTTGAATATATTCAATGAAATAAATTTTTGTTGAGGAAAACATTGCAAATAAGAATTTCTAAATCCATTTTCATGAAGAGTTTTATTCCTTAGAGGCGTTTGACCACAAAATAATACTTCATAAAACATGATCCACAGTTGGAGCAACCCAATGATTCAATGATTTTGAGATTACATACATGCAGATAACGAAAATGTTATCGCTAAATACAACAATATTTGAGAAATTTCAGGAAACCCCCTGTAAAAAGGATATGGAGCACCTAAGGCACTTATATCAGTTGTGTTTGAACTCAGCTCAATGCCCTCTATACGCGGTTTTCATTAGTCCGTTTACTCGTGAAACACCCTGTATGATACTATATCTAATCTTCGCGAATTCAATTCCATTTTCTCGTAACACTAAAAACGGGCAGCTGTGTCACACAAAAATCTCGCGTTGCATCAAGAACGAACGACAGCTTTCCTTGACGTCCCCATAAGCATCGGAATTCGAGCACCTGTGGTCACTATTCTTGGCGACGTCTTCACTGATGACGCCTGGCGTCTGGATAGTCGACGACGCAAACAGATGTTACGTCAGTTCAAGTGTACAAGTGTTGCACGAAATTAAGCGTCTGCGTCGTTCGAGTTACGTCGATTCATTACACCTCATTTTCCTTTCAGACTGACTCAAAAGCCTCAGCAGTATGGCTGGGTAGAATATGTATCTATTGAAAATTGTTGTTTTTACGTATCAGCTCTCTGAGGTTTCACTGCTGTGAATTGGCGTATTCGAGTGATTCATTTGTTTGATCATTATTTTTCGATTTTTAGTGAGCATTTACTAATTTGTAGTCCCAAATAGCGAATACTCCTTCTGACGAAAATGATGTATTTTTTATGAAATATCTTTGAAACGTCACATTTTGAAATGACCATTTCAACCGTTACCCAAAAAAAATTATTTCAAGCACTTAAAAATGAAAAATAAAAATGGGTATTTGAAGCGTTTCATCTCGATTGCACAAGTTGGCAACATCGACTGAAAAATGCCTTGATAATAAAGGACAACAAATGCATTATCTTGATGAGATAGACAAAGATGGCTGTCTATGAAGTCTGCGACGAACGAGGAAGGTCGTAAAATTTTATGGGATTTTTATGGCCGGTTGCAGTTGAAGCTCGCCAGTAAGTACGCGCCATTTTGATTGGTTCTGTAGTAGGCTGAAAATTTTTCAATAGGTCCTTTCGTTTGCATAAAAAGTGTAGCACTTTTCTACACTCGATTTCAGTATTCGTTTGCTGATTGAATTTGCACCAGTGTAGAGGAGATGTAGTTTATCTACATCACCCTTTGACTATGTGTAGATAAACTACACTTCCTCTACACTGGTGTAAATCAAATCGAGTGTAGAAAAGTACTACACTTTTTATGCAAACGAAAGGACCTAATATATCCTCGTATTTTTCGTATTTCGCGTTCTTTTGCACAACTCGATCCGCTCGTTGCGCAGAAGTACGCTAATTACGAAAAATTGTGTTTTTAAAACTGGTTGCACAAAATAACTATTCTATGCCTATTTCATTGGATCCATGTTTTTGGTGATTTGGGAACCTGTTAATATCTCCGAAAATACTCAGATCGGTATATAGAAGCGAAATAAATTGTAATAACTAGGGTGTCCCATTTGAAATAAAGAAGTTTGTAGTATTTTTTCGTATAAGCAACAACGTCGCAATATGAAAAATATTTTAGTCATATAGATCCAGAACAATCATAGGCAAAGCAATACCTTAGAAATACATTAAAAGTTTCGTTTAGCTGTTAAGTGAAGAGTGTTGTTGACTATGATGATTTCTACAGTCATTGAAAGAGTTGAGAGAGACTATCATGTATTACGTCTTAGTTTTTAGGAATTCTGCGTTAACCTACCATAAAGTTAGTCTACACGGGCTTTATACGGAATGGGGAATTCTTCTTAATTTGGGTTATCACTTCATATGCAAGATTAAACTGAATAAGTATGAGTTTAATTCATGATTTTTTCGAATTCACCGCGGAAACTATCCAAAATCATCCTTCAAATATGGGGGTTTTAAAATTCAAATCGCTTTGTGCGGAGTTTAAGATTTGGCAACAGCGCATACAAGACAATAAAAAAAACAATGTCCGATCAGCTTGTTTATAAAATAACAGCTGTTGATCTACAGGCGCGTACTTACTGGCGAGCTTCAACTGCAACCGGCCATAAAAATTCCATAAAATTTTACGACCTTCCTCTTTCGTCGCAGACTTCATAGACATCCATCTTTGTCTATCTCATCAAGATAATGCATTTGTTGTCCTTTATTATCAAGGCATATTTCAGTCGATGTTGCAAACTTCTGCAATTCTCACAAAACGCTTTAAACTTTAAATACCCATTTTTATTTTTCATTTTTAAAGTCCGCTTGTAAGACCTGGAGAATTCTTTACCATATTTTGGTGAGAAAACCGCAGAGATTATTTTGAATGCAACTGAACAGTGAATTCTACCGAAAGTGCGTATGTAACGGTAAAGAATTCACGGCGCATGAATTCTCGAGTAAGTTCTCTAGAATAAAAAATACATCATTTTCGTCAGAAGGAGTATTCCTTATGTTCATTTTGTTGGAAGATAAACTCATCTCTAGCATAGTTATTCGCGAATAATTCAGAAACTAACTGAAATAATACGATATGCAATTTTGCACTCTTCGTAAGCCACCTGAGGAAACAGAAAATCGCACTTTATCCAGTAAAATCTGTTGCTTGTGAACAATAAAATAATAGAGGATCTAGGTTAATAAATTGCATATGATGAAAAATTAAAAAAAAACTTGCAATTTCCACAAAACAGAAGGTTTTTCTGCGCACCAAGTGTGCAATAAAAAAGGCACTAAAGCATGATAACGATTCTACGGTCCATGCAATTTCAGACGCTGTTTAATATAATACGATCAATAACCCGCTCTCAGGCTCCCGCGACAATTCTGAACAAACAACCCCATAAACATTCGCCATTTTTTGCTGTCGCACCCTAGACAGAATTTCAATTTTCCCCAGAAAATTCAGGGAACGCTCGAGAAAATGTAAAAGCGCCGACACGCACCTGTTCCAGGTATTCAGTGCGGCATTACCCTTCTTCCACCACCCCGTAGACAAATTCGAAATCGTATGCATTGCCCTCGTAGCTCACGACATATTTTCGGGGAAAACATTAGTCAACGCGCTAGGGGCGCCAGTTGAAGAATGCACGCTGGAAATTCTCTTTATCGACGGCCGTAACTCAAAAACTGGCAGTGGCACTCCGGTTCAGGTGCACTGTCGGATTTTTCATGGCGGAATTGATAACATGCGATTTTTCAAGGATGAGATCCACGTATTTTTCCGTGGAGGATTTTCTGGAAAAATGAGATCGAATTTTTTTAAACCGATGCCACCAGAGCCATTGAATAATTGGACGCATGTGACAATTTTGAACTTTGTGCGATTTCGAGCTTAATGTGATTTCATAAAATCAATGACATATTCGAATGTCTGCTCCTGGAATTAACGGCTATTCAAAAAATGAGGCATTCATCTCAATAAAAAGTGAACAACAGGGTGACCTTCGAATTGCGGCCTAATATATACAGGGTGGTCCAGATCGTAACCAAGACATTCTAACCTGGTATTCTACATCAAAAATAAGCCCTAGTTTGTCATATAAACATATGTCGAGAAATGTTTCCTCTTCGAGATACGGGGTGTTAAGATTATAGAAAAAAATGTTTTTTATTAATAACTTTCACACTGTTTGAAATATTTAAAAAAAATTTGAGACAGGTTTTGAGCGTCAGGGAGCACTTTTTGCATAATATCATTTCTTTTTTATTTTACCAGTGGCGTCCGTACTGCAGCGAGACTGAATATTTCCAGATAAAAAACAGATACGCCACTGGTTTTTCCGACAATAAAAATTACTATTCAAATCCTTATTCAATTCGGAGCAAATGCGGTCTTTTGACTTTTTGCTGTACGAGGCGCCGTTTTCGGTAAAAAAAATAAAACACATTCTCATGCATGAAGAAATCGCCAAAATTTTATATAGCAATAAAAAGCTTACTACGGTTTTGTAGCAATTTTCTAAGATTAGATAAATGGCTCATACTTCCAACATCTTCTTTGAGTTCGTTTTGAGTGTAGTTGTTAATGCTAATTTTTTTGTTAGTTACATGTTTCGTTTACAAAAATAGTCTTATCATTACTACATATGTACCTACCTTATCAAATTTTAGCGATTTCTTCATGCATGAAAATGTGTTTTATTTTTTTAACCGGAAACGGTGCCTCGTACAGCAAAAAGTCAAGAAACCAAATGCTCCAAATTGAATAAGGATTCGAATAGTAATTTTTATTGTCGGAAAAACCAGTGGCGTATCAATTTTTCATCTGGAAATATTCAGTCTCGCTGCAGTACGGACGCCACTGGTAGAATAGAAAAGAAATGATATTATGCAAAAAGTGCTCCTTGACGCTCAAAACCTATGTCTCAAATTTCATAAGAATATTTCAAGCAGTGGGAAAGTTATTAATAAAAAACATTTTTTTTTCTATAATTTTAACACCCCGTATCTCGGAGAGGAAACATTTCTCGACATATGTTTATACGACAAACTAGGGCTTATTTTTGATGTAGAATACGTGGTTGAAATTTCTTGGTTACGATCTGGACCACCCTGTATATTAGTATAGAACATTTATAAAAGCATCCGGTCAGTCTTAGGAATTTGACACATTCCACACTGTATAGTATGAAAATGTGAAGATAAGACGCTTATCACAACATTGTAGGGTATTTGAATCAAATCAACATAACATGATTGAATTGAACATTGATGAGAAGCCCATAAAAATCAGTAGTTTCTGACCACTGAGATATACATATTTGGTCCATTCAAGAATGATAGCAATCAGGGGTGGCTATGGAAAATCGAATTCAGGTCGGTAGTTACCCATAAGTTAAGATTACACAAACAAATTAGTTCTCAAGCCTTCTGCTCTTCTCGAAACCAACGATTAGCGGTTTCCCTCACCAGGACTCTTATTTTGTAACTCTCATAATTTATCAATTGAAGCTTCTATTTTTCTGACGTTCTAATCGTGCTTACTTGTAAGCAGTCCGTCTTTGTTAATGTTTTATTCATTGATGAATTTTGCACTCTTCAAGACCAACGTTATTTATATTAATCATAATATTTCTGCTCTGCTCATATATAAATTTCAATATATAAATAATATATTATTATAATATTATTGCACTGCTCATATTTGATGTATTGATCTCATTGATGACCAAACATAGACAATTTATAGACAGTTTATAGAATAGTGTGAATTCTCATTTCAATGATTTGTTATTTTGTATGATATATATATTGTTACACTGTGAATGCTGTATTGGGTGTTACCACCTGTTTGTATTCCTATTTGTCTTAAATAAATAAATAAATAAATAAATAAATAAATAAATTTTAGTTTTCACCTCTTGGCCTGTATCATTATTAAAACTCAGTCTTCTCATTAAAATTCATTTTTCTAACCTCCTGTTTTTCTGATGGAATAAAGAGGCTCTCGCAATCAATTTTCAGTGATTGCTCAGTCACTTCAAACATTTTGTTGATTTTGAATTTAACGCACTTTATTAATGTCTAGGTCTGACCTCAAGTGACTTCTGATTTGGACTACTACTAACTAGATTATCTCTGTTTTTAATTGAATAATGTCACTCTGAGTTTATAGATGTTGATAGTATTTGTTTTTGACTGTATTACCTTCAGGCGAGTGACTTATTCATTTTATGATTGTGAACGATATACAATAAATGTTTTGATACTACCATGTCCAACTCAATCATCTGGTAACAGTTCACCACATTAATTTTAACAAAATCTGAACACCCCCGATTTTGTCGCGATAGTCGCACATCAAAGAAGGCTTGTCGTTTGACCAAGCTTCTGGATTTGTGCAAGGACTGCGCGTCGTGTGAACACTGGAATGTGGATGAGTTTTGACTAGCGATTAGGTGAGCTTCATCTAAATCTGGCTTCAAATGGGTCAGATAGTGTTCATTGATTTCTAGTCCTTTGCCACCCCAACCTAGTTTTTTTATTTAGGTTTAGGTTAGGTTAGGACTCGTCCTCTCCCAGTGTTTTGGTGCTCCAGTCGGTAGCGAGGTTAGACTTTCGAGTGTGTGCGCTTCGTCTGAACCCGGCTTTAGGTCTTCGTCTATTTTTACGTGTATATCAGCCCCTCAGAAACCACCCCTTCGAAGTTCCAATGGCGGACGAAATTACTTAGCGCGTCAAAAAGTTAATGTGTCGAAATAAATACGGTTACATTAAAAACGGGAAAGGGCAATTAAGTCGAACCGCATTCCATTTACACAGAACAAGCCCCATAAATCCGGGCATCATAGTTCCGTAGCCGAGAGCTGCTACGCTGCTGCGACTAGTAACAGAGATGTATTTGCCGACATTAGTCTGAGTGGATGGGTTCCGTAAATCTCCATTTCCTGTCCCGCGAAGTTGATTCTTGCTCTCGGGGAACGGTCGATGTTGCTTCTGTTTTCGCGGAGAAATTGAAATCGGACGAAATTCACACTTTGGAGGAAGTCTTGAGTGGTTACAAAACAAGCTGCTGAATAATCAATTTTTCCGAATCCTTAGTGAAGAGCATGATAGCATGTTACCTCTCCGCATGAAGTTTTATTATACATGCATCCCTATTAGCTCTTTTTTCAATTTCGGCGTTAAAAATATCAACATGAGTCAAATTTTCCACTGAGAACAAGATATTGGATTGATGGGCCGATACTTGGTGAAAATCCATAATTGAACAACATATATACAGTTGTAGTGTTTTCAAAGGTGGGGCCTCTTTTTTTTGACAGAAGGTAGAACTCATCAAAATAAGTCGTCTAACCAAAAATTGTCTATATTAAATATCCAAGATGGCTGAGATACAGACCCTAGAAGTTCGACAGAATTTCATTGAATTTCGAATACGGGACTGTGGAAGGTGAAGATGAAACAAAACAAAAACAATGAATGGTTCAGTACCCAGTTCATCGGATTAGATGCAACAGGTTACTTCTGAGAAAACCATAATTGTTGTTTCGTGCAATTTATGGTGAAGGAAATGTAGAAAATCGAGGCAGTTTCTTGGAAGTGCTTATATTAGTTATGTTGAAAAAGTGCTATGATGTTTCCTCATTTCATCCCATTATCACGACGACTGTTGGAATGTTCGAACAAGAAGATTGTGATGTCTATTGTGAAAAAATTCTTGAAAAATTTAGACGAATTTTATTGGTGAGATTTCTAAATATTATTCTATTTTTTACACTTGTGTCCTAAGTCTCTTCTGTCAGTTGGTAACGAAATGAGCCATTTCAAAAAATTGTGTAAGTTACTAAAAAATAATGAAAACAATTCGGCAATCCTAAGTTTCCATTCTCATTACCACGTAAATATCGAACCTACCAATATCCTAAACTAAACCACAAGGTCGAATCAGGAGATAAGTTTTTCCTCCTGATTTGCGATAGTTCAGCTAACAAATGGTCTAGGGTCGTATTGGATCTATTTCAGTAATAATTTTCAATTTTTTTCTCAACTTTGTCATTTTGAACGTTTTCTATAGGTGATTTTGTGGTGAAACGCTTTATTCGACCAGTTCTACCTTCTCTTGAAAAAAAAAACCTCACCTTCAAATACACCCTGTATTGATTCTTTTGAATGTAAGCGATACATATTTAGTTACCAAACAATATAGCATATGTATGAGTTTTAGCATAGGTTGGTGTAAAGGTGTACCATACAATTAGGAGTATAATACACAAGCTTAGGAAAAAACGCTCGGAAAAACCTCAGTAAAAAGCCCTGTCTCACTGAGAGTAGTGTAGTCATCACAAATTTGTTTACAGAATTAAATTTCAATACTGAAGGTCTCCTTTTCCAATAAAAATTTCTGTATCCTCTCCCCATCTCAAAATTATGTCTGAAACACAAAACCAAAGCAGAAAACTAAAAAAAAAGTAAATAATAGTCTTCATCGCACTGATTCGAAGACTTGATAGTAACTAAGGACAAAATAATTAATCATAGGTAGGTACATAACTTTTCTCCAATTGTACTGAAGAACATAATCAATCTCTGTGTCAAAAATTCTCTATTGTTTTGGCGAAAGATCACTTTCATCGTCAGAAATCCCTTGAGTATTGAAATTATTTTTATCAGAATTATGCATGCATATGTTATCCACTTTCAACGGTTTTCTTCGATAACGCAACGCGAAACACGCAATTTGGCCCAAGAGGAATGTGCCCAAGCGGAAGTTTTGCGAGAAGAAGGGTGGAGATACACAAGAATTGCAGAAAGGTTTGGAGTTTCCCATACAAGTGTGTCCAGAATGTTGCAGCGATTCAGGGAGACAGGTATGAATGTCCGAAGACCAGGACAGGGTAGACCACGGGTAACAACTGCCATTCAAGAACATTACTTGAGAGTTTCTTCGTTGAGACAACGGTTTGCAACCGCTCGCCTCCTTCAATTTGAGCTTGAGCAAACTCATGAGGTGCAAATTAGCACTCAGACAATAAGAAATCGCCTCAGAGAATATGATTTAAGGCAAAGTGTCGCGGCAAGAGGCCCAGCTCTCACCCCAGCCCATCGAAGCCCAAAGTTTGGATTTTGCGAGAGAGCATATCCATTGGGAAGAGGCCGATTGGGAAAGAGTTCTCTTCACAGATGAGTCTACATTCTGCCTCTACCAATTTGATCGACGTTCCCTTGTATACAGACGTCCACATGAAAGATATGCTCAGTGCAATTTCCTGAATACTACTGGTTTCGGAGGAGGATCGATTATGGTATGGGGTGGAATATCTTTGATTGCTCGCACAGACCTAGTGGTCGTTGATAATGGAGCTATGAATGCTGATAAGTATATAAGGAACATTCTTGAAGAACATGTAGTGCCATTTGACCCATACATTGGTGAAAATTTCATTTTTATGGACGATAATGCCAGACCCCATCGTGCGCGCATCGTTCAGGAGTACTGTTAAAAATTGGAGTAATTTTTAACCCAACTCTATCACTAGGTGCACATCTTTATCAACTCAGTGACTGCGTTTATCGTTACATGCTTCTGTGAACGTAACCTTAAAATCGCTGTCAATCAGCTGCTCAAAAAAAAACCGGTGGAACCTGTTGAATCTGCTCAATTTAATTCATTCTCCTTAGATTCTTCGTTCGCTCAAGTGAATTGGAACTTGGTCTAAATTCTTAACGTGATTTTTAGTGCACTCTCAACTTTTTTCAATCAGCTCAATTCTAATAATATTATTTTATATTATACTAATCAATCGATCAACATCTCAAAAAGGTACAGTATTTTTTCACTCAACAAAAAATGTAATCATTTTTTGCATGTGTCACGTTAGAATATCATTCTACATAATTTTCCTATCAACATTCTCTCCATCGCTATGCATTTTCTCACAATTACATTCGCAATATTCTGCTCTACATCTCTCTATCATATTTGCATGTATATTTTCTCAATTTTCTCCAAATCTCTCAATCAACCACGTGCTCAATGTATCTAGCTGCTTCAACCTCCTCAAAATGCATCGATATTTCATTCACTGTGAATCACATCACCTCGACAATCACTCACATTTTAATTTCTCTAATTTTAGCACCAAGTTCACATTTCACACCACTCTATTAGAAGCTTATATACTTGTATTCACTCTCATTTTGTATATATGTCACCTCAGATTAACTTTACACCTCTTACGATCAGACTTCTCAGGCCTCTTAAGTTTCAGGTACCTCTACGCTCAAGTTGGACACTTCGACGGCTTCTCATAGACCAGATCGAAATCCATCTCACTACACTCAGAACTCTGAATAATGGAATACACTCAATCAACTCTATTGGACAGACTGGTTTGTGATAATGCTCGAGGAGGTCCAATCTGATTTCAACTCAATAAGTATAATTTATTATAAACTTTTGCATGTCTCTATTACCTGAAACTTATGATACTTTATTTCTATTCTCTAACGTTGTGAACTGCTCTTCTTGTTTCATCTCAATTATGAATACTATTCATTAATTCTTTCTACGTTTACAATATTTCATTTCTCTACATTACATTTGTAACACAACTCACCTCAATTTATGTACTCTCATACAACACCTTCTGCTTTTCTAATAGATTTGCTATTCCTGTAAGCGTTGGTAATCATCTCTCTACATTACATTTGTAACACAACTCACCTCAATTTATGTACTCTCATAAAACACCTTCTGCTTTTCTAATAGACTTGCTATTCCTGTAAGCGTTGGTAATCATCTCTCTCTCATTCTGTCTCATTATACCTGTCTCACTACATTACATATCTCTAACTTCTCAAGTTGTCACTGCAACCTTCTGTTTTTCTGATAGCGAGACAGTTTATGAAATCGTAAACTCTATCACTGTAAACGTTGTGCTTGCATGATAACACTCACATCAATTTATAACTATCAAGCTCAATTATTATGCAACTCAAAATACATAGACACGTTTTTAAGTAGATTTATCTCAATTCTCTCAATTCTTATCAAACGCATAATAATTGATCTTGTTACTCGATACATGAAATTCACTCAACCTGCTCTTTCACTCAAGCAAATACAACGTTGATTTTCTCATTAAAACATTACTCTCAAATTCTCTCGATAACTTCTCAATAATTGTAAATAGGTTCACTCTGTTTAGATGTTGTATATAATTTTACTTCATGCGAGTGTCTATTTATTATGTGACGTGTTTGATATACAATAAAGATTTTATTTTACCATCTCCAACTCAATCATTTGGTAACAGTCCACTTTTAAGTAATTGCCAAAAATCTCAACACCCAGATTTTTGAACATTTGGTCCTTCGAGCCGGATGGTTGAGTTGGAATAATCATTCATTCATATCACATTCATCTCAAAAAGGTCATGTCTCAAAAGTCGGGAAGATCTTCTCCATCTCCAAAAGAGGATGACGCTCAACTCCAGGTCCCTCCTACTCGATCATCCAGATCTTCCACATCTTCGCAGCCTGATGTGGGACCTCAAACTCGCTCGGCTGGTCTTCCCACCAACCTCAAATTGAAAGTCGCTACTCAACTGAGTAGACTACAACTCATGAAGGACATCTTCTCCAAGCTGTCCAACATCTCAACATGGACTGTGCAAGACCTGTCACACACTCAAGAACAGCTGCAAGACCTTCATAAGAACTTCTCAAAGACTCACTCGTATTTTGAGTCAGCGTGGCCTGAGTCTTGTCTCGACCACGAATACTTCGCATCCTCAGTCTTCTTCGAGGAATACTCTCTATACCAATCAGCCATCTCGAAATTAATCCAACTCAATATGTCACTCAATCCTGTGGATTCACAGCCATCCACTTCTGCTCAAGCCCCTCAGCCTTCTCAAACTCGTCCTCGATTGCCTGACATCTCAATTCCCACCTTCTCAGGCGACTTCTCAAAATGGCCTGCATTCCGAGACCTTTTTCAATCACTCGTGATCAATAGCACCTCAATTTCTGACATTGAAAGGTTACATTACCTTCGAACATGTCTCTCTCAAGAACCTCTCGACACCATCTCTAGTCTTCCCTTAACGGAAGTCTCGTTCCCCATAGCTTGGAAGAAGCTTATGGATAAATATGAAAATAAAAGGCTGCTCCTCTCTTCTCAATACTCAAAACTTCTCTCCTTCTCATTGGCGAATCAGAAAAATTCTACCGCCTCATCTCTTCGTCAATTTATTGACAGCATCGTCAATCCTCTCCAAAGTTTGAAAGCTCTAGGTGAAGATCTAGAGCAGAACAACAATCTGTTGGTGTTCCATATCATCAATCGTATGGATCACGCCTCTCGCACTCATTGGGAAACTCTCATCTCCTCTAATACCGAATTTCCCTCCTTCGCTCAGTTGATGGAGTTCCTCCAATCTCGCTCCAGAGCTCTAGAATGGACTGAGTCCAATCAGAGACAGTCATCTCAAGAATCCTCTCGCTCTCGCACAACAGTGCACACCATCTCTCAAAAGGTTACTGCTCCAATTAAACCTTCTCCTTCACTCATCTCAAGCAAATCGGCCTCCTCGAACACTCCAATCTCAAAAGTCTCTTCTATGCCCAGCTACACCTGCGATGATTGTGGACACGACCACTTTATTGCAGATTGCCCTCGCTTCTCCAAACGCTCACCTCAAGAAAAAGCTGATGTAGTATTACATCGCATCCTCTGCTCTAACTGCCTCGGTAGACATCATCGCCACTCTTGAAGAACGACAAAGATCTGCAAAATCTGTGGAAGTCGTCATCACACTCTTCTACATGATGCTCCTCTCAGCAGTAAACCACACTGCAAAGTTCCACCGGTACCCCCTCGAGTGCTTCCACAATACGCTCTCACATCTCAAAAATCTGCTCAAAGGGAGGTGAGTTCTAGCAACTCAGCTCTAAAGCCTTCAAAATAGTTCGAAGAAGCGTTGAATTATTTTTCTTCAGCTACCTCAACCACGACTCAACACTCTCCTCGCCACTGCCATCGCCCATCTCATCACCTCAACAGGATCACACACGGTTCGACTACTCATCGACAGTGGATCCGAGCTGACCTTCATCTCTCAAGATCTAGCCAGAAAACTCAACATCTCTAGAAGGAAGTCGCATGTTACAATTGTGGGAATTCATGGAAAGACTTCTAAGACACAAGGATCTCTCGCCCTCACTCTCAAGTCGACGTATTACCATCAAACCATAAATATTGATGCTCACATTCTTTCATCATCTTTCTCTAATTTGCCTTCCTTCTATACATGTTTTCAGCAATCTCTACATCTCCAGCATCTCAAGTTAGCTGATCCAGAATACCACAACTCAAGAGCCATCGACATCATTTTGGGTGCTGATGTATATGGCTCAGTTGTTCTTCCTCAGATGAAAAAGGGCCCTCCATCATCTCCAATCGCGCAACTCTCAATCTTCGGCTGGCTAATCCTAGGACCTGTGTGTCAAGAACAGGAACGCCTTCCAATCCAATCTCCAATGTTTCATACTGTTCAAGATGAAGACCTACATCATCTCCTCACTAAGTTTTGGGAACAGGAAGAAATTCAACCAACGTCTACGTCACATCTCACCTCTGACGAGCAAGAATGTGAAAACCACTTTGTCTCCACTCACTCTAGGCTCTCCTCAGGGAAATACATGGTAACATTACCATTGAAATCATCTTTTGACGTCTTAGGTTTTTCCAGACAACGAGCCTTCCGATGTCTGCAAGCCTTGATTCGGAAATTCGACAAGGATCCTGACTACTCTCTGCTCTACCACCAATTTCTCGATGAATATGAACTCCTCCAGCACATGCAACCAGTCTCGTCAGAAAAGGTCAACTCAAGATATTTTCTTCCTCATCACGGTGTTCTCAAAACAGACAGCTCTACAACGAAACTGCGAGTAGTCTTCAACGGCTCCAGCCCCACCTCGACTGGCATTTCTCTCAACGATATTATGCACACCGGAGCGAAACTACAACTCGACGTGATTGATGTTCTTATGTGGGTGCGTAAATTTAAATTTGTCTTCTCTACAGATATCACAAAGATGTACAGACAGATTCTTGTTCATCCTGATGATTGGGATCTTCAAAGCATCCTTTGGCTCGACTCAAACAACAACGTGAAGACATACCATCTCACAACGGTCACATACGGAACTAGATCAGCTCCATTTTTGGCAATCAGAGTTCTTCTCCAACTTCTCAAAGATGAGGGTCACAACTTTCCACTAGCCATTCCTCCATTAACGAAAGGTCGTTATGTCGATGATATTTGTGGTGGAGCAGATACTGAACATCAACTTCTCGAAATTGCCAAACAACTCCAGAACCTTTGCATGGCGGCCGGCCTTCCGCTAGCAAAATGGCAGTCAAACGTCTCAAGTCTCTCTCACGTCACTCAAGAGGAAGAATCAACATCCACTCCAATCTCATTCGATGAAGGTTCTCACTCAACTAAAGTGTTAGGTCTAATCTGGTACCCTCAAGAAGACTATTTCACTTTTAAAGTCAGCTCCAATCTATCTGGGTCTTTGATCACCAAGCGATCAGTTCTATCTCATATTGCAAAAATATTTGATCCACTCGGTTTAGTCTCCCCTGTTACGATTCGGGCTAAAATATTGTTGCAGGAATTATGGCTCCAAAAGTTATCATGGGACGAACCTCTACCTCAACTACTCCAACAGAAATGGTACGACATCAGTGAAGATCTCTCCAAGCTGGCCAGCATCACAATTCCAAGATGGATTAACACTCAAGAGGGTTCTTTCATTCAACTCCACGGCTTCTCTGATGCATCTCAACTCGCCATTTCAGCCGTTCTCTACCTTCTCGTTCGAACTCCGTCCAAGGAATGCAAAGTTACAATGCTTTGCTCCAAAACCAAAGTATCGCCTTTAAAACCACTCACAATCCCGAGACTCGAATTATCAGCTGCTCTTCTTCTCTCTCGACTCGTTAATTATGCGCATAATGTTTTAGCTCTCAACATTCACTCAACCACTCTATGGACGGACTCCTCAATCACTCTAGCTTGGATCAACACTCACCCTTCACGTTGGAAGGACTTTGTACGGAACAGAGTTGCAACAATCCAAGATCTAACTCCAAGGGCCCATTGGAGGTATATTTCCGGCAAAGACAATCCTGCTGACTGTGCATCACGAGGGTTAACTTCATCTCAACTTCGCAACCACTCGCTATGGTGGACGGGACCACCATGGCTTTCCAAGTCAGAAGATTCATGGCCAAATCGTCAGCCGGCACCGACAACCGACCATGAATCAGAAGCAAGACCAGTCATCTCCATACTCACCTCCACTACGTCAGACTACTCATGGGATCTCATCTACAGGTATTCCAGTTTGAATAAATTGTTAAGAATCACCTCTATTTGTTCAAAGGTTCTCGCACGACTCCAACGCAAGCTGGATCCAGCACACCTCACACACCTGACTTCAACTGACTTGGAAGCATCTCGAAGGCAACTCAAAAAGTCTACTTTCCACATGAACTCAAGGCTCTTCTATCACAGACTCCACTTCTCTCTTCACATGTATTCAGTAGACTCACTGCATTCCTCGACAACAATGGTGTAATTCGTGTAGGCGGACGAATTTCCCATTCTCAGCTCGACCCAGATAGCAAGCATCCAATTATTCTTCCTCGACACTCTCAATTTACTTCTTTGGTTATAGATGAAACTCACCAAACAACTCTACATGCAAGGCACTGTGGCACCGCTCTCAACAACTCATGGCACAACTACCCACATCTCAAGTGCAGCCATCTCATCCATTCCTTCACACTCTGAGGATTGAAAGCAGTCTTTTCGCTCCAGTTATGGGTGGATTGAGTAGCTCAGACACTGGAGTGATGGATTGCCTCAACTTCCTCACAATGGATAATTTACGAAGACCTACTCGATTATAATCAACTCCGTTAATTATGGCGGCCGGAATGTTAAAAATTGGAGTAATTTTTAACCCAACTCTATCACTAGGTGCACATCTTTATCAACTCAGTGACTGCCTTTATCGTTACATGCTTCTGTGAACGTAACCTTAAAATCGCTGTCAATCAGCTGCTCAAAAAAAAACCGGTGGAACCTGTTGAATCTGCTCAATTTAATTCATTCTCCTTAGATTCTTCGTTCGCTCAAGTGAATTGGAACTTGGTCTAAATTCTTAACGTGATTTTTAGTGCACTCTCAACTTTTTTCAATCAGCTCAATTCTAATAATATTATTTTATATTATACTAATCAATCGATCAACATCTCAAAAAGGTACAGTATTTTTTCACTCAACAAAAAATGTAATCATTTTTTGCATGTGTCACGTTAGAATATCATTCTACATAATTTTCCTATCAACATTCTCTCCATCGCTATGCATTTTCTCACAATTACATTCGCAATATTCTGCTCTACATCTCTCTATCATATTTGCATGTATATTTTCTCAATTTTCTCCAAATCTCTCAATCAACCACGTGCTCAATGTATCTAGCTGCTTCAACCTCCTCAAAATGCATCGATATTTCATTCACTGTGAATCACATCACCTCGACAATCACTCACATTTTAATTTCTCTAATTTTAGCACCAAGTTCACATTTCACACCACTCTATTAGAAGCTTATATACTTGTATTCACTCTCATTTTGTATATATGTCACCTCAGATTAACTTTACACCTCTTACGATCAGACTTCTCAGGCCTCTTAAGTTTCAGGTACCTCTACGCTCAAGTTGGACACTTCGACGGCTTCTCATAGACCAGATCGAAATCCATCTCACTACACTCAGAACTCTGAATAATGGAATACACTCAATCAACTCTATTGGACAGACTGGTTTGTGATAATGCTCGAGGAGGTCCAATCTGATTTCAACTCAATAAGTATAATTTATTATAAACTTTTGCATGTCTCTATTACCT
The DNA here is from genome assembly GCF_907165205.1 of Coccinella septempunctata. NCBI lineage: Eukaryota > Metazoa > Arthropoda > Insecta > Coleoptera > Coccinellidae > Coccinella > Coccinella septempunctata. The sequence continues at coordinate 20,059,033 of NC_058196.1, forward strand.
GAAACTTATGATACTTTATTTCTATTCTCTAACGTTGTGAACTGCTCTTCTTGTTTCATCTCAATTATGAATACTATTCATTAATTCTTTCTACGTTTACAATATTTCATTTCTCTACATTACATTTGTAACACAACTCACCTCAATTTATGTACTCTCATACAACACCTTCTGCTTTTCTAATAGATTTGCTATTCCTGTAAGCGTTGGTAATCATCTCTCTACATTACATTTGTAACACAACTCACCTCAATTTATGTACTCTCATAAAACACCTTCTGCTTTTCTAATAGACTTGCTATTCCTGTAAGCGTTGGTAATCATCTCTCTCTCATTCTGTCTCATTATACCTGTCTCACTACATTACATATCTCTAACTTCTCAAGTTGTCACTGCAACCTTCTGTTTTTCTGATAGCGAGACAGTTTATGAAATCGTAAACTCTATCACTGTAAACGTTGTGCTTGCATGATAACACTCACATCAATTTATAACTATCAAGCTCAATTATTATGCAACTCAAAATACATAGACACGTTTTTAAGTAGATTTATCTCAATTCTCTCAATTCTTATCAAACGCATAATAATTGATCTTGTTACTCGATACATGAAATTCACTCAACCTGCTCTTTCACTCAAGCAAATACAACGTTGATTTTCTCATTAAAACATTACTCTCAAATTCTCTCGATAACTTCTCAATAATTGTAAATAGGTTCACTCTGTTTAGATGTTGTATATAATTTTACTTCATGCGAGTGTCTATTTATTATGTGACGTGTTTGATATACAATAAAGATTTTATTTTACCATCTCCAACTCAATCATTTGGTAACAGTCCACTTTTAAGTAATTGCCAAAAATCTCAACACCCAGATTTTTGAACAAGTACCTTGAAGAGGTTGAAGTCTCTCGAATGGAATGGCCAGCAAGAAGATCTCAATCCGATTGAGCAGGTTTGGGACAAACTCAATAGAAGGCTGAGAAGTTCAGAAAATCATCCAGCTACTCTTAATGACTAATCCAGCTCGGAGAAATCTGGGAAGTATTAGATCAGAACATTTTAAGATCACTCATTTTGAGTATGAACCGTCGTTGCCGAGCTGTAATTAACGCAAGGGGTGGAAATACCAAGTATTAAATCACTTATCAGCATTTCAGTATTTTGAAAATTGTTAATTTCTCTTCTTTCACATAAGATTCGGTGAAATCCTGAATTTTTCTTCCATTTAATGTGTCTTGTTTCATTCAAAACCTTCCCGAGAGAACATAAAAAATAAGTTATAAAATCAATGTAGAGTTAACTTTCATTAAAATTGGGATTTTCAGAATGTGCGTTAATTTTTTTGCGCAGTGTATCTTGTTTGTGTTTGAGAATGGAAAAAATCTTGGATGTGGGTGCCTTGCATTGAGACTTAAAAAGTATCGAAAACTAGAAATAATTCGGACATTCATCCCTACAGAACTGCCAACATGCTCCATCGAAATAACCAATCTAGATACAATCCCGATCTAATCCGATAATTGGTATCGATTGTACCGGAATCCATTACACATCGAGCACCTTTCGCTTTCCGTTCGAATTCACCGTCAAAAACAATAGAAGCCCGACGTCTGATGCGCCGAAATTGGACAGGGGCGGAGGGGGTGGAGAGCGGGCCAGACGTGCGGAACAAACGTTTCCAATTAAAAGGTTTCTGGAAGAGTGTTTGCGGGAAACGGGAGGAGACGGCTTCTGACATGGGGAATTGGTTCGGACAGCCGTTTATTGTTAATCTTGGCGGTGCTGCTGTTTATGGCGTGACGGAGGATGAGCTGTAGCATATCGGGGCGGTTCGATCTTATCGGTGAACGTCGCGGGGTGGAAGGGTGTTGAGGGTGGACAGCTACTTGTAGAGACACGATCGAACTGGCGACAGCAAGTGCCGAAGTGGATGTCTTTATTGGGGCGATGTCTATACTTTGTACTGTAACTGGAATAAGTGGATACATTTCCAGCTACCACCCATCTCGAGTATTTTACTTGCCCTAAGATTCAAGATTTGAAAATTAGCAGTACATTAAGAGAAAATTAATTCTCACGTTAGCCAATATGGAATGAAAAGAAGATGTGAATATGTTTTGTCCTAGGGGCACCCTTTCTGGTAGTGGATGTTCCTCTGGAGAATAGCGTGAAAGTGGCAAGGCTAAAGTCATGTTATCTTTTACTCTGTCCTCCCTTATGTACCTGTAAAATGTACCCGAAGAAAACAAATTTCAGTGTGGGGGAGGGAAGAATCGGCGTTGCAGTGCTGCGTCCTAGAGCAAGTTTACAAAAACTAATGAACACTATGTTTAGTTCGATAGGAAGAATGAGCATAGCTCCATACTTCAAACAAACGATCCGTGATTATTTTTACGCTTTGTATGCTCAGCTAAGTTTCCTTAAACCTCCCAATCTCTGGAACAAAATCAATTAAAAAAATTGAATTGAACGATTTACTTCTGCGTAAATTCTTGCACTAATTTGCCAGGAGCAAATAATGTAGAAAAATTGTTGCATAACTGAAAAAAAAACTTTGAAATTATAATTATATAACCTTTCGGAGTCTATTTCAGACTCCTTCATCAAACGAAAATCTAATTCGGAAAATCTTCTGAATTGTTGCTTTTTATTGACATTAATTGTCAATTAAGAAATTAAGACGTCTTCATCGACGCAAATTTTACCGAATTTCGACAGTCGGGGAACATCTGATTACCGCCCCCCCCCCTGTGGGTATAAAATCAGATGTTCCCCCGCAGGTCACTCCACTTACGATTAACTTAGGATTGATTCACTTAAGCTGAAATTCCGAATAATTGACTTGCTTACGTGTGACGCCGAATTTCTCTGCCGTTGAAATAGTATTCTTAAAAGATTTTTTTTCGTTGAGTTTCTTTTGGCACCGTTCAGAGTAGAATTTTATTTTCTTTTTCTTCGTCACTTTTATTTGGTGGTTTTGGAAATTTACGAGTGCTAGTGGCCAACCGAAATCATAGGTAAGACGACACTCTGCCTTTTTTTCTTTTATATCATTGGAACTTCAGCCTTCCTTCATCCCTTACTACCCCGGTTTGAGTTCCACTCCTGCTGAAGCACCCCGCTAGCGTGGATACTCAGAGGGTGCAGAACGCACTTTGGAGTGGCGAAAAACTTCCTCCATCCCTTACTACCCCGGTTTAAGTTCCACTCCTACTGCTGAAGCACCCCGCTGGCGTGGATACTCAGGGGGTGCGGAACGCACTTTGGAGTGGCTAACCCTCCTTCCTTCCTCGTTTGTCCGATGCTCACCGCTGCTGTTAGAAGAACCCCGCTGGCGTGGATACTCAGGGGGTGAAGAACGCACCTAGGGGTGAGCTGTCTGGAATCTGTGCCGTCTTGTTTCATCCCCTAACCTAGCTAAAGTCCGATACCTGTCCGTTAAGTGTGAGTCTAAGGTTCTGGCTGGCGAATACGTCCGTAAACCGCGTATCACGTTTGAGATCGGATCCTGTTTCATTCCGTCCGTTTTGCCCTATAAATTCACTGATATCGAGTCTTTCACTGTACGAATTTTATAATAGTGCCATTTGTGTTTCCTTGTAAGAGTCGACAAATATAATTTGTGTACGTTGATTTTGACTCTCACTGGTTGTCGCTAACACCTCAGACACCGAGGAACCTTGTCTTCGGCTCGTAGCTACCAGGGTAGGTTTGCTATTTTCCCTTAAAGAATAGCTGGCGCTCGAGTACCCCGAGAAAGAGACTTTACAATTTTTCGTCCGCATCAGATACTTTACGTCCGTAAAATCTTTCGGTCCAGTGTGTTTGTCGCTTAGAAACAAATACGACAGTAGCGATGAATCTATTTTGAAAGCCAGAATTTGATAAAAACAAAAGTGCTTGTGTCAGTAACTCTCATTTGCTATTGTCAAATTAATTCTTTACGAAATCTGCTAGATTTTATAGATGACTTAAAAACGTGGTTTGAAAATGAGTGTTCACTATAATCAAGAATGGATAGTGATAGCGATATGGATATGAATAACACAGATGAGGGAATCGGCCAGGTTGGATATTCAGCACACAAGTGAGCAATCACTTTCATAAAGGTATGTGAATTGCACCTCGGCATAAAACTGTCTATATTGTATTGCTAGACGAAGCGCAGCCGAGGCTATCAATGTGCATGCTCGACTGTAATACAGTTTTTCGTCCTCGATACATAAATAACTATTTTGTTGATATCAATGAGTAAGAGACGGTTCAATGTGTTGAAATTAACTATTTTCTTTCATGTGTCAAACTACTACCGTCTCCCCTACTGAGCAAAACAGCCCTAAGCACAAAATGCTGGTAATTACTGCGTGAACTAGTTTTCTTGAAAATTGTTTGGAGAGCCGGCAGCTCCGAAGTTTTTCAGGATTTCTTATCCAGTTTGCGCGAAAATAACGACTTCCGGTTCTTCACGATCCGACGCTCACCATCTCCTTGCGTAGGACAAACGATCACGGGGAAAAAACCTACTAGATAAAACAGCCACGGGGATGGCCAGACCTGCGAGTTTATTTGATCGTTAATCAACCGCACCGCTGCCAGATATTCCGAGGAACGAAGGCGCGCGCGCGCGCGGCGTGCTGAAGTTTGCCTATCTCATTTCCGGTGCCGCAGGAAGCGACTTCTAACCGCTCCGGTTATCGTTATTATTCCTAATTGCGTCTGGCGAGGGGGGGGCAGCGAAGGCGCACCCGGAATACGGACCCCACTGGATCCGGAAATGATGGAAGACGTATGGCGTAAGGAGCCGAGATTTTCTGAAAGGCTGGGAAAACAAACGGTGTAAATCTTTGGCGGGAAGTGAGAGAATTCTGGTGAGCCGCCTTGCAGCGCTGGAACCGAGAGTTCATGAAAAGAACGTTCCGAAAAAGTTATCTTTCGTTTCACCTAAAGCGGAGATTGGATGTGCAAAGGAGGAATGGTAATCAGGGCCTCCGCAATTCCTGAAAATTTCCGTACATACATATTATCTTAGCGAAATTCCGCAGGCAATGCTCAATTTTTGATTGGACGATGTCCTAATCGAAATCACGATGATGTTTCAGTTTAAAACTATTGCGCCTTATAAGCTTATTGACTGGATACTTGATGCAAAGCCCTCTTTAGTAGTTGGGGAGCCGACGATGCTGAATCGGGATTTATTCGAGCGTCTTGGAGACCTAGTGGATTTTGAAGATTAGATGGTAGAAAGGAAAAAAGATTCTACCCACCTCTAGCGGTGGGGAAAGCGTCTGCAGGTTTTCAAAGAGGTAAAAAAAAAAACGTCAGGTGTACATATTCGAGCTGGTCAGATCAAGATGCTGTATATGCCCTACGTGTCTCTGAAATTTTCTGAAACTTTTTAGGGTTTTCAACCCCAATCTCTGAAACAAAATCATTTAAAGAATTGATTAATTCACTAAAGAAACAACTGTCATACGGTAATTTCAAAATTAAATGAATTTATGTTCGACTGCATCATAAACACTTCATTTGTGAATTTGTTTAGAGTACATAATTGACTACTTTATTGGACACCACTTTATTGGACTCAACTGTCACTATCATTCTGTCAAGTAAATATACTAGATGCAAACAACAATTTATTCAAGGAAGAAGAATGGAACTTCGACCTAAAAACAAAATCATGAATTACTATTCTAAACATTAGTGGTAGTGAATATTAAAAACACATTCTTTGTCATTATATGGTATGTCATAAATGCATGCCTGAGGAAGTCGAGCTCGAAGTGGAAGCACAGTTTTCGATCTGCACTACTCTTGATGCTAGAATCAACTACTTCCTGGCCCGATATTATGGTGGCAACACTTATTTTAGTACTTTTCGATTCATCTATGTATTCCATGGCGAAGAACTTTTGTGAGCTTTCAATTCACTATTGAAGTAAGCCAGAATACTGTCTTCTGTTGATTTTACAATTTTCTTTGTTTTAGACCACTTGTTATAGGCCGCATACATATTTTCATAAGCACTTTTAGAATTAGTGGGTAAGAGAGATTCTTTGGCGCTTACGGCTGAATTTTCTACGCTTTCTTCTCCAGTACTATCTATTTTTTGGATTATTATGACGTTTGTCACAAAATTAGGGAAGTAAACAACTGTGTTTACCAAGGTCGCTAAGGTCGCTGGTTACTAAGGTAAGAAAATCAAAAGCACACTTAATGTTTTTTTATATATATCTATATATATATAATAGTATTGTTTAACGTACACGAAATTAGCTGTTAATAAACCCTTTTATTGATTAATTTCCTATTAATGCATTATTGTCATGGGTAATCGAACATAGAAGTATTCAGCAGCTTCCCAAATAATTATTTCATTTTTATGTAGCATTGATTTTCGTAGTACCTAGCGGGTGAATTGAGGAGAGATGAATTGTGGAGGTTGCAGAAAAATTATGATGGTTAGAGAGTAATCAATATATCTATTTACTACAACTCCAGCTTCCACCAGCTCAACACATTCTTTAACAGATATAATAGGGACTGATATCAATGTGATTTACTCAAAATGTCACAACTCGAATATGTTCTCTATGGACTTCTCGAATTGTTCGATCGGCCGCATAAATATCAACATTCCGATATGAGCATAGAAAATTTATAAGGTGTCAAATTTGACTAGGTATCGATAGAAAATTTTTGCAATCAAGATTTCACATTAAATTCGAAATGTGGTCGACGGAAAAATCTTGTAATCAACTCGTTTATTAATTGAGCGATAAATGATCTCGAACATTAACGTGCTCGCTTCGCTCACACGTTAAAATATCTCAATCATTAATCGCTTTTATTAATAACCTTGTTGATTAAATAACTATTATAAATTGACAATTAATGTCAAATAAGAGCTACAATTCAAAAGAGTTTCAGAAATTGACCTTCGTCTGATGAAGGAGTCAGATATAGACTCCGAAACGTTACAATACATAATTATAATTTCATATAATTTATTGCAAAATCTTCCCAGATTGAATTTCAATCGATATAATAAATTCGTGTTAATCTGATAGTTTGTGAAAAATTTTTTCAAGCGTGTCAGATTTTTAGAGGATATGTTAGTTGGATCCAGGGAAGCTACATTTCAAGAGACTGTCAATTCAGACGTGATGCAAGGTCACAACGGTTCTTTGAAAATGCAAAAAAAATCGTTACTTATACATACTCGAGTACATACTCGTGTCAGATTTTCATGGAGATGCTGTTATCGGTGCTGCAGAAGCGAGTGCAGAAGTGTTGACCCTTTAATCTGACACTAATCAGGGGAGGGTTTCCTTGACCTGACGGTTTGAAGATACTGAAAAGGCATTTTTTTTTAAATATCCCCCTTCCTGTACCTCTAATCGTTTCTATATTCATTAAAAAAGTTGTAGATAATGAAATTATCTTTTTTCTGAAGCAATTTTTCATATCCTTAACGGCTTACGAGCTAGAGGGTGATAAATGCGAGGAGCTTAGCCACACACGCGAAAGGCCAAGATCAAAGCAGCATCCCAGTCTAATGTACAGTCATCGCCACATATCTCAAAAACGTCCAAACGTAGAAAAAGTTGCTTCGGACGATATTTGCAGAAACATTTTGCTCTACAAATTCTATATTGAATGCGGAAACAATTTGAAGCCCAGGAGAAGAAAAAATTCAAAAAACCTTATTTTTGTGATCAGTATGGCAAATTCTATTGTTTCGGCTTGCTGACACTGTCAGATTATGTTATTCTGGAATCATTAGCTTCAAATTGAGTAGAAAAGCCATCGCGTTCGAGAATGTACACGTGACGTTTTTTCTTTGCAAGTTTGGCGCCCTCCCACACATTTTCGTCACGCTTAAATTGTCAGACTAAGAGAATATACTTTTCAACATATAATTAACCACATACCTATGTCTTAATCTGACTCGTTCGAATATATACAATGATCGTTGTTTTTACTATTGTGAAGGGCCATTCTAGACAATTACCCTAGCAATTACCCCTATATACAGTTCTAATTTTTGGTAGAGGTAGTGTTATAGATTGCTTTATTGGTGTTTTAAGTTGATCTTTACTTAGACACAAACGCGATATGTAGGTTAGCAGGTTCTGCTTTGCTATGACATTTGACATTGGCGGTCATAAAATGAAAAAAAAATCGAATAACCGAAGGTTAAAGTGGGTATCCTCCATTAATGGCTCAGATGGAAAGAAAAATCAAGTTAAAACCGCAATATCTCATGGTCAATGCTGCAATGTAAACAAATACCTGAATTCATTATATATGATGAAGTTCAGTGTATGAATATCCTTAGCAGAACCTACTTTACTGCAGAATGATCTCACCTGAGATCGGATTGCTTCTTAAGGTATAAGTTTTTAATAGAAAGATTCATCAGAAAAAAAACAATTATGAAATCCAGATTGTGATTTTGTTTTTAAAATGGGTCTTTGAAGGATAATGGTCAAATGAATGAATGATTTTCAGACTATAGTTTTCCTTGCTGTGGACTCTTCTCCGAACACAAAATTCCTACCATAAAAATTCCATAAATGCAAAGAACCCAACTTATTGTTATCTCGATTATTATTATATTTTTTTTAATATAATGATTCGTTTTCAAGCAATTTGATATTCAAGAAAAGTCAATAAAATTTAAAAAAATTGGTACTCTGGCTGAATGCAATTCTGTTCAAAAGATCCACAGATGTGTAATGTCATTAATTCAGCTTGTTATTTTGAAGGGAATCCTCTGTTGTCATTATAGTGTTCTATGTTTCACAACTTGGCAAGGAAGAAGAACGTTCAGAGAAAATATCATTCATGAAATGAAAATAAGGTTAAAAGAGTTATGTTTGAATCTGGTAACTCTTGTACGAAATTAAAAAAACAACGATTATAAAATAACCGATTTTATATTGGAGATGAATATAAAGGCTATAAAGAGGGTTGCAAGTGCAAGTCATTATTATTATCGAAAATGAAATACTAATCAAGAGAAGAATATTCAGTATATATCGCCAACGAAATGGCTGTAACTAATTAGTCCACCATAAATACTACTTAATGGACCAAATGTAATGGAAAAGTACGTGTATACGCTTCTCTTCCTAATACACAGTTACTCATTTAGAAGGTTAAAACGGCATCTTTAATGCTTGGAACAACTTAAGTGTCAGACTTTCAGGTGTGGTATCGCACATTGTGAAAATTTGAAATTGCTATACCTTTTTATATAGACAAGATTGGAAAAAATGTGAAAAAAAGCGTTTCTGTTGATCTCAAGAATCTGCTATTATTTCAGAAACGGTCGTAGGCCTAAAGGTAGCGACCTCAATAGCGACCTAGTATTTGCTGATTCATACATCCAAGTGGTCAAAAATGCTCAGAACTGAAGAACCCATCTGTTGTGAACACACAGCTGTAGTCCCGATAGAGGATCAAGAGTTGGTACTCTTTCTCACTTAAAACGATCTATAAGTACCTAGTAGTCCTTTCGAGATAGTCGGACCTTTCCGCCGAAGCCATCATCGTTGTCCCAATCGACATAACGGTATTTTAATCGACGAAAGACAATCACGGAAGTCTGACAGAAACACGTGTTTTCCTGCGCACTTTTTCCCCATTTTTTCCATTCCCGTTAGAACCTACATGATCATTAGAAGCGCAAGCGGAAACAACCGGGAATGAATAATAAACAGCATCCGAATGGCCCGCAAATGAGATGCACATCTCGTTACGTTTTTTCGTTTATTCCAAGCCGTCCGAGAAGGCTGCCGGCATTATGAGGAAGCAGCTCTCTCATTTTCGTGCACAAAAGACCGTCACGACGAACAGAAGAACATCATTATGCACGTCCACCTCGTATGCACAGACTTGTCCCGGTGCCTGGCATGATTACCATGTTGGTTTATTAAGCAGATTGGAGAAAGGGGGATTCTAAGGATGGAAATGGATATTTTGCGACTGGAGGAAGTTTCTCGAACAAAGGAACACCACATACGGCTCCTGACTGCTCCGAGCGGTGGTTCTGGGATGAAAAACAGTAACAAAGAAGGAATAATTTCGAAGATGGCTTTTACAATCCTTTAATACAGGGCATGGAGTTCACGAACACATGCCGTGACAATTACCCTATGACATGGAGATGTAGAAAAACAGGCGGATAGGTGGTGGTAGGGGGATTACATATTACATCTTTCATTTAGCCAACCTATCTGTTTAATGTGAAAAATTTATTCAGAACATAATGCTCTGCAGAATGGAAACTTTTTTCCAGTTGCCTTTAAGGTTTAATGCCTGACCACATCTGCGGTAGGCATCTTTAGGTCCACATCGATAAAAAAGCATTATACCAGATACTCAAAAACAAAAACGATGTTGTCGACTGAATCAGACGAATAAGTCCAAAGTTCCTGAGAGGAAGTGGATGAAACGAAAGTGGAAAATGCAAAAATATATGAGAAAAGAAAAAACTCGGATCACAACTCTGCACAGAAAAAGATGAATGGCTTATACGAGCATCGATGCGGCAGAAGCAATAGAGAATCGAAAATAAATTACAAACCAAACCATGAAAAGGAAGAACCAGTATATATGAGACAACAAAGATAGGAGAACCACAAGTATATGATATAATAGAAAATCCAACTTCATCAACTTAGAAGCGTCGGTTCAGTATTTCGCAACCGCAAGGTACTAAGTTCGATCCCGGACTAGAGAAGGAATTTTGTAGTTCATACAGGTACGGGCCACCATTCACTGTTGGGTTCAAATAACAGTGCTATGCCTAAGGTGGCGTAAGGACACAGTAACGAACCCTACACAGAACACAACTGATTCTCCGAACTCGTACAAATCACAGAGGGGTACCGAAGTACCCCTCGGGATAATATGAATATATAAATATATTTTAACCGAAATAAATAGAAGCTTCCTGAAATGATAAAATACTGAATGCCATTTTAGAGAAATTACCTAAAAAAGATATAACTGCTCTCGCAAATATTATAATATTTCAAACGAAATAATTATAATCCAAAAGAGTGAAAAACTGCAGATGTCAAACTGTTCAACTCGGTGTTCAACAAACCAGAGGAAACCAAGAATTTCCCTCAAAACTATCAGGCCGATAAGTCTATTGTCCGCCCAAGAAAAGTTGTCAGAAGACTAACAGAAGAAACTGATCCTCCCACCAACATAGCAATTCGAATACAGAAAAAATAAGTCAACAGAGCAGCAGATACTAAGATCCACAGGGTACATAGCGAAGGGATTTCACAATAAACTACAGATCTTAATAGACGTCGCCAGAGCTTTCGACAGAGTGTGGCATGAAGGATTGTATAGATGTGCTGAATACTCGACAACAATATTCAAATTGATCAGAGGATTTTCTGTGGAATTTAAAGGAGATGATTTCACAACTAGACTTATGGGAGTGCCTGAAGGTACAGAACTTGGGCCATTGCTATACAAAATTCGTATTCACAGCATGCCTAAAAATATGATATGCTGATATCATGTGCTGAAAACAGTGATATAGCAATTGGTCATCCTAAATCAGTAGTTATAGAAGGAATATTAAAAAAAGCTGTTGACGTCACAAATGTTTGTAGCAAGAACATTTAGCGAAGGAAGCGCAATTCAACAATTCATCATAAGGGTGATGAGTTAGATGGAGGCTAACGTCAAGCTGAACTGACAGAACTAGTATCGTTAGCAGTGGCATAACATAGACAATGGGTAAAGTTAGAAGAAATAAGATAAGTTAAAATACCTAGAACTTTTGTGGAAAAACGTGGTTTATCTGATGAATTAATCTCAGGAAGTGTTGCAGATACTTCCACGAGTAAGAGAGAGAATGAAATGAATTTATTGCAAGGTACCACCTATTTTTATGCGAGTTTTGCAAATGTAAACTGTGTGCACTAGCGTGACGTAAATAGTGGCGAAACCGAGTGGCCGAGTATTTCCGATCTCAGCAAGTGTGAAATATGCAGGAAAAAAGGAAAGCTATATCTAGCTACATCGCTGCTACACGGACAGAAAATAAAGTGAATATAGATGAAGCGAAATATTTAGTTATTACCTTTGACAAAAGACAGACCATGTCAAACAAGGCAACAACAGGCAGAAGGAGCCATATGTCGCAAAAGATCTAACTGAAAATTCTCAAATTGCTAGGCCTCAATTGACCTATCATCAGTTGCATGGAGAATAGCAGCAAATAACCATATCGGATGAAAACAGGCAAAATGGCGTACTTGAGTGTCTTCAATGGTTAGCTTTTTTTGTTTTCCAATTCTCAAGACTTCATTGCCTTTTAAACCAGGTGCGTTACAGGATATAAACGTAAATTCCACTATATCCCAACAGAATATTCCACCTAAAGGAGTTGAGGCTGTTTTGATAGACCTCCACATGATCAAGGAACACAACTAAATGAACGAGGAGTAAAATTAGTTTTGTTCCAATCTTTATTAAGTGTTTTTGCAAATAGTTTCGAGATTTTTCAAAATACTCTTATTCTCAAGTCATAAAACATACAAAGAATTTACACATTAGAAACAAAGGGTCATAGAGTAGAAATGAATAGCACTTTTCAGCTGTCAACTCTTTTCAAAATCAAATGGCGTTAAGCAAAATCAAATTGAACGAAAATATGAACTTAATATCCAAAAGAATCTTAAGCTCGCTGTTAAGTCAAAGTAAAGTCATTGACAACCTAGAGGTCTGTATATGAAGGGTTCAGAGCTGAAGTGAACCAAGTCCATTCAGCCTAGTTTTGAGATGAATGGCTTAGAAGTTGTTTATTACCAATTAATTCAAAGGTGACTTCTTTAGATTTTAAAAGATTAGAATGTTAGCATATGCTTGCATAAGAATAATAATAAATGAAGAAGTCACTTTTGAATTAATTGGTGATAAACAACTATGCCATTCATCTCAAAACTAGGCTGAATGGACTTGGTTCACTTCAGCTCTGAACCCCTCATATAATAGTAAGCTCGATAGTGAGTTAAACAATTTCAAGATCAATAGATCAAGTATTGAACTTTTCTGCGAAAAGAAATAGGCCAGCGCTACTTTCATTCAATCGATCCGAATAAATAAGGAAAAAACGAAAGCAGAAATGAACCTATCAATAATCTCAAACAGAAAATATCAACGTCTCCATACCAAGAGGAAAGAGAATAGCCTGCTGTTTCGAGAGTGCATTTCCTAAGAATCGAATACACGACTTGCTCCTTTCTGTTTTCATTCCGTCCTTGCTTCCTCATTAGTCTAAATTAATTCAATGAAGCTTGAGCTCGAGGAGAAAGAGTACAAGTTTCTATCAATAGTTAACACACAATTCTTGTAAAATCGGTAGAGGCTTCTTGTCCCGCAATCAGTTAACATCGTATACATATTTTAGATTGTCTGCAGGTTCACTACAGAGGCCCAACAACCTCCACCTTCAAAGACCCACTGTCCTACGTTTTTATCCCAAATTGACGTATGGCCCAGCCTTTGAACAGACGAGATTTGAAGGGTTCAAGCGTTCCAATTATCCGCGGCCTTTCAGGAACGGGAAGCGGTATCATTCGCCGCTCCGAAGTTATGACGGATTATCCTCCGCGCCATCGACAAAGCCACCCCATTATGAACTTTCTCCAACGGGAACTTTTGCATACCTAGCCGTGTTCGAAATTGTTGCCCCGAAGAATGCCCCGGGTGTCCAACGAGAAACTAATAACCAGCCGACGTTCCTTGCGCCGTGACTTATATGCCTCCCTTTCTGAGGAACTCTTTTTGGTCACGTATAAATGGAATCCGACCCCGGGAAACTTTAATAAAAGTGTCGTTTGAAAAACTTGTCGGGAAGTCTACCATGTCATGTCCGACGTTTCGTCGCACGCTTAATAGGATCCTCGGGCGAGTGGTAGGAACATCATTTGGAGGGTTCATGGGCGTAGTGGAGGAGGATGTCGACAACCTTGGAAAACATGTTGATAATTCAGACAGTAAGCTTCACTTGCGGGAAATGGAGGAATCGAGTAAAATAACGAAATTTTATTCCCAGAGAATTCAAGCATTTTAAGACTATCAATACAATGTATGGCCTCCACGGGCATCAATAATAGCTTGACATCTTCTTTGCATACTACACGAGGTTGTTGAACATTTCTTGAGGAATTTGGTTCCATAAACGAGGCAGAAGCTCTCTCAGATCATTTAAGGATTCTGGGGTAGTTTGATGATTATCTAATCTTCTTTGGAGCATATCCCATGCATGTTCTATGCAATTCGAATCTGGTGAGTGCGGAGGTATTGGTAAATGTGGAATACCAAGCTCCTCGCGCGCATTCTCAACTATGGCTGCACGGTGAGGTCTAGCGTTATCGTCTAGAAATTGAAAAGTTTCACCAATAGCAGCGTGAAAATTAGGCACAACATTGTCAATGACATGTTCCCTATAGTGTAAAGTGGTCATATTCCCAGGACAAATGTGCAGATCTGTGCGCCCGTTGAAACATATCCCGGCCCATACCATAACACTACCCCCTCGAAATGGATGGACCTCTTGGACATAGCTATGATTACGGGGTATGCGTGGGATTGTCCATACCCTTATTCTTCGAGAATCTGAAAATCGTCGATATCCAGATTCATCAGTGAAAAAGACACTACGCCATTGATCGTTCCAATTGATATGTTGCCTTGCCCATTCCAATCTTTGACGCTTATGGTCACGTGTTAATGCCGTTAATGGAACTCCTCTTAATGGACGTCTTGAACCTAGATTCACCTCTCTCAAACGTCGTCTGCTGGTTTCGATGGAAAATTGGACCCCATCTGCATTTTGAAGAGTATTCCGTAGTGTTCTACACGTAGATGTAGGGTTTCTTCTCGCCGAAACGGTAATGAAAGATCCTGAGCTGGTGTTGTTTTTCGTCGCCCACCAAGCCTTGGTCTTTCCAATACGGAACCTGTCTCCCTGAACCTATTCCAAAGTCGAGATATCACACTTTGGATGACTTTGAGCCTTTCCGCTACAACAACCTGAGTTAGGCCATCCTGTAGCATTCCGATAGCCCTATTACCCTCAGCGTTTGTTAATTTACGTCTTGGCATTTCAGAAAACTCGTTTCAAATCGAAGCCGTTGATAAACTGACTTCATTTCGAAATAAGAACATTCATCAAGCATATGCAAAGTACTAAACTTCAGAAAAAAGGCGACCAGAGTGACGAAATGTCTCATACTGATTTTTATTGGATCGATTCAAGTTCTTATTGAATTTTAAATGATTTTTCAGCGATTTTCTCGAATATTACATACTTTTAAAAACGATTGAATACGATATCCCTAACTCTTGTGGAGCAGTATATTTTTTTACTCAACATTTGGGACCCATTTTGCAACAATTTTTCTCATGTCCAAATTGACGTGAACTATATGATGAACGCGTTCGTATGAAAGATTCAGTGCTTCAGGTATCCGTTTTAGCCCAATTCGACGGTCTGATAAAATCATGTCATGAACTGCATCGATATTTTCGGGGACTGACACAGAAACTGGCCTTCCCGATCGGTCATCATCTCCAATGGAAAATTTACCTCTTTTGAAGCTTGCAGTCCAATTTTCACGGTTGCATACGAAGGACATTGATCACCAAGAGTATTAAACATATCTCCGTGAATCTGCTTACCTCTTAACTCTTTTAAATACAGGTACTTATGATGACTCGATACTCTAATTTTTCGATTTTCTCATTTTCGGTGGACATCCCCTTTCTTTTGATTTATTGCGTATCTCTGGTTTACTTTTTTGACCTCAAACTTCTCACTGACACTTCTAATAAGTTATTGTTCGTTGCTAAGGTAACGCAATATTTGTATTATGCATGGAACTGGTCCGGGCTAACTAGATATCAATACATCCTCGTATCTCGAGTTCGATATGTATGAAAACCCCAAGTACTCCTTCTCGTTCCATTAATGACGTACGAGTAATATTTCGCTAAGATGGATGGAAATATTCATGAATGTTTTTTTTCCTTCAGCTTCCCAAGTTCGCATGTAACGAATTACAGCATGCGGAGGAGTAGTTATGAACAGGTATGACATGTTAGGTGAAAATTTCTTGTGGAGTATGGCGCATCACCTTAATAATTAAGGAACAACGCTGAAACCCCCGAGGAAGTGAGAAAAAGGAACAGGAAGGAGTTTCTGTCTAACTTCGTTGCCTCAATTCATCATGCCGCATTTCAGTAGGTATACTGGTATTTCGCAGAATATTTTAGCTTCGAAAAATGCATACCCTATGAACTATGAACTATGTCAATATTACAGTATCCATCTTACTATGGAAATTTCATCTCTTCGTCAGGCTATGTATTAAACTGTATGATTGATTATGTTGATCAAACTATCAGTGTATTTATCTTCAATATCTGCGTTCTTCGTAGCTCAATGAAGTTTATGATAGAGCTTTTGTTCGTGAAGCCTGAATCTTTTATATTATCGATACATCGGTGAAATATGAAACGACGGAGAACTGTTAGACATTTTGAGAACGTTGAAGAATTTAGATATTGTTCTTGGTTTTCGAATAATTTCGAAGTTATCAAGCGATACTATTATATGAAAACGTAATAGCCTCCGTCTTTCATTGAAAAATTCTCTGGATTATGTCGAAGTATTCCTGAAAAAACTGAAAACCTCCACCTATCACCCTTACTGTACCTCTAGTCGTTTTTATATTCATTACAAAAGTTGTAGATACGTAATAAAATTCTATTCAACTTTTGTCTTTTAGCTAAACCGTTGTCGAGCTAGAGGGTGATAGAGGCGGGGAGCTTAGCCACCCATTCGAAAGGGCAATGTCCAATGTAAAAGCCAAGTCTAACGTACATTCATCGCCATATATCTCGGAAACTTTCAAACGTAAAAAAACTGCTTGAGACGAAATTTGAAAAAAATGTTCGACAACTTTTATAATAAATGCGAAAACGGTTTGAAACCCAGGAAAAGGGATAAGTCGAAAAAACTGATTTTTCTACAAGCGTGCGCGTTCAACCTTTTTCCCGCACGCATTCCAAGGAAGGCCTTCAAACACCTTTTCGTCACGTGTTAGCATGTAATAAACCACATACCTATATCTTTATCTGATGATGCTCCAGCATATACAGGCTGGGCAAAATTGGTGATATCTGAATTACAACTTTTTCAACCCAACGAGATAGAGAAAAATGCATGGCACATTACGGTCTTCTTTTTTCGAGAAACTAATAATGCCATCAACTGCATTACTCTATCTTCTTTTGTTTTCGAGTTATAGGTCCAAATTAAAATTTCAACTTTGGTCATTATCTCCGTTTCTGTTTGAGCTAGGATGTTGAAATGAAAACATTATACAAACACTTTTTTGATAGCAATCCAGTGGCGTACTATGATTTTTTCCAACAGCTATACTTGCTGAGCTATAACACAAAGATGTTATTTTCTTATGAAAACAGTAGTTTAAAATGACTTAGAGAGACAGTGGGCGTTGTATGATATATTCCTGAAACGTTAAAAAAAGGGCGATTCTTTTTCAAGTTATTTTAAACTACTGTTTTCATAGGAAGAAACACAATTTTATGTTATAGCTCAGCAAATAAACCTGTAGGAAAAAATCATAGTACCCCACTAACTAGCTTAAATAGAAACAGAGATAATGACCAAAGTTGAAATCGCCCAAATTCAAATTTTGGCCTATAACTCAAAAACAAAAGAAGAGGAATGCAGTTGATGGCATTATTAGTTTCTCGAAAAAAACGACATGAATGGTACATTCATTCTTCTCTATCTCGTTGGGTTAAAAAGTTGTAGTTCAGGTATCACCAATTTTGCCCACCCTGTACAATGATCGTTCTTTTTTTACTTTTCCGACCGGCTGCCTTAAGCAATTTTTCCTATACAGGGTGTGTTTCTAACTCATACAAATATTTCAACAACAGATTCATGAGGTCAAAAGAAACTTTTTTCCTATACCATTTTTTCTGATTCGGCCCTGATAAAAAGATATAGCGATTTTAAATTTTCATAATGAGCTCTGCCACCCCTGGAAAAACAAAATAACCTTCAGAATAACTAGCTAAATCTGTGAGGCTACACATCTGTGTATCTTTTAAATGGAGTTGTGTTCAGCCAAAGTACAAAAGATTTCAAATATCTTACATTCTTTTCAATTTTTGCATATCAAATTACTGGAAAACTACGCATTATCCGAGAAAATATGAAGAATACTTTCATTTTACAAAACGTTCAAATATTCGTTAGATAGCGTCCAACTCAAGTTTCAAGAATTGGTTTCTTCGAATTTTTGGTATTTTTGTGGCACGAGAGTGATATCTCGAGTCCGAAAAAGATTAATCAAATAAATGAAAAACTATATCCCGACATTCATTTCATTCGATAAAACCGTTTGTGAGATAGAATTGAAAATACATTTTTTCATGGTTTTTCGACAGCCTATATCTTTTAAACCGAGCTGATTCGGAAAAAATAGTAAAGGAAAAAGGTGTTTTTTTTGACCTCAAGAATCTACTGTTGAAATATTTTTACGTATGGAAAACTCACCCTGTATATGGGTCTGATTTTTGGTAGAGATACTATACAGCGTCCAAGGTTATTCTTATGTATTTTATTAAATGTACGCAAATTATCCACTTCAATTTTTGAGCAGTGTATTTCATTGACTGGGAAGTATCGCTTCAAAATTGTAGCATCATGGATTCAAATAAACACGCGCCGCCACTGCCCTATACCATCCTTTCCCGGATGTCTTATAAATTAATAGCCCAAGACTCATCGACAAAATACGCTCTGCCGTGGTATTGTCACATGCTCGCATCTTTCATATATTATTCAATGCGCCTCTCGCACAAAGAGGATCGCAACGCCGAAAACCTCATCGCCACATAAGCGTAAAGTTTAGGCGCGTTCGCCTCAGAAATACGGCAAATAAATACGCCAACTTATTTGCCTCCCAAGCCGTTGCGAACGTAAAGATAACCGGCTTTGAAAGGGTGCGGAAGTTACGCTCAATTGAACCGAAATTCGCGAATTAGCATTCGCGAAAGGAGCCCCGTAGCTGCTCCTTCGCCGCGCTGCAAATGATTCGATTTGGCGCCGCGAAGAAGAAGAAGAAAAAGTGGCTTCTCGGCCGTTTTTTGGGGTCGATCGGGTAAGAGAACGACTCCGAAGAGGCGCGTATGTTCCCCGAAAGGAAGTGAATGAGGGCGATAGGTAAATAAAAGGTTTAATGGGTGGGAAATTATCATTCTGTTTTATGTTGCGTTCGGTTGTGTAAGTCTGTCGCTTCGGATGAGATAAAATCGTTTCTTGCGGGTTTTGCGATGCGAAGAAGAATTGATTTTCGTTATGGGCGCATTCTCTGTTCGGCTCACTGTTTTTAATGCTGAATTTTATGGGTCGAGAAAGGAACACAATTTTTCAACTACACCTGCAGATGAAGGTCGGTATAATGTTTTGGGAACGGAAGCCAGGATCTAGACCAAAATCGCTAACAGTGTTATGGACCAAGAATGGGAATGATAGGCATTTATGGATAAACACGTGTGTGTGTTTCATAATGAAGCTCACACATTGGATTAGATGATTCATCTAGTACGAATTATCCCCAAAAAGTTAGGCTACCCTACGACAGGTCCAGTAGTCTTCTATCTTGTGTACCTACATACGAGAAACAACATGAGAACGGCACCCAAAAAAACAGCAATTTTTCGCCACTATTCTCAGATTCTCCTGAATATCCTCAAAACGAGTAACTAGTGGTTTTAGAGGAAGACCTTTAGAAAAACATATAGAACCACAGCCGTCTTTATCTCTTTATCCGAGTTTAAGAAGGCTGTGATAGAACATTGAATATCCTTTAGTTTCTTAAATCAAGTTTTCACCTACAACCTTTCATGCGAATCATAGCGAATCTAGAAGTTGACGGGGAAGAAACCGATTGGAAAAATGAAGCCAAATATTTAGAGATAACGCTTGACTAAGGACTAACTTGGAAAAGTCATATCAAACAAGCAATCGATAAAACGAAAGCGGCGATCAAAAGACTCTACCCTCTGATAGGAAGAAGAAGTAACATGTTGAAAGAGACAAAATTGAAGATTATTAAAGCCGTTGCTAGGCCTTAACTGACTTATGGATCAGTTGCCTTGGGTTTCGCGGCAAAGAGCCATATCAAAAGAATTCAGGCCACTGAAAACAAGCTGCTACGATGTGCAATAGATGCACCTTGGTTTGTCAGGAATAGACAGATTTATAGGGACCTAAAATGGGAAACGGAATTCATTAACAGAGAAGCAGAGAATCAGAGAAATTATTCGAAACAGCGAAAAACCATCCGATTCAAGAACTCAGGAGACTAGTGGACTACGACCCAGAGGAAGAAAAAAGGAGAATGCGAATTTACCGAAGGAGGCCAAGAGATCAATTCAAAAGAAATTTAAAATAAGAACAGAAACTTATTGAAAAATCCAATAAAGTGTTTTCCAATAGAGGATGAACACATAAATCCCAGCACGATAGTGTGCGAGAAGAAAACCGACTGAGAGATGAACAGTTTATAGGCAAATGCCCGGAACCAATATTCAAGAAGCAGTTAAGGGTTTTTAGTGGGTCTCGAGCTCAGGAGAGCGAGAATCCCCACATTTTTTTAGCATCAGGAGAGGGTGGTTCGTCTGATTTTCAGTTTTTCCCCCTGCTACAAAAAAAACCGTTTCATGCTAATTTCATGAGCTTTCTCAACTTTCGGTGAAGGTAAACTGTTAACCTTCACCCACCTGAAGATGCTATTGTGATCGCGAAAACATATTATATAGGGTGACCCTTTGATTCGTACAAATATTTTAACAGTATTTCAGATCAAGAGAAGAACTTTTTTCTTAACCACTTCTCCTAAATCGGCTCGGTTTACAAAATACAGGCTGTTGAAAAACCATTTTCAATTATATCTCACAAACGGTTTCATCGAATGAAATGACTTTCGAAATATAGTTTTTATTTATTAGAATGATCTTTTTCGAATACAAGATGTCACCCACGTCTTCCAGTTTTCTAAGTTGGAGCCGTCTTATGAATATTTGAGCGTTTTGTAAATTAAAAGTATTCTTCATAATTTCTAGTAAATGCGTCGTTTTCCAGTAATTTGTTGTTGAAAAAGTTAAACGTATCTGAAAAATTTGAAAGATTGTGTACTTTGGCTGAATACAAACTCCACAGATGTAGAGTGTCGCAGATTTAGTTAGTTATTCTGAAGGTTTTTATGTTTTTTCATCGTTGACACAGCTCATTATGAAAACTTGAATCGGCTATATCTTTTTATCAGGGCCGAATTGGAAAAAATTGTATAGAAAATAAGTGTTTCTTTTCACGTCATGATTCTATTCTTGAAATTTTCGCAGGAGTCAAAGACTCACCCTGTGTGATGCGTCATTCAAAATATATGATCAGAAGATAGAAGGAACTAGAAAAATTTGGAGGTTTTTCCTCCAACGCATCATTTCGTTGAAACACCTCCTATCGCACTCATGTTACCACAAAATTACCATTTAATTAGACTAATAATTCTGTTTTTAGTTTGGTATATGTGAGTACCATTTAAGAATAGTGAAAAAACCTTCTAGCCATTATGGATAATGTCATATATTGAATTTGAGACAGACCGTATAAGAAGTTCTTCGATGCGAAAGAGCGCAATTTGAAATTGCAATCGACTTGTCCGAGGATATTTACAACAAAAAACCTTTTTCTTTTTTAGTGAAAAACCATATGGAACAAAATAAGAACTCCTTATTGGCAGACGAAAACCACTTTATTGTGATTGTTGATCAGGAGAGTAGAAATTACCAGTAGGGCTTTCTGATGAGTGCTAGGACATCCCAGCTTTTGTACCTTAGCACCCCGAGAACCAATCTTCTCTTACAATCGCCGTTATTATGCGGGTGCTATTGCTAATAGGGTCTCAAATCACTGTGACTTTTATTGCGATTCTCTAGTTTCTATATGTGATAACTATTTGAGTCTTGGTGCTTGAGACAGAATTGTTTAATTTTGGGTTGATTTCTGCGATGTCTCTCCGTTGGATCGTTTTTATTTATTCTTGTATTTTTGTGTTAATTGATTTTTACATTACTCATCGTTATATTCATGTGGCAGTTGATTCGGAGTTATTATTATCATTGTATTATTGTTGAGTTGATGTTAAGTTCGTATTGTTCCTGTAATTGTATTGGGTATTGAACTGTAGGAAAATAGATGCTTATTATGGTGGGTTTATGCAGCGTTACTTAGAACTAAGAAAGAAACCAAACTGATGGGCAGATGGGGATTACGTGATTCTTGCCAAAGCTTTATGAACATTCATTTCATTCCCATTCTTATTTTATATTACTTGCTGCATAAACTTACTCTTTCTCTATTGATTAGCCTGGTTGGCCCAATAAGTCAATCTGGTCAACAGAACCAAAATGCCATCGTTCTATATATAAATTTTCATCATCAACCTCAACTATAGTTTATTTCAATTCCGCATAACAAGAGTACTTTTTTGGTTGAAAACTCTGAGAACTTGCTATTAAAAAGTTTATGTGTTCGAGCGTATATCGGATAATTTCCTCATGTTCACCGTGAATAAGTTTCTTTTCTCGCTTGAAAAGGAGGATATAACTCTCCGCATCGGATATGATGCCGACAATTCCCTCTTTTCCTTTTTATGGCGTTATTTTTTGAGTGGATCACACTCTACGCGTCAACCCGAAACTTTTTTATGCCCCGATTGACGCCGCAGCCAACTTTATGACAGCGTTCTTTTGAAATTGATCCCATCGGAAACTTCTTATGGTGTTAACTGGTTTCTTGTTCGACACAGGATGAATTGTTTCTGTTCTTTTTTGCCTACGGTTGAGACTTCATCTCAGAAGGGGATACCGATTTCGATATACTACCAGAGAAATTGCGAGTCTGGCTTACGAACCTTGGAATCCTCCCAATCGAATCTCCAATATTCTACTTTATTGAAGTATAGGGTGGGCAAAATTGGTGATACCTGAACTACAACTTTTTAACCCAACGAGAAAGAGGAAGATGAATGTACCATTCATGTCGTTTTTTTTTGAGAAACTAATAATGCACTCAACTGCATTCCTCTATTTTCTTTTGTTTTTGAGTTATAAGCCAAAATTTAAATTTGGGCGATTTCAACTTTGGTCATTATCTCCGTTTCTATTTGTGCTAGGATGTTGAAATGAGGACATTATACAGACACTTTTCTGATAGCAATCCAGTGGCGTACTATGATTTTTTCCTACATGTTTATTTGCTGAGCTATAACAAAGTGTTTTTTCTCATGAAAACAGTAGTTTAAAATGACTTAGAAAGAATCGCCCTCAGTTTTTCTGTTTTCATAACAGTAGTTTAAAATGAATCGCCATTTTTTTACCGTTTCAGAAATATATCATACATCGCACTCAGTCTTTCTAAGTCATTTTAGACTACTGTTTTCATAAGAAAAAATATATCTTTATGTTATAGCTCAGCAAATATACCTGTTAGAAAAAATCATAGTACGCCACTGGATTGCTATCAAAAAAGTGGCTGTATAATGTTTTCATTCCAACGTCCTAGCTCAAACAGAAACGGAGATAATGACCAAAGTTGAAATTTCAATTTTGGCCTATAACTCGAAAACAAAAGAAGATAGAGGAATGCAGTTGATGGTATTATTAGTTTCTCGAAAAAAGACGACCGTAATGTGCCACGCATTTTCCTCTATCTCGTTGGGTTGAAAAAGTTGTAATTCAGGTATCACCAATTTTGCCCAGCCTGTACATATCTAGGATTGTTTCAGGAAAACTGAACCTTCACACCATCAAATTTCAGTTTCCTGTTAATAACAACATTGAAATATTTTAGCTTCTACTAAATAGATGTTGTTAAATATTACCTACTCTCAAAACTTGTGACTCTAGGAATTATAAAATGATTCTTTTATTGCTTGATCTTTGTTCTGGCACTTGGAATTATACAAGGTGAGTCTGACTCGTACAAATATTTAAACAGTAGAACCTTGAGGTCAAAAGAAACACTTTTCTCCTCTGATATTTTTTTCGAATCCGCTTGGTTTGAAAGATACAGGCTGTTGAAAAACCATGAAAAATGTTATTTTTAGTTGTATCTCACCAACGGTTTTATCGAATTAAATGAATTTCGGAATATAGCATTTCACTTATTTGATCTTTCACCACGTCTTCCAGTGGTCTCATTATGACCATTACGTACCATAAAAATACCAAAAATTCAAAGAACCCAAATCTTGAAACTAAGTTGGAGTCGAGGTTGGAGTCTATATACTGATTTCAACGTTTTATAAAATAAAAGTATTATTCATATTTTCTAGTATAATGCACCGTTTTCGAGTAATTTGATGTTCAAAAATTAAAAAGTAAGTGTGGAATTTGAAAAATTTAGTACTTTGGCTGAATATAAATATGTTTAAAAGAACCACATATGTGAAGTGTCACAGATTTTGCTAGTCATTCTGAAGGTAATTTTGTTTTTTCAAGGGCGGCACATCCAATTATGAAAACTCAAAATGGCTATATCTTTTACCAGTTTAGGAAAAAAGTGTTTCTTTTGACATCAATAATCTATTGTTCAAATATTTGTACGAATCAAAGACTCACCCTGTATATCTTTCATTTGCCCATTAAGATGAATAATAATCCTGCTGGTTCACTATTTCTAACAATGTACAAATGTACAGGGTTGGCAAAAACTGCAATCTGGAGAAATTCAATTTTTCTAATAAAAACAATGGTTTGAAATGACTTATTTATTTATTTCATCACAGTAAGGTACAAACTTGAATTCATACTTGATTCTCTTTGTCCACCGTATTCATAAAAAATAACGGTGAAATTCATGAAAAACTGAAAAATATTCTGTTTCAAACGACTCGTGTGATTTGAGATTTTCAACTGACTCAGTTCATATATTTCACCCAACTGCTAAAAGGTGGCTTATTTTTGTAATTGAAGTAGAATCCGATGTAGCTTCAAATACTTCCAGAAACAACCGAAGGTATTACTTCCCCCAAAGTAGCAAGCAGAGTAGAAAGCTCATCCTGAAATAGGGAGGATTC
The DNA here is from genome assembly GCF_907165205.1 of Coccinella septempunctata. Lineage (NCBI taxonomy): Eukaryota > Metazoa > Arthropoda > Insecta > Coleoptera > Coccinellidae > Coccinella > Coccinella septempunctata. The sequence continues at coordinate 20,084,265 of NC_058196.1, forward strand.
CTTTTCAATTATTCGTAATAAGGGTAAGTTGTTCTCGCAAACAGTGAGAAAGTGACAGATGAGTATCTGTCACTCACCATGATCGAACTCCGGAGGATTCGAAGGATTCCAAACAAATCTCGTGGGGTGCGAAGAAAATGGCCTTCGAACGCCTGCGAGGGTTCGATAAAATTTCCCTTTCGTGCGGGCATTACGATAGGGCATAGACTACATTCGGTAAATAAATGGCACATTTATATGAATATAAATGCCCTGTCTAGTGGGGGTTGAGGTTACTTTCCTCTCCAGAACGATCTTTTAGGATTTGGACCAAGGAAAGATTATGTTTGACCACTCTCTGACCTAGGAATTTTCCAGTAACTACATGTATTCAAGAAGAGTTTTCTTTGAGATTAAGTTAGAAAGATTTCAGTTTAACATGGTTACAAAGCTATCTGTTTCAAATGTACACAACCTCAGTCAAAGGTTAGATGCTTTTTGTAGCGCCGATACTACAGCGTCTCCCATCTCTCTAATCTCTGCTCTCTATCTAAAACAATTACAGTTCCATGGCTGAGAATGATCTCAAGAGTGAATTGCAAATAATGAAATTGATGAACGATAGGTACAGGATGATGGATTATAAAAAAATCTCCCACTTTAACTTATTTGTGCCATTATATAGAAAAACAAGTTTCGTACTCAAGGTTACGATTTAGGATGAATTTCAAGAAAAACTTCTCTTCATACATTCTTCAGGAAGTCTCATAAACTTTGATTCGACGTTTCAGAAGATTTTGATATCATTTGTTACTGTAATCATAGAATAATTTGTCGTGACCGTCAAACAGAATACTTCGATATTTATAATTTTGATATATTGTATAATATTTCGAGTTATGTTGATATTATTTTATAGATCAAACATAGGTGAAGGTCAGGTGTATGTCAGATGAAAAAGATTTTAAGGGAAATGGAAAGATCCTCGCAAAGATCGAAACAAAAAATATACCTGCACATTTGAAATTAGGAAATGGAATCACGCCCCGACTTTCTGAAATACTCTGTATAAATTAGAAGCGAGATGAAAAGGGTTGAAATTCAACATAATCTGAATTATGATACTTTTTCGCGGAAATTTTTTTTTAAGTCTCTAACCTGTACATATATTTCAACAGTAGATTCTTGAAGCCAAAATAAACACTTTTTCCGTCACCATTTTTTCCTACTCGATCTGGATAGAAAGACCATACGTCCAGTTGCAGGAAAGTTCATTAAAATTTAATACTCTATCGGAATGTTAATCCTCCATTTTTCCTTCGAAAATGACAGTTTTAAATTTTGATGGGATTTGACTTGTACAAATATTTTAACAGTAGATTCTTCAAGTCAAAAGAAACACTTTTTTCCTACACCATACTTTGCGATTCGGTCATTTCAAGATTTCATAATGAACGGTGCAATCGCTGGAAAAACAAAAATTACCTTCTGAATAACTAGCTGAATCTTTGACACTCCACATCCTTTCAATAGAGTTGTATTTAGCCAAAGTACCCAATTTTTCAAATTTCACAGATATTTTTTAATTTTTGAACATTACTCGAGAACGGCGCATTATACTAGAAAATATGAAAAATACTTTTATTTTACAAAAAGTTCAACTATTGATTAAATAGGTACCGTCCAACTCAGTTTCAAGACTGATAGGAGATTCAATTCAAAATTAATTTTTCTAATGTATTTTGAACGGCCTGTATCTTTATAACCGAGCTAAATGGAAACAAATAGTAAAGTAAAAATTAGTATTTTTGACCTCAGGACTTCTGTATTGAAATATATGTACAAGTGAAAGACTCACCCTGTATAACCAATCATTATGATAACATAACAACACATAATTACACAATCGCCGTAGTCGAAATACCTATTGAAATTGAAACATGGAATGTACATCATTGTCAGACTGAAAACACTCAGCAATTACTAGTTGTAGGATTTATTGCGTTATTTTCATCATTGATTACACAGGTCAACGCAGCTTTTTTCCTCATTTTTTTACTGTTATCGAGCATGTCTGGGATTCTGATAAACACAAAAACACTTAATGATTATTAACAGCTTTAATTTTCGAAATTTGCAATTTTTTAAATTTGGAAGGAAAAATGCAGGAAAATTACCACATATTGAAGTGAATGAACAGCAAGGATAGATTGAATTTTTTGCAAAATGAACGTTGCATTCGTCGGCAATTCCTATTTCTATTGGCAAAAAAGGGAAATACATTGCGCAAAAAAATTAACGCACATTATGGAAATCTCAAATTTATTCTACAACTGAAGGTGTTCTCAATGATAATTATTTTTATCAGAACTATGCATTCATATGTTATCAACGGTTTTCTTCAATACAGATGTTTTTTCCCAGCAGGAATAAAAAAAGATGATATTATCAGATTTTGAATGTATTGGCACCATTCTAAAATCAGTTGTTCTCGATCAATTCTAGTGATCAATAGTTTTTCTTTCGTTTGATTTCCTACACTCGATCGCTATGCAACGCGAAACACGCAATTTGACCCAGGAGGAATATTCCCAAACGGTAGTTTTGCGAGAAGACGGGTGGACATACACAAGAATTACAGAAAGGTTTGGAGTTTCCCATACAAGTGTGTCCAGAATGTTGCAGCGATTCAGGGAGACAGGTATGAATGTCCGAAGACCAGGACAGGGTAGACCACGGGTAACAACTGCCATTCAAGAACGTTACTTGAGAGTTTCTTCGTTGAGACAACGGTTTGCAAAAGCTCGCCTCCTTCAAATTCAGCTTGAGCAAACTCATGAGGTGCAAATTAGCACTCAGACAATAAGAAATCGCCTCAGAGAATATGATTTAAGGCCTCGTGTCGCGGCAAGAGACCCAGCTCTTACCCCAGCCCATCGAAGGGCGCGTTTGGATTTTGCGAGAGAGCATATCCATTGGGAAGAGGACGATTGGGAAAGAGTTCTCTTCACAGATGAGTCTAGATTCTGCCTCTACCATTGTGATCGACGTTCCCTTGTATACAGACGTCTACATGAAAGATATGCTCAGTGCAATTTCCTGAATACTTCTGGTTTCGGGGGAGGATCGATTATGGTATGAGGTGGAATATCTTTGACTGCTCGCACAGAACTAGTGGTCGTTGATAATGGAGCTATGAATGCTGATAAGTATATAAGGAACATCCTTGAAGAGCATGTAGTGCCATTTGCCCCATACATTGGTGAAAATTTCATGTTTATGGACGATAATGCCAGACCCCATCGTGCGCGCATCGTTCAGGAGTACCTTGAAGAGGTTGAAGTCTCTCGAATGGAATGGCCAGCAAGAAGTCCAGATCTCAATCCGATTGAGCAGGTTTGGGACAACCTCAATAAAAGGCTGAGAAGTTCAGAAAATCATCCAGCTACTCTTAATGACTTAGAAATCCAACTCGGAGAAATCTGGGAAGGATTAGATCAGAACATTGTAAGATCACTCATTTTGAGTTGCCGAGCTGTAATTAACGCAAGGGGTGGAAATACCAAGTATTACTTATCACTTATCAGCATTTCAGTATTTTGAAAATTGTTCATTTCTCTTCTTTCACATAAGATTCGGTGAAATCCTGAATTTTTCTTCCATTTAATGTGTCTTGTTTCGTTCAAAACCTTCCCGACAGAACATAAAAAAGTTATAAAGTCAATGTAGAGTTAACTTTCATTAAAATTGAGATTTTCAGAATGTGCGTTAATTTTTTTGCGCAGTGTATATCTAATGCTTCAATTGTGCTCTAATTTCACTGCACATATCGCATAATATTTGTTTCACTCCTGATGAAATCCTGTACAGCAAATTCAATCAAGTTTGTTACGCAAACTTTGAACGGTTACAGCTGAAAGCTTCTTCTTTCAAATCACATTGAAAGAACCCCATTCATCTCTAGGCCACAGATAATGGAAATTCGTTTTATATCGTTTTCCCCGCACACTTACGCCGAGAGTCTGTTGCCAGACAAATACGTCTCTCTCTCTTTCTGCTTTTTCGCGCCGTTTCGTGGAAATTAATAACATATTTTTGTTGTTCTCGCTGGATTCCATTTCTCTCGTGATGTTCTGGCAGGCATATCTGCTTTCATCGACGGTTCATATAGATACGGCTTTCAGAATATTGTTTCCACCAGAAATAGGCCATTGTTGAAGGTAACTTTCAGGACGATGCTCATTGTTCCATAGAACGAGTAAATGGAAAAACATAACAACAACAGACCATCATTCAAGAAGCTCAATGCAAGAGTTGATGAAGGTCTGTTACGAAATATGGAAATGGAAACCGTTGAAACATAATTACTGAACGAAATTGATCTGAACGTAACACCTCGTTTTTTTATTCGGCCTATGATTCATATAATTGGTTGTCTTCCATTCAGTAAAAAACTCCGAATTATTAAGGGTCTATTCATGAAACCATTTTTTTTCAAATACAGTCCCTGGCCAGTTTATTAGACGCACTGGGGATTTGTTTTATATTTACTGGTATTGCCCGAGGAAAAAGCTAAATATTTGAATTTCATTTCCACAGAATGTCAGTTTTATCAACGACTCTCATTAAATTGTTCTATTTGGCATTTATTTTTGATGTTGTAATATTAGTACTAAAGTATGAATCAGTACTATGTCTTCCAGTGGACGTCTTGCATTCTGCCGGTTCGGACGTTATTTCGATAATCCACATATGAAATCATCATCCTCGAATGCAGCAAACCGAATAATTCTGCATTAATAGTATAAAGCTCTCATAGCTACACAAGGTGGCTCAGCAAAATATTAGAATTTAATGTTTAATCATCAATAAATCAATATTTTTTATTGAATATGATATATTATATGTGAAAACCATTTACAGATGAAGTATCTGTAACATATACATTCAATTTAATAATTCGATATTGAGATTTTGCATCTAATCAATGCGTCTAATTATATGGCCAGGGACTGTAGTGGGTAAAAAGTAAAGCAGCAAATTTACACCTTCGGTCTTCTTGAAGAAGAATGCTCGATCAGGTCAATGTAATTTTCCAACTAGGTCGACGAGTTTGACTCTCTACGAGGGGTGGAGAGTAGTTGAGAATGTGTGAATAGTTGGCATCGAGGTGGTTCTGGAGATAGCACATTTATTGGGCCTTACTGTCTTCGTAACCGAGATACTGGATAGCTGGATGTTTTATGCATTTTGCTCGTTTCTCCCTGTGGTCAAATCAGACGAACCACCCGGTATATTTTCTCCTTATTTGGCAAACTTATTTCTTATTCAAAGCTCAAATCTATCATTTAATAATCGCAAGGAAAATCCAGGTCGGGGTTAACAAGATTATGAATCGTTTGAAATATCGAAAAAACAACCTGTAAATCGAAATTTTTAAGGCCAGAAAAAACTTAACTGAAGAGTGTGCTTTAAATTTCCGTGCAGACAGTTTTACTCTCGGTTTTACTACATAAATTTTTAACGTAAAAGTGAAAGATAATGTTGGACACCTATAAACAAAACTAAAATCCTGGTAAGTTTACCAGAAGGTCTTCAAACAGATATCAGCCTGGAGAATGAAACTCTAGAACAGGTCGAGCAATTCAAATACTTGGGAAGCTTCATAAATACTAAGGCTAACCTACACACGGAAATACACAACCGCATCAATTCGGCATCACGGGCATCAAGCTAAAGGATAGAGTGTTTCAAAATCACGACCTCAATCTGAAGACCGAGACAGCTGTTTACAAAGCAGTCGTCCTCCCAACGCTTCTTTACGGAAGCGAAAGCTGGACGCCCTACAGGCGACATATTAAACAGCTTGAACAAACGCAACAACGATATCTGAGACAAATAATGCACATCAGATGGTTCCACAAAGTTTCGAATGCAGAAGTCTTGCAACGCGCGAGTTGTACAACAATTGAGACTCAAGTAAGGAGGGTCCGACTCAGATGGAGCGGCCACATTCTGAGGATGCGAGTCACAAGACTCCCCAAAATTGCTATGTATGGCGAATTCACAGAGGGAGCTCGGAAACCAGGAGGCCAGTATAAGCGGTTCGAAGATATACTGCATCAATCCCTAAAATCAGTTAATGCCAATCATAACTGGGAACAACTAGCGTTAGACAGATCACAGTAGAGGTCTTTGGTCCAAAGTTATAATGGAGACTCGAGAAGGATACAGCGGCGGCCAGATCAGGTTGGTGACTATTCATGCCCGGGGTGTGGAAGGATCTGTAAGTCACGGTTGGGTCTCTTCAATCACAGATAGGCGCACAGTCGCAATTAGCCCTAAGAAAAAATAAGTCTGTTCGTACCGTTTTTCCTTTCTTTTTTTGATTTTTTTTGTCTTTTTGTAGATTTATGCCCGTTAACGGAATGCAGCAATGAATGATTGAAAGTCAACCTATTGCGTCAAAATATTACATTGAGAGACGAATAGAAGCTGGTGTCCAGCTCGGTGAAGTTTCTGGGATTGATTATAGATTTTACCCTGTAATGGAATGATCATATAAAGTATATTATGGGAAAGTTAAACTCGGTAATCTATACTTTGAGAGTACTGAGAGATAACGTAGAAAATGGAATACTGAAGATGGTTTACTTCTCAAATTTTCAGTCGCTCTTATCATATGGTCTAATTTTCTGGGGAAGCAGCTCTTCACTTCAAAGTATCTTTATTGTTCAAAAACTAGCCATAAGAGTCATTTTCAGGCTTGGATTTAGACAGTCTTGTAGGGGTGTTTTTAGGTCCAATGGAATCTTGACTGTGATTGGCCTTTACATATACAAATGTTTATTATTCATGCAAAAACATAGGAACTATTTTGAATGTGAATAATACAAGAAGAGTACACCCATATTTCTTTCCTATTCATAGACTGAGTATGTATGAAAAAAGTTGCACATACAGAGCTATAACATTCTTCAATATGTTACCAGGATATGTACAAGCACAATTTGATTCTAAAAATTTTAAGAAAGATATTTTTAAGTTGATCATGAATATTGAGCCTTACTCTACTAAGGAATCTCTGTAGTTCGGGTTCAGTTATACCTTATGTAACTTTGCTCTTTGACTTTTTTCCTTTTCCTTGATCTGTAATCAATGATTTTTGGAAATAAATTCTATTCTATTCTATTCTATTCTAGAAGCAATAATGGACAAAAGTTTTCACGTTTCAGGAATCTACATTTTTTGAAACGTGCCCTGCGTTGTAATTCATCATTCGGTTCACAAAATTCGCCATTGAAAATAATAAACCAATATTCCTCCCGTGATTCCGAATTCTGTAGAATCGACTCTCCGAACTCGACTCCAAAACCGGAAAACTAATAAAATACCCAATTCGCCGCAAATCGAGCGACAACTATTGGCGCATTCGAAACGTCCGCCGAAAAACGATCCCGTATAAAATAACCCGTAATATCGCAGGCGACTAGATCGCGGGCGGGGGCCGTGGCCGGGTGCAAAAAGGTCACGAATTCGTACAACCGTCACAGGCTACTGAATGTCTGCAAACAACCAATAAAACTGATAATGTTTGATTTGCGAGTTCAATTATCTCAGACTACGCGGGCAGAAATGTTTAACCGAGCGTTAAAATTGTGAACGATACGAAACCCGGACGATTCGATGGCCAGGGGTCGAGCGTTGGAGGAAAGTTCGAAAAGATTCGGCGAATAATAACATTTAGATGTCGAGAATGGACGCTGGAAAATTGGTGAATCTGTTGGGTAAATGTTCCCGTTGTTTGTGGAGGTTGAACTATTAGAAACATTGAGAAGGATTTGTGATTTGACGCCAAGTAATCCAGAAACGCTCCTCGGATCGCAGTTTCCACCTCGGTTTACACTTTTATCGCAGATTCATTTTGTCGTTTCCTGAAGCGAATATCGTTCGGATAATTAAGGAAGGAGTTATAACGTTGATAAGCAGCTTTTAAAGGGTGAAAAATAGTGTGCCGACATTTCCACAGAATGAGCTGCATTTTAATTTCAACTAGCTCTGGATTAGACTGATATCCCTACCAAAAAAAAAAGCATATCATAACGATTTTTCCTCGGATGTCTATGAAGCCAGTGGCTTCGAGTCTACACCCACTACAAGAGGTTGAATGGGAAATACAGAACTGAAAAGGTTTTTGTCGGAATGATATTCAAATGGAAGTGAGAAAGTGGTGAAATTACTGAGTGAATTCAACTGAAAAAATGGGGAGTTCGGCCCTGATGTTACGAATTCGTTCACCAGGCAGAACCAAGATTTAAACTTAACGGACAATGACGTCGGGACTCGGCTTCAAAACCACATGATTGCAGGTCTGGAAAACAATACATGGCGGTGGGAAACGGTTCTCTTCTCTATTTTCTGCTCCCTACGGGTTTGCACGCCGGCCAGGAGATCGTACTTTCAGTGGGGAGAACCGAACAGGACGAGGGCAAATGGGCACAATTGTTAACCACTCAGGTTTCCCAACGGGTTTGCACGCCCGCCAGGAAATTTTACTCCCGGCAGTGGCAGAACCGAGGGTAGAACTAAAACAGGACATGGGATTGGGGCTAAGGTTCCAAGTTAATAGTACGGAGTGCTGTCTTACCTCTGGACTCGATATACGGCTTTTCTCGGATGTCGATCTCAGGCACTTGGCGTGCCTGTGGTCAACCTCCGCGCAACCTTACCATCTTACACCATACGGCAGTGAAATGGTGAAAATGGAAGGCTACAGAAATTTAACCAAACAACAAGAAATCCTGTCAACGAAAGAAGAGAAAGCTTTAATGATCACTTTGACTCAAAAATAAAATATCGAATTACCATTCAAAACAGTTCTCTGGTGAGCGGCAGATTTCAAGGTGGCGGTGCAACGCAACCTCCTTGCAGACCTAACCTAACCTATAGGAAAGCTATTTCTTGGATGACAGGGAATGCTGCCATTGCTGTTTCATTCTCGTTCACACGATAACAACCTTTGGATTTATTGGCATGCACAGTATCCCTTATGGTATATTGTGATAACCAAATCTTTCTATCGAGCTGTTTGAGAGACTGCCGGGAGTTCTCCGAGACTGTTCCAGTCGCTTGATAAGAACGAACCTCATAACGAGCTTTTAATGTGAGGAACAGTCTTCAACGACCAGAAGCTAGACGAAGACGTGATGGCGAGAAGTTTATGCGTGAAGCGGCATTAATAGACATCGAAAAGCTGGCGTCAAGGGAAAAGGAACATCATCCCCCTTACTTCCTATTGAATTTAAATCAGAGTCATCAGTTAGCAGGAACGAAATATACATCCCAGGCACATTTACATTTTACGCCCTCCCAGTATCCGTCCGGTACTGTTGATATTCGAGCATGATGGTGAAGTAGGAGGATGTTGAAGAGATTTAGTTTAATATTTTCGAAAATGAAACCGTTGGAAGAATTAGGGACGGTTTGACCCTCGATTTGAACCAAATAAGTCTCCAGAAGGCTTGCAAGATTCGAAGGAGATGCCAATTAATTTTTTTCTCGCTCAAAGTCAGTTCACACTACGCTAGAAGTGCAGATGATAATTTAGTTACCGAAGGTGAGGGAACACAATTGAAATGGGTAATTTAGTTGAGTTGATTTATCTTGTTCTATTTTCTACATTTGCTACGCAGAAGAAATATTTGTCCAAACCGAAATAATTGACGTTTGTAAAGTGTGTCCCGGGCAGGAAATTGGCTTCAGGTAGGTGCTCTCTAAAGATAGTCGGAACGACATTTCTGCCTTCACACGTCCTTCATAATTTTCCAAGATGCCGGCGCAATAGTGGTCTTAAACATTTCTTGAGAAGTCTCTATTATATAACCGGACATTCTGCTTGAAACTGTGGGTTGACCTTCTCTTTTCTTGAAATTTTTGTCACTAAACTTAGTATTACAGACGTACAGACCAGATATGAGAACAATGAGGCTATAAACCTCGAAAATACCTTGATCCAAAGATCTATTGTAACTTGTACCTCTCCGCGCTGTTTACCAGACAAGCAGCCACTTCGCAGTGAACTCCACTACAATTCTAGGATCTACATCCCTCAAATGTTCTCGTTTCAAGAACCACAACTGCGCCAATAGACATCCTCACAATCGCAAAGCATATGTTCAGCTGTCTCAATGTCAGAAGCGATATCATAGGGAACTTTTCCCATGTTCATCAGGGGATAATTCATAGAACTGTGACCCGTAAGCCTCATCTTTTCCTCAGTCCTAATAGAGTTATTGGTTCAGCTCGTTAATTTGGAGATCTTCCTGTTTTGTTCCCTTTTCTTTCATTTCATCGCTTGCTGGCTCTCTGGGAAAGGCAAAGGTTATTTATTCCTAGTGTTTTGACTGATATCTTGCTCTACACTACAGACTAACTCTGAGTCAACCCCTAGTATGACTGCTTTGCTTATATTTATTATACTATTAGATCCATAAGGCCTCGTTCTACTTGTTTGCAAATACTTGTCTGAATATAGCCCTTTCCTTTTCAAAAGATTTACTTGGTTCCATACTTATACCCTATTATATTGAGGCCATTTGTTTGTAGTAAAAGTGTTTTTTGCTCAAAAGTACAAACTGCAGATTGCGATCCATTTTCGACGAATCGAATCATCACGAAGTAGCTACTTAGAGAACTATGCCACCTTGCTTCTCATCGAATCTTCACTAAGTCAAGTAAGTTTACCCCTCAGATGAATGAAATGGTTCACCAAGGCTCCCATTAAACTGGATATTCTGTGTGATGTGGGGATTACGCTGATTAATCCCCTGGCGCCAGAGTTCATGTACCGAGTTGCCAAACTGTCGACGAATATCTATAATAAGGGCTAAGTCTACAAGGGTGCTGATCGCAGACTTTGAAGTGCTCATAGATAACCGCAAGGAAGCATACAAGGGTTATTTTAACTGCGAAAGGGCCACCTAATCTGATGTACAAATGATTCCTAAGTGTGGATAGCTAAAAGGTACGAATAACCTGAAGGAAGCTGTTTCAATAACACCCTCTTCTTTCGGAAGTTCTGATAAGTCCACTGAACTGCAAATTCAAATTTATAAGAGATACCTTCAGAGATCAGGTGGGGTATGGATAAGGTCTTCAATGAGGAGATACTGAAATCGCGTTCATTCGTAGCTGATGAAGTGTAATGAAACGATAATAAAGATAAAACTGGACCAAACAAAAGTCGATGTACAAATGATTCCATAAGTGTGGATAACTTATAAGGTACAAATTACCTGAAGGGAGCTCTTTCAATAACACCCTTCTCTTTCGGAAGTACTGATAAATCCACTGAACTGTGAATGCAACTTTATAAGAGATACCTTCAGAGATTAGGTGGAGTATGGATAAGGTCTTCAATGAGGAGATGCTGAAATTGCATTCATTCGTAGCTGATGAAGTGTAATGAACAATAATCAAGATAAAACGGGACCAAACAAAAAGTCGATGTACAAATGTGGATAACTTATTAGGTATAAATTACCTGAAGGGAGCTCTTTCAATAACACCCTACTCTTTCGGAAGTACTGATAAATCCACTGAATTGCTAATGCAACTTTATAAGAGATACCTTCAGAGATCAGATGGAGAATGGATAAGGTCTTCAATTAGAAGATACTGAAATTGCATTCATTCCTAGCTGATGAAGTGTAATGAAATAATAATCGAGATAAAACTAGACAAAACAAGAAGTCGATGTACAAATAATTCCATGACTGTTGATAGCTCATACTGTACAAATTACCTGAAGGGAGCTCTTTCAATAACACCCTACTCTTTCGGAAGTACTGATAAATCCACTGAACTGCTAATGCAACTTTATAAGATATACCTTCAGAGATCAGGTGGAGTATGGATAAGGTCTTCAATGAGAAGATACTGAAATTGCATTCATTCCTAGCTGATGAAGTGTAATGAAATAATAATCGAGATAAAACTAGACCGAAGAAGAAGTCGATGTACAAATGATTCCATAAGTGTGGATACCTTATAAGATACAAATAACTTCAAGGAAGCTCTTTCAATAACACCCTTCTCTTTCGGAAGTACTGATAAATAAAACTGAACTGCTGATGCAACTTTATAAGATATACCTTCAGAGATCAGGTGGAGTATGGATAAGGTCTTCAATGAGAAGATACTGAAATTGCACTCATTCCTAGCTGATGAAGTGTAATGAAATAATAATCGAGATAAAACTAGACCGAAGAAGAAGTCGATGTACAAATGATTCCATAAGTGTGGATAGCTTATAAGATACAAATAACTTCAAGGAAGCTCTTTCAATAACACCCTTCTCTTTCGGAAGTACTGATAAATCCACTGAACTGCTGATGCAACTTTATAAGATATACCTTCAGAGATCAGGTGGAGTATGGATAAGGTCTTCAATGAGAATATACTGAAATTGCACTCATTCCTAGCTGATGAAGTGTAATGAAATAATAATCGAGATAAAACTAGACCAAACAAGAAGTCGATGTACAAATGATTCCATAAGTGTGGATAGCTTCTAAGGTACAAATAACTTCAAGGGAGCTCTTTCAATAACACCCTTCTCTTTCGGAAGTACTGATAAATCCGCTGAACTGTGAATGCAACTTTATAAGTGATACCTTCAGAGATTGGGTGGAGTATGGATAAGGTTTTCAATGAGGAGATACAGAAATTGCATTCATTCGTAGCTGATGAAGTGTAATGAAACAATAACAAAGATGAAACTGGACCAAACAAAAAGTCGTCATCACACATGGTGAATAAGCTTTAACGAAAATAAGTCCATCCAACTTTCCATGGGATTCAACGATCCCCTCATGGAACTGCCATTACCATAATAATTGAAAATTTCCACATCAGGATCCGTCCAATCCCCCAGCCCAGCACCGCCTAGGCCATCAGAGCAGTCTGTTATACATCCACTAACCTACCTTCAGCAACTTTTACGACTGCCATCCATCCTTTTACGAGCAGCGTCGTCGTAATGATTTCCAGATGATGGCCTATTAGTTTATCCCTAATAACGGACAGTTTTGATTTTATACGAGCCGAGGCACGATCTTCCGGCATACCTGACGGATTTTATTGCCCCGGACGGGCGAGCCAGACTGGAACGTTAAATTTCCTGGAGAGCAAGAACGCCCTCGTGTACCGGATTAGGGCGTAGATAGGGATTATCACTTTGCGATAACGGTACGGCTGGATGCGGGACCGAACGACGTCTGGATTTGTCGCATGAAGCCGTTTATGCATACTAATTCTTACGACTTCGCTGACGGAAAGGCATATTGTTAGGTCGTCCCTTCGCAATCTGTCGTTATTGCCTGGATTCGAGCGGAAGGAGCGGTTTCATTGATATGCGGGTCGTCTGGAGCATTGCATGAACAAAAAATTTCATTTAGCTTATGCGAACCATCAAGGGCTGTCGGTAATTGGTTATTGGAGGTTGAAGAGAAAATTTTAAAAGAGTGCGTGGAAATTCAAAGATCTAGGATTATCTAGGGTTATCACTGCATATGCAAGTTGAAACTGAATAACTTTGAGTTTCATTCATGATTTTTCCAAATGCACCGCAGAAACTATTCAAAATCATTCTTCGAATATGAGGTTTCAAAATTTAAACAGCTTCGTTTCTACTTTACGATTTGGCAACAGCGCCTACTAGAAAATAAAAAGAACAATGTCCGATCAGCTTGTTTATAAAATAACAGCTGTTGATCTACAGGCGCGTATTTACTGGCGAGCTTCAACTGCAACCGGCCATAAAAATCCCATAAAATTTTACGACCCTCCTCGTTTGTCGCAGACTTCATAGACAGCCATCTTTGTCTATCTCATCAAGATAATGTATTTGTTGTCCTTTATTAACAAGGCATATTTCAGTCGATGTTGCCAGCTTAAACAATTCTTACAAAACGCTTTAAACTTTAGATACCCATTTTCATTTTTAAGTGCTTAATAGTTATTTTCCTATCAAGTGCGGAAAGTGATACTTGCCCGCACGAAACTGCCGTTGCCCGAACGATGCGAAGCAGAGTTCGGGTAAGCAGTTGAGTGCGGGCAAGACACTTTCCGCAAGAGTTAGGAACAATATTTTTTCTACGAGCGCTTGAAATATATAAATATATCCATTTACCATTTCACGAAAAAGATCATATCTCATTTGATTAATTCATATATAATGACAGACGTAATTCTGCATGTCGTCACCATGGCTTTCTCATCGTTGGCGTTCGGTGCATAGAGATATGATAGAATTTAATGTACTCTATAATATTTGCGTGCGGGAAAAACCCCTGCTAATCCATTCCCGCACGCAAATGCGTGCGGGAAAGAAATAGCAGGCGTTTTTCCCGCACGCTTTGGGAAAGTGACTCTTTGCAACTTGGAATGCGTGCGGGAAAAAGGTTGAACGCGCACGCTTGTAGAAAAAATATTTTTTTTCGGAAAACGGTGGAATTTCACTCCTTTCCCGACTCATCTCCCATTCTGTCTTATATTCCAGAAAATACGATTCCAAAACTGAGGTTGCGTAAACCTTTATGGTCCAACTTTTTTCTTAATTCAAATGTGAGGGGAAAGGACATTTGGCAGTCTGAATGGAATACGTGCACTTTTTTCAACCAAGAATTAGTTAATAATCCGTCGAATATAGTTTCTTGTTTTGATCTTCCCAGAAAAATATGGTCTATTCCTCGGTCTATTCTGAATCGTATAAGAACAGGTCACGGACGTTGCAATAGTATTATTTTCCGATGGAATTCAGTTGAAAACCCTAGTTGTGGATGCGAGGAACCAAAAGAATCCACAATTCATCTGGTTAATCATTGTCTCATTTATAAATGTGAGGATCGAGGTGAGGATGGTTTTAGGCTCGGTTTTAGGGCTATATATGCAGTTTCAGAATTCTTTTGAATTGGGTTGTGAATTAAAGGTCAATCTGAAATATTGAATTTGATTTTATTATTTCACATTCTTCAGCTGTTTTTTTCTTTCTCAGATAAAACGTTCTGGTAACTTGGTGAAGACAGCCTGGATTTTCTTCTTCTTCCAGGAAAGGATCAATTTTGGCACTGCGAGATGCCCTTCAATATCAATTCATATATTGTATATGACCTCATTCAAATTTTTTGTTTTGATAAGAAAGAGGAAAACTTGTACATGTTGTTATAACCTAGCTTAATGTCCTTATTGTTGCCGAAGTTTTCTTGTTCGGTCAAAATTCAAAACAGACTGATAAAGTTCGTATATACATTTCAATTGTTTTGTGATCGATAACCCCTATACATGACTAGATATAATATGAGGAATTGTTCTACACATATAATTATGTCTCTACCGAGGTCTTTACTGACCAATAGCATAGGTTCGTCAATATATCAAGGGGGAATTCTCCTAAATTTGAGTTATCACTGCATATGCAAGTTAAAATTGAATAATTATGAGTTTCATTCATGATTTTTTCAAATGCACCGCGGAAACTATTCAAAATCAATCTTCAAATATGAGGTTTTGAAATTTAAACACCTTCGTTTCTAGTTTACGATTTGGCAACAGCGCCTACTAGAAAATAAAAAGAACAATGTCCGATCAGCTTGTTTATAAAATGTTTGCTGTTGATTTACAGGCGATTTACTGGCGAGCCTCAACTGCAACCGGCCATAAAAATCCCATAAAATTTTACGACCTTCCTCGTTCGTCGCAGACTTCATAGGCAGCCATCTTTGTCTATCTTATCAAGATAACGTATTTGTTGTCCTTTATTATCAAGGCATATTTTAGTCGATGTTGCCAACTTGTGCAATTGAAATGAAAACTTTGAATTTTAAATGCCCAGTTTCATTTTTCATTTTTAAGTGCTTAAATTATTTTTTTTTTGGGAAACGTTTGAAATGGTTATTTAAAAATGTGACATTTCAAAGATATTTCATACGAAGTAGAGTGAATCGTTCCCTCCCATATATATATATATATATATATAGATTTGTTCGACCGCATATACAGACCCAAAACGGTATACTCGACCGACTTTTCAGTCCAAAAGTGACGTTGTCAGACCCGGCTCCGGGTCTGGTAACGTTTGACCATAGAATCGTTATAAAGGGGGTTAGGGGATGCTAGGGGTGAATTTTCAGGTGGGTCTGAAAAGTCGGTTATACTCGTTATTATATACAGAAAATTTCAGGGTTTGGCCAGTGCGAGGGCGCTTCGAGCGACATGAACTTGATGTATATAATCCGCATAGTTGACCGACGCATCTAGTCCGAAAATTTGGCAACGCTGCAGTTGAAGAGCTTGAGAATTTATTTTGTCATCTTTTCGATTTATACACCTCAAATGTACTATAAGAAAACTTATACGATCCCGGTATGATGAACAGTCGTCATGAGAAATATTCAATGACGATATTTTGAATTGAATTGAAGTGGTGTTATTGGATTCTTTTCGTATACGAACTATAATAGCACACGTATGGAAACTTATACAAGCCCGATTAAGCGAAGTGAGGTGACCTAATTTCAGGAGCACTGGCACGTTTAGGATCCTATGCACAAAAATTGTATTTTCACCACACCCTACTTGACCCTCTGTCGTGTTTACGAATTTACGAATTTCCTGAACATCATTGTAGTTATATTTGGTTGACAGGAGCTATTTTCCAGAAATTTTTCAGAAGATCAATATACAAAAGCAATGGAGATTTTGTACTCCTACCACAGTGATAAAAAGGTTTTTTTCAGTATGAAGTCCTTATATTCTTGAAAAACTATTCTTGAAAACTCTATCTCTGGTACCTATTCTTCAGCACCTTCATTTTTGTTTGAATCATAGAGATGAAATATTGGAAATTACTCGAGTATCCCGAACTAACAATTGGAAATTTTCAGTTCAGGAGGTGGAAGGGTATTCCTCAGTCAAACTTTCAATTTGATCATTTATAAAAATACACATAAAAATTATTATCAATTCAGAGGACTTTCAGTTACACGATTGGTTTTCGCCTATAGGTACAAGTTAATTTACAGAGTGATGTGATACCTAATATAAGTTTAATATAGATATTTGAATTAGCTTGAGCTGAAATGAACAGATGATATAATATACCAAAATAAATAAAAACACCTAAAAACTGTCTCTCACCAATTTATTCTACAAGAACTACCGGTTTCGGGATGACTAATCGCATCCCATCTTCAGGTTCCAACACCAGAAACGCTGTTATGAGCCTCTGGACTTTAAAAACCTACTGGGATGTCAATAATTCTGGAAAAGACCATAGTGATTTTTCAAATTTTGACATTTAAATTGACATTTTCTGGAACTCATCTATGTCTTGAAATTTTTACTTCTCGTAACTAGTAAATTATTTCGCAACTGTTGGGATAAACTGAAATTAAATACCTTCAGTGACGACTGAGACGATTTAAAAGGAATCTGCGAGGAACGTTTGACTATTGACGGCAGAGGGTAGAGTAGGGTAAAGTTAAAATTATTTTTTTTTTGGCGAAGATCCTGACTTCATCGGACGTTTATAGTTTTGCGGACGTGTGAAAATCTAGTTTGCATACGAAAAGAGTTCAATAACACCACTCAGATTCTATTCAAAATATTGTGATAACTTTTTCTTTCAAGGTGTTCCAGACATAAAAATCCAAAAGCGTAAGGTCGGAGCTTCTTGTTGGCCATCTTACCGGACTGTACCTTCCAATCCATTGCACCCCAAAATATTCATTCCCGTACATTCCGGCTATTATGAGCTGGGCAGCCATTTATTTGAAACCAGACATTTTCTCCAATATGTCTGTCAAGATGCTTTGGATCAATCGGATCGGGAAATATTACTCGTACGAAAAGTTCACTTCTCATGACTGCCAACCACACGTTGACCCTCAACTCATGTATGGAAAAGAGAAAACTTCCATGCGACTATGGTTTCTCATTTTCAACATGAGTTGAGGGTCAACGTAAGATGGCCACAAAGAGGCTCCGACCTTACGCCTTTGGATTTTTATGCCTGGAACACCTTGAAAGGAAAAGTTTATTAAATTAGCGTTCAGACTTGAGAGGTCCTGATCGAAAGAATAACATTGTGTTATGCTGAAATGCGTCAGAAACTTCGCAGGGTTGCAGATTCACTACAAAAACGATGTATAAAATGTAGTAAACAAGGCGGTGGCATTTCGAGCAATTATTACGAGTATAATTACTAGTAGTAATTTGTTTTCTTTACATGTTTTCATAAAATCTATATCATTAAAATTTAGTTTATTCATTTGGGTTATTTGATTTTGCAGATAAATTCATGATTTCCATGTGAATAATTTTAATATTCAATCATTCAATCAAATTAAGGTTTGGAATGTGTCGAGTTTTTTGTTGTTATCTTGTTAGCCATTATATTCATATGTTAACACTTTCTCCTTAACCGTATATTTCACAACTGGAACCGTCTCCCTGAATGCGTAGTGCGATCGACCTCGGTAAACGGTTTCAAAAACAGTTATGACAGGTGGAAGTACTCTCTGTGAGGAACTGTGGTGTTATATCTAATTTTGTTTTCTTTTTTGTATATGATATTTCAGTTTTGTATTTTTCGCTTTCATTTTCGTTCATCCACGCAGTTTATGTATGCATGTATGTAATCTATAACAATTTTCTCATTTTTGTTTGTGTTATTTCATTTCAGTCTTTCGCATTAATGAATGATTGTACCTATCGAGAAAAGCTATTACGATTATTCTGGTTTTAAAGTTTGTTTTGGAATATTTCACATCTCATTGACGCGATATTTATAGGAATGAATTAGATTTTTCTGTTTTTTATTTCAATTTGGAAAATACATAAGAGGAGGAATTCTGGGCTTGGCACGGACTTCTTGGAAAGTGAAACAATTATTTTCAATTCGACATACAGGATGATATGATGAAACTGAACACGTTGAATTAGGTGTGATGAGTCTGTCTCTGGAATATTAAAATAATTCATATTTCGCTCTCTAGATCTCAATTTTTGTAAACAGTGTTTCAATAAATTTTGTTGATTTTTGTCTCATTTTTATGATAGTTGGAGTACTTGCACGAATTTCAGGAACCCCCTTATAGATTTCAGAATGAAGCTAAAAATTAATTTTTCATATTTTATTACAATCATTTTATGTATACAGCCTCTCAAGGTTATGTTATTAATGGATCAGAATTTGGGAAGAATCTGTTAAAAAGGAATTTGCTTCATGAGAATATTGAGACATTACTTCTTTCTCAACAAACTCACACGTATATGAATTTCTACCGTAACACCTACTTTTTCGCGTCATTTTATACATCGAAATTGTCGGCTCCAGTCCCGTCAGACTGGCAACAGCGCCGGGATCGTTAACGTTGGCCATATTTACCGCTGGAGTATATGTGGGATTGTAAAGTTGGTGCAATGTCTCGGGTTTGGAAAATATTATCGATTATGCTACTTTTTCAAATGAAGGAATTCTTTTCCCCTCTAAGTGTGCCTAAGGAGTTATAATTCTCATTAACGTTATTTCATCATATATACTCGAAGAAAACATTCGGATCATGTGGGTCTCAGGTCGCCTTAGAAACGTATCGGGACTGGAAACGTCTATTGGACAAATATATATATATATATATATATATATATATATGACTAACGTTGAGTTCCAAGACATTTTGTACATATGGAAAGAGCATATACATCCGATTGTATATCGGTTCATTTTACCATATATTAGTTCGAGAAAGCTTTGGTTACATCAAACTCAATATACTCATTGTTGTTCAACTTTTATATCAATTTTTGCATGCAATGTCTAGTTCCAAGACATTGCCTAAAAAAGTTGTTTAATGTTGATTGCCTAGATTTCCTCATTTTAAATAATTATACATGGTGGACATGTGTTGATTATATGTCCTGAAGTAATAAACTTAGTAGAAAATGTTAGGATACGAAATTTCTCCTACTATGAAAAAAATTAAGAATGAATTATTTACTTTAAAGTCCTAACCATACAAAGTTCCTTTCTTCATCGGCCTTAGGTACCTTTTTATTATTGAATATTTTTTCGTCACAATTCTGATTGGTATTGATTAAACTTATCTTATTTCAAATCAATTAGTTTCCGAGATAGCGAATTCCAAAAATTACTCATCGCATGTCCGGCTTCAAAAAATTAATTAGGTAGGCTCCGTGTCGAAACAACACCCTGTATATCATTATACATAATTTTCAAAACGAGCCTCTATTACACATGTTCTGTAAGTACGTGACTGTCCGCTCAACATTTGAAACCCCTTTTTCAACTACATTTGATTTCTACCGATTGCCCTGAAACGTGTAGCAAATCTTCAGATTCGGTGACAGTACAATGTACAATTATCTTCGTGTGATGGAAAGACTCGGTTAGTTGAACACAGTATATGGTGACTTGATCAGTTTTTTCTCATAACTGCCTCAATTAAGGTATAAAATGAAGGAGCTCGGTTGTTCAGTTCAGGATGACGCCGAGATTTAAGATGATCCTAGATTGATCTGACCGAACTGAACTGAAATGTCAAAATCAATCTAGGATAAACTTTAATCCCGAACTGAACAACTGGGCCTATTCATGTAGAGTTTCGGATTTTGCGAGAATCTACTACTTTTTCTTCAAAACAACAACTGCGCTGAAGGAAATGTGATTGACTGTTAGCGACACATAATATCAACCATCTAAATTCTTTAGTCTATACAATTTTTTTTGAACTCTCATTATACTATGTAGCAGTCTGATACTGAAATCCGTCATTTGACAAAATGAGTTGTCAGTTCATAGACTGACCAACATTTTCGATAGCTGTTGATCTATTAATTAAATCGTTCTATAAATGGTCCTAAATTGACAGTCGTATTGTGAACAACGATATGCAGCGGATTATCTAAACACGAAATAAATTCTGAAATGTTTCGGATCATGAGGCTAATTGAATAAGTATCTTTTTCGTAACATTTGTTGAACTTCATTATTCTAAATATTCTTCAATGAATGAAAATATAATATCAACACACATAATTTTTTGATTTATTCGTCATCAAATCATTAAATAAATCGTTTCTCGAAAAGTTTCGAGTCTTGAGGCAAATAGAATATTGAATTATTTACATCATAACTTGCCGAACTTCAAAGTTCTGAATGAATTAAAATATGAACTTGACAATATACGAGACAGTTTTCGCAAGAGTTTCAATGAAAGTGAAAATTTTCATCATTCTGGAGCATTCCGGACATCAATAATTCTCGAATCATCCATGGCATAAATTCAATTTTATCCAATATAACACGCAAAACGAAATGTTACTCGAACGCATCTTGAGCAATTCGTTCCTAAAAAGCTCGAATCAGGTAGAAAAGTTTGAACCCTTCTTATCAGCATTAACACGTGTTTTGCAGTAAACAGATGCCGATTTCATTTGGGGCAACTTTTATATCAATTTTTGCATGCAATGTCTAGTTCCAAGACCTTGCCTAAAAAAGTTGTTTAATGTTGATTGCCTAGATTTCCTCATTTTTAATTATTATACATGGTGGACATGTGTTGATTAAAAGTCCTGAAGTAATAAACTTAGTAGAAAATGTTAGGATACGAAATTTCTCCTACTATGAAAAAAATTAAGAATGAATTATTTACTTTAAAGTCCTAACCACACAAAGTTCCTTTCCTTCAACGGCCTTAGGTACCTTTTTATTATTGAATATTTTTTCGTCACAATTCTGATTGGTATTGATTAAACTTATGTTATTTCAAATCAATTAGTTTCCGAGATAGCGAATTCCAAAAATTACTCATCGCATGTCCGGCTTCAAAAAAATAATTAGGTAGGCTCCGTGTCGAAACAACACCCTGTATATCATTATACATAATTTTCAAAACGAGCCTCTATTACATATGCTCTGTAAGTACGTGACTGTCCGCTCAACATTTGCAACCCCTTTTTCAACTACATTTGATTTCTACCGATTGCCCTGAAACGTGTAGCAAATTTTCAGATTCGGTGACAGTACAATGTACAATTATCTTCGTGTGATGGAAAGACTCGGTTAGTTGAACACAGTATATGGTGACTTGATCAGTCTTTTCTCACAACTGCCTCAATTAAGGTATAAAATGAAGGAGCTCGGATAGTAAAATTTAGTGAGCCACGAAAAAACCAAATCGAAGATGGACGCGCCATAAGATGGCGTTTTACATAGTCCATTTGCACAATTCCATCGTCATTTCCCAATGACGATCTGAATATTTTATTCTCACAACTCGCTCAGTTTTGGTATATACAGGGTAAGTCAAAAATGTGTACCGAGCTTTCTGGGGGTGATAGTACATTGAAAAGTAAGTATAGTCTGATATAAACTCCTAGTCCAAAATGCATATTGAGGTAGATATATCCTTCCAAAGTTGATAAAATTAATTTCTCCGCATAACTGTT
Source organism: Coccinella septempunctata (assembly GCF_907165205.1). NCBI lineage: Eukaryota > Metazoa > Arthropoda > Insecta > Coleoptera > Coccinellidae > Coccinella > Coccinella septempunctata. The sequence goes on from NC_058196.1 coordinate 20,106,771, forward strand.
AAACGGTTGAAATTTCGTGCATAAATGTATGTTGTTGAAATACATTTTTTTATTACACTTCTATATTTCTGTCTAATATTGTTAGAAAGGGTGTTCTCAGAGGGTGAATCATAATATTTTTGGTACTTCTTTCATTGTATTCGTTTTGTTGAAAAAAATAGAAGCATTCGGTGGAGCGAAGAAAATTACATGAAAAAGGTACTCTTCTCCAAATACAAAAAATCGAACCGTTTTCGAGATATTTGAGTTCTTGTTGTCACATGATGTCAGCAGATTCATTCATCGCGAGATCCATCGATGACGATGTTTTAGCAGGCCATGAACAATTCTGTTCTGAATTTTGTCGATGATATAATCATCTCTGCATAAAACTTACAGCAGCATTTGCATTTCCGAAGCACTCGCCAAGCATCAAAAGCATATCAGTTTGTTCAGAGAACGAATAACCTTTCATTTCTTAAAATTCCAGTTGAAAATAGCAAAAAATAAGCAGAAAAACCACACGAGAAATTAACTACAACAATGTTCATGACATGAACGTCAAAATTAAGGACAAAATTGATCATGGCCTGCTGAAATATCGTTATCGATGAGTCTGGCGATGAAAGAATCTGCTAACATCATGTGACTACATAAACTCAAATATCTCGAAAACGATTCAATTTTTTTATTTGGATAAAAGTACCTTCTTCATGTAATTTTCTTCGCTCCATAGAATGCTTCAATTTTTTTCATCAAAACGAATACAACCAAAGAAGTTGTCGCAAAAAATCACGATTCACCCTCTAAAAATACCCGTTATAACAATATCAGAAATGTAGAAATGTAATAAAAAAAAATGTATTATAAGAAATACATTTATGCACGAAATTTCAATCTGGTGGAATATACTGGTTAGAACTTATGCGGAGAATTCTTTTTAATTTTATCAACTTTGGAAGTATATATCTTTCTCAATATGCATTTTAGGCCATGAGTTTATTAATCAAACTCTACCTTTTTTTCAATATACTATCACCCCCAGAAAGCTGAGTAGGTACACATTTTTGACTCAACCTGTCGATTAGGTTAGACTAGTTGAATACAGTACACTACTAAAAAAGTTTCAAATTCTAAATGGCCACCACCAAAAATTGGTAAATGGAAAATTTTATAGAACTGCCTTAGTATGGGTTTCAAATTTTCAGCTCAACTCATAGAATAGAGTAGAGTAGAACAACTTTTCTTCTCCCAAATTAAAAAACATCGTTTAAATGAATTTTCTCCAAGACTGATGTAAAGTAAAGCTCTTCTAGTTTCGAATTGTTTGATCACAAAATGTAAGCATTCCATCACTTGATTATTGATACCGAGTGTGATACATAATAAAATATTGCAGCACCTGATTCCGAAAGCACTTTGACTGAATTTCATACCATCACTTGTTACGTAATGAACATTAGGAAATACATTCGGAAACATAGAGAATAAAATCTTTGATGATCTATCATATTCATTGGAGTATTCGAAATGTTTTATTCATTTTTCAATTGAATGATTCAATATTTAGCGTGGCGTGGAAAGTATATTAATCTGTATCTCGGTTAGTCTCGGTTAGCCATCACACTGTCTAGATTATAGTGTAGTTTCCGAATTTCAAAGGATGATTCTATTTGATGTGCATAGAATTTGATGCAAAAAAAAATCAAAGTATCGAATTCGAAGCATAGATAACTCCATAAATTGTCAAAGTGTAGAATTGTTTTAGTTCATTTCATTATTATTTAAAAATGACAATGAATATAGCGCTGTTCTACTGGAAGAACCGAAGAACCGAAATTTCGTAAATTATTTTTCAACCCAATGAACATTTTCCTGCTGAGGTGATTTCTTTCGGGATACTTTTCGAAATATAAATTCTGTGCAATTTTTATCATTCAGAAATGAAGTATTATTCATAGTTTTCGAAAAAATTCGTCATTTTTCAATTTCCTTCCTCGCCTTATTGATATCTATGAAATTAGAGTCATGTGTTTTAGATACGTTCAGACGAAAATGGTAAACAAATATACAGGGTGTCCCAGGACGGTGGAGGTAGGGAATATTGCAAAAATCGAGAGTAGAAGAGAATTGTAGTTTTGGGGTTTCAAATTAACTATGATTCTATAATCCCTCTATAGTGACATCGGTTTTCAAGCATTTATATATGTATATTGTATATGCATTTGTTCTTCTGGAGGGACAGTTTATAAAAAAAAACAAGAGATGTCAGATTTATAAATCGAATAAACTTTTTTCCGGAACTCTGGCTTTATATAGATAGCGGAATAATTTTGAATACATTTTTTCAATAAGGTGCAAGTGGTGCAGCTCTTTCTGATATTATGGTTACTATGAGTTTTTTGTTGTCAGTCACGTGACATCGTATTCAAAAACAATAAGGGGACATAATGTTCATTTTAGCATTTCTATGTTCCTTCTGAGTATACGATTTTAACAATCCAGTACATGCGGTTTAAACCGAACGAATTTGAAAACTACAGGTAGATATTTTCTGAAACTTTTTAGGGTTTTCACTCCCAATCTCTGGAGGGAGGGAGTAAATAAAGATATTTTGGAAATCGTTTCTTGTGGTGTGTATAGGGTGTTCGAAAGCACAATTTTAAATTATTGTCATATACATTATATATATACAGGGTCTTCGAAAACAAAGATATAGACCAAAGTTGCACTTTTTTGAATGTAACACTCTGTATTTGAACTCAAAAATGAAATGGCAAGCTCAAATTATGATGATTTTCTTCAGATCAGTTTGTATCTTAGACGGACCATTTACAAGATAATGGCGAAAATAGTTTATTTGTTTAGAATTAAAAATTGAAAATTGTTCAGAAACTATCACGTTCAGATGTAGTAACATTTTATGAAAATAATCAATCATTATTATTATAATTAAATTATTAAATTAATTTTTACGTTCAACGAGATATACAGGGTGTTTCATGAGTCGTTGGTCATAGCTCAATGGTGAATGCAGGTTATCCAGACCTTTCAGAAAACTTGCTTGTTTTGTATCCTAAGGCTATTAGTTTCGGAGATACGGGCTGATTCATGAACATTGGCCTAAATTTGCGATAGCCATAACTCTGGATTGCAAGGTCCAATTTCGATCAAACACTATAGGTTTGTTCACTTCAGAAAGCTCTTCCAAACGGTTTATGGAATAAAAATATTTTCAGGGCAGTACTCAGAATATCCTGATTTTTCATTCAAGCTCCAAAATCTATATTTTTCACATCCCTTACAAAAACTTAGTTATTACCATGAAAAACTACATAACCCATTCTAAGGAATTCAGTTTTCACTTTGCATGGCACACTTGTCACAAGGGAATAGGAACCGGAGGAATTCATATTTTATATCATTTTTTCGAAATGCGGTCCTGTTTTTATTCCTTCGATGATAATTTTTATTGTCCTCTGCCGAGATTCTGAATTATTTTGAATTCTGTTCAAATCTTCTTCATTTCAAACCCTCAGCTGTCTCAGCACATACTGAGTGTTCGTAAAAAAGTGTTTAAAAGTATGCCAAGTCGAGCTGTGAATTCTTTTGAAATGACATATTGAATTTAGATACAAATGATGTAAACCCTCTTGAAAAATGTAATCCGTAAGTGTATTCACTTCATAACACACATAACTATTTAAATTTTTTCTTCCGAATAACATTGTTATTTCCTTTCATAAAACAACAATGAAAGAACCGAACGAATTCATGTTTCATGTCATTTATTCGAAATGCGGTCCTGTTATTATTCCTTTGGTGATATTATTCATTGTCTTCGGTCGAGAATTAAAAATTTTTAAAATTCTGTTCAACTCATTTTCATTTTAAACCCTCAGTTCCTACTGAATGTGCGTGAAAAATTGACAGACACTTCTAACTTCACGGGAGCATTTGCGGCAGAGGATAGAAGAAGCCTGTGCAGAAGTTCAACAAAATCTCTATATGATAAGAAGAGCAATAAATAATCTGATTTCAAGAGCTAGGAAATGTGTCGAGATGGAAGAACTCCATTTTGAACATCTCTTATGATAGTACATTTTCATTGTTGAAGAATAAATTTTATGTGTTTTATGAAGCAAATATACTTACGGATTATATTTTCCAAGATGGTTTACATCATTTGTTTATAAATTCAGTATGTAATTTCGAAAAAATTTACAGCTCGACCTTGCATACTTTTAAATACTTTTTACGAACACTAAGTATGTGCTGGGGTTTTAGGATGAAGAAAAATTGAACAGAATTTGAAATAATTCAGACTCACGGCAAAGGATAATAAATACTATTACCGAAGGAATAAAAACAGGACCGCATTTCGAAAAAATGACATAAAATATGAATTCGTCCGGCTCCTATTCCCTTGTGACAAGTGTGCCATGCAAAGTGAAAATAAGATTTCTTAGAATAAATTATGTAGTTTTTCAGGGCAATAACGAAATTTCTGTGAGGTATGTAAAAAATATAGATTTTGGGGCTTGAATGAAAAATCACGATATTCTGAGTACTGCCCTGAAAATATTGATATTTCATGAGCCGTTTGAAAGAGCATTCTGAAGTAAACAAACCCATAAATTTTGATCAAAATCGGACCTTGCCGTCCAGAGTTATGGCTATCGCAAATTTAGGCCAATAATCATGAATCACCCCGTATCTCCGAAATTAATAGCCTTAGGACACAAAACTCGAAAATATTCTGTCTGTATCGCTGGTTCAACTAGTTTCTTCATTAATTGCTATTAAAAAAAACTCCATATTTTCGATTTTTCGCCATTATCTCGTAAAGGGTGCTTCTAAGGTATAATGTAATATGTATCAAGAAACTCATCATAACTTGAGCTTACCATTCCATTTTTGAGGTCAAATATAGGGTGTTACATTTGAACAAGGGCTACTTAGGTCTATATCTTTGTTTTCGAACACCCTGTAATTATGACAATAATTTCAAATTGTGCTTTGGGTCATCCTACACACACCACATGAAAGAATTTTCAAAATATCTTCATTTACTTCCTCAAAATGAGCACCGCGAAAGGGATGGGCCACCCGGTATAGATGTGCCTGTGCCCTGTAGTTCTTAAATTAATCGTTTTAGATCACGAAATGTTATAGTTTTATGGAATCGTTTTCTGAGAAGCAACATAGAAATTCCAAAGCTCATTGGGTAACATGATATCAAGAACTGCTTTAATTCACAACACCAATATTACAATATGTAATTCTCTACTACTATCGAGTTCCTAGATATTCCCTATCTTATTCGTCGTGGGACACCCTGTGTAGATATACCTATTTTCGAGATCCGCAATTTTTTCCAATTCAAAGACGTCAATCCCAGTATGTAATTGCATTCAAAAAATTGAAACATCGAATTTGGGACAGCCTGTATGGAATAGAATAGGTTTTTATTGCCGTTTTTTATATATTCGGACGGAATAAGGAATGAAAAGATGGTTTCTACAATTTTCATCGAAAGTTCGCAAGTTGAGAAATTAAAATTTACCTATTTCATATTTTTTCTCGAAACTCAATGGACATATCATCAAGATCAAATATCAGTCGCTTTAGTACAGGTCTGCCCTTGCTATGAATTTCTTTCGTATAAGAATCAAATACATGTATATAATACCGTATAATTGCATTCAGTATGAATATTTCCTCTTTCAAATATTAAGAATGAGGGGATGAATCTATAATAGAAATACCACAGTTCTTTTACATTCCACTGGAAATGCGTTTTGATAGTTTGGAAATAACAGGAATGTGTATGTAGTATACTCCATTCACTTTTATTTTAGCACTCGGTTGGACATAAAATAATATTCTCAAGTTTTTGTAACTAGAACGGAGTAAGGTTGGCACTCATGAAATGTCGTTAATGTCATAACGCCGTGGCCACAACTAATATTCATTAACATTACAAAAATGACGAAAGTGATTGAAAAAGAGAGAAGACAGGGTTTCAGGAAGTGCTATTTAGAATTCAGGTCCGCTCATTTAAACAGTAGGTAACCCTACACCCTCTATCTACAATATATCTGACCGTAGCAAACATATTCAATGTAAGCGAATTTATATAATGATTCATCTGAATCTCAACGACTTATATTTCAGCTGATTGTTTTCACAATCAGAAATATTGTGAGTGAAAAGAATGACAAAGAATTTTCTTCTATTGGGAGACCCAAAAAAGTGGTGGCATTTGGGATTTTATTTTATGGTGAACGAATGCGAAAAGTTACCACCTTACAGGATTTTCGATGAATCTCATCGTGGAATAAATATATAATTATTATTATATGAAAGTATTAAAAATAAACTTCTATGAATGCGATCCAACCTATTAATTGTTAATTCATCTGTTCCTCTTGCCTTGAAACTTCCTTCAATTCTTTCGACTTCTATTGATGCAAGATGATTTTTGTTGAAGAATTTAACATTCTTGTAATTATCCGTTAAGTCCTTCGAGAGATTCCCAACTACTGCATGTTGATTTTTTTGAAATCTACAACTGATGTAAGGTATTCAACTTTTATCTAAAGAAGATAACCAACATTAACTCTCCTGAAGCTACTGCAAATTATCTGTCAATAATTTCGAAACATCTAGGTTTGAATCAAGCTTACAGGTATACATTTAATCTCACTTATTTTTGTCTAGTCTTTCCAATTTTGTGAACAAGATTTCAAAATATTCATATACATTAAATTTTTTTGAGGCGGACCTGAAATGAGAAATTTTTTTATTATGGTAATCGATAGCACTCCTGACATTGAACATACGAATCAAATATCACGAAATGTATGTGGTGGTTGATAAGTCAAAATTAATTCAAAAAATTGAGAAAATTAGTTAACCAGTTTGTATCATGGTTACAAAGAATGGTAGACCCATAAATACCATGAGTGTATGCGAATTTCCCAATAAATCACCCTGTATAATAAAATTTTTGACATTTCTCGAATTCACGATAGCTTAGGAAATTAATATTTAGCATATATCAGTAAATTGAAGATGGAGTCCTTTGACGTATTTGTCCTCCATTCATTCGAAAAATAAGCCACTATGATGACTATATTACTTTTCAACAAATTTTCTCGTCAAATAGTCATGTCGAATACTAATCGACATAAAAATTCAGGCTTAATATTCAAGGATTTTGTTGTTCGTCAAATTCGCCCATGACATTTTTTTCCAAATCATTTGCCTCATGGCTCGTGATTATCAACATTCGCAAAATTGCCATGCACCAAGCTTTCATATTACAATCGACAAACTTTGCTGGCAAAATTTCATCTCTGGTGCTTTTACATATATGAGAAAACCATTTTCATTCCTTGTGTAAATGGAAATGCTTCTGCAATATTTCTGGTTATAATACTGAGAAGAGAATATAGCACAATATTCTATAAAACGAAAATGAGATAATGAAAACGTATTCAATCTTTTTCGCAGGTGATCATTATTTCTGATTTGCAGGATTTCGAATGATATATAGTGAAATTTGAAAAAACGCAATTGGGATTAATTAAACGTGAGAAATACATATTTCTATATTTGAAAACTACAATGCCAAGACCGTCCTGGAAGTAAGCAGTATATTACCCTAATTAGGGTACTGGAAGGCAACATTAGTCATATTATCAATTCCAAGACTGTCTTGGAACTGATATTTGGGTCCTGGAAGTCAACATTAGACATAATGTCAATTCCAAGACCGTCCCGGAACTATACAATTGTCTTGGAACTAGCCGTTAGCTGATAGGAAATGTCACGGAACTCGACGTTAGTCATATATATATATATATATATATATATATATATATATATATATATATATATATATATATATATATATATATATATATATATATATATATATATATATATATATATATATATATATATATATATATATATATATATATATATATATATATATATATATATATATATATATAGTTTTATATAGTGTGAAGGGGTTACAGTTCACTGCGACCTTAAGGTCAATTGTGCCCCCTAACAGAGCTGTTTTCATTGCGCCCTTTAGAGCTCGCCTTCCAGATCCAGAGATCTGATGAAATCCAATATCTGGGACGGCTTCAACGAGGATAATTCCCCACTCCTACAAGTTTCTCGTCCAAAGCACTCTTTCCTTTGGCTTGCAATGGCAAAGCATTCCGTAACCAGGTGAATAGGAGTTTCCTCCTCCTCCCCACAGAATCTACACTCGTCAGTGTCCGACAAACCCATTCTCAACAGATGCTTCTTTAGGCGACAATGTCCTGTGAGAAAGCCAGTGAGTAGGTGTAGTTGGTTCTTACTGAGATCCAGATATTTTTTGGATCCCATACTCGGACATCGAAGTAATCCGTGATGACAACAACAAAATCACAACTAGATGGTACCGCAAACCTACGTCCTCTGGCCGACTCCTCAATTTTAAGTCAGCTCACAGCTATAAACAAAAAATCATTTCGATCCTTGGCATGAGAGACAGAATGCATGGGCTTCCCAGCCCACAATATTTACAGCCAGACTTGAATAATTTGAAATCACTTCTCGTCCACAACTCCTACCCAAAAAAATTGGGTTGATTCAAAAATTATCAATTTTTGCTTATTGATATTTGATATTTACTTCATTTGAATTTTTTGCTTTGATAAGAAAAAGAAAAACTAACCCAGAGTTTCATAAAGCTTGATCGGGGAATCAACGCTTGATTGACGAATAGACAGTCATGATCATTCAGAATCTCATTCTGTCATCAAATAATGATGTTGATACGTCCATTCAACTATTCTCAATTGCTACTTCAGAGATGAAAAGGTTTCAGTGATTTCGTTTTGGAAATCCAGTTACTGTCAAATCGTTGATCGGGCAATCAAAATTTTACGAAACCCGTCGTTATACATGCATGTTGTTTTAACCTAGCTTAATGTCCATATTGTTCCCGAAAAGTTTTGTTCGGTCAAAATTCAAAATAGGCTGATATTCTAATTCTAATTTTTCTGTGACCGATAACCCCTATGCATGACTAGATATAATATGAGTACTTATTGACTTGTTCTATACCTACATATAATTATGTATTTACTGACCAATAAACGAACCTACAGCACAGGTTCCTCAATATTTCAATAGGGGATACCCCTTCTGACGAAAATGATGTATTTTTTATGGAATATCTTTGAAACGTCACATTTAGAAATAATCATTTCAACCGTTTCCCAAAAAAAATTATTTTAAGTATTTAAAGCGTTTCGTTTCTATTGCACAAGTTGGCAACAGCGACTGAAATATGAGTTGATAATAAAGGACAACAAATACACTACCTTAATGAGATAGACAAAGATGGCTGTCTATGAAGTCTGCGACGAACGAGGAAGGTCGTAAAACTTTATGGGATTTTTATGGCTGGCTGCTGTTGATGCTCGCCATTGAGTACGGGCCTTATGATAGCTGTAAATTAACAGCTGTTATTTTATAAACAAGCCATTGTTCTTTTTATATTCTAGTAGGCGCCGTTGCCAAATCGTAAACTAGAAACGAAGCGGTTTAAATTTCAAAACCTCATATTTGAAGAATGATTTTGAATAGTTTCCGCGGCGCATTTGTAAAATTCATTAATGAAACTCATAATTATTCAGTTTAAACTTGTATATGCTGTGATAACCCAAATTGAGGAGAATTCCCCATTATCATGATATTATCCCATTGTTGCATTTCGATGTTATCTTACTGTTAGTGCAGTTTTTTATGTGAAGTTTAAATCCGTATAGTTCCGATAGAAAAACCAACACGTGTCGTTTAATTTCATTCCACAGAAACCGATCCAGCAGAGGAACGGATCGGACGTAAGGCCAATTTTAGGATCAGGATCCGATCAAGCGAAATTTATCGCATCTAAATTCAAATTATATAGACGAAAGTGGGTGATATTCCCATTATTTGAGTTTAGTTTAATGGGTTTTCCCGGAACCCGTTCGGTCGTATCGTGATTTACGTTGCTCCTAAAGGACCTGAATAACGTATGAACAGGACTACTTTTTCGATGGATATTCTGGATCGATTTTTTGAATCTGACGAATTCGGAAATAAGTGGAAAGTGCATTTTTTGTAGAGAGATGTACCTCGATTGATACGCTTGGCTTTTCACCTCAGAAATATGTGAAGAAATTTTAGGAAATTTTATAAATAATTCGTACAATTTGAAAATATTCGAAAATTATTGAGAAAATTGCAGTAATACCGAAAATATCTCAATAATACCGGAAATATATCAAAAAGTCGAAAATGTCCAAGTTATTCGAGATATACAAAAAGTTCTTGAGGAACGAGTGGAGATATCCTCGGAGATATCAGAAATATCACAAAATTTCGGAATTACATATTTAGGAAATGAATGTACATTGTGTTTCACGTAAGCGAGTTACTTGAGTTTGTGACTTATTGACTGCACGAAAGTATCTTTCAAGGGATATCCAAATATGCTATCGGAAAAACCTCGGAAAAACTATAGTACATAATAGGCATTGGAAGTTATTACGTACAAGCACTTTTTCAGAAGAATATTTCTGTTGTAGATTTAACTAGTCTTCAAAAGTGGTGTAGTGACAATTTCTGAGTATTTATTTTTTTCATTTCAACTTTCGCTGTTCCCGAAAACGTAAGAAATTTATCTTGCACAATATATTTCGAAAATAATGACGCTTGCCTATTTTTTTAGAAACAATGCCAAACATTGAGGTGTTTCGACTTTTGAGTCATTTACACCTCCAACTGTAACAAAATTAACAAATTATTCGTTTCAAACATCATTTACTATTTATAGCATTCAGATAATGCTTATTTATTTCAAGCAATATCACTCAACACTATCATGAGATAATTTAAAATAGAAATTCGGTGAATACATCCATGTTGTCTATGCTTCAATAAAAACTCGACGTGAAATATGATAGAATAGATGAAACTACAATATTTAAGCATATTGAACCATAGAGAACATGCATAGAACACAGGGTGTTCCGGAGTAAGGGTATCAACGGTCAACTGTACATTTCTCATGAAAAAAAAACATTTTTCTTCTCTTCCATTTTTTCCTCCGGGTGTTCGTTTCCGAGGGTGTCAAAAATTTATATATTTTTTAGTTTAATGCTGATGTCTCAGGAACGGTTTGAATTACAGAATTGAGTTTTTGTACACACTAATAATAGCTACTTTTTTGCACTTTACTCGGTTTTATTAGACGTGCCAGTGGCAGAGATATTGAATTTGCACAAGGGTTTTCCCCCAACTTTTACACCACTGAACCAATTTGTATTTGCCCAGCAAATTCTGATACGCGGATGTGTTTTACACTCGATTTTACATGAAAAAGATACTGTCGGTTCATTGCTCTAAAATAAAACGTTTTCGAGTAAACTGGCCTTTTATAAGCAATTTGCTAACGCATTGTTATTGGAAGAATGAGTAGTGATAAGTAACAAGTTTATTAATTCCAACAAAATTTGGTTTTTAAGTTTCCATTTCAAAGTATTTTTTCATTATTTTTAGCGACCATAGTTAACAAGACACCCTGTATCTCGGAAACGACGAACCCAGAGGAAAAAATGGAAGAAAAAAATATTTTTTTCATGAGAAATCTACAGTTGACCGTTACATTTATTTAGGAACACCCTGCATTGTGAATAATTGGTTGAAATAAATTTAAAATTACTGTTATATTCATACGTCCGAATTGAGAATTGATTGATCATTCAGAAAAAATGGGAAAGAATTTTTGTGATTATGTTTTTTATTGAATTTATTGAATTGAATTCTTGTCGTTTTCGAGAACAGAGAGTTGAAATGGGAATCGTCTCTGTAGCAGAAATTCTTCGTCTTAAAAGATTGCACTAAACCTGAAAACGTAATTTCATATCCAATGGGGAATTCTCCTCAATTTGGGTTATCACTCCATATTAAAGTTAAAACTGAGAAACTGAATAATTATGAGTTTCATTCATGATTTTTTCAAATTCACCACGGAAACTATTCAAAATCAATCTTCAAATTTGGGGTTTTAAAATTTAAATCGCTTTGTTTCAAGTTTACGATTTGGCAACAGCGTCTACCAGAAAATAAAAAGAACAATGTCCGATCAGCTTGTTTATAAAATAACAGCTGTTTATTCACAGCCATCATAAGGCATGTAATTACTGACGAGCCTCAACAGCAACCGACCATAAAAATCCCACAAAATTTTACGACCCTTCTCGTTCGTCGCAGACTTCATAGACAGCCATCTTTGTCTATTTCATCAAGATAATGTATTTGTTGTCCTTTATTATCAACGCATATTTCAGTCGACTTTGCCAGCTTGTGCAATTGACACAAAACGCTTTAAATTTTAAATACCCAGTTTTATTTTTCATTTTTAAGTACTTGAAATATTTTTTTTTGGGAAACGGTTGAAACGGTTATTTCAAATTGTGACGTTTCAAAGATATTTCATAAAATCATTGTATCCGAATATATTTCTGAAAACACCGAATCTGCACATTTAACTGCTCAAAAAGAAACAAGAATAATTATAACGTTCTCGAAAATCAAACAAAAAGTAATTCAACATTTTGATCGCCCAGTATGAATGAAAATTCTGGTGTCCTAGAGACTTCACAATATGTAATGAAAAAAATATCTTCGTTCATGTCTGTCAGAATAATATACCCAACAATAATATGGAACACTCTAGCCTTTCTTATATTTCAGAGATCCAGGTGTGATTAAGACGGAAGTGGCAAAACATTTTATATGTGGATCGAATAACCAAACGATGTCGTGCAATTTTCAATTTTTCGCATATTTACGAAACACAAACAAATAATTGATAAAAATTCATCCGACTATTACAATAACCTGCCAGTTGAACCTGCGATTCAGTGATAAAAGTTCAAGAACTTAAGATTAGACCGTTAAGCAGTAGCGTCATTATTACAACAGTTACGCTATCAATTTTTCGTTCGCAATACGCTCATTATACTTGATATCTAGCAGTACCATTTCCCTTCCATCATTAGTCACCTTGCGAGCAGGTTCAGAGCATTGCATTAGACCATATTCGAGTAACTCACCGCATAAACGACAAAACTCGGTTTATTCCTCAAAATTGGCGATTTTTTCTGCAGACGCGGCGATTTTTTGGTTAACAGCATCATTGGTGCACTTTATCACTGAAACAATCGCGGAACTGAGACCATTTTTCATTCACAGAACCACCATCCACATTTTTCACAACATTCACCGTTCCACCGAATCACTAAACACCCTCCATCGACCTCCAAGCACTTCTAATATTTACCCTTCACAAGTAAAACATAAATTTTCTAGGGTTTTCACAATAAAAATACTACCGAATAGCCCTGAGGTGCTTGCGCGGTACTTAGTCACGTCGTACTGACTGAATCAACGTCAAACTCCATAGGTACCATGGGTTGATGCATAGACACACACTGGTGACTCCGTTCGAAAGCAACCATTTAGAAATTGGCGACAAGGTCAGGGACTAGGACTGAAATAATACCGCCTTGAATCTACTTTATTAGCGATAACATCCTTAGATAATTATCTGAGCATACAACTGATAAAGTTCATTGAATTTTTTTCATACAATTGATATCGGATGTTGGTGCCAGGAAACCGACCGAATTATTTCCTCTGCGAATCCCACTTGATTGGTGATTCTTTCGAGGGAATGTACTTATGATTAAATTAAATTGAGCAGTACCCCAATACGAGCAGATTACTAGATATTTCTCGGGTCCTCTTCTAGCCCTACATCTTGAGAACCAAAGGGACTATGTCAAACAACTGGGACTGTAAAAGTTGCTGTTGTTATATTACATCTTAAGAGTCGAAAATAGTGTTTATTCAAACATAAAACAACCACTTTCGACAAACAATACTCAAATCTAACCTACAATAATTTTAATCGACGGATTTTTGTATTAGTTTCCAATCATTTCACTTCATGTTTCATTTCATTAGTAATCGTCTTTTACCCATCTTTTTACGTTTTTACGTTATATTATTTTAATAAATGTTATACTTTTGTTTTATATCGTTAGTTATATGGCTGTTTCTCCATTTTTTTTTAGTTTTTTGGAGAATTTCTCATTCAGAAATCAGCCGGAAGATTTTTGAATTGTTTTTTATGAGATCATATAATGTAGGCTACGAAACGTTGCTTTCAACTACTCAATTATTAGTTTTGTTTTCATATTATTTTTTGATTACCATCATCCGAAAAAATTTTCTCCTGACCAATAAACTAAGCAGCAAATGAAGAGGGTCAGCTAAAACATTGTCTGAGTTCAATTACTTATGAGTTCGAAACTCGGTTCGAAATTACTTGGTGGATTTTTACCCTGAAATAAAGAGTAGACTTTCATATCTTATATTTTTTATAATTTTGTGATTTATACGGGTGAATTGTCAACACTTTCTTCCTTTTCTCTTCCGGAGGTACAGATTGCAAAAAAAGGGAACTGCAATCTGCCTTTAAAACAGATAGGGATTCAGGGAGACTTCTGTAGGTTCAGTTATGAATTTCGTATTTCGGGTCTACAATGCCAAACAACTAAAAACATATTATATGATTTCACAAATTCACCAATTTTTGTGTGTTGCGTTCAATTATGGATTTTTATCAAGTATCAAAACAATAGATAAGGTTCTGCTACAACATTTCCAGAAGTAATTCAGAAATGATCAATTGAAATTCAAATTTGTCAGGTTTATTTCAGAAACCGTTTATTGTATTTCAGATTAAGGAATTTAATTTCAGATATGGTGATTTGAACTTCTGTTTAATCACATCAATTGCAGAAAACAAATGTAATTCAGATAAGTCCGAGGATAAGTCACTTAAATTTTATAAACCATCAATTGTTAATCAGATTAAAGGTTTGATATTCAGAAACAGTCATTTTTATTCGGAAAGTACGAAAAAGTATACTTGTTTACAGGATTTATTCGATAGCTCAATACATTCAAATAAGTTTAGACCAAAAAAAATGTAAAGATATTATTATTTTTTAATTTTCGCGTACAAAATTTCCTGTAACCCTGTTTGTGAATAACAAACCTATAGCTCTTCTTCGAATCAAAAATATTATACAAAAGTTTTCATTATTTCTCCAGAAGAGTCCTTGCCTAAAAGTAGCTTAGAATTTTTCTAAATATACTACTCTTAG
The DNA here is from genome assembly GCF_907165205.1 of Coccinella septempunctata. Taxonomy (NCBI): domain Eukaryota; kingdom Metazoa; phylum Arthropoda; class Insecta; order Coleoptera; family Coccinellidae; genus Coccinella; species Coccinella septempunctata. The sequence continues at coordinate 20,122,052 of NC_058196.1, forward strand.
AGTAGATATGTTCATATACGTTCGAGTATACTTTTTTATAGATCTTAAGGCAAAGCAAATTTGACTTAATTATTTTGAAACAATATTAGTGTGATGGTGCCGATTTGAAAATTGATCAATATAAATGCTTAGGAATCTGACTGATTCGAATAGTTGAAAATTGGGACAAAGTTACAATCAGATTTTTGATTTATTGATCTTTTTGTGTAGAAAATAATAACTTTCGATTTATTCTCATTGAGAAATGAGTTATTTTGATCGAACCAAGTTGGATTTTAGACAAATGTGACTTGCTCTTCGTATCAGCTCTTCAAAATCTTCAGCTTTAGTCAGTAAATTTGTGTCATCAACAAAATTGACGATATTTCCTACGCTTATTTGGATAGTGTCTGTCAAGTAGTTCAGGTATACACAGAAAAATGATAACACTTCCCTGATCATTTCTTTTCATTCTTTGAAGCAATCAAGATTTGAAAGCAATTTTGGTATATGTGCTAGTAACTATTTTTTTTTTTTTTTGAAGACAAGTAGGACTTCAGCCATCTGCTCTTGATTGATTATAATAATGCCCCTCCCTTCGTTTTAACTTCTTGTGTCACCCTGTGAAAAACAGATTCATACAAAAGATTAATGATTCAAAATGAATTGTTGAAAAAATTTCTTTTCACATATGAAGGTTGTATTGATATGAAGGTATTACAATTGATATTTTCTTAATTGCAATTGATATTTTCTCAATTTCAATTCATATTTTCTTTATTTTCTCAATTACAATTGATATTTTCTTACTTATAATCGATATTTTCCGAGATATTTTCTTAATTACAATTGATATTCATTGAAATACAATTGACGATCTGAATTACAATTGACGGTTTCTGAAATAAATTTGACGAAACTGAATTTCAAAGGACCATTTCTGAAATTAAGTTGACTAATCTAAATTGCATTTTTTGATGTTTTCTCAAATGAACTTTACTAATATAAAATGCAAATGATTTTTTCTAAATTTCAATTTATTATTTCAGAATTATGTGTTTGCAATTTCTGTCGATTTTAGACCAAGTTGATAAAGTTACTTTGACCAGCCGATTCGTCATCTATCGAAATGTGATCAGTGCGAGAGGTTGAGGAAGAACAATTGATTTTGTGATTTTTCCAAATCTACTTGTTTCAGAAGAAATCATGGGGTCATTATTTTTGTGCAAACAAACCGAATGTATTTTTTCGAGCTACTCAACAAATCACGAACTGTCAAGATCCCGAATTGTGGAATGAAAAACTGTCGAGACCCGTATCAGAATTCTGGATTAAGAGGCTCACTCTGAAACGTAGTCATCACCCATACACCGAATCCGTTCAGTTTTCCCGTTGCTTTTTGTATCACGCGTGGGTACGTTCGTCCACACAATGGAACGAGGGATAGACGTTCCCGTGGCTGCAGAAAAAAATAGCGAGCCAGGTTATCGCGTTTCCCATCGCTGCAAGAACGTTTCGTCAGTTTCCCACAATGGATCCAGATCTGGACGTCCGTCCTCGTTGCTCGGAAACAATGACACCGCTAAAATAAAGGGCTGATAAGGTGAAAAAGTTACTGATGGTCAGATACACCGTCGGTTGAGCGAGGTGTGATAATAATGGAGGGATTAACGTTTTCGAGAAATTTATAATTGGATCAAAAGTCGTACACTTTCACGCATACAGAATGTTCTTTTAAAGCGAGTTTTAAAGGTTCATTTTTTAAATGATCAAAACTGCCTCTAGCGACAACCGATTTGACAATTGGCGTTTTTAACTACCGTTGTGATACGTAAACAATATAGAGGATTATTACACAGGCCAACAAAATGAAAAAAAAATTTGGTGCCGGAAATCTAACATCTGATTTTAGATGTTTTTAATGTGCTGATTCCAAAAATGCCACCAGATTCTTCCTATCAGCTCTAGTTTCGGAGATACACGTTACAGGTTAAATGGTTTATTTTTTTCTGATAAAGGACAACAAATAAAGAGCTAAATATGTTCTTTTACATAACGGTAACAAATATGGCTCAATTCCTATTGGTCATTCTACTACCATGAAGGAAGAATATGAAACAATAGCATTAGTTTTGAGAAAAATTAAATACGAAGAACATCATTGGTCAATTTGTGTTGATTTAAAAATGATTAACTTCCTCCTTGGACAGCAGAGTGGTTATACAAAATATCCTTGTTTTTTGTGCCTTTGGGACAGCAGAGCTAAAAATGAGCACTGGGTTAACAAAAATTGGCCTTCAAGAGGAGTCATAATTCAAGGAATACAAAACGTGATCAACGAACTTTTGGTTTCAAGAGGAAAAATCTTACTTCCGCCGTTGTATATCAAGCTAGGCCTAATGAAGCAATTTGTGAAGGCTTCAAATCGAGATGGAAATTGTTTCGGGTATTTGTCACGTAAATTTCCTGGCATTAGCACGGAAAAACTAAAAGCTGGATTTGATGGTCCTCAAATAAGGCAACTTGTTAAAGATCCACAATTCACCACATCAATGAACGAGACTGAATCTAATACTTGGAGTTCATTTGTTCAAGTAGTACAAAATTTTCTTGGCAATCATAAAGCAGAGAATTACGTGGAATTAGTGGAAACTATGCTTTCAAATTTTAATATTCTCGGCTGTAACATGAGTATAAAAGTTCACTACCTCCACAGCCACCTAGATCGTTTTCCAGAAAACTTGATTGTAGTGAAGAACAGGGGGAAAGATTCCATCAGGATATTAAAACTATGGAAGATCGTTATCAAGGACGATGGGATAGCCACATGATGGAGGACTACTGCTGGAGCCTTCAGCGAGACTGCCCTAGTAAACTCCATTCTAGAAAATCGTATAAAAGAAAATTTTTATGTGATTAGTGACTAATGTAATTATGTAAATTAAGTTTTTGCAATAAATACTTAAATCCATGTGTCTTTGTTTATTTAACTGTCAATAGTAATATTATATATTATAACAGTTATAACGTAAATTATATACACAATTTTTTTTGAAAATCTCAAAAACTAGATCTGATAGACAAAATCTGAGAACTTTTTTACATTCTGCATCCAAAAATTACTCAGGAACAGTTAACAAATCGCAGGCACCAAAATGTGTGTTGGCCTGTGTTATTGATGAAGAAACAATTGTATTAATAATCATGTGTATTCAATTAAATTCATCTTCATGTAGTAGGCTATGGAAATATGAAGGTCGATAATCTGTGCCTAAACATACTTCTTAGCTTCTACAGTACCATTTTCCAAATGAACTACCAAGTTAACATTCAGAGTTGTGTCAAAGTATCAGCAAAGTATAAAGATGGATTTTCCGACGTGTAAGAACAATTTCTTATTGAATTCTTTTTCAGAAATGAAGAAAACAGAATATTCTATCGATGAATGTTTCAACATTGCTGTAGAATATCAATCTTTCCATAGCACAGTTTCTCGATGTGTTAGCGTTTTCCGAGGCGTTTTCCAAAGAGAATCCAAGAGTTGATCAACAATGTTGAAACTGTGAGGACAAAATCTCCACGAACCTCTGTTCGGGTTTTATCTCAAATGCCAGGAGTCTCCATTGGCACATGTCACGCGATGTTGAAAGAAGACATGACTTTGTTACATACATATAGGTATTTGAAAACCAGTCAGTGGTTCCTCAACCAAATTTATTTCTGACGAAGCCTTGTTTTTTTTCTGGATAGGTATGTCTAACTTTGAGGATAATGATGCAGCCACAAACCAAAAACGTTCTTTATTCAGACATTAATCATATCACCATATTGATACGTTTCCTAATGTGAGCCAACTGAAGACTTATTGAAAAAACTCAAATTAACCTTAATGCTTTCATTTTAATTGACGTTTTTGAATTGGTTAGACGATTTAAGAAGTGTTTGGGAACATATTTTTCAGATACTTTTATTCTCGCTTTAATTGAAGTAGAAGAACAAGAGCAAAGTGTTCAATTAGTTGAATAAAATTCTGAAATGAGTAGTAGTAGAGTGAGTGCATTTATGGATAACCCACATGGACGACTATGGCGTAGGATATTTCCCTCAAAACGCATCTCCAAATCAGTAGGAATTCTCGCATGATTGGAGGAAAACTGTGAAACCATCCTAAATGGTTGTTCAAACGAAGCCACTTCATTCGAGGATCTACAACCAACCGGATTGAAAACAAGGTTTCATACATCGGCGTTGTATACCTAAATCCGAGCCTAAATCATAAATGAAACAAGGTGAATAAGAATAAGTAGGGCAAGTATCAAGATGTAGATGTATTTGATTTCTTAGACTTTTCAATTCTTTATTGTGCGGGTAAAAAATAATAAAAAAACTTTTTGAGAATTCTAAACAATATAAGGCTTCTTCTGAATCCTGCGTCTGGGAAGAAACTCAAGCATCAGTTTGTGAAACTGCTGGCATCACTTTGTCAACCTCATTAATCAATTTGTTTCAAGCTCTTGGTTGGTTTTGTTGTTAATCCATTCTTTTCTTCGACAAAGGCTGCTTCCATAAAATAACTTTCGGCCTCATTTTATGTTGCGTATCTTGTTAGTAGCAAAATGTTTTTAAACATCTGAAAAACCAGGTACATTATTCGCTGAAGCCTTCCTTACATTACTTGCATTGTAATTTGACAATTTGTAGTGAATGTCCAACATAACCACCTCTTTTAAACACATGAAATCGACCTTCAAAATACCACAACAACCTCAGGGGTTTTTGTTTTTTGAATGCTCGACATAACAATGATTGGTGGAAGGCAAAGTTTTCCTAGATGATACACTGCTCGATACACTGGTAAGCAACGTAATAGAACGAAAACTTGATAGTGTCACTAATAATTCACTGAGTAATTCACTATGTCACTTTTTACATTTGGAATGGATGTTTATTGTTCGGAATTAAATCAATCAAGTGCGTTAAATTTTCAAAAGATACACATATAGGTATATGAAATTTTTTATTGGTTAGTTATCCACTACAGTTTCAATGGGTTAGAAATTACATGTTGGTTCAACTCACCGAGTCCAAGTTGAAAAGAGAAGAAACTTTCTTCATAAATCCCTCTTCCTTCTTTTTTTTCCTTGTAGTCATGATAGAATCTATAGATTTCCCTATTTTTTCTAGAGTAAGCGCTCTCACTTCTTCCAAATGATCAAATATTCTTGAATTTGATCGACCCAATGAAGACAATAATTATAACTATTCCAGGATTATTACTTTTAATGCAACAGAAATGTTGATTATATTTCAAAATGCGATGAGGAGATGTTTTTTTTTTCAGTCGCTTCGAAACTATCATCAAAATTGGTCAAAGTTCACTGATGAATTAGTGCGAATATGAAAGAATTTATTGGTAGCGAAACTCAAAATTAATTTTGCCTGACTGTTCTCACAGCGATTTTGATTTTAATTCTGTATTTTTTACTGGAGGGAACTGAACCAAGAGTTAGCAACGTCTAAAATTTTGAGGTTATGTTAAATCCCAGATGCACAAATTCATACACAATATTTTCACACCGATTAATCCAGAAAAATATTCCTCATCCAAAAATGAACCGAAGCAATTTCCACTTTGACACTTTCGTTCACACATACAGTAAGGAATGGCACAATCGAAAAAACTGTAAACACAAATGGCACTATCCTCCTACATGTGTTCCAAAAGAACCTGTCTGAAATACCCTCTCACGTTAGTCTACGAAACAACAAAACTACAAACTTTCCCGGGTTCAGTCATCATTCGACACAATAACAACATTTTACCGGCAAAATAAGCTGATAATATTCAATGGCATTTCTATGCAACCACTTGTGGCTTGTAGCACAACAACCGACTCGTCGGTAGTCGATCAACGTACACGGAACCACCCGAAGCGTCAAGCAAAGCCGAAGGAATGTAGATTCGGGTCAAATCGGCGCATGCAACGTCATAAAACAATTGAAATGGATAAGGACCAAGTAGCACATGCGATCTTCGATATATTCAATCATGAGTGTGTATAATTATTTTGTATTGATTATGATTATAACGTATAAAACTGAGGAATCGAAATTAAAATTTAACTAGCAACTCAACTGTCTATAGTTGTTATAGAGAAGCTTTTTCAATGACCTCTACCTAGACGCTGGAAAAATTCGTTATCTCTGAGGTGAAATTACTCATAGTATCATAAAGTCGTTAAATATCTAATAAAACACCTATATTGTGAAATTCGTCATTTCGGCTCACTTTATCAGTGACATAGTTTCCCGAACACATTCGTATTATGATAAATATTTTATAACATTTTGGGAAATTCATAGAAGTCGAATAATTCCAATGAATTAAAGGAGTATTTAAAATGGATGTGTAATAAACTATTGATCCAATGTTGATTTATACAGGGTGATTCATAACTATTGGGACATAGACTAAGGGCAGATTGTTTGGATCAAAATATGGCGATAGGACCAAATATACCTCAATAAAATATTGCTGTGGAAAAAGATAGAGTGCGTTAAAGTTGAATTTTTTATAAGGGAACAGAATAATATTTTCTTCGAAGTTCGAAAGTCCTTTATTGAAAAAATAAGAAAAGGCATAGAAGTCGGAGGAGGCCACGTAGAACATTCAATTTAAGTTTATTCTTTTTATGTTACATTGTGTTTAATTATGCTTTATCATCGAAATAAATGAATAAAATAAATAAATCTTTACTTCAAATCCCCTTCCGATGCTCTGAACTGTTCAATTGTGTTTCTCTTAAAAACGGATGAAAAAATATACAGTGAAATTATAAGCAAAAAACGAAAAAAAAATTCAACTTTAACGCCCTCTATCTTTTTCCACAGCAATATTTTATTGAGGTATATTTGGTCCTATCGCCATATTTTGGTCCGAACAATCTGCCCTCAGCCTATGTCCCAAAATTTATGAATCACCCTGTATACTTTTATTATCTATAGATTCTATAATATAAGGGATGCGTAGGTAATTGACTGGACTAATGACACTGACCGCCGGTTTCACAGAGCTTGATCAGGGAATAAATGCTTGATTTACGGATAAACGTCAATTTCAATCATGATCATTCAGAATATCAAATTATGATCCATATACATCCATTCAACGATTCTCTATTGCTACACTTTCAACATATTCATAAATGAAAGGGTTTCAGTGATTTCGTTTTGGAAATCGAGTGACTGTCCAATCGTTGATCGCACAATCAAAGTTTTGTCATGAATGTGTCTTTTTGCCGAGTTATAACGTGAGATCAATGAAATTCGTCAAGTGGGCTTTGAGATTAAGTATGTTGAATTTCCGTCACTGAATTTAATTCTTTCCTTGAATCACTTCATCTTCGCAAAATATAAATATTGATGATGAATCGAGGTTTATATCAAGTTTTTTGTATTTTTTGTTATGTTGGAAGGTTCTGAGTACTTATTTCTGTAATATGAATAAACCACAGTAAGAAACTCAATATGTTCAATTCCCTATAAATATTGAATTGATGTGGCCACTACTTGATGAATATCCATAACTAAACTGAAGTAACTGGATTACATGATTCTTATTAAAATGAGTTTCAGGCTTCAGAGTTCTCTACAATTAGAATAGTTTCTGGAAATGTCCCCCCTTTGCTTCAAATACTTCTGAGATATTCAAAAACGTTATTTAAAATAAAAAGATAATGGTTAATTCGATTACTTTTTCAATGATTTTAATCCTCAGTCAATCCAAATCAAAAATAAGTATAACAAAGATAGAATTCTTCGAATGAGGCTATAGATAACAATCACGTGGTATAAGATCAAAGCATCTTGGAGAGAATTCTTCTTGGGAACTGCAACTAATGAATCATCGATCCCTAAAAACATTTCTGAGAGTAGCTAAGGTTTCTGCAGCTGTGTGCGCTCTGAAATACAATAATTTTCACGATAAAACTCAGGAAACAATTAAGTTTTCAAATGAAATTTCTTTTGAATGCACAATTTTTTATGATATTCGGACCCTGTTTGAAGTTATGGTAGAAAATCGAAAGGGTTATCGATTTTACTCCTCTGTAGCTGTAAGGGATGAGTAAAGAAATTAGTTTTAGGTGCATCTATATTCGAGGAAAACTTGCATGTTCGTCCTACTTTGAAAAAATTTGAATGAGTCCATAACCAAGTCTTGATCTTTGAAGCAACGAAGCATAACTCCATAAGAACTTTTCATCTTATTCTTATTATTTTAGGACCTATATCTAAATTCATTCCCATCAATCCTGGGACATTTTTCATATTTGATTAAAAAAATACCACAATATGAAAATATACAAAGAATTATTCACAGTACTCACAGACTAGAAGAATGTATCTTGCCAAAATCATTTCACAATAAATAAAATAAATTCTCCAGAAATATACGTAACTTATCATAATAGTCGAAAAGAGGTGAAAAAAATTGCGACCGATACAGAGACAACGCGTCAACAGACGGAGGTGAAATCAACGGAAAGATGGATCGGAAATAATAAGGGTGAAAAAAAATAGACGTATGTGGTAGCCTGTTGAATATTGAACCATGAAAATGAAAATGGAGTTGAAATAAAACCTGCACAGAGGTTTATGGAGCTCCTTGTTGATAAACTCTGCGATTCTCTTCTCTGATCGATGACTCTAACACAAACAGCACTTTGGAAAGATTGATAAATAATCTACAGCAACATTGGGATACTCAATCCTTAAATGGCTAGAACATTCATCAATAGAATGTTTCCACTCGCCTCCCATTTTCTCCCAATTTCTGAAGTAGGATTCAATAGCTGATGCATTTTGCACGCATCGGCAGAAAGAATTTACAGATTATTTAAATACAAAAATAATACAAAAACCATAAGGCTTACTTAGAGATTAACACAAGCAAACTCGAACTAAAAAAATGGTGTAGCAGAAGCTAAAATTACGTTAAGACTTAAAATATCATTCGAAAATTCATGGCCTACATGACGATAAATTTTATCGAACGAACGTAATATCTTTGCGAATATTTTTTCCTCATATATGAAATTTTAACTGCAAGGAAAGATGAAGACATTCTTGGAATTGAACCCTCCAGAAGATTACTGATTGATAATATGATTCAATCGTTATCACGTACGAATAACAAAATAAGCATCTGGACAGATGCTCTGATTGATTAACTCCATGCGATACAGATGGCGACAGCTCATGTTTTCATCCAAGTCTACCACACGAGTTTCCTTAAATTCCAAGTCCGAAATACAGTCGGTATGTCGATCTCTCATATTGTAAGAATTCTTCGTCAGAAGATTTCTTATGAATGAGAATCATACATCTTTGAACCTTCGTAAAACTCCCTCGACTAACCATCGGGGATTGGCTTTAAACATATCGTCTCTTTACCAAAGCGTCTTTCAAAATTTTTAGTTTTAAGATTTAGATTTAGTTCTTAGTCTTAGGTTTTTCAAAATTTTTGCCAAAGCTTTGGGCTGTGTAAAAATACTACCTGTGATATAGTTTTAATTAGTAGATAGGTTTTCTTTCGTTCCTCGATTACGCTTAACGACACACCTCTACCCATACTACATCATTGACACAAGAACGTCGGGGTGGAAGGGTGTCAACGGTTCAAAAATAGTCAGAGCGGAGACAAACCGGTTGTCTCCGACCATAGGTTAAGTTACTTATTATCTATTAGTTAGCCCAACGAAGGTTCTACTTATTCAATGAAAAACAATTCCCGAAATACCCTCTTCCCTTGTTGAAAATATTGGTGGAAATCTATAAGATTCGAACATTGATATTTTCAACTCTTGTATATTGTCCTATAACACCAGGAGTATTCATGGTTCTTCTGTTAAAATGGATAATATTCATCTGATGAGCGACGCTTCGTCTATACATTAATTTTTATCAAACCGTGTTCTACTAATTAAGAATCGTGCCAAATGTGAAGATTTGAACATATCGAGATTTAATGGTTGATAGAGTGCGTTCGAAAAAATTCATCGTCAAATGGAATGGAGGTTTGAAGGTCGACATTCTGTGTTTAAACGTAATTTTCAGCATATTTTCAGATAGTGGTTTCCAGACAATGCAGATGGATCCTCACGTCAGCCCGGGTAGCTCAGTTGGGAGAGTACCTGACCGGTAATCGGGGAGTCGTAGGTTCGAATCCTGCTCTGGGTGGTACTTTTTTCAGAATTCAATTCCTGTCTGCATGCCGTTAAAAACCTTCCTCACATTATATTTCCAGACATTAAAACTATCATTGTAATTTTCAGCTTCTGCTGCAAACTGTCAAGTAAGCGTTCCGGATTGTTATTGTATCGAAATTAACCCAAAATCGTAACGTTGGTTTTCACACACAAAAATTCACATTTTCAGTGCATGATTTTAAAGTGCGCCAATAAAAAACCTTTCCGCTGACCTAATAGCACTGCACTGCTAGCGGGTGAATTGAGAAGAGATGAATTGTGGAGGTTGCAGAAAAATTATGGTGATTAGAGAGTATCAATATAACTATGTACTACAACTTCAGCTTCCACCAGCTCCACACATTCTTTAACAGATATTATAGGGAACGATATCAATGTGATTTACTCAAAATGTCACTCGAATATGCCCTCTATGGACTTCTCGAATTGTTCGATTGGCCGCATAAATATCAACTAAGATGTCTAAAACTCTGGTGTATTCACTGATTCGATTTTGTTTTTAATTTCGTGGGGATATGGGATCAGTTTAGTTTTTTCCACTGTAGGTAGCGCTCTTTAGAATTCGACAGAGCATTGTCATTTGATATTTGAAAATAATTTCCTACGACGTACGAATATGTTGTATTTATAAGCGATTATTGGTGTGTGAAAATGTATTAGTTTCGAAAAAGGGGTGTAGAACATTCATTTATTCAACATGTCGTTCAGTAAGTTAAGTTTTCCATATGGACAATCAAGAGCTACAGCTAAGAATTCGGTGTTGTTGGAATTTGAAGCAAAACCAAATCAGATGAACGAACATTCGGGACCAATATAGCTAAGTTTTATGGAAACTTCAGCAATATTTCAAAGAAACTGTATTGGAAATACGTAAAGTGAATTGTGAGCATGTATTGAGAATCAGAAATACATAAATCTATTCGAGTCTGTTACTTCAAATATTCTTCCTGAGTAGATATAGTGAAAATTCTCTTTCCGTCAACTGAATATATTGGATATCAACTATGTTTTATTAAAATCATATTGAATTACCCCCCTCACGAATTCAAGTTGTCAAACGGAAATTATCTTGAAGAAGAACAGTAAATCCTCATTCAAACCCTTATTCGATGGTGTTGAAATATTGACAGATTTGTTTTTATAACGAAAATTGAACTGTAAAGCACAAATATTCCAACAGCTGACAAAATGCACCAGTTCAAGTTCATATTTTAAACTCGTTGGACGTTAATCGACATTCGATATCAACGCAAAACAAAATAAAACGAGAGAGTATCATTGGATTTCTTTTGGTAGAACAAGGATAGAACGAAGCAAATGACATGGTGGCGCCGCCACGAAACTGATCCCATATCCCCGATTTTCTGAAATGTTGATGCTTGCAAAAAGTGATAAGTGCACACACCAGTGTTTTAGACATCGTAATATCAACATTCCGATGTGAACATAGAAAATTTATAACGTGTCGAATTTGACTAGGTCTCGATAGAAAATATTTGCAATCAAGAATTCACATTCAATTCAAAATGTGGTCGACGGAAAAATCTTGTAATCAATCTTAATAGCTTTCATCAATAACCTAGTTGATCAAATAACTATTTCATATCTACTTATCCATTTGTGCTTATCGCTTTCATGGAATCCTACTGAGTGTAGGCAATTGGCATACCCAATCGAATAATTCGAATTTCCATACAACTTTCTAGACCACTTATACACAATCCCCTAGCGCTAAACAACTCACATTTTCTCAGAAGTTATAACTTATATAACTGCCGTCTGCAGATTCGAAAGTCTCCTCTCAAAAACTCATATAACACTTTGGCAAATATTCAAAGTTCGCAAGCTAATTGAGCAATTTAGACCTTAATGTTCGGCCAGCTAAAACATGACTGAACTTCCCGAAATATAAGTTGTTTGGAGGGTGATCATCCGAAGTCTTGGTGGGTAGTTTGTATCGTCCCACGAGATTCGCATTATGCATACTTTATGGGGGATGAAGCCCTCATTCTACATCGCAAGAACGACTAGGGTGACCGTTTTCGAATCTTTCGATGCTCATCGCGTATTACCCTTTGCAAGGCTTTCATCGAGAAGCTGTTATTATTCGAGACTTCAGAAGTTGACAATTTTTTGATGAAAAGTAAGATAAAACCCTACAAATATTGCGAAAAATTTTCAAATTTCAATTTTGAAAAATATTCTTAAACTTTTTCAAATCACTTTTTTCATTGAGTGTACAGGGTGTCCCGAACACTATACTCACTAAAGTCAACTCAAGAACTACAAGGCTTTGAAAAAATCATTCCGATCTTTTTTTTTCGAATTAATGAGATCAGAAAGCAGATGTCCATAACATTAAGTCTTTATCTTTGAAGCAAAGTATTTCTTCAACGAAGCATTTCCAGACATACACCTCCATAAGTATTTTTCTTCCTCTTTTGAGGTACTGAACCCATATCCAAATTCATTTCCATTAATTCAATAGTTGTCATGGTTTATGTGATACTGATAACGAACCACAAAAAATTAACTACCATTTTAGAGACATAGAGGAGAGTTGGTGTTTTTAAAATGGGACATCCTATATTTTTCAACGCAGTTTTTTAGTTGTATATTCGTCAAACAGCATCCCGTTACCGGTTTTTCAAAAATTATTCAGAGATTTAATTGATTCTTCAATCAACTCATATTCTTCAATAAAGATACTGTTATGGTCCATTTTGTTTTTTTTTATTCAAATATTATATGAATTGAATACAAAAACGAGAACACAACTATTTGGCGCTCAATGTGTTAGGCCTTATTTTAAATTTGAATCATTTTTCAATTTTGAAGAGGTCATTATGAATAATTTAAAAAAAAAATCAATAAATATGTTGGAATGTAAACTAATACCTTGGAATTGAGGAGGAGAAAGGGGGAAGAAATTATTGAAGAACAGGAGGGAAGCAAGGATTGCAGTGAAGTGGAAAAATGATCAGGTGATTTACAATTATTGATAAGAATGATGATGGATCAGACTAAAAAGATCGATGAACAGAGCAGGAAGATGAACATAGAAAGAAGACCGAATTTGAGTTGAAAAGAGAGATGAAAGAATAATTCGAAAAATTATAAAACAAAAAGTTTACAAAATATGAAAAGAATTGTCAGACAAGATATCAAGAATTCAGGCCATTGAAAGAATATAAATCAAAATTTGTAGAAGTGCAAAGAGACGTTTGAAATTGAAAGACACTGAGTTCAGGGGACATCAGTAGTTATAAGGTAATTTAGGATATTTAGTTGAAATATTTGTATAAAGGCATTTTTTAATGAATTAGAAATTGTTTGTTGTTTGCTCTATTTCAAATTTATTTTTCATTACATGTAATATTTTCACTGCAAAAAGGGTTTGTAAGCTGAAAACCCATTTGAGAGTTGAGTTTCGGGCAATTTCAAATTTAAAGTTAAAATTCAAAGTTTTTTTATTGATGTTATGGTTTCATTTACGTATTCAATTCATTTAAAATGAAAAAAAGAGAATCAAAACGAACCATAACAATACCTAATATTATATAAGAAGGAGAAATTATAATTTTTCGAAAAAATTGATAATTTATCTAGGTACCTTTTAGAAATATAGAGGCCTTCAGGTTTTGGTTCACGAATTAGAAGCAAAAGGAACTTGTAACCGAAAGACAACACGTAGCATCACATGGAACGGTCAATAACTGTCAAAAAATGAGGTTATGCCTGGTTGACCAAATAACAGCTTTGGATTTCAGGAATCCATCTTTGTTTACCTAACCACCGGAAATAACTGATTATCTTGAATTCTGTAGGTTTATATGTACCTAATCTACATTTGAGATTGTCAAATTATGAAATAAAAACCCTGAGGTTTATTTTCTGTAAGGTTTTGAAATTGAATGAAAAGGTTGAAGAAAATTTCCGCATTTTTTTTACCGTTACATGGGTTTGATGGTTCCGAAGATATTTCGAATACAATACATATATGCAAAAATAATACCACTGGTGAATTATTCAGCAGAAATTAATCTAGTAATTGTGCTTACTGTAACATTTTCTAATGAATAACTTCACCATTTGGCTATTTGGCCCATAATTTTTTGCAAAAGTCATAATTTAGAATGCAGATGTTATCTCGGCGACCGATATATTCACCCTTCGATTCAGTCACTGCACACCACAAAAAATAGTGACTCATAAAACTGTCATATGTTCGGTACACCGTATTCGCAATTTTTCGAAACGAATATCTACTGCCTAATAAAAAGTATGGAAGTATTGAACATGAACGAAAATCAAATTCCACAATTAGTCGGATGCAAAAACTCCATCATCGCTTCAATTATTATCGACATCACAGGCGGCTGTGCTAAAACCCCAAATTATGTTGGTAAGAGCTCGTTCAGTATGGTTTTGGCTTGCAGAATTCTATCAAGTTGGTTCTGGGAATAACACTGACTGAATAGCACTGACAGAAAATTTCAATTGTGTTTCGTGTGTTTTTTTTTTATATTCCAAATTGGGAAAAATATTGTATCAATAATGAATGCTGATCGATGAGTTCTGAATTTGAGTATTTTTCAGTGCAAATTCTTATCTATAGGTTGTATTTATATATTCTATTTTGTAACCAATTTGGATCTTTACTGCCTGCTTTGAAGTCATCTTGTATAAAAATGTATAATCTTACCTGATCGCTGTCGTTTCCTTGCCAACTGTCATTTCCCTGCAACAAGAAAACGATAATGGATCATTGAACTCATAGAAATACCGAAAGCTATAAATATCCATATCAACTACAAATTGTCGGGATAATTAAGATTCTTTCAAGTTTCCATTATTATTCTGCGTAGTCATAATTTTATAGAAACGAAACTGTACATATATTTTAACAGTAGATTACCATTTTGCCTGACTCGGCCTAGATGAAAAGATTCATCCACTTATTCTTTATAATGAGCTATGCTTACACTGAAAACCTGACACTGCTGTATTTTCAAGCATTAAGTATGCCATTCACCCTTGGAAATAATCTACTACATATTTTAGAAAACAAGCATAACCTCCATTTGGTGAACGAGGAAGTTCTTATATAGAGAACTCTAACGATTTGTCAAAATCAGCTAAGCGTTTGTTGCCGTGGGGCACACAAGCTTTTCCCTCCATTGATTCGCATGCTGTTTTGTTCGAGTATTGTGTTTTGTGCATGTTTTTGGACAAAATGTTCTTTCCGACGTTAGATTAGAGTGATTAGACTATTACTTTCTCAGAAATGCCTCTTTACAGTGATAATAAAAAGCTTTATGTGCCCCACGGTAACGAACAATCAGCTGATTTTGACAAATCGTTAGAGTAGCCTATACAATTAAATAAGTAACCACAGTTTCTCTGGCGATAAATCTATAATAATAAAAGAGGATCTATGGTTTACTTCAAAATGCTTTATTGTTCAAACGATCGCACCAAATTGGACCATTCTTTTTTTGTTGTGTTTATTATTGTAAGGGCAAGGTTTATATAACAAAATATTCCCAAAAAAACTTGTACAGAACAGAAAAAAAGGCATTCCTTTTTCTTACGACCAATCGAGCAATCACGATGAGTTAGTTATTATTATCTACCCTAGAAATAATTTAAATGGCAAAACTAGGTTTGCCGGGTCAGCTAGTGTTGAATATTCTTCTCGCGATCTGTAGTTCATTTTCGATAATAATAATTCCGAATTCAGATTGCAACCACCCATATTAGCTCTGATATTAATCTCCAACATGTAATCATTTATTAAGTATCGATTGATGTGTTTTCCTTGCATGAAAAAGTGCTCTGAATATCACAAGTATGATACCAGACATAAGGATACAATCTGCCTACCAACTCACAACAAAAACTTCAACAATCGCCTCTATATGCTGGAATCACCTACTAGAGTGAATTAAACAACTAGAGTATTTTAAATTCGAGAAAATCATTAAAGATTTCTTGCTGAAGAAATGTTTTTACAGCTAAGAAGAATATTTCCTCTTTAAATTACTTTGAATTTCCAATTTCTTTTTCCTGTTCATTTCTCTCTGAAATGGCCTATACGAATGTAGATTTGTCTTATGGGATGTAATAAATGATTATGCCTCCCTACAAGAGTTACCAGGTTCAAACATACCCTAATTAAACTTTCATTTTCGCATCAATGAATGATTATTTTCTGCAGTAATACACCAATCACTGAATTTTCGCGATAAGTCTATCGACTTAATTAATCGAAACTGTGTTGCTTGAAAACCATTGTGCTGGTAAATGATCTTAAGTGTCCCTTAAAACTTGGGTACCGCTTGTGGAAACGGGCATTAAATCCTCATTGAATTATAATTTGACCGAACACTGTTTGGAACCGAGTGTTCCAAAAATCGCGCATGTAGGTTCATTGGACGCAGAATTGAATGCTCGACAATCTACAACTTGCATTATGACTACTTTCATCCTCTAGGATACTCGACTTTCGAAGATTTTCCACAAAAAACAACTTTAACACGAACCCAATATTCAAATTTCCTTGAGTGACCCAGTCAAGGTCAAATTTTTGGTCGCCATTTGTTCAGCGTATAATACGTATTCCCAGTCGAAAGATAATCCTTTCAAGATCAGAGTCACGAACACATCCGAACAACCGGGCTCGAAATGGAATGAGTTCAATTCTCAACAATTAATCTTATCTCCAGATCGATCCCAGTCTCTGCAAATGATCATATTATTACGGCCCTAGCAACACGCCCAGTCCGCAGACTGCCGGACTTCTACGCTTTCTTGACCCATCTATATCTGATTAAGCTAGAATTGAACTCCATCAATTTATATGATTGGGAGGGTTCGATTATGTCGGTAACGTTTACTCGGGCGAATACGCTGTTGTTCTGCCAATTGATGATCGGAATTCGTCTTGGACGCCGATGCAGACCCTAATGAACGGAGGAATTTCCATTTAGCGACCATCATCATACCTTCGTGCCTGGGTCCATCGAGGAAATGTTCATTACCGACTGCTTTATCAATCGTGGCTGCGAAGGAAGAACTTCAATAGAATCCCTCCGAACGGTGGATTTATGGAATCGACTTGTGAAATTTCAAAGATGAGTAATAGGAATATTATGTTTGACCGCTAAGAAATATAAGTGAACATGCCGTATGAATATGAAAATCGTTATGGGCAAAGAGTAGAAAGATAGTAAACGAAGCGACTATAAAGTGATGTGAGTGCCATCTGTGTTTCAAATGTGTTTCTAAGACCCTAATGCCCGTTTTCACCAACGATCCCTAAACAAGCCCCTATCTAAGTATTTCTTAGCTTTAGGGAGTACCTAACTCTACCCTTAATATAAATTCGTTTTCACCGTACAAAGGTACACATTGTTAAGAAATACTTATCTAGGGAATGGATAGGAGCTCGTAGCTACGAAATTTGGCTACGAGGGTAGGGGAAAGTGGGGGAATTGGGAACACTTAATTTCAAGCGCTAAAAAATTATACAAAAAATCAATAAAAATATAAAACTTCCATCAAAAAATGAACTCTGCTCATTTATGTACTAATCGGAAACAAAAAAGTATAAAAAAATCAACGTTTCCTTAAAAATATCAACGAAAACAAAAAATACTATCGTTTCTATTTACCCGACACCCTATGGGGTAATTGTGAACAGTCCCGGGGCAAATAAAAATGAAATGGGATGATTAGAAATGGCACATATCACAAAAGTATCAAGTATCCACTGCTTGTTTCTCTCAGTTGCAGCTCAGCTTAATGTAAGCTTTTCGTTTCTTAAATCTTCGAACACACAGCGGGGATATTCACTTCTATATTTCGTTTCGGTCTTCTTTTTATGATTTCTTGGTATCTAGATACAACACATTTCAACGTTAAAGTATTTTTGAACTATCAACCAGAGCAGCACAAAAGTGATTGGAAACGAAAGGGATATAAGGGCGTTCCCAATTACCCACCTGATATCGATTCTAATTACCCCAAGTTATCAAAAGAATTAAAAATGGCTGGCATTCACTTATCCATTTTCTTTCAACTTCAAATCACGTAGGTTTAGAAAACACATAGTACCAGTATGGAATCAACAGAATATGGCACATCTAAACTTCAAAATAAGATAGTTACATCTGTTATAACACTCGAAAAAATTATAGTTGAAATGCGAAAACAATTCTTCGACTCGCCGTTACAAGAAATATGCAACTTATCGTCGCGAATTCTGACATAAGCCCTGAGAATCGCTAGATGAATCCGTTGAAAGTGTTGAAGGCAGGGTCGCACATGAGGAAGTATTTTTTATCTAGCTGTTCCCAATTACCCGCCGTTCACAATTACCCCACTCTCCCCTACAGACGTAATGGTTCACCGAATCGCACGATTGTCTTGCAAACAGATATCCGTTTATTTTCTCCTGAAATGTCCTGTGCCCTATATTCATTGTTTCCCTGTAATGAATTAAAAAGAAATGTATTTCGTATCAGATTTCAACAGTATTTCGAAAACATAAGGATCTGTGCTCGTGACATTGACCTGTCGTTGTAAATTGACGTTAAAAATATTATTTTTTTGAGAGAAATTACGCAAGTATCTGGCTTTTAAATCCGAGTAGTCATGAAAAGAGAAAATACATGTGAGCTTTTATAGAGAACATAGTACTCCGCTCTACACATACACACCTACATAACACTGGATTATGTGATTTCTGATTTCTATATATTGTTCAATATTCATTCCCAAATTTTCAATTTCCTATTGATAATAATTCACTCAACTTACTTTCTATAGAAAGAAACATTCATCTAAATAAAATAGTTCCGTACTAGTTTTTTTTATTAATACTCATAAAGACAGAAACATAAATCCAATATTCCCTTTGCGTTGATAGTCATACAAATCATTCTATATGGTGTCACATCCTCCTTCCTACTTCCATTGAATATGTTCAAAATTTTTCACACAATTTCAACACAACTGCTTCCATTCATTTGTAAGAACAAGCTCTGCTTTATTGGTATTCGAGCGATTTCTACTCTTGAAAGCTCTCAAATATTATTGTTCATTTGCTAGAAATTGGTGTTTAGGAAGTTATCACTGTGGAGGGGTTTTTAGTTCGATCACTTCCCAAACAACCGTGTCTCTAAATAAATATACAAATCTCAAACAAACCCCTCAAAATTTGATGATTGGGATTTCGAAGAGCGATCATTTCCACAAATTCACGACTAACGTATATCCCTTTTTCAAAAAAAATTCTTTTTGCGCATCGTAGACATGTCAAAATCCGCTGTCACTTTATTAGGGATTCGATAGGGTATCGACTTTCGGGCATTTAAAATTTAGGGTGTCCCCTAGCACTTAAGAGTTCCCTAAACGTTGGTGAAAACGAAACTGAAGCTAAGTGTCACTTAAATGGGCTTAGGTATTCCTTAAAATTTAGGGATCGTTGGTGAAAACGGGCATAAGACTGGTTAAAATATTAATTCGAGGGACATTTGCAGAAACATATGAAATTTCGCTAGATATCAGATGTTCATTTTGAGAAAAATGGTTTTGAATATTTCGATTCTCGTACCTCCTTTTGTTTATCTAGCTCGTTCTAGTTGCTGACTTTTGAAATTTTTTGTCTAATTTCCTGGTGAAAACCTCTAAATATCGTTCAAAAATTATTGCATGGTGAACAACTGTAGATCAAATAAAATGGATTTTCCGAAATTAAGTTTTTCACTTTATTAAGGATAATAGAAATAAAAATAGTATTTAAACTGGTAACATTTTACTGCAAGTCAATTGAGAACTGTTCATCCACGTAAATTGTTGTAGGTAGGAAGCATTTCTTGCATGATGGGCACATTTAGGGGAATTCATGACTTTTATATGTCCATTCAAAGATTCTCAATTGCTACTCTTTCAATATAGATATTCAGGTTTTATCGATTTCGATTTGAGATCAGAATTACTGTCAAATTGTATTTTGGAATGTCAAAGTTTTATGAAACATGCTGTTACTGTTTGGTTCATTCATTAATCAATTTGTAAGAACATTGTATCATAAAGAGACCATACCAGAAAGAAATAATAAAAAAGCATAAAGATACTAAACTGAGGGGCTAAAATACAGATCCTGTATATCTCTGTAAGGTTTTTTTAATAGTGTTGCTGAAAATTCTGTATATAATATGTAAGTAACTGAAATGCGTATGCTATGATGGTATATTGAATATTGGTTCATCTTAATTTCCGATATAAATTGTACAAATTCAACTAAGTAAACTAATTCAAAACAACGTATTGCACAGAAATAACACCTTTCACGTATCATAGCAGATTACCGTATACTCTCGTGTGTTAGTCAAAGCTCTATTCGTTGACCACAATTTCAAATTCTTGTCAATCTATATTAATAAAAGAGGATCTATGGTTTACTTCAAAATGCTTTATTGTTCAAACGATCGCACCAAATTGGACAATTCTTTTCTTGTTGTGTTTATTATTGTTAGGGCAAGGTTTATATAACAAAATATTCCCAAAAAAATT
Organism: Coccinella septempunctata; assembly: GCF_907165205.1. NCBI lineage: Eukaryota > Metazoa > Arthropoda > Insecta > Coleoptera > Coccinellidae > Coccinella > Coccinella septempunctata. Next base: position 20,142,880 of record NC_058196.1, read on the forward strand.
GTACAGAACAGAAAAAAAGGCATTCCTTTTTCTTACGACCAATCGAGCAATCACGATGAGTTAGTTATTATTATCTAGCCTAGAAATAATTTAAATGGCAAAACTAGGTTTGCCGGGTCAGCTAGTTTTCTATAAATTACAAATAAAATATAGCACATCCGACAGCATATTACATTGATGTCAATATATTCCTAACAATGATCGTATGAAAACGAATATCCTAGTCACAAAACACAAACATACTTTGGTTGTGTCGCTCACGATGTTTGTTTTCTGGTCTCAACAGAGTCGGTATTAAAATTCAACAAAAGGAAAAGAATTCGAATTTCGCGCTCTTCAATTATAAAACTGTTATTGAACAGTTTTTCTGTATTGACAGTACGTCTTCAGCGCCATCTCATTGTCAAATGTGTTTCTACTACCCCAAATGTAGTCGGTTTTTAGTACTAGAGATACGAGGGCGTTTCCCATCTTTCTATTATATAATCTTTGTTTAAAGGTATTGCAACGTGTCAAAATTCAGAAATTATGTTTAAATGATTGGATAAAAAACAACCTACCTCCTTATCAACCATAAATTGTTAACACTTTCAAGATTAAGACAGGTGAATAATAAACGTAATTAGTTCTTCTTTATCGAACTTTCAAACCACCATCACTGAAAGAATTACCAGAAATGTCATTTCGTCGAGAAAGAGTAGATGGTTTCGGTTTCATTTTACCTCGTCAGAGCAACACAACTGTTACCCCGCCGAAAATGGAATGAATTTCTGATCTTTTATTCGATGTAAATATATCCTTATGGTACGAGTATTTATTTATCTCATACTTCAATTCTTCTTCCTAGTAGTTATCGACCCATTAGATTATTAAGGGTTCCTTGCAAAATTTTACAGAGAATTTCAGGATTAAATCGACTGTAGCCTCACCGCTAAAATCAGGAACCTTATAAACTAAAAACAGGAACAGCATTTGTGGGTTTTTCTGCAGCACATGACACAGTATGGAAGAATGGTTTGATTTTCAAACTAGAAGATTCTGTGAAATACCAATTGCAAATTGAATTTTCGAGAAGTAACTGAAGTACAAATAACAAATATTCACTTATATTTCAATTGAGTATAAGTAATGCCCAGCTTGGATTTTCGGATACCTAATACTTTGAAGTGGGCTTGGATTTATTTTGAACCCAAATAGTGAAGAAATTATCCGATTCATAGATATGTCAACAGGTTTAAGATTGGTGAACATATATGAGCCCTATTCATAACGAATTCGCTCTAAGGAGCAAGCAACTCCTTAACTACTCTGTCAAGGAGATGCTCATTATTGTTCCCCAGGAGATTCCACAGGGAACATCCTAATGGAATAAGCGATATTGTGGATTTCCTAATATCTATAACCTGAAGACATCAAATCCCTCAGAAGCTATTACTTCCATTTGGATGAATGGGGTGCTGAAACTTCCACAATAATAATTTCACCCTTTGACCCGGTTTGATAACAGCCTACTTCGGTTAATTTTGCTGAGACCACGATCTCGGTGGTTACATTAACAACTTCGTTAACTACACCTGATAAATTTTCCACATGTGGAGAAACATCTTGAACACCGCTTTCACATTACGAGGGCAATTTCTGCCTGTTTTAATGATCTCAATTATAGCACCCCAAATGAGCAGAGCGTGCAAGCAATCCATGAGTACTCACCCTTACAACCAGGGGGGACTGGATCTTAATATTATTCTCCGAAAATTCTCCGGAATGATTTTGTCTTCTTCCATATTGAAACTGAACGAATAAGGGTTCTACCCTCAAACGAGGTTTCAATGTGATCGATATAACATTGTTTGAATGTAAGCGATGTTAAAGGAGTCCCAACCATTTGTTTGGAAAATGGCTGTTTACTTTCATCATAATTTTTATTGAACAAGGTGATCAAAATGTATTATATTCATAAGTGATAACACATTTTATATCATAGGATTCTCCTTGGAAAAAAGTACCCCCCGTTATTTATTTTCAAAACGGAGAAAAATGGTTTTTCTTTCTAAGTAATTAGAAACTATTTTTCTGATGAGAAAAAACATGACTTCAAGTTATAGCTAAGCAGGAAGATCTTTTGGAAGAAATCAGAGCAAGGTACTGAATTGCTATCGGAGTGTGTATAATATTTTCATTCAGTTCATCCAACGAACAGTAATAGAGAGATGATGACCAAAATTGAAATTGTCTAAATGACAATTTTATAATAGTTCAACGCACTTGAGGTCTTTGACTCGTACAAATATTTCAACAGTATATTCTTGACGTCAAAAGAAATACTTTTTTCCTATACCATTTTTTCCGATTCGGCCCTGATAAAAAGATACAGCCATTTTAAGTTTCAATAATGAGCTGTGCCACTCTTGGAAAAACAAAATTACCTCCAGAGTAATAACTAGCTAAATCTGTGACACTAGACATCTGTGGATCTTTTAAAAAGAGTTGCATTCGGTCAAAGTACCCAATTCATCGAATTTAACAGTTAATTTTTCATTTTTGAACATCAAATTATTTGAAAACGGCGTATTGTAGCAGAAAATATGAAGAATAAGTACTTTCATTTCACAAAAGGTTCAAGTATTCATTAGATATCGTCCAATTTAGTAACAAGAGTTGTTTTCTTTGAATTTTTGGTATTTTTATGGTACATAATGGTCATAATGAGAACACTGAGAGACGTGGGATATATCTTGTGTTTAAAAAAGATACACAAGTGTGGAGCTTTCAAAAAGAGTTGTATTTAGCCAAGGTAACCAATTCTTCGAATGTCATAATATGTACATTTTACATCAAAACATCAAAAACACGCATTATACGAGAAAATATGAAGAATACTTTTATTTCACAAAACCATCAAATATTCATTAGATAATGTCCAACTTAGTTTCCACAGTTGGGTTCATTGAATTTTTGGTATTTTTATTGATCGTAATGGTCATAATGAGAAAACTGGAAGACGTGAGTGCTATTCTGTGTTCGAAAAAGATTCATTTCATTGGATGAAACCGTTTGTGAAAATAACAATTTTTATGTTTTTTCGACAGCTTGCATCTTTTAAATCTCGCAGATTCGGAAAAAATGGTAAAGGAAAGAAGTTTTCCTTTGACCCCAAGAATCTACTGTTGAAATATTTGTATTTTGTGTTTTTTATTGTATTTTTTCATTATATTGTATAGTTATTGGATTATTGCCTTTTTTCAGCAACGGCATGATAGAAATATTTTGGATAATGCTCTGCAGTTTTTGTTTGATCAGTTCCTGTTTTTCACAGGGCAGAAGCAACTAATATACCGTACCATCGTCATAATTATTTTTGCAAAGAAAACTGAAACATAGTTGACAACTCCTGCTGACAAGTTTTGTTAGATTTCAATATTCGACTTGGATCTTGGATTCTCGCCTTTGGAGCGCTTTATCGGACATAGCGTTCACATGAATCAAAGTTTTTATAACATGTTCGATTATTGTTCGAGGCGACTAAAATCTCCTGGTGTAAATGAGCCCTCACTGATACAGAAAATCTCTCCGAGGAACCATGAAGTGAGTTTATTATTTAAGACGCTCAAAAGGCAACCTGTTCGATGGTGCCATTGTCATGAAGCAGTACAAATTCCGTAGTTATTATTCAGGATGCCTTCCAAAGAGACGTTTTAATCAATTTTAATGTCGCGTACTAATTGTTTTCGTCGAGCGTCCTCTCTCAACAGAATCGTGAATTATGTTTTAAAATTCCGGATACAGTCCACTTATGTAATCGGACTACTGGATTGAGCAGGGGCTGTTGGTAGCCGTGGACTTTTCCGAAAAAACGGAATGTATGATTAAGTCTGCGCTGAAAAAATGGACGACGCATATTACCCTTCTTGAACTGAATAAAACATAAGCAGGAGTTATAGAAGTTCAAATTTGAATGGAGGAATTTTCAACAGAATGCAATATAGGAAGAAGGATTATTCTCCAATAGAATACAATATGGTAACTCATCAAGTATTGTAAATTATTTGTCTCTACAAGTACAATGCTATAGCACCTCGGGTACCAAGATTTCGTATGTTTTATATTTCATGGAGAATTTTTGGTATTACTTCGATGTTTTCAATAATAGAAGGTAGTTCAATTGTACACTAGTGCATTTAAGTGATGTTAGAGTAATTCATTGAAAATCTTTTTTCCTATATGTATTGTGAGAACTGCTTGTTATAGATCGAATAATTTATTGTCAAAGTTTCGGTTGGGGATATTTTCCAATCAGTTTACTGAGAATTATTATTACACATGTGTTTACAATTCCTCCGACCTCAGTCAACTCTGTTAACCGCTCAATTACATATATGACTAATTACACTATTCAACAAGGGTTCTCCCACCTAAGAGATTTATATTTTTTTTGTTAGGTATTCCCCACCTTATTACAAAAATAATAGTACTTACGTTTGTTTAGCTCCCGTTATCAAAATAAAAGACATGCGTGAATTGTCCATGTTCGCACTTCTGTACCCTACGATACTTTATAAAATAAACAAACTATTGAAACAAGTTCGGTTTCTGGCAGCATTGAATGACTTTGAAAAAGAAGCCTGGTTGTCCTTTGTAGAAGTGACCAAAAATTTTCTTGGCAATCACAAATCTCCGCAATATGTAAATATCGTCAAAACGATGTTACAGGCTCATCAAAAAATGGGATGCAACATGTCCTTAAAGCCCGTTTGCAACAGCCGAGAATTCTCTGGAGAATTCTCTACAAAATTCTCGCAAGAAAACGGCAGAGATTATTTTATATGCAACTGAACAGAGAATTCTACCGAAAGTGCGTATGCAACGGTATATAATTCACGGCGCATGAATTTTCGAGCAAATTCTCTAGAGAATTCTCGGCTATTGCAAACGGGCTTAAAAATACACTTTTTGCAATCACATATTAATTTCTTTCCACAAAATATGGGAGCCGTAAGTGACGAGCATGGAGAGCGATTCCATCAAGACATCGCGTCATTCGAAAAACGCTACCAAGGCAAAGGGGAACCCTCTATGCTTGCTGATTATTGTTGGTCCATCGTTAGAGAAATACTGGAGTCGTCCTACAGCAGAAAAGACAAAAGATCTAAGCGATCGGAATCTTTTACACCATTGCAAATATTATAATGCATTGTTTTTGTTAAAAATCATGAATATAATTATTAAAAAACAACAAGAGCTAACTTCCACTTTTTATTTATCGTGCGTTTATACCTTGGCTACGAAGATTCAAAATATATATATTTTCCTTAGGTGGGAGAACAAAGCTATAATTTTGTCGATCAGTGTTATTGTTGTTGAGTTGTAGATTGGAATTAATATTTTTCCTTCAGAACCCGATGTGAACTCCTCAAATATGGTTCTGCGCTTAGTGGTAAGCCATTATGCTGGTTGATATTCTCTCGTCCTGGTTCCACCTTGGAAGGTCTGCTCTGTTAATCGTGTACACGCTCAATTGCTATGATCTACTTCTTAGACTAATCTAATCTACCCTCATATATTCTCATATTAATTCATCGTGCTAGATATACATGTTAGTTCTCAAGCCTTTTGATCTGCTCGAAACCAACGATTAGTGGTTTCCCTCATTAGTACTCTCATTTTGTACCTCTCATAACTTATCAAATGTATCTTCTATTCTTCTGATAGAGGTTCTAATTGTGCGTACTTGTAAGTAGTCCGTCTCTGTAAATGTTGCATTGATGAATTTTCACACTCTTCAAGACCAACATTATTTATATTAATTATAATATTCTTACTCTTCTCATTCAACTTATGATATAATTGCTCTGCTCATATCTAAATTATAATTATTTCTTGACCCAATACACTCAATGTATTGGTTTCACATGGATGACCAGACTTAGACAATTTAGTTTTCACCTCATGGCCTATCTCATAATTACAATTTATCATTGATTGCTCTGTCACTGTAAACGTTGTGTTAATTTTGAATTTATCGAACTTTCTCGAAGTCTAAGGCCCAGTTGCAGGAAAGTCCGTTAAGATTTGATGTCCCATCAAAATTTAAAACTGTCATTTTTGAAGGGAAAAATGGAGGATTAAGATTTTAATGAAGTTTTAAATTTGAATGGACTTTCCTGCGAGTGGACGTAAGTCTGGCATCAAGTGACTTCTCATTTGAACTACTCTGGATTACCTCTGTTTTTTAGTTGGATAATATCTCTCTCAAAATACGAACCATTGGTCGAAAATCAATTGCGGATTAGTTATAATAAAGCGTGGCGATTTTCAAATAGAACCGTGTGTTATAGGATTTTTATCCTTATACAAAGAGCGTGGATGTAATGAATTCACTTTTCACCCCAAAAAAGATAAGAGCGAAACATGCAGATCTGGCAATCTCCTGAAATATTAATATTGAATTCAAGAGGAAGGAAAACACTTCATTATTTCGTCGACCCCAAAATTTCAGCACAGCTTTGCGACTGCAGAATAGAAGTGGCGAGGAGTTTCATCTTTTCGGGAAGAACTCTCGATATATAGCAGGGTCAAAAGATAAAAAAAAAGCTGTAATGCATGGTTCCTCTTACGATGCAAGTACAGGTTATGAATATGAGCTTCGAGTTTCAAAATATATAATAGATGAAAGACTGGTCTATCCTTTCTTTTCAGAAATATACAGGGTTAGAACTATTTGGAGGGAGACTACAGGGATATCAAAAACCGTTAAAAATACAGGGTGACTCAAATAACAAAAAAGTTGTTTTATTTAAGGATGAGTGTGTTGGTGTAAAGAGTTCCAAAATATCTCTGATGGTTCCTGAGATATCTCGAAGAAATTGAAAATCAAGATTACCTTTTTTTCTTTATAACTCATTTGTTTTTGGAGATAACTACAGGAAATTCGGTTTGTACTGAAAATCCTATAGAACGATTATACCAGTATACTACTTTTTTTAATATTTAAGTCACCCTGTATTTTTAACTGTTTTCGATATCCCTATAGTCCGCCTCTAAATAGTTCTAACCCTGTATTATGAAGTTATATCGGTTCATTCAATTAACGATTTAACATGCAGTCTTACTCGTACAGATGAATTGGTTATTACTGGAAAGAATTACCAATAAAAAAAAATAAGTTTTTATTCAATTTTAGGATTTGGCTTTGAGTAGTTACTTATTAATTTCTTCATGCAATTCAATTCTCGTGGTAAAGCTTGCCCGCATTAAGTAGAGTGTTTTTTGTCTGTGATAAACTCAAATGATGAAGAATTAGCGGCGATATGTGGTATTGAGTTCGAGTCCTTTCTGGAGTGATCTTTTTTTCAAAATTCAAATTCATCACTTGCTCGCATTTTTCTCTAAAAAAAAGTATTGAAAATGGGTTTATATGCTTTTAGCTGTATTCGGATTCGAATTTCGGGCAGTCCAAAAATTGTTGTAGAACTGCGCAGAACTGTTGCGCCCTAGTTTCGAATCCTAGAACTGTTCGAGGATGGTTCTCATTTCATGAAAACACGAACGCGAAACAAACGTCTTATATGGCGCGTAACATATGAAAAAGATTTAAATCTCAATATGTGGTTATTTAGAAAATCCTCAAGGGTCGTTTGCCATCCATTGTTCGAAATTTTTTGTGAAAACCCTATATAGTAAATTTCTTTTGTCCAAATTATATTGTCGAAATTCTTTTGTTAAAATTCTTTGGTTGAAAATATCTTGTTGAAATTCTTTTGTTGAAACTCTTTTGTGAAATTATCTCATTGAAATCTTGTTCATTTGAATATAATGGTAATGTCTCCTCAAAGTAACCTTCATTTTTAGGCTACTATAAGTTCCAATAAAATTTCAGGAATCAACAAGTTTGGTACGATAGATAGCTCGGGACTGAGGCCCTCTTGTTCGCCTCGGACGTGGCTCGGGCCTGTGGTCCTGGCTGTTCACCTCGGAGGTGACATTTCTATGAAAACATAAAGCAAAAAGCCTTCCCAAAACAGAGAGCTCCTACTTCCATTCATTTTATAATCGATAGATTACTTTCAAGCGCTACTTCGAAAATGTTTTACTTCACAAAATGTTGGGACTATATAGAGAGTGTAAAGTTGACTCAGCGTTGCAGAAGAATTCTTATTCACGATTCAGATTATACACTTTAATTAGTATGTATATTCATCAAATATCGGCCATCCCTTTCCAAACTTATATTAATCCTAGGCGTCTCTCCCCTGTCGTGGAAAGGATGTCCTTTATGTTCCCGAAGGCGAGCGCACATCCACAGATAAACATGAATTACCCGACATCGTTATGTTGTGCAACAACCCCTTAATAGACTTGGCCGATGTAATGGTTTCGTGTATCAATCAGTGGTGTACGGGACATAATTATTCTGGCCTAGGGGTTAGGAGAGCGGGTCGAAGATCGGCAAGCTCGGGCTTTTGTGGTTAGATAACAGACGATGTGTTGAGAATATTGCAGCAGTTCGAAGGAAATGACAAAAGGCGACCTGAAGCTTTCCGTAGAGAAATTGTGAATTGTCGTTCATATTGAGCGCATTTTCAATGAAATGAATGATTCCTACGTGGATAACGCTTTTTAGGTTTCATTAGGGAATTTTAAAAACGAAATATCTATTTTATTATATAAAAAACTGTTCTCATGAAACAAGAATATGTAGTGGAAGTCAATCAGTAGAGCCTATTAGAGAGTTGAAGTGCCCACAGTACGTAAACCTCACGTGAACGTTAACAAAAGAAATAAAGTGAGATACCTATTACCTATAACGTTTATGAGATGGTTGTGCAATTTAAGTTGAAGTGCTGCCCTGTACACGTCCAACATTAAAAGTTATCCCTAATCGATCAATTTGTACATATCTTGCTTTTATTTTCTTTTCTATTCGTAAAATAAAAGAGATAGTACATACGGGATTCGTTGAAATTCAACTGAAAGTGTTAAATGTATTTGCCCGCATTAGATGATTCTCGTTCTTTTTGCGTCCGCTCTGCGGGATTAGGATACAAATATGAAGCGATTGAATCAACTTCGTGAATACAGGATTTGATGAAAACATAAGTGCCTTTGACAATAACTGTCATTTGCGTTTATGAAATCAATTCTTCACGAAATCCGATAGATTTTAGGAGTTAATCACGAAATGGTTTTCATTATAATCAAGAATGGCTAATGATAGTGATACTGATATCTATATTTATAACACTCCTCCAGAGCTGAGAGAATTGGGAGTTACGGCGACGAAGCCGTGGCCAGCAAACCGTTAAGTACTTACTTTCATAATGGTATCGATGAATAAATGTAATATAATCCTTTTTAAAAAAAACATCAATTGCCTAGCCTCGGCTATCAATGAGCAGGCTATATACATAATAGACACTTTTTCGTCCTTGGTTCATAAATAAGTATAACGGTGATCATGTCCTTTCCATAAATTATCAAGATTATTCAAGATAATAATAATATAATAATAACACGTGAAAGCATAGAACAGGCAAGAAATATCAATCAGAGCCAGATGAAGAAAAAATTTAGGGAGGAGTTCACCCGAAGATTAGGAAGGATAATGAAAACTGGTTTGAACAGCAAGAATCCGATCAAAGGGATCATAACCTACGCTTGCTCAGCACTGAGCTACTCATTCGGTGTCATCTCTTGGACCACCACCGATTCACAGAGAAAACAGAGAAAAATAAGAAGAATGCTGACAAAACATCATTACATCACCTCAAAAGCTCAATAGAACGGACAGAACTGCCACGGCACCTTGGGGTGGAGGAATTGTTGATTTGTCCAACCGTATGTCTCAGGAAATTGAATGACTTCAAAAATATTTCCTGAAGAAGGCTGATTCGTCAGAACTTCATCGAGTAGCTTGTGATGCTGACTGTTCCAAACCGTTAAAGCTACAACAGGACCATTTGCAAACCGTCGAACACTGCAGAAAGCAGAATGCAAAACCTGATTGTAAAGCATTTTCATGGAAGGCAGCATAACGAAGTTAACTATGATTACGTCGACATATCCGCGCCGAACTACTGGACTTCCGGAAGGTTGTTCCCCGGGACAGAAGGTTTCATCGTCGCCATCCAGGATCGGGTGGTTTCAACTAGGAACCACATGAAATATATCGCCAAAGATGCCTCAGTGGCGGAGGATAGCTGTCTTTATAGCTGTGAGACACACGAAACTACCCAGCACACCACTGCTGGATGTCAGAAATTCGCGGGCACAGTGTTCAAGAATAGACATGATGCTGTTGCAAGATTCTTCACCAAGAATTGGCACCAAAACACCAACTTCTAACTTCGAAAAAGGTTTCTTATTACAATTACCATCCGGATGCTGTGTTGGAAAATGAACATCACAAGCTCTACTGGGATCGCACGGTTCTCACAGACCGGAAAATAACCCACAATAGACCAGACCTCATATTACTCAATAAGGATGAGGACAGAGCACTGTTCATCGATGTGGCGATTCCACATAATAACAATCTTCTAGATAAGCACACTGAAAAAATTTTGAAATACAGAGATCTCGAGGAACAAACCAGGAGATAGTGGAAGCTGAAAGATATCAAGACAGGGATGGTCATTTCATCTACAGGCCTGATACCAAAGAGAACTTGAGGAAACTTCAGTTGCACGAAAATATCTATAGAGTCATGCAAAAGGCGGTAGAGCTGGGAACTGCGAGAACTGTACGCGAGTACATGGGGAATGCAGAAGAGCACCATCTACTCCGACAAAAAGTGCGGGTAGATCAGGAATAAAGCAGATCTTAATCCTTTTGATATCTGAGATATCTGGAATAAGTAAATGTTCCTCTGGAGAGGACTGTGAAAGTCTCAAGTCTGAAGTCATAATGATAATAGTGATATATATTGACGAAGAATGACTTGCATTCTCGGACTTTGAGGATGAAAGTTTGAGGTTAACTGACATGAAAGAAAAATGAAAATTTGGTTACTTCATCAAATATTTCCTAACTGAATGAGTAGTTGTTTATAACCAATATTAAATATCGAAACTATTTTGAAAAATCGCTTAGAAATTCGCTGTTGAAAAACCCAGATGAAAAAGCGAGATCTAAACAATGAATGCTTCTCTTAGGTCATCGAGAAATGACCCTCAAAGTGTGGTAGTGAATCCATTCTCAAGATTTCAAAGAAAATAACGAATTAATGTTAATCATACGGCATGATGCAAGAATGATGTTCTGAATTCTCATAACATTAGTATACAGAGTGATTCATAACTATTGGGACATAGGCTAAGGGCAGATTGTTTGGATCAAAATATACCTCAATAAAATATTGCTATGGAAAAAGATAGAGGGCGTTAAAGTTGAATGTTTTATAAGGGGACAGAATAATATTTTCTTCGAAGTTTGAAAGTTCTTTATTTATTAAAAGAATTAGAAAAGACATAGAAGTCGGAGGAGGCCACGTAGAACATTTAATTTAAGTTTATTCTTTTTATGTTACATTGTTTTTAATTATGCTTTATCGTCGAAATGAATAAATAAAATAAATAAATCGTTACTTCAAATTCCCTTCCGATGCTTTGAACTGTTCAATTATGTTTTTCTTAAAAACGGATGAAAAAATATACAGTGAAATTATTAGCAAAAAACAAAAAAGAATTCAACTTTAACGCCCTCTATCTTTTTTCACTGCAATATTTCATTGAGGTATATTTGGTCCTATCGCCATATTTTGGTCCAATCTGCCCTTAGCTTATGTGTCAATAGTTATGAATCAACCGATCGCAAACCAATCGATGTGCATCCTTCAACCAAGCGCTGATTCCCCGATCAAGCTTTGCGAAACCGGGCATCAGTTTCACTTAATTGAATTCCATATCAACACGAAATGTTTTATTCAGAACCTCTTATTCGAGTCTTCGTAAGTTCAAGTATCCCGTTTTATACTTCAACCCAGAGGGGTGGTGGAATCGAATTTGAATGCATTAAAATAAACAAGACGTAGGTCGAGAAGGGGTACGCTCTTCTACGTGAATAGATAGGACTCCATCCGAGCCCGAAGATAAGAAATCAGGGCGCAAAGAAGCTGTTCGGATCGTTGTTGTGTTCGATACGTTCGATAAGGTTTATGGGGGTGCAAATGCCGAGCTGGAGAACAAAGGAGAGGGCTAACGGGACGCCGGATCTTCGACAGTCAACAGCTTAATTCAATTAAGAGATTATGCAACATTTCCGATTTTCTTTATTCGGGAATCGGGGGAAATTTAAAGGGGCCAATTGGATAGATGGGGCGTTCGGAGGACGGACTGATTTGTTTTGGTAATAAAAGATGAGTTGGCAATCACTTTAACGTGTTCAAATTGGATGTTTATTCCGATTGGCGATCTCGTTCGTTGTAATGTATTTGGGCGTTCTCTGAAGCCGAAGGAACAAGTTATTTCCATTTATGGAGGGATTTATTGGTTGTTTCCCCATCTTTTCTACATAAAAGGACCGTGCACCATTTAAATTCAAAATGGTTTTCAATTAAATTTTCTGAACTCTTGATATGTTGTAGATTTAGACCTTCCAGGCAAAAAAAGTTCAGGGTCGCAAAAAATAAGGTTAGTTTTCGAATTACGGGGCGCAATAAAAGAAAAGGGAAACTTTCTGCTCAACAATTCTTTCTTCTCAAAAATTTTGAGAATAATTTATAAAACGCCTATTTGTTGTGGACATACAATTCTACGATTATTGTAAATTGGTGATAATTCGTCCATTTTAATTTCAATTTCTATTTTTCCTCTAACGGTTGATATTTGTAATTTAATTATACAAAGTAGTTTGTATTTCAAATACTTAGCTAAGTTATTTTGTCTGTATTTCACAGTGTATTGTATTACTTGGGCTCTAGCAGGCCCCAGCTATTAGTTGCACGAGCAAGAAAAAAAACGAGGGCAGCTAACAGCTAAAGGCTGCTGAAGTGCTGAACCGTTTTCTGCATGTGTGACAGTAAACTGTATTTCGCTTAGCAGATAAAATAAAAGGAAAGTATACCTGGTGAATTATTAATTATAGCTTTTTTCCATTTATTCTAGACTTCGACTTAAAAGTCTAATGTAAATTGTTTTTTTTTCTTCTACCATATATAAAAAAGATTAAAATGAACCCTGAATTTATGATCGAATGTATTAAACCGTCCCTGGGGATGCTAAATCATTTCAACTCGATTTTATAGTTGAAAAGAAGTCCTAGGCTCGATTTTCGTGATAACTCCATTAATGAAAACCGCTTCACGATATCTGCATTTGTCTTGAAGATATTACCAAACTTTGATATTTTTTCGAATGTTACAGTATCGAAGAAATAATTAGATTCCTTCTCAGGAGATTTCGTGAATTTTTAAGATCTGTCCAAATGTATGTAATACATACTGCTAATCGAATGATATTTGTTTGCAGTTTCCTAGAACGTCATGAATGTTATCTTCGGATCTTCGGTGATTCATCTGTTCAGGAGATAGAGCTGTTTCAATTTCCATTCAAATTTGAGAAACACCTTGTAAATCAGAATCTCCACCTCCTAGATACTATAAAGAGGGTTTTTCGTGATCCTCTAAGAATTTTCTATCTCTCATTGAAATGTTTCACATTTATCCGGGACACCTTGTATAAATTGATTGATGAATGAACAAAAGACTTACAACAACTTTGATTGCCGATGAACGATTAGACAGTCACTCGATTCCCAAAACGAAATCAATAAAATATACATGCTGAAAAACCATAAAATAATGTTATTTTTAGCTCGCTCCCAAACGGTTTTATCCAATGAAATGAATTTCGGAATATAGTTTTTCATTTATTTGATGAATCTTTTTTCAACCCAAGATATCACCCATGTCTTCCAGTTTTTTCATTATGACCATTACGTACCATAAAAATACCGAAAAACCCAACTCCTGAAAATAAGTTGGACGCTATGTAATGAATATTTGAATATTTTGTAAAATAAAAGTATTCTTCATATTTTCTCGTATAATGCACCGTTTCAGAGTAATTTGATGTTCAAAAATCAAAAGATATCTGTGAAATTTGAAAAATTGGATACTTTGACTGAATACAACTCTGTTTAAAAGAACCACAAATGTATAATGTCACAGATTTAGCTTGTTATTCTGAAGGTGATTTTGTTTTTCATGAAGAGGATAAACAGCCTAAACAGTGAGGTTATGAATACAATAATAAGTATTAATTCAGATGCATACCATCCTCTGATATGAATATCAACAAGTTTTACGATCTGAATTGAACAAGCAACAAGCCAATTTTCCATCGTCAGGGCCCTAAATGGAGTACGCTCCATCGAAGAAACGCAGATGCTTCTCATTTGAACTCGTCAGAGCAACATAGCTTCTTCTCCGATGGAATTGATGGACCCTTATTCAATACTGGCAAGCGCTACTGAGTACTATCCTGTAACACAGCGCGCTACTGAGTACCATACAGTAACAGAAACCCAGGGTTTCTATCTGGAGGGGATTGAATCAGATATCGTTTCATACTGGGTGGCGCTCTGTGTTACTGTATAGTACGCAGTAGCGCGCTGTGTTGCTGGATAGTACTCAGTAGCGCTTGCCAGTATTGAATAAGGTCCACCCACTCCAAAGGTTCTCTATCGGAGTCGGAGAAGAAGCTTTGTTGCTCTGTCGAGGTCAAATGAGACAAAAACCATGGTCAGCATCTGCTTTTCTTAGATGGAGCGTACTCCATTTAGGGCCCTGGCGATGGCAAATTGGCTAGTCCAAATCACATCGTACCACTTGTTGATAATATGACTTTAGCCTTGCGGCTTTCACACTCCTCTCCAGAGGAAAATTCACTTATCCCAGATATCAAAAGGATTAAGCTCTGTTGGAGCCCTTTCCAGGTTTTCGGGCTCGTGGTGGTGGTCGGGTCCGGGTCGCTCCTCGGCTCCCTGCTGTGGATTGGATTCCTGCTTCACCCGCACTTCCTGTCGGAGCAGACGGTGTTCCTCTGCATTCCCCATGTACTTGCGAACAGTTCGCGCCGTTCCGAGGAGTACCGCCTTCTGCATGACTTTATAAATATTTCTTCCAACTGAAGTTTCCTCAAGTTCTCTAGTAGTTTCTTCGGTATCAGGCCTGTAGATGAAATGACAATAGGGATGGTCTTTATATCTTTCAGCTTCCACTGTCTTCTGGTTTGTTCCTCGAGATCTCTGTATTTTGAAATTTTTTCAGTGTGTCTATCTAGAAGATTGTTATTATTTGGAATTGCCACGTCGATGAATAGTGTTGTGTTCTCATCCTTATTGTGCAATATGACGTCTGGTCCATTCTGGGTTATTTTCCGGTCTGTGAGAACCGTGCGATCCCAGTAGAGCTTGTGATGTTCATTTTCCAACACAGCATCCGGATGGTAATTGTAATAAGGAACCTTTTTCGAAATTAGAAGTTGGTGTTTTAGTGCCAATTCTTGGTGAAGAATCTTGGCAACAGCATCATATCTATTTTTGTACTCCGTGCCCGCGAACTTCTGACATCCCCCGGTGATGTGCTGGATAGTTTCATGTGTCGCACAGCCATAACGACAGCTATCGTCCGCCACTGAGGCATCCTTGGCGATGTATTTCATGTAATTTCTTGTTGGAATTACCTGATCCTGGATGGCGAGCATGAAGCCCTCTGTCTCAGGAAACAACCTTCCGGAAGTCAACCAGTAGTTCGACGCAGATATGTCGACGTAATCATGGTTGACCTCGTTCTGGTGCCTCCCATGCAAAGGTTTGCCAATCAGTTTCTGCATTTTACTTTCTGCAGAGTGTTCGACGGTTTTCAAGTGGTCCTGCTGTAGCTTTAACGGTGTAGAAGTATCAGCAACACAAACTACTTGATGGAGTTCTGATGAAGTAGCCTTGCTCAGAAAATATTTTCGAAGTCCTTCAATTTCCTGGGTCATACGGTTGGACAAATCAACAATTCCTCTACCCCCAAGATGTCGTGGCAGCTCGGTCCATTCTATTGAGCTTTTGGGGTGATGTTTATTGTGTTTAGTCGGCATCGTCCTTATTTTTCTCTGTAAGGCTGCTTATTATTTTGTTTCTCCAGGAATGGCATAGTTCATTATGAAAACTCAAAATGGCTATATCTTTTTATCAGAGCCGAATCGTGAAAATGGTATAAGTGTTTCTTTTGACCTCAAGTCCTCAAGAATCTTCTGTTGAAATATCAATACGAGCCAAAGACTCACCCTTTATAGATCATAATTTCCCCTAAATGGGCTCTTCATGCAAGTGATACTGCAACTTACGTGGATTGACAGTTCTCAATTGATTTGCAGTAAAAGGTTCACTGTACAGGGTGGGCGAATTTCGATGTTTTAGCACTACAGCTTTTAAACCAGAGGAGATAGACAAAATCTGATACCCCATTCTCGTTCTCTTTTTCTGAGAAACTAACAAGAGTAGTAGTGATTTTTGGCCAGCTTCTTTTGTTTTCGAGTTATAAGCGGAAATTGGAAACATGGCGATTTCGAAATAAGTTTATATCTCCGCTAATACTGATGATAGACCTCTGAAATTAAAACATTATACAGGCACTTTTTTAAGTGGAATCCAGTGGCGTGCTTGCCATTTTAGCAGGATTTTTAATTACGAAGCTATGACCCAAAGTTATGTTTTTTTGAATGGGAACACTAGATTTCTGTGCAATTTTTTGATAGCTTAATTTTTACTGATTTCAAAAATATATAACATCATATGGTTATCAATATAAATAATAGAAATTGGTCAAAAACCTTTTTTCTGAATATTTCTATGGTTTCTACTTTACATGAGAATAAAAAAATGCAGCATCTTATGAATACCACAGTCTCCTTCTATTAGTCCTTTCATTTCTATGCTTCTTACTCAATTTCTCCAAGATTCAAATTTTGTGAAAATTGGTAAAAAGCATAGAAAGAATGACATTGCCGGAAGGAGACTGCTCTTGTTATAGGAAGCTCTATTTTTCTGTGCTCGTCAAAAGTTGAAACCATAGAAATATTGAGAAAAAAGGTTTTTGACCATTTTCTATTATTTATATTGATACAAAACATATGATGTTATATATTTTTGAAATCAGTAAAAATTAAGCTTTCAAAAAATTGAACAGGAATCTAGTGTTCCCATTAAAAAACCTAACTTTGGGTCATAACTTCGTAATTAAAAATCCTGCTAAAAAGCCAAGCACGCCACTGGATTCCACTTAAAAAGTGCCTGTATAATGTTTTAATTTCAGAGCTCTATCATCAGTATTAGTGGAGATATAAATTAATTTCGAAATCGACATTTTGCCAATTTTCGCTTATAACTCGAAAACAAAAGAAGGTGTCGAAAAATTACTACTACTCTTGTTAGTTTCACAGAAAAAGAGAACGAGAATGGGGTATCAGATTTTGTCTATCTCCACTGGTTTAAAAGTTGTAGTGCTAAAACATCGAAATTTGCCCACCCTGTACATGTTGTAGTGTTTGCTCATGTCAATATCTTTACCTCGATCTTTACGCTCTGAAAATTCTATTCACTACGTTGGAATAAAAATCAACGAATGAGCGAGTTACATGGTACAAGTTTTAAAACTTACATTTTGATTTGCTGTATTTCAGTAAAAAACGTAATTTCGGAAAATCCTTTCTATTTAATCCACAGTTCTGCCCCATGCATAAACTTTCGAATGACATAATGAGGTTTTCGCTAAGAAAATACACAAAGAATTTCAATGATCAGCAGTGAGATGAACATCAGGTTACGCAAATCAAAATGGTCATCTGAAACCTTACAAAATTTCATACGTTTCTGCAAATGGCCGTCAAATTAATATTTCAACCAGTCTTGGTAACACATTCGGAACCAGAAATGGAGCTCACATCACTTTAGTCGCTTCGCTTCCCATCTTTCTTCACTATAATGTTGGTACCCTTCTGCGTTAACACGTTCAATTCGGCTTGCAAAAATTGCCGTTTTAGGCCGGCCACAGACACAGAGAGAGGACGGCTTGCAACATGCAAAGAATGACAACCATCAACGCTCGTGTGTGGGCATGAATGTTGCCTGTTCTCCGTCGTTCATTTCTTCCGAACCATCCTGAATACATGCATGAAGCGCGTAGCATGAACGTCCGTGTGTGGCCGATTTTATGGACGAACGGATTTCTACACCAGTGCAGTAGGCAATATACATACAGTAAATCAAATCGAGCAGCTGCAGCTTCAGTCTTCAATACTGTTTCGGCTCGAAATGCACCAAGGACGATGTCAGACCTGAGAAATCTCTCCCGCGAATTCCTTATAGAGTTCATAGAAATTTATAGGTCCTTCCCATCTTTGTGGAAAACAAAATCGAAAGAATATATGGACCGATCGAAGAAGAATTACCCATATAATGTCTTACTTGCTAAGTTGAAAGATGTTGAAAAATCCTCAACAGTTGAATCGGTAAAATCAAAAATTAACACCCTTCGTGGTGGTTTCTGACGGGAATTCAAAAAAGTATTGGAATCCAAATGATCAGGCGCAGGAGAGGATAAAGTTTGCTCTCTCGAAGCGACTTCAATTGCTTCTTTTTCACCAAACAATCGTACGCCACTGCCATCAGAAAATATTCCTCATCTCCTACTGATGACATTTTCAAACTGACGAATTCTCGCATTATTCCGCGTTCTTTTCTCTCATGTGTGTGGGCAATAAGTGCGAAAGTTGATGGTTGTCATTCTTTGCATGTTGCATGTTGCACGCCGTCTTGTCTCCGTGTCTGTGGACGGCTTTACGCAAATGGCTTGAGCGTGTAAACGGGCCTTCAAGCACATCTCCTCCCTGTACCCAAACAAAAACCCTACTCGAAGGCATGCAATATCGCTAACCGGCAATACATTCAAGCGGGGAAAAAACTGGATATGACCGTAGATACGCCCTAATATATTTGCGAGTAATAATAAAAGCAATAATGAAAAATTTATCGAAGAACAAACTCGTACGTTTGTTGACTCTCCCAACCCATCCAGAATCGCAATCGCAACACGAATTTCGTCGAAAGTAAACATACAAGAAGATACGCATCGTAAATATTGAACGAGCACGCTCCGAAACTGAATCCGTAATGATCCCTCAAATCCTACCGACGGCCGGACGAGAAATCGAACATGGAAAAACAGAGGAAATATCCCAGATACAAAATCTCGGAAAAACGGGCTCCATCACGAATTCAATATCACCTGCCGAAACCATGTAATGGCGAAAGATACAAGGTCGCTAGAGGCCATCCAATCCGAAAGCCAACCAACGTATTTCCATTAGCAGCCGCGATGGGGAGAGGTTGAATAAAGGAGAATCGCAAATAAATCAGTTTTTGTTATATCGATGCCGCTCGCGGGAAAACATCTTGCTTTTTTCTGCCAGACGTTATATACGGTTCGTTTTCTATCCATGGCGACGGCTGCTTGTTGATACCCACCCTTGTTTCGGGGAAACTTTAGTAGATACGGCAAGTGATGCAACTCCCCCTTCGGATAAATTTGAAATTCCGATTGATGAGGCAGGCCGAATCTGTTGTTCGAGATCTACATGTATGCATATGGGATGAGTCACTTCTCAGAGTGACATGGAACACCCAGCTACAAATTTGTTTTCTTCCATTGTATTTACTAGGTATTAAATCGTGGTAACCCATGGCTAGGTAAATGTGAACAACTTTGTCTTTCCAGCTATTTTTTAACATTGTATCAAAACTTAGGGCAACATGTTTCGGTCTCTGAGACCACCATCAGGCCTGAACCTGAAGAAAGGTGTTAACAACTGCAATATTCATCTATCTATGTTGACGAGACTTGCCTATTAGGAGGCAGTTATTGTTGAAATGGGTTCAGGTATGTCCCAATATAAATGAATATCCCAGGTTTTTCCTCTTTGCAGAGTTGTGCATAAGGAGAGCAGGAGCTAAAATGTGCCCCCTAAAGGGGGGCTCTCCTTAGAAAGACTGAGAACGATGTATGATATATTTCTGAAACGTTGAAAAAATGGCGATTCTTTCTAAGTCATTTTAAACTATACTGTTTTCATAAAACTTTATGTTATAGCTCAGCAAATGAACATTTAGGAAAAAATCATAGTGCGCCACTAGATTGCTATCAAAAAGTGTCTGTATTGTGTCTTCATTTCAACATCCTAGATCAAAGAGAAACAGAGATAATGACCAATGTTGAAATCGCCCAAATTTAAATTTTGGCTCATAACTCGAAAACAGAAGAAGATAGAGGAATGCAGTTGATGGCATTATTAGTTTCTCAAAAAAAGACGACATGCATGGTACATTGATTTTCCTCTATCTCGTTGGGTTAAAAAGTTGTAGTTCAGGTATCACCAATTTTGTCCAGCCTGTACAGATGGATTTAATTGGATTTAAATATTGCGCTTTCACAAAACGTTATGAACCCCTAAACTATGCGACTCTCGAACGAGACTCGAGAAGAGACGAAAAAAGAGACCACGAGATGAGACTTCATGTCTTATCTGCGAGACGAGACGATACTTCACTAAAGTCTCGTCTCGTTGGTCTTGTAGGCATCACTAATTCGAACTTTGTTGGATTCTACTCATCTGAATGTAATTCAGTCATATTTTGATTGTTCACTTATTTCAGTCTTATAAACATGCCTAGTAAATGTGAACAACTTTGTCTTTCCAGCTATTTATTAAACATTGTATCAAAACTTAGGGCAACATGTTTCGGTCTCTGAGACCATCATCAAGCCTGAAACTGAAGAAAGGTGTTAATCAAAACCAGCAAGCCGCCTAAAACGCCCCAATTCATAATGGAATGCTCCAGGAAGCACGTCCGGCAAGAAACTTACGAGTTTTGATCTTCAGTTATTTCGTTATGCAGTCTTTCAATCGGCCCCCGGGAACACAGAAAACGGTAGGGGCATATTAGCCAAATGGCATACAAAGACCCCACGGTTCAAGGCAAATGACCGTTGGACTCAAGTTCGAAAGGAATAATAAAACAGAAACGTCAGACTTCAAAGAAGAGGTTAACTCTGAGGTTACCCACAGAACACAATACAGATAAATCAGTCAAACCATAAAATAAAACAAAATAAAATAAAGGGAACAGTGGCAGAACCATGTAGAGGATGGAGCACAAACTCGGGCATTCTCGACAAAGTTGCCTACAAAACCCTGAATGTATCATAGAAGGAATTGACCATTTGAGAGTTCAGGGTCGTAATGTCCTTATTATTATTTTGTTTTGTTTTATGGTTTGACGGATTTATCTGTATTGTGTTCTGTGGTTAACCTCAAAGTTAACCTCTTCTTTGAAGTCTGACGTTTTTGTTTTATTATTCCTTTCGAACTTGAGTCCAACGGTAATTTGCCTTGAACCGTGGGGTCACTGTGTGCCATTTGGCTAATATGCCCCCTTCCGTTTTCTGTGTTCTCGGAGGCCGATTGAAAGACTGCATAACGAAATAACTGAAGATCAAAACTCGTAAGTGTCTTGCCGGACGTGCTACCTGGAGCATTTCATTATGAATTGGGGCGTTTCAGGCGGCTTGCTGGTTTTGATTAACACCTTTCTTCAGTTTCGGGCTTGATGATGGTCTCAGAGACCGAAACATGTTGCCCTAAGTTTTGATACAATGTTTAATAAATAGCTGGAAAGACAAAGTTGTTCACATTTACTAGGCATGTTTATAAGACTGAAATAAGTGAACAATCAAAATATGACTGAATTACATTCAGATGAGTAGAATCCAACAAAGTTCTAATTAGTGATGCCTACAAGACCAACGAGACGGGACTTTAGTGAAGTATCTTCTCGTCTCGCAGATAAGACATGAAGTCTCGTCTCGTGGTCTCTATTCTCGTCTCTTCTCGAGTCTCGTTCGAGAGTCGCATAGTCCCGATGTTCATAACGTTTTGTGAAAGCGCAATATTTAAATCCAATTTAATCCATCTGTACAGGCTGGGCAAAATTGGTGATACCTGAACTACAACTTTTTAACCCAACGAGATAGAGGAAAATGAATGTACCATTCATGTCGTCTTTTTTTGAGAAACTAATAATGCCATCAACTGCATTCCTCTATCTTCTTCTGTTTTCGAGTTATGAGTTATATTGGTCATTATCTCCGTTTCTGTTTGATTTAGGATGTTGAAATGAAGACACAATACAGACACTTTTTGATAGCAATTCAGTGGCGCACTATGATTTTTTCCTACAGGTTTATTTGCTGAGCTATAACATAAAGTTGTGTTTTTCTTATGAAAACAGTACAGTTTAAAATGACTTAGAAAGAATCGCCATTTTTTTAACGTTTCAGAAATATACCATACATCGCCCTCAGTCTTTCTTACTCATTTTAAACTACTCTTTTCATAAGAAAAAATATATTTTTACGTTGTAGCTCAGCAAATATACCTATTGGAAAAAATCATAGTACGCCACTGGATTGCTATCAAAAAAGTGTCTGTATAATAATAAGGATAAATTCAGATGCATACCACCTGACGATATGAATATCGACAAGTGTTACGATCTGAATTGAGCTAGCCAATTTGCCATCGTCAAGGCCCCAAATGGACGTACTCCATTTGGGGCCTTGACGATGGCAAATTGGCTAGCTCAATTCAGATCGTAACACTTGTCGATATTCATATCGTCGGGTGGTATGCATCTGAATTTATCCTTATTATTTTATTCATTGCCTCCCCGTTTAGGCGTGATCATTCTTCATTGTCTGTATAATGTTTTCATTTCAACATCCTAGCCTTAACAGAAACGGAGATAATGACCAAAGTTGAAATTTTAATTTTGACCTATAACTCGAAAACAAAAGAAAAGGGTAATACAGTTGATGGCATTATTACTTTCTCGTAAAACGACGACCGTAATGTGCCATGCAATTTCCTCTATCTCTTCGGGTTGAAAAAGTTGTAATTCAGGTATCACCAATTTTGCCCACTATGTACAGAGGGTGTATTTGAAGGCCTTTATTTCAACAGAAGGTAGAACTGGTCGAAATGAAGCGTTTCACCAAAAATTACCTATATTTCAAAATGGCAAAGTTGAAAAAAAATTGAAAATGATTACTGAAATAGATCCTATAATACGACCTTAGACCGTTTGTTTATTTTCCATTTCATCGATTCATCCAGCGCACTGTTCAATCTAACCCATCGATTCATTGCTTCCAATTGAGGAAAAAAAATTTAGCAACGTACAGCTCATAAGAATCAACGTAAAAAAAAATCAAGTGAAACGATTTTTACATACATCAATCCGTGAAAACAGTGTTTTGTTGAACCAAAAGCTTGCTGAATACCAAGGCTTGTAGACGACTCAGATTACTAACCGCCCTGACTTCAGTAGATGAATTATTGACGCACCGCGTAACATACATAGTATGAATAACATCTACGAAATGATTGTGTTCTAAATATAGGCGGTGTTAGGGTTCCTTTAACGTATATTCAAGTTGTGAACATCATTCAATTTGTATTTGAATGGAAACATTTTATGTTTCGAATACATACAGGACTCTAACTTCGTATTCTTACAACATGCGAAATGCTATTTTGTAATTTGCATTTTAATTCGGGAAAGTATTCATTCAGCTGACTCTGCAACAGAAAAGGCTCATTCTGGAAAGACCCCCTAAACGTCAAACGGTTTGAAATGGCACTCATGGAAAGCATGAATATACATTCCTCGGATAGAAATGGGGGTTTCAATAAAAGAGTGTTTGTTTTTGCCCACTGTGTTTTCATCATTCATTCAGATTTTTAAATCAGATTTCGTTTTCTGCAGATTTGTATCAATCTTCCCCACCCAGGTGAGGAGATAGGGAGGAAACTTGAAAAGAACTCATCGCCATTCATGACGATTGAAATTTTCGCAACCAGATCGTTTGCACTCAGCGTAACGGAACAATGAAAGGGCCAGAAGACGAGATGGCCGTTATATCATTTACTTTTCAGAAAAGAGTTATATCTCGAAGATATCAAGCAAATTGCTCTGGGAATCGTCAGTCGCGTCGACTGCTTTTTCACGCAATGAAAATTAATTCGTCTCCCCGAATTGACGAAATTTCAGACGCTGCCTCTCGACGAATATTCATGGAATCCGCGAAATACCTTGTTGTTCGAGAAAACAATAGTTGAAGAATACTGCTTTCATTAGAAGTATGAATTAAGGAAGACTGAAATGAGCTAGATGGGAATTAAAAGCGATTCCGTCGCTTTCGAGGAAAGCGACATTTCGGCGGAAATTTTTAGGTTAATTCTGAAAGCTTTGGAAATACATTTTCATCGAATGCAAGGGTTTGCGATGTCTCTTCGAATTATAAAATAATATAATATAAAATTATTATTATAAAATTTGTTGTAGTCTGGATTCTTGCCACAATATTTTGTCATACTCAAACCATCGAAAATCTGGCAGAAATATTTTATCCGTATCCTCTATGGTCCAAATATACGATGGTTAAAAATATTTCAATAGAACAATTCTGACATTCTTAATTATAATGAACTAGCTCAAACCTGCGGCTTCGCTTGGAGAATATTCCATAGTAAAACGCTGGCTAAGATACAATTAGAATAATTCAAGAAAGGAAATGAGCAGAAAAACAATAAACCTCAAAATGAAAAGAAACAATATTTGATAATCAACATAGAAAAAAAAACGAAGAAGAGTAGATGCTGACCATGATTTTGGTTTCATTTGACCTCGTCAGATTAACACAACTCCTTCTCCGATGGAAATATGCTCTGAGGAGTTCAAATGAGACCGAAACCATGGTCAGCCTCTACTCTTTATCGGTGGAACATTCTCCATTTAGTTGTCCTGACTGTGACAAATTGGATAGTTCGATTAAGATCGTAACACTTGTGGATATTCATTTCAACGGGTGGTATGCATCTGAATTAATTCTTATTGTTGTATTAATTGGCAAAACACTCGATAATTTGACCTACAGTATATTTGCTGTGTTGAAAAGTTTAAAAATTAATATTATCGTGATGCTCACGAAAGCCATCAAATGCTCTTTTCTATAGAGATCTATCGCTGAATGTGTATTTCTGTGAAAATGTGTCTAGAAACAATAAATTTTCGAAATATTAACTATAGACTACATCAGCGTCAAGAATTAGAAATACTTATTGCAAATTGCATTTTTAGAAGTTGAATTAAAAATAACATCTGGCAGGTCAGCAGATCAACCATTTCGATTTGCCCCAAAAAAAAACATAATAAAACCAATCAAATAAATACTTAGGTCACAAACACTACTTTTGGCTATCAATTGAATCGGTACTATCTACTTCAGTCGGTGATCGGTTCTAACCTCATTTCTGTCGATATTGTCAAACTGAAGTGCATTTGTTGCTTTGTTTATTCTTATTATTTTCAATATATTCTGTACTGGTTCTTTTACACTGTAAATGAATATAACGTGGAGTGCAATCATAAATGGATTGCACTTTCTAAAGAAGGCAGGTGAATAATAGAAGCTAATATAAAATCAACAAAACTAACGATCTGAATCCAACTAGCAAACCACCACCATCACTCTAAGTGATGATAGAAATACTACTGCGTCGAGAAAGTGTACATGCAGCCCATGGTTTAGGCCTTATTTGCCCTCTACAGAGCAACACAACTTCCATGCCGACAAAATTGGAACGAATCGATGTTAGGGTGTATTCACTTCACTTTACACCCTACCGCCATCTTACAGGAAACGAGCACCAACGCGAATTACTTTGGTAATTTTAAGATTGAAGATGGTAGCATGCATCATTTGCTCAAATTCTCAGATTGCAGCAATCGTATATCACGAAAATCAAGCAAGAATAGAGAGCACTGAAAACGTTCGACTTTGTGGTGTAACAGTTACCTCAAAAATCGAAAGCCTTCTGGATAAGACATATGAACAAAATTGATTTAGATACATAAAACCCGCCCATACAAAATTAACAAATATTACGATCACTCAGAAATACAATGCTGACCAAGGTTTCGATCTCCATTGACCTCGCGTGACTCCTCACAGCATTCACTCTTTCTTGACGAAGTTGTATTTCTGTAAATACTTCGAGGTGTTGATTTTCTATCAAAGACGTGACTTTGACTCGTACAAATATTTTAACACTAGATTCTTGAGGTAAAAAAAACACTTTTTTTCTTTACCACTTTTTTCGAATCGGTACGGTTTAAAAGATACAGGCAGTTGAAGAACCACAAAAAAATGTCATTTTCAGTCTCGTTTTTAGTTCTATCTCACAAACGGTTTTATCGAATGAAATGAATTTGGAAATACATACATTTTTTCATTTATTTGATGAAACTTCTTAGAACACAACACAAGATATCACATATCACCCACGTCTTCCAGTTTTATCATTATGAGCGTTAGGGTATCATAAAAAATACCAAAAATTCAAAGAACCTAACTCTTGAAACTAAGTATTTGACCGTTTTTAAAATGAAAGTATTTTCCATATTTTCTCGTATAATGCGCCATTTTCAAGTAATTTGATGTTCAAAAATTAAAAAGTATCTGAGAAATTTGATGAATTAGGTACTCTGGTTGAACACAACTCTGTTCAAAAAATCCGCAGATGTGTAGTGTAGTGTCATAGATTTAGCTAGATATTCTGAAGGTAATTTTGTTTTTCAAGGGGTGGCGTAGCTCATTGAGAAAACTCAAAATGGATATATATTTTTATCGGGGCCGAATCGGAAAAAATTGTATAGGAGAAAATGTTTCTTTTGATTTCAAGTATCTACTGTAGAAATATGTATATGTACAAGTCAAAGACTCACCCTGTATATCTGTATAAAAAAATAAATAAAATTTAATTGTCATGTGCAAACCGTTAGGCGAAATGCGAAATATCCTAACTAGGGTTATCCCAGGATAATACTTCCTCCCACAGGGCCCGGAGGTGGTGGTTCATTCAACCCCTTACAACTCATTCTAAACGGAACTGGTCGTAAGAAACCTATAATTCTCCGACATTCCGTGCCCGAAAATTCCTGCATCAATTAGAGAAGTTGTTTGCAGATAGAATTCTCGACATCAACTATATTTCACCTAAATGGATTTCCATTATCCGGTAATCAGCGAGAATAAATCATCTTGCGGCATGAACTACGGACCGTGTCGGCACGGTGCAGATCTTCCCGTGCCCGCTGGTGCCCTTAGTTAATATTTCATAAAGTCGGCAGGATCCGCACGACAGCACGCTATCGAATTCGCCATCCTGACGGGCCGACAGAAAAATATGCTGTACAGGGCTCAGACAACTGCAATATTCGTCTATCTATGTTGACGAGACGGGCCTATTAAGAGGCAGTAATTGTTGAAAATGGGTTCAGGTATGTCCCAATGTAAATGAATATCCCAGGTTGTTCCTCTTGGCAGAGTTGTGCATAAGGAGAGCAGAGGCTAAAATGATTTTTCGATCATATCTCCTGTCAGTCTTCAAAATTTCAATAAAAGCAGTTGATATGAATGATGAATTTAGCTGGATAATTAGCGTCATGTAATAAAATATGAAGGGAAATAAAAAATACTATTTTGTGTACGTTGTGTTAAGTAAGATGCCTCATATGGTTTATCTGCCTGAAATGGCAACGGTCAGCAAGGCTGCTTCCATGAACAAAATAAAAATTCCGCCTATTAAAAATTGAGCAAACTAGCTCCGGATGGCCACGTATAGTACCCCAATTTTGCGGTGCGCTTATTGACCGAAGCAGAAGCCCCACTCTCAGTGTTTTCCGAAGTGGAAAACTGCACATTCTTCTTATCGTTCTCTCTGTTCACTGTTGAGGTCATTTCTTGTTCTCACTTAGATTATTGTGAAACCTCTTTAACTGTTCACCCAATCAAAGCGATTTTCTCTCAAGTCGTCTCAGTCAATTCTGGTGCTAATTTTTTCAACATTGAAAGTAATGTACTCTGAGTCTTTTCAAAATTAATAACTTAATCATTTTCATGTTCTTTTCATTTTTATAAAATAAGTCAAAATCATTTCAAACAGCCTTACTAGTAGGTACTGTTCAATTTATATTATATTTTATAATTTACATAGACTTCAGAACTCACTAGATTTTCTCTTATGGAAATGGGTATGTATCACTAGAATTGAATCTTCTCACGTCTTTCTCATTGATTATTAATACTGATTTATGGTCTTCTCATGATCATCTCTTTTATTTGAATCAGTTTATTTCATTTCTCAGCCAACACTGTTAACCGCTCAATTACATATGACTAAATATTGTTGTCGAGTTTTAGATGAATGAGTCCCTATGTTCTCCAGGATGGACCACGGATTTAGTAGTTTTCCTTCAGAACGCGATGTAAACTTCTCAAATATGGTTCAACGGTCAGTTGTAAGCCATGATACTGGTTGACAGTCTGCTTTGGTAATCGTGTACACTCCCAATTGGTTCCTATGGTCTCTCATTGATGACCAGACATACGGCCGTTTTCAATAAACCTGTCAATCCATTGTTTCACTCAATGAAGATAGAAAAACCATGTGATTTCGTTTTTATGATCTATCTGTAGGCATATCTTAGAATGACTTCTTTGAACCCTTTGGCGTTCACCATATTGATAGTGAATGGAAAAGAGAGAAAAGTTTCACCAAAAATAAGGCTCTCTTTTCTATTCACTATATTTTAGAATGATTACCAATCGTCAGTAAGTGAAACGATGGATAGATAGGTTCATTGAAAACAGCCTTCTCATTGCAATTTATTATTCTAACATTCTGTATTTTCGATGGAATAAAGAGCTTCTCGCAATGACTTTTAATTGATTGCTCTGTCACTGTAGACGTTGTGTTAATTTTTAATTTAGCAAACTTTCTCAAAGTCTGAGTCTGACCTTAAGTGACTTCTCATTTGAACTACTCTGGATTTTCTCTTTATTTTAGTTGAATAATGTCTCTATGAGTCTATAGATATTGTTAGTATTTGTTTTTATTACTGTATGTAGCTTCATACAGGTGACTTTTTTATTTTGTGATTGTGAACGATATACAATAAATGTTTTTGCAATACCATCTCCAACTCAATTATCTGGTAATACAGTCCACTACTCTTTATTACAAAAACAACCCCGATTTTGAAAACTGCCTGTTTGAACATCTTAAAATCAAGGTTTAATATCGAGTGAAGCCTCCTCTAATCCTTCGTAGTGCTCTACTCGTCGCGAAATGTTCGTCAAAGAATTGGCGAACTGTCGTAAAGTCTGCAGTGCGTCAGATGAGCGGTATAATTGCTGTGACGTTGTAGACTAGACATGTGCAAAACAAGTTCCACCTGGAGACGCAGCGCGCCTATCCACTCGATAACTGCCATGCATTTCTATGTCCTTGACAATTCTGTGGTGTG
The DNA here is from genome assembly GCF_907165205.1 of Coccinella septempunctata. Lineage (NCBI taxonomy): Eukaryota > Metazoa > Arthropoda > Insecta > Coleoptera > Coccinellidae > Coccinella > Coccinella septempunctata. The sequence goes on from NC_058196.1 coordinate 20,172,352, forward strand.
AACGAGCATTATCGTCGAATAACAAAAAATTCGAAAACAACAGAGAAGAATTCAAGTCACCCGAAACTCTAATCTGAAATGGAAAAAAAACAAAACGACAAAAATGCAAGAAATGAAAAACTGACTTCAGTAGAACTTTTGATCTGAAATTCATAACCCATTTAAAAAATTTGAAATCTGAAACTGCGTGTGTAACCCTTAAAACCATCCTGAAATTTCTATATGGGACAATCATCAACCACAGGTTTTATTGCATTCACAGCTGAATACCATCTGAAGAGGATACTATTGCTCTTAAACAATTTTGAACAGGCAATATTTTCCTGAGAAGATAAAAAAAAACCAGGAACTATATTCGAAGGATCAATTACTAGATCTTTGTTGAAAATATTGCATGCATTCTATTCAGACTGCCAAATTTCCTTCTCGCTTTTATTCAATTTAAGAAATCATTGAACCGTACAGATTTACGTGACTGCACTCTGGAAATCGTTATCGCCTGAATATTTATAATGGATAATTGGAAGTGAACCCGGAAAGGAGTGAAATTAATTTCAAGAATTCAGAAGGAATATATGGGTCTGTGTCGGTACAATGTTGGAAGAACTGAACTTGAACATATCTGATAGTTCTGGTAATAATTTTCATAGCTCGATTCAGCTCTGCATCATTTTTACGTATGTACAAAACGTAGGCAAAATTGGTGATACCTGAACTACAAATTTTCAACCCAACGAGATATAGAAAAATGTACCATTCATGTCGTCTTTTTTCGAGAAACTTATAATGCCATAAACTGCATTCTTCTTTTGTTTTTGAGTTATAGGTCAAAATTTAAATTTGGGCGATTTCAACTTTGGTCATTATATCCGTTTCTGTTTGTGCTAGGATGTTGAAATGAAGACATTATACAGACACTTTTTTGATAGCAATCCAGTGGAGTACTATTATTTTTTCCTACAGATTTATTTGCTGAGCTATAACATAAAGTTGTGTTGTTTCTCATGAAAACAGTAGTTTAAATGACTTAAAAAGAATAGCCATTTTTTTACCGTTTCAGAAATATATTATACAACACCCTCAGTCTTTCTAAGTCATTTCAAACTACTGTTTTCATAAGAAAAAATATATCTTTATGTTATAGCTCAGCAAATATACCTGTTGGAAAAATCATAGTACGCCACTGGATTGCTATCAAAAAAGTGTCTGTATAATGTCTTCATTTCAACGTTCCAGCTTAAACAGAAACGTAGATAATGACCAAAGTTGAAATTTTAATTTTGACCTATAATTCGAAAACAAAAAAAAAATAGAGTAATGCAGTTGATGGCATTATTAGTTTCTAAAAAAAAGACGACCGAAATGTGTCCTGCATTTACCTCTATCTCGTTGGGTTGAAAAAGTTGTAATTCAGTTACCACCAATTTTGCCCATCCTGTACATGAATACTATCAAGCTAAACGGATTAACAATATGTAGCCGCAGGAAAGAAACAAAACTTGGTCTGCCGTTCGAAGAGAAGTCATATCAGCATCCTACGAAGCACTATGAAGTTTCTGCAGGAAAGCATTCCTAATTTTTCCTGCGTTTTTTTTTCTAGTATGCACGACTTTTCGGAAAAAAGTTGAAAACAGTTTGTTATCTCCAAGTGGATTCCCCACCCCTTTCAAAAACATCAGGGTTGTCTCTTATTGTAACGCGCTGTATCCTGAAAACTAAACAATTCCAGAGAAAGCCCTACAGAAATTTTGCGATTTCAAATAACTAAGAGAAAAATATCCTGAATTTGTTCGCAATGTTTATGGAACAACCTGTATAAGAGAAATTTTATCGAGAAGTAGAATAAGCACTTGAAGGCTGTGGAATACTACTTCTATTGTTAAAATAAAGAATAACCTGCCATGGTTGAAAGCACTATGATCCCCAGAATCCTACCAATTACAAAACATTTTTCTTTAGAAAGTTCGTTTACTGGGGAATGTTATGAACTATAAAACCCCGTTTTTTTGAAGAAAAAGCACACAAAAGGCATATTTATTTCTATAGGGTCAAAAAAGGGCGTTTGAGTCATTCTTCGTGTTAAATTCCACATTGAAACATTACAAGTGAGCAACAAAATGAAGGAATATCACACTACAGAAACTGAAGTTCCTTCATTTCACCCAGTCGTCCAAATTGAGCCGTATGCTAAATAACACATTCAACCCGAGTGAAAACATATTCACCCTCCATCCCTCGGAGTACATCAAAACTCATCAGAATTAATTCTCGGGATTTAATCGCCAAATTCCAGAGACCTCCTCCGAGTATTCGGGGTTATTCATGTTTTCACCCTCCAAGATAAACATACAAATGTTCATTCCCACGTCCTCTAGAATCGTCACCCCCTCGCGCCAACTACACCTAGCGGAATCTGTCCGCTAATTCCGGGAATGGGGCAATTCGAAATGAATTTCGCCAGATCGTCTAGCCCTTCTACGCATCGTCTTCGAAGGGAACGTATGTAAAGTTCGCCGCTCAGGGAATACGACCATTAAATTCACGTAACTACGTAGGCCGTGAAATGCGGTAAGTACCCCGCGCATCTTTCCAGAGGACTACGTTCATCAAGGAGCGGATTAAAGGGGGTGTTACAGCTATCACCATAGAGTTGGATCCTGAATTGTATTTATTACATGCAGGGTATTCCTGTCCCAGAATGATTTAATAATCCTGAAACACCTCATAGTAGCGCTTTTGGTTGCTCAGGAAAAAATAAGAAAACCTTATCGAAAGACCGGTCCACACTACTCGTGCTCGTGTGACTCAGGTGGCTCGCGAGTAATGTGGACGATAGCTAGAGCAAAAAGACAAGCGCACGAGCTTACGGCTCAAATGGCTCCGCTTTTTGTAGAAAGGTACATTAAAGGAATAGATTGCAATGCTCAAGGAGCCGCTGGAGCCATGTGAACGAAGACAAGCCTGCAAATGAAGCGGATCCTCGTGAGTCAAAGCTTGACAAGCAACTGACAATGATAGGTGGAACACAGCTGCGAGAGAGAAGAGCCACACCAGCCTACTAGATCAGCTCAAGATGGACGAGCACGAGTACGAGCTCGAGTAGTGTGTACTGGCCGTAGAAATGTCTTTTTCTATTGCTCCACATTGCGCTTTTCGGAGGTATTACAAATAAATCAAATCCTTCGGTTTTTCCGTAGTAAAATATTCTTCATCGAATATACGAGGATATATTGATATCTAGTTAGCCTAGACCAGTTCCATGCACAAACAAATATTGCGTTACCATAGCAACGAACAATCATTAGAAGTGTCAGTGTGAAGTTTGAGGTCAAAAAATTAAACCAGAGTTACGAAATAAATTAAAAGAAAGAAGATGTCCGATCGGAAAAGCCAGTTTCTGTGTCAGTCCCAGAAACTATCTACGCAGTTCAGACCGTCGAATTGGGCTAAAACGGATATCTGAAGCACTGCATATTTCATACAAACGCGTTCATCATAAAGTTCACGTCAATTTGGACATGAGAAAAATTGCTGCAAAATAGATCCCCAAATGTTGGCCAAAAGCGTGCAAGGGTAGAAGCATCGCGTTCGGTCTGCGCTCGATTTGACAACTATGTAGGTTTCTTAAACCGAATTGCTACTATGAATGAGACTTGGGTACATTTCAACGATCCAGAAACAAAGCAACAATCGATGGAATGGCGACACTCTGGTTCTCCAAGACCTAAGAAGTTTCGTGTCCAAAAATCTGCTGGAAAAGTTCTTGCTTCAGTTTTTTGTGATTGCCATGGGGTAGTCATGATTGATTTTCTGGATAAGGGTAGAACAATAACCGGAGATTACTATTCGACATTACTGACCACTCTACGGAAAAAAAGTGAAGAGAAAGGACGCGGGAAGCTATCCAAAAGTATTTTGTTTTTGCAGGACAACGCCCCTGCACACAAATCTCATGTTGCCATGCAAGAAATTCGTGATTTAGGGTTTGAATTACTAGAACATCCCCCTTATTCACCAGATTTAGCTCCATCCGACTATCATCCCTTTCCTCAACTGAAAAAAGCAGACAATCGATGGAATGGCTACATTCTGGTTCTCCAAAACCTAAGAAGTTTCGTGTCCAAAAATCTGCTGGAAAAGTTCTTGCTTCAGTTTTTTGTGATCGCCATGGGGTAATCATGATTGATTTTCTGGATTAGGGTAGAATAATATCCGGAGATTACTATTCGACATTACTGACCACTCTACGGGAAAAAAGTGAAGAGAAAAGACGCGGGAAGCTATCCAAAGGTGTTTTGTTTTCGAAGGACAACGCTCCTGCACACAAATCTTATGTTTCCATGCAAGAAATTCGTGATTTAGGGTTCAAATTACTAGAACATCCCCCTTATTCACCAGATTTAGCTCCATCCGACTATCATCTCTTTCCTCAACTGAAAAAAGTTTTAAAAGGTCGTAAATTTTCTTCCAACGAGGAGGCTGTGGAGGTCTGGTTTGCAGAGCAAGAAGAAACATTTTTTTTTTAAATGTCTAGAGGCGTTGCAGGTTCGCTGTAATAAATGTTTCCAATTAAGAGGAGAATATGTTGAGTAATAAAATATTTTGACATTGAAATTTTGTTTGGTTTTATAGTAGGCTAAGAATTTTTCAATATATCCTCGTATGTATACAGGGCGAAGATTTGACTTAAAATTAAATGTGTAATGTATATTTCAAAAGAAGATGCCTGAGGTCCAAAGAAACGCTTTTTCTCTCCATCATTTTTTTCCAATTCGACTCGGTTCAAAAGATACAGTCTGTAGAAAATCCTTTAAAATATTTAATGTCAATTATATCTCACAAACGATGCCAAAAATTTAAAGAACTCATCTCTTATAAGTGAGTTAATTGCTCACTAATGAATATATGACTATTCTGAGAAATAAAAGATATTCTTCATTCAAACCAAAATTTTGCGCTTATTTCAAATGGCTCACCCCGTATTTCATTTGTGCATTTGATTTTGATAGCAAATATTTCAAGGGTAATTGATTTTGCTATCGAAGGCAAAAATAAAATACTGTCTGAGCCATTTGAAATAAGCCCCAAATTGAAGTTTGAAAATGTCCTCAATGCGTTGTCCCGTTTCCAACACCTAGTAGAGTTTTGAGTAATTATGATAGATGCAGTGTCTATTTTCATCATTCTAATATTTACAGCCAAAATCTCATTCTACAAAATTAATTCCATTCGAAGTTATCGGGTTTTTCCTCAAAGCCTCAAATTTACGAAAAAGCAAAACAATCTCAGAAACGGCAAACTTTAAGCCCAGTCAAATGAACTAAGTCTTATTTTCACCATGCTTTCCGAATCTACAGTAAAATAAAGGGTGCTCCATAAGAAAAATCATATATTTGGTTCCTACTACTTTTCTGAGACACTATGTATATTCCAGAACAATTTCAAAATATAGTCCCAATTGACCTTAATGATTTCGTGAAGATTTCACTGCGTAATCGAGATCCGCGTCATAATCTCATCTCAAAAACTTCCAAGATGGTTTTTTCCCCAAAAATGTCAATAGCTATATTTAGACGTTCATCCAGCTAGAAAATATTTTTTTGGTAAATTCCTTATTTTTTCAGTGCTTTTACAAAAAAAAGAACTATCAATATGTCTTCAATTCATAATTATTGTTTCAGATGCAGTTATAATGCTCCTGCAGCGGTTCCTCATAAATTGGGCTTTACTGATTCCTTTGAGACCATCGGTCTAGGTATGTCATCACCTTCACGAAGAATAATCATAACCCACAACTTAAGTCTGCGTGAACCCACCATAAATGCTTCTATCATAGTGTAGGTATCAACCAAGAGTTTCATTCTGCTGTAACTGATATGAATCTATGCCATCTGTGCTGGTATCGATTGAAATGTATCGAAAAAAAACGTCCGGTCGACAGTTTTTAGGAACAGCGAATGCAGCAGCTATACATCAAAACCTCAAAATGATTTATAACGCTATTCCACAACACTATGGATCTTCTCCAGTAAGCAGTCGTAAAACCTTTCACAACAGAAGGGGCAACAATATGGCAAGGCATTTCATTTGGCAAATAAGCCAGAAATTCTCATAATATTTTCGAAGAGAGCTGGAAGGTTCGGAGGAATAGTGGCCATTTTTGGATACGGCTTTTCATAATTTGAATATCATTGTGCTGTAACACATCAGTGAAAATAGTTAGAGAAACATTTTTGAAAGTACGTGAATCTCCTTCATTTTAAGAGACACGGCAAGTGGAAAGGAATCAGAGTATGTTGAAATATAGATTTTCATTACTATGGAACTATACCTAGTGAGACTCACGTGAGAAAATTCATTGTGGAATATTGGTTATATTCTGGATATACAGAATATAAGTAAAAGTAAGGAATAAAATTTTGTATTTACTATTTTTCGTAGGAGAATGATTGAAGAAGCCAATTTCTATTTCTATTCCGAATTATATTATTTACGAGGGATATTCGGTATATGAATTTTTTCTTCTCACGAAATCATTTCAAAATAATCATATGGAAAATGAAGTTGGAAATACTATGCGAAGAAAATCTAGATAGTACTTCACATAAAGTGGAGTTCCTTCAAGTGACTACATAATTATGCCAAATTTGGATGATTTCAAAAAAATCGTATTGTAACGTTCTCGGGGTTAATCAAATTGCCTTTTTTCTTTACGTCTTATTCATTTACACAACTGATTTATGTACAAGGACTTGCTCTTATTCATTCACACACTCACTAATTTACCTCTCCCTACTTTGCACTTTGTAAATCTTTGAAATTAACTGCTCCCTCCGCTCCCTACTTAAAACACTAACTGCCCCTCGAGCCCACCGCGCATCTTTTATGTCGAAACGCCCCTGTTCGGGAATATTCTCGCAGCACCGAGAGCGTTATACGAGATGTTCCCGATATTTTCGAGCGGCACAGGGGCGTATTTACGGAATTCAGGCGTTACAATATGATTGACCTCAACCAATTTTCATCCAGGAATCGACTCCTTAAATAAAAGTACAAAACAATTAATAATTAAAAAGAGTTACAACAAACAACAATTGAAATCTCATATATCTGTTACGATTAATGATAAACTAATTTGGAAAAAATCTCATAAGAATTCAGTTATTAACAGAATAATTTTAGTGACAAGGCGCGAGGTGCGATGAACCAATTTTTTCTAATAACTCTCCCCGCTCTCTCTGTCCTCTACATACAGGGTGTTTCTGAATTGATGCGAAAGATTTCGAAGGGTGATTCTTTCGCAAAAATTAAGGGGGTCTTTCATAAAACTTTTTGTTCAACACCCCTCCAAGTTACAGCCCTTAAAAATTAGGTGCAAAAAATTATTTTCATATAATATCTCCACTTGGAAAATTAGCGAAAATCAGGACAATAAAACTATTTGTCATATGACTTCATTTGACAGCAGCTTACTTGATTTTTTTTTTTTAATAAATGATAAGTTCTATGTGAATTTATGGGAAAAGAGTGAGCAGTATTTTATTTTTTTGTGATCAAACTAACAACTTTGTGATAGAAAGTCAAGACATAAAATAATTGCAGATTGAGTCTGTCTTTATAAATCAATTTTCTAAATAGGAAAATATAGGCGCATTGAAAAGTTCTGATGCAAAATATTATATGGGTTGTTTTTTTCTACCCCCTGTGATTACATTTTTGGGTAACAAAAACACTTAAAAACTGCCATTTTATTAGCATCAGTTATCTGCCAAATTTCATTCTGCAAAATTTTTTCACAGAGGATATGTTGAATAAAAACAAATTTCTTTACCTAATTTTAATGGACTGTAACTTGAAGGGTATCGAACAAAAAGTTATATGAAAGACACCCCTTTGCTAAAGAATCTCCTATTGAAATCTTTCGCATCAGTTCAGAAACACCCTCGGAAACAACCAAACGCTTTTTTACTATTAATTGAATTATTATGTTAGTAAATCATCTTTCGTTTTGTTCTCTTTGCAAACAAATTAATCGTAATTTATATGTGGACCTTCAATTGCTGTATGTTGTATGTAACTCTTTTTAATTAGACATTATTTTCTACTCTTTAGTTCAATCTATCTAAAAGTAATTACATTGTGTTTTATTCAATTTTTTTCAGAATCCCAATATCGAAACTGATAACTTTGACTACATCATTCTATAAAGGTGTAATTTAATTAAAATTTTACAAATTCGTTCATTATTAATCAAACATAAGTACGGCAATGTATTTTTGACGTCCAATCTAGGGCATAGGTATTGTTTGCTTCGTCTTCTGTGATTTTTTATCGAAATTTCAATAAAAAGCGGAACATCAGAAAGGGATGGTGAACACTAGGCGAAAAACATTTTCTAAAATCATTGTTGGAACATGTCAAATTATTTCACATCTACACAAACTTACCAGCATAGGCCACCGCACCATAAGGTACACCTTGGCCCTGCCGAAAAATCTGAATCGTCGTAACCTCCTCAGTTTTCTGTCGTTGAATCCCATATCACGCAAAACCGAGCCATTTATCGGCGGCGACACGTGTCAGCAGGGTCCTTCCGTCCTTTTCATCTGTGCGACATACCCGGAAACGCGGTCCGCATCGTCTCTCCAAGGAGAAGCAACCCGATTCCTCCAACAGGTCGGTTCACCGGAACTCGGCACTTATCACACGATTCCGTGAAAAACTAGCGTTTCCTCAACCTCGCCGGCTATCCAGTTCTCCCCGAGATAATCCAATCAGTTCGAGTGGAAGTTTCCGGCAGAAATGTATGCTGGCTATCTTCCGGACGATGTTTTCATAAAATTACTTCTATTTACGTTTATTCGCTGCATGCGAAATCTACTTTCCTTAGTTGCTTTCTTTAATGGCAGAAATAGGGTACGAGTGGAGAGGGTGGATAGAAATGTACGTCCGCCTATCCTGAGACGTTCAACTAACTGGTATAAGTCATTCAGAAAGGGCGGATTGAAATCGTTCTGAGTCGCATCGGAATTGTGAGGAATGAATCGCGTGTCTGGGAAATACTGCATTTTGTCATAGACTAGCGGAATTGGGAAATGTTCCGTAGCAAATTGGATAAGATACTGCAATGCTCAAGTAATGATTTATTCATAATTGGTAAAACGTCGAGATCTCTTTCATCTCTGAACACTCGAAGTACAAACTTGAATTAACTCTTTGAAAGGACTCTTTGGCTGATGCTTATTGATTGGCAGTTTATAATGGCACGTTATTCGTCAGTGCTAGGCGGTGCAGTGCACTGGGAGCACCAGACGCTGAGCAGGAAACCCAGCATAGAACTAGGTAAAGAAAGCAAAAAAAAAAGATGATTGAACTATCTTGAAACATATCATAAAAGAACTATTGAGCACTGCGAAAAAACTACAAAAAAAATCTGTCCCCTGCAGGAAAATCACCTATAGTTGGATTTTGAAGATTAGTTGTTAGAAAGATAACAAGGTTTTATGAAGTATGCACTTTCAGCGGTGGGGAAAGCGTCTGCAGGGTCTCAAAGATGTGAAAAAAATATCGTCAGGTGTATATACTCGTGTCTCTGATAATAAATTCATGTTAATCTGACAGTTTGCGTGGTGGGGCTGGCCGTACGGAAGAATTGAAAATGGTAAAAAAAAATTTTTCGAGCGTGTCAGATTTTTAGAGAATATGTTAATTGGACCCAAAGGAACCTTTTTTTCAAGGGACTAACAATTCAGATGTAACGAAAGGTCACAGCGGTCCTCTGAAAATGCAAAATAAATCGTTTCTTGTACAGGGTGGGCAAATTTCGATGTTTTAGCACTACAGCTTTTGAACCAGAGGAGATCTGATACCCCATTCTCGTTCTCTTTTTCTGAGAAACTAACAAGAGTAGTAGTAATTTTTGGCCACCTTCTTTTGTTTTCGAGTTATAAGCGAAAATTGGAAAAATGGCCATTTTGAAATAAATTTATATCTCCGCTAATACTGATGATAGAGCTCTGAAATTAAAACATTATACAGGCACTTTTTTACGTAGAATCCAGTGGCGTGCTCGCCTTTTTAGCAGAATTTTTAATTACGAAGCCCAAAAGTTATGTTTTTTTGAATGGGAACACTAGATTTCTGTGCAATTTTTTGAAAGCTTAATTTTTACTGATTTCAAAAATATATAACATCATATGGTTTGCATCAATATAAATAATAGAAAATGGTCAAAAACCTTTTTTCTCAATATTTCTATGATTTCAACTTTTGATGAGAATAGAAAAATATAGAATCTTATTATTACTACATTCTCCTTCTATAAGTCCTTTCATTTCTATGCTTCCTACTCAATTTCTCCAAGATTCAAATTTTGTGAAAATTGGTAAAAAGCATAGAAAGAATAACATTGCCGGAAGGAGACTGCTCTTATTATAGGAAGCTCTATTTTACTGTGCTCGTCAATAGTTGAAATTATGGAAATATTGAGGAAAAAAGTTTTGGACCATTTTCTATTATTTATGTTGATGCAAACCATATGATGTTATATATTTTCGAAATCAGTAAAAATTAAGCTTTCAAAAAATTGTACAGAAATCTAGTGTTCCCATTTAAAAAAACATAACTTTGGGTAATAGCTTCTTAATTAAAAATCCTGCTAAAACGGCGAGCACGCCACTGGATTCTACGTAAAAAAGTGCCTGTATAATGTTTCAATTTCAGAGCTCTATCATCAGTATTAGCGGAGATATAAATTTATTTCGAATTCGCCATTTTTCCAATTTTCGCTTATAACTCGAAAACAAAAGAAGGTGGTTAAAAATGACTTCTACTCTTGTTAGTTTCTCAGAAAAAGAGAACGAGAATGGGGTATCAGATCTCCTCTGGTTCAAAAGCTGTAGTTCTAAAACATCGAAATTTGCCCACCCTGTACATACTCGAGCGTGTCAGATTTTCATACATTAATCTGACACTAATCCCAGGGGGTTTTCTTAATCTGACAGTTTGAAGATGATAACAAGGCATTTTTTTGAAATATTTCCCTTCCTTATCGTTTCTGTATTCATTATGAAAGTTGTAGATAATAAAATTCTATACAACTTTTGTCTGAAGCAATTTTATACACTCTTAACCATGTTCGAGTTAGAGGGGGATAAGGGCGAGGAGCTCAGACACACATGCGACAGGCCAAGGTCAATGTAGAAACCCACTCTTAATGTGCATTCATCGCCAAATATCTCAAAAACGTACGGACGTAGAAAAATTGCTTCGGACAAAATTTGTAGAAAATGTTATGCTTTGTAGAAAATGTTATGCTCTACAACTTTATAATGAATGCGAAAACAATTTGAAGCCCAGGAGGGGAGATAATTCAAAAAACCTGATTTGTGTGACCTTTATGGCCAATATTTATTGCTTCGACTTGCTGAAGCTGTTAGATTATATTTTTTTCGTTATTCTTGAATCATCCTCAGCTTAAATTCAATTAAATTGTCAGATTAAGAGAATATATACTTTTCAACATGTAATTAAACACATGCATCTCAATCTGACAAGCTCGAGTATGTACAATGATCGTTTTGTTTACTATTCTGACAGGCTGACCTAGACAATTCCACCTATATACAGATCTAATTTTTGGTAGAGGTACTATACAGGGTCTAAGGAATCTCCCTTTATATTCATCTGTCGCACTCGAGTAAATCCCGAATTTCCCTCTTGGGTTCCCCAACTACTAGTGCATTGTAATTTAGCGAACGAAACTAATTCTGATATATTACACCCGCTGATGTACAGGTATCCCAAATTGTTCGATTTCCGCTGTTTCTGATGCTTCTGGGTTAGTTTTTTTGCAAAAAGAAGCATTGGCGAATTTATAGACAAGTTTCATATCAGAACGATATGGAATCACAAAAATACATCACTTTTCAAATTTGACAGTTTATTCGAGAATCAGTGTTTAGGAACGTATGGTAATATTGCCTGGCCAGCAAGATCACCAGACCTGAATCCTTTGGATTTTTTCATATGGGGATATGAGACATTTCCCGTGTTATGCTGTTTCAAGAAAGATATCGAATTTGTTTACAGATTAATAATACTCAATTCGAGAACTTTCTGTGAGTTGTACTTGAATTTATTATAAAAAGTTCTGCTCGATATTCATTGGAATAAATTGAAATACGAATTACCTCATTTTATTGTAGTTATAGATGTTTCAGCTGTGTTTCTTATTTAAAAAAAAGAAGTTATTTCTTTTCACCCTCAATACAAGACATAAAAAAGTGGAATAAAGTGTCGTATTCCCAGTGACAAAGTGCCTCTAGAAAGTTTTTATCGTTTTAAGATATATTTTCGAAAATAAAAAAGTTATGACAAAAACCACAAAATATCAGGATCGATTGATATAATCAAGGCAATGGAGATATCTTGAAGAGTTTTCCACATATGGACATTTAATGAAAATCGAGCCTAAGACTTCTCTCAACGTTTTTACCTATCTAGTCCTAGTCTTGAAGTACCAGAAACAGCTAAAATCAAGCAATTTGGCATACCCTGTGCAATCAACAAATATCACGAGACAAATCAAATTAGCAAAACACTTTCATTCAACGTATCAACAGAAATACCATTCCGCCGTGGAAGAACTATGCTGACCATAGTTTTGATCTCATTCGACTCCTCGTGTTGTGTTGCTCTGACGAGTTCGAATGAGACCAAAACCATGATCAGCATCTACTCTTTCTCCAGGAAATGGTATTTCTGTTGATACGTTGAGTGAAGTTGGTCAGCTAATTCGATTCGGTAACATTTGTTGATTTTGTGTCAGCAATTAATTTCGTTTACTATTTATCTGCGCCTAAAAAAACTTTAAATAGGCCCGGTCGCGCTGGCAAACAATAGAAATGAACAAAAATATTCAGTGATTTTAACCCAGACCCAGTCCTAGAGTTTTCATCTTCGTCCTTTTTTTTAACATTCAAATTTTATATATTTTTTTGTTTGTTTCATGTTAGCGACTAAACTGACAAAAATACTACTAGTTGAACACAAATATTCAAAATAAATTCAGTAATGGGGAGTTATTGGGGTCAATCTGGTCGTTGAGTAAATCCTTCGATAACTTTCATTTATTGATTTCCAACCTTTCTAAGAGATTCAGTTTCTGACTTTTAGTTTCTATATGTAAAAATCTTCGTTGAAGTTGTGCTTTGCATTCAACAGATGCTCAGCAAACGTAGAATTTTCTGTGCATTTTATGAAACAATTTATGTGTTCTAATATTCTTTTCCGAAATTTTCTACTAGTTTGACTTATATAAAAAAAGAACAATCACTACAATTAAGTTTTATAAACTCCACATTCATATTCATAAATCGTTTGATCTTCATTATTCTTTATGTGTTTACCCAGAGAATTTTCCGTTTCAGAAGCTAATTTGATACATTCCGAATACAAAGAGTTTGATATTTTTACAGAACTCTTTTCATAATAAGATATCACTTGATATTTGTGAATAGTTTTTACTTGAACATTTTTTTATTATTTCACAGCCCCACCTGGCCTATTTCAAGTTTTTCGCTTACACTTTTCGTTATACTACTTAGTTTGTTCTCCCTTTCTCTACCCTCCATAGAACAAATTACCTGCCATTCTTATTATCGGATCCTGCAAGCCTCAATTTTAGATTACCACCGTTCTTGTCGTGGATGTTGTTTCACCCTGAAAATCTGAAAAAACCTCGTTCCACCCAATTATGTGCATATATATCGAAAACAAATATTTACCGAATTGGAACGCTTTCCGCGCACAACTACCCTTCGCCCTGTTCTCTATTCTCGAACGAAATGGATTTCCGAACACCTTTTAGGCCTGATTAATCTTTGACAAGATCAAATTGGCCTCTTTATTGGGGCTCTGTTGCGGTCGTAATATCGGAGCGAGGGAGTGTGTGCGCCCTACCGAATTCATAGAATGAGGGGCGTTTTGCCCGAGTGAAAAGGCGTTATCGAATGGTTTTTGAGCAAATGTCATTAATTATGTGGAAAAGCTGTGGGGGTTGATGAAACTGAATTCATTACCAGTGAACTTAAAATACCAGCAAAATCCCTACTAGTTGGTGTAACTCGGATGTTGTGCTTCTATTCAAAGAGGACGAAAGAACATCAGATATAGAACATTGGAGACTTATATTCATTATCACACTTATACAGGGTGAGTCTTTGGATAGCACGAATATTTTCAAATTTCAAATATATTCTTGGGGTTGAAAGATATCCCTACGACTTATTCTGAGAAATGTATACAAGCTGATGATATTACCCTCGCATTCTGTTATTCTGATTTTAGATACATAGAGAATCTATCCACAGATTTTAGTTTTGAGTCTGTTTATGTCGCTTTTTCCTTTATCTCCTATAATATTTCTCATTATTCGATTGTTGGCTGATAATTGAAGATTAATCATGAATAAATAACAATCAGTTCCACATTCTATGTCCAAATTTGTCGCAAAATGGCGGAAGATCGGGGCCTTAGACTTATTACAGAAAGCCACTGTGTAATATAGTCACTAGAGTTGACTGAGCATCCGATTTTTGCTTCGATCATTTACCAATCAACTGAAGGTGAGTACAGACTGATTGACAGTAAATAACCTCTCTTTAATTCAACTTTTTTCGGTCAAAAAAAAGTTTCGTACAAAAGTGTCACGATTCACAACGAAATTTTTGGAAAAACATAATTTCATATACAACATAGGGTCTTTCAGAAAGCCTTTATAAAATTCGTCTTTCTTATTTCAAACTCTTTTATTTGGTTTTTTCATTCTCCAGCAGATTCTAGTTATTTTTCGAAGAAATCAAAATCAACTGTAAAAAGAGTATATGAAAAACTGATCGAAGAAGTAAATATATTCTAGACTCAGCATAAGAAAGACGAAAGAATGTATCAAACAAAATGCAGGACTGTTTGTCCACCACCTACAATCATATATACAGGGTGGCCATTTGAAAACGAAACAGACGAGATTACAGACGAAATAAATTTTTTCGATAGAAATGCTCGGACAGGTCGATTTCTGTTTCGAGGGGGACAACTTAAGATGTAGGTTACGGACGCATAGCGCTTCAACCCTTGCTACTACAACCCTCACCCCCAATTTTTGAATAGGGAAGATGGGGTGAGTGATACCTCATTTGAAAGGTATTTTTATACTGATTTCAGCACAGTAATTGTTTTTTCATTTTATGCATTAGTTCTCGAAATATTCTTAACTGAGTATTTGAAAATGAAGTGGTGTTTTCATGGCACTTGTAGTGTTTTTTTGTGAAAAATCGACATTTTGAGCTTCAAAACAACCATGACTGTGGCTTCCTTCCTCCAATCCACTGACATAGTAGTAATGGGCATTACTACCTTAACTACCTTAAGAGTCATAGTTACTTTCTGGGCGTATATCTACGTCAGAATGTTATAGTTGAATGAATTAAAAGTCACTATGACTCTTGAGGTAGTTAAGGTAGTAATGGGCATAGGACTATAGAGACTAGAGAGGCATACTTACTAAAAGTCACTATGACTCTCTTAAGGTAGTCCTATGCCTATTACTACCTTAACTACCTTAAGAGTCATAGTTACTTTTAATTTTTTTAACTATAACATTGTGACGTAGATATACGCCCAAAAAGTAACTATGACCCTTAAGGTAGTTAAGGTAGTAATAGGCATAGGACTACCTTAAGAGAGTCATAGTGACTTTTAGTAAGTATGACTCTCTAGTCTCTATAGTCCTATGCCCATTACTACCTTAACTACCTTATGAGTCATAGTTACTTTTACTTTTAATTCTTTCAACTATAACATTCTGACGTAGATATACACCCAGAAAGTAACTATGACTCTTAAGGTAATTAAGGTATTAATGCCCATTACTACTATGTCAGTGGATTGGAGGAAGGAAGCCACAGTCATGGTTGTTTTGAAGCTCAAAATGTTGATTTTTCACAAAAAAACTCTACAAGTGCCATGAAAACACCACTTCATTTTCAAATACTTAGTTAAGAATATTTCGAGAACTTACGCATAAAATGAAAAAACAATTACTGTGATGAAATCAGTATAAAAATACCTTTCAAATGAGGTATCACTCACCCCATCTTCCCTATTCTAAAATTGGGGGTGAGGGTTGTAGTAGCAAGTGTTGAAGCGCTATGCGTCCGTAACCTACATCTTAATTTGTCCCCCTCGAAACAGAAATCGACCTGTCCGAGCATTTCTATCGAAAAAATTCATTCCGTCTGTAATCTCGTCTGTTTCGTTTTCAAATGGCCATCCTGTTTATATACGGCAGTTAGTATTAAATGTGAGATTTTATTACTTCTCTCAATATTGAGTTAAGTTAAGGTATTCATTTGTTTGTTTGCAATATCTCATCTCAAATTCTTTTTATACGTCAGTATACAGGGTGTTTCCAAATTAGGCGTGAACCTTGGAGGAGGTGTTAGTATCTCTCATTTGCTGTCGTTTGAGCCATATTTATTGATAACTAAAAATCAACATTTTCCGAGATATTTGAGTCCTTGTGTTTTTCGAAAAATTTCTTACCTCACTTCATTTTTCGTCAATTTAGTTCTACGTTGACTAAGTTTGATTAGAAATTGGGGATATTTTCATAAGAAAAAGATATGATACGTATGGAAAAAGCAAAACTATCCTGTATTAGATGTTGAAAAAGAATTAGTATGATTTGAAAGTTGGTATATGAAGAAAACAAAAATCAATTTCTAATATGAATTTTGGAATTTGAAAATTGCAAGCAAATTGGTATTAGAAATTGATTTTTTTTTCTACATATACAAACTTTTAAATTATACCAATTCTTTTTCAACATCTAATACAGGATAGATTCATATCATATCTTTTTTCTGATGAAAATAATCCAAAATTTTAATCAAACTTGGTCAGCGAAGAAAAATCGACGAAAAATTAAATAAAGTGAGAAATTTTTTGAAAAACACAAGAACTCAAATATCTCGGACACTGTTGATTTTTGGTAATCAATAAATATGGCTCAAACACGACAGCAAATGAGTGATACTAGCACCTTCTCCAAGGTTCACGCCAAATTGGGAAACACCCTGTATATGTATGTACGCTAAATCAGATAAAAAAGGTTTTAAATTTTCAGGGAAATGAAAAAATCGAATAGACATTTCACTACTATTATATTCAGTTCAAAACTCAGTTGAAACCAGCATAAGCAAGTCAAATGTCAGAATCTTTCATAAAGACCCTGTATTACGCCCATTAATGAACAGGGCCAAGAAAATCGACGCAGGAAAACAGGGAGAGAAAAATTTGGTGAAATTAATTCAGCAAAATAGCCATTACATGGAGCGTACCTAACATTATACCTCTGTAATTTTATGGATGGCTTGAAACAACAGAAAGAAGTCAGAAATAAGCATTAAGCTATGGTTGCACTTGCTGCGAGTCAGCAAGTGTGGCTTATTACCATTGTTACCAACAATTGATTAACTCACTCTTTTCAGGGGGGAAATTGCAAATTTCGTGAATTACTACGTTTTCATTCACCCCCCGTGCAAATTCCATAATTTAGGTACAGAAGGGTCATCTCATGCTGTTGTATTCCAGCATTCTATCGAATAGTAAATCACGTAGAGATATTTTCGAGTTTCCTCTCTATATGCGAGATGGCCTCATATCGTATTGGCATGATGTGAATTTATATTTTTCAGTGTGCATATGGATGCACACTGCATAGGCACAAATTTTCCTGCAGAAAAATTAACGCGTCACATTGCACCAAACTTGACAAAGATAACGTGGCATAACAGTTATCGTCCAATAATTCGGACGCAGTTCTGTTAACATACTGATCAATTTCTCCGTAACTGGTGAAGCGATGGTTGAAATGAACAGATAACAGACGAATACAAGGTGAGTCATAAATGTGTACCGAGCTTTCTGGGGGTGATAGTACATTGAAAAACAAGTATAGTTTGATAAAGGAACTCATAGCCCAAATACATTTTTTATTTCACTTCCACATTTCTGATATTATTAGAAAGGGTGTTTTTAGAGGATGAGTCATAATTTTTTGGGACAACTTCTTCTGTTTTATTCGTTTTGGTGTCAGCAATTTCAATTTCAGAGTTCTATCAGGAGTATTAGCGGAGATATAAATTCACTTCGAAATCGCCATTTCTCCAATTTTCGCTAATTACTCGAAAACAAAAGAAGGTGGCCAAAATGACAACTACTCTTGTTAGTTTCTCAGAAGAAGAGACCGAGAATGGGGTATCAGATTTTGTCTATATCCTCTGGTTTAAAAGCTGTAGTGCTAAAACATCGAAATTTGCCCACCCTGTACAAAAATAGACCAACATATCAATTGAGGAGACGTTTAAATTTCGACGGAAACTTATTGCAACAATCCAAAGAAGTGATATTCAAACAGTACGAACACAAAAACTCCAGCACGATAATGTAGAAGAAGAAATAAACTGATCAATAGCCTAGTAGGGTTTACAGTCAGATGAGCCTACTGGTTGAGTTTAGTGGGCAAAATTGGTGATACCGAAACTACAACTTTTTAACCCAACGAAATAGAGGAAGATGAATGCCACCTTACGTTCGTCTTTTTTCGATAAACTAATAATGCCCTCAACTGCATTCCTCTACCTTCTTTTGTTTTCAAGTTATAGGCCAAAATTTAAATTTGGGCGATTTCAACTTTGGTCACAATCTCCAATAATGAAAACCTTATTTTTTATAGCAATCCAGTGGCGCACTAAGATTTTTTCAAGAGGTTTATTTGCTGAGCTATAACATAAACTTGTGGTTTTTCTTAGGAACAGTAGTTTAAAATGACTTAGAGAGAATCGCCATTTTTTCACGCTTCAGAAATATGTCATACATCGCCCCTAGTCTTCCTAAGTTATTTTGAACTACTGTTTTTATAAGAAAAAACATAGCTCCGCGAATAAACCTGTTGAAAAAATCATACTACGCCACTGGATTGCTATCAAAAAAGTTTCTGTATTATGTTTTCATTTCATCATCCCAGCACAAACAGAAACGGAGATAACGACCCAAGTTGAAATTTTAATTTTGACCTGAAACATGAAAACAAAAGAAGATAGATAGGAATGCAGTTGATGACATCATTAGTTTCTCGAAAAAAGACGATCGTAATGTGTCATGCATTTTCCTATATCTCGTTGGTTTGAAGAAGTTGTAGTTCAGGTATCGATTGAAATTTAATCTGGAAGGATTCTGCATGTTCTGAAAGTTTTTAGGGTCTTCACTCTCATTCTTTGGAACAAAATCATTTAAAAAATTGAAGTAACCAATTGGCTCTTGCGTAATTTCTTGCACTTATTTGTTTTGACAATTAAACAATTCAAAAGATTTTCAGAAATTGACATTCGTCTGATGAAGGAGTCGGATATAGACTCCGAAACGTTACGTTATATAATTATAATTTCAAAGTTCCTTTCTTCAGTTCATTGTCAGGCAACAATTCTTTCTACTTGATTTGCTCCTGACAAAGTAGTGCCAGAATTTGCGCAGGAGTAAATCGGTTATTTCAATTTTTTAATTGATTTTGTTCCAGAGATTCGGAGTGAAAACCCTAAAAAGTTTCAGAAGATGAAGTTCAGGTATCACCAAGCGGAAGCTGATTCCTCAGGGGAGTTCATCTTTTTAAGATTGCCATGCTGTATCAAGAATTAAAGGATAGGAATCACTTGCATTTTTGCGGCATCTTTAGTAAAAAATGTTATTTGATCTTGCTCTAATAATCCAAGATCCCAGTGCGACCAGACATAAGTTATTTTCACACAGATGAAACATAGTGCTCTCGAGCTCACACTCCTAGCTAAATAATTTTCATGTTTATGGGATGGTTCGTCACTATTTTTGTCTGAAAGATGAACTTTTTTATCGTTACTTCAGAATAATATCTCTCTTATCCGAAATAATGTGGACCAAAGTGATTTCGGATAATTGAAATTTTGATTAATCCAATTTTTTTTGGAAAATAAGAATTTAGGATGCCTTTATCATATGATAGAAAAGAAAATACGTAAAGTTCATTCATGTTTTGTGCAGCTTCAAAGCGTCTGGCAAGAATTTTGGTCCATTGTGTCACTTGTACATAATATAAGTTCAGAATAATATTCTTTAAAACATATTAAAAAATCAGCCATGTGGACATAAGTTAAGTAACACTTCTTTTTAGTTAACTCTGCCACCTGGTATCTGCCCAGGTATCACTAGGCAAGCTCCACAAGTTCGCAGGTATTCAAAGCGCATGAGAGTCTACTGAGATCTTAAAGTTTCATCTGTGTGAAAATAAGTTATGTCTGGTCGCTCTGGGAGCTTACTCTACAGGGTCTTTCGCGAGGAACCTCACCCATATTTATACGGGAAACTACTGAACGTATTTTCATGAAATTCAGCACTTATAAGTATTTCACGATGCTGATGAAATCTAAAATATTTTCAAGGCATGAGCACCTCCGGTTTTTCCGGAAATGACGTCAACTTCCGTTTTTCAAATTAGAACACCATTTTTTTATTGCAGAAATAGATTCCTTAGAAAATTTCAAGTTATTTTGATGTAATATTTTTCAGTTTTGGTTGAAAAATTCTCTCTGAGCGGGAAAATTCGAAAAAAAATCGAAAATAGAGCTCCGCTGAAACAAGAATAACTTCGAGGTTTTTGGATGGAAAATTTTCATTTTTTGGATTTTTCAAGATGTAAGATTGATGTATCCACTTCAAGAATCGAAATCGCGATTCATGATACAGGGGGTGAAAAAATCGCTTTCAAAGTTAGGGATGACAAAATCGTGAAAAATCAATTTTTTCAAATTAGAACCCCATTTTTTTATGGCAGATATTGAATCTACGTTAAAAAATAATGTGAGTGTATGCATCACACCCTTGCCCTAAAATGGATATTTTCTGAGTTATTCACAAAAAACTGTTTTTCGTCTTGAATTTTCAGCTATTTCTTTTCTCTTCACGCCAAAAACTTAATACGAATTATCACCAAATTAATAGTAAACACAAAATGCTACTAAATCAAAATAACTTGAAATTTTCTAAGGAATCTATTTCTGCAATAAAAAAATGGTGTTCTAATTTGAAAAACGGAAGTTGACGTCATTTCCGGAAAAACCGGAAGTGCTCATGCCTTGAAAATATTTTAGATTTCATCAGCATCGTGAAATACTCATAAGTGCTGAATTTCATGAAAATACGTTCAGTATTTTCCCGTATAAATATGGGTGAGGTTCCTCGTGAAAGACCCTGTATAATGTTTGTCATACGTTCAACCCTCTAATGCCCATTTTTTTCTTTTTTAAAATTATTTCCGTATAGTTTCAAGTTAGCTTATGTATAATCTACATCTTTTTTTCGCAAATAGTTAACTGATTTACATCAACACCTGTTGTCACAAAATGAACTTATACTGAAGGCGGACATGGGCAGTTGAACTAAACTGCTCACAGGGAATAATTTTGTATCCACTTATATGCAACCAGTCTCAAGGCGGAATTGGGTATTAGAGGGTTAAAGTCACATTTATCTTTACTTTCTGTATGGTTAGTTAGCTTGAGATCATCACAGACCTCACACCTCTACATCTAGTGACTGATAGGGTAGCTCATGAGGCCATCCTCAGATTATCTAAGGAAGGAACAGGTAACGAGAGAATCAAGAGTCAGAGAGTTTGGTCCTCCCTGAACGACTACATCCCATCTGCAAACCTTCCTAGTGACTTAATGATCAAGAAAGTAAGCATTGAGAAAAATTTCAGTACAATGCTAAGTAAAAGAAGAGATTGGGAACGGGAGTACACCGACTACAATCTTAAAGAAAATACATTAAAATGGTATACAGATGGTTCTAAGACCGCTACAGGAGCTGGCGCTGGGATTTATGGGGCAAGAACCAAGTGGTGCACTATCGCTAGGCTCCTGTACAAGCGTCCTTCAAACGGAAATACTAGCAATCGAAAGATGCCTAGATGTAAATCTAGAAAGAAACTATCAGAAGTGTGATATAGCTATTCATACAGATAGTCAAGCTGCCGTAAAGGCACTGAGCTCCTATGTCATTGATTCAAAGCTGATTTTGGAGTGCCGGAATAAACTCAATGATGTATGCAAGAAGAATAAGGTCTCTTTAATCTGGGTTCTCGGTCACTCGGGAATCGTAGGAAACGAGAAGGCCAATACACTTGCCAGAGAGAGCGCACAAACGCCACTCACTGGCCCAGAACCCTTCTGTGGTATAGGAAAATGCACCTACAAGAAAGAGTTTATGGAGAAGGAGAAAGCCGAAAGGGAAAAACTCTGGCGGAATCTCCCAGGAATGGATCACTCCAAAAAGTTCCTTCGGAACTTTGAAACTGCTAGATCCAAAAAATATCTGGATCTCAGTAAGAACCAACTACACCTACTCACTGGCTTTCTCACAGGACATTGTCGCCTAAAGAAGCATCTGTTGAGAATGGGTTTGTCGGACACTGACGAGTGTAGATTCTGTGGGGAGGAGGAGGAAACTCCTATTCACCTGGTTACGGAATGCCTTGCCATTGCAAGCCAAAGGAAAGAGTGCTTTGGACGAGAAACTTGTAGGAGAGGGGAATTATCCTCGTTGAAGCCGTCCCAGATACTGGATTTCATCCGATCTCTGGATCTGGAAGGCGAGCTGTAAAGGGCGCGATGAAAACAGCTCTGTTAGGGGGCACAATAGACCTTAAGGTCGCAGTGAACTGTAACCCCTTCTCACTATACTATATATATATACTATATGGTTTAGTTGAATAGTGGTACTAGTTTCAAAGTCATTTAAAAAATTTGCAGTATTTCCCTGATTTTTCAAATCTTCATCAAATACAGAAAACCCCCTCTCGACTCATACTTTCCACAATAATTTAATAACACCGCATCAAACCCGAACTTCTATACGCAACAACTATGCATCGACACATAAAACTACGAACCAAAACACATCGACGCATACGAAAGTTTGCGCACGTGGCTTCGTGACACGCTCGCAAGCAGTCGCGCCAGTGACGTCGTATCGCCCTCACGCCAGCCGCGCATAAACTGACGGAGCGGGATGCTGGAGAGCGTCGCGACGCTTCTACGATCCGGGGGATGTCGGGAGGGTGCGCATCGAGGCGTCTTCGTTATTTGTTCAATTTATGAGAAAACTAACTCATGAATTCCAATTGCGCAATCCGTTCGGTTCCTCGCAACCGGTCCGTGTTTATGTCGTCCGTGAGGGTTTTTTTGGCGCTGATTTATCGATGGCGGATGAAGGAGGGAACGTCGTGTACGGGAGCAATATGGTCGAATTTCGGAAGGAGCCACAGGTTTCTCTCTTTATCAGATGCTACAGTTGAGGGTTCATTATATTCGTTACAAAATTTTGAATTTATCTAAGAGTTTCAATTGAATATAATCGACTTATTATCTTCGATAGACAAAATATAGTTATACAAATATCTATGAAGGCCACCACCATACATTTCTCCAGCGTCGTAAAATAAAAATTTAACATAGAATGCCCTTGTGACTGGGAAATCCATAATAGGAGGACGAGGTGACTATACCAGACATAAAATCTTCAAAATGATTTAATGAGCTCTACATGTTTCGAGCTGCAATGAACCCAGCACAAAGCATAACGTGGAGGTTCATAACATAAAAACTAATAAACAATTAAATTTCATACAATGACAAAAATTAATGAACAATTAAAAATAACATAGAATAATAAAAAAAAGATTTTGGGGAAGTATAATGCAGGAAGACATATGACTTGTCAGAATCAATTCAAAATACTCACATGAAAATTTTAAACATGAATTCATAAAATGAAATATTACAGAAATCATAAAGTGGTCCAAAAAAATTTTTTTTCAGGATGTAAACGGGTGCAATGAAATCAATATATCCGGAGAAATTTTTGTCATTGTATGTTAATTCAATTGTTTATTAGTTTTTATTTTATGAACCTCCACTTGAGATACTTTGTGCTAAGTTTGACTTGTTTTTTGATTTCATTGATTTTTGCTCTTGAGGATGAGCTCATTGCAGCTCAAAACATGTAAGGCTCATTAAATCATTTTGAAGATTTTATGTCTGGTATAGTCACCTCCTCCTTCTATTAAATAAAAATTTTCCTCCTGATTGGCCTGTCCTGCTTTTATATATTTATTTTTCTTTATTTTTTTATGACCAGGAATCTCTACAGGAAAATCCCAATAACAGAGAATCAAGAACTTATTTCTGTTATTTGTCTCCTGAACAGCATTAACTGAAAAAAACAAACAAAAGATACAAATACACTTGCTCGTGTTTACGAATTATAAAACAATTCCTTCGTGACATGTCAAACCCAAAATAGGATCATTGAAGAAAAGTTGTCCTTTTATTATTGTATTTCTTCATCTAAGGTTCTCTGCCAAGCGGTATAACACAACAATTGGAAAGCGCGCAGCAGGCAAACAGATCAGAACTACAGATTGTACGGAGGTAGTTTAGAACGCCTGACTTGAATACACCAAGGGACACTTTGAGGATGTCGATATTACATAAGTGCCAATTGTAAACACTCAAGAAGTCATCATTGTAATAGAGAACTGTTCGAGCTCTAGGAACATAAAAGACGACCCTCAAACGACTGTGGAACTGAAGTATAACGAATGAAAGGTGATATACTAGAAGATATGAATCTTATTCATTATTCACTATTCTATATAAAAATATTGTATCGCAGAGAGTTCTCCTCAACTTCAAACTTATTATGCCTCGCCAAGCTGATGCCATATTCCCTGTCAACCAAATCAGGATAAAACCAGTACTTAAAGGTCTAAACAAATTTTTTTGAACTCTTTCAATTCTATTGATATGCTCTTATGAAAATGGGGAGACCAAACTGGTGATACATACTCCAAGGTACCAACTAAACCGAAAAACAGAGACTTGAGGGCATTGCTATTTGTAGAATTTTTTGTTACTCTAAAAATAAATCTTAACATTTTGAGTCCTTTGCATACTACACTATCGATATGTGCTTCAAAGGATGATATCGCATCGAACACAATTCCTAAATCTCTCACCTGATCTACAACCTCGGATTGATATATAATTTTCTTTTAAATTTTTCAAATATTTTTTATACGATACAAGTTTTTATATCAGTAGGTATAGGAGTATACAGTACAACTAATCGCACTAAGTTTTACCTCGATTGAATTAGTTTTCATTTTAGAATTGAATTCTCAGAAATCTATAAAAAGAAACTAAAAATTGGGTTTTCTCATTAGTTAACTGCAATGGTGCATTTGAATCCCAATGCTTTGAGAATTTTGTACGGCCGGACGTCCATCTGGACGAACGAACAGAATTGATTTCAACCACTTATTTTTCATCAATGGGTCATTGGGTCCAAACGATTCGTTTGAGATCATTTTCTACCTTTTAGATATAGTTATTATCCTAAAAAGCGCAGAAAGTAGTACTTAAGGTCAAGAAAAGCGCAGAAAGTAGTACTTAAGGTCAAGAAGCTTTCCGCAAGAGTTAGGAACAAATTTTTTTCTACGAAGCATATCAAATTTGATTCGATTAATTCATACACAGGGTGTTTTCAAAGGTGAGGCTTTTTTTGGATAGAAGGTAGAAGTTATCAAAATAAGTAATTTCACCACAAATTGTCCATACAAAATATTCAAGATGGCTGAGTTACAACCCCTAGTTCGACAAAATTTCATTACACGAAAAATATGGCTGGACAATGAATGATTCGGTACTTCCGAGTGTATCTGATTAGTTGGATCAGGCCACTCGAAAAAATTGTTCGATCATACGATTTAGGGCGAAAAAAGTGTAGAAATTTGGGGGGCTTCGAGCTAGTAGAAGATTGTGATGGCCATTGTAAAACAATTGTGAATAATTTAGAAGGATTTCATTGGTGAGATTTCCAACGAATATTTTTTAACACTTGACCAGTTGGTATCGAAATGAGAAGTTCAATAAAATCGTTTTAGTTACCAAATAATGAGAAAAATTCGGCAATCATCAGGGGCCAATATCCCAAACATGACTATATGGTTGAATGTTCTTCAACAAGAACAGAGCGAAGAGAAAGAGTAGGTCAAAATATAACAACAGACCCATATAACTTTGAAAGGGTCCATCAGTTTAAATATCTGGGAACTACAATCACCTCAGATACTGATATAACACAAGAGATCAATAACCGAATACAGAGTGGAAATCGCTGCTGGTGTGGACTACAAAAAATAATGAAGTCAAAAAACGTGTCAAGGACAACAAAAGTAAAAATATACCACACAGTCATAAGACCCATCATGACATCTGCAAGCGAAACATGGACCATGACAAAACAAAATGAAAACAGGCTCAAGGTAGCAGAAAGAAGGATTCTAAGAGGGATTTACGGACCAATAAGAGATGACACTACACAACAATACAGAATCAGGACCAACATGGAGCTACAAGAATTGTACAATCAGCCATATATAGTACAAGTAATAAAATCAGAAATACTCCGATGGGCTGGCTATGTCAGGAGACAGGAGGATGATCGTATTGTCAAATTAGTATGGGAGGAGATTCCAGATGGAAAACGGCCGCTAGGACGTCCAAGGATGCGATGGAAAGACAATATTAAAACAGACCTGCGAATTTTAAACATCGATCAGGCGGATGAACTTATGATAGATCGGACTAAATGGAGGCAAATTGTAAAGTCAGCTAAGACCCACCCCGGGTTGTAACGCTATGGAGAGAGAGAGAGAGAGAGAGAGAGAGAGAGAGAGAGAGAGACAGACTATATGATTGAGTCAGTCATCATGAGATGATTTTTTTCTCATTGCATCGCAATAATTCAGATAACAAATTATCTGGGGTGGTGGTGGTATTGGGATCTACTGCAGTAATAATTATCAATTTTTTTCTCAATTTTGTCATTTCGAATGTTTTGTAGAGGTGATATTTCTTCCCGCACCGTTTGGGGAAGCGATTCTTTGCAACTTCGAATGCGTGCTGGAAAAGGGTTAAACGGGCACGCTTGTAAAAAAAATATTCTTCGTCAGTTGTTAACTTATTATATGGTGCATCATCACAGCCTCATGTTTTATCATTATTTTACCAGATCTGTAGGGTACCTCGACTAATTAGTACATTGCTAAATGAATTGTGGAAGGAATTTTTACCCATTGTAAAAAGAATGAAAACGTGGACCCTGTACTATTATAGAAGTCCTCGCATTCTCAACAACTATAGTCAGCGTCCAGAATTAGCAAACTAATAATTAGATCACGTTGTCTGAGTAACCATTACTTCGGAATGCCAGACAAAGCATATTCCACCAAATGGCGAAATATGACCAACAAACGTTTCGCTTCGTTTCGAAGCGGATAACGCCCGGATCAGAAATTGTCAAATACTCCGGACGGTGTGGACAGATTTAATTTGTCCCCCCAATACAACTTCAAAGATCGAAAAGTTCTTATAGAGACCCTAATTCCTTACTGCATCCGAAATAATGTCCCAAACTCCGAACTTTATTTTAATTGGTTTTATGTAGAACGAGGTCCGAGTGGAAACTAATAATGAACAAGGCAGTCAAGTAGGCCACCCTTGCTCCTTAACTCGTTGAAACTAGTCCTGCCGTAATTTCCCTCGGGGACGTTTACGGTTCTGTAATAGATTCCATTTCCGGATTTCTTACCATTAGTTATTTGGAGATTATTACGGGTATCCACCGGAGAGGGCTCAGAGACCTCAGAATAGTTTTCTCGGGTATCTGGAGGATATGCCAGAGTAAGTTTGTATTAAGGAGGATGTGCCAGGATATGAGAAACAAGAAAGTGGGAAAAAGGTTCATTCAATTCGGTTAGGTTTGCAGTAGTATGCACGACCAAGTAATTTTCAAAAAGAAAAACAATCTAGAATAATCAATATACAGGGTGTGGCGTAATGAATGGATAACATGTACCAGCAGATAGAAGTTCAGAATAATAAGTTTTATGTTCAGTAGAGGTCCACAGGTTTTTCCGATATTTGAAATTTTCGAAAGTTCAAAAAATTATACCCTTTGTCGCTCTTTTTGGTTGCAATACTCCAAATGAAAGAATTTTCGCGATCTGTTTTTTGGAGAGTGTTCCTGGATATCGCTATCGAATGTATCTCATGATTTTTGAGGCGCATGCATAGTTTTTTTTCAACAAAGATCTAATTCATACTTCCTGTGTTGCTTAAGTATAACCTCAAGTGGTTTTAAAACAAATATGGTTACCTGAGTGTCAAAAAACATGCCCGTTTCATTGAGATTCTGAAATGGAAATATAGGTAGTCACAGTTTCGGAAACAAGGTCATGACTAATTGTGATAGAATTTATTTTGTTTTAAATACTGAAAATACAGTGATTTATACCAATTCGAAATCTCAGTGAAGCAGGCATGTTTCTCCTTACTTCGGCACCCAAGTAACCATATTTTTTTCACACCACGTTAGGTTAAAATCAGGGCAAAAATAATCAAAACAGTATTTTTGAGTTATATTTTTGATTGAAAAAAACTATGCATGAGCCCAGAAAATCATGAATTACATTCCATAGTACATCTTTCCAGGAATACTATTCATAAAACAGATTTGAAAAATTCCTTTAGTAGGAGTCTGGCCACCAAAAATAGTGGCAGAGCGTTCAATTTTTTTGTTTCGGATAACTCGAAAACCGAGGAATTTTTACTAAACTCTAAACATATTTTTCTGAACCGCCACAATGCTGTACCTGCAGGTACTAATTTATTCATTCATTACGGAATAATTTTCCTTGCATATAAAATTGATATTTACTGAAAATAAAAGCTTTTCTTATGAAGAGAAACAAAAAATATGAATTTCGAACAGTAACTTTTTGAATGTAATTCATTCACAAGAATATTTCTATTCAATTTCAAGATTTAGCAGGAAGAGTAAGAGTAAGAGTAATCATCACATCAGTTTTATTCATAATAATGAAGACATTAATAAAATTCCCAACAAATCACTATGATTGAAGTATGCCATAAATAAATGTACATTTATGTACAGGCTGGGCAAAATTGGTGATACCTGAACTACAACTTTTTAACCCAACGAGATAGAGAAAAATGAATATACCATTCATGTCTTCTGTTTTCGAGAAACTAATAATGACATCAACTGCATTCCTCTATCTTCTTTTGTTTTTGAGTTATAGACCAAAATTTAAATTTGGGCGATTTCAACTTTGATCAATATCTCCGTTTCTGTTTGTGCTAGGATGTTGAAATGAAGACATTGTACAGACACTTTTTTGATAGCAATCCAGTGGCGTATTATGATTTTTTCCTACAGGTTTTTTTGCTCAGCTATAACAAAATGTTGTGAAAGACCCTCAGTCTTTCTAAGTCATTTTTAACTACTATTTTCATAAGAAAAAATACATCTTTATGTTATAGCTCAGCAAATATACCTGTTGGAAAAAATCATAGTACGCCACTGGATTGCTATCGAAAAAGTATCTGTATAATGTTTTCATTTCAACGTCCTAGCTTACAGAAACGGAGATAATGACCAAAGTTGAAATTTTAATTTTTACCCATAACTCGAAAACAAAAGAAGAAAGAGTATGGCAGTTGATGGTATTATTAGTTTCTCGAAAAAAGACGACCGTAATGTGCCATGCATTTTCTTCTATCTCGTTAGGTTTAAAAAGGTGTAATTCAGGTATCACCATTTTGCCCACCCTGTACATAAATTAATTATAGTAATGGTTTAACATTCATGATTATATACAGGGTGTTTTCAAAAGTGAGGTCTTTTTTGACAGAGGATAGAAGTCATCTATCGGAATCGAAATAACGAAACAAAACAAAAACATATGGCTGGACAATGAATGGTGAAGTACTTCCCAGTAACAAAAATTTTGTATCCTGCGATTTAGGGCGAAAAAGTGTAGAAAATTGAGACAGTTTATTGAAAGTTCTTATGTTAATAATGTGCTATTATTGTTATCTTATTTCATAAGTTTGGAGAGTTCGAAAAAGAAGATTGTGAGACCATTGTGAAAAAATTTATAAATAATTTAGACGAATTTTATTGATGTGATTTTGAACTAATATTCTTTTTTTTTTTTCAAATTTTGTCCTGAGTATTTTTCTGTCAGTTGGTATAGAAATGATCCATTTTTAAAATCGTTCAATTTACCAAATATTACCTATATTCTGAACGAAAACAATATGGTTTTGGGGTCAATTCTTGTATCAAGGTTTGTTTCCAGTTTCTTCTCAAAAATATACTCCGAAATTGAATGAATATTTTTTTTCAATAATTGCTACGTAGACTTGTATTTGAGATAAATTCATTGAATCATCATCTATAGGTCATTAAGATTATATCTTTTTATTATATAATTTAGGAGGCAAGCAGAGATCCTTCTCCTTCTCTCTTCTCTACATGATACTCATAGAAATAAATCTCCTTCTATAACAAGTAGCTCATATGAACATACAATTCTGTTCAGTTTTTTATCATTCGAACAGAATTACCCCAGAAGGTGAAAGATTCCCGAAGTCCTAGTGTTCAACAAAACTGGAAAAAGAAATACCCAGGAAACCAATAAGCTTGATATCAGCTCTGGAAAAATAGTTGCAAGAATAAAAGCCGAGAGGCTTATAGAAAAAAACGATACATAAATCGCTTTCTTACAGAGCAATTTTGATTCAGTAAAGAACACAAAGTAAAACAACAAATGTTGTGGCTAACATAATGAAAGAAGGTAGCCAAAATAAGCAAGCAACAAGCCTTATATTAACTAGACGTCCGCAGAGCGTTCAACGGAGTATGGCATGAGTGGTTGATACGCAACATGATATGTACAGGGGATATTCGACAAAATGAAACACAAAAGTTTTTGCGTGAGGATAAACGACGAATGCTGAACTACAAGATATCTGGAAGCAGGAGCACCACCCTCAGGGGTCAGTACATAATGGTACCAAATACTCCAAGAAACATGCTTGTATTATGAGCAGATGACATCGAAATAGCAATTCGACATCGAAATAGCAATTCGACATCGAAAATTTCCAGGCAAAAAGCTGTTGAAGTGGTGCAATAAAAAAAGATGAAACTTCATAGACGAGAGAGTCAAGCAATGATATTCCAAAAGTGAAAACTGAGAACTGGTTGTCTGGAAAGCTGATCATTATCAAAGACCTAAGATGAACGCATTTCCACACTAAGCCGACAACCATTCAAGAAAACAGTTCCTTCACAAGAAGAGAAATATCAGCCGTAATAAACCGTATCCAGGGTTGACGAATTCCACCCCCGAAATCTGAAATGAAAACACATAAAACACGCCGACAAACTTATTTACGACGTGGATGTTGCTACGCGTGCGCGCGTTCACGTCGGAAACGATATTTTAATATCCCCATCCTGCGCCGCGTCGTAGGAAATGACACCGAGCGGAGGATATGCGAAAAGGTGCGCTATTGTTTTTCTCCTTGTGTGTGTGTTGCCGCAGGAATCGGTGAGTTATGGGTCGTATATCACCGCGGATAATACCTGGGGGATCAACTGTTTTCCACTTTTTTTTATTTATGAATGAGGGATGACGAAAAAAGTCGGATCGGAAGAGCGGCTTCCTTCGATGTGGACAACACATACGTCATGTTCTTGTCCTGGTAATTGATTCGACAGGCGTTGCAAGTTCGAACCTATGGAAAATATATCACGGGGAGAATCGGTAAATAT
This sequence comes from Coccinella septempunctata, assembly GCF_907165205.1. NCBI lineage: Eukaryota > Metazoa > Arthropoda > Insecta > Coleoptera > Coccinellidae > Coccinella > Coccinella septempunctata. The sequence goes on from NC_058196.1 coordinate 20,204,215, forward strand.
TCTTCGTGTATAATGAAATGTTCGAACAACTGACTTCAGGATAATGTTTTGATTCTGATATAATTTCTTCTTTGTTGATGCATTTTAGTCTCAGATCAAGATTACCAGATTAATTGTCAATTTCACAAAGCTTGATCGTGGAATCAAGAATCAACGCTTGATTGACGGATTAACGTTGATTTGTCTCAAGTCGATGAGACAGTTAAAAACATTCCTGATACCATTCTTATATCAAATTATGATAGAGATTCATCCATTCGATGATATTCAATAGCTATGTCTTCGATATATTCGGGAAAGAAAAAGTTTCAGTGATTTCACTCTAGAAATCGAGTGACATCAGTCAAATAGTTGATCGGCAAACCAATGTTATGTGAAATCCGCCGTAAATCTGCCAAAAGTGACGAGTTTTTTACCGTAAAAAACGTTATAATCGATTCACATTTCGAAATTGGTGTTTCGAATATTATGAATATTCTATTTGATAATGAAGGCATCCTTAAAGATCAAGCCAATATCATTGCACTAATAGATTTTAGATTCTTTAGTAGAGGTAACCAAACCAGACATCTTGATGTCTGGTTCCACTTTTTTGGATTTTTGTTTCCCTATGTTCTTCATCACCTCTTGTAAAATTCGTTTCTGTTGTCATTTTCCGTTACTTGCTCGTCATAATATTTTTGATGGTTCTCATGAATGCTTATCATCAAATATTACCAAATAACATCGAATAATCGGATAAATGAGCCCTCGATTCATTCCATTTCCGTCGGGGTTTGGGTTGTGTGGCTCTTACGAGGTCAAATGGGACTGAAATCATGATCAGCATCTACTTCTTTAAATTTTTGATTATGTTTTCCAAGGTAATGCTGCGTATTCGAACGTTTCCAACGCCCTCTCTCCCTGCTAGATTATGGTTAAAAATAACAGTTTCTGCAATCTGGGTCTTCGCTCTAAAAGTTAGGAAAGTGAATTGAGTTGGTTCTCATTTCCTGTCCGATGATGCTAAGGGTGTATTCCTGCACCACACCAGCTACGGACATGGAATAAAGGGGTCATTTATTCATTCCATTTTCGTTTAGGTATGGGTTGTGTTGCTCCGACGAGGTAAAATGAGGTGTATTTTGGGAATCTTTTTGCAACAGTAGTCATAAACTCTACCAACATTCATCAAATTTTTAGACTCTAAGGCGGAGGAAAAACTCCACTGAAATTTCAGAATAAAAATTTTTTTTTCATTCATACAGAGCATTTAGAAAAGTCTAGACGTCTTGGTTTAATTGAGCACATTTATGAAATGAGTGTATAATTGGTTGATTCGGAATTTGCGTATTTTGAATATTTTTTGGGTTCAGCAAAGTTAACCTATATCAATATACAAATATACTCTTCACTTTTATGAAAGCAGTCGGTTGGCCTTTTAAATTTGACACATTTAACAAAATAAAAAGGGATGTTTTCATCCTAAACAATTCATATGAGAATTAATGAGTTTGGCCTTGGAATATTGAATAATCGATATCTCTCCGACTCGTTCTCAGCATGTGTGAATACCTTCCCAAGTTTGGCTTTTATGATGTTCTCAGTATCCCTATGAATTTCGAAAATTACTTTCGTGACAAGGCCAATTCAAAAAGTTTCTTTGGAATTCCACCACTGCGAGATCTAGGAGGTGAAATTTTTTTACATCCTTACCCACCTGAAGATGTAGTTGTCGTTGTAGCGAAACACGTGTAGTGGTTGAATAACTCATTCCAGAGAAATTCAGGTCATTCAGTTTTCTACGAAAGCGCTGAAGTGCCACACAAAATAAAAAATTTCAAATGTACAATTCCGACTTGCAAGTCGGAATTCTGAGATTCAAGTCGAAATTCTGAGATACAAGTCGGAATTCTGAGATACAAGTCAGAATTCTGAGATACAAGTAGGAATTCTGAGATAAAAGACGAAATTCTGAGATACAAGTCGGAATTCTGAGATACAAGTCGGAATTCTGAGATACAAGTCGGAATTCTGATATACAAGTCGGAATTCCGACTTGTAAGTCGGAATTTTGAGATGCAAGGCAGGAGGAGGGCTAAACTAGGTCTAATGACTTTGGTTTTTTAGCATTTGATCCGTGAATGTGTTTTTGGCTTCTTGGAGGAATTTTGGATGAATGAAATGATATTCTAGTTTTTTTCTCTTCGGTTGCACCATAGCTGAGCTGTCCAAAAGCTTCGTGCTCAGTGCTTGTGAAAGCACTTGGAGTATTTTCGTACTCCCGAGAATTATGCCCCTGGGAACTTTTCAAAATCTTTCTACTAAGAGAGGTCGATCGCTAAGCACTACCTCAGTGATTCGAGCACTTTATCGAAATTACTACATCCAGTTTCATAATCAAGTTCAAAGTCACTTCAAGTTTCATTTAGTGTCAGTTTCGGCAGGGCTGAAGAAAAGCTTTAAAATTGAAAGGGCTTTAAGTTTAATTATGAATTCCGACTTGAAAGTCGGAATTCCGACTTGTATCTCAGAATTCCGACTTGTAACTCAGAATTCTGACTTAGCAAGTCGGAATTATACATTTTGATTTTTTTTTGTGAGGCCCGCCAGCGCTTTCGTAGTTTTCAGTAAAAATTTCTGAATTCCAAATTTTCAAGAAAGTAATTCTGAAATTTTTAATTCATTGCTTTATTAATTAAGTAGTTTACCTTTATTCACATCTTTCCAATATGTTTTCAGACAGCATAATTCGGAAAAACTACCTCTGGAAAATTTGGAGCAGGAGGATTGTATAAACAAACATTTTTATTATGATTTTCAGATATTGAGAGAGAAACCCATAACAAGCATCAATAAAAAAGTAAGAATAACCTTCAATCAATATTCAACGGCAGGGTAATTGAGAATTTTATTGTCATTCATCCACTCTTTCTCCGTCAAAAGTGCATTTAACAGAGACGTAAAGAATCACCCAGACAATCTTTCTATCTGATTAATATTTTATGGCAGCTGCATGAATATTAGACGAGCTAATTTCATTCGAAAAATTGCGAGTGGCCTGGAAAAATTAATTCTCTCAGCAGACAAGTTTTCATTTCCCATCGACGAACCTCTCTGACAAAATTAATTTTCAACGCCCCAATTAGCCCGTACAATTTTTTCATTCTGGTTGCATCCCTTCCTACAACCAAAAAAGCCGTCAGCCTCGGAAAAAGTTTCCTATTTATCCGCTAGTGATACTTTTACGCCTAATTCCTATTGTCACTCTTAATAAAAAGGCAGAGGTCTCGTCTGTAAGAAAGGGTCACTCGAGTGCAGGAAATGAGGGAAAAAGTCCCCGCTTCTCGCTACCGCAAAGAGCTATCAATTACCAAGACCGACGTTACGCATTCCCTTTTCCGGACCAAAAAAAATGGGCGGTCGCCTGTTACGTACGACTTACACCCGTATTCCAGGTCTGGAGTAATTGAGAAATTGGCTGCTGCGGCCAGATGAATCCTGAACATCTTCCGGGATGGAAAGAAATGGCCATATCTGCCAACGAACAATATAGGGTTAGTAAAAAAAACGGACAAAATTCATATCCTCCATATTTACTATTCAGTAGGAAAATGCTCGAATTGGTCAACTATTATTTTAATTAAGGCCACTTTTTATGTATACAGGATATCCGCCAGAAGAAGAACCTATACCTTATATGCGAATCTACAGGGTGGGCAAAATTCGTTGTCCTCTGAGGGGATTTAGAGAACTAGAAGAAAACGGATGAAACATTCCTTAGCTCTTTTTCAGAGAAACAAAGAATGGTGAAAACCGTAGCTTCCTACGATTCTTCGGTTTTGAGTTATCAACAAAAAATGAGATTTTGACGATTTCGAAAAGTTCTCATAACTTTTTTGTCTTTGAAGTTACAGATCTGAAACTCGAAACTTCCATAGGCACTTTTTTACGTGGAATCAACTGAAGAACTCAAAATATTTTTTCACTTCGAATCAACTTTTATTGAATTTGGAAGAAGTGTTTATGTCATTGGATTCAACGTGAAAAAGTGCCTCTAAAAGGTATTTTCAGATCTGTAACTTCAAAGACAAAAAAGTTATCAGAACTTTTCGACTTCGACTGAAATAGTATATAACATTACTAGCAAGGTAAGAGGGTTTTTACTGGCGAATGGAGGATATAACTGACGAGCCGCAGGCGAGTCAGTTACCTCCTTGAGCCAGTAAAACCCGTTACCTTGCGTGTATTGTTTTATATTTTATTTGTTTCTCATTTGTAAAAAGGTTAGATAAATTCCAAAAAAATCTCAATAATTTGTCGCAAATGTCGTAAGCTATGGAAGAGTTGCCATGAACATGTCTGTTTATTTTTCTTCACATTAGTTTTGGCGGCAGCGAAAATGAATGTACCAAAAGAAATTATTGAGGCAGCCAGCAGTGTAGCTTCAAGTTTATTACCTGCAAAATCAGCTTCAAGGTACGAGCGAGAATACGACGACTTCAAAATGTGGCAAAACAAAAATAGCGTGATTGGGGTAACTGAAGATGTTTTGTTGGTCTACTTCAGTGGTTCTTAACCTTTTAGTGATCAGGGACCATTTGACAAAATTGTTGTCTTGTCACGGACCACCAACTGTTCGGAGGCAATATTGAGACCCGTTTGCATCAAACGCACTTAGTGTTAAGTGTCCCTTAAAATGAACCCTTAACTTAAATAACGTTGCACCAACTGTAAAGTGACGTTTAAATGGCTAAAGCTAGGCTTAAATTTAAGCGTTCCTGTAATGACCACTTAGGTATTTAAGGGCGGGATTCTAACCTAAAATAATTTGTTGAACTTATAAACTGGCTGCAGAACTGCTGTGGTTTTTCTAATAACGTCAAGTACCTTTTATTTGACAATCCATTTCATTATCAATCATAATGCTAATTCAGCAACAAAAAGTTGTCACTCTTTGATAATAATACAGGGTGGCCATTTGAAAACGAAACAGACGAGATTACAGACGAAATAATTTTTTTCGATAGAAATGCTCGGACAGGTCGATTTCTGTTTCGAGGGGGACAACTTAAGATGTAGGTTACGGACGCATAGCGCTTCAACCCTTGCTACTACAACCCTCACCCCCAATTTTTGAATAGGGAAGATGGGGTGAGTGATACCTCATTTGAAAGGTATTTTTATACTGAATTCAGCACAGTAATTGTTTTTTCATTTTATGCATTAGTTCTCGAAATATTCTTAACTAAGTATTTGAAAATGTGGTGTTTTCATGGCACTTGTGTTTTTTTGTGGAAAATCGACATTTTGAGCTTCAAAACAACCATGACTGTGGCTTCCTTCCTCCAATCCACTGACATAGAAATCTTTAATCAAGATGTCGAACAAACAAAGCGTATTGCGAAGGACCTCAATCTCGCTGAAACTCAATCTAAATTATCTTCGATATAGTTTGCAGTATTTCCAATAACATGCGGTAACACTTGATCGATAGAAATCTCCAAAAAGTCCAAATACGTACATATCTCTAATCAGATTACCAGGTAAGAAAATCAAATCATTAATGATGCCACAGAAATATTCAAGTCCCAATTCGTGAAACGATTTCCGACTTAATTATGAAGTGTTTTCTCAGTTGGCTTCAATAATGTTTTCATTTTGTTGATTATTGAATCTGTGGCATCATTAATGATTTGATTTTCTTACCTGGTGTAATAGTTTACTTGACACTGACTGACAAAATAATAAAGTTAGGTTAATGAAATGATAACGATCATCGGCAACCGGCCAACCAATGAAAAGGCTTTATTAGACTAGAATGAAGTTGCACCAAAATAAAAAAACGGAAATATCACTAGATATGAAAACTTAAGGGTCCCTTACTTAAGATTCTGTTAAGCCGCAATCGTGCAACTGACAATAAAATTAAGCGTTCATTAACTTTAAACTACGCTAAGTTAAGTACTGATTTTAAGGGGGATTGGTGCAAACGGGCCTAAGTACGTAGATGTCTATTTTTGTAAATGAATAAACAAGGTTGTTGTAGTTATAAATTTGAATGAACGAAACACGCCAACAATCATTCAGAGCCAACATTATTTTATATTTGCATTTTTAAGCAGATAAATAAACAGAAACTTTATTATTTCAATGCGCTTTTTTTCACTGCATACTCTTCACCAATTTATGAATACTTGGTTCAGTGCTAGGTACTTAATGCCAAACTGGCATGTCGGCACTGGCATCCAACCGATTTCGATGCTTGTTTTTAATTATCAGTAGAATCGAAAACCCCTGCTCGCATAAATATGTCCTTGAAAAGAGGGAGCATTGGGGTCTAGTCTCCCTATTTTTTCTATTGAAGAAACCCAGTTCAATATGAAAGCCGTCATATTTTCGTTTTGGTGGCAGTTTTCTAGAAAACTAATATAAAATAATTAAAATCAATAAGTGCTCTTCAGTCTGGTTCAACCCTATGTCCTGTCGGATGGCTTCGCGGACCACTTCGGATGCTTCCAGGGACCACCAGTGGTCCGCGGACCACCGGTTAAGAACCAGTGGTCTACTTGAATCAACTATCAGCTAGATTCAGCCCTAATACTTTATGGGCAAAATGGTCTATGCTGAAAAGCTGCTTGGAAATGAAAGAAAATGCCCCCGTTCGCAGGTTTGTTTTCCTTAAAAAAATTATTGAAAAATATGACGTTTAGTTGTCATTTGCAGATTTCAAAAGGTAATAGCGTTTCTGAAACGAAAAAATGAGCGTTATACGTCAAAAAAGGCCAAGGTATTAAGTAAAGAAAGGCTGAACAATTTCTTTTACATGCTCCTGATGACCAGTGGTTGCTGGCGAAAATTGTAACAATATTTGGGATTTTTGGATGTTGTCGATGTGACGCAATTCTCTCCTTAAACATGAATGATGTAGAAGATATGGGAAAATACGTTATTGTGACATTGCGGCAAACAAAAAATTTAACAACAAGAAGATTCACCATAACCGATGATGGCTGCAGCTTCAAGCCCTGCATGTTATACAGAAAATATGTAAATCTTCGGCCTCCTGGAACAGAAAGCCTAAGATTTTTTTTGACATACCGACATGGAAAGTGCATTTCTCTTAATGCTGGCCAGCACACTATTGGTGGTGTCCCAAAGCAAATAGCGAAATATTTAGGTTTTAAAGACCCAGAGCTATACACCGGCCACTCTTTTCGCAGAACTGGAGCCACTATGATTGCGGATTCGGGTGGAGATATTTTAGCACTAAAGCGTGCAGGAGGGTGGAAGAGCACCGAAATTGCGATGAGTTATGTCGATGATTCGGTCAACAAAAAAATCAAAATGTCTAGCAAATTATTTGGTAGTAAGGAGAGTACAAATGTTCTGCAGTCCTCGAGTTCAGCAGTTTCTGAGTCAACAGATGGTTCATCATCATCAGTATTAACTCTTTCATCATCCAAAATCTGTGTTACTGGAAATAACAATTGCACCATGATTTTCAACATATAACAAAATTTTCTTATGTAAATATTACTACTAACTTGTAAAAATTTTGCAAGTTAACTGTCAGTTTTACAAGTTAGTGACTTGATAAAATAAACTTTCTTGATTAATATTGTGTTTTTGGAAACTGACGTTTACAAATGAGAAACAAATAAAAGAGTTAGGAAATGTGTCCTTCGTTTTCTTCTAGCTCTTATAGTTCTCGAGATCCCCTCAGTAGACAACGAATTTTGTTCTGCATAAACCAGTCCTCAACAATTCGCTAATTCAATACGACTAACCCATTTGTGTACAGAGTGGCAACACAAAGTTGCTTTTTTTCAAATGGAACACCCTATATTTCATTGATCAATTGAATAGTGCTTACAAAGATGAAATTAAATATAAATAGTTTTCTGGGTCTCAAATTTCCCTTTCGGATTTATTGATAATTTTCAGCAAAGGCTGCATTTTGGAAGGGAGATCGATTCTGAAAAAAAAATTATATTAACTACCCCTGCTTACTGCATATTTTCACGATGAATCATCTCCTTAAGTCCTTCGCATTTATATACAGATGCCCTGTATGGGTATTCAAACTGAGAATTGTCTAAGTTTCCAAAAATGTGGGAAAACCTTTTTTGTGCAAGATAATATTTGTTTGCTATTCACGGAAAAGCCGAAATTTGAAATGAAAAAAAGTCTGAATTTATCTGTATAACATTTATGGTTGTATTCTGCTTTTCATCCGTAAGTTACAAATCTATAGCGTATGATCGATCTGTCAGTGTCAGATTGAGATATTAGTAAATAATGCAATTCTGGAAATGTTTCCATAACTATCTTCTTTACAGTGTTACTTTTGAACTACTTATCGTAAATAGTTACGGATTCCTGTATACAATATATCACTAAAAACGTCCAAAATTGCAATTTCCTGTAATCTTATGAAAAGTTATAGATTGGCTTACAAATGAAAGCAGGATAACACCATTAATCTCGAAAATCAGTAAAATCTGAAAAACTTTCGTTCCTTCAATAACATTTTTTCAGTGATATCTTTTCATGAGGTTTCGCGATCTTATTTCTCTCTTGAATTCGTGAGTCCGTATCTGATAGGACCAAAGAAAATTCAAACAAAGATGAGGACAATGCCGCATCAACTTCATTGTAGTTAACTCCATGATTCGGTCGCTTTTCGTGAATTACCGGTTATTTATGAGCCACTTTTCCAGACTTTTGATGGGAATAGAATCACATAAAAATCCGGAAGGGACTGACTGATCGATCTCTCATTGACAATGGCAATTTTTTTCTTCATTCTTAATACACATGATTGTGGAGATTTTCAAGCTACTGAATCTTCTTTACATACACTATGAAATATTGAATAGAAGGAAGCATGTCTTTTGTTATATTTAGTCTCATATTTCAGTATCTTTTTTTTGTACAATAGTTATAGTGTTTTGCTTCAGAGACTTGTCGAAGAATTGAAATGATTCATCGGCAAACTGATTTCCTATTCCACCAAACCATTGGTGGATGTATTGTTAATTTACAAACTATGTATAGTTTGTAAATTAATCATAAAATATGTATAGGGGAGAGTGGGGTAATTGGGAACGGCGGGTAGGTAATTGGAAACAGCTAGATAAAAAATACTTCCTCATGTGCGACACTGTCTTCAACATTTTCAACGGATGCATCTTGCGATTCCCTGGGCTTAGTCAAAAGTTGCGGCGATAAGTTGCATATTTCCTGTTACGGTGAGTGGAAGAATGGATTTCGCATTTCAGCTATAATTTTTTCGTGTGTTATAATAGATGTAACTTTCATATTTTGAAGTTTAGAGGTGCCATATTTTGTTGATTCGTACTGGTACTATGTGTTTCCAAAACCTACGTGATTTGAAGTTGAAAGAAAGTGGGTAAGTGAATGCCAGCCATTTTTAATTCTTTTGATAACTTGGGGTAATTAGGAACGATGTCAGGTGGGTAATTGGGAACGTTCCTTATATCCCTTGCGTTCCCAATTACTTCTGTGCTGCTCTGGTTGATGGTTAAGAAATATTTTAACGTTGGAATGTGTTGTATCTAGATGCCAAGAAATTATACAAAGAAGACCGAAACGAAATATAAAATTGAATATCCCTGCTGTGTGTTGGAAGATTTAAGGAACGAAAAGCTCACATTAGGCTAAGATGAAACTAAATACTCTGTTCCGAAAATTGAAACAAAATGAATTCAAGATATTATCAAGTTCACTAATGAAAAATCAACATGAAAAAAGCATAGAAGGCAAATACCTACAGAGAAATGTTGAGAAAGGAAAAAATTTAACATAAAGAACCTAAAACCAACAAAGAAAGGGTACAAAAAGGCACGCCAAAAGCAAAGGACTGAGAAATTCAACCCAGGTTACACAGAAAAGAAGAATTTTTCTGCATAATTTGCTATGTAAGGTATGAAGCCGCACCAATGGAGGAATGGATCATGTGAGATACCTGTAAACTGAAAAATGTACTGCAAGAGAAACAAGACGTGTAATATGTGCCATTTTTAATTATTCTTATTTGCTCCGGGACTGTTCACAATTACCCCATAGGGTGTCGGGTAAATAGAAACGATAGTATTTTTTGATTTCGTTGATATTTTTTAGAAAACGTTGATTTTTTATAATTTTTTGTTTCCTATTAGTACATAAATGAGCAAAGTTCTGTTTTCAATGGAAGTTCAATATTTTTAGTGATTTTTTGTATAATTTTTCAGCGTTTGAAATTAAGTGTTCCCAATTCCCCCACTTTCCCCTAATACTTTGTTCACGAATATTGAATGAAATGATGATAATCGATCTATTTTCCTTGATTATTATCAATAACAATCATTCACGAGTGGTCTACAAAAGACTCAAGTAATAAATAATAATAAATCACATGTGGATATTATTCAGTGCAAAAATTATAGAACAGAAAGATAGGAACCACCCTCACATCTCTTGTACCAAAAACCGACTACATTTTGTTCAGTGAAAACACTTTTGACTATGAGATGGCGCTGAAAACGTACTGTCAACACAGAAAAACTGTTCGATAACAGTTTTCTGTTTTATCATTGAAGGGCGCAAAATTCGAAATCTATTCCTTGTATTGAATTTCAGTATCGACTTTGTTGAGACCAGAAAATAAACATCCTGAGTGACAAAATAAAAGTATTATTTTATTTTGTGACCAGGATGTTAGTTCTCATCTGAACATTGTTTGGAATCAATTGATATCAATGAAATATACTGTATGATGTACTATATTTTTATTCGCAATTCATGAAACAATTAAAATAATAATAAAACCTTTGCATTTCGGAATAAATTTAAGGATAAGCACTTGAGACTTATTAAATGAAAGGATAAAGGTCATAATTTCCCCTAAATGGGCCATTCAAGCAAGGGATGCTTCCTACATACAACAATTTAATTGAATGAGCAGTTCTCAATTGACTTGCAGTAAAATGTTCACTGCACATGGTGTAGTTAGTACCTAGTGTTTGCTGAAGTCATTGTCTTTACGCCCTGAAAATTCTATCCACTTCTGAGCAATGAAAATGAAAATCAATGAATGACCGAGTCACATGTTCTGATATTTACATTTCCATTTTCCTTTTTTGAAACTGGCATTAATCAGAAGCAAATTGGCAATTATCAAGTTCAAACTGGCATCTGTCAATTTCAAACTGACAAATAAACAAAATGAAACTGCAACTACTGTAAAAATCGAACATCAAAGTTCGAATCGCGAATCGAACTGAATCAGCTGATCAGATCAACACACCTTACCAGCTCTTCTTCTCTGTCTTTTTGGTTCAAAAGTTATGATTTTTTCTGATTGCAACACTTCGAAGGTATACCTAATAAGTATTTTCGGAGTCTCTCAAATCTTTGCATAGATCACGAAATGAAATAAATAATAATAAATAGACAGTAATGAACGTTGATTCTGAAACACAATCCGTGTCTAAAATCGTCTCGTTTTATGATAACTCATTAAAAAAACGCACGATTCATTGTGGTAATCTTCCGTCTCTGTTTTGTGAATTAAACGAAATGTTAGAATCAGAATTTCCAGAGATTAGAGAATATCGTTCATGAAAATATTGGCAAGGTAACGGTTGCATATTGTGCAAAATTCATGGCTCATTTCCAAAGATTCCTTCCTTCTGCATTGGATATGCAAGATAAAAATTTTTCGAGAGAATTCGTTATCCTTGAATGGTTTTAATAAATTTTTAAGTTGTTTACTGTGTATATCATTCAATCAAAATTATTTTCATTTTATTTCAATGGAGATTCAAATTCATAATTCCAAATTTGATTTTGTTTATTGTCGATTTGCAATTGACTAATGCCAGATTGAAATTGATTATTGCCAATTTGCTTCTGATTAATGCCAGTTTGAAATTGATATTGACACTTTGATTTTGACTAATGTCATTTTGATTCTGATTAGCGCCAATTTGAAATTGAAAAAGTATAAAAGGAGTTAGATCAACAGAAAGCGGTACGAGAATCAAAACATTCAAGGTCTCTTTGTTCAAAATGGCCATCTTAAATCTTACACAATTTCATATGCTCTTGCAGATGGCCCTCAAATTAATATTTTAACCAGTCTCACGGTCTTAGTAACACATTTGAAACACGAGATGGCGCTCACATCACTTAAATTGCTTCGTTTCCCATCTACTCTATAATCTTTAATTCAGTGGTCTATCGAACTATCATTGTCACAACCACAAATATAGAGACGTCTATGCACAGAAAACAAATGTGGGCGACTAGGAACCGAGTAAAGCGGGACTTGAACCTACAGATATCGGAATTTTTTATGTGTTCCTTCAAGGAAAGAGAAACCTTCATAAGAGCTTGTTGGAGCCCTGACCAATTGCCTGTTGTCAGACACAATCGAAGGTCCCATAACAAGCAATTTCTATGAACAATTTTATGAAAATTTTGGCTCCAACGCGATGAATTACACAACAGCGAAGAGTATGTAAGTAATAGTAATTTATAGGCAAGCCTGCCAAGAAGTTTACTGAATTGAGAAGGTTCTTATATCATAGTTACCATGTTGATTACAAAAACTGGCTATAGTAAAAAGCTGCGCTAACTTCCCCGAAAACGGGGGAATTAATTGGATTAAGTAATTTAATTAGTTTTCAGTTCCACGGAACTGGAATGAGGCGACTAATGTGCAAAAAATTGATGGCGATGCCCTGAACACGGGGCCAATATCGGGGCGGAAGGAGATCTCCTCGCCGGGAGAAATCGAATAATCCCTATTAAGACGGCAATCCGATTTAACATTTCCGCGGGATATAAGTTGGAACTTCAGTTAGGTCTGCCGTTTTTATCGACGCTAATGTTTCTTGAACTGAATACCCATTAGGGTCTGATTCGAATTTGAACTCATCGTTTTTTATCGGCGTTTCCATTGCAATCTTTCATCGACAAATGATTTCGCGAAATCAAAGTTTATTTGCCAAAAAAAAAAACTGACGGATGCAATTGTACAGAGTGATCAATTGGAAAATGCGCATACAATTAGTGTAGAAGGGGGATGCTTCTAAATTACATATTCTTTATGGGTCTATCGTTCTTCTCAACCAAGAACTGGGTGATTCATTTATTTTTCATTTTTTCAATCATTACCTACTTATAAAAAACCCTAAATATTTTTGTAATAAACTAAGTTGCACATGAAGTTGGACAGCTAAGGATGACTGGTTCACACTAACAGAGGGTAATTTTTTTCGGTCTTCTCTTGTTGTACAGACTGTGAATTTAAACAAGACAAAAATTTTCTGATTATGGTGAAGATTGTCTGGTAGAGGGCTGCACAAAGTTTTTTTGATGCTGAGTGGATTTATAAGTCAACACAACGGAACGTATTTAGGTTGTGCCACTTTTTGGATACAATGTGTTGCTATGGAATTATAGCCATTTCACAAAATCACCTCTTCACTTGAAATTCTAACTAGAACTTCTACATTTCTCAGGCCATGTTGGATTTTTCGCCAGTTAAAAAAGAGCGGGTTGCCTGACTCGGGTGTATCAGGCGTTTTAGTCCCAGTCGCTAGCGACACTTTGCGATCAGGAAGAGGAACTCATCGTCTGCCAATATTATACTTATACTTTATTGACCAAAATTCCTCCAAAAATTACAATAAATGAAGGACCCAAAGGAGGCATAAATGCCTGTACATGGGTGGTCCCCCATCACAATAATATTAATTAATATTGTTTCCGAACGCTCCGAAAAGTTTTTAGGAATCCGAGTAATCCTCTTATTTATCGCAGTTTGTCATATCTATTCAAATCATCTATTAGTTAAACCAGAGTGATATTGAGCAACTTTGACTGAAGTGCCTTGTGTCTTCCATATCAGCGAGGTGGTGAATTGAACTTTTCAGTATTCTTGATGATAGTAATACAGGGTGTTCTACAAGCTCAATGACAAACTTCGACGGATGGTATCTGTGCTTATTCTCATTATTTTTTTTTTCCTATGAACATATATCCGATTCGTTCTTGTTTAGAAGATACAAGCATTTGAAAAATCATATTTTTATGTTCAAATCATAATATTATTATGATTGAGAATGGGAATTTTGAGACTGTAAAAATTGTTCAAATTGTCCACCTTCGGCTTGAATGCAAGCTTCACATTGACGAACTAAAGATGACGTTACTCGGCGGATCAGATTTGATTCGTTTCGTAGTTGGTTCGCTGGATCTTGAATTCTATCAAGTAATTGTTGATGAGATTGGATTTCAACATGATAAACAAGCTGCTTTTTATGTCCCCATAAATGAAAATCTAGGGGATTTAGATCAGGCGAACCAAGTGGCCATATATTGGTCCTCCTTGACCTATCCATTTATTCAGTCAACTGGCTACTTGCCTCCCTCTATTTGGTAGTGCACCATCGTGCTGATACCATATATTTCAAACAATGTTGAGCTCTAAGCCATCAATGAAGTCAAAAAGATTGTGCTTCAAAAAATTTTATACAAATCTGCATTCAAACGATCATTTAAAACATGTACTGGCATCCAATCATCCCCAAACATTTACACTGAAACGTTGCTGAAATTGTCTTTGTCTAATGCTATATGGATTCTGAAGTACCCATACATGTGCATTATTGATATTGTTGATAACATCCTTAGTGGAACAAGTGTCAAATAAATAATTAAAAAACCGATATTTTCTGTCCGCCTACTTAATCAAAACATGAAAAAAAAATTTCAAATGCTTGTAACTTCTAAACGAAAACGAATCGGACCTACTTTCATAGGAAGAAAAATGTTCAAAAGAATCACAGCTACCTTCTGTCAATGTTTGTCACAGAGCTTGTAGAACACCCTGTATAAAGTAGTGCATACGTACTGTTAATATCATTTAGTACTTAATACACATTAGGTTCGATATCCCGATATCGATGGCCTAAGATATGGAAAGATAATCACAATTTTGTGCTGAAAATTCACATGATGTGGTTTTCGAGAATTAACGATCTCCCTGAAATATTTTCAGACTTTTGCAACTTCCGGAAACATCCGAGTGCTTTTTTATTTCATATGACACACTCAGTATAACACTGGGCCATACCTACCTTGCGTAAAAACTCGGCAGTTTCTGAGTTTTTTGGGATTCCTCATTTGAAAATAATTTTTGAACGGGAGGTACTTTCACAATGCATCAAATTTTGTTTCGATTTCAATACTTGAAAATCTCTAAGATATTCATTTTGTTCATGGTTCTTTATTGCTACATCTTACCTTGGCATCAGAAAGAGAAAAAGTATCCACATAAGAATCGAATCTTACAGTCCTCTGTGCTAATCTCTTCCTTGGACATAGAGAACACATTATCAGAGTCTATTGACGCTTCCGCCATCTATACTTTGTCCAAGCATTCACTAAAAAATAGCGTTAACTGCGGCTTCTCTTCTTAGATTCCCGAACTTCGCCAACCGACCCCTAGAGGGCAGAAGCATATCCTCATCTCATGACGTGTATCGATCGTGGAAATAAATACGGAAGTTTCGCGGTTTAACTGATTTTCCCTTTTTTCGATGCGGAAACCGGGAGCTAATCCATTATGTCCAGACTGATCGATGATGGCTGTTTTACGACCCACTGTTTTAGCTTAATCAACATGTCGAATGCATGTGACAAACAAGATTTTAATTTGGGGTAGTTGAAAAACTGCCGAAAGTGCCCTGTCGTCACGCATGAAGAAGATTGATGTGGGACATTGTAGGACATGAAAAAGTAATCAGACGATGTTTCAATATATGGAAAGCATATTGTCCATTCATTATGGGAAATTGTTTTCAACATTTTTAAGAAATTGGCATATTATCGAGGTCAACGTACAATTTTTAACGATAAAAAACCTTAATATCCATCGAAGAATATTTTCTCAATCTTAATCAAAAAATTGGTCCATAAAAACTGTGTACTATTTTAGGAAATTTCAGATGGAATCTACCAAATGCACAGGTCTATATCGATGCGAAAGCACTGCAAATTTCACTCAATAACCTCAACTTCTTCTCTCACCATAACCTTTGAGCGAGTATTCAATTCAATTAATATAATTAATAGTCAATGCTATTTATAACCCTTGAATGAAAAGTTTATGTTTATTTTTCTTTTGATAATATGTCGGACAATCCTCACAGAATCCGATACGGCAAATGCAATCAGAAGCAGAAAATAGTTTATTCTCAAATGAACTTCATTCTCAAATCACACACAGGTTAAACATTTTTCGGAAGTAGAAAAAAATAGATTTGAAACTCTTTCAATGATGACTCTTGTCATAATTTCACTTTTCCATAAATTGGCAGGACCAAAACACATATATGATTTTTATTGATTTTATTTTTTCGCAAAAAAGTACTATTTTGTGCACGCTCTTTGAAAATATTTTCCTGTCAAGTACGCAAAGTGTCACATATTCGGACGGAAATTTTATGTATACTCCATTCACTTTTCTTTTAGCACTCGGTTGGCCATGGAAATTTGATACATTTCACTCTTTATAGTACGAAAATGTAGGGTTATGACGCTTGTCAAAACAGTTTTGGGTTTTAAATCAACGCTATGTTGTCCGTTCTACGTTAAGGTTTCTGTTATTACGTATTTTATCAACAATGTCGAATCTCTTCGGAAAATACGTGACGAACATAATTGAAGTTCATAAGAACTGATTGAAGGCATACCAAATCCACTTATTTGCATGGAAAATACAAGAGATCAGTATAATATCACAATATGTACTAGCAGTGGTCGGGAATGGGTATCTCCCGAAGGCATTAACAGAAAATTACAAGAATGTTAAATTCTTCAACAAAAATCATCTTGCATCAATATAAATAAAAGGAATTAAAGGAAGTTTCAAGTCGAGATAAACTTCAACTTTGAACGAAAATTTCACATAAATAAACAATTAACAGGACAACTGGCGCGTATTTGTGGCTGTTCTTGTTGATACATTGATATAATAATAATAATTAGGTATTTATTTGTACCTTAAGATATTTACAATGTATAGGACAAATCAAATGAAAAATAGAAAAATCAATTTTCGGGACTTATTCTACGATGAAATCCTGTAGTAAACTTTTCACATTAATTCACTCATACATAAAATTCTCCAATGCCACCACTTTTTTGGGTCTCTCAATAGAAGGAAATTCTTTGTCATCCTCTTCATTCACAATCTTTCTGATTGTGGAAATATTCAGCTGAAATATAAGTCGTTTAGATTCAGATGAAACATTATATAAATTCTCTCAATTGAATATGTTCGCTACCGTCTGACGTATTGTGGATTTTAAAATATCAGGGTAGATATAACTATTTGAATGAGCGGACCTGAATTCTAAATAGCAACCTGAAACCCTGTCTCTTTTTTCAATCACTTTCGGCATTTTCGTAATAAAAATTGATATTAGTTGTGGCAACGGCGTTATGACATTAACGACATTTCATGAGTGCCAAACTTACTCAGTTCTAGTTACAAAAACTTGAGAAAAGTATTTATGGCCAACCGACTGCTAAAATAAATGTGAGTGAAGTATAGTTATTCATGTGTAAATTTCATATAAGAGATGCCTATGTAATTGACTGGACTATTGACACTGAATGTATCTATTATTTTTTGCCAAATAATATCGTGGGTTCAAAATAATTCGTCGTCAAGTAGGCTATGGAATTTTGACAATATGAGGAGATTCCATGCAAAAAAATTTCATGTAGAAAGATTTTACTTATTTCAGGTATATAAATAAATCGCAGCAAAAATCCCAATATACTTATTCAATGCTCTATACCTATTTGAATATTGAATTAATGTGGCCAATACTTGACGAAAATCCAATACTTAACTAAAGAAACTGAAAAATATACAGGCTGGGCAAAATTCGTTGTCTACTGAGGGGATCTCGAGAACTATAGCAGCTAGAAGTAAACGGATGACATATTCTCTAGCTCTTCTTTCATGACTAATCCAAATCTGAAAACAGAACCGGCCTATCATTTCTAGATTTTGAGTTATAAACAAAAATTGGGATTTTGACGATTACGAAAATTTCTCATAACCTTTTGTGTTTGAAGTTACGGATCTGAAACTTGAACCTTCTTAGTTTTTTACGTACTTTATCTTTTGAATCCTTACTTACCTGGATTCTTCTTGAGGTTATTAAAGGACTTATTATTGAATATTGAATAAGAAACATGTGTCTCCAATATGAAAAAAAATATAAGTACAGGATATTTATCTTGTTATGACCCCAGGAAGAAGTGAGCAAAGTTCAAAAACACCCTGTGCCTGTATCACTTTTGAGTCAGTCAGAGTGTGTTTCCGTTTCCTGATGAAACACCCAGTATAATTAAAGGACGAATCTCCTGGCTCAAGCATAAGTTATCTAGTTCGATGAATCACAAAACGCAACAACAAATTTTTGCATTTATCTCAGCATTTTTCCGCATGAGAGGTGAAATTTTCTCTGGGGCATTTCAGCCTCATATACGCTGTTGTTTGCACTTAATATTTATTCCGCCAATCGAGATTCTCAGCCATCGAATGTTCAAAATGTTCTTAGAAAAATATACTGGCGTCATCGCTTCCACTTGAAATATGCTGCTGCCCTAGAACAGAGTGCTGATATGGATCTCTTCTCGATGAGTGGGTCACAGCACAGCCAGCGTCGTAGCAAGCGCAAGATTTATTTGCCCATAGGGTTCGATATTAATGGATTGTATCGGGAATCCAGCTTTCATGCGGGCTAAAAGCATTATAGGCACTCAATTCTGACTTGCTCGTAAATTGGTTTATTCATGTTCTGAACAAAATGTAAAATTTCCACTAATTTTCGATATACAAAGTGAGTAGAGAGTAATGCACAATTGTAGATATAGGTACTCCATTCAGATTTATTTTAGCAGTCGGTTGGCCATGAAATAATTTTCTCAAGTTTTTGTAACTAGAACGGAGTAAGGTTGGCACTCATGAAATGCTGTTAATGTAATAACGCCGTTGCCACAACTAATATCAATTTTTGTTACTAAAATGTCGAAAGTGATTGAAAAAAGAGACAGGGTTTCAGGAAGTGCTATTTAGAATTCAGGTCCGCTCATTCAAATAATTATACCCTGATATTCTAAAATCCACAATACGTCAGACGGTAGCGAACCTATTCAATGTAACAGAATTTATATAATATAATGTTTCATAGGAATCTAAACGACTTATATTTCAGCTGAATATTTCCACAATCAGACATATTGTGAATGAAGAGGATGACAAATAATTTCCTTCTCCCAATGGGGACCGAAAAAAGTGGTGGCATTTGAGAACTTTATGTTCGAGGAAATTAATGCGAAAAGTTTACTACAGGATTTTCGATGAATGTCATCGTAGAATAAGTTCCCGAAAATTGATATTTCTATTTTTCATTTGACTTGTCCTATACATTGTAAATGTCTTAAGGTACTAATAAATACCTTATTATTATTATTATATCAATGTATTAAGATGAACCTCCACTAATACGCGCCAGTTATCCTGTTAATTGTTTATTCATGTGAAATTTTTGTTCAAAGGTGAAGTTCATCTTGACTTGAAACTTCCTTTAATTTCTTCTACTTATATTGATGCAAGATTTTTGTTGAAGAATTTAACTTTCTTGTAATTATCTGTTTAATCCTTCGGGAGATACCCATTCCCAACCACTGCATCATTTGCATTTCATCTTCGGTTCAATATTTTCGAAATCTACAACTGATGTAACGTATTTAACCTTTAGCCAAAGAAGATAACGAACATAAACTCTCTTCAAGCTACTGCATATTATGATATTATCCTGATCTCTTGTATTTTCCGTGCAAATAAATGGATTTTGGTATGCCTTCAATCAGTTTGTATAAACTTGTTATAAACAATTATGTTCGTCACATGTTTTCCGAAGAGATTCGACATTGTGAAAAAATACGTAATAATAGAAGCTTTTACGTAGAACGGGCAACATAGCGTTGATTTAAAACCCAAAATCTTCAATCTTATAGCGTTTTCTATTGGTAAAACTAGTTCTGCACTGGATCACAGAACCTCAAATATGAATTAGGATATCTTTAAATATATGCTCTATTTTTATAATATGCACTCAATGAGCACTAGTTAGGAATTTACTATTACAGTGAATTCCATTGAAAGAACTAGCTTCATATCCTTTGGAATGATTCCAGTGACATCAAAATATGCACTCGCACTGCACTAGTTTTACCAATAGAAAACGCTATTAGTGTTAGGAAATTGAATTGAGTTGGTCCCCGTTTCCTGTCAGATGTCGCTAGGGTGTACTCATACCTCAATCCTTTCCATTTTCGTCAGGGTATGAGTTAAGTTGACATTTGTCAATACACGGAGACAAATGTCTATTGACAAACCACAATTCTGAAGATTTTTAAGAATTCGTTTGATAGAGACTCCGAAACGTTACGAAGTTTCACCATAAAGTTTCATTTTTCGTTCATTGTCGGGCAGCAATTTTTTCCATCGGATTTGCTCCTGACAAATTTGTGCAAGAATTTAAGCAGGAGCAAATCGATTATTTCAATTTTTCAATTGATTTCGTTTCAGAGACTAGGAGTAAAGACCCTAAAGAATTTCAGAAGATGCAGTTACTTTTGAGAGTTGGAAGATGTGTGTGTGTGGAATTTTGTGGTCGGAGAAGATTCATCACATCAATGAAAAACTATATCCCCAAAATCATTCCATACGATCTTATCGTTTGTGAGATATAACTGAATATTAAATTTTCTTATAGATTATCATTAAAACGCGTTTCTTTGACCTCAATAGTGGCTGAAGCAAGGGAAAACCCGAATTTCCGCAAAGTTGAATTTATTCATTTGACATCCCTATACCATCTACTTAGTTTTTCCTTTCGAACATGAATAATAACTTTTTTATGGGCTTAAGTTATGTTATCAGATTCAAACAATATTTTCAAAGATAAGGCTGCTAGATATCAACATGTTAGTGCAAGCCTGAGCTTCTCGTGATACAATGCATTACCCTATTCCGTATTCGTGATCAAGATCAATATATTTCCTAGGGAAGACTATAAGTGTAGGTTCGTTATGAGCAATTGAAAGATACGTGGTAGGTCAACATGAATTACATCGTCATCTTCTTGATTTGATGCAGTTTTCAGTATGTCATCATTCCACTATCAGTCTGGGAATCTTTACAGAAACTCATTTACCTAATATATTGTGCATGTTATGAAATTGATTGTTTCATTTTTCGTTACTGAATCCTCATGCTACGATAGGAACAGAGCTGTTCCGCTACTGACATCGAATAAAAGGAGCCGGCAACTCATGCGAATTTCGTCGACGAAGGAGATTTGTTGCTCAGACGAGGTCAAATGAGACCGAAACCAGAGCCAGCATCTACTATTTGCGATGAATTGGAATTTCTGTTGCTACTGCGTACGGAACCTCAGATTCAACCCCTCGTCTTGTTCGGGTTCTACCACTGCTAAGAGTTAGATTTCCTGGCCGGCGTGCAAACCCGTTGGGAGCGGACACTAGAGCGGTAAACAATTGTGCCCGTGTCCTATTCCCTACTGCAAGCTAGAATATGATGTCCTGGCCGGCCTTCTCATTACTATTTGAATATCATTCTGAGAAAAACCATTTTAGTTGTATAGTAGACTGTTTGTAAATCCAATTATTGTACTGTAATTTTTGCTTGACTGATCTTAGTTTATATCCCTGTAAATCGGTGGATTCTAACAGTTGTTTAATAGTGCCTATTGAGTTCCATATTACGAAACAAGGAATAAAAATTTGAACACATATCGCTCACACCCCAGATAACAAGGAACTTTGTATTCGACTAGGAGCTACCAGCAGGGTTGGTTTTATATTTTCCCTTCATAGAACTGCTGGCGCTCAAGATGTCCGAGGAAACGTCGTTACAAATGCTTTGGATGAGAAACTTGTAGGAGCGAGAAGGTAACTTCTTCGCGGTCATCCAGAAGTCAGAAGTCAGGAACTGGATGCCAGCTGCAGAGCTACGAAACGAGCTAGAATGAGGGCACAATATACATGGTCTCCTTTCGCGAGACCATCGGCTCTTTAATTTCCACTACTCCATTGCCTCAATCCATTTGCATAATATTATTGAGGCATTGCCATGTCAGCAGAGAAGCTTGGCTGTGTGAACCAACGCTTGAGTATTCGTTGTGATGTTAACGTGTGTTCCCTCAAGGTTCCTTTTAGGCACATATTAAGGTACCCACCCCACTAATTTAGTTTGCATCTTAACTGCATCACAAGTGATTAAACACAATTGTTGGTTTCACTACGATCCCGAAAGATGCAACGATTTGGGTCATTGAGATTGAGTCTGCACCAAAACAAGTTGTTCACCAAACAAAAAGATGAATCTACAAAAAGACCAAAAAAGGCGAAAAACAAAAAGAAAAAGAAAAAGAAAAAAACAAAAAAGTGCGAACAGACTTATAATTTTTCAGGGCTAATTGCGATTGTGTGCTCTCCTGTGACTGTAGAGACCCAACCGTGACCTACAGATCCTACCACATTCCGGGCATGGATAGTCACCAACCAGATCTGGCCGCCGCTGTATCCTTCTCGAGTCTCCACTATAACTGTCTACCAAAGACCTCCACTGTGATCTGTCCGACGCTAGTTGTTCCCAGTTATGATTGACATCAACTGATTTTAGGGATTGATGTAGTGTATCCTTAAACCGCTTATACTGGCCTCCTGGTTTCCGGGCTCCCTCAGTGAATTCGCCATATAGAGCTATTTTGGGGAGTCTTGTGTCTTGCATCCTCAGAATGCGGCCCCTCCATCTGAGTCGGGCCCTCGTTACTTGAGTCTCAATTGTTGTACAACTCGCGCGTTGCAAGACTTCTGCATTTGAAACTTTGTGGAACCATCTAATGTGCATTATCTGTCTTAGATGACGTTGTTGCGTTTTCTCAAGCTGCTTAATATGTCGCCTGTAGGGCGTCCAGCTTTCGCTTCCGTAAAGAAGCGTTGGGAGGACCACTGCTTTGTAAACAGCTGTCTTGGTCTTCAGATTGAGGTCGTGATTTTGAAACACTCTGTCCTTTAGCTTCCAGAATGCCCGTGATGCCGAATTGATACGGTTTTGTATTTCTGTGTATAGGTTAGCCCTAGTATTTATGAAGCTTCCAAGTATTTGAACTGCTCGACCTGTTCTAGAGTTTCATTCTCCAGGCTGATATCTGTTTGAAGGCTTTCTGGCGGACTTACCAGGATTTTGGTTTTGTCGATATTGAGTCTAAGGCCTAATGCTTCGTATATATGTTTATAGGAGTCCAACATTATCTGTAGATCCTCTGAGCTGCTAGCGATATATGAACAGTCGTCTGCATATTGAAGTTTAGTGATAAACTTGGTACGGGTTTTTGCTCTGAGGCGCTTCAGGTTAAACAAGCCTCCATCAAATCTGAATCTCATCCCAACACCTCTCATTGGCATACTCATGTCAGCAATTATCCATACAACTATGCACTTATTAATACTTCAGAGTGGTATATTCACTCAGAGTTCCCCAAAATTTGGAAAAATTTTTTCATTGGGAAAAACCTTCGAGAGTACAATCGGCTACTCAGACGTCAGCAGCTGGACCAATCTTCCTAGATTGGTCCAGCAATGAATCATACCGACTTTACTCCGACATGGCTCGCCAACTCTTATTGTTTTCCTCGTATGTTCCGACTAGCCGTAAATCTTCTTCATTGCTTGCTAGATGGGCCAGCTACTAGCGTGTAAGTGGCTTCTGATTGAGAGACCGTCCTCTGTGCCTGAGGTCAAAAAACTCCTGGCTCTTGAGAGGAAAGAGCTGAGTCTGGACTGGAGCAATGACTGGCCATTTGTTTAATAAACACAATATAATGGAACTGACTGGCTGTTCCCTGTGCCGCTGGTGCAGGAGCACTGATGAAACTGTTGAACACATTCTGTTCATCTGAAGCAATCTTGAGGGGTTAAGGATGGCACATCTAGGAAACACAACACCCACGATTCCTATGGTGAGAGGGACAACTTTCTGTCGACTTGTGGCGTTTCTGTCAGCGTATCTGAGGGTTTGAGTGTCTCTCTATACTCCACTCACTTTTATTTTAGCACTCGGTTGGCCATGGAAATTTGACACATTTCACTCTGTATAGTACGAAAATGTGGGGTTATGAAGCTTGTCAAAACATTTTTGGGTTTCAAATCAAAGCTATGTTGCCCGTTCTACGTAAAAGTTTCTGTTATTACGTATTTTATCACAATGTCGAATCTCTTCGGAAAATATGTGACGAACATAATTGAAGTTTATACAAACTGATTGAAGGCATACCAAATCCAGTTATTTGCATGGAAAATACAAGAGATCAGTATAATATTACAATATGAACTAGCTTGTGGAGAGTTAATGTTCGTTATCTTCTTTGGCTAAAGTTTGATTACGTAACATCAGTTGTAGATTTCAAAAATATTAACCCTAAGATGAAATGCATACCTATGTATATGATGCAGTGGTTGGAAATAGGTATCTCCCGAAGTAATTAACAGATAATTACAAGAATGTTAAATTCTTCAACAAAAATCATCTTGCATCAATATAAGTAAGAGGAATTAAAGGAAGTTTCAAGTTAAGATGAACTTCACCTTCGAACAAAAATTTCACGTGAATAAACAATTAACAGTACAACTGGCGCGTATTTGTGGCTGTTCGTCTTAATACATTGATATAATGATAATCATTAGGTATTTATTAGTATCTTAAAACATTTACAATGTAAAGGGCAAGTCAAATGAAAAATTGAAAAATCAATTTCCGGGAACTTATTCTACGATGACATTAATCGAAAATCCTCTAGTAAACTTTTCGCATTAATTCACTCAAACATAAAATTCTCAAATGCCACCATTTTTTTGGGTCTCCCAATAGAAGGAAATTCTTTATCATCCTCTTCATTCACAATCTTTCTGATTATGGAAATATTCAGCTGAAATATAAGTCGTTTAGATTAAGATGAAATACATATTATATAAATTCTCTTACAGTGAATATGTTCGCTACCGTCTGACGTATTGTGGATTTTAGAATATCAGGGTATAACTATTTGAATGAGCGGACCTGAATTCTAAATGCACTTTCTGAAACCTTTCCTCCTTTTTCAATCACTTTCGGCATTTTCGTACTAAAAATTGATATTAGTTGTGGCAACGGCGTTATGACATTAACGACATTTCATGAGTGCCAACCTTACTCTGTTCTAGTTAGAAAAACTTGTGAAAATTATTTCATGGCCAACCGACTGCTAAAATAAATGCGAATGGAGTATACAAGCAAATGAACAATGGGTCACGAGGCCTCAGTTCAGCCCGGTGGGGTGCCGCACGTAGATGAGTAAGAAGAAGAAGAGACCACTTTTAAGGCCATTTTGCATCAATACAACGCACGAAATCACACATGCAAATAATGGAATTTTAAAAAATCCCCCATTATATCATGATGCCAGTTTCAGAGTTATTTTGATGTTCGAGTAATGGATCGTGCTATGAATCGTTCCCATCTAATCTTATCGAATGCATCTGACGCAGTTTCGAACAAAAACTTTCTCCGCCAACGTAATGACTCAATGTCTTGAACATGCTTGTCGTCTGCGCAATTTGGCGAATTAGAACACAGGAAATAAACATTCACTTTAATCCGGGCTACAACGGTAATGCATGTCCACCTAATTCTATTTTTCATTCAGGATATGCTTCGAGCTAATCTAGGTCCGAAGGAAACCGAGATTGCATTTGAAATTAAAATGAGGACTGCTTCTCCGAGAATACTTGATTCGTGTCTTACTGGCATTGGAAGTGATCAGAAAATCTTCCTTTCTTCGCATTTGCTGATTAAAATGGAATGTGAATCGAAAGAAATCCGTTTTTCTTCAGATTTTCTCTTGAGTCAGTGATTCACCGCAATGGCCTATTGGACGTTTATGGAGAACCAATCACAATTTTGTGCTGAAAATTTGCATGTTGGTATTTTCGACAATGAACTTCCTCCCTAGAATTTTCATACCTCTGCAGCAACTTTCGGTTATACCGGAAATGAATAATTTCTCATTTCAAATGACACACCCAGTATATCTTCGCATCGTAAGCTGATTTGATGGCAATTTAAACGGTAATCAGACCTTGGTTCGAAACTTCCTCATGAAAACTTTCGAAGTTATCGAAGAAAATTTTGAAATTATGGAAAAGGGCTGCTTGATTATTTTGTGACTTTCGGAAACCACAGAAAGAAAGTGAAATTCCATGAATAATTTCGATATTTCATGAATTATTTGTATTTATCATTCACTTTCATGAAAGCACTCGGTGGGAGGCACAAAAGTTGCAAAAAAAAGTCACGTGTACATTTACCAGCGCGGTGACGTTTTTCACGGTCGTGTTTTCATAGTCGCAGATTCCCCCTGCTATTTAAAAAAAAAGGTGGCGTTTTTTCTTATTTTGAAGCTAATGATTCAAGAATAATGGAAAAAATATAATCTGACAGTTTTAGCAAGCCGAAACAATAAAAATTGGCCATAAAGGTCATAAAAATCAGTTTTTTTGAATTATCTCCTTCCCTGGGCTTCAAATCTTTTTCGCATTCATTATAAAAGTTGTAGAGTAAAACATTTTCTACAAATTTTGCCTAAGCAATTTTGTTACGTTCAAACGTTTTTGAGATACATGGCGATTAATGCGAGGTGTTTAGCGCTACATGCTGAAGCGAAAATTCATTCTAAGTTTCAGTCACAGACAACACTAAAATTTTCGTGAATAATTTCGAAATTGTCATCATAGAAATACCTTGTCATTTGGACAATTGGATGAATGTAGATTAGACTGGGATTCTATATTGACCTTGCCCTTTCGCATGTGTGGCACTTATAGACCTCTAACTCGAATACGGTTGAGAATATGTAAAATTGCTTCAGACAAAAGTTATGTAGAATTTTATTATCTACAACTTTCATAATGAATACAAAAACGATTAGAGGTACAGGCAGGGAAATATGCGAAAAAAAAGAATTTTTATCATCTTCAAAGTGTCAGATTCAGAAAACCCCCCCTGATTAGTATCAGATTAATTTGTCAACACGTTTACAACACCGAGATTAACCATCTGTATGAAAATCTGACACGCTCGAGTAAGTAACGATTTTTTTTTACATTTTCAAAACACCGCTGTGACCTTGCATCACGTCCAAATTGTCAGTCCCTTGAAAAGTAGCTTCCTTCGGGTCCAATTAACAAATCCTCAAAAAATCTGACACGCTGGAAATTTTTTTTTTCACCATTTTCAACTCTTCCGTACGGCCAGTCCACCGCGCAAACTGTCAGATAGGCATGAATTCATTATCAGAGATACGTAGGGCATATACAGTATCTTAATCTAACACGCTCTAGTATGTACACCTGACGATTTTTTTTCACATCTTTGAGACCCTTCAGAGGCTTTCTCCACCGCTGAAAGTGCATACATCATAGAACCCTTTTTCTTTCTACCATCTAATCTTCAAAATCCACTAGGTCTCCACGACGCTAGAGTGAATCCCGATTTAGAATTGTCGGCTCCCCAACTACAAAGTTTAAGCAGGAAATTGTGATCAGTTTTCCATGATTGTGTAATATGCCATCAAGGTGAATCACTCTGTAGAATATCCTTTCACTATTTTTACTACAGATTCACACGAAGTCTTTTCCTAATATAGGTGGCCGATTTGTGTATCAGCACAACAACTGTTTTCAGTCGATTCAAGGCACATGACATTGAGGGATGAAGAAAAAGAATGGAACCAAAGTGAAACTTATGAAATCATGAATCTGTGCGTGAAATTTGCAGCGGTTTCGTTCACCCCATAATGAATAGTATTCTGCGACAATTCAACATAGGGAAGATCGCTCCAGAACATACAGCGTTTCAAGGAAAACAAATCACGGACCAAACAAACCGAATATGCTTCCGAACCTCAAGGCCATACCGGGGTGGCGAAAAGTGTGTCGTCGAATGGGGGTCAACAGCTCCTACCCCAACCTGTCTGCTTCGGCTAGACGTGGCAGCGCGGCTTCAAGCTCCGACAACACCGCACACCACCACCACCACCACGCGCGGGCCGGTTTTCGGCGAATCGCACCGCCACCGTCTACGCGGCGGGAGCTACCCCAACTACCCCGGTCTCCGTGCGACCCGGACTTTTACGGGGGGTCGCGCAACCTCCGTCTATTTGCACGAGAGCGTTGGAGTACGGGCTCGAACGTTGGGAGCGGTCGAGGTTCCCGCCGCCGTCAGGTTTCGGCGGACGTTTACCGGAAGATTAACGTTGATGTATCGCTGCGGCAGGTTGGAGCATCCGGATTTGCAGCGAAAATTCGTTAATAGTTTGTTGATGTTGGAATACGTACCTACAGGGTTGAATAATGCGGGTAGATTGTTTCGAGGGGGGTGCATCCATCTGTACGGAGGCGTAGAAGGGCCAAGGAATTATTTTATTTTCAATCAGTCGGGATTATAACTTTCGAATTCAACTTAGTCGTGCCTTCTTCGAGGTACAATAATAAAGCTATTATAAGACTTGAGTATAACCATGCTTTTGGGGAAATTGAAGTAGTAAAACTCATGAAACCTTATAATCAGTCATGTAATTTTAATAACATCGCAATTGATTTAATTATTATTATTAAGACTGTTATATTATGAGAATCTGGACATAAATATATTTTCTGAAAGTTTTTAGGGTTTTCCTTATCAATCTCTGGAACAAAATCAATAAAATATAGAAATAAACGATTTGCTCCTGCGTAAATTCTTGAACTAATTTGTCAGGAGCAAATCAAGTAGAAAAAATGGTTGCCTTACAATGAACTGAAAAGAAGAACTTTGAAATTATAATTATATATAGAAATGTTATATACAGGGTGTTCCACAAGCTATATGACAATCTTTGACAGATGGTAGCTGTGCTTACTCTGAAATTTTTTTTTCCTATGAACATATATCCGATTCGTTTTTGTTTAGAAGATAAAAGCATTTGAAAAATCAAATTTTTATATTCAAATCATAATAATAAATGTAAATTTTGGAACTATAAAAATTGTTCAAAGTGTCCACCTTCGGGTTGAATGCAAGCTTCACATCGACGAATTAAAGATGCCGTTACTCGGCAGATCAGATTTGGGTCGTTTCGTATTTGGTTTGCTGCATCTTGAAATCTATCAAGTAATTATTAATGAAATTGGATTTCAACATGATGAACTAGCTGCTTCATATGACCCCACAAATAAAAATCTAAGGGATTTAGATTAGGAGAACGAGATGGCCATAGTATTGGTCCTCCTTGACCTATCCATTCATTCGGGAAATGTTCATTCAGCCAACTGACTACTCGTCTCCCTCTATGTGATGGTGCACCATCGTGCTGATACCACATATTTCCAACAATGTTGATCTCTGAGTTATCAATGAAGTCAAAATAAAGGTTGTGCTCCAAAAAAAAAATCATACAAAACTGCATTTAAACTATCATTTATAACATGTTCTGGTATCAAAATCATTGTTAAAAATCCCACCCCAAACGTTTACACTGAAACGTTGCTGACATTGTCTATGTGTTGATTTTGGTTATTGTTGATACCACCCTCAGTGAAAAAAGTGTCAAATGAATAATTAAAATAACGTCAATTAACATAACAACCGATATTTTCTGTCGGCCTTTTTAATCAAAACATGAAAAAGAACATTTCAAATGCTTGTAACTCCTAAACGAAAACGAATCGGACCTATGTTCAAAGGAAAAAAATGGTCAAAAGAAGCACATCTACCTTCTGTCAAAGTTTGTCATAGAGCTTATAGAACACCCTGTATAAGGTGTAAGTAACGTTTCGGAGTCTATATCAGACTCCTCAATTTCCGAAAATCTTCTGAATTGTAGCTTTTATTTGACATTGATTGTCAATATATTGAAACAGAGACTGCAAAGAAACGTTGATTCATTTAATTTTGAAATTACCGGATGACAGTTTCCTCTTCAGTCAAATAATCCAAATATGATCTATTCCTACCGAACAATTGGCCAAATTGTTATTTTGATCCAACAAAATACACGTGGACTCTTTAATCTTTCAGTTATAATAATCCGGTTCTGTCACTCAAATTTAAGTGTTATTCCAATCCATCATGTGGTCTCCTGTGATATATTAATTTCGGTATTTTCAATATTATTTTTATGTTCGCGTTTCCTTATTTCCGTGGTTCTAAACGTTTCACCTGTATGAGATACTATATATAATTATAATTTCAAAGTTCTTTTTTTCAGTTCAACGTCAGGCAACAATTTTTTCTATTTGATTGGATCCTGACAAATGAGTGCAAGAAATTATGCAGGAGCAAATTGTTTATTTCAATTTTTTAATTGATTTCGTTCCAGATTCCAGAGATTGGGAGTGGAACCCCTAAAAAGTTTCAGAAAATGCAGAATCCTACCAGATTGAATTTCAATAGATATCTGTAAAGATATTGTGTATTGAAATTTAGCAGTATACGATTTTCTTCCCCTAATCGAACTGAATTGTTCTGTTGTTCAATGAAGAGTTATTCAGTCACTCATCATCATTCTAAAAAGTTTCCAACCATTCTCTCTTATAAGGGTTTCGTTATTCAGTGTATTCATGCAAAACTACGAAGGCGTAGAAGGGCCACATAATATTTTAAAAATATTTTTCCTTAAATTCCGACTTTGAAGTCGGAATTTAGTTAAATTCCGAGTTCAAAGTCGGAATTTAACAAAATTCCGAGTTCAAAGTCGGAATTTAACTAAATTCCGACTTCAAAGTCGGAATTTACTAAATTCCGAGTTCAAAGTCGGAATTTACTAAATTCCGACTTCAAACTCGGAATTTTATTCAGTTCCGAACTTCTACAGGGTGTTCTACGACGACGTAGATTTGTTCCTGTATTACAGTTTGCTTTTTTAAAAATATTCAAATTCATATATTACAAGGTGTTCCCACACTTATGATGAATGAATAATTATATACACAGGGTGTACATTATTATTTGAGTTTTCTTCTATGAGAGGTCATAACAATGATATGACAACCTTTTACAGACATGACATGAATATTTTTTTAGACATAACTGTTTTTTAGGTATATTCCGGATATTTTATGAAAAAATTTCCTTCTCATATGTACTCGTGAGGCTATCGCAATGGACAAGAAATCAGTACACTCCGCGAGGTACACCCGGTGTGCTTTGATGTTTCTTACATGAAGAGGTCATTACAACGGTGAGAAAACCTCATATAGGCAGCTCTATGACGAATTGGTTCATTTCCAAATATGCTGAGATATTCATGAGAGGATTCAGATTTCACAAAATAAACACGTTGTTCTTTAATGAATATTGAACTTGATGTATTTTATTGGAGATAATTGTCATTAGGTCCATGTTTTTGAATAATTATGAAATTATGGTCGTAGACAGGTAGAGGTAAGGTTGGGCACAACCTCCCCCACCCCAGTACTGAAATAGTACTCTCTGTATATATGGAGAAATAATCTATGTCGTCGTAGAACAACACCCTGTGCATCTAGCCTGTATCGGTTTCGAAGCAAATAAAATTCCGACTTCAAAGTCGGAATTTTACTAAATTCCGACTTCAAAGTCGGAATTTTACTAAATTCCGACTTTGAACTCGGAATTTAACTAAATTCCGACTTCAAAGTCGGAATTTAAGGAAAAATATTTTTAAAATATTATGTGGCCCTTCTACGCCTTCGTACAAAACCGAATATTTCTTCGAAAAATTTATCAACTAAATTCTTATATGTATCTACAGAGTGAGTCTTTGACTCATACAAATACTTTTACAGTAGATTCTCAAGGTCAAAAGAAGCGCCTTTTTTCTACTACTTTTTTCGTATCGGCTCGGTTTAAAAGATACAGGCTGTTAAAGTACCACTAAATATGTTATTTTTATACACAGATGTGTATAGTGTCACTGATTAGGTTAGTTATTCTGAAGGTAATATTGTTTTTCCAGGTGTGGCACTGCTCATTATGAAAACTTAAAATGCCTTTTTATATTTATCAGGGCCGAATCGGAAAAAATGGCATAAGAAAAAAGTGATTTTTTTAAGTCCAAGACTTACCGTGTATATAATAAAGAAAAACTATGAAAGTAATCATAACAAAAAACAAAAGCAAAATACAATGGAAAACCTAATTAAATGTTTCAACAATAGAACTGAATCACATCAAATGTTACAAATGGCCTACTCCAATCTTAGTACTAGCTTGTTTTACACCTCATATAAAATGGGACACACTCAGAAACTGCCTAATTATTCAAAACGCGTTCAATACACGCTTTCTTAGTTCGTCTACAGTATTCACAAGGGATTTCAGACTCCTTCTTAGAAACAAATATATACTATTTAAATCTGTGAATCTGGCAAGCAATGACTGAGTTCCAACACCTACGATCTATCTATCTGGAGAAAAAGATCCACATTCAATAAATCCAACAATTTTTTCCTCACTATGCAAAAATAATTTCTTATATGGAGCTTATTGCAATCCTATCCATAAATTTTGCCTTTAAAGATATGGCATTCGTTTTCGAATATTCTATTCATAATTTTCGTAGACTGATTTTTCCTTCAAATTTGGATAAAGCATGAACAGTTTTTGGCGAAATATTCTGTGTAGTAATTCAAAGAGGTCGACTTGAAGTTTCGGGAAATAAACTTTTCCAGAATTTTCAAAATTTTATCTTCCTTTTATTTTTCTCATAACACAGATGTTAATTTGAAAAATCAATATCATGGAACACAAAGTTCAAACACAGTTTTTGGTAGGATTAGAAAGAAAAATCAAATTTCGTTCAATAACATGAGAATCATTAATGAACACGAACATGGTCTTTATATTGGTCTATTTGAATTTATAGGAGAAACAGTCATCATGCTTATTTCAAAATGGAATTAAGAACTTCTCATTATTTATCACAACGCCTTTCGACTACAAAATTCCTGACGATTCTTTGCTAATTCCTGTTTCGATCAATATAGTAGAAAATGTCACATTTCCCAACTTTTCGCGTATTTTGTCGAGTTCATAACCTGGAAGAAATGATAACTGAGTTGAATTTGGAGGTAAGGGGCAGTAAAACCTCAAGAATCTCCATTCAAAAACGTTATTCACTAGTTCAATTTACGCTTTCAATTTGTACGTATAGCCTTGATTTTTTCTGAGATTGAAGTTGAAGGACGTCCTGATGTCAACCTTTTTTTTCCAATTCATTGGTTTTTTATGAGAAGAAAAATAGAACTTGTCCATTAAACTTGTTTTCACAATCATTTTTGGACGGTTTTTCAACATATTTCGATAAAATAGCGGTTGGGTGACAACGGCAATTCAATTCTTTATATAGCAAAATTAAGCTGAAATTCAGAAATAACTGAAAATTAGTTAGCTCTAGAGTTCCAATGGGCTCCAGTATGGCTTCAAAGAGGCTAAGCTCCAATTTCTCGTCCAAGACATTGCTTATGCAAACTTGCAATGGCGAGGAATGCTGTTATCAGGTGAACAAGAGTTTCCTCCTCTTCCAGACAGACTCTACACTAGTCCGTTCCTCAACATATGCTTTCTAGGGCGACAATGTCCTGTGAGGAAGTCAGTGCGGAGGTTTAACTTATTCTTACTCAGATACAAATACTTCTTGGATCTTGCAGTTTTAAAATTCCAGAGGATCTTTTTGAAATGATCCATTGCTGGAAGATTTCTTCAGAGTGTTCCTCTTTTGGTTTCTTCCTTCTCCAGAAACTCTTTCTTAAAGGTGCAATATCAGCATCACAAACTACTCGATGTTCTGATGGGGCAAAAATTGTCATCGTAGCTGTGTTCGTTCTATGAAGCGCTTAGGGCGATCTTCATGATATTTCGTCAGCATTACTCTTATTTTTCTCTGTAGGGCTGCTAATCGATGGTGGACCAAGTGATGATACCGAATGAGTAGTTCAGTACTGAGCAAGCGTAGATATTAATCGCTTCAATCAGATTCAGTATTGTTCATCCCTATCATTATTATCATTATTTCATGAATAAAAAGGTCCTGTCAGTATAATAATTGGAATGATGATCTAACCCTATCCTAAAGGTGCTAAGAGTCATCCCTGAACTTCAGATATTCGTTCAATTATGCTTCGTTAAAAAAAATAAAAATCACAATAAACTCGATTCATAACATCGAAAATATATCAGTTATATGTTTCCTGATAACGAGTTCGCCTCTGAATCTGAAAAGTTTCTTAGAATCAAGGAGTTGAAAATCGAGAATATCCAGAAGTTTTTCAGTAGCCGATTCTAATTATACATTATACAGTTTCCTATGGAATAGGTTCATGTTTAATTTCACGGGCGAGCTCGTTAAAGTTTAGCTGCGATTTACAGAGGAAACAAACATTCGTTAAGCACTATTTCGAGTAAAATGTTTTCACGGAACTGAAGTAAATATTTGGAACGATTCAACATAGAAATAAATTTCCTGCTGCAGATAGTAAAAGGTTGGGTTTTGAATTCAGGGCAATTGGATTTGACTCAAATGCCAGGAAAGAGCGTGGAGAAAATTATTAAAAATTTGGTATGTATGGAAAAATTTACCGCATACCGCAATAATACCCACTTTGTGAAACAATCAGTATTTTGATTCAATTGATTCTATACTTTCAATGTACAGTGTGCAGTTTTCTTTTTCATCTTATACAGGGCCTGAGAAATAATAACATCTCCAAAAGTGAACATTTACGTTTTCGCCCTGTATTTCTGGAACAAAGGTAGTTGGAATATTTCTGTTTGTGGGTTTAAAAGTTTTACAAGAAAATGATACAGGGACGCGAAAACCGCATGTCTCTATCTTTAATAACAGCTGATATACACTGCAGTCTCAACCAAAATGGGCCACAGTGTACATCAGCCAGGAACTAATTAAACACGAGAGAAGTATATAATTCCTAAAATATGTTTCTATACAGGGTTAGGCGTTAGGCTTCCATAGCTGCCAAACCAGACGTTTTAGAAATTGAATTGGAAAACATTCCCTTTGTACTTCCAATTCTGCATCTCAGGAAATTATTTTCTATTATACAGGGTGTTCCCAAATAAAATGATTCAACAAATGAGTGATTTTTTAAAAGGAACGACCACCTGTGACGTTTATGCGCCCCGATGGCACACCTATTTAATTTTTTTCTTTCTACCTTCCCATTTTGACAATCTACAACGCTTGAGTATTAATCCTCATCTATATAGTATAGTGTATATTCTTCTACTACAATCTCTGATATCAAGAATCAAGAAGTAACAGTAATAATTGACATCATAATAGGGAAATTAGGGTATCGCTCATCCCTAATTATTATTCGGCTTTCTCTCTAATCAGCTTTGATATCCATGAAAACTATTCGCTGATACGTTCTATTCAGCAAACACGCTCCTGACTATCAAGCAATTGTTCCTCGTTCCCATCCTCCAACTGTAAGTGGAACATTTTCCACGGCAAATGCTCTGGTTGAGACGAAAAATTATGAACTAAATTATCGAATTTGCATAAATTTTTTTCAATCAGCCCTACTTATTATTCTTCTATCAAATAAGGAATGGAAAATATGATAACTTACCTTGTGGTTTTCTTTGGCAGGCGTAGACTCTCTATCTACAGATGTTCTCCGGTTGATTGCTCTCTCTAGTGAGCTTTGCCTTGAAAGCCCATCAATTTTATTAATTTCACGCAGTGTTGGCGGTGAAGGCGGTGGTGGCATTTCTTCCTCTGCATATCGAGACTGAAAAGGGGATTTTCGTCAATCAATATTGAATGTGTTCGAATTATTCATTATTCAGAGTGTGTCAACTATGGGATACATAATCAGGCTGAATAAGCTTCTGAAGAAAATCTACCGAAATATTATATATCTATCATCTAAAAGCACCTTCTCAGAACTTTGAACAGTCACCAGCGACAGTTTCGATACTAACCACAAACGACTGTATGATCCTGATCTCTCTACATAGCTTCTCACTTTTCTGTGAGTCAGCCCACACAAAAACTGAACTCTCTTCCTCGTAGCCGATATTAGTACCGAGGGAAAACAAATAATTACAGAGATCCACACCACAGCTGTCCGTAGAGACTTCAGACTGTATGATGCTCTGAAAACGTACCGCAACCAGATATAGGCAGAATACAGTGCAAAAACATTATCTTCTGGGGGTCTGAACGATGTCTTGGTGCGGTACAATATTTGAAAACGTTCAAAAATTAATAGCCTTGTTGAGATAACTGTCAGTAGAGGAGTTAAGAGAATTCCTGACCAGAAGTGGATATAACTTTTGGTCGACAATTCCTTTATCCCCTTTACTACTTCGTGGGCATCACTTGTGTGTACAGGGTGTCCAAATTCGATGTCCAGTTCTCCACTAGGATATCAAAAAAATTAGAAGAGCTAAATCCATTCAGATGGCATGATTCCGTTGAAAAAGGTAATGTAAGGGATATATCTAATAACCCAGTTACATCACAATGAAGTTCATTCATACTATACGGGGTCAAAGATGAACAAGCTAAACGTAAGTGAAATACGTCTTCAGTCCAAAACTAGAAGGGGTAATATACAATTCATAGCTTTTTCGTTAACCATTTATTCCCTACGTCTTCTGGTGGTTTTATTGCAGTCATTGCCTGAATGAATTGCCCAAATATATTTTTACTCGTAGGCTCTTCAAAATACATTGTCACCCTCGAGCATAAATTGAGATGCTCGAGTTTTCTTGGTCAAAAAATTTTCCCGAATCCAAAACCATTCTGGAAAATAAATTCATGGTTTTCAATGGAGGAATAATGAGAGAATATGGAGAACACTGGCATTTCACAAACAAAACTTCTGTGACGAAATCCTTACGTGTTCGTCTGTGTTATTTTATTCAGCAGCGATTTATAGATTTCTTGCAGGTTGCACACAAACGAACCCACTAGAGGTGGAAACCAAGCAGAGTATTGATTCCTCCTTCCTCTACATCTGTTGGACGACATACAAGTTTGGCACAAATAAATGTTTGGCGAGGATTGATATCCTACCTACTTCGTTGATTTTTATTACGAAAATTTGAACACACTTGATTCTTTCATCTTGAGTCGAGACTTCAGGACACAATAATGGTATTAAAAGTTGATTGTACTTTTTGATTGTTGAGAAAATTCTGTAATGAGGATTTATTTTTTAGGAAAATGCATCCCCATTAAAGCATAATCTTTTTTGTTTCATTTTAAATAATTATATTTCACGTTAATTTTTGGAAAGAAATATTTTCAGTTCCCAATTCAGGATTCCGACAGCGTTCGGAACTGTAAACATTCCGCACCGTTTTTATTCCGTTTTCAGTTCTGAAAAACGATGTAGCACCGTATAAAAAATCCCGATTTGGAAGATAACCGAGTTTTTGTTCGCCAGTACAGATGAGTCGAAATTAAGACGACTTCATAGACGCAAATTTGACCGATTTTCGACAGCCGGGCCACATCTAGTTTCTACACCCTCCCGGTGGGTATAAAAGCAGATGTCCCCCCACAGGTCAATTAAGTTTGATTGAATCCGTTGTGACCGAATCACGCTGTAAAAATTTTTAAGCTAGACGAGTTAATTTCTTTGTTCTTTTCAATTTGTTTGCGGGATCTTTTGAACGAGTATTTTTTCGTTTTTCTTTGGGGAATTATCTGTTTCGGGCGAGATATTTTATTAAGTTTACTTTTTGGTTGCCGTTTCGGTGCGAGTGAACCACCGATCAGAATCCAGAGGTAAGACAACACTCCGTTTTTATATTTTTGGGACGTCAGCCTCCATTTTATCCGGCCTATGCCACATTTTGAGTTTCACCCCTGCTGGTGTGGATACCCGGGGAGTACAGAAGGCACTTTCGGGTGGCTACCCTTCCTTGTTTTTCCCTTTTCTTTCAAGTGCTCACCCCTACTGTTAGTACGATACTCTGCTGGTGTGAATACCTGGAGGTGCAGAAAGCACCTAGGGGTGAGCCGTCATAGGTCTGTGCCGTCTTATGTCAACCCCTAATCTTGCTGAGTATGTGTCTTAGGTTCTGGCTGGCGAACGCGTCCGTAAACCCCGTATCACGTTTGAGACAGGATCCTCTTTTTCATTCCGTCCGTTTCACTCCGTAAATTCATCACTGAATATTGTTACTTGTGTTTGATTCCGAGAATAACCTCTTCAAGTGTGTAGAGGGTAGACTATTTCTGTTCAAACTATTATATCGAGCATTTCACTGTATGCGTTATGTAAAGTAGCTTTTGTGTTTTCTTTCACGAGTCGACAAATTAAATTTGTATACGTTGATTTTGACTTTCATTGGTAGTCGCTACCACCCCAGACACCGCGGAACCATGTTTTCGACTCGTTGATACCAGGGTAGGTTTGCTATTTTCCCTTTAAAGAATAGCTGGCTCTCGAGCACCCCGAGTAAAAAAGGATTTGGAATATATACTGGGCGTTCCTTGTTCAATAGAGAGATTACTGCCATTAAACTGCTTGCTTAACTCATTTTACAATGAAATGTTATATTTGAATTTCATTTTGAACATATTATCGTAGGCAATTTTATCTGGTCTATGGTATGGTTCTTTTTCGGGCAAAAGTAAACCTATTTTTCTCTTTTCTTAATAAAACTCGAACATTATTTACAAGTTCATTCACAAATATACACGTTGGGATTACTCTACACAATATATTAATAATATTGTTACCAATTGCTGACTATTTTCATCTTTGATTCCAAACAAAACTCTTATCCTCTGATCGACCAAACATCTAATAATTCAACAATCGAATCGTCTACTCTACTATTCAAACTGAGCCCGACTCTTGAATTCGACCCTTATGCGAATCACTCTGAATGCATCTTCTTCTTTCAGGGAGGAACTCCTTAGATTTAACATCAAAATCGACCCATCATCCAACAATAACGTTCGTGTAATCGACAAAGGAGGTCAACCACTGGAGGATCTCCTCATTCACATCGCAAATATCAATAAGGAAAATTAAAAATAAAAGGGGACCTAGGACGCTGCCATGAGGAATCCCAATCAATCTGATTGAACATGTCAGATCTTACTTCTTACCTTCTCCAGTGATAGACACCCTTTGCGATCACAGGGATAAGAAGCGATCCACTTCTTCACAACTGCATGCATAATGCGGATGCAGCTTTAGGATTGACAAATTCTCTTGTGAAAAGCCAAAGAGGTTGCTAGTTTCAGATAACTAGGCATATTCGCATACTCTTTTGATTGCATATCTCCCCAGCTCTGATAGAAATATGTAATTCAATGTTGTGGAATACGTTGAATGTTACCTGCATTTTGTCCGACCAGCAGCATGTGCATTTGGGAACGTTGTGATGTGACTGATCCTTGTATCCCAGTTGTCCTTTCTTCGACAATCTCTTTTTACGGACCTTGTGCGGAACTCCGTAGACATAATTTGAGAATCTCCGCCGTGAATGTCGAACGATAGATACCCAATCTATCATGACTATTTCGCGATTTTATCGAATTTTTCACGGGTTTAGCGGTAATTCTTCCAAGCGAATGGAATGATTTGGGTGTAAGGTCAGATACAGATTCCAAGGTGGAAGAGTCATTTAGTAGGAGTCTCAATGAATTAGATCAAAAAAATAAATCGATGTTTTGATGTCATAGTGATAAGGTTATTTATTTATCATGTATACAGGGTGTCCGGGGAGTAACTGTACATACTCATACCAGAGATAGAGTTGGACTAGCTGATTACGGATTGACTATAAAAAATTAATTTCTAGATTTCCCTAGAAAGCTATAGGGTGATTTTCTAACTTCATGGAAATACTTAGACATTCATAAAATCCAA
Source organism: Coccinella septempunctata (assembly GCF_907165205.1). Lineage (NCBI taxonomy): Eukaryota > Metazoa > Arthropoda > Insecta > Coleoptera > Coccinellidae > Coccinella > Coccinella septempunctata. The sequence goes on from NC_058196.1 coordinate 20,244,298, forward strand.
AGTTATTGACGGATTTTATTGAAACTTAGGAGGTTATTGACACATGCTAAGGTGAAGTTAGAAAGATATCAATTATTCCATTATTCCAGGGCCGAACTCATTTATCTTCATTTAAAGTGTTCAGGGTAAAAAAAACACTTTGTATTTCGAATTACAAAAAAATGATTCGCTTTTTAGAAAGAAGCTAAATTATGTATCAATTTTTGGTATCGCTCAAAGTTGTCACATCAACAATTATTTTTTTATGAATTTATTAATTTGGATGAAGTTCGAATTTATTTACCTGAACAGGACTTGGTCATCTTGTGTAGGTCGAAAATAAATAATAAATTTTCTTAAAAAAGTCACTGAAGGTGAAGAAGACTATAATAATTTGTTGATATACTAGGTGGCCACCCCTGACACGGATTTCACTTTGAGGGAGTAAATGAACGTATTAAAAAAAAAATTGGTGATGTGTATAGGGTATACAGAAGCATTTTTCAAAATTATTCTTATGTATACCGGGTGTTCGACAACAATGATATAGACCAAAGTTACACTTCTTTCAGTCAAGAGAACAGCTGATGAACAGAATAATCAACTGTTGCGATATTTTAAGAAATAATGGCGATATGATTCGGAAGGCTGTATCCAATTTGAAAATTCGGCAAGAGAAATGTATACAAGCTAATGGTTTTCATTTCGAATCGCTTTTGAAATAATGTTAACTCAGCAATTCATTCGTTTCTATTTTCATTTTTATTAGGTATTCTTTACTATATTTTAGTTTTTTTCATTTGGTATTTTTTCATTATTGATGTGCTTATTGAAGCTCTGAACTTTTTTGTAAATTTTCTACTAATACTTTCGCATTTTATATTCAAACATGAGATTTTCAGTTCTCTTCATGGTAAAAAATTGAATTTTTCGTACTTTTTCCGAATTCAAAAATTCATAAAAAAATAATTGTTGATGTGACAACTTTGAGTGATACCAAATATTGAAGCATAATTTAGCTTCTTCCTAAAAAGCGAATCAATTATTTGTAATTCGAAATACAGAGTTTTTTTCACCCTGAACACTTAAAATGAAGATTAATGAGTCCGGCCCTGGAATAATGAATTAATTGATATCTTTTTGACTTGACTCCAGCATGTGTCAATAACCTTCCAAGTTTCAATAATATCCGTCAATAACTTTGGATTTTATGATGGTCTAAGTATTTCCATGAAGTTGGAAAATCACCCAGTAGCTTTCTAGGTAAATCCAGAAATTAATTTTTTATAGTCAATCCGTAACCAGCTAGTCCAACTCTATCTCTGGTAAGGGTATGTACAGTTATTCCTCGGACACCCTGTATATCATTATTGTGGATATTAAAATATTAGCGTTACCTAATATTTGAATGTTCAATCAATTTCGGCATTTTTGTAATATTCATTGATATTAGTTGTGGCAACGGCGTTATGACAAAGCACATTTCGAGTGCCAACCTTACTACGTTCTAGTTACAAAAACTTGAGAAAATTATTTCATGGCCAACCGAGTGCTGAAATAAATGTGAATGGAGTATATGTATATAAGAATACCCTGTACTAATTGAATTTCATTCTAACTGAAGAAAATTGAAATATTCTTCGTGGATTTCGTAGGGGAGAAAATTCACAACCGAAACGAAATTCGATCATATCGAAAGAATAAACGAGTCAACTAAAAATTTGCGGATGTGCACACGTTAGAAATTAGCACAAGGCCATTGCCTAATAATGGGAAGAGGATAAGTGGGGCCTCTCCAGAAAAATTGTTCGCGAGCCAGTTTCTGGAAAGCTTTCGAGAGCGCTCAAGGAAAAAGAATAGTCACGACTCACGTCAAGGCTGGAGTTTGGAATACATTTTTCTGTTCCGTATACAAAGGGACGACACTCAAGCTGACGTTTCGGCAGGATGGGATATCAGCGCTCAGATCTTATGCAAACCTTGCGTCTCACGTTTCGTATCGATTTTGTTGGAGGGAAATATTGGTTGGGAAGAATGGAACCAAATTCTGCAGGAATATCTGGGAAAATATGAAAAATTGAAGCTCTAATGAAAAAAAGTCGGAAATCAGTAAAAAGGATGTGAAATAGGCAGAAAAGTATTCAAGTAAATTCTTGAAGTAGACACTGTTGAAAACTGTTGAAATTGCCATCCAGTCAGCTAACAATGCGAAGATATACTGGGTGGATACAAAAAAGAACGAAGTAGGTTTTTTCCGGTCTAATAGGCCATCGTGGTGATGCCAAAGAAACTGCATCACCCAGAAGGAGCTGTTTAAATTTCAAATTTTTTTTTTATGAATCCTATATAGTATAGCAAGAAGTAAATGATTGGAATTTGGAGAAAAAAAAAGAAGGGTTTACAATTTTTTTATTAAATTTGTTAATAATATGTTTGTGCAACGCGGTTATCTATACACCCGTCAACACGTCTTGGTATTGATACAAGAAGATGGTCTATTTCTTCTTGATGGATACTATCCCAAACTACCTGTACTTCAAGTCTCAGAGCCACCAAAGTCCGTGGGAGCTGGGGTAAATTTCCAAGCCTTCTACCCATGATTTCCCAAACATGCTCTATGGGCGAAAGATCGGGGGATCTGGGCGGCCATGGCAAAAGATTCACATGGGTCGCTTCAAAGAAGATTAAACCAAGTCTGGCAACATGGGGTCGAGCATTATCTTGCTGCAATATTGGATTCTCGAGCCGGTTAAGGTAAGGGAGAACATATGGCTCCATTATTTCTTGAAGGTAACGCAGCGCTGTCATGTTACCTCGAATAAAGACTAAAGGTGACCTACTTCCATGTGCAATAGCACCCCATATCATAACATCTACTGTCCGGTGTACATGACGCTCAACAAAATGAGGTTCACGTCTTTCTCCTCGACGTTGTCATACCCTTCTCCATGTGCACCCAAGGAGAATCGAGAAGAGAGACCTGATGCCATTCCATATTCCAATGCTGTCGTTCTCTGCACCAGTGTAATCGTTGCCGTCTTTCCTCAACCGTAAGAGGTAACACAAGATGGGGTCGATAATGCTGCAGTCCAAAAGACCTTATATGGCGGTAAACCGTTTGGACAGTTACAGGATGGCCTTGTTCTCCTGAATTACTGATTAGCCAAAGATGGAGTTGTCACAAATCGGTCTCTAATGGCCATAAGTCTTAGACGCCGATCTTGAACTTCATTTGTGCCCCTTCGACATCTAGTGCCTACTCTTCTTGGGCCTTATCAAACCACGCTTGACAACATCTTTCTTTTTTTTTGGTGTAGCAGGGGGAAAATCTGCAAGTCAGACGAACCACCCTCTTCTGAGGGGAAACAAGTGTGGGGATTCTCACTCTCCTGAGCTCGAGACCCACTAAAAACCCTTAACTGCTTCTTGAATATTGGTTCCGGGCATTTGCCTATAAACCGTTCATCTCTTAGTCGGTTTTGTTCTCGCACACTATCGTGCTGGGATTTATGTGTTTATCCTCTATTGGATAACACTTTATTGGATTTTTCAATAAGTCTCTGTTCTTATTTTGATCTCTTTTTGATTGATCTCTTGGTCTCCTCCGGTAAATTCGCATTCTCCTTTTGTCTTCCTCTGGGTCGTAGTCCACTAGTCTCCTGAGTTCTTGATTTGGATGGTTTTTCGCTGTTTCGAATAATTTCTCTGCTTTTCTGTTCATGAATTCCGTTATGGTTTCCCATTTTAGGTCCCTATAAAGCTGTCTATTCCTGACAAACCAAGGTGCATCTATTGCACATCGCAGCAGCTTGATTTCAGTGGTCTGAATTCTTTTGATATGGCTTTTTGCCTCGAAACCCCAGGCAACTGATCCATAAGTCAGTTGATGCCTAGCAAAGGCTTTGATTATCTTCAATTTTGTCCCTTTCGACATGTGGCTTCTTCTTGCTATCAGAGTGTAGAAGTCTATTCATCGCTGCTTTCGTTTTGTCGATTGCTTGTTTGATATGACTTTTCCATGTAAGTCCTTTGTCAAGCGTTATTCCTAAATATTTGGCTTCATTTTTCCAGTCGGTTTCTTCACCGTCAACTTCTATATTCGTTGTGGGTCGCAGTCTTCTCTTCTGTAGTAATATTGCTTGGCTCCTTTGTTCATTGAGTTTCATTTTCCACTTTATGCACCAGTCATTTGCTTCGTCAATCGTTTCTTGTAGAACTCGTTATATTACTTCTGGGTTGCGGTGTCGAGTTGCTATGCCTGTGTCGTCAGCATATAACGTAAGCATTCTTGACAACATCTCACAACAGTAGTTGGATTTCTGTTCGTACGGTTAGCGATTTCTCGAAATGACAACTTTGCCTCCATAGACCAATAATTTGACCTCTTTCAAATTCATTTAGCTGGCGATAAATTCAGCGTACCTACACGTATTCTAGGCATTTTAACAACAACTAAACATCGACTTTGGATCTCCTCGAACATATGGTTTGTTGTCAAATTTAAAAAAATTTGCAAAGAACGACTACAATATTCAAGTAACAAAAAATGTTTTTATGAAAAAACCTTCAAGATTTTTTTTCCAAATTTCAATAATTTACTCCTTACTATGCTACACTGCGCAAAAAAATTAACGCACATTCTGAAAATCTCAATTTTAATGAAAGTTAACTCTACATTGACTTTATAACTTATTTTTTATGTTCTCTCGGGAAGGTTTTGAACGAAACAAGACATATTGAATGGAAGAAAAATTCAGGATTTCACCGAATCTTATGTGAAAGAAGAGAAATGAACAATTTTCAAAATACTGAAATGCTGATAAGTGATTTAATACTTGGTATTTCCACCTATTGCGTTAATTACAGCTCGGCAACGACGGTTCATACTCGAAATGAGTGATCTTAAAATGTTCTGATCTAATCCTTCCCAGATTTCTCCGAGTTGGATTCCTAAGTCATTAAGAGTAGCTGGATGATTTTCTGTACTTCTCAGCCTTCTATTGAGGTTGTCCCAAACCTGCTCAATCGGATTGAGATCTGGACTTCTTGCTGGCCATTCCATTCGAGAGACTTCAACCTCTTCAAGGTACTCCTGAACGATGCGCGCACGTTGGGTCTGGCATTATCGTCCATAAAAATGAAATTTTCACCAATGTATGGGGCAAATGGCACTACATGCTCTTCAAGAATGTTCCTTATATACTTATCAGCATTCATAGCTCTATTATCAACGACCACTAGGTCTGTGCGAGCAGTCAAAGATATTCTACCCCATACCATAATCGATCCTCCCCCGAAACCAGTAGTACTCAGGAAATTGTACTGAGCATATCTTTGATGTAGACGTCTGTATACAAGGGAACGTCGATCACAATGGTAGAGGCAGAATCTAGACTCATCTGTGAAGAGAACTCTTTCCCAATCGGCCTCTTCTCAATGGATATGCTCTCGCAAAATCCAAACGCGCCCTTCGATGGGCTGGGGTAAGAGCTGGGCCTCTTGCCGCGACACGAGGCCTTAAATCATATTCTCTGAGGCGATTTCTTATTGTCTGAGTGCTAATTTGCAACTCATGAGTTTGCTCAAGCTGAATTTGAAGGAGGCGAGCGGTTGCAACCCGTCTCAACGAAGAAACTCTCAAGTAACGTTCTTGAATGGCAGTTGTTACCCGAGGTCTACCCTGTCCTGGTCTTCGGACATTCATACCTGTCTCCCTGAATCGCTGCAACATTCTGGACACACTTGTATGGGAAACTCCAAACCTTTCTGCAATTCTTGTGTATGTCCACCCTTCTTCTCGCAAAACTACCGCTTGGGCACATTCCTCTTGGGTCAAATTGGGTGTTTCGCGTTGCATAGCGATCGAGTGTAGAAAATCAAACGAAAGAAAAACTATTGATCACTAGAATTGATCGAGAACAACTGATTTTAGAATGGAGCCAATACATTCAAAATCTGATAATATCATCTTTTTTTATTCCTGCTGGGAAAAACATCTGTATTGAAGAAAACCGTTGAAAGTGGATAACATATGCATGCATAATTCTGATAAAAATAATTATCACTGAGAACACCTTCAGTTGTAGAATAAATTTGAGATTTCCATAATGTGCGTTAATTTTTTTTCGCAGTGTATTTATGTTTCACCAAAAAAAAAAAATTAAATGGCAGTTTCTTTGTCAGTTAGTATAAAATTGTTTTTTAACATTATCAGGCTCAAGTGTGACATAATATGTGTTTTTTTTTTCGATGAAATCCTAAAATATTACAAATTTATGTTCGGAATTTTGGTTTGATTAACAAGAAAGCTACTTCATTTAAAAGAAAGATATAATAATCAGCTAAAAAAATGTTTAATTGGTTTTAAAGTTTCTGTTGTTTCTATATCTGACACTAAAAATTGTCATTTTCTGGATTGAGAAACCGTTTCTGATCAGAATAATAAAACGCGTCAAACACCCAAATCAAACCTTCTGTAGGGCACTAATCAAGGATAGGGATCATCAGCCGATAGCGGTTCGGGCCTTCGTGAAGAAGTAAACAAACAATGCACACCGTCTTGTAAAGCCCGGCCGGCCAGGTTAGACGTCGAGCAAAACTACGAGGACGGCGGGCGTCGACGACCGGCGTCGCTACCGCGCCGCACGTAATCTCGTGTTGCCAATGACGACATGCCGGGTCGACGGGTTTCCATTCGTCCGGAGATGGCGGGAATTTGGCGTAAAAACAGACAATAAAGCGAGGGCGTAGCGAATTGTTTCTGATTGTATATTACGGACTCACTCGACTCATATTTCAATATTCGCAGAATTTTTCACATATAGGTATATTGCTCAGTCAGCGGCGGCTACTGTCACTACAAGAAATAGAAATTGAGAATTTGAAACTTCCACTTTTAGTTGCTTTGCCAGACTGAAACTATTTTTGTTTTTCGATTTCTCGGTAATATATCTACCTACAAATAAACATTCTGAAAAGAAGCGTAAGTATCAGGTAAAATACATCATGAACTGGACAAACATATATGGTCGGTAGGTGATACTGGAAGAATCATTTTTGTCTTATGACATATACCCTGTTTTCGACTCATAAGCGAGATACAGGGTGTTTAACGTCGTATGTGAGAAATATTCTAATGAGTGTGGTCAGTTATGTATAAACCTAAAGTAACGGTTTCTGGGTCACATCTAAGTATTTTTGAGTGCTAAATTCAGAAACACATGAAGAACTCGGAGAATTTTTTTTACAAAACGGAGGCAAACCTCCAATGTTCGTGATTTTTTTTCGGTTGCCAAATTGAATTTCATTTTCTGAATGAACACAATTTGCGTGAGGAAATTCTTCATGAATCGAACACTACTTTTTTTCAACATGTCTACAGCGAAAAATGGTTCCCGATTGTACTTCCCTTCATACCTAACACGAATATGAAAACAGAATCAAAAACTATCAAACCGTTTCTTTACTGCAGCCCTTCAAAAATATCTCGCAGGAACCACTAACATAATTTAAAAAAAACTGGTTGGGCTTTGAGGTCCGAAATTCTTAAATTGAGCTGTCGAAACATTCCATATGATAATATGAATTTATAAAAAAAAAATATTTTTCAATGAAACTTGGTTGGCAGTCGAACTCGCGACTTTTAGGTATTATCCTCCATGTGGAAGTAAATTGAAACTAATCTAATGATATTAATTTTCGTTAACCAAGCAACAGCAAATTCACAGAATATAGTTAATATCCTTAGATTAAATACAAAGAAAAGAAAAAGAGTACTGTATAAGTGTACAGCCAGTTTTCTGGCTTGCTATTTAAGATAGAGCCTTCCGGTTTTCACGTTCCTGTCTTATTTTTTTGTGAAACTTAAGCTGTCCTAATCGGATTTTGCATAACTGTTTCCGTTCATGAGATACAGGGCGATTGTGGAAATTGATACTTTTACATCCTTTATCTCCGAAGTTATTATAGAAATAATGCTGAGCTTAAAACTACATCTGATACAGAATTCTGCGTAGAATCCAGGGGCGTACTCAATACAGAACAAATAACCAATAAAATATTTATCATTGATACAAATTTTCAACATTACGTAATATCTTACTAATAAGACTGTTCAAATTGCTGTCCATTTTCCCTAATACATAATTGACAACCTCTTTTAATATACGGCTGAGTGCATTTAGTATTAAAAAAGTGCGGTTTTGTAAATCCTGGAAAGCTGCCTCTGTTGATGCACGAAGTTCTTCGGGATTGTTGTGTCTGAAAGACAATAATAATTCATAGCGATGACAGCTAGATCAGATTTGTTTTTTTCTCTCCAATGCCTACTTGATAAAACAATGCTGCCAAATGCATAGTAGCCAATAACAACAAGGATGTTTTTATCATCCATGACCTATTACTTTTAATAATAATCGAAAGTAATAATCCTCCTATTGAAACTCGGGAAATTCATGGCCCACTAACAAATATAATCATTATGTGATGTTTTAAAGTTTTTTAGCATTTCTGAACATCCTACCTATAAAATATTAGGCATCATTTTGAAGGGAAAAAATTAACGAATTCAACGAAGTAATAAAATACAGGGTGTTCCATTGAAAAAAAAGGTTTGTGTCGTATCTTCAAAATCATACCACGAAAAAAATATCGAGTACGCCCCTGGATTCTACGTAGAATTCTGTATCAGACGTAGTTTTCAGCTGAGCATTATTTCTAATAACTTCGGAGATAAAGGAAGGGTCCGAAAAGTATCAATTTCCAAAATCGCCCTATATCTCATAAACGGAAACGATTATGCAAAATCTGATCAGGCCAACTTGGGTTTCACGAACAAGTAGCAAGCCAGAAACCTGGCTGTCTCACCCAAAATGGGAAGCACTGCACACTGAATCAGTTCTTAAAAACTTCACTTTTACGTAAAAAATGTGTGCAGTAAAACTGTCTGCGCGAAAAATTAGAGCACACGCTTCAGTTAAGTTTTTTGTGGTCTTTTCAAATATTGAAACAGATTTTCAAAATTTCGATTTACAGGGTGTTGTTTCAAGAATTCAAACGATTCATAATTTTTTGTTAACACGGACCTGGAATTTACTTGCAGTTATTGCATGATACATTTGACCATTCGAGACGTTTGCCAAATATGAAGAAAATATATGGGGTGGTTCGGGATATGGCCTCAGGAAGAAACGAGCAAAATTCATTAAACATCCTGTATCTCGGCTACGAAGACAGTACGAGCCAATAAATATGGTATCTCCAGAACCACCTCGGTGCCACCTATCCGACTGTTTAGTATTTCTGTTTCCCAATGTAGGGTAGGTAGGTCAAAAATTTGAAAAAAAAATGCATTTCCGCCCCACGTGACTATGTTTTTTTTTATTCCAAAAATTATCAGAAGTCATAAAGACTGGTAACTTCAATTCAGAATCAATCCAAGTGTATACATTTATTGAATAGCGCCATTTGTCGGCATCTTCTGGCTAAATCCGAAACTAAGAAATTCCAACTTGTTCCACCTAAAACGAACGCTGTTTTCCAATATGTGCTGCCACCTGACGGAAATTTCGTAAATTCATAGCAGTTATCGATCCTCCAGATTTCCAACGTTATAATTGGTGAAACTCGAATTAACTGATTTAATTCTAAACGAGCTGTCCTTTTTCTAATTAGTCCGGACGGAGATTCGATTTGAAAAATAGAGGAATCCTGTGTAGTCTGCATTAACAAGAAATAACAAACTTTTTGCGAATGCTGTAATTTTCAGCTTCTCAACTAGCTAAATCTGGTTAAATCGTTTTCTGTTAGGAAATATTCAGCCTAACTCAGAAGAAGATTCCCCGAGGCTAGTTAGAAAATTACCCAGGAATGCTTTTTGTGATGAAAATTGCACAACTTTGGCAGGCAGAGTTAGAATTTTTTAGCGAGAGATTCTTGTTTGACTTATTTCAGCTACAATGTTTAAATATCATTGTTCATTTAGTAATCATCATTTTTCGCAGTAATTATTCGAATTTTGAACCTTTTTTTTTCCCGTTCGAGATTTCAAGATTTATTTATCTCTTTATAAGGAGAACTACAATTCATGAACAAGTTAGTATGAAACATATGAGTCTTAATATCAAATTACTTACGAATTTGAGAATATATGAATCGTAGATGGAATAATGAATATGGAGGAACATCATTGGATTTTTAAATTCCACAATTTATACACCTACCTATTGACATTCGAAAAATTCAATTCGGTTCAATATAAATTGATGAAAAAAGATTAAGAAATTCAAATATCTGCTGCAAGGATTATTACAACAACTTACCAGCAAGGAACTACAAATCATTTTTCATTTAGTGAAACAAAGTTTGTGCTTCATTTAGTAATGTAATTTTATTGGCTTCAATTATAATCCTTAACAAGGACAACAATCAAATTATGGAGCAAATTCGAAATATACAGGGTGTATTTGAAGGTGAGGCTTTTTTTTTCAACAGAAGGTAGAACCGGACAAAATGAAGCGTTCCACCTAAAATTACCTCTAAAAAACTTTCAAAATGACAAAGCTAAAAAAAATAGGATATGATTACTGTAATAGATCCTAATATGAACCTAGACCGTTTGTTAGCTTCTGTTTGTTGCAAAGCAGTGGAAAAAAAATTTTCTCCTGATTCGACCATGCGGTTTCGTTAAGGATATTGGCTCGTTTGATATTTACTTAGTAATGAAAACGGATTGCCAGATATTTCTCATCAATCTTTAGTAACATACACGATTTTATGAAATGGCTCATTTCGACACCAACTGCCAGAAGAGACTTAGGACACAAGTGTAAAAAATAGAATAATACTTCAAAATCTCACCAATAAAATTGGTCTAAATTATTCAAGAATTTTTTCACAATGGGCATCACAATCTTCTTGTTCGAATATTCCAAAAATCGTCGTAAAAATGAGATAAAATGGGAAATATCATAGCACTTTTTCAACATAACTAACATAAGCACTTTCAAAAAACTGAATCGATTTTCTAAATTTGTTTCACCCTAAATTGCATGTTACAATGTTTATGATTCTCTCAGTGACCTGATGCATCTAATCCGATGAACTTATTACTGAACCATTCATTGTCCAGCCATATATGTTAAAGTTTTGTTTCGTTTTTGCGATGCCAGAGTCAACTTCCACAGTTTCGTACTTGAAATTCAATGACATTTTGTCGAACTTCTAGGGGTTGTATCCAGCCATCTTGGATATTTTATACAGGGTGTTCCTAAATTGAACGTACAAACGAAAAGGGGAGATTCCTTAAGTGAGTTTAAGAAAAAAAGTCCCATAAACATGGGGTCGCAAACGTTTCGTTTTCGAGATACAGAGTGTTGAAGTTTGAATTTTTTTCATTTTTTTTTCTCATAGTATCTACACTTCACAAGATATTCAACTGAAATTTGGCATAGATATTTCAGAGTTCTCACCACGTGACATGGCAATTTCGATAGAAGATTTACAGGGTGATATTTTTTCTGGAACTGCCACCTGTTCTTCTGCAGAACTTTTTTTTGGTGAGCAACTGTTAATTTGAAAAAATGTAAAAAGAAGTTCTTATACTAAACTTTTCGGTCTCTTGTAGTTTTGTCGTATCTACCAACGATTTCGAGAAAAAAAATTTTGAACGATTCTCTCGAAATCCTCGTGAAAATCCAGAACAGGTGGCAGTGTTCCAGAAAAAAAATCACCCTGTGGATCTTCTATCGAATTTGCCATGTCACGTGGTGAGAACTCTAAAATGTAATATATATGCCAAATTTCAGTTGAATATCTTGTGAAGTGTAGATACTATGAGAAAAAAACTTGAAAAAAATTCAAACTTCAACACTCTGTATCTCGAAAACGAAACGTTTGCGACCCCATGTTTATGGGACTTTTTTTCTTAGTCTCACTTAAGGAATCTCGCCTTTTCGTTTGTACGTTCAATTCAGGAACACCCTGTATGGACAATTTTTGGTTAAACGACTTATTTTGTGATGAGTTCTACCTTCTGTCGAGAAAAAGCCTCACCTTTGAGAACCCCCTGAAATAGAGAGAAGTTTTTTCATTATGCCTCTTATAACATTTCCAGGAACTTTGAATAAAAATGTTACGTGGTCCTCTCCTTCTTGTGTAAGCGCAGATGCCAGTCTGAAGTACTATCTTTTCACCTTCTTTCACTCTTGTACTCGTTTTGTTTTTGAATGAGATATCAATGTGTTTGTCACGAAAATATTCATCCATTTTTCACTTCTTCCTCACTGTGCTGACTCACTCTGTATCATCTAGTCGCGAATTTATGTTCATAGAGGCCTTTGTCTGTTGTATTTCAAGTTTCCATGCAGGATATTCCGGAATGCAATTTACGGTATGAATTATAGTATAGTAGGTGAGAATTTGGCAAAAATGGACCTTTTTTGAAAGGGCTTTTTCCATATTTCACAATACCCCGTTAAAATTTTAAAAACTGGGACTGTTAACCATGGAGGAGAAATGATATGATGATACTATTCAGTTGGAACAAATAAATTTTTGGCTCAAAAGCACTATGCACTCGGACACACTGTAGATACAAAAGTATGGGGAGTCCGGGAGAGTTGAACCTCTTTTCACTCTGAAGCCACTCAAGTTGTATCTGTAAATGCTAGCAACTCATTTTTTTGCGTGAAGATGTCACGCCCAAATAGGTAACCATAGATAATATTAGAGTGATGGTGAGATGAACATTTTGAGTACAGCAATTTTTTTTTTAGGAACCGAAAATTGGCTCATGTCTCCCTAACCCATGGGAAAGTTGAACAGGGGCCGAGAGAGACTTGACCATAAGTTTGTTTATCAGGAAAAACATTGAAAGAAAACAATTTCCAATGACCAGCGATTGCCTTTGTCAAGGTTCTCATCATCAGATGTATCAGCGTATGAAATACATATTTTCTATTTCATAGTCACTCTCACTTATTTCCGAGATGTTTTTTACTTTTTCGGACCTTTGTATTTTTTTTACATTTATTTCTATTATTCAATTCAACTCTTTTGAAGCTTACTATTATATAAGCTAAATGCGGAAAACTTGGACCACTGATTATGTCTCCCGACCATAGCATCGGTCAAGTTTCCCGCACCCCCTTTTAGTCTATTCAACAGATGTTTTCTTGAAACTTTTACAAAAAACTATAAACTCTTATTAAAAGGGCTCGTCGTTTGTAAAACAATATTAATCAATGAAAGCAATCTAACTAAATAACACCACGCACCTATTAAACTTTTCAGAAAGTGTAACAAACAAAAATTATTCAATTCCTTACTTCCTAACAACAAAATCACGTTCAAAACTCTCTCACTCCCGAACTGTTCTGATGGCGGCCAAAATGGAGCTGCCTTGTTTCGAGTAAACTTCATTCAAATTTATTTTAGCAGTCGGTTGGCCATGAAATAATTTTCTCAAGTTTTTGTAACTAGAACGAAGTTAGGTTGGCACTCATGAAATGTCGTTAATGTCATAACGCCGTTGCCACAACTAATATCAATTTTTATTACGAAAATGCCGAAAGTGATTGAAAAAGAGACATGGTTTCAGGAAGTGCTATTTAGAATTCAGGTCCGCTCATTCAAATAGTTATACCCTGATATTCTAAAATCCACAATACGTCAGACGGTAGTGAACATATTCAATGTAAGAGAATGTATATAATAATAATTGTTTCATCTGAATATATACGACTTATATTTCAGCTGGATATTTCCACAATCAGAAAGATTGTGAATGAAGAGGATGACAAAGAATTTCCTTCTATTGGGAGACCCAAAAAAGTGGTGGCATTTGAGAATTTTATGTTTGAGTGAATTAATGCGAAAAGTTTACTACAGGATTTTCGATAAATGTCATCGGAGAATAAGTTCCCTAAAATGGATTTTTCTATTTTTCATTTGGCTTGTCCTATACAATGTAAATGCCTTAAGGTACTAATAAATACCTAATTATTATTATTACATCAATGTATTAAGATGAATAGCCACAAATATGCGCCAGTTGTCCTGTTAATTGTTTATTCATGTAAAATTTTTGTTCAAAGGTGAAGTTCATCTTAACTTGAAACTTCCTTCATTCCTTTTACTTATATTGATGCAAGATGATTTTTGTTGAAGAATTTAACATTCGTAATTATCTTCCTTCGGGAGATACCCATTCCCAACCACTGCATCATATGCATTTCATCTTCGGGTTAATATTTTTAAAATCTACAAATGATGTAAGCCAAAGAAGATAACGAACATTAACTCTCCTCAAGCTAGTGCATATTATGATATTTTACTGATCTCTTGTATTTTCCATGCAAATAACTGGATTTGGGATGCTTTCAATCAGTTTGTATAAACTTCAATTATGTTCGTAACATATTTTCCGAAAAGATTCGACATTGTGAAAATACGTAATAACAGAAACTTTTACGTAGAACGGGCAACATAGCGTTGATTTAAAACCCAAAAATATTTTGACAAGCTTCATAACCCCAAATTTTCGTACTATACAGAGTGAAATGTGTCAAATTTCCATGGCCAAACGACTGCTAAAATAAAAGTGAATGAAGTATAGATATGTTGCAAGCTATTTACGATACCGGTAGCTCGAAATTTGAATTGAAATATTTGAGGTGGTTCGAGTATCCTACCTGAGCAAGTCTCCCGGACTCCCCCTATGTCTCGAATTTTAAAACGAGTCATGTGGTCTGAAAGTGTTTAATTTCTTCGATGAATCTAAAAACATCACCCAAAAATTGAATTTATGTAAACTTGAATCTGAAAATCCCCTGTCATGTCAGTGAAAATCTTTATCTTTCCCCAAAACCATTTTAGGGCAATGCGGAAGGTAAAGCAAATCAAAACTCACCTGCTGAATGAAGGATAAATTCTCCCGGCTGATCGACTGAACTTCGACGCTACGCAAACTGTTGGAGTTCGTGTTCCCACCCTGTAAACAAAAAAAAGCGATCTCATTCGTCTGCCCTGCACGTCCGGACGATTTATATTCGGAAAACATTCGGGAAATAATGGGGAGAATTGCGGGAGCGCCGAATTTTCTTCGCAGTCGAGTAGTGCTTCATTTGATTACTTAGAATCTTTTTTCACTCGAAACGGATCGTTGGGGTGGAAAATGTTCGCCTATATTTGAACGATTCCTCAGGAATATTCCATAAACGTGATGTATTGAGTAACGTCGTCGTAAAATGGCTTCGGCCGAAGAGAGTATATTGGTCTGCTCGCGGCAGTCGGTGAAATTATGATTGATTCGGCATATTCTCATGAAATGGTATTTTTCTACTGATTTTTCGAAGTTGAAATAGAGAGGAAATATTGAAGTGGGTATGTGACCAAGTTAGTCAACTATACCCTTATACATATACGGGATGTCCCGTAAAGACCACGTCAAACGAAAACGAAAAGTAGATCAGAATGTGCTTTACCTGATGTGAAAAAATCGTTCATATAAAAGTCTCACAGTTTTCGAGATATTTGATGTTTTATGAAAATGTTGAATTTTTTCGCTTAAAATGCTTTCTCTCTTGCGGAATCTACAATTTAATACTTTTCGAATCAGTTTTTTTCCGTAAATTTTGTTGAATGATTACTTCAATTCATGCAATGAAAAATACCACAAAATATTATGCAGGGATTCTGAAACAAAAAATTTAAATTCATGTTCTGAAGGAAGTGTTTTTTTGTGCTGAATTCTATCTGACGTGGTATAAAAAAAAGACACTAGATCTTTTCTGCACATTACGTTGAAAAGTTGCCCATTTTGTGAGGATTCCGAAAAGGTAAAATATAGGTGATAACCTTCTTCACCAAAAAAGATATTTGAATGTTTATCGAAAATGGAGCAAATTTGTGAAAAACTGATTTTGTCACCCTTTCTACAAATTCTTTCATTTTGCAGATTCTGCTGTAGTATATAGTATATAGTATATAGTGAGAAGGGGTTACAGTTCACTGCGACCTTAAGGTCTATTGTGCCCCCTAACAGAGCTGTTTTCATCGCGCCCTTTACAGCTCGCCTTCCAGATCCAGAGATCTGATGAAATCCAATATCTGGGACGGCTTCAACGAGGATAATTCCCCACTCCTACAAGTTTCTCGTCCAAAGCACTCTTTCCTTTGGCTTGCAATGGCAAAGCATTCCGTAACCAGGTGAATAGGAGTTTCCTCCTCCTCCCCACAGAATCTACACTCGTCAGTGTCCGACAAACCCATTCTCAACAGATGCTTCTTTAGGCGACAATGTCCTGTGAGAAAGCCTGTGAGTAGGTGTAGTTGGTTCTTACTGAGATCCAGATATTTTTTGGATCTAGCAGTTTCAAAGTTCCGAAGGAACTTTTTGGAGTGATCCATTCCTGGGAGATTCCGCCAGAGTTTTTCCCTTTCGGCTTTCTTCTTCTCCATAAACTCCTTCTGATTCGGCTGTAACATATTGAATAATTCTCTTGAAAAATGTCAGTTAGTCCTTAAATTACTTATAAAATGAAATTATTCATTAATTGAAATGATATAATATAATAACGCACAAGACCTTCAACATCATCAAATCTATTGTGAAGAAACTTTATAAAAATATCAATAATAGAAATTCAGAATTCTTATAAGAGTAAATGCTCAAAATGACCACCCCCTTCGCTAATACATGCCCTGCTTCTATTGAGAAATGACCTTTTCAAACCACTTTACGGTGAATTTATGGACTGGAATATACGATGGAAAAATATTCGGTCCGACAGAATTGCTGCAATCATTAAACAGCACTAACTATTTGAATTTTCTAAGGAACAGTGTACCCTTACTCTTAGAAGATATACCACTGGAAATGCGACATAATCTATGGTTTCAACACGACGGGTGCCCAGCACACTACACTCGTCATGTTAGGGAATATTTACACCAAACATATCTTCCCCGTTCACCAGACTTAAATCCTCTGGAGTTTTTTACTGGGGTTTTTAAAAAAATTAAATTTATTCGAATCCCATAAGAGATGAAGCACAAGTTAGGGACCGCATTCGTATTTCAGCAGCCAAAATAGCGGGAGAAGTTTGTATGGTTTGAAAATGTTATTTCTCAATAGATGCAGGGCATGTATTAGCGAAGGGGGTGGTTATTTTGAGCATTTGCTCTAATAATAATCCTGAATTTTTATTATTGATATTTTTATAAAGTTTCTTCACAATAGATTTGTTGATGTTGAAGGTCCTGTGCGTTATTACATTATATCATTGCAATTTATGAATAATTTCATTTTATAAGTAATTTAAGGACTAACTGACATTTTTCAAGAGAATTATTCAATATGTTACAGCAGAATCTGCAAAATGAAAGAATTTGTGGAAAGGGTGACAAAATCAGTTTTTCACAAATCTGTTCCATTTTCGATAAACATTCAAATATCTTTTTTCGTGAAGAAGGCTATCACCTCTATTTTACCTTTTCGGAATCCTCACAAAATGGGAAACTTTTCAACGTAATATGCAGAAAAGGTCTAGTTTTTTTTGTACCACGTCAGATAGAATTCAGCACAAAAAAACACTTCCTTCAGAACATGAATTTCATTTTTTTTTCAGAATCCCTGTATAATATTTTGTGTTATTTTTCATTGCATGAATTGAAGTAATCATTCAGCAAAATTTACGGAAAAAAAACTAATACGAAAAGTATTAAATTGTAGCTTCCGCAAGAGAGAAAGCATGTTAAGCGAAAAAATTCAACATTTTCATAAAACATCAAATATCTCGAAAACTGTGAGACTTTCATACGAACAATTTTTTCACATCAGGTAGAGCACATTTTAATCTACTTTTCGTTTTCGTTTGACGTGGTCTTTACGGGACACCCCGTATTTATAAGTAGTATAGTATAGTTGACAAATAAACCGATAAACACAAGGACATCCGATGGATGCCATTTTCCGGACAAAGGACATCCATAGGATATCCCATAGATATCCGTTGTCACCAATTTGGATGTCCAATGGATGTCCATATTTGGTCCAATATGAACGTATTCTGGACATGAATTGTACCAAACTGGACAAACAATGGACATTCGATGGACGTTGCCTGGACAGCTAATGGATATTAACTGGACATTTTTAGATTGAAACTGGGCTAATTATGAAACTCATATCGACGCTGAATAAGTGAAATGAACTCATATATTGGTTCATTTGAAGTCGATATGACGTCCATAACTAGCTCAATTTACATCCATTTAAATAGGTTCAGTTAATCTCTATGAGCTGTCCAGGCAACGTTCACCAAATATCCAATGTTCGTCCAATTCCCATATGGACACATTGAATAAACCCATTTATGAAATAAAAATCGATTTTTATAAAAAAACATACCTAATGTAAACCAAATATATAAGATTGAAAACTTACTATTATATCACACTTTTCGTTACCAAAAGTATATTCTAAAAAGTCATTTTTTCTTCTAGTGTTTACTCCATTAATTGGCTTTTCCAAGCCACTTCTTTACCTGGTGATTGCAACACAACAACACACAAAAAAAGAAATTCTTAAGCGGCTGGATGAATGAATAAAAACTCAATACGTTCTCTTTGTCAATCTTCAACAATAGTTAATGACAATTGACATACTGTCACATTCCTGCATCCGCCGACCGCCAGAATGCCAACCACAGATCTATCAAAGTTATTCAGGGTACTTGGTAGATTATTCCATATTTATGATCATTGAGTATGAGGGTTTGATACTCAATAAAAGAATAGAATAGAAGAATAATTGATATTCGGCTAGATATGGATATCCATTTCAGCTAACAAAACACTTCAATAATAAAGAAGAAATCATTATATCCCTAGTACGTCCATGAATGAGTGTACAATGGCTGTTCATTATTGGATATCTACAGTACGTCCATGAATGGATGTACAATGGATATCCAAAGTATGTCCATGTCCAGGTGTACCAATTATGGACCTCTTACGGATGTCCAATGGATGTCCTGTGTTTACTGACAGGATGGACCAACCAAAATTTAACACCGCCATTAACTTATTTTCCGCTTTTTTATACCCGTAACTTCAAACTTCTAACGGGTGTGAGCACAACCCCTTGATTTTGAATAGGGATGAGGGGTGTTGCGATGACTAATTTTGAAGATCGTATGGAGTACCATCTGACCCTGAAATTTCGCCTAAAAATATATCTGGATAATGAAATAACAGGGAAAATAGTGAAGGAGGCAATTTTTTGGAATTTATCTCGAAAATATTATATATGTGACGTATCCGTCACATTTCAAAGGTATTTAGTAAGTTATGTTTTCAATTTTTTGTCAAAAAAAGTAGACGGACCATGTTTTTGATGTACCTTAGTCTATCGTGAATTTTTAAGAACGTTACTAGCGTGTCAAAGCGACTCAAAATTTGTAGTAGGTTTAAATTGGTGTATTCCGTAGAAGAAAGGGTGGAAATGATAAAATTATTTTTTGAAATAACGACTCTGCACGAATAACAGCTACTTTATTTAACGAACGACATCCTGGCACAAGATCACAATGTATAGAGAAACTGCAAAAACTTACAGACCTCACAGTGGCTTGGATGCGACGTTGGAGAGTACAGCCAAATCCATTGAAATCGAAGCTTGTCATATTTAATCACAAAATAAAGATAAACTCTCCACACATCAAAATAGATGACAACACAATACACGCTACAAATATCTGCAAGTACTTGGGAGTACATATTGACAATAAGCTCAGCTTCAAAGCACACATCAAATCTCAAAAAACCACAGCGATCACGAGAGCCGGACACTTTAGATCGCTGACATACAAAATTTTGGGTATTACTGTGAATGTTGCCAGCTCAATTTACAAGATGATATGCAGGCCCCTGCTAGAGTATGGAAACACAATATTCTTGAACTCTTCAAAATCAACTCTGAACATTCTAGAAGTAGCAGAAAGAACAAGCTTGAGGAAAATCACTAAAATTAGACACCGCAACAACTCGTGTCACAATCCTCCTAACCAGTTATTATACGAGTGAACTGACATAGAATCAATAGCGACAAGAATACATAGGACAGAAATTTATTAGTAAGCAGACTAACAAGAACATATTGGAACCACTGATACATCGCTATGAAGCAGAGAGTAGACCAAAGGCCAAAAAACCACCACTTTTTGAGCACCTGCTATCTTTCCCTTTTTTAATTTCTTTTTATAGAATACTCATAATACACATACAGTCCCTGGCCAGTTTATTAGACGCACTGAGGATTTTTTTTATATTTACTGGTATTGCCCGAGGAAAAAGCAGAATATTTGAATTTCATTTCCACAGAATGTCAGTTTTATCTACGACTCTCATTAAATTGTTCTATTTGGCATTTATTTTTGATGTTGTAGTATTAGTACTTAAGTATGAATCAGTACTATGTCTTCCAATGGACGTCTTGCATTCTGCAAGTTCGGACGTTATTTCGATAATCCACATATGAAATCATTATCCTCGAATGCAGCAAACCGAACAATTCTGCATTGATAGTATGAAGCTCTCATATCTACACAGGGTGGCTCAGCAAAATATTAGAATTTCATGTTTAATCATCAATAAATCAATATTTTTTTATTGAATATGATATATTATATGTGAAAACCATCTACAGATGAAGTATATGTAACATATACATTCAATTTAATAATTCAATATTGAGATTTTGCATCGAATCAATGCGTCTAATAATATGGCCAGGGACTGTATGTACTTAACCTAACCTAACCTAACCTATATTATTTCTTTGATTATTTGTGGTTGTCACTGTAGTGCTCCCTACAGTCACTTTATCGAACAAATGACGTGTCTAAGCCTCGATTCTTCCGCCATTTTCAGACCAATTCGAAAGTTAAAAGCATACGATTTGGAAGGAAAATACCATTGTTTTCTTAAATTCCAACCTTTTAATTGTTGTATGAAAAACAAATTAAAAAATATCTCACTGCATGGACTCTTGTGGTATCTGTTGAAATCCTCAATTGACTCAATTGATCTGTTTGAATTTCAAATGATCGGAAGATATTTTAGACTGAATGGCGCATATTGACCTATTTGTCAGAATTCTTGGTTTTGGATATGTCGATGTTAAACTCGTGGCTGTGTTAAATATATTGCATGAATGGTCCATTTATTAATGCATTCACTGTGAAACAATGAAGGGTTGTTGAGAAAACAGATGGGGCCTAAGCAAATAATAATATGATTCGATTGTGTAGGATTTATAGCGTATCCCTCTTTCGGCTTTCAATAATATGCTATCATTCTCGTTCATATTTGATGGCAGATGGCGCTCGAGTAGTACCCGTTAATACTCACAAGCGACTACCGGTATTCAATTATATTAGGGTCCATCAATTCCAAGCGTTTTTCCATCAGAGAAGCAGCTTTTGCTCCGACTAGGTCGAATGAGTTCGAGAGTCAACATCTGCTCTTCTTCGGTGTAATGTTCACCATGTAGTTGTCCTAACGATGAATAATTAATTGTCTAGTTCAATTCAGATCGTTACACTTGTTGATATTCATAACGGCGGGTAGTATGCATCTGAATTGATTCTTATTATTGTAGTTATTTTCTCCCTGTTGGTGTAAGCATTCCTTCATTATCATTGATTAGTCACAGTATTCAATTATTGTATTGATATTTAGTGAAAATGGAGTAAGCAGTACTGCAAGAGCCAATCGGACACGTGGAAAATATTAGGTTGAAAACAACAATTTCGAAGAATTGTCGTTCCAATAATGAACGAGCATAGGAAATCCCAGAGAAGTCGAAACATCTAAATGCAAACTGTAGATCTTTGTCCCTCATCAGTAAAGTGTAGCGTTAAATAATCCAATCAGAAGATGGGATCTTGAAAGAAATCAAGTTTTGAGAAATTTATTCGATTCTCATCACGATGCGGCAACTGTGCCACGAAGACTGAACCAAAACCTCATTTTTTCTGCAGACTTAACATTTCACTGTATAAATGAGGGACAATGATCTCGAAACCTATATGTAGTTACGTTCGGATGTTTCGACTTCTCTGGGATTTCCTATGCTCGTTCATGACCAGCTCACATTATAGGAACGACAATTCTTCGGAATTATGGTTTTCAGTTTGTTATTGTATGGATATTTAAAAAGTCGCTTCATATTTCAACCAATGCCAACGAGTTCAAAATATAATTGAACAAACTTCATAAAAGTCCCATCTAGTTAGTCTCGCGGGCATTACAACAAAGATTTTTAGTAAAAATGAGGGACCGGCTTAACAGAGGAAGTTGAAATAAACTCAAGTTCGAACTAGATGGTTTTTCAAAGGTATGATTAACAGAAACTCCGCTCCTGCGAAACATTTATTGCCTCGTGACAGGAAAACATGTTTTCTTCTTCTTTACGACGAAATGTTGTTTATGTTAAGTTCGTACCTTTGTAATTAGGAAACTTTCTAGTTCTAGTTCTTGGCGCCTCAAGCCTTCAAACAGCGGGGACGACAATATTAATTTTCATGCGGCATATCAGGCACACTGTAATAGTTCAGCCGCAAGAAACAAAGACTCTGAAACTTTCTATCAAAGTAAACATAAAATCTGCGTCTGATATGAATTGCTGACTTCTGATTATATTTCGGCCGAGGAATATGATGGCGGTGGAATGAATGATGAATATGGAGTTCACAATTACTTGTTCTATATTTCACGATGAAACAAGCCACAGTCGGTCCTTGTTCTCGGATTTAGGCTTGTTTTATGGGGTCGAAGGTTGGATTATTGTTGCTTGTAGGTTTTGGACGTGCTTTATGAAAGGGAATGGAACTACTTCCTCTTCATTCTGAAATCCGCAATTATAACGTCCGGACGGTTGTGTAACAGCGTTTGTCTAGATTTAGTGTTGCAGACTGGCCACGGCTTGTCTTTGTTGTGTCGTGAAGCAGTGAAGATAAGTTACTTTTTCTTTCTGCTCCATCTCCGTCTCGAACAAAAAATTTTGTTTTTTTCGCCTGAACTCTGAACGTAATCAGGCCTTATGTTATCATTTCTCCCCAACTTAATAAACGTTGGGCTCAAATGTTGAGTGGGGTGACATTGATCAGGTAATCAATCCTACCTCACGTTATATACCTATGTTCGAAAAATCAATTAATTATAATAATAAGGATAAATTCAGATGCACACCACCCGCCGATATGAATATCAACAAGTGTTACGATCTGAATTGAACTAGCCAATTTGCCATCGTCAAGGCCTCAAATGGAGTACGCTCCATCGAAGAAAAGCAGAGGCTGACCATGGTTTCGGTCTCATTTGACCTCATCAGAGCAACATAGCATTTTTCTCCGATGGAGAACGTTTGGAATTGATGGAACTTTATTCAATATTGGCACGTGCTACTGGGTACTATACATTTACCCAGAGCGCCACCCAATATGAAACGATGTCCGATTTAATCCCCTCCAGATAAAACCAAGACGAAGACAATAGCATATGTACCATATTTTCTCTAACTCAGTACATAAAGTAAGTCAAGGGGTGTGTTCTGTGATTCAATACGCCGATTCACTTTGCGAACAGCAGACGTATGACGAATTGAGAAGTCTGGGAACACGTTCAGATCACGGCAGAAATGATGCCAGCGGTACAATAATAATTATTATTCGGCGTATTGAATCACAGAACACACCCCTTGACTTACTTTATGTACTGAGTTAGAGAAAATATGGTACATATGCTATTGTCTTCGTCTTGGTTCTATCTGGAGGGGATTAAATCGGACATCGTTTCATATTGGGTGGCGCTCTGGGTAAATGTATAGTACCCAGTAGCACGTGCCAATATTGAATAAAGTTCCATCAATTCCAAACGTTCTCCATCGGAGAAAAATGCTATGTTGCTCTGATGAGGTCAAATGAGACCGAAACCATGGTCAGCCTCTGCTTTTCTTCGATGGAGCGTACTCCATTTGAGGCCTTGACGATGGCAAATTGGCTAGTTCAATTCAGATCGTAACACTTGTTGATATTGATATCGGTAGGTGGTATACATCTGAATTTATCCTTATTATTGTATTCATTGCCTTTAGGCGTGATCATCCTATTACTATCAATTAATTATATTCATCAGAATGCCTAGAACGTACAAAAAAGTTTGTCCTCTTCGGAAGTTGCAAACAAATATAGCACATCTAACAGCGTTTTTCATTGATATCAATTGATTCTAAACAATGTTCAGATGAAAACTAACATTCTGATCTCAAAACAAAACCATACTTTTGTTTTGGCGCTCAGGACGTTCATTTTCTGGTCCCAACATTCATTCATTCATTCATTCATTCATTGCTGTATCCCGTTACCGGGAATAAATCTACAAAAAGAAGGAGAAAAAAAAATAAAAAAAATAAAAAACAAAGTCGTTATTGAAATTCAATATTAGGAATCGAATTCGAATTTCGCGCCCCTATAGAACAGAAAACTTTTATCAAATAGTATTGACTGTATTAACAGTACGTTTTCAGCGCCATCTCATTGTCAAGTGTGTTTTCACTGACGAAAATGTAGTCGGTTTTCAGTACTAGAGATATGAGAGCGTTTCCTATCTTTCTATACTCTTTAATAATTGGAGGGAATATAAAGTACTTATATTTTCTCAAATCGTCAAATATTCATTGCGGAGCGTTCAACTTACGTTTAAGAGTTGGGTTCTCTGGATTTATAGTATTTTTATGATATGTTATGGTCATGAGGAAGATATTTTGTGAAGAAGTTTTAGCGCATCAATGAAAACCTATATTTGGAACATCATTTCATTGGATGAAACATTGGATGGACAAAAATGTTATGAGTACTTTTCGAAATGGTCAAAATCTCAATTTTTGTTTATAACTCAAAATCTAGGAATGATAGGCCAGTGCTGTTTTCAGATTTGGGTTAGTTAGGAAAAAAGAGCTGGAGAATGTTTCATTTGTTTTGTTTGTAGACAACGAATTTTGCCCTACCTGTATAAGGTACGACCGTAAAATTCAATATGTGGAATATTAAAAGCAGTCGATTAATATTATGCACTGAATTTTGCCCACCCTGTAGAGAACCGGACTTAAACTACTTTTTACATGAAATATGAGATACAGTTTAAAATTTATCCTTATGAAAAATATTTCTTACGTTACCCCTAAATGAAGACAATGACACTGAAATAAACGCAATACTCATTGAAAAGTTCGCAAAGCCTTCCAATGGAAGAGCCAACTGTTAGAGGGGTTACAAAATAACGAGATAAATCGAGACCATATTTTTCAGTTTCCCACAAGTCCGAATCTGCAAGTCCTGGTTTTGTTTTTGTTGCAGAATTCATGCGTGATTCATGGCGGAGATTAAACCTACCTACATACATGGAAATTTTGCGATTTTCAAATTGAGATTTATTCAGTTCGCCTCCGCACAAGTTTGGAGGCATAAAATTGATAAACACCAATCACTTGTTATGAAGCGGTCAGCTTCTGTTAGTTTATCATTTTTATCACAGGGGATGTAATGGCAGATATTACTATCCAGGGTTGTAAAGACAATATTCAGGAAGTGTGTATTAAATATTAATTTTTCATTCATCATTCATCTATCTTGAAGGATTTCAAGCTCTACAGGGTCAAAAATGCGTTCCTTTCGTGTTATCGAAAAAAATCAAACGCCGAGTTATTCAACTGAATAAAATGAGTTCTGCAAGCTTTGGAGGATATTGGAAGGACTGCCTGTATTTATCAAAACGATTATGAACCGTATCAAACCATTTACCGGAATGCGCATTTTCGAAACTGCGGAGTTATGACAGTAAAAATAAATTTATGGACACTCCCAAAAGCAATCAATTCGTTAGAGTAATGGCCCCTTCTGAAAGCAGAAACCGCGAAATGAACCCTCATTGGCCTATAAAAAATTGATGACTCTGAAAGCGAAGTGATTTTGTTGGGATCCATTCCGTAATTTTTCCTTCAGATTAGTTTCATGTTTTGCTCAAATACTTGACACTGCTCCTTCTTAGTATTCACTCCATAATATCTTTTTCAGATTCATTTTCCAATATCGAAGAAAAACAGGTGTTTGATAACTTTCGAGTGGGAATAATCGGAATTGGATCATTCAATACATGGCTTTCTAAGGCTGAACGCTGTGAAATGAAGACCTGAAACCTTAAATTCAAATGTGAAATATTTTTTAACCCCTTCATTCAGGAAGATATTCAATCATAAGTTAAAGTATTAGTGCCACCTATTCATAGTTTAGAAAGTCTAATGGTGGTCAGAAAATTCTAGTCTGCCAGAATATCTGATACAATTGAGCGGATTTATGCTCAAGGCTGAAACTACATAATATTTATTTTCTGTGTTAGATTACTTGTACCTTCAGGGTCGAAATTGAAAAGTTTCAGTTCCACAACCCCTATAAGTTAAAAAAAAATGCTCAAATTTCAAGTACGGGAGTGTGGTAGGTGACTCCGGCATCGGAAAGCAAAACAAAATATAAACATATGGCTGGACAACGAATGGTTCAGTACATCAGTGTCTATCTGATCAGTTGAATCAGGTCTCTTGAAAACATTTTTTATCGTGCTATTTGGGATGAAAAGAAAATTGGAATTGAGATATATTGGAAGTGATTTTGTTGACATAGTGATATTATTGTTACCCTGATTACACCCTATTTTCATAGCAATTGTTGGAGGGTTCGAACAAGAGGAAGATTGTGATGACCATTGAAAAAAAATTGTGAATAATTTAGACGAATTTTATTGATGATATTTTGAACAAATATTCTATTTTCTCACAATTGGTCCAAAGTACTTTTCTGTCACTTGGTATTTTCCATAAAATCATTCGAATTACTGAATAATGAGAAAAATTCGGCAATTCTAAGTTTTTATTCACATGGCCAAGTAAAAATCGAACGGGCCAATATCCCGAACGAACGAAACCATATGGTTGAGTCAGTCATCACGAAATGAGTTTTTTCCATTATTTTGCGATAATTCAGATAACAAAAAATGATTCAGGGAATATTGATTGAAATTCAATCTAGAAGACTCTCCATCTTTTGAAACTCTTTAGGGTTTTCATTGCCTTTCTTTGAAACAAAATCAATTGAAAATTGAAACAATCGATTTGTTGCTGCGTGAATTCTTACACTTTTATCAGGATCAAATCAGATAGAAAAACTTCGTAACTTGCCGTAGTCTATATTAGACTCCTACATCAAACGAGTAGAGAAAAATCTTCTGAATTGCAGCTTCTCAATTGAGATTTGTCAATACGCGGAGACGTTGATTCGTTTAATTTCTCAGTTCTTTCCTCAGTAAATTAATCCAAAGACGATCTATTCCTACTGAACAATTGGTTAAATTATTATTTTCATCCAACAAAATACACGTGCACTCTTTAATTTATCGTTTACAATAATCCGTTTCTCCCATTAAAATTTAAGTGTTATTCCAATCCATTATATGGCCCCTTGTATTAGAAGATACGTGATGTGCAATCTGCAATCTATTAATTTCTCTATTTTAATGGTAATTTTTTATAAGTTTAAGTTTTACCACAAATACTGGTTGTGAATACAATATTTAGATTTCTGTCTTCCATTTAATGGTTTAGTTTTTGTTAGTATAGTTCTTAAATTATTTTGTGTTTTGAAAACAGTTCTTGTGTTGAATTTGAAACCGATTCTTCTAATTTTTTCTGAAAGGCTATTAACATAAGGAATGACGTTCGATAAATTTGGTTATTTTTGACGTTTTCTTGGTTGCTCCTGATCATCATGCATTAAGATTTTGTTTAGACATTTTTCTTTCTGAATGAAATACTGTTTTCTCTATAAAACCTGCAAACCTGCCGGGTATGGATTACATTACATCATAAGAAATTTTCTAATTAGGCCAATTTCATTATTTCTAATTTCGGGTGTAGATGCAATCAAATAAGCCCTATCATTGTTTTAATATTTCCTCTTTAGACACTTACTATATATGAAATATTAGTACCTATATTTCAGTAATCATTTTTAGTTTTTGTTTCAACTTTATAATTAATAATTTCGTAAGTGATTTGCGTTGAAACGCGTTATTTTGACCAGTTTTACTTTCTATCAAAAAAGTAGCCTCACATTTCAATGCACCCTGAATATTTCAAGTATTTAGTATTTTTTTGTTCACAAAATTTTACTTCCTTTGGATAGATAGACAATAGACAACATGTTTATTCGAATATGAGAAGCGATTCGATATGGTAGATTGCTCTTTGAATCTTACATAAATTAAAACATTGAAAAATTGAAATACTTCATTTCTAAGAAGGAGGAAGCAGAGGAAATTTCATTGTGAGGATTAAAATAATGGATACAGAATGAGGGCTAATCAACTGAACATTGCCGTTTACTGAAGATGAATTCCCCCATCTAGCTTAAACTCCGGAGCTGGAAAATAATAATAACCATTTTTATTATTTCAGCATGCCTCGCATTGAACCTCGAAAATCACGTCTAATTAATCTTTCGGAGCGAAAAACGCTGTGAACAACCTCAAGTTGTGAAAAATTTATAAGACGGCCATTATGGGGAACTAAACGTAGCGAGTAAACGACCCATCCACCCGGCTACAAGACCAAGTGATTGCGAAAAATTTCGGTTATAAATAACCGAATGAAACTCGATATTTATTGTAACGTTTTCTTCGCTAGATTAAAACGTCCAACTTATTAAAATTATTTATTTACACTTAATACACATATAACTCACAAACTAACTATCACACTACTATTTATTTCCACTCTGCTTGTTTATTTCCACTAGTCGCTTGCACTGTAACTGTACTTGTACTTGTGCTTCCCTACCTGCTCCTCCGCTGGGCTTATATAGGCGCCGGAAACATTCAGGTAGATTCGTGGTTATTCTGGAAGCTCTCGACCGCTCTGGTTCTCGAAAGGTCCGACCGCAAGGGCCGGACTGGTTACACTGTCCCCTCCTTAAGCCTGTTCTGTCCCAGAACAGATTTAGTGAATTTTTCCGAGGACCGTGGCGAAACTTGCACCCATCACCATTCCTACAGTAACCATTCTGATGGAAGTAGCACTCCACAGTTTTTCCAGGCTCCCTGGCCTGCTTTGGGTTGAAACTGCACACCAGGATCCGTATACCAGTCCCCTGAAATACCACCTCCAGCATGCTTCGCACAACTCGCCAATTCAGCTGGTCCAATCCACAACCGAGCTTGGGAACAGCTAATTTCCTAACTCCAAAGCGTTGAAGGTCTTCTTTCAAGCTATGCAGTGCCGTCCATAGATTCTGATAGGTTGGCTTCTGATAGGAATGTCGCTTGGTGACTAAGTAATAAATGAACCGACCTTCAGCCTTCAATTTCAAAACTTTTCCGATTCTTGGCTGCTGTCGCAATAGTTGTTCCTCACGTCCAAATTTATTTCTGAATACTCTGGCTATTCCTTTGCTCATACGAAGGTCCTCCGCTACGCAATGAGCGAGAGAGTATTCCTCAGACACGGTAAAGAGATCTTGATGTACTTCCTGTGTAGCGCCGAACCGTGCAACGCGTGTCTCACCATAACGATCCATAAACTTCTGGTAATCGCTACTACCTTGCATCGGGGCTTCCACAAGACGTACTTCTTCTTTGTCCTGCGCGTACGGGGCTAATCGGTTGAAATGGACAACCTTTGGTTTTCCTCTGGGGAGCTTCCTTATTCGGTAAACTACATCATTTATCCTCTTGATTATTTCATACGGTCCCTCCCACTGTCTCTGCAGCTTTGGTGAAAAACCTTTCCTCCTTTGTGGATTATGTAGCCACACCAGATCTCCAGTGGTGAATCCACCTTCAGTAGCCTTGATGTCGTAGCGCATTTTCATTCGGTCACTTGCTTGCTGCATTTGATTGCGTACCTTATCATGAATGTAATCCAGCTTGTTCCTTAATTTACTAACGTAGTCCTCCCCAGCTACGTCTTCTCCAGGCTTACATCCAAACTCTAAGTCGCAAGGCAGTCTTATTTCTCGGCCGAACATTATACTGGATGGAGTTTCCTTGGTAGATTCTTGAACCGAAGATCTATATGCCATGGTGAATATATGTAAATATTCATCCCAATCCCGCTGGTGATCAGAAACTACTTTGGCTACATGTTTTCCCATGGTCCGATTCATTCGTTCGACCATGCCGTCTGATTGTGGATGAAGAGGTGTAGTCCTTGTTTTGTGAATTCCCAATTTGCTGCATACTTCTTGGAATAACTTCGATTCAAAATTTCGGCCTTGATCACAATGCAGCTCCAGAGGAATTCCAAATCTGCAGAAGAATTCTCTGACCAATTTATCAGCTACCGTACTTGCCTCTTGATTAGGAATACCGTAGGCTTCCACCCATTTCGTGAAATAGTCCATCGCTACCAAAATGTACTTGTTTCCATGGTCTGTTTCGGGAAAGGGGCCAGCGATGTCGATAGCTACTCGTTCCATGGGGGATCCGACGTTATATTGCCTCATTGGTGCTTTTCCTTTACCATAAGGTCCGTTAGCAGCAGCACAAACCTTGCATCTTCTACACCAATCTTTAACGTCCCTCTTACAATTTAGCCAATAAAATCGCTGCCTGACTTTTTCCAACGTCTTGGTTATCCCGAAATGTCCACCTGAAGTTCCATTATGTAGTCTGGTCAGAATGTCTGTCACACGGCTCTTTGGCACAATCAACTGAAGTCTCTGCTCAGTTCCATCTTCATTTTCCCAACAACGTTTCAGAAGACCTGCATCAATCTTCAATGTTTCCCATTGTGCCCAATACGACTTTACATTCTGGCTCAGTCTGGATACTTCTTCCCAAGTAGGTCGTCTACCGCTCTTTTTCCAACTCAGGATTACTTTCAAGTCGTTATCTTCCTCTTGTGCTCTTTGAATTTCTTCAGGTAGCCAGTCGTCTTCGATTACGGTGGTTCGCCTTATATCGATCTTTTTTTCCAGGCGCGAACAATGGCTGGAATTCTGGGGACACTCAATGGTTTTGGTCGAACCATTGTCCACCACAGCGACTCCTTTTATTTTCCCAGCTGTAGCCCTTTCAAATTCTGGAAGATTTTGCTTGAAATGCCTCCTTTTGTTGCAGTTCCAGCACACAGCATCCTTTTTCCTAGCAAGCAATATTCTGCGGACTTTTTCTCTGACAATCTCCTCAACAGATCGATCTGTTTCTTGCTCTTGTCTTACACGAAGGTGTCCCCTATGCGACGCTTGCTTCGCTGCTTCGATTTCCAAAGCCTGGGCTAAGGCATCATCTACGGTTCTAGGGCGTGCTAGTCTCAGGGCTTGTTGTATTTCACAATCCTTTATCCCATCCACGAATGTCTGGATTGATAGCTGTTCCATAAAGCTATCTGGAGCAGATGGATAAGCCAGCCTGACTAATCTCGCCACATCAGCTTCAAACTCCTGGAGATTTTCCCCTGTTTTCTGCACTCGGTTCTTTATTTGTGCATGGTATACTTGTTGTAGATGAGCATCACCATATCTCATCTGAAGTTTCGATGTAAGAACTTCGTAACAGGCTTGTTGACTCTCCGGGATCGTCTGCAGAATGTTGAGTGCCTCTCCTCGTAGAGCTATAACTAATGCCGTGGCTTTTTCGTTTTCGTTCCAATTGTTCGCCAGCGCAGCAGCTTCAAACTGTTTTTGATATGTCGACCAGGGTATTTTTCCATCAAAAGTTGGAGGCTTGATCTTCATTCTACTACCTTCGCCGTCATTTTCCGCTTTCGCTGTGCTGTAGGGTGATGAAGCCCGAACATCTGTTCTGTTTGACATTCTTTTCAAGGAATCTATCAATTTGGCGTGATGTTCAATTAATCCTGCCATTTCTTCCAATTTTCCATTAACTTCATCATAAACTTTGTCAAACTTTTCATCAACTTCGCCAAATTTTTCGTTCACTATATCAAACTTCTCGTCTACTTTATCAAATTTTTCATTTATGGTTTCCAGTTTCTCATCCAATTTGTTTGTTAGTTGACTCACCACATCATTACCATTTTCCTTAATCTGGTCCATTTTTTCATTCAATTTACAAGAGGTCTCGTCCATTTTCTCATTCAATTTTCGAGAATTTTCTTCCAACTTACAAGAGTTCTCGTCCATTTTCTCATTCAATTTTCTAGAATTTTCTTCCAGCTTACAAGAATTCTCGTCCATTTTCTCATTTAATTTTCTCAAAAAGTCCATTACCTCTTGAGTCTACATCGCGTTCTGCAGTCTTGTGGTCACTGGCATGAACTCCAAATATCCAAAATTATTTATTTAATTCGAGCGATGTTGAACCGCACACTTGACACCAATGTAACGTTTTCTTCGCTAGATTAAAACGTCCAACTTATTAAAATTATTTATTTACACTTAATACACATATAACTCACAAACTAACTATCACACTACTATTTATTTCCACTCTGCTTGTTTATTTCCACTAGTCGCTTGCACTGTAACTGTACTTGTACTTGTGCTTCCCTACCTGCTCCTCCGCTGGGCTTATATAGGCGCCGGAAACATTCAGGTAGATTCGTGGTTATTCTGGAAGCTCTCGACCGCTCTGGTTCTCGAAAGGTCCGACCGCAAGGGCCGGACTGGTTACATTATGTTCGACCATTGGTGTACATGTTCTATAGACCGAGTAAAGAGTAACGCACAAAATTTATACAGAGTGTTCCATCTCAGACGACCCCGTATATTTCTTATCTCATCTTCTTATCTAGTGATCGGAAAAATTTCCCGAAAGACGTCGAATGATTTTGGTTGGGAGAAAATCTTTTGACGTACATTTGTGGCTTGAATGAGAAACCCCTAAGAAGGGCCGCTTCAACCCCTCGAAATAGAATAGGGAAGAGGGATCGAGTGATACTTCATTTGAAAGGTCTTGAAAGCCTCTTCACAACAGTGTATGAAAAATAATTGTGATGAACTGTTTTTGCCAAAAATCAATTTTTTAGCTCTGAGGGGGAGCGCCCATCAATGTAGCGTAGCACTGACATGGCACATGCATGACGAAGGCGATGCATAATTTTCAGATATCGCACATCTGAGTGAAGTGTCAGTTGCGTGAAATATGTCGTTTTCATTTCAAATCTGAAAATTATGCATCGCCTTTGTCATGTATTAGCCATGTCAGTGCTTACGCTACTTTGGTGTTCGCTCCCACTAAAGATATTGGTTTCCAGACATTGCAGAGGGATCCTCCCTAGGTAGCTCAGTTGGTAGAGCACCTCACCGGCGATCAAGAGGTAGTAGGTTCGAGTCCTGCTCTGTAAGGTACTTTTTTCAGAATTCAATTTTTGTTTGTATACCGATAATTTTCCATTATATTGAAGATAATAATTTTGTGATTTGTGGGGAATTTTTTCCTCACACTCAATACAGGGTGTGTCTTTGACTCGTATAAATATTTAAACAGTATATTTTGGGATCAAAAGAAACTCTTTTTTTCCTTCACCATTTTTTCCGATTCGGCACTGATAAAAAGATAGAGTCATTTCAAATTTTCATAATGTGCTGTACCTTCCCTGGAAATACACAATCACCTTCAGAATAACTTGTTAAATCTGTGAAACTACACATCCGTGGATCTTTTGAACAGAGTTGTATACAGCCGAAGTACCCAATTTTTCAAATGTCACAGATACTTTTCAATTTTTGAACATCAAATTACTCGAAAACGGCGCATTACACGAGAAGATATGAAGAATAATTTTATTGTACAAAACCTCCAGTGGGGAATTCTCCTATATTTGGGTTATCACTGCATATGCAAGTTTAAACTGAATAATTATGAGTTTCCTTCATGATTTTTTCAAATGCACCGCGGAAACTATTCAAAATCATTCTTCAAAAATGGGGTTTTAAAATTTAAATCGCTTGGTTTCAAGTTTACGATTTGATAACAGCGCCTTCTAGAAAATAAAAAGAACAATGTCCGATCAGCTTGTTTATAAAATAACAGCTGTTGATTTACAGGCGTGTACTTACTGGCGAGCCCCAACTGCAACCGGCCATAAAAATTCCATAAAATTGTTCTACCTTCCTCGTTCGTCGCAGACTTCATAGACAGCCATCTTTGTCTATCTCATCAAGATTATCAAGGCATATTTCAGTCGATGTTGCCAACTTGTGCAATTGAAATGAAATATTTTAAATTTCAAAAAGCCATTTTTATTTATCATTTTTAAGTGCTTCAAATAATTTTTTTGGGGAAACGGTTGAAATGGTTATTTCAAAATGTGACGTTTCAAAGATATTTCATAAAATACATCATTTTCGTCAGAAGGAGTATTCCCTGTTATTCATTAGATAGCGTTCAACTTAGTTTCAAAAATTGGGTTTTTTGAATTTTTGGTTTGGTACGTAATGGTCATAATGAGAAAACTAGAAGACGCGGGTGATATCTCGTGTTCGAAAAAGATTAATAAAAGAAATGAAAAACTATATTTCGAAATTCATTTCATTAGATGAAACCGCTTTTGTGATAGAACTAAAAATAACATTTTTTTATGGTTTTGCAACAACCTGTATCTTTTAAACCGAGCAGATTCGGAAAAAATATCAAAATTTTTTTTTTTACCTCGAGAATCTGCTGTTAAAATATTTGTACGAGTCAAAGACTCACCCTGTATATCTACGAATACTCTGATTGAAGTTCAAGCTGCCTTCATTCATTATTATGAATTTTTATATTGGTATTTCTTCCTAAGGAGCGTTTCATATTCGAACGAAAGAAAAGAGCCAGTTATATTCTCGGACCCTGAGATTGACGTTTGGATAACTCCGAGGGCCCTTTGAAGATTGCTGTGAAATTAAATAACGTTCGGAGAACCGGACGGAATGAAAAATTATGCTTATGTTCGCCTCACCAAGAATGGTCGATTTTTCTTTGTTCTCTTTCCAACAATTTAGCCAACGTACTCATCTAAAATTGGAATGAAAACTTCTCGGTTTTGCATAATCCACAGAGTGGTAGATATTCTGGAATATTGTGAATGAACAGGCTGGTCCGAATTCCAAATCAAATTTTACCATCAGATTTCACATTTGTACAATGCAGTTTTAGAACGTTGATCACACTAGTCAATACCCAATTCAAGAGTCTTTTTTAAAAAAACATTTGCGTTAGTTTCTTCGGGAAAAGCTAAAATACGTCAAATTTCATTTCGAGGGATTGTAAATTTCAAGGGAAGGAAATTGAATCAACGAATTAGTTGAAAAAACGTACAATCAACGTTTCAACGGTTAACCGTTCATTGATCAACGTTTCAGTAGAATCGTAGTAGTTAACGATTTAAACTTAACTTCGCTTTGGTTTTTCGAAAAAAATCCTTTCTATCCTGAACCATCTTATTGAATTTTTTCTCTTGACATCTGGAGTCTGGAGCAGTTCGGAAACCATTTCCCCTCAGATATAATCTCTTTTCTCAAGCAGATGAGAACTGAGGGGAAGGTTTCACTCCATCAACTAGTTGGTACAAAAGACCGCGCTGGTCACGAATCACACGCATAACATTAACATTTGAAATAAATGTAATGAATTAAATAGAAAAGAGGAGACACAAAATAGATATTGATAATATAGGGTAGATAGTTTAATAAGTATGAGATTTTGGACGATCAGATCGTAACAAATTGGCGATCAACGTGAAACAATGCAAGCTGTAGGTAGTTGCAATCACAATAAACAATTCAGAAGCAAGACTTTAGCTGGAGAACTAAGAAAAGAAACAAGCCCACAAAAGAATAACGATACAAATATATTGGATATTCTATTGAAGATGAAAGAAGATATATAGGTTGATATAGAAACAATGTATAAAATGGGATATAAATGCTGTAGATATAGAGAAATAAATTAAATAATTTGCAGTTCGAATTGAAAAATAATTGAAGAAGGTTTTAGAGAAACAAAAGAAACATGCAATAGAAAGGTTGAAAGATATGAAAAATGGATTCAAAAATAGAATAAAAGAAGATTTTATAAGAATGGATGCTATTTTGAAGAACCGAGTTGAGCAAACAGACTAGAAATTAGACACCAAAACTGGAATGGTATCAGGAAAAATTGGAAACAACTGAAAAAAACATTCGAAAAGAGGTAAGGGAACAATTGGATGCTGATTTAAATAAAATGAAGGAGAATGTACAAAAACAAAATGAGACATCACACAGAGTGATGAGTTAAGAAAATTCCGTCGTATCATAAAATCAATTAAGGGGACAATAACAAATAGGATTATAATTGAAAAATAATAGATGAAGAAGAAAGATTTAAAGAAAAGGGAAAAACACAAGGAACAGAAAATCGAAGAATTCAATCTACAAAGTTGAAGAAAATTTGGAATAGATAGGACAGATATACCTACATAAAGAAAATGGGGAGAAAGAAATGGAGAAAACATATGATTTTTTTATATAATCGCTTATTAGAGATTTCGGAATCATTCATCAGGTAAAAATATATTCAGTTCTGAAAATTTAAAATATATAATTCATGAGGAGATGGTGAAAAAATTGAGAAGCGTCAGTCCTGAATTGAATATTGTGAAAAGTTGCGATTTCGTTGATTCAAGTAACAATTTTATATAATAAAAAATAAAATATGGATAGAACGGATTGTAACAATGTATTCCGTGGATAAAGATCATCACAATTTTTATTATAATATAGGGTGAAAAGCCTATATGGATTTGTGTATTTCGTATGCTTACATCAGTCGAACTTTTCAGAAAGTGAGCAAGAACGATAAGGTTTGACGTTACAGGTGATAAAAGAAGATTTTTTATCCTTACATCATGATTGCGCGATCAATGATTTGACAGTCCAGTCACTAGATTTGCAAAAGGAAATCACTGAAACCTTTTCATTTCTGAATATATTGAAACAGTAGCAAAAGAGAATCATTGAATTGATGAATATCGGCCATACTTTGATGCTAGAATGATATTCTGAATGCTTATGACTTAATTATCGATCGAAAACAAATTGACTTTTATCCGTGAATTGGGCGTTGATTCCCCGATCAAGCTTGGTGAAATCGTGGGTCAATGAGTAATCCAGACTGGTCTTTTCGCGAAATGGTAATGACAGAATCTGACCTTCCCCTAAATTAACTGAGTGTTTCAGGAATGGTTATATTTTTATTTCTTTGCTCGATGTTGTACTTTTATTTTCAAAAATAATAAAACAAAATCATCCGAATGAAGTTGGCTGGCATATTTCCGCTATAAAAACTGTTTTCTCTGTGCAACATCTCGTTTTCATGATTGGGCGCCCAATGAAAAAAACCGCTCCTAATTTCAACGACCAAATCGAGTCCAAAATGTTGACCTAAGCCGTTCGTAAATATTGATTTTCGTTTAATTCTGTTGAAATGGGTTTTTGTCGATTCGGTCACACTAAATGTCAAATGTTCGCGGAAAGCATACGGAATTAATTAGTTTTCCTTTGATCAGCTACGACAGGCGGATAGGTGTGTTGTAACTCGTTGGGTTACATTGACTATTCGCAAACACGGTTGACCTGATTTATAATGATCTAGATAAAAATTTCACGGTTTGATCGAAATTTTTTTTTCCTCGATGATACTCCTAAGCAAAATTTGTGGATGAAATCTGAATAAAAGCATCGATTGAATGCACATTACCTTCTAGATATGTACTGTTGTTGTGTGATGTGAAAATTGGTTGAACAATATTCATCTTCTTTGATTCTATTAAATTTCTGAATAACTCTCGAAACAAGCTGCAGCCGCCCGCTTCGCAGAACATCAAGATGGCGGAGGAGTGGTGGGAAATTTAAGAGTAAATTCAAGTCTTAAGCCTTTCCTTGAGAGTCCTCTTTCCAACAACCAATGTTGAACCCATCCGGAGATCAATCCCGGCAAACAGATAGATAGACAAAACTTTGAAAACGAAAAAATCTTCGAAAATTACAGACAGCGCGGGCAATTTTAATCATTAGTAGAGATATACGGGGTGTTTCACGAATAATTGTAATGGGACTGACTGCAGGTGCGGGATATTTTGGGAATCATTGTTCAAAATATGTCCTAACTATATTCGTTTAGGAGATATAGGATGTTTCATGTGCATTTAATCAGTATAATGGGGAATTCTTCTTGATGTGGTTTATCACATCATATCCAAGTGTAAACTGAATAATTATGAGTTTCATTCATGAATTTTTCAAATGCATAGCGGAAACTAAAATCATTATTCAAATATGAGGTTTCAAAATTTAAACTTTCTAGTTTACGATTTGGCAACAGCGCCTACTAAAAAATAAAAAGAACAATATTTTGTTCGTAGAATGGTTTGAAACGGTTATGAACTGTACAGAGTAAGCGCAATTCCATTTTAGGGTAGCGAAAATCCATTTGCGCTTGCTCTGTACAGTTCACAGCCGTTGTGAACCACTCTACGAAAAAGCCTATTATAACACCTGTTGATTTATAGCCATCGTAAGGCGCGTACTCACTAGCGAGCCTCAACAGCAACCGGCCATAAAAATCCCATAAAATTTTACGACCTTCCTCGTTCGTCGCACACTTCATAGACAGCCATCTTTGTCAATCATGATAGTGTATTAGTTGTCCTTTATTATTAACTCATATTTCAGTCGATGTTGCCAACTTGTGCAATGAACGCTTTAAATTTTAAATACCCATTTTTATTTTTCATTTTTAATCACATAAAATAATTTTTTTTGGGAAACGGTTGAAATGGTTATTTCAAAATGTGACGTTTCAAAGATATTTCATAAAAAATACATCATTTTCGTCAGAAGTAGTATTCCCTATTGTTAAACTCCTTGCAGGTCCCTCAGATAGTTCAGGTCCGGACTGAGAAAATCACATTTTTCATTCTACATCTTGTAAAAACCCAGTACATCACATTTTCAAAAAGCTACAGGATACATTCCATAAAAAATGTTCAATCATCATTACTTCCTCGCCTCCATGGATTTTCATGGAAATCACAAGAAATAATAATTGGGAATGATTAATATTCACTCAAAATTACTTGTAAATTGTGCAGATTCGGATTGAGAGAATTATATTTTTCATTAAACATCCTGTGAAACACAAATTTTCAAGGAGCGAAATTTTCCTTAGAATTTACACCAAATATAATCTTAATATATTAGCAATAATGGCGAGTACTATGAAAAGGCTTATTTAAAAGAGTATTTGGTTTAAATTCTGTCGAAAACTTTTCTATTTTTCATTTGACCTGTCCTATATATTGTGATTGTGAATGTCTTAAGGGGCAAATTATAGAAGATGATCAACAAATACTCAGGCAACTGCATATTGAGTGTCAATAATTTAATTATCTTCCATAGCAAAAACTTTGTCCTTTCCCCGCAAATAACTAGATTGGGAATCCCTTCAATAAATTTGTATAAACGTTAATTATGTTCATCACAGATTTTCGAATTGATTTATTTTCTGAAATGAATTCACATTGTGAGAAATGCGTGATTACTGAGACTTTTACGTAGAAAGGACAACATCCCTAACAACACAAGTATATACTATGGACATCCTAGACTAGAGACGGCCCTAGGACGTCTCTCACAAAATAGGAAGATGTCCCTGGAACAGTCTTTATCTAGGGATGATCCATGGACATCCCTCTTGGTTGTCAAAAAAGACATATTTGGAAAGTACATCCTAGGGATGTACTACCTGCAACATCTCAAAGATATTTCATGGGTATACTCTTACCAAAATGGTAAATCCCTTGGACATTCTCTGGATGTTCCAGGGACATTTCCTGTTATTACAGGGCCATACTACGAACATCCGATTTCCACGAAAAGGGAGAATAAAGGTATTCCAAAAAATACAATATTCAACTTAAATAACTAAATCTGACTGAACTGAACTGAACTTGTTACAGAAAGCTCTGATTTAAAACCCAAAAGTGTTTTGAGAAACGTCATAACCTCACAATTTCGAACTGAACAGTGTATAATGTGTCAAATTTCCATGGCCCAGTGCTAAAAGTAAATGGATTCAATTTCTTACGACATTCCGTTGTTTATTCGACGTAAAATGATAATTAGGAATTTCAAACAAGCGCCCTGGTGTAAATAATTTGCAAATCTTCGATTACGACTTTCTTGTGAAGATGTCAGTTTTAACTATTTTCCACGATGAAACAAACATTATTCAGTCAATATTTGGATATATGTATCTCGTTCTTCTAGCATGGTAAAGTTTTTGTACATTTCAAATTAGTTAGAAGAATAGAAGGTGAATCAACTAGTCAGGACATATAATCTCAAAATGAAAGTATTTACACAAAAAACAAAACCATTTCCCCCAGAGAAGATTTTTTTCACCTAGTATGTTGATATACATAAGAATATCGATAACATTCACACAAAATTCTCGAAGAAAATCATTTCTGATTTCCAGTTCAACTTGAACAAGTTTTCTTAGCATCAATATTGCAATTTTAGCCATGGCATGTAATGGAGAAGGTAAGATATCATGAATGTTGCTTATATAATCAATTTCCTTTTATTATGATCGTGTAATGTGCCAAGAAATTCGAATTCAAAAAATATTGCTATCCTGTATCAGCTGATTCAGAACAAAGTTGGAATTTTTCCTCATAAATACTAATACTTCATGACATTTATTGACTTAAAATTGACAATAATTAACACACTTGAATACAGTTTCGACAACCAATCTTCAAAATTGAGAAAAAACAACTATAAACTGAGAAAATAGGATTTATTTGACGAAAACCTCGAAATCCCCTTTAAAAACCACGATGACTGCATTAACTTTTTAGTTCGAACTGTCATCACCATGTCGCTGCAATATACATTTGAATTCCCAATAAAAGCCTCACTAGAAAAATAATTTTTCTGCGTATCTGTGTTTATTGGAAATGGAAAGGAGAAATAAATATATTTTCCTGTTGTTATCCATGAAGAAGTTGATCATGTCCCCTGAAAAATCTTAAATCCTCCTCATCCCCTAGCCACTAAATAGATTACGGTTCTGCCAACTTGTAACTAATCGCATCAGCAAAAGTGTTTACGCGAAATCGACAGTAAACCTCCATTTGCCTACTTTACACTAAATCACATCGAACAGTTGCCTAAGCAAACGTCGGATCTTCCAAGGGGAGGACGTTCAAGCCTCTTAATCACAAATTGATTGAAAAACGCGAGGCGAGAGAATTAACACCTCCGTGATTTATTGCCATTGTTTCAGATGCCGGCGGGAGATGGCGACACAGCCGGGCCGAGCGTCGCTGACCGGGGGCGACATCCGTCGCCTGTCGGAAAACTCGACGCCTGGGCTATGATTTAGAGGAGATTGTGCTCCAGATTCCTTCACGGTTGGGATTTAAAGCGTTGCCGAATATGGCGAAACTGCAATTTTGAAATTGAGATTTCGTTGTTGGTGATATGAGGTTGACATTCTGAGATAAATTGCCTTGATTTTATCCACCACCTATAGATTTTTCAGCTTACGTTCAGCTAGCAGAAAAATTGTAATCTACGTCAAATGAAGATAATATGAAGACAATGACTAAAAATGTTTGTCATTGACTGAAGCTCCATTCTGACATGTGGACTCATGATCTGTCAATGTCAACTGTCATCTGTCAACTGGTAGAAAGGAAGCTGTCATTTTGGAACTTAGCTTGTTCGTGTTTCATCTTGATATGTAGTTGTTACTCGACTAAGAAATAATATAAACGGAAGGTTGATCAGGTATGTAGTCAATACTCAAGTTTTTAGCTCTTTATCGTCTTAGCCTAGCTTTCGGACAATGTCTTGTCCTTCTGCAGGGCTACTGAAAAATAACATCACATTGGAAAACATAAAAAACAAGTAAGAACAAAACTTACAACAATGGGAGACTCCAATAATAAAAAAGATAGTAACAATCTTATCTCCATATATAAAGGGTGATTCGAAACTCGAGGCGAAAAATTAAGGGACATATAGAGACTGATATTCTTGATTAAACGTAAAAAAAAATTTTGGCCGATGAGGCTTCGTTTCCGAGTTTTTGTGCATTAACGTCTCTGTATGCAACCAATTAAATTTTATAAATTACAATAAGCCTAGAAATAAATGAAATGAATGTCACCTGGTGACACTTATTTTTTGCCAATTCAAAAGTTGAATTGCTGGTTTAGTCCTTCTGTTAAACATGCAGTTTTCAAACGAAGAATATGCAGATGTTATTTTTGTGGACGGTTTTTGTGATGGCAACGCATTAAAAGCTTGTCGGTACTTGCAGTTTTTGGAGAACAATCTCGATAATTTGGTAGAAGATTTTCCTTTGGATTTGGTATACAATCGTAAGGTATCAGCACTATGGAGCACCACCGACTTTTTTTTTCAATGGTACATGGATTGGTCGGCGTGGTCAGTTGCTATGGCCAACGAGATCACCTGATTTGAATCCTTTGCATTATTTTGTATGGGGACATTTGAAACAACAAGTTTACGCAGTGGAAATTAATGATAAAAAACAATTAATGCAGTCAAATCCATTTAAAATAGGCAAAATATGCAATTAGTGTACAATTCCCTTATTCTGCGTTGCCAAGCATGCATCGATGCTAATGGTGGCATTTTTGAACATTTGATTCAATTTTGGCTGTATTTTTATCAGCTATTAAAGTTTAAAATTGATGACATGCAGAAATTTTGCACACTTATATCTCGGAAACAAGGCAATATCCTAAAATTTAATTTTACTTTTTTTATCAAGAATAGTAGCCTGTATACGTTCCTCAATTTTTCGCCTCGAGTTCTGAATCACCCTTTATTGTCAGGAATTTCTTCGATAATTATTGAAAATCATCATACATTATACCTCTGACTTTTTTGATTTATATGTCTTTTTAATGTATAATGATTTTTACCGAGGAAATTCACGACAATATATATGGAGATTAGGTTTTAGCTCGTTACTATCCTTTTTTATTATTGGAGTCTCACATTGTTGTAAGTTTTGTTTTTACTTGTTTTTTGTGTTTTCCAATGTAATGTAATTTTCCAGTAGCCTTAAGAATGACAAGACATTATTCGAAAGCTAGGCTAAGAAAATAAAGAACTAAAACTTGAGTATTGTCTACATACCCGATCAACCTTCCGTTTATTCTGCTATCATCAACATCAACCTGTATACTGATATTTCAAAAATTTTTTTCATACATTGACGTATTATATAAGGTGTCTCCTCTTCGAATAGCTTCCTTAAATTTCCGAAATTCATA
This sequence comes from Coccinella septempunctata, assembly GCF_907165205.1. Lineage (NCBI taxonomy): Eukaryota > Metazoa > Arthropoda > Insecta > Coleoptera > Coccinellidae > Coccinella > Coccinella septempunctata. The sequence continues at coordinate 20,287,688 of NC_058196.1, forward strand.
CTATCAGCTTATAACCTGCGCTAATTTTGAATAAACAGTAAGTCGGTTCATAAATGAGAAAGAATTAGTCAAATGCAGCTGACCCCATCAGAATTAAAATGTGTTTATGAAAGGATATAATTTTTAAGTATTACTAAATTTTTCGTGATGTATAACATTAGCTCCAGAATGAGCCGATTGGAATTCAAAATTTGAAAACCTTTGTCGGGAAGTACTCATATTCATTTAACGAATTTAAATGAACTATTACTATTATAATTAAACTCCTAAAGGCGAATAATTGGAAAAATTACCCGGTGGATCAACTAGAGTATGCATTTTAATTATAATTTTATTTGGATATTCTGTTCTCATAGAACTAAGCCCATAATTAATTAAAATCCATAATAAAGAAACAGAATAACATGAGATTTCCTTGTATGAGTATTACCTCCACCCCTCTAAAGAAGATACCGTGATAGCGAAATACTTGTAGTGGTGAAAAACGAATTCTAGTGAAAATCATATTACTTTCTTCATTATTATTTTTTCAAGTGAGAAAACATGAGGAAACATAAAGACCCTTCAACTGCATACATAGGCCAAATATTAGCCTTTTATTTCACTGATTTAAGGAACTACGAAGTTCAGACTGAAACTTTATAGCGTGCCTGAAATTGTCTCGAAAGTAACATAAAAAAGAAGCTGTAACATTGAAAGATCCTAATAACCAATGAAAAATTGGGTTGGAAAATACAAGAAACAATTATATAAACTTCAACTTAGATATAGGACTCGAATCCTAACACGCTTTAAGTATTGAAAAAAAATCTTCATTCAAAATGAAAAATATACAATTTCGCGCTCCCACCTCTCCCTAAGTCCAGCTCTGCTTTTATTGATTTGGAAATTATTAATTCGACATATTTTTTCAGGCCCCCCTTCTCACAAATTATTTCACGACTGAAATGAAAATGAATTCGAGAGAACTAGCCAACGCTTTGAAACTGAAGCATTTCAGTTTGACAGTATCTTTTGTTAGCAGACGTCCACCTTTCTGAATTCAGGAGTAATCGGAACGTGACTAATTCATCGCAGATGTCATTCCGTCATCCCCGAATTTGAGGATTCACCACATTGCTCGGAAATAATCATTCTTGGATGGATCTCTGTGATCTAAGAATGAAAGACCTTAGCCGAGTCTAGTAAGGAATGCAAATCAACCATTTATTGTAGTGGTGGTATTATTCTTCTTGAGTTTTTCGAGGAGTTAGTTTGAGCATATTTGAAAGCACAATATGGGGAATTACGAAACTTACACTGTTTTTGGTTTCTCTTTTTCTGCGATGATATTATGCTGTTTATTCAACGATATATAAAGTTTTTTAGTTGATAAGAATCAAAACAATATTCTTCGCAGCTTTTCCTTGAAAAAAGGAGTCTCGATATATCATACAAAGTTTAACTGTTTTCGAATAATTAAGTGTAAAGATAACTTTCTTTGTCTTTCAAGAATATAACCTTATCAAGGTGAACCAAAATTGTCGACCAATATTTCTGAATATTACTAAGAGTAATAGAAGAGCCAGAAATATTACGTATTTATCAGTCCTTCCCTGTATACCATCTGATTTAATTGAAATTTCTGCAGACTCAACATCACATGATAAACAAGATGAAATAACTACAAATAGACGACAAAATGATCAAAATCGATGTACGCCCTGAAAAGTAGTTTCGAAATGAATTTGGTGATAATTTTTATTCTCTTGTTTTTTTGTCCGGGGCTGTATTATGGAAAATGTTAGATTTTGCAGACAATTGAAGCAGTTTTAAAAAATTCATGATGCCCAAACGAAAGGTCTCCTAATCCTAAGATTCAAAGGAGTACTGCGAATGATAAGGTGGTACAAGCTGAGTGCTACGTTAAGAAACAGAACATCAACGCTATAACATCAAAACTTACTTGAATAACCTTGTCAGTGTCCATAATGTTCTGTTTAGTAATACCTTCTACTTCTTGACCTCAACTTTCGGAAGGAAATATTCAGGTTTTCAATATTACTTTTTTATGAAAAGCCCTAAATTGGTGTAGAAAGGACATCAACCACCAGAATTTTTCAATAACGGAGATATTTCGAATGGTACTTCATCGTTACATCAATTATCGAAAGAATCGAAGACTGTCATGTGTCACCAGTTATCAAGGGGCAGTTTAGAATTAGCCAATGACCTATTCCTCCTACTGCATCGTTGCTGTTCTTCACTCATTAGGATTTCTCCAACTCCTAATATCGAATCCCTCCCTCGACAATTTCCAATAAAGCATACTGCGAGTGAAATTCATTCGCAAGTCCACCATAGGGTATCCGATGTAAATAGTCAGTTTACGAAACTTGTGAATTGATTTAGGCACTGTTTGTGCTTGTAGAAATGTTGAATAGTCCGTCGTAATTACCTCGATAGTTTGGTTCCTGCTAACGGCTGTTTAATCCCCCTCCTTCAACGACTGCAGATCGATTCAGCCAGGAAAAGTTTGATGGAACTCTCTCTAGATTGTCTATTTGTCTTCGACTACATGACGTGAAATTTTGAAGCCATCATGATGGCTGGCATTCATAATATCTGTGAAAAACCTGAGTCTGATAATTGAGTGATAGGTTGATATCAGATAATATAAATGAACATACGAGATTCAGAACTCCTTCGAAATAATGTTAGGTATTTTTTCGAAGAATACGATATGTACCTACATCAATTGGTAGGAAAACTTCAAATTTATGAGCTGGTGTAATAAGCACCCATGTCATGGTCAGTTTAAAAGCGGCCTTTTAACTGGTGTTGCTTTTCAACATACTGAAAAAAAATCCTTTCCCCTTTGAATATTATGTAAAAAATAATCTCTAACCATTCGATTTCCTGTACATCATATATGCTTTGAGACAAAATTTTTTCTCTTTAAGTTCTTCCAAAATCTATGAGCAGACCCAAGTTTTTCTGCACTATCTCGTGATCTAACTTACTTACTTCTAACTTCTTCAAAACCTTTTTAATCCCTGCTTTTTCAAAACATTTATATATTCTTTACCTTTACAGAACCTATCCTTATAGTTACTTGAATTTACCCATTAGTTTATTGAGTGTTCCTTTCACTCCTTTCAGAATTTTAGAAAGGCTTATTCTTTTAAGGATTGAATCGAGGATTGAATAGACTATATAAGAAGTTTTCCGAAATTTTCAAGAGGGTTTCAGAAAAAATAGAAATTGTTGTGATCAGATTCTGAGCCTTACCACTTTCATTGAAGCAGGTTATAATAAGTTTGTTTTAGGATCAGTTCCGAACCGTTTGTGAACGGATGACGCATGCTCAGTCGAAAATGAATGAACGAATTTTCGGTTCGGGACTGATACTAAAACAAACCTATTAGATAAACTCAAAACAGGAACAGCATTTGTGGATTTCTCTGCAGCATATGACACAAAATGGAAGATTTCAAACTTCATACACATCTGAAGTGTGGAAAGATGGTTCGCTAACTAGAAAACATGCTGTCAGATAGAAGGTTCCGTATTTTTGTTTATTATATCTCTGTGATATCCAAACTACTTCTTCTGAAAAATGAATATACGCTGTTGATATTGCCCTCGCATTCCGTCATTCGGATTTCAGAAGTATAGAGAATGATTTAGAAGTTTTGAGGAATTACTTTGTCGAGTGGCGTTCACGTCCTTACCCAAACGAAACCAAGCTTTCTTGTTTGTTTCACTAATCATCAAAAATATAGAAAATTTTCGTCGGAAGTTGAAAACTAGAAATAATATCCTAGCTGGTACTTCATGGTGTGCTAATGCAACTACAAACTTTGGGTTTTTCGACTGATGAATATTGTTGCCCCGTTTGGGTTAATAGTGCTCATGTGCAAAAAATTCATGCACAGGTGAATCTTTCCATGAGAACTATAACTAGAACTATTAGATCTTCACCTATCCAATGGTTACCAGTTCTTTCAAACTTTGTACCGCCTCAAATTCGTAGACAGACTGTGGTTATGAATTCCTGGAATAAATTTCACTCCTTTCCCGAATCATTTCCAATTCTGTTCTATATTCCACAAAATACGATTCCAAGAATGAAGTCGCGTAAAACCTTATGGTCCACCTCTTCCCTTGATTCGAATAAAAGGGACAAGGACATTTGGCATTCTGAATGGAAAACGTGCACCATTTTCAACCAAGAATTAGTTAGTGATTCCTTGAATTATTCTGAATCGTATGAGAACAGGTCACGGACGTTGAAATAGTACGCTTATCAGGTGGAATTCAGTTGAAAGCCCTAGTTGTGAATGCGGAGAACTAGAAAAAAACATAAATCATCTGTTTAATCATTGTTCAATTTATAAATTCCAGGATGGTTTTAGAGCTATACATGCAGTTTTCGAATTTTTTTCTGAATTTTGTTGTGAATTTTAGGTTAACTTGAAATATAGAACTGAATTTTATTATCTCATATTTTGCAGCTTTTGTTTTTTTACTTCCTATAAAATTTTCTGGTAACTTGGGGAAGACTCCCTCGATTACATTTGTCTTCCAGGAAAGAATCAATGTTTGCAGTGCGAGATGCCCTTGAATATGACAATATCTCAGCTCATTTTGTAAACATCTCTTACAATTCACTAAACTCACAAGGAGAAAGGTTTTTTCCCTGAGCTCTTGTATTTACGCTAAATTATGTGGTACCCGGTTACGCTAACCTCTGCTCAAACACATGCTTCAATTATTGTTTGATGTTAAAAATTGTAAAGCTCTTTATCAAAGGAATCAAGGTATGTTCACATATAAATTTGCAGGCTAGTGACACTCATTGAGCTTCATCTGCCATAGGTCTAACATAATGTCAGTTTTACTTGCCCGCAAATTTAGCAGTAAGTATATGGCCATGCATTTCGCCAACATTGGTTTCAACAATCCAGGATTCCACTTAGAAGAGGGCTCTGACTTAGGAATAATACCGTATTTAAATAAAGGTCCTTCGAATAACGATCACAGTTCTACAAGAAACGATTGACGAAACAAATGACTGGTGCCTAAAGTGGAAAATCAAGCTCAATGGACAAAAGAGCCAAGCAATATTGCTGCAGAAAAGAAGACTGCGACCCACGACGAATCTAGAAGTTGGCGGTGAAGAAATCGACTGCAAAAATTAGGCCAAATATTTAGGAATAACGGTTGGCAAAGGACTTACTTGGAAAAGTCATATCAAACAAGCAATCAACAAAACGAAAGCAGCGATGAATAGACTCTACCCTCTGATAGGAAGAAGAAGCCACATGTCGAAAGAGACAAAATTGAAGATAATCAAAGCCGTTGCCAGGCCTCAACTGACCTTTGGATCAGTTGCCTGGGGTTTCGCGGCAACGAGCCATATCAAAAGAATTCAGGCCACTGAAAACAAGGTACAATAGATGCACCTTGGTTTGTCAGGAATAGACAGATTTATAGGGACCTAAAATGGGAAATCATAACGGAATTCATGAACAGAAAAGCAGAGAAATTATTCGAAACAGCGAAAAACCATCCGAATCAAGAACTTACAAGAATTTACCGAAGGAGATCAAGAGATCAATTAAGAAGAGAAACTTATTGAAAAATCCAATAAAGTGTTATCCAATAGAGGATAAACACATAAATCCCAGCACGATAGTGTGCGAGAAGAAAACCGACTAAGAGATGAACGGTTTATAGGCAAATGCCCGGAACCAATATTCAAGAAGCAGTTAAGGGTTTTAAGTGGGTCTCGAGCTCAGGAGAGTTAGAATTCCCACACTTGTTCCCCCTCAGGAGAGGGTGGTTCGTCTGACTTGCAGATTTTCCCCGTGCTACACAAAAAAAAAAAAAAACGATCACAAACATTACAATTAATATCCCTCTGGTAATATTATTAAGTTTTTGAACTGGCCTTCCATGTATTACCATTTTGAAAAATAAAAACAAATAAATCCGATAATTTTGTGAACATTGTATTCAGGAAAGAATAAGACGCATCTCACCAAACAACAGAAATACCGACCAATAGGTATATCATCAAATACTTAGTATTTTCTAGAAGATACCGTTTCTTCTGTCTATAAATCTCTTCACTGCTCAAATATTTACGAAACGATTATTGTGCCCTAAAAATGTTTTATTGATAGCGATTGAATTCTCGTCGAACAGCCTATTCGACTAACCTCTCACGTAATACATACATCACATGTGCGTTGCGTAGCGTAAAAATTGACGGCTTTGGGAAATGTTAGGTTGATAACTCGAATATCAACCACGCCCGATAGGTAGTCCACACGACATTGACCCACTCATTTCGACCGAAGCCAAGGTATGAGCTGCATTTTTAGTTTTTTTGCAACAGACGATCTACTTATTGTCCATTCAACGTGCTTACTCTTACTTTTATCAGACGTGTGGACGTTCGTTCGCCTTGAATTTCTATGTGATATATAACCCACTTTTGAAAGAGGGAAAGTAATTTCTTCGTGGGAGAATGACGAAACTAGATTTATTATTGGGTGATTTCCGCCTAAATGATAATATTATGGTCAATGGAATTAATAAGTCACCAGGTTCTAGGGAAGATTTTCAAAACCCTGAATGAAGGCATTCTCAATAGTCTCCTAACAGTATTCCGCAAGATCTGGGAACAAGGAGATGTGCCACAAGACTTCAGAGACGCTTCAGTTATCAGCTTCTATAAGAACAAATGGGATACTTCAAATTGCAACAATTACAGGGGCATATCGTTGTTTACCAGTGTGGCTGGTAAAATTCACTCGAAGATTATGACTAATCGTCTGATTCCACTCTTAGAAAAGCTATTGCCTGAATCCCAGTGCGGCTTTCGACCAAATCGAGGTCAGTGAACCTAATTTTCACACTGCGACAGCTGCAAAAGAAGGACCGTGAACACTGAACAACAATCAAGGATCTATGCAGTCTATATGGATTTAAGTAAGGCCTTCGACTCGGTGAATCGGAGGGCGCTATGGAAAATCATGGTACGTCTTGGAGTACCCAAAAAATTCTTAGCAGTGTGTAAAAGCCTCCATACCAACAACACCGCTAGAATACAGCGAAATGGCTCTACAACCGATCATTTCTCAACCAACTCTGGAATAAAACAAGGCTGCGTGTTAGCGCTATTATTGTTCAATATTTTCGCCATAGCTGTCTCGATAATTGTTGACATGAGTATGCCTGCAAGAGGTGTTGGAATAAGATTCAGACTTGATGGAGGCCTGTTCAACCTGAAGCGCCCCAGAGCAGAAACCCGTACATTACGGAACTTCAATATGCAGACCACTGCGCACTTATCGCTAGCAGCTTAGAGGATCTACAGATAATATTGGACACCTATAAACATATATACGAAGCTTTAGACCTTGGATTCAACATTGACAAAACCAAAATCCTGGTAAGTCCGCCAGAAAACCTTCAAACAGATATCAGCCTGGAGGATGAATTTCTAGAACAGGTCGAGCAGTTCAAATACTTGGGAAGCTTCATAAATAGTAGGGCTAACCTACTAAATACACAACCGTATCAATTCAGCATCACGGGCATTCTGGAAGCTAAAGGACAGAGTGCTTCAAAATCACGACCTCAATCTGAAGACCAAGACAGCTGTTTAAAAAGCAGTGGTCCTCCTAACGCTTCTTTACGGAAGCGAAAGCTGGACGACCTACAGGCGACATATTAAACAGCTTGAACAAATGCAACAACGTCATCTGAAACAAATAATGCACATCAGATGGTTCCAAAAATTTCGAATGCAGAAGTCTTGCAACGCGTGAGTTGTACAATAATGGAGACTCAAGTAACGAGGGCCTGTTTCAGATGGAGCGGCCACATTCTGAGGATTTAAGACACAAGAATCTCCAAAATAGCTCTGTATGGCGAATTCACAGCGGGAGCCCGGAAACCAGGAGGCCAGTATAAGCGGTTTAAGGATATAATACATCAATCCCTGAAATCAGTTAATGCCAATCATAACTGGAAACAACTTGCGTTAGATAGGTCACAGTGCAGGTCTTTGGTCCGCAGTTATAATGGAGACTCGAGAATAATACAGCGGCTGCGAGATCTGGTTGGTGACTATCCATGCCTGCAGTGTGTAAGGGTCTGTAGGTTACGGTTGGGTCTCGTCAGTCACAGGAGGGCACACAGTCGCAATTAGCCCTAATAAATTATAAGCCTGTTCGCACCGTTTTTTTTTGTATTTTTGTAGAAAGTCAAAATGCAGATGGGGTCCAAGTTTCCATCGAAACCATCAGACGACGTTTGAGAGAGGTGAATCTAGGTTCTAGACGTCCATTAAGAGGAGCATAAGCGCCAAAGACTGGACTGGGCCAGGAAGCAAATCAATTGAAACGATCAATGGCGTAGTGTCCTTTTCACTGATGAATCCAGATATAGACGATTTTCAGATTCTCGAAGAATAAGGGTATGGACAATTCCACGCACACCCCCTAATCGTCGCTATGTCCAAGAAGTCCATCCATTCCGAGGGGGTATTGTTATGATATGGGCCGGGATATGTTGCAACGGGTGCACAGATCTGCACATTTGTCCTGGAAATAGGACCACCTTACAGTATAGGGAGCATGTCATTGACAATGTTGTGCCAAATGTTCACGCTGCTATTGTTGAAACTTTTCAATTTCTAGACGATAACGCTAGACCGCACCGTGCAGCCATAGTTGAGAATGCGCGCGAGGAGCTTGGTATTCCACATATACCAATACCTCCGCACTCACCAGATTTGAATTGCATAGAACATGCATGGGATATGCTCCAAAGAAGATTAGATAATCATCAACCTACCCCAGAATCCTTAAATGATCTGAGAGAGCTTCTGCCCCGTTCAACAACCTCGTGTGTAGTATGCAAAGAAGATTGTTATTGATGCCCGTGGAGGCCATACATTGTATTGATAATCTTAAAATGGTTGAATTCTCTGGGAATAAAATTTCGTTATTTTACTCGATTTTTCATAACCCTGTGTAAGCTGCAGACCTTCAGGCTAAAATTAATTTGCAACTTGAAATCATATTTATATGAATTTTCACCACAAAAATCTTATTTTAACTATATTTTTTTGCATTTTTAGTCAATATCCCTAACTCATGTGAAGCAGTTTATGTTATAAGGAGCAATTTATCGATGGTCTATCGTTCTAAAAATCATAGTCTGAACTATCCCCAATAATCCCATCGTGGTCGACAGTGAATATGAAATTTTCGCTCGGGATTTCTTGAATAACATATACAATAAACATGCCTGATGGAAATCGACCATCTGCAAAAAAATGTCGACTCATGTGATCGCCTCACTGGCAAATCGACCCCTCCAAAAACGACATCTCAGGAATTAACGTCCTTTCATTTCATTTTCGGAACACCCTCGCCAAAAATTAATGTCGTGAACAGACCTCGCAGCCTTTTAGCGGAGAAGTGAAGGGCAAGATCACGATTTCAGCTTGTCTCGACAAACTCTCGACTTCATCTCGGGGTCCAAGACAAATGTCAGAACAAATTCTCCGGAACATTCCGGACAAGATGCCTTGATGAGGACCGAAGGGAAGGGGGGATAATTCAGTTTCCTTCGACACGGAAGATAACGGCAAGTATTAGAAGGCTGAAGACCAAACACGCTGGGAATTATAGGAGGAAGCATCTGCGAGAATTCACTTTGAAGAAAACGACATTTTTGTTGAGTGCGGAGGGATGAAGGAGTTCAAGGATAAAAATCGATTTCATGTACCGAAAACACATTCCTTCTATTTTATCGTTCTAACGATGAAATTTCAGTTAAGTCACGTTCAGTTATATCTCTTCTATACAGGGAGATTTATTAAGAGGGGACTGCACGTTTTAGTGGTCAGTTCAAAAAAAGAAAATGAATATCTCACGTCAGAAATCACTAATTTATATGGAGTTTTCATTATAACTAAATTCAATCAGTTCGTCCGCTCGGCAAGTAAGAATTTTTTTTATTCGTCAAATGGAAAAAAAAAATTTTTTTCCTTGAAGAACAAAGATTCATTCATGTTGTTAACTTTCCGAGGTGAAATTATTTCTTCTATGAATTTCCACCTGAAGGAATTTCACGAGAAGTCTCGCCATTGGCTACAATTCGTATCCTGGCGAAATTGAAAAAAGACGTTTTTTTTTAATAAGAAAGGGGCACCGGTTTTTGCGTATATGGACCTAAACTGAGGATCTCCAAAGCCCTGGGAGGTGCATACTCTATTTTACCGACCGAGACACTGGCTGTTTACGTATGCGCTCAGGAGTGTCTTAAAATGAACCTCAAAGGTGCGCATATCAGACAGCCAGGCCACGCTGGACAGCCCTGAAATCAAACTGCCAGAGATCTCCGCTGACATGGGAGTGCCGTAAAACCATAAAGCAACTGGCCAGACACAACTAAGTGACTCTACTATGGGTACCAGAGCACTGTGGTGTTGAAGGAAACGAGAAAGCCGATGAACTTGCGAGAAGATCATCAAGGTTAACACTTGCGGGACCTGGACCTTTCTGTGGGCTTGGAAAGTACCAGTACAAGGCAGCAGTCCAACAATGGGAGTTGAACAACAGATTAACCCTCTGGAGAAACACTCCTGTACTCACTCAGTTAAAGAAATTCGTGATGATTTCACCGATCTACACCAGAACACTGCTAAAGCTGTCATGAGCTGAGCTTCGGGCGATGTCGCTACAAATATTATTCGCACCGTATGGGTAAGTCAGCAGATGAGATTTGTAGGCTCTGTGGATCAGAAGCAGAAACAGCTGAACACATGGTATGCAAGTGTCCAGAGCTGGCGGACCTAAGAACCACTCATATGGGGAAACCGGTCCTGGATACTCACGAGGTAACGCCTAAGTCCCCTAAGGATGTTGTCAGTTTTATCAACACCATTGACAACCTCCTTGGGATCCTATGAATGAGTAGGGTAGAGAGGGCAGAGAACAAAAATCTACAAGGTCGCAGTTCCGTTCAAGTGTTCCGGCAACACCCCACATTCTGGTAGACTTTCCCCCTTTACGCCTTATACGGATGGCGAGAAAGTCCCGTGGTACAAACTCCTCTTGAGAGCTGAATCTTAGAAAACGTAATTCGTTAAACTTCAGGAAAAAATATTTGAGAAGCTCGGACCGAGAAAAAGCGATTTTAAATATTTTTAAGTTCTTAGTTGTCCATTAGATGGCGCCATCTATCACATACCTAAGGTTGGTAGAAATTAATGAAATTAGAAACTACACTTTCTATTCCACAATATTTTTGTTTGGGTCGTTTTCCCATATGTCCCATTTTGAAGTGGGGAAACTTCCATTAACGGGACCTGATATTCATACACTTAAGCCGAATTTGAAGCCCATTCAACATACATGGATTTCAGGAACAGACAACAAAAACCAAAGATTATAGAGTATAAAGATAGGAAACGAAGCGACTTAAGGGATGTGAGCGCCATCTGTGTGTCAAGTGTGTTTTTCAGACGCCAGGACTGGTTTGAATATTAATTTGACTACCATTTGCAGAAACACAAATTTTTTAAGATTTCAGATCGCCATTTTGATCAAAGATGTTTTGAATGTTTTGATTCTCGTACAGCTTTTTGTTTATCTACCTCGTTCTAGTTCCTGATTATTGAATTTTTTTGTCTACTTTCTTGGTGAAAACCCCAAAATATCATTAGAACATTATTGAATGGTGGAAAACTGTGGATCAAATAATAAAATGGATTTTCCGAAATTAAGTTTTTTACTCAAATGAGGTAAATAAACGCTTAAGTATTGAAAAAAATGAATGACCAATTCACATGTTACGGACATGTGAATCAGTCATTCATTTTTATTTTATTTTCAGTGCTCCAAAGTGGATAAAACTATCAGGACGTTAAGACAATGACTTCAGCAAACACTACTGACTACACCATGTGCAGTAAACATTTTACAGCAAGTCAATTTAGAACTGTCCATCTACGTAAATTGTATGCAGAAAGCATCCCTTACATAAACGACACATTAAGAAGAAATTATGACCTTTATAGGTCCAATCAATGATTCTCAGTTGCTACTCGTTCAAAAAATTCACTATACAGAGATTTTATTGATTTTGATTCGAGAACCAAGTGACTGTAAAATTGTTGTTTGAAAAGTCAAAATTTGACGAAACCTGTTGTGAGTGTTTTGTTCATTTATTTATCAATTTGTATATTATGTCATAAAGAAGGACACAAAACAATTTTTTTCTATATGTGCGCAATAAGCTTCTACTATCACGAGTTACGCCTGCAATGATACAACCACACTGGATTAAATAATCAAATCACCTCAGTTCAACCGTTTTATTGTTTATGTCCAGAGATATGAATGGCCGTGATGACGGAACATAAATACGCCACTCCAAACACACTAAGAACCCTGTTCTGCCACATTGGTCAGGGAACGTTGATGATTTTGCATTATTTCAGGGTCTGCATCGCAAAATTAGACGTCCACGGGTTCAAGATTAATTTGCCGTAGATTTTCAGATGACCTGGTTTGATGATTGCGCACAAAACTCGCGAAACTAGGTAGTTTCGAACGAGAATATTGGAGAGAGGTTCTGAACGTGTTTGCTGATGAAAACATAGCTCAAATTATTGAATACGGAGTCCGGTAGACAATTGAAAGTCTGACCACGAGATACTTTTTCTGATACGAATAAAGGTTGGGTGTAGTAAGAGCGACCAGAATTTTTGACAGTTGAAATTTCAATGTGCTGATCGTGTAGAGCCGTAGGCAGTTGGTATTTTGCTTTGCGGTTTTTAGAAGGAAAATCTCCGTTGGTGGGAAGTTTGTTAAATAAATTTTCAATCGTAAAATAAGTTAAAAACATTTAAACATAATACAAAACAAAGAGAAGGAATACTGTGCGTACAGCACTACAGTTCAAGCGCCTAACCGGGCGCATCGGAAGTCTGCAGAGAAAGTGAGGTTTGGTTTAGTCTTTGCGTGACAGGTGGCGTATCGTGATGAGAATATCTCAAAACGGCGTCCCAAGTTCGCATAAGACTACCATCCTCCGTTCGGAAGATTCAGTGCTATACTGTACTGACGAGGAAAATGATCCCGAAACCGGTCTACAGTTGCACTTGAATGTTTCGACTTCTTTGGGACCTCCTATGGTAGTTCATGACTAACTCACAATAATGGAGCGACAATTCCTTCGTAATTGTTGTTTTCATTTATATTTCATTTAAACATAAAATTGGAACTCTCAAAACTTAAAAAAACGTAGAGATCTTCGATAAACAAAGTGTCCCAGGATTTGTAGGAAAGAATTTGGATGGATTGGTTCAGAACCTAAAATGAAGACAAAAAGTTCATATGCAGTGAAGCATAGGAAAAAGCTACTTTGATGAGTAACGTTTCTTCAAAAATGAGGACTTTATTATGGAATTTTTCAAAAGTGGGACAAAGATGATCAAATGAAATTTTACAGATTCTCCTAAAACTCAATTTTCTACTCATCCTCACTCTTTTAATTTTCCACCATAACTTTCCTTTCAGCTTTGAATATTACTAGGTACTTATTGAGAATTTGCATTGAAAATCCGATATCATTTGGAAACTTGGATGCTATGGAGTAAAATGAAAAAATGAGTTCAAAGTGAATCTCCATTTGAAAAATACCAAATTCCATGTCTGTCATCTCTGTCCTACTTTAAAAAACTTGAATAAATCCATAATCAAGTAGTCATCTTTGAAGCAACGTAGCTTTTCAACGAGGCATTTCCGGTCATGCCAAAACAGAAATTTTTTATCCTATTTTGAGGTCCTGGAAGTGTATCCGAATTTATTCTCATTAAACCTGGGACACCCTGTATAACAACTCTAGCCCGAGAAAATATTTCTATGTACTCGGTTGTGCACCTGCACTTCCTCAATGGGATGGCCTTTCTTTAGACACTCTGAATAATGGTCTGAATATCTCTTATCAAGCAATTATAGTTTTTTCCATGAACAGATCAGAATTATTTTCCATTTGTACTTTTTAACTACATCATAGTTACTTACATTGTTCTCTTCTCTCAGCACTGTTATCTTTTTGTCAATATTCATCATTCATTCCTGAAGAGGACATTCCACTCCATAAAGTTTACGATCAGCTTCTAAAATGAATTGAAGGAACAATTGTCGTCAGTAGCCAATAATTTCCGGATAACATCTTCTTTTATTATTGGAGACAGCGAGGCAGTAATTTACCGGTCTGCACTAAAATAATCCATTCATCTTTCCGGACAATTTCCGTATTTGGTAAGAGATATGTGTATTAACAATAACAATTATATAGGGTGAACAATTGCGATTAAAGCAGATAAAATAATAAACGGTTCCGGAGTTAATTATCTATGTGATTAATTGGCTAGATCCTTTGTTGTGATTGTATTCTGTCGATGTGAACTCCGCAAATTACAGCGCAACTTCTAGAAATCGATAAAGGAGTGAGATATCCACTTTAGGGACTTTACAAGAAAATCAGTAAACTATGCTGAATTTTTGTTCATGGAACAGCTTTAAAAGCAGTAGTTGCTACTGTGGCTTCACTCAGTTCTGGAAATGATCGATAAAACAACAAGTTTTACATGAATTACAGAAATATGCTATATTTTAGCAATAGTTCAATTACTCATTTACATTTCTATGTTCCTTAGTTAAGTAAAAACTTAATTTCGGAAAATCCATTTTATTTCATTCACTGTTCTTCACCATGCAATGATTTTCGAACAATATTTTGAGGTTTTCACCAAGAAATTAGACGAAAAAATTCAATAATCAGCAACTAGAACGAGATAGTTGAACAAAAGGCGGTACGAGAATCGAAACATTCGAAACCTTTGCGATCAAAATGGCCATCTGAAATTTTACAAAATTTCATATGTTTCTGCAAATGGCCCTCGAATTAATATTTTAACCTTAGGTTCTTAGAAACACATTTGAAACACAGATGGCGCTCATATCACTTTTGCCGCGTCGTTTCTCATCTTTCTACTCTATAATCTTTAGAGAGTATCCAAAGCAATATGTATTCTGATGGGATATCCGGCAAACATTATACGGCAGCGTCAATCTGAGATAATGATATTTTTTCCTAGCATCAAATAGTTCTAAAGGAATGAGTGAATATGCTACTATGTATCACAAAGGAGGCTAAGTGAAGTTTATAGTCCCAACACTTCATCAGTTGTTCGTTACAATATGTTTCATCACCTTACTTCGATTCATAATAAAATTCGATTTGTACGATGATGATTTGAAATACAAATCTTTCTTCAGGCAGTAGACGCTGCCCAACCAGCTCCCAGATGAACTGGCGGCTGACCAGGTGCTGGGCATAAGAACTGATCTGGTAGTTACAAGAACCAGCCCGGGCAGAACCTTCGATCCTTTGATTTCCAGCAGAGGTGAGTGATTCTTCCGCATGCAATTCTCAACATCTTCAATGAAACACTATGCAGGTTTTCCCTAGAGGAGGACGAAATCATTGAGCACATCCTCTGTGACTGCACTGCCCGGCGGCAGACAGTGTTAGACTTGGAATCTTCAGTTTGCTCAAGGTGGATCTGGAGGAATTAATGAATTACTCCCCCTCTAACATCATATCTTTCCCTATGAAGATGGGACTTGGGGGGGAGGCTTAGCTCCTCGAACTTTTTTGTGTGCCACTATAGACCACATCGGTAGCAGGGGTATGTATGGTGGATCCGACAAAAAGGACAAAAGAGGAATGAAAAAGTCTATAAAGCACTTCAGTGGTGGAACCTTGTACCTATTCGAATCGTCCGGTTACCTGTTTCGGCTTAGGCCATTATCAAACCAAGAATTGATTTTTTAAATTTCCATTGTCATATGATAAAACATCAATCAAGAAAGTCTCAAACTAAAAATAAAAAATCACGTATACATGGTCAAAAAGGCCTAATATGAGACGTCAAATTATAAGAAACGACAAATGAAACTTATAGTTTGACGTCTCATATTAGTCCTTTTTGACCATGTATACGTGATTTTTGATTTTTAGTTTGAGCGTCTTAAAAACACGCTTGACACACAGATGGCGCTCAAAACGGTTCAGTCGTCTCGTTTCCCATCTTTCTACTCTATAATCTTTGGTTTTATTGTCATATAATAAAACATAAATCAAGAAAGTCACAAACTAAAAATTAAAAATTACGTATACATGGTCAAAAAGGCCTAATATGAGACGTCAAATTATAAGAAACGACAAATGGAACTTATAGTTTGACGTCTCATATTAGGCCTTTTTGACCATGTATACGTAATTTTTAATTTTTAGTTTGTGACTTTCTTGATTTATGTTTTATAATATGACAATAAAACCAAAGATTATAGAGTAGAAAGATGGGAAACGAGACGACTAAACCGTTTTGAGCGCCATCTGTGTGTCAAGGGTGTTTTTAAGACGCTAAGACTGGTTAAAATATTAATTCGAGGGCCATTTGTAGAAATATGTATATGAAATTTTGTAAGATTTCAGACGTCCATTTTGATCATAGAGGTTTTGAATGTTTTGATTCTCGTACTAGTTGCTGATTATTGAATTTTTTTGTCCTATTTCTTGGTGAAAACACCAAAATTTTGTTCGAAAATTATGGAATGATGAAGAACTGTGGATCAAATAATAAAGTGGATTCTCCGTTTTTCACTCAACTAAGGAAAATGGAAGCATAAGTATTAAAACTCGAAACCTGTGAATCGGTCATTCATTGATTCTAATTTTCAGTGCTCCGAAGTGGATAAAATTCTCAGGGCTTGAAGACAATTACTTCAGCAAACACTACTAACTACACCATGTGCAGTGAACATTTTACTGCAAGTCAATTAAGAACTGTTCATCCACGTAAATTGTTGTATGCAGAAAGCATCCCCAGCCTATTAAATGGAAATTATGATCTTTACAGGTCCATTCAATAATTCTTAATTGCTACTCTTTCAATATATTCAGAAATGCAGAGATTTTATTGATTTGCTGTGAGTGTTTTGTTCAGTCATCAATCAATTTGTATATTGTGTATTAAAGAGACCATATCATAAGGAAATCATAAAAGAAGCACCAAGAAACTATACTGACATACAGGTCTTGTATATGTCTGTAAGGTTTTTTTTTAAGGGTGGTTCTGAAGATTCTATAAATAATACCTACATATATAAGTAACTGGAATATGTATGCTATGATGGTATATTGAATATTGGTTCATATTAATTTCTGATATATGTATATTTTATTGAAAAGTTTTTCTGCATTGACAGTGCGTTTTTAGCGCCATCTCATTGTCAAGAGTGTTTTCACTGGCCAAAATGTAGTCGGTTTTTAGTTCTAGAGGTATGAGGGCGTTTCCTATCTTTCTACTCTATAATCTTTGAATAAAACCTTAAATAATCAATTCTTGGTTCGATAATGGCGTAAGCCGAAACATGTAACTGGATGATTCGAATACAAGGTTCCACCACTGAAGTGCTTTATAGACTTTTTCTTTCCTCTTCATACCCAGCGCTTCAAAATGGGATTTTATGAGGAAAAAGACAAAAGCATTTGCTGAAATGGGGAAATCCTACTCAGCAAAATGAAAGATCGCACTAGGCTATATTGTTGTTTGATCACAATAAGGAACTGATACAAATAGGGACACTACATTCAGTTCAGTTTTGTATTCTTTACCGCCTAATTTCAATTCAGTCAAACCGGAAAAAAACGTGCAATAAACTCATGAATAAGTCTGATTCACACAAACTATTTCACTCAATTCCAGTTAAAATAGAACTTGCGATGAATCACGATGTTATTAAAACAGATCCATTTGAGGTTACTGCATCGAAATTGTTACGAACGCTCGTTTAATTATGCATTAACTAACTTGAATAAGACAGCACCTCATTAGTAAACAGATAACACGCCAATACAGACGAAATCACTTTCTCTGTGATGGGATAGAAGACGCCTTCCTATCAAATATGAAGTATCGTCAGGTCTTTCACAGATAGGAAGCCAATAAGTTCCACTTCCACAATATACAAGGTGTTTTTAATGGGATTTAAGGGGATTGTTGATAGATATGAGAGTAATTGGTTGATAATAGAAAACAGTCATACACTGCGCAAAAAAATTAACGCACATTCTGAAAATCTCAATTTTTATGAAAGTTAACTCTACATTGACTTTATAACTTATTTTTTATGTTCTCTCGGGAAGGTTTTGAACGAAACAAGACACATTAAATGGAAGAAAAATTCAGGATTCCACCGAATCTTATGTGAAAGAAGAGAAATGAACAATTTTCAAAATACTGAAATGCTGATAAGTGATTTAATACTTGATATTTCCACCCATTGCGTTAATTACAGCTCGGCAACGACGGTTCATACTCAAAATGAGTGATCTTAAAATGTTCTGATCTAATCCTTCCCAGATTCCTCCGAGTTGGATTCCTAAGTCATTAAGAGTAGCTGGATGATTTTCTGAACTTCTCAGCCTTCTATTGAGGTTGTCCCAAACCTGCTCAATCGGATTGAGATCTGGACTTCTTGCTGGCCGTTCCATTCGAGAGACTTCAACCTCTTCAAGGTACTCCTGAACGATGCGCGCACGATGGGGTCTGGCATTATCGTCCATAAAAATGAAATTTTCACCAATGTATGGGACAAATGGCACTACATGCTCTTCAAGAATGTTCCTTATATGCTTATCAGCATTCATAGCTCCATTATCAACGACCACTAGGTCTGTGCGAGCAGTCAAAGATATGCCACCCCATACCATAATCGATCCTCCCCCAAAACCAGTAGTATTCAGGAAATTGCACTGAGCATATCTTTCATGTGGACGTCTGTATACAAGGGAACGTCGATCACAATGGTAGAGGCAGAATCTAGACTCATCTGTGAAGAGAACTCTTTCCCAATCGGCATCTTCCCAATAAATATGCTATCTCGCAAAATCCAAACGCGCCCTTCGATGGGCTGGGGTAAGAGCTGGGCCTCCTGCCGCGACACGAGGCCTTAAATCATATTTTCTGAGGCGATTTCTTATTGTCTGAGTGCTAATTTGCACCTCATGAGTTTGCTCAAGCTGAATTTGAAGGAGGCGAGCGGTTGCAAACCGTTGTCTCAACGAAGAAACTCTCAAGTAACGTTCTTGAATGGCAGTTGTTACCCGTGGTCTACCCTGTCCTGGTCTTCGGACATTCATACCTGTCTCCCTGAATCGTTGCAACATTCTGGACACACTTGTATAGGAAACTCCAAACCTTTCTGCAATTCTTGTGTATGTCCAACCTTCTTCTCGCAAAACTACCGCTTGGGTACATTCCTCTTGGGTCAAATTGCGTGTTTCACGTTGCATAGCGATCGAGTGTAGAAAATCAAACGAAAGAAAAACTATCGATCACTAGAATTGATCGAGAACAACTGATTTTAGAATGGAGCCAATACATTCAAAATCTGATAATATCATCTTTTTTTATTCCTGCTGGGAAAAAGCATCTGTATTGAAGAAAACCGTTGAAAGTGGATAACATATGCATGCATAATTCTGATAAAAATAATTATCATTGCGAACACCTTCAGTTGTAGAATAAATTCGAGATTTCCATAAGGTGCGTTAATTTTTTTGCGCAGTGTATATCCACTTATTTCAAATTGAAAGGGTCACCTCCACTTAGCTCAACCAGCGAGCTCCATATGGACATGTTCTGAATATATAACACCTTTCATCCCATGGGTGTGGTTTTCCTAAAAACAATTCCGAATACCTCTGAAAGTACTATGATAACCCGCTAATACGCATATACTGAGTAACAATAATTATCACGTCATCGCCAATTTCCACAAGACCATAACGCATAATGAACTAATTCAACAATTTCAATGCAGCGTGATGTGGCGCAGACCCAATTTTCGTCATCATTGTTTGGCCTAATGCAATGTTTGCTATATATTACAGAACTCACAGAATTAAACGTCGTAATTCTATACGCGACAGAGTTACAGATTTAACAGTCACTATTCCATACCCGTCGATAATTTACGGGCAATTGTTCGAGTAATAGGTGCAATGCATCTAGATAGAGTGAATTTGAATTGGGCGGATCGAAAATTTATTGGAAAAATTCGCTCACTTCGGTAGCTTAATGCGAAGATTGACTCTTCATCAGATCGAAAATCGTGCCAAAAAGAAATCTGAAATCGATTTAATGGGGGGTGTTGAGAGATTCATTGGGCCATTTCTCTAATGGAAAATTTTATGGACTACCGAAGACAAGGTCTGGAATTTTATTCAATTCAACTTTCTGCGGCTCCTATCTACATGTTTGAAGATATGGTGTTAGGGAAGGGAAGTCAATCGAAAGGAATTCTTCTCGGGAATATGAAAATGAGACTGGAATAGCAGGGTTGTGCTGATTTAATGTATTCTGTTTTTGTGTTTTCTGCAGAAGCTGAAGTCGGCAAACCAAATATTATTTCCAGATGAAAAAAGAAAGAGAATTCGACGTGAAAGCTCCTAGTCGCTTGCTTGAATTTATATTCTTTTGAATGTCAGCAACATATTTTTTGTTATCAAACAATTCAGCATATGTATGAGTTCAAGCAGAGGTGAAGGGTTACCATACAATTCGGCGTATGTTACAAGAGGCTAGAGAACAAACTCAGTAAAAGAACTCTGTCTCCTTGTGAGTGACGTGTGTAGTGTAGTTATGTTGAATTTGTTTTATAGAATAATCTTTTGATACTGAAGGGCATTCTTCCATTGACATTTGACAAAAACTAACCTTTCATTTCACGTCAATTTATTAATTAACGTTAATATGCAATTAACTGAAAAAAAATTATCGATAGAACAACTCTTTTGAATGAATAATTTTCAGTATTCATTCACGAAGATTTCCTTTGTTCACAAAAATAGTCACAGCACGTTTTGTAGTGCGGGAGTTGGGTTATGACCTTGGGACCACGTGTTGATAATTAGAATATTTCAGAAGGTTTTTTTTTTCGAGAAGTTGCTGGCTAGAGTTCGTGGAAATTTATTCAAAAATACATAATTTCTTGTTCTGAAAATAATTCGCAGATTCAATATTTGAAAAATACAGAGACAGAGATATGTCGTATAGTAGTAACTATACTTCATTCACTTTTATTTTAGCAGTCGGTTGGCCATGGAAATTTGACACATTTCACTCTGTATAGTACGAAAATGTGGGGTTATGAAGCTTGTCAAAACATTTTTGGGTTTTAAATCAACGCTATGTTGCCCGTTCTACGTAAAAGTTTCTGTTATTACGTATTTTAGCACAATGTCGAATCTCTTCAGAAAATATGTGACGAACATAATTAAAGATTATATGAACTGATGGAAGGCATAACAAATCCAGTTATTTGCATGGAAAATACAAGAGATCAGTACAATATCATAATATGCACTAGCTTGAGGAGAGTTAATGTTCGTTATCTTCTTTGGCTTACATCATTTGTAGATTTCAAAAATTAACTCGAAGATGAAATGCATATGATGCAGTGGTTGGGAATGGGTATCTCTCGAAGGAATTAACAGATATGATATTACAAGAATGTTAAATTCTTCAACAAAAATTATCTTGCATCAATATAAGTAAGAGGAATCGAAGGAAGTTTCAAGTTGAGATGAACTTCACCTCTGTACAAAAATTTCACATGAATAAACAAGTAACAGGGCAACTTGCGTGTATTTGTGGCTATTCATCTTAATACATTGATGTAATAATAATAATTATATGTATTTATTAGTACCTCAAGACATTTACATTGTATAGGACAAGTCAAATGAAAAATAGCAAAATCCATTGTAGGGAACTTATTCTCCGATGACATTTATCGAAAATCCTGTAGTAAACTTTCCGCATTAATTCACTCAAACATAAAATTCTCACATGCCACCACTTTTTTGAGTCTCCCAATAGAAGGAAATTCTTTGTCATCCTCTTCATTTACAATCTTTCTGATTGTGGAAATATTCAGCTGAAATATAAGTCGTTTAGATTCAGATGAAACATTATATAAATTCTCTTACATTGAATATGTTCGCTACCGTCTGACGTATTGTGGATTTTAGAATATCAGGGTATAACTATTTGAATGAGTGGACCTGAATTCTAAATAGCACTTCCTGAAACCCTGTCTCTTTTTTCAATCACTTTCGGCATTTTCGTAATATTAATTGATATAAGTTGTGGCAACGGCGTTATGACATTAACGACATTTCATGAGTGCCAACCTTACTCCGTTCTAGTTACAAAAACTTGAGAAAATTATTTCATGGCCAACCGACTGCTAAAATAAATTTGAATGAAGTATACATATGTTCACTTCATCGGAACATTTCGATATAATGTTACATGCAACCACTAAGGAAGTGAAGATGCGGAATTCGCAAATTTAACATTATGTTAAGGTCCACAATGCTAAATCCTCGTTACATCCTTGATAATTCCCCAATAAGCTCTTCAATGCGATATATTTTGATACTCCCTGCAAACTTCCTGATACATTTCTGGTTGACTGGATTATGCTTCTGAACTATCAGGACCGATTTATTGAACCATCGTTAAACTATCCAATAGGTGAATGAACTGGCCCTCCATATTCATTTCTTTCTATCGTATTCATAAAAATACCTCATAAGCTGGATAAACTTGACGAGAAATTTGTATTATTCGGGGCGCCCCAAGACAAGTAAGAGAGAAAATATCGCGTGAACTTGGAGAAGTAAAGAAGTAGTAAAGAAAAGTATTTTGGGGTTGTAACTAGGAACAATCAGTGCGGCTATTTTCAGTATTATTTTTCCCAATGTTTTGTCAGTCACATGACATCAGATTCAGAATGGTAAATGGAACAATCTGTATATTTGGGCATTTCTATGTTCCTTTAGAAAAAACGATTCTAACAAACGATCCCAGTTTGGATTAAGGGTTTTTCTTGAAAATGTTTGATCTTAGAACATCACAACAAAAGTGATTGAAAAAATGGGTATGTTATTCGTGAATTCGTATTTTCCGACAACTTGATTTGATTTTAAGGGAGGGTGAAACCAAAATACCCCTAAATTAATTAGAAGGAGGATGACTTTATTTTTTGATTGCGAATAAAGCAAAAATTTTGAAAATTTCAGCATTACACCTCGTTTTAGTACAGTTCCAAAATGTGGGAGAAAAGTTTATTTATGGAAATACCTTTTATAAAGAAGAAAATGAAAATATATAACTGAAATCTGCAGCCTTCTTGACCACCGCGTTTACCTAACCTGTCGTGATTTTCCAATCCTTTGTCTGAACGTCGACAGGTAGATTGGTCCCAAAGTCTCTTTGAAGCTGCTACGCAATTCAGATTTTACATTTCTGGTATTCGCAACGATAACCAGAAGTGTCTTTCAACAAATGCTATGCAGCTTGCAGTTGACAAAATCCTGGAGAAATACCAAAGCAAATTTTCTTCCGCAACCAATATTCCATACATTTCGGGCCCATACGTATCTTACGAAATTTCCAGCTGAACTCCATCAAAGTCCTGTCGCATCCAGAAGCGTTTTTATAAATATCCGAGGAAGCCACGAATACGACTCGGTAATAATTCAGAACCGCATAGTTCACAGGCTGGGTCGTCATCAGCATTCGGAACATGCATCGACAGCGCTGAATAGAATATAAGAGACGTATATACGACGGACTCATTTTTACAGCCGGATATAAACTCAGAAGTTGCAGACTTTCCTTTCTCCATAAACAGATTCGGCGATCAGCGATGGCGGCGGCGTCTCCATACATCACGTAGTTTGTCTCTTCAGACGACAGTGTGTCGAAATCGAAGAAAATACCCCTCGGGGAGAAATTCGCAGGCAGACGTAGTCGAAGGCAGGAGTTTGGAGGACCAAATTGCCGATCGTGTTCTTGAGAGGGATTTGTTGGGAACTGATGATGGGTAATTTGGTATTCCTTGATGGTTGGGATGTGTCGTTGGGGTAAGATAACAGCGCTGTTGGAGTAATAAGATTTTCATCGTTGTCGTTGGAATGGAATGGAAGTAGAATTCAGTTGCACCTTCAGGAAATAATGGAGTTTATTCATTATTTTAATAGGCAGTTCGACTCAACACTCCAGCTAGGGACAGAAATAGATAAGGAATAGAAGAGAACTCTGAACGACAAATTTTTTTATTCTGCAACTAGGTGGGTCTGAAAATTCTATTCGAAGGTATCACTCCGATGTGACTGGCATCCGATTTTCATTATAACTGAGTAACAAACTGCACTATTTCCACGACATTCAATGTGAAAGAATATTTTCCAAAATCTCAGTACAACTAGTGAGACAAGAAATTAATCTATGTGGACAGATTAGTAGAAGCCCGTTGATCTGATTCCCTCTCCGACATAGCTCGGTCTTTGGCTCTTGCAATTTGCCCTGTGACATCGCTTGGGCCTTCGGCCCTCGCAATTGGCCCTTCGACATAGCTCCGGACTTCGGCCCTAGCAATTCGCCCTTCGACATAGCTTGAGCCTTCCGTCCTCACGATTCGCTCTCATACATGTTAAGATTTAGATGTTTATGAGAGGAAAACCAGTTCAAATCTAATTTCTCATATGGCCGTAAAAACACCTCAGAATGTCTAGCCGCCATTCTTTTCATTATCTTGACAAAAAAACGATAGAACCCGTTGAAATCGAGAAAAAAACACACATTTTTAATCGAAAATGTCCTTCAAGCGCGTCAAATAAAACTCGCCTGTAAAGATTATACGAGTAGATTAGAAAGGTAGGAAACGAAGCGACTAAAGTGATGTGAGCGCCATCTGTGTTTCAAATGTGTTTAAGGCCCTAATGGCCGTTTGCACCGTTTCTCTAAACAACGATTATATTCTTACACAACGTTTAATTCCCTAACCGGGTTGCACCGTTCATAAACGTTGATTATAAGTCCCTTAAACGTTGTTTAAACTAATCGCAGAAATTTGCTCGATTAAAACGTTGATTGAAGTAATACTTCAAATTCGATTGACAACTGTGTTTTCTATTTGTGTTGATATAAAATTCGAATTAATAATGGATGATTTGGAAGATGAGATATTACTTGATGATGATCTTGATGCACTTGGCAATATCGAATTTGAATTTCCCAGATGTTTTCCCCGTAGAAGAAATTATTTCGAATATACAGAAACATGAAATTTCTGAGATTTCAGATAGACATTTTGATCAAAGAGGTTTTGAATGTTTTGATTCTCGTACCGCCTTTTATTTATCAAGCTCGTTCTAGTTGCTGATTATTGAAATTTTGTCTAATTTCTTGGTGAAAACCTCAAAATATCTTTCGAAAATCATTGTATGTTGAAGAACTGTGGATCAAATAAAACGAATTTTACTGAGGAAAATGGGAATGTAAGTATCAAAACTGTTAACATGTGCTACGTGGATGAAATAAAGGCCTGCAAACACTGACTACACCATGTGCAAGTCGATTGAGAACTGTTCATCCACGTCAATTGTTGTATGCAGGAAGCATATTTTGCAAGAAGGGCCACTTAGGAGAAATTATGACTTTTATACGTCCATTCAAAGATTCTCAATTGCTACTCCTTCAATATATTCAGAAATCCAAAGGTTTTATCGATTTCGCTTTGGGTATTGAGGAACTGTCAAATTGTTGTTTGGAAAGTCAAAGTTCTATGAAACCTGCTGTGAGTGTTTCGTTCATTCATTAATCAATTCGTATATTGTGTCATAAAGAGACCATATCATAAAGAAATTATAAAGAAACTGTACTGACGGGCTAATATACAGGTCTTGTATACCTCAGTGAAGTTTTTTTTTTAGTTGAGGTTCTGAAAATTCTGTAAATAATATGTAAGTAACTGAAATGTGTATGCTATGATGATACATTGAATATTTGTTATATTAATGTCTGATATGAATTGTACAAATTCAACTAAGTTTATTAATTCTTAACAGCTTATTGAACAGAAATAACACCTTTGACGTATAGCAGATCACCATACATACTTCTGTGTCCTAATCAAAGCTCTATCCGTTGTCCATAATTTCAAATTTTTGTGAAGTTTTTATAAATTGCAAATAAAAATATAGCACATCCCTCAGCGTGTTTCATTGATATCAATTGATTCCGAACAATGTTCAAATGAAAACTAACATTCTGATCACAAAACGAAACTATACTTTTGTTTTGTTGCTCAGGATGTTTGTTTTATGGTCTGAACAAAGTCGATATTGAAATTCAAAACAAGGAATAGAATTCGCCCCCCACTATTATAAAACAGAAAACTGTAATTAAACAGGATTTCTGTATTGACAGTACGTTTTCAGCGCTATCTCATTGTCAAATGTGTTTTCACTGACCAAAATGTAGTCAATTTTTAGTACCAGAGATATGTGGGCGTTTCCTATATGTCTACTCTATAATCTTTGCTGATAACATTCTTATAATGTCATATGAACCCTGAGCGAACTCCCCTCAATAGCGAAATAGAATGATCCATTTCCTTTCTATGATTACTGTCATTGGCTTAAATTTGCAATGATAGACGTCAAAATTCACCATTTCCTTACGCTTTTTTCGAACATTTTTATTCGGAAGTAAGAGAAGGCGTATGTTTTGAGAGATTTTATTGTTCTCGGAGAAGAGTTATACGGCTATCAATTCATCGGAGATTACTCGGTCTAAGAGGAGCATTTTTCCGGACACTTTTTTCTGCAGAAACCGTCTGTTTCGGTTATTATGTTAGACGAAAACGTCATTTTCGCTAATTAATTTGAAAATGATTGGTAATGTCTTTTTTCTATTTTTAAAAACCTCAAATCTTCACGTCTCAACATGGCCGAGTAAAATTTTCCCCAAATTAACAACACTTTCGACCGACCCTATATCATCATTTCTCATCACTACTAAAAAAACTATAAAATATAAAAATTAATTTCTGGCTTCAGTCAGGAAGCTTGATTTTCGAAATTCATAGAAATACTTATCGATGGAATTTATTGAAACTTGTGCGGTTATTCACATATGCTGGGATCTGGTCAGAAAGATATCAATCATTTCAATATTCCAGGGCCGAACTCATTGATCTTCATTTGAAATGTTCGGGGTTAAAATATAACTTGTTTCGAATTTAAAATAATTGTTTTGCTATTCAGAGAAAATGTAATACCACTAAAAGTTCTCACATCTACAATTCCTTTTTTATGAATTATTGATGTTAGACAATTAATAATAAATGTAGTGATAACATTTCACAAGAAAAACAAATAACGACAGAAAATGTTGAGGGTTTCTAGAAGATATAAGCTGAATTTTGACGTTGAACTGTGTTCAAAAATATTCACAACATCTATTCTGTATGACGTACGTCACTAGTTCAGTCTTCGCCAAAATGAATAATTTTGAAAGGTTGACATAGAGATAGGATGACAAGACGTATTTTTGAAAACCTACGAAATATCTTTCAAAAATGCTCATGCCAAATACAGCTCTAGAATCAGATTGCATCAGAAATAACAGAAACAATTTTTTGTAATCTGTGGATTTAGAAATGTATCCCCGAGTTTCAAAAAGCTCGATCGGGGAATCAACGCTTGATTGACGAATAGACGTCAATTTGTTTTCAATCGATAATTCAGTCATGATCGTTCAGAATATCATTCTCGTATCAAATTAGGATGTTCATACGTCCCTTCAATTATTCTCAATTGCTTCTTGTTCAATAAATTCAGAAAAGAAAAGTTTCAATAATCTCGTTTTACTAATCGAGTGACTGTCAAACCTTTGATCGGACAATCAAACCTTCATGACACCTGGGGTATATTTTGGTCATTTATGATTCTTGCGTTGTTTTCTGTCATAGCAATGTCATAACTTTCAAAGAATTATGAGACGACTACCTTCATCCACTGAACTTCATTGAATCTCGAGAAAGATCATTTTGTATTATTTCCATCCAACGTAAAAACAATAATGAATAAAAACACGAAAAGTACCCTGTGATGCGGCAAAATAATCATGAACCATGTCTGTCAATTTTTCTCGGCAACTTATCTTCCTCCTCTTCCACAATATCAGACAATATAAATGGAAGTATTCATTGCAGCAAACTGTGGAAGAGATATTGTTACTGTAGGGACGGACTCTCCTCAGGGAACATATCAAAAAAGATTTTTATTCGGTTTGAACAGAGGGGGAACGTCCGATAATCTGTCGAGATGAATGACGTTTTTCCACGTATTTTTCTCT
This sequence comes from Coccinella septempunctata, assembly GCF_907165205.1. NCBI lineage: Eukaryota > Metazoa > Arthropoda > Insecta > Coleoptera > Coccinellidae > Coccinella > Coccinella septempunctata. Next base: position 20,316,054 of record NC_058196.1, read on the forward strand.
GCATGGTTTTTGTGCGTATTCTCTTGATCCAGAGGCGTGATGTGCGTTGTGATTATAAGGGAAATAAATCTTTGTGGTTGATGAAGTTCCCTGGGAATTTTTTCATGCTTTCACCTGAGCAACTCATCTCAAGATGTTGAATACGCACGAAGGGTTGATTAACTGCAGTTCGTTGTAGTAAATGGTTAACTCTAAATAAGAGCTTTTTCCATGTACTGTATTTACTATGAGTTGAAAATTAAATCGATATGTATGTAATAGATAAATCTGCGTTATTCTTCTGCCCAACTTCATGTAAGACTAATGAATATTCACATAATAAAAAGATATGTTGATATGCACGAAACTAAATGTAAGTTGAAAATTAACTTGAGCTTACCGAATTGGCACCTACAGGTACTTTATTTTAGCAAGAAAATGACTTTACGTAAACACACAAAAAACTGTTGAGTATGAATACAGTACGAATGATAATTTGTGTTGGTTATTTTCCATTTAATGCTCAGCAAATATGCGTTGATGATTTTCAACCATCGGTGCTCCTCTGAAATGCATATTGCGTATCGAGATTTTCTGTGAAAATATCGAATAAAAAGTTGGTGTTCCATTCGAGAAAATCTAGTTTGTGCCGTTTTTCTATCGAGTAACAAGACGAGCAATTTTTTCACAAAAATAGTTTTTTTTGCTTGTTTTTTTTGATCTTATCCCCAGGATCTCAGTAACCTGTTTTCAAAATTTTGGATCCCTAAAAATGTCTTTTCTGTGCCACAACGTATGCAATGCTTAAAACAATAGACAACTCACAATATAATAGAATAATATCACCTGTATAAGGATGAAATTTACATCAATTACATGAAAAACAGGGTTCAGCTAAAATGACATCGCAGTATGAACAGATACATTAGAAAATCAACACGACAACGAACGACAAAATTCTCGCATAATAATGACATACATTTCATTCATTCATTCCTTGCCGTATCTCGTTACCAAGAATACATCTACAAAACTATCGGTGCGATCAAACTTATAATTCCTTAGGGTTACTTGAGACTCTGTGCCCTCTTGTGACTGAAGAGACCCTACCCTGACCCACAGATCCTTCCACACTCCGGGAATGGATATTTACCAACCAGATCTGGCTGCTGCTGTATTCTTCTCGAGTCTTCATTATAACAGTGGACCAAAGACCTCCACTGTGATCTGTCTAACCCAGTCATGATTGGCATTAACTGATTTTAGCGATTGATGTAGTATATCCTCAAATCGCTTTTACTGGCCTCCTGGTTGCCGAGCTGCCTCTGTGAATTCCCCATACAGAGCTATTTTGGAGAGTCTTGTGTCTTGCATCCTGAGAATGTGACCGCTTCTACTGAGTCGGGCCCTCGTTGCTTGAGTCTCAATCATCATAACAACGCGCTGCAAGACTTACGCAATTGAAACTTTTTGGAACCATCTGATGTGAATTATTTGTCTTAGATGACGTTGTTGCGTTCGTTCAAGCTGTTTAATATGTCGCCTGTAGGGCGTCCAGCTTTCGCTTCCGTGAAGAAGAGTTGGGAGGACCACTGCCTTGTAAACAGCTGTCTTGGTCTTCAGATTGAGGTCGTGATTTTGAAACACTCTGACCTTTAGCTTCCAGAATGCCGAATTGATACGGTTCTGTGTTTCTATGTCCAGGTTAACCCTAGTATTTATGAAGCTTCCCAAGTATTTGAACTGCTCGACCTGCTCTGAAGTTCCATTCTCCAGGCTGACATCTCTTTGAAGGCTTTCTGGCGGACTTACCAGGATTTTGGCTTTCTCAATATTGAGTCTAAGGCCTAAAGCTTCGTATATATGTTTATAGGTGTCCAACATTATGGGTAGATCCTCTGAGCTTCTAGCGATAAGGACGCAGTCGTCTGCATATCGAAGTTCCGTGATAAACTTTGTACGGGTTTTTGCTCTGAGGCGCTTCAGGTTAAACAGGCCTCCATCAACTCTGAATCTTATTCCAACACCTTAAGAGGTGCCTGTAAGCAGGCATACTCATGTCAGCAATTATCGAGACAGCTATGGCGAAAATATTGAACAGTAAATGCGCTAACACGCAGCCTTGTTTTATTCCAGAGTTGGTTAAGAAATGGTCGGTTGTAGAGCCTTTATGCTGTATTCTAGCGGTGTTTTTGGTATGAAGGCTTTCACCTCTTACACACTGCTAAGAATTTTTCGGGTACTCCAAGGCGTCCCGTTATTTTCCATAGCGCTCTCCGATTCACCGAGTCGAAGGCCTTACATAAATCGATATAGGCTGTATAGATCCTTGATTGTTGTTCACGGGACTTCTTCTGCAGCTGTCACAATCACATAGCATAAGAATGATATGTTTTTCATATAAGCGGCCACGTCGTATCGTTGAAAATATTTTAGTCAGATAGATACGAGGCGCGAACCCTAGTACACTAGTTTTCAGAACACTCCTATGATCCTTCTCCGTAAACGTCTAATTGGCAACTCACCATTGGAAGCCCTGTATGTTATGCATGTTTTTCTTTAATTACTATTGTTCTCAATTTGAATCGATACCTGTTTCTATTGATTTCGCACGTTCCTTTCATCTCCTTTGATTTCCTCGTTTGACGCGCAAAATATGGTGAGTATCTCGCGAGATATGTAAATTGGGAATAGAAAAAATAATAGAAGTCCTCATTGTTCCTTCATCGATATGTCACTCATATCGTATTGTTTTTTGTCACACATAATGATATTCCTAATAAAGTATTACCGAATTATTCTGGACAATCGTCCAGAATAATTTTCTCATCGATGATGGATGAAAACGTAAGCGATGAATATCTTCAATATTGTCAAGGAATTGAGAATATCCCGTGGAGGTTGTCCAATAAAATTCGAAGCTGTTGTGATGTAAAGGAGTCTTGGAGTTGGAAATTTATTGGAAGACTTTTATTACAATCGTTATGAATGGAACTCGCTTGTTGGAAATTCAGATTTGAATATTTTTCCTTGTTCATTGAAAGATTATTTCCTTCACACCACTTTGAGTTGATTTTTTGATGTGAATTCTTGATTACAATCAATAGATGTCTTCAATATTAAGTCCAAGAGAATAACCAACATATTCAAGCAAAATTTTAGGAATCACCAGATCGTCCCTTTCCATTTGACCGATATTCAGGTGGAATATGAATTGGAATTTCCAGGCCCAACCCTGTCAAGAAGAATGGATCGCTTCAGGCTAAGAATTCCCCCAGGACAGCTCGTTGTAAGATGTGAAAAATAAAAGCACTGATTTCCTATGGACAGATAAATAAATGACGGCCATTTCTTTTTCCTTCCCTTCGAATGAAAAAATGCTTCGCATGTGACATAAATATAGCGTTGCTTCGCCTTCACTGATGAAAATTGATCGTGAAGGAAGTATTGGTTGATCCTCGATTTTTCTGATTGATATCACAAGAGAACTGTGGAGCATATGAAAATATGATATCCATTATAATTCAATCTGGGAGGATTCTGCATTTTTTGAAACTTTTTAGGGTTTTCACTCCCAATCTCTGGAAAAAATAAATTAAAAAATTGTAATAAACGATTTGCACCTGCGTAAATTCTTGCACTAATTTGTTAGGAGAAAATCGAGTAGAAAAAATTGTTACCTGACAATGAACTGGGTAAAGAACTTTGAAATTATAATTTTATATTGTAACGTTTCGCAGTCTATATCAGACGAAAATCAATTTCCGAAAATCTTCTGAATTGTAGCTTTTATTTGACATTAATTGTCAATACATAGAAACAGAGACTGCATAGAAAAGTTGATTCATTTAATTTTGAAGTTAGTTGATGACAGTTCCCTCCCCAGTAAATTAATTCAAATATGATGGATTGCAATAACACTAAAATTCTAATGACAGAACGGGATCATTATAAACGAAAGATTGAAGATTTTGTTAGATCAAAATAATAATTTGGCCAATTATTCGGTAGGAATAGATCACATTTGGATTAACTCACTGAAGAGGGAATTGTCATCCAGTAATTTCAAAATTAAATGAATCAATGCTTCTATGCAGTCTCTGATTCTATGTATTGACAATGTCAAATAAAAGCTACAATTCAGAAGATTTTCAGAAATTGATTTTTCTCTGATGAAGGAGTCTTATATAGACTCCGAAAGGTTACTATATATAATTATAATTTCTAAGTTCTTTTTTTCAGTTGTAGTAATAGTTGTACGAATTTCATCAGAAATTTTTTTTACCGAAATATTTGCCGAATCATCATACCTGAATGATCAAAGTGTAGTTAGTATACAGGGTACTGCCATTTCTTTGAAGAATTGATAGATAACGAGTTTCTTATCCCAGAAAGTTTAAATAGAATCAAGTAACTCTCCATATCATAAGAATGCATGATCAATAAAAATTGTAATATTAATGGAAAATTGCTCAAAAGTGGAATTTCTTACTAACATATTTTGACATGAGTGTTGTATTCCCGAATTAAAAAAATCTTCGTTAATTTCTAGGTCATTGGGTCTTTCTTATCAAGTATTGGTATCGCGTATAACCAAATAATTCTTGGTTCAAATAAATGTACCAACGGTATTGACAAATTGAAACCAATTGAAATTCTTCCATCGTACGTTTGGTCCTACGAAACTTTCGAGGCAGCAGTATAAAAGCGATCGGTTATACGATATTCGATATCAGTGAATCTTCAGCTGTTTCATTGTGATACATTCGTAACGATGGCATTCAAGGTAGGTTCAAGTGTTGGTGTGCAATTAGTACCTAAGAAAAATGGAAACGACGAAAATTTTGTGTTGTGTTGTGATGCATTCAAAGTTCGGATGGAGTGTTTTTCGTACTGCAGTTGAGAGCTCTACATCTCATTTTTCAATGAAGTTTTCATGGAGTTATTTCATGATAAGTTACGATAATTCACGAATCTATAAAAAGTTCCAATAAGTTACTCATCAAGTGAGATAGGAGTCCCTGACGGCCTAGCACTATAACTATGAGCTCAATATGGGCCTATGTGAATTGGCTGACGCACCTAGTAAGGTGCAATAAATTATTACAATCTGACTGCTCAGTAGGATATTGAAGAGCATCGTGAAGAGGATGTTTCCAAGAAAAACTCGAACAACCTTCATCGTTACCCACATTGTAAGGGGTAGTTTCTTACGGAGTTGGTATGGAAAAAGACGGATGACGGGGAGTTTGAAGTGAAAAAATGCGTGCCAAAATGATATCTGACGACAAGTGCTTGATGGATAGCTTACTGCCTTCTGAGGCAACACCTATTGTGGTCTTAAAATGCGGAATCAGCCTACGTACTTGTTACTACATACAAAGGGAGATACCATCTACAACTTGAAGAGGGTGGCAGCTCTCAAATATAACTGCAATTCAGTGTTTGTACCGCAGAAAAAACTGATAACTTGTGAAGGTTTTACGAGTTTATATTCCTGCAATATATCACTGATATTGATGCCACTCACTTCGACAAAAGTTATTGTTTTGGTAACTGTTATAATCCAGCTAGGAGCTAGAAGTAGAACAAACTTTCTATAATTGTGATTTTTAATGGTTATCAATGTTACCATGACTCACGAATACCCAGGCTTGAAAGCTCTGTTGGTTCGGTTTATAATGGGCAACTTCAATAATTAAACTGCATGTAATAGAACAGTGATCCTGTACTACATGATATTTTTTTCCCTTGAATGAAATTAAAACGTTATTCATACAAATATTTTTTTCAGCTTGTACTGTTGGCAGCCGTAGCCGTAGTGGCCAAAGCGGGCGTAGCCCCAGTCGCCGTTGCTGGTCCAGCCGTTGTCGCCAAATTATCGGACGATACTTTCGACCCCAACCCCCAATACTCCTTCGCCTACGACGTCCAAGACACCCTGACTGGAGACTTCAAAAATCAGGTTGAAAGCAGAAGCGGCAACATCGTTCAAGGACAATACTCTCTCGTGGAACCCGATGGCACCCGCCGTATTGTTGACTACACCGCCGATCCAATCAACGGTTTCAACGCAGTCGTCAGTAAATACCCACTCGGCGCTGTGGTGGCCAAAGCCGCTCCTGTCGTAGCCGCCCCTGTTGCCGCCAAAGTAGTCGCTCCTGCTCCTGCTGCTCCAGTCGTGACTGCCGCCAGGTTTGCCCCCGCTCCAGTAGTGGCCGCTCCTGTTGCCGCGAAGGTGGCCGGTATTCCAGCTCCTGTAGTGGCAGGTCCGGCTCTGGCCCGTTTTGCCTCTCCCTACTATGCCCCAGCGCAATACGCAGTTGCAGCACCCTTGAGTTATCCAGCTGGATTAGCGAGGGTGGCAGCTCCCTTGACCTATGCCGCGTTCTAATTTGAAGATTTCTCTATTTTATCCGGTTGTAAATATTGTAAATTGTCAGTTTTTCATACCGAACAATAAATGTTCATCAGCATCTCATGTTTTTTGACTGTAAAACCCTTCCATTTTATTTCTGACTATTCTGTCAGAAATCATACTGACATTTGACAGGCTTATAATAAAGTGGAACTGCAATAGTTGCTACAGGAGGTTGGACATGTTCTGAGGTGATGGTCTGTTTTAATTAATTATTGGTGGAAATTGAGAATACTTTGTTGAAAAGTGAAATTGAACTCATTAAGATGGTGTCTCCATGATAGATGAGTAATTTAACAGATTATCATTTTTTTAGTATATAATTAGCCACGTTTCTAGAACTGGAAATGCTCTCTATGAAGACGTAAAAAGGATTATGTAACTTTCAATCCCGACTTATAAGTTGGAATTTCGTTAATCCTTCTGCAGATTTGCTATTTCAAACCCTGAATATTTCTGATATGATATGTATGATATTTGATGCAAAAAAATTATTTTGTATTTTCAAGGAAAGTGTTGACTTAATTCGGTAGATTTGTTAGGTTTTGTTCTCACATTTATAATTTTGTCACAGAATACTTGAACTACCAAAGTGTGCCAGAGGATATAGCAAAGTATTTGCAATTTAAAAATTCATCGGAAAAAATTTTAAGAGTAGACCTGCAACAGTAAATATGGAATTATAATTTGAACCAGGAACACTTCAGTATTGAAAGTACTCAATTATGGTAATGGATGTGAAATAATCAGTAGAGGAAATTTTCAAGTCGTCTTTTCACCAAAAGAAAGCCACAAGAAAATTAAATCAAAATAGCATTTTAACACTATACAGGGTGGCCATTTGAAAACGAAACAGACGAGATTACAGACGAAATAAATTTTTTCGATAGAAACGCTCGGACAGGTCGATTTCTGTTTCGAGGGGGACAACTTAAGATGTAGGTTACGGACGCATAGCGCTTCAACCCTTGCTACTACAACCCTCACCCCCAATTTTTGAATAGGGAAGATGGGGTGAGTGATACCTCATTTGAAAGGTATTTTTATACTGATTTCAGCACAGTAATTGTTTTTTAATTTTATGCATTAGTTCTCGAAATATTCTAAACTAAGTATTTGAAAATGAAGTGGTGTTTTCATGGCACTTGTAGTGTTGTTTTGTGAAAAATCGACATTTTGAGCTTCAAAACAATCATGACTGTGGCTTCCTTCCTCCAATCCACTGACATAGAAATCTTTAATCAAGATGTCGAACAAACAAAGCGTATTGCGAAGGAGCTCAATCTTGCTGAAACTCAATCTAAATTATCTTCGATATAATTTGGAGTATTTCCAATAACATGCGGTAACACTTGATCGATAGAAATCTCCAAGAAGTCCAAATACGTACATATCTCTAATCAGTAAGCCAACTCAATGATCTGTTCGTAATAAATAAAAAATTATCGATTCTGATTTTTTTGAAAAAGATATGAATTCAATAATCAACAAAATGAAGGAAGCCACAGTCATGGTTGTTTTGAAGCTCAAAATGTCGATTTTTCACAAAAAAACACTACAAGTGCCATGAAAACACCACTTCATTTTCAAATACCTACTTAGTTGAGAATATTTCGAGAACTAATGCATAAAATTAAAAAACAATTACTGTGCTGCAATCAGTATAAAAATACCTTCCAAATGAGGTGTCACTTACCCCATCTTCCCTATTCAAAAATTGGGGGTGAGGGTTGTAGTAGCAAGGGTTGAAGCGATATGCGTCCGTAACCTACATCTTAAGTTGTCCCCTTCGAAACAGAAATCGACCTGTCCGAGCATTTCTATCGAAAAAATTTATTTCGTCTGTAATCTCGTCTGTTTCGTTTTCAAATGGCCACCCTGTATAGCTTATACATTCAAGAATGTTAGATATTTCTGATTGAAAACAAAGATTTGTTTTCTCGACATCTTAATCTTAAAACGGATTATTATAGAATATTGTCCTATAATTCGCCCAAAAACAAACTATACACTATTCAGAGGCAAACAGAGTGCAGATGCTTAAAATTTTTCGACAAACTGCCTAAGTATATACAGAAAATAGATACATTGAAACTTCTCAAGAAGAAACTTTTTGAGTTATTTTTACAAGGGTTGATTTTCTATCAGAGTTAGTTAGTGGATCCGATAAGTTGGGCTAATTATGCCCAGATTATTACCATTCAAATAGTTATTATAATAATAAAACTGCAACATCCGAAGATGAAACTTCTCCGGTGTATAAGGCCATAATATTGATGTACGATCATGTACCTAACACAATTAAATTGCTCAATAAAATTAAAAACAAACCATCAAATGTACCAGAATGTATCATGACCAACCGATTGCTTTTATGAAAGTAAATGGAGTATAGATGGAGTCTAATGTCAAGCTAAATGGACAGCTCTGGTATCGTTAGCAGTGGCGTAACATAGACAATGGGTGAAGTTAGAAAGAGTATAAGTTGAAATATATTCAACTATTTTGTTTATCCGATGAACAAATCACATGAAGAGCTGCAGATACTTCCAAAAGTGAGTCCCAAAGACACAAATAGAATTTACAAAAAAAAGTATTTTGTCGAGTATTCACAAGGTTGGCAAGCGTTTCTGAACTCGTCATTGCATGTTTCTCACGCTTTATCTTTTCGATGGTACAAGTATTTTTATAGCCAATTACAATTCACAGTCCATAACAGTTTTATGACGGCGTGAATGTGGATTGAGAATATGTAAATGTGCTAGGTAGAAATTAAGATATTCTATTTCTTGTCTCTTTTCGACAATGGGGTTGAAACTTTTTTATTTAATCATTGCGTACCTATTTCCACTTTCCTATTTACTGCAGAGAGATGCGAGACGAAATAGGACATCTAATATCCTGGGATTACTAAAACCGAAAAGAATCAAAGTGATTCGTTGAGAATCTGGACGCCGCCGCAGATCTATAAATTTTAAGGTTATGGGGTGTGAACTAGGTGAGCGTAAATCTGAGGTTGGAAGCAGTTACCATTGTTTACGACACGCCGCGAGACCAGAGCTAGAAGGAAAAATGTAAAAAAGGCAGATTTATCACTTCCATCTCAGTTGGAATGCACTCCTCAATCGTATAGAGAAGAATGTTATCAGGAGGACTTATTTCAACGTAGGTACACATCCTGAATTATGTCTTGTTTATGCCGCATTGCGAGTTCTGAGTGTTTCCAAGAGATATTTCTTCGAATGTACACTTTTCGAATGAAATTATTTTCGAAATGTAGGTTTTCATTCATTTGATGTGATGAATCTTCTCCGAACACATTTCTTCATTAGGACCATGACATACCACAAAAATGCCAGAAATTCAGAAAACCCAACTTTTAGAAGTTAATTGAACATTGAACGCTCACAGATGAATACTCGACTATTTCGAAAAACCAAAGCATTTTTCCTATTTTCTCTTATAGTGCGTCGTTTTCGAGTAATTTGATATCTGTGGAATTCGAAAAATTGTGCATTTCGCCGAATTCAAGTTCTCCAAGGTGATATTCCTTCGCCGAAACTGTTCACTACTGTCTCAGAAAATGCGTTCAAGAGGTTTGAGTAGCAAAACAAGGAAATTAAAATAGTTGGTGAAAATCTGAGCCATTTGCGCTTGGCAGACGACATAGAGTTGACTACAGACGACTTCGATGAGACCAAAGACATGATGAGAGCTTCAGGAAAAAAGAGCTTGAGAATGTGTTCGTTCTCTTCTGGCTGCTGTAGTTCTCGAGATCCCCTCAGTAGGCAACGAATATTGCCCACCCTGTACAGGGTGTCCCAAATTCGATTTCAGTGAAGGGATCTCCGGAAACTAGGATAGCTAGAGCAAATTCCATGACACATTTCCAGATCTTATTCTGAGAAACAAAGAATTGTGAAAACTGTGGCCTTCTACGTTTTTGATTTATTAGAAAAAGTTTTCATAACTTTTTTGTCTTTCAAGTTACAGATCTGAAACTTGAAATTTCTACAGGCACTTTTTTACGTTAAATCTATATAGTCATTTCAAGTATTCATAATGAGCTATGCAACCCCTGGAGAAACAAAATTCCCTTGGGAATAACAAGTTGGATCTAGGACTCTACACATTTGTGGATCTTTTAAACAGAGTTGCATTCAGCGATTGTACCCAATTTTCCTAATATCACAGATATTTTTTATTTTTGAACATGAAATTACTCGAAAACGTTGCATTAAACGAGGAAATATGAGGAATAATTTTATTTCGTAAAGACATAGCGTCCAACTTACTTTCAAGAGTTGGGTTCATTGAATTTTTGTTATTTTTATGGTACGTAGGTAAAGGTCATAATGAGAAATCTGGGAGATAATCTCTTGTGTTCGAAAATGATTCATCAAATAAATAAAAAACTATAATCCGTAAATCATTTCATTCGATAAAACCGTTTGTGAGAACTAAAAGTAACATTTTTTTATTATTTTTCAACAGCCTGTAGCATTCAAACCGAGCCGATACGGAAAAAATACTAACGGAAAAAAGGGTTTCTTATGACTTCAAGAATCTAATCTTAAAATATTTATACGAATCAAAAACTCACCTTATACAGGGTCTCAGGGTCTATTTAAAGGTGAGGCTTTTTTTAACAGAAGGTAGAACTGGTCAAAATGGAGCGTTTCACCAAAAATCACCTATACAAAACTTTCAAAATGACACAGTTGAAAAAAACATTCAAAATGATTACTGAAATAGATCCTAATACGACCCTAGACCGTTTGTTAGCTGAATTATCGCAAAGCAATGGAAGAAAAACTTATCGATTCGACCATGTGGTTTCGTTTAGGATATTGGCACATTACGTTGTAATGAAAATCGAAACTTAGGATTGCCTAAATTTTCTCATTATTTTTTAGTAATTTACAAGATTTTATGAACTAGCTCATTTTGATACCAACTGACAGAAGAGACTTAGGACACTAGTGTGAAAAAAAGGAATATTACTTCAAAATCTCTCCAATAAAATTCGTCTGAATCATTCGCGAATTTGTTCACAATGGGCATCAAAATCTTTCTATTCGAACATTCCAACCATATCGCTGTATCGATAATTGCTGACATGAGTATGCCCGTAAGAGGTGTTGGGATAAGATTCAGATTTGATGGAGGCCTGTTTAACCTGAAGCACCTCAGAGCAAAAACCCGTACCAAGTTTATCAAGGAACTTCAATATGCAGAAGACTTATCGCTAGCAGCTCAGAGGATCTACAGATAATGTTGGACACCTATAAACATATATACGAAGCTTTAGGCCTTAGACTCAATATCGGCAAAACCAAAATCCAGGTAAGTCCGCCAGGAAGGCTTCAAACAGATATCAGCCTGGAGAATGAAACTCTAGAACAGGTTGAGCAGTTCAAATACTTGGGAAGCTTCATAAATACTAGGGCTAACCTAGACACGGAAATACAAAACCGTATCAACTCGGCATCACGGGCATTCTGGAAGCTAAAGGACAGAGTGTTTCAAAATTACGACCTTAATCTAAAGACCAAGACAGCTGTTTACAAAGCAGTGGTCCTCCCAACGCTTCTTTACGGAAGTCAAAGCTGGACGCCCTGCAGGCGACATATTAAACGTCATCTGAGACAAATAATGCTCATCAGATGATCCCATAAAGTTTCGAATGCAGAAGTCTTGCAACGCGCGAGTTGTACAACAATCGAGATTCAAGTAACGAGAGCCCGATTCAGATGGAGCGGCCACATTCTGAGGATGCAAGACACAAGATTCCCCAAAATAGCCCTGTATGGCGAATTCACAGAGGGAGCCCGAAAACCAGGAGGCCAGTATAAGCGGTTTAAGGATATACTGCATCAATCCCTTAAATCAGTTAATGCCAATCATAACTGAGAACAACTAGCGTTGGACAGGTCACAGTGGAGGTCTTTCTTCTTCTTTTTGTAGATTTATTCCCGGTAACGGGATACAGCAATGAACGTAAAAATGGGATGTAATGGGGAAATATCATAGCACTTTTTCAACATAAGTAACATAAGCATTTTCAAGAAACTGCCTCGATTTTCTATATTTTTTTTCACCCCAAATTGCACGATACAACGATTATTATTCTTTCAAATGTCCTGATGCCTTTAAACCGATGAACTTGGTACTGAACCATCCATTGCTCAGCCATATGTTTATGTTTTGTTTTGTTTTTCCTAAGCCGGAGTCACCTTCCACTAAAGCTTAGGGGGCAACAATTTCCATGGTTTCCCCTACTTGAAATTCAATGAAATTTTGTCGAATTTCTAGGGGTTGTATCTCAGCCATCTTGGATACCTTAAATAAACAATTTTTGGTGAAACGACTTATTTTGATGAGTTCTTCCTTCTGTCAAAAAAGAACATCACCTTTGAAAACACCCTGTATTTGTATAATATCAGTAGAAAACCCTTTTGAGATAAATTTTTCCGAAACTTCAAAATTATTATTATTCGTTCACGTTCTTATCAAATTTATTTTCATACAAAAAAATATATATTTATAAAAGAGGAATAAAAAAACCATAACACTGAAACATTACCTATTTCCGAAAAATTTTATTAATGATGTAATGAAAAACCTGTTCAACATGCATAAAGATAATCGGTACCTAATTAAAATTATCATCCAATTACCCCATCTACCAGTTCAGTATCAGTACTTATCCCCGTACACGGAGACGTAAATTTCTTCTCTTCATTCGGAATAGCTGTAACGACCGCAGATAAACATACGGTGCCGGATAGTTTAACGACGATCGTTATTCGAAGCTTTGCGAGTTTGACGATCGTCCATAACTTAGCGAAGCCTACGACCTGATTGGCGCGGATTCTGAAACCGCTTTTATCCCCGGCGTCGAATCCTCAACGCAGCGTCATCCCGGCGATGTTTATGTTGACAGGTAATGTTGAACTAATACGTCTTCCAAGTTATTGACGAAGACGGTCTAGTCCATGAAGTTATCACCGTTGGGAATAATGCCCGGGTATAAATTTGATAGAGGGATGCATGACGTGAGACTGTAAAGTTGAATTCAAACTGTGCGCTGCAGGTGGCCATCTGATACGTGGAGTCTCGCAGTATTATTTTTTAAAGTCGAAGAATAAGGAAATGAATAAAATCCATCTATCCACTACCCTATTGGGTAGTTAATGCTTTGACTTCATTCAAAACATAAATAGATGCTATTGTGCAAGGACTGTAAGGTATTTTTTTATTATTATCCAGTGAACTCGGCATGAGATTCCGAGAATTCGAAGTATTCAACTTGCCAAACTCAGATTCCCGAAGCTCGAGGAATTTGTTGAAAAAGAATGAATAAACAAATAACAGTATTTATATAGGGTGAGTTTTTGACATCGACATAAAATTCAACAGTCGATTCTTAGGGTCGACTGTCGATTCTTAGGGTCGACTGTCGATTCTTAGGGTCGACTGTCGATTCTTAGGGTCGACTGTCGATTCTTAGGGTCGATTGTCGATTCTTAGGGTCGAAAGAAACACATTTTACTCAACCACTTTTGCCGATTAGGCCTAGATAAAGAAATAAACATTTTTTTCAACCATAGAATACTGAGATCTTGGGTTCAAAATATGAAGATGTGTTGAAAAGCGTCTTGTTTAAAGATTTTTGAATTATTATTGCTCACTACTACGAAATAGACTATTATTGTCATTCATATTCAATGATTTTTTTACTACCAGTGATGTGCGACAGGGACTATCAATAAATCTATTAGAATTTCATACTTGTCAAAGTCGAAATTCGTGTTGACCCGAATAAAAATATATAAAAGGATAATGAGCACTGGAAATAATGTACGTTACTGAAATGTAATAAAACCGTATAGGTTCATAATTCATAGGTTCATAATTCATTGTACGAGGATATATTGAAAAATTCTTAGCCTACTATGTAACCGAACAAAATTTCAATGTCAAAATATTTTATTACTCACAATATTCTCCTATAATTGGATACATTTATCACAGCGAACCTGCAACGTCTCTAGACCTTTCAAAAAAAAAAATGTTTATTCTTGCTCTGCAAACCAAAACTCCACAGCTTTCATTACCTCCACGTTGGAAGAAAATTAACGACCTTTTAAACTTTTTTTCAATTGAGGAAAGAGATGATAGTCGAATGAAGCCAAATCTGGTGAATAAGGAGGGTAATTCAAACCCTAAATCACGAATTTTTTGCATGGCAACATGAGATTTGTGTGCAGGGTCATTGTCCAGCAAAAACAAAATACCTTTGGATAGCTTTCCGCGCCTAACCTTTAATTTTTTTCTCGTAGAGTGGTCAGTAATATCGAATTGTATTCTCCGGTTATTGTTCTACCCTTAACCAAAAAATCAATCATGGCAATCCCAAATAACTGAAGCAAGAACTTTTCCAGCAGATTTTTGGACACGATACTTCTTAGTTTTTGGATAACCAGAGTGTCGGCATTCCATCGATTGTTGCTTTGTTTTTGGATCGTAGAAATATTCCCAAGTCTTATCCATAGTAACAATTCGGTTCTACATCGTTTTCAAATCGAGCACATATCGAACGCGATGCTTCTACCCTTGCATGCTTTTGGTCAACATTCAAACATTTGGGGATCCATATTGCAGCAATTTTTCTCATGTTCAAATTGATGAACTCGTTCGTATGAAATATTCAGTGCTTCAGATATCCGTTTTAGCCCAATTCGACGGTCTGATAAAATCATGTCATGAACTGCATCGAAATTTTCGGGGATTGACATAGAAACTGGCTTTCCCGATCGGTCATCATCTTCAATGGAAAATTTACCTCTTTTGAAGCTTGTAGTCAAATTTTTCACGGTCGCATACGAAGGACATTGATCACCAAGGGTGTTAAGCATATCTTCGTGAATCTGCTTACCTCTTAACCCATTTAAATACAGGTACTTGATGATGGCTTGA
The DNA here is from genome assembly GCF_907165205.1 of Coccinella septempunctata. NCBI lineage: Eukaryota > Metazoa > Arthropoda > Insecta > Coleoptera > Coccinellidae > Coccinella > Coccinella septempunctata. The sequence goes on from NC_058196.1 coordinate 20,331,433, forward strand.
TACCCCAATTTTTCGATTTCCACAATTTCGGGGGACATCTTCTTTCTTTTATATTATTGCGTAACTCTGGTTTACTTTTTTGACCTCAAACTTCACACTGACACTTCTAATGAGTTATTGTTCGTTGGTATGGTAACTCAATATTTTTTTATGCATGGAACTGGTCTAGGCTAACTAGATATCAATACATCCTCGTAAATGCTATTCCACCTATGCCAGCGTGCATTAGTTGAAGGCGCGACACTAACCTCCGAAATGAATTAAAAATAAAGAACTCTATCCATTGAAATCTCTTTTAGTCCATTCGATAACATTTTTCCCGAAACCACATTGCCTGTGGGCCTTTCCTGCTGTACCTATTGAATGAAAACTATGGAACTGAAGTTGGCGGATAGAAGTCATAGTATTTTGACGACAAAAAGTTACCAAACTTTCGTTTTCGTTCGGCTAGATCGAATATTATCGTCGAGTTCTGGCCACCAACTTTGTTCCTTACTTCCAGCAACCGCAAAACTTTTTTTCTCCTTTTGGTTTTCGTTCTCGTCCCGCCGACTGCCGTAACTTTTTTCTTAATTCTGAATCAATTTCGCGCGTTAGTTGAGGGTTGAAGCTTCTTGGAGTATGCCGGATTTGTCAGACAATCTATTTTCTCCGCCACAGGAATTCCATGGATCGGGAATTCGGAGAACGAAACTTCATCGATAACGGATATAAAGGCGGAAATTCGACGTCGCGACGCCGACAACAATTTCGTTACATCGGCGAATTAACGAAAAGACGAGTTCCCGATAGAGACGAAGATAAAAGTAAGGAATATACATCTACAATTGATTGGAGCTTAATCGTAGTTCTACTTATCTATGTAGAGTTTATTTGCAAGTAATCGTTGGCAAGTATGCCACAGAAAAAGCCAAAACCGTATGTTTTTTCTTTGTAAATAAAAATGGAACCCTCTTCTGCAGTTCTGCAGAAAACTGATTTTATTCACGTTTTCTATTTGATTCTGTGTCGCGTTTGTACTTTGATTATTTCTATTCACTGTGAATGTCTGCTAGACGTTGAGTTTTATGAGCTACATTTCGGTCTACAACAGGCACAAGAAAAATTTGATTTACAAAGAAGCACTACAATGGAAAAATCGATGTTCACTTCAAATAAAAGAATATATTGATATGTATAATATTATTTTCATAAATATGTACTCAACTAATATGTCAATATGAAGTTTGAAATAAAACTTGAATGAAACCTGTTCTGGTCATAACAAGAGTCAGAACAAAATACAGTCATACAACAAAATATAAATATAGACAGATTAACGCCACAAGGCTATGAAAGATATCATCCTAACTCGAACTGGCAGAAATCTATACTTTCAGTATATCATGGAGAACGTGCCGACATCGATGGTGAGTAGCGATAGACCAGTTTCGCTCTTGTTTGAGCTCGTCAGTATCACATAACTAAACCAACCGATGCCGACAGACGACTGAATGAAGCAGAGGACCTTTTGTTGAAAGCCAGCAGCAGCATCGAAGTATTATAAATCGATGCGACACCTGGCGCCCAACGTCCTAAGCGTTCTCATACATGGCTACTTTGCAGAACGCTGCGAAGGAAGAAGAGAAATGTACGCAGATATCTACCTTTGAGTGTATGAAAAAGGTTAGGTAGTCGAACGCCAGGTGTCGCATCGATTTATTTAATACTTCGAAGCAGCTGCTGGCCTTCAATCAAAGGTCCTCTGCTTCATTCAGTCGACATCGTTTGGTTGAGTTATATGATACTGACTGATACTGACGAGCTCAAACAAGAGCGAAACCGGTTTATCGCTACTCACCATCTATGTCGGCAAGTTCTCCATGGTATACTGAAAGTGTAAATTTTTGCCAGTCCGAGTTATGACAATTCAAATATGTATTTGGGAGTGAAGACTACTCAAGATGGCAGACACTTTGTTAACATTCGAAGGAGAATGGGGGGACAAGGTATAATAATTTCCCCAAAACAATAACTTCCAGTCCCAAAGAAATGCAACAGTTAACGCCCAAATTTGAAATATTTTAACCGGCAAAAGCAGTAGGTCAGTCTGAGAATTTTACAATGAGGGCCATCACCGCCTATCCGAACTGAGACAACTTTGTTTTTCATTCTCCTAGAATACTTCTTCAATCCTAAGGAGAGAATTGATAAGTCTGATGGTGGTATCCTTAGGAGCTGGTTGTTACTTTATGGGCTTTCCAATAATATGTTCTTCCGATCTGCTGGCAGGTTTTATCTAATGATTTTTTAAAGCGATACAAGAGATATTTGTACCACAAATGTACCCCCTGGTTGCCTGAAGCTCTGCTCTTGACAGCTTGAGGATTTTTCTGATTAAAGTCTGTTAAAATCAACGTTAGCAGTTGCTCCATGGTATTACGAATAATCTTGACTGTACGTTGTAGTATAGATGTGCGCTTCCTTAAGGTTTTTCAAACGTAATTGATCCAAAGTATTTTTTCACTACCTTATCATTTTGACGGGTGCTGTAAAAATACCGCCATTTTATGAAAGTCGGTTGTTCACTCAAAATTCTCCTTCTTTTGATTGAACCCTAACAGAGAACGCCTGAACTGTACAGAGAAATGAAATAAATGGTTGCGAGCATGATCAACTGCAGCGGTGTGCTGAATGTGAAGTCTGTAGCACCTTTTACACAGGCCAAAACATTAGCAGAAACAAAATCAAAAACTGCATATGATCATTTTTATTAGGTAGCTAGTATTCTTTGGGGCAGTCTATTTGATATTGTGCAATTTCAAGAGGTCCATTTTCATGGGAGAAACGGAATTTTATAAAATGACAATATTCCCGAAGCAATGTGCATGTATCGGAAAAATGGCGAAGGCTTTTTGAGCTACTGACCTCCGAAAAAAAATTCGGCCTTTACAGATTTATCGCCAAAAAAATAACACATCGCGTTAAACAATAAAAAAAGAGGTGAAAAAAACTTCTACCTAAAATTCTGTACAAAAAACAAAGCGGAAAATCATATATTAACGGCAAAGCGATGCATTGGAAAGGTTTCAAAGATGGGATTATACCTTCTACTAGTGCGTAAAAAATTCGTATTATATTCTCTACCGCAGTCGGTATTATAATAGTAGAGAGGGATTATTGAAAAAGAGAGAATGATGAGGACTGCAATTTGAGATTGAAAAAATACAATTTCTTCGTCGTAATTTGTATTTGTCTTTCGCCTTGGCCTTCTCGATCCTGAATCCACTCTGAAAATGAATAATGACCACCGCGGTAAAATATGAAGCCAGTGACGTAGCATGTTTAAAGGGATCTACACTGCTCTGACATGAAGGAATTTTAAATACCGAAATTTGTGAATTATTACTTTTATTGATTCGGAAAGAGACCATCCATCTAGTTTTTGAATAAAAAAAAAAGTTTTTTTCGTTCTTCAGCTTTTGCCATTTAATCTAACAATTAGTGAATTAAGTATTCATTTTAATTTTTTTATGCAGGTCATTGATTGGAAGATAGTATGGGAGGTTCTAACGTATTTCTTCTACTAACTAGTTATTACTGTTTTCCTTATTTGGTAAACCATGTAATAATATTAATTTTTTTCATTGAATTATTTTTTGTCATCATTATTGTTTTCATGTTTTAAATATCTAATTGGATAGAAAACCTATAAGGAAGTTCAAGTAGAATTACCTTACTTTTTCCTCAACATAACATCTTTATGAAATGTAGGAAGTTACACTTTACAAACTGTTACCTAGTGAGGGTTTCGTCGTTTAAAAAATTCGGCTACCAGAGGCATATGTTCTCCCTTATTTAATCAGAGCAACCGATCAGTTATCTGCGTTTCCGTAGTTCTATGGTTATAAACCAAAGCTCAAAGTTGTTGTTAGGAATTTATATTTGCATCTTCACAATTAATTCACACTCATTAACAATCTTATTAATCGTGTTGTCGTTCTAGAATTAAAATTAAAATCACTACTTTTTCTTCTGTATACTCCCTACAAATTCCCTATAATTATTATCAGTATGCAATTGTATAATTAAACTCTACCTTGTAATTTTATGATAGGTAAGCCAATGAGTGCTAGTGTGACGTAGCGTGCGGCAAAACCCCGAGTACTCCTTTTCATATCTTCTTGGGAAATACTCATGCAATTAAATTTAAGGTTATGATTTCATAGGAATAAATAACTTCGTCCTAAGTTGCCAACACAAACTTACTTTGTGAATATTTGTCAGGATTATATCTAACTGGCTATGATTTGTGTTTGAACTCTTACCTTAACGTCAATAATGGCATGTCTCCTGGCATTTGTCAGATTTGAAAAGAGTTCTGTTTTTAGTCTTGAGTTTTATCAATGTTTTCAAACTTATGTTAATATATTTCACATAATCAGATAAATCTGAGTCAGTGGACATATATTTCTATATGGAAGAAAACACGGAATGGTTTTCAGTTGTCATCTGTCAAAAATGACTGCTCATAATTTGCAGCTTCGAAATTAACGGGCTTGTCGATATGAAAATTGGAAAATCCGATAAAACAAATTTCATATCTGAAATTATTCATGTTCTTGCAGGTAGATCAACGAATAGTATTGTTGGATGCAGTGATAGCATATTCTCGTAAAGATAATTAATTCAAAATAATAAACTGAAGTTTCCTCTAACAAATAGTCATCCTGGTTTAATGAGTTTAGAGCAAACACCGCATCCTAAAGGATATTTAGGGCCAGTTTCAGCATAGTATTACGACCGGACCATCAATCCCGTAATGCCTGCATTATGAGCTACCCGTTAAATAATCAACACCCAAATCCATTTAATGAATGGACTACTCTACTTCGTACTGAATATTATGTTTATGAAGACCATTACCTAATACCTACCACACTAGTCGATTTTGATCAAAGTTCTCAACCAATGTCCGAAACGCGAACATTGGGGTAGAAATATGAAGTGGAGAATATACGAAAAATCTAAGAGATTGCTATTGCCCTAGATCAATTAGGCAATTGTTTTACATCACAACATTTCCTTCAAAAGTTTTTAGCCACACCCAAAATAGTTAGATATTTATTTTCGAATTACAAAAGGAAACTGAAGAGAGTACTTACGTAAAATGCGGAGCTTTTGCATAATTATTGTTCAAATTCATACCCAAAGCATTCAATTTTGCTAAACGCTAATTGGTTCCAAATTAAGTGGGCACCATTGCCAACTCCGTTATTATAGATGCTACGAATTCGGTTGAAACTAGTAGAATTTTTATTTTCTCGATGCCAAAAGCTAACAAAAAATTGACAGTCGCGTTTTCAAAATATTTCATAAAAAGATACCTTTTCAAATGGAACACCCTATATTTCATCATGTATTTTGATTCTTGATAACATTCTCAACAACAATTCTCATATCACCTTCCTTCCTACATTTGAAAATAAGCGACTTATGTGGAAACATTCATTTCCTATTGCTTGTTTTTTTTTAAATTTTTTCATTATTATTATTCGAAAGAATATAAATGTACCAAACACCTAATTTTGGTACTTATACGAATGACAATATTTTTTTGAGTGTTTGGACAATCATAAGGGTTTTATTTGCCAAAACAAAGACTTTTTTGTACTAGTGAATGAAATTAATATTTCCGCATAAGTCGCTCATTTTCAACTTTAGGAAAAAAGGTGATATGAGCTTTGTTGTCGAGAATGCTATTACGAATCGAAATGCATGATAAAATACAGGGTGTTCCATTTAAAAAAACGTCATTTTATGAAATATTTTGAAAACATGACAGTCAATTTGTTTTTTGTTTTCAGCATCGAGAAAGCCATTTAGAAATCTACTAGTTTGTCCATTTAGTTTAGCATCAATAATAACGGAGTTGGCAATTATGACGACTTAAGTTGAAACACCCTGTATACACCACCAGATAAAATAGCTAGCAAGGGGTAAAAAAGCCCCCACTAAAATTTGTCCCGCAAGAAATTTCTTCCCCTACTCATATTATACCACTATAAAGTAATAATTTTTATGCTCATACCTTGTTTCATTTGAACAAATAAGTTCTCTTGTGATTTTTTGTAGTAAAAATAATACTAATTTATCTATACAGGTGCGTAGCCTGAGTTTTATAGGCTGGAAATCTCTTCGAAATAAAACTTACCACGTAAACAGATAACATCGCTTCCATAGAATAATTCATAACACAGGGTGTATATGAATAGTTGCGAAAAAATTTAGGGGTGATTCCTTGTTGAAAAATAGGGTGGGTTGGTGGGTCTAGATGAATTCTAGTTCGTAAAAAATTCCAGCCTCTACGACTTACGCTATCATGATGAAGAAAATAATTGTTCATGAAAACCGTGAATTTTAGCAATAACGAGAGACTCCATTTGTTAAAAATGAATCAAGCTATCCAAAATGAATCTTTCCATTTTAAAATAAAAAAGTTCCTTGCGTAATAAGATTTCGTGATGGCTTTTTTTACCCCATCCAATAATAGAGACACACCAACAAAACTTTTCCTGATTGCCTTCTCTCCCGCATAAAATGTCTTCTTTTTTAATTCTCGTCAGTTTTATGATTTTCAAGAAAAAAATTAAAAACTGCTTTTCGGGCGCCACCTTTAGGGGCTCTAACTAAGCTGGGGGAGCTCATAAGAGAAAAGTTTATATAAAAGACCTACCCTATTTATTGACAAGGAATCACCCTAATTTTCAATTTCAATTTCAACAGAAAAATTGTAAATTGGAGAGGCTGCTCAAAAGAATATACAGGATGATTCATAACTATAGGGACATAGGCTAAATGCAGATTGTTTGGATCAAAATATGGCGATAGGACCAAATATACCTCAATAAAATATTGCTGTGGAAAAAGATAGAGGGCGTTAAAGTTGAAGTTGAAGGGGACAGAATAATATTTTCTTCGGAAGACTTTTATTGAAAGAATTAGAAAAGGCATAGAAGTCGGAGGGAGCCACATAGAACATTTATTTCAAGTTTATTCTTTTTATGTTACATTGTTTTTAATTATGCTTCATCGTCGAAATAAATAAATAAAATAAATAAATCGTTACTTCAAATCCCCTTCCGATGCTCTGAACTGTTCTTCTCTCAAAAACGGATGAAAAAATATACAGTGAAATTATTAGCAAAAAATGAAAAAAAATTCAACTTTAACGCCCTCTATGTTTTTCCACAGCAATATTTTATTGAGGTATATTTGGTCCTATCGCCATATTTTGGTCCAAACAATCTGCCCTTAGCCTATAACCCAATACTTATGAATCACCCTGTATAGAGGAACAAATATTTTTACAGTACCTAGATTCTTTAGGTCGAACGAAACACGTTTGTTTTACCATATTTTCCGAATCGGCTCGATCTAAAAGATACAGGCTGTTGAAAAACCATGAAAAAGTATTTCGGAATATAGCTTTTCATTAATTTAATTGATGAATCTTTTTCCAACACAAGATATCACCCAAGTCCTCCAATTTTCCCATTATGACCATTACGAACCCAACTCTCGAAATTAAGTTAGACGCTATCTTATGAATATTTGAACTATTTTTCACATTTTCTCGTATATAATGCGCCGTTTTCGAGTAATTTGATGTTCAAAAATTAAAAAGAATCTGCGAAATTTACAAAATTTGGTATTTTGGCTGAATAAAAAACATAAAACACAAAATTATATTTGATCTTTTGTTTATGTTTTTTTTTCTTTAACTATCAATTATACATGGAATTTGTTGATTTGACTGACTCTGGTTGATTCTTAATTTTTGTATTTAACTGACGTCTCTTGTTATTCTTCATAATACTACCTTCTTCATTCAACGAATGATAGTGGAATTTCTTTTGGTTCTGAATTCGGAAATACCCATTTGACTTAGTAAGCTATAGTTGAGAAGACAATGTTGGCTTAAATTATGGTATGATAAATCCGAAGAATTTTGTGCACCTAGATTTTCGGATGTACACAGATTACCGGAAAATGTTATCAAGACAATGTAAGGATTCGTGACACGGATAATGTCAGAAAATATGGCAATGAAATTGAAATTTCAATTAGTATATCAAGATTGATTCTTGAGTGGGCTATCTTTTTTCTGTTCAATTAGTCTATGATATTGGTGTATACTTTCGTTTTTCTTCATTCGCTTCTCCAACTATGTAAATTGCATTGCATTTCTCAAGGCCTTTTTTTTGAGTTACGAGTAATATTTCGGAGCACAAATCGTTTTTTTCATTCCCACCAGCAGTAGATAGTAGTAACTACTAAAGAAAGTTATCTTATCTTTATTTCATCTCAAGTTTGTGAGATTGCTACTGAGATATCCTAAAGTATCCGCCGCCGATGGGGACGGTAATCATCGGATGGATCGAGGTGGGCGTAACGCACATAGGCGTATATCTCTGGTATGAATATTTTTACGACGATCTTATTGCGAATTGAATCTACGAGTACCATATAAAAGGGTGGAAATTGATTCCTAAGGACCATTTGTCCTCTAGTTCATGCGTTATAGCAGCTAATATTCTTCACGTTCAGAATGGTGAGTGTGATCCATATTTATTTTTTCTCTTGGGTCTACGTCAGTATATTTATTTTTTTACACTTATTAAGAGAAATGGTCATCTTGCACTAGTGGAATTCAAAAAATCATATCATATAATATGTTTGCTGAAGTACTTATGCCAGTCTCTTGAAATTGCTAATTGACATGAAATGTTATATGAGTTATAAGTGTTGGAAAACTAAGCTCTAAGAAACATATTTCATCAAAAATAAATGTCGCAGATAAGGGGCGCATCAATTTTTTAGTTAATTTATTCCATGCCAGTCAGGAGCCCACTTCAATGAAAAATTTTTTTGGATCGAATTAAAAATGTTGAAATTGATTATTTTGGGTTATCCTCGAAAGTTAGATATCAGAGTGTTTTCAAAAAAATTTGTTTATAGAAGGTAAAAATCATAAAAAAACCAAAAATTATCCATTTAAAATATTCAAAACGGCTGAAATACTATTAGTGCTAGTAGTAGGTACGGGACTGTGGAAGGTGACTCCGGTATAGAAAAAACGAAACGAAACATAAACATACGGCTGGACAATGAAAATGGTTCAGTACATCCGAGTCTATCTGATTAGTTGCATCAGGTCACTTGTTGTATCATTAAAATAGTGAAGAAAATTAAGACACTTTTTGAAAGTGCTTATGATGACAAAGTGCTATTATTGTTATTTTATTTCACTTCATTTTCACAACGATTATTGGAGGATTTGAACAAGAAGAAGATGGTGATGACCCATGTGAATAATTTAGACGAATTTTATTAGTGAGATTTTGAACCAATATTTTATTGTTTTTTTACACTTGGTCCGAAGTGTTTTCTGTCAGTTGGTATCGAAATGAGCAATTTCGAAAAATCGTTAAAGCTACTAAATATTAAGAATCATTAGACAATCCTGAGCTTCCATTTTAATTCCCACGTAAATATCGAATGGGCCAATATCCTAAACAAAACTATATGGTTGAGTCAGTCATCACGAGATAAGTTTTTTCCTTTGCTTTGGGATAATTCAGATAACAAATGATCAAGTGTGGTATTAGGATTCATTTCAGTGATCATTTAAATTTTTTTTTCAAGTTTGTCATTCTGTTTTATACATTCACCTAGGGGATTTTTGTTGAAACGCTTTATTTTGATCAGTTCTTCTTTCTGCTGAAAAAATGCCTCACCTTTAAATGCACCCTGTATGTCTTGAGTATTCTCAATATTCAACTCTGAATACTCAAAGATATATGCCATCACGGCCTATTTTAGAGAACTTATTGAGGGAAGGCAATGATAATTTTTTATTGGCATTAATGCTGGCTGAGAACTGAATTTGAAAATTTAGTCTTTTTAGAGTAGAAGAAGCAGAATAAATCATGAGTAATAGTTTCATCAATAATCAAAATGCTATCAGGCAAGTGGATTAGTTCTATTCTGTGATTTCCTTCACAAATATTCACCTACCATTCGGCAGCATTTGTGCCTTTATCATAGCTGAAAAGAATATATTCACGTGGGCATGAGAAATTTACAAAATACAGCAACAATAATCATAATATTGAATTACATAAATATAAAATTCCTTCAATTGCATAATTAAAACTATTCGAGGATAAAATTGACTACTAAAAATAGAAGAAACCTTTCGTACATAAACACGTATTTAATAGAACCACGTTTTTATCATTTTAATTGGTGTAAATCAATCTAACCTTAACATAAAGTTTCTACAAACAACCCCATGGATCTACATGGTCCGTGAACTTGGGAATCTTGAATCATTTTCACATAATATCTTATGTAGTAAAACCGATTGCTGCTACAGAGTGAGAAATCACCGTTACAATAGTCGGAAAATCTTCACGACCCATAAAAGCACGAAATAAATTACTATTTTATGCTTTCGCGGACATGTCCCTGAAATTTTATTTTGGAATAGATAGAACGTTCTCTTTATATGGAGAGAATATAAGTGGAGAGCTTTTGCACTGAAAAACACCTTATCAACTGCAACAGTTGATTATACCATCAATGTAGGATATTTCTCCTAATTTTGATTCATTTCGTTTTTTCTCTGGAAGCAATTCCTCATATATAAAAATATATATTTTTCCGCACATGTTAGGGTAAAGTAGAATACATATAATGTTTCCCCAGAGACATAACCAACTGAATAATGGAATGCATTAATATATGCATAAATCATTATATTAAATTGAGGTGGCTGATACTCTCCTAATTTTTGAGGCAAAAAGCATTTTTGATAACCATATGCATTCGGAAGTATAAGAATGCAAAAAACTAAATTATATTAGGTATACAAGGTGAGTCTTTGACTCGTACAAATATTTCAACAGTAGATTCTTGAGGTCAAGAAAAGTATACAATTTTTCAAATTTCGCAAATACTACAATCAAATTACTCAAAACGGCGCATTATACGAGAAAATATACTTACATTCTACAAAACTTTCAAATATTCATTAGATATAGCGTCCAACTTAGTTTCAAGAGTTGGGTACCTCGAATTTTTTGTATTTTTATGGTACGTAATGGTCATAATAGATAAAATAAAAAGCGTGGGTGATATCTTGTGTTCGAAAAAGAGTCATTGAATGAATGGAAAACTATGCCGAAATTCATTTTATTCGATAAAACCGTTTATGAGAACTAAAAATAACCTATTTTTATGTTTTTTCAAAACCCTGTATCTTTTAAATGGTAAAGAAAAAAGTGTTCTTGTTTAACCTCAAAAACCTACTGTTGAAATATTTGTACGACTCAAAGACTCACCCTGTATAGTTCGAAAAATCATACTCTAAGGTAACTGTATTTTTTTCGAGGGTTTTCGTTGAGGAAATAGAATTATATTTTCATATTCATTTCTCAGGCAGCATTTGTTGGTAATGAAAAAGTATCACTGACTTGTAGGTATACACACTGCGCAAAAAAATTAACGCACATTCTGAAAATCTCAATTTTAATGAAAATTAACTCTACATTGACTTTATCACTTATTTTTTATGTTCTCTCGGGAAGGTTTTGAACGAAACAAGACACATTAAATGGAAGAAAAATTCAGGATTTCACCGAATCTTATGTGAAAGAAGAGAAATGAACAATTTTCAAAATACTGAAATGCTGATAAGTGATTTAATACTTGGTATTTTCACCCCATGCGTTATTTACAGCTCGGCAACGACGGTGAATACTCAAAATGAGTGATCTAATCCTTCCTAGATTTCTCCGAGTTGGATTCCTAAGTCATTAAGAGTAGCTGGAGGATTTTCTGAACTTCTCAACCTTCTATTGAGGTTGTCCCAAACCTGCTCAATCGGATTGAAATCTGGACTTCTTGCTGGCCATTCCATTCGAGAGACTTCAACCTCTTCAAGGTACTCCTGAACGATACGCGCAGGATGGGGTCTGGCATTATCGTCCATAAAAATGAAATTTTCACCAATGTATGGGGCAAATGGCACTATTCCACCCCATACCATAATCGATTTTCCCCCGAAACCAGTAGGAAATTGCACTGAGCATATCTTTCATGTGGACGTCTGTATACAAGGGAACGTCGATCACAATGGAAGGGGCAGAATCTAGACTTATCTGTGAAGAGAACTCTTTCCCAATCGGCCTCTTCCCAATGGATATGCTCTCTCGCGAAATCCAAACGCGCCCTTCGATGGGCTGGGGTAAGAGCTGGTCCTCTTGCCGCGACACGAGGCCTTAAATCATATTCTCTGAGGCGATTTCTTATTGTCTGAGTGCTAATTTGCACCTCATGAGTTTGCTCAAGCTGAATTTGAAAGAGGCGAGCGGTTGCAAACCGTTGTCTCAACGAATAAACTCTCAAGTAACGTTCCGCAATGGCAGTTGTTACCCGTGATCTACCCTGTCCTGGTCTTCGGACATTCATACCTGTCTCCCTGAATCGCTGCAACATTCTGGACACACTTGTATGGGAAACTCCAAACCTTTCTGCAATTCTTGTGTATGTCCACCCTTCTTCTCGCAAAACTACCGCTTGGGCATATTCCTCTTGGGTCAAATTGCGTGTTTCGCGTTGCCTAGCGATCGAGTGTAGAAAATCAAACGAAAGAAAAACTATTAATCACTAGAATTGATCGAGAACAACTGATTTTAGAATGGAGCCAATACATTCAAAATCTGATAATATCATCTTTTTTTATTCCTGCTGGGAAAAAACATCTGTATTGAAGAAAAACGTTGAAAGTGGATAACATATGCATGCATAATTCTGATAAAAATAATTATCATTGAGAACACCTTCAATCGTAGAATAAATTTGAGATTTCCATAATGTGCGTTAATTTTTTTGCGCAGTGTACTGAAATTATTGAGTTATCTAATCGATAATTCACCATTTCATTCTTAATAAAAAAATTGAAAAAACCATCAGAAAACTGTTGCAACTGTGTTCCTTCGGTGAAGTTTTTTTTCTTTACCCTTTGTCTTTTATGACTCATATCCAACTTTCATTTCAGAAATTTCTTGTTAAGACATCTTTCTGTCTCATTCTTTTGATTGCCGCCACGCATTCGACAGAGGAACCCGATAAGGATCGTCAGCCCCAGTACACCTTCTCCTACAACGTTCACGACTCCCTCACGGGCGATTCCAAGAGTCAGGTGGAGACAAGGAACGGGGACGTCGTCCTGGGCCAATATTCCCTTGATGACCCCGACGGGACCAGAAGAACGGTGGATTACAAGGCAGACGCGGTCAACGGATTCAATGCCGTCGTTAGAAGATCGCCTATCATCCGAGGGGTGGCGCTGGTCGAGCCAAAAGTGGCTGTTGCCAGTCAGAGCTTGTCGCAATATCCGGATCCGAAATCAGTGGCGCCATCTTACATCAGCATGCCATATCCCGTCGCACAGTTACTCTTCCTAAGGGCGCATGTCCCAGAAAGTTGGTTCATGAATGTGGTGCCTCATTTTTATTTATATTAATGATTTGCTTGGGTGAAATGTGAATTAGTTCGAAAATATAATTTAATAACTTCCGTTGTGTTTGTTTGGGGTTTTCTTTATCGTGGAAAATCTCCGAAAATTATTTTTTATTCAATTGAAGCGCCTTTTTGTTCAACATGAAGAATAAATACAGTAATAATAATACAGTTGATATTACTAATGAAAATACGAACAAATTTTCTGCGAACATGGGCTCTAACTGTTTTCACTTCTTAGATACAGATTATTGAAGAAGGAATTCTTTTAATTGATGATTATTTTTGGATATTTATTGTTTTTAAAAATAACGCCGACTTTTCGAAATAACTTGTTTCTTTTTCAAGGCTGATATCAAGACAAATATCGCTTGTATCAAATTGGACAACGTCAATTGCTTAATGTTCCAATAATGTGACCTAGTCATGAACAAGAGTTGGAAAATCCCAGAAAAGTTGAAAACCGCTAAACACAATTGCTGGCTGGTTTCGGGATCATTGTCCCTCATCAGTACAGTGTAGTGATAGATATTTCAACCGGAATATAGGGCCTTGAGCGAAACCGGTTGGCCGCTTTGATGAATATTTTCAGAATCTCATCACGATGCTCCACCTGTCCCGAAAAGACTGAACCAAACCTCATTTACTCTATAGACTCGTAGACACCCATTCATGGCTTCTAGATTTAACCTGCAAACAACGAATGTAACAATTGTCAACCGACTGCAGGCGAGCCAAAAGATTGAGATTTTGAAAATATTCCACAAAGCGGCCTACTGATATCTATCAATACACTGTACTGATGAGGGACAGTGATCCCGAAACCGGTCTACAGTTGTATTTAGATGTTTTCTCTGGGATTTTCTTATGGTTGTTCATGACTAGCATTATTGTCAATAAAGTGTCAGAAAGTTTCTGATTTTTCTTCTCGTTTTCTCCTCTGTCCCGACAGAGACTGTCACGGGGACATCCTTATATTTTGTGAGAGACGTCCCTGGAATGTCCATAGAATGTAATTGTGTTGTTAGGGGCATTTATGTCTACAAATTGGTGTCTCTTTGTGTTATTTTCGACATAACTTCCATCTCGATTTCACGAACATTTTTTTGAAGCTGTTAATGTCATTATCATTTTCAACACGAGTAGTCGAGCATAGTTGGAAACTCAGAGAGCTCTAACCACATTATGGTCCGTACCTCTTAATTCAAGTGAACCACTTTTTTTAGGGATCACGCGATCGGAATTCTTGTATCCTTGACTCCGGACCATATCCTTATTTTTAACATTCAACGTGAATTCATTTAAAACGAAGAGTCTCATCACTCGCATTCATTGATCACAAGTATAGTGAACTCAATTAATTCCCCTCATAATTTCACTTTCTCTACGGCTAACAGTAATTGTGTGAATGATTTAACAATCTCGATTGACCTTGACTCAGATTTTGCATTGTCTGTCTAGACATATCGATTTAACTTGCATATTAGAAACCAGCATCGTGTCCTTTTGGTATTGTTTATATGAAAATTTGGTGGCTTGGCATAACAATAAATGTCATATTTGAAAATAATTGATTGGGCGGTTCGTTCTGCTCAATTTAATCAATCAAACTGTATCTGAGAAACCTAAAGCCTATATATATTGTTTAATTTTTTTTTTTTTTGGTTTGTCTTAGGTACCTAGAAGGATGCACCACTACGGAGTTAAGCCAAAGCCTACTTAAATTGAAATTGAATCTCGAAATCTCGATTTCATTAGGCACTAATTGTTTGTTATGTGGAAATGTGAGTAGTAGGTAGTGTTTCAGAGAAACTGTTGCTAAAATAAAGGGACTATAAAAAAAACGGGCACGCCACTACCGAATTATACGCTGAAAGCCGCAAGGCATCGAGTTAATTGAATTGTATTCATTTCATCGAATGTAATTAAACAAAATTCACTAATGAACATAAGTGACATCGATATGAATAGCGAGCCCAAATATGTTGTTCAACCATTTATATCATCAGTAATGAATAGATAAATGAACATGTTATCCAAAAATGAACGAGAAATTTGATCACAACATTAACGAACCCAAAATTTTCTCGTAATCACCTCTATAATTATGTGCATATACAAATTTAATTCCACTTCGTTAATATGAAATGATTAGGTACGGCCAAATAATTACACTTTTGAAAAGCTCAAATCAGAGAAGTGTTCCGCATCAATGAGATCGATATAAAATTTCGTGATGTTAATGCATATAATTAAGCACGTTGATGGATCTGAATTACATGTGTATTTGAGTATTTGTATGATGACAAAATAATTCTGCGAAATTCAAGTATCGGTAAGGTATTTTTTCGTCGATATAAACGTTTGTGCGTGTACGACTTTTGTATGAGAAAAATTTGTAAAAAGTTAGTTTTTCACCATAATTTCGATTAGATATACATTGTTACTCATTATAGGTATTTGGATTGTTATTATACTTCTCCTCATATGTTTCAATCTTTCAATTTCACTATCCTAATATTGTTCTTCTTGTATTGACATCTCATTTTGACATGGATGCTTCATAATTTTCTACACCTAGGTGAGTTGTAACAGCTTGTCACAATTCTCCTTTCATGGTGGATTTCTCTAACAGAGTGTTTTCATTCTTGTAGTGCGATATCATATAATGAATTGGCACATTATTTCTTTCGCCAAGAAAAGGAAATAACTGAATAGCAATATGGCCAAATCTGCACACTTATTGAGAATGAAATTGCTGCATTAAAAACTGCTACTTGAAAAGAAAAATGTACGAAAAATAAGAAACTAAAAAGTTAAGGAAGACTTATAAGAAGTTTATGAAGAACTCAACGAAGAAGTTAATTTGTTTTTATAAATAATTCCTCAGAAATATTCATGATCAAATTAATTCTGAAGATTTTTTGTGATAGAATAAAGATTGGGCTTCATTGACTCTTATGACTGACAGGTGTATAATGCTCCTGGACTGAGATATGCTAGTTGATGTGAAAATTGTCACTACTCTTCGGTCTCCCCTGGACTTTTTTTGAATGCAAACACTTTTCGTCTATACCCACATACCATATAAAAATCTCAATTACCCTTCACCCCTGAGAGAACTCTGTAATTATAAAAAATAGTAAATACCGAAGATATCAATTACCCAATTTAAAAGAAGAGATACTTTCTTTGGAAAACCTGCGATTGCGGTTTCGTTCTGATATCAGCACCAGAATAAGAGCTGTAAAATCCTATTCAAAACCGTGGAAAAAGAATAAGAAAAAATATATACTCACACTTTGAATTTTTTCGGAGATGAAATGGAGGCTTACCTGAAACAAGGAAATAATGAATTAACTTTGTTGTTATGTATGTAGTATTTCAATAAGATCTATTTCGGAATGATAACCACGTATGTATACAAACACGTATATGATTTTCTGATGATATATCATTATAAAAAGTTGAAGCGAAGTAACGGGGAGTAGAAATTCCTTGATAATTGAAGTTTTTTCATTATACATATGGTAAGACATATGTCCAAATCCTTTGAATTGAATTAGAGTAAGTAATTGCACAAGTGCATCAAAATTACCGATAATTTTGCATGACAGTGTGTTGTCAAAAAGCTGCATGAGTTCATATTCATTTTTGGAGAAATGACTTTTATTTACACCATTAATAGTTCTCAGGTCAATATTTCGCAAAGTATTGCTTTCTTTTGATTTTAAATGTATTTGTATGAGTGATAGATACATGAGAGCCAGGATCATAAACAACAGATACTTCTAAGGTGTGATTCGGTGTTACCTTGATTCAATAACCGGTGGAATAATTGGTTTTTTGGATCTGTGTTGTTTAGTTTTACTTCTTATACTGACTTGTTAACGTGTTTTATTTTATCTTCCTCCTTGAACTAGCGTTCAGCTTCAGAGTGGAAACGAGTGCCTTTGCCTCTATCTTCACAAATTCCACTTGATATCTTTTCATTTCTGAATTTCTTCTATGAACCAAATGTTCTTATTCACCTATTTTATTGTAAAAATCTTCAGTTTTCTTCAATTTTTCTCTATCAATCATGTCAGCAATAAAATTTGGCGAGGCAGTTGTGATTAGATCTATCAAAAATATTATTTCTTCCAGCAAAAGTTTTTCTTTCTTTATTGCATAATCTACTAAAGAGTATATAAATACAAATCTTAGTGGAGACCAACCTTTGATTTCAAATGTTTCGCAAGAACTCTTTTCCCTTTTCTCCAATGTGATCCAATTGTAAGTTGCAGTAGTGTATAACTGTAGGTACCAATGATACCACCTTTGTCCATGAATGATTTTAATATCTCAATTTTTTTCGCATCCTCAGTTATGTTGAAACGTTTATATTCATTTTCAAAACTAGTGATCCATTGATCTATATTTGAATTTCTGCCGTTAAATTTTTCAGTTGTGAATTCCTTTACTATTTCGCCTAAATTGTTAACTGGGGATTGATCTTGGGATTTCTCAAGAAGTTTTTCTAGCAGTTTTGTTAATGGTTGTTCTGAGACATCAACACTTGCACCAGGATTTATCATTTATCTGTTCATCAACCATCAACCTTCAGGTAGACACCTTGAAATTGTAGATTACAGCCTTCATCTATATAAGCTGCAGCCAACTCTTGTGTCAAATTAATCCATACCTTTCTCGTTTGGTGCCTTTTTGTAATTGAATTTTTTCCTTCAACATATGTTGATGTTTGTACAATTTCTTCATGAAGTCTTATTCTCTGATACTTATAAGGGAGCGAGTAGGTGCGGCATAGCACATTTGTTTTTCTATTTTCTGCACTGCGGATCTCAAATTCAAAACGTAGTTTGTCTATCTCATTAATTGCAAATGTTTTACAATGACTTATGCTCTCTTATCGATCACTTATCATAATAAGTAGAATTGTTTCTCCGTTATAACAAATAAACAACATTCAATGTTATTATTCATTCTGTTATCTCTTCATTGATTCAAAATTCTTATAATAACGTGCACTATCTGTATTGTCATTCTAATGTCACTTCGATATAAATTGTCTCTATTGCATAGAAAGTTTGACCTACCGAACTGTCAATTATGGAATTACTCTATGGGTTCTCTCTTTATATGAATATGTCGATATATATCTACTGTACTCAAAGCAAAATCACCATTTTAGTGAAAATTCCATTTGTGATAGAATTCTTTGAAACTATTGACCACAAAAAAGTCTCTATGATACGAATTAAAACTTTCCGATCATAGAATTTCATTTGTTACATTCAATAATTCAATAAAAAAATCATGTTACACTCAATATGAATAAATATCGAGCAAAATTTCTATAATCAATTCTATATAGGTCATAAAGAGTTCTCAAATTGAGTATCGAAAATTTTATTTTTGACCTATCTCTATACGAAAAATTCCAAATGATTGAGATCTTGCTGGCCAGGCAAGAGGGCCCTGCGTTCTCATTCACTGATTGCCTATACAGGGTGAGTCTTCGACTCGTACAAATATTTTAACAGTAGATTCTTGACGACAAAAGAAACACCTTCTTTCCTTTACCATTTTTTCCGAATCGACTCAGTTTAAAAGATACAGGCTGTTAAAAAATTTAAAAGTATCTGTTGAATTTCGAAAAATTGGGTACTTTGGCTGAATACAACTCTGTTTAAACGTTCTACGAATGTGTAGTGTCACAGATGTATAATAGCTAGAAATTCTGATGGTACTTATGTCTTTCCAGAGGTACAGCTCGTTATGGAAACTTAAGATGGTGAACCAGCTTCGTGGGGACTGAAAACGGAGAGCCGAATCGAAAGATTTCAACGACAGAAAATAGGCAGTTACGATGTGGAACAGATAAACTTTGGTTTATCAGGTTATAACTCCATTTTTTGGTATTTATTACACCAACAATAGTACCAAGTCTGCGAATATTTTCCTCAAAACGCGGAAATTGAGTGTGACCCGTATTTTTCACTTCAGGATTCGGGAACAACACTTGATAAATACGTTTATTCTACGGCTTAATAATTTCAAGAGGGAGCTCATAAAACCCGGGTACATCAAAAGCCCCAAGCACGCCTTTTCTCTCCTCCCCAGAGGAAGGGGCGAGCAAGAATGCATTCCTATACAATTCAGCGAGTGGGCCCGCACAAACGGGCACATTCCCGAAGCAGCGAAAGGCCCGGTATCCCTTTGATATCTGAATTCTGAACTCGTTGTTAATTTTGTTCGCATGCCTCGGCTAATTGTGATTAAATTTGCAACGTACGAAACGGACCGTTTTAAGGGCAAATTTGCGTGTGAGGAGGGCAGTAGGTGCGGTTTTGATCTTCATTCGACGGAATTATTCATGGCGTTTGGATCTGGCTTGAAGGTGGGCCATACGGCGGCCTCTCATTACCTCCAGGAAGTATGGCTTGTATCCATCGTAACTGAACTTTGTCCGATGCCTTTTGAATTCTCTATTATAGTTCGTCGTCCAAAATTAATTGATACTTCCGTTCACTTTATGAGGTATCTAGGAATTTCCGAGAGACTTGGGGTGAAGACTGAAATATTCACTCTAACCTGGGGATACCTACTTACAATAGAAAATTCAATTAATTCGAAATGGAGGAGACTGTTGAATGTATATACGCAGTCCACATGTAACAGCCAAAATGAATAATGATTTAGCTAATAACTATGAAGGCATGTACAGGGTGGGCAAAATTGGTGATACCTGAACTACAACTTTTTAACCCAACGAGATAGAGGAAGCTGAATGCCAATTCTTTTTTCGAAAAACTAATAATGCCATTAACTGCATTACTATATCTTCTTTTGTTTTTGAGTTATAGGCCAAAATTAAAATTTGGGCGATTCCAACTCTGGCCATTATCTCCGTTTTGTGCTAGGATTTTAAGATAGAAACATTACGGAGACACTTTTTCGATGGCAATCCAGTGGCGTACTATGATTTTTTCCAACAGGTTTATTTGCTGAACTATAACATGAAGTTGTTTTTTTTTTCTTATGAAAACAGTAGTTTAAAGTGACTTAGAAAATCGCCAGTTTTTTAACGTTTCAGATATACATCATATATATACATCGCCATCAGTCTTTCTAACTCGTTTAAAACTGTTTTCAAAAGAAAGAACACATCTTTATGTTATAGCTCAGCAAATATATCTGTTAGAAAAAATCAAAGTACGCCACTGAATTGCTATCAAAGTAGTGTCTGTATTATGTTTTCAGTTCTACATCCTAGCTCAAACAGAAACGGAGATAATGACCAAAGTTGAAATATTAGCTATTATTGAAGATAGAGACATGCGGTTTCCGCGAACCTGTATGACTTTTTTTGTGAAACTTTCAAAACCACAAACAGAAATATTCCAACTACTTTTGTTCCTGAAATACAGGGCAAAAACGAGAATGTTCACTTTTGAAGATATTATTTCTCAGGCCCTGTATTAGATGGAAAAAAAATAGAACTGCTTATGATAGATATTTTTACATAAACATCAATGGCTTAATTGAAATTTCTTCAAAGCACTGTTTTTAAGACTGGACCCTTTATATATTTTAACGTAATAGTTATTTTCCTATCAAGTGCGGAAAGTGATACTTGCCCGCACGAAACTGCCGTTGCCCGAACGATGCGAAGCAGAGTTCGGGTAAGCAGCAGACACTTTACGCAAGAGTTAGGAACAATATTTTTTCTACAAGCGCTTGAAATATATAAATATATCCATTTCACGAAACAGATCATATCTCATTTGATTAATTCATATATAATGACAGACGTAATTCTGCATGTCATTACTATGGGTTTCTCATCGTTGACGTTCTATGCATAGAAAGATGATAGAATTTAATTTACTCTATAATATTTGCGTGCGGAAAAAACCCCTGCTAATCCATTCCCGCACGCAAATGCGTGCGGGAAAGAAATAGCAGGCGTTTTTCCCGCACTCTTTGGGAAAGTGACTCTTTGCAACTTGGAATGCGTGCGGGAAAAAGGTTGAATGCGCACGCTTGTAGAAAAATGTATTTTTCTGAATACATTGATGTATCACAACCTAATCTTTAATGAATTTCAGCTTCAAAAATCAGAAAAATCCATATGTATGGTTGTTTTTTCAACAGAATCAGGTAAATTCTTTCACACATGCATTTAATCATTACTTTTTTCAAAACGCCATGTGATTTAAACCTTTTTATTCAATTGTGTTTCAAATATAACCTCAAACTATTACTTTTCAACATAAACTTAAAAATGTTCAAAATATTGAATAAATATAGGTTTAAATCGTCCTTCTGTTGAAAAAAACAAACATAAATATGGATTTTTCTGATTTTTGAAGCTGAAATTTATTAAAGATTAGGTTGTGATACCTACATTAATATATTCAGAAAAAACATTGAAAAAAAATTGACGTTAAAATATACAGGATATTCCATTTGAAAATTAGCAAGTTTACCTTGAAAGCAGTGCTCGCAAAAATTTTTTTAATCTATGTAAAAATATCTATAATAAGCAGTTTACATTTTTTTGTTCTATGTTATACAGGACCTGAGAAATAATAACATCTCTAAAAGTGAACATTCTCGTTTTTTCCCTGTATTTTAGGAACAAAAGTAGTTTAAATATTTTTATTTGCCACTTTAAAAGTTGGAAAAAAAAGTGATACAGGGTCGCGAAAACCATATGTCTTTATCTTTAATAATAGCTGAGATATAGTGCAGTCTCAACTAAAATGGGACGCAGTGTACTAACTGGCGAACCGAACCTGCAACGTCAATGAGAATCCGATTATGATTATGTTACAGATTGCATCCTCAGTAGTTCGTAATCCTGTTAATTGATAGCTGAGGCGCAGCAGAGGATAGAGACAGTATAGACAATGTCTGCCGATGTGCATACTATACTATTTTCTGTCGGCCTCATCTATTCTTATGAAAATAAAGGGTTTCCCCTTTTGATGGCCTCATCTAGGTCTTGTAATTGCAAATTCCTTCAGCTCTGGAGTAATGTTACTGATATCCATATCACTAGCACTATCCTTCTTGATTATAATGAACACTAATATTCGAACCATGTTCCTAACTCACTCCTAAAATCTAGTCGATTTCTCAAAGAATTAATGACAGTCATAGGCACTTATATCAAATTCTGTTATCACAAAATTGATTCATTCACCCCTTTGTTTATTATTGGTATCTTAGTGACGAACATCCGGACAAAGAGTGTATGCGGACGAAAAGTACTTGCCTTCAAAAATAGTCGACTTTTCGTGCGGAAATAAGTATGTAAAATATCATTATTTATTTGGAAAACATGATTTTATGATTGTCACCTGTGTCATTTTCACAGTAGCATCTTCATAGTTGAGCGAAGAGTTTACCCAAAACCTGCTTTTTGAAAGCCACGTAGGTCTGAGAATCTTTAGTTTGAATAATTTTATTGATGCACTATTCTTGATTCATGATACATGGGAGATCGAAAATTCTTTCTATTCAATCTCATTTTATGGATGAGATCACCGTTTCAACTTCTTGTAAGCTGAACAAATATTGCTCGCACGTGAAAAAGTATGATAGGATCCATTCTTTCATCTGACAGTAACAGTGCTGCCAGTTTTCAATACATAAATAGCAACCCTCATACAAACCAGCTTAATTCAACGAAATAATCTGTAACTTCCTCATGAAATGATTAATTTTGAATATTTCCCGAAAAAATTTCAGACGAAAAGATTTGAATGGATTCTTGTACTTTTTTTCGGATGTACCTGAATTTTATCTAGACTCTTCTTCGCGTTCTGAACTTCGAGAGCTGAATCGCGCTGATAAATTAAATTCCTCCTCGACGGGAAAAATCTTTCTTGTGAAGACCGACTTACGTAGCAATCGGGGTACCTAATTCTCTCTGATGTAAAACCTTCTGGAACATTTCTATTGACATTGGAATATACGAATTCGGCAGTCAGTGTATGTGCCTTATATTTAACTCTGAGTCTACCCGAAAAAAAAACGATGATTTAAATTGGAAAACTTTTCAAAATAGCACGTGCGAAATTTATTAGACACATACTCACCTACATAATGTTATAAGAATTGATCAGTTAGTGGCTGCTGTTTCAATGAAACATCTGACGACAATGTTATGATGAATTGAGAAATGAATTTCCCTGATTTCATCGACTTTTCTACGAAGAAAATGGCGATTTTGAGCCTCTTGACAAAAATATATCTGTATGATTTAAAACAACGCCATTGACCCAGAATTTACTCGTCGAAGAGTTGAATTATTCGTTATCCTCGAGGATTATTGAGGTGGCCACCACGGTCGATTCTTATTCGAATGAAGTTCAACAATACTTGTTATCCTTAATTTTGGGCTGGGTGTGGCACTTTCTGTTCGTTAATCTGGGGAAGGTAATTCTGCAACGTTTTGCGATATAAAAGATCGCAAATTTTGTTAGCAATTCAGAGTTTGTCGAAGCACAGAAGCGAATTCATTCCATCGGAAAATGGCATTCAAGGTATGTTTGTATAAGTGGTTAGTGCAAAATGTGTAATATCAGTGAAAAGTGTTCTTGATCCTTAACGATTAATGACAGGATAAATCCCTGCAAACTTTTGAGAATTAATCAATCAATTTTCAAGTTCCTTGTCGGAATTGATCCCATCAATTATTTAATTTAGTTCGCATTATAATTAAGTTATCCAAACGAATATTTTATTACTGAGTTGAAGTCATGATGTCTGCTGAGACTATGAGTAGACCCATAGTCTACTGAGTTCTTGATCAATTCAATTAATTCAAATCTGTGTATGGGGGAAAAATCTCAGTGAAAAACACTACGCGGGAGTCGTGTAGTGATGCATAATTTGTTCACAGAAAAAGCTTCTGATAGTGAGGGGCATCTTTCTCATTGAATTAAATTTTTTATATTCCCTCCATCACGAAATTATATCTGAAACAAAAAAAGCAGCAAACGAGAAAAAAGTAACTAATTTTTTCATCTCTCATCAAACTGATTCAAAAAATTGATAATGACTTAAGGAAAAATGAATAATCATTCAATGAATAACTTGTTCTCCAACTGCAGTGTGGGGAATATCATCTTTGAGTCCAAATTCTCTTTTTGACTTCGTGAAGGATCACTCTCGTCGTTAAAATCTTGCTTTTTAAAGGAAGGATCACACGACCAGGCCTGAAGAATCATCTGCTATAGATCAACCAGTTGTTTTTCATTACAAAATAGAAAGGAAAAAACTCCTGAACAAAATCAATAAGATGTCAAAAGTCAAATAAGAAAGTATATCTCGTTCTATCTTCCACACTTTACTTGAGACTTGATGCTCATTAAATTTGCTACAAAATACAAAATTATTCACAAGAGATTGTGGCATTTTTCCGATAAAAAGCACCTTTTCTCTAAACCTCAGAATAAAATTCATTAGCCTTTATATAATCCTCTTTCAATTTTGCAGTTTGTTCTCCTTGCTGCTCTCGCAGCTGTGGCTAACGCTGGCTTAATCCCAGCCGCAGCACCAGTGGCTTACGCAGCTGCTCCAACTGCCCATTTGGCATACGCCGCCCCTGTAGTCAAGGCAGTGGCTCCAGCCATCGCCGTAGCCAAAACCGTCGAACCAGAACCATACGACCCACACCCACAATACTCCTACGGCTATGACGTAAAAGACGGTTTGACCGGAGACAGCAAATCCCAACATGAAACTAGAGATGGCGATGTTGTCCAAGGACAATACTCCGTTGTTGACCCCGATGGCACACTCAGAACAGTCGACTACACTGCCGATCCAGTCAATGGTTTCAACGCTGTCGTCAGCAAGCAACCACTCCAAGCTAAAGTTGCTGTTGCCAAGGTTGCTGCCGCACCAGTTGCTTACGCCGCACCTGTAGCCAAAATTGCCACTCCTGTAGCTTACGCTGCACCAATTGCCAAGGTAGCTGTTGCTCCAGTAGCTTACGCCGCTGCACCAGCTATCGCCAAGATCTACCACTAAATGAATGACTGAATAATGTACATAATTATTTATTTATTTATTTGAATAAAAGACACCTCAAAGCAATATTACTTTTTTTTTATTCAGAATCACATGTTACGAAATTAATATGGCGAGATGTCAGTCAGAACTCAATTCTCCACGTGTTCAATCCATTTATATGAGATCGTATAAAAAGATCTGAAATTGAATATGACATCTGAAAGAAATATCAGTACCGAAATTTTGAACATTATTCTTTACCAGAGAACTATGTTATATCTATTAGCGTTCAATGCTGGCCTCTGCCGTGAATTCAAACGCGTCTTAGCTCTTCTATTCTCTCACGCATGCTGACTGCAATAAGTAGTCCAGAGTACTGAATTCGGAATAGGAAGGAATAAATATGGGACATATGCATTGCCTTTGTCTGTGTTTCGATCTGAGGGAAAATTGAATTGAAGCTGGTTGCATAGATGGCGCTCAAGTACTTAGTAATACTCAGAAGCTACTACTAGCATTTGTTTATGGTTCATCAATTCCAAGCGTTTTCTATCAGAGTTTGGGTTGTGTTGTTCTGACTAGGTCAAATGAGACCGAAACCATGGTCAGCATTTACTCTTTTTCGATGGAGCGTTCTCCCTTTCGTTGTCCTGACGAATTATATTATTATTATAATATTATGACTTTAGCCTTGCGGCTTTCACACTCCTCTCCAGAGGAAAATTCACTTATCCCAGATATCAAAAGGATTAAGCTCTGTTGGAGCCCTTTCCAGGTTTTCGGGCTCGTGGTGGTGGTCGGGTCCGGGTCGCTCAACGGCTCCTTGCTGTCGGTTGGATTCCTGCTCCACCCGCACTTCCTGTCGGAGCAGACGGTGTTCCTCTGCATTCCCCATGTACTTGCGTACAGTTCTCGCCGTTCCGAGCAGTACCGCCTTCTGTATGACTCTATAGATATTTTCGTCCAACTGAAGTTTCCTCAAGTTCTCTAGTAGTTTTTTCGGTATCAGGCCTGTAGATGAAATGACAATAGGGATGGTCTTGATATCTTTCAGCTTCCACTGTCTTCTGGTCTGTTCCTCGAGATCTCTGTATTTTGAAATTTTTTCAGTGTGCCTATCTAGAAGATTGTTATTCTTTGGAATTGCCACGTCGAAGAATATTGCTCTGTCC
The DNA here is from genome assembly GCF_907165205.1 of Coccinella septempunctata. NCBI lineage: Eukaryota > Metazoa > Arthropoda > Insecta > Coleoptera > Coccinellidae > Coccinella > Coccinella septempunctata. The sequence continues at coordinate 20,358,204 of NC_058196.1, forward strand.
TCGTCCTTATTGAGCAATATGAGGTCGGGTCTATTGTGGGTTATTTTCCGGTCTGTGAGAACCGTGCGATCCCAGTAGAGCTTGTGATGTTCATTTTCCAATACATCATCCGGATGGTAATTGTAATAAAGAACCTTTTTCGAACTTAGAAGTTGGTGTTTTAGTGCCAATTCTTGATGAAGAATCTTGGCAACTGCATGATGTCAGCGTTATTATTATTATTATTATTATTATGTTAAATTGGCTAGTTCGAGTCGGATCGTTCAAAGCGAGATCGCCGAAACAGATTGAACTAGGTTCATCCCATCTTACAGTATATACGGGAGAGTTAACTAACAAAACCGTAACTTTATTGTGACAATTTTGGGTGAGATATTGACTACAAATTCTTACGGTCATCGGAACTGACTGTGACTTGTGGTCCGTGTGAGTGCAACGTTGCATTTCCCTATTAATTTGCTACTCTCCACCACAGTGTTTGCCTTGTGGTTGGCAAGTTGTACGTGTTTTTATGCCATAGCTGTAAAGCTTTCGGATGCGACTGTTATGTTTGTGAATCCATCACAAAAATTTTTAGCTTCTTTGATTGGACAAAGTAGCCAAATTCATTCCCCTCTATATATTTTTTTCTATAGCCAGAAATGATCACCTTGACTTTCTCCTGTCTTTTTGACTTGACACGACATGAAACCAAGATCATATTCCATTAAACACACTTATTTGAAGAATATCTCATCTGCATGGAATTAAGAACTAATCATGTACTACGTTAACAAAACTCTGAGGGAAAAGAATGTACAAGACCGTGTGGAGCGTTCCAGGTTGAAAGTACAGTTGAGTCTTATCGAAAAACAGAAGAAAAGTGAACTGAGAATGCTCGAGAGTGAAGCTCACAAGATAAGATCAAGATTTTCCAAAACAGGAGTTTACCCTGCTTCGTTTTCTGAGGTGAAAAAACACATTAATCGACTTTATCCCTCATATTGCTCTCTTGAATATTTTAAAATTGAACTTGGAATAATTTTTATTCTACCTACCTTTTTTCAGGCAGCTGGCGTGAAGATGTATGAAACACACAATCCTGGTTTTTGTTATAGAAGAAACGGAACACATAAAATTCCTCCTTCAATTCCTTCGATACTAGCCCTCGATTTTCAGGTACCTACTCTTGAATATTCTAGTTGGGGAGCCCACGATGTTTCCAACCTCGTGCTATTGGATTGTGAAGATCACAATAGATCACATAGTAGAGGACGAAAAGGTTATATGAGACGTATCTTTTGGAGTGGTGCGCGTTTATAGAGGGCCAAAAATATTAAAATCAAAAGTCAAATTGAGATGTCTCTCTGAGGGACATACTATAGAACTGCAGTCGAGATTATACTTTCGCTTTATCATGTATAGATGAACACCTCGCAATAGTAATTGATCAAAATATAACTGACTTTTTCAAATGATACCCAATTTTTATATCGTATTCTATATCTTCATGCAATTCTTTATACAGGGTGTTCCTAAATTGAACGTACAAACGAAAAGGGGAGATTCCTCAAGTGAGTTTAAGAAAAAAAAGTCCCATAAACATGGGGTCGCAAATGTTTCGTTTTCGAGATACAGAGTGTTGAAGTTTGAATTTTTTTCAAGTTTTTTTCTCATAGTATCTAGACTTCACAAGATATTCAACTGAAATTTGGCATAGATATTACATTTTAGAGTTGATATTTTTTCTGGAACACTGCCACCTGTTCTTCTGCAGAACTTTTTTTTTGGTGAGCAACTGTTAATTTGAGTTTATCGAATCTTTATGAATCATCGCTACAGATCAGGAAAATTTCCAAAAAAACTGACACTGAATTCATTCACCACAGCTTACAAAGTGGTCTTCCCATCATAATTTGGATTTTCACGAGGATTTCGAGAGAATCGTTCAAAATTTTTTTTCTCGAAATCGTTGGTAGATACGACAAAACTACAAGAGACCGAAAAGTTAAGTATAAGAACAAAGCTTCTTTTCACATTTTCTCAAATTAACAGTTGCTCACCAAAAAAAAGTTCTGCAGAAGAACAGGTGGCAGTGTTCCAGAAAAAATATCACCCTGTAGATCTTCTATCGAAATTGCCATGTCACGTGGTGAGAACTCTGAAATGTAATATCTATGCCAAATTTCAGTTGAATATCTTGTGAAGTGTAGATACTATGAGAAAAAAACTTGAAAAAAATTCGAACTTCAACACTCTGTATCTCGAAAACGAAACGTTTGCGACCCCTTGTTTATAGAACTTTTTTTCTTAAACTCACTTAAGGAATCTCCCCTTTTTGTTTGTACGTTCAATTTAGGAACACACTGTATATGAAGTACTCACCTTGTCTTAATTTATCCGTGTGCCTTTTTGACTTAGGCCATTATTTTCGACAAATTTGATGGTTATGGAGGTTTTATTTATTTCCATATATTTCTTCGATCTTGGGAATAAAACACACCCATCATAGTTCACCTTGTGAGCTCACAACTGGAAATCTAGGGAAATAATTGAACTCCTCCCTGAACTCAGAAGTTTACAATTCATTCAAAAATTTGGTTATCAGTTTCCTTTAGATTGTGTTCACACCATAGTGAAAAATATCAACATCATCAGTTTTAATTCCCCAAAACAATATCTCTCTATGGTTCCCCCACAGCCCTCATCCATAGACACATTCTATATGTCGGAGACTTCTGTGCACAATTTGTACTTCTCAAAAATTTAACTAGTTTTAACTCAAGATCATATCTTGAAAACCGATCGAGATAAGTACCCATTTGATTTTTTATTGAATTCAACCTTTTTTCAGTTCTTTGGATCAATCTACAGGTGATCCCATAGACCATAGATTTCAGGAAAATGACCTTCAAAAAATGTCCAATGAGTTAATTTTCTTCAAATGCCAAGCTCGAGTGTGTAGTCTTTTAGTCATTTTAGGCCTACAATGAATAATTTGTATGATTCATTTTGGGCGTAAAATAATCCTTTATGTCTTCTATTGTCTAAATTACTCACAAGACTCTCGTACGAGACCGAAAAAAGTCTCCACGATGAAATATCAAGTCTCATCTCGAAAACGAGACTAGACGAGACGAGTCTCTAGAAAACGAGACTCTTATGGGCATGACTTTTTAATTAATAATTAAATTTGAAAATTTCTGGAGAACCTTTTAAAGTTTTTCGGAAACTCTTTCAGCGATAATTAAAAATTGAATTCCAGACTCATCCTTCGTCATCTTTCGCAGCAACTCAAGAGCCTTATATTTACGGATGATGAATTGGACATAGAAAAACTCTTATGTCTCCATATGCTTTCTGTTCATAAAACAGAGACGCTCACTATGCCATACCAAAAACAAATGAAGGATATATCCAAAGAAAACACACCTATGGAAAGATTGATACAGAGATCAAGAAAAATTAACAGACAAAAAAGAAATGATCATGATATTCTGAATTCATTACCAATCTATGTAGTTGGTAGGACAAAATATAAGTGTTCTATTCTATATTTTCCATCTGTTTTATTTATAGATATCATCATGGATCAAAGTTGTACAACTCTTGACTCTAAGGAGGAGACTGAAGATCAACTTTTCAGAGATGCAAGGATATCTTCCAAATTGATCGTTAACAGTAAAATTCAAGAAATTTTAGCTTCCGCACTGACAGCTCTGAAAAAATCTAAAAGTGAAAAATTAAAACAAATAGAGGAAACCTGTCAGAATACTGTATTCTTGAAAAAGATCTTCAATAGATCGTCTATGCAAGAGTTCTTGAAACTGTTGAAAACTTACTCGTTGATCACAAGGTTAGTTTGATTATCATGGTTATTTCAGTTTATCATTTTCTTCTTTTTGCAGTTGTGAATCCTATTTTTTGACACCGAAAATTATACAAGAACCGATTCATCTCGAAGTTCGAACTATCTTTGGGAACCTGGAATCTCTGGTAGAACAGATTCGAAAGTGCATCTTACAGTTGCCTTCAAAATCGAAGAACGAATGGAGATCGATTTACGAACTGAATGAGGAGCTGCCTGATCAAACGTCATCAATAAATTTTAATCTCGCCCAAGACCATGCTGTAAGCAAAACCATCTATGTGAAAAAGTCATCGAAGAGTATAGCGTCTTCAATCCAAATGGGAAATTCGGAAAACGTGAAGAAAAGTTCTTCCTATTTGGGTGGAAGATCACACAGAAACTTCGTCAATAGGAATTTACCCATTGTGGAGGATGAAAGCGCAACAGAAAATATTTTTGTAGTTGGGAGTCGATCAAGAAAAGGATCTAAAACCGGTATATCCGAAAAAATCCCTTATATGTTTTCAAAATTCAATCCTTTTCCAATACAAATGATAGCTTCAGGACATCAAACAAATTTGGAGGCAATAGAGAATTCCCAATGTGCCACAAGTTCTACTAATGAGTAAGTACGAAAAATCACGAGTAAGAAAAATGCTGAATTTCTCACGAATGTTCAATTCTATAGACTAGACGAAGAAGAATGTGAAAAATATGGAATGACGGACACCGCGTCCTTCATAAAAAGAACAAACTGCTGCGCTTGCCAAGAAAAATGGAAACGTTCTTTACCCTCCCCAAAAATTCCCAACTACAAGAGACCTGGACTTCCGTTACACATATACGAAGACCCCTATAAGATATGTCACATGAACAGAATTTCTTCGATGATATGTGAAGAAAGATACAGGCTTAATTCTTATGATACCAAGTACTCCATGGATAAAGTCAACCCAAGAATAAAATCACCCCAAACTTCTGCTCCACCTACTGCCCCAGAAAATGTAATTTACAGTGTTGCCGAGTCAGTCGAAATAAGTCCTTATGATCTAGCGAGAGTAAGTCACGAGATAGCAGATAAAGAGACCGATAAGAAACTGGATGCATTTCTGAAATCGACTATTTGATGACATATTTCCCGTACATTTATGGATGACAACATCTTATTCATGAAAAACAACCAGAGAAAATAAAATTAAGAATATTCATTATTTCCTGAAATCTACAGAATAAAAGCAGGAACTTTTTCGTTAAATGTTTTTTCTGCAATGTATGTTTTCAATTTATGACGCGAAAATTATTCTTTATATTTTTCTAAGGACACAAAAATTGCGAGAAAAATATCCACATCGAATTGCTGGGTTTAACAAACTAGTTACCTACGCATCCTTTAGAATGACTTCTTGTAGATCAGCCTCCGCACAGTAAAAACTTAAACCAATGTTCAAATCTTCCTTAGGCCCGGTAATTTCACTTTCGAATAAGTATCTGTCAAATAATTTCCTATCTGAAGGATACCTTATTTCGGTGCTTTCAGATGAAAGAATAACAATTCTATGAAAGCACGGTATACTACTTTTCACTGATTAATGTGAAATAAGACACCGCATTGTAAAAATTGTCATAATTCCAACTAGAAAGCAAATATATCGTAAAAATCAGAGAAAGAATAACCATACATCCAGAATTTAAGAAATTAAACCAATAATGACGTACCGACATTCGATAGATGACGAATAAACTCTTATTATTAAGTTTCTATGACAGATTTATTCGATGAATAACACTATCTGAAAGTGAAAAGACAGCCATAAGACTTATCTATCGAATAAATTTATTTATTCGCACCTGAAAGTACCGGGCCTTAGAATAAGTAAAAATGCATATCAGATAGTGTTATTCATCGAATAAATCCGTCATTGAAACTCTTTAATAAGATTTTATTTGTCATAGATCGAATATGGGTACGTCATTATTGGTTGAATTTTTTAGATTCTTGATATATGGTTATTCTTCGTGTGATTTTCACGAAATATTTGCTTTCTAGTTGGAATTATGACAATTTCTACAATGCGGTGTCTTATTTTACATTAAACACATTACAGTGAAAAGTAGTATACCGTGTTTTCATAGAATTGTTATTCGTCAAATAATTTCATCTGAAAGCACCGAAATAAGGTATCTTTCAGATAGGAAATTATTTGACAGCATAGACATGTCTATGTTTGACAGATACTTATTGACAGTGAATAAAATTTATTCGAAGGGCCTTAGAAGTACAATTAAGTTTTACGCTCTCGGTACATTCCATGATATCATTTTGAAGAGAAGCTCACCTCATCTTTACAATAAATTGGTTCAGATAGCTGACGTTCATAATATCCAAAGCAAAATTATAGAGTAGAAAAATGGGAAACAAAGCGACTAAAGTGATGTGAGCGCTATGTTTCAAATGTGTTTCTGCTTAAAATATTAATTGAAGCAAAGATTATAGAGGAGAAAGCTAGGAAACACCCTCATATCTCTAGTACTAAAAACCGACTACATTTTGGCCAGTGAAAACACATTTGATTTGACAATGATATGGCGTTGAAAACGTACTATCAATACAGAGAAACTGTTTGATAACAATTTCTTCTTTTATGATTGAAGGGCGTGAAACAAAAGTAGAGTTTAGTTTTGTGATCAGGATGTTATTTTTCATGGCCAAAATGCGCTTTCAGATGTGGTATATTTTTATTTGACATTTTTAAGAGGCTATGAAAAAAATTCAAGGTTATGGACAACGAACAGAGCTTTGAGTATATGATACAAGCGTATATAAGGTGATCTGTTATATGCTAAAGGTGTACTTCTGTGCAAAACATTGCTTCGAATTGATAAAATTAGTTGTATTATTACAATTTATATCAGAAATTAATAGGACACAATTAAAAAAAAAGTTACGAAGATTTATAAGACCTGTATACTAGCCTGTAATCCGTATAGGTTCTTTATTCTTTTTTATGATTCTTTTATGGTATGGTTTCTTTATAACACAACATACGAATCGATTAATGAGTGAGCAAAGCAGGTTTCACAAAACTTTGACTTGTGTCTTCGTCACAGAACATCTATTTTCGAAAAGAGTCTCAATAACAATATTTACCGGGTGTACAACGTCATTTCTGATGGATTGAAACTGTTTAATCAAACTAGGTTAATGGAAAACATCAAAACTCGGTTCCTCATCAGCATAATTTCTTGACTGTCTCTGTGAATTTTGCTCGTTGACGTGCTCATATTTTTTTCCCTTGTATACTTTCATTTTTGGTTAAGTTAGTTCAAATTTACTTGCGAGAATTAAGTGGTAGGACACCTTTAGGTTAACTCCCCCCTTCAAATTTCTAGTGAAATAAAGACCATCCATTATTATTACATTCCATAAGATGAGGAGGCAGCAGCAGAAATATTTGCTACTATAGCAACAGGAGAGTCATAAGCAACTGGAGAAGCCTCAACGACAACCTCAGCACTGAAAGGCTGCTTCCTAACAACCACAGAACACACCCATTTACTCACTTTATGCTAACAACTGCGTCGTTGATTGAACAACAACGGAGCATTGACCAGATTTTCTGTCTTCGGTCATAACGTTCTCAAGGTCGTATCCATAGGATAATTTTTGGTATGGGTCAAAATGGTTAACGCTGAACAGCCTTTGGATTTTCGATGAGGGCGGCAGAATTGTAATTGTGAGTTTATGCAGAGGTACTAAGAACTATTACTTAACAAGGGACCAATCTAATGGGTAGATGGCAAACTGCCAATTAGATTGGTCCCTTTCTTAGGCATTAGCTCTTAGTAATTTTGCATGAACTCACTATAAGCCACCTGCACAGATGGTACTAACAGAAAACACCGAGAATAGTCGGCGTTCTTTTACTAACCAAGCATTGGCGCTGCCATAGAGTAGCGAACTAGACAAGTTCATATTGTTCGCTAATTTCGAAGGAATATGATGTTTATTTTTTATCGCTGGGTATATATACCTGCAGAATTTTAAAATTGGCATCGTTGTGTAATCTGTAGTCAAGCTGGTTGGACCAGCAGCAGGTTGATGAAATCTTAGAGTAATTTGTTCCATTCGATCGTTATCTTTTGAAAAGTAGAGCGCTTGGGAATTTATGGGACTCGTTCATGAATGTATTACTGGCGTACTCTAGAAGGACGTTTAAAAATAAAATCACCACCTTATATTTCTTATGTTTTAATCATACAAAGTTGAATGAATTAGACAAATTCGATCGACGATTGTAAAACCGGCCGTTAGAGTATTTCGAATATTGGACTATTCTTCCTGAAAATTATCAATAAATCCGGAACAGGCAATCCAGGACCTATAAAACTATATATATTTAATTCTTAAGCTCTATTCAAATGTCGAATGAAATAAGGGGTGATATTTTTTTGCTATTTTTGCATATTATAAGGTATAGGGTCATTTTCTGGCGGACACCCTGTACCTATCTACTTAAAATATCCATTGTTGTTTGTTTGTTATTTTTCTAGTTTTCTTATCTTAACGACATAACAAACATTATGAGGACCTTTTGTACAAAATTCACAACCTATTATGTTATTGGCGCTTAAAAGACAAGCGTTAAAAGAATATAAAACTATAATAAGGAAATAAAAAAAACTAGTCGTAGGAGTTAACACTTCTTTCACCGAAGTATTTAAAGACAAGAATAGTATGAAACGATTGTAAGATACCATAAAAGAGATGATTCACACAGATGACCTATTAGATTGTTCAGATGTTTTTGTGTATGGAGAATTAATCATAATTTTGTGCTGACACTTTGCATGTTGCGATTTTAGATGAAAAACTTCCTGCTTCCTAAAATATTTCCAGACCTCTGCAAACAACCTAATATATTGTTATTGCAAATGAAACAGCCAGTGAAATAGCGGATTTGATGGCAATTTTAACAGCCTACCAAACCTTGGGTAAAAACTCAACGGATCATGGAAAAAATGGTGATAATAGGTCACATTTTCACCATTTTTCCATCAGGTAGTTTTATAATTGTTTATTGTTTGGTTCTGAAATGTACAGGGCGTTTATCACAAGATTCTCAAGTTACAAGGTAGGAGTATATTTTCCATTGTTTCAGTCGATCATACGTACCCTTATGGCCGTTTGCACCGTTTGTCTAAACAATGATTATATTCTTAAACAACGTTTAATTCCTTGACCGGGTTGCACCGTTCCTAAACGTTGATTATAAGGCCCTTAAACGTTGTTTGAACTAAACTCAGAAATTTGCTCGATTAAAATTTTGATTGAAGTAATACTTCAAATTCGATTGACAACTGTGTTTTCTATTTGTGTTGATATGAAATTCGAATTAATAATGGATGATTTGGAAGATGAGATATTACTTGATGATGATCTTGATGCACTTGGCAATATCGAATTTGGATTTTCCAAATGTTTTACCCGTAGAAGAAATTATTTCGAAAGAATGGACCTCACTTTTTTCAGAAGATTTCGTTTAACGAAAGAAACCGTGTTATGTTTTTTTGGCATATATGGAGAATGATTTGGAATTTAATAATTAGTTATATTATACAAATATAGATATTTCAGGAATAATAGTGAATGAATCAATTGCTATAGCTACATTAAGGTTTTATGCTAATGCTGGTCAGTTGGCTTCTGTTGATAATTTCATAAATGTAGATCGAAAGGATCAAGAATTATTGCTGCAGTTTCATTAGGAATTGGTAAATTATATTCCGAATTCCTTAAAATGACCAAAGATGAGGATATAGTGCAAATTCAACAGTCCTTTCACAAGAAGGCTTCTTTTCCTAGAGTAATAGGATGTGTTGATGCTACCCATGTTCGCACTTCAAATTCAAAACACAACACTGAAACTCCAAAAAAATGTTCAAATTTCCCACTCTGACAACAGAAGTTTAGTCACAAAACCTTGACTTCTTTTTAATTTATCTTCTATGAAAAATTCTATGAAAATTTTGAATTTTTTATGCTGTGAGTGGTGTTGCCAAACCTATCGAAGATTAAAGTAAACAGCGATTTTTGATTCCACGGTGCAAACCGTCAACCGCTAAGCAACGTCGAACTACTTGATTATTCTATTTTCTTGTTCTGGGAGTGGAGCGAGTTCAGTACCTGGATGGGTAACCGCTTTGAATACGAATTCAAACAAGCTCGTAAAGCTCTCGACTTTATGCCAGGTTTTCCCTGATATTTTTGAGATATAAGGAGTGTTTCTGAATAAGGTTCCGTAAATTCGGGATCTGTGACCCATTGTTCCTGAAATAAAGGCTGTCAGAATTAAACCAAAAGTTTTTCGAAAATATTTAAGAAACCATACAAAGTTTTTTGTGCTTTGTTAGGTTATGAGTGTGCATTGAAGAACATTTTTTCAAATTGAAAATTATTTTTTTATTCTCACCAGTGGCGTCTATTCAGACTTCTGTCAGAATAAATTTGGTGAAAAAAAAATGGTACGCCAATGGTTTTTTTTTTATTTTTATTTCGTAATGACCACATAATTCACAGTGAGAATGATGTCTTGAGTTTTTTATCTGCGATAAATACTTTCTGAGATAAAAAATAAAATGCAATTTATCTGAGAGCTATGAAATTCTGAGATTACCTACTTCAAAAATCGTCACAGATTAAAGCAGCTAATTCGCCTTCATATTTGACGTTCACTCATTCAATTATTTCGTTTACTGAGGAATAAGATCCCGAATTTACGGAACCCTATTCTGAAACACCGTGTAACCTATATACTTTTGAGAGCCCCTTCGTAATAGGCTCCATGAAGTAGGAATATTGTAAACATTAAATCAACAGGGTTCTACTCGAATAACTGAATAAGCAAACTTGATTCGCGAAAATCTGAACATCTGTTCGCATATATTATGGAAGTATTTTAATGGGGGCATACCAGGCGAATGCATCAAAAATAATCAATTCGTACTTGGCAATGATTTATTAACATCGATCTCGATCTATGAACTTGAACTTTCCCTCACACCCGACCCAGAAGCCGGTTTCCGATTATGAAAATAACTAACGAACGCCAGCCAGGTACGATATGGATTAGATCGTTGGGAGGGCAAGAAACTCCACCTTCTATCAAGAATCTAACTGGATTTTTTTCACGGCCACCCGCCTCGGACCCGGTGGAAGAAAGATTGCAGAATGTGCCCCGAAAAAATCGGTATAAATACTCCACCCGATCAATCAAGCAGCATCAGTTTCAACAATGGCTTTCAAATTCGTACTTGTCGCTGCATTCGTAGCTGTTGCTAACGCTGGTTTGTTGCCAGCCTATACCGCATACTCCACCCCTGTGGTCAAGGCCGTAACCTTAGCCAAGACCGTTGTTCCAGAGCCATATGACCCTCATCCACAATATTCCTATGGATACGACGTTCAAGACCATTTGACCGGTGACAGCAAATCCCAACACGAAAGCAGGGATGGCGATGTAGTGAAAGGACAATACTCCGTTGTTGACCCCGATGGCACACTCAGAACAGTCGACTACACTGCCGATCCAGTCAATGGTTTCAACGCTGTCGTCAGCAAGCAACCACTTCAAGCTAAAGTTGCCGTTGCCAAAGTTGCCGCCCCAGTCGCCCACGTTGCTTATGCTGCTCCAGTGGCACATGTTGCCGCATCCCCAGTCGCTTACGCAACTCCAGTAGCACATGTTGCAGCTGCTCCAGTTGCTTACGCCGCTCCAGCCCACGTTGCCTACACCAGTTCACTCTACCACTAAGACGCGACTGTTTTCTGTTTAAATTATTATTTATTTCATTAAATTTTTTGTTCATACATTTTATTCATTAGTTGTTACTCTCTTCAGATGAGGATCTCAAATAGCTCCATTTTTCTGATAAAGAGAAGTGTTCCTATTGGTCGATATGCTATCGTGAAGGAGCTTCAATCTGAAGTCTTTTGCTATTCTTTAATTGCAAAATATGAAGTATCCGATAAAATTCTTTGATTTGAAAACAAAATGTGTAGATCTTCCTTGCAAGACGAATTCGCAAAAAAAATCAGAAAAACCCATGATTGTGGTGCGAATGGCCTCCACCCACAACCCTGCGACAAGATCGTGAAAAATGAAATACTTACCCTAAATATCATGCCATCCGAAGTATCTTATCTATTCATATAAAATGTAGGTATCATTTTATTCTATTCTCAGTGAGATATTCATTTCAACATTTAGAGGTAAGATATACAGCATAAGTGGAAAGTAATTCATATACTGGGTATTTACTACTAAATGGTCGCAAAGGGTTTGAGACCAATTTCAGATGATCATTATTGTGGATATTGAGCAACTGAACAGCTGAAAATGCAATTACTCAATCCAACAGGCATAAGAAGAAACCTACGGAATCTTCACTGATCTGGTAGCAAAAAGAGGCTTCCAACGGGGAGGAAAACAGGGAACTAACCTTCCTTCCTTACAAGCTTCGTGTTTATCACCTCGCTGATAAAGAAGACACAAGGCGTTCCACTCAAAGTTGCTCAAAATCACTCTGGTTTAATTAATATAAATGATTTCATTAGAGATGACAAATTAATGGTGCGATAAATGCAGCAATATTACAGAGGATTACTTTTTTTTCAGAAAACCTTTCGTCTCGTCCAACGATGAATTATTTTGGGCGTAATTAACAGACGAAAAGTTCGTTTATGTTTTTCTACGATTGAGTTAGGCAACTCAACATTGAACAACTCCTCTGTACAAAAATCCTCGAAGTGAGTAGTTTCCCGATGAGTTTTCATTTCGAATTACGCAACTTTCAAAGTTTATTTATTTCTGAAACAAAAAGTGAATGTTGCTATTAAGCCTGGAATGTAGGGAAACTGTTCTTCCTAAGAGGGGGCTACACTCTTATAGTCGTCAGTTAAAAAAAATGAATATCTTACGTCAGAAACCACTAATTTATGTGGGGTTTTCATTATAATTGAATTCAATCAGTTCGTCACCTCGGAAAGTCAGAAATTTTTTTATACATCAAACGAAAAAAAAATTCGAATTTTTTTCATTGGAGAACAAAATATTCATTCATGTTATTAACTTTCCAAGGTGCAATTATCTCTCTTATAAATTTCCTCATGAATAAATTTCTCGAAAAGTTTCGCCATTGGCTACAATTCGTATCCTGGTGAAATTAAAAAAAAAACGTTCGTTAAGTGCTGCCATAGTGGAAACTATTGTGACATTCGTAACTTTTTCTTATCGTTCGAGTGTTCTGGAAACATTCCACATTCTGGTAGTCTTTCCCCCTTTACACCTTATACGGATGGCGAGGAAGTCCCGTGGTATAAACTCCTCTTAAATGTTGCAAGACAAACATGAAAGGCTTCATAATTGAAAGGAAAATTGACCTCTTCGAGAAGTTTCCTATATACTTATAATGGGGTATTTTCCTGAATTTCAAAATATATGTCATAAAAATCCTTATAACTCAAATATCTCGAAATATATTTTTTTCGAATTTTAACATATTGCGTTTTGTCTGTATTCGATTACGAAAATTCTGATTTCAGAAGTGCTCTTGTGAACATTCTACGTCATTTTTACAATCCGGCAACGCCCAATTGTGTCAGTAATGGTCATGAAAGTTTTCTGATCACCATAGACGTAATAAATATCAAGTTTGATGATCACATTTGACAAGAATAAGATGTCTAAAACACTGGTGTGTGCACTTGTCACTTTTTGCAAGCATCAACATTTCAGAAAATCGGGGATATGGGATCAGTTTCGTGGCGGCGCCACCATGTCATTTGCTTCGTTCTATCCTTGTTCTATCAAAGGAAGTCGATACTCTCTCGTTTTATTTGGTTTTGCGTTGATATCGAATATCGATCAACGAGTGCAAAATATGAACTGGCCCATTTTGTCAGCTGTTAAGGAATATTTGTGATTCACAGTTCAATTTTCGTTGTAAAAACAAATTTGTCAACATTTCAACACTACCGAATAAGGGTTATAAGGAGTATTTACTGTTCTTCTTCAAGATAATTTCCGTTTGACAACTTGAATTCGTGAGGGGGGTAATTCAATATGATTTTAATAAAACACAATTGATTGGTCAAATATCCAATATATTCAGTTGATAGAAAGGTAATTTTCACTATATCTATTCAGGAAGAATATTTTAAGTAACAGACTCGAATAGATTTATGTATTTCTGATTCTCAATACATGCTCACAATTAACATTACGTATTTCCAATACAGTTTCTTTGAAATATTGCTGAAGTTGCCATAAAACTTAGCTATATCCTTCCCGAATGTTCGTTCATCTGATTTTTTCTGCCTCAAATTCCAACAACACCGAATTATTAGCTGTAGTTCTTGATTGTCCATACAGAAACCTGAACTTAATGAACGACATGTTGAATAAATGTTCTACACCCCTTCCTCGAAACTAATACATTTTCACACACCAATAATCGCTTATAAATACAACATATTCGTAAGTCGTAGGAAAATATTCAGATTATTTTCAAATATCAATTGTTGAATAAATGTTCTACACCCCTTCCTCGAAACTAATACATTTTCACACACCAATAATCGCTTATAAATACAACATATTCGTAAGTCGTAGGAAAATATTCAGATTATTTTCAAATATCAATTGACAATGCTCTGTCAAATTCTAAACAACGCTACCTACAGTGGGAAAAACGAAACTGGTCCGATATCCCCACGAAATTAAAAACAATATCGAATCAGTGAATACACCAGAGTTTTAGACATCTTAGACAAGAAAAACACAGTGACACAAAATGTCATTGGTTTTAAGAAGGTAAAGACACAGATTACAGAAACAACTTTTTGTAATCTGTGGATATCTTCTTGATCGGTTCCAGTGTTGTCGAATTAACAAAAATTACTATACTTTAATAAAGGCGTTCTACGTCACAAGCTTTCACATAGTCGAACTTTCGAAGGGTGTTTTTCTGAAATGTCTGAATTTTGAAGCGAATCTTTTACGTGTTGGATAACTAGAGTAGAAAAGGCTTTCCATTAATGATCTCAAATTCGGTTTTGGAGTTTTAGGAAACTTGCCCATTACCGAAGTTCGGAATATGGAATTTTTTCTGCAAAGAAAAGAGCGCTCATACAGAATTTGAATGGTGTCATCAAATCATAATAATTAGTATATTATGATAGCAAAGTTGTCATCAGTTTTCGATAGCAAAGTTGTCATCAGTTTTCTCTTTTTCGAGAAGAAAATTTTAGTTTAGTTATCGCAAATGGCGTAATATGTATGTGTTTCTCTTCTATACAGCCGAATTGTATTAAAACACTCGGATACGCCGATTTTTTTTTATTCCAGGGCGACAACTACTTCTAAGATCATAGAAAAACCGAATCGCTTATAACCCAAAGGCCTATATTTTGAATAGAGAGGATGATGAAAGTAAAACCTCATGCAAAAGGCAGCATATTTTTTTCATTCAGTACATTCATTTTCGAAATATTCACTCATTAGAGTGAAATCGATCAACTATTTAAGGGTCACTCGATTTCCAAAATGAAATCTCTGAAACCTTTCCATTTCTCAATATATTCAAGAAAAAGCCATTCACAATAATTGAATATAGGTACATTGATTAAAATTTAATGAAAGAATGCTATTTTGAATGTTCATAAAAGAATTATCGATCAAAAACAAATTGACGTTTATCTGTCAATGTTAATTTCTCGATCAAGCTCTGTGAAACCCGGAGTCAATCTCAAAATGTCAAATGTCAGTGTCGTTGACAAAATTCTCGAACATCGAATGCCACAGTAAACCGGCATAAATGATTGATTAACGTGAATAGAAGATGCAACAACAGGGTGCTTCCAACGTAGTACAACGACAATGAATTATTTATGAATCAGCGCGCATTTACACCGTTACACATTATTTCGATTAGTCTACTTGACCCACATTTAATTGACAAGCTGGTATTTGTTAACAGCCTCGCTGATCGGGAATTCATCATCGTTATGTCATTCGACACAATGTCGACTATGAGGTTCTGTTCGTTTCCAATCAGTTCCATTTGTACCCTTTAACGCATTGCGTTGATATCTGCGAGAATGCTGAAAAGTGGTTGCTGAATCAGTATACCCACTATGAATTTAGGTTCTTATAAGAGCACTCTCAGTTTGCGCAACTTACCTGATTCTCCTGAAGATGCTATCGTTATAATATCGAAACATGTGTGATGGTTACATACCTCATCTCAGTGAAAATGAGATAATTCGGTTCTTGATTTTAGTATGACATTTTTTACAGGAGACGTACTCGAAAAGTTCAGACGTTCGAACAATATTTGTGTGGTTTTCAAGAAATTGAAAATTTTGTCAGCCAAAAACTGCAATTAAATCGCAAAACTTTTCAGGCTATGATTTATACTGTGGTGAAGCACCATTCAACTGTCTGGAGTTCGCTTGCTGATGAAGTTGAAGAGAGCCTTCACGAGGCAATTCTGCCAGGAAGTGAGCTGTGAGCTATACGAGAACTTATTGAGGAAAATAGTCATTCAATATAACGTAGAAACGAAGTATTTTTCAGCACCAATATGACCAGATTTTGACCAAGATCTGCGTGATCAGGAGATATACGAGGATATATTGAAAAATTCTTAGCCTACTATAAAACCAAACAAAATTTTAATTTCAAAATATTTTATTACTCAACATATTCTCTTCTTTATTGGATACATTTATTACAGCGAACCTGCAACGTCTCTAGACCTTTCAAAAAAATTTTTCTTCTTGCTCTGCAAACCAGACCTCCACAGCTTTTATTGCCATCTCGTTGAAAGAAAATTGACGACCTTTTAACCTTTTTTTCAGTTGAGGAAAGAGATGATAGTCGAATGGACCCAAATCTGGTGAATAAGGGGAGTGTACTAGCAATTCAAACCTAAATCACGAATTTTTTGCATGGCCACATGAGATTTGTGTGCAGGGGCGTTGTCTTGCAAAAACAAAACACCTTTGGATAGCTTTCCGCGTCTTATCTCTTTAATTTTTTCCCGTAGTGGGCACTAATGTCGAATAGTAATCTCCGGTTATTGTTCTACCCTCGTCCAAAAAATCAATCATGATTACTCCATGGCAATCCCAAAAAACTGAAGCAAGAACTTTTCCAGCAGATTTTTTGGACGCGAAACTTCTTAGGTCTTGGAAAACCAGAGTGTCGCCATTCCATCGATTGTTGTTTTGTTTCTGGATCATAGCAATGGACTCAAGCTTCAACCATAGTAACAATTCGGTTTAAGAAGGCTACATCGTTTTCAAATCGAGCACAGGTCGAACGCTATGCTTCTACCCTTGCACGCTTTCGGTCAACATTCAAACATTTGGGGATCCATTTTGCAGCAATTTCCAAATTGACGTGAACTATACGATGAACGCGTTCGTATGAAATATTCAGTGCTTCACATATCTGTTTTAGCCCAATTCGACGGTCTTATAAAATCATGTCATGAACTTCATCGATATTTTAGGGGACTGACACAGAAATTGGCCTACCCGATCGGTCATCATCTTCAATGGAAAATTTACCTCTTTTGAAGCTTGCAATCCAATTTTTCACGATCGCATACCAAGGACATTGATCACCAAAGGTATTAATCATATTTTCGTAAATCTGCTTACCTTTTAAATACAGGTTCGATACTCCAATTTTTCGATTTTCACAATTTCGGTGGACATCTTCTTTCTTTTGATTTATTGCGTAATTCTGGTTTACTTTTTTGACCTCAAACTTCACACTTACGCTTCTAATGAGTTATTGTTCGTTGCTATGGTAACGCAATATTTTTTTATGCATGGAACTGGTCTAGGCTAATTAGATATCAATCCATCCTCGTATAGGCGGTGGATTAGAGATTTGTAGAAAAATGATGATGAACATAATCATAGTTAAGGAGTCACTGATTTATACACGGTATGGGCCCCAGTTGTAAATAAGCTAGAGTCCATCCAGCGAAGAGAAAAATTCACTAAGAAATTCGTTGATATGAATGATTGATGATGAATAACTATGCATGAATGCCAATGTACGACGCATTAAATCAAGAGATGACACGCGAAAGAATTGACAGAACTAATGCTAACAAACATTTAGCCTTCAAATCAACAACTAAGCAATGTTGTTTGAATAAAGCAATGCAAAACAAGTGGATATCTACTTTAAATGAACAATTCACATATTATAAGATGTTTAGAATCGATTTCATCGGTGAGAAATCCAATATGAAAACTTTATATACTATTCTAACCTAATTTTACTTCTTATTACTAAATATGGCATAACAACGTCGTCTGGGTCTGCTAGTATTCTTAATAAAAAGCAACCCTCGTACAGTCTCTCATATTTTACTCAGTGTACAGATGCTAGTGTTCCTCGGTGTTGGGTTAGTTCGTCAAGTGTTTGAGCAGAGGAGTGTACCTTCTTAAAAATTTTCTCCTTTCTTGCGGATCATTCCGTCCACAATTTGTACTACCTGTGACTTCTAGACACCAATGTCATAGAATGGCTTGGTGCAGAGAACTGCTGAATTGGGACAGAAATAAAATTATCTTTATTGATGAATCCAGATTGGGCATGCATGATGGACGGGCAAGAGTGAAAGACGAGAATTTCAGTTTTTGTGGAGAGAAATGCGCATCACACTGTTTAATTTATGGTATCACGGTATTTGCTTATGGTAGAAGGTCACCTTTGGTATCCATCAGAGGCAACATGTCAGCTGTGCGTCAACAACATTGAATCTAGAAGACAATCAGGTAAATTTGTTGCCTTGGCCTCCCAGATCTCCCGATATTTTACTCAAAAAACACGTCTGTAACATAATGAGGAGATTCGTTCGTTTAGGACAACCTTTATAGACTTTAGTGGCACTTCGACATGATGTACAATTGCCTGGGATGAGACACCTCAAGAGCAAATCGATCATCTTATTAGGAGTAAGTGCATAAAACATCTTGGAGGTCCAACACAAAACTAATTTTTTTCTACGGTTGGATTTTTGTCAAATTTTTATCGATTAGGTACTTATCTTACAGGCATATATGCATACAAAAAATTGTTGTAATAAATTTGATTTGTTCGGTTCTCCCAAGTATATTGTTGAAGTGAGAAGAAATATAATTCTACAAACTGAGTTCCTCTTTCCGAGGAAACTCCCAACATTAATATCGCTATAATAGAACTGTCTTTTACTCGAGGGTTCCTGACGAAAATTACGCTTCCTATCGAAAATCTATGTGTACCCACTTTACCCGTAATAGGGTTATACCTCACCCAGGTTATTACAGTTAAGAAATATATAGAACAGGCAACGCCACCGGAATTCCTAGAGTGTTATTATTTCGGAGCTGAATGGACGAGAGCTTGTCGGGTTTAAGAGCAATTCCGAAACCAGAATGATGAGATGGAGTTATGAAAGGAAAACATGTACATGTAGGGCTAACAGGAAAACGTCCGTTGAAACAATGTGCTAGGTTAACCCTAGAGAATGAGCACTAGGTAACTAAGGTAACGGTAGTTGGTCGCAATAATCCTGGGATGGTTCAGATTGACAGGATATGGCTTGAATTTCTCGAATCACAAGGGATGAATAAAATTATCTTTGGTCTAGTATAACTTATACAAGGGGCGTGTCCTGTACGACATTTCAAGAAAGCTCAAAGTAGCATTGTTCTGGAAATATGGTCTTTTGGAGATTCATATGGACTCTAAATACACTGCTCAATAATTGATAGAGATTACTGACCTATCTATTTCGGAAATATCGCTTCAAGTTGTTCAGTTTGCTCAGATACTATAGTATACCTATACTTTTAATATTGATATTGATATTCTTGTTATTTGTTTCAGAAAAGAATTAAATAATGAAAATTCTCAGGTGTTCCAAAAACCGACGCAATCTTGAGACGACAAATGTAAATATTTGTTCGATTCTTAAAACCAAATACCCTTTTAATCTCAGCAGCATAATGGCTACCAAAAACCCAAGGGTATATTATGAAGTCCATAAATTTGTTAAGAATAGTGATCTGATTATGTAGACAGAATGTTGTATTCAGTCCCTTTATTCCCTTCCTCTGATCCGTTGCTCAGTCTTGTTGGTGTATGAAGAAAATATCGCTTTGAAGAGCACCTCTGCGTATTGTATCCTCGTGAATCCCAAAATGTTGAAATCCTATGTATTAGTATAACCCTAATAATTTTAATAGCTAACCAGATGGCTGATATCGAAAGATGAGCCAAAAACACTATTTAAAAAAAAATAAAATAATGAAAAGTTCCATAGAAATTTTTCTTATTGCAAATATGGTGAATTCTAGGTTTGAGTAAAAAAAAATTATTGCGAGAAAATTGAAAGTTTCGATAAAGCTAGTAGGGGCAGTCTGGGAGACTTACTGAGGTAGGAGACTTGAACCACCTCAAATATTTCAATTCAAATTTCGCGCTACCAGTATCGTAAATAGCTTGCGATATACTCGTAACAAGGCTCGACTAGTAGGGGCTCCATTTTGGCCGCCATCAGAAAAATCGACATATTTCCTGCTGCCAATGCGCCGCTTGTATTTATTCGGCATTGTCCTACAAGTCACCCTATGAAACAACAAAATAAATGAATGAGATCCGTGTCGCTGTTTGATTTGTAAAAAACCTTGTTTCATGACATAGCCGAAAGAGCCGAAGAGAGAAATTCGGGATTTACTTGAGCATGTCAGATTAATATAAGGACAAACCTTGGACCCTGTAGAGTACCTCTACCAAAAATTAGACCTGTATATAAGGGGAATTGTCTAGGACAGCCCGTCTGAATTGTTAAAAAAAAACTATCATTGTACATACTCGAGCGTGTCAGATTAAGATATATGTGGTTAATTACATGTTGAAAAGTATATATTCTCTTAATCTGACAATTTAAGCGTGTCTAAAATGTGTGAGAGGGCGCCAAAGTTGCAAAAAAAAAACGTCACGAGTATATTCTAGAGCGCGGTGCCGTTTTTTCATATTTTGAAGCTAATTATTCAACAATAACGGAAATAATATAATCCGACAGTTTTAGCAAGCCGAAACAATAAAAATTGGCCATGAAGGTCACAAAAATCAGTTTTTTTGAATTAACTCCTCCCCTGGGCTTCAAATCTTTTTCGCATTCATAATAAAAGTATACCATTTTCTAGAAATTTTGTCCCGAGCAAGTTTTTCTACGTTCAAACGTTTTTGAGATATATGGCGATTAATGCGAAGTGTTTAGCGATACATGCTGAAGCGAATATTCACTCGTTGGAAAATAGTACATTCAGGTTCAGTCAGAGACAACACTAAAATTTTCGTGACTTATTTCGAAATTGTCATCATAGAAAATACCTTGTCATTTTGACAATTGTAGATTAGACTGGGATTCAACATTGACCTTGCCCTTTCGCATGTGTGGCTAACCTCCTCACCCTTATCGCCCTCTAACTCGAGAAGAGTATGTAAAATTGCTTCAGACAAAAAGTGTGTAGAATTTTATTATCTACAACTTTCATAATGAATACAAAAACGATTAGAGGTACAGGCAGGGAAATATTCGAAACAAAAGAATTTTTATCATCTGCAAAGTGTCACATTAAGAAAACCCCACTGATTAGAGTCAGATCAATGGGTCAATACGTCAACAACACCGAGATTAACCATCTGTATGAAAATATGACAAGCTCGAGTATGTACAAGTAACGATTTTTTTTTTACATTTTCAAAGGACCGCTGTGACCTTGCGTCACGTCCAAATTGTCAGTCCCTTTAAAAGTAGCTTCCTTCGGGTCCAATTAACATATCCTCCAAAAATCTAACACGCTGGAAATTTTTTTTATCATTTTCAACCCTACCGTACGGCCAGTCCCACTGCGCAAACTGTCAGATAAGCATGAATTCATTATTAGAGACACGTAGGGCATATACAGTATCTTAATCTGACACGCTCGAGTATGTACACCTGGCTTTTTTTCCACATCTTTGAGACCCTGCAGACGCTTTCCCCACCGCTGAAAGTGCATACATCATAGAACCTTTTTTCTTTCTACCATCTAATCTTCAAAATCCACTAGGTCTCCACGACGCTTGAGTAAATCTCTATTTAGCATCGTCGGCTCCTCAACTACTATCAAATATCTCAATATCCCACGTATCCAGAAAAAAATACACATGCAAATAGTGAAACGCCATACAGGGCACTAGAAAGTATGAGAGCGATAAAAAACGAATTGAAACACATGTACAGGATACTAGAAAGTATAAGGGCCATAAGAAAAACGCGCTTTTATTCTCCTGAATTCGTCAATTCAAAAGCACTGGTCACGACAAACTCAACAGGAATTAATTGTCAAACTAACCGATGAGGCTCTACATAATCTTATAAGTTTGTTCTCTCACTCATAAATTGTAAGAAACAAAGATATCTAGAAGAGGTGTAATTGCCCCAAGTTACAGTACTGTCCCAAGTCACCCGAATCTACCGGTATATGTTAATATACATCGAGATAACATCACAACTCATAATCCTCTGAATATCACCTCTTAATTTTGGAGATAATTGTCCTGATCTATTCACTTCTACTTTCCATTTCCAATTGCGTGCCATCACGAGCACAATAACGTAATATCAGGCGTTACCGGTTAACCAGAAATATCATTGTCAACGACCGACCTACACCAACAAATGTCAAGAGAAACATCTGACGAAAACAAGAGCGATTCTTTCAACGAAAATAAAATACGAGATTCCGCACGTGACCAAGGTGAATCGTTGACCTCAAAAATAGCGGTATGACGAGACTCACAACAGTTGACCGAGAAGTGGGTGGTGTAATTTGGTAATGTTACACTTTTTTTATGCAATCTCATGTGACTGAAGCATCGTATAAAATACTGGACGGACGGAACTGAAGCAAGAGTCGCATTCGTTGAATCTTGACATCGACATGGCTTTCAAAGTAGGTGAAACTTATTTAATTTCAGCTCTTATATTTTGATTTGAACCCTACGAAAAAATTTGTCAGAATAATATTTTATTTTCTAATATATATCTCTTCAATCATTTCAGTTTTTAGTATTCGCCACTTTCTTGGCCTATGCCCAAGCGGGCAACATTATTGGCGCCCCATTGGCTGCTCCAGTAGCAGTAGCTAGGGCCGAACCCTACGATCCTAATCCACAGTACCAATTCGGCTACAACGTCCAAGACTCTTTGACTGGAGACTCCAAGAGCCAAGTGGAAACCCGCAACGGAGATTTCGTTCAAGGTCAGTACTCCTTGACCGATCCAGATGGCACCAGACGCACCGTTGACTACACAGCTGATGCGATCAACGGATTCAACGCCGTAGTCCGCAAGGAACCATTGGTGGCTAAAGCTGTGGTTGCTGCCCCAGCTGTAGCTGCAGTTCGCGCTGCTCCAGTTATTGCCCAACCTGCCATCTCAGCTCCCTTGATCCGATCTGCTCCTTTCTTGACCCAACCCGCATACACCTCCACCTTGGTTCGTTCCGCACCGCTTCTTGCCCAGCCTGCCCTTGCAAGAACCTCATTCTTACCTGCAACTTCTTTCTTCCGCTCTGCACCCATCTACGCACAATCTGCACCAGTTTTTGCACACTCAGCTTATGCTGCCCCAGCTTTTCTTCACTAAGTGAAGTGTGAACTATGTATATAAAAGTACCTATTTTATTTATTGACTGAGTAAAGATTGAATTGCAATAATTTTTGTTTTACTCAACTGCAAACCTAGACCAAGTTTTATGTACTACGCCATATATGCGAAAGATGACATAAATGTTTTTCCGGTGTAGATTAAGAAACAAAAATTTTAGTTGGAAATGCAAATATGCAAAATTACCTCTGAATATTACCTCTGGATATTAATTATGGGCCGGAAGATTATTTATTCAGTTTTTGAATCAACTCGAATCTGCACACAATAACAGCATCAAACATCAAAACATCAAATAAAGAAATGAAAAGTGATTACGGAAAAACCATTTGCAAAAATAAGTATCAATTTTGCAGCTTTTACTGGTTTTCAAATTGAAATGTTATTGATACGATTTCTTTCTTTATCTCATTCTTCTCATTTCGACATCTGGTGTTCCGACAAACGGCAACAATTTTCATACACAATGAGGAAAAATTTGATCATATTTTCCAATTTAAAATGTATGAAGATGAAATTGATTTTGAGGTAGATACTTCTGATGACTCAGAATCAGAATAAATATACATGCTTAGTATTGATAAATAAATGTGTGAATGAAAAAAATTTGAAATTATAGTTAATATTCAATCTGTTTCAATTCCAGCATTGAATCAATGAAGCACCCTCCTAAGATCGAAAAAATCGTCTTTCTGAACTCTCTGTCGATCTCCCTGCTAGCGTTTAAACCTTAACATATAAAATCTAGGCAACCATGGATGTGCCCCACTTTTGACCAGACATCCTAATACTGTGAGATATGGAATGAAGTAACCTTTCATTTAAAAAAAAAAGCCAATTAAATAACTGATGAGGGTATATAAATGACGGTTGTCTACCTCTTTGTAACCGGCAACCTCATAGGAGTTCCAAGGGAAAACTAGACAACCCATGTTTTCTTGATTCCTCGTGTAATATTCTGTCGAGCTATGCTGGATTTTCATAAATAACAAATGAGGATAATAGATCAAAAAAAGTTGATGAAAGTTGACATTATTTAACACTATTGGCCCCTGATTTAGCTAGGCAACTCATTTGCGATCTATCAATGCACATATTGTCTAACTTATAACATTTGTCATCATCAAATAACAGATGAGGGTATATATTTCTTATATCGTATCTCGTACTATCGTATATTCGATAAGCATTAATCTACAAGAAGAGGAGTATATGTAATGAACAGTTCTAGTCTGACACAGTCAAATGAAGTGGAAGTACATATTGTTCGCTTCCGTTTATGGATAGGAGAATACACTGATAACACCGCAGCCTGTCAAAAGTGATCGCAAGTAATTTTAATTAAATTAATGTTGATAAATCAATATTCCAAGAAATATTTCGTTCACTTTGTTTTGAAATAAAATATCATCCACATCATGAAAATGCATGTGAAGAATCCTAAAATCCGTAGGTGCCGTTGCACACTCGGCCGCAACTACCTCGCAGCCAGGTAAGCAGATAATATTTCGATGTATTTATACGTTCATGACGTACGAAGATGTTTGTGATATCAATTTATAGCTAATTTTATAATTTAATATGATGATATATGGCTGCTTGTGAGAAAAAAACCGAAAATCAGTTCTGCCATCTGTTAAATACGCAAGACATCTTCTCAGATGTCTCGCAGTATGAGAGAGTTAAAGATCAACGCCACTTGTTAAGTTACCAAAGTCTCTGGCTCTGGGTTTTTTCTTGGTTCAGAAGCAATGTTTTGCAGTGTTTATCGTTTGGTTTGATGCCAGTTGAAGTATATTCTCGTCCATCGATTTATTGATGAAACCTGCGCTATCCGCATACAAACATATTTTGTCAGCTGTCACATTTGACAAGTGATCATCTGGGTGGAAATTATTTTCTCGATCCAAGCCCCTGTGGAAATAATAAATTAGTTTTGCTTACTTGCTGCTGCAAGAAATGTTAACCAGAATCATATTGACTTTTTTTTCTTCAGAAATACGTATTTTTCTCAGTGTGAAAGTTCATGGTGACTGGTTCAGTTTACAATCGGAAACACCACCCAGAAAGGGTTGTCAATGATAAAGCTACTAAAGTTGCTGTTATTTTATGGGCCATGTTGCATTAACAACCAGTTCCCAAGAAATTCATCAGAATCTTATGGAGTCAACAGATCATTTCATCCAGAATTCTCCTCAAATACAATTACCACCACTGATGAAAAAAACTCGTTACAAGAATTGAATGCAAATGATTCGGATGTTTAGAATTATCTGATGTTGATGCTGATGAATGTTGGATCAGCGGAATACTGATCCGAAGATTCTGTACAGCATTTGATGCTCAGATAAATGAACGTTCTTCTTGAATGTGCAAGTAAATCCCATCACCTTTCGATGTTTAAGCGATTCTAATCCTCATTTTGAGGGAAGGACATATTCAATGTCCACATAAACAGTTTGGCTGGAACCTTAGGCAATCATATTATTGGTTAATTTTCCTTTCCGGAGAACTTGAGTGGAGAAGTTTATCTGGATATGCTTCAAAATTTGATTTACCCTCCAACTTTGCAAATACTTCGAAATGATGAAGACTTAGTCGAAGATCATGTTTTTTACCAACAGGATGGAGCTCCTTCTGATCATGCTACACCAGACCTGAATTACTGATTACTGATTGCTGGGTGTGTTGGACGGATAAACCCAAACCTGCCACTGCGACCAAGACCTGAATTGGTCGTAGAGGTTATGTAGAATGGCTTGTCTCATCATCAGATTTGACGCCCATTGATTTTCCTCTAGGAAACATGCCAAATGTGAAATCTATCAAATTAGACTAACAACTCTTCCGACGAAGAATAATTCAGGATTGCCACCAATTCATTCAGAAGTCTTCCAAAATATGCATCGAATGTTCGAATCAAGTTGGTATCATTGTCTGGGTCTGAGTGGAGTTCCACTCGGTCATTTTTCTTGAACGATTTTTGTACCTACACAATTGATTTAGACGATCTGAAGAGCCAAAGGTAGTAGCATGAAGAATTCTATTTCGATATTTCTGAAGAGAAAACTCACAGAACTTTGAAAGGAGGCGTCACTCTACACCAGGTTACGTTTTAATTGGGGATGTTTGTATAGCCCGCTAATGGGTATTGCGTTTATAAGACTTTTGATTATCGTTAAATGTCCCTTCCTATGAATATTTATAAACTGTGAGAAATATTAGTTACAATTTTCAATCTATGCCAATTGGCATATTTACTGCAGACTTGAACAACACCACATTATGTTAGTTTCGAGCTTTCACCATTAACGTCGTTAACACAATAGTCGCAATACCGAATGACCTGTCAACACCGATTTAACATGAATAATGTCATTCTGTTCATCTGGTAGCAGTTCTTATTTTCTTATCTAGTTACCTGGTTACTTGGTAATACAAGTCATAATCCGATGAATGTGGAATTTCTGGTTGAAATGCGACAAACATAAGGATCAGAAACAAATATCGAATTACTGACCTTTACCAAAATATTACGAGAATTTTGTGGAAACTTATGAAAGTGTACCACCTACTAGTAGGTTGTTCTTTATTTACTTTGAGACAGGTTTTCGATATTTGTATAAAAACTGTGATGCGTCTCCTCAGGATACGATTTTCGTTTAGTTCACTAACAGATCAACATGGTAGCTAAAGTGAGTATTCTTTAATGTATTACATATATTGTAGACCGCTATTTATTCATTTTTGATTTTTGAAATGGCAATTTAACAACAATTAAATTCAGATCATTATGCAATATCTATTGAGCGGGTATTCAATATTTTATTCACTTCCATAAAAAACCCAGAGTTGTAGCATAATGGATCGACACGCGATTCCGAACATGAAATTCGATATATTCTGGTTTGTTATCCAAACCTGAGACTGTTCGACAAGCCAAAATAAAGAAATATAAAAATGAAATTATTACCTATATGTTTTGGACTATCAATTCGTGAATCCTAGAAGTATTCACCATACCAATGATGCATTTTCGTGATCTTTAAATCTCAATTTATTTTCAGTTCATAGTATTGGTAGCATGCTTGGCCTTTGCCAATGCAGGAAACCCACAATACGAATTCGGCTATGACGTCCAAGATGGCCTTACTGGGGATTCAAAGAACCAATTCGAAACCCGCAGTGGTGACTTCGTCCGAGGACAGTACTCTCTCAACGACCCTGATGGCACCAGACGTATCGTCGACTACGTAGCTGACCCCATCAACGGTTTCAATGCCAACGTACGCAAAGAACCTTTGGTAGCCAAAGCTGTTGTTGCCGCTCCAGCTATTGCCAAAGTTGCGGCCGCTCCAGTCCTTCCAGCATTGAGGTCTGCTGCTATCTTCTCCCAACCAGCTGTTGCTACAACACCCATTCTGAGATCAACTCTTGCAAGCGCACCATTGCTCAACACTTACGCTGCTTCAAATGTTGTAGGATCACCTTTATTGAGGTCCTACGGATATGGTTTAGGTTCTTCTTCGCTCTTGGGAGCTAACACTATCTTATCTTCAAGATTGGCAGCACCTTCTCTTGGCTACTCATCGTTTGCTCCATCTCTCAGATACTCAGCTGCATATTCTCCATCCATAGGATATTCTGCTTCCTATGCTCCATCTTTGGGATATTCTGCTGCATTTGCTCCATCCCTAGGATATTCCTCTGGCTATGCTCCTTCTCTGGGATATTCAGCTTCCTTTGCTCCAGCTTATGGATATTCTGGAGGTCTTGGATACTCTGGCTACGGAAAGATTTCCTCGCCAGCTGTTGGATATTCAACTCTTATTCATTAATTTGTTTAAGTTTGTACATATGCTTTGTAAATTTTCAGGGTGATCGAAATAAACTATATTAAAACGAATTTATTGTTTAATAATTATTGGATGTTCTGAGTATAAGTTGGTTCATTGAAGAAACATCAAGAATGACTAAGTATCTTCAGTTTTGAAATGTACTGCATTCAAGTAATGTCATGATTTCGATTTCAAAATTGAAAATCTTGGATATACTCGAAGTAAAGACAAAATTAGTTTGATTAGTTACTGTATATGGTCATTCTTTCTCAGGCTCACCAGAACTAGAATAGATATCTTCATTGAATTCATGTTTAGAGACTTATCCGAGATGACGAGAAATTTATATTATGAAGCAGACCAAATGGGGGAAAAATTGAACGTGTTATTACTGAGCAATCGAGACCTATAACACCAAACATTCACGAACCTAATCCAAGGAATCAAGGAATGGATCTAACTGAATTCTGTGTAGAGGATTTTATGACCAGAAATACGTTAATGACTTCATAAGAGTTTGTTATGGTATGAATCGTTATGCATTCACTGTCGAATGTCGAATTACAACCGGCTCAGCAAACAAGCTCTTTTAATGTAGTCGCTCAATGAATATTTACGATAATATCAATCGTAAAGATTCATATTGTGAATTAGATAGAATATCGCCAGGCGGGTTCGAAAATACATCGAATATCGTAATATGAATTGACGATATGAATATAATACAGGAAGGTGCAACGAATATTTAATACCTCGATTTTCTGCTTTTATTATGAAAATTTTGAAAATCGCTCAGTCCCGCCAATTTCTGATTTGAAGGGGAACAACTTTTCGCTTTTTAAATCCCTGTAATTTGAACCCCCTTAATTTTGAATACGTATGAGTGGTGTTGAGATAACCAATTTTGAAGATCGTATCGAGTAGGTACTATCTGGCCCTAAAATTTCGCTTCCAAATATCAATCGATAATGAAATACCTAACAACGAAAAGTGTGAAAGAGGCAATGTGGAATTTATCTTCAGAATATTATTCGTATCCGGCATATTTTAAAGGTATTTATAGTAGTTATGTTGTTTATTTTTTGTCCGAAATAGTATTAATTTTTTGTCGAAAAAAGTAGACGGACCATGTCTTTGATAAACTATCTATCTTGAATTCTTAAGAATGTTACAAGTGTGACAAAGCGATTGTAAATTTGTAGTAGAATTGGTGTATTCCGATGAAGAAAGGGTGAAAGTGATGAAATTATATTTCAGAAATAATGACTTTGAGCGAACAAAAATGTTTTTATTCAGTGAAAAAATGTATCCGCTGCTTACGTTTTGCAACTGGTTGCCAAATTTTACGCTACTGGTTCAGTCAGAAACAAAAAGAGGGTGCATCAAAGAGACGAAGCGAGGCACGTAGTTGTCTTAGGTCATGTAGCAATGGATCCGACCTATAGCACTAGAACCTTTTCCGATGTATCTGGTGTTTCAAGCACAACATTCATGAGAAATCCTAACGCCCTGTTGTTCAGTGCAGGAATAAAGTTAATCCTAGATTAATTTTGACATTTCCGTTCAATTTTGTCACGTTAATCCAGGATCAACTCAATCTCGGCTTAATCCTGCACTGAACAACCGGGCCTAAACAACATAAATTCCATTCTTATAATATACGATTGGTTCAGGAACAGAATGAGGATGATCCCGATCGCCAACTAGAGTTCTGTGAAATGCTCAGTGAAATGATTAACGGTAATCAAAAATACATGTTCGATATCTGTTTTTCGGACAAATGTTCATTTCACTTCAACGGCATAAGTGTCGGTATTGGTTAGGTTAGGTTAGCCATGAGTGTCGATATTAGTTAGATGAAAATCAAAGATTATTTCGTGAAGTACCTACATACTTAGTTTCCCCAAAAATTAAATGTTTCGGAGGGTACTTATGGAAATCCCATAATAGGCCTCTTTTTATACCCGGTAATCTCACTGGCCAAATTTATTTACATCTATTGGAGAACGCTATTTATCCAGCCCTTATGCAAGTATTGAAGAATGCAGAAGACCATCAAACAATAAGGCGCACCACCTCATTGCGTTCAACCGGTGCGTTAGTTCTTAGATTAAAATTTTCCTCGCGCCTGGATTGGGGGAAGGGGACATATTGAATGGCCACCTATATCACCTGATTTGGCTCCACAGGACTTTTTTCTATGGGGTCACTTGCCTGAGTCACTGGATGATTTGCGAACTAGGATAATTAATGAATACCGTCAAACCACACCAGAAATCTTGAGTAATGTACGTGAACCTTTTCAGAAAAACTTATATTACTGCATTTCAGCATTTAATTAACTAATCACAAAAGTAAGTAATCTTTGACTATTTTATCTGTCCTTCGTTATCGATGGAAATTTTGAATCGAAATTTCAGGATCAGATAGTACTCAATAAGATAAGATACATGAGGTATCACCAGTATTCAAAATCAAGGGGTTGTGGTCACCCCTCTTAGGGGGTTGCAGTTACGGGAATGCAAAGAGTGGAAAAATTGGTCCCCCTTGACTCAGAAATACGTTATCTTTTTGGTTTGGGTTTTCCTACATATCTATTCATTTCTAGTAAACTTGTACTTGTTTTCATTTTGCCAATTTTTTCCCTTGTTTTTGAATTTTCCAAAGAAGCGTTACAGCTCTATGTGATTGAAAACATGACATGAAATTATGCCAGACTGAAAGTTAAGAAGTAAAAAAGTCATTTCCACAACAGTCGACAGTGACGTGCAAAAAAAGTTCTTAACGCATCATTCTTTCCAACCGTTCTTTTTCACCATTTTCCTCCACTCATTTAACTTTCCTAAGCATCATTCTCACACCATGGGAAAAAATAATTTTTCACCAATAGTCGGGATGCAATTCAATTTAGAGCACCAGTGAGGAAAAGTAAAATTGGAATGAGTGCGGGACAGTAAGTGAAAACGCACGAGAAAAAAAAAATCTATTCCGGGTTAAAATTCTGTAGAGTATACTTACGGAATTTTATTTCGAGAACAATGATATACGCTGTATCAACTCGAAACAAATCTGGTATGATCGGTCGAGTTTAATATTGAGAGAATAACGTTTGTTTATTATTCTGGTTTGTATAACACTGTTATGAATAACTCGTAATACGAGTCATAATCCAATAAATGTTGAATTTCTGGTTCAATTGCGACAAATATGGATGGAGACGAATAATAACAAATATCGTATAATAATTGACCTTTACAATAACATATCGGGAATTTCGCCGATTCTTATGAAACTGAACTAGTTATTCTTCATTTCCTATACTTTCAGGTTCATATAAAAAGTGTGGTATCTCTTGACAAAATAAGATTTTCGTTTAGTTCACCAACAGATCAACATGGCAGCTAAAGTGAGTATTCCAAACATATTTCAAATTCGTTATTCGAAATAAGTGAAAAAAAATCCGGAGTCTTCCCCAAGTTACCAGATGATTTTACCTCAAGTTAAAACAAAAGTAGAAAAATGTGAGATAACAAAATTAGGTTCTATATGTCAGATTGACCCAAACTTCACAACCAAATTCTAAAAAGAATTGTGAGACTGCATATATAGCCCTAAAACCATCCTGAAATTTAGAAATTCGACAATGTTTAAACAGATATCCATCAGAAAAGCATATTATTACAACGAGACCGAATACGATTCCGAATACACCATATTTTCCTGGGAAGATCAAAACTAGGAACTCTATTCGAGGCGGTTCACTAACTAATTCTTGTTCAAAAATATAGTGCACGTATTCCATTCAGACTGCCAAATATCTTTGTCCTTATATTAGAATTAAGGAAAGGGTTGGAACATAAGGACTTACGAGACAGAATTGGAAATGAGTCGGTAAAGTAGTGAAATATATTCTAAGAACTTTTTACTGCAGTCTTCGTACTAATATGGGTTGGTACAATATTTGAAACCATTGAATAGAAGATCTTACAGTTCTAGTTATAATTTGTATCGATAGATTTAGCTCTGCATCAATTTTTTGCACAACTATTAATCAAAATGGGGCAACAATAATCAGCAGCCAAAAAAATAAAAGCTAGAGCTGCCGTTCGCAGTTGCATCAGCACCCCATGAAGAACCAGCTAGTACACACAAATTTTCCAATTGAGCTTTGAAATTCAGCGAGGAATCTAGCTCAACTCCAATATTTTGGATTGAATTATTCCAAGAAAGAATTAGCGAAAACTGCGCTTTGATAGTTTGAACTGAAAACTTGATAATAAACCTGTATATTTCACTTCATGGTTTGTAATCAGTATTTCTCTTTCAGTTTATCATTTTGGTAGCATGCTTGGCCTTTGCCAATGCAGGAAACCCACAATACGAATTCGGCTATGACGTCCAAGATGGCATTACTGGGGATTCAAAGAACCAATTCGAAACCCGCAGTGGTGACTTCGTCCAAGGACAGTACTCCCTCAACGATCCAGATGGCACCAGACGTATCGTCGACTACGTAGCTGACCCCATCAACGGTTTCAATGCCAACGTACGCAAAGAACCTTTGGTAGCCAAAGCTGTTGTTGCCGCTCCAGCTATTGCCAAAGTTGCGGCCGCTCCAGTCCTTCCAGCATTGAGGTCTGCTGCTATCTTCTCCCAACCAGCTGTTGCTACAACACCCATTCTGAGATCAACTATTGCAAGCGCACCATTGCTCAACACTTACGCCGCTCCAAATGTTGTAGGATCACCCTTATTGAGGTCCTACGGATATGGTTTAGGTTCTTCTTCGCTCTTGGGAGCTAACACTATCTTATCTTCAAGATTGGCAGCACCTTCTCTTGGCTACTCATCGTTTGCTCCATCTCTCAGATACTCAGCTGCATTCTCTCCATCTCTAGGATATTCTGCTGCCTATGCTCCATCTTTAGGGTATTCCACTGGCTATGCTCCATCTCTAGGGTATTCAGCTTCCTATGGTCCTGCTATTGGATATTCTGGAGCTCTTGGTTACTCCAGCTTAGGAAAGATTGCTTCACCAGCTCTGGGATATTCAACTCTTATCCATTAATTCTCTTCAATTTTGTACATACGTTTTGTAATTGTTCATGATATTTTGTGGTGTTCCAAAATAAATTTTTAATAATTAATATGATTTTTTCTGGTACCTATAGTTTTTTTTTCAGAATTTAAAAAAAGTTGTACTGATTCATGAATATGAATGAAGAAATGTTCATTTTCTCATTTCCATTCAGATATAAGTTGAGAAAAAACTGTTGCAGTTCGGACCGCTTCTCCTAACTCACCCTCTATGGGACATTTGATATTTTCGTTGTTTGACTTAGATTTTCTCCAGAAAAATATACCAGAGTTTTTTAAATACAACCTATTGTGATGCTGCAGGTTCAATGGAAAAAGATCCAATTAGAAATCAATTCTGTTTTATTCAAAACTTGAAGAATAAACTTGAATTGATAACGACAAACAAAAAATTACCTCCTCCCCGAAATATTCGGAGATGAGATAGATTCTAAAAGATTATCAAGATCTGTGCATTCGTCAACTCGTTAAGATGAATCGATAGAATTTGTAACAATAATCGAGTACTATGACGCAGCTCTTGGTTTCAATCAACATTTTTTCGAACGTTAACAGTTATTTTAATTGTTATTGAGCTACAATAACCGAATTTTGTGCTAATACAACGAAGTACTAACGTCCTAGGTCAAGCTCCACAATTTTTTTCATTTATTCTATAGACATGTAGAAATTGTTTCATGTACATCTTCAGCAAGTAGGTACCTATATAAAATTATCAAGGTTAATTATGTAGTCGTTCAGAAAACGAACATCATTAATTTTCCATATCGTAACATATCCTTCGTGTATCATAAAAAAATTCGAAACTTTAGATGAATAAAATCACATCTTCAATTCTCTTCAAGGTAGATCATTCGGGATTTACTTTTAAAGACAGTTAAAAGTAGGCTAGTATCCTAGTGTTTTCTTAAATTCAATTTTTCTGTAGTTCCCAAAGTTCACATCCCGAATTCATGTCACTCCTTCAAAATGTAAACTGATATCCATTTCAATGCGGATTCGAGTTTCTGAAACCAGTGATTACCAAGAAGTATCGTAATACATCCATTGCAGGTTTCTCGAATTCAGAACGAGAATGTATATTATGTACCTAAAGGAACTACAAATGAATTATTGATGATATCTTTAGTGATTGATAGTCATTTGACATTTCATTTGGATCTAAATCGAAGTAGTCACCTCTGATTCAGGATTATAACATCAAAAACCTGTGCATTTCAACTTTTTGCTGTTAAATGAAAAAAAATATTTTGAATTGCTAATGCAAATACGTATTTGGGTAATTGAAAAGTTTTCTAATGAAGTGGATAAGCCAGTGGTGATTTTTTCACGATTGAAAGTATCTTGTTACAACTCTTTTCACCTGGGTAGTATATTTTGTCACTCAAAAGATAATAGGGTGAATAGTTTACATTGTAGTGACCTAGTGACATATATAAGTTGAAGTGTAATGATTGTAATGCCTCGGTGGACAGACCAGGAGATGGGTGGAGGTCAGAATAAATGAAAAAAAGGAATAAATCGAATGAGTGAAAAAAGTTTGAATGTATATAATAAAGTATTAAAAATTCTAAAATTCGTTTTCAAACAGTAGTGAAAACTTTGTATGAAATATTTTCCAACTAAAATCCGACACTTGTATAGTATCGAAATGAAGACTTGAGGAATGCTATGTTTGACAGAGATGGATGGGGAAAAAATGTAACTGCAGAGAAGACCCACGAAGAGTGTTGAAGCTACGGAAAGAGAGAGAGGGAGAATGCGTGGGAGTGAAAATGGAAATATAGGACTACCGAGCAAGTGACAGAAAAAGACTTGAGAATCAAGTGCAAAAAAAATTAATAATAAATCACCAATAAAATTCAAAATTTTTCCAAAATTGTCATCACAATCTTCTTCTTGTTGTGGAGTTTGCATAGTACTTTTCGATTTTTGTAAAAGAAAATTCGTGCTGAATTGTGCCATAGAAATTTCTTTTTAATTCAATATTCGTTTCTCGAGAAAATTCGTCGAAATTTCCGGGAAATCGTGAAATTAAAAAAAAAATAACTAGTCCAGCACTTTCGTTTTTTCTTGACGAAAACATATGGAAAAGATTGTGCTCCACTTGTACTATTTTGTGCCGTTGAAATTTTCGTGAAAATTTTCACTCATTTTTAGGATTTTCATTTTCGATTTTCCGGTAAATGAGAGGAAATCTAGAAAAATTCGAACGGCACAACTAAGTACATGTTTAGCAAAACCTATTTTTTTCTGGAAGCGCTTGGATAGCCCATTTTATACATTTTGTGGAATATCTTGAGAACCCCGTATGGAATTTAAAAAAAAAAAAAATCTCAACGGCAGGAAGCAAAAAGTTTTTTTTCAGAATCGAAAAGTGCTGGGCTAACTTCACACACATAAAAAATTTGTCTCAATATTTTACACTGTTTCCACCTCAAATCTCAATTCAGAACAATTTTCTCAGATGCACTGATGCAATAAGTCTGACAGACTTACATATATCTACGGAAACATTGTAAACAATTTGGGTCCAGCTATTATGTTTAGGATATGTTTTGTTATTCAGATATCGGAATCACCTTCCACAATCTCGTACTACAAATGTGATGAAATCTGGGTGTTATGATTTCAAGGAAAACAAAATGGTTTTCTATAGTGAGAACCGTCAGTTTCATTTTTGCAGAAAGCATTCTGCATCTATTTAATAGAATATTGAATCATACAACTGAGAAAAGTGATGCAAAATTTATACGGTATTCATCAGTGTAGAATAAAACCGGTGTTTCAAAATACCTACTTGCACTCGTTTCGAACAAAACAATGTCGACCTCCAAAAATGTTATTTTGGTGGTCCAATTCAAGTTTCAGGTCGATTTTTTACAGATATATATGGCTCAGAAAACAATCCACTATCAAGACTTTCGTAGCAATCTTCAGCGGATCAAGATGGCTTTCAAAGTGAGTAGTTCGCTGAGTTCCAATTACTTCTTGTTGTATCAATTATTTTTATTTAATTACAGTTCATTATCCTCGCAACAGTTTTGGCTTACGCCAACGCAGGTAATCTGATTGCCAGTTCTCTATCAGCGGCACCCTTAGCTTATGCCAGCCCAGTGATTGCAAAAGTTTCAGCGCCAGTCGCTGTAGCCAGAGCTGAGCCATACGATCCTAATCCTCAATACCAATTCGGCTACAATGTCGAAGATGCACTCACTGGTGATTCAAAAAGCCAAGTAGAAACCCGAAGTGGAGATGTAGTGCAAGGTCAATACTCCTTGAACGACCCTGATGGTACAAGACGTACCGTTGACTACACAGCCGACCCCATCAATGGATTCAACGCTGTTGTTCGCAAAGAACCCTTGGTAGCCAAAGCTGTAGTTGCTGCTCCAGCTGTGGCTGCTGTACGTACTGCTCCAGTTTTATCTGCGGCTCCTCTGATCCGCTCAGCTCCACTTATATCGCAACCAGCCTTCTCCGCCCCTTTGATACGTTCCGCACCACTTTTGGCTCAACCAGGATATGCCACTACACTGCTCCGTTCCTCTCCAATACTTGCTCAGCCTGCCTATGCCTCACCAGCACTTTTGAGATCTTCTCCTATCTTATCTGCTGCTCCAGCACTAGGATATTCCACCGCTTACGGTAAACTTGCTGGACCTCTTGGATACTCTACACTCATTCATTAGATTTCTACCTGAAGACATGTTACCATTTAATTAGTTTAAAGATTTTATTGATGCTCAATAAATATTTATTATGAAATTACTTTTTGTTTGTAATGAAATATTTATGAATTTTTCCTCGCACAAACATCGCGAAAAATTAAATATGTTTCCCCAATGAGAAAAAAATTGTCAGGAAAATAATAATGAAAGTTATGGGATTCTCACAGAATTTATTTATTCCCTGGCGACTGGAGCGTCAATAAATGTAAAGGCTCTTGGTTCGCCTGCATCCAAGGATTACAGAGAATGTTTTGGTGCTGAACTCCCAACGGAAAAAGAAAATATATTTGATTACACCCTGTGGAGAGAAAAAACCTATTATTGAAAAACAGTTACTTACCTATCAAGAGGGTCCGGATTAATTCATGCATTTATGAAGGAGTGAAAAAGTATTCTTGAAAAAAAAAATATTCTGCTATGACGCTAAACTTATCAAGAAACCGAAGACATGATAATTTCAACCTAATTGTCTGCTCTCCGTTTGTTAAAAAATGACGGGTTTTAGTATTTGATTGTTAATCAAACCGACCACATCGTAATTCGAGGTACAATCAAAAGTATAGACTAATTCATTATTCTAGTAAAAATTTTTTTAATCATCAATCAGAGAAAATAAAGGCACCACTGCCATTCTATTCAGCTGACTTTACAAATTTGAAAAGCATGGTCCCCAAAAATATCCTTCAAGTAATATTCAAAATATTTCTGACGAAGAAGTTCATATGGTTTTCAACATTTTCCACACAATTCTTAATTTCTATACTTGCTGAAGATGAAGATCAATAAGTCCTAAACCTTGTGTTATAAAAGTTGAAGAGCTTGATCGAGGGAAAATGTTAATTTATATTCTATCACTGAAATATACAGGGTTGGGCATGAGTCTGGAATAAAATAAATACTAGAAATGCAATTTTTGGTCAAAATGGACGACTAAGAACCAGTCGCATGGTGACGTTTCGTCGATATTTTTCACCTTCTTCAGGCCTGAAAGAAAGAACAAATCAAATGATAACAAACAATTGAAATACATCTAAAAATCACAAATCAAAATATAAAATATACAATATTTCCAACCAAGAGAAATTTAAAATTATCATCAAACCAACTGGATTAAAAAGTTCCTCGTATACAACGATGGAAATTACGAATACATACCCATACGATCAAAAGGACTAAATGAAAACATTTTTGTTAGTTGAAAATAATTTAATCTCATATCAAAACTGAAATCCAACGTTGTCATGGGATACAAAAAGATATTAATTAAATTCTTTCAAAACAAACACCCTGATGGTCTAAAATTAAAATATAAGAAGTTCAACTAACATGTTCAAAATAAATATCAATATTTATTATATTAATCACATATTCCCTGTATCTGTTTGAAGATTTACTGAATGAAATTAATATTTCTTCAACCAATAACTCAAAATGAAAAGTCTGCAACACATCAAGTGATTTTCAATTTTCCTCATTTTTTGGCAAAAAATTGAGTGTTTTTCTTCAACGCCTCAGCCGAGCATCATCCAATTTCCCTTTTCAAAATGGAAACAAATAACAAATGTCAGCTCGTTGAGAAGCTCAGGGAAGATGGATTCCCACCACGATAGGTAGGTTTACACTTTTTTTCATTTTGTGGTTATCAGAAGAAATACAAAACTCTTTACAAAACTAAAATCAAAAGTTTTCCAACCTAAAACGTAGAATTAGGACGCTGAAAGACGTTAAGAGAGTTCCGATGGTACCCATCTTCCGGAGAAAAAAATTCAATATTTTTTTTACCACAACTCTGATAAAACTCGATTAATAGAGATGATATTGAAAACGAATAAATACTATACTTCTGAATGAAAATAAAGAAAGAATGTAGGTATGTTTATTTGAATATTGAAAAACGTTCAAAAAATGTTTCTTAGCTAGACGTGGATGAAGCACAGCTGAAAAAAATGATGCAAAATCACATGGCGCTCCATCAGTGTTCAACAAACCAGTGTTAATATTCAGTAGACTCGCTTTGAACTGAATAAAGTTGACCTTCGAAAATGTGAGGAACTTGCTTTGTTTCGATGGTGAAATTGATGTTACAGGTTGATTTTTTTTCAAGTATATATGGCTGAGATTACTATCGACTAGCAAGACTTCCAACACAATCTTCAACAGATCAACATGGCTTTCAAAGTGAGTACTTCGACATTTTCAATTATTTCCAGTTTTATTAATGTTTATTATTCAATTACAGTTCATTATCCTCGCGACAGTTTTGGCTTACGCCAAGGCTGGTAATCTGATTGCCGGTTCCCTATCGGCAGCACCTCTAGCATATGCCACTCCAGTTGCAGCACCAATCGCTGTAGCCAGAGCTGAGCCCTACGATCCTAATCCCCAATATCAATTCGGCTACAATGTCGAAGATGCACTCACTGGTGATTCAAAAAGCCAAGTAGAAACCCGAAGTGGAGATGTAGTGCAAGGTCAATACTCCTTGAACGACCCTGATGGTACAAGACGCACCGTTGACTACACATCCGACTCTATCAACGGATTCAACGCTGTTGTTCGCAAAGAACCCTTGGTAGCCAAAGCTGTAGTTGCTGCTCCAGCTGTTGCTGCTGTACGTACTGCTCCAGTTTTATCTGCGGCTCCTCTGCTTCGCTCAGCTCCACTTATTTCACAACCTGCCTTCTCCGCTTCTTTGATCCGTTCCGCACCACTTTTGGCTCAACCAGGATATGCCACTACACTGCTCCGTTCTTCTCCACTACTTGCTCAGCCTGCCTATGCCTCACCAGCACTTTTGAGATCTGCTCCTATTTTATCTGCTGCTCCAGCACTAGGATATTCCACCGCTTACGGTAAACTTGCTGGACCTCTTGGATACTCTACACTCATACATTAGATTTCTACCTGAAGACATGTTATCATTTAATTATTTTGAAGATTTTATTGATGATGAATAAATATTTATTCTGAAATTACTTTCTGTTTTCGAATGCATCGCGAAAATGAAAAATCAAATATGTTTCTCAAATGGAAAAAAAATTGTCAGGAAAATAATAATGAAAGTTATGGGATTCTCACAGAATTTATTTATTCCCTGGCGACTGGAGCGTCAATAAATGTAAAGGCTCTTGGTTCGCCTGCATCCAAGGATTACAGAGAATATTTGGAGCTGAACTGCCAACAGAAAAAGAAAATATATTTGATTACACCACCCTTTGTGGGGAGAATAACCGATTATTGAAAAACAGTTACTTACCTACCAAGAGGGTCAAGATTATTTGATGCATTAATGAAGGAGTGAGAAAGTATTCTTGAAAAAAAAATTATTCTGCTAAAACAGCAAAACTTATCAAGAAACCGAAAACATGATATTATCAGCCTAATTGTCTGCTCTTGGTTTGTTGGAAAAATGACGGGTACTAGTATTTGATTGTTAATCAAGAAATTGACCACATCCTAATTCCAAGTACAATCAAATGTATAGACTAATTCATTATTATAGTAAAAAATTTTTTAATCATCGATCAGAGAAAATATGGGCATCACTACCATTCTATTCAGCTGGCTTTACAAAGTTGAAAAGCATGGTCCCCAAAAATATCCTTCAAGCAATATTCAAAATATTTTTGACCAAGAAGTTAATATGGTTTTCAACATTTTCCACATAATTCTTAATTTCTACACTTGCTGAAGATGAAGATCAATAAGTCCTAAACCATGTGTTATAATAAAATGAAATTTGAAAAGCTTGATCGAGGGAAAATTTTAATTAATAATAAGGATAAATTCAGATACATACCACCCGCCGATATGAATACCAAGAACGATCTGAATTGAACTAGCCATTTTGCCATCGTCAAGGCCCTAAATGGAGTACGCCCCATCGAAGAAAAGCAGATGATGCAGATGGTTTCGGTCTCATTTGACCTCATCAAAGCAACATAGCATTTTTCTCCGATGGAGAACGTTTGGAATTGATGGAACCTCATTCAATATTGTCACACGCTACTGGGTACTATACATTTGTCATTTACCCAGAGCGCCACCCAATATGAAACGCTGTCCGATTCAATCTCCTCCAGATAGAAACCAAGACGAAGACAAAAGAATATGTCACATATTTTCTCTAATTCAGTACGCCGATTCGCTTTGCGAACAACAGACGTGTGACGAATTGAGAAGTCCGGGAACACGTTCAGATCACGGCAGAAATGATGCCAGCGGTAAAATAATAATGGAATGAATACAATAATAAGGATAAATTCAGATACATACCACCCGCCGATATGAATACCAACAAGTGTTACGATCTGAATTGAACTAGCCATTTTGCCATCGTCGAGGCCCTAAATGGAGTACGCCCCATCGAAGAATAGCAGATGCTGACCATGGTTTCGGTATCAATTGACCTCATCAGAGCAACATAGCATTTTTCTCC
Source organism: Coccinella septempunctata (assembly GCF_907165205.1). Classification (NCBI taxonomy): domain Eukaryota; kingdom Metazoa; phylum Arthropoda; class Insecta; order Coleoptera; family Coccinellidae; genus Coccinella; species Coccinella septempunctata. Next base: position 20,399,922 of record NC_058196.1, read on the forward strand.
GATGAAGAACGTTTGGAATTGATGGAACCTTATTCCATCCTTATTATTGTATTCATTGCCTTTAGGCGTGATAATTCCATTATTATTTTAGTTAATATTCTATCACTGAAATATACAGGGTTGGGCATAAATCTGGAATGAAATAAATACTAGAAATGCAATTTTTGGTCAGAATGAACGACTAAAAACCAGTCGCAAGGTGACGTTTCGTTAATATTTTTCACCTTCTCCAGGCCTGAATGAAAGAACAAAACGAATAATAACAAACAATTGAAATAAATCTAAACAATCACAAATCAAAATAAAAATATACAATATTTCCAACCAAGAGGTCTTTAAAATTGTCATCAAACTAACTGGGTTAAAAAGTTCCTCGTATACAACGATGGAAATTACGAATATATACCCATACGATCAAAAAAGGCACAATGAAAACATTTTTGTTTGTTGAAAATAATAATCATATCAAAACTAAAACCCAACGTTGTCATGGGATACAAATAGATATTTCGCTAAATTTTTTGCTTTTAATGTGATTTGTGCTCCATAAATTCGTTTAAAACTAACACCCTGATGGTCTACAATTAACATATTTATTAATCAGATTCACATATTATATACTGCTCATATTCTCTGTATCTGTCTGAAGATTTACGGAATGAAATTAATATTTCTTCAACCAATAACTCAGAATTGAAACTCTGAAACCCATCAATTGATTTTTAATTTTCCTCATTTTCTGGCGGAGAATTGAGTGTTTTTCTTCAACGCCTCAGCCGAGCCTTATCCAATTTCCTTTTTCGAAATGGAAACAAATAACATATGTCAGCTCGTTAAGAAACTCAGGGAAGCTATAGACTCCCACCATGATTAGTAGGTATACACCTTTTTTCATTTTGTGGTTATCAGGAGAAACACAAAAGTCTCTTTACAAAATTAAAATCAAAAGAGCTTTCCAACCTAAAACGCAAATTAGGACGGTGGAAGACGTTAAGAGAGTTCCAAGGGTTCTTATTTTGCGGGGAAAAAAATCAGTATTTTCTTTTTACCACAACTCTGATAAAATTCGATTTATAGAGATGATATTGAAAACGAATATACTATACTTCTGAATGAAAATGTGAAAAAGAATCTATGTTTATTTGAATATCGAAAAACGTACGCGGAATATTTTTGATCGTTCGAAAAAAGTTTCTTAGCTAGACGTGTTTGAAGCACAGCTGAAAAAAAATTATGCAAAATCACATGGTGCTCCATCAGTGTTCAACAAACCAGTGTTAATATTCATTAGACTTGCTTCGAACTGAATAAAGTTGACCTTCGAAAATGTGAGGAACTTGCTTTGTTTCGATGGTGAAATTGATGTTACAGGTTGATTTTTTTTCAAGTATATATGGCTGAGATTACTATCGACTAGCAAGACTTCCAACACAATCTTCAACAGATCAACATGGCTTTCAAAGTGAGTACTTCGACATTTTCAATTATTTCCAGTTTTATTAATGTTTATTATTCAATTACAGTTCATTATCCTCGCGACAGTTTTGGCTTACGCCAAGGCTGGTAATCTGATTGCCGGTTCCCTATCGGCAGCACCTCTAGCATATGCCACTCCAGTTGCAGCACCAATCGCTGTAGCCAGAGCTGAGCCCTACGATCCTAATCCCCAATATCAATTCGGCTACAATGTCGAAGATGCACTCACTGGTGATTCAAAAAGCCAAGTAGAAACCCGAAGTGGAGATGTAGTGCAAGGTCAATACTCCTTGAACGACCCTGATGGTACAAGACGTACCGTTGACTACACAGCCGACCCCATCAATGGATTCAACGCTGTTGTCCGCAAAGAACCCTTGGTAGCCAAAGCTGTAGTTGCTGCTCCAGCTGTTGCTGCTGTTCGTTCTGCCCCAGTTCTGTCTGCGGCTCCTCTGCTTCGTTCAGCTCAAGTTATTTCACAACCTGCTTTCTCCGCTCCTTTGATTCGTTCCGCACCACTTTTGGCTCAACCAGGATATGCCACTACACTGCTCCGTTCCTCTCCAATACTTGCTCAACCGACCTATGCCTCACCAGCACTTCTGAGATCTGCTCCTATCTTATCTGCTGCTCCAGCACTAGGATATTCCACCGCTTATGGAAAAATTTCTGGACCTCTTGGGTACACAGCAATTCATTGAGATATCTACCTAAGGACCTGTTGCCATTTTTCATATTTTAATCCTTATTTATTAATAATGAATAAATAATTATTTATGAATCCCCTTTTTTCTTAAACGAACACAACCTTGTAGCAGCTAAGACAAATAGTACTTGAATGAGAATTCAATGAAGAAATATAACATGAAAGAAAAAGGCATTGTAAAAATTAAATGATATTGTTATGATAAAACATGAGCCCCACTTGCAGGAAGTTCCATTGAGATTTAATGCTTCGTTAAAATTCGAAACACTAATTTTTTTAAGGATTAATGCAGGATTGAAATTTTAATGGAGCATTGAATTTCAATGGACTGGATGAAATGGAAGCTACAATTTATTTCAATTCCTCCAAAAGTATCCACTTTTTCCTTATTGTGTTGAGATTCAAACAAAATAAGGCAATTTGTTGATATGTATAGGGTGATTCATGATTGAAAGTTAAAAATACAATAAGAGTTGTGGTGAACACCTATAAACTCATTGAACAATCAATATACAAGAACAAGAAATTCAATGTACATTTTCCCCAAAATAATGTTGAACAAACTGCTCCTAACTTCTTTGACTTTGACAGTACTTCAAAAGTACTGAATTCATAAATTTGTCCAGGATAATTTGTGACAAATCATAATATACAGTGTGTGTAAATCAATGCGAAGGACTTGAGGACATATGATTGCCCGATGAAAATTAGCCGGGGTAGTTCATAACATTTTTTTTCAAAATCGACCTTCCTTTCAAGATACAGCTTTTGGAAGGCACTGACTAGTTCACAGTTTTTAATGTTTTTAGGGTTTCTGTTTTTAGAAAGTGTTTTCACATACATTCATGAAACTCTAGATAATATGAAGCACTAAGTAGAGGCTGCTCACACAATTCTTTTAGATCGAGGAATCATTTCGTGAAGTCGCATTTGTAGTTATATTGATAAAAAAATTCTTCATTGTGCAGACAATTTCTCATGTAGATCATTGGCATTGTCCGATACTTCAGTGATATAATCGTAACTTAATTTTTTTCTGCTTTTTTCACATATTTCACTCCTATATGTCAGGAGGAACACTCTTTTTTTACATTTTGTTTTCGATTCGGCCCTGATAAAAAGATATAGCCATTTTAAGTTTTCATAATGGCCTGTTCCAGCCTTGGAAAAACAAGATTACCTTCAGAATAACTAGCTAAATCTGTGACACTACACATCTGTGGATATTTTAAACAGAGTTGTATTCAGCCAAAGTACCGAATTTTCAGAATATCACAGATTTCAAAATACTCGGAAAATGATCAAGAGAAAATATAAGGAATACTTTCATTTTACAAAACGCTCAAATATTCATTAGATAGCGTTCAACTTAGTTTCGAGAGTTGGGTTCATAATGAGAAAACTGGAAGACGTGGGTGATACCCTTGTGTTAGAAAAAAATTGATCAAATAAATGAAAAACTATATTCCGAAATTCATTTCTTTCTATAAAACCGTTTATGAGATAGCACTAAAAATAACATTTCTTTATGGTTTTTCAACAGTCTGTATTTTTTGAACCCAGTCGATTCGGAAAAAATGGTAAAAAAAGTGTTTTTTCATCACTGTTAAAATATTTCTACGAGTCGTAGACCCACCCTGTGTACGGAATAGCGAAACTATTCATTTCGAATTTTTTTATCGAATATGTGGTTATATTAAGAACTTTTTTCCCAATAAAAAATAACAATTGCTGAAATTTTATACAGGTTAGGTATTAGACAACTGAAGATACCGCACAATATACTTATTGGCGTGTGAGTAAAAAAAATGAAACCCCTATTTTTAATTTTCGCCCCTCTTTCGGACTTAGAATCCGAAAGTACAAATTCACAGATTTTGGTACATGGATATTTAGGATATGCGAAACCTCAAAGTGCTAACTTTTTCTGGCGATGAACTCTTTAAGACACTTTTACTGACCACAATTCTATGGAAGCACCAAACATTAACCGAGAAAAAATCTAAGAATGTGCGTTATCTTTCTCCAATACCTTTTTTCAATTGTATATCGCATTTTTCTGGTTTTACAGTTGTACCTTTTTTTCTAGAAACCTGAAGATGCAAGTACGAACGTGCAAAACGTTGCTCATCAACAGGAGTGATTTGTTCAATTGTGTATTCATTTATGCCAAAATGTTTTAACTTTGAGTTATTTCCTAATTCAGTTGAATTACAGAGTTATTGTGAAAATTTGGTTAATATTTCGAAAAGAATAATTGGCTAGTTGAACCATTATTTTGAAATTGTAAGTGTTCCATACGGTATAATCAGATTGAACCATTTAACAATCGTAAATTAACCAAATTTGTGTTGTCTGGCTCCATTAACATTTTCAGCAGAACAAGCAGGTCTATAAAATTAACATTTTATTATCAAGTGTTTTATACAGACATCGAGTCTTTCTGTAATAAAGTGATTACTTTACCACCTTCGCATTTTGCAAAATGATTGCGTAACATCAACATTTGAAGCATACTCGGGAAGTAATTCGATATTAAACGAAATCAGATCAATTACAACCAAAATGAGCAACAAAACCAGAATCTGTGAATGCGAATTGCTGACCTCAGAAATGTCGAGGAGGAATCGACATTTGGAGTGTGTCGCAAAGAGTCCAACACCGATAACGTCTTGTTTGGTTGATTAGTATAAAAAGGAGAGACGCGGCAAGAAGAATTATCATTCACATCGATATCTGCATACCATTCAAATGGCTTTCAAGGTATGAGAAATTCGAATCGTTTCGATGAAGAACTCATTTCTTCTGCTTTCGTGTTATATCATCTCACTAGTGTCAGAAGAACAAAATGTTTTAATACTTAAGTACCTATCACGGGTACCAAATTCAAAAATCATCTTGTTTTAATAATTTCCACACACGGAATTCATTTCTTTTCTGTCTGAATATTGATAGAGTTTCTCATGAAATCGTCATTTTGGAAATAAATTCCTTCAGACGTTTTTATCGTCATAATTCTGTTGCCAAATGTCTTTGATTTTGTTAAAATCCATGGTCAATTGTTTTCTTTTTCAGTTCATCGTTTTCGCAGCTGTTTTGGCCTATGCCAACGCTGGCAACCTCCTCAGTGCCCCATTGGCTGCTCCTGTGGCATATGCTGCTCCAGCGGCCATAGCTAAAGTTGCCACACCTATTGCTGTAGCAAGAGCCGAACCATACGACCCTAACCCTCAGTATCAATTTGGCTACGATGTGCAAGATTCCTTGACTGGAGACTCAAAGAGCCAGGTCGAAACTCGCAATGGAGATCTTGTGCAAGGACAATATTCTTTGAACGACCCTGATGGTACAAGACGTATTGTAGACTACACCGCTGACTCAATCAACGGATTCAACGCCGTGGTCCGCAAAGAACCCTTGGTAGCCAAAGCTGTAGTTGCTGCTCCAGCTGTTGCTGCTGTACGTGCTGCCCCAGTTCTGTCCGCTGCTCCTTTGATCCGTTCAGCCCCTGTGATTGCCCAGCCTGCTTTCTCGGCCCCATTGATCCGTTCTGCACCTCTGTTGGCTCAACCAGCATACCAAACTACCCTGGTTCGTAATGCTCCACTTCTCACCCAATCGGCCTATGCTTCCCCAGCTTTCCTGAGGTCTGCCCCCCTCTTGTCTGCTGGACCAGCCCTTGGGTATTCCGCTGCCTACGGTAGAATTGCCGGTCCTCTGGGATACTCCACCCTTATCCACTGATTTTCTTCTTATAGAGAATTATTGTAAAATATATTTATTTATGAATAAAATATGACAAGTTTGTAATATTTTCTTTTTAATTGGTGATTTTCCTACCAGGAGTATCAATCTAATGATCAAGTATAGTGTATTCTACAGAGGTTTAGGTTAAGTTGAAAGGCTGAACAGATATGGAACTATAGATTTATTATACATGTAATCAATGTCACGTGACTCCTCAGAATAACAAAGGAATGAACCGAGTCTGTGTTGGCAATGACGAAATCTTATGATGATAGTAAAAAAATGTGAGGCAGACTTTGCCCAAGATATTGATACGTTGAATATTATTATCTCTACATTTCTTCTTCAATCATCCTCATATATTTTTTGCCATAACTCATTTCGGAGGAATGTTGAGAAGTATCTGTTTGCTGTCTGGGAATCTTGTTGGATATCTATTAAAAAAATTGTGGATTTGAAAAATATTATGCAATATTTGAAACTCAAATACGCATATACAAGGTGGGCTTTTTAAAACGAAACAGACGAGATAACGGGCGTAATAAATTTATTTCGAAAAAATGCTCGGACACGTCGATTTTTGTTTCGAGAGGGACCACTTTTGAGCTCAAATTCATAACTATATCGCTTCAACCCTTAGTGTTAGAACAACAACCCCTACATTTTGAATAGGAAAGATAGGATGAGTGATACCTCATTTGAAAAGCTTTTTTATCCTGAATTCAGCGTATTGATTTTTTTCTCATTCATTGCATTCGTTTTCGAGATATTTAATTTTGAATTTCGTACAGTACCAGTCATTCCGCTAACCATGCTATGTGAAATCATCAAATATTTGACTAATTCATTCTGTGGTTACGATGGTAACCGTTAATTGTCAACATTAGACAACGAAATATTTATTACTGGTAATTACTTTCTTCAACAATTGAGGTGGTTGTCTCGTCTGTTTCGTTTCAAAAAGCCCAGCCTGTATTTATACATCTGTTGTATTGATTTCGGAGTATTTTTATTCTGGAATTCCTTAAAGTTTTGTGAAATTGAATAGTTCTCGATTATTATAATTCGTTTCTCAACAAGATTCATTGAATGATATTTCTGGGTCTTGAAGAAGGAAGATATGCTATCTGCTATGCTATGCTATGCTGTTCATTAGTTCTTAGTTCTCGAAAGAATTTTCTCAAGATCACGTACAATATTAACAAGCGGAACTCAGAAACAAGATAAGATTCTAAAGAGTTCGATAACCTTTCAGTCGCAGTCCATGTTTTTTGTAAATCTATGTATAGAACCATCATTGAACATAACTATCTTGTGATGTATGAAACAAACTCGAATTGAAAGCTTTCAAAACAAAATGAAATCAAAACAATTCACCATCACAGAGGAAAAGCACTAACATTGTTTGAAGTCTAAAAATTTTTCTATATCTATATTAAGGGTGAGACTTTGAGTCGTAAAAATATTTCAACCGTGAGTCCTGAGGTCAAAAGAAACACTTTTATTCTTTACCATTTTTTCTGGATCGGCTCGGTTTAAATGATACAGGCTGCTGCAAAACCATAAAAAATGTTATTTTTATTTCTATCTCATGGACTGCTTCATCAAATGAAATGAATTTCGCAATATACGTTTCGTAAAATAAGGGTATTTTTATATTTTCTCGTATAATGCGCCGTTTCCTAGTAATTCCGAAAATTTAAAAGTACATATCTGTGAAATTTGCAAAATTGGGTACTTTTGCTGAATACAGCTCTGTTCAAAAGATCCACAGATGTATACTGTCCCAGATGTAGCTAGTTACTATGAAGGTAATTTTGTATTTCCAGGGGAGGCACAGCTCATCATGAAAAATTAAAATGTCTATATCTTTTTATTAGGGCCGAATCAGAAAAAATAATATCATTTCTTTTCTGTTCTACCAATGGCGTCGGTACTGCAGCGAGACTGAATATTTTCAGATGAAAAAATGATACGCCACTGGTTTTTCCGACAATTTTCTGACTAGTAAGCTTTTTATTGCTATATCAAATTTTGGCGATTTCTTCATGCATGAGAATGTGTTTTATTTTTTAACCGGAAACGGTGTCTCGTACAGCAAAAAGTCAAGACACCGAATTTGCTCCAAATTAAATAAGGATTTAAATAGTAATTTATATTGTCGGAAAAACCTGTGGCGTATCATTTTTTTATCTGAAAATATTCAGTCTCGCTGCAGTGCGGACGCCACTGATAGAACAGAAAAGAAATGATATTAGGCAAAAAGTGCTCCTTGACGCTCAAAACCTATGTCCCAAATTTCATCAAAATATTTCAAGCAGTGTGAAAGTTATTAATAAAAAACATTTTTTTTCTATAATTTTAACGCCCCGTATCTCGGAGAGGAAGCATTTCTCGACATATGTTTATATGACAAACTAGGGCTTATTTTTGATGTAGAATACGTGGTTGAAATTTCTTGGTTACGATCTGGACCACCCTGTATATCCCCAGAATTTTTTCTGATAAATTCATTATTACAGGTTGTTCTGTTGTCAACATAGTATACGATTATTTCTTGATCTTTTCAGGCATTCGTAAAAAACTGATCTGTTTTTTTGAGCATTATTGTAAAAGAATTAAGTTATCGGATAAATATAAATTCTCTTCACATATATCCCATGCGTAACTAATGGTGGCTGAAGCAGTATAACCAAATTTCAAGCATAAAAATACAACACCATCAGTCTGTAGGAATTCGAGAAATAATCCGACTGCCCGGAATCTAATTCCCAGAAGTGTCGAATCCGCGAAGAAAAAACATAAATATCCTCAGAATATTCCGAAATTTGCTTTCCGCCTGCAATCGCCGTCTCCATACGCCCCCATTGCATAAATCCATCAGACCAGATTTCGCAATAAGAAATGTCCGCCTCCCTTTTTCGATATTGGATTTAGGCAAACAATATCCAGTGATTCCGAAGTGAAATATTCCGTTGCGAGTATTACATTGGCGGTTATATTTACACACGTGAGTTTTCAAGGTTATTCAGATTTATTCCTTCTGTTTTTTCCATCCTATATCCTTTTGGTGGCATGACTTATAGGTCAAGCTAGTTGAAGAGCCTTTGAGAGCTACCACCATGTTACCTAGGAGGGTCAGGATAATAACTAAATTAATACTGCCTCGAACTACTCTTGACATGTAGAAAGATAGAGATAGATGGCTTCATCATTGCCATCCAGGATCAAGTGATCCTAACAATAAACTACCCCAAATATATCGCCAAGGATGCCTTAGTGGTGGACAATAGTTGTCGTTATGATTGTGCGACACAAGAAATCACCCAGCACATCATATGGTGATACCAGAAGTTCGCGGGCAAGGAGTACAAGAATAGACAATGCTGTTGCCAAGATTTTACACCAAGAATTGGCATCAAAATACCAAATTCTAAAGCATTATTGAAAAATGGTCATCTGCGTATTTGTGTGGGTCTGGTGTACCCCAGGGCTCTAATCTTGGGCCATTTCTATTTCTGTTGTTTTGTGAGGTTGACGTGATGGGGCTGCTATTTCCGGATGATTTCGAGTTTTTTCAAGGTGGAAGCCCTTACTTTTGATTATTCCTTGAAAGATGTCAAGCTGTTGAGACTGAACGTTGTTAGGGACTCGGGAGTTCTGTTTGGTGGTCATATGTCATGTGCGTCTCATATAAATGATTTGCTGAGTGCTGCCTTTAATTTTCAAAATTCCGGTAAGACTGCATTTCGAGGGGTGAACCGGTCGTGAATTGTGGTGTACAAATTGCAGGAATTGTCATGAATTGAATTGAATTGCCAAGAATTGTTGAGAATTGTCATGAATTGCCAGGAATTCTGGTGAATTGTCAAGAATCGTTGTGAATTGCCAAGAATTGTGTGAATTGTCAGGAATTGTTGAGAATTGTCGTGAATTGTGGAGAATGGGCTATTTTAGTGAATTTCAAAATCTAAGAATTTTTATAACTCAAATACATATATGGAAATTTATTTTTTTAGAATTTTAACACATTGCATTCGGTCGGAAATTGTGATTTCAGAATAGCTCTCTTATAGAACATGGATATGTTCTAAGGTACAGAATTCAGAAATTTTTTTTTGTAATATGTGGATATTTCGGTGGATATGGAATTCTATATTTTCTTGATCGGTTTCACTGGTGTCGAATTGACAAAAATTACTAGACTGTAGGGCATTCTACGTTACACGCTTTTACACAATCGAATGTTTATTAAGTTTCGAAGGGTGTATATCTGAATTTTGAAGCGAATCTCTTACGTGTTGGATAACTAATGGAAATGGATTTCTATAAATAATTTGAATTCGATTTTGGAGTTTTAGGAAACTTGCCCATCGTCGTAAATTATAAAGAATTGTTCTGAACTATTAATTTCCGTGAATTGTTCGAAAATTCTCATGAATTGTCTGGAATTGTTATGAATTGCAATGCATTTTCTAATTGTTGGGCGATTCGCTGTCTTGCAATTCACAGTAGTCCAGCCTGTCCAACTATTAGAAAGCAGAAAGGGAGGTTTGCACATGTATATAGTCATGTCCATGTAGACATGTATATTTATTGATTTATTTATTCATCTTCACTTTACATACACCAAAGGTTTTCAACAATTCGCTGAATTCATATAGTCGCATGCCGGCGCAATAGTGCAAACTCCGAGTTTAATTTCTGTATTCTTTAATTTGAATTAAAGTGATTGGAGATTGAGCAGGTAAGAATTATACAACATCTAATTTTTTCATTATTTCTTATTGATACACAATAATTTCCTACGGGTGTGAAGCCAGGTTTCTTTCATCCACAGTTACAATCTGTCAACGCCGCGCTCTAAGGATAACTGTATTGTTCAGTATACAATTCTTACAGTTCTGAAAAAGATATTAATGCTCGTTTTAGGATTTGAGTTTCTCTTGGAAAAAGAATGAGATATGGTGCAATCGGATATTATTCATACCTTGATTTATACCAATGAAAATCATCAAAGCTCATTGTCAGCCCGTACGGGGGGCCTGGAGGGATTCAAAGTTGAAAATTTCAAATTTTCTCGAGACATGTGCATTCTTGAGAATAGAGTAAATTGGTTCGATATAACATTTTACATCATGAACAGTCATCAAAACACATTGTTAACCTGTACAGGGACTATTCACCAACAATATTGGTGAATATTGGTCCCGATCTCTTTGCGTTCAATAGCAGGTACCTGAAACGATTCCTTTGGTTGAAACCGTTTTATTACTCTGTTGGGAATAACCCATTAAAATCATTGTTAAGAACGGGCGTTCTTTCTTCAATGCATATCATATAATTTTGGTTATTTCAACCTCATTTTTAACACTTTTATAATTTCTGAGAAGATGTTAATTCGAAATGTCGGTCTATATCGGTATATCGATTGCAATAATGTCAATTATATATTCACAGCTTCTTCCCTCTCAACCTGACAAAGATCATTCGGAGGTTCATCTAAGACTTGGAGACTCGCTTGGAGATGTCTCTCCAAGTCTAAAATAAAAATTATTTGAAACATTTGTCTAATGTTTCAAATAATATATAAATCATATATTTCGCTTATACCATTTGTAATCAATAGAGCTTTAGTAATGTAATAATTAAGGTTCGCGTTGAATGAATTCCTAGATATGTAGGTACACACTAAGGATCACCGAATTGGTCAATTCGGAGAGGGATATATTTTTAGTTGATTAATCAGTGAAGATGAATTAATAATATAAATAATTGTTTTCAGCACTCAAAAAGTAGACATAGATATTTCAGCACGTGTGTCGAGTCTCTTGATGGTTATTCTGTAAGCTCTTTGTTATTCCATATAAATTGAACGAACAACTTTCATGAGAACACAATCTTGATTTCAACGCACCATGTTTCTGAAACCTGGTAAGTTGTGTTATTATTTTGTAGTACTTCACATACTTTCATAAAATTCCATAAAATAACTCGACATGTTGATGTATGATTTAAAATTAATAGCTTGCACAGTAACCATTTTTTTCAACTACTCGATCAATTTGCGTTTGATAGAAGATACTGATTCAAAAGATTCCACCTAGAAGTATTTCTTCGCTTCATAAAATTTTATAACTCAATTTGGAAAAACCTACAAAAATTGTCGTTACGAACGGGTACGCTCTGTTGTATTCAATATTAGGGTTGCCCATTTTGACCAAAAAGATTTTATGCACAGAATAACTCTAGAGCCATTTGCTGAGGGAATTTTAAAAAATTTACCTGAAAGTATTTTTTCGGATCATACAATTTTATACCTCAATTTTCAAAACTGTCGTTATGGAAGGGAATGCTTTTATCCTATATTAGGTCGTTTTCACAACATTTTATTCAGTTGAATTCCAAAGTTGTTTGAATCAGCCTATATAACTATGTTAATGAGGGGAGGTTAATAGTACATCAAACAATGAAGTATAGGATATCCATGGATAGAAGCAATTTCTGTAAGCTAGCCTCAGTTAGCCTTAACTACTATCTGGCTATATCTATAAGACATATTATTGAGTGGTTTCAGACCTCTCATAGTGTGATGTGAAGAAAATTCCCAAAATATATATTAAAAAAAAAATACATAACTATGAATTGTATTGAATTGTCATAAATTGTATTGAATTGTCATGAATTGTATTGAATTGCCATGAATTGTATTGAATTGTCCGTGAATTGCCGTGAATTGCCATGAATTTTCTTGAATTGTGTGAATTGTTGAATTGTCTGAATTGTTTTATATGCTATTATAGGAATTGCGTGAATTGTCTGAATTGTGGTGTACAACATTTTCATGACCGGTTCACCCCTCGCTGCATTTTAATAGATTGAAAAGGTTCCTTGGACGAACTTCAGGAGTTCCACATTAACACAAATCACTATCACATTGACTTCACTCTGGAAGTGGAAGATAACAGATCTATCAACTTCTTGGGTCACACTTTGACAGGAGTGAACAACACGATTTCGTTTGACATGTTCAGAAAACCATCACAGACCAGCCACTCGATCCACCACTTGTTCAACCACTGAAAGTTATATAAACTGTCTGCTTACAGTACGTACATTCAACGAGTGGTTCACACACCAATGCAACCACCTTGCATACAGAAGGAAATCAGTCTGCTCAGACCAATTGTTCGGAACTGGAAGAACGGATACGAATCTGAAACGGTGGAAAAAATTCACAAAATTCACAAATTCACGGATCGAGGTTTCCTTGAAATCAGTTCAAAACAGTTTACGACAAATTTTGGTAAGGAACAAAAAATCTCTCCTGTAACAAAGTCATTCAATGTGGAGTACACCCATGAGAGTCAGAACACAAGTTTGCAACATCACTGTGACTCTGACATTAAACAAGAAAGAGCTGGAAATCTATAAAAATATCAACAACAAGAACATAGCAACCCTTAACTTACAAATAGTCAATTTGGTCAACTTTGTCGGTTGTGATCGAGTTTGTGAGACTCACATCCCTATTTTTTTGAGGAAGCATTCCTCTTTCCCGTGTGATTGTGTTGATAGCGTTTCCCTTTTCTTGTGCGCAACCATGTAGGCTTTCATTTCCCCTATTCATTCAATTTGTTCACAGTAGTGTTGATTGTCCTTAGCTACAAGAGAAGCTTAATTTTTATGTCTATGATTTAGACCTGTTTTATTTGGTCCTTCGTAGGAATAATTGCATGATTCGGACCCTCATTCAGCATATTTAGCCTAACTTGTGTGAGACCTGTTATTTATTCTTTGACAATTCACTGTTAAACAGAGATACCTCGATTGTATAAACTAATGAACATTTATTTTTGACCTATTGATTTTTGTTTAATGAGGTTTATCTACCTACAGAAAAAATAAAACTGTTTTTTGTCTCATTCATGTTCATTTTGTTCATCACCTTTCTATTGAAATGGCATGGTTCACACAGATCAGAAAGTAATTCACAATAGACTGGACCTCATATTGCTGAAGAAGGATGAGAACAAAGCACTATTCCTTGATATGGCGATTCCAAATAACAACTTACTAGATAGGCACATTGAAAAGATCTTAAAATACAAAGATCCCGAGGAACAAACCAGGACACAATGGAAGTTGAAAGATATCAGGACCATCGCTATTTTCATTTCATCTACAGGCCCAATACCGAAGAAACTACCAGAGAATTTCAAGAAACTGTTAGTTAAAAATATCCATAGAGTCATGCAGAATGCTGTACTAATAGAGGCGACGAGTATATGGGAAATGCAGATGAAGAACATGAAAACGAAAACTGAAAATTAATATCCTCCTGTACATTCACCTATTTGTAGATTCCACTGTGATAGCTTAAACAACTCATGTAAGTGAAAAACATATAATTATGTTTTTAGGTCATCGGCCACACCAATTCAATTTTTGAAGAATACTATAGATGCAACGCTATCTATTGATCCCTCCATATTTACATATTTCGATGGGGATGTTTATATTCATCAGGCAATTCACATAAAAATATGAGCGCTTCGGCTGCCAAGGAATCATCCATTCCCGAGAGGAATAAATAACCGCCTCTCCACTTTTCTGCCGAATATATAGACTCGTCTTTCACGGGAATTTGAAGGACCATAGGTGGGATAAGGGGCTCTCAAAACTGAAACCCAAATATTACGAATATCTGCTTTACATCAAGCGATTTGTAGAATGAGGGAAAAAGCGCAGAAAGATCGCTGTGAGCGCTGAAGAAGCAACTGAAATAATTATAGTATGACCATAAAAAAGAAGTTAAATTACGAGTCTGCGCTTGTCTTGAAATAAGGGTTTCAATTTATCTCTAACGTCGACATTTTTAAAAGCCCCTCTGAAGTTTATCCTCGATTTCATCCAAGCCTCGGAGTTTTCTTGCTATTTGATTGATCCACCCAGATTTGAAGATGCAGGAATAATGCTATAACTGAAACGATAGTGGTCAATCTTTATTTATATGTACAGGGCGATTCACTATAAATTTTCAGCTTCTATGTCACGTATTTCCATGTGCATAAAGACTTATGAAGCTTCCAAACGAGTCCTGGCACCTATTCTGATATTGTGTATCTCGGGCCCGTCGAAAATTCAAGAAGATTAACTGGTGTTCTTTCGAAAAACAGTGTACTCATTGGAAAAAAAGGCATTCTTTCAGAATATTTGGTCTTCATCTTTTTATTCACTTTTCACTTTGTATACACCAAATGACTATGCAACGTTCTGCATCACAGAACTTTTTATGTATATTCATAGCACTCAATTTACTATATTCACCTCTTACCTGAAAATGTTTAATGTACCACAATATTGGTATCCTATGTATAAAACAAAAATCAAGTATCAATTTCCATCAGAGAACTCACACTGCTTGGTTTACTATCAATCGGATTGAAACTTTCTTTGTTTATCCCTATTACCTATAGACCATAAAACTCTCACTTTGCCACTAACAACAAGTTGGGAATTAATATATACCAAAAAATATAAGGGGAGATTCCTTGTCGAAAAATCTGTGTGTCCCTCATATAATTTTTTTTGAGCACCACTGCTTAGAGGCAGCTTCCTCAACATGGCGCCTGATGAGCAGTTTTTATTTTTTCTTAGAAACCAGAATAATGACGGCAATGAGATTGACCGGACATTCTATAGAATCGAGAGGGCAATTAAAAAAATTGGTAAAATGTGTAGAAATACCCCTTGAACATGTTTCACATAATTTTTTGTTCTATTCCTATTATGCTATTAAGAAATTTATTTTTGATAGATTGATTCATTTTGTGAACAAAGAAGGTATCATGTGATTTGTTGTTGGGAGTAACTATTTTTGGAAAAAAAATTATCAACAGGTACGTAGCAATTCAAATTCAATTAAGAGGCGGATATCTTGCTGACATTATAAGGGAACAACACCAAATTTTTTTTATTGTCTTCTTGCTCCTATAGAAAGTATTTTCATTTCATTTCTGTCAGTTTTGTTGGTTTCCAAAAAAAAATTAAACATTGCTCCTCAGATGCCATCTTTAGATGGTTGCAACTAGTCAGGTACTGCTCGAAAAATTTAATTTTATAGAGAAGGCCAACACCATTTTTTGAGTAGGAAGTACCTACTCCTTGAAACACCCTATATACAGGGTGACAATTTTGTCTCGACAAGGATGTTTTCAAAGAAAAAGCCGGAACAGGTCAATTTTTAAAGGAAGGGGGACATATTTTGAGCAAAATTGTAAGCCGAAATCTCCCCAAACCTAGGTGTAGAGGCTATCACCCCTAAATCCTCAATTGGAAGACAATATGTCCCTCTACATGATACTATTGTCTTCCAATTGAGGTATAGCGCACCCCCTATTCCCTATTGAGAATTTAGGGGTGACAACCCCTAGGTACACCTAAAATTGAGGAGATTTTAGCTTAGAATTTTACTAGAAACAGGTCCTTTCGGATGATAAATTGACCTGTTCCGGCATTTTCTCTGAAAACATCCCTGTCGAGACATAATTGGCCTGGCAAGTTTTCAAATTGTCAGCGCCTGCATCTACTTCAAGTACTCAATAAAAATTTGCAAACCATAGTAATCATGTAGAGGGTCAAGTGATCTTTCAATTGAGATACAGCTCACCCCCTATTTCCTATTGAGAATTTAGGGTGATAGCTCCTACACCTAGGGTTGAGGAGATTTCGGCTTACAATTCTGCTCAAAATATGTCCTCCTACGAATAGAAATTGACCTGTTCCGGCATTTTTTCTGAAATCATCCTTGTCGTGATATAATTGGTAAGTTCTCAAATTGTCACCCTGCATACATTGACTCACTCTGAAAATTTGGGGTATTTAGTTTATGGCTTCGGAATTCAAAATGCTGGATGGACAGCAGAGTTCAATTATTCACCAGGAATTTTTCATCAATGAGAATAGTAATTCTTTTTGAACTATTTCCGGCTCGAAATGACAATCATTTGAACAAAATGATAACGCTGTCGTTCCTAGGAACAAGCGTGAATAAATTACGAGAAATTCGAGACCGATCAATTTCCAAAAATGAGTGATGCTGGTCAGAATTTCAATTTCAGTGTCCCAGTTGTTTCGCTTGAAAATCGTTCGAACAACAAAACCTGACACTCAATTATTCATCAGCAGATGTATTCCTGCGTTGACATTTAGCATTGAAAGATAGCGTTGTAGGTGTGCGAAAAGTTCAAAATCCGGGGCAGAACACCACTGCATCAATGCGAAAATGGCTGACGCAACATTGATATTTTTTAAGAGGATTTCCAGTTGGGACTCAATTGATTACAAATTCTGAGTGCCGTAAACAGGGCGTCCTCTAACGAGGTGCCAGTTGCGAAAAATGCTCCGATATCAGGTTACGCGTTGTATCATTTAATATTCGGGTGGTGCGTTAAGATTTCTGTACATCTAGTTGTGCACGTATATATAGACCACACGGGTAGATTGGATCATTATCGTTCCTATCGTACAATCCGGTACATCGAACTAAAATGGCATTCAAGGTAAGTTAAATTTAGACTTCACAGTATAAATAAAAAATTGTGGTCAAGTTGTCTATGGTTTGACAGACCAGATTTTGTGGCAACAATTATATTGAACCCTAAAACTCCTCGATTGATTACTATAACAAAAATGAATATCATAAACCTTGTTTTCTTTATATGAAGCTGTTTTTTGGTGCAGAACTGCATTCAAAAATATTTTCAAAATATATTCGGTCTGACGTCACTGTTTCAATATTTGCCAAAATGCATAGTTTTTAAATCTTGATATCGCGATATTGTGACAAGTGATTTGTTGTTGGAACTATGCCAAAATCTATTTTCAATATTCACGAAATAATTTCGAACATTTACATATGTGTGTGAAATGACCGTTGCAATACCGAAATACGTACCTCATTTACACTCTGTAAATTATTGAAATCCTTATATCTCCATTATATCAGAGAATATCTTTTTTTATTCTTACATATTCTATTTTGTCCTCATTTAGCTACATACATTCCGCTTTTAGAATTTTTCCATTCTATGATACTTTCAGTAACCGGCAACGTTGCCTCAAGTTCTCTGATCACCATACACTAAATAATCCTTACTACTATTATAAATGTTCGTGTGTTTGTTAGTTTGCTTATTTGTTTAAATTTTTGTCTTTACATAACACTTGAACCAGACGTCCGATTTTGATGGGAATTTCACTTTAGTGTAGAGAATTTATTCGAGAAGGTTTTCGTGTAACGTGTAAAATGTAATGGAGAGAAACCGAAAAATAATGATTTTTTATAAACAAGTCGTGAATGGAGCTGTTGATTACAGAATTTTATGGCCGTAGCTATGGCAGATAGAGGACAATGGTCAAGTTCAATTTTATTGAGAAAATTCCTCTATGGCATATATCTAAGTTTCCAGGATAAAATTTTCATTTCAGTAGGAAAGAAAGCTCCATTTGAAGGGGGCTTTTCATAGGGATGGAAAGAATTCATATAAAAATGAATAAGATCTTTCGTTCCTGATGGAAAATGCTATATACAGCAAAGTTTTCTACAAAATATTTCGAGAAATATGACAGGTTGAAGAACTGCAAATTTAGGCAAGAAATGAAATCTACCTGAAATCGCAGTGTTACGTGAAGGCATATAATCACTTAAATATAAACTAGGATCGTGATTATGTCGTGGGTGGCAGCTAATTCGAGGCAATAGGCAATTATAGAGTTATGTCTCAGGAAGGTTGCAAGACTAATTGTAGTTTATATTTAGTTTTCTTCTTGATGAATCTTTTCGTTACATGGTCTATAATTTTTAATGCTGATCCTTGTTGATGATTAAGTGCTATTACTTTTTGATATCAATTTTCCCTTTAATTTTTATACTGAGGTTTTTTGATATCTTCTTTTAAGTATTCTTATTATGTTTTTAGTGAGGGAATTTTACCTCTCAAAATTTCACATATTTGAATGTGAACTGCGGTTTAAACGATCTATTCCTTTTTTATTGAATTTTGTGGAAATTTTTTCAAATGTTTGTCAAATGTTTAAGCACGCAACGTGTTTCACTATCACAATTGCATCTTGAGATGGGTGAAGGTAAACTACGTTCAGCTTCATCCATAGCATATGATTCTATTTTAAGTTCAATTATAGATTTTCATCAAGTATAGGCTACATCAACTCAATATATTTTCCGTAAGTTATTTTCAATTCAATTGTAAAGTTTCACGAAAACTGCTTTTTGCTAGAAATTTTCATTTTGTTGACAATTCAAAACTGAACAACTAAACTAGTGCCAGTTAGAACCTTTAAGCACATTCATTGGAAATTGTACCAAATTCGAAAAAATCCAGCCCATCTCAGTCATTTCTCCTTCGATGATGTAAACTTAATGAAGTTTACAAATTAAAAATAATATTCATTTCGGACTATCATTTTCCTATCTTATTAAGAGTTATACTATAGTCATTTTGAGGAGAGGTTTCAGTAACTTGGCAACTTATTATTTCAATTTAAGTGATTAGATCTCAGCGAAGATTTGCACGCATCTTTGTTCCAGTATGTACTTCAAAACTTTTCGATTCCAATTCAATTGAAACGATATTATAATTGAGATATAGCTCAGGAACTGTCAGCCGAATTCAATCGTGACTTCAAATTGGAACTGTAGCCTAGCGAATTTCTTTCGAAAGTTGACCTATTTTCATCAGTCAGTCAACACAATTG
This sequence comes from Coccinella septempunctata, assembly GCF_907165205.1. Taxonomy (NCBI): domain Eukaryota; kingdom Metazoa; phylum Arthropoda; class Insecta; order Coleoptera; family Coccinellidae; genus Coccinella; species Coccinella septempunctata. The sequence continues at coordinate 20,419,630 of NC_058196.1, forward strand.
TTTGAAACAATTTGAATATTTTAAAATAGATATAAAATACTGTGATGGTCGATTATTATTCAGAGCAAAACATTATTTTTTCGAGTCGTATTGCCCTTCTCGTAAAGTGACTAATCCAGTTTTTTTTGCAGTTCATCGTTTTCGCCACCGTCCTGGCCTACGCCCATGCTGGCAACCTCATCGGTGCCCCACTAGCCGCCCCCTTGGCTTACGCCACCCCCGCTATTGCTAAAGTTGCCGCACCAATCGCTGTGGCAAGAGCTGAACCATACGACCCCAACCCCCAGTACCAATTCGGCTACAACGTCCAGGACTCTCTGACCGGCGACTCCAAGAGTCAAGTAGAATCCAGAAGCGGCGATGTTGTCCAGGGTCAATACTCCTTGGTCGAACCTGATGGTTCAAGACGTATCGTGGACTACACTGCCGATCCAGTCAACGGTTTCAACGCTGTCGTCCGTAAAGAACCCTTGGTAGCAAAGGCTGTGGTTGCCGCCCCAGCTGTTGCAGCTGTACGCGCTGCTCCAGTTATAGCCCAACCTGCCTTGATCCGCTCTGCACCTCTTCTGGCTCAACCAGCTTATGCAACATCCTTGGTTAGATCATCACCCCTTCTGGCACAACCAGCTTACGCATCACCTTTGATCCGATCTGCTCCCCTTTTGGCCAGGACCGCATACGCCGCCCCAGCTCTGAGCTACACTACCTCTCTCATCCACTGAATGAAAACGATGTATATATGACTGTTTTGTTTATAAGACTATTGTTAGAATATTTATTTCATGATTAAATTTTTTTACCGCAATACCTGTTTTTTTTTCAATGTGTGTGACAATTCATTATCTGATAATGGGTCGAATTTCAGAATTCATTTTTGGATATAGGGCTACAAGATCTGTAAATCTTGGTATGCATCGACACCAAAAAGTTGCAGAGGATTGGGCAAAAATAATAGTTCATTATGATACAAATCCATAAGTTAGCCTTCAAAGCACGAGCAATAGTTTGAAAGCATTCCTATTATGGGTACCGTTGCTCTTGCCTATAGGTATTTTTATACCTGTAGCATACGCTAAATTTTTTTTTTCTCACCTACATCATATCTTCAATATCAATGCCAGCCATGATCGTTGAAATTACATCTTAAACTTCATTTGATTGATATAATTTTTTGGAATCGCGACAAACTATCATCCGAAATTCTAATGTTAACAGATGATGCTGCATCCAAATTCATGAAAACCAATCCAGAAATTCGAACTCTTTCAACTTTTCGCACTCGGATTATGCTGCAGGTAGAGATGAAATTTTTTTCACGAAATTTTGTATACGCGGAATATTGGTTTTTCTTATTTGCTCATTTACATCACATGAGGAGATCAGGATAGCCATCCTCCTAGACATAAAAGTAGTCTTCCATTCAATTTACTATTAGTAGGGGCTGTCAAACCCAAAGTTATTCCTGACAATTTGCCGAAATGAACTATCAATTCGGGATGCTGTGAAGAAGGGATTTCGTCCTGCACTTAACCGATCTTGTATTACGGTTGTAGCTCTCGCTCTTTCACCAACATGAGTAGGTATATGCAGCAAGTCCACTAGTTCGATAGCGATTGCACGCTCTACTTTGAACACTTTTCGAAACCCGAAGATGGTTAGCAACTTCTTGTTGAGCTAATCTCTTGTATACAATAACTAATTGATCAACTTTAAAGGCTTCTAAATGGACGTTGAACTTGTTACAGTTAATCCACAACGCTAGATGAGTTGTAATAGCCCATAATTGGTCATATGGGTCACGAAAAATATCAAACACCTATAAGAAATCCGTTTCTTGTAATATTTCTCAATTAAGCCATCAAATGTCATGAGGACCATATTTTGTTTGTGCGAAATAGGCAGTCATACTCCTCTCAAGATGATGTGGACATACAGTAATACTGGACATTCGATTCATGTGCAAAAGGTAAGTTTTCTTTCGAATACCCGCTTCTCAGTAGTATAAATTCAAACTTCTCATATACAGGGTGTTTCAAAAAAAGATAACTGATTCTATAAGATAGGTAGAAAAGTGAAAAATAATTTGGGTTTTATATCTGATTCTCATAGAGGGCCCTAGTTTCACGGTTCGTTCCAAGTGGTATTGAACTTAACTTTTTTAAGGTGAAATTTATTAATCAAAATTTCAAGTGACTTAAACATCATTCATTTTTACGCCAACAAGGAATAGTTTAGCCTTGCGGCTTTCACACTCCCCTCCAGAATATTTTCGTCCGACTAAAGTTGCTTCAAGTTCTTTGGTAGTTTCTTCGGTATCAGGCCTGTAGATGAAATGATAATAGGGATGGTCTTGATATCTTTCAGCTTCCACTGTCTCCTGGTTTGTTCCTCTGGACCTTTGTATTTTGAAATTTTTTCAGTGTGCCTATCTAGAAGATATTATCATTTGGAATCGCTAAGTCGATGAATAGTGCTCTGCTCTCATCCTTATTCAGTATTATGAGGTCAGGTCTATTGTGGGTTATTTTTCATTCTGTGAGAACCGTGCGATCCCCGTAGAGCTTCTGATGATCATTTTCCAACACAGCATCCAGATGATGATGTTAATAGAGAACTTTTTTGACTTTAGAAGTTGGTATTTTATTTCCAATTCTTGGGGAAGAACCTTGGCAACAGCATCATGTCTATTCTTGTACTCCGTGACCACGAACTTCTGACATCCCCCGGTGATGTGCTAGATAGTTTTATGTGTCGCACAGCCCTAACGACAGCTGTCGTCCGCCACTGAGACATCCTTGGCGATATATTTCATGTAGTTCCTTGATGGAATCACCTGGTCCTGGATGGCGAGGATGAAGCCCTCTGTCTCGGGAAACAACCTTCTGGAAGTTAACCAGTAGTTCGACGCAGATATGTCAACGTAATCATGGTTGACCTCGTTCTGGTGCCTTCCAAGCAAAGGTTTGCCAGTCAGTTTCTGCATTTTGCTTTCTACAGAGTGATCGACTGTTTCCAATTGGTCTTGTTGTAGCATTAACGGTATAGAACTATCAGCAACACGAAATACTCGATGGAGTTCTGACGAAGGAGCCTTGATCTTCAATTTCCTGAGTAATACGGTTGGACGAATCATCAATTCCTCTACTCCCAAGATGTCGTGGCAGCTCTGTCCGATCTATTGAGCTTTTGTGGTGATTTTTATTGTGTTTTGTCAGCATCGTCCTTATTTCTCTCTGTGAGGCTGCTAAATCAGTTAATTATTATGCAATAGGTATGTGAATTGAAAAATTTTGTCGTGTAAATGAGACCCCATCTATAAAAGCCCATAAAATTGAGCTTGAGGGCTCTGGGCAAACTCAAATTATTTTTCACTTCTCTACCTATCCTAGAGATGAAATTCCCTTTTTTTGAAACACCCTATACGGTGCCACAAAGAGATATAACCTTCAGAAAATTTTCAAGTAGGCTTCTTCAAATTTTCTAGGGTATTAGACAGAGAAATGACAATAGGCGATTTTTAGCGTATTACCGGTTACTTGTGGTTATGTCATCTGAAGTTACCGTTGTATTTTAGCGTGAAACCGGTTATGGAGGGGAAGTGATATGACGTCATATCCTACGTCATTAGAGCCATATTTTGGCGATTAAGCGTCTTAATCGATGTCTTAAAGCGTCTTTAAGTGTGACGTCATTAATTTTGTTGTCGCAAAAATAGAATATCGCTGATGGTTGAGTCATCTGTCGTTGTCATTAGACATCGAATCGATTTGTGAATTTTTCAATTTCTGTTCTTTGACTATTATTTGAAAAATATTTATTTATTCTAAATGATAATGCAGAAACTGCATTATTGGCAATAAAAGCACTCTTCCCTAGTAGGAATTCAAATCAAATTCGATATAAACAACATATTCTCCCTTCTTCTTTATATTACCTCTTTCCGCTTAAGACGATACAGGCCAGAGACAAGATGACTCTATGACACAGGCGCTCTCCACAGACCGCCAATTTCCGCTTAGCGTCTTAAAGACTGACGTCATGACTTATTCGCTCGAATAGCACCGCTTAAAGACGCTTCACGCGTCTTAATCGCGAAAATATGGCTTATTATTTACCGCAAATAACCCAGCTCGCGATCAGAGTTATAAGTGGTAACAAGGGATTGTTTATTAGTCAAATGTATGACACGATTGAATGAAAAACGTTATCGAGAAACAAATCGCATTTTTCATTTATTATATTGTGTTCAAAGTGCTATTCTGTATAGTTATATTCCTGCCGTAATATACTTTTGAGAACGAGTCCATGGACTTTACGGAATGTGGAAAGAAATAAACCATGAACCAGCAGAATGCAAGCAATGCTTTTTTGGAGGAACTGGATGTTGGCCACCAAAATATACCATTCGTTCATCAAAGAGAAGAATATTGATCTCCGCCAGTGTAGAACCTAATTCTTGGCAGAAAAAACATCAGCTGCTATAGAACCCATCGCAGTTCTCTTGAACACCATTCCAGAAATAGTTCCGAGCTTATACCAAGTTTCACCAGTATAACAGAACGGCCCAGAAAATATTCATATTATAATGCATGTGCTGAAGAGTTCTTTTTTCCACATTACTTGTGCGAATACCATTGTACATAAGTATGAATAAATTTTTCAAATATCTATCGTTCAGAACCAAAATATTCAGAATTTCACGAAGGTTTCCCCTTTTAAGCAGAAACGTATTGTATCCAGTGTTCATTAGGAATGGATGGTCTGTAATATTCTTTTCGTATCTCAAAATGAGGGCTTATACTATTCAATCTACTATTAGTTATTTTAGAATACATTCGATCGTAATATCGGAAATAGTATCCATGATGAAGCAAACTTGTTGCGATTCCATTTCATAATATAAGAGAAACAGTCTCAACTGAGTACTGAGTTGAGGTTATTTTTGTTTTGACATGTACCTACATGTCAAAACAATAATAAGCTCAACTCAGTAATTGATCGTACCTACGATCAATCATTTTACATAACCAATCTTATTTTTGCGATTCATACTGGTTATTCAAATCATTCTTCCCGCGGAAGAGTGGGGGTAACCGCAAGATACCGCTTGTAACATAACCTTTAACACGCTAAAAATCGCTTAATAATAGGGATTGTATTGAAACTTGTCAATTTCCATTGTATCCTGATTTGTTCCACAAGCAACTATTATTATCTCTGCTCCTTACGACTGTTCATAGAAGCGAAAACACAACCCACAAAAACAAAAAGCCAGAACAGTAGTCAAAGGAACTCCCGTTGAAACTCCCGCGTGGTTCGTCGCAAAAACAAACCTAATTCGATCATTAGCATCTTCACCTTGGATCGGAGCTCTGATGCAAACGCCTCCGATAGATGCGTCCGGGACTCTTCATGATGGCGTTAACGTGCCGCGACGCATATTTATCGCATTATTCCAGGCATCGGTGATTGCCAACATCTCTGAACTAATTACGCTAGCTACGTGATTCGTAGCCCATGAATTAATGAATTATTCAAATGATGTGCGATGTAAATTTAGACCAATATTCTGTAAGGAGGATTGTGTAATTGGTGAAAATCGCGGCAACCTTCTGCCCGATGGATAACGGTGCCGTTCCTTGGTTATTTGCATAATTTCATGAAATATTCGGGTTGTCAATGTGCTCGGGAGCATCAAAGATGCTTCTGGCAAAGGGAAGATTTGTACCTACGTAAACGTGATCCCATTTTGCGTTCGGAAGCTTCGAGGCTTCATCATGGAATGCGGTTTAAGAAAAGGAAGCTGCTTCTATTCTATTAGCTAATGTATTAATATCGTTGCTTTTCCTCTCATATCAGTTTTAAATGCTTCCATTCATCCTATAAGGTACAATGGACTCTTCAATAATCTTGGAAGGTAACATACGAGGATGTATTGATATCTAGTTAGCCTAGACCAGTTCCCTGTATAAAAAAAAATTGCGTTACCATAGCAACGAACAATTACTCATTAGAAGAGTCAGTGTGAAGTTTGAGGTGAAAAAATAAACCAGATTTACGCGATAAATTGAAAGAAAGAAGATGTCCACCGAAATTGTGAAAATCGAAAAATTGGAGTATAGAGCCATCATCAAATACCTGTATTTAAAAGGGTTAGGAGGTGAGCAGATTTACGAAGATATGCTTAATACTCTTGGTGATCAATGTCCCTCGTATGAAACCGTGAAAAATTGGACTGCAAGCTTCAAAAGGGGTGAATTTTCCATTGATGATGATGACCGATCGGGAAGGCCAGTTTCTGTGTCAGTCCACGAAAATATCGATGCAGTTCATGACATGATTTTATCAGACCGTCGAATTGGGCTAAAATAGATATCTGAATCACTGAATATTTCATACGAACGCGTTTATCATATAGTTCATGTCAATTTGGACGTGAGAAAAATTGCTGGAAAATGGATCCCTAAATTTTTGAATGTTGACCGAAATCGTGCAAGGGTAGAATCATCGCGTTCGATCTGTGCTCGATTTGAAAACGATTTAGACTTCTTAAACGAATTGTTACTATGAATGAGACTTGGGTATATTTCTACGATCAAGAAACAAAGCAATAATCGATGGAATGGCGACACTCTGGTTCTCCAAGACCTGAGAAAATTCGTGTTCAAAATTCTGCTGGAAAAGTTCTTGCTTCAGTTTTTGGGATTGCCATGGAGTAATCATGATTGATTTTTTGGATAAGGGTAGAACAATAATCGGAGATTACTATTGGACATTACTGACCACTCTACGGGAAAAAATTAAGGAGAAAAGAAACAAGCTATCCAAAGGTGTTTTGTTTTTGCAGGACAACGCTCCTGCACACAAATCTTATCTTGCCATGCAGAAAATTCGTGATTTAGGGTTTTGTAATGAACGTATATTTTTCTGACAAAAATACACCCTCATTTTAGAATAATCTTTTAGTTTTCATTTTTAAGTAATTTTATTGTGAATTCATTTTGGAGAGAAATATTTGCAGTTTCCAATTCAGGATTCCGGCATCGTTCGGAATTGTAAACATTCCGCACCGTTTTTATTCCGTTTTCAGTTCTGAAAAACGATGTAGCACCGTATAAAACATCCTGAATTGGAAGATAACCGTGTTTTTTTGTTCGCTAGCACAGATAAGTCGTTTTCGTCGTTTTCATCGACGCGAATTTTACCGAATTTCGACAGTCGGGGCACATCTGATTTCCGCACCCCCCTGTGGATATAAAATCAGATGTTTCCCCGCAGGTCACTTGCTATTCACTCGCTGTTGACTTGCTATTGACTTACGATTGATGCACTCACTAATTGCCTTGCTTACGTGTGACGCCGAATTCACTGTTTTCTGCCGTTGAAGGAGTGTTTCTTTAGAAGATTTTTTTCCTTGAGTGTTTTTTGGCAACGTTCCGAGTAGAATTTCATTTTATTTTTGTCTTCGTTACTTTTATTTGGTGGTTCGGGAAATTTACGAGTGGCCAAACCGAAACCATAGGTAAGACGACACTCCGTTTTTTTTTTATATATCATTGGAACTTCAGTCTCCGTCTACACCCCTCATATATCAGAGTCTGAGTTCCACCCGTACTGTCAATAACGTACCCTGCTGGTGTGGATACCCGGGGGGTACAGGAGACACTTTGGGGTGGCTACCCTTCCTAGAATTTTCCCGTTCGTTCCCGTGTTCATCCCTACGGTTAGGGAAGCACTCTGCTGGTGTGAATACCCGGGGTGTGCCGAACGCGCCTATGAGTGAGCCGTCGTAATTCTGTGTCGTCGTATTTCATCCCCTAACCTGGCTGAAATCCAATACCTGTACGCTAAGTGTGCGTCTTAGGTTCTGGCTGGCGAACACGTCCGTAAACCCCGTATAATGTTTGAGATCGGATCCTGTTTCATTCCGTCCGTTTTGACCTGTAAGTTCACTGATTTCAAGTCTTCCACTGTACGAGTTTTGTGGTGGTGCCATTTTTGTTTCCTTGTACGAGTCAACAAATATAGTTTGTGTAGACACCGTCCAACCTTGTCTTCGGCTCGTAGCTACCAGGGTAGGTTTGCTATTTTTCCTTAAAGAATAGCTGGCGCTCGAGTACACCGAGAAGAAGCCATTACACTTTGAATTACTAGAACACCCCCCTCATTCACCAGATTTGGCTCCATCCGACTATCATCTCCGTCCAACGAGGAGGTTATGAAAACTGTGGAGGTCTGGCTGCAGAGACATAAAAAACATTTTTTTTTTGAAAGGTCTAGAGACTGTGCAGGATCGATGTAATAAATAAATAAAAATATTTTGACATTGAAATTTTGTTTGGTTCTATAGCAGGCTAAGAATTTTTCAATATATCCTCGTATACTGGGTGTGGCAGGCTATAACCGGAAGTTGCAGAGGTCTCGAGATATTTGCAGGAGAAGGTTCATTTCCCAAAACCCCAACATGCAAATTTTCATACTCAATTGTAATCGGTTTTCCATAAACGTTTAATAGGCCATCGCAGTAAATCTCCCTTTATAACTTTCCATGTATGACTCATCTATATCTGTCAGAATTCAAGGTTGTGAAAGAACAATTGCTGATAACACGAAATAGATTGAAGAAGAGAGTCTGAAAATATTGAACCTACATCTGAAATTCAGCGTTCGCTATGTGCATTAAACATACCAAACCAAAACTGTTGATTTAATCTAGCACTGGGTCAGTTATTATTGGGAGATGAAAAATCGCTCAACTGATGATCAATAAAACCAACCCCAAATCATCGCCTCCCTCAGAAACAGAAAAACCCCAGCTATCCCATTGTTTCCTTGGAGTTATAACCTAAATCCATCGACATGGATTCATATCGGGCGTTCCCTCATCGTGATAAATTCAGCGCCGAATTTATAGATTCCGTTATCTTGGCAATGCTTCCCGCAGCAGTTGCTATCTTGGCACTAAATTGGCTAAACTTGCAGCCCCCGGTCGCCTCATATTTATGCGATTTCCTGCGAATAAGACGGGGAGGCCAGAACCGCCTCATAATGGAAATCTTATATTGTTTTCTCGTAGAAAGTTAAGGGTTCAAAGAATTAATCAGTGGAAGAATTGCTGGCAGTTCAAAGATGCGAACAACTCGAATAACTCGGAAGATATTCAAAGTACTCAGGGGGAAGATAAGGAATTCGCTTTCTTTCATGTTTCGCCAAGATAGTACAGCGCCTATCCTCCGAATTTTTGCATATTTATCAAAGATCTACGAATTTTTATGTTGGAAAGTAATTATTTTGTCAATTCATAATATCCGCGATAGTACAGGGTCCGAGTTAAAGTTTCCCTATACCTTATTATGGTAACTAGAAGAGCAAGAAGAAAAAGTTGATACGAAACTTATCTGTAATCGATTGAACTTCTATATTTTATAACCCACCTTAATACAGGGTGCTCCGTCTTTTCCCTCTTGGTATCAACTTTCTAATTTTAAATGGAACACTCTGTATATTATTGCATTTTTGAATTCCTTTCCAAATTTTAAGGTAACTTTGGTATGAGAACCATGGTCCTATATAGCACCGATTCTGAGATATTCGACTTTTTTCTAAAATTTCGACAGCTGTAGGTGCACACTAAAATAGCTCATACCACTTTTCTAATGAATGTATCGAAACCAAATTTTGCCCAGCTCTTGTCAGCATATTGGATCATACGTTACATCTCTATTTTTAGCAATCTGATATACAGGGTCTTCAAAAAATGATGTTAAAAATTTAAATAGAAGTTCAATCAAAACTTAATTTTTTCAAAGGGCAACCTATATTTTTTTCGTGTTCATCCTGTAGAACAGATTCAAATGAGCTAAAAATGTATTCAAACTTTTTCTGCAAAGTGCATAGTTTCAGAAATATGGACGAAAAAGTGCATCTTCCCGTAAGAACCAACGATAATTAATGAATTGAGCTGATAGAATATGTTAACTATGGAAACTAGCACTTAACTAATTGTGTATTTTTGAGTTTCCTTTTATGTTGTCAGACAACTACTTGATTATTTTGAGAAAAATGTATCTATTAGTTGAGTCTCCCTTTAAAATTGAAATAATTTAATTTTATTGGGATTATGAGTAAAAGAGTCTTTTTGTCTTGCATTAGTCAATCTAGTTGATTAAATTCATCAAAAAAATCAAAGCCTACTATATAGCAGCAACACTAATAAATAATTATCGTTGGTTCTCACGGGAAAATGCACTTTGAATACATTTTTTGCTCATTTTAACTTGCTCTACATGATGCACAAGAAAAGAATATAGGTTGCCATTTGAAAAAATTAAGTTTTGATTGAACTTCTATTTGAATTTTTATTTTCAATTTTTGAAGTCCCTGTATATCAGATTGCTGAAAATAGAGATGTAACGTATGATCCAATATGTTGACAAGAGCTAAGCCAAATTTGGTTTCGATACATTCATTAGAAAACTAGTATCAGCTATTTTAGTGAGCACCTAAAACTGTCAAAATTTTAGGAAAAAGTCGAATATCTCAGAATCGGTGCTATATAGGACCATGGTTGTTGCCATACCATAGTTACCCTAAAGTTTGACAAAAAATTCAAAAATACAATAATATACAGGGTGTTCCATTTGAAATAAGAATGTTGATACTAGCGGAAAAAACGGAGCACCCTGTATCAAGATTAATTATATGAAAAAATTATTATTATTCTATAAACAATAGACGTTCAATCGATTAAAGACAAGTTATGTATTCAACGTTTTCTTCTAGCTTCTTTAGTTTCCACAATAAGGTATAGGGACACTTTAACTCGGACACCCTGTACGTATATAGTGGCGGTTTCAGGGGGAAAGTGAATGAGGTAATAACTCCCTAAGAATTTTTTGTTTGCTTATATTTTAGTAGTTTTTAATATTTGTGAAATGAAAAAAAATATTTAAATTTTTCTTTTTTTGGAATGACCTCCCCAAGCCAATTGGCCGGAGATACCCCTGTGTTACCTGTGTACAAATTGTCTCAAATTCGCTGCTCACCCACTGCTCCAGAACTTTAAGACTTAGAGAAACAATGTTCAAGGATAATAAGATGAGAAGTCTAAACTAACTTTAACAAGTGAATATTTGAGGAATATCTTTAAATAACGCCAAGATTCACACACGGACAACCAAAAGAAGCATTCAAGGAACATGTTGTCATCAGAGAAGTGTTTTTTCTTTGTTAGAAGTGACTCAATTCATGAGAATCAGCTGACTGCACACAAAAAGCCCTAAAATACAGAGATAAAAAAATCATTTAAATCTCGTACGATATCATTACGGCAATTACGTTTATTTGTCAGTTGTGAAACCTCGTTCCATAATTCCCCAAGAAATAAAATCCACTTTTATTTCATTACTGGACCTATTAGCTGAGACATATTTTATCTCTGTCAGGTAGGAGTTGGCCAGATAAATTGGATGTATGTATGCAAAGAGCAAGGTGGTTTTGAATGATGCAAGGAGGCCAAGTGTGCGGTGAGCATAGGGCATGAACCCAAATTGAGAAAGAATATTACTTTGTGGTGCTTATGCTTAAGGTCAAATTTATTTATGCCTTAATTGGAAAACGGACTTGACTATGAAGATGACAGTATTAAGAAATTTGACATACCTGCATAATATAAGTTTCCCATTATTCAACTAGAATTATTATAATTCGATTGAAATGTTCATAAATCATTACTAGAGTAAAAATAATGAAGAATGAATCTTATGTCTCGAAGATCATTGTCAGTAAATAATTAATAAAAATGGTTTATTGGAGGAATTATTGCAATCAATATTATTAAAGAGAAACGAAATAAATTCAATCACAAATTAATGTTATTGAGATATAGAAAATTATTATATTATATTATATTATTATTATATATGACACTTGTTATACAAGGAGTATGACAATGAATGAGTGAATAATCCAGTACTGTGTACCAGTATTATAATCAGTGTAATATGTAAAGCTACATGTTTATTCTTGACTGAGCATTCGGTTTTTTTTCAGTTTTGTAATTTTGATCGTTTTTGCAGAATGTCGAAAGCTATTTACATGATTTCTACGGCAGCTCATTTCACCACAAGCATTCGATGCATTTTAGATGAACTTTTCTTTCAATTGGCGCAGAAAATAAAAACTACTCGCAAATGATTTTTAGCTAACTCATAATCTGATACTTTCAACACAATAAAAAACAAGTTTTCTCTTATAAAATTGAACTGCATATTGTCGAAGTATGTTCAACTTCTTCGAGTCCACCAAAATCAACTGACGCTATGAAACATCAAAAACAATCAAAGCCATTTTTCTAACAAACGGAATTGATTTATACTCCCAATTAAATAATAATAATCAATCAATAATATCAGCATGTAATAAGGTTTTAACCAATTTCATATTATACATGCCTACTATAGTAACCAGACTCGTAAAGAATTCCAGATAAGCATGCATAGAGGTTTTTTTCAGTAAATTTCAGGGAATAGAGACATTATGTAAATGACGCGAAATGCACAATATTATGCCTCCTTTGCGAGACATCCATACGAGTCCCCTGGTGAAAGATAAAAATTGTGTTCTCCTGGCAATGATACAGAACCTTCGGGTGAAAAATTTAAAATATATAATTCCCGCTAGCTGACGATATGAGTCTTCCTACGTAATGGGTTTCGAGTGTCTTTCTACGAATTCATGGCACATGACTCCATTTTTCGCAAACACTCCGCTGTATATCCATTAGTGAAATATTTCCCGAACCATGAGTGTTGGTTGTTATGGAAACGAGTTCTGGATTACTGATTTCCAAGAAAGAAAATATGTTTCACTTTCGGCACACGCGAACACTTCTCGAATTCATCAATGTTCCATTCAATTTGATGAATTTCTTAGAATGTCTGGATGAGGGAGGCGAAAATGTAAATTGTAAAATACGACATCCCCATCTCCAATCGATAGCTACAAAAATTCATAAATCGCACGTCCTTAATGTTCGAGTTCATGGTTTGGGATTATGATATCTGAACAATTCTATAAATGCGAAAAGACCATTCTCCGGTTGAGATGTGTAGCACTGCACTGTAATGAAGAGGGACTATAATCCTGAAACCGGCAATTCTTTGAATTGTCGTTTCTATTTTAGATGCGAAAAGCACGAAATGAACTCAAGAGCTTTTTCGACTTTGTCAACAAGAAGGGTCGCCCATCCAGGTACTGAACTAAGTCATGAAAATCTATTTCTATGCGGGGTGTTTCATAAACATAGCGATCAAATTCAGGGTATTGTTTTTGTTTTCTGAGGTATTTGGTCCTTGAGAACTTTGTCCGGAAATTGAATATATTCCGAATGAATGAAGAATATCTTGAGATATTTGTACGATATTTAGTAAAAATGGATATATGATTATTTTTCGTCTTCAGCCACTGCAGTGACGTGTGCTATGGCATTGATTTTCAGGTATTTGAAGGAAAACAAATTCGCCAGTGCCTTTCTCCAAAATTAAGTCTACTTTTCAGTAAAAAATTGACATCCAAAAAAATACTCGAGTGGAGCAATCGCACAATAAATTTTATCACATCAAAAAGCTTCTCAAATTACAAGAAATGTCGGAACTGGTCACCTAAAGCTAGAATACAAGACTTCAGTCTGCAAAAGTATCGAGAAATTTATTATTTATTTGGAAAACATGTAACGCACTGTATCGTGGAAGCGAAGGCCCACTGTAGCTTTCCTACTGCAAATAAATCAGAGATCGATATCCTGAATTCGTCCGCATAATGTTTATGAAACACCCTGTATAATATTTTTTATCGATTCTAGATGATGCGAAAACAAAATTTGAGCGGAATGAAGCGAATAGTTTCAAAGGCACGGAATCTTTTAGGAAAAAAATTATATTCTTTCATCGATAGGATACCATATTAGAGGTTTGTTTTTCAAATATCGAAAAAGTTATGCTTACAGATGAGGTTTTCAAGTAATGCCGAGAAATTAATGTTAAGTTTTCCAAAACCTAAGAACTGAATTCGAAAAAAGGTTATATTTTTGCTACAAAATTATAGACAACATTCTGAAAATAATTATATACATAACATAACATTATATACATTAAAAAGTTCTCCAGTACAGTAAAAAAGCTAAAGTGTATTGTATTTTTTGAAATGCAATCGAATTACCTTCAAAATAAGTTGTCACGCAACCCCTCTTCGCATTCAAGATTTCAGGGGTTGCTGTCATCATGCTCAAAGGGTTGATACAAATTGATAGGAACAAACCTTGTGAAACGTCCCCCAACAAACCAAAGATTTCTTTTTTCTGCCTTTTTGATGCTTTTGAATGAGTTGAGATATTAAAAAAGGATAACTTTTCAAATTTACACACGGTATGTAGAATTAATCATTGTTTTTCACTCATTTCATAATAACTCATCCGGAACCCATTAGCTTGAAGTAAAGACTGTGCAGAATCTGAAATTCGTCCCATGGAGGTCTATAATTAATCCCAATTGACACTTCCAGAAGAAGGATCACTGTTTACGAAGGATGAAACTCAGAGTCCCCTGAAATTAGTTTAATCAAGTCGCGTGGCAGCTGTGTTTTGTGTTGCAGGCCCCATTAGGAGTACTGAACTCCATCGTGTAGCATGGACCACTGATGTTTCAAATAAATGGGTAGTGTTGTTCAATTTCGGACAATACACAATGAAATTCATTAACGTGTTGTGTATTTCGTTGGATTCTTAATCTTATTGATTCGCCTCGAACTAATAACGAACTGAATCTGCCTTATTCAGTAGATATCGATTGAAATTTATTCTGGGAGGATTCTGCATTTCTTAATAAACTTTTTAGGGTTTTCACTCCCAATCTCTGAAACAAAATCAATTAAAAATGAAATCGATGATTTGCTCCAGCGTAAATTCTTGCACTAATTTGTCAGGAGCAAATTAACTAGAAAAAATTGTTGCCTGACAATGAACTGAAAATAAATAACGTTGAAATTAAAATTTTAAGTGGTAACGTTTCGGAGTCTATATCAGACTCCTTCATCAGATGAAAAATCTATTTTCGAAAATCTTCTGAATTGTGGCTTTCGTTTGACATTAATTCATTAATATACAGGGAGAGTGTTTGACTTTTACATATATTTTCATCAGAAGACACCGGAGATCACTTTTTCCTTTGAGCACTTTCGGCTCGGTTGAAAACATTCAGGCTGTGAAAAATCCATAAAGGATTCCAACCACATCTTCTAGTTTCTTCATTATGATCGTAAAATGATGAAAATAAAAGTGAGTTGAAAGCTCAGTAATGAATCTTTGACCCATTAGGAAAATAAAAGTATTATTCAAATTTTTTCGTACAATGCGCAGGTTTAGAGTAATTTCATGTTCAAATATAAAAAAAATGTTCAGAAATTGTTAAATAAGTTCCAGCTGACATTCATCTCTCATGTATGTATGTTTGTTTTCACTTATTTGTGTCGAGTCAAGATGCCTACAGATTACTCTGACGTGACGTGGGCACGTCACATAGGATTTTGCACGAATGCGTTCAAATTCTTCTGACATGTATTCCTATTACATGTCCAACGTCACGTCAGATCAATTTGAACGCTTCCGCGCAAAATCCTGTGTTAGATTTTTGAATCATGCGCATTATGACGTGGGCTCACGTCACGTCAGAGTAATCTGTAGACACCTCTACGGTGGATTTCATAAAACTTTGAATGTTCGATCAACCATTTGACAGTCTCTCGATTTCTGAAACAAAATCACTGAAAGCCTCTCATTTCTGAATATATTGAAGAAGTAGCAATTGAGAATAATTGAATGAACGTATAACATTATAATTTGATGCGAGCACGATATTCTGAATAATCATAACTGAATTATCAATTGAAAACAAATTGGCGTCTAATCGTCAATCAAGCGTTGATTCCCCGATCAAGCTTTATGAAACCCGGGGTTAGTTGTTTTTAATGTCTTGATTGAATATTTGTTTCTGTGAAACAGAAGGTTTTAATCTTCTATAACTACTGATGATGCCGATGAGGCAAAACATGTCGTTGATGTATACTTAAAATAAAACAAATTGGGTTAAATTCAACTCTGTTTGAAAGATCCACTGAGGAGTAGTGTAAAAGGTTTAGCTTGTTATTCTGAAGTAAATTTTTTCCAGAGGTGGCATAGTTCATTATGAAAACTCAAAGTAGATATGTCTTTTTGTCTAGGCCGAATCGGAAAGAATATCATGAGTCACCATAAGTAGGTACTTAGGGAGACTTTTGTCCCTGATGACGCTCTTGGTGTCTTTTTAATTCGAGCATACAGTTTAATACAATCGAAAATAAAATGAAAATTGACTTACATCATTGTTGGTGTAGGTAGGGGCAATGGGACCATCACTTGATTCCCATTTGTTGGCGATTCTTATTGTTTCGGCAGTTTTTTCCTGTACGGACTTACTGTCGTCTAAAAGCGTGAGCTCGTAGAATTCTTGAATATCTGAAAAGAATTATTTTAATCAGTTTCAGTGGAATAATAATTCGTTCATTTATAGGGCAATCATACTCAGTAGGTCAAACTTCGAGAATAAATTGAGTCATTATGAATTCAGAGTAACAGATCAATTATTATAAAGCTACTCTGATAAAGATTATCGTACCGAGCTATTTCTATTTGGCAATTAAAAACTGTGGTTTCATAATAAAACTCCAGATTCCTAGATGACAGCTGATCTATTCAGAATGCAAGCGCTTGCTTTTCACGTCCTAGTTTGTATGGTTATTGTGCTGAGATAAAACTCTACAAACAATCCGATATTATTCCTCTTAGAGATAATTTCCCCTATACCTTTTCAGTGACGAGTGCTTCAAAATAATTCAACATTTTGTTCCATTAGAAAAATTGCACTCTTCATTATAAGTTCTTTGTTTATATGATGGGGCTTTCATCTACGATGGAGTATTTGTTTAAGGGAATTCTGGATATTATGAATGGTATATTTTCAAATCAAGAAATGTTTGCATTTTCTCCATGAGATACGGGAAAAAGCCTTTTTCCGAGGATGTTGTAAGCAGAATATGTAACTAAAAACTTTACGGCTGTGGATTGATTGAGATTCGCAGAAAAGGAAATCAAAGACGCCATTTCATCCATAAAGATGAAATCTTCGATTTTGAAACATAAAGTGTGATGTTCAGATGATCTCAGAGATTTTTTTAAAGTTGTTCATTCTAGACACTTTGATATATTGATTCCTATATCAACCTGAACTCAACGTATAAATCTGATGGTATTTCAGAATCCACTTCAACGTTTAGCATTCGTTTCTCAACAATTTTTGTTACAAAAAGAGCTACGTGTGGGAAACCTTGGAAAAAATGTGGGGTGGTAATGTTTACTGTTACAGGATGAAGCTTATTTCCTCAACGACATCTTGCCGCTTTTTACAAGTACCTACATATCTGTGTTAAATGGGATATTCCCAGTTTCACCAAGATTGAAAGGTATACCGTGCAAAAGTGTATTGATCTCAATGGAGAATAATTCGATTTCCGATTATAAATATATGTACATATATGTATATTATACATACAGGGTGTTTCAAAAAAGGTGACCCCGTCCGTAGGATGGGTAGAAAATAATTGGGGTTTGCTGTGTAAAATATTGTCATAACGCTCTGAGTATACAAAATAAACGGCGTAGACGTTGAAGAAAAAAAATTATTTATTTTCTACGATTTTGCGACTAATGGCAACATTGTAATGAAATTTGAAGGAGATGGATTATTTCAACATATTATATTCACTCATGCTGATGATATCTTTTGTAAGGATACTTGATTGTTTTAATTAAAAATCAAGCCTCGTTTCAAACATCCGCTTCCCTGAATTTTCAAGTTGAAGCAATGCAACACCGTCTGATGGAGATTTCAGTTTTACTATAGTTATTCCGTTTCATTTCAGAAATATTTTTCAGAATCCTGATTAATGAATTCAAATTCCGTATAATTGAAATTTCCATCAGTAAACAAAGAAAAAGTGTCTTTCTGCATTCGGCGTTGTTTTTTCGTCACAAAAACACACCGAATTCAGCATAAAAACAACGTGGATTGCAGATTACCGATAAAGAGATAACCGCCACCGAGAATATTTTTTCTGGGGAGAATATTCAAGAATACCAAATTTTTGGATGCAATTTGGATCACATGACCGTCCACATGTTGGAAAGTTGATACATAGGGCCGCACCACCAGACGAACGTCAGTCATTCATTATTCGGTAATTCATGATTCTGTGTTCTTTATTAATTCTTTATTCTTGATTCATTATTCACTGTTCGGCGATTAATTCATATTTGATTCGATTCATTTCTGATTAATTTGATATTCTTCCTATTAGAGTTTTTCTCTTCTTTTTCTTTTCTCTAAGTGGTGGTGTGACCGTACTGGAACAAACTGTAAGTCTTTTCTTGATACCGCATACTTAGTGATTCAAAGTTGCATTCTTTTATTTGTTTAATTGTGTTTATCGTTATTGTTAATCTCCCAGTTTAACGCAGACTTTTGTCGTCTGGCTCTCTGGTGAACCAAGGCCAACCGACGGAAGTCTCGAAGTCCGCTGGTAATGCTTGGCGTGTACACCCAAGGTTGCCACGGAAAGACCATAGTAGCCTATATAATACCGTCCTACCCATGTGGTGTTCCGTTTTCGTTTTCCCGTTTACCGCAGACTTCTGTCGCCTGGCTCTCTGGTGAACTAAGACCAACCGACGGAAGTCTCGAAGTCGTTTCGCTGGTAATGCTTGGCGTGTACACCCAAGGTTGAGTTCAGTTTAGTTTTCCTGTTTACCGGCGCAGACTTCTGTAGCCTGGCTCTCTGGTGACGGAAACCAATCGGCAGAGGTCTCGAAGTCTTTCTGCTGGTAATGCTTGGCGTGTACACCGAAGGTTGCCACGGAAAGGCCATAGTAGCCTATACCGTCCTACCCATGTCGTGTTCTGTTTTCGTTTTCCCGTTTACCGCAGACTTCTGTCGCCTGGCTCTCTGGTGAACTAAGATCAACCGACGGAAGTCTCGAAGTCGTTTCGCTGGTAATGCTTGGCGTGTACACAGAAGGTTGTGTTCCGTTTAGTTTTCCTGTTTACCGGCGCAGACTTCTGTCGACTGGCTCTCTGGTGACGGGAACCAATCGGCAGAGGTCTCGAAGTTTTTCTGCTGGTAATGCTTGGCGTGTACACCCAAGGTTGCCACGGAGAGAACACGATAAACTACCCCGTTATCCTGTAACTTGTTGCATTGTGTTTCACCTGAATCAAACCCTTCCCGTTTATTGAATAGCTTCAATTCTGATTGGCCTGCACACTGAAAATCACTGAAAGTGCTTGGGATCAAACCCATCGCTAAATTAACCGATTACAGGGACTTGGATCTTTCTGAGACAACCGGTGACCGCTATTGATTTCTTCTTTCTTTAATACCTGATGTTCTGACTGAATGTAATAAATTTGAATATTGTTTAATTCATTAATTTCACTGTGTTGACTTTGAATTTATTACTGACCACCGAGTTATTAAGTGTTTCATTTCTGTTCTTCTCATTTTGAACTTGGTCATCAGCTGTATATATTTCTTGACTTGGAGATCATTGTATGGTTTACTGTTGTTCAGATTATTGTAATAAATGCGGTTTTAAAGTACTTGTTATCGCTACCACCTTAGATAACCACGAACTCTGTCTCCGACTATTAGGTACCTAGGTGGGTTTGCTATTCCTCCCTATTGAAAGAATAGCTGGCGCTCGAGATTAATCCCTTTTGCAAACTAAACCCGTAACACTTTGCTAACTATCACCAATTCTGCCGGAGTTCTTTTGCGGCCAGCAAAGTTAGCTTGATTCACCAGTAATGACTAGAAAATTTGACATTGTGACCTTCATATATAGCCACAGTGTACCTACAAGCATAATGGTTTAGAAGAATATTATTCCAGAATGAATTTCGAGCAAAATTGGAAAAAAGCAAAGATTCAAACGAAAACAAATTTTCATTTTCAATAAGTTAAAGTTACACATCATAGATCGGATATCATTTCGTACATTATTCACCGGGATGTGCAAGAATGTTCGTGACTTTCACGATAATTCTTGAGATATTTCCATTTTCTTGGATAATCCCCAATAAAGTTTGCGGAACTGCCGCAATTCTCCAATCTACGAGTACATAAAAGTTATCATAGATGGCATAACGCACTCCCCCCATTCAGAAAAGCCCGACCGATAGCGTCATTTTATTCAAATGTCCCTTTTTTGCGCGTCCGTTATGAACCGACCCGAAGTTCGAGGCAGCGGAAAAACCATTCGACCGGAATGCATCCCTTGTGGCGGTTATGAAAAGAGTTGGAAAGAAGGCGTCTCCTTTAGCGTCTCGACGTGACTTATGTCGGGACTTCTGTTGGATGTGACAGCTGAAATTATGACGCAACTTGCACGTTTCCAGTCGTACATATGTGTTCTTTCATCCCAGGATGGATTTTCAGTAAAAGAAAAACACATGTAGTTGTTATGTCGAAGAAATTGGATTGTTGGGTACTATGAGTAAGTGTTGAAACAGAAATTGCTTGAACGGAATTTCGTGATTAGCTCGTCTCGAAGACAGAGTATCTGGAATTGAATTCACACAGGGTGATTGACGTAGAACTACCAGATATTTTGGGGAAGCTCGCTACAATATTAGGATGAAAGTAACTTGAACTCTGATCAAATTCACATAAACATTTTTATAGAAGAACCACCGGTTCACCGAGCGCATCATACAGGGTACGGCAGAGCCGATACGTGTTGGCGTGAAAGGGCTCTTTGTGTTACTTGGGTTCTGTAGTTATTAGTCGGCACCATAATTTGGGCCGGAAGGCATCAGGGATTTGCTGTTCGTAAATTTTACAAAAATGACCGTCCTGTGCTCGCGACACAGCAGAAGTTTCGGCCCCATTTCATTCTTGTTAATCATAAATGGATCAGGTGAATGATGAACGAAATTATACAGATGCATAACAACCATCGATAATAAAATCAACAAATGTTACGATCTAAATCGAACTAACATACTACTAACGTTCAAAGTATTAACGGAAATTCCATTTCGTCGACAAATAGTAGATGGTGACCATGGTCAGTTCATTCATTCATTGCTGTATCCCGTTACTGGGAATAAATCTACAAAAAGATATAAAAAATAGAACAGACTTATAATTTCTTAGGGCTGATTGCGACTGTGTGCCCTCCAGAGACCCAACCGTGACCTATAGATCCTTCCACACTCCAGGCATGGATAGTCACCAACCAGATCTGGCCGCCGCTGTATTCTTCTCGAGTCTCCATTATAATTGTGCATCAAAGACCTCCACTGTGACTTGTCTAACTAGTTGTTCCCAATTATGATTGGCATTAACTGATTTTAGGAATTGATGTAGCGTATCCTTAAACCGCTTATACTGGCCTCCTGGTTTCCGGGCTCCCTCTGTCAATTCGCCATACAGAGCTATTTTGGGTAGTCTTGTGTCTTGCATCCTCAGAATGTGGCTGCTTCATCTGAGTCGGGCCCTCGTTACTTGAGTCTCAAATGTTGTACCACTCGCGCGTTGCAAGACTTCTGCATTCGAAACTTTGTGGAACCATCTGATGTGTATTATCTGTCTTAGGCGCTGGTCTCCCTCACCCGCTGCCCGCTACCGACGACGTGCGGCTGACGTCATACGGGAACGCTGGCGGTCGCTGACAACGGGCGCATGGTCTCTCTGAAATACCTTTCGCATTCTACATGCGCGCTGCAACACTAGGCTACTATGTATAAGAGTGTGTTTCAAGATGAATGTAGAATTCGAGTAGAATTACTTACTCGTTTGATTTTTGGGGAAGAAGACGATGAACTATTGGCTTTGTCAATCAAGGTAGGCACTTTTTACGGTTTGGATAACTGTATTATTAAGTGCAATGATACAAAATTTAATGAATTTTCTCGACTTTCCCAAGAAAAATTCGCAAGAATATTAATTGAACATAAAATCACAAAACCTCCAACCATTAGATGCCTACAGCCTATTTCACCCTCTAAAAGACATTATGCTTGAGTACATTACTTTTATAGTCACTTTGTGAGGCATGTATAGTGCACGATAACATTCTATTAACTGAATCAGCATTTCGTACTTTTTCTTATTAAAAGAACTCATTTTTCCCTCTGACGTCCACCCGTCACTATGCTATTGAATCAATCCAACCGTCGCGTGCGACGTGTGACCTTCGCCAGCCGCGGCTGAACGTCGCACGCGACGTTTCAGGGAGACCGTGCCCGTAGTTTTCCGAATATAGCATTCACACGTTGACGGCGGCGGGTCCGCGTACGTCGTCGTTCGCGGGCAGCGGGTGTTCGGGGAGACCAGCGCCTTAGAGGACGTTGTTGCGTTTGCTCAAGCTGTTTTATATGTCGCCTGTAGGGCGTCCAGCTTTCGCTTCCGTAAAGAAGAGTTATGAGGACGATTTCTTTTTAAACAGCTGTCTTGGTCTTCAGATTGAAGTCGTGATTTTGAAACACTCTGACCTTTTGCTCCCAGAATGCCCGTGATGCCGGGTTGATACGGTTGTGTATTTCCGTGTCTAGGTTAGCCGTAGTATTTATGAAGTTTCCCAAGTATTTGAACTGCTCGACCAGTTTTAGGGTTTCATTCTTCAGGCTGATATGTATTCGAAGGCTTTTTGGCGGACTTACTAGAATTTTGGTTTTGTCAATATTGAGTCTAAGGCCTAAAGCTTCGTATATATGTTTATAGGTGTCCAGTATTATCTGTACATCCTCTGGGCTGCTAGCGATAATTGCTCAGTCGTCTGCATATTGAAATTCCGTTATAAACTTTGTACGGGTTTTTAGTCTGAGACGCTTCAGGTTAAATAGGCATCCATCAAATCTGAATCTTCTTCCAACACCTCTTTCAGGCATACTTATGTCAGCAATTATGGAGACAGCTATGGCGAAAATATTGAATAGTAATGGCGCTAACACGCAGCCTTGTTTTATTCCAGAGTTGGTTAAGGAATGGTCGGTTGTAGAGCCATTATGCTGTATTATAGCGGTGTTGTTGGTATGAAGGCTTTTACACACTGCTAAGAATAGCATGATCAGTAGCGTTACTGACATCGAATAAAAATAATTTATACAAATTTAAGTCTCGTTAAGTCTTGTGACTTTTCGGTTTTTTCATTTTGTGAATCATTATTGTGCACAATGTTTTCTGTATCGGAATACCTTTTGAATCGTAAGTACATAGCCTTTGAAGTTCCGTGAAGAAACCATGCTCAACCATGATCGAGAAAGGTCGTAATCCTTCTTGTAAAAGTAAATATATTTCAACAAAGAAAAGCGGTAATGTTAGTTGATTTAGTTTCCCCAGAATTGAAGAAAGGAAGCTTGTATGGCTGAGATATTAGCTGGAAATTTTTTTCTGTGAACTTTATTTTTGTGCATAGGTGTTGAGTTCTAGAGTACATTCTGAATGATGATTCAGTTTTATCGAAATCTTAAAAGGCGCGAATCCAAATATATTTTATGTGAACTGACAGTTCATAGCATTCGATTGGACTTTTATTATTCAGAATTCTCAGATACATTTCCTTGTAGGCTTACCCCGGGTTTCAGCTTGATCTGGGAATCAACGCTTGATTGACGAATAAACGTCAATTTGTTTTCAATCAGTAATTCCGTCATGATCATACAGAATATGATTCTCGCATCAAATTATAATGTTTATTTGTCCGTTCAATTATTCTCAATTGCTACTTCTTCAGTAATATATTATCAAATCGTTGATCGGATGATCAGAGTTTTATGAAACCCGCTATTAATCCAACAGGTGAAGTTCATCTTGACTTGAAACTTCCTGTGATTCCTTTTACTTCAATTGAAGCAAGATGATTTTTGTTGAAGAATTTAACAATCTTGTAATTATCCGTTAATTCCTTCTAGAGATACCCATTCCTTAAGACTGCATCATATGAATTTTATCTTCGGGTTATTTTTTGAAATCTACAACGGATGTAACCTATTCAACCTTTAGTCAGAGAAGATTACCAACATTAGCTATCGTCAAGCTACTTCAATAATTCAATATATTTAAAAACTGATTTCTTGTATTTTCCATGCAAATAACTAGATTTGTTATGTCTTCAATCAGTTTGTATGAATCTCAGTTATGTTCGACTTCATATTTTCCGAAAAGATTCGACATTGTGATAATATAAGTAATTACTGAGACTTTTACGTAGATCTCACAACATAGCTCGATTTGAAACCGAAAAATGTTTTGACAAGCGTCATAACCCCACATTTTTGAACTTTACAGAGTGGAATGCATCAAATTTCCATGGCCAATCGAGTGCTAAAATAAAAGTGAATGTAGTATAAATGATAAGGCACCGACATTTTTTTGAATGGGGAAAACACCCTTTATAGTATAAAATATGGTGCACCATGATTTCCTCTTAATCTAGACATATGAAAACACCAAGAAGAACTTTCGGAGCTTGGTATGCCGTGACAAAAAAAATCTGTCGCAACTTGCACGTACGACGTCGTACACATGTCCATTTCTCCTAGTCGCCGAGACGGCGTCTTCGTGATCTCAACCATTATATCCCTGATACATGCGGCGTATGTCATGCAAGAAAAGTAATAAAACTCTCATTTTCCAGAATTTATTGCCGGGCTTTCCGGACCCGAGTTTCAGGAAGCCATACGATACAGTCCGGTCGTAACGGGTATTGCTGTATAGAGACTCGGGAATTTCATCAACTGATTAAATATAGTAGCCCTGGGATGATGCCGGGTCGGATTTGGAATTTAATTAGTAAAATGGCGTGCTTCTTCGTCAGATGCTCGCCCTTGATGAATTTAGGAAGGTCTTGCATCGGCATGCTATGCGGAAACTATTCGGCCTACAACAATTGTTTTGCTAAATTTTCGCGTGTTTTGCATACCTATTCTTTTATTAATGGATTTTAATCGTTTCGCTAAAATTATCAGATGCGCATTCACTGGTAATTTATATCGATGATGTTGATGGTTGATTGAATTCGTAAACAAACTAGAAAATGAATATTAAATTTCCTATTTCTATCAGCTTGCATTGTAGTCCTTTGGACATTGAATGAAGTGTGATTTTCTCCCATAATATTTCACTTTTTATATCGTAAATTATCGTATCAGCCTGTACGTAAACAATATGATTTTTATGACTGAACTAGTGTTTAAGTAGATAGTTCAGATTGAGATATCAAATCATAAAAAATTGTTTAAAATCCACAAACTGGATAATGAATAAAACAAAAACAGCAACTGAATTGAAAATACTCAGTAACATTCAGAAATTGTTCAAAATGGTATCCCTCCATTTCAATACATTTTTGAGCACGTTGATATAATCGTTTCACAGCCTTTGCTATCGTATAGGGTTGTGATTCAATAATATCGCAAGCATAAATATTTTTTTTAGTAGGTGTTCCCTACTGTTTATCTGTACTGCATAGGCCACTTGTTTGAGTGTTACCCATAAAAAATAATCCAATGGTGTCAGAACTGGAGATCGAGGAAAAGGATGGCGCAAATGCAAAATTCGAAATAATTCTACCGATAATTTCAAAGTTTAATGAACTATGAAGTCTGACTCATAAGGGAATGTTCATTGATTCCCTATATGACGGTGCCATGCAGAGATTTGGAATTTTTATCTTGAACTAATTCTTTGTGGTTACAAAAACGAAAAAAAAAATCATAATATTCACTTACAGGGTGATCCAATATTCACGAAAATAGTGCAAGTCTATAATTTTCCCAGTACTGATCTGATTTATTGGATTTCAGAAATCTTGAAGAAAGGCGATAGTAAAGGGCGAAAAAACTTCAAAATTTAAAATCATTCGGTAGATTAGTTCAAGTGTTATTTAACTGTGAAATTTCACCCATAAAATGAACATCATTTCCATGAAACAAATATTTGCATGTTTGAACTATATATGCTCCTTTCAGAAAGGGGATATGTGCTCTGCTTGAAGCGAATATAGGAGCATAGCTGCTATAAAACTGTTCTATATTTGTGCCCTGAGTGTTATATTTAGGTTACAAAACAAGGAACACTATATATATTTCTGCTATATAGCTGCTCTGTAATGTGGTCACCTGGAAAGATTAACGAATGAAAAATTGTTAAACGAAAAAAAAAAATCTTCCTGTTGAACTCTCACCCTTTTGAAGAGTGTATAAGAGGCAAAAAATCGCAGGTCACTTTTTCCTGAAGATACTCGAATCCGATCGTCCCACGCTGTTTTTTCTCCGAATCGT
Source organism: Coccinella septempunctata (assembly GCF_907165205.1). Taxonomy (NCBI): domain Eukaryota; kingdom Metazoa; phylum Arthropoda; class Insecta; order Coleoptera; family Coccinellidae; genus Coccinella; species Coccinella septempunctata. Next base: position 20,446,059 of record NC_058196.1, read on the forward strand.
ATCGCGTATAAAAGATCGCACAAGTTCCCCGAACATACGTGGGAACGAGCGGTAGCCATGAAATTGGACGAACGTATTAAGTGGAAACTCAAAAAAGCTCCGGATTCAGCAGAGCGGGGCAGAGTCCAGAAATTGCGTGAGAAGTAAAATTAAGCTTTGAGCTCTCCAACGCCCTCTGCCCTGTCTGTCCTCGCATCCGGATACATTCATTCCCTACCCCTGATCCGATTGTGTTTGCCGAATAAGAGGAAGGTTCCCGTTTTTAACGAGATCCCGATCCTGAAGGATCAAATTTTTTCGTGACCGTTAAAGATATCGCAGATCAAAAGGAGTTTGACGATCGGGACACGAGCTTTCGATTGCAGGCTGGATGTACCAGAAGTAGACGATGTGGAATTATTCGATTTGTCGGATTCATTAGGTAGCAAAAAAGTGTCGCGTATTCTCTATTATTCCATAATTTTGTGTACGTAGGTACATCTTATGCGAATGTGAATCTTTTATCCTTAAAGTCAAAACGGAGCCCTCCTTGTTGTGTCATAGCTTAACGTAAATACTGTACTGATTTCACTTTTTCCTTCCTTTCCAACCTTGCTTATACCTACTTTGTAAATGGTAACAACTCATTTTTTTTGCTTAAAGATATCATGCCCAAATAGGTTACGATAGGTATCTAATAGTAGAGTGAAGGTGAGATGAACATTTTGAGTATAGCAATTCTTTTTTGAGGAACCGAAAATTGACTCATGTTTCCCTAACCAATGGGAGAGTTAAAACTCTTTTCTCTCTGAAGCCACTTTACTTGTATCTGTGAATGGTAACAACTAATTTTTTTGAGTTATGATATCAAGCCCAAATAGGAAACGATAGATAATAGTAAAGTGATGGTGAGATGAACATTTTGAGTACAGCAATTCTTTTTTTACTAACCAAAAATTGGCTCAAGTCTCCCTAACCCATGGGAGAGTTGAAGAGGGGGCGAGAGAGACTTGACCATAAGTTGGTTTATCAGGAAAAACATTGCAAGAAAACAATTTCCAATGACCAACGGTTTCAAGGTTTTCATCATCAGTTGTATCAGCGTATGAAATACATATTTTTTATTTCAGAGTCACTCTCCCTTATTTCCGGGTTGTTTTTTACTTTTTTGAACCTTTGTTGTTTATATTATTAAATTTTCCATTTTTAAAGCAAAGTATTATACAAGCTCAGTGCGGGAAACTTGGACCACTGATTATGTCTCCCGACCATAGCATGGGTCAAGTCTTCCGCACTCCCTTTCACTCTATTCAACAGATGTTTTCTGGAAACTTTTACAACTATTATTAAAAAGGCCCATCGTTCGTAAAACAATATCAATCAATGAAAGCAATAAAACTAAATAACACCACGCACCTATTAAACTTTTCAGACAGCGTAAAAAACAAAAATATTCAATTTATCACTTCCTAACAACAAAATGTTCAACCCTCTCACTCCTGAACTGTTCTGATGGCGGCCAAAATGGAGCTGCCTTGTTACGAGTATGTCGGAAGCAAGTCTCCCGGATTCCCCCTATATTTAAGTTTAAAATACAATGAGTCTTCTGTAATTTTCAGTGCGACTTGCATTCGCAATAAATGTTATGGAAATGGAATATACAGTACACCTTCAGGTGCCAACTAGGAAACTCGGAAATATCTAATTGGAGAATTTCAATTCCGTAAAATTGCGAGGTAGTCATTAGCAATCGTAGGAAAATCCCAGAGAAGTTGAAAACATCTCAACACAATTGTAGACCGATTTCGGGAGCATTGTCCCTCATCAGTACAATATAGTTTTACATATTTCAACCGGAGGATGGCGCTTTGAGAGACATTTTCAAATCTCATCACGATGCGCCATCTGTGCCGCGAAGACTGAACCAAACATCACTTACTCTGCAGGCTCTTACACACCCATTCATGGCTCCAAGATTTAACTGCTACCTGCAATCAACGAATGAACAACAATTCGACAAGCGACTATAGGCGAACATAACAGATATGTTACTGTACATTCCGCTGTGTGCCTCTGAAAAATCGCTGAACTGTTGGTCTCCATCAAAGGAAGCCAATGGAAATGTATATTGAGGATGTGCCAACCGTTTTCCTCAGTGGCCTTGAGCGGCTTCAGTTGCAATTTAGACTGTGTACAAACATGTTAATGTGGATGCGTCTTCTGTCGTTGGCATTGCCGATGAGATTTTGCCGCTGGGCAAAGCCGGTTGTCATACAGCGGCATAATGTGGGTGCAGTTTAAAGCTGCAAATGAAGAGGTGAGCAGATGAACCGGATTGACGGATGTAATGGAGTAGATACAAAGCCTCAAGTGGAGATGGTCAAGTCATATACCTAGACAGAATACAGAGGGGTGGACAGTGCGGGCGCTACAATAGAGACCACGTGAAACAAAGAGAATCCGAGGTAGACCACAACGCAGATGAATAGACGACGTTACGAAAATAGTGGGTAGAAACTGGGAACAACAAGCCAGGGACAGAAAAAGATGGAAGACTATAGAAAAAGCTTACATCCAGGAGTGGATGGTGGAGAGCTGAAGAAGAAGAAGATTGCAAATCATAGTTTTTCTTGATTATTGAGCGTAAGATTTCTTTATATGCTTAGGCGAGTCAGATCATCTGATATATAGAATAGAATAGAAAAATATTATTAAGATATTAAGACGCATTAGTTGTCGCCTTGGACGTGAATGGGTCTAATCCACACAAGTTAAATTTCGAGTAAAACGCATTTGAACTTTTTTCGCTCTAGAAAATTATTAACGCCTTGCTCACGACCGGTTGCGTAATATATAATGCAACTCTCAGCTTGTGGTTTATTACTATTTAATTTAATCCTATTGAATATTTCAAATCAGCCCAGTAGAAAACAGTAGTGAAACGATCCAAGCCGCTTGGTTGTATTCACTAAAAAAAGTTGTTGCTTAGATCTTTTAGCAATTTTGCTAGAACTCAACGAATAATAGTAAATCGATTGATGTCTTCACTACTACAAAACTTGAGCTTTTTTGAAGTTGTCTACAGTTTCAACTCTGAAAACCTAAAATTGTGGATTAGACCCATTCACACACGCAGTGTTACTTACGTTAGCTTTTTTGTACAAATTGATTAATTTGACCTAATTCAAGTGCATCAGATACGGTCCCTGGCTTGTATTACAATTGTCAAAAATAACAGGTAATACAGTTCTTGTGCAGGTAAGGCCAGCAATCTTTATGTAGATGAGAGACTTGAGGGTATAGTGCGGATTTATATTGATAATTTCAATGCTTTTTTACTACCTCGCCGAAAGAAATGACTTAGTTATGACTTTCTTCTGCGCGATATGAAATGTGTTGGTCTCAGTACAATTTGGTTGATATCATTATTTTTCGAGACGTCATCAAAATTCGTAGAATTTACCATTTCATTTTCGTTTCACCATGTTGTATATATGTGTTATTGTAATTGCGACATAATCCAACAGATTATCGTTCAACCGTCATTTACGCACTTCCATCACATAAAATTCAATCAGAGACATCCTAATCTGTCGGTTCGCAAATGCCATCCATTTACGATAGTGGTATTATAAATTAGGCCGCGCATCAACGCAATTAACACAAATGAGCCTTGGATCGGGTTTGTACCTTCGATTAGGGTCTGTAGAACACACTGTTGCACCTCAATTCCAAGTGTGCATCCAATCTGAATCATTTATAATATTTGTTTACTCGTACCTACTCATGAATGAATTTTCCATTATTCGAATAATCAACGTTCGTACTTATTAATTCAGCGAACTGAACCAAACTACGAACTGGAATACGAAATTGCCGAAAGAGGAATGAAACCGGGATTGAATGATTAATTCTAGGAAATGCGATCTATTTTATATCTCTTTGTCCTGATTGGGGACTCGTAATGAGCGGGATCAGAAGGATTTATAATTGTGGCATCCTCAGATAGTTGGGGACAAATAAACGTCGTCGATTACGTGTTACCTATGGATTGTGTTTTAGGCGGTATTTATAAAGTTTTCTAATTATGTGATGCTCTTTATTGAGTTAGTGAAATTATTGGCAGTGAAACTCCGTACGTTATAGATGCCTCACTTAGATTTATCATAGCACATACCACAGCTTCAACGAAATATCATCCTGAGAAATTCCTGAAATAAAATCATCCATCCAATTGCTTGCTCTCAGAAAGAGTTTTCAGAGATTTGGTCAGAATTACACTGCGCAAAAAAATTAACGCACATTATGGAAATCTCAAATTTATTCTACAACTGAAGGTGTTCTCAATGATGATTATTTTTATCAGAATTATGCATGCATATGTTATCCACTTTCAACGGTTTTCTTCAATACAGATGTTTTTTCCCAGCAGGAATAAAAAACGATGATATTATCAGATTTCGAATGTATTGGCTCCATTCTAGTGATCAATAGTTTTTCTTTCGTTTGATTTTCTACACTCGATCGCTATGCAACGCGAAACACTCAATTCGACCCAAGAGGAATGTGCCCAAGCGGTAGTTTTGCGAGAAGAAGGGTGGACATACACAAGAATTGCAGAAAGGTTTGGAGTTTCCCATACAAGTGTGTCCAGAATGTTGCAGCGATTCAGGGAGACAGGTATGAATGTCCGAAGATCAGGACAGGGTAGACCACGGGTAACAACTGCCATTCAAGAACGTTACTTGAGAATTTCTTTGTTGAGACAACGGTTTACAACCGCTCGCCTCCCTCAAATTCAGCTTAAGCAAACTCATGAGGTGCAAATTAGCACTCAGACAATAAGAAATCGCCTCAGAGAATATTATTTAAGGCCTCGTGTCGCGGCAAAAGGCCCAGCTCTTACCCCAGCCCATCGACGGGCGCGTTTGGATTTTGCGAGAGGGCATATCCATTGGGAAGAGGCCGATTGGGAAAGAGTTCTCTTCACAGATGAGTCTAGATTCTGCCTCTACTATTGTGGTCGACGTTCCCTTGTATACAGACGTCCACATGAAAGATATGCTCAGTGCAATTTCCTGAATACTACTGGTTTCGGGGGAGGATCAATTATGGTATGGGGTGGAATATCTTTGACTGCTCGCACAGACCTAGTAGTCGTTGATAATGGAGCTATGAATGCTGATAAGTATATAAGGAACATTCTTGAAGAGCATGTAGTGCCATTTGACCCATACATTGGTGAAAATTTCATTTTTATGGACGATAATGCCAGACCCCATCGTGCGCGCATCGTTCATGAGTACCTTGAAGTGGTTGAAGTCTCTCGAATGGAATGGCCAGCAAGAAGTCCAGATCTCAATCCGATTGAGCAGGTTCGGGACAACCTCAATAGAAGGCTGAGAAGTTCAGAAAATCATCCAGATACTCTTAATGACTTAGGAATCCAACCCGGAGAAATCTGAGAAGGATTAGATCAGAACTTTTTAATCACTCATTATGAACCGTCGTTGCCGAGCTGTAATTAACGCAAGGTATGGAAATACCAAGTATTAAATCACTTATCAGCATTTCAGTATTTTGAAAATTGTTCATTTCTCTTCTTTCTCATAAGATTCGGTGAAATCCTGAATTTTTCTTCCATTTAATGTGTCTTGTTTCGTTCAAAACCTTCTCGAGAGAACATAAAAAATAAGTTATAAAGTCAATGTAGAGTTAATGTTCATTAAAATTGAGATTTTCAGAATGTGCGTTAATTTTTTTGCGCAGTGTACTTCGAGTGCATTATGAAAACTCACGGTTCCAACACAAAAAATGTGATTCTATACATAGAAAGGAAATCACATTCTTGGTTATTTCTTCAAGAGTACTCGTTTTATTTCGCGTTATGTAAACATCTACTTTTGTTTTTATGGTATCAAAAAGAAAAGTCCAAACGTCTGCAGACGAAACAGATGCATTTATTCATTTATTCATTCCAAGCAATACAATGAGGTATTACTATCCATCAAAGTTTCCACTTAAGGGTAGTTTATACCACGGGTCTTTCTCGCCATCCGTATAAGCCGTAAAGGGGAAAAGACTACCAGAATGTGGGGTGTTGCCAGAATACTTGAAGGATAAGTAGAAGTTACAAATATTACAATAGTTTCCACTTTCGTCGGAAAGATGGCCGCACTTAAAGAACGTCTTTTTTCAATTTCACCAAGATACGAATTGTAGCCAATGGCGAGACTTTTTGAGAGATTTTTTATGTGGAAATTCATAGAAGGAAAGTTAATAACATGAATGAATATTTGTTCTTCGATGAAAACATTTTTTTTCTGTTTGACTAATAAAAAAATTTCTGACTTTCCGAGATGACGAACTGATTGAATTGAATTATAATGAAAACGCCATATAAAGTAATGGTTTCTGACGTAAGATATTCATTTTCTCTTCCCTTCTTGATTACAAAATATCAAACATTATAAATTGTGATGATAGTTTAATGTCTGAACTATAATATTATGAAAGCAGACAGGAATTGAATTCTGAAAAAAGACCCACCCAGAGTAGGTTCGAATCCTGCTCTGGGTGGTAGATTTTTCAGAATTTCACTATGCCAAGATTGAGTTGTTAACATCTCTCGATTATGTTGACCGAACTGTAAAACTTTTACAGATCCATTATTTTTATAGTGAATTTTTATTATTTTGAAACGATTTTTGAGTGAAATGAAATTCATTGTAACAATTGCTCAAGTTTCTACTATAGATATGTCAAAAATCAAATGTCAAAACTTTCATGTAGTTCCGGTGGGGCCATAGTGAAAAACAACGTTCTTGTTGAAAAACCCTTTAGCTTTTTTCGATACCAACTGACAGAAAAACACTAAGGACCAAGGTAAAAATATATAATATTAAGTACTTCAAAATCTCACCAATAAATTCGTCTGAAAACAAACTTTCACACAATGGTCATCACAATCTTCTTCTTGTTCGGACCCTCCAAAAATCGTCGTTAAAATGAGTGTGAAATAGGGTGACAATAATAGCACTTTGTCAAAATAAGTTCTTTCAATAAACTTTCTCAATTTTCTACAATGTTTTCACCCGAAATCGCACGATAAGATGATATTCTGTCAAAAAAGCCTCAACTCGGAAAACACCCCATTTATCGATTTATACGATATCAAAATACATAATATCGGGTAGGTATTTATAAATGATTGTAAAATCAAAGTTGGAGTTGAATTTCTATTTGCTGCTTCTCGCAACAGGGCTTCGAACTATGTATCAAAATTGACGCCCACTTGGCAAAACTATTCGATTCAAAGTGGTCCCCTGTTGCAACCTATGGATGCTAAGGAATTTTCGATTAGTCTGAAGGATTTATTCGAGAGACCGTATGTAAATTCTAACCCCAAATGGATATCAGAACGAGGATTCTGAGTGCACATGTCGTGTTAGGCTACGAACAGACGTGATGCGAGTTAGATTACGGTGGATTCCAAGTTCATGTCCTTCCATTCGCCTGGATGTATATTAGTATGTCCTACAATCCCGTCAGTTGCTTCACAAACTCGTTGAACATCGAATAGGCGGCGGCGGTCGTTCGAAGACATTTCCCATCGAATAAGTTTGAGTGAAATTACACTTGGAGCTACCAGACGGTCATAATTTTCCGTTTCAATTTCCAAAATGAAGAGATATACTGGTGAGTCCTTTTCATGGATGATGATCTGATTTCATGATGGAGAAACCGGGCCCTCAAAGGATTGTCGCTAATTTTCTGTCTGTCCTTCTATTAGAGCGTTTATAATTCAGTTGCAGCAAGTCTTGAGGTAATCCTGTTGTAGGGAGTGGTTGCAGTGACACCAACTTAGCCGTCCGTACACATTCATTTATCATTGCTGAATCCCGTTACCGGGAATAAATCTACAAAAAAAAACAGATTTATAATTTCTTAGGGCTAATTGCGACTGTGTGCCCTCCTGTGACCGAAGAGACCCAACCGTGACCTACAGATCCTTAAACACTCCGGGCATGGATAGTCACAAACCAGATCTGGCCGCCGCTGTATCCTCCTCGAGTCTCCATTATAACTGTGTACCATAGACCTCCACAGTTATGATTGGCATTAACTGATTTTAGGGATTGATGTAGTGTATCCTTGAACCGCTATACTGGCCTCCAGGTTTCCGAGCTACCTCTATGAATTCGACATAGAGAGCTATTTTGGGGAGCCTTGTGTCTTGCATCCTCAGAATGTGGGCGCTCCATCTGAGTCGGGCCCTCGTTACTTGAGTCTCAATTGTTGTACAACTCGCGCGTTGCAAGACTTCTACAGTCGAAACTTTGTGGAACCATCTGATGTGCATTATCTGTCTTAGATGACTTTGTTGCGTTTGTTCAATCTGTTTAATATGTCGCCTGTAGGGCGTCCAGCTTTCGCTTCCGTGAAGAAGCGTGGGAAGGACGACTGTTTTGTGAACAGCTGTCTTGGTCGTCAGATTGAGGTCGTGATTTTGGAACACTGTGACCTTTAGCTTCCAGAATGCCCGTGATGCCGAATTGATACGGTTGTGTATTTCCATGTCTAGGTTAGCCCTAGTATTCATGAAGCTTCCTAAGTATTTTAACTGCACATACATTCATGCTATAAAACTTCAACCATAAGATATATTGAAGCAGGAGTACCCCAAAGATCAATAATAGGGTCCTTACTCCACAATATTCATATCCATAATTTATCAAATTATCAAAGGAACATGATTGTATTATACGTAGACGTAGAACTCGGGAGACCAGGAGACTACGAGTCTTCTAGTTGCCGAGGTCCTATCACTGGTCTTCGAATGTGAGATTTCTTGCATGTTTTTATTTGCCATAAAATGGCTGATCGCTGTACATTCATCGTTCAATGTGATGACAATTGGGAATTCAAAAAAAGCGATACCCCCCTGGTGTCAATTTTTGTAAATAAAAAGTTAATGCACTTTTGTTTGTTTACATCGAAAAACGGAGAATATATTGGGGTTTCAATGAGATCTTTCATAAAAAATATATCTTAATCTGTTGAAAATATCTATTATCTATCTCGTGATAATGGGAAAAGCTTAGTGAAGTTTTCATAATGTGTATCCTTCGGGCAAATCTTCGATTACGAATTTCTTGTGAAAATGTCAGTTTTTACTATTTTCCACGATGAAATGAACTTTAAGACAATGTTTAAGGACATATGTAACTCGTCCTTTTATAGCATAATGAAGGTTTTGTACATTTCAAATCAGTTACGAAGAATAGGAGGTGAATTAAATAACCTGGAAATATAACCTCAAAATTGAAGGATTTATACAAAAACCAAATCTGTTTCCCTCAGACAGGACTATTTTCATCTAGTAAGTGGATATATATACATATGAATTTCAATAACATTCACACAAAATTCATTCAGAAAATCATTTCTGATTCCCAGTTCAACTTGGACAAGTTTTCTTACCATCAATGTTGCAATTTTAGCCATTGTATATAATGGAGAAGGTAAGATATCATAGTTGTGGCTACCATAAATCAATTTTCTTCTTTATGATCGTGTAAAGAGCCAAGGAGTTTGGTTCAAAAAATATTGCTCTTACTTATCAGCTGATTCAGAACATACTCGGACTTTTTTTATAAATACTAATACGTCATGACATTTATTGACCTAAAATTGATAATAATTAAAACGCTTGAATCCAGAATCTTTAAAATTGAGAGAAAACAACTATCAACTGAGAAAAAATTATTTATTGGACGAAGATCTCAAAATCCCCTACAAAAATGCATTAACTTTTTACTTCGAACTGTCAACACCATGTTGCTGCATTTGAATTCCCAATTCTTATCAAAAATTTGAAAAAAAGACTCAAAAATGGAATCGAAACAATCAAATATGCGCCTGTCATGTCACATTGACTTCTATTGTAAAATTCCCATCATTAGAACATGCTCATAAAATGCCATTTCTCCTCCGCACTTTCGAAAAAGAAATTCTCATTCTTGACAGCAAGGAAAGGCTTTAGGAGCTTCAGTTAACATAAAAGACCCCCTTTAGTTGTCGCCCAGGAATCACCCCTTTGAAACTTTTGCATTTATTTGGCAACACCTTATATAACAGTACACATAAAAGCACTTAATCGTTATCATTGCACTGGGCAAACAGAAGAAAATCAGGCTCTGGAATTACAAACAAAACAAGTGATTCAATTCTGACTAAAGTTAATACATAAATCATAATGTAGAAGCACCCTACAAGATAAAAAGAAAAGAGTGTCTTAAAGCATCTTCTGAAAGATCCCATGCATCATGTGAGATCTTGCTTTGAATATACTTTGCAAATTCAATCCGCAGTATTCCCCCTGTTCTCCTCGAGGACCAGGTTGAATATTCTGGCGGTAAACAAACGTTTTTCCTTCGAGGAAATAAGCAGATTTTATTCATCTTCCATATTTCCCGAATCATTCTCTGAGAAGAAGGAGAATAGGCAAACAGAAGTTGATAACCGAGATCGAGAGGTCCTTCGGTTGGCATCAGCTTCGGGGTAAATCTGAAATCGCATTAAAATTGAGTCGGCTTTGAGAAAAAACAACCTCATTATCTCAGATTGTCCCGAATGCCGCATAAAGAGAATTCAGTCGGTCATGTCGTGAGGGACTTATCCCTGAATCGGTTAGAGACGTCGCGTTGTTAGGAATTTTTCGTGGTGGAATAATTGAGGGTTTGCTAAATTTGAAATTAGAACATTTTACACTCATTCTACAATAATATAGTAACGTCAGAGACAACTGCCATATGATAATTAATTTCACTAAGTAACATATATAAAATATCAATCAAAAAATTTGCATTGAAAAATTTAAAAATGAATAAAAAAAATAAAATGACTCTTGGAAACACTCATATCTCAAAAACATAATATATGATGATTAGAATTATTATAATAAAAGGGATCCACTTAATATTTTGTTGAGGAATTAAAATGATGAATACAAGTAAAAGCTATGTTAAATTGCCATTCATACAAAATTCTCGAGTGAAATTATTTAGAGAACCATAACATGACACCAAAATTGATATTCAGCCACTTAAAGCGTAAGAAGGAGAAAGATTCGCCTTATATTGCTTATAACATAAAATGTGAACAATGTTTCTGAGCTTCATTTATCAGAAGTTAATTCATTCGATGAACTTAAGGGACAATAACTGAAAACTCCATTTAGTGAGTTCTCCTCGGAATGAGGAGGCAAATAACCTTAGTTTAATAAGTCGAATATAGCCTACTATTTGACGTTTTTTTTACAGGCATTTAACCTCGCTGTATTAGGTACCACTCTAGTATTTGGCATTTTTAGCAATAATGGAACGATTAGTGGAAAGATATTGGATGGATTAATCCTCAGAAATCTACCAGATTGACAGTTGTCGAAAAATTGAAAGTGGCCTAAGAATTCATTGAAATTTTCGAACTAAAACCAATGATTGTTATTGAACGAGCTGAAGCAGGGCATGAATGTTATATTGGTATATTGTAAAATAGAATTTCAGCCCATGACATGAATGATGAGTAAAAAATGATTTTCATAATAGGAGAGCTTCTGAAGAAAATTATTAGGAAACGGGGCATTTTTTCAAATTGAATATAGATGATCAAGTAAATTCTGTCAATTTCAGAATGCACATCGAGGGTCTTAGCAAGAATTATTTCAACCTCCTTGTTAAAAATCCAGCCCCCTCCGATCTTGATCTTGTCCACGATAATGAAGTTCAACTCTATGCCAGCCCTTCTCTACGAGATGTCAGGTGACATTTCTTCCGCTGAAGAAAGGGGAAGAATTTTTATTCATTCTCCTTGTTAACTATGTCAAAGTAACGTCTCAATGTTCTCATTTAGATTGTAACACCTCTTTTACTGTTTACCTCATCAAAGTTATTTTCTCTCAAGTCTTCTCAGTCAATTCTGATGTTAATTTGTTCAACTAAAAAAGTATTCTCAAGATTATTAATTTAACCATATTCATGTTCTTTTCATTCCTATGAAATGAGTCCACGTGCAAGATTATTTCAAAATCAGATTTATAAACCTTACTAGTACTCCTCAATTTATATGTTCACGCGAGAACACTCGATTGAACGCCTTTTCCGGAATATATATTTTATGATTTTTTATAATTTATATATATATTTTCATACCTCTCTCGATTTTCTCACATGAAAATGGGTATGTTGCACTAGAATTGAATCTTCTCGAGTCTTTCTCATTGATAATGAATACTAATTTATTGTTTTCCCATGATTTTTTTGAATCAGAGAAATGAAATATTATTTTTCAGTCAACTCTGTTAACCGCTCAATTAATTACATAAATCATTAATATATTCTCATATTCATTTATCGTGCTCGAGGTACATGTTAGTTTTCAAGCCTTCTGCTCTTCTCGAAACCAACGATTAGTGGTTTCTCTCATTAATACTCTGGTTTTGTATCTCTCAAAATTTATCAATTCTATCTTCTATTTTTCTGATGAACGTTTTAATCGTGCTTACTTGTTAGCAGTCCGTCTCTGTGAATGTTTTATCAATTGATGAATTTTTGCACCCTTCAAGTCCAACGTTATTTATATTAATTATCATATTTTGGCTCTTCTCATAATAACTATAAAATCCTTGCTGTTCTCAGATTAATTAAAATATTTTTGCTCAGTTCATATTTGAATTATAAGTATGGCTCGACCCACATTTAATGTATTGATCTCCCATTAATGATCAGACTAAGACAATTTAGTTTTCACCTCTTGACGTATTTCATTATCACAACTCAGCCTTCTCATTAAAATTCATTATTCTAAATTTCTGTTTTTTTGATGGAATAAAGAGGTTCTAGCAATCAATTATCATTGATTGTTTTGTCACTGTGAACGTTGTTTGATTTTGAATTTTTCGAACTTTCTCAAAGTCTAAGTCTGATCCCAAGTAACTTCTCAATTGAAATAATCTGGATTATCTCTGTTTTTACTTGAATAATGTCTCTCAGAGTCTCTTTTTTCCAAAATCATAACAATCCCAATTGTGAACACTCATAGACAGATTATATACTGAATACCATACTAGTTTGCAGGTAGCGTTAAACATGTGGGAACTTTTGATTGCGTTTTTTCTCCTAAACTCATTTGACATTTAAATTGTGACTCAACAATTTCGAATTTGATGATGATGAGAGCTCGTGACTATTGGGATTGTTTTCCTGAAATAGTTAGATTAGATAGTTGATGATAGGATTCGAAGTCCTTATGCGTTTTATTTTAGAAGGTGGTATATTGACAACATAGATATAATTAAAAGTAAAATAAATCGGACTGACAGAAATCTACACTTTCAGTATACCATGGAGAGCGTGGCGACATCGATGGTGAGTAGCGACAGACCGGTTTCGCTCTTGTTTGAGCTCGTCAGTGTCACATAACTCAACTGAACGATGCCGACTGAATGAAGCAGAGGACCTTTTGTTGAAAGCCAGTGGCGGCATTGGAGTAATAAATAAATCGATGCGACATCTGGCTTTCAACAACATAAGCTTTGTATTTCATTATCGCCTTTCGGAGTTAAACTTCATCAATCCATAATTCATAGTGGTAAGTCTTTCGTGGGAGTTCCTGATGTGACCTGTTCAAAATTTGGTATCTTTATGCCTGACGAAAATGAACTGCAGTTCTCGGACGACAGACCAGTGGTGGAAACGTGTGATAGTAAACTCGATGAATAGATATGAATAGCTGTAGGGCCTGTTCCGATATTGCTGTTAGTACTGGCCCGCAATCGAATAACAATAGAACTCGAACGACTGGGCCAATAGGCATCGTTTCTGAAATACTGACAGTACTATTCAGGAATATCGGAACAGACGGATAATCAGCTGCATTCGAATCAACAAAAAGAGACTTCCACAATCATAACGAGTTGAGGATCTCTGAATTTTGTTCGTGCGATAACTGTTTCATGATCTGAGGGAAATAAAGTTTACTCTTTTCTATCCCTATTCTTTCTGATTAAATTCCGAATAATTGTCGCGTCTCGAGAAACTCGACCTTGATCGAGTTACCCAATTCGTCGATTCTCTTCGATCTTCCGGGTTATAGCAATTCCTTTCGGCGGCGTCCAACCTAAGTACCCAATACATTATGCATAACCCGTGCCAATGGGCATTTCCGACGAGTCGGCAGATAAACGCATTAGGATGACTAATGTCCCGGGGATAAAATATAAGCGATGGCTTCGGCGGTCCTGCCCCCCCCATGGCCGGAGGGGTGACAAATAGAGCGAGTTCCGATGTCGACGACGCGACGCTCCGATGAAATGCGATGTCGATAATTCCGGATAGAACTGATGGATCGGGTTCATCTTCCACGGTGCTCAGTTCTAATCGGAGATCGTGTGTTAGTGTCTGAATATGAGAGAAAAGTATTTTTTATTCAATCCAGAACCGAACCTTTTGAGGAATAAATTGAGATGGAAAAGAGAATCCAGATCGAAATCGTTTTATTATTTCCGATGATACATCCCTTCAATGGAACACCAGGAAAGATAAATAAGTGTCTGAACTCTATAAACAGAAAGAGAGCTAATATTAGAGAGAAGAAAGATAGGAGACGCCCTAAATACATGACATACCAAAGATAATAGAGTAGAAGATGGAAAACGAAGCGATTAAAGTGACGTGAGCGCCATCTGTGTTTCAAATGTGTTTCTAAGACCCTGAAACTGGTTAGAATACTAATCAGAGGGCCTTCCGCGGAAACATGAAATTTTGTATGATTTCAAATGTCCCAATTGATTGAAAATGTTTCGAATGTTTTGATTCTCGTATCACTTCTTGATTATCTAGCTCCTTCAATTTGCTGGTTATTACATTTTTTTGTCTCATTTTTTGGTGTAAACCCCAAAATATCGTTATGGATTTTCCGAAATCAAGTTTCTCACTTTATTGAGGAAAATGGAAACGTAAGTATGAAACCTCGTAACATGTGACTCGGTCATTCATTGATTTTTATTTTCAGTGCTTCGTTAAGGCAATGACTTCAGCAAACTCTACCGACTACACCATATGCAGTGAACATTTGACTGCAAGTCAATTGAGAACCGTTCATCCAAGTGAATTGTTGTATGCAGGAAGCATTTCTTGCATGAAGGACACATTTAGGGGAAAAAAAACTGTTATGAAAGAGTTTTTCTGTATTGACAGTACGTTTTCAGCGCTTTCTCGTTGTCAAGCGTGTTTTCTCTGATCAAAATGTAGTCGGTTTTTAATATTAGAGATATGAGGGCGTTTCCTATCCTTCTACTCTATAATCCTTGTATGCTACATGTCAAAGATTATAGAGTAGAAAGATAGGAAACGCCCTCATATCGCTAGTACTAAAAACCGACTACATTTTGGCCAGTGAAAACACGCGTGACAATGAGATGGCGCTAAAAATGCACTGTCAATGCAGGAAAACTTTTTGATAACAGTTTTCTGTTTTTTAATTGAGGAGCGCTGAATTCGAATTCTATTTCTCGTATTGTATTCCAATATTGATTTTGTTTCTATCATAAAATAAACATCCTGAGCGACAAAACAGAAGTATGGTTTTGCTTTGTGATCAGGATGTTAGTTTTCATCTAAACATTGTTTGGAATCAATTGATATCAACGAAAAACGCTGTTGGATATGTTTATTTGCAATTCATAAAAAATTTACAAAAATTGAAATAGTGGGCAATAAATGAAGCTTTAACTAGGACACTAAAGTATATGGTGATCTGAAGGTGTTGTTTCTGTACAAAAGATTGTTCTGAATTAATGAACTTAGTTGAATTTGTAAAATATACATATATCAGAAATTAATATGGACCATTATTCAATATACCATCATAGCATACATATTCCAGTTACTTACATATATAGGTATTATTTAAAGAATTTTCAGAACCATACTAAAAAAAACCTTACAGACATATGAAAGACCTCTATGTCAGTATAGTTTCTTGGTGCTTTTTTTATGATTTCCTTATGATGTGGTCTCTTCATGACACAATATACAAATCTCGATACAAATTGATTAATGAATGAACAAAACACTCACAGCAGGTTTCATAAACCTTTGACTTTCTAAACAACAATTTGACAGTCACTCGGTTCCCAACTGGAAATCAATAAAACCTCTGCATTTCTGAATATATTGAAAGAGTAGCAATTAAGAATCATTGAATGGACCTATAAAGATCATAATTTCCCCTTAATAGGCCGTTCATGCAAGGGTACGCTTTCTGCATACAACAATTTACGTCGATGAACAGTTCTCAATTGACCTGCAGTAAAATGTTCACTGCTCATGGTGTAGTCAGTAGTGTTTGCTGAAGTAATTGTCTTCAAGCCATGAGAATTTTATCCACTTCGGAGCACTGAAAATTAGAATCAATGGAATGACCGATTCACATGTTACGACTTTTAATACTTACGCTTCCATTTTCCTTAGTTGAGTGAAAAACTTAATCACGTAAAATACATTTTATTATTTGATACACCGTTCTTCACCATTCAATAATTTTCGAACAATATTTTGATGTTTTCAGCAAGAAATAAGACAAAAAATTCAAAAATCAGCAACTATAACGAGCCAGATAAACAAAAAGCGGAATGAGAATCCAAACATTCAAAACCTCTTTGATCAAAATTGACGTCTGAAATCTTAAAAAATTTCATATATTTCTGCAAATGGCACTCAAATTAAAATTAATTAATTAATATCGACTTTGTCGAGATCAGAAAAAAAAATGATGAGCGACAAAACTGAATAAGGCCTTGGTTCTGTGATTAGTTATTTTTCATTCGAACATTGTATTGAATCGATTAATAATAATGAAATACGCTGTTGGATGTGCTATATTTTTATTTGAAATTTATGAAAAAATGTGATATTGCAGTTTACAGACAAAGAGATTTGAATATAGGACACAAAAGTATTCAACTGTTGATCAGTTATACTTCAAAGGTGTTATTTTCACACAACACTTCGTTTCGTATCAATAACATTAGTTGAATTTGCACAATTTATATCAGAAATCAATGTGGACTAAATTGAAAGAAAGGAGATGTGCACTGATATCGTGAAAATCGAAAAATTGGGGTATCGAGCCAACATCAAGTACCTACCTGTATTTAAAAGGGTTAAGAGGTGCGCAGATTTACGAAGATATGCTTAATATTAATAGCCTTGGTGATCAATGTCCTTCATATGCGACTATGAAAAATTGGACTGCAAGCTTCAAAAGAGGTAAATTTTCCATTGAAAATGATGACCGGTCGGAAAGGCCAGTTTCTGTGTCAGTCCCCGAAAATATCGATGCAGTTCATGACCTGATTTTATCAGACCGTCGAATTGTGCTATAACGGATATCTGAAGCACTGAATATTTCATACGAACGCGTTCATTATATAGTTCACGTCAATTTGAACATGAGAAAAGTTGATGCAAAATGGATCCCCAAATGTTTGAATGTTGACCAAAAGCGTGCAAGGGCATCGCGTTCGATCTATGCTCGATTTGAAGACGATGTAGACTTCTTAAACCGAATTACTATGGATGAGACTTGGGTACATTTCTACGATCCAGAAACAAAGCAACAATCGATGGAATGGCGACACTCTGGTTCTCCAAGACCTAAGAAGTTTCGTGTCCAAAAATCTGCTGAAAAAGTTCTTGCTTCAGTTTTTTGAGATTGCCATGATTGAGTTTTTGGATAAGGGTAGAACAATAACCCGAGATTACTTTTCGACATTACTGACCACTCTATGGAAAAAAAATTGAAGAGAAAAGACGCGGAAAGCTATCCAAAGGTGTTTTGTTTTTGCAGGACAACCTGGACAATGCCCCTGCACACAAATCTCATGTTGCCATGCAAAAAATTCATGATGTAGGGTTTGAATTACTAGAACACCCCTCAACACTCGTCAATTGAAAAAAAGTTTGAAAGGTTGAATTTTTTTCCAACGAAGGGGTAATAAAAGCTCTGGTTTTCAGAGCAAGAAGAAAAATTTTTTTTAAAGGTCTAGAGACGTTGCAGGTTCACTGTAATAAATGTATCCAATCAAGAGGCGAATATGTTGAGTAATAAAATATTTGGACATTAAAATTTTGTTTGGTTTTATGTAGGCTCAGAATGTCTCAATATATCCTCGTTTTCTGTCGAGTTTCTTCTTTAGTTATTCAAGGTTCATCGTTCAAAGAAGCAACACACTCATATTTTAGAAGCACATAAGTCGCATCGAATCGTAAGACCTCGTTATTCCTTTCCGTCTGATTCAGAGATGTTTCTCTGAATGACAATTCCGCAAAATACCCAAGATAGAATATCCATGATGGGTTTCACTGGAGAAGGTGCATGCTCTCATTCGATCCCAGAAAATACCCGTAAATCGTCTACAGAAAAGAATCCAATAACAGGGGAGAAATCAAGTCAGCGAACTATCACTCAATATTCACCATCCGGAATCACAACACGAGAATGTGCCGATAGAAGAGCGCACACGTTGGGGTGTAACAAGATCAACCCCGAACTCAGCTGATGTTCTCCATCACGTCAATAGCAATAATTTTTCTTTCGGGCACCTTGCGTAAGATCCTTAACGAGGTGAATTTTGCGAAGGGCTGTTTGATGGTCTTCCTTAAATAAATCGAGCAAACTTTACTCAACCCTAATGAGATAGAAGATAAGCGAAAGTGCTTTCGAGGAACTTTGCGAATCGAATAACGTGTGCTTTACAGAATTCGTATTCGAGTGAGTAGAGTTTGGGAAATTTAAGGACTATTCGCTGAAACGAAGAAGTTCGCTTCATGTTCAGTCATGTATTTTTTAGGACTTTGGTCTAGAAGGGATTTATTTATGGGAAAAGAACATTACATGCTAGTGAGGAACTCTAGACTTAAATAAAATAAATGCATATTTTCTTATTGTATCTTTTGAAATCGAAATTATTGATCAAAAAATTATATCCTTTGCATGGCTCCAGTTATTTGTTGTACTGTTTAGATTACAATATGTATATGATATCAAATAGATAAATAAATAAAATAAATATCATTTCTTATGGACTTTCAACAGCCTGTGTCATTTCAACTGAGCCAAATCAGATAAAATGGTGAAATGAAGAAGTGTTTCTTTTTAGTCCATTTTCTTTTTAAATATACAGGGTGTATTTGAAGGTGAGGCTGTTTTTTTTCAACAGAAGGTGGAACTGGTCAAAATGAAGCGTTTCACCAAAAATCTCCCAAACAAAACTTTCAAAATGACAAAATTGAAAAAAAAAATTGAAAATGTTTACTGAAATAGATCCTAATACGACCCTAGACGGTTTGTTAGCTGAATTATCGCAAAGCAGTGGGAAAAAACTTATCTCCTGATTCGACCATGTGATTTTGTTCAGGATATTGGCTCGTTCGATATTTACTTGGTAACGTCGTAGTGAAAATGGAAACTTAGAACTGCCGAATTGTTCAGATATCGATTGAAATTTATTCTGGGAGGATTCTGCATCTCTTAATAAACTTTTTAGGGTTTTCACTCCCAATCTCTGAAACAAAATCAATTAAAAATGAAATCAACGATTTGCTCCTGCGTAAATTCTTGCACTAATTTGTCAGAGATTGGGAGTGAAAACCCTAAAAAGTTTATGAAGAGATGCCGAATTGTTCTCATTATTTTTAGTAGCTCACACGATTTTATGAAATGGCTCATTTCGATACCAACTGACAGAAGAGAATTAGGACACAAGTGCAAAAAATAGAATAATACTTCAAAATCTCACCAATAAAATTCGTCTAAATTATTCACGAATTTTTTCACAATGGGCATCACAATCTTCTTGTTCGAACATTCCAACAATCGTCGTAAAAATGGAAAGAAATGGGGAAACATCATACCACTTTTTCTGTTGAGGAACGAGATGATAGTCGGATGGAGCCAAATCTGGTGAATAAGGGGGATGTTCTAGTAATTAAAACCCTAAATCACGAATTTTTTTGCATGGCAACATGAGATTTGTGTGCAGGGGCGTTGTCCTGCAAAAACAAAACACCTTTGGATAGCTTTCCGCGTCTTTTCCCTTTACTTTTTTCCCGTAGAGTGGTCAGTAATGTCGAATAGTAATCTCCGGTTATTGTCCTACCCTTATCCAAAAACTCAATCATGATTACTTCATGGCAATCCCAAAAAACAGATTTTCGGACATGAAACTTCTTAGGTCTTGGAGAACTAGAGTGTCGCCATTCCATCGATTGTTGCTTTGTTTCTGGATCGTAGAAATGTACCCAAGTCTCATCCATAGTGAAAATTCGGTTTAAGAAGTCTACATCGTTTTCAAATCGAGAACAGATCGAACGCGATGCTTCTACCCTTGCACGCTTTTGGTCAACGTTCAAACATTTTGGGGATCCATGTTGCAGCAATTTTTCTCATGTCTAAATTGAAGTGAACCATATGATGAACGCGTTCGTATGAAATATTCAGTTCTTCAGATATCCATTTTAGCCCAATTCGACGGTCTGATAAAATCATGTCATGAATTGCTTCGATATTTTCTGGCCTTCCTGATCGGTCATCATCTTCAATGAAAAATTCACCTCTTTTGAAGCTTGCAGTCCGATTTTTCACGGTCGCATACGAAGGACATTGATCACCAAGGGTATTAAGCATATCTCCGTAAATCTGCTTACCTCTTAACCCTTTTAAATACAGGTACTGTATTTTTCTATTTTCACAATTTTGGTGGACATCTTCTTTCTTTTAATTTATTGCGTAACTCTGACACTTCTAATGAGTTATTGTTCGTTGCTATGGTAACGCAATATTTTTTTATGCATGGAACTAAGATGTCTGAAACTCTGGTGTATTCACTGATTCGATTTTGTTTTTAATTTCGTGGGGATATGGGATCAGTTTCGTTTTTCCCACTGTAGGTAGCGCCGTTTAGAATTTGACAAAGCATTGTCAATTGATATTTGAAAATAATTTGAATACTTTCCTGCGACTTACGAATATGTTGTATTTATAAGCGATTTTTGGTGTGTGAAAATGTATTAGTTCCGAGAAAGGGTGTAGAACATTAATTTATTCAACATGTCGTTCAGTAAGTTCAGTTTACTGTATGGACAATCAAGAACTATTATAGCTAAGAATTCGGTGTTGTTGGAATTTGAGGCAGAACCAAATCAGATGAACGAACATTCGGGACGGATATAGCTAAGTTTGGCAACTTCAGCAATGTTTCAAAGAAACTGTATTGTAAATACGTAATGTAAATTGTGAGCATGTATTGAGAATCAGAAATACATATCTCTATTCGAGTCTGTTCTTTAAATATTCTTCCTGAGTAGATATAGTGAAAATTCCCTTTCCGTCAACTGAATATATTAGATATTTGACCAATAAACTGTGTTTTATTGAAATCAAATTGAATTACCCTCCTCATGAATACAATTTGTGAAACAGTAGGGGAGACTGGGGAGGGTTGATACGTTTTTTGGAATTTTTATTCTGGAAACTGAATTATATGAAGAAACAGGACTTTTCTTGTATTATATAATTCTTCAATTAATCGTTCAACAAAATAAATATAGAAGTCTCAAAACATAAACTTCTTATTCTGTACAAAACGTTGAACACAAAAACATGCAAACTGTCTCAAGCCTCCCCACATATGGGAGGATTGATACGATGTACTGGGAGAGTAATCGAGCGGATTATTTAGATCAGAAGATAGGTCAGCAGTGATACTGGCTTGCTTTGGTCCCATAGGTGTAGAAAAATCAGGAAATGGTCGGTTAGTCACTTCCGCACACGAAAAGTCGGTACATGGGGATTTTACGGATAAATTCCAGTTGTTAAAAATCCCTTTGATATGTTGGTGGTGAAAACGCCTTCATGTAGACCTATCCAACTAGCTACGGAATATTTTTTGAAGATGATACATGTATCAGGCCTCCCCACGACAAATGTCTCAAACCTCCCTGAAAGCAATTTTTAAAGTGATTTATGTTTTCATCTTATACTCATATATTTTGAAAAGCGAATAAAACTGTAAATTGAGAAGTTTTATGCATATTTCCCAGTGAAATGTTTGTTTATGCCGAAGAATTAATGCATGATCATAAAACCCTTAGGTAACTTGGGTAAAAACTTACAATTTCTCACCTCGAAACACTCTTCGTTGAATATTTCACAAACAAACTACTGTTAGCCTTACATATTAACGTCACGCAATGCCCTCTGCCAAAGAATAGTTTTCACTAGTATAATACTTTTGAAAACGGCTACAGATCGCGGATATAAGCCTGTATCAAGCCTCCCCATGTATCAATGCTCCCTAGTCTCCCCTAATTACCTTGAAGAAGAATAGTAAATACTCCTTCGAACCCTTATTCGATAGTGTTGAAATATTGACAGATTTGTTTTTACAACGAAAATTAAACTGTAAATCACAAATATTCCAACATCTGACAAAATGGGCCAGTTTATATTTTGAACTCGTTGATCGATGTTCGATATCAACGCAAAACAAAATAAAACGAGAGAGTATCATTCTACTTCCTCTGGTAGAACAAGGATAAAACGAAGCAAATGACATGGTGGCGCCGCCACGAAACTGATCCCATATCCCCGATTTTCTGAAATGTTTATGCTTGCAAATAGTGACAAGTGCTACACCAGTATTTTAGACATCTTACATGGAACTAACATGGCATGACTAACTAGATATCAATACATCCTCGTAGTTTTTCATTTATTTGATGAATCTTTTTCGAACACAAGATATCCATGAAAATACCAAAAAGTCAAAGAACCCAACTGTTGAATCTGAATTGGACGCTATCTAATAAATATTTGAACGTTTTGTAAAATGAAAGTATTCTTCATATTTTCTCGTATAAAGCGCCGTTTTCGAGTGATATGATAAAGTATCTGTGAAATTTGAAAAATTGGGTATTTTGGCTGATCCTCTGTTTAAAAGATCCATAGATGTGTAGTGTCACATATTTAGCTAGTTATTCTGAAGGTTATTTAGTTTTTCCAGGGGTGGCAAGACTCATTATACAAATCTAAAATGGCTATATATTTTATCAGGACCGGATCGGAAGAAATGGTATGGGGAAAAAGTGTTTCTTTGGATCTCAAGAATCTACTGGTTAAATATTTGTTGTCAAAGTCTTCCCGGTATATCATTAATATTCTAATATAACCATCTCTTGGATGAAAAACAAAAACCGAAACTAAAATCCTGAGCTCTTTTCAACAGGACGACCTTGTATAAATGGATCATTAGGTGGCCTCTGTTCTCAACAGTATACTCATTCGAATAGAGTGAACGCCTTTCATCCCTAGTCGCATCAATTTTGTGCACAAGCTGCATCTGCTTGTTATCTCCATTCATACTGAAAACGAAAAAACCCGATAATTTTCAGGCCGGATCAATTCGGAACAAACAACGGCCAGGATGAAGGCAGTCCATTCCGTCCAGCCAGAATTATGGGTATTGAATTTATGGGACAATCACGTTGATGTTTCAACCGGAGTTCTGCTTGTAAACATAGTGCTCGGTATTAGTGAAACTGGATGACCCGAATAGAGTCACATATTCGATTGGAACGCTGTTGCGGAGTTCTGCGGTTGCTGCTGTTTCATCCCAGGAAGACTGCACAACTGTCGCAATTGAAATTTGCATCTCGTACAGACCGTTGATTGGATTTAATTTTCTATTTTATAGCACATGGTGGAATTTTTCAAACGTGTGCTCCATGCTCATGTCCAAAAGAATTGGATATTGTTAATTGTGTGATTTGGGACTGAATGATAATAAACTGAACTTATAGAGGATGTGTCTTTGACTTGTATGTACGATAATTCTTCTGGGAGATACGCCTGTCGAAAGTTGACCTTCGAACAATTCCCAAAAATCCCAGGTGACAACATTACAGAGCAGCTATGTAGCAAAAATATATCCAGTGTCCCTTGTTTGGTAACTTGAATATACCATTCAGAGCTCAAATATAGAACAGTTATATAGCAGCTATGCTCCCATGTCCGCATCAAACAAGGAACACATAAAAGAGCATAAATAGTTCAAATATGGATCATACAGATATTTGTTTCAAATGAGATCTATATGTAACTAATACCTATACTCCATTCACATTTATTTAAGCAGTCGGTTGGCCATGAAATAATTCTCTCAAGTTTTTGTAACTAGAAAGGAGTAAGGTTGTCATAACGCCGTTGCCACAACCAATATCAATTTTTATTACGAAAATGCCGAAAATGATTGAAAAAGAAACAGGGTTTCAGGAAGTGCTATTTAGCATTCAGGTCCGCTCCTTCAAATAGTTTTACCCTGATATTCTAAAATCCACAATACGTCGGACGGTAGCGAACATATTCAATGTAAGAGAATTTATATAATGTTTCATCTGAATCTAAACGACTGAATATTTCCACAATCAGAAAGATTGTGAATGAAGAGGATGACAAAGAATTTCCTTCTATTGGGAGACCCAAAAAAGTGAGAAATTTTATGTTTGAGTGAATTAATGCGAAAAGTTTACTATAGGATTTTCGATGAATGTCATCGTAGAAAAAGTTCACGAAAATTGTTTTTTTTTATTTTTCACTTGACTTGTCCAATACATTGTAAATGTCTTAAGGTACCAATAAATACCTAATTATTATTATTAGTGTATTGGGATTAACAGCCACAAATACCTGCCAGTTGTCCTGTTAATTGTTAATTTATGTGAAATTTTTGTTCAAAGGTGAAGTTCATCTTGACTTGAAACTTCCTTTAATTCTATTTACTTATATTGATGCAAGATGATTATTGTTGAAGAATTTTACATTCTTGTAATTATCTCTCAATTCCTTTGGGAGATACTCATTCCCAACCACTGCTCATATGCATTTCATCTTCGGGTTAATATTTTTGAAATCTACAACTGATTTAACTTATTCAAACTTTTGCCAAAGAAGATAACGAACATTAACTTTCCTCGAGCTAGTGCATATTATGATATTATACTGATCTCTTGTATTTTCCATGCAAATAACTGGATTTGGTATGCCTTCAATCAGTTTTTATAAAATTCAATTATGTGTGTTCGTCACATATTTTCCGAAGAGATTCGACATTGTGATAAAATACGTAATAACAGAAACTTTTACGTAGAACGAGCAACATACCTAGATTTAAAACCCAAAAATGTTTTGACAAGCCTCAGAACCCCACATTTTCGTACTATACAGAGTGAAATGTGTCAAATTTCCATGGCAAACCGAGTGCTAAAATAAAAGTGAATGGAGTATACATTGATGTGATATGAAAGAAAAGTGTTCTTGAGAATGCTTCAATAAAAACAAAGCAATTATGGGAACTTATATAAACTATAGTTATAACATTGGACTATAATTTCATGTTTTCAATTGGTGCGTTTTTAACAATCATTGCTGAAAAGAAAATTTCAAAACATCTCACATCAGGTCGTCGAAGTATGTAAGCGAATGGACTCATGTTCAAAAACTATCTGCGTTCAGATTAAAAAATTTATGACAAAAGATTACCTAGTGTATTAAGTAATAGCACTTGAGAGAATATATAACATCATGATGAGTTTATAACTGCCCTCTAAGAAAAATTGGAAAGATATGATTTATTCATTTATTGCTGAAGGAATAACCTATCTCATCTGCAACAAGAAGCTCATAATATATTAAAATGTAGTTTATATGCTGGGTATATAATAGAATCAAAGCCTATTATGTCTCATAGGACTACTGTGAAAACACAAGGATTGATTTATTGACCTACAGTTCAACATCCACAGCTCTTCCCCTTTAAATTTATGTAATATTCACAATTTCACTGAAAAATCTCTGTTACGCACAAATAACTAATTATACGTTCAATATCTGCACTTCGCTTTCCGTACTCCATTATTGAACTGAAAAAATGTCTATGTAACTCAAAAAACTGAATGATCATAAATACAAATCAACTAATAAAAACCACGGTGTCAATAGCATTTCTCACAATCCTCCATACTCTTTTGCGTCTTGCAGCGCCCTCGACGGTAGTTAAAACGTTAAAGGTGTCAAACGCTCTTCATGATCTTAAACTGATACATGGCAAATATAGAACAAATATGTTTTGTGGAATATGTGGAATATGAAATTTGGAGATTTATCAGTAGAAGAGTTGCTCTTTTAGAATATAAGACCTGTAGCAAAATAAACAAGCTACAGGTCTTGTTTTACTAGACGTCGCCAGAGCATTCGACACAGTATGGCATGAAGGATTAATAATATATAATATGAGATGTGCTGGATATTCGATCAAAATATGTAAGTTGATCCGGAATTATCTCAAAAATAGAAGATTTTACGTGAAAGTGGAAGGAGAATGCTCCACAACAAGAGATATAGAGGCAACAAATGACTGTTGCATAAAGTGGAAAATCAAGCTCAATGGACAAAAGAGCCAAGCAATATTACTACAGAAGAGAAGACTGCCACCCACAACGAATCTAGAAGTTGACGGCAAAGAAATCGACTGGAAAAATGAAGCCAAATATTTAGGAATAACGTTTGACAAAGGACTTACTTGGAAAAGTCATATCAAACAAGCAATCGACAAAACGAAGGCAGCGATGAATAGACTCTACCCTCTGATAGGAAGAAGAAGCCACATGTCGAAAGAGACAAAATTGACGATAATCAAAGCCGTTGCTAGGCCTCAACTGACTTATGGATTAGTTGCCTGGGGTTTCGCGGCAAAGAGCCACATCAAAAGAAATCAGGCCACTGAAAACAAGCTGCTACGATGTGCAATAGATGCACCATGGTTTGTCAGGAATAGACAGATTTATAGGGACCTGAAATGGAAAACCATAACGGAATTCATGAACAGAAAGCAGAAGAAATTATTCGAAACAGCGAAAAACCATCCGAATCAAGAACTCAGGAGACTAGTGGACTACGACCCAGAGGAAGACAAAAGGAGAATGTGAATTTACCGAAGGAGACCAAGAGATCAATTAATTAAGAGATTAAAATAAGAAAGAAACTTATTGAAAAATCCACTAAAGTGTTATCCAATAGAGGATTACACATAAATCCCAGCACGATAGTGTGCGAGAAGAAAACCGACTAAGAGATGAACGGTTTATAGGCAAATACCCGACACCCATATTCAAGAAGCAGTTAAGTGTTTTTAGTGGGTCTCGAGCGCAGGAGAGTGAGAAACCCCACAGTTGTTCCCCCTCAGGAGAGGATGGTTCGTCTGACTTGCAGATTTTCCCCCTGCTACACAAAAAAAAAAAACTTTTAAAATATGTTTCACATTAAGATCTATGTTGATTTTTCTGAGATATGCCTCTCGAAAATTGACTTTCAAAAAATTCCTAAAAAGATGGTTTCGAAAGATTGAACCGAGCTCGATGAAATTTCGCGATTCACTACTAGAAGAGTCGCTCTTTCAGAATTAGTATCACATTTAGCTCTATGATGGTTTTTCTGGGAGATAGCTGAGGAAATTTGAAATCTTTTAAAAAGATTCGGTCAGTTGAAAATTGGTCGAAACCGTGTATACCAGGAGGAAGCAGAAAAAGATGGAGTAGCTCGAGTACAGTTCCTATAGCAATAAACAGGGTGTTTAACGTGAAAACTTTTTTTAAAGGAGGTTGAAGTACACAAAATAGGTGATTTCTCCAAAAATTGTCGATATGAAATATTCAAGTTGACTGAGCTAAAACAAAACTTCATTATCAAGTACGGAACTGTGGAAGGTGATTCCGGCATCGGAAAAATAAAACAAAACATAAACATATGCCTGGACCACCATCTCTAGCCTATGGCCAACCACTAGTGGAGCACTCTGTAGGTGACGAATTTAATTACAATTGTTAGGTGGTGGTTCTCTTCACAAACCTTTTAGGGCTTTCACTCCCAATCTCTGAAACAAAATTAATTAAAAATGAAATCAACGATTTGCTCCTGCGTGAATTCTTGCACTAATTTGTCAGGAGCAAATTAACTAGAAAAAATTGTTGCCTGACAATGAACTCAAAATAAATAACGTTGAAACTATAATTCTTCGTAACGTTTCGGAGTCTATATCAGACTCCTTCATCAGACGAAAAAATCTACTTTTGAAAATCTTCTGGAATTGTCGCTTTTTGTCTGACATTAATTGTCAACACACAGAAACAGAGACTGCACAGAAACGTTGATTCATTTAATTTTGAAATTACCGGATGACAGTTCCTTCTTCAATAAATTGATCCAAATATGATCTATTCCTACCGAACAATTTGCCAAATTATTATCCTGATCTAATAGAATACACGTAGACTCTTTAATTTTTCGTTTATAATGGTCTGGTTCTGTCATTAAAATTTTTGTGTTGTCCCAATCCATCATGTGGTCTCCCGTATTAGAACAAATGTGATCTGCGATTTGCGATCGATTAATTTCTCTATTTTTAATATTATTTTTATGTTCGCGTTTTCTTATTTCTAGAGGTCTGGACGTTTCACCTGTATAACTTTTACCACAAATACAGGGTATGTTGTAAATACAATTTTTTGATTTTTGTTTTTCGTTCAAAGGTTTAGTTTTTGTTAATATAGATCTTAAATCATTTTGCGTTTTAAAAAACAGTTCGTATGTTGAACTTCGAACCGATTCTTCTTATTTTTTCTGAAAGGCCATTAACATAAGGAATTACATTCAACAAATTTGGTTGTTCTTGACGGTTTGTTGGTTGTTCCTGATCATTATTACGATTTTGGTTAGTCATTTTTCTCTCTAAATTTAATATTGTTTTTTCATTAAACATTTTCTTAGGGATAATCAATACCCAAAAGATTTTATTGAAAAAACAATATTAAATTTAGAGAGAAAAATGACTAACCAAAATCGTAATAATGATCAGGAACAACCAACAAACCGTCAAGAACAACCAAATTTGTTGAATGTAATTCCTTATGTTAATGGCCTTTCAGAAAAAATAAGAAGAATCGGTTCGAAGTTCAACATACGAACTGTTTTTAAAACGCAAAATGATTTAAGATCTATATTAACAAAAACTAAACCTTTGAACGAAAAACAAAAATCAAAAAATTGTATTTACAACATACCCTGTATTTGTGGTAAAAGTTATACAGGTGAAACGTCCAGACCTCTAGAAATAAGAAAACGCGAACATAAAAATAATATTAAAAATAGAGAAATTAATCGATCGCAAATCGCAGATCACATTTGTTCTAATACGGGAGACCACATGATGGATTGGGACAACACAAAAATTTTAATGACAGAACCAGACCATTATAAACGAAAAATTAAAGAGTCTACGTGTATTCTATTAGATCAGGATAATAATTTGGCAAATTGTTCGGTAGGAATAGATCATATTTGGATCAATTTATTAAAGAAGGAACTGTCATCCGGTAATTTCAAAATTAAATGAATCAACGTTTCTGTGCAGTCTCTGTTTCTGTGTGTTGACAATTAATGTCAGACAAAAAGCGACAATTCCAGAAGATTTTCAAAAGTAGATTTTTTCGTCTGATGAAGGAGTCTGATATAGACTCCGAAACGTTACGAAGAATTATAGTTTCAACGTTATTTATTTTGAGTTCATTGTCAGGCAACAATTTTTTCTAGTTAATTTGCTCCTGACAAATTAGTGCAAGAATTCACGCAGGAGCAAATCGTTGATTTCATTTTTAATTAATTTTGTTTCAGAGATTGGGAGTGAAAGCCCTAAAAGGTTTGTGAAGAGATGCAAAATCCTCCCAAAATAAATTTCAATCGATAGGTGGTGGTTCGTTAAATTAAATACAGGTGAAAAGGTATCTGAGTAAATTAAATACATTGCCCCAACAGCTTCAAGCTTCCATACGTACTTTATATTTCCTATTGTATGATACTTCCCCAGAACAGACTCGATAAAGAATTCTTTGAAACCTTCTCTTCAAATATTTACAATGGTTGTCGGCGATATTCTCAACAAAATTTTCCTCGAGTCGTTTCGTTATCAAAATTCATATCCTGGATGAATATCTCATCATGTGTATATAATGTTTACTTTATAAACACCACAATGTACGCCATCCAACACAATGCATAATTTCTGATATATAACGACAATGAATGCCATTATGTACACTGACTTCCATCTGGATTCTCCTCCATGTGATACGAATTTAATTTCATAAGGGTATGTCAACAGATTACCCCGGGGATTTAACCGTTCACCTATGGTCAACACGATGCAGAGGGGTCCATTTGCTGGAATGGAAGAGTGCTTTGTCGATTTCTTTGTAAAGGAATCGAGCAATTTTAACAATACGTTTTCTCCGGATTTTATGCAATTTCCGTCACTCAGAATAGTTCCTATTTTATTATTATAGGGACGAAATTTTGATTCTTGCGGATATAAGCCAAAATACCGAACATAACTAGTAGGCCAAGAGATATACCCATTTGGTAAACCCACCCATACGGACTTACCTTGAAAAACTATAATAAACGAATTTCGTAAATAACGAGTCCAAAAAAAAAACTACTATTCGCTCTATGAGACGCATCGGTAATACCCACCCCTGTCAATACTTCACGCAAACTTCATTTTTGTCCAATTGACGATAAATTTCTGAAAGATGTTATGCGTGAGTTAACTCTGTAATCGTCGATTTCGTCACCAGCAGCTTATTTGCCATCATCAGTACCGCATAACTTCAATGATGATGCGGTGCTGATGACGGCAAATAAGCCAGAAACCGGTCTACCTACTATTCTATAGATCGATGACTGGACGTTTTTTTGCAGTTCACTTCTCAATTCAGATTTCCAGTAGTCCATTATCGTTGTTACTATAACAGGTCCTTCTTGAGGACGTAAGACTATTCGTTTATATATTTTATGGAGATGAACACGTCATAGGTATTGCAGAAACTTCATTTTTGTTCAAATCATATAATCTATTTTGAATTTCTTTTTATTTTTGCATATATCGAAGAAGTAGCAGTAAAAAACTTGATTTTTTTTTGAGCCACAGTTCTTCACCATGCAATAATTTGTGAATGACATTCTGATGTTTTTACCAAGAAAATACTAAAATTTTTCTAATAATCCGAAACTAGAAGGAGCAGGATAAAAAGCGGTACAAGAATCAAAATAGCCATCTGAAATCTCAAAAAATTTCATTCATTGCTGCATCCCATTACCGTGAATTAATCTACAAAAACACAAAAAAAAAGCGGTGCGAAAAAACTTTTTTTTCTTAGGGCTAATTGCGACTGTGTGCCCTTTTGTGACTGAAGATACCCAACCGTGACTTACAGATCCTTCCACACTCCGGGCATGGATAGTCACCAACCAGATCTGGCCGCCGCTGTATTCTTCTCGAGTCTCCATTATAACTGTGCACCATAGACCTCCACTGTGACCTGTCAAACGCTAGTTGTTCACAGGTATGGTTGGCATCAACTGATTTTAGGGATTGGTGTAGTATATTTCTTATGTTTCTGCAAATGACCCTCAAATGAAACTTCTAAGCAGTCTTAGCGTCTTAGTAACACATTTGAAACACGAGATGGCGCTCATAATATTACTTTACTCGCTTCGTTTCCTGTCTTCCCAACTCTGTAATCTCTGATTCATATTCTACCAATGAAAAATTATTTGATAGCTTGATTCATTTTGGACCGATATGTTCGCTAAAACTGATGGTTCTCGAGAAAAAAAAAAACTTATCAACATGACGTAGCGTGATTTGCATAGGTTGGAATTATCTTCGAACTCCAATTCTCTCAGAAGCTACAATGCTGAAATTATAGACGTACACCACAAACATTTTTTTTTAGATTGCCATATACCATCATATTCGAAAAAAAATTAGCAGTTATGGATTTTAGGATTCTTTACATGCATTGTTATGATGTGGATGATATTTTATTTCAAAACGAAGCAAACGAAATTTCTCTCGGAATATTGATTAACATTAATTTAATTATAATTACTTGCTGCCACTTTGACAGGCTGCGTGCGGTGTTATCAGTATATTCTCCTATCCATAAATGTATGTAAAAATGTGTGTTTGACTCTATACGTAATGAACGTAGTGATTCTGCAGCTAGATCTCGTACTATAAGAAATTGTTTTCAGGCGCAATTTCAAAATTAGGGGCTGATCAAAAACGAAAATATGAAAGAAATACACTATTTTTTGACAAGAAATCACAGCTTCAATTTTTCGCAAATATTCATCTACACCCGGTACCTATAAGTGAATCTGCAAATTTCACTAATCATTGAGCAGAAATGTTTGCAGATAGGTTAATTTGCAATTACGAGCAGAACCCATTTTTGATATTGACTTCATGGTCTGCCATTCCTATGAAGTCGTATTTATCAATAGAAATACATCAAACAGAATTTCAAATCACAACTTCGAAACGATTTAGGTGAAACACAACTCGAATGCGTCGAAATTGTTCCTGTGTTACAAAAATGCCCATTCATTATATAGCGTTCGTTTTCTCTTAACGAAAAAAACTGACAACGTCAATCATTTCACCCTTTGTCCTATTGATTCCATTTGTACATATGACAATAATTACATACATGTCAGGGGAATTTTGGCGGAAAAACGGTGATTTCTACTTTTTATACAACACGGTTTGATATTTGACAAGCGTCATGCAAAAATAACTGTGGAAATTTTTATTTTATATTGAATATTGTTTGAGCTTTGAAAGAATAGACTGATGAATTCAGATGAGAATGAGTCACTATTGTCATTGAAATAGGTCATACAAAATGCAAAGAGTGCTAAAAATATATAACACAGGGTGTTGCTTGAAGGCATGCTAATATTTAACGGGGTGATTCTTTGAGTGATTTGAGAAAAACTTCCTATAAATGTATCTCCTGAGAGACTCAACTTTTGAGGATGAGATTCAAAGCTTCAAAAAAGTTTTGGATAGATAGATAGTGTCAAACATTCGAAAAAACCGTGTACTGACAAACATAAAAATTCTCTGGCGCCAGAAACTGAACGGGACGCATCCAAACATTTACTTTCATCCACGAATTATTCATTAACGGAATGAGAAAATTAACGAACTAATATAATCAGTACAGGGGAATGCCCTAGCTTCGAAATAAAGCGAAGTAGCCAAAACGGAAAGTGAAAACAATCACTTTATGTTAATTCTTTAATTTGTTCAGCAGCACAGGATGCGTTTAAGAGAAGAAAAGGATCAAAGAGGACAACAACCCTAGTTTACCATTGATTTATTTGTTAATTGAAGAGGGGGAAAGGAAAAAACATTTTCGAAGCAAGATAAATAACGAAAGGGTATAAAATAGAAACAAATTAATTCGAAATAGTAATGGGAATATTATGTTGTTATCCAGTGGGTACAAGAAAATAGTTATCGTTATTACTCTATACTCTATACCTACATAGTATATTATGCAATAACGTACGCAGGAGCAGAAACTCGAAAAAAAATCAGAACCATATGTAAAACTAACAGATACATCTAAAATTTCGAACATTCCTTCTACTCATTCTATTGATTATAATATAAATGCTGTAAACCATACAGGTCTCAATATTTCTTCAACCAATAACTCAAAAAAAAATCGCTGAAACCCCTCAAATGATTTTCAATGAGGTACTACATTTTCTGGCATTCAACCGTTTTTCGAATGGAAATTTGTAACGTGTATGCTCGTTGAAAACTCAGGGAAAATGGAATCCAATCATAACCTTGGGAAGTCGTTCTAGATACAGGATAATGAAAAAAATTTTCATATTCATCCCCTGTCAAAAACCGCCCATTTCAAACTGAATCGTCGCTTTCACGAATTTTCACGAATTGGGGTGGCCTTTTGAAAATGCAGTTTATACAGGGTGTAATTAAATTGTAAGTGTAAAACATTTACGGAGGTGATTCCTCATCGAAAAAAAGATAGGATCTTTCATATAAAGAAAGTTCATTGGAGCATCCCTTGTTAAGATACTGCCCCTAAAAGGGGTTACATGCATACGTCATGACTGAATCTGGAGGTAGACATGTACATTTACTATGGTTTTTACATGTTCTGTGTTTTGTTATTAATAAATTAATTTTGTTGATAACCCTTTAATCGTTTAATGCAGGTACTAACTACAAAATAACAAAAAATCCAGTTCGCATTTATGACGATGTATCTCTAGTTGTTCGTAAAATAATTTTTGCTGCGAACTGGTTTATTTTGGGGCAAAAAACCCAGGGGACATTTTTTGTTCAAAATGAAACATCGGAAATAAATTTTTAAATGGTAAACAAATAAAAAGACAAAAATTTCCATTGGAAATAAATTTTAGAGGTTGCGTTTTCCACCCCTCACAACCATGGGGTAAACCAAATAAAGTACTAGCTTTTGTCTTTTTGATAGTAGAAAACGTCAGGTTAATTTCAATATTGTTACTTTTTTAGTGCTTGTGAAAAAAATTTTTATACAAATTTTATGTTCCCCCTGTATCTTAACAAGGAATGCTCCAATTAAATTTCTTTATTTAAAAGATCCTACTTTTTTTCGATGAGGAATCACCTCCGTAAATGTTTTACACTTATTTACTTACATCCTGTATACAAGTTATGCTGATATTGAAATATATTTTATGAATATTTTATCCAATTTCATTTTGAAAGTTTTTATACCTGATTTTTGATTTGGATTAATTTCGACGGCTTCTACATTAAAAAAAAAGGCCTCTATAAAATTCTGCTTTTCCCCGTATTTATTAGTCCTGATTTTCCAATTCCAATATCAATGCATCCCCTAATAACGAGGGTGGCGAATCGAAACATCCCTAGCCTGAAAACAATGCAGCCGTCGATTAATTTTTCCCTGGGCAGGTTTTCGGGGATTGCCGGCTGTACCTTTGTCGCATTGTCGGAGCTTACTCGCCCAGCGGTACTTTATTTATGTCAACAGACATTACGTTTAGCCATCTATCTGGCGTTCCACCACAAGCAACACCGTAATTGTGGTGTATGCGGTCCTATGTTTCACGTGACAGAATTCGGGACATGTTTAATGCTCTGGATGTCATTATTTGGGGTGCGCGCGAAGCCGAAAAGTACGCATGAAATAGTCATACTTCTAATTCGCATATTCTCCATGAGAGATTCACAATAATTATGGAAAATACTGCAATAAAATTTATTCAGACGAGTCCTAATATCCTTATAAATAAAAAAGAAGCCTTGTTTCGCGTAGTAAACGCATCACGTTAAAACGGCATTTTTGCTATCCACCCATCCTCATAGTTGGTAGAAATTTTTAACAAAAAAAAATTTGAAAAAGTTGCCTAGGAAACTAAGAAATCAATGAAATTAAACGAACTTCAAATTACGTGCGCAAGGGTATGTGGGGTAGTCTACCCCCACGGACAAATGATTGACACTTGCTTGCGGTTTGACGTTTGACAGTTGACAAATGCACTCTAGAAGTCCTTTTAGAGTTCACTTTCACTAAATGAGCAACGCCATGTATTTATTTCATGTTTTCAATGTTCAGCATTTTGGTAATCAGTTAATTGATTATTTTGGGTCTCAGTGATTAGAGATCAGTATTTGAATTGTAAGTACAGAGTGTCCGAGTTAAAATGTTCCTATACCTTATTGTGGAAACTGAAGGAGCTGGAAGAAAAGTTAAACACAAAACTTGTCTGTAATCGATTTAAATTTTATTTTTATAACCCACCTTAATACAGGGTGCTCCATTTTTCCCTATTGGTATCAACTTTCTTATTTCGAATGGAACACCCTGTATATTATTGCATTTTTGAATTCCTTGTCAAATTTTAAGGTAAAGTTGGTTTGACAACCACGGTCCTATATAGCACCGATTCTAAGATATTCGACTTTTTCCTAAAATTTTGACAGCTGTAGGTGTTCACTTAAATAGCTGATACTATTTTTCTAATGAATGTATCAGAACCAAATTTTGCCCAGCTCTTGACAACATATTGGATCATACGTTACATCTCTATTTTTAGCAATCTGATATACAGGGTCAAATATAAGTTCAATCAAAACTTAATTTTTTCAAACGGCAACCTATATTTTTTTCTTGTTCATCATGTAGAACAGGTTAAAATGAGCAAAAAATGTTTTTAAACTTTTTCTGTAATGTGAATAGTTTCAGAATTATGGACGAAAAAGTGCGTCCCCCGTAAGGACCAACGATGTCACTCAATTTTTCTTTTTCCAAGAACAATGATTTGCAAATTTCAATTGGTAAACTAGGTTGAGACATTCAATATTTGTGAGGTAGCTGAGGTAGTCGACAACTTAAATTTGTTGGAGGATGATCCTCCAAATCTGACGGAATAAATTCCAAATCAAAATCTTCTGTAGTCCTTATAATGAACCTCATTTGTCTCATTTATAGCTAAACGAACGATAGTTGGTACCTATATTTATATTTATCAATGTAACTTTGAATCACTACGCAATTGTTCTTTTTAGCTTTAGCTCTTTTAAAATCATTTAATTGCTGTTCATTGCTGTTATTTCTGTATTCCTCTGCGATACATGGCAATCCGCTCTCCCGGCTCTCCGTTCACTGATTGAATAGGAAGGCGATTCCATGTATATTAATAGTTCAATGGGTTTATATTGCTGGCATAAATGGTACCTAAATACCATTATTTGCAATGTCACTAGTTAAAAAACTCGAAAAATCCCAATTTGGCAAAAAAATTTCCTACAGATTAAAACCAAAAGCAGGTGCAATAAATGTCCCAATAGAACTGCAGAATATATAATCACATTTCTGTTCAATATGTCAGGCAATCATTGTTAAAAGCTGTTCTAAAATCGGTAATTATTTCGAAATTTGAAATTGTCTAGCGCCGAATACAGATGTGCATTCGCATCCCACAACTACTCTATGTAACCAAGGCAACAATTTTAATCAATAAGGTTAATTCATGAAACAATTCAGGCTGAAATAAATGGATTCTGGATTTTCTATCCAATTAAACATAGTAATTGGTATACGAGCTGCAACGACGATGACACGGAGGACCTACTGATGATTGCACTGACCACCAGTAATGTGTTATACATAGGTGTGTGGTTTCTGTACCGGAAACTAGCTCTGTAGAAAATGATGAACAATACTCGAAATAAAAGGAACTCATTATCGTTTGTGACTGTTAGTTTCCGATTAAGCTGTTGATTAAAGTGGAAAAACTATGACGACTATGGTTGAATCGAAAGCTTATCGTTGATTCTTGATCACGAAATAGAGGCTTTCGTGAATATTTATCAGTCGTTGATCAAGAAATCAACTCGTTGTTCGACAATGGTATATGGTATATACATATGGCTAATTATGTTGCCGAGTTTCAGATGAAAGAATCCTCATGTTCTCCAGGGTGGACCCTGGATTTAGTAGTTTTCCTTCAGCACACGATGTGAACTTTTCAAATATGGACTCTCTCGTCCTTGGCTCCACCCTGAAAGGCCTGCTCTCGTGGACACTCAATTGGTAAGATATACTCATTGTAATATGTACTCTCATTGATCCATTCTCATGTTCATTCATCGTGCTCGATAAACATGTTAGTTTTCAGCCTTCTGCACTTCTCAAAACCAGCGATTAGTGGTTTCCCTCATTAGTACTCTCAATTTTATCAATTGTATCTTCTGTTGTTCTGATAGATGTTCTAATCGTGCTTACTTGTGAGCAGTCCGACTTTGTAAATGTTGTATTCATTGATGAATTTTTGCACTCTTCAAGACCAACTTAATGTATATTACTTATACAATTCTTGCTCTCCTCAGATTAGTTATGATTGTTTTTCTCATCTAATAAATTTTTCTTGATCTTCTCATTCAATTATAATATTCTTGCCCTTCTCATTTCAATTATAATATTTCAGCACTTCTCAGACTGATTAATTTTGGACTTCTTATTAAAACTATAAGATTCATGATCTGCTCATAGTTAAATTATAATTATTGGTCAACACACAATCAATGTACTGATATCTATCAGTGATGAGGCCTGCTCTGGTAATCGTGCACACTCAATTGGTATGATCTCATTGTAATTTGTACTCTCATCGATTCATTCTCATATTAATTCATCGTACTGGATAAACATGTTAGTTTTCAGCCTTCTGCACTTCTCGAAACCAACGATTAGTGGTTTCCCAAATCAGTACTCCCGATTTGTACCTCTCATAATTTATCAGTTGTATATTTTTCTGATGGACGTTCTAATCTTGCTCACTTGTAAGCAGTCTGTTATTGTAAATGTTGTACTCATTGATGAATTTTTGCACTCTTCAAGACCAACGTAATTTATATTGATTATACTATTCTTACTCTTCTCAGATTACTTATGATTGTTCTTCTCATTTAATAAATTTTTCTTTATCTTCTCATTTAATTATATTATAATATTCTTCGGACACCGTTTCATATTGGGTGGCGCTCTGGGTAAATTTATAGTACCCAGTAGAACATGCCAATATTGAATAAAGTTCCATCAATTCCAAACGTTCTCCACCGTGGAAAAATGCTATGTTGCTCTGATGAGGCCAAATGAGGCCGAAACCATGGTCAGCATCTGCTTTTCTTCGATGGGGCGTACTCCATTTAGGGCCTTGACAATGGCAAAATGGCTAGTTCAATTCATATCGTTCTTGGTATTCATATCGGCGGGTGGTATGTATCTGAATTTATCCTTATTATTAATTAAAATTTTCCCTCGATCAAGCTTTTCGAATTTCATTTTATTATAACACATGGTTTAGGTGGTATGCATCTGAATTTATCCTTATCGTTGTGTTCATTGATGAATTTTTGCACTCTGCAAGACCAACGTAATGTACCTATATTGATTATACTATTCCGACTCTTCTCAGATTAATTATGATTGTTCTTCTCATTTAATAAATTTTTCTTGATCTTCTCATTTAATTATAATATTCTTGCCCTTCTCATTTAACTTATACTTTTCATGCTCTGCTCATAGTTGAATTGTAAATATTGGTCAACTTACATTCAATGTATTGATCTCTCATTGATGATCAGCCTTAGACAATGTAGTTTCACCTCTTGGCCTATTTCACTATTACAACTCGGTCTTCTCATTGAAATTCATTATTCTATTCTTCTGTTTTTCTGATGGAATAAAGAGGCTCTCTCAATCAAGTTTCATTGATTGCTCTGTTACTGCAAACGCTGTGTTAATTTTGAATTTATTGAACTCCTCAAAGTCGAAGTCTGACGTCAAGTGACTCTTTATTTGAACTGCTCTGGATTATGTCTGATTTTAGTTGAATAATGTTTCTCTGAGTCTATAGATGTTGTTAATTTTTGTGTTTTATTACTGTATTAGCTTCATGCAATTGACTTATTCATTTTATGATTGTGAACGATATATAATGAATGTTTTTTTACCATCTCCAAGTCAATTATCTTGTCATACAGTCCGCTACTCTTTTTTACGAAATCACCCCCGATTTTGAACACTAGACGATTTTAAAGGAATCTCCGAGAGAAGCTTTTGACGACGCTTTTGGTACCTACTTTTAAGTTGAATTCAAAGGAATTCAAAATTAGAAAAAATATTGTGTGAAACAGGTAGGGAAACACTTTTTTTCGTATTTCGCGTTCTTTTGCGCAACTCGTTGCACTCGTTGCAAAGAAATACGCTTATCACGAAAAATAATGCTTTTTCCAACTGGTTGCACAAATATCTATTACATCATCAGTAGCGAAATATTTCGTAATTACGTCACGAAAAGTAAAATGTTTCGAAACGTCAGTTCCTTTTAAAAAGTGTCATTTTGTCTGTCAAAATTATTAATTAATCATACGGGCGTCCATCCATAACGCTTAGCTAAGCCCGGGGTCCATCTAATTATCGCAGCATAAATTCGCATTAACACGATGGGCAGTGAAATTTTTCGACAACGGGCGCGGAAAGCGTTTATTCGCTGACGCATTACCCGCCCCTGAATTTCATAACGGAAAAAAAAAAGTGAGATAATGTAATCGGAACGGGCGGTAAATCGCACCGCTCATTCCATCACGAAAAGTTTCGCGAGTTTGTACCTTGTAAATTGAGTTAATCCCTGCATTTCCTCACCTCGTCCTGGAGGGTTTCGGGCGGGATAAGGCACGTCGTTTAGGGGCGTAAGATGACAGGTTTTTGAACGGTTACCGGCAATAAGTCGCGGGTGTTTTGTGTTAGGATCTCACGATTCCGCCAGGATGAACTCGAGTGGTAGAAGTTTACCGTGTATCGCGAAATTCTGACATTTGTTTCTAGAACTCATCCGAAGTTCACGGCATGGAAGTTGGAGGGTGAAATATGATGATATATTTCGGTTTTCAGAGTTGGGGATACTGAGTGATAGCGTGAAAGAAAGTTGCTTAAAATCAACTTTGTTTCTACTGCACCATCTCCAGTTGTAATTCAGGAATGATCAGTTGAAATTCAGATTTGTCGAGTTTATCTCAGAAACTGTCAATTGTATTTCAGATTAGTCAATCTTTTTAATTCAGAAACCGTCATTTGTAATTGAATAACTGAAAAAGTACTCAACTTTTATGTGATCAACATCCATTGAACTCTAAAAGAACTGGAATGGCATCTCGATGCAGGCAAACTGAGGAAGACTGAAAGGGAAGATGTAGAGCAATCTGTCTCTCTCTCTGCGCTTTGCCAGTTGGTTTATAACGATGTAAACAAAAACAACCCGGGGCGTTGAAGTGAGACGACTGCTGCCTCCGACGTCTGATGCGGATATTCAATTGGTTGCCGAACCATTAGAAAGAGATGGGTTGCTCTACATCTTCCGTCTCAGTTGGACACACTTTTCGTGGTATTTCGGTACCTAAGAGGCCCTTCCAGTTCTTTTAGAGTTCAATGTCAACATCAGGTGCTCAGAGTCCCTGATCGATAATATGAATTTATTTAAAAGTAATGAGTTTTATTTGTATTCCATTATGTTCCCATTGAGATTATCCTACATTTCATCACAAAATATTTTAGTTTATTCCCTATCTACTCGTTCCTTAATGGTTGTCCGGAAGATCAAAAGTTGGTTTTCAATAGTGGGACAGATTGTCTGTGTGCAACGGTGCAGCATAAAACTTTGTATCAAGAAAATAATACTTGCGGAATTGATATTTATAGACTGAATAATTAGTACGAATAAGTTTAATCGATTTATGATCGTATGCACCGTTTGATTAAACGGAGTTTGAGCTTTAAACGACGTTCAAGCATAGAATCTCTATGGAAAGAAAAGATGTTTAAGGAATTAATATCGTTCATTGAAACGGTGCATATGGCCAAATGAACTGAGTTCCTATATTTGCATTAAACGGTTTATGAATTTCTCTCGTTTTAATTTTGTCCCTTCAATTACCTACGCTGTGTAGGTCCACCGGACAACCATAAATTATTAACGAAATCTAAATGTCGATGGAGTAATGAGATATACTTAAAAACAAGCTGAAATTTTCGACAATCAGATAAACCTAGTCGACATTTTGATTATACAAAACTCGCGGCGTCAATCGTTCGATTACTGTTGGAGAGTTAATAAAACCACCCTGTTTTATTGTTTGTCCATCGGACAATTGGCACAAATACGTGAGTACTTAACATATTCGAATAAATGATATTGTACCTTATACTATTCTACATTTATTTCACCGTAAGTGTTAAATATAACCCAAAAAGTCTTTAATATTTATCATACGGCTTAAAGTTTTAGATAAGTCTCTCGGACAACCAGTCCCTTGGATAGCCGAAGTGTTTATCGTAGGAAATTTCTGTTGTCCCTTCAATAAAAACGATGTGATGAAATTTTACTTGGAAAATATGAACATTTTAATGCTTGACACCCTAATTCCAACAATTGACATCCTTAAGATTTAATACCTTTCGCTTTGAAATTATTTGGTAAGGTTGTTTACTATTAAGAACAGTGATAACGTTTTCATTGTCCTGTGTGCTGTATAATTAAAACTACTGCTACTGATACTTCATTGAATTTGGTTCATTTGGTACCTTCTTTTAAGATTGTTGGTTATAATATTTTCATTGGACAAACAGATATGTCTATGAGACAACTAAGTTGTCCCTAAATTAAAAACACATATAATCGTTTTTTCTCTTCAAACTCAAGAAGAGTTCATAATTTTTTAAACATTTCGTTACACGATATGAAACAATGTAGCAGGAGGAATTTTTTCCATTACTATAACTATTTCGTAATCCAATCAATAAGTTCCGTTTCTATAAAGAACAGTTGCCGGAGGACCAGATTATGGAAAATGTTATGAAATTTCGTGAGATATATGCCATATATAAAGATAAAAATGAAACTGTATTTTTTGCGTTAGTGTTAGCTAATTGATGTATAGTTAGTTTCAAAACACTTTTGAATGATGGTCTAGAGGACAGGCTAGATTTGGGCTGCTTTTTTAGTCAAATTCACTAATTTCTTGAAGAAACAGCTCTGCTCTATACAGATTCCTAAACAATAGAAAATTATCGTTTGAATAAAATATTCAAATGGGGACAATAAAAAAAAATAAAAACCCACAATTTCATCATGTGGAAATTTGAAAGTTGATTCAGCAAAATTTTTATGTCACCTATGATAGTATCAACTCAGAATTATATGCTATAAGGATCATAGGACTTATGAGTCATTAATTTTCAGCACTAACTAAATGAATATAATTCAGAGCAATAATTTATAATGGTTATAGTTTAGTGTGTTTTATTTCCTTGTAAACAATAATTTCTGTTCAGAGCTTCGCTTGAAATGCTTCTGAAAAATATAACATGACTGTAGGTATGTAAAGAAACACAAGTTTCGTGAATGTGTGAAGATCCGATATATTTTGGGATGCTCCAACCCCTGAGACCATAGGAATAAAAAGATTCACAGTACATTTCATGAAAATTTTTGTTTTGTTTCAATAAAACATCCTACTATATTCAAAGAAACACTCGAAGTCTCTTTCCAGCATACCCTGAAGACTGAGCGCTCATAATTTTTATAGTACCTTCGAGTTTAACACCTTCTTTCCAGTTTCGATAGACGTAAAAATCGTATGAATCACCAGGAAAAGTCATATGGCCATTTCGCTGAAAGTTTCGATCGTAAAACTCTGAGGAAACTGGTGTAAGAGCAATATTTCAAGAAGAACACATTAAAGTTTCACATGCCTTCGTCATATATTTGTTCAACACTTTTTATTATGTGGCCATTCTGAATTATAAATGTTTCTATTTCGGGGAGTGAACACTGAATATTGTAAAGGTGATATCTTGGAACCTGGATATCTGAACCATGAAAGCCTTCTCGTTCTCTTGTTATGAAGCTATACGAATACGTGCACCCTTAAATATTGATAGAAGGAAATGTTCAGGGTGTACCAGCCAAACGAACCTCAATTTCGGATTCAGAAAATCGAAATATGTATATATAGATGGATCTGGTATTTTTGAGTGCTGGTGATAATTTGGAAATTTTATCTGCTTTAGGGATTATGGACTATTCTTCAGATGCAATTTTTTGAGACATATTATCCTAACGAATGGGCTTCTCGCCCCTGAACTGTTCCTAATAAAACCTTAGAACATAGATACAAGGAATGGAAAATAAACATTATTTGTTGTCCAAAGACTGGAGTAAGATAGTTGCTTAGTGTCGCAAATCACAATTATTGAGATAGTTTAATCTGACACCATCGTCACATCAATTTTCCATACGAAAAGGTATGAGCTATACCGGGTGTCCCAGAGCTTTTAGGCCAGCAGATATCTCAGTTACCTGCGGAAAAAAAATTGAAAAAAATACTTGTCGTAGGAGACCATACGCTCTTTCATGCAGCATAGCAAAATCCACCCCCTGACAAACAACCCCTGAGAAACAACCCCTAACTTTTGTTTTTCAAATGGCACCCCCATGTTTGTTTGGCTTCAACTGACAGCTCTTTTTAATTCTCAATCAAAGATATATCATAATATGTAGTTGTAAAGATAGTCACTCGATAAAATTGAATTCGTTAGTGGGTACTGTTAATTGGACTGATC
The DNA here is from genome assembly GCF_907165205.1 of Coccinella septempunctata. NCBI lineage: Eukaryota > Metazoa > Arthropoda > Insecta > Coleoptera > Coccinellidae > Coccinella > Coccinella septempunctata. The sequence continues at coordinate 20,490,284 of NC_058196.1, forward strand.
GAATTAGTCCACATTGTAGAGACAAGAAAAAGTGGATGTTGAAAAAAAAGAGTCAATAAAATGTTAGAACTTTTTGTGCTTTGTTTTATTCCTACGGTATCTGGATGACAAATTGGTATCAGTCGTGATATTACAGCTGAGCGTATAAATTCGTATTTCATTTGTATTTTTATTTTCCATAATTCTGCATGCCATTCTAGCTACCATGATACATCATTGAATGAGAAATGAAAAAAACTGTAAGTTGAAGCACAACAAACATGGGGGTGCCATTTGAAAAACAAAAGTTAGGGGTGGTTTCTCGGGGGTTGTTTGTCAGGGGGTGGATTTTGCTATGCTGCATGAAAGAGCGTATGGTCTCCTACGATAAGTATTTTTTTCAATTTTTTTTTCCGCAGGTAACTGAGATATTTGCTGGCCTAAAAGCTCTGGGACACCCGGTATAAATTCATTTATTTTACGCCACTGCCTTAGTGTCGCGCTAGACAGAGAAGCATCGACAAATACATTCATAGCACGTCAATTCCCATTCCATGTATTTATGTTCTAAGAACAAAACGGTTTCATCTGTTGGTCCATGATGATTATTCGATCCGCTTCTGTGACTCATATTTTGATATTTCATATTTTATGATAGTGACTCGACTGAAGGAGAAATTGAATTATTTTCTTTTATCGAAAAGAAAACTCTATTTTCCTATTTCCTTACGGTGCTCATATTAGGTTCACTCCTTTAACATGAACCGCAGCCAGAGTTCACCACAAAAACACACAAAACATTCCAGCCATTGATTAAGCAACTGATAAATTATATCTCTTTATAGTGGAAATAATGGGGAAATGTGTTCCCAATTTCTCTCACGAACACATTTCTCCCTTGCATGGAGGATATACTGGAGTTTATGACACACCATTTGTCTACCAACTCTAATGAGACCTTATACAAGACGTTGATTGAGTGTTTGTACAAGAATTTTCAATAAACTGAAATAAACGGCATCTCTTCCCCTCCAAATAATACAGTATGAAATATTTTTGTGGTCGTCGACTCTTATGAGCTAAGGCAGTATTTAGAATATTTAGAGACATATTATTTTTCTGTTTAACATCATTCAGAAAGAACATCAGTAAAAACTCCTAAATCCAAGAACGATAATATCACATTTCTGGCAAAATAATTTTTATAAATAGTAGTTTCAGTTTCGAATGATCTACCTACATCCTAAAGTTCTAGCGAGGGACACAGAAAATAGAACCATACAGGTTGTTTTAAGCCAAGTGTCCATTAGAAGTATCTTATGAACACAAAGTTATATTTTTCTGAAAATTTATCCATCGTAATGGATACCAGAGATCTATTAATTCAACTGAAATATTTCGATCTAGAAAGTTACTTTTTTACGTCGAATGGGACACCCTATATACTATATATTACATTTTTGCCCTTCATAAAGTTTTAACTACAGTATATTTGAATTTCAGCTGAATAGTTCCCTGCTATTCTTATTGCATAGCGTCAACTGAATTAGTCTTTAACTGTTTCTTGGAACTGTTATCTTCCATGATTTCTCTTTCTTCATTTTTTATTACTTTGTTCTCTGCTATTCTAAATTTTTGTTATTGCAAAATAATTGAGATTGTGCCGATTCTGGTTATTCAACTCAGTTGAGAGTAATAACCTGATGAGATATAATTTCAGACCAAGATTTCTCTGAAGATGTCCGATGCAAGCGAAACATGTGGCGAAATACGAAAACACTACGGTTAAAAATTACGAAATATTCAAATACCCGAATGATGTTTGGTAATAAAATATGTATTTGAATCTGATAAAAACAATAAAAATAGACCAGTAGGTACCTTGGAACAACAAAGAAAGCACCTTTCCTCTCCTTCGAAAAATTGCCTAAGTAGTCCAGCTCCAAATGAAGGTATTTCTGATACCGCATCTTTGAGAATTCATTACCGGTGAATAGCTCCAGAAACAAAGTATTTCTCAAATCTCATCGTACAAAAAGTCGAGCGCCCTGTTTATGCCAACTTCTGAAAATGAATGAGCAAAAGGTTTTCTATAAGAAACTTTCGATTCCCCGGGTTCGTAATTAGGTCAGCCCATATCCAGAGTGCCGTATCTCGGCAGGGAGGAGGCTATACCATAAAAAGAATGTCTCTTTTTCATGCCTTGTTAACGGGTTTGATGTCATGATACAAACATGAATATCTTCTCGAACAACTAAACTTGCAATGATTGCATGATTCTGCAATTTTTCGAAAAAAGTTTCAGCCTACGAGAATGCGTATTATTGCTTTTTTGAAGGCTTGTTTATTAAATCGTTTACCCTTGGAGAATTTTCCTCGTGATGTTGAAACGTTTTAACTATGCGTATATAATAAAGCTTCGTGCTACCCTTAGAGCTCTGAGTTCAACTACACTCTGTGCAATCTTTATTTGGCATTAAAAAAACGATTTCATGTATTGTTTCGTTTTCTTTTCTGAACAATACACTTGCTAGGTAAGCAGTAGACACTCCTTTCATTGGTCCCGAAACTTACGGTGGAGTAAGAGAACTACTTTGCAGACTGGAATACTGCAAAAAAGTTCCTTGGGGACTTCAACACTACGAAATCTAAAAAGTATCTGGATCTCAGCAAGCAGCCTACATCTCCCTTATGCTTATTGGGTTTCTTACAGGGCATTGACGCGTTCGGAAGAACATAATGAGAATGTGTCTAGCAGGAACTGCCGATAGCAGATGAAACTCCAGATCATTTGGTGACAGTATGCCACTGCTGGCAAACGCAAAACTTGCTTCGGACGAGAAACTCTTAGTAGCGAGGTTTTGTCCTTAAATTCTTCCCTGAAACTGGGGCTCATTGGAACTCTATATATAATACTAATGATAAGGTCTTTACATTTCCACAGAAATCCTAAGGGGAACTTGATCCAAGAGGTTTTCTACCACTTAACCCTTGTTAAAACAAAAATACACTGCGCAAAAAAATTAACGCACCTTAATGAAATCTCAAATTCATTCTACAACTGAAGGTGTTCTCAATGACAATTATTTTTATCAGAATTATGCATGCATATGTTATCCACTTTCAACGGTTTTCTTCAATACAGATGTTTTTTTCCCAGCAGGAATGAAAAAAGATGATATTATCAGATTTTGAATGTATTGGTTCCATTCCAAAATCAGTTGTTCTCGATCAATTCTAGTGATCAATAGTTTTTCTTTCGTTTGATTTTCTACACTCGATCGCTATGAAACGCGAAACACGCAATTAGACCCAAGAGGAATGTGCCCAAGCGGTAGTTTTGCGAGAAGAAGGGTAGACATACACAAGAATTGCAGAAAGGTTTGGAGTTTCCCATACAAGTATGTCCAGAATGTTGCAGCGATTCAGGGAGACAGGTATGAATGTCCGAAGACCAGGACAGGGTAGACCACGGGTAAGAACGTTACTTGAGAGTTTTTTCGTTGAGACAACGGTTTGCAACCGCTCGCCTTCCTCAAATTCAGCTTGAGCAAACTCATGAGGTGCAAATTAGCACTCAGACAATAAGAAATCGCCTCAGAGAATATGATTTAAGGCCTCGTGTCGCGGCAAGAGGCCCAGCTCTTACCCCAGCTCATCGAAGGGCGCGTTTGGATTTTGCGAGAGAGCATATCCATTGCGAAGAGGCCGATTGGGAAAGAGTTCTCTTCACAGATGAGTCTAGATTCTGCCTCTACCATTGTGATCGACGTTCCCTTGTATACAGACGTCCACATGAAATATATGCTCAGTGCAATTTCCTGAATAGTACTGGTTTCGGGGTAGGATCGATTATGGTATGGGGTGGAATATCTTTGACTGCTCGCACAAACCTAGTGGTCGTTGATAATGGAGCTATGAATGCTGATAAGTATATAAGGAACATTCTTGAAGAGCATGTAGTGCCATTTGCCCCATACATTGGTGAAAATTTCATTTTTATGGACGATAATGCCAGACCCCATCGTGCGCGCATCGTTCAGGAGTACCTTGAAGAGGATGAAGTCTCTCGAATGGAATGGCCAGCAAGAAGTCCAGATCTCAATTCGATTGAGCAGGTTTGGGACAACCTTAATAGAAGGCTGAGAAGTTCAGAAAATCATCCAGCTACTCTTAATGACTTAGGAATCCAACTCGGAGAAATCTGGGAAGGATTAGATCAGAACGTTTTAAGATCACTCATTTTGAGTATGAACCGTCGTTGCCGAGCAGTAATTAACGCAAGGGGTGGAAATACTAAGTATTAAATCACTTATCAGCATTTCAGTATTTTTAAAATTGTTCGTTTCTCTTCTTTCACATAAGATTCGGTGGAATCCTGAATTCTTCTTCCATTCAATGTGTCTGGTTTCGTTCAAAACCTTCCCGAGAGAACATAAAAAATAAGTTATAAAGTCAATGTAGAGTTAACTTTCATTAAAATTGAGATTTTCAGAATGTGCTTTAATTTTTTTGCGCAGTGATTATCAAGTGCTATAGAGTGAAGAAACGTACAATCACAGAACAGTATACAGAGAGAAACCACATATTATTCGGAAACAATCAGAGTTAGCAGCAGCTGAGAAGGAAATCATAGAACTTTCTTTTAAATTTTTCACTTTTGAACTCTTTCAATTCATTATGAATAGCATTGTTTGTTAGAGAGCCGAATGTTTCAATTTTGGGTGAAGTAGTTCAGGAAACAAAGAGATCGATTCAGTATTCTCTTATTATCTAAAAAAAATTGATTACAACAAAAAATATATATGAATTATTACTTCGTGAAAAGAGATAAGTCTAAACGTTTCACGTGATTAAAGTTTTTTCTTGCATTTCAGTCAAGTTAATTTGATTTTAATATTTGTTTTATGGGGTCCACAGAAGTTGAATCGTACTGGCCGAAATTTTATCCGACTCCGGCCGTTAAAGTTGGCGATGAATGCAGTAGAACGAATATTCGGCTTTTTATGTTTCCGAGCTCTTTGAGTACTCAGGAGAAGAAAAGAAGTTCAGATTTCATCATTCCCTATTCGTTCATGACGTGACCGTTTTCTAACCGCCAGATCGCCAACTGCCAAGCGTGGCGAAGGTATAAATCCGAACAAAGTTTGCACTCGTTAAAAACTAATTAAAAGTTCCAAACAAACTGGAACGGGAATTAATCTCGAGGTGCGAAATACGATTATGTAAATATTGAAAATTTATAGAACCCAAATAATTTTCGTTCAGAATTGAATTATTCAAAAAGTTTCGTGACAAGGTCTGGGAGCAAAGCGGCGAAGTGTCGTCTCTATTTCAATTTTTTTTGCGGTAATTGCGAAAAAATTACACCTAATTCGATCAAAATATTCTGATTCTGAGATTTGGAAATCTTCATTCAAACGGGATCTGTTCTAGGTATTTACAACTTTTTTTATTAGAGGGAGTCCGGGAGACTTGCTCAGGTAGGAGACTTGAACCACCTCAAATATTTCAATTCAAATTCCGCGCTACCGGTATCGTAAATAGCTTGCGACATACTCGTAACAAGGCACACCTAGTGGCGGTTCCATTTTGAACAATTTGGGAGTGAGAGGGTTGAACGTGATTTTGTTTTTAAGAAGTAAGAAATGGAATAATTTTTGTTTGTTACACTGTCTGAAAAGTTTAATAGGTGCGTGGTGTTATTTTGTTTTATTGCTTGCATTGATTAATATTGTTTCAAACGATGATTTTAATAACAGTTGTAAAAGTTTCAAGAAAACATCTGTTGAATATACTAATCAGTGGTCCAAGTTTCCCGCACTGAGCTTATAATAGTTTTCCTCAAAAAAATAAAATTGAATAATAGAAATGAATATAAAAAATATACAAAGGTTCAAAAACGTAAAAAACATCTCGGAAATAAATGAGAGTGACTCTGAAACAGAAAATATGTATTTCATAAGCTGATACATCTGATGATGAAATCCTTGACATAAAACGATCATTGGTCATTGAAAATTCTTTTCTTTCAATGTTTTCCTGATAAACAAACTTATGGTCAAGTCTCTCCCGACCCCCTGTTCAACTCTCCCATGGGTTAGGGAGATATGAGCCAATTTACAGTTCCTGAACAAACAATTGTATGAAACATGGTGACAAATATATACAGGGTGAGTCTTTGTCTCCTACGGATATTTTAACAGTAGATTCTTGAGATCAAAAGAAACTCTTTTTTCCTATACCATTTTTGCAGATTCCAAAAAAAACAATTACCTTCAGAATAACTAGCTAAATCTGTGGCACTACACATCTGTGGATCTTCTCAAAAAAATTGCATTCGGTCAATTTTTTCGGATTTCACAGTTATTTTTTATTTTGAACATCAAGCTACTCAGAAACGGTGCATTATAGAGAAAATATGAGGAATACTTCCATTTTACAAAGCATTCAAATACTCATTAGACAGTATCCAACATAGTTTCAAGAAATGGGTTCTTTGAATTTTTGTTATTTTTATAGCACCTAATGGTCATAATGAGAAAACTGAAACACGTGGGTGATATATTGTTTTGTGGAATAGTCATAAAAATAAGATTTTTTCATGATTTTTGAACAGCCTGTATCTTTCGAACCGAGCCTATTCGAACAAAATGGCATAGAAAATAAGTTTTTTTTTCACCTAAAGAATCTACTGTTGAAATATTTGTTCTAGTTAAATACTCACCCTGTGTACCTAATTAGTATGGGTGAAATATTTATGGTGCGAAAAAATTTTAGGGTATGGATCCTTCTTATTATTTTTGCTTTGAGCATACCCTGCTTTGATACTGCTCCCTAGAGATGGCACATGAAAAAAAAATTCTTAATTATTTTCTCAGAAAACAGAAAACTGACAGGAATACAGGATGGTCTAGATCTCAACGAAGAAATTTTAACCACGTTTTTCCTCAATAAGGTCTAGTTTGTCATATGAACATACATATATAGAGAAATGCTTTCTCTCCGAAATATAGGTTGAAATTCTAGAAAAAAAAGTTTTATTAACGACTTTTACATTGCTTGAAATATTTCTATGAAATGTATGTTCTAGGCATCCATAAGCACTTCTCATAAAACTATTATTTTTTTATTCGACCAGTTGCCTCTGTATATACTGCATCGATACTGACTATTTTAGGCCCGTTTGCACCAATCCCCCTTAAAATGAGTAATTAACTAAGCGTAGTTTAAAGTTAATGGACGCTTAATTTTATTGTCAGTTGCACAACTGCGGCTTAACAGAATCTTAAGTAAGGGGCCCTTAAGTTTTCATATCTAGTGATATTTCAGTTTTTTATTTTGGTACAACTTCATTCTAGTCTAATAAAGCCTTTTCATTGGTTGGCCGGTTGCCGATGATCGTTGTCATTTCATTAACCCAACTTTATTGTCCTGTCAGTCAATGTCAGGATTATATTATTATCAAAGAGTGACAACTTTTTGTTGCTGAATTAGCATTATGATTGATATTCAGTAATAGCTAGTGGCTAAGAGGACTGATTGATAATGGAATAGATTGTCAAATAAAAGATACTTGATGTTATCAGAAAAACCACAGCAGTTCTGCAGCCAGTTTATGAGTTCAACAAATTATTTTAGGTTAGAATCTCGCCCTTAAATACCTAAGTGGTTATTACAAGAGCGCTTAATTTTAAGGCTAGCTTTAGCCATTTAAATGTCACTTTACAGTTGGTGCAACGTGATTTAAGTTAAGGGTTCATTTTAAGGGACGCTTAACACTAAGCGCGTTTGGTGCAAACGTATCTTAGACAAAAAAAATGATACGTCACTGGTTTTTCCAACAATAAATTTATTCTTGAAATCTCTATTCAAACAACAACAAATTTGGTCTCCTGACTTTTTGACGTACGAGGCATCGTTTACGAGTAAACAGTGAAACACATTCTCATGCATGAAGAATTACTAAAATTTTATATGGTACATGATAGTAGTAATAAAAAAAATTAGCGTTAACAGTGACACTCGAATATGAATAATTTAAAGAAGATGTTCGAACTATGAATCATTTTGCTGAACGCATAATTCACATCAACGTCCAACAGATCCCACAGCAGCAGCTAAATTTCAACGCCCTGTATCTCGGAGAGGAAGCATTTCTCGACATTTGTTTATATGACAAACTATGGCTTATTTTTGACGGAGAATACGTGGTTGAAATTTCTTGGTTAAGATCTGGACCATACTGTATAATTGAGCAGATAATCTATAGAAACAAGAAAGCAATAAAAAAAATTTGTGGTGTTCCCCTATAACATATCAATAATGATATTGATAGCCTACCCTCTATGATAACTTTCGAACTCGAGTGCAATCATCAGTCAATCCTGGGTGACATCGTTTTCTCCAATGGTCCTTAATCATTTCTCTGATCCTACATCATCTCTAATGAACAACTTCCGGTTCAATATTCGATCCCCTATAAGCTTCCTTATACGAAATCATTACGGTCATCAACCGGACAATTTAGACAGAAAACCAACTAGAAAAATCCATTAGTCGGGCGAAAATGACGTCGCCTTCTTAGATACGAAACGTGTAGATGTTACTAATGGCCAACTTAACTAGCCGTTACTTCAGCCCCCCTGAGAGGTAAAACCATCCCGAGATCGTTCGATTGATTAGTGTTCTCCCATTTTTTTCCTGGATTTATTTGCCTCATTGCGTGTCTTTGGTATAATCCCCTCCTGAAGTTCGCTTCCTTCGGCCGAGGCTCTCCGTTCAATTCCAATAAATTGCTCTTCGAATTCGACCCCGAGCTAGAAAGCATAATTCAAATCCCCCAAAAGGCTCCCTTCATTACGTTCTATTTCACGACAGGTGCATGGATTTTAGGATTTCATTCTTCGCGAAAATTAATGTTCTTTTACGGTTGAATTCTCGAGATTTCGATTCATCAGAATTTCGCACTTTTCTTTCTTTCATGAAGCCACCTTCATCCAATCAGAATGAAATTTTATTTTCACTGGGAGCAGAGTGGATTTTCGATTTGGTTTTTTAGATTTAAAACTGTTTTGATGTTATGTGATGTGGTCATGAAAAATAGCCGAAATGAAGAATATAAAAATTTTGAATCATTTGTAGTTGGGGAGCCGACGATGCTAAATCAGGATTTACTCGAGCGCCGTGGAGACCCAGCGGTGGGGATAGCGTCTGCAGGCGTTTTTTTTAAATATATCCCTTCCTCTACAACTAATCGTTTTTGTATTCATCATGAAAGTTGTAGGTAATAAAATTCTATACAACTTTTTCCCGAAGCAAATTTTCATACCCTCCTTTACCGTTTCCGAGCTAGAGGATGATAACGACGAGGAGCTCAGCCACACATGCGAAAGGCCAAGGTCAATGTAGAAACTAAGTCTAATGTCCATTTTTGCCATGTATCTCAAAAATGTTTGAGCGTAGAAAAAATTGCTTCGGACAAAACTTGTAGAAAATGTTATGCTCTACAACTTTTATAATGAATGCGAATACAATTTGAAGCCCAGGAGAGGAGAAAACTCAAAAAAACTGAATTTTGTGACTCTGAAACTGTCAGATCATATTTTTCCGTTATTCTTGAATCATTAGCTTCAAATTAAGAAAAAAAAAACACCCCTGTGGAGAATGTACACGTGACGTTTTTTTATGTTTTATATGTTACTTTCGATTTTTTCAGGTCCTTCAGGTCTTGAAAGTACATATAACCAGATCGAGGGACTAATAAGGATACACTTGATCGATGTTTTATACAGGGTGTCCGGGGAATAACTGTACATACTCTTATCAGAGATAGAGTTGGACTAGCTGGTTACGGATTGACTATAAAAAATTAATTTCTGGATTTCCCTAGAAAGCTACAGGGTGATTTTTAAACTTCATGGAAATACTTAGACCATCATAAAATCCAAACCTATTAACGGATATTATTGAAACTTGGAAGGCTATTGACACATGCTGAGGTCAAGTCAGAAAGATATCAATTAATTCATTATTCCAGGGCCGGACTCATTAATCTTCATTTTAAGTGATCGGGTTAAAAAAACACTCTGTATTTCGAATTACAAATAATTGATTCGCTTTTTAGGAGGAAGCTAAATTATGCTTCAATTTTTGGTATCACTCAAAGTTGTCACATTACACAATTATATTTTATGAATTTTTGAATTTGGATAAAGTACGAAAAATTGAATTTTTCACCATGAAGAGAACTGAAAATCTCATGTTTGAATATAAAATGCGAAAGTATTTGTAGAAAATTCACACAAAAAATCAGAGCTTCAATAAGCACTTCAATAACGAAACAATTTCAAATGAAAAACACTAAAATACAGTAAAGAGTACCTAATAAAAATAAAAATAGGAACGAATGAATTTCTGAGTCAACGTTATTTCAAAAGTGGTTCGAAATGAAAATCATTAGCCTTCCGAATCATATCGCCATTATTTCTTGAAATATCGCAACAGTTGATTATTCTGTTCATCAGCTGTTCTCTTGACCGGAAGAAGTGTAACTTTGGTCTATATCATTGTTGTCGAACACCCGGTATACATAAGAATAATTTTGAAATATGCTTCTGTATACCCTATACACATCAACAGTTTTTTTTTCAAAATACCTTCATTTACTCCCTCAAAGTGAAATCCGCGTCAGGGGTGGCCACCCAGTATATCAACAAATTATTATATAGTCTTCTTTTCCTTCAGTGACTTTTTTAAGAAAATTTATTATTTATTTTCGACCTGCACAAGATGACTGTTCAGGTAAATAAATTGCAATTTTCGAACTTTATCCAAATTAATACATTCATAAAAAAATAATTGTTGATGTGACAACTTTGAGAGATACCAAAAATTGATGCATAATTTAGCTTCTTTCTAAAAAGCGAATCATTTTTTTGTAATTAAAAAAAAAACACTTTGTATTTCACAAAGTGTTTTTTTTTACCCTGAACACTTTAAATGAAGATAAATAAGTTCGGCCCTGGAATAATGGAATAATTGATATCTTTCTATATTTACCTTAGCATGTGTCAATAACCTCCTAAGTTTCAATAAAATCCGTCAATAAGTTTGGATTTTATGATGGTCTAAGTATTTCCATGAAGTTGGCCAATCACCCTGTAGCTTTATAGGGAAATCCAGAAATTAATTTTTTATAGTCAATCCGTGATCAGCTAGTCCAAATCTATCTCTGGTATGAGTATGTACAGTTACTCCCCGGACACCCTGTATAACTCCGTCATTTCAAAAGTTTCATATAAGCAATTGTTGGTGACATGGTTTATTTTGATAAGTTCTACCACCTGTTAAAGATGAAGACTCACTCTTTGAAGCACCTTGTATTTTATATTTTCACAATTATTTATTTTGTGAGTTTTGCCCAGTGATTTCGAAAGTAAGGTAGGTTTAACACCGATATTACTATAAATGATAGGGAAAAGGATTTGGAGTGGCAGAAATCTACAATGAGTGTTAAATATAGAGAACGTATCACCATGGAAACGCTCTTATTTGAGTAACGCATAACTCAAACAACGAGGTGTACCAAGGGAAGCACAGGATCTCTTATTGGAGGCCAGTAGCCGAAGTATAAAATGAATCGGAAATATTTTAGGGAGAAAGGAACATGTAAATTTCCAACACAAAATTGTGATTAGTTTTCCCTGAACTTCTAGTAAGCGATTGCGGTGAATAACCCTGTATAATCGTGAAAATTAGATTTGGACGAAAACATTTTATTAAAATTTTCAGAACTACTCCATCCTTGCGTATTACACAGACAAACATTTAGTAAGAATACACCTACTTCCTCTGTATGTACTGTATGTATGTACAGCAAAATTGAACCAATTCCACCAAGATTTCCAATAGAAAATAAATTGAATAGAAATAAAATGAAAGGGCCACTCTCAAATATTCTCCAGATGAATTTAGTTTCTATATTTCAGAAGAGTTTTGGAGAAGTTTACTTCATTTATATTTAAAAGTCCAACTCAGTTCAGAAGCGCTGTTGAATCAAATATTTATATAGTTCTGGTCAAACTACTAATACGGGTAAATTGGGTTCACAGTGAATTTCTGTCAACATCAAAGTTATATCCAAGCGTATGATGTTGCTTATTTATTTGCTTTCTATGTATGTTATCAATACTTGATAGAGAAATCCAATCTAGGCCTACTTAATTGCTGAAACATCGAATGTTTGAAGATATTGAGGATGATAATAATATGGTCGAACAAAGCTGATTGGTTATCAAAGTAATCTTTCAAGTTTTGAAAATAAGATCATAGAATGTATAACACTTTGGCTAAGTCATACGGTTTATTATAACAACTGATACATTCTCAAAAAAATGATTTTTTCGTCGACCTAAAAAAATAATGATATTTCACGTTCTCATTTCTGAATGACAGTTCGACCGTTTTTGAAGGCAAGTATTTTCGTTACCATCCACTTTTCGTCCTCAAACACTTTTCGTCTGCTTTGTTCCTCGCCTAATTACAGTTGACAGAGAGGCGATTTAATCAATTTCGAGAGCCAGGATTTGAAGAAAATATAAGTGCCTGTGGTAATAACTGTCATTTCCACCTGTCAAATTATTTCTTCACGAAATCTGATATATTTTTCGAGTGAATTAAGAACGTGGTTTGAATATTATTATTCATTATAATCAAGAATGGATAATGACAGCGATATTGATATGAGTAACACTCCTCCAGAGATGAGGCAATTGGTAACTACGGCCAGGTTGGATTTACAGCACACAAATGAATACTTGCTTTCATAAAGGTATGCGAGGTCGACGAAAAAATTTAATATGCACCTCGGCAAACAACCGTCATACTGTCTCGCCTGCTTACTAGCCTCGGCTACGCCTACGCCAATTTGCAGGCTCGAGTGTAATAGACAGTTTTCCGTCCTTGGTACATAAATGAATATTATGCGTTGATTGTTCAAACATAAAACTGATGAACAACTTGATAATTGCTATCTATCTTTGGCAAAAAATATGTGTGAGTATACTTCACAGTTGAATTACTCTCTAGTCTGGCGTTCCACGCTGATCATTGATATGTTTTTCATGCTGAACTTGAGGCTATGTAAGTTGACATAGCTGCAGGGATAAGACACTTTTCGGAGAAAATTATGGTTTTCAATTTTTGTATTGAGGCAATACAGTATTAAGAACATGACATGAGTGGATGAGTTGATATCTTGGTTGATATTGAAAACCATCATATTATGTATATCGATTTCCATAAAAAATATATCCAATTTCCTGATGAAAACAACCTACTTTCAATACGAAAATTATATTCCTCATAATATGCTTACAACTTTTCAAGGATAAAAATACTCAGCTCTTTGCAATATGACTGAAATTTTCAATTTTTTTTATATAGATAGGCTCAATCGACTTTAGGAAATTATTTCATTGAATTAACGAACTCTGCCAGTTATGCACCATATAAATGAAATCAACTGCCCCTCAATTTACTTATATCAAAAATTGGAAAACAGATATCCGAAGAAATCGAATATATGGATTAGCAATCAATGTTTGAAAGAAATATCTGTTAACTACGAATAAATAAAACAGTCAGGGCGTCACATATCAATTGCCTATACTGATAAAATATTATAATTTGAATTAATGGAATCAATAACCATCGAACTGTTTCAAAAAACAAATTTGGCCATATGGCCACTATACAAAAACAGGTTTAAAACTATGCCAATAAGATTGAGTAAATATGTCAGGATTCGATCAAGAAATTCATCATTGGACCATCACATCATATCGATGTGTGATTGAAAAAATATCTACTCACCATCTTCATCTATACGCATGGAATGTGAACTCACCTGAAAAAGAAAAAAAATTTTAGACATAATGATTTGAATATCGAGATAAAAATCATGATATAATACCTCTGCAGTCGAATATTCATATAAGGAATTTCACATCGAAGTGAGGCAAAATCAGTAGTAAACTTGCATAAATCTTTATTCCGATATTCTAAAAGTTGTCCCATAGTTCTCATAAAATCTCGTTAAAAAGTTTTCTGCAAATACTTGCTTCATATGGTTTTAATGCCAAATGTATTCATAATAAAAATTTTAGGAAATATAATTTTTCAACACTGCATGATAAAGCGAAAAGAGCATACCTTTTTTGGTGGAAAATATATTCTTGAAAAATATCATAATTTTCAAATGTTTCAGATATAGTTGCAATACAAGTTCTACTACATTCATTAGAGTTGTTCATTGAAATTTTAATTTATGTGTCTTCAAATAATTAATTGGCAGAGATGACTTTTGTTTTTTTTGCATGTAGGCTTCTGTCAAACAATGTTATTTGCTTGTTATTTGATATTACCCTACGAGTATTTAACATTCTTATCACACCCTGTATGTCGTGAACTAGCAACATTTGTAGGAGCATTAGTTATTATTGAGTTGAATACCCAATGGTAGGAGGCAACTTCGGCTTAGGCCTGGTACTTTCACGTGCATAACTAAATTCATTCGATGGATAAGTCTTGTTCTTAGAATAAGTAAAAATGCAGTCTTCTCAGTTTCAGATAGTGTTATTCATCGAAAAATTCTTTCATTGAAACTCGTTAATGAGATTTTATTTGTCATAGATGGAATGTCGGTACGTCATTATTGGTTGAATTTTTCAGATTCTGGATGTATGGTTATTCTTTGTATGCTTTCACGAAATATTTGCTTTCTAGTTGGAATTATGACAATTTCTACAATGCGGTGTCTTATTTTACATTAATCAGTGAAAAGTAGTATACCGTGTTTTCATAGAATTGTTATTCTGGATTTTCGTTTTGATTTGAATCACATATTCACACCAATGAGAAAACGACTTTTCCAACATAATGAAAAAACACATAATCAGATAAATACTGAAGAAAATTGTTGTATTTTTACGAACCATAATCACGAAAGTGGAAATACAAAGGAGTATTGAAAATCGTCAAATTCAATTCACGGATACAGAATCCATTTCATCCCCATAAAATTTGAGATAGAGAAACACCATTCGGCAATTATTCCCTACCGATGGAGTGGAAAAATATTTTTCGTGATAAATAGCTTGCATGTATCTACTAAAGGTATCTACTTGATTGAATGATTGAATTTCCCGAGGGTGACATGGAAGAAACACTGAGATTCTGTGTCTCGAGGAATGGATGTAACATGATACGCATTTCAATCTGGTGAGGCTCTATCGTCGTTAAATGCTCTATATTTCATATTTGAAGAGAGCAAATCGATTATTTAAATTTTAACATTGATTTTGTTTCAGAGACTGGGAGTGAAAACCCTGAAAATTTCAGAAGATGCAGATTCCTGCCAGATTGAATTTTAATCGATATCTTAGAGTAAAATCAGCATAAAAGTGAAATAATCACTAACTACTGAGTCTCGCATGCATTATTCTATAAATGAAATGGACATAGAATACTTCAATACATTGTAATAGTAAAGGTCATAGAATGAGATGAATATTCATAAATTTTTTTGCTCTTTTTTATTTCCAAAAAGCTTTACCATAGAACCAGTGGATGGAAACCCATGGTCCTACTACCTGGCCAACAAGATCACCGGACCTCAATCGTTTGATTTTTTCGCATGGGGATATGAATAATAAAATTTTCTGCCATAAATGGGGATGATTAGAGCAGAGAGTCAGAAACGCCATCAGAGAGATTTCCCACGTTATATGCTGTTAGAAAAAGACGTCAAATTTGTTCACAGAATAATGGTACTCCATTTAGGAACTTCGTATTATATTGAAATGGATTATAGAAATAATTCTTCTCCATATTTATTCAAATTGAGTGTAACATGAAGTACATAATTTCAATGAAGTTATTGATGTTTCAGCTAACATCGTAGTTTCGCATCATAGAGATGAAGATTTATTGGGAGTGAACATTTTTGTGGTCAAAGGTTGCATAGAATTCTGTGGAAAATGGTAAGTCTACTAAAATTGTGATTTCGCCTTGAGTGAGGAAGTAACATATCGACGTATGAATATTTTTGAAAGCTAATTTTCTTATGTAGATATTATTTATGTAACAAGAGATCAAAAAAAGATATGAGGAAGTTACGTATATTTTCCACTTTTAGTACAACACATAAAAAAAGTTGAATATAGTGTCGTGACCCAGTTCAAAAGTGCCTGTAGAAAGTTCTTAGTATTTCATATATTCTAGAAAATAAAGAATTTATGACACATTTTCGAAATCGACAAAATATAAAAATTTTGTTATATTTTCGAAACGCATGAAAATATCGAGAAACAGTTACCACCAATGGAATTTTCACAAAAATCGAGTCCAAAACCTTTCAACGTTTTTACCTGTCTAGTCTGGAAGTACCATAAATAACCAAAATCAAACAATTTGGGATACCCTGTATGTTTTCAACCTTGAATTACTCGGAAACGGTCAATCTCCACTATACTCACACCCAACATACGCAACAACGGCTAAACCATCTCTCAACTTTATGAAATTTCATACTCCATCCCCATGAAATAAAAGATAAAAGCATATTGGATAACGCTGTAACAGGGTTTCATTGTTTCTGTCCAAAAATTAATCGAATCTGAAAGAGCACAAGCAGAAGTGGCGTAATGCCGAGTTTCATTACGAGGCCTCCTGCCAGCGATTAGAACACCCCCATCCCCGATAGTTTGATTTATAATGAACAAATTGAATTTTCGTCCCGAAATTTTTCATGTCATACAGATGTCGGATTAATTTAACACACACATCAATCACTGCGCTGGATTTTGAGATGACCTACGGAAATGTGATATAACTGCGTTTTATCGGATGATCTGAAAATCCGTTGAAACGATATATAGGGCGATTCACAGCGATGGCCTATTTGAAGTATATGGAGAACTATTCAAAATTTTGTGCTGAAAATTTGTATGTTGATGTTTCCGACAGTCAACTTTCTCTATGATATATTTTCAGACCTCTGCAACTTCCGGTTATACCGGAAACAGCGTGCTGCTTTATTTTCAAATGGCACACTCAGTTTATCTCCGCATCGTCATTCCAACAGTATACCGTACCTTGGGTAAAAATTCAACGGTTTATTGAGATTCTCATGAAAAAACTTGTGAAAACGGGAGATTACACTTTTTTTAATATTTCTTCAGAAAAAGGTTTTTTCAGAGGAATCTTAATGATTTTTATATTTTTCTGTAGTATTTTAACACTGTATGCTGTTTGTACCTGAATTCTGAAAAAACAGGATGCTTATGAGAAGATCATTAAGTTGGAAAAATCGAATTCATCAAAACTCAAGATTTTCAAATTACAACCTCTATTTTTTATTCTTTCAGCTGATTGTACGTTAAAAAAAGGAGGGGGTACCCAAATAAACCCTATACCTTGAATAGAAACTTTCCGAGTTTTCAATAAAGAAAAACTTGAAATAAGGGTAATCAGCCATTTCAAACTACTTGACTACTTATACGTTCTGATGAAATTTTGGCATTTCATCAGAAATGAGTTCCTTGTTGGGATTGTTGATAATTCGTTAAAAATTCACGAAATGTCAAAATCATTTATGGAAACGTCGAATTTTGGTTTCCTTTGATTTCCGGAAATAACGAACTATCCAAGCAGTTCGAAATTGCTGTTTTAACTCACTTCTAGTATTTTTCTGATAACTCTGAAAGGTTTCAATTAAGGTATGGAGTTCATACAGTTAACTGCCTCATTTTTCACGAAGAATTTTAGGTTCTGTTTTGAAAATCTTGGATGTTGATGAATTCTATTCGTCCAACTTGGTAATTTTGTTATAAAAGCTAGTATATTTCCGATAGACATAGAAAACAATAAATAACACAAGGTCCTTTCGTTTGCATAAAAAGTGTAGCACTTTTCTACACTCGATTTGATTTACACCTGTGTATAGGAATTGTAGTTAATCTACACATAGTCAAAAGGAGATGTAGATAAACTACACCTCCTCTACACTGGTGTAAATTCAATCAACGAACGAATACCAAAATCGAGTGTCGAAAAGTGCTACACTATGATCCTTTCGTTTGCATAAAAAGTGTAGCACTTTTCTACACTCGATTTGATTTACACCAGTGTAGGAGAAGTGTAGTTTATCTACACATAGTCAGAAGGAGATGTAGATAAACTACACCTCGTCTACAGTGGTGTAAATTCAATCAGCAAACGAATACTAAAATCGAGTGTAGAAAAGTGCTACACTTTTTATGCAAATGAAAGGATCTTTTTTATGCAAAAAAAAAGACCTTTTGTGATCAGTTGAAAAACTTGTTTTACGGTGTCATGTAGTTAAGGTAGAAATGGTGTAGAAGTATCGAGAAACAGTATCAAAAGTTATTGAGAAATTGCTAGTGGTTAGAGTGCTGTCTTCACCCCAACTTACCTCAATCGATAAAATAACCAACGGCTTGTTTAGAAACAAACAGCTATTGATTTACAGCCATAACGTAAGGCGCGTACTCACTGGCGAGCCTCAACAGCAACCGTCTATATAAATCCCATAAAATTTTACGCCGCAGACTTCATAGACAGGCATTTTTGTCTATCTCATCAAGATAGTGTATTTGTTGTCCTTTATTATCAACGCATATTTCAGTCGATGTTGCCAACTTGTGCAATAGAAACGAAACGCTTTAAATTTTAAATACCCATTTTCATTTTTGATTTTTAAGTACTTAAATATTTTTTTTTTGGGAAACGGTTGTGAAGTTTCAAAGATATTTCATAAAAAATACATCATTTTCGTCAGAAGGAGTATTCCCTATTGAGCATCTGATTGTGAGGCTCGATACTCAATATTATATTGACGTATGATCTGTATTCGAGCTACTCCATCTTCTTTTGTTTATTCTTTATTTTCAAACCAAGACATGCGTTTCGATATATCAATATCAGGTGAACTGAAATATTTGAAACAAACTACGTAAACAAGCATTTGATTTTACTCTTTAATATCTAAAGGGGGTTTCCAGAACATTCAGATCACTTTCGGAGCAGGTACAAATCAGTCCAGTGATGGATCGACGATTTCCTGGGCCCTACGCTTGAAAACTTTCAGGGCCCCCCCTATAGTTTTTCAATTCCTGTCAAAAAAAAAGATCCAATGAGAATTCAGTTTTTTCAAAACCAACATGAATTTTATTAATGAAATATAGAAAACATCAATTGAAATATATCGAATAAATTAAAATCAACAAAAAAGAAAACAACTCAACAAGAGTGAATCAGTTACAGAATACAACTCAATATTTCTTTATACAAAAAAAAAACTAACATGAATATAGGAAATCTAAACTTAATTAGTCAAGTGAACTTTTTTCTTTATTTTCATATTTGATAAGTAATATTTGCGTCCTTTGATGATAATAATCGATGAAATTCTCGGTTGAGAACAACTTCAGAATACTAATTTTCATCCAATGTTTTGTTTATTTCATGCATAAACTTCATCAGGACCTGCCAAAGTACAAATCCATCACACTTCTCAGAATGAGGTCAAAAAGATTTATTTTTTAATTTTTCGACCCCACTCTTAGCTGTGTGATAGCTTTGTATTCCTTTTCAGGCCCTGATGAAGTTTATGCATGAAATAAACGAAACGTTGGCTGAAAATTTGTACTGTGAAGTTGTTCTCAACTCAACCGACAATCCTATCAATTTTTTATTTTCATGTACATTATTTTATTGCAGCATCGTAATCCGCACTGTTCGTTATATCACTATCGAAGGAAAGAGTTCCTAAGAAAAAAAATAAAAATGTTTTTTTTGAAGAACAGAGATTCATTCATGTTATTAACTTTCCCAGGTGAAATTATCTCTTCTTTGAATTTCCACATGAAAAAATTTCTCGAAAAGTCTCGCCATTGGCTACAATTCGTATCCTGGTGAAATTGAAAAAAGACGTTCGTTAAGTTCATCTTTCCGATGAAAGTGGAAACTATTGTAATATTCGTAACTTCTACTTATCGTTCAAGTGTTCTGGCAACACCCCAGATTTTGGTAGTCTTTCCCCCTTTATTTCTTATACGGATGGCGAGAAATTCCCGTGGTATGAACTCCTCTTAAAGTTATTGTAATTGCAATTATTTTGTCATTATGAATGCGGAAAGTGAACTGAAAGAATATGTCCAACAGCGTTTTCCAATATCAGGAATGAAATTATAAAAACCAATCAACCGGCTGGAATCGACCTGAAATTGTAGTGTGGTATGGCTAAAAGCGAAGTAATGAAATTACAATCTGCTATGGTTGTGCACCGGGGCAAAACTATCACTGAAATACGTTAGTTCTAATAACGTTTACTATATTAATGAACCGACTTGCTCGCTACAGAGATTCATGCATTATTTATGTCCTGGCAATTTGCGAAATATTGAACGAAGAGTACTCAGTTTGTGTAATAAATGGTTCGATGCAGCAGACAAATGTTTGATCAGCATTGGAGTAACCATGAAAACAAGTCATGAATTTCTAATTTATTTTCACAGTGATTTCGCTCGAATATTCTGCATTCTCCGTTCTCCACAAAAAGTAGGATTGAAAGAGGAATAAGAATAATTTAAAAGAGACAAGGTTTCGTTTTTATATTCTTACCTATTTTATGGTACAGTGAACAACAGAAATGGTTTTTAATCGAATAATTTGTATGATCTTCAAATTAGTTGATCCTTTGATTTGAAAATTTTTATTTATTCCGACATATTTTTCAATTTCTGCATCTAACTCAATTGATAGGTACACTCATCCATTCTACATTCATTTGACAATTTTGTTATTCATGTACTTACGGTTTATACTTTTTCAAACAGTGTGTTTTTGAAAGTCAAAATAGTCGAAATAACCCGTTTAATTGAAAATCACCAAATCAAAACTGTCGAAATGAAAAAATTTAAAAAATCAAAAGTTCGCCTGTTACTCCTTATACGCCACTGTGATGACGATTATCGAAAAGTCACGATAAACACTCATCTTGTGAGGAGTGAATCAAACATAGGGTTTCATGGAAATGACAATGAAAACTTGGTTATTTTATCGATTGAGGTAAGTTGGGGTGAAAACAGCACTCTGACCACTAGCAATTTCT
Source organism: Coccinella septempunctata (assembly GCF_907165205.1). NCBI lineage: Eukaryota > Metazoa > Arthropoda > Insecta > Coleoptera > Coccinellidae > Coccinella > Coccinella septempunctata. The sequence goes on from NC_058196.1 coordinate 20,511,459, forward strand.
CAATAACTTTTGATACTGTTTCTCGATACTTCTACCTTCAACTACATGACACCGTAAAACAAGTTTTTCAACTGATCACAAAAGGTCCTTTCCTTTGCATAAAAAAGGTTTTTTTTGCAACTTTGGCGCCCTCCCACACATTTTGGACACGCTTAAATTGTCAGATTAAGAGAATATATACTTTTCAACATGTAATTAACCACATATATGTTTATCTAACATCGAGTATGTACAATGATCGTTTTTTTTTTACTATTCTGACAGGCTGTCCTAGACCATTCCCCCTATATACAGGTCTAATTTTTAGTAGAGGTACTCTACAGGTTCCAAGGTATGTCCCTTTATATTAATCTGACACGCTCGAGTAAATCCCGAAATTCCCCCTTCGTCTCCCCAACTATTTCGGATATGTATGAACTGAGTACATATCAGCTAATTAAATTGCTTATCGCCTATGTCATAATTCCATTATGTGATATTTTACCAAGTTTGCTTCTCAATACTAGAGTGTCAGAACAGAGTTATTAGAATATTCTAATTTGACATAACACTCTTCTCGTATGAAGAATTTCATATCCATTCAAGTTTTTCGAGTATGAGTCTAGCAGATTTTGTAATGATTTTTAAGTTCAATTCGATTAATTAATTTAACATGTTACCTCTATGTTCAGAGACTCTGTCTGTAGTTTGATTCACCAATGAATAAGGGCTGAATAATCACAAGTGATTTTTGAATATCATGATACTATAGGAAAGTAATGAATTTGTATCGTTGGAATTTGAAGTATCATAATATAATGACCAATCTGAAAAAAAAATGTAATATATTTTAAAAATTCCACCTTACCTTCTTTCGGCACGTTATATCCATGCACCTCGCAGTACGTTGTGGGTGCCAGGGAATGTCCAGGACTAGGAGTGTTCAAAGTAGTAGGAGTTGTTGGAGGGTCTATCGTGAAAAACGTCGCGGCGGATGCCCCGTCATCCAATCCGAAATTAGGTCTCTGCTGATGCTGCTGCCTTCTGCACTTGGTGCACCTCTTCATCTCCGAGCGCACACGCAGGAGCCACACCATACCAAACAATGCCATGCCAACAGGCTGCCTCATGGTAGACACTTGGTCATGACATATGTCTTGTGGGTGCAACTCAAGCGCACACATGCCCCACCGCACATAAAATCTCACACTATTTTTGCGCCCTCAAATCATCTTCACCATTGGAAAAAAAATTAACAAATTCAATACGGAACAACTTATACAACAACAGGATTAAAGTCGCGAGGTGTATAAAACCTTTATTATGACGAAAACAATGCGGAACCTTATGTTATTTTATCGTCGTTGAGGGTTGTTAACTACCGCAATCCCCCTGTGTTGTTGTAGGGGCTTTGCCGTCTTAAAGGCGCACTCGTGCACTGAAGAAAGGACATTCTGAGCACACGGAGAACTTCGCGACTCGAGAATTCGACGGCATATTCACTTTATTAACTTCCTAACACTCCTCGCAGCTTTTCCACATCCGACTCGACCTGATAAGAAAAGTTTGATGAGATTTCTTTCCTTCCTTTTAATATTGAGAGGTCAGAAGAGACATGTACCCCGACGCGTGAAAGTCATGCTTGAACAGGTGGGACTGACCGGAAAATTGTGATGATGTTCGGAATATAAATCTAGTGTTCTCACGAGAAGGGCAGACTTTAGGAAGTTTCAACGATGCATCTGATCTGAAGTTCGATGAAATTTTTTGCGGAACTGATTTGCGGAATGAAATGAAACAAGTTTAATGTCTGATTGGTCTTGTGGATTCTGCCTCTCAATATTAAATGTGGAAATTTCTCGGAAATTGTTGTTCAAGCAGTTGTGGTCTTTCGTGGTGAAAATTTTCAAGTCTTTTGCCCTTTTCATCTCAGGCTTTCTTGTTTCTATAAAATTTCAATTTAACTTCATATGGTTGTCTTTTGTAAAATATGCATTAGAAAACACTATGCACAGTTGGTAATAGAAAACTTACCTGTAATTTTCAGATTATAGAGGGAAATTACTCAAAATTCGGCATAGAAGATTCCTGATCCGAAATTATCAATATTGCGCGAAAAAACAGGACGAAATATGAATCCCTTCCGAGATAAGGTGGTGTCAAAAAAATTTCTTGGCCTTATAATTGATAGAATTGCAAGATAAAGAGATATTTTGTTGAAATTTTTATTTAATTTTTTCATTCATCATAATATAATTTCAATTCTGAATCAACAAATCTATAAATAAACGTAAAACAACGATAAGACATATTACCTTAAGATTATAGAATAAACTTAAAATACTGCCATACCGTATGAATCACGAGTTTCTCTATTAACGATAAACAATAATTGATCTTACACTAGACTAAAATGACGGATATGAGACAGAAAATGGATCATCATACTTGGAAATAGTACATTGTTTACCGGGTAGCAAAAGCCTAACATTCCTGGACGACTGTGAAGACTGCAACACAGAGTCCAGGAATGTGGCTTTTCCTACGAGGTAAACACACTTTTTTCCGCAAATGGTTCAAAATTTTACAGATATTAATTAATTTTGAAAAGATCCCGAATTATTCTATTCATAAATAAATGGTGCTTTGAAATTCGTAATGAAATTGGTTGCGTAACTATGGAAACGTATCAATGTTGAATTGTCAAATTTGACGCATATAAATTTAATTGCTGGTGTTTTCGAGAACAAAATGATGTAAAATGATAGGCGATGATGAATTTCCCATTTCTGGAACTCCTCTAGAGCTGGTTGAGTCAGTGAATACTGATTCAATAGAATTAATACCAAAAAAATGAAGAGATATACACATAAACGTTTTATGGACTATCGCAAGAGTAAAAATACGAGTTCTTTCTCAGAAAATGTTTTTATGGCATACTTCTTGCAGTGAACTTTTAGAGTTCATGACAATCAAATAACTGTAAATATAACAAAGTGATTTCAAAATGTATTTTGCAATGCATCGAGATTTTCAAAATATGAATTACTTCCTTATGGACAACGTGTTTTCAATCATTTATGTAGAACACTAACAACAGTAAGGAGATGAATATTTCCTAACAGTTGGGAGATCTTAACTTTTTCTTTGAGAAATTTTGTCTGAAATGTCCAAATTTCTTAGCAATTTGCGGAAAACTCAGAAAACGCAGAAAGGCATCGGTGTAAAACCGAACACATAACATAATTGGCAGATTTGAGTAAAGAATTTTGCCTTGTGACCCTTGATACAATGTTGAATGGAATTCTAGCCAGCAAATGGGAACTTTGTGGTCACAAAACCGAACATTTTGAATGCTTTGGATGATATATCATCATATGTACCTAAATTGAGATGGTTATCCAAAATCTCAGCGAGATCGCGAACGCTATACACTCTTTCAAGGTCTACGCCATAAAGTAATAAAACCACAGCAAAGATCAAGATCTGTGAAATGAGATCATCGGACATTTTTCCGGATCTAAGTACAGATAATTCGTTTTCGGTAACATACTAAGATTGGCAGACATTGGCCGGAGACAACGAAGTGACTCTACTTTGAGTACTAGGGCAATAAAAGAAACGAGAAAGCCGATGAACTTGCAAAAAGAGTATCAAGGTTAATAACTGCTGGACCTGAGCCTTTCTGTGGGCTTGAAAAGTACCAATACAAGGCAGCGTTCCAACAATTGGAGTTGAACAACAGATTAACCCTCTGGAGAAACACTCCTGGACTTACTCAGTCAAAGAAATTCTTAATGATTTCACCGACCTACATCAGAAAACTGCTGAAGCTCTCACGAGCTGAGCTTCGGGTGGTTGTGGGACTGCTGACAGGACATTGTCGGTACAAATATTATTTGCACCGTATGGGTAAGTCAGCAGATGAGATTTTTAGGCTCTGTGGATCAGAAGCAGAAACAGCTGAACACATGGTATGCAAGTGTCCAGAGCTGGCGGACCTAAGAACCACTCATATGGGGAAACCGGTCCTGGATACTCACGAGGTAAAGGCAAAGGCCTCTAAGGATGTTGTCAGTTTTATCAAAACCATTGATGACCTCCTTGAGTTCCTACGAATGAGTAGGGTAGAGAGCAAAAGATCTACATGGTCGCAGTTCCCGGAAGGCTAATAGTGCCACAACTACCCCGTTTCAAAAAATAATAACCTAGGATTTTGCGCGAAAGCGTTGGTCAGATGTGACGTGGTAATGCACATCTCACGTCACATCAGATCAATTTGGACGCTTTTGGGACGTGGGGACGTCAGAGTAATCAGTATGCACTTTTATTTCAAATCGAAGCGATGATATATCGTCACGTTATACTGTGATACCGGGCAGATTTTATTTCTTGCCTAAATTCCTATTTCTTCAATCTGTCATAATATCGTTCAAACGAAAACCTTCCCTACACTTAAGTGAATCAAAAGCGGACGTCATGTTATATGTAGACGAACATACAAACAAACAAACCAACATACACACGAAATTTCAGATTTATAATAGAAGTAAGGATTGACAGTTCAGAAATGAACATTTAAACCATTATGTAAAATTCTAGATGATACGTTATTAAGGATTTTGGGAACCCCAGTTTAATGTTTAGGTGTTGATTGAATTTGAAATGGCTGTACTGCTCTGTACCCGTTGATACAAGACCATTTTAGTATATTTCATCTTGATCATTGACGTAATCATGAAGCCTTTCATGCATCTTATCCACTTGGCCCACTTCAGATTTATCCATTATGCCCGACAATAACTCTATCTTGACGTTGATCGCTCCGTGGAGGAACCTACTGAAGCGTCGCAAGATTTATATCCAACACTCCAGTGTCCAATGATTGCCTTTCTGGTGCCATTTGTCAGCAGCCAGTGAAAGGTCTTCCGGTCCTCGTCTTTCCAGCATGTTCCCGATGATGCGATTATTTCATACGCGGTGCATTCCGCCTCAGCCAGGGGGATTTTTCGCGAAAATGATAAATCGATTGAGGGAGGTGATAACGAGATCTTTATATATTATAGGAAAAAGGTTGAAAAAGATGAATGAGTTTTTTGAAATAACTCATTTACTTTTGATATCTTGACGTAGAGAAGAGATTAAAGATAGGAAGCAGTACTGAAACTTCTTTTTATACTAAAGGAAAGTTGATACCTCGAAATTAACAGAAAATTTGCCATTGGGTGTTTCTATGGTGCTTGATTTCAGAACTATGTATTATTATTATTGAAAGAATAACAGTATTTGATATTCAGGGTTTAATATTATTCAAAATATAATGGTAATTGGCGACGTTTCGGGCAGTAGGTACCCTTTTTCTAGCCTTCGAAATAATTTATTTTAAGTTATTTCCCAACTTATTTGTTGGATGTCATTGGGGTTATGATTTTAAATGATTATTTTTATTTGAACCGGGGTCTTTGTGGCTCTATTAGCCTTTCGGGAATTGCGACCATGTAGATCTTCACTATCTACCCTACTCATTCATATAAACTCAAGGAGGTCGTCAATGGTGTTCATAAAACTGACAACATCCTTAGGGGCCTTAGCCGTTACCTCGTGAGTATCCAGGACCGGTTTCTCCATATAAGTGGTTCTTATGTCAGCCAGCTCTGGACACTTGCATATCATGTGTTCAGCTGTTTCTGCTTCTGATCCACAGAGCCTACAAATCTCATCTGCTGACTTACCCATACGATACAAATGATATTTGTACCGACAGTGCCCTGTCAGCAGTCTCACCATCACCCGAAGCTCAGCTCGTGACATTTTTGACAGTTTTCTGGTGTAGGTCAATGAAATCATCACGAACTTCTTTGACTGAGTTAGTCCACGAGTGTTTTTCCAGAGGGTAAATGTGTTGTTCAACTCCCATTGTTGGACCGCTGCCTTGTATTGGTATTTTTCCACAGTCCACAGAAAAGCTCAGGTCCAGCAGGTTTTAACCTTGGTGATCTTTTTGCAAGTTCATCGGCTTTCTCGTTTCCTTCAACACCACAGTGTCCTGGTACCCATGGTAGAGTCACTTTGTTCCCTCTGGCCAGTTGCTTTATGGTATTACTCGGCACTCCCATGTGAGCAGAGATCTCTGGCTTCAAACAGATATCAGCCTGGAGAATGAAACTCTAGAACAGGTAGAGCAGTTCAAATACCTGGGAAGCTTCATAAATTCTAGGGCTAACCTTGACACGGAAATACAAAACCGTATCAATTCGGCATCACGGGCATTCTGGATGCTAAAGGATAGAGTGTTTCAAAATCACGACCTCAATCTGAAGACCAAGACAGCTGTTTAGAAAGCAGTCGTCCTCCCAACGCTTCTTTACGGAAGCGAAAGCTTGAACAAACGCATCAACGTCATCTAAGACAGATAATGCACATCAGATGGTTCCACAAAGTCTCGAATGCAGAAGTCTTGCAGCGCGCGAGTTGTAACGAGGGCCCGACTCAGCTGGAGCGGCCACATTCTGAGGATGTAGGACACAAGAATCCCAAAAATAGCTCTGTATGGCGAATTCACTGAGGGAGCCCGGAAACCAGGAGGCCAGTATAAGCGGTTTAAGGATACACTACATCAATCCCTAAAATCAGTTAATGGCAATCATAACTGGGAAGAACTAGCGTTAGACAGGTCACAGTGGAGGTCTTTGGTACACAGTTATAGTGGAGATTTGAGAAGGATACAGCGACGGCCAGATCTGGTTGGTGACCATCCATGCCCGGAGTGTGGTAGGATATGTAGGTCACGGTTGGGTCTCTACAGTCACAGGAGAGCACACAGTCGCAATTAACCCTGAAAAATTATAAGTCTGTTCGCACCTCCTTTTTATTTTTTTTCCTTTTTCTTTTTGTTTTTTCCCTTTTTTCGTCTTTTTGTAGATTCATTCCCGGCAACGGGATATAGCAAATGAATGAATGAATGAATGTGAGCAGAGATCTCTGGCAGTGTGATTCCAGGGACCTCAGCGTGGCTGATCTTTAATATCCACTAGATCTCGACGACGCTCAAGCCAATCCCGATTTAGCATCGTGGGCCCAACAACTACTCTGGGAGCGTTCTTAATAAGGCACAATCAATTTGTCACTTGCTACTTGATCATATTTCCTGTTAACATTCTTGCATTTCTTTCTCAACCAAGTGCCTTCTTATTGTTGATAGTCACTCCGATCTTCACGTACAGCTGTGAACTGAATCTCAATTCTATCCCCGTTACATATCGACAGTATCGTTCATTTCAATAACATTACATAGATCGCCCCATTACATTTCACCCTTCATTGTTATCACCAATTCCAATATCCCCGTTCCAGCCATGCATCCGCCGCAGACGTTGACATATTATTGCACCTAATATGAACTCCTGCATCTAGGCGGAATATCAAACAATCCCCCGGATGTTGGTTTCCACAGGACCCGGGCTAAGATGGCCATTATTATTCATAAAGTTTGACGGCTCGTTCTTGAATTTAATTATGGTTTCTTAGGTGATGCTGTAGCGGTTCGCGCGGAAGAGGGGGTGGCCGTAGAGTCGAACGGAGGAGAAATTGCGGTATTCAAATTGCGTTCTGTTTTGGTTTACAATCGACAGGTCAAATGCGAAACGATAAATTCGCGGCTGGGGGATGAAGATAGGGTATTCCTCAGTTATGGAGCCAGATATGCGGAGGGTTACTGAATCCGCTGAATGAAAATGACTGAACCGATCTTATTGCACTTCTGAAATAGTTATTCATGTACCAAGGACGACAAAAACTGTCTATTACAGTCGAGTCTGCAGATTGATGGCCGAGGCAGCAATCAGACGAGACAATATCGAGCCTGGGCGTGGTTGTCAATTCACTCATCTCTAGAACAGTGTTACTCATATCCATATCGCTATCTATTCTTGATTATAATGAATACTAATATTCAAACCAAAGATTATAGAGTAGAAAGATGGGAAACGAGGCGAGTTGAGCGCCATCTGTGTGTCACGCGTGTTTTTTAAGACGCTAGGACTGGTTAAACATGTGAATCGGTCATTCATTGATTCTAATTTTCAGTGCTCCGAAGTGGATAAAATTCTCAGAGCTTGAAGACAATTAAATCAGCAAACACTACTTACTACACCATGTGCAACATTTTTCTGCAGGTCAATTGAGAACTGTTCATCGACGTAAATTGTTTGCTTAAAGCATCCCTTGCATAAAGGGACTATTAAGGGGAAATAATGATCTTTATAGGTCCATTCAATGATTCTCTATTGCTACTCTTTCGATATATTCAGAAATGCAGAGGTTTTATTGATTTCCATTTGGGAACCGAGTGACTGTCAAATTGTTGTTTAGAAAGTCAAAGTTTTATGATACCTGCTGTGAGTGTTTTGTTCATTCATTAATCAATTTGTATATTGTGTCATGAAGAGACCATGTCATAAGGAAATCATAAAAAAAGCACCAAGAAACTATACTGACATACAGGTCTTGCATATGTCTGTAAGGTTTTTTTTTAAGTGTGGTTCTGAAAATTCTTTATAATACCTACATATGTAAGTAACTGGAATATGTATGCTATGATGATATGTTGAATATTGGTTCATATTAATTTCTGATATATGTATATTTTACAAATTCAACTAAGTTCATTAATTCAGAACAACCTATTGTAAAGAAACAACACCTTCGACGTATAGCAGATCACCATATACTTTAGTGTCCTAGTTAAAGCTTCATTTACTGCCCAATATTTCAATTTTGTAAATTTTTTATGAATTGCAAATAAACATATAGCACATCCAACAGCGTTTTTCGTTGATATCAATTGATTCCAAACAATGTTTAGATGAATACTAACATCCTGATCACAAAGCAAAACGATACTTTTGTTTTGTCTCTCAGGATGTTTGTTTTCTGATGGAAACAAAGTCAATATTGGAATGCAATACCAGTAATACAATCCGAATTTCGCGCCCCTCAATTAAAAAACAGAAAACTGTAATCAAAAAGTTTTCCTGTACTGACAGTGCGTTTTTAGCGCCATCTCATTGTCACGTGTGTTTTCACTGGCCAAAATGTAGTCGATTTTTAGTACTAGCGATATGAGGGCGTTTCCTATCTTTCTACTCTATAATCTTTGATTCAAACTACGTTCTTGATTCACTCGTTTACCCCGGTTTCATAAAATTTTGATTGTGCGATCAACGATTTGACAGCCACTGGATTTTCGAAACGAAATTATTGTAACCTTTTAATTCCTGAATATATTGAAGGAGTAGCAATAGGGAACCATTAAATGGATGTATATGGATCACAATTTGATGCTATAATGATATTCTGAATGCTGATGACTGAATTTTAGAATGTTTGTTTATTTGTCTGAACTCTTTTACAGTTAGATATTTTTTGTTGACAAACCGTGGAATTTATTGACGGTTAGTATTTAAGATGGTTGTACATACCCGAACGGGTCAGAATGATACTGTATATTCCCTACGTGTCTCTGATAATTAAATTATGTTAATCTTACAATTTGTAGGGTTGGACTTGCCGTGCGGAAGATTTGAAAATGGTAAAAAAAAATTGTCTGATTTTCAGAGGATATGTTGATTCGACCCAAAGGAAGCTACTCGGACGTAATGCACAGTCCTTTGAAAATGCAAAAATAAATCGTAATTTGTACATACTCGAGCGTGTCAGATTTTCATACGGATGGTTAATCTCGGAGATGTAGACTTGCTTACATATTAATCTGACACTAGTCAGAGGCAGTTTTCCTTATCTAGCAGTTTGAAGATGATGACAATGCATTTTTTTGAAATATCTGTCTTCATGTACCTATAATAATAATAATAATAATTGAAGGACAGAGCTTTTCAACATATAATTAACCACGAATGGACCAGGCGGAATAACTTCCATAGTACCATTGAATATTAGGTTGAATACTCAATGATATTAGTCCAAAAGTGTTCACACGACCTAATACTTGTTTCCTATAAATCAACATTTCATACAAGCAGGGAGTTTTTGCTGAATATTGAAAGAGCAAACGAGTTCCAGAGTTCCAGAAAAGGAGAAAAAGTAGTTTTCATTAGATTACTAGCCAGTAGCCATAATGATCGTTTTGTCGAAAGCTATAGAATCAAGTGCAGATCTAGAGATAGTATGTAGCTTATGGTCTCATTGCTGCAAACCTGTAGAGAGCATTTTTCATTAGAAATAAATGCAGCAGATAAAAGTCACGTTCATTTTCACACTAATTTATTCGATGCCAGTCAAAAACCCTCTTCAAATGGAATATTATTGTGGATTGATGAAATGCTGAAATTAGTTATCGCGCGTTATTCTCGAAAGTTCTCGATGTATTCCATGGCGTACTTTTTAATAGATGTTTTTGAGCTGTGCATGAAAATGGTCCTATAAAATTTTATATGATTATTTTCTTCTTTCTCTTATAATTTACCCAGCGACGGCCATAAAAACAGCTTCATGCACGGCTTCATATAGAAATGAATTTCACGAGAGAACCTACTCTGATAAATTCCCTACACTATATTGGAATTCCCATCAAAATCGATTTGCTTTCGGATTTCTAGAAAGACAAACATACACAAACAAACCAACAAACACATGGACTACGGACTATCACATTTATAATATCAGGAGGAATAACAGCATCGTTTCTTCCTATTTTTTTCTTCACAAATGATTACTTACTCCTACCTATGAATTAAAAAGCAATTTTTATATTGATAACTAATGGTGAAGAATAATGCACCATGGAAATCATTGAAAGCCCTGACGAAGGTTTTTTTTTGTATAAAGCCCGACTCTTGGTGAACGCTTTGTTGAATACGTATTGCTGGATGTCATTAATACTGAATATCATTAAAAATTCACTTTGTCCATTTCAATTTCTTTTTTCCTTTTTAATCTTGGAACTGTGAGTGGTTAAGAGGAAAGCGATTTCAGGATATCTGAAAGGGCTTCAGGAGGAACGAATTTACATCATTTATTCTATATTAAGGCTGAAGGATTTCGGTAGAGGGCATTTGACGGTTGTCCATGAAGAACAGTTATAGTTTTTACTGTTATTTATTTTATCCCTATACATATATAGTAATAATCAATTTTGTCAGTTTTATATTCAAATATCTCATAATTGAATGAGTTCTCGTGTTTATTAGACGTTTGCTTTTCAATCTGCTCACTTGAAATTGTTAAATTGATTTAAATAATTAATTAATTGAACAAGAAAAAAAAATAACATAGTCTAAACTTTTGCGTTTGGGCCAAGAATTCGTTTCAAATTATGTCTTCATTAACCAAAATCTATCTCGAAGTGTAAAAAATTCGTAGTAGAGACAATTCGCGTATTTTGAAATGGAAGAGGAAATTATTGTGATATTTGTTGATTTTAAATATTTTTTTAACTCTTTCATGAGGGTGAGTCTTTGACTGATGCATTCGGTCAAACTACTTAATTTTTCGAATTTCATAGATATTTTTTATTTTTGAACATCAAATTATGTATTCGAAAACGGCGCATTATACGAGAAAATATGAGGAATACTTGCATTTTACAAAACGTTCAAATAGCAATTAGATAGTGTCCAACTTAGTTTCCAGAGATGGGTTCTTTGAAGTTTTTGTTTTTTATGGTACGTAATGGTCATAATGAGAAAACTGGAAGACGTGGGTAACATCTTTTGTTCGAAAAATATTAAACAAATGAATGAAAAACTATATCCCGAAATTCATTTCATTCTATAAATCTGTTTTGATGCAAGTAGAACTAAAATTACCATATTTTTTCAATAGCCTGTATCTTTAAAACTGAACCGATACGAAAAAAATGGTATAAGAAAAAAGTTTTTCTTGTGACCTTAAGAATCTACTGTTAAAATATTTGTACGACTCAAAGACTCACCCTTTCATCCTTATTCGAGAAAATTACTTCGAAATCGAGAAAAATAAATCCTGATCTTCAAAAACCCATTAGGAACTTCACTAACATTATTTTATAACCTCGCTCACTTAGTAACCTCACTCAATATTTCATTCTGTAAAGATGCTTCCAGGAAAACTTCCTTTGACCCAGCATTTTTACAAATCCAATTGCTCATCCTGCAACGCGAACACCCCAAACTTCGCGGAAGGATATTTCAGGATCTTTAATATATCCCGTGGCTAATTTCTCTCAGGGTTAATTGGGTGTAGAAGGATAAGAGGTATGCGACATTCAGACAACTACTTTCTGAAGAAAATTAAACGGCGTCATAAATCTTCGACCCCGAGATTTTTCAACTGAGAAATGCTGGGGAGATTGCCGGCTAATGAATGAGAATTTTATCTCATCGCTAAACTCCTCCAGGAAGATCCCGACCAACGAACAATTGACCGTAAAAAGCGGACCTCGTTCTCTGCCGGTTTGTCTTCCGGGACGTTGCAGTCGGTTTTTGTTTCCTAATTCGCTTTTTGGGCTATTATAGAAAGTCGGGATAACAGCACTGATGATTACTTAATCTCGATAAGAAATCTATTACATGCTTTCTGCTCATGATACTTGGATTTGCTCTTGTTGCAAAAGGTTGAGTAAGTACCTGATTGTTTTTGGGTGAAGAAACAGCAGGAAACTTACGGGTAAACTTTTCAAAACTAAGAACGAATCAATTTCAAGGAATGTTTCCTACAAAACGTCCAGTTTCTTCAGTTATTCTTCTAGTCAGACTCTTTACGGGGTTTTCAAAGTTGAGTTATTGTTGACAGAAACTAAGGCTATATCTCATTGAAATGAATCAAAATCGCATGCATGAAATATTCAAGATGGAGGAGGCATAACCTGCAAATCCACTGCAATTTCATTGCATTCCAAGTACGCTTCATTTTTGTGGTTGCTATAAGAATCCACGCAAGTTAAATCCAAAAACGTGTAGTACTGTAAATAAATAGTATACAGAGAGGAAGTTCATTATTGTTTGAAGGAAAAGTCTACTGGAAAACTATGCAGAAAAGCGTCCGGTGACAAAGATTTCCAAATTGTGCACATTCCGAAAGAAAGACTTGTCAACAAGGAAAAGTAGATGCCGAGCATGGTTTCGATTCTATTGAAGCTCGTCAGAGCAACACAACTCCCACCCCTATGAGAACAGATACCGAACTTCCTATCTATATCGAATGCTTGAGAGTTCTACAGAGAATCGAAATACTCTAGCACCACTTAGCATCCAACAAGCCATGAGTAAATTCAACCCTCTCGGTCCCAGAACAAAGATGCCCTGAAAAACTCTCCAGCATTTAATATAGTTAGGATATTACGTATGTGTTCAGATTAAATAAGATCTAAACCATGGTCAGCATCTACACTTACCAGATGAAACAGTCTTTCTTTCGGCACCCTCAGTAATAGAGGTTGGCTAGTTCGATTCAGACCGAAACATCTATGGATATTTATATCGACGCGGGTGTTTTGCATCTGGATATCATTATGTTATCATATCTAATATATAAAATTCTCGTGTCATAGTTTTCGTTACCATACTCCTCCGAAACGGCTTGACCGATTTTGATGAAATTTTTTGTGCTTATCCGGTATCTATGAGAATCGGCCAACATCTATTTTTCATCCCCCTAAATGTTAGGGGTAGTCCACCCCTAAATTTTTTTTTGTATTTTTTAGAAAAAATTTTTAATTTCTATTTTTTTATTAAACAACATACAAAAATACATACAATCCTCAATTTTCACCCTTCTACGATCAACCCTTATTTTTTAATAGCCATTTTAGTAATTTTATCATTAGGAAATTATTTATATGGCAAAACAACGTTTGCCAGGTCAGCTATCTATGAGAATCGGCCAACATCAATTTTTCATTCCCCTAAATGTTAGGGGTAGTCCACCCCTAAATTTTTTTTTGTATTTTTTAGACAAAATTTTTGATTTCTATTTTTTTATGATACAACTAGGAAATTATTTATATGGCAAAACAACGTTTGCCGGGTCAGCTAGTCTTATAATAAATAATTTTTGAGGATTATTTATTGTATCTATTGAAGGTGATTTGGACCTCATCCAGATACTGCATTATACTACAAAGCATTTTCCCGTGTTTTCAGTATGTCAGAATGTCTTTGGTTAGTATCTCAAAACATAAAGTTCCTACAAAATATTGATTTCATGACATGGATAGGTATCCTATTTTCTCTAATGTTAAAAATTGACCGTGCTCCTCAGATCTTGCTCTTGTCTAGGCTACTGACAAGCTGTCAAATTTCAAGTTTACTTGATGTTACGTTACTTGACCGACCAAATTCCCTCTCAAAAAGATGTCAGATCTTTCCGTTTCCGCTGAAGCGAGTATCATTCTCGTTGTTCACTTTGTTGATATAACTTCTCATTGTGTTAACCTCGATTATCATAGTACTTCCCTATCAGTTCATCTCATTTAAGTAATTCCATCCAAAGTGTCTTCGTTCAGTTCTGGTGCTAACTAGTTCTACTCTAACAGTTAATGTACTCTCGGTCTTCTCAAAGTTATCAATTAGTCCAGTTCCATATCCCTTTCATGACTTCATTATGTATGAAATGTGTGCACGTGCGAAAATTTACAAAAAAAGTTGGTGATCCTCCTTTTTACTGTCAATTTAATATTTATCTCGAGTTACCTGAATTATGTGGGTCTTCATGAATGAATATTTTATTATATTTCACACGTCAACTAGAATTCTAGACCTCTTTCGGTTTCTACCACGGAAAAGGGTATGTTACAAGAGAATTGAACCTTCTCCTGTCTTTCTCATTGATAATGAATGCTGATTCATTGTTGGCTCATGATAATCCCATTTATTTGAATCAGTTCATTTCATCTCCCAAGTCAACTTTGTTGTTGACCTCTCACTTATCTATAACTAATTACAATTAGATTCGAGATGATTCACATAAAAAGAAATTACACCGTCAATCATAGAGAAGATGTGCAACACCTAATCACGATTTATAATAATGTACCTACTTAGAAAGTAATAAGGCTGGCCTCGTCAATAGTGTTAAGTCCATTCGTGATCAATATTTTGTCAGCTTATGTTAATTGTTGGTGTCATTGTCATAAATGTGGGAATAATATCTGATAAGTTAGATGTTTGCATTGTGTACCTGCTCTATAAATTTTTGATTTCCTTAAGATGACTAGATGTTTTTAAGAAGCGTACAACATTGTTTAGCGTAACTAGGTAATTTATTTTTATGTTATGTCATATTGTATGTCTTATAATATATTTTTGTATTTATTTTTAGCCTTGAAAAAGAAACGAATTTGTTTCGAAACGTCGGCATTGTCACGAAATGAACAATAGAAATCAAACAGTGTCCAATATTTCCAATAATTTCTTCTTCCTCATTATAACTAATTACTTTTTTTGAGTTTCAGATGAATGAATCCTCATGTTCTCCAAGGTGAACCCTGGAATTACTTGTTTCCCTTCAGAACTCGATGTGAACTCCTCAAATATGGTTCAACGGTCAGAAGTAAGTCATGATACTGGTTCCACCCTGAAAGTTCTGCTCTGGTAATCGCGTACACTCTCAATTGATATGATCTCCTCATTTTGATTTGTTTTCTCATAGATAAATTCATTTATCTTGTTCGATATACAGATTAGTTTTCAGGCTTTCTGCACTTCTCGAAACCAACGATTAGTGGTTTTCTTCATTAGAACTCTCATGTTGTACCTCTCATAATTTATCAGTTGTATCTGCTATTTTTCTTATGCACGTTCTAATCGTGCTTACTTGTGAGAAGTCCGTGTTTGTATTCAATGATGAATTTTGCACTCTTCAAGGCCAACGTTATTATATTAATTATAATATTCTTGCTATTCTCATATTTGAAAAACCTCGCAATCAACTTCCATTCATTGCTCTGTTACGTTGTGTTGACACTTTTTCAGTGTTTATGTCTGACCTCAAGTGACTTCTCATTTGAACTACTTTGAATTACCTCTGTTTTCAGTTTAATGATGTCTCTCTGAGTCTATAGATGTTGTTCATAGATTAGCTTCAAGCGGGTAACTTTATCCCTATGATTGTGAACGATATAATTACAATAAATGTTCTAACGCTACCATCTCCAAATCAATCATCTGGTAATAGTCTACTACATAAATTTTTTATAAAATCTGAACACCCCCGATTTTGAATAGGTAATTATTTCTGTATCGTTACAAGTCTTTGCACTGATAAAGTCCATATATCTGAGGAATATTTTATTGAATCTCTTGCTAGTATTCCATCACACTCAATTTAGGCTTCAATGTTTTGAGAATTCCCAATAGTAAACGTTCCGAATACTCAAACAAATACTACCTACAGAACCTCTGACTGTCTGAGACCCGTCTGTCTGTACACCAGAAAAGGTCACCAGCTTGCGCAATTTGTTTCCATTGCTCACAGAAATCTGGACTGAACTTTTCTGATACTTTAGCATGAATTGATATAGATATTTCGAAAATCTATATTTGACCTAAATAACTGGCCAGTTCCTTTCAAAAGATTTATTGCTTTCTGAAAACCGCTTAGTATATGAAGTCCTAGAAAAAGGTCTCTAATGGGTGTTTGGCCTCACGAAATACCAAATCTGAAACCACCTCTTAATCCTAGAAAACGATCGTTTGGTATGATTAATCGAAAAACGTTATGTGACAGAAGCCGGCCCAAACAAGTTTTATTGCATAACTCCGTCCTCGAAGATACGCAAGGGGATAAATCACCGGAAGTTATGTTTCCACAATTCAACTTTCGTTGGTCCTTCATGCGCTCGAGATCTGACGTTTTATGTCATTCTCTCTCGACGTCGTAAAATGCGGTTACCACGTCTGATGTTCCACATTGGACTTGATGTATCGCGCACATTTTCCAGCAAAGTTTTTCCAATTGGAACAACTTCGTCCGACGAAGCGTTTTTCAATTCGTTAACGTCCACATTCTTTTTTTCTCTTTGTTGTCTGTCGAAACTTTTCTTCGTGCGATGGAGTCTTTTAAAAAGGCAATTGGAAACTCTGGTAGCTGGAAATAACGCGATATTTTGGTTTATATTTTTTTAGTGAGCAACCATGTCGAATTTTTCTTCGTATTAAAAACTTTTTCTATGTATGCCATCATCGGAATTATTGAATGGACGAGTTCGGAAAAGTTTGCCAACCACATTCGTACAATGGATACGTATTTTTTTTAATTACGAGGATGTATTGATATCTAGTTAGGCTAGGCCAGCTCCATGTATAAAAATATATTGCGTTACCATAGCAACGAACAATAACTCATTAGAAATGTCAGTGTGAAGTTTGACGTCAAAAAAGTACACCAGAGTTATGCAATAAATTGAAAGAAAGAAGATGTTCACCGAAATTGTGAAAACCGAAAAATTGGAGTATCGAGCCATCATCAAGTACCTACATGTATTTAAAAGGGTTAAGAGGTAAGGATATTAACGAAGATATGCTTAATACCCTAAGTGATCAATGTCGTTAGTATGCAACCGTGAAAAATTGGACTGCAAGCTTCAAAAAAGGGAAATTTTCCATTGAAGATGATGACCGATCGGGAAGGCCAGTTTCTGTGTCAGTCCTCGAAAATATCGATGCAGTTCATGACATGATTTTATCAGACCGTCGAATTGGGCTAAAACGGATGTCTAAACCACTGAATATTTCATACGAACGCGTTCATCATATAGTTCACGTCAATTTGGACATGAGAAAATTGCTGCAAAATGGATCCCCAAATGTTTGAATGTTGACCAAAAGCGTGCAAGGGTAGAAGCACCGCGTTCGATTTGTGCTCGATTTGAAAACGATGTAGACTTCTCAAACCGAATTGTTACTATGGATGAGACTTGAGTTCATTTCTACGATCCAGAAACAAAGCAACAATCGATGGAATGGCGACACTCTGGTTTTCCGAGACCTAAGAAGTTTCGTGTCAAAAATCTGCTAGAAAAGTTCTTGCTTCAGTATTTTGGAATTGCCATGGTGTAATCATGATTGATTTTTTTGGAAAAGGGTAGAACAATAACCGGAGATTACTATTCGACATTACTGACCACTCTAGGGGAAAAAATTAAAGAGAAAAGACGCGGAAAGCTATCCAAAGGTGTTTGTTCTTGCAGGACAACGCCCCTGAACACAAATTTCATGTTGCCATGCCATGCCCCCTTATTCACCCGATTTGGCCCCATCCGACTATCATCTCTTTTCTCAACAGAAAAAAACGTGGTAAATTTTCTTCCAACGAGGAGGTAATAAAAGCTGTGGAGGTCTGGTTTGCATAGCAGGAAGAAACATTTTTTTGAAAGGTCTAGAGACGTTGCAGATTCGCTATAATGAATGTATCCAATTAAGACGTGAATATGTTGGGAAATAAAATATTTTGACATCGAAATTTTGTTTGGTTCTATAGTAAGCTAAGAATTTTTCAATATATCATCGTATAGTTGTACCTTTCGGTTATTTTAAGCATTTTAAAATCCTTGGAAAGTCACCGGCTCTCAATGTTCATTTATTAATTTGGTCTGCATGAATGGTATAGCGAGTATAATCAAAGTGAGACAAACTGGGAGGTTTCCTAAGGGACATTATTATCAAAGCAGGATGGACCGATGATTTTATTCATCGGAGGATTGAAAATTAACCTTATATCAAAATCGTTCGTCTGCAATGCATCAACAGAAAGTAAATTGAAAGATTGCCGTTTATCAAGCAGAAATTTCTGCTTCACCTCTTACAATCTACTATTTTAGTATCGACCCTACATCTTCATCTGTATTTTCAGAGATATCTGGACCATCCCTGCTTTTACCCGTTTTTATACATAACAATAGTATTCAAATGTTCAGGGCGATATGTAACATGGAGTTTCCAACACTATTTCGGTTGTTCTGTTCTATTAGATAAGAAGCGTTTCGAGTTCTAACTGAATAAACCCCAACAGAATATTGGAAACCCGAATCCAATCTTAGTCCGCATACTCCTGAAAACCTTTCTTCAAAGGTTGAACTTCTATTCATATCGGTTCGCTGAAGGTTGCGGTTTTGCCGACAAAAGCTTATAAGGAGATATGAATGGAGTAACTTGAGCGTTTGATGTATTCATGTAGTTCGGAATACACGAAGGTATTCAGTTAGACTGTTATCGCACATAATTCCTTGTGTGAGAGGAAAATATTGAATCTGCAGAGCTCCTGATTATAATTCAACATCTACAATCTACAAGTCAAAGAACATTCTGATACAAATGCGAATGCAGAATTCTTTCTGCTCGCATTCCTAGGAATAAATCACAACAAAATTATGTCCCTAAAAAAAACACTTTACAATTTTCGAAGCAGCGCTAAGATTTCATGGTATGTTTGTTCCATTTTAAACACTAAAAACAATGGCGAATGAGAAGAATTTTTACAGAGGGTATAACATATCTACAATGCATAAACGGTCAACATTCCTACAGTTTCTTTCTAACACCCGTCGCTTTTTACAAGCAGATTGTTTTGACAGTCTGGCATCGACGTTTTTCTTCTGATTGCTGACGTCATTTCATACTCGGTGGATAAACAACTCATGAATTAATAAAATATGGTGGAACATCTTACCAAGGGTCTGAAAAAGGAATACTGACGGAAAATCTATTAGAGCAATACAAATTTAATGAAGAATCTCCGGAGTCGATAAGTCATCTTCTCTAATAACCTTCCGGGAAAAATTTTCAGACACGTTTTATATCTTGTCGATACAAATAAAAACGTCGTCGGTATATTGATTGTTTTATAAATAGTGAATTATACAAAATTTTTCGGATTGAATAACATCATCGAATGAAGAAACCTCAAATGAACGTATTCTGTATTAAATTATTCAAGCAAACGAATTATACGACTATGAACTAGAGTTTTTAATTATCAGCAAGGCTATTAGACAGTTAACATATAGGTTAATATATCGCTAAAAATTAAAAATTCTCGGTAACTGGTAGTTTCTGAAGACTAAATTTCAAAACAATGACTGGTTATAAATAAACTCAAAATAGTAACAGGTGGTAATAAAGTTAACAAACAAAACTTGAAAAGCATGTCATTGATTTATCAAGTATCGGCTACATAACTACACAATTAGAAATTCTCCATTATTCCCTTCTCCTTTGACAAAAAACGTTTGCTTATATTATCTGTATTTCCCTTGATCCCATTGTTACACCGTTTGATGTCATAAGATTTCCCTCGTGCGGCAAGAAATCAAAAAAGAAATATCAAAATGGAGAGCGCACGAGCATCCGTCGGATGTAGAAGGATACATTTAAGGAGGATTACGGTCCTCAAGCTCAGTACGAAGGAGAAATATGAAATACCGGTATATACTGTGGCATTTTTCCTCATAAATCATAATATGATTTCTCGGAGAGACTTAGATTTATACCTTCAACCATCGTTATAACATGTCTTATTTTCTGCCATAAAATAACCCATGTTTTCAGAAACATTCGATACGTGTAATTTTCCGAGAGAGATTGCATTATTTCCAACAACAGGTAGGTATACAAATTCTCTTCGAAAATAGTCAAGGGAATGAAACGTTGATGAGGTACGAGATTGGTTTGAATATTCAATATAAACAATAGTATTACACTCGGTATTACACAGGACAAAGGACAACTTGACAGCCACTCTTTCCAGGTGATCTGTAATATATCTGTTACTTTGTTAGGTATGTATTATTTTTTGTAACCATTACGTGTCCGATACGATATTTGGGATGTTCGTGTGCTGTCTCCAAATTATATCCACATTTTGTAAATATAATGTTCCTGCCTCATGATATCCACGTAACATACTTTGTTACATATTTGCCATTAGCATTTAACTACCGTCGAAGGTAAGACGTCAACAAAAATGAGAATTGTAAGAAATGCTATTGACACCGTCGTTGTGACTAGTAGATATGTATTTATTAGCATTTAGTTTTTTCAGTTATACTTATAGACAATTTTCCAGTTGAATAGTGGATAACAGAAAGTAAAGTGCAGATATTGGAAGTTTAATTAGTTATTTGTACGTCGCGGAGATTTTTCATTGAAATAGTGTATTATCTATTATCTGTCGAACTGTAGGTAATAAATCATTTCTAGTGTTTTCATAGCAGTTCTATGGAATGTTAGGTAGATACTAGGATTTTATTACATCCGGCATATAAATATTATATTCTAATATATCATGAGCTGTTTGGTTCAGACATAGGTATTTCTTTACGTCTCGCATGTGACTTATAGGAGAAAATGAAAAAATCAAATCTTTAGAATTTTCTTCAGAAAAATATGCATATAATATTTTCCTTATTCTCACAACCCATTACCTATGCCAAGAGATTAGTGAACTGTCTATTAATCTATTTATGTAATGCATGAAACTGCCGAATTCTTTCAATACTTGTTTTAAACCCCTCAGTTGGCATGATGAAATACATTCTTTGTAATGTTTTTCCTTTGTGCCCTATTCATTTGACATCACTTTTGTAACCTAAGAATATTTACTTGAGTCCATTCGCCCACATACCTCACCGAACTGAAGTGAGATGTTTTGGAATTTTCTTTTTAACAATAATTGATAAAAACAACATTTGAAAACACAACATTCGAGTTCAATATAATAGCAATAGTTCATATTAGTTTCCATAATTTTTCATGTTTTCGTTGAAATATTCTCATGGACAATTTTTTTCATCCAACATCAATGTTTTATAATATAGATTTCATATGGAACAAAAATATGCAATATCCATATTTGAACCACTATGCGTACTCTCTTCAGAAAGGAAATTTAAGCCTTGCTTGAAGCGGACATAGCTGCTATATAACTAGTAAGTAAAGATGAACACACTGGTTTTTAATTATATATTTAATCAGCTATCGATTTCGGCAAAATATTTATACCATCTTTTCTTACAATAATCTACACGCTGATGGAGAAATACATCAATTTCTGCTATATAACTGTTTTACATTTTTGATCTGAATACTATTTTCAGCTCACAAAACAAGGAAAACTAGATATATTTATGATATAAAGCTGCTTTATGAGTGGTCAACTGTCTGGATTTACTATAAGTTAGATTGTCCAAATCACGTTATTCAAATTAGTTTCTGGTTGTTGACATTGTCCCAGTTGATAATTCTAGCCGTTACCAAACAGTTAGCAAATAACATAATTTCCACTAAAAATTAACATCAATAGATTGAAAGTTAACGCATACTTATATTTATGTAATAGCTATAAATAATACGATATTGAAAAATAGTCTACTGGAAAGTACAACGAAACAAGCTGAAGATATTGAATATACTTGATGGAAATCCATCATTGATGGATGGCAACAGATTAGACGATTTTCGCAAAATTAGTTTTTATATCACGACAAGTGTTTTGCTATCACAATACCATCCTCAGGTGGGTAGAGGTGAACTGAAGGTAAACTCGCTGAAGTCAGCCAAGAAATGAGAAGAAGAAAACAATAACTAATCGGTTATTGATAAATCTCAGACTCAATTTCATTCATAGAAATTTGAGCACTACCTATAGATTCCTACAAAATATTTGGAGGGAGGTCGTTGGATTACCAAGAGAATAAATTTGAAAGACATCGAATCAAACAATCGATTTTGCCCAAAAACATCCCGTTTCGAATAGTGATTGTTATTTTCCCGCTGATATCGCCGTAGTTGTTTACGACCGCTTTAATGGAAATGTCATACAATTTCACTCTAGCACAGTGAAAGCAGTAAGGTTCCCCGGGGACAAAAACCACGTGATAAATTTGTTTCGGACAGGGATTGCGTTAATAGATCAAAAATAGATGACATTTTGTTATGGGATAAAATAGGATGGCGTGGCCGAAATTTGCATTCATTTCCTACTGCATATCAGAATAGTTGAAGGTACCGAACCTCATTTTGAATTCATAGGAAGCGTTTGTTGCCGAATATATTTATCGGCATCGGAAAATTCCAATTTCGAAAAGCAATTTTTTCTTCGGCGTAACGTCAGTGAATGGAATTTCTATTTCAGGACGTATTAGGTAAATTCACTGGACATTCACAATAGATCTCTATTCGATACAGACTGTCCATTTAAATATAAAGAATTTTATAGAAAACAGAACTCCCAGAAGGCAAAAATGTATTTATAACATACGAACATAAGGCAAAATATGCGGTTCATTCACCTCCAAGATGTTATAGAGGGCGATCATATCTTCCCCATACCAAGGGAGGTGTACGCAGGAGAGATCACATAGTTGGTTTCCAACTACGACATTAATTTCTAGTCACTATTCCACGTCACCACAAAGAAATAAATAAAAGTTGTTCTACTT
The DNA here is from genome assembly GCF_907165205.1 of Coccinella septempunctata. Classification (NCBI taxonomy): domain Eukaryota; kingdom Metazoa; phylum Arthropoda; class Insecta; order Coleoptera; family Coccinellidae; genus Coccinella; species Coccinella septempunctata. The sequence goes on from NC_058196.1 coordinate 20,534,869, forward strand.
ATAAGGTTTTGAAGTCACTCAAAGCTTCTTTATTTTTATTATTTATTTATTATTTATTTTTAGACCTTCGTGAAATATTCTCTTCTTTCAAAAATCGTCATAAAAATCTTTTACTTCTTCTTCGGCGTTAGAAATTCAAATCTCAGCTATTGCATTGGAAAAATATACAGGGCCTCTGCGAACTACTTAGGGAGATTCCTCGATGAAAATAAGCAGGGGTAGTTCCTAAAAAATTTTTTTGAAATAGACCTTCCTCTCAAGATACAGCCGTTGGAAGCCGATGACGAGTTGACAGTTTTTAATTTTTTTAGGGGTTCTAAAAAACATTGAGTCATAAAACTATACATAATATGAAGCACTAATTATATGTTACTCACACAATTTTCTAAGATCTCATAACTTTATTATTAAGGGTTGAAAATAACAATCCTTTATGATTTTCCTTCAAAAATAGTTTTCGTGGGATAGATTTTCGAAAAATAAAATTCTCTTATGGGTTTTCTTGGGAAAAAAGTCTCTTACACAATTTCGATGCAGTCGAAATAAATAAAAACTAACAAGCAGTTCTGATCACCGTTCATTCCATTTCATCGTATGTTACATAGAATGACTCCCGCTAAAATACATGCATGAACTCATAGATCTTCGTATACTGCTTGTGAGTTTTTATTCATTCCGAGAAAGGTATCGACTGTCCGGAAATTTTGCAAGGGACTTTTTTCTCCAGAATTGAATGGGAAACCATAAGAGAATTTTATTTTTTCGAAAATCTATTCCACGAAAACAATTTTTGAAGGAAAATCATAAGGAGTTGTTATTTTCAACCCGTAATAATAAAGTTGTGAGATCTAAAAAAAATGTGTGACTAACATCTACTTAGTGGTTCATATTATGTATAGTTTCACGACTCAATGCATTTTAGAACCCGCAAAAAAATTAAAAAATGGTCAACTCGTCATCGCCTTCCATTTCGATTTCGAAAAAATTTATAGGAACTACCCCTACTTATTCTCATCGAGGAATCCTTCGCATTTGTTTACCAACACTATGCATAAAATAATTCTATCTCTTCTTCCCTCCTACTCCCTCATGAGCAATATTTTCAAACATGATTACTCTTTCTCTTTTCTATTCAAGAGGCTGGAAGATTCCTTAATGAAATTTCTGATCAATGAGGAAGAAGAAATTATTGGGAATATTGGACACTGTTTGATTTCTATTGTTTATTCCGTGACAATGCCGACGTTTCGAAAAAAATTCGTTTCTTTTTCAAGGCTAAAAATAAATACAAAAATTATTATAAGACATACAATATGACAAAACATGGAAATGAATTTCCCAGTTACGCTAAACAATATTGCACGCTTCTTAAAAACATCTAGACATCTTAAGGAAATCAAAAATTCATAGAGCATGTACACAATGCAAACATCTATCTTATCAGATATTATTTCCACATGTGCTAATTGTAACAAGTGTTATATTGGCCAAATAAAACAGTATTTACGCGATAGGATAAAACAACATGAATATGACAGTTAAAATATTGCAAATTACAACAAAACGGCGTTAACTTTACATCAAATGACTATGGGCCACAAATTTGATTTTAAAAATGTACAAATACTTGATAGAGAAGAGGTTGGTTATAGTCGTAATATAAGCGAAATGATTCACATAAAAAGAAATTACACCGTCAATCATAGAGAAGATGTGCAAAACCTAAGCACCATTTATAATAATGTACTTAGAAAGTAATAAGTAATGGCTGGCCTCGTCAATAGTGTTGAGTCCATTCGTGATGAATATTTTGTCAACTTATGTTAATTGTTAGTGTCATTGTCATCAATGTGGAAATAATATCTGATAAGATAGATGTTTGCATTGTGTACCTGCTCTATAAATTTTCGATTTCCTTAAGATGTCTAGATGTTTTTAAGTAGCGTACAATATTGTTTAGCGTAACTAGGTAATTTATTTTCATGTTATGTCATATTGTATGTCTTGAAATATATTTTTGTATTTATTTTTAGCCTTGAAAAAGAAACGAATTTGTTTCGAAACGTCGGCATTGTCACGAAATAAACAATAGAAATCAAACAGTGTCCAATATTCCCAATAATTTCTTCTTCCTCATTCTAACAACAATGAACGATAACCGAGTTATTATATCTGCTCAATGATGCCCTATTCTTTTAACTGAGGTTATGTAACAATAATCCTATATTTATAGAATCGTGTGGTCATATGCCACAGATCAGCCTATCTTAACCTAAAACGTCAAATGCTGACCCTATTGTTGGGCATTTTTTAGGTATTTTTTCGCTGTTTTATGGAAAGAAGATTTCACAATTCGGTTCAGAGACCATCAGATATCGACCTCTACGATTTTGCATTGGGTGAAGTTTCGTGGAACAATGAGACATTGGTCGTTTTCGGAAATTTATCAATTACCTAAAGAACGTGATCGTCGAAAAAAACATCCTTTTAATTTTCTCTTCTCTCTACTCTATGGTCCTTCTTTATTTTCATTGGCTTTTCTTCTAAGGATTAAGTTATGCCTTCATACCCATTTTAACTTTATATAGAGCAGAATCTAGACTCTCCTAATGAAATAAAATATCTAGAAAGCACGATATAGAACAATATGCTTATTCACTACTAGGCTCTCAGATTACCATCGCTAAGACAAGATTACGTAAGGCTGCTTGCTCTCAGAGATTATATTCAATTCGATGCATCAGACACCGGCTGCTGAAGCCACAAAGTTCCTCCTCGCCACAATCAGAATGACGTTCTGAACTTGCGGTTCCGTCGATTGTATCGTCTCATCTATCTACGCTGGAATTATTCCGAATATTCATAGGATTATCGCCTTGAAAATAACTTCATAATCACGCCTGGGAGTTAATCCTTCAAAAATACGAGCGTAATAAGCCCGAAAATACTTCGCTGAACGCCCCTCCTAAGCAAATTGGTCGTTTTGGAGCGGATTCTGGGGTGTTCGGTAGATGAAATTTCGTATATTGGCTCAGGCATTTTCGAATACTGACTTCTAAATGGAAATCAGGTCAGAAGAGTTATATATGCGATCACGAAGAAGTCGAAGGGAATCCCGTATCAGCATTGAGTCGATGACTCAGGTTTTCAATGCTTTGATAGAAGTCGTCTATCAGAGTGGAGCACTATTTTCCATCCTTGATAGCTTAATTCTTTGCATGTTTATGGTTATCTAGTTAGGTTATGATTGTAACATTTTTCGATATTTTTATATCAAGGGATGTTATGTATTTGAATTAATTCCGATAAATGAATAAATCGTTTATTTGAGCTTTTCCTTATCATCTTTTCGATGACTATTCAGCGTGCCTGCAATAAAACAACAATACTACCATCTCAGCAAAAACCACTTATCCACACTGACAACTCTCAATCTAGCTGTATTTCTATTCGCCAGAGGGTGCTTGAAATTTTCACATCTCGAATAGTAACAGCATTGAAGATGTTGTAATGGAGTTTAATTTTTTTTTTTTGCACCCTCATTTCACAATCATTTTTTCGTTTTGAATAATATTTTTCGTTCTGATTTTTGATCGGACTATTTCTGAATTTCAATTCAGGATTCCGACATCGTTCGAAACCGGAAACAGTCCTGATCGTTTTTATTGCTGCATTGTCTGCCTATCATGCTTTCGTTCACTCAAGAATCAGATATGGGATAATCTTCTGGGCAAGATCTCCATTAGTTGAAAGAATTTTTCTACTACAAAAAAAATGTTTAAGAGTAATTTTTGGAATGAAACAAACTGAAACCTGTAAAACTATATTTAAAAACTTTAGTATATTAAACCTTTGCAGTTTGTATATATATGAGTGTGTAATGTTTGTCATTAATAATCCTTCTGAATTCAAAAATATAGAACATCCCTATAACACCAGAGGGAAAAATTGTTTAATTGAGGATAAGCCAAACTTCTCATACTTGCAGAGAAATGTTACATATAGTTTGTTGTCAATATGGAATAATTTACCTGAAAAATTCAAAAAACGATCTCTCAGTGTACAGAAAAGTAGCCTTAAAAATTTTCTTGTAAAGAAATGCTATTACAGTTTAAACGAGTTCCTAAATGAAAGAAATTATGAGGAACTGTAGAGTTTATTTTCTCACTATTTTGTTTTTTTTTTTCTTTTACCTTTTGTAAATGAATTGTGTTTGACAAGATCAACAACTGTATTGGTTACATGATTGAATAAATGTATCTCTCTCTCTCTCTCTCTCTCTCTATTCCGTTTTTAGTTCTGAAAAACGATGTCGCAACGTATGAAACATTCTGAATTGGGAGATAACCGGGTTTTTGTTCGCTAGTACTGATAAATCCGAGTCAAAATGTTTTCATCGACGCCGATTTTCGGCATCTGAGACACATTCCGTTTCCACCACCGACCGGTGGGTACAAAAAGAGATGTCCTCTCGCTGGTCATTCATTCTGATGAATTCTGAATTTTGATTGGGTCTGTGTCGAAAAGTTAAAGAGTAGTAATTGCGGGTTTAGTCCCGAATCATTCCCTTCCAATTTTTGATCAATATTTTAGGTTATTATGTCCGAGTTTTCCGGTCGTACAGTCATTTTTGAATTTTCATTTATCCAGTGCTAGTTAGCGATCTCGACTTCGTGTTGAGACTGTTTCGGAAAGTCCGCCGCTTGCTGTCAAGGTACGTCCAAACATAATTTTATAAACGGGATTCTTAACCGTTCAAATTTTTCCGTAATTCTACTATTATTCATTTTTTGTTACCGTCATAGTAGATTGCGAGGAAGTCTACCGGAAATTGTTGAGACCGATCCTCTAGACGAGCCGTCCAGATTTCAGAGTTTAGACAGCACTCCGCGTCATTATCTGGGAACCTCAGCCTCCACCTTTACCCATTCTGTGCCACAATTTGGTTTTTAGCCCTACTTTAAGTACGCGAGTCTGCTGGAGTGAAAACTCGAAGGGAACAGAACGTACTCAGGGGTGAACTGCCTTTTCTTTTGTTTTCTAATTCCCAGTGTCCACCTCTTCTGTTGATTATAATCTCTGCTGGTGTGAAAACCCGGGGGGGACAGAAAGCTCTCAGAGGTGAACCGCCGAATTTCTGTGCCGTCTTGCTTAAACCATACCCCTGCTGAATTCCGAAATCATTGCTTGTTAAGTGGCCGAACGAATCCGTAACACCCGTGACGCGTTTGAGATCGGATCTCCCGTTCTTTCCGTTGAACTAACTCCGTGAATTCACCACCGTTGCTTTGCTATTTATGTGTGAGTTCGAGAAAAAGTTGCGTTAAGTAGACTATTTCGATTTCACTGTGATTTTCACTTGATTGAGTTAGTTTATCTCCCTATAAATCGGTGGATTTCTAGAGCTGTGTAATAGTGCGAATTGTATTTATTCCTTATTGCAAAACAAGAATAAACTTCGGATTTTGACTTACATTAGTTTTATCGCTAATGCTCTAGGTAACAAAAAACCTTGTCTTCGATTCGTAGCCACTTAGGTAGGTGGCGCTCGAGACAACCGAGGAAACATCGTTACAGCGTCTGTATGATAGTCTAAGATCCCACTGCAGAATTACTACGTTCATTACGTACAGAGACAAACACACATTTTCACATACGTTTATGGATAGGAGAATACACTGATAACACCGCAGCCTGTCAAAAGTGGCCGCAAGTAATTTTAATTAAATTAATGTTAATCAATATTCCAAGACAAATTTCGTTCATTCCGTTTTGAAATAAAATATCATCCACATCATAGCAATGCATGTAAAGAATACTAAAATCTATAGCCACGAGATTCGAGAGCTTGATGTGTCCACTGTACGGATAAAACCCGATGAATAATTTTTCATTCGGTTGTTTTTCGGTAAAAACCCGACGGTAAAAACCGTGTGGATGATATTTTATTTCAAAACGGAGTGAACGAAATTTCTCTTGGAATATTGATTAACATTAATTTAATTGAAATTACTTGCGACCACTTTTGACAGGCTGCGGTGTTATCAGTGTATTCCCCTATCCATAAACGTATGTAAAAATGTGTGTTTATCTCTGTACGTAATGAACGTAGTAATTCTGCAGCGGGATCTCGTACTATGAGTAGTTTGCAAAGCAGATTCAAGCCTAGATTCAAGCGAATTTAATTCTAATTCTGCACGAAAGTCTTTCCAGCACTGGCAGATTTTTTTTTCAGTGTAATGAGTGAAACAATCAGAAGTTTTACTATTTCCTGAGCGTATACGAGAAGTGGAACCAATCCAAGAATATTCGAATATTTCGTAGAATCTCGTAACCTAGATATCCAGATATTGCCTCACTAGAAAACGCCCAACTCTTCCACACCCGAACGATTCCGTTCGGAAGGTTCCATTTGGAAAAATCGTCCTTTTCGCACAACCTTCGAAAACACAATACATTTATTGCTACTAAATCGCATGTCTCGATATTTCCCGACACAGATTCTCCAGCAGCCCCGACTCTTCTGAGCGCAAGTGGAATATTTATGAGTTTTGCTCATCCTTCTACCGCGTCTCCTTTATTGAATTTTTGTTATAGTTGAGCCATATCTTCGCAAGCTCCAAGTTCAGGCAGGCGGATGCGGATCGGGAATTTTGTCTAAGATATTGGATAACTTATGGTTAATAAACTTCATTCTCGCGTGGATTTCATCCCCATGTTCCGACATTATCCGTGGCGATCTGGATTTGGGGTAGGTACACGGTTCGAATCGATACGTTTACGATTATTCAGATCCGGATTGGAATGCGACTTTATGAGGGTTTGTCGAAAAAGTATGTTTCAATTCCATGAAAGGTTTTATGTTTGTTTCAGATTTTATCTCGTATGACGTGTTGGTTCAAGGAAAAGAAATATATAAGATTGTCGAGTGGGAGCTAGCATAGCTTCGAGAAACAACTCAGAGGATGATATTTTTTGTCCTTTGATGTTCAGATCGTGAATGAAGACCGGCTTGCCAAACTAAACGCTGGAGTGATGTGTACTGTCATCTACAGAGAAGAGGAAGTGGTTGTTCCTTGCGCACAGAAGCTCATAAATTTGAATCAGAAAGAGTGTTTGCCAAATCCTAGGATACAGCAGTATTTATTTTGTGAAAATCAAAAGAATCCATCGAAAGCCACCTGTTAAAAAATTAATTTAAAATCCAAGATATCATATGTCAAAAATGTGCCATTACTGGTTGGAGTATCTTCATTTTTTGCGTTAGTTCGAGAAGAAAAACCTTCTAGAGAAAACCCTTAGAGGTTCAACACTTTCAGGAGTGTGAAAATCCTAGCCATTGTTATATAAAACGATGATGTGATAATACGAAAATATCGTTTCGTCTAGTCGAGTTTTCGAAATGAGACAAGAGATTTGATATTCCATCGACCAGACGATTTCGAAGTGAAAATCGAAATCGAAAACGTGTCATCCATTTTTCCCCAGCTCTTACGGTTAAAGAGCTGCCATTCAATCTCACCGGATTTTGCCCACTCTCTACACAGTTTCGCCAATCGAGCTACGGTGGACCTAATTTTCACACTGCGACAGCTGCAAGAGAAGGACCGTGAACAACAATCAAGGATCCTATATCGATTTAAGTGAGGCCTTCGACTCGGTGAACTGCAGAGCGCTATGGAAAGTCATGAGACGCCTTGTAGTACCCGAAAAATTCTTAGCAATGTGTGAAAGCCTCCATACCAACAACACCGCTAGAATACAGCATAATGGCTTTACAACCGATCAATTCTTTACCACCTCTGCAATAAAACAAGGCTGCGTGTTAGCGCCTTTACTGTTCGATATTTTCGCCATAGCTGTCTCGATAATTGCTGATATGAGTATGCCCGCAAGAGGTGTTGGAATAAGATTCTGATTCGATGGAGGCCTGTTTAACCTGAAGCGCCTCAGAGCAAAAACCCGTACAAAGTTTATCACGCATATATCAATATGCAGACGACTGCGCACTTATCGCTAGCAGCCCAGAGGATCTACAGATAATGATGGATACCTATAAACATATATACGAAGCTTTAGGCCTCAGACTCAATATCGACAAAACCAAAATCCTGATAAATCCACCAAATATCCTTCAAACATCAGCCTGGAGGATAAAACTCTAGAAAAGGTCAAGCAGTTCAAATACTTGGAAAGCTTCATAAATATTAAGGCTAACTTGGACACGGAAATACACAACCGCATCAGTTCAGCCTTCTGGAAGGACAGAGTGTTTCAAAATCACGACCTCAATCTGAAGACCAAGACAGCTGTGTACAGAGCAGTGGTCCTCCCAACGCTTTTTTACGGAAGCGAAAGCTGGACTCCCTACGTCGACAAAGCGACAACTTAAACAGCTTGAACAAACATAACAACGCCATCTACGACAAATAATGCACATCAGATGGTTCCACAAAGTTTCAAATGAAGAAGTCTTGCAGCGCGCGAGTTGTATAACAATTGAGACTCAAGTAACGAGGGTCCGACTCAGATGGAGCGGCCACATTCTGAGGATGCAAGACACAAGACTCCCCAAAATAGCTCTGTATGGCGAATTCACAGAGGGAGCTCGGAAACCAGGTGGTCAGTATAAACGGTTTAAGGATATACTTCATCAATCCCTAAAATCAGTTAATGCCAATCATAACTGGGAACAACTAGCGTAGGACAAATCACAGTGGAGGTCTTTGGTCCATAGCTACAATGGACACTCGAGAAGAATTCAGCGGCGGCCTGATCTGATTGGTGACTATCCATACCCAGAGTATGGAAGGATCTGTAGGTCACGGTTGAGTCTCTTCAGCAACAGGAGGGTACACAGTCGCAAGTAGCCCTAAGAAATTATAAGTTTTATCGCACCCATTTTTTATTCTTTCTGTAGATTTATTCTCGGTAACGAGATTCAGCGATGGAAAAAAATGAACATAGTTTCACTATTATATGGCCTCATCAGAGCAGCATAACTGACACCTGGAGAAGAAAAGCATGGAGTTTATGAAATGCATTGAATTCTAACCTGCACAATTTATAAGTATTTTCCAGCGCCATCTACCACGCAACTACCCAACTCAAATCCCTCTCGATAATTATTATCAGAATGAATGATTGAATCATCAATTGAAAATACCTATGAAGGCACTTTTTGATGTATAGAGTATTACACGAGGATCATTTCGTATAACGAAGTACCTTCAGTAATCTTCTGGAAGGTTAACTAGACCAACAGAACTTCTGTAGTCGTCTCGACTCGAATAAATGTCCACGAAAGGTCAAAGCCCACAATTTTCAATTTACATCAGGATCCCACTACTGACTTCACGAAAATGTTTGGAGCCATAAAACGTGAGAGTCGTGTTGAATATATAAATAACACTGTAAAACCATAACAGTAACTGATAAAGGAGCAGCAGAGATAATTGAGTCAATCTACGTTGGACGGTCGCTATAAAATATAGGATTAAAACTGTGCTGTGTATTAAGCGACGCTATAAGAATTTCCATACGCAATTTAGTTGGGTTCCTCTTCGGTATATATGGGCCACTATAAATTAGGGAGTTCGCGATATAATGTGCCAGAGCCCCGCTGAGAACATTCCCACCTACGAGAAAATTATAACATCGAAAAAGTGAAATATGAATGTTATATAGTCCTTATATTGTGCGGTCTCGCCCGGCTTGAATTATAGATTTTGTTCCAGGCTACAGTTCAGACGTTACATACGTATGGGCGTGTTTTGTTGAAGCGGTGGGCAATCGAAACAGGGATGAAGTTGGAAAATTATAGAGGTCACCACGAAAGGTTATCCGTAAATAACGACAGGAATTACCTGTCGCTGGAATTGTATCGACTATTTCCCTCATCTTGATTTCCATCATTCAGACACGCGCAATTTTTAATTACAAATGTTTTCTATACTGCATTCACATTTATTTTAGCAGTCGGTTGGCCATGAAATAATTTTCTCAAGTTTTTGTAACTAGAATGGAGTAAGGTTGGTACTCATGAAATGTCGTTAATGTCATAACGCCGTTGCCACAACTAATATCAATTTTTATTACGAAAATGCCGACAGTGATTTAAGCTTTAAGCTTAAAGTGACGTTTAATTCGATTATGAAACTGGACGTTATACGGTAGCGAACATATTCAATGTAAGACAATTTATATAATGTTTCATCTGAATCTATACGACTTATATTTCAGTTGAATATTTCCACAATCAGAAAGATTATGAATGAAGAGGATAACAAAGAATTTCCTTCTATTGGAAGACCCAGAAAAGTGGTGGCATTTGATAATTTTATGTTTGAGTAAATTAATGCTAAAAGTTTACTACAGGATTTTCGAAGAATGTCATCGTAGAATAAGTTCCCGAAAATTGATTTTTCTATTTTTCATTTGACTTGTCCTATACATTGTAAATGTCTTAAAAGGTACCAATAAATACACAGATATTTTTATATCAATGTATTAAGGATGAACAGTCACAAATACCCTCCAGTTATCCTCTTAATTGTTTATTTATGTGAAATTTTGTTCAAATGTGAAGTTCATCTTGACGTGAAACTTCCTTTAATTCCTTTTACTTATATTGATGCAAGGTGATTTTTGTTGAAGAATTTAACATTCTTGTAATTATCTGTTGATTCCTTCGGGAGATACCCATTCCCAACCAATGCATCATATGCATTTCATCTTCGAGTTAATATTTTTGAAATCTCCAACTGATGTAACGTATTCAAACTTCAGCCAAAGAAGATAACGAACATTAACTCTCCTCAAGCTAGTGCGTATTATGATATTATACCTATCTCTTGTATTTTCCATGCAAATAACTGAATTTGGTATGCCTTCAATCAGTTTGTGAAAACTTCAATTATGTTTATCACATATTTTCCGAAGAGATTCGACATTGTGATTAAATACGTGATAACAGAAACTTTTACGTAGAACGAGCAACATAGCGTTGATTTAAAACCCAAAAATGTTTTGACAAACGTCATTACTCCACATTTTCGTACTATACAAAGTGAAATGTGTCAAATTTCCATAGCCAACCGAGTGCTAAAATAAAAGTGCTGCCAATTGTCAATTTTTGTAATATTATTCCAAAACAGTGCTAGTCTGCTTATGTAGTGAAAATGGGTCGCTTTGAGAGTGATTCTTTGACTAATATTGATGAATATTTCAAATGAAAATTGTCACTACCGTACCGTTGAGCAGTGTAGTATCGGATCGTGAGAGCCCTCATCCCTGAAACTATTTTATTGCTAACCCATTACCATCATGTTCATCCATCTTATCATCGCAACATAGCGGAAATAAGAAGGAAGCAACTGGATCACGTTCATCCCGATTGATACAAAAATGTATTTCCTACTCAATTTCCTGCGCACACAATCGTATTGGCACCGTACCGAAAATCGGACGTGTGCAAAGTCTCATCCGATCTGCTGTATCAAATGCAGATTAAAACATAGAATTTTCGGCATGAATATCTGAGGGCGTGCATGCATGCCTTGAATTGCTAATGCAATTTTCGTAGAGCGCCGGATTTAATAGAAACACTGAAATATGTATTGAATCCGAACGCGATGTAAACGTGGAAAGCTTTTTCTCTGTACGGGAAGTTCAAATGATTAGGACGGCTTGGCATGTAGAAGAAGCGCGGAGTTGTTGCTGTTGTTTTAGATTAGTGGGGTGAAATGTGTTATCTTTGATTTCTGTTTTCAACATTGTTGCGCCGAACTGGTTAGATTCGGTGAAAATTATCTTGTGCTGAATATTCACCGAGCGCTGATTCGTTTTTGAAAACTGCCTTCTTTATGTGATGCGGAAAATCGACATACATCGTGTATGGCTCGCTTCTCAAGAACCCTAGGATCTTTTTCGAAAATGAAAATAGTAATGACTCTATTTATTCTTTCAAAATCTTTCCGTTTCTGCTGAAGCGACTCACATTCACTATGGTTACATTGTTGAGATATCTTTTTATTGTGTTAACCTCGATATTATGTGAAACTTCTCTTAGAATCCATCTCATTGAATAATTCTCTTTCAAGTATTCTCATTCAATTCTGCTAACTTGTTCACGCAAAAAAGAATGTACTCTAAGTCTTCTCACAATTATTAACTACTCCGTTTTCATTTATTTTTTATAATTTCATCATGCATGAATAACCAGGAATCATCAAACAGATTTGTAATTTGTAATCCTCAATTGTACTGCTCAATTGAAAAGTTCACTCGAGTCAACTCACTTATGTGCTCAGCAATATGTATTCCATTACTATTTTATTATTTACATAGATTTTCAGAGCTCTCTAGAATTTGGTGATTCTAGATCTAATCTAAAATGCTGATTCATTGTCTTCTCATGCTCATCTCATTAATTCGAATCAATTTATTTTATTTCTTATGTCAACTCTGTTGTTAACCTTTCACTTACATATAACTAATTACTGATGAATGAATACCTATGTTCTCCAGGTTGGAACCTAGATTTAGCTGATTTCCTTCAGAACACGATGTGAACTTCTCTAATCTTGTTTAATGGTCCGTAGTAAGCCATAATAGTGGTTGACAGTCTCTCGACCTGGTTCCACCCTGAAAGGTCTGCTTTAGTAATCGTGTACTCTTTCAGTTGGTTCTCCTTATTACAATTTTTATCCTCATAGATATATTCTCATATTCATTCATCTTGCTCGATATTCAGATAAGTTCTCAAGACTTCTGCTCTTCTCGAAACCAACGATTAGTAGTTGCCCTCATTAATTTTGTCACTCTCATAATGTATGAATTGTAACCCCTATTATTGGACGTTCTAATCATGCTCAGTTGTAAACAGTTGGTCTCTGTAAGTTTTGTATTTTTTGATGTTTTTTGCACTCTTCAAGACCACCGTTGTTTATGTTGATTATAATATTATTGCTCTACTCACATTTATTGTATTGATCTCTTTTATTTCATATTCATTCATCGTGCTAGATATACATTTTAGTTCTCAAAATCTCAAGCTTTCTGATCTGCTCGAAACCAACGATTAATGGTTTGCCTCATTAGTACTCTCATTTTGTACCTCTCATAATTTATCAATTGTATCTTCTATTCTTCTGATGAAGGTTTTAATGGGGCTTACTTGTAAGCAGTCCGTCTCTGTAAATGTTGTACGCATTGATGAAATTTTACACTCTTCAAGACCAACATTATTTATATTGATTATAATATTATTGCTCTTCTCATATTAATTATAATAATTATAATATACTTGCTCACCTCATTTAACTTATTATATTCTTGCTCTGCTCATATCTACATTATAATTATTTCCCGCAATACGCAATACATTTAATGTAACGATCTCTCATTGATGACCAGACTTAAAAAATTTAGCTACCATCTCTTTGATGCATCATTATTACTTCTCAGCTTTTTCATTTAAATTCATTATCTAACCTTTTCTTTTTCTGATGGACTAAAGAGGCTCTCGCAATCAATTTTAATTTGTCACTGTAAACGTTGTAGTAATACTGTATTAGTTGAACTTCCTCCGTGTCTAAGTCTGACTTAAAGTGACTTGTCATTTGAAGTACTCTTGATTATGATTGAAGTAAATCGGCTCAATTTTAGATTAGACCTAGATTTTGTTCAGATTCCATTGAATCCTATGACCGGAAGCTGGATGTTATGTATAGTCTGTATAGTTTAGACAAGTAAGTTTTTTATGTTTTAATGAAGAGCTCCTAATGATGCCTAACATTTAGAGCAGATCTTGAAGAATAAAGTCCATTTAGTACGAAGAGTTTTATCATTATATACCTATCGAAAAATGGATTATGGACTATCAGTGGGTAATTTATTATCTCTGTTTTTAGTTGAATAATGTCTCTCTAAATTTGTAGATGTTGTTAGTATTTGTATTTATTGCGGTTTTAGCTTCATCCACGTGACTTATTAATTTCATGATTGTGAAGGATATACAACTAATATTTTCACGCTACCATCTCCAACTCAATCATCTGGTAACAGTCCACTGCATTAATTTTACATAGTCTGAATACCCCCGATTTTAAACAATTATCGATTACCATAGAATTGTCGCCGATGACTGCCACAAAGGAAACAATAATATTAATAAGGTAATAACATCTGTGCTCTTCAAACGCACACTAATCACAAAAAAAAAGTTGTTGGAGTCATGAAAAATAATACCGTTGAACCCGGGCTCGCCACAACAACTTTTGCCCATCACACTCTCGAAAAAGTAGCACATTATTTCATGTAAGTACCACAGAAACATATCATATGCCTGAAATGAGTTTCTTGCAATTTTTTGCAATTAATCACCTTGTTGAATTTCATGGGTACTATATTTTGTGGGTCTGGGATACGCAAACATACGCCTGTTCACCTAGTTTGTACCTACAGCGAAACAATATTGAAAATTTGATTCAAGTTCAAAATGTAAGTTTTCTCTCGAAAGTTCACTTCAAAGTTTGGATAAGTATGGGTTATGAATTGGACAATTCGACCAACAAAAAACATTATTGCTGAAAGATAAACATGCAAAGCCCCTCAATGGGGAATTCTCCTCAATTTGGGTTATCACTGCATATGCAATTTTAAACTGAATAATTATGAGTTTCATTCATAATTTTCTCAAATTCACCGCGAAAACTATTCAAAATCATCCTTCAAATATGGGGTTTTAAAATTTAAATCGCTTGGTTTCAAGTTTACGATTTGGCAAAGCGCATACTAGGAAATAAAAAGAACAATGTCCGATCAGCTTGTTTATAAAATAACTGCTGTTGATTTAGGCCTGCCGCAGACATGCAATTTTTAGTTTTGCAACTGTTTAGTTGCAGAAGTGAGTACAATGCGTTTATATGGGGCCGCGCAGACATGCAACTGAAAAGTTGCAGCGATTGCCTATGTGTGCGCCCTCGAACCGCTTGCAATCAAACTGTTGCGCAACTGAATAGTTGCATGTCTGCGGCAGGCCTTACAGGCGCGTACTTACTGGCGAGCTTCAACTGCAACCGGCTATAAAAATCCCTTCATAGACTTCATAGACAGCCATCTTTATCTATCTCATCAAAATAATGCAATTGTTGTCCTTTATTATCAAGGCATATTTCAATCGATGTTGCCAGCTTGTACAATTCTTACAAAACGCTTTAAACTTTAAATACCCATTTTTATTTTTCATTTTTAAGTGCTTAAAATAATTTTTTTTGGGAAACGGTTGAAATGGTTACTTCAAAATGTGATACTTCGAAAATATTTCATAAAAAATACATCATTTTCGTCAGAAGGAGTATTCTCTATTTATTCCATTTCCAACACTCTTCAAATATTCTTATATGATATTTGATTTCGAAATTGAAGGGTTTCATTGTTGATGAATAACTGATGGTGAAATTTTGCACTATGCCTAAACAACGCGGCTGCAGACTACTCTGAATTCACGATTGATTAATAAATTGTAGCCAATCGGAAAACTCGCCATCACGTTGAATCGACTCTCTGATAGTTCTTCTCACGATTTACCCCTTTCCATCTACCCGGAGCATCGAAGATTCGGCATTTTCTCGTATCCACCACGAAAAAACCGAACACAATAACTCGATCTCCAACTTGGCTCTGGGAAATATTGTGAGAAGTTTCGAGTTTCAAATCCGCTAACGGCCACGACCGACCGGAGTGGAAGTTTTATTTTACGGAATGCTAAATCAATTGCTCGTAGAAAAAAGGCTGTTCTGTTCGGAACAGCGTGGCGATAGCAACATTCGGCGGAAGTGCCTGGGCACTCTGATAAATTATTACCGAGAAGCTTCTTCCGCGATTTGCCCGCTTTGCATGCCGCATCGAATGGCATGTTTTCGATGAGAAGCGGCGGTTTAGGACCTAGAACGTGGTAGGAAGTGCTTGTCAGGAGGAAGCTGTGAAAAATTGAAAATAGCACTCGGGAAAAATGGTACTTGAAGGATGAAAACAAGAGAGTCTCACTAACCATTGTTGGATATGATCCTGACGTATTGTCGGTTTTTTATTCTTTCGAATATAGTGGAAATTTGTTTCCTGGGAGATTAAAGTACTGTTTTGCATTGTTTTGGGGAATTTTATCACAGGTTTTTAGTTGGAAAAAGGTGAACAAAACGATACAGTTTACGTTGCCACAATACCTGAAGGGTGAAAGAGGAATATCTGATTTTGCTGCTGTATTCTTAACTTCAGACAGATCTCTTTTAATATATTCTTATTTTACACATCTACACTGCACAAAAAAATTAACTCACATTCTGAAAATCTCAATTTTAATGAAAGTTAACTCTACATTGACTTTATAACTTATTTTTTATGTTCTCTCGGGAATGTTTTGAACGAAACAACACACATTAAATGGAAGAAAAATTCAGGATTTCACCGAATCTTATGTGAAAGAAGAGAAATGAACAATTTTCAAAATACTGAAATGCTGATAAGTGATTTAATAATTGGTATTTCCACCCCTTGCGACGGTTCATACTCAAAATGGGTGATCTTAAAATGTTCTGATCTAATCCTTCCCAGATTTCTCCGAGTTGGATTCCTAAGTCATTAAGAGTAGCTGGATGATTTTCTGAACTTCTCAGCCTTCTATTGAGGTTATCCCAAACCTGCTCAATCGGATTGAGATCTGGACTTCTTGCTGGTCATTCCATTCGAGAGACTTCAACTTCTTCAAGGTACTCCTGAACGATGCGCGCACGATGGGGTCTGGCATTATCGCCCATAAAAATGAAATTTTCACCAATGTATGGGGCAAATGGCACTACATGCTCTTCAAGAATGTTCCTTATATACTTATCAGCATTCATAGCTCCATTATCAACGACCACTAGCTCTGTGCGAGCAGTCAAAGATATTCCACCCCATACCATAATCGATCCTCCCCCGAAACCAGTAGTAATCAGGAAATTGCACTGAGCATATCTTTCATGTGGACGTCTGTATACAAGGGAACGTCGATCACGATGGTAGAGGCAGAATCTAGACTCATCTGTGAAGAGAACTCTTTCCCAATCGGCCTCTTTCCCAATCGGCCTCTTTCCAATGGATATGCTCTCTCGCAAAATCCAAACGCGCCCTTCGATGGGCTGGGGTAAGAGCTGGGCCTCTTGCCGCGACACGAGGCCTCAAATCATATTCTCTGAGGCGATTCCTTATTGTCTGAGTGCTAATTTGCACCTCATGAGTTTGCTCAAGCTGAATTTGAAGGAGGCGAGCGGTTGCAAACCATTGTCTCAACGGAGAAACTCTCAAGTAACGTTCTTGAATGGCAGTTGTTACCCGAGGTCTACCCTGTTCTGGTCTTCGGACATTCATTCCTGTCTCCCTGAATCGCTGCAACATTCTGGACACACTTGTATGGGAAACTCCAAACCTTTCTGCAATTATTGTGTATGTCCACCCTTCTTCTCGCAAAACTACCGCTTGGGCACATTCCTCTTGGGTCAAATTGCGTGTTTCGCGTTGCATAGCGATCGAGTGTAGAAAATCAAACGAAAGAAAAACTATTGATCACTAGAATTGATCGAGAACAACTGATTTTAGAATGCAGCCAATACATTCAAAATCTGATAATATAATCTTTTTTTATTCCTGCTGGGAAAAAACATCTGTATTGAAGAAAACCGTTGAAAGTGGATAACATATGCATGCATAATTCTGATAAAAATAATTATCATTGAGAACACCTTCATTTGTAGAATAAATTTGAGATTTCCATAATGTGCATTAATTTTCCTGCGCAGTGTATTTCATTTTAAATTAAATTATTTTTTTCGGCCGATAAGTCGACAAGTTTAATTTAGTGGCTATCAAGACTATAACTCATCCGAGCGAATTTTAAATTTTTATTTACAACGCCCACTGACAAAATATGAGTTCAATTATTAACTAAGTAATCCAAGCCAAGAATGGTAGACTACCAGTTGTCAAGTAAAATTCTAAAAAGGACCCCTTTGTGTTCTACTGATGATTACTGTCCGAAAAATTAAATAATCATTTTGGCACTTGATTATATTGTGACACAGTATCAATCCGAATTCAAAGAAAAATTGCCAAATGGATCCGACGTTACACAAGATATGTGTCCGACGTTATACAAGATATTTATCAATTCAAAGGATGAAAATTGAATGAAATCAACATAGAAAGATTCTCGAATATGGACTAGAATCTTTCAATATTGGCAGATTTACTCCATGTCTTGTCATATCGGAAGTACCTAACTTTTTCTTAGAATAAGGATTAGTATTAATGAAAAACTCATGTTTTAACTTTTCCAGTATATTTGAATTCAGAATAAAATTGACAGCTTCGGGGAGATATTCAACTCGTATCTCAGTTACGTAAAACAATTGATTTGATTTTTCATGATATACTACTTGCTCATTCAAACAATCATAATCATTTCTCATAAGTATCCTCTGGGTCATCAAAGTATTGTTAATTCAGTTTTTTCAAAAACACTTTAGGTGAAGTATTCGTCCACTATATATGTAACTATTTGTATACATATAAGCATTTATCGTTTTAATAGTCACTGAAGCGATAACGAGGAGCTTATATTACTAACGGGTGGTTTTATAGTCAAACTTGAAGTCACTTTAATTTTAAAGTTTGCTTCAACCCTAGTAATAATAACCCTAAAGCAAGCTTTAAGTTTGAAGAGACTTTGAATTGGATTATGAAACTACACATTAACGGTTTATTTATCTTCAATTCATTCTCGCATGCCACATCACAAAATGTTGGAGGTTTTTATCGGGTATAAGAGTCTTGATGGCTTTTAACAGTTTCTTTTACTCTTTATTGAATTCCTAGGCTTTCGCTACCATTCCGTCCAGCTTCATCAGAGGTCTAAAAACAAAACATGATCATGATTCGTTTGAGTTTAGAAAATTACGTGTGGCACTCACTCAATGTGAGGTTATTCTCAACAAACTTCGCTCCATTCTAACTTGCTAATATTGTTCTTCCTTTTATTTATTTTTTTATTATATTATCACACAATCACAATATTATCACAAAATCATTATCGAACCACATAAGTAATAGGTTGATTCCATGGTCAGTTTTGTGTGTGGCATGCCGGGCATGCGACAATTATCCAATAAACAAATCCAATAGAAATTTGACAATCCTGGCCCGGATAAAATTCACAAAACATTTTTTATCCATCCACATGATATAGTCCTCTAATCAAAATTGTTGGTTAACAATTTACTTCCTGTCTCTTAAAATAATTTAAACCTCAATAAATAGAATTCATGAAGAACTGTTTTTGTTTCAGGGGAAATATTACAATGTCCTGGTACGTATATGTATAAGGCTTGAACTACATTCATCAGAGAAAATTAGAACTGTTGAGAAGTGGTTGTAGACATTCCAAGGCAACCAGAAACAGAGACATACTATTAGTTCAATTTCAGTTTACAAGAAAGATGCTAAGAGAAAGTTCAACAATATATGTTTAGGATGTAGATTGAAACATTACATAACATACAAGGGTGTATTTGAAGGTGAGGCTTTTTTTCAACAGGAGGTAGAACTGGTCAAAATGAAGCGTTTTAGCAAAAATCACCTATGCAAAACTTTCAAAATGACAAAGTTGAAAAAATTGAAAATGATCACTGAAATATATCCTAATACGACCCTAGACCGTTTGTTAGCTGAATTATCCAAAGCAGTGGGAAAAAACTTATCTCCTGATTCGACCATGTGGTCTCCGTTTAGGATATTGGCTCGTTCGTGGTAATGAAAATAGAAATTTAGGATTGCCGAATTATTCTTATTATTTTTTAGTAACTTACACGATTTTATGAAATGGCTCATTTCGATATAAACTGACAGAACAGATTCAGGACACAAGTATAAAAAATAGAATAATAATTCAAAATGTCACCCATAAAATTCGTCTAAATTATTCACGAATTTTTTCACAATGAACATCACAATCTTCTTGTTCGAACATTCCAACAATAGTCGTGAAAATGGGATGAAATGGGGAAATATCAACTGACAGAACAGATTCAGGACACAAGTATAAAAAATAGCATAATAATTCAAAATGTCACCCATAAAATTCGTCTAAATTATTCACGAATTTTTTCACAATGAGCATCACAATCTTCTTGTTCGAACATTCCAACAATAGTCGTGAAAATGGGATGAAATGGGGAAATATCATAGAACTTTTTCAACATAACTAACATGAGCACAAGAAACTGCCTCGATTTTCTAAATTTTTTTACCCTATATTGCACGATACAACAATTATGACTCTCTCAAAAGTGACCTGATGCATCTAATCCGATGAACTTGGTACTGAACCATTAATTGTCCGGAGTCACCTTCCACAGTCCCGTACTTCTAGAGGTTGTATCTCAGCCATCTTGGATATTTTATGGAGGCTGTTTTTGGTTGAACGACTTATTTTGATAAGTTCTATCTTCTGTCAAAAAAAAGTGTCACCTTTGAAAACACCCTGTATACTCAGGATATGAATAGAAGCATTTCACAAAACGGAGCAAAATTATTGCGTTCGGAGAGATTGCCTGATAATCCATTTAAATAAATTTCAATTACCCTGGATTTTATTGTTTGCAAAGTATTTTAGGTGCCATATATTTTGTATCAATTGTTGTCACAATGGCGATGCATGATAAAGGAATAAATAAATAAATGACTTCGTTCTTAGAATATGGATGAAATTAATATCAATATGCTGATTCTTGAGGAATCCACTCTGAACTTCATACCTATTCAAGTTTTCCTCATGTTGATAAAAGTTTTCCTGAAAAACTCAGATCCTTCTTAAGCTCTGTCGACGACTCAACTCCAGCGAGAGAAAATCCAATAATCAGAGAATCGAATCTTTTTGAAGTAAGTATGAAGTTTTGTTGTTACCGGAATGTGTACGTATATGCAGCTCGAGGATATCGAGTTAGAGCGTATATATTACCTGCATTTTCCGTGCCTTCAAGTGCCTTATCTTCCTCTCCATTCCCCAGAGGGGTTCATTCAAAGATAACACATTTAATTTCGAACGGAATCACTTGGGCTTGGTGGGGCCATCAGAGGAGAACCTTACCGTGGGCTGCTCTTCCCTCGGGACCATTGTTCGGAAACTTTCGCGTCATATTTTACTGTTGCAAGATTCATTGCTTACTGCAACAGATGGCTTTGAAATATTAATTCCTGAATGAATACGTCGGAGAGTTATCTACTTCCATTGTCAGAGACATGAAAGTTGAGTCGCTGAGTGCAAATTCGCGAGATTTGACGCGATAAGAAAGTGGAAGTCTTGGCAGTGAATATTTGAGCTTTCGAGAGCCATTTCGTTGAAACCATGGATGAAAACTTATCTTCATCTCGATTTTGATGAAGCTAATCTACAGCATCTTTCCAATATCTATTGTAGTTTGAGCATTCTCTACTTAGCATTTGTCTCCTCAACTTTTATTGCTGATGAATTTGGACAAACAAAGACAGCAAACTTCATTCATTATTTCCTGACCGAATGTGGTCTAGCGAGCGAACCTTCTTGAATCACCTGCAGTCGCTTGACGAATTGTTGTACTTTCGTTGACTGCAGGTAGTAGTTGAATCTGAGAGCCATAATTGGTTTGTGGGAGTCTGTAGAGCAAGTGTGTTTTGGTTCAGTATTTGCAAGATAGGTGGCGCATCGTGCTGAGAATTGAAAATATATCTCAAAGCGACCTCCCGATTTCGCTTAAGGCCCCATCCTCAGCTTGAAATAAACTGCTCCACATGAGTTAGGCATATTGACTCAAATTGCAAAAAAATATAGTTAAAATAAAATTTTTGTGATTAAAATTCATATTAATATGATTTTAAGTTGCAAATTAATTTTAGCCTGTAGGTCTGCAGCGTATTCAGGTTAAGAAAAATCGAGAAAAATAACGAAATTTTATTCCCAGAGAATTCAAGCATTTTAAGACTATCAATACAATGTATGGCCTCCACGGGCATCAATAACAGCTTGACATCTTCTTTGCATATTACACACGAGGTTGTTGAACATTTCTTGAGGAATTTGTCAATGACATGCTCCCTATAGTGTGAGGCGGTCATATTCCCAGCAAAAATGTGTAGATCTGTGCGCCCGTTCAAACATATCCCGGCCAATACCATAACACTACCCCTTCGGAATGGATGTACTTCTTGGACATAGCGACGATTTCGGGGTATGCGTGGGATTGTCCATACCTTTATTCTTCGAGATTCTGAAAATCGTCCATATCTGGATTCATCAGTGAAAAGGACACTACGCCATTGATCGTTCCAATTGATATGTTGCCTTGCCCATTCCAGTCTTTGACGCTTATGGTCACGTGTTAATGGAACTCCTCTTAATGGACGTCTAGAACCTCCACCTTCACCTCTCTCAAACGTCGTCTGATGGTTTCGATGGAAACTTGGACCCCATCTGCATTTTGAAGAGTATTCCGTAGCATTCTACACGTAGATGTAGGGTTTCTTCTCGCCGAAACGGTGATGAAACGATCCTAACCAGGTGTTGTTTTTTGTCGCCCACCAAGCCTTGGTCTTTCCAACACGAAACCTGTCTCCCTGAACCTATCCCAAAGTCGAGATATCACACTTTGGCTGACTTGGAGCCTTTCCGCTACAACAACCTGGGTTAGGCCACCCTGTAGCATTCCGATAGCCCTATTAGCCTCAGCGTTTAATTTACGTCTTGGCATTTTCAGAAAACTCGTTTCAAATCGAAGCCGTTGATAAACTGACTTCATTTCAAAATAAGAACATTCATGAAGCATAGCAAAGAACCAAACTTCAGAAAAAAGTCGACCAGATTGACGAAATGTCTCATACTGATTTTTATTGGATCGATTCAAGTGGTTATTGAGTTTTAAATGATTTCACAGCGATTTTCTCGAAGATTACATACTTTTAAAAACGATTGAATACGATATCCCTAACTCTTGTGGAGCAGTATATTTAACAATGAGGATAAATTCAGATGCATACCACCCGACGATATGAATATCGACAAGTGTTACGATCTGAATTGAGCTAGCCAATTTGCCATCGTCAAGGCCCCAAATGGAGTACGCTCCACCGAAGAAAAGCAAATGCTGACCATGGTTTCGGCCTCATTTATCCTCATCAGAGCAACATAGCATTTTTCTACGGTGGAGAACGCTTGGCATTGATGGAACTTTATTCAATGTTGGCGTGTTCTACTGGGTAATATTAATCTAGAGCGCCACCCAACATGAAACGGTGTCCGATTCAATCCCCTCCAGATAGAAACCAAGACGAAGACAATAGCATATGTCCCATATTTTCCCTAATTCAGTACGCCGATTCGCTTTGCGAACGTCAGACGCATGATGAATTGAGAAGTCTGGGACGCGCTCAGGTCATGGCAGAGAACGATGCCAGCGGTACAATAATGAAGAGTGATAACGCCTAAACGGCAATGAATAAAATAATGAGGATAAATTCAGATGCATACCACCCGACGATATGAATATCGACAAGTGTCACGATCTGAATTGAGCTAGCCAATTTGCCATCGTCAAGGTCTTAAATGGAGTACGCTCCACCGAAGAAAAGCAGATGCTGACCATGGTTTCGGCCTCATTTGGCCTCATCAAAGCAACATAGCATTTTTCTACGGTGGAGATGCCCGGTTGGAGTATGTTATTTTAAAAAATATTCAATTCGGGTAAATTTTCATGATGATAAAATCGTCCAAATGAAATCATATCGAGTTTCTCCGACAAATGATAAAAATTCAGGAAAACGTTTCCGATTTCCACGAAATTACGATTGAGCGTCGAAATATACTATAAATACTGATTTGTATTGGGATTTTTCTGCCTGGTATTCGCATTCACTCATGAATTCTCTATTTCCAGCGTTTACTGCAGCTCACGAGGTCGCCAAAATGTAATAATCTGAAATGGAGAATGATAGCCGAATTTATTTACCCAATTCGATTCGATTTTATCGGCATGCAATCCCAAATACTATGTTGGAGTTTCATCGACGCAGTCAAATCAAATGACGGAATTTCGGCCGTTCCATTTTAAATAACATTTGGCAATGACCATTAAAATAAGGGGACTGCAAAATTGATGTACCTATGTATACAAAAATGTGACTTGTTTATATAGTGTGTCCCAGTTGAAATGTAGAATTTATGAGTACTTTGTTTCTAACAAACAGGTTTCTCCAATTTGAATCGAAATTAAAACCACTGACACCCAATTTAGCTTATATTCGGAATGAAGATTGCGCTCAGCGATAAAATATCATTCTGCTTCTGCATTAGTCCCTTTTCTAGAAATTCAAACTATTTTATGGAGTTCTGTTAAATTATCTTGTGGAATATGGAGAGTAGAGAGAGGGAGAACGATCGCCGTACTAAAAATGTGTCCCCGAAAACAGGGAACGTAGGATAGGTGTCGCTGCGATTGCTGCGTTTATCGATAAGAGGTGGGGATTCAAGCGTCAAATTGAATAATTGAAATGAACAGCCTTCATTTTATTTTAGGTAATGTGTCATCGTAGTTTTTTCGGATGAATTTTCAAATACCTTTCTTCAAATCTACAGTCCCTGGCCATATTATTAGACGCATTGATTCGATGCAAAATCTCAATATTGAATTATTAAATTGAATGTATATGTTACATATACTTCATCTGTAAATGGTTTGCACATATAATATATCATATTTAATAAAAAATATTGATTTATTGATGATTAAACATGAAATTCTAATATTTTGCTGAACCACCCTGTGTAGCTATGAGAGCTTCATACTATCAATGCAGAATTGTTCGGTTTGCTGCATTCGAGGATGATGATTTCATATGTGGATTATCGGAATAACGTCCGAACCTGCAAAATGCAACACGTCCACTGAAAGACATAGTACTGATTCATACTTGAATGAATGTACTAATGAAGTACTAATACTACAACATCAAAAATAAATGCCAAATAGAACAATTTAATGAGAGTCGTAGATAAAACTGATATTCTGTGGAAATGAAATTCAAATATGCTGCTTTTTCCTCGGGCAATACCACTAAATATAAAAAAAAATCCTCAGTGCGTCTAATAAACTGGCCAGGGACTGTATATTAAATATGAGTTCTCTGAATTATATGCAATAAAATACAAGTCAAATTATAGAGGAGACTATGTTATCAGCTTTATTCATTCATAATAAATGACGAAATCAATGAAATTCAAAAGAAATCACTGATCAAAAAAATCGTACCCACTTTTGTTACACATTGTTTATTGAAAACAGGTATGTTAGTTGGTTTACCGTAATCTCCAAAATTATATAATATAAATTTGCAGTAAGGAGTAGTACACATCAAGACAACAAAAAGAAGCAATCTCAGATTAGGTATTAGAGTAGATTATGTTTCCAATACTCAGCTGAGAACCGATATAAACCATATTATGTTATGCCAAAATTCTTCAAGAATACCCAATTCTGAACCATGTAGTTTTATTGGTTAGATATTCTTATTCAAAAGAGTCAACTTCTCATGAAGGATGACAATTTCGATTTCGTTTATAATGAATCCATCACCTTTTTGATATCTTCATCGCAAAAGTGCTCTTGACACACAAATTGATTCGGAGTCGATTCTTGAGGTGAGGTTTTTCCAATTTTCTCTCAAAAATGCTCTCGGAAATGATATCTCTTCTCCTTTTCTTTCCGATGCCAAAACACTCTTACACTAGCGCACGCTTCAACATTTCACCATGGTCATATGTTGTAATGGAAATGAACCATTTATGAACCCGATATTGATATACGTCAAAAAGATTGTTGTCCCCTAGAGATGTTTATTATAGTATTTATTGACAACCACGATTTTGAACAATGTTCCAAAGGAAAAAATCCATTTATCTAATATTCATAGCCTGAGGAAGAGACTAGAAGTCTCGAAACGTAGCTTTTTGAATAAATTGTATATAAACTGAGGTTCCTGGTGACTGATATACCCTTTCACAACTGAGCATATCTTTCATGTGGACGTCTGTATACAAGGGAACGTCAATCACAATGGTAGAGGCAGAATCTAGACTCATCTGTGAAGAGAACTCTTTCCCAATCGGCCTCTTCCCAATGGATATGCTCTCTCGCAAAATCCAAACGCGCCCTTCGATGGGCTGGGGTAAGAGCAGGGCCTCTTGCCGCGACACAAGGCCGTTAATCATATTCTCTGAGGCGATTTCTTATTGTCTGAGTGCTAATTTGCACCTCATGAGTTTGCTCAAGCTGAATTTGAAGGAGGCGAGCTGTTGCAAACGAAGAAACTCTCAAGTAACGTTCTTGAATGGCAGTTGTTACCCGTGGTCTACCCTGTCCTGGTCTTCGGACATTCATACCTGTCTCCCTGAATCGCTGCAACATTCTGGACACACTTGTATGGGAAACTCCAAACCTTTCTGCAATTCTTGTGTATGTCTACCCTTCTTCTCGCAAAACTACCGCTTGGGCACATTCCTCTTGGATCAAATTGCGTGTTTCGCGTTGCATAGCGATCGAGTGTGGAAAATCAAACGAAAGAAAAACTATTAATCACTAGAATTGATCGAGAACAACTGATTTTAGAATGCAGCCAATACATTCAAAATATGATAGTATCATCTATTTTTATTTCTGTTGGGAAAAAACGTCTGTATTGAAGACAACCTTTAAAAGTGGATAACATATGCATGCATAATTCTGATAAAAATAATTATCATTGAGAACACCTTCAGTTGTAGAATAAATTTGATATTTCCATAATGTGCGTTAATTTTTTTGCGCAGTGTATATGTGTAATATAGGAATATATTAAAAGACATCTGTCTAAAGTTGAGAATACAGCAATGAGAGAAGAAAAACAAAAATAAAATTGAAAATGAAATCACAAAACTCAATATTTGACAACCTTGATGAAGCCATGCGATATCCTCTGAAGAATTCAGTAAATGAATACTACACAACCCAGGACACGTCAGGGCAAGAAAGAACAAGTCACACCTCGATGAAAAACGTCTCAGAATTTATGGATCCAATGAGGGTCCTGCTATTATGCAGGTGAATTGGACTCCTGTTAGTCTCCTGCTCATCTAATTGAGAGGATACAATTGGCATATCTCTCCGGACGTAGCTGGACTATTAAGGAATTGGAGCATTTCCGAATAAATAGATACGAAAACTTCTGAATTGCTCTTTGCCGGTATTTTGTCGAGACAAATAAATTTCCGCGCAAATGAGTTTAAGGTTCTCATCGCCGTCTACGTTGTTGGCGAGCCGGGTATATTATTTCATATTTTCATTGTTTCGAATAGCAGGCGGAATTGCCGTCTGCAGACGAGATGAATTTTTATTAGTTTTTCTGTTTTCTATTCGCCGCATAAGCTACGCAATATTTCTCTCCTCATATCTACAAAAAGCATCGGTTTCGACAGAAAATGAAATAAGATACCCTGCTCATACAAGCAAAAAGGAAAGGAGTTTGTCGAGTGCAATTGCCACGAACGTAGAATTTAGAAGCCAGTTTATTAGAAACACTCATTAAAAAAATTCTCCTTCATTACGTGCGAGTTCAATTTATGCTACTCTGGAAATATGGTTCAATTCTATTTTCGTAGAAATGGATAATATTATGTTATATTATACGAGCCCGGTCGATGGGCAAACAACGAGTGCCGTAGGCCCAAGACGAGGTCGAAAAGTGAATCAGTCCGTCAAGGGGAATTCACCAACTAGGCGAATCCGACCGCATATGCAAATCGAACAGAATAGGCGAATTTCCTGGCACACGAGTGTTATATTATATTATATTATCCTGATTCTCTGTAGGTACTGTAACGATACTTGATTGTTTTTATAAAAATCAAGCCTCGTTTTAAATGTCCGTTTCCCTGAATTTTCCAGTCGAAGCAATGCAACACCGTCTGATGGAGATTTCAGTTTTAATATAATTATTCCGTTTCATTTTAGAAATATTTTTCATAATCTTGATTAATAAATTCAAATTCCGAATAATTGAAATTTCCATCATTAATATGCCGTAATAATCCGAAACAAAGAAAAAGTGTCTTTCTGCATTCGGCGTTGTTTTTCCGTCTACAAAAACACACCCAATTCAGTATAAAAACAACGTGGATTGCAGATAACGACAGTTTCTTTTGCCGATAAGGAGTTAACCGCCACCGAGAATATTTCTTCTGGGGAGAATATTCGAGAATACCGAATTTTTGGATGCAATTTTGGTCACATGACCGTCTACATGTTGGAAAGTTGATAAATAGGGCCGCACCACCAGACGAACGTCATTCCTGATTCGGCGATTCTAGATTCTTTATTCTTGATTCCCTATTCCGTATTCGATCATTCTTGATTCATTATTCATTATTTGGCAGTGATTCTTGATTGGCAATTCATTCTTCGACATTCATTACTTATTAATTGTTTTTCTAAATTCGAAGATCCTGAGATCTGTTATTGGTGGTGTGACCGGAACAAACCGTAAGTCTTTTCTTGATACTGCATACTTCGTGATTCAAAGTTAATCCTTATTGTTAATCCCCCTGTTTAACGCAGACTTCCGTCGCCTGGTTCTCTGGTGAACCAAGACCAATCGATTGAAGTCTCGAAGTCGTTCCGCTGGTAATGCTTGGCGTGTACACCCAAGGTAGACGCAGAGACCACGATAAACTACCCCGTTATCCTGTAAATTGTTGCATTGTGATTGATTTCTTTCTTTCTTTAATACCTGATATTTTGAGTGAATATAATTAATTTGAATATTGTTTAATTCATTAATATCACTGTGTTGAGTTTGAATTTCTGATCACCGTGACAGATTAATTGTTGCATTTCTGTCTTCCTCATTTTGAACTGGGTCATTAGCTGTATATATTTCTTGACTTGGGCATCATTGTATGGTTCACTGTTATTTAGATTATTGTAATAAATTCGGTTTTGAAGTACTTGTTATCGCTACCACCTTAGATAACCCCGAACCCTGTCTCCGACTAGTAGGTATACTTCATTCACTTTAATTTTAGCAGTCGGTTGGCCATGGAAATTTGACACATTTCACTCTGTATAGTACGAAAATGTGGGGTTATGAAGCTTGTCAGAACATTTTTGGATTTTGAATCAACGCTATGTTGCACGTTCTACGTGAAAGTTTCTGTTATTACGTATTTTATCACAATGTCGAATCTCTTCGGAAAATATGTGACGAACATAACTGAAGTTTATACAAACTGATTGAAGGCATACCAAATCCAGTTATTTGCATGGAAAATACAAAAGATCAGTATAATATCATAATATGCAGTAGCTTAAGGAGAGTTAATGTTCGTTATCTTCTTTGGCTTACATCATTTGTAGATTTCAAAAATATTAACCCGAAGATGAAATGCATATGATGCAGTGGTTGGGAATGGGTATCTCCCGAAGGAATTAACAGATAATTACAAGAATGTTAAATTATTCAACAAAAATCATCTTGCATCAATATAAGTAAAAAGAATTGAAGGAAGTTTCAAGTTAAGATGAACTTCACCTTTGAACAAAAATTTCACATGAATAAACAAGTAACAGGGCAACTTGCGCGTATTTGTGGCTATTCATCTTAATACATTGATGAAATAATAATAATTAGGTATTTATTAGTGCCTTAAGACATTTACATTGTATAGGACACGTCAAATGAAAAATAGAAAAATCCTTCGATAAATCGACATTTATCGAAAATCCTGTAGTAAACTGTTCGCATTAATTCACTCAAACATAAAATTCTCAAATGCCACCACTTTTTTGGGTCTCCCAATAGAAGGAAATTCTTTGTCTTCCTCTTCATTCACAATCTTTCTGATTGTGGAAATATCCAGTTCACTGACGTTACCTACTTTATAGCCAAGGTATTTCATAAGAGGGCGTTTTTTCTCAAAGTTAACAGGGAACTATTTTTTCATTTATTATCCTTAGGTCCAATTTTATAGAAAAGTTTAATCGAACGACAAATATATCAGCATTGTTTCGATGATACATATCTTCCTCAATTTATCATATTATTGAATATTATGGGTTCCTCCGTTCTAGAATTCCTCCTTGTTCGCTAAAAGGATCCAATCGAGACCCGTTTTTATCGACGAGAATTCCCGTGATGCTGACCAGCTATGAAAACATGTTTTTCGAGCTCCCGCCGACTCTATACAGGGATATGTCTACGTGTGACCTGCATCCAGAAGAGAATCGACGTTATTAAATTGCAAGCTGTGTCCGTCTGGACACTTTATCCTTTGTTATTACGTCCCTAGTGTGGTCGGTCATGATTCAGGGGATTCTGTTGGATATAGAGGAGTTTTCCTGTTCAGCCCGTTAATACATCCTGTTAACTAACATTCTATTTTTTACCTCTATAATTCTTCGGGAGGTAGGTATTCCCAGAATCACGTATTCAATTGGGATATAGGTACGTAAAATCGTCAATATTTTTCCTAAAAATTTACTGATGAGGAATACCTTCGAAAATAATATGAAAAGGATTGTTAAACATATGAAGCCAATATAATTCTTGTTTGTAGGTGTACAAGGTTTTCGAAGCGTCGAAAAATAAGCCATCAGTGTTGTGGGACTGTGCTGGTTCCAATGCTGGTTTTCGGCTAAATCTAGCATTATACTCAGCCAAGGCATTGCCTCACCAATGAATTCAAAAAATTACACCTATTTATAGATATCTTATCATTTATATTTTATTATAACTCTTCAGCCACACTTTGGTTTTTATCATTCGCGTTCAAAATCATTTATATCATAATTTCGCTTCAATATACACCAATATGATATTGGTGCCAATATGTAATGCATTTGATTTTTGACAAAAATCGTCTTCATTCTGAGATGAGTCTGCGAGTTTTTCCGTTTTTGTTATAACCAAATAATTGTTTTATTGTTTTAATTGTTATACGAGTAATATCAATTTCGATTCAAGATTGGTTTATCGATTTTTCGGTTCTGTAAAACGATGAAGACCATGTAAAAACGTAGTCAATTTGGAGGTCACCGCTATTCTGTTCGTTAGTAACGATAATAGTTGGGGAGCCGACGATGCTAAGTGGGGATTCACTCGAGTGTCGTGGAGACCTAGTGGATTTCAGCGGTGCGGAAAGCGCCTGCAGGGTCTCAAATATGTAAAAAAAATCACCAGATGTACATACTCGAGCGTGTCAGATTAAGATACTGTATATGCTCTACGTGCCTCTGATAATGAATTCATGCTTATCTGACAGTTTGCGCGGTGGGACTGGCCGTACGGAGTTGAAAAATGGTAAAAAAAGATTTTTAATGCGTGTCAGATTTTTGGAGGATATGTTAGTTGGACCCAAAGGAAGCTGCTTTGCAATGAACTCACAATTTGGACGTGACGCAAGGTCACAGCGGACCTTCGAAAATGTAAAAAAAAATCGTTATTTGTACAAACTCGAGCATGTCAGATTTTCATGCAGATGGTTAATTCTATTAATCTGACACTAACCAGGGGGGTTTTCTTGATCTGACACTTTGAAGATGATAAAAATTCCTTTTTTTCGAATATTTCCCTCCCTGTACTTCTAATCGTTTTTGTAATTATTATAAAAGTTGTAGATAATCATATTCTACACAACTTTTATCTGAAGCAATTTTACATACTCTCAATCGTTCTCGAGTTAGAGGGCGAGAAGCTTAGCAACACATGCGAGGGCAAGTTCAATGTAGAATCCCAGTCTAATCTACAATTGTCAAAATGACAAGGTATTTCTATGATGACAATTTCAAAATTAGTCACGAAAATGTTAGTGTTGTCTGTGACTGAACCTTAGAATGTACTATTTTCCAACGAGTGAATTTTCGCTTCAGCATGCATCGCTAAACACCTCACATTATTCGCCATATATCTGGAAAACGTTTGAACGTAGAAAAAATTGCTTTGGACAAAATTTGTAGAAAATCTTATGCTCTACAATTTTTATTATGAATGCCAAACAGATTTGAAGCCCAGGGAAGGAGATAATTCAAAAAAACTGATTTTTGTGACCTTTATGGCCAATTTTTATAGTTTCGGCTTGCTAAAACTGTCAGATTATATTTTTTCCGTTATTCTTGAAGCATTAGCTTCAAAATAAGAAAAAACGCCACCGCGCTCGAGAATGTACACGTGACTTTTTTTTTGCAACTTTGGCGCCCTCCCACACATTTTCGACACGCTTAAATTGTCAGATTAAGAGAATATATACTTTTACACATGTAATCAACCACATATATCTTAATCTGACACGCTCGAGTATGTACAATGATCGCTTTTTTCTTACTGTTCTGACAGGCTGTCCTAGACAATTCTCCCGTATATACAGGTCCAATTTTTGGTAGAGGTACTCTACAGGGTCCAAGGTATGTCCCCTTGTATTAATCTGACACGCTCGAGTAAATCCAGAATTTCCCTCTTCGGCTCCCTATCTATAAGCCGGAGCAAAGTCAGTTTTTTTTTCGTTCAATTCACTCTGTGAAATAATCACTCCTTAACGTACTATCTGTACATAAAGGGACCACGTCAAAATTTCCCAAATATGAACTTGAAGCTTGTTCTGTGTGTTCATTTCAAAAAAATCTCCGATGATTTCGAATGCATGAATTTTTAATACAACAAAAATCTACGCACAAACGTATTAGAGTATTAGAGGGTGTGATCAAATTGCTCAATCCTATTGAAACATTAAGCGGCTTTATCGACGCTGCATCGAACAAAGAACAGCAATAACTAGCCATGACCATCAATAACTCTTTAAACAGATTGCACACGCGCTAATCTAGATCAAAAGTGTTTTCCCCGCCTGTTTGTCATGATAAATAACACGCCATCATACTTTCGTGCTTACGGTATCCAATAACGAATGCATGACATGGATAGCACTTTAGGAAAACGACTGATACCAGTCTGCGAGGCTCTACATCATCGAAACGTATATTTTATTCCGCGTTCCAAACAGCCGCGTGTTGACGATGTTCCCCAGCTTCAAGCTGACGAGTTCCAGAGTGAACTTGTTGGGTAATTTCAATAAGCTACCGACGCAGAGCCTTTCGAAAGTTATCCCATATCTTCGCTTGGCACCTTATCTTCGCAGATATTTTCGATAGCGAGAATTTCACCCTCAGATGACGTTTCTAACAGCTAGACTTGTTGGAAGGAGGTCTGGAAATTTAATGAAAAATGCAACTTTTTGGGGCATGATGGAAAGTATGAATTTGATGTTCGAAATCCTACGCATATATTCTGGAGACGATATTGAAAGTGAAACATTTTATATCATATACCTATTATAACTTTGACTCTATTGTTTGATAACCTTAATCTGAATTCTTTGTGGCCCATGGGCCTAATCTAAATGAAGCAATACTTTGTATGTCTATTATATCGGTTTTATTGACAAAATTATAAAGAAAAATGGCATACGAGCCCTCTCTGTCAAACACGCGACCCCACTGAGACAATATCTATGCTATGACTTGGCCATCTTCAATGTTCTGCCTAGGTGAATTCTTTGTGAAATGGCTGTTTTCGATGAGAGATACAACCTATTAAAAATAACGACTCATCTTTGGAAACATTCTCTATAAAAAAAAACAACACGGCACTAGCAGAACATTCTGTTGAAGAACTACACTCATTAATTTCAAAAACACGTCTAGATAACAGATAACAGAGTAGAATAGATCAGATAGTGCCATTCTAAGATTCCTTCCTATTGCGGCTGCCATAAAAACTTCATTGAATGTTCGTGCGAAATCCAAATTGTCCCGAAAGAATACAATGAAATACGAGGTCAAATTACTATTGCAATTACGGGTGTATCACATAAGTTTTATTGGAAAAGTAAAGTATTTCAGTTAGAAATAAAACTTCCATAATTCATAATGTATTAAATAGCTTGAACAAACGCAACAACGTCTAAGACATATAATGCACATCAGATGGTTCCACAAAGTTTCGAATGTAGAAGTTTTGCAACGCGCGAGTTGTACAACAATTGAGACTCAAGTAACGAGGGCCCGACTCAGATGGAGCGGCCACATTCTGAGGATGCAAGACACAAGACTCCCCAAAATTGCTCTGTATGTCGAATTGGCAGAGGGAGCCCGAAAAGCAGGAGGCCAGTATGAGCGGTTTAAGGATACACTACATCAATCCCTAAAATCAATTAATGCCAATCATAACTGGGAACAACTAGCGTTAGACAGGTCACAGTGGAGGTCTATGGTGCACAGTTATAATGGAGACTCGAGAAGAATACAGCGGCGGCCAGATCTGGTTGGTGACTATCTATGCCCGGAGTGTGGTAGGATATGTAGGTCACGGTTGGGTCTCTTCAGTCACAGGAGCGCAATTAGCCCCAAGAAATTATAAGTCTGTTCTTTTTTATGTCTTTTTGTAGATTAATTCCCGGTAACGGGACACAGCAATGATGATGATGATGATGATTTTCAATCAATATTTTGACCAGAAATAACAAACGTGAAGAACGACAGATATTATAAGATGCATTAGTACGTTGATTGGATCTATCTTATCCTTCTAGTCAAGCGATTCAGTGAAAAAGTCAATGCCATTCACAATATGGTTCACTTTACCGCATCACTAGAAAAAGGAATATCTAATAACTGTTGAACAAAACAATTCCTTACTTTTCAGAATTTGTCAAAAATTATAGAACCATTCACTTCCAAAAAACAGGAACAACCAATTTTTTATGGATTGATGGAAGTGCACACGTAGGTTTCGATTGCATGCATCTAGTGTTCTGGTAAATACGAATATACGATCTAAATCGCCATATTCGAACACTTCAACCCTACTTCTCTTTGTACTAATTGGTTTAGTTGTTTATTTGAATATTTGAAATTCTTATGAGATATGAAGACGGGCAGCCACTACCAGCAGCAATCTGTTAAATGAATAACCATGGCGCTTGGTATATAATATACAACATTTTCCTTCTTTGGAGTAGATTAACCTTTTAGGTAGATTCACCTTTTCGGGCTTATTCGCCACAAAAGTGCAAATTTCGCCTCGAAACTAGCTCGTGCCTGCGGCCCTCGAGGTCCGTCTTACATCCCGGCGTGAGGGCCGTAGGCCCGAGCTAGGGCCTGCATCCTCGCGGTTCGACTTGAATCCGTGCTCGGGCCTATATCCCTTGCGACTCGCCTCAGCCGTGGCTCAGGCCTGCGGCCCTCGCGTTCCGTCTAAAACGCTAAATACGTTCGGCATGAAGAAGTTGAAGAAGAAGAAGGTTGAACCTATTAGCTTATTCTTCGACAGCTAAATTGAAATAATCTGCTTTTGAAACTAACTGATGATTGATTCCCTATAGTTTTTATAATGGTGATCAGATCAGAGACCTTAAGAGTCATAACAGGTAATACCTTGAGAGATCACAGGAAGAAAGAGGACATCCGAAAGGAGTGTGGGATATTAGATGTGGTGAGATGGTCACTTGCAATAAGATACTGGATTGAACATGTTTCCAGAATGAGCGATGAGAAACTTGTCGAGATTGCAGGAATGACAAGCTAGCTACTAGAAGACTATCAGGACGCTCTCCGAAGAAATGGAAGGATAGCTGGTCATCAGCATCTCAAGAGGTCACTTGAGGTGAAGAAGAAGAGAATCAATTCGGTAGACTAATCGAAAGTAAACAGTCAAGTTCTGCACGATTTGATTTGCATTGATCTCTCCTTTGGTAATGCTGCATTATTTATCTCAACTTTCAACACGTTAAGCATGGATTTTCTCTGAAACATAGGAAACAATACTTCGTTTGCAGTACCACCCTGCGTTTGATTTCAGAACTAATCACTCTATTTGGGGTGAGGATGAAGAAGTGTCAAACCTCTGTATTTTGTATGTAGAACTGCGGAACTTCAATATGCAGATGATTGCGCACTTATCGCTAGTAGCCCAGAGGATCTACAGATAATTTGAGACACCTATGAACATATATACGAACCTTTAGGCCTCAATATTGACAAAACCAAAATTCTGGTAAGTCCGCCAGAACCTTTAAACAGATATCAGCCTGTAGGATGAAACTCTAGAACAGGTCGAGCAATTCAAATACTTGGGAAGATTCATAAATACTAGGGCTAACCTACACTAATACATAACCGTATCAGTTCGGCATCACGGGCATTCTGGAAGCTAAAGGACAGAGTGCTTCGAAATCACGACCTCAATCTGAAGACCAAGACAGCTATTCACAAAACAATGGTCCTTCCAACGCTTCTTTACGGTAGTGAAAGCTGGACTCCCTACAGGCGACACATTAAACAGCTTGAAGAAACGCAACAACTTCATCTAAGACAAATAAAGCACATCAGATGGTTCCACAAAGTTTATAAATGGCAGAAATCTGGCAGCGCGCGAGTTGTATAAGAATTGAGACTCAAGAAACGAGGGCCCGACTCAGATGGAGCGGCCACATTCTGAGGATGCAAGACACAAGACTCCCCCAAATAGCTCTGTAGAGCGAATTCACAGAGGGAGCTCGGAAACCAGCAGGCCAGTATAAGCGGTTTAAGGATATGCTGCATCAATCCCTAAAATCAGTTAATGCCAATCATAACTGAAAACAACTAGCGTTAGACACAGTGGAGGTCTTTGGTATACCTACAGTTATAATGGAGACGTCCAGATCTGGTTGCTGATTATTCATGCCCAGAGTGTGGGAGGAGCTGTGGGTCACGGTTGGGTCTCTTCAGTCACAGAAGGGCACACAGTCGCAAGTAGCCCCCTAAGAAATTATAAGTTCGATCGCACCGATGGTTTTGTTTTTGAGTCTTTTTGTAGATTTATTCTCGGTAACGAAATTCAGCAATGATGATTATGATGAGACATGCATTGCTCTGTTGCCTCATAAAATACGATTTTCACCTGTTAATGTATCCTAGGATGTCATCTGAAAACCAAGTTGCTTCAGATCTCATTTTAGTGTTTTTGAAATTATGTTATACAGGGTGGCCATTTGAAAACGAAACAGACGAGATTACAGACGAAATAAATTTTTTCGATAGAAATGCTCGGACATGTCGATTTCTGTTTTGAGGGGGACAACTTAAGATGTAGGTTACGGACACATAGCGCTTCAACCCTTGCTACTACAACCCTCACCCCCAATTTTTGAATAGGGAAGATGAGGTGAGTGATACCTCATTTGAAAGGTATTTTTATACTGATTTCAGCACAGTAATTGTTTTTTCATTTTATGCATTAGTTCTCGAAATATTCTTAAGCAAGTATTTGAAAATGAAGTGGTGTTTTCATGGCACTTGTAGTGTTTTTTTGTGAAAAATCGACATTTTGAGCTTCAAAACATACTTCCTATTAACATGTTTATCTAAATGTCGTTGATTGAAGAATTCTGCGGTTCTATTCGCACATTGATTGTTTGCAAAAAAAAGTGAAATTATTTCCACCCGCTCTGCAATTGAATAAACCATGTCGAACAATGAATTAGAACACATACAAGTCTCGATTCAAAACTAAGAATAATTCACATGTCAAAGAACCAGTAAGCCAACTCAATGATCTGTTCGTAATAAATAAAAAATTATCGATTCTCATTTTTTTGAAAAAGATATGAGTTCAATAATCAACAAAATGAAAACATTATTGAAGCCAACTGAGAAAACACTTCATAATTAAGTCGGAAATCGTTTCACGAATTGCAACTGGAACATTTCTGGGGCATCATTAATGATTTGATTTTCTTACCTGGTGATCTGATTAGAGATATGTACGTATTTGGACTTTTTGGAGATTTCTACCGATCAAGTGTTACCGCATGTTATTGGAAATACTGCAAATTATATCGAAGATAATTTAGATTGAGTTTCAGCAAGATTGAGCTCCTTCGCAATACGCTTTGTTTGTTCGACATCTTGATTAAAGATTTCTATGTCAGTGGATTGGAGGAAGGAAGCCACAGTCATGGTTGTTTTGAAGCTCAAAATGTCGATTTTTCACAAAAAAACACTACAAGTGCCATGAAAACACCACTTCATTTTCAAATACTTAGTTAAGAATATTTCGAGAACTAATGCATAAAATGAAAAAACAATTACTGTGCTGAAATCAGTATAAAAATACCTTTCAAATGAGGTATCACTCACCTCATCTTCCCTATTCAAAAATTGGGGGTGAGGGTTGTAGTAGCAAGGGTTGAAGCGCTATGCGTCCGTAACCTACATCTTAAGTTGTTCCCCTCGAAACAGAAATCGACCTGTCCGAGCATTTCTATTGAAAAAATTTATTTCGTCTGTAATCTCGTCTGTTTCGTTTTCAAATGGCCACCCTCTATATGTTTTGGTTGAAGATTATTTTTCAATTAGCTTTTGGTTTTATTGACCCACGTCCTCTCGAAAAATCCTGACTCTGTAGCAACTTCTCCACCCAAGAAGCAATGCGATTGATGCTCTCGGAGCCACACGGAACAATGTTGAACAAGTTTCATCACTGAAACCACAGTGTACGCTTCTTCTATAGCTATTCGTTTTCAAATAATACGATTCGAAGACACCTCAGTATTCAAACACTATTGTTGAAATCTGAAATTCTCCAGGCAGAAGCTCGGAAAACTTCCAAACTGTCCTCAGCCAAAAAAGTTTCGGTTGAACCGATTGTTCGCAATTCGAATTTCTCCGTCTTCATCAGGACCAGACGGGCACCGAGTCGTCTTCCGAATTCATGCAAATGTCCGCTGACGCAAAAGCAATTTATGAAAATTTAATTCAGACATAATATTAATAATTCCGGACTATCCCCACCCACCGCGACGCGCTCCGCCGCCAATGAATCTAATTGTTTTCCTTCCTCCACCTATTCATTTCCAACTCGCGGAAAACTCCGAATCTATTCGTTATCGGGGACATAATGGAGAGGGCGTTGTCGCTGCTTCCGACAGTCATCCCGCGTTTCCGTCCCCGGATTTATATGTTTTGTCGTCGCGATTTGAATGGTGCGTAGATCAAAGTTGGGTCAGCGAAATGCATAAATTCCTCAAGTAATAAGACGCCATTCGGGGACTGGATACAATCTGGCTGGGGATGGGGGATTTCGGAAGATGGGATACGATAGAGATGCAAATGAGGTGGATTGGCAAGAATAGGAGAATTCTAGAGCTGGGTTTACGTAGTTTGCTTCTAGTTCACCTTTAGGCTCAACTTACTAAGGAAAGTAACAAATTAGTGAGGAAAGGTAATCACATAGACCACAACTTGTAGTAGATTCAAACGACGACGGCACCCACAAAACTGGGTATGGTTATGTGAAAGGTAATCACATAGACCACAACTTGTAGTAGATTTAAACGACGACGGCACCCACAAAACTGTCGTAGAATGCAAGTCACTATCGTGACAAATCCTCACTGCTCACTCCAGGACACAGAGAAATACGAAAAACGAATGAGAGTTCATTCCTTGTCTTGTCGCCCAATTGCGTTTTAAGTTCCAACCAATCATACTAGAGCAGAGTAGAGTGTTGAGATGGACACTCAGCCCTATGAGTCCACTGCTGGACATAGGCTTTCCCTACTCTTGCCTATTTTTCTTCTATTTTGAACGGTCTGAATAAAATTGCTAGGGAACGTCTTGATGTCATCAGTCCAAAGAGTTGGATGTCTTCCTCTGTTTCGTTTTGCCTTCATTCTTGTAAACCTTTTCATCCTTTTCTCATCTGTCATTCGCCTCTTACCTGTTCAGTCCATCATTTCTGGCGATGTGAAAAACAGCATCAGCAATATATTGGCATATACGAGGATGTATTGATAGCTAGTTAGCCTAGACCAGTTCCATGCATGGACTGCAGCTTTCAAAAGAGGTAAATTTTCATTTGAAGATGATGACCGATCGGAAAGGCCAGTTTCTGTGTCAGTCCCCGAAAATATCGATGCAGTTCATGACGTGATTTTATCAGTCCGTCGAATTGGGCTTAAACGGATATCTGAAGCACCGAATATTTCATACGAACGCGTTCATCATATAGTTCACGTCAATTTGAAAATGAGAAAAAGTGCTGCAAAATGGATCCCCAAATGTTTGAATGTTGATCAAAAGCGTGCAAGGGTAGAAGCATCGCGTTCGATCTGTGCTCGATTTGAAAACGATGTAGA
This sequence comes from Coccinella septempunctata, assembly GCF_907165205.1. Classification (NCBI taxonomy): domain Eukaryota; kingdom Metazoa; phylum Arthropoda; class Insecta; order Coleoptera; family Coccinellidae; genus Coccinella; species Coccinella septempunctata. The sequence goes on from NC_058196.1 coordinate 20,575,190, forward strand.
CTTCTTAAACCGAATTGTTACTATGGATGAGACTTGGGTACATTTCTACGATCCAGAAACAAAGCAACTATCGATGGAATGGCGACACTGGTTCTCCAAGACCTAAGAAGTTTCGTGTTCAAAAAACTGTTGGAAAAGTTCTTGCTTCAGTTTTTTGGGATTGCCATGAAGTAATCATGATTGATTTTTTGGATAAGGTTAGAACAATAACCGTAGATTACTATTCGACATTACTGACCAATCCAAGGGAAAAAATTTAAGAGAAAAGACGCGGAAAGCTATCCAAAGGTGTTTTATATTTGCAGGGCAACACCTCTGCACACAAATCTCATGTTGCCATGCAAAAAATTCGTGATTTAGGATTTGAATTACCAAAACATCCCTCTTATTCACCAGATGTGGCTTCATCCGACTATCATCTCATTCCGCAACTAAAAAAAAGTTTGAAATGACGTAAATTTTCTTCCTACGAGGAGGTAATAAAAGCTGTGGAGGTCTGGTTCGCAGAGCAAGAATAAATTTTTTTTTTGGAAGGTCTAGAGATGTGGCAGGTTCGCCACATGTATCCAATTATGAGGAGAATATGTTGAGTAATAAAATATTTTGACATTGAAATTTTGTTTGGTTCTATAGTAGGCTAAGAATTTTTGATTTATGATATGATTAACACGAAGCGCCGGGCATGAGCACGAATTTTAATTTTTTTTTGTAATTTCTAGTGTTTACGTAGTGGAAACAAGTCTTAGGCCAGGCGCAAGTTTGTGAGGTTAGTGATAGTCCGAGAGCTGGCAGCAAAAACAACTACCTCATAAGTTACCAAAGGTTTGGTTTGGCACTTTGGTTCAACTTTATTACCAAAACTTGAAACCGCTCGTCTGCCGGGCGTGAGTGGTCGCCTTATGGGATAAAAAAAATTGAAAAGATGAGAAAAAATCGATTGGAACTTCCTAATAGTTACCAAGATGAATGTTGCGTCAAAATGGTCTAGGATCTTAACTGAATTGAAATCGCAAGCGTCTGCCAACAGGGGTGGTCGCTATTTTGAAACAGACGCTGTCAAATACAGGGTAGTCCAGATCATAACCAAAAAATTTTAGCCACGTATTCTACATCAAAAATAAGCCCTAGTTTGTCATATGAACATATGTCGAGAAATGTTTCCTCTCCGAGATACGGGGTGTTGAACTTATAGAAAAAAAAATGTTTTTTATTGATAACTTTCACACTGCTTGAAATATTTTTATGAAATTTGAGACATAGGTTTTGAGCGTCAAGGAGCACTTTTTGCATAATATCATTTCTTTTCTATTCTACCTGTGGCCTCCGTACTGCAGCGAGACTGAATATTTTCAGATGAAAAAATGATACGCCACTGGTTTTTCCGACAATAAAAATTACTTTTCAAATCCTTATTTACTTTGGAGCAAATTCGGTCTCTTGACTTTTTGCTGTACGAGGCACCGTTTCCTGTTGAAAAAATAAAACACATTCTCATGCATGAAGAAATCGCAAAAATTTGATATAGCAATAAAAAGCCCACTACGGTTTTGTAGCAATTTTCTAAGATTAGATAAATTCAACACACACCCAACTCCTATTTTTAGGGTAGATTAATTTGATTAAAAAACTTAAATGACAGTTTTGGTTTCCAATTACTCGTTTCAATACAAGCATAACCATAAAAAACTGTAATTTCTTTATTGTGGAAAGCAAAGTCTGCCATGGAGGATACTTCGTGAATTTGATAGGAATCCAACAACAAGCAGTCGAATAGCAGCTCGCACAATTCGATTTTCTCAAAAATTCTTGCAACCCGTCCAAGGTTTACGAGAAGGTGATGAACAGCGAAGGTTATTTTTTTGCCAATGGATTCTTCGTTCAATTGAGCAGAAGAGAGACTTTTCAAATACCATATTATGGACTGATGAATCGTGTTTTAGTCGTCGTGGCGTGGTAAACTTTCATAACCAGCATGTATGGGTCCACGAAAATCCACATCCCATTCGACCAAGAATTTAGTGTTAATGTTTGGCTTGGAGTTCATAATAATCACCTATTTCTTACCAGAACGAGTTAGTGGTGAAAATTTTTTACAATTTCTAATGGCAGAGCTTGCAAATATGTGGGAAAATATTCCAGTAGAATCAAGATTAGCGGCTTGGTTTCAACTTGACGGTTGTCCAGCCCACTTTCATAGAAATGTGAGGAACTGGTTGGATAATAATTTTCTAGAAAGATGGATCGGACGTAATGGGCCAGTCAGTTGGCCTCCACGGAGCCCCGATATTACCCCTTTGGACTACTTCGTATGGGGTTTTTTGAAAGAAATATGACTCCTGTGAACTCAAGGGAAAAACTTATTGGCCGTATTCAAAATGCTTGCGACGAATTGAGAAATCGAAATTTAGCTGCTGCTGTCGGATCTGTTAGACGTCGATGTGAATTATGTGTTCAGCAAAATGGGTCATACTTCGATCGAACATCTTCTTTAAGTTTGTTTTAACTGTGGTTGTTAATGCTTATTTTTTTTTAGTTACACGTTTCGTTCACAAAAATAGTCTTATTATTATTATGTACCTACCATATCAAATTTTGGCGATTTCTTTATGCATGAGAATGTGTTTTATTTTTTTAACCGGAAACGGTGCCTCGTACAGCAAAAAGTCAAGAGACCGAATTTGCTCCAAATTGAATAACGATTTGAAAAGTAATTTATATTGTCGGAAAAACCAGTGGCGTATCATTTTTTTATCTGAAAATATTCAGTCTCGTTGCAGTACGGACGCCTCTGGTAGAGAAGAAAAGAAATGATATTATGCAAAAAGTGCTCCTTGACGCTCAAAACCTATGTCTCAAATTTCATGAAAATATTTCAAGTAGTGTGAAAGTTATTAATAAAAAATATTTTTTTCTATAATTTTAACACCCCGTATCTCGGAGAGGAAACATTTCTCGACATATGTTCATATGACAAACTAGGGCTTATTTTTGATGTAGAATACGTGGTTAAAATTTCTTGGTTACGATCTGGACCACCCTGTATTTGACAGCGTCTGTTTCAAAATAGCGACCACCCCTGTTGGCAGACGCTTACGATTTCAATTCAGTTAAGATCCTAGACCATTTTGACACAACATTCATCTTGATAACTATTAGGAAGTTCCAATCGATTTTTTCTCATATTTTCAATTTTTTTTATCCCATAAGGCGACCACTCACGCCCGGCAGACGAGCGGTTTCAAGTTTTAGTAATAAAGTTGAACCAAAGTGCCAAACCAAACCTTTGGAAACTTATGAGGTAGTTGTTTTTGCTGCCAGCTCTCGGACTATGAGGTGACGCAGCGTTTTTGTAAAACATAGAAAAACACAAGACCGCGCAAATAAAGCGTGACAGTGACTTGTCAGATAGTTTGTGCAGCGCAGGAAAAAGCTGCGTCACCTCATCAACCTGCGTTTCTATTTGCGTCTGGCCTTAACCTAGTCCATACACGCTTCTCATCTAGATTTATATATTTTTTTCAGTTTGGCGAAAAAGAAGAAAAGAATATGGGAGAAACGATGAAAAACAAACCCGCGACTTCGATGCTGTAATAATTCAATGTAAAACGCTAGTAAAGATATAATTGCCAGAAACGAGAAAGCTCACGATGGGGAAAACTAAAAAAAAACCTCCAATCATCAAAAGATTTGCGCGACATTCCTGAAACTCAGCTACGGCCTACGATGTCATCACAATCCTAGTCCAAATCGAAATGATCATATATTAATCGTGCCTCTTTTTTTCAAGGCCAACCGCAATCTAAATTGAAAATAGTATACTTTGTGGCAAAATATGACAATATGATATATAAATAAATTTAGATTTAGACATTTGTCATAATTTTTGCTCTCTGAGGAATAGAAACTGTTGAATATACGCATTCAGCATTTACACAAATAATTCCCATATATGATTGAACATCTAAGGAATTATGAAATTTTCAATTGAAGAATGAAAAGCCATTCTGATATTTCACGTTATGCCATAGTGGGCACAGCAAACTTCATTTCCAAGTCGGCTGCCAATTCATAAAAATCGCGTTTCTCAAGTAAAACACTCAAATTGATTGATTTTCTCATCCCTGGGGACGAAACATCTCTCAGCTGAATAAATTCGAAGGTGATATCGAACCGGGTATAAATCCAATCGTTTCCAGCAAGGAAAACAGAAACCGAATGAATCCGAAATCTACACAATGAGTTCACGATTTAAATTCGAGGATGTTTGGAGTATTCCGTTCGGAAGCTACCCCAAGGGAATGACTAACGTTTATCTTGTTAACACTCAGGAGCTACCGACGATCAAGTAGAACTTCCCGGAATCAGTTAATACAAGGCATTAGGTATTTGTTCAGGAGGGTAGGGGTGAGAGTGACGCGCGTCCAAAGTTTTTGGGGTTTCTAAGATGCGAGAGATTATACACGCTTTCTAAGGTTGGGTAAGCTGGAGAAGGTAATTTAAATTTTCGTCGCAGGAGGTATAAACAAACATACTGTTCGGAATCTATGCACTGCGTTAACTGGAAGGAGGGTGTGAGCAAAGATTATAGAGTAGAAAGATGGGAAACGAGACGACTAAAGCGATTTGAGCGCCATCTGTGTGTCACGCGTGTTTTTAAGACGCTAGGACTGGTAAAAATATTAATTTGACTGCCATTTGCAGAAATATATGAACTTTTTTAAGATTTCAGACGTCAATTTTGATTGAAGAGGTTTTGAATGTTTTGATTCTCATTCCACTTTTTGTTTATCTGGCTCGTTCTAGTTGCTGATTTTCGAATTTTTTTGTCTTATTTCTTGATGAAAACATCAAAATATTGTTCGAAAATTATTGAATGGTGAAGAACGGTGGATCAAATAATAAAATATATTTTACGTGATTGAGTTTTTCACTCAACTGAGGAAAATGGAAGCGTAAGTATTAAAAATCGTAACATGTGAATCGGTCATTCATTGATTTCTTATTTTCAGTGCTCCGAAGTGGATAAAATTCTCAGGGCTTGAAGACAATTACTTCAGTAAACACTACTAACTACACCATGTGCAATGAACATTTTACTGCAGGTCAATTGAGAACTGTTCATCGACGTAAATTTTTGAATGCAGAAAGCATCCCTTGCATGAACGGCCTATTAAGGGGAAATTATGATCTTTATAGGTCCATTCAATGATTCTCAATTGCTACTCTTTCAATATATTCAGAAATGCAGAGGTTTTATTGATTTCCATTTGGGAACCGAGTGTCAAATTATTGTTTAGAAAGTCAAAGTTTTATGAAACCTGCTGTGAGTGTTTTGTTCATTCATTAATCAATTTGTATATTGTGTCATGAAGAGACCATATCATAAGGAAATCATAAAAAAAGCACCAAGAAACTATACTGACATGCATTGCATATGGCTGTAAGGTTTTTTTTTAGTGTGGTTCTGAAAATTCTTTAAATAATACCTACATATGTAAGTAACTGGAATATGTATGCTATGATGGTATATTGAATATTGGTTCATATTGATTTCTGATACATGTATATTTTACAAATTCAACTTCATTAATTCAGAACAACCTTTTGTACAGAAACAACACCTTCGACGTATAGCAGATCACCAAATACTTTATTGTCCTAGTTTAAGCTTCATTTATTGCCCACTATTTAAATTTTTGTAAGTTTTTTATGAATTGCAAATAAACATATAGCACATCCAACAGCGTTTTTCGTTGATATCAATTGATTCCAAACAATGTTTAGATGAATACTAACATCCTGATCACAAAGCAAAACCATACTTTTGTTTTGTCGCTCAGGATGTTTGTTTTCTGAAAAAGAAGAAACAAAGTCAATATTGGAATGCAATATGAGAAATAGAATTCGAATTTCGCGCCCCTCAATTAAAAAACAGAAAACTGTTATCAAAAAGTTTTCCTGTATTGACAGTGCGTTTTTAGCGCCATCTCATTGTCACGCGTGTTTTCACTGGCCAAAATGTAGTCGGTTTTTAGTACTAGCGATATGAGGGCGTTTCCTATCTTTCTACTCTATAATCTTTGGGTGTGAGTTTTGCGTGATAGGGAGATTGCGAAACGTTGCACTTGCAAGATTTCGTTATACCAGATTAGACCCGCGGCTACGTCTATGTTTAACACCACTCGTATTCTCTATACTCCCTTTAGATAATGGATTCAGTTATGATTTCTTTCTTTGATGTGATCTGTAATCTACAATCTATAAATTTCGAACCATAGAACGAACGATTTTTAGCGTGTCTATTCATGCATAACTTTGTATTGGCTCTCTGTAAATTTCATTCCGGACCGTTTTTATTCCTTTTTCAGTTCTGAAAGACGATGTGGAACCATGAGAAACATCCTGAATTTGGAGATAATCGAATTGTTTTTCGCTAGTACCGATAAACCAAAGTCAAGACATTTTCATCGAAGCTAATTTCAGCTATTTTCGGCACATGAGAGACATACCGTTTACACACCCCACCAGTTGGTACAAAAGGAGATGTTACCCCACTGGTCAATCATTCTGTCTTGAGTATTTATGCGGTAGCTGGAGTTAATTACTTCTGAGTAATTCTGATCATTCTGTACTGAATATTCGAGTAGTTATAATTGAAAAGTGATAACTTCATTCTAGTTTTTGAGTGTTCTGTAAGAGTTTTGCAGTCCTAACTTACAGTCATTCGAATTTTGATAAGTCCGGTGTAGGGTAGCGATTCTGACAGTTCTGCTTGCGCCGATTTTTGCCGAGCCCGTTTCTGAAAGGATGAAGATTTTTGTCAAGTAAACTGCGAAGGAAGCCACCGGTGCAAGGCCAATTGTTGAAACCTATACTCCAGACGAGCCGTCCAGAGTCCAGAGGTAGGACAATATTCCTTACTTTCATCTGAAACCTCAGCCTCCACCTTGACCCATCCTTTGCCTCAATTTGTGCTCTATCCCTTCTGTTAGTACGATTCTCTGGTGGTGTGAAAATCCGGGGGGAACACAACGCACTTAGGGATGAACTGCCTTTCTTTTCCTAACTTGCCAGTATCCACCACAACTGTTAGTACGAATCTCTGCTGGTGTGAAAACCAGGGGGGAACAGAAAGCACTCAGAGGTGAACCGCCGTATTTCTGTGCCGTCCTGCCCAAACCCTAACCCTGCTGAGCTCCGACATCATTGCCCGTTGGGTGTGAACCTTGGTTTTGGCTGGCGAACGAATCCGTAACACGGATAGGAGATCGGATGCTTTTTTTTTCTTTCCGTTCAACTCATTCCGTGAATTCACCACCATTGCTATTTTTATGTAAGTTCGAGAAAAACCCTCTTAATTGTATAATGTAGACTGTTTTTATTCCAGCTATTGCACTTTGATTTCCACTTGACTGATTCAGTTTATCTCCCAGTAAATTGGTGGATTTAAAGAGTCGTATAATGCTGCGTATTGTGTTCCTTATTGCGAAACAACGAATAAACTTTGTTCACTCGGATTTTGACTTTCATTAGTTATCGGTAACACCCTAGATAACAAGGATGTCTTCGATTTGAATTCACCAGGGTAGGTTTGGTATGTTTGCCTTTGAAGAGTAGCTGGCGCTCTAGACAACCGAGGAAACGTGGTTAAAATCTGATTCTTTTTCAGCTTTTTCGATTATTTGCATGTAATCTTAACCCAGTCGAATCTTTTTGAAATTTTGTCTATTTGCTTGTCTCGGTTGATATCCGAATTGGCTCACTGCACCTTGACAGAGTAGAGTGGAGTAAAATAGAGTATAGTTAGAGCGGAACAGACTTGAGTGAAATAAAGTTGAGCAGAGTTAAGTGATATGGATATTAGAGAAGGGCAGAAATGGAGGGAAAATAAAAGGCGAGTGGAGGGTGGAAATATTCGATTGATAAATATTTCAGCGACTTCAGGATTGAGTATCCAAATGTTACTGTAGATTGTTATCGATCTATTCAAAGTACTATTTAGCAATGTGATAGCGTTTTCAGCGAAACAGATAGCGTTCAAAGAAAAAATTGTGTTATCAACCAAAGAACAGAACCCTAGAGTAAATCAACAATGTTGAAATTGTTATGACAGAAGCTCCACGAACATCTCTGCGGGTTTTCTCTCAACTATCTGGAGTATTCGTTGGCACATCTCACACGACTTCAAAGAGACAGCAATTCGTTGCTTTATTGAAGATTGACGTATTATCAGAAAATTGAAAATGTTGATTATCCTCGTAGAATGGCTTTCTGTCAGTGATTTCTCAATCGTTTTGTTGATAAACTCGAATTAATGTTTGTTTTTCTGATGAAGCCTCGTTTAATCTTTCCAGATATGTCCACTCCGAAAATACGATCGTATGGAGTAGTCAAAAACCTGAAAATTTCATTCACTTTGCTCATTACCAGCCAAAAAACTTAGAGGGTCAATATTGTACACGAAATCATGATATAGTTGAAAATTATTCAGTCATCAGTTCAGATGAAGTGATTTCTTTGATTTCACGTTTTCATCATTGCTTTTCGATGAATAATCTGTTTGTATTTGTTTATCCATAATTTTTCGAACTTTATTGAATCGAACAATTTTTAAGGGTGATTTTTGGTTGATTTATTTTGACTAGCTTTCGCTACGGATAACCTCCTGATATCCTCATTAATTCTGATAACGAACGACAATTAAAACTACGATTTCCTATGTGCGACAGTAATTGATTGCGCCCTTGCGAAACTAGAGTTCGTTACAATAGCCCCAAACAGCGCTTCCAGAAAAAAAAAACTTATGACAGCGCAAGAAACCTGATTGATGGAGGCAGCCGACCGGTAGGCTATTAATTCATCGAGATCGATGGAAAAACTATACCCGACAAGGCGTCGCTTCGCGTCTTGTCGGCATCCCAGTATGCAACTCGGTATGCAATTTATATCCGGCAGGAGATGTGCCTGCGGCAATTTTCACCCCAGTGGCGGTCATATGAGAGGTGCATTATGTTTTGCGAATTTGATGGCACGTTAATGTTGAATCATGCAACATGAAATATTCCGCATCGTATCTCATCTTTTTTGCTGCTACAGCCCAGGCAACTTAGGTCAAAAAAAGGCTGTGCTTCCTAATAATCACGACCAAGCCGAAACTGATTAGAATCGACGTTGCGTTACTGAAATTTAACAATTTTTTTTTCTAGTTCAGAGATGACAAAAAATTAGTAGTTTTCATTTAAGAAAACTACACTTTGCCTCGTGAGTCGGAATGTAGGAGAGGAACTTTTTTTTAAGAATGTCAGTGAATTCAACGCAAATTTCAGATCTGTAACTTCAAAGACAAAAAAATTATGAGAACTCGTAGAAATCGTCAAAATCTCAAAACGAAGAATCGTAGGAAGCTAGTGTTTTAAACATTTTCTGTTTCTCTGAAAAAGTGTTCGGAAGATGTCATCTGTTTTTTTCTAGCTCATCTAGTTTCCGAGATCCCCTCACTGAAAATTGAGTTTGGGACACCCTGTGCACCCGCAGGGTTGAGTAAAGTGCCGATTTCATAACGGTACATATATGTACTAGTACAAATGTACTAGATAGTTTTGGAAACCAAAATCTAATTGTTTCGAAAACATGTCTCCAGATCTCTCGATTTGAAACCCTACTAAGATCGCTTAATCTCAGGGTACAAAACTTTTTCCTGGAGGTACATTTTGGTACAAAACTATTCATTCGTTAATTCATTGCTGTATCCTGTTACCGAGAATAAATCTACAAAAAGAGAAATGAAACTATCGGTGCGATCAAACTTATAATTTCTTAAGACTGCTTGAGACTGTGTGTCCTCCTGTGACTGAAGAGACCCAACCGTGACCTATAGATCCTTCCACTCTCCGGGCATGGATAGTCACCAACCAGATCTGGCCGCCGCTGTATTCTTCTCGAGTCTCCATTATAACTGTGGACCAAAGATCTCCACTGTGATCTGTCTAACGCTAGTTGTGCCCCAGTTATAATTGGCATTAACTGATTTTAGGGATTGATGCATTATATCCTTAAACCGCCTGTACTGGACTACTGGTTTCCGAGCACCCTCTGTGAATTCGCCATACAGAGCTTTTTTGGTGAGTCTTGGGTCTTACGTCCTCAGAATGTCCTTCCATCTGAGTCGGGCCATCGTTACTTGAGTCTCAATTGTTATAAAACTCGCGCGCTGCAAGACTTCTGCATTTGAAACTTTATGGAACCATCTGATGTGCATTATTTGACGTTGTTGCGTTTGTTGAAGCTGTTCAATAAGTCGCTTGTAGGTCGTCCAGCTTTCGCTTCCATAAAGTAAGGACCACTGCTTTGTAAACAGCTGACTTAGTCTTCAGAGTGAGGTCGTGATTTTGAAACTCTCTGTCCTTCAGCTTCCAGAATGCCCGTGATGCCGAATTGATACGTTTGTGTATTTACGTGTCCAGGTTAGCCCTAGTATTTATAGAGCTTCCCAAGTATTTGAACTGCTCAACCTGTTCTAGAGTTTCATCCTCCAGGCTGATATCTGTTTGAAGGCTTTCGTGCGGACTTACCAGGATTTTGGTTTCGTCAATATTGAGTCTTAGGCCTAAAGCTTCGTATATATGTTTATAGGTGACCAACCTGACCAACATTATTTGCAGATCCTCTGAGCTGTTAGCGATAAGTGCGCAGTCGTTTGTATATTGAAGTTCCGTGATAAACTTTGTACGGGTTTTTGCTCTGAGGCGCTTCAGGTTAAACAGGCCTCTATGAAATCTGAATCTTATTCCAACACCTCTTACAGGCATACTCATGTCTGCAATTATCGAGACAGCTAAGTAAAGTAAAGACGCTAACACGCAGCCTATTATTATAGCGTTAAAACAAGTGAAAAATTTAAAGTTGAGGGGGTTGGATTGGAGCCATGGACCTATTTGAGTCGTATAAGGCTGTGGTTGGATCTGATTACCCTTGTTCTTCTGACTCTCTCAAGCCGTTCTTGGAGATAGGCAATAGGAAGATAAGGAGATTTATCATCGATATTGTCGAGAAAAATTACTATCCCAAAAAAGAAGATACCGTAAGAACAAGGGTAAGCCAGATGCTTATATATGCTATATACTACTATCTATGCTATATACGACGCATATACAACATCCAGGAATGTAAAAAATGCTATTTCATAATTATGTTGAAATGAAATTTACTATTACTTGAAATGAATATGTGTTTCATAATTCTTAAGAAATTTAACACATGAATATAGAAATCACTATTTCCATTTAATCGATTCATTGTCAATATTTTTTTCTTAAAGTGAAACAGATGGTTCGGCTCCCCAAGACACAAGAACTCAGTTTCTTCATTTGTCAGTTTCTATTGCTCTGCCTGATCAAGCACTTGAATGATTCGTAGACCCAAACTGAAATGAAACTACTATTCTTATCCATGTTTTGGCTGAAACCTTGCACTTCAACATAGGAAAATTCACGTATTTCTCCGGTATAGTAGTAATAAAGCGAGCGCTTCTTTCGAATCAACAGGGTTTCCTCCTGACTTATCTGGCACGACATGTTTCGTAAACACAACTCTTATAGGATTCGCTGTCCGGAATTAACAAGGCATTAAGGTTATACGGTTTCGCGAGGATCACGCTGTCATTGATAGGGGTTCATTCCAGGGAAAATGCGATAGCCATAAATCCGAATCTAAATGTTTAAATCCAATGAATCATGGATTGAAACGTGCTCTGCATTGTGTAGTAATCGAATGAGTTATTTGTAGATCATACTTCAATTCTCTAGGTTTTGCATAGGTGGAATAAGCTAGTCTACCAGTACAAACCGGTATTTCATATAACCTAAGATCACGGCTGGATGACAAATAATATTTTGGAGCCAATCCAGACTCTGCTTCACCTGCTCCAGGGAAACTGCTGAATGCATTTTTGTAGGAAAGGCTACAGGAGTACTTTGGGTGTAGAAAACTGGGATTGTTTTATTCACTCTCCACCAAAAGTCAAAGCTACACTTTTCCTATTACTGAATGAAATGAGGATATTACTGACATAACTCCAATTTCTGAACAGTCAACAAATTGAACAAGAAGAGGAAGATGGGAGAGAACAAAAACTCAGGAACGAAACAATGACAATATAGAACTTGCTGTACAGTTTGATGATGAATAAATGTGATTTTTGAGCTGCCTCACTTTTCATTATATAGTATGTCGATTTGAAAAAGTTCTACCATTAATCATGACCCCCATGCTGAATCTGAAAAAAGAGGTAAACTTTGGTTCTATAGGGACATTTTATACGGTTATTTCCAATCAATTTGTATTAACCCTGTGAGCCTGAAGACATCCACCCCTGAAGGAGGGGGTTCAGTGGATGGTATTTCGATTGCCTTTTCAGAAATGCCGTATAATTCAACTTTTTTGTTACTGTTTCCGAAAAATGAATGAAAAAAAAAAGAATAGTTACACGCAATGAAACATGAAAATAATAAAAAATTTTGTATACTTTCAAAGATTTTCGCAACGTGTTCATTACTCTGTAGTAAAAAATATGTCTTATTTTCAAAGTTAGCCCTTACGTTTCAGAAACTTCAACTTGAATTTTTCGGCATGCTGTATCCTTACTTTCAGTTCTTCAACATCTCGTTTCTGTGTTTTTTACACAACCGACTTTGAATGTCCCCAGAGGAAAGAATCTGAAGGTGTCACGTCTGGGGAACGTGGTGGCCATTCCATAGACCCTCTCCTACCAATCCATTTCTCTTGGAACTGATCTGTGATCCATTGTCTCACTGAATTTAAAGTCATTTTTGATTATCAGAACTTAGTGTGGCTCCCTGATCATTTCCAAGAGGAATGAATTGGTACAAGAGGGACAATTGAATGGTTATCAAGCTCCTCAGACTTGACATCTATAGATTTTTGTCTTCTTGCGACATTTAAAGTCGGTTTTTGTATGAAACACAGCGACCAAATATGGAACAATTGGAAGTAGGAATACTCTCAGGATGCCAAGAAATTCAAGTTGGAGTTTTCTAAAACGTTAAGGTCAAATTGGCAAATAGTTTATACTTTCGTTTACAAAATAATGTTCCACATATTTTGTGAAGAAATTATTTTTCAATTTCCTGTTTTCATGCAACTCTTGCTATCGTTACTATTCTACTATTGTTTTTCGGAAGTATTAACAAAAAAATCAAGTATATGTGTTCAATTTGGAAAGACAATCGAATTACCTTTAAAACAAGGTGCCCCTCAACCCCCTTCCCATTTAAGATTTAAGAGGTTGCTTTCATCACGTCACAGGGTTCATACAAATTGACTAACCGTATAAAATATCCCCCTACGAACCAAAGTCTACTTCTTTTTGCATTTTTTTCTGATTTTAATTGGAGGCCCAGAGGTGGTAACTTTTCAAATTGACACACTGTATGCTGAATTTTCAGCTAGTTTTCCCCCAATCTAGATATGAAGCAATGAAAACTCTTTCGAACTAAAAACGAAAATACAAAATTTTTTTTTTCACCTTCATGTGTTATTCAATCAAGATGCCTGGTTCGCTATCACAGTAGAGTATCTCCAGGTAAATGGGCAATAGGGAATACTCCTCCTGACGAAAATGATGTATTTTTTATGAAATATAATTGAAACGTCACATTTTCAAATAACCAATTCAACCGTTTCCCAAAATAATTATTTTGTACTTTAAAATGAAAAATAAAAATAGGTATTCAAAATTTAAAGCGTTCCGTTTCTATTGCACAAGTTGCCAACATCGACTGAAATATGGGTTGATAATAAAGGACAACAAATACACTATCTTGATGAGATAGACGAAGATGGCTGTCTATGAAGTCTGCGACGAACGGGGAAGTTCGTAAAATTTTATGAGATTTTTATGGCCGGTTGCTGTTGAGGCTCGTAAGCGAGTACGCGCCTTAGGGTAATGTCAGACGCGGCGGTTTTGACCGAGACGGTTCTCGCTAGCGACCGCCTGTTCGATGTCACACGCGTCTATTTTATCGCGTCGGTTTATATCCAAAATACAAGGCAATGTGAGGTTGTGAATAGAACGATAAAACCGCCGCGTCTGACATGTTCCATATACATACCACTGATGACTGTACGAAAGGCTCATAAAAACCGAGACGGATAGTGGTCCCGACGACCCTTCGAGTCGGTTTTAAAATCGCCTGGCGATTCATACCGCTACGTTTAACATGGTCCATTTGAAACCCATTGACGACTCTCCGATACGGTTCTACTCTCGAGAAACGTCTCGGACAAAACCGCCGCGTCTGACATTACCCTTATGAGGGCTGTAATACAACAGCTGTTATTTTATAAACAAGCCATTGTACTTTTTATTTTCTAGTAGGCGCTGTTGTCGAATCGTAAACTAGAAACGAAACAATTTAAATTTTAAAACCTCATATTTGAAGAATGATTTTGAATAGTTTCCGCGTTCAGGTGAATTTGAAAAATTCATGAACAAAAGTCATAATTATTCAGTTTAAACTTGCATATGCTGTGATAACCCAAATTGAGGAGAATTCTCCATTCGATTCTTTTCGTTAGCCTGCGCCACATTGACTAAATAGATTTTCTATATCTTTGCAGTTTAGTGGAAAGAAATAGTCATAGTCAGCATGTTAGGATGACCTCATGTTAACATAATGTATACGATATTTTGTTGAAATTCTTTGGTTACGACGAGAAAGGTTGGAAGTTAGATTAAATATATTTCGAAATGATGAAAACAGTCCAACGAATCCTACAATAAATTCCCCAACATAAATTCTTTCACGTCAACAACATATAATATTAGATCCAAGGGTAGGATTTATGGTTGGCTAAAAGATTTCTCAGTCAAAAAAGTCAACGCCCGCTGAATGAGGTATTGGTTCCATTCTGAATGAACTGATTTTTCCATGTCCAACAAATCTCGCCTTTGCTGTTAGAGGGAATCTTTGCTTATAATAGTTGAAGTGAGTAAAAAATAAAAATCACTCAATCATTTTTTCGTAAAACACGAGCCAGTGGTCTTCGATACAAGTATAACATAAATATTCCATTCAGTGCTTTCACTCTGAAAAACTTGATGAATGGTGAAGTGAAGCAACTGTGGCCTAAACAAATAATAATACGATTTAACCACTTGGGATCTTGTGTTTTGAAGCGAAGCCCTCTGTTCTGTCACCCTTCAATAAATTGGTGGAGCAAGACCATTCTCCACATGTTGGCGATTTCTTAGCGAAATCGGAACCACTGTAAAGAATATAAAGGCTAATTATTACAGAAATGTATAGGGTGGTTCGTAAGTTAAGACGAAAATTGATAAATCGCCCTGTATCTTGCTCAAAAAGATGGTAGACCTTTATTTAGAATGATTTCTTCGGTGAAAGAGGAAATAAATATGCCCTTCCATGATATTCCCAAGTCATAACAAAATATTTATAATGATGTTCGAAATTAATTTTTTGTCGGGTTTGAAATAAAAGGAACTTCAAACAGCAATCCTAACTAATTTCCATTATATGGGAAAACACAAAAGAAATATTAATGAACAAAAATTCTAATTAGAGCACGAAAGTATGAATTACTTATAAGCTTGTTCTGTTCCCATAACTGCAAATTCATTAAAGACAGAACGTTGAAGAGATCCTTGAATTATACTTTATTCTAGCATTGTTCTTCCGAAAACTTAGATCGCTCCCGAACTATTCAAGATAATTCAGTGAAACAACTCAACTCTCTTCAGGCAGACCCTCAAGCTTTATTCTGTACAAACTGGACGGGATTAATCTTAATTAAGTTGCGGTTGTTTTCATTCTACTTCATTCATTAACTTTATGGCATGAGTTATCTGTCGTTAATTTACATTTTCAGTGAGGGACGTTATTTTTCAGCGATTTTCAATTATGATATCCATGAAATTTCAACTTCAGTACATACTTGAAAGGAAATTGGTAGGTGTCCTGTATTAATGGATTTCTCAAATTGCACATATGATGTAGATGACCTGAATTTTCACATTTTTCGCGATTCTAAAATAAGCAGTACAGTTTGCCAAATATACGTACATTTATCAAATGTATTCTCCTTATTCATACCATTCTCTATTAAGATCGAAACCCCTTTGTAAAGGGTCCACAATCCATGTGAATATTCTATTGTTGTCATTCTCACTGTGAGTTTATCAGCCTGAGCACAAAAGCATTGTGTAAGTAACATGGGTCCACATATATGTAGAAGAAATGCACAGGCAAAGATTCGAAGGTGGCAGATTCTAAAATCCTCTCACATAACGCTCTTCTTTTCACTTATTTAATTGTACAAAGTTTTCGAATAATAATTTCAGTCTTTGCATTCACAATGTTAGCTATAGTTGAAAATTGTTGTAGAAAAGTCAAAATGTTTTATAATAAGTTCTCATAATTTATTATTTGTTCTAGTTTTTTTTTTCATTGATTTTCACAAGAGAAAATATTGAGGGTACACTAGGAGAATCTTCATTATTTGATATTACTATGATGTGAATTTTTTTTAAGTAGTTAAGTATGTAGTATAAAAATGTTACCTACTCTTCTTATTTTTGTTCTGAAAGATAAATAATCAACAAATTGACCTATCCATGCCATGTATTCTTATTCCATTACCCTGTGTGAAGAAATCTCTTTGATGTGTCAAAAGTATCAATGAATTTATTCACCACAGCTTACTAACTGAATTTTTATGACAATGTGGATTTTTCTGAAGATTTTGAGAGAATGGTTCGAAATTTTTTTCTCAAAATCGGTAGCAGATACGACAAAACTACAAGTGATCATAAAGTTTAGTATAACAACAAAGCTTCTCTTTACATTTTGACAAATTAACACTGGTTCCTTAAAAAAAAAGTTCTGAAAGAAAACAGGGAACAATGTTCCTGAAAAAATACACCCTGTAGATTTGCTATCAAAATTGGCATGTCTCATGGTGTGAACTAACAATTTTACCAGACAGTTACGTATAGTTTAATGAAATAAGGGGGCATATTATTCGAAAAAGCAACATATAAATGTGCGACAAGTCTATAACAAAAACTACCACTATTATTATATTTCTACTCCGATAATTGGAAAAACCTAGTCAATAGTACATAAATATTTCAGTTTCGGTGCTATCAAATGGAAAGGAAAATGCAGGGGCATTGAATTCTTGAAAAGGTTCCTCGGACTCCACCTCTGGTCTCTAAGTACTCATCAGCTTCCTCTGTGCGATTGTTTATGCACCTTCTTATTGTGTAAAGTGCAAGTTGCAGACATTACCAGGGTCAGATCCACAAATTTACGATTTCTGGAATTACATCAGTTGGTCTGCCATTGCGCCTCCTACCTGGTTTTGCTTTGACGTGGCAACGTACATAACGTACATCTTGTGAACAAGCATTATCGCCCTCTACGTCTATTCCACTGTTTCAGAGGAATAGGACCATTGTGGCGATTGTGGTTTTTCCTTCATCTCGCTGCGAATAATGTGAATTGTTCATTTCGATTGTTCTATTCTATTCGTTAAAGTAGTTAGGGTTATCAGTGGACTCATTCTTCGCCTTAATTCAACACCTGCAGATTAATTTTATGGTATGTGTTGAACTATGTTCAATTTCCTCTTTTGATCACTGTATATGCGATACACTTAATATGCGAAGATAAACTCTATTTTCTGTGTTAATTTTTATCTCAATGAGTATTACATCACGTACCTACCTATCCCAAGAAAGTAAATTATATCACCTACTTAATATCAATTAATTCCTTCGTGAAAAACATTCGAAAAATTGCTTGAAAATAAATTTTCCATATTTTTTTAGTTCAACGACGGTTTTCACAAATTTTGGTAATCCTGTCGTCATGTTTCCAGGATGAATTCAAATAAACTTCTTCATTTGCGATTATGAACCGATATTGAATGGTACCGATAGTACCGATCAAATGAATGTTTATGGATCCTATCTTCTACAAGAATGTTATACCGATTGCTTGCAACTGGATTATCAATTGAAAACCTATCACACGTTAAAGTTCTGCAAAACCGGGCAAAATATGATGATGTCCCAACTTTGTGTTTCAAAGCACCTCTTAAGCAAATGTTTGAATATTGGAAAATAGAACACATCAACCTATTGGAAAATTAAACTGCTATTAGATTTTTTCTACGAATCTCATCCTTTCATTTTGAGTTTTCAAGAAAAAGCTGAAAGACGGAATTTTTTGAAGAATATTTCAAGAAAATCCGAAAACTGTGGGAATTTCTAGAAAGATCACAAGTTTTACCAGCTCATTCATAAAGGTTCATTATTGATGTCATATCTTTTATGTCCTTGTGAGCTCATATTCAGAATTGTTCACAGGTAGTAGGAATGTCGATGGTCAAAAAACTACTTCCAACTAATGGCGAAGCTTCGTGAATATATCTCCACTTCCTCAGGGATACAAAAGGATGAATTACATTACAGATTTTTTGTGTTCTCTCACGAAAAAATACCGGGCTAAATTAGCCTTTTTCAAAACTCCAAAGAATACACACAAAATTACAGAAAAGAAACAATTACACCAACATGACTAAACACTATATTTTGCCATTCACAATTTTCTTATTCTTTACTCGATTTATTTGGCAGAATGTGCATGAAAGAGGCGAAGAGAGGGGCGTGGCTATCTTAGGTCATGTAGCAATGGATCCGACCTTTAGTACTAGGAAATTGTCCGATGTATCTGGTGTTTCACGCACAACAATCATGAGAATCCTTGTGAACTGGCAAAACAATCGGTATTGGTAAGATGAAAATCCAATATTATTTCGTGAGTTGCATACTCAGCTCACCCATAAATTAAATGTACGGGCGGGAAGTTCTCTTCCACTTTTTCACCTGTCATTTCGCTATCGATGGAAATTTTGAAACGAAATTTCAGTATCCGATAGTACTCGATAAGATCTTCAACATGAGGTATCACAATACCCCCATCCCTGTTCAAAATCAAGGGGGTTGTGCTCACCCCCGTTAGAAGGTTGAAGTTACGGGGATGCAGAGAGCAGAAGAGTTGCTCTCCTTCGAGTCAAAAATTGACGGGTCTGAACGATTTTCCACATTTTCATTTCAGAGCGGGAAACCGAGGTGTTAGGTTCTCGTTGTACCACACTGTATAATATCTGTAATACATCCTTTTGTAGCCCTGAGGAAGTGAAACTTTACTCACGAAATGTCGACATTAGTTGGAAGTAGCTTTTTGACCAGCCACAATTCTACTATCATGTGAATAATATTGGATAGTTCATTATTGAATTCGAGGAAAAAAAACAATCTTTTATCATTCCTCTTTTTAATTTTTTTTCCTTATTTATCAGTTACCAGTCTTTTATTTATTTTATTTATTTATTTATTAATTTGGGACACAAACGGGACGAACCCAAAGCAGTGTCCACAATTCAGTGTTACAGAAAAAAAAAAATATTTTATCCACATATGAACATCAAGCCCTAAATTGAACACATAAATCGATGATTAAACAGAAAATGATATTATTATTCAAAAATTATACAAAACAGTGTGGTATACATAGGAATTCATCTGAGCGACCTCAACAAACCGGTACTACGACTGCAGTTGCAACGGCGAAAATAACCAAGAAGAATGGACCGAAACCTAGAGGCAGAGTCAGAAAATATATCAATGTTAGTGACTTTAGACAGCTCATTAAATGTTTTCATTAATCTGTGAATTGGAGAGTTAAGAAAATAGTAAGTACTCGCAAAGTCAGTAAAAAATGTATCCGTGTGTCGAGTGTTATAAGAGGGAACGACCAACCTTACATAGTTGGACAAATGAGTACAATCGATTTTGTTGTTCACCAGTTTGTAAGTGAACATTGCATCAGCTATCCTTCTGCGATGCTCAAGAGGAATAAAGTTTAATTTCCGATAAACTTCGGATGTATCATTCACAAGAGGGAAGAATCGTCTCTGGCAATGTCTCACGAACCTCCTCTGAACACCCTCCAGTCTATCTATATAAATCCCATAGCGCGGATTCCACACAACAGACCCAAAACATAAGATGCTGTTGACGTAGGCCAGGAAAAGAGTGCGAGCCACGTCGGCACTCCGGAATTCAAATGTTGTTCGAAATATGAAACCAAGCATCCGATTGGCCCTTTTCGAAATATTAAAGATATGTTGATCGAATAGCAATTTGGAGTCCAACGTGATACCCAGATCTTTCACGGAGTTGACGTTAGAAATAGGCTCACCGAAAATTCGGTATGTAACTGGCACAGAGACGGGTTTTCTGGAGAAGGTAATAGAGCAGCATTTAGATAGGTTTAGAAGAAGCTTGTTTTCCTTGCAAAAATCAGCAAATCGATTTAAATCTTCTTGAATACGTACTGTGTCGTTAGGACAGGAAATAGAATGAAACATCTTCAGATCATCGGCATAAAGAAGAACTCTGCAAAATTTAAAACATCTAATAACGTCATTAATAAAAAGCAAAAAAAGTAATGGGCCTAAGTGGGACCCCTGAGGTACACCAGATGTGATATGAACCGCTTCAGATCTGAAACCACCCAAACAAACACGCTGATGTCTATTAGTCAAATAGGACCCAAACCACCGGAGAAGACTCCCACACACACCAAACCCAGCAAGCTTAGAAATCATTATGGAGTGGTCAATTCTATCGAAAGCCTTGCTAAAGTCGGTATAGACAGCCCCAACCGAAAGTCCAGAATCCATATTCTCCAAGATATATTCCACATATAGGGACATATTAGTCTCCACTGAGCGATTTTTCATGAAACCATGTTGTTCGGTGTTCAATATATTCTTGAAATCAAAATAAAGGAAATCCGTCACGATGCTCTCAAACAACTTACCAATCGCGCAGAGTTTAGAAATAGGTCTGTAGTTCTCAACAAGATTTTTATTCCCTGATTTGAATATAGGGGTGATACTGCTAACTTTCCATTTATAAGGGAAGCAACCATCCTTTAAAGACTTGTTGAATAAAATAAATAGAGGTTCAACAATCAAATCGCAACAATTTTTCAGGAAAGAGGAAGGAATACCATCAGGGCCAGGACTCCCATTACGCATGGACGTGATCTTAGTGCGGATATCATCGCGCTCAATATTGAAATTAGATAAATGCAGAGGAACCCCTTCAGAAGGTTCATTATAGGTTATAGCCGAGGAAGGAAGAAAAACTGAGGCAAAATAATCAGAGAACTTATTACAAATTTCCTGCGGGTTAGTCGAGACACCACTGGGTGTACCGACAGAATCAGGCAAACAAGGAGAACCCTTCTTATTCCCCACATATCGCCAGAAAAACTTCGGATCATCCACAATGCTACCCTCCACACTCGCCAAATACTTTTTGTAATCCTCTGAGATCAGATGCCTGGCTCTAGCCCTCAAAAGCCTGAATGTAGCGTAATCCAACGAGTTGGCATACATCTTCCACCGCTTATGAAATTTTTTCTTTTCCCTTATGGTTTTGATAGAAGCTAGGGAGTACCAAGTTGGATATTTTCTGCAGTATTTGGGATAGGAAGGGACTGAACTATCAAATATATCATCCAAAATCTCATAGAATCTATCCACAGCAGTATCTAGATCTTGGTAAGACAACTCGCGTGTCCAATCAATGGCACCAAGAGCTTCATTTATCGCACCAAAGTCAGCACGGTTGAAATTTCGATTGCGTGAATTACCCAAACATGTCTTATGTTGAACAGGAACATTTATATTAAACTGTAAAGTATTATGACTTGGATCTTCAGGAACTAGAGGGAATTCAGAGAGTTGAAAATCGGTTATATTGAAATTGTTATTAAGAACTAAGTCAAGTGTATTGCCGGAGACATTGACAGAGCTGTTGAACTGATTCAAGCCCGAGAGGGAAATGGCGTCCACGAAGGAAGCCGAACAGGGATCTCTAGCATCACTTGGGATACAGAAGGAATTTAGTGGGTTCATATTCCACTTTATTTCTGGCAGGTTGAAGTCGCCGCAGATAACAAAGGTATCGTTACAATTATTATTATTAACTATATCACATAGGCTACTTGTAAAGGAATTTAAAGCCACCATGTCTCTCGGTGGGATGTAGGCACATCCAATGTGAACTCTAGCTTTGCTACCCCGATCAGGAACTATAGTTACCCAAATGTCCTCAGCTTCTGAGCACCAGGAGCTCTCAGAAAAACTCGTGAGATTATTCGAGACTGCCACCAGAACACCACCCCCCCTACTCTTGAGCGACGAGCCAGACCTTCTATCTCGCCGGTAGACTTTATAGGAGTTATCTTAATCTTAATCTGTTCAAAATTTAAATTCGAATATATTGGGAACGTTGGACTTAAATGGAAGCAATGTTTTCAAGCTTGCAGTGAATTTTTCAGATTTAACTGAATTGCGAAAACACGATAATACGGAAGCATCGCTTGCTTCAAACTGTTTGAAAAAAAATCAATTTCTTGGTCTCGTCTGATTCAATAAAAAATCCACTGATGAAAAGTGGGCATGATAGAATATTTCAATATGCAAAAAGTCCATTTTACGTTGTCGACAGGTCATCCGTATTCACCCTAACACCCCTAATAAGGATGGAACGTCAAACATACTGAGCGCGAAGCCCCGCATCTATTCATTCTTCCACGGTTCGCACATCCCCCGAGGTTACTGCCTTTTTTCCACGATGAATAGCGGGCATAACTCTATCTTTCATGAAGAGGCGCCCTCCCAGATAACTTTCAGCGAATCGACTGCTGTTCGGATTCATCCAAAGATGATGTATGGACTGGCCGTATACTCTGGGGGCCGAAGTACAACATAAATTGGGTTTATGGGCCGAATGAATGTGTTTTACGTGATAAAACGTAGGGATTAATCGACCGCATTTGGGACTAAAGAGAAAGCGATTGCATCTATACTTGCGGCGATTGGTAAATGATTATTTCATCAGTATTCAATTTGTTTTGAAACACCCTCAGTTTATAGTTTGATAAGGGGTTACATGTCACTGCGACCTTACATGTCTATTGTGCCCCCATCAGAGTTACGTCCAAGCATAACTTCGTAGCCAGGAGTCCTTACCTTACAACTTATTTCCGTTATTCAGCTTACATACATTTTTTTGTTACAGTCAAAGTAGTTTCGAAAGAGTCCACCGGTGCAAAGGCAATTGTTGAATACGTCCAGTCCAACTGGTAACCCCAGCCTCCACCTTTACTCATCCTTTGCCACAATGTGTGTTTTACCCCAGTACTGTTTGTACGATTCTCTGTTGGTGTAAAAACCCAGGAGCAGTAGAACGCAATCAGGAGTGAACTACCCTTCCTTTTCCTAACTCGCCAGTGTCCACCTCCACTGTTAGAACAAATCTCTGCTGGTGTGGAAACCCGGGGGGAACAGAACGTACTCAGAGGTGAACCGCCGTATTTCTGTGTCATTTTGTTCGACCCTTAACCCTGCTGAATTCCGTAATCATTGTCCGTTGAGTGTGAAACATAGTTCTGGCTGGCAAACGAATCCGTAACACCCGCTGCGCGCTTGAGATCGGATCCCCTTTTCTTTCCGTGAATTCACCACCTTTACAAGTATTACTATTCGTATGTAAGTTCGAGAAAAAAAACCCTAAGTTGTGTGAAGTAGACTGTTTCTATTTTCACTTGACTGATTAAGTTTATCTCCCTGTCAATCGGTAGATTTTTTTAAAATAAACTCTTGTTACTCGGATTTTGACTCTAATTAGTTATCGCTAATACCCTATATAACAAAGAACCTTGTCTTCAACTAGAAACAACCAGAGTAGGTTTGCTTTTTTCCCCTTTTTCCCTTTCAAGAATAGCTGACGCTCGAGACAGAGGAAACGTCCTTACACTAGGTACACCAAATCTGCATCAGCTATAATTTTCACAGTTTTACAAAATACAGATGCCAAAAAAACGAATGAAAAATCTGTCTATTCACCAAATTCGTCCAACCTTTTTCACAAAAATGATTGAATGTGAATTCAGGAGTTGAAAACTTACTTTCTGGTGCTGAATTCCATATATAATTATTGAAAATTATGAAACAAAAAATTGAATCAGAAATGCAACATTAACCTGAAATCTATTGAACCTACCTGTCAAAGGAAATGAGAGATAATTTCTCTGCACGCAATCAATTCTCCATGAATGGGCATAAAAAATGACGAATTGCAATCAATCCAATACCTTGCTCATTGCAGATAGTCTTTTGGAATGTCACTTTTTACAGGACGGCAGTAACGATATGAAGCGATATCAATCATTTCTGAGGACGTTGTCATCCTATCGAGTGAAACAAATTTTCCCCAGTTATACTTAACGGGAACCAAGCTTTAGCGGAAGAACCGCCTCATCATACCAATATTTCACAGTACGTCCTGTATGACATAGAGAACCATTAGCATCCTTCAGTGGCGCAAAACTTATTAAGATATTTTCTCGATATAAGAGCAACAGATTACTTCTGTAAACCATGATTTCAGCTTTAAATCTTCATCAAATCCAGAGATTTAATCAGAAATATCAAGAGATAGCACAATACAACCCTTATAAATTCGACGTACTATAACTTTATGATAATCTGAATCGATTCCAATCCTGTTTCATTATCTGTCAGGAATCAGAATCCGTTCCATGAAAATTTAAGATTTCAGTAACCCACATTTGAAAACACCTTTCATGAATTTGGCATAAAACAATGTTGGATGCAGATAAATGATAATCCGTTACTGAGGATATCATCTGCAAAGAATATTCTGCTAGAATAATAGTTTTTCAGTTCTTTTTTCAATGTTTTGAGTGAAATAGAATCTTGAATGACTCTACAACCAAAGATAATGAAACCATAGTCTATAAAAACTTTTTTGTTGCGAATTACATGTGAAATTACTCTATGAAATTTGGCCAGAGATAACCTGCACACACTAAATAAATTTGGTCGAAATCCGTAGGCATAATAGATATTTTGTTCGATTATCTGTTTGTTTTATTGTGACAGTATTTAAGTGAGAAGATTTACTGCAGTCGCAAGAATTTGACAAAATTTTATCCGGATTCGTTTCTTCTGGTTTATGAATTCACCGATAAGCAGAAGTCAAGACTTCTTAATCAATCCGGTGCTAATTAGCGATTCCGACTGTTCTACTCTAGCCATTTTGTGCCGACCTGGCTTCTTTTTTTCCTAACTTGCCAATGTCCACATCTACTGTCAGTAAGAATCTCTGCTGGCGTGAAAATCCAGGAGGAACAGAATGCACTCAGAGTTGAACCGCCGTATTTCTGTGTCGTCTTACTCAAGGCTTAACCCTGCTGAGTTCCGACATTATTGCCGTTAAGTGTGAACCTTGGTTCTGGCTGGCTAATGAATCCGTAACACCTTTGGCGCGTTTGAGATTGGATTCCCTTTTCTTTCCGTTCAACCCAATCCGTGAATTCACCACTTTTGCATTACTACTTGTATGTTATTTCGAGAAAAACCCTTCAATTTGTGTGAAGTAGACTTTTTCTATTCCACTTACTGCACTGTGATTTTCAATTGACTGATTTAGTTTATCTCCTCGCAAATCGGTGGATTTTTAGAGTTGTTTTATTGGAAGTATTGTGTTCCTTATACGAATAAACTTTGGTAGGACGGATTTTGACTTTCATTGGTTATCGCTAACACCCTAGATAACAAGGAACATTATCTTCGACTCGAAGCCACCTGGGTAGGTTTGTTTTTTTCTCTTTAAAGAATAGCTGGTGCTTTAGCCAACCGAGGATACGTCGTTACACCTCTTTCAACGGAATCTACAATGTCCACATCCCCAAGTATAACCCAACTTCTATCGGTGTTTAGGAAGACGACACCACAATAATAACGCGATCCAAACAACCCCAATTAGCAACTAGATACCTACCTTCCATACTTAACAGACTGTCTGACAGAGCGGTGTAGCAGATCTCAGATCAAAGTGGAACCAAATAATAACGCAGTCCTCTTGTCATAGAGAAAATTTGAACCGTCCGGTCATCCGTACACAACTCTATGCTGTAAATGGCCTAATGGGGCATGTGGCCGGTAGGCCACAGCCGTCTATAGAATAGTTCGAAGACCGTGAGTAGGCGCAGCTCACTCGAAAATAGGTGGGGCAAATGAAATATGAAGCGGTCCAGTTGAGTATTGAATAAGTCATCAACAGTAATAAAATTAAACTCGCACTGGGCGATTGCATTTTTACTGTCCTCTTCTTCCTCATGGCATTCCCTATGTTCGGCATTGAATTCTCCTAATATGTATAAGCGAGCATTTCATTTTACTCCTTAAAATCTAGAGGGAGTAGATGATTTCCAGAAAATTCGCGGCAATTTCAAAGCAGGTACAAATCGCACTAGAGCAGGTGGTGGTAACTTCCATAAACGTTTAGAGCAAATTACGGAGCAGGTACCAATTCTATTGGCCAAGAGTGGCAATGGAAAAAGATAGAGGACAATATCAGCAATATCAAAGTTCTCCTAGTTATCAAGTGCCGCCTGAATAGTAGGAAATTGCTTATAATCACTCAATTTAAGGGGCAGGTAAACGTCGCAATTAGAGGAAATTACGCGACCATCAAACTTAGGCTTCCATAAACAGATTGCTGCCCAAGTATGCCTTTTAGCTTCGTCGATTAATCAATAATCAACTCACCAAATTAATTTTAACTCGAGCACCACTCTCGTATTATGTTGGGGATGACGGTCAAGTTTTAAGGGGTCCTTCATAATGAACAGAATATCCTATATTTGCAGAGCGAATTAACATATGTATGGTCGTGTTCTCAACGAGTTTAGAACTATAACTAGTGTCGCAGTTGCTTTCCCCAGAAGACTCCAAAGCTGTCAGCGGTTATTTGAAGATTGTGGTGAGTTGATGCTGGGGATTTCACTTCGACCACTAATCCTGATTGTTTTCACGAAAAAGTGCTCAAATCGTTGTATGAATCCAGTCAGGGAGATGTTTAGTATACTGACTTTCAAAAATCCTTTGACAAGATAGATCATAATATTTTAGTGAGCAAATTGAAAATAAATTTGGTTTTGCCCCAAACTAATTGACCTGATGAAGTCATATCTAGTAGATAGAGTTTGTATTGTCGGGATTGAAAACTACTATTCTATGGAGAACTGTGCGACATCTGGAATTCCCCAGGGTTCTAACCTTGGGCCTCTACTTTTCCTTTTATTCATAAATGACATAGTAGATAGTACCGGTGTTAACTGGATTCTCCCAGGGAACCAATTCATCGAAAAGATACGAAATTTGAATATAGTGCTACCTCTCAATTAACAAGTTTTATAAGCTACACGGCATAAAAAAGTTAATATTCTGTTTGAAGAGCAGCAATGCAGTCTAAGCAGAAAGTTGACAGACAAAAAAAAAGAGTATAATCTAAAAGCTTTCTCCGAGGAAAGTACAATTTTAAACGCCGTAATTCTTGTGGATACGAAGTTACAACAATTCATTCAAGACTGTCTTTTCGTTGGTTTCAAAAAGCCTAGGTTCAAATCAACCCTATTTAAAATTTCATGAGTTTTATGTGAACAAATAATATATCTATATTCCTATACTCCATTCACATTCATGTTAGCAGTCGGTTGGCCATGAAATAATTTTCTCAGTTTTTGTAACTAGAACCGAGTAAGGTTGTCACTCATGAAACGTCGTTAATGTCATAACGCCGTTGCCACAACTAATATCAATTTTTATAACGAAAATGCCGAAAGTGATTGAAATAAGAGACAAGGTTTCAGGAAGTGCTATTTAGAATTCAGGTCCGCTCATTCAAATAGTCATACGCTGTTATTCTAAAATCCAAAATATGTCTAACGGTAGCGAACATATTCAATGTAAGAGAATTTATATAATGTTTCATCTGAATCTGAACGACTTATATTTCAGCTTAATATTTTCACAATCAGAATGATTGTGAATGAAGAGGATGACAAAGAATTTCCTTCTGTTGGGAGACCCAAAAAGGGGCTGTCATTTGAGAATTTTATGTTTGAGTGAATTAATGCGAAAGGTTTACTACAGGATTTTCGATGAATGTCATCGTAGAATAAGTTCCTGAAATTATAATAGATTTTTCTATTTTTCATTTGACTTGTCCTATACATTGTAAATGTCTTAAGGTACCAATGAAAACCTAATAATTATTATTATATCAATGTATCAACAGCCACAAATACGCGCCAGTTGTCCTGTTAATAATTGTTTATTCATGTGAAATTTTTGTGCAAAGGTGAAGTTCATCTTGACTTGAAACTTCCTTTAATTCCTTTTACTTATATTGATGCAACATGATTTTTGTTGAAAAATTTAACATTCCCATAATTATCTGTTGATTCCTTCGGGAGATACCCATTCCCAACCACTACATATGCATTTCATCTTCGGGTTAATATTTTTGAAATCTTCAACTGATGTAACGTTTTCAAATTTTAGCCAAAGAAGATAAGGAACATTAACTCTGCTAGTGCATATTATGATATACTGATTTCTTGTATTTTCCATGCAAATAACTGGATTTGGTATGCCTTCAATCAGTTTATTTATTTATTTATTTATTTATTCATTAACGGGATAAACCCAATTCTACTTATGGATTATACATAATAATAATAATGAATACATAATTTAATTAAAGTTTGTATAAACTTTAATTATGTTCGTCACATATTTTCCGAAGAGATTCGACATTATGATAAAATACGTAATAACAGAAACTTTTACGTAGAACGGGCAACATAGCATTGATTTAAAACCCAAAAATGTTTTGACAAGCTTCATAACTTCATTTTTGTACTATACAAAGTGAAATATGTCAAATTTTCATGGCAAACCGAGTGCTAAAATAAAAGTGAATGGAGTATAGAAAGTCTTTCTAATAAAATCATTGCTACTGTGTCGGATCCCAGTTATATATTACCATTGGTGAATATTAAGAAATAAATCTTGGCTCTTCAGATATGCCTGACGGTGTGGAACAGCCTGTATTATCCAGTCTCGCAATGCACTAAAGGAATTAAAAGCTTCGCTTTGCATTGATAACGAAAATTCAGAGAGCAGTTTTACTAGTCATTTAGTGCCCATTTCTTTTCCAAATTCAGGAAGGCTGCACAAGACACAAGGTTGAGACAACCACCAACTATAGAGCTGAGGTCGACCAGTATAACTTCGCTCGTTAATTCTATTAGTTAGCGACGAGTTTCCGCTAATCAAAAGACGTCTTGTTCGCAGAGAACTTAGTCGCTAACCCCGACAGCTTTTTAAAGGGTCAAATAAACGTCCCCTGGTTCTTGAATGCATCCCTAGTCAGAAATTCACATGGTAATGGAGGAGTTAAAAGCGTACCATTAGGAGCTCTCGGTCATCGTAGCCGCGGCTGCATTACACCTAGGAATATGGAAGCATTAAAGCGTCCGAATGCAGCAACGTCATTAGTTATTTTTCATTGTTCGGTTGCCGCACAAACGAGAGCATTTTGCGTCTTATTTCGTAATAAGCTTAATTGTAGCAATTTCAACTGATGATTTCACGTTGTAGCTAAACGAGTATGGTGCACTCTAGACTCGTAACATAACAGAAAGGTTTGTTTCCGTTCGAGAAATTGCTTGAATTTTGTGCTGTGGTTGAAGTTGTTCCTCAGACGATATTATCTAATCTCTACAGCTTAAAAAAAACATAGTGAAAGCTGGGTAGTTGAAAGAGTTATTTCAATAACAATGATTATGAATAGGTAACAAGATGTATGAAAAATTAATCATATTAATTAGATACCTATATTAACAGGAATAAAATGCAGAATAAATTGTGATAGTCGATTCGAGAACTCTTTTAAAAACGAATGATTTGTTTTAATTTTTTGTATGGAAGTTCTGAACCTATTGAAAGAAACTATTTCTATCCAACTGTTAATGATTTTATTATGTTAAATTCATATGTCCAATACTACATATATGAATATCAATATGAAAATCTTTAATGAAACTGAATTACATAATTTTCATAAGGATGAAATTTGCAATATTATCTTACTGCTTCTTTGTTGATAACTTCCAGTTAAATTCTATATTTTGCTTTGGTAAGGTATTCGATCTAATATGTTATAATGGTTCGCCATAAACAACAAATATTTCAAAAAATTATTATTCAAATGCAGTTTGAAGTCATTAACTCGTACAAATATTTTAACTGTGGATTTATTAGGTCAAAAGAAACACTTTTTTTTCTATACCATTTTTTTAATTCGGCACTGAAAAAAACGAACTGACCTTCAGAATAACTGTAGCTAAATCTTTGACACTTCACATCTGTAGATCTCTTAAATAGAGTTGTATTCTACCAAAGTACCCAATTTTACGAATATAACAGTTATTTTCATTTTTGAACATGAAATTACTCGGAAACGGCGTATTTTACCAGAAAATATGAAGAATACTTTCATTTTTCAAAATCATGGTCAAAATGACAAAACTAGAAAACATGGGTAGCTTTCTTGTGTTCAAAAAAGATTCTTCAAATAAATGAAAAACTATATTCCGAGATTCATTTCATTCGATGAAACGTTTGTGAGATAGAACAAAAATTAAATATTTTTTATGGCTTTTCAACAGCCTGCATCTTCGAAACTCAGATGATTCGGAAGAAATGGTAAAGAAAAAATGTGTTTCTTTTGACCTCAAGAATCTACTGTTAAAATATTTGCAAAGACTCACTATGTATGTAAGAGATAACTTTGGTTGATTTATGTGTGAATTATTCTTTTTATTGAATTGTAGAAATTTTCTTTCACTAATAAAAGTTATATCACACTTGGTATCGCCTTTATTAACCTGAGGAGGTAATTATGATAGCGAAACATGTATATGGGTAGGAAACTCTTCCTAGTGCGAATCATGTACTACGGTTTCTCAAGTTGGATTTAATTCATGGGGTAGGTATAAGGAGCAACAGATTCCAATACAAAAATCAATTGATACTGACTATCCTTCAAGAATTCATTTTAATTAGTTCTTATAATGAACCTCTACACAGCATAAGCAAGAATAAAAATGAAACGAAAATGACTTTATTTTCGAAACCATAAGGTTTCATATAGAAACATGATACATCATTAGCTGATTATTTTGATTTGCTCTGAAAATATCAGATGAAAAGTAGGGTATTCTATTTGATGCAATCATTTTTTTGCCTTTTCATCTGTATCGAGGAACAAGACGAAGAATTTTGGAACACCTGTATATATCACAAACCGAGTTTTTTTCACTGAACTTATTCTCAGGATCTCAGTGACCTATTTTCAACATTTCACCTTGCTTAAATTCGAAATGTCTTTTTTTTTGCTATTCAATATGTTTTGGCATTTTTTTGTAGAAAACCGTTAATATCTCCGAAAGTACCAGGAATAGGTGTCCCAGAAATAGATGTCCCATTTGAAAAAACGAAATTTGTAGATGGATTCTTCATTATTTCCACCTCTGGCAAATATATTTATAGAAACTTTGAGAGATAGGCATTGGACAAATTTGTTTCAAGACGATTCGGATATTTATTCATAACTCATGAAATATGGAAATACGGGAAAGAAATTCAACAATTTTGTCTCCATTCCTTTGGGTTCCTACATTGAGTTATACAGGGTGAGTCTTTGACTCGTAGAAATATTTAAACAGTAGGTTCCGGTTCGGCCCTGATAAAAAGATATAGCCGTTTTGAATTTTCATGATGAGCTGTGCCATCCCTGGAAAAACAAAATTACCCGTAACACTACACTTCTGTTGCTTTTTCGAACAGCATTCAGCCGAAATACCCAGTTTTCAAATTTCACAGATATTTTTTTAAATTTTGAACACCAACTTACTAGAAAACGGCGCATTATACGAAAAAATATGAAGTATGAAGAATACTTTTATTTTAAAAAACGTCCGAATATTCTTCAGATATTCAAAAATTCTTCAGATAGCTTCCAACTTAGCTTCAAGAGTTGGGTTTTTTTAATTTTTGGTATTTTAATGGTACGTAATGGTCATGATGAGAAGACTGGAAGACGTTGGCGATATCTTCCGAAATTCATTTCATTCGATGAAACTCTTTGCTGTGAGATAAAACTAAAAATAACATTTTCTATGGTTTTTCAACAGCCTGTATATTTTGAAACGAGCCGATTTGGACAAAATGGTAAAGAAGAAAAGTGTTATTTTTGACCTCAAGAATTTACTGTTAAAATACTTGTACGAATCAGACTCACCCTGTATAATAT
Organism: Coccinella septempunctata; assembly: GCF_907165205.1. NCBI lineage: Eukaryota > Metazoa > Arthropoda > Insecta > Coleoptera > Coccinellidae > Coccinella > Coccinella septempunctata. The sequence goes on from NC_058196.1 coordinate 20,607,564, forward strand.
TCAATAAGAAGAAGCTTCCATATTACCAAAAAAAATTAGATGGAGTAAACTGACTGGAATAGGCAGTCTTTATGTCTTCAACTCCCCGATCAAATCTTCATCTTAACGATTGAAATAGACTTTAATCACATCAGGTGTTGAATTGAACTAATCAAACTTCGTGAAATCAGCCGTTAATCTCGGATACGAAATATATTTCGAAACATGTTAAGTTGCAAAGCAATGGCAAGGTCCGACCAGCAGAACGTAGGCGTTCTCAGTAATTCAGATATTGTGTTTCAATGCAGGTCACAATATCTGAACCCATTTACTAAGTCCTGAATAGGTTATGTTGCTACATTATTAATACAGTGTCACGAAGGTTCCTTTGTTAATCTGAGAAATTAAACTGTTTATATTCCGGTACCCGAAAGCCACTTAATGGGAAACCAACTTAGGTCTTTCGAGGAACTGAAGTTTCAAATTTGAGACCCTGTTAAACATCCCTCCCAGAGGACCCTATTGTTCGACTAGGGAGTTGATTTAATACGTGGTGTAGCTTTGAATCTATACGATCGTTGAAAAGAAGTCGAACAGAATTTTCATTGCAGATATTTTTCTTTTAATTTTCATTCCATTTTTATCACCTTTCGCTCGATTTCATAAATGCTATAGTGAACGAGCATAATAAAAGGAAGAAAACGGTGAAGTATCTATATGCTGAAAGGACGGCTTTTTGTTTCAATTGTTATGAATTTTAATAGCATTAAAAAAAGTAATAAATGCTCCACCTTGAAGCTTCAAGAGCTGAGCATTAAAGAACAATCGGAATACAAAGGGTATCTTCAAAGATGAATCTTTATTTCAAACAGGTGGTAGAACTGGTCGAAATAAACCATTTCACCAATAAATGCCTGCATAAGACTCTTAAAATGACATACTTATGTCATGAATCAAGTATATCCTTACCTATATGTCCCTTGTTTTGTGCCTTGTGGTATTTTCATCACAAAGCCATCTAAGATCGAGAGTATATAGTCCATTCAAGAATGATTAGGTTGGCTATGGTTAATTTAAGCTAGTTGGAGCCATAGACATAGAGGCATGGACTGAACATTCCCTTTCCATCTGTGCATGAAATACGGTGAAAGAAGTGACAGGGAGGAACTGAACATCAGGTCAGCTAGTTGTCTTTTTCTAGAATTTTGATTGGTCCACACTCACGTCTATGTCGATTGAAAAAAGACAGGTATTGGACTGATGATCATTTTTTTTTTCTATAAAATAGCCAATTTCATTCTGGTATTGCTCACTCATGTCTCTATGTCTATGGTAATAGCCCATAAGTTAAGGTTTTGTGTTTCGGAATTCAAGTTGGAATTGCGAATCTGTAGATGTACTATATGTGAATGTATGTGCCGAATGTAATTTGAATTATTGTCTACTGCTGTTTATGATTTTGTTGTATCACTTTTGGATGCTGATTAATATAGTTCTATATTTGAATTTTTTTTCGAGTACTTTTTCCATGCATAAAAAAAATATTGCGTTACCATAGCAACAAACAAAAACTCATTAGAAGTGTCAGTGTGAAGTCTGAGGTCATAAAAGTAAACCAGAATTACACAATAAATTGAAAGAAAGAAGATGTCCACCGAAATTGTGAAAATCGAAAAATTGGTGTATTGAGCCATCATCAAGTATACTTGTATTCAAAAGGGTTAAGAGGTAAGCAGATTTACGAAGATATGCTCAATACCCTTGGTGATTAATGTCCTTCGTATGCGACTGTAAGAAATTGGTCTGCAAGCTTCAAAAGAGGTAAATTTTCCATTGAAGATGATGACCGATCGGGAAGGCCAGTTTCTGTGTCAGTCCCCTAAAATATCGATGCAGTTCATGACATGATTTTATCAGACCGTCGAATTGGGCTGAAACGGATATCTGAAGCACTGAATATTTCATACGAACGCGTTCATCATATAGTTCACGTCAATTTGGACATGAGAAAAATTGCTGCAAAATAGATCCCCAAAAGTTTGAATGTTGAGCAAAAGCGTGCAAGGGTAGAAGCATCGCGTTCGATCTGTGCTCAATTTGAAAACGATGTAGACTTCTTAAATCGACTTGTCACTATGGATGAGACTTGGGTACATTTCTACGATCCAGAAACAATCGATGGAATGGCGACACTCTGGTTCTCCAAGACCTAAAATGTTTCGTGTCAAAAAATCCGCTGAAAAAGTTGCTTCAGTTTTTTGGGATTGCCATGGAGTAATCATGATTGATTTTTTGGATAAAGGTAGAACAATAACCGGAGATTGCTATTCGACATTATTGACCACTCTACGGGAAAAAATTAAAGATAAAAGACGCGGAATGCTATCCAAAGGTGTTTTGTTTTTGCAGGTCAACGCCCCTGCACACAAATCTCACGTTGCCATGCAAAGAATTCGTGATTTAGGGTTTGAATTATTAGATTCATCAAATTTGGCTCCATCCGATTATCACCTTTTTCCTCAACTGAAAAAAAGTTCAAAAGGTCGTAAATTTTCTTCCAACGAGAAGGTTATAAAAGCTGTAAAGGTCTGGTGTGCAGAGCAAGAAGAAACATTTTTTTGAAAGTTCTAGAGATGTTGCAGGTTCGCTGTAATAAATGTACCCAATTAAGATGAGAATAGGTTGAGTAATAAAATATTTTGACATTGAAATTTTGTTTGGTTCTATAGTGTGCTAAGATTTTTCGATATATCCTCGTATTTGTAGACGGTCAGGAAGCTTGCAGAAACAATTTTTTTTCGCTTAAAAGTCCTTTTTTGCAAATATTCATTGGACTCCATCGTCGTTGTGATTGAAGCGTTCAATAAGATCAACTGGAAGGTTTAATTCATTTTGGCGTTTCAACAGTATTCTAGTAGACGCCCTTTCAGGAAACTAACTGACAAAACACGTCCTTCATGTAGAAAATAATGAATGATGTCATGTTTCATTAGAGTTCCCCCTGGGGATCTAAGAACGTGAGGAACAAAGCATAATTACAAGAATTTTCTACCCCATTGCCGTGGATCTGGTTACTCGTTTGACGACAATTAAAAAACTGTAAGGGTCAAGTAAGGGCGAAATAGGATCATTGCGTGCTACTTGCCTAGCTGAACGTTCTCCTCCTATCGGAAATATAATACAGTTTCCGATAGGAGGTGAACTTCATAACATTAAAAAAGCTATATCTTCAAGAAGAACAAGTTTGTGTAACCGATGTCAGCTACTTATTATGACAAATGACATTGTATGACATAACACTTTATAACTTTCATTTTATTGCTTTATTGCCAATGTCATTACATTATGCAAAAAGTAAAGAAAGACATATTAGCTATTTATGTAACAAGTACATAAATTAGGCTTTTGGACGAGTCCTAAAAGTAACTTGGGCAAGTCCATGAAGCCTAATAATGTACGAGTTACATACAAAGCTTTGTGTTCGACTGCAATGCAGAAATTTTATTTTCTGAAATGACTTATTACTGAAAAATATTAAGGCTCGGTTGTTCAATTCTGGTTTAAACCGAGATTAAAGTTAATCCTGGATTAACGTGACAGATTTGAACGGAAATGTCAAAATTAATCCACTGTAGAAAATGTTATGTGATTTTATTTGGACGCGAAAAGTTGTGTTTCTGTGCAGAACGGAGATTTCTTCATTGAATAAAAGTGGATGTGAATCCTTCCTTTACCGGGACAACGATCAATCTATATCATACAAAAAAACTCATCCATAAAACCTCCGAAATCTCCATGATGCCTGTCCTTTTTTTTATCGAGTGAATATTTCACGAGAACATTTCACAGTCAGAATAGCAGAAATGATAGAAAAACCATCGCAGTTTCATGAATTTCAAGCAGACCCTCCGCTGACCTCGGCTACGGAGGAAAAATAACTGAAAACCTGCCATTCTCACTATATTCCTCACTTCATTGACAGATAACCCAATTTGAAACCGCATACTGGGATCGGCGAAACGAAAAAACAATAAGTCGGAAAAACCACCAGGGAAATCTGGAAGAAAAGGGATCCCATATTGCCTCGTCGACTAGAACAAACTCCTAATCATTATTCGGGTTTCTGGGGATGGCTCGGATTTCCATCTGCCTGGAAAGGGCGGAGGGAAATATGATTGCCATCAGATTTTCTTTATGGTAGTATTTTTCATGCGTTTCGAGGCATGCCGATCTGATGAACGTTTTGGAAATTCCAAGTGTGGCAATTTCACTCACTTTCAGGCGTTTCTATACAAAAGATTATAGTTATACTGATGGATATAGAGAAATAACGAAGGAAATAATTAAACGGTTCATATATGTGGATTTATATTTATTGAACAAGCAGATCTATTCGCCGAGGAGAGAAAAAGTGTAAGTCCTGCAGTCTTTCGGCGAATAGTTAGACTTTCGTTGACTACAGGCCATCTGGTATTGTTTGGTAGTCATGGATGGGTGTAGGATTCTACATAGTAAGTGAGACTTGGTTCAGTCTTGATGGTGCGTCGTGATGAGGATTGAAAAATATCCCTCATGGCTGACCCCCTTTCTTGCTTAAAGACACCATCCTCTGCTTGAGATGTGTTACACTGCACTGAACTGATGAGGAGCAATATTCTCGACACCGGTCTACAGTTTGTGTGTGTAAATATATTTCAGCCTATCTGGGAATTCCTTCGCTGATTAATGACTAGCACGCATCAATTAAATGACAATTAATTCTTCTGATTTTCGTATACTACTCTGGTTCCTTTCTCAAGACTGGAAAAATTATTCTTTATTGAAGAAACAATCCTACAATCATTACCTCGTTATAATACGGCAAGAGATCTCAAAAGTTGAAAATAATAACATGAATTAGGACCGAATTATCAGATTTTTCGTAGTCAGGAATAAAATCAAAATCAAAATCTTAATCTACAGCACACGTAAACATATTCACTAATTACTTAATTATTAGTATACTTTCTCCAAATTCTATGATTATTCGAAACCTATATCTCTCGATCATAGAGCATGGCCTTCATAAGGAACATTCCATAACAGAGTAGGTATACTTCATTCACATTTGTTTTAGCAGTCTGTTGGCCATGAAATAATTTTCTCAAGTTTTTGTAACTAGAACGCAGTAAGGTTGGCACTCATGAAATGTCGTTAATATATCCTAACGCCGTTGCCACAACTAATATCAATAAATATTACAAAAATGCGGAAAGTGATTGAAAAAAGCGAGAGGGTTTCAGGAAGTGCTATTTAGAATTCAGGTCCGCTCATTCAAATAGTTATACCCTGATATTCTTAAATCCACAATACGTCAGACGGTAGCGAACATATTCAATGTAAGGGAATTTATATAATATTTCATCTGAATCTAAACGACTTATATTTCAGCTGAATATTTCCACGATCAGAAAGATTGTGAAAGAAGAGGATGACAAAGAATTTCCTTCTATTGGGAGACCCAAAAAAGTGGTGGCATTTAAGAATTTCATATTTGAGTGAATTAATGCGAAAAGTTCACTACAGGATTTTCGATGAATGTCATCGTAGAAATAAGTTCCCGAAAATTGATTTTCCTATTTTTCATTTGAGTTGTCCTATACATTGTAAATGTCTTAAGGTACCAATAAAAACCTAATTATTATTATTATATCAATGTATTAAGATGAACAGCCACAAATACGCGCCAGTTGTACTGTTAATTGTTTATTCATGTGAAATTTCTGTTCAAAGGTGAAGTTCATCTTGAAACTTCCTTTAATTCCTTTTACTTATATTGATGCAAGATGATTTTTGTTGAAGAATTTAACATTCTTGTAATTATCTGTTAATTCCTTCGGGATATACCCATTCCCAACCACTGCATCATATGCATTTCATCTTCGGGTTTATATTTTTGAAATCTACAAATGATGTAACGTATTCAACCTTTAGCCAAAGAAGATAATGAACATTAACTCTACTCAAGCTAGTGCATATTATGATATTATACTGATCTCTTGTATTTTCCGTGCCAATAACTGGATTTGGTGTGCATTCAAGCAGTTTGTACAAACTTCAACTATGTTCGTCACATATTTTCCGAAGAGATTCGACATTGTGATAAAATACGTAATAACAGAAACTTTAACGTAGAACCGGCAACATAGCGTTGATTTAAAACGCAAAAATGTTTTGACAAGCGTCATAACCCCACATTTTCGTACTATACAGAGTGAAATGTGTCAAATTTCCACGCCAACCGACTGCTAAAATAAAAGTGAATGGAGTAACAAAAAAAATCTAAATATTGAAAAGAAACCACGTTATGAAACCTATATGCTTTTTGTTGAAAAGGCCAGAAATCCGCCGGTAAATTACTGAAAACAATATGTGATTGCAGAAATAAATTTACTGATATTTCTGAAAAACGGATTAGTTCAATCGGAATAAAACCGATGATATTCCAATTGAAAAATTCCTTCCAAGTATTTATTGATCGTTCATTATCACAAACCACTTTTCCGACGAATATTGCTGAATATGAGCTGAAACGGCTTTATTGAAAACAGAAAATTCAAATCAACCCCAATATACAATTGACGAGATGTATTTCATTTGCCACTTGTATGCCCGGTTCTACAAAATATGATCGGGGAATTAACGATTGATTGACGAATCTACCTTGATATGTTTTTCATCGATAATCCAATGAATTATGCGCATTAAAAAATATCATTCTTGCGACAAAGTGTAATCTACAAACGAACATTTTATGGCTAATTCTTTAGTATTCGGGACTTCAAATGCTTTAGTCATTTCCATCCGGAAATCGAGTGACTGTCCGACTGTCGAATAGTTGATCGATCGATCACTAAAAATTAACTTTTCCGAATGTCAGTAAAACTAACATCTATTGTATCAGACTGAATGAACTTGTTAACAAAGATTATAGAGTAGAAAGATAGGAAACGAAGCGACTAAAGTGATGTGAGCGCCATCTGTGTTTCAAATGTGTTTTTGAGACTGGTTAAAATTTTAATTCGAGGAACATACGAAATTTTGTGAGATGTCAGAGTCAGATGGCCATTTTGATCAAACAAGTTTTGAATGTTTTGATTCTCGTATCCATAGAAAATCTCGTATCGCCTTTTGTTTTTCAAGCCCGTTCTAGTTGCTGATTATTGAAATTTTTGTCTAATTTCTTGGCGAAAACCTCAGAATATCGTTCGAAAATTATTGTATGGTGAAGAACTGTGAATCAAATAAAACGAATTTTACTAAGGAAAATGGCAATGTAAGTATTACAACTGGTAACATGTGACTCGGTCATTCATTGATTTTAATTCTCAGTGCTACGAAATGGATAAAATTTTCGGGGAGTAAAGGCCTGCAAACACTACTGACTACACCATGTGCAATGAACATTTTACTGCAAGTCGATTGAGAACTGTTCATCCACGTAAATTGTTGTATGCAGGAAGCATCCCTTGCATGAAGGGCTCATTTAGGGGAAATTATGACTTTTATACGTCTATTCAAAGATTCTCAATTGCCTTTAATATATTCAGAAATGCAAAAGTTTTATGGATTTCGATTTGGGAATCGGGTGACTGTAAAATTGTTGTTTGGAAAGTCAAAGTTTTATGAAACCTTCTGTGAGTGTTTTGTTCATTCATCAATCAATTCGTATATTCTGTCATAAAGAGACCATACTATGAAGAAATCATAAGAAAGCATGAAGAAATTATACTGACGGGCTTGAATACACGTCTTGTATACCAGTATACCTCTGTAAGGTTCTGGAAATTTTGTAAATAATATATGAGTAACGGAAATGTGAATCCTATGACGTTAAATTGAATATTGGTTCATATCAATTTCTGATATAAATTGTACAAATTCAACTCAGTTTATTAATTCAAAACGTTTTCACAGAATAACACCTTGACGTACCTATAGCAGATAACCATATACTCTTGTATCTTAGTCAAAGCTCTATTCGTTGTCCATAATTTCAAATTTTTGTAAATTTTTTATAGATTGCAAATAAAAATTTATCACATCTAACAGCGTATTTCATTGATACCAATCGATTCCAAACAATTTTTTTTTTTTTCAGCACCATCTCATTGTCAAATGTGTTTTCACTGGCCAAAATGTAGTCAGTTTTTAGTACTAGCGATATGAGGGCGTTTCCTATCTTTCTACTCTATAAAGCTTGTTAAGTCGATATACCACAGTTTCACAGAACCTAATTTATTATCTTGGTATACAGTGTGTTCTCTTTTATCGTGTTCATTATGTTTTTTATCGAGTTAACTTAAATTTTATCACACTTTGTTATTGTTGTTAGCTGTCATTATTATTGTTTTGACTGTTTTTATGTTTATTTTTATGATATTTCTGTTAATACTTCGAGCGATGGTAGTTTGTTAGTTCGATTCAGATCGTAACATTCGTTGATTTAAGTATCTGCGGATGTTAGGATCTGAATTAATTTGTTTAATAAGAAGTAATTTGTGAATGTCACAGTGCTCAAAGAAACACAACCTGAATTCGATGGTTGTGTACAAAATAATTTGTTGTTAATTATGAAATGAACCCGCGCTCTAATCATAATCATCCCTCTCTTCTCTGACTGTAACCGCAATGAACATAAATGAGAAATTGTATCAATTTTTATCCCTTATCTTAATTCTAAAATTGGAATTGGGGATGTTTGCTTATTATCCAAACTCGCAATATCCATTCCATTGCCATAATTGGCGGCAATCTACTTTAACCGCCGATTCAGCATGAGGAGGAAACGGAAACACGTAGGATTGTCGTCTGCGCGGAATGGTTCCAACAGGCATGCTTTGATTTCGCGATCTCAAACCGAAACGTCTTCACGTAGCGAAAGCGAACCACTCCCTAAGGAATAACGGGGAAAGAGGGATGGTTGAACCGTTAGATACGAATGGTTTCGGGCAGTCCATAATTCATGGAAATGACCGTTCTTATTTGCCGAATTTCGCGGGCCGTTGCTTAGAAATCGTCCGATTACACCGAGTCGCATGCTTACCATTGTATCTGCGTCCCAGAGAATCTATTGTCGCCAGGAAAGTGGTGTCGTGATCATGGAGTTCCGAAGGTACCTAACTATGGATAAATAAATTGTATGGAGTGCGTTATATTGGGGAATTCTCCTCAATTTGGGTTCTCACAGCATATGCAAGTTTAAACTGAATAATTATGAGTTTCATTCATGAATTTTTCGAATGCAGCGCAGAAACTATTCAAAATCATTTTTCAAATATGAAGTTTTAAAATTTAAATCGCTTCGTTTCTAGCTTACGATTTGGCAACAGAGCCTACTAGAAAATAAAAAGAACAATGGCTTGTTTATAAAATAATAGCTGTTGATTTACAGCCCTCATAAGACGCATACTCACTGGCGAGCCTCAACAGCAACGGCCATAAAAATCCCATAAAATTTTACGACCTTCCTCGTTCGTTGCAGACTTCATAGACAGCCATCTTTGTCTATCTCATCACGATACAGTATTTGTTGGCCTTTATTATCAACGCATATTTCAGTCGATGTTGCCAACTTGTGCAATAGAAACGAAACACTTTTTTTTTTCAAAGATATTTCATAAAATATATATCCTTTTCGTTAGAAGGAGTATTCCCTATTGAATCCTCCTAGACTCCTAAGGGCTGTTTCGAATGTTTCTGTTCGGTTCGGCATGTATGCAACGAGGTTTTCGATTATTTGTTTCCTGACACTGTTATTCACAAGCTTCAGGTTTCAATAATGAAAAAGATCACACCTAAATAGTGAGGCAATGAATACAATAATGAGAATTAATTCAGATGCTTACCACCCGCTGGTATGAATATCAACAAGGGTTATGATCTGAATTGAACTAGCCAATTTGCCATCGTCAGGGCCACTGAGTGTAGAACTTTCCACCGAAGAAAAGCAGATGCTGACCATGGTTTCGTCATTTGACCTCGTCAGAGCAACATAGCTTCTTCTTCGATAGAGAACATTTGGAATTGATGGACTCTTATGCAATACTGGCAAGCGCTACTGAGTACTATCCGTGGCAGAGCGCCACCCAGAATGAAACGATATCCAGATAGAAACCCAGACGAAGACAATAGCATAAGTCCCATATTTTCTCTAATTCAGTACGCTGATTCGCTTATTGCGAACAACATGCGTGTACCAAATTGAGAAGTTTTAGGTATTATTCTGCGAAGATATATTTAAAAATTCTTAGCCTACTATAGAATCAAACTAAATTTCATTATCAAAATATTTTATTACTCAACATATTCTTCTCTTAATTGCAAACCAGCTTTTATTACCTCCTCGTTGGAAGAAAATTTATGACTTTTTGAACTTTTTTTCAGTTGAGGAAAGAGATTAGAGTCGGATTGAGCCAAATCTGGCGAATAAGGGATATGTTCTAGTAATTCAAACCCTAAATCACGAATTTTTTGCATGACAACATGAGATTTGTGTACCCCTGTTGTTGTTCTGCAAAAACAAAACATGTTTGGATAGCTTCCCGCGTCTTTTCTCTTTGATTCTTCCCCGTAGAGTGGTCAGTAATGCCGAATAGTAATCTTCGGTTATTGTTCTACCCTTTTCAAAAAAATCAATCATGATTAATCCAGGGCAATCCGAAAAAACTGAAGCAAGAACTTTTTCGGCGGATTTTTGGACACGAAACTTCTTAGGTCTTCTTAGGAGAAGCAGAGTGTCTCCATTCCATCAATTGTTGCTTTGTTTTTGGATCGTAGAAATGTATCCAAGTCTCATCTATAGTAACAATTCGGTTTTTAAATCGAGCACAGATCGACCGCGATGCTTCTACCCTTGCACGCTTTTGGTCAACATTCAAACATTTGGGAATCCTTTTGCAGCAATTTTCCTCATGTCCGAATTGACGTGAACTATATGATGAACGCGTTCGTATAAAATATTCAGTGCTTCAGATATCCGTTTTAGCCCAATTCGACGTTCTGATAAAATCATGTCATGAACTGCATCGATATTTTCGGGGACTGACACAGAAATTGGTCCATCTCCAATGAAAAATTTACCTCTCCTTTGAAGCTTGCAGTCCAATTTTTCACGAGCGCATACGAAGGACTTTGATCACCAAGGGTATCAAGCATATCTTCGTAAATCTGCTTACCTCTTAACCCTTTTAAATATAGGTACTTGATGATGGCTAGATACCCCAATTTTTCGACTTTCATAATTTCAGTAGATATCTTCTTTCTATTGATTTATTGCATAACTCTGGTTTACTTTTTTGACCGCAAACTTCAGACTGACACTTCTAATGAGTTATTGTTCGTTGCTATGGTAACGCAATATTCTTTTTATGCTTGGATCGAATAAGAAGATTCTTTGAAAACCTGCAAAAATATACTTGTTGTCCCACCCAAATTGTAAAAGTTGAGGGTAGAATCAAAATCAGATGCGCTAAGCATCATTTCACTAGCTGCAAAGTTTCCTGAATAATTCAGTTGGTTCCACCCTCCCATCCAACCCTGTATAAAGAGTTCCATGTAACACTATCCAAAGACCTCCCCTAGAAATCAGCACTGCCCGAGATTTCAAACCGAATTTTCTGCGATCGGCTGCGACTTGTATCCACTAATGCCTTCCCCTTTGGCGAAACGGGGGAGAAAAATCGAGGAAGACGCCCACGGCATTTTTGGCGCTTGCCATCGTGGCCAATTGAAATGTGACCCAATATCTGCCGACATCTCCCGGCTCCTAATACACTCATATTGACTCCCGACCAAAAACACCGACTCGTTCGTATTTTTTGCCTAATGGAAATAACCCTGCAAAGTCGGCAGTGAAACGTGCCGCGAGAGGAAAAAATAACAAAAGGAACCTGGCAGGGTTGATCGGGGGTAGGGAACTTACGGAATTTATTATGCATGTGAAAATTTCCATCCGGGGTTTTGTATGGGAGATTTCTTTTATTGCCCGTCGGAGCCGGGAGAGGTATAAACTTTTTCCGCACGAAATAGGAATAATTCGCTTCATATAAAGTTGTACGCGGTATAATGAATTCTGAATTGGGGTCTCCAGGACGGTCTCATGGTAGTGAACTGTGGAAATAACTTCTTCCTGGATGAAACATATTGAAGCTGAGAAGTAGAAGAAGAATTTAGGGGCAACATTACAACAGTACACGAAATTCAAACACTTCTTTACATTTAGATACACCAACCTGTAAACTGTACAGGGTGGGCAAAATTGGTGATACCTGAATTACAACTTTTTCAACCCAACGAGATAGAGGAAAATGCATGGCACATTACGGTCGTCTTTTTTCGAGAAACTAATAATGCCATCAACTGCATAACTCTATCTTCTTTTGTTTTCGAGTTATAGATGAAAATAAAAATTTCAACTTTGGTCATTATCTCCGTTTCTGTTTAAGCTAGGATGTTGAAATGAAAACATTATATAGACATTTTTTGATAGCAATCCAATGGCGTACTATGATTTTTACAACAGGTATATTTGCTGAGCTATGACATGAAGATGTATTTTTTCTTATGAAAAGAGTAGTTTAAACTGACTTAGAAAGACTGAGGGTGATGTTTAATATATTTCTGAAACAGTAAAAAAATGGCGATTCTTTCTAAGTCGTTTCAAACTACTGTTTTCATAAAAAACACAACTTTATGTTATAGCTCAGCAAATAAACCTGTGGGAAAAAATCATAGTACGCCACTGGATTGCTATCAAAAAAGTGTCTATATTGTGTCATCATCTCAACATCCTAGCACGAACAGGAACGGTGATAATGACCAAATTTGAAATCGCCCAAATTTAAATTTTGGCCTATAACTCAAAAACAAAAGAAGATACAGAAATGCAGTTGATGGCATTATCAATTTCTCGAAAATAGATGACATGGATGGTACTTTCATTTTTCTCTATCTCGTTGGGTTCAAAAGTTGTAGTTCAGGTATCACCAATTTTGCCCACCCTGTACATAGAATGATACAACGAAATCGCGTTATTGTGTTGAAAATAATATGAGTGTTAAAAATATAGAATTGCATCGAGTTTTCTTGAAGCAGGTTCCAAGAGAAAACTTATATCAAAGGTACTGAAAACAAGTAATTTCCTAATCGTTTTCAGATTTTCCTCACTCACTCCTAGAGAAATTAGTGTTTCTTCAAAGGACGAGTTCAGAAACTGTTGCCAACCTTCTAAATATTCTACTAAACACTCACAATGGAAACGTATTTTTTTAAAACTATATTTGTTTCTTTTGGTTGCTTTCACCATTTCGTACTCCTTGGAATGTCGCCGACTTTCAAATTATAGTTATAGGAAAGAAAATTTATATTGTGTTGACATTATTCAGGCATTTTTTCGTGTTTGGTGCATTAAATGTATGGTTTCGTCGCAGAACGCCTCAAGTACTAATGTATTATCTCTCTGCGCCTGCGCAAAGAGGTGATATGAAACTTTGACACTATCACAGGATACATTGGGACGTTCTGTGACGAAACCATCAATATAATACACGAAACACGAGAAAAACGCCTAAATAACAGCGTTTCGAAAACACAATATAAATTTTCTTCCATATTACAAGGTTTTGAAAGCCGACGACATTTCAAGAATTATAAAATGATGAAAGCAAACGAAAGGCTCAGATACAATAAAAAAAATACGTTTCAATTGTAAATTAAAAATAATTACTTACAAGGTTGACAAACGTTTCTGAACTAGTCCATTGAACAATAACAACGTGATATTTTGACTAAAATTTTTGATAAAATTATTCAATTTCATTGCTAATAAATGAGTTCAATCAGTACTCATTTAACGTGTTTCAGCGTCTTAATTTTATGTTGATTATTTTGATACCATTAATTTTTATTTCAAGAGACTTTTTTGTTTCGACAATCATCGAAAATTCTGTAGTAACTTTTCGCATTCGTTCATCCTAAAATAAAATTCTCAAATGTCACAATTTTTTTGGGTTTCCCAACATAATTCGTTTAGATTCAGATAAAACATTATATAAATTCACTTGTATGGAATATTTTCGCTACCGTCTGATATATTGTGGATATTACATTATCAGGGTTACCTACCTACTATTTGAATGAGCGGACCTGAATTCTAAATAGCACTTCCTGCAACCCTGTCTTCTCTCTTTTTCACCTTCGGCATTTTTGTAATATTGATTGATATTAGTTGGAATTATGGCATTAACGCATTTCATGAGTGCCAACCTTACTCCTTACTTACTAGTTACAAAAACATGAGAAAATCATTTCATGGCCAACAGCGTGCTAAAATGAAAATGAATGGAGTATAGTTACCTATTGAGAGGACGCTGATATTGATTAAGTTTTGCTTGTTTCCTTGTCTCACTTCAAGAAACATACCAAAGATAATTTTCAACTTCGTTACTATCTTACTTTTGTACAGGATTTTTGTATTTTAGTTCATTGAAGTTGGATAGTGTTGTATGTCTTTCATCTTTTTCTAATAGAGTTGTTCGCGTAAATAAATAAATCAAGCTAAAGAACAAAAATTATCATTTGACGAGTAATATTTATTTTGTTCTAGAATATTTCAAATTACTTCCTATCATGAATCTTATGACTTACTTTCTTATTCGCTCTCAGAAAATATATTCCCAAGTCAGAAACAGCGTATTGGTTTTTTTTTTAATACAGCATACGGTAGCTAATGACTTCCACTCAATAAGGCTATGTGTTGTTCATCATGCTTCATTCTAGGAAAACAAAACCCGTCAAAATCTGCTGCTCGCTTCTGAAACAATTCACAGCCGGTTGATCTCGACTCCGAGGAAAATTGACTAAAATAAGGAACGGTTCATAATTGGCTCTCGCAACGACAGATCTTCAAAACAATCTGTTTCCATCTCGGCATCCGTTTTGATGATGTTCCCTATCGTGCGATCGTGTGAAAGTAGCTCCATGTTATCTGAAGTTGAGTATACAGAGACCGGGGTTCTTAATTGCATAACATTTCGCGCAGATAATCCATAAAGGCAATATTCCAGTATGGTGCAGCCAACGCTCTCGTATATCAGAAGGAGTTATAAAAACAATTCATTGATGGTATATAAACTGATCGTTTCTATAAAACCGAAAGATGTGTGTATCAAAAATTGTTGAAATATACTGATTGGATAATTTATTCCTTTGCGAATTATCCTTTCAATTGATCTACTTGAGTACTTGTTTCCTAATAAATTTCTTAGTTCATTTTACATCTCTTTTCATAATCAATTTTATAGTCCTTCAATTTCATCTTCTTTCACAGACAGTTTCTTAATCAACTTTAAAGTCCCTTCAGCAAAAGCTGATTTCATAATGGAATGACTCGCTTTGAGGTTAAAGGAATCATTTGTAGTTGAGCACCCCATGTTTTCTATTTACGATTTTTCAATGACTTTTGTGTTATCGAACTGGTAGGCGATGTTCTATTTCTTTAAACTTTTTTTACCAAATTAGCAAATGCAAATCCGTTTTGGATTACCTTTCGTATGAACCATCCAAGTGCCACTCCATTTAGTTCGAGCTATTCTGATGATTTTTACGTTTTTTGTGAAAAGTGCAAACATAAGCAGGGTGGGAACGAATTACGGAATAAAATTATGGAGCGATGCCCCCTGCGACCCTGCTCTTGTCTACGCTACGGACTAGTTCCAAACGTCCAAAAGTTTTACCATATGCAAATTCTATGGTACTTCGAAATGAACTGATTGATACAGCAGTCCCATTCGGAAACTGTCAGAACTCTCAGAGTTTTCCGAAGCGGAAAATTTTCTTTATTACTCTCTTTGTTCACGTTGATGAATTAACTTTTCTTGTGTTGAACTCGATTATTGTACAACTTCTCTGTCTGTCCATATCATTGAGTAATTTCGAAGAAATGGTTGATGAAACTTATAGAATTTTACGTCGTATGAAAGCAGCGGCGTATTTTTTGAACTACTCCTTTTCATTAAACAGGTCCTCAAATTTTGGCCAATTTTTCAGAATAATGGAAAATGTTTCTTTGAAAACATAGAAACTATCAGAGATAAATCGATCTCTATAAAATTCTACGATTAACTTTCTAGATTCAGGGTATTGGTATGTGAGATGTGACTTGGAGTGTTCGGACACTTGACGAAACGCCCAATCATTATGGGAATCCCCCGATGATTACGGTATCTCGTGTATATTAAACTCCTCCATTTTGTGCTGTACAGGGTGGGCAAAATTCGTTGTCTACTGAGGGGATCTCGAGAACTATAGCAGCTAGAAGAAAACGGACGACACATTCTCGAGCTCTTTTTTCTTGACTAATCCAAAACTGAAAACAGATCCAGCCTAACGTTCATAGATTTTGAGTTATGAACGAAAATTGAGAAATTGTCGTTTTCAATGAAGCTGAATAACTCGTTTATTTGAACTCGTATTCGAAATCCGTTGTTACATTCTACAGGCACTTTTTTATGAAGAATTCGAATATGATATCATTAAATTTTTTCATCCACTCATTTTCGAGATACGACAGGGATTTCCGATTTTTCAAATGTAAACTATAGTTGAAAGTTCTCTCATTCTGCTGCAATTTTTTTGCTGATTTCAAAAATGTATCATATGTTGCTATTCACATTAATATAACATAAGAAAAAAAATTCAATAGTTTTTCCTGCTTTTCGATTCACTGTTGAATTTTTAGTAGGCTGGCGTAACCATAGCAACCGATGAATATGCATTATATTTTGTGAACCTGAGCCTCTATGATTGAAATCACGGATTGCTGAATAAATATTTCGATGATTAATTTGCCATCGTTTTTTCTCGCGATGTTAGGCACGCTTATCTTACGATGGTTCTCAATTCGAATACTAACGTGGACAGACGTACCTATTTTTCATGATCTTACTTCTGTGAAAATTATAATTATAGATAGCTATCGTATTTTTTATAATACTGACTCTTGAAGTCTCTTTCATAAATATAAAAACGATAATTGAATAAATTTTCTTCTTTAATAATCAGACGAAAGTCTTTTACTCTCTTTTAAAGGATATCGATTTCGATATATAAAAGAAATAATTATTCGACAGTCTGTGATTCCTATCACACAAGGTTGAGTTCACATAGTAACGTGCGTTCAAAAAAATTCGTCGTCAAGTAGGCTATGGAATTTTGAACGTCGATATTTCGTGTCTAAACGTAATTCTTAGCTCGTGCTTTACTATTTTCCAGGAGAACTGTCATTTTAGCATTTTGGGTTGTTGAATTAAAAGTATCAGCAAATTATAAAGATGGTTTTTACGGACGTGTGAAAGACTTTTACTATTGAATTCTACTTCAAAATTGGTGACAGAAGCTCGACAAACCTCTCTTTAGATTTTATCTCAAGTGGATGGAGTATCCGTTGGCATATGCCACCCGATTTTGAAAAAAAGATATCCATTTGTTTCCATAAAGATTGACATGTTATCAGAAAACTGAAAAGGTTGTGATTACCTAACCTTGTAGCATCCGAGAAAAATTGGAGTTCAGTATCATACTGAATTGATGCATACTGACAGTATCAAATCAGTCAGTCAAAGGCAAAATGTGGACCTACTTTCTTTTATGGAACTTCAATAGCAGAACGTTATGAAGGAGAAAGCATCATGCCTTTTTATAGCTGAATTGAATTTTAATAAATTGTCCAATAGCTATTTTCATGTAATTCAGTTCTTTTAGTTTAGTCATGGATTTTCAGTAATGACTGAATCAATTCAATATTTATAGAGAATTAATAAACATTTTATTGAGAATCCTACTGTGATTTATTCATATGACTGAAGTAACTAGAACCTTCTTACAAAAAAACATACTACCACGATCAATTCAAGATTCATGTCTCTTACGTATGAAAATAGTGGACGGTTAAAATTTTTACGAAGAACTTTTCTAACCGCCTCAGAGTGTTTGGATTCTTGTCATCTTACTCAATGAAAGAAATGCTTTTCGAAAGTTGGGTGAAATTTACAGGTAACCTTTTCTGAAAAGTGCCTTTCCGTACAAAATTACGATATATAGGTTAATGTCATCATTGTTTACATTTTGGGAAGATGAAGTAATTCAAGGAAAGACATACGTTCAGCCACCGAACATCAGCCTTCAAAATTTCATAGCCTACTTGACGACGAATTTTTTTGAACGCACGTTATTATGTGGAGTTCACAAACCATAATGCATTTTCAACGGTCGCTATGGTTACGCTAGCCTACTAAAAATTCAACAGTGAATCGAAAAGCAGGAAAAAGTATTGAATTTTTTTTCTTATGTTATATTCATGTGAATAGCGACATATGATACATTTTTGAAATCAGCAAAAAAAATGCAGCAGAATGAAAGGACTTTCAACTATAGTTTACATTTGAAAAATCAGAAATCCTTTTTGTATCTCGAAAATGACTGGATCAAAAAATTTGACAATATCATATTCGAATTCCTCATAAAAAAGTGCCTGTAGAATGTAACAACGGATTTCCAATACGAGTTCAAATAAACGAGTTATTCAGCTTCATTGAAAACGACAATTTCTCAATTTTTGTTCATACCTCAAAATCTATGAACGTTAGGCTGGATCTGTTTTCAGTTTTGGATTAGTCAAGAAAAAAGAGCTCGAGAATGTGTCGTCCGTTTTCTTCTAGCTGCTATATTTCTCGAGATCCCTTCAGTAGACAACGAATTTTGCCCACCCTGTACATCGAAAAAAATCCTTTGCAGCTTTTCTGTTCATTTGAAATCTATTTCTGGGGATGACAAATCAAAACTATCGTACCAAACAACCATCTCAGACTGGGATCATTAAATTTTCCACGAATCGCCTCCATTTTTAGTAAAACCCGGTGAACTTCAAAGGGATATCAAAGGAAACGATTCGATGCCCGAAATCCCTACAGATGAACGTTCTATAAAATCGGCGGGTATTATGAAAGGCGCAATATTACGCTGTCCCTTTGTTTGTAACCCTTGGAAGGCTCAAGGCTGCTATATTCACTGTTGAAAGTTCTTTGTAAGTGGTGCGGGTTTTCAGTAGATTTCTATGGGTTAACTCGATTCTTCTATAACAATGGGGTATTTCATGCACTAGAGTTTGTCATTCGAATGACAGGAATTAGTAGATTTGAATTTGAACGCATATCGAATAGTTACGGTTATTATGTGAGATAATCTTCTTCCAACAAATAATTGTTATTAATTATAAATTTTTTGAGTGTGGGTAAATGTCCTTCTTATGGGGTTCTGAGGAAAAAGGGAAATATTTGGCAGGGCTATTTCATGCATTAATAAGCATATGGCTTGGGTTATGATTGAGCGATGGTGTTTATGAAATTAGCGGTAATTTCAAAATTAAATGAATTAACGTCTCCGTGTGGTGACAAATGTCAATAGACAAACTACAGTTCTGAAGATTTTTAAGAATTCGTCTCATATAGACTACGAAACGTTACGAAGTTTCACCAAAAAGTTCCATTTTTCGTTCATTGTCAGGCAAAAATTTCTAATTTACTACTGACAAATTAGTGCAAGAATTCACGCAGGAGCAAATCGATTATCCCAATTTTTCAATTGATTTTGTTTCAGAGATTGGAAGTGAAAACCCTAAACAATTTCAGAAGATGCAGTGTCTTCCCAAATTGAATTTCAATCGACAAAGGTTTTTCTCGGAATGATACCCAAATAGTAATGAGAAGGTGGTGAATTTACGGAGTGAATTGAACGATTTGAAAAGGGATCCGATCTCAAATGAGCCCCAGATGTCACGGTTGGGATGCCAGAACCAAGACTAACACTTAACGTCACTCAACGGACAATGAAGTCGGGACTCAGCTTCAAAACCACGGGTTTGCAGGTCGGAAAAATAAGGCACTGCCATGGAAAACGGTTCTCCGTTCTTTTCTCTGCTCCCAAAGGATTTGCACGCCATCCAGGAAATCGTACTTTCAATGGGGAGAACCGAAAAATATATGGAAAATTGGGCAACATTTTTCAACACTTTGGTTTCTGCTCCCAATGGGTTTGCACGCCGGCCAGAAAACCGTACTCCCAGCATTGGAGCAGGACGGCGGGATTAGGTTCCAAGTTGATTGTACGGAGTGCTCTGTCTCTGAACTCGATAAACGGCATTTCTTTTATGTCGGTTGCTCTGGTACTCGGAGTACTCGTGGACACCCTTCGCGTAAGCTACTAGGATAACTAGCTAAGCAACGCTTACTGCCCTACACAAATATCGAATTACCACTTGAAATAGACTCTATGCAGAATTAATAGGAACTTAATACAGAGTCACTGCTAGATTCAGAAGCAATATACCAAATAAAGCACTAATCAAAACTATTACGCAATAAATAATAATGTCAAAGCACAAAATGAATAGGGTGTAAGAACAGAGAATTAACACTCGACACATAGATTCACTAGTAAATACAGAATGAATGGACCAGCAGGGTGACATCTCGTTTTGTACCCACCTGCGGGGTATGGAAACGGTATGTCCCTTATGTACCAAAATCTGTCAAATTCGTGTCGATAAAAATGTCTTGACTTTGGCTTATCGGTACTGTCGAACAAAAACTCGGTTATCTCCACATTCATGATGTTTTTCACGGTGCTACATCGTTTTTCACTAATGAAAAGGGGTTAAAAACGGTCCGGAATATTTACGATTTCCAAGTATGTCGGAATCCTTAATTGGATTTGAATTTATGCTAATTAAAAACAAAACGAGAAAAAAATTCCTTTCAAATAAGGTTGATTTGTTTTTGGTTTCTTATAGGACTACATCGTCAGTATAGCCTATAAATTCAAAGCCCAGCTGCCCAGCTCCGTGGGTCTGTAGGGTAACTCATTGACTACAAGGTTCCACAGAACACGACATATTACTCCCCCTTGAGGTGTTTCGCTCGTGGCTTCAACAGCGGTAGCTCGAATTCACCTATGTCGCAGCTCCGCTTGTTTTCAACATTTGATCTTCCATTTGGGAATGGTTTTGTTCGCCCCTCGCCTTCTGAGTACCTTTTTGACCGACGCATGTGCGGTGTTATCGAAAGCCTCAGATATGTCTAGGAAGGAAATAACACATAACAATGTCTTTGTTATTCAGGGTAGCCTGAAGGACTTCAGGCAGCAGATATAGAACTGTATGCGCAAGAACAGACCTCTAAAGTCTCAGTTACACCTGGAAGAGGTAACGCAAGGAGGAGAAGATAAACATCGGTAGTTAGCTAACTCTTTTCTTGACTTAACTTAGTTTCAATAACCCATTCCCATATTTTTCAAATAATTTTTTTTTGTGATTGAAAATATTCATAGTTCCTTGTCAGGTATTTGATTAATAAACGTCCCAAACCTTGGTTGAACACTCGACACTCGATTTTTTATCGATATTTTATGAATAGTATGAATACCAATTGTTTGACCCATGTCTAACATCCACGTCCCACCCGTAATAACCGAGGTCCCTGCGACTGACAGATCAAAATAATCACGAATTCCTCTACATCATCCTGTTCCACAATGCCAGGACAAGGGCGACTTAACAGGTCACCTGTTCGTTACGTTCCTCCGCCTGCGGTTATTAGGTTTGTACATGCCTCGTTATTATTCTGAATGCTAAGTTGGATTCTGTCGCTTGTAATTAATTAAAGGCGACCTGAAATTATCTCCAATCTATCCAATATTTACCAGTTTCATATTGCTGGGCTCAGATTTAATTGAAATAATTCAATAAGGGTTTCGGTGGGAAAACTGAAATGATTTTTCATTAAGTACTTCATCTGGATTTTGTGACTTACCTATTCATTGAAAAAAATTAAAAAGTGTAGCATCGAGCATTAGTATGAAAAGTTATTACGAACGAGCCATTTTTGAAAACAAAATTCTGCAGAATATACTGCAGATTGCGTATTACAAAACCCAAACTTTTCATGGCACTTGAAATTATATCTCTTATATGAAAAGAAAACGTTACTTTCTGATCAAAGAGCATTCCTAAAGATGCATACAGATTACTCTGATGTTACGTGGGACCACTTCATAATGCGCATGATTCAAAAATCTATCAATGGGTTTTGTGCGGATGTTAGATTTTTGAATCATGCGCATGACGTCCCACGTCACGTCAGAATAATTTGTAAGAACCTTTAGTCTTTAGTTCCCTACATTCAGAGCTAATTCATTTCCACACACCATCTGTACAGCCTATTGAGATCGTCTTGCAGCAAAAAGTAATCAAGTAAACTCGGCATTTCACTAAATATCTTGAAATCATCAGCCAAAAGTAACTTATACGAACAAATGATATTCAAAATGTCATTAATGATCAAGACAAACAAGAGTGGTCCTAAATTGGATCCCTGAAGAACGCCTGAAGTCGCATTGAACGAAAATCACTTCAATCCTTCATATTCAACCTACTGGTCAAGAAGGACTCAAGGAGAGATACAAGAACACTCGATAAACCACATAGGAATAACTTCCTAAGTAGTCTTTTATGTGGCACACCATCGAAAGCCTCGCTGAAGTAGACTTAATCAATCTGATTTGTCGACATGTTGAGTGAATACAGAGAAATATGATACAATAGGTACTACGAGATCAGACAAAGCCATGCCGATATTCGGAAATTGATGTTCGTACATGCTCGAAAATGAAATCTGACGAAGCAATTGCCATTAATTTGGATATAATTAACAATATCTTAGAGACACTAGCCCCGGGTTTCATAAAACTTGATTGGGGAATCAACGCTTGTTTGACGAATAGACGTCAATTTGTTTTCAATAGATAATTTGGTCAGGATCATTCGGAATATCATTCTCGGGTCAAATGATGATGTTTAAAAGTCCATTCAATTATTCTCAATTGCTACTTATTAAATATATTCAGAAATGAACAGGTTCCAGTGATTGCGTGTTAAAAATCTACTGACTGTCAAATCGTTGATCGGACGATCAAAGTTTTATGAAACCTGCTGTTAGGGTTGAAGCGAAATGGTTCTGAATTTGAACTCAGAAATTATTTTCCTGGAATCAAAAACCGACGTATCCCAGCGTTTTAATATAATTCGGTCCTACCGACCTAAAGGGCAGCTGTTTCGTTTTCAATGGCCCTTTCTGACTGTTCGGTATATACTTAGTACGTAAGCACCGAGTGGATGTGATAAGGAAAGGAATACGAGCGGATTTAAAGGGTTCAGAAAATGCTGTATTCATTCAAACCGCTACGTCTCGCCGGCCGCGAAGGAATCCAAACTAAGAAGAATACTCAAAAAGTCACTCTCGACTATCACATTTGCACATTTGCAAATAAACAACAACCAAAACAAAAAATATGTGTTCTTCAATAAAAAAACAATTTATTTTATTTTTCTTCAAACGAATAAAAAAATTTCTGACTTTCCGAGATGACGAACTGATGAATTCAATTATAATGAAAACCCCTTATAAATTAGTCGTTTCTGAAGTAAGATATTCGTTTTCTCTTTTTGAACTGACCGCTAAAACGGTGCATACCTTAGAACATAGATACCTACATGGAATAGAAATTAAACATTCCAAAGACTGGAGTCAGATAGTTGCTTAGTGTCGCCAATCATCACAATTGAGACAGTTCTGACATCATTGTCACATCAATTTTCAAAACGAATACCTACACAGGAAGTATGTAAAATTTTCAATATAACGCCATGTGTGTACTATAAACACATATACATATACTCCATTCACCTTTTTTTGGCACTCGGTTGGCCATGGAAATTTGACACAATTCACTCTGTACAGTACGAAAATGCTTGTCAAAACATTTTTGGGTTTTAAATCAACGCTATGTTGCCCATTCTACGTAAAAGATTCTGTTATTACGTATTTTATCAAATGCGTGACGAACATAATTGAAGTTTATACAAACTGATTGAAGGCATACCAAATCCAGTTATTTGCATGGAAAATACAAGAGATCAGTATAATATCATAATATGCACTAGATTGAGGAGAGTTAATGTTCGTTATCTTCTTTGGCTGAAGTTTGAATACGTTACATCAGTTGTTGATTTCAAAAATATTAAGCCGAAGATGAAATGCATATGCTGCAGTGGTTGGGAATGGGTATCTCCCGAGGCAATTAACAGATAATTACAAGAATGTTAAATTCTTCAACAAAAATCAACTTACATTAAATTCTTTTAACTTATATTGATGCATTGCTTTAAGAAGTTTCAAGTCAAGATGAACATCTCCTTTGATTTGATCAATTTTCGGGAACTTATTCTACGATGACATTCATCGAAAATCCTGTTGTAACTTTTCGCATTAATCCACCCAAACATAAAATTCTCAAATGCCACACTTTTTGGGGTCTCCCAATAGAAGGAAATTCTTTGTCATCCTCTTCATTCACAATCTTTCTGATTGTGAAAATATTCAGCTGAAGTATAAGTCGTTTAGATTCAGATGAAACATTATATAAATTCACTTATATTGAATATGTTCGCTACCATCTGATATATTGTGGATTTTAGAATATCAGGGTATAACTATTTGAATGAGCGGACCTGAATTCTAAATAGCACCCTGTCTCTTTTTTCAATCACTTTCGGCATTTTCGTAATCAAAATTGATATTAGTTGTGGCAATGGCGTTATGACATTAACGACATTTCATGAGTGTAGATCTGTCTCCGTTCTAGTTACGAAAACTTGAGAAAATTTTTTCAGGGTCAATCGACTGCTAAAATAAATGTGAATGGAGTATAGAGACATGGACTGTGCCTTCCCTTTCTATCTATGCATGATATACGGTCAAAAAAAAAGTGACAGAGAGAAACTGAACATCGGGCATGTAGTTGTTTTTTTTTTAGAAATTTGATTGTTCCGCACTGACCTCTATGTGAACACAAAAGAGACACAGGTAATGGCCCGACGTACATTTCTCTCTTTCTATAAAATAGCCAATTTCATGCTGGCATTGCTCAGTCCATGTCTCTATGTATGTATATGATTACATAATCGACTCATACCTAACCTACCATTCCTTATAAATACAGATTAACTTCAGTTTGACAGAAGTCAGAAGTAGATCTCCTGGCCTACTAGTTTATTTCTATAATGATTAATGTAATCAGTAGCTTTTTATGGCCATCGTATATTAAACAGTGTCGCGAATTTCAAGGATTGTTTCGTTGTCAATTATTTTTGAAGCGAAGTAAATTGCATATAAGTTGAGACGACTCAGATCCAAATTTAAGAGGAGGGAATGGTTCTGCGGATCCGAATCTCAAAATTGTATCCTACACGAGTCCCTGAAGAAAAATCCCTGAACTAAGCGTTTCCGCGAAGAAATTGACCGTTCATATGATTTTCCGTCCATTACACCACTCAACCACTCGACATACCATCCTTCCGTGATTTTAGTGGAACAATTTTCCGACTCATCATGCCAGCCCGACGGGCGTATTCAGATTTGTTAGCAGAGTGCCACGCCGGCGGCTGATGAATCCATCCACTTTGCAGTTGTATTAAGTTTTTCCGCATCGAGGAACGGGAATTGGAATGTTAATAGGAACTTTCTTGCCCGACCCGATGAGGAACCCCGGGATACCACCGTTCGATGAATATTCCGAACGGAAAATCGATGGCGCCTCCGATGATTGCGATGGAAATCGGCTCTTCCACGTGATGCTTCTATATTGAGAGGTTCCCCGACCGGAATTGGCGAGAAAAACTCATCGATTCCGCCTTGATTAATGCGGCTGTTGGCGGGATGAAGAACTCCGGAGTAACGAAACTTCGTTAGGCGTGTGATGGGAGTCTGAATTCGATAAGAATCTCAAGTTTTGCGAAGATGTATGTGCGCTCGACGCTTGCCAAGAGCCTTGCCGTTTACATTAACCTATTTCGTTGGAAAACGAACTGTTGGCATTACCCAAACAGGCGTTTTGTAACAAATCCAGATCATCTGATCAAGGGTTTCGGAGAATCGTAGAGCATGAAGGCGCTATTGCTTCGACCAATAGGGAATACTCCTTCTGACGAAAATGATGTATTTTTTATGAAATATCTTTGAAACGTCACATTTTTAAATAACCATTTCAACCGTTCCAAAAAGAAATCATTTTAAGCACTTGAAAATGAAAAATAAAAATGGGTATTTAAAGTTTAAAGCGTTTTGTGAGAATTGAACAAGCTGGCAACATCGACTGAAATATGCCTTGATTATAAAGGACAACAAATGCATTATCTTGATGAGATAGACAAAGATGGCTGTCTATGAAGTCTGCGACGTACGAGGATGGTCGTAAAATTTTATGGGATTTTTATGGCCGGTTGCAGTTGAAGCTCGCCACTAAGTACGCGCCTGTAGATCAACAGCTGTTATTTTATAAAGAAGCTGATCGGGCATTGTTCTTTTCATTGTTTTGTATGCGCTGTTGCCAAATCGTTAACTCCGCACAAAGCGATTTAAATTTTAAAACCCCATATCTGAAGGATGATTTTGAATAATTTCCGCGGTGAATATGTGAAAATCATGAATGAAACTCATAATTATTCAGTTTAAACTTGCATATGCAGTGATAACCCAAATTGAGGAGAATTCCCCATTTGTGGCATGGTTTTCAATATCGTTTGTTTTTCAACCCTCCTGTCGTTGGTTACAGAATGCCTTGCTGGTGCTAGCCATTGAAATAATGCCCTGAAGTAAAAACTTATAATAAAAACAAGCTTTATTCCGAGTGAAGTAGAAATGTAATAAACATAACTGCTTGAAATGAAATAGTGTCAAAGATTTCAATCCATCTACCGGTTAGAAGTCCTGTTCCAGCTCTTCATATCATACATCAAAATCTCTTCCACAGAGTATATGTTCGATTTGTACCAACAGTTTTCAAATTTGCTTCTTAAACCCTTTGAGTGTTGTTGTTTCTTTTATATGATCTATAATTTTGTTGTAATATCTTATACCACTATATTCTGGTCCTTTTTCAGTTAATATAAGTCTATGTTGTAGATATTTTAACTTTGTTTTGCTTGTGTTATATGTTGTTGTAGTTTTCGTCTGAAAGATGTTTTTATTTTTGAATACAAATATGAGGCACTGTTTATGTGAACTACAATTGCAGTTACCAGGCTATTTTTCTGGAATATTCCTTTATATGATTCCATTCTGTTCATCCGCATAATTGTTCTAATAGCTCTCTTCTGAATCTTCCGAACACGATAAATAGTGTGTCCACTACCATAACATATAATTCCATACTCAAATGCAGCCTGATAAATTATTACTTCAAGGGATGATGAGTTTGAATATTTCCTTTAAACACCCAGTGAGTAGCATATAGAAGCTAGCTTCGTGCATAGTGATGATATAGGTTCGCTCCAGTTCGAATTTTCATCTATTGTGTGACCAAGAGAGTTGAGTCCTAGAGTTGGATGTGGGATGGTGTTAGAAAACCAGAATGAGAAGTCTTCAGAAGAATGGCACATGTTTCATCCACATTCATACATAGTCTGGTAGATTGGAACAATTGCATCGTTTGTTCGAAAGTTTTCTGAATCAAATTTGGAATTTCAGGGCAGTAGAAGTTTCAAGCTCCTTGAAACGTTCATTGATATAATAGAGTTCTAATGAATTAAGTAGAATGAGAACTGTAGATGGGGCAGTGATTGGATCAGCTCTGATGAGGGCAAAATATAGACCTCTGTGTCACGATGTACTCTAACCCTCCTACACCTATTATTATCACTATATACCCTTAAATCGTTCTTTTTTGTTGAAAACGATTATGGGTTCTTGCTCCCAACTTTTGAAGAATCTTGTCTGTTTCACTCTAACTTGAAAAATCTGTTTTCTTTATGGTATTGACTTGGTGTGAATAATGTTATATATTCTTGGAAAAATTGGTCTTCTTTGTCTCACCTGAATTTACTAATGTGGACAAATGATTACAAATGAGTGTCTTGTCGTTGAAATTAGAACCAAGTGGAAAGGCTACGAAAAAATGCCGAATGCGATTTCAAAGTACGCATTGAAACCGATGATCTGACAACCAATTCGTGAGCTCGCAAATATCTTAAACAACTGTGTACTATAAAAGCTCAATTCAAATGAATGAGATGGTGTTTCGTTTTCTATCTCATCGAATAGGTTGTTAAAGTTGATACAGGATCGGTATGAAATGAGGTAACTAACTTGAAATTCGCACAAAAACGAGCAATTTCTGACAGTTTATGTTGTCCGCACTACGCAACGTTGCCGGTCCACTGGCGATTTATTTCAATCGTTTTGTTTTAGTCAAGGAGTTACGTTTACTCCATAAACTTTTGTTTTGGGTGTTTTCAATTTATTCTCGTCTGTTATACCCATATTTCATTAGCTTTTCACAATCAGTTCTTTTCAGAACCAAGTTGTCATATTGAAAAGTTCCGCTACGATTCGGAAAAAACTATGGCCGAATTTCATCAATTCAGAGAAAATTTATGATAGCTTCGTTGTTTTTAAGATAAAAGTGATAATAGGGACCATATTCACATCTTGCAGCTGTATGTATCAATTATTTTATAACGCACTATAAGTTTCAAATGTCTACTAAAGTTTCATAACTTATTTCTTCAGTAAGTTGCTGGTGTCTTGGGAATACGTTAATGGATTGTTTTCAATATTGCTTCTGAGGTAAATGATAACGAAGAACTCACTCAGACCATATGAAAGAAGACGTACAAGACCAGTTGTTAATATCGATAACTTTGATCAAACTGCTATAGGCAATCGGATACATGATATGTATAAAAATTTTGAGTATTCAATCTCCTCCGATAATTTTCATTTTATGAAATTGTATTTATTTTATAGGAACATATCAATGTGTCCATATCAAAATATTAACTGAGTAACTTATCACATAAGAATATAATTATCTGATCTATTTGTGTGATTCACACTGTATTTTCAATGCTACATGTTTTGAAATACAAAATTATTTGGCGTACATCCAAGTACCTACCTCCCTATCTATACAGGGTGAGTCTTTGACTAAACACAAATATTTTAACAGTGGATTCTTGAGGTCAAGAGAAATACTCCGATTCGGCCCTTATAAAAAGATATAGCCATTTTAAGTTTTCATAAGGAGTTTTTCGAATTTCACAGATAAGTACTTTTCAATTTTTGAACATATCAACTTACTCGAAAACGATGCATTATGCGAGAAAATATGAGGAATACTTTAAGTTTACAAAACGATCAAGTATTCATTAGATAGCGTTCAACTCAGTTTCAAGAGTTGCGTTCTTTGAATTTTTGTAATTTTTATGATACGTAATGGTGATATCTTGTGTTCGAAGAAGATTCATCAAGTAAATGGAAAACCATATTCCGAAATTCATTTCATTCGATGAAATGATTTGTGAAATTATGATTTTTCAACAGCCTGTAAAAGTGTGTCTTTTGACCTAAAAACTCTACAGTTACAATATTTGTACGAGTCAAAGACTCACCCTGTGTACTACTCTAATAATACTGAATGTAGAAGACCGCCAAGTAAATTCCAATCCATCATCTATAATCCCTGATCCTCCCTCAGCAAAAAAACTTGTTATCAGAAATGGTTTCGGGTTAGTTGAATCTTTAGGACGAAGTTTAAATGAACGACGCTCCCAGCTGCTACAGGGTGAAAAGTACGATATCGGTAGGTCGGAATTAGCATTTCATTCAATACCGAATTATCACGCCCGCTGGCTACCGCCCGCCTACATCCGGGGCGCCGTTATTGAGATTCCCGCGAGTCTAAGGGGGGAATTTTTCATTTTTATCTCGGCCCGGATTACGAGTCGAGATGGTATGAGACCCTTATTAGTGCCGGGGAGTTCTCGAAACGTGTTTATGGAAGAGTGAAAAAAAATGCGTGGAATTCGAGATAAATTTCGAGAGATGGAGCGGACCGGGGTGGGAGATCCTGTTGGAACGGATTATTTCTCTGTGAAATAATTTTAAAGGACGGTGAGAGATGTACTAATTGAATTCTGCATGGTGTTTTTGACACGGCTGTAATTTGGTTTAGATTTACGCCGAGTCCCGTTCTCTTCCCTTCGCCCTTTACTAATGATTTGAGACATTTTGTTATATCTCATGAAATGAAGATATCATTCATTTCAGTTTGGACGAAACATTTTCTTTTATATAAAATTTTCTAGGTATGAATCAGCGAAATCTCGTTATCAGTTCACTGCCCTCCAGAAAAATATCGTCAAATAATAATATGTTGATCAAACACAACTGAATTTCAATTCGAAATATTTCTTCACTCAAACCCAGGTGACCAGTAACCAGTAGCATATCTGTTATGTTTTCTTGGAGATATATTGGGGAACTTTGTTATGTGTTATTTTTATGTCACCATCACGTGTCTGATACGATATTTGGGATGTACCTGTGCTGTATCCAAATTATATCCACATTTTGTAAATTTTATGTTCCCGCTCCATGATATCTATGTAACATATTTACAACATTGTTCTTTATTTTCCATGTATCATTTTGAGATCATGAACAGAGCATGATAATAAGCGTTTTAACTACCGTCGAGGGCGCTGCAAAACGTAAACAGATATGGAGGATTGTGAGAAATGCTATTGATACTGATACCTATCTATCCATCGTTTCGCTTACTGACGATTGAAAACCGTTCTGAAATATATCAAGAGATAGATCATACAAACCAAATCAGATGGTTTTTCTATCTTCAGTAACTGAAACAATGGATAGATAGGTTTGATCAAAACGGCAGTTAGACGTTTTGTCAGTTGAATAGCGGATTACTGAAAGTGAAGTGCAGATATTGAACGTTTGATTAGTTATTTCTATGTCATAGTGATTTTCCAATGACATGGTGAATTACTGAAAAGAAATTGCTATGGATATCGAACTGTAGGTCAACAAATCATTTCTCGTATTTTCAGAGCAGTCCTATGAAACATAATAGGCTATAGAAATAATCACGCTTAAAGGCAATAGATCTGCCTTTAGGCGTGGTTTTTTCGATTATTTTACCGCTGGCATCGTTACTGCTGTGAAATGAACGCGTTTCCAACTTCCCGATTCGTACAAGCTGATGCTTGCTAGAAGCAGGCCGGCGTACTGAGTCAGAGGAAATATGGGACACATGCCATTGTCTTAGTCTGGTTTTCTATCTGGAGGGGATAGAATCGGACACCGTTTCATATTGGATGGCGCTCTGAGTAAATGTATAGTACCCAGTAGCACTTGCCAATATTGAATAGAGTTCCATCAATTCCAAACGTTTTCCATCGTAGAAAAATGCTATGTTGCTCTGATGAGATCAAATAAGACCAAAACCATGGTAAGCATCTGCTTTTCTTTGACGGAACTTACTCCATTTAGGTCCTTGACAATAGCAAATTGGCTACTTCAATTCAGATAGTTACAGCGGGTGGTATGCATCTGAATTAAAGCAGGTTATAAAAGGCTATGTTTTCATTATATCCAGCCTATAAAAATTATATTTGAATAAATAACGTCCTCTGTTAGGTGTAGATTTCGATAAAGATTATTCCCTCCCATCCATGTACCTCATATGTACACAAACTGCAGACCGATTTCTGAATTTTGTCACTCATTAGTAATGTGCAGTGTAACACATCTCAACTGGACTTCTCGCCATCCGTAGAGGCGTGAAGCGGGAAAAACTACCTGAATGTGGGGTGTTGTCAGAACAATTGAACGATAAGTAGAAGTTACGAATATAACAATAGTTTCCACTTTCGTCGACAACCAGACTTTCGTTGGCATCAATAATAATAAATAACTAATTTGTAGATTGCATAAATGAATTATTGCTACATCTGGATTGTTATTGTGTAACAACCTTATATTATTTACATGCAATTTTGACGTCCCCTTTTTCATTTTAATAATTTTGTAGATACCTATTATAGTTCAATGAATTCGTATTCATTATAGGAACCTGAAGAAGAATTTAAAATGAAACCGAAACGGTGGGCGTTTATTCAAGAAGTGGTTTTTGATTCAATCCCTTGGCCTTCATCTCGCAAAAGTTTCTACGATTGGCAACCAGGGAAAATAAGTTATTTCGAAAAAAAAGACAATGGAAAATTCTCCTTAATTTGGGTTATCACTGCATATGCAAGTTTAAACTGAATGATTATGAGTTTCATTCATGATTTTTTCAAATTCACCGCGGAAACTATGCAAAATCATCCTTCAAATGTGGGGTTTTAAAATTTAAATCGCTTTGTGCGGAGTTTACGATTTGGTAACAGCGCATACAAGACAATGAAAAGAACAATGTCCGATCAGCTTGTTTATAAAATAACAGCTGTTGATCTACAGGCGCGTACTTACTGACGAGCTTCAACTACAACCGGCCATAAAAATCCCATAAAATTTTACGACCTTCCTCGTT
Source organism: Coccinella septempunctata (assembly GCF_907165205.1). NCBI lineage: Eukaryota > Metazoa > Arthropoda > Insecta > Coleoptera > Coccinellidae > Coccinella > Coccinella septempunctata. Next base: position 20,640,084 of record NC_058196.1, read on the forward strand.
CGTCGCAGACTCCATAGACAGCCATCTTTGTCTATCCTATCAAGATAATGCATTTGTTGTCCTTTAGTATCAAGGCATATTTCAGTCGATGTTGCCAGCTTGTGCAATTCTCACAAAACGCTTTGAACTTTATATCCCCATTTTTATTTTTCATTCTTAAGTGCTTAAAATAATTTTTTTTTGGGAAACGGTTGAAATAGTCATTTTAAAATGTGACGTTTCAAAGATATTTCATGAAAAATGCATCATTTTCGTCAGAGAAGGAGTATTCCCTATTCTACAGGGGAAATACATTCTCTCTGTATGTAATAGTACTCGGCATTGTTCTAGCAGATCTCCTAAACACTTCCAATAAAAAATAGATTTCTGGCTGAGCCTACACAAAGTAGTGCCATCAGGTGCGCTGAAAGCCCAATTCAGCATCACTCATCAATAGCCAGAACCAAGCTTTCAGTTTCCCCGTTCATCCATCGACCCTTTGTCCACCATAGGTGCTTTCATACATTCTGTACCGGCGTCTACTCCCTCCGCGCCTCTGCGGCGGAAGGAAATAATGAAATTTCGGTTCGAAATTCCGGCGAATCCTTTTTCGCGTTTAAATGACACGAGGGGGCCTAGCTCTGAACAACGCTGAAAGGGATTATCGACGCCGAGATAACTCGGAATTAATCACATTTATCTGGTCGTCCGGCGTGGAACAAGCGCGACACGCAGGTAAGCTTAAAGCAATGCTGTGCGATTCAACGGTTTATTTCACGCTAGGATAAGAATGGTGGTTGAGTACGTATTGGCGAAAGAGATATAAAAAGTGAGGGTGATGGCTGCAGCGTCATGAAAATTTAAATACCTCGGGTTGGTGCATAACTATTTGGACGTTCCTGATTTCTTTTCAAAGTAAACGAGAAAACGTGAAACTTCAACTAGGAAAACTAGACACCCTCTACTAACAGCTTTCCATTGCTTGTAAGGTTAGGTACGCACCTACGGAGAAGGTAGAATCGTTGATTGTAAACAAAATGCGGCTGCTCTCATCGAAATGAAGCAGAGGTAGCAAGATAATTGGGGTACAATTCAAAATTTCAACCTGCAAGTTATAGTTGGGGAGCCCAAGAGAGAAATTTGGGATTTACTCGAGCGTGTCAGATGAATGAAAGTGGGGATACCTTGGACTCTGTGAAGTACCTTTCCAAAAATTAAACCTGTAGATATATAGGAGAAATTGTCTACGACTGCCTGTCATAATTGTAGAAAAAACGATCATTGTACATACTTGAGCGTGTCAGATTAAAATATATGTAGCTGATTAATTACATGTTGAAAAGTACATTCTCTTGATCTGACACTTTAGGGGTGACAGAAATGTGGTCAAATTGGCCAAAAAGGTCACAAAAATCAGTTGTTTTGAAATATCTGCCAGTCTCTGCCAGTCTCCTGGCATTCGAATCTTTTTCGCATTCATTATAAAAGTTGTAAAGCATATCATTTTCTATAAATTTTGTCCAGAGCAATTTTTTCTAAGTTCAAACGGTTGTGAGATATATGGCGATGAATGTCCTTTAGCATATATGGCTAAGAACCTTGCGCTAATCTCTCTCTAGCTCTAAAACGGTTGGTGAACAGACAAAGGTTGTATAGAACTTTATTATCTACAACTTTCATAATGAATACGAATAGAGTTACAGGATTCACAGGAAGGGAGATATTTAAAAAAAAATGCATTGTTATCATCTTCAAACTGTCAAATTAAAAAAACGCCCCTGATTAGTGTCAGGTTAATGGGTCAACACATCTACCACACCGAGTTTAACCATCTGTATGAAAATCTAACACGCGCGAATATGTACAAGTGACGATTTTTTTTGCATTTTCGAAAGACCACTGTGACCTTGCGTCACGTCCAAATGGCCAGTCTCTTGAAAAGTAGCTTTCTTTTGGCCCAATTGACATGTTCCCTGAAAATCTGAAAATTATTTTTTATTTCTCTTCCATACTGTCAGCCCCACCAAGCAAACTGTCAGATTAACATGAATTTATTATCAGTGACGCGTAGGGCATATAGAGTATCTTAATCTGTCACGCTGTTGTTGGTACACCTGACGTTTTTTTTTTACATCATTGAAAACAATGAATAAGATCAAGGCTCCTAAAACAGTGAGGCAATAAATACAATAAATCAGAATTAATTCAGATGCATACCACCATACCACCCGTGTTACGATCTGAATTGAACTATACAATTTGCCATCGACGGGGCAACTAAGTGGAGAACGTTCCAAACATTTTTCCATCGGAGAAGAAGCTATGTTGCTCTGACGAGGTCAAATGAGACCGAAACCATGGGAAGCATCTGCTTTTCTTCGGTGCAACGTTCACCACTTAGTGGCCCTGACGATGGCAAATTGGCTAGTTCAATTCAGATCCTAACACTTGATGACATTCATATCAGCGGGTGGTATGCATCTGAATTAATTCTTATTATCATTGAAAACCTTCAGACCCTTTCCACACCGCTGAAAGTGTTTTTTTTTCCTTCTTACCATCTAATCTTCAAAATCCACTAGTTCTCCACGATGCTCGAGTAGATCTCGATTCAGCATCGTGGGCTCCCCAACTATTAGCCCACCACTTGAAAATTACTTCTTCCACAAAAGTTGCAACCGACTGGCACCACTTTCTTTGATTATCTTTAAAGGTTCTCCATTTCTATGAGCACAGCTGCATCTTGTTCACAAAGGCTTCAACTAGTACGTCATGAGATCCACCTTTACGAAACTATTTGCCCCAAGAATCCTAATGAAATGAATTTTATCAATACCGAGGCCAAAAACACTAATCTTCGCTCTATGAGCCTTGTCTAGTGTCTGTGATATGACAACTGACTTTTTTCGAACCGATGTTGCGTTTTCCGAAATCTTTAAACAAACTCATCTTCTTCTATTCACAATATTTGAAGAATTCATACTTACTCCAGAAGAAATTCAGGTCCAAAATAGCCAGCCAAGGAAATTGATGGATAGAGTGAATACTGAAATATCCTAACACAATTTTTTTTTCATACTGAAAGCCCTAAATCCTCCGGTATTGGGATCAAAATCAACCATTTTTCGGTATAAGATTGATTCCATTTTCCTCATTTTTCTCGATAGCGTGCAATAGAGGGCCAAGAAAATTCATGAAGAGGTTGCATGTAATATTGTTTCAGATGTAGTTAAAAAAAAAATTCGTTTTATTCTGATATCCTCAAAGCGTCAGATCCAAGGATCAAAATGAACCGACGGAGAGCATGTTTACTTTTTTTACGATGGTTTGAAACGGCCGGCCAAGAAAATAGATGAGTGCATAGAGGAATGGTTCAGATGTAAGATTCTGACAGCCCCAGAAGCCCAGCTCTAAGGATCTTTGGAGCTGTCAGAATGAAACGAAAATTTTCCTGAGTACATCTGAAACATTAGTCTCTGCATATTTTCCATTAATTATCTTGGCCGGCTATTTAATGCCTTCGACAATAAATGAGGAAAATGCGCTATCGATCTTCGACAGAATTGTTTTATTCTGATCCTTGGAGTAACAACATACACCGGTAGTAGTTGCATGAGAAATACCCCAATTTAACATAAAAGTTATGTTTTTTAAAACAAAATTGACTCGTTCGAGCATTCTTCTACCAAATAGTAAAGAGGTACCGAAGATATGAATTTTGTAAGTTAGTTTTTACTCACTCTGTATGATTATGGAGGAAAGGCGGAACATCATGTGATACTTTTTAGGAATTAAGGATTTTTTCCTTGCCTTTTTTTTCTGCTAGATGAATATGTTCGTTCTATGCAATTTCCTGACTTGTCCTATACATTGTTAAATGTCTCACAGGATAAATAAAGATTTATTTATTATTATTATTATTATTATCATCCAGCCTCTATATTATACTCTAATAACTGCATAAATCGAAGAGGAGAATTCCTTTTATGCATGCTTATTGAAATACGAATTTTTCTGATGTCTCGGATTCAGTGAATATTAAATGAAGTAAGAGAGGAATGAAATCGTATTTTTCAAGACTCGGTATTTCAATAAGTCTGTGAAATGAAAATTAAATGCCCTGCTCTTGTACGTCTTGACTCCTGCAGGTACGTATCAGAATTAAACCGACGATTGAAGCCAATCAGAACTTCATTCATTGGAAATTGATATCGCCTAATGAGCTATTCAGGTATCTCATTTGGGAAAGATCTCAGGTTGAAAGCTTATTATAATCGCGAATAATTGCAATGACGAGCAAGTTTCCACGATTTTGTGTCCACTATTTTGGACTAGAGCGGTCGCCCATTCAGATAATGAACTCGTCCAACGCTGCTTGTCTTTGAGCATCAACTAGCGAATAGGATTCGAGCTTTGTTTCGAGATACAGACAAAAAAAATATAACCACGATCGCCACAATTTTTTTTTAATCGGTACTCTATAACTTGAAACTGAGCATTTTTCATTTTGTTAACATATTTAGATCCAACTCCAACCATAAAGCTAGGGATTTTACCCATAAGCGAAGTCCATTGGACCTTCAACACATCCTGAAATTTCAAGTCCCTTACTCCTATACGTCGAAGCAAAGAGTGTTAACATTCAGATGGTCGATGGACACAAATAGATCATGTAGGAGGCAATCAGGACTGTTTTGCAACTATACTAACTTTTTCGATTGATAAAAACAGAATATGGTCTTTATCTACTGAAAACGATATTGTCACTCGGTCCCAAAAGCTTATGAAAAGTTGGTCAGTTTGATCAATTCAATAGTTTTCCTGATACGTAATCATTATTTTCGATCCATATTGCAATGTGGTCTGCATTGTATACGATACGCAAACTATCGACTGAAAGCCCACAAATGACATTTGCAGATATTGCTACCGAAGAGAATGAGTATGTATATCCGTTGATAATGAGCCAACATTAAATTGCTATTTCAAAACGTTTCAGTGGCTTGTTCCATGCAAGCTATTTGTGCCTTGTATGAGTGATACAAATCCTCAGTCCATAAAGCAAATCAATTTCGTATTTCGATAGTGAATGGACAAAGGAAAATATTATTGAACCAATAGCATATCTATCAAATAAAGTGTGGATTATCATAATTCAAGGTGAAAGGAGGGGGTAATTTTCAGATAGTGGCGTTCTGAATTCACTTTGCTAGACGCGGAGATATGGAAGGCTGGGTTTTGGAATAATATCGATTTAGATAGAATTTTACGGACAGTTCATTAGTACAAAATGAATGGCTAATTCATTCGTCCATCATCTCTCAACCACGGCAATTAATGCTACTATATAATTGAAAACGCGGAGTTGCATCAGCGTTCGTTCGAAACAAAGAATTATTTCGCATTGTAGATTGTGAAGCAAATAGCCCTTCTGATAACGAGGATTAACAGGGGCCTTAATAACAAATAGCTGTAGCATTCGCTTCGCTGGACGAAATTCCTTTTAAAAGGAAGTATTCCATGAAGTGACAACCTCCTTCTCAACAGAACTTTTACTTCACAAATGAGTGATTTCAATTCTGTTGATTTTAAGCCACAACTTCAGATGCCACATCTCTATAAATGCGCCATCCAAATGATTTGGTGATCAAGGATTGTAGTTGGGGAGACCACGAGGAAAATTCGGGATTAACTGGTGCTTGTCAGATTAATATAAGGGGAGATACCTTGGACCCTGTAGAGTAGTAGAGTAAATTAGACCTGTATATAAAGGGAATTGTCTAGGACAGCCTGTCACAATAATAAAAGAAAAAAACGATCATTGTACATACCCGAACGTGTCAGATTAAGATTTATGTGGTAAGTGGTTAATTACATGTTGAAAAGAATATATTTCCTCAAACTGACAATTTAAGCGTGACGAAAATGTGTGGCTCCAAACTTGCAAAAGAAAACGTCACGTGTACATTCTCGAGCGCGGTGACTTTTTTTCTTATTTTAAAGCTAATATATTGCGTTACCTTAGCAACGAAAATAACTCATTAAAAGTGTCAGTGTGAAGTTTGAGGTCAAGAAAGTGAACCAAACTTACGCAATAAATTAAAAGAAAGAAGATATCCACCGAAATTGTGAAAATCGAAAAATTGTATCGACCAATCATCAAGTACCTGTATTTAAAAGGGTTAAGAGGTAAGCATATTCACGACGATATGCTCAATATCCTTGGTGATCAATGTCCTTCGTATGCAACCGTGAAAAATTGGACTGCAAGCTTCAAAAGAGGTAAATTTTCCATTGTGGATAATGACCGATCGGGAAGGCCAGTGTCTGTGTCAGTCCCCGAAAATATCGATGCAGTTCATTACATGATTTTACTAGACCGTCGAATTGGGCTAAAACGGATATCTGAAGAACTGAATATTTCATACGAACGCGTTCATCATATAACTCGCGTCAATTTGGACATGAGAAAAAGTACTGCAAAATGGATACCCAAATGTTTGAATGTTGACCGAAAGCGTACAAGGTTAGAAGCATCACGTTCGATCTGTGCTCGATTGGAAAACGATGTAGACTTCTTAAACCGAAATGTTACTATGGATGAGACTTGGTTACATTTCTACGATCCAGAAACAAAGCTACAATCAATAAAATGGCGATACTCTGGTTCTCCAAGACCTACGAAGTTTCGTGGCAAAAGATCTGCTGGAAAAGTTCTTGCTTCAGTTTATTAGGATTGCTATGAAGTAATCATGATTGATTTTTTGAATAAGGGTAGAACAATAACCGGAGATTACTATCCGTCCTTACTGATCAATCTATGGGAAAAATTTAGGAGAAAAGACGCGAAAAGCTATCCCCTGCACACAAATCTCATGTTGCAATGCAAAAAATTCGTGATTTAGGGTTTGAATTACTAGCACACCCCCCTTATTCACCAGATTTGGCTTCATCCGATTATCATCTCTTTCCTCAACTGAAAAAAAGTTTAAAAGGTCGTGAATTTTCTTCCAACGAGGAGGTAATAAAAGCTGTGGAGGTCTGGTTTGCAGTGCAAGAAGAAAAATTTTTTTGGAAAGTTCTAGAGAAGTTGCAGGTTTGCTGTAATAAATGTATCCAATTAAGAGGAGAATATGTTGAGTAATAAAATATTTTGTCATTGAAATTTTGTTTGGTTCTGTAGTAGGCTAATAATGTTCCAATATATCCTCGTGAAATAAGGTTGGTGCTTTGTCGTGGCTCTCAACTCCCAATAACATTAATTTTTATTCCCCACAGCCTTGAAACAGGAGAAATTTGTCTCCTAAACGTCGACGAGCTTCAAAATAAAGATCTTAAAAGAAGGAAACTGTCCAAATTCCAGCAATCACTGTTCTGAGTACTGATTTCATGGAAGCAAATACTAACAACAAATCTAGAAGTTGACGTGGTACAAAATTGTTTTCCCTAATGGTACTTTTGCCAGCTTAAATCATAAGTTTTTGATTCCCCTAATTTCAAGATCCTTGTTGAAAAACTAGAGAGCATGTCCATATTTTGGACAAATTTCTTATAATCAGTGACTAACTTTCAGACACCTTGTAGGCTATTACAAACAAATTTGGAAAAATGTGGAAAGCTGCTCATTTCGGAAGAAACTATTCTGAAGAAAAATACCGTTGCAACAGATCTACATTTCAAAGGTTAAACATCTTCTTTTACCTATAGCATTTCTCAAGAATTGGAATTCAAAAAAGTTTTCACTGAAGTAAAAAATAAGCGATAAATTAGTATGGATAGATTCTGGATAAACAATCGATTATCGGTTTGGTCCAACTAGCTAAGCGTTGGCTCAGCGCTAAGTGAATGAATTAGCTTTAAGGCGCATAAAGATTGCTCTGACGTGACGTGGGCCTACGTCATAATGAGCATGATCCAAAAATCTAACATAGGATTTCGCGCAGAAGCGTTCAAATTGAACTGACGTCTGAGTATCAACTCTTGGTTCCACGTGTTGATAATCTTTGGCGGGAAAGCACGTCTTATGTGAATTTCAGTTTTTGAATCATGCGTATTATGACGTGGGTCAACGTCACATCAGAGTAATATATATGGACCTTTGAAGTACCCTAGAAAAATAGTGTAATCGAATTCTTGATACCTAAATATGGTAAAAGTGGTTTGGTTCTGCTAGCTGCACGGTAAATCTAGCGAAACCCATTTTTTCACTCTCACGAAGAAAATCTGCATTGTGGTCGAATGAAAGCTTAACATTTGCCTCAAATTTCGATATTAGATTTTTGATAAATATTCGATTAGCGTCTAGGTACTGCTAGGTCAACGATGAACTAACAGAATCTCCGATTTCACCAAAAATTAGGGAACAAAGAATTTTTTATTGTGGTAGGTAATAAATTAGACTATAATTATGGACGGAAAAAAAATCATAAATTCCAAAGTGGTCTGCTAGCTTTGCAGGTATAAAATTTATTGTATTGTAAAGCTAATCCTTCATTTATTGATTGAGATCTCGTATGGAATCTGTCTAGTTTTTCCTTTCAGAAAATTCACCCTTTAAAACCGAGTTCAAAACCTTTCTCATCAATAAGAGAAAACCCTCGATTGAAATCAACTGCCGCTTTTTCCTGTTGCAGCATAGAATCATGTGCTTATATTTTCACGATCAAAAATGTAATCCCCGTTGTATAATTCAGGAAACAACAGGCAATTTGAAAGGGGAGATTCCGAACGCCCATCCCGAAACTGAGTGACCTCATTTCCTCTCTCTGTAATCAACGTATGCCTCATTCAATTAACAATGGAAACCACGCCACGCAATTCTTGCCTTCCAGCACTTTGGACCAGAATTTGATAACAGAAACCGCTTAAGGCCAAACGAACACACACAATATCGGCGTTGCAAATGCTGGAGCATTCGAATTTCCGGCTACTAAACGGTGTTCGGTTCAATTCTCGAAATGTTTCCTTTCTCTGGATTCGCAGCGATATCAAGGTCAACCGATCAACTCCGCATGAGCCAAGCTCTAAGCCGCCAAAGCCATTCAAAAATGTTAAGGATGAAGAATGATGCCATGAAGTAGGATCATACTTTTACGAAGGCGTAGAAGGGCCAAGGAATTTTTTGTTTATTAAAAGTCGGGATCTAGAGATCCCGAGATATAAGTCAGGATTATAACCTACAACTTTCGGATTCGACTCAGTCGTGTCATGTTCGAGGTAATAATATAGCCATTACAATACGGACTAGAATATAACATTTCTTTTGGAAAATTGATATAGGTATAAGATATATAGGAACTAAGGAACTTCTATATTAAATCATGTAATTTTAATTACATTGAATGTAGATAAAATTACATGAACTTGATTCAATTATTAGTTTTAGTATGTATTGTTGTGTCTGTAGTGTTTTATCTGTAAAACAGATATTCTGTATTGCAATTTCATAAAAAAATTGATGACTTTCTTTGGAATTCAGCAGTATTGGGTTCGAATTCAAAACAGATTATATGAATTTCACAAAGTGAGTGTTTAAACTACGGCACGTGTTTTGCTATCTCAATAGCATCTTCAGGTAGCTTTACTTTCATCAAGTATCGGCCACATCAATTCAATATTGGATTTCCTTACCTTAATAGACGTGAAACAATTGATGATTGTAAATCTATTGTATGATCTATTTGGCTATTTCCATTAGTTTGAAACATTCACTATAAAGTTTCGGCAAGCATAAGCATTATTCAGGAATTCTTCTGCTCTTAATTTAAAAAGGTATTCAGTCACTTTCATTTGGAAAAAATTAAACCATTCTCTTTTAGTGTAATACAGGGTTTCCTTATTCAGATGTTGACTAGTAAGTCGATTCATGCAATACCTAATCATTTTTAGAAAAATATATCAACAATTACTAAATTGCTATATATCTACATAATGATAACACAAGAAAAACTAGCAAAATAATCAAATAACAAACAGTATAACAAATTCCAACGGAAATCTAGGGATTTCAGATTCCTCCTTGAAAACAATCAGCTTGCAACTCTAATATTCATCTCCAATAAGTAATTCTTTATTATCGTTGTTCACTTCCTTTCGTACAAGAGTTACCAGAATCAAAAAACCCACTGAACCTGTCATTTTCAAATAAATGAATGAAGGATATTTTCACGTAATATTCGAATATTGCCAAATTGACAAACACAGAAGAACAACTGAACTCTCCTCAGACCACGGATTATTTGTCCCCTAAAATATGTACCGATAGATAGTTCATGTTTCAGCCAACAGTTGCGCTGGCGCTATAATAGAACAACTTCAAATCAATTTGTGTGTCAAAAGCACTTTTGCGATGAAGATATCAGAAAAAGTAATGGATTAATTATAAAATAAATCCAAATAGTCCCCCTTGTGAGTAAAGAACTCTTTCGAATAAAAATATCATGCGAATAAACCTACATGGTTCAAAAATTTGAATTTTTTATGCCTGACGAGAAAGTGCAGCATCAAACTACTGAAAACTTTGAACAATATTTGTCCGAACGCGAATGTTAGCCTGATTCGGATTTGCCAGACGTTTTTTGTCCCAGTCGCTAGCGACACCTTGCGGGCATTAAAAAGAGCTCACGTCTGTCAATATTCACAACAATATCAAAATCATCGTCGGAAGCGCCGAAAGTTTTCTAGTAAAACTTAAGTTATCCTGTGTAATATCGTCACATGTATCCTACCAGTTGTCATCTCTATTGAAACCATCTACTAATTAAACCAGAGTGATATTGAGCAACTTTGAGTGGAGTGCCTTGTGTCTTCTCTTTATCAGCGAGGTGAAAATCACGAAGCTTGTACGGAAGGAAAGTTAGTTCACTGTTTCCTTTACCTTTGAAAACACCTATCTGCTAGCAGACCAGTGGAGATTCGCCTAGGTTTCTTCTTAAGCCCGTTGGGGTAAGTAATCGCATTTTCACCTGATCAGTTGCTCAATATCCACAATAATAATCATCTGAAATTGGTCGCAAATCCTTTGCAATAATGCATGAATAATTAAAACCACTTCCATTGATACGTTTGTTTCACACGAATGACAGCATGCTTGTTATTTGGATAACCAAATAATGTTGCAAAGTTTATTTTTATGCGCTCGCCGTTTCGTTGGATTTTTCCATTTTTTTTTAAGGCTGTGGCAACATGAAATTTCTTTAACACAGCTGTCATTTGTAAAGGGAAACAATGTGGATGACATATCGTTCTTAGGGTTAACATAGATGTAACAGCAAAATTATGAGAACCAATTTTATTCTTGAGCTTCTTAAATTATTTATGATTTTTGTGTTCAATAAGTCATTCAAGATTTTTTATTCCGCATATGATGAGTAGAGAAGATCTTAGTTTTTACACAAAATATAAAAAATACTTTTGGATGTATTTTTGAAGACCTTATTTTAATTTGATAACTGTTGAGAGGGTCCTTGTTGGTCTGGGTTAAAGAGACTCAATTTAACAAAATGCTGACGTTTCGATTTATTTAAAATCGTCTTCAGGGCTCTACAATAGATGGTACACATTAAGACGCTATTTAAAGAAGGTAGCATTACAAATCAACAAGAAAAATATTGGAACAATTTGGAAGGAAACATATATAGAAAGTTCTGTATACGAACAAACCACTAAAGCAAGCAAACATTAATGAAGGGTAAGGGAAAATAAAAAGATCGAACAAATTAACAACTTGGTTACATATATATATAAATATAAAAAGAGTATTTATTATCGACCCTTCAATTAAATAAATTGAGGCTACTCACATTGTCAGTTGGTCTCTATTGTCTTCAGTAATAAATAATTGAGGGATGTTATGATAACAGGCATACTACGGAATTTGACTCGAATTAGTCAAAAATGAAAATGAAATATATTCAACGTGAAAATAATCATACGTCAAGAAGGGAGGGAAACAATATGTAGACACACGAACATGACTAATGTTACGTTAAGATGTGAGATTTCTTATTCTTTGGATTATATTTTGTTTCCTTCCAAATTGTTCCAGTATTTTTCTTGTTGATTTGTAATGCTACCTTCTTTAAATAGCGTCTTAATGTGTACCATCTATTGTAGAGCCCTGAAGACGATTTTAAATAAATCGAAACGTCGGCATTTTGTTAAATTGAGTCTCTTTAACCCAGACCAACAAGGACCCTCTCAACAGTTATCAAAATAAAAAATACTGCTCCTTCGGAGTATTCAGAAGAACGTGAAAAAATCAGTTCATCCATAAATTAAAATTTGCTACAGTTCCATATATTTCAGATGAAACTTAGTTCTGGCAGTCTTCGGCAACGAGTTCGAAAATTAATTTAACCTGGTTTGTTTGATTAGAATCTTTTCCTGTTTTGGAGTTACGCAGAGCGGGAAAGCGGAAACATTAGAGCAGATTCCAATTAAGTCGAACGAATATTTCTTATCGCAGGCCTAATTGAGGGGAAAATATCGAATTTCCCGATTTCTGAACACTGGCTGGTTCGGCTTATTGTTTTCTTGAGTATGTGCGAAATAGATAGGGAGTTCGGCATCTGCAACCGTACGCTAGGATGTGGTTGAGGATCATCGGAAAAACTAATATCTCAGATATTGGATCTGAGCGAATTAAACAGAATATTATACATAAGCGTACGAAATTCAAGATTTCCACAAGGTGTTCTCTTGACAGAAAATATAAGTAAAAATATATACACAAACTGTGGCAGATTTCGGGATTATTGTCCCTCATCAGTAGAGTGCAGGGTACCACATCTTAACCATCTCACTGTACTGATGAGGTACAATAGTCCCGCAATCGATCTTAAGTTTGTGTATATATGTTTCAGCCTTTCTGGGAATTTTTCGAATTGTCGTCTCCTCCTTTATAGAGTAGAAAGATGGGAAACGAAGCGACTAAAGCGATTTGAGAGCCATCTGTGTGTTACGCGTGTTTTTAAGACGCTAGGACTGGTTAAAATATTAATTTGAGTGCCATTTGCAGAAACATATGAAATTTTGTAAGCTTTCAGTCCATATTGATCAAAGAGGTTTTGAATGTTTTGATTCTCGTTCCGCATTTTGTTTATCTAGCTCGTTCTAGTTGCTGATTATTGAATTTGTTTGTCATTTTTCTTGGTGAAAACCCCAAAATATCGTTCGAAAATTATTCAATGGTGAAGAACTGTGGACCAAATAATAAAATGGATTTTCCGAGATCAAGTTTTTCACTCAACTAAGGAAAATGGAAGCGTAAGTATTAAATCTCGTAACATATGTGAATTGGTCATTCATTGATTCTAATTTTCAGTGCTCCGAAGTGGATGAAATTCTCAGGACTTGAAGACAATAACTTCAGCAAACACTACTAACTACACCATATGCAGTGAACATTTTACTGCAGGTCAATTGAGAACTGTTCATCCACGTAAATTGTTGTATGCAGAAAGCATCCCTTGCATGAACGGCCTATTGATGGGAAATTTATAATCTTAATAGGTCCTTTCAATGATTCTCAATTGCTACTCTTGTGTGACCGTCAAATTATTGTTTGGAAAGTCAAAGTTTTATGAAACCTGCTGTGAGTGTTTTGTTCATTCATTAATCAATTTGTATATTGTGTCATGAAGAGACCATATCATAAGGAAATCATAAAAAAAGCACCAAGAAACTATACTGACATACAGGTCTTGTATATGTCTGTAAGGTTCTGAAAATTCTATAAATAATACCTACATATTATGTAAGTAACTGGAATATATGTATGCTATGATGGTATATTGAATATTGGTTCATATTAATTTCTGATATATGTATATTTTACAAATTCAACTAAGTTCATTAATTCAGAACAACCTATTGTACGGAAACAACACCTTCGACGTATAGCAGATCACCATATACTTAAGTGTCCTAGTCAAAGCTTCATTTATTGCCCATAATTTCAATTTTTGTAAATTTTTTATGAATTGCAATTAAACATATAACACATCCAACAGCGTTTTTCGTTGATATCATTGATTCCAAAGAATGTTTATATGAAAACTAACATCCTGATCACAAAACAAAACCATACTTTTGTTTTGTCGCTCAGGATGTTTGTTTTCTGATAGAAACAAAGTCGATATTGAAATTTAATGCAAGGAATATTCGAATTTCGCGCCCCTCAATTAAAAAACAGAAAACTGTTATTAAAAAGTTTTTCTTTATTGACAGTGCGTTTTTAGCGCCATCTCATTGTCACGCGTGTTTTCACTGGCCAAAATGTAGTCGGTTTTTAGTACTAGCGATATGAGGGCGTTTCCTATCTTTCTATTCTATAATCTTTGGTCGTCTCCATATTATATTTCTGTGGTGCCCGCGGCACTTGACGGCGGAGTACTGTGTGCTCCAAGTACAGATCTATTATTGTTGTCTTTGGTGCATCCAGCCTGGACAGTTTAATGTAAATCGACGATGATCTTCTTTTTCTTTTAGACACCAGTCCAGAATTACCAATCACCTTATAGAAATGCATAGCATTAACCGTATGGATTGGTTGGCATCACTTTATCTTGAACAGTGTAGTTGATTAAATCATCCAAATCTAGTGTTTTCCAGGCTTTCTAATAATTTATATCACAAACGATCTATAGTTGGGGAGCCGACGATGCTAAATCGGAATTTAGTCGAGCGTCGTGGAGACCAAATGGATTTTGAAGATTAGATGGTAGAAAGAAAAAAGGGTCTATGATGTATGCACTTTCAGCGGTGGGGAAAGCGTCTGCAGGTTTTCAAGGATGTAAAAACAAATCGTTTGTTTTGCGCGTGTCAGATACTGTATATGTCCTACATGTCTCTGATAATAAATTCATGTTGATCTGACAGTTTGCGTTGTGGGGATGGCCGTTCGTGTTGAAAATGGTGAAAAAATTTTTTCGAGCTTGTCAGATTTTGAGTGGCTATATCAATTGGACATATGTCGGTATGGCGTGTTGTGCCATTAATCTAACTAATCAAATTTGCTCAATATTCATGGGAATCGAGATTTTCAAGGCGCATTTATACCAAACGAGCATTATTCGCGAACACTGTTCGCAAACAGTAGTACGGGCGGTGTAAACAGTCATCGGCGCCGAACAGAGTTCGCAAACCCTGTTTTCGTTTCAGAGAGCTCGAGCTCATTTCGCCACATGCCGGTAAAGTAACGTTTCATTATAAGGCATTGTTTGCGAACAATGCACGCAATATGCACAGGCGGTGTAAACACTCATCGACGCCGAATAAAGTTTACGAAGCCTGTTTCAAAACGTTTTAAAATGCTCGATTCCGTTCCGTCTCATGTCGGTAAACCGACGAATCATCAAAGGGATTCGGGTTTCCTTGCACATCTGGCGTCATATCATTGAAATCACCGGTGGACCGTGATAAGTTATTGGGTCTTGGTATTTAATTTATTTTGAATTTTGGTGAGATCTCTTGAATCGTGATTTCATAATTAATCAATCCATTTGAAATGGAGTCCATTTACGATGGCTTCACAGACAGACGGTAATAATTTTCGATATTGATGGTTTCGAAATTCGGTAAAGGTACACGATGACACTTCCATATGAATCTCCTGTAGCCAAATATCGAAGTGTTAGTGCCCGTCTAACCGACGCTAGAATGGTCTCTCGATAACACTATTCAACAAGGGTTCTCCCACCTAAGAGATTTATATTTTTTTTGTTAGGTATCCCTCACCTTATTACAAAAATAATAGTACTCACGTTTGTTTAGCTCCCGTTATCAAAATAAAAGACATGCGTGAATTGTCCATGTTCGCACTTCTGTACCCTACGATACTTTATAAAATGAACAAACTATTGAAACAAGTTCAGTTTCTGACAGCATTGAATGACTTTGAAAAAGAAGCCTGGTTGTCCTTTGTAGAAGTGACCAAAAATTTTCTTGGCAATCACAAATCTCCGCAATATGTAAATATCGTCAAAACGATGTTACAGGCTCATCAAAAAATGGGACGCAACATGTCCTTGAAGCCCGTTTGCAACAGCCGAGAATTCTCTGGAGAATTCTCTCGCGAGAAAACGGCAGAGATTATTTTGTATACAACTGAACACAGAATTCTACCGAAAGTGCGTATGCAACGGTATATAATTCACGGCGCATGAGTTTTCGAGCAAATTCTTTAGAGAATTCTCGGCTGTTGCAAACGGGCTTAAAAATACACTTTTTGCAATCACATATTAATGTCTTTCCACAAAATATGGGAGCCCTAAGAGACGAGCATGGAGAGCGATTCCATCAAGACATCGCGTCAATCGAAAAACGCTACCAAGGCAAAGGGGAACCCTCTATGCTTGTTGATTATTATTGGTCCATCGTTAGAGAAATACTGGAATCGTCCTACAGCAGAAAAGACAAAAGATCTAAGCGATCGGAATCTTTTACTCCATTGCAAATATTATAATGCATTGTTTTTGTTAAAAATCATGAATATAATTATTAAAAAACGACAAGAGCTAACTTCCACTTTTTATTCATCGTGCGTTTATACCTTTTGGCTACGAAGATTAAAAATATATATATATTTTCCTTAGGTGGGAGAACAAAGCTATAATTTTGTCGATTAGTGTAATTGGTGTCTTTCTTGACACTTTTTCCTCAATTTTGTCCGATAATGACATGCGGAAGAAATTTCCAAAAAGTTCAGTTTCGTCTGCTCTCAAGTCATTCAGCAGCTAGGTATAATTTCTTCCTTTCAGAAAAGAATTCACCCAGGTTGTTCGTCTCCTCCTTTGGCGTAGTTCTTTCATTTGAGAGATTATTACTATCAGATACTCTGATTACTATAGATTCAGTAGAAATTGCAATTTTAGATAATGAGAGCGCCATGTCGTTGCACTTTAGAGGGACCTCGTTGAATTATCAAGAACAACTGCTCGTTCGGACAGGCGCTGGCTGTGTGAACACCTCCCATTCTGAGTTTTCGAACGTTTGAAAACATTTCAGAACGTTTCAAAACGTTTTGAAACGTTCGAAAACAATGCTCGTTTGGTGTAAATGCACCTTTAGAAAAAGGACTATATCCACATAAAAATATGCTTCGACAAAAAAATCCCTCGAGAAAGCAAGTTCATTTTAACTGTTCAATCTGAAAAGCCGGATATTGGAGTGAACTCGTATCATTTCGTATCTCAAAATGATACAATGGTAGATGGTTTTGTTTGCAAGTGGGGGGATAACATTAATTAACTCGAACTGGAAGAGAGCTGTACAAATAAAACAGATCAATTTCTATTGGATAAAGGAATCTGAACAGCTTCCAGCAAACAATTCTCCTGACCCGAGTACAAACATGGCGAAATTCGATAAGGAACAATCGTAAACTTCGCAATAACTTGCAATTTCCACCTGCATTTTCAACTACTTCTTGTAGGAAATGGCGTAAAAAGAAAACATGTGAGATATAAGAAACCGTGGATGAAATCGTGGAGGATGGGGATAGTTATGACCTAGTGCAATTTTGTAGAGAACATTCTAGATAAGTTAGTTGTAAAGAAAACAATTACAGAACTCATTGTTTTATAATTTATTACTTGATATTTCCTATGAGAAATGAATAAACTTTATTGATTTATGTTGTATATTTGGTTATTTTTCGAAATGATTATTATTCAGATGATAAATGGGTGAGAAATTTACTGAAA
Source organism: Coccinella septempunctata (assembly GCF_907165205.1). Classification (NCBI taxonomy): domain Eukaryota; kingdom Metazoa; phylum Arthropoda; class Insecta; order Coleoptera; family Coccinellidae; genus Coccinella; species Coccinella septempunctata. The sequence goes on from NC_058196.1 coordinate 20,657,768, forward strand.
AATATACAGGGTGTACAAGAAGGGTTGCGGAAAATTTACAAGTGAAATTTCTTGTCAGAAAATAGTGTCGGAGTTTCATATAAACTTATTTCTGAGCAGACAAAAATTACTCCAAGTTGAAAGAAGCATTTAATGCAGTTCAACGTGCGATTTACGAAAATATTTACTTTCAGGGGCATATTATTTAAGATAAAACCAAGTTATAAGGGAAACTGAGACACAGGTACATTATTTCAATTACATTATTCGCTGTTAGTGAGACGCATTTTTTTCTAAAATAAATCGATTAGCTTCTATGCCAAATTGATTCATTACAAAACACTGCCGTTCTACTGATGGCTAAAAAATCATTCTTAATGAACATCTGTTACATGATGAACATAAATATTATCTTCCAATTTGTATTTCACGTCCTTCCATATTAACATTCAGGGGATATTCACACTTCACAGATTTAGGACTAAGCAATAACAACTCTCTAAAATATAGACGACGTTTCGTTGATATATTTCGACTTCCTCAAGACTAAAAAATATGGAAACAGCAATGATAGAACAAGAACAGAAACAACTCGTTACAGTTGCATCTCACTTAGTTTTGTTAGTTGTCGAAAATAAATACAGACGTCATATATGCAGGAAACAGAAGTGAACTACCTTTTCTCATAACAACAGTCAAATAATTAAACAATCTTTCAATCTTAACAATTTTGACACATAACATCTAGAATAACACAGCGTGAAAAAGAAATAACACACTATAAGAAAGAAATAACACATGGATGAAGAACAAATCAATTGACGCACAATCAATTAACAAAACAACTACTACACGGTAGTTCATCTCAACATTACTTTAATTGTCTGAACATGGAAATCAAATTATTATACGATTGATGTAATCCCTGAGTATCACTCCTATAATTCACGGTATTGTTCAAATTCATATGAATCATCTCGCTCAAATTTCTCCTCATCCAGTTTCTCTCCTCGTCCAAAACTGAAATCTGCTGGAAGTTGAATTGATGTCCTGAACTGAAAGAGGGCAAAGCCTCTTAGTCTTAGCTTCTTTATCTCTGCAATCATTTTTATGTTTTTTGGCTCTATTTGAGAGCAACTGCTTCGTCTATCCTATGTAGCAACTATTACAATCTGCGCAGAGAATTTGGTATACCACATTAGAACGATCGAGAGTGTCAGCTCTATCTTTCAACTTGGAAAAGAGTGATTTAACAATCTTTAGATTGTAAAGCACCGAAGGACACCTGTATACATTGTACCATCCAAGAGATTTCTTTGTATACGTGCTGGTTATTTCAATATCATTGAATAGTGTACCTACAGCTTGAAATAAAACGAATTCCAACAACCTATATTACATATTTGTTTTTTGTCATGTTTCCATATTTCGATCAAAAATTTCTACAAACTGCACCCTGCGATTTTCGAATATCCTGAATGACTAACGGGCTTTGTGAATAGTATTTTTCATTGAAACCACAATACATCAGTGGATCCGCTGCGATAACGTAACAAAAATTTCCAATTTGATTCGAGCTAACGAATCCTCGATATCAGTTGAAGCATGAAGTTTTTAATGATCTGTATGTGGTTTATATGTGCCGAAATTGTTGAAAAATACCGGAACACAAACGAGCACGCACCACGTAGAAAGAGCTTTATATTGTTGTTAATGGTGCCCAGAATGAATGAATTAGCCTAAAAACCTCATAGTATTGTAGTATTCCCTATGGAATAAACCAATAAACATGCATCGAATCGTATGAAAAGCTGTTCTGATTTTTTGTAAAAAAATCTACTATTCTGCAAAATTCTTTTATTTCTTTCCTTCAAATGATATTGATGGTTTTTTTTTTTCATAAGTTTTTCCAGTACATACGCTTCATCATTCACCAAATGGAATAGCACATCTCCTATCATCGTTGAGATTGAAAAAAAAGACAACAAACATTTTGTTACATATCTACTGATGTATTCAATGAAGAATTTCGATGGATTGACAGAAACCAAACGCGTTTGTGACATTTTTTATCACTACATGTGTTTGGCTACAACGCAGCTTCATCAAATGAGCTGAGACGGCTTGTCCTATAATAAGGCAAGTGTGGCAGTGCCTCAATAATTACTTCAAGAAATTATAAGCATTAATCGCGAATATTTTGAATCCAAATTCAAAGTTAACCATAAAATACGTGTCGTCATCGAAGGAGCGTAACGATAGACCGGTTCCGCTCTTATTAGAACTCATCGGTATCTCATAACTCAACCAACGATGACGACCAATAAAGGAGAAGGTATCTGTATGGGAAACATCGACTTGTTTGGAACTTCGTTTCGAGTGTTGGCTTTCAATCTATGTGCCCTCTTATTGATCGTCATCGTTGGTGGAGTTATGCGATACTGACGAGCTCTAATTAGAGCAGAATTTTTATAATTCACGAGTATCGAAATTCGATGTCATTCTGTCGCACTTAATGCTAGATTTTGACGTAGACACAGCACCGTAGTGGGCCCTTTAAAAACATCATTATTACCGCCATAAAAACAACAAACACGCAGTCTTTCTAGGTCTGAATCTGGCATAAGAAAAAAAATTCTTTCGAGGCAAGACTGTAGAAGTGGTAAAAATGATGATGCTCACATATGTATTGTAGAAGAGGTAACAAAATTTACATATTTTATACCTCGCGAAGTGTAGACTTTATACAAGTTAGTTTTCACTGTTCAGTACTTTTGTCTATGATTTGTGACTGTGAGCTCTCGTTAATAATAATAATAATAATAAGGTTTATTCAATTCCTACAATTATTGTGGTACAACAAGAGGGAATAAGTCAATTAATCTCAATGATTACTCCTTACAAGATTTCTGTGAGTTTTACTTTGCAAGATTCAAAATATTCTGGTAAATTGTATGGTTCAATGTTCAGCAAAAATTTCATTAATTGGTTTTTCAATATATTAGTATTTTTCATCAAATGAAACTGTTTAGGTAACGCATTGTAAATCTTCATGCACATGTATTTTGCATTGTTCTGTACTAGTGTTAGTTGTTGCCTGGGGTATATGTAAGGGTTAATTCTCCTAGTATAGTTGTTGTTCTCAAACTGTTTAAACAGTTCACGGTGGCTTTGTAGGAAGATAACACACTTCAACACATATATTGCTGTCAACGTCAATATTTTATTTCTTCTGAAAACACCTCTGCAAGTCTCACTGTATTTCATTCTATACATAACTCTGATGGCTCGCTTTTGTGTTTGAAATATTCTGTCCAAAGATGTACAATTTCCCCAGTAAATAATGCCATATGATAGGGTTGACTGAAAGTTGGATTTGTATAAGAGCTTCAGTGTATCTTGTTGGACGTGGTATTTCATTACATTGAGGGTATATATTATGGTGTTGAGTTTACTATTCAGGTTTTCTATTTGGGCGGTCCACTTCATATTTGAGTCCAGCCAGATTCCTAGAAATTTCCTTTTGAAAGGATGTTATTTTTTATACACTATAACTCTTTTCAATCCTCGATACAATCAATATGGATTTAGGAATACCGAATGAATTTTCTAAGATAAAATGAATAAAATCAAAAGACTTGAAGATTTGTCGTTGCTTTCCTGTGAAAGAAATATTATAAATACGAAGACGTAAAGAGATTTTTTGCAAATAAGGCCAGGTAAATGTCTGGATAACTATCGGTGGGGTTCAGAAAACTGAATCGGGTGTTCAGAACACTTTCACTGAAATAAATTGTTGGGTAAATTAGCGATAACATGTCTTGCGATTTTTTTTCATTGATGAAAAGTTTTTTATGAATATCCTCATGAAACTGACGAAGTACAAAGTTCACTAGACTAGTATCACTCCTTTCAAACTCCCCGAATTTCAAACAATTTAAAAGGACTCATCAGTCAAAGCTCAACTACGAAATCGCAAACGACAATTTCAATTCCGTTCATCTTTATGTTTCGGCTGCAGCACAAAAAGATCAAAACATTCCAGAACTGGATTGATTCATTCAATCGATTTACACAAAGAAGTATTCTGCTTAGCTTAGATTAAAATTATTTCAGTATTTGTTGAATAGATCCTCAGAAGTGGGAGAAAGATAGCACTGAAAATATTCATTGTGAATTTTGCCATCATAAATACGGTATGAAGATCATCGTATGCGAGATACACATAAACTAAAAGCATGTTCAATTTCCCCTGACGAAAATTGTCACGAACCGCATCGTGCTCTGACGAATTGAAACCCACAAGATGTTCAAATCAAATTATCAAACCCCAAAATTCAATTGGGGAGCTTCTGGCTCAAAATGTATTGAAATTTCTAGGGTGGTATTCTATGAAGTTTAGTTATATCAGTATATATTTGAACTCCATGACACTTCGTTATGGAGGTTCTACAGGGTGTCACACGAGGATTTAGTTATAGTTGAAATATTTTTGCGAAGAAATCGTAATTCACGTTTGTGATTTCGAAGTTGAACTTCCACTAGAGGCAGCAACAATTTATTTGTTTGTCAATTTTCTGTTACTGCATTATTGAAACCTCAAAATTTGACCCAAATTAAGGAAACTTTCTCTTTTTTCGGTCTTTCCAAATTTGTAAATAAAAATTTAAATATAGATATACGAGGTTTTGTTTCGAATAGAAACCTGCTTATTGCTCATTTTTTTTAGGCGAAACCTGGAAAAGGCTTTTTAATTATTTCTATCGACACGATTATGGACCAAGAATCTACAAACAAAATATTAAAAAAAAAATTTGTATGGAGGTTCATCAGTTTTGAATAATATAAAAAAAGAAGCAAAAGAATAAATACCCCCGTATTCTCATAATATAGAAAGATGTAAACATAAAATGGAGGTTATTTAGAGGCACATCAGCAACAAAGTATTCCTTCGAATTCGACGTGAGAAATAACGTCAAAATAAAGTTTCATTTAATTCTCATTCAAACGGCTACGCTATAAGTTCATTGCTCCATGCCGACAGGGGCAACGGAAATATAAAAAAGCTATCGGAAAACGCAGTTTTCCTCTTCGTGAAATTCCAGTTTGTAACGAAATAAATCGGCGAAAGAAAGGCCCGAGAAAAAGTTTATCCATCAATAATCCTTCAGACCAACGCCGAATCCCATCAGCAGCGGCGTATTTGAAAAAGTAACCAATTCTCAATTTCCGTTACTCCATACCACCATCGCTTGAAGGATGGTGAAGCTGAGGCTGTGGTTGTATAATATAATATACGGGGTGAGTCTTTGACTCGTACAAATATTTTAACAGTAGATTCTTGATGTCAAAAGAAACACTTTTGTCCTTCAACATATTTTCCAAATCGGCTCGGTTTAAAAGATACAGGCTCTTGAAAAACCATAAAAAATGGTATTTTCAGTTTCATCTCACAAACGGTTTTATCCAATGGAATGAATTTCTGAATTTAGTTTTTTATTTATTTGATGAATCTTCATTGAACAAAAGATATCCAGTTTTCTCATAATGACCATTACGTACCATAAAATACCTCAAATTCAAAGAACTCTTGACACTAAGTTGGACGTTATCTGATGAATATTTGAACGTTTTGTAAAATAAAAGTATTCTTCATATTTTACCGTATAATGCGCCGTTTTCCAGTAATTTGATGTTAAAAAAAATATATCTGTTATATTGGGGGAATTGAGTATTTTGGCTGAAATTGCCACTGTTCAAAAGATCCACAGATGTGTAGTGTCATAAATTAAGCTTCCCAGCAAACACTGAAATCCAGTCACTGTACAAAAACTGTACTTCGTTGCTTCAATTGACTGCAGTGACGGTAATGCAATAACTGCACCAAAAAGGACCGTATATGTCCAGGTGGACTGTGCAGTTACTGTACAGTACAAACTGCATTCGACATACAGCCACAGCTGCACTTCAAAAACAGCGATGGTATTGCAATCACTGTACAGCAAGCTGCACTTCAAATGCAGCAGTGACGTGCTAAAACTGTACAGCAAGCTGTACTTTAAATGCAGTATTCACTTTGCAAAAACTGCACAGATAGCTGCACTTCAAATGCAGCAGTTACGTGCTAAAACTGTACAGCAAGTTGTACTTTAAATGCAGTGGTCACTGTGCAAAAACTGTACAGCAAGCTGTATTTTATATTTTATATACAATAGACACTGTACTCAAACTGTACAGCTGCACTTTAAATGTAGCAGTCACTGTGTAGAAACTATATCGAAACTTGCAATTACGAAACAATATTCTATCAGAGAAGTTTCCTAGTTATAAACAGAATATCTGTTCTGCAAATCGGAAATTTACAATTTCACTTGATATTTTGGCGGTGAGTTCACGCTGCTTGTGGAATGGCCTGCTCTTAGGGGTGGAGGTTAATGAATCATAGGAGTTACTTACGACAACCGTCAAAGCAGCGTAGTTCGTGCCTGCTATAAACGCCGGTTACGTAGCGGATATAGAGTAGTGCGTCGCCGGTGGCGCCATCGTTTGGCGTATGCTGCACCGCAATAGACGTGTATGCTACCCTGTGATAGCAACCGTCAAGAGCAGTGATGCCATCATTTGTCTAATTCTGGTACCACCATGGTGAGATGAAGTATTCTTCTACCATCGGTATAATCCATATTTTGGTAATGAAAGGAGTCTTCAATTATTGAATTAAAGCTGTTTATGAAATGTCTCTTCAACCTTCATAATCGAATTTTCAACTTCTTGAAGAAGGTATATGTTTAAGTTTTAGGAATTCCTATGAATCATTATTCTAGAATCTATTATTAACTCTATATCAAATACTCCATTTTTGAAATGAAGTATTGCAAATACAGAAACTGTGCAGTCACTGTATATCAAATACTGCGTTTTGAAAATGCAGAATTATCAATACAGAAACTGTGCAGTTACTGTACATCAAAAACTGCGTTTTGAAAATGCAGAATTATCAATACAGAAACTGTGCAGTTACTGTACATCAAAAACTGCGCTTTGAAAATGCAGAATTATCAATACATAAACTATGCAGTCACTGTACATCAAAAACTGCGTTTTGAAAATGCAGAATTATCAATACAGAAACTGTGCAGTTACTGTACATCAAAAACTGCGCTTTGAAAATGCAGAATTATCAATACAGAAACTATGCAGTCACTGTACATCAAGAACTGCGTTTTGAAAATGCAGAATTATCAATTCAGAAACTGTGCAGTTACTGTACATCAAAAACTGCGTTTTGAAAATGCAGAATTATCAATACAGAAACTATGCAGTCACTGTACATCAAAAACTGCGTTTTGAAAATGCAGAATTATCAATACAGAAACTGTGCAGTTACTGTACATCAAAAACTGCGTTTTGAAAATGCAGAATTATCAAAACAGAAACTGTGCAGTTTCAGTACAGCAATCTCTGTGCTGCATTCTGGTGGCACTTGTAGTGCAGTATTTGTACAGTTGCTGTATATTGTGTTTGTTGGGTTGTTATTCTGAAGGTTATTTTGTTTCTCCACGGGTGGCATAGCTGATTATGAAAACTTAAAAAAGCTATATCTTTTTACCAGGACCGAATCGGAAAAAATTCCAACTGCACAGTTTTGTATTGATAATTCTGCACTAAAAAGAATGTAGTATATATAATATATAATTTGTATATTTTACTTGATTTTGAAGGGTTGACAAAAACAATCAAATCGATGCACATATACAATATTACGTTTCGGCCTGTGTCCTTTTTCAAATTCGTAAAATAACATTGCAATGCGTTGACAAAAATAAAAACAATATAATATATACTTCATACAGTCACTCTACAGTTTCTGTATTGATAATACTGCATTTGAAAAATACAGTTTTTGATATACAGTGACTGCACAGTTTCTGTATTGATACTTCTGCGTTAAAAAATTCAGTATTTGGTATACAGTCCTTGTACAGTTTCTGTATTGATAATACTGCATTTTGAAAATGAAGTTTTTGATATACAGTGACCGCACAATTTCTGTTATTTAAAATTCCGCATTTCAGAAATGCTATATTTGAAATACAGTTACTCTGTAGTTTCTGTATTGATAATTTTGCATTTTAAAGATGCAGTTTTTAATATACAGTTACTGCACAACTTCTGTATTGATAATGCTGCATTTTACAAATGCAATATTTGACTTACTGTTACTGTACAGTTTCTGTATTCATAATTCTGCATTTTGAAAATACCGTTTTTGATATACATAGATTTCCTGTAGAGTTTTTGTATTGACAATTCTTCATTTTGAAAATGCAGTTTTCGATATACATTGACTGCACAGTTTCTGTATTTATAATTCTACATTTCAAAAATGCAATAACTGAAATACAGTTACTGTATAGTTTCTGTATTGATAATTCTGCATTTTAACAATGATTTGAATGCGTTTTGAAATGCATTTTTTGATATACAGTTTCTGTACAGTATTCGATATACAGTTACTGCACAGTTTCTGAAATGCGGCGTGTAGGTAGATAAGGTAGGTAGAGTACGTTATTGCTGATTATACCCGAAAGATCTGTCCTTTGTTGAAAGTTGGAACGTTTAAATTTAGTCATTGGCCATATTGTTTTAGATTAGATTTGGATAGGGAGTAAAGATTTGTTGAGTAGGTAAATTGTGTGTGTATAGTCCTTTTGTGAATTTTATTCTCTAGACAAACGTATTTTTATCCGTTGATCATTGGTGTCCTCTTTCTAAATTGTGATTCTTAATTTTATCTCGACTTATTTGATACGGCTTCTGCAGATGAGCTGTTATTAGCTCGAAACATGTTGAGCAATTCATATCTGTATGTATCTGGTATAGTTTATTCAAACTCGACATAGTTTTACAACCCCCTCTATATCTTGAGTTAGGAAGATGGGGTAAGTGAAGCCACATTCGAAACTCGAAATATTCATATTTGAATTTTAAAAAACGTCGATTTTTTCTTCAAGCATGCTTTGTGAATCAATCGTATTTTTACTCATTTATTCTGCAGTTTCGATGATGAGTCTGCCGTACGGTTCCCGCATTGATTTTTTGACTATTTTTACCTAGCTCAATTGTTAATAAAAGAAACAAACAGTAATATTTTGATGTGTGGTGTATGGCAGTTCAGTTAGCGATTGTCGTCGAAGCCGTAGAATGAATTAGTACAAATTTGATAGATTCACACAGCATGTTTAACAAAATGAACAATTCTTTACAAAATTTTAATATGTATACCTATGTCAGAAATTCATGGACTGAGTGGAAAGAAGTGAATATACTGATTTCAGAATTTAAAGGCCTTTCAAATGAGGTATTACTTACCCCACTTTCACATACCTACAAGGGTTGAATCGATAAAGTTTTGATTTTGATAGCTTCTAGGAACAAGCATTTTTTTAATCAAATATTTTTATCGGCGCTTAAATTATGTCTCCAACAAAGTGATCAAACATTATTCCTTATAAAATATTAGAGAGTGTTTATAAATGAATATAACATCGCAGTGGGCTTTGACTTTTCCTTTGAAGTTCCATACAGTCCAATATCATGGAATTTTGAAATTGACTGTTATTCGAGTTATCTTATTCTCAATAGTCACTGAAATATCGCGACAACTTTTTGTTTTAGGAATCGTAAGAATTATTGCAATCTGCAAAATGAGAATATTCCAAGGTCCCTGCAATATAATTTATGAAGATCCTGAATTTTCCCTATGCATCGGTATGAGAAATGAGGTCATCGATCCTGGCTACAAAGGGCTACTTCTATGACAAACAACCTCAAGCTGTGGGCATTGAAGGAGAATTGCAGGAAATTAGGGTCTGATCATCCTGTAATCTAAAAGCCGGCATTTCCGATAGTGTCTTCTTTCACAAACTGAGTTTCAGCCAAATGAGGGCCGTATGGTATTACGGCGACCTACCGACCTGGATTTTGGGATTTTACCCTAGAGACCCAGAGATGAAATCTCCCCAAATTCAGTTGAGAGTGGCACGGACTGTGAAATTACTACAAAGATATTTGATAGCGAATAAAAGGACTATTTCGAAGTAGAAATAAGTGAGCAGATAATACTGAACTTCAATAACTGAATTTATTCGTGTTGTTCTTTTTCCCTTGGCTTCATGAAAAATCGGACGAATTTTCTGTGAGCTTCATAGAACTATACAGTTACGGATCATAGGATCATAGGATTGTTCTGAAAATTTGGGTACTAGGGTTAACCATTCTGACTTATTTGACTTGAATATTTTTAATGTTGCGACGTTGCCGCTTATACGAAAAAATACTACAAACTTCGATATTTCAAATGGGGCACCATATTTATAACAACTTTTTTCGCTTCTCTATCCCCCACAGTTTTTTGTCTACTACTTCCCTATCCTTATTGCTGACACGGAAATATTAACGGTCTTGCACAAAAAATTTCCAAAAGCGTTGATCCAATAGAAAAGGTATTTCCTAATTTAGGAAACTGAAATTATAAAAATAGGTTATTGAGATCCTGAGAATGAGTTTCGTATAGAAAATACTTGGTTTGTTTTATACAGGCTGTTCCAAAATTCAGCTTCTTTCCACTCGATATAAAAACGGCAAATGGTGTTTTTTTTTTAAATCGGACAACCTACTTTTTTTCCGATGTTTTCAGAGAAGATCAAATACCCATCCTTCCATGTCTCATGATCTTATATATATATATATATAAAACTTTGTGTTTTCAGAAATGAAATGAAATTTCTATAAAAGTGAGGGTTGTTAGAGTACGATTTCTGTTGCCAGCCTACAATTACTGCCACGTTGATTTCGTGAGATTCTAAAATCATTGAAAACTCGACTGAGGGTGCTTGTTTGATTCATACAAGGAATGTACATTAATTTCTTGAACTCATAGTCTACATCCAAAAACAAGGGGGTACTTGTTTATGTTCCTACGTCTTTTTTGAAATGGAATGAAAAGGTAGATCCGGCATTCTTATGAATGCAGGGTTGTTTCGGAAGTTGAGAGTTATTTCGTCATTTTCATTTTTCTACGCAAATTCTTCTGTTATGATTCGTCAAATATCACCATTTGCGATTTATGAAACTCGAAAGTACACACGTATTTTACAGTTTCATTTAAATTTTTTAACACATCATCAAGAAATTGGATTTGACATAATGTCATGGAATTAAACATGGTGTTTCATTGGCAATTGTATTATATATACGTTAACCTGAGGTAGAGCAACCCTAGAAGAGTATTTAAAGTATAAAAGAGTATCATATAACACCGAAAAAATGGTGGGATTCTTTGAAGAAAATTACAGTGTGTATATGGTATGAAATGTTTTGGAAAAACTCCCCCCGGAAATATTACTTACACCCCTCCGAAGATTAACAAAATGATTGTTTTTTTCTCTATTTTCCTTTTTAGTTCCGTGTCATTAGCTCAATAAGGACACAGTAAATATCATTTGTCAATGAAATGACATACGTTGGAATTTTTTCAACTCTGAAGTATGCTCAGAAAAGTTGAAATAGTAAACCTTCAAGATATTTTTCCCCACAACTTTTTTTGCAGGAAAATTTTCCTTTTGAAAACATGTCTGAAAAGCCCAATTCGTGTACAAACTTTTTTATTTCTACAAGTTTTTCTGAAAATTTAAGCATTTACGAGAAAAACATAAATGTATTGCAAGCTCATCTTAAAAAGCCAACAAAATTATAATTCTACTAGGCTAAGACTTTTACAACTAAAATAATAGGAAACAAACAATACCTTCAGCATACAGGGAAACTAAAATTTTTTCTGTTAATCTTCGGAAGGGTGTATCTTTTTCGGAGGAAGGTTTTTGAAAAAAATTTTATACCAAATACCCACCTTGAATTTCACTACAGAATCACCCCGTACATTTTTTCGGTGTTTTACTGAATATGATAGATCTACTAAACTCCATGGCCAGAAACAGTTCCAATCAATTGATATTTGGAAGGTGAAATATACTTCCTTTGGTCAATCGATTCATTTTTGAACCTATCAAAAATCCAGTCTGTGAACTGATTAAACCGATTAAACTAATTAAACCAATCATATCTATTTATAGGGTTCATAGACTCCTCTAGGATAATTGGAAGTTTTAGATCGGGTATATCGAGGAGTCATAAAAGGCTGGTGCTTTTATCTACACTTTATTGATTCCATAGCTTTCGCTACTGTTTGTGTAGCTTAATCAGAGATATGAAAAGCAAAAACATGGACGTCTAGGATAGTTCTACACTTTAGATAATGGAAGAATTTCACAAAATAATGATATTGTAGATTTTTACCCAAGTGTTCCAGTATATAGTTATATTGATCACCACCACAATACACGATCTAAGGTAAATGAAATATTTCGCACCCAATATGCCTCGAAAACAATATCCCAGAGGTCATTTGAGTACTTGGCCTGTAGACTGTATAATTTTCTTCCGGTGGATATTAGGCATTCGGTTTCTGCACCGATATTCAAGAGAAAGGTGAAGCTTTTTTTGATGGACCAACCTAGCCACATAATATCTAGCCTATTCAAATTTAGTTGAATGAACACTTGCTGTTGCTGCATTTTAGATTTGCCCTCCCAGTATGCTTGAAATAATGTTTTTCATTTATTGTGTATTACCTATAATGAATTGTGTTTTTTTTGTATTGCTTGTGAAAGGGTATTTAATTTGATGGTTAACCCCACAGACAGGCTACGCCTTTGTTGGAATATTCTTTATTCTTGGAGTATGTATTTATAGTTTCTGCAAATAAAATTATTATTATTATATGTGTAATATTTATTCACCTGTATTTACTTATCACAGTGCACAGTGTACCAACTACGTTAGTTCTCTAACCAAGTATTCACGATAATTCTGAATCAATCTATTCAAGAAAGGTATCAGATTTCAGTTTCTGAAAATAGTATGAAAGAATTAACTTCCTTGCTAATTCTTATTTCAATAATGTCTTGAAATGCTCGATTGACCATTCAATATTTCAACACCTATCTAGGGTAACATTGAAGGACATATGCATATAACATTCAACTTGGCTTTCTTCAGACAGCATGGAAGAAGTTGGCTATTTTTTAGGAAATATAACATTGCGATGTAAAAACCTAGATTTGATACAGCACAACCTAAAGGCAGTGCATTGTAGTGGCTTTGCTACTCCATTTTTCATGAAGCTATTCAGGGCATTTAACCAGTTTTTCCAGATTCTTAAAAGTCAAAGTGAATCAGTTTGAAGATTAGATCCAAATTATATATTTCGTCGAGGTTTTCAACTGCTTGAACAACTTTCCGAATTAAATTGAAGACAATTGCTTTGTCAAATACTCACGAAGTACACATGAGAGATAAAAAACTATTACTAATCACTATGACCAACTTCAAAAGTAAACTTTCACTCAGTAAGTACATAAACTGCCAGATCACCTCAATCTACATATTTTGTTTCGAAAAATCACATTCGCGAACGGCCGACGATGCCGGGTTCGAACCCACTCTCGTCCGAAAACACGATCTCAACAGGTAAACGCGCACCGACGGACATCCACCTTCACGATGGTGGAGGCTTTCACGCGTCGCGACGTCGAACCCGACTGGGGGTTGCGGGATAGCGCGATACGGTCGTGTCGCTCCGTGCGAAAGATCGGAACCCCGCCGCTGCGCCCCCCATGGTTGCCAAGTTGGAGGACTCTACCTAGACATGAAGGAGATTTTTTCGATTTGGGCTTTCGGTTAAAGTTGCTGAATTTTTGTTATCTTTAGATTTTACATCCTCGGCAAAAGTAACCATGGAGACAAAAATATGTTACGACTAGTTTTCAGGATACACGTTATTATAAATTTGTAAAGAGAAACTTTCCACTCACAATTTTTTATAATTCCTATAATTGACAAATGCGAATTTAGGTAATCTGCAAATAATCAACCTCAATGATCTCCTAACCATTAAACTCTTCATTTTGTCCTCTAGAACAGGTTGAAACAGGCAGAAAAATCAAATTAGATCAATTTATAAGCAACCAGTTTGTTATGACTGGAATTGAAACTTTCAGTCTGGATAAACTTCATCAATGTGAATGGAAAGATAACTGAATTGTTCGAAAACTGGAATAAGTCGACCCATCATCTTTAATACAGGTGAGTCTTACAAATATTTCAACAGGAGATTCTTGAGCTCAGAATTAACACTTTTTCCTATTCCATTTTTCCGATTCGGCACTGATAAAAATATATAGCCATTATTTGTTTTTATAATGAGCTGTGTGCCACCCCTAGAGAAACAAAATTCCCTTCAGAATTACAAGCTGAATCTATGACACTACACATCTGTGGATCAGAGTTGCATTCGGTCAAAGTACCCAATTTTTCAACTTTCAAAGATATTTTTATCATTGAACATCAAATTACTCGAAAACGGCGCATTATACAAGAAAATATGAAAAATATTTTTATTCTACAAAACGTTCAAATAAATTCATTAGCGTCCAACTTAGTTTCGAGAGTTGGGTTCTTGAATTTTTGGTATTTTTATGGTACGTTATGGTCATGATGAGAAAACTGAGACGTGGGTTATATCTTGTATTCGACAAGGATTCATCAAATAGAGAAAAAACTATTGTATATTCCGAAATCAATTTCATTCGATAAAACCGATTGAGTTTTTTTTATGGTTTTCAACCATATCTTTTAAACCGAGCCGAATTGGAAAAATGATAAGGGAAAAAAGTGTTTCTTTTAATCTAAAAAATATATTGTTAAAATATTTATACGAGTCAAAGACTCCATCTGTGTATGTATTTCATATTCTTCATAATCGACTTGACCTATATACATGTTTGTATGTCCCGAAGAATTAATGAAGTTCTAATCTATATCCAACAATCTTCAAATAAAAATGTCTCATATTAATTCCAGATATACAGGGTGTGCCAAAACAAACAAAAAGATGTGTTTTTTCTCAATGAATATATTTTCCCTCTCGTAGTGGAACCAAAAACTGCATATCTTTAGATCTTCAGCTTAGCCAATCCTTTCAAATATAAAATGTTTCTTATTTTTTCATTACCCACATGCATTATTGCCTCAAAAATTGTGACTTATTTTTGATGTATTGTTTTGTGGTTGAAAAAATTCAGAAATACTGAAAGAAATAATGTTTGTTAATTATCAATACCATTTTTTATTTATTAAATGTAGGTTCTATTTTTAAATTTAAAAGCTCGAATAACTTTTGGACTTCAATTATGTTGAGTGTCATTTTTTATATTCATATTGAACAACTTTGGAAATTATACCACATATTGTTTTTGAGAATCATCCCTTATTATGGCTAATAAAAATCTCTGTAGTTGTCATTCAATTAGTTGTCTTTCTATGGATAATAGAGATGGTACAAATAAATTGATCAAATTGAATGAATGTGGCCGATACTTGATGAAAATCCTAAATTATCCTAAAACGCATGTCTTGGTTGAATAGCTCATGCTAGTGAAAATCATGTAGGTAATTCAGTTTTTAGTTTGGATCAAGTTCATTCACCTAAAATAGAATAAACATAAAATTTCATCTTGCGTCATGCAGTTTCAAAATATGGAGAGTAACAGGAAACTGAAGAGGTACATGAAATAAATCAATATCATCACTAATATTACTGCACATTCTCATATGATAATTCGCAAGCTTGGAAGTTGGAAGCAACTATTCCTGGAAAAACTGGAGAAAATAATTTCCGAAGGCTAACTGTACAGAAACTCGCTCTGATAAGAAACAGTAAATTCTTCCTTATCCCTAAAAAAGTTATTCCAAATATTCTAGTTTCGGGAAGTTCGGTATATGGGAATATTTCCTGACTTCTGTTTACAAAAAAGCACTGATGATGCCTTTTTATTACATCATTAAACGGGGCTTCCAGGCACATCTTTCCGGCAGGTTTTTTTCGAATAGCGATATCTTCTCACCCGAAACAAAAACAGCTGAGTGGAAAATCAAGAAATATTTCGAGTTGTACTGAAAAATCTATCACTGCCGATTTGACATGATACGTGGGTATCATTTTTTATTTTTATTTTATCTCCCTCATGAATTTCCATTTTGAACTGTATCCCGAAATAATGTAGACCAGCAAGACAATTTTATCAATAAACAAAAATAATTATAGCAACACCAATAACATTCAGAGAAACACTAGAATATACTTGAATCGTTTCATTATAAAAACTTTGCGAAATGGTTAGATATAGTTTTTATACGAAGTTTTAATATTTCTCGAACATTATTTCTCCTTTAAGTGCCATATCTGGCTAGAATGTTGTGGTGAAGTGATTCTTCCTTCATTCCATCTAAAAGGGCACATACTATACCGAAATCCTCTTTGCTGGGAACCGAAATATTTTATATGGATAACCAGTTCATTATCCTTGGAAGTAGAACAAGGTCTATGTTTAGTTGATAGGTTAATAGTTGGGGAGCCCACAATGTTAAATATGGATTTACTAGAGCGTCGTGGGGACCTACTGGATTTTGAAGATTAGATGGAAGAAAGAAAACAAGGTTCTATGAAGTATGCTCTTTCAGTGGTGGGGAAAGTTTCTGAAGGTGATGCAAAAAAAATCGTTGAGCGTGTCAGATTGAAATACTGCGTATGTCCCACGTGTATGTGATAATTATCAATGAGAAAGACATAATAAGGTGCAATTCTGGTGCAACATACCCATTTCCATGTGAGAAACCTAGAAAGGTCTGAAAATTTATTTGAATTGTATAATAAAGTATATATTTAAGAGTATGCACATAAATGAGGTGACTCGAGTGAAACTATAAATTGAGATGTAATAGTGAGTATTATCCATCCTTTTATAGATCTAACACGTGGACACATTCCATACATAATAAATTCATGAGAAGAACAAGGAAATGGAGTCATTAATAATTTTGAGAAGACTGGGATTACATTACCAGTTTTTGTAGAACTAGTTAGCACCAGAATTGAAGGAGAAGGCGTGAAAGAGAACTACTTAATGAGGTGAACTAATAGAGAATATCAACAACAATCGAGGTTAACACTATAGAGTCAAACAACGAGAAGATATTAATGAATGGTTTTCCAATTTCGGAAAATTCTGATAGTTCTTACAGTTCACGAGTGGGTCTTCTGCGTCGGTCAATCAACTGATATCCAAGTACCATAGAATTTGCGATGTTTGAATATACCCAGGAGCGTAGACAAGAGCAAGAGCGAATTGTCAGTCTCTTGAGAAGTAGCTTCCTTTTTTTGCCATTTTCGAATCTTCCGTACGACCAACCCCAAAAAGCAAACTGCCAGATTCATATATATTTATTAGTGAATGCTGATTTATTATTTCCTCCTGCTCATCTCACTGATTTTAATCAGTTCATTTCATTTCCAAGTCAACTCTGTTGTTAACCACTTAATTTACACATGTCTTATAACTGTTAGTAGTGGACCCTGGATTTAGTTGATTTAACGCAGAACGTGGTGTGAACTTCTCTAATATGGTTCAACAGTTAGTTATGATCCATGAAACTGGTTGACAGTCTCTCGTCTTGTTTCCACCTTGGAAGGTCCCCTTTGTTGATCGTCTACTCTCTCATTTGGTATCATCTCCTCATTATAATTTTGTATTCTTGATCTTCTTGATCTCAAGCCTTCTGCTCTTCTCGGAACCAACGATTAGTGGTATCCTCTCTCATGTTGTATCGCTCATAATTTATCATTTCTATCTTATATTTTCCTGATGAACGTGCCTACTTGTGAGCAGTCTGTCTTTGTGAATGTTTTATTCATTGATGAATTTTAAGGCGATGTTATTAATTATAATATTATTACAATGATATTTACTGTATCGATCTCTCTGATGAACAGACTTAGACAATTCAGCTTTCCCCTCTTGTATTTTACTCATTGAAATTCATCATTCAAACCTTCAATTTTTCGGCGGAATAAAGGGGCTCACGCAATCAATGTTCATTGATTGATCTGCCACTGTGACCGTTGTGTTTATTATTGAATTAGTTGTTCTCAATGTCTAAGTCTGGCTTCATGAGACTTCCCAGGGTAGGCAGAGGCCGGCAGACAGCGATCTGCCTACCCTACGATGTCTCGATTCGCTTTGTATCGTTTGCTCTCGTGATGATGATTGTTTCTCACCCAGCGTTTGTGTTGTTATTCGTAAATAAAATATTGTTTTCGTTTCTTCGACGCTTATATCTTAAAATGAACTTCGAAAACCTCCTGTATCTTGCGAATCAACCTGTTTTAATATTTTTGATGAGATTGCCTTTAGTGGATTACCCCTATTTAGGCTTCTTCAGTAAACGATCTGGCAACAATGCTGAATAAAGAGCCGCTGAACCGTTTCGCACGATCGCAATCAATCCGTCAAGACGCCCGCGGCCACGTCGAAGTGTGCGGCGGAAATGTGCGTTACGACCATGGCCTGATGATGACGTCCGATATCTGAGTGGATCACGGAAGATGAATGTTGGTAGGTCGGGAATGTCAGGTTGGGGAGAGAGCACGCTGTTCGAAATTCCACATCGAATACCTCGGATCGTCTACGGAATGCCTTCGGCTGGTTGAGGTTATTGTGGTCGTGAAAAAGGTGAATTCACCCGAACTGTCATGATCAGATCACAGAGCGATATAATGCGAAAGCAGTGTCCGGTAGTACGATGCCGGCGTCCTTTCACACATACGGACGTGAAAAATTAATTTTGTCGAATGCAGCCGTGCCGTTTAGATTAATCATCCTAACAAAAGCTGGGGTGATGATATACAACAAACAGCACACAAGAGTTGGATTGTAATTTCATATAACCAGTTCTCATAATAGCTCTTTATGGATGGGTAGGTAACATTTCAACGAGAGCGACACATATCTAAATGTGGAAACGTCACTTTCTGACCAAAGTTTGTATTATTCTAATGATACCTGAGTTTTTTGAAATAAAAATCAGTCCCCCTTTTAGATATTCGTTTCTTTAATTATTTTTTTTTATTTGGATATTCCGTGAAATATCAGGTAATTTTAGATATATTTTCTAGGATTCTTGAATAATTAAATTTAAAATCCGTTCGACTGAAATTTCCCTTAGTAATCCACCATGATTATTTGAAACAAAGAAAAAGTATCTCTCCGTATTGAAAATGCGTGAGCATGAAAAAACATGGAGTGCAGATAACAGCCGTGTATCTGTGCCGATAAGAGATAAACGGCCACCCAGAATATGTCTTCTGGAGAGAAAATTCTAGAAGACAAGGTTAATTGAATGCAATTTCAGTCACGTGACCGGGCATCTTTTCAAAAGTTAATGCCAATTCCAGGCACAGCGATAAGGTGTTAGATCCCTTCTTCTGCTTTGGATGTCTATCCATATAAATGGTAAGCTACCACATTACCGAACTCAAATTGAAAAAAAGTTGAGAAAAATATTACTTAATACTTTTATAAACATTATAAGTTTTATATATAACAAATATTATTCGTTTCATGTCCTTCTAAATGATTATAATAAGAGCACCGTTCTATGTATAATAACTCACCTCCCCATTTGAAAAGTTGTGGTATATGTGCATATTGTGACTCACCTGAAAAAAAAACAATATTACTTGAATTTTAATTATAAGTTTCCTGGTACCTAGCAGTATCAGGGTGATTAAAATATGAGGAGATACCAGTCAATGATCAGCAATTATTATCTTAGATGAAATAAACAGTTTGAGCTTTCATTATATTCGTCAGTGAGAAATTTTCACCACAAAAAAAGAAATTTATACATTTATGTTAGCAAATGTTAATTTCGACCCCCTTTATGATATAATGATAATGTCCGATGATGAATGTCAAAGGAAGAATAAGAGTATAGAACCCATGCTCTGTGCACCCTGCGCACCAATGTAACTTGCTATAGTGGTGTTTCACTTCTTATTTTTGCTCAATGAATACTTATGAGTATACGATTAGGGATAAAGACGATCGACATTGGTTGCTTTACGAATGCTACCTCAAATACGGAAAACATCTTTGAGCAATAGACTAAGAATTGAGACAGTTGAAAAGTAGAAATTACCACGCGAGAGGAATTATTAAGAATATTGAAAGATTTTCAGTTATTCCTGAATTTCAACGTAATTTTGGTATATATATCACTATGAAAATTTCTGAAATATATAAAAAATCGAATCGCCGGTTACACTCGGCTACTTTCATCGAAATATGTAAAAAACTTGTCGAAAAATGATTGTGAAAACAAGTTTCATAAACACTTAAGTTCTCCTTTTTTTTCTCATAAAAAACCCAAATTGCAAGAAAAGCGACAGAGTGACATCAAGCCGTCCTTTGACTTCAATTCAGGTGAAAAAAATCAAGGCTTTACGTACAAAATTGAAAGCGTAAATTAAGAACATGTGAATGCTGTTTTCGAATGGAGATTCTCAAGGTATTTCTTCCCCTTAAGTCCCAACATCACGTGAAACATACTGTACGTATCCCTCATCATTTACTCCAACCGCAAAATACAACGGAAAGTTGTGGAAAGCCAAAGCTAGAAATTCCTCCGTTTTCCAGCGACCAACTACAATATTTCAAATTAGATCCGACTAGCCAACTGAATTGGATGGAAAAACAAACGATCTGGACTTTCGTGTTCGAAGTGCGTGAGTAAAAAATCAAACGTTCTATGTTGAACGTACGGGAAACTCACCGAGCTTTTTATACCCAGGCCACTGTGATCGAGTATTTTTTGCGATACTTGATGAACCAGGAAGCGCATTCTCGAATAAGAATGATCTTTTTCATTAAGTCTAGCTTTTGCACTCATATTCGCTCACGTAGAGATTATTCAATCATTATATTATTATTTGATCCTCAATTTCTATCCATAACTTTCAATGGACAACGTTCAAAATAAAAGGCGAAAAAAATTAGTTCTTTTCATTTACATACACTGCAAGTTATAAATCGGATAAATTTGGTACAAAAGTTTAATATTTCTTATGAATCTCAATGCTGATCGTATCGGAAAAATTTCATATACGAGGATATATTGATTAGCCTAGACCAGTTCCATGAATAAAAAAAATATTGCGTTACCATAGCAACGAACAATAACTCATTAGAAGTGTCAGCATGAAGTTTGAGGTCAAAAAAGTAAACCAGAGTTACTCAATAAATTAAAAGAAAGAAGATGTCCACCGAAATTGTGAAAATCGAAAAATTGGAGTATCGAGAAATCATCAAGTACCTGTATTTAAAAGGTTTAAGAGGTGAGCAGATTTACGAAGATATTCTCAATACACTTGGTGATCAATATCCCTCGTATGAGACCGTGAAAAATTGGACTGCAAGCTTCAAAAGAGGAAAATTTTCCATTGAAGATGATGACCGATCGGGAAGGCCAGTTTCTGTGTCAGTCCCCGAAAATATCGATGCAGTTCATGACATGATTTTATCAGACCGTCGAATTGGGCTAAAACGGATATCTGAAGCACTGAATATTTTATACGAATATAATAATAATAATATAGTTCACTTCAATTTGGACATGAGAAAAATTGTTGCAAAATGGATCACCAAATGTTTGAATGTTGACCAAAAGCGGGCAAGGGTAGAAGCATCGCGTTCGATCTGTGCTCGATTTGAAAACGATGTAAACTTCTTAAACCGAATTGTTACTATGGATGAGACTTGGGTACATTTCTACCAAAGAGTTGTTACTCTTTGTTTCTACGATCCAGAAACAAAGCAACAATCGATGAAATGGCGACACTCTGGTTCTCCAAGACCTAAGAAGTTTCGTGTCCCAAAATCTGCTAGAAAAGTTTTTGCTTCAGTTCTTTGGGATTGCCATAGAGTAATCATGATTGATTTTTTGGATGAGGGTAGAACAATACCCGGAGATTACTATTCGACATTACTGACCACTCTACGGGAAAAAATCAAAGAGGAAAGACGCGGAAAGCCCCAGCACACAAATCTCATATTGCCATGCAAAAAAACTCATGATTTAGTGTTCGAATTACTACAACACCCTCCTTATTCACTAGATTTGGCTCCATCCGACCATCATACTCTTTTTTCAACTGAAAAAAAATTTAAAAGGTCGTGAATTTTCTTCCAACGAGGAGGTAATAAAAACTGTGGAGGTCTGGTTTGTAGAGCAGGAAGAAACATTTTTTTAAAGGCCTAGAGACGTTGCAGGTTCGCTGTAATGAATGTTTCCAATTAAGAGGAGAATATTTTGAGTACAATGAACAATGAATTGTTTCACATAAAAGTACTCTTCAAATTACAAAAATTGTTGAAAATGTCCGCCTTCAGCTAGGATAGAGTCCAATATCTCTTGTGTTTCGAAAATATTGAGGAAATTGTTATTTGTTCGGAAAACATGTAAAGATGCATTCGTAATCAATTCGCTGATCGAGTGGCACATCGACAGGAAAATTGGCACGAAATTTACTATTCGCAATAAATATCGATTTAACACATAAGCTTTTAAATAAGAAGGATAAATTCAGATGCATACCACCCGACGATATGAATATCAACAAGTGTTACGATCTGAATTGAACTAGCCAATTTGCCATCGTCAAGGCCCCAAATGGAGTACGCTCCACCGAATAAAAGGAGATGCTGACCATAGTTTCGGCCTCATTTGGCCTCATCAGAGCAACATAGCATTTTTCCACGGTGGAGAACGTTTGGAATTGATGGAACTTTATTCAATATTGGCATGTTCTACTGGGTATTTTTACCCAGAGCGCCACCCAATATGAAACGGTGTCCGATTCAATCCCCTCCAGATAGAAACCAAGACGAGGACAATAGAATATGTCCCATATTTTCCCTAATTCAGTACGCCGATTCGCTTTGCGAACAACAGACGTATGACGAATCGAGAAGTCTGGGACGCGTTCAGATTCGTCATACGTCTGTTACGAATTAGGGAAAATATGGGACATATGCTATTGTCTTCGTCTTGGTTTCTATCTGGAGGGGATTGAATCGGACACCGTTTCATATTGGGTGGCACTCTGGGTAAAAATACCCAGTAGAACATGCCAATATTGAATAAAGTTCCATCAATTCCAAACGTTCTCCACCGTGGAAAAATGCTATGTTGCTCTGATGAGGCCAAATGAGGCCGAAACCATGGTCAGCACCTGCTTTTCTTCGGTGGAGCGTACCCCATTTGGGGCCTTGACGATGGCGAATTGGCTAGCTCAATTCAGATCGTAACACTTGTCGATACTCATATCTTCGGGTGGTATGCATCTGAATTTATCCTTTTTATTGTATTATTGCCTCCCTGTTAATAGGCGTGATCATTCTTCATTATAAGCTTTAAAGTTTGATTTGTTGCATATCTGTTTAAGATAACCTAACTATAGGTAGAGAAGACTGAAAAGAGAAGAAATGAGAAACCATATTGTGTTTTTAAAGTTAGTTGGATCAATATATCCAACAGTGAGCACTAATTAAACGGCTACAAAATACTCAAATAAGTTAAACATGTAACTGACATAAGCATTGCGCGTCCACATGATCCATAGACTCCACAAAACTCCGTGCCGAAGATTGCAAAAAATTTTGCCGACTTCGACTTCCGTGCTAGACATAAATTTCATTCCGAATGGGCAGCGAATTGTTTACAAATGCAAAGGCCTACAGGACCTTTCCGACTCCAAGTAATTCAGTGAAAAATACCCTGAATTCATTAGCAATGTTAGAAATGATAGAAATATCCAGTATTCAAGATTTTTCGACGAAATATAAACTGTCGAGTCGGTTGCCAAGGGTGAATTAATTGCTCGCATGTCTTTGTTTTACCGGAGACACTGGTTTTACTGATCAAGAGTTCGATATACGCATGCCGACAGAAATGTCGGTTCCGAATTTCCGAAACGAAAGGAAAACATTTCCGCGCGATGTTTGAATAGGATCCACGTTTTTCCCGCATGAGAGGAACAAGCGATGGCTTTTCACGATTGTTCCGGTTAATGAAAGTGAATGGGATATGAGGCCGCACTATAGCGTTCGTTTCGAAATTTATTGAAATTCGAGAGCATTCTTCATGAATCACTAGCTCTGAATTTCCATTCGCTGTTTGGTTTACCGAGTGAGTGGATGGAATAAGGCAAGACTCAATTGCGAGGTTTTCGACGCACGAAACGTGAATTTCCATAGTGTATTTTCAAGCATCTTTTAGGGGAACTCGTAAAAATAATAAACCTATGAAATAGGATACAAAAAATTTGAGTATCTTGCAATGACCCTCCAAGTTCGTGGTTTTGAGTATTGGATATATTGAAAGTTGAAAAATAGAGCAGAAAAGAATGATATTTGAGAAAATAATCAAGCTGGGATTATAAGATTTAGAACAAGTAATGCTTTAATAATGCCCGTTTTCACCAACGATCCCTAAATT
Source organism: Coccinella septempunctata (assembly GCF_907165205.1). NCBI lineage: Eukaryota > Metazoa > Arthropoda > Insecta > Coleoptera > Coccinellidae > Coccinella > Coccinella septempunctata. Next base: position 20,682,260 of record NC_058196.1, read on the forward strand.
TTAAGGAATACCTAAGCCCATTTAAGAGACTCTCAGCTACAATTTCGTTTTCACCAACTTTTAGGGAACTCTTTAGTGCAAGGGGACACCCTAAATTATAAATGCCCGAAAGTCGATCCCCTATCGAATCCCTAATCAAGTGACAGCGGATTTCGACATGTCTACGATACGCAAAAAGAAATTTTTTTTGAGAAATGGATAAATGTTAGTCGTGAATTTGTGGAAATCATCGCTCTTCGAAATCCCAATCATCAAATTTTGAGGGGTTGGTTTGAGATTTGTGAATTTATTTGGAGACACGGTTGTTTGGGAAGTGATTGAACTAAAAACCGCTTCACAGTGATAACTTCTAAACACCAATTTCTAGCAAATGAACAATAATATTTGAGAGCTCTCAAGAGTAGAAATCGCTCGAATACCATAAAGCAGAGCTTGTTCTTAGGAATAAATAGAAGCAGTTGTGTTGAAATTGTGTGGAATATTTTGAACATATACAATAGAAGTTTATGAAAAAATGCAGTCATGTTCCAATTTGGCGATTCTTTATATCTCGAGGAGGATGTTCGCTGGCACCATATAGAATGATCTGTATGACTATCAACGCAAAGGGAATATTGGATTTATGTTTCTGTCTTTATGTGTATTAATAAAAAAAAACTAGTACGGAACTATTTTACATATTTAGATGAATATTTCTTCCTATAGAAAGAAAGTTGAGTGAATTATTATCAATAGGAAATTGAATATTTGGAAAAAATATTGAACAATATATAGAAATCAGAATTTTTTATTGATATGCTTGAAGACATTAACACTTCACATAAAAACACTTCAACTGTTGTTGAAATATGCTTCAAGAGAGTTTCTCAATATAGCATTAAATCCAAAAAAAAATATACCACTTTGTTCTATTTTCATCTTTCAATCTACACATTATTTAAAAACATGAGCACATTCTGGAATACATCTTTTCTTCTCATGAATCTTTGCATTTGGAATATTTCATATAGGTAACTCCCGAGGTAACTCCTTTTTTGGTCTAACTTCTTTGTCAAGATTCTGCCAAGAATTTGGTGTGTACTGAACTTTATTATGAAATGTATATGATTCATTTTTCGAAGATATCCACTTCCACTTTCTGTTTTTAGATAGATCACATAATCCAGTGTTATGTAGGAGTGTATGTGTAGAGCGGAGTACTATGTATTCTATAAAAGCTCACTTGTATTTTCTCTTTTCATGATTATTCGGATTTAAAAGCCAGATACTTGCGTAATTTCTCTCAAGAAAATTAATATTTTTAACGTCAAACTACAACGACAGGTCGATGTCACGAGCACAGATCATTATGTTTTCGAAATACTGTTGAAATTGATACGAAATACATTTCTTTTTAATTTATTACAGGGAAACAATGAATATAGGGCACAGGACATTGGAATATTTCAGGAGAATATGAACGGAAATCTGTTTGCAAGACATAAAAAATTGTGCGATTCGGTGAACCATTACGTTTGTACCCTCGTAGCCAAATTTCATAGCTTCGAGCTCCTATCTATTCCCTAGATGAGTATTCCTTAACAAAGTGTACCTTTGTACGGTGAAAACGAATTTATATTCAGGGTAGAGTTAGGTACTCCCTTAAGCTAAGGAATACTTAGATAGGGACTTGTTTAGGGATCGTTGGTGAAAACGGGCATAAGTCTCATATTATATTTGAGGATCCTGTACTGCTACTTTATGATCTTTTGTGGGCAACAATCGAGGTAACCATATACTAGAAAATGTAGTGCATTCGTAACTGTCACCCCAATTAAGGTCCTCTTCAGTGCATTTGTGCTGAACAGACTAAACTTTGCAAGTGTCGTGTGGAATCCGAGGCAAAAACCAACATTAATCGCCTTATTGAGCGTATTCAAAACAGGTTTATAAGTTTTCTTGCTTTTAAAACGTAATTTGTCATACCTGATGGAGACTATGTTTTGGCGCGCGAGCATTTCGGAATGCATCATTGTGGAGCATACGTATGGTCTCCAAGGCACTGTTTGCATTTAAGATCTTGAACAATAAACTTCAGAGCCCAGATATTCTTGGTGGATTGTGCTGCAATGTTCCCCAGAGATCTCTCAGAGCCTGTGAGCTTTTTATGGTACCCTTTAGGTACACATACACGGCTCAGCACTCGCCTCTGTGCCGGATATCTCGGCAACATGTTTAGTGGTCAAGTTGATTATTTTTTATGTGTCTTGAGCAGGTCCGAAATATTTCACAGAAGAATTGTAGGTACGTAATTGCATTCTGAGTTTCGCACTTGTTTTTTCTCTCTTTTTTTTGGTTGATTTTTATCAGTTGTACTCATGATCATTAGTTATTATAATCTTAATCTCGTATCGAATTGATCTATGTACTTATAATTTCTGTAATTTTAATCCTTTTATCTGAGGATACATTAGTGGGTTTTGTACCTGTTCGTATTCCCTCGTGAATAAATAAATAAATAAATTACTTCATCAGCCAATAGGGAAAGAATTGAAGTTATTTTCGCACTCGAAATAAAATTCTGATATCTTGTACGGTCTTCTGAAAGATACTATGTTGACAGATACACACCTGGACAAAAAAATGAACGATGAAAATGTTCACCGAATTCATTTTGAAATAACTTTTTATGGTTTTCATGGATTTTAATCATTTTGTTGTCAATTTGTAACCTATCTCATCCAGTTCATCTGCTGATGTCGAGTCTGCAGGAATTTCAACCGAATGAGATGGTATACACTAGTATACACTGACAGGGTAGAACGGAAAGTTGCAATTTCTTCTTAATTTCTGAATACCCTATGGAGGTAATTAGTGACTCAATGATGGGTCTTTAAATGAGTTTTTGAAACCTGATCTCTTAACATTTTCCTGTTTAAGTTTTAAGGAGATACAAATTTTCAAAAGAAATTATGTAATTCATAACATTAACGAAAACACATTAAGAATATACAGATAAAATTATGAAAAATAAACACATTATTATATACTAAAAATATTCAGTATTGCCTCCGCGTGATCTTATCACTGCTTCCATGCAGCGGGGTAAGCTTCCAATACAATTGGCAATTGCCTGTTGTGAAACGTTTTCCCAATCTTCAGGAATACTTGGAATGGTTTCTAGTTGTTAGTTGCGAATAAGCCTTCCTAACATGTCCACACATGCTCGATTGGCTTTAGATCGGGGCTACGTGAAGGCCAGTCTTATCGATGGATATTCCTCTCATCGAGACAATCTGTTACAATTCTCACCACATGGGCAACTGCTTGCGTATTTTTTTTTCTTTCTGACCGCATAATAAAAAAACACTTGCTAAATTCAATGCTAAATTCCAGTGTAGTCAAAAAGCAGGTATTGTTCCTTATGTCTTAATGTTATAAATTGCATAGTTCGCTTTGAAAAATCTTTTTTCCTTTGAGGAAAAAGCTATTGAAGTGAATCGAACAGTAAAATGTAAAGAAAAGATCAGGTTTCAAAATCTCATTTGAAGACTTATCATTGCGTCACTAATTACCTCTACAGGGTGCTCAGAAATTTAGAGGAAATTGCAACTATAAGTTCTACAATCTATACCGTTTTATTCATTTGAAATTCCTGCAGACTTGACATCACATGATAAACCAGATAAAATATGATACAAATAGACAAAGAAATGATCAAAATCGATGCATAAATTAAAAAGTTATTTCAAAATGAATTTGGTGAAAATCTTTTCTGTCCGGTTTTTTTGTCCAGGGGTGTAATTTGTCCATTTCCACGAATTCTGACATACAGGTTGTAGGGTCATATTTTATTTCAATCGAATTTTACTAAGCCGGTCCTGAACCTTAGGTTTCGCTGCTATGCCAGTCGATGAGGATTTTCACTCAACACATTCTCCTTGAGGTTTAATAGAATATACCGAGTGGTTCCAAAGTTATGGCTTGTGAGTAATATGGACCACATGAATGAAGCTAAATGTATCTTCTAAGTACAATAGGCATCGCAGACCCTACATCCTACAACTGAGTCCTGTATCAGGAGTTGAGCTATGTACAGGATGGGCAAAATTTGTTGTCTACTGAGGGGATATCGAGAACTTAAGAGCTAGGGAACAAACGGATGACACATTCCGGAGCTCCTTTTCAGAGAAACAAAGATTGTAGCCTCCTATTGGACTCTTTGTTTTTGAGTTATCAGCATAAAATGAGATTTTGACGATTTCGAAAAGTTCTCATAACTTTTTTGTCTTCGAAGTTGCAGATCTGAAACTTGAACCCTCACTTTTTTACGTAGAATCCACTGACGAGTTCAAAGTTTTTTTTTATTTAGAATCATCAGTCCAATTTCGTTTTTTCAAATGCGAACATTTATTGAATTTGATATTTTTTAATTGGAAAAAATCTTTTGTCAGTAGGTTCTACGTATAAAAGTGTCTAAGAAGGTTCAAGTTTCGGATCTGTAACTTCAAAGACAAAAAAGTTATGACAACTTTTCGAAATCGTCGAAATCTCATTTTTTGCTAATAACTCAAAAACGAAGAGTCGTAGGAGGCTACGGTTTTCACCATTCTTTGTTTCTCTGAAAAAGAGCTGTATATTAGGTAGCGTTTGTGTGCAGGTAAAGCAAATTTTCCACCTTGTTGATTCTGACCCAGGTACAACCTGCGTAGTTTGAGTAGAAAAAATATATCACAAAAACGGCCTTCTATGAGCTACAAGTCAAAATCAAGTGAATTAAAACCGAATCACAATGACCTACGAAGAAAACGCTCAAAAAAACCGTACCAAAAATAACATTCGTCGTAATAAAACCTACCGATTCCGACGATGAACAGAGCGTGAACAACGAAATTTCATTGTTAACGCTAGAAAAGGCGCATAAACGGTTTTTCGCGAACGTTAGTCGAAACTTCATAACGTACAAAACCCTTGGGACAGACAGTGCGGCCATTGTAAAGCCACCGGTGCACAACGTAGGCACAGGTAGGTTGTTCGCCGCGCCAAGTGCTTTCACTCGTAACGCCATACTGAAATTTCCACGTTATTTATATTTTCATTACTATTCTCCCACATTCGCGTGGAAAATTGTTAGCGCGAGATGTATTTGTTCTCATTAAAACGCGCCACCGGGAAGTTTCAGCGAATGGGGCCCTTTCCGACAGTTGTTGCACTTTCAGAGATAATATTTGAATAATTAAACGGAAAATAGAAAACAGGGAAGTACCAAAACCTGTCGGAGCACCAAAAAGAAGTCTTTCTAAGACGCTTGTGTTCTGTTAGAACTTTACGTGAACTTTGGGCAGACTCTGAAGTGGAAAGTTGTTTTCATATTGTCGCGTTACACAAGAGTGGTTACTTTGAATGTGGCATTATGAAGAATAGGTGCTCACAGAAGTCACGTATCCAAACAACACAAGGACGTCATAAGGATGCCTTGCTAATTTAATCCAACAAACACAATTCCTTGTATGAATAAGACAAATGCCATCAGTCGAGTTATCGAGTTTTGTATCAGTGACTTTATTTACGAAACCATGGAGTTTTCATACATGAACATTATATATCATTCGATGTGGGTTTTTATTCTCTATGAACCAGAAAAAAAGTAGTTCCAGTTGAAAAAATCGACTTTTCGCCGTTTTGAATCGAGTGACAAGACTAAGAATTTTGGAACATCCTGTATATCACAAACAAAGTTTTTTCTACCCAAAAATCATCCTCAGGATCTCAGTGATCTATTTTCCAAATTTCAGCTCCTTCAAATATAAACTGTCTTTTTTATTGCTATTATTTGGGTGGCTCCATGTTTCTGACAAATTTTTTGCGGAAAACCGTAAATATCTCGGAAAGTATCAGGAATAGGGATAGGGAAGTTAAAGGCAAAAATACTCATCAGATGAGGATAGAGAAACCAAAGAAGCTACAATAAAAAGGGCGTCCAATTCCACAACATTGAAAGTATTGAAAAAAAAATTCCATTTTAGGTACTGATTTCGGAGTACGTACTTTTCGTCAGCAGACACTTTTCGTCCGCAAACACTTTTCGTCCGGCTATTCGTCACTAAGCAATATTCAATCCCGGGGCCATTGAATCAATTTTGTGAATACAAAATTTGATAAAAACATAAGTGCCTGTGACAATAACTGTCATTGGCTGTTGTCAAATTAATTTTTTATAAAATCGGTTAGATTTTACGAGTGAATTAGGTACGTGGTTTGAATATTATTGTTCAGTATAATCAAGAATGGTTAGTGATAGGGATATGAATGTCAGTAACACTACTCCACAGCTGAGGGAATTGGTAATTGCTTACTTCCATAATAGTCTATGAGGTCGACGAAAAACTGTAATAAGCACCTTGGCAAAAAACTGTCTATATTATCTCGCCTTCTTGCTAGCCTCGTCTATCAATTTGCAGGCTCGACTGTAATAGAAAGTTTTTTGACCTTGGTACATAAATATCTACAGGGCGGGTCTTTGGCTCGTGTAAATATTTTAACAGTAGATTCTCGATGTCAAAAGAAAAACTTTTTTCTTCATCAATTTTTCCGAGTCGGCTCGTTTCAAAAGATACAGGCTGTTGAAAAACCATAAAAATCTCACAAACGGTTTTATCGAATGACATGAATTTCGGAGTTTAGTTTTTCATTTACTTGATAAATCTTTTTCGAACACAAGATATCACCCACGCCTTTCAGGTTTCTCATTATGACCATTAAATAATATAAAAATACAAAAAATTTACGGAATCCAATCCAACTCTTGAAACTAAGTTGGACGCTATCTAATGAATATTTGAACGTTCTGTAAAATGAAAGTATTTTTCAAAATTTCTCGTATGATACGTCGTTTTCGAGTAATTTGAATGTTCAAGAATTAAAAAGTATCTGTGAAATTTGAAAAATTTTGTATTTCGGCTGAATACAAGTCTGTTTAAGATTCACAGATGTGAAGTGGGAAGATTTAGCTAGTTATTCTGAAGGTAATTTTGTTTTTCCAGGGGTGGAACAGCTCATTATGAAGCATTAAAATGGCTTTATCTTTTTATCAGGGCCAAATCGGAAAAAATGAAAAGAAGTTTTTGACCTCAAGACTATACTGTTGAAATATTTGTACAAATCAAAGACTCACCCTGAATAGTCAGATAGATTAGGAGCGTTAACCTTAGTACCCTTTCATTCATGAATGTCTATGGAAGATTAATTTGTGAGTATTTTGTAGGCTTAGTTTCCTTAATTTTTGGTGGCAAGTCAGTTATTGTCGTTGTCTGGTGTATCATTGTTTTTTATACTATGAAACTACTGTTTCAGAAAGTTTTTGTACTAAATTTTTCTGAATTTCAGCTTTACTTTATCTGATTCAGACTCCTCGAGATGAATTCATAGAATATAGTCAACCCCCTATAATAATTTATATTCTATGTTCAGCATATTTCATTTTTCTTTTAATCCATTCGTTTCCGAAATATTTACATTCGAAATGTACTAGTTTTTCTCGAAGAATGAAGAAATTCTTTCAATTCCATCTGCCAATGAATAAGCCATTTTCACCTCAATTTTTGATGAAAAAATCAAACGGTTATACATGTATTTTGATGTTGCAGAAAAGGATTATATCATCGAAACTACAAAAAAAAATAAGGGTAAATTTGGTTGATCCACAAAGCATGTTTAATCAAATTACCAGTACTGCAAGAAATTTAAATTTGAACATCTCTAAAACGAATGGAAAAAATGAAAGAAAATTAATAAGCTGAAATCAGAATAAAAATACCTTTCGAATGAGAGATCACTTACCCTATCTCAACTCTATTTAAAATATAGTGGTCGGGATTATCACACTAAGGGTTGAAGCGATATGTTCGTATATTTAATCTTAAAATTGGTCCCCCTTGAACTGTTGCACACAGTACTCCTCCGACGGCACCACAGTAATATCAAAAATTGATAATATATATAATGTGATATGATATTTTTGATATTAGCGTGGTGCCGGTGGCACTTCGGAGGAGTAATGTGTGCTCCAGTTCACTTTTGTGTCTGCGAGCGAACCCTTAAACTCTGCAGGAGCAGTCTCTTGACGAATAGTTGTACTATCTTAGACTGCAGGTAGTGTTGAGTCTGGCAGCCATGGGTGAGTGTACGATTCTACAGAGTGAGTGAAGCTTTGGTTCAGTCAGGTGGCGCATCGTGATGAGAAAAAAAATATTCCTCACACCATTCTCCGGTTGAAATATTTATCACTGCACTGTACTGATGAGGGACAATAATCCCGAATCCGGCCTACAGTTTGTGATCAGATGTTTCTACCACGCTGGGAATTCCTGCGCTGATTCACGACTAGCTCGCATCAATGGAAAGACAATTCTTTGAATTGTCGTCTCTATTTTTGATGCTCCCCCTTGAATCAAAAATCGATCTGTCAGAGCATTTTCTCGATAAAAAATAATTTCGTCTGTTATCTCATCTGTTTTGTTTTCAAATTTCCACTCCGCATATTTTAAGATAAGAGTAGGTACATCTATTTTGACACGGTTCAATTTTTGAGTATTCTTCATGTTCTTGACATAATAGGGTTATGATTCCGTTCTTCAAATTACACATATGATTTCTTTATGAGCAAACGCACCCTCTAATTCTTGACGACCCTTTAACTGTAGCGATTAGCTACGTCTTTTCCAACAAAGTCGTGAACGTGGGATATGCAGATTATCATATGAAGAAACTTTCATCTTTCAAAAGTATCGACTTAAGATGTTTGTTAGGCCCGAAGTATATACACAAGCCCCAAGCGCCCAGAATATTAACCGGCACTTAGTGAATTCACACTGTGTAATTGCCGAGCAAACGTTATAAGGTTTCCGATTACGAACGGAATGGATCGATCGGACGGAACTTGAATTATTTGTTTTAGAACTGGAGCAGAAAGGAAATGCAGCGTAGCCAGCGGAGCCTGAAGGAGAGATAGCTGCCGCTGGAGAACATCCCCGTTTTCGACATTTGTTTTTCGGCGACACTTCATTGTTTTCGCACGTAGCGGGATACGAGGGACGAGTGGATATCTCCGGAACCGTACACCCTCCAAAGATTCATTTCAATTTGGACCGGGCGTCTGTTTGCGAATGGTTTTTAATAAGATCCTCACACTGCTGAGGCTGAAATGCCCTGAGCATCCGCTAGTTGTGGAGTGCTAGGTAAATGCACGGTGTCGATCGGAATGTTTGACTCAATCGAATTAGGGGGGATTTCCTTGAGGAATTGGTATATAGATTCGGCTTGAGTAATCACTCCTTCTGATAGTGTTATCTGGGTATTTCCACCATGTTCGAATGGAACGCTTGATGTGGGTAATTGAAAATTACTTAATGACTCGTGAAGTCAGCGAGAAGCACTTATTCTGAACATTAACATTCTTCAAAGAACAGTAATGATTATTCAAGGTATCAATTTTTGTTTTGAGTATAGTAATTTGATTCGATCAGATCAAGGTGAGCCCACAGATCCGTATGTTCGGTCCGATTTGCCAAAAAATACTAGTATGGATTAATCTATATACAGGATGACAATTATGTCACGACAAGGATGATTTTAGAGAAAATGCCGAAACAGGTCAATTTCAATTCGTAGGGGGACATATTTCGAGCAGAATTGTAAGCCGAAATCTCCTCAACCCTCATCATCATCATCATCATTGCTTTATCCCGTTACCGGGAATAAATCTACAAAAAGACAAAAAAACAAAAAAAAAAAAAAACGGTGCGAACAGTCTTATAATCTCTTAGGGCTAATTGCGACTGTGTGCCCTCCTCTGACTGAAGAGTCCAACCGTGACCTACAGATCCTTCCACATTCCGGACATGGATAGTCACCAACCAGATCTGGACGCCACTGTATCCTTCTAGAGTCTCCATTATAACTGTAGACCAAACACCTCCACTGTATTCTGTCTAACGCTAGTTGTTCCCAGTTATGATTGGAATTAACTGATTTTAGGGATTGATGTAGTATATCCTCAAACCGCTTTTACTGGCCTCCTGGTTTCCGGGCACCCTCTGTGAATTCGCCATACAGAGCTATTTTATTTTGGGGAGTCTTGTGTCTTGCATTGCATCCTCGGAATGTGGCCGCTCCATCTGAGTCGGGCCCTCGTTACTTGAGTCTCAATTGTTATACAACTCGCGAGTTGCAAGACTTCTGCATTCGAAACTTTGTGGAACCATCTGATGTGCATTATTTGTCTCAGATGACGTTGTTGCGTTTGTTCAAGCTGTTTGATATGCAGGGCGTCCACTTTTCCCTTCCGTAAAGAAGCTTTGGGAGGACCGCACTGCTTTGTAAACATCTGTCTTGGTCTTCAGATTGAGGTCGTGATTTTAAAACACTCTGTCTTTAGCCTCCAGACTGCCCGTGATGCCGAATTGATACGGTTGTGTATTTCCGTGTCTATAGTATATCCAAATCCAAGAGGCCACCGGTAAACATTGCAGCATGCAATGATCACGCGTCAAGAACGTGATAACGCAGAGGTGTAGTAATAAATTGAATTCCGAGAGCGTTATATTTTAAAACTTTTTGAGTGTTCCAGTTCCGGTGAAAAATATGTATGCTTGACTACGAGTCTCAGTAATGAACAATTAATCTAAAGTTCCCACTTTAATAAATACTATGTATATAAATGTGTAACAATATTTTTTTTGTAAAAATGACTACCCCGTAGTGTCGTCAGAAGATGCAGAACTTTCCTCTAAGTTGACGATGACTGGTGTTATATCATCCATAATATTATCCAGTTTCCACATGTCTACCTCAACTTTTTGTTTGACATGTTTCACGCACTTTCTCCATCTTTCGGAAGTAACCCGTGAGAGAGCCTCTTGAAAAAGATTTTGTACGTCAGCCATTTTAAATGTGGTGTTTTTATCTGCCACAAAATTCTTGACATCGGCCCAAATCAATTCAATAGGGTTCAGTTCGAAGTGGTAGGGAGGTAATCTAAGTACAGTAATATTTTGGGCCTTTGCGGTTTCATCCACGATGTATTTTTCAAAGTTTTCTTTGTTCTGCCTGACTATCTGCAACTATTGCGCTTTTATGAGGTCAGGGGTGAAATCAATATTTTTCTCCCTCAACCATTGTTGGATATCACTCTTTCTGAATTGTGAATTAAGAATTTTTTCCATTTTCCTTGAATGGTAAGGAGCATTATCTAAAACTACTATAGAATTTTCCTCCAATTTAGGAAGTATACCCTCGACCACTTTTCGAAGGACTGACCATCCATTTCTTCATGGTAGTCACCAGTTTTTTGGATTGGAAAGTCCAGAGTCCTCCAGTTAAAAAACCAGTGTCACTGCCAATATGACACACTATAATTCTTTGCCCTTTGCCTGGAAAAATATATTCGCTTCATTTGAAAAAGAATGTTGAAATTGTTTTCCACCAAAAAGGTACTTACATCAAGTTTCACAAAACTTTGATTGCTCGATCAACGATTTGGCATTCGATTTCACGAAGGAAATCATTGAAACTTTCATATTTCCGAATATATTGGAGGAGTAGCAGTTGAGAATCATCAAATGGGCGTGTATAGATAATTATTTGGTGCAAGAATGATATTCAGAATGCTTATGACCAACTTATCGACTGAAATCTAATTGACGTTCATCCGTCAATCGATCGTTGATTCTCTGATCAAGCTTTATGAAACCGAGGGTTAAACTCAAAATTCAAGACCTTCCCAGACGGATTTTTAATCCAGTAGATAATCCAGCAAGTAACGCTTGCCGAGAAGATGTAACTGTTTCATCGGTCCACACTTTGGATTTAGTATGACCGGCATTTACCCAAGTTTCATCCAAGCAGTAAATCTTCCTGTTTTCATCACGGAAGGTCCTAATTTTCGTGAGATAGTTTCTTCTCCAACATTTAATGTCGTCACGGTTCATAACAAAACTGTTGCGTTGGCGACGTCCATATTTGAAATTAAGTTTTTTCAATATTATAGAGAAGGTACTCTTCTTAAAATTTGGCAAGTTCGAGTCGAGCAAACTCGTGAACTTTTCGCCGTATTACATTTTTATCGAAATCTGATAAGGACTCCCATTTGGTGGTCCGATTTTGATTTGTTGCCGGCTGTGATAGAACACCGGAATTTATGTATTCGGAAATAATTCTCCTAACACTTCGAGCTCCAATGCCGAGTGTCTCAGCAACTCGGAGTTCTACGTCCTTTAAACACATTCCTGCATTTTGAATAATCTCAATTTTATAAGTATTCAAAATCATATCTTTTATCTCGGCACTGAAGTGTCGTTTCAGACGTCTCTTTTTTGGAGGACTTAAGTCAACACGCGATTCCTCAGCAGTATCAGTACTTGACATTATCTTAAATGCTTGTAACTTGAATAACTTGCTACAACTATAAACCAATTTACGAAAGAAAAAGCAATGAATGATCTCTGCAGTTCTGCACAACAATTCGCATACAATCAATGAATCAAACGTAATGCGGTTCTGCATTACTCCCACCTGCAAACATGGCGTTCCTGAAGCTTTGACCAATAAGAGGAGTACCTTAAATACGATCACGCGTTAGTCAGTTTGTTTACGCTGGCCTCTCGGATTTGGATAGACTATAGGTTAGCCCTAGTATTTATTGCTTCCCAACTATTTGAACTACTCGACGTGTTCTAGAGTTTCATTCTCGAGGCTGATATATGTTTGAAGGCTTTCTGACGGACTAATCAGGATTTTGGTTGTGTCGATATTGAGTCTAAGGCCTAAAGCTTCGTATATATGTTTAAAGGTGTCCAACATTATCTGTAGATCCTTTGAGCTGCTAGCGAAAAGTGTGCAGTCGTCTGCATATTGAAGTTCCGTGATAAAATTTGTAAGGCTTTTTGCTCTTTGGCGCTTCAGGTTAAATAGGCCTCCATCAAATCTGACCCCTCAACCCTAGGTGTAGGAGCAATCACCCCTAAATTCTCAATAAGGAATAGGGGGTGAGCTATACTTCAATTGAAAGATCACTTGACCCTCTACATGAATACTATGGTTTGCAAATTTTTATCGTGCCTTGAAGTAGTTACAGGGACTGACATTTTGAAAACTTGCCAGGCCAATATCATGTCTCGACAAGGATGTTTTCAGAGGAAATGCCGGAACAGGTTAATTTTTATTCGGAGGGGGACATGTTTCTAGCAAAATTGTAAGCCAAAATCTCTTTAATCTTAGGTGTAGGAGTTGCCCCACTAAATTCTTAATATGGAAAAGAGGGTGAGCTATACCTCAATTATGGAAGACAATAGTATTATGTAGAGGGACATATTGTCTTTCAATCGAGGTTTAGCTCACCCTCTATTCCTCATAAAGAATTTAGGGGTGATAGCCCCTACACCTAGGTTTGAGGAAATTTCGGCTTACAATTTTGCTCAAAATATGTCCCCCTCCCTTCAAAAATTGACCTGTTCTGACTTTTTCTTTGAAAACATTCTTGTCGAGACATAATTGGCCTGGCAAGTTTTCAAATTATCACCTCCTCTAACTACTTCAAGGAATCAATAAAAATTTGCGAACCATAATATTCATGTAGAGGGACATATGATCTTTCAATTGAGGTAGATCGCACACCCTATTCCCTATTAACAATTTAGGGGTGATAGCCTCTAAACCGAGGGTTGGGGAGATTTCGGCTTACAATTCAGCTCACAATATGTCCCCAACTGAATAAAAATTGACCTGTTCCTGCATTTTCTCTGAAAACTTCCTTGTCACGACATAATTGGCCATGCAAGTTTTTAATTTGTCACCCTGTATAGTAAATCATAGAGCCGTCATTAAAGGACAGAACCGATTGACCGCATCTCATTAGAGCTCATCAGTACCTCATTACTCAACCAACGAACGAGCCAATATCCTAAACGAAACCACATGGTCGAATCAGGAGATAAGTTTTTCCGACTGCTCTACGATAATTCAGCTAACAAACAGTCTAGGGTCGTATTAGGTATAATCATTTTAAATTTTTTTTCAACTTTGTCATTTTGAAAGTTTTGTGTAAGTGATTTTTGGTGAAACGCTTCATTCTGACTAGTTCTACCTTCTATTCTCACCTTCAAATACACCCTGTATAATAGGTTCATAGCATATTCACTAGAAATCGAATTTGGGACACTCTGTACCTACTTGTTATTTGATGCTGCCTGATTCAGCACTACGATGAAAATATTTATTTTTCAAAAAACTTTCATTTTGAAAAGAAATATATTAACGTGATGTAATTAACATTTTCCAATTTTCATTCCCCAACAAGTCCTCCATTCATTTTGTTATTTTCCACTTCAGAGATGGAAGATATCATTTTTCACTCATTAACATCATCTCAAAACATAAAGAAACAAACAAGCTGAAGCGGTTATTTAATTATAATAGTTTGAAAATCCTCTCAGGTTTTATGTCCATAGCTCAGAGGATGAAAATAAATGATAGCTCTTATCAACATTGCGTATTTATCAGAAGACTAAAACACAAAAAAGTGAAACACAACTCAGCGAAAGGACACGATAATTTAAATGCGATAACAATCCACACAGAGCTGGAACAATGAAATTTTCTCTTTGTCCGATAAAAAAAACATTTCTTTGTTGACGTTCACCGTCGGAAAAATCGGGGTACTTCATTTGATTATTTCACGCTTCAAATGTCAAAGGAAAATATAATTCAGTTCGAAGTCGTTATCTGTGAACGATTCGCTGAATGGAAAATAAAGAAGATTTTTATGGAGCTAATGAAATCTTTTCGGGATGCGGGTAATAATTGATATCGAATCGAATTTTGTGAAAGGTTATCCGTATCCACGAACGAAGTGCTGCGTTGACAAAGTTCTCCTGGTTTTCTAAATCGTGACCGAAAGGAAAAGTTTGTTTCCTTGAAAAGAGTGTAGAAAAACACTCTCCAATTCCTTGGCCACATCGATGGTTTCTGATTCTAATCGATCCTTTCTAGCTGCATAAATATCTGGAGAAATTTTTCTTACCGGTAGATTCGGCTGACTTGGACAGTCCTGTAACTTGGGACAATTACACCTCTTGATGATTTCTTTGTTTCTTGACACTTATTAATGATGGAACAAACTTATAAGATTGTGTAGCGCCTCTTCGGTTAATTTAACAATTAATTCCTGTTGAGTTTGTCGTGATCGGTGCGCTGAATTGACGGAAAAAATCAATGAATTCAGGAGAGTAAAAGCGCTTGTTTTATGGCCCTTATACTTGGTGTCTTGTACATGTGTTTCACATTGTGCATGTGTAATTTTTTTTTTCTGGATAAGTGGGATATTGGAATATTAGATATGTCATGAAACAAGTTTGTTTACAAATCAAACGGCAACACGGATCTCTTTTATTTTATTTTTTGTTTCATAGGGTGACTTGGGACAATGCCGAATAAATACAAGCTTTGGCAGCAGGAAATATGCCGATTTTTCTTAGGATATTATTATTTACGATATTTTCACAAAAATATTACCAAACAATTCAAAGTACCATTTTCCATTCATTTTTTTTTTTTGAGTTTCAATATACATATTTACTTTGGCTTAAATAGGGGGGGTTCATCATTTGATTTCCTTACCGAATTTCAACTATACGATTTATAATTTTTTTAAGCCATACACCGTCCCAAGTCAACTTTTTCATTTGAGAGTTGAGAAATCAATGGATTAATTTGTGTACCAAGCCTTCCAAATCGGTGGGTGACTTGGGACAAGTATCCCGTTAATTTTTTTTTTATTTATATCCGAATTCTGAAGCATGGTATATATCCTAATCAATAGTCTGGGTCATTGAGCATATCTAAACCTCTTTTTCAGATAAAAATACGTCACCGTTTTTAAAACCCAAGTCCCCAAGTCACCCACATCCACAGTACTGGATTGAAACAATGTTGTCATTCTTGATCTTACGAGAAAGCGTAGTTCACGGAATTCAAATATTGGATGTGTTTTTATTTCACAGAGCGAAATTTACAACAAAGAACTTCCTGTAGCGTATGGTCCAATAATTATCCTCTGTTGTGAGGTAAGGCAAGATTATATTCTGTAATATTTCACAATTTTTCCGCTTGAAACATAGCAAAACTATATCTTCTTAATCAAAATTCATTTTACATCAAAGGAGAGATTTCCGATTATGATTATAGTTTTCTTGATGTGCCTTATTTTAAATGAAAAATTGGTGAAACGTTACAAGATAATAACTTTCCTCCTATAATAATTCATTTTGTCAAAATCTCTGTCAAAAGGAGAGACAATTTAGAAACTTTTTTGCCAAGGTGCATATTACATTTTTCCGTCGACCTCACATATCTTTATGTGGGTAAGCACTTACTGTTTGATGGCCTCATCTATTCGCAAATTCCCTCAGCTCTGAAGAAGTTTTACTGATATGCATATCGCTATCAGTATCCATTCTTGATTATAATGCACATTACACAATAATATTCAAACCACGTGCCAAATTCACTCGTACAATCCAGCAGATCTCGTGAAAAATTAAATTGAAAACAGCAAAAATACAATTATTGACACGAGCACTTATGTTTTCATCAAATTCTGTATTCCCAAAATTGATGCAATCGCCCTCCTATTATTATTGGTAACCTAGTGACGAAAATAGTTTGCGGACGAAAAGTGTATGAGGATGTATTTGCCTTCAAAAAAGTCGAATTTTCGTTGGGAAATTAGCACGTTACATGTCTTTTTTTTTGGTTGACGAAAAAACAAATTATGAGTTTCTAAAAGTAGAGTTCGAAAAAATGGGTAAATATGAACACATTTTCATATTTAAGAATATGGTAAATTTATTGAATGATATAAAAAATTACAGATTATTTTAATAGGTATTGACGAGGGTCAATATGTATGCCACAACTGGAAAAAATTGCCATATTCATTTTCAATTCACTTTACATTTAAAATGTAAAATAGTAACTATTTCACACAAAATGCGTTTTATGAATACCTACTTGAGTAAACAGTCCTGGAACCTGTATTGTTTCGTGTGCCGCAGAATTTTGAGAAAGTTGATCGTGTGTAGCCACAAAAGAAGGTGAAGAATCACTCTTATAGACTTTATACTTTGCATGGCTCAAAGTTATCAACGTTCGCTACCTGCACTTTGAGAAAACCGATCGATCGATTATGTTGACTTATACCTTACAAATGATTCTAATATTCCAGTTGCCCCCGAATTGTTCTGCATGTGCTTGTCCCCACAAAGGGTTTCGAATCAAATTCATAGAATTTCAAAATTGACGCCCACTCCGATATTACAATCATTTATAAGGACCCTGTATAAAGTTTAACAATTTCCGCAGCATTAGGACATCGAAAACTACTTCTGAGCATGAAAGGGGATAAATCCTATATACAGAAACATCAACGATTATTATCGTTTTCAACACGCTCAATTCCCAACGTTCACTACTCGTGATAACTAAATACTACTAAATAAGTGTCATATTTTAACGATGAAAAGTATACGAACAAACACGATAGAAATGGTTCATAAGTGGTTAATCCAATCAACAACAGCTGAAATGACTTCTCGGAAGAACAAAATGGAGTTTGTGTAAACAGCCAACAAGAGATTAATATGTCTTTGTTGTTTTTATTTCCATCCGCACTCGTAAAGCCGTAGGAGTATGGCAGTTTGTTCACACTACATGGAAACAACAGTTCCGTTCCCAGGAAATGCACCCTTGTAGGGTAGCTCGATGACTGTTCTGGACGAGGTTCTGGATTTACAAAAAAAAAAAGAGAATTTGATATAAATTTTCCTTGTGGCAGTTTTTTAGTGGAGTAAAGGTCTTCTAATGGATTGAAATTATTGTTGAACCTATAAATCGATAAACAACAGTAGTGGGTTGAAAATGATAATATTTAAATTCAACAATGAATAAGTATATAAACATATTCACTGGGTGTTTTTGAAGATGAGGCCTTTTTTGAGCTAGAAGTCATCAAAATAAGTCATTTCAACAAAAATGGCGTGAATTGAATATTCGAGATGGCGGAGCTATAACCACCGGAATTTCGACAAAATTTTATTAAATTTCTAGTACGGGACTGTGGTAGGGACGAAACATAACAAAAACATTAGACATTGTTAACAATGGTTAAGTACATCCCAGTCTATCTGATTCAATGCATCAGGTCACTTAAAAAATTGGTTGTATTGTATGCTATTTGAGGTGAAAACAGTGCAGAAAATTGAGACACTTCTGAAAGGAAGTCTGTTGACTAAGAGCTTTCACCCCTATTTAACCCTAATTAACCCCATTTTTATGTCAGGTAAGATTGTGGAAGGTTTGGAACAAGAAGCAGAAATTAATAATACTGTTTCTGTCCTCAATAAAGGTTCAGATAATTTTATTGCTGTTTCATTGAAGTAGCTATAAATGTTATTTTTATATTCCATTGAAGTTTTTCAAGAACTTTTGTTGTTTTAACAAATTCAATCATTCCTTGACATGGATTTTTTCGAAATTTTTTCAACTATTTTATGAATCCTAAAGCCGGGTCCAGACTATGTAACAAAACAGGTTATATAGCAAAGTTATATAACTTGTTAGAGAAATTCAAGTGAAAAAGTTATAGAACACAATGTTATACAACATTTTTCTTGCTATATAGCAAATTTTATGTTATCCGTTGGGTGTCGGTAAAGATCAAAGAAAGTAATATAACTTTGTTATAAAACACGCCGCAACTTGTCCACACTTGTGTTATTAAACATTTACTGCAGCGCCAATCTTTCTTTTACTGGTATTGCATCTAGAAATGTCGTGTCTTTTTTGCCTATTTTATAGCCGATTTGATTTTATTTTTTATTCGAAATCCGAACTTGTCATCCTTAGGAAATTTTTGAAACTACCATCACATTCAATGTCCCCTGTCAATGGGTCTATGTCATCCATTGCTAGATCCTTCAAAAGAGTTGTTCCACTATAATGTTCCTCCTCTAGCTCTCAACGATGAGATTTCACTCGTCTACATAAAATCACGCCAAAATGACATTCTCTACGTTTGAGGACATTTTCAATACTACAGATGCCACTGCTTCTAGATGAGCACTTTTGTTTAGTTTTATTTTGTTACATAGTCTGGATGTCTCTGCTATTTTCTAACAAGTTATATATCAAAGTTGTATAACACATTTGTTGTATAACTTTGTTAATAAAATGTTTTGTTACATAGTCTGGACCCGGCTTAACTTTGTTAATAAAATGTTTTGTTACATAGTCTGGACCCGGCTTTAGTTGGCAAAAACTTGTGGTGAAGACTTTCTAATCAAAGATTATAGAGTAGGCATTGAACTAAAGAAAGAACTTTCTTTAGTTCAATGAGAGTAGGTAATACCCTTGTTTATAGGTTATATAAACAAGGGTAATACTCTATATACTCTATAATCTTTGTTTCTAATGTATGTATTAGAAACCATACAGATTTCTTTATCCGCTTTTCTGTAATGTACCAAATCAATTTTGAACATTAGTGTTGCCATCTAGTATACCGGATGAACACTAAGGAGGAAAACAGGAATCCACATCAGATGAGTATATTCATTGTGAAACTCAAGTTCTACATCACAGATGGCGCATGAGGAAATAAAATTATCTTTTTCGACCGAATCGAATAATTCCATAATATACCAAATATACCCATATTCCAAAGACATAATAGAGAAGAGTGCCATGTAACATGCCACTTCATATCTCACTGTAGTATATCCCCGATTATGAGAAATTCAATGCACAAAATTCACTGCAGTTGAGTAATCAACTTCAAATTTCAGACTGAAAGTAGGATTTGATTTTCAAATAAAAATGGAGTTCAGTTTCTGCTATCTATACTAGGGCTGTTATTAGCAGAATACTATCAATTTCATTATTTGTCATTATCCCAATATGAACCAATGCAATTCAAAAAAAAGCAGCCTATTTTTTATAGAACTTTCACATTTCAATTCAATTATATATTTATAACCAACGAATTCGAAGCTGGCATATTGTTAAGGCTTATTTCGCTGATTTCCCTAGCAGTTACATTATGAATGACTGAAATAAGTCTAACTTATTAAGGCTTATGACCACAGCAATTGATACCTAAGAAGGAACAAAATAAATAATCAACATTAAGCCTGGCTTAAAATTTGTTGATGCATATGGACATAACTATATAACTTAAAGGTTGCTCACAGAAATAAATTATGCACTTGATAAAAGCTTTTAATGTGTTGAAGGACTGAAAAAAATTATATTGAACATAGGAATGAAATATTTAATGTAAACTAGTCAAAGGAGGAAAAGGATTCTGTTTACTGACAACCACTTTCCGGTGTTGATGGGAAATATAGCCTTTAATTTTCCCTTCGTAAATAAGATTGGCAACAATACACTCAGTTTCATCCAAATCTACATCTGTTTGCCCTAAATAAACCAAAGCTGTCTGTAAAGATTCTACAGGAATTTGATGTGTTTTCAAAATCAGATACACTTTTCTGAAGAGATTCCTGTAAGCTATAATTTTCAGTTTTGCTATTATGAGATAAATCCCACATTGGATGAAAAATGCTTCATGAGTCTCCAGAAGTTCATCGAAATCTCTCAAATTGCCTTGGCATACTGCTTGAACTAAATTCCAGAACTGCACCAAGTCGTACTTTTCCAAAACGTATCTACTTGGAATGTAACCAAGAAGTATTTTCACAGGAACTAAATAAAGAAGTATGAGTCTTTTGTTTCTTACACTGTATTTATGGCAATTCTCAAAAGCATAAGTGAGATATTCGTTAGCCAATTCGTAATCACTGTCAAACATTGCTTTTCGTCCTACAAAATATTTGTAGGTTATTTGTTGACTAAGAGAAAAACTTTCACTAAATGGTGAAGACTGAATTGCTCTTATTAATGGTTTACATAAATGCAACTTGTTAATTCTGAAATACACCTTGAACAGCTGATTCACCAGTGCCAACATTCCTATCCGTTTTGTATCTTCTTCTGATGATCTATTGTCAGCTGCACATACTCTGAAACATCCCATAAGACATTCAGCAGCCTTCTCTAATATTTCACCAGGTTTATCATTCACTCCAGTTCTCGTTTTCTCTGCTAGTTGTGCTAATAATCGCAAATCTGAACAAATGGTATACATAATAGGTAGAGACCAATTTTCCTCTTTCTGCATTTGCAATACCTTAGTAAAACTTTGTGTCAACATACTCTGAGCTTCGTAGGCTTCCACGAAAGACCCTCGGTTGAAGTGATAACAGCATTTTAAATGAAATACAATTAGGTCATCAATGGGACTTGGTAGAAATCGTTGAACAAGAGCATCTGCATTCTCCAGCTGATAGTTGGGATACTGTATATGTTCATGACGCATTGATATAAATGCGGATATCTTTTCTCCATCGCGATTATTCCAAGCTCTCTCAATTATTTGTAGGTAATTACTCAAAGGTAGAAAATTCATTTTAACAGAACGACCTCACTTCAATTAGTTGAATCAATCTATAATCCTTCAGGCATGTTATTTCTACAAATTACTGAGGAACAAGAAATCCTTATCACAAATATACCAATAATGTGGCCCAAAATAACTTATCACAATCAAATTTCGGCGACTTTTATTTTAGGTTAGCTTTCATACTGCAAAGTGACTTAAAGATTCCTTTGAATTTAATTTCTGTGGCGCCATCTAGTAGAGGAGACAAAAACTTCAAGTCACTGTGTAGAAAGCTGTATACGGAGCTCTTTATAGATCATAACCCTCTACATCATTTGGAGTAATTGCCGTAAGATGACTATACATGTTCAAAATGAATTTTTTTGGTTTGATTTCCTTGAAACGGAAAATTCAAAAATTTCAAATAGGTGAGTATAATACAGAATTTTGTGAATATTTCAAAAAATGTCCTTCAACTAGTATGACAGGAGATGCTTCGATGAACTGGAATATACAGGCTGATTCACCGTGCGTGATGGTCTGTTAGACATTTATGGAAGACTAATCAAAATTCTTAGTCGGAAAGTATGTTGAGGTTTTCGATAATGAACTTCCTCCCTTAAATATTTTCAGACCTCTCTGCTGCAACTTCTGGTTTTACCAGAAACAGCCTACTATATATACCCAGTGTTTAAATCAGTAGATAGCTTGGGTGAAAACTCCACGGTTTATATGTATTACTGGGATTCTTAGTGAAGAAAAGGTGAAAACAAGAGGTGACAATTTTTAGAATAATTATGCTGAGGAGGATTTTTTCAAAAAAGAAGACCAATTTTCAATTTTTCTATTATGTATAGTATCATCATAACACTGTTTGCTGTTTGGAACTGAAATGTACAGGGTGTTTATGTTGCGAAGATCATCAATTTCTACAAATCGAATTGACCAAAACTCTCTCCGATTACACACGAAAACTTGCTCAATTTGTTACAAAAATACAACTGCTTGAGCATAAAAAAAAATTAATACCGCGACGTTATACATTTTGTGCGTTACTTTTCACCGCTTTTCACTTACTCTGCAGATAGGTAGTTTGAGTAATGCAAGTAGTATTTACATACTATACCTATCGCCCTCTAACTCGAAAACGGTTAGAGTATGTAAAATGGCTTCAGACAAAAGTTTGTATAAAATTTTACGACCTACAACTTTCATAATGAATATAGAAACGATTAGAGGTACAGGAAGGGAGATATTAAAAAAAATTCCTTGTTATCATCTTCAAACTGTCAGATTAAGAAAACCCCCCCTGATTAATGTCAGATTAATAGGTCAACACGTTTGAGGCAACACCGAGATTAACCATCTGTATGAAAATGACATGACATGCTCGAGTATGTACAAGTAACGATTTTTTTTGCATTTTCAAAGGCCCGCTGTGACCTTGCGTCACGTCTGAATTGTCAGTTCCTTGAAAAGTAGCTTCCCTTGGGCCCAATTAACATATCCTCTAAAAATCTGACAGGCTCGAAAAAATGTTTTTTTTAGCATTTTCAACTCTTCCATACGGCCAGCCCCACCACGCAAACTGTCAGATTAACATGAATTTATTATCAGTGATACGTAGGGCATATGCAGTATCTTAATCTGACACGCTGATACCTGACGATTTTTTTTTACATTTTTGAGAACCTGCAGAAAATTTCCCCACCGCTGACAGTGCATTAATCATAGAACCTTTTTTACTTTCTACCATCTAATCTTCAAAATGCAGTAAGTGTCCACGACTCTCCAATAAATCCCGATTTAGCATCGTCGGCTCCCCAACTATTTGTGATTGATTGATTTCTATAAAATATTTTGTTATTTGCCTGCTAAGATTTGCAACCCGGAAGACCTTACACCCCTAGGCTATACCTGGGTTGGCCTAGTGCCTAGTGGCACATTCGAATAGTAGATTTTATTCGAGTATTAAATATTAGAGCGAAATATTTCTAATACATCTTAATTGCACGAAAGTTGAATGGAATGTATTTTGTAGTGTTGTTCCATGTAAGACAAAAACCAATATGGATCTTCTGAAATAAAATCATTCACCTAAACATTACCTTCTCAGCCAGATATATAAAAAAAAAATGAAGCTAAAAAAACAGACCTCGAAAATGACTGGCAATTCTGAGTAATTATTCGTTTAGCCAATAAAGCTCCAAATGTTAAACATTACACGTTCAAAGTATGGAACACATAATTTCACCCAATTTTATATCTGGAGAAATATATGCCGAAGTCAAATTATACAGCAAATATTTCCCTAACTTTCGCACACCGCACACAAGCAAAGTTTTGATGGGATCAAATTACCGTATATTATTCTAATGAAATAAATTCCCCAGGGCATATAAAAAACTGTTCCATTCACAAGAGATATTAGTTGAGCAAAATATTGGTTGGTATGATAGCTATCGCCAAATCCTTCGAGCTGAACATGAAGTTCATGACATGGAATGGATATGATCCAAGAAAAATTTCGAGAAATTGTTTGTACAAAGTTTACGGTTTAATTCTCTACGTCTTCGCATCGTGGATTTTCTCAATACTTGGAGCCCTGTTTCCAGTTCAAGATGGAAATTCAAATCTGGAGTGTCTTTTCGACACCCTCTATCTCCTCCCTCAAATGCTGATATTAACGGTCAAAATATATCCATTTCTCTTCAGAGCACAGGAAGTCGAATATCTCTTGAACAGATTCGAACATAACGACTTTCTACCGAAGTTGCCAGAGCATAAAGCCATTGTTGAAAGCTGCATCGTGGAGTGTAAGAGACTTTCGGCATTTTTCATCTATTCCTCGTCGACATCATGGCTCCTATGGGCTACGAAACCGTTTTATATGAGGGAGTTAATATTGCCGTTCGAAGTATATTTGCCGTTCGCTGTAACAACCGGGAACTGGATATATTACACCGTTTACATTTATATTTCATTGAGTAAGTACCAGTTAAACGTCTGAATTGCAAGACTATTGCACTTGGCTTTCCCAATTGGGATGATATATTCTTGAATATCATGGCACACATAACTTGAAACGATAGAAATGTTACTAACTGTGTTTGCGTTTAGGGTAATTCTACATTTCTTTATGGCAGAATACACGCTTCAAAAACTTGGTTGATATCCAAAAGTTTGCACGATCATAATTCATAATAATAAAGAATGATCACGCCTAATAACAGGGAGGCAATGAATACTCTGGGTAAATGTATAATACCCAGTAGAACATGCCAATATTGAATAAAGTTCCATCAATTCCAAACGTTCTCCACCGTAGAAAAAATGCTATGTTGCTCTGATGAGGCCAAATGAGGCCGAAACCATGGTCATCATCTGCTTTTCTTCGGTGGAGCGTACTCCATTTGGGGCCTTGACGATGGCAAATTGTCTAGTTCAATTCAGATCGTAACACTTGTTGATATTCATATCGTAGGGTGGAATGCATCTGAATTTATCCTTATTATAATTCATAATCATCGCTGATTTATTCAAAATCAACGTGAACTACATATGTGAAGTTTATGGTCCACTTAATCCTCATTAGTTGGGGAGCCCAAGAGGGAAATTCGGGATTTACTCGACAGATTAATACAAGGGGGGATACCTTGGACCTTGTAGACTACCTCTACCAAAATTAGACCTGTATATAGAGGGAATTTTCTAGGACAGCCTGTCAGAATAGTAAAAAAAACGATTAATTACATGTTTAAAAGTATATATTCTCTTAACCTGACAATTCAAGCGTGATGAAGTGTGGTAGGGCGCCAAACTTGCAAACAAGCTTCAAATTGTTTTCGCATTCATTATAAAAGTTGAAGAGCATAACATTTTTTATAAATTTTTTCCGAAGCAATTTTTACTACGTATGAAAGTTTTTGAGATATATGTCGATGAATATACATTAGACTGGGATTCTACATTGACCTTGGCCTTGGCATGTATGGCTAAGCTCTAAGTTCTTCGCCCTTATCACCCTCTAGCTCGAAAACGGTTAAGGGTATGAAAAATTGCTTCACACTGAAGTTGTATAGAAAAAATGCTATGTTGCTCTGATGAGGTCAAATGAGACCGAACCATGGTCAGCATCTGCTTTTCTTCGATGGAGCATGGAACGTACTCCATTTGGGGCCTTGACGATGGCAAATTGGCTAGTTCAATTCAGATCGTAACACTTGTTGATATTAATATCGGCAGGTGGTATGCATCTGAATTTATCATTATTATTGTTGTATAGAAATTTTTCCTTTCTACAACTTTCATAATGCGAAACAAGAAACTTTACTCACAAAGAACTTGCTGGATCCAGAACCAAATATGGCTCTGCAGTCGGAGTCTATAGTCACAGACCGCTGACCGAGTTCATTGCAAGTCTGAAGACATGCAAGATGAATGGATATCATTTTTCAATAAAATTGAGGGACAGGAAAGAAAGTCAAATCTCATAAAAATACGCGAATACCTTTCCGCAATTCCGGGGCACAATGCTCATATGGAACGGGTGTTTTCTGTTTGGTCGAAATGCCGTTAGTGTGAGAACAGTTAGGAGCATCATTCAATGCGTTCAAAATTATGAAATGACATGTAGGTATAGAATTCTATGATTATATAAGAAAAGAAAAAAAATACTTAAGAAAGACAAAACTTCTGATAAATATGAATGCGAAAAAAAAGTGAAACTGAGGATCAAACCTAAGAAAAATAGGCTACCTTCTTGTTGATTGTTGATACTTTTTGTAGTTTTTGTGGTGTTTTCGTTATTTAGTTAACTCTACATTGACTTTATAACTTATTTTTTATGTTCTCTCGGGAAGGTTTTGAACGAAACAAGACACAGTAAATGGAAGAAAAATTCAGGATTTCACCGAAAATTATGTGAAAGAAGAGAAATGAACAATTTTCAAAATACTGAAATGCTGATAAGTGATTTGATACTTGGTATTTCCACACCTTGCGTTAATTACAGCTCGGCAACGACGGTTCATACTCAAAATGAGTGATCTTAAAATGTTCTGATCTAATCCTTCCCAGATTTCTCCGAGTTGGATTCCTAAGTTATTAAGAGTAGCTGGATGATTTTCTGAACTTCTCAGCCTTCTATTGAGGTTGTCCCAAACCTGCTCAATCGGATTAAGATCTGGACTTCTTGCTGGCCATTCCATTCGAGGGACTTCAACCTCTTCGAGGTACTCCTGAACGATGCGCGCACGATGGGGTCTGGCATTATCGTCCATAAAAATGAAATTTTCACCAATGTATGGGGCAAATGGCACTACATGCTCTTCAAGAATGTTCCTTATATACTTGTCAGCATTCATAGCTCCATTATCAACGACCACTAGGTCTGTGCGAGCAGTCAAAGATGTTCCACCCCATACCATAATCGATCCTCCCCCGAAACCAGTAGTATTCAGGAAATTGCAGTGAGCATATCTTTCATGTGGACGTCTGTATACAAGGGAACGTCGATCACAATGGTAGAGGCAAAATCTAGACTCATCTGTGAAGAGAACTCTTTCCCAATCGGCCTCTTCCCAATGGATATGCTTTCTCGCAAAATCCAAACGCGCCCTTCGATGGGCTGGGGTAAGAGCTGGGCCTCTTGCCGCGACACGAGGCCTTAAATCATATTCTCTGAGGCGATTTCTTATTGTCTGAGTGCTAATTTGCACCTCATGAGTTTGCTCAAGCTGAATTTGAAGGAGGCGAGCGGTTGCAAACCGTTGTCTCAACGAAGAAACTTTCAATACAAGTAACGTTCTAGAATGGCAGTTGTTACCCGTGGTCTACCCTGACAACCGTTGAAAGTGGATAACATATGCATGCATATTTCTGATAAAAATAATTATTATTGAGAACACCTTCAGTTGTAGAATAAATTTGAGATTTCCATAATGTGCGTTAATTTTTTTGCGCAGTGTATAAACAACAATTCCAAGGATTGTTTGTCCAATAATGCAAGCTAGTCATGAACGAGCGTAGGAAATCAAAGACAAATCGAAACATCCAAACGCAACTGTGGGCCTGTTTCGGGATCATTGTCCCTCATCAGTTGAGTGTAGCGTTAAATATTATAACCGGAGCATGGGGTCTCAAACGAAATCGGGAGGAAGTTTTGATAAATTCTCGTCACGATGCGCCATCTTTCCCGCAAAGACTGAATCGAAACCTCGCTTTCCCTGCAGACTCCTTCAACAATTCCCAGATTTAACTATCGCCTGCAGTCAACGAATGCACAACAATTCGTCAAGCGACCGCAGGCGATTCTAGATCTAAATTAGAGATTCTTCGGAATTGTACTTAGTTAGTGCTAGTATGATATTTTCGACGTGACCATTTGGCACTTGGACTCGCCTTCGAAATACTCTGTAAAGTTTATTATGGGCAATGAGTTTTCGAAAATTATCAGCAGAACTTCACGAAACCCAACCCTATAAAGAGGAGATTGCTTCTCCATTCTATCAACTTTTTTCAGGTGTTCTCTACGGGGCAACATCTAATTCCTCCATAGATTGCCTTATATCGGGACTGATCTATCATGCCTCTGGGCAGATAAAAATCCTGAAAGATAAACTCGCCACAGTGGGCCTGAGGGCTGACTCGAAAGTTTCGCACATCGAGGACGATGGGGAGAGGCGAGAAAGGAGAGATGTTTTCATATTGCAGCAGATGCGAGAAAACTTGGATCACTACGATAACATTATAAGGTATAGTTTTTTCTTTAATCAATCAGATTTAGAGAGAATGAGCTTCATTTTGAAGATTTGTTTGTATCCTTTCCAAATTTCCTGAATGATCCTTCTCATTTATACCATACTGTAGAATTAAAACTTAATGGAAAATTTCTTACCAAGAGTAGACAGCCATGGAGATATAGGGGGTTCAGACATTTTGAGACTGTCAAAAGTTTCCATTCCTTCTCACCAATTTTTGAAATCTGAGGATTCCAAATGTTTCTTCACTTTTCTTACTTATTCTTTTGACTGTTTCACAGTTTCAGGAAGGTCAATAATTCACCACCCTACTCTACGATCAAAAATAATGTGGAAGTTTGAAAAAACTTGTATCCGACAAATATTTCTCGACAAAGCTAAAACCCTCCAAATGATTCTTTTTACTCATAAGCTGAAACTAAAACTATGTGCGTACTATGAAAGTTTCAATCATGTGACCATAAAACTGGACACTTCAAAGGTTAATTTCACAACAACGCTTTTTGCCTTTGGCCTTTATTTCAGATGGCACCATTGGTCAATCTTTATGAATAAAAATGGAGCTCTGTTTTGTGTTGTCATCACATAGTTTAAAAACGGCAGAACCGGTTTTCTTAATTTTTTCTTTCAAAGATTCCTCTGATTTTGTAGAAGGTTTTAACTCAAGAAAAATTCCGAAAAGTTGCCTGGGAAACTGAGCAAGTCAAGAAAACTAAACGATATTCAAATTTCAAGTGTATGTTGGGTAGTCTACCCTCCACGGACAAGTGATTGACACCTGCTGACGGTTCACAAGTGACAAATGAACTTAATGAACAACACGATCTCGATTTCAGTTCAGAATTTTGGTTATCAGTTAATTGGTTATTGTAAGAATGAGTGATTAGTGATCGGAATATTATTATCTATAATAAGGATTATAATTCAGATGCATACCACCCGCTGATATGAATATCAACAAGTGCAACGATCTGAATTGAACTAGCCAATTTGCCATCGTCAAGGCCCTAAATGGAGTACGCTCCATCGAAGAAAAGCAGATGCTGACTATGGTTTCGTTCCCATTTGACCTCGTCAGAGCAACATAGCTTTTTTTCCAATGTAGAATGTTTGGAATTGACGGACTCTTATTCGATACTGGCAAGTGCTACTGAGTACTATCCACTAACACAGAGCGCTATTGATTACTATGCACTAACACAGATGCCACTTGCATTCGCAATGACAATAAATAGATAGTCTTCGAGTGTTTACAGTGTTAATCTCGAAAATCCGTGCATTTCACACGTTCAATTGTATGTAGGAATGTAGGTGTTTCATGTGTTTACAAACCCTGTGCAACAGATAAAACAATGTTGTTTACGAAGAGGCACTGCAATGAAGAAGTCGATGTTCACTTATTATATGTATAAGTATGTTCAAAATCAGTTTATAGAAGTTTAAAATAAAAACTGTTTTCACTTTTGATAATTTAACAGAATTATTTTTTGTATCTCTAATTTTTCTTCCAATTCCCAAATATACCATCACTATGTCAGGAGGTAGGACGACGTCTGCTGCGTCAGCTAGTATGACCCATTATCAACATAAGCATAATCTACCACAAGCTTAATTTCTCCAAAAATGTTGGTTGATCATCTTTGTCCACAATTCTAACAAGTTTGACATGAAAATATTTAGTTTTTAAATTTATTTCGCATAATTGTTCGAACCTATATTGGACTGTTTTTCCAGCTACGTTAAGGATTTGGAGAAAATCTTCACCTTAACTCCCTTCATTCAGTTATCAGTCAGTACAGTTGTCATTTGCTTAAACTGCTTCAGGATGATATATGTAAGTTTCTATTTGGGTCGAGGATTCGAAAAATTTGAATGGTTCATTTTCAGATCGATCCATTCAGCATGTACTTTTTCTTCCTCGTTTCCTATTCTGTGACTATCGTGTTCCAGATATATATGTTTTGCCACTACGGGAATGAACTACATTACGAGGTAAGTTAACTTAAGAGCGTAACTATATCCTGATAGTGGATTAATACACTAAAACTGTGTCTGTTGAGTTACCACCCACTTTTTCGAAAATTAAGATAAGTTTTTTTCATTCGTTAGTAATAGTAATGTTTTTCATTTCTTTTTGATGACTGTTCATTTCCGACTAAACTGAGACTTTACATGGTCTTAAGCAACAGAATTGTCAATCTGTTGTGTTGACAACCATGTTGCTCGTTTGTGGGTAGTTGATTATCTAAATAGTTTGTTCCTTCTTTCGCTCGTGGTTAACTAGGTTGACAAACTCTTCTGCAGACCACATAAGAGAACAGTTGATTGATAAATGTCGAAGTTAGGATTACGAAGCCTCATTTGCTTGCTTTAAATAATTACTAGCAGGCCAGGAGTTCCATCTTTTTGGGCATATTGCCTTCAAAAATCTATAAGAAAATGAATTTAGTGTACCTTTCCTCCTCATCCATTGATATAGACACGCCACTCCTGCACAAGATCGGCTTCTGACTGTGACTCGTAAAGAGCCTTTCAATACTTGTCGAATCATTCAATATCGGCTTTTGAACACTTCTAAAAAATGATCGTAGAAGTTACATTATCTATACCTTCATAAAACTCAGGAGCAAAAAGTGTTAAGTTTTCTGACTTTATGAACCAAAACTGAAAGAAGATCCTGTAGCTACATCATGGGATCTATCGTTTCTGTCTGTAGGTTCAAGATTATGAATTCTTTTCAGAGCATCTCTATAGGAAACGCGATTTATATGAGCGACTGGTATACCTTTGATAAGGAATCTAAGAGAATGTTGATTATGCTGATGGAACGTGCAAAGAAGCCGCTGCTTTTCAAGGCGGGAAGCCTTCTTCCACTCTCCATCGGAACCTTCGTCTCGGTATGAAGATCATTAGTTGGTAATTAGCCTCAGCGTAGTTGAATTACTTATAAAACATTTGTGATTCTATGAATCTAGGTTTTAATGAGGTCGAGAGAGTTAGAAAATTTAAATGCTTACTACACCTACTAGAACCTCTTCTTTCTAAATAACCTTACGTCAACTTTTATTCGATGAAGGATTTCCACATTCTTCATAAAAATTCAATAAATAAGATTACACTTGTGAAAACTATAAAACGGAAAACCTCTATCAGAATTGCTAATCCTTGTCATTGTAGGCCAAGTATGATTTGTTATCGCGTAGGATCGAATCTCACCTTTTTATATCAAAATCAAAGAAAAAGTTGGTGTCCTTATTCTCGAAATTAATGCAAAAAAATTTTTTATTTTTGTCAGGTGGCTGACATTTTTTCATTGAGATATCATATAAGATTTTCAAATTCATAACAGAGAATTCATTTGTTTGTAGAATCACAAATTGCTAAACAAGAAAAGTCTCGTGCAGGTGTGAATGTGTATAGGTATGTGTCGCTGTAGAAGTGTGTCTCTATAGCTTTTTAATGTATGTGCCTATGTATCTATGCATATCAATTTTTCCAACAATAATCATTTTATTTAGCACCCATTAGATCCAAAACTACAAAAACCTACAAATATTGTTTCATAATACTGTTTTCTTACTTGTTTCAGATTATGAAAACAACATATTCGCTATTGGCAGTTCTTCAAAATCGAAAATAAACTAAGTGCAATTTGTTTATTTAGTTGAGCCAATTTAAAAAAAAATTTTAGTATTATAATGATATTATGTATACAGGATGTCCCAGGATTAATGAGAATAAATTCGGATATAGGTTCAGTAAAATGGCAAAATGGATCCCCAAATGTTTGAATGTTAACCAAAAGAGTGCAAGGGTTCGATCTGTGCCGAGATCTGTGCTCGATTTGAAAACGATGTAGACTTCTTAAACCGAATTGTTACTATGGATGAGACTTGGGTACATTTCTACGATCCAGAAACAAAGCAAAAATCGATGGAATGGCGACACTCTGGTTCTCCAAGACCTAAGAAGTTTCATGTCCAAAAATCTGCTGGAAAAGTTCTTGCTTCAGTTTTTTGGGATTGCCATGGAGTAATTATGATTGTTTTTTTGGATTAGGGTAGAACAATAACCGGAGATTACTATTCGACATTACTGACCACTCTACAAGAAAAAAAAAGAGAAAAGACGCGGAAAGCTATCAAAAGGTGTTTTGTTTTTGCAGGACAACGCTTCTGCACACAAATCTCATGTTGCCATGCAAAAAATTAGTTTAAGTTTTAAAGGAGCTACGTAATTAAAAAAAAACATCGACTTGTTCGAGCACGGGTACTTTTTACCCACTCTGTAGTCATGGCATTGAAAAATTCGCAATAATTTTGCACTTCAACTATAATTGAACCATAACTAAAGCATACTGTATTGTTGTTTCAGATTACAATATTTCTGCACCTTTCTGAGAAACGTCTTCCACATTGTAGATGTGGCGGCTTTCGATAGCATGCAATTAACCATGAAATGAAAGACCCTTTCGCTGTTTGAACGGGTAGGTACTGTATGAAGGGTTCGTTTGAGTAAGATGAAACCAACCCAATAAAACGCTCGGTTGAAGGTGCAGTGATACTCGAAATGAAACATTT
Source organism: Coccinella septempunctata (assembly GCF_907165205.1). Lineage (NCBI taxonomy): Eukaryota > Metazoa > Arthropoda > Insecta > Coleoptera > Coccinellidae > Coccinella > Coccinella septempunctata. The sequence continues at coordinate 20,715,130 of NC_058196.1, forward strand.
AGGTCACTTAGGTCCTCCGGATTACACACCGCACTCTACCCTTGTTTCTCCTCCACGTGAGGTAAAAATTCATTACACCCCTGGCGTTAATTCCTTCCATGAGAAATGAACTTCGCCTTCGGTATTAATTAAGCTAGGGGTGGGCCAAAACATCCCATGTTTTAGCTTTGATGTTTCTGATTGCAACATGAATAAGGAAACTTGATGAATATCGATGACATCACCAAAAATACATCGAAAGTTCACATTGTGAACAGTTTTCGGGAAACAGGATAACTTAAAGATGCAATCGATCATCAATAAATAATTGAGTGAGATTTCAGATTTGGGCAACTTGATTTTGATCAATCAAAAAACGTTGATAAATAGTGGCTTCAGGTCGGTGTTACATTATAACTCAATCAGTCCAAGCTGCCATTTAATGTGTATTGTGTATCAGTCAAACCAAAATGGCAGCCTAGGTATGGAATATTCGTTCAAATTCTGCATGAAAAAAGTTCAAAGGCTCGGACTTTTTTCGCGCGCTTAAGTTTGCCCATGATTGATCAAGGATATTGTTCTAAAAGGCAAATGACTTGAATCTATTCAAGTAGATCTATGATTTGGAGTATTTCGAAACGATTCAGTTTGACCTACGGATTGTTGCATTGAAAAAACTCAAATTAATAAGAACAATAATAATAATAAAATTTTATCGCAATTTATGCTTGTTGATCTACATACACAATAGGGAATACTCCTTCTGGCGAAAATGATGTATTTTTTATGAAATATCTTTGAAACATCTCATTTTGAAATAACCATTTCAACCGTTTCCCAGAAAAAAATATTTTAGGCACTTAAAAATTAAAAATAAAAATGGGTATTTGAAGTTTAAAGCGTTTTGTGAGAATTGCACAAGCTGGTAACATCCACTGAAATATGCCTTGATAATAAAGTACAACAAATGCATTATCTTGATGAGATAGTCAAAGATGGCTGTCTATAAAGTCTGCCACGAACGAGGAAGGTCGTAAAATTTTATGGGATTTTTATGGCCGGTTGCAGTTGAAGCTCGCCAGTAAGTATGCGCCTGTAGATCAACAGCTGTTATTTTATAAACAAGCTGATCGGATATTGTTCTTTTCATTGTCTTGTATGCGCTGTTGCCAAATCGTAAACTCCGCACAAAGCGATTTAAATGTTAAAACCCCATATTTGAAGGATGATTTTGAATAGTTTCCGCAGTGAATTTGAAAAAATCATGAATGAAACTCATAATTATTCAGTTTAAACTTGCATTTGCAGTGATAACCCAAATTGAGGAGAATTCCCCATTGGATGAATTGAAATATGGTGGTACAGTTATCAGAAATGTTGATTGAATCCGTGATTTGGGGTTAGTCTTTGACAGTAAACTATAGGTCCTTTCGTTTGCATAAAAAGTGTAGCACTTTTCTACACTCGATTTGATTTACACCAGTGTAGAGGAGGTGTAGTTTATCTACCCATCACCCATCACCCATCACGAGTCCGAAAACCGGGAAAGGGCTCCAACAGAGCTTAATCCTTTTGATGTCTGAGAAATCTGGAATGGCTGAATGTTCCTCCGGAGAGAGGTGTGCAAGCAGCAAGCATAAAGTCATACTAATGATAACTCTTTATTAAGTGTAAAAACACATGTGCAGCCAAATTCGTGCAATTTAGGTCTTCAAGAACCGGACACATTTTAAACTATTTCTCCGAATGTTGTGAAAAGACAGACCAACTATTAACATTTGATGTTCGATTGCGAGTGCAACTTTCATCTCCTCCGTGTACCTTATTGGTGAAACACTTCACCAGCAAACATGATGGCCTGGGTTCGAATCCGCCCGACATATCTCTCACAACATTTAATGAAATTGTAGCTGTGTGGGCTCTAGTCCCATCCTGTTGGAACCAGATGTCAACCAGATCGTGGGCAATTTTTTTCCAATTCAGGCTGTAGGAAGGTTACCAACATCGAAACGCAACGCTGAGTTGCGATCACAAAATGGTTATTTTCGTCAAACGTACGAAGTGCAAATTGTTTTTTCTCTTATTTTCAGATCTTGGCAGTAAATTCAGCCATATAGGGTTCAATGGAAATATCTTTTACATGTTTTAAATTTCACTTTGAGCATAAGCAAAGAAATACTGATTTTACTGATTACTGATTGTGGTCTATTGTAGCGCACAGGCAAGCTTGTAGAGCTAAATCTCTCCCTCCAGTCCCATCCTGCTCAAGAAGGAGATGATGTCGGAGGGGAAGTGATTCTTGAGTTCCTCTAGGACCATCTTCGGAGAACCAAATACTCCATGTCTGAACCTGTCTGCCGCCGGGCAGTCACAGAGGATATACTCAATCGTTTCGTCCTCCTCTAAGCAGAGCCTGCGGAGCGAGTCATTGACGATGCTAAGCTTTTTAAGATGGGCTCTGAGTCTACAATGTCCTGTGAAAGCCGCCATTATAGATCTCAAATTTGTTCTAGAAAATCCTAGCCAACGACTGGTGTATGGACTGGGAGGCACTGAAATAGCCCTGTGCGAGTGACGCAGTCCAGGACGGTTGCGCCAGTACTCCAGGACCTTTTGCCTTATCCAGCTGTTGTTCCGTTCCCTGATTAAGGAATTGGAAATTCCTATACTTGCTTCCGGACAAATAAGCGCTGATGTTGCGCCTTCTCTGGCTAGAGCATCCGATACTTCGTTGCCTCTAAAGCCAGAGTGTCCAGGTACCTATATCAGTTGCAGTCTGTTTAAACTTCCCAATTTGGAGAGTTTAGATTTGCATTCAAATACCTGTGCCGAGTTGCATTTGTCTGCCGCGAGAGATTTAATCGAAGCTTGACTATCCGTTAGGATTTTTATTGACCTACCTGCGCAACCAATGTTAAGCAAATGGCCGGCGTATAGATCAATGGCGAAGATTTCTGCCTGAAATGCTGTCGCCATTGATCTATACGCCGGCCATTTGCTTAACATTGGTTGCTGTCGCCGACTTTTCCTGACTGGGACTGAGTTCAGTCAGCGGTCTTCGACTGTAGACTCCGGCTCCAGATCCTTGACTGGTTCTGGAGCCAAGCAAAGAATATTACCCCAATAAACTTTTGCATTGTACACTGAACCCCCCAGAATGAGTTCAAAATCAACTGAAGGTTCCAGAAATCAAATTAATAATTCAAGAAACGAACTGCGGTATTTCAGATGAATTATTGTTCCGAAGATATAATTCGATGGTGAGGAATATCAGTCACAAGGAACAGTTGTATACAATTTATTCAATGGCAACGTTTCTGAGCATTTAGCTCCTTCATCCGGCTAAAAACAAAAATCAATTTATAAACAACGGCATGGATCATACAATTGGTGTAGGAATAAAGATAAAAAATAGATAAAATGACGTCACTATACAATAATAAATATGAAATATAAACTAGATGACAAAATAACAATGAATAAGTTGCTTCACTACGATTTTTGCAATCTCTCTCATGTTGTTTCAACCTTAAACAGTATATAGGGTCGAGGTTGAAACAACATGAGAGAGATTGCAAAAATCGTAGTGAAGCAACAGCATTATCACAGCATGCAAAAATTAATGACCACTCCTTTGATTTCAATAATGTAAAAATTTCAAATAAAGAAAAGAATTGGTTTAAACAAACATTTAAAGAAATGGTTTTCATCAAGAAAATAAAAGCTTCTGTGAATACACGCACCGATATTGGTAGTTTGAGTTCGGTGTTTTTTAACTTAATTGGTAAGGTTAATGTAGATAATTTTATTGCGCGGTAGTTCGTGTTTCGTTTTGAATCGGGTGTGTCTCACATTGTAATGCGGTCTGTCTTGCCTGATGCCTTTGTTTGTACTGATACGTCTTGTGTGATGAGGTTTTAATGCTATCCTGAGAATGCCATTTTATTATATGAACATTTATTTGATGATTTCGATGTATTCGAATGATTTATAACCATTATTCATGGGGTGAGATCGCTTTTTCTTGTAATCTTATTGTTTCCTTGGCCGACCTGGCGTGAATTGTTTATGTTGATTTGCTTTATATTTGTATTCATTGTTATTTTGTCATCTAGTTTATATTTCATATTTATTATTGTATAGTGACGTCATTTTATCTATTTTTTATCTTTATTGCTACACCAATTGTATGATCCATGCCGTTGTTTATAAATTGGTTTTTGTTTTTAGCCGGATGAAGGAGCTAAATGCTCAGAAACGTTGCCATCGAATAAATTGTATACAACTGTTGTGTTCTTTTTAGAAGCATGCAAATACAACATGCAAATATCAACAACAAAAACAAAGTCATTAGTCATAAGCAAAGAACCCAAAAGATGCAAACTTGTCGTCGCAGACCAACCAATAGAACAGGTGATGACATTTAGCTATCTCGGCGTACAGATATCTTCGAACCAAGATAGAACATACGAAGTTCGTGAGCAGGCAAGTAAAGCATGTAGAATGGCAGGTGCACTCCGCGACGTCATATTCAACAACAAATATATGAGTAAACAGTCAAAAACCAGGATCTACAAAACTTGTGTCCGACCTATCATGACATACGCCATAGAAACCAGAGCAGACAACAAAAGAACTAAGTCCATCCTCAGAACAACTGAAATGAAGATACTAAGAACCATATCTGGATATACACTGAGGGACAGGAAGAGGAACACAGCCATTTTGGAAGAATGCCAAGTCCAAGACATTGTCAAATGGGGAAGAGCGCGACGACGTTACTGGAACAACCATAACAGCAGAATGAACGCGGAGAGAATAGCTAAGATCGCCCGAGACGGAATCCCAAATACCAGAAGACCCATAGGCAGACCTCCCAAACGCTGGAAAGACTCCTGGGTGTCTACATCCATAGAGGATTAGAGTGGAATTTACAAGCCTCAGGCTTAACATAAGAAGAAGAAGAAGAAGAAGAACTGTTGTGAATTGTGACTGATATTCCTCACTATCGAACTGCGGTATGTTGACCGGACTATTTTGCTCAAACATATTTCATTTTAATTTTTGCCCTCTATGATACTAGAGTTTCAGGTGGTTTGACCCCCATTGGATCCGGCCCTGACTCTGCACCTGTAGAAATGTGAACAACCGCTCGAAATTCCTTGACGTCAATGCTTTCTCATCTTTCCGTTATTTAAATCGACGGATGTTGCATCTGAAGTTTATTCAATTATTACGGATGTTCGTTGACGACATTTCGCAGTCTACACCCCCACCCTGAGTTAAAAGGTCCTGGCGACAGTGACGGGTACAGTGTGAAATTTCCACTCCCTCCGGATCCGAATTGCGGATTGAATTTCCTCATCCAGACCCCAGACGAAGCCGGGGAAAAATGCGCCTTCCGCATCATCAGAATCCTTCAGGTATAGTAGCATTCTCTTGTCCAGCCGTTTCATATAATGGATTCCTACGAGACTCATGAAAAGAAACTTTAGATTTCTTTGTATGCGTTCAAGTTGTTGCATTATATCCCGGAATGAAAAAGGTGGACAAAGATGAAATGCGAGGAACCGTATTCTTCTCGGCGTGTTTTGAAATTTCTCACTATATACTGTTGACGAAATTCGGCGACTTGCGCGAAGCATTTATTTTCATTTTTGGGAGGAATTCTGTCATATCGAATAAATGCTCCGAGTCGAATACACATACATATATATAGGGTGTACCGCGAATACTCAAAAGGGAAGCGAAAAATGTAGGGGTGTCCCATTTTGGGCTTGTTCGTAGAGTGGTTCACAACGGTTGTGAACTCTACAGAGCAGTAATCGGATTTTCACTACCCTAAAATGGAATTGCGCTTGCTCTGTACAGTGTATACCAAATTGCTTGATTTTGGCTGTTTCTGGTACTTCTAGACTAGATAGGTAAAAACTTTAAGAGGAGTCCTGGGCTCGATTTTTTTGAAAATTCCATAACTGAAAACCGTTTCACGATATCTCCATTTGTCTTGAAGATATGACCAAATTTTGATATTTTGTCGATTTCAGATGTGCCGTAACTTCTTTATTTAAGAAAATATCTGAAAACGGTAAAAAATTTCTACAGGCACTTTTTCATTGGAAATACGATACCATATTCAACTTTTTTTTATCTCTCGTAATAAGGGTGAAAAAAAAACAACTTCGTTATTTCAAATATGAATGCATTATTTTTGGTCTCATATCATCCAAAAAAAAATTGTTTTTCGAAAATATAAATGTCGATATAACACCTTCTTACTCAAGGCAAAATCATCATTCTAGTAAAATTTTTATATTTGATAGAATTCTATGAAATTTTTGACCTCAATTGTCCACTCCCAATAAATCTCCATCTCTATGATACGAATTGAAACTTTCCGTTCATATAATTTCATGTGTTAGCTGAAACACCTATAACTTCAATAAAATCATGTAATTCATGGTACACTCAATTGGAATAAATAACGAACATAATTTTTTTGATAAATTTTAATATACCTTATAAAAAGTTCTCAAATTGAGTTCCATTATTTTGTAAACAAATTCTACTTCTTTGTCTAACAGAATTCACTGAATTCAACAGCATAACTGGGGAAATGTCTCTGATGGTGTTCCTGACTCTTTACTCTAAATCAGCCCTATTAATGACTGGAGCCTTGAAAATTTTATTTTTAACATATCCCCACACGAAGAAATCTAAAGGATTGAGGTCTGGTGATCTTGCTGGCCAGGCAATACGACCGTGCGTTCCCATCCATTGATTCTCGATAAACCATTCAATTTGATTTTAGCTCCTTGCGAATTATGGGCAGGTGCCCATAATCTCGATTCACTGAGATTAATATTGTCAATATACTCCTCAACAAAATTCTCTGGAATATTGAAATAAGCCCGCGTATCCAATTTTTTTTCATATATTTTAGGTCCCAGAAATCTGCCGTTCACAAGACTGTTTATTTGTCTACAAATATTTTCATTTTGGTTTGACCAATAGTGTTCATGATGTCTATTGTATAGCTCATCACTATTGATCCTCACTTCATCTATCCATATAACTTTAAACTTATATGAACGGAAAGTTTCAATTCATATCATAGAGATGGAGATTTATTGGATTTATTGAAGACAATTTTGTGGTCAATGGTTTCATAGCATTCTATCAAAAATGCAAACTTTACTAAAATTGTGATTTTGCCTTGAGTACGGAAGTAATATATCGACATATATATATATATATATATATATTTCTACAACCGTGCGCGTTCAACCTTTTTCCCGCACGCATTCCAAGTTGCAAAGAGTCACTTTCCCAAAAGGTGCGGGAAAAACGCCTGCTATTTGGATGGATTAGCAGGGGTTTTTCCCGCACGCAAATATTATGGAGTAAATTAAATTCTATCATGTTTCTATGCACAGAACGTCAACGATGAGAAACCCATAGCAATGACATGCAGAATTACGTCTGTCATTATATATGAATTAATCAAATGAGATATGATCTGTTTCGTGAAATGGATATATTTATATATTTCAAGCGCTTGTAGAAAAAATATTGTTCCTAACTCTTGCGTAAAGTGTCTTGCCCGCACTCAACTGCTTACCCGAACTCTGCTTCGCATCGTTCGGGCAACGGCAGTTTCGTGCGGGCAAGTATCACTTTCCGCACTTGATAGGAAAATAACTATTTTGAAAAGCTAATTTTTTTTGGATGATATGAGACCAAAAAAGAATGCATTAATATTTTAAATAACGAAGTTGTTTTTTTTTTCACCCTTAGTACAAGGGATGAAAAAGGTTAAATATGGTATCGTATTTCCAATAAAAAAGTGCCTGTAGAAAATTTTTACCGTGTTAAGATATTTTCGAAAATAAAGAAGTTACGGCACATTTTCGAAATCGACAAAATATCAAAATTTGGTAATATCTGCGAGACAAATGAAGATATCGTGAAACGGTTTTCAGTTATGGACTTTTCACGAAAATCGAGCCCAGGAAACGAGACCAGAAACAGCCAAAATCAAGCAATTTGGGGTACCCTGTACAATTCACAACCGTTGTGGACCAATCTACGAACAAACCTTTTGAGTAACGAAGTTTGTAGTATTTTCCATATAAGCGGCAACATCGCAATATTGAAAATATTTTAGTCATATCTTGGATTGACTAAAGAATATAGATGAGCCACTCTCGTATCTTGCACCATTTGTTGGTATGGTACACTGAACACGAAAAATTATTCTAAAAGTGATGGTTAGATGTCGCCACATTCGGGGCAAGCATATCGTAACCATTCGTGAATGATCGTGATCTACTTAGTTCGACACGAATAATGTCCGTTTAACCTAACTTTTCAGTTTTCAGACAACTAACTGAGCGGACTATTTTTAGGAATCGCCTTATTCTAATTCGTTTGCATCAACCCCAACTCCAATTGACTTAGCTAAGTTTCGAATATTGGAGGTTAAGCTGAAAAAAAGATAGAAAGATCACGTTATGATGAAATAGTTTCAATGGAAACATAATCTAGCTACTCTACAAGAAAGTGCAGTGGCTTTGAACATAGCCGAAAATACTCTTTTCAAATTAGTACCTGTACCGTAAAAGCAGATGGCCATGAGGCTTGTTTCTCGATCTATTCTCTGTTCAACTAATCTATGAGTCATATAGATCAGAAGCGTAAACCCCAGTACACAAATTTTTAGATAACAATCGTATGATCTGTCTAATAGGCTACCCAAAAAAAACCCTGTATACACAGTTCTTTCTGTCATATCTCAATATTGCTATAACCAAAACCGTTAAAACCTTGAAAAACAGTCGAGCTTAGAGCGGAGCCTTTCAATTCATACAGGCTATTCGTTTGAGATACAGTTCATTCAACTTCAATATCATTTATAAATTCTCTAATAATTCAGCGAAGCTGTCAGAAAAGCTCCTTTTCTATTGTTAAATATAATTCGACGTCCAAAGGCATGAAGTAATATTCCGAATGAATTCAGATGCATTACACCCGTCGACATAAATATCGCCATATTACTGACAGAGAACTCTCTGAATCGAACTAAAACCACACACCATTATTCGGAGTACCAATGGGGAATTCTTCTCAATTTGGGTTATCACTGCATATGCAAGTTTAAATTGAATAATTATGAGTTTGATTCATAATTTTTCAAATGCACCGCGAAAACTATTCAAAATCATTCTTCCAATATGGGGTTTTGAAATTTAAATCGCTTTGTCCGGAGTTTACGATTTGGCAACAGGGCATACAAGACAATGAAAAGAACAATGTCCGATCAGCTTTTTTATAAAATAACAGCTGTTGATCTACAGGCACGTACTTACTGGCTAGCTTCAACTGCAACCGGCCATAAAAATCCCATAAAATTTTACGACTTTCCTCGTTCGTCGCAGACTTCATAGACAGCCATCTTTGTCTATCTCATCAAGATAATGTATTTGCTGTCCTTTATTATCAAGGCATATTTCAGTCGATGTTGCCAACTTGTGCAATCCACATGAAACGCTTTAAATTTTGAATACACATTTTTATTTTTTATTTTTAAATGCTTAAATTAATTTTTTGGAAAACGGTTGAAATGATTATTTCAAAATGTGACGTTTCAAAGATATTTCATAAAAAGTACATAATTTTCGTCAGAAGTAGTATTACCTATTCTTCAAGTTGAAAAGGACATTTAACAAGCCGATAGTTTGTAGCTCGATTTATAGTGAGGATTAGAGAGTCTTAGTCTAAGAAGAAAATTATCAAGGTTGATATGAAGAAATGAGTGAAGGAAAATGCAGACAAATAGTCGCGTGTGGAAAAGTATCACTTTCACATTTATAAGGAAAATAACTATTTTCGATCTGGATTCCTATAGCTACTTATAGGTAGGTATTTGTTTGAATACTACCCAAGCGTCTTCAACAAAACATTCGCAAATTTCTTAAAAATTCTTCCTGCACTTATACGTCGCAATTTCCGAAAACATTTCAGGATTTCGTGGAAGGGCTTTTCATTCGTTTTGAGCATATCTAAAAATGACAGTTCGGAACATTCGTGAAAAGGTATTCATCAGGAACGCAGGAAAACCGAGAACAATTCACGGAAAAGTTTTGGACCGAAATAAAAATGGATCGAAGGCTATGACGAGACTGGCGCTGGGTAACCGAAAGGATGTGAAATTCATATATGAGGAGATATCTCTGAGCTCTCTTCTTTTATACTCTTCGGAATTATATATGCTCAAGTCCAACAACACTAGATGGAAGTGGATTCCTTCGATGACGAAACATCAGATATTTTTCGGACTCAATTATAAATATTTCGTTACCTCACTGGATTCTGATTCCATTCTTGATAAAACTGTGCACATACCTGGAAAAAAAACCACAAAATTAATAATATGAAAAATTTCTTAGCACATTGAATTCAAAATTTGTGTTTATGAAAATTGTCAGAGTGTTTTTCGAAAAGTGTCCACTAGACGTTAGGGAACCGAATGAGGTGTTTTCTGAAAATATTAAGATCCTCATGAATGATCAAGGTCTATTAAGGTGAAATACTTTTGCCATGGTGATACTTCCGGTTTTATAGCCAAAGTTGAGGTAAACTTTGTTATTTGAAATGCTATACCCTATACATTTTTAGATTTTTGTATTGTACGAAACAGTTCAACTTCCACTCAGTTGAAGTTATTCAAATATATATGTGGATGAAATAGTGAACCAAAGTTAATGATGATGATGATTTTATTGTTTGTATCACTCAAATATTGTAAGAGGTATAATGAAATTCTAACTGAAGTTAAAAATTTGCGTAGGAACTACAATTGTGATAATATGCACCATTTAAATTAATAAAGTTTGGCTCATCTTCCGATACCATTGTGGCAAGAATATTTCAGGTGAATAGATCTATATCTATCACGATCTATAATTTTTCGTTCTCTGAATACGCTTAAAGGATACTTTAATATTATATACAACCTGTATATTCACATTGAAGTTTTCCGCATAAAAATGATTTCTTATATTCAATGATAAGATCCATTTTTCACGGATTAGATCACTTGTATCTCCTCCCAGCATTATTTGAGCAGAAAATTTCAGAAAAACCGTTAATGAATTGTGATGATAGTATCTTATTTAGTATAATATTTAACACCATTCCTGAAGATTGATCGTCAAGACCTTCTTCAATTGAAATATGGAAGAGAAAATGTTTGACAAATAACACCTTTAATATTTTCATCAGAACTGCAACATTTTTCAAATAAAAATAGGGAACAGACCAATTCAATGGGCAACTTCTCTATCCTGAATCAAATTTTACTTAGACCTTTCTTGAATAAATGCACAGAGGAAGTATGATCTGTTTCAAAAACTACAATAACATATCATAAACGCCAATCCAAAAAATAAGGCATAGAAGGAAATTCCTAAAGAAAATATTTATTTTTATATATTTTAGTATTTTTAAACACTCTCTATTCTCTAATTTCCTCTCTAATTCAGGTTTAAGCCGAGATTCAAGTTGATCCAGGATTAACGTGACAGAGTTGAACGGAAATGTCAAAATAAATCCAGGATTAACATTAATCACGAATTGAAAAACCGGGCCTAATTCGTGTACAAAAGAAAAAATGTTTTTTTCGAAAATTTCATCATATTTTCTGAAACTTTTTAGGGTTTCCACTCTCTGGAACGAAATCAATTAAAAAATTTAAATGAACGATTTGCTCCTGCGTGAATTCTTGCACTAATTTGTCAGGAACAAATCAAGTAGAAAATCTGCGGTCTATGATCTATTAATTTCTCTATTATTAATATTATTTTTATGTTCGCGTTTTCTTATTTACAGAGGTCTAGACGTTTCACCTGTATAAGGTTTACCATAAATATAGGGAATGATGTAAATACAATTTTTTTATTTTTGTTTTTCATTCAAAGTTTTAGTTTTTGTTAGTATATATCTCAAATCATTTCGGTGTTAAAAACAGTTCTTATGTTGAATTTGGAACCGATTCTTCTCATTTCTCTGAAAGGCCATTACCATAAGTAATTACGTTCAATAAATTTGGTTGTTCTTGACCGTTTGTTGGTTGTTCCTGATCATTATTATGATTTTGGTTAGATATGTTTCTCTCCAAATTTAATATTGTTTTTTCGATAAAATCTGTCGGTTATTGAATATTCTTAACAAATTTTTTAATGAAGTCAATTTCATTATTTCTAATTTCGGGTGTAGATGAAATGAAATTAGCTATGTCATAAAACCCAAAAAGTTTCAGAAAATGCAGAATCCTCCCAGATTGAATTTCAATCGATATCCGAATGCGAATTAAAAAAAGTCCAGAAATAAAAAAAAAACGAATCGCAGCAAAGGATTTGGAAGTGAGGTGAAATTATGATATTCTGAACGGTCATGACCTCTTCGAGTATACCAGTTCTAAGATAGAAAGATTTACCGGTCACCCTTTCGATATGCAAATTCAACTAAGAGAATCCCATCCCATTGGTCCGAAGAAAGGATTGTCTCTAAAAAAACGTCGCCAGATGGTTATCTGCAATACCAGGAATAATATGCTAATTTTCACTTTCGTCCAGAACATCTTGATCGATAATTTGTGCAAATTTATCATATACATTTTATAAGACCACTAGCTCTAACGGAGGAGCCTGCTATAAATATTGCAGTAATTAATTCATGTATTAGGATATTCATTAGTTTCGGACTGAGGAGTCTGAAATCGAGAGTCGACCAGTGAGGCAATTAAGAAACTGATGATAAGCAATTTATACGCGCATCATAGAAAGAGCAAATGGACGGAGATGGCAGATGGGCAGGGGGGAGAAGATGTTTGAGAGTTTCTAGGGAGCCAAACTGGGCAAAGTACATACATCGCTAAAATACAAATAACAAAAACACGAACATATTCAAAATACGAAATACACGATACCTTTAAATCACGTATTTTAAATATAACATACTCTGGTCACTCTGGTGTTGGATTATGTACAGGGTATCCCAAATTGCTTGATCTTTGCTGTTTCTGGTACTTCTAGACTAGATAGGTGAAAACGTTGATTTCTGGGCTCAATTTCCGAGAAAAGTCCCTTAGTGGAAACCGTTTCATGATGTCTTTATTTGTATTGAAGTTACAACCAAATTTTGATATTAAGTCGATTTCGAAAATGTGCATAACATCTTTATTTTCGAAAATATCTAAAAACGATTCTAATGCCTGGAGATCAAGACCACCAGACCTCAATCTTTTCAATTTTTTCGTATGGGGATATGTTAAAAAAAAAATTATGACTCCAGTCATAAATAGAGCTGATTTAGAGCAGAGAGTCAGGAACGCCATCAAAGAGACATTTCCCGAGTTATGCTGTTGGACACAGTGAATTCTTTTAGAAAAACGTGTTAGAATTAGCGAATTCACTCGTTCATATTGTAGGTACTACACTGAAGATGCTTGCTTGCCCAACTCTGATATGTATCAGTGTATGTTGTGGAAAAAGTCTCTCTATTTGTGCCATTTTATTCCAGAAAGTTAAATATACCTTCTGATGTCCAGAGGTCCTCATATTATAATATTGTTCTGTCGTAAGATTGATTAGATAAACAATGTGTGATTTGGGTAATTCAGTAAAGATTATTTTCAAATAAAAATTCTTCTTTTTTAATATTATATATTGCTCATTATTGGTTTAGTATCGAACATTGATTTTCGAAAACTCATTTTTGGGCAGGTAATTTAACAATGTGACATTAAGGAAAAAGCTGCCCTGAATTTTGTGTTATATTCACATGGATTATCAATTTCCGGCTACTGTAATCCCTGTCCTACTTTGTGCATATACAGGGTGATTCATAACTACTGGGACATAGGCTAAGGGCAGATTGTTTGGACCAAAATATGGCGATAGGACCAAATATAACTCAATAAAATATTGCTGTGGATAGAGATAGAGGGCGTTAAAGTTGAATTTTTTATAAGGGGACAGAATAATATTTTCTTCGAAGTTGGAAAGTCCTTTATTAAAAGAATTAGAAAAGGCATAGAAGTAGGAGGAGGCCACGTAGAACATTTAATTCAAGTTTATTCTTTTTATGTTACATTGTTTTTAATTATGCTTTATCGTCGAAATAAAAATAAATACAATAAATAAATCGTTACTTCAAATCCCCTTCCGATGCTCAATTGTGTTTTTCCTAAAAACGGATGAAAAAATATACAGTGAAATTATTAGCAAAAACGAAAAAAAAAATTCAACTTTAACACCAACTTTTTCCACAGCAATATTTTATTGAGGTATATTTGGTTCTATCGACATGTTTTGGTCCAAACAATTTGCCCAACAGTTATGAATCACCCCGTATTTCAAATTGAGATTAGAATATTTCAAGAATATTAAGCGTAAATAAAGTGTAGAATATTGGCTGAAACAGCAAATATACCGCTTATAAAGGGTGTTTCATTAATAGATGGATAGACGAAAACTCCGAATAGAGGACATCAAGCATAATTCAAAACAAACCCATGTGGTATCTCAAGGTACCTTGTTTCCGATATACATAGTATTTTCTTGAATTTCTAAAATGTTGTTTCACTTTAACTGGCAGTATTCATCGATTCAACTTAAAATCTGTCTTTGAGTTTATGTTATTCGCATGAATGTAGAAGAATAAAAAAAATTCAAAAAATTGAAGACAGTACTGAATGAAATTATACCACGTATATTGTCTCAGAAACTCGTCAATTTTTATGAAAAAAAAACATTATTTTTAGGTAAATTCAAAAGAATTGAATACGCAATCATGGAAAATATCGAATTAGTTATATTTCTCCTGAATGCAGTCTTCTATGGATAACTTAGACTTAAGGCAAATGTCTTGAGTACCTATCACTTGCAACACATTCCTTTGCCCTCTTGATATTGCTATTAACTCCTCATTTATAAATTCAGGATTTTTCAAGAACTTCGAACAAGCGATATTTTTTCATTCTAATATTGAGTGTCGCCTTATCAGAATGTCAGTTTCATAAACAATGTTTTTCAAAAGACTTGAGGTCTTTTGAAAAGAGGTGAAAAGAAGTAATCGAGAATTGTAATTGCGATTCAAAAATTATTTGACCTAAATTGACCAGCTATATCTCTCGATTTTAAACCTCTCGAAAACTTTTTTCGAGTTTTTAAAAAACATAGTTTATTAAGCACGAATTCTGACAAGCCAACAATTCGTTGAAAGAATAAGTTATAAGAAGAGTAGTTACTACAATCATCACCAGGGCAGATAAGTCTGTTAGTGATGTAAATTATTTCTTTATGCCTTTAGGATCAGGATACCCATAGAAAGACAATGCCTCCAGAAAAATCTCATTATTCAAACGGTACTTATGATTGAGTAGTGATTTTCTTTAATCTTTTTTGTAAAAGTGAATAATGAAGCTCTTAATCGAAAAAGTGGGGAATTTTAAAGAATGGGGAATAAATAAGCAAATTTTCATGGTATTTCGATCGTTTTGGAGTTATTGGAGAAGTTGTTAATGCACAAAAGTGCTAATGCGCAGAGGAATATTTTGGCAGTATTTTTTTCAATCGAGAATTCGATCCAACTGGTAGTTCATTTTTAAGAATATCTGATTATTATTGCTAAATATATTCCTTATTCTCTCGATCCATTCCTACGCCACTGGCGAGAATATCTCCGAATGAAATTCGGACTGATTTATTTTCTCCGAAACTTGAAGTTGTTTCGATTAATATTACACCAAAATAACTATCTGGACACCAGGATGTTCCTGGCCTTGGCGTGAATCTTTCGTTCCTTTTCTTCTCAGATGAAAAAGGAAAATGATTCGGCGGGCAAGCCAGCAGGCCGTATCGGAGAAATTCAATTTCGGAACTCCGCGACCGCTTTCGTTCAGGAGGAGATACCGCTAATTCCCACATCGTCCATCCTGTCCGAAATCCACGAAAGAAAAGGGAGAACGTGAAGCACTTAATTTGGAAAGGTACCAAAGCGGACTTGACAACTGATTTATTGAACGGATCGGACTGTATAGAGGGAATGGATTTTTTACATTCGACATGCTCAAATCTGTATGATTTTAATTGGACAGAGTGCATGAGTGCAAAGTTACGCACAATATTCGTATCTTCGTATTTACTCTTTTGTAGAAATATGCTTGAAACAAAGGGGTTGATCACGATAAAAAATGTGTAAAACATTTCCAAACTTTGGAAATAATAATGATAATAAAAATAATGTTTATTTGAGAACTTTTTTATATTTAAACTTAACCACAAGGATAGAGAATCTATCTGTGCATGATATAATAGTAAATGAAATAAAATTTGCCTCACTTTCACATAAGACATTAAATATTCGAATATCTCAAAGTGTACCATTGCATCCATTGAATCTGGATCATGTCTGATCCAGAGACACTTGCTCGATTGAGGTCAAGCTGCGTCATTTCCAGGGGTGTCTTCATTATCAGGGATACGTACTCACATATGAACCTTATACACGGTGACAATTTAAAAACTTGCCAGGCAAATTATTTCGGGACAAGGATGTTTTCAGAGAAAATGCCGGAACAGGTCAATTTTTATTCGGAGGGGGACATATTTTGAGCAGAATTGTAAGCCGGAATCTTCTCAACTCTAGGTGTAGGGACTATCACCCCTAAATTCTCAATAGAGAACAGGGGGTGAGATTTACATTAATTGAAAGATCACTCGTTCCTCTACATGAGTACTATGGTTTGCAAAATTTTTATTGATTCCTTGAAGTAGTTACAGGAGGTGACAATTTGTAAACTTTCCAGTCCAATTATGTCTCGTCAAGGATGTTTTCAGAGAAAATGCCGGAACAGGTCAATTTTTAAAGGGAGGGGGACATATTTTTAGCCAAATTGTGAGCCGAAATCTCCTAAAACCTAGGTGTAGGGGCTATCACCCCTTCATAGGGAATAGAGGGTGAGCTAAACCTCAATTGGAAGACAATATGTCCCTCTACTTAATACTATTGTCTCCCAATTGAGGTATAGCTCATCCCCTATTTCCTATAAAAAATTTAGGGGTTATAACCCCTACACGTTGGATTGAGGATATTATGGCATACAGTTCTGCTAAAAATCAATTACCTTATACCCTTATGCAGGGTACCCAACCAACTCCTAAATTGTACATCACACGTAGCAAAGTTTTGAATAAAAATTAGAACGAGATTTTTACACCTTAATTGACACCAAAGAAGACATTTTCAGCAGTTCATGAATATAATTCAGGGCAATATTGGAGTTTAAATATTTTTTATGGGCCTGTTGTGTAGTATTCTGAAAACTTTTTTCTGAAATGATTTCATATTTCTTTCGTGAATAACATTATTGTTTTATTATTTATTCAGATCTGTAGATCTTTACGATTTTTGTTCTCAACTGAACTGAACCTATTGTTTTCAGTAATTTCAAACTGAACTTTTTGTTTACATGTAGAACATGTAGTTGAATCTTTACTGATTTACATAAAATATTTCTGTAACGAATTACCGCCAATTAGCTGTTTTATAATTTCAATTATTATTGTAATTCATCAAGATTGTCCCCTGTCTTAAATCTTGAAATTCTCTTAAAATTTAATTTCTGTCTTCGCCTCTCTTATGAATTTGATTCGAAAGAATATACCAATTTTGTATTCAGTTGGTTGGACTCACCTAATAGTCATGATAATTACTAAAGAATTATTGTGAAATTACTTCATTTGAAGTTGACAGAAAAATTTAATATTTTGATGAACTACAACTCAGGTGGGAGCACAAATGGTTCACGGAATGAGAAACTGGGAAAGGCATAAATAACCCGAAAGAATATACGGAAGCATTGCTAAGTTCATCTATTTAAACGAAATTTCTAGCAGTGGAAGTGGAATTTTCAGTGCCATTGTACGAAAGGCAACCTTGAAGGACTTCAGAATCTGCAAATGTAAGATAAAAAGCATCCGGATCTGTAAAAATCACGCATTCACATACTTATAATAGCGTATAACTCATACATTTTGGCTCAGATATCTTTTCGCCAGTGAACTAAAGGACTTCAAGATACGGACGTTCAAAAAGAGGTCGCAAAAGTATCAGAAGTATAAAGTGAAACAAAAAAACGTTATTACTTTATCAACAGGAAAAGAGCAATTTACTCTGCCTCTGTAAATATCTACACACAATTCTGCACACTACCCACTATTCGCAATAAATATTATTGCAAAAATGTGGAGAATTCGCAGAAGAAATATTTCCAATGCTGAAAAGCGAGTAATGTCCACCGATCCCAGATTCCAAATCTTATATTAATAAAAGAGGATCTATGGTTTACTTCAAAATGCTTTATTGTTCAAACGATCGCACCAAATTGGACAATTCTTTTTTTGTTGTGTTTATTATTGTTAGGGCAAGGTTTATATAACAAAATATTCATAAAAAAAATTGTACAGAACAGAAAAAAAGGCATTCCGTTTTCTTACGACCAATCGAGCAATCACGATGAGTTAGTTATTATTATCTACCCTAGAAATAATTTAAATGGCAAAACTAGGTTTGCCGGGTCAGCTAGTCATTAATAAAAGAGGAATTTCTGATCTATCTGTTGAAAAAACATAGAAAGTTTTTAGTCAGATAAATTTGAAGCGGAAACGGAAAATTTTCAGAACAATTCTATGATCCGTTCTCCGTATACGTCTAATAGGGCATCCACCTTGTATTCCTGTATACATAGTGGATTTTCATGAACTTGTCATTGGTACATCTACAAAGTTATAAGAGGTATAAAATAAAGATTTTAAAATGTTTCAAAAGTAAAGAGGTCGAAAATAATGGCATCTTAAAGGGGATCTCAGTGCTTTTGGTAGATACTATAGGTTTACAAGGGAACAAGATTCTAATAAGGTTCTGAATTTCTTCAAACAAACCAAAATGATATAGAAAATAATTTTTATTTCATAAACATGAATGCAATCTTTTCTGCACACCTCTGAAGTGAATTCTGATCATACTTAACATTCTCTGCAGAAAAAAACCGTTTTAATAGCCTCGAAATTCTCCACTTTCAATATAGTACAGTGACCAGAAAATGAGGAAAACAATGACTTGGAGTCCGAAACTTTCTTGTTCAAATTCATAAACATCGCACTACACTGCTTGGCTCCCAGAATTTTTTATTCCCCTAATATAAGGATTTTTGTATGTTTTGGTGATGCTAACCATACGAAATTTTTTGTATATCACTTCCTATAGATAGCCATTTACGTATCGGTATAAGGCAACACTGAAATTTCACGAATGATATATTGCAGGGCATACTTTGAATGTTTATATACCTACTTTTGGATTTCTTTTTATTCCTGGTAATTGTATTCAACATTTTTCTCATCCTCGACATGCTTACAGGTAGTCTCTTGATAAAATCAAATTGATTTTGATCATTTTGAAATCGTTGATATTTTCTCTTTTTCTCGTTTCGTGGCGTCACTGTTTTCTACTTCAACTATTCATTCAAACCTAAACCTAACTCACAATAAAACTAATATTACTGCATTTACTGGTATCTGAATTGTAGGAGGTTTCTATCTAATAGACTGCTGATTATTCTTATTCCTTATTCGAATACAGGTGTAAATTTAGCTTAGTGTCTCGGTATTGTCGAGTATAATATACTCTTTGTGGTTGGATGGTATGGTTGATTTGAAGTGTAAATAAAGATTTTCCCAAATGACAATCGTACCAACGAAATTCATGAAAATATCTAACGTTTTCTAATTGAAAGCACTACCATGCATACAGGCTTATACGATGTTCTAACAATGAGGCCCATTATTCGAATTATGATTATGAAACGCCATTTTTTTAGCAACGTGAGATTGGGAATTGGCAGAATATATCATATTTCATAAAGTTTCTTATCTTTGAGATCAATGTGTTGAAATAAAATGGGAGGATGAAAATGGAATGAGCGGATAATATTACCTACATAAGTCTTCCATGAAGATTGTAAATCCTGAGAGGAGCAGGATTCTTGACACGCTTGTGTCCTCTGAAATTGTAGAAGTAGCGAAAAGAATTATTGGTGTGCTATTTTTAACAACCCCTATGATAGCAGTGTTTTTGGATTAGGATAGAATTTGAAGACATCGAGGTATTTGTTTTTTCATTCAATTCAATTCAATTGAATGAGTCACTTTGAGATTTAATTTCGATATTTGGAATTTCTCCCTTTTCATTGGCGTTTTCATTTTGAGTAAACGAATATAACTATATAATTTTGAGCCAAAAATGGTTGGACGTATCGATAAAAACTGGTGATGGAAATCAAAATTGTCAGGCCGGCATAGTAAACACCGTTGATAGAAGTATTATTAATGATTCGGATATCAAAGGAAGTTGTGCCGATAAGATTTCGCATACATGCTGTATTTTACCCTCACAATATCTTGCGATGTACAGTAAGAAAATGTATGATGAAACATCTTATGAAAAATTTTTGTGAGAACAGGTGACTTTCTACTTTGATAGATTCCACAAACGAAATGGCCTGGTTGGGAATACTCAATTAGTTATTTTTTACCAATTAGTAGTTGAAGGACCATATCTGATACTGAGTGGTTGCGTCCAAAAGGATTTCGAAAAGATCTCTAGTATTATTGAACTTCATCTAGTTAGTCATTTTTGAAGGCTCATAAGAGCCGCGGAATTATTATATCTTAAAATTCGACTTATACGGAACGGGTTTCCTAGGGATTGTGAGGATCGAGTAAAAAAAAAATTAATGGCATATTCTGCAAAACAAAAGCCTCAGAATTATCTGGAAATGCTCTCTTTTCGAAAGACAGATACTTTTTCATTTTTGAACATCGAATCACTCGAAAACTGCGTATTATACGGGAAAATATGAAGAATACCCCTATTTCACAAAACTTTTAAATATTCATTAGATATAGCGTGCAACTTATTTTCAAGAATTGGGTTCTTTAAATTTTTGGTATTCTTAGAGTAAATTATGGTCATAATGAGAAAACTGGAAGATATCTTGTATTCGTAAAAGATTTATCAATTAAATGAAAATATTCATTCCGAAAATCATTTCATTCGATAAAACCGTTTGTGAGATAGAGAACTGAAAATAACTTTTTTTCATAGTTTCAACAGCCTGTATATTTCAAAACGAACCGATTCGGAAAAAATAGTAAGCCAAAAAGTGTTTCTTTTGGTCTCAAGAATCTATTGTTGAAATATTTGCACGAGTCGAAGACTCACCCTGTATACTTGGTCATAAAAAATAAAAATCCCATTCTTAAAGTAATAGTCAGATTGGGGTGACATTTTTAAGAACAAAAACAATTATATATCACAAATTCGTCTACTAGAAGGAATAGAAGGATGCATGGAAAAATACACAAAGCGCTCCATCATCAAAGTCATCGTTAAGATCAAATGTTTATTAGATCAGTCTATCGCATTTCCATATCGTATCTAAAATACACAAACGAGAAAAATAGTTCGATATCCCACACTGACATATTAAAATCTGAAGAAGAACTGTCGTCAAGGCTGCATAACTTATAATAAAATTAAGTTGAACTTGTAACCACAAAATTCTACTGGCCGAACTCACCGGCCGGTCAACTTGATTTTAAAATCGTCCTTCAGAATTGGTCGTCTCGATTCTGGAAGACAATATAAAAAGGTAAATCTTTTCCGAAGATATCATTCGATTCATACCTTTCGTGTGATAGACATTAACATGAAGGTTTTCGCGGTAAGTAAACAATAAATCCTTTATTGAATCTTCCATCAGATTAAAACTATCTGGTAGTATGAAATTATTTATTGAAGTTCATAAATATCTTATACTTATAATGATGAATCATTGATAGATGTTGACCAATTTTTTTTTCACAGTGTATCACTATCGCCCTTTGCGTTGCTCTCGCAGCCGCCGAGAACGAACCAAAGACGAACGGCAAGTTCAAGAGATACGCTCCCTTCTTGCCCAATGGTATCGAATCGAAACTTTCCTACACCTCCATCCCCCACAGTCTTGAATACTCCAACAACCTCCAACGCATCTACAGCGGATACTCACCAAACCTAGCCTACTCCAACATCTACGGTTATGGATCTCCATCTGTGTACTCCAGCTATGGATCTGGAATCTCCTCCAACTTGGCTGGTTTGTACGGAATCAATGGACTAGCTCAGTCCTCCCTTCTTGGCGCAAGCTATGGTATCCCATCAGCATACTCCAGCATTGCATCCGCCGGTCTTGGTGCTTCTTACGGTGCTAGCTACGGAACCAACTACGGAACCACCTACGGAACCCCACAAGTATTCCAGGGACCCATCAAGGAAGGTGGTTCCACCCAAAACGTCCAGGTCAGAACTATCACACAACAAGTTCCTGTACCAGTACCACAACCCTACCCAGTCGAAGTAACCAAACCAGTGAGCATTCCCCAGCCCTACCCTGTTGATGTCCCAAAACCAGTACCAGTACCTGTCAAAGTTGAAGTACCAGTTGAAGTACCCAGGCCATACGCTGTCAAAGTTGCCCAACCTGTGCCCGTCCAGGTTCCAGTTAAGGTACCAGTTGAGATCCCAAGACCATACCCCGTTACCGTAACCAGGACCGTACCTGTACCTGTTGAGAAACCAATCTACGTCAAATACCCCGTCCAGTACAGCGTACCCGTTCCAGCTCCATACCCAGTTGAAGTACCACACCCAGTACCTGTGAGCGTACCACACCCTGTTGTCGTGAAGGTAAGTTAAATCTTCGGGAATAACCTCTTCAATCAACTCAATTTATTCCAACTTATTTGGAAATCCAGTTTTACAAATGACAAACTCACTAAGAGCTATTAACCGTTTCAGGAACCTCAAGTTCATGTAACCAAATCTACCCACTACGTCCAACCTTCCATCAGGACTTTCAGCACCATTCAGCCAGCTACTTACACCGCTGTTCACCCAACTTCCTACACCACTGGCTTGAACGGTCTTGGTGTCTACAGCACTGGTCTTAACGGAATCCACTCCGCCTCATATGTTCCATCTGCCTACACCTCTGGATCCGTATACGCTGGACCATACTCCCACGAGGTATTGGACTCCCAATACTCCCAGCTGTACAACTTCCCCGGCAGCTACATCCAGGGCAAATACTTGACTGCTGAGAAGCAATACATCAACGCCCAACCTTTGAACTACTTGAGAAGCAGCTACGACAACAAATACGGTCTTCTTAAATCATACGTCCCAAGTGTATATGGTGGATACAGCAGCTTGAAAACCTACAGCCCAAGCGTATACAGTGGATACAACACCTTGAAAACCTACAGCCCAAGCGTATACGGTGGATACAGTACATTGAAAACCTACGGCCCAAGCGTCTACGGCACCTACTCTGGATTGAAATCCTACACCCCATCCGTCTACGGAGCTTACAGTGGATTGAAATCTTACGTCCCATCCGTATATGGTGGATACAACGGATTGAAGTCATACACTTCCGAATACTTGAAGAAGAAGTAAAGTGCATGATATGGTTTATTTTGTGATAAATTTTGTAAAATAAAATACTGTGAATATTACGTTTTGTTTGAATTTTTATAATTCTTCAGAGAGGGAATATCTGGTCAACTAAACATGAATTATGCATTAATTGCATGAATTAATCAAAAAAACTACTGAATGGCGAAAATTCGCAAATGAATCCTATGAATACATTATGGTAGATGTCTAAAAGTGAACCTCTAAGCAGGGTGAGGAGCGTGTATCCTACGCTACATTTAATTATGCTGCCTACATCACAACTCCATTACCAGTGCTTGATCAAGATAATGGTTCTTATATACGAGGATATATTGAAAAATTCTTAGCAAAATTTCAATGTCAAAATATTTTATTACTCAACATATTCTCCACTTGATTGGATAAATTTATTACAGCGAACCTGGAACGTCTCTATAGACCTTTCAAAAAAAACATGTTTCATCTTGCTTTGCAAACCAGACCTCCACAACTTTTATTACCTCCTCATTGGAAGAAAATTTACGACCCTTTAAACTTTTTTTCAGTTGAGGAAATAGATGATAGTCGGATGGAGCCAAATCTGGTGAATAAGGGGGGTGTTCTACTAATTCAAACCCTTAATCACGAATTTTTTGCATGGCAACATAAGATTTGTGTGCAGGGGCGTTGTCCTGGAAAAACAAAACACCTTTGGATAGCTTTTCCCGTGTTTTCTCTTTAATTTTTTCCTGTAGAGTGGTCAGTAATGTCGAATAGTAATCTCCGATTATTGTTCTACCCTTATCCAGAAAATCAATGATTACTCCATGGCAATCCCAAAAAACAAGAACTGTCCCAGCAGATTTTTGGACACGAAACTTCTTAGGTCTTGGTTGGAGAACCAGAGTGTCACCATTCTATCGATTGTTGCTTTGTTTCTGGATCGTAGAAAAGTCTCATTCATAGTAACAATTCGGTTTAAGAAATCTACATCTTTTTCAAATCGAGCACAGATCGAACGCGATGCATACGAAGGACATTGATCACCAAGGGTATTAAGCATATCTTCGTAAATCTGCTTAGCCTTTAACCCTTTTAAATACAGGTACCTTATGATGGCTCGATACTCCAATTTTTCGATTTTAACAATTTCGGTGGACATCTTCTTCTTTTTATTTTATTGCGTAACTCTGGTTCACTTTTTTGACCTGAAACTTCACACTGACACTTCTAATGAGTTATTGTTCGTTGCTATGGTAACGCAATATTCTTTTTATGCATGGAACTGTTGTAGGCTAACTAGATATCGATACATCCTCGTATACAATCGCAAAATAATCATGAAACAATTTCGGTAAGGCTGGAAGTTTCTCGAAAATTTTGGGATATTGCTATTACAAAATTTAAGTTTTCCTGAAATGGTTTTTCGACTTTTTAGCGATCATTCACTTTGCAAGTGTCAGTGTATTTTGAAAGTTTGATGGAGCCTTTCTGAAGTGGTTTGAAATTTCACTTTTTTCTTCTTCAAAACTGGCGTCTGTCAATCATTTAGAAACGGCCAAAACGTCTGCCACAAAAAATTCATATTCTCATTAGATGCAACAAAAATAAATCTTCCTACAATTGCTGTGAATCAATAGTACACTCTAAAATACTATATGCTGGATGGCTTTAGTTTGAAAATTTATTGTAATCATTTATCGGTATATAATTTACAAAAAAATCAATCGAGTCCTCTTTTAAAGAAGTAAAATAATTTTTACTTATAAAGTGGGAAATATTTCTGCAAGTACCATGGGCATACATTGATAGTGGTCAAGGTGGTCAAGGCCGGCCCAGAATTCTCAATAACCCTCCCCAGACGCTTAAATAAACGAGAAGGACTTACACTTAAATAATTTTCAAGCTGGCTAGCTGGCATAAAACTACACTGAGCTTCCCAAGCTGGTTACGCCAGGGGTTAGTACGTTTTTACGTAATTCTCCACTTCAGCAAAACAATGAATAATAAGAGTTTCACAGGGAATCGATTTAAATTCATTCAACTCAATTCCGTATTCAAATTGATGATATTCATCATACGAGCGAAAAACTCGGCTTTAACTTTATGGAGCCATAAATAAAAAGTTACGAGCGCCCGATATAAACGCACCGTGTAGAAGGAGGAAGAAAAGTTTATTTCGCTTTTGGGAATGACTCAAGTTTGTTTTAATCAAACCCATTACAAATATTCTCACGCACTTAAACACTTTCAGAGCTGTGAACGGCCTGAAAAAAGATAAAAGGTGACCTCTGTAAGAATACCTATATACATACTTTTGGGGAGAGCAACATATAACAGGGAGACCAAATTTTGATTCGTTTTCTCTTAAGCATGGTGATTGTTCGATTTGGGTAGGATATCTTATGCTTATATATTATAAGTACATGATTTTTTACCTGTATTTTTTTTTCACAGGGTAAGTCTCTGACATGGACATATCATAGACTTATTACTTTATATTAATATGTGTATGGGACATATATTTTGAACAATAGGTTTTTCAGGTCAAAAGAAATACTTATCTTCACTTCACAATTTTTTTCCAATTCAGCCTAGATAAAAAGATATAGCCATTTTAAGTTTTCATAATGAGCTATGAGTCCTGAAAACCTGACACCCATTTTTCTCGAGATTGTTAGATTTTTTTCTGAGAAAATGATTCGAGAATAAACTAAAAACTATAATACGACTTTTTGCTCAAACCAAAACATGAAAAAAAAATTTCAAAATGAGTTTATTTTAAATATACAGGATTAGTCTTTGACTTATATATATATTTCAACAGTAGATTTTTGAGGAAAAAGGAAATACTCTTATCCCAGCTTTTAGTACCTACCATTTTAACCTTCGTAATAAGCTTCCAAATATTAAAAAAAAAACATAATCACATTTCCATGGCATTTGGACAAGGAAATAGTATTTATAATACAATCAATCAATGTTTATTTATTTTTCCCAAAAGAAAAAAAAATATCAC
Organism: Coccinella septempunctata; assembly: GCF_907165205.1. NCBI lineage: Eukaryota > Metazoa > Arthropoda > Insecta > Coleoptera > Coccinellidae > Coccinella > Coccinella septempunctata. The sequence continues at coordinate 20,741,729 of NC_058196.1, forward strand.
AGTGAACAATTAGTATAAACAAACATTTAGTTTCCCACAAAAGTTCAAAAATTGTACGTGGGCAGTACATATAAAAAAAAGTTTACAAAAGAATTGTGTGCACACAAGTAAGAAGAGAAAAAAACTAACGAAATTACAATGCTTAATTAAATTAATTATCACACATTTGAAACGGTAAATATTAAATGAAGTTATTTCTATTAGTGAACGTATACCAGAATGATGATGGTTTGCTTCGAATCCATTTTTTTATGTTCCTATTGTATGTTGGTTTTGTCTTGATTTCTTTAATGTTCTTTGGGAGTATATTGTATGGTAAAGGTGCCAGGTAGGTATGTGATTTCAAACCAATAGTTTTCTTTGCCATAGGTGAAGGGATGTTTGGAGATCTCATGTCTTTTCCAGGCTTTGTAGATACATCCAGCTGATGTTGGTACATTAGGTACAATAAAGGAGTTAGTGCAATTTCGTTGGTGATAATAAAAGAATATTCTTTTCTCGATTTTCAACTGAAAATAACATTTTTCTGTAGATTTCCAACAGCTGATGGTAAGGGAAGTATTCATTTTGACCTAAGGAATCTTCTGTTGAAATATATGTACTTACAAGTCAAACTCACCCGGTATATCTCTCTCCATGAGCATCATATCTTTTTTGCATTGATCTTAAAAGTTACATATCATGAAATTCTCTACAAGTTCTTTCTGAAACAACCAGTTAAGTGCCTGTCAGAGACATGTGGGATATAAATGGTATTTGTTATGACACCGGACACGCTGGAGGATGTCCATTTAACCAATTCTATTTTTAATATTTCCAACCCACATCGCCCGAGGTTTCCAATGGATAAATACATAAAAACTGCATACACTATCTAACTATATAGGGTGTCCAAACGAAAATTCGACGCTCCGAGAACTGAAACGAGAAATTTTCGAAGATTTCAATAACAGGGAAAAAAACAGTTGAACCGCCCAAACTCAAGAACCTAAGAGTTTAGAAGAATCCAAAAATAATTTTCAAGAATTTCAGAATATAGTTTTTCGTTTATTATATAAATTTTTTTCGAACACAAGATACCTATCACCCCCACGTCTTCCATTTTCTCATTATGACCATAAAACACCATAAAAACACCAATAACTCAAAGAACCCAACCTTTGCAAACTAAGTTGGACGCCATCTAATATTTGAACGTTTTGGAAAATAAAAGTATCTATTCTTCACAGTTTCTCGTATAATGCGCTGTTTTCGAGTATAATTTGATGTTAAAAAATAAAAAATATCTGTGAGATTCGAAAAATTGGGTACTTTGACCTAATGCAACTCTGTTACAGATTTAGCTAGTTATTATGAAGGTAATTTTGTTTTTTCAGGCGTGGCATAGCTCAGTATCAAAACTTAATGTTAATCTTTTTGTAAGGGCCAAATCGGAAAAAATGGCATATCAAAAAGTGTTTCTTTTGACCTCAAGAATCTACTGTTAGAATATGTGTATGAATCAATGACTCACCCCGTATGACCAGAAATGAATAAATAAACAAAACATACTTTTCCCTTTATTGAACACATGTTATCATAAATTAAATAATAAGCTGTATTTTTTTCTGATATCAGCACCTGATATTTCAGAAAGGATTAAAATCGATACATTTACGAACATTTCTAATATTATTGTTAAAAACAGAGTGTGTCATTGTTGGCACATCTAATTTAAAAATAAAAAAATACAGAATGTTTCAATTTTCAGCGTGAATAAATCTAAAATGCAGACAAACGAAATTCTTAGTCATCACTATCGATTGCAACTGGTGTTATCAAGTGAGAACATACCTAATCCATAATAGGGAAAGCTAAATTCCTTATTCTGTATACCATTTGGATTTAGAATTATTGAGAATAGTATATTTTGCTAATTGACAGTCGCAAACTGTCTTACGGATTTAATGCATGGGAAATAGATCGGATATACACGAAATATTCGCTTTACAGGAAAGAACACTTAGAACCATGCTCAGCTCAACAACCAGGATCTCATGTCGGAGGTTATATAAATACCAAAAAATACTAACAACCATTGGCCTCTGCATTTTCAAGTGTTCAACTTCCTTAGAAAAAAAAACAAATTATTTTTTCTAATATGTAAATAAAATAAATCAAGACACATCTATACTTTCCTTCAACCAAGAAATATTAAATAATAAATATCAAGAGATTTAAATTTCTAAGAATTTTTTTGATTGATTCGGAACGATGCTTCCAAACGGAATTCCTAGATAGATTTTCAAATCTGAGGGTTCTTAGTGAGTTTTTTCAACCATTTTTGTTTTAAAATGTGGATTTCATTACGAAAACGTCCGAGGTACACTTGAATACCTTTTTTGAAAAATGGTAATAGATTCACCCAATGACTAATGTATTTTCAGTCGATTGGTATAGTTTTCATTATGGAAGATATTGAAACAGAATGATTTCGAAGAACATAAATTGGTGAATGCCGGATATCGTGAAGGATGGAACCATTTTTATTGATTTACTTTACATTTGTTGACCTCAATTAATGAAGGAATTATATCACCAGACCGAAGCATCTACATAATTCTCGATATTGAAACATCAAAATTTAGATTTGTGTTTATCTGACTGCCTCGTTCCCGTCATCAAGAATGCACTTTTAGATTTATTCCTGGGATTCTGCCGTGACATTTTGATAATTGGACAGGATTCGGATGGACTCGATAAAGTATATATTATAGAATAAATGAAAAATAAGATGATCTATTTGGGTATAACGAAGAATTCGAAGATATTTCGATGACCAGAAAGATCAAGGCTTTGAGGTGACACCTTCACAACAAAAATTTTTTCATCCGCCTAGATTTCATTTTATATATACATATTCTTTTGAACGTACGCAATACATTTTTGGTTATCAAACAATATAGCATATGTATGAGTTTAAGCAAAGGTTAGTGTAACGGGGTACCATACCATTTGGAGTATGATACAAGAGCTTAGGGAAAAACCTCAGTAAAAAAACCCTGTCTCCTCGTGTTTAGTGTAGTGATGACAAATTTGTTTACAGAATAAGCTTTTAATACTGAAAGGCTTCTTTTCTATTGATATAAAAATTTCTTTACCCTCTTTCCATTTTGAAATAATATCTGAAACAAAGAAACAGAGCAGAAAACGAGGAAAAAAATTAATAATAAAGCTTTCATCAAAACTTATTCAAAGACTTGATGATGAATGAAGAAAGAAATAAATAATCATAGGTACATAACTTGTCCTTCAATTGCACTAGGAGGAATATCATTTCTACGTCAAAAATCTTCTGCTGATCTTGGTGGAGGATCACCCTCGTCGTTAGAAATGCCTTCAGTACTCAAACTAATAATAGCCAAATCTTGCTTTTGACTGGGAGGGTCTATCGACCAAGTCCAGTGATGATTCTTCTGTTCTTCAGTTGTTCGAGGAACGCTACAGGACCCTTATGTTGGGGAATCATCTCCCATAGAGAGTTATTCAGAAGAAAATTGAAAAAACGAGAAAGAAATTCAAAAAACTTATGTTCATTATTGAAGGAAAAATACCCATAGTCTTCAAAATAATTGTTTTTGTAGTCGTTATGAAAATATTACTTTTTTGTAATTGTACTTTTTTCGCTTGGAAAAAGAATCAAACAGTTCTGTTAATTTTCAAATATCGCCAGAAAATAATCCCATGTGACAAACAAAGCAGTTAATCATTTTGTAGAAGACACAAAGTGTCGTCCAGAAAGTGTGAATATGCTGCTGATGTGATCTCCTATAAAGTTTTCCCCATTTAAAAGATGATTTCATCATTTCCTCAGTTAAACAAGCAGAGCAGGTATCGAATGTGAAACAGCATTCCGAGTCGAAACATCATCCACAATTTGAGCTTCTTCTCCTTATGGCCAAGAATCCATGCTGAACAACTATGTGTATCCAAATAATTCGTCAAGAAGGACACTGGATAGTGTTGCTAATAATCGATATTATCAGTCATATAAGACAGGAGACAGAGACAAGAGTTTGCTAATATTTGAAAGTGCAGGTAGTGAAATTCCTCAACCTTTCTAGGTAATAAAATTGGAAGTCGACCATAAAAAAGTCTTTTGACGGACCATTTAAGCAAATACCTTTACATAATTGAAGAAATAACATAAATTCTTCCATGAATTTCAACGGTAGCAACCTCATAAATCTGAGTGAAGCTAATCAGTCTCCAAAAAATAATCACAAATGACTCTTTTTCATGGATAAATGGCTTCTTGGAAGCCTATGGATTGAATGAAGAACTGTGTAAAAATTTGGTAGGTATATCATTTGAATGTGTCAGGGCTGTTTAATTATTTTTCTAAATCACATCCCAAGCACAACAGATTAACAACCTTCTGATAATACAGTCATTTTATTATACAAAGCTTTGATGTAATATTTAGGATGTTTCACAGTGCAGGCATTACTCTTCTTAATAGATATTTTGGCTGTGTACTTTAGTATTTGAATATGATACAAAAAAGAAATGGTTTATACATCCAGTGTTTAGTTAGATTTAGATTATTCGGTCGTCAAAACTACATTATTTCATATATATTGCAGAAGCCATCGACTTGTTGACAGCTATTTTCCCTTAAATTCTTCAGCACAAAAAACAATCCCAATCCCAGAATGTCATTGAACCTATAAACAGCAAGAATCAAAATTAATTCCAATAATTACCAGCGGATAACGTTGGTTTAATCACCACATCCAGTGGGATTTTGTTGTTTTGCTTTCACCTGAAAAACATCGAACAGTTCATGCAAATTGAGTTTTTTGATCATGTAAATTCTGCCGATATATAATGTAATGAAAACATAAAAGTCATAGCTTTGAATCCGACTCTATACCGAACTGCCACAGTTCGAAAGCACTAAATCATAATTTTATAGTTGATTTCGTCCTCCTATTACTGAAATATGTTTCGGAGCAGCTCAACAAATTAGGAGATTAGACACCCGTTTCAAAGTTGCCAATTCGTGATTTTGCTTGAAGCTCTCAGGTCAAGTATTGTTCATGGGACGTGGTCTCCTATGTAGTCGTTTCAGAAGAGTTTATGAGTTGTTTATGACGATTTTGTGCCCTATAAAACTTTTCATCGCAAAATTCTTCAGATTATCGATCATGCATGGTCATAACCGAAGTAAAACTATTAGTAGATATCGAAATTATTTTTTTAGGAAACATAGCAGCAGAGGACTTCGAAAATAAATGAAACGATTATGGGAGTATACAGGTTGTTTTTAAACAAGTGTCACAACGGAAAACTGTAAAGCCCTCATGAAAAAACAACATTTTTTTCTCCAGACATTCGTTTTCGAGATACCTACACGTTGTCACAAACATTTAATTCGCCATCATTCTGTTGACCGTTTTGAAAATCTTTTTTAATCCAAAAAATAGGTAGAAATAATTCACCATCTAAACGAAATATCCGAGGAAATATCAGAAACAAACCTAATTGATCGGCTGATGATACTGGTAGTAGAATTGAAGCTGCCTAAATCGAAACAAAATCTGAAGCCTAAAAAAGTAAAAAAGAATGCAAGTTTTTGAGTATTGAGAATCATGCAACTTTTCGTGTATATTTGAGGATTTTGTTATGTATGTGGATTACTGATTGCTGGGTGTGTTGGACGGATAAACCAAACCTACCACTGCGACCAAGCAGCTCTATTGTAGCACAATGCATGTGGATGGATTTAACTTTTATTGCTGATTATGATTTGGTGATTGGTGTAGTTTTTAATATACCTCTTTCTGATTCATAGTTAGAATGGTTCAACTTATCGAGTTAAATTTTTTATTTATTTATAAATTTTGAGGTCAATGGCATCATGCAATTTTGAATTTAATGATGTTTTTGAAAGTCTCTTTTGCGTAGGTTAGTAATTGAGAAATTTATGTTTTCGATTGCACTTAACAAACATCAATCACTCATTGAAGGTATTAAGTCATCTCAAAATACATTTAATTTTGTGTTATTTTTATTTTAATCTGTTTCATTGGGAATTCAAGATATGATCATACAATTCATTAAAGACAATTTTTGCACTACATTTTGAGATCAATGTGTTTCAAAATGTGTGTAATATCGAAAAGTCATAATTTTTCTGACTCTTATGAAAAAAAATATTTTATGTGAATTTTATGTGAATAGTGTGATTTTTCCAATCACAACAAACATATGGTTTATCAGCAAATATATCTTATTAATGGTTGTATTCTGCTTTTCATTCGTAAGTTACGAATCTGTAGCGTACGATCGATCTATAAGTTTCAGATTGACAGATTCGTAAATAATGTAATTCTGGAAATGTTTCTGTCACTATCTCATTGACAGTGTCACTTTTGAACTACTTATCGTAAATAGTTACGGATTCCTGTAAGCTACAGACCACTAAAAACCGTCCAGAATTGCAATTTTCCTGTAAGCGTATGAAAAGTTACAGATTGGCTTACAGATGAAAGCAGCATTATTCTCAAAGACAGTAGTTGTTAGTTGTAATGCTCAAGACCAATGAATGACTTGCAGAAAGTCCTATGAAAATGAGAATCTGGCCCAACGTGCAAGTTTAAAAAAAAAGCACGATTGAAGCTGGTGCCATGTTCAATGGATCAATGGAACTAAATAAAAGTATGAAGATGTGACACTTTTATAGGAGTCAATCGGACTAACTTGAAAGTTTGCAGTTGTTTGACAAGGACATCTGGTCAGCTTTTACAAATTGCTATTTATCCAGAATTCTATATTCTATTGGGATTTTGGGATACTTATATTAATTAGGAATATTCCTATTTCTGGCATATTTTGTTTGTAAACTTAACTCTTGATAAATATACACTTTTCGATATTGAATAAAATATAAATATACATAACAATTAATTTGGAATAAAAAGTTACATGAAAAACCCCTCTTAATTTTGGCTGAAGAATTACGCCTTGAAATTTTTGGAAAAAATTCTTCATGGAGGACACACGTACCTATCTTTGTTTATTTTTCAGAATAAAAATGCACTGCAGGAACATTTTTTTCAGTTTTGAAGTTTTGGTGTGCTGTAGATTTTAATCTTCCCGGCAAATATGTTCATTGGCAAAAAAATTGTTTTTCAAATTTTCGAGATAAAACATACAGGGTGTGGAATATGAAAGTGAAGGTTTCGGTACAGACTTTTCTACAATTTCGAGAATTGTCCAAACGCCTATGCATTGAGGGGATACGAATCCTCAATGGTTTTGCAATGTCACGATAATATTCATCCGTTACAATATTTTGTTCTATGCTCTATAACAGAAACGAAAAAAGGGAATTTTAATTCAATTAATTTCAAACCAACCACTCTGAGATCATAGATGAGGATTCAATTCCTCCTGGATCACTAACTCTTGATCGAAATGGATTAACATTGATTTTTTGAATAGGGTGGTTTGGAAAGAAGGTTATATGTTATATGTGGAATCTAAATTTTCTAGATGTTGGGAAAGATGCAAAGTCATTTCGTGTATACAGGGTGTCCCAAATTTGATGTTCAGTGATTTCGGGGGTTTCGGAAACTAGAATAGCTACAGCAAAACGGATGACACATTTCCGAGCTCTTTTTCAGAGAAACAAAGAATGGTGAAAACTGTAGCTCCCTATGATCCTTCGTTTTTGAGTTATTAGAAAAAATGAGTTTTCGACAATTTCGAAAAGTTCTCATAACTTTTTTGTTTCTGAAGTTACAGATCTGAAGATCTGAAAGTTGAACCTTCTATAGGCACTTTTTTACGTAGAATCCACTGAGGAGCTAAAAAAAAATCCCCTTCTGGAATGAAGAGTGGTTTTCATCTCACCGTAGTATATAATAGAAAATAAGCTACTAGAGCATTGGAAATCAACGAATGATATGAAAGATTTTGGATTTTAATATACGAAAATATGAACCACTCCAGAAGATAAGTGAGATATTGCTGATATTGATTGCAATATTTCGGACTTCTCTAAACATATGTTCAATCAACCATTCAAGAAAATTAACCAATATTTTTTCGAAATAACTGGTGACATTAATAACATCAAATAATGTTCGATGTAGGTACACATATAACATGATCTCCTCTATTCGAACTCCTGAAATTGAATCACTTTGCATTGATAAAATATTAATTAATCTCGATCAAGATTGGGAAAGTTCATCTCTGAGAATTAAGGTAAGTAAGCGAACCTATCATTGAAATTTACTTTGTTCATCCCTGAACACTAAAATCATGTATAATAGATCAAAGATCACTGTGACATTGTGAAATCCTTTAGTAGTATTCCTATTATACATAGGCCTTTTGTTAGTCTCCGAAATTTGTAGAAATACTCAACCAAAAGCCTCATTTTTCATCTTTAAAACCCTGTATCTGGAGAACTGGTCATACAATTTTTCTGTGGCCATGCAGAATCTGCAACATACCATAAATTCGGGAAAGGCATTTTCCAAGACGAGGGAAGTTTCACTCTGGATGAAAATTATACAGTTGGGTTTTTTCATTTCTTCTAAGTTAGAGTTCAAAGATTATGAATGTACCTCAACTCTGTAACCTGGTTTAATAATAATAATAATAATAATTATATTAGAAACGATCGTTGAGTTGAATGTATATTCATGTTTCTTCGAATACTTTTATGGTATCACTATTCCGACAAAAGTTCTGACTTCTCGATTCTGAAGTCGAAGGAATTATAGAATTAATACTTAATGAATTATATCTGCAATCCAATAAATCGAACGATCTCCGAATTTTCTGTCCGAACATTTGGCGAAGTTTCAAATGTATAAGCGATACCCGAGCCATTAAGCGAGAATTTGAATAAATATTTGGTCTTCCTGAATTAATTCAACTATACAAATGTGCTAACATTCCAACCTGGGACGAACTCGAAGACCAGTTCCATCTTATTTGTCCTTCACCCTAAAGATTCTGAAAAATATAAAAGGTTGTTCTATATCCGTTCCAAATCATTCGTTTTCTGAAGTTCAACTAAAACGAACACAATGAGGGCAGTAGTTGTAAGTATCTCATCTTCCAACAGTACGAATTATTTGGTGGAAAATCGATTTATTTCAGAATTTTCCTCTGATTGCAAACGACAAAAATAAAAAGTATAAATTTTCATCAACTCATTTCTTTTTTCTTTCAGTGCCTTGCTCTGGTTTTCGCCGTAGTGGCAGCCGAACAACCAACCGAAAGTATCAACAATGTTGCTGATATTTTGAAGGAAACCACTTTCTCCTCTTCGTCAACTCCATCCTCACTGAACCTTGGAAGTAGCCAGGGTGGATTCTCATCTGGATCTTTCTCTACCTTCGGAAGTCAAGGTCTTAACTCTGGATCTTTCGGTCTCTCCTCAAAATCATCAGGAGCCTCCACAGGTTTCGGTTCAACTGCCCATGGTTCTTCCATTCTCCATGGAGCAAGCACTTTCGGTGCTCAACAAGGAAACTCTGCCTCATCCACTGGATTCTCTACCTTGGCTGGTAACGCTGGTTTGTACAAGTCCAACGTTTACGGTCTCAACTCTGGATTGAACAACTACGGCTACCTTTCTGGATCTTATGGTTTGGGCAACGGTGCTCTCATCTCCGGATACAGCGCCCCAATCACAACTTCCTACGTGCAAGGTTTTGGAAATGGTTTGGCTGGTTCCCAAGGGCACTACGTCCATGGTTACGAAAATGCTTTGGCTGGTTCCCAGGGACACATCTCCAACGTTGACACTCAACATCACGTCGATACCGTCCAGCACAAACACATCAACACCATCCACACCATCACCAAGCAAGTTGGAGTCGCTCAACCTTACCCAGTACCAGTCCAGGTCACCAGACACGTACCAGTTGCTCACCCATACCCTGTCCCAGTTCCCAAGGCCGTACCTGTACCATACAACGTACATGTTCCAGTACCTGTTGACAAGCCTTACCCTGTCAAAGTTCCAAGCCCTGTTCCAGTACCATTCCATGTGAACGTACCAGTTCCAGTAGACAAACCATACCCGGTACCAGTCGAAAAAACCGTGAGAGTACCTGTAGAGAAACCAGTATACATCAGGGTTCCCCATCCAGTCGCAGTTCCACAACCACAACCCGTCCCAGTTAGGGTTGCCAAGCCTGTACCAGTGCAAGTGCCAACTCCAGTCGTTGTCAAGGTTCCAGAAATCTACAACGTACACAAAGTCGATTACGCTGTAGCCCCAACCTACGGTGTACACTACGACGGAGTATACGGTGCTCAACACCAATACGGAGGACTTTATGGAACTCAACACCACCAGTTGGTTGACGGTGCCACCATCCTCGCACCAGAACACCACATCGATGCTGCCAACTCCGCTGCCCATTTTGAGGCTTCCAATGCTTTGGCCGCTCAACAGATCGCCGATGCTCAATACGGAAGCGCTGCCACATTCGGTAATGGATTCACCAGTGGATCTTACCAAATCCAACCAGCCCAGTTGGTAGGATCATACCAGGTTCCAGTTGGTGAGTCAGTCTATGGAGATTTGCCCAGCATCGTTGATGCCAAGTACGCCTTCAAGAGGGAAACAGAAAAGAAGAAGACCGGTTCTGAGGAAAAAAAGAAGTTGTAAATAAAATCAGATCATGTTATTAGGAATCAATTGAAATAATAAAAGTAGATACTCTCATTGTACTTATTCTATTTTTCAATATATCCTTTTGAACTATTTTTGGATAAAATTAATTTTATTCACTGTAGAAACATAATAGTGACCTCAGCGACAGATCAGTAATTTAGTTAAGATCTTGGATATGGCTCATGCAAATATATTCTCTAGTTTTTGAATTCTATATTAAAGATGAGAATGAACGAATTTAAAAAAGCAGAGACCAATAAATTTGAAAAAGAGAACTTCACATTGAGACCGAACAACAGTAGGTTGAACAATCTCATGATTCTCATGATTACAGTAGAAAAAAAATAGTGACATTATGGTAGTTCAGATATCCGATAGAGACAGTGTTGGGACAATACATTGAATGAATGAGTTGCTCCTTTCATATTCCCTTCTTTCTTCATGAAGAAAAGAAAACAAAACATGAAATATTTAAGCATTTCAATATTCAACTGTGATTTTGTACAGGTTGGTCCTAGTTATTTTCATCGCCATAACCATTACGAGAAGATATTTCATTTCTTCTCTTTACATATGGTCACATAAGTATTTTTGAGTATACAGGGTGTTCCATTCGCGACAATTTTATCGAAATTTATATTTTTCAGTTGTTTCATTTTTTATATGTGAATATTGAATTAAAGTGGCCAATACCATAATGGGCCGATCTTGAAAAACATTCCTTAAAGTAGCTGAGGTTTCTGCAGATGTGTGCTCTTGCTCTATCTTGTCTCAACAAGTTATTCTCAAATAACTTTTGGAACATTAATCCAAATTCAACTATTGAAGGCATAATAATTTCTTCTTTATAAATTTCTGCTGTTGAAAATCTATCAAAGAAAATATGTACCACAATTCGCCTCTGAATAATATAGCAAACCAACCAATTTTCTGAGAAAGGCAATAGATATAATGAACTGATTTAAATGAGATGCATAGCACCCGCTGATATAAATATCACAAAGTGATACGATATGACTTGAACTAGCCAATTTGCCATCGTCAGGACCCTAAATGGAGTACGCTCCACCGAAGAAAAGCAGATGCTGACCATGGTTTCGGTCTCATTAGGCCTCATCAGAGCAACATAGCCTCTTCTCCGATGGAAAAAAGCAAAAATTATAGAGTTGGGAAGATAGGAAAAGAAGCGACTAAATTCACGTGAGCGCCACCTGGTGCTTCCGTTGTGTTTTAAAATACTAAGAAGACTGGTTAAAATACTTATTCGAGGGCCATTTGCCATTTCATGGAGATATTTGCACATTTGAACATTTTACTTCAAGTCAATTAAAAACTTTTTATCCACATAAGTTGCTGTATGCAGGAAGCATACCATGCATGAAAGGGCCACCAAACGAACCACATGCGATGGGGGGCGAGCAGTTTGAAACTGATACATCGAATACTGATGGTAAGTCTTCCTAGATATCTGCAATGCATAACTGAATGCATTACTCATTTATCATATTTTGAATGCATATCTTTTTCGTATGCAGAAAGCATTCCATTCATGGAAGGGCGACATGAGATGGAAAACGAGCAGATCGAAAGTGTGACGTCAAATACTGATGGTAAGTCATCCTAGATATCTGTGACAAAAATAATTGAATGTATTACTCATTTATCTTATATAAGATAATTTATTCAATATATTGAATTAATTATTTTGTTATGAAATTATATTACCAGTACTTCCCCTTTTTCAGATATTCCTTCGAGTGTACCTGAAAGAAGTTCTCACACTCTGCTGAGTACTTTCAAGTTTTTTTCCCAGAAGTGATAGAAAGATCCAAAAAATGAAAACAACAATCAACTCCTTGCGATGCAAAATATATCGTATATTCATTGTATGGAAATAACAACTTTGATATTTAATAGTTCAATTTGTACCTACTTTTGTATCCTATATTCAAAGCTGTTTTATTTGTATACAGGTGATTTCAAAGTTGAAAATTTCGACAAAATTATTCTCACTAGTTGTACCTTCTGTTAAAGAAACATCACCTTTAAATGCACCCTGTAAAATCTCCCGTTCTGTCATATTTTTTATGATTTTTGATATTTGAATTTTGAATAAAAATATAGCAAATCTAACAAAGTACTTCAATAATATTAATTGATTCAAAACAATTCTTACATGAAAAAAACATCCTGATCACAAAACAAAGCCCTGGTTTTGTTTTGTAGCTCAGGCATGTTTTTATCTGATCTCGAATCCAATACAAGGAATAAAATTCGAATTTCGCCTTTCAACAATAAAACAGAAAACTGTTATTTAACAGTTTGACAGTACGATTTCACCATCTAATTTCTCAGTGCGTGAAACACAGACCCAAATGTACTCGGTTTTTATTACTAGAGATATGAGGACGTTTCTTAACTCTATAATCTTTGGAAAAAAGTTTGGTATTGATGGACTCTTATTCAATACTAGCACGCGCTACTGAGTACTGTCCAGTAACACAGAGCGACACCCAGTATGAAACGTTTCGATATAATGTTTGTGTACAAATTGTGTAACAATTTTGTTAAGAGTGAGTACCTATTGGATCGAACAGCACTTAATTGTATACCAGCATAGTTCAGATATAGGGAAACATTCCACGTAAATTTCAATCCTATCAACTATACTATAAATGATCCAGTTGATAGAGCCTTAAGTTCAGCAAATGCTTGAGATATGGATCTGTTCTCTGCATCAATTTCTGCGATATTTCGAATCTCAAGGTTTGTCCGGTATGTGCAAATTTCTTGAAAATTTCATTGTGTCATTACGATCTGGAACATTCTAATATTGACCGGAGTTGTGAGAAGTAGATATATGTTTTTTTTTGTATTATGCGGAAATAGGGGGAAGTCAGGACCCCCCCCCTTCCGAGAAAAGAGAAAGAAAAAAAAATCAGTATAAAACAGCTATACCGAAGCTTTTTCGTTGTTTTTAGCCATTTTTAAGATTTTCGCACATCTTCTCCACCCAACATCTTTACCTCGGAGGCGGTCACCTCAGACCTCCCTAAGGGGTGCCCCCTCACCAAAAATATACATTTCCGCCTATGGTTGTGAGTCGCATAGGCACATAGAATATCTTTTCAATTTTATTACGGTCAGTTTCCTGCTTTGTAAAGCCCATTTGTAACAGCCAAGAATTCTGTGGAGAATCCTCTACAAAATTTCGGCAAGAAAACGGCAGAGATCATTTTGTATGCAACTAAACAGTGAATTCTACCGATAGTACGTACGTAACTGCAGAGAATTCACAGCGCATGAATTCACGAGTAAATTCTTTAGAGAATTCTCGGCTGTTGCAAACAGGCCTAAGATTTTTGCAACTGAAAATTTAAATTACGCTTGTATATAAGGTTGGTTGTTTCATATTGAAATCGGGAGTTATTGTATGATAATAATGTATCTACCATATTTCGTAAATTGTGCTCCCGTCCTGACAAAAGGAACAACACATGCCACGAACGATGAAAATGTTCGTTTCATGCAGGACATCTACATCAATATTGAAATAATAGCATGTCCTGACACTCCTGACAACCTAATTGGTTCGTTTCATTTTGTTCAACAACAAACGACAGTGTGATAGCTTTCTATCATAGCATCTTTTCACAATTATATTCGCTGTTTTCCTCCTAGTAATAAAGAATTATAAGTAATTATGTAGCGTAATGGGCAAAAACACAAAAACCCATTACAAAGAGACTATCAGGAAGACCACCGAAAAGATGATACTATGATGACAGATATAGGTAAACAGGACCTGGTCCTATAGCAAGAAAAAGAATAATTTGTTATGAATGAACCCTTTTCCATTGAAAATTATTTAATCAATCGTTACTGGTCCCAGGATAAGGAAAGTTTTTACGAACTAGAGACTTGAAGTCCTTACATCACACATAAGAAAAAATCATGCCAAAAATTTGATGAAAGTTTTTTGAATAGTATCTTCAACCAACTTAATTGATAAACTAAAAGCAGAAACAGCATTTGTGGATTTATTTGCAGCATATGGCACATCCCTTGACAAGGGATATGATCATACTCTAACGAATTCACAGTAAACAGAAGTTTTGGGGAAAAACCTAGGCTTACAGAAATATTCGGCTGGAATGCTTAATGTAGACTAGGCCATCCTGAATTGTGTATCACATTGCATGTATAGGTTCGCATCCAATAATCAAAACAAATTCTCTCATCTGCTTGGCAACAATTTTATGATGCACGATAATGTTTTTTATTGAAAGGCGACGGAATTATTAATATGCTAAAAAGAGACATAACTGGTTGACGTAATCGATACCCTCCGTTTCGCTTATGCCTATGAAGACATCTCGGTTAAGTCAGCCTGCAGTGACATCTTCCCGGAAAAACCCGAACATGGTTTTCTTCGTTATAATTGCCTTGATTGGAAATTCGATACCAATAAGTGTCACTTCGTCTTGGATCCACCAAGAAGCATCCGGACAAATTGAATAATTATGCAAATTGCCAACTTCTCCCGAGGCGCTGGTACGCTTCTTTACCGCGAATTAATTTCAGTACGGTCTAGTCAGGACCGAGGGAAATTTATGCTTTTGATAATTAATATGTGCATTATTCATATCGATAGGATCGTTATGACCCAGAATGTTTTTCACAATTCCATAGGAAGTGCAGAGAAATGGTTCGATCGGATACGTCTTTGGGTATCGAAAGTTTTCTGGTCACCGTTCAAGTACAAAAAGTCGGCTTAGTTGAATGAGCCATATTCGTACAGGTTTGACGCAACTTTCATAAGGCATCTTAGTTGTTTCAGGAAGAACGAGAATCTGCATCTCTTTCTAGATATGTGAAATAACTGAAAACTAAAAGGGACATCAGGAATATAGACGAGATTATACAGCAAATGAAATGAAATACAGAGTGAGTCTTTGACTCTTACAAATATTTTGACAGTAGACTCTTGTGGTCAAAAGAAACATTTTTTTTTCCCATACCATTTTTTCCGATTCGGCTCTGATAAAAAGATATCTACAGCCATTTCAAGTTTTCATAATCAGCTGTGCCACCCCTGAAACTAAATTATTTTCAGAATAACTAGCCGAATGTGTGGCACTACACATTTGTGGATCTCAAACAGAGTTGTATTCAGTACCCAATTCAGTACATCAAATTAATCAAAAACAGCGCATTGTACGAACAAAAATGAAGACGTGGGTGATATCTTGTGTTTGAAAAAGATTCATCAAATGAATGAAAAACAGAAATTCATTTCATTCGATAAAACCGTTCGTGAGATAACATTTTTTAAATGGTTTTTCAACAGCCTGTATCTTTTAAACCGAGTCCATTCGGAAAAAATGGTAGAGGGAAAAAGTAGTTTTTTTTGTCCTCAAGAATCTCATTTTCATTTCATTGCTGCATCCCATTACCGGGAAAAATCTATGAAAAGACAAAACAAAACAAAAAAAAAAGGTGCGAACAGATTCATAATTTCTTAGAGCATTTGCGACTGTGTGCCTTCCTGTGACTGAAAAGACCCTACCGTGACCTACAGATCCTCCACTACAGATCCACCACTACAGATCCACCACTACAGATCCACACTCCACCGCTTATACTGGCCTTCTGGTTTCCGAACTCGCTCTGTGAATTGGCCATACAGAGCTATTTTGGGGAGTCTTGTGTCTTGCATCCTCAGAATGTGGCCGCTCCATCTGAGTCGGTCTCAATTGTTATACAACTTACGCGCTGCAAGACTTCTGCAAATTTAAACTTTGTGGAACCATCTAATGTGCATTATCTGTCTTATATGACGTTGTTGCATTTGTTCAAGCTGTGTAATATGTCACCTGTAGGGCTTCCAGCTTTCGCTTCCGTAAAGAAGCGTTGGGAGGACCACTGCTTTGTAAACAGCTGTCTTGGTCTTCAAATTAAGGTCAAATTAGGATATTTGTACAAATAAAAGAACCTGTGCATTCTTTTGAATGTAAGCAATACATTTTTATGAAATAAGTTTTTACTGGGCCGCAATGTCTATGATCTACACATCAACCGCATATTTGAACTTCTTGAAAATTGTTAAACAGTTAGAAAGCCCATTCAATGGAGAAAATATCTTGTCTGGCCATTTTTTCGTGAAACGCAGGATTCTTAATTAACAAGTAAAATTCCATACCAATCTCGAAAGGCGTTCAATATTTTCAGAATTTCATAAAATTTTCCTGCAATAATTTCAGAACAGCCTATATAATCGTGAGAATTTTCTTTGAATGTGAAAAAATATCAAGGCGTTCATTCCAACACCTAAGAAATAAACAGTAATTCTATCAAGCCTTATGTATTTTTGAAAGAATATTTCGCTTTAGGATATTCATAAGTTTATCTTGGGGCTGCCTAATTCACAACTGAATAGTCCAGAAATATAATATTAAACACAAAATACATTTTTTATATCCATGAATATAGAAAAGAATTCTTTGAATTTTTTTCAATATTTATTATGAATCATGTGAAAAATCAATTCAACATTGAAAAACCGTCAAAATGAGATTCTTCTGCTATGACGATACGTATATGTAAATGTAGATATAGGTACTTATATTTTCATAACATGATAGCTCATTTTCAAAAGAAGGCGTTCTGACTCCTATACTTCAACAAAGAAGCCAAACATGTATAATATAAATGGCAAATTAAAAAATTCAACTCTTTGTTGAGGGCAAGAGCAATTACATTGCAGGACTTCGTAACTTACACAATTGAAGATCAATAAACAGCCTTCAAATTCTGGAATTTAGAGCAAAATACATTTTTGTGAATTCTAGCATCTCAGAAATGATTTATAATAAGAGGGAAACTCAACATGGGGAATTCAAAATATTGCCAAAAATAATTAGTGATCAGTTACTGCGTTTTAATCGTTTTTGGAAGGAAGGATGAATATATATATATATATATACCTGGTGTCCCAGAGCTTTTAGGCCAGCAAATATCTCAGTTACCTGCGGAAAAAAAAATTGAAAAAAATACTTGTCGTAGGAGACCATACGCTCTTTCATGCAGCATAGCAAAATCCACCCCCTGACAAACAACCCCCGAGAAACCACCCCTAACTTTTGTTTTTCAAATGGCACCCCCATGTTTGTTGTGCTTCAACTTACAGTTTTTTTCATTTCTCATTCAATGATGTATCATGGTAGCTAGAATGGCATGCAGAATTATGGAAAATAAAAATACAAATGAAATACGAATTTATACGCTCAGCTGTATTGTTACTGCAACATTATACTAAAGAAAATGTTTTATAACATAAATTATAATAAACAAAAAGTTCTAACATTTTATTGACTCTTTTTTTTCAACATCCACTTTTTCTTGTCTCTACAATGTGGACTAATTCGATCAGTCCAATTAACAGTACCCACTAACGAATTCAATTTTATCAAGTGACTATCTTTACAACTACATATTATGATATATCATTGATTGAGAATTAAAAAGGGCTGTCAGTTGAAGCCAAACAAACATTGGGTGCCATTTGAAAAACAAAAGTTAGGGGTGGTTTCTCGGGGGTTGTTTGTCAGGGGGTGGATTTTGCTATGCTGCATGAAAGAGCGTATGGTCTCCTACGACAAGTATTTTTTTCAATTTTTTTTTTCCGCAGGTAACTGAGATATCTGCTGGCCTAAAAGCTCTGGGACACCCGGTATATAAAATATACTATTATTTGTCTTCTTCTACACCAATTAATTGGATTCACCTACGTTTTTTTTTTTCAAATTGAAAAATACATGGGACAACTTGGAAAATTAAAGATCCTCAAATCAAGTACAGGGTTGTTTCTCAATAAAACTTTGGGAGGAAAAAAAAATTTACAATTACAAATTCGTAGAAAGTGAACTGTGGTTTTTATGAAGGATTATGATTCATTTGCTGCCAAATTTGCTGACTTGAAATGATGGGCCATTAATATTGATAAATTTTCAGCATACAGTATTAATTTCCCATGTATATCTACCATGTATACAAGACATATATTAGATTCGACTAGAAATATTTTTCCAGTAGTCATTATATTTTTTAAATTTCTTCTGGAATTCAGATAATCAAATATTATTTCAATTTGACGCTGTCATGGTGAATTTGTGATTTGAAGAAGCCTAATGAAGAGATTAGCACGTACAGACTATAATTCACTTCTAATTGAAAGAATTATATAATATTTACATAGAAATTACATGAATTCAATCGGAAGTCTGTGATGGACTGCAATAATACTATATTAGTACTTTATTACTCCTTTAACGTGCTATAACCAACGTGAGATCAAATCTTCACAGTTTCGCCTCTGGCTCTACGGTAAATATGCACCCGAAACATACCTCTATAATAAATTAAAGTCCGATCGTCTTCAAAACCAATTGACCGTAACGAATTAATAGAATCAAATTATTATAATAGAAACGCTTTCGAGTGTGAAAGTATAGGCACCACCTATCCTCTTATACATCGTTACACATTAATGAAAACTAAACAAGAAATGTAAATCATCGTTACATATTTCAACGATTTGGCTATATTCCTACCAAGATGTCGCAGACGAACGAGAAAGTTTGAATTATGTATCATCACTGCCCAGGTGTGGTTTACTATAAAAGTCCGAGATTTTTTTGGATCATTATCATTTCATCTTTCTCCACTTTCGAGTACTGAGCAACAAGATGATAGCTCTACTGGTAAGTGTGCATTCAATAAATGTAACAGATCTTCGTGAACAATTTCTTGTGTGAATTTCTTCATATACTAATATTTATTTCCAATTGTAATTGAGAATTAATGTCATTGTTTTTGTAATTTTCAGATATCCGCATTGGCCCTTACAAACGTGGCAAATTGCGGCGTAGTTAAAGAGGACGTCGCTGGGCTCAGTCCACCACTGCACACCAGCGCTTACGCCACTGGATACAGCTACCCAAAACCAACAACCACAGTCATCTCTCAGAGCAGCCCTAGCGTAGTTGTCCAACAATCACACATCCCATCGTCGTCAGTCCTCAATTCTGGATCAAGCCTGCTGTCTTCTGTGCATAACTATCCATCAATCATATCAGGATCCAACTCCCACTATGTGTCATCTGGACCACAACTCGTTTCTGTTTCCTCTGGATTGAACTCCTTGAGTGGTCTGAACGGCCTATCATCTTACGGATCATCTTATGGATCATTGGGAGGTTACGGAGGATTGAGTGGATTATCCTTGAACAACCTCGGTTTGGGTTTGAGTGGTCTCAGCGGCTATGGTCTTGGAGGATACAACGGTTTGTCTTTGTCCAATGGTAACGGTTTGGGTCTTGCATTCGGTAACGGTTTGAGCTACGGAGGTGTGAACAACTTGGCTCTCGTATCAGGAAACGCCAACACCAATACTTACTCCCAGCAGATCCGTCAAATTCCAGTACCAGTACCTCAACCCTACCCCGTCGTATCCAACAACCCTGTTCCTGTACCTGTAGCTGTACCTCACCCCGTTGCTGTTAACCGTCCAGTTCAAGTAGATGTGCCACACCCAGTCAATGTATACGTTTCGAGGCCAGTACCTGTAGCTGTTCCAAGACCAGTACCAGTAGCAGTCAGAACTCCAATCTACGTCAGAGTACCTCAGCCCGTCCCTGTTGATGTCCCCAGGCCATACCCAGTTGTTAAACAAGTCAATGTACCAGTATCCGTACCTCAACCAATCGTAGTCAAGGAACCAGTAGCAGTAAAGCACGTGCACTTGAACAATGTTGGATCATCGTTGGCTTCTAACAACTACGCCAACTCCATCTCTTACGGAAACAGTCTTGGTAGCTCTTTGGGTTACTCCAACAGTCTTGGTGGCTCTTTGGGTTACTCCAACAATCTTGGTAGCTCTTTAGGTTACTCCAACAGTCTTGGTAGCTCTTCGGGTTACTCCAACAGTCTTGGATCGTCCCTTTCGGGAGGACAATCGCTTATATCTGGAGTTTCAGGCGGCAACAATGTTTACGTTTCCTCTGGTAACTACAATGGAGGCTTGAATGATCACCTTAGTTCATCTCAGTCTTTGAGTTCTGGCAGCTACAGTGGCAACAGTGGACATCACCACCATCATTAAGCATTAGTCAAAATTTTTAAACGTATTATCTAGTCCTCATATATTTTAATATGTTTTTGTCATATTTTTTTAATAAAACTATTACAAAATTATAAGATATTTTTATTCTTCAATGAAAAAATCATAGTAAGGATGCAAGTATTCCCTGATAATTCTCAACCAAATTGTGGACAATACTCAAATTGGTAGTGCAAATAATTTTATAGCTGAAGCTAAATGCAATAAAGTATCATGGTAAGCCCAAAAATTACCAAAACGAAATTAACGAAAAGAAAGGAAGAAGTAGATAGGAAGAAAAACAAGGAGCTGCAATTTCAAAATTGCACTATTCACAGGAAACAATATGAGGAAAAGGTTGATACTTCATATTATTCGAAACCTTGATATCTCCTCAGAAACCAAAACAACTTGAAGACTTCACTAACAATAAAATATTTTTTTGTATGAAAACAGTCGTAAAAATACCAATAAACTATTACTATTAGGTTATTTAAGTGGCGAGAAATAGTTTGGGTCCGTCATATAAAATTTTTTTGAGAAGTCCTGTTTAGATACCTACATCCCCCTAAAGATGGCCATTAACTACTACCCATTCTAAAAAAAAATTTAAAATTGCTTTTCAGGTGCCATATTTAGGAAGCTGAATCTGAACAGGGCCTGGTCAAAAAAAAAATTGAAAGATATATATCTTTCGACAACGAATTGCCCCTTGAAACTTATAATCAAACTAATTATTTACCCCCTGTATGGGGAGGATACTTTCTTTCAATTTTTTGTTATTCAGTATAATTTGAATTGTAGACTGTAGGATGTTATAAAGTTTCTGACTTAAACAGATATGCATTCAGTAATTATGGGTTCTAACAAAACTGAGTACTTTAGACAAACTATAAAATCAAGGATAAGAAATTAGTTTCTGGTATGAAATTAAATGAAAATAACCGCTTTCAAAAATGCATCCTCTTGCAGTTACCATAAAAATTTGAAAATTCCAAGAGAAAAATACAGGGATGATCGAATAATAAAGCCACCTGACGTATGTGTGTTTTTAACTCGTTTTATGAAACTGACATTTAATTGTTATTTAATCAACTATGATTGACATACGTTAATGTTCGAGATCATTGATCGCGTAATTAATAAACGAGTTGATAACAAGATTTTTCGGAATTGTGACATTTTGAGTAAATCAAAAATAAGTTTTAATTGAAATATGCGAACAATCTAAAATTCACAAATATGGTCTGTTGACGTCATGAACGCCGGATCAGTCATGCCAACAGTAACCATCAGCAATTTCTGACACTTTATGTTGCCAACACTTTGCTACGTTGCCGGTGCACTATCCATTTATTTCAAGAGTTTGGTT
This sequence comes from Coccinella septempunctata, assembly GCF_907165205.1. Classification (NCBI taxonomy): domain Eukaryota; kingdom Metazoa; phylum Arthropoda; class Insecta; order Coleoptera; family Coccinellidae; genus Coccinella; species Coccinella septempunctata. The sequence continues at coordinate 20,763,950 of NC_058196.1, forward strand.
TTGGTTGAAGATTTAGGTTGACTGTATGAACTTTTGTTCTTTCCGTCTTCGATTGATTGTCATCGGTTATACTCATATTGCATTGGTTTTTTTTTTCACTATAAGTTTTAAATGTCTACAGAAGTTTCATTATCTGCCTTGGAAATAAGTTAATTGATTGTTTTCAATATTGCTTCTAAGGTAATTGAGTATGAAGAACTCACTGAGGCCATATGAAAAAAACGTACAAAACCAGTTGTTGATATCGATAACTTTGACCAAACTGCTATATGAAACTCTCTTCAATGGTTTTCATTTCATAAATTTGTATTTGTTTCAGAAGAACATTCAATGTGTCCATATTTAAAATGAATTCGATGATTGAATAATGACTATCATGGATCTTTGTGGAAGGTATTAGTTACATTCAAGGTTGGTTTTAAGTTTTCTGAAGATGATCTAGGAAGGAGTTGAATCGAAATGCCTTCAAAAGCTTCAAAAAGAACGAACTTTCACGAAGCCTACATTCGGTACAGAAATCAAGAATTGTGACTATTAATTTTTTGATGTTCTTTCAGTCTCTATATTCCTGATCCATATATGAGCGTACTTTCAAATGATCAAAATGCATGTTATAAATAACAGAGGTCAGAGATGTATTACCGACCTTTCATATGAAAGCTAAAACAGGTCCAACACAAAAAGCATGCGAATTGAATGAATGTTTGTGAAACACAAAATTTTATTTCTAAAAAATCTAAAAACAATGAAGTAAAGAAATGGCAACAAGAGACATATCCTAGAAACTTTTCCTCGTTCCAGATCCCAGTGTAAGCAGAGGAATAATGTCAACGGGATATATCATATATATCTTCATATGATACATGAAAACAGAGATAAAAACCTCAGAAAAAATTCTCTGTCTGCCTGTATAGGTGGAGTTAGTAAAATGAAAATAAATTTGTGTAAAAAATAAGCTGAAATATTATATTGAAGGACATCATCAGTTGAAAATTTGAAATAGTACAAAATCCATAACTTCATCCCCCTTCTTTCTACCATGGTGGTTGACGAAGTGAAAATAATCTGAAAACAAGAAAGAAAGAAAAAACAAGAGAAATATTGAATTTATGAATTTTATATTTCTCATTAAATAATCCCGGATCCTCAACAGTATTCCTTCTAAAGAGATTGCTATTACATCTACCATGGCCAGTCCTAAGTCGATTTAGCTTACACCAGAAAGAACATTCGTACCATTAGGCATTTATTGTCAAGGTTGGAAATTTTCAAAACGATTCAATCGATTAAAAAAGTTGTATTCAAAGTAATCAATTTTAAGTTTAAGTTCTTATTTATGGATAAGAAATCCAAAAAAGACTATTCTGCTCCCTAGGTTTGTACTGGCATTTTTGGTGGACGTTTTCCATTTCAGAAATCGTCGAAAGAAGAATCTCGAAATCAAATTTTCTTTGCCAAAACTTCCTGTTAGCTACAGGGTGTTCACAAGAGATGAGGCAAAAATGCATGAGGTCAGTCCTTGTCCGGAAACATTTCGTCAAGAATCATGGGGTCAAATAAGCACTCCATATCTCAGGAGGGTTACATAATATGACACCATGTTTTTTCACGACATATGCAAGCATATGTCACCTCCTGAATTTTTGCTTCATCTTAAGTCAACACCCTGTATACATTATCACCCACTGTGTTCAAGTTCGTAGGAGGGTGGAGGTTTTTGAGCGTCTCTAACTAGGTCTCTAATTTCTCTTGACAAAAAAGCTTTGCCGGCTAGAATCGCGAAATAATAAAAATCAATGTCCATCGTATTCCGATGGCAATTATAGCAGCTCTCTCGTCTTGAAAACCTTTTAGATATCCACTCAGCAGTGGTATCAATTCGGATCATTATTGTATAAATGGGAAATTGATACGAGACAATTCCCCAAAGCGAAAGGGACTAGAATCAATTCAATCTATCGAGCCCGAAGGTACTTCGACTGAATCCCCTCATCTATCGATTGCAATATCATGAAATATCGGAAGAACGCTGTGTTCTTGATGTCCGTATACATTCGTTGTGGAATGAAAAAACTAGATGATATTTTCACTTTCATCCAACGAATTCAACCAACTTGCTAGCTCGCAAAAAACCAGTTTCGGTACGACCAATGCAAAAAGGAGATAGGATACACAAAAAGTGATTAACACAAGAAATTCGTAATGACTTTCACAGTTGTCGTTACAAAAGAGATGTATCAGATAAGATCTTTGTTTCGCTCTGAGGGTCAAGTGAAATATTTCGAACGTTTTAGCAATGCTTGAAAGCCAGTTATATGTTAATATTATCTGGACAATGAGCTCACAGTTCCTTTGAGGTGTTAATTCCATATTTGGTGGAATATATTTCAGTGTTAGTTGTGATATAAATTCTCAAATTAAGAAAATGGAAAAAGCATTGTCTTGGAGGCATTAGCTTGTGCTCGCAAATCTGTATAAAAAAAAACAAGCCTAACCAGTGACGGCTCGAGCTCCAGCAATACATAAGCCTGGAATACAATTTTTAATATTTATTTCTTCAACAAAGAACTCGAAATCGAAAAGCGGATACCCGTCCTTTGATTTTTATTATCAATTACCCTCATGTTCTGCCATTTTTTCCGAATCGGCTCGGTTTAAAAGATGCAGGATGTTGAAAACCATTAAAAAAATTCAGTTCTAGCTAACAAACGGTTTTTAATCGAATGAAATGAATTTCAGAATATAGTTTTTCATTTATTTGATGAATATTTTTTGAACTCAAACTATTACCCACTTCTTTCAGTTTTCTCATTATCACCATTACATACCATAAAAATACCAATAATCATAGAACCCAAATCTTTAAAATAAGTTGCTATCTTATGAATATTTGGACTTTTTGTAAAATAAAAGTATTCTTCATATTTTTTCGTATAATTCGCCGTTTTCCAGTTATATGATGTGGGTGGCTCATCTCATTATAAAAACTTAAAATGGCTATATCTTTTTATCAGGGCCGAATCGGAAAATATGGTAAAGAAAAAAAGAGTTCATTTTGACCTGAAGAATCTACTGTTGAAATATTTGTAGGAGTCAAAGACTCATCCTGTACAGTGTCAGTGCTTAAAAATTTTGTTTTTAATGGTATACACTCTGGTTTTTGGAGAAAGAATGTAGGTACTACTCATTATTGTTTTTTCCAAGTTTCTGAATAACAGTTTTATTATTCTTCAGGGAATGTTACATTTAAAATTCTGTAAGGTGTTTGTTGATATGAAATAAATATATATTCATAATTGTAATATAAGCTATAGGTTTCAAAGAAAACTACTCATTTTTATTTGAAGAGGGAAGTAAAATCATTTTTTGGTACTCGGTCTTGAAGAATTTTTAACCCACCCCATCTTTTTGGGGATTGCTCTTTTAAAAATTAAATCATTTCAAACATTTATGTCCTTCGACAACAAAACTGCTGACGATTCCTTTCATGTCCTTTCTCCGAACAAAGTTTTTAAGTCCGAACCGGGAAACATTGAGCACGAGAGTAGGCTGACTTCCTCAGAAGTAATACTAATAAGTGATAAAATACCTACGTAAAAACTACGTAAAACTTTTACGTAGAACGGGCAACATAGCGTTGATTTAAAACCAAAAAAGTTTTGACAAGCTTCATAACCCCACATTTTCTTACTATACAGAGTGAAATGTGTCAAATTTCCATGGCCAACCGAGTGCTAAAATAAAAGTGAATGGAGTATAGTTTTAAGATAATTTAGGATATTCAGTTAAGGTTTCTACACAAAGTTTTTTTTCGATCGAATTAGAAATGGTTTATAGTATTTCAAATTTAATTTTTATTACATTTCAAATTTCCACTACAAAAGGGGTTTGTTGTAACCTGAGAACCCTCCTACCTACACAATTTCAAATTTAAAGTCAAAATTTAAAGAATTTTTTATTGATGTTGTGGTTTCGTTTTCGTGTTCAATTCAGATGAAATTCAAACAAAAAAAGAATCAAAACGGACTTAATTGTTACAGAAAAAGGCAAATTGCGAAAATAATGAACCAGTACGGAAGAATTCAGTGTTCTTCTTGAAACCAATCTGAAGCAAGGGTCAAATTGATGTGTTAATTCGAACTTTGACCTATGAGAGCTCGACCGAAATGTCCTCGATAACCACTTTTGTCCAAGATAATAAAATACAGTTCAACTTGATCAGAGCGCTAGAGAGAGAGGTGAAAGCTGTGCATAATAATGACTCATAAAATCCGATATTTACAATATTCACACTGACCGGATGAGATTCTTCCTCTGAATAATGTGAAACACCTATAAATTTGCATTGTTGGGTGAAATGCCAAAGATTAGGAGACCGGATCTCCTGAAGCGGATGGCATGGACTCGACTAATAGCTGTATGGCATGAATTCTTTGTGCAAAAAGGTGTGTGTGTAACCAATCCAGTCTAACAGACATTGACAGTTTCGAAATTTGATGTCGGCTCGTGTGAAATAAACTCCATTTATTTTTTTTTCGCTTCTTGGTTCGGTGAAAGGGAAACCAGTATAACTTATTTGAGATAGACTGGCCACACTTATTTTGAACTGCTGGTGATCATTCTCCGGCGGGAACCATTACCTGGAAGCGTGTTACATTTTTCTTATTCAGCGAAAGAAGCATTTTTGGTAGATGGTGGTACCTGTAATGGTCAGTTGAACATCACAGGTATGTGCACGATCTGTTGATTTAGAACCCATGGGCATATTGCATTTATCCAATTGTAAACACTCCAACTTCCAATGGAAGTTGTTTTTTTTTTGTTTATTTGGTGTAGCAGGCGGAAAATCTGGAAGTCAGAAAAACCACCCTCTCCTGAGGGGGAACAAGTGTGGAGATTCTCACTCTCCTGAGCTCGAGACCCACTAGAAACCCTTAACTGCTTCTTGAATATTGGTTCCGGGCATTTGCCTATAAACCGTTCATCTCTTAGTCGGTTTTCTTCTCGCACACTATCGTGCTGGGATTTATATGTTTATCTCCTATTGGATAACACTTTATTGGATTTTTCAATAAGTTTATGTTCTTATTTTAATCTCTTCTTAATTGATCTCTTGGTCTCCTTCGGTAAATTCGCATTCTCCTTTTGTCTTCCTCTGGGTTGTAGTCCACTAGTCTCCTGAGTTCTTGATTCGGATGGTTTTTCGCTGTTTCGAATAATTTCTCTGCTTTTCTGTTCATGAATTCCGTTATGGTTTCTCATTTTAGGTCCCTATAAAGCTGTCTATTCCTGACAAACCAAGGTGCATCTATTGCACATCGTAGCAGCTTGTTTTTAGTGGCCTGAATTCTTTTGATGTGGCTCTTTGCCGCGAAACCCCAGGCAACTGATCCATAAGTCAGTTGAGGCCTAGCAACGGCTTTCATTATCTTCAATTTTATCTTTTTCGACATGTGGCTTCTTCTTCCTATTAGAGGGTAGAGTCTATTCATCGCTGCTTTCGTTTTGTCGATTGCTTGTTTGATGTGACTTTTCCAAGTAAGTCCTTTGTCAAGCGTTATTCCTAAATATTTGGCTTCATTTTTCCAGTCGATTTCTTCGCCGTCAACTTCTAGATTCGTTATGGGTCGCAGTCTCCTCTTCTGTAGTAAAATTGCTTGGCTCTTTTGTCCATTAAGCTTGATTTTCCACTTTATGCACCAGTCATTTGCTTCGTCAATCGTTTCTTGTAGAACTTGTTCTATTACTTCTGGGTTGCGGTGTCGAGTTGCTATGCCCGTGACGTCAGCATATAACGTTAGCATGGTTCTTGGATTCTTCGGAATATCGTGAATGTATATGTTATATAGAAATGGCCCAAGTACTGACCCTTGGGGTACTACAGCCTCTATATCTCTTGTTGTGGAGCATTCTCCTTCCACTTTCACGTAGAATCTTCTATTTTTGAGATAATTCCGGATCAACTTGCATATTTTGATCGAATATCCAGCACATCTCATCCTATATATATATCCTTCATGCCATACTATGTCGAATGCTCTGACGTCGTCTAGTAAAACAAGACCTGTAGCTTGTTTATTTTAGAATCCCTCCGTAGGAGAAGAGCTGAGGATTTTCAGGGTCTGAATGCGCCGGTTCATAGTCAATGGGCAAAACCCACTAGATCGTTTGTTTAAGTGTCTTTGGTAATCTTTTAGTCACCCCGCAGCCTAGATCTTCGAATTACTGTACTCTCTGCAATTACGTATCTAAAAATTTGGAGGATGAATATGTCCACCAGTGTATAAGTATGGGCTGATGAAAGGAATGGTTGTGTCATCAAACTGATTGCACCTGTACATCAGCACATTTCCCCTAAACTTTTCTAATGCAAATCGTCCCTTAAGCGACGACATGAATTATTCACCTCAACTTTCAAATCTCGTATTCTATAATTATACATCCCTTCAAACGACATAATTGGATGTTTGAAAACAAAATACTCCAATCGATATAATCAAATCCTCCAATTAGTACATTTCTCCTTCTGAGTTTCTTGGTGGAGGACCATGAGAAAATTCGAAGTGGCGGATTATATTCGTTTAAATATGGATATAATGACCTATTTGGGATATTTGAAACCGCGTTATCTCACGGCAGATCAGAAATTGCTGTATACATTATACACATTTTTCGTGACGATCGGTTTGTGCATCCTCGATCTTCTGACAGGCATCAACCAGGTGTTCATCGAGAGTGACATCGAGAAGGTTACCAACATCCTCTTCGTTTTTCTCGCTAAGGTGATACTGCTCATCAAACTGTTTCCAATCCAGAGAAGCCAAAACAAGATACTGGACATCATACACGTAAATCGACCAGAGTTCTTTCCCGATGACGATGAACAGAAAAAGATTTTCCTCAAAGCGGTCATGTTCCAGAGGCGGGTTACCATACTATTTCACTTGATGGGTATCGTGGCAACTTTAACCATGTGCTTCTTCCCCTTCATTGATCCGGGAATGTCAGGAAAACTTCCTTTTTCTTCCTGGTATCCCTTTGAAGTTGAAGCGGCGCCAAGGTACCAAATTATATACACGTATCAGACTGTTTGTCTCCTGTTTATGTCTCTGGCAGACGTAGCTACAGATATGCTGATATCGGGGCTTCTGATGGTAGCTTCTAATCAGTTGGAGATACTGAGGTATCAAATCGTCAACATTAAAACAGTAGCTGTTGAGAATTTCGATAAAGGAACATTCAAAGACTTCGATGAAGCTATGATGAAGGGATTGGTGTCGTGTATTCGACATTATAACTGTATTTTGAAGTAAGTTACTTCTATATTACGACATACAGTTCCTATAAGGAAAAAAACAATATTATTATGGACAAACGTCGATGGTGTTCAAATTTTGAGTCGCAAATTATCGAAAATCATGGGGCTGGATCAAAAAAACTGAATTGAATTATTTAATTATCAGAAGTATTTGGCTCTAAGTCTTAGATTTTTCAGTATTCCGCCTGACACGAAGGTCTCATTTGATTTTGTTCCTACTGCCAAGGGTAGAATTAGAAATATTCGGGTATTGATGAATAATCATGAAATTGCGGTGAGGTTCTACATCAGGACAACCATGAAAGCATTCAAAAACGACTCGAAGAATAGATGTCGCCTACTGAATCAGACAGATAAGTCAGCCTTCGTAGAACAAGTCTTGAAAGATGGACACGTATTCTCGGGAACAAAAATTATTTTCGACATAAAGTTTATATCCGATTATGAATATGGAAGCAATCGAGGTCTACAAGTATAAGAATAATATGAACCGATAAGACAACCGAGTTTCAAAGCGCTTAGCTGCTAGTTATCAATAAGACGAAAGTAAAACCAAAACGATGTGGGAGGTATTTGACCCATGAGCCCCGGCGTCGTTACAGGATAGGGATGTAAATATTGAATCTCCTAAAAACTTCTTCTTTAGTGATGTGGTCAATTGATCAGATCTTCAGAATACTACGATGTAGCCTTATTTCGAAAGCCTCAAACCTCTCACAGAACGCAGCTGTTAATGTCCAAAAACAGCACTTGGAGGGTAGATACACTAAATAACTGCTTCTCAAAAATTTTCTCATTGTTAGAAAGAAAGTTCTGCTCTTACAATTCGGCATAAATGTGAAGGTTTGCACATTCCTTCAGAAAAACAGAAGTATTCATCAATATGAATTCAATCATATGAAGTTAAAACCTTTACATGAGGAAACATTGGAACTTTTTAATCTTGTTGAAAGAATATGTGGCGCAACAAAGACATGAATTCTCCTCTTTTTCAGATTTGCAGATGAAGTCAACGAAATATTCAGTGGACCACTTTTCTTTCTTTTCTTTCTTGGCGTGGGAGCTACTGGTCTTACTCTGTTCCAATTCATCCTGGTGAGTGGAATGATTTTGAATGTTTTTTTCAAGGAATTACAGATTAATTCATTACATGAAAAATGGCAGTTAACCTAGAAAATATTTTTTTTTATTACTTCTTTTGTGTTTTCTCAGTTTCTGAAACAAGAAGAATAAAATAAAAAAGAGTTATGGATAATAGATACTTTATTTATCAGAAGAAAATTTATGTCTATTTAAACCGTTTCCAAAAAAAAATATTTTAAGTACTTAAAAATAAAAAATAAAAATGGGTATTCAAAATCTAAAGCGTTTCGTTTCTATTGCACGCGTAGGCAACATCGACTGAAATAGGCGTTGATAATAAAGAACAACAAATACACTATCTTGATGAGATAGATTAAGATGACTGTCTATGAAGTCTGCGACGAACGAAGAAGGTCGTGAAATTTTGTGGGATTTTTATGGCCGGCTGCTGTTGAGGCTTGTCAGTGAGTCCGCGCCTTATGATGGCTGTGAATCCACAGCTCTTATTTTATAAACAACACATTGTTCTTTTCATTTTCTAGTAGGTGCTGTTGCCAAATCGTAAACTAGAAACGAAGCGATTCAAATTTTAAAAACTCATATTTGAAGAATGATTTTGAATAGTTTCCGCGGTGCATTTGAAAAATTCATGAATGAAACTCATAATTTTTCAGTTTAAACTTGCATATGCTCTGATAACCCAAATTGAAGAGAATTGCCCAATTTGATTCTTTGAGGTACTTCTGGTTAAGATATTGGGAGAGAAAACCCTTGGGAAGGTTCAAGAAAAATGATGCATGCTCCTCTCAAAATATCCTTCAGTCAATACTTCAATAATTCACAATGAATGAGATTTTTCTCTCCCATGCTATCTGGAACACCATCAAGAACAGAATTATTTTTTATCTGAATGAAACGCCATATTTGAAAGAAATTCGTTGGCATGGTTTCAGTTTTTTGTTAACAATTTTACTGATTTGCAATCACTACATTTGTTCCACTATTGATCATATATTAAATATGAATTCTTCATTTTTTCTTCATATTTTGGAATGTAACCTATTTGGAATGTGGAAATTGCACAACAGCTCATCACACATAAAAATAGTATAGTTTTGTTCCTCATTCTGCGAATTCAATGATCATTTAGATCATTATGAATATATACGCTCACATAGTTTTTCATGCTTTCAGACACCGATTTTAACTGTGGAGTTTTTTTCGATAGCCATATATCAGGCATGTGTTCTTCTTGAGGTATTTTTGTACTGCTTCTATGGAAATTCCATAATGGTTCAGGTGAGTTTTCATTAAAATCTTATTTTTTCCAAGCAAAAAATCTCGCCTAGAGACAATGCATTTTTGACCTTATTTTAGGGATAATTTCAGTGTGAATATGAATTCTCTCACCGTGTATACATACCGTATTAGTAAATGTTAATATTTTACAAATATGCATCAGATATTATTTAGATAAAAAAAGAAACTACTTATCAGTTTTCATTAGTAAAATTCCATATCATAGTGGTATGGGTTTGATGATTTCAATATACAGATTGTGTCAAATTGTCTTGAATTAAAATTGATCTTTTTAAGCGTATTACTGAAAAATTATAAATAACGAAAGAAAGGAGTTGTGCGTTTCTTTCAAAAGATTAATATGGTTCGATTATTATTTTTTCACCTCAGCATATAAAATCAATTTTTCTATTTGTTCGAATAAAATTGATTTTGAAGAAAGAGTTGAGATTCAAATTATTGAGTATTTTGGTTGTCTGTTTCTATTTCCAGAATAAATGATTAACGTTTTTTCAATTTCCCTTCATAATGATCCTGAGAAACCCTCGGCGAGCTAGAAATTGGAAACTACCAAAATCACACCCATATTATAAATTCCCTGATTAAATTATGTTGGAAACTAGTCAGAAATACCGCAGTCCTATAGGCAAACTCTTGACGTTCATTTCAGTTCAATTTCCTGTTAATTTCATTCTGATAATTGAATCATTTTTCTTCTACACAGAGCGACGCTATAACCAACGCTATATATCAGTGCGGTTGGGAAGATGGCTCTCTTCAGTTCAAGAAGGATGTCAATAGATTCATGATAAGGACGCAGAAGCCGTACTGCATGTATGCTGGAAATTTCTTTCTGATGTCCCTGCCAAATTTCATCCTTGTGAGTATATCTGGATTAAATTAGAATGAACTAGCATTTTCTCGGCTATTTTCTGAAAACAAAAACTGAAAGACATATTTCCACTAACTGATTTATCTAATCACGACACGTGTTCCGCCATCACAGTAGCATCTTCTGGTGGATGAAGGTGAACTGAAGAAGAAAACTGACAATTTATGAAAATATATTCTTCAATGACATCTAAAATGCAATCAATTTCTGATTCGAGGGAGAACAATGTTTCTTTCCTGAAAAAGAAGTAATTTTTGATCCAAAAAAGTGGACGGACCATGGAGTACTTATACTCTTCCACTATTTCACCTGTAATTTCTTTGTCGATGGAAATGTTGTAGCGAAATTTCAGGATCAGATGGTACTCGATGAGATCTTCAACATGAGGTATCGCAACACCCCTCATCCCTTTCCAAAATCAAAGGGTTGTGCTCACCCCCGTTAGGGGTTTGCAGTTACGGGGATGCCAAGAGCGGAAAAGTTGTTCATTCTTGAATCAGAAATTAACCGGTCCCAGCGATTTTCCACATTTTCATTTTAAAGCCGGAAAATCGAGGTGTTAATTTCACGCTCCTGCGATAACGAAACAAGTTTCGTGATTAAGTAAAACGGCCCATGTTAGAAAAACTAATGTTATTCAGTTATTCAGTTTTTAAATTATGTATTTTCATCAAGTATCGGCCACATAAATTCAATGCTATTTTCTTTCAGATTCTCAAATGGTCATGGTCATACTTCACACTCCTGCATCGAATACATGAGAAAGGAGAATGAGTTGCTGCTCAATCAAATGTTAAGTTTGTCAATGATTTCATCGATTGACTGGAGGAAAAAATCTGTCGGCATTATTGCAACTTTATTTCTAGATTATTTGGTCTTTAAATTCACACTATATTTTGTTAATTTCTGTTTATAGTTGATATTAATAATAACTTATATTATTTGGAACAGCAAGCAAGTTTTGGGAAATATTTATGATACCGAATGAGTAGCTCAGTGCTGAGCAAGCTTGGATATTAATTGCTTTGTTCAGGTTCTTACTGTTTAGACTAGCTTTGATTATCCTTTTATTCTTTTCATTTTTATTTTATTATTATTATCATTCAATCAATAACAACTGAGTCTGATGCCTATAAGGAAGGGCTCAAAAAAAATAGAGAAAAAAAAAACTTAAACCTTCGTCAAACTGTAATAAACAAGCTGTTTTTGAATTCATTAACATTAGGCTTGTTCACCTTATACAGGGTGTTTCAGGAATATATGACCATAGCTTAATCGTAATGCAGGCCATCCAGGCCTTTCAGAAAACTTGCTGATTTTGTAATAAGGCTATTAATTTCGGAGATACGGGGTGATTCATGAGTATTGGAATGCAACATCCGATTTCGATAAAATATTATAGGTTTGTTCACTTCAGAAAGCTCTTTCAAACGGCTCGTGAAATATGAATATTTTCAGGACAGTACTCAGAATATCAGGATTTTTCTATCAAGCTCCGAAATATATATTTTGTACATTCCTTACAGAAATGTCTTCATTGCCATGAAAAACCACGTAATTCATTCTAAGGAATTCAATTTTCCTTTTGCACGGCATACTTGTCACAAGAGAATAGGTACCGAATGGATTAATCTTTTTGGTAATTTTTTCGAAATGCGGTCCTGTTTTTATTCCTTTGGTGTTAATATTTATTGTCTTCTGCCGTAATTTTGAAATATTTCAAATTCTGTTCAACTCTTTTGCATTTCAAACCCTCAGCACCTGCAGCAGTGTTTTTAGAAAAGTGTTTAAAAGAACACAAAATCGAACTATGAATTCCATTGAAAGTACCCACATATTGAATTCAGATACAAATGATGTATACCCTCTTGGAAAATGTAATCCGTAACTGTATTTGTATCATAACACACATAAGTATTTGAATTTATTCCTCCAAAAAATCTCAACATATTTATTTCCTTTCATAAAACAACAATGAGAGTGTATACTATCATAAGATATGTTCGAAATGGAGCTTTTCTATCTTGACACATTTCCTAGCTCTAAAAAATCATATTTTTCATTGTCCTTCTTAACGTTCTGCGCAGGCTTTTTCTATCCCCTGACTCAAATGCTTCAATGAAGTTATTTCAATGGCATATACTTTCTCTTCCATATAACCCCCACAGAAAAAAATCGAGAGACATTAGATCTGGAGATCTTGGGGACCATGCGACATGTCCACCATTTCCTATCCATCTGTTCGGAAAGTTTTTATTCAGATATTGCATTGCGTAACTAGTCTGAATAGGTGAGGACATATACTATATATCATGCTGGAAGTGAATTTCCCTTATTTCAATTCGTCTAGCCATGGAGCTAAAGTAAATTGAATAAAATTTGAATCGATTTCTCCTCCTCACCTTTCTTCAAATATGTATGACCCAATAACTGATTTGGACAGCTGTGATTGTACACATGGAATATCTTTTTTTGAATTTAATTAACACAAATATGCAATGTTTGAGGAAAGCCATATTGGGCATATTTTCTGCCAGATATATCTATGTCAAAATTTATTTTATTTCAAAGCGAATTCACTCACGTATTACATATTCTTAGGGGATTCACTTCATTTGAATCTAAATTCAAAATGTAATTCCAAAAGAATTCATATCTTGATTATGCATACTTTCAATCACTTTTTCACGCACACTCAGTGAGAACTGAGCTCGGAACTGATGATATAAAATGCAAAAGAGTTGAACAGAATTTAAAAAAATTCTGTTATTGTTTATTGTCTTCTCGACAGAAGAATATAAAAATTATCACCAAAGGGATAAAAATAAGACCGGATTTCGAAAAAATTACAAGATGAATTCGTCCGGTTCCTATTCTCTTGTGTGTGTGTGCCATGCAAGTGAAAATTACATTCCTCAGAATAAATAGTGTAGTTTTTCATGGCAATGAAGAAATTTCTTCGGGAGGTTTAAAAAATATAGATTTTGGAGCTTGAAAGAAAAATCATAATATTCTGAGTACTGCCCTGAAAATATTGAAAATTTCATGAGCCGTTGGAAAGAGCTTTCTGATGTGAACTATACCATAAAAGTTGATCGAAATAGGACCTTGCATTCCAGAGTTAGGGCTTTCGCAAATTTTGGCCAATGTTCAAGAATCATCTCCGAAAGTAATAGCTTTAGCATACAAAACAAGCAAGTTTACTGAAAGGCCTAGATGTCCCGCATTTGCCATTAGGATATGTTCAAAGACTCATGAAACACCCTGTATATTATAACATGTACTGTAATGATGCCCCACGTTCGGAGCCAATTTTTGTAATGATACCCCTACGTTCGGAGCCAAATTGTATTGATGCGCCGCGTTGATTATTATAAATTTTGATGAATTTTGAATTGTCTCAGGGTAGGTCCGAGTATGTAATTTTGAAAGATTTAAAAAAATTAACAATTTATTAATTAATTCTCCAAATAACAAATTTTAAAATTAAATCAATGATTCCTATCTAACCTATCTAAAAAAATTCTTATTATATTCTATATACGGTTTAAAAAATAATTTTCATTCAACTCACAATTCTATGCTACAGTCCTTATTTCATTTTATCAATCACTATGCTCTATCAGCTATCTATGGTTCTATTTCAATTCGAGATTCTCTCTTGATTTGTAAGGTTATGTTATTGTTTCTTCGGTTAATCCATAGACCTAATAATACATGGACAGGCCTTCACGTGGTTTTCCCGTTCACCGCATCGAGGAATACCAACGAGAGAGAGGGGGGTGGTAGAAAAGAGAGATAACAGTAGTCCCTGCATTGAACTAAACTTTCTTTAGTTCAATGAGTCCCTGGTAGTAAACGTCAAGCTGGTAGCAAAGAGGAACTCTTTGCTGGTAGCTGGTAGAGAATAAATCAACGTTGCCGCTTCAACCAAGTTATCGAGTAAACTCGGGAATTCTACCAGCCCGCTGAACCTCCATGTTGCATTTTTGGGTGGTTGTCGGTAGATTTATAGACTTTCTATTAATTTGAAGCAATTTTTGTACTGAAAGAGAAGACAACAACAGAGGTTGTCTCTGACTGAAATCAACTTCGAAAATGTTATCAAATCAACTATATTTTTCTCGTACTTGAAACTTCCAAGTGTTGATAAAATAATAGATTCCGTATAAAAAAAATACTACCTGAAATTTTTTTTTCTGATTTTAATTAATGTAAAAAACTTGAGAGTTGTGTAAAACAACACTAATATCTCATTCGCCAGAGTCTGATTTTATATACACTGAAATTACTCGTGATTTGGGAAGATAAAAGGACCCCTGCTTTGCGTTCTGGCTGCACAGAGAAAAATTAATCGTTAAAGTGAATTTTTTAAACATTTCACCTTCCTTGAGCAAGAATATGTGTGGTATAGAGAAAAGGGCAATACTTTTGAGTATGTTTATTGATACTTTCACAAATAATATGAAATTTACTGCCGGGGAAATATTTATATGATGATTAATCATTCACAATTTTTTTTTCAATTATTTTGATAGGTTCTCCATCAGGTGGTTTAGTTGCTCTTCTCTGGCACTCCTGGCAGTAATATTTTATTGCTCCTGTTTCTTTATCGTGTGGCTTTCCAGTGTTAGATTTCTGTGACACTGATCAACAGAAAATATTGAGTTTTTAGTTTGCCGATGTCACAGGGCTTACTGAATGATTTACATCTTTTCTCTTCCTAATATTGAATCCAGATTAGAGTTAAGTATTTTCTTCGGACATGCCTTGAAATAGAATGTGATGGTACATATGTAACTACTTCGTTTAGAACAACATTCCTTATAATATTCAATAATATATCTACTATCTCGAAATTCAAGTCACCTCTACAAATTCTTGCTGTGGCCTTATGAAATATAGAAAGTAGACTAGGTATATTCCTTGTAAATCATGTCCTATATGTACATACATGAAATAACAAAGAAACTCCTTTATTGGTCTATTATTTCCAAAAATAAATCACTTTCGCTTTATTAGCATGTAGCAGTCGATTCTAAAAACCTAGATTTCTGCTAAATTGTTTGTGACGAGAATGAAATATCGATTGAAAACACAGTAGCTGAACAGTAAACAATAAACATATGATTTTGACATTTTCTACCATATGTCCATCTCTTTCTAACGTACTACTCGTGACCTCTCTCTCTCAGGGCCTGTCCATATTTTATTAGGTCTATGGGTTAATCCTGGGTTAATCGTCGATGTGGTTATCTCTTGATGTCCAAACTTACGATGATTCCTTGAATTCAATGTTTATGATATCCTGATCTTGAATAACGGTATGATGACCATAACAAGTTGTATCTTCGGTGAAAATTTTAATGTTTTTCTGTTATATAAAGGTAATTTCCTCTAATCAACTTTTAATGTGCTTTTATTTCAAGTTTGCTTCAGGTTTACTTCTTCAGAATTCACAATTTTCTTTCATAACTTCTCATAACAATCCTTTTTTTTTTTTCCACTCCCAAAACAATCAACTAAAAACTCCCTCGTTTCCCCGGTTTCTTTCCTTCAATTTTTTTTTATTCTATCTTGATCATTTTTCATATCACTAATTCAAATTAGTCACAGAATAATTACAACAATTTTTCTTTAAATCTTTCATTTCAGCTCTTTACCTTGACATACCTGATTGAAATAAAGTAAATAGAAACTATGAAATTTTGAATCTCAGAAATTATAATTCCTCACAGAAAAAAAACTGGTAAGGATTATGTATCTGAACATACATCATAATTTTGAAACCATAACAAATTCCCCAAAACAAAATACTGGAAATTCTCCTAATTGTAAATTGGGAAATTTGCAGTCTTTTGTTTTCTTTCATACCTACATAATTTGAAGATGAAATACAAATACATTGATTTATCATTTTCTAG
The DNA here is from genome assembly GCF_907165205.1 of Coccinella septempunctata. NCBI lineage: Eukaryota > Metazoa > Arthropoda > Insecta > Coleoptera > Coccinellidae > Coccinella > Coccinella septempunctata. Next base: position 20,780,466 of record NC_058196.1, read on the forward strand.
GATTGATACTCATAAATTTGAGAAATATGAAAAATTCCTCTCTTCAATTTAGATTCTGGATATCCCAACTCATAACTGTTCAAACCATTATCGTTTAAAATAACGAATGGTCCTTGAAATGGTAACATCAATTTTGCTGTTTGTTGTTTACGTCGATCAGTTTTTCTTAATGCTTTTACTATGACTAAATCTCCTTTTTTAAAAGTAATTTGTTTTCTAATTTTGAATTTTTGTTTTTTTATATATTTTCTGGCATTGATATATATTCGATTATTGACCTTACTAAGAATATTATTGTAATTGATAATATCTGCAATTTTCCATGGTCTTTCTGGTTCTATATTATACATTAATTTAATTGGGCTTTGTTCTGTAATATTGTTAGGAACATGATTGATATAAAATTCAATATTTTCTAATTCATCTTCCCATAAATTCTGCTTATTGTAACATGCTATTCGCATGAATTTAATTATCTCTTGTATGTATCGTTCACATGGATTACTATTTGGATGTCTTATACTGGTAAATGATAATTCAATTTTCTCGTGTTGCATAAAATTAATGAATTTCTTAGATCTAAAATAAGTAGCATTATCTATTATACATTTTCCAGGTTTTCCCACTATTTGAAAATAATTAATGAGTTTGCTTTTAAGAACTTTTACATTAATACGTTTACACGAATAGCATTTTACATATTTAGTGAAATGGTCTACTATTACCAACAAATGTTTATTACCATATCTAGAAATTACCAAGTCACTTAAAATATCCATAGACACTATCTGAAGAGGTTGGTGAGAAATTATACTTTTTGGTTCATTTTGATTGAAATAATTTTTTGTTTTAGCAAGTTGGCATATATGACATATTCTTGTGACATGCTTAGCTAATTTATAATCTTTTTCACTTAAATAGTTTTCTCTGAATATAATCCACAATTTCCTCGCACCTATGTGACCAAACTTTTCATGTAATTCCTTTAGAATTTTAAAACTCAAATCATTTGTGATGATATATAATTCTTTTTCTTTCAATTGCTGAACATAATACCCCTTTTTAAATTTTGATTTTTGTTTTAATTTTGAATCCAAATTTTGTTGATCTATCTTTACTAACTCACTTGAAAAGATTCCCCTGTCATTTATTAAAATGTTCAAACCAATCTGATAATTCTTAATTATTTTCTTATTTTGGGTCTGCCTACTTATAAAATCAGCTATGATATTATTCTTTCCTGGAATATATTCTATATCAAAATCATACTCCATCAATAACAATATCCATCTATGTACTCTGGAATTACCAAATCTATTCTTCATAATATGAACTAAAGCTGAGTGATCAGTTTGAACTGTAAATTTTTTTCCCAATATATAAAATCTAAATTTTGATATTGCAAATATAATTGCACAAAACTCAAGTTCTGATATGCTATAACCCCTTTCATATGTTTTTGTTATACGAGAAATAAAACTTATGGGAACTTCTACACCGTTTTGTATCTGTATTAAAACTCCTGCCAAACGGTCTATTGAAGCATCAGTTTTTATGATAAATTTCAAATTGTAATCTGGATGAAAAATTTTCAAATTTTGGAAAAATATATTTTTAATTTCGTTGAATGAAGTCTCGTGCTGTTCTGTCCATTTCCATTGTGAATTTTTCTTTAATAAATTTAACAACATGATTTCGTGTTGTGATATGTCTGGTATTAGTCTCTTGTAATAATTTATGGTTCCTAAAAAACCTCTCAAACTTTTAATATTAGTGGGTCTAGGTAAATTTTTTATGGCTTCAATTCTATCCTCATCCATACATACCCCTTCTCTATTAATTTCAAACCCTAAATATTTAATTTTATCTACAAAGAGCTCTATTTTATCTATGTTCAATTTCAAACCCTCTCTTTCTAAATTCTCTAAAATAATAGACACATGTTTAACATGATCCTCTTCTGTTTCAGAAAAAATAAGAATATCATCTATGTAATGTATACAAAATTGATCAAATTTGTCTAGTATACTATTCAGAGCTTTAACTAAACTAGAACAAGCTGATTGGAGTCCAAATGGTACAACCAAGAATTGATAAACTTGTCCATCTATCATGAATCCGGTATATTGTTGTGATTCTTTATGAAGAGGGATCAACCAAAAACTATGTAAAAGATCTAATTTAGTAAAATATTTTGCATGTGTTATTCTGCCAAAAACATGATTTATATTTATGGGAGTTTCATATTGGGGTTTCGTATATTGATTTAAATTTCTAGCGTCTAAACAAATTCTAATGTCACCTGATTTTTTTTTAACAATTACTATAGGATTTATATAACTTGTTTTGCTTTTAACTATAATTCCCTTTTGTTGAAGCTTTTCTAACTCATATTTAACTTGCTCCCTGTAGCAATATGGAATAGGATAGTTTCTACTTTTAAAATTTTGTATATTAAAAACCTCAATTTTATGCACATAATTCTTAGCAATTCTGTTTTCGTTGTTGAATAAATTTTGAAATTTCAATATATTATTAAATAATAAATTTTTATGTTCCTCTTTGCATATCATTTGTCTTATAATTATCTTCAGTTTATCTATATATGTCACTTCTTTATCACGTTCAAGGTATCTATTATCTTCATTTTGGCATAATCTATTATTGAAAGTAGAAACTTTCTTTTCAATATTTGAATTATTAATGTCTTGTTCTTTATTATTATTTGTAAAGGTTTCTTTTAAAGACAAATCATACTGAGGTATTCTCTCTTCATTTTTCAAATAATTTGGTATATCACTACTTTCGTCATTAGCAAAATTATCACAATTATAATTTTCATTTAAGTTTATGACTTCAAAATAATCAATTCTTTTATGTGGATTCTTTATAGGAGATTGATATATAATTGTATCCTCTATGGGCTTTACTTGAATAGCTTCCATAATTCGCGAATCCAATTACCGTTGAGGGCGCTGCGAAATGAAAACAAACTTTGACGTTTGTCAGTACTCTTTTCGAGATTTGTGCGGCCTAACAGAGTTTTTCTAGTAAATCAAGATATTTATCGGAAATATCGGAAGTGAATTGATTGATTTAGTTTTGTAAAGAAAGATCAACATTCTTTGGAAATATCTACTTCATTTGAAAGGGATGAATTGTGGAATAAAATCGAGTGATGATATTGGTGATCCACTGTACCTAGATACAAAATCCTATTATTTCACAGATTCTTTCTTGAATTGAACCTAGCTAATAATGTTGAGGTAGCATATACTGAGTTTGTGAAGTTTCTATTTAAAGTATTTCAATTCCATGTTATGATATAGAGGTATTCCTCATACTGAAATCTCAAGAGACATAAATATGATCCAGCCCATGGAACAAGTTCTACAGATGAGAAAAAGCATTCATTTGAAAGTATGAAAATTATGAAATTGTATTTCTAAATCGTCAATTAAATTTAGCAGAAAATTCTCGCAAAGAAAAATCGTTTAACCTAACTCCTGCCAGTTGAAAGCACTGATATAAATACCTTCTCCAATATTTTTTCGGAATCAATATTTATATTCAGAAACCCAGACAATAATCCCAATATAACTTCTCCAAATAATAATTATAATACTTTGTTGGACAACGTGAGATAAGAAAAAACATGAGGAACAAAACTTGTTTTGACTTTGCAGTACTGACAAAGTAGTTTCGTAATTCAGTCGACAGAGGGCGTCTAGATTTTTGGATTCGCCAATAGGATCATTGAATGAAATATTATTAGTTATTTTCTTATCATGATTATAGGTATTATTTTCAACTGTATTATCTATTGAATCTATCATTTCTGTTAATAATTTGCCATGTCGGAAAACCTTCTTGTTTGATATATCAAATACTAATTCTAAATTATGCATGGTTTCAATGCCTAGAATAGCCTCGTATATCATGTCTTTAACCACCACAAATTCTATATCGAAATTTTGGTTACCGATTTGAATTTTTAAATGTATAATTCTATTACTTTGAGCTAATTTTTTATTGGTATATCCTATCATGTTGATTTGTGGTATTTTCATTATTGATTGTTGGTAATTTGGTATTTTTTTAATTATAGTCTCATTAATCAGATTCACCTCACTTCCTGTGTCATTCAACATTTGAAATTTTACATTATTACAGTTACAATTTAAATATAAAAGTGTGGTTTTTTCTATCGTTTCAGTCTCATCATCTAACGTTATAAATTCTCTAGGATGAGCGTAAGCAGTTTTTAATTGTCCGAGGCATGTATTTGAAAATCCTGTCCAGCATGAAGTGTTATTCTGTCTGGATCTGTTTTATATGTTCCGGTGTTTGGTTTTTCTGTCGTGTCTACGTTTTCTCTATATCGGTTAGAATTTTGTCTATATGTATTTTGTCTGTTAGTATGGTTATAAGTCTGATTGTTCTGATATTGTCTGTCTCTATCCTGAAATTTATTGTTATTGTAATTGGTATTATGTGAATTCTGATTAGTCCTTTCATTATTGTTATACCTATTCTGATTTGCTTTATGATTATTATTCCAACGGTTATTATTATATTGATTTTCCTGTCTATTATATCGATTATATTGTCCATTTTGGTAATTCTGATGGTATTTGCTTGGATCATTAGATATATAATTTCTCTGATATTCATTTGGATTAGTTCTATTATTACTATTCAATATGCCTTGTACTCGTTGCAGATATTTAATCAATTCCTTTAAAGTAAGTATCTCTGTAATCATAATATGTTGACAAATTTGTTCCGGGTAATGATTTGCCAATGCTTGAATTAACTCATACTCTGTTAATTTAGGACTTAGGTATCGTGCATTTTGATATATTTTCAGAGTATATTCAACGTAACTATCTTTAAAATGTTCACGATATTTTCCAGTTACTAATAATTTTTTAATTTCTGATTGGATAGAAGCACTCCAATAAAATGATAAGAAATTTTTTTCAAATTCTTCAAAATTTTCAAATTCTTCTGATTGAATGGACCACCACAAATTTGCCTCTCCTATCATAGTTTTATCTATTACATTTTTAATCACTTGCCAAATTTTTGTAATGATGCCCCACGTTCGGAGCCAATTTTTGTAATGATACCCCTACGTTCGGAGCCAAATTGTATTGATGCGCCGCGTTGATTATTATAAATTTTGATGAATTTTGAATTGTCTCAGGGTAGGTCCGAGTATGTAATTTTGAAAGATTTAAAAAAATTAACAATTTATTAATTAATTCTCCAAATAACAAATTTTAAAATTAAATCAATGATTCCTATCTAACCTATCTAAAAAAATTCTTATTATATTCTATATACGGTTTAAAAAATAATTTTCATTCAACTCACAATTCTATGCTACAGTCCTTATTTCATTTTATCAATCACTATGCTCTATCAGCTATCTATGGTTCTATTTCAATTCGAGATTCTCTCTTGATTTGTAAGGTTATGTTATTGTTTCTTCGGTTAATCCTGGGTTAATCGTCGATGTGGTTATCTCTTGATGTCCAAACTTACGATGATTCCTTGAATTCAATGTTTATGATATCCTGATCTTGAATAACGGTATGATGACCATAACAAGTTGTATCTTCGGTGAAAATTTTAATGTTTTTCTGTTATATAAAGGTAATTTCCTCTAATCAACTTTTAATGTGCTTTTATTTCAAGTTTGCTTCAGGTTTACTTCTTCAGAATTCACAATTTTCTTTCATAGCTTCTCATAACAATCCTTTTTTTTTTTTCCACTCCCAAAACAATCAACTAAAAACTCCCTCGTTTCCCCGGTTTCTTTCCTTCAATTTTTTTTTATTCTATCTTGATCATTTTTCATATCACTAATTTAAATTAGTCACAGAATAATTACAACAATTTTTCTTTAAATCTTTCATTTCAGCTCTTTACCTTGACATACCTGATTGAAATAAAGTAAATAGAAACTATGAAATTTTGAATCTCAGAAATTATAATTCCTCACAGAAAAAAAACTGGTAAGGATTATGTATCTGAACATACATCATAATTTTGAAACCATAACAGTACCTACGCAAATGATTCACTTTAATTTCTGAACTGTGTATTTTCCTGTGGTACACCGCTTTATACTCTCACTCCTGCAAAGAGCTGTAAAATCATATATACATCGGAGGAGGTGTAAAACAAGCGAATTGCTGCACTTGTTGATAATTTACAGCCTCCATATTTACTGCAGGTGAAAATTTGCGATGAAGTACAAACAAAAAAATAGCGATCGTGCGTGAACACTCACACCCGCCCCAAATCTATTATAGTTTCCTTTCACGAATCAATCACGTTTCTGATTGAAAAATATTGTTTGCCTTTTACGTCGAAACCAGATGCCAAAGATTAATATTCCCTCGAATGGACGTTAAAGGAACGGTACGAAATGATATGGAGAGATGAACCCACTATTATTCCAATTTTATTTTTCTTCATCCCCAGAAAAACACGACCAGCATCCGGTCGAAATATCATTTTGTCGTCAATATCGAAACCAGCGGTTTAATATCAACTTTTCCAATGACGAATACGCATTCGTGATATTTTCAATCCATTCGATGGACGAATTGGAGAATTTATCGTTCGTTTTTCAATTGGAAATTTTTGCGGAAAAATAAAGTTGATCTCCATGAATTTGCCAACTATTTTTACAGAGTATTTCACAGTTGAATGTACAGGATATCCCGAATTGCTTGATTTCGGCTGTTTCTGGTACTTCTAAACTACAGAAAAACGTTGAGAGGAGTCCTCTGATGGGCTCGAGTTTAGTGAAAAGTCTATTAGTTTCCCGATAGTCTTGAAGTCGATTTCGAAAATGTGGTATAACTTCTTTATTTTCGAAAATATCTAAAAACGAACAATACTTTCTACAGGCACTTTTACACTATATGCATTTATTTTTATCTCTTGTACTAAGGGTGGAAAAAAACAACATCGTTCGAAAAAATTCGTCGTCAAGTAGGCTATGAAATTTTCGTCTATATTTCATGTCTAAACGTAATTCCTATCTTGTGCTGCACTATTTTCCAGGTGACTTGTCATGTTAATGTTTTGGATTGCATTAAAACTATCGAGAATTATAAAGATGATTTTTACGTACGTGCAAAAAGCATTTACCATTGAATCCTTCTTCAAAATTGGGGAGAACATAGAAGGAGAATGGAAATATTCTTAAATGTTCCAGCGAATTCATAGAAGTATCCCCATGTTGCTGTAAATTATTATCAATCTTTCCAAAGTACTGTTTTGCTATGTGTTGACTAAACAGGAATGTGTGAGCAAAAAAGGGAGTGGTCTACCAAAGAATAAAACCTCAGCAATAATGAAAATATGATGACAGAAGCTCCACGAACCTCCCTCTGTTCTGTTATCTCAAGTGTCTGGAGTATCTGTTGGCATAATTTATTTACGATTTTGTATAAAAAACCTCAATTTGTTTCCACAAAAATTGACATATTATCAGAAAATTGAAGAGATTAATTACCTACCCTTATAGCATCCAAAAAAAAACTGGAGTTCGGTATGCATCAGTCAAGGGCAAATTGTGGAACCTATTCTCTTTGATGGAACTTTAACAGTTGAACGTTATGAAGAAGATATCATCATGCCTATTTATAGCTTTGAATTTTGATAAATTGTCCAATAGTTATTTCATGTAATTCGGTTATTTACTCGGTTATTTAGTTTAGTTAGGTATGGGTTTTCAGTAATGACCACGTCAATTCAATATTTATGAAGAAGTTATAAAAATATTGTGATTCCGTGATTCATTCATATTACTGAACTAGGTAGAACCTTCTCACGAAAAAAAAATATATGTACCACGATCTATTCAAGATCATACATCTTACATATGAAAGTTGTGGAGTTCGGTTAAAATTTTAACCAAGAATTTTTATAGCCGCCTAAGATTATTTGGAATCTTGTGATCTGACTAAATTAAGAAAATGCTTTTCACACGTTGGGAAAAATGTACTTGTAACTTTCCCAACAAGTGAATTTCCACTTTCCATACAATACTACGATATTCAGGTTGATGTAATCAATGGGCCATATGCATAAAGAAGTAGTAAATGCTTTCACTTCAGTTTATTGAAAGGAAATTATACATTTTATAAGCAACTGACGAAGATAGTATTATAGTAAAAGCAAATACTCTTCTTTATGCATACGACTCATTGTTTACATTTATTCGCGTTACAGCTGTGCTAGAGAGTACACGTGTGTTTATCTGCGAGTTAAATTATCTCTCCAACACTCATCTGTGTCAACGTACGTAAATATTTTATTTAATTCATAAAATTCAGTGAATAATTCTCCTACTGAAATTGTTGACATCAATAAGGTTGTCCATTGGACAACTATAAAATAAAATCATGGACCAGCATACAGCAGAAACGATGAATATAAAGAATTCTTGGCAAACAGTCAAAAAACGAAAACGCTCGTGCCTTTCTCCTGAGATTCTCGAAAATCCTAAAATCAGCACACGAAATAGATTTCAGTATCTCAACAATGAATCAACCGATACAAATACCACACAAACATCTGAAAGGGTCTACAAACCACCACCAATTTTTATACATGGTGTTACAAATTATAACGAAATGATTGAAAAACTATCTGATGCTATAGCTAACGAACAATTCTATTCAAAAACCCTATCTAACAATATTGTTAAGATAAATGTAAACGAACCGGAAACATACAGAAGTTTAGTTCGATTTCTACGGGAGGAAAATATCATTTTTCACACATATCAAATCAAGCAAGAAAGAGCTTATAGGATTGTTATCCGGCATTTACATTCCACCGTTCCTACTGACGCAATAAAGGATGAAATTGAAAAATCGGGACACAAAGTCAGAAACATAATGAATATAAGAGATAAAATATCGAAACTTCCGCTTCCTCTATTCTTTGTAGATTTAGAACCCCAAGAAAATAACAAGGATATTTACAAATTAGAATTCATTTCGAACATGAAAATAACTATAGAACCACCACGGAAAAAGCGAGAAATTATACAATGTACTCGATGCCAAGAGTATGGACATTCAAGAAGTTACTGTAATAGGCCATTTATGTGTGTCAAATGCGGTAACCAACATGACTCCAGAATGTGTGCAAAACCAAAATCAACTCCAGCTAAATGTGCATTATGTGAAGGTGATCATCCAGCTAATTATAAAGGATGTCAAGTATACAAACTCCTTTCAAGATCGAAAAATCAAAAACCAACAACAGCACAACAATTAAGGAAAGAAGAAAACCAAGAATGTAGTCGCGCAAACGATCAGCAAACCAACATCCCTAATTCACCAAGGTCGAGAGGAAGAACATATTCTCAAGTTCTACAAACACAAAACGAATACCCTATTATGCAGAGCTCTGAATCGGATTCGCTAAAATCAATGATGGAAAGTTTTCTATCAGATTTCAAATCCATGATTACTCAAATGATGAATCAGAATCAAACCATCCTCAATCTTCTAACAACTCTTGTGAGCTTTAAAAATGGCTAAGTTAATTAGAATAGCTTCCTGGAATGCTAATGGCCTTCCAAATCACAAAAATGAATTATCAATGTTCATAAATACATACAAAATAGACATAATGTTAATATCAGAAACTCACTTCACCGAAAAGACATTTTTCCACTTACCACAATTCAAGATATACTCAACGGAACATCCTGATGGTCGAGCTCATGGAGGTTCAGCAATACTTATTCGAGACAGTCTGAAGCACCATACACTCACTAACTACGTAACTAAGGAGATTCAAGCGACAAACATAAGAGTATTCACAGAATCGTGGAGTTTTGATATATCTGCCATATATTCACCACCTCGACACAACATATCTGAAATTCAATATAAGATATTCTTCCAAAATTTTGAACAACGATTTTTAGTTGGGCGAGATTGGAACGCAAAACATAACCACTGGGGATCAAGATTAATCAATCCAAAAGGACGCAACCTAATAAAAATTATTATGGACAAAAATTATGGAGTAATCTCATCAGGCAAACCAACATACTGGCCCACTGACCCAAACAAAATTCCTGATCTACTAGACTTCTTTGTTTCAAATGGCATCAGCAATAATTATATCAATATAGAATCGACTTCAGACCTATCATCTGATCATACACCCATTTTGATAACTCTCAGTACGTCAGCAATATTTAAAAAGAATAAGCCTACACTTACAACGGGCAAAACAAATTGGGAATTATTCAGGGAAATATTGACTAGAGATATCACACTTGATATCAATCTACAACAACCAGAAGACTTGGAAATTGCTTCAAACTATATAACAGAAATGATTCAAAAAGCAGCTTGGGAAAGCACACCGCCTACAACAGGAAAAAATAATTTCGAAACAGAAGTACCCCTGCAAATCAGGGAATTATTGACCGAGAAAAGAAGAGCGAGAAATAGATGGCAAAGATCACGTAATCCCATTGACAAGACGATATACAATCGACTCACCAGAAAACTGCGCAAAATACTTCAGGAACATTTCAATTCAAAATTCCAGAATCATCTCCAACAGATCGATGATAATAACGACCACAACATCTGGAAAGCCACAAAGAAGCTGAAAAGACCCATAACAAGAAAACCTCCTATTAAAACACCCAACGGAGAATGGGCAAAATCAGATGAGGAAAAAGTGAACACCTTTGCCACCCATCTTAATCAAGTTTTCTCCCCAAATCACCCACAACCGAACAATAGTGAAGAAGAAATCGACACATTTCTGGATGCTGCCTGCCAAATGTCTCTCCCCATTAAACCCTTCACACCTAGAGAAGTATGGCAGGAAATCAGAAAACTCAAAAATAAAAAAGCACCAGGATACGACCTCATTACTGCAGAAATATTGAAAAAACTACCGAAAAAGAGAATAGCTCTCCTTGTTAAAATTTTCAACAGAATGATGAGCCTCTCATACTTTCCCACTATATGGAAATATGCTGAGATAATAATGATACATAAGGCGAATAAACCCGAAAATGATGTGAAATCTTATAGACCCATAAGTCTCTTACCAGTTATTGGAAAACTTTTCGAAAAACTACTACTGAAACGACTGAAAAGCGATATAAACTTGCAAGACATAATACCAGACCATCAACATGGATTTAGACAAAACCACTCAACAGCTCACCAAATTCATCGCATAGTTAACAGAATTTCCACCAGTATTGAAGAAAACAAATTCTGTTCAGCTGTCTTTCTCGACTCGTCTCAGGCATTTGATAAGGTATGGCATAAAGGTCTCCTGTATAAATTGAAAAAACTACTTCCACAACCGTACTTTCTTATGCTAAAATCTTATTTAGCAAATCGACATTTTGCGGTCAAATTCGAAGGAGCGATATCAAACCCCCATCAAATTAGATCAGGAGTTCCTCAAGGAAGCATACTTGGACCAATCCTATACCTCATTTATACATCTGACCTACCAACAAATCAGAACACCACGATAGCTACTTATGCAGATGATGTAGCAACCTTGGCAACTCATGAGAATGCTGAAACGGCTTCGGAATATCTTCAACAACACTTGAACGACCTAGAAGATTGGTATAAAAAATGGCGTCTGCAAATAAATGAAACCAAATCTGTACATGTTACATTCACCAATAGAAGAAGCTTATGCCCTCCGGTCAAAATAAACAACAAACAAATACCTGTCAGTTCTGATGCAAAATACCTTGGCATGCATCTAGATCAACGTCTCACCTGGAAAAAACATATTCAAGCAAAGAAACAACAGATCAATCTAAAAATTCGAGGCATGTACTGGCTCATAGGCAGAAAGTCAAAATTATCGATTGAAAATAAGGTTCTGATATATAAGGCAATAATCAAACCAATATGGACCTACGGCATTCAATTTTGGGGATGCGCAAAACCATCGAATACGGGAATTATTCAGAGAGCCCAATCAAAAATACTCCGCTCTATAACAGATGCCCCTTGGTACGTCTCCAATCTCACAATTCATAACGATCTAGGAATACCATTCATTACAGAAGAAATCAGAAATCGTTTCAACCGATATCAGCAGAACCTGCAAGGTCACGAAAACAACCTCATTAATCAACTAACTGAGAATCCATTCAACATAAGAAGATTGAAGAGAACTTGGCCAGTTGACTTGAATTAAAAATATAGTAAAGAAGAATATTAATAGGTTAATATCTTCAACATGTCTGTACATTCATCACGTTTGCTCAATACTTTATATAAGTAGATTGTAAACCTCAATAAAGAGCTATAACAAAAAAAATAAAAAATTGTTTACATTTTGGGAAGATGTGAAGATGCAGTAATTCGAGGAAAGATGCTACCTTCAGTTACTGAATATCAATTTTCAAAATTCCATAGCCTACTTGAATTTTTTTGGACGCACGTTATTTGGAAAGTTTTTCTTGAGATAATTCTACACACTTTTGAACAATAGTGGAGGAGGGCATAATGTTGAAATCTTCTAGAAGTAACGGCAGAATATTTAAAAGGAATTGAAATACTCATCACCAGGTAATTTTCTCGGAAAAATATGAGACCGTATTGAATGATTGCCTTATACGCCACACCAGATGTTGAAAGAAGTTTAGATTGCGCATTGATGCCTAGAAATTTATGGGGACTTAAAAGCCTGACCTACGGAATTAATAATTGTGGAAAAAAGTGAAAATCTACTTAAAGGATTTTCTTAGAACCTGTGAACATTTTACAAATCATTTTATGCAGATATTACTCTATTTCCTATAAGACATCTTGACATCAACTTCAATTTCGTCTTTCAATATGAAACATTCAACTTACCTAAGAGAGCTTGAAATAACCTAGATTTGAAGATCCTGATCACGCGTTCTATCGCCAGTCGCAACTGCTTATCTTGTGGTTTGATTAACTTGGAGTGATAATCTTCCAGAAGCTCCAAAGCACGATGTGCTTCTGAAACAAATGTAAAACTTATATAATTCCAAAAAATTATAAATTTTAGGCACAATTAATATGTATAAGATAATGAGATGCGGCCACAACCTATAAATCACTTCAGACCTAACAGAAAAAATACAGAAAAGTATGCTGAAAACTATAGAGCCCAAACGGTTTTTAATAGAATTCTCACTTTCGGCCACATGAACATGAACAGTACCGCAAGGTACTGAGTTCGATCCCGGGCTAGAGAAGAAATTTTCTAGTCGATATGGGTGCGGCCTGTTAGGTTAAAATTAACAGTGGCGTGTCTAAGGTGGCGTAAGGACACAGTAACAAAGCTTACAGAAAAGAACAGGTTCTCCGAACTCTTACAAGCTCACAGAGCTTCTGAGGGGTACATCGGTACCTACGGAGAATCAGGATAGTATTATAATAATAATAATATAATATGATAATTGAAATTTTAAATGATGAGCTAGGCACTTCGACCATATTCGTCAAATTCAAAAGTTAAACGAGCAAATGAAAAATTCCGACATTTTAATGATAAATGATTTTGGAACAGGATGAGGTATTCAATCATATACGTTTTCCTATAACAATAACCCCTACTAGCGTAGGTAAATCATTTAATTCAGTTTCTAATTTAATTACGGTTTCTCATACTTTAACGGAGACATCAATTAAAATTTGAAGTAAGCTATTCAATTTGGCAATAGTCGTCAAATTCAGAAGTTAGATCAGCAAATAACAAATTCATTTTATATGATTTCGGAATAAGACGAAACATTTAACCATTAAAGCCCGGTTGCTCAATTCGGGATTGGAGTTGATCCTAGATAAATTTTGACATTTCTGTTCAATTCTGTCAAAAAAACCTCTCTCGGCTTGATCCTGAACTGAGCAATCGGGCCTCAGCGTGTTTCGGTATAAGGAAGAATTATTGACATCTGGGGTGGCTATGGAAAATCGAATTTGAGATGGTAATATCCAAAGACATAGAGACATGGACTGAGCCTTCCCTTACCATCTATGCATGAAATATGGTCTTTTTCAAAAATTTTGATTGGTCCACGTCCACACTCACGTCTATGTCAACAGAAAAGAGATAGGTATTGGCCTGACGATTTTTCTCTTTCTATAAAAAAGCCAATTTCATGTTGGTATTGCTCAGTCCATGTCTCTCTGTCTATGCCAGTCTATGGTAATAACCCATAAGTTAACATTTTGTGTTGCGAAATTCATGTTGGTATTGTGAACAAACAATGATCTATAGAGCTATTTTATGTGAATTTATGTATCTAATAATCGAAGATGATTTGAATTTTGTATATGTTCTTTAATTGTTTAGTTGTTTATGTTCTCAACTTAATCGAAACATTTTGAAACATAATTGAATCAATTTTGAATGCTGGCTAATTATAATATGCTGTGAATATTTCTTCTTTTCAAATACCTTTTCAGGATATATTTATACAGGGTGAGTCTTTGAGTCGTACGAATATTTCAACAGTAGATTCTTGAGGTCGAATGAAATACTTTTTTCTTTCACCATTTTTTTCGAATCCGCGCGGTTCAAAAGATACAGGCTGTTGAAAAACCACAAAAAAATGTTGTTTCTAGTTCTATCTCACAAACGTTTTTCATTTATTTGATGCATCTTTTTCGAACATAACTTATCAACCACGTCCCGCAATTAATGTAGTTTTCCCATTATGACCATTTCGTACCATAAAAATACCAAAAATTCGAAGAACCCAACCCTTGAAGCTGAGTTGGACGCTACCTAATGATTATTTTTCGTTTTTCAAAACAAGAGTATTCTTCATATTTTCTTGTATAGCTAATGCTCCGTTTTCGAGAAATTTGGTGTCTAAAAATTGAAAAGTATCTGTGAAATTTGAAAAATTGGGTACTTTGGCTGAATACAACTCTGTTCAAAAGATGTCATAGATTTAGATAATTATTCTGTTTTTTCAGGGGTGGCAGAGCTCATAATGAAAACTCAAAACGGCTATATCTTTTTATCAAGGCTGAATCGGAAAAAATCATAAATGAAAAAGTAAATGAGGCAAAAACTCATCCTGAATATTCCAATTCTGTGACTGGAACTACAGAAATTATTGAAGATCTTTCATTACCAGATTTAACCTGCGTCTGGATTTTCAAGGCCTACTGGAATCATCATTCTTGGATGGACTGTAATTATAGATTATCCTTAAGTATCGGGCACCTCCAATAAAAATTTCATGTAACTGAAATGGACGTGACAGATTATCCAAATTATGAAGATAAAAAATGTATTTCTTCAGAGTTTCTATTTAACTCTCCTTCACTCCTCTACTCCCTTTGAAAAAAATTGAAATTTCCTGTGAGACAATGAAGTGTTTAATTGCGTTTTCCTCAAAAACGGGTGAAATAACTTATTTCATACAATATCACCAATATTATTTTTCATCATACTTTGACATCGAAAAAACTGGGTAGTTTGGTCAAAAATAACTACCACTTTATTTGACCATCAGAAATCATTCATGTGGCGGCCAGCTAAAACAAAATGTGAAGCAAGACATGAGGAGAGGTTCTTGTAAGACTATTCTTAATACATAATTACAGAAATTAACTTTTCAGTATAGTTCACTGCATATCTTCAACTGAATTAAAATGCAAATTTGGTTGATGAGACTCCTCTAAAGCAATATCCAAAACGACTGAATGAGAAAAAGAAGCACCCAGCTAGCTGTTAAACACTTCAAAAAGCCGCATTGATCCTTCATTCGCCTCCATCCAGTACGTCAGTAATGATTCATAAAAAGTAAATTAATTAATTGAAACTTTTTTCAATACATCCGAGAGCATTTCACAGCTCTTCGCCTTTGATCTTTTCTCCAGCGTTATTTCATGTGTCTACTCATTAGAGAAATATCACGAATGAAATAATCACTTGACTTCTCGCTACCAGAGGGGAAATGATCATGCGGAAAATGGAATTTGCACTCAGGAAAAATTTGAAAGGAAACTTCTCCGGGGATTGAAAAGCAGTCACAAGCTTAATTATAGTAGTCGGGCATGGTGCACACTATTATTTTTACGAAATTGGAACCCTCTGAACCGAAGATGCCTTTGGGCTTGATGGCTATCCGGGGAATATAAACGAAGTCAATATAGGAGTGTTCGGTCCGCAGTGGTTTCATCGAAGTGATAATTGGATGGTGATGCGCAGTGTACAAACATGTGTACACATGGTTCGGAATAAAACAAGCAGTAGCAGTACAATAACACGTGTAAATTATTTGGATTCACTCGTATTCCACAGTTATAATTGAAAGTAACTGTCAAATTGCAATGTTTTAATTGAAGGGTGTTTCGGTTCGCAGTGAAGAGGGTCACGTTTCGACACGTTTTGGCAAAATTGGATGATTTCCTGCGTATGTATGAGATAAATCTGAACTATGGAATAATCAACTTTAGCGTGATGGTTTTCACACTCATCTCCAGACAAACATTCACAAAGGATTAGCCTCTGAAGGAGCTCTTTCCAGTTTTTCTAGCTCCTAGTTCGGGCTGCTTCTGGACTTCTTGGGTCGGTAGGATTTCTGCCCCGTTTCACCCCTATGTGGCTCTTCTTGTCATAGCCTACGATGTCTTCTCAAGATTTTCTACATTTCCTATGTATTTGGGCACTATTCTTGCAGTTCCCAGTTGTACCTCTTTCTGCATGATCCTGCAGATATTCTCGTCCAATTGAAGCTTCCTTAAATATTCAGTGAGTTACGTTTGGGTATCAAACGAGTATTCGAAATATCAATAAGAATGATTTTCATATTTTTCAATATCCTTTGTCCCCTGATTTGTTCTTCAAGGTTTATGTATATTGTATACTCCAGTCAATTTCATTTAAGCGCTCGGTTGGCCATGGAAATTTGACACATTCCACACTGTCTAGTAGGAAAATGTGGAGTTATGACGCTTGTCAAAACATTTTTGGGTTTTAAATCAGTGCTATGTTGTCCGTTCTATGTAAAAGTCTCAGTAATTACGTATTTTATCACAATATCGAATCACTTCGGAAATATTAAGTCGAAAATATGTAACGAACATAATTGACGATACCTAATTGTGATTATACGTAAATACACTGCGCAAAAAAATTAACGCACATTATGGAAATCTCAAATTTATTCTACAACTGAAGGTGTCCTCAATGATAATTATTTTTATCAGAATTATGCATGCATATGTTATCCACTTTCAACGGTTTTCTTCAATACAGATGTTTTTTCCCAGCAGGAATAAAAAAAGATGATATTATCAGATTTTGAATGTATTGGCTCCATTCTAAAATCAGTTGTTCTCGATCAATTCTAGTGATCAATAGTTTTTCTTTCGTTTGATTTTCTACACTCGATCGCTATACAACGCGAAACACGCAATTTAACCCAAGAGGAATGTGTCCAAGCGGTAGTTTTGCGAGAAGAAGGGTGGACATACACAATAATTGCAGAAAGGTTTGGAGTTTCTCATATAAGTGTATCCAGAATGTTGCAGCGATTCAGGGAGACAGGTATGTATGTCCGAAGACCAAGACAGGGTAGACCACGGGTAACAATTGCCATTCAAGAATGTTACTTGAGAGTTTCTTCGTTGAGACAACGGTTTGCAACCGCTCGCCTCCTTCAAATTGCTTGAGCTTGAGCAAACTCATGAGGTGCAAATTAGCACTCAGACAATAAGAAATCGCCTCAGAGAATATGATTTAAGGCCTCGTGTCGCGGCAAGAGGCCCAGCTCTTACCCCAGCCCATCGAAGGGCGCGTTTGGATTTTGCGAGAGAGCATATCCATTGGGAAGAGGCCGATTAGTAAAGAGTTCTCTTCACAGATGAGTCTAGATTCTGCCTCTACCATTGTGATGGACATTCCCTTGTATACAGACGTCCATATGAAAGATATGCTCAGTGCAATTTCCTGAATACTATACTGGTTTCGGGGGAGGATCGATTATGGTATGGGGTGGAATATCTTTGACTGCTCGCACAGACCTAGTGGTCGTTGCTAATGGAGCTATGAATGCTGATAAGTATATAAGGAACATTCTTGAAGAGCATGTAGTGCCATTTGCCCCATACATTGGTGAAGATTTCATTTTTATGGACGATAATGCCAGACCCCATCGTGCGCGCATCGTTCAGGAGTACCTTGAAGAGGTTGAAGTCTCTCGAATGGAATGGCCAGCAAGAAGTCCAGATCTCAATCCGATTGAGCAGGTTTGGGACAACCTTAATAGAAGGCTGAGAAGTTCAGAAAATCATCCAGCTACTCTTAATGACTTAGGAATCCAACTCGGAGAAATATGGGAAGGATTAGATCAGCACATTTTAAGATCAGTCATTTTGAGTATGAACCGTCGTTGCCGAGCTGTAATTAACGCAAGGGGTGGAAATACCAAGTATTAAATCACTTATCAGCATTTCAGTATTTTGAAAATTGTTCATTTCTCTTCTTTCACATAAGATTCGGTGAAATCCTGAATTTTTCTTCCATTTAATGTGTCTTGTTTAGTCCAAAACCTTCCCGAGAGAACATAAAAAATAAGTTATAAAGTCAATGTAGAGTTAACTTTCATTAAAATTGAGATTTTCAGAATGTACGTTAATTTTTTTGCGCAGTGTATTTCAAGAAATCCAGAATTATCACATTTCCATCTACAGATATTGTTATTGACAGATAATCCACTCGAAAGGTGACTATCGAAAAATTTCCAAAAAGAAGGAAATAATTAAATAATCGTCAAGACCGAACGGCTGTATCGAGCTCCATAAAATTTTCAGATTTATTACTAGAAGAGTTGCTCTTTCAGAATATGTATTATATTTCCATCTACGGTCATTGTTATTGAAAGATAATCCACTCGAAAGGTGACTATCGAAAAATTTCCAAATAGAAGAAAACAATTAAATAATCGTCAAGACCGAGCGGCTGCATCGAGCTCCATGAAATTTTAATATTTATTACAGGTTTATTATAGGTGGTCCCTGCTAATAAGAATAATATAAAAGACGTCCCTGGCCAAGAAAAGGTTGGGAACACCTGATCTAGAATAAAATTCTGAATACGTTGTACTTCTTCTCTTCCCGTACTCTTCAAGGATCTTGAAATTCTCCTTCATCTTTACATCTGTCTTCAGACAATGTGTGCATCTATTTCCCAATCTGTGTCCCAGGTTTCTTCCTCTTGAAATTGATTGTTCTTCTTACACACCTCCCTTCTGATGTCATCATTCTTCATATTCTTTTTATCAAGTTGAATTTCAGTATTCAACCATTTGATGTATTTTTTGTTTTGAATCTCCTCTGCATACCAAATTTCTAGGTTTTAGGCTGAACATCATCAATATAGAGGCTATCTTTACTGCAAATAAAAGTATTACAGTTTCCATCTAACCTTAGCCACCTTCAACTTCTATACAGATCTGTGGAAATGGAGTTAGCATTTCTGAATTCGGTCAGGTAAAGGTAGCCAATTGGCCATGGACTTTGCATCTCAGTCGTGAACGAGAAGTGGCCCCTAATGACTTCATAGACTCCTTTTGCATTAAAGAGGCGTCACTCGAGGAAATGAAACAGTTCGAAGAGAATCCCTACTACGTGACTACCGATGAAAAAATTCCCCATCCTTCCGAGGACCTTCAAAGCACGGCTATCATTCGAAATTCAAGACTTGAGAGGAACTTTCCAACAAAGAGTCTTCTCAAGTGGCTCAAAATATTATAGCGATGTTCATTCCGAGTACAGTCAAATTCTGAATCTCAGGGGGGAACTAAGCGTCAAAACGGGAATGTACAACGTTCAATGCTTCCTGTGACGACTCATAATTTCATTTCCATCAGGAAATTAATTTCCAATCACAGCCGAATTTTCCCGGATTAGTAATACCCTCAGTTCGCAGTTGACCATCTTATAATTCATCGGCTCTGCATTGGAGATTTGAAAACGATTCGAAACAAATAATAGTATGAACTTTGAATAAAGAATTCAACATTTTGAAATCAATCGAAATATGCATCTTCGTCTTGGTTATGAGCGATTTCTGAATAATAGCAATTATTAGGTTTCTCACGATTTTTGTATGCCAGCCAAAATGAATATAATTTTTGTGCGTTTATACCGATGAAACAGGGCAATATTATTTTGACCAAATCAAAATAAGATTAAGAATTTATTATATCCCTCCAGACGTTTCACAGAACAGCTACAAAGAGAAAAAAAATCCAAGTACAAAGACAAACAAAAAATCAATACTCTGAGGTTGAAATATGTATAAAAAAGAAAAAGAAAACGAATAAATAAATATACTAGTGACATTGAAAACGAAACACTTAGTTATAATAAATTTAATGGACAGAATTTCTACGAAAATAAGGGTGAGTCTTCAACTTTTACAAATATTCGAACCGTAGATTATTGAGTTCCCAAAAAACACTACCATTTTTTCCAATTCTTCCTAGACAATGAGATAGCCATTTTAAGTTTTCAGAATAAGCTGCTACTCCTGGAAAACTGACAGTGAAGTTTTTCCAAGCATCAAAAATTCCATTTCAACGTTCGAAATAAGCTACTATAAAGAGTAAGTCTTCGACTCATACAAATATTTCAACAGTAGAATCTTCAGGTCAAAAAAAAACACCCTTTTCTATACTATTTGTTCCGATTCGGCCCTGATAAAAAGATATAGCCATTTTAAGTTTTCATATTGAGTTATGACACCCCTGGAGAAACAAAATTCCCTTCAGAATAACAAGCTAAATCTATGACACTATACACATCTGTGGATCGTTTAAACAGAGTTGTATTCAGCCAAAGTACCCAATTTTCTGGATATCGTAGATATTTTTTACTTTTGAATATCAAATTACTCGAAAACGGCACATTATTCTTCAAAACTTACAAATATCCATTAGAGAGCCTCCAACTTAGTTTCAAGAGTTGGTTTTTTGAATTTTAGGTATTTTACCTAAATTACCTACGTAATGGTCATAATGAGAAAACTGGAAGACGTGGAAAATTTTGTGTTCGAAAAATATTCATCAAATAAACGATATTCCGAAATTCATTTCATTCGATAAAACCGTTTGTGAGATATCATTTTTAATGATTTTTCAACAGCCTGTATCTTTCAAACAGAGCCGATTCAGAAAAAATGGTATATGAAGAAAGTGTTTCTTTTGACTCAAGAATCTACTGTTAAAATATTTGTACGAGTCGACTCACCTTATGTATTAAGATTGATTCTGTAGACCTTTTTAACACAGTTGCATTAAGAAAAAACACTCAATTTTTCAGATTTTACAGATATTTTTTATTTCTGAATGTCAAATGAAAACGGCTCATTATACGAAAAAATATCAAAAATACTCTTATTTTCTAAAATGATCAAAAATTCATTAGAGGTCGTTGAATTTCTGGTATTTCATCACAACGCAAAATTACACCCAACGGTGTAATTTTGTGTTTGGAGAAGATTCATTATATCAATGAGAAACTATATTCTGAAAAAATCCCATTAGATGAAATCGTTTGTGAGACGTAATTAACTGAAAATCAATTTTTTTGAGGATTTTCAACTGCCTGTATCTTTTCAACCGAGCCGTATTGGAAAAAATAGTAGAGGAAAAAGTGTTTTTTTCGACCTCATGGGTCTTTAGTTAAAATTTACAGTGTGTTTTCAAAGGTGAGGCTTTTTTGTGACAGAAAGTGGCAGTTATCAAATTGAGTCATTTCACCAAAAATTGTCAGGATGGCTGAGCTAAAACCCCTAGTAAGTTCGACAAAACTTCATCTTATTTTAAGTACAGGACTGTGGAAGGTGACTCCGCCATCGAAAAAACGAAACAAAACATAAACATATGACTAGACAATGAATGATTCAGTACCTCCGAGTTTATCTTATTAGTTGCATCAAGTTACAGAATTGTATCGTACAATTTAGGCTGAAAAAAATGTAGAAAATTGAGACAATTTATTGAAATGCATATGTTGACAAAGTGCTATTATTGTTACCCTATTTTATACCATTTGTACGACAATTGTTGGAGGTTTCGAACAAGAAGAAGATTGTTATGTCCATTGTGAAAAAATGTGTGAATAATGCAGACGAATTTTATTGGTGAGATTTTGAACGAAAATTCTATTTTTTTACACTTGTGTGCTAAGTCCTTTTCTGTCAGTTAGTACCAAAATAAGCCATTTCATAAAATCGTGTAAGTTCCTAAATAATGTCAAAAATTCGGCAATCCTAAGTTTCTATTTTCATTCACACGTAAAAATAGTACAGGTCAATATCGATAACAAATGATCTAGGGTCGTATTAGGATCTTATTCGGTAATCATTTTAAATTTTTTCTTTGTCATTTTGAAAGTTTTGTATAGGTGATTTTTTGTGAAACGCTTTATTTTGACTAGTTCTACCTTGTGTTAAAACAAAGCCTCACCTTTAGATACACTCTGTATGTACAGTTAAAAGACCCACCCTTTCAGAGTGGATGCTGCAGAATACTATAGATTATTGAGCCTTCATTAAATCTTGCCTTCTCATTCGAAAAGAGTTAAACAGCCTCAAAGACCAATAGACCGACAAGACCAACTTGTCTATAAGGAAAAATATTAAGATGCTGATCTACCTGAGAAGTGAATCTTCTGGTCTATTTATCCAGGATAATTGACAGATATACCTAAGAACTACAGAAATACCACAAGGTGAAATTATCTGAGTTTCTCAAGGCCATTGATTCATTGAATCTTCAACTCCAATGAGAGAGCAGGGAGAAAATATTCCAGAAATATGCCAGAAGATGCAACTGCAAAAAAGGATAAAACAGGCGATATTCCCAATTCCATGGCTCTATTGTTCTGTTTCCTCCTCATTATCTCATTTGTCCCTTCTTAATGAACGAAATTTCGACGGTGCAGGTTTGGACAAAACTTCAACGGAAGAATGACGGCCCTCCCTTTTCCGCGCCGACAACCTTCGCCTCCGAAACTTATTATCCAGACTCCGCCGCCGTCTAGCAAACCGTGTTCATTTAATTTTCACGCCCTACACTCGGCCGCATTCCCGCAAACCCAACGCTCTCGTTGGTTTTTCCCATTTTCTACGTGATTCGCAAATTTCCTTAGCGGGCCATTGTCGCGAGCACAGTTTGCCGATATTGACAGGTTGTTTTTTGCGAAGATGGATGAAAAGGGAAAAATCGAGAAGTGAAAGCATAAATCAGTGACGAATCTTTATGAAATCCAGCCGTCTGGTGCGTAGATCTAGGTGGTGGGGGAGAGCTAAATAAAAGTTTCATGAATTGAGCCATTTCTTTCTGGTTATTCCAACTTGAACTCCACACTTTCTCATATTTAGGAATCTGATAAGAAATAGTATCATTCAAGTTTTGGTTATAATCATGCTCACTTCACTATACTCAACTCCATTTCACCCCACACCACCCCATTTTACTTCACTCCACTCGGATTTATTCTACTCCATTTCACTTCACTCACACCACTTCACCTCACTACAATTCCACACTACCCCATTCCACTCCAAGTCCATCTTCTTTGATACAATCCAATCCAATCCACTCCACTGCAGTACACTACACTTCACTTCTCCCCACTCCACTCTACTCCACTCCACCACAGTGATTGTCGAATCCAGGAGGGAGGTGACAAAATTTTAAACACTGCGCAAAAAAAAATAACGCACATTATGGAAATCTCAAATTTATTCTACAACTGAAGGTGTTCCTAATAATAATTATTTTTATCAGAATTATGCATGCATATGTTATCCACTTTCAATGGTTTTCTTCAATACAGATGTTTTTTCCCAGCAGGAATAAAAAAAGATGATATTATCAGATTTTGAATGTATTGGCTCCATTCTAAAATCAGTTGTTCTCGATCAATTCTAGTGATCAATAGTTTTTCTTTCGTTTGATTTTCTACACTCGATCGCTATGCAACGCGAAACACGCAATTTGCCCCAAGAGGAATGTGCCCAAGCGGTAGTTTTGCGAGAAGAAGGGTGGACATACACAAGAATTGCAGAAAGGTTTGGAGTTTCCCATACAAGTGTGTCCAGAATGTTGCAGCGATTCAGGGAGACAGGTATGAATGTCCGAAGACCAGGACAGGGTAGACCACGGGTAACAACTGCCATTCAGGAACGTTACTTGAGAATTTCTTCGTTGAGACAACGGTTTTCAACCGCTCGCCTCCTTCAAATTCAGCTTGAGCAAACTCATGAGGTGCAAATAAGCACTCAGACAATAAGAAACCGCCTCAGAGAATATGATTTAAGGTCTCGTGTCGCGGCAAGAGGCCCAGCTCTTACCCCAGCCCACCGAAGGGCGCGTTTGAATTTTGCGAGAGAGCATATCCATTGGGAAGAGGCCGATTGGGAAAGAGTTCTCTTCACAGATGAGTCTAGATTCTGCCTCTACCATTGTGATCGACGTTCCCTTGTATACAGACGTCCAAAGATATGCTCAGTGCAATTTCCTGAAAACTACTGGTTTCGGGGCAGGATCGATTATGGTATGGGGTGGAATATCTTTGACTGCTCGCACAGACCTAATGGTCGTTGATAATGGAGCTATGAATGCTGATAAGTATATAAGGAACATTCTTGAAGAGCATGTAGTGCCATTTGCCCCATACATTGGTGAAAATTTCATTTTTATGGACGATAATGCCAGACCCCATCGTGCGCGCATCGTTCAGGAGTACCTTGAAGAGGTTGAAGTCTCTCGAATGGAATGGCCAGCAAGAAGTCCAGATCTCAATCCGATTGAGCAGATCACTCATTTTGAGTGTGAACCGTCGTTGCCGAGCTGTAATTAACGCAAGAGGTGGAAATACCAAGTATTAAATCACTAATCAGCATTTCAGTATTTTGAAAATTGTTCATTTCTCTTCTTTCACATAAGATTCGGTGAAATCCTGAATTTTTCTTCCATTTAATGTGTCTTGTTTCGTTCAAAACCTTCCCGAGAAAACATAAAAAATAAGTTATAGAGTCAATGTAGAGTTAGCTTTCATTAAAATTGAGATTTTCAGAATGTGCGTTAATTTTTTTGCGCAGTGTATTTGAAATTCTGTGAATGTTTGTTGATATAAAATAGGTATATATTTATGATTGTAGTATAAGCTATAATATGTTTGAAAGAAAACTACTTTGAAACTTATTCTTATACAGGGTGTCCGCGCCATAAGGCAGCGGTCGATTACTCTAATTCTATTAACTTCACGAAAAAGAGTTACAAATAAAACTTTCGCCTTTTAGAGTAGAGCATCTCCTAAAATTATTTAGAACTATACAAGTATTAAATTTGAATATAAGTTTAATAACACAACTATGTCTGAATTCTCAACGGTTTCCGAGAAATTTGACTTTTCATTAATATTTTGACAGTTTGAGGTATTTACATAAACGACTATAGCTCCGTGCCTTTTCTATGTAATAAGAGTATATTAAGATATACTAAAATATATATAAAAAATATATATAATTATATATTATATATAATATATAATATAATATATAATTATGTATTATATATAATCCCCTTTCTCTAATATATATAATATAATATATAATTATATATTATATATAATTATCTATAAAAAATCATCGTAGATCCAAATGTAATTAATATTCCGAATGAACAACTCTTCTAGTAATAACTCTCGAAATTTCATAGAGCTACGTGCAACCGTTCGGTCTTGACGGATTTATTGACTGATCCCATATTTTTGGACATTTTTCGAAGGTCAACTTTCGACACGCGTATATCCCAGTAAAATCACAGTACAGTAGATCTTAATGTGATACATACATATTCTGAAAGAGTAGCTCTTCTAGTAACTCTGGTTTAACTAATGGATGATTTCAATAGATATGACAAATGGTGCGATGAATGCGGTATTACAGAAGATTACTTAAGTTTTACGATAAAAACTATCGGCGCGTCCGACGATAATACCATTAATTTTTTTATGAATGACAGTCGGACAGTTTGTTTTCTGTTCGCAAGGCGTCGCCACCAACTAGGACAAAATCCACCAGACAAACCCGAGTCAGCCAACCTAACATGTTCACGATGTAACAATATCTGCATGGGGAAATAAATTAATTTTTCGGTATTCGAAAGAATATTTCTCCTAAGTTCTCAAAGGGGGACATGGCCCCCCAACTGGAACTGTCCATGAGTGGTTGGGGTTGTAATACTAAGAGCCAATTTCACCAAGGATATAAACCGAGAGGACGTTACTAGCGGGAAAGAAACTCGCTCATTAATGTCAATGACGCATATTAACTTCAGTTAAAATGTTGTGTTCCTAACTTCACTTCAAAGACAAAGCAGGTGTTGAGGTTAGAAACAGTTCGTTTGAATTTTAATCTGAGTTCAAGTAAACGGTGATGAATCACCCTTTGGTGAAATTGTCTCTAAGGGTTGAAACGATACGGTTCTGAATTTGACCTCAGAATTTGGTCGTTCAGTTCATATTAAGAATGGACATTCGCATTCTAACTCTCGTTTGACGTCAAAAGTATTACTGAAATAAAAATTAAAAATTTTTTTTAGATAAAACAACAATTCTCGCACAATCTTATAGAGGTCCATAATCCGTAAATAATAGTTTCATTTCTAGCATCCATCGAGGAATATTGTGTCTCCCCCCACTTCACCGTCTACGTCTCTCAGAGTTTTCCGCTTTGCCCGTGCTTTTTCCTCCATTAGGACTCGCTATCATCCATTTTCTTTATTGAATTCTCTGTAATTGTATTGTCCACCTGATCATAAAGTGCATAAGCGAGGTTCACTATACCCTAAATTGAATTTTTGACCAGCGAATTCATCTCGAGGTGCAGAAAATTTTATTGTCCTTATATGAGAGGAAAATCGTTGAGAGATAAGCAGTAATCGTCGTGTTATTTGGAAATATACGAGGCTTTGACTTATAGGTACATACATTCCACCATTAGATTCCTTAGATAAACAAAAAACACTGTTTCCCTTAACCACGTAAGATTAAGATTAAGATTTCTTCATATTTTATCGTATGATGCGCCGTTTTCGACTTATTTGATATTGAGTAATAAACGTTATGTGAAATTTGGGAAATTTTTTAAGTTGGCTGAATGCTGTACAAAATATCCACAGAATTAACCTTGAAATATAACAATTCACATATGTGTAATGTCAAGATTAGCTTATTATTCTGAAGGGACTTTTTTCTTATTTTAGCGTTGTATGTTTGTTAACCTGTCTAAGAAAAAAAAACGTTTGAACGTTCACAGATTATATGAAATGAAATGTTCAATGGGTTATGTTTGAATCTGGTAACACTTGGCCTAAATTGAATAATCAATGCTAACAAATGATCACATATTGGAGATGAAAACAGATTCAATATGGGTAATTGCTAGCTTCCCAATGATAATTCATTGGGAAGCTATTCATTTCCATATTCCCTCGAAACATTTTCATCGACTTTGATCTTGAATTATTTGAAGCATACGAAATGGTATGACGAATAAATTAGCTTCCTTCGAGAAGTAGGTATCTTATTTCTTTTCATGGAATCAATTTTTCTTTACATTACTCGACTGTTTGTATTCACCTATCGGTAATGAGAAAGAATCAACTATATGCCTTTGCTCGTTAGTAACATCGTCCTAATCACTGTCATATTCTGACCCTATTCTCGTCATGTAGTTTTGAATACATATAACACACGAAATAAGATTATACAAAAAGTACCATATTTATCTTCATGGAGTATCCACATTTTCTTTCTCAAAAATCTTGCCTTGAAAATCGTCCAACATATTCCAAAGAAAATGTCATTTTGTCTATTGCCTGTTTGCAATAGACGAAAATTCTCCAGAGAATTTACGAGGAATTTACTCGTGAATTCTCTGCAGTTACATACGTACTTTTGGTAGAATTCACTGTTCAGTTGAGTACAAAACAATTTCTGTCGTTTTCTTGCCAAAATTCTGTTGAGAATTCTCCAGAGGATTTTCGGCTGTTACAAACGGGCTTTACAGTGTAATTTAGAAGTAAGTATGAAACCCTATAAGTCACTCGCCTTATACCTTCTTCCACAACAGCGCCCAAGACACGACTGTCAAATAATTTTTGTGTTATTCTGTCTAGAAGAAATGGGCGGAAAATGTTGACAAATTTGCTTCAAATTCAAATAACACCAATTTTTTTATATCCATCCACGGAAATTCATTTTTGTCATAAAAACTCCAGAAAGTGAAGAATTTTGGGACACTGACGAAATAAGGTGTTTGATAGAATATAGAATATAGCACTACTGCTATACAGGTTGAGCCTTTGACTCGTACAAATATTCTACCAGTGGATTCTGGTCAAAAGAAACAATTTTTTCTTATAGGTACCATTTTATCCAATTTGGCACTGATAAAAAGATCTGGCCATTTTAAGTTTTCAAAATGAGCTGTGTCATCCCTGGAAAAACAAAAACAAAATTACCTTTAGAATAACTAGCTAAATCTGTAACACTACACACAAAGTACAAAATTTCTCAAATTTCACAGATACTTTTTCATTTTTGAACATCAAATTATTCGAAAAAGGCGCATTATACCAGAAAGTTTGAAGAATACTTTTATTTTACAAAACGTTCAATCAAATATTTATTAGGTAACGTCCAACTTAGAGTTGGGTTTTTGAATTTTTGGTATTTTTATGATACGTTATAGTTATAATGGGAAAACTGGAAGAAGTAGATTATATCTTGTATTCGAAAAAGATTAATCAAAAAGATGAAAAACTATATTCCGAAATTCATTTTATTCGATTAAACCGTTTTTGAGATAGAACTTAAAATAACGTTTTTTATGAGTTTTCAACAGAATGTATGTTTTAAACCGATCCGATTTGGAGAAAATGGTAAAGGAAAAAGTGTTTCTTTTGACCTCAAGAATCTACTATTAAAATAGTTGAACGTGTCAAAGACTCGCCCTGTACCTATGTACATTAGGTATCAAAGTTGAATTTTTATGGAAGATCCTTATCAATTGCAAGTAAAAGTTGAGAATTGATTCAAACAATTTCCAACCATTTTTGATAGAATAATAAAACCATTCTTGATATTATAGGTTATGACAAGTGTCAAATCTTATAAATTTGCAGTAAATACTGAATACTGGGAGTGTCGGGAATGAATTCAAAGAATTCTCAAATTATTTCTGAGAACATCGTTAAACCACTTCTGATGTTGAAGGATAGTTTAGGATATGTTTCGAAATTAATTTTTCATGAAATACCCTAATGAATATTGAGAGCTATTGGAGGTAAGCAGGTTAGGACAGGTTTCAGAAATAAATTGGGAATGGCTTCGAAGTATTCCTGATCTTTTATCATAGAATCGTTCAACCAATCTATTGTAGTTTAACACAGCACCATTTCAATAATTCACACCAGGACGACAAGGAAAAAGAACTTGGGAATGAACGCATCGTTAAATTTGTGTCAGCAGCCACGTAGATGCAAACTGCAACCGCATTCGCCAAATCCCACAGGGGACAATTTAACCCCTCCTACTTGAATAATGCCAAATATAACCATTAAATCTTGTGGAACTGTCATTAAACTGAAAATGCTCCTTGAATTATTATCTAAGTGGTGTTCACGTTTCTAGATTTACGGCGTTTACATGTTTCATTCATTGACCATCAAAAGGTAGGCACCCGCTCTAGAAGACGGATGTTATGGACATCTTCTGGTTTATGATGTCATTTGGTACATAATTGAGGGTTTTCAATTCAAGCGACGTAAGAAATTGGCGTAGATACTGGTTTATTAGCTCTTTCAATTTATAGTTTTCCGTTTCTCACTCTTTAAAGAGGTGGCTTTCTCAGTCTTAGATGCAGGGAGGAAAAATACCAATTTGTTTGGAATTTAACCTTTAAGATCAGCTTTGTGAAATCGGCACTCCCAAATGCGACTTTTGAAACAAAAATTTCGGGGTCGTTTGTCCATCGTAGGTCCATTTTTTTTCATTTGTCCAGGCACCGTTTTAGAGATATCGGAATAGAACTCTTTTTTCGATTCATTTTCTGAGCAGCACCCCCAAATCTCAAAAACTTATTTTGGATGGTATAAATCGTTTGTCCAACGTAAGTCCACTTTTGTCCACCAAATGTTTTTATTTGTCCACCCAAAGAACCATAGCAATCAATCTTTGAAAATTTTCGAAAGTGTGAAATTGGCAGCCCCCAATGCAAATTTTCGAACTAAAATTTCAGAATCGTTTGTCCATCGTAGGTCCAAGTTCAACACCTTTTATTTTCATTTGTCCAGGCACCGTTTGAGAGATATGGAAAAAAAAGTTGTTTCGGTGCATTTTCTGACCAGTACCCCCAAATTTTAGAAACGTATTTTTAATGGTATAAATCCAACCTAAGTCCACTTTTGTCCACCCAATTTTTTCATTTGTCCATCCACAGAACCATAGAAATCCATCTATGCAAATTTTGGAAAGTGTGAAGTTGGCACCCCGAGTGGCACCCCCAAATGATAATTTTTAAATCAAAATTTCAGGATCGTTTGTTCATCGTAGGTCCATGTTTGTCCACCTTTTATTTTTCATTTATCCAGATATGGAGATATGAAAAATAAGTTTTTTCGGTGCAGTTCTTGAGCAGGTCACCCAAATTGCGAAAACTTTGGTAAATATCGTTTTTCCAACGTTTGTCCACTTTTGTCCACCCAATTCTTTCATTTGTCCACCCACAGAACCATAGAAATCAATCGTAAAATTTTTTTGGAAGTGTTTGGTTGCACCATTAACACAAAATTTTAAACCAAATATTCAGGTTCGTTTGTCTTTCGCTTTTTCATTTTTGTACATCGGGAATTTATCTTCATTTCCATCCAGACTCCATTCGCAATTTGGGATGAAAATTTGACTAATCAAAATTCTTTCTAAGATGCTAAAGAATATTTTTCACCGAATGAATCGTTGGTCCATAGCGGATTCACATTTGTCCAATTAAAATTTCATTGGTCCATAAGCTCTATTCTATTCACAACATTTCATTATATTCTCTTCGCGACAAGTTGATGATATTATGTCGCGAAGAGAGCTCTTAGAGCATAAAACATGTACCTAACCCTAGAAAGGTTGCTTCTTCAGAATATGTAGCTCATTTCCATCTACGGTTACTTTTATTGAGAGATAAAAGACTCGAAAGCTGACCTTCGAAAAATCCTGAAAAGATGGGTTCAGTTTAAAATTCTTCAAGACCAAACGGTTGCGCCGAGATGAATAAAATTCTCAGATTTATTACATGAAGAGTTGCTCTTTCAGAATATGTATCACATTTGCATCCACGGTTACTTTTATTGAGAGATAAACGACTCGAAATCTGACTTCCGAAAAATCCTGAAAAAGCTGGGTTCGGTTAAAAATTCGTCAAGACCAAACGGTTGCGCCGAGATGGATGAAATTCTCAGATTTATTACTAGAAGAGTTGATCTTTCAGAATATGTAAAATATTGGAAGTCTGTATCTTTGAAACCGCGCCGATTCGTGAAATACTGTGTTTCTTTTAACCTAAATAATATACTGTTCAAATATTTGTACGAGTCGAAGACCCTGTAGATCTCATATGAAACAAATATTTGCAGGATTTATATTTGACCTATTTATACTCTCTTCAAAGAGGAGATGCCTATATATCCTGTTTGATGTGGACAAAGGAGCATAGCTGCTATATACCTGTTCTATCATTATTGTGCTCTGAATGCTATATTCCGGTTACAAAACAAGCTATAGGTATATAGCTGCTCTGTGGTCACCTAGGTATCCTTCCACTTTCTCTTGTTCACTGATTTTTAAAGCTGCTTATTATGCTTCCATTCTATTTTGGGGATAGTTTGAGGTGCTATGGAAAATTCTAGGTCTTTATTTGGGAAGGAAATTGGATCTTCATTTAGAGTTCTATTCCGGAAGTCAATCACGGTTTCAGTATGATGGATATGTCTAAATATTATTCATGATTAGTTTCCTCATTTTTTTATGGGGCGTTTTCTGTTGTACATCCAGCAATCAATAATTTCACCTTGAAAATCAAATGGTTGCTTCATTTGTCGTATCTTAGCATTTTTCACCTGCAAAGGCACATATTCGGTGTCAGTTAGGATTGAAATTGTTATAGTTTATGCGTATTATATCGGTGTATACGAGGATATATCGAAAAATTCTTGGCCTACTATAGAACCAAACAAAATTTCAATGTCAAAATAATTTATTACTCAACATATTCTCCTCTTAATTGGATACATTTATTACTGCGAACCTGCAACGTCTCTAGACCTTTCAAAAAAAATGTTTCTTCTTGCTCTGCAAACCAGACTTTCACAGCTTTTATAACCTCTTCGTTGGAAGAGAATTTACGACTTTTTAAACTTTTTTCAGTTGAGGAAAGACATGATAGTCAGATGGAGCCAAATCTGGTGAACGAGGAGGGTGTTCTAGTGATTCAAACCCTAAACCACGAATTTTATGCATGGCAACATTAGAATTGTGTGCAGGGGCATTGTCCAGGTTGTCTTGCAAAACCAAAACACCTTTGGATAGCTTTCCGCGTATTTTCTCTTTAATTTTTTCACGTAGAGTGGTCAGTAATTCGAATAGAAATCTCCGGTTATTGTTCTACCCTCATGCAAAAAATCAATCATGATTACTCCATAGCAATCCCAAAAAACTGAAGCACGAATTTTTCCAGCAGATTTTTGGACACGAAACTTCTTAGGTCTTGGAGAACCAGAGTGTCGCCATTCCATCGATTATTGTTGCTTCGTTTCTGGATCGTAGAAATGTACCCAAGTCTCATCCATATTAACAATTCGGTTTAACAAGTCTACCTCGTTTTCAAATCGAGCACAGATCGAACGCGATGCTTCTACCCTTGCACGCTCTTGGTCGACATCCAAACATTTGGGGATCCATTTTGCAGAAATTTTCCTCATGTCTAAATTGACGTGATGAACGCGTTCGTATGAAATATTCAGTGCTTTAGATATCCGTTTTAGCCCAATTCGACGTTCTGATAAAATCATGTCATGAACTGCATCGATATTTTCGGGAACTGACACAGAAGCTGGCCTTCCCGATCGGTCATCATCTTCAATGCAAAATTTACCTCTTTTGAAGCTTGTAGTCCAATTTTTCACGGTTGCATACGAAGGACATTGATAACCAAGGGTATTAAGCATATCTTCCGTAAATCTGCATACCTCTTAACCCTTTTAAATGCAGGTATTTGATGATGGCTCGATACTCCAATTTTTGATTTTCACAATTTCGTTGAACATCTTTCTTTTAATTCATTGATTAACTCTGGTTTACTTTTTTAACCTTAAACTTCACACTGACACTTCTAAAGAGTTATTGTTCGTTGCTATGTTAACGCCATATTTTTTTTTATGCATGGAACTGGTCTAGGCTAACTAGATGTCAATACATCCTCGTACTAATAGAATTGTTATTATTAGTCTATAAGTGATGCTTTCTGATTCGCTGAACGATTTTTTTTTAGGATAATAATTTATCCAACCTTCGTGTAGAGAGAAACTAAACAATAAGAGATCGCAATTGTCTTGGTTTCGAAATGTGAATGCAAATGAAATAAATGATATGGAAAATTCATCAGAAGAATTCAATAAATCGGAAAGCCGTTCAATCCGTCCAAATCTCAATTCAAAGAAGTAACGATTCAATTTCAATTCGTTTCTGTGATGTCTCCCGGCTATCCAATTTTAAAACCACATAATCTCCACTTTCTTGTGGCGCAAATATCATCGGAGGGAGGAAAAGAATTCAATGAAAAAATTCCACCGGGGACGTGTCCTCTCCCACTTTTTTCGAATATCCGATGTTATTGTGAACAATGGCGAAGGAAAACTCAATATCGGTATAAACATTTCAAAAACATTCGTTCCTAACTCACGTCCGGAAGTCCTCATCTCGTGTCACGTACACTTAAAATCGTTCAATCGACGTGACATGTCACACACATTCCACGCGAGGTATGAAAATTACGTTGTATAAATTTCAATTTTTTCATGGACCCTTTTCAGAGTTTGTTTACCTTCTGTTTCGAAAACACCAGGCGCTTTTTCGATCCGTTGCAGAGAAAATAAATACCGCATGTACGGGTGAAAGCGCTCCCCCGAGTACACAATTTCGATTTTCCGATAAAGACCATCTGGAATCTTTCCAAAAAAATTGAAACGCCCTTTGAAATTTTCAGATATTTCCCTGGTGACTTTGTTACAGAAATGCTATAAGACAAAAATGTATCCTCTGTTCCTTGCTTTGTCACATAAATATAGCACAAATAAAGAGTAACCATATAAAAAAGAAGATTTTTCCTCAAGACCGCAAACATCCTTTTTTTATATGAAAATAAGGAGATAACCAAGTTTCTGTTAGTCAGTACCGATAAGCCGGAGCAAAGACATTCTCATTTGCGCCAACTTTACCAAATCTAAGCACATGAAAGACATTCTTTTTCCTATACCCGCGGGTGGGATATAAACCAGGTCTTTTTCTGACTAGCATTCAATCTGTGTTGATTCTTTTTCGATACTTTATTAATTATTTTTTCTATATTCTTAAACTGACTCCGTATTCTCATTTAATTCTTGATTAATGATATACGAGGATGTATTGATATCTGGTTAGCCTAGACCGGTTCTATGCATAAAATAATATTGCGTTACCATAGCAACGAACAATATTTCATTAGAAGTGTCAGTGTGAAGTTTGAGGTTAAAAAAGTAAAGAGTTACGCAATAAATCGAAAGAAAGAAGATGTCCACCGAAATTGTGAAAATCGAAAAATTGGAGTATCGAGCCATCATCAAGTACCTGTATTTGAAAGGGTTAAGGGGTAAGCAGATTTACGAAGATATGCTTTATA
Source organism: Coccinella septempunctata (assembly GCF_907165205.1). Classification (NCBI taxonomy): domain Eukaryota; kingdom Metazoa; phylum Arthropoda; class Insecta; order Coleoptera; family Coccinellidae; genus Coccinella; species Coccinella septempunctata. Next base: position 20,815,509 of record NC_058196.1, read on the forward strand.
CCCTTGGTGATCAATGTCCTTCGTATGCGACTGTGAAAAATTGGGCTGCAAGCTTCAAAAGAGATTAATTTTCCATTAAAGATGATGACCGATCGGGAAGGCCAGCTTTTGTGTCAGTCCCCGAAAATATCGATGCAGTTCATGACATGATTTTATCAGACCGTCGAATTGGGCTAAAACGGATATCTGAAGCTCTGAATTTTTCATACGAACGCGTTCATCATATAGTTCACGTCAATTTGGACATGAGAAAAATTGCAGCAAAATGGATCCCCAAATGTTTGAATGTTGACCAAAAGCGTGCAAGGGTAGAAGCATCGCGTTCGATCTATACTCGATTTGAAAACGATGTAGACTTCTTACACCGAATTGTTACTATGGATGAGAGTTGGGTACATTTCTACGATCCAGAAACAAAGCAACAATCGATGGAATGGCGACACTCTGGTTCTCCAAGACCTAAGATGTTTCGTGTCCAAAAATCTGCTGGAAAAGTTCTTGCATCAGATTTTTGGGTAGCCATGGAGTAATCATGATTGATTTTTTGGATAAGGGTAGAACAATAACCGGAGATTACTATTCGACATTACTCACTCTAGGGGAAAAAATTGAAGAGAAAACACTGGGAAAGCTATCCAAAGGTGTTTTGTTTTTGCAGGACAATGCCCCGGCACACAAATCACATGTTGACATGCAAAAATTCGTGATTTAGGGTTTGAATTACTAGAACACCCCGTTTTTCACCAGATTTGGCTCCATCCGACTATCATCTCTTTCCTCAACCGAAAAAAAATTTAAAGGTCTTAAATTGTCTTCCAATGAGGAGCTAATAAAAGCTGTGTAGGTCTGGTTTGCAGAGCAAGAAGAAACATTTTTTTTTAAAGGTCTAGAGTCGTTGCTGTAATAAATGTTTTCAATTAAGAGGAGAATATGTTGAGTAATAAAATATTTTGACATTGAAATTTTGTTTGGTTCTATAGTAGGAAAAGAATTTTTCAATATATCGTCGTACCTTCTTCCACGATAGCGCCCAAGACACGATTGTCGAATAGTTTTTGATAGAAGTGTTGGTCTGTCTGAAAGGAAGAATAAGCTCAGAATTTTTCAATATATCCTCGTATTCCGTGTTCATTCTCGATTTTCTAACGAGTGTTGAGATGCTTGAGCCTGTAGACTCTTTTTCGTTCACCTGAGGGAATGCGAATAACTGAAAAACAGGATTATGAGTATGTTTCACACCTAGTAATAATTCAACCTTTGCGACAGCTTAATAATAATCTCTAAGAACTTCAATAGACTTCGTAGGTAGTATGTTTAGTTCAGAGGTAAGCCGCCACCCCATACTGTTAAATTTGAATATCAAATTAAACCAAGCCCCGTCCTGCTTTTTCCCTTCCTTGAGTAGTTTGACTGGCGGTGCGAAAGCCTATGGAAAAACACAGTGGAAAGAATCCCCTCCTGTCCAGGTTTCCACCTTACTCTTTGCTTTTTTCATCTATCGTATTGTATATTGTACTGCTACCAGTTTATATTCCTTTCAATCAGTACATTTTATGATTGTGTACCTATTAGTGACCAATGTGGTCCTTATTTCGAGATACTCAATGAAATTGTGAACTCGGACCTTCAATACTTATCGATAACACCCTAGACAACAAGGAACTTCGACTAGAAGCCATCAGGGTAGGTTTGCTATTTCCCCTATAGAGAATAGCTGGGGCTCGAGGATTCGTTACACTTTTCAAGAAAAACATTACAAATTATAGAAATTAATATGAACAATTGCTTTAATATTGCACCCTAATTATGGGTTATCATTACTTGGAAGGAAATTATTTCTGGAACAACTAAAGTTTACTCCTAACATATCATTACTGTTTTGAACTCAGGAATCGTTCAAAAATATAAAATTATAATATAATATATCGTTCAATAGCTAATCGTACAGAAACTGCACTTACTCACGCAGGAGAGACATCAACATGAGCTTTTCTCAAATTAACTTCCCAGAGTAAATTTTCTAGGAACAAGTAAGAAAAGACCATAATCTAAATTGTGTAATTCGTTACGAACTTATGAAGTATGCCCCGTGATAATAAACTCGAAACTTTGAGTTCGCTTCAGCAAATCTGCTCCACACGCTTTTCATAATTCCCAACAAAGCAATTTTTCGCAAGTACATATAATCTGGGTATAATTTATCTGGGTGCACAGTAGCGCACCCGCCAGGACCAGCCTAGCGAAACGTGCAGGCACTACCTACTACGTTCTCGGGGTTAATCAAATAGTCTCCTTTCCAAAACATAAACTCACTCCAATTTATGTACACACTCACTTATTTAGTTTCACTACTTTGCACTCTGTGAATTTTTGGAATTCGCTGTTCACTAGGCTCTATTCAGAGCACTAACTGCCCTGAGGTCCACCGCGCGTATCTTTTATGTCGATACTCCCCGGTGCGAAAGCATTCCAAACTAGCCGGGAGCCGTAGCGATGTTCCCGATGTTTTTTGAACGGCGACAGGGGCGTATTCAGAGAATTCGGACGTTAGAGGTAGTTACATATTTACTCGTATGGGCAGTTGCACCGTCTTGCTGAAACCACATTATTTGTCGTTTTACTAATGGAACAGCGGCTGCATCCAATCAAACAGGAAGTACTTCTTGCAAAAATACAAGATGTGTTTAAAATTTCCTCAAAATAGTAGGACCAGAGAACAAAGTTTTAATTGATTGTCATTTTTTTCAACGCCATCCTGCAAAAAAATTTAACTCAATTGTTTCGAGAGACTGAGTTGAGATCTACAAGTCGACGCTGCGCACGCCGAATTATTTCAAAAATCGATCAAATTATAGGGCTGGGGAGTTTTAGGTGGCCGACCCTGTATATTTCAGGATTTTCGGAAAATCGATGTGTGGTTTCGCATTACACCAGATGAACAAAATGCTTGGGAAGTGATGTCAATCAATAGTAGCTCTTACGCTTCAGATATTATTGATATTAGTGATATCTGAAAAACCACATTTTCGGCTTTCACTCATTGCATAAGGATATTCAAAATTTTAAAGTTACTTACTTAAAACGAGAACCCCTGAAATTGGATATGCAAACTAGTACCTACTTACTTAGTACTTAGTGGAACTTTTACATTTTACACATTTTTCACCTCATGTTCATGTAATGGTAGAATCGGCCAAGCCTCAATTTTGACTAAGGTGTAAAGTTATAGGACATGTAGAGAACTTGGTTACACATGAGCTCTGATAATTCTTTGAGAGTTCAAGCTTGGGAACATTTTACATTCAAATGTTTTTGGAGGGATCTATCTCAACTATTGTTCTACTTTATGAGGTTTTTAGACGTCCTAAAAATGTCATTACCTCCTCTAGATAATTGGAAATAGAATTAATTGCTTGTTTATATAATAATACTCGTATTTTCATTCGGTACCAAATTCAATTACTCTACTTTCACCCACCTGAAAATTCTACTTTGATAGCGAAACACGTGTCATGATTAAACAACTCATGCTAGTGAAAATCGTGTACCTAATTCGATTCAATAAATAATTGAATGATGAAATTCGTTGATCACCAAATTAATTAATCGAAGTTTCTGGTTTAATGAATCGATAAAACAGAATTAAAAAGTGCAGTTGCATAGTCATTTCTCGCAAAAATTCAAATTTAACCCTATTGTTTTAGTCATTTCCTGGAAGAAAAAGGTCCACTTATTATTAAAATGAAAATAAGCAGTAGGCTAAGGCTAAGAGATTCACCTTCTCGCTAGATCTAATTTCAGACTGATTTGCCTTAAAAAAAAATTTCATTTAAAAATAAAATGAAATTCATAAATACCGAGACTGATTACTGTACGCCCATACAAGCATTTAGTTAGGTTTTGTGCTGCTTTCTATCGAAAAGAATTTTTGTTGCTCTGATGATCTCAAATGACGTCGAAACCATGATCGACATCAACTGTTCTTCGATAGGATGGCGTTTCCGTTAACATCCTGAATTATGGCTAGTTCGATTCGGATGGTAATATTTGTTGATATTTATATCGACGTGTGTTATGCATCTGAATTAATTTCAACTATAGAATAACGAATAGAAGTATTTGATATGAATTGGTTTAGCGTTCAATGAACTTGGTAGTGATTTATTGGGGTACAGTTGCGGACGAACAGAGCTTATTTTAAAAAGCAATATGTGAAATTTTACAAATGAAATATCCAGAATGTTTTACCGCTTCTTTGTGCTCTTGTCTACTATACTGGACAACTCAGGATAGAATCTATCCTGAAAGTTGAACCTCATTTTAATATCAATGGCGCTCAGCTATAAAGTATAGGGCATGACGGGTTTCTTCATCTACTCTTGATTTCAAGAAAATATTGAGTAATGAATATTTGAATGAATCAAAATCATATAGGTTTGTAATCTCTTAGCTACGGAGCTAGAAGGCTAAAAATTACATAATTCATTATAGCTCCTGCAGTTTTTGACATATTCGTCTCAAACTTGTATTGAGGAAAAGGTCATCACCGGGCTTGCCAAATAATGAAAAACCTCTACTGGGTCGTATTTTTTAGATTTAGGTATCGTTCCCCATTTATCTCCTCTGGATTTTCTTGAATTAAGCTACTGGTGTATTCCAAAGCTCAAAATGAGTTTATTGTTTCGTTTTCAAACTTCTTGATTCCCTGTTCTTGTTTTAATATCTTTATTGAAAAAATCGCTGCTTAACGAGAGGTTGTTGTTATCAAAATAAAAAACGGAAAGTTTGTAAACAGGGTGTCCCAGGAGTAACTGTACATTCATCAAAGATAGATTGGGACTAGCTGAGTACGGATTGATTGTAAAAATTTATTTCCGGCTTTTACCAGCAAGCTACAGGGTGATTTTCGAATGGAAATACATACTGAGATCATCATCGAAGCCAAACTCGACGGAATTTATTGAAACTGAGGTCAGAGAGATATCATTTATTTAAATATTCCAGGACCCTTTTAAAGTGTTGAGGGTAAAAATAACACTTTGTATTTGGAATTTCAAATAATTGTTTGGCGCACTATAAAGAACATAAATGGAGATTCGAAGTTCTCAATGAACAATTCATTCTCATAAACACTACCCATAACCTTACATTTTCGTACTATACAGTGTGGAAGACGTCAAATTTCCATAGCCAGTCGACTGCTTCCATAGAAGTGAATGGGATACACATAATAGTTGAGGAGCCGAAGAGGCAAATGAGGGATTTACTCGAGCGTGTACCTTGGACTCTGTAGAGTATCTCTACCAAAAATTAGATCTGTATATAGGGGAAATTATCTAGGACAGTCTGTCAGAATAGTAAAAAAAAAGCGATCATATCATCATACTCGAGCGTGTCAGATTAAGATATATGTGGTTAATTACATGTTGAAAAGTATATATTCTCTTAATCTGACAATTTAAGCATGTCGAAAACGAGGTCGAAAAATGTGTGGGAGGGCGCCAAAGTTGCAAAAAAAAACGTCACGTGTACATTCTCGAGCGCGGTGGCTTTTTTTCCTATTTTGAAGCTAATGATTCAAGAATAACGGAAAAATATAATCTGACAGTTTTAGCAAGCCGAAACAATAAAAATTGGCCATAAAGGTCACAAAAATCCGTTTTTTTGAATTATGTCATCCCCTGGGCTTCGAATATTTTTCGCATTCATTATAAAAATTGTAGAGCATAACATTTTCTACATATTTGTCCTAAGCAATTTTTTCTACGTTAAAACGTTTTTGAGATATATGGCGATTAATGCGAGGTGTTTAGCGATACATGCTGAACCGAAAATTCACTCGTTGGAAAATAGTATTATACATTCTAGGGTTCAGTCAGGGACTAATTTCGAAATTGTCATCATAGAAATACCTTGTCATTTTGACAATAATTGGATGAATGTAGTTGAGACTGGGATTTTACATTGACCTTGCCCTTTCGCATGTGTGGCTAAGCTCCTCGCCCTTATCGCCCACTGACATGAGAACGGTTGAGAGTATGTAAAATTGCTTCAGAAAAAAGTTGTGTAGAATTTTATCTACAACTTTCATAATGAATACAGAAGCGATTAGAGGTACAGGCAGGGGAATATTCTAAAAAAATGCATTTTTATTTTCTTCAAAGTGTCAGATTAAGAAAACCCCCCCTGAATAGTGTCAGATTAATCACACGTCAACACCGAGATTAACCATCTGTAAGAAAATCTGACACGCTCGAGTATGTACAGGTAACGATTTTTTTGACATTTTCAAAGGACCGCTGTGACCTTGCGTCATGTCCAAATTGTCAGTCCCTTGAAAAGTAGCTTCCTTTGGATCCAATTAACATATCCTCAAAAAATCTGACACGCTGGAATTTTTTTTACCATTTTCAACTCTTCTATACGGCCAGTCCCACCGCGCAAACTGTCAGATAAGCATGAATTCATTATCAGAGGCACGTAGGGCATATACAGTACCTATCTTAATCTGACACGCTCGAGTATGGACACCTGACGATTTTTTTTTACATCTTTGAGAACCTGCAGACGCTTTCCCCACCACTGAAAATGCATACATCATAGAACCTTTTTCTCTTTCTACTATATGATCTTCAAAATCCACTAGGTCTCCACGACACTCGAGTAAATCCCAACTATAAGTACAAGATCATAAAACTCATACCTACATGATTATGATGCGACAATTTTCGCGCAGAAACTAATTCTATTTCATTGCTCAGTCGCGAAGCGACCTAAAACCCAACATTCTTCAGAACGGGAAACTCCTCATAAAACTCGCTGAGCTGAAGACAGGACAAAAAATATAGTCACAATATTGGAGTTTCGCTTTGCGGGTTGAGTTTCATAAGAGTGGAAATAACCGGATAGCCTTTCACCTGATGAAACATAAGATGTGCACCGTTTGTGAGCGGAATCTCTCCATTATTACTCCGAAAGCGCCTTTGTTACTTGATGGTGGGCGGTTGAGGTAGGTTCCAGAAATGGCACGTAGGTCGATTGCGGGTTCAGCCTCGATTTTCGTGTTGTAGGCAGGGATGATTTCGGTTTAATCTGTCGCGACAAGGTAGGGATCCATGGTGTTCTATTGAATTATTTCTGAGCTGTAGTATACAGGGTGTTAAACGATGGGTGGCCTATCATATGATTACGGAGAACGGATCTTGGGATTATTCTGAAAATTTGGGTAGTAGGATTTGGGTTTCCGATGTATCTATCTGCCCAAAATATTTTCAATGTTGCGCTTTTTACGCTTCTCTATCCCCATCTGAGTATTTTTGTCTAGTACTTTCTTATTTCTATTCCTGATATACTAGATATCAGGTGTTTTCCACAAAAACTGTGAAAACATGGATCAAATGCAATAGACATGGAAAAGACATTTCATATCTTAGAAAGCTGAAATTTTTAAAATAGGGCATTGAAAAGTGAATTGTTTCTTATATGGCCTACCCTATTTTCAGAGAAAATCAAAATACGCATCTGATGAAATCTTATGGTGTAGGAAATAGAATCAAACTATGAAAGTGAAGGTGTTCAGTGTACGACTTCTGTTGTTACCGTACAATTACTGCCGCGTTAATTTCGTGAGATTATAAAATCATTGAAAACTAGGTTGAAGATATTTGTCCCATTCATATAAGATAAGGAATTGTGTTTGTTATATAAAATTAGCAAAGCATTCTGAAAACCTTCACTTCACCATAAACATTTGACTTTATTTCGGACACCAAAGTGGGAGCGCCCGCTAAAGTAGCGTAGCACTGACATGGCACATACATGACAAGGCGATGCATAATTTTTAGGTGGGAGCGCCGACCAAAGTAGCGTAGCACTGACCTGGCACATACATGACAAAGGCGATTCAGATATCGCACATTTGAGTGAAGTTTCAGTTATTATTTTGCATAGCATTGCCATGTCAGTGTTACGCTAGTTTGGGCGCTCTCCCTAGATATGAACTGAAAACGACATATTTGACGAAATTAAAACTTCACTCAGAAGTGCGATATCTGAAAATTATGTATCGCCTTTGTCATGTATGAGCCATGTCAGTGCTACGCTACTTTGGTGGGAGCACCCCCTCAGGTTTTCGTGTAGAAACAGCATACCTACATCATTAGATGCGTTTTTTGATTTCCTCTAAAAATATCAGATAAAAAGTGGGGTGTACCATTTGAAAAAAATTGATTTTTTGCCGTTTTTATATCAAGTAATCAGTAGAAGAATTTTTAAACACTCTCGGAAACGCCCTGCATATCACGAACCAAGTTTTTTCTCTCGTTTTTTCTACACTAAACTCGTCCTCAGGATTTCAGTGACTCATATGAATGAATGAACTTATATGAAATGTCCTCTCTATGCATATTTCATTGGACCCATGTTTTTGGCAATATTTTGTGGAAAACTGTTAAGAGGGGACAATAAGTAAGTAGTAAGATTCGAGATCAAGACGATCGACATTGGTTGCTTTACGGATGCTACCCCAAATTTTGAAATGTGTTACATCTTTGCGCAATAGCCTGAATTACGTACTGAGTGAGTTGAAAAGTAGAAATTACCACGTGAGAGGTAATATTATTAATAATAATATTATTATATTATTATTATATTATATATATTATATATTATTATATATTATATTATTATATTATGATATTATTATATTATTATAATAATATTTATAATATATTAATAAGAATATTGAATAATATTGAATAATTTTCAGTTATTCCTGAATTTCAGCGTAATTTTGCTATCACTGAAAATTTTTGCAATACATAAAGAATTGAATCGCCAATGTTACCTTGCTGCTATTCTTAACGAAATATGTTGAAAAACTGTCGAAAAATGATTGTGAAGACAAGTTTTAAAAACACTAAAGTTTAACTTTATTTTTCTCATAAATAACCACCTAAATTTGAAAAAAAGAGGCAGGCTGACATCAAAACGTGCTTCAACTTCCATTTACGTAAAAAATTAAAAGCGGAAATTGAGAACTAGTAAATGCCGATTTTTAATGGAGATTCTTGAGAAATTACTTCCCTTCAATAACTCAGTATCAGGAATAGGGCTTTAGAAAAAATGCTCAGATGGTGATAGAGAAGCGAAAAAATTTATAATAAATAGGGTGTTCATTTGAAATAACGAAGTTTTTCGTATGAGCGGCTACGTTTGCAACAAACTGAAATGCAGTTCGTCAACCGAGAAAAAAATCGTGAACTTAGCAGTATATTCTATACCATACTTGCTCTGATCACATTTATTTCAATATGGTGGTGACTATATTCACCACAAATTCAGAAAAAGATACATATTGTTAAAAATTTACCGTAGGCACCGTAAGCATAAGCGGGTTACGCTTATGCTTCCTTCAGCGCTATTTAGGAGTAGTGATAACGTGCGTTGAAAAAAATTCGTCGACAAGTAGGCTATGGAATTTTGAACGACGTGTCTTGAAGTTTGAAAAGTAATTCTAAGCTTTTGCTGTAATATTTTCCAGGTGAACTGTCAAGTTAAAGCGAGTTAAAGTTAGCATTTTGGATTGTTGTTGAATTAAAATTATCAGGAAATTATAAAGATGGTTTTTACGGACGTGCGAAAAGCATTTATTATTGAATGCTACTTCAAAATTGGGGAGAAAACGGAAAGAGAGTGGAAATATTCTTTAATGTTCTAGAGACATCGAGAGAGACATGTATATCCCAATGTTCAAGCAAAAAAAGTAGTGGTCGACCAAAGAAGAAAACCTCAGAGTTATTCAGCAATAATGAAAATATGTTGACAAAAGACTGAAGAACAAGAAGAGTATCTGTTGGCATATTTTATGTCACAAAATTTTGAATGAAAGGCATCAGTTGGTTTTCAAGGGAATTGAGGTTATCAGAAAATTGAAAAGATTGATTACCTATCTTTGTAGTATCCAAAAAAATTGTTCGGTATGCATCAGTCAATGGCAAAATGTGGAAACTATTTTCTTTTATGGAACTTTAACATTAGAACGTTATGGATAAGGAGAAAGGATCATATATCTTTTTATAGCAAAATTGAATTTTGATAAATTGTCCACTATATATTTTCATATAATTCAGTTCTTTAGTTTAGTCATGGATTATAGAGAATTAATAAACATATTGAGATTTTTACTGTGCTTAATTCATATTACTGAAAAAGGTAGAACCTTTTTACAAAAAAAAAAACATTCCCTTCAAGATTCATGTCTCTTGTGTATGAAAATAGTGGAAATCAGTTAAAAGTTTTACCAGGATTTTTTCTAACCGCCTCAAATTGTTTGTATTCTTGTGATCTGACTCAATGGAAAAAATGCTTTTCGCACTTTGGGCGAAATTTAACTTTTCCTTTGAAATGCCTTTCCATTTTCCATACAAAATTACTATGTATAGTTTAATAAGATAAGATAAGATAAGATGTATGTATTCTGAACATGCAGTAAGAGTCAGTGTATACAAAAAACGATGGCACATATAACAATCAAAAACGTAAGTATATAAACAAATAAAAATTAAGAGGTAGCAAGTCACTCGAAATCATTGTTTTGATAATTACCATCCAAGAATTCTTGCACAGAATAAAAGGCTCTCGAAGACAAAAATTTTCCTACTTTAAACTTGAATTTGTTTACTGACAGATCTCTAATTTCCCTGGGAATTTGTTGAAAAATTTTACTGCAGTGCAATTAGGAGACTTCTCGAATGTAAAGGTCCTGTGGGCAGAGGACCTTATTAAGTGACCATGTCTTGTTTCACAATTATGACTAGATGATACAGTTTGTGAGTCACTTAAGAAATTTCTGAAATGTAAAACTGCTCTAAAAATAAAAATTGATTGAGCAGTCAGCAAATGTTATCATTGTTTACATTTTGGGAAGATGAAGTAATGCAAGAAAAGACGACCTACGTTCAGACGCCGAATATTAACGTTTCAAATTCCATAGCCTACTTGACGACGAATTTTTTTGAACGCACGTTAGTAAGAAGTAATGAAATTATATTCACGAAAGACGACGATATCCATCTTCAAACTTAAGACCCTCAGAAATATTGCCGACCTTGTATAAAGTCTTGTATATCGATGATATGTATACTTCATTCAAATTTATTTTAGCAGTCGGTTGGCCATGAAATAATTTTCTCAAGTTTTTGTAACTAGAACGAAGTTAGGTTGGCACTCATGAAATGTCGTTAATGTCATAACGCCGTCGCCACAACTAATAGGGAACTCTAACGATTTGTCAAAATCAGCTAAGCGTTCGTTGCCGTGGGGCACACAAGCTTTTCCCTGCATTGATTCGCATGCTGTTTTGGTCGAGTATTGTGATTTGTGCATGTTTTTGGAAAAAATGTTCTTCCTGACGTTATATTAGAGTGATAAATCTATAACTTTCTCAGAAATGCCTCTTTATAGTGATAATAAAAAGCTTTATGTGCCCCACGGTAACGAACAATCAGCTGATTTTGACAAATCATTAGAGTACCCTATATCAATTCTTATTACGAAAATGCAGAAAGTGATTGAAAAAAGAGACAGGGTTTCAGGAAGTGCTATTTAGAATTCAGGTCCGCTCATTCAAATAGTCATACCCTGATATTCTAAAATCCACAATACGTCAGACGATAGAGAGCATATTCAATGTAAGAGAATTTATATAATGTTTCATCTGAATCTAAACGACATATATTTCAGCTGGATATTTCCACAATCAGATTGTGAATGAAGAGGATGACAAAGAATTTCCTTCTATTGGGAGACCCAAAAAAGTGGTGGCATTTGAGAATTTTATGCTTGGGTGAATTAAAGCGAAAAGTTTACTTTCGATTTTCGATAAATGTCATCGGAGAATAAGTTCCCTAAAATGGATTTTTCTATTTTTCATTTGACTTGTCCTATACAATGTCAATGTCTTAAGGTACTAATAAATACCTATAATTATTATTACATTAATGTATTAAGATGAATAGCCACAAATACGCGCAAGTTGCCCTGTTACTTGTTTATTCATGTGAAATTTTTGTTCAAAGGTGAAGTTCATCTTAACTTGAAACTTCAATTCAATTTACTTATATGGATGCAAGATGATTTTTGTTGAAGAATTTAACATTCTTGTAATTATCTGTTAATTCCTTCGGGAGATTCCCATTCCCAACCACTGCATTATATGCATTTAATCTTCGAATTAATATTTTTGAAATCTACAAATGATGTAACATATTCAAACTTTAGCCAAAGAAGATAACGAACATTAACTATCCTCAAGCTAGTACATATTATGATATTATACTGATCTCTTGTATTTTCCATGCAAATAACTGGATTTGGTATGACTTCAACCAGTTTGTATAAACTTCAATTATGTTCGTCACATATTTTCCGAAGAGATTCGACATGGTGATAAAATACGTAATAACAGAAACTTTTACGTAGAACGGGCAACATAGCGTTGATTCAAAATCCAAAAATGTTTTGACAAGCTTCATAATCGCACATTTTCGTACTATACAGAGTGAAATGTGTCAAATTTCCATGGCCAACCGACTGCTAAAATAAAAGTGAATGAAGTATATGTATGAAATATTTGGCAGTTGAGAAAACCTACAAACGACCTTATGAACCAACGGAATTCAATAACTTATGATAGGATAAAAATAATTCCGTGACGTCACCAGGCAAAAAAAATTCTATAGATCGAGATCGTGTCGCCAAATTTGTAACGCGGAAATGCGTGCAGACTAAGTCCCTCCACCGGCACGCAATTCCTCAGCACCACCACGAGGCCGTAAGGCACAACAACGCGACTTCGAACGTAACCAAAATGAACCACCATCACCTGTGACTCTATAGATCCTGTGGTGATATATCTGCCGGTTGTTCCTGAAGCAGTCCTGGTACATGGTGCCCTTATCCCGTCCCGTTTCACGGAGGCGACACTGTAAACCGGTCACGTGCGCCACGTCGACCTCCTCGACGGTATGGCTCCGGCACGAACTGCGGCAAGGACGAAATTCCAGAATCGATGTGCGGCATCGGCGCGTTCCCGGAGGCGGGACTGGCCGGATGAACACGTGTTCCGCGGCAGAAAGAGGTAAGGATGCGAAAATGTCGGTATTACACGGTCTGGAAGAATTGGGAAGCGTCCCGGTCGTGGGCGAGACCGGGGCGCTTCTTTCATCTTTGCCGCAGGTCAGCGCCGCTCCGAATTCCGGATAATGGATGGCATATCAAAGTGGAGTTTGCAGAGTAATTGGGAAACTAATAACTACACCCAAGTTGGTAAGTTGCGGAGTGCGGGACAGGCCATTGAGTTGATGAAATTGCCGCAAATCTTAATCAAGTGTTAATTTTTTTCAAGGTGTTCAAGGGGATTGAAAAATAATGTCGGTTTTCCGCCTGTCGATATTTATTTATGATTCCATGCTAATTGTGTAATCCAAAGTTGTGCCAAAGTAGTGATGCCAACGGAACCAACAAGAAGAATCTCTCCTACCTAATGTCTCTTTACGTCTAGTCGATAGAATATGAAGACTCGTCTCGTAGAACCTAGTCCCTTGTGTCTCGATTCTCGTCAATCAGGAATTTCTTAATCGGGTGGTTTTTTCCTCGCCATTTTTGCCATCTTTACTACAGTCTCATCTTTTAACGCCAATAAGGTATGAAGTCTCGTCTCGAGTCTCTTGCGAGTCTCATAAAAGTAGCGTAGTCTCGTCGTTCATAACGTTTTGCGAGAACGAAATATTCCAATTTGATATAATTATCAAATTTGAATATTACGAGGATATATTGATATCTAGTTAGCCTAGACCAGTTCCATGCATAAAAAATACTCCGTTATCATAGCAACGAACAATAACACATTAGATGTGTCAGTGTGAAGTTTGAGGTCAAAAAAGTAAACCAGAGTTACGCAATAAATCAAAAGAAAGAAGATGTCCACCGAAATTGTGAAAATCGAAAAATTGGAGTATCGAGCCATCATCAAGTACCTGTATTCAAAAGGGTTAAGAGGTAAGCAGATTTACGAAGATATGCTTAATACCCTTGGTGATCAATGTCCTTCGTATGCGACCGTGAAAAATTGAACTGCAAGCTTCAAAAGACGTAAATTTTCCATTGAAGTTGATGACCGATCGGGAAGGCCAATTTCTGTGTCAGTCCCCGAAAATATCGATGCAGTTCATGACATGATTTCATCAGACCGTCGACTTGGGCTGAAACGGATATCTGAAGCACTGAATATTTCATACGAACGCGTACATCATATAGTTCATCATATAGTTCACGTCAATTTGGACATGAGAAAAATTGCTGCAAAATTTATCCCCAAATGTGTGAATGTTGACCAAAAGCCTGCAAGGGTAGAAGCATCGCGTTCCACCTGTGCTCGATTTGAAAACGATGTAGACTTCTTAAACCGAATTGTGACTATGGATGTGACTTGGGTATATTTCTACGATCCAGAAACAAAGCAACAATAGATGAAATGGCGACACTCTGGTTGCCCAATATCTGAGAAGTTTCGTGTACAAAAATCTGCTGGAAAAGTTCTTTCTTCAATTTTTTGGGATTGCCATGGAGAAATCATGATTGATTTTCCGGAGATTACTATTCGACATTAGTGTCCACTCAACGGGAAAAAATTGAATAGAAAAGACGCGGAAAGCTATCCAAAGGCTTTTTGTTTTTGAAGTAAAACGCCCCTTCACACAAATCTCATGCTGCCATGCAAAAAATTCGTGATTTAGGGTTTGAATTACCAGAACACCCCCATTATTCACCAGATTTGGCTCCATCCGACAATCATCTCTTTCCTCAACTGAAAAAAAGTTTAAAATGTCGTAAATTTTCTTCCCACGAGAAGGTAATAAAAGCTGGGGAGGTCTGGTTTGAAGATCAAGAAGAGAAATTTTTTTTGAAAGGTCTAGAGACGTTGTAGGTTCGCTGTAATAAATGTATCTAATTAAGAGGAGAATATGTTAAGTAATGAAATATTTTGACATTGAAATTTTGTTTGGTTCTACAGTAGGCTAAGAATTTTTCAATATATCCTCGTATAACTCAGACTCTAGTTAATCTACCGGGAAATTTTTCCAATTCTTTGCCTTTGGAAGTATAATAACAGAATGTTTTCAAAGGTGAGGCTTTTTTTGACAGAAGGTGGAACTAATAAAAATAAGTCGTTTAATCAAAACTTATAAAATATAAAATATCCAAGATGGCTGAGATACAACCCCAAGAAGTTCGACAAAATTCCATTGAATTTCAAGTACGGGACTGTGGAAGGTGACTCCGGCATCGCAAAAACGAAACAAAACATAAACATATGGCTGGACATTGAATGGTTCAGTACCAAGTTCATCGGATTAGATGCACCAGATCACTTTTGAGAGAATCATTATTGTTGTATCGTGCAATTTAGGGTGAAAAAAAATGTAGAAAATCGAGGCAGTTTCTTGAAAGTGCTTATGCTGTTTCCTCATTTTTACGACAATTGTTGGAATGTTCGAACAAGAAGATTGTGATGCCCATCGTAAAAAAATTCGTGACTAATTAAGACGAATTTTATTGGTGAAATTTTGAAGTAGGTATTATTCTATTTTTTACACTTGTGTCCTAAGTCTCTTCTGAGAATCAGCGATTTCATAAAATCTTGTGAGCCATTTCATCAAATCGTGTAAGTTACTAAAAAATAATGAGAACAATTCGGCAATCCTAAGTTTCCATTTTCATTACCACGTAAATATCCTACGAGCCAGTATCCTAAACGAAACCACATGGTCAAATCAGGAGATAAATTTTTTCCCATTGCTTTGCGATAATTCAGCTAACAAACGGTCTAGGGTCGTATTAGGATCTATTTCAGTAATCATTTTCAATTTTTTTTTTCAACTTTGTCATTTTGAAAGTTTTGTATGGGTGATTTTTGGTGAAACGCTTCATTTTCACCAGTTCTACCTACTGTTGAAATAAAGTCACACCTTCAAATACACCCTATATTATCATTAGTTCAGGCAACATCTGTTTCACATCACGATCTATTCAGTTCCTTAGTGTCCCAATACTTCTAGTGAAGGATAGGAATCGAAAAGTAGTGGTCGTATTCTTGACCAAGATACTCAATCCAAATTTCTCAACTGAATTCAACCATTGTTAATATCAGTTCTAGTAATCCTGACAAGGAGTATTGGATATTCCATGAAAAATGTAATCGTCTGCCTATGGATTGCGATCTCCATGCGAAAACCCCACTTCCGATAATACGATGCAGATATAGGATATGGAATAATAGGAGTAATGATCATATTTCGGGGAATTATGAAGTTGAAACAACCTTGCAATTCTATCGTGTACACTTTACAGGATAAATATTTGTTAAACCACTGATATCGCTCGGGCTTGCTACATTTCACATCCCATCTAATCGCCTGGATCAACGCGGTATCCTGCATCCGTTTCATTGTGACCGAGTGTTCAATTAGCTTGATGTTGACTGACATCGGATCACCCACTGGAGCTGATAGCACTGACCGACCGACGGGCAAACCGTCAAAGGAAAATTAACCCGAGTTTTTCGGATGAACTGTTAGAAATGGCTAGTGTGGTCGTGTGTCCTGCTAGTAAGAGCCGCGTGTTGTCGTATGTTATTTTAATTATCAGAAATCCACCTGAACTCGGAAGCAATACACGGTGTCACAGAAATCTGGCAAATAGACAGGGTGTTTTCAAAGGGGAGGTTTTTTTTGACAGAAGGTAGATGTAATCGAAATAAGTCATTTACCCACAAATTTTCTATATGAAATATACAAGATGGCTGAGCTACAACCCCTAGAAGTTCGACAAAATTTCATTAAATTTCAAGTACCTATGGGACTGTGTAAGGTGACTCCGGCATCGCAAAAACGAAACAAAACATATATGGCTGAACAATGAAATGAATGGTTCAGTACTTGCGAGTCGGTCTGATCAGTTGCATCAGGTCACTTGAAAAAATTGTTGGATCGTGCGATTTATGGCAAAAAAAAACTGAGACGGTTTGTTGAAACTTCTTATGTTGACAAAGTGCTAATATTGTTTCCCTATTTCATCCCATTTTTACGACGACTGTTGGAGAGTTCGAACGAGAAGAAGATTGTTATCATTGCGAAACAAATTGTGAATTAAACTGCTCCACAAGAGTTAGGGATATCGTATTCAATCGTTTTTAAAAGTATGTAATCTTCGAGAAAATCGCTGTAAAATCATTTAAAACTCAATAACAACTTGAATCGATCCAATGAAAATCCGTATGAGACATTTCGTCAATCTGGTCGCCTTTTTTCTGAAGTTTGGTTCTTTGCATATGCTTCATGAATGTTCTTATTTTGAAATGAAGTAAGTTTATCAACGGCTTCGATTTGAAACGAGTTTTCTGAAAATGCCAAGACGTAAATTAACAAACGCTGAGGCTAATAGGGCTATCAGAATTCTTCAGGGTGGCCTAACTCAGGTTTTTGTAGCGGAAAGGCTCCAAGTCAGCCAAAGTGTGATATCTCGACTTTGGAATAGGTTCAGGGAGACAGGTTCCGTGTTGGAAAGACCAAGGCTTGGTGGGCGACGAAAAACAACACATGCTCAGGATCGTTTCATCACCGTTTCGGCGGGAAGAAACCCTGCATCTACGTGTAGAATGCTACGGAATACTTGGGAGAGGTGAATCTAGGTTCTAGACGTCCATTAAGAGGAGTTCCATTAACCATAAGCGTCGAAGACTGGAATGGGCAAGGCAACATATCAATTGGAACAATCAATGGCGTAGTGTCCTTTTCACTGATGAATCCAGATATGGACAATTGTCAGATTCTCGAAGAATAAAGGAATGGACAATCCCACGCATACCCCGTAATCCTCGCTATGTCCAAGAAGTCCATCCATTCCGAGGGGGAATATGACCGCCTTACACTTAATGGAGCATGTCATTGACAATGTTGTGCCAAATTTTCACGCTGCTATTGGTGAAACTTCAATTTCTAGACGATAACGCTAGATCGCACCGTGCAGCCATAGTAGAGAATGCGCGCGAGGAGCTTGGTATTCCACATTTACCAATACCTCCGCACTCAAAAAAATTGAATTGCATAGAACATGCATGGGATATGCTCCAAAGAAGATTAGATAATCATCAACCTACCCCAGAAACCTTAAATTATCTGAGATAGTCTTAAAATGCTTGAATTCTCTGGGAATGAAATTTCGTTATTTTACTCGATTTTTCTTAACCGCCCTGTATACGCTGCAGACCTACAGGTTCAAATTAATTTGCAACAATCATATTAATATGAATTTTCATCACAAAAATCTTATTTTAACTATATTTTTTTGCAATTTTAGTCAATATCCCTAACTCATGTGGAGCAGTTTATTAGGACGAATTTTATTGGTGTGATTTTTAACTAATATTCTATTTTTTTCCTCTTGGTCCTAAGTATTTTTCTGTGGTATCGAAAGGAGAAATTTCATAAAATCGTTTAAGTTAGGTACTGAATAATAAGAAAAATGATCTAGGGTTGTATCAGGATCAATTTCAGTAATCATTTTCAATTTTTTTTCAACTTTGTCATTTTGAAAGTTTTGTATAGGTGATTTTAGGTGGAACGCTTTATTTTGACCAGTTCTAACTTCTATTGAAAAAACCTCACCTTCAAATACACCCTGTATATTCCGGGAGTATAAAAACTGAACGCCAAACAAGGTTGATCATAAGCAATTATGGTATGATTTTCAAACTTTATACACATCTGAAGTGTTGAAAGTTGTTTCGCTTACTAGAAAACATGGTTTCGTGTTTTTGTTGATGATTATTGTAGTAATTTCAAAACT
The DNA here is from genome assembly GCF_907165205.1 of Coccinella septempunctata. Lineage (NCBI taxonomy): Eukaryota > Metazoa > Arthropoda > Insecta > Coleoptera > Coccinellidae > Coccinella > Coccinella septempunctata. The sequence continues at coordinate 20,834,415 of NC_058196.1, forward strand.
TTGCATAACGATCTTCTACAAGGATCAGTTTTAGCACCTCTTCTTTCAATTTATATCTGTGTGATATCCCTACTACTTTTCTGACAAATCTATACAAGGTCCTGCAATAGTGCGTTAGGCTTCCATAGCTGCCAAACCAGACGTTTTAGGAATTTAGTTAAGAAGAATTCCTTTTGTACTTTCAATTCTGCATCTCAGGAAATCATTTTCTGATATACAGGGTGTTCCCAAATAAAATTATTCAACAAATTAGTGATTTTTTAAGTGGAACTCCCCTTATATTTTTGCATATTTTCAATGCTCTTCAATACCTCTACCATGATGCAAAATATTAAGGATATTTTTCCAACGGTACGGATCTTATTCAGAAAAAACTGCGGAGAGCATAGGTTATGTAGGCCATATAAGAAGTGCACAAACACAAATTCCATTTGTTTTAGCGTGACAGAGTTGAAAAAAAATCAAAATTTATTACTGAAATACATCATTTTCTGATGATTTCCAAAAGGCACAGGTTTTCAGCTTTGTTGAACCTCAATTTTAATAATTGAAATTTTTTTACTCCAACGATAAACTTGAAATTTCCACACGTTTTAATTAAAATAAAGTAAACCACTTTAAAATATGTCGCATTTTGCAGCATTTCGTTTGGAAAAAATAGTTCCAAATCCTGGAACTGAGAATTATTCAATTCATCACCAGATTGGCCTTATTTAAGTTTTACAGACAAAAGCTGACCTGGAAAAATAATCTTTCAATTTCCATGTTTGTTTCATGCAATAACGATATGGCTAAAAATATAGATCGTTTCTCAACTCAACTGAAGCAAAAATTCAGAAATCGGTCCAATGGATAGACATGGCCATTATGGGTGTCCCAATTCCATATTGAAAGAGGACAAGCTCATATCCAGTTCACTGAACCTCGATCCTCTAGACGTGCGAACAACAACCCTCCAAATTTTAACAGGATCAAGGGGTAGTGTTGTACATCGAACCAAAGCTCCCTCAACTAACTTTCTATATTGAAAAATTGGCACACTTGAGAAAAGGGATAGGTTCCGATTATTTTGTGAATATGATGGTTAATAAGTTCAAGGCAGGAATACCTTCCTTGTTTTTGACTCTTCAAATTGAATATGAATAAAAGGAAGCATCGGGTATTGAGGTGATAAAATTGAAAGAGAGATGTCCTAACGTTATTTCAGATAAGCATATTCTAAAAATTAAATTATGTATGTTGAAAACTAGTCGTTTATTGTGTAGGTATCTCAGAACTAAAAACTCAAGAATTGTAACTCCGATTTTCGATATCAATCTTGTATCGTAATTGAAGAGTTTTTGATTTTCAGATGCTTAAAGGATTGATTTGGCTGGTCAAGAACGGTTTCAAAGATTTGTTCCATTTTCAGTTTTCCTTGGGTCGACTTATACACATAGATTTAGATATACACTTATTGCCTTTTTTTAAGGTTTTATTCTACTCAAGAGTTGACCTTAATATTATTTTCACTTACTCGACACAAGCTACATTTTGATAAAATAGCCAAACCTATGTAGTGGTAAAATAATATAATATATTATTATTAAGGATCCTGCAATGGACGAGTTCAGAAATACTTGGAGACCTTGTGAATACTGAAAAAAAAATCAGAGATCTTCGAAAAAGAATTACCTTCAAAACAAGGTGTCACTCAACCACCCTTCCCATTTAAGATTTTAGGGGTTGTTGTCATCACGCTCACAGTGATAGTTTTGATACGAATCGATTGGAACCAAGAACCAACTGTATGAAATGTCCCCCTATGAACGATTTTTAACCTTTTTAATAAGAATATGATGCTCTTCTAAATTCCCAATATTGCCTTTAAATTATCAATTTTTTGGAATGTGGTTGCAGAATGGTGTAAGCGCCGGTACCCAAAAATTAAACTTTCCTATATCATTGCATCCGACCTCTTAAAGAAAGTGAATGTTTTATACAAGGTGTATATAAAACTATAATGGATTGCTAAGCATCTCATTGTATTGGATGCTGTGAAGAAAATACAAAAAAAGGATTTGTTTTTCATTTTTTGAGATTGGAAATAAGGAGTAATCACTGGGGGTCAAATATGTTGAAGACGGTGGGTGTGGTAATAATTGAAACATTCCATTCCATGAAATTGACCATTGCAATTGCACAAGTGTGCTGTCCTGCATTGTCTTGATGGAAAAGGACCTTTTTCTTTTTCAAATGAGGACTTTTCTTTCATATTTCTTCTCTGAATCTTTCCAATATCGACGCACAGTGCATTGTAGATATTGTATTTCCCTATTGAAAAAGACCTGGCAATTTTGTGCAGAGCTAGCTAATAACTCAATAGCTTGAAAAAGGAGGACAATTAAATATAACAGTGTCAAGCGACTTTACCTTGAAGTTAAATGTTTCTAATTTCTTTAGCGAAAACCATGCAGGGTGAATTTTTTTTCTCCAGAAAAATCAATGCAAACTCCCACTTACAAATATAAGGCTGTCCACAATAGTATCACTGTAGTTGAAGAAAAATTATCTCGAAATTTTATTACTCCTTATCTCAAAAGTTTGGATGTTCACGACATTCATTCATATGAAGTATTTTTTTCTTCAAATATTTAATACACCTGAATCCTCCTTTAATATTGACATGTCTTCGAACAACAACTTGTGTATTCTTGAACATGTGAATAGAGGCAGAAAACAATTTCTACGAAAATATAATCCAATATTTAGACATTATTTTAATTCACCAGTTGGTCCAAATCAAAAATTCATGATTCTATTGTAAAAAGCATTTATGAATGAGAAAATCGAATTTGCTGCCTTCATTACAATGTGGATTAAGGCCATTGGGTTCCTCTTACTGAAAGACGATTTTAGAATTCTCTCAACGGAAAGAAAAAGTTAAACCAGACCTCGAATAGCTTCCTCAACATTTTTCCACAGTAAAGTATTTGTCCTCACTCGTCACAAAGTTGTTTCTATTGCTAAGTTTGCGGAGATTCCCAGGAAAATATCTGGAAAAACGCAAGACTCGGCTTGCCTTCATAATTCCACTGAAATAGGGCATATGACTTCGCTCAACTTTCATAAATCTTAAAATCGGCGTGAGTTTTGAATAACTGACAGCGAAAGCTGAAGTTTCTGCAAGTTACCGCGAATATTCTTCGTAATACCCCTAACAACTCGCTGAATAGTCACTTTGATGAGTTTGAAATAATCGAGATGAAAATGGATGAACAGATGTGGCTTGCATCGTGCAAAAATAGGGCTTCGGAATTAATCAGTGAGAAGAAGTTATAGTCGAATTAAATTTCTGAAAACTCGCTCGTAAATATTCAACAAAGATCCTCATTTAGCCTAACAATCGAATAGGCATTGGCTTTGTTACAGTTCGGAGATTGTTAGTGAATATCTGGGAGCTTCAAGATGCTTCCGTTAACATCATCAAAGCTCTGGTTTCCTACAAAGCGAAAGAACCACCCAATAGTTTACACTAGACTAGAGAATGGGTAAATAGCCTGTGTTGCTTATGCCAGATTATTCGTCATCATTAAAGGGATGTGTCTAAGCAGGGTTGCTCAAAAAACAAATTCATATGAAAGACCCACACAATTTTTTGACAAGGAATCATCCCTCAATTTTTTGCTTTACACCCTGTATATTGAATTGAATAATTAAAAAAATTCTGAAACGTCGAGAGAAATCAAAATTGAGACAGAGTTTTCTCAAGTGAATAATAATCCTATTTGTGAGTCGATGGCCCATCTGCAACGTACTCCATTCTGTTCCTCAACGGATAGGACCATGTTTTAACTAACTGATTATAATGCCATCAATTTTCCCCATCAGATGTTCCAGAGGCGTGAAGCTGCCTCACTAACAATAATTAATTATATTTGGGTAGAATCTAAGATTACCACCTGACGTAATTTTTAATGCAGCTTCAACAATGAATCATTGTGCTCCTAATTATCGGATTTTCGTGGAGTAAATGGCTTTTGATGGTTAAACGGAGAGGACAATCGAGTTTATGAGATGAAAAGAACTGACTCTCATTGTTTCACGAATTGACCAAATAGAAGAGAATATTCTGCTGTGAACCTTCATTATGATTTTCAAATCGAATGATGAAACTGAATACCCTTCGTCATATCTACAATGAAATGATGAATGACTGTTTTGATATATTTTTCCATATTCTCTAAAAACATCAATGGAATTATGAACAACAAAATTCTACCGAAAAGTTGAAGATATTCTTTCCGAAGAACCTCTATCAAGATATTTTCAACCCAATGAAGATATTTTAATATACAGGGTTAGAACTATTTAGATGGGGACTACAGGGATATCGAAAACCGTTAAAAATACAGGGTAGCTTGAATTACGAAAAAGTTGCGCTATTCCAGGATGAGTGGTGGGTGTAAACAGTTCCCAAATATCTCTGATGGTTCCTGCGAGTTATCACGAAAAAACTGAAAATCAAGATTATCATTTCTTCTTCATAACTCATTTGTTTTTGGAGATAACTACACGAAATTCGGTTTGTAGTCATATTTCTATATTAGCGATTATACTGGTGTACTACTTTTTTTTTATTTAAGCCACCCTTTATTTTTAACGGTTTTCGATATTCAGCCTCTAAATAGTTCTAACCCTGTATTGTGATGCCTCTCATATGGTTCAGATACTTGTATCAAACAAAAAATACAATATCATGAACACATGAGAAAGATGCTTGCAGTTCTATTCAGTTGTGAAAAATTTTATCCATATTTGTTTGCTACATTTAAAACAGATCATCGACCATCATTATGAAATTTTTTTACAACCGTAACATTTTGAGTTTTCTATGCTTTGTCGGAGGTATAAGTACATTAACAAAAAAGGTGAATTCACAAAGAAAGAGATTTACACATTTGTTCATTGATTTCGAAATCACTTTCGGTTTGAAAAATCGAAAAAAATTAAACAAAAAATAAATAACAATTATCATTTGCAAACATCAGTGAATTTGATGTCATTGATTCTCCTTACAACAAAAATCATTCATCACTCACAAAATGAGTGTTTCACTAACACAATTGTCATTGCTACGTGTCATGGCTTACACACTTATTTTGTGAAAATCGTATAATCTGTTTTAAGTTCTACTATAGTATTTTGAGTGAGTAAATTAGGCATTCGTACAAATGCAAAGCACACACTGAAATCACCCATTTTCGTGTCACAAATAGCATTTGTGGAAAATATAAAATTCTTAATGTTTCACTTAGAAATTATCATTTAACATTGATGTCTTGAGCCTCAATTCCAATAGCAAATCTGATTCCATTCAATTTCTCCAAATATTGAATTTTTCTTGTCAAAAATGCAAAATTAATGTATAATTTGGACATAAACCAGAAAGTATTATTAAAAAATGTCTTCAATAGCAAATGGAAAGAAGGATTCATTTTGTATTTAAAATATGGTAAAATTGTAAACGAAAGAGATCGTTCAAATCGAATTGAATATCACAAAAATGGAAATAAAAACTGATGGAGAATATCTCCAAAACAGGAATAAAGAAAGGATAGGCAATCGCACTTCATTACTATTACAGGTACCTACTAAAACAGGCAGAATGTTGAAAAATATTCCAATTACAAAAATTTTTCATCTGAATCTTATGGTTGATTTAAAGTTGAGATATTTGACTCATATGTGATTTGAATGTATAAATAGATCTTTTCTTTTATTTATTTATTCGATTATTCATTCACCTATGTGAATTCATCTATATGAATAGTTATATAATTATTATTATTATTCTAAATGAAGTCGTATTGAGAAAATAAGTATTGATATTCTTAGTCTGGCGACAACAGTTCATCGGGGAAGATTTGTACGCTTTATTCCTTAATTTAATGTTGGGGAGTTGATGACACTCGCGAATGAAACTCGATTTTAGTTCTGAATTTTATGAGTTTTTTTGGCCTTGTCTAGAAAATGATTAAAGACAATCCGATTTTTTGCAATACGCAAAAATTAAATACTTTTTCCTATTCGATTCGCAATGAGATAAAACACCGTTTCTATTTCAATCAACATCTTTCTCCATCCCAGGCTGCACCCTCTATCCAGGGAAATACTTTCCTCATTCTATACATAGCCATTTATATCATCAGATTCAAGAATTCTAGAAACTTTAAGCTCCAAGAATGACTATCTCAGTTCCATAATACATATGAGACGGATATAAAATTCATGTGCGAGGAAATGCAATCATGTCGCTATCCTAGGAATATGAAATAAATATCTGAGATGCCTGAAGAATACAAATTGCTCGAAACGGAATTCGAAGCATACTGCTTCGGAGTCACGGAAGGAAACTGGCGAAGTCTGAAAAAGTTCGAAGAACCATTCAGGGGGTCGTATAAAATACTCCTCGGGCCATACATCGGGCTGCTTCATGTCATTCGCTGGAATAAAACATGGTTTTGTCCATTTGTTAGCACCTGCAGTGTTTATTGAATTTTATTGGTCATACTTGTCTCACTCTAAAAGGTGAGTTAAAGATATTTCAGGAAGAGACTTATCTGCAGATAGATATTGGACATCAGCGGTTTTCACTCAACGAAAAGGAATATATACAGGGTGTATTTGAAGGTGGGGCAGGCAGAATTGGTCAAAATGAAGCGTTTCACCAAAAATCACATAACAAAACTTTCAAAATGACAAAGTTGGAAAAAAAATTGAAAATAATTACTGAAATAGATCCTAATACGACACTAGAACCTTTGTTAGCTGAATTATCGCAAAACAGTGGGAAAAAACTCTCCTGATTTGACCATGTGGTTTCGTTTAGAATATTGGCTCGTTCGATATTTACTTGGTAACGTGGTAGTGAAAATGGAAACTTAGGATTGCCGAATTGTTCTCATTATTTTTCAGTAACTTATACGATTTGATGAAATGGCTCATTTCGATACCAACTGACAGAAGAGACTTAGGACACAAGTGTAAAAAATAGAATAATACTCTCACCAATAAAATTCGTCTAAATTATTCACGAAAGTTTTCACAATGGGTATCACAATCTTCTTGTTCGAACATTCCAACAATCGTCGTGAAAATGGAAAGAAATGGAGAAACATCATAGCACTTTTTCAACATATCTAACACAAGCACATTCAAGAAACTGCATTGATTTTCTACATTTTTTTTTCACCCTTAATTGCACGATACAACAATTATGATTCTCTCAAAAGTGACCTGATGCATCTAATCCGATGAACTTGGTACTGAACCATTCATTGTTCAGCCATATGTTCAGGTTTTGTTTCGTTTTTGCGATGCCGGAGTCACCTTCCACAGTCTACAGTACGTGAAAATCAATGAAATTTTGTCGAACTTCTAGGGGTTGTATCTCAGTATAATAGTATATAGACAATTTTTGGTTAAACGACTTATATTGATGAGTTCTACCTTCTGTCGAAAAAAAGCCTCACCTTTGAAAACACTCTGTATAATCTATTGTCTATTTGAGTCATTCTATTTAGTTCTGAATATCCTCTAAAAAAATTCATCTTTGAGAAAACCCTGTATTTGAAGCATGCTAAGGCCCGTAAGATTAATGGTAGTTTAAACCAAAAATGAGGGTTTAAACTTTGGATAACGATTATTTCTTAAGATCAAAGATAGTTAATCCATCAAGGATGGTTTAAACTATCGATTAGTTTAAACCTTCGGGACGGTAGGTTTAAACCATTCAAAAGGGATTAAACCCTATATATTCTATGAAACTATTTTGTACCTGCTTCTATGAAGTTTTTTGAATTTTCTTGTTTGTTTTGATTCAAGAAATTGAAAGTGTTTAGGTTTGCGTTGCCGGTTAGAGAATTATTGAGTTCAATGTTTGAAAATGAACATGGAATTGGAATATGATAGTGATTCGGATTCAGATATTGAAATCTTACACGAGTTGAATGATTCAATAAGTACAATGATAGACCATATATTATCCGTGATCGAGAAAATCATTGGGATAAATGGGATGACATCGAATTCATTCGATCTCCAAAACTTCTGCAAGAGCAATTTTGAGTGAGATTGAGAAAAAAATAAGCCACCCTACCTCAAGGTAAAATATCAACATTGAATTTCATATTTTGTCTCACTTGCAATCCATCTTCTGAATTGCTATGTTCAAAAGCAATTCCTTATTTTCACTTCGAAATTCGCCTTTCGTCAGATACTAAATATAGATATTTTCAGTAACGAAGCACTGAATGCTATGTATCAAATATAGGTTTTACCTCACACCTCAATAATAGAACAATAATAATGCTGATCACAACACAACACAATAAATAAATAAACTGATCACTGCATTCTGACAGAAGCACCGATCCAAAGATTAACACAGAAAATTAAGAAATGACAACCAATGAGTCGCAATTAGTTAAATAGCCAACTAGTTATTTTGGCAACTGCACAGGATTAGTTAATCTCTTCTCATTTTGTACTTGATCTTAACACGACGGTTTAAACCATAGATTAACTTTAATCGGAGATTTTTTAATCGGAAGTTAAAACTACGATTAATCTTACGGGCCTAAGCTAACAATGTCAACGTTTTATTCAACCATTTTTTTTTCAGTAAGCAAAAATTGTGGTGAATTGGTCAATTTTATGCATTCCTATTACGAGATGGGAAAACTAGTAGATGACAAATTTCACCAAATTAATCTACAGTTCTGAAATGAAGAGGACGTAAAAGTTATTCATACAGGTATAGGATTCATAGAAGTTCAAAATGCACGAATTGAGTTGTTCTGTATTTATGCTGAAAGTTGAGATTCTATCCCGATGATGAACATTCTAAATGAAAAACAAACAGCGACTGAATCTGGGTAATTGAATGACTTAAAAACTCACTGCAAGGTAGGCAATAAAATCACTTCACTTCAGTTTAATTAAATTTGAACATTTTCGTGAAAACCCTTTATGAAATTACTTGACAGAGGCGCATGAGAAGTTGATGTGCCTGCAGCAGCACAGTTAGGACTAGAATGGCTCTGTGATGATTCGAAACAGATCTACTAAAGTTACAATGATGGACATAAACAAAGATATTATCTTTGGACATAAATATGTGCATGTTGCTAACTACGGGGAGATACACAATGATATTTGTCGTCTCCAAAATTTAAAGTTTTGCAGGAGACAGACTGAAATTCTTAGGTATGTTGAGTTTCATTCTAAATAGAATAATCCATTCTATACTACCTATAATATCCAAATGTCCTCTTTTCAGGACAGGGCAAAATAACTCAAAAATAGAAATCGCATAACTCCCATTATATTCAATTATTTCACGGTTCTTCATAAATATCTAGAATCGGTCTATCATTATTTAAAATCAGTTGTTCATCTGAAATGGTGGAAATCCAACATATATACTTTTAGTTTGGCCGAAGCGTTAATGTTTTAATTATTTCGTATTTATATATTTTTCGATTTATATTATTATAGTTTTTTTGTCTTGTCATAGATACCTAAGTATTTAAAAGCCCAACACCTTTGCAACGAGTGACAAAATTATTTTCACAAAACAATTTCTTTGTTAGAATGTGTGTTATTTCCACATTCTTCAAAGCAAAAAATTGTGTGAATGAAAGTAGGTATGCATTTTTCATTTGCTTGCAGTTTAGCGTCAAAGTGGAAATTTTTAATCCTTGGTATATAAAAAAATAACATAAAATACAAATAAAATTTTCCAAGTCCAACGAAACGAAGTAATCTTTCAATTTTATTATTCCGATTATTCGTTATTCGTAATTCCGGAATCAGTAGTTCTCAATTCGAAACTTTCTCCTTTGTTGAGAATACGCGTGGTGGGGGGATGTAATGAAAGTTGGGATATTTCAGTCGGCTGACATATGGGTCATCAAGTTGGCAATAGCTGTCGTTTCGGAATTTAACTCAGAGAAATTTCTAACTACACGGCACAAGCTGTCGAAAAGGGTCATCGAAATTGAAAAACTCGTTGCAAAGAACTTATCTAATTTTGTAAGATCTTCTGGTGACATTCATTAAGAGAAACGCTCAAAGCTTGCACTTTGGATTATCATTTTCGAAGCTCTTCTCTACATCACTTATAATTCACATTACCAGAGATTATAAAATTTCCCTTCTTTTCTGCAGTAGATAACTTGACAAAAACTGACTACGATCCTTTTAGGGTCGTTTTTTGGAAATCATCGATGGTAATAATGGAGAATGATGATAACGGGGAGGCAAGGAATACAATAATAAGAATTAATTCAGATGCATACCACCCTCCGATATTAATATCAACAAGTTTTACTATCCGAATTGAACTAGCCAATTTGCCATCGTCAGGACAACTAAATGGAGAACGTTCCACCGAAGAACGACAGATGCTGACCATGGTTTCGGTATCATTTTACCTCGTCAGAGCAATTGATGGTCCCTAATTAAATAATGGTATTCGCTTTGGGGTATTATTGAGTAGTACTCAAGCGCCATCCAGTATGAAACGAGCACAGCAATAACGACAGCTATCGTCTGCCACTCCTGTCGATATATTTCATAAAGATTCTTGTAGGAAACACTTGATACTATATGGCAGTAGTTCGACGCAGATATGTCGACGTAATCATGGTTCATCTCGTTTTAATGTCTGCCCTGCAAAGGTTGGCCAACCAGTTTCTGCATTTTGCTTTCTGCAGGGTGTCCGAAGTTTTATGAAATGATCCTGTAGCAGCTTTAACGGTATAGAACTATCAGCATCACAGACTACTCAATGAAATTCTGATTGAACTGCCTTGTTCAGGAAAAAGTCCTAAATTTTTCTGAGACAGTTAGAATCAGCAATTACTCAACCCCCAAGATGTCATGGAAGCTTTGTTCGTTCTATTGAGCTTTAAGGGTGATGTTCATATGATGTTTCGTCAGCATTGCTCTTATTTTTCTCTGTAGGGTTACTGAATCGGTGTTTGTCCAAGAGCTGATATCGAATGAGCAGCTCAGTGCTGAGAAAGTGTAGGTATTAATCGCTTTGATCAGATTCTTGCTGCTTATAGTTGTAGGACTTGAGCCTTACTGCTTTCACACTCCAGAGGAACATCCACTTATCCCAGATATCTCGAATGTCAAAAGGATTAAGCTCTGATGGAGCCCATTCCTGTTTCACCCTCGGCTCCTAGGTGTCTGTTAGATTCCTGATCTCCCCACACTTCTTTTCGAAGTGGATGGTGTTCTCCTCCATATTCTTCTGAGTTTCCTCTATACTTGCGTACCGTTCTCGCTGTCCCTAGCAGTACCGTTTTCTCCTTCACTGTAGGTAGATATTTTTATCCAATTGAAATTTCCTCGAATTATCTGTGAGTTTTTTAAGTATCAGGGTTGCAGAAGAAATGACAATGGGAATGGTCTTGATATCTCTCAACTTCCATTGTCTTCTGTTTCGTTATTGGAATTATTATTATTATTATTTGTTTAATATTCGTTTTTACTTCGATGGTGGTTGTGACTTCGATATTAGGGGTAGATACTGGATCGAAAGTATAATGAATGAAATAAAGAAAATTCGGGATGTAAAATTGTCAAGATATTCAGTTCAAAATGTTCTATATGCATTATCATTCAGTAAAACTATTTTATATTGATTAGATCTATTCCTTACAAGCAAAAAAATACTCAACGCCCCAAAGTATCAAGTACATATAGTGAAAAACAACTTCATATGGAAACATTCCAAATCCGAACGTCGTCCATTGAAAAGGATTTATAGGTCATGAATGAATTAAAAATACGATTTTATCAGGATTCCTGTTTGTATGAATATGATTTACTATTCGCGTGCGTGAGGAACGAATAAAATACAATAATATCCTCGAAATAGCAAAAGAAATACATTCAACGGCCCTTCACCTTCCGCACTGAACACTGTTATGAGTTATAGAATTTTTTTTGCTAATGATGGATTACAAAAGACGATGTTCTTTTAAGAATAGGTTCTTATGATGAATGGTTTGTATTGAGCAAACCTTGGAACCCGTTCAAAGTGCATTTATAAAGGGTAGGAGATGTAGGACCATGTATTTTCAGTGAAACTAATTATAGAGAAATTGAAAAGAACCAGTTGAAGGAGCATATTTTGTCTTTATAGATCTTGTGAAAGCTTTTGATAGTCGAGAGAAATAAAATATGGGAGACATTGAGGAAGAGAGGAATCACAAAACATCTAGACATCTAGAGCAATCTTATATAGGAGAGTTTATGCAGAAAATTTGAATTGTATCATCAAGAATATGAAATCGGAATATTTTCAGACTAAGGTACAGACAAGGTGGAGTTTTGAGCCCGATACTTTTCATCGTATTTCTAGACGAGATTATTAAGTAGACAAAGAAGTAGATGAGAACACTCTAATAGTCGGGTCAAGGAAGATGAAGAAAGTGGAATTGTTTATTTTTGCAGATGGCATAGCATGCTATGCCATCTACAAACCTTGGATCCTGCAGGGTGCAAGGTTGCAATACAGAGGAATGTGAATATGAAGCAAAACACTAAAAAACTATGAAATGGAAATGAATAACAAGAAGACTCAGGTTACGGTGACAGTGCCTAATGAACACAAATACGTGGAAAAAAACGTTTCATTTTTTGAGTAACACTTCTATCATTTATCGTTGAATAAACGATAAAATATCGTTAGAAAATATATTTCATCCTAGATCCACAGCAACGTTACCTCTGATTCTAGGTTTGTTACACGTAGCAACTTTGTTATCAAAATTCTACGGAAAAATAACGATACAAATTCGCTTCGAGATTACGTTCTTGAGATACGAATTCTAGATGTTAGAACAATGTTTTTTCGTCTTGTCAGCTAAGGTTATCAACCAACAATTTAATCATATTTTCCATTTATTCTGGTATAAAACAAGACTGCGTGTTAGCGCCATTACTGCTCAATATTTTAGCCATAGCTGTCTCGATAATTGCTGACATGAGGTTAGCTGTATTCGGGTTCGGCTTTTGGACGGTCCGAGAATTGTTCTAGGACTGCGCAAAACTGTTGCGCCCTAGTATAAAATCCTCTGCGCAGTTCTAGAACCATCCTCGGACCGTCCAAAAGCCGAACCCGAATACAGCTTATGCCTACTACAAAAGGTGTGGGAATAATATTGGAGGCCTGTTTTAACCTGGAGCGCCTCAGAGTAAAAACCCGTACGCAGACCACTGCGCACTTATCGCTGGCAGCTCAGAGGATCTACAGATAATGTTGGACACCTATAATCATATATACGAAGCTTTAGGTCTTAGACTCAACATTGACAAAACCAAAATCCTGGTAAGTCCGCCAAAAAACCTTCAAACAGCCTGGAGAATGAAACTCTAGAACAGGTCGAGTAGTTCAAATACTTGGGAAGCTTCATAAATACTAGGGCTAACCTGGACTCGGAAATACACAACCGTATCAATTCAGCATCACGGGCATTCTGGAAGCTAAAGGACAGGGTGTTTCAAAATCACGACCTCAATCTGAAGACCAAGACAGCTGTGTACAAAGCAGTGGTCCTCCCAACGCTTCTTTAGGGAAGCGAAAGCTGGACTGCCTAAAGGCGACACATTAAACAGCTTGAACAAACGCAACAACGTCATCTAAGACAAATAATGCACATCAGATGGTTCCACAAAGTTTCTAATGCAGAAGTCTTGCAGCGCGCGAGTTGTAGAATAATTGAAACGTCCAGATCTGGTTGGTGACTATTCATGCCCAGAGTGTGGAAGAATCTGTAGGTTACGGTTGGGTCTCTTCAGTAACAGCAGGGCACACAGTCGCAAGTAGCCCTAAGAAATAATAAATTAGATCGCACCGATAGTCCCGTTTCTTAGTGTTTTCGTAGATTTATTCCCGGTAACGAGATTCATCAATGAATGAATGAGTAACGTCTATTCAACGTTTTGTAGAATATTCAAACGTAATATAAACGTGTATGTGTAAATTGGGTTGGTAGGGGGGAAGATGAGCAAGTGCAAAAAGCAATTGATGAGGAACAAATTGAAATTTCACCTAGTTAGATGTATATATCAATGAAAGTGGGAATCAAATGAAAGATTTGGAAAAAAAATAATTAAATTTTGCTTTCAGTAGAAATTTTTTGGGAGAAGATAAATAAAAGAATGACCAATATGAATATTATAAGACTTCAGACCGGTACTATCTTACGTATAAAAAACATGGCTCACAACGTGAAGTTGCAGAGGCAAATTACAGACGATGGGGATGAAGTTTTTACGGAGTGTGAAGGGATAAAAAGATGAATGATGATGTTGTGGGTGAGTTGAGAATGAAGTAATTGAATGTATAATTGAAAAAGGCAGATGATATGGCTGGGGCATTCACAGTGAATGGAAGAGGATAGATGCAAAGAGTTGAAAGTGGAAAAAAAATTGAGACCAAAATTGATGAAGAGTGTTTGGAAGGAGATTGGAAGAAGACAAATGAGCAATACAAAGGTTGTGGAGTTAGCGGCAAACAGGTTTCAATTTCGAATTTTTTGTTATTTTACCACCCAAACACCGAATGGTATGCTGGGTTTTTAAATTGAATATACAGGCTGTAAATCAATAGTTGCGAAAAAATTAAAGGGGTTTTCCCTCGTCCAGGAAGGAAACGAAACATGAAAATTTCAAGTACGGAATTGTCACGTCGCCAGATAAAATTGAGAAACACACAGAGCGAAATGTGTAAATCCCACAAGAAGAGGGCATTGTCTCCCCTGCTCTTCAGCAAAAAGGGTTTTTCACCTGATTCTTCCGCCGAGAAGAGATATGTCTGCAGATGTATGGGACGAGATGGAAATAAGTTCGAGTTTAGATTTCCCCGGAGGTTGAAAGAGATCATATGTTCGGATAGGAAAGAGATGACATTCCCCTAAGTACATTGGAAAACCGCATAAAGTATTCTAATACAAGTTCTCCCTCAGTTCAGATTGTCACTCGAAAAACACGGAAACCCGAAAGTTTGTTTAACTTATTTTCAATATTTCCGGATGTGTGCTAAAGCATGGATTTCCGAATATGCATTTGAAATGTACCAAAACGACAGTGATGTTTCTCATCCTAAATTCCGCTATCTTCGTGTTGGTTTATTATTTCCAATAATGTTCTTATTGTGAATAAATATGTTTCATATTTTATGCAAAGGTTTATATACAGGGTGGCCATTTGAAAACGAAACAGACGAGATTACAGACGAAATAAATTTTTTCGATAGAAATGCTTGGACAGGTCGATTTCTGTTTCGAGGGGGACAACTTAAGATGTAGGTTACGGACGCATAGCGCTTCAACCCTTGCTACTACAACCCTCACCCCCAATTTTTGAATGGGAAGATGGGGTGAGTGATACCTCATTTGAAAGGTATTTTTATAGTGATTTCAGCACAGTAATTGTTTTTTCATTTTATGCATTAGTTCTCGAAATATTCTTAACTAAGTATTTGAAAATGAAGTGGTGTTTTCATGGCACTTGTAGTGTTTTTTTGTGAAAAATCGACATTTTGAGCTTCAAAACAACCATGACTGTGGCTTCCTTCCTCCAATCCACTGACATAGAAATCTTTAATCAAGATGTCGAACAAACAAAGCGTATTGCGAAGGAGCTTTATCTTGCTGAAACTCAATCTAAATTATCTTCGATATAATTTGCAGTATTTCCAATAACATGCGGTAACACTTGATCGATAGAAATCTCCAAAAAATCCAAATACGTACATATCTCTAATCAGATTACCAGGTAAGAAAATCAAATCATTAATGATGCCACAGAAATATTCCAGTCCACTGAATGGCCAGCCAGATCGCCAGATCTGTCACCACTAGATTTCTTTCTTTGGGGCCACTTGAAGAGTAAAATTTACTCTACACAGCCCGATTCCATAGAAGATTTAAGAAGACGTATAGTGAACGAATGTCGTCAAATCACTCCAGAAATGCTGCAAAATGTGCGCCATCGTTTCGAACAAAACTTATTTCACTGTATGGAAGCTAATGGTGAACAATTTGAATATTTAATTAATTGATGTGAGTTTTTGATAAATTATTTACTTTACTTTGAAAAGTCTTATTTCTTAGATCAATACTTCAAATCGATCTGATACCGTACAGTTGGAGAATGATTTCAGTGAATAAAACAGCTAGTCGAACATCTGACCCTAGTAGCATTAACACGTACGGTATGACTTCATTTGCCCAGTGGTAGATGTTTTGCAATTTCAAATACAAGTACGGAAATTTTGGTGTTTCGGAAGCACGAAATGTCAATTATTCGCAAAAAATTAATTTAAGTGATAAAATTAACTAACGCATGAATATTTCGAGAACTAATGCATAAAATGAAAAAACAATTACTGTACTGAAATCAGTATAAAAATACCTTTCAAATGAGGTATCACTCACCCCATCTTCCCTATTCAAAAATTGGGGGTGAGGGTTGTAGTAGCAAGGGTTGAAGCGCTATGCGTCCGTAACCTACATCTTAAGTTGTTCCCCTCGAAACAGAAATCGACCTGTCCGAGCATTTCTATCGAAAAAATTTATTTCGTCTGTAATCTCGTCTGTTTCGTTTTCAAATGGCCACCCTGTATAATTCCACGAAAAGACATCGTGGAGATCCAACACATTATTAATTTTTCTAACGGTTGGATTCTTCTAAAATTTTGTTAGATTACTATCTTAAACCTAAGTTAAGTAAGTCGGGTGTTCTGTAGTGTCTGTAGTGATGTACACTTCGCTATACCCTTTAAGACCTTAATGCTATCGTGTTTGCGTAGATAAAATGAAAGGAAATCGTAAGGTATATATCAGAGATTATAGAGTAGAAAGATAGGAAACGCCCTCATATCGCTAGTACTAAAAACCGACTACATTTTGGCCAGTGAAAACACGCGTGACAATGAGATGGCGCTAAAAACGCACTGTCAATACAGGAAAACTTTTTTATAACAGTTTTCTGTTTTTTAATTGAGGGGCGCGAAATTCGAATACTATTCCTTAAATTTCAATATCGACTTTTTTTCTATCAGAAAACAAACATCCTGAGCGACAAAACAAAAGTATGGTTTTGTTTTGTGATCAGGATGTTAGTTTTCATCTAAACATTCTTTGGAATCAATTGATATCAACGAAAAACGCTGTTAGATGTGCTATATGTTTAATTGCAATTCATGAAAAATTTACAAAAATTGAAATTGTGGGCAATGAATGAAGCTTTGACTAGGACACTGAAGTATATGGTGATCTGCTATACGTTGAAGGTGTTATTTCTATACAATAGATTGTTCTGAATTAATGAACTTAGTTGAATTTGTAAAATATACATATATCAGAAATTAATCTGAACCAATATTCAATATACCATCATAGCATACATATATTCCAGTTACTTACATAATATGTAGGTACTATTTATAGAATTTTCAGAACCACACTTAAAAAAAACCTTACAGACATATACAAGACCTGTATGTCAATATAGTTTCTTGGTGCTTTTTTTATGATTTCCTTATGATATGGTCTCTTCATGACACAATATACAAATTGATTAATGAATGAACAAAACACTCACAGCAGGTTTCATAAAACTTTGACTTTCCGAACAATAATTTGACAGTCAAACAAGTGTAGCAATTGAGAATCATTGAAAGGACCTATTAAGATTATGAATTTCCCATTAATAGGTCGTTCATGCAAGGAATGCTTTCTGCATACAACAATTTACGTGGATGAACAGTTCTCAATTGACCTGCAGTAAAATGTTCACTGCATATGGTGTAGTTAGTAGTGTTTGCTGAAGTAATTGTCTTCAAGTCCTGAGAATTTCATCCACTTCGGAGCACTGAAAATTAGAATCAATGAATGACCAATTCACATGTGTTACGAGATTTAATACTTACGCTTCCATTTTCCTTAGTTGAGTAAAAAACTCGGAAAATCCATATTATTATTTTATCCACAGTTCTTCACCATTCATTAATTTTCGAACAATATGTATTTTGGTGTTTTCACCAAGAAATAAGACAAAAAAAAATTCAATAATCAGCAACTAGAACGAGCTAGATAAACAAAATGCGGAACGAGAATCAAAACATTCAAAACCTCTTTGATCAAAATGGACGTATGAAATCTTACAAAATTTCATATGTTTCTGCAAATGGCAATTAATATTTTAACCAGTCCTAGCGTCTTAAAAACACGCGTGACACACAGATGGCTCTCAAATCGCTGTAGTCGCTTCGTTTCCCATCTTTCTACTCTATAATCTTTGGTATATATATTTTCATAAAAAACTAATTCCGTGAATTTTTATACATCAATATCGAAGGGAAAATCCGTTCACCTTTCAATATATCATTAGCAACATGGCAGCTCGCATGTTCAACGAACAACAGATAGCGCAATATGTACGCAATACATTTCATGTGCTGATCCATAAATCTTTATGGGTGCATCGGGCCGTGACTGCGAAATAAATTGATGGAGTTGAAAATAACAGCTGACGGGAGGATTGTGGATATTTTTGTAGGTAGCCTGATTAGTTTGGAATTGTGTGATCGATTCCATGGAATCATAATTTTGTGTTATTTCGTTGAGAGCGTCATCGAAGAGACAGAGAAGCGATGTCGTAGCAAGAGAGAGCGATTCCCTAGCGACAATTTACCGAATTTCTGCCCTCTTTAATTCCCCTTCGTAGTGTTCGTGAATTGAGTTATAAACTACGTCACATCGCAAAGGGAAGAAAGGTTTCGGATAGAATTAAATCTAAGAGAAAAGCTTTATTGGACTATTTTATACAGTGTATATCACTCATTTCATTTTGTCTTTTGAACAGAATTCCACACTCCTAATTCGTAAAGTAGATCTACTTCGATGTAGGTCAATAAGGAACAAGAAAATGGGATTATTGACCTGGTAAGAATAGAATAGAATAGAAATATAGAATATATCTTCATTCACCAATAATAATTATAGTCTAAGATCCCACTGCAGAATTACTACTTTCATTACGTACAGAGACAAACACACATTTTCACATACGTTTATGGATAGGAGAATACACTGATAACACCGCAGCCTGTCAAAAGTGGCCGCAAGTAATTTTAATTAAATTAATGTTAATCAATATTCCAAGAGAAATTTCGTTCACTCCGTTTTGAAATAAAATATCATCCACATCATTCATTCATTCATTCATGAAAAAATAGCCGCAAGTTAGGTCTGCCATCTGTTAAAATAGCGAGATATCCGAAATAAAGTAAGAGAGAGTTAGACTCATTTCGCACCATCGGGTTCTTACACGATGTTCCGAATTATATCTACTGATATTATAGGATCTTTCACACATGTTCCGGTTTAGTTTCGCACTGGAAAACAGATTGCACTTTCGGCGGCGCTTATCGCCACGAGATTCGAGAGCTTGATGTGCTCACCGTATGGATAAAACCCGATGAATAATTTTTCATTCGGTTGTTTTCCGGTAAAAACCCGACGGTAAAAACCCGTGGTGTGAAAGGAATCTTAGGGTTCTCAACAGTGCATCTGAATTATTCGTATATTATAACCACGTGTTGGAGCTCGTTGTACACAACGCTGTTGATATTATTTATGTAATCACCCTTCGTCGGGCGCTATACGAATATTGAGAGTTCGGGAGCAATGCATATAATAGATTCTAATAAGAATAAGGTCCAAATAAATTAATATCGAAACATAAGAAGAATTTTTTAAAAAGATGATAAGTCTCACCAAAGTTCATTCCAAAGACACTGGACGATTTATCATGTTCAACAAGATGTATGCGGCAAAAGAGAGTGATGAAAAATTCATTAAAAAAAATCAAAGGGTTTGTTTCAACCCAAATTTTATCGTTTTGGAAATCATTAAAACAAAAGGTGCTACGGACGATTTTCGTCAATTCGATATTGCTCGATGCTACTAAGTACCACTGTTTAAAGTTTAGTGCGGAGAATAAATGGTTGGCTTCTTCTGGATGGTGCCCTGAAACCAACATGATTTCTGGGAAGTTCAACTCCGATACAAGTAGAAAATGTAATTGAGCTAACACATTTTCAGATAATGAAAAAAACTCTGATTGCGACGACGATAGTGACAACTGCGATTGTGAAAGCAGCGAGGAATCGGAATTGGACTAGAAAATGTAATACACTGATATAAAATATAACTTGATTCAAGAGACTGATTTTGAAGAAACACGAAGAAAAAATCTTCAGATTTAATTACATTTGTACTTGATGAATAAATTATTTTTTATTATAAAATAAATCTCTTAATACTTTAAGTTTTTTTCATAATATTCATTACGTAATTATAATTTTGTAAATGTTAAGTCGGCTGGCATCCACCATCCTCAACTAACAAGTGGCGTTGCGCGCCATCTCTTTCACTTTATTTCAGATATCTCGCTATTTTAACAGATGGCAGACCTAACTTGCGGCCATTTTTCACAGGCAGCCATACATCATCCTATTCGAAAAAAAATTAGCTTTAATTTGATATCAAAAACATCCGTGTACGTCATGAACGTAGAAATACATCGAAATGTTACCTGCTTACACCTGGCTGCGAGGTAGTTGCGGCCGAGTGTGCAACGGCAGGTGGATTTTAGTATTCTTTACATGCATTGCTATGATGTGAATGATATTTTATTTCAAAACGGAGTGAACGAAATTTCGAACATTAACGTTTAATTATCTCAATCATCAATCGCTTTTATTAATAACTTTGTTGATTAAATAACTATTAAGATGTTAATTGAACTGATCCAATCACTCTGTAGTCTTTTCAAGATAGTGTCTCCAACATCAAACACACAAGAATTGGGTAGAAACATCGACAATAAAAACGGAGAAAAAGAACATACCCGAAATTTCTTTACGACCTCCCGCCCTGAAAACCAAACGGACCTCACAATAGCTAGCAAGCCGCGTTCCCTTAACTCCCAGAACGACCCCATAAAGATGACACCGATCGGAATCGATAGCCCCCTGAAATCTTCAACGATCCCAAAGCTACGAAAGCTCTACCGGAGCGTAAATACGTATATATCTCGTATCTCGCGGACATTAAATTTATATCCGAAAATAGATGAGGCCAATTTTTCGAGCCCCGTCTACTTGGTGGATCATGGAGATAGTTGGGTAGTGGTATGATGCTCAAATAGAACAAATATTTCCTTCTGTTAAGTTTTGAGAATGGCATATGTGTCCACAAGTTTTGACTGTTTGTTTATTATTCCGCATATCCTGAATAGTCCAAGAACCCAGAGCGACCAGCGACCAGACATAACTCATATTCACACAAATGAAACTTTATGATCTCAATAGAGTCTCATGTGCTTTGAATACCTGCGAACTTGTGGAGCTTGCCTTGTGACACCTGGGCAGATACCAGGTGGTAAAGGTAAGTAAAAATAAGTGTTACTTAACTTATTTTCGCATGGATGATTTTTATAAATGTTTTAAAGAATATTATTCTGAATTTATGTTATAAGTGACAGACACTTTCCATGAGCCAAAACTCTTGCCAGTCGCTATGAAACTGCACAAAAGATAAACCCACTTGGTTGGGTTTTTGCAGGTTGATTTTCAGGTAGTTTTTGTCAAATTTGTTTTTATACAACTCTCTAAACTCTCCTTCAACTGACTCCACAGTTATCTTGAATGTTTCGTATGGATAAATTTTGGTCAAACGCTTCATTCTTTTTATTCATTCAGTTTTCAGTTCATCAAAATCATGTCAAACTCCAAAAAACTCAGCATCTTCAATACCTCTCAAACAGGATATTACTGGCCATAAGATGCCATTCAACGTCAGTATCCCCTGTTACGTCATCATGACCATAACTTCGTCAAATATTTAAGAAGCCTACTTCTGTTTATTTTCACCACACAAATTCATCCTTAAGAGTGTTCTGAAGATACTGTAACGTGGTTACCTCGGAGAAACTTATCTCGAGCGCCAGCTATTCTTTTCACTAGGAAGAATAGCAACCTACCAGAGTAGCTGCTAGTGAAACACAACCAGGGCGGATCTATTCGAGACTTTTATTCGCTACCCCAAGGGCTAACGCTCCAAGACTGATAGCGAAGAAAAGGTCTATTTTTAGCGCTACTACGGGATTTCACTGACGACGAGCGGTATCTCTTATTCTCTACCCCAAGGGCTTACGCGCCATGACTGATAGAAAAGAAGAGATTTCGGATTCAACACTTATGACGCGGAACGCGAACAGGGGGGTGGACGGGACTTTCCCAACAGTACCCCAAGGGCTTACGCGCCATGAGCGAAGGGAAAAGTCAGACTCGCGAAACAGGGTACGATAAAATATAACAGAAAGCGATACAGTACAGCAGTGTCGAAGAAGTAACCGGTGTAGGTCTAATGAAGAAACTAAACAGTAAAGACGGGGACCTACCTCCTTTATTTCAGGCACTCGCAGAAAACAAAAGAAAACTAAAAATTAATTCCTAAGAGCACTAATACTCGCAATACAAAATTAGTTGAACGGCTCGTCGTGCACCCAATTAAAGTCGAATCGCAGAAAAGTACGGAGCGTAAACTAACTAAAGAGACTGAAGTAAAAGAGCAGAAATCAAAAAGTAAAAGAGGCCGTCGCGGAGGAAAATCTGCTTTTATAGGCAAATCCCCCCACACGATAAAAATCTGAAAATTCCAGAATGCGACAAGAATGAAAAACGTCGTCAGCTCCGGTTTATCGTATATCAACATCAGAAAAAACGTCAAAATCTTCAACGGCATACAAGAAAAACAACGTTAAACACGGTTTTTCACATTTACTCTGCCTATCGGAATGAATGTACTGAATATTTGAGAATTAAATATTTTCAGTGGCGGAAATATGGAATGAAAGGAATGCACTAAAATGAACTCCAATTTTCCTCAAAAATTACAATACTATCGGGGAAGAAAAGGCGTGTTGGCCTTTTATTTTCGAGAAGAAACGCTCATGGTGGTCTCTCTTTCGTCGCAAACCTTTTATTCGTTCGGTATGTCACAAAATATACATCTAAAAGCGGAAGAAGCCAGTTTTCCGAGCCCCGTCTAGAATTGCAAGAGCTACGGAAGCCATCGACCGTTGTAGTCGGGTTACGGTATGGCATGAGGAATAATCCGGAGGATTAAATTAAGCATGGAGCTTCCGGGACGATATAATTGAAATTGATAATAATCGTTTCGTCATGACTGCAGTGGCGAATTTAATGAAGACAATTATTCTCGTCTGGTCAACTTCATTGTATTCGGATTTCGCGAAGAGATACTACTTGTTAAGTTCGCTCCCAAAAGTAGGATTACTTGGAAAGGTATTGTTTCAATGATGAGAAATACCTCAGAAACCGTTCAGTTTGAGATGAAGATCAACAGTTCAATCGACAAAACGAACAAGTGTATTAGACTGAAAAATACACTTGATTCTCTTTTTGGTCAGGAATCGCTTTTGGGTCCTTTATACAGGGTGTTTGTAAACAAATGTGAAGGACTTAGGGAGATGATTCCTCGATGAAAATAAGCAGGGGTAGCTCCTATAAATTTTTTTTCGAAATCGACCTCCCTTCCATGATACAGCCTTTGGAAGGCGATGACGAGTTCACAGTTTTTTTATTTTTTTACCGGTTCTATAAAACACCGAGTCATAAAACTATATATAAAATCTCATCGAGTGTTAGCGGGTCTTGAAATTTCACTTCAAAATTTCCATCGATAACAAAATGTCAGGAAAAATAGTGAAAGAGTATAATCCATTCACTTTTATTTGAGCAGTCGGTTGGCCATGGAAATTTGACACATTTCACTCTGTATAGTACAAAAATGTGGGGTTATGACGCTTATCAAAACATTTTTGGGTTTTAAATCAACGCTTTGTTGCCCGATCTACGTAAAAGTTTCTGTTATCACGTATTTCATCACAATGTTGAATCTCTTCGGAAAATATGCAACGAACATAATTGAAGTTTATACAAACTGATTGAAGGCGAAACAAATCCAGTTATTTGCATGGAAAATACAAGAGATCAGTTCGTTATCCTCTTTGGCTGAAGTTTGAATACGTTACATCAGTTGTAGATTTCAAAAATATTAACCCGAAGATGAAATGCATACGTTGCAGTGGTTGGGAATGGGTATTTCCCGAAGGAATAAACAGATAATTACAAGAATGTTAAATTTTTCAACAAAAATCATATCTTGCATCAATATAAGTAAAAAGAAATAAAGGAAGTTTCAATCAAGATGAACAAAAATTTCACATTTGTATAAACAATTAGCAGGACAACTGACGCGTATTTGTGGCTGTTCATCTTAATGCATTGATATAATAATAATTAGGTATTTATTGGTATCTTTAAGACATTTACAATGTATAGGACAAGTCAAATGAAAAATAGAAAAATCAATTTTCGTGAACTTATTCTACGATGACATTCATAGAAAATTCTGTACTAAACTTTTCGCATTAATTCATTCAAACATAAAATTCTCAAATGCCACCACTTTTTTGGGTCTCCCAATAGAAGGAAATTCTTTGTCATCCTCTTCATTCACAATCCTTTCGATTGTGGAAATATTCAGCTGAAATATAAGTCGTTTAGATTCAGATGGAACATTATATAAATTATCTTAAATTACATATGTTCGCTGACGTATTGTGGATTTTGGAATATCAGGGTATAACTATTTGAATGAGCGGACCTGAATTCTAAATAGCACTTCCTGAAACCTTGTCCCTTTTTTCAATCACTTTCGGCATTTTCGTAATATTAATTGCAGAGACTTTCTCTAAGATTAATTGATATAAGTTGTGGCAACTGCGTTATGACATTAGCGACATTTCATGAGTGCCAGCCTTAATCCGTTCTAGTTACAAAAACTGGAGAAAATTATTTCATGGCCAACCGACTGCTAAAATCAATGTGAACGCAGTAAACTTGCTTTTGTGATCAAAAATGCATACTGATTTTTAATTGATTTTGTTCCAGAGATTGGGATTAAAAACCCTAAAAAGTCTCAGAAGATGCAGAATCCCCTCAGATTAAATTTCAATCGATATTTAATTTGACAATACTACTCACGGCAAGACAGAGTTTTTTCACTGAGGTTTTTCGTATCATTCGTGAAGTAGGTACCCTATCCTATGTTAATTTGGATTTTATTAAAACTACATTTTCTAATATTTCCTCGAATATTTCCGTCGCAGGTAAGAGAGACAACTTTTACGATCTCTGGACTGAATATCCAGATCCAATACTCTTCTATCTCCATCAGATATATCCTTCAATCCTTCCCGTTCGTAAAATTGGGAGTATCGAAAAGCTTCCTATATCGAAATCGTTGACTTCGTTCAGGGGGTTAATAAGACCTTATCGAGGATGATTAGAAGGAGTATGCTCCAAGAATTCTAGTATATTCCTATTCAAAAGAAATTCGAAGGAGCTTTTCCAATCTCCGTGCTCGAGTAGTAAGTCGATTGGTGGAAGTCTTCGAGATTGAAAAAAGATCGAAAAGTGAAGTAGGAAGACAGAAAACCATCTCCTTTCCTGTGTAACGGTGGAACGTTGAAACTTTGTTCGGAATCATTTCTGAAACTATTTCATCTGGGAATTTTTCGAAATCTATACGTGTGTTTGCTGACTTAGTCAGAAGCAAAGATTATAGAGTAGAAAGATAGGAATCGGCACGACTAAAGTGATGTGAGCGCCATCTGTGTTTCAAATGTGATTTCAAGGCCCTAAGACTGGTTAAAATATTAATTCGAGGGAGATTTGCAGAATCAAATGAAATTTTGTGAGATTTCAGATGGCCCTTTTGATCAAAGAGGTTTTGAATGTTTTGATTCTTGTACCGCCTTTTGTTCATCGAGCTCGTTCTTGTCGCTGATTATTGAATTTTTTTGTTTAATGTCTTGGTGAAAAACGTCAAAATATCGTTCGAAAATTATTGTATGCTGAAGAACTGTGGATCAAATCAAACGAATTTTACTAAGGAAAATGGAAATGTAAGTATT
Source organism: Coccinella septempunctata (assembly GCF_907165205.1). Lineage (NCBI taxonomy): Eukaryota > Metazoa > Arthropoda > Insecta > Coleoptera > Coccinellidae > Coccinella > Coccinella septempunctata. Next base: position 20,860,554 of record NC_058196.1, read on the forward strand.
AAAACTCGTAACATATGACTGGGTCATTCATTGATTTTTATTTTCAGTGCTACGAAGTGGATAAAATTCTCAGGGCGTAAAGGCTTGCAAACACTACTGACTACACCATGTGCAATGAACATTTTACTGCAAGTCAATTGAGAACTCTTCATCCACGTAAATTGTTGTATGCAGGATGCATCCCTTACATGAAGGGCCCATTTAGGGGAAATTATGACTTTTATACGTCCATTCAAACATTCTCAATTGCTACTCCTTCAATATATTCAGAAATATGGTATCGACTGACTGTCAAATTGTTGTTTGGAAAAACAAAGTTTTATGAAACCTGCTGTGAGTGTTTTGTTCATTCAGTAATCGATTGGTATATTGTATCATAAAGAGACCATATCATAAAGAAATTATAAAGAAACTATACTGGCGGGCTAACATACAGGTCTTGTATACCTCATTGAAATGTGTGTGCTAAGATGGTGGTATATTCGTATATTGGTTCATATTTCTGATATAAATTGTACGAACTCAACTAAGTTTATTAATTCAAAACAACTTATTGAACAGAAATAACACCTTTGACATATAGCAGATCACCATATACTTTTTGTGTTCTAGTCAAAATTCTATTTGTTTGTCCATAATTTCAAATATTTGTGAATAAAAATATAGCACAGCGACAGAGTGTTTCATTGATATCAATTGATTCCGAATAATGTTCAGATGAAAACTAACATTCTGATCACAAAACAGAACCATGCTTTTGTTATGTCGCTTAGGATGTTTGTTTTCTGTTCTCCAGGAAGTCGTTCATTATTGAAATTCATTACAAGGAATAGAATTCGTATTTCGCGCCCCTCAATTATAAAACAGTATTTCTGTATTGACAGTGCATTTACTGCATTTTAAGCGCCATCTCATTGTCAAATGTGTTTTCACTGCGTTTCCTATATTTCTACTCTATAATCTTTGGTCAGAAGCTTTTGCGCACTCATTCCAATTCAACTAGGAAATGAATTACATGATTTTGACCAAGTACTTCATTACTCAACCACTTCACATGTACTTTCAGATACAGATACGGGTACCTAAGATAGGAAAAAGTGTGAATTACCGACGCCTTAGTTAGTTTATCTGTTTTTTGAGGCATAATGGCAACATCATTGGGTTGGAACTAAATTTTTGGATAAACATCCTTCTGAAGTTGAGGAAAAAGTGTGGTCCATTCACTTTCATAAAAGCAGATCAGCAGCGGTTTGGCCATGGAATAAGACCAATACCGACAATTATGCCGGTTTACAATGCCTTTGAGGTAAAATGAACACTCGTCCGAATAACAGATATCGAACATGTGGTTTTGATTACCGTTTATCATTTCTCACGATTGTTGTGCGTGAAACAACTGATATATCGGACAATTTCATAGTACTAAAGGTCGGATCCATTGCTACATAACCACGTCCCTCGCTTCGTCTCTTTCATGCATCCTCTTTTTGCTTCCGACTGAACCAGAGCGTCAAATTTGCACAACGTAAGCGACAGATACATTTTTTACAGCATTTTGCGATTGATTGGTTTTTATTTGTTCCTTTCCACCAAAAATTTCATTTATAACTATTCTTAGCATTCCATTCATATTATATCTAATGTTATATCTCATACTGTCCAGTGGACTGACATATATTTCATTTATGCCAACAATATACAAGAACACCCAAACTTGTTGAAAATACATCCGGAAACCCTTTGAAACGCGTACTATTATGTTCAAACGATATTCACTCTGGATTATTTCACCGCAATTGTTCTCGAGCAGAGAAACGTTCACGATAAACTGGTCGCGAAATATTCTATTAAGTTCCACGTACACTGTTGGTCAAATCAGAGGTGGATTTTAGCAGGTATGACGACAAAAGTGCTGGAAGTTATCCATATTATTTCCTATTTTCTGATGGATCATTATTATTTTCTATAATTGTTTTGGGAATACCTGTTGGGACTAGGGTGATTCGTATACAGAGGGTGACAAAGGGGTGTGTACAGAGTGGGCAAAATTCGATGGGATTGAATGGCAGCTCTGTAACCGTAAGAGCCAGGGAAAAATGGATGGCACGTTTTCTACCTAGATTTTCAGAAGATTCATAGTGGCCAAAACCGCATCCCTCTGTATTTTCTTGTTTTTTTCAAGTAATAAGTGAAAACTAATTTTTCGGCTCTTAGAATTGATGCATCTATTTCGTTAACGGCCGGTTTCATAATCAAACCTAAAGTCGCTTTAATTTTAAAGCTTCCTTTAAACCTACTAAAAATGACAGTAAAGAAAGCTTTAAGCTTAAAGTGACGTCAAATTAACTGGACGTAAGTTTCATATTCTAATCCCATATTTTTTCTGATTCATAATATATAATATACTGTCTGTAATTGTTCCTGCAATAAAAAGAACAGAGATATTTTTATTGGAAGAACAATTAGAGACACAACGTATATTATATATTCTGAATCAGAAAAAATAAGAGGCTGGAATATGTAAAAATAGCATATCTCCACTCGATGATTCTTAATTGCTATTCCTTCAATTTATTGAGAAATGGAAAGGTTTTAGTTTTTGCAATCATATGACTGTGATATTGTTGATTGGAGAGTCAAAGTTTTAGGAAACCTGCTGTGAATTTTTTGTTCATTCATTAATCAATTTGTATATTGTGTCATAAGGATACCATATTATGAAGGAATATTGAAAAAACTATATCTAAAGAAACTATTCTGAAGGGCTAAAATACATGTCTTGTCTACCTCTATCAGGTTTTTTTATTGTGGTTGAGAAAATTCTGTAAATAATATGTAAATAACTGAAATGTGTATGCTATGACAGTATATTGAATATTGGTTCATATAAATTTCGGATATAAACTGTCCAAATTCAACTAAGTTTTTAAATTCAAAACAAAGTATTGCACAAGAATAATACCTTTGACGTATGAAAGATAACTATATACTTTTGTGATCTATTCAAAGCACTATTTGTTGTCCATAATTTTAAATTTTTGCAAATTATTTATAAATTGCAAATAAACATATAGCACATTGTATCACCAACCAGTTCTGGCCGCCGCTGTATTCTTCTTGAGTCTCCATTATAGCTGTGGACCCAAAGACCTCCACTGAGGAAGGATTTGTAGGTCATAGTTGGGTCTCTTCAGTAACAGAAGGGCATACAGTCGCAAGTAGACCTAAGAAATTATAAGTTTGATCGCACCGATAGTCCGGTTTTTTAGTCTTTTTGTAGATTTATTCTCGGTAAAGAGATTCAGCAATGAATGAATGAAGAAAAATGTATTTCAAAAATGTTCGAATTAAAACTAACATACTGATCATAAAACAAAGCCATACTTTTATTTTGTCGATCAGGATATTTGTTTTCTGGTCTCAACCAAATCGATATTAAAATTCTATTCGAGGAATACAATTCGAATTTTGCGCCCTTCAATTATAAAAAAGAAAACTGTTAGTGGACAGTTTTCTATGTTGACAGTACGTTTTCAGCGCCATCTCATTGTCAAATGTGGCAAACACAGGTCGAAATATGGTATATTTTTAGTACCAGAGATATGAAGGCGTTTTCCTATCTTTCTCCTCTACAATCTTTGGTCTAAAAACTGTGCCGTCACATCATGACCTGAACGTCTATAGACGTCGTTGGCTGTCAATGGTATCGGGGCGGCGCTTTCTCCCGAAAAATTGCTACATTTCATGTAGATTGTTTTGCGTTCGCAACCCTGTGTATTCGAGACACTTGCCTCTGTATCAAGACGTGTTACACATAGATACCACAAAGCCGCCATTGGGAGCAAGGTGTATTATTGAAAACCATTGTTAAACGAACACACAGGCTTATGGAGAAGTAGGAAAGCAAGCGATGCAAACAGCGAGCGTTTCGTTTTTGTTTAGCGTCGAGATAACGACGCTGGAAACGGAACAGAATGGAGGCGCGTTGATATTCAACAGTTTGTCCGGCAGTTGCAGATAGGGTCGTAATAGCTGGTCATTAGAGGGATCTATGCTTGACCAAGAACAAATGATACTTGCTTTACCTAAGGATCGCGTGTAAGAGGGGATTTCGGACCTCTGTTTTATGGACTGGGTAGGTTGACAGTGTTTTATATCTTAGGTGTTCGAATGGATTTTCTGCAGACCAAACAAGTCTGTCGAGTTATCCCACGAGGATCACCGTGTTTTGGTGTACCAGTTTCATTATATAACTATAGTATTGTCTAAAATTGACGCTATAAGATGGGAAACAATTCGACCCTTGATATCATGATCAAGACACTTATAACCACCAGGTGCTCCAGATAGGTGACCCAGGTAGTTTCTAAAATTCATTGTACTTCGATGTTCCGATATGCATAAACTGATTACTGAATAGGATATTGCGAAAATGTATCCTTCGAATATCAGAAATCGGCTTACTTAACAAAAAACACTAATATAATCAAAGTTACCAACAATTCATCTTGAGTCTTGAGTAACTTAAAAATAGAGATAACCAATGAAATAAAAACTCATTATTATAATTCAAACAGATTTCTGTACTTTGGTGAATATGCGAAAGATGGCCTTCATTCTAAGAGTTAGAAAAGTGAAGTGAATTGGTCCTCGTTTCCTGTCAGATGTCACTAGGGAATATTCCTCCATCATACCGGCTACTGACATCGATAAAGGAACAAATAATTTATTTTCGTCGAATTATGAGTTTTGTTGCTCTATTCTGACGATGTCAAATATAAGCAAAATCATGGTCAGCATCTTCTCTTACTCGACGAGATGGTATTTCAATACTTTAAGTGATAGTAGTTGACTAGTTCCATTCAAATTGTAACATTTGTTGATTTTATCAGCGGATGTTTTCAGCCGAATTGATTTCGTTAATAATGTTGTTCCATTCAAGGTTTCCAGTTCAGCCGTTCTCTGAACTAAGCCAGTCGATGCGTAAGTACAAGCTAGGGACGTTATAAAGTATAAGATCTGATCTGGCGTTCTGGCGATGAACAGTTCTTATAGTTATTGGTCTGCCATGTTCTACAATGAATTGGTCCGCAATTAACCTTGTAAATAAGAAGCGGCCCTGTAGGGACAAAAGTCTTGAAGTAGGGTCGTTCTTCTTCATGTCCTGTAACGCATATGTTTCCTTCAGGTAAAATGGTTCCAGTTTAGTCCTTCTCTGCACCAAGCCAGAGTCGATCACTTCGGTTACTGGGAGTGAAAAAGTATATTTTTTTACAAACGTCAAAAATGACAAGGTTCGCGCATTGACAACAATATGCGAAGTGATCCTTTTTTTCATTTTCCTTCATTACCATGACACCGTGCGCGAAGTAGTGTGCGAAATATTTACTTCGCACACTGCATGTAAACTATATGGGATATTTATATCTTAACCTTTATGTTCCTCAATCAAGCAAAAATCCAAGAAATCATTCATTTATTAATGTATAACAATAATTAGAGCTTTCAAATTGTGAGAAAATTTAACACTACCTAATTTTATTTATTATTCACAATGTTAACATTAATGGTGCAGCCAGTGCATGAACCAATAATTAGGTCTCGAATTAGGTATTCCTAAACCAGATAACTCGTGATATCGTAGATTTGGTTTTTGGTTAGGACTATCCATTTTTGATTTGCAAGCAACTGCCGTAGAGATGACAGCACTTGATCCTGAAATTTCAATACTCTTTTTCATATTAAGCTAAACATGTTACTTATTTTAGAATAATATTTTTGACGTTTGTAGAAAAAATTTTGTTTGCATCTCATGCGCGAAATACTTTGGTGATCTCGACTATTTTCTTAACTCGGCTGCGCCTCGTTAAAAAAAAATCAGTTCTCGATCACCAAAGTAGCATTTCGCGCACTAGATACAAAAATAACTATTTTGTAATCGTGATATCTATTTCGAATTATTCATCGACATCAATTCACTACCTACCCTACGAAAAACACTTCAAAAACATCATCATTGATCATTGTAACGGCGTTTCCCCTGGTTTTTTGAGCGCTAGCTATTCTTCAGAGGCAAAATAGCGAACCTACCCTGGTGGCGTTTAGTCGAAGACAAGGTTCCTTTTTATCTAGGGCTTTAGCGATAACTTTTGAAAGTCCAAAATCCGAGTTCACATATGAATTCAGTTTCTTGAAATAAGGAACACAATAATCAATAAGAAACAATCCTAAAATTCACCGATTCACAGGGATATAAAGAGAAGGAAAAGAACTCCATTCATTCATTCATTTTCATTCATTGTTGTATCCCGTTACCGGGAATAAATATACAAAAAGACAAAAAAACAAAAATTAATGGTGCGAACAGACTTGTAATTTCTTAGGGCTAATTGCGACTGTGTGCCCTCCTGTGACTGAAGAGACCCAATCATGACCGGCAGATCCTTCCACACTCAGGGCATGGATGGTCACCAACCAGATCTGGTCGCCGCTGTATCCTTCCCAACTCTACATTATAACTGTGTACCAGAGACTTCCACTGTGACCTCTCTAACGCTAGTTGTTCCCAGTTATGATTGGCATTAACTGATTTTAGGGATTGATGTATGTAGTATATCCTTAAACTGCTTATACTGGCCTCCTGGTTTTCGGGCTCCCTCTGTGAATTCGCCATATAGAGTCTTGTGTCTTGCATTCTCAGAATGTGGCCACTCCATCTGAGTCGGGCCCTCGTTACTTGAGTCTCGATTGTTGTACAACTCGCGCGTTGCAAAACTTCTGCATTCGAAACTTTGTGGAACCATCTGATGTGCATTATCTGTCTTAGATGACGTTGTTGCGTTTGTTCAAGCTGTCTAATATGTCGCCTGTAGGGCGTTCAGATTTCGCTTCCGTAAAGAAGCGTTGGGAGGACGACTGCTTTGTAAACAGCTGTCTTGGTCTTCAGATTGAGGTCGTGATTTTGAAACACTCTGACCTTTGGCTTCCAGAATGCCCGTGATGCCCAATTAATACGGTTGTGTATTTCCGTGGAAAAAGAACTCACACATGCTTTCACACCAGCAAGGAACGTAATTGCAGTAGGGGGAGAAGAAGAGGACGAAGTGTCTCTCCTTTACTGCTTTTGGCCCTTTGCTGGTAGGTGGAGAAGGGCAGGTCGGGGTGTCCTGCCCTTTCCTGCTGAAAGTTGGCAAAATTTGCATCGATGCTACGTCGTTTTTCAGAACTATAAATAAGGATAAAATGGTCCGGAATGTTTCCAACGATTTCTGAATCTAAATCATACCAATTGAAGACAAAAAATGAAAAAATTCGCCGAATCATCTTGAAATGAAGATGGACAAAATCAAACTTTTGTTACAGCAATATCAAAAGATCTATCCATTTCTAGCAAAAAAAGTTCGCGTTGCCATTTGAAGAAAGTCAATTACTTTACAAGTTGTTTTTTTTGGCGCTAATCGAAAAAATGCATAGTTCTTGAAATATAACTGTTGAAATTTTTCAAATCTCGATCAGTCCTTCACGTCACAAAGAATGTTTCCAGAAATGAACCTTTTTCCATGGACAAAATACAATTTTTCAAAAACAATTCCGGTTTTCACAGAACTATGGGGGTACAAGAGAATGTGCTTAGTAAACTCGGTAGTAAATGTTGAATTTTGTGCGTTACGTTCCACTCACTCTGTATACTAACACACCAAGTCAATGAAGAAATCCACATTTTCAATCAACCCATGCAAAGATAATTCTGCACAGTAATAACAATAACATAATCTCGACTGCGGGAACACTAAAAGCCAGCAAATGTCCATGATGACCTTATGCCTAGATTACTGGCAATAATAGATAACTCATCTCACTGGCGCCTTCCCCCAAATGAATGTTTCCAATTAATTCTCCAAACGTTCTGGAATAACCAAGTAAATAAAGATATTACAGTTTTCTCTGAACCAAGGTCGACCTATCCGAATCCTCCCCATTCTCAAAGCGGATCGCCATTAATTCAGGTCTTGAATCGTTTGGCAATTTCGGTCACATATATTTGAGGATTAAGGGGATGGCCGTTGCTGAAAGTACACGACGGAAGATGCTGGGTTTTGGCTGCGTACTCTACGGGGACGAATTGCAGAAAGCGGCCTAGGATGTAATGCGATATAATGTAGACTGAGAGGGTAAAGTACAAATCCGGAAAATATAGGGTTCAATGTGTACATTCGGACACAAAAGGAGATTCCACAATAATGCTTGCTGGGTATAGTGCATGAGGAAGAAGAAATACACGTCGAATGAATTGCTGCCTCAACGACTCTACAGGGTGTTTCACGAGTAAACGGGCAAACGAAAACTCTGAATGAAGTTTTGGCTATTCTTAGCACCTAACTAGTTTCCTATATACTGTGCGTATTTTCCGAAATTTATCAAGTTTAGCTATATTTTATTTTCTGAAATTATTCATCATTAACATTCGAGTGCAACCACCAATGCAGGGTGACAATTTAAAAACTTGCCAGGCCACTTATGTCGCGACAAAGATGTTTTCTGAGAAAATGCCGAAACACGTCAATTTTTATTCAGAGGGGGACATATTTTGAACAGAATTGTAAGCCGAAATCTCCTTAACACTTGGTGTAGGGGCGATCACCCCTAAATTCTTAATAGGGAATTGAAAGATCACTTATCCCTCTAGATGAATACTATGGTTTGCAAATTTTTATTGAATTCTGGAAGTAGTTACAGGGGCTGAGAATTTGAAAACTTGTCAGGCCAATTATGTCTCGACAAGGATGTTTTCAGAGGAAATGGCAGAACAGGTCAATTTTTATTCGGAGGGAGAAGAAATTTTGAGCAGAATTGTAAGCCGAAATCTCCTCAAACCTAGGTGACAGGGTATCACCCCTAAATTCTTCATAGGGAATAGGGGGTGAGATTTACCTCTATTGGAAGACAGTGTGTCCCTCTACATAATACTATTGTCTTCCAATTGAGGAATAGCTCAACCTCTATTCCCTATTAAGAATTTAGGGGTGACAACCCCTACAATTAAGATTGAGGAGATTTTGGCTTACAATTCTGTTAGAAACATATCTTCCTCCGAATAAAAATTGACCTGTTCCGGCATTTTCTCTGAAAACATCCTTGTCGTGAAATAATTGGACTGCCAAGTTTTCAAATTGTCACCCTGTATAAAACGTTTCTTACACATCCTCAACTCATGTTCAATAAGTTTTCAAATTGTCAGCCTACTTCAAGGACTCAATAAAAATTTGGAAATCACAGTATTCATGTAGAGGGTCAAGTGATCTTTCAATTGAGGTGTAGTTCACCCCCTATTCCCTATTTAGAATTTAGGGGTGATAGCTCCTACACCTAGGATTGAGGAGATTTCGGCTTACAATTCTGATCAAAATATGTCCCGAATAGAAATTGACCTGTTCCAGCATTTTCTCTGAAATCACTCGTGACATAATTGGACTGGCAAGTTTTCAAATTGTCACCCTGTATATAACGTTTCCTACACATCCTCAACTTATGTTCAATAAGTTGTAGGGAACACCAATACGAAACGTTTAATCATTATTCATCCTCAACGTATATCCAATAAATATGAAATGACCTCAAGAACGATCGATCAGTCATTCCAAATGTAACCACATTAAAATTCGCAAAAAAACGAGCAATTTCTAACAGTTTGTGTTATCAACACTATGCTGCGTTGCCGGTGCAGTAGCGATTTATTTCAATCGTTTTGTTTCGGTCAGAGACTCAGATTACCTCCATAAACTTTGGTTTTGGCTGTTTTAGATTAATTTTCATCTGTTATATCATCTGTCATACATTAGTTTTCCATAATCAGTTTTTTCCAGGACTATGAAATTTTTATATTGAAAAGTTCCGATTCCTAAGAAAACCTGCCCAAATCATATCAAAATCAGGCTGGAAATTCATGATAGCTTCGTTATTAAATCATTTTGAGTATGAGAACTTGATGATGGAGAAACAATTTCACCTCTTGTTGCTTGTAGCTGTAAGTATGAAGGATGAATTATTTTAAAACTCACTATATAAGTTTCGAATGTTTACAAAAGTTTCATTATTTATTTCTTACACAGTGTTGCTGCTGCCTTGGGAATAAGTTAATGGAGTGTTTTCAATATTGCTTCTAAAATAAATGGTGATGAAGATCTCACTCAAACCATAAGAAAGAAAGCGTACAACCAGTATGAGGATGATATGCAAAAATAGTTTTAACCTCCTTCGATAGTTAACTGAATGATTAGGCTAAAGATTATCATTGTGGGAGATATTTCACTCAACTCTAGTTTGAAATTGTCTGAATGCAGGAAGGGATTAAATCGAAATGCCTGCAAAAACTCCAAAAAGAATATGAACATTCACAAATCCTACATTTGGTACAGAAACAAAGAATTATGACTATTTGCATCAGCAAAGTTTGGATTTTCAAAAATTGTACATAAACTAGACTCCAGTGTGAAGAAACTTGAGACTTTTTCAATTGATAAGCAAAGGAAAATTAATCACTTAAGAATATAATTAGTGTAAGAATTTTTATTACAACAATAATGTTTGCCATGTGTGAAAAACTTAGAAATAACGTGAGGAGTTAACGAAACTATTCATTGCTGTATCCCGTTACCGGGAATAAATCTACAAAAAGAAGAAGGAAAAAAAAGAAAAAAAAAAAAAAAAATTCGAACAGACTTGTAACTTCTTAGTGCTAGTTGCGACTGTGTGCCCTCCTGTGACTAAAGAGACCCAACCGTGACCTGCAGATCCTTCCACACTCAGGGCATGGATAGTCTCCAACCAGATCTGGCCGCCGCTGTATCCTTCTCGATTCTCCATTATAACTGTGGACCAAAGACCTCCACTGTGACCTGTCTAACGCTAGTTGTTCCCAGTTATGATTAGCATTAACTGATTTTAGGGATTGATGTAGTGTATCCTTAAAACGAAACTATAGATCAAGTCTAGAAGACAACATAATTTTCAAACGTATATTTTCCTAACGAAATTTTGCCGTTACTTGAAAAATGCATCGTTTTCACCACGTATCTGTGTTTATTGTGAAAGCTCAAGTAATCGATCAACACTATTAAAATTTGCACTTCAAAGCTGTAGAATTTGATGAGCACGAGTATTAGGCAGGATGCGCCTTGTCTCTATCACAGACATTCCATAAGCCGCCAAAACTTTGAACTTTTCTCTCCTCAAACACTAAGAGGAACATCTCTTGAATCTAACGAAGTTTTCGCAAACTCACTTTCTTCATTAGTCACCGTCTGAGCTTCTTCCTGAAATTAACGGTTACTTTTGGCGTAATATTTGAGTTTTTATGTGTACGAGGTGTATTTAACAGGATGCAGGTAATGGAGAAACTTAATTTTCGCGGAGTTTCGCGAAGATTCCTCATTAATCAAGTATCAAGTTGTACTTTGAAGAACTAACAACTAACTGCTTCATTAAAAACATGATGAAAGAATCTCGGTAGAAAGGCTTGGTTGGCAATCTTATTATTATTCACAGCTATTATGCAAAACGTATCTTGTTCGGCTGTTTATGATTTTATTGTTCGAAGAGGTATGAAGTTTTTCCAACTATTTATTAAAAGGAAAGGTCTGTAGCCAAATGGGCCAAATGGCTCATATACATGTAAAATAACGTTTATTTATAGAGAATAAAACATATTGACATTCTTACTGTAATTTACTCATATTAGTACTGAAATGAGTACAACCTTTACATGCTTTTTAGAAGAAATTATTGAATCAGATAGTAGCATTTTCTGTTTTCCCAATAGGTATTTATTTGCCTTTTCGTACAAAATTACGATATTAAGGTTAATGTCATCACTGTAAGTTTATATTATGGGGTTACGCCCTATAGTTTACATTATGTACCTATCTTCATTTGGTGAACATGAAGTGATTGAAGGAAAGAACTACTAACTACTTCTCTTCACAACTCCATAGGATACTTTTTATATATGTTTACAATTTGGCTCTTCAGAGCAACCATCACAATGATGACTTTGTCGTTTAATTACTGTAAGACTCGAATGCTCTCTAACTTTTAATGAATAATTTAATAAATAGAGTTTTCTATTCGTCCAATGGCGCTGAGCAGCAGATTTTCGATGTTAACAAGCAATAGTTGGTTTTTGTTTGAAGCAATTTTGCATACTCTTAACGTTTTCGAGCTAGTGGGTGATAAGGGCGACTAGCTTAGCCACACATTGGAAAGACCAAAGTCAAGATAGAAACCCAATGTAATTTCACATTCATCGCCATATATTTCAAAAACGTTCAAACGTAGAAAAAACTGCTTCGGACAAAATTTTCAGAAAATAATTTGAAGCCCAGGAGAGGATATAATTCAAGAAAACTGATTTTTGTGACCTTTATGGCCAATCTTTATTGTTTCGGCTTGCTGAATCTGTCAGATTATATTTTTTCCATTATTCTTGAATCAATAGCTCCAAATTAAATAAAATGCCACAGCGTTCGAGAATATTCGAGGATGTATTGATATCTAGTTAGCCTAGACCAGTTCCATGCACAAAAAATATTGCGTTACCATAGCAACGAAAAATAACTCATTAGAAGGGTCAGTGTGAAGTTTGGGGCCAAAAAAGTGAACCAGAGTTACGCAATAAATTAAAAGAAAGAGGATGTCCACCGAAATTGTGAAAATCGAAAAATTGGAGCACCGACCAATCATCAAGTACCTGTATTTAAATATGCAGTTCATGACATGATTTTATCAGACCGTCGAATTGGTCTAAAACGGATATCTGAAGCACTGAATATTTCATACGAACGCGTTCATCATAGTTTACGTCAATTTGGACATGAAAAAAATTGTTGCAAAATGGATCCCCAAATGTTTGAATGTTGACCAAAAGCGTGCAAGGGTAAAAGCATAGCGTTCGATCTGTGCTCGATTTGAAAATGATGTAGACTCCTTAAACCGAATTGTTATTATGGATGAGACTTGGGTACATTTCTACGATCCAGAAACAATCGATGGAATGGCGACACTCTGGTTCTCCAAGACCTAGGAAGTTTCTTGTCCAAAATCTGCTAGAAAAGTTCTTGCTTCTGTTTTTTGGGATTGTCATGGGGTAATCATGATTGAGTTTTCAGATAACGCCCCTGCACACAAATCTCATGTTGCCATGCAAAAAATTCGTGATTTAGGGTTTGAATTACTAGAACATCCCCCTTATACACCAGATTTTGCTCCATCCGTCTATCATCTCTTTCCTCAACAGAAGAAAAAGAGTATAAAAGGTCGTAAATTTTCTTCCAACGAGGAGGTAATAAAAGCTGTGGAGATTTAGTTTGCAGAGCAAGAAGAAACATATTTTTTGACAGTGAAATTTTGTTTCGTTCTATAGTAGGCTGGGAATTTTTCAATATATACTCGTACACGTGACGTTATTTTTTTTTCAACTTTGGCGCTCTCCCACACACTTAATTGTTAGATTAAGAGAATACCTATATACTTTTCAACATGTAATTAACCACATATATCTTAATCTGACAATCTCGAGTATGTATTTTTGGTTGAGGTACTCTATAGGGTCCAAAGTATCTCCTCTTATATTAAGCTGACACACTCGAGTAACTTCCGACTTTCCGTCTAGGGCTCCCCAACTATAAGTGTTAAAAATATATCTGAATTGTTAGTCCTCCTGCAACATTTAATTGAAGTATGTCATTATGTTTTGGTGTGCGTTCTTTCGTTGAGTATTTCAGTTCCTGTATGCATTGGTATGGAATTCGATGTTTATTCGGCTTTTGTGAAATATTCATGCAATATTTGATTTTTATTTCTGGCAACTTCCATCGTATGAGAGTTTTTTTGAAGTTTTATTGTTCTGACGCTAAGTGTTTTCTCATTGAGTGTTGTTGCATTTTTCTGGTTATCTTACTTATAGCCTCTCTTTTCGTGTTTTGATTTTCAATTTTATTTTTTGTTTTCCTTCTCTGATTGCTTTATTTTTAACTTTAGGCAGATAATTTTGATATATTCTTATTTTAATTTTTTTTCAAGTATATGTTATTTTTTTGTGGTTTGTCTGGTTGATTATTGTATCATTACTAGAGTTAAAAATTGAATTGTTCCTGCAGTTGTGTAGTTTTTGCCGACCCTTCATTTGTGTTCATTTAATTGAGTTTTCGTCTTATCTACCTATATATTTGCTTAAATGTGTAAAATATTTTTTTGCCTGAAGAAGGCCCAATAAGGGAGCCGAAATGTTGCCGAAAGAATATATGTAGCTGGTTTATATTCCTGTTCCTAACCTACACTAGTGATCTTACTGCTCTCTATCTATTGCACTTAAAGATCCATACACCGGAATAATTTTTGTTCTTTAGGTAGCTAAATTTTCATGTAAACAAAAACCTGTTCATTTCATCTTCGTGGGATACCCTCTTAATCTTTCGTGCCATCAACATTACAACCTTATACTTCATGTGATACCCGGGGAGAAAACAGCAAAATCGAATTTTATCTTAGCGAAAAACAACACCCCTCCCCACGAAAGCACTCGACGGTTGAGAGATAATGGACAGAAAAGCGAAATGGTGTAATTTTCTTACCAAAATGAACTGGGTTTTATGAACCGATGTTTTTTACGAACATGCCCTTATGATCGATTTCTTTGGGAGGCTTAGGCGTGACACAATATAAATAAGATCTCCCGAAGAGTCATGCGGAAAGATAAAGGAATATCAGCCGAAATTGCGGACGTAAATACAGACATTGCCAGCATGTGAGTGAGCCTAGTGGAATTAAAGAAGCACTTTGTGATTCTGAAATTCTGGACCTATCTTTGGATGCTGGTAGGTCGACGAGAAGCGTGAACAGAACCACTAAGCAGTCAATTGTTATAAGATCTCAACTATAACTTTATAGCCCAATGTTGAGAGTTATAGGATTTGAATCTCGTACAATAAAAATAATTCTAGGTTCTAGATTTTCAAAGGTACCAAAGAGTTTTTTGATTAACACAGCCTTATAACACTGACCTGTGTGAACTTGAAAAGGAGACGTGCATCCCCACGTCACGTCAGTTCAATTTGAACACTTCCACGCAAAATCCTACGTTAGATTTTTGAATCATACGCATTATGACGTGGGCCCACGTCGTGTCAGAGTAATCTGTATGCACCTTTCATCAAGTTACTCTTTTCCTTTCGTCCATATACAGGGCCCCAACGAACAGTTCTCTCTGATAGAATTTATAACAATCAATGCAGATTAACAGTTTTGTTAGTGGCGCCAAGGCACATCTGAAATTTAACCCTCTAATACCCAAGTCCGCCTTGAGACTGGTTGCATATAAGTAGATAAAAAATTATTCTGCCCATGTCCGCCTTCAGTATAGGTTCATTTTGTGAGTACAGGTGTTAACGTAAATCAGTTAACTATTTGCGAAAAAAAGATGTAGATTATACATAAGCTAATTTGAAACTATACGGAAATAATTTTAAAAAAGAAAAAGAACTTGGGCATTAGAGGGTTAAATGTGTTTCACTGCCCACTGGTCTTTTCTCCTGGATATCAAGTTTATTTGGAACAGATTGCCCTCAGGATTGATGAGGAAAGAATCCGATTTGGTAAGAGCTATAGAAACCTGGATATATATTATATCCGATGGCAAAATTAATCATATTCGTTGGTCGCGAACAAGTCATTTGTCGTCCTCAGACATGTAGAGAGGAACCGGCGTGGTCTGGGTTTTAATTTACGTAAATATCTCTGTGGAAGCCTTGTGTTGTCGTTGTTGGATTGTGGTTTCACAACTTTTTTATTCCTGTTTGGATTGTGTCTCTAGCTAGGGACTCCAAAAAATACTAATTTATTGTGGTAGGTTCATATTCGGGAGGTTCTTCAGTACCTACAATTTTTTTGGAGGAACAGTTTTATACAAAATATCTACATTAAACCAGTTTCATGTTCGTAGTTATTTATTGTTTTTTTCGATCCGTTTCGGTAAATGACACCGTAAAAACTCCAACTTTGTGACATAGGCCCTGACATTGTGATACACAGGTTTTTTGTGGTATATTGGCTCTAGTGAAAAGTAGAAAGGTCTACCCAGATCTAAGAGTTTATCACATTTGTGAGGTTCATCTGCAAGGACAATTTGTGTCATCTGGCCTCCTATCTTTAATTCTTTAAGCGCTGGTATGAATAAATAATAAAAGCAACAACCTGTTGCTTATATGTTGGAAAAGTCTGATTTGGGTCAAAGATTAATCTTTGATTTGGCTCACTATATTCCACTTAGCTGGCGTAAGCTTATCATTTCTCAACAATTATATATAACCTTATTGGATTCGATATGTTGAGACGTTCAATTTTTAGGACTTGTAACTTAACTTTGGGACGCTGGTTTTTTTCGTTTCTAAGGGTTGAGATGATGTATTTTGATTTCAATCCTTACACAAAAAACTTTTTCGGTAGTGCGTAGAAGAAATATTGCAATTGGTCCATATGAAGAATTTACAAAAGAGCTTTCGCATGTTTTGGATGATGTGGCATCAATGATGTCCGCTACGGATGATAAAAGAGAAGTAACAGAATCTGAAATGGCAAAAAGCACCGAAATTGAACCTTTTCATATACAGGTCATAATTTGATGTGACAATGATATTTGGAATGCTCAAGATTGAATTATCGAAACAAATAATTAATCATTTGACGTTTATTCGTCAATTAATCGTTCGTTCGCTTTATGAAACCGGCGGTCAATATATCAGTAGGTACATAAACAGGGTGAGTCTTTGACTCATACAAATTTTACAACAAGTATATTCTTGAGGTGAAAGGAAACACTTTTTTCCTGTACCATTTTTTCCGATTCGGCCCTGATAAAAATATATAGCCCTTTCAATGAGCTGTGCCACCCCTGGAAAAACAAAATTACTCGCAAAATTACCTGCAGAATCTGTGGATCTTTTAAACAGAGTTGTATTCAGCCAAAGTACCTTATTTTCATATTTCACAGATAAATTTTTGAACATCAAATTACTAGAAAACGGCGCATTATTCGAGAAAATATGAAGAATACTTTTATTGAACAAAACGTCCGAATATTTATTTGATAGCGTCCAACCTAGTTTGGAGAATTGGGTTCTTTGAATTTTTGGTATTTTTATGGTACATAATGGTCATAATGAGAAAACTGGAAGACGTTGGTGACATCTTGTGTTCGAAAAAGATTCATCAAATAAATGAAAAACTATATTCCGAAATTCATTTCATTCGATAAAACCGTTTCATGGTATCTTTTGAACCGAGTCGATTCGGAAAAAATGGTATAGGAAGAAAGTGTTTCTTTTGACCTCAAGAATGTACAGGGTAGGCAAAATTCGACGAATGACACATTCTCTAGCTCTTTTTTCATGACTAATCCAAATCTGAAAACAGAATCAGCCTATCATTTTTAGATTTCGAGTTATAAACAAAAATTGAGATTTTGACGATTCCGAAAAGTTATCATAACTTTTTTGTCTCTGAAGTTACAGATCTGAAACTTGAACCTTCTTAGGCACTTTCATACGTAAAATCTACTGACAAAAGATTTTTTTCCAATTCAAAAATAACAAATTCAATAAAAGTGTGCATTTAAAAAAATTAAAGTTCACCTAATGATTCAAAATGAAAAAAATATTTTGAGGTCATCAGTGGATTCTACGTAAAAAATAGCCTGTAGAAGGTTCAAGTTTCAGATTTGTAACTTCAAAAACAAAAAAAGTTATGAGAACTTTACGAGATTGTAATACTCAAAAGCAAAGTATCGTAGGAGGCTGCTGTTTTCACCATTCTTTGTTTATCCGAAAAAGAGCTCGGAAATGTGTCATCCGTTTTCTTCTAGCTGCTATAGTTCCCGAGATCCTCTCAGTAGACAACGAATTTTGCCCACCCTGTACTGTTAATATATTTGTGCGAGTCAGAGACTCACCCTATTTATACAACATATGTAGTTTTTTATTTGCTTCGCAAATTGTCCAATTCAATTTTTGAGCCAGATACATATTTCTTTTCTAAGCTTCAACATTCGAAAATTATTTGCAACTCTCTGGACCAGATATTGCAATTCAAAAATGAATTGGGTAAAAAGTGAGACTTGCAGAATGTGGAAATGAATTTAATTATATAAAATGCGAGATCATTTGAATTATGATAAGAGGGTGCTAGGCACGGATACTTTGAGTATCCGTGGGTGCTAGGGTCTTCACCTAATTGAGTATTCCTTTGAAAATAACTTCGAATGTCTGGGGATGTTTTTGATTGTGTTTGAAATTATGTATATTGATTTGAATAAGCATTAAAAAATCTTCATCCGATTACTTCTCTCTTTCCAAGTTGCCATGAGAATAGCACAAATACGTCAAATGTTTACTACGTGTTCTATTTTGATCGTTCTTTTATTGCCGGAACCCCTCGCACGTTACAGTTTTTTCGAGAACACACAAAAACTCGTGTCAACATCTCCTCGGCCATTATCACGTGCAAATGTGCTCGAAAAATACCCGTCTGCTTCTCCTGTCGGCAATTAAAAATAATTTTTTGCCAGACCTATTCATCATCAAGAGGCGGATATGTTCCGTTTGTCAGGCTTCCACTAGACTCGGCTGCAAATCTGGCAGTCCTCCAATGGGGCACTAGGTCGGAAAACTTACGTAATATAAATAGACATCTCGGAATTCTATCTACCATCTAGACGCGCTTGCCATCTCTTCAAAATGATAAATTTCTGTAATGGAATATTCGAAGCTCTCCTAGCGAAGTATCAGAATAAATAGAACTCGTGGAAGTAGTTTGGTTAACAACATATCAGGGGAGGTTCCAGAATTGTATATTCTTTGGAAGACCAGAAGAGGTATTGCTTCATTTGTTTTCACCGGAAAACACCGTTGAAAAAATTAAGTTTTGACCAACAAAATTAACCAAACACATTGATGTCTCAGCTGATCTCTTATTCCAGTGTTGAATTGTCTTATACTGTCATCAGGTTGATGCATTAATAGCAAAGGTACTGACAGGTGAAAGTTCAACCTTTTCTCATACAATAATAAGTAAATCCCCCTTCCAAATGCCCATTCGTGTTTGCGGTGCAGCTGTTTCATCATTCTACCTCTATAGGGAACCCCCTCCACTACTACCACGTGTAGAAGCAGTATTTATCGACAACCAAAACAAAGTAACCCACATTTTGCAAACACCACTGTTCCTTGCTGTAAAACCCGTTTTTCTCATTTGATTGGAATGACAACAGTGCGAATGGGTAAAACCAGTTGTAACAAGTCTTATTCGTTGCCTACCTTGCTTTCGTACGGGCATTTTCATTGAAATTTCCTAGTTAAAACAGCCGATCGGGGTCCGAAACAGGTAAACGTCACAAAACACTGAACTTCAGCACTGAAACGAGGGCACAACACCGGACACGGTAGACGCGAAGGCGTGAAGGATGTTCCAGAGGAAAACGCGAAAAATCGCGGTTTTTCACGCGTTCAGTGAAAGAGTTAGATGAGTGGGTATCACTTCAACGGGTCAATATGGCGTTAACCGAACGAGAGGTTGGATTCGATCGGTATCTACGAGTATTGGACGTCTCGTAGGTTGGGGTAGCGTGAATACAGATGCGTCGCGACGCCGATTTTCGGTGACTACCAGTGTCACCTGGCGGAGGGTAGGGGAGGCACTAATGCGTAAGGGAATTAAATCAATAACAGTCACTTGGTTTTTCGCAACAAGAGTTCTTGATGGAAGTTCTTGATAAAAGTTGATCAATAAATGAACTTCCACAGAATTTATATTCACATAAGGGAGATTGAGAAGACAATGTTATGCTGGAGGTGAAAAAAATCATTTATGGCGAAAGTGTCTGTAGGAAAATTCTTGCTATCACCTGTAATGCAATAAAACGCTATTTCCATAAAATACACTGCGCAAAAAAATTGACGAACATTATGGAAATCTCAAATTTATTCTACAACTGAAGGTGTTCTCAATGATAATTATTTTTATCAGAATTATGCATGCATATATGTTATCCACTTTCAACGGTTTTCTTCAATATAGATGTTTTTTCCCAGCAGGAATAAAAAAAGATGATATTATTAGATTTTGAATGTATTGGCTCCATTCTAAAATCAGTTGTTCTCGATCAATTCTAGTGATCAATAGTTTTTCTTTCCTTTGATTTTCCACACTCGAACGCTATGCAACGCGAAACACGCAATTTGACCCAAGAGGAATGTGCCCAAGCGGTAGTTTTGCGAGAAGAAGGGTGGACATACACAAGAATTGCAGAAAGGTTTGGAGTTTCCCATAGAAGTGTGTCCAGAATGTTGCAGCGATTCAAGGAGACAGGTATGAATGTCCGAAGACCAGGACAGGGTAGACCACGGGTAACAACTACCATTCAAGAACGTTACTTGAGAGTTTCTTCGTTGAGACAACGGTTTGCAACCGCTCGCCTCCTTCAAATTCAGCTTGAGCAAACTCATGAGGTGCAAATTAGCACTGAGACAATAAGAAATCGCCTCAGAGAATATGATTTAAGGCCTCGTGTCGCGGCAAGAGGGCCAAGAGGCCCAGCTCTTATCCCAGCCCATCGAAGGGCGCGTTTGGATTTTGCGAGAGAGCATATCCATTGGGAAGAGGCCGATTGGGAAAGATGAGTCTAGTTTCTGCCTCTACCATTGTGATCGGCGTTCCCTTGTATACAGACGTCCACTTGAAAGATATGCTCAGTGCAATTTTCCTGAATACTACTGGTTTCGGGGGAGGATCGATTATGGTATGGGTGGAATATCTTTGACTGCTCTCACAGACGTAATGGTCGTTGATACTGGAGCTATGAATGCTGATAAATATATAAGGAACATTCTTGAAGAGCATATAGTGCCATCTGCCCCATACATTGGTGAAAATTTCATTTTTATGGACGATAATGCCAGACCCCATCGTGCGCGCATCGTTCAGGAGTACCTTGAAGAGGGTGAAGTCTCTCGAATGGAATGGCCAGCAAGAAGTCCAGATCTCAATCCGATTGAGCAGCTTTGGGACAACCTCAATAGAAGGCTGAGAAGTTCAGAAAATCATCCAGCTACTCTTAATGACTTAGGAATCCAACTCGGAGAAATCTGGGAAGGATTAGATCAGAACATTTTAGATCACTCATTTTGAGTATGACCCGTCGTTGCCGAGCTGTAATTGACGCAAGGGGTGGAAATACCAAGTACTAAATCAATTATCAGCATTTCAGTATTTTGAAAATTGTTCATTTCTCTTCTTTCGCATAAGATTCGTTGAAATCCTGAATTTTTCTTCCATTTAATGTGTCTTGTTTCGTTCAAAACCTTCCCGAGAGAACATAAAAAATAAGTTATAAAGTCAATGTAGAGTTAACTTAACATTAAAATTGAGATTTTCAGAATGTGCGTTAATTTTTTTGCGCAGTGTACTTCGAAGAATAAAATAAAGATACACTATTCTCGAACTTTTTTACTTGAACGAAAATGTAAAATGCTTTGAATTGAAGTCCAAAGCTTTTATGCGCTTGTTCTAATTCATAACCAGCGCGGTCTACCATCCAGATAATGACTTCGCGTAACGCTGTTTTGCTCGCCTACAAGTTTTTCCATTATTTCCAAAAATGCAAAAAAAATATTTTTTGACGGTTCTCGCAAAATTTGAGCTCCATCTTCTGAATAGTTTGTGAGATTCCACTTTTTTTATTATCCAGTGACTAGTGTATCCCCACTAAGATGTTTTTAGACATCTTAATCCCCACGCTTCACCAGTTTTTGAGGTTCGGTGGTCTTCTAAATATTAAAAAAATTATATCGTAGCTCTTTTCTTTCCGATGCAAAAGTATTTACGGACCGCTGGTCCAGGGTTACAGTTCACTGCAACCCTTAGATCTGTTGTGTCAATACTTGGCATCTACAAGAATCATGAATCCACCAAAAACCACCAAGTTATTGAGATACTGTAGCTGAATATGTTGAAAAAATCTCGCAGCTGTTGAAGCTTTTGTCTGTGAGTGGTCTGTGAGTAATAGAGCATTCTAATTTGCCCCAAGCTTGCTCGATTATATTTAGCCCTTGTTGGATCTTGGACGCAATAATATTCTAGGTGTGGAAGAACTTGATTTCTTCTAGCTGTTATCATCTGGCGGGATATTTGCGGGTTTGGACTATCATGTAAAAAGACGACACTGTTGCCAATAACTGCTTGGAATTGTGGGAGTACACCATTGATAAGCAGTGGCGGAGCAATTGCAATTAAGGAATAAACACCTCCTTCGTGATCAATGAGAGAGCGACTCTCCGCTGGACATAGGATGTCATTTTTTGAATATGTTAAGAAAAAATTGGTTCCTTTCCAAAAAAAGGAAAAATTTGTGTAAGACCCGTCAAAGGGCAGGACTGATCTTACAGCCATATTATATATATTCATCTCCCCATCAGCAAAAATTATACATTGAGCTCTAAAAGAACTGGAATGGCCTCTTAGGTACCGAAATACGACGAAAAGTGTGTCCAACTGAGACGGAAGATGTAGAGCAACCCATTTCTTTATAATGAACCAATTGAATAACCGCATCAGACGTCGGACGCAGCAGTCGTCTCACTTCAACGCCCCGGGTTGTTTTTGTTTACATCATTACAAACCAATTGGCAGAGAGCAGAGAGAGATAGATTGCTCTACATCTTCCCTTTCAGTCTTCCTCAGTTTGCCTGCATCGAGATGCCGTTCCAGTTCTTTTAAAGTTCAATGAGATTATGGTGTTACCTTACCTCACTCTATAATGTTTGCCAATCAGTGTGTCCACTCTTATCTTTGGTTCTTCTGTTTTCAAGTATGTGAAACACTCCGGAGCAAGATTAAAAGTAAAGAACCAGAATTAATTCTGACTCATTTCAGTTGATATGAATATCAACAATTGGGTTCCGATCCGAGGTAATTGAGTTGGATTTCGTTGCTTACTATAGATGGCGCTCAAGTAATAATAATACTCAGAAGTACTCAGGAGTATTTAATTAGGGTCCGTCAATTCAATGCTTTTTTCAACGGAATGGGAGTTGTGTTGCTCTGAGTTGTCAATTGAGACCGCAACCATGGTCAGCATTAACTGTTCTTGCCTTACTGTTATATGGGCGTTACCTCATTTTCATTAAAAGAAAGTATAACTTCCAAATAGATAAGATTGATCGGCGTCATCCCATGCATAGGATTTATGCAAGGGACAGAAGCACTCCTATTAAAATACCAAAAAATCCATTTCTCGATGTTAACAAACAACTATATACTATGGTAGTGGGGTAATATATATATTCGGGGAGTCATATCCAACTTTAGCGGCTGCATTGTGATTTTTTTCGACAAGAACTTTCATAAAGTTCGAAAAATCCTTATAATTGACGAGTAAGATAGTTCTAAAAGGGGACCGGAATTCAATAGGCTTCGAACATAAAGTAAGTCAAGATATGGGTGTGTTCTGTGGCTTCGAAATATTATGGGCCTGTTCCGATATTGCTGGTTTTATTTGCCCGCAATCGAATAACAATAGAACGCGAACGACTAGGGCATTGGGCATCGACTCTGAAATACTGACAGTACTACCACAGAACAGACCCATTGACTTACTTTATGAGTACTACTCAGGAATATCGGAAAGGACGGTTTAGATGAGCAAAATTTTGGCATTCTGAACGATGGTATTGGTGCGTGGTTAGTTCGATACGGAGCATAACATTTGTCGATGTTTAATTCTGTAGATGCATCTGAATTGATTTTGATTATCATTTTATGTAATTAAGCGTTACATTTCATTTCTCTCTTTTTATTCATTTTTCATACATTCAATAACATAACTCATAACAGAGTTATTGAATACAGGAGTGACCTGTCAATTTGCCATCAAACTGCTGATTGAGGTGGAATATGATAGACCAATAAGCATCATTTCTAAAAACCACCATAATTATAGTGGCTCATATCCTGTCAACATTTCAGTGTTTGCTTCATTTGAAATTCAGAAGGTGGTTATTCTGCTCATAAGAAGAGTTTATACCAGGGGATTTTCCCGCCATCCCTATAAGCAACCAAAATGTGGGGTGTTGCCAGAACACTTAAACGATCAGTAGAAATTACGAATATTACAATAGTTTCCACTTTCGTCGAAAAGGTGGCAGCACTTTACGAACATATTTTTTCAATTTCAGTAGGTTCCCAACTGTAGTCAATGTCGAGAATTTTCGAGAAATTTTTTATGGTGAAATTCATTAAAATAATCGAACTGATTGAATTGGATCATAATAAAAACCCCATATAAATTAGTGGTTTTTGACATAAGATATTCTTTTTCACTTTTTGAACCCCCTCGTAAACGTAGCTTCTTTTTCAGCATCTTCTGTATTTGGTTGATTATTTGTAGTAACAAACCTTTGGAATCGAAGAAAATTTTTTAAACCCCTATGTTTTGGGACAATTCGATTTCAGATATTCCAATGTCTGATGTAGGAAAGGACAAAATAATTTCGGCAATTATATAAAATATTTATTTCTGAGCTGGAACAACAGCATTATTTCATTCTACTTTATATAAAACTCTAGGTTGAAACATACAGCAAAAATAGTTTTACACAGTTCTACCTAGACCTATTATATAAATAAAAAACTATCACATTTAAATGAAGAGATCTATAATACATTACTCGAATAAAAGATTATAATATAAAATACAAATAGAAAAACAATAAAATGAAGTATAATATAATTACAGGAACAAAATGATTCAGACTTCCTTTAACATCATATTTCAATAGAATATCGATTACTAACAGAACAATTATTGAAAAATGTTGACCAAGTTTAAGCGTGACAAAGGATTCACTGGGCGATTGTTGGATAGTACTTTCATCTCTTAAAAATACTTCACACTGTCAGAAGTTTCTGACAGGCGAATAAAACGGTGTGGAATAGTGGGAATCCTATAGATCCTCGCCTCCCACTTTAACAAAATCATGATTAAGCAGTTCTTGAGCTGTAGCTCTGAGATATTGTTTAAATTTGAAACATAACCTCAAGAAGTCTACGCCTTCATCAATCATATTTTCTGGAGGATCTGGGCGGGCACCGGAACCAACCTTGAACATGATCTGGTAATTTGAATCAAGTTCTGACCAGGGTCTCTGAAAAGAAAAGATATGTATCAATCACTAGCCTGTTAAAGCGTTTTCAGTTACCATTCCTGGTTGATACGCAGACATATGAAAGCGAACTACCCTAGCAGCTTTTTCAATCAACGAAAATGTTATCAGGTGTCTGGACTTGACCTAGCACCCTTCGATTTTCGAATTTTGTGCTGCTAAGGCTAAGGTTCAGTCCAGCATTAAGCGTTAACCCCAGTTCAACCTGACAGAATTGAACGGAAGTGTTTCGCTATCATCAGGTGAATGGTTCAGTACCAAGTTCATCGGATTAGATGCATCATGTCACTTTTGAGAGATTCATCATTGTTGTATCCTGCAATTTAGGGTGAAAAAAGTGCTATGATGTTTCCCCATTTCATCCCATTTTTTCGACGATTGTTGGAATGTTCGGACAAGAAGATTGTGATGCCCATTGTGAAAAAATTCGTGAATAATTTAGACGAATTTTATTGGTGAGATTTTGCAGTATTATTTTTACACAGAGGGTCTAGGGTCGTATTATGATCTATTTCAGTAATCATCTTCAATTTTTTTTCAACTTTGTCATTTTGAAAGTTTTGTGTAGGTAATTTTTGGGGAAACGCTTCTTTTTGACCAGTTCTACCTTCTGTTGAAAAAAAGCCTCACCTTCAAATACACCCTGTATAGCATAATGTATTTCAGCAGTAGAAAACCAAATTTTTGAACTTGGTGGCTGGCCCATTTAATACATTCTGTTGAATATCTTGAGAACCGTATGGAACAGAAAAATATTCAATTTTGCACACACAAAATATCGAAAACTTCTGGTGGTACCGCTTCACAAAAAGTTTTCCAAAAAAGTGCTTAGTGCTCGAAAAACCGAATTTCTTGTACAAAACGCCTAGTGATCATGAGCCTCTTGTGAAATCGATTCTTAGTGATTAAAGCACTTTTCTTCCGTACTTGGTACAATTCTGTTAGGATTGTATAATTTCTGAAACGCTCTTGAATATCGTAATGCCATCTTTTTCGAAAACTCACCTTTCCTGAAGCCATCTCGACAACAACACATCCAACTGACCAAATATCAGCAGCTCTTCCATGCCCTTGTTTTGCTGAAAACACTTCTGGCGCCATGTAAGCTGAAAATAAAAAATAAATATAAAAAATAATGAAAATAACATTTTTACGAAAAATATCTATTATAAAAAGAATACAAAAACAACACTAAGAATATTGCACAAATGTGGTAGATAACATTGTTTCAAAAAAAATCCCCTTTTTGAGTCTAGCGAAAATACTACTAAAAAAAGCCATAAATTTGGAAAATAGTAAGATTCCTAAAAAAAACAAATCAAATTAACGATCCTTACCAAGAGTTCCAAAAAGTCCTTTCAGTTCCCCAGCAACCGTCGTGTGTGCCTTGATTTTGGCAGCACTCCCGAAATCCCCAATTTTCAAGCAATTCCAATCATCAGTCATGAAAATATTGGCCGGTTTGATGTCTCTGTGCGCCACACCGTGTTCGTGTAGATAATGTACTCCGGACAACAATTGGAACGTGTATCTGCGCATCAGTAGTTCAGGTAAACCACCATCACATGCAGCTATGATGTTTTCTAGGGTACCCTCTTGACAATACTCCATGAAAACCATCATTTCGTCCTGTGAATGTTTTTTTCATTAGTTCTTCCATAAATTCGAGTATATTATTACTAGGGCCTAAATGCCTCAAGTACATTTTTATGTGTCATGAAAAGAATACAATACTGTGAACATAAAACTCACCCTATGGATTTCGGTACCGTAATACTTCACAAGATTCCTATGAGAAATCCCTTCCAATACTTTCATTTCATCGGTGGCTCTCATGAAACTCCCATCGTCGTTATTTTGTATGGGTATCTCTTTGAGCGCCATCATTTCTCCCGTGTTGTTGTTGACTGCAGTATATACTTTTCCGAACCGTCCTTGTCCTATTTTTATGCCTCTTTGCCACGTGAATTTGACGTATTTCTGTCTTACGCGAAAGCTTGTTGGTCTTTTGTTCAGTACTTTACCGATCAGT
Organism: Coccinella septempunctata; assembly: GCF_907165205.1. Taxonomy (NCBI): domain Eukaryota; kingdom Metazoa; phylum Arthropoda; class Insecta; order Coleoptera; family Coccinellidae; genus Coccinella; species Coccinella septempunctata. Next base: position 20,887,848 of record NC_058196.1, read on the forward strand.
CTTGCATTTCTTCGACTATTATCTATTTCCACATCGAGTAGTTCTATTGCTTCTTTGGCTCTAGTTTGGGGACACACGTCTTGCTTGGGAGTTGCATCACCGCATTGTGGGGCAAGTAATTTCCTTGAAAATAGAAGGCATTTTTTACTGATGGGTAATGGATCAAGATTCCAATGAGGAAGGAGTATTCTGTGATAATAAAATGAATTATGTTGAGAAATGTCTTATTTTGAAGTCATTGGGAGTTATCCTAACTCACAACTCCCATAGATATATACAGGGTGTCTCCACGACGCTCGAGCAAATCCCGATTTAGCATCGTCGGTTTCCCAACTACATGACACCATAAAATAGAGCAGTTTTTCGGAAAATCTACAAGTCAAGAAGTTAACAACATAGTTAAATAGTTTTCTTGGCTTTGTCTACATATAGCTCCGCTCTGCCCTAAGCGAAAACACCCATCTTATTAAAATTGTACATTTTAGTTATTTTTCCAGTAATTCAAATAACATATTTCAATTCAATAATTGAGCTCACCTGCTATCAAAACTGAACGAATCGAGGGAATCCTCAGACGGAGAAGACATCTTTTCATTGCTGATCTTTCTTCTGGACCTCTTGTTCCTGTGGGCCGGTCGTGGACTCGGGGAGGATCCTCTGGATCTTCCGCTGTGCGAACTCCTTGGGGACGCTGAATATAGGCCCGAATCCGGAGTAGAGGGGGCCGTGGTACCGATTACATGCGAGATGCACTGATCCATGTCGGTCTTCAGCTGTTCGAATTCGGCCTGCGTGAGGAATCGAGTGTTCTTCGGATCGACAACGGCGCAAAGAAACTCCAAACCCTTCAACGCCCATCTGGGACGCATTCCGCGACCCCTTTCGCATTTTTCCACCACGAACTTCATCCATAAGTTAGCGAACTGCACCAAGGTCAACACGAGTCTTCTTCTCTTCTGGTCAGGTACGAAATCAGTCATTTCTCTGTAGAACTGATAGAGGCGTTAGTATAAATGGATCGCGCCTTACGGGAGGTGAATAATAAATGAGATTGATTCACAAACATACCACCCGCTGATATAAAATCAACAAATGTTACGATCTAAATCGATCTAGCAAACCACCGTCACACCAATCTCTCAGATTACAGCAATCGTATGTTATGAAAATAAAGCAGGGAGATTTAAATAATAATAATAACTGTTCTTTATTAGCTCAGTTGGTTAGAGCTCCAGGCTACATCAGGGAGATTTATTGCACGGAACAGCCTAATTTCATGATAGCTATGCCAATGAGTGATGGCGTGGCCTATAACTACTTGGGGTTGTCATATCTTTTTTCTGGCATACTTACTTCAAATCCAATCTTGTATGCTTGCATTAAAATTTCTCTGACTCTATTAACAAGGGTAATTCTTTCTACATCATCAATAATGGTATCAACAATTACGAACAAAGATTGTATTCTCTCGATAACGTCTGGTATTGTGCATTTGAATTTAAATATCGCTTCCTGAAAAAAAAAAAACAATAAAACTGGGTATAAGGTATAGATCATGTATGAATGAAAGTGAGATACCTGATACAAAATATTTCCTTTTGAATATATGTAATTGAAAGTAACGAACTGTGTAAATGATTCAAAGAAAGTATCTCGAAAAAAAATACGCGTTCTCAATGGGAGTTCAAAAAATTGTTTAAATGATTTGGGGAGTTCGGTTGAAGATTAGGGTGATACTTTCAAAACTGAAATGAATGAGAGAAAGTAAGTTGAAACGCACAGCATTGGAAAAAAACAGAAGTTTTGGGCTAAAATTTATGAGAAAACCTGAATTAATATAAATTAGACATACTTATATCTCATTTTTGTATTATTTTTCGAGAGTAGACTAAAAATTTTTAAAAAATGCGTGCTTTCTTTTTGTTTCCACCTGTTTCCTTTAGTTGTTTTCTAGTGTCAATATGCCATATAACTTCTTTATTGCTGACATTTATTTTTATTTATTGTGATATGTAAGTTTGCCTATATCTCTCAAGTAAATCTGCTAAACGCCCTTTTAAGATTTGTAAAATCTTCTACATTTTATACAAATGTTTGTATTGTTCATTTCGAGAATTTTCTCTATTTGTCTCGTATTAGTTTGAGACTTATTTCTGCAGTTCAGATGCCTGAAGATTATCCCATTTTTGAAGCGATCGAAACATATGTAGCAGATTCGAAAATTGAATTGAAGACGACAAAAAAAGCCTTCCTTTGTGGGGAAAAAAATAACATTTTATTTTATTTACAAAAAGGCAATATATCGAATTTCTTCAGCATGTATATCAAGTGAAATGTTATTTTATTGGATGAGGGCATCACAACATAAGACACCACAAAAAGTGGGGTCATCATGTTATATTCCCCATCCCATAAAATTCCTGCTTCAAATTACTATTGGAAATAAAAAAAAATTCTATTGTTATTTCAATCAGTAAATGCGTTTAAATCGAATAGCAAAAAATATTCTGTATTGTTCAAACTCATTAAGTTCTTACCTTCACCCTCCACACAGCTTCATCACACACTTCATTTTTGAATATTTTCTTGCAAAAAGAAAGAGCTTTTACACTCATTTCTCTTTCCTCATTGAGTACAGGCTGAAGTTCCCTACATATAGCCAGTATGTTGTATCTGAAATGAAGTTATTTTTATATTTAGAAAAGTATAGTAGAAGGCCAGAAGATGCACCTTTCGAACTTGATTTGTTTAAATTTGCTTTCGACAAGTCATAAATCTCGAATTTCTGGTGGTTCTTCTGTACTGCTAGTTATGTATTATTATTCGAATTCACCTATATTGGTATCAAGATGGTACCTCTCAGAAGCTCTTCAAACAACTCGTGAGTGTATGAACTAGTGTTCTGTGCCAAATTATACTTACTTTACGTCATCATCGTCCTGAGCGGCGCCTACAATATCCTCAACATTGACCATCATTCTATTCGCGATTCTCTTCAGTATTGCACAAAGTATTTCGCAAAACTTCTGTTCAAGAATACCCTGTCGATGCGGCATACATTTGATTATTTCACTACAGTAGTCCCACTCTACTTCCAGGAGGTTTTTCTGAAAAGTTACATGTTCTAGAAGTGCCCATTTTTCTATATATCCTAGGTAAGCCATAAAGAACATCTCCATGCATTCATCGTAATGTTTCAGTTTAGACACATACTTGTCGATCGACAAATCTGTAGAGCGTTTGATTGCGCTTATGTAATTTTCAGCCCTATTTCTTTGTGTTATTGCAATATTGAGCCCTTCCTTATATTCTCTGCGAAGAAAAATTAAAAAAATTGGTGATCTCGACTTACTCATTGTTGATAATTCTTACCTCATTAACTGACGTACACTCAGAGGTGATGGATTCAGAGGTCTCTGTTCTAATCTCAGCAACATGAACTGATGTATTACCTCCAAGGGAACAGCGGCGAGAAATAGAAAAGCCGCACGATAAGAAGGTAAGTTTATGGCTTGAGCTTCGGGACTCCATGCTCCGTACCTTCTCAATTCATTCTCCTCGTTGGAAAGAGAAGTCTAGAAAGGGGTTACTGAATTAATATGTTGAAAATAAAAATTATTTCACAAACCGTGAATTGTATTTCAGGTTACTCAATTTAATAAATAAGAAATAGATCACGCCTTCAACAGTAAGGCAGGTAAATAATAAACAAATTTATTCAGATGCATAACATCCGCAGATAATTAAATCAATGAATGTTACGATCTAAAGTTTGTTAGTTCGATTTAGATCGTAACATTCGTTGATTTAATTATCTGCGGATGTTATGCATCTGAATTAATTTGTTTATTCAATTTAATAATTTCAAAAATGGTCATTTTAAATTCAGTTTAGTCACATTTATTTCAGACAACATCAAATGTAGATTAGTCAATTATTTTCAGTAAAATCGTAAATCAGATTAATCAGAGTACAACTAGTCAATTTAATACTCAATTTATTCTAAGTTATTTCAGTTGTACAAAGTGGGCAAAATTCGTTGTCTACTGAGGGGATCCCCAGAACTTTAGCAACTAGAAGAAAACGGATTACACATTTCATTCAGAAAAACAAAGAATGGTGAAAACCGGATCCTCCTAAGATTCTTAGTTTTTGAGTTATAAGCAAAAAAAATTAGATTTTAACGATTTCGAAAAGTTGTCGTAACTTTTTTGTCTTTGAAGTTTCAGATCTGAAACATGACCCTTCTACTGGCACTTTTTCACTTAGAATCTACTAGACGAGCTCAAAATATTTTTTCATTTCGAATCATTAGACGAACTTCCGGTTTTTTGAATACAAACTTTTATTGAATTTTTTATTCTTGAATTGAAAAAAAATCTTTTGTCAGTAGATTCTAGGGATGAAAGTGCTTAAGAAGGTTCAAGTTTCAGATTTGTAACTTCAAAGCCAAAAAAGTTATGACAACTTTTCGAAACCGTCAAAATCTCAATTTTTTTTGTAACTCAAAATCTAGGAATGATAGGCCGGTTTTGTTTTCAGTTTTGGATTAGACAGGAAAAAAGAGCTAGAGAATGTCATCCGTTTCCTTCTAGCTGCTATAGTTCTCGGGATACCCTCAGTAGACAACGAATTTGGCCCAGCCTGTATTCTATCAATCACATATCACATTCAATATACACCGTGTTACTTGTCTACAGAGACAAGGGATTTCTGAGATGACCATTTTTTTAAGATACCCCACCATGAAACAATCTGCCAGATTCTGTCCAAACAAATTTAACCGGACCATTCAGAACCTCAACCTACCCTGAAAATTTCAAATTTCTAGCAATTTTCTATCGGAAATTAGGGTGTTTACGCCCGGACGGACGGACAGATAGAATTATTGAATTTGACCAAAATTCTTCATCGATATGTCTATGGAGTTCAACCATTTTCGTCACAATAATCGAAAATCACAGACATCTCGCACTTTTTGCGCGCAAAATTTGAATATGTCGTACAATTTTCAAACACCACGAAATATGGTGTCAAATATGGAGTTTTTGAAATTGGGATATATTTTTCCTCAAGCCGACATTTTAGTTTATTCACTTAAAAATAATTAATTCATTTGTGCAATGAAAAAAATGTCAAATTCGAAAGATTCCAACCACAGACGTTTCATCGATTCACATGCACTTTGTCTATCGAATTCTATGGCAAACATAGAGAATCTTCCATAAGTTCCTTTCCGCATCGGAAATAAATTCATACTTGAATTATCCCAAGATGAACGAGAACATCGCCCTACAAAGAGTAACTCTCAGAACTTTAGAACCAACCATTTTCAATGGACTAATTGTTGGAGTAATAATTGCTAAACAAGAAACAAGACAATTCACCGATTCCAAGTCCACGCAAGCTGGAACCAGCAGAGCAGTATTAAACTTTACGCTCCGAGATTCCCCACAGGATTTTATCAACGTTACGTACTGGGGAAAATTTGAAGCAATCTGCGAGGTTGAGGACAATTTTCACATAGGGGATGTTGTAGAAATAATCAGACCACAAATTGTGATCCGAAAATTCAACGACTATGGCGAACAATTCCGACCCAAAGTAACGTCACCATTTTCCCTCATTATGAACGATTTATCCAATATCCTGCATCACGAAGGCGATAACGTTAACAGATACAAGGAATTATTACGCTTACCAACAAAACCACCTGGTTTTGTACCTATTAGGGACCTCCATAATGGTGGAATTTCCATCAAAGATACCTTTGCAGATATATTAGGTGCTGTTGCTTTCGCTAGTAACGTAAGGATGGTAAAATTAAAAAATGGAAGTGAAGCGCCAGTGATCGATGTGATTTTGTTCGATCAAACTCATCAAGGAATAAGGTTGAACATATGGAACAAGGAATACGTTAGCAAAGCTGGATGTTGGAAACCTAGAGAAACCATAATTTTTGTGACAGACGTGAAGATAGATTGGTCTGGATTCCACAAAACAATAGTGGCTACCTTCAGTTCGAGATCTATATTAACAGAGAATCCGATTGGAAAGGAAGCGGAAAATCTAGCGAGATACGCGAAAACTGCTCGATTGGAAGCTCCAAATACGTGGAACCAAACATTTGACATACCTGACGTAGAGAAAATTCAGAACGTGATGAGCATACAGCAGATTCAAAACCGTTTAGCCATAGGCAGAGAATCAACGCAAAACGTTCAGTTCACTGCACTCATTTACGCCGTTGTCACCCAACTAGATCTAGATGGCTACAATCGACTTACCAATAAGAAATGTGGACACTGCAAAACCCTTATAAAATCCACGAATATTTCGGGAAAATGCGAGAACTCCGTATGTCCCGTGGGACAGAATCAAGAATCCGTAGAGCCGGAATTTCAGTTTGATATCAGGATGAGTATTTCAGATCACACGGGACACTTGAATGACTGCAGGCTGACAGGAAAAACAGCTGAAACCGTCTTAGGTTGCTCCGTTCGCGAATTTTTGCAAATGTCCGAGAGCGATAGGGGCAAAATGAAATGGAAATACCTGTTGGAAAGATGCGCCATTCGGGTCTTCGTTTATTTCGATAATTATCAAAGGGCGATTGTCTCAGTTCAAGGGTGCAATGTTGCAGACAGCCTGGAAGTAGCGGAGAGAATTCCAGTGTATTGATCTTCGAGGATAATTGAATTATATCCCAATAAAATCGGTTTTAAGCAGTATCACAAACTCTGTGAAACTTTAACATTGTTAACATTTCTGAATAAAGTTTGGTTCTTTGAGAATATGACTAATAATATAAAAGAAATAAAGGGAACAACTGCCGAACAAGTGATTAATACTTGGTATTTCCATCCTTTGCGTTAATTACAGCTCGGCAACGACGGTTCTTACTCAAAATGAGTGATCTTAAAATGTTCTGATCTAATCCTTCCCAGATTTCTCCGAGTTGGATTCCTAAGTCATTAAGAGTATCTGGATGATTTTCTGAACTTCTCAGCCTTCTATTGAGGTTGTCCCAAACCTGCTCAATCGGATTGTGATCTGAACTTCTTGCTGGTCATTCCATTCGAGAGACTTCAACCTCCTTCAAGGTACTCCTGAACGATGCGCGCACGATGGGGTCTGGCATTATCGTCCACAAAAATGAAATTTTCACCAATGTATGGGGCAAATAGCACTACATGCTCTTCAAGAATGTTTCTTATATACTTATCAGCATTCATAGCTCCATTATCAACGACCACTAGGTCTGTGCGAGCAGTCAAAGATATTCCAACCCATACCATAATCGATCCTCCCCCGAAACCAGTAGCACAGAACACGCCTTGACTTACTTTATGACCAGTAGTATTCAGGAAATTGCACTGAGCATATCTTTCATGTGGACGTCTGTGTACAAGGGAACGTCGATCACAATGGTAGAGGCAGAATCTAGACTCATCTGTGAAGAGAACTCTTTCCCAATCGGCCTCTTCCCAATGGATGCTCTCTCGCAAAATCCAAACGCGCTCTTCGATGGGCTGGGGTAAGAGCTGGGCCTCTTGCCGCGACGCGAGGCCTTAAATCATATTCTATGGGGCGATTTCTTATTGTCTGAGTGCTAATTTGCACCTCATGAGTTTGCTCAAGCTGAATTTGAAGGAGGCGAGCGGTTGCAAGCCGTTGTCTCAACGAAGAAACTCTCAAGTAACGTTCTTGAATGGCAGTTGTTACCCGTGGTCTACCCTGTCCTGGTCTTCGGACATTCATACCTGTCTCCCTGAATCGCTGCAATATTCTGGACATACTTGTATGGGAAACTCCAAACCTTTCTGCAATTCTTGTGTATGTCCACCCTTCTTCTCGCAAAACTACCGCTTGGGTCAAATTGCGTGTTTCGCGTTGCTCAGCGATCGAGTGTAGAAAATCAAACGAAAGAAAAACTATTGATCACTAGAATTGATCGAGAACAACTGATTTTAGAATGGAGCCAATACATTCAAAATCTGATAATATCATCTTTTTTTATTCCTGCTGGGAAAAAACATCTGTATTGAAGAAAGAGAGCACATGGTGGAAGCGATAAGTTTTTTCAATTGCTTTGCGATAATTCAGCTAACAAACGGTCTAGGGTCGTATTAGGATCTATTTCAGTAATCATTTTCAATTTTTTTTTTCAACTTTGTCATTTTGAAAGTTTTGGATAGGTGATTTTTGGCGAAACGATTCATTTTGACCGGTTATAGCTTCTGTCAAAAAAAAAGAATAGAAATAGAAACGTTTTTCAATCATACAAAGCGAGTGAAACTGCAAATTAAATTGGGCATCTTATAAGTTGGTGAAATCTTAAACTTTTACTCACGTTAGTGAACACATCGCCATTCCTTGGTTTCTCCAACGTCAATAAGGCCTTATTAAGTACTTGAACGTGTAATTTTTCCAGAAAATTCAAGCTTTTCTTCAAAGCCTGAGTTTTGAGTACATTTTCAATGTACTTTCGATAAGGTGAGGAATCTTCGTTCTCAGTCATCTTCATCAAATGAAGAAGAAAATTATTGCTCATATAATCGAAGTCTTCAATGTTGAAATCATTATTTGGATCATTGGGAGAAGGACTTTTTTTGCCCTCCATTTGGTTATTACTGCCCTCCGTTTGGTTATTACTGCCCCCATTAGTTGTTGATTTCTCAGAGGGTGTGTTCCATTTGCAATTTTTCGTGTCGAGAAAGAATAGGAACCTTCCGAGTAGCATTAAATTTATTCTGTGTAATCTTGTTAGATTTACCCATAAGCTGATAGTGGCAACTCTCCCTTCAAACTCGGGACTTCTATATATTGGATACATCTCAGCGAAGGCTTTTCCAGATGGGAACAGTGACTCTGCTTTCTCCAAACGTTGTGACAGCTCTTCTATCTCCTTTAATGCCTCACTTTGCGCATCAAGGCAGGCGACGCAATTTATGAACGCACATCCAGAACATTCTTTTTTGCCATTCTGTGTTTGAAGTTCCTTAGGATATCTGCCACATCTTTTTGGCTCGAAGCGGTAATTCATTAAGTCATCAAGCAAAGTTGCCACTTCTTTTCGCTCTTTGCATAGAAATATATCTTCTTCGACAGTTGTTCGGCTTGCATGGTAAGCCCTCAGCTCTAGCCATATGACATCTCTGTACTCGTGCCATCTGAATTCTTCTCGGCTGGGCTGTGAATTATAAATACTCAATTAGTTTATAAGATAGTTTCGAAGTTTATCATAAAAAAAATTTCTGAATGAATTGTGACTGAGAAGAAAAATTCTTTGGTTGAAGAAAAGAGAATTCCTGACGATAGCTGGCGATTGCTTGGCGTAATGTTGGATACAATGTTTCTTCAAACTCTTCTGCCATGAATAATTCCAAATAATGTTCCCTCGAGAAATTTATTCAATTTGACCTCTCAAAGCTACTTGATGGATCACTAATGATATAATCAGTCAATACCAAAGCCTACATGTGACAGAATTCAGAATGTGACATCAAGAACTCAAATGACCAATCAAAATTCATTTTCAATCAAAACGCACTTGAGCGTTTGTTAACGGGAAAATCATTAGAGCTGAAGCTAAATACAGTATTTAAAATAAAAATAAATGAACTGTACCATCTCACGATTCCTCTGTTCGACTTTGTGTAGTTCCGCTTGTTTTATAAACATAATCTGCCTGATAATCCCATTGAGCTTCCTTTTTGTTTCTTTTGAATCTTCTTTGAAGTTCGTTATTTTGCGTTTCGGTATTTTTATCACAGTTCTCATCTCACAACAAATCGAAAATATTCCACTATTTCACACAGTTCACTAGGTAAAACCACTTCATGAAATGCATCAAGAAAATGTATGCAAATGATTTCAAACCCTTCAGTAATTTTAGTTGAAGATGCGTAGTAATAAATGGGCGGTACCTCCTGGATACCAACCCAGGTAATTCACCGAATGTGGGGGATACCAAAAAGGGACTATTTCAAGCATTTGAGTTGAGTTCTCTATATGGAATATTCAGTTACTTCACTGGTGTATTGAATCATGATCATTTCTATTATTTGAAAACAAAATATCAAATAGTTAACGACAGTGATTCCCGATTCCACAAAGGTTGATTGGGGAATCAACGCTTGATTTACAAATAAACGTCAGTTTGTTTTCAATGGGTAATTTAGTCATGCGCATTCCAGCGTCAAATTATGATCCGTATACATCCTTTCAATGATCCTCTATTGCTACTTTAGCAATATATTCAGAAATAAAATGGTTTCAGTGATTTCGTTTTGGAAATAGAATGACTGTCAAATCGTTGATCACGCAATCAAAGTTTTGTGAAACCGGGGGTCAGTATCGCCTCCTATAGTGTTGGAAAAAATAAGCAATGCGTTGGCCATACATGTTCATTCAGTTTCATAAACCGACCAGGGGCGTAGCTACCGCGGTATCAGCGGTATCAGTGATACGGGGCCCCCAGGCTTTAGGGGCCCCCGAATGTCTGTATGCAAAAAAATTCCTGAAAAAATTATCCGAAACCTCTTACAGGTTTCACAATAGCATTTTTGAGAATAACTGCTAAGACAACCATTCATTTCAAAATCCCGTTCATTACACCGAATTGATCATTCAGATAGATACGAATACTTAAAATCAGAAATGCAGAAAATTCGTGCCATCAAAGAACTTTTAGAATTAGTCCTGATAAAATTCAATAGCCTTGCATCCAGTTTTCCGGACGTTATTACTTTCAGACATGTCCTTATTGTCAATAGAGGGCAGAGAGGGAACAACTTAAAAAACTGAAATCGTCATCAGCTATGGCTGATTTGATAAATAGATTTGCTGAAATAAAGGCTAGAAAAGTGTATCTTTAATTTTTTGTATTGTTCGTTTATTATTTGTTTGTTTATTATTTTATGTTGTTTGTATATTATTTCGCTATTTTCGCATCAAGTATGAGTTAGAACTTTTAATTATAAGTACCTACATATAATTATTTCGATACAAATCGAACATTTTTTGCTACTTTAATTTTGACTTCACCCTTCCTTAGGGCCCCTCAACACATTTTGATACAGGGCCCCTCTAAGGCAAGCTACGCCACTGAAACCGACTTCGCAAAAATGAGCTCAAATTACCAATTGGGGAATTCCTTGTCGAGTTAGAACTTAATTAAAATGAAGCTTGGGAAGCGGGTGAATTTTAAGATCAACGAGTTATGTATAATGCCGAATTTTCTGAGTTCACTCACACATCGTTTGGGATTTCTGTCTCCCTGTTTATCGCTAATCCCTATTTTGATCAGCATGCACAACGTGCGATGGAACAGCACTCTACTCGTCATGGTTTTATCTTCCTCTTCGTCATTGTCATCCATTATTTGTTTCTTCTTTTCATCCAACTTACTGTCATATGAATGTCTGTTACTGTTGCAGTTGAATACAGTCCTTCCCGACAGACACATGAACCGCTTGTTGCATTCCACTTGAAAGCTTGGTTGGGGAGTTGGGGGGCCATTGGGAACGTTAGTGATGATCATATTTTGAGCGGCCTGGGCGCTGGCTATGTCTAGTTTGAGGTCTCTTTCGGAGCCTCGAAGAAGTTTGAGCTGTCGTTTGGTCATCCTCTTGTTAGTTATCCCATTTCCGCCTGAAATAATGAAAAATTAGGCCATCGAGTATTTACCCCCCCTTTCATCTTGAGAGCTCAAAGATTAACGTGCTCCATTCAACCAACATATTTTCATAGAAGAGGGACTTCATATCGAAAATCGCGAATTTGTGGTTAAGCCCTTATGGCACGAAACCCTCGACATTATACCTGAAACAGCTTACTACCTTACAATAGTATACCCAGTATTTTATGGCATCATAAGAGGCCCATTCAAAGACTTTTATGGCTCTTTCAAAGACAATTTGAATAGAGTGCCATACTTGAGGTAGACAGTAGAAGGTTCTCGTCTTATTCGTAATCTTACGAAAAAAATAGCGTTGGAGATGTCTCACATTTCTTCGAATAACTATTGCAAAAATTTGTTTTTCAGAAAAAAATATCATGGGATGAGTGGAAACCTATTCTTATCAAAATGGTATTTGTTGAGATCAGTGTTCTAGGTACATAGTACTCCTGGAAAGTGTATGAAACATCTACAATAAAAATATGTATATATTTTTTTAAATTTTAACCTATTGTTTAGTTAATAATTAATTTAGTTTCTTTTTACATGCTGGAAATTTGGGCTATTTCCATCATCTCTTTGGTTTAAGTTGAGTTTTAGAAAAATAGAGAAAAATGCATAGAAAGAAAAAACACAAAAGCTAACAGAAAGTTCTAGGAATTTTGATTTCTTTTTTCTGTTTTTCGAATAGAATCGATAAGGGTAATAACAAATATAGGTCATTGCTTATATGCTATATTTGAAATAAACGACTGTTACTACTACTACTACTAGGTCATCATATGAATTTAATCGTAACTCTTATTTGTCAACATTGAAAATTGCCATGAAATTTTCGATAATCTACTTTTGTTATGGTCATTTGTGAAAAAGCAGGTATATCTGTTTATCTCGGAACTCTATTTAGCTATTTCGAAATAAACCTGGATCAACACCTTGCATGTACTTGGGTAGCCCAAGAGGGAAATTCGGGATTTACTCGAGCGTGTCAGATTAATATAAGGGAAGATACCTTGGACCCTATACTGTACCTTTATCAAATATTAGACCTGCACTCGTATATAGGGAGAATTGTCTAGGAGAGCCTGTCAGAATAGTAAAAAAAAAGATCATTTTACATACTCGAGCGTATCAGATAAAGATAAATGTGGTTAACTACATGAAAAAGTAACATGAATTTATTATCAGGGACACGTAGGGCATATACCTACAGCATGTTAATCTAACACGAGTATGTACACCTGACGTTTTTTTTTTTTTCACATCTTTGAAAACCTGCAGACGCTTTCCCCACCGCTGAAAGTGCGTACATCATGAAACCTTTTTTTCCTCCTGTCATCTAAACATCACAATCTATTAGTATATATAGGTCTCTACGACGCTCGAGTAAATCCTCATTTAGCATTGTCGGCTCCCCTACTATTGTACTTTATTTCTGCTATCCCTAATGGGGCCATAAAAACGTAAATTGTCGGCTACCCAAATGCTACTAAATAGTTCAAGAAATTTTTACAACTTGTCCAATTTTGACCTACCTATTTAACAGTGAAAAGGGATTACACCTGGTGAAATGTCCCATATACAATATTATTTATGGTGTGCTAAATAATGAATGAGGATATTTGTATATTTGTTTCTAGATAAGAGTAAAAGTAGTTTATTCACCAGGTTCCAATAAATTGCACTGTTCGTTCAAAATCTTGAGCACTGAATGAACCATAATTATTTTAGTTCAAGTTTTTCTGATGGTTGAATATACTATCATCCGAAGATGTTGTTTATTGTTATACAATTAAACAATTTCTCAATAGAATGAAACACGACATACAGTGTACCACGGTGGATGGCCTACTAGACGTTTATAGAGAACTAATCACAATTTCGTGCTGAAAATGTTGGGATTTTCCAAAATGAACTTTCTACCTGAAATATTTTCAGACCACTGTACCATCCGGTTATACCGGAAACGGCCTACTTTCTTAATTAGAATCTTTCAACGTTTTTACCTTGGGTAAAAATGGTGAAAACGGGAGGTCACACTTTTTCGAACACCTATTTCTGCGTCGAAAAAATGTTCACCATTTTTAATTCTGCCATTATGCAGTACATTACACTATTTGCTGTTTGGGCAGCAAATGCAAAGGGTGTTTATGAGAAGATCATCAATTTGGACTAATCGATGCCATCAAAACTCAATATTTTCAAATTACGACCTACATTTTTCATTATATCATTCGATTCTGAATAACAAGAGAAGACAAATCACATTAATGAACCTTCTACCTAAACTAAGAACTTGCAGAGTTATCAAGGAACTACTCAAAAAGGGAATAACAGCAATTTCGAACTGCTGAAAACGTGTTTGAACGCCTTTCGAGATAAGTATGGAATTCTACCGGCCAATCAGAGGTGGCTGACGTTAAATCACGTATTTTGTTTTTTCCCGGCTTTCTAGGATTAGGAGGCCTATTTCAATAAAAATGGTACAATTTCATTAAATGACGATGACTTTGAAGGATTTCAAAATTTCCTGGTAATCGTTTGTAAAATAAAGAAGATAAGCAATATCATATATATCTCCGATTTCTCAGTAAAAATCTAGATTGAAAGAAGATCTCAAGATTGGAAGGACTTGCAACGGCAGAACTTTTTTGTCAATAAACTTAATTTCTATGTGGTATAGTTTGGAAAATGGTTAGAATCGAATTTGTCACCTCCAAACCAAAAATACAGACCCGATAGAATTGAAAATTGATACATGCCAAGTCATTCATCTAAGTACTTGACGCTATAATCGTAAGGAAGTTTTTGTAGATTAATTAATGCAAAATTTTAGTGTCATCATTGATATACTTTAATATAATAGATTTACACACAAAGATGTCATGAAGCAAATAGGTTCTAACACTCAGTTTTAATCTTCTAGTGCCCGACGGTCATTTTTGACATTTTGCACAAGTCTTCGAATCGATACTTTACACATCTCTGAATTTCAATTCAGTTTCGAAAAGGTGATTTTTTGAATAGGTACTTAGAAAAAAATTAGTGAGCAACCACCTAAAAAAAATCACTATCGATGAAGTCGTTAGCTTTTAAGCGTAACTTCAAATCCATACCCATAGCGGTCACCCATCCAGGCACTGAACTCGTCCAACACTGCTTAGATCTCTGCCCAAATTTTATTTTGACAACTTAAAACTAATAATTGGCGCTAAAATAACCTTTTGACTAAATTTGTGTGTAATCTAACGAAAGGTTTCTGAGACAGGGAATTTCTGGTGATAGGATATCTACGAAGTTTTGCACAAGACTTCGTATCCGTAGTTTACAATTACTAATTTATAGAGATAGTGAAGAAAAAAATTCAATTCTGAAAGCAAGGAGCACCCTCAAATGAACAGGGTGGCCCATTTTAAAAGATCCACTGAAGAGCTCATTGGAAAGAGCCTAGATCAGATAATGATTAATTTATCTGAAACATTTTCTGATCCAGGCTCTTCCCAAGGAGTTATTTCGGTGGATCATTGAATCCAATCACTCACCATGATCTGAATCAGTCATCTCAGCTTTAGAAATCATTTCATCATAAATATATCCCACTGTGTTCCTCCTGGCAATAGAGGCCTTTCCTTTCGATGTTGGAGATGGCATATTTCTGCAACATCATCAATATTGAAATTACTTCAAGTAGGACAGTATAATTCTCAGCCAGAAATGAAATACAAAAAGAAATGATTCTTCTTGAAATCCACTATTCATCAAGATTAGATATTCATTAGTATAATCCATTTAGTAGTTAGAATGTTATCGTACCATTTATAATAGCATTGAGTTTAATACTCAATGATGATAGTGGGGAAAAGAGGAGGTTCTATACAAAATGAGAAGACATATAAAACAGACATAAAAAATAGTTAAATCTGAGTGTTAAATAACCTGCACAAAATAACTTGGTTATGAACTTTGCCAACTTGAAGTCAATATTCACCATATGTTGGAGGGTTAGGTCAGGTATGAAAACAATGGTCTAGTTAGCTCATACATACAATATGAACCCAAAATAAAAAAAGAATTTCCTTCTGTCCTATTTGACCCGCAATTTTTGACATTTTTTACCTGATTGTAATCCATGTCCTTTTATCACTTCTTTCAATATCAAGCTTTGGTTTACCAAATTTTTTTTTGATACGCCACTTCCCATAAGTGCCAAGAATTTCTTCATACTTGCTCCTATGAAAACTATGTGAGATATGCCAATAAAAGTCTTGAAATTTTTAATGTAAAGAATCGTGAAAAACTTTCTAAACTTATTAATTCAGTTGAAAGCTACATTTTCATATATCGATTGAAATTCAATCTAGGATGATTCTGCATTTTCTGAAACATTTTAGTTATTTCGATTTTTTAATTGATTTTGTTCCAGAGATTGGGAGAGAAAAACCTAAAAAGTTTCAGAAAATACATTTTCATAGATTGTTTTACTTGGTTCTGTAGTAATTTCAAACCTAGGCTTCAGTTTATTGTGGGTTAAGATACAATAAGGACATCCACCATGAAGTATGGAATCTAGACAAGAAAGCTAAAATATAATTGTACACTTATGTATTGGAATCCTTTTCATAATAAACCAGCGAATAAAAAACGCCAAATCTGATGAAGAATTCCAAAAAAGTCACCTCAAAATTCAATAATACTCATACTTCTGATTATTATAAAATGCATTCACATGAATAATTTGAATTTCTGCTGCTAATTGAAACAAATTATTTTGTTTCTCTTGAAAATTAGGATATACTCAAGTGAAAAACCAGAGTGCATTCAAAATAGAATGATTCTATCATAGTACCATTCCAAAGGTTCTGACCTTTGCCAGTTGTGGGATATATGTAAGTATATAAAAAAAGCATAATTTGTTCTAGAAAAAAGAATAGGAAGGAATGTTTTTAATACCTGTACCATGCTTGCTCTATGTCAGTGATCTAAGGAAAGCGAGAAGTGAGGGAAATTGGAAAGTGGTCTTTAAAACACTCAGTTACATTACCCCGTTCTATCTCGTTGCTTTTTCTCTCTATGTTTCCGAAGAATTTTGGTTCTTGGGGGCGTCTTTCCATAAATATCATATTCATCACTGAGTTCAGGTGGGAAATAGTCTACCATTCTTGAAACGTACGTCAAAAACTAAATAGTCGCTAAAACACCCCCTACAAATGTGCGATTTAGTTATCGCGACGTAACATAATTAGAGGTAATCAAGACTTAATGTTTAATCGAATGATTATGTATCATTTTATCTGTTTACATAACCTATTCGCCAATCTTACAACATTTAGCGGTGATATTGAACTTGTTTGTTTGGATGGAGGATACATATGTAGTAAATGAGTGACTTACGTTGTACTTCGCATCTACCACCAGTATTACAGATTGTTATGGCTCAAGGTATCCATTAGAATCGTCTCACAACTCAGAGAGTTGAGCGTCACAACACAGGTGATTGATAACTGATGTCAAAATTGATTTTTTGAGGTTATGCTTTTTGTCAACTTTTTACAGGTGTTTTAGCGATATACATGTATTTATGGTTGCCTAAAAATTTAGGAGATGCGTGCGTACTCCATTCATGCCTTTCCTAAAGGTCTGTTCAGACGCTAAGACCTGGCTTGCTCTTGCTATTCCTCTCACCAGATTAATTTAATTCTACTTTTTTGTATTTACTTGTCCCCTAGCTATTTGAAGTGTGTTCGAGATGTTATATTTTTTGGCTTTCCTACAACTACAAATTCCCGATATATATACCTTCTGATTAACCTGGATGCATATACATGTTATAGTGATTCTATATTTGTATATATAACATCAATTATTTTAAAACCACTTTATAAAATGCACAGCATAAGGAAATCAGGGTTGTGGTTTTTAAACTCAATACTATAGAGCAAAAATCATATAATCATGTCTGTGAGAGTTTAACCATTGTATAAAGATATACCATTGTATAAAGACCACTGTGTGGTCTTTATACAATGGTTTAACCAAGTATTTTCAACTAGAATTTGCTTGAATTGTTAAAAAACATGATCATAAGCATAACTTTATTGAAATAAACAATATAGAGTAACAAAAACAAGCATCATCATTTCAACCAGGAGGCCATTTCATTTGTCTTCCACCCAGTACATGTACATGCAGATGAAAAACTGATTGACATCCATCTTTACCATTATTTATTACCAATCTGTAACCACCAGGAAGTTTTTCTTTGCCCAATTTACTTGCAATGAGAATCAATTCACCAAGTAACTGAAATTATTGTATGAGTTATACCAGTAGTAGTATTTTTGATATTAGTCACATACATCTTTATCATTTTCTTCTGCATCATTTAGTAATGCAATCCTTTTCTTAGGTATCACCAAAAAGTGTACAGGAGCCTGAGGACTCACATCGTTGAAAGCTAAAAGCCTGTCATTTTCATAAATTATGTCTGCAGGGATCTCTTTGGAAATGATTTTATCGAAAATTGTAGGTTTGCTACGATCCAACTTAGCCGAAACGGCCTTTTCTACTTCAGAACTAATCTAAAATGAATAATACTGAAATATGAAAGTAAATATTTGAACAGCTGACCATTACTTTTCTAGTATTCATATTTACTGAAAAAGAGGACTTCGGTATTGGCTTGATTGAGTAGATTTTTTTGTCGAGGAAACATCGACTGATTGATCGTAATACTGACATTTTCTGAATAGATTATTTCTGGATTTAGTCATAATTTTTTCGAAAATCAGTAAACAAATATAACCTATAAAAAAATTACAGTCATAGAATAGTAGTTTACTCGAACTTCTTATTAGGAACGAGAGCCTTATCATTTTGTCCAAATTCTGAGTAGACAACTCATCAAAAGAGTTTAAGAAAGAAGAAAAGTTAGAGTCAGCTTTTGCGAGTTTGTTGAAATTCACAACCAGTGTGGAGCGCGATAAAAATTATATTCCAATATTTTCAACAGCAATGGCGCATGGGCTACCTCTAAAAATATTACATTAATATCTTTGGCTACCTGAAAGCTATGGAGGATAGAGAGACTCTCTTCCCTACCTACTCAAAGCCCAGGAAATTTCATTCAAACTTACTTGAAAAAAATTCATTTTGTGGTGAATGGGCTGATTGATTAGTGGCGTAGCTAGCATGAGGCGCGCCATGAAAAGATCAAATTAAGTCGTTAGTTCGCCAAAAATTCTATTTTGAAAATAGATACTGGGGGATTCATGATGAAAGGGGAAAACAGAAAATGAGGATACTGCACATTTCCACATATGACAATGAAGCCAAAGAAGCCTTTATATGCAGGGTGAGTCTTTGAGTCGTACAAATATTTTAACAGTAGATTCTTGAGGTCAAAAAAACACTTTTTTCCTTTACCATTTTTGCCGAATCGGCTCGGTTCAAGATACAGGCTGTTGAAAATCCATAAAAAATGTTATTTTTAGTCTTATCTTACAAACGGTTTTATCGAATGAAATGAATTTCGGAACATAGTTTTTCATTTATTTGATGAATGTTTCTCGAACACAAGATATCATCTACGTCTTCCAGTTTTCTCATTATTATCATTACGTACCACAAAGTATCAAAAGTTGGCACACCCAACACCCAACTCTTGAAACTAAGTTGGACGGTATGTAATGAATATTTGAACCTTTTGTAAAATAAAAGTATTCTTCATATTTTCTCGTTTAATGCGCCGTTTTCGAATAATATGATATTAGAAAATTAAAAAAGTATATCTTTGATAAATTCGAAAAATTGGATACTTTAGCTGAATGCAACTCTGTTTAAGATCCACAGGTGTTTAGTGTCACAGATTTAGCTAGTTATTCTAAAGGTAATTTTGTTTTTTCAGGGATGGAACAACTCATTATGAAATGAACATTTAAAATTGCTACATCTTTTTATCAGGGCCGAATAAAAAAAAAATGGTATATGGTATATGAAAAAAGTGTGTCTTTTGACCTCAAGAGCTTCAGTGAAATAATATATCAATCGACTATTGATAATATCGCACATATTGAATTTTACCGTCACCGTCGCACTTTGTACTTATATCTCGTGAAGTTTGGCTTCATAAATATCATCATCATAAAATTACGTGTAGTTTCTACAGCTTCTGGATTTTCCTTTTATTTTGAATCACTCTTTATATGTAAATATTTTAGGAATAATGGTAAAATCACTCGAAAAATTGACATAAAACTCATAATTCACTCTGATTCCGGTGGCTATTTGATTTTTCTCAGGTTCCTGTAAAAGTTGAACATCATTCGGTGAATGCTTTCTTAGAATCAGATATAGATTTTTTTTGTGATACGATCTGCACAAAATTATGTTCAAGTGTTTGGATACAGTATTTGTACAACAATTTTCGATCTAACTGAATCGGTATTTTTTCATATATGGAGAAAAAAATTCAAATGTCTATAACTGTTGTAACGTGGTTTCCTCGGAGAAAACTTATCTCGAGCGCCAGCTATTCTTTTCTCTAGGAAGAATAGTAAACCTACCAGAGTAGCTGCTAGTCGGAGACAGAGTTCGCTATTATCTAGGGTGGTAGCGATAACGAAGTAGTCAAAATCAAATTATCTACCAGTTTATTCACACCTTCAGAAGCTTATTATATATACAACGGAAATATGTGTAGGTATGAAATATGAGCGAATCGATCAGCAAACATACATTCGGGAAATTCGATCCGATCACGAGCACTTAATAAAGTTTATACCGGGTACAGTGAAAAATCAAAGGTTGTTCAATAAAATGCGCCAACCAGAACTGACGAAATGGATACTAAGGATGACCTCGCGAAGTAAAATGACTGGCTATACGGTATCGGGATGTAATTAATTGTATTTCTCCAGAAATGAAAGAAACATAACCAGGGCGGATCTACTCGAGACTTTTATTCGCTACCCCAAGGGCTACGCTCCATGACTGATAGCGAAGAAAAGGTCTATTTTGAGCGCAACTACGGGATTTCACTGACGACGAGCGGTATCTCTTATTCTCTACCCCAAGGGCTTACGCACCATGACTGATAGAAAAGAAGTGATTTCGATTTCAACACTTATGACGCGGAACTCGAACGGGGGGGTTGACGGGACTTTCCCTTCACTACCCCAAGGGCTTATTCACCATGACTGATAGCGAAGGGAAAAAGTCAGACTCGCGAAACAGGGTAAAGTACGATAAAAGATAACAGAAAACGATACAGTACAGCAGTGTCAAAGAAGTAACCGATGTAGGTCTAATAAAGAAACTGAACGGTACAGACGGGGACCTACCTCCTTTATTCAAGGCACTCGCGGAAAAAACGAAAAATAAAAATTAATTTCTAACAGCACTACCTTCGTAACACAAAATTTATTCTAAATTCGCTGATCGGCTCATCGGGCACACAATCGCAAAAACAAGAGAAAAGAGAATCAAGAGCGTCAAGTGACAAAAGAGACTAAAAAGTAAAAAAGACCGTCGCGGGGGAAAATCTGCTTTTATAGGCAAATCCCACACACGTTAAAAATCTGAAAATTCCAGAATGCGACAAGAGTGAAAAACGTCGTCGCAGATCCGGTTTATCGCATATCAACACATCAGAAAAACGTCAAAATCTTCAACGGCATGCAAGAAAAACAACGTTAACCACAGATAAACGGTTTTTTACATTTACTCTGCCTATCGGAATGAATGTACTGAATATTTGAGAATTAAATATTTTCAAAGGCGGAAATGTGAAATGAAAGGAATGCACTAAAATGAACTCCAATTTTCTCAGAAAACTGGGATTCATTACACTGTAAAACTAAATAGCTCTTGTATCTTTCGAAGTAAGTATTTACGTCTAGGCGGACAGACATATTTTTGAATTTAAACACGATTTCTTCAACAATTAGTCCAACTTAATCGTTTGAGATCATTTTTTGAATAAAAGTAAAAAATATGACATATTAGGACAAAATTAAAAATGTCCCCTTCATATTCATAGAAATAAGCGAGCAAAAAAATGCAAAAATAACATCCCGAACACAGGTTCTACTCTCGGAAGGCGAATAGATAGTGCGAAATTAATAACCTTGAGGCAGATTTTCCTAAGGTAATCGGACCTTCATGAAGGAAATCATTGGAGAGTTTTCCCTCGCGTTAACGCTTGATCGTGTTCCATCTTCATTTCCCTTCATTTAAGTCCTTCCAGTAAATGGTCTCTTTGTTAAATATAGATATCCGCAATGTAGATTTTATTGTTCATTCGGACCGGGAGATCTTTAGAAATAAGAAATTAGGAAAAGAAAACGTAGAAATTAAGGAGCAGCCGGAGCGGTCAAGATTCGATAGCAATGAAAGAGTGGGAAACTCCATCTGCCAACTCTGGTAATCTGTTTCCTTTGTTATGCCACAATTTCGGATCTCAGATTGTTACATATCTATATGCTGGTTTTATGGACGATTATTGTTAGACACGAATGTGTATTTTGTATAACTTCAAGGGAGGGATCACGATTCATGCATTTAAGATGGTTTCAGTTTGCTATATTGTATTGTAAGACACGGGGAAGATAGAAAGATTTTCGTTTAAAAGATATCTAGAGGTTATCAGTTTTTATATTTCTGTTAAGGGTGTAAATGTGCTTCGTTATTACCATATAGAGGCTCAAGAGGCTGTCTTATTCTAAAGGAGCCAAACTTAAAAAGTAGATGATACAAGTGATTTTCAACAAAAAATGTCGTACCTATAACATGATATGGTCGAAATGTTGAATTTAACATTTCTTGAATATAATATTTCTTGATTTCATGAAATCAATAATAGGTATTCTTCAACCTCATGAAATCACATAATTCGAAACAGCATGTATGGTAGCCAAAAATTCTCATTATTATTGTTATACCTACATTACCATAACCCACAACAAATTGTATACTATCTTGGGTCTTGAGGTATTCATTAATACTAGAAGGTAGGTACTATGCTTCCGATTTTGACAGGGTTGTTCCATTATATTTTAGTGGTGTAGCTTTGGACTCGGGAAACACATACTTGGTCCAAAAAAAAATGTTTAAAAATGTTCTTATAAAGAATATTGTGGAACTTAGGAGGAAATGAGTTCAATAGATTAACTTTGTCCAAAAATTATTCATATTTTAATGATAATTTTTCTTTCTGATGTGCCCTACCACCTAATTCTATCACTATCTATAATGTATTTCCTCTGAGTGTACTAAGATAAAGGGCTTTTTTGATTTGGTTACCAATATACCTTTGTATATTTTTTAAATTTATTTTTATTAATCAAATTAATTCAGATGCATAACATCCGCAGATAATGAAATCAACGAATGTTACGATCTAAATCGAACTAACAAACTACCATCACTCGAAGTATTACCAGAAATTTCATTTCGTCGACAAAGAGTAGATGCTGACCATGGTTTCGGTATTATTTGACCTCGTCAGAGCAACAAAACTCATTCGTCAACAAAATGCTATGAATTGCCGGCTCCTTTTGGCTTTTATTCCATATCAGTAGCGGGTATGGTGTATAAATACAGCGTACCGACATCTGACAGAGAAACGGGAACCAACCCCATTCAATTTCCTAACTCTCAGAGCGAAGATAGCAGTATGCATCTATATGCTTTATTCCCATATTGCAGATATATTGCTGACGAGGTCGAATAAGACCGAAACCATGGTCAGCATCTACTCTTTGTCGACGAAATGAAATTTCTGGTAATACTTCGAGCGATGGTAGTTTGTTAGTTCGATTTAGATCGTAACATTCGTTGATTTCATCTGCGGATGTTATGCATCTGAATTAATTTGATTATTATTTCAGACCGTGTAACAAACAGTGTGACAAAAACTATTCAATTTCTTACTTCTTAACAACAAAATCACGTTCAACCCTCTCACTCCCCAACTGTTCTGATGGCACACCAAAGATATGTAATATCTTTGCTTGTTACGAGTCGCAAGCTATTTACGATACCGGTAGCGTAAAATTTGAATTGAAATATTTGAGGCGGTTCAAATCTCCTACCTGAGCAAGTCTCCGCACTCCCCCTAAATATTCAAATTAATATTCAATAATAAGAATTGATTGTATTCGTTGCCTTCCTAAGGCGTTATCATTATTTCATTATTTTACCGCTGGCATCAATTCTGCTGTGAACTGAACGTGCTCTCTGCTCCCAATTTCTCGATTCATACACGCATGTTGTCTGCAATAAGCAGGCCGGCATTGTGGCTGGCGTACTGCATTAGAGGAAATATCGGACATATCGTGCCATTTTCTTCGTCTAAGTTTCGATCTGAGGAGATTGCATCTGATCTCGTTTCATACTGAATGCAGCTCGAGCACTATCTAATCGATAATACTCACAAGCTACTACCAGTATTTAATTAGGATCCGCCAATTCCAAGCCATTTCCGTTGAAGAAGGAGCTGTGTTGCTCTGACGAGGTCAAATAACACCCACAGAACAGACCCACTTGACTTACTTTATGATAACACCTAAACCAAAGATTATAGAGTTAGGTTGAACAGAGGTTGTCTCTGGCTAATACGGATGGCGAGAAAGTCCCGAGGTATAAACTCCTCTTAAGCGGCCTACAGACGAGCAACCGTGTTGTCAACACGGCGTGCTGACAAACAAGTTGAACGTCCGTGTCCGTGGGCCGGTTGGTGGTTGATATTCCTTCAACATCGTATGGTTTACAAGCTCGTTGTCGTTGACAACATAGTTGTCAACTAAGTTGCTCGTCTGTGGGCCGCTTCAAACTTTGCCTCGGTAATATAGATATATGGTATATGGAAACCCCGCTACCAATTGTACATCCATCGGTTGGAAAGCGTATAAAACAGAATGTTGCGCCATTTGTGCTTTAGGATTATTGGCATTTCCATACTGAATCATAATTAAGGTGATGCTAGAAGGATATTTCAGTTACTGACTCTAGAAGATCGAGCCTACGAGATACAGAGAGCTTTTCAGTGTGCCATTCAGAAGGATAAACGATAAACCTCACCCAGAATTCAACTATTTGTAAGATGTTTTTCAATAGTTTGGCTCTCCATTTTGACATTTTCGGTGTTTCCTACTTCGCTTTGAAAAAAAGGTTGAAACAGGCGCTTCTTCGTGTCATAGCGTAGGTTGGGTGTTATTTTTTCATCTTGTGCAGAGGGTTCATATCGATTCATACGTTTCAGTTCATATGGGTCTATTCAACCATTTCAAATTGAAAAAGGAGAAGTTTGCCACAAGCAGGCCCGGACCTACGATTTTTTCTGACCGGGGCAAAAATTCATGATGGCGCCCCTCCCACCCCCTCTAAGGTTCTTAGGAAACATATATTATAATTTCATATTCGTCATCGCGATTTCAACCCGAGATATTTTTTCACTAATTCGAGGTCGTTGATTACGAATATGCAATTAGATTTTTCCTAAAATGAGTACTTTAGGGAAAAAATAACTCTTATTTTTTTCCCATTGTTCCATTGAAAGTTACTTTTTTCCCAAATTACTCATCTGGGGAAAAATCTAATTGCTTATTCGTAATCTTCGACCACGAATTAGTAGAAAAAATGACTCGGGTTGAAATCGTTCGAGAAATAAAAAAGTTTGTTTTTACAAGAATGTCGTTTGCAACCCTCGCTCACCTATCGTTTTCACCCGCGCTTTACGAATGAAATTATTCCGAACGAAAATAAATTTTTTCAGAGACATATATCGACCCGGGTCATTTTACTTATTATTTCGAGGTCGTAGATCACGAATAGGCAATTTGATTTTTTGTAAGATCAGTATTTTGAGAAATAAATCACTTTAAGTGCAAAATTTCGAAGAAATCGGTCAACTTTGAGGAGGTGTAGCAACCAGAAAAAAAGCACTAGTCATATGCTGATTTTTTTGTGATAGATTGGTTCTTTGCGAATAGGAAAAACCACACTTCATTAATCTACCGCTTACAGTTTAGATTTTATAATTTTTTCCGCAAAGGTCCAAAATTTCCGATTTTCCATCCACCGTAACTTGAAAACTTAATTTTTAAAAAATATCTGTTTGCATATTCGTGTTCTACGCCCTCGTATTAGTGTACAGTACGAATTTGGTTTTGATCGGAGACCAAAAATATTTTTCAAAAAATCCATACAGTATGGAAAATTTGAAAAATTTTCGATCTCTACGATTTCCACCAATATTGTTGTATTTACTAAATCGAGGGCGTAGATTCTGCTGAAAGGATTAGTTTCCAAGTTTGGGTCCATAAAAAATCGGAAATTTTGGCCCTTAGTTCCAGATGAAATGGGGATGAGTCGGTGATTCCCCAGGCAAAGAAATTACTGGCTCTATGCTTGCGACACATTGTAGACATATCCCATCTTTTAACCTATTTCACCCAAGTGTGGCGGTCATTCCTAGATGACTAAATAATACCTATGTACATATACAGTTAATTGATCCCTCATTGATTTTGAAGATTTTTGGCATAGTGATGGTTTATCATGTTTCCATTCTACAGTTTCGATTTTAGCTCTAGGAAATTAATTTTTTCCGAGAAAGTAAAAAAAAATTTCAACCTCTGGTTGATTTGGGCGCCCCCTTAAGCTGACGCCCGGGGCAAGCGCCCCGCTTGCCCCCCCCTAGATCCGGGCCTGGCCACAAGACAGAGACAATATTTTTTGTTCAACCGTATATTCGAGACATGGAATGGCTTACCTGGTGATGTAGTGAATTCTGACTCAGTGAATAGTTTTAAAAACAAAATAGACAGTTGCTTATTTGGTTAATTTGTTTCTATGCATATATTAATTGTTTTTTTTTTCTCTGCATGCACTCAGTCGGCTTATTGATTTCTTTAGTTTTTAGGCTTATATAGGACTTAGTCCTCAGCCTTCATTTATATGTAATAATAATAATAATAATAATAATAAAATTCATTTTCCTGTTTTGTTCTGTTCTTATATAGATGTTTTATTTTTGTGTCTTCAGTTTTCAATTGAATTGCAGATTTTAATGTATAATGAAAGGTTTGAAAAACATCCTATTTTTTTTCGTTTGATGAGGCAGTTTTGTAAATTGTTTGGAGAATGTTCATTTGAATATTTGAAAGGTTATAGGATAACTATAAGGATAAGGTATGATGTTATGGATTGATGGGTAGCAATACCTGTTTGTATAGTATAGAATACATAAATAAAACTGCGAAAAATTCTCAATAGTTTTTAATAAATGAATACCCTATGAATAATATCCTCGATGCATTAGCTACAAATATACTTAACGAATAAATATAAATAAATATCAGACTAGATTTCTTTTGATTTTCAAATGACATTCACATCAAACTAGATGCTTCTGCTGGTCTATTCCTTTCAACCGGTTCGATGTGCGGAAGAATTGGTAGGTGCATATTGGCGTTGTTCATATTATGAAAACAAGGCCCTTCGATGCAGATTGGGCAAATAGTCCCTGGAAGAACTCCTAAAAGTTTTCTGTAAAGAAAAACATAATTATTGAATCTGGTAGTAACCTGAATCACTATATAGAAATATTCATGTAGGTGGATTCAATTCGAATTCAAAACTTATTTATTATTTATAAATATCTACCCACCTATAATGGTGATCTATATGAGCTTTCTCTATTCTTTTGTCCTTTGCTCGACGGTTTTGGAACCAAATTTTGATTTGTGTCTCAGACAGTCTCAGAAACTCTGCCAGCTCGCACCTTCTACTACGACTTATATATTCTGATCTCTGGTATTCTATTTCTAAGCGGAGGGTTTGTTCACTTGTGAATGTAGTCCTTTGTCTTCTTGGTCTCCCCTCTTTTCTTCGACGTCGGGCTACTGCAAAAAAAGAGAATTTTTATGACTTCTACAGAAAATGTTGTTTTGATTTTCATCACTGGGGTAGACCCCTTGAGTGATTTCAAGAAAAAAAAGTCTCAAACATGGGACCGCAAACGATTCGTTTTGATTTACAGGGTGTTGAAGTTAGATTAGATTAGATTTTTCAAGTTTTTCTCTTATTGTATCTTCACCTTTATTTTTCAAAACGAATGCTTTAATTCGATGTGTTGAATCTAACAATGAATGCATTCACCAAAGCTAACTAACTGATTTTTTATGACAATTTGGATTTTTTTAGGATTTCGAGAGAAACATTCAAAATTTCTTTCTCGAAATCTGTAGCAGATACGACAAAACTATGAGAGACAATAAAGTTCAGAATAACAACAAAGCTTCTTTTTAAATTTTTCAAATTAACAGTGGCTCACCAAAAAAAGTTCTGGAGGACAACAGTGGACAATGTTCCAGAAAAATTATCACCCTGTAGCATTGCTATCGAAATTGGCATATCACATGGTGTAAACTTTCAATTCTAATATCTATGCAAAATTTCAGTGAAATGTAGACTATGAGAAAAAACTTGAAAGAAATTCAAACTTTAATACCATGTTTATGGGACTTTATTTCTTAACATCACTTAGGAATCTCCCCTGTTCTTTTGTACCTCCAATTTAGGAACATCCTGTATAACGAATCATTTGCTTGGATCCTGATCTGTGAATTTTTCTTCCATGAATCACTAAATATGGTCAATCATCAATATCAACGAACTCTTCAAGCTTTTGCATTATTATTGCATTCATTATATACCTATTCTATCTATTTTTTGAATCAACATGTGAAATATTGCAAATAGTTGGATTTTCATCGACTAAAATCATGAAGTAGATACAAGAAACAACCCAGAGCTAAAAGCTAAATCATAATATTTTTTGGAAAATTAATCCAGTATACACAGGGTGTCGCAAAAATTCCGCTCGCTAAAATATTTTTGGGAAGGAATCGAAATTTTTTTGACACTCGTAAGACTCCCTCGAAATTCCCTCGCAGAAATGCGAGGGAATTTTTTTAATTTTGTTTTTTATGTTTATTTTGTTATTTTATGAGCCTTTCAGTGGAGGCGAAAAATGTGATCCTGTATATTTTGATCGAGTAAAACAAAAACGGAAAAAGTCTGGGTGGATTGAATTGAAACTTTGTGGGGTTTTTGTAGGTATAATGGGTTAACTGTAGTAGGCACACTTAACCTAAATATTTTGGATTTTACGCTTGACTTCCCAAAATGAACATAAAAGTGCTTTTTTTGTTGCTTTTTAAAAATAGTTTAAAGAATAGAAAAAAATGTTTTTCAAAACAGAAATTTTTTCCAACAAAATGGCTCATCTTCGTAGAGAATTCATTCAAGTTTCTGTGGGAGCATTGGTTTTTGAGATGTTGATTTGATTATCGAGGACCAAATAATGATCCTTTTCCAAAGTTCCGATATTTCCTCGAAAAATTAAATTATATATCGAGGCTTCAAAAAACCAAATTGAAGCCGAAGAAAAAGTTGTTTAGTCCATATGCCGTTCGAGTCTATAAAGGTTTTGAGGTCCTTAGACTTAAAAAATATCGAAAAAATTTTTTGTCAATGGTTTTTTCAAGATTAAATACCTACTCAAAAATTATTTTGGAGTTTTAGACCTAAAATCTAGACATTTGTAGCTGTGACAACCTGTTGGGAATAACCTAAATATTGTAAATTTTTATCTGATCCCTTAATTTTTCCATCAGTGTGGGCTCATCGAAAATAGATTTCGAAATACAGAGATCACGAGGAACAAACCAGGAGTCAATGGGTGTTGACCATCCCTATTGTCAGTGGCGGATAGGCGGATTTGCACTCTTGGGCGCCCTAGGCCCTTGGCCATGTAAAATGTTGAATTTAGTCAAATAATTTTCTCTTCACACTGTTTTTTGACGATTGGCCGCCCTTAATATCTGACCTCCCTAGGCCCGGGCCTACTTGACCTTAAGCCAAATCTGCCACTGCCTATTGTCATTTTATCAACAAGCCTGATACCGGAGAAACTACCAGAGAATTTGTAGAAACTTCATCTATAGAGTCATCCAGAAAGCGGTACTGCCAGGAACGTCGAGGACGGTACGTAAGTACTATAAAATACAGAAGAAGATGGAATAAAAAAAACACCATCCACGTTGACAAGAAGTACTCGAAGATCAGGAATCCAACGGACGCCAAAGAGCCGAAGAGAAGTCCTGATCCTCCAACAGAGCTTACGGTGGTATTCTGCTCTCATCTGTAAGCCAATTTGTAACTTTTCATAAGCTTACAGGAAAATTATGCAATTCTGCACGTTTTTAGTGATCTGTAGCTTACAGAAATCCGTATCTATTCACGATAAGTAGTTCAAAACTAACAATGTAAAGAAGATAGTTACAGAAACATTTCCAGAATTGCATTATTTACGAATCTGTCAATCGGACACAGACAGATCGATCGTAGGCTACAGATTTGTAACTTACAGATGAAAAGCAGAATACAGCCATTAATCCTTTTTATATCTGAGATGTGGTAGGTATAAGGTATAGGTGAATGTTCCTCTGGAGAGGAGTGTGAAAATTTCATAACTTTATTCATGACTTACATGAGTTAAGACGCTTTTGCCCAAATGTTTGGTGAACTCAGGGAGAATTTCATCGAAACCTACAACTTTCCAGGATTTAGTGGAAATAATTGCTGATTTTAATTAATCTATATTCATGGATGGATAACGTCCAAAACTGGGGTTGATATTCAAAATAAGTGAAGGCAGAGACAAGTTGTTGTCTCTGGTTATCTATGGGTGAAGGATCAATTTTAGACGATGACATGTCAGGAACACAGATAACAGAAATAATTTTTTCTTTCAAATGAAACGCTTCTTGCCGTTCTTGAAGGAATTGGAATAAGAATTAAGGCTAGAACGTACTTGCTCATTAAGAGGTGTACGATTCTGATATCGCAACAAACTCAAGCCCGTGAGAATCTCCAGGTAGTTCAATTAATTTCCACGTGGAGGGTGCACACATCGGGACATATGGCGATTCACGGGGCTTCTCGTTTCCGTCAATCACGACCCACATGTCATCCTGAAGGACCAGAGGTTCGGGTTCGCACGGTCAAGAGGGCGATCGTCTAAGTGCAGTTTATTACCCCGCTGTGCGACAGTTTAAACGACGATAATGCTTCCGTACGTATCTAATTACCGTGCATCCTCCTCGACAGATTGGTACACCCAATTTCACACCCCTGTTTTGATTGACTGCTTCGAGTATAATCGATAATCGGATAAAGTGATGTTTCGGTTTTGTCTCGTTTATTTTTCAATAACAATCCTTTGGTATTGCCCCATTTGTATCGCAATGATGACTAATAAAATTTTCAACGAAGTAGGCTCTATTATTTAGTATCTTGTGGAATGAGCAAGTAAAATAAGCAACCTACACCACTATTTTTATTTGTAAGGAAATGGACACAATGTATCGTAAATATTAAATTGATGTATGTAAAATATCTTTTTGAAAATACGAAATGAAAATTTGATATTTGTTATGCATGTGTTTTTTGTGAAAATAGTCATATGAAGGTTTTTTTCATTTATCTACTTATTAATAAACGGAACAAAACCTTTTCACAAACAATATACAAGGTAGAGTTTCGAGTGTTCGACTTGTACATACATAATGAGTCCTGCATTTAAAAGGGTTAAGAGGCAAGCAGATTAACGAAGATAGCTTAATACCCTTGGTAATCAATGCCCTTCGTATGCGACCCTGAAAATTGCACTACAAGCTTCAAAAGAGGTCAATTTTCCATTGAAGATGATGACCGATCGGGAAGGCCAGTCCCTGAAATATCGATGGAGTTCATGACATGATTTTATCATACCGTCGAATTGGGCTACACCTGAAATTTGAAGCACTGAATACTTATTGGATACGAACGCACTCATCATATAGTTCAAGTCAATTTGGACATGAGACAAATTGCTGCAAAATGGATCCCCAAATGTTTGAATGTTGACCAAAAGCGTGGAAGTGTAGAAGCATCGCGTTCGATCTGTGCTCGATTTGAAAACGATGAAGACTTCTTAAACCTAATTGCTACTATGGTTGAGACTTGGCTACATTTCTACGATCCAAAAACAAAGCAACAAAAGATGGAACGGCGACACTCTGGTTCTCCAAGACCTAAGAAGTTTCGTGTCCAAAAATCTGCTGAAAAAGTTCTTGCTTCTGTTTTTTTTTTTCATGGAGTAATCATGATTGATTTTTTAGATAAGGGTAGAACAATAACCGGAGAAAACTATTCGACATTACTGACCACTCTGAAAAAAATTAAAGAGAAAAGACGCGAAAAGCTATCCAAAGGTATTTTGTTTTTGCAGAAAAACGCCCCTGCATACAAATCTCATGTTACCATGCAAAAAATTCGTGATTTAGAGTTTGAATTACTAGAACACCCCCATTTTTCACTAGATTTGGTCCCATCCGACTATCATCTCTTTCCTCAACTGAAAAAAGTTTAAAAGGTCGTAAATTTTCTTCTAACCAGGAGGTAATAAAAGCTGTTGAGGTCTGGTTTGCAGAGCAAGAAGAAACATTTTTTTTTAAAAGGTCTAGAGACATTGCAGGTTCGCTGTGATAAATGTATCCAATTAAGAGGAGAATATGTTGAGTAATAAAATATTTTGACATTGAAATTCTGTTTAGTTCTATAAAAGGCTAAGAATTTTTCAATATATCCTCGTATAAGGAATATTTGAACGTTTTGTTGAACAAAAGTATTCGGGTGAAAAAGGAAAAATAGTGAATTACCGGCCTATTTCTATCATTTCAAATATTGCAAAAGTGTTTGAATCGGTCTTATATAAATATATTATGTTTCACGTGAAGAACAAAATCCCAGTTCAACAGCATGGTTTCACTGCTGGTAGGTCTACATCATCAAACTTGATCGAGTTTGTTGAATATTCCTTGAATGCCTTTTCTAATCATTCTCAAGTAGATGTGCTTTATCTGGATGCAGTTAAAGCCTTCGATAGGGTACCCCATGACATTATATTGTTTAAGCTTCTGCATATACACAATTTTTCACCTCATTTGGTTTCTTTTTTTGGTTCTTATTTGGGTGGGAGAACTCAGTGTGTGAGGATAAATCAATTTTTTTCTGAAAACTTCGAAGCCACATCAGGGGTACCACAGGGTTCAAACCTTGGGCCCTTGTTGTTCCTTCTTTATATCAATGATATTGTTGATGTTGTGACTTTCTCTGAGATGAGTCTCTATGCTGATGATGTGAAGTTATATAAGATTATTAGAAATCCTAATGATGCAGAGGAACTGAGGTCTGATTTGGATAGGGTTGTGGCCTGGGCTAAAAGAAATAAACTGACATTTAACAGTGCGAAATGTTATCTTGTAACATTTTCTAGAAAAAAGGTGGACCTTATCTATAATTATGCTGTGGACGGTGATCCCTTGACTAGACTCGAGAAAATCAAAGATTTAGGTGTATTATTTGATAGATCTTTAACCTTTAATGATCATATTGATGAAGTAGTTAAAAATTCTTATAAGATGCTTGGGTTCATTTTGAGGAACACTAGAGAGTTCACAAACTTTAGAACATTAAAAATCCTATTTGATTCATATGTTATATCTAGACTTGAGTATTGTTCGGTTGTTTGAATCCTAGTTATTTGTGTCAACAAAGAAAGATTGAAGGTGTAATCAAGAAATTTCTTAATAATGTTAACTTTATATTACGTAAGAGTAAAAATAGTTTTAACAATAATTTAAAAAATTATAATTTAATAACACTAGAAAATAGAAGATTTATTGCTGAAATAGTTTACCTACATAAAACTATCACAAATGAAAATACTGACAGTGCTACACTTGATAAATTACTTTTCTCAGTACCGAGGATTAATGTGAGATCTCATTCTACATTCTATTTACCTTGCCCTAGAACAAATTATATGAAATTTTCTCCAATACATTCAATGTGTGATAAGTACAATAGGGTTCAGGATGTATGTGATTTGTTTTCGCACTCAACATCTCAAATAAAGCGAAAACTGTATGACTACTTCTATGATTCAATAATTGCAACTTGAGAGTTCAAACTTGATTTCAATTTTTTTTTTTTTGTTTCATTCTTTTGTTGATGATTTCAATTATGTATTGTATATTCAAGAACCGTAATGGTTAAAATTGAATCGGATTGATAATTATTAGTGTACAATTGTTATTAGTAATAGCCGACTCAAGAATCGGAAACTAGAATACTTGTATTGTGGAATCTGTATGAGTTGTATCAATAAATAAATAAATAAATAAATAAATAAATAAAAATGAGCTCTCAGAATAACCAGATAAATCTGTGACACTACACATCTTTAGAGTTGCATTCGGTCAAAGTGCCCGATTTTCTGAATTTCACAGATACTTTTTAATTTTTGAACATCAAATTACTCGAAAACTTCACATTATACGAGAAAATATGAATACTTTTATTTTACAAAACGTTCAAATATTACAAATTTAAATCATTTGCAACAATTATGGTTCATCGCGGTGAAATCAATTAATAGGATTCGGAATAATTTGTACCTACACAATGTTTTGTTAATTCGTTCATCCCCCATTGTCTAAATAGGGGTTGCACCCTCGATTGTTACAGATTAACCGTGTTCAATCGATTGTTCCCCAACCATTTCAATATAATTTGCTAAATAGATTGTCTAATAGATTTAGTATCACGCAAGTCATAGATGATGATGTGAAAAGGATGCTGATTCAACGTGCCAGCAGGACCGTATCAGAGAATACGGAATTTACTCCACTTGGATTTTGGATTCGATTACATCATTGGTTGTGATTGGTCTCGAATTCTGACATGACTTTTTCGTAGATCTGAATATGTACCTATATAAGAAAAATGTTCATATTTTCCACTTAGATGAATTCATTTTGCATGAAATTTATGGTGATGTCCATGGATTGATTGCTTGGTGGTTGATTAAGAGCAAGCTACTACTAGACAAATCAGTAATTGTAACACTAGACACTAGATGCATTATACAGGCCAAAGTAGAATCAAGAAATAGAATAATTTCATTTGGAGTATTTTCCTAAGTACGGGCAAGACATTTTCCACAAGAGTTAGGAACAATATTTTCCTACAAGTGCTTGAAATATACAGGTGAGTCTTGAACTTCAACAGTAGATTCTTGAGGCCACAAGAAACACTTTTTTTCTACACCATTTCCTCCGATTCGGCCCTGATAAAAAGATAATAACAATTTTGAGTTTTCATAATGAGCTGTGCCACCAATGGAAAATCAAAATTTCCTTCAGAATAACTAGCTGAATCTGTGACACTACACATCTGTGGATCTTTTAAACAGAATTGTATTCTGCCAAAGTACCCAATTTTACAAATTTCACAGGTATTTTTTAATTCATCCAATTAGCATTATACGAGAAAATATGAAAAATTCTTTTATTTTACAAAACGTTCAAATTTTCATTAGATAGTGTCCAGTCCAACTCAGTTTCAAGAGTTGGGTTCTTTGAATTTTTGGTATTTTTATGGTACGTAATGAGAAATGAGGAAACTAGAAGTCTTAGGTGTTATCTCGTGTTCGAAATAGATTTATAAAATAAATGAAAAACTGTATTCCGTAATTCATTTCTTTCGATAAACCGTTCATGAAAAATAACAGTTTTTTATGGTTTTTCAACAGCCTGTATCTCTTAAACCAAGCCCATTCGGAAAAATGCGTTTTTTTGACCTCAAGAATCTACTTGTTAAAATATTTGTACGAGTCAAAGACTCATCCAGTATACGGAGGAGGATTGGTGATTACTTAAGATAATAAAAAAAGCTTGAATTAAATTCTTTTTCCTATAGAAAATAAGTTACATTTAATTGTTTATCGACATTGTATTGAAACAGAATAAGTATATTGAACATTATATATAAAAATCAAAATTTCTTATTACTCTCTACAATTACAGTAGTGGAAGCTATTGTTTCGATTAAAATGATTACTTCACATGAATTTCCACGCATACTTTTTCCATCCTTCTCCATAAGTAAAAAATAGGAATCACAAGTTTCATGCCCCAATTTGGGTCGAAAATTCTGTCTGAAGCATGTCATCAAGTAATTTCTGTTAAATTAAGTTTTCACTGATTTCTCAATAAATATACCGTTTGAAAGAAATCAAAATATATCACTAGGATCTGTCGAACTGACCCTTGTTGTTCAAACTCCAACTATTTTAAAAACACAAGAGCTTTCTCAAACCTAGAGAAGCAATCCAATCTGAATTAAGATCAGTTTCCACTTAAGAGGGGTCTACACGTCTACACCGTTTTAATGGTCAGTTCAAAAAAAAAAATGAATATCTTATGTCAGAAGCAACTAATTCATATGAGGTTTTCATTATAACTCAATCAACTCAATCAGTTCGTCGTCTCGGAAAGTTAGAAATTTTTTTATTCTTCAAACGGAGAAAAATAATTTTTTTTTTTTATTGGAGAACAAATATTCATTCATGTTATTGACTTTCCGAGGTAAAATTATCTCTTCTATGAATTTCCACATGAAAAAAATTCTCGAAAAGTCTCGCCATTGGCTACAATTCGTATCCTGGTGAAATCTAAAAAAGACATTCGTTAAGTGCTGCCATCTTTTCGACGAAAGTGGAAACTATTGTAATATTCCTAACTTCTATTTATCGTTCAAGTGTTTTGGCAACACTCCAAATTCTGGTAGTCTTCCCCCCTTTAAGCCTTATAGGAATGGCGAGAAAGTCCCGTGGTATAAACTCCTCTTAAGTAGCATAAATGCTTAGTAAAAGTAAGTATCAGTTTAGGATTGAAGAAAATTTTATGTATATTACAGGGTTGCCAATCAGCTCTTGAGGTTTATACTTGTTTTTCCTAATGGATTTCAACTCCCAGTGGTTCATTTGATCGAAATTGATGTTCAGAACTTGGTTTGATGTTATACTCATAGAACATCAATGTACAGATGGTAAAACAGAAGAATTCATGCTCCTCAGATTGGGGAATGATTAATTTAATTTTTTTCCTGATGACTAGTGACCACAAAGGGATCTTCAATATCTTAAGTTATCAAGAAATCAGTAGATACGAAGCGGTATTCTCAATAAGTTTAGGGTCTGATCTAACGCCACAAACAAAGAATCCTCAAAAATACTTCTCAAATTCGACCGAAATAGCATTGGAAACAATGGAGGAAAAGTTGTGTGCCCCACGGCACTTACGGTCAGCTGATTTTGACAATTCGTTAGAGTAACTTAGAGTAATTCTGCATGTCGTTACCATTATTATCTCAGGGTACAATAAAAGTGACTCTTTGCTACTTGAAATACCTGGGGAAAAAGGGTTGAACGCGCACGTTTGTGGAAAAAAATTATAAATATTCCCTTAATAAGAGCAGATTCATAGAACATATTTTAAAATACCACCCTGGTTGAAAATCCCGCCCGATCTGTAGTCCGTAGGACAACAATTTCCAGAGAAAGAATGAGAGGACGTTGTAGGCGGCATACAGATACACATGTCTTCTCCCACCCCCACCACAATAAACAGTCGTATTTGGACCTGTCCAACCGAGAAGCGTAATCTCATCATAATAATATTTTACATTTCATATTGTTATGGACTTAAGTAGAGCTCGGATAGTCCGCCATCGCTGTTCTGGCAACGGGCCTGTGAAAATGGGAAATCTATTGAAGTTGCGACGGTGTGAAAATCCCCCCCCCCACCACCTCGACTCGTTCCGATCTTAATAGGCTTTGAAATTCGTGGAGTTTTCCGCAAGCGTTCAACCGTTTCTATTGTTTATTGTTATGAGAATCGCGGTTTTTCGTAGGTTTGGATGGCATATTTTTGGGATTAGTTAACTGGGTTGTTGAAAGATAATTCTATCAATATGTAGATATGTTGAGGTTGAGCTGGCGACATTATTTTGGTAATGCTTGATTTTCACCCGAAATGCAGAGAATTATCCTTGGCCTGTATACTATTGGCGCAGGTTAGTTTTTCAATCCCTTCTATATACTGAACCCCCCCTTCAACTTTATCACTAAACAAAATACATAAAAATATCTCAAACAAAGATTGTACGAAATCGAATGAATTCTTTCAAAATGATTACGCCAAATAAAATATAAGTATAAGGAGTGGACAACATATTATGCAACTTCAATTTTTCAAATGGGACACCCTATATATTTTTTATTTTGGGAGGTCTTTTTCTCCCGATCTCAAATATACAGGGTGTTTTCAAAGGTGAGGCTTTTTTGACAGAAGGTAGAACTCATCAAAATAAGTCGTTTAACCAAAAGTTGTCTATATAAAATATCCAAAACGGGTGAGATACAATCCCTAGAAGTTCGACAAAATTTCATTGAATTTCAAGTACGGGACTGTGGAAAGTGACTCCGGCATCGCAAAAACAAAACAAAACATAAACATATGAATGGTTCAGTACCAAGTTCATCGGATTAGATGCATCAGGTCACTGTTGAGAGAATGATAATTGTTGTATCGTGCAATTTAGGGTGAAAAAAAATGTAGAAAATCGAGGCAGTTTCTTCAAAATGCTTATGTTAGTAACATTTTCCCATTTAAACGCATTTTCACGACGATTGTTGGAATGTTCGAACAAGAAGTTTGTGATGCCCATTGTGAAAAAATTCTTGAATAATTTAGACGAATTTTATTTGTGAGATTTTTGAAGTATTATTTTATTTTTTACACTTGTGTCCTAAGTCTCTTCTGTTACTTGGTAGGTATCGAAATGAGCCATTTCATAAAATCGTGTAAGTAACTAAAAAATAATGAGAAAAATTCGGCAATCCTAAGTTTCCATTTTCCCACTGCTTTGCGATAATTCAGCTAACAAACGGTCTAGGGTAGTATTAGGATCTATTTCAGTAATCATTTTCAATTTTTTTTTCAACTTTGTCATTTTGAAAGTTTTGTATAGGTGATTTTTGGTGAGACGCTTCATTTTGACCAGTTCTACCTTCTGTTTAGAAAAAAGCCTCACCTTCAAATACACAATGTATATGCTTATGTCCCTCTTACTTCGATAACTTAAGAGAAAATTTCGAAATAAAAACACAGAAGTCAAAAAGTTGATCTTGCTCCAAAATTCTTTATATTCGAACAATCTACTCAAAAGAATCATTGTTTCAATAAATACTCAACGATAACTAATAAACATTATAAAGAAAGTAAGTATAGTTGTATGATATAAACCGTATCAACTTAAAAAAATTGCTCGGAGAATTCGGAGATAGATGAGAGACATTTGTATAAATAAGAGAGATAGACCGACAATCGACATGCACTCACATATACAAGATGATTGATTGGTAAATGACCAGAAAGTAAGGGTGAGTCAGAAAAACCTATATTTAAAGGGTCTATTTTCTTTTATAATTAAGATACAGAGTGTTTTATTGATTTAGCAAATTTCTTCAATTACCCATAACTTTCAAACCATCCTATATTCTATATATTTTGATGATACTTATTACGTTTTTTCACCGCAACAACTGAGTAGTTTATCCTACATAGTAGGTAGCTGATTTTGCTTTCAGGTCCGGTTTAATACAACTTGATAAATAAGTTTAAACCAAAAAAAAACACCCTGTATTTCTTATATCTGAGATGATATTTGAGAAAAAGAGAAAAAACTATAGGAAACAAAAGATATTTCTCGCGATTTTAATACTCAATAAACCTAATCACAGTAACCAAAATTTCATGAAACACAATTTTATCCGGTATTTTGCCATTTTCGTGATTTAATTGAATCTTCAGCCTCCCAAAAGATCAGGAGTTTTTCGACCTCAGGCTTAGGGCATGGTTTCTCAATGAGAAGCCTCGACTACCCAAGCCCACTTTCCGTGCTCCATTCAGAAAAGAATTTTCTAGCCATGTAAGAAGAATGGGATCAAATATGATATCTCCACCTCTTCTGAGACATGGCATGGGGTGTCAAAAATGAGAGCTTTTCTCGAAGAAGAAAAATAACACAATTGTTCCTGGCAACAACAAAAATTACCTGAAAACACTGTCAGTAGTGTCTGGTGTAATGTCAAGTGTAGTGACATGTCATTTCACTCAAGCGATGAAAAACGATACATGTTCCCATGCGCTTTGTATATCGTCTTAACCATAAGCTCAAAATTGTGAATCATAAACTTTCAAAGTTGAAATCTCCATGGAAAATTCATGGGTTCGATTTGATTTCATGATCAGGAAAGTGACAGCGATGATTACAATGACACAAACTCCCAGTTGCATGAATTTCCGTTAAAATTTAATGCTCCATTAAAATTTTAATCCCCCCCTCGATCCCCCATTATTCCCTTCAAAAATTACAGTTTTTAATTTTAATGCGGCATTAAATCTTAATGGACGCTCCTGCAACTGGGCCATAGAGTATATCTTATTAAATTTTAATAGCTACTTACGAAACGCCGAAATTCCTGCTGCAGCAGCAATTGACAGGTGGGGCGGAGGTTCATTCCCAGAATTCAGGAAGAATGGTAAAGGCGTTGGTATCATCGGAATGGGTGCTATCAGGTCAGCATGTGACTTCGCATCGTCTGGTGGATGTCGATTGTTAGTTTTCGAGTCCTCCAAATGGCCATAAAGTCTTTCGAAGAATTCCCTTGGCGAGCATGGTTGGGAAGTCTTTGTCTTTTCCGATGCCATAGGTCAAAAAGACTCCACTATGAAGAAAGAAGAGATATACATATTATTATCAACAAACAAAACATATTCTTTCTATAGAGGCACACTATATGACACAATAAACAGTAA
Organism: Coccinella septempunctata; assembly: GCF_907165205.1. Lineage (NCBI taxonomy): Eukaryota > Metazoa > Arthropoda > Insecta > Coleoptera > Coccinellidae > Coccinella > Coccinella septempunctata. The sequence goes on from NC_058196.1 coordinate 20,928,363, forward strand.
CTCAACCGATCTTTAAATACTACACTTCACAACCTCAATATTCGTTTCATAAGGGTTTTACTCTCTCAATTTCATCCCTATAGATGTATGTATATAATACAATTAACTCTGAAAACAAGAACAGGAAATGACATTTTATGAACTAATTTCTGAACGAAAAGTCGGACTATTTTCAAAGGCAAGTACTTTTCGTCCGCTTTCACTTTTCGTCCTCAAACACTTTTCGTCCGCTCTGTTACATATGCGAGAGTGGCGATTCAATCAATTTTGTTTCTTGTCAAATTAATTCTTTACGAAATCTGCAACATTTTACGTGGTTTAAATATTAGTAGGTATTCTTCAAGAATGGACATGATATGAGTAACACTCTTCCAGAGATGAGGGAATTAGCAACTATGGCCAGGTTGGATTTACAGAACCCAAGTGAGCACTTACTTTCGTAAAGGTATGTGAGATCGATGAAAAAATGTATTATGCACCTCTGCAAAAAATTGTCTATACAGGGTGAGTCTTTGACTCGAACAAATATTTTAACAGTAGATTCTTCAGGTCAAAAGAATCACTTTTTTCCTGAAACATTTTTTTCGATTCGGCCCTGATAAAAAGATAAAGCCATTTTAAATTTTCATAATGAGGTATGCCATCCCTGGAAAAACACTTTTTTATGGTTTCTTAACAGCCCATTTCTTTCAAACCGAACCGATTCGGAAAAAAATGGTAAGGGAAAAAAATGTTTCTTTGAACCTAAAGAATCTACTGTACAATATTTGTACGAGTCAAAGACCCTGTATTGTCCCGCCTGCTTGCTAGCCTCGGCTATCAATTTGCTTGCCGGTTCGACTGTACTGTAAAAGACAGTTTTTCGTCCTTGGTACATACATAATTATTACTTTATGTTTTGGAAGTTTTTTACGTTATCGAAATTTCGGTTTTGGTACGAAAACTGCTCAATACGAATTTCAACGAAAGAAATAAAACTTTGTAATAAACAAATATCAATCTTGACTTGACAAAATATGATGATAATGTACGTAATTATTGGTATGACGTATAAATACCTTCTAAACTTTTATTTCAATAATAACAAAAATTTTAGCGATTTTTTACTCTGCCACAATGTCTTTGGAGTCAATAAGCATATGTATTTGTATTCCTTGAAGATTGTTAAAACGTTACAAAAGGCTCATTCAACTGAAAAACTTTCTTGTCTCTTGTAATTTTGAATGAAACGCAAAATTTTTTAGAAAAATTCTGGAAGGTGATTAACAAGTAGAATTCCATACGAGTATCGAAATGCGAAACCACATTTTTAGATTTTCTTCAAAAATCTTGGTTTTCATGAGAAATTCAAGTGATAAAAAAGTTTTTCAATCGAATATGGGCTTTCTAACGATTTATCAATTCTCAACGAATTCGAATACGTCTCCAATTGTTTTTCTAGAATATGTGAACAAATGTTGTTGCATTAATTAAGGATTCTGAGAAAGATTTGAAGCTGTGTCGCGCAGCGCGCTCGTGCTAAATAGAAAATCCGGATAAAGAAATGAAAGAAAATAATAAATAAGATTTTGGATAGATTTGGGAGACTTGAGAATTTTCTTAATAAGATCCGATGATTGAATCAAATATTGGCGTTAGTGAAAAAAAATCATGCAATATTCTTTTCAAGAATAAACTAAAAAGGGTGAACAACTTACCCCTTAAATTTGCGAGATGAAACAGAACAATAAACAATTTCAGGAACTAGGGATACACATAACAGAAACATGTGAAAATATCATTCTTCCACTTTTAATCAACGCGGAATGATGAAAGTAGCCCCTAACTTATCACAATATTTGTAAATCGGCGCTGTAGAGGGGCGGGATTAATTCATTGGGGGGCGGTTCTGGAACCGGCCAACTGCTATTCAAGTATCATTTCACATTTAGCCCCGCTTAGATTCGAAAATTGCTCGTTGTATGCATTTAATTGCTGATGAGGGACAATTTGTGACCGGAAATTGGAAAATATATGGGGGGCGACAGAATATTCTCAAGTTGATTTCAATAATCAGGGTTTGAAGAAATTAATTCGAAGTAATCAGGTGTTGTTGAATGTATTATAATAAAATTGAATAGGGAAATACTGGAAGCAGATAAGTGACCTCAAGAGCTTTTTCGAATTTATAACCCATCCAGATGATGAACTCCTCCAAAGTTACTTGGCTTCCCATTGAAAAGTATGTAATTTAATAACAATAATAATACATGAAGAAGATTGAGAAGGATAATGAGAACTGGCCTTAACAGCAAGAATCTGATAAAAGCGATTAATACCTACGCTTGCACGGCGCTGAGCTACTCATTCGGTATCAACTCTTGGACTACCACCGATTTAGCAGAGAAAAATAAAGACGGTGCTGACTAAACACAATAAGATCACCCCAAAACCTTAATAGAACGGACAGAGCTGCCACGACATCTTGGGTGTAGAGGAATTGTTGATTTGTCCAACCGTATGTCCCAGGAAATTGAAGTACTTCGAAAATATTTCCTGAGCAAGGCTGCTTCGTCAAAACTCCATGGAGTAGTTTGTGTTGCTGATAGTTCTACACCGTTAAAGCTACAACAGGACCACTTGGAAACCGTCGAACACTCTGCAGAAAGTAAAATGCAGAATCTGATTGGCAAAACTTTGCATGGAAGGCACCAGAACGAGGCCAACCATGATTACGTCGACATATCTGCGTCGAACTACTGGTTGACTTCCGGAAGGTTATTTCCTGAGACAGAGGGCTTCATGCTCACCATCCAGGATCAGGTGATTCCAACAAGGAACTACATGAACCATATCGCCAGGGATGCCTCGGTGGCGGACGATACCTGTTGTTATGTCTGTGCGACACATGAAACTATCCAGCACATCATTGGAGGATGTCAGAAAGTCGCGGGCACAGGATACAAAAATAGACATGATGCTGTTGTCAAGATTCTTCAGCAAGAATTGGCACTAAAACACCAACTTTTAACTTCGAGAAAGGTTCCTTATTACAATTACCATCCGGATGCTGTATTGGAAAATAAACATCACAAGCTCTACTGGGATCGCACGGTTCTCACAGACCAGAAAATAACCCACAATCCACCAGACCTCATATTGCTCAATAAAGATGACGACATATTCATCGACGTGGCAATTCCAAATAATAACAATCTTCTAGATAGGCACACTGAAAAAATTTCAAAATACAGAGATCTCGAGGAACAGACCAGAAGACAGTGGAAGCTGAAAGATATCAAGACCATCCCTATTGTCATTTCATCTACAGGCCTGATACCGAAGAAACTACTAGAGAACTTGAGGAAACTTCAGTTGGACGAAAATATCTATAGAGTCATGCAGCAGGCGGTACTGCTGGGAACGGCGAGAACTGTACGCAAGTACATGGGGAATGCAGAGGAAAACCGTCTGCTCCGACAGGAAGTGCGGGTGGAGCAGGAATCCAACCGACGGCAGGGAGCCGAGGAGCGACCCGGACTCTACCACCACCACGAGCCCGAAAACCTGGAAAGGGCTCCAACAGAGCTTAATCCTTTTGATATCTGAGATATCTGGGACAAGTGAATTTTCCTCTGGAGGGGAGGAGTCTGAAAGCCGCAAGGCTAAAGTCACGATTGAAGAATTCTTCGAAGATATCAAATTGAAGATTGGACTGGAAAAATGTCTTTTCAATATAACAAGAGGCAAAATATAAGACGGTACATTCAAACTCATGGAAGGTGCAGAAATCGAGGTATTAAAGGAAGGAGATACGATAAAAATAGCCTAGAAGAATCAATCAGAGCCAGATGAAGAGAAAATTGACGTAGGAGTTCACTTGAACTCGAAGAAGAAGGATAATGGAAACTAGTCTAAACAGCAAGAATCTGATCAAAGTGATTAATGCCCAGTGAACTCTGAAAGAGTTCTTTTAGAGTTCACTGTTAATGCCTACACTTGCTCAGCATTAGACTACTCATTCGGTGTCCTCTCTTGGACCAAAACCTTACAGAGAAAAATAAGAACAATTCTGACGAAACATAATAAAAATATCACCCTAAATCAGGGGTTCCTAACCTTTTCTTTGCCAGGGACCTCTTTTATATTATTCTTGTTAGCAGGGATCATCTGTGATCAATCTCTAATAAATCTGAAAATTTTATTCATCTCGGTGCAACCGTTCGGTCTTGACGAATTTTTAACTGAACCCAACTGTTTCAGGATTTTTCGAGGGTCACATTGCCATCCATGGTTACTTTTATTGAGAGATAAACGACTCGAAAGCTGACCTTCGAAAAATCCTGAAAAAGCTGGGTTCAGTTAAAAATTCGTCAAGACCGAACGGTTGTACCTAGATGGATGAAATTCAATTAAATTTATTACAAGAGTTGCATGGTTCTGTGGGTAGACAAATGAAGTAATTGGGTGGACAAAAGTGGACTAACGTTGGACAAACGATATTTACCATCGTTTTCGCAATTTGGCTGAGCTAAAAAACTTATTTTTCCATATATCTTGAACAGTGCCTGGACAAATTAAAAAAAAAAGTGGACAAGCAAGGACCTACGAAAGACAAACGATCCGGAAATTTTGGTTTACAAATTTTCATTTGGGGGTGCCATCTTCACATGCACATTCCAAAATTTGCATAGATGGATTTCTATGGTTCTGTGGATGGACAAATGAAAAAATTGGGTGGACAAAAGTTGACTTAGGTTGGACAAACGATCTATACCATTAAAATACGTTCCTGAAATTTGGGTTGCTACTCAGAAAATGCACGGAAACAACTTCTTTTTCCATATCGCTCAAACTGTGTGCTGGAGAAATGGAAAAAAATGGTGGACAAACATGGACTTACGATGGACAAACGATCCTGAAATTTTGGTTCAAAAATTTTCATTTGGGGGTACCAACTTCACAGTTTAAAATTTTTCTAAAGATTCTAGATACAATTTTATTCTGAAAAATTGGTCAAACTGCGAGGTCCCTTATATAACAAAAACGGGTAGTCCTAGATAATATGCATCTGACTTCATTAGAAGCAAAGTTCAATTACAACTTTCATAACAGTAATTTTTTTGAAAATTTCAGTCTCGCAGGGGATACTCCGAAATATCGCAAAAAAAATTCTACACGGGGCTCATTTTAGCGCCACCCTCCAAATGCACAACTCTGCCGAGGGGGAAAACCTATAGGATTCATATCGAGACATATCTGAAGATATTTCAGCAACAAATTCTTTGGTAAATTCAGAATCTGATACTGGCAGGCCCGGATCTAGGGGGGGGCAAGCGGGGCGCTTGCCCCGGGCGCCAGCTCAAGGGGGCGCCAAAATCAACCAGAGGTTTAAATTTGTTTACTTTTGATTTTCTCGGAAAAAATTAATTTCCTAGTTCTAAAATGGAAAGTGTAGAATGGAAACATGATAAATCATCACTATGCCTAAAATCTTTAAAATCAATGAGGGATCAATTAACTGCATATTATTCAGTCATCTACGAATGACCGCCACACTTGGGTGAAATAGGTTGAAAGATCTGATATGTTCACACTGCGTTGCAAGCAGTAATTTCTTTGCCTGCCGACTCATCGCCTTCTCATCTGGAAGTAAGGGCCAAAATTTCCGATTTTCTATAGACAATAACTTGAAAACTAATCCTTTCAGCATAATTCTGTTTGCATATTCGTAATCTATGCCTTAGTAAAAACACCAATTTTGGTGGAAATCGGTAAGATTGAAATTTTTTCAAATTTTCCATAGAAGCACCGAGTTTTTCACCATAATATGAGCCCCCCTTTAACTTCGTTACTAAGAGAGATACAAAAAAATGTCTCACAAAAGTTTCACGAAATTGAGTGTTTTGAAAAGTTTTCACAAAATGAAATATATACAGAGTGGGCGATTTTTTTAAGAATATTTTTGTTCTCCGATCACAACCGAATTCATTCTGTACACTAATTCGAGGACATAGAACACGAATATGCAAACAGATATTAAAAAAAAAATCATTTTTCAAGTTATGGTCGATGGAAAATCGGAAATTTTGGACCTTCGCGGAAAAATTCATAAGATCTGAACTGTTCGTGATAGATGAATGAAGTGTGGTTTTTTTATATTTGCAAAGAACCAATTCATCACCAAAAAAACAGCATATGACTAGTGCCTTTTTTCTAGCTGCTACAGCTCCTCAAAGTGGACCAATTTTTCCGAAATTTTGCACTAAAAGTGATTTATTTTTCAAAATACTGATCCTCCAAAAATCTAATTGCATATTCGTGATCTTCGACCTTGAATTAATATGTAAAATGATCCAGGTCGACATATGTAGCTAAAAAAATAAATTTTTGTTCGGAATAATTTCGTTCTTGAAGTGCGGGTAAAAACGATAGACGAGGGCGGGTTGCAAACGACATTCTTGTAACTACAAACTCTTTTATTTTTCGAACGATGGCAACCCGAGTCATTTTTTTACTAATTCGAGGTCGTAGATTACGAATATGCAATTTTTGGGAGTATTTTGGGAAAAGAATAACTTTTAAAGGAATAATGAGAAAAAATATCTTTTGATGAAACAATGGGAAAAAAATAAGAGTGATTTTTTTCCCAAAGTACTCATCTTAGGAAAAATCTAATTGCATAATCTATACGACCTCGAACTAGTGAAAAAAATAACTCGGGTTGAAAGCGATGACGAATATGCAATTAGATTTTTCCTACGAACCTTAGAAGGGTGGGGGTCGCCATCGTGAATTTTTGCCCCGGTCAGAAAAAATCGTAGATCCGGGCCTGGATACTGGCCTATACTTTACTAAATTAAGGCTGAAACAAGATCACTTGGAAATCTTAGAACAATCATAGAAAGCAGAGGTAAAGGTTGTGGGAAGAAAAAACATAATCTGTAGTCCAAAATCATCATTTTTTTGGCATTATAGCACTGTCACATCATTTTCGATGCCACGTTGAAAAGTAACACAAATTGTGAGAGAATGAGTGGACGCATTGCAAAGTTACCACCAAGATATTACGAAATGCCATCAAGATACAAAGATTGCTTCTATCTAGCCAATTCCTCATTCTTCGACAGCGTGAACTGGTACCTGCACAAGGCTTATGAGGTGATCTTCCCCGATCTAGTAGATAAGTTGATCAGAGTATCGGGACTGGATGAAAAGGAAGCTAGCGCAAGAATCTTGAATTTGATTGAAATTTTGGATCAATGCGATAATGTATCAGATGTGCGATTTCCAGTGAAAACGGAAGACGGTTATTTTGATTTGATCAGATGCTTCAAAGTTCGTCATGGCTCCTACACTGGTTTCTCCCCTAATCTTATGGGTAAGATGATACAGTAGTGACTCCAAAATCCCAAGGCCCTCAGAAGTAACTCATTTCCTAAAAGACATTATAAGAGAAGTAGGTAATTTAGGGATCCTTTGTACTATAATTGATCGAACGTCTGCTTCTCGAAATTTCATAAAACTCAGTGGAACCGTTCGGTCTTGACGAATTAAAAAAAACATTTTTTTCGGAATTTTCCCAAGGTTAAATTTCGACACGCGCATACCTCTTAAAAAAGTCTAAACCACGTGGTTTAGAGAGTCCGCATTGTATGAATTAAATGCCTAAATTATATTCATTTGATGCAGGACTTCGCATTTCTCCAGACATAACAAGGGATGACATCAAAGGTTTGGGAGTTCTCTCAACACACAGATTGTCTGCGATGGGTATCAAGAACCTTGGATTGTTTGGAGCGATAAAAATCGAATCTAAGGAATATCATTTAGAAGTATTGAAAGATATAATTCAACAGTATGCAAGCAGATGCTTGAAGGAAGGTACGGTGTGCGTTCATCAAAATTCGTCGTTGAGCATCTACAACGGGCTATGAAATATGTGAAAACCTTCTGCCAAGTAGTTTCAGATTTAAAATATGCTAACAAATGAACGTTATTGACATAAAGACCAGTTTCATGAAAGGCTGATCAACTTTACAGTTGGGACCTGCTGTTTAAATAGACATAATCGAAGTTCTGTGTATCAAACAAATGATGAAATAGGAGAAAAGAACTGCTTCAAATTTTGTATAATGGTTTATTTTGTCCAAAATCTCCGCAGTCTCCCTCGGCACAAGAGGGGCATACCGTTTTCACCCCCCCCCCTTCAAGATTTTCTTTTTTTCCTTTGAGTTCGAGTGCTTGTTGAAGTTAATTCTCTCAAAAGTACTGCTAAAGACAAATATCGTACACCGAGTACAGACGAAAGACAACATTCCGTACTTTTAACTGGAAACCCCAGTTCCAAAACCCCCCTATCCTACCTAGTTCTACCACTACTGGGAGTATGATTTTCTGGCTGGCGTGCAAACCCGTTGGGACCAGAGTGGTGAACAAGTGTGCCTTTTCCTATATCCTTTACCACTGCTGGGAGTACGATTTCCTAGATGGCGTATAAAAACCATACTGGTGAACAAGTGTTCCTTCTCCCCTCTCCTAATCAGTTGTATAACTGCTAGGAGTAAGATTTTCTGGCTGGCGTGCAAACTCGTTTGAAGCAGAAACTAGAGTGGTGAACGATTGTGCACCTTTTCCCTTATTTTTTTTTTTGGTTACTCTTCGCTGGAAGTACGATTTCTGGTCCGCGTGCAAATCCGTTGGAAGCAAAACACAGAGTAGAGAACCTTTTCCCAACAGTTTTGTTTCCCCGACCTAGAATCCCGTAGTTTTGAAGCTGAGCCCCGACTTCATTTGTTAAGTGTGAGTCTTGGTTCTGGCTGGCCAACGAATCCGTAACACCCTCGGCGCGTTTGAGATCGTATCTCCCTTTTTCTTTTCGTCCAATTCACTCCGTGAATTCACCATCTTTGCGTTACTGTTTGTATTTCATTCCGAGGAAAACCTTTCTTCAGTTGTGTAAAATAGAATGTTCCACCTATTATACAACGCTTTTCACTTGACTCATTTTATTTTATATACCCTGTAGTTGGGAGGATTTTTAGAGTTGTATTAGAGTGCCTATTGCGTTCCTTCTTGCGAAACAACGAATAAAATTTGTGAATTCGGATTTTGATTTTCACTAGCCTCCCTTCTCAATTTGAACCGTTGCCATTGCTTTGAAGGCATAAAGTAGATTACAATTACAACTAACATTTACTGTAAATGAAATACAAATAACAAATACGTATGTATTATGTATTTCAATTATTACAAGAAATTGTACTGCCCAACCCCGATTGTACCAATACTTACTATTACCTATTAGAATTCCAAAAGTCCAATTCCTTTAGAAAACATAATTTAATTCGATTTAGAAATCTTCCTATCTCAAAACATAAACGGCGAAATTTTCATGTGAGGCTATAACATTTTTCGATTAATACTTCAATGTACAAATCATAAAATTGGATAGTTTTGTGGTGATTTTAAAAATTATGATACAAGTTGCTTTCAAACAATCTCCACATAGCCTACTCGACGACGAATTTCCATAAGCGCTATTTGAAAAAGTCATGATCATCATCCAACCAACATGACACACAATTTCTCAGTTATTTTTCAGATGGAAGTAAGGACCTTACTATAGAACCTGATATGAATTGCGATGGTACCATGGCAGGTTTTATATGCAACCGTAAGTACATCAATTTTATCAATATATACAGAGTGTGGCTTAAGGAAAATGGTATGGATAATATATAGAAGACCTTGTGGCGGTTCAGAAAAATATGTTTTATATTTAGCAAAAGTCCCTCAGTTTCCGAGATATTCGAAAAGTAAACCCCTTTACATTTTTTTTGGTGGCCAGACTCCAAATGAAGGAACTTGAAACATTTTATACAATTTTCACAAAATGAGTTTTTAAACCTCGGCACATGTTTCGCTATCACAAAGCATCTTCACAGGTGGGTGAAGGTAAAAATGTGGCGGACGGTGGAGTCTTGCCACCAAAAAGAGCGGCAAAGGAAAATAATTTGTTGAATGTTCGAAAATGTCGAATATCTCGAAAACTGAGTGACTTTTACTGAACATAAAACTTAGTCTGAACCGTCACAACGTCCCCAACGCGCAGGTACCATATTATCCATTCATTACACGCCACACCCTATATATAGGCCATATATGTATAAGGATTTTCAAAGTTATTTGGTGTTTGACATACGCAAAGCGTCCTGGAAACGAGAAGGCAAACATACTGTTTAAGCCAGTGGCCCGCTCAGCTTTTGCTGGTCAGGCGCAGCCCATCTGTCGTACATCTGTCTGGAGCTTCTTTATTATAAGGCTGAATAGAATGTTCTCCTCTGAATGCAGCAACCTTGGTGCTCTCAGGGAGTCAAGGCTTCTAAATGAAAAACCGTCCTCTAAACTCGTGGTCAAAATACTCCTGGCTGAGTCTGATGACTGATACAGTGACCACCTGTTCAAAAAAAAGTTGAAGAAAATGGGTCTTAGTGGTTGTTCCTTGTGCCGCGTATGGAGGGTAGTCTCTACCCTCCATACGCTGGTGCAGGAGCACTGATGAAAATTTTGAACATATTCTGTGCACTTGCAGTAGCCTAAAACCTAAGTAATCTCATAGAGTTCAGGACAGCAGACCTATGAAACGTAACATCTAATATTCTTATGGTGCCGACTTGTCGGTATAGGTGTGAGCCTCTCCAACTTCTTGCTGAAGAAAAATATGAGCCACAAAGGCCTCAGTTCAGCCTGATGCGAGGCACGACATTGCAGGAATAAGAAGAAACAGTAGAGAATACTTGATGAAATATGTAGAGGTTTTGCTGATGCCCTGAGTTGGGGTGAATTGATATTTTATAGTAGATACTGTTTTCAGGGTAACTTGCAAGCTTTTTGTTGATTCTAGGATCTGGAGATGATGGTCCAACAGATCTGGCTGCTAGTCAAGGTGCATTTTTCGGAATCCATCATTTTCTGAACAACGAATTAATCGCATCGAACTTAGCATTTCCGAAAGGGATATCAGGAAAAACCTTCGTTATTCAGGTACCAATTCCCTTGATTTCATTTACTAGTTTTATTGTTTTATGTATCATACAAATTTTGAGATTTTTTGAAATTTCATTCTCCACTCACCTACACAATAATAATTTAGGGATTTGGTAAGATGGGTTCGAACTTGGCTGTATATTTGCAATCTGCTGGTGCTAAATGCGTTGGAGTTAAAGAGGAAAACTGTCATGTGTACAATAAAAATGGTCTGGATGTCAATGTAAGAAAACGAAACACTCGACATAAATGTATTATTTTTTTGTTTATTGGATATTTACCATCTACTTTTAATAGTAATAAGTAAATGTTATGAATTGTATCATGAAAACACTTTTTATGTAAGAGGATAATTTTTTCTACTACCTTTTCTGTAAGGAAATAACTGTCATATTTCGAAAAAATTAAAATGGCCTTTTTTGACATCCCTCTCGGTCCGGCACCAACATTTTTAGTAAAAAGATTAAGGTATTTCCAATTATCTTCTTTCTAACTTTACCATTATCTATACTATGCCACTGCTAACGATACCAGCAGTGGTACCACGATCAATCGACAATCTATCGGCAACTTAATCGATGACGAATTAGCTGAGGCGTTGTCGGCAATCTACGTATCTATCTATTGTTTCACTTACTGAAGATAGAAAAACCATCTGATTTCGTTTCTCTGATCTATCTGTAGATATATTTTGGAATGGTTACCAAATGCAGTAAGTGAAACGATGGATAAATAGGTTTATTGAAAACGGCGGTTGAAGATAGTGTTGTAAAAGGAGTCGTGTGCTTGTGGTACTGCTGCAATTCTGTCAATTTAGTTTAACATTAGTATTCATCTACCTCATCACCTTTTTTTGCTTATCTTCTTGGATTAAAGCAAGAACACAGATAATAGAGTAGAACCAAGATGATATAGCAAATAAGGAGGTGCAATTCCTAGGAAAGGTGATGACGCAATTGGAGTATAATGTCAAGCGTCAAGCTAAACTAAATTGACATAATTGCAGTAGTACCATAAGCTCTCGACAAACACACGACTCGAGAGTGATTCTCTCAAAGAGCGTAGCTATCATAAAATTAGACTATGCCGTGCAGTAAATTTTGGTTCCAATGAAAAAAGTCAATGTCCAATAAATTTTATTGAAGAACAGCTAGTATAGCGTTTTCGCCTAGGAAATCATCATCAGAACATACAATCTAGAATGCTCGTCAACCGTATTCTCAAGAGGTAGTAGAAAATATTATGATTCGTTTATTTCTGTTCCAGGAAATCATTTCGTTCAAAAAAGAGAATGGCGACTTGACAGGTTTCGAGTTGGCTAAACCGGTCAATGATTCCCAAATTTATAAAGAAGATTGCGATATACTGATACTGGCCGCAAAACAAAAGAGCGTGCTTTGTCATTTTGCCAAATATATAAAGGCAAAACTAATTGTTGAAGCGGCTTACCACCCCATCACGCCTTCTGCTTATATGACACTCAGAGGTCACTCCAAAATTATACTACCCGATCTCCTTATTTGCGCTGGCTCAGCTATAGCAGCTAACGAGGAACATTTGAGAGAACAACGTGAAACAAGGTAAGTAATAACTATAGGTAAGAGGTAGTCTTTTACTTAAGTACATTGAGCAAGGGAACCCATTGAACCCAACCCTCCAAATCCTCAAAAGAAAAACCATTGAATGGTATAGAACTGGTTCTGAAACTTCGAAAGGTGACAATGGACTTAGAATCATCGATTCTAAGAGGATATGGGAGTGCGAAGAAAACTCAACGGAATATGCAAGAATAACAAGGTCTGTTTAGTCTGGGTTCTAGGTCACACAGAAAATGAAGAGACTATCAAAGCTGCCAGAAAAGAAGCAAAAACTCCATCATTGTCCTTAAACCTTTCTGTGGTTAAGTGTGGTATAGGAAAATGTACCTAGAGAAAAGTAGTGATTTTGCAGCGGGATCTTAGACTATTACAGCAATACTAAAAATTAGATTCAACTGCTTAAATTAAGTTTTCCTCGAATATCCAATAGAAATGCGACATAGGATAATCGGCCCTACTCTGTAACTTTATATGTATGTGTCGAATTGAAAACTACTAGACATTGCACCATTTGTCTGGTACATTTCTATTGTATATTGTACATGCATCTCTATTCGATCTGAAATATACGAATACGGCAGCATGTGTCTAGCAACGTACCAAACGTATCGCACTGACGCATCTACGTCAAACTTAGCGTAATGTTAATAATTTTATTTAGCTTAAGTATGATTCATCTGGATGACAAGGAAAGATTCAACGCAAATCGTCAAGTTTTGCCGAATGATCTGTTTAGAGCCATCGAAGAAAGCAGAATGGAACAATACCCGTCAACATATGCAGTAGCGAATGTTGTCAGTAATAAAGCTCAGGTATTTGGATACTCTAATAAATCAATATCAGCCGATTCGGCTTTGACCAAATTTTCTCTTACAGGAATTATTGAACACTTGCGAACGATACAACTTGGGTTTTGATTTCAAAACGGCGGCGTTCACTATGTCGATAAGGAATATTTTCGACAGAATCTTCTCGTCGAGACAATTTTAATTTATGTAAATAACATCCCAACAAAGTATGTGAATAATTTTCCGATTTTTACATTTTGATATGTATATAATTGAATCACCAGAATCCTACAAATAAAATCAATAAATCCCTCTCTGCCCGAATGTCCCCAATTCACCAGAGTTTGAGGTTTTTATAAAAATGCATATCAAAAATTCACCGGAAATTGGATTTCCACATGGCAGTGGCTTGTGTGGTCCCATTTTTTCTCCATACGTTAATTGGTTCCAAAGGGTTTGCGACCGATTTCAGATGATAATTATTGTAGATATTGAACAACTAAACAGGTGAAAATGCAATTACTTACCCCAACGGGCTTCAGAAGAAACCTAGGTTAATCTCCACTGGTCTGGTAGCAGAAAGTTGGTTTAAAAGGGAAAGGAAACAGGGGACTAACCTTCCTTCCGTACAAATTTCGTGGTACCTAGATGATCGGGAAGACACAAGGTACTGTGCGATAACTGCAGCGATATATTAGGGGATTACTCGGTTTCTTAAACACCTTTCGGAGCGTTCAGCGAAGATACTATTATTGTTGTGGTGATTGACAGACGAAAAGTTCCTTTTTTGCCCGCAAGGTGTCGCTAGAGACTGGGACGAAAACGCCTGACAAACCCGAGTCAGGCAACCCTTCACGATAAGACACCCTTCAAATATTTCCTTCATTAAACCTTTGATAATCTGATTTTTTCTTTTCGATAGCAAAATATAGGGTGAATGAAAAGATGAATAATCAATTATACTTTATTACTGAATTGATTCCAGCGATTGCGAATTTTGAAATGGTTAAACATTCAAAGTCAAATGATCCTTAACAGATGTTGATCGATAAATTAGATAAAATACATTTCGGTGTCGAGTATAAAGATGAGAATGTAAGTTTTCATGAGAATAATTATGACATATAAAACATAAAAATTAATCCTAAAAGGTCAAACCAGCCTCTGAGTAAGTGTTGAATATCTTCTCCACCGAGTTGATGTATGCGGCTGTTCTCAAATCGAGACCTAGATTGAACTTCTGAGCTGTCCTCATTATGGCCTGAAAATAAACAGTGAATATTACGAGACCCATAAAAAAATACAAGAAGCGGGTAGATCCACTTTTGAGAACTGGATTCGCCATTTAAGTGGCGATTAGAGAAAAAGTAGATCTAGATCAGTAGATTTAATGTACTGTATTCAAACCAGAATATGTACAGTATTTACAAACGCCAAACTTTTATTAAAACACCAAAAATCGTCTCATTTCTGTATATAAACAAACAGCTAAGTACTAACACTAGCTTCAAAAATTAGTTTAGTCTAAATGAAAGAAATCTACTTATTTGAGCATCTTTTGAAATGAAGAAATTTACTAAAGAAATGTTGAGTTTTTCGTAGAGGATTACTGTGGCATGTAGCCACAGTAATAGGGTTTTTTCATACCTTAGCAGATCTTTCCATTGTGTAGTCCAGCCCAGAATGCACAATATCCTTTTCTGAAGCACCAGAGATTTTCTTTTGGAAACTTTCCGAAGGTGTAATTGGAATCCTTCCTCCAGATTTGCCGAACTTCCTTTCCAATGATTCTTGGACAGATTCTGCAAAATAATTATGACATCCAAAGATGTATCAAAAAAATCCCAGCCTCCTATAACAGGAGCAAAAAATTAAAGATATTTTCTGTGACTAGCTGCGCCACCAGCTTTGCAGGACGAATTTTTTTTACATTACTTAGGTTTTCCAATATGGTAAGGGATAATAGGGAGTCTAAAAATAAAATGTAGTCTAAAGCCTTTCTTGGAGAGTCCACTTTCCAACAGTCCAAGGACCCGTGAAAAAAGAATTCGTTAAATTTAGATAACGTGCCAATTACCCACATGCTCGTGGCCAAAGTGATACTATAGCAATTTTCATTTCAGGCAAGACTGTTTGTGGACATCCAACCAAAGTATAACTTTGTAAAAAATTTGTGAATGATTACTATAATTTATTGGCAACGCAGGTGGAAATGATTCGCATGATACTCAAACTCATAAATCACTAGTGATTTATGACATATTATTCACCATAACGACTAGGAACGGACAAAAAGCGACTCTGAACATAGAAATGCTGTAGATTAGATAGTTGTTAGTAGGTATCGCACCGAATACTGAAATAGATATATGGATAAATATTTCCGTGAACTATTTAGCTATAAGAAGAGTTTATAACACCAAATTTCGAATATGACGAAACAAAGACTCGACATCGTGATCCTCGTGAATAATACCATAATAAGCTCGTTGAATAATTTAGGTACTATGGTACCTATTATAGGAAACCTGTGAAATGAATAAAAAATGTACTCACGTAGAAGGTGG
Organism: Coccinella septempunctata; assembly: GCF_907165205.1. Lineage (NCBI taxonomy): Eukaryota > Metazoa > Arthropoda > Insecta > Coleoptera > Coccinellidae > Coccinella > Coccinella septempunctata. Next base: position 20,944,344 of record NC_058196.1, read on the forward strand.
TAGTTGGAGTCCTTCTCATATTTGAAGGTCAATCTACCATACGAGACGTGGTTGATATTTTTCAGCCATTCGAAGAAGGATACAGTCACACCACCGGCGTTTATATACAGATCGGGAATGACCAAAACATTCTTTTCAATCAGTATTTTGTCGGCCGCTGGAGTTGTGGGTCCATTGGCACCTTCACCGATGATCTGTCGGAATTAAAATTTTATTTATTGACCCATAGTACATTAGGCGAATAATATACGTATATTGTGCTATTTTTTCGAAATATTTCGTTTCTTTTCGTACCCTGGCTTGAATTTTATGGGCGTTTCCTTTGTGAATGGCCTGTTCTCCAGCGGCAGGTACAAGGATATCGCATTTCTCGAATAGGAGATCTTCTTTCTTCTCGTAGGGTTTGGCACCGGGGAAACCAATGATTGTGCCGTTCTTATTGCGATATTCTTCAAGATCCTGAAATCAATACAAATATTGTTCGGACAATAGCCATTTTAAGATTTCATAATGAGCTGAACCACCCCTCGAAAATCGACACTGAAGTTTTTCCAGCATTAATATACCATTTCAACCTTTGAAAATAGCTACTATTTCAGAAAATCGAGCATGAACTCACTTGTTCCATTTATTATTATTATTTGAACCGGGGTCGTTGTGGCTCGATTAGCCTTTCGGTAACTGCGACCTTGTAGATCTTTTGTTCTCTACCCTACTCATTCATAGGGACCCAGGAAGGTCGTCAATGTTGTTGATAAAACCGACAACATCCTTAGGGGCCTTAGCCGTTACCTCGTGAGTATCCAGGACCGGTTTCCCCTTATGAATGGTGGTTGTTAGGTCCGCCAGCTCTGGATACGTAACAACTTTAGCAGTTTTCTGGTAGGTCGGTGAAATCATCACGAATTTCTTTGACTGAGTAAGTCTAGGAGTGCTTCTCCAGAGGGATATTCTGTTGTTCAACTACCATTGCTGGACTGCTTATATTGATACTTTCCAAGCCAACAGGAAGGCTCAGGTCCAGCAGGTGTTAATCTCGATGCCCTTTTTGCAAGTTCATCTGCTTTCTCATTTCCTTCAACACCACAATGCCTTGGTACCCATAGTAGAGTCACTTTGTTGTCTCTGGCCAGTTGCTTAATGGTATTACGGCACTCCCATGTCAGCAGAGACCTATGGCAGCGTGATTCCAGGGACCTCAGCTTGGCCTGGCTGTCCGTGGTGATATAGCTATGCTCACCTTTGAGGTTCCCTTTAAGACACTGCTGAGCGCATACGTAAACAGCCAGTGTCGCGGTCTGTAAAATAGAGGATTCACTTCCCAAGGCTTTATAGATACTCAGTTTAGGTCCATATACTCCAATGACGGTGCTCCTTTCCGATTTTGATCGATAAACCAAGTGGATGACTTTTTTATTCAAAATTCTCCTCAGAATAACGAGATAAATCTATGACACTACACATCTTAAATGTGTAGATGACGTTAGCCAGGCACATATGTTAAAAGATAGAATAGGAATGTATTATATTTTGAGGTTATATGGTCAAATATTCATAAGTGAGCGTTCAAATAACTTTTAAGGCAGGGCGCAAAAAAAAGCAGGCTGGTGAGGTGATGCAGGGAGCAAAAAAACGCAGGTTAGTGAGGTGACGCAGCTTTTTCCTGCGCTGCACGTAGTTCTGCATCAAGTAACCATCACGCTCTATTTGCGAAGTCTTGTACTTTTCTATATTTTACAAAAGCTCACGCTGCGTCACCTCACCAACCTGCGTTTCTGGTATGTAATGGTCATAATGAACACACTGGAAGGTATCAGTGGAATTTTGTGTTCGGAGAATACCACTTTATAAAACTGCGAGATATAACTGAAAATTACATTTCTGTATGGATTTTCAACAGCCTCTATCTTTTCTTTACTTTGAGTGACTGCTGACTGCCTCTGTTCTATTGATATGTGGTCTGACTATTTTATTCTCAAATAGTATATGAAATTGAGCAATAAATGCATTTTAAGCCATTACAAATCTCTTGAAACGACATCGTTAAGGCAGCATCTTCTGTGGGGTACTGATCCACCGCGTTTCACTAAAATGAGGTCCGACCACTTTCTTAAGTTTTCTGTTCTATAAACTAGTTGAGTGACTATGTTCAATCATCACACAATACTTGTAGAGTATGTTGTAATTTTATATACAAACATCAAAGCGCGTCGCCGCTAGGTGTTCCACTACCTGACCTTGAGAGTGGGTGCTGAGTAATGTATACCTTCAAAACTAAATCATATTTTTATGAGCCATTACAAAATTCTTGCCGATTTTCGTTGCCAGCTCTCGAACTAATCGGATAATGGTTTTCAATTATGGAGTTTTCAAGAAAATCGACGATACTACGAGTACGACAAACGGTCAAAATCAAGTGATTTGGGACATTCTGTACAGAAGGAGGATATATATCCAATAAATCTAATCACCTGCAATGTCGTGAGTGCTAACCTCACCCCCCAAGCGACCCTGAAAACCCAAAAATCAACATTAACCTACCTTGGGATCTATGCCCTCCGGATTATAAATTGATCCGTCGTACTCCAGAACGCCGATGCACCTGGCACCGACCCTGTGCAAGTACCTGGTCGAATGGAGGCCGACGTTACCGAATCCCTGCACGATGAAGGTCTTTCCGGCCCAGCCGGGCTTGAGACCGCAAGACTCCATCAGCGAATGATCGTGGATGAAGTTGTCGATGCCGTGGAAGACGCCGCGACCGGTGGCCGACGTACGACCGTGGATACCGCCCTGGTTGATCGGCTTGCCGGTGACGCACGCGTGGCTGTTGATGTCCTGGTAACCGATCGTCTTGGAGTAGGTGTCCGCCACCCAAGACATCTCCCTCTCGCCGGTACCCATATCGGGGGCTGGTACGTCTATACTTGGACCTGGAAAGGAACGGGATGGATAGCTATAAAAGTCAGATCGATGGACTCGAATGACGCGATTCAATGTTTTGAATTGCATCAATTCATGCAAAACCAATGCTACAGTGAACTGAAATATACTGAGTGACATAGAAGACCGAACACTTTTTCTAAAGAAATCATTATAACTATTTTTTGTGAACAGGTTGGGCAAAATTCGATGGGATTGAATGGCAGCTCTGTAACCGTACGAGATAGGGAAAAAATCCCAGGTGACCAGTAACATATCTGTTATGTTTTCTCGGGAGATCGAATGGGGAACTTTGTTATGTGTTATTTTTCTGTAACCATTACGTGTCTGATACGATATTTGGGATGTACCTGTGCTGTATTTAAATTATATCCACATTTTGTAAATTTCATGTACCCGCTCCAAGATATCCACGTAAGATATTTGTAACATTGTTCTTTATTTGCCATGTATCATTTTGAGATCATCGACAGAGCATGACACCATAAGCGTTTTAACTACCGTCGAGGGCGCTGTAAAACGTAAACAAATATGGAGGGTTGTGAGAAATGCTATCGATACTGCTGTCGTTTCGATATTTATTTATTATCATTTAGACGTTTTGTCAGTTGAATAGTGGATTACTGAAAGTGAAGTGCAGATATTGAACGTTTGATAAGTTATTTGTGTGTCATAGTGATTTTCCAGTGAAATGGTGAATTACTGAAAAGAAAGTGCTATGGATATCGAACTGTAGGTCAATAAATCATTTCTCGTATTTTCATAGCAGTTCTATAAAACATAATAGGCTATGGTTTTATTATATCCAGCATATAAAAATTATATTTGAATAAATAATGTCCTGTTTGATGTAAATTTCGATATAGGTTATTTTCTCACGTGTTGCATGTACATCATTTGTAGAAATAAATGAATAAATCACATACTTATATTGAAAATTTTTTCTTCAGAAAGATATGAAATATGCATATAGTATTCTTATCATTTTCTTAACGCATAACATGGACAAAATTCTTCTAAAAACTTTTTGACCTAAGCCAAAAGATTAACGAACTGTTGATTATTCTTTTTATGGAATGCAGGAAAGTGCAAAGACCAGAAAAACATGTCCTAAAATCTTTCTTGGAGAACAATAATCATGAACCCAGCAGTTTGCATGATGTTATTTATTCTTTCTAGTTCTATTAACGTGTGCACTAATTTGGTAATCTGAAATTTATGAAAATATATTGTTTTTGAACATTAGTTCATTCGTTCACATACCTCACCGAACTGATGTGAGATGTTTTTGAATTTTATTCTCAAAAATGATTGATAAACACACACTATTTGAAAAATCAAAATTCGAGTTCATTATTATTGCAATAGTTTATATTAATTTCCATAATTTTTCATCTTTTTGTTGAAAGCGTTTTTAATAACAAATGAAACATAATAAACATAACACATGAAGGTAATATATATAGATCTCCCATGAAACAAATATTTGCATGATCCATGTTTGAACTATTTATGCTCCTTTCAGAAAGGAGATGTGTTCCTTGTTTGAGGCGGACATAGGAGCATAGCTGCTACATAAGCGTTCTGTATTTGTACTCTTAGTGTGATATATCTGTTATAAAACAAGGAGCGCGGGATACATTTCTGCTTCATAACTGTTATGAGATATGGTCACCTGGGAAGGATGACGCTTTTCGGACCCCGACTTTCAGGAGATGGATAAAAGCCAAAACCGCATCCCTCTTTTTCCTTTTGTTTTCAAGTAATAATTGAAAACTCATTTTTTGGCTCTTTGAATTGGTAAAGGTTTAGTGATATGGAAAAACAAATGTGACATTAGGTCCTTTCGTTTGCATAGGAAGTGTAGCACTTTTCTACACTCGGTGTAATTTACACTAGATTTTAGTATTCGTTTGCTGATTGAATTTACACCACTGTAGAGGAGGTGTAGTTTATCTACACCTAGTCAAAAAAAAGGTGTAATATTAGTTCTGTGGTGTGAAATGCAAAATTTGATGTTAATGTCACGAACGTAATAGTAATCTAATTCAAAATGGATACGATTAAATTAAAAATTTGTGATGAGTTCATATATTTACAAGAGAATGGAAAAGTAACAAATCTTCTGAGAAACGTAACCATATATTAAATCAAATTATTAGTCTATGAGCGTGACAACCTAACGTCAGTGTTTTTTACATTCGTACAACTACACTGAAAATCAGCTGACTCAAAGTGTAGTGTAGATTACACTACACTTTCTTTCTTTCAAAATCTAAAGAAGTCACTTTTGAATTAATTGGTGATAAACAACTTCTAAGCCATTCATCTCATAACTAGGCTGAATGGACTTGGTTCACTTCAGCTCTGAACCCCTCAATTGAAAACTCATTTTTTGGCTCTTTGAATTGGTAAAGGTTTAGGGATATGGAAGAAGAAATGTAACATTAGGTCCTTTCGTTTGCATAAGAAGTGTAGCACTTTTCTACACTCGGTGTAATTTACACTAGAAGTTAGTATTCGTTTGCTGATTGAATTTACACCACTGTAGAGGAGGTGTAGTGTATCTACACCTAGTAAAAAAAAAGGTGTAATATTAGTTTTGTGGTGTGAAATGCAAAATTTGATGTTAATGTCACGGACGTGACAGTAATCTAATTCAAAATGGATACGATTAAATTCAAAATTTGTGATGAGTTCATCTATTTACAAGAGAATGGAAAAGTAACAAATCTTCTGAGAAACGTAACCATATATTAAATCAAATTTTTAGTCTATGAGCGTGACAACCTAACGTCAGTGTTTTTTACATTCGTACAACTACACTGAAAATCAGCTGACTCAAAGTGTAGTGTAGATTACACTACAGACGAAAGGACGTATTCTATAGTCACTCTTTTTATTTAGAATTCAGTGGCGCAATCAAAGGTTTTCATCAGTCCGCCACTTCTTTTTTTTCTACATGCGGCGTCCCACTGTAGTTGGAGTGACTCAAACCCTGAGACACGCTGACAAAAACGACATAAGTCGACAGAGAGGAGTCCCTCTCACCATAGGAAATGTGGGTGTTGTGTTTCCTAGGTGATTCATCCTTAACTCTTCAAGGTTGCTGCAGATCCCAGTCTTTTTAAGTGTTTATTAAACAAATGGCCAGTCAATGCTCCAGTCACTAGACTCAGTTGTTTCCGCTTAAGAGCCAAAAGTTTTTTGACCTCAGGTATAGAGGACGGTCTCTCAGTGAGAAGCCTCGACTGCCTGAGACCACTTGTCATGCTCCATTCAGAGGAAAATTTCCTGTCTAGCCATCTATTGAAGAAGTTCTTGACAGATGTACGACAGATAGGCAGCGCCTGTCCTGGACCAACAAGGGCTCCCCGCTTAGCAAGTATGTCTGCCTTCTCGTTTCCCGGAAGTCCTGCGTGCGCCGGACAGCAGATAACTTTCACAATGTTATCAGAGCCCAGCTCCCGCAGAGCCTCCCTGCATTCCTCTGCTATGTGTGAGTTAACCCTTTCCTCAGAAAGAGATTTCAGGGTTCCCTGACTGTCACAACAAACATAGATGTGTTAAACTGAGTACCCTCTGCGGAAATTCCCCAGTGAGTAGTCCAGAACGGCATGCAGTTCAGCCTGCACTATGGAACAGTCCTTCCCTAGGGAGATGGACAGATTGAAACGAGGTCCCACGGTTCCCACCCCAGCCACTGTGGACATCACAGCGCTATCCGTGAACCAAATGGGACCTTCAGGAACAAGAAGCCTGTTTTAGGTAGACCATAGGTCTCTGTCAGGAACAATTTCCCTGTAGGGTTCAGCGAAGTAGAAGCTGGTGCACGCGCAGTCCCCTCTATGGAGAGCCCTCGCGTGCCCCCTGGACAGTTCTCTATCTCGTCATTGTCCCTGTTCCCAAACTCTAAGAGCTGTCTTCATAGCCACCTCTGTAACTACACGGTGTAAAAGAGGTTCAGTAACGCAGTCTCCAAATGCAGTGACAAAGCGTAGTAGTAACTGATTGATACTGGGGTATTAATCGAATCGACTACTCAAGACTAGTCAAAAACAGGGGTGTTTGATTCCACACGATAGGGGGTTCTAAATAACAAAACTTAAAAAAGCAGTGAAGCCAAAAACTCAGGGTTCAAAGTTTCGATTATCAATCAACTTGTTCCCCCTCGAATTAAAACAGAGAGCAACCTTTCAACCCTCTATATTTACCTACCCATGAAACCTTTCTTGACCAATTCCAAAGTGAACCTCCTGGTGATCTTCTCAAGTTCGTGTTCTGAATACTCCTTGGGATTGATCTTGACGCCGGCTTTGGCGCCACCGAACGGTACGTCTACGCACGCGCACTTGAAGGTCATCAGGGCGGCCAGGGCTTTGACTTCGTCGCGCGTAACATCAGTAGAGAAACGCATACCTGAAATGAAAAAAAATTTGCTCCAGTTATTTCGAATGGATTTATTTAAGAGGTAGATATGATAAAGTTAAATGCCAGGGCAGAATAAAATGTGGAAAATGTAGAATTAATTGCAGTTGGGATATATTAGAAGTACTTTTTTTTTGACAGAAATTACACTAAACAGATTGGATCATTTAACAAAAAATCGCCACTTTAAAAAATTAAAGATATCGGAGATTTTATTCTTAAAAGATAAATGCAATTCAATAAATATTATAAGGCTTTCCTGCACTGAACTTGTAATCTTATTGAAACACCCTTTAGAAAGATATTACTCTGTTGTGCAAGTGAATATTCCTTATAATTTACTTGTGTAATTTCTTATCTTCATTATGTGTTTTGATAAAATCGTCCTGATTTCTTGAGATAAAAATACAGCTAATAGAATGATATATCGCTCCTGAACAGCGCCAGCGGCGGCTTCTATATAGTCACATGAAAGAGGTTGAATTTTTGATGAGGCAAGCCCTTTCTATATCTTGCTCACCCTATATATTCCAAGCGATAGCTATGGCGAGTTTCCTTTATAGGGTTCCTTATATTTTTTTCCAAACAACCGCTATCAAATATAGGAGTGTGTGCAGAAGTTTTATTTATTTTCATCACTCAATTTAATGAAAAACTAATAAAAAAAAACAAGAACAAAATCAAAACCCACGTAGCATGAATAATTTAGCTAAGCTTTTTTAATCGAATGAAAATATTACAGCAATGCCTCCTTGAACGAGCCGCCAATGATTCTGAAGACGACATTGTTTCGAAATGCAACAGATAAGTCTTCTATAATTAGCAGCTATCAAATTTATTAATCTTTAAAAAACGGCAACCAGATTTGAAGACGAACTATTTCAGTTGAGAAGAATTTAAGAGGAATAAGCCTTCAGACTCATCAAAAATCGCCCATGTTTACCGCACATTCCATAAAGTGTTTAATATCAAATCAGTTTCCAATAAAGATGAACCTTTACCGAATTTAGATATCTGAAACCATCCTTCGAAAAGAGTTCTCAAATTCCAAATCTGGCGTTTTGTTTTACAGAAATTATAACCAATTAATTTAAGAATTATGAAGCTATCGATTTTCATTCAGTTCTTGGACAACATACGTCTCTTTATATTTCAGTTCGATAGCCTATCCACATCTTCTTCAAATATCATCGCCGATAAGCTCCACTATACAATTAGAAGCTCAACAAAAAAATTATATAAATGAGATAGCGCCCACGTAACCTTCCACATCAAGCGTAACCGAACCTTCGATCAGGAAACTCCTGCGAAGGTCAACATCGGTACCTGTTCATAAACAGAGTAAATTACATATTGGGTATTAAAATATTTTCTCTGTTTTACAACCGACGGAATAGATAAGCCAAGTTTTTTATTGGATTTTCCATGCGATAAACAATTTCATTCATCAAGTGCCTGAAAACGCAATATGTTCGTGTTGACTCCCACAAATATCAATTTTCCAGTTGATGAAGTGCAATAAAACAATTTTGGCGGAGTATCACGTTCCTGAATTCAATAATAGAACAGAATGTAGTGAGATGAAAACATTTTAAGACGCATAAAAGTGAACTATATTTGGCAACTGTTTCACTTCGTTAATTTCATCATCCTTGTCATTTTAGGATTACATATTTACATTTATGCAATTTGTTATTAATTTCGGAAGAACTATCCAGATGAAAAATTATAATCACCATTTAATGTTGTTACATTTTGAACATTGAAGTGACTAAGTTCCGATTCGTTCTAATTTATTTATTTTGGAAGAATCAACTAAGGTTTCAAATGGAAATGACGTGGCCGCTACTTGATGGAATCCATAATTGAATTAGAGGAAAATTCTATTACATGATTTTCGCTAGGATGAGATTAATTACACTGCGCAAAAAAATTAACGCACATTATGGCAATCTCAAATTTATTCTACAACTGAAGGTGTTCTCAATGATAATTATTTTTATCAGAATTATGCATGCATATGTTATCCACTTTCAACGGTTTTCTTCAATACAGATGTTTTTTCCCAGCAGTAATAAAAAAAGATGATCAGATTTTGAATGTATTGGCTCCATTCTAAAATCAGTTGTTCTCGATCAATTCTAGTGATCAATAGTTTTTCTTTCCTTTGATTTTCCACACTCGATCGCTATGCAACGCGAAACACGCAATTTGACCCAAGAGGAATGTGCCCAAGTGGTAGTTTTGCGAGAAGAAGGGTGGACATACACAGAAATTGCAGAAAGGTTTGGAGTTTCCCATACAAGTGTGTCCAGAATGTTGCAGCGATTCAGGGAGACAGGTATCGATGTCCGAAGACCAGGACAGGGTAGACCACGGGTAACAACTGCCATTCAAGAACGTTACTTGAGAGTTTCTTCGTTGAGACAACGGTTTGCAACCGCTCGCCTCCTTCAAAATCAGCTTGAGCAAACTCATGAGGTGCAAATTAGCACTCAGACAATAAGAAATCGCCTCAGAGAATATGATTTAAGGCCTCGTGTCGCGGCAAGAGGCCCAGCTCTTACATACATACATTGGTGAAAATTTCATTTTTATGGACGATAATGTCAGACCCCATCGTGCGCGCATCGTTCAGGAGTACCTTGAAGAGGTTGAAGTCTCTCGAATGGAATGGCCAGCAAGAAGTCCAGATCTCAATACGATTGAGCAGGTTTTGACAACCTCAATAGAAGGCTGAGAAGTTCAGAAAATCATCCAGCTACTCTTAATGACTTAGGAATCCAACTCGGAGAAATCTGGGAAGGATTAGATCAGAACATTTTAAGATCACTCATTTTGAGTATGAACCGTCGTTGCCGAGCTGTAATTAACGCAAGGGGTGGAAATACCAAGTATTAAATCAATTATCAGCATTTCAGTATTTTGAAAATTGTTCATTTCTCTTCTTTCACATAAGATTCGGTGAAATCCTGAATTTGTCTCCCATTTAATGTGTCTTGTTTCGTTCAAAACCTTCCCGAGAGAACATAAAAAGATATAAAGTCAATGTAGAGTTTACTTTCATTAAAATTGAGATTTTCAGAATGTGCGTTAATTTTTTTGCGCAGTGTATTTTCGAACACAAGATATCACCCACTTCTTCCAGTTTCCTCATTATGACCATTACGTACCATAAAAACACAAGAATTCAAAAAACCCAACTCTTGAAACTAAGTTGGACGCTATCTAATGAATATTAGAACGTTTTGTAAAATAAGTGTTCCTCATATTTTTTCGTATAATGCGCCGTTTTCGTGTAATTTGATGTTCAAAAATTGAAAAGTATCTGTGAAATTTGAAAAATTGGGTATTTTAGCTGAATAAAACTCTGTTTAAAAGCTCCACAGATGTGTACAGATTTAACTAGTTATTCTACAGGTAATTTGGTTTTTCTAGGGGTGGCCCAGCTCATTATGAAAACTCAAAAGAGCTATATATTTTTATCAGGGTCGAATCGGAAAAACGGGTATAGGAAAAAAGTGTTTCTTTTGACCTCAAGAATCTACTGTTGAAATATTTGTACGAGTCAAAAGCTCACCCAGTACAAAGGGGAGCACCTCCCCATCAATGATCAAATCATTCTCAGCAAAGATTAGGGTTGCAATGAAAAAAACTTATCTACCCTCCACTACTATAAGTACCAAAATTGAGGAGTTTGTCATCCACGCTCAACACCCTTATTTATATTATTTTAAAATAAAAATCAACCTGTTCGAGAGTTTTATACAAAAGAGTAGATACCGATATAGGTGTCGAGTATACATTATCATGAATATCTGGATCGGTAAAAAACCGTCTAAAACGCTTTATTATGTATATCCATTTCCCAAGCTTTTTTCTCGAAAATGATGGACAAAAACTCATACAACTATTATTTAGACATCTCAAATGCTAACATATAATACTGAAGAATGAAAAATGCAGGTGTAGCTTGTTACTAACAATAGATGGTCCAAATTGGCACAGTGACAAAAGTGGAGTGTTATTTTTCGTACAACAGGAAAGCTAGGTGAAAAATACGAGCTATTTTTATAATTTTTAATGGAGGATATTCCTTGACTTGTTATAAGTAAATTTAAAAAAAATCCACAAAGATGATGATTTGATCATTGATGATTTTTTTATCAACCCTGTTATCATTATAAGAAATAAATTCGAAGTTTTACTTTTATCGTGTATTTTGAGGTGAATGACCTCATGAATGACACACTTGGTGTGATAGATGTTTTTTGAGTGTTAACATGCCTTTTTGTACGATAGTAATTTATTAATTATCCGAAATAAAAATCAATCACAAAACATGTTTTCGATGACAGTATAGAAGAAGTTGCGTTTGGAATATAAATTGACATTTTATAAACTGATAAATACCGAAGAATTTAGAGCGTTATTTTTACACACTCTGTACATATAAGGTAATTAAACATCAATCGACGGGTTTCAGCGTTTTAATTATGAGTTATTGGTTGAAAAAATATTAATTTTATTCCGCACTTATGCCATGCCCAACCCTGTATAACGAGCATGTGGCTTCCTACCACTACGTATGTACGTTTATTCGTCAGAGACTGCATTTTTCACATAAAGTAACATCTCCATTCCAACTTCTAACCTTGAAAAGCCGATCTAACACTACAAATTATTGACCTTTAAGTTTTTCATTACGCTCATCCATTGAATAGAACAATTGAAACATTAGGCATTTTAATAGGATCTGAAATGAAATTACATTCATTTTTTCGTTAGATGCATAAAGAATTTCTTTGTTCAGACATTTTTCAACCGAATAGAAAGTCATGATGATAAGGAATAACAATCTGCAGAAAAGATTGCAAAAAAAAACACGGACAATCGAAAGTGAATGTATTTTTTTAGACATCACCGTAGCTAATAATACCTACGCTGACATTTGAAATTGTTTATAAACATTTTTATTTTAGAAGTCACGCTACAGTTTTCACACATTGGCATATCAATGATTCCAATTCATTTTTGATGCCAATTATTTCTACGCACTAGTTCCTAGGAACGAGGGCTTCATCATCTGCCTAAACGTCTGTAACTTTCGAATTTTGGGTTGGACTCCCTGACGAACAATTCGTGGTCAAATTCAATTGTTTCCTTCAGACTTTCAAATTCTAAACGAAAATAGCTAAAGACTTGAAATTTTCAGGGTATATTGAAGAACGCATAATAATAATAATCTGTTTGAGAAATAAATATATAAATATAAATAAATAATTTAGTAGTACAGAATAAACTAAACAGTTCCGGAGTTATATAGGCATCTGAAATTTATTTTCAATTTTCGAGAATACGAATCTGGTTGAATTGAAACACGGCAAGTATTCGTTAAGTACCGAAAGAAGGATTGCTGCAGAATTTCCTGAGGATCTACCCTCAAATGAATTGTTCGGAGCAAAAAGTTGAACCAAGGGCGGGTGGATTTTTTTATTCATTTTTTGAAATTTGAAACCACACAATTTGAAGGGCGGTATTATTATTCTTCTGCTTATAGGTTGTATAATATTTCAGGCACTTCAGGACTGGAGAAATAAAAATATGTAAAACAATCAAGATGATAATGCAAGTATTCATGTACTCATAGCGGTACTCTAGTTTCAACATATCAACTCTGATAACTGATGAGTGTTTATCATATTTTTGTTGACATCGGAAAACGACATGTCTTGAGAGCGATTGAAAAAAATGCTACTATAAAGGAAAATACTAAAGTTGTTAAAACGTCCACTCTTTCCGTTTTCTTTATTCAGTTCTATCTGAAGTAAGACATTGAGAAAGCTGCAAGTAGCTTTTTTTCAATCCCTTAGGGATTGAATTAACTTTTAATCCAAGAGGTATTAAATTGCCCTATCATTCCCTTAAATGGCTTAAAAGAAGGATTGAACTCTGTCTTAAACGTGCATGAAGATTCATCATGGAAAATAATCTGCAGAAAAATCTGTAGGTTCAGCAAAATTTATCTTAACTTTTACTGTGCTTGTGAAGTTAATTTACCCCATATTCAAGATATGGACAGACCTAGAATCTCATACCTATGATACAATGTTAGCTGTTTCATGATCAAGACAAATGAGGAGCTGTTCAAGACAAACAAACTTTACAGCTCTAATTTTGTTGTTACAACTATGTACATATAGTATTTACCTCGCTCAGGAGTTTGTCACCTGGCGAAGTGCAACGATGCGGTAAATCCAATTCAATGCTAATGCTATAATTCTAAGAACATTTACCGCCTTTAGTCGGGACTCTGTGCATGCTATGCTGAGCTCTATAACCACGTATTATTTCGTAACTTCCATTGTCTCTCCTTATCGGAATATTGATCTCAACTACATAACTACAATTTTCCATAAGTGACAATATTCCCTTGATTTCCTTTTTTCTTTTCTCCATTGTTTGTTTGTTATACTTGTCCTTACCATTGGACAGTTCATCCATAATTTTTTTCTCAACGAAAATAGCAGATCTGTGATAGAAATATTCAACCATATCGAAAAACTTTGGCTTCTCTTCAGTTACGATTTTTTTGAGTCGTTCTGGCATTTTGTGACCCTCATCGGAATAGCGTCGAGAATGATTGAACATACTGATAAATTTCATACCTCTTTTCAACATTTTTTTTCACTATTTTTTTTTGATGTTTCGAAAAAAAACGCTGCGAACTGACATTGACGGAATTCTAAATGACACCTCAGAAGTCATATTAGAAAAAAAGTGCATTATACATCTTTTGTGAACGTCATAGAACGTTGTTTTTCTAATGTTCAATGTTTGACTATAGTTTGATCTCTTTTCAAATCATTGAGGAACTTCCTCTTAGTTAAATGAGTAAAGTTACTCTTTCTTTGGTTAAACGATATGAATATTTTCTTACAGACCAGAACTTCTAGTCTACTTTAGATATTGAGGGGAAAACTCTAAGATCTAAGTAGATATGATCAATAAAAAAATACTCTTTTTGTGCTTCCATTGAAGATTTCTACTGTTTTCACCTACTTTATTATTACTTCATTATATAGGGTCTCTTTAAATTATTGCAACATCATAGTGAGCTACAATTCTGAAATTCTATCTATGATACTAAGTTCAATAAGGAGTAGCACAGAATAATTCAAAGCCAACTGAGATGTTGAAATCATTTTATAGTGACCTGGCATATCTTAGATAGTTCTCGAATCATCCTTTCTTTATACAGTCGACTCTCGTTAATTCAAACCTGCGATAATTCGAACCTCTCTATAATTCAAAGCTATCACAAGTTCCCTTCAAAATCTCTTTATATTTCGAACAAAATCAATACATTTTTATGCACTTGGTAATTCGAACGAAAAAATCATTGCTATATAATAAAACGACGCGTTAATTCGAACTCATCGGCGTCCAACACTCGACAATTCAAAATTACATAGAGAAAGAGGCGGAAAGATTGGAAGTACATTTTGCTACAAGTTCAAACTTGTATCAACGTACACGACCCTTTGTTTTTGTTATGATTAGTTTGACTATTTGACACACACGAATTGGTTACTCTTTCGTTGGTATACAGATTAAAAGTTCGTTTAGTTATGAACTCTAGAAAGTATAAATGTTTGACGATTGCTGAAAAGAAGAAGTTAATCGAAAAAGTAGAGGAAGGTGAGAAGAAAAGTGATGTTGCAAAAGAATTCAAGATTCCTCTGAGTACCCTCTCAACCATAATAAAGCACAAGGAGAAAGATTAATTAATTCACATTATGAATATACATGTATGTACACGAATGTACCTCTGAACTTTTGACATTGTTATAGAATAGCAGTTAATAAATAAAAATTGATCAGCACTTAATAATTCGAAGTTTTATTTATTTTCTCTCACAAATTTCGAACCATTTGATATTTCAAACACTCGATAATTCGTAATATTTTAAGAGTCCCTCGAGTTTCGAATTAACGAGAGTCGACTGTACATATATTTATCTCAACAGCCCTTCTTCATTCATATACCAACTACAGAAGTCTATACACACATCCATGCTAGGTATGGAATTAAGCCTTCAATACACAAGTTCTAAAAGTCAACTGAGCTTCTGAGAATTAGCTCATTGATCTGCGGTGGATAATTGAGGTATCCACCAATAGATGTCAGGCCTTTGATCACAGGACATGCCACTGGGAGGTAAAATTTCAGAGAATATATACTTTCATTCCAGTCTTGGTTAGATAGAGTTATCATTATTGCCAAAAGAACTCACCTCCTTTGCATGGAAGCCTATGTCCACTGTGTTGAGCCCTATACCCTGTAATCATCTCATATCTTCCATTGTCCCTTCTGATAGGAAAAGCAACTTCCAAGACATGATCACACTTCTCCATCAAAGTCAAGATACCTTCTACCTTAGCTTTTCTCTGGTCCAAAGTCAACTTGGATCCTCTGACTTTTCCTAAATCTTCTACCAGTTTATCTTCAACCATGATACAAGCTCTATGGAAGAAATATTCCACCATGTCGAAGAACCTGGGGTGAGGGTTGGTAGGCATATCTTTTAGTTTATCAGGAATCTGGTGGGCATTTCTTGACTGCAGGCTGTTTGAGCCTGCAGGTATCAATTTCAAGGCGGTATTGACTTCCTGACATGATTTTAAGGTGTTGAAGGTTTTTGGAATAGATCTAAAACCCAACATTATGGTAAAATGACGGAAATACTGATGTATAAAACTGGATGTATAAACAAAAACAACTCCCGATACGGGGTTTAATGGCACTTTAAAGTAATAATACTTTTATCACCACATTCCAATAGGAATGATACACTAAAGAAGTACTGCAAAGAACCGGCTAAACAGAATTATATTTCACAAACTCTAGATAAGAAAGATATCAGATTATAATTATGCAATTACGGAATTGGGAAGGGGAAATCGCTGCTGAACAGCTGACTGAACGCAAAGGGGAAAATTCTGTTACAAACTCTTGAGCTACAGGTTTGCTATAAACCTTTCAAATTCAAATTATAAAGCAGCCTTTGTTTCATATATTGCATTTTCACATTTAGAAAAGAACTTGTTTGAAACAAAACTTAACAGAACTTTAAGAATTTTCCTGTATGAAGTATTTTTCTTAGGCGCATTTTTCCATTAGCTCAAGTAGATCTAAACGGAAAATGTGTTTATTTTGACTACTAACCTCACTTAGAACTGTCAGGTGACGTGTTGATATTCTGGATTTTATAATTTTTCAATTTATTTTACAGCAATATCATGGATATCACGCTTATGTTTTTAGCGCACGTAAAAATGGTACGTACTACCAATAAATCTCTTGGTATTATTGACAAAAAACCCAGTACAAATATATTGAAATCAAAAAAAGATGGGAATCTTGCAAAGGCAAAGGAAGTAGTGAGACAGTTAACGCACCTCAGACAATTCCTCATAGACAACAAAGCTGCCTATTTAAATATAATGAATTACCTATCGACAAATAGAACGATGACTGAAATCGATAGGGAACAAGTAGAATCGGTGGCTGAAGATATAGTTCATAAGTGTAAAAGTATTATAAATGATTATAAGAAAGAAATTGCTACATTAAAAAAGACAGAACAGGTCGAAGAACATTATAATGCTGTTATAGAATCTTTGGAAAAATATTTACGAGAGGTTTCTAAAGTATACACTGAAGCTAAAGCTATAAGAGTAAAAAGAGTTATTGAAGTCCATAATCTCTCCAAACTTGGTCCAACCAAAAGAAAAACTGATGAACGAAATGACCTTTTTCATAGCGCAAGTGATGATGAGGATGCTACTCAAGTAAAAAAGGTAATAATCCCAGAGGTACTCAATATTCCCAATGTCGAGGAAGAATTATCTAGCGAAGAAATGCAAATGTTTCAAGCAGAAAATGACACCCTTTACAATGAACTGAACAGTATGTCTGATGAGGTTAAACAGATGGAAAGTAAGATTGTTCACATAGCTGAATTGCAAGAGTTATTCTCAGAGAAAGTGTTGCAACAGGAAGGTGATATAGATAGAATAGCAAATGTGGTTGTTGGTTCGACTGAACAAATCAAGGATGCAAATGAACAGATACGTCAAGCAATTCAAAGGAAAGCTGGTTTACGAGCTTGGGTTTTATTTTTCCTCTTAGTTATGTCCTTCTCTCTACTATTTTTAGATTGGTATAATGATTAAATTTTTTAGACTAACATTCGTTTTCCTTTTCATGACTTGAATGAAGAGATGTTAATAGTCATATCGTATCAAAGAAATGGTATGACAAATAGTTAATCGTACCTAATATAAAGGTATGAATAATTTGGGTGAAATTTTATATGATGTTCCCCAATGAAAACAAATGGCTGTATGCATCGTTTCATCAAATAAAGATTAAGCTCTTAAACAACGTTTAAGCATAGGATCTCTATGAAAAAAAATGTGTTAAGAATTAATCTCGATATATTAAAAGATCTCTCGAAAAATTTACGATATTAAATAAAACACCGTCGACAAATTAGATGTACTGTTGAATTATTTATCGAATCATTCCAGATCCGTACTTCAAATTTCCTGGCATTGGACTTGCTGGATGATAATTTCACTATCTTGAATATTTTATATAGACCGTTATCAAATTAATGATTTTTCTTCCTTTTGTCAAAAAAGAAATATCAAAAACACACTTTAGAAATCATCAATATTCGATAATATTATTAGTGATTTCGTTGATGTACATATGAATAAAATCCAGAGTCAAAAATAAACGTTTATATACAAAAACAAGAATTTACATTTTATATTTCTTTATAATTAATTGTAACATTATAATGACTAGCAACTTCTATAATTAGGAAAAATAATTGATCATATTATTCAAATATTGCAAAGAAAGTAACAAGGGTATATTTAGAATGAATTAATTCGTAAAAAGATTAAAAATTTTTGGACTTAATTTTAAAAATTCATGTAAAAAAATCAAAAAGCTTAAAAGAAAACAACTTTTAACAGTACTAGTAATTAAGTAACCCATGAACATACACATTGGGTTCAACAGTTTTATCATTAAAATATATACTCCATTAAAGCTTAGACAACTTACAGCAACTCAGTGCTTTATTAATTCATTCAGTGAATGAGATGTGGGAAAATTAAAATGTGAATAATACTTTTGAAAATAAATTCTGATGATAAGTTGACTATGATTAGAAAAAGTAATGAAACAACAATAAATTTCCGAATTTTTAACCTTGTAACATTCGTACCAATTTTGTAAAAAAAATATTCTGCAGAAATTTCAACAATATAATATTTGGGTTCCGCTTTGAAGAAAAACAATAATTTGTAAAAGTATACACAGAAATCATTTCAACAAACAGTTTTCCTCTCTTCTAAGTATAATAGCATGATAAATATTCTAAGGAATCTAATGTACTACCAAACTATGAAGAATATTACTTGTTTTTCCAAATTTATTGCCAAATACTGACACTCTTCGAGAGTTCATACAATATAAATTTTCACTTAGAACAATTTTTTTTAAGGCAACTCCACCTAATCTATTTTATTGACTGTATTCATATTTCTCCGATATAAGCGAAGGGTCTAGGAGAGGGACCACTTAAACTGATGGAAATGAGACTATCATGTTCAGTTGAGTCTGGTTCATTTTATCAGTCAGAGTTTTAGAAAAAAACACGTACCATCTTATGACCAAGAATTAGTTACCAATGCATATTCCTAAAATCACAAGAGTCTTCACTGACGCCCATCTTTTACGATTCATAAAGAAGATCAGGAAAAAAAAAGAAACACTGTCCTTGTACAAACAGATTTTGTCCAAAAATTACTGATCTCGACCTGCCTCTAGTCAAAAGCAGGTTTTATAATGAAATTAAATTCCTACTTGACCCTCCGTGTGTATTTCTAAGAAAGGACGGCTACAATTATGAAAAATACAACACTATTCCAAAACTGATCACTGTTTGTTGAAATTATCGAATGAAATATTCGTTCTTTTGATTAGAATGAAGAAAACTGCAGCAATATGTGCTCCAAATAATTGAATAGAGATAAGTCATTTATTTTGTTATAGTACTCTTCATATTGCAACAGTTGGACATTACGCTGTAAATGCTACATAAATATTTAATACATTAAATACTGCTATATCACTTCAAAATACTTCAAATATAAAACTATAAAAAGAGGAAAAAATAAAACTGGTTTTAACCTTAATTAATAAATATGGAGTTTTTAAAAATTAACAAAGCACCACTATCGATTTTGAAACTTTTTTGTGCAACTGGCATTGTAAAATGCCAGCTGACCTAACCTCACAAATTTATGGTATCTAGATCTTGCATTGGCGCGCGCACATCACTGTTGTTGCCAACAGATCTACTAGGATCGCTCTCTTTCGGCTCCTTCGTCGAATCTCTGAACCTTATTATATTGGAAATGTTGAACTCTGGATTTGGCATCTTGCGCATGATCTTTCCCGAGGTTATCAGCCTACCGAAGCCCTCCTGGTGCGCGAATGCGTAGCCGGATCTGATCGACCTCCTGGCCCTCCTTGCGGACGGCGTCCTCATCACGTCCTGGCTGTGTCTCGAGCGCACCTGGTCCACTCTCTGCTTCAGCCTGACGCGGTCGGTGAGGGTTGGCGACACGTCGAAGAAATAGAACCTCCAGGCTAGCACCGGCATGACGGAAACCGTCACCACGAGAACAGTGGTGAACCAGAAGTTCGCCTCGCTCATGGCTTTAATTAAGGAACCAACATATGGACCGCCCACGACGAAATTGTAAAAGTTGTCCATGAGGAAAAAGAACGTCAGGGAACCCCATATCATGATGTGGTTCACCGTTGTCCAGTAGGAGGTGTCAAGGGCGATCTGGAAAAGTTTTTGATTATATGATCGCGAATTTAGTTTTGACGAATGGTAGATTGGAGCTCAGAATCCTTATTCTCGTTTTGGGAGCCCTGTCTGTCAAAGAGAAGCAATTGTTGGTTGGTCGTTGTTTAATGAATATTTAAACGTTTTGTAAAAAATGTATAATGTGCCATTTTCGAGTAATTTAATGTTCAAAAATTTAAAAGTATCTGTGAAATTTGAAAAATTGGGTACTTTGGCTGAATACAACTCTGTTTAAAAGATCCACAGACGTGAAGCATTACTGATTCAGCTGAAAGTTACTCTGCTTTTCTAGGGGTGGCACAGCTCATTATGAAAACTTAAAATGGTTATATCTTTTTATCAGAGCCGAATCTAAAAAAATGGTATAAAAAAATTGTTTCTTTTGACCTCTAGAATGTACTTCTGAAATATTTGTACGAGTATAATAGCTTATTGCGAAGGCTAATAGGTATATTTAATGCATGGAAAAAATTCAGTGTCACTTTTCCAGCGGTGGCATAGCTCATTAAGAAAACTTAAAAATGGCTACATCTTTTCATCTAGGCCCAATGGGAAAGAATAGTAAAAAAAGATGTCTTTCTTTTGACCTCAAGAATCTACTGAAATATGTACAAGCTAAATGCCACTCTATACAGGGTGTGGCGTAATGAGTAATGATATGGTACCTGCTGTTTTAGGACGTTGTGGCTGTACAGAAAAATATTTTGGTGGCAAGACTGCAAATGAAGGAATTATTTTATTTTTTTGATAATATTCCTGGACAGATGCGCTATCGAATGTAAACTATGATATTTGGGATGCATGCATAGTTTTTTTAAAGAAAGATCTAACCCAAATTTCATAAAATAAGTATCGTTTTTATTAAACTAAATTTTACAAGAGGTGTTCAAAGTGACCACAACGAGCTCTAATGAATTATTTATTCTGGTTGCATGTCTCATTTCAGTTACTAAAAATTTCAAAAACAAGCTTTACATTAAACCCTAGGTCCTCAACTCATTATAATAAGATTTATTTTGTGTTAAGTGCTGGAAATAAGGCGACTTATACTATTTGGGAATCTCAATGAAACAGGTATGCTTTTTCTTGATTCGACTCCCAAAGCATTAAATTTGAGTTAGATCTTTGTTCAAAAAGAAACTTTGAATGCGACCAAAAAATCACATTCGATGGCGCATATCTCTTCAGGACTATTATCGAAAAAATTCCAAAAAGAGTGTCAAATGATGTAGTTTTTTGAATGTTCGAAAATGCATTTTAATAAACATAAAACATATTTTTCTCTACCCCCAGGTACCCATATCATTCATTAATTGCGCCATACCCTTTATAGTTTTTATGTAAATTGGGCATTGGATCAAGAGCGTCGGTGCCACCTACAAAATAGGGTAAAAGCCCCCACAAATTGGTCATGTAGCGGCCGTAGACGGGTTAACCGTCTACAGAACGGTTAAACTCCACATAATAAAAAAATTCCGATGTTTCAGAATCTATATGAAAGCTAAAAAAAAGGAGGGTGCTATTTTCAACTACTCACCTGTGCAGTGTTAACAATGACAAGAATAGCAGCCATTACACTACATAGTAACATGTAATCGGATAAACCTTGCCCACTGGGGCTCACAGCATCGTAATAAGTACCTGAAACCAAAAAAAAAGGGGAAAATTATACATTTCAAACTTTCATTATAGAGAAACCTTACCAAACGGTATGAAGAATAATACTATGGACACATAGCAACCCTGCAGGGCGCTCCAGAAGAACTCCATCTTGTTGAAAAACAGATTCAGATGACCTGGCCTATACAGCTGAGGATACAGAATGGAGTTTTTATCGTTGACATCCTGATCGAATATGCCAACAGCTAGGACGGGTAAGGATGTGTAAAATAGATTATATACTGATATATACATAGGATCGAATACAGTCTGAAAAAAAAAGAACCATTAAAGCAACATTTCCAACCACTGCGTTACTATCGTTGTTGTTATTTTATATGAATGAAGTTCAAAGTTCTTGAAAAAAAAATTAATTTTAAAAACTTGTAACGTGAAAAGCAGGTTAACGGTGCAGAAGTTTTGGAACATGGTGCCTGTGAAATTTACTTTGAAGAAGAAAGATTGGCCTGGACACGAAAGTACACTCACCTGGGCACTGAATCCACAGAAGAAGGCGTACCACAAGTGACACAGTGTGAAGGCAAAATTCTTATTGAAAAAATATCTTAGGAAACTACACATCCTGTAGTAGGACCATCTACCGTGCACCAACAACAAACGTTCCAGGTATTTGAACTGCGCTATCGAGTAGTCCGAAGCTAAAACGGCTTGCATTCCCTCTTGTCCTGATATACCCACTCCGATGTGCGCGGCTGAAAAAGCCATATCTTGTTGAATCAGTAAAGTATGCGTCATCCTTGAGGAGACCATTCTCATTCACCGAAATTTATTGTGGAATATTGTATTGGGAGAGATCAGAAATAAAAATTTGCGTCTTATGTACAGGGTCTTTATAAATAACATTGTACTTGATGCCCATTTTGAAATTCTAAAATATACTGCTCCACAAGAGTTGGGGATATCGTATTCAATCGTTTTTAAAAGTATGTAATCTTCGAGAAAACCGCTGAAAAATCATTCAAAACTCAATAACAACTTGAATCGATCCAATAAAAATCAGTATGAGACATTTCGTCAATCTGGTCGCCTTTTTTCTGAAGTTTGGTTCTTTGCATATGCTTCATGAATGTTCTTATTTTGAAATGAAGTCAGTTTATCAACAGCTTCGATTTGAAACGAGTTTTCTGAAAATGCCAAGACGTAAATTAACAAACGCTGAGGCTAATAGGGCTATCGGAATACTACAGGGTGGCCTAAGTCAGGTTGTTGTAGCGGAAAGGCTCCAAGTCAGCCAAAGTGTGATATCTCGACTTTGGAATAGGTTCAGGGAGACAGGTTCCGTGTTGGAAAGACCAAGGCTTGGTGGGCGACGAAAAACACCTTCTCAGGATCGTTTCATCACCGTTTCGGCGAGAAGAAACCCTACATCTACGTGTAGAATGCTACGGAATACTCTTAAAAATGCAGATGGGGTCCAAGTTTCCATCGAAACCATCAGACGACGTTTGAGAGAGGTGAATCTAGGTTCTAGACGTCCATTTAGAGGAGTCCCATTAACGCGTGACCATAAGCGTCAAAGACTGGAATGGGCAAGGCAACATATCAATTGGAACGATCAATGGCGTAGTGTCCTTTTGACTGATGAATCCAGATGGACTATTTTCAGATTCTCGAAGAATAAGGGCAATAATGGACAATCCCACGCATACCCCGTAATCGTCGCTATGTCCAAGAAGTCCATCCATTCCGAGGGGGTAGTGTTATGGTTTGGGCCGGGATATGTTTCAACGGGAGCACAGATTTACACATTTGTCCTGGGAATATGACCGCCTTACACTATAGGGAGCCAAATTTTCACGCTGCTATTGGTGAAACTTTTCAATTTCTAGACGATAACGATAGATCGCACCGTGCAGCCATAGTTGAGAATGCGCGCGAGGAGCTTGGTATTCCACATTTACCAATACCTCCGGACTCACCAGATTTGAATTGCATAGAAAATGCATAGGATATGCTCCAAAGAAGATTAGATAATCATCAACCTACCCCAGAATCCTTAATTGATCTGAGAGAGCTTCTGCCCCGTTTATGGAACCAAATTCCTCAAGAAATGTTCAACAACCTCGTGTGTAGTATGCAATGAAGATGTTAAGCTGTTATTGATCCCCGTGGAGGCCATACATATTGATAGTCTTAAAATGCTTGAACTCTCTGGGAACGAAATTTCGTTATTTCACTCGATTTTTCTTAATCACCCTGTATACGCTGCAAGACCTACAGGCTAAAATTAATTTGCAACTTGAAATCATATTAATATGAATTTTCATCACAAAAATTTTATGTTAACTATATATATTTGCAATTTAAGTCAATATCCCTAAATCTGTTGAGCAGTTTATTTTATTCAGAAATGAATAATTCAAAGCCAATTGCTCACCTTTTATCATGGAAACATCATTCGCTCCGTCTCCAATAGCCAGCGTAACAGCGTGTTTTGTCTTTTTTATCAGTTCGACCACTAGGGCCTTCTGAAGCGGGGTAACTCTGCAGCAGATCACGGACTTGCACTGCATCACCACTTCGACGAAAAGCCTCTCCATTTGCGGATGCAAACAGTGCACCAGAGACTGTCCGTTTATTAATATGGCAAAACCCGCCTGAGTATCTTCCACTTGGGATGTATTAGGTTCATGGTACTCGAGTTGAGTGCTGAATGGAATTTTTTCAAATTTGAAATTTTTTGAGGAAGGTACTTCACTAATAGAGAAAGTTACTACACGCATACAAATATCGAGCTTTCAGAGAAAACTTTCGCTATCTAGATTCGTTGATGAGAGTGTAATAATTATGTTAGTTGAACCAATTTTTGATTTAAATATCACAATTTTTTAATTAATCCTCCTCGGATAAAATACTTTTTTTCAACAAACATTTCTCTTGACTGGATAAAGCTTGGACAATACAAGACTACCGTTGAAATTTGATGACAAAGTTACTCCGGAATGTTATAATAAGAGTGCAAGATTCAAAAGTTCAATAAAACATGGTATTTTCGAATTATGTACGTATGAAACCAAAAAACTGGAAAACGACGTGTAGTGCTTTGATGGCACAGGAGTACAGACTGTTCTGGCAAAATTTCAAAAGTTGAAGGTATTGCAAGAAAAAATGATTCCTTCATACCACAAGGCTTTTGTGAAAAATAATTGAGGGGCCTGGAAGTAAAAGGGTCCAGATGCAACGTTTTTTAAAACGATGCAGAATATCATACCTGAAAGATATCCTAAATAAAAAATTATTTTTATCTTGGAACTGTTTTTTCACGTGTAAAAATTGAATTATTAATATCTTATTTTCTTTAATCGAGCCTGGATTTTTGAAATGCAAGTTAACTTTTAAGCCAATCATTTCAGAACTGCAAAAATGCACTCGAACTTCTTTTCTTCCTAGCCCCTCAATTGTTTACTGCCATACATCACCTATCGATTTGTCATGAAAAAATATGGCCCGGTTGTACTGTTCAAACTCGATTAAAGTCAACATTGAACGTAGTTCAACCTGTCAAAATTGTACTTAATTGTCAGAGTTAAGCTGGGCTCAAACCTAAACTCAGCTTGAACTTGAACTGCACAACTGGGCTTAAATGTTATTACTTATTACGACTGCCAAAATAACGTGCAATTCAAATCTTCATTATAATGCACAAGTGATCTATTGAGCTATGCACAAATATAACCTCTCCGTAATATATTTTGGTGGTCCCAGTTTTTCCATGAAAGCTCGATAGAAGGTAATCTAGCTAAGTTACGTGCTAATATAGCGGCATCGTTGTTCTATAAGCAATTCAGCGAGCAGCACAAGAAAGCACGTGATATTATCGCATAATTCACTGAGAAAAGAGTCAACTCAAACTGTCGCTTCAAAAAAGAACGAATATGAAACAACGCTTTGTCTTTTTAATTCTGAAAAGAAATGAAATCGACTAATTTGGTGCCAAAGATGGTACCTTTGTAGGATATGCATGGCGAAGATATACCAAATCTGAAAAATATTTCTTAATAATTCATACAATGAATGGAAAATGGAAATATGGTCAGTTTATCTTGGGTGGTTATTAGAGATGGGCTTAGGTGCTCCTTTTATGAGGAGAAATTCATTACTTATTATCTATCGAATTCTTTGCCTCCAACTGAATTTGGTTTGATTGGTTCGATGGTGCTCTCCATATGGAACATTGGGAATTTCGATTTGTTTTTTATTGTTTCATATTTTTTCTTGATAATTCATTCAATTCACGACTGTTGAAGCTGCTTCTTTTCTTGGTCTATAATTATGAGCTAGACATCTAAGGTTAGTTGAAATTAAGAGAGCATAGGTAGAGAGAACCATCAATCAACATGGTTCATTACCTGGAAATAGACAATGACATTTTTCCTCAGATATATTTATTAAGAACTCGAATATATTTATTAGGCACCCGAACTTAGTTCGAACAATTATCGAATGATCATTCAGAATACGTAAAATTACAAGAAACTATCCTTTCAAATAGTTACGAAAATTTCATGTTAATCGAAGAACACATGGCATCCACCGATAGGATTGGCCCGCTACCTCTACAAACCAAAATTGTATTGAACATGTCGGGTCTGCAATGTCACAGCAATTACACCGCTTACCTGACCCACCGCAGACATTACAGCAGCTAGCCAATGTTTGACGAACATTTGGCAAAGCAATCCTCAAAGTTCCATCGATAACCTTATTGATACAATACCGAATAGACTAAGAGCACTGAAAAGAGCTAGAAGAGATACTGAACCTTGATTTCGAGGTGTCTGTAACAGAAGGAATCTTTTTCAAGACTGCCAGATAAAATCTTCATTTTTTTCTACTTTTAGTAGAATCTCCATTGGTGCAATAGGAGTACAACCAGTAGAGGTGCAGAGACTCCTCTACTGGCTCTTCTCCTACTAAGGTCTAATCCAATTTCGAATTGCGTTACTCTATACTCTTTTGCTCTGGGCCAAAAAAAGTAATGCTAGATTTAAAGTAAAATATCTGCACAAGGTGAACAAAATTGGTTGTCTACTGAGGAGATCGCGAGAACTATAAGAGCTAGAAGAAAAAGCATGACACATTTCCCAGCTCTTTTTCAGAGAAACAAATTATGGTAAAAACAGTTGCCTCCTACGATTCTTCGTTTTTGAGTTATTAGCAAAAATGAGATTTTGACGATTTCGAAAAGTTCTCATAATTTTTTTGTCTTTGAAGTTACAGATCTGAAACTTGAACCCTCTTAGGCACTTTTATACGCATAATCTACTGAAAAAAGATTTTTTTTCAATTCAAATTCAATAAAAGTTTGCATTCAAAAAAAAACGTTCGCCAAATGCTTCGAAATTAAAAAATATTTTGAGGTCGTCAGTGGATTCAACGTGAAAAGTGCCTGTAGAAGTTTCAAATTTCAGATCTGTAAGTTATTAGCAAAAAATGAGATTTTGACGATTTCGAAAGTTCTCTTAACTTTTTTGTTTAAAGTCCGTTTGCAACAGCCGAGAATTCTCTGGAGAATTCTCTACAAAATTCTCGCAAGAATTATGAGATTATTTTGTATGCAAGTGAACAGAGAATTCTACCGAAAGTACGTATGCAACGGTAAATAATTCACGGCGCATGAATTTTCGAGTAAATTCTCTAGAGAATTCTCGGCTGTTGCAAACGGTCTTTAAACAAAAAAGTTAAGAGAACTTTCGAAATCGTCAAAATCTCATTTTTTGCTAATAACTCAAAAACGAAGAATCGAAGGAGGCTACGGTTTTCACCATTCTTTGTTTATCTGAAAAAGAACTCGGAAGGTGTCATCAGTTTTATTCCAGCTATTATAGTTCTCGAGATCCCCTCAATCACAGCCGTCTTTAAGAAGGCTGTGCCTCAATAGATAACGAATTTTGCCCTCGCTATACAGTTATGTACTTATACATGATGGGATTTTGAAAACGAAACAAGGGGATAACAGACGCAATGAATTTTCTTTGAGAAAATGCTCAGATATGTCGAATTTTGATTCAAGAGAGAAAACTTTTAAGATTAAATTCTCGACCATATTGCTTCAACACCACCCCAACCTCTATATATTGAATACGATGGGGTAAGTGATACCTCATTTGAAAGATGTTGCTATTCTGATTTCAGCATATTAAATTTTTTCCATTCAATTGTAAAGTACTGTTCAATAATTAACTTTCTCTCAAAAAATTGATTTTCTGTTTCTTGTCGTATTCATTGCAGAATAACGCTAGAAATATCGTTCCACTAGCTTAATTCTTTCGCTGATTTGGCTCTATTACTAAATCGGCAACATACACCTTATTTGCCTGCTCTTGCTCAGGTCGGGATTCTCCGAAGTTCCAACATATTTTTCCGATAAATATTTTTGCGTTTATTTGACAACCTACGATGGTTTTCTCAAACCGTTTTGTCGACTAGTATAAAGGAAAAAAAGTTGGAATACTTTATATAAATATAGAAGAATAAGGGAACCGAAATCTGAGAGAACATTGATCCTAAGCTCTGAGAAAAAAATCTAAGATACCAACCTAGAATTCTAACGAATGAGCACGTACCGAACGGAAACTCCGAAATTAGTCAACTATCTAAGAAATCTAACTCTATGGAAAAGAATTAGTTTATAGTGTGCAGCAGTCTCGATCTTGGAAAAGGGCTACCTTGCTCTCAAATTTTCACGAATTTCATTGTCATCATCACCGTGATCCCACCTGAATGTGACGATACTGACTGCCGGGGGGCTCTTTACGTGGGGCGGCGTGGATTCTCCTGCCAGTCTATGGGTAGAATTCAGCTTGCCGTTGGTGGTACCTATCTGGATGCCGGAGGGACTGCACGGGTGGAAGGTGTTCACTATCCTTATGTTCTCCTTGAACTTGTTGAGCTGCTGATGCACCTCGTCGTAGGTGGACGCGTCCACTATGAAGACGTCGACGAGATCGTCCGTCAGCAGCTGACAGGAGTAGCCGATGTTCAAAGCGGTTTCTGCCAAAAAAAAAGAAAGTTATAGTCCTTTATTCTGATTACACATATTCATGTTCTTTATTGTGTAACACTAGGCTTTTCAACTCCGGCATTCATTTTGTAGATTTTCATGATCAGAATTTGAAGAATCATTCATTCATACATTGCTGAATCTCGTTGCCGAGTCTACAAAAAGACTAAAAAACCAGACTATCGGTGCTATCAAACTTATAATTTCTTAGGGCTACTTGCGACTGTGTGCCCTCCTGTGACTAAAGAGAACCAACCGTGACCTACAGATCCTTCCACACTCTGGGCATGGATAGTCACCAACCAGATCTGGCCCCTGCTGTATTATTCTCGAGTCTCCATTATAGCTATAGACCAAAGACCCCCACTGTGATCTGTCTAACGATAGTTGTTCCCAGTTATAATTGGCATTAACTGATTTTAGGGTTTGATGTGTATCCTTAAACCGCTTATAGTGGCCTTCTGGTTTCCGAGCTCCCTCTGGGAATTCACCGTACAGAGCTATTTTGGGGAGTCTTGTGTCTTGCATCCTCAGAATGTGGCCGCTCCATCTGAGTCGGGCCCTCGTTAGTTGAGTCTCAATTGTTATACAACTCGCGCGCTGCAAGACTTCTGCGTTTGAAACTTTGTGGAACCATATAATGTGCATTATTTGTCTTGGGTGACGTTTTTGCGTTTGTTCAAGCTGATTAATGTGTCGCCTGTAGGGAGTCCAGCTTCCGCTACCGTAAAGAAGCGTTGGGAGGGCCACTGCTCTGTAAACAGCTGTCTTGGTCTTCAGATTGAGGTCGTGATTTTGGAACACTCTGCCCTTTAGCTTCCAGAATGCCCGTGATGCTGAATTGATACGGTTGTGTATTTCCGTGTCCAGGTTAGCCCTAGTATTCATGAAGCTTCCCAAGTATTTGAACTGCTCGACCTGTTCTAGAGTTTCATCTTCCAGGCTGATATCTGTTTGAAGGTTTTCTGGCGGACTTACAAGGATTTTGGTTTTGTCAATATTGAGTCTGAGGCCTAAAGCTTCGTATATATGTTTATAGGTGTCCAACATATTCTGTAGATCCTCTGAGCTGCTAGCGATAAGTGCGCAGTCGTCTGCATAATGAATTTGCGTGATAAACTTTGTACGGGTTTTTGCTCTGAGGCGCTTCAAATTAAATAGACCTCCATCAAATCTGAATCTTATTCCAACGCCTCTTGCAGGCATACTCATGTCAGCAATTATCGAGACAGCTATGGCGAAAATATTGAACAGTAAAGGCGCTAACACGCAGCCTTGTTTATTTTACATATTTGAAAAACATAGCCAATATAGGAGGTGAAATTCAATCTATTCAAATAATTCGAAAGAAACGAGTAAAAAGTAATCCATCTTCTTTAAGAAAACCTTCTAATATGAACCGAGCACATTAAAAAAAATTCACTCACCCTGTTTATCACCAGTTAAGACCCAGATCTTGATCCCTGCCAGGATGAGGTTGGAGATAGTTCTGGGCACATCGTCCTGTAGTTTATCCTCAATACCCGTCACTCCAATCAGCATCATATCCCTCTCGATCTCTTCGTAGATGGCGTCAAGTTGTTCGTCTCTTCCCTCTAGGGCTATGGCGGCCTGTTGGTGCCTCAACTTCCAGTTGTTGAAGAAATCTTCGTCCAGGTCCCTGGAGGCTAGACAAAGGGTTCTCAAACCCTCTCCAGCAAATTTCTGGAACAGAAAATTGATACCTCATTCACTAGCTATTTGTTAATTTGAGATTTCATCCGAAATATACAGGATGTCTGTAAATAAAATGGCTATATCTTTTTATCGGGGCCGAAAAATGGTATAAGAAAAAAGTGTTTCTTTTGACCTCAAGAATCTTGTGTTGATTGACAATTGTGTTTGACAGAAACACGCCCTGTATAAAGAGGGTAAAATGGTCCTCGACAAAAAACTTTTTATTCATTTAAGAAAATTCTCCGATAAGATTATCAAGATTACTCTGTGATGCGCCACCTGGTATCAATTCTTGTAACTAGAGTTAGTACTGCATTGTTTGTTTACATTACAGGGAAGATTTTCGGGGTTTCAATAATAGTTGGGGAGCCCAAGAGGGAAATTCTGGATTTACTCGAGCGTGTCAGATTAACATAAGTGGAAATACCTAGACCTGTAATATAGGGGGAATTGTCTAGGATAGCCTGTCAGAATAGTAAAAAAAAAAAAACGATAATTGTACATACTCGAGCATGTCAGATTGAGATATATGTGGTAAATCACACGTTGAAAAGTATATATTCTCTTAATCTGACAAATTAAGCGTGACGAAAATGTGTGGGAGGGCGCCAATCCTACAACAAAAAGTCACGTGTACATTCTCCAGCGTGGTGGCTTTTTTTCTTATTTTGAAGCTGATGATTCAAGAACAACAAAAATAATATATATGCAGTTTCAGCAAGCCGAAATGATAAAAATTGGCCATAAATGTCACAAAAATCAGTTTTTTTGAATTATCTCCTCTACTGGGCTTCAAATTGTTTTCGCATTCAT
The DNA here is from genome assembly GCF_907165205.1 of Coccinella septempunctata. Classification (NCBI taxonomy): domain Eukaryota; kingdom Metazoa; phylum Arthropoda; class Insecta; order Coleoptera; family Coccinellidae; genus Coccinella; species Coccinella septempunctata. The sequence continues at coordinate 20,975,889 of NC_058196.1, forward strand.
AATAAAAGTTATAGAGCACAACATGTTGTACAAATTTTGTCCGAAGCAATTTTTTCTACGTTTGAACCTTTTTGAGATATATGGCGATGAATGTACATTAGACCGGGTTTCTATATTGACCTTGGCCTTCCGCATGTGTGGCTAAGCTCCTCGCCCTCTAATTCGAAAACGATTAAGAGTATGTGAAATTGCTCCAGACAAAAGTTGTACGGAATTTTATTATCTACAACTGTCATAATGAATAGAGAAAGGAGTGGTACAGATAGGGAGATATTTTAAAAAATGCCTTGTTATTATCTTCGAACTGTCAGATTAAAGAAAACCTCCCCTGATTAGTATCAGATTAATGGGTCAACACGTCTGCAACACCGAGATTAATCATCTGTATGTAAATCTGACACGCTCGAGTATGTACAAGTAACGATTTTTTTTTTGCATTTTCAAAGGACCGTTGTTACCTTGCGTCACGTCCGAATTGTCAATCCCTTGAAAAGTAGCTTCCTTTGGGTTCAATTCAAATATCCGTAACGAGACAAATTTTTGCTTCATTTGGAAGGAAATTCTCTCACCGATACTTCTTGAATAAGACCTGACAACCAAAATATTTTTGAAGAAAACCGTTAAATTGTCATAGGGGGCTTTACCGATTGATATTATGTCATTGTTTTCCACCGACTAGGCCCATGTTTGTAGCAGAAACCGTTATATATATTATGTTTTCAGTATTCATATATTTTATCATTCTTTCCGTTCAACCATACTTTTTCTGACTCGAATAAGATCTTTCTTATTCCGTTTTTCTTTCTCTTCAATTATTTCTGTCTCTCTCCGAGTCAATTAATTGACCATTAACCAACAGTTTGAGTATATCCAATAGTACCCATAGTAGGGAGAGTTTTCCGCGGAGAGGCGCACAGCAGTTGGACCGTTACCGCCACCGTACCGATTTCCGCCTAGAGAGGGAGTTACTTGCAGGCTTTCAAATTTTTATTTTGACTTAACCGTATATACCGTTTGTTTTAACTAAGATGTCTAAAAACATGGTGTATGCACTGATTAGATTTTGTTTTTCCCGCTTCGAAATAAGGGATAAGTTTCGTTTTTCCCACTGTAGGTAGCGCCGTTTAGGAATTGACAGTTGTCAATTGATATTTGAAAATAATTCGAATGCATTCCTACGACTTGCGAATGTGCTGTATTTATAAGCGATTATGGGTGTGTGAAAATGTATTACTTTCGAGAAAGGTCGTATAAAATTCATTTATTGAACATGTCGTTCAGTTTTCTGTATGGACAATCAAGAACTACAGCTAAGAATTCGGTGTTGTTGGACCATCACCCTTTGTTGTTGGAAATTGAGGCAGAGCCAAATCAGATGAACATTCGGGACGGATAGAGCTAATAGTTTTATGGCAACTGTACTGAAAATACGTAATGTGAATTGTGAGCATGTATTAAGAAACAGAAATATGTTAATCTATTCGAGACTGATCTTCGAATATTCTTCACAAGTATAGTGAAAATTGCGTTTCAGTCAACTGAATATATTGAATATTTCGCCAATAAACTGTGTTTTATTGAAATCATATTGAATTGCCTTCCTCACGAATACAATTTGTCAAACAAAAACTATCTTGAAGAAAAATTGAAGTACTCCGTATCCTTCTCTAGTGTTGAAATATCTGCAGATTCGTTTTTACAACGAAAATACAAGTGTAAATCACAAATATTCGTTAACAGCTGATTCTTTGATGGATCAGGAACACAGAAATGACTGTAATCTGTGATCGATATAAACGCAGAACAAAATAAAGCGAGAGAGTATTATTAGATTTTCTTTCATAGAACAAGGATAGAACATGGTGGCGCCGCCACGAAACGAATCTCTTATTTTCGATTTAGTCTAATGTCATTCCATTCAAAAATTGACGAGTGCATACACCATATTTTTAGACATCTTAGTTTTAACTGTATTTTCCTGGGGTGACCGTATTTTGCCAACCACCCTACGCCGACCAGTCCGCTAGTTGACATCAACGTATATTTTAGTTGTATAATTTTTTTCCTGTATATAATTAAATCAAGTCGAAATAAAGAACTGGACATTTATTTTGTAGCCAATCATTATTGCCAGAGAAAGGTACTCTTTTTAACGATTCAAAACCGTTGGGAAGCAGAGACTTGGAGGACGCTACCACCCTAGTCTTCACTGATATCCTTCTCCACTGATAATTTCAAGTCTACCCCGGCTCGCTGGCGCACGAGCAAAATTATCAGAGACACGTAGGGCATATACAGTATTTTTATCTGACACGCTCGAGTATGTACACCTGACGATTTTTTTTACATCTTCGAAAACCGGTAGACGCTTTCCCACCGCTGAAAGTGCATAAATCATAGAACCTTTTTTCTTTCTACCATCTAATCTTCAAAATCCACTAGGTATTCACGAGACGCTCGTAAATCCCGATTTAGCATCGTCGGCTTCCCAACTAAAAGAGCTTACACGAATTCTTAAAGCGCCGGGCTCTGTCTACAAACGGCTTCGCTTATTCGACACTTACGTTCAGATGTTCCTGGGTGGCGTGCTTGATCTCGTCGTTCCCCTTCTTCAAACGTTCGTAGATAACATTGTCCGCCCCCTTGCAATAGAGCCTCAACTGGCCGTTCCTCCTCAGTATCACAGACATCCTCTTTCGTACGTTGTTGAAGTCCAGGATGCACAACAGCTCGTAAACCTCCTTGGTGCCCATCACCTCGATCGTGATGGTGTTCGGGGTGCGTTCCCTGAACACGAAGCCGAAATTCCTCGCGGCCGACACTAGCGCCTCCTCGTCCGGCGACTGGGCCTGGTACTCGAGCTTTCCGTCCGACACCTCCGACATGACGGTGTGGCAGAGCGCCAGCAGACGGAAGAACGCGAACACGTCCTCGTTCTTCCGCTTGACCGCGTCCAGCAGCTTCTTGTCGTAGAACTTGAACTCCGGCTCGTAGTCCGGGTTGAAGGAGAAGTCGAGGGGTTCGATCTCGTCCGTTATCTCGATTATTTCGCCGGTGCGAGCGTCTACGACGTCGCCGTACGATCTGCCGCCTATGGAGCACTTGTTGAAGGTCATGATGTTCTGCGTCAGGGTGCCGGTCTTGTCGGAGAATATGTACTCGATTTGTCCTGGAAAAACGAAATAGTTATTTGTGCAACCAGTTGGGAAAACCATTATTTTTCGTAATGAGCGCAATAGAACGCGAAATACGACAAATAGTGTTTCCCAACGTGTTTCACACAATATTTTTTCTAATTTTGAATGGGATGATTCTATGAATTCAAATTAAAAATTCCAAAAACGTCTTTAAAAGCTTCTCTCGGAGATTCCTTTGAAATCGTCTAGTGACGGAAATTATTCAATTTTTCACTCCGTTACTAAAAAGCAAGTGTCGTTTCATCATCAGTTGCGAAATATTTTACTTTGTGTAACTGGTTGCGGAAAGTAAAACGTTTCAAAACGTCAATGAGTTTTGTCACTTTATATGTCAAAATTCAAAAAAATAAATTGCAAAGATTATAGAGTAGAAAGATGGGAAACGAGGCGACTAAAGCGATTTGAGCGCCGTCTGTGTGTCACGCGTGTTTTTAAGACGCTAAGACTGGTTAAAATATTAATTTGAGTGCCATTTGCAGAAATATATGACATTTTTTTTAAATTTCAGATGTCAATTTTGATCATAGAAATACCAAAAGATTTTGATCAAAGAGGTTTTGAATGTTTTGATTCTCATTCCGCTTTTTGTTTATCTGGCTCGTTCTAGTTGCTGATTTTTGAAGTTTTTTGTCTTATTTCTTAGTGAAAACATCAAAATATTGTTCGAAAATTATTGAATGGTGAAGAACGATGGATTAAATAATAAAATGTATTTTACGTGATTAAGTTTTTCACTCAACTAAGGAAAATGGAAGCGTAAGTATTAAAAGTCGTAACATGTGAATCGGTCATTCATTGATTCTAATTTTCAGTGCTCCGAAGTGGATAAAATTCTCAGGGCTTGAAAACAATTACTTCAGCAAACACTACTAACTACACCATGTGCAATGAACATTTTACTGCAGGTCAATTGAGAACTGTTCATCGACGTAAATTGTTGTATGCAGAAAGCATCCCTTGCATGAACGGCCTATTAAGGGGAAATTATGATCTTTATAGTTCCATTCAATGATTCTCAATTGCTACTCTTTCAATATATTCAGAAATGCAGAGGTTTTATTGATTTCCATTTGGGAACCGAGTGACTGTCAAATTGTTGTTTGGAAAGTCAAAGTTTTATGAAACCTGCTGTGAGTGTTTTGTTCATTCATTAATCAATTTGTATATTGTGTCATGAAGAGACCATATCATAAGGAAATCATAAAAAAACCACCAAGAAACTATACTGACATACAGGTGTTGCATATGTCTGTAAGTTTTTTTTTTTTAAGTGTGGTTCTGAAAATTCTTTAAATAATACCTACATATGTAAGTAACTGGAAGTATGCTATGATGGTATATTGAATATTGGTTCATATTAATTTCTGATATATGTATGTATATTTTACAAATTCAACTAAGTTCATGAATTCAGAACAACCTATTGTACAGAAACAACACCTTCAACGTATAGCAGATCACCATATACTTTAGTGTCCTAGTTTAAGCTTCATTTATTGCCCACTATTTCAATTTTTGTAAATTTTTTATGAATTGCAAATAAACATATAGCACATCTAACAGCGTTTTTCGTTGATATCAATTGATTCCAAACAATGTTTAGATGAAAACTAACATCCTGATCACAAAGCAAAACCATACTTTTGTTTTGTCGCTCAGGATGTTTGTTTTCTGATAGAAACAAAGTCAATATTGGAATGCAATACGAGAAAGAGAATTCGAATTTCGCGCCCCTCAATCAAAAAACAGAAAACTGTTATCAAAAAGTTTTCCTGTATTGACAGTGCGTTTTTAGCGCCATCTCATTGTCACGCGTGTTTTCACTGGCCAAAATGTAGTCGGTTTTTAGTACTAGCGATATGAGGGCGTTTCTTATCTGTCTACTCTATAATCTTTGATAAATTGATTCGAGCCGTAACAATAATATTCTGAAATGTGCGGGATATTATATCTTAATTTTTTGGGGTTGATTATCCAATAGGGTTGATGGGTGAGGTGTGACTCAATGTGAAGCCTACAATGCGAAAATTCCATTGAAAATTCTTACGAATATTATAATAGTGGATTCAGTATACACTGTGAGTCTTTGACTCGTACAAATGTTTCTTGAGGTCACAAGAAACACTTTTTTCCTTTATCATTTTTTCCGAATCGGCTCGGCTTAAAAGATGCAAGCTGTTGAAAAAACCATTAAAAAATGTTATTTTTAGTTCTATCCTACAAACGGCTTTATCGAATGAAATGAATTTCGGTATATAGTTTTTCATATATTTGATTTATCTTTCTCGAACACAAGATATCACCCACGTCTTCCAGTTTTCTCATTATGACCATTACGTACCACAAAAATACCAAATTCAAAGAACACAACACTTGAAGCTAAGTTGGACGTATCTGAAGAATATTTGAACGTTTTATAAAATAAACGTATTCCTCGTATTTTCTCCTATAATGCGCAGTTTTCGAGTAATTTGATGTTCCAAAATTGAAAAGTATCGGTGAAATTTGAAAATTTGGGTACTTTGGCTGAATACAACTATGTTTAAAAAATCCACAGATGTGTAGTGTCACAGATTTAGCTAATTATTTTGAAGGTAATTCTGTTTTTCCACAGCTTATTATGATAACTTTAAATAGCTATATCTGTTTATCAGGACCAAATAGGAAAAAAGTGTCTCTTTTGACCTCAAGAATCTACTGTTAAAATATTTGTACAAGTGTCTGTGAACAAATGCGAAGAACCTAAGGAGATGGTTCCTGAAAATAAGTAGTTTTTAATTTTTTTATATCTCATAACTTTATTATTCTGGGATGAAAATAACAACCCCTTATGATTTTCCTTCAAAAAATTGTTTTCGTGGGATATATTTTCGAAAAATAAAATTCTCTTATGGTTTATCATTCAATTCTGAAGAGAAAAAGTCTCTTGCAAAATTTCGATACAGTTCATACTTTTCTCGGAATAAATAAAAACTTACAAACAGTTCTGATCACTGTTCATTCCATTTCATCGTATAAGTGTTCCATAAAATGCTTACCTTCCGCTAAAATACATGCGTCAACTCTCATAGACCTTCTTTGTATAATACTGCTTGTGAGTTTTCATTTATTCCGAGAAAAGTATCGACTGTATCGAAATTTTGCATGAGACATTTTTCTCCAGAATTGAATGGGAAACCATTTTAAAAAATCTATCCCACAAAAACAATTTTTGAAGGAAAATAATAAAGGGTTGATATTTTCAACCCCTAATAATAAAGTTATGAGATCTAAAAGAATTGTGTGAGTAATATCTACTTAGTGCTTCATATTATGTATAGTTTTATGACTCAGTGTTTTTTAGAACCCGTAAAAAAAAGGGTATACCTTGGGAGGGAGGTCGATTTCGAAAAAAAATTATAAGAACTACCCCTGCTTATTTTCCCCAAGTCCCTAGCATTTTTTCACAGACACCCTATTGGATGATCCTAGTAAATATCTACTGTTATTATTTCTTAGGGTGTGAAGGTTCGACCGAAATAAGAACACTCAGTGCCTTTACGTCGACCTTGTAGCTTCGTGACCTGAAGATGCTTTCAAATAAAAGCGAAACGTCGGCTTAGAAGCAAAAAGTGTTCTTGTTTCGATCGATCCTTCACAACCAAAGAAATAATCACAGTAGATTAATGGGAATGTCCGTGTGTTTGTTAGTTTGTATACAGGGTGGTCCAATGAAATTTTAACATCTCGATTTTCCTACTTTAAAATGAAAATGTGGAAAATTGCTAGGATCCGTCAATGATCATGTAGCAATGGATCCGACATTTAGTACTAAGAAATTGTCCGATGTATCTGGTGTTTCACGTACAACAATCATGGGAATTTTTAAACAAATTTACCCGCGAGTTGTCTAGCAATCTGATATTCCTGGCGATTATTATTAGTAATTGTTATAATTTGATCAATTCAGTCAAGGATCCTCACCTAACTCCTCGTTCAGGGTGGTAGTTCTGGCTTTGGCATGGGTCCCGCTCTTCTCATGGTACATCTGCTCGTCCCAGTTGATCAAAAAACTCTGTACGAAACGTATAACCTCGACAGATACGTAGAGCGATATGGGAACTACAGTGTTCAGTACGATGGCGTAGGAAAAGAAAACTAGTAAAGCTATGATTGTGGCACCGGCTAAAGGATCCGAAGGCACCAGACTGTCCCAGGGCAAGAATTTCTGAAAGTACTGTCCCACCAGAGACTCCCATATGCCGCACGCGACCATACAGAAAAGGCACATTGACAATAAGAAAAATACTATCTGAAACAAAAAAATTAAAAAAAGGTTATTATGTATTTATTATTGCTATCGTTTTTCAACCCCATTTTTACGAAGGGTAAGACTATGTGGACAACTTTGAACTAAAATAAAATATTTTGTGAATAATTTAGAAGAATTTTATTGGCGAGTTTTTGAACCCAAAGCTGTGCTACAACCAAGCGTTTGGACTCAGAACATCAACCTTCAAAATTCTATAGTCTACTAGAAAACAAATATTTTAACAAATTTCAAGACCTCTATGAAATAGTCACAGAAATAAGATGGGTGAAGTTGTCACTGGAACTCCAGTGACAGTCAATTGAGGTGAGGAAAAATGTAACACTCACCCCTATAATTAAAAAATTAAGTAGTCTATCTATGCTTGTCCGTTTGAACTTGGTCTTGCCGCTGTTCTGCATCAGCTTCGTGTCTTTGCCAGCAAAGACGACGACGCCGTAGCACCAGTTTGTGTTCCTCAGCACGCAGCCTCTCAAGATGATCTTGTCATTGTCCAGGGGGTACTGCTTGTTCTTGAGTGTGAGCACACCTTCGAATTTGTTCAGAAGGTTGTTGGGTGGCTCGCATATTATGTCGCCTTCGAACCTGCTCAGCAGGTCGTTATCCTCGCCCATGACGGCGGTCTCGACAAGGCATTGGCGACATTTCAAATTGGTTTCCCTTGAAAATGAACAAAATTGAAAAACGTTGCTTGCAAAAAACTCGAATCGGCATTACCCGTCCAACTCTGACGTTTCTATGTAGCATAGACCGTTTGGCTCGCTGCTGGTTAACAGCAAAATATCGGCAGCGACAAACTGATTGTTGTCCATACGGATAACATCGCCTACTTGGACGTTGGACCATCGTTCCTGTACAAGTTGACCTTTTCGGACCACTCTGGATTTTCTGTTATTCACATGGGAATCCGATAAATGTCTTTGCTGAAAAAAAAAGCGTTAATCACAATTGTGAGGTAAGAAACATATAACTTGTCAAATCTGGCATTTAGTATACTAAAGTCTGATTGGTTGCAGCATATACATTTCTCAAAAGTAGTTTTTTATCATCTAGTATTATCTTCTCGCTATTCGTTGAGGAAAAAAAGTGGAGATTTACTTACAATATCATCGTAGGCATCCTTGACCGCCGTCAACCCTAAAACTCCAATTAAGGGTAGAGCTGTAGTCACTGGAGTCAAACTGCTAATAGCTGGAATTAGCTGCAGGACAAGAAGGCACAAAAAATAGAAGTTGGCCAGTCGTTGGAATTGTTCGAACAAGTTCAGAGGCAGGAATGTAAGGAGAGAATACTTTGATGTTTTGATGTAGTTGTTCTAGAAAATAAAGTGTTATGGTTAAATTAACAAATGAACACTTTGAACCAAGACTTTAAAATTAAAATATTTCAGCCATAGAAGATTTATCTAAAATAAATAATCTTTATTTTTAACTGCTGACAAGAAAAAATTATAAATTACGTCTCAAATATAGAATTTTAAACTCAATTTTTCATCATTTAGATCAAATGAATGAAAAAATCAATGTTATAGGCTTATCTGCAAGGTAATGAAATGAAAAGTGCACGATTGGATTGACGTGTCTGAACCCACAGTTTCGGTAGATTTTTTTAAATTGTCCAGCCTGTGTATGCAGAGAAGATGTAATTTCAGCTCACAATTCGAAATTTTAAACTTTGGACAGTGAAATTTTTCTTCAACAAATTTAAATGAACTTCCAAAAAGTTCCAATAACATAGAAGAACTGAAAACCGAACTTTCCAAATTAGTGAGATATTGAAATGAACCTAAGCTAAACATTTGAATATAATTCTTTAATCAGTTTGTTCCAATTTAGAACTAATTGCGATGATGAAAACACGAAGAAATTAAATTAAAATATTTAGCCATTCCGTATGATAACTTGAACATTTTTCTATAAAATATTCAAAATTCCCCTCACTACTTACCGCATAGCGAAACTGAGAATTGTATTGTTTATCATTAGCTCTAATTCTTCTTTGATTATCTGAAAAAAACAGATACAATTTTATTGGAATGTTATTTATGTAAATTTGAGTTTCTGTTTAATATTTGAAATGGCATAAGTTTGAAACTCAAAAGTTATTTGGATATTTATGAACTGTAAACTATGTAGTACATAACAACAACATTCACTTATTCACTGTGAAAACATTTGTACGAGGAAATTCGAAGAAACAGGTTTTTCCTTAAATTAAAACAATATTGATGTATCAATAAATTTAGAAATATGTGATGTAAGAAGAAGTGAATGATCGTAGGAAAATGATATAACGGAAATTTTTCTTTCTTGTGTTTAATAAATAAAAAATATTTTCACTTTGGGAAATGCAACTCAATTTGTAACTTAGTCAACCACCTTTAATGAAAAAAATTTCTTGTCTCCAATGAAATATTCTACCTGTCTCTTCCTCATTCCACCAAGAAATGAAAATTTGGCGAAGAATGCGCACATTTCTAACCAGACGAGATGCTTGAATTATGGTTGAATAACAATGGTGTTCTTCTAAAAACTCATATTTGTACACTTTTGCCCAATTCAAACCTGACATTTAGAATGTCAGGAATGATAAAAGTATTGTCAAATGAGATTTGTGATCAACTGGTAAATCTTTTACTTCAAAAATTACATTTGAATAACATAAGACGAATGAAAACTGTACATTTCTATATGTAACCGAGAACTGTGTACAAGAGAAGTACACACAATGATAAAGCTTACCGCAAGGTACATAGCCCCTACGGAAATCTTTGGAACAATGTGCTCCTTGATCAGACACATTACTTTTGTGAGTTCCGTTCCTACGTAACAATTTGCTGAACACACTAAAGATTGATTCGCTCAAATTCCAAGTCCTAGTTTGTCTGGAAGAACTGCTGCTGGCATTGCTTGGTCTATCGATAGAATTACTTGGATGCTCTGATTGCAAGACGCTCTTTTCAGTTTTCTGTTTACATTTTTTTCTCGTATGCTTTCGATTCGACGGGTGTTCGTTTTCGTCGTAAACCTCGAACACTTCCAATTCGTAATCCATTCTTCTTTGCAAGAGATCATTTGATTTTCAATTCATGAATCATTATTTAATTGCCAGTAAACTATCAACAATTTAATCACTTAATTTCAATTCCTCACAGCACCCGATCGAACCGCCAGTTGTCGCTTTAACCTCACTGACTGGTCCCATAATATACAGAACAAAGTAAAAGTAGAATTCTTTTCTAAAATCAAACGTTATTTTAATTTGGAATTTTGGATTTATTAATTAAAAACATTCGTAACACCTAATAAGATGTCACATCGCCAAAAAACCTAAAAGACAGTCGTCAGATTTGTCTATGGATTTGACGTTCCTGTTATTCTGACGCAGAAAATAGCAGTCTGAAGTTAGCCGTCAGCAAGGTCGGGATTTCGAGGGATGTCCAAAGTCACAGTTATCACTGCAGACTATATGTCTATAATACTGAAACAAGATACATAGTTCACCGAGTAAATCATTACGTATTTATGCGATCATGCATCAGCTTTTCCTGGATAACCATATAAGAAATTAAAAAGATAGGAAATTTTTTATTTTATACGTTTATTTTGATTATCAAAGTGAGAATTATTACTGGAACTGGTAGATCTTCACCTCTTCAATAGTTACCAATTCTTTCATTGTATCACCCCTTCTTATTCGTAGACAGAGTGCAGTTATAAATTCGTATATTTCTTATAGACCTCCAAGACCTTTCAAATCAGGTATCATTCAACCCCCTCCTCTATTCAATTTTGAGGGGTTGAAGTTCAATCACCATGGGATAAGAAATATACGGGATGGCCCATTTGAGCTCAAAAATTGATTTTTGGCGAAAACGGTTCATCGAAACTACGGTTTTTAATACACCGTTGTGAAGAGGCTTCCAAGACCTTTCAAATGAAGTTTCACTCAACCCCTCTCCCCTATTCAATTTTGAGGGGTTGAAGCGCCTCTTCTTAGTTGGTCATTCAAGCCTCAAATATACGTCAAAAGATGTCCCCCAAACGAAATTATTCGACGTATTTCGAGAAATTTTTCCAATCACTATGGGATAAGAAATATACGGGGTGGCTTATTTGAGGTAAAAAACTGATTTTCCGCAAAAACGGTTCATCAAAATTACGTATTTCTTACACTGTTTCAAAGAGGCCTCCAATACCTTTAAAATGAAGTATCACTCAACCAACCCCTCTTCCCTATTTAATTTTGAGGGGTTGAAGCGCCCCTTCTAAGGGGGTTGATCGTTCAAGCCTCGAATATACGTTAATAGATGTCCCCCAAACAAAATCATTCGACGTATTTCGGGAAATTTTTCCAATCACTATGGGATAAGAAATATACGGGATGGCTCATCGTCTGAGATGGAACACCCCTGTAGATATATATCAAAGTGTTCTCCATCAGAAGAAATATTCTCAATTTCCGCTGGTATCATAAGAAATGTCGATAAAAACAGAACAGTTTCACTAATACGAGTATGTATCTTCAAACCTCAAAAATTGCATGTTTGAATGTCATAATCTCAGTGAATGAGTTCGATTGAATTCCAATATCGATACCTTTCAAAACAAATTCAGTCTTGGAGTAGACAACTTTCTAGATACATATCTACAATTCCTCAAAAAAAAAATCCTGGAAAGTCTTCAATGTCGCACGATCAGCTGGAAATTCCCACCAACGACCCAGTTTCAGTATCTATACAACAAGTCCAAGGTATGAATCATAAATGATTCAGCCCTATCCTCACCAGATCGAAAATTATTATAACTCATGAATAAAGGAGAAACGATGATGCGCAAGGTCAAGGGTGGACAGTCAATACGGCGTTTTGTTACTTTCCACAGCCACAGCTATCGGGGTAAATTACTATATGACGTGTTCGACAAAACTTGGTTTGCAACGATCAATGAATCACGATTGTTGTGTTATTTTATTCGATATCACTTTGTTGTTAATGCACGTTTCGGAAATGCTTCGAAACTAAGGGTGTCTAGCTACCGTATCGACCGCAAGGGATGAACGATATTTGATGAATAAATTTCCATTTTGGTTCGTCCAAAACGAAAGGGACTCACATTTTTTGATACCTTATCGAATTTTAATGGTCTCATAGCTACTTGCCCTTCAACGTTCAATGCATGAAAATTTTTTCGGTAACTACAATGGAAGTCATGATGTACGTTTTTAACTTTTATTTATACGAAAACTTTAGATTTACGAATGTATTGTCGTTCCATTAATGCGAGCTTGCCATGAATCAGCGCAGAAATTCCCAGATAGGTTGAAACATTAACACAAACTGTAGACGGGTTTCGAGATTTTTGTCCCTCATCACTACAGTGTAGTGTTGAACATCTCAACCGGAGCATGGTGTCCCTAAGCGAAATTGGAGGAGCGCCATGAGGGTTATTTTTCAATCCTAATCGAGGCTCGCCTGTCCCACCAAGACTTAACCAACCTTCACTTACTCAGTAGAATCCCAAACGCAAGACAGTTGTCTCTGCCCACACCCATCCATACAATACCATCACTAACCTGAAGTCAACGATAGTACAACTATTCGCCAAGATTCAGATTGTATTGGTTGGCCAATCGCTTTTTAGAGGTTGAATATAATAGTTGGGGAGCCGAAGAGGGAAATTCGGGATTTAATCGAGCGTGTAAGATCAAGGATCAAGGGCGGATTTAGGATCTTTCTATGCATACTTGAACTCTTAAAAATAAACTTGAAGTTCATTTCTCACAGTTACTGTTGATTTTCTTGCTCATCTGCCCGTTGTGCCCCCCCCCCCCCCAGAAAAGAATCCTGGATCCGCCCTTGTGTAAGATTAATACAAGGAGAGATACCTTGGACCCTGTAGAGTACCTCGACCAGAAATTAGACCTGTATATAGGGGGAATTGTTTAGGACAGCCTATCAGAATAGTAAAAAAAAACGATCATTGTACATACTCGAGAGTGTCAGATTAAGATATATGTGGTTAATACCATGTTGAAAAGTATACAGGGTGGCCATTTGAAAACGAAACAGACGAGATTACAGACGAAATAAAGTTTTTCGATAGAAATGCTCGGACAGGTCGATTTCTGTTTCGAGGGGGACAACTTAAGATGTAGGTTACGGACGCATAGCACTTCAACCCTTGCTACTACAACCCTAACACCCAATTTTTGAATAGGGAAGATGGGGTGAGTGATACCTCATTTGAAAGGTATTTTTATACTGATTTCAGCACAGTAATTGTTTTTTCATTTTATGCATTAGTTCTCGAAATATTCTTAACTAAGTATTTGAAAATGAAGTGGTGTTTTCATGGCACTTGTAGTGTTTTTTTGTGAAAAATCGACATTTTGAGCTTCAAAACAACCATGACTGTGGCTTTCTTCCTCCAATCCACTGACATAGAAATCTTTAATCAAGATGTCGAACAAACAAAACGTATTGCGAAGGAGCTCAATCTTGCTGAAACTCAATCTAAATTATCTTCGATATAATTTGCAGTATTTCCAATAACATGCGGTAACACTTGATCGATAGAAATCTCCAAAAAGTCCAAATACGTACATATCTCTAATCAGATTACCAGGTAAGAAAATCAAATCATTAATGATGCCACAGAAATATTCCAGTCCCAATTCGTGAAACGATTTCCGACTTAATTATGAAGTGTTTTCTCAGTTGGCTTCAATAATGTTTTCATTTTGTTGATTATTGAATTCATATCTTTTTCAAAAAAATGAGAGATATGTACGTATTTGGACTTTTTGGAGATTGATATCGATCAAGTGTTACCGCATGTTATTGGAAATACTGCAAATTATATCGAAGATAATTTAGATTGAGTTTCAGCAAGATTGAGCTCCTTCGCAATAGGCTTTGTTTGTTCGACATCTTGATTAAAGATTTCTATGTCAGTGGATTGGAGGAAGGAAGCCACAGTCATGGTTGTTTTGAAGCTCAAAATGTCGATTTTTCACAAAAAAACACTTCAAGTGCCATGAAAACACCACTTCATTTTCAAATACTTAGTTAAGAATATTTCAAGAACTAATGCATAAAATGAAAAAACAATTACTGTGCTGAAATCAGTATAAAAATACCTTTCAAATGAGGTATCACTCACCCCATCTTCCCTATTCAAAAATTGGGGGTGAGGGTTGTAGTAGGAAGGGTTGAAGCGCTATGCGTCCGTAACCTACATCTTAAGTTGTCCCCCTCGAAACAGAAATCGACCTGTCCGAGCATTTCTATCGAAAAAATTTATTTCGTCTGTAATCTCGTCTGTTTCGTTTTCAAATGGCCACCCTGTATATTCTCCTAATTTTACAATTTAAGCGTGACCAAAATGTGTGGTAGGGCGCCAAACTTGCAAAAAAAAACGTCACTTGTACATTCTCGAGCGCGTTGGCTTTTTTATTTTGAAGCTAATGATTCAAGAATAACGGAAAAAATATAATATAATCTGACAGTTCCAGCAATCCGAAACAATAAAAATTGTCCATAAATGTGACAAAAATCAGTTTTTTTGAATTATCTCCTCCCCTGGGCTTCAAATATTTTCCGCATTCATTATAAAAGTTGTAGAACATAACATTTTCTACAAATTTAGTCTAAAGCAATTTTTTCTACGTTCAAACGTTTTTGAGATATATGGCGATTAATGTACATTAGACTGTACACATTGACCTTGGCCTTTCTTATGTGTGGCTAGGTTCCTCGCCCTTATCGTCCTCTAACTCGAAAACGGTTAAGAGTAGGCAAAATTGCTTCCGACGGAAGTTGTATAGAATTTTATTATCTACAATTTTCATGATGAATACAAAAACGATTAGAGGTACAGGCAAGGAGATATTCGAAAAAAATGCATTTTCATCATCTTCAAAGTGTCAGATTGAGAAAACCCCCCTGATTAGTGTCAGATTAATGGGTCAACACGTCTACAACACCAAGATTAACCATCTGTATGAAAATCTGACACGCTCGAGTATGTACACCTGACGATTTTTTTTACATCTTTGAGAACCTGCATATGCCACCGCTGAAAGTGCATACTTCATAGAACCTTTTTTTTTTCTACCAGCTAATCTTCAAAATCCACTAGGATTTAGTATCGTCGGCTCCGCAACTATAATATTAAGATTCATATGTGATAGATGTATGGTTAGTATGGTAAATTTTCCCTCGAAAAACATATGACATTTCACTTTTTCGATCAGGTAGAATCTTTATTTTGTTTATTCCCTACTATGTATGTTGTAGTTCTTAGCCAGTCTTGCTTACTGCTGCAATTTCAAGCAGGTTAACCTTATGTAGACACCTGACTCAATACATTATAGTACACAGACCATTTTTTTTTATTAACCATTATATTTTATTACATGCAGGGCCGGATTAAGACCACTTGGCGCCCGGGGCACAAGATATTTTTTCGCCCCCCCCTCCCCCATATTACAATAATGATCATTCAATAAAAAAGGAACCTCTAGAGATATTTTCATAATGAAGTTTTTTCATCGAAAAGTAAAAGCCAGCAAAAATTATGAAGAACATTTTTCAATTCACCTCTTTTATATGAACTTAGTATCGCTGAGTCGAAAATTAAGAGTAAACCAATTAAACATTCTTAACAAAGAATGTATTAGACTGTTCAATATTCGCAAAAAATTCCTGCAAAATTTAAATTTTTTTCATACAGCCGTTTTTTTTGTGTTTCACGAGACTGAATTTCTGAAAACAATCGCAGTTTTATTTTTTATTCGCTATAATATCGGAAAAATGATATTTTTTCTCTACTTTTCAGCATTTGAGATTACAGAAAAAAAATACATATTCTCAAAATTTCTGCAGCTCTTCCTATTTCCTCCCAATCATCAAATTCAAAATGTTTTTTATTAAATCTTCGTTTGTGGTATACTATATGACTCATTGTTCCCAAAATAAAATTCTATCAAACTCCCTCGTTCTGACTGGGTCATTTCAACTTGTTCGTCAGTCGTACTCACTAACGAACATTCAAAATACTCACAGATTTATTTCCTTTGAGCTTGCGTTTAAAACAGACAACTATCGGATCGCTCCGAACGACGCAGGGGTTCAGTTCCCAATACGTCCACACTGACAAACCGACGACGGAAGTCATAAAATTTGGGGTTGGGATTTTCATTGACGTTGAACGAACCGTTTTTTAGTGAGTACGCGCCCGAACATAATGAAAAATTCAAGAATATTCAATTTTAAAAAAAAAACAAAACGTTTCTCATATTTTTCAGACAGAAAAGTTGGTAATTATGGAACACAACATATTTTCAAAATACATATCGCAAAATAATCCCTGCAACCAGGAGAGCGTGGAATGGTGGTCGAAATTCACTTGGGGGCATCAAAATTTTTAAAGAATTTAATCAACAGTTGAATTGAGCTTTGTGTGCCTTTGTGATTGCCCCACTTGGTCTAAACACTCTTATTCCATTCACTTTTATCTTCGCACAATGAACACCCTTCAATGAAATATATTATGACGTAAATCGACAGTACTATTAAAAATATAAAAACAGAAACAATAAAATAAAATCACATTCCCGGCCAATGCTTCTGGGAATGCCGCAATCGGCATTCACAGAAGCGTCCATTTCCATACCGCAAAAATTCGTTTTAGATGCGTGCGCTTTCTATTCACCCTGTATTGCTGACTAGTCACAATCAAAGATTATAGAGTTAGTTAACTCTATAATCTTTGGTCACAATATTCCCGAATGAATAGAATGCGCTGGAGCTCGGGCATCGAAGAGGCGGTGGGGAAATAGGCAACGGTTCGTTTGGAAAGTACACCGAAAGTATATGACGACTGATATCGATCGAAACCGTATGTTTCTATTATTTGGAATCGGTAATCGGTTTTCTCTATTTCAGTGATTTCCGTATTTAGATAGGTTACTTACAATGAATTCGCCCCGAATACTGAATTCGCCCGGGGCAATTGCCCTTTTTGCCCTGGGGTTAATCCGGCCCTGATTACATGTAGTTACGCAAATTATACACAGCAGTGTTTTAGAGGTAGTCAAATACGCATAATATAGTATATTAGCGTTTTGCAATAATATAACTTCATAATTTAAAAACTGTGAGTACTCACCTATCGATTGTTTTCTGGCACTTCGTATCGACTGTCTCGCCATATCAGGTCGGAACGTAGACTTCAAATCCAAAAAATCAGTATAAAACCTATGAGCTACGATATGCTAATCTTGTTCCTAGTCGTAAGGACACTTCAGTCTATCCTAAATCAGGTATACAGACGTTTCTGTTCTCTATAAGGACACTTTTTCAATTTGTACAAGTAATATAAAAAAATCACAATGTTGGGTAAACGTTTAAAAGACAGGCTGGCAAGAAAGGATCTCTAGTCGAGATTAGGTTAGCGGAAAAATTGTAAAAATGGCATAACTGCCTAACGTCGATATGTTGGGTTCTTAGAGTCGATGAGGATGGCGAGTTTGACGAGAGGGATTGGTCGTAGCCTGAGTCGCGTTGTCTTTCTTTGCTGGATGAACCTGGTGGCGGGATACTGGAGGCAACCATGGGTGCCGAGAGAGGCGAATGTGCCAGCCATGGACCAATCTGAAACAAAGGTGTGCTGCATTAGAATATTATTAAAATCAGACATCATTAATAAAGGGAAAATTTCTTTTATAGTAGGGGAGCCCAAGAGGGAAATTGGGGATTTACACGAGCGTATCAGGGGAGATACCTTGGACCCTGTATATAGATTACTTCTACCAAAAATTAGACCTGCATATGTGGTTAATTACATGTTTTAAAGTAGACATTCTCTTAATCTGACATATTGAGCGTGACGAAAATGTGTAGGAGGGCGTCAAACTTGCAAAAAAAAACGTCACGTGTACATTGTACATTCTCGAGCTCAGTGGCTTTTTTTCTTATTTTGGAGCTAATGATTCAAGAATAACGGGAAAAATATAATCTTACAGTTTCAGCAAGCCGAAACAATAAGAATTGTCCATAAGGGTCACAAAAATCAGTTTTTTTAATTATCTCCTCTCTGGGCTTCAAATCATTTTCGCATTCATTATAAAAGTTGTGGAGCATAACATTTTCTACAAATTTTGTCCGAAGCAATTTTTTCTACGTTTGAAAAGTTTTTGAGATACATGGCGATAAATATTCATTAGACTGGGTTTCTACGTTGACCTTGGACTTTCGCATGTGTGGCTAAGCTCCTCGCTCTTATCACCCTCTAACTCGAAAACGGTTGAGAGTATGTAAAATTGCTTCAGGCGAAAGTTGTATAAAATTTTATTATCAACAACTTTCATGATGAATACAGAAACGATAGAGGTACAGGAAGGAAGATATTTGAAAAAAATGCCTTGTTATCATCTTCAAACTGTCAGATTAAGAAAACCCTGATTAGTGTCAGATTAATGACACTAATCACTGATTAATGGAAATTAACCATCTGTATGAAAATCAGACACCCTCGAGTATGCCTGTAAGTAACGATTTTTTTTGAATTTTTAAAAGACCGCTGTGACCTTGCGTAGCGTTCGAATTGTCAGTCTCTTGAAAAGTTCCCCAACTATTAGTCGAAATTAATTCAGACCATCATTCAAAGGTCCAAAGGCCAGACTATTCTATCGAAGAGGAGTAGATGCTGACCATGGTTTCGGTCTTATTTGACCTCGTCAGAGCAACACAATTCTAACAATTGATCGACTGTTATAAGATGCCGGTAGAAGTTTGGAAGTAATAACAATAACAAAATTATCATATCAATGTACACTTTATTTATAAATATTCTGCAAGTGCAATTCAAACATCAACATTTCAGAAGATTTTTGTTGGAACTCCAGACGTCTCTAGACATTTTGCAGATTTGAAATTATGTCTGGAGCTCAAGAGGATATAGAAACGAGGGGCAATAGCCCTGCAGTCACGACACGCCAAAATTATAACTTTGTTTTCATTCAAACTTCGGACGGTTCCGGATCGGTCAGAAGTGGAAAAGCAGTGGTTTGGGATGCAACACGCGAGTTCACGTTTAATAAATGAATGGGCGATCTGCGACTGTCCGAGAATGAGAACAGGAGGCAGATACAAGAGTTTGTTTTTGGTTCTACGTTGACAGATTAAGTCAAAATGACTTATGTCAAACTCCTGTCAAACATCGTCAAATGAGAAATACATCATTGAAGAATATTTCACTATTTACTTCTTTGTGTTTTCCTAGCAATCCGAATGAAAATAGTGCTTGTTTTATTAAAATTGATCAAAGTTATGTAAACATTACGATGATAGCTTAGAGTCTGGAAATTGAAATTTGACTGGTACAATTGGTACAAATATTCCAACAGTAGATTCTTGAGGTAAAAAGAAACACAGCTTTCCTTTACCATTTTTTCCGATTCGGCCCTGATAAAAAGATATAGCCATATAGCCATAATGAGCTGCCCCATCCTTGGAAAAACAAAATTACCTTCAGAACAACTTGCTGAATCTGTGACACTACGCATCTGTGGATCATTTAAATAGAGTTGTATGCAGCCAAAGTACCCAATTTTTCAAATTTCACACCTGCTTTTAATTTTTGAACATCAAATTAGACGAAAACGGCGCATTATACGAGAAAACATGAGGAATACTTTTATTTTACAAAACGATTAAATATTCATTACATAGCGTCTATCTTAGTTTCAAGAAAAGGGTTCTTTGAATTTGTGGTATTTTTATGGTACGTAATGGTCATAATGAGAAAACTAGACGACGTGGGTGATATCTTGTGTTCGAAAAAAATTCATCAAATGAATGAAAACCTATATTCGGAAATTCATTTCATTCGATGGAACCGTTTGTGAGATATAACTGAAAATAACAATTTTTTATGGCTTTTGAATAGCCTGTATCTTTTTACACTCGCCGAAAAACAGAAATCGAACATGTAGTTTTGATTACCATTTCTTTTCTTGTGGTATGTGTAGGATGTCCTAAAGCACAATTCAAAATTATTGTCACATATACAGGGTCTTCGAAAACAAAGGTATGGACCAAAGTTACACTTTTTTGAATGTAACACTCTGTATTTGACCTCAAAAATGGAATGGCAAGCTCAAATTATGATGATTTTTTTCAGATCACTTTTACCTTCGAAACTATATTCATAAAATTTTCCTACATCTAAACCTGATAGTTTCAGGTTTAGATGTAGCTTTGGTCTATATCTTTGTTTTCAAACACCCTGTATATATGACTATAATTTTTAATTGTGCTTTGGGACATCCTGCACACACCACAAGAAAAGAAAATATGATGAAAATATCTTCATTTACTTCATCAAAATGAGCGCTGCGTCAGGGTTGGGCCACCTGGTAT
Organism: Coccinella septempunctata; assembly: GCF_907165205.1. Taxonomy (NCBI): domain Eukaryota; kingdom Metazoa; phylum Arthropoda; class Insecta; order Coleoptera; family Coccinellidae; genus Coccinella; species Coccinella septempunctata. The sequence goes on from NC_058196.1 coordinate 20,996,821, forward strand.
ATAAGAAATCGTGTTTTTATTTTCCCTTTTATATTATGCACTTGAATTTTTGAGCAGTGCACAGTGTACTTCATTTTACTGGAATATTGCGTGTAGCTTCTATTTGAAATTGATCACTAATCTGTAGGTGAAGTAAATGCAATTCAACTTCCTAGAATCAAGATATTCGATCGCCCTTGCTTAGCACGGTGCAGGGTGCAGTTTCAAAGCATTAGCTCGAAGCAAGCAGCGTAAAATCTGATTATAATTTGAGAAGATAAAGCCCAAAGAACACCCCTAATGAACTGCATGGAAGGAACATTAAACAAATGGGAACAAAAATCCGGAACTAGTAATCTGCATCAACTTTTTTTAATTTTTGCAATATAACGAAGTTACTTACTCCGAACCCTTTCATGCAAAAATTGCCGAGATTTGCCACGTTCACATGTCCTGGGAGCGCCGGGTAGGCTTGCGTGACTGGAGATTTACAATCCTGGGCCATTTGCAGGTCGCGAAATTAGCTAACGCACCCTTCCTTTTTATTCGTTGGGGCGATAATGGAAATGGACGTGAACTGCAATCGTTGATTAACCCCCCGACCTTGACATGGAAATCTGAGTATTGTTTTCTATTGGGTCATAGCCGGAACCGGGCAATAATGGTTTTGCGGAAGGGGCAATAAGAAAGCATTCTTTGGGAAATAATGGGAGCGACTGACTTCGCAAAGTATAGGGTGGATACTTTCTAGGAGATATAAAATAAAATAGAATCGTTCGAATAGCTGCGGTTTCTTGGCAATGATCTGATTGGTCGAGAAGTTCAGTGTAAATTAAAAGTGAATTAAGTAATAATAATAAAGAGAATGTTCCGGAACAGGGGTAGGTGGTTGTTTTCAGGGGTGAAAAATTATTTTTACGATTTCCGATTAAACCCGGTAAATTCTATGGGGAGTACAGAGGAGAGTTGAACTCCTTTTCACTCTGAAGCCACTGAAGTTGTATATGTAAATGGTAGTAACTCATTTTATTGCGTGAAGATATCATGCCCAAATAGGTAACGATAGAAATAATAGTAGGGTGATGGTGAGATGAACATTTTGAGTACAGCGATTCTTTTTTTTAGGAACCAAAAGTTGGCTCATGTCTCCCTAACCCATGGGAAAATTGAAGAGGGCTCGAGGGAGACTTGACCATAAGTTTGTTTATCAGGAAAAACATGGAAAGAAAACAATTTTCAATGACCAACGATTGTCTATGTCAAGGTTTTCACCATCAGATGTATCAACGATGAAATATCTACATATTTTCTATTTCAGAGTCACTCTCAGTTATTTACGAGATGTTTTTTACATTTTTGAATATTTGTTTATTTTTATATTTATTTCTATTATTCCATTTTTTTAAATAAACTAGTATCTGAACTCAGTGCGGGAAACTTGGACCACTGATCATTTCTCCCGACCATAGCATGGGTTGAGTCTCCCGCATTCCCTTTTGGTCTATTCAACATATGTTTTCTTGAAACTTTTACAGCTTTTATTAAAAAGGCTCATCGTTTGTAAAACAATATTAATCAATGAAAGCATTAAAACTAAATAACACCACGCACCTATCAAAGGTTTCAGACAGTGTAACAAACAAAAATTATTCTATTTCCAACATCCTAAAAAAATAACAAAATCACGTTCAACCCTTTCACTCCCGAACTCTTCTGATGGCGGCCAAAATATAGCCGCCACTAGTTGTGCCTTGTTACGAGTATGTACCATAATACGATAACGGTAGCTCGAAATTTGAACTGAATTATTTGAGGTGGTTCAAGTCTCCTACCTGAGCAAGTCTCCCGGACTCCCCCTACCTCCTGTCAAAAAATTCGAATGTGAGAATACTTCAAAATTGAAATAACTATACAAATTTTTTATGTATAGTATATGCTTTACAACAGAGTGAAAAAAGCCCAACTCGATTGAACTAGTAGTAATTTTTTTTGCCTATGACCTATACAGGGTGAGTCTTTGACTCGTAAAAATATTTTAACAGTAGATATAAAATATACAGTTTGTTGAAAAAACCATAAAAAAATGTTATTATTATTTCACAAACGGTTTCATCGAATGAAATGAATTTTGGAATATAGATTTTCATTTATTTGATTGATTTTTTTCGAACACAAGATATCACCCACGTCTTCCAGTTTTCTCATCATGACAATTACGTACCATAAAAATTCCCAAAATTCAAAGAACCCAACTCTTGAAACTAAGTTGGACGATATCAAATGAATACTTGGACGTTCGGTAAAAAAAAAAGTATTCTTTACATTTTTTCGTATAATGTGCCGTTTTCGAGTACAAAAGTATAAAAAATATCTGTGATATTCGGAAAATTGGGTATTTTGGCTGAATGCAACTCTGTTTAAAATATCCACAGAACCACAGATGTGTAGTGTTCTAGTGTCCAGGGGTGGAATAGCTCATTCTGAAAACTCAAAATGTCTATATCTTTTTATCAGGACCGAATCGGAAAGAATGGTATAGTAAAAAAGTGTTTCTTCTGAACTCAAGAATCTGCTATTAAAATATATAGTCAAAGAGGATGTACACTTTCGAGATTTCCAAAACAAAATCTATAACATACTGAAAATTGAGCCAATTTAACCGAAAGCCATTTTCCATAAGGCTGGTTAGGAATCCTTTTTCTTCGACAGGGAATAAAGATTTTTTCTTCTTTTTTTTCCTAAACAAGCTAATTCCTGCTCAGCATTGTCTGAGAACAGGTTTACAGATGGCCGATATGGGCTCAACCAGTCAGTCACTGTGCACCCAGGTCATTATGCACTGAGAATTTTCGGGTTAGCAATTTATACGAGTCTCTAATCTTCTTCTTAGAATTGCGATGACATTTTGAAGAAATTTTTCAACCTTAAATGTCAAACCTGACAATGACAAACGATACCAAGTTCTGGAAAATACGAAAGTGAAAAAACACAAACATGGCTGTAACGACTCATTGCAAGGAATGTGTACATGATGGTATGTTCTGGCTGAAGCTATTGGAACTCATAGTCTGCTCGATTGGAAGTATCCTTCTTTGGACCCCCTTTCACGCCTACGTCCACATAGGCCGCATATTATGCCTAGGTTTCGACGGTTACTCACTCATATGGGCGGCCTTTATTGTGCAGTATGTGTTCGATAAGAACGATAGATTTTTAGATATATGCTTCTTAATTGTTGGTTGTGTTCTTCATTTGTTGATTTTTATCGGTTCTCTCATGTACTACATGAATGAAGGTTATTTGGGAGGATTTGGTATATTAGCGTTGTTGGGCTTCATACTGATGTTGATCGATGTTATACTGAAGTTCGTGGCGAAGAATGTATCCTTGAGTGTGAAATAATATCTTATATAAAAATTTTTGAAACTTTCATCTTGATGCTTCTATTTTACATAGAATGAACCCTCTACTCAGCTGAAGATCATTAAGTAAATAAGTTTGCTTAGCTTTGGAAATTGATTAGACGGCAAGGCCCAGGACTTTTTGACCTTGGGCTTAGAGAACGTACTTTCTTGACAAAGTCAGATGTGAGACACATCCGAAGCTATTTTTTGCCAAAAACCTGTTAAGTCGAGAACTTGCAAGGCAAGTATTAGTTGGGGAGCCGAAGAGGGAAATTCGGGATTTACTCGAGCGTGTCAGATTAATATTTATAAGGATATATACCTTGGACCCTGTAGAGTTCCTCTACCAAAAATTGGACCTGTATATACGGGGAATTGTCTAGGACAGCCTGTCAGAATAGTAAAAAAAAAACGATCATTGTACATACTCGAGCGTGTCAGATTGAGATATATGAGTATGTGGTTAATTACATGTTGAAAAGTATATATTCTCTTAATCTGACAATTTAAGCGTGTCGAAAATGTGTGGGAGGCCGCCAAAGTTGCAAAAAAAAAGGTCACTTGTACATTCTCGAGCGCGATGGCGTTTTTTCTTATTTTGAAGCTAATGATAAGAATAACGGAAAAAATGTAATTTGACAGTTTTAGCAAGCCGAAACAATAAAAATTGGCCATATAGGTCACAAAAATCAGTTTTTTTTTAATTATCTCCTTCCATGGGCTTGAAATCTTTTTCGCGGTCAGTATAAAAGTTGTAGAGCATAACATTTTCTACAAATTTTGTCCTAAGCAATTTCTTCTATGTTCAAACGTTTTTGAGATATATGGCAATTAATGCGAGGTGTTTAGCGATACATGCTGAAGCGAAAATTCACTCGTTGGAAAATAGTACATTTAAGGTTAAGTCAGAGACGACACTAAAATTTTCGTGACTAATTTCGAAATTGTCATCATAGAAATACCTTGTCATTTTGACAATTGAATGAATGCAGATTAGACTGGGATTCTACATTGACCTTGCCCTTTCGCATGTGTGGCTAAGCTCCTCGCCCTTATCGCCCTCTAACTTGGGAGTATATAAAATTGCTTCAGACAAATGTTGTGTAGAATTTTATTATCTACAACTTTCATAATGAATACAAAAACGATTAGAGGTACAGGCAGGGAAATATTCGAAAAAAAGCATTTTTATCATCTTCAAAGTGTCAGATTAAGAAACCCCCCCTGATTAGTGTCAGATTAATGGGTCAACACGTCTACAACACTGAGATTAACAATCTGTATGAAAATCTGATACGCTCGAGTATGCACAAGTATCAATTTTTTTTTACATTTTCAAAGGACAGCTGTGACTTTGCGCCAAGTCCAAATTGTCAGTCCCTTGAAAAGTAGCCTCCTTTGGGTCCAATTAACATATCCTCGGCATCGTCGGCTCCCAACTAGGCATATTGTTGTTTCTGAATGTTGTCATAAAATACTGGATTGGCCATTTGAAATAAAAATATAATTAACCGTCAAACACTCTGTGCATGTCTCCAACTAACACATTTTTGAAGTTTCTACCGGCAATTGATAAACAGTTGGGTGTGATAATTTGGTGAAGGAATTACACCCTGTCTGTTTGTGGATAAACCTCGTGCCATCTTGTGCCAACGAAGTCAATTAAATAAATACTAGATCATTTTCTTCTAACCGAGATAAATTCTGGAAGAAAAAGCCAACCTGCAAATTCTATGTATTCGACAAATGTCACATCCTCAGGATGGCGCAAATACCAGATGATACTCTTTGGATGCGAATTTCCGAGTTATGTTTGTGCATACTGGGTAGTGCTCTTCTCTGCCAATTGCACAGCGTTCTGAATTACAGAGGAGGACCGTTCCTGTCCAGGATATCCCACCTTGCCTACGATGGATATACTTTAATTTGGACGGCACTACTCATCCAGTACTTTATGGACGAAAATAGAAACATTGCAGCTGAAGATATTTTTCTGGTGGTCGGTTGTACCATCCATTTGATCGTAGCACTGACAGCCATGGTCAGCTCGTTTGTGAACAAGTGCAAAGAGGTCCTGTTGTTGATGATGGGGATAATTTGCATGCTGGTGTTTGCCCTCATGTTGACGGATCTGATTTTGGGGATGAGTCGGAAAAAGCAGAACTGGCATCTCCCCAAGAATCAGGGAAATATATCTAACGAGTTTTATAATAGCGAATATGGCACTTGATGTCAAGGATTGAGTATAGATAAAAGAATATTGACTGTAGGATATTACTGTATTTCACACCACCATTCAATTCAATTCTCTTTATTAGAGAAAAATATGAATCCCTTAAGATCCTCCTTTGTAGATATAGAGGGGAAATTTATTTCAACAATGAAAATTCGGAGTGTTTTCGAAGGTGGGTGTTTTTCAACAGAAATTATATTTGGTCAAAAAATAAACTTCTCTCAAACAGCTTAGTAAGGCCTGAACAAGTCCAAGTCCGGTTCTGTCCAAATAATAGGAAAAGTTTTAACTATTCACGGAATTTGTCCAAGTTCGACAGCATAAGTTTAATGTCCGCAGTCCAACCTCACGTAGAATCTTCAGATTAGGGCCCATAAGCCCTCAAGCCCCCAAAAAATTTGTTGCTATCCGAAAAGCATATTTCTTGGTTCAGAACTGACGCATGTCTGGACTTTCTTGAATTCGGTTTTTGAAGGGGAATAGAAAAAAGAAAATTAGGATGCACGTATTTTTCTCATCATCTTGTAACATGAACGAATTTTTCGTGAAAGGTTGTTAAACCCACTGGCAGAAAATGGCTTAAGACACCCGTGTGAAAAATCCGAAGCAAAGTTCAACAACTCTCGAATAAATTGGTCTGAACTCTGAGCTATTCACAAAATCTGTTCAATGTTGACACCATTAGTTTAATGTCCGCACCCGACGTAAAAATGTGGTGAAAAGATTCAGGACACTAGTATAAAAACATCGAAGTTACGCTCAAATACTATCTACAAAATTTGTTCAAAGTTGACAGCATATATAAGTTGTCCGCAAGGTTTTACCCGACGTGAAAATGGATTAAAACATGAAAGCTAAATTAGCACTTTGACACTTGTTTATTCTTGAATAAATTTTATTTTTACAACGAGGAATTCCACAAGGATTGCCCATATATTCTCAATTATCTACTGTGTTTGAAGCTAATCTGAGGATACACCAAGTTTTTCAAATGACTCCTAATAATAATTCAGATAATTTCGAATGTACTGAACCGTTATAAACTGCTTTCCCAGAGCCTGTCTCGCCTTCCAGTGCCGTACTTGAAATTTAATGGCATCGAGTTGGACTTGGAAGGGTGATAATTCCAAAATCTTGAATATTTTATAAGGGTGAAATTATTTATATTGATGAGTTTCACCTGTGGAAAGAGACTCACTTTTAAAAACATTCTGTGCGGTTTTGAATTACCCCCTAATATTCTCAAAAAAAACCTTCAAAGGGATACCATCGTTGCAAAACAAAACGATCTAACTATTTCTTGTTGCTAAGTCTAAGAAATTTGGTATTTAAATGTTCTGAATCTTAAGTTTTGAGAAATAAATTTCGAATCTGACTGGTCCCGTTCTTTTTTGATTTCAAGACTTCATAATTTGAATGTGTTTTTTTCCTCAGAGGTTTTTGAAAAAAAAAATCCTCGAAGGCTGAGCGAGATTCCTTTTGTTAATCATTTCAAAAAAGACCGGCAAAAACATTTACAATATCCATCAACCACATATTCTTAGATTCTTTCCTTTAGTTTTCGTAATATTTTCTGTATTTTCATACTTAAATTCAAACTGAGATAACTTCATATGAGGTGTAGAATTTATTTGACGTGCTCGATCCAAATAAAGGATATGGAAAATAATGAAAAGGAATCTGAATATGAAAGTTAGTAGGGCACAATTCGACTCCCCCTATAAGTATATTTCGAAGCATTCCACTTATACCACCTATATCTGGCTATGAATTATTGACAACTAAATGATGATAAAGGTGGGTGATTTCAAAACACTCCCATTGAAAAGATTAGATAATGTTTGTCGCAGTGTATCGATAGTTTTCGAGTATCTAGTATGAATTTTCATATAATGCGAGTCCTGCGTTATTAGGATCATTTTCCAATCTAACGTAATACGTGAAAAGATAACGATAGTTATGTGTGTCCATTCTTAGTAGGACGAATAAAATGAGTCCCACATAAATCCAATTACAAATGTTGAAAATCAGTACATGGTTCTAATAGTTATCTAACGTAGGGGTTTTCACAATTTCAGCATTGAAAAAAATCATTTTCGATTAGTGAAAGCTATGAATAAGGTGTCCAAAACCATCTTAGAGAGAGCCTATGTCGAATTGTTTGGCTTTTTTGAAAAATGAAGTTGTACCCAAGTTTTTGAAACCTGGAATTGAAAGACCTAGTCAGTTTTCGGAAAAAAAAATTCATCAAATCAAATCAAAACAATATTCAATCATAAAAATGCTTGTAACTCGAGAACGGTGCATTTTTTCGATGTTTAACTTTTTTTGGAGAATTAATGATCAAATTAATACATTTCTGAAAAAATCAAGACACTCTATTCGAAGGGATTAGGGTTCGAAATAATTCGATCATCTAAATTTCTCTTAGGTACTAAAGAATATGATGAATTTTTGTCGCAAATTATCAGGATACTATCAATTACTAGGTATAGATTGAAATGGAACATCATCTAATCTATACCTACGATAAATATTGAACATAATGATGAGATGAGAATTACTTCCCAAAGTTCTTATGTAATTTATAGATTTCAAAACGTAAAGTTTTGTTTTCTTATACAGAGATGCATGTGCATGATTAGACAAAAATTATATCCTTTCTGTTATTCTATTTTTTAATTTACTTTTTTTTACCTTATACTGAACGTGAGAAAACCTTCTTTTATGCAGTTCTTCCACTGCTGACTTTTCATTACATAGGTACTGTATATGTATGCAACTACGATCTCTATATACTGGAGAGACATTAACATATATTCACTTGTATAGTTTATCATTGGGAATACACGTGTGATACTATGATAGTAATCATCACACATGTATTCCCGAGAGATTTTATTAATTAATTGAAACCGATGTTACTATTGCTACATTCACCACGTGATTAAAAATGTATATGCGTTTCTTATGACGGATCCATATTTCGAAGAAATAGATACTTACATCGAGAAAATGCATTATCATCTGAAATTTATGACTTATTATACGTACTGCATTCATTAAACAATGTTATGTCTCTAAACGTAGAGCCTAGCTTAAACCAGCAAATAGTTCCCAGATTGAAAATATATTATGTAATTTATACGTAGTTCATTCAGCTACATAACATCTATTGATAAAAAAATCAAGAAATGCTACGATCTAAATCAAGCCAGCTAGCCAGGAACACTCGGAATTTCAACAGGAGGTCAGTCCCATCGAGGAAGTGTAGATGCTGTAGTGTAGATGATCTACTTCCATTGCATACTTCGGCCATCATAAACAGATGTTTAGAATTCACAGCATTGTAAAGGTAGCTGATAATGAGTAATGATAATGGACAAAGCAAACAGAGTACTCATACACCAATGACCAAATGTTATGATAAGTGTCCACCTGAGATAAAATCTAGCGAGAAAGTTTCGAGATTAATCTCAGGGCGTTGTTCATCTAAGCAGTTGAAACACGTTCAGTCTCGCAGACTAGTGTCGGAGAGCTCTCGAGACTATTTTGTCGCAAGTGGACAGGTACCATTATGTGGACTAGAATAAGTGTACATGGATGTGTCAGCAAATAATGACCAAAACTGCTTAAGAAAAAAAGGGAACATTCATCAAAATAATGAAGTGATAATAACGCCTTAAGACAATGAGTACAATAATAAGAATTAAATTCAGATGCATACCACCCGCTGATATAAATATCAACGAGTGTTACGATCAGAATTGAACTAGCCAATTTGCCATCGTCAGGGCAACTAAATGGAGAACGTACGAGTAGTATTCGATAATACTCAGAAGCGTCTGCCTATATTTAATCAATTCGAAACGTTTTTTCATCGAAAAGAAGCTGTGTTGCTCTGACGAGGTCAAATGAGACCGAAACCATGGTCAGCATCTGCTTTTCTTCAGTGGAATGTTCTACATTTAGATGTCCTGACAATGGCAAATTGGCTAGTTCAATTCAGATCGTTACACTTGTTGATATTCATATCAGCGGGTGGTATGCATCTGAATTTAATTCTTATTATTCATCAGAATGCTTTCTATTATTTGGTGGGTTAACGTCCATTTCTTTAGATTTGGAAATGAAATATCGGGAAATTGGACTATTTTCTTAACTTTTATTTCTCAACTATGCCGACGTTTCGAGGAAGTTTACCTCTTTTTCAAGGCTAGTCAATTCCTTAAAAGTTGAAGTCATATAAATTATTTAAAAGTAGAGTTAAGGAAACATTAATCGTGCGATACATTTGGAGTGGAACTGGTGAATGGCGCGAGACACGAGGTCGTGAGGTTAGAATCCTTGAACTCCCTCCTCTATGATCACAGAATGTAGACTCAAGAGTCTACATTCTGTGATCATAGAGGAGGGAGTTCAAGGATTCTAACCTCACGACCTCGTGTCTCGCGCCATTCACCAGTTCCACTCCAAATGTATCGCACGATTAATGTTTCCTTAACTCTACTTTTAAATAATTTATATGACTTCAACTTTTAAGGAATTGACTAGCCTTGAAAAAGAGGTAAACTTCCTCGAAACGTCGGCATAGTTGAGAAATAAAAGTTAAGAAAATAGTCCAATTTCCCGATATTTCATTTCCAAAGCTTTCTATTATTTCACTGTTTCCTTTTTAGAAGGAAAGCCAACATGCTAAATCTTGATCTACTCGAGCGTCGTGGATTTTGAAGATTAGATGATAGAAAGATTAGATGGCACTTTCAGCGGTGGGGAACACGTCTGCAGGTTTTCAAAGATGTAAAAAAAATTGTCGGGTGCATATAAACAAAACGTCTCTGATAATAAATTCATGTTAATCTGACAGCTTGCGTGGTGGGACTGGTCTTACGGAAGAGTTGAAAATGGTAAAAAAAAAATTCCAGCGTGTCAGATTTTTGGAGGATATGTTAATTGGACCCAAAGGAGGCTACTTTTCAAGGGACTGACAATTCGGACGTGACGCAAGGTCACAGCGTTCCTTTGAAAATGCAAAAAAAATCATTACTTGTACATACTCGAGCGTGTCTGATTTTCATACAGATGGTTAATCTCAGTGTTGCAGGCGTGTTCACCCACTAATGGGACACAAATAAGGGTTTTTTTTTTAATCTAACAGTTTGAAGATGATAATGCATTTTTTTAAATATATTCTTTCCTGTAGCTCTAATCGTTTTTGTATTCATTATGAAAGTTTTAGATAATAAAATTCTATTTTTGTCTGAAGCAATTTTACATAATCTTAACCGTTTTCGAGTTAGAGGGTGATGAGGGCGTGGAGCTTAGCCATACATGCGAAAGGGCAAGGTCAATGTAGAAACCCAGTCTAATGTACATTCATCGTCATATATCTCAAAAACGATTGAACGTAGAAAAAATTGCTTTGGATGAAATTTGTAGAGAATGTTATGCTCTACAACTTTTATAATGAATTCGAAAACGATTTCAAGCCCAGGTGAGGAGATAATTCAAAAAAACTTATTTTTGTGATCTTTATGGACAATTTTTATTTTTTCGGCTTGCTGAAACTGTCAGATTATATTTTTTTGGTTATTCTTGAATCATTAGCTTCAAAATAAAAAATAAAAGTAACCGAGCTCGAGAATGTACACGTGACGTTTTTGTCTTTGCAAGTTTGGCGTGTTCCCACACATTTTTGTCACGTTTAAATCGTCAGATTAAGAGAATCTATACTTTTCAACATTTAATTAACCACATATATTTTAATCTAAGACGCCAGAGTATGTAAAAAAATTTTTTTTTTACTATTCTGACAGGCTGTTCTGCACAATAACCCCTATATACAGTTAGAGGTACTCCCTTTATATTAATCTGACACGGAGTAAATCCCGAACTTCCCTATTGGGCTCACCAACCCAACTATTTTGAAGAGCATCAACCGATAAGAAATATTTGACTGATACGACTGATCTATATACATAAAAACAATTAGAAATTTTCCATGTCACATCACACGTCTACGGTTCCAATTTAAGGATTTATCGATTAGCAGATTTGTCACCCATATAGGGTGAGCAAATTTCAACAGTTCATTCTACTGACTAACAGTCATTTGATCCTCTTATGAATCTTATAGTCGATGTTGAAAGTGGTAACTATTCCGTAACAAAAGTAAGTGAATATAATCCATTTGTGCTAACTTCAAAGGGAAATATTATGGGGACAATGAAAGTTTCTATTTCGTCTCAAGGTGAAGCGAATTGGCGCAATATATTTTCAATTTTCTGCTAGAACGCTTCGTATACAAACTCTAAATATTTATCCACTTCAATGGGTTCAATGTCAGCATCAATATCGACGACAGTGTTATTTGCTCATCTTTAAAAGCGTTCGACACAACTTAAATCATTCGTCTATCGATGAAATCGACGGAAATTACACATTCACTTCAGGGATTTATAGAGCACTCTGATCGGTAAACGACAAAATAATATGGGACTCAAACTTTTCCCTTCACTCATCGAGTAGGTATTTAGTAAGTTGAATACTCAACTCAATAACATTTCGGTCAACTTTGTGAAGTGATTTTGTGCATTCATTTAAACGAATTGTGTTTATTAGAGTAAGATTAGACTATAAACTTATAATTCAAGGATCGACATATGGTCACTATGATAGTTGCCACAAAAAAAACTTCGTCTGTGAAATTGAGCAAGAATTCTTCTGATTCAAATAGCCTTTCAAATAACATCAAAATCGTTCGAATCATACAAGTGATTCAGCCACAATCGATCGCCAAAATTTGGTAATCTTTTCCTACTCAGTTTAAAAGAAGAAAAAAGTTGAAAAAATAAGCCAGGAGAAGGAAAACAGAACAGATGTGTTTGAAGTCCGAAAGATTGTGTTGTCAAAAGCGCAAGAAAACAAATATTATTTCTTCACGTCTTAGTGCGACAGTATGTCAGCCTTCTTCAGGTAGTGAAAAATGAAGTACATAAAGATATTAAAAAAAAAAAAACCCAGATTTCCAGAAAAATCTTTCTATTTTCATGGACTCAGGTGAGAAAGTAACTGAGGGGCACAATACAGTGCTGCTGTCTACTCAGTTGCCAGCAACAAAAGACAACATTCTGCTGCTTCTCTTTGAGAAGGCCCTCTCCAAAGCCAACTTCAACCTGGTAAGAATGCCACCCACAGAAGTAGCTACAGAAAGGCACTCCCTAAGTGCATACTAGCAATTTGATCACTTATTATCATCATTCCATTCTGGATTCAATATGAAGTATATCATATCAAGCAAATGCATACAAGAGTATGATGTAAGTAGCTCACACGACTATTCATTTACCATTATTCATTAGCCATTATTGCGGATGTGCAAGTTCAAAATATCAGATCCAGAACACTGGGGCTAGTATACAATAGGAACTGGTCTCAATCCAACTGACCTGCTTCCAGCCCCAGAAGATCCACTGAGCAATATCTTCTGCACCTGCAGGAAGGGTTATTCGGCAGCATGATCCTGTATGAAAGCTGTTATTCAAGATCAGAGATATTTTCATATTGTCAAAGACCCAGAGGTTTCATGTACCGGTAGATTCGGGTGACTTGGGACAGTCCTGTAACTTGTTGTTTCATAGGTTGACTTGGGACAATGCCGAATACATACAAGCGGCGCATTGGCAGCAGGAAATATGTCGATTTTTCGAAGGATATTATTATTCACGTTATTTGCACAAAGAAATAACCAAAGAATGGAAGAAATCAAAGTTCCCTTGTTTTGTTCAGTTTTTTTTACATTTGAGTTGCAATATATTTATACTTTCGATCTAATAGGGGTTTATCATTTTATTTCCTTACCGAATTTCAACTAAATAATCACAAATTCTAATTTTTCAAAACTATACACCGTTCCAAGTCACCTATTTCATTTGAGAGTTGAGAAATCAATGGATTTTAACTTGTATCCCAAGCCTCCCAACTAGGTGGGTGACTTGGGACAAGATTTTTTTTTTTAATTCATATCCGAACTCTGAAGCATGGTATATATCCTTATCAATAGTCTGAGTCATTTAGCATATTCGAACCTCGTCTCGCATGAAAATAGGTCACCTCTCAAACGTGACCTGATGCTTCTAAGCCGATGAACTTGGTACCGAACCATTAATTGTCCAGCCATATGTTTATGTTTTGTTTCGTTTTTGCGATGCCGGAGTCAACTTCCACAGTCCCGTACTTGAAATTCAATGAAATTTTGTAGAACTTCTAGGGGTTGTATCTCAACCAACTTATTTTGATGAGTTCTACCTTCAGTCGAAAAAAAGCCTAACCTTTTAAAACACCCAGTATATTGACCAACGTCTGATGTTTCCAGGCTAATTAGTTTGCCAAAGCTCTCTTAAGCTCGCCTAAAACATAGTTATGGTCCCTTGCAGTCTTCAGCTTCCAAAGAACATATAAATCAAGAAATTGATGTGCACATAAAGCAATAATCGCTGGAGTGCAGTCTATCTGAAAATTTTCAACCGCATTCGATTCGCGTCTGCGAGCTCTTCTGAAAATCTGATAACATCAATCGAATAAATTGCTACACAATTGCTTATAGTTATCTCTCGACAGTGAAACGATAAGATATGAAATAACATGTCAATTTGGTTTCAATTCGTAAGATTGATTTGACGGAGTAAAAGGTTATTGAATTGAAAATCAATCGAATGTTTTTGGTCTGATATAAAGTTTTAGGTCGATCTACTCACCTTGACAAAAATAACTTTTGTGAAGATAAGTTTATATATTTCAGGGGATGATTCTAGACTAGAGGTGAAAATATTAAGAACACTTTTCATCAACTTTGGTCTAGACATCCTTCAGCGGTGGGGAAAGCGTATGCATGTTTTCAAAGATGTAAAATCGTCAGGTGTCTATACTCGAGCGTGGCAGATTGAGATACTGTATATGGTATATGCCCTACGTCTCACGTGTCTCTGATAATGAATTCATGTTTACCTGACAGTTTGCGCGCTGGACGTACGGAAGAGTTGAAAATGGTGAAAAAAATTTCGAGCGTATCAGATTTTTAGAGGATATTTTAATTGGACCAGAAGGAAGCTTCTTTTCAAGAGACTGACAATTCGGATGTGACGCAAGGTCATAGCGATCCTTTGAAAATGCAAAAAAAAATCGCTTCTTGTACATACTCAAGGGTGTCAGATTTTTATACAGATGGATAATATCGGTGTTGACCCATTAATCTGACACTAAGCAGGGGGTTTTTTCATCTGACAGTTTGAAGATGATAACAAGGAATTTTTTCAAAATATCTCCCTTTCTGTACCTCTAATCGTTTCTGTATTCATTATGAAAGTTGTAGATAATAAAATTCTATACAACTTTTGTTTGAAGCAATTTTGCATACTCTTAACCGTTTTCGAGTTAGAGGGCGATAAGAGCGAGGAGCTTAGCCACACATGCGAAAGGCCAAGGTCAATGTAGTAACAGTCTAATGTACATGCATCGCCATATACCTCAAAAACGTTCAAACGTTGAAAAATTTGCTTCGGCTAAAATTTGTAGAAAATGTTATGCTCTACAACTTTTATAATAAATGCGAAAATGATTTGATTCCCAGGGGAGGAGATAATTCAAAAAAACTGATTTTTGTGACCTTTAAGGCCAATTTTTGTTGTTTCGGCTTACTGAAACTGTCAGATTATATTTTTTTCGTCATTCGTGAATCATAAGCTTCAAAATAAAAAAAAGAGACCGCGCTCGAGAATGTACACGTGACTTTTTTTTTACAAGTTTGGCGCCCTCCCACACATTTTCGTCACGCTCAAATTGTCAGATTAAGAGAATATATACTTTTCAACATGTAATTAACCACATATATCTTAATCTGACACGCTCGAGTATGTACAATGATTCTTTTTTTAATATTCTGGCTGTCCTAGACAATTCCACCTATATAGAGGTCTAATTTTTGGTAGAGGTACCCTACAGGGTCCAAGGTATCTCGCCTTATATTAATCTGACACGCTCGAGTAACTGCCGAATTTTACTCTCCCAAACTTTAAGTACCTAGCTCAGTTAGAATGCATATCATCATAGAATCATTTCCTTTCTAAAGAACGGTGCTCTTTAACGCTTTCAAAGAAGGGTACATTTTTTCTTCGAGAACCTCTGAAGAGTCTATTAGTTTTATGATGATCAAAATTCCAGTTGGATCACTTATTCAAAAATGAAAAGGAATATAGAAAACCCTCCCATAATATCTGCGCCATAAGATAAGAATCAGTCAATTTTTTGCATCATCAGTTGCTATGAAGTTTCCTTCATATTCTTACCTATAGAATCACACCCTGAAATATACAAACGTTAAATTCGTACATCATATATGAATTGCTATTCGTGCTGGGTTCAATAAACGTAAACTCATTCACAAATTCAAAAATTTACCCTCTCTTGATGTGTGCATGTGCTATGCATTGAATGGGTTCAATTTGTAGCGGGCGTTAATCCGTTAATTTACTTAAGACCTTTTAGTTCATGTCATCTACCTAATTTAAATCCGATCGGCTAATTCCTGTTTTCAATATAGCGAATTGAATTTTATCTGAATTCACTAATTACTCTGTATGCCATTATTATAATAATCATTATTGGCAGTCACTGGAATCCCATAACTTTTGTTGGCTTAATCTCCGGATACCCTATATAAGGGCTGGCTGAAATGTAAGGAATAGAGATGGAACATTTTCAAATTGACACAAGCTAGATTTTCAACAATGATCAACGAAAATGAGCCCGACTCACCGAGAAACGCCAGGAAAAGTATCAATCCCAACACATATCAACTGAAAAACACAAACCGCCCAACAGAAAAACGACGAAACCACTTGAATGAAAAGTTCGACTTTGCGGAACGCGGCCCGTTATCACAGAAAAAGCGCGAACCCGCAACTATTGTAGGTATAGAGACATCGGCGCGTTTCCGAGATACGTAGCCGGGAAAAATGAAGAGAAGTAGGAGTGGCGTAGATAACGCAGGATAGAATGATAACGGACGGAGTCGTCCGGCGAAATGGGTCCGGAGACAGGTGACGCACCGTCATTTGCGACAGATCGAGGGATGATCCGTGCCGGGATCGATCGTCCTTTGTATTGGCAGTTTCTTTCCGTGAAAACACCTAGGAAAACGCCTGACGCTAGCCCATCAACGCTTCCAGTGGTATTGGAATGGGATGTGTTCACTGTTCTCACCCTCCGTAGCTACCAGAGCCACCTTGGCATATAGGATTTTTTTCGGGTAATGATTTCAAGCCATCGGCGACCATTTTTTGGTCAATCGTCGATAATGCTCGTCTACACCGGGCCAGTATGGATTGGCCTTCTGCCTCTTCACACCAAAATCATATTGAACATGTCTGGTCTGGTATGTCACAGCAATTACACCGCTTATCTGACCCACCGCAGACATTACAGCCGCTCGCTAATGATTCAACGGACATTTGGCTAAACACTTCTCAAATTTCTACTGATAGCCTCATTTCCACATTACCAAATTGAGTAATATCACTACGACGAGCTAGCAGGAGGCACCATTCTATCTTTTTAAATAAATAAACGCCCCATTGTCCCTGTTTTGAGTTGTAATCGGATAACGTGAAAACGGCTGATCCGATTTTATTGATTTCTTCTTTGAAACTTTCCTCATACTCTGTAGAAGGAATAAAAATTAGGTTAAGTTACCCGGGAACCTGGAAGATCAAGAAAACTATAGAAATATAAATTTCGCATGGATTATGGAAGTGAATGATGGGTATTCTACCCTCCACAGATAAGTGATCATTGACACTTGCTGGCCGTTGACAGTTGGCAAATGAACTTGACGAACAATACAATTTCAATATCGATTTAACATTCTCAAAGTTCAGCATTTTGTTCATCAGTTAATTGATTATTGTGAGGTTGAGTGATTAGTGATCCGTATATTAGTTTTCATTCATTCATTCATTGCTGAATCTCGTTATCGAGAATAAATCTACAAAAAGACTCAAAAACTATTGAAACGATCAAACTTATAATTTCTTAGAGCTACTTGCGACTGTGTGCCCTCCTATGACTGACGACCTGAAGAGACCCAACCGTGACCTATAGATCCTTCCACACTCTGGGCATGGATAGTCACCAACCAGATATGGCCGCCGCTATATTCTTCTCGAGTCTGCATTATAACTGTGGACCAAGAACCTCCACTGTTCTCTGTCTAAAGCTAGTTGTTCCTAGTTATGATTGGCATTAACTGATTTTAGGGATCGATGCAGTATATCCTTAAACCGCTTATACTGACCTCCTGGTTTCCGAGCTCCCTCTGTGACTTTGCCATACAGAGCTATTTTGGGGAGTCTTGCATCCTCAGAATGTGGCCGCTCCATCTGTGTCGGGCCCTCGTTACTTGAGGCTGAATTGTTATACAACTCGCGCGCTGCAAGATTTCTGCATTTGAAACGTTGCGGAACCATCTGATGTGCTTTATTTGTCTTAGATAACGTTGTTGCGTTTGTTCAAGCTGTTTAATATATCGCCTGTAGGGCGTCCAGTTTTCGCTTCCATTAAGAAGCGATGGGAGGACCACTGCTTTGTAAACAGCTGTCTTGGTCTTCAGTGATTTTGAAACACTCTGTCCTTCAGCTTCCAGAAGGCATGTGATGCTGAATTGATACGGTTGTGCATTTTCGTGTCCAGGTTAGCCCTAGTATTTATGAAGTTTCCCAAGTATTTAAACTGCTCGATATGTGCTAGAGTTAAATCCTCCAGGCTGATATCTGTTTGATGGCTTTCTGTTCTATGTTTCCTATATACATCGCGATTGTGCCTTGCACTTTAAAATTCGGCGGGACGGTAAGTTTGGAGACTTTGAATAAAAATTTTTTACTTTTCATAATTCTCATTTTTTTTCATTTCTCATTTAGTTCCATTACTACATATTCTCTCACTTTAGCAGAACAATGTCCGCTGAGTCAGCTAGTTAATAATAAAACTTCATTTCAGGGTGTTCTAACAGAAGGAACATGTTGTGAGAATGCAGACTCAACCAGAATCTTTATTTGGTTCATTTCTCATAATATCTACATTTACTATCAGATATTAGATTATGTATGTACTAAAATTATCCATCTTAATTTTTGAGCAGTTATTAACACAACTTATGTTGTCTTCATCCCACAAGCATTTCATAACTATTAACATTTCACGATCAACATTTTTGCACAACCTGCATAGATAAAATGAAATGATCAACCTGTTTGTAAGATTCACAGACGAGAAGAATTTATTCCTAAACGATGGTCAAATAATAAATACAGCTATAACAAAAATGAACGTGAATATTGAACAAGGTATAAGCTTTTCTGCTTCCTGCGTACTAAAAAGCGTCTATAACAAGTCGTTTTTGATGATAATGAAAATGTTATCGCTCGATTTGCAACCGCAATGACAAATAAAAACATTTTGTAGAAAATCGACGTCAAGGTTTAATGCCGACAATAATAATCACTCTAAAAGGAGACCTTGCAATTCGTTCTATTCGAAAGGATCTATGTCATTCTGCCTATGCCCTCCATAATTCTGCCGAAACAGGTCGTAGGAGGATTCTCAAGTTACATGCGACATCCAAGAGTCATATTCCCCTCCAGATTTTTAATGGTATCTATATTTTTAATGGTATCTATATTTTATGAATTTTTTTAACTCACATGTGATTATTACGAATGATTGTGTGTTATGGGGATTACTAATTTGTCGAAAGTAACAGGAATTCGTTACTCTGCTATATGTGTCGTTGAATAAAGACAATGTATACAATGTCAGTTGAATTTCCCTCGGAATTTACTGAACTTTAAGTTCACTGTTCACATTATTTACACGTTTTTTCAAATAACATAAATACGTACTTATTATCTGAATGAGGAGCTCCATCCAGTATCATGAAATTTTGTTCACTCCGTGAATATTATTCGGAGACCAGGACAAGAATCTATTCTGAAAGAATAATCTTGGAGCTATTTCATTGATTGATTGAATTTTAGAACCACGTTTATGTAATAGAAATCTCATGAAATTAAATTGGTAGACAATAAATTTAATAATTTTTAATGAAACGGTGCAAACAGTCATTATACACTTCTATTCGTGGAATCGCGTTGAACTTGAAGGGATGATAACTCCGCCATCTAAAATATTTCATAGGAGCGATTTGTAGGGAAATGATTCATTTTGATGAATTCTAAATTCTGTCAAGAATCTTAAATCTGGCACTTTGAAGATGATAACAATGAATTTTTTTAGATGATCTCCCTTCCTGTACCTCTAATCGTTTTTGTATTTATTATGAAAGTTGTAGATAATAAAATTCTATAAAACTTTTATCTGAAGCAATTTTAGATACTCTGAGCCGTTTTCGAGCTAGAGGGTGATGAGGGCGAGGAGCTTAGCCACACATGCGAAAGGTCAAGGTCAATGTAGAAACTCAGTATAATTGATTCATCGCCATATATCTTAAAAACGTTCAAAAGTAGAAAAAATTGCTTCGGACAAAATTTGTAGAAAATGTTTTGCTATACAACTTTCATAATGAATGCGAAAACAATTGAAAGCCCAAGAGAGGAGAAAATTGAAAAAACTGATATTTGCGATCTTTTTGGCAAATTTTCATTGTTTCGGCTTGCTGAAACTGTCAGATTATATTTTTTTCGATATTCTCGAATCATTAGCTTCAAATTAAAAAAAGTCACTATGCTCGAGAATGTACACGTGCCGTTTTAGTTTGTAAGGGTGGCGCCCTCCCACACATTTTCGTCACGCTTAAATTGTCGGATCAAGAGAATATATACTTTTCAACATTTAATTAACCACATGTATCTTAATCTGACACACTCAAGTTTTTAAAATGATCGTTTTTTTTTTACTATTCTGACAGGCTGTCCTGGACTAAAATATTGCTTTCAAAAAGAAACGGATACCCCGCGAAACAACTAGAAAATTTAACAACCAAAATATCCCCTTTTCTGTTCACTTTCTCGATTGCCAAAATGAGTTTGTTTCAAATTAAAGAACAATAAACGTGAAAGATTCAGAGTTCAATAATACGTAGTTGCCTGTTACACCAAACGGAGAGTGCAGTGACACGTTTTGTACATATAGGACATATTTCGATTCCATTAATCATTTCGACAAAAATAATATTTAATATGACGCGTTGTTATATCGTATTCGTAAGACCCTGCATGTTTACTATAACTCTAATCCATGGGATTTGTTTTGTTTTACCCACTATAGGCAGCGCTGTTTAGAAATCACCCTTTAAATTTTTCCGCAATTATTCATTTACACCCTGTATATTGAAACTGATTAAAATATTTCACCAAATTATCTGAACTGACAATTATTGCCAGTTCAAATCGATAGTCCTATATAATAACAGTTCAAACTGGCATAATTGCCAACAATCAGGCAATAACTTATGTATCATTGCTAGTTCAAATGGACATTTATGCATAATTGTCAGTTCAAACTTGAGAAACTTAACATTATACTTCAGAAGTCGAGCACACCTTGCAACAAGGTAGAAAATACAACAAAATTCCAAAACCACAATAGCGTCAATAGGTATTGTCCAAGTCCAATAACGATCTACCCCATTACCATTAGGCTCCAAAGTTCCAAGCTCGCATCAATGCCCCAATTCTCCGATATTCGATTTCTAATTTACCGGAAGGGGACTTTTAAGATTAACGTTCGTCATAAAAAACGATTCATTAACGTCGAAATCAAATAGGTAAGGGTATAAAGCGCTGTTAATATTGGAAGAGGTGGGCGGTGAGAGTGACAGGTATGTAATGAAGAACTGGCCATGTGATTAACAGCTATAGTATAGTTGTGTGATATGAATAGATCGAAATTTTTCGAAGATGAGGGGGATGATTCACGGAAATTAGTAAAATTTGGATATTAATTAAGCAATGAAGTAGATAGGCAGCACGGGTTCTGGCGCAATTTTGGTCATTTCCACATGTAAATCTCCATAAGGAAATTGAACATTGCGAAACTATTTTAAATTGGATTTTGTTGAATAATTTCAGTCAGATTTTCCTTCCAAGGCTCTTATTCGAAATAGTTACAGTGGCTTTAACGCCGAGAAGTGTAAAAATAGAATAATACTTCAAAATCTCAACAATAAAATTCGTCTAAATTATTCAAGAATTCTTCCACAATGGGCATCACAATCTTTATGTTCGAACATTCCAACAATCGTCGTAAAAATGGGAAGAAATGGGGAAACATTTTTTCAACATAACTAACATAAGCACTTTCAAGAAACTGCCTCGATTTGCTACATTTTTTCACCCTAAATTGCACGATACAACAATTATAATTCTCTCAAAAGTGACCTGATGCATCTAATCCGATGAACTTGGTACTGAACCATTCATTGGCCAGCCATATGTTTTGTTTTGTTTTTGCGATGCGGAGTCACCTTCCACAGTCTCGTACTTGAAATTGAATGAAATTTTGTCGAACTTCTAGGGGTTGTATCTCAGCCATCTTGGTATTTTATATAGACAATTTTTGATTAAACGACTTATCTTGATGAGTTCTACCTTTTGCAAAAAAGTCCCCACCTTTGAAAACACCCTGTATTTCTGTCAATCCAATTCCGTAAATGATTATAATTTTCATTACTTAATGACGGGCCAAACTGAAAACCTGCTGTTAATTTTGTCATTCTTAGGAAACACTGAACCTCTCATCTCTTTTGTTTTCCTCTAAAGAAAACATTTTTTTTTAAACAATTCTTTTATTCGTGACTATTGGTTAGATTCCTTGACTTCCAGTTCGAACAACATCTGCTAAAAATAAAATTCGTGCAGTTGAATTGGTTATATTTTTATATCAATCAAGTTCAAGAACAAAAATATATCTTAACAAGTTATTATGGAGCACGTGGCCCAGATATCACGATCGTAAATTTATAGCGAAATGCGCGAAATGTCATGACATTAAAGTTTCCATCGTACTTAAGGGTAGGAGGAGAGGGAAAGAGGAAGTGACCTCCCGAATACCTATTCATTTTTATCGAATGACCTATATATCTGTAACGGGAGTCTGTTTATTCCGACCATACCACTATGACTTAAAATTTCATGGCACAAGTCAGTGAGTACCTATATCCTATCTTTCTTGAGCTGCCTCAGGCGCTCCCAAGCTCTTCAACCAGTTATATAGAAACAATACAGGCAGTTAAGACCGTTTCTATCGACAGAAAAATATTCCGGAGAGTAGTAACTTATCGGAAGTTTTACGAAAAATGCTAACAACAAACAAACAAATTGAAACACACAACTCGAAAATAGAAAAGGGATAATTTGAGTAAATATATAATACAAATATAAAGGAAAATAAAAAACCATTTTGTATATGTATATGCCGATGTATTAAGTTGAGTGTCTACATACGATTTACCTTCCTGAAATGGCAATACTAAGCAAGACTGCTTTATAGAGTAACAACATAGTGGAGACCAAATTAAAGATACTACAGAGCGGAATCTGCAAGCTTAAAAATGGTTTCTCCTGTTACAAACACCAAAGAGTGTCAACTCTTTGATACCCTTTGCAAACACCTTGAAATCAAGGTATATGATCGACTGGGGCCTCCTCTAGCTCTTCGTAGTACTCTTAGTCTCTTCGGTGTTATGCCAATGAGGTTATCAATGGCAGTTTGATGAATGTTTTGCCAAAATTCGTCAAGGCATTGGCGAGCTTCAGTAATGTAGGCGTTGATCTTAAGATAAGGGTTGTAATTGCTGTGGCTTTGGCATGTTCAAAACAAGTTCGGTCTGGAGAGGCAGAGGGCCAATCCATCTGGTTAATACTCTCTGCGGATTTCGACAATTCTGGACCGGTGTGAAAGCCTTCAAACAGATATCAGCCTGGAGGATAAAACTCTAGAACAGGTCGAGCAGTTCAAATACTTGGGAAGCTTCATAAATACTAGGGCTAACCTTGACACGGAAATACAAAACCGTATCAATTCGGTATCACGGGCATTCTGGAAGCTAAAGGACAGAGTGTTTCAAAATCACGACATCAATCTGAAGACCAAGACAGTTGTTTACAAAGCAGTGTTCCTCCCAACGCTTCTTTACGGAAGCGAAAGCTGGACGCCCTACAGGCGACATATTAAACAGCTTGAACAAACGCAACAACCTCATCTAAGACAGATAATGCACATCAGATGGTTCCACAAAGTTTCGAATGCAGAAGTCTTGCAACGCGTGAGTTGTACAACAATTGAGACTCAAGTAACGAGGGCGCGACTAGATGGAGCGGCCACATTCTGAGGATGCAAGACACAAAAGCTCTATATGGCGAACTCACTGAGGGAGCCCGGAAACCAGGAGGCCAGTATAAGCGGTTTAAGGATACACTACATCAATCCTTAAAATCAGTTAATGTTAATGCCAATCATAACTGGGAACAACTAGCTTTAGACCTGTCACAGTGGAAGTCTTTGGTACACAGTTATAATGAAGACTCGAGAAGGATACAGCGGCGGCCAGATCTGGTTGGTGACTATCTATGCCCGGAGTGTGGTAGGATCTGCAGGTCACGGTTGGGTCTCTACAGTCACAGGAAGGCACACAGTCGCAATTAGCCTTGAAAATAGAATAGAGCGGCGGCCAGATCTGGTTGGTGGCCAGATCTGGTCCATGCCCAGAATTTGGAAGGATCTGGTCACGGTTGGTTCTCTTCAGTCACAGGAAGGCACACAGCCCTAAGAAATTATGAGTTTGATCGCACCGATAGTCTGGTTTTTGATTCTTTTTATATATTTATTCTCGGTAACGATATTCAGCAATGAATGAATGAATGAATATGAACGTTTTGTGAAATAAAAGTATTCTTTGTATTTTCTCGTATGATGCGCTGTTTTCGAGTACCTAATTGATTCAAAAATTAAAAAGTATCTGTGAAATTTGAAATATTGGGTAGTTAGGCTGAATGCAACTCTGTCTAAAAGATCCACAGATGTGTAGAGTCACAGATTAAGCTAGTTATTCTGAAGGTAATTATGTTTTTTCAGGGCTGGCACAGCTCATTATGAGAACTTAAAATTGCTGTATCTTTTTATCAGAGCCGAATCGGAAAAAAGTGTTTCTTTTGACCTCAAGAATCAACTGTTAAAATATTTGTACGAGTCAAAGACACACCCTGTATACACCTACATTTTCTAATCTCCGGTTGTCCTTTCGGGAATTCACAGATCTCCCTCAAACCAATGAAAATAAACGGAGTCAATGTCAATAAATCTCAAACTAACCCAACTATATTTCAACTCTGCGTTGAGTGGAAAGGTAGGCTCAGAGCGGAAAATTAAAGGTTCAAGTTTCCCACGTCGAATTTAATTGTTTGCCAGAATCGATTCACGCCGCGAAAAGAACTGCACCTTAATGTCAGCGTGTCAGCGGATTTGACATCATTTCGACGAAGTTACGAGAGGTAAAGATTATCATGACGTGTTGCAGGGGTGTAGGTTTTCATTATTCAGGATGCCGAATCAGAATTGCCAAGGTTCTCGCTTAAAAACGTGAAAACCGGAAATGTTGCACATTGAATATTGTGATGAAGCTTGAAATATGCATACGAATATGCAAGAAAAATCTCCATATAGGGTGATTCACGAAGACGTTCGTTAAAATATTTCAAAGAAAGACTCGATATAAACACTTGAAATTTCATAGTTAAGCTTTGTTAGGAGCGATTAATACTTTGAAAAAATTTCAGATTCGTTCGACTTCCAGTTTCACCGGAAATGATACCAACTTTCGTTTTTTAAATGTACAGGGTGGGCAAAATTGGTGATACCTGAACTACAACTTTTTAACCCAA
The DNA here is from genome assembly GCF_907165205.1 of Coccinella septempunctata. NCBI lineage: Eukaryota > Metazoa > Arthropoda > Insecta > Coleoptera > Coccinellidae > Coccinella > Coccinella septempunctata. Next base: position 21,022,386 of record NC_058196.1, read on the forward strand.
CGAGATGGAGGAAAATGAATGTACCATTCATGTCGTCTTTTTTTGAGAAACTAATAATGCCATCAACTGCATTCCTCAATCTTCTTTTGTTTTTGAGTTATAAGCCAAAATTTTAATTTGGGCGGTTTCAACTTTGGTCATTATCTCCGTTTCTGTTTGTGCTAGGATGTTGAAATGAAGACATTATGCAGACACTTTTTTGGTAGTAATCCAGTGGCAAACTATGATTTTCTCATATAGGTTTATTTGCTGAGCTATAACATAAAGTTGTGTTTTTTCTTATGAAAACAGTAGATTAAAATGACTTAAAAGAATCGCCATTCTTTTTACCGCTTCAGAAATATATCATACATCGCCCTCAGTCTTTGTAAGTCATTTTAATCTACTGTTTTCATAAGAAAAAATTCATCTTCATGTTATAGCTCAGCAAATATACTTGTTGGAAAAAAAGCATAGTACGCCACTCGAGTGCCATGAAAAAAGTGTCTGTATAATGTTTTCATTTCAACATCCTAGCTCAAACAGAAACGGAGATAATGACCAAAGTTTAAATTTTAATTTTGGCCTATAACTCGTAAACAAAGGAAGATAGCGAGTAATGCAGTTGATGGCATTATAAGTTTCTCGAAAAAAGACGATGCCATGCATTTTCCTCTATCGCGTTGGGTTGAAAAAGTTGTAATTCAGGTATCACCACCACCTGCACAGGGTGGACAAAGAAAATTGTGCATAACTCAAAAATTACTGATGATGAATAACTCATCGCAACAGAACAAATTGGGACAAAAATTGGGGCTAAAAAAAGTAAGAGTTTAAAAACTTTTTCGCTGACTTAACGCTTCATACAAAACAATAGCCAATTGATCGAAAATCAGTAATTATAGTGAAGTCTGAAGTCATTTCAGCAGAACAAATTGGAACAAATTCGCTACTAAATATTGGCATTGAAATTTTTTCTTAACAAGAAAAAGTTGATGCTGAGTGTGCACTGGGCACTAAAAGTTATGAATGCGAGTAAATGAATATCTATTTGAGATAATTTCAACAGAACATATTAGAACAAATTGAGTACTAAATATTGGCATTGAAAATTTTTCGAAATTACAAAATGTTGGTGCTGAGCATAGATATACTAACCTAACATGGATGAGCCCTCCCATATTCGAACTATGGATGAATGTGTTGCCGAGAGAGATAGAGCTAGTAGTGGCAAAAAGCCCGCAAATTCCATTTAAAAAGCATTGAATGAGTATGGAAATTCTGTTATTTGTGCGTTTTTCATGACAATTCTAGGAGCAAACATGAAAATATTGGGATTATGCATTGCCTGAATGATTATTTGATTTTATAGCTACAAAAATTCATGAATATGAAAATTCAAGGAACTTCGCGGGAAGAAAAATATAAATCCTATTGCGATCGCAGTAATGGTTTATTTATGAATTTAAATGAATACAGAGTGTTTCAGAATTCAATACAATAGGTTTAGGGGTTTATTCCTTTGGGAATGTTTAGGCAAAAAGTTCATACAAAGATAGGGCCTCAAACGCGAGCTGTGCGGTTTTAAAAGTTTTCTTATGGGTTTTACCAGGGAAGTTAAATACTGACACGGCACTGATCCTACTTTTAAATTCTTATTGCCATGCATATAAAATAGTCCTCCTCAATGGGAATGAAATTTTTTCTTTTTACCGCCAGTTTGTACAGTTTATGGCTGCACAAGATTAAACCATTATGTATTAGTGTTATTTAAACACTTTCATTTCAAAACACTCGGGAAAATCGCACAAAAAGCACAACAAGCACAACAACAGCAAACTAAACACTCGTAAACAACGCTTTTATCGAGCTTTTTGCCACTACTAGCTCTATCTTTCTCTAGGCAACACGTTTCTCTTACCTTTACCGCTTCCATTGTAAGTTATGATTTCTATGGTGCTGAGTGTGAAAAATTATATTTTTGTGCGTTCAGCCGCATAGAAAAACGTTTGAATTTTATGACTGGGGCATAGACACACATGCCAAAATTTTATGATTGATGCGACCGCTCGCATTTGCGTGCGGAAAGTGAATAGCAGGGCTTTTTTCCGTACGATTTTCGAAAAGTACTACTGTCCAAACGTCAATATGCGTGTGGACAGTAATACTTTCGAAACGCTAGTAGAAAAGTTTTTTACAGAACAAATTAGAACAAATTGAGCTTAGTTTCAGAATTTGTTCTACCAACTTTTCGCTAACTTCACGCGACCATTGAGTATTCCACTGATTACCTAATTTTATAATATACATATTTTCGATACTTTCATTAGTATGTTTCTATTTACCGGCTCTGCCAGACTTTAATTAATTTTATTTGGTGAAATCTATTCGAAAATTCATCAGAAACAACTGAATTATCTCGTGAATTAACCTAACCTGCAGTAAAATGAAGGCAATTCATTTCAAATTAACGTTAGAAGTTTCTATTCATTTCAGGAATATCAATAACAGTTTCTAGAATTTAAATTTCCTCCTCCGCAATCAAGGGTCTGAGGAAGCTCTAGGACATTTGTATTGATCAATTTTAATTATTTATCAATTCCAAATAATCAATAGTGAGGCAGACCATTTATTACTTATAAGGGAATTTTCTTTTTTGTAGACTGTCCTATTTGTTTTAATGCATTTATAAAAGGGGTATAATACACAGTACACACTATATTTGTCTGATGACCGAATGACAATAAAATGAGGTACAATTATTATCTATTCAGATATTCAAGCCTAGATGTATTCAAAAAGATATTTTGAATTGATATGGCCGAATCTTGGTGCATAAGAATCCATAATTAAACTACATATTGCATTCGCCTTATTTGCACATACATCGATAACGTGATCTACACCTGCCAATTATGCATATATTGGTTATTAAGGATGGGTTTATGCGGGCCTATCAAGAACTGATGATTACGTGATCGCGAAGAACCAAGAAAGAAACTAATCTAATCGTCAGAAAGTATAGATGACGTTCATAAGAATGCTATCTGCAAATGAGATGATGGTTTCTCTTTTAGGTCTTCGATTTCAGGAAACCTGCGTAAAACCACCATGAAATTGCTTCCTTTTTTAGGTTTTAATTTTTATTACTTACTGAATATCACAGATTACAATCTTTGTAATCTGCGTTGAATATATTTTCCATTCAAGTTGTGCAAACGTATTTTGGAAGGCAAGAAATTTGTATTGAAGACAGTGAAAACTGTCAGATTATTTTTGTTTTGAACAGGACACCCCTGGTAACGTAACCTTTTAGAATATGGCGTGCCAGGCAATTTACTACTCACTAAATATATAGGGTGTCCCTCGCTTGACCTATTAGATGTTTATGGGAAAAGGATTATAGGATTGTTCTAAAAATTTGAATATCTGACTAAAATTATGCCGTTTATTCGAAAAATTAGTAAACTTCGTTAACTTCTCTATCCCCATCTGATTATTTTTGTCTAGTAGGAACTTCCCTATACCTATATTCCTGATACTTCAGGGGATATTAACGGTTTTTCACAAGAATACTCAGATATGGGTGAACATAATATATAATATAAAGGGTGACTCATTTGAGGTAACGAAATTTGTGGTATTTTTTCGTATAAGCGGCAATGTCACAACATTGGAAATAATTTTTCTTCAAACCGCCTCACGCATTTCAAGTCGCAAAGAGTAATATTAACAAACGGTACGGTCTTTTTGACTCGCGTACAAATATTTTAACAGTAGATTCTTGAGGACAAAAAACACTTTTTTAATTTACCATTTTTTCCGAATCGGCTCGGTTTAAAAGATGTAAAGGCTGTTGAAAAACCATAAAAAATTATTTTTAGTTCTATCTCAAAAACGGTTTTATCGAATAAAATGAATTTCGGAATATAGTTTTTCATCTATTCGATGAATCATTTCGAACACAAGATATCATTAACGTACGTCTTCCAGTTTTCTCATAATTATTACCATTACGTACCAAAAAACTACCAAAAATTCAAAGAACACAACACTTGAAACTAAAATGGATGCTATCTAATGGATATTTGAACGTTTTGTAAAATAAAAATATTCCTCATATTTTCTATTATAATGCGCCGTTTTCTAGTAATTTTTGAATATCAAATTACTAGAAAACGGCGCATTATAATAGAAAATATGAGGAATATTTTTAGTATCTGTGAAATTTGGAAAATTGGTAACCATGGCTGAATCCAACCCTATTTAAAGCATCCACAGATGTGTAAATTCAGCTCATTATCCTGAAAGTAATTTTGTTTTTCGTTTTTCCAAGAGTGGCACAACTCATTATGAAAACTTTAAATGGCTGTATGTTTTTATCAGGGCTGAATCGGAAAAAATAGTATTCGAAAAAAGTGTTTCTTTCGACCGCAAGAGTCTATTGTACCAGTCGAAGAATCACCCTGTATATTGCGAGAGCTTGGAGAAAAAGTATTGTTCTTGCGGAACCGGAAAGTGTCTTTCCTACAATCAACTGCTTGCCGAACTGCTTCCCATCGTTCGGCCATAGCCAGTTTCGTGCGGGAAACATAATTTCCGCACTTGTTAGTCAAATAGATCAGAAGCGTACACCCTACTACCCAAATTTCTTGAAAAATCCTTCCTTTGATATGTTCTCCGTAAACGTCTTATGGGCCACCCACCATAGTACACCCTGTATTTTTCCATTCAAGTTGTGTATAGAAGGCAGGAAATTTTTATTGAATTAATTAAGTGAATAATTGTCAGAATGTTTTTGTTCAGAACATGCCACCCCTGGCAACGTTACCTTTTAGAATATGGTGTACCAATATATCCCATGCAATCGACCAAAGCAATAATGAAGAAGTGCTGGCGTCAGATGTAAGATAGGATTTCATTGATCAGCGAGGATGCATTATGAAAGTCTTGACACAAAATCGAAGAATTCTTCTAGCCCACGATGCATTTTCACCAACTGATATTCCCACATTTCGTTATAACCCACGTGGCTGATCTCAGTATGATCGTTTATTCATTTCAATTTGGCGCTCTTTCGATTCACACAAACATTGAATGAGGAACCCTCTCATATTTCATTCAACCCCTTCAAACAACGAAATAAGGCAGTGAGTAGGTGTTGTAGTAGTGAGTTTGGCACGCGATGATATGCGAATGAGGTAAAGTCACGATTTTCGAACCCGCTCGCAAGAGAACATGTTAACTCAGTCACAATGGGAAAATTAATTATTCAGAATTCGTTGCGGTGCATGGTCAAGTATCGGATAATACCTACTGTTTTTTTTTCAATTAATTTCATTTATGCTAAGAAGCTGAGAAAATCGAGTAATGGATAAAATTCTGCTACAGGGAGTTAAATGTCTGGAAGCAAAGATCGGAGACATCAGAATTCTGTCTGGAAAACATCCACTTCGGAACATCCCTTGGCAGTAGCGGCCTTAGGGGAGGTTGTGACCTCCAAGGGTGCCGACTAAACACCGACTCCGACACCTTCCGACGAAATAAATTGGGGTAGCTGTAGGTCCCTACAGTACGTGAATAGAAATAACACCATATAGAACGAATTGGCACCGTACTACAAGAACTTCAAAAAGCGTCTACTGCATCAAATTTCGATAAAGCATACCTAAGTTACTTTGAACATATGGCTTAAGCTTAAGCCATAAGTAACTGAGGTATATGCTTTATTAATCTGATCCAGCTTTTCGATTTGAAGTTCTACCTCTGTATGGTGGTACTGTATGGTGCAGTGTTTATTTACGAAAAAAATTGGAAAGCATCAATGATTGATGTCAAGAGCAGTCGCCCATATCTCAGAGTTCAGTACTTATATCGCAACCACAAGGTACTGAGTTCGATCCCGGGCTAGAGAGGAAAATTTTCTTGTTGATACGGGCCCCCATTCACTCTAAACCGCAGAAGCTTTACGTCAAAAAAATCTTGGAGAGATAAAGGAAAAACGACCGCCGAACAAATATCACTGGTAGATTTTCATCATCATTTGACACTTATAAAGAACATTCAGCTCAATGCATGTTCAAAATTTCACTCAAATATTTCGGAAACTGCAGAAAAACCTCAAAAAAAATTGAACTTTGAACATCCAGTAGCCCCCCAACTAAACGCCTGCAGTCCAATGTTTATATAGACTTTTTGCCTTAAAATTATTACTCATAGAATTTATTCACAAAATTCTTGTTCTGAATTTTGAAACAGCTAAGAAAAAGAACAGCCCCCATTTAATATTTTAAAATAATGTGACCATCATCGCCTGATATGCTTCATCTTATACTGGGCTGAAAACTGGAATACTGGTTCTGTTACGACAATAACGTAAATGTTCCTATTGCTGAAAATGCAATGGGGCGAAGACAAACACTGGTTACACTTTGATGAAGGCGATTAGGATAGTCAAATTAATTGTTGGCATTTTCGTCGTGATATATACGCTGTATCTCTTGCTACAATTAGAAAACTCAACTAAACCAGAAGTAGCATATCCTAATAAAATTGAAAATATTCCTCAATGAGCGCATAATCACCGAAAAAATCATCCTATACTCACCCAATATGCTGAAGCGAAAATAGAACCAAACACGAGAAGAGTAAAACATAAACAACAAATTATGTAATTTGCTTGTGATTTAAACCTGTTACCTTTCACAACCAGATCTCCTCTAGTTTACCTCAAGTGGCTCAAGTATAATGAATTCATTCGAGTAATTTAAAAAAATACACGATACAAGACAAAAATTTTTCGAGCTCGCCCTGTGTGTAGCACGAGCGAAATTCCCCACACTCACTCCGAATTTCTTCGGATGATTCATGAAGCGGGTACGATTAAATAAATTAAATCTTAAATCCCGTCAAAGGAAGAGAAATTGATTATAATAACCTCAAAATCACGAATTTGTGTTTGTATTGTTAAACTTACCTTTGGACGATGTGGACTCCCGATTAAGATGTTGAGGAAACAACAAAAAAGTTTTTTGTCACTGATGTATAAACATCGTTTTTTCACAATAAAAACGTCTATTTAGAACGAAGTGACGTCTCCCGTGATTATGTATGAGGTACTGAATACAGACCGCGAACGTTTGTTTCTCCTTTGGGTAAAGCAAGTTCAACACGTCGATATTTATTTTTATTGTAGGCGCAATAATGAAACATACGAGTTATCTTGTCTGTTATCTCAGCTTTCAGGAATACAATTTCCTCTTAACGCCAACGCAAATCCTAGAAAAAAATCATTTTTACACCGAATATTTATTCACATAAACATGCGCAACTACAGCTCATGCAGGCGATGGTTTTTTTATAAGAATAAGACATTTATAAATGGAAAATCATGGATATCCGGCGATAAATTTACCATATATCCAGAATGATAACATAGGAAAACAGATAATGTATGGCTATTACTAATTAATTCACTTGAAAATTAATTTCACACCTCAGCAGGGCTCGTACTCAAGTTGTAAGCGTAATAAGCAGGAACAATATAAAAAAAAATATTTGAAATGATAATGAGTAGGATAATAATGTGACCGTTCGAGATGAAAAACTAGTCATTTTATTTTTCATTTCTGAAAGAGATTTTTGAATAAGAAATTACTTAAACAAACCTTGCAGACACACAGGAAATAATAATTTTTAAAAGTACTGCTGAAAATATTTTCAAATATGTAGTTCAAACATTCGATAAATAGGACGTTTAAACATCGTCGTATAGAAATCATTGCGAAACCCTCAAATGAAAAAACATTTTATTTTCTGGTCAATTAATACATTCAAAAATGTTTTTCTCTATCGTACATCAGATATGATCAGCGGATCGTTTAAAATGAACATATTGAAACATTGAAGGATTATCTGCGATTTATTAATGAATGGTTGGGATACATCCACCAAAATGAACTTCGTCTCACCACACCAAATAAACAATTTCCGATACGAATGAACCAACACTTAATAAAAATAAAAATTCGTAAACAAGAAAATAACAAATAATTTTCGAAAAAACTGAACAGATACAACATATTGAAGCTTTCGAATGCGATAAAATATAAGGTTACAAAAACATTTTTCTTATTTTCTTAAAATTACAGGTGTTGGAATATTCAACATGTCCTCTTACAAAACGTAGAAGTTTGAGAAATAATATTAATTATCTCCTGTAAGGATGGTAAGACTGCGTTGGAGCATTATAGCTGCTTCCCCTTTTTGGTCCTCCTCCATAAGAATCTCCGCCTGCAGCTGAATAATTACCTAAGGTAAAACGTTATTTCATCAACCAATTTTAAACGTCAGTGTGCTAACAAAAAAAAATGTAGCTTTTCAATAATTTTCTGTTCACAAGGATACTCAACTTTATGCTATAATAAAAACCACCAGAGCTTTGTTACAGAAAAATAATTATGGATTGCATCAAATTTCACGTTGATGAAGAGACAGTACAAAAACAGTCCATAAAGCCACTCAAGTAACAAGGTTGATAGAGAACGACAAACACATAGGAACAGCTATAATTTGAAAAGTACTTTGAGAAACCCTCAAAAAGATCAGACAAATCTGGATATTGAATGATTCCACCTGAATGTCCTCAAGAAACTACGGATTAGACGACTCAGTTATAATTCTCAACCAACAATACTAATTTTTTTGAGCTATGAATTTTTAACTACGGTATGTGAAGGGTTTATCGAAACACAAATAGAATTTTAAGTTTATATTTACCATTTTCGCATATTAGTCCATAGGTACATTGTTTTGTAAGTATTTTGTTAACTAATGAATTCCTCAGCCTAGTTTATTCATATTATATATTGTAAAGATAACTACCCTATTACAAATGCACTACTGATAAATATATTACTTCTTAAAACACATATTTAACCAGTTTTTTCAACAAGTACTACTACTACTACAAGAAACCTTGAAACAACCGTGACTATAGAGATTAATATTCACCTCGATTAAGCTTTAAAAACTAGTAAAGGTAGAAAGTTAACACTATGGTGATTCGAAAATGAAACGAAAATGGTAGAATTCAAAGCTCCACAAGAGACCAAAGAAGCCGAATGGGATTGAGTTAGATTAGAGTGCATCATGAATTAAAAATTACAGAATTCTCCCTTGAAAATTAAAGGCTTCGACTTGATCGACTCACCAAGTACAAGGATCAGCCGGCCTATTTATTACAATATTTGAAGACATCCCATTCCACTTCAAAGCTGTCCAGTGCAAAAATAGTCACAAAATTACTGGAATAAGATTGTGACCAGTTGGTTATGACTACTCACGCCCAACACAAAAATATGACAAATTTGATAAAAAGATCGACATTATAAAAATGAAGAGCGTAACAAAATAACAGATCTCATCGCAAATTCAGGCTTCGAAGAATTCTGAACGAAAAAAAAAATAAAATGAGGGAAATTTACTTGAAAGCCAGATATATTGAGACCTAGAACCTTGGTGTAATGAATTACCTTATGCAATAATCAACAGGTCGATAAATACATCAGACTTAAGAATTAGAAAACAACTTACACACTTACAAGTCACACTCATATATTAAATATACAGTTCTTTCCTAGTAGTTATAATTGCCTGATCGAATTTTTCTTATTTTAATGAATGTAATACAAAATAATATCTTTTGAGCAACAGATATTTTATCGATTTTCAATGACGTGTCTAAAAGAGTACATGTCTTAGTTTAAATTAGTTTAAAAATTATTGAGAACATCTTATGTAATGAACTATCAGAATTGCACTATAATAAACGTCCTAACCATATTTTTATTGTATAATAGTTTAATTTAAAACTTATATGTACCTGTACATCAGTCGAATTGTTCTAATTTTTACTCCTCTAATAGAATTTATTAGTCTAACAATTCAATTAATTATATCAGTGATATTCCAATATAAAATACAGTTTCATAAATAATCTATATCGATAGTTTAGATTTATTTTGTATCAAGGTATTAAATCTAAAAACTAGTCGTAAACAATATTTACTTATTAGAGTAAATGTATATTAATATACTCGTGTGTATTGTGACGTCAGATATTCTCCATTCAACTCCGAGACAGAAATAGCGATACCTACAATCAATTTGCAAAAAGTCAGAGAAAAATTTATTTCAACACTACCCCAAAACACGACTCAGAATTTTTAAACCTAACTGTCTGTTAATTTGTACTGTCCCTTCATTTATTAGTATAAAACTAACTGCATTACATATTCAAAAGAAATTCCACAAATCTCACATTGAACAACACCCAGACGAACGTACAAAACTCATTCGGATAGAACCACGATGGTGAAAATACTCAAACTTTCAGTGGAAACCAGTTTGACCTGGGGCTAAATAAAAGTTGGACGAATCGATTGATGCAGCTAGTTTAGGGTGATGTCAATTCAATACTTCAAAACTGTTTTTAATTCAATTAAATAAGGCAACAGTTGGTTGTATCCTAAGTTTTTACTTATGCGTATAACCGAAAATTTATGACAAATAATTAAGAAAAACTAACATCTTTTTTAACAATGAAGCCTACATGATTATTCAGTCATTCATTGTATTCTAGGTATTTCAGAAATCCTTCGATGAATAACTCCAAACAATTCAACCGGAGTCGTAACGATCGAAGGACCATTATTCCACGCGAGCTTCCAAAAAGTTGAGATTCTTCACGGATTTTAAGGATTTAAATCCCAACTATCTTCGAGCTCGTGAAAATATTACGAATGCAACATTCAGAAATAAGAGAGAAACTAGATGTATCATCAAAATGTTAATCTTTTTCTTCTATGCAGAATAAACAGGAAAAAAAAGCATCAGGATCAAGAAGAAAGCTGAACGATGAATGATAAACATTTCTTTTCACCCGATTAGAGAAATGACGCATAATCGAATGGAAATTAAAGAAAGAAGCGAACTGCTATGAAAAATCACAACATAAATGATTTGTTAAAAAAAATCCCATCGAAAAGAGAAAGGATCAGAAACATTAACCCACAAAAAATCGCAATAAGAGTAAACATGAATTTAGTACATGCACAAAATGAAATTTTAGTAGACGAAGAGCGCTTCGCGTTTTTTATATTTTATGTTTTTTTTTGTATTTTTTTTATTTTTTTTTGACCAGTTCAAGCCTGCATTACTCCTACAGGTAAACAAGTTTTAGTGTATGGATACCGGAACTGGTAACTGTCTAATATACAGACTACGTGCTATTAATTATGTGTGAACAATTAGATAAATCGTTTTTTCTGAATAATTTGAATGCTTGTGTATATACAATTCCCCCACCATAAATGAAAGGGATACTCAAATCCTAAGTCTAACATTTTTTTTTAAATCTTGGTCTGTGTCAACTGAGGAGTTGTTACAACTAAAACTAGAAAACAACAATATTGTTACCTCTAAGTTAAGATGAACATTGCTTAAATAGATTGTCACACTCAATTTCAAGAGGAAAATTTGTATAAAATAAAGAGAAAAATCAATTATACTTGATTAGATAGACAGATGTTGCCCAGACAGACAGAATTTTCAAATTCTACTTAAGATAAAAATCACCTTGGTTCGTAACTACCTTATATCATTTACTTGCTACACTTATCTTATCTGAATATTGGCTTGATGAAGGCTTTACCAGCTTAAGAACAAATAACAGCTAGTTCGCGTCTTTAGAAATACAGTCTAACACTTAAATTTCATTGGTTACTATCACAACCAGTTCAACTTAACAACTTACGCTAACAGAATAATTATTTCGAACGACTATTATAGGACTTCAAAACTGTAAAAATGCAACAACTTAAATTAGGATAATAAATAATTCAGCTTAAAATATGTAAAGATGTAAAAAAATAAATAAAATGTACAATCATGAAATGTATAACATTAATCAACAACAGAATTTAAATTATATTTGGTGCAAACGATTTTTGACTATTATTAGAAGTACGGTTTGGATAAAAGAATTACAAACGAGAACAACGATGCAAGGTGTCCAGCCTAATGTCGGCAAAAATATTTTTTTCTAGCTGTCACTTGCTTTAAGTCAGTTCATAGTTGGCTTGGAAAATCAGCGCACCACTAAAAAGTTAAATCAACTATTTAGCAAGTAAATGTTTTTTTTTTGTAACTGGTTCTATACCCACTAATATAGGCTGGCCAGCTGGCACGGTCTGATCAAACAGTACAGCCAGATCTTACTTTAAAAAAATCTTAATCTTACGGTTACTACTTTTGGTGGTCATCAATTAACAAGTAGTAGTATAAAAATCAATATTTATCAAATATTAGTGGTCTAAAGATATCATCAGAGGATCACTTGGGAGTTCCTGATTCCTTTCAATATGATAATTAGATTGTCTGCTGGTGAGATAATAAAATTGAATATACAAGACTCGAATACTTTTCTACGGTATATGTACAACTTACAATTCTTGGACATTAAGTTAAGGAAAATATCGAGACTAGAGAATGATCAACTTATCACCGTTCGTTTCAAGATTCTAGTTTCGCGCAGTTCGAAATACAGTACACCTAATTATAATTCAGTTTGCGACAAGAGGTAAATGCATTTAAACCTAACTTTAAAAACCTTAGCATCTAATAACCTATTTTGTTTTTTTTTTTTATTTCAAGGCAAACCAGTCAGACATTCTAATCATATAAGATATGAGGTAAATTTCAATTTATTCTATTTTTAAATATATTACTGTTTACTTTCTTAACAATTGAGCGATGCTTAAAAATAGTCAACGTTTCTGTCTGTCTGTACTCAGAAGATGTCTTAACAATTTTAGATATCTACCAGACGGTTAACCCGAACATGGGGTTCATGATACAAACAATTATTCCTAATTCGCAAAAAGATTCGAGTTGATTTTCATAGTTTTCGTTAGTTTGTATCGATGAAATCCGGTCAAGTCGAACCGTCGTTAATAATAGATAAAATTAGGTTTAAAAAAGTTTTTTTTTTTTAAAAGACAGGTCCATGATGTGTGTGTGTGTGTGGATTAAGTAATACGGTCGAGGTTAACTTAACAGACGGCTGATTCCATTGGGTCATATGTCTGTCTAATCAGAATAATTGAGATTGGCGGGAGTGACCTGTCCTGCTGCCCTCTTCATGCCAACACATTTCCAACTGTTACAACATACCCAGATTATTCAAATTACTCAAGTACGGATTTGTATGCGACCCCTACCGGGGAATCGACCGACCAAGTGCGTTCGTCCTTGAGCTTGATTCCAACTTTCGCCGCTAGGTGGTAGAAAGCAGACACTTTTCTGATGGCGTTGAAGTAGCCTCTCACGTAGTGCGTAACGTAGTTGCTCGGCGATACCGGGTAGGGCGTCGCATTGTTTACGTAGGTTATACTATTATCGAAAGGTTGTCATGAACTGGGCCACTCTTTAAAATCATTGAAATGTTTAGCACCTGCGTTCGGGGGCTGGGAGGAGTATCCACCAATCTGGGAGCCAGCGTCGCTGCCGTAGGACCTCGGTGGGGCCCCGTAGCCTGCGTCAGCGGTGTAGGAACCGTAGCCAGCGTAGTTGGAGTAGTCCGAACCTGGCTTCGAGGCTGCGCTGGAAGAGGACATGTTAGGCGGGGCAGAGGGCGTGGCCCCAGGTCCACCAGGACCAGACTGCCTCGAGTACATATCCCCTGCAATGTAACCTGTCAGCAACACGCGGAATTCAGTGTTATATGACCATCTCCGAGAATGAGGCACGTGATATACTCACCAGACGGTCCGGTAGATCCGCTGTTCTGCGCCATGTTCCAGCTGTTCCAGCTTGCGGCGCCGCTTCCGGCGCTTGGACCTAAAGCAAAATTCGAATCCACTGTTTTGAGAGAAAAAAAATAGGATTACAGACAGCATGTCACAGGGGATTTGGAATACATGTATAATATCAAGCAAAACGTAAGCAGAAGCGATTCGCCACACCAAAAACACTTAAAACAAATTAAACTATATACAAAAATCCAATATGTACAAAAAAATGTTTATACAGATCCTCTACTTGTAATTCTCCGATAAATTATAAATACCTAGCAAATTATCATAAAAATAAAATAAAAGCTAACTTTTTAAATGTACTGGAACAGAGTAAAGAACTATTTGGAAAAGAGTGGGTAACATACTCAGGTCATGAAGATGATGAATAAACATACCTTCTGACAGCCATAGCAATGCCTTTTACCGAGTCGTAACGCTATGCAGAATTCTTTTGAGAATCGAGATTTATGTGAAACGTTCTGAATGCAGTATTCATTCAATGATCAGGAAGAAATTGATAATTAAGTTTTGTTTGATTCATCAACTACAAATTGTTGCAGTATATGAACTTAGATATAGCAGGTAGTAATACAAAATTGTTGAAATTATACCGGTAAAATTGAATTTGAAGTTATCTGAACAAATGTTTTATTCAAGTCTACTCAATTGGTGAAACACGATACCACCCTGCTTTTTCAAATGAATTCTTATATCATATTCTGAAACTACATGGAATTCTTATTTCGAAATACCCCACTTGTGAATATATTTTTTTCTCGAAGAGTTTTGAACAATTCTGCAGTCTCTACAGTTGGTCTGAACACTGCAATTCTTCGAAAATGACCTTTAAAAATGTCAATAACTCCATTTTTGAACGGCATGCCTTGAACTTTTTTTGGATACTGAAATGAATTTGAAATACTATTCATTTTAGGCCTAACATGTTGCCATGAAAATGATGACTACCCCATAGGGTATTGAACAGACAAAAATTTTACGGAATGTCCTTTGAAAAAATTGACTTATTCGACATTCTTACAGGTCATTTCTCAAAAACACCAATTTATTTCCGATCATCTACAGAGTGAACAGAAAAACTGAAAACTTTTCATTCATTTATCGCGAAAGATTTTCAAGATAAAATCATCATAACCATGAAATTTTTCGGAAAAAGTGGCCTACATCAAAAAGGCACACAGATTAATGGTATGATGCTTTTAATTTTGACTAATGTGGTATTTCCCAATCAGAATTTTCATGAAATATGATACAGAGAAAAGATATTCTCATTTGAAAAAGCAGGGTGGTTTACTTTTGGGCTAAGTATAGTTTCCGCGGACAAAGTTCAAATCATTCTTTCAGCTCAAAGTTTGAAAATGTTTTACCTCACACATGGAAACCAATGAACCCCTGAACCCAAAGGGCTACAACAAGAATGAATATTACAGCGGATAAACGCCCATATGCCCATGAGAAATAATCAAAGGCATTGTACTGCCAGAAATCGAATGTGAAGAAAGTAACGTTTCGCACGTATTTGAGCTCATCAGTTTCGCATGTTATGTAAGTTTTTTAAACTGAAAACATGTTGCGCGGCATTTTCAAAACCGTTCTTTACACTGCCCCAGCCTTCACTTTCAAAATTTCAAAGTGAATAAAATAAGGAACGTTTTCAGGACGAAACATTTAGTGTCAATGCACACGGAATCGACACCTCGCAAAGATTGATTCGCACGATATTTGAGCCCATGTAAAAAATTAAGTACAAAAAGTGTTTGGACGGAAGAACACCCAAATGACGTAGTGCTTTTGATAATCAACATTTTCTGGATATTTAAAAATAAACGTTTTCTGTTGGACAGTCGAGAGTCTTGTCGTAGTGCATTGGCCCTAAGAGACCCTACCTAATTAGCTTAACATTCTGATACCCCAAATCATTTTGGTACAGCTTGTGGATGGAAGCTTAATTACTTTTAGAAAACATGACCAACAAAAAAACAAAAACAGTGTAACCATATTCTATTGAAACTCTTTCGAATTCCCTAGGAAATTCATGGTTGAGAACAGTTCCTGATCTGATTATTTTGACAGTTTCAGCAGATAATTATGATCCATGTTTTGACAGTGAAATGATTTCTAATTCCTCAGTTTCCAAATATACTGAAATTCTCTCTTGTTTCTCTAACGAAATAAATCATGATCATCACAATTTTTCTGACTCACCCTCCAAAACCTTTGATGTTGTAACTGAATGAGTAGAAATAATAGTTTGGATAAAAATAAGTTCGACATCATCAGATGTAATGAAACAAAAAATACCTCAAGCATTTATATCAAATCTCGAATGCCCTCTTGCATCAACGAATTTAAGACAAGCTAAACGTTAAGGCTTACTTATCGTCGGTATAAAAGGTTCTTTCATCCTTTTCGAGGTGTAGTTTAACTACACCAGTCTGAAGGAGGCGTGAAATGCACTTGAAAAAAAATAATAACATATCCCTAACCTATAGATAAACATTTGGATACTTTTCATTCTTTTCCGCAACTACACTGAGAAGCAGCTGATTGGAGGTGCAGTGTAGATTGTACGACAGCAAGAAACAGACGAAAGGACCTATACTAATTTCGTAAGCACCGAGTGGGAGAAAATTATCGCTATCTGCGAGCGAACCCCTGCATTTTAAGGTCCACGAAAAATGCCAAATTCAAGAATTATAATCGGACCGTGCATAAAAAATACTCTCGACCTGGGAGCCAGATTGGAAATAAGAAAAAAAAAAAAGCTTCAGAAATTTGAAATTTTTTGAAGTTTACTAAACGCAAATGTGAACAAATCTACGTCAGCCGTCAGTTTGGCAAAAGTAAGGTTAGCACCGATAACAGACAGGGGTGAGTAGTACGATAGCGTGTTTTTGGCCTCGGTATTAATGAAATTCTTTTTATTATGGTTTTTTAAAGACCGGTCTTCAGTACCCGTACTCCTGTACTCGGGTGGCTTGCGAGTAATGTTGACGATAGCTCGAGTCTTACGAGACTATGGCTTGAGTGGCTACCAAGAAAAAAAGGATCGCTATGCTCGTCGAGCTGCTAAAGTCATGTGGACGACGACTTGCTTGACAAGCAACGGAGATAATGTTGGCAATGCAAGACAGACGAGCCACAACCAGCCTACTCGACCAACCAAAGACGGACGAGCACGAGTAGTGTGGAAGGGCCTTTAGGCAAATTGGCCGAAAAGGTGAATATCCTGACTTTGTTTTTTGCCTTAGATTAGAAATGTTTTTTATCCCCTACGGTTTTCTCAAGATATTTCACAAAATGCCAGCCCATTTTCCGAAAATTTGGTTTTAAACGACTCAAAAAGATTGTGCTATACAATGTACTTCAATACATTAACATAATATTTTACCAGTAAAACTCGAAACTTTTTCACAACATATTATAAATGTGGCACGTTTTTTTCGCACATGTTTTAATCAAAAGCACGATCTGAAGTGTTGAGCTAACTTCTTTTTTTTTAACATTTTCAATGAGAATTTCCCAAGAGTTTCAAACCTGCACAACTCAATCCATGTATAGCACAACCTATTTCAGCCGTTAAAAGCTAAATTTTTGAGAAGTGCTGGGCCACTGTGAACATTTGGTGAAATTTCTTGAGACGCAAAAGGAATAAAGAAAAAGTTTCAACGCTGTTTTGTGTCGTTGAAACCACACTATCAGCACAATGAATTTTTTCGGAAAATCGAAAAGTGCTGAGCCAATTTCATACACATCAAAGGTAAGTAAACATTAACGTTAATCTGCCTCGAAATTGTTGTTGCAAAAGGGCATGAGTAACTTATCAATGTGTAGGCATAAAAAAGTATTTGGTACCATATAAATTACATATAACATAGGTGTAAACAATAATTGCACCAATAAAAGTGAAAACCTCACAGAAGAATGTTATGTGCTAGAGTTATAAAGCTTCGTTAGAAAGTGGTAGCATTTCACCATTAATGCGTTAAACAGAGGGAAATCACAAAATTAAAGGATTTGTTAACAAAATTCGATAAAGCTCAGCCACATGTGAAGATTCCACAAGGTACAATCAGAATTAAAAATCTACTTAAAAGTTCAGCAATTGAAACAAATTATGGAACAAAGCACCGCAAGAAGCACCCGAAGAAATCTTCACACACTAAAACAAACCAAAGGCAATTTCATGTTAGTTGCTTTTCCATGTTCGAGAAAAAAAACTAACAAAATCAACACTCACACTCACCATAAGATCCGTATCCCTGCTGTTGCGGGGGGCCCCCGTAGCTGTTGCCCCACTGGGGTGGCGGTCCTTGGGGAGCGGGTGGAGCGCCCCAGCTCTGATAAGTGCCCGGACCCGAGGGGGTACCGTATCCGCCGTAGTTCTGTCCCTGAGGGGAGGCTCCCCATCCCTGATAGCTCTGCATCATGTTCGGACCCATGGGTGCGCCCAAGTTCATGGGAGGCCCGCCCATCTGACCGTTGGGACCCTGCATCATGCCCATGGGTGCCTGAGGGGGGCCCCAGGCGGACGTTGGATCTGCACCGCCCATTTTGTTGCCCCCGGAACCATCGCGGGGCTCGGCCTTCTTGATCTCCACCTGAAGAAAGGTGAACAGTGATAAAAAAGAGGATAGGAACGTTGAGAAGATTTTTAAAAGGGTAGAACTAGCCCTTAGGGATGATAAAATCAATCGAACCTTACCTGCTTCCCATTCAAATTAACAAAGTGCTCCGATACACATCTGTCAACAGCGTCATCATCCTCGAAGGATAAAAATCCAAATCCTGCAACAAAAACTTATGTCAAGAAAAGTTTTTTTACTGATTTGCATTCCTTATTTTTTACTCATCACGATAATATCAAATTGATCATTGTTGGAGGCGTTTTTATGTACTCATCCAGTTGTAAAGATTTCAGGTTTTACTCTGTTATAAAGGGAGAGTCTTTGACTCCTACAAATATTTTAACAGTAGATTTTTGTGGTAAAAAAAAACACTTTACTCTCACCATCTTTTCCGAATCGGCTCGGTTTAAAAGATACAGGCTGTTGAAAAACCATAAAAAAATGTTTTATCGAATGAAATGAATTTGGGAATATAGTTTTTCATTTATTTGATCAATCTTTTTCGAACACAAGATATCACCCACGTGGTCCAATTTTCTCCTTATGACCAGTACGTACCAGAAAATACAGGGTGCGGCACGGAGGATGGATGGTTTTAAAAAAATAATAAAAGCGTTAATTTTTACTCAAAAACACATTTATTGACGGAATCAGATTCTCAAGGAAATAGCATTTGAGACAGTCAAGTGTGGAAAATCACATCAGGCATGTGGTGGCTGAAATCGGTGATGCAGTGCTGGAGGCGCTCTGGCTGTGTGGGCGGTCGCCACATCCTGTTGGAACCACACACGTCGGATTGGAACACGTTGCCGTCGTAATTCGGGGATAAAGAAGTTGTTGATCATTTCGACGTACCGCTCTGAGTTCACGGTAACAGCACGACCATTAACGTCTTCGAAGAAGTAAGGGCCAATGATGCGAGTTTGCGATACAGCGCACCAAACCGTAACTTTTGGGCTGTGCAGCGGTCTTTCGTGTAAGTGTTGTGGATTTTCATGTGTGGATTTTCATAAATGCTAGGAACACACGACTCTAACGGCACCTTCCCCACTTCTCTCGTCCTCAGTGGGGGAAAGTTATGCCCATCTGAAAAACGTCCGCCCTCCGTGCCGCACCTTGTACAAAAAATTCAAAGAACCCAACTCTTAAAACTAAGTTGGACGCTATCTAATGAATATTTGAACGTCTTGTATTCTTCATATTTTCTCGTAAATGCGTTATTTCCGTGTAGTTAGATGTTCAAAAATTAAAAAGTATCTGAGAAATTTGAAAAATTAGGTACACAGATGAGTAGTTTCTCATAAGTTCCTTTCGTTTGCATAAAAAGTATAGCACTTTTCTACACTCGATTTTAGTATTCGTTTGTTGATTGAATTCACACCAGTGTAGAGGAGGTGTAGTTTATCTACATCTCCTTTGACTATGTGTAGATAAACTACACTTCCTCTACACTGGTGTAAATCAAATCGAGAGTAGAAAAGTGCTACACTTTTTATGCAAACGAAAGGACCTATATGTAGCTAGTTTTTCTGAAGGTAATTTTGTTTTCTAGGGGTGGCACAGCTCATTATGACAACTTAAAACCGCTGTATCTTTTAATATGTGCCGAATCCAAAGAAATGGTATAGGGAAAAAGGGAAAAAAGTGTGATTGCTTCAACAATTCAATTTCGAAAATTTCAGTAAGACACCTTTTGTTTGCGTAAAATATTTTTCCTCCCAATAATCCGTTGAGCTGACAAGACACAGCAGCAGTAATAACGAAAACTTTCAGTTTTTTATGAATTTAAAAACTATCAAAATGCATATGAACCTATATTTTATCAACATAAATGCAAAATGATGATTCTCTTTTGATCAGCTATTCAAATAATTTCATTATTGGTAATAAGATGATTCTCACCTCTTGATTTCTTTTTCTCTTGGTCATACATAATCACCACCTCCATAACCTTTCCAAACCGTGTAAAGAACGACCTCAAATCTGTCTCGGTAACATTGGATGGTAAACCACCCAAAAACACCTTGGGATATCCACCGCCTTTCTTAGGTTTTTGAAGGGTTCTAGGGTTGCATGGCTTGGGGTCGATAGTTCTAAAAAAAAAATAAGTTAATATGTAAGAGCTCATTTACTCATCATTCAGTTCATGCATACCTTCCATCTAAGGTGTGGGGACCGTTCTGCAGAACAACATTAACATTGCCTGGATCGGAAAATGTCACAAATCCAAAACCACGGGATCTACCGGACTCGGCATTTTTCATAACTACGCAGTCGATTACCTCGCCGTACCTTGCAAAATACCTTTGCAAATTGTCCTGAGTTGTTTCCCATGATAGACCACCGACAAAAAGTTTTCTGAAACAGAAGATTATTTGGTCAGCTCAGCAAAATCTAAAACCAAAGATATTCATCAGCACGCTGCCTAATATTAAACCGTATTTTTTTTATTTCAAGTACCACCTTAATTTTATGCTTTTTGCAGTTGACATTATTTACAGCAGAAAGTACGAGTTTACTCGATTATCAAGAATTTCCTGGAATGTTGACATAAAGAATTCATAAAAATTTTCAAAATTTCTTTATTGGCACACCAACAAAACGAATTGAGCAGCATTCGCTTCCATAAAATTACTAAAACCCGATTGAAAAATTTGAGGTACTCTTTGTAAGGCCTCTGCTCTTGAACGCATTTGTTAACATCTGAGATTTTCACATTGTGATTTCTGATAATTTATAATATAAGAAACATCGGCGAAACCCTGCATAATAAATAAACACGGCTTTTTAAAATTGCCAGCTCCCATTTCAAGACATCAAAATTTAGTAAACAATTAAAAAATCCGATGAGGACTATAACTCTGCTCGAAATTTGTATAGTTGCAATAATCTTCATCTTTATAAATAAAAATGGAGCCCTATTTTGAGTTGTCATCGCATCACTTAAAAACGGCTTAACCGATTTTACTCATTTTTTTCTTCAAAAACTTCCTCATAATCAATATAAAGTTCCAACGGAAAAAATAATCGGACAAGTTTCTTGAGAAAAATGAACTTAATGTGTTGACAAAGCCTCAACTTTATTTGTCCATGCAACAGACAAAACAAAAAACCTTTTCAATTTTTTTAAAGTTCAAAAACTTTTTTCACTTTGCAAACTGTTTCAACTCAACTATTTTCATCTGTCATTTCAATTATAATAGAATTAATAAATATTCCCTTTGGCAGGACAACGTCTGCCGAGTCAGCTAGTACTCAATTAAAGAGTCAACAAAAATAATACACATATAACATGTATATGCTGTTTTCTATTTATTATTTATATTTCTAACAAGGCCACCACAATTAGAAACTTGATGGAATTCCATCCGAGTCTAACCTAATTAGTTTGCGAGTAATGAAAGTTTGAGAATGTTTTAATAAGTTACCCAGAGACCCGACAACAAACTTCTTATGTAGGGGGTAGCCACTCAAAGCTAGTAAGTCTTCATAACCTTTGGGACCGGTTATTTTTTTACTTGTAGGGAAAGTGTTTTGTCGAAAGTGTGACTTCCCCAACTCAATTTCCCTAGCGTCCAAATTACCCCTTCAAAATTTAGAATGTAGGTCGGGTAACGTTTCATTTCAACGGACTTGTGAAGTTGAATATAGAAGTGTAAAATAGTTCATTTCAACCATGCCAGAAAGCTGAAATATCTGCTCTTTATGAATAGATATGTTACATTTTTCATCATCTGATTCTTGATGACGAACATAGAAATCTCTCTAGTGGTAGATTATGGGAAGGAATCAGGATTGATGTTTCGAGATATAACATGGTATTCATCTTGCTATTTTTGGGATCTTCTCACCATACTATTCATTTATGAACCTCAAAACATCCCAGAATATATTTTTTTTTAAATAAATTCGAAGAAAGATATGTGTTATGTTATCAACTAAAACACATTTAGGAATATAAAATATTGCTCATATAGAAGGTTTCAATTAATTACAATGGAAGTAATTAATTCCAACATGCCAACGCCTAAGCCCTCCCTTGAATACTTGAACAATGTGTTCGAGCTGTTAAGTTTACATTTAACGAATAATACCAAGACAACTAAACCACACTGGATTAATCCAAACATAACGAAGATTGAACTAAGCCCTCAATTAATCAGTTCAAAAATTAAGTTCAGAAGCACCATGCTATCTTTTATTTAGTCATATAAACCAACTACAATTCGCGTGACAATTCACAAACACTCGTATCTCCATCAACCTACCAAAAACAAATCATAAAATATCAGGGAGAAAATGTTTTGTCTCATGAGGAAGTCCCTCTGTTATGGGCCACATGAAAGACACGGGACAAGACATTGAATAATGTAGAAGATGTAGGGACCATATAAAAACAAGTTATCAATAATTGGAAGTTTGTATTAGGGAAGCTAGTGAGAAAATCTCATAAATTTCTAATATTCAATCCTACTCCACAGTGGTTAACGTCCCTTAAAACACAATGACGATTACTTCCATACTTTTTCTGACAAATGGTGAAAGGGAACATACCTTAAACCTAAAATTTTAACTCTAGGTAGTAATTAGGTGTCACTAGTCCTACTTTAACAGTGTTACTAATCACTAATGAGTTGTTGTGACCCTAGTCACACAACTCCGTTACCTACATTTTGACGTATCCAGAATTAGAAGGAACTCCACCACCAGGATTTCAAACACATAAGACCACCATGTAAAACATGGGGATAGGTGTCTTTCTTTAGGTGACCCATCCAACAAAAATGTCTCCTTGTCAAATAATGAAAATAAGGCCTCCATCTCTGGTATATTGGGAACAAAAAACTTGGGGGTCAGAGTACAAAGTATTCTGATTGAAAACCCTTTTAGGGCTCAGGAAATCTCACTAAAAGAGAATGTATAGAAATCAATGACCTATATCACAAAATAGACTAATACAACCAATTAACCTATACATAATTGAATAGACTTAATGATAATTCATAATCACCTAACCTAACTTACACAAAGACTTAACGAGAATTCATGGTAGGTATCTTTACTGAGTCATAGGCGCTCACGTAAGCAAAATATTGTTCTTTCACTATTTTTTGAGGAAGTATCAACATATCCCCTCAGAGCTCTTATGGGAACCTATGACTAGAAATTCTACGAAAATAAGTCACACACATAGGAGACAAAACATATTAATCAAAGTTTTGGTACTATCATTTACGAATTTCTATACCTATTTGTGCCTGAACAATGCAAAAGCCAAACATTTACACTTCAGTTCCTTTACCCTAAGAAAATGAGTCTAGCTTGAGTTTTCGCCTTATACTGTGTGAAAACGGTAACAAGAAATATTTACATAGATTATTGATATATCAGCCGTGGATTCATTCACGACAATTAGACCTATAAATAAATTCTACAAGAGAATCGTTTCCAATAAAAACTCCTCTGAAATCTTTGTAATTAACTCAGTATTTTCTTCTCCATAAAAATGCCTAACAAAAAACAATAGTGGAGATCTATTTTTAGTAACCCAACTATTTAAGGCTTGTATACTCTAATTTGGACGTTGATTACATTCACATCAAATAATAAACTAATGTGGTAAACAGCTCCACACCTGAAAAATTCTTCAAATCAGGAATGTAATATAAATTAAATGAACTAACATTACCCTTATACAATTGATAATTCTATTCAAAACCGGCCCTGATAATCGAAAATTTTCATTCAATTAATGAGAGAGGAATAAAATAGGGATAGAAGAATACGTTAGGAATGAAGTCGGTTAAAAATGTCGATGACCTTTAAGATGGAGCATTCATTCGTTTTTGAATAAAAACAACACAAGTAAGCAAAGTTTTGTAGCGTACTCTAAAGCTAATGCGTTGAAATATCAAAATATGACTATTGAAAAATTATACAAACAATATCATTGTCAAGTTTAAAATGGTAAGATTTACAAAATGGCAGCTTTTGGACAGATCATTCAACCAATTAGGTTTCACTGATCTCGGAACAGGTGAAACTTGTGAAAGTACCTGAGGCTTCGTTTTATAACGGAATAAAAAAGTTAATTTAATGGCATCTAAAATCTGAGGAGATGAAAAATACAGCGATCATATAAATCAAAACGAAAAATTCAGTCATATAAAACAATTTCCTATTTCATTTACCATTGATAAAATCAGTATTTTCCGTTCATAAAATTTATGAATGATGCAAGAGTACCAACCAAATGGTCGGTTGGGGTCGGTGAACGGATCCAATATAATTTCAAGTAACTTAAAATTAAGTCTTTTGTCAAGAATTTAATCTAATCAAAACAAAGAAAGTTCAATGAAGAAAAATGGATTAGCTGTAATCCCAACAAGCTACAAGAAAATATACAACCTTCTAAGAAAACGTGTGACCTATAAATATAATGAAAACGTATCATGAGTTGCAAAAAAGTAAAACTGATGAATAAATACCCTTTCTCGTCTTCTTCCAAAATCTCTTGCTTCACTCGCAACATTCTCATAATATTCTTAAAACTAATTTGAGAAAAAAAAACAGTTTCTACAGCCGGTTAATCATGCAACACGGACAGAGCTTTCCGACTGCAATGGCAGCTCACAACTTCCGCCAGTTCACTGAGTATAAAAAATTTAAACGCCACTGAAGTGAAATGTGCGGACAACAGAAAAATATTAGAAAATCACATACCCAAATTCGTATTCTTCCATAATTATTAATTCACCTTACACTAAACTTAAAATTAATTAAATCTAATGTTAAGAACTATCCTAAAACTAGCTTAGATTAGTTCATTTTAGTGACAGTGAATGAAAGGGGAGGGGACTTCAAGGAACCATTTTGCTATGAAAGTGCTCGTTAGTTGATGAAAACTCCGCTAGGAGATCAATAGTTGGCGGTAAATTCGAAGATAAAATATATCATAGATGAAAAATGGATTGAATCGGAAAATTTTAATCTTCATATCTGATTCTCATACAATGAAGTCAATACCAAATTATTCATTAACGGCAATTTCTCAAAACGAGTTGGTACAAACTACCCAAAATAAAATCACAAAAAATTCCCATTTTCCACTCTTTCGGTTTCACACAATATCATAATATTTTTTGAGATTGGCACAAAAATATCGTCAGCACTTTGGTGTGAAATATTTATTAGCGAAAATTTATGAATGAAGTAGTTCCATCGGTACATTTTAGCTACAATGCCTTAATTTTTGGCTTTTCTATGACTCAAAAAAGTAATTTTGAGGTTAATATCGAACGAAATGTCAGAATTGATTTGTAGTGAATTTTAAAGTGAATTCGGGATTCTCTTAACTATTTTTTTGAAGAATAATGGAAATGCCAACAAAAAGTCGTTTGAAGAGCATTCATGACTTATTTTAATTATTTATTAAATTTTCTTTCCTTAGATTCCATGAAAAATTATCGATAAATCATGATTGCTTTTCAGACCTGCAAAGACACTTCAGATGTTGTTCCACTGTATATTCCCCAACAATTATTTTTGAAACCGGTTGCAAAAATAAATGTGTCCTTACAACTCCCCAATGTTGTAAAAAGTGGGAAGAGTATATCTTATTTAGAAATTATGGAAAAATTACGTGACCTTCTGAAACCACAAGAATTCAGTTCATTAAAAGTATCGAAAAGTACTTTAGAATTCGTCCGTTTTGAAGCTGAAGTCGCTTCCAAGAAAAAGGTGGATGCAGCGGTACTCAAGCTCAATAATAAAACTATAAAACTAAAGAATTTTTCCGAACTGATGAGAGTTAAGGCATGTATTGCGAAGAGCGATTTTCCTAATCGTCAAGTTTGGGATGGGTTTTTCAACGAAGCGAAGGATATGAATGAATCTAAACCTGGAGAGAGACCTGACACTGTTCATATATCAAACTTGCCAAGCAAATGGTTTGTCCCCTACCATTTGTTAGATGAAGACGACTTACTGCCTTCTGAGAAACTATTTTACAAAATTTTCGAGAAATTTGGTCCAATTAGGTAAAGATTTTTCTTTATGTAATCAATAAATTATTCAGAAAATTTGTTCAACTGTTGAAAAAGGCATTAATTCCCACCCTTAAATTCTTTTAAATCTAATAATTCGAATTAAATTTTGTCATTTCACTAATTCACTAAAATTATATTCCTACCCTATATAATTTTTAGGTATGTAGATATTCCCATTTGTGATCCCTATCGCAATAAAATGAAGGATCATATATCTGGAATAAAAACTTGTTCATGGGAAAACAGGACTATGTTTGAGGGATATGTGCAATTCAGAGATTATATGGGCTTTTCAAAATGCATGGATTATTTGAGAGATATGAAATTGCTGCATAAAGAAGAAGATGAGGCATTTGCTGTTGATATAAAAGTAGATTTTGATAGATCTAAGCACCTTAGTGAAGCATCGATTCGTAGGCGAGAAATTGTGAGGGATCGATTGGTGAAAAAACAGAGAGAAAAAGAAGAGAAGGAAAAGAATGAAATGGAAGAAAAAAGGAGAAAGGAGGAAGAAGAAAAGTGGGTACCTACATTTGAAATTATTTTACCATTTTCAATTTTTTTGATACCATAACATCAGATAAAAGTTTTGAATAAGAAAGGAATATTTCTAGGAAAAAAGAACTGTCTGCAAAACAACAAAAAGAACAAAGAAGAAGACTGAGAGAAGAAAAACGAAAAGCAGCTATTTTGGAGAAACTCAAAATCAAAAGTGCAGATGAAATAAATGCTAAAATTGCTAAAGAAGAGAAAAAGTTGCTCAAGGCTCAGAGAAAACTGGAGAGTATTAGGCTCATCGAGGAACTGTTCAGAAGGATCAAAGTGAGTTAGAAAGCAAAATATTCAAAAGATTTCCTGTCGATTTTTTTTAGCATTCTTGTATACTTCAAACTAACCATGCCCGCCTGCTTTGCAGGAGAAAGTTTCTTTAGGCAACTTCACTTATTTCATTTTACTTTATTTAACTTCAGTTCACTTTTCTACTCTAGTCTTCTCTTCTATCCTTCACTGTACTCCCTTCGACTCAACTCTACTCTGCTGCTCTTGAACCTACCCTGCTCTTCTGTACTGTATTTTTTTCATGTAGTCTTAAGCCTTTATTTATGAGTCCTCTTTCTAATTATGTGAATCAGTTGGACCAATCTAGAGATTACCTTGGACAACAAATAGACAGACAAAAATTAAAAAAAATGATTAGATAACTTACAAATGACCCAAAATAATTAAAAATAAATATTACAAAATAAGACACCCCAATTTTATTTATTAGTAGAGATGAGTATCTCCGTTCATGTTTTTATTGTACTCAGGAAAAGAGGGAAATTGAGGAGGTAAATTCTTATAATATTGAAAGAAGCAGAAATGCAGACAGTGAGCTGAGAAAGTACAAATACACAAGTGAAAAAGAACTGCTCGATCAAAAACAAAAGTTGCACAATGTCCTTCAAGGAAGGGCAATGCTGAAAACAGTCTTAAAAGGTGGAAAGCACGAATTTTCTTCCTCCAGTTCCGATGAAGAACAGCTTCCTGGACAGTCAAGTGAGGAATTATTTCTCTTTTTCATAATATCGTTGAAATATAAAACTTAACTGCCAGACTTGAATCTTACAGGTGACAAAGGGCCTCCCCATCCTCTGAAAAGTATACCTTCTGATAATATTTCCGGCGATATTTACCAAGAACCGTTATTATATGGTTACCCCTACCATATGCCAGCGTTGTACCATCCACCCAATATTAGGGGACATCCAGCATTCAATATGTTCCCAACAAGAGGCAGACCAGGGTTTTACAAAGGGCCTCAGTATCCTTCAGCTTCTAGAGGTACTTGAAGAACAAAAATGTAAAGAGGGAAATAATTCATTTTTTATTCATAGGTAGTTATTTCAATAGAAGATCTAGGGGTTATAAACCTCACAACAGGGGTAGATATAACGGTGGAAGAAATCAGTATCCTCCAGAACTAGAGGAAGAATACATCAAATATTTCTCAAAATTCTTGGATAACGAAGCAGACCTTCCCAGAGTTAGATCAAGGTCCAGAAATAGGAGGAGTAGATCTCGTTCCAGGCACAGGTCATATTCTAGAAGTAGCTCAAGGTCTTATTCCAGACATAGAAGAACCAGATCTAGATCAAAAAGAAGATCAAGATCAAGAAGCAGAAGTAGATCATATTCGAGACAGAGATCAAGGTCCAGATGTAGAAGATCACGATCTCCATCAAGGGCGAGATCCAAAAGATCACGATCCCAGTCAAGACCGAGAACTAGAAGATCAAGATCTCAATCCAGGTCAAGAACTAAAAGATCACGATCTCGATCAAGATCGAGAACTAAAAGGTCACGATCTCAATCGAGGTCTAAAAGATCACAGTCCCAAACGGAACCATCCAGGTCTGGAAGATCGAAAAGGAGCACATCCAGGCGTTCACAGATGTCCGGAAGAACGCCAGAATCAAATTCGAAAAGAGTTGAAGATGCTAATGAATCTAATTCTCAAGGTAGGGATTCTGTAGACAGTAGTAAATTTATATCGCCAAATAGGATGAGGAAGGAAAGGTCGAAATCTTGGTCCTTACCAAGGGAAGAGGATAAAAAGAAGAGAGACTCTTGGTCTAGATCTCCTGAAAAAAAGAAACTGTAATGTGCTTTAAAAAAAAGTTGTAAAAGAGGAAGAGTAAGCTTCCAACAATTTTTTTCAAATTTATAATATGTATCCAAAATCCTTAGATAAGTTCCCAGGATGACATTGAGGATATTAAGAGTTTTTTTACATAGTAGTATATTTAAGTAAAAAAGAATGAAACGTTATTTTAAGAAGGAGTATAATCTGTTTCCGTTTTTTGTTCAATGAATGTTCCCAATGAAAAATGCTGCATACCTTTATGGTTGTACAAATTACAAATTCATATTTTTGAATGAATATAACGCAGATAAAAAAAATTATATTGTTTTATTACCTAGTTATTGACCTCCAAGGTTGAGTTCACAAACTTGTAATCAGCGTATTCAGAGCAAGTTTAAGTTACTCTGTCAAGTTTACCAAGCTCTTTTTCAGAGAAACAAAAATGGTGAAAACCGTAGCCGATTTTTTGTTTTTAAGTTATTAGCAACAAATGAGATTTTGAAAAATTCCCATAACTTTTTTGTCTTTGAAGTTACAGATCTGAAACTCGAACCTTCTTAGGCACTTTTATACGCAGAATCATACTGACAAAAGATTTTTTTTCTAATTCGAAAATAACAATTTCAATAAATTTATAAAAATGAAAGTTCGCCCAATGATTCGTAATGAAAGAATATTCACAGCTCGTCAGTGGTTTCTACGTAAAAAAGTGCCTGTAGAAGGTTCAAGTTTCAGATCTATAACTTTAAAGACAAAAAAGTTATGACAACTTTTGGAAATCGTCAAAATTTCATTTTTTGCTAAAATCTGACTCCAAAGGTCAGATAGAATGTCTGCTTTCGATGTCCCCCTGAAAAACGTTTATTCAAAACCTTTTCTGATCCAGGCTCTCTTGAGTTATTTCACTGAATCTTTCAAAATGGGTCACCCTGTATGAATAAGAATATTGGTTTAACTTACCAATAAAATTCGTTTGAACTATTTGCAACATTTTTTTTTCACTTTTTGTTTAAAAGTTGTTCTTACAATCTTACCAGACTTCAAAATATAGTAGCAACAATAGCACTTTGTCAACAAAATATGTCACAAACAGTCGTGAATGCTCAAAAGAAAGTCCATTCTTGAAATGAATGAAATGCAATTGTTTTTTGCATTGGTCACACTCTTTTTATCTGAATATTGATAATATTCAATTATATTATTATATTATATTATTATATTATTATTATTATTATTATGAATGCTTCTAAGAGCAGGACACATAAGTATTTTATTCAAACACAGTAATTTTGTTAAAAACATTTTTATTAACAGGAAAATATTTTTTCAACAATAATATTCACACATATATCTACATAAATCTTTCAGCTCTCAAAAATAAAATCATAAATATACAAAGAATGAGAGACGAAAGATATCAACTGTCCAAAGAGGCACTCATCATACATAATAAATATGAAAATTAAACTGCACCACTTAATTATTTACAACATTTTTATCTTATTTGAGTGAGTTTCAGAAACTCAAATTTGATTCAATATTTTGCATGCAAATTTTTTTGGGTAAAAGAGATTAAGATAAAATTTGATATTCTCTTGGGAATGTGGACAAAACACTTCTGAATTCGTAAGATTGCGAGGCGAGTTGATTGTCACGTTTCCAACAGCAGAAATGTGTCTACGCCCTCAAGAAAGGAAAAAGAATCTCCGAAACTTCGGCGAAGAAATCGATAAAAATTTAGTTGAAAGTCGCTTAATGTTTTGTTCACGTTCACAAGAAAAATAACATACATTCATCAAATTCTAAAAAATTTTTACAATACTTTCTGATCAATTCAGAAATGAAATATACAATAAACTATTTACAAATTTATATTAAAAATAATAATATGTACAGTAATTCTATAATTTGCCTATATACATTGAAAAGTCATCAGTTCTTGTATCTTCTATTCTTGAATGCAGAAAGCGATTTTGCCATCAGAGGAGCCATTTTTTTCACTTTGGCCTGACTAGAAGAAGTACCTGCAAAAAACATAAAAACATTAAAAAATCAGTATTAAAATGCTCCTTCCCATGTTTTAAAAGAGTTGTTTGAAGATTTGGAATGTGCAAGGTTCTCAGTAAAAAAACGAATGTTGTATTGATCCAAAATTTGTAAATAAACTATTTAATTCATTGGACAAATTGAAAAAATTAAATGTTCAATTGAATATGATAAAAATTTCATACATTTGGCGAATATCACAAAAGAATAGCAAATCTTAAACACACATTTCAACATTCAATATGCAATGGAGAAGCCATAAAAAATTCATTGAAATAGATAAGGTCAATGTGCTGATTACTTACTTGGAGCTGGAGCAGAAGACGTACGACTTGCTTTGCGTTGATGAGTTACTACGACATCAGAAGAAGCTTTGCTTTCCCTCACTAAAGCTTCTACCTTCGCCTTTGCCATTGGTGCAGCGGAATTCTTCACCTGTAAGTAGAAATAGTACATTTTAGTAAAAATTAATCACAATTAGTGTAATTGGTGTCAAATATTGTCATGTCCCATCAATTTTTTTCTTCCGGTACAAAAATGAAAGTGGTTATTTTGAAATTGAGAGATGCTATCAATTGGGGTTGGATTATTAGCATCAACAGTCTAAGAAGCTCATTGATGTTGGTGGAAATAGGAAAATGGTTATGAGTTATTAAAATTTTCAAAAAAAAAAAACGTTTTGGGCAAGTTACAGTTTGAACATTTCTTTTATGAAATTGAATAGCACTGTCCACTTTTTTAATACTCAATATAACATTGTCGTTGCTGGAGTTGGGATAACTTATCAATCTCATGGCTAAATAACGCGATATATTTTTGTGAAAAGGCAAATTTATAAAATTTATAAAATGAAAATCTTACATGTACAAAAAGTCCTATATGTAAGAGGGAGCTCTCCAACAATTACGTCTAGATATGAATGTCATTTTCTTTTTCTTATTCTTCCTCCTTTTTTTCTGCAAGAAACAGAATAAGCAAATGAAAGAGATTCATTTTCTTTCATAGACGAACAAATGGGAAAAAATTATCTCATCCACTTTGACAATGTCTTTCAAAAATGTTTTCAATCAATTAAAAGATCTTAAGGCGAAATATCGGGTGTAGCATCACGAACAAATTAAATTAATATTATTTGTTATCTTCTTACCTGTCTACGAGCCCCAGCCATGGGAGGATCGATGTAAGCTATTTTTGTTGTCCTGACTGGAACACTTTTTTCTTTGGATTCCTTTATGCTTGCTGTCAATGTCAAAAACCTAGCTTCTCTTTCATCAGTACATCTATTGTACATCTCCCTCCATGTTTCGCACTCTTGCCTTGTCTTGTTTCTAAAATCTTTCTGGCAGTGGAGCTTCCACAGTTCATCAGAATCTTCGGTCAAGTACGAGTTGTAGTATTCTAACCGGAGTAATTGGGACGGTGTGGCTTTTTCCAATACCGGCTTGAGGATGGAATAAGGTACACCACCTGTACCTTCAATTGCTGCAAAAACAAGTAATATTAATTTTAAAATATTCACAATAGGGATGACAAACATATAATGTTATTTCATCAAGGATTTCTCGATTTTAAAAATAATGTTTTTATAGACTCACCGTCAATGTGGACTTGTAGGAGTTGAACGCATATATCGAACAAGGATGGCACTTTCGTATAAATGGATTTATTTCCAGAATATATTTTTGTCCTAGAAAAAAAATAGTTTTATTATTTTTCGAACAGGCTTATCATGAATAATGGTGTTCCTACGGGAACTATAATATGGATTGATCCATAAAAAGTTAATAAATCTCATGAGGATATTAAGTTTTTCATGAATCAATCCATTAACTTCTTCCTGAGAAAAACAAATTAGTGAAGATGCTTACCTATGGTGTTTGTTTTTCATAAAGTTGTCCATAAATTCTGTTTCATTGTGAGAGTGTAGGGAATCTAAGACTCTAATAGGCTTATAATTTGGCGTAATAGATGGCAAAAGAGATAGGTTCACATCAATTTTTTCTAAGGGTTTACTTGGGAGTGGCAAGATTGGAGATCTCTGAAAAAAAAATTTCATTAATTCAAATATATTACCTAGGTAGATTAAGGTCGATTAGATAGTGCAGTTAGAACGCTTCAGATAAGAGCTACTCTGATAATCTTCATTATTAAATTATGAATTCATATTGGTTTATCACGAAAATTACTATCAATAAAAATTGTCCAACTAACAATACATACTTGTCAACAAATTGCAATTTTGAAGCTATCGATCTCAATTTAGGCAGAATTACTTAAAGAATCATAGAAACAATGTTATTCAAAAAGACCGTAATTTCAATTCAAATAGAGAAATATGAGGTTTTGTTTTTAATGTACTTACATTTTCATTCTCAACTGGAGATGGAGTACGAACCACAGGTCGGTCTGTCAGCTTTTTCTTCTTTCTAGGTACTTCCATCATCCCCAATGCCTCTTCAAACGTTGTACCTGAACTCGAACAAATTTCACTATCTTCATAGCCGATATTGGATTTTTCCTCTTCACGTTTCTTCTTGACAGATTTTTTTTCTTTCTTAGGCACTTCCATCATCCCCAAGGCTTCTTCGAAACTGGTACCGGATTCTGAAGATAATTCATTTTTGCTATGCCTAGTACTAGACATTTTTTCTTTTTCATTAGACTTTCTTTCCTTTCCTGAACTAGTACCCGCTTCCAAAGATATTTCTGATTTTTTATGCTTAGAACTAGACTTTTTCTCTTTTGAATCAGACTCCCTGTCCTTTTTAGGCTCCGTATTTTTTGAAACATCTCCAAAATGACGAACTGATTCTGAAGGTTTGGAACTACTATTATCTTTGGTATGCACCTTTTTCTCCTTTCTAGACATTTCCAACATTCCTAATGCCTCTGCAAAACTAGTACCAGATTCTGAAGATATTTCCGTTTTATAATGTTTCGAGCTAGGTACTTTTTCCGTTTTGCTATTTCCAGGACTATTTGAAATCTTTTTATCTTTGTCTCTTTTTGCAGAAACTTCTTTTGTATTATCTTTTTCACTATTATTCTTCTCATTTTCTTTTTTATGATGTTTATCATCTCTTTCTTTTTTGCTGTCATTTTTTTCTCTGTGACTGTTTTTGACCTTTTCTTTGTCACTTCTATTATCTTTCTCCTTATCGGATGAACTATCTTTCTGTCTTTGCTCATCTTTTTTATTATATTTATTTTTTTCTTCTCGGTTATTTTTATCTTTTGTTTTCTGACTATTCTCATCTCTTTTCTTGCTACTTTCTTTGTTTTTGTCATTTTTTGATTCATTCCTTTCACTTTTTTCATGTTCTTTACTATGTCGAGAAGAATGCTTTTTTTCATGTCGAGAGGAATGCTCTTTTTCATGCCGAGAAGTATGTTCTTTTTCATAACGAGAACTATTTTGTTTTTCATGTTTGGAAATATGTTCTTTTTCATAATGAGAACTGTGTTTCTTATCATTCCGAGGAGAATGTTCTTCTTCAAGCCGAGAAGTTTTTGATTTTTCAGATTGAGAATTCCCTCTTTCACTTTTTGATCTATGTTGTCTTGATTGTTCATCACTTGTATTATGACTAGATTTATGTCTTTTACTGCCTCTAGAATCATGGCTAGATTTATGGGATTCTGATTCACTTCTATGTCTTTTTGAACCTCTATTCTCCTTTTCCGATTCTAATTTCTTATTTTTATGTCGATCTTCATCACTGTTACTGCTTCTGGAGCTAGATGATCTCTCAGATTCGCAATCACGCTCCTTAGATCCTCTATCAGAGTGCCGTTCTAAAGATCCTTGTGAGTCTTCACTATGAGAATCTCCATTCTGAGCTTCTTTTTCTTCTTCTACCATTTGTTTCCACTTAGCAATTAATGACCTAGCTTGTTCACCCACCTTGCCGTCCATTTTAACTAGTAAATTTACTGTTCGCCCAACACCTGTATCCTGGAGATGACACATTCGTATAGGATAAGACGATAATTTATTGAGACCATGAGACATCTGAAACAAGAAGATATAAAGATATTAAAATGCTGTCATTAATACCTGTTCTGTAAAATTTTGCAGATTTGTGTAATGAAAATTGATTCAATGTATTTACTGGGAGAGTTCTTCATTTAGAAAGAAAATTTTCATAGGGCCATCAAATACTACAATATTCTACCCAGAGACCTATGAACTAATTTTAAAAGGAATATTCTAGAATGAACCCTACAATACGACTAATTTATTCAGCACTGTAAATCCTAGACCTATTTCACTCTCTTATCGCAGTGAGAATTCTGAAGTTATTGTTGAAAATATTGACAATATCTTTGACAATAAAGTATCATGAAAGCCATTACAATAATTTAGAAATTTTATATTGTGAAAAAGGGTCTCTCATATTGACATATGGAAGAATATTGAACGTGAATGAAAACATAAAGATCATGATAGTTCTACTGTCAAAATAATATTACCAGATGCTAATATTTCTAACGCATTATATCCTATTATTTAAAATTAAATATAACTTTTACTCACTTTGAACTCATCATTTCTTTCCATGTACCGAAGTAAACCATTTTGGTAAAATTTGATAGCTTCTAACAAACTTTCTTCATCATTCTTTTTACTGCCTCCCATTGCTGTAGTAACTTTAAATGACCTACAAAAATATTACAAATTTGTAATAAAGGTTTGAGGTTAAGATTTTTAGCACTCACCGACAAACTAAGAATGATATATATTCTTGAATATTCACGAAAATTCACACAGGAAACAACACAATTTCGAATGCACTCGAAAGTTTCAACTATATTTCACAAGAATACTGAATGCAGAGGTTCTCTCAGTCCTCAGTGTTCACTGCTTGACAGCTGAATGATAAATACAGTACACGTCTGGTGGAGTGTCACTTGTCAAATCCTCTATGGTTTCGAACCACAGAGGTTCGCTTGTGCAAACCACAGAACACTAGGCGCTGTCCTAAATTTAGATTTTCAGCATTATTTACCTAATCAGGATGAATTTTATATATATAAATGAATAATAAAAAATATATAATTATATATGTATTTAAATTAATGTGAGTAGAATTGGAATTTTTTTATAATTCATAATTTCATAATTATTATTCTTCTTTGAACTCAGTCATAGAGTCTCTATGTCTCTATTTCGCTATCAGCTGATTGTCAACCACAGAACACAAATAACCTCAAATTTTTCTGATTTAGGATTAGGTTAATCATTGTTTATCGTTTTTATTTGGAAAATGACTATTCATAACATTTACATATTTAACAAAAACGGAAATCTATTATATTATCACGAATGGAATAGGATAAAGCAAACTGGAATGACTCGTGATGAGGTGAAATGCTTTGATAGAGAATGAAATTATATGATTCCCTAAAAATTTTGATTTTACATACGTTTCCTGAAATAATTTCCATGTACACTCACTCAAAATCCTTTAATCTCATCGAAGGACAACACCATTACTGAAAAATACATCGATAGTGCATTGATACAATTACTTCGTCCTTTTTCAAGAATAAAAATGTTAATTTGATTTTTCAGGAAGCAAAGCTCATGTATGGAATGCTCTTCTCTATTAAGTCATTTGTAAACAAAATATCTCCAACAGATCCAAAGGAAGGATTTCTGTACTACAAAACATCCAAATATACTTTGCATTATTTTGAAACATTAACTGGTTTGAAGTTTGTCTTAACTACAGATAATAATGCACAGTTGGTTAGAGAATTACTTCAACAAATTTATAATCAGGTATTCATCAAACGTCAGTGGTTCTTAATGCTTCTGCTGAAGGAACACTAGTTATTTTATCAATTTCCTTCATGTACAATTTTTGGGTAATAAATTCACTCAATTCTTGAGAACATATAAATGATTGCATGATAAACAAAAATTTTGCATGCGAAAATGAAGAAATCTGAAATGAAAAATGTCTATCACTGAAAACAGCTCAATGCTTTTTGAAAATTCGAGCTCTATTTTCAAACTGTTTATATCATCTGAAATATTTCTTACTTTGTTATTGCAGGTCTATGTAGAGTATGTAGTGAAGAACCCATTGATAAGTCTTTCTGAACCAATAGAATCGGAAATTTTCAAAATAAAATTGGATGCACTGATAAGGCAATCATCAATTTTTATTTCTAAGGCAGCATAAGCTTAGTTTTAAATGTGAGATAGGGATTATATTCGATATATAATTCATTCTTAAAAAATTTAAAATATGTAGTTTGTATGTACCATTTGAAAAACTTATTAGACATCGCGAACCTCATCATAAAAATACTTGAGGTTTTCATTTATGAAAATTGTGAAAGATATTGTACATTTCATTATGTGGAAATTTATATTATTATTGCCAATAAAAAACTTTCAGAATAAAATATGGGAATGAATTATACCATACTCCCTCCTAAACTTGTCAGCTTTTTTATTGAAAACTAGAACTATGACTAATGAAAAACTTTCAAGCTGAAGGGCTCATGCCAAGGATTCTAGAGTTAACTCCTGCAATCTTTGCTGAATACTTTTGTATGAATACAACATAGATGTCGAAAAAGGTCAGATATAAATTCTTAATAGATGAGAGATTTGATAGACAATAACACCTAAATTTATTAATCTGAATTTTTTTCGCAAAATACCTAATTGATGCAACGAATTTCCGTCTGTTCTCTTTCGGAATAAAATTTGTATCGCCCGTTGTCAAAACGATTTATTCAAAATCGTGTAGCTACCTAAAGTAATTAAAATCTTATCCTTATCAACCCGATCTAAAATGGAAACGACAATTCAAAGAATGGTCCTTTTAATGAGAGCATGATTCCCAGAAATACCACTACCTGCTACCTGCAGTCAACGAAAAAAGAAGGTACTTTGTGCGTCCAGGTCATTAACCCATTGTCAATAAAGGTACATTTATTCTTTATATCTATTATGAGTTATTTCTTATCTTTGGTCAGGTAGTTGAATGGTTAATGGTTCTAATATAAAATGTGAATGAAGTCAAATAATAAGGGTCTAAACATTAAATATGGGTTTTTGAATTCTTCGAATTTCTCTGCGAGAAAGTAGGCAATTTACGACCCTTGAATGTAAATATCATTAAAGGATATTTACATATAGCATCATAAACTACCTAATATGGGGACGGAGCTATAGTCCTTTACGTAAGTACCTCAACTTTCAAAATATTGATAAAAAGTCAAATTTCTCGAAAACCGTTGAATTCAGACAGTTGTGTTATCAAACTCATATTCAAATTTAACAAGGAATTCAAAAGTGTAAAAATATATAGGATGTTCCATTTAAAATAACGAAGTTGATAGCTGTGCAAAAGCAACGAAACACTTTGTATAGTTCTAAATAATTTTAGGAGATGCTCTACCTAAAAAGAGGAAAGTTTTATTTGAAACTTTTTTGTAGGGTTGATAAAAATTAGAGTAATCAACCGCTGCCACATGGCGCGGACAGCCTGTATGTATATGCAGGGTGAGTCTCGTATAAATATTTTAGTAGTGGCATGGATTCTTGTGTTCAAAAGAAACACTTTTTTCCTTTACAATTTTTTCCGAATCGGCTTGGTTCAAAAGACACAGCCTATTGACAAACCATAAAAAATTTTATTTTTGGTTCTATCTCACAAAGGATATCTTTTTGAACACAATAAGATATATCAGTTTTCTCATTATAAATATTACGTACCATAAAAATACCAAAAATTCAAAGAACTCAACTCTCGAAACTCAGTTGGACGCTATCTAATGAATATTTGAACGTTTTGTAAGATAAAAGTATTCAGTATTCTTCATATTTTCTCGTATAAAGCGCCGTTTTCGAGTAATTTTATGTTCAAAAATAAAAAAAGTATTATATGTATATAGTATATGTATAAGTATCAATGGAATTTGAAAAATTGGGTCCTTTGGCTGAATACAACTCAGTTTGAAAGATCCACAGACTTGTAGAGTCACTGATTTACCTTAGTTATACTGAAAGTAATTTTGTCTTTCCAAGAGTGTCACAGCTCATCATGAAAATTTAAAATGGCTCTTTGACCTCAAGAATCTACTGTTAAAATATTTCCATAGGTCAAAGACTCACCATATGTATGAGAGATTTGATAGACAATAACACCTAAATTTATTAATCTGAATTTTTTTCGCAAAATACCTAATTGATGCAACGAATTTCCGTCTGTTCTCTTTCGGAATAAAATTTGTATCGCCCGTTGTCAAAACGATTTATTCAAAATCGTGTAGCTACCTAAAGTAATTAAAATCTTATCCTTATCAACCCGATCTAAAATGGAAACGACAATTCAAAGAATGGTCCTTTTAATGAGAGCATGATTCCCAGAAATACCACTACCTGCTACCTGCAGTCAACGAAAAAAGAAGGTACTTTGTGCGTCCAGGTCATTAACCCATTGTCAATAAAGGTACATTTATTCTTTATATATCTATTATGAGTTATTTCTTATCTTTGGTCAGGTAGTTGAATGGTAATGGTTCTAATATAAAATGTGAATGAAGTCAAATAATAAGGGTCTAAATATTAAATATGGGTTTTTGAATTCTTCGAATTTCTCTGCGAGAAAGTAGGCAATTTACGATCCTTGAATGTAAATATCATTAAAGGATATTTACATATAACATCATAAACTATCTTCTTAATACAGAATACAAATGTTATGATATGACCGACGTCCAGCCTTGTAAATGAAACTTGAAATGAAAGTTGATGAGTACTCAGAAGGTTTGAATTAATAAGCATCAAAGATTATAGAGAACTCTATAATCTTTGATATGCATATGGATGCATATTGCTTTCTGTAATCTTTGCGTCGACGGTAGAGTAATGTTGCTCTGACGAGGTCAAATGACACCGAAACTGTGGTCCGCATCTACGCTTTTTCCACGAAATGGAATTTCTGTTTGAGTGTTGTTGGTTTATTGTAAGTTCGATTTAGATCGTAAAATTTGTTGATTTAATTATCGGCGGATGCTATGCATCTGAATTCATTTCGTTTAAATTAATATATAGCCATAAAGACAATCAATACAAAATGTAACAGTAATTGGGAAGATGTAATTGGAAAATTTCTGCTGCCGATATTTTCGGGGTCTTATATTTTGCCCCAATGACCTGCCTTCTTTAATGCCGGACTTACACTTTCGGTGAACAATTCGTCGAATGAAGTTCCGAACAATTCGATCGTGCACGAAAATATATATAACCATGTCAAATCATTTACATATACATGATACATATACAGATATCCTTTGTGAGATAGAACCAAAAATAAAATTTTTTATGGTTTGTCAATAGGCTGTATCTTTTGAACCAAGCCGATTCGGAAAAAATTGTAAAAGAAAAAAGTGTTTCTTTTAAACACAAGAATCCATGCCACTACTAAAATATTTATACGAGACTCACCCTGCATATACATACAGGCTGTCCGCGCCATGTGGCAGCGGTTGATTAATCTAATTTTTATCAACCCTACAAAAAAAGTTTCAAATAAAACTTTCCTCTTTTTAGGTAGAGCATCTCCTAAAATTATTTAGAACTATACAAAGTGTTTCGTTGCTTTTGCACAGCTATCAACTTCGTTATTTTAAATGGAACATCCTATATATTTTTACACTTTTGAATTCCTTGTTGAATTTGAATATGAGTTTGATAACACAACTATGTCTGAATTCTCAACGGTTTTCGAGAAATTTGACTTTTTATCAATATTTTGAAAGTTGAGGTACTTACGTAAAGGACTATAGCTCCGTCCCCATATTAGGTAGTTTATGATGCTATATGTAAATATCCTTTAATGATATTTACATTCAAGGGTCGTAAATTGCCTACTTTCTCGCAGAGAAATTCGAAGAATTCAAAAACCCATATTTAATGTTTAGACCCTTATTATTTGACTTCATTCACAGTTTATATTAGAACCATTAACCATTCAA
This sequence comes from Coccinella septempunctata, assembly GCF_907165205.1. Lineage (NCBI taxonomy): Eukaryota > Metazoa > Arthropoda > Insecta > Coleoptera > Coccinellidae > Coccinella > Coccinella septempunctata. The sequence continues at coordinate 21,063,589 of NC_058196.1, forward strand.
CTACCTGACCAAAGATAAGAAATAACTCATAATAGATATAAAGAATAAATGTACCTTTATTGACAATGGGTTAATGACCTGGACGCACAAAGTACCCTTTTTTTCGTTAACTGCAGGTAGCAGGTAGTGGCATTTCTGGGAATCATGGATGGGTGTAAGATTCTACCCAATAAGTGAGGTTCAGTGTTTGTGGGACAGGTGGCGCGTCGCGTGATGAGGATTGGGGGCCTCCATGGCGGGCCCCCAATTTCGATTAAAGACACCATCCTCCGGTATAGATATGTAACACTACTGCACTGTACTGATGAGGCACAATAATCCCGAAACCGGTCCACAGTTTGTTTATAGTTTCAGCCTCTCTTGGAATTCTTGTTTTGATTCATGTCTAGCTCTCATTAAAAGGACCATTCTTTGAATTGTCGTTTCCATTTTAGATCGGGTTGATGAGGATAAGATTTTAATTACTTTAGGTAGCTACACGATTTTGAATAAATCGTTTTGACAATGGGCGATACAAATTTTATTCCGAAAGAGAACAGACGAAAATTCGTTGCATCAATTAGGTATTTTGCGAAAAAAAATTCAGATTAATAATAATATGGTTATTTTACAGAGGAAATTTTAGTGTATCATTTATTGACTAGACACAGTCCAAATTTGAATCCATTATTATATATATACATTATTATAGGGACGGAGATATAGTCCTTTATGTAAATACCTCAAACGGTCAAAATATTAATAAAAATTCAAATTTCTCGAAAACCGTAGAGAATTCAGTAGTTTTGCTATCCAACTTATATTAAAATTTAACAAGGAATTCAAAAATGTAAAAATATATAGGGTGTTCCATTTAAATTAACGAAGTTGATAGCTATGCAAAAGAAACGAAACACTTTGTATAGTTCTAAATAATTTTGAGATGCTCTACTTAAAAAGAGGAAAGTTTTATTTGAAACTCTTTTTTGTAAAGTTAATAGAATTAGAGTAATCGACCGATGTCCCATGGCGCGGACACCCTGTATAAGACATTCTCGTATTCCGGTATTAGTTCGTATTCGGCGAGTATCTTTGTAGATGCTGGCGATCCCTTGAGGTTCGTGTTTTTTTCTGATATGCCTCACCATCTTATACTGTCACGTGCCGCCACTGGTGTGATTGGAAACACTTTTAATTAGGTTAAAACTTTTATTTTTTTGAAACGCCTTATTTATAGACAAAATTGTTCTTACAATCAGAAGTAGGAAAAAAGTTAATTAGAAAACTACAGAGTTCTTTCAGTCATCGTCACTATCAATTACGTTCCTCCGGGACTTCTTCCGTTTTTCTTCCTCATTCGACATGTTTTCTTCTTTGTTGGTTTCATTTTCTGATGCATTCTCGGAGCTCGATTCGCTCGCTTCTGAATTCACATTTTCGGCCTTCGAACTCGATGCTTTTTTGCTCGAATCAGACTCACTTCCATCACTGTCATTTTCATTCTTGTCAGTTTTACTCAGAAGTGCCTTCTTGTTTGCTAGTTCTTCCATATCGTTTCGCAGAAGCTGCTCATAATGATCCTTCAATTTTTGTTCCGATTCCCCATTATCGCTACTATCGTCCGAATCAGAAATGAATTCTTTACTTTTGTAATTAGTCGAATCAACTTTCTTCGTAGATTTTTTAGCAGTTTTTTCTTTCGGTTTTGAATCTTTCTCCTTTTTAGTTTTATTACTGCTTTCTTTCTTAATTTTTTTCTGCTCTTTCTTCTTCTTCTTCTTTTCGCTCTTGAGTTTTTCCTCAGCAATTGCCAATAGATCCTCATCGTCTCCGTTTGAAAGTTCATCTAGACTAGTCAAACGTCGTTTCGTGGAGCGTTTCGCACTCTTTGGCGGTCTAGTTTCCTCCCCTTCTTGTTTGTCGTTGGACATTTTCTTCAATTTCTCGAAAATATCTTCGTCCGAAGATGTATTGTTTGTTTCTTCACGGTCCTGTGTGTTAATATCATTGTGGTAACCTGAAAAATATACTTGGTATAGAACGCATATATGTTCATTCCGTCAATACACGTATTATTTTCCCAGTTATGAACCAAAGGTTCACAATAATGAAACGGAATGCGTTCAATAATCGGTTATAACGAAATATCCAGCCAGTAGAGGCATTGTCCAATTTCTTAGGCAACCCTACGAAAAGCGGCTAAGACAAAAAGTGATCCAAACTCCCAAGATTTTAGATTGCAAGATAAGCATGCAATACGAAGAGATATCACTCGATGACAAGACTATATAAAGAAACTGATAGCAAAAACAGGAAGTACTTATATAGGGGAAAAATGATGATTGAAGATGCTAAGATCAGATATTAAAATTGATGTGAGTATAATGATCTTAAGACTGGAATATTTTCTTACTTCCTAATACATATTTTTTTTTTATTAGTCAATGATCTTAATTTTCTAATTCTAATTATCAAAAGATTTCAATAAGTTCAAATGAACTGAATTGTTAATTGTAATAAAAAAATACAAATAATTAGAGAAAGTTGAATTGATAAAAAAAAATTGCCGCAATAGTTTAGAAGCAATGACAATTATTATTCAGTTGCTTCTATTAACTTGTATTAAATTTTTTTAATTGCCATAAAGCTCATCTTTTCCTCTCAGTATGCTTTCATCTATGAATACTTTACCTTTTGATTTCTTCTTAACGAGATTTTCCTCGTTGTTCACAATATCATCCTCAGAGTCTTCAAGATGTATTATTTTAGTCTTCTTTGTGATCGTTGCCGTTTGGACAACGACCTCATCTGAACTTTGCGTTCGTTTTCTTTTATTGTCCGTTGCAGAACTCGTTGAAGGTTGATCAGATACTTGCATATTACTTTTTCTAATTCGCTCAAATACGTTGTCATCGTCGGATTCTTCAGAATCTATCACAACGTTTCCTTCTGTTATTGTGTTCCTTGCGTCAGATATTTCATCGCCCGACTCATTATGCTCTAACTGGGACACATCTTGTTCACCAACAGCAATCGGAACATCTTCCTCAGATATGGTGAGGTTACCTTCCAGAGCTTTCGCTAATAAATCGAGAATGGCCTTTAATGAATTTAAGGGAATGTTGCTTGGTATCCTCCAATATGCTTCCTATAAAAAAATTACTTCAGTGAAAATCTTTACTTTTATAATATATTATAATATCATTTTGAAATGATAATTCGTTCATGTACTAACTTGCTCGTTTGAGGGTTTAGAAATACCCATTGCTTGCAGCAAGTTTTGGAAATCTGGATTTTCCATGGCTGTGACAGCGTAGTCCATGATGGGCACCAAGGGAACTCCCTCCTCGCTATCATCCTCGAAATCCTCTACAGCGTCTGAAATACTTTCCTTCAGCCAGTCTAACGCCTCTTTCATGTCTGAAAATTGAATTGGAGAATTATATCATGTTCATTATTACAGGAACCGAAGAAATAAATAAATCAATAAATTGTTTTTTATTATAATATGTATTACAAGCAATCAGAATAATAATTCTGAGCTCATTTGCTGGCTTTAAAGCTAGATGCTTTCAAGTATTGTCGTGATAAGGTCCTGTCCAGAGGCAGTTCCAACTCAAATCTCTTTCAGATCTGCTGGCCATTTACGTTTGAGTCGCCGATTATTTTGCACTTCAGTCAGCGGCATTCATATGGCCTTCGAGCCTTATGTGTGACGTTTTTCGCTTTTTTCTTTGATCACGTCCTTCATATATGGAACCTTCAGGTCTTCGTGCAGAGTTTGATTTGTAACATACCACGGTGCATCATTCTTAGAAAGAACATGTCACGAAGAAGAGGAAGCAAATGGACCTAAAGGTCAAGGAATTGCACTGGCTTATTGGTAGAAAATCACAATTAACTCTGGAGAATAAACTTCTCATCTATAAAGCCATCATCAAGCCAATTTGGACATATGGAATTGAGCTCTGGGGATGCACTAGTAAGTCAAACATGGCAATAATCCAACGAAGTCAGTCCAAAATCAATAAATAAATTGGAGTACCATGTGTAGACTAAACACTAGGAGATCGCTCCTTTTTGTAGGATAAGTTTATGTGAAATTTCCTCTTTCATAATCTGAAATGAAACGGAAATCCTGATATCCAAGAAGAAAAATATTTAAAAAAGACCCTGTTGCTTAGAAACCTTGTAGTATAGATTGAGATACTTGGTCAGGGAAGCCCAGGCTCTCTGATTCCTTATTCTCTCTGATAAACCCTGTGTTCTTCCAGGATACTCTTAGAATCGCCTCATATGGGCTAATTTATCTATCACAAGGGGCAGAGATCACAACAGATCCTAAGCCCCTTTCAACGCACCTCTCCTCTACAATCTACAGTCCCTGGCCAGTTTATTAGACGCACTGAGGATTTTTTTTATATTTACTGGTATTGCCGGAGGAAAAAGCAGAATATTTGAATTTCATTTCCACAGAATGTCAGTTTTATCTACGACTCTCATTAAATTGTTCTATTTGGCATTTATTTTTGATGTTGTAGTATTAGTACTTAAGTATGAATCAGTACTATGTTTTCCAGTGGACGTCTTGCATTCTGCAGGTTCGGACGTTATTTCGATAATCCACATATGAAATCATTATCTTCGAATGCAGCAAACCGAATAATTCTGCATTGATAGTATGAAGCTCTCATAGCTACACAGGATGGCTCAGCAAAATATTAGAATTTCATGTTTAATCATCAATAAATCAATATTTTTTATTGAATATGATATATTATATGTGAAAACCATTTACAGATGAAGTATATGTAACATAAACATTCAATTTAATAATTCAATATTGAGATTTTGCATCGAATCAATGCGTCTAATAATATGGCCAGGGACTGTAAGTATTTTTAGTGTTCTGTTTTCATAAATTGGGCCTGATGATCTCGTGTAGAGGTCGAAACTTGTAGCATTTTCATTATTAAAAGAATTTTGGAGTTGACATAGAACTGATTCATTTTCATCTCTTCCAATCTACAAGTACTTACTGGTAGATTCGGGTAACTTGGGACAGTCCTGTAACTTGGGACAATTACCCCCTTGCAGATTTCTTTGATTCTTACCATTTATGAGTGAAGGGACAAACTTATAAGACTGTGTAGCGTCTTTTCGGTTAGTTTAACAATTAATTCCTGTTGAGTTTGCCGTGACCAGAGTGTTTGAATTGACAGGAAAAATTAACGAATTCAGGAAAGTAAAAGCGCGATTTTTTATGGTCCTTATACTTTATAGGGTCCTGTGTCATGTACATGTGTTTCACTTTGTGCATATGTAATTTTTTTTCTGGATACGTGGGATATTAGATATGTCATGAAACAAGGTTGTTTACAAATCAAACGGCAACACGGATTTCATTCATTTATTTTGTTGTTTCATAGGCTGACTTGGGACAATGCCCAATAGATACAAGCGGCGCATTGGCAGCAGGACATATGCCGATTTTTCGCAGGATATTATTATTTACGGTATTTCCACAGAGAAATCACCAATGAATGAAAGAAATCAAAGTTCCCTTATTTTGTTTAGTTTTCTTTACATTTGATTTGCAATATATTTACTTTCACTGTAATAGGGGTTTATCATTTAATTTCCTTACCGAATTTCAACTATAAAATCACGAATTCTAATTTTTCCAAACTATACACCGTCCCAAGTCACCTATCTCATTTGAGAGTTGAGAAATCAATAGATTTCAACTTGTATCCCAAGCCTCCCAAATCGGTGGGCGACTTGGGACAAGTATATTTTATTTTTTTCAAAATTTATATCCGACTTCTGAAGCATGGTATATATCCTTATCGATAGTCTGAGTCTTTAAGCATATTCGAACCTCTTTTTCAGATAAAAATAGGTCACCGTTTTGAAAATATGACAAGTTGAACTAAACAATCGTCCCAAGTCACCCGAATCTACGGTATAACAATATTCCAATTGATACTGATGATGGATATTATTCGTACTTTTTTATCACTTATTATATAAATCATTATTGCCACCTCTCACGCAAGATAATCCCGAAGGATGTCATCTAGCGTGCTGGAAAACAGTATACTCTTCCCAAAGCCGCTGATCTCTGATCTTAATCGTAAGCGCAATTTTTTAATTAGCCCATTCGTTGCCGCGTTTCCATCAATTATGGAAACTCATTACTAGCGTGGCCACGCAGAGTTTCATTTTGTAAATGCGTTCCATTGTTTCCAGAACCCACTAGCGAATAGCGATAAGCCTCAAAATAGAATTTTTAATTATTCAGCTTTGTTTACCACTTCTCACGGGCATTTTGAGGTGTAATAACGGCTGCCATTGAATACGCTACCCGGAACAAAATTCCCCATTTCACCGAGACAGGGCGGCTTTTCTTGAAATAATGTTACTGAGAAATAGCCCTGCGATCAAACAGAGAATTCTGAAAAGATATATTACATGAGCGGCCCCCTATGGTTGTTGGGCATTTTAGGCCCAGCAGTGAACAACATTCAAAAAGAAAATTGACGAGTGCACCAACCTTGAGGGACATGAGACAGTTTTTCTTAAGTTCAATACAAAAATGATTTAATGATATGTATATACTACTATACAGGGTCTCCCACTAGTGCCGCAGCGGACGATATAAGCGTCACCGTCAAAGTTAAGCAAAATTTTTTTATGCAAACTTGAATTACTCCATGAATAGCACAACCTAAAAATATTTTGGAATATGTGTCCCACAAAAGAGAAATAAAGGGTGACTTTGATTCTTCAAATGGGACACACTATATTCAGTAGTGTTTTTAATTCTATGGAACTTCCTGCATGCTCTTGTATGCTTTTCAGATATTTTCTTTCAATAGTTTTCGAAATATAAGTTATTTTGCGAAAAAAATGATACCTGTAGAGGCTATGTTATTTAATTATAATTCACGAACCCTTGCACATACAGTTTCACATGGATTGATAGACAAGATTTCAAAGAATCATAGCCAGCTATAATGAAGCATCTCCAGCATATGAAGTGCCCACAAAAAGACTAACAACATGAGGAATTTCAAATCGATTTATCTTTACTTTTTCAAATGCATGCATTTGATTTTTTTCATCATTAAAATAACATTCATTTGACAAAGAGTGAAGTGAAATGAATAGTTATTTTAATGATGAAAAAAATGTCTGGTTTGCTCATTATGAAAACTTAAAGTGGCCCAAGAATCTAGTGTTGAAATGTATGTACAACTCAAAGAAATTCCCACCCTATACAGCGGTGTTCTACAACCTCTCTGACAAACTTTGACAGATGGAAACTGTGCTTATTCTGAACATTTTCTTTCCTATAAACGTAGGATCGATTTGTTGTGTAGAAGTTACAACAAATTGAAAAAACTATTTTCATGTTTGAATCAAGTAGGCCGACCAACGAAAATACTGGTTGTTATGGCAACTGGTGTTATTTATTATTGTCTCTATGCGTGCAGACGTCTATCCGGCAGGAATTGGGGCTGTAACCCAAAAATACTGCGATGGATGTGTGTCATGATTGTAACACCTATAATCACATATGGGGCAGTAGCCTTGTTTGCTGAGGCAGGTCAGGTAAGTACGAGGAGAATGCTCGACTGAGTAAAAAGGCTTGCCTGTGTGTGCATCACGGGAGCTATGAGCACGTGCCCAATTAGGGCGCTTGAGATCATCACATACCTCACACCTCTACATCTAGTGATTTATAAGGTAGCCAATGAGGCCATCCTCAGATTATCTAAGGAAGTAACAGGTAACGAGAGAACCAAGAGTCAGAGAGCTTGGTCCTCTCTGAACGACTACATTCCATCTGCAAACCTTCCCAGTTACTTAATGATCAAGAAAGTAAGCATTGAGAAAAATTTCAGTACAATGATAAGTAAAAGAAAAGATTGGAAACGGGAGTACACCGACTACAATCTTGAAGAAAATACATTAAAATGGTATACAGATGGCTCAAAACCGCTACAGGAGCTGGCGCTGGGATTTACGGAGCAAGTACCAAGTGTGTACTATCCTTAGGCTTCTGTACAAGCGTCCTTCAAACGGAAATACTAACAATCGGAAGATGTTTAGACGTAAATCTAGAATAAACTATCAGAAGTGTGACATAGCTATTCATTCAGATAGTCAAGCTGCCGTAAAAGCACCGAGCTCCTATGTCAAAGCTGATTTAGGAGTGCCGGAACAAACTCAATGATGTAGACAAGAAAAATAAGGTCTCTTCAATCTGAGTTCCCAGTCATTCGGGAATCGAAGGAAACGAGAAGGCCAATACACTTGCTAGAGAGAGCGCACTAAAGCCACTCACTGGCCCAGAACCTTTCTGTGGTATAAGAAAAAGCATCTACAAGGAGGAGTTTATGGAGAAGGAGAAAGCTGAAAGGGAAAAACTCTGGCGGAATTTCCCAGGAATGGATCACTCCAAAAAGTTCCTTCGGAACTTTGAAACTGCTAGATCCTAAAAATATCTGGATCTCAGTAAGAACCAACTATTGTCGCATTGTCGCATTGTCGCATCTGTTGAGAATGGGTTTGTCGGACACTGACGAGTGTAGATTGTGTGGGGAGGAGGAAGAAACTCCTATTCACCTGGTTACGGAATGCTATGCAAGCCAAAGGAAAGAGTGCTTTGGACAAGAAACTTGTAGGAGTGTGGAATTATCCTCGTTAATGCCGTCCCAGATATTGGATTCCATCAGATCTCTGGAACTTGAAGGCGAACTGTAAAGGGCGTGATGAAAACAGCTCTGTTAGGGGGCACAATAGACCTTAAGGTCGCAGTGAACTGTAACCCCTTCTCACTATAACTATAACTATTTATTATTCATTTGCAATGGCGGATTTGCAGTTTTGGCCGCCCTAGGCCTATGACCATGAAGAATGTTGAATTCAGTCAATTAATTTTCACCCATTCTGTTTTTGTAACGATTGGCCGCCCCTTATATCCGACCGCCCTAGGCCCGGGCCTACTTGGCCTTAAGGTAAATCCGCCACTGTTCATTTGATACTTGGTGTATGTCTTGAATTAAAATTCATTCTTTCTAAAATGGACACTCCAGAAGGGTACCTTGAGGATACAAATAGACACTGACCTACTCACATAGTATTTAGTCTATAATTCCTTCCAAAAAAAATACATTTCTATCATTCGGCAGACTGAAGTAAATTTAGAAAATGAAGGAAACTAATATTAATTTATCACCAAACTTCGTATGGAGTTTGTTGAGAAGAGAATAGTTTCAAAGACAAAATGTATAAGCTTCACTTGCTGGTGATGCTCCAAAACGTTTAGGAATGAATTATTGGCCAATATCATAATATTTTTACCTGGTTTCGAGATATTTGGGATCATATGCTAAATCAAATGTTTGTTCTTCTATTTGCGTCCATTCTCATGATTAGGACTATCTTAATAAAAAAGTTGGCAGACAGTTTGGTCATTGATTTGAAGTTGTAGTGGGTGATTTATAAAGGGCGGTGACTAATTGTATCTCGGCAAGTATAGAAATTAGCGAATCGACTAAACAGCTCGATCCTCGGTCTCATACCCTCACCCTTCAGGCACTACTCCAATCCCCCCAGTTTCAAATAACACAAATATTTACCCACCTGATTGTAGAACGCCCAGAGTCAACTCCGCCAGTCTTTTAGATGAAACATTAACGACGGCAACCGATCTCTTGGGCTTCTTCTTTGCGATAATGGCATCAACCCTTCTTGCAGCGCTAGTGGAGGCCCCGGACCTTGGAGTGACATCGTCGTCGGAGTCCTCTTCTGAGCTACTGCTGCCATCTGAACGGCCAGAATCCACGTTCCTTTTACCTGCGACAAAAGATTAATTATTGAAGGCAAATGCCGATGTATGAGGGATGTTGGCGCTTTTGAGGGATGTCCTCGGAATGGGGGGATTTCAATAATGCAATATGTTCGCAGCGGAAATGCGACCCGATGGAGAGGGTGAGTTCATTAGAGTCCTCTGGGGCGATATGGAATATTTCGTGTTCAATTTGGGAATGACTTCAGTATTTTGAACTAAAAACTGTGACATATGGAAAGGAGCCTGAGGGAGAGTATTTGGGAGTTCAGTACTACCAGTTTTTAATTAGCGTTCATGAATTCCAAACGTTTTTCCCTCAAAGAAGGAGCTGTGTTGCTCTGACGAGGTCAAACGAGACCGAAACCATGGTCAGCATATGCTCTTCATCGGTGGAACATTCTCCATTTAGCTGTCCTGACGATGGCAACTCGGCTATTTCAATTCAGATCGTAATACATGTTGATATTGACATCGGCGGGTTGTATGTATCTGAATTAAATCTTATTATTGTTCCCTATTACATTCGCTTAAGGTCTCAATGGCACAAATAGGCTTATCATGTTCCATTTTCTTTTTCCAAAATAATTTCCATAATGAGTACTCCTCAGACACAAGCTCTAGCTAGATCAATCATATTCTCATAAAGTTACAAAGATTCAACATCTATTGTTTCAGCTGTTGAGGTTGGTATCAAGCACAGAAGTGCTCCCAGAACCTTTTTGTGGTCGCTAAATCTGTATTTGGGCTGATCTATAAGATCGTCTAGGAGCGGTATTGCCACTGATATTCTAAAATAGTGGCCATACCCGAAAGAAGGAGAATAATGTCCTGCATCACCATCACGAATTATTTCTCCAATTTTCCAAAGCTTCAATATGCTTTGGAATAACGGGACTCTACACAAATCAAACTTCATAACAGAAAGTCCACACGATATTAAATTATAAATGGTGTAATCAACAAAATGACGATTTTCTTTTAATATTAAGATTTGAATCCTACGTCACCCTCCATAAAAAATATTTTCTGTTTGTTTAGATTTGCGTTGTACGAGGATGTATTGATATCTAATTAGCCTAGACCAGTTCCATGCATAAAAAAATATTGAGTTACCATAGCAACGAACAATAACTCATAAGAAGTGTCAGTGTAAAGTTTGAGGTCAAGAAAGTAAACCAGAGTTACGCAATAACTTAAGAAAGAAGATGTCCACCGAAATTGTGAAAATCGAAAAATTGGAGTATCGAGCTATCATCAAGTACCTGTATTTAAAAGGGTTAAGGGTAAGCATATTTACGAAGATATGCTTAATACCCTTGTTGATCAATGTCATTCGTATGCGACCGTGAAAAATTGGACTGCAAGTTTCCAAAAAGGTAAATTTTCCATTGAAGATGATTACCGAACGGGATGGCCAGTTTCTGTGTCAGTCCCCGAAAATATCGATGCAGTTCATGACATGGTTTTATCAGACCGTCGAATTAAAACGGATATCTGAAGCACTGAATATTTCATCGGCGTTCATCATAATATAGTCAATTTGGACATGCTGCAAAATGGATCCCCAAAAGTTTGAATGTTGACAAAGCGCGCAAGGGTAGAAGCATCACGTTCGATCTGAGCTCTATTTGAAAACGATGTAGACTTCTTAAACCGAATTATTACTATGGATGAGACGTGGGTACATTTCTACGATCCAGAAACAAAGCAACAATCGTTGGAATGGCGACAATCTGATTCTCCTCAGAAACCTCAGAAGTTTCGTGTCCAAAAATCTGCTGGAAAAGTTCTTGCTTCAGTTTTTTGGGATTGCCATGGAGTAATCATGATTGATTTTTTGGATGAGGGTAGAACAATAACCGGAGATTACTATTCGACATTACTGACCACTCTACGGGAAAAAATTGAATAGAAGATATCAAAAGGTGTTTTGTTTTTGCAGGACAACGCCCATGCACACAAATCTCATGTTCCCATGCAAAAAATTCTTGATTTAAGCCCGTTTGCACCAATCCCCCTCAAAATGAGTATTTAACTAAGCGTAGTTTAAAGTTAATGGACGCTTAATTTTATTGCCAGTTGCACGACTGCGGCTTAACAGAATCTTAAGTAAGAGGCCCATAAGTTTTGATATCTAGTGATATTTCAGTTTTTTATTTTGGTGCAACTTCATTCTAGTCCAATAAAGCCTTTTCATTGGTTGGCCGTTTGCCGATGATCGTTGTCATTTCATTAACCTATAACTTTATTGTCCTGTCAGTCAGTGTCAAGTAAACTATTATATTATTATCAAAGAGTGATAACTTTTTGTTGCTGAATTAGCATTATTATTGATAATGAAATGGATTGTCGAATAAAAGGTACTTATGACGTTATTAGAAAAACCACAGCAGTTCTGCAGCCAGTTTATGAGTTCAACAAATTATTTTAGGTTAGAATCCCGCCCCTAAATACCTAAGTGGTCATTACAGGAGCGCTTAATTTTAAGGCTAGCTTAAGCCATTTAAATGTCACTTTACAGTTGGTGCAATGTAATTTAAGTTAAGGGTTAATTTTAAGGGACACTTAACCTTAACACCGTTTGGTGCAAATGGGTCTAAGTGTTTGAATTACTGGAACGCCCCTCTTATTCACTAGATTTGTTTCCATCCGACTATCATCTCTTTCCTCAACTGAAAAAAAAATTAAAAGGTCGTCAATTTTCTTACAACGAGGATGTAATAAAAACTGTGGAGGTCTAGTTTGCAGAGAAACATTTATTTTAAAGGTCTAGGGACGTTGCAGGTTCGCTGTAATAAATGTATGCAAATAAGAAGAGAATATGTTTAATAATAAAATTCTTGTTTGGTTCTATAGTAGCCTGAGAATTTTCAATATACCCTCGTAGAATGATTGTAATCAATAAAAATTCACTGGATAGGCTTTTGTGCCTAACAATAAACAACGATTATAACTTTTTTCTCGTTGTCCCCCAATTCAATGTAGGATCACAATTGGGGTATGAACCTCCCAAGGCAGAATTATGCGTCATAAAACATCATCTGGAATGAATCACGGGGCCCCCATTGTTGGCGGAGGCGCGTACCCCTGCCAGGATACAGGTCGTCCGTTTAAAAAGTTCCAAATGGATTGCCTGAATGGCCTTTGTGAGGATCGGGGTTCGGTAGATTATCCGAATTTTATTGTTGAGGTGCGCGTTCGTCGGAGATGGCAATAATGTAGGCACTTTGTCAACATCTTCCCGTTCCCCCCAGGTTTGAATTAGCAATTTCTCGAGATGTATAGCGAGGTCGAGGAAGGAGGTTGGAAATTGATCGGCAAAGTGCATCGGAGCATTACCAGTAGATGTCGCCAAATTGGATTATTATCGGTTCTATGGGGATTTTGCCTTAGAAATTTGTGTGGCACTGAAGCATTTCAGTATCTCTAAACGAAAATAGGATGAATACGATGTTCGGAGAGAAAATTCCCGATATTGATGCCCAGACTGAATAAGTCTGGAGTTCAAAAAGAAGTCGTAATCGTTTTAATATAAATTATTATCAAGAGCCAAAGGACAGATTTAACTTTTAGGTGACTCAGCTTGCTTTTAAAGTGGAGATGGGGTGAATTCGAAACCAAATTCTTCTCAGTAATATTTCACAATATGATATTAATGAAATTCACAGGGAATTGGACAATAGTTTATTTTCAAAGTACTTATAACATCGCCGACGTTTCGGAACGGTTCGTTCCTTTTTCAAGGCTCGTTATATTAAATTTGAAAATTTTGAAAACAATTCATTTGAATACTACTCAAATTAGGAGTCCCCCGATCTGAGGAAACATGCAATGATACTTTTATTCGGCTGTCGAGTCGAACATGAAAGAGACACAAAAGTAACAAAATCTAAATTAAATGTCCTGTGAATTTCATTAATATCAAATCAGCATGGACATGAACTATGAAGAATTTCACAATATGTTTTGCAACTTCTTCCTAGTCCAGTAAAGCCATTCCATTGGCTGGCTGGGTTAATTGTTGTCATTTCATTAACCTAACTTTACTGTCCTGTCAGTCAGTTTAAAGTTAATTAGACCCGTTTGCACCAAACCAAACGCCCTTAGTCTTAAGTGTCCCTTAACTTGAATTACGTTGTTAACTGACATTTAAATGGCTAAAGCTAACCTTAAATTTACCTTTTATTTTACAATCCATATAATTATCAATAATAATGCTCATTCTACAACAAAATATCACTAGATATAAAAACTTGAGGGCCCCTTACTTAAGATTCTGTTAAGCCATAGTCATTCAACTGAGAATAAAGTTAAGCGTCCATTAACTTTAAACAACATTTAGTTGAGTACCGCTGGTGCAAACGGGCCTTATTATATTATTATTATCAAAGAGTAAAACAACTATTTGTTATTGAATAAGCATTATTATTGATAATGATAAAAGTTGTCAAATAAAAGGTACCTAAGTTTATACAACACTTTCTTTGTAAATCTTATATATGAATTTTTTTTATTAATGTTGAACGTGGACAGAATGTCCTTGTTACTACGAATACGGTGAATGATTGCCAAACAGGTGGTTTGGCACAAACGGCACACAACCTATCCGCAGAAGAAAAATGTTTGTTGCTAACTATAGTATGATTTGAGACACAAAATTAAAAAAAAGACTGATAGTATTACAATAAAGGCAAAACAAAGGCTTGGTATCTAGAAATAAATTCATTCAATTCTCAAAATCCATCAGAAATGGGAAGTTCTGCAGCCAGTTCAACAAATCATTTTAGGTTAGAATGCCGCCCTAAAATATTTAAGTGGTCATTACAGGAGCACTTAAATTCAAGGTTAGATTTAGGCCCGTTTGCACCAATACCCCTTAAAACGAGTACTTAAAGTGTCGTTTAAAGTTAATGGACGCTTAATTTTATTCCCAGTTGTACGACTGTGGCTTAACAGAATCTTAAGTAAGAGGCCCTTAAGTTTTTATAGCTAGTGATATTTCTGTTTTTTTATTTTGGTGCAATTTCATCCTAATCCATTTTAAAGCCATTTCATTGGTTGGACGGTTGCCGATGATCATTGTCATTTCATTAACCTAACTTTATTGTCCTGTCAGTCAGTTTCAAGTAAATTATTATTTCAAAAAACTTTTTGCTGTTGAATTAGCTTCAATATTGATAATGATAATGATTGTCAAATAAAAGGTACCTAAGTTTATATGAGTACAACACTTCCTTTGTAAGGTCTTGTGTAAATTTGTTTTACTAATGTTGAAGAGGAACGTGAAGAAAATGTCCTTATTGCTCTTGGTAGTACGAATACGGTGCATGATTGCCAAGTGAGTTGTGGTAATTTACGAAGGGCACTCAACTTCTCAACAGAAGAAAATAGTTTGTTGCTAACTATAGTATGATTTGTGACACCAAATTGAAATTTAAAAAAGACTGATAGCATTACAATAAAGGCGAAAGAAATGGCTTGGTATTCAGTAATGAATTCATTCAATTTTCAAAATCCATCAAAAATGGGAAGTTCTGCAGCCAGTTCAACAAATTATTTTAGGTTAGAATCCCGGCCTCAAATACCTAAGTGGTCATTACAGGAGCGCTTAAATTTAAGGCTAGCTTTAGCCATTTAAATGTCACTTAACAGTTAGTGCAACGTAATTTAAGTTGAGGGTTTATTTTGAGGGACACTTAACACTAAGTGTGTTTGGTTCAAACGCGTCTTAATACTGAATTGAGGGTCATAATATCCATTCACAGGCACATAATGTCACAGAATACTTGAAAACCAACTTCATACTATGTTACAGTCATTTATAAATATCTCGTTTTTCGCAAAGAGTAGTCAAAGATACAGCAAGATTTAAATTTATAAATCATGAAACGCTCACGAATATTCTGCGTCCAATATATGACACCGTTTCTAACTGAAGAAACACTCGCTCATACATGGAAAACACATGCAAAAACAGATCCTATTAAAAAAAAACTACGCCGTACAACGAAGCGTCCGACGAACGCCCCAAACGTCAGATACATCAGAATCAGCGCCGGCATCTGCGCCTCAAAATTCGATAAAAAATTTCATTATGCCAATAGCACGTCGAAAAGGAGGACAAAAACACCGGAAAAGGATCTCGTGTCGGGGAACATTATTTTCACGCGGCCATCCTTCTTCATCTTGCCATCGGAAAATTTCCCCGGGAAAATGGTACGTTCATGCAAATAAACTAATTTTTCCACCCCCGCATCTCTTGTCGTGACTCATTTCCATGCAAAGATTCGCGATGTGTGTTGCCCATATACGGGAAAATTGGGTTGTTGCGAGTCCCACACTGCGTTTTACGGTACGCGATTTCGGCGATTCAAAATTTTCCGGAAAAAATATGCATAGTGAAAGTTTCATGCGGATGAACGGAATACTTCAGCATTTTTTCTGCCATAAGGGAGTCATAAACTAAGAGATATGTTCGAAAGGGGAAACTTCGTTGAACACGTGAAAAATGATTCATAGATGCAATCGTTTAGACTTTGCTGACTTAAATTTGAATTTTACATATATAGGGTGACCCAGGGGTGCTTACATCATTTTGTTGTTTCTATCAAAGTTGTTTATATCCAAGCTATCGTCTTGATTTTTTCCAGACAATAGGTCTGACAATGAGCACATCATGACAATATTTTCATCCATACAACATAGTAGCTATATAGTTGGTTTTCAATTATTCTGTGTCATTCTGTGCCATCACTACTTACACTACAGTACTCAAGGGAAGACAGGGTTTTTTTATCGATGTGTTTTACCTAAGCTGTTGTATTATGCCCTGAATTGTATGATATCCCGTTACACTAAAACCTACTGAAACTCATCCACATGCTATATTTTTTGATATACAAAAATGCATTGCTGACATTCAAGAGAGGATATAATTCCAATAAGAGAAAGGGTATTAATAAGTTTCAGATCGAATCAAACATGGACCAATTCAATAATTTGCCGACGTTTCGGTTTATTTGAAACCTTTTTCAAAGGTTCTGAAAAGGACTAATAAACAAATATAGAATTGGCAACAATAAGCAATCGTACAGTTTAATACAAAGTGAATAAAAAGTACACCTATATAGATTTGAAAAATAACAATTTCCCAGGTTCACAGTCTATAAATAAACAAAAATATAACCTCAAAAACATGCGTACAATTAAAAACGGAGCAGAGTCACACACTAAGGTGGAAAATCTCACATTACTTTTTGGTTCTGGTCATAAGATTTCTGTTAAGAAAACAGTGAAAAAGATCCTTAGAGAGATGAACATTTTCTTACAAACGCAGTCGTAAGAAAAGACTGATATAAAATTCAACACGTAAAAAAGAAAATATAACAGCCCTTGTAGATCATATAAGTGAACTTCATTCATTCAGGTTCGACGATGTTAAAATTTTAGGAATATGCAACGACGCATATTTCTTCTGGTACATATATTCCGTAACTCAAAATGAATTCCTTGTTTTGTTTCCGAATTTTTTGAACCTATGACATGTTTTCGCGCCTCCGCTACATAGCACCCTCTAAAACACTTGTTTTGATCCTGAGATTTCGTATACTTTTCAGTTCACAGTACAGGGACTATGATGAAGGTATAATAAAAACGAAATTTCGTCTCTTACAGCCAGTTTCATAATCAATTTTCAAGTCACTTTTGTTTCAAAGCTTCCTTTTGTCCTATTAAAACTGATGTAATGAATCCCAGTTTTCTGAGGAAAACTGGAGTTCATTTTAGTACATTCCTTTCGTTTTACATTTTCCGTCTTTGAAAATATTTTAATTCTCAAATATTCAGTACGTTCATTCCGATAGGCAGAGTAAATGTAAAAAACCGTTTATCTGTGTTTGACGTTGTTTTTCTTGCATGCCGTTGAAGATTTCGACGTTTTTCTGATGTTGATATGCGATAAACCGGAGCTGACGACATTTTTCATTCTTGTCGCATTCTGGAATTTTCAGATTTTTAACGTGTGGGGGATTTGCCTATAAAAGCAGATTTTCCCCCGCGACGGTCTCTTTTACTTCAGTCTTTCACTTGGTGACTTCTACTTCTACTTTCGACTGTTGATTCTGTTACTTCAGTCGCTTTTACTGCTCTTTCACTTCAGTTAGTTTATGCTCCGTACTTTCTGCGATTCGACGTTTAAGAATAATTTTGTGTTGCTAGCATCAGTGATATTAAGAATTAGTTTTTAGTTTTTTTTCCTTTGATTTTCGCGAGTGCCTGAAACAAAGGAGGTAGGTCCCCGTCTTTACCGTTCAGTTTCTTTGTTAGACCTACACCGTTTACTTCTTTGACTTTGACACTGCTGAACTGTATCGCTTTCTGTTATATTTTATCGTTCTTTACCCCGTTTCGCGAGTATGACTTTTCCCTTCGCTATCAGTCATGGCGCGTAAGCCCTTGGGGTACTGAGGGGAAAGTCCCGTCAACTCCCCTGTCCGCGTTCCGCGTCATAAGTGTTGAATCCGAAATCTCTTCTTTTCTATCAGTCATGGCGCGTTATAGCCCTTGGGGTAGAGAATAAGAGATACCGCTCGTCGTCAGTGAAATCCCGTAGTTGCGCTAAAAATAGACCTTTTCTTCGCTATCAGTCATGGAGCGTTATAGCCCTTGGGGTAGCGAATAAAAGTCTCGAATAGACTCGCCCTGGTTGTGTTTCATTTCTGGAGAAATGCAATTACATCCCGATACCGTATAGCAAGTCATTTCACTTCGCGAGGTCATCCTTAGTATTCATTTCGTCAGTTCTGGTTGGCGCATTTTATTGAACAACCTTTGATTTTTCACTGCACCCGGTATAAACTTTATAAAGTGCTCGTGACCGGATAGGATTTCCCGAATGTATGTTTGCTTATAGATTCGCTCATATTTCATATACTGCATTCAAATTTATTTTAGCAGTCGGTTGGCCATGAAATAATTTTCTCAAGTTTTTGTAACTAGAACGAAGTTAGGTTGGCACTCATGAAATGTCGTTAATGTCATAACGCCGTTG
The DNA here is from genome assembly GCF_907165205.1 of Coccinella septempunctata. Taxonomy (NCBI): domain Eukaryota; kingdom Metazoa; phylum Arthropoda; class Insecta; order Coleoptera; family Coccinellidae; genus Coccinella; species Coccinella septempunctata. Next base: position 21,082,479 of record NC_058196.1, read on the forward strand.
CCACAACTAATATCAATTTTTATTACGAAAATTCGAAAATGCCGAAAGTGATTTAAAAAAGAGACAGGGTTTCAGGAAGTGCTATTTAGAATTCAGGTCCGCTCATTCAAATAGTTATACCCTGATATTCTAAAATCCACAATACGTCAGACGATAGCGAACATATTCAATGTAAGAGAATTTATATAATGTTTCATCTGAATCTAAAAGACTTATATTTCAGCTGAATATTTCCACAATCAGAAAGATTGTGAATGGAGAGTATGACAAAGAATTTTCTTCTATTGGGAGACCCAAAAAAGTGGTGGCATTTGGGAATTTTATGTTTGAGTGAATTAATGCGAAAAGTTTACTACAGGATTTTCGATAAATGTCATCGGAGAATAAGTTCCCTAAGATGGATTTTTCTATTTTTCATTTGACTTGTCCTATACAATGTAAATGTCTTAAGGTACAAATAAATACCTAATTATTATAATTACATCAATGTATTAAGATGAATAGCCACAAATACGCGCAAGTTGCCCTGTTACTTGTTTATTCATGTGAAATTTTTGTTCAACGGTGAAGTTGCATCTTAACTTGAAACTTCCTTCAACTCCTTTTACTTATATTGATGCAAGATGATTTTTGTTGAAGAATTTAACATTCTTGTAATTATCTGTTAATTCCTTCGGGAAATACCCATTCCCAACCACTGCATCATATGCATTTCATCTTCGGGTTAATATTTTTGAAATCTACAAATGATGTAAGCCAAAGAAGATAACGAACATTAACTCTCCTCAAGCTAGTGCATATTATGATATTATACTGATCTCTTGTATTTTCCATGCAAATAACTGGATTTGGTATGCCTTCAATCAGTTTGTATAAACTTCAATTATGTTCGTCACATATTTTCCGAAGAGATTCGACATTGTGATAAAATACGTAATAACAGAAACTTTTACGTAGAACGGGCAACATAGCGTTGATTTAAAACCCAAAAATGTTTTGACAAGCTTCATAACCCCACATTTCCGTACTATACAGAGTGAAATGTGTCAAATTTCCATGGCCAACCGACTGCTAAAATAAAATTGAATGAAGTATATATAGTTGGTTTTCAATTATTCTGTGTCATTCTGTGCCAGTGAATAGAAATGATGACGATGACCTTCAGTTCAGTATCAAGAGATTATTCTCTGAACAAATTTGACATCACTACTTACACTACAGTACTCAAGGGAAGACAGGGTTTTTTTATCGATGTGTTTTACCTAAGCTGTTGTATTATGCCCTGAATTGTATGATATCCCGTTACACTAACACCTACTGAAACTCATCCACATGCTATATTGTTTGATATACAAAAATGCATTGCTGACATTCAAGAGAGGATATAATTCCAATAAGAGAAAGGGTAATAATAGGTTTCATATCGAATCAAACATGGACCAATTCAATAATTTGCCGACGTTTCGGTTTATTTGAAACCTTCTTCAAAGGTTCTGAAAAGGACTAATAAACAAATGTAGAATTGGCAACAATAAGCAATCGTACAGTCTAATACAAAGTGAATAAAAAGTACACCTATATAGATTTGAAAAATAACAATTTCCCAGGTCCACAGTCTATAAATAAACAAAAATATAACCTCAAAAACACGCGTACAATTAAAAACGGAGCAGAGTCACACACACTAAGGTGGAAAATCTCACATTACTTTTTAGTTCTGGTCATAAGATTTCTGTTAAGAAAACAGTGAAAAAGATCCTTAGAGAGATGAACATTTTCTTACAATAGCAGTCGTAATAAAAGACTGATATAAAATTCAACACGTAAAAAAGAAAATATAACAGCCCTTGTAGATCATATAAGTGAACTTCATTCATTCAGGTTCGACGATGTTAAAATTTTAGGAATATGCAACGACGCAAATTCCTACTGGTACATATATTCCGTAACTCAAAATGAATTCCTTGTTTTGTTTCCGAATTTTTTGAACCTATGACATGTTTTCGTGCCTTCGCTACCTAGCACCCTCTAAACCACTTGTTTTGATCCTGAGACTTCGTATGCTTTTCAGTTCACAGTACAGGGACTATGATGAAGGTATAATAAAAACGAAATTTCGTCTCTTACAGCCAGTTTCATAATCAATTTTCAAGTCACTTTTGTTTCAAAGCTTCCTTTTGTCCTATTAAAACTGATGTAATGAATCCCAGTTTTCTGAGGAAAATTGGAGTTCATTTTAGTGCATTCCTTTCGTTTTACATTTTCCGTCTTTGAAAATATTTTAATTCTCAAATATTCAGTACGTTCATTCCGATAGGCAGAGTAAATGTAAAAAACCGTTTATCTGTGTTTGACGTTGTTTTTCTTGCATGCCGTTGAAGATTTCGACGTTTTTCTGATGTTGATATGCGATAAACCGGAGCTGACGACGTTTTTCATTCTTGTCGCATTCTGAAATTTTCAGATTTTTAACGTGTGGGGGATTTGCCTATAAAAGCAGATTTTCCCCCGCGACGGTCTCTTTTACTTCAGTCTTTCACTTGACTTCTACTTCTACTTTTGACTGTTGATACTGTTACTTCAGTCGCTTTTACTGCTCTTTTACTTCAGTTAGTTTATGCTCCGTACTTTCTGCGATTCGACGTTTAAGAATAATTTTGTGTTGCTAGCATCAGTGATATTAAGAATTAGTTTTTAGTTTTTTTTTTCTTTGATTTTCGCGAGTGCTTGAAACAGAGGAGGTAGGTCCCTGTCTTTACCGTTCAGTTTCTTTGTTAGACCTACACCGGTTACTTCTTTGACTTTGACACTGCTGTACTGTATCGCTTTCTGTTATATTTTATCGTTTTTTACCCTGTTTCGCGAGTATGACTTTTCCCTTTGCTATCAGTCATGGCGCGTAAGCCCTTGGGGTACTGAAGGGAAAGTCCCGTCAACCCCCCCCTGTCCGCGTTCCGCGTCATAAGTGTTGAATCCGAAATCTCTTCTTTTCTATCAGTCATGGCGCGTTATAGCCCTTGGGGTAGAGAATAAGAGATACCGCTCGTCGTCAGTGAAATTCCGTAGTTGCGCTAACAATAGACCTTTTCTTCGCTATCAGTCATGGAGCGTTATAGCCCTTGGGGTAGCGAATAAAAGTCTCGAATAGACTCGCCCTGGTTGTGTTTCATTTCTGGAGAAATACAATTACATCCCGATACCGTATAGCAAGTCATTTCACTTCGCGAGGTCATCCTTAGTACTCATTTCGTCAGTTCTGGTTGGCGCATTTTATTGAACAACCTTTGATTTTTCACTGCACCCGGTATAAACTTTATAAAGTGCTCGTGACCGGATAGGATTTCCCGAATGTATGTTTGCTTATAGATTCGCTCATATTTCATACCTACACATATCTCCCTTGTACATATAATCAGTTTCCGAAGGTGTGAATAAACTAGTACATAATTTGATTTTGACTATTTCGTTATCGCTACCACCCTAGATAACAGCGAACTCTGTCTCCGACTAGCAGCTACTCTGGTAGGTTTGCTATTCTTCCTAGCGAAAAGAATAGCTGGCGCTCGAGATAAGTTTTCTCCGAGGTAACCACGTTACACTGAAACTAGAGAAAACTTCAAAATTGAAGGGCATTTAAAAATTATTATGAAACGTCCAGTTAGTTTTTCTGTGAGGAAACAAGTTTATGAGTGATCAAACGATACTCATTTTTTCAACACTATAAAACGCAATCCAAGACCCTCCCGAAGATGTCTAAATGCGACAGACACCAGCAGATGCACAGTGTTAGTTATAGAGTAAAATTTATTAAGGTCTCCTCTGCCCTCCACTTAGCAAGACCGAAATGAAAGAACGTCAACGATTTATCGCCATAAATATCAGCCCGAAATAAAATGCCGGAGTAGATGGAACAGCACGATTTGCAGGTTCTCGCGTAATTTATTTCCTCTTAAGCCTGCAGGAGGCGCTCTTCTATATTAGCACTGAAAAGCATCGAGGGTAGCAACCCTTGCAAGCAGTGGTGGCTTCTAATAAGGGAAAATCCCGAATTCGGCTTATTTGAATAATTAGTTTGTGCGACGTTAAACCTGAATTACTTTAATGAAGGAAAGGTGCCATAAAAGTATCACCTTCTGCCAATGGAGAGAAGATATTGACATTTTTTAGAATCCATCTCTGACATGATACAACTTCTCTTCGTACAACAAATATCTGACCTTATTTTTATTGTCGCTGAATATTGCTCATTGGGTTCAACGGTATTCAAAAATTTGATGCACCACTGAATTCGTTAATGAATATTATATGAACCATCAGATCTTCACCTCTTTATTGGTGAACTGTCGACAATAGTCGGCCCAAAGCAAAGAAACTGCAGATTTGAATTCTTGAAAAAACTCAATTATATCCTCCTCTATTTCAGACAGTGCGATTCCTGGACAGAAGTCGCATAAAACAATCTTTCAATTTGTATAAAAGCGACATGTGAATTCAGCAGTCTGAATGGAATTACATGAGATATTTTCGACTTAGATCTCATTCTGATCCTTCAAATACATTTCCTGGTTTTGATCTTCTCAAGAATCCCTACTTATTCAATCCTTAGGATACCGCCAATGGTATTGACAAATCATCTGAAGGATCCAGGACTGGCTTCCTGATATGTATGATCCATAGGCCAGCTAGTTCTAGACACTAGCACACTATGTGTTTAGCTGTTTCCCTTTACAATCCAAAGAGATCGCTTGTCTCATCCGCTAATTTGCCAATGCGGTGCTTGTGGTCCGTCAGCAGCCTCACCATATCCTGTAGCACAGCTCGTGGTAGCTTCAGGAGCTTTTTGGTGTAGGTCGGTGAAAGCAACGCGAATCTTTTCGTCTGACCAAGTCCTGGAGTGTTCCTCAAGAGAGTGGTTTTACTGTTCACCTCCTATTCTTGGACCTCTTTCTTATATCTTTACCAAGCCCAAAAAGGTTTTTTACGTCCGGCAAGTGTTAAGCTGAGTTTGATGTCTTTTCTCAAGATCATCGGCTCTTTTATTTCCTTCAATAACACCTGTCCCGTCCTGGCACCTTTAGGGGAGACCTTGTTGAGCCTATAATTCAAGCGCCCGTGGTCTGGATGTCCGTTTTAAGTTAGATGTGCTTCCCTTTAAGACACTCTTGAGAACAAGTGTAGACAGCTAATGTCTATGACTGTAAGATAGAAGGCTCATGTTTCAGGGCTATAGAGAACCTTAATTTCAGTCCCCATATCCCAGTACCTGTAACCCCTGATATATATCGATCAGTAGGTTCATATGGATCACTTTTTGTACAATTGATTTATGTGTAGACAGCCAAGTTGTGATTCCTTGACAAGAAAAAACGAGGGGTTTTTATTGACCATTTTTCGAGATTTTTCTTATATTAAAGTAAATATCGAAGATATGGAATTTTTCGAGTAACTTTTCACTCACTCTGTATATGTCCAGCATCTTAAACTTCATGAATTAGTGCCTTCTAGATAGCCAGATAGATAGATAGAGTTCTATTTTAACTCAGTGATTCTGTTTGCACATGTAGAATAATACATAATAATGTTGTAATACACACAGATAATAATTTTTATAGAGTAGATTGTGACTATTGTGAGGTAATAAAAGATATCGAACAAAAATATTTGTTAATTTGTTCTGTTCCTCAGCTATCTTCTAAATGAGGATTATTTTCAATATAACTGCTACTGCAATGAATTGAAGGCAATTATGATGACTTAAGTCCTTACAAAAATGAGAATATACAGGGTGTATTTGAAGGTGAGGCTATTTTTTTAAACGGAAGGTAGAACTGGTTAAAATGAATCGTTTCACCAAAAATCACCTATACAAAACTTTCAAAATGACAAAGTTGAAAAAATATTGCAAATGATTACTGAAATAGATCCTAATACGACCCTAGACCGTTTGTTTACTGAATTATCTCGAAGCAGTGGGAAAAAACTCATCTCCTGATTCGACCATGTGGTTTCGTTTAGGATATTGGCTCGTTCGATATTTACGTGGTCTACGTCTGAATTATTAACGAATTTTTTCACAATGGACACCACAATCTTCATGTTCGAACATTCCGACAATCGTCGTGAAAATGGGATAAAATAGGGAAACATTATATCACTTTATCAACATAACTAACATAAGCACTTTCAAGAAACTGCCTCGAAATTCTACATTTTTTTTACCCTAAATTGCACGATACAACAATTATGATTCTCTCAAAAGTGACCTGATGCATCTAATCCGATGAACTTGTTACTGAACCATTCATTGTCCAGCCATATGTTTATAACAATCCGGAAACAATATCAGGAAACAGTTCGCCACGGTTGTCATGAAACCGTAGTTTCTTTCATTCATTTTTTAGTCCTGTTTCCTGATATTGTTTCCGGATTGTTTAATATGGAGGACGCTTATGCCAGTAGTTTCATATGTTTATATTTTGTCTCGTTTTTGCGATGCCGGAGTAACCTTCCACAGTCCCGTACTTGAAATTGAATGAAATTTCGTCGAACTTCTAGGGGTTGTATCTCAGCCGTCTTGGATATTTTGTATAGACAATTTTTGGTTAAACGACTTATTTTGATGAGTTCTACCTTCTGTCAAAAAAAGCCTCACCTTTGAAAACACCCGGTATAAGTACCTACACTATAACACATTAGCTTACAAAAAAATTCAACAAAACAAATACACATAACTAATAGAACACGAAATTACAGTGACAATATTCACAGGAACAACTTGAGGCTGTATTCTAGCTTCTAAATTCTAGCCTAGACTAGATGCCATTTGCATTGAAAAGCAGGGTGAGTTCCAAACACCATTTTCCACCTAAGCACGCCACTGGGCGGACCGGAAAACCGAAAAGGGGGGCCGTTCACGCTGCATTTCCGCCGGCAGCGGAATGTAGTCGGGAAAACACTATAAAGCTGTACGGCGGCATTGTCAGAACCAGAGTACTCTGATTAATTCAATGACAAGCCCAAGATTGCCTTCCATGGAATCATTTATCTTTTGTCCCGGCCGACTGCGGGGCCCTGCCCTAAACCGCAATTTCACTTTTGTTAGAGGCCCCCAGCCGTAGGCGGCGGTTGCGTTATTGCCGCAGATATTTAATTCACATAAATACGGACATTTCGGCGGGCGCAAGACACTAATTTAATGCACCGTTCGAGAAGGTGGGGTGGAGAAGATGCCCTAGGGGAAAAATTTGGTATTGTTTTATACGGAGACGAAGCCCCGATGCAAGTGAAGGGTTGTGCGAATGGGATTTTAGGATTTAGCGTGATCATTACAGCAATGAGCCTAATGGCGTGGCTGTTATCTCAACTTGATGATATATCGGTCATTTTATTAGATATTCTGGTGAATCCTTGTGCTCCTACACGAATATAGCTGCCCTGGTAAAATTTGGTGAATTTTGAAGCTGTAGAAACTGTGGAGAATGTTCAGCTAGGCTCAATATAGAGACTGGCGAATTACATAACGAAACGGAAGCAGAAGCACAAAAGCTATAAAAGTTTTCTTGAATAAACTTGTGACTAATCAATATTGGATTTTCATTGTTTGGATCAGCAAGACCACTCGAATGTGTTGAATAAAAAAACGAAACGGAAGCAGAAGTACGAAGCTATAACAGTTCTCAAAAAAATTTGTGACTAATCAATTTAAGATTAACAAGGTTTGGAGCAGCCAAACCAAAAAACTGTGGACGATGTTCTTCTAGGCTCAATATGAAGGGTGCCGAATTGAAAACGAAATTTAAGCAGCAGCACGAAGCTACAAAAGTTTTGTTGAAAGAAACATAAGACAATTTTGGATGTTCAAGGTTTGGATCAGCAAGATCACGAGACATATTGGATGATGTTTAGCTAAGCTCAATATATTTAAAAACCAAACGGAGACAGAAGTACAAAGCCATAAAAATTTTCTGAAAAAACATGTGACCATTGTGACTAGTCACTTTTGAATATTCAAGTCTTGGATCAGCGAGACCACAAGATCGTGGACGGTGTTCAGTTAGGTCCAATATTAAGGTTGATGAAATAAAAACGAAATTTGCAGCAGCATGAAGCTATAAAAGTTTTCAAAAATCTGTGACTAGTCAATTTTGGATTATCAAGGTTTGGATCAGCAAGACCACAACTGTGGATGATGTTCAGCTAGGCTCTAGGCTCTATATAAAGAGGGTCGAATATGAGTGTGGGTTTATTCAGCTCAAAATAACAAATATCAATTAACAAATAGCAAAAGAAACACTTTTTTTCCACACCTTTTTTTCCGAATCGGCTCGGTTTAAAAGATACAGGCTGTTGAAAAACAATGAAAACACACAAACGGTTTTATTAAATGGAATGAATTTCTGGCTATAGTTTTTCATTAATGTGATGAATCTTTTTCGAACACAAGATATCACTGACGACTTCCAGTTTTCTGGTTATTTAGCGCTACAGATTTTTCTGTGTGCTTTACCTACTAATATTACGGTATATACTATAAAACAATAAAAGTTTGTAAGTTTGTGATTTTTTTGTGAGAAGTAATCTCTGGAACTATTGAACCGATTTTGAAAATTCTTCAACCAGTAGAAACTTGCATTATTTCCGAGTAACTTTGAACATAAGCTACATTTTATTGTGAATAATGATATTATTCAATGTGAACCAACATTTTCTTTCAATCAATTTCTAGAAAAATAAGCTTATGCGTCGATTTATCGGTTAACGGTCACTGAACGTTTGTTATACAGGACGGGCTTTTGACTCGTACAAATATTTCAACAGTAGATTCTTGAGGTCAAAAGAAACACTTTTTTCGTTCACCATTTTTCCGAATCGGCTCGGTTTGAAAGATACAGGCTGTTGAAAAATCATAAAAAATGTTATTTTTAGTTCTATCTCACAAATGAATGGAACGAATTTCGGTGTAAAGTTTTTCTTAATTTGATGAATCTTTATCGAACACAAGATATCACCCACTTCTTTCACTTCTCTCATTATCATTACCTACCATAAAAATAGCAAAAATTCAAAGAAGCCAACTCTTCAAACTAAGTTGGACGCTATCTAATGAATATTTCAACGTTTTGTAAAATAAAAGTATTCTTCATATTTTCTCGTTTCTTGCCGTTGTCAAAAATAAAAAATTATCTCTGATATTTGGAAAATTGGGTACTTTGGCTAGATGCAACTCTGTTTAAGAGATCCACGGATGTGTAGTATTGCACCTAGTTATTCTTAAGGTAATTTTCCAGGGGTGGCCCAGCTCATTATGAAAAATTAAAATGGTTATATATCTTTTCATCAGGGCCGAATTGAAAAAAAAAACTATAGGAAAGAAGTGTTCCTTTCGACCTCAAGAATCTACTTAAAATATTTGTACGAGTCAATCCTGTATAGTGGATGTCTATTTTTCAATGAGTGTGTTCATGCAGCCAAGTAAGAAATATCACTCAACAAATTACAAGTGAGAAGTTGGCCAACTCTCAACTTCTACGTTGAAGGCGATGTTCTTAGTATGCGCAACACAATACCCTTGAGTATTGTTGAATACTCAAAGACAATACGCAGATATATGCGCATCGGCCTGTCCGGTAACGCAACTTAACCTAAACTTCTGTCAAAACAAATTCATCTTAGGTTTAGTGACTTATAACAGAGGTTTATATAGAAAAGACAGTTCATTTATTATGAAGATAGTTTTGTTAATTCGGTCTGTATAAATAAGTAGTAACATTTAGGCTATTTGTACTTGATAATTGTTACGTGATAATTGCTAAGCGATACTTGCTACTTTACGCTGCTTAAACATAAAACCAAAGATAAAAATGAAAAGCAGAAGCACAAAACCAAAACAGTTTTCTTAAAAAAACCTGTTACTAGTCAATTTCCGATTTTCAAGGTTTGGATCAGCAAGACCGCTAGACTGTGGATGATGTTCAGCTAGGTATCCAATATAAAGAGTGGCAAAAAAAAAACGAAACCTAAGCGGTAATGTAAAGCTACAAAAGTAATCAAAAAAACCTGTGCCTAGTAAATTGTGGTTTCTCAAGGTTTGGATCAGCAAGACGTTTTTTAGCCTGGCCAGCAAAGATTCAGCAACATCTTCCATGATTTCGCCGCAGCATTTTCATTCCGCGAATTTGGTTGTTCAAACCAAACTCTCAAAAATTCAAAGATATTTATGATATTGGCGACATTCCACTCTACCCCCAATGCGACCATTGAGCTGCAAGTAGACCTTCCTCCTCCCCACTTCAATTACCTTCTCTTCATTCACAAGTACATATGGAGAGGCACAACTATAGCAACTCACAGACTTCGCAACCTAGGTTTTAACGAACTAGACATGCTGGTTTTCGTGCCTGACCAGCCCCTGGCTGGAACTCCATTTTCGAATTAGTTGAAATGGATCTTATGGAACATGATATCATAACAATAACAATAACAATAAATTTATTCTCAGAATCCAGAATACAAAGAAATGAGAAACCGTCAAACAAAGAGAAAACTAGAATTACATTTCAAAATTCCTATAATCATATTTCAAAAACTCTAATACTGAATAAGGTTCAATATTGACGATCAAGTTGGTGAGTTTTTTCTTGAATCTTCTGAAATCCATTATATCTAATATGGCTTTGGGGACACTATTATACAATCTGATACATACATATTTGGTGTTTCTTTCTGTTAGAGTCAGATTATGTTGTGGAAAGTGATAAGGAACTGTTCGCCTGGTATTATTATTATTTTTGGAATCTTCAAAGTAATGGGGATTTTTTCTGGTATAAAGAATACTCTCCATAATGAAGAGTCCGTAGAAAGTAAGAATTCCATTCCTTCTGAAATGGCCCCTACACGTTTCTCTATATTTTAATCCTATCATGGCTCTTAAAGCCGATTTCTGAAGTACAAATAATTTACTGGCATCAGAACTGCCACCCCAAATCACGATTCCATACCGAAGCAAAGAATCGAAACTTGCAAAGTATATGGACCTCAAAAGATTCACATCCACCCGTCGAGATAATACTCTTATCATGTAAAGAGCACTATTCAGTTTTTTACCAAGTTGTAGAACATGTTCACACCAATTCAATTGGTCGTCCACATGAACTCCCAAGAACTTTGTGGACTGTGCTATCTTAACTGATGTATTGTTGAAGTCTATTTTTTCCGGAAAATTCAATTTGGATCTATTAGTTTTAAACATGACGCACTCTGTTTTTTCAATATTTAAATTTAGGTCATTCCCAATACACCAATTTTTAATCAATTCGAAGACAACCTGCGTTCGCTCGATACCTGACTGGAGATCCCTATCTTTCACAAGAGCATTTGCGTAGTCCACGAACAGCAAAATAGTGACAACATTCAGGACAAAAGATGATATAGCCGAAGGTAAATCATTTATAAATACTATAAAGAGAAGGGGCCCAAGAATACTACCCTGAGGTACACCCACATTCAGAATTTTGTCATTGGACGTGTGAACTCCAGCCCATAGTCAAAAGCATTGGAAGCAGTGCCTCTTCCATATGTTCCCACAGGAAATGTCACTTTTTTCCCATGTAATGGCATTCCCACACATTGCAGATTCGGACGCCTGGTCAAAACAAAAGCAATCTCGAGCAGAATTAGCATCCTGCTAACCAGCAGAGATGATTGGTTGAGGGTTCAAACATTAGGCTCTGAATCTCAAAGAATCTTTTATTGTGATATGACCTCATTATGTCGTGGATGAAGATATTATGAGATTGTAATTACGTATTTTTCCTTTTATTACGAACATGAATTATTCCTAAAGTATTTTTCATTGCGATTTAGCCGAAAGTGATCAAGATTCCACCTAAATCGAGATCACTGACCGCCCCTTCACGTGAGATGTCCCTACCTCTTGACGCCCGAGCGCAAAAAAGAAATTGCGGTCTCGTTTCATAAAAAATGAAACCCGCTTTTACTCGTACGGCGGCCGGACGCCAGTCGACCGAGGATCTTTGTTACCTTCGAACAAAAAAGTTGAAAAATGAAAAGTCCGTGCTCGATTCAATTCGCATGCCGGCCCAGCAGTAGGCCCTAGAATGTACGGGGGAGACAATCTATTTTTCGTTACATTATTTATCGCGCACCGTGAATATTTCAGGTCGGCGCGGAAGCGAATTTGCGGCGTAACGTTTCGGTTATTCCACGTGGGTTTCCTGCGGCCCTACCAGGACGTCTCGCCGTATCCGTTTCGATACCGGGTGCCATCTGCCGTTGTCTTGAATCATGAATGACGGATGAAATATTCAGTTCTTACTCCTTCCCGAAGATTACCAGCGAGGAGAGAAGAATTTGTTGGGTATGTTCAACCATTTCGAATTGTTAAGGCGCTGTTGCCTCAGGATAAATTTTTGAGGGGAGGAAAAAACGGAATCGCATTGAAGTACATATTGAACCCACTTAGCGAGGTAGCCTCGGAAGAACTTACTCTGGGAGGAAATTCGTACGGATCTGGGATTGCCGCTTCCTCCTTAGTTTTTGGAGATACACTCACTTTCAAAAGTCCTGCACCCCCTAATTATTAAGGCTATCTCAAACTTTGAAAAAAAAATTATACCCCGGGTTCAGGGATAATGAAAGGCTTTCACAGAAATAAAATGAAATCAATTTCATTTCATAGAATTATGAAGTTGAAACAACAAATATAAATTAGGAATCAAATATTGCAAAAACAAAAATTAAATTTGAACGGAAAATTAAAAGTTAATTAATAAAAGAGCAAACTAATATGCAGTATTTGAGCCTCTGCTGCTCAGCAATGCATTCACTCGTCTAGGCATTCCAAAAATTAAATTATTGATTATTTCCGGCGGAATATTCATCCATTCCTCGGTAACAGCTAGAATAAGTTCTTGTGAATTTCGTGGTGGATTATTTCGACGGAAAACGGCTCTGGAGACATAATCTCATCTATGCACTATAGGATTTATGTCAGGAGAAATCGCGGGCCATTCTAATCTGATAATGTTTTGGTTTTCAAGGGCTTCTTGAACACCTCTAGTGCGATGTGGCCTGGCATTATCGTTCATAAAGATAAATTGAGCCCCTAATTCATTACCCATGGGTATAATTACAGGATTTATGATATTTTCGAGGCAATATGCACCAGTCATCGTCCCAGATATGTGAATTAGTGGCGTTCTTCTTCCAAACATTATGCCTCCCCAAAACATTTCAATGCCACCGCGAAAAGGAGCAACTTGAATAGCTCTCTCAGGTCTATTTCGACATCCTGGTTCCCTCCAAACTCTTAAGCGGTAGTCATCAATTACTAACCCAAACCGTGACTCATCTGTAAATAGCACATTCCTCCATTTTTCTAAATGCCAGTTTTGATGAGCTCGCGCCCACTGCAGACGAGCGGTTCGGTGACGAACAGTTAATAAAGGAACTCTTAGAGGCCTTTTGGACCGCAATCCTGATGCTAAAATTCTTCTACGAATTGTAGCACATGAAATTACACGGTTGTGGGCTCTTTGGAATTCCGTCCTGAGTGTCGGTACCGTCACTGACCTATTTCTACGGGCTGATTGGGCAATATACCGATCTTCCCGAATCGTGGTAACACGAGGACGACCATTTCGAGGTCTACTATGCACTCTACCAGTTTCCTCATAGCGCCTAATCGTTTTGCTAACCGTGCTTCGAATAATGTTCAGTCTATTGGCTATCTGATGGCGTGAGAGCCCTTTATGCCAGAGAGCAATAATTCTAGTTCTGTCAAACTCAGACAACTCGTTTCTGGGCATATTACACAGTTTTTGAGCTAACCGGTACTTAAAACGAAAAACTACTGATCCGCAGAAAGGCACACATTTGACAAAATCGATATTTAAACACAAGAACATTTTTTGTTTCGTAATGTTATCGTTTTATTAGGTGGTCAACAAGTTTCTGTTGTTGCCAGTAACAATTTGTTGTGAATCTTGGTTATTTTATCTCCACTACAGGGGGGGTGCAAAACTTTTGAAAGTGAGTGTATAAGACAGGTTGGTAGTAATTGTCCCAGATTGCAGATTGTAGATTTTAAAGGGGCTGACGTACACTGCGACCTTAAGATCTACTAGGCTCTTTTTTCACAGCTATGTCGTTTATAGTTCGTCAACCAGTTACAAAGTTCTAATAAACAATGATGAAATGCTAGAATATATTGGAAAATTCTTAGCCTACTATAGAACCAAACAAAATTTCAATGTCAAAATATTTTATTACTCAACACATTCTCCTCTTAATTGGATACATTTATTACAGCGAACCTGCAACGTCTCTAGACCTTACAAAAAAATGTTTCTTCTTGCTCTGCAAACCAGACCTCCACAGCTTTTATTACTTCCTCGTTGGAAGAAAATTTACGACCTTTTAAACTTGTTTTCAGTTGAGGAAAGAGATGATAGTCGGATGGAGCCAAATCTGGTGAATAAGGTGGGCGTTCTGATAATTCAAACCCTAAATCACGATTATCACGAATGTTTTGCATGGCAACATGAGATTTGTGTGCAGAGGCGCTGTCCTGCAAGAACAAAACAACTTTGGATAGATTTCCGCGTCTTTTCTCTTTAATTTTTTCCCGTAGAGTGGTCAGTAATGTCGAATAGTAATCTCCTGTTATTGTTCTACCCTTATCCAAAAAATTAATCATGATTACTCCATGGCAGTCCCAAAAAACTGAAGCAAGAACTTTTTCAGCAGATTTTTGGACACGAAACTTCTTAGGTCTTGGAGAACCAGAGTGTCGCCATTCCATCGATGGTTGCTTTGTTTCTGGATCGTAGAAATGTACCCAAGTCTCATCCATAGTAACAATTCGGTTTAAGAAGTCTACATCGTTTTCAAATCGAGCAGATCGAACGCGATGCTTCTACACCTTTGCACGCTTTTGGTCAACATTCAAACATTTAGGGATCCATTTTGCAGCAATTTTGTTCATGTTCAAATTGACGTGAACTATATGATGATGAACGCGTTCGTATGAAATATTCAGTGCTTCAGATATCCTCTTTAGCCCAATTCGACGGTCTGATAAAATCACGTCATGAATTGCATCGAAATTTTCGGGGACTGACACAGAAACTGGCCTTGCCGATCGGTCATCATCTTCAATGGAAAATTTACCTCTTTTGAAGCTTGCAGTCCAGTTTTTCACGGTCGCATACGAAGGGCATTGATCACCAAGGGTACTAAGCATATATTCGTAAATCTGCTTACCTCTGAACCCTTTTAAATACAGGTACTTGATGATGGCTCGATACTCCAATTTTTCGATTTTCACAATTTCGGTGGACATCTTCTTTCTTTTAATTTATTTCGTAACTCTTGTTTACTTTTTTGACCTCAAACTTCACATTGACACTTCTAATGAGTTATTGTTCGTTGCTATGGTAACGCAATAATGTTTTTTTATGCATGCAACTGGTCTAGGATAACTAGATATCGATACATCCTCGTAGGTAACGCTTAAACAGGGAGGCAATGAATATAATAATAAAAATTAATTCAGATGATTCATGATATTCATATCAGTGGGTGATATGCATCTGAATTAATTCTCATTATTGTATTCATTGCCTCTATGTTTAAGCGTTACCTATTTCATTATTTTACTGCTGTCATCAATTCTGCCGTGAACTTGAACGCGCTCCCATCTCCTTTCTTCTTACACGCATGTTGTCTGCAATAAGCAGGTCGGCGTACGGAATAGAGGAAATATGGAACATATGCTGTTGTCTTCATCTGGTTTCTGATCTGGGGTGAGTGGACCCGGATATCGTTGCGTACCAGATGGCGCTTGAGTACTTAATAGTACTCAAAAGTTACTACTAGTATTTGAATAATCAAGGTCCGTCAATTCCAAGCGTTTTCCATCGGAGGAGTTATGTTGCTCTGACGAGGTCAAATGAGACCGAAACCATGGTCAGCATTTGCTCTTCTTCGGTGGAACGTTCTCCATTTAGTTGCCCTGACAATGGCAAATTCGCTAGTTCAATTCAGATCGTAACACTTGTTGATATTCATATCGGCTAGTGGTATGCATCTAAATTAATTCTTATCACATGCTATATCGTTTGAAAACTAAAAATATATTGCTGATATTCAAAAGAAGGTAAAAAACCCCGATAGGGTCTGATGTCATTGTCAACTAACATCAACTGGTGGGTTGTACGTCTAGATCTGGCGGCATTAGGGTTTTTCGACGGAGTTTATTCGAATCAAACTTCACATTCCTATGTCGAAAATTTACTTTCTCGTGAGTAATGCCGGACACATGAGGAGCTCAGCCAACCTTCAGACTGAACTCGAACTTAATTACTAACTTCCAAGTTTGTTTTTAGGGTTGCTACCGCCCGGATAGCATTCGAACGCAAACAGGCGGAACAATTCCGGTTAAATCTTCGATTGAATTAGAAATTACAATTCCAATAACATCTTTCTAATGGATTTTCGCAAGTCTGCCTTCGTAGGATGGGACAAAGTGGCCTGCTACCAGAGCGGGTCTCTGAAAGCCTCACAAAAGGGCCGAATTAAGCTTTGAATTGTTCTGCAGCCATTGTAAGCCGGATTGGTTATGTACGTGTTGATCTGAGTTCGATGGAAATCAAAACCAATCCTACCAGCATTTAGTTCCGATCTATTAATTCTTAAGATGGGAAATTGAGGAGAGAAAAGGCTGATGAGAATCACTCCAAATTCGAAGTAGGTAGTTATCTCGCTGAAATAATACTATAGCGTCTCATTATCACAGCGTTCAGAGACATTCGACAGGAATCTACAGAAGGCACGCGCGGCCTACGTAGTATATTCGCCTAGCTGGCGAAAGGTGGCGCATCCGTCTCTGCATAACTCTGGAGCCTCCTCCTTTGTAATAATATTGGCGTCCAACGAAAATTTGCTTCGGTAGATGTGTGTGTATGAGGTAGGAACTAGATGAGTCAATCTTAATAATGATTTCTTCAGACATTTCCGTAATGAAATATATACTTCATTCAAATTTATTTTAGCAGTCGGTTGGCCATGAAATAATTTTCTCAAGTTTTTGTAACTAGAACGAAGTAAGGTTGGCACTCATGAAATGTCGTTAATGTCATAACGCCGTTGCCACAACTAATATCAATTTTTATTACGAAAATACCGAAAGTGATTGAAAAAAGAGACAGGATTGGGTATGCCTTCAATCAGTTTGTATAAACTTCAATTATGTTCGTCACATATTTTCCGAAGAGATTCGACATTGTGATAAAATTCCTAATAACAGAAACTTTTAAGTAGAACGGGCAACATGGCGTTGATTTAAAACCCAAAAATGTTTTGACAAGCTTCATAACCCCACTTTTTCGTACTATACAGAGTGAAAAGTGTCAAATTTCCATGGCCAACCGACTGCTAAAATAAAAGTGAATGAAGTATACGTACCTATCCCTAAAGAACAAGTCATTCTCAAAATGAAGAGGACTAACTCAATTATAAGCTTCCTACAAGCAATTCATGTCTTTTCACTAGAAAACATAAATTGATACGAAATTGTAAAGATAATTGATAATGAATAATTAATTTACTTAAAGGTAAATGGAGAATAAAACGTTGGAAAGGTGCTCCAAAACATTTGTTTCGACACATGATAGAATAAGGTTTTCAGTTGCAAATTTGCATCTTTCAAGATGCTGAAGTAGTTTAAAGAGGCAGTAACTGCTAAAAACATCACAAATAGTGAATTGAATGACCTTAGTTTTTTGTTTGGACTCATAAAATACTATTAAACATTCATATATGAAAGTTTTAAACGAAATTTCTCTTGCCATTTTTATTTCAACTTGAAAAAAGGTCTCTTTTTTGGACTTGATCATGAATAAAGAGACACAACAGTTCAGGCATTCAGATCTTGAGTTCATCCTGCGGAATTGACTCTGTTATTTTGCCGACCAAGCCCAATATTCCAGTCCATTACTACAAGGTAATTGAGGACTCGAATCCTAATGCCATTAGGCAGGTTTAATTGGAATTGTTCCAGTAAGTTATGTCCGTTCTATTCACGTTTCTGGACGCAACAAACCAGTACCGACAAATTGAATGTATTTTCTGAGATCCTAGAACGGAATTCGTTGTTGTTCGATATTACTTGACGAAAGATTTGAATATCTGAATTGTCAATTGTCATTCCTCCTTTTACCTTCAATAATTTAGGGTTGAAGAGAGTATTATCTCCACAGAAAATTTTTAGATTTCGAAAATTAAAGGATGACAACTGGATGAAAACAAAATAAGACTTTTTGTTAACGGAAGGTATCAAATAAGCTTTTAAAACGGAAAATACTCTAGGTAAATACATAAAGAATAATAAAGATCGAATAAAAGAGATAAATGTGGAGTTTATAAACTTACGTGTAGTGATTGTTCATCTTTTTATACAGGTCAAACGGGTAGAAAATTCCGGAAAAAAATATTAGAAAACAGAAATTGTTTTATCAAAGGCACTGGAAATTCTACGTATGTTGAGCATCTGTTGAATGCAAAGCATAACTTCAACGAAAACTTCTTTTTTCTACATGTAGAAACTGAAAGTCAGAAACTGAATCTGTTGGAAAATTGGGAAATCAATAAATGTTAATAATAAATAATAAATGTTATCGCCGAATGTACTCAACGACCAGACTGACCTCGATAACTCCCCATTACTGAATTTATTTTGAATATTTGTGTTCAACTAGTAGTATTTTTGTCAGTTTACTCGCTAACATGAAATAAACAAAAAAATATATAAAATTTGAATGTTGAAAAAAAATAAAATTAAAAACTTCGTTGAAATCTAAGGTTAGACGATAGTTTCCCATAATATTGAGTAATAAAGATTTTACTATGAACTAATAATACGTTTTTACAAAAGCGACATACCAATAAATCAAGAGGTCACATTAGGTCTCTATGCAGACGATATACAGCAGTCCTAGCCCCAGGAAAAACCGAAAACATCGCGACCAAAAAACTACAGACACACATTGACAAATATCGATTGAAATTTATTCTGGGAGGATTCTGCATTTCTTAATAAACTTTTTAGGCTTTTCACTCCCAACCTCTGAAACAAAATCAATTAAAAATGAAATCGACGATTTGCTCCTGCGTAAATTCTTGCACTAATTTGTCAGGAGCAAATTAACTAGAAAAAATTATTTTCAGTTCATTGTTAGGCAATAATTTTTTCTAGTTAATTTGCTCCTGACAAATTAGTGCAAATCGTCGATTTCATTTTTAATTGATTTTGTTTCAGAAATTGGGAGTGAAAACCCTAAAAAGTTTATTAAGAAACACATTGACAAACTGACCAAATGGTACAGGAAATGGAAGAGAAAAATAAACGAAGCAAGAGTCAAAGCATAATGTTCCAATATGAAAAAGAAACATAATTCAAAAATGAAGATAATAATTAATGCAAAGGAATAGAATGGCAGAATGAAGTCGAATATCTCAGAATAAAAACTTGAATATGAATAAACACAAAGAGGAAACAGCAAAAAAAGAGAGAAGTACAAAGGCTATCTCTATCCCCCCATAAACCGAAAGAGCAAAACTGGACCCAGAACTGAAAGTCAGACGTTTCAAAGCAATAATTAAAGCGACTATGATATACGGAAGTGAAATTTTAATGATGAATAGGAATCAACACAAAAAATTGGAAACAATACCAATCATAACTCTTAGAGAAGCCCTTGACGCAGAATGGTACACAACGAAACAAAGAGATTAGAGAAATGACAGAAACCACAACAATCAAAGAACATATAACAGAACTGGCAAAAACAGTCAGTGGTATAAGAGAAAGTATGAACTATGACGAAAAATAATCGAAAAACGAAGAATCAAGAGACTGCGGAACAGGATGAGAGAAAACCTAAAGGAAAAACAGAGAGAGAATAATTGACCGACAATAATCTAAAATGAAACAGAAAAAAACACTGGAAATCGAAGTAGGAGATAGCATCAAGAGCACCAGGTTCTAGTCTGCAAATACACAGATACAGGATGCAGAGGATGAAGGACCAAATATTTCAGTTTATCTTTACCAACCTGAAGATGCTACTGTGATAGCGAAACACGTGCCGTGGTTAAAAACTCATTTTGTGAAAATCGTATAATCTGTTTAGTTCAATTGTGGATTTTAATCAAGTATCGGCCACATCAATTCAATAGGAGATCTTTTTGTGACCACATATTAAGCTTCATTTTCAAAGGACCTACTTGGGGGTCAATAATTCTTGGACCACTTGAACCACCTCAAATATTTCAATTCAAATTTCGCGCTACCAGTATTGTAAATAGCTTGCGACATACTCGTAACAAGGCACAACTCGTGGCTGCTCCATTTTGACCGCCATCAGAACAGTTCGGGAGTGACAGGATTGAAAGTGATTTTGTTGTTAGGAAGTAAGAAATTGAATAATTGTTGTTTGTTACACTGTCTGAAAAGTTTAATAGGTGCGTGGTGTTATTTAGTTTTTTTGCTTTCATTGATTAATATTGTTTTACAAACGATGAGCCTTCTTAATAATAGTGGTAAAAGTTTCAAGAAAACATCTGTTGAATAGACTAAAAGGGAGTGAGGGAGACTTGACCCATGCTATGGTCGGGAGGCATAATCAGGGGTCCCAGTTACACGCACTGAACTTATAGGATAGTTTGCTTCAAAAAATGAAAATCGAATAATAGAAATAAATATAAAAAATATGCTAAGGTTCAAAAATGGAAAAAACATCTCGGAAATAAGTGAGAGTGACTCTGAAATAGAAAATATGTTTTTCATACGCTGATACATCGGATGATGAAACCTTGACATAGATAGACAAACGTTGGTCATTGGAAATTGTTTTTCCTAATTAACAAACTCATGGTCAAGTCTCTCTCGCCCCCTGTTCAACTCTCCCATGGGTTAGGGAGACATGAGCCAGTTTTCGGTACTCACCAAAAGAATTGCTGTACTCAAAATGTTTCTCACCATCACTATCTCATCTATCGTTACCTATTTGAGCACGATATCTTCAAGCAAAAAAAAATGAGTTGCTCCCATTTACAGATACAACTTAAGTGGCTTCAGAGTGAAATGGGGTTCAACTCTCCCGGACTCCCATACGTATGCTTCAAGCCCTAAGGATCTCGGGTTTGTAAGATTGTCGACACCAAGTCATGAATATCTATCTTAACCCTTCGTACTACTCTACTATAACTATTTTTTTTTGTAACGTTTCGAATTTTAATGCAACCGTCAGTCTGCGCATCCAGCCCATTCTCCTGAATAATTTATATTTCCACTTTAAGAATTTTATTACGAGCTATATCCGCGTTTAATGGCCCGTCCCGACATGTTTTTCCGTATTTTTTATTCGTCGCTGAATGGTTCTGGTGCATTCCTTAGTACCAAGGATAACTTGATGATTTAATAAGGGCAGTTAACGTAATTGATGACCGAGAGGGGCGGCGGAAAGCAAGATGCGGAATAATAAAAATTATGGAGTCACTAGACGAGGACGTTTCGTACAAGACGGGGGGAGAAATGAACACAGGCATAGATCGAAGACGATGGAGGCATTGTATGAAGAATTTTGATTTACGAGCTTGTTTTCGGTTCCTCCCAGGAGGATATTAATCACTGAGTTGTATGGAGTCGAAAAGGTCCAGTAGGCTTTTGTCCGAAAATGCTTCGTTTCCAAGATACAGGGCGTTAAATATTTTCCAAATAAATAACACATTTCTCGAGTTATTCAATCTATGAAGACAAGAGATTAGACTCTTGTATCCTAATTGGAAGACCATTTTCATCATCATTTGTTTATTTGTCCCAAATTTTCACAATAACAGGTTGACAGTATTATAAACAGACAAAAAGGACCACACAACGATTTAGAAACCGATGCACAGAATAACCTGTGTTGTGTGGCCCATGGGTAGATGAATATACTTAAATATATTTTCAAGAATTCTTTTTGATTGCTCTACTTTAGTATTTTTTTTTCAATAAAATACGGTTTTCGATTTTTTACTGAAAAGTGGTGCATCCTTGAGAAAGAACGCATTGATCTTTTTTGTTTTCAATTCAACAAGAATTGTAGAAATGAATTTAATTTTGGAAGAAGGCAGTTACGTATGGGGAGTCCAGGAGAGTTGAACCCTTTTTCACTCTGAAGCCACTTATTTTGTAAATGGTAATTTTTTTGCTTGAAGATATCATGCCCAAATAGATAAAGATAGATAATTGTAGAGTGATGGTGAGATGAACATTTTGTGTACAGAAATACTTTTTTCAGGAACGGAAAATTGGCTCATTTCTCCTTAATCCATGGAAGAGTTGAACAGGGGGCGTGAGAGACTTGACTATAAGTTCAATCAGGAAAAACATTGAAAGAAAACAACTTCCAACGACCAACGATTGTCTATGTCAAGGTTTTCATCATCAGATGTATCGGCGTATGAAATACATATTTTCTATTTCACAGTCACTGTCACTTATTTCCGAGATGTTTTTTTCTTTTTTGAACCTTAGTATACTTTTTTCTATTATTCAATTTTCATTATTTTGAAGCCATCTATTTATCTAAGCTTAGTGCAGGAAACTTGGACCACTGATTATGTCTCCTGACCATATCATGGGTCAAGTCTCTCGCACTCCCTTTTAGTCTATTCAACAGGTATTTTCTGGAAACTTTCACAACTATTATTAAAAAGGCTCATCGTTTGTAAAACAATATAAATCAATGAACGCAATAAAACTAAAAATACCACGCACCAATTAAACTATTCAGACACTGTAACAAACAGTGTGACCAAAATTGTTCAATTTCTTACTTCCTAACAATAAAATCACGTTCAACCCTCTCACTCGCGAACTTTTCTGATGGCGGCCAAAATGGCAGCCACTAGTTGTGTCTTGTTACGAGTATGTCGCAAGCTATTGACGATACCGGTAGCGCGAAGTTTGAATTGAAATATTTGAGGTGGTTCAAGTCTCCTACCTGAGCAAATCTACCGGACTCCCCTTAGTTTTTATTCTTCAGAAATTTGAAAGTCAATAATAGTACGCACACGCAACTGAAGTTGCTGAAAACGAGGTATTTAAGGTGAAATAATCACCTGAATGAGGAATCTATTTTTTCATTAATCGTTCGAATATCTCAAGCCGAATACATTTCCTGTAACATGGAAACAAAGCATTTCCGGACAAAGGCCTATAGGACATTTCCGACTGCAAATAACCCATAGAATAATATCATAAATTCGTTCGCAAATGTTTAAGTACCACCCTGTATATTTTTTCTAGTGTTTCAATAAGGTGCGTTCAGAATAATTTCTCGTCAAGTAGGCTGTGGAATTTTAAAAATTAATAGTCTGAAATTGAACGACAATGTTTAATTACTACAATAACATTTCGTGTTTTTTTTTTCGAATTTGATGAAACTATCGAAAAAACGTTCCAGATTTTGCGAGAATACGCATGAAAAGTTTCAAAATGAAAATTACGACTGAGATTAAAATTATAACAATGTACAACATTACAACAATAATAAGCTAACCGACAAGTTTATACACAAAATATCAACCTGTTTCTTTAGAGATAAAAGCTTACAAAAACAACAACAAAAAGAATTATTTTATTCTCCTGAATGACCAAACGAATTTAACAACCAACCCATTTGCATTATTCGAAAATCTGTGGAAATCCATTAGCAAGAAATCTAATTTTGGGATGTAAACCGAGATTATAAAGTAACTATCTACATGTTCCTATTCAGTCCCGAAACAGCCATTAAAGATAATAGAGTAATCTATTGCAACCGGTCTGAACTTCGTAAATGAAATAATGATAGTAGAGAATACAGAGTAACAGCATAATAAATAGATGATAGTTAATTCTGAATATTCGTGCATATACCGTAATGGAATGAACAATTATCACAATTGGACTCTTTCTCTGAGAGCAACCCCCTAGATTCCTGTGTAGGGAAAAGTTTATTCGTTCCGCTATGAAATTGTAGGGGGCGTAACAGTCTAAGAACCGACCAGACCAATTCTATTCTAAAGGGTGAGTATTTGACTCTTACAAATATTTTAACAGTAGATCCTTGAGGTCGAAAGAAACACTTTTTTCCTATACCATTTTTTTTTTCAGTCCTGATAAAATATATAGCCATTTTAAGTTTTCCTAATGAGCTATGCCACCCCAAGAGAAACTTGGGTCTCCATTAAATCTGTGGACCGAAGACCTCTACTGTGATCTGTCTAACGCTAGTTCTTCCCAGTTATGATTGGCATGAACTGATTTCAAGGATTGATGCAGTATATTCTTGAACCGATTATACTGGCCTCCTGGTTTCCGAGCTCCCTCTGTGAATTCGCCATACAGAGCAATTTCGGGGAGTCTTGTGTCTTGCATCCTCAGAATGTGGCCGCTCCATCTGAGTCGGGCCCTCGTTACTTCAGTCTCAATTGTTATACAACTCGCGCGCTGCAAGGCTTCTGCATTTGAAACTTTGTGGAACCATCTGATGTGCATTATTTGTCTTAGATGACGTTGTTGCGTTTTTTCAAGCTGTTCAATGTGTCGCCTGTAGGGAGTCCAGATTTCGCTTCCGTAAAGAAGCGTTAGGAGGACCACTGCTTTGTAAACAGCTGTCTTGGTCTTCAGATTGAGGTCGTGACTCTGTTCTTTAGCTTCCAGAATGCCGGTGATGCTGAATTGATACGGTTGTGTATTTCCGTGTCCAGGTTAGCCCTAGTATTTATGAACCTTCCTAAGTATTCGAACTGCTGGACCTGTTCTAGAGTTTCATCCTCTAGGCTGATATCTAATTGAAAGCCTTCTAGCGGAAAGCCTTCAAACAGATAAGCACGACAAGCACGTACTACTCTCGAATCGGAAAACAGATCGAAAATAAGAAAGAAAAGCTTCAGAAATTCGAGATTTAACAACGCGAATGTAAACGCATTCAGCTTCACCTAGGGCCTGTTGTTGTTTCTTATAGTTTCAGGAGGAGTTTTATAATTCCTGAAAAACTACCTACATAGTTCTGTGAAATATCATAATACCTTCTGAATAAGTAGAAGTAGAGTTAAGGGGCAGCGGTTTGAGTGGAGGTCGAGCGCCTTCCGTTAGGATGACACATTTATCGAATACATTAATTTCGACATTTTTTTAAATTAAAATATTAGCGGGACGAAATGAGCTTTGAAAGAAAGGTCGAATGGATTAAATTACAATTCTGATTTGGTTTAGTAATTCAATTGCATTCCCGATCAACTTTGTTATTGTTATTCTGATTCAATTTGTTGAACATCCAGTTATTGCCTATATTCCTCTATTGAAAGACTTTCTATGTGATAGGAATGTAAACATGGTGAAATTATGGCGATAACCAGAAACAATTCAATTGATGGAAGCTGAATAACGCCCGAAAACGTGCCCACAGGCCAGAACTCATCTCAGCTCATGCAGTCGATTGAAAATAAATTTGCTCGTTCATTTCGGGAATCGTTGATGTTTGACACGATCCGAATATCAATTATGGGCGGCCATGATTATGTCCCGCAAACAAAAGCGCGCGCTAACGCCGCCGCCAGCTTCCGCGATGGTTGTTTTAGTGGACGCGACTTAGTCAGCTGGCGCTTGCTCGGCACTCTCCTGTCGCTATTCATCTGGAGGCAGCAGCCAGCCAAGCAGAATAAATTGCTGCCGATCAATACAAAGGGGGTTAATTGAATCTCAGAGGTTTCGAGTTTTTCGAACATGAATTGGCCGCGGACGAGCCCTCCGGAGACGAGTTTTGACGTCTAACAGAAATAAAGCAGTGCCGTAAGTTGTCTCGAGAGGATCAATATGGTCTTTGTCTCTCTGACGAGATCGAGACTATTATGTTTATGGTTTTTGCTGTTCGCGCCATTTTATCCTTGTTGTGAGGTCGCGGGCATTAAAGTTGCAACAAGCTATAATGAAACTGCTATTTGCAGTTGTGCCTGTGAGTCATGAATGGGTGTAGGATCAGGCTTGGTTCAATCTTGTTGGGACAGGCGGCGCGTCGTGATGATTATTGAGAAATTTTTCTCACGGCGGCCCCCTAATTGTGGCTAAAGGCACCACCATGTGTATCATTATACTGTAGTGATGAGGGACAATAATCCCGAAACCGGCCTACAGTTTTTTTAAGAGTTTCAGAATCTTTGGGAATTCCTGCGCTGATCCATGACTAGCTCGCATTAATGCGAGCTCTATGCTAATGCTCTATGATTGCAGCTTTTTTCCTTGCTTAATTATCGTAATTTGCAATATGGGAATTTAGCATATAGCATACTGCTACCCTCACTCGGAGAGTTAGGAAATTGAATTGGGTTGGTTCCCGTTTCTCTGTCAGATGTCGCTACAGTGTGTTTATACATCACATCCGCTAATGACATCGAATAAAAGGCGGCAGTTTATTCCAGTTTCATTGACGTAGGGGTTATGTTGCTATAACCAGGTAAAATGAGATCGAAACCATGCTCAGCGCCTACTCTTTGTCGACGAAATGGAATTTCTGGTAAAACTTCGAGTGATGGTAGTTTGTTAGTTGGATTAAGATCGTAACATTTGTTGATTTAATTATCGGCGGATGTTATGTATCTGAATTAATTTCGTTCATTATTTACTTGCCTTACTTTTGAAGGCGTGATCTATTCATTACTACATAATGTTAGGTATAACTCAAAAAGAGATATCTTCTTGGTATAACTATTACTTCATTATTTCATCAGCCTCCACATCCAACAACACAACAAGAGAATTAATAACTTCCTGTGTGACTTGCAAGTATTGAATACTTTCATTACCATAACTAACGCTTATTTAACACTGTTAGCGAAAGACTCACTAGGACTAACACCACCAGGTTAACAAACTTAAAACAAAAATAATGCTATTTCGATATACAGGGTGAGTCTTTGACTCGTACGAATATTTTAACAGTAGATTCTTGAGGCCAGAAGAAACACTTTTTTCCCATATCATTTTTTCCGAACCGGCTCGGTTTGAAAAATATAGGCTGTTGAAAATCAATAAAAAAATGTTATTTTCAGTTCTCTCACTAACGGTTTTATCGAATGGAATGAATTTTGGAATATAGTTTTTCATTTATTTGTGAATCTTTTTCGAACACAAGATATCACCCACGTCTTCCAGTTTCCTCATTATGACCATTATGTACCATAAAAATACCAAAAATTCAAAGAACCCAACTCTTGAAACTAAGTTGGATGCTATCTTATGAATATTTGAACGTTTTGTAAAATACAAGTATTCCTCATATTTTCTCGTATAATGCGCCGTTTTTGAGTAATTAAATGTTCAAAAATAAAAAAAAAATTATCTGTGAAATTTGAAAAATTTTGTACTTTGGCTGAATACAACCCTGTTTAAAAGATCCACAGTTGTGTAGTGTCACAGATTGAGCCAGTTATTCTGAAGAAAATTTTGTTTTTCCAGAGATGGCACAGCTCATTATGAAAACTTAAGATGGCTCTATCATTTTATTAGGGCCGAATCAGAAAAAATGGTTTAGGAAAAAGTGATTCTTTTCACCACAATAATCTACTGTTAAAATATTTAACTAGACTTATAGAACATCAGTGAAATTGTGAAAGCGGAAAAATTAATAGTGGGTTGGCACAATATGTATATGACTTTGGTCATAATGCAGACTTTGATAATACGGTTGTAATCTGTAAAGAAAAAAACTGGAGCAAGAGAATGTTTTGGAGTCCTTGGAGGTCCATAAACACAACGACAATTTAAACCTAAATAACCTATTACTTACGTCAATAACTTGTATTGTTATTCGCTAAAACTGATAAAGGACCACAAAAAAAGAAGAAGAATGTAATGACAGAACGTCTGTCGGCCTAAGTCAATTGTCAGATGCCAGAGTGTGGCGTTTCAATTAATGTTCCATTTCAATTTTCACTTTTTAACAAGATTACAACGCTCCTTCAAATGTATTTTAGAGAAAAAATTGACGATATCAATTGTATCTCATTGTATTTGAAAGGAATTTTCACGCGGGATCCAATTTTGCGACAGTCAGCATTATTGTTGTTTATAATACCTCACACGATTGTAATAGGTCCTTTCATGATATATTTCCAGAATATTTATTCATCGTTACCGTTTTAGGACCCTGAAGAAGGCAGAATTATCTGCCGAAAGCTTGGTGTATTGACAATAAAGACGTTTTGAATGCCATTTTTATACTTTGACCAAACAAACCCGATAAGTCCCTTACACTGTAT
The DNA here is from genome assembly GCF_907165205.1 of Coccinella septempunctata. Taxonomy (NCBI): domain Eukaryota; kingdom Metazoa; phylum Arthropoda; class Insecta; order Coleoptera; family Coccinellidae; genus Coccinella; species Coccinella septempunctata. The sequence continues at coordinate 21,110,847 of NC_058196.1, forward strand.
TATTATCTGGTCGATACTTTCTTAGAATGTTAAAATATTTGTACGTTCGAAGACTTATCCTGTATTGATATTTAATTATTTTTTACTAAAGGTAAAATAATATTCCAACTAATGTTTTATATTTGCGTACACAACACGTATGTTTGTCCTCTACAATTTTATTTCGTCGCGTATCTGACAGCGGGCTGGAAAGAGCTCTAGACTCAAGAGCGCCCTAAAATTGTTGTTAGATAGGAAGGAATCCTCCCGGAGTTCGAAATTTCCGTTGAATATTTGAAACCAACTACGAAATCTACACCATCTCCACGAGAAGACCCCAACTATCAGCTGCAAAGTTGTATGTTCTTCGAACACCCTAAGTGAGTTCGAAACCAAATTCGAAACATCTTGATCCTGCGTTGCGGTTAAAGGCAAGCGCACATACAACGGCATCGGACGGACGGCATGGATCGGAATAAATTACTTTCAATGGAACTGAATGGAGCAACGCACATATGTGCGGACGGCAGGCATCGCATCGCAGCGCATCCGACGGAATTGAGGAACGAGAATTAAATTCCGACCGATGCGTGCTGTGCCGGCCGATCCCGACATATGTGCGATACCAATCGGAGATTGCCGCGGCATCTGCGTCATTTTACAAGTCTCTACATGCAGCGGCTTGTACGGGTAGTCATACGAAATACGAATTCACGGCAAAAGCATGAGTTTTCAGGAGAACTTAATACTGCGCGTACAAAATTATAATGAATTGTACAGGGTGGGCAAATTTCGAGGTTTAGCACTACAGAAAGCTGCTAAAACATCGAAATTACCCGTTTAAAAGTAAACCAGAGGAAATAGACAAAATCTGATACCCCATTCTCGTTCTCTTTTTCCGAGAAACTTACAATAGTAGTAGTGATATTTGGCCACTTTCTCTTGTTTTCGAGTTATAAGCAAAAATTGGAAAAATGGCGATATCGAAATAAATTTATATCTCCGCTTATACTGATGATAGAGCTCTGAAATCGAAACATTATACAGGCACTTTTTTACGTAGAATCCAGTGGCGTGCTCGCCTTTTTAGCAGGAATTTTAATTACGAAGCTATGATCCAAAGTATGGTTTTTTAAATGGGAACCCTAGTTTTCTGTGCAATTTTTGGAAAGCTTAATTTTTACTGATTTCAAAAATATATAACATCATATGGTTTGTATCAATATAAATGATAAAAAATGGTCAAAAACCTTTTTTCTCAATATTTCTATGGTTTCAACTTTTGATGAGCACAGAAACATATAGCATCGTATGATTACCACTGTCTCCTTCTTTAAGTCTTTTCATTATTATGAAAATTTATTAAATATATCTGATTCAAATTTTGTGAAAATTGGTAAACTGCATAGAAAGAATGACATTGCTGGAAGGAGACGGCTTTTGTTATAGGAAACTCTATTTTTCTGTGCTCGTCTAAATTTAAAACCATAGAAATATTGAGAAAAAAGGTTTCTGACCATTTTCTATTATTTATATTGATACAAACCATAAGATGTTATATATTTTTGAAATCAGTAAAAATTAAGCTTTCAAAAAATTGCACAGAAAACTAGTGTTCCCATTTAAAAAAACAAAACTTTGGATCATAGCTGCGTAATTAAAAATCCTGCTAAAAAGGCGAGCACGCCACTGGATTCTACGTAAAAAAGTGCCTGTATAATGTTTCGATTTCAGAGCTCTATCATCAGTATTAGCGGAGATATAAATTTATTTCGATATCGCCATTTGTCCAATTTTTGCTTATAACTCAAAAACAAAAGAAAGTGGCTAAAAATCACTAGTAACTATTGTAAGTTTCTCAGAAAAAGAGAACGAGAATGGGGTATCCGATTTTGCCTATCTCCTCTGGTTTAAAAGCTGTAGTGCAAAAACATCGAAATTTGCCCACCCTGTACAATTTAAGTGACAGAAATTATAGCAACCATTTTTTTTTCGTCCTTCATCAAGTCCGGAAATAAATGAACATATTCTCCAAAATCCTTCCTTTTTTACATATGTCATGTATCCACATTCGTCTACGATTCCTTCGCTTTTGAAACTCTTCTTCCTCCAGAACGAACGCTGGTTCCTCACCGCAACTAATCTATTCCTCCGGAGTCCGGCGATTCCGATGTTATATGTGCGATACCTTCATAAAAATTCCGCCGCTGCCGTGCCGTTCCTTCCATGCCGTCCGTCCGATGCCGTTGTATGTGCGCTTACCTTAAGGAATCTCCAGCCGGATTTGGGGCAGATGCGATCGTGTACACGATTCGGCAATGAGTGACAGTTCTTGTTAAGATGGACGTTCGGAACGTCCGGCGTCACTTGATGCGGCTTCCCAGAGGATATGGCCGAGCGATGGGAAATCTTGGAATGGAAAATGGCTTTTAACCAGACATAAAAGGCAATCTATGTTCCCTATCTGGGAGTCCCACCCACTGATCTACTTTTCCGAGGGAAAAAATTTAGAATTCGACCGATAGAGAATTCGTGCCCACAAATATGGGGGAGTCCGGGGGAGTTGAACCCCTTTTCACTCTGAAGCCACTTAATTTGTATCTGTAGATGGTAGCAACTCTTTTTTTACGTGAAGATATCTTGCCCAATTCTTTTTTTAGGAACCGTAAATTGGCTCATGTGTCTCCCTTACCCATGGGAGAGTTGAAGAGGGGGCGAGAGAGACTTGACCATAAGTTTGTTTATCAGGAAAAACATTGAAAGAAAACAATTTTCAATGACCAACGATTGTCTATGTCAAGGTTTCATCATCAGACGTATCAGCGTATGAAATACATATTTTCTATTTCGGAGTCACTGACACTTATTTCCGAGATGTTTTTTACTTTTTAGAACCTTTGTATATTTTTTATATCCATTTCTATTATTCAATTTTCTTTTTTTGAATCGAACTATTATCTTCTCAGTGCGGGAAACTTGGACCACTGAGTATTTCTCCCGACCATAGCATGTGTCAAGTCTCCCGCACTCCCTTTTAGTCTATTCAACAGATGTTTTTTTGAAACTTTTACAACTATTATTAAAAAGGCTCATCGTTTGTAAAACAATATTAGTCAATGAAAGCAATAAAACTAAATAACACCACGCACCTATTAAACTTTTCAAACTGTGTAACGAACAAAAATTATTTTTCACTTCCTAACAACAAAATCACATTCAACCATCTCACTCCCGAAGTGTTCTGATGGCGGCCAAAATATAGCCGCCACTAGTTGTGCCTTGTTGTGCCATATTTGAGGTGGTTCAAGTCTCCAACCTGAGCAAGTCTCCCGGACTCCCCCTACCATTATATTCGCAGTCTGAAGAATCAACTGTCGTGCTGTATCAACATTAATGAAATAAACGTGTTTTAAGAATCGAATCATAATTTAATGAAGCGGTGCGTGCGATGTGAGTCAATTGGACAAAGATTATGGTATACTGATTGGCCAAAATAAAAAAAAATTTCAGGCATCGGAGTATTTATGCGGATTGCAATTAAGGATCTCTATGCCCCTGGGACATGTGATCTCTGTCTCACAGGCAGAGACACTGCCTGTGTTTAAAAGTGTTTTAAAAGGAACCTTAAAGGGCACACATCTATATCACTACGAACAGTCAACCGACGCTGAGGACACTGGATTTACACAGCGGCGTTCTCTGGTGACATGAGATTGCCGTAATACAATCAAGCAAATGGTAAGAGGCAATATGGTGACTCTCTTATGGGTGCCAGGGCATTGTGGGCTTGAGGGAAATGAAAGAGCTGATTAACTGCGAGAAGGGCATCATGGTAACCACCATGGTAACGCTTCTGTGGTCTTGGTAAAGACCAATAGGAGATAGCGATCCAACAATGGGGGCTGGATAATAGTAATACACTGGACGTCAAGAAATAGGAAAAATCAAGGATAGCTGGTGGAGAGAAAAAGCTAGGGAAATATAAGCTTATGCCGATAACCATGACCACAGGCGTTTATTCGAAGCTATTAGAACTATTTATGGTCCAAGCAGGAAGGCTAACTTTCCTATAAGAAATACTCATGGAGTTATCCTAACTGATGATAGAAAAATTCTCGAAAGATGGAAGGAGTATTACTCTCAGCTCAAGATATCGACTCGGATCTATCCATTTTAGACCAGCTCTCCCCGTCTATGCTCCGATGACACCGCTTGATGACGAAATCTCAATGTCGGAAATCATAAGTTCGATAAAAAATATGAAAAATAAGAAGTCACCTGGTCTAGACAGTGTTTCAGCGGAGATATTCAAAGCCCTGGATGAAGACATTGTCAATAGTCACCTAACACTATTCCGCAAGATATGGGAACAAGGAAATGTGCCACAAGACTTCAGAGATGCTTTAGTTATCAACCTCTATAAGAACAATGGCGATACGTCAATTTGCAACAATTACAGGGGCTGATGAAGATACTCAGTCTTTCAAAAATCGGCGAATATGGCAAATCTTTCCATAAAATGTGTTATCCCTACTGAGAAACTCCGAGTTGATGATTCAGGAAAAAATGCAAGGTTTTATATCTCTAGGCTCCATAAATTAAATTGTGAATAATTATTATTATAACCTCGTTACTAACACTGCCATTTTCGTATGATCAATAAAACGAAAGTTACTACGACTTAAGGAAGAACAGGTTGTTTATTTCTGAATTATTTCTGGGTTGCCATTTGAACAAAATCAAGTACCCTCTACCCGTCGTTGAGGGTGCATGTTAAAATCTTTAATTATTACAAATTATTATGAATTTTATGAGTTACGTTTTACTCCCTCTGTATTATGAGATGCAGGTGTAGAGTCTATACCAATCAGGGGTTCACATAAACTTAGATTAATCAAATTCTGTAGTTATACAATGTGAGAAGGCTAAAAGTTTTAAAATAATTTCTGCTCTATCGTCAAACAAAAGAATCGTTAGTGCTAATTGTCTAGATTTTTCATTTTTACTTCCTCTTTTGAACTGCCAAAGAACCAATATCGCTTGATCAAGTGTTTACTTGAGTTTGGTCAAGAAACTTCTACCGTTTTAGCAAAATGAGGAAAAACTTACCAGATCTGGGCCTCGAGGCTCCCTTGGTCCTCTTCTTCCTAACCTCCTTTCTGTCCTGGATCAGACCAAGCACCAACAGCTTCTCAACGATCCTATTTTTAGACCTTGCAACGTTCAGTCTATCCATAATACAAGACAGAGGATCTGTGGAGAGGAATTAAGTCAAAATGCATTCTCAAGATATGCTGGAGAAGCTAACTCACCCATAGCATCCTTGAACTGTTCGTACAACTCTGTCAAATTTTCTTCCTCTTCCGCACTCCATTGCTTTGGCACCTTACTAGTATTTCTTACTTTACCCTTCTTGTAATCTGTGAGCAAGTAGAGTTCCTTCATTTTCTTTAGCAGAGCCCGCCTGCTGCGAGTGTTGTCTATTAAATTCTCAAGCACCCAATCGACAACATCTAGAAAACAAGTGAGCACTTATTGATAGTAAGTAACGCATTTCTTGATGACGTAACAAGTGTTTTGAACGATTGAATGAGGTATGAATTTGAGCCATGAGGCATTTAATGTCATACGGTAGTTTGCTAAGTGAAAAGGTTCATTGCCCAAATGAATTGAGCAGGCCAGTCTTGAACGAAACAAAGAATCTGGTCGTAGCATCACCATTATAGAATGAAAGATCCAAGAGAAAATCTTATAACACAAATTACTTGATTGCTTTAAACGTGGATAATCTGGTTTGATATATGTTATTTTGTTATGACCTCGAAAACAAAAACAAAATTTCAGCCTGCTTTGGCTTTTTGTTCGTGCCAGCTCCAAAAAAGGCCGAAACCAAAATATTGTTTCCACTTTTTTCATGATTAAAGTGTCTGCTTCCTCTGTGTGGCACTGGGTATCTCACTGCTTGAAAAAATTGATATTTATTTATTATTTATTCTCAAATCATAGAAATAAAAGGTCATTAGCCGTATAGTTCAGACCCAGCACCTAATGACTTCTTATTTTCACTTTCCACGGGTAGGTAAATAGAAATTAATGAGTTTAAGTTCGGAATATTGATTGAAGGAAACCCATAATAAGTTTCAGGCAGTTTACGTTTTACATCAGCCGGGAAAGCAGACGACTTTTATTTTTCTAGACGAAAGAAACCAGACTTCGAATTTTAATTTCCTAATAAGGACCTGATCACAACAAAAAATTTTGTTGTTTTAATGGCTTTGTACCCAGTTAAAACTATTATAGGTTAACGTTTAGTGGCGAGAAATGTAATAAGCTGTTTTAGTATTTGTTCTCAAAAATCCAATCTCGAAACGAACATTCACAAAAAAATTTCAATTTTTGCTGTTCTCTAGTATGAAGAAAAATTGCCCAAGAAATACGACCTTGAACTCATTAGACCCATAGCTTAGTGCCTGTTCAGTCGTGCATATTAGGTTGCCCAACTTCAGGTTGTCAGGCGTTTATTGTCCTGGTTGCTAGCGACGCCATGCAGCGCAGAAAATAAATTCTTCGACTATTAATTACCAAAATAATAATTTAGTAGTACACGTATCAAAAGCAAAAGGTTTTTAAAAAACAAAGTAATCCTCTGATATATCGCACCATTTGTCATCTATATTATTGTGATCCTATTTATTGAGTAAACCAGAATCCAAAAACAATTCGACATAGCAGTTTCGTTATAAGAGTGAACAGGCGAGTGTGAGTTTTCTTTCTGAGTTATGCAATGCTCGGGAGGTGCTTTTGAATGCCTGCATGGACCTAATCGAGATCTGGGTGGGTCTAGCATGAAATTTAATGAGGAAATTTACAAAACCCAATAAATAGGCGAGTCTTATACTTATCTATAAAATCGAAGATCAAAGACTATTTTTATTAATGTTAATTTAAATATACGTTTAGTCTTTTATTGTTTTGACTTCTTGGGCGGCTGTAATTTGGCTTAGTGAGGTTTTATTCCTTGTATTGTTGTATTGTGTTTTTTTTTTTCAAAAAACTTTATATGATGATGATTTGCTGAACCTGTTTTGTCTTTTTGGTCTGTTCCTTTAATGAGGTAATTGTTATATTTTTGTGTATTTTTGTAGCCCTGATGAAGAATCAATAAAGATTCGAAACGTTGGCAATTTCAACAAAGGTTTTTTGTTTCCTGTTGATGTTTCACCAGTCCTCAAGCTGAGATTGAGATTACCCATTATTGTAAACCAGAGTGACATTGAGCAACTTTGAGTGGAGTGTCTTGTGCTTTTTCTACCAACCAGGCGATAGCCAAGAAACTTGTACAAAAGGAAGATTATTTCCCTGTTTCTCTTCTCTTTGGTTGAAACCCCTTTCTCCTTTCTGCATTTCATATCAGTTGTTCAATATTCACAATAATAATAATCGGAATTCGTCGCAAACCCTTTGCGAATAATCGATTAGTGCCCATCAAGTTCTATAATGATTGCTCAGACGATAATTTGAGTGATACCACAAAAACAATCCAATTGAGGCTCATTCGTGTCAAGCAAAAGTCTAGCTCACGTTCACCTAGGATAGTTTTACTGGGTGTTATGTTATCAATAGAATAAAATCTTTTTTCGTCGACCTGAACAAAAAACGACATTTTACGAACAAATTTATGAACAAAAATCGACAAAAATCGAAGAGCTATAAGCACTTGGCTTATAGCTCTTCGTCGCTAAATAATATTAGATCACAGAGCGATCGAATAACTTTTATGAATACAGAATTTGATAAAATATAAGTGCCTGAGAAAATAACTATAATTTGCTGTTGGGAAATTAATTCTTCACGAAATCGGCTAGATTTTGCGAGTGAATTAGGTACGTGGCTTGAATCAGTGCTCAGTTTGATCGAGAATGCATTGTGATAACGATATGGATGTCAGAAACACTTCTCCAGGGCTCAGGGAATTGGCAATTACGGCAACCTAGATGAGGACATCAAACGGGCAACTACCTTCTTATAACTTCATAAAGGTATATGAGGTCGACGAAAAAATGTAATATGCACCTCGGCAAAAAACTGTCTATATTGTTTTGCCTGCTTGCTAGCCTCGGCTGCGTCTCGGCTATCAAATTATGGGCTTTACTGTAATAGACAGTTTTTCGTCCTTGGTACATAAATAACTATTGCAGGATTGCAATACTTATTGAATCCCACTTATCTAGACCATCTAGGCAATCAGTGAGCTGTGACATGTCAGATGGCGAAACTTTATCTTATTTTTATCGGTATTTGCAGCGTACCCAGGTGATTTTCAAGTTTCACGAAATGAAATGGCTAACTCAGGAAACATCCCAATTTGTTCGAGGATATAAATGAGACCCCGACAGCACCAAGTGAAGTTTATGACAAATTATCGTCCGGCGAAACGACCAGAATATTTTCGGCGACCTCAATTATGTCAACCGACACCTGTCAACTCTCGCGGACGACAAAAACGGGGGCGGCCGACGAACAAGATAATCCACTCGACCCTTTTCAAAATACCGATTCGACAGTGATGGTCGAAATGACCGAATCGGGTTACGGGTTATTATAATCCATCAAAAACAGACGAAACGTTGGTCTCTTGCTGGCCGGTATTACACTCACCGTTCTCTAATTGCTTTTCCTTGTGCTCCATGAACAGACGACGTACTTCATCTTCTTCTTCTTCCGTCCAAACGCGCACGTTAGAGTTGGCCCTGCGGAAAAAATGACAGATTCGAATGTTTATTGGACTGAGGGAGGTTAGAAGAAAGTACTCACTTCTCTTGGTAACTTCCATAGCCGTATTCCACGTCGTAAGCGTCTTTGGAGGACTTCCAGAAGAGGGCTTCCATGAATATTTTTTTATTGGTTTGTGCCACTTTGAAGAATTGGCGTAGTATATAGGTAACAAATTTGACGAGCTCCTATGGGAAAAAATACTTGCGTCCATAATGTTCGTTTTATTTAGTTTAGGCCAAAACATTTGCAGGGAAAGCCAAAGACTATTGTTGAATTATTGAGAAGCAGCAATAAAACACATCTACTCTTGATTATATCTCAGCAAAGTAAATATGCAAGTTATTTCATACTGCACAAAGGAAAATGTATCTAGAAAAAAGAGTTTCATGAGGAGGAAAAACTGAAAGAGAAACGCTGTGTTTGTACCGCTTCTAACTAGCGGTCGATAGGTGGCGCACCCATATGTGTAGTCTACTGAAAGATCACCTCCTCTATTATGATAAAGGTCCTTCGAAGAGCAGCCTTCAGATTTGTTTGGTGAATGAGGCAAGATTTAGTTGAGTCAAGGCATACTTGACCCAAAGAAGGCATTATTCTTCATATTGAAAGAAATCATTCAGATTTCAGAGGTGAGAATATCATATACTCTTAAGGATGAAAACGATATATCGATGTTTGCAAAGCATGAACATACCTTGGAACATAGATACAAGGAATGGAAAATAAACATTTGTTGTTGTCCAAAGACTGTAGTGAGATAGTTGCTTAGTGTCACCAATCACAATTGAGATCTGACTTCATTGTCAGGTCAATTTTCCGTTCAAAAAGGTAGGAGCTATATAAATTTATTTATTTGACGCCACTGCCTTAGTGTCGCGCCAAACAGAGAAACATCGAATGTTTGTACCACAACAAATACATTCATAGCACGTCAATGTCCATTCCATGTATTTATGTTCTAAGGAGCATACATTGCCGATTCATCGACGCCAAAAATGTTGAACAGCAGCACGTTGCACCATAGCCATCTATAAAGACATTGGCTCTGTTTAATCCAATAAAAAGAAGACAAATCCGTAAAATTGTCGTTCTATAATAATGCGAGCTAGTCATGAACGAGTAAAGGAAATCCCAGAGAAGTCAAAACATCCAAACATAACTGTAGACCGATTTTCGGATCATTGTCCACTCATCAGTACAGTGTAGTGTTAAACATTTCAACCGGTGATGGGACCTTGATCGAAACTACTACCTGCAGTCAACGAATGTACAACAATTCGTCATATGACTGCAGGTGTGTCAAGAGGGTTCGCTCGCAAGACTACATTCGGAATGGAAAATCGTACCTATTGATATTGAGATTTTGGAGGATATAAATTTCTGTTTCAAAAACTATATCGTTGGAAAGTCTGTGCCAAGTTTGTATTCTTGGATGATGAGGCAACCATCATACGGGACAAATATAGTCCTTTGGAGACTAGAATTCTCCATTCAGGCTTCTCTTCTAGGGAAGAGAGTTAAGACTCCATTTGGGAATTGTTGAATTAGAACAAGTAAATCTTTGTATAGTCCTACATTTAAGGACCTCAGTCGTTATTATAGTTTAAACTACTAGGTACTGCGACTTAAAGATTTATTGTGCTCCATCATAGCTGTTTACGCCACTATGATGTCTACAGCTCGCCTTCCTGCTCTGGAGTTCTTCTGAACTACAGGATGTGGGATGGTTCCAAGGAGATTACCTCCTCACTCTTGAAAGTTTTCTGTACAAAGCATTATTTGCTTTGGCTAGCAATGACGAAGCATTCTGTCATCAGGTGATCTGGAGTTTCTCCTCCCCACAGAATCTGCACTCGTCAGTTTGTACTAGACACATTCTCATTATGTGCTTTCTGAGGTGATAAGGCTTTTGAGGAGTCTTGCTAAGATCCAGTTACTTCTTCGATTCGCCAGAGCTTAATTCCAAAGAAACGTTTTGTAGTGTTCCAGTCTCGAAAGATTCCTCCAAAGTAATTATCTTCCAATTTAATCCTTCTTCGGAAACTCTTTCTTGTAAGTACATTTTCTTTTACCACATAAAGATGACTAATTCGTTGAGTTATTTATATACTCAAAAAGCATCTGGAAATACGTGAATAGACTTCCTTTATGTGTACTTGCATACAAAACGTTTTTTCTATAAATCCATTTCAAAATTTTCACGTTCAAATGAATTGATCTGTTCAATGGAGAAATAATCACTTAGTGGCAGAAACGCCAATTACAATTTAATGGTCCATTAAAATTTTAATCCTCCATTAAACGATTTATGCGTATGCCTCATTTCAAGGTCGTTCAAAATTAATGGACCATTGAATTTTAATTGAAGCTCCTGCAACTGGACGTATTCTCTTTATTCTCAATATCATTTTGAAAGTTTTTTGGTAGAGTTGATTGGAAGCTAACCAAGGTTTTGTATTGAAACTGGTTGAAGTGAGACTAGTGTCTTTCTGGTATCGTATATTCTAGAATATTTACCTTATATTCCGGCATTTCTTTGAGAGCAAGAATCCTCTTGAACGTCATAAAGAGGGAAACTTGAAACATCATGGCGTGCATTTTGCAGTCGAAGGCGATTCGATGCATCAGTTTCACGATGCAATGGTTGGTATTAATCGAATTTTCTTCGAACATGGCCAATGCCAAGCATGTTGCCCTGACTATCTTGGGATGACCCAGCCTGTGGAAAACGTGATAAATAGTATGTGAAGGTCTAACATGAGAAAAAAAAATTTATATTCCTTCCTACCTTTTCCTGAAATCTTCGAATTTGAGATCACTCTCTGAGAAATTGATTTCTCCTTCTTCACCCTCATCCTCCTCTGAAATATTTGAAAGATATATTGGAACGTCAACAAGCAGCAAAGAGTAAGAATCAATTAAAATCTATATAACTTGATTTTGACTAAGATGCTTCAGACACTGTATTTCGCTTTAACGGTATAGTAGGATCATCAAGTGGGTGGAGGTAAACTGAAGCTTAGTGAAGATGCTATGACTATAGCGAAATACGTGTAAAGGTTAAATTTCGCAACTCAGTGAAAATCATGTGATTCTGTTTTTGTTCTAGTGAAATTATCATAGATTTTCTGCATGTATCTATCAGCCACATGAATTAAAAAAAAATTAATATCGTAAAATGTGATCATGTAATCCATAATTGAACTTTAAACTGAATTACACCTGATTTGCACACCAAAATATTAAGTTTATTATTATACCGGAAAAAAAGATATCTGACAACAGGGTTAATACCACCATAATATCGCCCATATCACAAGATCTTTGGACACCAAAATCTATAAAAATCGTGTAATCCTTTTCCCAGATAATTGAGGCTTTCCATACTCAAAACTCACTCTCTATTATCATATGCTTTGCAAAGAATAAGACCTATTAAGTCATACTGATATTTACCGATGCCTATTTGGAAGACAAAGACTAAGAATTTTTGTTTTGGGATAAATGTCTTGAAATAAAAATGAATGGAAAACTCACCCTCATCGTTCTCATCGAAGACTGGTTGTGGTTGTACTGGCAAATCGTTTTCTGTAAAGAAAAATGAATCTAGAATATTCATAAATATAAAAGAAAACGAAAGAGATTTATATAATCAATTCATTCAAAAATCGAATGACGAAATGGAATAGGATATCAAATCATATCATAATACATTGCTGCTTCGTTTAGTATCATCATCAAATATTTCAATACGGTCAATATTATTTTACAAAAAATTGAACGTATAAATCTCCAAACTTGAATCAACATTCAAATTATTTCAAATATATGTAGTAGCCGCAGAAAAACTGACTACGTCATATACAAATGGTAATTTTTTTATATGTAAATGAATGGACAAGCGGAAGATTTATAATTATTGATATTATTTGATTTTCATAGAATTGTTGAAAGAAAATAAGAAGAATACTTCAATCTAAACTTCGCCTCATATTGTGTCAAATTTCCAAGGTCAAACGACTGCTTCTATAGAAGTGAATAGACTATAATATACTAACTGACAAAGAAACTGCAACATCCAGAAGGAGCTGTTTAAATTTTAATTTTTTTTGGTGAAACATACATAGTATAGCAAAGAGTAAATGATTAAAATTTGGAAAAAAAAATCGTGAAGGTTTTTTCATGAAAACATTTTTTGTGACTCAAATATTGTAGTTGTTTTTTGCAAATTTTCTAAATTTTTCAACAAACCAGCTGTTCGAGGAGATCCAAAGTTGATGTTTAGTTGTTGTTAAAATGCCTAGAGTACGTGTACGCAGAATTTATCGCCAGCTAAGTGAATTTGAAAGAGGTCGAATTATTGGTCTAACCGTACGAACAGAAATCCAACTACTGTTGTGAGATGTAGTCAAGCGTGGTTTGGTAATGCCCAAAATCGAAAAAGAGTAGGCACCAGACGTCGAAGGGGCACAAATGAAGTTCAAGATCGGCGCCTAAGACTTATGGCCATTAGAGACCGATTTGCGACAATTCGATCTTTGGCTGATGAGTGGTTAGGAGAACAAGGCCATCCTGTAACTGTACGAACGGTTTACCGCCGTATAAGGTCTTTTGGACTGCAGCATTATCGACCCCATCTTGTGTTACCTATTACGGTTGAGCATAGCCAGCCACTATTACAGCGGTGCAGAGAACGACAACATTAGAATATGGAATGGCATTAGGTCTCTCATCTCGATTCTCCTTGGGTGCACATGATGACCGAAGAAGGGAATGACGACGTCGAGGAGAAAGACGTGAACCTCATTTTGATGTTGAGCGTCATGTACACCGGACAGTAGGCGTTATGTTATGGGGGCCTATTGTACATGGAAGAGCAAGACCTTTAGTCTTTATTCGAGGTAACATGACAGTGCTGCGTAACCTTCAAGAAATAGTGGAGCAATATGTTCTCCCTTAACTTAACCGGCTCGAGAATCCAATATTTCAGCAAGATAATGCTCGACCTCATGTTGCCAGTGTTAGTTTAAACTTTTTTGAAGCGACCCATGTGAATCTATTGCCATGGCCGTCCAGATCGCCCGATCTTTCGCCCATAGAGCATGTTTGGGACATCATGGGTAGAAGGCTTGGAAATTTACCCCAGCTCCCACGGACTTTGGTGGCTCTGAGACATGAAGTACAGGCAGCTTGGGATAGTATCCCTCAAGAAGAAATAGACCATCTTCTTGCATCAATGCCAAGACGTGTTGAAGGGTGTATAGATAACCGCGTTGAACAAATACATTATTAACAAATTTAATAAAAAAATTGTAAACCCTTCGATTTTTTCTCGAAATTTTAATCCAAGTTTTACCCAAAAAAATTTGAAATTTAAACAGCTTCTTCTGGGTGTTGCAGTTTCTTTGTCAGTTAGTATACATATATATGCTCCTTTTAATCAATGTCATTTCGATGTTCTGACACAATATGGGAATAATAAACGTGGGAATAATGTTTCATTTCTTGATGGTGGAAAATTAAAGAAGAATTGCTGGCTTTTTCGATTTTTTATCAGGGATCTTCATTTTTATCGGATTCTTTTTCCAACTCCTCTCCGGCTTAATCCGATAAATCCGCAAGACTTTCCGACTTATGCAATCTGAAATTCTACAGAGACGAATTCTGACTCCCATTAATCACGGCCAACTTCCCAAAACGAACCAAACTTCGCCGGGGACAAAAAGAATGATAAAAACCGTCACGTAGCAATAACTCATTATTATCCCATCAGAGCCGTTTTTATTTAACAAGAACAAGAATCGGGCAACTGCGAACGTGGCGGAACCGAATGTTCCGGAAGGAGAAAAAAAAATGAATTCCGAAATAATATGAATTTACGTCCCCCTCCGCTTGTTCTCTCTGGGCGAGACGGCCAACAGTTGGAAAAATTAAGGAAGCCGTTTTTTATTCCTCCAGACGTAATCGGTTGAAGTTTCCATCTTGGGAGGCTTCGAAATGGTCCCAGCCTAAACAAGATTCGCATTCAATGGAACGGAAATATCTTGATAGTCATTAAACGGGGGATGGGGGACTGTTAATGAGTGGCGTGAGGGAGGGGGAGAAGATATCCTAGGGGAATCGCGTTGTTGAGATTTGAGGTGAGATCTACAACGTTGCGAGATGTCAATTTGGAAGAAGACCCTTAGCGCCTTCGCGAATTATATTATCTATTAGATCATGATCACTATGCATATCTCCAGGAATTTCAAAGTGGTGATTGCCAATTGAAATGAGTGGGGTGGATGCGATTAATTTCTATTATCCTTAGTTTGTTTACAAATTAGGGGAAAACGGGGTTCCAATTTCATATAAATGTCCAAAGTATCTCCTGAAGTACTTCGTTATATAAGTTGTAAAACAAAAAGAATTCTTCAGCAATTCGCGAAGTAGTTTTTGCCCACAAACATCCATTTGCAAAAAGCAAGGAAGGAACAACATAACCACAGCCTTCTAAAACACAAATAAAGACGGATGCGACATAACCCATAGTGTTGCTGGCAGATTGTTCCTGAAGTGGTTGTCTATTCAAAGGTGAAGCTTTTTTTCAATAGAAGGTAAAACTGGACAAATAAAGCATGCATTTCCCCAAAAATAACCTATACAAAACCTTAAAAATGAAAAAAAAATTGGTGATTACTGAAATAGATCCTAATACGACCCTAGATCATTGGTTATCTGAATCATCGCAAAGCAATGGGAAAAACTTATCTCGTGATGACCGACTCAACCATATGGTTTCGTTTAGGATATTGGCCCGTTCGATTTTTACGTGGTGATGAAAATGGAAACAAAGGATTGCCGAGTTTTTCTGATTATTCAGTAACTTTAACGATTTTATGAGATGGATAATTTCGACACCAACTGACAAAAAATACTTAGGACCAAGTGTAAAAAAGAGTAATTCAAAATCTCACCAATAAAATTCTTCTTAATTATTCGCAAATTTTCCACAAGGGTAACAAGTAACAATAATAGCACTTTGTCAACATAAACACTTTCAAGAAACTGGAAACTTAATTTTCTACACTTTTTCAGCCCAAATCGCACGATACAACAATTTTTTCAAGTGACTTGATGCAACTAATCGGATAGACTCGTATTTACTGAACCATTCATGGTCCAGCCATATGTTTATGTTTTGTTTCGTTTTTCCGATGCCGGAGTCAGCTTCCCCAGACCCGAACTGTGAATTCAATGAAATTTTGTCGAAATTTAAGGGGTTATAGCTCAGCCATCTTGAATATTTTTGGTGAAATAACATATATTGATGGCTTCTACCTTCTCTCCAAAAAAGCCTCAGATTTGAAAATACTCTGTGTAAAATGCAGTGATTGTAATATGCTAGTAAGCCAATCTATTTTCAATAGATTTTCTTTTACAGAATGAATTGCCTTAAAAAATCATAATGAAATGAATTTAACAAATACCGATGCCAAAGACACAAAGTATTCTCTCCATGAGTCAAATCACTCCCCCCCCTGTCGAATTAACGTTAAAAATCAAACATCAATTGGCGAATTCCATTGGTGGCACTCATGGAGAGTAGTTCTATTGCTGCACTAGAACATCAAATATAGACAAGGAGATTTTTTAATATGCACTAAATGCGTGACAGTTGAACTAAAGGAATTTTTCTATAATTAAATCTGTAGTTGATCTAATTTTAGATCCTCTGGAATGATTGTAGCGACATCAAAATATACACTCAGCTGGCACCTGTTCTGCATCCCTTGCAGGGACATATAAGACTAAACATCCAGTATTAATGAATTTATAAACAAAAACAAAAATTGTATAAATGTGTTTTACGGTTGGGTAAGTAAGGGGGAACGCCCACCAAAATAGCGTAGCACTGACATGGCACATACATGACAAAGGCGATGCATAATTTTCAGATATCACACATCTGATTGGAGTGTCAGTTGCGTGAAATATGTCGTTCTTAGTTCATATCTGAAAATTATGCATCGCCTTTGTCATGTCACTGCTACGCTACTTTGGTGGGCACTCCCACTAATGGATCTAAATCGGCCTGCGATTCGACTCGGAAGTGGCTCAGGCCCTCGCCCCTTCAGTCGTTGCTCGGGCCTGTAGCTCTTGAGCTGTTCGCCTTTCGTCCGGGCTCGGCCTGTGGCCCTCGCTGTTCGCCTCGGAGGTGGATCGGGCCTGCGGCCCTCTCGCTCTTTGTGTGCGGCCTTCTTGATTCCCTTCTGTGCATCCTCGTGGTTATTTATGGACAAACCAGCCTGGCGTGAGTCAACTATTCACCCTCTGTCTTACTAACAATGCTGCTGAAATTTTTTTCGTCTTCTTACTATAGGCAGAATGAAAACTGAAAACAACATGAGAATTATGCTAAATTGCTTGTTTGGCGCAATGGAAGCGCTGATTTCAAACGACCAAGTATGAGGCAGTTGTAAGTTTCTCGTTGAATTTGCGGTGTAAGGGGGAAGGATGCGTTTTAAAGACTCTCCTCTCAAACGCCAACATCACCTACTCGCGGTGCATCCTGTTCTTACGAACGAGGCTCTGGCGACCGAACATGAGCGGTATAACTCTGTTTCCCACAATTACCTAGCCTAAATATTGGTTTGAGCAAGAAATGGCTCTCTGGGTTGCTTAAGTTACGTCTTAGACTTTGTCGTCTCAGGATACCTGTGCAACAAGATAATCTAGTTGAAACCGCTGCACTGACAGCGTTACCAGTGCAGCTTTTAAATACCTTCTAACGCAGCTTCTACAAAAAGATCACTCGAACAGGACAAAATTTGTATCCGGAGGTAAAATACCCTCCTATACGGATCTCCGGGAGAGGGTGTCTCATCGAGTGCATCATCGTACAACCACCAATGAAAAGCACATAGCTTTTGCAGCATGGAACGTCAGAACCTTGCTAGACAACCCTAAAGCCGACCGACCAGAGAGGCGAACTGCCCTAATCGATAAGGAACTGCAACGAACATCTATTGCAATAGTTGCCTTAAGCGAGACACGCTTTTCGGACGAAGGTAGCTTGGTATAACAAGCGTATACTTTTTTCTGGAAGGGCTTGCCGGAAGGCGAAATCAGACAATATGGCGCATGCTTTGCCATTAGAAACAATCTCGCCAGTAAAAGCGGTTTAAGGATATATTGCCCTAAAATCCCTAAAATCAGTTGATGCCAATCATAATTGGGGACAACTAGCGTTAGACAGAAGACAGTGGAGGTCTTTAGTCCATAGTTTTATAATGAAGACTCGAGAAGAATACAGCTGCGGCCTGATCTGGTTGGTGACCATACATGCCCGGAATGTGGAAGGATCTGTAGGTCACGGTTGGGTCTCTTCAGTCACAGGGGGGCACACAGTCCAAAGTAGTTGTTTTTGAGTCTTTTTGTAGATTTATTCTCGCTAACGGGATATAGCAATGAAATGAAATGAATGAAACGTTGAATGATTTTGAAAAAATGGATCTTTGTGTGAAATTTACCACGTTTTATCGAACACATAGCAGTCGACTACCGTTATGCCAAAAATAAACAGTACCTGGCTTCGCAATTCAGTCAACTATCGGCCGATAGCTGTGTTACGTTCCACATATTGAATATTCATGAGCATTTTCGATCCCATTTCATCCAGCCGTTCCCGTGACGCTACGCTAGTTACACGTATCGTAAATACAATTTAACATTTAAATATCAAAGCCGGCGCTGAAGACTTTTCCCGTATATGGAGTGCCGACGAAAATCGAATACGATCCGCCCAACGTCGTGATATGGCGTTTTTCCTATATCGATAATCCGCTTCTCAGAAGCGGGCCTTTCATTTCTGCTCAACGATACCATTTGTTGGCGTGGGAAGACAAAAAGATAGAGAAGGCATACAAGTCTTGGTCATATTTTAATTGGAATTGAACGCACAGCCTTTCCACAGCTTCAGTGGAATTTGATAGATATTGGATAACTATTTTCGTCATATATTGTTTAGGTAAGGTAGGGTTAGGTTTTCATCAAGCAGTGTGTCATCAAGCAGTGTGTCATCAATGCATGACACATAGTTTTCATTTCTCTTTCATCACATATTTATCCTTTTGGGACAGCAGGGTCGGCAGTACAGAGCCAAAAAATTTAGACCAGCAAATATGTAAATTCTCACTTCTGTCAAATTATCAAAACGGAATTGCCTATGTTCATAATACTGAACATTACATAGCTAACAATCAATTTTATAAAAATCTAAAAAAATCAGGTATATTACAATATCTACGGAATTTGGAACTTATTTCAAATACACAGAAATCCATCATTATCATCTCAAGTTGAAAATACGCTCGTCTTGAACTATACGAAGAATAAAGCGCCGCCGATAGGACCTTCCTAGAGATCGCTCGTTCAGGTACCATCTGCCGACCCTAGACGCTCAAGCCCCATGAACATATCGGCTGCGTGTTAGCGCCTTCACTGTTCTACATATATTTTCGCCATAGCTGTCTCGATAATTGCTGACATGAGTATGCCTGAAAGACGCGTTTGAATAAGATTCAGATTTGATGGAGGCCTGTTTAACCTGAAGCGCCTCAGAGCAAAAATCCGTGCAAAGTTTATCACGGAACTTCAATTTGCACTGCGCACTTATCGCTAGCAGCTCAGAGGATCTACAGATAATGTTGGACACCTATAAACAATATAAACATATATACGAAGCTTAAGGCCTTAGACTTAATATTGACAAAACCAAAATCCTTGTTAGTCCGCCAGAAAGCCTTCAAACAGATATCAGCCTGGAGGATGAAACTCTAGAACAGGTTGAGCAGTTCACATATTTGGGAAGCTTCATAAATACTAGTGCTAACCTGGACACGGATAAACAGAACCGTATCAAATCGGCTTCACGGGCATTCTGGAGGCTAAAGGACAGAGTGTTTCCATATCACGACCTCAATCTGAAGACCAAGACTACTGTTTACAAAGCAATGGTCCTCCCAACGCTTCTTTACGGAAGCGAAAGCTGGACGCCCTACAGGCGACATATTAAACAGCTTGAACAAACGCAACAACGCCATCTAAGACAAAAAATGCACATCAGATGGTTCCACAAAGTTTCGAATGCAGAAGTCTTGCAGCGCGCGAGTTGTATAACAATTGAGACTAAAGTAACGAGGGCCCGACTCAAATGGAGCTGCCACGTTCTGAGGATGCAAGAAACAAGACTCCCCAAAATAGCTCTGTAGGGCGAATTGACAGAGAGAGCCCGGAAACCAGGAGGCCAGTATAAGCGCGGTTTAAGGATATACTGCATCAAACCCTAAAATCAGTTAATGCCAATCATAACTCGAAACCACTAGCGTAAGACAGATCACAATAGAGTTCTTTGGTCTACAGTTATATTGGAGACTCGAATATAATACAGCGGCGGCCAGATCTAGTTTTTGACTATCCATGTCCGGAGTGTGGAAGGATCTGTAGGTCACGGTTGGGTCTCTTCAGTCACAGAAGGGCACACAGTCGCAAGTAAATAGCTTAAGGCATACTGGTAACAAGGCACAACTAGTGGCGGCTCCATTTTGGCCGCCATCAGAACAGTTCGGGAGTGAGAGGGTTGAACGTGATTTTGTTGTTAGGAAGTAAGAAATTGAATAATTTATGTTTGTTACACTGTCAGAAAATATTCATATTATTTAGTTTTATTGCTTCCATTGATTAATATTGTCATACAAACGCCTTCTTACTAATAGTTGAAAAAGTTTCAAGAAAACATCTGTTGAATAGCTTAAAAGGGAATGCGGGAGACTTGACCCATGCTATGGTCGAGAGACATAATCAGTGGTCCAAGGTTTCCGCACTGAGCTTAGATAATAGTTTGCTTAAAAAAAAGAAAAATGGATAATAGAAATAAAAATTAAAAAATATACAAAGGTTCAAAGAAGTAGAAAACATCTCGGAAATAAGTAAGTGTGACTCTGAAATAGAAAATATGTATTTCATACGCTGGTACATCTGATGATGAAACCTTGACATAGACAATCGTTGGTCATTGGAAATTTATTTCTTTCAATGCTTTTCCTGATCAACAGTAGATCTTCTGAATTCCAAAATGGTCGTCACGGTGAGATGATTACTTTTCCTCACGTCCCATTTTGAAGCTCTCTGAGTTGCAGCCGTTTGTTAATTCAAAATTGTGAAAGTGTATAGTGATTGTTAAGATAAAAAGAGTGATGAAATCGTTTAGATGGGAATCTGGAGGTGGAGATAACTCCAGCAATCCCCTAAAATCTATCAACCCACTTGAGCCTGACCACATGGCCAAGCAGCCAGGTCATAGAGATAATAATGAATGAATGATAGAAACTTATAGCCAAGTCTCTCTTCACGCAAAAAAATGAGTTGCTACCATTTACAGATACAACTTAAGTGGCTTCAGAGTGGAAAGGGGTTCAACTCTCCCCATACTTAAAAATGGGAATCGTTGTTGACTTCTTTAAAGATATCATTCGATTGCAAATATTTCTGCCTGGAAGACGCATAGCATCTTGTGCCAGCCTCGAATATTGCTGCTTCCCTGTCGTCGTTTAAAAATCATCTATACGCCATTTAATGACATTTGTTTTGACGATTTGACGGGTCGCAGCTTTAAAGTTCAACCCTTCAAAAGGAACTGTTTTTTTAGGCGATTTTACATGAGAAAATTTCCGCAACGTTTCAAGAGATCGGAATTCTCGTGGCACATCTAAATCGAATAGTTACATCCCTCGGCCGACAAATACAATAATCGGGATTCATTGACGTTCCGGCCGACGCTACGTGATCGCTAATTGCGCCGTCACGTTGCGACAAACGTTAATGAGTCCTATGTTCGTCCCGATCCTTCGATAATGGCCAAAAATGGGACGTAACAAGTGCGTCGAATTACTTCGGCACGATTGTTCAGTCGAATTCTGCCGCTGTCTACCGTTTATTGGCACATAATTAACCAGTAAATCACCGGAATTATTCGAAACTCCCGCAACTTTCCGACGTCTGATAAGTTTTTTGATCTACGCCGTGCGGCACTAATGAAAATTGTTCGTGGTCGCGGAGGATAAATTCGACTCGGATCTTCAGTTATCAGGCTTAAAACTCATCAGTTTCAAGTTTCGATGCGAAATTAAATAATTATCCTAACGAAATTAAAAGCGTTTTGATTTGCGAATTGGGAAGGCGAATACATGGTATAGACCAGGCATGAGCAAACTTTTCGAGGGGAGGGCCAGATAAAATGAAAAATTACCTAGGCGGGCAAAAAAAAAATATACATTTTTACAAGTGATTAACTTTTTTTCGATTTTTACATCAAACATGACTAACATCCTAGAAAAGTAAAAAAAAAATGACAAAAATTAATTATTGTTCGGTAGGATACGAAAGAGTATGTGAAAAATGAAACTTTGATTGAGCTTCTAAGAATTGTCCATACTATACTCAAATCTAATATAGGATTTTTTACGGAAGCGTTAAATTAGTCAGACGTGACGTTGACACGTGTATTCCCACGTTCCCACATTGAACGCTTCCGCGCAAAATCCGATGTTAGATTTTTGAATCATGCGCATTATGACATGGGCCCACGTCACGTTAGAGTAATCTGTAGGCACATTTATAGTCGGTTGCTTACGCTGCTATTCATAGTTTCATAGTGGAAAACACCTGTTCACACAACAATATGCAGTTGTTCCCGAGATATTATGATTATTCATTAAATATGCCCACGATACCAGATTCCGCCCGTCATATTTGGTGTTCCTTCCTCCAGTAGTATAGTATGTTGTAAATATTAGTCAAAGGTACTTTGAAGGACGTGATTGTTTGTTTCTTGAAATTTTTGAAAAATATGTGATATTTTTGTTGCTCTCATCAATGACAATCAAAAGGTCAAAAATACTTCGAATTACACAGACGTTGACAACGAACCAAACTAAAATTTTAATGCTTGATTCGTTACTAACCACCACGAGCATAATATCATCATCTCAGTAACCGTGCTGTTGTCTGCTATAACTCGAGGTCCCAAGACTCCCAAGCAAATCCAAAATAATTTAGTTTAGAATTGAGAGAACTAGAACACTACACCTATGCTAAGTTGCGCGCAAACTTTGCTAAACTAAAATTAATGTTAGATCCAATAATTAATACCGTTCTTAAAGCTCAAAAATTTCCATTTAGAAGGAAACCGTTACTTAATCGATTCAAACTACGCAGAATCGAATAATTGAATAAATTTTCATGTATTAATCTCACTTGAATACTGCCTTCATGTTTGGAGCTCAGCAACAAGCCGTTCGTTGCAAGTTTTGGATTCCATGCATCACTATTTGTGTTCTGTGATGCAGTCGTTGGAAAATCGAAGGAGATTTGGCGACTTTTGCTTTTTCTGGGGATTACAAGAAATAATGCCAGCCGCTGCCAGATGCACACGCAGTACTAAGGCTGGGCCTCGAGCACAACTATGCAATTTGAATAACAAATTGGTGCACTTTTATTTGAGGGATTCAAGGCTGAAGTGAACCAAGTCCATGCAGCCTAGTTTTGAGATACATGACATAGAAGTTGTTTATCACCAATTAATTCAAAAGTGACTTCTTTAGATTTGTGTAAAGTGAATGCAAGCATATGCTTATATTCTAACCTAAGTCATGTATCCCAAAACTAGGCTGCATGGACTTGGTTCACTTCAGCAGCTATGACGCCCCCATTTATCAGTCCTTCTTCCACCTAATACGTTTCCAGCTAATTTGTCGTCTTCGATGTATAATCTTCAACATTTTAACATGATAATAAACAGTACGCAACTTACGCTTTGAGAAAACTCGGTATTAGGTGACATTGCTTTTCCTTATCAGGCGGTAAAAATTAGAAAACAAAAATACTGGTGATTGTTTCAAAATCTTGACGCGGGCCGGATTAGACTTTCACGTGGGCCGGACCTGGCCCGCGGGCCGTAGTTTGCCCATGCTCAGTATAGACCATTCATTTTTATAGAAGCAGTCGAATGTCCTTGGAAATTCGTAACTGTTCGGGATTGAATTAATAATGAAATATTATGCACTCGTTATTTTTTCTATTATCAACCTGCTTCAAGAAGAAAAAGAACATGCCTTGTGGATTCTGTGACCAAAGCATTTCTCACCCGGGTCACAGATTCGAAAAACAGTTACCCATTGCTCGGACTGGCACCCTCATGCACCTTTTTGAGTAGACAGCCAATTTGTCATTCTCAGGACAAAGAAAGGGAGAATATTCCATCGAAGTAGAATAGATGCTGACCATAGTTTCAGTCTCAACTGACTTCGCCAGGACAACACAACTCCTTCTCTGATGAAAATATGCCATTGTCTTCGTCTGGGTTCCGTCTTGGGGAAATAGAACTGGATCTCGTTGCATACTAAATGGCGCTCAAGTACTTGATAATACTCAGAAGCTACTATTAGTGCTTAATTAGGGTCCGTCAGTTTCAAGCGTTATCCATCGGAGGAGTTGTGTTGCTCCGACGAGGTCAAATGAGACCGAAACCATGTTCAACATCTGCTCTTTTTCGGTGGAACGTTCTCCCTTTGATTGTTCTGAAGGTGACAACAAATTGGCTAGTTCGATTCAGATCGTAACAATTGTTGATATTCATATTAGCAGGTGGTATGCATCTGAATTAATTTTTATTATTGTATTCATTGCCAATTCAGGCGTTACCTTTCCATTGAATAATACTAAAATGTGAGGTTATGACGTTTGTTAAAACATTTTTAGGTTTTATATCAGGGTTATGCTAAGCGTTCTACATAAAAGTCTTTGTGATTATCTATTTCGGAATATACGAGTAAATGAATCAAAAAATATTATAGGTGAACATAATTAACTTTTATATAGCGTAAGAGTATAAATTCTCGGACACGTCGGACAATTTGCAAGATCAAATTTACCTCCATATCGCTTCAACCCTTACAGCGGGTTTCATAAAACTTTGATAGTCCGATCCACGACTTGACAGTAAATTGATTTCTCAAACGAAATCACTTATACCTTTTCATTTCTGAATATATTGAAGTAGCAATTAAAAAAAATTGAATGGACGTATGAACATCATAATTTGACGCGAGAATGATATTCTGAATGATCATGACTGAATTATGGATTGAGAACAAATTGACGTCTATTCGTCAATCAAGCGTTGATTCCCCGATCAAGCTTTATGGGTTAGTGTAACAATACTAACCCTAAATTTTGAAAGGGGAAGATGGGGAAAGTGAAACCGAAGTGTTCATTTTCAAATTATGATTTCTAAATCGTAAGTGCAGTTCTTTTTTGAAAATGGAACCCCCACCAATTCCTCTTTTTTTTTGGGTCTCCCAAGTCCCATTAGAGAGAATTTTTTATCTTCCACTTCTCTCACAATCTTGCTGAATGTGAAATTAAGTAGCTTAAGTCATTCAGATTCAGATGAAACAATGTAATATTAATTTACTTATATCGACCATTAAAACGATTAGATGTCGATTCGAAATAGCAAGTCCTGATACTTTTTTAGCAAACACTTTCAGCATTTTTGCACCATAAAAGTAAGTATAGCAGTTGGTAAATGGTTTTGGCAACATCGTTTAGACATTATCGCCAGCCTTACTCCGTTTTAGTTACAAAAACTTGAGAAAATTATGGTCATAACCGACTGCTTTTTATGTAATTGAATGGACGAATAAATATCCAAAAAGTACAGGGTGCTGCAACTAGTTTTCTTCCTGGTAAAAAAAATGATTTAAAAAAGAAATATGCGGTTGACGCACATTACTTTCGGCGGAAATTTTCCATGAATTTCTTCAACATACCGATGATTTCCCTTTTTAATCTACTCTGTAGATATGGTTGAAAAACTTATCTTTGCTTATACTGATTTAAACGAATATACAGAGTGAGCCTTTGACTTGTACAAATATTTTAAGAGAAGATTCTTGAGGTCAAAAGAAAAAAAATTTTTTTTTCTATACCAGTTTTTCCGATTTGGCCCTGATGCTATTTTAAATTTTCATAATGAGCTGTGCCACCCCTGGAAAGACAAATTACCTTAAAAATAATCAGCTAAATCTAGAACATTACACATCTGTGGATCCTTTGAACAGAGTTGCATTCACCCGAAGTACCCAATTTTTCAAATTCACAGATAATTTCTAATTTTTGAACATCAAATTACTCGAAAACGCCGTGTTATTCGAGAAAATATGAAGAATACTTTCATCCTACAAAAAATTCAAATTCATTAATTCATTCATTGCTTTATCCCGTTACCGGGAATAAATCTACAAAAAAAAGAAGAAAAAAAAAATTGCGAACAGACTTGTAATTTCTTAGGGCTAGTTGCGACTGTGTGCCCTCCTGTGACTAAAGAGACCCAACCGTCACCTGCAGATCCTTCCACACTCAGGGCATGGATAGTCACCAACCAGATCTGGCCGCCGCTGTATCCTTCTCGATTCTCCATTAAAGCAAAGACCTCCACTGTGACCTGTCTAACGTTAGTTGTTCCCAGTTATGATTGGCATTGACTAATTTTAGCGATTGATGCAGTATATCCTTAAACCGCTTATACTGGCCTCCTGGTTTCCGGGCTCCCTCAGTGAATTCGCCATATAGAGCTATTTTGGGGAGTCTTGTGTCTTGCATCCTCAGAATGTCGCTCCATCTGAGTCGGGCTCTCGTTACTTGAGTCTCAATTGTCGTACAATTCACGCGCTGTAAGACTTCTGCATTTGAAACTCTGTGGAACCATCTGATGTGCATTATCTGTCTTAGACGACGTTGTTGCGTTTGTTCAAGATGTTTAATATGTCGCCTGTAGGGCGTCCAGCTTTCGCTTCCGTAAATAAGCGTTGGGAGGACCACTGCTTTGTAAACAGCTGTCTTGGTCTTCAGATTGAGGTCGTGATTTTGGAACACACTGTCCTTTAGCTTCCAGAATGCCCGTGATGCCGAATTGATACAGTTTTGTACTTCCGTGTCTAGATTAGCCCTACTATTTATGAAGTTTCCCAAGTATTTGAACTGCTCGACCAGTTCTAGAGTTTCATTCAAATATACATTAGATAGCATCCAACTTATTTTAAAGAGTTCTTTGAATTTTTGGTATTTTTATGGTACGTAATGGTCATAATGAAAAAAACAGGAAGAAGTGGGCGATGTCTTGTGTTATAAAAATATTCATCAAATAAATGAAAAACTATATTCCGAAATTCATTTCTTTTTGTGAGATAACATTTTTTATGGTTTTTCAACAGCCTGTATCTTTAAAACAGAGCCGATTCGGAAAAAATTGTAAAGAAAAAAAGTGTTTCTTTTGACCTCAAGAATCTACAGTTGATATTTGTACGAGTTAAAGACTCACCCTATATACCTAGAAATTCTTTCTAATAACTTCCTTAGTACTGGGTGTTCTGCTCTCTATGTCACTCAGTATAACACCCTAAATTACTCCAGGTCTCCATTGCTCCAATCATGATAGACACAGGGAGACCCGTATAACAACGCACCGCAAATTTACATTTTTAATGAGTTCATCAACCCCTTGTAGCAACCTCCGTCGCAGAAAGAACTTTCCCTTTCAAGATGTACCGTTAATCGCCTTACGCTCCCGTTTAATTTCGTCTCTCTCCCATTTTTTCTGCGCTCCAGCCGCGAACTCAATCTTGGAGAACTCGACGGGGTTGCACTCATTAGTCCATAATACACTTGTCCGAAACAAAGCGCGCTTTCGCACAAGAATTGATGGCCTATCGCCGGGTTTAATGAGGTTCCGCCACGCGAAAAATGGCTTCCATCGTTCGAGATGGCGCTGCGGACGATTTGCAGAAATCAGTTACTAATTAGGTAATCAGTAAAAAGGAGAATAACTCAGTTGGTTATTTGAGCTTTCTTTGGACTGTGGGAAATGACATTTGCATATATCCAGATTGATCAACGAATACATTAACCAAAATCTAGTCTCACTGACCCTGTTTGGTCGACTGGACTGCCCTTGAAGTTGAAGGTTGGAGCAGATAGAAATATTCTTGATTGACCCCTTATCTCTGCCTCTCTGATTCGGTGGAGAAACATAACTGTTTTGTGCTGCATTTTCAAAAGTTCAAATTGTTCTATTGATCGCTAACCTTCTACAGCAGAAGTTGGTACCCAAAGAAGAAGGAGAAGACTGGGGAAAATACAGATCAAATTCGGGAACCTGTTTAGTCATCGAATACGAAAGCTTATAGTTGGGGAGCCCAAGAGGGACAGCCTGTCAGAATAGTAAAAATAAAAACGATATAAAAAAAGATATATGTGGTTAACTACATGTTGAAGAGTATACAATGTCTTAATCTGACAATTTAAGCTTGACGAAAAGGTGTGGGAGGGCGACAAACTTGCAGAAAAAAAAACGTCACATGTGCATTATCGAGCGCGGTGGCTTTTTTTCTTATTTTGAAGCTGATGATTCAAGAATAACGGAAAAAATATAATCTGACAGTTTAAGCAAGCCGAAACAATAAAAATTGGCCATAAAGGTCACAAAAATCGTTTTTTTTGAATTATCTCCTCTCCTGTCCGAAGCCATTTTTTTACGTTCAAACGTTTTTAAATATGTGGCGATGAATGTGGGTACATAAGAGTGAGTTTCTACATTGACCTTGGCCTTTTGCATGTGTATGTAAAATATGCCTCAGACAAAAGTTGTATAGAATTTTATTATACATATACAACTTTTATAATGAATACAGAAAAGATTGGAGCTACTGGAAGGGAGATAATCTAAAAAAAATGCCTTCTTATCATCTTCAAACTTTCAGATTAAAAAAATCCCCCTGATTAGTGTCAGATTAATGGATCAACTTGTCTGCAACACCGAGATTAACTATCTGACAATCTGACACGCTCGAGTATGTACAAGTAACGATTTTTTTGCATTTTCGAAGGATCACTGTGACCTTGAGTCACGTCCGAATTGTCCGTCTCTTGAAAAGTAGCTTCCTTTGGGTCCAATTAACATATCCTCTAAAAACATGACACGCTCGAAATTTTTTATATTTAACCATTTTCAACTCTTCCATACCGCCAGCCCCACCACGCAAACTGTCAGATTAACATGAATTTATTATCAGAGACACGTAGGGCATTTACAGTATCTGAATCTGACATGCTCGAGTATGTACACCCGACGTTTTTTCACATCTGCAGACGCTTTCCCCACCGCTGAAAGTGCATACATCATATAACCTTTATTTCTTTCTACATTTGTAATCTTCGAAATCCACTAGGTCTCCACGACGCTCGAGTAAATCCCGATTCAGCATCGTCGGCTCTCCAACTATTAGGCGACACTGGTTATGATGCGACCTGCGACCTTGCAGGAAATTGAAAGAATCGGGAATAATTAGCCTATCTCAAAAATATTCCCTAAGAATATCTGAGGTTTCTGCAGCCGTCAACGTTCTGACACCATCTTATTCACATGCCTGCCACCCGCTGATATAAATATCAAAAAGTGTTACGATCTGAATCGAACTAGACAAATTGTCATCGTCAGGACAACGAAATGAAGAACGTTCCATCGAAGAAGAGTAGAAGCTGACCATGGTTTCGGTCTCAACTGACTTCGTCAGAGCAACACAACTCCTTCTTCGATGAAAATATGGGAACATATGCCATTGTTTTTGCTGGCCTCGTCTGGGGGACATAGCCTCTGGCTGGCACATTAAATTCCAATTTTCTGAAGATTAAGAGGTACCATAATGAGAAAATGTTAAGGTCTTTGTGTATAGGTACTCTCCATCCTCACATTTTGAGAGTTGACATATCCAGAAGTCGATGATAATTTTATTTTATTTGAGAAGATTTCGGAACAATTGAGGGTCCTCCAAAATTTTTTGCTGCTATGAGAAAATCATACGTAGAACTATCGAGGTATTTTTAGTTGGGATACCTACTTAAAAAGATATTGGGAGAAAACAAAAAGTATGCCATTTGACGCGTTTGGAGATTTTATAAAGAAAATCAGTTTTTCATTGATGAAGTCGAAATGACTGCTTCTTCATCTAACCACTTTGTACCGTCAGGGGATTCTAATCAGCGCTGCCGAATAACAACTGAACCTTAAATTCTATTAACTCTACCCAACCCCCAGAAACCGACAGGTGATAAAAAAGATCTTCCCAAGTGTATAGTTTCTCCTCAAAGAAAATTCCCAACTTCCTCCGGAGTTCATTGAAGTGGAGTTTTGTCTTCACATTTTCTCCCGAAGTTGTATAATCCTTACGCCGAATAACTCTGCACAAAGAAATGAACTTTGAGTTACCCCTGAAAGGTACACTTTGGATAACTTTTGTCATTGAGAGTCGGAGGCTGTACATAATGAACAACATAGTTTACAGGATTGCTAGAAATGCACTGACAATCAAAATATAGAAAAGGGTTTTGTGAAATCCAATTGCTATCTCGAATATTTCTACACCATCGACCGATGATGAACATATCAGCAATAATCAAAATAGGGAATACCCTTTTGACGAAGATGATGTATTTTTTATGAAATATGTTTGAAACGTCACATTTTGAAATAACCACTTCAACCGTTTCCCAAAAAAAATATTTTAAGCATTTAAATGTGAAAAATAAAAATGGGTATTCAAAGTTTAAAGCGTTTTGTGAGAATTGCGCAAGCTGGCAACATCGACTGAAATATGCCATGATAATAAAGGACAACAAAGGAGATAGACAAAAATGGCTGTCTATGAAGTCTGCGACGAACGAGGAAGGTCGTAAAATTTTATGGGATTTTTATGGCCGGTTGCAGTACTGCGTACTTACGCCAGTAAGTACGCGCTTGTAGATCAACAGCTGTTATTTTAGAAACAAGCTGATCGGACATTGTTCTTTTCATTATCTTGTATGAGCTGTTGCCATATCGTAAACTCCGCACAAAGCGATTTAAATTTTAACACCCCATATTTGAAGGATTTTGAATAGTT
Organism: Coccinella septempunctata; assembly: GCF_907165205.1. NCBI lineage: Eukaryota > Metazoa > Arthropoda > Insecta > Coleoptera > Coccinellidae > Coccinella > Coccinella septempunctata. The sequence goes on from NC_058196.1 coordinate 21,141,638, forward strand.
TCCGCGGTGAATTTGAAAAAATCATGAATGAAACTCATAATTATTCAGTTTAAACTTGCATATGCAGAGATAACCCAAATTGAGGAGAATTTCCCATTAAATATTAAATACAACATAACATTCAATAAATCGAACAAATATTATGTTCTATTCGAAAATTTTCAAATCATTTTTACCCAGTAGGTTCTGCAACACTATTTGACATTTTATTGTCATATTTGGCAGAAAGAGTAGTTAGGTACTATAGACCCTACTAAATTCGACCGAAATTATGATGTAACCGATCCTGAATTAAGTCGATCAGCAGTTTGGTTCTGGGAGAAAAAAATATGTTAACTAGGAAAATAATTTTCTCGAAAATATTCCAAGAAGAAAAAACAAAGTTCCAAGTTCTGCTAGCTTAGCTAAGCTTAAGATGTATGAGCTACTGTGTGAAAACTGATTGGAAATCGTTCTTTTATCAGATGTTCTCTTGTTGAAAAACATATCACGCAATATATTGGAATGTCGATTAGTATCACAGCCGATAACGAATACTTAATGAAATGCGAATAAAGCGTGTGCATCAGCAAAACGTATACCGGTAATTAATAATACCAGATACACACGTATCAATTGAAATTGATGATTTGTTTCAACACAAACACGCAGCGTATACTGGCCCGTATAATCATCAGTATTTATTATGTGTTGGGACGCACTAGGTGGATTTAGATTGGAAGAGTTAAGCCGAATTAATGTCATCAAAGTGTTCGATAATTATTCAGGATTTCGTTTCTGCTCTATACCGGAACTTCATTTATTTTACGAAAAATGTGTACGATCGGGTGTAGCAGCATAAACAACCAATGTGAGTTGTTCTATTTGCGAAAAGTATAGTAAAATAAAAAAACTATTTTTTCGAAGTGTTTTCTTCAACAGTCATTGAAAACATTTTACTTAATTTTCCGTCTGTGCAGGGTGTCCCAAATTCGATGCTTACTGAAAGCATCTCAAGAACTAAGTATAAAACTTTTTTTCGGAATAATAATCTACAAAAAGACACAAAAATAGAACTATCGGTGCGATCAAACTTATAATTTCTTAGGGCTACTTGCGACTGTGTGCCGTCCTGTGACTGAAGAGACCCAACCGTGACTTACAGATCCTTCCACACTCTGGGCATGGATAGTCACCAACCAGATCTGACCACCGCTGTATTTTTCTCGAGTCTCCATTATAACTGTAGACCAAAGATCTCCACTGTAATCTGTCTAACACTAGTTGTTCCCAGTTATGATTGACACTGACCGATTTCAGGGATTGATGCAGTGTATCCTTAAACCGCTTATACTGACCTCCTGGTTTCCGTGCTCTCTCTGTGAATTCGACGTACAGAACTATTTTGAGGAGTCTTGTATCTTGCATCCTCAGAATGTGGCCGCTCCAACTGAGTCGGGCCTTCGTTACTTGAGCCTCAATTGTTAAACAACTCGCGCGCTGCAAGACTTCTGCATTTGAAACTTTGTTGAACCATCTGATGTGCATTATTTATCTTAGATGACGTTTGTTCAAGCTGTTTAATATGTCGCCTGTAGGGCGTCCAGTTTTCGCTTCCGTAAAGAAGCGTTGGGAGGACCACTGCTTTGTAAACAGCTGTCTTGGTCTTCAGATTGAGGTCGTGATTTTGAAACACTCTGTCCTTTAGCCTCCAGAATGCCCGTGATGCCGAATTGATACGGTTCTGTGTTTCTATGTCCAGGTTAGCCCTAGTATTCATGAAGCTTTCCAAGTATTTGAACTGCTCGACATGTTCTAGAGTTTCATCCTCCAGGCTGATATCTGTTTGAAGGCTTTCTGGGGGACTTACCAGGATTTTGGTTTTGTCAATATTTAGTCTAAGGCCTAAAGCTTCGTATATATGTGTATAGGTGTCCAACATTATCAGTAGATTCTCTGGCTGCTAAAGTTAAGTTCCCAGTCGTATGAATATTGAAGTTGCGTGATAAACTTTGTACGGGTTTTTGATCTGAGGCGCTTCAGGTTAAACAGACCTCCATCAAATCTGAATCTTATTCCAACACTTCTTACAGGCATACTCATGTCAGCAATTATCGAGACAGCTATGGCGAAAATATAGAACAGTGAAGGTGATAACACGCAGCCTTGTTTTATTCCAGAGTTGGTTAAGAAATGGTCGGTTGTAGAGCCATTATGCTGTATTCTAGCGGTGTTGTTGGTATGGAGGCTTTTACACACTGCTGAACTAAAATTTTTTTGGAGTACTCCGAGGCGTCTCATGATTTTCCATAGCGCTTTCCGATTCACCCAGTCGAAGGCGATAATAATAAGATATCAGAGAGCAGATCATAGATATCCTGATTCATTCTGAAGTTACAGGGCGTTTCTGAAATATGACAGTTTAAAATAATTTGCCATATCTTGGCATATGTTCGAAATATTCGAAAAATTTCAAAATATTTTCGTCAATAATTTTTATATTTCATGTGATACTCATAACGGATCATAAAAATTAATTACCATTTCAGAGATATAGAGTGGAATTGGTGTTTTTAAATGGACAACCTATATTTTTTAACCAGTGTGAATGCAGCCACGAGTTCCAGCCACGCGTTTGCCTCGGAGCCTCAGTGAAGCGGTCGGCCCGCTCGGGGTCTATCTTGATTCGTAATGAAGGCTAGTACGGGATTGATATTGAAAAGTGGTAATGAAAATGAAATTAAACGATGTTCTCGAAAAGGGGTGAGGTTACTGAGTATCTACAACCATTCTGAACTATTAATAGGAATGAATAACGAGCTAGAGGGTCAATAAAATGGAAATTTTCTAGTTTCGAGTAAAATTGAGATATTTGAATTTTTTTTTCGGTGAATATATTCTATTTACAATGCTCTTCAAGACCTATATACCACCTGATTTTGTCGGGCACGAATTCACCCCCCACTACCCCCAACTTGTGTGTTTGAAAAATTATGCTAAGTCGTAAAAAATTGAGATATTTGAATTTTTTTCAGTGAATATATTCTATTCACAATGCTTTTTAAGACCTATATACCCACTGATTTTGTCGGGCACGAATTCACCCCCTACTACCCCCAACTTGTGTGTCTGAAAAATTATGCTAAGTCGGGTAAAATTGAAATATTTGAATATTTTTTTCAGTTAATATATTCTATTTACAATGCTCTTCAAGACCTATATACCCACTGATTTTGTCGGGCACGAATTCACCCCCCACTACCCTCAACTTGTGTGTTTCCGAAAAATTATGCTGAGTCGGGAAAAATGGAGATATTTGAATTTTTTTTTCGGTGAATATATTCTATTTACAATGCTTTTAAAGACCTATATACCCACTGAATTTGTAGGGCACCGATTCACCCCCCACTACCCCCAACTTGTGTGTCTGAAAAATTATGCTAAGTCGGGAAAAATTGAGATATATGAATTTTTTTTTCGGTGAATATATTCTATTTACAATGCTCTTCAAGACCTATATACCACCTGATTTTGTCGAGCACGAATTCACCCCCCACTACCCTCAACTTGTGTGTTTCCGAAAAATTATGCTAAGTCGGGAAAAATTGAGATATTTGAATTTTTTTTCAGTGAATATATTCTATTTACAATGCTTTTTAAGACCTATATACCCACTGAATTTGTCGGGCACCGATTCACCCCCCACTACCCCCAACTTGTGTGTCTGAAAAATTATGCTAAGTCGGGAAAAATTGAGATATTTGAATTTTTTTTTCGGTGAATATATTCTATTTACAATGCTCTTCAAGACCTATATACCACCTGATTTTGTCGGGCACGAATTCACCCCCCACTAGCCCCAACTTGTGTGTTTCCGAAAAATTAAGCTAAGTCGGGAAAAATTGAGACATTTGAATTTTTTTTCAGTGAATATATTCTATTTACAATGCTCTTTAAGACCTATTAACCCACTGATTTTATCGGGCACCGATTCATCCCCCACTACCCCCAACTTGTGTGTCTGAAAAATTATGCTAAGTCGGAAAAAATTGAGATATTTGAATTTTTTTTTCGGTGAATATATTCTATTTACAATGCTCTTCAAGACTTATATACCCACTGATTTTGTCGGGCACCGATTCACCCCCCACTACCCCAAACTTGTGTGTCTGAAAAATTATGCTAAGTCGGGAAAAATTGAGATATTTGAATCGGTGCCCGACAAAATCAGTGGGTATATAGGTCTTAAAGAGCATTGTAAATAGAATATATTCACTGAAAAAAAAATTCAAATATCTCAATTTTTCCCGACTTAGCATAATTTTTCAGACAGACAAGTTGGGGGTAGTGGGGGGTGAATCGGTGCCCGACAAAATCAGTGGGTATATAAGTCTTGAAGAGCATTGTAGATAGAATATATTCACTGAAAAAAAATTCAAATATCTCAATTTTTCCCGACTTAGCATAATTTTTCAGACAGACAAGTTGGGGGTAGTGGGGGGTGAATTCGTGCCCGAAAAAATCAGTGGGTATATAAGTCTTGAAGAGCATTGTAAATAGAATATATTCACCGAAAAAAAAATTCAAATATCTCAATTTTTCCCGACTTAGCATAATTTTTCAGACACACAAGTTGGGGGTAGTGGGGGATGAATCGGTGCCCGATAAAATCAGTGGGTGAATAGGTCTTAAAGAGCATTGTAAATAGAATATATTCACTGAAAAAAAATTCAAATGTCTCAATTTTTCCCGACTTAGCTTAATTTTTCGGAAACACACAAGTTGGGGCTAGTGGGGGGTGAATTCGTGCCCGACAAAATCAGGTGGTATATAGGTCTTGAAGAGCATTGTAAATAGAATATATTCACCGAAAAAAAAATTCAAATATCTCAATTTTACTCGAAACCAGAAAATTTCCATTTTATTGACCCACTAGCCCGTTATTCATTCCTAGTAATAGTTCAGAATGGTTGTAGATACTCAGTAACCTCACCCCTTTTCGAGAACATCGTTAAATTTCATTTTCATTACCACTTTTCAATATCAATCCCGTACTAGCCTTCATTACGAATCAAGATACACCCCGAGCGGGCCGACCGCTTCACCGAGGCTCCGAGGCAAACGCGTGGCTGGAACTCGTGGCTGCATTCACACTGGTTATTTTTTAACTGTTTTTCTCTACTATGTAGTCGCCTATTGTTGTCATTCTAGACAGGTCAACAGTATGAAGAAACACAAATTAATATGTCAATACATATACGCTTTTATTGCCTCTCCTTTTACCGTGAATTAATATTTCATGTTCTACAAGATTTCAGCGTGGCCTATAAATTGATATTCAATTTCCGATGGGCCGAGAAGCGGCTCATTCTTCCAGCAGGTGCGAAAGTTTGTTAAACCATTAATTTTCGTTTTTCGTCTGACCGGAACGAAAGATTTACCGCCCGACCAACTTCCACAAGCGCCTCTTTATGCAATTCGCCAATTAATAATGAACGATGGCCGAAGTTCAGTCGAGTCTATCCGGCAGATAAGTGCCCAAGTTTGCGAATAACCATCAGGAAGAACACGGGGTATGTGTAATTTGATGATGAAGGGATTATCGGCATTCCTATTAGCGCGCCTGGGTCATAAGTTAACGCGTGCCAGGAATAGAGGTCGCCACCTATGTGTTCCAGGGGGACACCCTGCGTATTTTCTCGGCTATCAATTATGAGGGAGTTGTCCCAGAACGATTGTCCCACTATTATCTGCGATGGATGGCCAGATGACACGGGATTAGGAGTACTCAGATGGGGTTTACTTCTTCGAAAGATATTTATATATTGGGTATAATGAGGTAATTCAGGAATTATTGCAATGCTCATACATTACTCCTTTCACTTTAATTTTAGCACTCGGTTGGCCATGAAATAATTTTCTCAAGTTTTTTTAACTAGAACGGAGTAAGGTTTGCACTCATGAAATGTCGTTAATGTCATAACGCCGTTGCCACAACTAATATCAATTAATATTACAAAAATGCCGAAATTGATTGAAAAAGAGAGAATACAGGATTTCAGGAAATGCTATTTAGAATTTAGGTCCGCTCATTCAAATAGTAAATAACCCTGATATTCTAATATCTACGATATATCAGACGGTAGCGAACATATTCAATGTAAGTGAATTTAAAGAAAAAACTTTATATGAACGTATGTCCTGAATGTCTTACCTATTGAGATACAGAATGGTAAAGTTTTCAAAAATAAATCATTTATTATCAATATCTACAATGCCACTGCAGATATTTCAATGAAATTTGTCATACATGTACTATGAATAATACCACCCTGTATCTCAAAAAGTAAGACGTTTAGGACATATGTTCATATAAAGTTTTCTTCTTAAAATAGGACCAAAAATCACCCCCATAAATATTGACATTCAATTAGGAAACACCCAGTATAATCTTTCATCTGAATTTAAACGACTTATATTTAAGCTGAATGTTTCCATTGGAAGATTTTTTTCATTTGACTTGTCCTATACATTTAAAATATAAATAAATATACAACTGTTATTATAATATCAAAGTATCAAAAATAAACAGCCATAAATATCAGTTAATTCATGTGAAATTTTTGGGTGAAGGTAAAGTTCCTCTTGTCTTGGAACTAGTCTTGAAGAATTTAACATTCTTGTAATTATCCGTTAATTCCTTCAAGAGATACCCATTCCCTACCATTGCATGAGATGCATTTAATCTTCGGGTTGCTTTTTTTGAAATCTACAACTGATGATTGTAACGTCTTCAACCTTCAGCCAAAGAAGATAACCAACATTAATTCTCCCCAAGCTACTGCATATTATGTTTCAATAATTCAATTTTCTTGTATACCAAAAATATATATATTTAAAAAATGATTTCTTGTATTTTCCATGCAAAAAACCAGATTTGGTATGCCTTCAATCAGTTTTTATAAACGTCAATTATGTTCGTCACATATTTTCGACTTCATATTTTCCGAAGCGATTCTACATTGTTATAAAATACGTATATACTGAAACTTTTACGTAGAACGGACAACATAGCGCTGATTCAAAACCAAAAAATGTTTTGACAAGCGTCATAACCCCACATTTTCGTACAATACAGAGTGGAATGTGTCAAATATCCATGGCCAACCGAGTACTTAAATAAAAGTGAATGAAGAATACCACAAAAATCTTATTAATGAGCTGTTATAACTTCGTAAATCAATTGGAGGAAAAGCCATCTAAATGGTATATTAATGAACTCAAAAAGAAGCCGTTGGCTGGACTTTTATGGGACCCAGAAAGTGTAATATAAAGCATCGGCCTACCAATAGGTGAAACATAGAACAATCCGCTGGACTGCTACTCTAGCCTGAGTAAGCCCACTATTCGCCTCCTACCAAAACTGTAGTGAGTGGTTGACAATAATGAGATGCAACAGAGTGGCCAAAGAAAGCTTAAAACAGTCACCAAACAACAGTGAGAAAGTCCCCCAAAAGAGCTGCTAGTGTCACTAGAAGAAGAGTGAAGGGTGAAACAAACTTTTGCAAATACCAGATTCGAATATTATTCCAGAATTCCAATTCGATAAACAGATTCATTAACAATATGACGGAACAAGAGAGCTAGACCTTAGTCTAGTTTAAACTTCACCGTAATGCTCCTTCTTTCTTTCTTCTTTATCAGCCACATCTTGTCCACTCCTGAACGTAGGCCTCCTTCAAATTTCTCCATGCTGTCCTATCTTGTGCTGTTCGAAACCACCCTATACCTGCTTGCTTTTTGATGTCATCGAGCCATCTTTTCTGTGGTCTTCCTGCGCTTCGCCTCGATCTTCTTGGTCGCCAGTGCACCAGTCTATAAGTCCAATGTGTTCCATCTTTCCGCGCCACATGTCCTACCCACTGCCATTTCAGCTCCGCGATCCGCTCTATCACATCCATCACCCTAGTTTTCTGTCGGATATCCTCGTTCCTCTTCCTGTCTCTGAGACTAATCCCGAGCATAACTCGTTCCATTGCTCTTTGCATCACTCTCATTTGATTCGCTGTCTTTTTGGTCATTGCCATCGTCTCCAAACCGTAGGTTGCTACTGGGAGTATACAGGTGTCAAAAGCTCTTCGTTTGAGGTTAATGGGGATGCTTTTATTTTTGAATATGTAATTCATTTTCCCAAACCCTGCCCAGGCCAATCTGATTCTCCTTTTAATTTCTGCCGTCTGGTTTTCTTTACCTATTTTAATCGCATGCCCCAAGTATACATATTCCTTCACGTTTTCCAGTTTCGTGCCATCTACATGTATCGTTTCTTCGGTGTTACTTATTATTTTAGTTTTGGCGATGTTCATCTTCAAACCGATCCTCTTCGAAGCTTCGTTTAGTTGTTTTATCATTTCGCTCAGTTCTTGCATACTACTGCTTATAATGACGATATCGTCGGCAAATCGGAGATGACTCAAATATAATCCGTCGATATTTACTCCTTTTGTTTCCCACTGTAAGGTTTTAAAAACGTTCTCTAGTGCTAGAGTAAAAAGCTTGGGGGAGATTATATCGCCCTGACGTACACCCCGTTTTACTTCGATCCTATCGGTTTTCAGATCTTCGTTAATTTTGACGTGAAAAGTTGCGTTCTTATATATGGCCTTTATGAGATTTGTGTACCTTGAATCTATTCTAGCATCATCCATAGCTTGTAAGAAGGCCCAGGGTTCAACAGAATCGAACGCTTTGTGAAAATCTACAAATGCCAAATGAAGGGGTATGTTATATTCCGTTGTCTTTTCTATTAATATTCTTATGGCTTGTAGGTGGTCAGTAGTGCTGAAACCTTTGCGGAAACCCGCTTGTTCTGCTGGCTAATGCTCCTTACGTTGTCGTAATTATCATTTCCTAATCCTTTTGATGAGACCTAGAACAACCTTCGATATGCTCTCGGTTAGTGTGTTGATATTTCGCCCATTGTTATGCACAGGATTAGGCTCAACGCCATAATCCTTTATTTAGAGTTCCTCAGATTGAGAGGATCACGGAAACTTTATGTTAATCTGGACTTGTTCGGACCCAGTTTGGTATTATAGTGCGTTTGATATATTAAGTTAGGAAAAATATTTATAGGTTCTTTCTAACCTAAAATTGAGAGGTTTTTAATCCAGAATGTATGCATCAATGTGAATCTATCTCATTTTATCTTTATACAGGATGTATTTGAAGGTGAGGCTTTTTTTTCAACAGTACTGGTCAAAATGATTATTGAAATAGATCCCAACACGACCCTAGACCGTTTGTTAGCTGAATTATAGCAAGTACAGTGGGAAATTACTTATCTCCTGATTCGACCATGTGGTTTCGTTTCGGATATTGACTGGTTCAATATTTACGTGGTAATGAAAATGGAAACTTAGGATTGCCGAATTGTTCTCATTATTTTTAAGTAACCCACACGATTATATGAAATGGCTCATTTCGATACCAACTGACAGAAGAGACTTAGGACACAAGTGTAAAAAATAGAATAATACTTCAAAATCTCAGCAATAAAATTCGTCTAAATTATTCACGAATTTTTTCACAATGGGCATCACTATCTTGTTATTCGAACATTCCAACAATCGTCGTAAAAATAGGATGAAATTGGGAAACATCATAGCACTTTTTCAACATAACTAACATAAGCACTCTCAAGAAACTGTCTCGATTTTCTACATTTTTTTTACCCTTAATTGCACGATACAACAATTATGATTCTCTCAAAAGTGACCAGATGCATCCAATCCGATGAACTTGGTACTGAACCATTCATTGTCCAGTCATAGGTTTATGTTTTGTTTCGTTTTTGCGATGACGGAGTGAAATTTTGACGAACTTCTATGGGTTGTATCTCAGCCATCTTGGATATTTTATATAAACAATTTATGGTTAAACGATTTATTTTGATGAGTTCTACCTTCTGTCAAGAAGAAAGCCTCACTTTTAAAAACACCCTGTTTAGTGAATACAAAAATTATCGATTATTGATGATACTTTTTGATGAAAATCCATAATTGAATTCAAAACACATAATACGATTTTCACAAAATGTTTAAACCGCGACACGTGTTTCGCTATCACCATAGCATCTTCAGGTGGGTGAAGGTAAACTCAGCTATTGTGATAGCGAAACACGTTTCGTGGGTCGTGGTACAAAAACTCTTTGTGAAAATCGTATAATCATTTTTAAGTTTAATACAAATAAAGATTTGAATAGTTTTCTAACGCTCTCACATAAGGTACAATAAATCTGCTTCCTATTTCCCATTCTCTAATTCTCAGTACTGAACCTATTTTGAAAATTATTCAGTCAGTGGAAACTTGCATTATTTCCGAATAACAATGAACATAGGCTACATTTGGTTATGAATAATAATATTGTTTAATGTGAACTAACATTTTCTGTCAATCAATTTTTAGAAAAACGTCGATTTATCGGTTTGCGCTCACTGAATGTTTGTTATACAGGGCGAGTCTCTGACACGTACAAATATTTTAATAGTAGATTCTTGAGGTCCAAAGAATCACTTTTTTTCTTTACCATTTTTCCCGAATAGATTCGGTTTAAAAGATACAGGCTGTTGTAAAACCATGAAAAAATTGTTATTTTCAGTTCCATCTCACAAACGGATTTATCGAATGGAATGAATTTCGGTATATAGTTTTCATTTATAAGATGAATCTTTTTCGAACACAAAATATTACCCACGTTTTTCAGTTTCACCATCACGTACTATGAAAATAACGAAAATTCAAAGAATTCAACTCTTGAAACTAAGTTGGACGGTATCTAAAGAATATTTGAACGTTTTGTAAAATAAGAGTATTCTTCATATTTTCTCGTATAATGCGCCGTTTTCGAGTAATTTGATGTTCAAAAATTAAAAAGTTAAACTTAAAAAATTGGGTACTTTGGCTGAGTACAACTCAGTTTGAAAGATCCACAGATTTAGCTAGTTACTCTAAAGGTAATTTTGCACAGCTCATTATGAAAACTTAAGATGGCTCTATGTTTTAATCAGAGCTGAATCGGAAAAATGTTATAGGAATACGTTTTTCTTCTGACCTCAAAAATCTACTGTTGGAATATTTGTATGAGTCAAAAACTCACCCCGTATGTGAATATAATGATCAACAAAAAAACTCAATAAAAATGATTATAGAACACAGTATACCTTGATAATAAACTATCACCAAGTATGCACAAGTTCTTATCCATCATGCTCATTCTGCATTACTTTTTTTCGGTAATAAAACAAGCCCAATTACGTGATGAAATACAAGCTTCCATCACGTTAATGATGTGACACCGGCTTTATATATGGTAGTTAATTAATCATGCTTTGGACCGATCCCAGCCATCACTTTTATTATCGAATTTATTAGGTGAACACGCATGGATATAGGACTCGTTCTGGATCACATCCTCTGATCTGATACATTATCACAGATATCGCATTTTTCATCGTATCTCCGATGTCAGGTTTATTCTTCCATGCAGAGACGAAACGAAGCCCAATTTTTTTGCGAGGGAACGGAAATGACAGCGGATTTTTCCAAGTATAAATATGTGGCATACTGCAGAGTAGTTAATTCCTTACCTGCTATTGAAAAAAAACAAAAAGATTTTTCCTAAAATATCCCAACACATTTTCAATAATATATGTCCAGAGCCCCTATCTGTGGCTATGACCATGACAGACAAGTGAATAATGGCTCATTAATCACAAGTGATTGTGATGAACGTTTGATAGCGAATAATGGGTTATATTTTTGAAAGTCATAAAACTCAAAGAAACGGATAGATTGTGATAACCTTATGCATCGATCGTGGATAAATGACTATTTATTCACTGTTTTCCGATTCGTTCATTGAACTACAATGTGTCTGCGTCGTTAGCCGAGTAAATACATTAGAGAAAACTCAAGTGGGTTCAAGCGGCCAGAAAGGGGGTTATTACAGCATTTATGTCACGGCTTAGGCTCCTGAAAGTTGCCTCTGTAATGATGTTAATTGGCACTCTGAATTCCTCCCTCATAAATGTGTAATTGAACAATCAGGGAAAAGTTGCGGCTTTCACTCAAAGGTACTTTATGTATGTTGTGAATGAACGACACGTGGAAAGCAAGACGTAATTATTCTCTTGGAGTTGAGGGGAAAAGTTAGACCTACCGTATAATAGAAAGGTAGAAAACTATTCGAAAGGGAAAACACAATGCGATATGGCAATCATGAGGCCGGGCAACGATGTGAAAATTTTTCCCATAATTTCAACTAATTTCTTTGTTATTTGGACACAAAAGATCGAAAGGAACGCTGAAAAAGTGAAAATACTGAGTGCTCATTTTTGAATAAGATATACAGAGTGGGCCGTTGAACACGAAACAGCAGCTCTGTAGGTCGGCAGAACCGAATTATACAGGATGAGTCTTTAACTCGTACAAATATTTCAACAGTAGATTGTTGAGGTCAAAAGAAACACTTTTTTCCTATACCGTTTTATCCGATTCGGCTCTAATAAATAGACTAACGTCCAGTTGCAGGAAAGTCCATTAAAATTTAATACTTCATTAAAATCTTATTTTAATCTCTATTTTCCCCTTCAAAAATGACAGTTTTAAATTTTGATAGGGCATCAAATCTTAATGGACTTTCCTGCAACTGAGCAATAGCCTATAAGGTTTTCATAATGAGCAGTGCCACCCCTGAAAAAACAAAATTACCTTCAGAATAACTAGCTAGATCTGTGACACTACACAGCTGAGGATCTTTTTCCTTTTTTTTTGATTTTGTGATTATCACAAAGAACACATAAGCCGCTTGGGAAATAGTTTCTCGAGCAATACACTGATGTTAAGACTCTGAAATTTGTTAATTGAATTCCGATTATACTCATTTATTGGCAATGGAATTTGTCTACAGCCCCTTAGTCCCATCCAACTTTAGTTTCTCGAATAGGTACAAACATGCATCATGCATTTATCCTCTGGGGGTTTCTTGGAAGATTGGATGGTTGGTTGAGAAAGAATAACTATTACTTTATTTTTTTTTCATGAGAGTTTGGTGTTTCTTCTGATAACAACAGAAAAACAAAAAAAGTAATATTTGGTAGTAGGGGGAGTCCGGGCGACTTGCTCAAGTAGATAGGCAACACCGGTTCGAGCACAAAAAGTGTAGTTTTTACATGTAAATTCCCATAAGGAAGTCTAAGGTCGATTTTGCAGAAATCGGTCAATTTTGAAAATTTTTCTAAGTCCTGTTCAAGGTCATCCAGTAGGCGGGTCTGAGAGGGTGAGAGGAGAGTGGGGGAGAGGGTGATGAGTTTGACGATGAGGGGTGTGAGGTTGAGCGGGTTCGAGTTCGAGATTTTGTTTCGTACTTTTCTAACGTCGGGATTCGAACTCAGGACTTTTGCGTTACAAGATAGATAGAAGGTACCTTAGCGTTGGTATTAGAGATACGTCATGCTTTTTAGGGTGGTAATGAGGAGATATGTCGCTAGTCAAATAATGTAGAACAGCTGAATGCTTTCATTTTTATTTTTCAAATCATGAGTGAAAGGGTAATGGTGAGTCATTAATTGAAACCTTGTGAAAGAAAAATCATTTATTTTATTCACAGTAACATTGATATTTGTTTGATTAAAACAGAGTGATCACTGAAAAAAAAAATTTAAATCATATAGTCAACAATTTTTCCAACATTGAAATCTTCTTCCTAGGTTCATCATATTCTTCAATCTTGCGTTTATTGAGTGAATAATGACCCCACGGTAGAGTGTTGAATGTTCCGGTCACCAAACATCGTTTATCATCCTCAGGACTTAAAGCTATTTTTTCCTGTGTCAGTGAATACACATGATGTTCCTTCGCCTGAATTAAATTTTGGGAAATAATTTTATGTTTCCATGTTTCTAAACATTCAATGTAATCATCAAAACATATTCTGTTCTTAACGATTGATTTTTTAATACCCTTAGCTTTCTTAGTGGTACCATAATTTCGACACATGGATTCAATTTCATCCGCTTCATACTCTTCTTCCACCCATTGTTGTTTTTTTATATTGAGATCATCCGTAAAAGTTTTCGCTGCATATAGTTTAGACCTGAGACCAACATAATCGGTCATAGGTATTCCATTGTTTTCATCCTTCATCATTCCTAATACCTTTTTATTAACTTGAGGAATACCGTAAGTATTATTCTTGGGATAATCTGAGGTATCAAATCTTTCATAACAGTCAAGTTTCATTCTTTTATAAGGATCTTCAGAGACCTCATAAATAAGAGAATCGGTATCAGTATATAAGATGGTACAGCCAGCACTGAAAGCTTCATTCATGTAGTGGTAATGGAAGTCATAAATAGTAGTTTTAGCCAAATCCAAGATACTCATTCCCACATAAATTGGCTTGTTTAAATAGATCTGCAGCTTTTGCATTTCAACAGCTACCAAGTTCTCATTGAAAATAACACAGTTCTTGAATTCAGGTTTGGAGATATAAGTTTCCATCCCATATCTTCCTTTCCATTTTGTCAGAAGGTGGACATTAACCCTTTTCCGAATATTCTCCATCGTTTTTCCTGTAACAAAAGTAAATAATATGTAGATATCTGTATAGGAAATCATATAAATGTAATTTGAATGGATATAACAACTTACCAAAAACAGCATTGTTCATCAGTTTAAAGAGATTCTTCTCGAACTCATTTTTGGCATTCTTTCTCAGATCCGTATTGAGGTCGATGTAAGACTTGAGCCATGTAGATTGCTTGAACTTGAGCACTCGATGTATTTTTGTTATAATCAATCCATTCTTCAATGCTTGCTTCAGATTTCTATAGTGGATGACATATTTCTTCTTTTGATGTAATGTGGCCATAAGTTTAGCGTTTTGATGAGATGCATAACAAGGTGTTTGAGTTTTAGAGTTGTAATGTTCTGGACAGAATGGAAGATCTTTGTGCACATCATGCAATTCTCTAGGATATTCGAGATCGACTTCTAAAATATAACCCTCCGAAGCATCATCAGGAATTTGCAAGACATTTATATTTGTATCGGTCCACGTAAAACCGCCGTATGGTAGACATTGTGACATTGCCCATCCATATTGATTGTTAACATCAAAGTACATGAGGTAATTTTCTGGTTTAGTTGAATCATAGTTTGGTATATACTTGTTGTTCGCATGTGCTCGTCGTTTACCACATACTTGACTAAGGCCGCCCCGAATTCCTCTTTCAACAAACAAAAACATATCAACATCTGTGAGAAGTTCTAATTCCTGTTTTGTATATTTCAACATAGCATCCCACGTATATCCTGGTAAAGTAAAATAATGCGCAGGATCTAATCCATAAGTCTTATGGCAGCTCGATCGAAATTGTTCAAATACGTCAGCCAGCAATAGAATGTCAGTTTTCATGTAGAGATCGCTGTATTCGCCCAAATTCTGACATTTGAATTTATTCCACACAAGTTGTGCTCTCTCATATCTTCTTCGTGGACATTGCCTACCATCCAATTTGTTATAGAATGCTTCAATAGGTGGAAGAGAAGTTTCATCGAATCGGTCATGGGAATCGATATAATCATATGGCATTACCCCTTTGTTCGTAAGAAGACTGATATGTTCTTCAGATTCCTCAGAAAATTGTGTTTTCAAGTTCGGAAACTCTTCTAAATAGGACGCCAGTTGGTCTAAAGAAGAAGCCATGAATCGGAAACTATCAATGAATCGGAAATTAATGTGATAATCATCATAGTGTTTGGTGAAACTGATATATTTCTCCTTGGTTATCGGTAACAAATCGATTTTCCCTTCCATTCTTGTGACAATATCTTGTATCAGAAAATAAGCGTCATATCCACTTAGGTTGTGAAATACTACAGGAATCATGTGACTATCCTTATAATTTATATTACATCCCTCATGTGCTGCTCCACGGTAATTCTTTTCGGGGATGAGATGATTATGATCTCTTACTTTTTTATCTTCAGGTTTGAACATTTCTTCACAAATATGACAGTGAGTTGCCTTCCGAAATTCGACTTCCTGTTTTGACGTCATATCGATATCGTAGGGACATAGGAAAACTGAGTCAACGTCTCCAGCAAATTTATTCATCTCATCTGCAAACCATTTCATGCAATTGGGACCGCGATAAGAACGGTAAAAACTCAGAGAATCATCATATGAACACTTTACATAGTATCCTACAGCTGCAGCTTTATGTTCTTGATAGTTGTTTTTATTATTAGTAGGTTTTAGTATGCTCTCCAGATCTGCATAAATAATAAAAGGTACCTTCTCCTTGTTTTTATGATTTTTGAACTTGAGTGTATTGTTTCCTATCTCAGGCATCTTTATAGCTGTTTCATTCATGTTTCCACAATCCTCTGAATGACTTTTCAGTTTTTCTTCTGATCGGAAATATCGTAGACATCTATCACATAAGAATTTCTTATGCTCTTCCTTGCTCAATTGACTCGATACCAGACGAGAGAGATTTTTGATCAATAAATAATGGTATCGCACTGGAGTATCATCGTTTGAATAATGATCTTGTATAAGGAGTAAGTTGATATGTCTATTCATTTTATTTTTTGTTAGGTATGTTGGCAATGTAGTGAAGTTCTTCTTTTCCTTCTTCAGAATATAAACATTAATGGATATCTGGTTTTGTTTTTCAAAGTTGGGTATCTGTTTCATTGTCATCGGAAATTGAATACCTTTCAACTTCAAAATTTTGGAATAATGAGGATATTTTGATAATCGTTGCGGATTTTTCTCAACAGGGTGTAATGCAGCAGTCACAGCCCACGCAAAACATGCATCATCGTCGTTTTTCACATTGATACAGGCCTCTTTCCGTTTTATTTGAGGAGGAAGTTCTATGTATGAGCTTCCAAGTTGGGGTGTGAACTTGTTTATATTCACCCCTAGGTTAACAACATTAACCAGAGCCCATCCGCTATCACGTTCTTGGAATTCCTCAAGATCTTTGAGAATTGATATCAAGACATTTCTATTGAACCATTCAGTAATATTCGTATCTCGGTAAATAGGTGAATTGGATGTTGTGAAGTATTTATATTCCTTTTGAATTTTATTGGCTGTTATAATCTGAAACTCTCCACAAAACACCATATTGACCTTAACAGCTTCATCCTTCTTCAATGCATTCAGAATTCTTCGACGAAATATAGCTTCACAGTCCATCAAAAAAGCCTTAGGCTCCTTATGTTTCAGGTTACTAATCACACCAGTTCTTATTCTCGAGTCGAATGCTGATAATGAATCATTCCAATGGACTCTGTTCCAAGCAGTTTCCTTTCGTCTACTCAGACCTGCACCAATTCGTTGTTGTTGTTTGAATTGTTGTTTCAATGATTTTATAGAACGGATCTGAGCTTCGAGTTGCTGTTTTCCTCCAATTGAAGTACAACCTGGCAATTCCCGATACAGTTTTCTTATTGCTCTCGTACATTCCTTTATACCTTTTATTGCATGCTCATTATCAGATGTTGTGATAAATAAAGCCACTAACGACTTTATTAGTCGAAGACAATTCTCTATGTTGAACATTTTAGATACAACTGAAACAAAATATCCATGTCAACATTTTAAATATTCTCAAAATCGGATACAACACACGAAAATAGCCGAAGATTTCCGAAGATATCCGCAGATTTCCGAAAATAGCCGAAGATTACCGAAGATACAAAACTTACGCAAGAACGGATATTAAGCGGATGCGAAGTGAATATAAAGCGAGTACACAACACAGTTAAGCTGTCAGCTACAATACAGTTTCAGGCAGCTTTAAAACAGCTTCGGACAGACAGCTAAGCAGACAGCTTCAGCACAGCTCCAGACAGCTTCAACACAGCTCCAGGCAGCTAAGCTGACAGCTTCAGCACAGCTCCAGACAGCTTCAACACAGTTCCAGACAGCTAAGCTGACAGCTGTTATAAAGGGTATAGGCGGATACAAAGTGGATGTATGAATCATGCTTTTCTGATAAATATTGAAACTAATAATTTTATATTTTAATTGATAACATATATCCCAAGCATTCACATGCAATAATTCATATCAGTCTTCAAGTCTTCAATTTAATTTGTTTGCAACAATTTTGTGATTAAAACACAGAGATAAGAAGATTGGTCTCAGAGAAGTCTTTGGACTCAGTAGATCTCCATATAAACTGCCATCTATAATAAATATGTATATAGTTAAATAATGAGAGATTCAACGGCTTCTCCGGCTTCTTGGACTTACGTAAATCTATGAGATGATATAATTTTATCTAAAGATTTTTTTTCTGGATAACAGATACCTACTATTTTCATTTTATCAATAAATCTATCGAGGTCAACCAGGCGGTTCTTTAATAGCCATCGCATGCAACAATTTTCCTACTTACACATATATACCTAGTATATAGCAGATGACAGCCCACTTTTCAGATGGGTCTTACAGACATCTCAATACTGATACTTGACCCTCGTAAGAGTTCTCTAGTGTGTTTTCGTTAATCGTCGTCCACCCTTTTATACCGCATAAGCGGAACCTCTATCGAAATCTATATGAACATAATCTGAATGTTTTATAGCCAGGCGGCCCCTCAGGATTCTAAGACACTACACAGAGGTCTGAGGTTTAGATTATTATCATATAGAAAGATCGATTTTAATTGATAATATGGTAAGATATAATACATTATAATATGTGCATATCAACATGAAATAAGTACTTACGTGGTATGATAGGTTGATGAGTTGGGATTGAAAGTTATGTTTTTTTTTAAGAAGGAACAGTCCCTACGATCAGATTGGGGAACTGAAAAAAAAAACGTTTATTTAGCCTGTATGAATTCAAGAAGATGTGCTAAGCAATAATGAAAATACCGCATAATTTTCATACGTTAGTTTATTCTGTTATCAGCAGATCGAATGAATGTATCATGTCTATGTAGAATGAAATATTTCTTAGTCCAAATTTTCTCTTAATCCTGCGATATCTCCGAAATCATACATTATAGGGAAAAACTAAACCAAAAATCACCCCCTTCACTCCCCGTCCATTTACCACCTAATGAATAAGATGACAAAGTTTCAAAATCATATCTAATCATTTTATCACTTCCCCACTATTCAAATTCGACTATAATATTCATATCATAGGATACCCGGAAATGAAAAGAATTATTCTAAGTCCTAATTTTTTCTTCATCCTGCGATATCTCCGAAATCATGCATTTTAGAGAAAAACTAAATCAAAAATCACCCCCTTCACCCCCTGTCGATTTACCACCTAATGAATAAGATGACAAAGTTTCAAAATCATATCTAATCATTTTATCACTTCCCCACTATTCAAATTTGACCATAATATTCATATCATAGGATACCCGGAAATGAAAAGAATTATTCTAAGTCCTAATTTTTTCTTCATCCTGCGATATCTCCGAAATCATGCATTTTAGAGAAAAACTAAATCAAAAATCACCCCCTTCACCCCCTGTCGATTTACCACCTAATGAATAAGATGACAAAGTTTCAAAATCATATCTAATCATTTTATCACTTCCCCACTATTCAAATTTGACCATAATATTCATATCATAGGATACCCGGAAATGAAAAGAATTATTCTAAGTCCTAATTTTTTCTTCATCCTGCGATATCTCCGAAATCATGCATTTTAGAGAAAAACTAAATCAAAAATCACCCCCTTCACCCCCTGTCGATTTACCATCTAATGAATAAGATGACAAAGTTTCAAAATCATATCTTATCATTTTATCACCCCCCCACTATTCTAATCCGACTATAATATTCATATCATACGATACCCAGAAGTGAATAAAATTGTTCTAACCACTGATTTTTTCTTCATCCTGTGATATCGCCGAAATCATGCATTTTAGGAAAAAATAAATCTAAAATCAATATCCCCCTCCCCCCGGATTTAACATCCACTAATAATTATTATTGTAACAAAGTTTCAAATCATATTATCTTCCCATTCTACCGTCTCTAAGATAAGATTAACAAAAAAATAAATCTCGTCTTACTCACCTAGATATGTTTTTTTTTCACGATTTCGTAACAATAGAACGCAACTAATCGAAACCCTGCGAACGAATGAAGAATTGATACAATACTGGCTGTATTTATATTCTCTCAAGCTGCCCTTAGTTTGAACAATGAAAATGATACCTGTTTGAAGACGATTTTGACGCGAATTCATGAAAGAACGATCCATATAAATTCGATATCCTATTTAATTTCGCATTAATTTTAGGTTGTGAGGTATCCTGGAGTAAATCACTGCTCCTTCACAACCATCCGGAAGGTATTTTAATTTTTTTATATTGATTTATTGAGGTTTAATCGGAAAATACTGTTCATTAAAGCTCCAATATTGTAGTCATTGGTATGTGTATATGCGCTGACGGGGTTCAAGTTACAGACAGGTCTGGACAAGAAAGAGTCATGGATAGATCGTGAGCCTTGTACCCCGTCAGCGCATATACACATACCAATGACTACAATATTGGAGCTTTAATGAACAGTATTTTCCGATTAAACCTCAATAAATCAATATAAAAAAATTAAAATACCTTCCGGATGGTTGTGAAGGAGCAGTGATTTACTCCAGGATACCTCACAACCTAAAATTAATTCGAAATTAAATAGGATATCGAATTTATATGGATCGTTCTTTCATGAATTCGCGTCAAAATCGTCTTCAAACAGGTATCATTTTCATTGTTCAAACTAAGGGCAGCTTGAGAGAATATAAATACAGCCAGTATTGTATCAATTCTTCATTCGTTCGCAGGGTTTCGATTAGTTGCGTTCTATTGTTACGAAATCGTGAAAAAAAAACATATCTAGGTGAGTAAGACGAGATTTATTTTTTTGTTAATCTTATCTTAGAGACGGTAGAATGGGAAGATAATATGATTTGAAACTTTGTTACAATAATAATTATTATTGGATGTTAAATCCGGGGGGAGGGGGATATTGATTTTAGATTTATTTTTTCCTAAAATGCATGATTTCGGCGATATCACAGGATGAAGAAAAAATCAGTGGTTAGAACAATTTTATTCACTTCTGGGTATCGTATGATAATAATAATATATATAATAATAAGTTTATTTCGAAAAATAAACAGAATACATCACAGAGGCGAATGTATAATATGAATATTATAGTCGGATTAGAATAGTGGGGGGGTGATAAAATGATAAGATATGATTTTGAAACTTTGTCATCTTATTCATTAGATGGTAAATCGACAGGGGGTGAAGGGGGTGATTTTTGATTTAGTTTTTCTCTAAAATGCATGATTTCGGAGATATCGCAGGATGAAGAAAAAATTAGGACTTAGAATAATTCTTTTCATTTCCGGGTATCCTATGATATGAATATTATGGTCAAATTTGAATAGTGGGGAAGTGATAAAATGATTAGATATGATTTTGAAACTTTGTCATCTTATTCATTAGGTGGTAAATCGACAGGGGGTGAAGGGGGTGATTTTTGATTTAGTTTTTCTCTAAAATGCATGATTTCGGAGATATCGCAGGATGAAGAAAAAATTAGGACTTAGAATAATTCTTTTCATTTCCGGGTATCCTATGATATGAATATTATAGTCGAATTTGAATAGTGGGGAAGTGATAAAATGATTAGATATGATTTTGAAACTTTGTCATCTTATTCATTAGGTGGTAAATGGACGGGGAGTGAAGGGGGTGATTTTTGGTTTAGTTTTTCCCTATAATGTATGATTTCGGAGATATCGCAGGATTAAGAGAAAATTTGGACTAAGAAATATTTCATTCTACATAGACATGATACATTCATTCGATCTGCTGATAACAGAATAAACTAACGTATGAAAATTATGCGGTATTTTCATTATTGCTTAGCACATCTTCTTGAATTCATACAGGCTAAATAAACGTTTTTTTTTTCAGTTCCCCAATCTGATCGTAGGGACTGTTCCTTCTTAAAAAAAAACATAACTTTCAATCCCAACTCATCAACCTATCATACCATGTAAGTACTTATTTCATGTTGATATGCACATATTATAATGTATTATATCTTACCATATTATCAATTAAAATCGATCTTTCTATATGATAATAATCTAAACCTCAGACCTCTGTGTAGTGTCTTAGAATCCTGAGGGGCCGCCTGGCTATAAAACATTCAGATTATGTTCATATAGATTTCGATAGAGGTTCCGCTTATGCGGTATAAAAGGGTGGACGACGATTAACGAAAACACACTAGAGAACTCTTACGAGGGTCAAGTATCAGTATTGAGATGTCTGTAAGACCCATCTGAAAAGTGGGCTGTCATCTGCTATATACTAGGTATATATGTGTAAGTAGGAAAATTGTTGCATGCGATGGCTATTAAAGAACCGCCTGGTTGACCTCGATAGATTTATTGATAAAATGAAAATAGTAGGTATCTGTTATCCAGAAAAAAAATCTTTAGATAAAATTATATCATCTCATAGATTTACGTAAGTCCAAGAAGCCGGAGAAGCCGTTGAATCTCTCATTATTTAACTATATACATATTTATTATAGATGGCAGTTTATATGGAGATCTACTGAGTCCAAAGACTTCTCTGAGACCAATCTTCTTATCTCTGTGTTTTAATCACAAAATTGTTGCAAACAAATTAAATTGAAGACTTGAAGACTGATATGAATTATTGCATGTGAATGCTTGGGATATATGTTATCAATTAAAATATAAAATTATTAGTTTCAATATTTATCAGAAAAGCATGATTCATACATCCACTTTGTATCCGCCTATACCCTTTATAACAGCTGTCAGCTTAGCTGTCTGGAACTGTGTTGAAGCTGTCTGGAGCTGTGCTGAAGCTGTCAGCTTAGCTGCCTGGAGCTGTGTTGAAGCTGTCTGGAGCTGTGCTGAAGCTGTCTGCTTAGCTGTCTGTCCGAAGCTGTTTTAAAGCTGCCTGAAACTGTATTGTAGCTGACAGCTTAACTGTGTTGTGTACTCGCTTTATATTCACTTCGCATCCGCTTAATATCCGTTCTTGCGTAAGTTTTGTATCTTCGGTAATCTTCGGCTATTTTCGGAAATCTGCGGATATCTTCGGAAATCTTCGGCTATTTTCGTGTGTTGTATCCGATTTTGAGAATATTTAAAATGTTGACATGGATATTTTGTTTCAGTTGTATCTAAAATGTTCAACATAGAGAATTGTCTTCGACTAATAAAGTCGTTAGTGGCTTTATTTATCACAACATCTGATAATGAGCATGCAATAAAAGGTATAAAGGAATGTACGAGAGCAATAAGAAAACTGTATCGGGAATTGCCAGGTTGTACTTCAATTGGAGGAAAACAGCAACTCGAAGCTCAGATCCGTTCTATAAAATCATTGAAACAACAATTCAAACAACAACAACGAATTGGTGCAGGTCTGAGTAGACGAAAGGAAACTGCTTGGAACAGAGTCCATTGGAATGATTCATTATCAGCATTCGACTCGAGAATAAGAACTGGTGTGATTAGTAACCTGAAACATAAGGAGCCTAAGGCTTTTTTGATGGACTGTGAAGCTATATTTCGTCGAAGAATTCTGAATGCATTGAAGAAGGATGAAGCTGTTAAGGTCAATATGGTGTTTTGTGGAGAGTTTCAGATTATAACAGCCAATAAAATTCAAAAGGAATATAAATACTTCACAACATCCAATTCACCTATTTACCGAGATACGAATATTACTGAATGGTTCAATAGAAATGTCTTGATATCAATTCTCAAAGATCTTGAGGAATTCCAAGAACGTGATAGCGGATGGGCTCTGGTTAATGTTGTTAACCTAGGGGTGAATATAAACAAGTTCACACCCCAACTTGGAAGCTCATACATAGAACTTCCTCCTCAAATAAAACGGAAAGAGGCCTGTATCAATGTGAAAAACGACGATGATGCATGTTTTGCGTGGGCTGTGACTGCTGCATTACACCCTGTTGAGAAAAATCCGCAACGATTATCAAAATATCCTCATTATTCCAAAATTTTGAAGTTGAAAGGTATTCAATTTCCGATGACAATGAAACAGATACCCAACTTTGAAAAACAAAACCAGATATCCATTAATGTTTATATTCTGAAGAAGGAAAAGAAGAACTTCACTACATTGCCAACATACCTAACAAAAAATAAAATGAATAGACATATCAACTTACTCCTTATACAAGATCATTATTCAAACGATGATACTCCAGTGCGATACCATTATTTATTGATCAAAAATCTCTCTCGTCTGGTATCGAGTCAATTGAGCAAGGAAGAGCATAAGAAATTCTTATGTGATAGATGTCTACGATATTTCCGATCAGAAGAAAAACTGAAAAGTCATTCAGAGGATTGTGGAAACATGAATGAAACAGCTATAAAGATGCCTGAGATAGGAAACAATACACTCAAGTTCAAAAATCATAAAAACAAGGAGAAGGTACCTTTTATTATTTATGCAGATCTGGAGAGCATACTAAAACCTACTAATAATAAAAACAACTATCAAGAACATAAAGCTGCAGCTGTAGGATACTATGTAAAGTGTTCATATGATGATTCTCTGAGTTTTTACCGTTCTTATCGCGGTCCCAATTGCATGAAATGGTTTGCAGATGAGATGAATAAATTTGCTGGAGACGTTGACTCAGTTTTCCTATGTCCCTACGATATCGATATGACGTCAAAACAGGAAGTCGAATTTCGGAAGGCAACTCACTGTCATATTTGTGAAGAAATGTTCAAACCTGAAGATAAAAAAGTAAGAGATCATAATCATCTCATCCCCGAAAAGAATTACCGTGGAGCAGCACATGAGGGATGTAATATAAATTATAAGGATAGTCACATGATTCCTGTAGTATTTCACAACCTAAGTGGATATGACGCTTATTTTCTGATACAAGATATTGTCACAAGAATGGAAGGGAAAATCGATTTGTTACCGATAACCAAGGAGAAATATATCAGTTTCACCAAACACTATGATGATTATCACATTAATTTCCGATTCATTGATAGTTTCCGATTCATGGCTTCTTCTTTAGACCAACTGGCGTCCTATTTAGAAGAGTTTCCGAACTTGAAAACACAATTTTCTGAGGAATCTGAAGAACATATCAGTCTTCTTACGAACAAAGGGGTAATGCCATATGATTATATCGATTCCCATGACCGATTCGATGAAACTTCTCTTCCACCTATTGAAGCATTCTATAACAAATTGGATGGTAGGCAATGTCCACGAAGAAGATATGAGAGAGCACAACTTGTGTGGAATAAATTCAAATGTCAGAATTTGGGCGAATACAGCGATCTCTACATGAAAACTGACATTCTATTGCTGGCTGACGTATTTGAACAATTTCGATCGAGCTGCCATAAGACTTATGGATTAGATCCTGCGCATTATTTTACTTTACCAGGATATACGTGGGATGCTATGTTGAAATATACAAAACAGGAATTAGAACTTCTCACAGATGTTGATATGTTTTTGTTTGTTGAAAGAGGAATTCGGGGCGGCCTTAGTCAAGTATGTGGTAAACGACGAGCACATGCGAACAACAAGTATATACCAAACTATGATTCAACTAAACCAGAAAATTACCTCATGTACTTTGATGTTAACAATCAATATGGATGGGCAATGTCACAATGTCTACCATACGGCGGTTTTACGTGGACCGATACAAATATAAATGTCTTGCAAATTCCTGATGATGCTTCGGAGGGTTATATTTTAGAAGTCGATCTCGAATATCCTAGAGAATTGCATGATGTGCACAAAGATCTTCCATTCTGTCCAGAACATTACAACTCTAAAACTCAAACACCTTGTTATGCATCTCATCAAAACGCTAAACTTATGGCCACATTACATCAAAAGAAGAAATATGTCATCCACTATAGAAATCTGAAGCAAGCATTGAAGAATGGATTGATTATAACAAAAATACATCGAGTGCTCAAGTTCAAGCAATCTACATGGCTCAAGTCTTACATCGACCTCAATACGGATCTGAGAAAGAATGCCAAAAATGAGTTCGAGAAGAATCTCTTTAAACTGATGAACAATGCTGTTTTTGGTAAGTTGTTATATCCATTCAAATTACATTTATATGATTTCCTATACAGATATCTACATATTATTTACTTTTGTTACAGGAAAAACGATGGAGAATATTCGGAAAAGGGTTAATGTCCACCTTCTGACAAAATGGAAAGGAAGATATGGGATGGAAACTTATATCTCCAAACCTGAATTCAAGAACTGTGTTATTTTCAATGAGAACTTGGTAGCTGTTGAAATGCAAAAGCTGCAGATCTATTTAAACAAGCCAATTTATGTGGGAATGAGTATCTTGGATTTGGCTAAAACTACTATTTATGACTTCCATTACCACTACATGAATGAAGCTTTCAGTGCTGGCTGTACCATCTTATATACTGATACCGATTCTCTTATTTATGAGGTCTCTGAAGATCCTTATAAAAGAATGAAACTTGACTGTTATGAAAGATTTGATACCTCAGATTATCCCAAGAATAATACTTACGGTATTTCTCAAGTTAATAAAAAGGTATTAGGAATGATGAAGGATGAAAACAATGGAATACCTATGACCGATTATGTTGGTCTCAGGTCTAAACTATATGCAGCGAAAACTTTTACGGATGATCTCAATATAAAAAAACAACAATGGGTGGAAGAAGAGTATGAAGCGGATGAAATTGAATCCATGTGTCGAAATTATGGTACCACTAAGAAAGCTAAGGGTATTAAAAAATCAATCGTTAAGAACAGAATATGTTTTGATGATTACATTGAATGTTTAGAAACATGGAAACATAAAATTATTTCCCAAAATTTAATTCAGGCGAAGGAACATCATGTGTATTCACTGACACAGGAAAAAATAGCTTTAAGTCCTGAGGATGATAAACGATGTTTGGTGACCGGAACATTCAACACTCTACCGTGGGGTCATTATTCACTCAATAAACGCAAGATTGAAGAATATGATGAACCTAGGAAGAAGATTTCAATGTTGGAAAAATTGTTGACTATATGATTTAAATTTTTTTTTTTCAGTGATCACTCTGTTTTAATCAAACAAATATCAATGTTACTGTGAATAAAATAAATGATTTTTCTTTCACAAGGTTTCAATTAATGACTCACCATTACCCTTTCACTCATGATTTGAAAAATAAAAATGAAAGCATTCAGCTGTTCTACATTATTTGACTAGCGACATATCTCCTCATTACCACCCTAAAAAGCATGACGTATCTCTAATACCAACGCTAAGGTACCTTCTATCTATCTTGTAACGCAAAAGTCCTGAGTTCGAATCCCGACGTTAGAAAAGTACGAAACAAAATCTCGAACTCGAACCCGCTCAACCTCACACCCCTCATCGTCAAACTCATCACCCTCTCCCCCACTCTCCTCTCACCCTCTCAGACCCGCCTACTGGATGACCTTGAACAGGACTTAGAAAAATTTTCAAAATTGACCGATTTCTGCAAAATCGACCTTAGACTTCCTTATGGGAATTTACATGTAAAAACTACACTTTTTGTGCTCGAACCGGTGTTGCCTATCTACTTGCTCAGTTAGGAGACTTGAACCACCTCAAATATTTCAATTCAAATTTCGCGCTACCGGTATCGTAAATAGATTGCGACATACTCGTAACAAGGCATAACTAGTGGCGGCTCCATTTTGGCCGCCATGAGAACAGTTCGGGAGTGAGAGGGTTGAACGTGATTTTGTTGTTAGGAAGTAAGAAATTGAATAATTTTTGTTTGTTACACAGTCTGAAAAGTTTAATAGGTGCGTGGTGTTATTTAGTTTTATCGCTTTCATTGATTAATATTGTTTTACAGAAGATGAGCCTTTTTAATAATAGTTGTAAAAGTTTCAAGAAAACATCTGTTGAATAGACCAAAAGGGAGTGCGGGAGATTTAATCAGTGGTCCAAGTTTCCGACTCTGAGCTTTGATAATAGTTTGTTTCAAAAAGAGAAAATTGCATAATATTAATACAGAAGGTTCAAAAAAGTGAAAAACATCTCGGAAATAAGTGAGAGTGACTCTGAAATAGAAAATATGTATTTCATACGCTGATACATCTGACGATGAAAAACTTGGCAAAGACAATCATTGGTCATTGGAAATTGTTTTCTTTCGATATTTTTCCTGATAAACAAACTTATGGTCAAGTCTCTCTCGCCCTCTATTCAACTCTCCCATGGGTTAGGGAGAGACTCCCTATACTTCATTTTCTGTGAGCATTTCAACGAAAAAAAAAAAACGGAAGTTGGATGGAGTTACAGCAATTTTAATTTAAGACAATAGAGTCATTCGGGGCAACTGTGCGCATTTTTGCCTTTCAAGCCATACCCTGTTTCAAATGTTGAAGCTAGGAAAATTAAAACATATTCATAAGATAGAGAATTTTCTAATATATAAGAAAACATCAAAAAGCAAACAAAGAAAAACGTTTTTTCCGCAAAAAAAAATTTAATAGTGAAAGTCGGAGTGCGTTCACATGCCCCGTATTGCGGGTGAGTGTGCGCACCCTCACGGGGTAAGTGAACGCAGTGCTTAGTGAACCACACAATCAAAACAAATTACAAAATAATGTCATCAAAATGTTACAATATTAGAGAAATGCTGTTTATTGTCAATACAGAAACGCCTTTTTATAAGCACTGCATTATTGTTCGTGCCACAATTCCTGGTGAACACAACACATGATACATTCCCCTGTTGGTGGCTCTTCATATTTTTCCGAACAAATAGGACAATAATGATCGGATCTTAAGCAAGAAAATCAACAATGTCATAATTTATTCCTCACTGAACTAATGCCCATATAATGAATCTATGCGCACACTTACCCGCGCACACTTTCCCAGAAAGCCAAAATTTGAATTGACGTTCTTATAGAGTTGAGCAGCTAAAAGAACCTAAATTTTTTTATTATATATTTAGATTAATATGCCCATGATCGACTAAAATATTATTTAACACAGTCGGACTCGGAATTTGGACCTGGCAGAATTTGCAGAGATGCTAAAAATTAACAAGAAAACTAGTGAATTTGATTGATTGCAAATAAAAAGTTAACGAGACGTCGCACGGCGCACTCCTATGAAAAACTAATTTGGGGATTCTGCGCCCTTGCTTCACCCAAATGAACCCCTCTTTCATACATTGCATAGTCGAGATATATGCACTGCGCACACTTACCCACTGCGCTCAGATACCCCGAATGACTCTATGGGTAAATAAAAATCAATTGACGGGTTTTAGTGTTTTTATCTTGAGTTATTGGTTGGGAAATTATTAATTTGTTTCCACACTCATGCCCAACCTGGAACTTAAAGTGACAGTTTTTGATACTTTCCTAGAAAACTCAAATAATTCAAGAGATATGCCTTAGGCCCTGAAGATTTGTAATATCGTCACCCTCAAGGCAACAACGCTTGACACAACCAACTTTTCTACCCCAAAATGAATCGACAAAAAACTGTACCCGCATTCTAATATAAAAAGGAAGAATTTTCAGTTTATTTACTTATTGTATTCAATTCGCGAGGTCCATTACTGGAAATAACGAAGCAAAATCAGTCGGCAACAAACTACGTACACCTACGTGCCCTCGATATAAATTGGATACACCTCTCCTCCACCCCTGCCGCGCCGTAGCTTTATCGGGCAACCCTTCCAGCCCGGCTCCCCACCGGGCCTCAACCCTTTCCGAAATTAGCCATCTGATTAATCACGTTAGGGGTCAGGAGAGTCCTGGGTCCCATAAACACCGTAGATATAATCGCGCATCAGTTGGGTTCCGTCGGATAAGGGGGCCGAGGGGGATGCTGGTACAGATTAAAAGTTAATTTGCACTCCTTTAATTCCCCGTGCAAACTTTCGGACAGAATTGTTGCGGATTTTGGGGTCCAGGAACAGACCCGGAATTTGGCCATCATGAAGCCGTTTCCGTGAGTTGAGAAATGCCTTACAGATTATAATCTGTTAAAAAGGGGTGATATTGTCACCCTGTGCTTCCATGATTTGAAGCATTTTTTTATCATAAATCAGTAATCAGAAACTTGCAAATCCAACTTTGTAAGAATAGAGAAAACTTCTACTCTAAAATTCAAAATAAATGGAAAGTGAAGTGAAATCAATTGAAGCTCATTGGATACAGTGCGGTCTAACGAAAACGTAACATCTCGATTCGAGGGGGAACAAATTCTCCGCTCTTTGCAACCCCATAACTGCAACCCCTAACGGGGATGAGCAAAACCCCTTGATTTTGAATAGGAATGAGAGGTGTTGAGATAGCTCATGTTAAAGATTTTATCGAGTACTATCTGATCCTGAAATTTCGCATCAAAATTTCTATCGATAACGAAATGACAGGTAAAATAGTGGAAGAGTATCTAATTTTGTCATTAGTTTATTAAGTGCTGGAAATGGGCACCATTCACTTCACTGTAGTAATATAAGTTTTGCTGAAAACGTTCACGTACATTACTCAAATTAGGTTCTTTGAGGATTTTCATAATTGTTGTTCGTCAAACACCAGATATATCGAACAATTTCCTAGTACTGAAGGTCGGATCCATTGCTACATGACCTAAGACATCCGCTTCCCTCACTTCGTCTCTTTCATAGATCCTTTTTTCGTTTTCGACTGAACTACTAGCGTCAAATTTGGCAACCAGTTGCACAACGTAAGCAGCGAATACATTTTTATCAGAATGTCGTTCGTTTCTAAAAAATAATTTTTTTATTTCCACCCGTTCTCCTACGGAATACACCATTTCAATTCTACTACAGATTTACAATCGCTTCGACACACTTGCAACGTTCTTAAAAATTCACGATAGACTAGGGTAAATCAAAAATAATCACATTGGTATAGAGAAGTGAAAAAAATTATAATAGTTGGGGAGCCCAAGAGGGAAATTCGGGATTTACTCGAGCGTGTCAGATTAATATAAGGGGAGATACCTTGGACCCTATACTGTACCTCTATCAAAAATTAGACCTGTACTCGTATATAGGGAGAATTGTCTAGGATAGCCAATCAGAGAAGTAAAAAAAAAACGATCATTGCACATACTCGAGCTTGTCAGATTGAGATATATGTGGTTAATTACATGTTGAAAAGTATATATTTTCTTAATCTGACAATTCAAGTGTGTGGTAGGGGGGCGCCAAACTTGCAAAAAAAAGTCACGTGTACATTATCGAGCGCAGTGGCTTTTTTTCTTATTTTCAAGCTAATGATTCAAGAATAACGAAAAAAATATAATCTGACAGTTTCAGCAAGCCGAAAATTGGCCATAAAGATCAAGAAATCAAGTTTTTCATTATAAAAAAGTTATAGATCATAACATTTTCTACAAATTTGGTCTCAAGCAATTTTTTCTACGTTTAAACGTTTTTCAGATATATGGTGATTAATTCTACATCGACCTTGGCCTTTGGCATGTGTGGCTAAGCTTCTCGCCCTTATCGCCCTCTTAACTCGAAAATTGTTAGAAGTAGAAGTTGCTTCAGACAAAAGTTTCATAGAATTTTATTAACTACAACTTCATAATGAATACAACAGAATCGATTAGACGTACAGGAAGGAAGATATTTTAAAATATCTTCCTTCCATTGTTATCATCCTCAAACGGTCAGATTAAGAAAACTCCCCCTGATTAGTGTTAGATTAATGGGTCAACACGTCTGCAACACCGAGATTTACCATCTCTATGAAAATCTGACACGCTTGAATATGTACAAGTAATGTTTTTTTTTGCTTTTTCAAAGGACCGCTGTGACCTTGTGTCACGTCCGAATTGTCAGTCCCTTGAAATGAAGCTTCCTTTGGAACCAATAAACATCTAAAAATCTTTCAAGCTCGAAAAAAAAAATTTCTCAACATTTTCAACTCTTCCGAACGGTCAGCCCCACCACGCAAACTGTCAGATTAACATGAATTTATTATATCAGAGACACGTAGGGCATATACAGTATCTTAATCTGACAAGCTCGAGTATGTACAGGCTGGGCACAATTGGTGATACCTGAACTACAACTTTTTCACCCAACGAGATACAGAAGAATGCATGTCGTCTTTTTTCGAGAAACTAATAATGCCATCAACTGCATTCCTCTATCTTCTTTCGTTTTTGAGTTATAGGCCAAAATTTAAATTTGGGCGATTTCAAATTTGGTCAATATCTCCGTTTCTGTTTGTGCTAGGATGTTGAAATGAAGACATTATTGAGACATTTTTTCGATAGCAATCCAGTGGCGTACTATGATTTTTTCCAACAGGTATATTTGCTGAACTATAACATAAAGTTGTGTTTTTACTTATGAAAACAGTAGTTTTAAATGACTTATTATAGAAAATATCGCCATTTCTTTACCGTTTCAGAAATATATTATACTCCACCCTTAGTCTTTCTAAGTCATTTTAACTACTGTTTTCATAAGAAAAAATACATCTTTATGTTATAGCTCAGCCAATATACCTGTTGGAAAAAATCATAGTACGCCACTGGATTGCTTTCGAAAAAGTGTCTGTATAATGTTTTCATTTCAACATCCTAGCACAAACAGAAACGGAGATAATGACCAAAGTTGAAATTTTAATTTTGACCTATAACTTGAAAACAAAAGAAGATAGAGTAATGCAGTTGATGGCATTATTAGTTTCTCGAAAAAAGACGATATGAATGGCACATTCATTTTCCTTTATCTAGTTGGGTTAAAAATGTATTTCAGCTATCACAAATTTTGCCCACCCTGCACACCTGATGATTTTTGAGAACCTGCAGTCGCTTTCCCTATCGCTGAAAGTGCATACATAATTGAACCTTTTTTTCTTTGTGCCATCTAATCTTCAAAATCCGATAGGTCCCCACGACGCTCGAGTACATTCCGATTCAGCATCGTCGCCTACCCAACTATAAAAAATAGGGTGTCACACTTGAAATATGCTTACTAACAAAAAAATCTTGAATTATCTGAATATCGAAGAGTTCAATTATGAAGATTCAAGGTTTCTGTATCCTGTATTTCCGGGAATGAAAATTCCCAGAAAACATACCCGATGGCAGGCACAATAGAAGCACAGCAATGTAACCCTTCAAGACAATCTATAAAGGAAAATAGATGAGAAAGAAATCGATATGGCTCCGTCAATTAAGGTTGTACAATACTTCCATTCGCCCTATGCTTCACAATGCTATTTATTTCCATCGTAATTCAAAAACGGATCGATGAATTCATCTGATTTTCAACATATACAATCAGAAGGAAGGAACAAAGAGACTCTCGTTTCGTTTTTGAAAAAAAAATGAATATTTTTCTGTTAAACTCAGTTTGAAAATGGTGGTATTTATATATGAGTATAAATTCAAATGCAGAAGTGATGGTTCGAAATGATCAACGAGAGTATTTTCTTAAAGAGAACTTCTTCATGATAACAAAAAAAAAAAATAATTTTTTTTCAATTTTCCTTGATTTTTGAAGGAAATAAGATTAATTCACCCGCCTCTCATCAAACTCCACCCTCCTATTTCTGAGTAGCCAATTACAATTTACTTTGCTCTTGCATTGAGATTTATGGCCAAACAGTCGACCAGCTTTTATGAGGGTTAATTTTATAATAACAAAAGGACGGGTGGTACTCGACTCTTGCAGAAAATTCAAAACAGACAAGATTTATAACATCCTCATAAATTTTACGTGAAAATAACGTTTTGGTGTCCGACTATATGTACCATCATGTGAATTCTAAAAGAACTTTTAGAGTTCAATGATATGCACCTATATAAAACATATAATATTCGAAAATTCGTTATTTTTACGAGTCATCGAAAGTTTCGGCTGATATTGTAGGTAAGAGGGTGAATTTTAGGGAGTCCGTTTCATAGACAGTTCGGGCTTACGGAGCAGCCCTTTCCAATGCTGCTGGGTCCTGCCTGGCACCTACACACTTGCAGAGGTCCTTCAAGGCTGAACAATGAAAAAACATTCGTTAGGAGGAGGGAAATTCATGAAAGGAGAAGAGAGAAATTATTGACCTTTTCAAGAAAGAGAAAAGAAAACTCTCTCCAATGGCCCGGATTTCAATTACGGACCAGATGCTGCCCAACCTGACATCACTGAGGAAGAAATGTCCTCCAAGAAGTCAGAATTTTCAGATATTCTCAGAAATAGAAAATCTGACTCGTCAAAGTTTTGGAATAAATAACTCGTGGGCAGCATGACAATGCACTTTGGAGGCAATGCAAGCAGGACTATCTAACATTTTCGAACTTTGGTTCAGTGGTGAAAAAAAATCAACCACTCCTTGCCAAAGTAAGGCGATAACACTGTAAGAACATTAAAAAAAAATATAGGGGTAACCCGGTGCGGATAATTTATTGACCCTGAGTATCCATTCCTGGGAGCCTCTCCTTATGGATTGGTTGGGGACGATGGTTTGATAGAGGTCAAATGTCTCCAATCAATCAAAGGAAAGCTAAGGGACTACAAGAAACCGCACTGCTTCACCATCAAGGATGGTAGAATGAGGTAATTCTAAGCTAATTCGTTATCTTCGAAGAAATATCATTTTCTATCATTTTTAGGCTGAAAAAATTTCATAATTATTTTTACCAAATGCAAGGACAATTGAATATCTGTAAACAAATTTTTTGCTATTTCGTTCTATATTCAGATGATGATTTTCAAATAGAAAGAATACAATGTGACGAGGCACTATGGAAAAATATCATCTTGCCAAAGCTGGAGAAGTTCTATATGAATTGCATTCTTCCTGAAATAATAGATGGGAGAATACCAAGAGGAATGCGGGCACGGGATAAAAATGAAACACGGCAATAATTTTCAAAATAAAATATTTCGAATTTCAAACAGTTGTTTTTTCCCAGATCATCAGTTTCTAAATGATTATACCTATTCACTATCATCACAGCTATAATCATTAATTCAAGGCCTGTTAATTTGTATACTGCAAGATATTTCAGTTCTTTCTCGATCCTAAAGCATCATTAGCTGATGCAATGAAATGTCTACATATTTTTGTGCTCGTTTCAGGTTCTTTCATACCAAAGCTCGATTGAGAATTTTTCGATTTTCAACAATATTTATTTTCGCGTCTCTGTTACTACCATCGAGCTGAAACTCCTATAAGTGGAAGTGATTCGAAATAAACCAAATCTTTAGTAGACCCTTTTATTAGGAATAATAAACACATAAACTCAACTATCCTTCGCTTGCTGTCCCCTCAGGCAAAAGGTCTTGTAGCGAAAAAAGTGGGTGGAGCTATTGTCTCGGTGGGACGAAAATATGTTCAGTTAAAGAAATTTTCATATAGTGCCATCTAGCGGAATTCGCGTTTCGGGAGAACGGGTATAACACCCTTAAGAGCCGATTCCCCGAACAAGCTGCCATAAGTATCGGACGGAGCCCGATGACCCAATCTCGAATACCCACTCCCTTACATCTATGCACGTCAGTCCGAGAATACTCGGACCAAGGGTCGAGTAAAGCCGCGGCCACCCCTCACAAAAGATAGCCATCAAATTCGAATTACATGGGCCACACAGCCCGCACCGCATCAAAGGGTTACAAGTTGGTGTTCGAAGCCCAAGCAACACGGCACCGTTGATAAGGCTTAATGAATACGAACAATGGAAGAGGGTCCGGCTAATCTGTTAATCTTCGCTAGAGGCGCTTGAGAACGCCAGCCGTCGTTTCGGACCGTCCTTGTTGTGCCCGACTGCGGAATTATGAGGATGATGTAATTGACGAAGTTTATCCTAATTGGCTGGGACGCAATGAATGGAATAGAGAAGTATTAGGGGGTTGGCTTCTATTGCAAATTGGCGAATGCACCTCTTGTTTCTGTTCGTCTACGGAATTAGGGGAAGCAGGGATTATTCGCGTTCGATGAAATGAGGCGATTGTTTTGTAGTTCGAGAAATAGGTTTGATGATGCTTGACAGCTCCCACCGATAAATTTCAGGAATGCTCTTCCATCGGCTGGATGAGCGTCTACAAAGGGTCAAAAATATTAAAAAAAAACTCACTAGGAAATACTCGAGCTTATCAGATTTTGATACCATTTATACGGTATAAATTATACCCCACATGTTTATGAGCGGCAACTGAGTACACCATTGAATGCACTGCATTCCCAATTGTTCTTTCGCTTTGGCATAGGTGAGTCTTTGACTCGTACTTAAATATATTTCAACAGAAGATTCTTAAGGTACAAAGAAAAACTTTTTTTCCTTACCATTTTTTCACATTCGGCGCAGTTGAAAAAATACAGTATGCTGAAGATCCTTAAAAAATTTTCGTCGATCTAAACGAAAAATTATATTTTACGTACTTATTTCCGAACGAAAAGTCGACTCTTTTTGAAGGCTAGTACTTTTCATCCGTATACACTTTTCGTCCGCAAACTCTTTTCATACGGCTGTTCGCTATCAAGATACCCAATACTAGATAAAAGGGCGATTGAATCAATTTTGCCAATACAGAATTTGATGAAAACGTAAGTGACCATGACAATAACTGTCATTTGCTATTGTCAAATAAATTCTCTACGAAATCGACTGGATTGTACAACGTGGTTTGAATGTTAGTGTTCATTATAATTAAGAATAGATAGTGTTAACTATATGGATATCAGAAACACTACTCCAGAGCTGATGAGGGAATTTGCAAATACGGAAACCAGACCTACAGGCCATCAAACGGGTAACTACTAACTTCCATAAAGGTATGTGAGGTCGACGAAAAAATGTAATATGAACCTCGGCAAAAAACTGTCTATATTGTCTCGCCTGCTAGCTAGCCTTGGCTGCGCCTCGGATATCAATTCACACTTCACAGGCTAGACTACAATAGACAGCTATATCTCACAGGCGTTTATATCGAATGGAATGAGTTTCGGAATATAATTTTTCATTGACGTGATAAATCTTCACGGAATACAAAATTCCAACCAAATCTTCTAGTTTCTTCATTATGACCATTACACATAATAAAAACAGCCGAAATTCAAAGAACACAACATTTGAAAGTAGACTCACTAATGAATATTTTGGAAAAAGTAATGCGATATTCAAAACTAAAAAATTTCTTGGAAATTCGAAAAATTGGGTATTTTGGCTGAATGTAACTCTGTTTGGATAATCCACAGAAAAAAATAAATACTACTAATGTGTATTGTCAAAGATTTAGCTTGTTATTCCGATGGGAATTTTGTTGTCTTTATAGTGTTTGTCAACTTTTGAGCGTTCAGAGAAAATTTCATCTATTTATTTATATGAGAATGGATGTTTAAATGTGTTATTTTTCAACCTGGTAGTTTTTGCGTCTTGTACGAAACTAAATGAACAATAATAATAAAGGATTGCATAATATTTGAGATGAGTATCAGAGTTAATTGCGGTAACTCATTTATCGTATTATAAATACTACTTCGTTCACCAAATGGACTGAGAACAGAGAGTTTATGCTTGTTTTTTTAATACAGTAGGTTATTTCCAAGGTTGAAATAGTATACTCAATGATTGGAAAAACTTCAGTGTCAGGTTTCCAGGGGTGGCATAGCTCATAACGAAAATTTAAAATGGTTATATCTTTTTATCAAGGCAGAATCGGAAATAATAGGTAGGAGAAAAAAGTGTCCAAAGTAATAAGATTAAAGGTGACGGAACAACTTATGGCTGGACATTTGCATTAGGTCACTTGAAAAAATTGTTGTATCGTGCAATTTGGGATGAAAACAGTGTGAAAAATTGAGACATTCTAATAGAAGTACTTATGTTAACGAAGTGCTATTATTGTTACCCTATTTCATGCCATTTTTACGACGATTGTTGGAAGGCTCGAACAAGAAGAAGATTGTGAGGACCATTGTGAACAAATTTTTGAATAATTTAGACGAATTTTATAGGTGAGATTTTGAACTAATATTCTAGTTTTTCAGACTTGTGCCCTGACAGAAAACTGTCAATTGGTATCGAAATCAGCCATTTCACGAAAGCGTTAAAGTTATTGAAGAACGAACTTTACTGAACGTAAAAATCGAACAGGCAAAACGAAACCATATGGTTTTGTCAATCATCACGAAATGAGTTTTTTCCATTGCCTTGTGATAATACAGATAAAAAATGATCTAGGGTCGTATTACGATCTATTTTAGAAATCATTTCTGAATTTATCCCAACTTTGTCATTTTGAAAGTTTTGTAAAGGTGATTTTTGGTGAAACTCTTTATTTCGATCAATTCTACCTTGCGTTGAAGAAAAAGCCTCATCTTTGAATACACCCTGCATATTTTATTCATTTAAGAGTCTGTTTTCTCCTATGAGAAGAAAAATTTCTTGTGTTAAAAACAACAGAAACCCCGAAGACGTTTGGATAATGTTTGCCGAAACGTTGCAGAAAATGATTAAAATCAAGTAGCCGAATAATTTCCACCACTGTATCACCGTTGAAGGAAATATCCCAATGATATTCTGAAATTCAGGTCCAACCATCAGCCTCCGACTGGGCTGGGCGCACGCCCCTAATTGTCCACCCTACAGTGAATGCCCCCCATTACCACCCCGTTCGATCGACGTGCATCCCCATTCCGGATGACCTGCATATCGGTCTGTTCGGAAATCAGGAAGTGACCATCCAGAACAATGAGGGTAATTAGTTCTGTCTAATTGGGCGTCGTGTCCAGCGTACGGGGGCAGTTATATCGGGTTACCGCCACCAGGTCCCGATGTCACACGCATGTGGGCGCCTCTAATTGGCGTCGCGAAACGGACGCCCGTCGGCAGAAATGAAAGGAGAACGTTTCGTAGGACGTTTAAACTGGCGTCCGTCATCATTTGACAAGCGAACCGTTGAAAGGTGTGGGCGCCGCATATTGGACGGACGGCTTTGACAAGAACAGAATTCGAAATTCGAGCGGAAAATTAAGGTATACGTTGTTCGTGTACTAGTCATGTATGTGATCCGTGTTGATTCACTGAGATTCTCTTGGTCTCTCTTGGCGACCTTGGTTGGGTGTGTTGTTATCAATAATCTCAACGCTGTTCGAAGGACCTGTTCCTCCATTATGAATAGCAGGGCTTTTTTCCGCACGAGTTTGGAAATCGTGTGAAAAGTAATACTTTCGGAACGCTAGTATGAAAACCTCATTTCGTCTTGATATATGATACATAATACAAACATACGACGATGTATTGATATCTAGTTAGCCTAGACCAGTTCCATGCATAAAAAAAATATTGCGTAACCATAGCAACGAACAATAACTCATAAGAAGTGTCAGTGCGAAGTTTGAGGTCAAAAAACTTAATCAGAGTTACGCAATAAATTAAAAGAAAGAAGATGTCCACCGAAATTGTGAAAATCGAAAAATTGGAGTTCTTATCGAGCCATCATCAAGCACCTGTATTTAAAAGGGTAAAGAGGTAAGCAGATTTACGAAGATATGCTTAATACCCTTGGTGATCATATGATCATATGCTTCATATGCGACCGTGAAAAATTGGACTGCAAGCTTGAAAAGAGGTAAATTTTCCATTGAAGATGATCACCGATCACAGTTTCTGTGTCAGTCCCCGAAAATATCGATGCAGTTCATGACATGATTTTATCCTTGGAACATAGATACAAGAAATGGAAAATAAACATTTGTTGTTGTCCCAAGGACTGGAGTGAGATAGTTGCTTAGTGTCGCCAATCGCAATTGAGATAGTTGAATCTGACATCATTGTCACGTCAATTTTGCGTATAAAAATGTAGGAGCAATTTGAATTGATTTATTTTACGCCACTGCCTTAGTGTCGAGCTAGACAGGGAAGCATCGAATGTTTGTACCACAAAAAATATACTTTATTCAATTTTAGCAGTCGGTTGGCCATGGAAATTTGACACATTTCACTCTGTATAGTACGAAAATGTGGGGT
This sequence comes from Coccinella septempunctata, assembly GCF_907165205.1. NCBI lineage: Eukaryota > Metazoa > Arthropoda > Insecta > Coleoptera > Coccinellidae > Coccinella > Coccinella septempunctata. The sequence continues at coordinate 21,181,784 of NC_058196.1, forward strand.
TATGAAGCTTGTCAAAACATTTTTGGGTTTTAAATCAACGCTATGTTGCCCGTTCTAGGTAAAAGTTTCTGGTATTACGTATTTCATCACAATGTCGAATCTCTTCGGGAAATATGTGACGAATATAATTGAAGTTAATACAAACTGATTGAAGGCATGCCAAATCCAGTTATTTGCATGGAAAATACAAGAGATCAGAATAATATCATAATATGCACTAGCTAGAAGAGAGTTAATGTTCGTCATCTTCTTTGGCTGAAGTTTGAATACGTTATTACATCAGTTATTGATTTCAAAAATATTAACCCGAAGATGAAATGCATATGATACAGTGGTTGGGAATGGGTATCTCCCGAAGGAATTAACAGATAATTACAAGAATGTTAAATTCTTCAACAAAAATCATCTTGCATCAATATAAGTAAAAGGAATTGAAGGAAGTTTCAAGTTAAGATGCAACTTCACCTTTGAACAAAAATTTCACATGAACAATAAGCAGGACAACTGGCGCGTATTTGTGGCTGTTCATCTTAATACATTGATATAATAATAATAATTAGGTATTTATTGGTACCTTAAGACATTTACAATGTATAGGACAAGTCAAATGAAAAATAAAAAATTCAATTTTTGGGAACTTATTCTACGATGACATTCATCGAAAATCCTGTAGTTAACTTTTCGCATTAATTCACTCAAACATAAAATTCTCAAATGCCACCCCTTTTTTGGGTATCCCAATAGAAGGAAATTCTTTGTCATCCTCTTCATTCACAATCGTTCTGATTGTGGAAATATCCAGCTGAAATATTAGTCGTTTAGATTCAGATGAAACATTATATAAATTCTCTTACATTGAATATGTTCGCTACCGTCTGACGTATTGTGTATTTTAGAATATCAGGGTATAACTATTTGAATGTGCGGACCTGAATTCTAAATAGCACTTCCTGAAACCCTGTCTCTTTTTTCAATCACTTTCGTGATTTTCGTAATAAAAATTGTGGCAACGGCGTTATGACATTAACGACATTTCATGAGTGCCAACCTAACTTCGTTCTAGTTACAAAAACTTGAGAAAATTATTTCATGGCCAACCGACTGCTAAAATAAATTTGAATGAAGTATACATTCATAGCACGTCAATGTCCATTCCATGCTCGATTCCATGTATTTATGTTCTAAGATTTTATCAGACCGTCGAATTGGGCTAAAACGGATATCTAAACCACTGAAAATTTCATACGAATGCGTCAATCATATTGTTCCCCTCAATTTGGACATGATAAAAATTGCTGCAAAATGGATCCCCAAATGCTTGAATGTTGACCAAAAGCGTGCAAGGGTAGAAGCATCGCGTTCGATCTGTGCTCGACTTGAAAACGATGTAGACTTCTTAAACCGAATTTTTACTATGGATGAGACTTGGGTACATTTCTACGATCTAGAAACAAAGCGACAATCGATGGAATGGCGACACTCTACTTCTCCAAGAACTAGGAAGTTTCGTGTCCAAAAATCTGCTGGAAAAGTTCTTGCTTCAGTTTTTTGGGATTGCCATGGAGTAATCATGATTGATTTTTTGGATAAGAGCAGAACAATAACCGGAGATTACTATTCGACATTACTGGCCACTCTACATGAAAAAATTATTAAAGAAAACAAGCTATCCAAAAGTGTTTTTGCAGGACAATAGATGCTGACCATGGTTTCGATCTTGTTTGATCTCATCAGAGCAACACAACTCCCACCTTGATGAGAACAGTGACGGAATATCCCGACTATATTAAATATTGGCAAGGTGTACCAATATCAACATACTCGAGGGCCATTCAGCAGCCAACAATCCAAGATTGAATGACCAAAGATGGTAGCGTTCTTTCTAAAATGCTTCAAATCTCAGTCGTAAGATTGCAGACGCATGCAGCCATCGAGCCATCAGATATGATGAGAAGAAGCACGGAAAAATTTGACGTTTCGCATAGTAAGGAATACATATGGTAAGTCTTTGACTCGTACAAATATTTATTATATATAATTATATATTATTCGGTCCTGACAAAAAATAGAGCAATTTTAAGTTTTCATAATGAGCTATTATGCTACCCCTGGAGAAACAAAATTACCTTCAGAATAACATGCTAGAACTATAACTCTACATATCTGTGGATCTTTTAAACAGAGTTACACTCAGCCAAAGTACCCAATTTTCCGAATATCAAAGATATTTTTTATTTTTGAACATAACTTGAAAACTGCGCATTATATGAGAAAATATGAAGAACACTTTTCTTTTACAAAACGTTCAATATTCATTAGAATCATTAGATAGCGTCCAACTTAGTTCCAAGAGTTGCATTGTTTGAATTTTTGGTATTTTCATGGTACGTAATAGTCATGGTGAGAAAACTGGAAGACGTGTGCGATATCTCGTGTTCCAAAAATGTTAATCAAATAAACAAAAATCTATATTCCGATGAAACTGTTTGTATGGTTTTTCAACAGACTTTATCTTTCAAACGAAGGCGATTCGGAAAAATTGGCATAAGACCTCAAAAGAATCTACTTTTAAAATATTTGTACGAGTAAAAGACTCACCCTGTATACGCAATCTTAGGTCTGAGGTCTAAGTACAAGCAATAGAATTGTAAGCATCTACTGCATTGCACAACGTCAAATTGATCGTTGGATAACGACCAAAATTGCTTCGTTCAAATCGCACCAGAAGTTCTTCACCAAAGATAAAGCAATTTATTCCAACATTCTTGGCTTTTGAAGAGAAGTATGATATGGCCGATAAAAAATTTCACATGATCGTTCGATATTTTACCCATAACGACGTCTAGTCGAAGAATTATAAATCCAAAACGTGCAACTTCATGGAACGTAACGTGTATCTTTCACCTACAATTCTCGTAAAACTTCAATGCCCCATTCCCTCCTCGATAGTAGGGATTCCGAAAGAACATTACACGGTCATTTGGTTGTCTTTCAATTTGTTAAAAGCCCCTTAACGGGCTCCGACCGAGGAAGAAGCCGAGGAAGAAGCCGACGTAGAAAGAAACGTATGTGACTATTTCATTCGCCCTTAAAGTACTAAAACTGACGTTCTCAGTCTCCCTAGGGCTAATGAATTTGGGGGTTTAAATGGAGAACGACTTCCGATATATTTAGGGAAAATCAATTCCGGCTTGGTTGGGGAGACGGAAGGCAAGAAGTGTCGGCGATAGGGAATTCGGAAGGTTTTGAAGCAGGCGAAAAGATCACCACTTTTGGTGATGGATTTTCGAGTATTTCTCCTGAAATTTCAATTCAGACCTAGGTAAACTGAAGAATTCTTCCTTCAGAGCCGAAATTTCACAAAATCGTATTCGACTACGGTAGATGACGGTTCCGCCGTCTTGAACATTTCATGGAGGGGATTTTAGGTGAAATGATTGATTTTTTCGCGCAGTACATCTTTTATAGTCACAAAAAGAACTGACCCTTGAAAACACCCCGCATAGAATAAACTGCTCCACAAGAGTTAGGGATATCGTATTCAATCGCTTTTAAAAATATGTAATCTTCGAGAAAATCGATGTAAAATCATTTAAAACTCAATTAAAACTTGAATCGATCCAATAAAAATCAGTATGAGACATTTCGTCAATCTGGTCGCCTTTTTTCTGAAGTTTGGTTCTTGAATGTTCTTATTTTGAAATGAAGTCAGTTTATCAACGGCTTCGATTTGAAACGAGTTTTCTGAAAATGCCAAGACGTAAATTAACAAACGCTGAGGCTAATAGGGCTATCGGAATGCTACAGGTTGGCCTAACTCAGGTTGTTGTAGCGGAAAGACTCCAAGTCAGCCAAAGTGTGATATCTCGACTTTGGAATAGGTTCAGGGAGACAGGTTCCGTGTTGGAAAGACCAAGGCTTGGTGCGCGACGAAAAACAACACCTGTTCAGGATCGTTTCATCACCGTTTCGGCGAGAAGAAACCCTACATCTACGTGTAGAATGCTACGGAACACTCTTCAAAATGCAGATGGGGTCCAAGTTTCCATCGAAACCATCAGACGACGTTTGAGAGAGGTGAATCTAGGTTATAGACGTCCATTAAGAGGAGTTCCATTAACACGTGACCATAAGCGTCAAAGACTGGAATGAGCATTGCAACATATCAATTGGAACGATCAATGGCGAAGTGTCCTTTTCACTGATGAATCCAGATATGGACGATTTTCAGATTCTCGAAAAATAAGGGTATGGACAATCCCACGCATACCTCGTAATCGTCGATATGTCTGAGAAGTCCATCCATTCCGAGGGGGTAGTGTTATGGTATGGACCGGGATATGTTTCAACGGGCGCATAGATCTACACATTTGTCCTGGGAATATGACCGCCCTATTCTATAGGCAGCATGTCATTGACAATGTTGTGCCAAATTTTCACGCTGCTATTGGTGAAACTTTTCAATTTCTAGACGATAACGCTAGACTGCACCATGCAGCCATAGTTGAGAATGCGAGCGAGGAGCTTGGTATTCCACATTTATACTTATAGGAGGTTATAATACCTCCGCACTCACCAGATTTGAATTGCATAAAACATGCATGGGATATGCTCCAAAGAAGATTAGATAATCAGCAACCTACCTCAGAATCCTTAAATGATCTGAGAGAGCTTCTGCCCCGTTTATGGAACCAAATTCCTCAAGGAATGTTCAACAACCTCGTGTGTAGTATTCACAGAAGATGTCAAGATGTTATTGATGCCCGTGGAGGCCATACATTGCATTGATAGTCTTAAAATGCTTGAATTCTCTGGGAATGAAATTTCGTTATTTTACTAGATTTTTCTTAACCACCGTGTATACGCTGCAGACCTAGGGGCTAAAATTAATTTGCAACTTGAAATCATATTGATATGAATTGTCATCACAAAAATCTTATTTTAACTATATTTTTTTGCAATTTGAGTCAATATCCCTAACTCATGTGGAGCAGTTCATTTCCACACATGGATTTTAAACAAAAATATTCAATATACAGGGTGTATTTGAAGGTGAGGCTTTTCAACAGAAGTTAGAACTGGTCAAAATGAAGCGTTTTACCAATAACCACCTATACAAAACTTTCAAAATGACAAAGTTGAAAAAAATTACTGAAATAGATCCTAATACGACCCTAGACCGTTTGTTAGCTGAAAATATTGGCACGTTCGATATTTACGTTGTAAATGAAAACTTAGGATAGCCGAATTTTTCTCTTTATTTTTTAGGAACTTACACGATTTTTTGAAATGGCTCATTTCGATACCAACTGACAGAAGAGACTTAGAACACAATTGTGAAATAAAAGAATATTACTTCAAAATCTCACCAATAAAATTCGTCTGAATTATTCACGAATTTTTTCTTGTTCGAACATTCCAACAATCGTCGTAAAAATGGGATGAAATGGGGAAACATCGTACCATTTTTTCAACATAACTAAAAGAAGCACTTTCAAGAAATTGCCTCGATTTTCAAATTTTTTTTTCACTCTAAATTGCACAAAATTAAGATTATCTCAAAAGTGACCTGATGCATCTAATCCGATGAACTTGGTACTGAACCATTCATTGTCGAGCATGTTTATGTTTTGTTTCGTTTTTGCGATGCCGGAGTCACCTTCCACAGTCCCGTACTTGAAATCCAATGAAATTTTGTCGAACTTCTAGGGGTTGTAGGTATCTAAGCCATCTTGGATATTTTATATAGACAATAAACGACTTATTTTGATGAGTTCTACCTTCTGTCAAAAAGAAGCCTCACCTTTGAAAACAACCTGCATAGGCTGCTGTTGTTGATATCATGATAGATTCATGAGTCATGAAGGATATGACATGAATTGGAACGCCTGAAAACATCGAAATCCCTTCTTGTTCTGCACATTCGTATGAATTTTCCTGATTAAATTCTTGGCCTTCGCCATCAATTTTATTTCGGACCTGGCTAATGGCCGTAATATCGCGTAGTCTGGGACATTATTGAAGATCATAGAACGGCCATAGATATTTGTAATTACTGAAGTAGAAGCGTCATTATATGGCGCTATTAGACGGTATCTCGACGTCATGCGGACGGGTCGGCAGGCCGAGCCCAAATTTACGAGGAAAATGAGCTTCGTTGCTTTGCGAGTCCACATGCCGTATTAATTTCGACTCCATCCTTGTTCTTCGAAGTTCTCGTACGATAGGGATGGAGCGTAGGCAGGAATTATGAATAAATGTCGGAAAAATTGAAACAGACCCACATTTCCATATATGTTAGATTTTTTATGACCTAGGCATGATGTATCCAACAGAATGACTAATGGAAAGTAAATAGCCGCAGTAATGGAGAAGCCGTTTACATTTGTGAGTAAAAGTTCCTTCATCAAAACAATAACAGACTTTTTATAATAGAGAATTAGATTATTTATATACAAAAAATGTTATTTCCGTCCGGCCCTTTTTTGGAGTTCTGGTTACTGATTCTAGGACCAGATTCCATTCACCATGTTTCCAATTTGGCTTTGTTGACAAGATACAGGCTCAAAAAATGGAATTTTCAGTTAAATCTCACGAAAGATTTCCTCGAATTGAATGATTTTCGAAATATAGTTTTTTATTGATGGAGTGACTCTTCTCCGAACACAAAATTCTACCCAAATCTTTTTTCATTGTGACCATAACATATAATACAATAAAAATACCAGAAATTAAAAGGACCCAACCCTTATAAGTGAGTTGATCGCTCAATAATAAATATTTGACCCTTTTGAAAAATAATATAATGAAAATATATGTTTATTTGGATACATTCATACAAAATCAATAAAAAAAAATTACGTGAGTCACCCACTAAAACCAAAGTAGGCATTCTTCATATTTTGTCGTATAATGCGCCGTTTTTGAGAAACTTCAAAAAATTGGGTACTTTGGCTGAATGCCAGATCCACAGAATTAAGAGGGGTCTACACCGTTTCAATGGTCAGTTCAAAATGCGAAATACTATATCATATGTCAGAAATCACTAATTTATATGGGGTTTTTATTTTAATTCAAATCAATCAGTTCGTCATCTAGGAAAGCCGGAAATATTTTTATTCGTCAAACAGAAAAAAAAACAGGAATTTTTTTTCATTGAAGAACAAATGTTCATGCATGTTGATGACTTTCCGAGGTAAAATATTTTTTTTCAATGAATATTCACAAGAAAAAATATCCCGAAAAATCTCGCCATTGACTACAATTCGAAACCTGCTGAAATTGAAAAATAACGTTCGTAAGTGCTGTCATCTTTTCGACAAAAGTGGAAACTATTGTAATATTCGCAACTTCTGCAGATCGTTCAAGTGATCTGGTAACACCCCATATTTTGGTAGTCTTTCCCCCTTGCGTCTAATACGCATATCTAGAAAGTCCTCTGGTATGAACTCCTCTTAAGCTTAAAACATAACGCATTACAGATACAGTATAGTGTCATAGATTCAGCTTGTTATTTTGAAGGGAATTTTGTTGTCATTATAGTTTTCTATAATCGTAAACCTAAAACGTTTGGACACATGAAGTGAAAGGTTAAATGGGTTATGTTTGAACCTGGGAAATCTTGTACGAAATCATATAAACAACGATAATAAATGATTACATATAGCAGATGAATAGCAAAGAATATGGGTGGTTATTGCTAACTGAATGCGTCATCATTATCGAAAATGATATAAAAATTAAGCTTGTTATTATATTTTGAAGGGAATTTTGTTGTCATTATAGTTTTCTATAATCGTAAACCTGAAACCTTTGGACGCATGAAGTGAAAGATTAAATGGGTTATGTTTGAACCTGGGAACTCTTGTACGAAATCATATAAACAACGATAATAAATGATTACATATAGCAGATGAATAGCAAAGAATATGGGTGGTTATTGCTAACTGAATGCGTCATCATTATCGAAAATGATATAAAAATTAAGCTTGTTATTATATTTTGAAGGGAATTTTGTTGTCATTATAGTTTTCTATAATCGTAAACCTGAAACCTTTGGACACATGAAGTGAAAGATTAAATGGGTTATGTTTGAATCTGGGAACTCTTGTACGAAATCATATAAACAACGATAATAAATGATTACATATAGCAGATGAATAGCAAAGAATATGGGTGGTTATTGCTAACTGAATGCGTCATCATTATCGAAAATGATATAAAAATTAAGAGGAAAATAGTCAATATTTATCCCTAACGAAATTGCGATTACTCATTTATTGTTTCATAAATACTATGTCGTTGACCAAATGGAGTGCTAAATGTGAGTTTATGCTTGTTTTTTATAGTAGCTTATTTTATAGGTTGAAATGGTATATTTAATGCTTAGAAAAATTTCAGTGTCAGGTTTCCAAGGGAGACATTGCTCATTATGAATGAGCATATGAGCTTTATGTTTTTATCTAGACCGAAACGGAACAAATGGTAAAGGAAAAGGTGTTTTTTTTAACCTCAGAAATATACTGCTAAAATGTATATACAAATCAAACACTCATCCTGTATATGAAATGTTGCTTAATCTACAATACTACTACGTATGATTGGGGTGTCTGCCTGTAATTTTGGAATATATGACTTTTTTTGATTTATCTGCTGATTTGTCTGTCTGTTTTTCCAGATTGACCAAACCGATTTTCACGAGACATCGACTGTTAGACATGGGAGGGAAGTCTTCAGACTACAAAACAAAGTAAAGTAAAGTAAAGTAGAGTAGGGTAGAGTCTATTGGAGTGGTACAGAATAGAGGGGAGTGGACTCAAATGTAATGGAGTGGAGTGGAGTGGGGTGGGGTGGAGTGGAGTGGAGTGGAGTGGTGTGGAGTGGAGTGGAGTGGAGTGGAGTGGAGTGGAGTGGAGTGGAGTGGAGTGGAGTGGGGAGGGGTTAAGTGGAGTGAGGAGGAGTGTAGTGAAGTGGAGTTGAGTGGCGTGGATGAGGGCAAATTGGAGGAGATGAAGTAAAATGTAGTTGGGTGAAAAAAATTCATCCTGCAAAGCAGCTAAGAACAGCTAGTTCAAAATAAAAGTTTATCTGTAAGAAAATTCTTCTACAAATAAGTAAATACTGAAGATATGCATTACTTTTTACTTAGTCTTTATATAGATCCTTTTCACAGAACAGAACAGCAGGATAACACATTGAGTCAAGGTTGCAATGTTGCATCTTTAGAAAAAAACTAGTATGCAGGTTGTGACATGGAAATTAAGACACTGCCAGCCATGTAATCTTCGATTGCCAAGCTGTATTTTGTTAGGGACAAAATAACACCGAAATTTTAATTGGTGAGGAATAGACCTCCAATTGGAAACTAGTGAAAGTAAAATGTGGTATTAAATATAATGAAGACCTATTCTTTCCACATAAAAAAGCAGCAGGAAAATAGAAGAATCTTTATAGGCTAAAGGGTTGTGGGTGTTTGCATACTAATACAATAATTAGGAAGAGAAACTTCCTCTGCGATTCCTCCGAAATTTGTTCGAAATTCCAGCAAATAAACAGACCTACAGTCCATCAAATTAAACGAGAACATGGTGGAACAAGGCGAGGAAATACCTCCCGAAGTCCCTCTATAGTTTCGGGCTATTTTTCTTCGGTACAATACGGCATGCCAGACGTGCGAGAGCATCTTCATACATGTTCTGGAGGGGTTGTTTTCCTCTTTACGGACGCCGAACGCGTTCCCTCAAAAATAAAATCTATTTATCATGCCCCTATAGACAGACGGGGATGTTGCTCTTCTATCAGTTTCAACAAATGGCCGTTATAAATAGGAAGCCGGGGACGACGTTTTAGGAACTTCGGGTCGTTTTTCATTTCCGTGCACAATTTCGAAAGTTGCAAGTGCAGATCGGATTATTTATTATGTAGGCGTAAGCGCAAGATATCGATATCTTTACAGAGTAACATTTGATATATCGCAGCTAAGGCTTTTCTGAATTAAAAGTTTGGTTTGGAGGCAGTAAAAGCGAGTCCGTATTATACTGGAAAGATTGACCTATTTCTCATTCTGTAGAACCTTTCGTCCGAACTATCAACAGAAAAATTATATTATTCAAACTGGAAGACTGAAATAAGAGTTTTTTTTTGGACTAAGACGGCCGTTCAAGATGATAATTATGTAAATTCAATTAGTAAGATATTGAATTCATGTGGCCGATACTCGATGAAAAGTCATAATTTGACTAACAAGATATTTATCAAAGCCGTAAATTTTCAAAAAATTTCCAAGTGATGAGCAGTGACGGATCAACCAAACTGGGGACCCCAAGCGCAGGATAAATAATTTTTCAATGGTATAATCTGAATAAGGAAAAAAGGTTTTTGCAAAACAGATTTAAGGGGTTTAGAGGCTTTTTGCATCCCTTGCAATTACAGGGGAGCACCACAAAAAATTTTCATTGTCCTCTCGCTAAAGTGACGAGGAATCACCTACTACACCCCACAATCAGTGAATGTCCTGTAAAATGGTATCATAAAATATGTAGATTATCATGTGAAATGTAAGGAAGGTTCGTAGCAGATGCATTTTGTAGAACTGTTTCGTTAGGAAAGCTACCATCAAGAAGTGCCTGGTGGTCTCAAATAACCAATGTTCCATCTGGGAACTCCAAAAACCAATCAGAAAGGCACTAATCACATATATATTATTTCTAGAAAAAGATCTAAACCGAATTAATGAAATAAGACACATGCAATTAATAGTCATGAGGTTTTTTCATCAAAACTAACTTTGGAACCAAACTGAAAATTTTGAATCAACAAAGAATGAAAACAATAAGGTGCACATCAGAAATAAATTGATTTCGTACACTTGTTCTAAAGAAAAGTTACGACTTAAAAGGTTAATTACATGATATATGTTCTTTTGGTGCAACTAGGCAAGAAATAGCAGAGCTAAATCAAAACAGCCTCCTTTGAAGCACTTACTCAACTTAAGCTAGCGGAATCCAGAAGCTGATCGAATGCTTCATCAGTTTTGTGCCTTCGCAGACACAGCGGATTTACCAAACGTTTAAAAAACAAAAGGTTCTAGAATAACCGGTAAACAAGCAGACAGTTATTATCATGGGCACTTATGTTTTTATAGAATCGTGGATTCAAGAAAATGAATCAATTACCACTCTCGTACCATGCTGTATCATTAGGCCTGTTTTGGTTCGCTTTTAGGATGGTTCCAGAACGGTTCAAAACAGTGGCATATTTATTTATTCAGCGTAAGCTCGCGCGTAGCATGCGTGTAGCTTCCCACACCTTTGCTGCTCCACTACTTTGAACCGATTCAGAACCGCCTCAAGTGCGAACCAAAACAAAGCTACTGTGACCACAGCGTCCACAGCGGACAAAAAGTGTCTGCGGACAAAGAATAATTGCCATAAAAACGGTGGACCTTTCGTTCGAAAATTAGTACGTAAAATATACTTCATTGAGGTTGCTGAAGAAGGTGGATCTGCTGAACCACTAGTTATATTTAAAATCATATTCGTAATATTCAATAAGTAGTTCTCCTGATTTAAAATTGTAACTCACTAACATCTTTCGGTCGCCATTTGCAAAGTTTCGACTAATTCCTACCTCTTCTTTTGTTCCAATTTTCAGGAGCTATAATGACAATGACAATTCTTCATTGCATGTGCTTGAACTTCAAGGCATACTCATTAACCGAAACGAAAATAATTCATATCTGATTAAAAGGACCATTAATTTTTGTTCGCTCCATTTATGAGAATTTCATTAATTGTTCGATATTAAGGAGATGACTTCGAATGCAACGCTGATCATGTCTGATTCGACATGAAAACCGCATAGCTAAATTACCGGTTGAAATTGAGAGGCTAGACAGGGGCGCTGCACCATCGCTAGACAAGAGAACGAAACGAATCAAAATCGATAATGCCCTTGACAACACACGTCTTTCCTATTTGAATCGTTTTGAATAAGCAGTAACGAGTTTTCAATTATTCTTGTCCTGAGAAGAAAAAAATCGAAAAAAATGATTAGGGAATATTCCGAATACGTTTTATTGGAGTCTTTTTTTTAGAAGACATAATTAGAAATTGCAATCATAAATATATTCGTGGAAATATTCCTTCAAGTGCCAACCGTTCAACTCTGAAATATATATCAATCTGAAGACAATTCTGTAGAATTGTTGTTCCAGTAATGCGAGCTAGTCATGAACGAGAGTAGTAAATTCCAGTTGAAACATCTTAACACAACCGTAGACCGGTTTCAGAATCATTTCCCTCATCAGTGCAGTGTAGTGATATTTCAACCGAAGGATGGGGCCTCGTTTTAGGCATTCTTGAGCACATACAGGCAGGCAGGTTTCTGCCTTCGGAACTTCATGATGAAAAAGGCATAAGTAGCCACATTTTGCTCCATCAACCCTCATGTCAGTACCCTTTCATGATTTTTATCCATAAAAAGATAATTTATATTCAAGTTAAAAACGACGATCTTGAATGATTGTCTGGGGGGTGTTTCGAAATTAGATACTGTTGGCATTAAATCCAAGGATTTAGCCTTGAGGCTCTAGTACAGTTGATTCAGTATCTGACCCAGGTAGCATTCGTACTTGGAATTGACAATTTTCATCTACATCCTCAAGATCTACCGGCAAACCCTTGCCTCCTCGTTAAGACAACAAGCAATCCAATCCTGACCAACTATTGACAAACATATCGGATAGACCTGCCACCCTGTTGTCCACAAGGCTACAATAGAACCGCTTCATTTACTTAAGTAGCGGCGTAAACACAATTTAATCCCGAAATGCATTATGCATAATGTACAGGTCTGTTTCCTTCGTGTCTAGCACACGCGATATAGTTTCGCCCTTGTTATCACAATAATGGTAATGGATATTGGCCGGTCGTAATTGCAGGTTGGGTTTGTAGGTTCATGAACGTGAAAATTGCCAAGTTTTATAGGTGTGTCTTTCGAAAGGGAAGGATCGATAGAACAATATTACCTTGAATTAGATTTCGAAAATAATAACATTATACAGGATGTCCCAGGATTAATGAGAATACATTCGGATATAGGTTCAGTACCTCAAAATACGACGAAAAGTTTCTATGGAGTAAGGCGCGGAAACGCTCCGTTGAAGAGTTACGTTGCTTCAAAGGTGAAGACTTGATTATGGATTTATTCATTTCTCATAATGAATGCTGATTTATTGTTTTCTCATGATGATCTCATTTATTTGAAACAGTTTATTTCACGTACATATGACTAATTACTATTGTCGAGTTTCAGATGCATGAATCCTCATGTTCTCCAGGGTGGACCCTAGAATTCTTTTTTCTTTCAGAACACGAAGTGAACTTCTCAACTGGGTTCAACAGTCAGCGGTAAGACATGATACTGGTTGACAGTCACTCGTCCTAGTTCCACCAAGGTCTGCTCTGGTAAAGGTGTACTTTTTCAATTGGTATGATCTGCTGATTATACTTTGTACTATCATTGATATATTCTCATGTTCATTCATCTTGCTCGACATACAGATTAGTTCGCAAGCCTTCTGCTCTTCTCGAAACCAACGATTATTGGTTTCCTTCATTGGAACTCTCATTTTGTACCTCTCATAATTTATCAATTGTATCTTGTATTTTTCTGATGGACGTGCTTACTTGTAAGCAGTTCGTTTCTTTAAATGTTGTATTCATTGATGAATATTCGTACCCTTCAAGACGAACATTATTTATATTAATTATAATATCCTTGCTCTTATCATATTTAGATTATAATATTATTGCTCTTCTCATATTTAGATTATAATATTCTTGCTCTTCTCATATTGATTTTAATATTCTTACTTCCCTCATTTAACTTATAATGTTATTGCTCCGTTCATATTCGAATTGTAATTTTATTGCGCGACTCACACTTGATGTATTGATCTCATTGATGACTAGACCTTCTAGTTTTCACCTCTTTCCCTATCTCACTATTACAACTCTTTCACTGCAAACGTTGTGAATTTTTGAATTTATCGAACTTTCTCAATGTCTTAGTCTGACCCTAAGTGACTTCTCATTTGAACTACTTTGGATCATCTCTGTTTTGTTGAATGTCTTTGAGTCTATAGATGTTGTTAGTATTTGTATTTATTGCGGTATTAGCTTCATGCAGGTGACTTATTCATTTTATAATTGTGAACGATATACAATAAATGTTTTCACACTAATATCTCCAACTCAATTACCTGGTAATGCAGTCCACTACTAATTTTTACAAAATCTGACCGCCGAATTTGAACAATGAAAGATGTGGGTAGTTCTATATAAGAGCATAAATAAAGAATCTGAATCCTAATGCCATTAAGGCGATATTTGAAATTCTTTAATGAACAATAGATGTCTATCAACATCGTCAAAAAACATGTAAGTGGGAAATATTTCATGTTCAAGTACAATAAACTTATATTTTTGCGCTAGTTCTGTCTTGCTTTGGAAACTGACATTTTTTGTTAACCTTCTTCATGGTGTATTTGAAGGTAGCATTAAATAGAACTTATTTTCTATACATAGATAATAGCGGTCCATTCTAATCATCTTCAATATATCATTCTGACGTCGGAGAACATTTATTAATCGCTTCTCCATTAGAGATCCCCCGTTTCTACAGGTTCAATTACACAGGGCAATTCGCATTAGTACAACCGTGATTAGTCAGTGGAAACCACCCCTTTTCATACCGCTAAAAGCGATGTCCTGGTCGTAAACCCCACTTGTAATTCCATTATCCCAAACTTGTTTTCATATCCTCGAAAACGCGTGTGTAACGCGAACAAACAACGCACCTGTTTTGCTACCACGATCGCCCGAAGTGCGGATTAATTTTTACGGTTATGAGGGTACAAAGCTGAGGGAGCGATAGTGTCCACCCGGTATACAACAGGTTCTGCTTCTGAATTCATTAGATATTTGCAGAGTCGAACATGCGAGTGTGAAAAACAAAAAAAATTTGCCTGCACGAGAACACAAATTGTTCAAATTACTGACAGCATTCCTCATCGAAATAGCAACATCCAAAGCTCAGTCGAAATTATGAAGAAAGGTTGGTTCGCAAATTGTTGAGGGGACACGCCATATCAATTCGGCATCACGGGTATCCTGGAAGCTAAAGGACAGAGTGTTTCAAAATCACGACCTCAGTCTGAAGACCAAGACAGATGTTCACAAAGCAGTGGTCCTCCCAACGCTTCTTCACGGAAGAAGAGAAAGCTGGACGCCTTACAGGTGACATATTGAACAGCTTGAAGAAACGCGTCATCTAAGACAAATAATGCACATCAGATGGTTCCACAAAGTTTCAAATGCAGAAGTCTTGCAGCGCGCGAGTTGTATACCAATTGAGACTCAAGTAACGAGGGCCCGATTAAGATGGTGCGGTCACATTCTAAGGATGCAAGACACAAGACTCCCGAAAATAGCTCTGTATGGCGAAATACAGAGGGAGCTCGGAAACCAGGAGACCAGTATAAGCGGTTTGATGATATACTGCCTCAAGCCCTAAGATCAGTTAATGACAATCATAACTGGCCAAAACTAGAGTTAAGACAGATCAGAGTGGAGGTCCTTGGTCCACAGTTTTAATGGAGACTCGAGAAGAATACAGCGGCGGTCAGATCTGGTTGATGACTATCCATGCCCGGAGTGTGAAAGGATCTGTAGGTCACGGTTGGGTCTCTTCAGTCACAGAAGGGCACACAGTCGAAAGTAGCCCTAGAAATTATAAGTTTGATCGC
This sequence comes from Coccinella septempunctata, assembly GCF_907165205.1. NCBI lineage: Eukaryota > Metazoa > Arthropoda > Insecta > Coleoptera > Coccinellidae > Coccinella > Coccinella septempunctata. The sequence goes on from NC_058196.1 coordinate 21,197,592, forward strand.
ACTGATAGTTTTGTTTTTAAGTCTTTCTGTAGATTAGATTTATTCTTGGTAACGGGATACAGCATAGAATGAATGAGTGAATGAGGGGACACGCAAACTAAGTTGGAGAATGGACTGTAAATCTCGTAAAACTTCGGAGATCAGTAACCTGAGCTCAAAGTCTATAAAATTTGAAACGAGCACCTTTAAAACAAAACAAAGATGAATTGCCCGAAAATGTTAAACTACAGGATGTAAATGAATAGTTAGGCCAAAATCAAAAAATAATGTGACAGCCCCTTCTTAGATACAGCCCCCTAAAGTACCTGAAAAGCAATTTTTAATTTGTTTCCTTAGAAACCAGAAAAATGCCTACTATTCATCTACACCTATTACCTATATTAAACCCTCAAAGTCCGATGACACTCATTGAACAAAATTTCGAGTACGGGTCTTGTGAAAACACATCATCGATGTCGATGGCTGCGATGCTGTTTTTGGTGTCGCCTTGTTGGAGAATGCCAATTAACAATCCAAAATCAAAAATAAAAATCTATAGAACAAGTTCTGGAAATAGTCGAGAATGACATCGAATGAGTACTAAACCCATTACAGAAGTTGTGGAAGTGATAATATCAAAATTAGGAAACAAAAAGAAGAAACATTTCACCATCATCCAACGATAGAATAGGGAAGAGAATAATAATTCATTCAGACGCTGATACGAATAACCACTAGCCAATTTGTCTGATGTTCACCATGGTTTCGGTCTCATTTGACCTCGTCAGAGCAGCACACGCAAACTCTTCTCTCACGCATATGTTGACTGCAATAAGCAGTTCAGCAAACTGGATTAGGAGAAATATAGGACATTTGTACATAATAGTACAAAAAGTAGTAAAACGTTTCAAAGTGGTTTCCTGGAGTCTTTTTTTGTTATTGTGTAGAACCTATCAAAAGGAGCCATATCATGTGTCTTTTAAACTTGTAAGTTCTTTATACGTGCTCTACCTAAAAACAGTTGAAAGAAGGACTCTTCTTCAATAGACTCTGTATTTTCATCGCCGATTTTAGTGTAGACAATATGTTTCCACTTAATTAATTTCCCGACATTTCATGTGGAAATCCTCGTTCAATATCGAAATTCCAGAATTTCAAAATATAAATGCCGGAATCAATCTATACCTACTCTAGCTACCGGTATATATAATATTATTTCCCCCTGTTTATTAGAAATTTTCGAGCAAGTTGAGTCCTGTGACTATAAACTAACCAGCGCCTGAGATTTGATTATAGAAACGTTTGAAACCTCTGGGACCCTGGGTCAAGCAAACATTTACTTTACACTGCCATGACTAACATTGAATATTAGACTGAAGGCAGGTTCCATTTACCCGGTTCATGGAGATTCTGCGGTAGATCTTTACGAGAGCGAATTGCTCAAAGGTTATATTAGGTATGTACTACCTGAATCAGGAGATTGCGTAGGCACAATAGAAACACAATAGAAGCAGATTTGTTGACAATATACTCCTTAGTTTGGCACTCAGGTAACCATATTTTTTTTCCACACCACCTTAGGTAAAATTCAGGAAAAAATATCTAAACAGGATATTTGAGTTATATCATCGATTGAAAAAAAAAACTGTGCATGCGAATATTGAAAAATTCCTTCATTGGAAGTCTGGCTACCAAAAAGAGTGACAAAGGCTGAAATTTTTTTGGATATTTGAAAATCTCGAAAACTGTGGGACTCAATTACCATTGAACATATTTTTCTGAACTGTCACAACGTCCTCTACCCGCAGGTACCATATTATCCATTCATTACACTACACCCTGTATAATCTGTCACCCTTTACCACGCCCTCTCAATCACCTGTATTCTCTTGTAAAGTATCTCAAAAATCCAATTACCCCTTTCCGGTAGGAAGGTTCTTTCAAAAGACTTGACAAAAGTGAACGTATAAAAAACCGTTTCGTTTAAAAAAAAATCCCACACATCTCCATACGTTTCCCCGTCCTGATCAAAGAATTACGTCGAGCATAACTAACCCCCTGAAATCCGCACAAACTCCCGCGTTTACCGTAATGAAAAACAGTCCGAAAAAGAAATAAAAGACCTCTTTATTTTGTGTCGGAGCTGCGAAAATCTTTTTAGCGCCGTTTCATTCATTACACTTTGTCCGTCGTGATACCCGATGAAAGGGATATTCCGGGAACCAAGTTTTTCTCGTAATTCTCGTCGAAGCTTTTGGTGATAATAATTTTTCCGGGTAGCGGTGTGAGCGTAATCCGACCGTATATGGATGTTAGGGTGTTCACACACGACGAGACTACATATAAGGCGGTAAACTCTGTACAGATTGAATGAAACTACCACGTTTGTCATGATTTTGGTTAATCCAATAACTGAAAAAGGGCTCAGAAACACTCGATATTTCTCTGGAAACAATGTGTGATCATTTGAAATTATAGACCAGTCCTTGAATATTATTTCGCAAGATTGTGGACATGAAGACTATGCAGGTAGATGACTGGAGGGAGGCTATAATGGACCGGGACCGATGGAGGCAAATCGGCAAATCGTTAACGCAACCCACCAAGGGTTGTAGTGCTATACAGACAGAGAGAGAGAGAGAGAGAGAGAGAGAGAGAGAGAGAGAGAGGGAGGGAGAGAGAGAAAACGAGAGAGAGAGAGAGAGAGAAAACGAGAGAGAGAGAGAGAGAAAACGAGAGAGAGAGAGAAAACGAGAGAGAGAGAGAGAGAAAACGAGAGAGAGAGAGAAAACGAGAGAGAGAGAGAAAACGAGAGAGAGAGAGAAAACGAGAGAGAGAGAGAAAACGAGAGAGAGAGAGAAAACGAGAGAGAGAGAGCGAGAGAGAGAGAGAAAACGAGAGAGAGAGAGCGAGAGAGAGAGAGAGAGACAGAGACAGAGAGAGAGAGACAGAGAACCATTTTAGTTGTTTCGAAACGGCTTATATTCTTGACAGAAATATTCACAAGTAATGGAGTGCTTTGAGGACCTAATGATTGTTAAGATTAGATGACAGGAAGGAAATAGTTATTTTCCTATCAAGTGCGGGCAAGACACTTTCCGCAAGAGTTAGGAACAATATTTTTTCTACAAGCGTGCGCGTTAAAACTTTTTCTCGCACGCATTCCAAGTTGCAAAGAGTCACTTTCCCAAAACGTGCGGAAAAAACGCCTGCTATTTCTTTCCCGCACGCAAATGCGTGCGGGAATGGATTAGCAGGGGTTTTTCCCGCACGCAAATATTATAGAGTAAATTAAATTCTATCATGTTTCTATGCATAGAACGTCAACGATGAGAAACCCATAGTAATGACATGCAGAATTACGTCTGTCATTATATATGAATTAATCAAATGAGATATGATCTGTTTCGTGAAATGGATATATTTATATATTTCAAGCGCTTGTAGAAAAAATATTGTTCCTAACTCTTGCGTAAAGTGTCTTGCCCGCACTTGATAGGAAAATAACTATTTTCTACAAGCGCTTGAAATATATGAATATATCCATTTCACGAAACAGATCATATCTCATTTGATTAATCCATATATAATGACAGACGTAATTCTGCATGTCGTTACCATTGGTTTCTCATCGTTGACGTTCGGTGCATAGAGACATGATCGAATTTAATTTACTCTATAATATTTGCGTGCGGGAAAAACCCCTGCTAATCCATTCCCGCACGCAAATGCGTGCAGGAAAGAAATAGCAGGCTATATGGACATACACGACCGTGTCAGATTTTGATACCATTTATACCCCACATGTTTTTGAGGAGCACTTAACTGAATGAACTATAGAATGAGTTTTAAAAGCATATTCACGTTTTTTTTTGCTTTGAGATGTATAGCTGAGCGCCGAATACAAAAATAGCTTCGGACAAAACTTTCAGAGAATTTCATGATCACAACTTGATGAATGCAAAATTGAGTTGAGGCTCATAGAGGAAGATAATTTCGAAAAATTGGTTTCAATGTCTTTTATCTACTTGTTGCTACAGCGTGTAAACAAGACTCGACTTTATGTATGTTTTACGTTATTTTTAATAATTTCCTTCGCAATACCTACAAAAAATCCAAGGTGACGCAATAAGAATACCCCTTAACGGGATCTCCTACTCGGCAACTGGGTTGAACATTTGAGGATACTGAACCAACTGAACTCAAACCTCTTGGCCAAACCATCGGATGTTATGCCGATCATTCCAAACGTCCTTTGAAACGGTCATAGCTGACCTTACTAGTGAAATAAATTTCTTAAATCGTCTGGACACAAAGTCATCCACATGGTTTACTGATAGATCAAAATCAGAGAGAGGCACCGGCATGGGCGTACATGGTCCTAAACTGAGTGTCTCTAAAGCCCTCTATTTTACAAACCGAGACACTGGCTGTTTACGTATGCGCTCTGAAGTGTCTTGAAATGAACCTCAAAGGAGCGCATATCTATATCACCACGGACAGCCAGGCTACGCTGAGGTCCCTGGAATCACACTGCCAGAGATCTCTGCTGACATGGGAGTGCCGTAATACCATAAAGCAACTGGCCAGAGGTAATAAACTGAATCTACTATGAGTATCAGGGCATCGTGGTATTGAAGAAAATGAAAAAGCTAATGAACTTGCAAAAAGAGCATCAAGGTTAACACCTTCTGGACCTGAGCCTTTCTGTGGACTTGAAAGAGACCAATATAAAGTAACAGTCAAACAATGGGAGTTCAACAGTAGAATAACCCTCTGGAGAAACACTCCTGGACTTACTCAGTCAAAGAAATTCGTGATGATTTCACCGACCTTCATCAGAAAGCTGCTGAAGCTGTCACGAGTTGAGCTTTGGGTGATGGTGTGACTGCTGACGGGGCACTATCAGTAGAAATATCATTTGTACCGTATGTGAAAGTCAGCAGATGAGATTTGTAGGCTCTAAGGATCAGAAGCAGTTACAGCTGAACACCTGGTATGCAAGTGTCCAGAGCTGGCTGGCCTAAGAACCATTCATATGGAGAAACCGGTCCTGGATACTCACGAGGTAACAACCAGGGCTCCTAAGGATGTTGTCAGTTTTATCAACACCATTGACGACCTCCTTGGGTTTCAATGAATGAGTAGGCTAGAGAACAAAAGATCTGCATGGTCACAGTTCCCGGAAGACTAACCGAGCCACAACGAACCCGGTTCAAATAATAATAATACTGAACCTAGCTGTCGTTTTTTGAATAGGTATGTATCTTAATTTTACACTTTCGAGTATGTTTGATGATATTTTAGTTTTTCAAAAATTGTCATGCGCCGTTTATACAAATCCTCCTATACACACGGCTAATTTTTATGTAGATAATCCACATAGACCTTATACAGGGTGGGCCAATAAAAACGAAACACAGGCTCTGTAAGTCGGCCCGAGTAAATCCTAAATTTTCCTTCCTTTTGGCTCCCCAACTATAAGCATGCAAGCAAGAACCATGACAACAAAATATAATATTATACCTTCATCTGATCTATGGGAGCAGTTTGAGAAGTGAATTTCAAAGGGAAAAACTGAAAATAGGACTTGAATGCTCTTTTCTCTCGTGAAAACTCCTTTGTGAATACCCTGCTTAGGTCTTGAACCTCCCCTTGAAAAACATAAAGAAACGGCTTCATAACTCAGCACAAGTTTGTTCATGTATCATAAACCCCAACCCCGTTCCCCTGATAACGGAATATATCATGACATGTAGCGAGATCTAGTAGCAATTAAGGAGTGTATTGTATGCGGGTCATTAGGGGGATGATGTGTGTCGGAACATGGGAGGTTGCAGTTTCGGTGGTTAGGGTATCTAATCGCAGTGAGGATTATGGACCACATATCCTAGTGCTAGTGAACATTTTGGCTGGGTATAGACTAGACCTTGTGGAACGTGTATGAAGTTTTGGCATAGCACTTTCAGATTTTGGAAGAAAAATTTTGTGCTTAATTGGGCATTGTGCTTTTTTGTGCCTTTGAAATTTTTTCATGCCTTCTTCGAAATTTCCAGCTCTCTATTTGAAGGGTTTTGCACTTTAAACAGTCAAGTGAAAAGTGGCAAGGGGAAGAATAAAAACAGTCTAGTTTACACAAAAAGTGGAGGAGGATTTCCTCGGAATGGGGAATTCTCCTCAATTTGGGTTATCACTGCATATGCAAGTTTAAACTGAATAATTATGAGTTTCATTCATGACTTTTTCAAATTCAACGCGGAAACTATTCAAAATCATCCTTTAAATATGGGGTTTTAAAATTTAAATCGCTTTGTGCGGAGTTTTCGATTTGGCAACAGCGCATACAAGACAATGAAAAGAACAATGTCCGATCAGCTTGTTTATAAAATAACAGCTGTTGATCAACAAGCGCGTACTTACTGGCGAGCTTCAATTGCAACCGGCCATAAAAATCCCATAAAATTTTACGACCTTTCTCGTCCGTCGCAGACTTCATAGACAGCCATCTTTGTCTATCTCATCAAGATAATGCATTTGTTGTCCTTTATTATCAAGGCATATTTCAGTCGATGTTGCCAGCTTGTGCAATTCTCACAAAACGCTTTAAACTTTAAATACCCATTTTTATTTTTAATTTTTAAGTGCGTAAAATATTTTTTTTGAGAAACGGTTGAAATGGTTATTTGAAAATGTGATGTTTCAAAGATATCTCATAAAAAATACATCATTTTCGTCAGAAGGAGTATTCCCTATTAAATACGAATACCAATGCGAAGGTGATGAATTGACGGAGTGAATCAGACGGAAAGAAAAAGGGGGGGTCCAATCTCAAACGCGCCACGGGTGTTACGGATTCGCCAGCCAGAACCAAGACTCATACTTAACGGGCAATGTAGTCAAGGCTCTGTTTCAAAACTGCAGGTTGGGGAAACAAAACACGGCGTTGAGAAACGGTTCTCTACTCTGTTCCCTGCTTCCAACGGGTTCGAACGCCAGCCAGGAATCGTACTTCCAGCGAAGAGAAACCAAAAAGAACAAGGGAAAAGCTGCTCGATTGTTCACCATTTTCTGCTTTCAACGGCGGGTTTGCACGCCAGGCAGAAAATTGTACTCCCAGAAGTGGTAAGCATATTGAATTTCATTAGCTGTTTTGAGACAGATGGCGACTGCTCAACTGATTTGAGCATCTACGACTTCATTCTTTGGGGCTTTCTTGAAGATAGGGTATTTAAACATCGTTCACACACCCTGCCACAACTCAAACATCAAATAACCGAAGAAATGTGGGTCACACCGCTCGCTATATGCCTAAAAATGGTTGAAAACTTCCGAAATCAACTAGATCAGTGTATTGCTGCTATCAGTAGGCATCTTAGTGATATCGTTTTCAAGGGCGGATCCAGGATTCTTTTCTGGGGGGGGCACAACGGGCAGACGAGCAAGAAAATCAACAGTAACTGTGAGAAATGATTTTCGAGTTTATTTTTAAGAGTTCAAGTATGCATAGAAAGATCCGTCCGTCTGGGGGGGGCACGTGCCCCCGTGCCCCCCCCCTAAATCCGCCCTTGATCGTTTTCATAACTTGTATACAAAAACTATATTTCCTACTGATTCGAATGAATTGAACTGAACTTTCACCATTTTTTATAGCTGTATCAACATTGTTCCACTGATGAATAGCCTCCGTTGCAAGAAAAAGCCAATAATCCGCAAAAATTCTCCCAACAGTAGCAATCATATGAATTTTTGTGTGTTTTATTTCACTAAGAATTTTGTTGTGTGAACGTTCGAAAACATTCTTCATTTTGACCGTGTATAATCAGCAAACTTCCAGCTTCCATCCTCCCCAGAGCGCTCTGCTGTTACGTTCACGGATTACTTAGCCTGAAATTTCATCGGATCTTCAGGCCACATCAAAGGTGCGGAACTCAAGACCCAATTTCCATCTGAAACACGATCTCGAAACTCGTCTAGAGCAAATATGTATAATTGAAGCATAAACTCAGCCATTTCCCGTTTTGTTGCAGTCCTCCCCCGCCGCCCCGGAAGAAACGACACTTTGTCACGGTTTCTTTCGTGCAGAAATTACGTAATTAGGGTGTGGGTTCCGTATAATTACAGGAATGCCGTCACGGGACGCCCTCTCCCCTCGGCCTGCAGGATTACTGTTCCGTCAAACCTCGCAGAGGTCGAATCTTCCGCGGCCTCTTTTAATCTCTTCGCCGATGAATTCCGGTGACGAATGTTCCTGCGGAATTTTTTACCTTTGTCGGCGTCGCTTCACGGCCGAGCGAACAGTGGTAACCGCAGTCGACATTTTTAGTGTCGGCACGACGGGAAGATTTATTCCGCCGGTGGTATTTTCCACCGGCGTCGGTGGTTAATCTGATGACCGCAAAAAATTATGCGATGACGAATGGAAAGGGTCGTCGGGGCTTTTTTTTCCTAGGATGGAACGCGACCCGTTTCAAGAATGCTGAAGTGGCATTTCGTGTTTGGAGGTTGGTACTGCCAGGAACGCTGGCTGAATAGGAATAAGGACTACTCTCAAAGATAAAAAGCGCAGTAATGTATTCCTGCAAGTTACCTTCATCTAGAGTAAGAATTCACATAGTTTTTGGAAAAAAAAATATACTCATTGACAAACGAAGTTAATCAAGATCCATAAAATCCGATATTAATTGAATAAATACATAAACACGATCTAAACACGAACAAACAAATTAATAGTTGTGGAGCCGACGATGCTAAATCGGGATTTACTTGAGCGTCGTGGAGATCTAGTGAAGTTGGAAGATAAGATGGTAGAAAGAGGAAAAATGTTCTATGATGTATGCACTTTCAGTGGTGGGGAAAAAATCGTCAGGAGTACATACTCGAGCATGTCAGATTAGGATACTGTAGATGCCCTACGTGTCTCTGATAATAAATTCATGTTAATCCGACAGTTTGCGTAGTGGGGTTGGCAAATCGGAAGAGTTGAAAAAAGTTGGTAAATAAAATTGTTTTTCGAGCGTGTCATATGTTAATTGGACCCAAAGAAAGTTACTTTTCAAGAAACTGACAATAATTCGGATGTGACGCAAGGTCACAGCGGTCATTTGAAAATGCAAAAAAAGATCGTTACTTGTACCTACATACTCGAGCGTGTCAGATTTTCATGAAGATGGTTAATCTTGGTGTTGCAAACGTGTTGATCCATTAATCTGACACAAATCAGGGGGGAGTTTATTGATCTGATAGTTTGAAGATGATAACAAGGCATTTTTTTGAAATATCTCCCTTTATGTAGGGGAGACTGGGGAGGGTTGATACGTTTTTGGAATATTTACTTTTGTTAAATGAATAATATGAAGAAACAGGATTTTTATAACATTATATAATTCTTCGATTAATCGTTCAACGAAATAAATATAGAATTCTCAAAACATAAACATCATATTCTGTACAAAACGTTGAACACAAAAACATGCAAACTGTCTCAAGCCTCCCCACATATGGGAGGATTGATACGGTGTACTGGGCACATAAACTGAAAATATAAGCCCCATTGTTATCACTTGCAAATGTCATATATAAACATTTTTGTGCCATTTCTAACGCGGTCACATTCTTCGTGGCACCATTGCGAGCACACCTGACGCCTGATCTAGAATTAGTAGATCAGAAGGTAGGTCAGCAATGATACTGGTTTGCTTTGGTCCCGTAGGTGCAGAAACATGTTCAGAAGGTAGGTTGGATGGTAAAAACGCCTTTATGTAGGCCTGTCCAACCAGCTCCGGAATATTTTTTAAAGATGATACATGTATCAGGCCTCCCCACCCTAAATGTCTCAAACCTCCCTGAAAGCAAGTTTTAAAGTAATTTATGTTTTCATTTTATACCCATACATTTTGGCAACCTAATGAAACAGTAAATTAAGTAGTTTTATGCATATTTCCAAGTCAGATGTTTGTTTATGCCGAAAAATTAATGCATGATCATTAAACCCCTTAGGTAACGTGAGTAAATACTTACAATTTCTCACCTCGAAACACTCTTTGTTGAATATTTCACGAACAAACTACTGTTAGCCTTACAGGTTAAGGTCACGTAGTGCCTTCTACCAGAGAGTAGTGTTCACCAGTATATCTCTTTTGAAAACGGCTACATATCGCGGATATAAGCCTGTATCAAGCCTCCCCATGTATCAATGCTCCCTAGTCTCCCCTACCTCTTATCGTTTCTGTTTTCATTATGAAAGTTTTAGATAATAAAATTCTATACAACTTTTGTCTGAAGCATTTTTTGATACCCCAAACCGTTTTTGAGCTAAAGGGTGATAAGAGCGAGGAGCTTAGCCACACATGGGAAAGACCAAGGTCAAGGTAGAAACCCAGTCTAATGCACATTCATCGCCATATATCTGAAAAACGTTCGAACGTGACAAAAATTGCTTCGGACAAAATTTGCAGAAAATGTTATGCTCTACAACTTTTATAATGAAAGCGAAAACAATTTGTAGCCCAGGAGAGGAGATAATTCAAAAATGATTTTTGTTACCTTTATGGCCAATTTTTGTTGTTTCGGTTGCTGAAACTGTCAGATTATATTTTTTCCGTTATTCTGAAATCATTAGCTTCAAATCAAGAAAAAATGCCACTGCATCGATATGATGTTGAAAATATTGAAATAGGTACTCAGAATTAAACATTATATGTGATCCATGTGACCCATTGATTGAAGGTTTCCACTTTTACATTCGGTCATGAGATAATGCTTCAGAATCTCATTTTGTCTCTTGTATTCAAAAAAATCCGAGACAATTCTACTCAATTTAGAGGCACCTGTTTCAAAACAAAACCTTTTTTTTTCCAAACCAATAGCAAAATAAAAGTGTGCAAGGCAAGAAAATAACAAAAAATACGTTAATAAAATACGCATGCGTCGTAACGCTTCACGTTATTACCGCATGATGTTACGGTTTTCCATATCTCTCTATTAATAGAAAAGAGTAGTGTGAAAAATTTTTAATATTTATAATGCAAGTTTATGAAAAAATGCAGTCATGTTGGAATTTGATGATTCTTCATATCTCGAAGAGAATTTTCGGTGACAAGGTAGAGAGTTATTTGTACGACTATCAACGTGTAGTAATATACCATTCGCATTTATGTTTCTGCCTTACATGGAAATATTTTATTCACATGAATATTTATAAAAGCTCACTTCTATTCCTATATTCATAATTAACCAGATTTAAAAACCAAATACTTATTAGACGTAATTTCTCTCAAAAAATTAATATTTTTAACCAAAGATTATAGAGTAGAAAGATGGGAAACGCGACGACTAAAGCTATTTGAGCGCCATCTCTGTGTCACGAGTGTTTTTAAGACGCTAGGACTGGTTAAAATATTGATTTGAATGCCATTTGCAGAAATACAGTGAAACCTCTACTAACGGACACCTCCTTTGAGCGGACACCTCTATTGAACGGACGCATTTTCATAGTCCGGAATTCGTAAATGCAAATCCTTCAGATAGTACCCTCTCTTGGCCGGACGCTCCCTTGGACGGACGCGGACACCTATTTTTGGTATACATATATGAAATTTTTTAAGATTTCAGACGTCAATTTTGATCAAAGAGGTTTTGAATGTTTTGATTCTTATTCCGCTTTTTGTTTATCTGGCTCGTTCTAGTTGCTGATTTTTGAATTTTTCGTCTTATTTCTTGGTGAAAACATCAAAATTTTGTTCGAAAATTATTGAATGGTAAAGAACGGTGGATCAAATAATAAAATGTATTTTACGTGATTAAGTTTTTCACTCAACTAAGGAAAATGGAAGCTTAAGTATTAAAAATCGTAACATGTGAGTCGGTCATTCATTGATTCTAATTTTCAGTGCTCCGAAGTGGATAAAATTCTCAGGGCTTGAAGAAAATTACTTCAGCAAACACTACTAACTACACCATATGCAATGAACATTTTACTGCAGGTCAATTGAGAACTGTTCATCGACGTAAATTGTTGTATGCAGAAAGCATCCCTTGCATGAACGGCCTATTAAGGGGAAATTATGATCTTTATAGGTCCATTCAATGATTCTCAATTACTACTCTTTCAATATATTCAGAAATGCAGAGGTTTTATTTATTTCCATTTGGGAACCGAGTGACTGTCAAATTATTGTTTAGACAGTCAAAGTTTTATGAAACCTGCTTTGAGTGTTGTTCATTCAAATCAATTTGTATATTGTGTCATGAAGAGACCATACAGGTCTTGCATATGTCTGTAAGGTTTTTTTTAGTGTGGTTCTGAAAATTCTTTAAATAATACCTATATATGTAAGTAACTGGAATATGTATGCTTTGATGGTATATTGAATATTGGTTCATATTAATTTCTGATATATGTATATTTTACAAATTCAACTAAGTTCATTAATTCAGAACAACCTTTTGTACAGAAACAACACCTTCGACGTATAGCAGATCATACCATATACTTTAGTGTCCTAGTTAAAGTTTCATTTATTGCCCACTACATATTTCAATTTTTGTAAATTTTTTATGAATTGCAAATAAACATATAACACATCCAACAGCGTTTTTCGTTGATATCAATTGATTCCAAACAATGTTTAGATGAAAACTAACATCCTGATCACAAAACAAAACCATACTTTTGTTTTGTCGCTCAGGATGTTTGTTTTCTGATAGAAACAAAGTCAATATTGAAATGCAATACGAGAAATAGAATTCGAATTTCGCGCCCCACAATTAAAAAACAGAAAACTGTTATCAAAAAATTTTCCTGTATTGACAGTGCGTTTTTAGCGCCATCTCATTGTCACGCGTGTTTTCACTGGCCAAAATTAAGTCGGTTTTTAGTACTAGCGATATGAGGGCGTTTCCTATCTTTCTACTCTATAATCTTTGATTTTTAACGTCAAGCTACGACGACAGCTCAATGACACGAACACAGATTCTTATGTTTTCGATATATTGTTGAAATCTGTTATGAATTACATTTCTTTTCAATTCACTGCAGAGAAACAATAAATATAGAGCACAAGACATTGAAATATTCCAGGAGAATACAAACGGAAATTTGTTTGCAAGACATGAAAAATCGTGCGCTTCGGTGAACCATTAAGTCCGTCACCTCGTAGCCAAATTTCGTAGCTACGAGCTATTAGCCATGCTCTAGCTGAGTATTCGTGAACGAAGTGTACGGTGAAAACAAATTTATATTAAGGGTAGAATTAGGTACTCCCTAAAGCTAAGGAATACTCACATAGGGGCTTGTTTAGGGATCGTTGGTGAAAACGGGCATTACTGCTTAGTAACCTCCGGAAGTGCGGCCCTGGAGCACAGAAAAACTTGCTTCCACAGGAACTAAGCTCAAATCCTCAGCTGTGATTCTACGGTAGGCCAAAAAATTTTCAGTACGCCCTCGAAGGATGCAACGAATCCTGGCAGGCATTCCAAAGTTTCTCACATATAAACGAAGATTACTCGCGCAAAGTTGAACCCTGACCCAACTCAATTAGCCGAAATTCCTTCCTGGGAAAAGCGAAGAATAACTCGATTTATGCCCGGATTAGAAACGGCCGGAAATGCAGTCGTACGACGGGGCGTCCGTTCTCTCAGTTCATGTGAGAAACAGAAATCTTTCTGGGGCAACGTAGTCTTAATCCAGACTAATGCCAGACTACGTCGCTATGTGTATTTACCCGGCTAATGTAATGAATGGATGCCTTTGCAGCTTTTCCTCCGTGCAGTTTAAATTGCGAAAAGTAGCGGTGCACGTGGGCGTAAACTGAGGGGGGGGGAGTTCCGTCGGGTAATTCCAGCTTCATCTATATCTATAGAACTTTCGATTAATCACTTCGACTCCGGAGATTACTTTGGAGAAACAACTTCGGGATATATGTGAGTTTTGCTGGAATTGATGGCATCATCGGTGGAGTGAAATTGAAAGAAATGATGGAAACTCCGAATTATTGAACTCAGGATCTTCTGCGAGCTTGTTCAAATTCATATCTGGGATGTCATGCAATCCAGTAATGAACTAGTCAAGTTCCAATTTTCAAATCTATATACTAATGCTCGTTTTCACCAACGATCCCTAAACAAGCCCTTAGCTAAGTATTCCTTAGCTTTAGGGAGTACCTAACTCTACCCTCAATATGAATTCGTTTTCATCGCACAAAGGTTCACTTTGTTAAGGAATACTTAGCTAGGGGATGGCTAGGAGCTCGTAGCTATGATCTTTGGCTACGAGGTGACAGTCATTCATTCATTTGCTATATCCCGATGCCGGGAATGAATCTACAAAAAGTCGAAAAAAGCGAAAAAACAGAAAGAAAAAGGAAAAAAAATAATAAATAAAAAGGAGGTGCGAACAGACTTATAATTTTTCAGGTCTAATTGCGACTGTGTGCTCTCCTGTGACTGTAGAGACCCAACCGTGACCTACATATCCTACCACATTCCGAGCATGGATAGTCACCAACCAGATCTGACCGCCGCTGTATCCTTCTCGATTCTCTATTATAACTGTGTACCAAAGACCTCCACTGTAACCTGTCGAACGCTAGTTGTTCCCAGTTATGATTGGCATTAACTAATTTTAGGGATTGATGTAGTGTATCCTTAAACCACTTATACTGGCCTCTTGGTTTCCGGGCTCCCTCAGTGAATTCGCCATATAGAGCTATTTTGAGGAGTCTTGTGTCTTGCATCCTCAGAATGTGGCCGCTCCATCTGAGTCGGGCCCTCGTTACTTGAGTCTCAATTGTTGTACAACTCGCGCGCTGCAAGACTTCTGCATTCGAGACTTTGTGGAACCATCTGATGTGCATTATCTGTCTTAGATGACGTTGTTGCGTTTGTTCTAGCTGTTTAATATGTCGCCTGTAAGGCGTCCAGCTTTCGCTTCCGTAAAGAAGCGTTGAGAGGACAAGGTGACAGACGTAATAGTTCACCCAATCGCAAGATTTTTTATATCTGGCAAACAAATTTCCGTTTATATTCTGCTGGAATATTTCAATGTCCTGTGCTCTATATTCATTGTACCTCTAAAATAAATTAAAAAGAAATGTATTTCATAACAGATTTCAAGAATATTTCGAAAACATAAGAACCTGGGCTAGCGACACTGATCTGTCGTCGTAGTTTCACGATAAAAATATTACCATTTTCTCAGATTCGGCCCTGATAAGAAAATATAGCCATTTTAAGTTTTCATAATGAGCTGTGCCATCGAAAAAAAAACAAAATTACCTCCAGAATAACTAGCTTGATCTGTGACACTACACATCTGTGGATCTTTTAAACAGAGTTGTATTCGGCCAAAGTACCCAAATTTTCAAATTTCACAAATGTTTTTGTTTCAATCAAACTACTCGAAAATATTAAAAATACTTTTATATTACAAAACGTTAAAGTATTCATTGAATAGCGTCCAACTTAGTTTCAAGACTTCTTTGAATTTTCGGTATTTTTATGGAACGTGATGGTCATAATGAAAAAACTGGAAAACGTGAATGATATTTTGTGTTCGAAAAAATTAATCAAATAAATGAAAAACTACATTCCGAAATTCATTTTATTCGATAGATAGAACTAAAAATAACATTTCTTTATGGTTTTTCAACATCCTGTATCTTTTAAACCGAGTTGATTTGAAAAAACTGTTTCTTTTGAACCCAAGAATCTACTGTTGAAATATTTGTACGAGTCGCAAACTCAACCTGTATAACAAGAAATACATTTTTTTATATCTATTAATAGTTGAAGAAATTATTAAATTTGGCTAATACTCCTGAAATTCATTGAATATGAATATCCCCAATGGATTCGAACGGTAGCATGTGGGAAATATTCCCCTACCAACTTACAACCATAAGCTTAGATATGAATGCCCTGTCGTTTTGACTATGCAGATAAATATTTCCACGAAAACGTAAAAAAAAAACGGGAAACAATTCAATATAATGTACGAGTTATCTTTCACTTTAAATATTCACGAGTACGACGCGAGAGAAAAATTGATATTTTAATAATAGATTGCTGTTGTGTTGTTTCCTCTTTGTAGAATGAAATTTTTTACTATACTTATTACCTTCAGGTTACAGTATAATAAATGAGTATAGCAAACAATTCGACATAACCGGGTATTTTAATAGAAATAATTGAAAACATCTGAAAATTGAAATAATAACTGGAAATTGTGCAATGTGATAAAATATTACAGTTTTTTGTAAATAGATGTTGAATGTTGTCTATTTTTGACAACATTTCTAATTTCAGATTTTGGAGGATTATATCCAGAAAAAGGGTATCGACTGCCTAAACGGGTACATAAGAAGAATTAAGTTTCATACTAGTTGGATACTTTTGGTAGCAAATAAAGAAAAATTGCTACTATTTTCTGACCTTTAAAAGTTAAAAAAAATTTTTTCTCGATTTTCAAGAGCAAAATTGATATTTACCGAATTGGGGTTATTTCCTAAGAGAGGAAAAAAATACTTTGGTCATGATTCTAAAACAAAAATTTAATTCCTGGCGAAAAAAATTAAAATCGCATCTCATCTTTTTGAAACCCTTCTTAAAAGTGTCACTCAACAAATTCTATCAGAACATCTTTTTTATATTCCCATGAACTCACTTCTAGAAATTGTTCATTGGAAGACAAAATCTGTACCGAGTTGAGAAAAACTTACACATTTTTTCAGTCTTACAGCTTACAGACAACGTTTCGACGACTCACCTGAAACAAAAAAAAAAGATTAAGAAGATATTGATGAAAAGAGAATGAAATATGAAAACTCAAAGAGAAAATCGTGGGATATAAATAAAAATGTTCTGGTCATTTGCAGAAGTTTTCAACAATTTAAGGTTCAAAAGCGTTCCCTAAAATGTTGGGCAACATTTGAGTGTTCGTCTGTCAACGATTCACTCCACGGAGTGTTCTAAATTAAAGATTGCTTTTCATTCTTTTTTTCACTCCTCTATGTAACAAGAAACGAAGTAACTGTAGATGACATCTGAACAGTTATGTTCATCATCATGGTAAAAAAAAATATGGCTGAAATCGTCAAAAGGGTTTAAGAGAAAATGAACTACAAACTTCATTGAGATCAACTTAATTATTTTTTCAATCTCAGCAAACTTTCCTGATTATAAAATTATATAGGGGGAGAAGCAATAATGAATTCTACTTCTATAAATTCTCAATCATAACACACTTTCCGAGAAAATCGAAGAACATAAAATTAAAAAAAAGATCTAAATGTAAAAACATTCAACAAACAAATAAAAGATCGCCGAATGAGTTCTGAACGTATAAAAACATCGTCTTCGAGAGAAATGAGGCACTTGGTGTCAAAGTTTCAGATGTAGAGATTTCCGAAGCTGTACCATTACACGCTTGTAGGTCCTAAATAAAAGTCAACGACTATAAAAACTGCCGTTATAGTTAGAGTTAATCTTCCGACCCGTGGAAACGGTAGGGTTAGATCCTAAACCTGCCGAAAGAATGGCAACGGGCATTATCAGTAGGTAATGGTGGATCCTACCACTCTCCCGAGCTAGTTCGCTTTAACGTTTATGTTTTTCTCTAGAAACGACGGAAGTGTAGGGTGGATCTATATGGAGCCACGTGAGATAACGATGATCCAATTATCCCTTTCAGCGTCCAGATTTTTCTATCGGAATTCGTGGTGGACTGAAAATATCGTTGGTCAAATGAATGACACAGTACAACTTTCGATGGCGTGCTGGGAAATCATGATACCTAACTCCTGAGATGGTTGCGTTAATGTGGATAATAAGATCAGTGTGTCCATTAAAACATATGCATTTCCAATCGCACGCTGAACCACCTTCGAAAATAGTTGTTGGCATCACCGAATGTTCATTATACCGTTGACCCCGTTCTCGCCACAGCAACGTTCGTCGATCAGCCACCGATATGAGTATATGTAGCACTCACACTAGTACGATAGCGATTCCAGTCATTACCAACTAAACTGCTCCACAAGAGTTAGGGATATCGTATTCAATCGTTTTTAAAAGTATGTAATCTTCGAGAAAATAGATGTAAAATCATTTAAAACTCAATAACAACTTGAATCGATCCAATAAAAATCAGTATGAGACATTTCGTCAATCTGGTCGCCTTTTCTCTGAAGTTTGGTTCTTTGCTATGCTTCATGAATGTTCTTATTTTGAAATGAAGTCGGTTTATCAACGGCTTCGATTTGAAACGAGTTTTCTGAAAATGCCAAGACGTAAATTAACAAACGCTGAGGCTAATAGGGCTATCGGAATGCTACAGGGTGGACTAACTCAGGTTGTTGTAGCGGAAAGGCTTCAAGTCAGCCAAAGTGTGATCAAAAAGTTGATACTCTTTGGTGCGATATCTCGACTTTGGAATAGGTTCAGGGAGACAGGTTCCGTGTTGGAAAGACCAAGGCTTGGTGGGCGACGGAAAACAACACCTGCTCAGGATCGTTTCATCACCTTTTCGGCGAGAAGAAACCCTACATCTACGTGTAGAATGCTACGGAATACTCTTCAAAATGCAGATGGGGTCCAAGTTTCCAGCGAAACCATAAGACGACGTTTGAGAGAGCTGAATCTAGGTTCTAGACGTCCATTAAGAGGAATTCCATTAACACGTGACCATAAGCGTCAAAGACTGGAATGGGCAAGGCAACATATCAATTGGAACGATCAATGGCGTAGTGTATTTTTCACTGATGAATCCAAATATGGACGATTTTCAGATTCTCGAAGAATAAGGGTATGGACAATCCCACGCATACCCCGTAATCGTCGCTATTTCCAAGAAGTCCATCCATTCCGAGGGGGCAGTGTTATGGTATGGGCCAGGATATGTTTCAACGGGCGCATAGATCTACACATTTGTCCTGGGAATATGACCACCTTACACTATAGAGAGCATGTCATTGATAATGTTGTGCCAAATTTTCACGCTGCTATTGGTGAAACTTTTCAATTTATAGACGATAACGCTAGACCGCACCGTGCAGCCATAGTTGAGAATGCGCGCGAGAAGCTTGGTATTCCACATTTACCAATACCTCCGCACTCACCAGATTTGAATTGCATAGAACATGCATGTGATATGCTCCAAAGAAGATTAGATTAGATAATCATCAACCTATCCCAGAATCCTTAAATGATCTGAGAGAGCTTCTGCTCCGTTTATGGAACTAAATTCCTCAAGAAATAGTCAATTTCAAAGCAGAACAATCGTGTTTTGAACTTGTTGTTTATTGTATTTATTTATTTATTGCATTTTTAGTGATTATTGTGCTTATTTATAGATTTTATATTTGTCATATTTATTATTACATTGCTGTATGGATACAGCAGATTCTTATATTGACGAGTGCAAACGATAAATCATTGTAAAGCATGAATAAAGATTACTATTTACTATTTACTTCTCCATCTGTTACTTTCTGTTGGCGATTCTTCTGATGAGATTAATTACTTTGAAGTTACCTTTCCATAAAAAAAAAATTGACCTTGGAATAATCTTGAATTGAATAAAATTATGTTTTCTGAAATCCGATGGAACAAGTTTCGAACGAAAGTTTCCATAAAGAAATGTCCCTAATCGATTGGATTGGTAAAAAATTGCCATTTTGTGTATTCAGTGAACCACCCTGTGTAGAGGGTGTCTCCGACCGTAACATATAACAAATGTAAGAAACCAATAAATTAAAATAACAAATCACCAGGATAACACAATCAATTCCGTAGGGTGTTGTGGGCGCAAACCTCAACCTTCCAGGGAAAATTTAGAGGCGAATCTGTGTGGGAAACGATACGTCTGTGCAGAGATTTAAGAGGGGTCTGGGCAAGGGCCGCTAAAAGGCATACACCGACATACAGTGCCTCTCACGAAATTCGAGATAAACCTTTTTACGATGATTGTCCGGTCAGATTTTCCGACCTGAAAAATCCGTTCAGTTTAACGATTTAGTCACGTATCTCATTGTTGGCTCGCAAAGAGCTTCGCCCACCTATGTGCAATGAGCCGGCATTCCTCGTGGGAAGCGCGATAGCTTCATCTTATTACCCCCGGTAATGGAAGATTTCTGGCTTGGTGCAGTCGTTTCTACGATGCCAAATGCGGATACGTTCCGAAATGAGAACCCGATAGGTTGATCGGCAGGAGATTTTAGGTTGCCTCGCGTTGTCTGAAATGAAGTCCCGCGAAATTCCGCGAACTGCATCGATCGATATACAGAGTGTGGCACTTGAAAGGACGTCCAAAATCGATGCTCACTGAGAAGCTATGTTTTTTGAATTTTGAAACAAAAATTTCAGGGTCGTTTGTCCATCGTAGGTTCATGTTTGTCCACCCTTTTTTTCATTTGTCCAAGCACCGTTTTAGGGATATCGGAAAAGAAATTTTTTCGGTTCATTTTCTGAGCAGAACCCCCCAAATCGCATGAACTACTTTCGTACAGCCAGCCTCACCACGCAAACTGTCAGATTAACATGAATTTATTTTCAGAGACACGTAGGACAGTCTCTTAATATGACACGCTCGAATAATGTACACCTGATGATTTTTTTTACATCTTTGAGATGTAAAAGACCCTTTCCCCACCGCACTTTCCCACTAAAAGTGCATATCTCATAGAACATTTTTTTTACCATCTAATCTTCAAAATCCAATAGGTCTCCATGACGCTCGAGTAAATTCCGATTTAGAATCGTCGGCTCCCAACTACACTGCGCAAAAAAATTAACGCACATTCTGAAAATCTCAATTTTAATGAAAGTTAACTCCACATTGACTTTATAACTTATTTTTTATGTTCTCTCGGGAAGGTTTTGAACGAAACAAGACACATTAAATGGAAGAAACATTCAGGATTTCACCGAATCTTATGTGAAAGAAGAGAAAGTGATAAGTGATTTAATACTTGGTATTTCCACCCCTTGCGTTAATTACAGCTCGGCAACGACGGTTCATACTCAAAATGAGTGATCTTAAAATGTTCTGATCTAATCCTTCCCAGATTTCTCCCAAGTCATTAAGAGTAGCTGGATGATTTTCTGAACTTCTCAGCCTTCTATTGAGGTTGTCCCAAACCTGCTCAATCAGATTGGGATCTGGACTTTTTGCTGGCCATTCCATTCGAGAGACTTCAACCTCTTCAAGGTACTTCTAAACGATGCGCGTACGATGGGGTCTGGCATTATCGTCCATAAAAATTAAATTTCCACCAATGTATGGGGCAAATGGCACTACATGCTCTTCAAGAATGTTCCTTATATACTTATCCAGCATTCATAGCTCCACTATCAACGACCACTAGGTCTGTGCGAGCAGTCAAAGATATTCCACCCCATACCATAATCGATCCTACCCCGAAACCAGTAGTATTCAGGAAATTGCACTGAGCATATCTTTCATGTGGACGTCTGTATACAAGGGAACGTCGATCACAATGGTAGAGGCAGAATCTAGACTCATCTGTAAAGAGATCTCTTTCCCAATCGGCCTCTTCCCAATGGATACGCTCTCTCGCAAAATCCAAACGCGCCCTTCGATGGGCTGGGGTAAGAGCTGGGCCTCTTGCCGCGACACGAGGCCTTAAATCATATTCTCTGAGGCGATTTTTTATTGTCTGAGTGCTAATTTGCACCTCATGAGTTTGCTCAAGCTGAATTTGAAGGAGGCGAGCGGTTGCAAACCGTTGTCTCAACGAAGAAACTCTCAAGTAGCGTTCTTGAATGGCAGTTGTTACCCGTGGTCTACCCTGTCCTGGTCTTCGGACATTCATACCTGTCTCCCTGAATCGCTGCAACATTCTGGACACACTTGTATGGGAAACTCCAAACCTTTCTGCAATTCTTGTGTATGTCCATCCTTCTTCTCGCAAAACTACCGCTTGGGCACATTCCTCTTGGGTCAAATTGCGTGTTTCGCGTTGCATAGCGATCGAGTGTAGAAAATCAAACGAAAGAAAAACTATTGATCACTAGAATTGATCGAGAACTACTGATTTTAGAATGGAGCCAATACATTCAAAATCTGATAATATCATCTTTTTTTATTCCTGCTGGGAAAAAACATCTGTATTGAAGAAAACCGTTGAAAGTGGATAACATATGCATGCATAATTCTTATAAAAATAATTTTATCATTGAGAACACCTTCAGTTGTAGAATAAATTTGAGATTTCCATAATGTGCGTTAATTTTTTTGCGCAATGTAATTGTGAAGTATTTCATAAAAGCTTTCAAATGATGCAAGTAGAGGTTTCTCACTTATGAGTATCTAAAGTTGGCAATATCATTCTTCCTCTTTACTATTGGAAAATTTCCAAATGTTTCTTCGTACAAATTTCATTGAATTGTATATGTATTTATTTCGGACATATGCCAACACTATATTTTTCCAAAACCCACACTGTATTATGTACAAGTGACCAAGAAATTGCACCTTATATCTTATTGTAGTAGAAACGAGTACTTGGATACGGTATCTCAACCTTAATATTGAAGACTGGATCATTTTCTGAACGGCTAATAATGCTGAAAGCAAAACAATACAAGTAACGTCTGAAATAGTAAGTGCTGAAATAATCCCATAGTCCGTCGCCTCCTTGAGATTGACACTTCGCCACTCCATTCCCCTTCAGTCACAACGAACGATAGTCCTAATCCAATTAGATTCGCCCATTATCTCCACTCATAACAACACATTAAGCCTCGAAAGATTCTCCTCAATACACCCAAATGACCCTACTCCACGTCTGTCCATGCGGAATTGATGGAGACAATGGGAGAAGTTGGGATAGGAGCGTCCGACCGATAGGCATTTACAGTTCACTTACGAGGCACACCTTTGGCCTCTGTTCAGCTCCAAGGGGGCCGCGGAGAGCATAACCGACCGTGCAAAAAGTTCCTGTGAATTTTGGGGTCGGAAGACGATGAGTCAGGAAAGTCGGGGATCATTCAACAAAGGAATTTATCTCTGACGTCTCATTAGTTAAATGACTTGTGCAACTTGGCAAAGAAGTTGGGCCATTTGGGATAATTTTTATGAACCATCTGCAAGGCGCTATGTTGTTTCAGGTAGAATAATAAAGTGAAATTATTAGTAGTTGGGGAGCCAACGATGCTAAATCAGGATTTACTAGAGCATCGTGGAGACATAGTGAATTTTGAAGATTAGATCGTAGAAAGAAAAAAAGTTTCTATGATGTATGCTCTTTTAGCGGTGGGAAAAGCGTCTGCAGGTACATACTCGAGCATATCAGATTAAGATACTGTATATGCCCTACGTGTCTCTGGTAATAAATTCATGTTAATGTGACAGTTTGCGTGGTGGGGCTGGCCGTACGGAAGAGTTGAAAATGGTTTAAAAAAATCGAGCATGTCAGATTGTTAGAGGTTATGTTAATTTGGCTCAAAGGAAGCTACTTTTCAAAAGACTGACAATTCGGACGTGTCGCAAAGTGGTCTTTTGGAAATGCAAAAAAATCATTATTTGTACATATTCGAGCGTACCAGATGGTTAATCTCGGCGTTGGAGACGTGTTGACCCATTAATCAGACACTAATCAGGGGGGTTTTCTTAATCTCATAGTTTGAAGATGATTACAAGGCATTTTTTTGACATATCCTCCTTCCTGTACCTCTTCTCGTTTCCGTATTCTTTATGAAAGACGAAGATAATAAAATTCTATTCAATTTTTGTCTTCAGCAATTTTACATACTCTTAACCGTTTTCGAGTTAGAGGGCGATAAGGGCGAGGAGCTTAGCCACACATGCGAAAGGCCAAGGTCAATGTAGGAACACAGTCTAATGTACATTCATCGCCATTTATCTCAAAAACGAAAAAATTGCTTCGAACACAATTTGTAGAAAATGTTATGTAATGTAATAATAATTTGTACTGAAAGAAAAAAGGAGAGGAGATCATTCAAAAAATATGATTGTTTCGTCTTGCTGAAACTGTCAGATTATATTTTTTCCGTTATTCTTGGATCATTAGCTTCAAAATAAGGAAGAAAGCCACCGCGCTCGAGAATCTACAAGTGACGTTTTTTTTTGCAGGTTCAGCGCCATCCACACATTTTCATTACGCTCAAATTGTCAGATTAAGGGAATATATATTTTTCAACATGCAATTAACCACATATATCTTAATCTGACACGCTCGAGCATGTACAATGATAGTTTTTTTTACTTTTCTGACAGGCTGTCCTACATAATTACCCCTATATACAGGTCAAATTTTTGAAAGAGGTATTATACAGGGTCCAAGATATCTCCCCTTATATTAATCTGACACGCTCGAGTAAATCCCGAATTTCCCACTTGGGCTCCCCAACTATAGGACATTATCGAATACAGAAAGACTTTTTTTGGACTTTTATTCAGAAGAAAATCACAGCAATATCAAGTCATGCACATAAGATATGATAAATATCGAGGTTGAGGCAAATACCTTTTGCAGATGCATCACAATAACTCCAATGGACTATACACTATACATAGAGAGATTAAGGTTCTGAGTCATTTTTAATCGTATTTGAAGAAAACCACCTTCTACTCACCCAGAAACCACTCAATACAAGCGTCACTCTTGACTGAAGCTTACAGCCGTTTCAATACCGAAATGTCGGTGCAAATGATGATAATACTTTTTCATGATATGACGTGGAAATATAGAAAGAAAACGCAATAATATGGGATCGCAAATCTTACTCGGAAAGTACAGGGTGTGGCAGAGCGATTGATGAATTTCAAAGCGGTATTGCTCAGGCTGTGGTGGGGGTAGGTAGGTGATGGGGGGGCTCTTTGTGTGCCTTAGGGTCTGTAAATTTTATTTTGCACTACTATTTGTAGGTACCGAAATGAATCAGATCTAGATAAATTTAAACTATTTACCTCTCATTCACAAATTTGACCAACTCGTCGAAGCCTTTTCAGCACTTCATTCGATAAACAACATTTTGGCACGAAAGTTCAAAGTATTTTGAATCATCTTCTTTATAACTTCAACGAATTTTTATGCTACGCCACTGCTAACGGATTCAGCTCTGTCAATGGCACTCGATATTGCCAACCAATACGTCATACTTCCATTCGGCTTTCAACTGAACTACTCTCCTCAATTTGAATTACATTTCAATTTTCTGATTGCTGTTCAAAAAAAGAAAAAAAAAGCACTCATTTGACAAAAACCGATACAAAAAATCGTTTCTCCTTAAACACATCCAGCCCCGAGCGGTTAATTTTGTGCACACCGTACTCATGAAAACCGTGTAGTGTAGAGGAAGGAGGATTTTTGTCGTTTACATAAGAGCTCGCGTTCGAATCTGCTGAAATATGGATCCCCAAAAAAAAATCTCAACCTCTTCGTGAGTCTCGCATCATTAATCAAGCAAGCTGTCCTGACAAACGTCGTCCTGAGGAAGTTTAATATTCCTCCGGAAGTTCAAGTGAAACTACGATCTATAAATAAGGGATGTTTGTACCGTTGAGACGAGTTGGCGAGTTGAAGACCTAGTGGGCCGTAAAGATAACTGGAATAATTGTCAGAGTAGTTTCAGTCTAAATATGAATGATGGGTGCTTGAAATGATATCAGTGGCTGCTTGTCAGGGACGGCAGGGCTGGCACTGCCGACCCAAGAAATAATAATTGAACAATGTGTAATTCCCCTTAAATTAACTTTGCCAGACTAAAACTTTTCATTACTTATTCTCTTTTTCCTGGTAATATAATCCAAAAAATTCAAAACTCGTTTCTGCCTTTTATTATATGGATGTGGTATTGTCGGTTCAATACACAGGGTCGGCAGAATGTACTTGGCCGTACTTTGGAGTTCCTATCGGAAGTCCGAAAGAATTAGTAGTATTGATAGCGTTGAATGAACACAATTATACAATGTTGAAGTATGGCAGCCAGAAAGAACATACATATAGCACCTCATTGACGTAACCATAGCGGCGGTAATGTAGTATCGTGATTTGATTGTAGAGCCTAGTAATTGGTTCCTTTGCGGCAGCCTTCGGCGACAATTTCATCTTAATCGGCCACAATGCTCCTTCACACCGAGTCAGAATCGTCAACGACTGCAGAGAATCGCATGGAATTAGCCGAAAGAATTGGCCTGTTCCCTCTTCGGATCAAATTTGTACTGAACATATCTCATCTGCAATGTCACAGCAATAACACCGCTTACCTAACCCACCGCAGACATTTCAAGAATGATAATATTTTATTTTAACATAAAAATATTACAAGTCACGTCAGAAAATACAGATTTCATTTCGAAAAAACTCTTCCAGAGAGTATAAGGTATTTTAAAATGAAATATTTTTCGAATTGTTTTCAATTTTTTTTCCGTTAAGCTTTTTTGGGTCCCAGCAATCGACTCCTTGTTGAACGAATATTCTCTGATGATAAGGGATGTTTAGTTCATCTCTACTTCTTGTGTCAAACCGATGGAACAATAGCTGGCCTCACAATGGCGAATAAAGTGAGCGCACTACAATGCGCTAGAGGAGGCTTCACTTGATATTCAACCTTGATTTAGGGTGATTGTAATAAAAGTTGGAACTTTTCTTAAGCCTTCAGATTCCAGTAGATCTTTATTTAATGTTTAGTTCTCAACTATGTTGTCGCTTGGTGTTACATTTCACATTTCAGTTAACCGTATGTAGACAACATACACACAGGTACATACAGGGTGTTTTCAAAGGTGAGGCTTTTTTTGACCGAAGGTAGAACTCATCAAAATAAGTCGTTTAACCAAAAATTGTCTATATAAAATATCCAAGATGGCTTAGATACAACTCCTACAAGTTCGACAAAATTTCATTGGATTTCAAGTACGGGACTGTGGAAAGTGACTTCGGCATCGCAAAAACGAAACAGAACATAAACATATGGCTGGACAATGAATGGTTCAGTACCAAGTTCATCTGATTAAATGCATCAGGTCACTTTTGAGAGAGTCATAATTGCTGTATCGTGCAAAATCGTGAAAAATAAATGTAGAAAATCGAGGCAGTTTCTTGAAAATGCTTGTGTTAGTTATGTATGCTATTATATTTCCCCATTTCATCCCATTTCTACGACGATTGTTGGAGAAGATGGTGAAAAAATTCGTGAGTAATTTGGACGAATTTTATTGGTGAGATTTTGAACTATTATTCAATTTTTTACATTTGTATTCTAAGTCTATTCTGTTAGTTGGTATCGAAATGAGCCTATTCAGAAAATTGTTTAGGTAACAAAAAATAATGAGAACAATTCGGCAATCCCAAGTTTCCACTTGTCTTGTGTGAAGGACGATAGGTTATGATGATCGTATTAGAGGTCATAAAAGTGTGTAATATTTTTAAAGATTTTCATTCTGAAAAAATAAAACCATATCACCTTCAATAGTTACTAAAACACTTCAACGTTAAGGTAAAAATTTCGCAGAAGACCACACAAAACGAAGTTATTATAAGACAAACCTCTGCAATTGATTTCTAAGAATCACCTCAAACTTATACAACAACAATAAAATATAGAAATTGTGATATTGTCCTAGATACAAAGAGCTCGGTTTTTCTGATTCTGGCCGGCACACAAAAAGCATTCACCTGAAGTTCACGACAATAGGGAGACGAGTTCACAGCCCCTAAAAACGTCGGAATCTATACTTCGAGAAAAACTCTTCCGTATGTTTGGAGAATGGCATCCATGCGAGGCGCTCTTCAAGTTCGAAACCATTTAACTCGACGCGAAACAAAGTTCGTACATGAACTCGGATCTGTCCCCACATTCTTCTCGAATTATAAAGGGCCAAATCCCCCTCTCGGAAGGACATGCATGTAACGGATAACGACGAAAATATAAAAAAAAAGGAAATTATGTACCAGTTTCTCGGTCACGTCTGAAATGAACTGTCAGGAAAATGTGTGTGTTAGGATAGTTGCGAACCGGAAAAATAATATGGAAATAATGGAATACGGTAAGAGAAGCCAACGGATTTTTCCGCCAGTATTGTTCATAAGCTCAAGACCGGGGTGTAGAAAGAGCACCAGAAGGAATACCAATCTTTGTTTCCTCCTATATGTACTGCATGAATGACCTTACATCAGAGAACTCTAGCGTTACTACGAACTAATACCTAATACACAGCGCAAAAAAATTAACGCACATTATGGAAATCTCAAATTTATTGTACAACTGAAGGTGTTCTCAATGATAATTATTATTATCAGAATTATGCATGCATATGTTATCCACTTTCAACGGTTTTCTTCAATACAGATGTTTTTTCACAGCAGGAATAAAAAAATATGATATTATCAGATTTTGAATGTATTGGCTCCATTCTAAAATCAGTTAGTTGTTCTCGATCAATTCTAGTGATCAATGGTTTTTCTTTCGTTTGATTTTCTACACTCGTTCGCTATGCAACGCGAAACACGCAATTTGACCCAAGAGGAATGAGTCCAAGCGGTAGTTTTGCGAGAAAAAGGGTGGACATACACAAGAATTGCAGAAAGGTTTGGAGTTTCCCATACAAGTGTGTCCAGAATGTTGCAGCGATTCAGGGAGACAGGTATGAATGTCCGAAGACCAGGACAGGGTAGACCACAGGTAACAACTGCCATTCAAGAACGTTACTTGAGAGTTTCTTCGTTGAGACAACGGTTTGCAACCGTTCGCCTCCTTCAAATTCAGCTTGAGCAAACTCATGAGGTGCAAATTAGCACTCAGACAATAAGAAATCGCCTCAGAGAATATGATTTAAGGCCTCGTGTCGCGGCAAGAGGCCCAGCTCTTACCCCAGCCCATCGAAGGGCGCGTTTGGATTTTGCGAGAGAGCATATCCATTGGGAAGAGGCCGATTGGGAAAGAGTTCTCTTCACAGATGAGTCTAGATTCTGCCTCTACCATCGTGATCGACGTTCCCTTGTATACAGACGTCATCATGAAAGATATGCTCAGTGCAATTTCCTGAATACTACTGGTTTCGGGGTAGGATCGTTTATGGTATGGGGTGGAATATCTTTGACTGCTCGCACAGACCTAGTGGTCGTTGATAATGGAGCTATGAATGCTGATAAGTATATAAGGAACATTCTTGAAGAGCATGTAGTGCCATTTGCCCCATACATTGGTGAAAATTTCATTTTTATGGACGATAATGCCAGACCCCATCGTGCGCGCATCGTTCAGGAGTACCTTGAAGAGGTTGAAGTCTCTCGAATGGAATGGCCAGCAAGAAGTCCAGATCTCAATCCGATTGAGCAGGTTTGGGACGACCTCAATAGAAGGCTGAGAAGTTCAGAAAATCATCCAGCTACTTTTAATGACTTAGAAATCCAACTCGGAGAAATCTGGGAAGGATTAGATCAGAACTTTTTAAGATCACTCATTTTGAGTATGAACCGTCGTTGCCGTGCTGTAATTAACGCAAGGGGTGGAAATACCGAGTATTAAATCACTTATCAGCATTTCAGTATTTTGAAAATTGTTCATTTCTCTTCTTTCACATAAGATTCAGTGAAATCCTGAATTTTTTTAACATGTTTTAATTTGAAAAACACACAATTTTATTCCCAGAAAATTGAGGTAATTGAAAATCTTTCAAGGGTTATTGGTTGGAAAAATATTAATTTCGTTCCAGACACAGACCCAACCCATCATTCGATGATGACATTACCACAACACGAGATGCATAAAAAAACATTCTTTGTTTCGGGACCTAATAAACTGTTTTTAATTAAAATTGATAACGTATGCATACGAATTAAATTGCATGCGAATATCATCAGCGCATGTGTTCATTTTACCCATATATTTATATTAGATAGGTATTTATCCCTCAGTTGAATAAAACAAAGGGTTGATTAAGCAAGGTAAGAATAAAGTGCCATTGCCTTGATCCCAAAACATTGCATAGTGTCAGTGTTCCTATTGAAAGATTTCACATCTAATATGGATACATTAAGACTACCTCCCGAAATGGAATTCAGAGGAAACTTGTCGAAAAACTGGTCATCGTGGAAGCAGAAATTCGAAATGTTCATGCTGGCATCGAAAAAAGAAGACGAACCGGACCGAGTAAAAATCGCCATTCTACTCAATTTAATTGGAGATGAAGGACAGAAAATATTCAACGGCTTCGGGATGCAGGTCGATAACGACAAATTGTGCGAGGTAATGCTAGCTTTCGAAAAATTCTGCAACACAAAAGTGAACATTGCTGAAGAGAGATACAAATTTCTAAGTTGTGATCAAGAAGAAGGTCAATCGTTGGATGACTATATTGCGAAATTGAAGACACTCGTCATACACTGTAAGTATGAATATGAAGACGATATGCTTCGTGATAAAATCATCCTGGGGATTAAAGATAGTAACCTGAGACAACAACTTTTACAAGTGGAAGATCTCTCGTTGAAGGAAACTATTGAGTTATGTCAAATTCACTTGCTTAGCAAAGAGGAGACGGACGATGTGGTGGAAACCGCAAGTACATCGCTAGCAATCGACAACGCTGAGCGCCCTTCAACAGAGAGGGAGAGTTGCAGTATTCGGGAAAGAATAATTATATTAAATCATGCACCTAATACATATAACTGCTTGAAGTGCAATACACGTCATTCGATGGGAGACTGTCCAGCATATGGTCATAGGTGTGACCACTGTAAAGAACTCCATCATTACGAATCTGGATGTAAAGTAAAAAAAAGGAAATATCGTTAACGTAAGCATTCAGATTATTGTTTAAACATTCGTACAGTAGTACGAATCAAACTATGTTCTGAGAAAAAAATTGAAAAAGAATTACCCACAAATTTATTCAATCGTTAATTTTATTTCAATTGAATATCCATTAAAAGTTCGCTGTTAACATTAACATGTTTGAGGAGAAAAATTATAAATTCTTCGTTGTGCACTTCATACAATAAAAAAATTCCAAAATTTTCGGAAAATTTCCAGCTAATCTGTATTGATTTCCATAAGTCAATAGTGCCCATGCTGAACTTAGATACTGAAATCAAATATTGGTGTGGAAAGGTTAGAGAAAGAGAAATCAAGCAGTTAAATAACTAATAATGTTGCAACAATTATTCCCTCAGGTAGTGAATTTTGCGAAATTTGAAGTGATTTTTACTCGATGTTGCTAAAACTTCATTCGATATTTCAAGTTTGCTACTTCATAGGGTGATTCACCACGACAATGAACTTCCCCCAAAATATATTACCTCTCCAACTTCCGGTTATACCGGAAACTACATAGTTTTTATTTCAAATGGCACAAGTATATCTTGCTTTGTTAGATAGCTGATTTTATAGCAATGTCAAGAGTATGTCCAACTCTTGTTGCTAAAAACTCAACAGTTTGTGAGTAAATCTTATAAAAACCTTAGTTAAGACACTTCCCCTCACATAAAATAAAAATTTTCGTAATTTTTGGATAGGTCCATGCAAAACAACATCACTCCTTAGTGATTCAACTTTCGATTAATTATTTTGTTGCTTATTGAAATAATGTTCATAACGCCGCCCATTCTTCAAAAATATATGCATAAAACTGCCATATACAATATACAGTGTGATGAGGTTTACAAAAATTTGATATTGGCTTTTTAAAAGGTGTCAAACTAATAATTTCCTGACAGCATATAAAAAGTAATGGTTTGGCCGAAGACAGCGTTACATATTGCTCAAAATGTAACCATAAACTGCCATATAAAATACACCGTGATGGTAATTTACAAAGATTTTATGCTGGACTTTCACAAGATGGAAAAACTAAATTTCTCTGATAACATCTAGAAAGCAATGGTTTGGCAAAAGGACAGCAACACATATTCTACAAAAATATAACCATAAACTGCCCTACAGAATAATTGACAGTTTACAAAGATTATATGATAATGTTTTCATTTCAAATATTCTGGTAAATATTTATAATTCATCCAAAACATGTTCATCAAAATGTTACAGAAAATTCATCTGATATGAAAATACTCTGCAAAAACACAATAAAAATTTGTAGATGTAACACCTTTGTAGCTTCGAAATCTCTCTGTAATATTTACTAAGTGTAATAAAAATTCTTCAGTGATATATTTATTATATTTTAAGGATTATTATAATGCTAAAGATAAACTGTGTCTTTTACTTTTTATTTCTTCATCCATTCTTTCCGACAAACAACTATTATTACTCTGATGCCTATCTCGAAAAAGAACTTTGCGCAAGGAGCATTTTTTCCGAAAAATGAGATTCAAATTCATATCCAGAACAGTCAGATATACAGAATTTACACAAAGCTTCCTGGCTCCCGGATTTTTTTTTTATATATTTTCACAAATACTAGTCCGCTCAAGCCGAGCTCAAGCTAAATACTAGTAAACCAGAAAATGAATAACCCGATTTTCACTACAATGAGTAAATCAACTACGTGTGTTGCGATAAAAAAAGCTTCAGGTGAGTGGAGTATACTATATAGTATAGTTATAGCTGGGAGGGGTTGAGTTGAATCCGTTACTTGCCAGATGGCGCTGGGTTATTGTTATAATAATTTCAAATTACACCATTATCTAATGAAAAGTTCATCATTTCGTAAATGTTTACCATGGGGGTGAGACTATTGAATTTCCGACCAGTTTTAAAAACTTTTCAAGGAAAATAAAATGCTAAGCGGCTAAAACTGAAATCTTATATGTAGTTGGCTAGATACTTCGCAGGGTAGGCAGAGGCAAGGCAGATAGCGATCAGCCTACCCTACGATGCCTCTATTTGAAATATCTCGATTCGTTCTCTATCGTTTAACGTTTTTGATCGAGGTGGAGTTTGTTTCCTGTCAAGCCAAGTTTGAGTTGTCTCTGTATTGCACAGAATGTTGTTTTCGCTTCTCTCAATTCTCTTTGAGTTATTTTGTTACATAAGCAAAGAAGCCAGGTCAAAGAATTGGTAGCTTCTTTTGAAACTCCGGACGTATCTGATTTGTTGATTGATGCTGCGGAATATTTATCACACGAGGATGGGGTGTTCTGAAAAAATATGCGTAGACTGTACGAAGATGAGTAGTTCGCTGCAGAAGGGATATGATGAGGCTTTTTTTCAAAATAAGTCGTTATAACTCCTAGAGGTTCGACAAAATTTCACTGAATTTCGTACGGGTCTGTGGAAGGTGACTCTGGCATCGCAAAAACGAAACAAAACATAAACATATGGCTGGACAATGAATGGTTCAGTACCAAGTTCATCGGATTAGATGCATCAGGTCATTTTTGAGAGAATCATAATTGTTGTATCGTGCAATTTAGAGTGAACAAAAAAATGTAGAAAATCGAGGCTCTTTCTTGAAAGTGCTTATGTTGGTTATGTTGAAAAAGTGCTATGATGTTTCCCCATTTCATCCCATTTTTACGAGGATTGTTGGAATGTTCGAACAAGAAGATTGTGATGCCCATTGCGAAAAAATTCGTGAATAATTCAGACGAATTTCATTGGTGAGATTTTGAAGTTTTATAACTATTTTTTACACTTGTGTCCTAAGTCTTTTTTGTCAGTTGGTGTCGAAATGCCATTTCATAAATTCGTGTAGATTACTGAAAACTAATGAGAACAATTCGGCAATCCCAAGTTTCCATTTTCATTACCACGTAAATATCGAACGAGCCAATATCCTAAACGAAACCACATGGTCGAATCAGGAGATAAGTTTTTTCCCACTGCTTTGCGATAATTCAGCTGAAAAACGGTCCAGGGTCGTATTAGGATCTATTTCAGTAATCATTCTCAATTTTTTTTCAACTTCGTCATTTTGGTAGTTGTATGTGGGTGATTTTTGGTGAAACGCTTCATTTTGACCAGTTCTACCTTCTGTTGAAAAAAAAACCTCTCCTTCAAATACACCCTTTATGTAGAAAATATAAAAAAATAAATCTGCCGACCCACGATGAATGTTCAAGGGCCGCCACTGAGTCACCCTGTGTATGGTTATCACCGAAGTAGTTGTAGAACATCCTATATCAGCTTTTCTTGCTGTTCTTCATATAAATATATTTCTTCATATAAGAAAATTAGAGGAACATCAAAGAACAGAAAGGGTACGTAATATTCCTTGTCCACTGAAATACCCTCTCGAGCATCCTATACACGTGTACAGGGTAAAACAGGGGCAAAATTGGTGATACCTGAATTAGGTACTACTTTTTCAACCCAACGAGATAGAGGAAAATGCATGGCACAACACGGTCGTCTTTTTTCGAGAAACTAGGTAATAATGCCATCAACTGCATTACTCTATCTTCTTTTGTTTTCGAGTCATAGGTCAAAATTAAAATTTCAACTTTGGTCATTATCTCCGTTTCTGTTTAAGCTAGGATGTTGAAATGAAAACATCATACAGACACATTTAGATACCAATCCAGTGGCATACTATGATTTTTTCCAAGAGGTTTTTTTGCTGAGCTATAACGTAAGGATGTATTTTTTCTTATGAAAACAATAGTTTAAAATGACTTAGAAAGACTGAGAGTGATGTATAATATATTTCTGAAACTAATGTTTTCATAAAAAAAAAACACAACTTTATGTTATATCTCAGTAAATACACCTGTAGGAAAAAATCATTGAACGCCACTGGATTGCTATCAAAAAAGTGAATCAAATAATGTCTTCATTTCAACATCCTAACACAAACAGAAACGGAGGTAATGACCAAAGTTGAAATCGCCCAAATTTGAATCTTGGCCTATAACTCAAAAACAAAAAAAGATAGAGGAATGCAGTTGATGGCATTATTAGTTTCTCGAAAAAAGACGGCATGAATGGTACATTCATTTTTCTCTATCTCGTTGGATTAAAAAGTTGAAGTTTAGGTATCACCAATTTTGCCCACCTGTACAGTATACACTGCGGATATACGTCGTGCCAAATGTAATTAACATACCTAGCATCACGAACAGAAAAACGAAGAAAACAACACAAAGCACTCAAATTTTACAATGATATTGGTTTCGAAAGTTCCACGATGTAGCCTAGATACAGAAAAACGATAATAGACCAATTCGTCGGGATCAAACTCTGACGTGAATGACGATACGGACCCCCTTTATCCATCCCAACTTATTTTTTCGCTCCTCTCTGCTCGCATTCAAATCCCATCTCGTCAGAACTGAACCGAAATGGGGATTCGCACACGGCAAAAGGGCCGAATCCTCATCAGGACCCCGGATATAAAAAGGGTCAATTCCAGGTCGTTTTAGACGGCGGACAATATGCAGTAGCCCGCCAAAACCAGAAGGGGTGGGGCGGTAGAAACAGGCTGTCCGGGACAATAGAACAATGTGCTAACGGGACAATGGGACTTTTATCGCGCGGCTACTACGAGAGGAGCGATTACGACAGAGCGAGGACCTCTTTCTTAGGACGGTCTAGTTTTTCTGGGACACAACTCGACCCTCTTCAAGCGAGGGGAAAGAGAAAGAATTGGCTCAAAAGTTAGTGGAGTAGCAGTTACATTGTGTTACCTAGAATGAGTCCATCATGTGGAAAAATAAGTTTATTGATTTGAATTAATCTATTTTTGAAATAAATGGTCAAGTTCGAATGCTGATCATTATAGGAATAATTGCTTTCTTGAATTATATGTAGAATAGGGAATACTCCTTTAAGCACTTAAAAATGAAAAATAAAATGGGTATTTAAAATTTAAAGCGTTTCATTTCGATTGCACAAGTTGGCAACATCGACTGTAATATGCCTTGATAATAAAGGACAACAAATACATTATCTTGATGAGATCGACAAAGATGGCTGTCAATGAAGTCTGTGACGAACGAGGCCGTAAAATTTTATGGGATTTTTATGGCCGGTTGCAGTTAAGGCTCGCCAGAAAGTACGCGCCTGTAAATCAACAGCTGTTATTTTATAAACAAGCTGATCGGACATTGTTCTGTTCATTGTCTAGTAGGCGCTGTTGCCGAATCTTAAACTCGAAACCAAGCGATTTAAATTATAAAACCCCATATTTGAAGAATGATTTTGAATAGTTTCCGCGGTGCATTTGAAAAAATCATGAATGAAACTCATAATTATTCAGTTTGAGCTTGCATATGCAGTTATAACCCAAATTGAGGAGAATTCCCCATTCAGGGCCGCCATCAGGACCGGCAAACCGGGCACCCTGCCGGGGCGGCACATTCTGGGGGCGGCAAATCAGTTGATAAAACGATACCAATTTTTCCACACCAAATTTTTTTTTCTTGGCGCTTAGTCGCCAAAGTATTCACATATGGTTTTTCTCAAAGTACCGAATAAAAATGCATTTTAAAAAGAAACAAGGGGAATATCGCCAGATGGAAAATGATCAAGAATGCCGCATCCTACTCATAAATAACTATCAAAGTCAGCCTGTAAATATCTCCACTGCAGCGTCCCTTATTTTGATCTCTAGCCAGTCGGTCTCTTTGATAAACTTCACAGACTGTATAGTTTTTGGGACGGCTTCCAAGATAATTCAGAAATAATTTTTATATTCTGTTTGCTAATCTGAATTCGAAAATATTGATTTAATTTAAAATACTCGAGAAGCAAGAGTAACTATCAACCCTTTACAATAGTATATCATGTTTATACGAACTGACTGTTGTAGATTTTCATGCATCTTTTTATCTCTGAAGTTTAGAATTTCAAATTGAATCATATTGAAGGTCAGTTCTACAGGGTGTTCCTAAATTGAACGTACAAACGAAAAGGGGAGATTCCTTAAGTGAGTTTAAGAAAAAAAAGTCCCATAAACATGGGGTCGCAAACGTTTCGTTTTCGAGATACAGAGTGTTGAAGTTTTTTTCTCATAGTATCTACACTTCACAAGATATTCAACTGAAATTTGGCATAGATATTACATTTTAGAGTTCTCACCACGTGACATGGCAATTTCAATAGGAGATCTACAGGGTGATATTTTTTCTGGAACACTGCCACCTGTTCTTCTGCAGAACTTTTTTTTTGGTGAGCAACTGTTAAATTGAAAAAATGTAAAAAGAAGCTTTGTTCTTATACTAAACTTTTCGGTCTCTTGTAGTTTTGTCGTATCTACCAACGATTTCGAGAAAAAAACTTGAAAAAAATTCAAACTTCAACACTCTGTATATCTATATTTTTCAAACGTTTCACTGTATATATTTTACTGTATGATACCGGCGCCGGCGTAGTTAGTAGATATATAACCCGCTCTTTTGTATTCTTTTTTTTCTTATTTTTTTTTTTAGATTCACCATTTACTAAGGCATATCAATATATAAAATTTTGAACATGCTGTACGTTATTCTTTAGAGAATGATGTACTTGAACTCAATATAGTCCCAGCAAGGTGGCAAAATATCATTTTGCGGGGGCGGCGAAATTTTATTTTGCCGTGGCGGCAAAATGTCTGGCGGCGGCCCTGTCCCCATAGCTAAAACTGAGCAATTTATTCTCAATCCTGAAAGATGCGGAAAAATTAATGACATATTATAGTCCAAGATCCCAGAGTGATCAGACATAACTTATTTTCACATAGATGAAACTTTAAGATCTCAGTAAGTCTCATGTGCTTTGAATACCTGCGAGCTTGTGGAGCGTGCCTAGTAAAACCTGGGCAGGTACCAGGTGGCAAGGGTAACTAAAAATAAGTGTTACCCAACTTATTTTCACATGACTTGGTTTTATATGTGTTTCAGAGAATATTATTCTGAAGTTATATTATAAGTGAAAGACACTTTCCATGGGCCAAAACTCTTGTCAGACGTTTTGAAGCTGCTAAAAAAATAAATGAACTTTACTTATTTCCGCATGCCCTGATATTGAAATATATTAGTGAGGTTACTATAAAAAATGGTTGGTTGTAACCAACTTTCTTCGGAGAAAGAAGAACAATTTCTGAAAATCCACTTCTTACACTCACATTTAGAAGAATTCCTAGAAAATCCGGATAATTTTAGTGAAATAAAGATAATCTATCAAAATTTACGGACAATGTAGAAGATTTATATGAAGGAGGTGAGGTGAGGTGAGGACTTTATTTTTTCAACAGAGTTTTGTGTTTTATCTGATAACCACAAAAAAAAAATGGTGGAATTAAATTTTCCGTGAGCTTTCCAATGATCTCACACATAGTAGATATACAGGGTGTCCCGGAAAATGTGGGAAATTTCTCGGATTCAGATAGAACATACAAAATGAAGATGACAAGTTCCCATAATTTTTTTTTCTAGCGGCCCTCCCTACGAAGATACGACCTCCTAAATGACGCCACTGGAAATCCATTTTAGTGGAATAAGTATCAAACTACTCGATATAATTTGATGAAAATTTGATATGATTAATAGTAGTAAGAATCTCTTAAATCACCGCACTCAAATTTCAATTAGCTTGTTCAGTTTACCAGGGGCGGACTGGGTTGTACATTTCAATGCTTACATTTTTAACACCCTGTATGATAAGATGCTAAAAAAAAACAAATTTGGATACCCTGAACATTAAGCTAAAGAAAAGGTACTCTTATTCAGTGTCGATAAAATGAACCGTTTTCGAAAAAAAAAATAATGAAAGAAGCAAGTAATTTTTTGATTTCTATTAAAAATAACATGAAGTCTAGTTTTTTAGTCTGCAAAAAAGTGTGATAAGAAAGTTATTGAAGGAACAAAAAAGTTTTATTTTGTGTTATACAACAATAACAAAAAAAATGAATTTCCAGTGACGTCATTTAGGAGGTCATATCTTCGTAGGGAGGGCCGCTAGGAAAAAAAATTATGGGAACTTGTCATCTTATTTTTTTATATTCTATCTGAATCCGAGAGATTTCCCACATTTTCCGGGACACCCCGTATGTTTCTATTTGAAAAACGGAATTGAATGAGGTTGCGGCTAAAGATTGGAAGATTTTATTTCCAAAAAATAAGTACAATCGGAATTGAACTGAAGTGTTTCAGCGCCTTAATTTCAAGTTATTAGCTGAGAAACTACAATTATTTTTCCAAGAGACTTCTGTGATTTTTTTGATAACTACAAAATTGAAAAAAAACAATATTTATGTTGGGATACATTTTCCGTTAGCTTTCCAACGAATCCACACATGTAATAGGTTTCCATTTGAAAAACTCAGGTTCGATGGGGTTGCGGCGAAGGGGATGAAAAAAAAATACTCAATTTTATTGCCAGGGTATGGAGGTAATTCAAAATCAGTTGATGGGTTTAAAACCATGAGTTCAACCCTGAGTTATTGGTAAAAGAAATATCAATTTCATTCCAAACTTTTGTCCAAGATTAATTAGGATACAAATTTGATTACCCGTAATTTTGTAATCAAATATAACGTTTTCTATTCGAAATTCTGAAACTAAAATCCAAAAATGTTTTCTGCGTTTCCACTCCGAAAGAGCCGAAGCGCCCTAACGAAAGGATATACAGAAATTTATATTACAACATTTTGCGTGTGGCAGCGAAATTCAACTACCACACATGGGAATGTTGTGGATTAGAGAGATCAGACGCACCCACCCGGGGTTCGAACCCGCGATGCACGCAATTCAAGTAGACTCCGACGGCTGGTAAGACCTACCGGCCACCGGCTACTGAAAACCCAAAGTAGGAAACGTACACGTAAATAAGAGAAGGCATAGGCAACACACAGTACAACGAAATGTTCGGCAGTCAGCCTTGAGTTTGACTACTGCAATGCGTGGGTTTATTTAACTGAATCCATTTAGATTTTGATTTATAAAGTAAAGGGAAAGAGAGTAGGACTTATACTGCAACTTTTTCATTTAAATTAAGTACACGAAATTATTCAGGGTTATTGTTGGTCAAAACGATGCTTATTTCTTATTTCACATGAATATATAGGTACATATTATAGCGTGCCAAAAAAAATAACGAAGAATTATTTAGGAAAAAAATCGTACCTACCGATTTTAAATTTCAAAAGCAAGTTATCCGATGCCTTTTTGAATTTTATATTTCTCACCCCGTCCGCCCTACCCCAACAACTTTTTTTTCAAACGGGAATACATGGATTGTGATGATAAAATAAAAGGCCTTTCGATTAGGTACTCATTTGCGGCATGACTGAAGAAAAATTGGTTATACCGTTGTTTTATTGAAAAATCAACAATTTGTGCTTGGAGAGTACTGCAATCAGGCGATTATTCTTGTACAAAATATCATTGAGAAAAATCCTATAACCAGTCGATTTATATTCAGAAAATTCAGTAAACCGATGCATTTTTGGAATTGGAGGCTTAAATGCCCAAACCCCCATTCTCACCATTTTTTTTTTCTATTGGAAAAATATTCATTATAATGAAACACCTCAACAGGGAGGCAATAAATACAATAATAAGAATTAATTCATAAGCATACCACCTGCTGATATGAATATCAACAAGTGTTACAATCTGAATAGAACTATCCAATTTGTCATCTCCAACGAAAGGGAAAACATTCCACTTAAGAAGGGTAAATGCTGACTATAGTTTCGGTCTCATTTAATCTCGTCGGATTAACACAACTCCTGCCTCGATGGAAAAATTCATTATGATCGCATGAAAGGCCACTTGCTGACCAATTCAGTATAGATAGAAGCTACAAATGTCATAATATCATAACTTTCAAACCATGGAATATATTTGAACATTTTTTGCTACTTCTCAGCTACTTCTCTTTGATCTCTTTTTTTTTTCAATTTCTTAGACTTCCGCAAAGACCTATAGTCTTTGCGGATCAGTTATATGACCAGGTTAATTGCGATTGTGTGCCCTCCTGTGACTGAAGTGAACCAACCGAGACCTACAGATCCTTCCATACTCCTGGCATGTATATTCACCAACCAGATCTGGCTGCCACTGAATTCTTCTCGAGTCTCCATTATAACTGCGTACCAAAGACCTCACCTGTGACCTGTCTAACGCTAGTTGTTCCCAGTTATGATTGGCATTAACTGATTTTAGGGATTGATATAGTATATACTGGACTCCTGGTCTCCGAGCTCTCTCTCTCTGAGTTCGCCATACAGAGCTATTTTGGTAAGTCTTGTGTCTTGCATCCTCAGATCGTAGCCGCTCCATCTGAGTCGGGCCATCGTTACTTGAGTCACAATTGTTATACAACCAGCGCGTTGCAAGACTTCTGCATTTGAAACTTTGTGGAACCATTTGATGTGCATTATTTGTCTTAAATGACGTTGTTGCGTTTGTTCAAGCTGTCGCCTGTAGGAAGCTTTCGCTTCCGTAAAGAAGCGTTGGGAGGACCACTGCTTTGTGAACAGCTGTCTTGGTCTTCAGATTGAGGTCGTGATTTTGAAACACTCTGACCTTCAGCTTCCAGAATGCCCGTGATGCCGAATTGATACGGTTGTGTATTTCCGTGCCTAGGTTAGCCCTAGTATTTATGAAGCTTCCTAAGTATTTGAACTGCTCGACCTATTCTAGAGTTCCATCCTCCAGGCTGATATCTGTTTGAAGGCTTTCTGGCGGACTTACCAGGATTTTGGTTTTGTCGATATTGAGTCTAAGGCCTAAAGCTTCGTATATATGTTTATAGGTGTCCAACATTATCTGTAGATCTTCTGAGCTGCTAGCGATAAGTGTGCAGTCGTCTGCATATTGAAGTTCCGTGATAAACTTTGTACGGGTTTTTGCTCTGAGTCGCTTCAGGTTAAACAGGCCTCTATCAAATCGTAATCTTATTCCAACACCTCTTACAGGCCTACTCACGTCAGCAATTATGGAGATAGCTATGGCGAAAATATTGATACGGTAAAGGCGCTAACAAGCAGCAACATAACCCCTTGTTGGCGGTCGAACATCAAGCTTATATGGCAATGTGTAAAGCACTAACATCAAAGTAAATTACAGAGTAATCAGTGATCCCTAAGGTCCCTTCAGGCTAAGGAAAAGCGTTCGATGTATACCATTGACCTCTATCACAGAAAAAAGCA
The DNA here is from genome assembly GCF_907165205.1 of Coccinella septempunctata. Classification (NCBI taxonomy): domain Eukaryota; kingdom Metazoa; phylum Arthropoda; class Insecta; order Coleoptera; family Coccinellidae; genus Coccinella; species Coccinella septempunctata. Next base: position 21,239,584 of record NC_058196.1, read on the forward strand.
AGTAGGGTTTGTCAAAGCAGAAGCTGGTACTCGATTGGTTCTTCTGCGGAGAAACAATGCATTAAAATGTTCTACTTGTTCTTCTTCAACGTGCGGTGCCCTACCGGTTTGAACTAAGGCGTTGTGGCTCATTCTTTGCCGCTTGTAGTTGAAGAGACACATTGACAAAAATGCCACAAGTCACAGAGAGGAGTCCCTTTCATTATAAGAATAGTGGTTGACTTTAGTTTCGTCATCTACAGTGGAAGAGTTTTGACTGGATAGTGTATCCAGTCAAAACTCGAGGTCGTTGAAACGCAACTGGCCGAAATGACAGAGTGTTAAGGGTGTAAGAGTGTGAACTGGGCAGTTTGGAATTGGGAATGGTCCAAACTACAATGCGAACAAAGGTTATATATCATGAAGCTCATGAGCGGCGAATCTATATTACTACAGCATCGTTTGATTTATGTACCAAGTTTATCACTGAACTTCAATATGCAGACGACTGTTCACTTATCGCTAGCAGCTCAGAGGATCTACAGATAATGTTGGACACCTATAAACATATATACGAAGCTCTAGGCCTTAGACTCAATATCGACAAAACCAAAATCCTAGTAAGACCCCCAGAAAGCCTTCAAACACATATCAGACTGGAGAATGAAACTCTAGAACAGGTCGAGCAGTTCAAATAATTGGGAAGCTTCATAAATACTAGGGCTAACCTAGACACGGAAATGCAAAACCGTATCAATTCGGCATCACGGGTATTCTGGAAGCTAAAGGACAAAGTGTTTCAAAATCACGACTTCAATCTGAAGACCAAGACAGCTGTTTACAAAGCAGTGGTCCTCCCAACGCTTCTTCACGGAAGCGAAAGCTGGACGCCCTACAGGCGACATATTAAACAGCTTGAACAAACGCAACAACGTCATCTAAGAAAGATAATGCACATCAGATGGTTCCACAAAGTTTCAAATGCAGAAGTCTTGCAAGGCGCGAGTTGTACAACAATTGAGACTCAAGTAACGAGGGCCCGACTCAGATGGAGCGGCCACATTCTGAGGATGCAAGACACAAGACTCCCCAAAATAGTTCTGTATGGCGAATTGGCAGAGGGAGCCCGGAAACCAGGAGGCCAGTATAAGCGGTTTAAGGATACACTACATCAATCCCTAAAATCTGTTAATGTCAATCATAACTGGGAACAACTAGCGTTAGACAGGTCACAGTGGAGGTCTTTGGTACACATTTATAATGGAGACTCTAGAAGAATACAGCGGCGGCCAGATCTGGTTGGTGACTATCCATGCCCGGAATGTAGTAGGATCTGTAGGTCACGGTTGGGTCTCTACAGTCGCAGAGAACACACAGTCGCAATTAGCCCTGAAAAGTTATAAGTCTGTTTTTTTCTATTTCTTTTTTTTTTCCTTTTTTGGTCTTTTTGTAGATTCATTCTCGGCAACGGGATACAGCAATGAATGAATGAATGAATGTCATCTATAAATGCGTTAACGATCCTGGTGAAGCCATTGGATCGGTCCCACCTACGTCTTCAATATCGTTGTACATATATCTGATAAGACCACGATAAGCTTATCCGCCAGTTCAGCAGTATATTAAACTGAAATTATATTTCGACACCAATCTATACGAAGCCCACATACAGCAAAAAAAATCGATTCCGACCGGTCATGACGCACATAAGCGGCATTGAAATAATATGCAGCCGTTGGGGTTGTGCTTACATCTGATGGCCCGCCGATGGCCCATTGTCTGCCTCTCAATCATCACTGCATGCCGGGCTACAAATTGCGCTCGTACAAATCGGACGGACGTTTTATTTTTGACCCGCGTGTTCCGAAGGGCCGCTGGCTATGGTGCACGCTGGCTGCATCGGACCATGATCGATTGCCCTGTAACCGTGTTACTTTTCCAGCGGGCTATAAACGCCGACATGTCGGGCGTAAACGGCCGTCAGCGTCGTTTTAAATAGTTTGGGCCGTGTCGCGGGGTAATTTATTCGTATTTTATTCAACTGGAGTTAAGTCGGTCCATTTCTGGTACATGCTTTGAAATAATAGTACAGGTAATGATGAAATAATTGCTACCGGGCAGAAGAATGGATATCCAACCAGAAACATTTGCATGCAAAATGTTGCCAAGACGAGATTGGCTTGTACTCTCAGTTTACAGATCTCATGTGGAGCAAAGCTTCTAACTATACATGCCTTAACTCTATACAACAATAATTCTGGTCTTGATAACAAACTTCTTCTCTTGTTTTGAAGAAAAGGCGAGAAATTTGAGAAAATCTTGTCATTTTCTTGACATTATGATATCTTTTGCATCGACTCAAGAAATTTCAAGATCTGTAGTTCTGTAGTTCCCCGGTATTTATTTGTTTTCTGACGAAGTCAAATGACGTCGCGCAGTTGCATTCTTTACGCTGTTTGGCTGAGTATAATTTTATTACAAAGAAAATATAGATAGAAGGCCGAGATCGGCAATACTCGGGTCTCTTTGATGTCGCCAGTCGCCACACGCCATGTCACACGAGCACGCATTGGCGTAGCTATTATTAGCAGTGCGGTGCAATAAATTTAAATAGTTTGATGCTCATTCTGACTCGACTTGATCGTGGAAGTCTCTTGAGCACTTCCAGTGACTCATTCATTAGATAAGCAACGATTTGGCACAAAAGTTATTACTTCTTTATAACTTACTACGCTACGCCACTGCTAACGGGCTCAGTTCTGTCAATTGAACTTGACTTTTCCACCTTTTTACGTTTCACCCTTCCAATCGGCTTTGAACTGAATTGCAACTCCTTTCTATACCTACTCTTGATTATTACAAAGTGATAGTCTTTTAATTTACCTTAAGTGACAGCGACTCCTCCGTGAATATTATATCTGCTGAGCCATTTGGCTCTGATTCTGGCTTAGAATATGCACCAACAAGTAGTATTTGACCAGTATAAATATTTCAAAAGTAGATTCTTGATAGTAGTAAATAAACAAAGTGAGTCTTTGATTCGTGCGTCAAAAGACGTCAAAAGAAACACTTTTTTTGAGCACATAGCAAGGCAATTCAAATTTTTTGTTGTAAGTCATAAAATTCTCTCTTTTATTAAAAGCTATCCCTCATACGTTCCATCGTTTTTGAGATATAAGTCGATGAGTGCGTGGTGCTTCGCTATAATAATACATGCCAAAGCGGAAGAACAATCGCGAATGCAGTTCTATATTATTTCAGCCACTTAAATGCCTCTCAGAAACGTGGGGTATAAACGGTTTCATATTCTGACACGCTCGAGTATATCCATTTCACGATTTTATTTCAATAATTTCAAGCCCCTGTAGAAGATTACTCTATCGATGAAAGGACAGACCTCATATAACCTATTTTTCTTATCTTACATTGAATTCTTCCTTTCTTAGGTGACCTTGCATGAACTCTAATGGTGAGTTAATGCAGAGTTACTAAGAACTAATACGGTCTAGTAAAGCCATATTTAGCTTCTCTAATAAAGTAAATTTATGTCTCTTCACAAACCTTTTAGGGCTTTCACTCCCAATCTCTGAAACAAAATCAATTAAAAATGAAATCAACGATTTGCTCCTGCGTGAATTCTTGCACTAATTTGTCAGGAGCAAATTAACTAGAAAAAATTGTTGCCTGACAATGAACTCAAAATAAATAACGTTGAAACTATAATTCTTCGTAACGTTTCGGAGTCTGATATAGACTCCGAAACGTTACGAAGAATTATAGTTTCAACGTTATTTATTTTGAGTTCATTGTCAGGCAACAATTTTTTCTAGTTAATTTGCTCCTGACAAATTAGTGCAAGAATTCACGCAGGAGCAAATCGTTGATTTCATTTTTAATTGATTTTGTTTCAGAGATTGGGAGTGAAAGCCCTAAAAGGTTTGTGAAGAGATGCAAAATTCTCCCAAAATAAATTTCAATCGATATCCGTAAATTTATGTAACTCAGATTCGTTTCACTCCCGAATCACTGCATTGTTTATTGATAATGGAAATTCCAAAAACTTTATTTACATTCTCTTCCACCCATACAATCGATATTTATGTAACGACAATCCACCCGCTTCGTAACCGAGCGTGGAACGTTCAAGATTCGAAGGCGAAACATGTCGTCACGTACTGATTCTGAAGTTTCGCTCGGATGTCACGTCCTCAGGGCCTCAGCCTCTCACCTTCATTAATGTTCGCTTTCATTAGGGGGCCACATGTGCGCGCTGAAAACCTCCAAGCAGATCGTTAGAATCGTAGTGATCTATCCCTGTCTACGTCATATTTGCGCCGTATAATTTCTGCCAAAAATAGATTGGGGAATGGATTTGAAACGATGCTGTGAAATATAAGGAGCAAATAATTCCCTTGGTAAGAAGGAAGGAGTGATAATTATGATTAATTGCCGGGTCGAAATGGAGGCTTATCGTATTTTCAGATCACAGTAAGGACCTTTATTCAAATATAAAATTGTCAATGAAGTGTCAGAAGTTTTTGAATTTTTTTCTCGTTTTTTTTTTCAAGTAAATAAAAAGCGATATTTTTTCTGGAATTAATTTTCTTTGGAAATGGTTTCCAGAATAAATTTTATCGTCTACCGACAACGAATCGTCCAGCGTGGAGATGAGATTTCTTTTTGTCAGGATATTCCAGCTGACTGAAATTATTTTCCAAAATCCAATGTACAGGGTGGGCAAAATTCGTTGTCTACTGAGAGGATCTCGAGAAAAATAGCAGCTAGAAAAAAACGGATGAAACATTTCCGAGCTCATTTTCGGAGAAACAAAGAATGGTGGAAACCACAGCCTCCTACGATACTTCGTTTTCGAGTGTGATAATTTCGTAAAGTTCGCATAACTTTTTTGTCTTTGTAGTAATAAACCTGAAACTTGAACCTTCTACAGGCACTTTTTTACGTAGAATCCACTGATGAGATCAAAATATTTTTCTCATTTCGAAACATTAGGTGAACTTTAATTTTTTAAATGCAAACTTTGATTGCATTTTAATTGGAAAAAAATGTTTTGTCAGTAGATTCTACGTATGAAAGTGCATAAGAAGGTTTGAGTTTCAGATCTGTAACTTCAAAGGCAAAAAAGTTATGAGAACTTTTCGGAATCGTCAAAATCTCAATTTTTGTTTATAACACGAAATCTAGAAATGTTAGGCCGATTCTGTTTTTAGATTTGGATTAGTCATGAAACAAGAGCTCGAGAATATGTCAACCGTTTTCTTTTACCTGCTATTATAGTCCTCGAGACCCCCTCAGTAGACAACGAACTCTGCCCACCCTGTACAATAGTTTCGCAATGTTCAATTTCCTCTTTTCCATCCATTATATTTCCGATCCAGTATTAACCCATGATAGCAAAATTACAAAGATTTTAAAGTTCGAGTTTACCACGAATCTGTTAAATTGAAATGAACCCGTAAATAGCCAACGGAGCTCAGCCTCCTTTGCCCTATTGAAAGCTTGGATATTTCCAGTCCCGATTTAGCATCGTCGGCTTCCCAACTAACTATAGCGCCACGGCTACTAAATGTGATGCTACATTTTCGAGAGTTTGAAATTCGAATCAGAGGATGTTCATCTGAATATCTAGTCCAGGCATTCTAAAATATTCAGATATCGATTTAAATTTATTCTGGGAGGATTCTGCATTTCTTAATAAACTTTTTAGGGTTTTCACTCCCAATCTCTGAAACAAAATCAATTAAAAATTAAATCAACTAAAATATTCAGTTCAAATTTCTTCTTCTTCTTCCTCTTTCAATAGGGCCAAGTCCTGTTCAATCCTGTACATTTGGCCCTCGTCTGGGATCTTCCTGAGATACTGAACTCCAGCTCTCGTTCCAACTTTTTGGTGGTCTGCCTACAGGTCTGCGTTAGTTCGGTTTCTGATGTTTAGACCACTTTGCCCATCTGTCCTCTGGTATTCTTTCTACGTGATCCCTCCAGAATCGTTCTCGTGTCCTGACCCATCTCACCACATCCTGTACGCCCAATTCTGCTTTTATGTCATCACTCCTTATTCGGTCCCTCAGAGTGGCTCCCTTGATGGTTCGCAATATTTTCCTCTCAGTGGTTCTCATTATGCTTTTTTTTCGATGTTTCGGCTCTAGTTTCTGAGCCATACATGAGAATAGGTCTTACACACGTTTTGTAGATTCTGGTGAGCTTATCGCTTTGTTCCTCCACACTATATCTCTCAGATAGCCGCTGACTCTCGATGCCTTTATAGCTTCTGTTCATGCCTCTTCTGTCAGGCTTCTTTCACACGATATATTTATTCCCAAGTAATTGAATCTTGATACCTGCTGTATTTTTCCACTATCGACTTCCAATTTGCATCTAATAGGATTTTTAGAGATGACCATTGATTGTGTCTTGTTGATGGAAATGCTCATATTGAATTTTTCAGCGGACAGTTCAAATTTGTTAGAAATGTATGCACATTATGAATTCTGCTGATCAGCTGTGAGAGGAAGCTTAGTCTCCCTTGCCATTTCAGGCAGGTTAAGTGTATATAGACACCCAACAAAATACAACATGAACTACATTGACAAAAAAAAATGTTTTCCTTTGTATATTACTACATGTACACAAATTCTCCGCTTAAATTTTTGAGTAGTGTAGTAACTGTGCAGTGATCACCCTGTATAGACTATCGGCTTGGCGAAAAAAAGACATCAGTCTTGGAAGTATAGATCAGCAGGAGCAACTTTCAAATCCGACACGCAATATTACCCAACCATGCCATCGGAAGATATCGAAGACGAACCTCTGATAGCCTGTCGGTCGAATCAACGCACCTGTGTTTTCAGCCGCCAATCCATCACGCTTCGCCGACTGTACGGCTGCTCCCCAATGGCAACAGCCACCCACACTGCCGGTTGATGTGCCACCCCCGCGGAATTAATTATTCGTGCCGATTTCAAGGCCCGCGTCATCGCCACTCATGTGTTCAACCGGCATGCCGATCGAGGAGGGCAATCCTGACCAGGCGGCGCGGCGGCATATCCGTTTGATGTTCCATTCCCATTTCGGTTTCGTATCCGTCCCCTCCGTATCTGGGGAATACACGGGGGGTGCTAATGCTGCTCGCTCGGATGGGATGAGAAACGAGCGAATGAATTATCTTCGACGGCTCGGTCGTGACTTTTCGACTTCACCATTTCTTATGTTTATTTATTGTTAATTTTTGGAAAAAAACGACTATTCATAGCGAAGAAGAAGAACTCCCTATAAGTTCAGCGTCAATTAACAAAATTATTTTTGTTCTTTATTTTCGAAAGTGTTGGTTTATACAAAGAACGAAAGCTCTTCGGATATGCCAATTAATAATAATAAAAATCTGGACTGGAAAAATTACGTCTTAACAATATAATGAGAGGCAATATAAAAGACATTCAAACCCAAGGAAGGTGCAGAAATCGGAGCATTGAAAGAGGAAGACACTTACAAGTATCCAGGGATCAAGCAGGCTGGAAAAATCAATCAAAGCCAGATGAAGAAAGAATTAACGGGAGAGTTCACTCGCAGATTGAGAAGAAGTGACAAGGACCTGATAAGAGCGCTCAATACGCCTGCTCAGCTCTGAACTACTCATTCGGTATCATCTCTTGAATGACCACCGATTTAGCAGCCCTTCAGAGAAAAATACGAGCAATGTTGACCAAACATCAAAACATTACTCTAAAAGCTCTAAAGAACGAACAGTACTGCTGCCACGACACCTTGGAGGTCGAGGAGCTGTTGATTTGTTCAACTGCATGCCTCAGGAAATTGAAGGATTCCGAGAATATTTTTACAATAAAGCTGCTTCATCAGAACACTCTATCGAGAAGTTTGTGATGCTGTTAATTCTGCTCCGTTAAAGCTTCAACAGGATCACATAGAAATCGTTGAACGCACTGTCCAGAAAGCAAAATGAAGAAACTGACTGGCAAACCTTTACGTGGAAGACAGCAGAATGAGGTCAACCATCATGATACGTCGACATATCTGCGTCAAACTACAGGTTGACAGAGGGCTTAATTGCCCTCCAAGATAAAGTGATCCCAACAAATAACTATATTCAATATATCGCCAAAGATGGCGGACGATAGCTGTCGTCATGGCTGTGCGACACATGAAACCATCCAGCACATCACCAGGAGATGCCAGAAGTTCGCAAGCACGGAGTACAAGAATAGACATGATGCCGTTGACAAGAATTCACAACAAGAATTGACTATATAATACCAACGTCTAAGGTAAAAAAGGTCCCTTATTACATACAATTACTATCCAGATTCTGTATTAGGAAATGATCATCACAAGGTCCACTGGGATCGCATGTAGACCGGAAAATGACACACAACTCACAAAAGATTTGACCTCATGTTACTGCATAGGAATGAGAACAGAGCACTATTCATCGACCTGCCGATTCCAAACAACAATCACCCACTAGAAAGGCACATCGAAAAGATTTCGAGATACAGGGACATCAAGGAATAAACCAGGAGACAATGGAAGTTGAAGTTGAAGACTATCCACACTAAGAAGTGCGTGGAGATCAGGAACCGAACGGACACCAAGAAGACGAGGAGGAGACAGGACCTCAGCGATATCAGGAAGCGAGTAGCAGCCTGGACCCGACCACCACCATGAGCCCGAAAACCAGGAAAGGTCTCCAACAGAGCTTTTGATATCCAAGATAAGTAAATGTTCCTCTGCAGAAGATTGTGAAAGCCGCAAGGCTAAAGTCAATGTCTAAAAGTAAAGGAGATTGCAGGACTCCACGAAAGATGTTTCATTAAAACTTCATCAAGTAGTGACAGGATTACCTAGAAATCGTCGAAAACTTTGCATAAAGAAAAATGCAGAAACTGTTTGGCATTAGAGACGTCAGAAAGTTTGTTTCTTGAGACAGAAGACTTCATCATTGCTATCCAGGAGCAAGTGTTTCCAATAAGGAATTTGAAATACATATCTCCAAGGATGCCTTTGTGGCGGACGATAGCTGTCATTATGGATGTAGAACAATGATGAAGCTGAATCATCTCCTTTACATGGATGATTTGAAATTCCTTGCATCTACTGAAAACCAAATGCAAAAGATGCTGAAAATGGTAGAAAAATTCTCCGACATCAAAATGAAGTTTGGAATGGAAAAATATCGTCCTCTCAATATAACGACAGGCAAAATAGACAGTACATTAAAACTCAAGGAAGGTGCAGAAATCGAAGCTAAAGGAAGGAAATACGTATAAGTATCTAAGGATCAAACAGGCTAGACGGATCAGTCAAACCAAGACGAAGAGAGAATTGACAGAGGAGTTCCCTCAAAGATTAAGAAGAATAATGAAAACTTGTCTGAAAAGCAAGAACCTGACCAAAGAAATAAATACCCACGCTTGCTCATCACTGAGCTACTCATTTGGTATCATCTCTTGGACCTCAACCGATTTAGCAGCCTTATAGGGAAAAATAAAAACAATGCTGAAAACACCATGAACATTACCCTAAAGGCTCAGTAGAACGAACAGAGCAGCCACGACACCTTGGGGATCGAGGAATTGTTGATTTGTCCAACCCTAGGCATGTCTCAGGAAATTGAAGGATTTCGAAAATATTTCCTGAACAAGGCTGCTTCATCAACACTTAATCGAGTAGTTTGTGATGCTGATAATTCTACTCCGTTAAAGCTGCACCAGGACCACTGGGAAACCATCGAGCAATCTGCAGCAAGCAAAATTCGTAAACTGATTGGCAAACCTTCGCATGGAAGGCACCAGAATGAGGTCAACCATGATTATGTCGACATGTCTCTATTTTATTTACTTTTTAATTCATGAGAAGTGTGCTTTCAAATGTTTCTGTGTTGCTATACGAGACCTGAGATCTCTGAGATACTCTTCTACGTGACTCGAGACGAGACAGAGACAAGACGAGACTCTCATGGGCATCACAAGTGAACGCATCTAAGAGAAACGAGTGCAGTTAAAATGGAAACGTTTTTATAAAGTAGAGGTAAACAACCCCAACTCGGTATAGATACCGAAAAACTTTACATAGAGTTTCAATCTACACACGACTACTACTTCCTGGAGAGCTCATCAAACGGCCATCCACATCAACGACCATTCAGCTCAGCGCAGAAGACTGATGATGGTCGAAAACGATCATTTCTGCGAAGATGCCCTCGTTGCGGACGGAATCCTCCCCAAGACGAGATTATTATGTGGATGACTGTACATGTGAGCATCCAATTTCGGAACCGAAGATGGCCCATCACGATATACGCCGAAAAATCCATTAAAATGTCCCTCTGAGAAGCGCGGAACATCGTTCTCCCGAACTAGATGATTAATGACGCGGGCGGTTGATAGATGGCGCCGTGTACGTCTACCCGGTATCATGTAGTGTTCATTAAATATATCGTCGGGGGTCCGACGCCCGGGGCGGCAGGAGGCGAGGGGGGTGTATAACCTTGTTAGATGATGATCGGTGTCGTAGCTGTTTCCGAGGAAAAATAGGGGTAGTTCCGGGATGTGGTTGTTGAGAAAATGGGATAAGGTGGAAAAGGCGAATTGTATTATTTCTGGCCAATTGAGGAAGGGTATTAATCGGATAACAATCTGGGAATTCCTCTGTTGCATGTCCATGCCACTGTATTTTGTCAAATGGAACTGACAAGTAGCTGAGTGACATTAATAGCATTGGAAGGAGGAAAACATTTTTCAATTAATGCGTAACCGTCAAATGAAGATATATATCTTGAAATCAATCTAAGAAGTTGGTTGAGAAATACGATAAAATTATAGTAGGCCTATTAGAGTGACAACCACAAGCCACAATTCTTCTCATTCCCTTTCTCTGTCGCCCACGAATGTGCGGACATCAAACAAATGCTTTGAACAATAATAAAGAATGATCACGCCTCAATAGAGAGGCAATGAATACAATAATAAGAATAAATTCAGATGCATAACACCCGCCGATATAAATTTCAACAAGCGTTACGATCTTAATTGAACTAGCCAATTTGCCATAGTCAGGGCCACTAAATGGAGAACGTTCCACCGAAAAAAGCAGATGCTGACCATGATTTCGGTCTCATTTGACCTCGTCGGAGCAACACAGCTCCTTCTACGACAGAAAAACGTTTGGAATTGATGAATTCTGATTGAATACTGGCAGTCACCTCTGAGTATTATCGAGTAGTACTCGAGCGCCAGAAGTGTTTTTTAAGGTTGTCTTTTTACTTTTGGGGGATAGAACCGGTATGAAACATTTCCTAAAATATCACACACAATCGAGGAACTATTTTTTCAATGATTTTTCAACTTCATCACCTTGAGAGTTCTCTATGGATGATTTTTGATGAAGCATTGTATTTTGAGTAGTTCTACTCTCTGTGAAAGAATCACCTTCAAAAATACCCTGGAAGTTCAGGATTAAGTTTGTTTGGATTGTCTTCCATGATTTTTTTGAGGAATGACAACTTAAAAAATAGAGCCAGGTTTTCAGATTTTTTTCACAAGATATATAATATTTTTTTCATCACAAATAATGGTTTGACGACTTTCAGTTCTCGTGAATATATTATTTCTCGATATGACACCATACAGCCACTCAGAGTCGAAAAAATCACTGTGAAACCATAAGTTCGACCCAGATGTAATAATTTTCCCGTCAAGGGTAGCAGAGCACATGGGCAAGCCATCGAGTATGATGTACGAAGTACTCATGTATCATATACATAATCACTGGCCTTGTCTTATATGACCATCATTGTTTATTGCTCACCTGAAATTTCTTTCCAGATTGAAGTTTGCGTTCTTACTTTTTGATCTCTGTTGTTGTGAATACTCACCTGAAAAAGAAAAAAAATGTTGATGAATAGTGTATTTATGAGAAGAGTGCACTCCAAGTATGCATTAACCTGGGTACATCTGCCAAGGAGCTACATTCTCATGAAAGGATACAGAGATAAATAAAAATTTAATTTATGTTCGGAATTTAAAGAAATTCTGAACCGATGATGATTTATTCTTGGTAATCCAAGTCTGATGTTTCAATGCTGCTGAAAACACTTTCAGGATAGAGGTTTTTTAAATTTTATATCTGAGTAGAAAACAACTATGGTTCATTCGAGTTGTTTTGAATGGCCATTGCAAACAGAATATTATTACTTCGGTCATGATCGATTTAAAAATTCTAGAGTTGAATGTATTATACTATACAAAAGCAGCTTGAATACATTTCTTGTTTTTCATTATATGAAATCTGAAAATGAATAGTTGCGAATGAAAATAGGGAGTGATTCCTTGTCGACAAAATAGTGTACTTCTCTCATATAATTTTTTTACTAAATCTAACAATATCGTATTCCTTATCTCATTTAAACTTATTCCAATCCCAAGACAATTTATACATATTATAATTTTTTTCATTAAGCTGCTTACATACAGCTCCCTAAAGATGGCACCTGAAAAGCAATTTTTTTTCTTGGAAACCGGATAACTGAAAGAAATTAAATTTAGAAGACATTCAATGGAAGAATTTTGGTAGTGTTCCCCTATAAAAATGAGCACGATATCCGCCTACTAGGTAAATTGAAGTTTGAAGATAATTCCATACTTTTTTATTGCCTTCTCGCTTCCATAGAATTTAGCTTAGTTTCATTTTGTTAGTTTTCTTGTTTAAAAATGCTTGTCAAGTGCCATCTTTAGGGAAATGCATTGAAGCAGGAGCTGATCAAAAAAAAAAATAAAAAAAATAATAATATGAAAGTCCCAGATTATTTTTTTACAAGAAATCACCCTTTAAATTTTATCGCAACTATTCATTTACGCCCTCATCTATATGCTCAAGAATTTTAATTATATTATGATAAAGGAAGAAGTAATGCACAAAATGGATCAATTCGGTATTTACTACTTTGTAAAAAAATTGCTTCAATAGATTACTTTCAATATTAAATTAGACCACTTTTTATGTATAATTTGGGAGTTTGTGTTGTTCCCTCCGCGAAGTTTGGAGGGTAGTTGAGTTTTTCAAACGGGAACCGTAATTTTGTATCATAAATTATTGATGAACCTTCTGCTACTGTGGTTGATTTTGTTATTGGTGTCTTTTTTTTCATAAATCTTTTTTTATTGTAGGGATAAAACTTATTGAATTCCAAAATTTATTTTTTTCAGTGTATTTTTAGGCTAATGGAGTGATTGAAATTCTTGTCATCAAAAACATCATTTTTATGTAGGGTAGTAATAGCATGTTGACAGAACCTTTTAATCACATGTTCATTTCTGTTTGTAGTTCGGATTTCTTTTAAGATAATCTATAGCCTACGACAACGTCATGTTTTCGGTGCATGAAGTACATAAAAAAGTTAAAATTCGTCTTCACTGAGTTTAACTATCCCATTTCTATAATAAGAAAATGGTTGAGAAAAGAACAAGCATGCTATTTAAAAAAAATGAAAATTGAACTCTTCGGCGTATTTTTTATGAAGATTAACAATGAATTCGGTGACTTTTTTCTTGCATGAAACCCATGTTGAAATGAATATTGCGTTGATCTAACTTTCTATTCCCCAAGAAATCAAGGCCCTCCCCAAAAGCGTTCACAAGACGCGAAGATTGATGAAAATTCATCCGACTCCTTTTCAACCCCCTAGCCGATAGTCAATAAATCCGGACAAAATCCGCATGGCCCTTTCCGGACCTACATCAAAGTCGGCAGGGATAATGGTTGCACATCGGATTGTGGGGCCCGCAGAAGGGGCCACTTGGTGTTACCTACACCCCTCCGTTCACGAGGAACGCCCTTGAAATGTATCGGGCGAATGAATTCACCCCCGAGAATGATAAATCTGTTGGAATACCTGTGGTACCCCTGATTTAATGAACCCGGAAAGGATTCCGAAATTTCAGGTTGCATGGTTGAGAATTACCGGAGCTACGGAGCAACTGTCTTGTGAGGTTGAAAACGAGATTCATGTGGAAGATTCACTCATTTTTCGGACTTTTTACTACATCTGATGAAAATAGCAAAACTGTATAGGTTTAAGATAGAAACTTGATTTTGAGATTTCAATCGGCAATGTTTCAATGCTGACATCAAGTAGGTATTGATTCATCCTTGACCTTGATCTAAGAATGAGGTTAATGAATTTTACCGCCATATTGCTGAGAAAAAGAGGAACAAATGGGGGCCAGTTAATGAGAACACAATGCGCAAAAAAATCTTTGCAAAAAACAAAACTTAAAAAATGAACGGTAATCGATATAAGATATTTTAATAGTTATGAATATAAATGCAACAAATAGAACAAAACTTGGATACAGCGGAAATTGAGGCAATATGCAGAGAAGAAATTGGTCTAAATGAGAACAGGAAAAATATGGAAAGAAACGAAGGTATCAAGGAAAAAATACAACAATCACATCAACAGATAGGTACAAAAAATGATAATCAAACAGGACATGAAAGAAACAAATGCTATCTATCTAGTCCAATGGAGACCTTCTCTTTTTCAACAGAGAATCACATAACCAATATACTTTTTCTTGAAAAGACGCTACATAGGGAATCCTTGATGTTTGTCTTAGAAAATTGATTTGTGGAATTTTTCGAATGAAAATATTGTCTTCTTCAATTCTCATAAAATGTCTCGAAAATAATAGAACGAATTGTTTAAGAATCGATAAACATTCCATAAGAAGTTGAAAAAACAAGAAAATGTCATTTGGCGACTAAATCAATACATCCACAATGAAAATATTATAATAGAAATATCTTTGACAATAGGTTGCCGAAGTTTTTATTATTTTTGAGAATATCTATAATTTTTTTTTTGAGATATGAAACAGTCTTAAGACCAATCTTCCAAAATGAGCAGATACAAACTAAACCTTTGCTTTTAAATTCTGTAAGCAGCATTTGGAAGAAGTTATCTCTTTTTTCTCCCAACACGATTACCAACTTTTAGATCAATACAAAATGTAATAATTGTAGACCTATATCTCTCCCGACTTATCTGTTATTTTGTACAATTTGTATACGGAGATAATCATCAGCTCATTTCTGACCATGAAGTCTCATAGACTAGCCAATGATGGCCCATAAATCACAAGTGATTAATGAATGTTTGGTAGACACTAAATCAATTTATTCATAGATGCCGAATAAAGAACATAGATCAGAATTCTCTACGTTTCTAACTTGTTCAAAGATTCCATCACAACTTCACAGGATTTGAAATGGGAAGAACGGACATTCTTGAAAATATTTCCCTCTTTTATTCCAATCAGGGCATTCCACTCAAATGCCCTAATAAAGAGATAGGTTCGTCACAATTTAAAACTTGTACAGAGTGAGTAAAAAGTAATGCACCATATTTATTCATATCTTCCTTATTTACTATTTGTAGAAAAATACTCGAATAGGACAAAGTTTATATTGAATTACGAAATTTTTAATGTATGACGGAGGAAATTGTCAGGCACCCTCTAGGGATCAAACAATTTTATTTTTGAATTACGAAAGTTTTCTTGCTGATTTGGAGAATTTTTCGCGCACAGTCTACGAAGGGCGAAGGGTACTTCAATTTTTTAAATGACAATCCTTTTTATGACAAAAATAGATGGGCGTTTAATGGCTGCGTGTGATTTGGTGATTGATGGAGTTTTTATCAACCCTTTTTTATTATAGGGATGACATGGTTAAATTTATTCAATCAGAAAATTCAATAGGTACCATAAAACCATTTCATTCCTCCTATTAAAAAAACATCAATTATAGAATCATCCTTAGCAACAACTTCATCAATTGCTGACAGAAAAAGTTGGGGATACTATTTTACAAACTCCTCCAATATAAATTTAAGTCTATATTAATAAAAGAGGATCTATGGTTTACTTCAGAATGCTTTATTGTTCAAACGATCGCACCAAATTGGACAATTCTTTTTTTGTTGTGTTTATTATTGTTAGGGCAAGGTTTATATAACAAAATATTGCCAAAAAAAATTGTACAGAACAGAAAAAAAGGCATTCCTTCTTCTTACGACCAATCGAGCAATAATCACGATGAGTTAGTTATGATTATCTACCCTAGAAATAATTTAAATGGCAAAACTAGGTTTGCCGGGTCAGCTAGTTTTGAATTAAAAATTGACCTATTCTAGCATTCTGCTACAAAATAATATACACCGAGGATATAAATTTTTTTCTTATCTCTCCAACCTGCAGGCTGTAAGAATGAATTTTACAAGAAACCCTTCCAGAATAAATTCACTATACTTACGTGAGTCCCCATCAAGTTTCTACATCTGGTGCGGCAGTTATAAAAGGATAAACGAACACACACATTTATGAATAATAGCATAGTTATTATTATTACGACAATATACAGCTGAAAATACTGAATAATAACTTATTCTAATTGAATATTTCAGAAAATCGCATCGAATGAGAATCGTACTGATTAATCGCTAATTACAAAAAGGATAATATCTTTAAAATATATAAACGAAGAAAGTATAAATCATTCTATGTGAATTCGCCGAATTGAGCTCCTCCAACACCTAATCACCCATTTTTCGAACAGCTTTACGTCGAATATCGCGACTTCGTATCTCATTTCAGACACTTCGCTTCGAAAGGAGAAAAAATTACATTTATATCTTCGGTACAGCGAAAAGCGATATTTAAAGTCATCAGAGTCACATCGGTCCCCTTTGGAAATTCTCCACAGGCAGAAATTGGATGATGGAGTTCCCCTCAGGGCTGACTACACACCCATCCTATCTCGTCCCTCACGGCCCTAATAGAGTGATATATGATGTGTTTATATTTCCTCATCTACAGAAGGTGAAAAAAAATGTCCATTGCTCACGATATCCGGCACTTTCGCAGGTTGCAGTGTTTGTAGACAAGTAGAAATATTTATTTCTATGGAATTGGATGTAAGGAGGAAATATCAGACCAACACCCAGAAAAAAAAGGGCATCCATAAGAGGTCCATAATTGGTACACATGGACATCCTTTGGACATCTATTGTACATCCATTCATGGACGTACTGTAGATATCCAATAATGGACATCCATTGTACATCCATTCATGGACGTACTAGGGATATAATGAGCTATTCTCAAATATTGAAGTATTTTGTCAAAGATTATAGAGTCAGGTTAGGTTAGGTTAACTAACTATCCTACATATACCAACGCATCAATTTTTTTATACATGTCAAACAGGCCTTAAACAATGGAGGATGACAAAAATCTGTCGTCCCACTATCATTGTCAGTTTATTTCCAGCGATAACACAAATCGACTTACCCTTATGGATTTTCACGACCAATCAAGATAGCGTCGAACAAAGCGGCCCACATCAAGAACTGATTGAAGGCTGGTGGAAAATTGAAGAAATGTCCCATATATTCTGACGATGGCGTCGAACGAAACCGCATGTTATAGTAGCAGTGGCAACTCGTCAGATGACAGGGTTTAAAGTTGATGAAAAAAGATGAAGGATTGTTATAGAAATTGGGTCTGATGATTCTAACAGACAGCAGAAAAATGCTTGATATCTTCGAGAACCAAGATTATTTCGTATAAAAAGTGATTTTCGGTCAATCTTCCAGAATTTTGGTTTGTTTATGGGCTATTACCCATTACCTACTTAAATGTGATTTTCCATAGCCTGCCGAGATGTCAATCATAGGAGGCGGTAATTGAAGGCGTACTAACGTTGACGGTTCTACGTTGATGGATCAAGTCAAGATGACTTCTGTCAAACGTCTTCCCTTATTTACAGCAAAGAGGAATCTTTGTTTACATTGAATATCTTTCAACGTGTTCAATGTTTATTTATTGAGTTCTGTTAATTAGGGAAAATCTTAACTTGATTAACACTGCTTCAGACAGTATATTTAATTGTTCAATAGCAGTATTTTATCTTAATTTTCACATCACTTCAAATTTAGGACTGGATTAGAAAACAAATACATACCTATGCAATGTTAGATACCACTTAAAAACTGGGAACTAACTCAGTAGAAAGTATTCGCCATGATTGAGTATGTTCTGGTGTGTATTTATCTAGTCAAAATTTTTAATTTTCATTGAAAACTTTTTCTTTGATCTTTTCAAAAAAACTACTTTCAAGAAGTAGTTTGGTTTTGAATGCCAAAAAATAAGAATAACAGTTATCTATTCTACCTTCATAAACCACACACCTTCAGATTTGAATACCATTTGGGACAATACATAGGATAAGCATGTTTTGAGGTTTACAATTACCAACAATTGCTCTGAGCTTGAAATTTGAGTCTTAACATAAAAGGGGAATTTTTTTGATGAATAAGCTCACCTGTATTTCCTCAAAGTATTGTTCAAAAATAAACTCCCACGTAACGTTAATCAATTTTAATAAAACAAGAAATATTCCACGTTGAAAACCTAAAAATACCTAAATATTTGTGATCAATATTCAAGTAAGATCATTTGGATTGCTAGAAATATGTATAAAGAAGAACAGATATTCCTTAATGATGTTTTTTTCATTTCTTTCGACGTTGTTTGACTTTGACAGAATTTGACATAAGCCATCTTGACTTGATCCGTCAACGTAGAACTAGTAACGTTGGTATGCCTATATTTTTTTTGAACAATTCTCAAAATTACCTCGTACGTTCAAAAATCGCACCTAAATAGGTTAGATATTGAAAAAGGAGCTAAGGATTCAACCAATACAAAATCCTCTCATCTCAGATCGCATGTTAACCTCAATTTCAATGAAAAATGGAGTAATCCCTCTCAGACAAGCAGCAGATGTGAACGGACCATCATCTCGTGAAAAAAGGCTACTCACGAGTCGCCGCTGAAAAAAACCTTATCCCGCGTCCCTTCTAAATGGCACAGCCGTACCTCCGTATATTCAATATGTAGCGCGCTAGGTGATAAGACCAAACGCGACGTTGAAATATAGGAAGTAAAATCGACTGGAAAATCGTCGTGTGAAGACATTTCATCCTCTGTTTCCGCGTTTCGAGGCGGCAGGCGGAAATAATGAAGCACAATACGAATGGAAAGTCTCGGAGGAGAAACGCTCATATCGCGACCTTAAGTACCGTTCGATACAGGGAATTGAAAAGGCTCGGCCTGCCACGTAGCAAAGTGTTGTTCGATTTAACTTTCGAGGGAAAATGAGAGGTAGATTTTAGAACAATGGATTCAATTGCGAACTTGATTCCTCCATTCTTCTCTTTATCCGTCCGGATTTTTCTATTTCGTCATGAAGGATGTGTATTTGGTCTGACATGTCAATGGTGTGATCCTCGGTGTGATCTATATTTTTATAAAAATTTCACGAAAAATGTTTTTGATTTACCCTAGCCTATCGTGAAGTTTTAAGAACTTTACAAGTGTGTCAAAGCGATTGCGAATTTGTAGGTACACCAAAATGTGTAGGGTGAAAATAATAAAATTACTTTTTACAAATAACGACACTGCGCGAACCACAGCGGCTTTATTCAACGAACGACATCCTGGAAAAATGTAGGTATCCGCTGCTTACGTTGTGCAACTGGTTGCCAAATTTGACGCTACTGGTTCAGTCGAAAACAAACAGAGGGTGCGTACAAGAGACGAAGCGAGGGACGTGGCTGTCTTAGGTCATGTAGCAATGGATCCGATTTTGAGTACTAGGAAATTGTACGATGTATCACAACAATCCTTAAACAACATAAATTCCTTCCTTATAAGAAACGATTGGTTCAGGAACTGGATGAGGATGATCCCGATCTCAGACTTGAGTTCTGTGAAGTGCTCAGTAAAATGATTAACTGTTATCAAAACTACATGTTCGACATCTGTATTTCGGATGATTGTTCATTTAACCTTAATGGTATTGTGAACCGGCGTAACTGTCGGTATTGGTGAGATAAAAAACCAAGATTATTTCGTGAGGTGCAGACTCAGCTTCGCCAAAAATTAAATGTTTGAGCGAGTATTTATTGAAATCACATACTCGGCCCTTCTTTTATACCCTCACTGGCCCAATTCATTTGGATCTATTGGAGAACGTTAGGAGAAGGAGACACATTGACTGGCCACCTAGATCACCTGAGCTGGCTCCACTGGACTTTTTTCTATGGAGTCAATGGATGATTTGCGAACTCGGATCATCAATGAATGCAGTAAAATTATACCAGAAATCTTGAGTTGTGTAGGTGAACGTTTTCAGCAAATTTATATTACTGCATTTAAGTGAATGGTGCTTATTTCCAGGATTTAATGAACTAATCAAAAAAGTGAGTCCGGACAAGTTGAACCCCTTTTCATTCTGAAGCCACTTAGTTGAATCTGCAAATGGTAGCAATTCATTTTTTTGCGTGAAGATATCATGCCCAAATAGGTAGATAGATAATAGTAGAGTAATGGTGAGATGAACATTTTGAGAACAGCAATTCTTTTTTTAGGAACCGAAAATTGTCTCATGTCCCCCTAACCCATGGGAGAGTTGAACAAGGTCGAGAGAGGCTTGATCATAGGTTTGTTCATTAGGAAAAATATTGAAAAAAAAAACAATTTCCAATGACCAACGATTGTCTATGTCAAGGCTTTCATCATCTAATGTATCAGCGTATGAAATACGTCACTCCCACTTATAGTTGAGGAGCCGAAGAGGGAAATTCGGGATTAATTCGAGAGTGTCAGATTAATATACCTTGGACCCTGTAGAAGGTTAGACCTGTATATAGAGGGAATTGTCTAGGACAGCCTGTGAGAATAGTAAAAAAAATACGATCATTGTACAAACTCGAGATCAAGATATATGTGGTTGATTTTACATGTTGAAAAGTATATATTCTCTTAATCTGACAATTTAATCGTAACGAAAATGTATGGGGCAGGGGCACCAAAGCTGAAAAAAAAAGTCACGTGTACATTCTCGAGAGCGGTGGTGTTTTTTCTTATTTTGAAGCTAATGATTCAAGAATAATGGACAAAATATAATCTGACAGTTTGGCCATAAAGATAACAAAAATCAGTTTTTTTGAATTATCCCCCCCCCCCGGGCTTCAAATCTGTTTCGCATTCATTATAAAAGTCGTAGAGCATAACATTTTCTACAAATTTTGTCGTGAGAATTTTTTTTTCTGCGTTCAAACGTTTTTGAGATATATGGCAATTAATGCGAGGTGTTAAGCGATACATGCTGAAGCGAAAATTCACTCGTTGGAAAATAGTACATTCTAAAGTTCAGTCAGAGACAACACTAAAATTTTCGTGAATAATTTCGAAATTGTCATCATAGAAATACCTTGTCATTTTGACGATTGAGAGTACGTCAAATTGCTTCAAGCAAAAGTTGTGTGAAATTTTATGATTTACAACTTTCATAGTGAATACAAAAACGGCATGGGAAAATTCGAAAAAAAGCATTTTTATCATCTTCAAAGTGTCAGATTAAGAAAACCCCCCTGATTCGTGTCAGATTAATGGGTCAACACGTCTACAACACCGAGATTAATCATCTGTATGAAAATCTGACACGCTCGAGAATGTAGGGACTGTTGTGACTTTCTGTCACGTCAAAATTGTCAGTCCCTTGAAAAAGTAGCTTCCTTTGGGTCCAATTAACATATCCTCCAAAATGGCGGCCAAAATGGAGCCGCCACTAGTTGTGCCATGTTACGGGTATGTCGCAAGCTATTTAGGATACTGGTAGCGCAAAATTTGAATTGCAATAAGATGGCCTAATTAACAAACCACTTAACTCACATTTGTCAGTTTTCATAGGAGACATATAAAACTGATTATTCCTTTTATAATTGATAAAGAATTTCTGTAATAATTCCTTTTTCCACATTCATTAAAATATTCTTTAGTATTTGTATGATGCATTTATTGAATAATATCACGGAGAGACCATAGAATGAAGAAAACTAAAATAAAATAATAATAATAGAACTGAATAAATATCAGGAATTCGATTTAGTTGGAGTTACGAGGTTTGTTAATTAGGCCATTGAATATTTGAGGTGGTTCAAGTCTCCTACCTGATCAAGTCTCCCGGACTCCGCCTAAGTACTCTTCCACAGACAAAACCGCAAAGCCTGTCATTTAGATATCCATGGAAATTTTTAAGCGGAATTGAGGGTCAGATAGTATTCGATACGATCTTCAAAAGTAGTTATCGCAACACCCTTCATTCGTATTCAAAATAAAGGAATTGTGCTCACCCCAGTTAGGGATGTTGCAGTTGCAGGGATGCAAGGAGCGAAAAAATTGTTTCCCCCTGAATCAGAAATTGATGGAATTGAAGGAATATTAGTCTATGGATGGTCCTAGCGATTTTCCACATTTTCATTTTAGAGCCGGAAAATCGGGGTGTTAAGTTTTCATTGGATCACGCTCTATACGTATATAATACCTTTCATTAGGTTCCTTTGATGAAACTCTACTCCTCTATATGTATTATATCTCTCTATGTATGTCACTCATATGAGCGATACGCACTGACCTATAAAACAAACGGCGGACTGGCCCAGAAGTCCGGGGTTTCATCCCTGTCGTTAGTCACTGGCACCGTAAATTGCAGACGAAATTAATTCGACTCTCATCACGTCTACAGAGACAATTTTTCGTATCTCCAAGCTAACTAATAGACGGCAGCCCCGTGTCCGGCTTGTATAAATCATTACGCTGCCTTGTCCCAGATGGCCATTATCGCACATAAAGTATCCAGGTCCCGGCTATTTATGTAGCTCGCAGAAATAACTAGGGGCATTCACTGATTTTCCAACTCCGCCTGGGAAAAATGTTGAATCATGTTGGATTTCTGATCAACGTGGAACTACCAGAGTGGGCAAAATTCGTTGTCTACTGAGGGGATCTCGAGAACTATAGCAGCTAGAAGAAAACGGACGACACATTCTCGAGCTCTTTTTTCTTGACTAATCCAAAACTGAAAACAGATCCAGCCTAACGTTCATAGATTTTGAGTTATGAACAAAAATTGAGAATCTCTTCACAAACCTTTTAGGGCTTTCACTCCCAATCTCTGAAACAAAATCAATTAAAAATGAAATCAACGATTTGCTCCTGCGTAAATTTCAATCGATATCCAAAAATTGAGAAATTGTCATTTTCAATGAAGCTGAATAACTCGTTTATTTGAACTCGTATTCGAAATCCGTTGTTACATTCTACAGGCACTTTTTTATGAAGAATTCGAATATGATATCATAAAATTTTTTCATCCAGTCATTTTCGAGATACGACAGGGATTTCCGATTTTTCAAATGTAAACTATAGTTGAAAGTTCTCTCATTCTGCTGCAATTTTTTTGCTGATTTCAAAAATGTGTCATATGTTGCTATTCACACCAATAAAACATAAGAAAAAAATTCAATACTTTTTCCTGCTTCTCGATTCACTGTTGAATTATAAGTAGGCTGGCGTAACCATAGCAACCGTTGAATATGCATTATATTTTGTGAACCTGAGCCTCTATGATTGAAATCACGGATTGCTGAATAAATATTCGATGATTAATTTGCCATCGTTTGTTCTCGCGATGTTTGGCATGCTTATCTTACGATAGCTCTCAATTCGAATACTACCGTGGACAGACGTACCTATTTTTCATCATCTTACTTTTGTAAAAATCATAATTATAGATAGCTTTCGTATTTTATTTATATTACTGACTCTTTAAGTTTCTTTCATGAATTGAAAAACGATAATTGAATAAATTTTCTTCTTTAGTAATTAGACGAAAGTCTTTTACTCTTTTAAAGGATATCGATCTCGATATATAAAAGAAATAATTATTCGACAGTCTGTGATTCCTATCACACAAGGTTGAGTTCACATAGGATTATGTGGAGTTCCCAAACCATAATGCATTTTCAACGGTCGCTATGGTTACGCTAGCCTACTAAAAATTCAACAGTGAATCGAAAAGCCGGAAAAAGTATTGAATTTTCTTTCTTATGTCATATTCACGTGAATAGCGACATATGATACATTTTTGAAATCAGCAAAAAAATTGCAGTAGAATGAAAGGACTTTCAACTATAGTTTACATTTGAAAAATCAGAAATCCCTGTCGTATCTCGAAAATGACTGGATCAAAAAATTTGACAATATCATATTCGAATTCCTCATAAAAAAGTGCCTGTAGAATGTAATAACGGATTTCGAATACGAGTTCAAATAAAAGAGTTATTCAGCTTCACTGAAAAAGACGATTTCCCAATTTTCGTTCATAACTTAAAATCTATGAACGTTAGGCTGGATCTGTTTTCTGTTTTGGATTAGTCAAGAAAAAAGAGCTCGAGAATGTGTCGTCCGTTTTCTTCTAGCTGTTATAGTTCTCGAGATCACTTCAGTAGACAACGAATTTTGCCCACCCTGTACGGTGAAAAGGTTGGATGATTCGGATTTTTTTTCTATTTTTGGTTATAATCAACATAATTAAAATTTCAATTCGGTATTGAGACAACGTTGAAAACGGTCAACATTTCGAATCATTTTTAAGTTTTTTTCAATTCTGAAAAACAATGTAGCACCGTGAAAAAAAACCTCAATTTGGAGATAACCGAGTGTTTGTTCCTCAGTACCGATAATCCAAAGAAAAGATATTTTATCGACGAATTCTACAGATTTTTAGCACGTGAGGGATATACCGTTTCCGCACCCCGCAGATGGTTCCTGTCGGTTCTGTATTGAGTAGTCATTCTGTAGTAGTTCTTGCTAGTGATTTATCCGGTATAAATTTTTACGCCGTATTAAATCCTTCTGTATTGAGTAGCCAATCGGTATTAATGCTTGAGTATCCTGCGAGTTCGAATAGTCATTTATTTTTTTTTCTTGTTCTGCAAATAATCTAAGTGCGCGTGCAGGTAAACTTTTAGAAGGCATTTTTGCATAACGTCCCTAGGCCCGCATTTTCTACTGTTTTCTTGCTACTGTGCAGAGTAGTTAACGTTCCTAGATTGTTTTCCTTGACGCCTACTGGAGGGGTAACCATGTGCACGCCGACCACCAGAGCAACCCGTGGGACCAACCTCAACTCACTTAACGTCCTGACTCCTGATCCTTCTCTGCTTCTTGAAATCAGTGATAGCTTGTGCGCAAGCTCGTGGCCCACGAGAGCAAGAAAGGAGAGACACCTGGTCCTGTCCTTTCTCTATTTCTGTTGGAAGTCCGATTCTTGGCTGGTGCGCAAGCCCGTTGTCGATTCAGCGAACCTCTATTCGGTATCACGAAATTGAGACACCTTTATGACAGAGGAGGAATCTTAAATTTGTCCTAATATATAGTACAAAGAAATGATAAACATCACTGAAATTATCCAGAAGAACGGATGTCCCAATAAAGTTCTTGAAAAGGATCAAAGAAAAAACAGGTCGAGCACATCCAGTGTAACCACCTGAAAAAAACGTTTTCCGAAGAGACATTGGCAAAAATGAATGATGATGACAAATCTTCTCTGAATTGAAAATTCCTCCCACATCTTTCAGTTTCTTCGTTATGACCATTACATACCATAAAAGTAATTTGCACGCTCAGTGAGGAATATTTGACCACTTTGAGGAACAAAAGTATTATTCATATTTCCTGGCCTCTTTCGGGAAATTTGATATTCAAGAATGAAGAATATTGGTTAAATTAGGAAAATTTGGTACCTACTTTGGCTGAATGCAATTCTGTTCAAAAGATCCAGAAAATAACCTTAAAACATTAAATATTACAGATGTGTGTGTCATAAACTCAGCTTGGTATTGTTGTTACCATTATAATAATGTAAAATGAAAAAATGAACGGGTTATGTAACCCTTGTACGAAATGAAATGAACAACGATAATAAATGAATATATATTGGAGATGAATATCAGAGCTAGTATCAATGGGTGCTTGAAAGCTGAATTCGTTATTATCCACAGAAAAAAAATAGAAATCCTGAGAAGAATATTCAATATTTATCGCCGAAGAAATTGCGGTAACTCATTTATTGTGTTATAAATGCTACTTCGTACACGAAATGGAATGAAAGAAATGAGTTCATGCTGGATTTTCTAATGAATTACATAGTTTATTTCTTAGGTTGACAGCATATGAAAACCCTCTAATGCCCAAGTTTTTTTTTTCTTTTTTAAAATTATTTCCGTATAGTTTCAAATTAGCTTATGTTATCTACATCTTTTTTTCGCAAATAGTTAACTGATTTACATTAACTCCTGTATACTCACAAAATGAACCTATACTGAAGGTGGACATGGGCAGAATAATTTTGTATCCACTTATATGCAACCAGTCTCAAGGCGGACTTGTGTATTAGAGGGTTAAGTGCATGGAAAAATGTCAGATTTCCATAGGTGTGAGAGCTCATTAAGAAAATTGAAAATTTGAAAACAAAAACTTCATTTTGGCCGAATCGGAAAAAATTGCAAAAAAAAGGTTTCTTTCGACCCAAAGAATCTCCTGTTAACATACAGAATAAGTCTTTGACTCGTACGAATATTTTAACAGTAGATTCTCGCGGAAAAAAAAAACACTTTTTTTATATACCATTTTTTTCGATTCGGCCCTGTTCAAAAGATATAGCGCTATTTTAAGTTTACATAATGAGCTATACCACTCCTGGAAAAACAGAACCAGAATAACTGGCTAAATTGGTGACACTGCACATCTGTGGATCTTTTGAATAGAGTTGTATTCAGCCAAAGTACCGAATGTTTCAAATTTAACAGATACTTAGTTTCAACAGTCGAGCTTTTTGAATTTTTGGTATTTTTATGGTACATAATGTTCATAATGAGAAAGACGTGGGTGATATCTTGTGTTCGAAAAAGATTCATCAAATGAATGAAAAGTATATTCCGGAATTCATTTCATTCGATAAAACCGTTTGTGATTTTTTTATCGTTTTTTAACAGCTTGTATCTTTTAAACGAGCCGATTCACAAAAAAATGGCGAAATAAAAAAGTGTTTCTTTTGACCTCAAGAATCTACTGCTGAAATATTTGTAAGAGTCAAAGATACACGGTATAAGGCAAGTTCCGAAAGTTAAGTAGACGTTATGTTCTTTGAATGCTGAAGTCTTGCAACGCGCGAGTTGAAAAACCACTGAGACTCAAGTAACGAGGGCCCGACTCAGATGACATTCTGAGGAAGCAAGACACGAGACTCCCCAAAATAGCTCTACATGGCGAATTCACAGAGGGAGCCCGAAAACCAGGAGGCCAGTATAAGCGGTTTAAGGATATACTACATACATCAATCCCTAAAATCAGTTAATGCCAATCATAATTGGGAACAACTAGCGTTGGACAGGTCACTGTGGAGGTCGTTGGTGCACAGTTATAATGGAGACTCGAGAAGAATTCAGCGGCGGCCAGATCTGGTGGGTGACTATCCATGGCCGGAGTGTGGAAGGATCTGTAGGTCATAGTCACAGTAGGGCACACAGTAGCAATTAGCCCTAAGAAATTATAAGTCTGTTCTTTTTGTATGTCTTTTTGTAGATTTATTCCCGGTAACGGGATACAGCAATGAATGAATGTTCCTTGAACAAGGCAGGCAAATTCTTACCGAACAGTTGACTAGATTAAGTGAAAAGGATGAATAAAGCCCAAGTATTGCAGTATCTGAAATTTTACAAAAAAAAGGGAATTTTGTTGATCTTGATGAGGGACTCTAAAATCATTCATTTTCTCATTCTTTTGAGTTTTCAACTTATTAGTTAATATGTTTCCCGATCGAATTTCCAACTGAAACTACTAGGGAATGTCCAAATATCGACGTAACTCTTTCAGCCACAGCCATCTCGTCCATATGTTCACGTACAAAAATTGTGACACATTCGATTTTGCACCATCAGACTGAATCCGAATCACAGCACGAGGAAGCAGCCTTGGGGATAAGAAGCAAGACGAAATCCCCTGTGCATCCATAAACCCAACCCAATCTAGACAAAATCACATGTTACAAGCCTCGTCGCATCCATAACATCGCCCTTGTTTATTAAAAACGGAAGTGGGACCAACAGCCGCGTTCGCGTTAAAGTCGGATTATACAAGGCCTTACGAGAAACGCATCAATCGAGAGACGAGCTCATTCCAGCAGGCGCATATTAATTTCACATTCGTTCCTCCGACGAAAAAACTTATCCGAACGATGCTCCTACGCGTCAGCGCCAAAATCGCCGCGCACGTCTGTGCGATATCCGGCGGCAGTTTCTAAACTGCCGCCTCGTCGCTCCGTCAGTCTGCCAACCGCCTTCTTCCGGGTAACAGCAACGCGAGGTCGACACGCGAATTTGGCGATGTGAGCCGACGTCGTACAAACACACGCGACCTTCCCGAGTCGAGATGCCAATTTTCGTAGACACTTAGACGTGAAAACAGCGAAGGATGTGATCCTGTGCGATGTCGCACTACTTGGTGCTAGTTTTCGCGCTTGTTTGGACGCTGGTGCGATGCAGCTGTCCAACAATGTGCAACTGCAAGAACTACGCGTTGGACGCTACCCAGAACGATTTCTACATGGTGGCTACTTGTGCCAGCCTACCCAGCAACGTAACGGAAGAGTTGAGCGAAAAACTGAAGGAGTTAACCCTTCTAAACTTGAACGACACGATCGTTGATGAGTTCGAAACGTTTCTAAACTCTCACCTCCCGAATCTGCGACGTTTATCACTGAGGAACTCTTCGATTTCCCTTGGTAACTTCACAATATCCGCCAACATAACCCATTTGGATTTCTCTGGCAACAATTTGGACGCTTGGATACAACCACCAGAAGACAACGCGATTCGCATCTTGGATATATCAAACAACCGAGTAGCTTCACTTCAAAACTATACATTCAGGACTTTGAACAGTTTGGAAGTGCTGAATATAAGTTTCAATAATGTATCAGTGCTCGAACCTTACACGTTTTCCGAGCTACATAACTTGAAGTGTTTGGACTTGTCAGGCAATTCAATTGTCCTACTGACACAGAAAGTGTTTCTCCCAGTGATATCTTTACAATATCTGAATTTGAGCAAGAATCACCTCAGTGTTCTGAGTGAGACATCCTTCGAGGGTCTCAACAAACTACAACAGTTGGACTTATCTTGGAATAACTTGCGAAAGTTAGCCCCTGGTAGTTTGGAGTTACCAGGCTTAGCCAGATTGTTCTTGGAAGGCAATATCGATCTTGGGAAATCGAGCGATGCTTCAATTCTTGTGGGGACAGGAAGAAAACTGTTGACAGTCGATGCATCCCATTTAGGACTCCAACAGGTGCCACCCAGTCTGACACCTTCGATAAGAACGTTGAGACTCGAAGGAAACAGAATAAAAAATATAAACTGCGGCGATTTAGATTCCTATCCCCTTCTCCAAATGCTCGACTTCACCTCGAACTCCATAGATTTCATCGAGGAGGACGCCTTGGGACGACTGGACTCCTTAACGATGCTCATTTTGAGCGATAACAAGATTCGGGAAATACCTAAGAGTTTACCGGAGAAACTGGAAGTCCTGAGGATAGAAAAGAACGAATTGGAACAAGTAACAGAGGGAGATCTGCAGGGATTGACGAAGTTGGAAGTGCTGGTCCTGAACGACAATAAAATTAGAATAATTGGGGCCAGGGCTTTCTCCCAGCTGACTTCGCTGGTTACGCTCGATCTCTCCCGCAACCCAGTCAACGTTCTACAACCGGGATGCCTCCAGGGACCGGTTTATCTGCAAGTATTGCGATTATCCGGGATAGATTTAATTTCTCCAGCGAAAGATGTATCTTTTCCCCTCACGGCGCCCGAACATTTAATCACTCTAGACTTATCGAAGAGTCCGGGATTAGCCAGGCAATTCCTGTCGGACGTTGCAGTCCTGGCCGCCTCAAAACGACTGCAGGAATTGGATTTATCGTACACGGACTCCGACGTTATAAGATCGGACCTTCTCCATTATCTACCCCAGCTGAGAAGTCTTCCCCTGGAGGGTAACAAATTGAATTGCTCGCATCTACGTTGGCTGGGGGCATGGATGAGAAGGCAGGACGACAGGAGACATCGGAACGTAGCCTGCGCCAGTCCTGCTGACCTCTGGGCGACCCTGCTCGTGGACTTGCCTGAAGAAGAATGCGAGACCTCTAGTGTTCGAAGTATTGTTACGAGAGCCACGACTTTGAGATCCTCCGGAGACGGGATTAGTGGAGGAAATTTAATTTTAACGACTGAGAGGAAGACTACAGTCGGGATTGATACCAGCACGTCCACGATTGGAGTAAATCAGGATGTCATTCCCGACAAATTACCACCAGAGACGCCTCATGGCCCCCTGACTGTAACAACAGACACGAACGAAATTAATTCGAGGTACAGCAAGAAGACAAACAGCATACTCCATCAAAAGGGGAATAACAAGACTGGTATAATCTCGAAGTCGTCGTACAGAACAGTGACGGAGGTTCCAATCGTTCCAACGCCACGCAGGAAGACAATTAATTCTCCCGGTATAAGATCCAGATCTTCTTACACCAAAGTTAATGACATTGGAACTTACGAGGAGAACCCGCACAAGGAAAAATCAACAACTCTATACGTGGATATAGTGCCAAACACAGCGACACACTGGAACGGGAAGGCGGACGAGCTGTCTTCCGATGAAAAGGACACTGTTAAAAACTCTTACCATCCAGGTATGATAATTTTGTTTATGAGCGTTCTGATCGCGTTCGCGGTGGTTGCGATGTTCGCGAGCAAGTTCAACCGAAAGCGGCAAGTCAGAGAGGATCGCGATATAGAAGTGACCAGCATCCCTAGCATAACGGAACTGTGGTGACATCTGCGGGACATAGAAGAAGACCGAACTGTACTCTACAACACCACGGAAATGTCCTGAGATTTACCTGTATAGTTGTGATAAAATTTTGTACATTGGAGATTTTTTTCTATTCCGGACTTGTAAAAATTGTAAGAAATATAAAACGAGGAAAGAGTGATCCACAAGTTTATTTTGTAATATGGCGATTATTCGGATAATAATGACATTCGGGTCACGAGAATAGTAGTGTGTAATTTCGACATGATATATATTGATCAGATAATAAGATATTTCTCACTTTATTTTGTGTACTTAAGGAAAACGTTATTGTGATTTTTGCTACTGACTGTACATAAATGTTTATATTTATATTATTTATCTGCCAAATTTACTGAGTGTTATGTGACCATTTGGATTTAGAACAAATATATGGACGAAAAAGAGAAGACTTTCAATATTCCGAAAAATCATAAACCATAACTTTTTTCGGATTCATTATTATCTGACAAAATTTATAAAAAACGTCAGATGAAAATCCCAGAGAACAAAAAACTAACAGCCAGTTTCATAATCAGTTTCAAAATCCTTTTAATTTTTAAAGTTTGATTTTCAATAGGACAAATTAAAGCTTTAATATTAGAAGTAATTTAAATTTGATTATAAATCTGGCTCTTTTCTCTTGCTAAAAGATTTTGTCATTCTATCTGTGTTTGATTTGGCATGTTGTATTTCGAAAACGATAAACATAAATAATATACAGGGTGAGTCTTTGACTGTCCCCTTTCGTTGAAAATATATTTAACAAACATCAACTGATTCGTAAATCAAAGAATCTTATTCAATTCAATGAATTAAGTATTTGAATCTTGTGGGTTTTAGTTTAGTAGGTAGGGCATTTTGTCCGATTTTATAAAACGACAAACTAATGAACGCTACTCTTCTTTAGTTTTAGTTGTTATTATTCAACATTTTTGTTTGACAGAAATGATGAATACAGCTCGCCATTATATTTTTCAACTGCCTGAATTATTTCATTGAGGTGAATCAGACTCTATCATTATCGCATTAGTTGTTGTTTGTTAAAGATCTCTCAAATGTCAGGGAAAAATAATTTGATACATATGAAGTTGATATACTCTTTAAGAATAGTCTTGAAAATTAGGATTGCCATTGAAAAAACTATCGATGATGTCATATTTCAAATTTGGGACACGCTGTATAACATTTTCTTATGTCAAAAAAGGCGAAATTTGAGATACTAATTTATTTCAAGTTGAAGACTCGCACTGTATAGTTCACCTTTAGATTTTCATTTGAAATGATCATAGAAATTTTCCTCAGTATCCATGAATTTTTTTTCAATTCTTCATATTTGATTTAGGTTTGAGAAAATGATTCGGTCAATCCTTCAAGATAAATTTATCTTCATCGAATCAAACTTCAATCAGCATGTAATGAAACAAACTGACAAATTGATAAGAGATAAGTATTGATGGCGTTTGAAGATAAAATTATTGTGAAGGTAGTAATAGGAAGCGGTACAAAAACCAAACCATATTTGGGATGCAATGAAATTCGAAAAAAAAATTGACTCGTCGAGGTATTGGACATTGACTTTACTAAAGCTCTGAAGAAAACTTTTCTTTATGTATTTATAGAATTTCGAAATTGTGCTTCTTCGTTTTATTTAAGAGCACAAAGTAATATTCAAGAGGAAAAAACTGGTTTTCTCGAAAAACGCAGCTCAACAATTGTACTACTGCTTCAGTATATCAGTCAAGTTAAGGCGTGCTTGAAGATAGCTGAGTAATGGGTAAAACTCTTTTTATTGAATGAATTTTGCTATAATTGAAGTTTTGAACAGACTGAACCTAATACCTTCTTATCAAGGTTTCATGCTATAACTCAAAATATCCTCTTTAGATCCCATATCTTACTCGAAGTACCTTATTATCATTTCCACCCAATCCAAGAGATTCTTTTAAAATAATGAATGTAAAACTGAGTGGAAAAAGTTTTTCCAACCTGAGGCATTAAGACAGTGTTACAAGTGCTGGAATCTGCGAATACGCTCCATATTATTCCATATGGAATGAGAGGCAGAGAATGCAGGAGAGAAAGGTGAGTATGCAATTGGAAGAACCATGTACTGTATGCTGTTCGTGAAGAGGAATAATTACGCCAACTTTTGAGAACGGTATAACTCCGGAAAAAGTCCCATTATGTTGATTGCAGAGAATCCGAGTATACCTACCTACATAATTATCCTTCCTAACATAAAATTGTTCTCGAGTCCTCTCTCGAAGTAATATTTGGTCCTCAGAAGCTGACGTGATTATTCTCATCCACAAATACGGAATAGCAAAGGCGCACTCAACATTCTAGTATTCACGTGAATAATGAATAGGCAAACTGTGAAATCATGCGGCAGACATAACGAGCGAAAAAAATCGTCATCAGGTTTGGATGTTGTGAAGGTTGATATTCTGCGTTTAATGGTATAACTTATGTTGGGTTAATTCATACAGCCTTCTTAAGATCTGATGGTGGGTTTATGCAGCATTATTAACAACTGAGACCCAAGAAAGGGAAAGGAGGTTGATTGTTTTGGTGGGTTCATGCAGCGTAAATAAGAAGTAAGACCTAAGATACGAACCAATCTTATTGGCAGACGGTAATCAGGTGAATGCCACCCGCCAATGAGATTGTTCCTCTCTGCGTGAACACACCAAAGTAATCGAGAACCTCCTAAGAACTAAGACATGAGATGGACAATAAACGGCAACTGTCAGGAACCAGATCTCCATGTTTTGGAAATTTCCCATTTTCCAACATGTCCACTGATGGAACAGATGGTTGCGGTTCGATCTTACCATCAAATAAGGCTTAACTAATTTTCTTTCCCATTATATGAACATCTGTACGAGGATATATTGAAAAATATATGTTGAGGAAAGAGATGATAGTCGGGTGGAGCCAAATCTGGTGAATAAGGAGGGTGTTCTAGTAATTCAAACCCTATATCACGAATTTTTTGCATGGCAACATGAGATTTGTGTGCAGAGGCGTTGTCCTGCAAAAACAAAAGACCATTGTATAGCTATCCGCGTCTTTTCTCTATAATTTTTTCCCGTAAAGTGGTCAGTAATGTCGAGTACTAATCTTCGGTTATTGTTCTACCTTTTCCAAAAAATCAATCATGATTACTCCATGGTCATCCTAAAAAACTGAAGCAAGAACTTTTCCAGCAGATTTTTGGATAAGAAACTACTTAGGTCTTGGAGAACCAGAGTGTCGCCATTTCATCGATTGTTGCTTTGTTTCTGGATCTTAGAAATGTACCCAAGTCTCATCCATAGTAACAATTCGGTTTAAGAAGTCTACATCGTTTTCAAATCGAGCACAGATCGAACGCGATGCTTCTACCCTTGCACGCTTTTGGTCAACATTCAAACATTTGGGGATCCATTTTGTAGCAATCATTCTCATGTCCAAATTGACGTGAACTATATGATGAACGCGTTCGTATGAAACATTCCGTGCTTCAGATATCTATTTTAGTGCAATTCGACGGTCTGATAAAATTATGTCATGAACTTGTAACGTGGTCACCTCGGAGAAAACTTATCTCGAGCGCCAGCTATTCTTTTCAATAGAAAGAATAGCAAACCTACCAGAGAGCTGCTAGTCGGAGACAGAGTTCGCTGTTATCTAGGGTGATAGCGATAACGAAGTAGTCAAAATCAAATTATGTACAAGTTTACTCACACCTTCGGAAACTGATTATATATACAACGGAAATATGTGTAGGTATGAAATATGAGTGAATCGATCAGCAAACATACATTCTGGTTCGATCCGATCACGAGCACTTTATAAAGTTTATACCGGGTACAGTGAAAAATTAAAGGTGGTTCAATAAAATGCGCCAACCAGAACTGACGAAATTGACACTAAGGATGACCTCGCGAAGTGAAATGACTTGCTATACGGTATCGGGATCTAATTAATTGTATTTCTCCAGAAATGAAAGAAACACAACCAGGGCGGATCTACTCGAGACTTTTACTCTCTACCCCAAGGGCTAACGCTCCATGACTGATAGCGAAGAAAAGGTCTATTTTTAGCGCAACTACGGGATTTCACTGACGACGAGCGGTATCTCTTATTCTCTACCCCAAGGGCTTACGCGCCATGACTGATAGAAAAGAAGAAATTTCGGATTCAACACTTATGACGCGGAACGCGGACAGGGGGGTTGACGGGACTTTCCCTTCAGTACCCCAAGGGCTTACGCGCCATGACTGATAGCGAAGGGAAAAGTCTCGCGAAGCAGGGTAAAGTACGATAAAATATAACAGAAAGCGATACAGTACAGCAGTGTCAAAGAATTAACTGGTGTAGGTTAATTAAGAAACTGAACGGTAAAGACGGGGACCTACCTCCTTTATTTCAGGCACTCGCGGAAAACAAACGAAAACTAAAAACTAATTCCTAAGAGCACTAACTTCGCAACACAAAATTATTTCTAAAATCGTTGAACGGCTTGTCGTGCACACAATTAACGTCGAATCGCAGAGAAAAGATAGCACGGATCGTAAAAGCGACTAAAGAGTCAAAGTGAAAAGACTGAAGTAAAAGAGCAGAAGTCAAAAAGTGCCCGTCGAGGGGGAAAATCTGCTTTTATAGGCAAATCCCCCCACACGTTAAAAATCTGAAAATTCCAGAATGCGACAAGAATGAAAAACGTCGTCAGATCCGGTTTATCGCATATCAACATCAGAAAAACGTCGAAATCTTCAACGGCATGCAAGAAAAACAATGTTAAACACAGATAAACGGTTTTTTACATTTACTCTGCCTATCGGAATTAATGTACTGAATATTTGAGAATTAAATATTTGCAAAGGCGGAAATTTTAAATGAAAGGAATGCACTAAATTGAACTTCAATTTTTCTCAGAAAACTGGAGATCATTACATTACAAACTGCATCGATATTTTCGGGGACTGACACAGAAACTGGCCTTTCCGATCGGTCATCATCTTCAATGGAAAATTTACCTCTTTCGAAGCTTGCAGTTCAATTTTTCACGGTCGCATACGAAGGAAATTGATCAACAAGGGTATTAAGCATATCTTCGTGAATCTGCTTACCTCTTAACCCTTTTAAATACAGGTACCTACTTGATGATGGCTCGATACTCCAATTTTTCGATTTTCACAATTTCGGTGGACATCTTCTTTCTTTTGATTCATTGCGTAACTCTGGTTTACTTTTTTGACCTCAAACTTGACACTGATACTTCTAATGAGTTATTGTTCGTTGCTATGGTAACGCAATATTTGTTATGCATGGAACTGGTCTAGGCTAACTAGATATCAATACATCCCCGTACATAATATAAAATACAGTCCTCCGCTGTGTCTGTACGTTTGCGTTAGACTCAAAAAATACTGAACGGATTTTCATGCAGTTTTCACCAAAATACAGAATGATTCATGATGAAGATAAGGTGAACAATCTGTTAAGGTTCAGTGAAACTGATAGTGTATGTTGGGGCAAAAACTTTCATTTGCAACTTCTTTGATCCAGGCTATTCCCAAGGAAATTTGTCACCACGTGTAGCAAATGAATGAACAAATTACACTGACTCATACCGTTCAAGAATATCCATCCAACAAACCCCAATCAGACCGATTTTCCGGAGGGATGCCCATGCCACCCCCACAGCGCTAATTAGAACGCTGTAACCACGGAAGCAGATACAGGTAGCCCCGTATCGAATTTTTCCATTAATTAAACGGGGAGAACCAGATAGCGATGAAACCCCTTCCTGTGGGGGACGGAAAATGAATTATGATTCCGAGTCGTCATCCGATCTGTCAAGACAGGGGGTCCGTGGGACGTCGCGACGCCACCTGGCTTTGTTTTGACACTGGTGCGGATCAGCGTTGGGGTC
Organism: Coccinella septempunctata; assembly: GCF_907165205.1. Classification (NCBI taxonomy): domain Eukaryota; kingdom Metazoa; phylum Arthropoda; class Insecta; order Coleoptera; family Coccinellidae; genus Coccinella; species Coccinella septempunctata. The sequence goes on from NC_058196.1 coordinate 21,276,407, forward strand.
TTTGGAGGTCGCCTTGATATATGATGATTGGGACGGTATTGGGGGTTCGGGGAATCCCGGACGTAATTTGGAGGGTGTATCGGGTCCATCGGATGATGTATTGTACGGTTGCGAGACCCAGAACACCCCCTGCCCTTTCGGATTCAATCGTTATCGGGGTAGATTGTGGGAGTGAACGTCTCAAGGGTGTATTCCATGCAAGTTCGATGACGAACAGTTTGGTGAATATTTATTGGGGTAGGTCGATATGAATTCGCAGTGGTAGATCGATTATTTCCCAAGCGGACATGAAGAAGATTGGAAAATTTACTCACTCTGTTCGACTCTTTGCTGGTTATTGTTATCAATCCAGTTTATGCATAGTTTACAGTTTGATAAGAGGGTTACATTTCACTGCGATCTTAAGGTCTATTGTGCCAACCATCAGAGTTGTCCTAATAACAACACCATCTACAGCTAGCCCTTCAGCTCCAGAGCTGCAATGAACTGCAGTATCGGATAGAGCTTCAGGGAGGCTAAGTCCAAATTTCTCCTATGATTGTCTTGTCCAAGCATTCTTTGCGCAGTCTTGCACTGACGAGGCATTCTATAACCAGGTGAACAGGAGTTTCCTCCTGTTTCTTACATAATGAAAACTCGTCAGTATCTGATAAGCCCATTCTCATCATATGCTTCCTAAGGAGACAATGTCCTGTGTGGAAGCGAGTGAGGAAGCGTCACTCATTCTTACTGATATCCAAATACAGTTTCCAAATCCCGATTAACTTTATGGAATGATCCATCACTGCAATATTCCTCTAGAGCGGTTCTCTTTCGGTAGCATTTGCTATACCACAGAAAAGTTCAGAGCCAAGTGACGTAGGTGCTCCCATTCTGCTGGCCTCTTCGATTCCTTTGATTCCAGATTGACCAGACTGAAAAAACCTTGTTGTTCTTGCCTATTTCCTCAAGTTTACTCCTGCAGTTCCATATTATCAGTTTCCAGTCGATGACATAGGAGTTCAGTGCTCAACTATCAAAATGGAACACTATGTCACATCCTTGATAGTTTTTTCCAGATTTATGTTCACGAATCTTTCGATTGTAAATATTTCTAATTAGTTAGTTCATGACTAACTCATATTATTGAAACGATAATTCCTCCGGATTTGTTTTTTTCATTAATATTCATTCTTCCGACGAGCCCGGTTAGGCGTTTGGAGTACTGTATAGTACTCCTTTCTTTGTATTGTATTTTTTTACCAGAATATGGTCCATTGAGCGAACCCCCTCAACTTGCCCGCGGTCCTTGATGAATGTTTTCACATTCGACTCGACATTCGATGACTGCGGAAAGTAGTTGAACTTGGGAGCCATGAATTGTTATAGGTGTCTGCAGAGAAAGTGAGGTTTGGTTCAGTCTTTGCGTGATAGGTGGCGCATCGTTTGAGAATATCTCAAAACGACTCCCCGATATCGCCTGACTACCATCCTCCGTTCGGAAGATTTAGTGCTATACTGTACTGACGAGGGAAAATGATCCCGAAACCGGTCTACAGTTGCACTTGGTTGTTTAGATCTCTCTGGGACCTCCTATATTAGTTCATAACTCACATTATTGCAACGATAGTTCCTCCGGAATTGTTGTTTCCATTAATATTCATTCTTCCGATGCGCACGGTTAGCTTCCAGCGCCAAACCCTATTATGGTTTTTGAATCATCTTTGACAGTATTAAGTTTGGAATTTTGGTAGTGTATTCCTTTTCTCATTTTTCTCTTTCGCATAGCATCGTGTTTAAGTAATTCTTACTTTGTCAATCATAACATAGCTAGGAATGTATGTAGGTTCGCTGATGACATGTACTTGTTTAGAGAGAACTAAGATCCCTGATTTTTAATTTTCTCATTATATAAGAATACCTTCCCTAGATATTCTGAGGATGGCCTCATGGGCTACCCCATCACTCACTAGATTTTAAAGGGTGAGATCCACAAGTTTTCTGTTTGGGTGAGTACCCAGAGCTTCAGTGATGTGCTTTAGACCGGCTCTCCGCGTATAGTCCGATGACATAGCCTGATGACGAAGTCTCAAGGTCGGAAATCATAAATGCGATAAAAAATATGAAGAATGATGAGGTCTAGACGGCATTATATACGATATATACGAAGTTTTGGGCCTTAGAATCAATATCGACAAAACCAAAATCCTGGTAAGTCCATCAGAAAGCCTTCAAACAGATATCAGCCTGGAAAATGAAACTCTGGAACAGGTCGAGCAGTTCAAATACTTTGGAAGATCCAAAAATTTGTACTAACCTAGACACGGAAATACACAACCTTATCAATTCGGCATCACAGGCATACTGGAAGCTAAAGGACAGTGTTTCAAAATAACGGCCTCAATCTGAAGACTTAGGCAATTCAGCATCACGGGCATTCTGGAAGTTAACCTCCATCTGAAGACCAAAACTGCTCTTTACAAGGCAGTGGTCCTCCCAACGCTTCTTTACGGAAGCGAAAGGTGGACGCCCAACAGGCGACATATTAAACAGCTTGAACAAACGCAACAACGTCATCTAAGACGAATAATGCACATCAGGTTCCACACGCTGCAGAAGTCTTGCGACGCGCGAGTTGTATATCAACTGAGACTCAAGTAACGAGGGCCCGACTCAGATGGAGCGGCCACATTCTGAGGATGCAAGACATAAGACTCCCCAAAATAGCTCTGTATGGTGAGAGTCCCACAGAGGGAGAGAGAGTGCCCGGAAACCAGGAGGCCAGTATAAGCGGTAAGGATATACTGTATCAATCCTTAAAATCACTTAATGCCAATCATAACTGGGAGCAACTAGCGTTAGACAGATCACAGTGGAGATCTCTGGTCCACAGTTATAATGGAGACTCGAGAAGGATACAGCGGCGGCCAGATCTGGTTGGTGACTATCCATGCCCGGAGTGTGGTAGGATATGTAGGTCACAGTTGGGCACGCGATTAGCCCTAAAAAATTATGAAATGATATTGGCGTCCCAAAAAAACGGAGTTTATACTAGAGCCGTATGATGATTAAGAACTAATAGTATGACCTGAGGAAGTTCGTAAATCAAAAACCAGTCGTGAGATTTGTACCTGCTTTCCGAGGCCTAAGTAACACTGAAAACAACAGATTATTCCGAGATGCCTGCATCTTCTGTACCCATTATATATTCATTTCAATCATTGTTTCTAACAAAACGACTGGCAGGGTAGCGTACCATGCATTATCTCTCATTCTTGTTCGTGTGGGACTGAACGAGATTTGTATACGGAACCCCCCGTTCCACCTTTTACCCATTCACGTAGCATCATCAAGCGTGTCTGTTGATTTTGTTCTCGTGTCGCATACCCGCTCTGTTACCGCTCAGCGTTTCGTGTGATCCAATTTCCGAACAAATCCAAATTATCAATTAACGAACGGGCTCCGCAGCCTCTAATCTACAACAAATTGCGTTTCTGCGGTCGGGTTCACACATTTCCCAGATATTGCCGCTCCTGCGAGATCCGCCGACCGAATTTCTGAGAAGCAACATGCTAATTCAACGCCGGAAACGTTAATTTTCCCGATGGAAGCAGAGCGCACAACTGGCAAGATATGCGCCCTCTTCCTGTTTGTGTATTTCATAACCAGGAGACGTTGCTCTTTGTCCTTGGTGAATAAGAAAGAGCCACTCACTAGTGCCGAGAAATCCAAAAGTACTAGGTCATTCTTTCTTAACTTCACCCAAAATTATAAGGAGAACTACCTACTCAAGATATTTTCCAATATACAGTAAGTCTTCAGTGAAGATCCCCTTATTACTTTGAACCGGGGTCGTTTTGGCTCGGTTAGCCTTTCGGAAACTGCAACCATGTAGATCTTTTGTTCTCTACCCTACTCATTCATAGGAACCCAGAAAGGTCGTCAATGGTGTGGGTTAAACCGACAACATCCTTAGGAGCCTTGGCCGGAACCTCGTGAGTATCCAGGACCGGCTTCCCCATGTGAATGGTTCTTAGGCCAGCTAGCTCTGGACACTTGCATACCATCTGTTCAGCTGTTACTGCTTCTCATCCACAGAGCCCACAAATCTCATCTGCTGACTTCCACATACGGTACCAATGATGTTTGTACAGACAGTGCCCTGTCAGCATTCCCACCATCACCCGAAGCTCAGCTCGTGACAGCTTCAGCAGCTTTCTGGTGTAGATCGGTGAAATCTCAAGAATTTCTTTGAGTGAGTCCAGGAGTGTTTCTCCTGTTATGCAACTCCCATTGTTTGACCGCTGCCTCATATTGGTCTTTTCCTAGCCCATAGATAGGCTCAGGTCCAGTAGGTTTTGTGCTCTTTTTGCAGGTTCATCAGTTTTTTTATTTCCTTCAACACCACAATTCCCTGGCACCCATAGTAGAGTAACTTTATGGCCTCTGGCCAGTTGCTTTGTGGGATCAACATATTGAAATTAAAGACGAACAGCTAGGATTTCGGAGAAATAGGTCTACAACTGACGCCCTATTTATCATACGACAAATGAAAGAAGAAGCAATAGAATTCGACACCCCTGTTTTTGCATGTTTTGTCGATTCAACAAAAGCATTCGACTGTGTCCGACTAGAAGACATTATCAACATCTCGAAGAAAAAAGGCAAAAATTATAAAAACAGGATGCTGTCTAAACACAAGCAATTCAACCCGAATTGAAGATTATCATAAAACAACCAATGATATACCGATATCTCAGGGTATAAGACAAGGGGATAGCTTTAGCCTGTTCCTATTCAACCTGATTGTGGACGAGATCACTGAGGGGGTATGTGGCTTAAAAATGGGGTTTAGGATCAACAGTACACCCATTATCATGACGTTGATGACGCGACAATATTGGCACAAACTGGGGACAATCTGCAAGGACAACTCCAAATATTCAATCAAGTCAGCATATAATTTAATATGCAAATTGTCGAGCAGGTAACAGCTTTCAAATTGGAGTGGATATTTCTAGCTGCATCGAACCAGTTAAAGATCTAAAATACTAGATCAACAAAGCCTCGGTAACATTGGGTTGTTCAAAAGATATCATATGAAACAACAAACATATGAGCATTCCCACGTCACGTCAGAATAATAATTTGAACGCTCTCTCGCAAAATCGAATGTCAGATTTTTGAATCATGCGCATTATAACGTGGTCCCACATAACATTAGAGTAATATGTAGGCATCTTAAGACCTTGCAGCAATGAAATCCGACGTTGCCAAAGTTACATTCGCGCGAAATTCAACTTCACGAATGACATTTAGTCATGAGACAATAATATATTAAATATCCTAAACAAAACCACATGGTCGAATCAGGATATAAGTTTTTTCCCACTGCTTTGCGATAATTCAGCTAACAAACGGTCTAGGGTCGTATTAGGATCTTTTTCAGTAATAATTTTCAACTTTGTCATTTTGAAAGTTTTGTATAGGTGATTTTTGGTGAAACGCTTCATTTTGACCAGTTCTACCTTCTGTTGAAAAAGAGCCTCACCTTCAAATACACCCTGTATAACCAGTATAAGTCAGCTCTTTCAATAATAGCGTTCAAACATTTTTGTCGTCAACAACAGAATAAGGGAATGGCATAATCATTCAATTTCATTACTACTACTAATGTAAATTTAACACTGTAAGAGAAAGAATCATTAGGACTACCAGCAAATTCAAAACAAAAAGAATGCTATTTTAATGTTCGTATATCAACTAAAGGAAAAATAAAAATACGAAATTATTTGTTAAGTTTGCTTACAGAACACCTATGTTTGACTCAACAATTATAGCTTGACAGCCGGTTGGAGCGATGATTGATTTCCAAACTCAGTCTGTGTAGTTGATGCAGTTAATGCCAATCAAAAATTATGCACAATCTGACAACATTTGATTTCATTGCTGTTTTCAGTCGCTCCTGTAACACCAATACTCACCTATAGCAACGAGACCAGGGCAGACACAAACAAAACAAAATTATAATTGAGAACGGCGGAGATGAAGACTCTAAGGTAAATAGTGGGAAAAACAATGAGATATATATTAAGGAGCGCAACAATAAGAGAGGCATGCAAGTTGGAAGATGTATTCAGATGGGGACGAAAGCGCAGAAGAGAGACGTAGAAGGAATGGACAACGAAAGAATAGCCAAGGTAGTGCTGGTAAAAAGACAGTCGGAAGACAACCAAAAATTCGGAAGGATAGCTGGACGACTGTATCACAGGAGAATAAACAACCTTGACCAATCTTCGAAATAAACAGACCAAACGTTCTTCACAGAGCATTAGAAGAAGAAGCATGGCTTCAACAACAAATCCTGAAAATGTTCATCCTTCTAATAAGAAGTCATTTCCATCGTTTTGGCCATAGCGAATTGAGTGTAAGTTCAAATAACTCTGGGAAGCTACGGAATATTGATGGAGTCATGTGATCAATCACATCGAAATTCTACGAGTAAACTGAAAATGTGTTGATTTATTGAACATTTAATGGGATTTTCTGAAGATAGTATTATCTAGTAGTAAAGCTTTGGGCAAGTTTGGGAAAGAATTACCCTCTATAGAGGCTTATCGTCGGATTAGTATTCTAAATACATAAATAGGCTGCAAAGAGTACAGAATAAATTTTTGAGACACTTAGCTCGTAAAACTAATATCACTATTGCCATCAGTAACTATTCTGGAATACAAAAGGAGTGTAATATTGTCAGTCTGATTGGTCGTAGGAACAAAAATGACATATTATTTTTATTCAAAATAATGAGTTCGCATATCGATTCAAACGAATTACTAACATCATTAGATTTTAATGTACCTAATCGTACAACTAGACAGCATGAAATGTTCAACATTCCCTTCAGGAGAACAAATATTGGCATGAACTCACCATTAGTGAGATGTCAAAAAATATGTAATCTACATGGCACATCTTTAAATTTTTATGAATCCTCCTTGAAAAATTTCAAAAAACAACTCAAAAGTGTTACTGTATGAATATCATGATGCATTACTTGACTGTTTCTCCCTTTTGTTTTTTTGTTTTTGTTTTTTATCTGAATGTATTGAACTGTGTTTTGGGGTGTACTTAAGTCCTTACTTTGTCTGTTAACTGAAATTGATTTTTCATTTTTACAGAGTGGATACTGTTTTGGAATTGTTTCTGTTTGTATCCCTGTATTTTCTAAATAAATAAATAAATAAATAAATGTGATCTCGAAACCTTTCATACTTATATAATATATAATTTTTGAAAGGTATTATAACCCCCCCATGAAAAATTTTTACCCATATGGAGCAAAGGTATAAGCAATCTGTGCGAACTTATTGAGATAAATTTTCGTGCAAATATCTCCAGCCGCTTCGTCCTACCTTCATTTCAAACTTTCGAATCGAATCGCATGAAGAATATAGTGGAGCGAGTCATTGAATATAAAACGAGTAAAATCCCTTCAATTTCGACTAGTTCATTTTAATAACATACAGAATGTAGTCGCGATATCATAAGAATAGTCTTCAGCGTACAGAATTCATGGAAAATCCAGTATGTGTAAAGAAAAATGCCTGGTATCCTGGAAATATTTCCATTCGTCCTGTTTATCTCCCAAGGAATTCGGCCGTTATTCTCCAGCGTTCTTCGTCGTATTCCGAAGAAGTCCTTCTATTCCGACCTTTTAACCTACTTTCGATATCGGATATTTCAGTACCGAAACGAAAAACTACTCACTCGGCATTTTGAGCCTCTTTATTTCTCTTTACTCTTTCTTACATGTTGATTTCCATTCCATCAATAAAGACCCTTACGCGTTTTGCTATATTGCATCTACAAGCTCTTTTTGAAGGTGAGGTTTTTTTCTATCAGAAGGTACAAGAACTACTTATCCATAGATCCAAATACGACCCTAGATTGCAGTATATCCATGGTCCCTTGAATAACGTATGGAAACAACATATATACTCCATTCACTTTTATTTTAGCAGTCGGCGGGCCATGGAAATTTGACACATTTCATTCTGTATAGTACGAAAATGTGGGGTTATGACGCTTCTCAAAACATTTTTGTGTATTAAATCAACGCTATGTTGCCCGTGCTACGTAAAAGTTTCTGTCATTACGTATTTTATCACAATGTCGAATCTCTTCGGAAAATATGTGACGAACATAATTGAAGTTTATAGAAACTGATTGAAGGCATACCAAATCAAGTTATTTGAATGGAAAATACAAGAGATCAGTATAATATCATGATATGCACTAGCTTGAAGAGAGTTAACGTTCGTTATCTTCTTTGGCTAAAGTTTGAATACGTTACATCAGTTGTAGATTTCAAAAATATTAACCCGAAGATGAAATGCATATGTTGCAGTGCGGTTGGGAATGGGTATCTCCCGAAGGAATTAACAGATAATTACAAGAATGTTGAATTATTTAACAAAAATCATCTTGAATCAATATATGTAGAAAGGAATTAAAGGAAGTTTCAATCAAGATGAACTTCACCATTGAACAAAATTTCACATGAATAAACAAGTAACAGGACAACTGGCGCGTATTTGTGGCTGTTCATCTTAATGCATTGATATAATAATAATAATTAGGTATTTATTGGTACCTCAAGACATTAACAATGTATAGGATAAGTCAAATGAAAAATAGAAAAATCGATTTTCGGGAACTTATTCTACGATGACATTCATCGAAAATCTTGTAGTAAACTTTTCGCATTAATTCACTCACACATAAAATTCTCAAATGCCACCACTTTTTTGGGTCTCCCAATAGAAGGAAATTATTTGTCATCCTCTTCATTCACAATCTTTCTGATTGTGGAAATATTCAGCTGAAATATAAGTAGTTTAGATTCAGATGCAACATTATATAAATTCTCTATTCTCTTACATTCAAATGTTCGCTACCGTCTGACGTATTGTGGATTTTAGAATATCAGGATATAACTATTTGAATGAGCGGACCTGAATTCTAAATAGTACTTCCTGAAACCCTGTCTCTTTTTTCAATCACTTACGGCATTTTCGTAATAAAAATTGATATTAGTTGTGGCAACGGCGTTATTTCATGAGTGTCAACCTTACTCTGTTCTATTTACAAAAACTTGAGAAAATTATTTCATGGCCAACCGACTGCTAAAATAAATGTGAATGCAGTATATACAAAGTTCGCCCAAATTATAAACAATTTTTAGGTGATTGGAAGTTGATATCCCATCAGTAATTTTCCATTATTTTAAAAGTAGCCTTTGTACGAGTGTAAGTCAATTTGATCACATTCATTGGTTTAAGTTCAACGTATAATTCTGGCAGTATTTGGGAATCAACTTCAACTCGGACAGACCGAGCTTTGTTCGCCACTCGTTTTCATCTTTCCAGGGGCTTACGCATCACCAATCATACTACTTCGGGTGTCGTGAGAACTCGTACAGAACGGGTAATAACAAAACGTGAGGTTCAAATTCTGTTTTTTTTTTTGTAAAAACAAAGTATGACAACTGTGTGAAATGTTTACGGTTTCCTACTAGTTCTAAGCATAGAATCGGAACAGAAAATTTAATTATTAAAACAAAAATGGAAAGCAGACTCTTCTCAAAATAAACACGAATTTTGTTAAACCAAAATCGAACTTCACTTGTTTGTGAGATATAACTATACTCCATTCACATTTATTTTAACATTCGGTTGGCCATGAAATAATTTTCTCAAGTTTTTGTAACTAGAACGGAGTAAGGTTAGTACTCATGAAATGTCGTTAATGTCATAACGCCGTTGCCATAACTTATATCCATTTTCATCACGAAAATGCCGAAAGTGATTGAAAAAAAGAGACAGGGTTTCAGGAAGTGCTATTTAGAATTCAGGTCCGCTCATTCAAATAGTTATACCCTGATATTCCAAAATCCACAATACGTCAAACGGTAGCGAACATATTCAATGTAAGAGAATTTATATAATGTTTCATCTGAATCTAAACCACTTATATTTCAGCTGAATATTTCCACAATCAGAAAGATTGTGAATGAAGAGGATGACAAAAATTTCCTTCCATTGGGAGACCCAAAAAAATGATGGCATTTGAGAATTTTATGTTTGAGTGAATCAATGCGAAAAGTTTACTACAGGATTTTCCATGAATGTCATCGTAGAATAAGTTCCCTAAAATGGATTTTTCTATTTTTCGTTTGACTTGTCCTATACAATGTAAATGTCTTAAGGTACTAATAAATACCTAATTATTATTATTACATCAACGTATTAAGATGAATAGCCACAAATACGCGCAAGTTGCTCTGTTACTTGTTTATTCATGTGAAATTTTTGTTCAAAGGTGAAGTTCATCTTAATTGAAACTTCTTTCAATTCCTTTTACTTATATTGAAGCAAGATGATTTTTGTTGAAGAATTTAACATTCTTGTAATTATCTGTTAACTCCTTAGGGAGATACCCATTTCCAACCACTGCATCATATGCATTTCATCTTCGGGTTAATATTTTTGAAATCTACAACTGATACTGATGTAACGTATTCAAATCAAACTTTAGCCAGAGAAAATAACGAACATTAACTCTCCTCAAGCTAGGGCATATTATGATATTATACTGATCTCTTGTATATTCCATGCAAATAACTAGATCTGGAATGCCTTCGATCAATTTCTACAAACTTCAATTATGTTCGTCACATATTTTCCGAAGAGATTCGACATTGTGATAAAATACGTAATATCAGAAACTTTTACGTAGAACGGACAACAAAGCGTTGATTTGAAACCCAAAAATGTTTTGACAAGCGCCATAACCATAACCCCACATTTTCGTACTATACAGAGTGAAATGTGTCAAATCTCCATGGCCAACCGAGTGCTAAAACAAAAGCGAATGGAGTATAGTAATTAATTTTTTTTAAGAACTTTCAACAGCCGTATCTTTTCATCCAACCAAATTGAAGAAATGGTGAAGGGAAAACGTACCTACGCATTGGATTCATACTAGCAGAAAAACTGACAAGTTTTAATCTTTTACAACCCCAACTGTTGAGTAGAATTTCTTCTCCGTATTATCTACATTGTGTACGTGATGAAATTAGTAGAAACAGTTCTACAGCAGGAGAAAACTCGACTTTAGCAACCTAATCCTCCAGGATGATGAGGAATGGAGTTTCAGTCTTCGTATATGTTGTTCTAAACGCCCATACCACTATATGCCGATGTTTTTGTTTATCCCGATGTTAATTCCATGGGCTTAACGCCCGAAGTCATTATTCAGGGAGTTCTTGAGAGATATAGACTTGTCGTGTTGTACGTGTTTGCTGATCTTATCCTCAAACATAACATCCCCAGTTTATGGCAATTCGGATAATGTATATGCTAATACGCCCGCTGCGGGCGCGCCAGGCATCATCTGTCCGGGCGTTATTATTGTGGAAGAGCGGAAACGAATGGACCTCCGGGGCGCTGGAAGGGACAATTGCCGGGCGGCGACGGCATACAGGGCCACTGTGCCAACGACGTAGTGGAGAATCGATGGTCTGCAGAGGGGTCACATGTTCTCCTGGTCCCGGCTCCCTGGGGATCTCACGTCTGCGGCTTCTGCCGCCTCAGACAAGACGTGATTATAATGTATGATCCCGCTTTGCGCCCCCGGGAGCCCTTTTCATTTTCGTCAACCAGTCGTGGTCCCGATAAAGATCGATCGAGTCCGTGTTCTCGGATCGCGAGTCTGTAGGTTTGTGTGTCTTGGAGGGACTGGCGGAAGCATCTCTCTACGTCCAACGATTCTGAGCTCCAGCTTGAAAAGTAATGTCACTGTTGGCAAAATTAAGTTTCCTAAATTAATATTTCGTCCAACTTTAACATCTTTAACTGACTGTACTGAAAAATAATTGTACTACATCCATTTAGCGAGTGACTTCAAAAGTTTACGCATTTAATGAGAATTTCAAAACGGTACAACACTCACTTCATTAGGTACTTCTTCGATTGGGCAGAAAAATCTAATGTTCATTTGTCAACTGTCAAAAGCCAGCAAGTGTCAATCACTTGTCCATGGAGGGTAGACGGCTCAACATACATTTGCACGCGAAATTCCAATTTTGTTTAGTTTCCTTTATTTTTTCAATTTCACAGGCAATTTTTCCAAATTTTCGTAAGAACTATCTACGAAGTATGGGGAACGTTTAAAACAAAGAATAGGGCTTTATTTTCATTCATAAATAAACTTTTCATGTATAATTTAGGAGTTTCTTATACACCCACAACGTGAGGTGGAGGTAATTGGGTTTTTATATGGCAAACCTAACTCTATGTGTCACGAATGCATTAACGTCTTGTTGCTGAGGATGATTTATACACTGGTAGGGTTCTTGATCAACCCTTTTTTCATTATGGGAATCGAATGGTTAAACTAAGCAAAAAAGTCACAAGTACCTATACTCTTCTAAACTCTAAAAACGATGACCCAGAGTGTTGTTGGAACAATGTCGACTGTTTTATGGTGCTATATTCGATACTTTAGTTCAATGAATGGAGAACATATCTTCATCTTCAGTTATTGTTGTAATTATGATTCTAGTTGAGATAATAATTCAATCATTCCTCTATGAGGAAAGCATTGTATATTTAAATGTCAAGCCCTCAAAATTCGATCTAACCATTTCATCAATGGAAAAGAGTTGATCAAAACACTCCATCGATGATCACATCATCCTGAGCAATAAAAAGCTATCCAGCTCAAAAAGTTAGGGTTGCCATTTAAAAAACTCTACAACTCCCACTCTTCGTCGAAGGTGCATAAAAAACTCGTCAGTTATACATGAAGAGTTGCGCAATTCAAAATAAAAACTATTCTGACATTTTTCTACACAGTACTGAATACCGAAGATATGAATTCATGCGTCATTTCAAGATTTCTTCCTGTATAATAAGCTTTAGAATCCTATGATTGATTTATTTTCAGGGGGTAGTTTAAGTTCTTTCAAAAAAACTGTTAAGAGGATATTTGGGTAGTTCTTTACATTGTTCGAGAGCATTGTTTCATTTATTTCTGATTTTTAGCATTGTCTATTTTATATTATTAGTGGTCGCTTCTTTTGGGTGTTCACACCTGTTAGCGTTCTTCTTTGTAAAATAAAAAAAAAATTAAAAAAAAATATAAATCAATTTAAGTTTCATACTGGATGGCACTCGAGTACTACTCGATAATACTCAGAACCGTTTTCACATTTTTGAAATCGAAGAATATTGTAAATTTCCTGAATTTCGAAAAACTTGCCACAGGGTCACAGATCAACGATTCTAATTTTTTATGATTGCGTTGGAGGAATAACAAAGATTATAAAACCCATATCCCTCTTCTTTTCATTCTTTTTTCGATATTTTAAAAACTACTCGAATGAATACAATAGTTTCAACAGAAATGTTTTCTGAATTGAATGCTCAATCATATCAAGAACGAAAAAATGGAAAAATGTGCGCAGGCTCCAAAAATATTTTAGCTCAGTAGAGAATTTCGAACAATATCATAATACCAATTTTTATATATCAAATATGTCCAGTTCTCCAGAAACTTCTAATGAGCACTCGAACTTGGGACACCCTATACATCTTTCAATTGGTGATTGTTCATTTGTGACTATTGTATTTTCCATTTCAACATACCAAATTAATTTTTGAATTAGCATTCTGACCTTCAATACTCATCGCTAACACCCTAGAGAACAGATAACCTTGTCTTGGACTAATAGCCACTAGTTTTGCTATTTTCCCTATAGAAAATAGCAAGCCTTCGGAACCTCCGTTACGTTACAGCTTCACAAGAAAAAAGATGCGAAACAGTGTTTGAGATACAGTACCATATTTTGAAATATTAACATCAAGCATCAAAATAATCTACAACTGGATTCAAAGAACATGCCATTGATTGCAGAAACCATATTGAAATATAGACTGTACTTCGAAAATCTTAGTCCAATTAAAACTGTATAACTGATATCAGTAAAATAATATTTCTAGTATCAATAGAAGTTTATGGTTTTAACAAGAACCTCCCGATACAATTTCCTAGTCTACTCGAAGACTTCGTACCATTGGATGGGGCTTCAAACCACTTATTACACACTGATTGTATATACGGTGGTTGTGCAGCCTATCCTAACCTATGCGTCTTTGGTGTAGTGAATGAAGAAGACCTGCACAAGAATCATCAAGATCAAATGCCAGAGGAGAGCCTGTATGGTTATAAAAGGCACCGTAGAGTGCCTGCTGTTATTTCTCCTAGATAATCACCTCATTGCTATCTCCGCACTCTCTTTACACTATCTAACTCTACACCTTAGTCAAAATATGTAACATGGCCGTTTCTTTAGTATAGGAAGTATTGTATAACGTTTATACTATAACCGAAAAGTAGGTAATGAGCAGAAAGTACCTAAGTTTTTCACCTCAAGTCTATATGATGGTAGAGAAACGACCAAGTCACATATTTTGGCTAAGGTGCAGAATTAGGGCTTGTACAGTAAGAAGCTTCTTAGCTCTACATAAAGTCTCATGACTTTTTGAGATTGCAAGCCAATTTTGGCAACATTTCACATGCAAATATTGTTTTAGGGTGGATTAAGAATTTCTTCGTCCATTCGTTTTTCCTTCGATGTGGGGAGGTTGAGATTCATTATGTTCTCCCAAAGACTGTTAGCACTTCCATCTTCTCGATAATATCATCAAGAACATCCACCCCAAATGGCGATTTCATCGAAAACGAATCGAACGATTCGAAGTCTTGTTTTCCGTCGAACTTGAGTCCCTCCGCCGTTCCAAAGGACAAGGCAGCATGTAAAAGCACTTTCGCGAGGAACAATTGAGGTCTTTCTTCCAGTTAAAGAACTTTTAATTAAATCGCCTCGATAATGAGCAACCGTCCCCCCCCCCCCCCCCCCCCCCCCCCCCGTCCTGTCCGTTTTTCCGGCCATAGTGGATAAATCTTATTGAAATCTGATGGGGAAGTTTCGAAAACGAAAATCCCGGAGTTATGAAAGAAAATAAGGGGGAAGGCGGGAAGGGTTCATGATAATTCGTAGCTGGCTATCTCGGTGAACAAACAATCCCTGCAGCGCTGCCGTCCTCCGGCTCGTCGTCGCTCCGCATTTTATCTTTCTCCTGGTCTGTTGACTGCCTATCAAAATTAGCGGAATTAGCGGCTTGTCTTTCGGCGATAGCATTTTCTCAGGCGGCGCATAGAAATGAAGCTGAATTTATGCCGGGAGGCCCTCATGAAACAGTCTAGCCAGAGTTCTTCTGGAAAACGCTGAATCAGGTCAGTTTATACAGGGTGAGTCCTTGACTCGTAAGAATATTTCAACAGTAGATTCTGTAAAAAAAAACACTTTTTTCTTTCACTATGTTTTCCAAATCGGTTCGGTTTAAAAGATACAGACCGTTGAAAACCCATAAAAAATTCTCACACAATCTCACAAATGGTTTCGTTATTATGACCATTATATACCACAAATATAGCAAAAATTCCAAGAACCCAACTCTTGAAACTAAGTTGGACGCTATCTAATGAATATTTGAACGTTTTTTGAAATAAAAGTACCTATTCTTATTTTCTTGTAATTTGATGTTCAAAAATTAAAAATATTTATGAAATTCAAAAATTGTGGACTTTGACCGAATTGAAAGTTTTCACCCCCCCCAGATCATATGCCATTGTTTCGATTTGGAGGGGATCGTTTCATACTGGGTGGTGCTCGAGTACTACTCGATAATACTCAGAAGCAACTATACACCATTCACTTTTATTTTAGCACTCAGTTGGCCATGGAAATTTGACTCATTTCACTCTGTATAGTACGAAAATCTGGGGTTATGAAGCTTGTCAAAACATTTTTGGGTTTTAAATCAACGCTATGTTGCCCGTTCTACGTAAAAGTTTCTGTCATTACGTATTTCATCACAATGTCGAATCTCTTCGGAAAATATGTGACGAACATAATTGAAGTTTATACAAACTGATTGAAGGCATACCAAATCCAGTTATTTGCATGGAAAATACAAGAGATCAGTATAATATCATAATATGCACAAGCTTGAGGAGAGTTAATGTTCGTTATCTTCTTTGGCTAATGTTTGAATACGTTACATCACTTGTAGATTTCAAAAATATTATCCCGAAGATGAAATGCATATGATGCAGTGGTTGGGAATGGGTATCTCCCGAACGAATTAACAGATACTTACAAGAATGATAAATTCTTCAACAAAAATCATCTTGCATCAATATAAGTAAAAGGAATTAAAGGAAGGTTAAAGTCAAGATGAACTTCACCTTTGAACAAAAATTTCACATGAATAAACAATTAACAGGACAAGGTATTTGTGGGTGTTCATCTTAATACATTGATATAATAATAATAATTAGGTATTTATTGGTACCTTAAAACATTTACAATGTATAGTACAAATCAAATGAGAAATAGAAAATTTTCGGGAATTCATTTTACAATGACATTCATCGAAAATCCTGTAGTAAACTCTTTGCATTAATTCACCCAAACATAAAATTCTCAAATGCCACCACTTTTTTGGGTCTCCCAATAGAAGGAAATTCTTTGTCATCCTCTTTATTCACAATCTTTTTGATTGTGAAAATATTCAGCTGAAATATAAGTCATTCAGATTCAGATGAAATATTATATAAATTTATTAACAATTAATATGTTCGCTACCGTCGGACTTATTGTGGATTTCAGAATATCAGGGTATAACTATTTCAATCAGAGGACCTGAATTAGAATTCAGGTGTGCTGTGAAGTGCTATTTAGAAATAGCACTTCCTGAAACCCTGTCTTCTCTCTTTTTCAATCGGTTTCGGCATTTTCGTAATAAAAATTGATATTAGTTATGAGAACGGCGTTATGACATTAACAACATTTCATGAGTGCCAACCTTACTCCGTTCTGGTTACAAAAACTTGAGAAAAATATTTCATGGCCAACCGACTGCTAAAATAAATGTGAATGGAGTATACCATTATTTAATTAGATCCATCAATTCCAAGCGTTTTTCCATCGGGCTATGAGTTGTGTTGCTCTGACTAGGTCAAATGAGACCGAAACCATGATTAGCATTTTGTTGTCCTGACGATGGCAAATTGGTTAGATCAACTCAGATCGTAAAAACTTGTTGATATCCATATCGGCGGGTAGTATGCATCTGAATTAATTCTTATTATTGTATTCATTGCCTCCCTGTTGAAACGCGCGTGATCATTCCTTCATTATAGGAATGAATGTTGCACGCCAACCTAAGCTGATAAATGCTCTCCTCCATATTGAAATTTCCATCAAAATCGAACATTTGGTTCCGGAGTTATGGAAAGACAAACATACAAACAAACTAACAAATACAAGGATTTTCATCTTTACAATAATAGCGAGAATATAAGTAAGGATAAGGAATATAAGGATTGCTCGTATGAAGAAATTTGGAGTCCAATAACTGAAAAACGAAGCCTGATAGGCAAAACATTTCTTTGGCGTTCTATCAAGTAACGGGTGATTTTTTTCAGCGTTGTTTTTTTGAAAGTCGAATAAAACACTCAATTTGCATCATATATTCAAAATTTTTATTGAAATTGATAACTTGGCCTTTGCCATTTACATTTTAAAGATTACTTCATGTAAATATTGTCCGCGGCTCCGTTTCAAAAGGTTCATTCGGAAGGTCCAATTTTGCGTCACTTTTTCGAGCATTTCTGCCTGTATTCCGCGAATTACGAGTGTTATGTTATTCTGTATGGCTTCAATCGTGTTCGGTTTGTCCACATATACTAACGACTTCACATAATCCCACAAGAAATAATCCAGAGGCGTCAGATCGCATGATCTCGGCGGCCAATTCGCAGGGCCATTTCGAGAGATAAGATGCTCACCAAATTCATCCTTCAACATGTTCATTGTTCCACGAGCTGTGTGGCATGTGGCACCGACTTGATGAAACCACAAGTCAACCAAGTTCAACTCGGCCAATTGGGGCAAAAAACAGAACGAAATGGCCCTGTGAATTGGCCGCCAAGATCATGCGATTTGACGCCTCTGGATTATTTCTTGTGGGGTTATGTGAAGTTGTTAGTGTATGTAGACAAACCGAACACGATTGAAGTCTTACAGGATAACATAACACTCGTAATTTGCGGAATACAGGCAGAAATGCTCGAAAAAGTGACACAAAATTGGACCTTCCGAATGAACCTTTTGAAACGGAGCCGCGGACAACATTTACATGAAGTTATCTTTAAAATGTAAATGGCAAAGGTCAAGTTATAAATTTCAATAAAAATTCTGAATATATGATGCAAATTGAATGTTTTATTCGATTTTTAAAAAAACTACTCTAAAAAATCCCCCTTTTTTGTCAGTTAGTTCAATTTTTAGTGTCGAGGTTCGTAGCACTCTGTATTACAGTACATTACTGGAGTTGAATGAGAACACAGGCCAACGAAATGAAAAACAAAAATTTGGTGCCGGAAATCTAACATCTGATTTTAGATGTTTTTAATGTGCTGATTCCAAAAATGCCACCAGATTTTTTCTATCAGCTCTAGTTTCTGAGATACACGTTACAGGTTAAATGGTATATTGACAGTTCAAAACGTAGTTTAAAATGTGTTCTTTTACATAACGGTAACAAATATGGCTCAATTCCTATTGGTCATTCTACTACCATGAAGGAAGAATATGAAACAATAGCATTAGTTTTGAGAAAAATTAAATACGAAGAACATCAGTGGTCAATTTGTGTTGATTTAAAAATGATTAACTTCCTCCTTGGACAGCAGAGTGGTTATATAAAATATCCTTGTTTTTTGTGCCTTTGGGACAGCAGAGCTAAAAATGAGCACTGGGTTAATAAAAATTGGCCTTCAAGAGATGTCATGATTCAAGGAATACAAAACGTGATCAACGAACCTTTGGTTTCAAGAGAAAAAATCTTACTTCCGCCCTTGCATATCAAGCTAGGCCTAATGAAGCAATTTGTGAAGGCTTCAAATCGAGATGGAAATTGTTTTGGGTATTTGTCACGTAAATTTCCTGGCATTAGCACGGAAAAACTAAGAGCTGGTATATTTGATGGTCCTCAAATAAGGCAACTTGTTAAAGATCCACAATTCACCACATCAATGAACGAGACTGAATCTAACGCTTGGAGTTCATTTGTCCAAGCAGTACAAAATTTTCTTGGCAATCATAAAGCAGAGTATTACGTAGAATTAGTGGAAACTATGCTTTCAAATTTTAATATTCTCGGCTGTAACATGAGTATAAAAGTTTACTACCTCCACAGCCACCTAGATCGTTTTCCAGAAAAATTAGGTGATTGTAGTGAAGAACAGGGGGAAAGATTCCATCAGGATATTAAAACTATGGAAGATCGTTATCAAGGACGATGGGATAGCCACATGATGGCGGACTACTGCTGGAGCCTTCAGCGAGACTGTCCTAGTAAACTCCATTCCAGAAATTCGTATAAAAGAAAATTTTTATGTGATTAGTGACTAATATAATTATGTAAATTAAGTTTCTGCAATAAATACTTAAATCCATGTGTCTTTGTTTTTTTTAACTGTCAATAGTAATATTATATATAAAAACAGTTATAACGTAAATTATATATACATATTTTTTTTTAAATCTCAAAAACTAGATCTGATAGAAGTGATAGACAAAATCTGAGAACTTTTTTACATTCTGCATCCAAAAATTACCCAGGAGCAGTTAACAAATCGCAGGCACCAAAATGTGTGTTGGCCTGTGGAATCAATTCCACTCAACAACATCGCTTCAATCCATCGATACAGCTTCACCAGCGTATGGACGCTTCGGATCAAACATTCGTCCGATTGGAAAATTCCCGCTGAACTTTCCATCCGATAGAGCGATCGTCGAATATTCAAAAGAATTGATTTACGCCGAATCGCACGTACTCCAAAATAAAAAATAAAAAACGACGCTCCGAAACTTTCCCGAACGCCCCAAATGAATCCCGTTATCAATGGGGATTGGTTTTTGACGATTTCAGCCTACGCCGAACTTCTCCCGTGCTGATGCGACTTTCGAGCGATTCTTCCAGGCCAGTTTGAAAGCGAGTTAGCGACTTCGCGCGGGCCCTTATCTCCGGCATACATCCATACATTATTCGGGGGTTGTTAAAAGTTCTGGAATTTCCCTTCCCGCCTAGGTGAATTCGAGTACGTCGTTTAGGATTGCGCAGGGATTGGGATATTGTCCTCCTAAGTGAAATCGGGCGGATGTACATAGATATCTGAATCGGTGTCACTCGAGTGGATGCGATTATCTAACCTTCGAGGAACCAGGGGTTGGCAGTAGTTCAATTACTTTCGCAAATGAAATACGCAATTCACATACAAATATGATATTGGAGTTTAGTAAATACACTACGCAAAAAAATTAACGCACATTCTGAAAATCTCAATTTTAATGGAAGTTAACTCTACATTGACTTTATAACTTATTTTTTATGTTCTCTCGGGAAGGTTTTGAACGAAACAAGACACATTAAATGGAAGAAAAATTCAGGATTTCACCGAATCTTATGTGAAAGAAGAGAAATGAACAATTTTCAAAATACTGAAATGCTGATAAGTGATTTAATACTTGGTATTTCCACCCCTTGCGTTAATTACAGCTCGGCAACGACGGTTCATACTCAAAATGAGTGATCTTAAAATGTTCTGATTTAATCCTTCCCAGATTTCTCCGAGTTGGATTCCTAAGTCATTGAGAGTAGATGGATGATTTTCTGAACTTCTAAGCCTTCTATTGAGGTTGTCCCAAACCTGCTCAATCGGATTGAGACCTGGACTTCTTGCTGGCCATTCCATTCGAGAGACTTCAACCTCTTCAAGGTACTCCTGAACGATGCGCGCACGATGGGGTCTGGCATTATCGTCCATAAAAATGAAATTTTCACCAATGTATGGGGCAAATGGCACTACATGCTCTTCAAGAATGTTCCTTATATACTTATCAGCATTCATAGCTCCACTATCAACGACCACTAGGTCTGTGCGAGCAGTCAAAGATATTCCACCCCATACGATAATCGATCCTCCCCCGAAACCAGTAGTATTCAGGAAATTGCACTGAGCATATCTTTCATGTGGACGTCTGTATACAAGGGAACATCGATCACAATGAGGGAACATCGATCACAATGGTAGAGGCAGAATCTAGACTCATCTGTGAAGAGAACTCTTTCCCAATCGGCCTCTTCCCAATGGATATGCTCTCTCGCAAAATCCAAACGCGCCTTCGATGGGCTGGGGTAAGAGCTGGGCCTCTTGCCGCGACACGAGGCCTTGAATCATATTCTCTGAGGCGATTTCTTATTGTCTGAGTGCTAATTTGCACCTCATGAGTTTGCTCAAGTTGAATTTGAAGGAGGCGAGCGGTTGCAAACCGTTGTCTCGACGAAGAAACTCTCAAGTAACATTCTTGAATGGCAGTTGTTACCCGTGGTCTACCCTGTCCTGGTCTTCGGACATTCAAACCTGTCTCCCTGAATCGCTGCAACATTCTGGACACACTTGTATGGGAAACTCCAAACCTTTCTGCAATTCTTGTGTATGTCCACCCTTCTTCTCGCAAAACTACCGATTGAGCACATTCCTCTTGGGTCAAATTGCGTGTTTCGCGTTGCATAGCGATCGAGTGTAGAAAATCGAACGAAAGAAAAACTATTGATCACTAGAATTGATCGAGAACAACTGATTTTAGAATGGAGCCAATACATTCAAAATCTGATAATATCATCTTTTTTTTATTCCTGCTGGAAAAAAACATCTGTATTGAAGAAAACCGTTGAAAGTGGATAACATGCATGCATAATTCTGATAAAAATAATTGTCATTGAGAACAGTTGTAGAATAAATTTGGGATTTCCATAATGTGCGTTAATTGTTTTGCGCAGTGTACTTTAAATATGCCTTGAAATAGAAAAATCTGTCATGGTAGCCTGCTGAGGCAGATACTATGTTTAGAACAACATTCTTCATAATATTCGGTAATATCTCCTTCGTAGAAACGTAGATATACAGAGTTAGAACTATTTAGAGGCTGACTATAGGAATATCGAAAACCGTTTGAAATAAAGGGTGGCTTAAATTGCAAAAAAGTGGTACACCAGTATAAACGCTATATAGGATTATGACTACACACCGAATTTCGTGAGGTTATCTCCAAAAACAAATGAGTTATGAAGAAAAAATGATAATCTTGATTTTCAGTTTTTTCGAGATATCTCAGGAACCATCAGAGATATTTGGGAACTGTTTACACCCACCCACTCATCCTTGAATAACGCAACTTTTTCGTAATTTAAGCTACCTTGTATTTCTAACGGTTTTCGATATCCCTGTAGTCCCCCTCTAAATAGTTCTAACCCTGTATAATATGCAGAGTGATTTCAAAGGTGAGGCTTTTTTTTGACAGAAGGTAGAACTCATCGAAATAAGTCGTTTAACCAAAAATTTTCTACATAAAATATCCAAGATGGCTGAGATACAACCCCTAGAAGTTCAACCAAATTTCATTGAGTTTCAAGTACGGGACTGTGGAAGGTGACTCCGGCATCGCAAAAACGAAACAAAACATAAACATATGGCTGGATAATGAATGGTTCAGTACCAAGTTCATCGGATTAGATGCATCAGGTCACTTTTGAGAGAATCATAATTGTTGTATCGTGCAATTTAGGGTAAAAAAAAAATGTAGAAAATCGAGGCAGTGCTTATGTCTGAAGGTCTATTTTGAACGCAACTACGGTATTTCACTAACGACGAGCGGTATCTCTTATTCTCTACCCCAAAGGCTTACGCACCATGACTGATAGAAAAAAAAATTTCTATTTCAACACTTATGACGCGGGAACGCGAACAGGGGGGTTGACGGGACTTCCTCTTCACTACCCCAAGGGCTTACGCACCATGACTGATAGCGAAGGGAAATGTCAGACTGCTGAAACAGGGCAAAGTAGAAAGCGATACAGTACAGCAGTGTCAAAAAAGTAACCCTTGTAGGTCTAATAAAGAAAAAGAACGGTATAGACGGGGACCTACTTCCTTTATTCAGGGCACTCGCGGAAAACGAAAAATAAAAATTAATTTCCAAAAGTACTACCCTCGTAACACAAAATTATCTTTAAATTCGTTGAACGGCTTGTCGTGCACACAATGAAAGACGAATCGCAGAGAAAAGAGCGTAAAAGGGACAAAAGAGTAAAAAAAGAGCAGCACAAACAGAAACGGATGTAATGACCAAAGTTGAAATCGCCCAACTTTAAATTTTGGCCTATAATTCAAAAACAAAAGAAGATAGAGGAATGCAGTTAATTATTTTCTCGAAAAAAGACGATATGAATGCAACGTTCATTTTCCTCTATCTCGTTAGGTTAAAAAGTTGTAGTTCAGGTATCACCAATTTTGCCCACCCTGTACAGTTTGATTTGAAAACTCTCAACTCGTCAACGCCACCCAAAGGCTGTATCTTGGAAGATAAAATTTTGCAAAAAATTTATATGAACTACCCCTGCTAATTTTTATCGATGAATCATGTTCTCCTTGGGTGTGTTCATAAACTTACTCCGAGAGTAGAGTATGAGTATGGTCATGCTCAGAGAGCATACTCTGAGCTTGCTCTAAGTGAGTTTGTGAACGCAACCCTTGAGTCCTTCGCATTTATTGTTACCCTGTATATTATGTGAATATTGTTCACTCGTTAAGTCTTAAATTTATCTCATGCGCTTCACGAAAATGGACGTTAAAATGAATAATTATTACGGCACAGAACAAAAACAACACAAGGAATGACTACCATCGTGCCACAAACACAATCTTCCTCCATCTCGGCTAACAAGGTTTCCTCCTTTCAGGAAAACATTCCCACCACATTTCCGAAATCTTATTATTTCCAGTTTCACAGACCGATTCACTTTCATCATTTTTTCAATTATCAATCGCCGGGGGCCGCGACCCTCGGGCGGGGGTAGCGCGGGAGATTTTATGTTTTGATCCAGTCGCCCGGGTCCCGTTTCCGCCGTCCGGAATGAACGGGAGTGATTCGAACTTAATCCCGGTTTATGAACGACGGCAAAAAGGGGTGGATTTGCCGATGCGAAGGCGCCCTTTCCTATTGGAAATCGAGTACGAAGGAACGGCTAAATGGCGCGTGAGGGTAAATGGAAAGAGAAATTGTGCGGTATTCTTCTATGCGGGGTAAACATCGAGGAAAGTTAATAAGGCAATGCAATAGATGAGTTCGGTCTCTTGTAATTAGGAACAAAGTCGAATTCCGGAGGTTGCATGTATTTTCGGTATTTAATTTTGGCTCGGCTTGATCTCTTCTTCGATCTTAATTGAATTTGTTTCATTATATGACTCTATAAGCAAGTCTTGAAGTATTTCTATATCTAAGCAACTTTGTAGCTCAAAGTTTACGCTTATCATTCAGGCAAGTAACGAGCTTTTGAAAAAAATAGTCGACAAGTAGGCTGTGAAATTTAAAGAACGATATTCTCTGTCTAAACGTAATTCTTAGCTTCTGCTGTACCATTTTCCAAGTACAGCAGTAGAGCGGTTCCAGGAGTACTGGTTGATATACATGATACTGGTTGATTGACTCTCTTCCTGGTTACACCCTGGAAGGCTTGCTCTGGTAATCGTGCACACTCAACTGGTATGATCTACTCATACTTTGTACTCCCATTGATACATTCTCATATTCATTCATCGTGCTCGATATACATGTTAGTTTTCAGCCTTCGGCTCTTCTCGAAACCAAAGATTAGTGGTTTTCCTCATTAGAACTCTCGATTTGTACCTCTCACAATTTATCAATTGTATCTTCTATTTTTCTGATGGACGTTCTAATCGTGCTTCAAGACCAATGTTACTCATATTAATTATAATATTCTTGCCCTTCTCTTATTAACTATAATATTCTTGCTCTTCTCAGATCAAACATAATCTTCTTGCTCTTCTCATATTAATTGTGATATTCTTGCTCTGCTCATATTCAAAATTATAATTATTGCTCTGCTCATATTTGAAATATAAATAACTCACATTTAATGTATTGATCTCTCATCGATGACCAGACTTAGACCATTAAGTTTTACCTCTTGGCCTACTTCACTATTACAACTCTGCCTTCTGATTTGAATTCATCATTCTAAACTTCTGTTTTTCTGATGGAATAAAGAGACTCTCGCAATTAATGTTCATTGATTGCTCTTTCACTGTAAACTTTGTGCTAATTTTTGATTTATTGAACTTTCTCAAAGTCTAAGTCTGACCTCAAGGGACTTCTCATCTGGATTATTTCCGCTTTTAGTGGAATAATGTCTCTCTGGGTCTATAAATGTTGTAAATATTTGTTTTTATTACTGTATTAGCTTAATACAGGTGATTCATTTTATGATTGTGAACGATCTACCATCCCCAACTCAATTATCTGGTAATACAATACTATTCTTTTTTACAAAATCATAACATCCCCGATTTTGAACAACACTCTAAAAAAGGAACTCCTCCTGCAATAAATTTGAAAATTTCATCTACCTCAGTCGAATCGTTCAGTCTTGACGAATTTTTGTGTTACCCCATCTTTTTGGGAATTTTTCCAAGGTCTACTTTCGACACTCGTATCTGCCAGAAAAATCAGAGAAGATCCAGATACTTTAAAAAAGTTTATTAGAACTTATTCTAGAAATAAATCTTCCACGTGAGATGTGGGTATAATTTTATATTTGAAATTCTGTAAGGTGTTTTTGACACGATATACAATATACAATACATATTCTTTTTAATTTTAATATATGTAATATGTTGGAAAGAAAACTACTTTGAAACTACCTCTTATTTGAAGAGGTGGATAAAATTTTTCTCAAAGGGGGGCAATGGTCCCCATACTTGAACCGCCCTTGCTGCATTCAGAGCAGGTACAAATCGAACGCCAAATATGATTAAGGTTTACATCGGTCTAAAATTTTCTGAACCAGGTTCCTGTTACATCATACTTGCAACTTTTCATTTTCCACATTTCAACTTCCCAATGAATTACAATGTGCGACAAACATAATTGAAAGAAGCTAATGGTCAAGTCAAGTAAAAAGTGAAAAATTGATATCGATTGATTGATATTGGCATTCCTATTCTAAATATAAAAATAAATAAACTGCTGTTCAAAAATTATTTCACCAAATATAAACATTTGGTGTTCAGATTATACAATTGCATTATCATCAAATTTTTTAAGATTTCTCGGAGAATTCTAGAAGCAAAGAACTTGAATTCAACCGAAACGAGCAACAACAAAATATGGAAAACCGGTAGGTAGAACGCAAGAATTCGCTGAATTGTAAATTCGAATAACGGAAATCAGATGCAGTAGATCTAGGTAAATGAATAATAAATTTGAATTTACTTTGCACGGACTAAAATCATTCATAGATGGAGATGATATATTTTGTATAATGAATGTGGTGAAGTGAATCCCAGTGTGAAGGGAATATTCAACTTCAACAAGAGATATATTTTAGATAAAGCAAACCTCTTCTACCTCAGGACACATTGTACATTTTCACTCTGATGATGAAAATAATGGAAATTTTCTTCCAGCTCTCTTCTCCCTTTAGAGGAAACAATCAAAAACATTTGGCAGCAATTCCATCATTAAATCGAGAGAATGCCCAGTAATTAGTTGAATGGCACCAAGAAGAATGATAACAATTCTTCGGTGTATTCCTCACATAATAAGAATTTGATTTCATTTGGAAGTCTAAGATAATTATTCTAGCCACGGGTTTCATAAAGCTTGACCGGGGAATCAACGCTTGATTAATGAATAGACTTCGATTTGTTTTCAATCGATAATTCAGTCATGATCTTTCAGAATATCGTTCTCGCATCAAATTATGATGTTTATACGTCCATTCAATTATTCTCAATTGCGCCTTCTTCAATATATTCATTGATCGGACAATCAAAGTTTTATGAAACCCGCTATAGGAAGTTTATTTTTATGTGTAAAGAAGCTCTATCTCACCAAGCTATTAAATGTACAGGGTGATTGTTTATATATTACTCAATAGCCGTCTCAGTTAATATTGGTCTTACAACAACGTTTAGATGAGTAAATATGAAGTATTTTTATTGGCAATCAGAATTCAGTACTAGATAATGCAAAAAAGCATCGTAAACATAAAATTTTTATGTTACCCGGCATTTTTTGAATGGCCTGAATTCCTAATCAGATAAGCCCTTTCTTCTGATTTCAAATATATACTTTATTCGAGTCATCTTGGTCTGTTTTCTAAAAATATAGATTTTTTTGTTGTAATCTAAGGCAGCTCTGTAGAACGCCATACGACAGATGCCATGGATTATTAATCATTTTAATTGTTTTGTTCGACATTGACACTACTTGAAAGGGCTCTTTCGATTAGTAAAATGAAATACATTAAAAAGTACCTGGTTAAATGAAATTTTTAGGTTTACAATGCTTTTTTGCATTTCGTGTTACTGAATTCTGAATACCCATAAAAAATACTTCATATTTACCGATTTAAACGTTTTTGTGAGAATATTGATGAAATAGCTGTTGTTTAAAATATAAACGATCACCCTGTACACGTGAAATACCCCAAAATAGGTCATTTAATTTTTTTAGCTTTTGTTATTATCAATTAACCATCGTCCAAAACAATTCGACGAAACACATTCAAACGTCCATTGTTAATGGACATTGAAATGAAAAAAACAGAGTGCAAGCTGACGCGCAGGAAATGCGAAATGGCATCCACATCAGGTTAGCTACCTCTATTAAATATTACTCCACCCATACAAACACTTCACGCTTTGTTGACACACGCCAGACGTCAAACAGTGCTTTGTGAGGCACTTGAATGAGATCTGTTTGGTCGGGCCATATACTAAAAACAACATGGTTGTTGTCTGGGTGAGGTTTTGTTCCTAGCGAAAGAAGGGGAAACGTATCACGTATTTCTTTTAATGAAAATATGAATATTGAAAATGAATACGCAAGGCGCATATGTGCAGAGTGTGTCCAAAAAAATGTGAACTGTAGGAGTTAGGAAGGTAAATTGTCGAATGAATTTGTTCGGGGGAAATGAGTCTTCAGTAGTTCAAGACTACAATAATACTATTTCATTTGTGTCCAGAGTGGCAATAAAAAGTCACCTCCATGTATTTCATTCGACATTTGAGTACAGTTTAGGAAGATGAATTCAAATATATAGTTTGAAACCATTCCTTAATTTCAGAGACCTTCTATCGATTTCAGTTAAAAAAATACCAGACGCCACTGGTCAAACGGCAGCAAGTTTTAAGTGGCTGCTAGAAAATGGCTGCTAACTTCACACCGGTGGAAAAACGACATTGAATTTCACGAATTGAAAGGCATACAGTCAATAACAGACCCAATTGGGCCGATCCTCATTTCCCTCAACAACAGAGCGACAGTCGATGATGAATTATTGCGCTTTATTATGGACTAAACGGGGTATACACTGGGGGGTAAACGTGCCGGTATTTATGTATAAGCCTGATGGATATGCAATTGGGTGGGGCTCTTGATGATCGTCAAGGACGATGCTTCGAACGTTGAACAAGACCCAGATGGGAAAATGCACAAATTAATTTAATTGATTCACACTCCTCTAAGGTTCACAAGTATAATCATCCCATTATTTGATGACAATTACACTGCGCAAAAAAATTAACGCACATTATGGAAATCTCAAATTTATTCTACAACTGAAGGTGTTGTCAATGATAATTATTTTTATCAGAATTATGCATGCATATGTTATCCACTTTCAACGGTTTTCTTCAATACAGATGTTTTTTCCCAGCAGGAATAAAAAAAGATGATATTATCAGATTTTGAGTGTATTGGCTCCATTCTAAAATCAGTTGTTTTCGATCAATTCTAGTGATCAATAGTTTTTCTTTCGTTTGATTTTCTACACTCGATCGCTATGCAACGCGAAACACGCAATTTGACCCAAGAGGAATGTGCCCAAGCGGTAGTTTTGCGAGAAGAAGGGTGGACATACACAAGAATTGCAGAAAGGTTTGGAGTTTCCCATACAAGTGTGTCCAGAATGTTGCAGCGATTCAGGGAGACAGGTATGAATGTCCGAAGACCAGGACAGGGTAGACCACGGGTAACAACTGCCATTCAAGAACGTTGCTTGAGAATTTCTTCGTTGAGACAAAAATTTGCAACCGCTCGTCTCCTTCAAATTCAGCTTGAGCAAACTCATGAGGTGCAAATCAGCGCTCAGACAATAAGAAATCGCCTCAGAGAATATGATTTAAGGCCTCGTGTCGCGGCAAGAGGCCCAGCTCTTACCCCATCCCATCGAAGGGTGCGTTTGGATTTTGCGAGAGAGCATATCCATTATTGGGAAGAGGCAGATTGGGAAAGAGTTCTCTTCACAGATGAGTCTAGATGCTGCCTCTACCATTGTGATCGACGTTTCCTTGTATACAGACGTCCACATGAAAGATATCTCAGTGCAATTTCCTGAATACTACTGGTTTCGGGGGAGGATCAATTATGGTATGGGGTAGAATATCTTTGATTGCTCGCACAGACCTAGTGGTCTGGAGCTAATGGAGCTATGAATGCTGATATGTATATAAAGAACATTCTTGAAGAGCTTGTAGTGCCATTTGCCCCATACATTGGTGAAAATTTCATTTTTATGGACGATAATGCCAGACCCCATCGTGCGTGCATCGTTCAGGAGTACCTTGAAGAGGTTGAAGTCTCTCGAATGGAATGGCCAGCAAGAAGTCCTGATCTCAATCCGATTGAGCAGGTTTGGGACAACCTCAATAGAAGGCTGAAGAGTTCATCCAGCTACTCTTAATGACTTAGGAATCCAAC
Organism: Coccinella septempunctata; assembly: GCF_907165205.1. NCBI lineage: Eukaryota > Metazoa > Arthropoda > Insecta > Coleoptera > Coccinellidae > Coccinella > Coccinella septempunctata. Next base: position 21,306,429 of record NC_058196.1, read on the forward strand.
TCGGAGAAATCTGGGAAGGATTAGATCAGAACATTTTAAGATCACTCATTTTGAGTATGAACCTTCGTTGCCGAGCTGTAATTAACGCAAGGTTTGGAAATACCAAGTATTAAATCACTTATCAGCATTTCAGTATTTTGAAAATTGTTCATTTCTCTTTTTTCACATAAGATTCGGTGAAATCCCGAATTTTTCTTCCATTTAATGTGTCTTGTTTCGTTCAAAACCTTCCTGAGAGAACATAAAAAATAAGTTAAAAAGTCAATGTAGAGTTAACTTTCATTAAAATTGAGATTTTCAGAATGTGCGTTAATTTTTTTGTGCAGAGTAGATGGAAATATGAAAAACGTTGGAAAAAACATGACAGTCCCTGAGTCCTCTTTTCATCCAATAGGGTAACTCACCCAACTGATTCATTGGACGATTAAAGAGGGCGATATTAACATTTTGTTTGAGCATCTCAAGTAAAAAAAAAATGACCTCCTCAAATTTCTAATATTATAAATGTATCAGAAATCGAACTCGATATTGAAATAAAAATTGTCCATGATCAGAACATTTTCGGAATCTCTGTGAACTACATCCACTGGTGTATTCTTGTCCTACTGCAGTATTTTCATTTTCAAAACGTATTCGGGAGGTAAAAATAGGGTAGCAGATCTGGGATTGCATGAATTGAGGAATGGAAAGTCCAAATTCACGAGAATTATATTATATTCAGGGCGCCTACCCCCTGGCAGAGAAGCCAGACAATCGTTACAGGGCACAGCTTTCGTTACTTGATGCGAAAGAGCATTAGGCTAATCTTGGGAGTTTCTCTATATAGGCGACCACGAAATTTTAATATGCATTAGGTTCCGCAGACTTTGGACGGCGTAATCGGTATTTATTAAATTAGGACACAAAGGAATGCTTTGTTGGGATTATAGTATGCTTCCGTGTTCGGAAATTTCAGGGTAATTGTATTCCGCATAATGCATATGGTGGTCCACTGAAGCGAAATTGTTAGAGGTTAGCAAGGATGGTGAAAATCAAAGTCGGGATAGTACGAGAAACGTTATAAGAAATATATACACTTGATGATGAAGTTGAGCTATATGTACATTGATAAATGAATGGGTTGCCTAGATAAAGCAGGGGCCAATAGTGTTAAATAATGTTAACTTTCATCCAACCTTTTTTGATCTACTTGCCTGATTTGTTATCAATGAAAATCAAGCATTTATTGACAGAAAACAAGGGGAATCGGGAAACATGGGTTGCCTACTTCCCCTTTAGTACTCCTTGGAAGTTGCCGAATACAAACATGTAGACAGCCGTTATTTGTATACCCTCATCAGTTATTTGATTGATTTTTCTTAATGAGAGGTCATTTTATTCCCTATCTCACACTATTAGATTGCATGGCCAAATTGTGTGTTTTATTTCTATTCAATTCACATTTTCTGCTAGAAAAATGTTAATTGAAAATAATCTTGTTGAAACTTCAATTATTGGAATCTACATTTGCAATCTTCACTTTCCGACATACACTTTTTTATGTCTATGAAAACATGGTATAATTTTGTTTTATTCATTATTTTCGCCGTTATCCACCTCAATTTCGAAAGACTAACAGAATTATTTTCTGTCAGTACCTATTGCCGCTAGTACCTACCACTATTTTGCATTGGTGAATGCTGCTGCTTTTTTTTACTAACGCTTTCGCAGCAACGGTTTCAGCTTCAGATTTATCATTTTCACTAGCATTAGTAGAAGTCGCTTCAGTTTCACTGATCATTTCATATTTTTACTGAAACTTACGTTCTTCTCTATTTCTTGTTGGTGAATATTTTGAGTCAGAATTATAACCAAATGGCTCAGCAGACGTTCTGTTTACTGAATAATCAATGTCACTCATGGTAAAATAAGACCACCACTTTGTTATAATCAAGAGTATGTATAGAAAAGGTTGCAATTCAGTTCAAAGCCGATTAGAATGGTGATGACGTAGAAGGTGGAAAAGTTAAGTTCAATTGACAGAACTGGGCCCGTAAGCAGTGGCGTATCGGTAGACAATAGGTAAAATGACCAAACTTTTATGAAACTCTTTGTACTGTACGGGACTATAGGGGATACTAGACTAGACTCGAAACTTCATTTCTTATCGGCTAGATCAGACTTCATGCTCTATCGGCAAGATGAGACTCGATGTCCTATCGGCTAGATGAGACTTTTTGCCCTATCGGCGAGATGAGACTTTCTGCCCTATCGGCGAGATGATACTTGATGTCCTATCGGCGAGATAAGACTTACTGCCTTATCGGCGAAATGAGACTCGATGTCCTATCGGCGAGATGAGACTTGATGCCAAAGCGGCGAGACGAGACTTCATATCTTATCGGAGAGACTTCATATCTTATCGGAGAAACGAGACGAGAGTTTATGAAAGCCTCGTGACATCAGACTAACAAAAATTTAAAACACTTTAACATAAATATCTCATCGTCAATAATTTCTCGTCAAGACCACGACCATTCATTCATTTCTCTATCCCCTTACCGAGAATAAATCTACAAAAAGACTCTAGAACAAAACTATCGGTGCAATCATACTTATAATTTCTTGCGACTGTGTGCACTTCTGTGACTGAAGAGACCTAACCGTGACCTACAGATCCTTCCACACTCCGGGCACGGATAGTCACCAACCAGTTCTGGCAGCCGCTCTATTCTACTCGAGTCTCCATTACAACTGCGAACCAAAGACTTCCACTGTTATCTGTCTAATGCTAGTTGTTCCCAGTTATAATTTGCACTAACTGATTTTAGGGATTGATGCAGTATATCCTCAAACCGCTTATACTGGCCTTCTGGTTTCCGAGTTCCCTCTGTGAATTCGCCATACAGAGCTTTTTTGGGGAATCTTGTGTCTTGCATCCTCAGAATGTGGCCGCTCCACCTGAGTCGAGCCTTCATTACTCGAGTCTCAATTGTTATACAACTTGCGCACTGCAAGACTTCTGCATTTGAAACTTTGTGGAACCATCTGATATGCATTATTTTTCTTAGATGACGTTGTTGCGTTCGTTCAAGCTGTTCAATGTGTCACCTGTAGGGCGTCCAGCGTTTGCTTCCGTAAAGAAGCGTTGGGAGAACCACAGCTGTCTTGGTCTTCAGATTGAGGTCGTGATTTTGAAACACTCTGTCCTTCCAGAATGCTCTTGATGCCGAATTGATACGGTTGTGTATTTCCGTATCAAGGTTAGCCGTAGTATTTGTGAAGCTTCCCAAGTATTCGAACTGCTCGACCTGTTCTAGAGTTTCATCCTCCAAGCTGATTTTTGTTTGAAGGCTTTCTGGCGGACTAACCAGGATTTTGGTTCACTATTGAGTCTAAGGCCTAAAGCTTCGTATATATGATTATAGGTGTCCAACATTACCTGTAGATCCTCTGAGCTGCTAGCGATAACTGCGCAGTCGTCTGCATGTTCAAGTTCCGTGATAAACTTTGTACGGGTAAATGCTCTGAGGCGGTTCAGGTTGAACAGGCCTCCATCAAATCTGAATTTCAATCCAACACCTCTTACAGGCATACTCATGCCAGCAATTATCGAGACAGCTATGGCGAAAATATTGAACAGTAAAGGTGGAAACACGCAGTCTTGTTTTATTCCAGAGTTGGTTAAGAAATGGTCGGTTGTAGAGCCATTATGCTGTATTCTAGCGCTGTTACTGGTATGGAGGCTTTCACACACTGCAAAGTATTTTTCGGGTACTCCAAGGCGTCCTATGATTTTTCATAGCGCTCTCCGATTCACCGAGTCAAAGGCCTTAGTTAAATCGATACCAAGACCATAATGGCTTACGAAAGGATGAAATCGATATTTCAAATCAACAATTTCGCCCTTTCACGTAACTTTTTTTCATTTCGATTGATCCCGTACTATGTTGGCGTATTGCAGCCGGTATCCGCCTATATTATCGAGACTCTCCCCCACACTTCACGCGCCGAATTCAATCGAGATGAACATATCTGCATGCACCGTAAACCGCCGATGCCGCAACAAAAGAAATCGAATTACCGCCGATGCCTCCGTCGCCGACCCCCGGAAAATGAGGGAAATATCCGCGCGGAAATCGAAAGCTCGGGAAATTCGAGTGCCACGTATAGACCTACTTAGGGAAACGGGCCGCCGGTCCCCGAAGTGACTGCCACCGAGACGAGGAGGGGTTGCCTCCACAGCCGCCGCCGGGGGCCGCAGTTCGGAGTGTGGACGCGAATCCCAAGCACGACTCTCCATTTGCCCGTAAATTCTTTCCATACCGAAACTCGACGGGAATTTATTCTAGGAACGGCTGACCTTGGAAAGTATTTCTGTCGAACTCTCAAGGTGCAAAGGACGATTTCATGGAAAACCAGGGAACTTTCATGATAGAGAGAGGAAAAGCGTCACTGATATGTCTGTCACCTTCGGCTGTACTGAGAGTCTTCACATATACTGTGATGAAGTGATTTTTTACTCCAGAGGCAAATAAAATACAAAAATCTTCGTAAATAGCTCTAGAAACCGAAATATCTTGCGGAATATACCGTTAAATTTATAAATGAAACTAGTTATAAATGCAACAAAACAAAGATCTTGTAATGAAATTTTATTTTTGAACAAAAATCCGTCTTCATTTCAAGATGATTAGGTGAATTCTTTCGTTATTTGATTTTATTTATTATAATATTAATTTCGATTCAGGATTCACGAGTTGTTTCAAAACGTAAACATGTCAAACCGTTTTAAACCCTTTTTCAGTCCAGAAACAGGATGCAGCAACGTTGTTCACCTGTACCTATAAGCCGTAGCAAACACGCGAATCTTACCTTTACCGCTACCCGCAGATAGAATATAAAAGATCGTCCCCTGTCCGTCGTTCATTCTGTATCAGTTATTACTCCATATTCATTCAGTGTTCATTTTCGTCTGCCTGACGGTGCGAAAGCCCTAAGAGAAACGAGAAAGGAGATCCTTATCCTGTTCTTGTTCTCACCCTACTGTGACTAGGCTGTCTGGCGGTGTGAAAGCCCTCGGGTAGCCGAAAATAGAGCAGAGAACCGCATCCTACCTTACGATCTATTGTGTTGTACTTTCATTTGACGGATTCTTGTTTATATTCCTGTAAATCAGCGAATTTTGTGATTGTGCTCTAGTGACCACTGTGTTCATTATTTCGAGATAGTGAATACATTTGTGAACTAGGATATTGACCTTCAATAGTTATGGCTTACACCCTAGATAACAGGAAATCCTGTGTTCGACTAGAAACCACCTGGGTAGATTTGCAATTTCTCCCATAAAGTATAGCTGACACTCGAGAACACCGTTATCTTCCTATAGTCTATCCAAATCCGAGAGGCCAGCGTAAACAAACTGACTAACGCGTGATCTTATTTGAGGTACTCCTCTTATTGATCAAAGCTTCAGGAACGCCATGTGTGCAGGCGGAAGTAAGAAGCACTCTCCGCAGAACCGCATTACGTTTGATTCATTGATTGTATGCGAATTGTTGTGCAGAACTGCAGAGGTCATTCATTGCTTTTTCTTTCGTAAATTGGTTTACAGTTGTAGCAAGTTATTCAAGTTACAAGCATTTAAGATAATGTCAAGTACTGATACTGCTGAGGAATCGCGTGTTGACTTAAGTCCTCCAAAAAAGAGACGTCTGAAACGACACTTCAGTGCCGAGATAAAAGAAATGATTTTGAATACTTATAAAATTGAGATTATTCAAAATGCAGGAATGTGTTTAAAAATCGTAGAACTCCGAGTTGCTGAGAGACTTGGCATTGGAGCTCGAAGTGTTAGGAGAATTATTTCCGAATACATAAATTCCGGTGTTCTATCACAGCCGGCAACAAATCAAAATCGGACCACCAAATGGGAGTCCTTATCAGATTTCGATAAAAATGTAAGTTCACGAGTTTTTCTTCAGAAATGAACACCCGACTATAGAGAAAGTATTAAAAATAGTTAATGAAGACTCGAACTTGCCAAATTTTAAGAAGAGTACCTTCTCTATTATATTGAAAAAACTTAATTTCAAATATGGACGTCGCCAACGCAACAGTTTTTTAATGGATCGTGACGACATTAAATGTTGGAGAAGAAAGTATCTCACGAAAATTAGGGCCTTCCGTGATGAAAACAGGAAGATTTACTACTTGGATGAAACTTGGGTAAATGCCGGTCATACTGAATCCAAAGTGTGGACCGATGAAACGGTTACATCTTCTCGGCAAGCGTTACTTGCTGGACTATCTACTGGATTGAAAAATCCGTCTGGTAAGGTAATTTTGAGTTTAACCCTCGTTTAAACCTCGGTTTCATAAAGCTTGATCAGAGAATCAACGATGGATTGACGGATGAACGTCAATTAGTTTTCAGTCGATAAGTTGGTCATAAGCATTCTGAATATCATAATATATAATTATCTATTCACGCCCATTTAATGATTCTCAACTGCTACTCCTCCAATATATTCGGAAATATGAAAGTTTTAATGATTTCCTTCGGGAAATCGAATGCCAAATCGTTGATCGAGCAATCAAAGTTTTGTGAAACTTGATGTAAGTACCTTTTTGGTGAAAAAAAATTTCAACATTCTTTTTCAAATGAAGTGAATATATTTTTCCAGGCAAAGGGCAGAGAATTATAGTATGTCATATTGGCAGTGACACTGGTTTTTTAACTGGAGGACTCTGGACTTTCCAATCCAAAAAAACTGGTGACTACCATGAAGAAATGGATGGTCAGTCCTTCGAAAAGTGGTTTGAGGGTATACTTCCTAAATTGGAGGAAAATTCTGTAGTAGTTTCAGATAATGCTCCTTACCATTCAAGGAAAATGGAAAAAATTCCTAACTCACAATTCAGAAAGAGTGATATCCAACAATGGTTGAGGGAAAAAAATATTGATTTCACCCCTGATCTCATAAAAGCGCAATTGTTGGACATAGTCAGGCCGAACAAAGAAAACTTTGAAAAATACATCGTGGATGAAACTGCAAAGGCCCAAAATATTACTGTTCTTAGATTACCGCCCTACCACTGCGAACTGAACCCTACTGAATTGATTTGGGCCGATGTCAAGAATTTTGTGGCAAATAAAAACACCACATTTAAAATGACTGACGTCCAAAATCTTTTTCAAGAGGCTCTCTCACGGGTTACTTCCGAAAGATGGAGAAAGTGTGTGGAACATGTCAAACAAAAAGTTGAGGTGAACATGTGGAAATTGGATAATATTATGGATGATATAACACCAGTCATCGTCAACTTAGAAGAAAGTTCTGCATCTTCTGACGACACTACGGACTAGTCACTTTTACAAAAAATATTGTTACACATTTATATACATAGTATGTATTAAAGTTGGAACTTTAGATTAATTGTTCATTACTGAGACTCGTAGATAAGCATAGGTACATATTTTTCACCGGAACTGGAACACATAAAAAGTTTTAAAATATAACGCTCTCGGAATAAAATTTATTAGTACACCTCTGCGTTATCACATTCTTGACGCGTGATCACTGCATGCTGCAATGTTTACAGCTGGCCTCTTGGATTTGGATATACAATCACATTTATGAGATGTTAAAATGTGAATTCTCAGACCAGCACCACAAGGAAACAATTGGATGAAAACATGGAGGTCAAGATATGCACAATATTACCAAAAAAATAAACTATTCTAAATCAAGACCAACAATCGATAAAATTCAGGAAAAAAATCAAACATTTGAAACGCCTCGATACAAATTTAACCTTGAGAGTATCTTCAGAACCAAAGATTCATAATGAGTCAAAGAACACAGAGCCAGAAAAATCACAACATACCAAAGGTATATAAAACATATCATAGCCAAATTGAAAAGTTCCGTAAGATAAATCTTCTTTTAATTCATTGGTTGAAAGGGGCCTTACCGATAGATTGAATTGCATAGTTATTTCAATGGCTAACCCTAAATGTTTTCAACGTCTAGTGACAAATTCAGCAAGTTTCTGTGCAACAACCAATTATTTGTAGGGTTATAAAGATGTCATGGGTTGGTTTTTGTGTAAGACTGCAAAAAGTACCATCCTTGAAATATCAACCCAAAGGCCTTGGAATTGATGACAGACAATCAACTCTGGATAAACTTCCCATTTCATGAAGCGTTGAGGCATGCACAAAGCATTATTATTCAAACAGATGTCTGTGCCACAGGACCGCCGCTGTGATTGGGCTATTAAGAATTTATACAAGTAGACGACTAGATTTTGATATTTGACACACTGATTTGTACAGGGTACAGAAATAGAGAACAGAATAATGAAATATTTTAATTATTCATTACGCCCAAGTTTCAGCAGATTATATACAAGTTCGTGACTGCAAACACTGAAAGCTGTTCCTACAAGCAATTCGAATTATTTCGAAAACAACTACCTCCCATGTCCTTCTGTCCCAGACATCAAGCATAAGAACAGAGGGATGCCTTACTCTCAATATTGAAAATACACATCCCAATACTGATGAAAGACTTTCAAGTCTTACAATAAGAGCAGTCAACTATCTGGTCTATTTCAAATTTATTGAAATCTTAGGTTCACGACCTTGGGTAAACATGCTGAAGTTTGTTTCCCAGAAATAGGACTAGACTATGTAGAAATGAAGTAAAAAGTTGTACTAAGCCGACTTTCCGTCCATATATTTGGACTTCATCAAGGCTACAGAGAAGGACAAAAATGGTTATTAGTCAAAAATAAGAATTAATTCAGATGCATACCACATGCTGATATGAATATCAACAAGTGTTAAGATCTGAATTGAACTAGCCAATTTGCCATCGTCAGGACCCCAAATAGAGTACGCTCCATCGAAGAAAAGCAGATGCTGACCATGGTTTCGGTCTTATTTGAACTCGTCAGAGCAACATAGCTTTTTCTCCGATGGAGAACGTTTGGATTTGATGGACCCTTATTCAATACTGGTAAGCGCTACTGAGTACTATCCAGTGTCACAGCGACTACTGAGTACTATACAGTTACACAGAGCGCCATCCAGTATGAAACGATGTCCGATTCAATCCCCTCCAGATAGAAGCCCAGACGAAGACAATAGCTTATGTCCATATTTCCTCTAATTCAGTACACCGGTTCGCTTTGCGAACAACATGCTTGTAACGAACTGAGAGGTTTGGGAACATGATCACGGCAGAAATGATGCCATCGGTAATTATGTACATGAAAAAGGATCACGCCTAAACTGTGAGGCAATGAATACAATAATAATTCAGATGCATACCACCCGCTGATATGAATATTCAACAAGTGTTACGATCCGAATTGAACAATTTGCCATCGTCAGGACCCCAAATGGAGTACGCTCCATCGAAGAAAAGCAGATGCTGACCATGGTTTTGGTCTTATTCGAACTCGTCAGAGCAACATAGCTTTTTCTTCGATGGAGAACGTTTGGAATTGATGGACCCTAATTCAATACCGGAAAGCGCTACTGAGTACTGTCCAGTAACACAACGACTATTGAGTACTATACAATTACACAGAGCGCCACCCAGTGTGAGACGCTGTCCGATTCAATTACTGTGAAACAAACTTCCAAATTTAATAACTTTTTGAAAATCGAATCTAAAGTGAATTTGAGCACTTTTGTAATTGAGAAAAAAAGATCATTTGTGATTTTTTTTTCATGAGAGCGTTGAAAGTTACTCCATTACTTGTAAATAATATTGATTTCAAACAGTGGGGTTTAATCATAAAAACGACAGAAAATAACAATTTAACAATAAGTATCCTTTTATTAAATTAAAGTTTCACAATACGTGTCCGAAATGGCCACCATGAGCTTTAATACACGCACTACACCTTCTAATGAATGATTGCTTGTGGTTGCTATAAATTTTGAAAACAAGGTTTATATTAAATCAGGAATTTCTTCTGTGTTAAATGCTGGAAATACAGTGAGTTATACCATTTCGGAATCTTAATGAAACAGGCATATCTTTTCTAAACTTGGCATTCAGGGAAAATAATCAAAATAGCAAATTTGAGTTAGATCCAAAAAAAAAAAAATATGCATGCGCCCCAAGAATCATGATAAATATGCCACAGTGCATCTATCCAGAAATACTAACCACTTCCCTCATTTGGAGTCTTGCCACCAAAAAGAGTTCGAAGGGTGTAATTTTTTTGAATTTTCGAAAATGTCGAATATCTCGAAAAGCGGGGGATTTTGACTGAACATTACACCACACCCTGTATATACAGGTCAAGATAATAAAAACGTGTTATAAATATCTGAATATCCATCTTAATTATTCAAAGTCAACAATATTTTGGAAAGTCTATTGATTTGATTAACGGCCGTTTTCAATAAACCTATCTATCCATCGTTTCACTTACTGACGATTAGTAACCATTGGTAACCACTCTAAAATATATCTACAGATAGATCATGAAAGCGAAATCACATGCATTTTCTATCTTCAGTAACTGAAACGATGGATAGATAGGTTTATCGAAAACGGCCGTAAAACCAGCACAGCATACCAACGTTGATTTGGATGTATTGATTCACAAAATTAACTCAAGGGACCACTGAATAATATTTACCAAAAAGTTTACAGAGGGAAAGAAGAACACAAAGTGAAACTCATTTCCCTACATTACCCCACGAAATACAACTCCATATTATTTCCATTACTCCCCAGTTAGATAATGTTGAACCTTTCCCCTTTTTGAAAACGAGCGGCTGAGCATTAATGGCCATAAGAATCAGTCCCCACAACGCTCATAAGAGAGGGGGATACCGCAACCATAGTCCATAATCAGGCCCCGCCAGAACTATTTAAAGCCACCTCTCCATGCGGCGATAACGCGATCGGAATAGGAGGAAAACGCCCAGAAAGAATGAGGCCGAATTTTTCACGTTGCGGAATAGCGCAGGAAATGAGCATTTGAAAAAATTCAATTATTCCGCGAAAATGGGCGCATTTGGGTTAATTAAGGCAATATTCAGGCTACCAGCGCAGGGATTCGGTGGGATTTTTGCGGAACGGAGAACGATCAAGGCCGACAGAGGCACAAAGTGAGGCGGAGAGAAGAACATGAAAACGGGATGGGGGTGCAATCATGGTTCGTTCATTAAAAGAAACAATGATTTAATTGGGTTCAATTTAACGTGAAAAAGAGGAGAATATGAAACGGATTCTCGTCATTCTATCCTCGTGTTTTCTCATTATATCCGGAGATTCAACAGTTAACAATTTTAGAGCTGATCGAAGGAATTCGCAGATAACAAACGAAAAAAATTCTAAGGTAGATCAGGTAATTGCGACCCTGATCTATTGAGTTCAAGTTGCTACAACGATAGTTTTCACATTTCCGTTCATTATGAAAATCAATTCTATCCAACCCATTCCTTCCTAGAAGGCTATATCAAAAGATATCTACCACGGGTTTCATAAAGCTTGATCGGAGAATCAGCGCTACACTGACGAATAGACGTCAATATGTTTTCAATCGATAAGTCAGTCATGATCATTCAGAATATCAGGAATGATCACGCCTAAATGGTGAGGCAATGAATACAATCATGAGGATAAATTCAGATGCACACCACCCCCTGATATGAATATCAACAAGTGTTACGATCTGAATTGAACTAGCCAATTTGCCATCGTCAAGGTTCCAAATGGAGTACGCCCCATCGAAGAAAAGCAGATCAGATGGTCTCATTTGACCTCATAAGAGCAATAACACAGCTTTTTTCTCCGATGGAGAACGCTTAGAATTGATGGACCCTTATTCAATACTGGCACGCGCTATTGAGTAATATCCAGCAACACAGCGACTACTGAGTAGAGGAGACTGGGGAGGGTTGATACGTTTTTTGGAATTTTTATTCTGGAAACTGAATTATATGAAGAAGCAGGACTTTTCTTATATTATATAATTCTTCAATTAATCGTTCAACAAAATAAATATAGAAGTCGCAAAAAATAAACATCTTATTCTGTACAGAACGTTGAACACAAAAACATGCAAACTGTCACAAGCCTCCCCACATATGGGAGGATTGATACGATGTACTGGGAGAGTAATCGAGAGGATTATTCAGCTCAGTAGGTAGGTCAGCAATGATACTGGCTTGCTTTGATCCCATAGGTGTAGAAAAATCAGGAAATTGTCAGTTAGTCACTTACACACAAGAAAAGTCGGCCTCGTTAAATACATGGGGATTGTACGGTTTTTAAAAATCCCTTTGATATGTTGGATGGTGAAGACGCCTTCATGTAGGCCTATCCAACTAGCTACGGAATATTTTTTGAAGATGATGCATGTATCAGGCCTCCCCACGACAAATGTCTCAAACCTCCCTGAAAGCAATTTTTAAAGTGATTTATGTTTTCATCTTATACTCATATATTTTGAAAAGCGAATAAAACTGTAAATTGAGTAGTTTTATGCATATTTCCTAGTGAAATGTTTGTTTATGCCGAAGAATTAATGCATGACCATAAAACCCTTAGGTAACATGAGTAAAAACTTACAATTTCTCACCTCGAAACACTCTTCGTTGAATATTTCACAAACAAACTACTGTTAGCCTTACAGATTAACGTCACGCAATGCCCTCTGCCAAAGAATAGTGTTCAGTAGTATAATACTTTTGAAAACGGCTACAGATCGCGGATATAAGCCTGTATCAAGCCTCCCCATGTATCAATGCTCCCTAGTCTCCCCTACTATACAGTTACCCAGAGCGCCACCCAGGGATCTGAACGTGTTCCCAGACTTCTCATATCATCACACGTCTGTTGTTCGCAAAGCGAATCGGCGTACTGGATTAGAAAGAATATGGGACATATGCATACCACCCGCTGATATGAATATCAAAAAGTGTTACGATCTGAATTGAACTACCCCATTTGCCATCGTCAGGGCCCCAAATGGAGCACGCTCCGTCGAATAAAAGTAGATGCTTCGTCTGGGCTTCTATCTGGAGGGGATTGAAGCGGACACCGTTTCATACTGGGTGGCGCTCCGGGTAACTGAATAGTACTCAGTTGTCGCTGTGTTACTGGATATTACTCAATAGCGCGTGGCAGTATTGAGAAAAAAGCTATGTTGCTCTGATGGTGTCAAATGAGACCGAAACCATGGTCAGCACCTGCTTTTCTTCCAAGGGGCATACTCCATTTGGGGCCTTGACGATGGCAAATTGGCTAGTTCGATTCAGATCGTAACACTTGTGGATATTCATATCAGCGGGTGGTATGCATCTGAATTTATCCTTATTCAGAATATCCTTCTCACATCACACGACTATTCAATTATTCTCAATTGCTACTTCTTCAATATATTCAGAAATGAAAAAGGTTCCAGTGATTTCGTTTCAGAAATCGAGTGACTGTCAAATCGTTGATCGGACAATCAAATGTTGATGAAACCTGCTAGGGTTCTTACCCTGTTTACATCCCAAGAATTTACCAGGATCAGACAGCCCTGAGATTATGCCAGAATTCAGTTACACATACACTGCTACAACTATTATTGGGTACCTACAGCAACCTCTGGTGTGTTTAGCACTGAAACTTCATGAACGAAGGTGATAATAGCTGATGATATGTATAGGCCAATAGGATTGTTTGCCAATTTTCCAAGGTGCACACAATTCGGCAGTTTCTGAAGCATTTAAAGCAAGTGAAGGAGTTTGTCTCATCGATATGAGCAGTAATGACAATAGTTACATCATTAGAATATTGGTAAATTGAAACTCCTACAGTATTTACATTAGATCACTTGATACGACTATGCAATTATAAATTTGAACGTTTTTTAGTTTCAGAAAAAGTAAGAATTTTCCTCGTAATCTGTCTATGTCCTTGAAATCTTCAACATGGGACGATAAACTCTCAACAATAAGAGCGATAAGCCTCTCTTCTATCACTGAAGAAGTTCCTCAAATCTTCGGAATAGTAAAAAAAAAAACGATCATTGTACATGCTCGAGCGTGTCACATTGAGGTATATGTGGTCAATTACATGTTGAAAAGTATATATTCTCTTAATCTGACAATTTTAGCGTGACGAAAATGTGTGCGACGGTGCCAAACTTGCAAAAAAAACGTTACGTGTACATTCTAGAGCGCGGTGGCTTTTTTTTTCATTTTGAAGCTAATTCAAGAATAACGGAAAGATTATAGAACTGACAGTTTCAGCGAGCCGAAACAATAAAAAGTGGACAAAATAAAGTTTTTTTCAATTATTTCCTTTCCTGGGCTTCAAATCATTTTCGCATTCATTATAAAAGTTGTAGAGCATAACATTTTCAACGAATTTTGTCCGAAGCAATTTTTTTTTTACGTTTGAACGTTTTTGGGGTAAATAGCGATGAATGTACATTAGACTGGGTTTCTACATTGACCTTGGCCTTTCGCATGTGTGGCTGAGCTCCTCGCCCTTATTATCCTCTAGCTCGAAAACGGTTAAGGGTATGGAAAATTGCTTCAGACAAGCGTTATATAAAATTTTATTATCTACAACTTTCATAATAAATACAGAAATGATTGGAGGTACAGGAAGGGGGATATTTAGAAAAAATGCTTTGTCATCATCTTCAAACCGTCAGATTAAGAAACCCCCCCTGTGATTAGTGTAAAATTAATGGGTCAACATGTCTACAACACCGAGATTAATCATCTGTATAAAAATCTGATACGCTCGAGGATGTACTAGTAACGATTTTTCTTGAATTTTCAAAGCACCGCTGTGATCTTGCATCAAGTCCGAATTGTCAGTTCCTTTAAAAAGTAGCTTCCTTTGGGTGCAATCAACATATCCTCTAAAAATCTGACACGCTCGAAAAACAAAGATTTCTACCATTTTCAACACTTCCTTACGGCCAGCCCCACCACACAAACTGTCAGAGTAAGATGAATTTATTATCAGGGACACGTAGGGCATATACAGTATCTTAATCTGACTCGCTCGAGTATGTACACCTCATGATTTTTTTTTCATCTTTGAAAACCTGCAGACGTTTTCCCCACCGCTGAAAGTGCATACATCATAGAGAACCATTACTCCTTTCTACTATCTTATCTTCAAAATCCACTAGGTCTCCACGACGCTCGAGTAAATCATGATTCAGCATCGTCGGCTCCCCAACTATAATAATACTTACGAAGCGCTACAGCGTTCTCGCCATAGAGAAGTTTTGTCCTATAAAGTAATATTTCTAGAACTTATTTGTTATGTGTTTTATCCGAAGTGAAGCGAAGCAGCAAGGTTAAGATTCCAATGATCCCACTACATACCCCCTTTGCCACTGTCATGGTGTCGAGCCTGTTGGAATGGAGTTACCCCCACCACTATTTCGTATCATTCGGCCCTAGCGCAGAATTTATTAAATCTCTATTCATTCCCAACGTCCGAGGTTATCCAAAGAAGTAGTCTCTTCAAAAAGAGTTGAAACCAGAGGACCTGAACATCGATAGAAAAAGGGGAAAACAGTTGCAGCCCAGAAAAATGCTCCCTTGTACTATTTTTCATAATGTTGCTTTCCCACACATCTCAGGGACGTTTCCCCCGACATCTCCAAGACAAGAACGTGCCCCGTTCATTTCGCCAGGTTCTATCGACTACGCCGACATCGGATTCGGGGATCCCACCCCTCCCGTCCCCACCCTACCGCCTGATAGATTGTTCACAGTTCATTTTATTATTTCAGGAGAAACATTGTTATTTCGGCAAGTTCGACAGGCAGACGATTGGATTGCTTCCTGGACCGGCTGTGTGAGTGTGTGTTATTGAAATTCGGGAAAAGTATTTTCGCCGTTATATAAGGGGCTGGGGGCGGCTCGCTGCGCCGCTGGAGACATCCGACTCATACCCGGAGATGAGTTTGAACTTTCGACTTTGTCGCATTCGCGGGAGGTCTCGGGGATTTCGGAGGGAGATGCCGGGGGATTGTGTGTCAGGTTTCCGAAGGTGGGATAATCTGGAGCCGGGATCTTGCGAGATTGGGGGGTGGTGTTTTTGTTTATCTCTGCCCAATTTGTGATAATGATTGATGGTTTTCCGAGTTTTACGGGGATGAAACAAAGTTTCAGGCAACTCGTCGACTTCGTTTCCGAGACATCTCCCCATATCTTATCTTTGGTCCTACGGAGGGGATTGAATAATATAGACTTCGTCAAATTGCGATTTTCCTTGATGAGGAGCAGAATCAAGCATTGTGAATGTTTTTTTTCAAATTGAAAACAACAAATTCGAAGAATTGTCATTCCAATAATGCGAGCTGGAAGTCGAAACATCTTAACACAACTCTAGACCGGTTTCGGGATCCTTGTCCCTCATCAGTACAGTGTAGCGTTAAATATTACAGCAGTACGATGGAGTCTTGAACGTTTTGAGAAATTATTTCAATTCTCATCACGATGCGCCACATGTCCGGCAAAGACTGAACCAAAACCTCACTTTCTCTGCAGACACCAATTCATGGCTCCCAGATTCAACTACTACCTGCAATTAACGAATGTACAACAATTCGTCAAGATACCGTAGGCGAGTCAACCGGTGTACAGTTGCGTTTAGATGTTTCGACTTGTCTGGGATTTCCTAAGCTCCTTCATGACTAGTTCGCATTATTGGAACGACAATTATTCGAAATTGTTGTTTCCATTTTCAAAATACGAAATTTGTCGTCATCTAGGCTGTGGAATTTTCGAGGTTGATATTCTATGAAACATTATTAGTAGCTTGAATTACTTCATGTTTTCGAAATGAACATACACTGCTCAACAGTTGGTAGAGTCAACTGACCATCAATCAATTCATTTCAGGAATATTCGCTTCACGATGTTTATCCTGATCAGATTCCAGAGTATATGTAGTTGATCTCGTTTTTTCTCAAAAAAGAATGAAACCAAGAAAAGCAAAAATGTAATGGTGGTAAGTGGAAATTTAAAGTTTCGGTGAAACTAGTATACTTCAGGGCATACTTTTTATGGATTAGCATTTTCAACCTCGACTTGAACGTGAGTTTCCGTGTATTGTGTGTTTGCGTTTCTACTATTGAAGATCTCCGAATATGCTGATAAAAAGCATGATTTAAAAGGAGTTTTCCGAATACCCCAATCTGGACTGTGTTCCCGTGTTTCTCTTGACCTCAGAAAATGTTAAAATATACTTGGTGGTCCAACGAAAACTTGACACCTCGATTGTCCGACTTTGAAATGAAAATGTGAGACATCCCTTTGGCAACTTTTTCGTTACTTCAACTAGTTTTGTAGATCGTATCGAGTACTATCTGACCCTAAAATTTCGCTTCAAAATGTCCATCGATAACGAAATAACTGCAAAAACAGTGAAAGAGGCAATGCGGAATTTATCTAGAGAATATTATTTGTATCCGACACATTTCAGAAATATTTAGTAGTTATGTTGTTAATTTTTTTTCCGAAAAAGTAGTTGGACCTTGTTTTTGATTAACCTTCGTCTATCGTGAATTTCTTCCCCCAAAGTCCGTGGGGGCTGGGGTAAATTTCCAAACCTTCTACCCATGATGTAGCAAACATGCTCTATGGGAGAATGATCGAGGGATCTGGGCGGCAATGGCAAAAGATTCACCTGGGTAGCTTCAAAAAAGTTTAAACTAACTCTGGCAACATGCGGTCGAGCATCTTGCTGAAATATTGGATTCTCGAGCCGGTTAAGGTAAGGGAGAACATATGGCTCCACTATTTCTTGAAGGGGATTCATCAGAAAAGACGACCTGATGCTATTCCACATTCCAATGTTGTCATTCTCTGCACCACTGTAATCGTTGCCGGCGATGCTCCACAGTTAGAGGTAACACAAGATGAGGTCGATAGTGCTGCAGTCCAAAACACCTTATATACGGCAGTAAACCGTTCGGTTTACAGTTACAGGATGGCCTTGTTCTCCTAACCACTCCTCAGCCAAAGATCGAGTTGTCGCAAATCGGTCTTTAATGGCCATAAGTCTTAGACGCCGATCTTGAACTTTATTTGTGCCCCTTCGTCGTCTGGTGCCTACAGTTCTTCGATTTTGGGCATTATCAAACCACGCTTGACAACATCTTATTACCATTTTTTTTTTGGTGTAGCAGGAGGAAAACCTGCAAGTCAGATGAACCACCCTCTCCTGAGGGGGAACAAGTGTGGGGATTCTCACTCTCCTGTGCTCGAGACCCACTAAAAACCCTTAACTGCTTCTTGAATATTGGTTCCGGGCATTTGCCTATAAACCGTTCATCTCTTAGTCGGTTTTCTTCTCGCACACTATCATGCTGGGATTTATGTGTTTATCCTCTATTGGATAACACTTTATTGGATTTTTCAATAAATTTCTGTTCTTATTTTAATCTCTTCTTTATTGAATTCTTGGTCTCCTTCGGTAAATTCGCATTCTCCTTTTGTCTCCCTTTGGGTCGTAGTCCACTAGTCTCCTGAGTTCTTGATTCGGATGGTTTTTCGCTGTTTCGAATAATTTCTCTGCTTTTCTGTTCATGAATTCCGTTATGGTTTCCCATTTTAGGGAAAATAAATCTGTCTATTCCTGACAAACCAAGGTGCATCTATTGGACATCGTAGCAGCTTGTTTTCAGTGGCCTGAATTCTTTTGATGTGGCCCTTTGCCGCGAAACCCCAGGCAACTGATCCAGAGGTCAGTTGAGGCCTAGCAACGGCTTTGATTATCTTCAATTTTGTCTCTTTCGACATGTGGCTTCTTCTTCCTATTAGAGGGTAGAGTATATTCATCACAGCTTTCGTTTTGTCGATTGCTTGTTTGATATGACTTTTCCAAGTACCTAAGTCCTTTGTCAAGCGTTATTCCTAAATATTTGGCTTCATTTTTCCAGTCGATTTCTTCGCCGTCAACATCCAGTTTCGTTGTGGGTCGCAGTCTTCTCTTCTGTAGTAATATTGCTTGGCTCTTTTGTCCATTGAGCTTGATTTTCCACTTTATGCACCATTCATTCGTTTCGTCAATCGTCTCTTGTAGAACTCGTTCTATTACTTCTGGGTTGCGGTGTAGAGTTGATATGCCTGTGTCGTCAGCACATAACGTTAGCATGGTTCTTGGATTTTTCAGAATATCGTGGATGTATATGTTGTACAGAAGTGGCCCAAGTACTGATCCTTGGGGTACTCCAGCCTCTATATCTCTTGTTGAGGAGCATTCTCCTCCCACTTTCACCTAAAATCTTCTATTTTTGAGACAATTCCTGATCAACTTGCATATTTTGATCGAATATCCAGCACATCTCATCTCATATTTTAATCCTTCATGCCATACTCTGTCGAATGCTCTGGCGACGTCTAGTAAAACAAGACCTGTAGCTTGTTTATTTTGGAATCCCTCTGTTATGTACTCTGTGAGCCTTAATAATTGTTGTTCTGTTGAATGCTCTCTTCTGAATCCGAACTGTTCTGGTGGTATTAGTTTCAGATTTTCGGTTTCCTCATTAAGCCTCGTGGCGATAATTCTTTCTACTACCTTTCCTAACGCCGACAGTAGACTTATCGGTCTGTAGTTTTGTGGAAACTTCTTCTCTTTGAATGGTTTATTGAATACTATGACTTCTGCTGTTTTCCATTTTTCTGAGTAGTGTTCTGTCCTCATAATTCCATTCGCGATATTTGTTAGAGCGGCTTTTTTTCTAGGTAATTTCTTTAACATAACATTCGTTATTTTATCGCTTCCGGGAGCTTTTCTCTTCTTCAAACTTCTTATTATTTCCCTGATTTCATTTGGCGATGTTGGCTTGTCTATTTCAGCAGTCGCTGGTAATTCATCCATTTCTTCTCGATTCTCGTTCGATCGAGTCCGCCAATGCATCTGCCTTATCAGTATTGGTATACGCCATTCCCCTTTCTCCGTGTAGGGGTGGAATTTTAGTCTTTTCTCCTCGTAGGCTTTTTTGCATTCTCCATGCAGAATGATTGATTGTATTCAGTTCTTGAACCCTTTTGTTCCATCTGCTTGTTCTTAGATCTTTCAGGGCATTTTTCAGAACTTGGCTATGTCGGTTGAGGTTCCTTCCATTCAGATTTTTATTCATCCTATATATTCTTCTGAGTCTTCGATTTTCTTGTATAAGATCTTTTACTTCTTTAGGCGTATCGCCATGCGGATGACTTGGTGATGTTCTCTTCACTCTTCTCGTGCTTTTTTCGTAAGCTTTCAATATAATCTCTTTGACAACATCTCATAACAGTAGTTGGCTTTCTGTTCGTACGGTTAGACCAATAATTGGACTTCTTTCAAATTCACTTAGCTGGCGATAAATACCGCGTACACGTGCTCTAGGTATTTTAACAACAACCAAACATCGACTTTGGATCTCCTCGAACAGCTGGTTTGTCGTAAAATTTAAAAAATTTGCAAAAAACGACTACAATATTGAAGTAACAAAAAATGTTTGTTTGAAAAAAAATCACGATTTTGTTCCCCAAATTTCAATCTTTCACTTCTTGCTATACTATCTATGTTCTACCAGAAAAAAATAAAAATTTGAATAGCTCCTTCTGGGTGTTGCAGATTCTTCGTCAGTTAGTATATGTTGAACTCGTTATGCATGTCTCTCTCCCGACGAGAGACTCTTGTCGCGATTAAACACAGTCTGCGGCTTATCGCCCCACACCTTTCCCCTACTTCAACGCAGATTTCCGCGACAAGTTAGAAACAATATCACGACATCCCGTCCTCAGGTTTGTACAAGTCTCGCGCGGCCATTATCGCGAATAGATCGCGTTTCAGCGAAAACTCGCAGCGTCCCGCGGCCCCCGCCCTTCGAAATCTAAAATTTCTGGAGCGGAGCAGCCTCATCAATAACGCCGGGCGACGCTCCCAAAACGGCATAATTCGCAATTTATAAGTCGCCGCCGTTAATTCGATAGGCGCGGGGGGTGTATGAAATTCGAACGTGACATCGGGCTTCGACTTTTATCTCCAGTAATTTATCCGAGCGGAGCCCGCGGGATATCGACAATCCTCCCAGGACGCCGTCGAAAAACCAATCGCCGACTCACGATCGCGTATATATCGGGAATCCTGGAAAATCACCCCAACGCGAGGTGTAGGCGTGAGCGTTGTGCGGCCGCGGTTGAAAATTGCGAATTGAAGCTTTTGGCGTAGGTGGAGTGTCTGCATAGTGTTAAGCTGAGAGGTTCTCGATCAGGGGTTCGTTAGATCAGATATATAGAATATAGATATATAGAAGATATAGGTATTCTGTTAAACCTTGAAAATACGTATTATTATTATCATTCAATCGGGATTGTTACAGCTTGGCTCAGCCTTTGAGAACTGCCACAATTTGAATTATCTGTTATACAAGCCCAGTCCAATGATAATTCTTCGATACTAAGGAGACTGGCATCTCATCAGAGAGAGATAGAAAGAGAAAGATAAAGAGAGAGAGAGAGAGAGAGAGAGAAGAGAGTTTATTGGTGTTTCTACAAATACAAACTTGTTTTCAAAGGTCAAAATAAAGAAATGAAAGCTAAAATGAATATTCGCAGGTTTAACTAGATAAATAATAAAAACTATTCACCGCAGTCAGTGTATAAATGAAATAACGTTTATAGTTGAATAATAAACAATAATATACACACATACTGAACTAAGTTAATAAATTGCCATGTAACATATAGTGTAAAGACAAAACGAAGACATAGCAAAGACAGTAACTCATCAACCGAATACTTAGAAGACATTACTAATCATTATATCCCTCATTTGTTTCTTGAATTCTATTATTGGCAGGTTCTTAAGATTAAGGAAAAGTCCATTAAACAGAGTTTTTTCTTATGTACATAGTATTCATTTCTTGTTTTATATTCGTCTATATCCGTTTGCGAACGATAGTCTTTATTTCTTGGGGACTTACGAGGATTTTGGTTTTGTCGATATTGAGTCTAAAGCCTAAAGCTTCGTATATATGTTTATAGGTGTCCAGCATTATCTGTAGATCCTATGGGCTGCTAGTGATAAGTGCGCAGTCGTCTGTATATTGAAGTTCCGTAATGACCTTTGAACGGGTTTTTGCTCTGAGGCGCTTCAGGTTAAATAGGCCTTCATCAAATTTGAATCTTATTCCAACACCTCTTACAGGCATACTCATGTCAGCAATTATCGAGACAGCTATGGAGAAAATATTGAACAGTAAAGGTCTGGAGAATGAAACCCTAGAACAGGTCGAGCAGTTCAAATACTTGGGAAGCTTCATAAATACTAGGGCTAACCTAGACAGAGTGTTTCAAAATCACGACCTCAATCTGAAGACCAAGACAGCTGTTTACAAAGCAGTCGTCCTCCCAACGCTTCTTTACGGAAGCGAAATCTGGACGCCCTACAGGCGACATATTAAACAACTTGAACAAACGCAACAACGTCATCTAAGACAGATAATGCACATCAGATGGTTCCACAAAGTTTCGAATGCAGAAGACTTGCAACGCGCGAGTTGTACAACAATTGAGACTCAAGTAACGAGGGCCCGACTCAGATGGAGCGGCCACATTCTGAGGATGCAAGACACAAGACTCCCCAAAATAGCTCTGTATGGCGAATTGGCAGAGGGAGCCCGGAAACCAGGAGGCCAGTATAAGAAGTTTAAGGATACACTACATCAATCCCTAAAATCAATTAATGATAATCGTAACTAGGAACAACTAGCGTTAGACAGGTCACAGTGGAGATCTATGGTGCACTGTTATAATGGAGACTCGAGAAGAATTCAGTGGCGGCCAGATCTGGTTGGTGACTATCCATGCTCGGAAGGATCTGTTCGTCACGGTTGGGTTTCTTCAGTAACAGGGGGGCACACACTCGTAATTAGCCCCAAGAAATTATAAGTCTGTTCTTTTTCTATGTCTTTTCGTAGATTAATTCCCGGTAACGGGATACAGCAATGAATGAATGATAGTCTTTATTACTTTTATAAATATATTCCTACCTCATATTGTTTCCTCAAGCATAAAAAAGATTACCTAATTCCTGGATAGCAAGTTTACCTGATGGGGCAACAACCTTTACAGTTGGGGAGCCGACGATGCTAAATCAGGATTTACTCGAGCGTCGTTGAGACCTAGTGGATTTTGAAGACTAGATGGTAGGAAGAAAGGAAGGTTTACCACTTTCAGCGGTGTGGAAAGCATCTGCAGGTTTTCAAAGATGTAAAAAAAATCGTCAGGTTAACGCACTAGAGCTTGTCAGATTAAGATACTGTATAGGCCCTACGTGTACCTGATAATAAATTCATGTTAATTCGACAATTTGCGTGGTAGGGCTGGCCTTATAGGATATGTTGATTGGACCCAAAGAAAGCTACTTTTCGAGAGAATGACAATTTAGATGTGACGCAGGATCACAGCGGTCCTTTGAAAATGCAAAAAAAGTCGTTACTTGTACATTCTCCAGCGTGTCAGATGTTCATACAGATGGTTAAGCTCGGTGTTGCAGACGTGTTGAGTCATCAATCTGACGCTATTCAGGTGGGTTTTTCTTAATCTGACAGTTTGAAGATGATAACAATGCATTTTTTTTAATATCTTCTTCATGTACCTATAATCGTTTTTGTATTCATTATGAAATTTGGACATAATAAAATTCTATATAACTTTCACACTCTTAACGGTTTTCGAACTAGAGGGTGATGAGCGCGAGGTTCTTTGCAATACATGCAAAAGGGAAAGGTCAATGTAGAATCCCAGTCTAATATACATTCATTGCCATATATCTCAAAAATGTTTGAAAGTAAAAAAAAATTTGTAGAAAATGTTATGCTCTACAACTTTGTGATGATTGCGAAAACGATTTGAAGCCCAGGAAGGTAGATATTTAAAAAAAAAACTGATTTTTGTGACTTTTATTGCCAATTTTTATTGTTTCGTCTTGCTGAAACTGTCAGATTATATTTTTTCCGTTATTCTTGAATTATTAGCTTCGAAATAAGAAAGAAAGCCATCACGCTCGAGAATGTACACGTGACGTTTTTTTCTTGCAAATTTGGCGCCCTCCCACACATTTTCCTGACGCTTAAATTGTCAGATTTAGAGAATATATACTTTTGAACATAATAGTAATAAACTACATATATCTAAATCTGACGCACCCGAGTATGTACAATGATCGTTTTTTTTACTAATCTGGCAGGCTATCCTAGACAATTCCCCCTATATACAGATCTAATTTTTGGTAGAGGTACTCTACAGGGTACAGGTATCTCGCGTTATATTAATCTAACACCTTCGAGTAAATCCCGAATTTACTCCCCAACTAAAACTGTGCGATGAACGTACTTCATGACGTTAGATGTTTGAATCATGCGCATTATGACAGGGTCCCACGTCACGTCAGAGTAATCTGTATGCACCTTGAGCCAAGCGTGAAGCTATGAGAACGTGCCCATCAAGGTCACTAGATATCATTACAGATCTCACAACTTTTCATCTGTCCATGTGCTCAGAATATCCAAGAAGGTGAGAGTGATGAGAGAATTAGACTGAGTACATCCTATGGGCGTATCTTCCCAGTGACGAGACAATAAAAAAAAAACAAGCAGCAAGAAAAAATTGGAGAGACGAACTGAAAGACTCATATTTGATTAAGTGATTAGTTCAGTTTGAAATGTGGCGCAAAAATAGGTGAATTTCAACTTGATTATCATCATATTTCAATAATCTTCATCACATTATATGCACTGTTGTTTTCCCCTACGCCATGACTTATTTTTCTTTAACCACTTCCAGCAAAAATTGCAAGCCTAATCCTACGAGACATAAATGGAACGTGAAGAAAACGGCTCCGCAGGAATTAATTTTTACGCCACCCTAAATAAAAACCCTCCACTATATTTTTACGGTTCCGTCCGAGTCGGAAAATTCGTCTGCGAAATCCCGTTTGATGAATTGTTTACAGCCGATTTTATTATTTTAAAATCCCCCGTTATTTTAGCGCGATACACTGCGAAAGATATGGCCACTTACAATGTAATGGTCTCGTTGTAGAGCAGAAATGGCGGTCAGATGCGGATTCAGGGAAAAATCAGTTGATGAAATGGAAATCCAGTTCAAGGGAGATTTTTCTTTGAAGTTTATATCGGTTGAAAAAATGCAGGGTGATTAAAAACTCGAATCCTATTTTTGAGGATCTTGAGTATCGAGCACACAGTCTAACAATTCTTCTTCACTCATCAGCATCAGAATTTTTTTTTCGGTCGCACTAGCAGCACCAGTACGGGAATTGCCAATTCGAAACTGTCGCAGCCGTTGATAATCATCTGGATTATCAAGATGGCAAGTTGGTTCTCGCCTATAAGACAATCTCCTGTAAACCTCCCGACAAGCTTCACTTTTGAGTTTGTGAACTAAGGAAGGGTTCCTTTTGTTACAAACACCTTGAAATCAAGGTTTAAGGCTAGCCGTACAGTGAGGGCAGCGTAGCCTAGCTGAGCACAACGGAGTAATTACAGAGGAAAACTATTCCTGTGTTCTGCCTGAACGATCCCCGCATTTTGAGCCTAGCCTAGCCAAGCATAGGGGAGCGATGGGCGCATATTGCACGCAGATAGTTGTTTCTGTGTCTTCTGGTTAGTTTCTTTCAAAAATATGGATCCAGACGACCTACTTTGGGATTCGTAGTCAGATTCGGAAATAGAAAATATTAAGTTTTTATATAGTTTGTCAAAAAGACATGAAAAATAAATATGGAAAAGTGATTATTTAAGGAAAGGAAGCACTCATGGGAAATTCAATTCATTGAAAGAACTAAGTGATGATCAAATGAGAATGTATTTTCGAGTAACTAAACAATAGTTCGAAGAACTACATGAAATGATTAAAACTAAAATACAAGGAACAGCCTATCGAAACTGAAATAAAACTCACAGTTTGTTTGAGGTATGAACAATTCAATACAAAAATTATCTATTTTGATCATATCTAAAATTTACAAAGTAGTTCGGAAGAGGAAACCTCTTCAGAGGAAACTGTGCGCACTCCACAAACGACGCAGGGCAGAAAGAGTACTCTGTTACTACGTCGCTCAGGCCTCTGCTCTGCTCTGCTATGTCCAATATGCGACGTTCTATTTGATTCCATTCGTTACGAATTCCTCTACTAGGCTAGCCTCTGCTGTACTGTGCTTGAGTGCCCTCAATGTACGGCTAGCCTAGTAGCGGTTGTGGCTTCCTCAAGCTCTTCGTAGCTGAAGCTACATTCGTAACCAATTCACAGGCCGAAAAGCACTTCGGCACGGAAGCTGAGCAATTCGAATTTTCTGATACCATTCATATTCATAATGATATTAAAGTCTAGCACGGAATTCGAAGTCTGCAAAATTTCTTGCACTATCACTTCGGCAAGGGTTTTTGTTCGGACTGTGGATCATAATGCAATGCTTATAAATATTGTGGTCTGTTACATGTTCAAGTCAATTGCCAATGGCAGATTATGGGCAAACTTTCGTACCAAAATGCCCGCGAATCGATAACGAATGCAGCTCTACTCTAGTTAGCATTATGTCAATGAGGTAATAAATGAAAGTTTGCGTGATATTTCGTAATAGCATTGGCGAGCTGTTGTAATGTCAGCAGTAGGTCAACCAAACGGTGCAATTGATGTGACATTACAGGCCAAACATGTTCCATACAATTTTGTTCTGGAGAGGCAGCGAGCTCAGCCATTCGGTTAATACCATGCATTTTTGTGCGGTCGTTGACAATTTTGATCTGGTGTGGACGAGCATTATCGTCTATAAACATAAAATTGTCGCCAAGTGCTGACGCGAATGGAATACATATAAGCTTCACACTCAAATAACGGAATCTTACCCCTGTAGCGGTGACGTTAATGAAGATAATAAGATCTGTTTCCAGCAAAACATTTGTCCCCCAAACGCACCCTGAGCCATCACTGAAAAGAATAGTTGGAATCAACGGTACCGCTGACCCCGCTCTCGCCACGCCATTTTTCGCCCATACGACCAATACAGACGAAATCTGTACTCCTCAGTGAAACGGGAGGCTCTCAGTCTATGAGTATTTCAGTTCTCATGTTGTAGAGCCCAACGATATCTTACACGCCGCTGCTCCTTACTCAATCGCAGTTGCCTTACGGATCTTCTTGCTCTCAAAATGAAGCTATGCAATTCCCAATTGTTTGTCCAGAAACTATCGTACTGGTAGCTGTATTGAGAGTGTGAAAAAACTTGGGTAATAGCGCCGAAGCAGATCCGCTGGCTGTATGTCACGTTGTTTAGACCAATAATCACCTGCACACAACGCATTCAAACCCAAAACAAACTTGCGAGACTCCAGAGAACGGAAAGCCTCATGATTTCAGGGTTCATGGATACAACTGTATCCAATTCTTTTCCAGGGAGAGGCAAGACTAGCAACTCACAGGCTCCATCACATAACTGTAAATGAGCACCTAACCTAACTGTAAATGAGCATGATGAACTCATTTTCGTGCCCAATCGGACAGCACAACTGGAGTGTGTAAGACGCAGACATACGCAAAATGCAAAAATTAAGTATTTTCTGGAATATCCACAATTTTTGAGTGTGTAGTTGAACTGACATTCTCGAGCATCTTATGAGACGTGGAAATTAGGTACTTCTCGACTCACCCACTGTTCGACTGAAACAAAACTCGTATCGGGACGAGGCGCTACATTTTCATTCATATCAAAATATCATAGGACAAATTCACCGTCCGATATCGGCCGAATGCTCAGAAGTGGACACAGCCTAATGGCGAATCCAGACGCACGCACTATTCCAACTCTGCACCCTAGTAAAACTGTGTTGTTTGATGTTTTTATGGCTGTAGTAATGAGATGAGGTGGTTTTGTACGTTTGGATACGGAATAACATATAAACAACGAATACGGCTCTGATCTAGCCAGTAGTTCACATAACTAACATTTGGCGAGCACAGTCCCACTCCACTCACATCCTCCACCCGCCAGCAGACTCGCAATAAAATGAGTGAGAAATAATAGGGGTCATAAAGCGGGACCTTAAAAAAAAGGCACCCGACTCGAAAGTGTGATTTATAGTTGGTTTGAGACGTTCCCTTCTTTGCTTGTCCCCACGGAATAGCTTCATTCCGCTGGGATACTTTTCCGTCTTGGCCCGAGTGGACCCCTTAAGTATGCTATGACGCGAGAATTTTTTATCGTGCCCCTCTTCGAACCTTCGGAACCGTGAAGTTCGATTGTGTTGAAATTTGGCGATTTCAACAGTTCTCGAACGTGAATTCCGATGAGTGGCTTTCGTTTCAAGGAAATTATTTTCATTCTGCACAATATCTGCTCAGATCAATAAAAAAGCACATTACTCCATCACTTTTGTTATCGGAATTAGAACATTGAGTATCCATATTTTTTAAGAAATGAATTGTTCAACAACAACCTTAGATTGGAAGGTATCATAAACATACTAACTGTGTCCATTCGCTTTGCTGGACGAATTTCTTTTACTTGACTTTCTCTTTCCATAACAATAATAACAAAACAAAAATAGATTTTTCCCTTCTAAACTTCAAATGTACGCTTACTATATTTCTATCCGTGGATTGGAAATTGCCGTCCCCACCACAAAAGTTTTTCTCAAAAAAAAAAAGGAAATTCTTCTGGATAGGGGACAACCTGATCACCGGTATGAAATATACCTAAACCTATTCCCACACCTACGTACCTACTTATATACAAAATTTCGTGAGAATCGATCGAGCTGTTCCGAAAGGGTTCGCACACCAACACCGTGAATCGAGTTTTTTATATATTAATTTTTGTGCCAAGGATGCGAATATACCGAATAACTTAGGGAAAACCTTCGATAAGGCTTTTGAAACTTGTCACCAAACTAAAGAGGATTGGAATATGTGGTTCACCCCTACTTTGGTTTGAATAATATTTAAGTAATAGGTTAAGTATACATCAGTTGAAGGTTTCAAATCGTGGTATTTCGTGTAAACCTGTGGTGTACCTCAAGGTTCCAATTTAGTGCTCTTGCTTTTCATGATATTGTATATAGATGATGTGGTAAAATGCTTTGAAATATGTAGCATTCTACTGTTCTATTGTTCTATCTGGACAAATTGCTGGACTACTGCTTTGCCAATTCACTCTAGCTGAATCTTGTAAAATGTCACGCAACTTCCTTCACCAGAAACATAAATTACATCGATTTATCATACAAACTACTACGCTAAATTCAAGCGTATTAGGGATCTAGGCGTCCCATTTTACTCATGCACATGTGCATGTTCTGCAATCTAATGCTCGGATTCGCGTTAAGACAAAATCGCCACTTTTCGAATACCTTTGTGTTAAAAAAATAAATTTCACATTTTTAGTTCCAATACCACTCATTCGACAGTGCAAATGCGATTGCGATACATTTCTTCCTACAATGAAGTAATTTAATACAGTGCACATTTTTCAGTACTTATTGGACCAGAAAAGTTGTATGTTCGAATTGTAGAGCTTCAAAATACAAAAATGGAGAACCTGGATGGTGTTCCAAACGGGCACGGTAAATGGACACCTTTGATTACTAGAATCTAGAATAATATTCAACAGTACAACAAATGCTTTGAAATTGAATCATTTGGAGGAACACATTTGGTTCAAGGCAATATTAGGCCCATATTCGAGGTTATTACTAAAAATAATGTTCAAGATCATTCAGCACGTTCATAATGTATACATTTATCATTATCGATTCGAAGCTAAATATTTCATCCAGAAGGCTAATCAAAAAGAGTAATGTTTAACCCCATTCACCAATTGAATTGCAATGCAGCAAATGATTACGGTGCATATCGTTCAGTAGGTACTGATTGGACCAATTGAAGTTGCGTGTACGAATTGTAGATTTTCAAAATACAACATGCACAGCTTCTGAAGTATGTTGCAAAGTTTGAAGGTGAATTTGAAGCCTTTGATTACCCCACCAGAATCTCAAAACCATGTTCAGCTGTACAAATATCTTTAAATTTCATTTAAACTTTCCAGGTTGCCAATACACTAATCTGCACTCAAACGTTTGATCGGTTGATTATGTTACGAAATACCATGCAGCCAGGTCTATCAGACTAGCCCCGGGTTTTATTAAGCTTGATCGGGGAATCAACGTTTGATTGACGAATAGACGTCAATTTATTATCAAGCGATAATTCAGTCATGATCATTCAGAATATCGTTCTCGCATCAAATTATGATGTTTATACGTCCATTCAATTATTCTCGATTGCTACTTCCTCAATATATTCAGAAATAAAAAGGTTTCAGTGATTTCGTTCTAGATGAGATCGAGCAATTGTCAAAATGTTTATCAGTTCTATGAAACCCGTTGTAGGTCAATCAGAACCTGAGAAAACATTGATTAACAACTTCATTGAAGCAACAATATTAGGGCAAGTACAGTGTGTTTCACGTAAGCTAGATTTTGTTGACTATTAGCAAAAATCAAAGGTAAATTTTGTCTTAAGAATCGTATATCGTGAAAGGCGAAGATTAGCATTTGTATCGTTTTCCACGGCTCCGCTCTTTCGTCGAAATTACCGCCGTAGGCTGATTTTTATCAGGAAAAAAACCGCCTCCGTAGGTTGCACGTCAATTTCCTCCCAACTTCTTTCGATATCCTGCCATTCCGACGGTACTCCGTGACTGGTGGAAAGGGAAATTTATTACGCTTTTGAATTTTTAGCAGGAACGTCGACCGGCGAATACGAAATCTGGGATTGTATTCAGAAATTCCAGATGGCACCAACGACGCTCAAACAATACCCGGTTGATTATCCCCCCACTGAACTTCATGAGCGGGCGTTCGAAATTGAATATCGAAGCTGGCTTGATTCGATAACGATACCGATGCAACGTTGGGGAAATATTGATGGTTTGCGGATGTTTCCGTTTCGTTTAATACCTACTGCAGAAAATGAGTATCACATACGAACGATTTTGTTATTTCAACAATATGCTGATGCCGCTTATTCAACGAGCATAGGGAAGACTTGGCGAAATTCTGTTCGGACGAAAGATCAGATGGAAATGTCTGCAATTGATGAATTCTCATGAGTAAGAAATAGAGTTGGTGCAACAATATTCCATTCACTTTATTAAAAGCACACCTAAAATAGAAACCTTCGTAGTTATCAAGGGAAAACTGGAAATATTGGATAATTGTCATTTCAAACTAATTTAATAATCTGAGCCTTCCGTAAACCACAGAAAAAAACTAAAATTCTGTGTTTAGTTGAATAATTTTGACATTTACGCCCAGTTGCAGGAAAGTCTGTTAAAATTTAATGCTTCATTAAAATTTTAATCCTCCATTATTGCCTTAAAAAATGGCAGTTTCAAATTTTAATGGTACATTAGACTATAATTGCCGTTCCTCTGACGCGGCATTAAGGAATTGTTTCTAATAAAATATTGGGATTGATGAGAAACCATGAACAATTCATGAAATGTCAAGACTATTTATCGGAATACCACAGTTTCCCACTGTGGTTTCCGAAAAAAAAAACTAATTAGGCAGTTCAATTTTTATTTTCATTATTTCAAGTTTTTCCTTGATTACTCTGAGAGTTTTCATTTATATAACTCATAATTGGGCAATCAGCCTTTCTTTATGAAGAATCGACTGAAACAATAAAAAAATATTTGTTGTAATATTAAAATCTTGAGCTTTGATGAACTCCATTTGTCCTAATAGTTGGGGAGCCGACAATGCTTAATCGGGATTTACTCGAGTGTCGTGGAGACCTAGTGGATTTTGAAGATTAGATGGTAGAAAGAAAAAAAAGATTTTATGGTGTATGCACTTTCAACGGTGGGGAAAGCGTCTGCAGGTTCTCAAAGATGTAAAAAAAAGCGTCCATTGTACATACTCGAAGGTGTCACATTAAGATACTGTACATGGCCTACGTGTCTCTAATAATAAATTCATTCAATCATAATCTGACAGTTTTTTGCATGGTGGGGCATTACGGGAGATTTGAAATTTGATAAAAAGAAAATTTCGAGCGGGTCACAAAGCTACTTTTGAAGGAACTGACAATTCGGACGTGACACAAGGTCACAGCGGTCCTTTGAAAATGCAAAAAAAAATCGTTACTTGTACTCGAGCGTGTCAGATTTTCATACAGTTGGTTAATTTCGGTGTTGCAGAAGTGTTGACCCATTAATCTGACACTAATCAGGGGAGGCTTTTTAATCTGGCAGTTATCATCTTATCGTTTCTGTATTCATCATGAAAGTTGTAGGTAATATAATTCTATAAATCTTTTGTCTGAAGCAATTTTATATACTTCTAACCGTTTTTGAGTTAGAGGCAATAAGGGAGAGGAGCTTAGCCACACATGCGAAAGACCAACGTCAATGTAGGAACCCAGTCTAATGTACATTCATCGCCATATATCTTAAAAACGTTCAAACGTAGAAAAAATTGCTTCGGACAAAATTTTTAGAGAATGTTATGCTCTACAACTTTTATAATGAATGCGAAAACACTTTGAAGCAGGGGAGAGGGGACAATTATTCCCTGCAACCTTAATGGTCAATTTTAATTGTTTTGGCTTGCTGAAACCGTCAGATTGTGTTTTTGCCGTTATTCTTGAATTATTAGCTTGAAAATAAGAAAAAGGCCAACGCGCTCGATAATGTAGACCTGACGTTTTATTTTGCAAGTTTGGCACCCTCCCAAACATTTTCGTCACGCTTAAATTGTCAGATTGAGAGAATACATACTTTTCAACATGTAATTAACCACATATATCCTGAGTGTGTTCAATGATCGTTTATTTTTTACTATTCTGACAGGTTGTCCTAGACAATTTCCCCTATATACAGATTATATTAATCTGAAACGCTCGACTAAATCCCAAATTTCTCTCTTGGGCTCCCTAACTAAATACTTGATCTCCTCATAAACAGTGAACACCTCTCCACTTTTTCGGTTAAAGCTGTAAACAGTGTAATTATAGGTACTTCATAATGAAAACATTGAAAATGATGAAGATTTGTCAAAAAAAAAACACTCCAAAATAAATATTAAAAAATGTGACCATTTTATTCATAAGAATCCCAATACTTAACTCATAAACCGTTGAGTTTTCACCCCAAGATAGAGCATGTGCTGTTGAAATTCCCATCCAACAATGCGAAGATCTACAGGGTGTTATATTGTAAACAAGAAAGTAGTAGGCTGTTTTAAGTATCACCGGAAGTTGCAGAATTCAGAAATTATGTAAATTTTCACAGAATTGTGATTAGTTATCCATAAGCGTCTAGTTAATCATTCAACTAATAATGCGTTTGAATTTTTCATTGCTTCAAATCTATCGCGGGGTATCGCCCCGTATATAACCTGTACGCAAATTATTCTCTATAGTTAGAAGCAAGAACTTGCCAAGATATCTCCACCAAAAATGATATGATGTACCTAGATATATGACAACAAAAATCCGGTTCGCACAGAATTATCGGAAATCTTACACAAAGTCCACCATCTTCAGCTGAAAGGAGAAGAAAGGAACCTAATCACGATGCACGTTTATCACCGAATATCTTCGGCCTAACGATTCTACTTTGCAACCGCCTACATTCTCCCCGAAAACGAATGGCCAAAGGACTCCCTTTGTGCACAGGCTGGCACAGATGGGTGAAATTTCTTTGATGGCGTTTTCAATCAAAGAAATGACCAGGCCTCCAAAATATCGCCCGAGCGAATTTTTCTCGCTTATTATTTTTTTCCATCAGCCGACGGAGAACCGTCGATTTCGCCCCATCCATCCTCCTCCGCCTTCCGGTTCGATGAAAAATTAGGGCCCCGACGTTTTACCGCTTTGAAAAATTAAGGCGGGAGGAGATAATGGTTCTTTCAATTTTCTTTGAGGGTACAGGACGCTCATTAATTATTTTCGGCGGATGCTCTAAGGCTGGTTTATAACTATCGTTCGAACATGATATCCTAGTTAATAGATGGGTGTGAGAGGCGACAACAAACCTGAAAAATCCACTTTATTTAATTAATTACTACCAACAAGAAGACTATGAAATGAAGGATAACTCTGGAATAGACCTCACACGAGGATGTATTGAGATCTAGTTAGCCTAGACCAGTTCCATGCATAAAAATATATTGCGTTACCATAGCAACGAACAATAACTCATTAGAAGTGTCAGTGTGAAGTTTGAGGTCAAAAACATAAATGAACACTATAGATGGGAAACTCTTGGATAAAATTTTGTCACGAAGAACAGCGCCATCTCTTAAAAGTCAGCAAATTTAATCTCGATTAGTTTGTCGAGAGCGCTCATTACGCTTTGATAAAGTTATTTTATTTCATTTTATTTGGATACAACTATGTAACAAATAATACTCTCAGTTCATACATATAATTTATTAGATGAAATCTTTACATATTACCTATCGAGAAACAATAGAATATATGATTGACAAACAAACAAAAATCAGTGAGATGAAACTTATCCATCTTTTATAAGGTGAAATACCACAAATTTGGAAAAGCTTCCGAGCACTTCATGAGAAAATCGAAAATCATACCTCTTCTTTGGTACTACATCCTACGTGATCAGAAAGGATTTATTCTTGGAATTCCTAATAGTCCGGTTTCTGAAGAATAATGCCAACCATAACTCTATAAGGAACCATAAGAACATTTTCAACAATTTTTTCTCCCTTCTTTCACTTTTTTCTTTGCTCTTGAATTTAGGTACACAACAATATTTCTTCACAACGAAAACTCATAATAAAATGAACAAACAAATTTGGAATCGAATGTTGATCATTTGACATATCAATTTCACACACAAGCGCAGAATCAAAGATTACCTTAGTCTATGCTACAAAGTCACTCTAGTTTATGCGCAGAATTATTAGCGTAGGAAACCAACATTTTTTCATATTAATTTGCTGGCCTTCCATAGATGGCAGCAGTTCACGTCATTAATGAGGAAGTTTCACCCCCCTGGTCAAAAAAGTAAACCAGAGTTACGCAATAAATTAGAAGAAAGAAGATGTCCACCGAAATTGGAGTATCGAGGCATCATCAAGTAGGTACCTGTATTTAAAAGGGTTAAGAAGTAAGCAGATTCACGAAGATATGCTTGATACCCTTGGAGATCAATGTCCTTCGTATGCGAACGTGAAAAATTGGACTGCAAGCCTCAAAAGAGGTAAATTTTCCATTGAAGATGATGACCGATCGGGAAGGCCAGTTTCTGTGTCAGTCCCCGAAAATATCGATGCAGTTCATGACATGTTTTTATCAGACTATCGAATTGGGCTAAAACGGATATCTGAAGCACTGAATATTTCATACGAACGCGTTCATCATATAGTTCACGTCAATTTGGACATGAGAAAAATTGCTGCAGAATGGATCCCCAAATGTTTGAATGTTGACCAAAAGCGTGCAAGGGTAGAAGCATCGCGTTCGATCTGTGCTCGATTTGAAAACGATGTCGGATGTAGACTTCTTGAACCGAATTGTTACTATGGATGAGACTTGGATACATTTCTACTATCCAGAAACAAAGCAACAATCGATGGAATGGCGACACTCTGGTTTTCCAATACCTAAGAAGTTTCGTGTTCAAAATTCTGCTGGAAAATTTCTTGCTTCAGTTTTATGAGATTGCCATGGAGTAATCATGATTGATTTTTTGGATAAGGGTAGAACAATAAACGGAGATTACTATACGACATAACTGTCCACTCTAAGGGAAAAAATTAAAAAGAAAAGAGGCGGAAAGCTATCCAAAGGTATTTTGTTTTTGCAGGACAACGCCCCAGCACACAAATCTCATACTGCCAAGCAAAAAATTAGCGATTTAATCTAATGTCAATAATTCTTGAAGAAAGGCTATGGAAGGTGAGAATTAACCTTCAGATACCGTGGTATGTTTCGTTGAACTCCCAGCGATCATAATCCTTGATTGAGGAGAGCGAAGATCGGAGGTTTTTCCAGTTTCCCTCCCGGGCATACGATACTCATTAATTATGTTCGTCCGATGTTCTACGGCGGGTTCATAACCGCTATCGTTAACACACGAATGATACCCTTGCGGATTTCTGCCGTCGCTTTAGTCGGGCTCACCCCTTTATGAGGATAGAAAAAAAGGAGTAACGGTCGATCGAGACTGTTTCTAGCCGGATTCCCGCCGTCCTGTATAATCCGACATGCCAGAACAAAATCGGAGGGTCGTAAAATAACGTTTCGAAGGATTTTTATTGGGTGTCCTCGCGGGAAACCATTACTGACTCCTCGTTCGGGAAATTCGTCGCCCCGGTCCATCACTGGAATAATTGAAATTTACCACACGAAGAAGAAATTTCGGAGCGGATTGAATCGAACTGAAATAAAAACGGATAGAAGGAAATTCCTGATGCAAATGAGCAAGGTTTTTTTTCATAGCATGACCGAAAATATGAGAATAAAATCACAGGTGATATTGGAATATTAGGTATGTGCTCGTGTAATAAATCACCCCCGTCGTTATAAATGGAAGGGCAGTTTTCCACTGGAAATATTAAAACAGGTAATTCCTTTCAGAAAATGTGGACTGGATGATATAATTCGTATTTTTCTGAGGAGAAAATTCGAATGCAACTAATGTATAAAATCAACATTGAATCTATTAAAAAAAAAATACTCACTTGGTCGATGACCAACTTAAATCTAGACAATAAACAAAAAAAAATTTCCCCTTTTAAGCAGGCTTACATTAATGGGTTGAATTCTACTTCCTAACTAGGCGCACAACAATAATGAAACTAATCAATGAATTCGGAGGAGATTTCAGGACTCTGGAGTATATTCTCACTTTCATCTGAACCCCAAACGAGATAAAAGAAAATCAAAATTGAAACTTTTTACCTTTTTCAGCAATCGACGCTATTACTGAATGATACTTGTAGGAGAAATTCTGGAACACCAGATTTTTCATGCATAAAACGGCGGATTCATTCAGTCACTCCACTGCTCGACATATATAACCGCACTTTTGGAAAATCGGTCAGTTCGAAACCTTTTTGCTCCTTACTTCTAAGTCCCTAGCAACCTATTGTACCTACTCAGAAAAGTACTTTATATAGGCTTCTGCAACCCGCTGTCAGATAGACATCAAAATAAAATTGTGGAGGACGAACAAAGGTTTTTTGTATAAGATCTTAACAGATAATTTGATGTGTAATTCATACTTAAGTTGTGTGGTTGGATGTGGGGAGCCGGAGTAACAGCGAAAGAGTGAGTTTCTTTCGAAATCCTGGAGGAATTAATGTATTTAAGCATAAGAAGCTTCATTTGAATGATTTGAACAAGCAAAGACGACTGCAGAATACGTGGAATTACTTAACGCAACTGTAAAAGCTCCAGCATTTGAAAAGGGGAAAACACAGTGAGATCCTATTAAATTGGAGGAGATAAGACCACTTGCTCATGTAAAGATTCACGTGGAGAGAGTTATATAATTTGATTAGAGTATACAATCATCAATAATGTAATGGGAAGTTTTTTATTAAATACTGGACAGCAACCACTTGTGGATGAAATTATTTCTGTATGATGTGTAATGATCAATTTGTGTCCTCCAATTATTGCCCTATAAATGTTTAATGTATTCTATTTTTTATACTTGTTATATTTGTGTTCTGTTCATATTTTTGTACTGATGATAGTGTCGTACTAATTATATTTGTATACTGTTTATACAGTATTTTGGTACCAATTATATTGTCGGAGTGATTATATTTTTATACTGATCACATTGTTATACCGATTATATTTTTGTAATGACCATATTGTCATACTGATATAATGATACTAGTATTTATATTTTTGTATATCGTTCATTGTCAAGCAACAATTTTTTAAATCAAATTTGCTCCTGACAAATTCGTGCGATAATTTACGCAGGATCAAATAGATTGTTTCAATTTTTTACTCGATTTTGTTTCAGAGACTGGGAGTGAAAACCTTAAACAATTTTGGAAGATTATATTTTTCTACTGATTTGTTTTTAGACTGGTTATATTGTACTGATTCTATTGTTGAACTGATCATATTTTTATACTGTTCATATTTTCAGACTGATTATATTGTTGTAGTGTTTATATTTTTAAGACTGATTATATTTTTGTACCGTTTCTGTTTCATAAAATGAATAAACTTTTTCCTCCTCCTGAAAATTTAATGTTAACTAAATAATCACATTATATATTTACATTTTGAAATTTTTTTATTTAATCCGTAAATTATTTGTACAGATGCTGCAGAACCAGACGTTAGGAACACTAGTCAGCCCAATACATTCCATGTAAAACCATACAATTCCGCAATCTTCATTATAACATCGTATCATGGGTTGGTTGTTTTCTCTCCTCTATATGTACAGCAATTCATCTTTGCTGACCCTCAAGCGAAATACTTCCCCAAATGCTCTGGAAGTATAACTTTTCCATGAAAAGCCTCGACTTTTTCTAATTGCACTAAATTTTAGGTCAAATCCAATTCTTCAAACGTATAATTCTTCTGGCGACCATACAAAAAATCGCTATACTCCTTTTCTGTCATGGCCATCTACTTTTGTACTTGATAATAATATTTGTGGTTTCTATCTAAGCACAAACTTTCCTTATATTTTTTTAGGAAACACTCCTTTGCTTCTCCAAATTCCATTAGGATAAGGTTTTGAAATTGTATGGACATTTGATGTCCACACAGCCTTTTCCACAGCAAGTACATACATTGAACAATAGAAGCCGGTGATGTACAAAGATATGGATATTCTAGTGATAACTACAGGTGACAAATCCAACATTTGTCACCTGTAGATTTTCATGTCATAGATGGCCATATAATTTATAAGCTTCTAGAGCTATTTTTTTTAATGTTTCTTTCCCCATTCCCTAGCACTTGTTTTGCAACATATTTTGGCAGGGTAACATACATTCTTTCTCACTGATAATGATGATTTTTCCACAGTTCGGCACACAGCCTTCAAATTTGAAGCAGTTATTCTTCCAGCACTTTTCGTTTACCATCCTGATAAGGAACTTTGAAGGACTGTTTGAAGTCTTATTTATTACTGCTTCTACTTCATCTGCATTAATACTAAATTCCAATTGGGAAGCGATAATAAATAGCTCCCCATAGCTCACAGTCTCGAAATGTTCATCGTAAAACTCTCTGAATGGGTTCTCTGGCAGTTGCGGAACTCTAGACTCAGTAATTTCAATACAAAAAGGTTCGATGACTCTCTTTGAAGCAGATGAGCTCCCACTGTTTTCTTTTAGTAAAGATATTATTTCATCTTCAGAGAAAGGTGTAGTTTTCACTACGCCTGGTGCAGCACCAGAGAATATGTTTCCAAAATTTATTTCTCTTGATGGTTGGTGATCCACCTGTAATTATTCTGATTAATGATCACTTCTTCAGCTTGTGCTCTCTTCTGTTTCAGTTTGTAATTCAAGGTATTACTAATAATAGCATATCCTTGTAGTTGAAGCAGCATCATATCCAAAACAGAACCAAGCGAATGTATTATCTCAATATAATATCTGCTTCGAACATATCTGGACATAACATCATTCTTTTACTTTCAAGCATGATGGTCCTCTATCATCAAGCCTCAAAATTGTATGGCATACTACTACTCTTTCTTTTTAAATTTCCTTCGACTTATTTCTAGTTTCCGAAAAACCGACGGATATTTGTTTTACAAAATTCTAAGGCATACTGGGTTTTTTTAATGGGTGCGATTTCTAAAATAGTTCACTGATGAACTAAAACGGTTGTGGGTAAATTCTCGTCGAGATAATGTCATGTAAAAATAACGAGTATCTAGTGAAACGACATGCCATCAATTCATTTAATCGCTAACGAATTCAGTACAAGTTAGAAAGTTTTACTGACCTCCTAAATCGGCCAAGAAGATGTCCCTCAGGGCACCAAACTCTTCTTCGGGAGATATACCCCTGCTTCCAAAGGAATCGTTTTCTGGCCATACTTCCCTGCAAAACAAAACAATATTGACTGATTTGAAAAAAAATATCAATTTTCTTCTTGAAATATAGATTTGTCAATTCATTCATTGTCCACTAAGTTACTTTAAAGTAAGTAATTAGGACAGAGGGAAATATTTGACTAGTACATACAGGGTGATTAAAAATTCGAGTCATAATCTTAGTTTCTTCAAGTGAAATTTGTTTTCATCTCTAATACATTATACTCTAATATCTTTTTCATTTTAATTAGTTCTCATCCCCATAAATGTTATATGAATTTTAGAGCCAACATAGAAATTTGAAACGGGACTAAGAAATTCAAATTCGTGTAAATTGAGATATTTTCGTATTTGCCGAAACGAATCGTGGTGGACCTGATCGATTAGTTCACAGAGATAGAGGAAGCCTAATTCATTAATTATCCTAATATGTATACCTGGGCGAATACTCTAGGTAATTAAAATCAGCCTCGTAAATGAATACATCAAAATTTAAATCAGCATGCGTTGTTCAATTGAATGCGTATCCGAGTGGTCATCAGCTAGTGGCTAATGCTGGTTCGAAATTAGAAGGTTAAATTTATAATGGGCAATAAAGTCTACTCATTATAGTAGATAAATCTATACCGGAGTGAATAAATCTATCTGAACAACACATGAATTTCTGATATGTTGTGGATAGGTGTATTCTGATTAGAATCAAAGTGGAGATAGAAATCATTCAATGAGAAAGTAATGATTTCACGGAGTTAGTTGAACAGACAGAAAAGGGGACGGCTGGACGGCTCGTCTAGAAGTTTTCAGCAATTGTCCTTGCATTCAGCGTAACCGTGGACTCCTTTATGCAATCTACAATAACGATTACAAAAAAATAGCTACCAAGCTCTGCTTGAACGCATGTTGACGGCTCGCAACACAACGAAATGAAAAACTAGGTTGTTCCCTCAAACTCCAATTTCAGATTTTCACCTAAAACGGTCTGGGTACTCACAACAGTATTATAGAGAACTCAGAATTATTCAGCAGGAACAGTCAGGATAAAATCCATCAGAATCCGAATCGCTACTAACTACAGAATTAATCGAAATCAGAATTAAAATACTAAAAACATAATAATGGACCAGCCTGGGGAGTATTTCCTTTTGTACACACTGGTGGGGTGTGGAAACGGTATGTTCCTCATATACCAAAAATCGGTAAAATTCACGTTGATGAAGATGTCTTGACTATGGCTTATCGGTGCTAGCGAACAAAAACTTGGTTATCCCCAAATTCAGAGTTCTTTATATTAGAGGTTTTGTTATTTTTTATTGTTATCGGATTGTGAGGAATTCTGATTTATAATATGTAATTCTTTCATTTGTATTCATTAATTTTGTATTTCAAGCCTGAAAATTTTATACGGAAACGTCGACTTTCGCTTAAATTCTTTATTTGTTCCTTTCAATATAATGTAAATATAAAATCCTTTTTTCGAGCAGCGCCAATTGTTGGCACTAGAAAAGCAATTTTAATTATTTTTTTCGAAGAAAATTATAGAAATGAAATTCTATGGCAACGAGAAAACAATAAAAAAAAACACCAAAATCCATATTAAATAAAATAAAAAAATGGAGGTGGTGTTCCGCCATAATGTCAGCCTACTAGGTAACTTTGTTTGCTACATACCTGTTGATAAATTATTATTTTTTTTTGCAAAAACCATTCTTCCTTAAAGAAATTACAAGAAACTTCATTTGAGGGGTTCATAGCTGAAGTGAACCAAGTCCATGCAGCCTAGTTTTGAGATAAATTGCTTAAGTTGTTTACCATAAATTAACTCAAAAGTGACTTCTTCATTTATTATTATTCTTATGTAAGCATATGCTTACATTCTAACCTTTTAAAATCTACAGAATGAAGTCACTTTTGAATTAATTGGTGATAAACAACTTCTTAGCCATTTATCTCAAAACTAGGTTGCATGGAGTTGGTTCTCTTCGGCTATGAACCCCTCATTTGTTCAAAATGAATCAAGCAATCAGAAATCAATCTTTCAATGGAATAATGGCTAATAAATCACTAGTGCTTAATAAATGTTGGAGAGACGATCAGTGAACAATGGCCCATCAATAAAAAGTGATTTCTGAATAACATAATAATGCTTGAAGAAGAGCATAGATTATGAGCACCTTTTGTATCAATGGTAGATAAACACACATGCTTCAAACCACCTTCTAGTTCGAGGTGTAAATCCATTTTTCCATTTCTCACTCACTTTCCAAACGTCCAAACACCAAAAACACAGAAGCCCTGGGAAGCATACCACTCTGTACAAACTCATTTGCTATCAACTGATATAATCATAGACTAATAATATTATTTATTATAAGGCAATAGATATGATAATGCCAAGCAATAACAACCATAGATGACAGACAATGTAATTCGTCAACTTTCCAGACTAAAATCCCCTGAAGCCAGACTGCAGTATACCTCACCTACCAGAACAACTTCCATGTCACTGTTTATCTTAACTTCTCCTCTCCGGCAAATTATTCTCCCGTTAATTTGGTATGTAAATCAGAATATTTCGGCTGCCTGCGGCAAGGCATGTCTCTTATTTATTTGCCGGGTAATAGGAGGTGGTAAATTTCCCAAAATCTTAGAGACTTCCCGGCAAACTTCCCCCAGACTGTTAGCCGGATTTGGAGAAGGATTAGAAGTTCTGGCTTTGCGCCTGAATTTTCGGGGTGCTGACGGCGGTAGGAACGCGGGGGGAGGGGGGGCGTTTTGCTTACCTGTGCCGCTTTGCGGACAGTGCAGTACGTAGTCGGTGGAGCTTAGGGGCGACCGAACGGGAAGAATAATAATGGAAGTTGGGGTAAACATGAACACAGCCTGAACAAGCAGATATCGAAGTTCGTTATGCGTGTGTGCAGACTGAATAAATCATCAGGAGTTGTGGGGCGTTGGGGGCATTCTGATTGGTTTGTAGCGTTTTGAATTGCGATATCAAATTGGGAATTCCGGGAAGAATGACAAAGAGCGGAAGTATTTGATGATTACTACATAGCTTTAACCCGCGGCATTTCGTCTTTTTTTTCAGATGTTATTATTTATTTATTTATTGAATTTTTTCACAGAGGATAAAACAATGATGGCTTTTTAGCAATATGCGAGTAGAATATACTGTTCCACAAAAGTATAGGGAGTTCAGAAATTTTGTTACCTTTCATACCATCAACTTTGGATTCAAAATCGGAAAATTAGTTTTGCAATAATGCCTACACGTAAACTTAGTGCGGATAAAGCCAACAGACTCATCTGAAATATCATTGTACAGGGTGGTCAAAATTCGTTGCCTTAGAAGGAAATCGCGAGAACTATAAGAGCTAGAAGGAAACGGATGACACATTTCCTCTCTCTTTTTCAGAGGTTACAAATAATGGTCAAAACCGTAGCCTCCTACGATTCTCCGATCTAGAGTTATCAGAAATAATGGGATTTCGAAAAGTTCTCATAACTTTTTTGTCTTTGAAGTTACAGATCTGAAACTTAAACCTTCTACAGGCACTTTTTCATGTATAATCCACTGTAGAGCTCAAAATATTTCTGCATTTGCAATCATTAGGCGAACTCGTTTTCTGATATGCAAATTTTTTTATTGAATTTGTTATTTTTGAATTGAGAAAATATCTTTTGTCAGTAGATTCTACATCAAAGTGCCTAAAAAGGTTCAAGTTTCAGATCTGTAACTTCAAAGACAAAAAAGTTATGAGAACTTTTCGAAATCGTCAAAATATTAATTTTTGTCGATCTTCAGGAAGAAAGAGCTCGAGAATGTGCCATCCGTTTTCTTCTAGCTGCTGTAGTTCTCGAGATCCCCTCAGTAGACAACGAATTTTGCCCACCTTGTACAGGGTGGGCAACATTGGTGATACCTGAATTACAACTTTTTCAACCCAACGAGATAGAGGAAAATGCATGGCACATTACAGTCGTCTTTTTTCGAGAAACTAATAATTGCATCAACTGCGTCACTCTATCTTCTTTTGTTTTCGAGTTATAGGTCAAAATCAAAATTTCAACTTTGGTTATTATCCCCGTTTCTGTTTCTGCTAGGATGTTGAAATGAAAACATTATACAAACACTATTTTGATAGTTATCCAGTGGCGTACTATGATTTTTTCCAACAGGTATATTCGCTGAGCTATAACATAAAGATGATGTTTTCTTATGAAAACAGTAGTTTGAAATGACTTAGAAAGACTGAGGGTGATGTGTAATATATTTCTGAAACGGTAAAAAAATGGCGATTCTTTCTAAGACATTTCAAACTACTGTTTTCATAAAAAATAACACAACTTTATGTTATAGCTCAGCAAATAAACTTGACGGAAAAAATCATAGTACGACTGGATTGGTATCAAAAAAGTGTCTGTATAATGTCTTCATTTCAACATCCTAGCACAAACAGAAACGGAGATAATGACCAAAGGTGAAATCGCCCAAATAAAAATTTTAGCCGGTAACTCAAAAACAAAAGAAGATAGAGGAAGGCAGTTGAGGGCATTATTAGTTTCTCGATAAAAGACGACATGAAGGTACATTCATTTCCTCTATGTAGTTGGGTTAAAAAGTTGTAGTTCAGGTATCACCAATTTTGCCCACCCTGTACAAGTTGATTCATAACCATTGGGACGTTGCCGAAGGATTAATAATTTCAAACAAAATATGACGATGGGATCAACTAGGACTCAATGAAATATTGCTGTGAAAAAGGACCATTTAGACTTTTTTCTCAATTTTTTGCTGATAATTTGAGAGTTTATTTCCCATTTCCATCAAATTGATTTTGGAACCGTGGATTTTTCCAAAAACC
The DNA here is from genome assembly GCF_907165205.1 of Coccinella septempunctata. Taxonomy (NCBI): domain Eukaryota; kingdom Metazoa; phylum Arthropoda; class Insecta; order Coleoptera; family Coccinellidae; genus Coccinella; species Coccinella septempunctata. The sequence continues at coordinate 21,351,409 of NC_058196.1, forward strand.
CAAAATTCAAGAGATCATTGTGAGTTTTTCATCGGAGAAGGAGTTATGTTGCTTTGACGAGGTCAAATGAGACCGAAACCATGGTCAGCATCTTCTCTTCCTTGGTGGAACGTTCTCCCTTTCGTTATCTTGACGATGACAAATTGGCTAGTTCGATTCGAATCGTAACACTTGTTGATAGTCATATCAGCTGGTGGTATGCATCTGAATTAATTCTTATTATTGTTTTTTCTTTATATTGAGTACAGGTGGTCTGAAAGGGGCGTGTGTAAACGAATTCTGTTCATCACACGGCATTTTTAGAGAAAACCTACAGAAACTTCATTCCATGACGACTTGTATGCATTCGAATGTAACAAGGCCTCATTCTGTTCGTTTTGCTCATTATCATGAGTTATACCTTCTACCGTCTATATTATTGGATGGAAGTAAAGTCACTGCTTTCTTGAACACCTACGCCGGTAAAACCGTCGCTCATTGTTAATTAAGCGTGGGTTAACTTGTGAGACAAAGTTAGGATGAATTAAGGTTTTAAACATCTAATTATAACAATACCTCGGTCGTCTCAAGCCTCAACCTATGAAGCGCTAGCTATTCCGGGTATGCTGAAGGAGACTGTTTAATGCTTCATGAAACTCAGCATTCTATGTTGTCAGATAATAAAGCTCAAGGAAGCGGAATTTAGAATCAAAGGAGGGCTGAATTTTACGCTAACCAATTATGGACCGCCAGAAGTATTGAAATCCGGAGAATCGATACTAAATTAATTTTGCGAAAAATACTGAAATCATGGAAAAAAATTATGACTTCGTAGCAATAGGATCTACGATATAAGGCTCTTGAAAATATACGGAATTTCGGGATTGGTATAAATAAATGTATTTCTCAATCTACGGAATAATACACATATTCAGGATCTTTTTAAAGGTAAGGCTTTTTCACACAAGGATAAAGTCATCATAATAAGTCATTTTACCAAAAATTGTCTATGAAAAATATTCAAGATGGCTGAGCTACAACCTCTAGAATTTCGACAAAATTTCATCAAATTTTGAGTACGGGACTGTGATAGGTAAAAAAAACGAAACAAAATATAAACATATTGCTGCATCGTGGGAGAGTTGTTGATCTTGTTGAAATGAGGAGTTGAAGTAATGTGACCTGGTGTGAGCGTTTGTGGGACCCGGAAGTTCGAGCGTTTTCGATCATGCTGCTGTTGGACGTTATTTTTCGCTGCTGTGGTGTGCCTGTGGATCTCCGTTGGTGGGGCTGTGTCATGTGATGCCCTCGGTTGTCATATAAATTTTGGACTGTTTGCTTGCCCTGTTTAATTAATTTATGTATCTATAGTTCTTTTTTCTTTTTTCTACACTTTGTTAATAACTCGAAACAAGTGTTCTTGAACTTATCGAGTCATATTGTTTATTCTTTGGTTGTGATATTATTGTTGTGTATATTTATGCGAATAAACTTATTATTATATTATTATTATATTGCTGGCCCATGGTTCATTACATCTGAGTCTATCTGATTATTTGTAAATAATTCAAACGAATTTTTTGGTGAGATTTGGAACTAATTTATTCTATTTCTTTACACTTGCGTCCTGAGTCTTTTTCTGTCAGTTGGTATCGAAACGAGCCATATCATAAAATCGTTGAAGTTACTAAATAATGAGAAAAATTGGCTCTAAAATTGGTCTAGGCAGACCCTGTTCATGTTATGGACGACCAGAGCTCTTTCCTATGTCTCTATTTGAACACCATTGTCACAATTTTGGACCAATGCAAGGTTTGAGGCGAAAAGTTCTGTTAGAATTGCAAGTATCGATTGAAATGTATTCTGGAGGCATTCTGCATTTCTTGATAAACTAAGAAGTTATTAGAATTGCAAGCTTGTCAAACTGGCGAACTTGAAGCCACATATCCCCTGACCACGGAAAATGTTTGGTTTAGAGATGAAACAGTGGTACTTCAACATTTCTTGTGGAATTTGGTTCCATAAAAGGGGCAGAAGCTCTCTCAGATCGCTCAAGGATTCTGGGGTAGGTTGATGATTATCTAATCTTCTTTGGAGCATATCCCATGCATGTTCTATGCAAGTCAAATCTGGTGAGTGCGGAGGTATTGGTAAATGTGGAATACCAAGCTCCTCACGCGCATTCTCAACTATGGCTGCAGGTTGAGGTCTAGCGTTATCGTCTAGAAATTGGAAAGCTTCATCAATAGCAGCGTGAAAATTTGGCACAACATTGTCAATGACATGCATGAGTGTAAGGCGATCATATTCCCAGGACAAATCTGTAGATCTGTGCGCCCGTTGAAACATATCCCGGCCCATACCATAACACTTCCCCCTCGGAATGGATAGACTTCTTGGACATAGCGACATAGATTCGAGAATCTGAAAATCGTCCATATCTGTATTCATCAGTGAAAAGGACACTACGCCATTGATCGTTCCAATTGATATGTTGCCTTGTTCATTCCAGTCTTTGACGCTTATGGTCACGTGTTAATCGAACTCCTCTTAATGGACGTCTAGAACCTAGATTCACCTCTCGCAAACGTCGTCTGATGGTTTCGATGGAAACTTGGACCCGATCTGCATTTTGAAGAGTATTACGTAGCATTCTACACGTGGATGTAGGGTTTCATCTCGCTGAAACGGTGATGAAACGATCCTGAACAGGTGTTGTTTTTCATCGCCCACCAAGCCTTAGTCTTTCCAACACGGAACCTGTCTCCTTGAACCTATTCCAAAGTCGAGATATCACACTTTGGCTGACTTGGAGTCTTTCCGCTACAACAACCTGAGTTAGGCCAGCCTGTAGCATTCCGATAGCCCTATTAGCCTCAGCGTTTGTTAATTTACGTCTTGGCATTTTCAGAAAACTCGTTTCAAATCGAAGCCGTTGATAAACTGACTTCATTTCAAAATAAGCATATTCATGACGCATATGCAAAGAACCAAACTTCAGAAAAAAGGCGACCAGATTGACAAAATGTCTCATACTGATTTTTATTGAATCGATTCAAAATGTTATTGAGTTTTAAATGATTTCACAGCGATTTTCTCGAAGATTACATACTTTTAAAAACGATCGAATACGATATCCCTAACTCTTGTGGAGCAATATATTTAACTTAATGCTACGAAAGCTTTCATCAAGTGTATTTCCCCAAAATTTTTTGCTAATCAACCAACAACGTTTCTTGAACGTCCCACGGCAGATTTTCGAAGCCAACATCTGGAGAATAACGAACTATCTTACTTGAAAGCCAGCAAAAATCCGCCCATAATGAGCTCCCACATCGAATCTCGTTACCGTAGCGACAGGCCGCCTACTCGAAACTGCAGCGCGAGACGCCTCGGGGATATATCGAAAATCATTTCGCCATAATTTTCCCAGGGAATAAATAATTAAATTCCAATTATTCAGAGTTTTGGAGGGCCTGTTTTCCACTCCTAAAATACGGGCGTGTGGAGCTTCTTCCCGCCGACCTACTTAATTTAATTACGCATCAGTGTAACGGCGCGGCGGCCCGATGCCGTCTTTGAGCTATCGCCGGCTCTTCGGGTAAACGACAAGGCAGCCTCCTTTAATTTCGAAATTATGATGTTTCCCTTTCGACGTTCCAGGAGGACCCGACATGGGAGACTTCAAAGATCCACGAAAAAAATCGAGCGACTGAGACTACGTTTTCTAATTTGACGTTATGGGCTGTGCGAGGAGAACAAACATTTCCTGAGACGGGTTGGGGAATGTGGGTCAAGACTTACTTGATGCGATATAAGGGTCGTGAAGTGGGCTTTTTTTTCTTCAAGCGGATGAAACTCACGAAGAATGATTTGTGCCTCAGTTTCGGAGACTATATATTGTAACATTTTATTACAAGGTAATGGACGAATTTATGTTGCTTTATTTACTACTAGCTGAACCACTAGACATTTTCATTTTAAACTTTCCATTAAAAAATTTGATTGAGTACCTACATATTTAGAAACAGATTAAGTTGAGGGTTTGTCAGCACAAAAACAGGCTATATGAAATTGATTGCGTCAAAATAATGGATTTTCGAGAATTTCTGCAAAAACATATCCAAGATGGCTGAGATACAACCCCTATAATTTCGACAAAATTTCATTGAATTTCAAGTACGGGACTGTGGAAGGTGACTCCGGCATCGTAAAAACGAAACAAAACGTAAACATATGGCTGGACAATTAATGGTTCAGTACAAAGTTCATCGGATTAGATGCATCAGGTCACTTTTGAGAGAATCATAATTGTTGTATCGTGCAATTTAGTGTGAAAAAAATGTAGAATATCGAAGCAGTTTCTTGAAAGTGCTTTTGTTAGTTATGTTGAAAAAGTGCTATGATGTTTCAGATTTCATCCCATTTTCACGACGATTGTTGGAATGTTCGAACAAGAAGATTGTGATGCCCATTGTGAAAAAATTCGTGAATAATTTAGACGAATTTCATTGGTGAGTATTATTATATTTTTTACACTTTTGTACTGAGTCCCTTCTGTCAATTGGTATCGAAATGAGCCACTCCATAAAATCGTGTGAGTTCCTAAAAAATAATGAGAAAAATTCGGCAATCCTAAGTTTCCATTTTCATTACCAAGTAAATATCGAACGAGCCAATATCCTGAACGAAACCACATGGTCGAATCAGGAGACAAGTTTTTTCCCACTGTTTTGCGATAATTCAGCTAACAAACGGTCTAGGGTCGTATTAGGACCTATTTCAGTAATAGTTTTCAATTATTTTTTCAACTTTGTTATTTTGAAAATTTTGTATAGGGTGATTTTTGGAGAAACGCTTCATTTTGACCAGTTCTACTTTCTGTTTTCAAATACACCCTGTATACTATCTCTCCATCTGCACTGGTCAAAAATTCAAGACAAAACTTACTTTATATACATGAAATTAATTTTGGAATTGCATGTGGAGGAGTGTATGTTTGCATATTACAGACTTAATATGGTCCTCATGACACTTGATGACTTTGCTGAAAAAAATTACAAAAAACTCATTTCTGTTTACGATATTTTTTTGTGTTCTGGAAGTATGTATGATAATGGGATATTGTCTGGTAATGTGAAGTATCCATCGTGGATTAATTGTCACGAGTTTAATATGTGTTTCGAAGCCTCTCAACTTGAACAATTAGTGTTTTGGTTAAACGAGGATTCAACTCAACAAGAAGTTGCTAACCGTATCCGGGTTCAGCAAAGAGTAGTTAGTAGGAAGTGGAATCGCTATCGTACTGGTGGAATTGCTGCATATAACCATGAGGATAAAAGAGCAAGAGCTACAACCGCCGCACAAGATCGGCTAATACGAACCTGAGAACTGGAAAACTTTAGAGATCCTGCCTGTTCTCGGATGCGCTCAGATTTCGTCTGTTGGTGTGGCGAGAACGGAGTCAACTTAATGGCAATAATAACAATTAATTCAGATGCATAACACCCGCTGACAGAAATGTCAACAAGTGTTACGATCTCAACTTAACTAGCCAATTTGCCATCGTCAAAACACTAAATGGAGTACGCTCCATCGAAGAAAAGCAGATGCTGACCATGGTTTAGGTCTCATTTGACCTGACCTCGTCAGAGCAACTAGCTTCTTCTCCGATGGAGAACGTTTGGAATTAATGGACCCTTATTCCATACTGGCAAGCGCTACTGAGTACTATCACTGGATAGTACTCACACAGAGCGCCACCCAGTATGAAACGATATCCGATTCAATCCCCTCCAGATAGAAACCCAGACGAAGACAATAGCATATGTCCCATATTTTCTCTAATTCAGTACGCCGATTCGCTTTGCGAACAACATGCTTGTAACGTACTGAGAGGTTTGGGAACACGTTCAGGTCACGGCAGAAATGATGTCATCGGTAATATCATGAAAAAGGATCACGCCTAAACAGTGAGGCAATGAATACAATAATAAGAATTTATCGTATATCGTTCCATACTGAGTGGCGCTTTGTGTAACCGTATAGTACTCAGTAGCGCTTGCCAGTATTGAATAAGAGTCCATCAATTCCAAATGTTCTCTATCGGAGAAGAAGCTTTGTTGCTCTGATTAGGTCAAATGAAACCGAACCCATGGTCAGCATCTGCTTTTTTCGATGGAGCGTACTCAATTTGGGGACCTGGCGATGGCAAATTGACTAGTTCAATTCAGAAAGTAACACTTGTTGATATTCATATCAGCATCTGAATTAATTTTTATTTTTGTATTCATTGCCTCAATGTTTAGGCGTGATACTTTTCATCATGGTTCATGGCTTCATGGTAATGTTTGATAATGCTGTATCATCATCTTCACTCATTTTTAAAATGTGGTATATTCGAAAAATTTTATATCCGATTACGTGGTGGCGTGACGTCAACGGCTTATTCATTTTCTAGACGTAACTAAGACCAAACCCAAAAAGAAGTAAAAAAGACCTACCGCAAAACCCAGTTATTCCGAAAAAATTGAGGACGCTCTCTCGCATTCTCCGTCATCCCGTTCATCTTGAGGGACCATATTTTATTCATTACCGACTTTGAGAACACTCTCCAGTCTACCGCCGTTTCTCTGTGGGATTTTAGACGCATTTAAAACGTAATTCATCTCCCGTAATGACGGTCGCTAGCGACGATAGGAATATAGTCCGGCGAGATTTTACCGGGTCAAGATTAGTGCACTGATTTATAGCTGGCCTCGGCACTTGCGGGCGAGGTTCCGTTCGCCATTTCGGACACTCACGTCGACGTTTCGCTAGAGCGCGAATTACGGACGGTAATTCGTCTGGATGAAAAACACGTCAGAACGGGAATCCGGATGCTCTCGAAAACGCTGGCAATTTTCAACAAGTCTGTAACGTCCAGCGAATGAGATTAAGGAAAAACAAGAAAAGCCCAACATTCCACTCATTTTGGTATTTATTCTTTAAATATGGGGCTTAATTAACGAGTTGAGGTAATTTGCTGGTTGCTGACTGAAGATGCTGCAAAAATGCAGCTTATTCTGTACGAAAACATTAGAATAATGAAAAGGATCACGCCAAAAGCAGTGAGGCAATGAATACAATAATAAGAATCAAATCAGATGCATACCACGCTGATATGAATATAAACAACGATCTGAATTGAACTACTAGTCATCGTCAGGGCCACTAAGTGGAGAACCACCGAAGAAAAGCAGATGACCATGATTTCGGTCTCATTTGACCTCATCAGAGCAACATAGCTTCTCCTCCTATGGAAAAACGTTTGGAATTGACGGTCCCTTATTCAAAACTGGCAGAAGCTACTGAGTACTATCGAGTAATACCCATACTGGGTGTCACTCTGTATTACTGCATTATTATTAGTACTCAGTAGCGTCTGCCAGTATTAAATAAGGGTTCGTCAATTCGAAACGTTTTTCCATCAAAGAAGAAGCTATATTTCTCTGACGAGGTCAAATGAGATGGTCAGCATCTGCTCTCCTTCAGTAGAACGTTCTCCATTTAGTTGTCCTGACGATGACAAATTGGCTAGTTCAATTCAGATCGTAACACTTGTTGATATTCATATCAGCGGGTGGTATGCATCTGAATCAATCCTTAATATTCATTTTTAATCATAAATCAACCTATGAAAAACAAATCTTGGAAAGATTCACATATGAACAATTAGCACATGATTCAGACAACTAGGACGGACAACAGGTCTGCTCTACGATACAAATTAATTTGAGAAAGTTGAGCGAAAAGACTAAAATAGAAATAATTTAGAGGAAATAAGAATAGGAAGAGGGAGGGTTGAAAAGAATATGACATGATCACATTTACAGTATAATACTGATAAAAAAATTAAACAATTGAGTATGTTCAATTTCTTTTATTAGTATAGAAATTTATGTGTATGAGGAAAGTGTATTATTCAAATATAAACAAAAACATTGTTGAAAAATTAATGGAAACAACAATTCCGAAGGAATTGTCCTTCCAATAATGTGAGTTAGTCATGAACTATCATAGGAATTCCCAGAGAAGTCGAAAAATTCAAGTGCAACTGTAGACCGGTTTCGGGATCATTTTCCCTCGTCAGTACAGTATAGCACTGAATCCAGGGGCTTGACACTTCCTTACCCCCACCCCAAATACGGTTTTTAGTTCTGCAATCAAACGCTATGTGGCACTGCATACGAAAATATATATCATATTCTCCACAGATTACTGTATTCTGACATATGGATTTGTGAACGCCAACAGTGTCAATTTCAATATGTTTTAATGCAAATTCTTGTTTACAAACGAGATCTTATACGAGAGTAAATTAAAAATACCCATTTATTGAACTCGACAGTCTTATCAGGAAATCGATTTTCTTGTAAGAAATGTTTGATTCAAAGAACCACGTAATTATAACATTAATCGTTTATACTTAAACCAATCCAACCAAACCCTTTAAAAATTGTGTTAATGGAAATGAAAGTCAAACTGTGTAGTCAGGTATTAAGCCACTCCGTGGGGTCAATGATGAGGCTCATTTCTCAATGGGGTAAGTTTTTTTTTCAAACATAATAATACAAATATTTACTATTTTCCTTTTTAGAAATCAAGCATCCGCTTCAGCTTCCCAGAGAGGCTATCGACACTGCTGACTTTATACTCTTCTTGGATGAGTTATTTGATTCGTTGAATGTATCCAGAGCTTGGACATCCACTGCGAAACTCTTAGAGAAGACGGTTAGTATTCAAACAGAACACAATGTTTGTTGGGAGCAGGCGATACAAATTTTCAACAGTATTTCATTTTATTGCCCTCGAAAGAAAAGATCCATTGTGGTGCCCACTTTGAAGAATATAGTGACAACATTGAAAGCATTCCTTTACCTTATCAAAAACTGCTTTCAATCAAGATTGTTTAGAAAACCTTTTTGTATACATTAGAGCACATGGAGTAAGGAATACTAACCCAAATGTTGAACACTTTATTTCATCATTCAAAACTTTAGTTATTAATTTGTCTGTGCATTCCTGGGGATCTAACTGTGAGGAAGATAAAACGTTGTTTAGAGACTTTGAAATTTTTCCTGCAAGAAAATATAAAATCCACATAGGTCTTTGGGCAACTAATTTTTTCTTTCCCAAATTATTAATGCATTCTAAGCTTTGGCATGCTGCTTTTGATTTCTATTGCCGACTCCCAACAAACATTGTGTCCTTTTTGGATAATGTTGAAGATTTCTGAACATATAATAATTTCAACCTCATTTCCTATGAACAATATTATTACTGTTTATTATAATTATTGTCTTACGAAGATATGTGACCCTATTGACATTTTACCTCTGCTCATATATTCATTGCCATAATTATAGCTTATGTATTTCCATTTTTTTTTTCCTGTGCTGGAAATATCAATATATGTATATTTTTCATGAGAAGTTTTATTTCTCCTTGAAATTCGCCCTAATAATCCATATTATTCTATCGACGTCTAAAACACCAGTGAATGGGCTAATTTAAATTTCGCGCCTTGCAATTGCAGTTTCCTGTTATACCGGCATTACTCCCGGTTAGTTGGGTGGCAACCGCATAGGGGCGCTGAGGGCAGGATAAACTGTATTTTTCACCGTAGAACGTGAGTGTCAGATCTATTCTACTCTGTAATCTGTGCACTGAATCTTCCGAGCGGAGGATGTTATGCGATCTTGGGACGCCGCTTTGAGATATTCTCATCACGATACGCCACCTGTCACGCAAACGCTGAACCAAAACCTCACTTTCTCTGCAGACTCCTACAACAGTTCATGGCTCCCAAGTTCAACTACTTCCCGCAGTCATCGAATGTGCAAACATTCATCAAGGACCACGGGCGAATTGAGGGGGTTCGCTCACTAAATATAACCATACCCTGGTCCGGGAAAATTCAATACAGTACTGTACAGTGTACAGTACTCGACCCTGGAAAAACGAAAAGAAACGGAGAATAGAACTATTCCCGTCCTGTCTAAGTTCTCATGGCACCGGAAGTAGTCTAACTGCTGGTGCGCGAGCCCCTGGAAAAATAAGAAAGACCGGAGAACCGAATCCTACAGTTTTGTTTGTTTTTCCGACCAGTTTTTCTGTTATTTTTGTTGCTGAATTCTATAAACATTTTCCTATAAGTCTTGGTTCTGGCTGGCAACTGAATTGGGAACATCCGAGACGCGTTCGAAATCAGACCTCCTTTTCTTTTCGTTTACTCCACTCGGTGAAATAACCATTCTTCTCACTGTTATCTGGACATAATATTCAGAGAATCGTTCAACTATGTATAAGAGACTGTTTTCTATTTCAATCTATTGAACTGTGCTTTTATTTGACTGATACCAATATTGTATTTCAATCGATTTTATGATTCAGCGTTAGTGCTTATATTTCGAGATACTGAATAAATAAAGTCCATTCACTTTTATTTTTGCACTCGGGTGGCCATGGAAATTTGACACATTCCACTCTGTGTAGTACGAAAATGTGGGGTTATGACGCTTGTCAAAACATTTTTGGGTTTTAAATCAGCGCTATGTTGTCTGTTCTACGTAAAAGTCTCAGTAAAGACGCATTTTATCACATTGTCGAAATCACTTCGGATAATATAATTATTGATCAAAAATATACAAATCATTTATTCAATTTCCAGACTTAGTCTTCCGACTTCATAGCCATAATAATTCAACGAAACGTGCACTCCTGAGTTGAATTAAGTTTTCAAAACCACAATTAAAAGTTCGAGAACCCTCCACCAAAAACCGACCGTAAAATTTCAATTCCCCGGAACAATTATTAATGATTTCACGATAAAGCCAAGCCATAAAAATCCAGCCAAGGAGCCGTCTTATATTTTCACGAGGGTTTGTTTGAAAGGAATAACTCAGGTTAGAAAGTATAAGCTGAAAAAATATTTATGCACTATGATGATTTTCGAAGATTTGTACTTGTTAATGGCAATCTCGCAATGGTTCATTGGCTTGGAGATGAAAATAAATTTGTCAACAAGTAAGACTTGAGTTATTGGACAAATTGAACTGAGATTAGACACCACACTCTGAAGACAAGCTTCAGCGCCATTTGTTTTTCGGGTAAGTACAGTTACTAATTTGGGACGAAACTGAATAACTCAATTAGGAAGGAAACTGTATAGCATATTTTAGATTTTTTTGTAGCAATTTTTCAGCTTCTTCCTTCATTCTAACCCATAATTGTAAAACTAGTGGGTTAAGATCTGGAGATCGAGGTGGCCAAAGATTAAAATAATTTCATATACCCCAATTTTTTTTTTATAATTTCATGTTCACTGTATGTATGAGGTTTCTGAGAAGCGAATGAAATTACACTTCAGCATTTTTCGACTGAACCCATTAATAAACTAAAAAGACAATCGGGCAACTTGTTTCATGAAAACTAATTAGCAGGAGTGGGACGTCGTACCACTATTAGCGTCATCATTAAAATAGACAAATTGGGACTTAATTCCTCCTTCGGGTTCAAAAGTTGGGAGACTCGGGATCAGCGGAATTTATAGGGAAACTTTCGGAGTTCTTAATAAGTCAGAAATGGAGGAAGAACACCGAGGAATTCTCATATACAACAGCACTATTAAGTTATTAATATCGGGAATATGGAGAAGAGAAGTTGGGGATTTTAACCCAGTTTTATGCGTTACGAAGAGCGATATTTCTCCTCTTCTTAGACGATACGCTACTGCCCCAGTGCTCTTGAGAAATATTTGGCATGAGGCATTAGTCATTGGCGTAGCCAGGATATTTTTGTTGGGAGGAATGGGTAGGATCATTGTAGTTTTATGCTTGCTTGACAATTATGTCGATTTCAGTATCTGGTATGAGAACAAAATCAGCCACCATGTTATATATAAGGTGTTTTCTTTGAGTGTTATGGTGGTGAGTGTGAGGAGTGCTCAATTATTTCAGCAGCCTATCGAAAAATTCTCGTTATTCCCGGACTCTCCATTTTTGAGATTTATTATCGTGGCAAATAGGTTTAGTGAATTGAATTTGTTTCACTCATCCCAAACAATGATTGAAAACGCTTGGGTTCAGCTTCAGAGTGCTTTTGGTCCTCATCAACCACATAGTCATAAATTTCAAGAACTCTGACAGCCTTTACCGCAACTTTGGAAAGAAATTGATCAGGGCTTCTGCAACATTCTGATCGGAAATATGCAAACCCGTTGTCAGGGTTTGTTTGATGTTCGAGGAGGCCAAACCGTTTAATGATCCTTATTTTTCCAACATATTGAGTGAACTGATTTTATACCACAAATACTGAAATAAGTAATGACCCCAACTTATGAAGAAATGGAAAAAGAATGGGTTATATAAGAGGGTAAACATTCAGATTTATCATATTTGAAAAATTGTGAAACAGTCTCAGAACTTCCTTAAGGTTTGTGGAGCAGCATATTTGAATGTGGGCATCACGCTCTACATAATGTCATGTGGACACTATGTTGGATTTTGGTCGATTTGTTTTTGATTGATGATTATATACAACGTGATTCATTGGTAAATGGGCCGAAGCTAAGAGTAGATAGAGGTCACGGAGAGTCAGAATTAATAAACTATATTTAAAGGGTCTATCTCTCTTTATAATCAAAATACTTTCTGCTCCACAAGAGTTGGCGATATCGTATTCAATCATTTTTAAAAGTATGTAATCTTCGAGAAAATCGCTTTAAAATCATTTTAAACTCCATAACAAGTTGAATCGATCCATTTAAAATCAGTATGAGACATTTCGTCAATCTGGTCGCCTTTTTTCTGAAGTTTGGTTCTTTGCATATGCTTCATGAATGTTCTTATTTTGAAATGAAGTCAGTTTATCAACGGGTTCGATTTGAAACGAGTTTTCTGAAAGTTCCAAGACGTAAATTAGCAAACACTGAGGCTAATAGGGCTATCGGAATGCTTCAGGTTGGCCTAACTCAGGTTGTTGTAGCGGAAAGTCTCCAAGTCAGTCAAAGTGTGATATCTCGACTTTGGAATAGGTTCAGGGAGACAGGTTCCGTGTTGGAAAGACCAAGGCTTGGTGGACGACGAAATACAGCACCTGCTCAGGATGGTTTCATCGCCGTTTCGGCGAGAAGAAACCCTACATCTACGAGAATAATGCTACGGAATACTCTTCAAAATGCAGATGGGGTCCAAGTTTCCATCGAAACCATCAGACGACGTTTGAGAGAGGTGAATCTAGGTTCTAGACGTCCATTAAGAGGAGTTCCATTAACACGTGACCATAAGCGTCGAATACTGGAATGGGCAAGGCAACATATCAATTGAAACGATCAATGGCGTAGTGTCGTTCTCACTAATGAATCCAGATATGGACGATTTTTAGATTCTCGAAGAATAAGGGTTTGGACAATCCCACGCATACACCGTAATCGTCGCTATGTCTAAGAAGTCCATTCCGAGGGGGTAGTGTTTTGGTATGGGCCGGGATATGTTTCAACGGGCGCACAGATCTACACATTTGACCTGGGAATATGTCCGCTTTACACTATAGGGAGCATGTCATTGATAATATTGTGCCAAATTTTCACGATGTTATTGGTGAAACTTTTCAATTTCTAGACGATAACGCTAGACCGCACCGTGCAGCCATAGTTGAGAATGCGCGCAAGGGGCTTGGTGTTCCACATTTACCAATACCTCCGCACTCACCAGATTTAGATTGCATAGAACATGCCATGGGGTATACTCCTAAGAAGATTAGATAATCATCAACCTACCCCAGAATCCTTAAATGATCTGAGAGAGCTTCTGCCCTGTTTATGGAACCAAATTCCTCAACTACTACAACCTCGTGTGTAGTATGCAAAGAAGATGTCAAGCTGTTATTGATGCCCGTGGAGGCCATACATTGTATTAATAGTCTTAAAATGCTTGAATTCTCAGGGAATAAAATTTCATTATTTTACTCGATTTTTCTTAACTACCGCTGCAGACCTACAGGCCAAAATTAATTTGCAACTTGAAATCATATTAATATGAATTTTCATCACAAAAATCATGTTTTAATTATATTTTTTTGCAATTTAAGTCAATATCCCTAACTCATGTGGAGCAGTTTACCTACATCTGATGATCCAAATTGCAGAACTTTTTCTTCTTCAAGAATCAGTAGAGGTTCAATATAATCAATACAAAACTTCAGAAGAAAATAATTCGCATCAAATTCTTCTAGAGACCCTTATGCCGAAAGGGAAATACTCTCTTTTCGAAGGATTTTCCATGTATACCACAACGTCTCGAATAACTCAATCCTACCCAAGTTCCTAACAAAGAGCGGCATCAAGGGTGCTTTCCACAAATTCAACTACCTTCTTTCGAAAGTCCCCCCCGTCTCTAATGCATACATAAAAAGCGTTTTCTCGGCTGAAATGACAGCCGGAAGCAACAAATCAAGAAATCATTTCACCCCCTGAAAACGCAAACGACAGCGAAACTCACCTGGCGGCACGCAATAGGCCGATTGCGTTCTCGTATTCGCCGCTCCTCAATTGCTTCTGGATCTTAATCATGGTTTCCGATCTGAAAGAATAAAGGGAGAAAAATAAGTTGTCGCCTTAGAATTGAAAGGTGAAAAGTGGAAAAGTCAAGAAAATTATTCACTCACAACGATAATGATCTCTATTGGTATTATGGGAGGGTAGGATAATAATGCATGGAAGGAATAAGGGTTGGATTGTGCATTTGAGTGAGTTTCTTCAAACTAAACGAATTAGTAAGAAAAGATGAACACACTGGTTTTTAAACGAATTAATTCGGATGCATAACATCAGCAGATAATTAAATCAACAAATGTTAGGACCTGAATCGAACTAATAAACTACCATCGCCCGAAGTATTACCAGAAATTAACATTTCGTCGAGTAGATGCTGACCATTCACTATTTTCTTCAAACTGTTCCTTCGTCACGATGAGTGATTTGCTTTCAAAATTTCTATCGTCAAGTAGGCTTCGGAATCTCGAAGTTAGTATGTGTAACGCTTAAGAGGGGTCTACACCGTTTTAGTGGTCAGTTCAAAAAGTGAAAATGAATATCTTACGTCAGAAACTAGTGGTTTCCTGCCTTTTACTTGAAGGCGTGATCCATTTATGACTTATTATTTTTACTTGAACTGAGGATTTGCCTTGGCTACATCAACCTAAGGGAATGAGCAGGAAATGAGAACTGAACACTTTTCTGTGCGGAAATATATTATGCACTACCTGACACGGCAGACGTTGTCCTACCATAGTGAGAGAATATTTATGGTGGGTTCTTCCTAAGAACTAAAGCACTAAAACATTGACGATTCTAATGGATAGACACGACGGTATACGTGAAAGCCGTCAGCTAATAAGAACGATCCCTTTTTTAAGTATCAGATCATAGTAAGGCTGTATGAACCAACCATAAGTAATTGGAAGTAAAAAAAAGATGAAAAAAATAAGTGAAAATAGTATTGAAAGATTCATTTTGAACTTGAAAATTAATTATGTATATGTTTAAACATGTAATATTATGTAGGTACATTTTTATTTGAAGTAAATAAAACTTCGATTGTCCGATCGACGATTTGACAGTCACTCGATTGCTAAAACGAAATCACTGAAAACTTTTCATGTCTGAATATATTGTAGAAGTTGCCATTGAGAATAATTGAATGTACGTATGAACATCATAATTCGATGCGATAATGATATTCTGAATGATGATGACTGAATTATCGATTGAAAACAAATTGACGTCTATTCTTCAATCAAGAGTTGATTCCCCGATCAAGCTTTATGAAACCCGAGGTCAGACTCACAATAATTGATTGATTGATAACCAATATGCTGAACTTCGAGAATGTTAAATCAATTGTTCATTTGAAAACTGTCAACAGACAGCAAAGTGTCAATCATTTGTCCATGAAGGGTAAACTACCCAACATACACTTGCACGCCAAATTATAATATAATTTCGTTTAATTTTCTTCGTTTTCCCAATTTCCTCGGCCATTTTTCCTAATTTTTAATCCGTTATAAATTTCCACGATGAGGAAGATTTCAAAAGAAAATCGGTTCTGCCGTTTTTATTTGAATCGATTACTCCACACAGAACTGTTATTCCACTTTTATTTATTATAGATGAAGACATAGAGAATAGAATATGCAAATGCAAATCACATGCATGCAAACTCAAGACAACTATTCTATTCAAAAATATTATTCAGGACTTGATCTTCTTGGATTTCAGATATTTTCTCAACCATTCGGATCTTCAATTAATCCAAACCAGAAGATAAGACATTTGAAAAATACTATTCCCCAAGGGAAGCCATATAAATTCACTTGGAGGTAACCCATGATCGATATTCAGACGAACGAAAAATACTCCTTACGTTGGGTTTCACAAAACTTTGATTGCTTGTTCGGTTTCCAGTCTGAATCTTCTCCAGTTGAGAATAAATTGAAAATATGGAAATCGAAAACCGATAACCGAAAGTTTATGGATCATAATTTGGGGCCATAACAAAGTTGTTGATCTTCAAATAGGGAAAATAGTAATAAGTAAGAATATTACTATATCATAAAATCAACTATAACGATGAGAAGGCTGGGTGTGCTGTTGGACATAAGAAAGTAGTAGGTTGCTTCTAGTATACCCGGAAAGAGTGAAAATAGTTTAAGAAGGAAGGCTCATTGTCGAAAATCTCAGCTGAAATATTTCTTTCTCTTCTTGATGTGGCTAAACTCCATAGGTATAGCATTGTGAAGTTTCATACACATATTATATCTGACGCTATTTTGTGTAAGAACTAAGATGCCTTGGGTAGAGGTACATCCTTCTAGTGTTCTAGAATTTTTATATTGAATAAAATAATGTGTGTAGAGGCCTATTCAACCTGAAGCGCCTCAGAGCAAAAACCCGTTCAAAGTTTATCACGGATCTTCAATATGCAGACGACTTATCGCTAGCAGCCCAGAGGATCTACAGATAATGCAGGACATCTATAAACATATATTCGAAGCTTTAGGCCTTAGACTCAATATCGACAAAAACAAAATCCTGGTAAGTCCGACAGAAAGCCTTCAAACATATATCAGCCTGGAGAATGAAACTCTAGAACAGGTCGAGCAGGACATTTCGGCATCACGGGCATTCTGGAAGCTAAAAGTCAGAGTGTTTCAAAATCACGACCTCAATCTGAAGACCAAGACATCTGTTTACAAAGCAGTCGTCCTCCCAACGCTTTTTTACGGAAACGAAAGCTGGTCGCTACAGGCGACATATTAAACAGCTTGAACAAACGCAACGACGTCATCTGAGACAGATAATGCACATCAGATGGTTCCACAAAGTTTCGAATGCAGAAGTCTTGCAACGCGCGAGATGTACAATTGAGACTCAAGTAACGAGGGCCCGACTCAGATGGAGCGGCCACATTCTGAGGATGCAAGAAACAAGACTCCCCAAAATAGCTCTGTATGGCGAATTGGCAGAGGCAGCCCGGAAACCAGGAGGCCAGTATAAGAGGTTTAAGGATACACTACATCAATCCCTAAAATCAGTTAATGCCGATCATAACTGGGAACAACTAGCGTTAGACAGGTCACAGTGGAGGTCTATGGTGCACAGTTATAATGGAGACTCGAGAAGAATCCAGCGGCGGCCAGATCTGGTTGGTGACTATTAATGCCCGGAGTGTGGAAGGATCTGTAGGCCACGGTTGGGTCTCTTCAGTCACAGGAGGGCACACAGTCGCAATTAGCCCTAAGAAATTATAAGTCTTTTTATTTTTGTCTTTTTATAGAGTTATTTCCGGTAACGGGATAGAGCAATGAATGAATGGATAAATAAGTGTTCAGTAACAAGCATCAAACATTTAAAGATAAATAATCCCCAGACTGTTAACAAGCACCAAGGCATATTCGTAACCATGCGGTATTATCGTCCGATAATAGACTGGGGCCCCGAGAAAACGCTTGAGAATTCTTTGTTATCATATGGTTACATGCAACATTCATTGGCACATATTTTGACACAGTGTAAAACGACAAAGAGCTAAGAGGATGGCTCGGTATGAATAAATGTTACCCGCAATATCGAATTATATCCCGGGAGCCATTTTCCTAAGCTCGCCATCTCTCCATCGATCCCATTTTTATCCGCAATAACTTATGGAAATCCCATAAAGGATGCCGTATGCCGCGTCAGGTAATGCCTCTATGACCTTAATCAATTACTTTTCAGTGTAGCCGTAAGCTCTACTGCTCTATCACATATAGAGAGCTGAGAAGACAATTGCTCTCAAGAGATTCTTTGCTCTCGGTGCGCCGCGATATGGCAATAAGAGAACGGCGAAATATCGCCTTTCTCGGCGGCAAGATCAATGACGATAATATCAGTTTCATAGACATAAATCGGGAAAGCTCCGGATATATTCTATCCATGGTATATGGCGTCGCGTCTCAGATACTTTATCGTTACATTTTATTGTCGGCGCTTAAACCACTTCAAAGGCGGTTCCTGGTGTGTGTGTAATTCAGGTGAAATGGGGGATGGGGTAGCAAAAGGTGCGGGATGTACCTTGTATTGAATGTGTTGCCGGGATTTTCGAATAAGATATTCAGCTCTGAGAAGAATATGATTTATATTGTATATGTAGTGGATAAGAGCACTGGGGAAATGAACATCCAGTATGAAATGCCGACGTTTCGACCTTTATTTCGGGTCTTTTTCAAGGCTGAAAACAGAACGTACATTAAAAACTAAAACACTGAGAGAAATATCCAGAATTTCTGCCGACAGAAAGAGTGTCATAAAATCTATACAACAAAAAAGATAATAATTATGGAATAAAACACTTAAACTCCGTCCAACACATATATAAAAAAACATACCTATTCATATGAAATAAACCTAGAATAAACTAAGAATATTCAGAAGTAAACATTAACAGTACTGAACCCTGAACTAGGCACTTGTCGATGAAATAAAAAATGTTCAAAAATTGTTTATTTGACCTTGGAGGAGCCGTATTGTCTGTAATATATCGAGCGTCATATGATGATCAAATATCATAGAAAACATGTATGTTCCTGGAATTCAATTAACAAATAATCATCAGTTTATATCTGTCAATGATCATGTGATAAATTGAGCTCAAGTTATGTAGGTACGTCACTTTTAAAATTCACAGTGTTGTTCAAATACAAATGCACTATCTCCCCGATACATCTCTCTTTCTTTAAGTGTTTTCTCTTTCTAAAATGATGACGTTCTCAAAATCGAAAGTATATATTTTTTTTTTATCTCTGTTGGTGGGTCTACAATCGTAATTGTTTTGGTAAATCCTGTTTTTGGGATACTGTTTAGTCATTCCTATGTGGCATTGGCTGCAATCCATACAAGAAATTTTGTATATTACACTGGAGGAGAGAGAACTGACGCACTTGCGTAGGTAGAAAGCCAATCGTACCCAAGATTAGCTCGTTGTAATGCTCTATTCATGTTTTCAGACAAACTCTGTAAACAGGGTGTTTTCAAAGGTGAGGCTCTTTTTTGATAGAAGGTAGAACTCATCAAAATAAGTCGTTTAACCAAAAATCTATATAAAATATCCAAGATGGCTGAGATAGAAGTTCGACTAAATTTCATTGTACGGGACTGTAGAAGGTGACTCCGGCATCGCAAAAACGAAACAAAACATAAACATATGGCTGGACAATGAATGGTTCAGTACCAAGTTCATCGGTTTAGATGCATCAGATCACTTTTGAGAGAATCATAATTGTAGTATCGTGCAATTTAGGGTGAAAAAAATGTAGAAAATCTAAGCAGTTTCTTGAAAGTGCTTATGTAAGTTATGTATTATGTTGAAAAAGTGCTATGATGTTTCCCCACTTCATCCCATTTTTACGACGATTGTTGAAAATGTTCGAAGAAGAAGATTGTAATGCCCATTGTGAAAAAATTCGTGAATAATTTAGACGAATTCTATTGGTGAGATTTTGAAGTATTATTCTATTTTTTACACTTGTGTCCTAAGTCTCTTCTGTCAGTTGGTATCGAAATGAGCTATTTCATAAAATCGTGTAAGTTACTAATAAATAATGAGAACAATCCTAAGTTTTAATTTTCATTAGCACGTAAATATGGAACGAGCCAATATCCTAAACGAAACCACATGGTCGAATCAGGAGATAAGTTTTTTCCCACTGCGATAATTCGGCTAACAAACGGTTTGGGGTCGTATTAAGTAATCATTTTCAAATTTTATTTTCAACTTTGTCATTTTGAAAGTTTTGTACAGGTGATTTTTGGTGAAACGCTTCATTTTAGCCAGTTCTACCTTCTGTTGAAAAAAGCCTCATCTTCAAGTACAGTAATATCTAGTACGTTCATGACTATTCAGGTTCACATTGTTATTGAACATTTTCCGCCTCTATGGAGTCAGAATATGCTTGACTTAATATGCCTACAGATTACTCTGACGTGACGTGGGATCTTATTATATTGCGCATGATTCAGAAATCTAACATAGGGTTTTGTGCGGTATCGTTCGAAATGTACGTCCCACGTCACGTCAGAACAATTTGAACAAATTCACGGTGCCTCACACCAATATATCCATACGTCTCGGCTCAATGAACGGATTGTTCCAATGTCAACTGCTACCGATACCGGGGATCGAGAAGGCTCTGTGTGGGCAGATCTTCACGGACGTTATGAAAGTAAATAGGGGAGCAAGAAACCTTTGCGAGGGCTGGTGTGCACGAACATTATGTTATGAAAGTTATTTGGTGTTCTCATTAGGAGGTCTCCTAAATCTTAGATCAAAAACTCATGGCCCCTGAGAAGAAGCCGTTAAGTCTAGTAACCAGTGTTCCAACTAGTCACTCGAAGCATTTCTGTCAACGTGTGTTTTGTTCTCTCCAACCCATGCAAAAGATCAATGGTCCTGATAGCCTTCATTCAGCCTGAAATTGGAGCATCGCAAGAAGAAGAACAAGTCTGAGTTTAGTGAACCAGTTTAGTGTTCAGCTTTGGGTCGAAGGTGAGTGGAAATTAGGTAATTCAGTTTTCTTATTTGCTACGTACATCAGACTTGTGCGAAACTAGATACAAAAAGGAAGACACCCCTGTACTCTCAACTCCAATTGGAATCCCATTGAAGACTGTAGTAAATTTATCTGAGAAACGTCAAATGAGAATTAAATTATTACACAACGTAATGCGAAAGGTCATCGGTTCAGCAGAGGCGGATATACGAAGCGAGTATACGAGAAATCGGGAGACAACAATGAATTCAGAGACGGAATTCAGAAAGCGGTAGACTTTGTCTACTCAGTCAGTAGCAATCCGCGTCAATCCCCCTTAAGCGTGCCGACAATAAAACGTAATTGGTCTGGGATTCTGGACCATTATGCCATATAATACAATAAGAACAGATGGGAAATTATAGTTCGCTAGTTCCGACTCCATTCGAGTTACACGTTTTCTATTTGGAAAGATCTAACTTGGACAAAGCCTCGTTCAACGCACATACTAGTGAATTCCAGAATCCAAATATCGATTATACAGGTTCATGACAACGTTTTAGCGTTTCTCTGAAAAGAGACCTCCTATGCTATAATAATATATTCTTAGGAATGTCAGCAATGAGCATATGTATGAGTCCTAACAAAATTTAGTACCATACAATTCGGCGTAATATACAAGAGCTCAGGAAAAAACCTCATTAATAAAACTGTCTACCCGTGTGTAGTGTTGACAAATTTGTTTACATAATAAGCTATACTGAAGGGCTTCTTTTCCATTGACATAAAAATTTCTTCATCTTCTCGAAATCGAAATCTGAAACAAAAAACAAGAACAGAAAACGAGAAAAAAAGTAAGTATAATATTACTGCCTTCATCAAACTGATTCGACGACTTGATGATAATTAAGGAACAAATAATTAATCATAGGTACATAACTTGTTTCCCAGTTGCACTGTGCAGAATATCATCTCTGCGTCGAAAATTCTCTGATGATTTTGCTGAAGGCTCACTATCGCCGTCAGAAATCCCTTCAGTATCGAAATTTATAATATTCCAAATCTTGTCTTTGACCAGAAGGGCCTTTCGACCAAGTTCGGTTTTCCAAATGATGATTCTTCAGTTGTTCGAGGAACGCTACAGGCCCCTTATATTGGTGAATCATCGCCCATAGATATATAGGTGGTTATTTATTAGAGAATAGGAAAAAACGAGAAGGAAATTCAAAAAACCTCTGACACCTGATTGACAATTTGTCAATGATACATATCGTCGTTAAAACCCGAAAAATGTGTAACTCCCAATTTAATCAAAAAAGAGATTTTGATGCCATCCCTTAGCGGTTTTCAAAATCTACATGCTCAGAAATTTGTGTAGTTCCATCGAACAGTTAAATATTTTTCCCGCGTAAAATAGAATAATGTGTATCTCCGTGCTTGAAATTGTTTAAAAGAAATACGTATACCTCCCTTACACTAGCACGGCGTCAGTGCATATATCCACATCACATCAGTGGATAACATAAGAAGTAGTTGAAAAATAGTGCTGCTTTGCTGTGAAAACAAAGGTAAATATTAAGGGAGTACGGGTAATAATAAAAAGTTTTTTGCCTCTCCTGTCAAATCAACTAAAATGGAGTTACACATTTTTCGGGTTTTAACGACGATATACACCATTCACATTTATTTTAGCAGTCGGTTGGCCATAAAATAATTTTATTAAGTTTTTGTAACTAGAACGGAGTAAGGTTGGCACTCATGAAATGTCGTTAAGGTCATAACGCCGTTGCCACAACAAATATCAATTTTTATTACGAAAATGCCGAAAGAGATTGAAAAAAAGAAACAGGGTTTCATTAAGTGCTATTTAGAATTCAGGTCCGCTCATTCAAATAGTTATACCCTGATATTCTAAAATCCACAATACGTCAGCGAACATATTCAATGTAAGAGAATTTATATAATGTTTCATCTGAATCAAAACGACTCATATTTCAGCTAATTATTTCCGCAATCAGAAAGATTGTGAATGAAGAGGATGACAAAGAATTTCCTTCTATTGGAAGACCCAAAAAAGTGGTGACATTTGAGAATTTTATGTTTGAGTGAATTAATGCGAAAAGTTTACTACAGGATTTTCGTGAAGTTCATCTTGACTTGAAACTTCCTTTAATTCCTTTCACTCATATTGATGCAAGATGATTTTTGTTGAAGAATTTAACATTCTTGTAATTTTCTGTTAATTCCATTCCCAACCACTGCATCATATGCATTTCATCTTCGGGTTAATATTTTTGAAATCTACAACTGATGTTACGTATTCAAACTTTAGCCAAAGAAGATAACGAACATTTACTCTCCCCATGCTAGTCCATATTATGATATTATACTGATCTCTTGTATTTTCCATGCATAATAACTGGATTTGGTATGCCTTCAATCAGTTTGTATAAACTTCAATTATGTTCGTCACATGTTTTCCGAAGAGATTCGACATTGTGATACAATACGTAATAACAGAAACTTTTTCGTAGAACGGCAACATAGCGTTGATTTAGAACCCAAAAATGTTTTGACAAGCTTCATAACCCCAAATTTTCGTACCATAAGGTACTCTAACGATTTGTCAAAATCAGCTGACCGTTCTTTACTAGAGTAAAGAATCGTATAGATATAAATTCAGGAGCTTTATAACATAAGGTTCTCCGGTGGCTTTTCAAGGTATCCATGTGTTAATTCATGATACCAAGAGCCTGTTGCTACACTTGTGTTCTCACCAAAGGCGTTTTACCTCACGTACATTACGGCTTTCTAAAAAAACTTGTCTTTGATGTTCGCCGACGTCTACTATCGAAACAAAGCATGCCGCTCCTCAAATACGACAGAGACTCCGCATCCCTTTGTACCTACGGAACCTTGTTTTGAATGGAAAATACAACAAAACGTAAAAAAAAATGAAGACACATTCGATAAAGGGATGGCGGCAATCCCGATTGATTCCGAATCGTATTTACAGTTTCGCCTTATTAGGTTTTCACTGAACTGAATTTTTCCGCGTTATATCAGTCGTACGCGTGAACGGATCGGGAATTATAAGGATGGAAGTTTACAAGGGTCGTATATATGACGTAAGAGTAGGGACGAGTCGGTCCCTTTGATGTAGGCATAATGCGAACGGATTCGAAAATCGGATTTTGCGAATATATATATTTATGAGCTTTTCTTTCATCTGGGAAATCAGACGGGACGCGTTCGGGTACGGTGGGAAAATGCGCGGTGTGGGGGTTGGAGGAAGGGTGGGGGGAAGGAGGTTTGTCGAAATGATTGATGGGGACCGATGTATCGTAAATATCGGCGGATGTTCATAGGATATAGAGACATCTGTGGTGCTACGTAAAACTGATATCTTCAAATTCGCTCATACGAGTTTGATGAAGAGACAATAGCTCCCATATTTTTCAGGCATCTGGATGCCGAATAAAAATGAAGCAATTCTGTGATGTTCATAAAAAATATTCGTAACTAGGCCATTTCTCTCTCATATACAGGGTGGCCATTTGAAAACGAAACAGACGAGATTACAGACGAAATAAATTTTTTCGATAGAAATGCTCGGACAGGTCGATTTCTGTTTCGAGGGGGACAACTTAAGATGTAGGTTACGGACGCATAGCGCTTCAACCCTTGCTACTACAACCCTCACCCCCAATTTTTGAATAGGGAAGATGGGGTGAGTGATACCTCATTCGAAAGGTATTTTTATACTGATTGTACGAATTTTTAACAGTTTATAAAGCAAGTAAAATACGATTTTCACAATTATTTATTTTCCTGCCTTCTTTTGACAATCAATCAAAAAATTACAACTATTTTCCCAGACTACTTTTTAAATACATAAAAATATCATTAATATCAAGTGATCAAATGAACCATAAAAATGCGTCATCGAAATGGCTTCAACATTCTCCACCAACCGGAAGGAATGATTGTCTTAACCATCAGAATTTTCTTTGGTGGTCAGCACACAAAGCTTGCTTACTGGCCTAGTGAACTCCCCATTCTTTGTCAAAATGGAGACGACTCTTATTATGCCATCTCTACCAGGATGCAGCCTCAAAACTTTTCCTAACATCCAATCGTTTCGTGGTGCCTTTTCATTCACTACCAAAACGATATCTCCAACTTTGATGGGTTCAGGTTTGAAAAACCATTTCTCCCTTTTCAGAAGCGTAGGTCTATATTCTAGAATCCAACGTTTCCAGAAGGAATCTGCAAGAGCTTGAGCAAATCTCCATTGTTTCCTACAGTCAAGATCTCCAGTGAATTCTCCGATATTCTTAACGTTTCCGGGCCTCAATAATAAGAAATGGTTAGGTGTTATCGATTCTAGTTCGTCTGGGTCAATGGGAACATGAGTCAGTGGTCTTGAATTGAGTGTATACTCGGCTTCTGCTAATAAAGTTGATAAAACTTCTTCTTTGGGATTTCTTGACTTCAATACAATTTTAAGAGAAGTTTTTATGGAACGAACCATTCGCTCCCATATACCACCCATATGCGGAGCTGCTGGAGGATTGAACTTCCAGCGAATGCCTTCAGTAGAGAGTTGATTTGATATTTCTACGTGATCGCAGTTCTTTTCAACATAATCTTTCAGCTCCCTATCTGCACCAACAAAATTAGTACCATTATCACTTCTGAATTCTATTGGTTGAGCTCTTCTCGCCATAAATCGTCGGATAGCCAAAATTGTTGAGGATGTATCCAGAGATGCTGCTATTTCAATATGGACAGCTCTTATACTGAGACATGTGAAAAGCACACCATACCGTTTTTCCACTCTCCTTCCTATTGAAACCGTCATAGGTCCGAAAAAATCCACTCCTGTATAAGAAAATGGATAAACAAAAGGTTGTAATCTATGTTCTGGCAAGTAACCCATCATAGGAACTTTTGGTATACATTTATATCTCTTACAACCTTGACAATTTCTAAAACATTTTTTAACGGCAGCCCGTGCATGTAAAATCCAAAATTGCGATCTTAAATTGTTTAACACCGTTTCAACTCCTATATGGTTAGCTCTTTCATGATAGTGTTGTATAATCAATTCGGTTATTTTATGTTTAGGATCAAGAATTATTGGGTTCCTAAAATTTTCTCGTAGGCCTGATTGTTCTCTGAAGAAAAAACGTCCGTTCATCCTTAGCAAATTATTTTCATCTAAAAATGGACAGAGTTTGAATAGTTTATTATTTTGCGTGATGTTTTTGTTTGTCTTCAGGTTAGCTAATTCAACTCCAAAGCAATCTAGTTGTACCTTTTGTATTAAAAGATTAAAAGCTTCATCTAAAAAACGATCTTCGAGAGTTATATCCCTAAGTCTTTCTTTGTTTCGTAATTTTAAGATATGAGTTGCTAATAAAACCCAGGCAGTACTTCGAAGTAGTCGCACCCACTTAGAAAATCTGCACTCATCCGGTACAGCTACAAATCTATTTTCAACTGAGTCATCTACTACAACACAGGTGATTTCAATGGACACATTTGGTTCTGGAGGCCATTCTTCAGTAGGCATTTCTAGGAATTTTGGACCCGATAACCAAATCGAGAAATCAAAGTTTCGACTTTCCTTAGTTGCCATATCAGCAACGTTAAGCTCAGAAGGTACCCAATGCCACTGCGATATTTCTGAGTTCTCATGTATTTCTCCTAATCTATTAGCAACAAAAACGGGGAATCTTCGACTTACTGATCTTATTTGCTGTAAGACCACTAATGAATCTGTCCAATAATATATATTGCGGACAGAGTATTCTATTTCCTCTATAATGGACTTAGCTAATCTTATACCTAAAACAGCTGCTTGAAGTTCTAATTTTGGAATTGTTTGTTGTTTAATCGGTGCTACCTTGAATTTGCAAGAAACAAAACTAGTCGATACGTTGTCACTATATTCGGTTCTCAGATAAGCAACGGCAGAGTAAGCTTTATCACTTGAATCGCAGAATAAGTGGAGATCCATTTGCAGGGATAATGAAGGAAATGAAGGAAAGTATGGTCGTCTAATTTTGATTGGCACAAAGGAATTTAATTCATGAATCCATTTCTTCCAAAAATGAAAAAGATCCTCCGGAATTTCTATATCCCATTCTATACCGATTTTCCAGATATTCTGAATCAAAATTCGAGCTTTCACCATAAAACAACTCAAAAATCCTAAAGGGTCAAAAACGGACATAACCAGCCTTAAAACTTCACGTTTTGTTGGAATCTTTTTCCCATTATACAATTCTTCAGGCAATTTTTTAAAATTGAAATTGAAAACAAACTCGTCTGTTTGAGGAGACCAGTTGAGTCCTAAAACGCGTTCTATCTTTTCAGAATCAATTTCTTTAGAGGAAGAATCAGTTTTCAAATTTTCTGGTATTGTTTTTAAAACCTTTTGAGAGTTACTTATCCATTTCGTTATTTCGAAGCCACCTTTCTTATGAACTAGGATAACATTTCTCACCAACTGAATTGCTTCATCTTCAGAGTCACAAGAATCCAGATAGTCGTCTACGTAGTGTTGTCGCTTGATAGCTCTTCCTATGTTTGTGAACTCCTCCTCACATAAATCTGCATTTTTATTTTTTATGAATTGAGCCTTAGATGGAGAGGAGATCGCACCAAAAATCATGACATTCATCTGATACACCGATGGCTTGCCTACTCGATCCCTTCCTCGCCAAAAAAATCGTTGACTGCACCTGTCCTCTTGCCGAATGACGACTTGATGGAACATTTCCGCGATATCAGCACTAAATGCTATTTTTCCTTGTCGAAACCGCCACAGAACTGAAACTACAGATGGAACGAAATCTGGTCCCTGAAAGAGGAAATCGTTGAGACTGTAACCAAAACTTTTAGCTGCAGCATCAAGGACAAATCTTATTTTTCCAGGTTTATTTATATTCCAAACCGCAAAATGTGGGAGATACCAGTCCTTCGGATTTTCTGTCACTTCATGATCCTCTAATTTCTTTGCATAACCTTTGCGTTCATACTCCTCGATTTTGTTTATATATTGTAAAGCGAAGTTTTCGTCTCTATCCATCTTTCTTTCCATACATGCTAAGCGTTTTAAAGCCATAATTTTACTATCGGGAAAGGTTACGTCTTTTGTTTTATATAAATGACCTATTTCAAACCGAGTTCCATTATAAATCGAAGTATTTTCCATGATTTCCAAAGCTTTCTTGTCATCTAATGATTAAATATCCCCTGGTTTACTGCCATAATCCTCATATTTAAAACTATTTTTCACTAGGATTTCTAATTCATCACATGAACAACAACCACAGAAGTTGATATTCACGGAGGAATTTCCAGAAATTGGAGATAATTTTTCAGTAACTGGTCCATGAATTGTCCATCCCAATTTTGATTTTGATAATATAGGCATGTTCAAACGAGGTTGTATAATTTGGCGAGGAATAATTAAACCACAATTATCTTGTCCTAATAAAATTCTAGGCTTTGCATTATTTAAGGAATTCAAGACTTCTTGATCTAAGTACGGATATTTTTCCATTAATTCATCAATGTCTACGTTCTGCTGAGGCAATTCAAGGTCTTTGACAGTTCTCAAATTCCTTATTTTATAAAAATTTTGTTTCACCTTAATTCCTCCGGAAATTTCGACAGAAACTTTTCTCGAATTATCTTCATAATGAGTTACCTGGTTTGTCCACTGAAAGCACACGGGAACTATAGGACCTGACAATTCCAACTCACTGGCTAGCTGTTCTTCTACCAAAGAGCAGGTCGAGCCCTCATCAAAAAGAGCGAAAGTTGTCACTTCCTTGCTCGGTCCTCGAAGAACAACGGCTGCTATTCTCAGAAGAACAGACTGCTTCTCTGTTGACAGCTTGCCACAGAAGGATGAATTTTCGTGGGCCAACGTTTCTTCTGGTACCGCCAGGTGAACCAAATGATGATGTTTTCCAGAACATCCGTTTACGCCACATCTCGTCTTCTTATAACAGCGTTTATAACTATGTCCTAAACATAAACAAGAAAAGCATAATTTCAGGTCTGAAGCAGCTTTTCTGCGTGCTACAATTGTTTTTTCGAGGAATGTCTTACAATTCCCCACATTATGTCCGTCTTCTTTACAGACTGGACATGATTTTTTGTCGAAAATTTTGTCAGACTTATTTTTCAAAGTGAAAATTGTTTCTTTCTTAAAGTTCACCTTTGATTTTGAAATTGGATTAGAAATCGATGCCACTGCTCCTATTTCATCCTCATACCATGCCGCGAAGTCTTCTAACGAAGTTGGTAATCCCTCTTTGTCTCTTTGCAACTTGCACTTACCCCAATTGTACTTCTGTATCGGGGCAAGCTTCTCTACAATTATTGCCATAAGTTCTGGATTGAACAAATACAATGTGCAATTAATATTTCTCATAGTCGTAACTAAATTATTAATAGCATTCGAAAATGCAATGCAAACATCTAATTTATCTTCTTTGACAAACCCAAATTTTTTAACCTTTTCCATTAAACTCAATATTATCCAATCAGCCCTGCCAAAGTTCATTTCTAACATTTTCATAATTTTGCTTACATTTTCAGGTGAACTCAAAAGTGGTTTGATAGTTTCACGTGCTTTGCCTTTCAAACTCCTATCCAACCTCAATAAATTATCGTAATCATTCAAACCATAAACCTCAGAAGATCTCTTAAATTCGCTAAAGAAAAGAGGCCACTCTGTGAGCTCTCCTGAAAACAAAGGTAGCTCTTTTAGTTTTTGACGTTCTAGTATTTTTGTTACATTTTCTGTGTTTTTAGTGCAATGTTCTACTATATTTAAAAAAGCATCAGACCTCTCTTCAAACTTTCCTTCCCAAGGAAAGACTGGATCTGGCTTCCTTTCAGAATTTGCCACTCGGTCAGGATCACATTTACGTATCCAATTTCTCACCTGATCTTGATCTCTATACATACTTCTTTCAGACATATTGCCTTGTGAACCATAATCAGTGACACCTTCCTCTTCGAGCATTTTCATCTTCAGCTCCAATTCTTTGAAAGCTATTTCTTTTTTGCTTCGAATCATTCGCAATCGTTCCATGCACTCCTCATTTTCGAACCTTTCTTTCAATCGTAGAGCCTCCATTTCCAAATTCAGTCTTGACGTAGTGCTTCTTACTCTTGATTTATTACTTTTTGAACCAGAGTTTGAATATGTATCATCCACATTTTTACTCCTTTCATGATTGTTTTCTGTTTTCTTCTGAACTACAGAACCTTTTTCTAACAATGGATCTAATGGACTCACCACCAACTGATTCAAATCAACAGATTTTGCCCTTTCAGCTTCATAATTCTGGCCATTCCTAGACAACATTTTATCACTCATGTTCCCCGAGACCAGTCCGCTCTTGCCAACATCTGCACCTAATCGAATCGGTGGAATACCCTTGTTTACTCTCAAACTTCTTCGAAGTGCTGCTTCTCCATTTTCTTTCTTCTCCATAGCGCAGTTCAATATACTTTTTACGAAGGACCACAATAAACTGTACGAATTTTTAACAGTTTATAAAGCAAGTAAAATACGATTTTCACAATTATTTATTTTCCTGCCTTCTTTTGACAATCAATCAAAAAATTACAACTATTTTCCCAGACTACTTTTTAAATACATAAAAATATCATTAATATCAAGTGATCAAATGAACCATAAAAATGCGTCATCGAAATGGCTTCAACACTGATTTCAGCACAGTAATTGTTTCTTCATTTTATGCATTAGTTCTCGAAATATTCTTAACTAAGTATTTGAAAATGAAGTGGTGTTTTCATGGCACTTGTAGTGTTTTTCTGTGAAAAATCGACATTTTGAGCTTCAAAACAACCATGACTGTGGCTTCCTTCCTCCAATCCACTGACATAGAAATCTTTAATCAAGATGTCGAACAAACAAAGCGTATTGCGAAGGAGCTCAATCTTGCTGAAACTCAATCTTACCAGTTGGAGAATATCTGGATCAAAGATTTTCAAATCGGTGGATTGGAAGAAGGGGTCCCACTGAATGGCCAGCCAGATCGCCAGATCTGTCACCACTAGATTTCTTTCTTTGGGTCCACTTGAAGAGAAAAATTTACTCTACACAGCCCGATTCCATAGAAGATTTAAGAAGACGTATAGTGAACGAATGTCGTCAAATCACTCCAGAAATGCTGCAAAATGTGCGCCATCGTTTCGAACAAAACTCATTTCATTGTATGGAAGCTTATGATGAACAAATTGAATATTTAATTAATTGATGTGAGTTTTTGATAAATTATTTACTTTACTTTGAAAAGTCAGATTTCAAGTGAATAAAACAGCTAGTCGAACATCTGACCCTAGTAGCATTAACACGTATGGTATGACTTCATTTGCCCAGTGGTAGATGTTTTGCAATTTCAAATACAAGTACGGAAATTTTGGTGTTTCGGAAGCACGAAATGTCAATTATTCGCAAAAAATTAATTTAAGTGATAAAATTAACTAACGCATGAATATTTCGAGAACTAATGCATAAAATGAAAAAACAATTACTGTGCTGAAATCAGTATAAAAATACCTTTCAAATGAGGTATCACTCAACCCATCTTCCCTATTCAAAAATTGGGGGTGAGGGTTGTAGTAGCAAGGGTTGAAGCGCTATGCGTCCGTAACCTACATCTTAAGTTGTACCCCTCGAAACAGAAATCGACCTGTCCGAGCATTTCTATCGAAAAAATTTATTTCGTCTGTAATCTCGTGTGTTTCGTTTTCAAATGGCCACCCTGTATTTACTTTTGACACACTAACGCATTTATTGCTGGAGTGGCTTCAGGTATGATATCATAAATGTTCATTGTACAGGGTGGGCAAAATTCGTTGTCCATTGAGGGGATCTTGATAACTATAAGAGCTAGAAGAAAACGGATGACAGATTTCTTAGCTCTTTTTCAGAGAAACAAAAAATGGTGAAAACCGTAGCCTCTTAAGAATTTTCGATTTTGAGTAATTAGCAAAAAATGAGATTTTGACTATTTCGAAAAGTTCTCATAACTGTTATGTCTTTGAAGTCACAGATCTGAAACTTAAACCTTCTACAAGCACTTTTTTACGTAGAATCCACTGACGAGCTCAAAATATTTTTTCATTTCAAGTCATTAGGCGAAGTTTTATTGAATTTTTTATTTTTGGAATTTAAAAGAATCTTCTGTCAGTAGATTAAACGTATAAAAGTGCCTAAGAAGGTTGAAGTTTCAGATCTGTAACTTCAAAGACAAGAAAGTTATGAGAACTTTTCGAAATCATCAAAATCTCATTTTTTTACTCAAAAACGAAGAATCGTAAGAGACTACGGTTTTCACTATTCTTTGTGTCTCTGTAAAAGAGCTCAGAGAGGTGTCATCCGTTTTCTTCTAGTTCCAATAGTTCTCGAGATCCCCTCAGTGGACAACAAATTTTGCCCATCCTGTACAGGATGAAATTTGGGCGATTTCAACTTTGGTCATTATATTACCAATTTTACCCTCCCTGTACATAAGGAGGGGGATAAAATGTGCCAACTAGGCTAAACACAAAGTTTCCACCTTGGGGTACGTGAATTTTGATATTTTTAAACATCACAGCCCACTTTTCTATTGATATTCAAAGTGACCCAAACATTTAATTGTTGCAAAATGGTGAAATAAAACGCTCGTGACCACATTAAACGCAGAATCTAATGATCTAAGTCTAAACTAAAGTATATAGATTTTCTTTTATTCAAATGCAAAATAATTCATTGTCGTTTAGTTATCGCTATCAACCCAGACAGCATAGAACTTTGTACTTTGACAAGAAGCCACTAGGATAGGTTGGCTATTTCCCTTATAAAGAATAGCTGGCGCTCGAGAACTCCGAGTAAAAGCCATTACAAGATCTTTAACTAGGTTCCACATACCTAACCTAACAGTGCTATTGATATTATAAAAATATTTCAGGACAGAATTTCTATATCGTTTAAAACGAAAAGATATCTCATCTATATTCAGGAAAACAAGAACCGCATAATTTCCCAGTTGGGGTACACTGAGAGTTGACCAGAAAAATTCCACATTTTTCCCTTTGACGCACCGCCAGATTGATACTTATTCCGCTTTGCATGAGTTTTTCATTTAACCACTCATACGCCCAATGCACCTTTCATAAAGCCATAACGGACACGGACCTTTCCTTTAATTAAAACTCGTCCATGAATTAGAGTCGTTTTAATTCCACGTCATGTGTGGCTCGTGGAATAAATATGTCTTCGAATATTTTCCGTTCAGGGATTTAATAAAAAAGGGATATGTTTTCAACACTGTTTAGTGAAATTCCGACTCAATTTTCATCTGCGTAATATGATGCCATTGAATTAAACTATTCATTTCGGAATTATGAATTTGTTGATTTAGATTTAATTTTAATTTCACTTGTTTCATGTTTGTTTCTTTTTGTTCTAATTATATTTATTCATCCTTTCATTCATCTTTTGGAATTTCAACGCTGAGAGTATTTGCCATTTCTTTATGAACACTGCTGAAGACATCCTTCAAAATTACAGAAAAAATTCAGACGCCCACAGAGCACAGGCCATCGTGAAAAAGTTTATTTTTTTTTTACAAAAATTCACCCTCATTTATTTTCTTGTTCTGATTTCAGGATTCCGACATCACTCGGACCGTAAACATTTCGGACCGTTTTTAATCCTTTTTCATTTCTGAAAAACGATATAACACCGTGAAAAACATCCTAAATTAGGAGAGAGAGTTTTTGTTCGCTAGTACCGATAAGCCAGAGTCAAGAAATTTTCACCGATTTTTGGCACATGGGAGACATTCCGTTTCCACTCCCCACCAGTGGCTATAAAAAGAGATGTTCCCCAGCTGGTCCATTCATCCTAATTATTTCTGAATTGTATATCGAGTGTCTAGGCCGTTATCAACGATAGAGTTCGGATTTTCCCTTTTTGGGCTATGACTTCTAGTGATTCTTCAAGATATTTCTCTTTAAAGTAAGTGTAGTAAGCTTGTATCGGGGCTTTTTGTACTTAGGGTTCAATTCAAGTTATGCCATCGTGATTTTCACCTTTCAAATAGTACCAGAACAACCGCCGGAGACAGCTTCCGAGTCCAGAGATACGAGTACTGCGTAGTTTCAACTGGGAACTCAGTTTCAACCACCTATCCTATCCAGTTCTACCACTTCTGGGAGTACGATTTTCTGGCTGGCATGCGAACCTGTTGGAAGTAGAAACCAGAGTGGTGAACAAGTTTGCCTTTGTCCTTATCAGTTCTATCACTGCTGGAAGTACGATTTTCTGGCTGGGGTGCAAACCCGTTGGAAGCAGAAACCAGAGAGGTGAATAATAATTGTGCATCCTATCCCCTTATCCTTGTTGGTTTCTCTTCGCTGGAAGTACGATCTCTGGCCGGCGTGCAAACCAGTTGGAAGCAGAAAACAGGGGAGAGAACCGTTTCCCAACGTCGCGCCGTGCTTCGTTTCCCCGACCGTAAAGTGTAAGTCTTGGTTCTGGCAGGCGAACGAATCCCTAACAACCCTACGCGTTTGAGATCGGATCCTCTTTTTTTCTCCGCCCGATTCACTCCGTAAATCTCCACTTTTGCATTGGTTTTTGTAGTTTATTCCGAGGAAAACCTTTTTAATTGAGTAATGTAGACTGTTTCTATTCCTCCCATTGTATTGCGCTTTTCACTTGACTGATTAATTACTTTTACTAAACAAAATAGGCACTATTGCCCTTTGTGTTCCTTATGACCTTATTACGAGTCAACGAATGAAATTTGTGGACTCGGATTTTGATTTTCACTAGTTATCACTGACATCTCAGATAACACGGAATCTTGTCTTACAGCCGTTTTCAATAAACCTATCTATCCATCGTTTCACTTACTGACGATTGTAAATCACTCTAAAATATATCAACAGAAAGATCATAGAAACGAAATCAGATGGTTTTTCTATCTTCAGTAACTGAAACAACCAGGGTAAGTTTGACATTTTCCCTCTGGAGAATAGCTGGCGCTCGAGATATCCTATTCAACGCCGTTACAACCCTCAATCGCGCAAAAATATTGTTGTTTTTTTTCTTATGCATTGTGTCCTTAGCTAGGTAGGGTGAGGACAAAGTAACAAAGCCTGTGCAGAACACAACTGGTTCTCCAATCTCGTAGGAACATTTTGAAGAGGTTCCGAGAGGTGTCAACTCTCGGTACATATACAACGGTATATGTACCTCTGTACATACATGAGAGAATCAGGACTAATAATGAAAGGCAGGATAGTAGAAACCACTAAGCAGGTAATGAAGTAACAATCAACATATGAAACGAATCTTATACATAATCAAGTGAGTGTAAATGAAAGCAGCGTACTTACTTTTGTTCATCTATCGGTACGTCGGAAGTGGCATCGAATGGAACGACATCTGTCGGGATGCTGCCACCCTCCAGAACGGTTGCGACATATTGTGATGCTTCATCCCATTTGATTTCCAGGCTCACCTCTGGTGGGATTTCAGGTGCAGGTGCTAGAACAATGGAGTACTTTATATTAATTTCAATATTTTTGTATCCACAGTGCGTCTTTGAATCGTAGATATATTTCAGTAATAGATTATTGAGGTGAAAAGAAACACCTTTTCCCTTCACCATTTTCTGTGAGTTGGCAGATGGTTGTGCAACGTCGATTTGACATTAACGATATTCTATCTGTGCCAACCATTGGGAATTCAAAACAAGTGATACGCCACCTGGTGTCAATTTTTGTAAATAAAAAGTTAATGCACTTTTGTTTGTTTACATCGAGAAACGGAGAATATTTTGGGGTTTCAATGAGATCTTTCATAAAAAATATATCTTAATCTGTTGCAAATATCTTTATCTATCTCGTGATAATGCAAATCTTCGATCTTGTCAAGATGTCAGTTTTTACTATTTTCCACAATGAAATGAACTTTTAGTCAATGTTTAAGGACATATGTAACTCGTCCTTATAGCATAATGAAGATTTTGTACATTTCAAATCAGTTATGAAGAATAAGAGGTGAATTAAATAACCTGGATATATAACCTCAAAATGAAAGGATTTACACAAAAAACAAATCTGTTTCCCTCAGACAGAACTTTTTTAATCTAGTAAGTGGATATACATATGAATTTCGATAACAGTCACACGAAATTCATTCAGAAAATCATTTCTGATTCCCAGTTCAACTTGGACAAGTTTTCTTAGCATCAATATTGCAATTTTAGCCATTGTATATAATGGAGAAGGTAAGATATCATAGTTGTGGCTACCATAAATCAATTTCCTTCTTTATGATCGTGTAAAGAGCCAAGAAGTTCGGATTCAAAAAATATTGCTCTTATTTATCAGCTGATTCAGAACATACTCGGAATTTTTTTTTATAAATCCCCTTCAAAAATGACAATTACTGCATTAACTTTTTATTTCAAACTCTCAACACCATGTCGCTACAATCTACATTTGAATTCCCAATACTATACAAAAACTTCAGAAAATTATACCATGACCAACGACTGATATTATAAAAGTGAATGGACTGTATTTTTCAAGCATATTTCAAATAATTCGGTCACTTGTCATAACTTAAAAGAAAATATTTAGCATTCGTCCCCTCCCTTTCACGAATTTCGATCAATCGAACAATCGGAAAGCCATCTGCAAGCCACAACTTTTCGCCGATTTCCAGTCGAACCTATCGCTCAAGGCGCCACCCCGTGCATGCGAAATTAAATCATTTGTCATATTAACGTCTTCTCGGATGGTCATTAAAAGTTTCCCGCGTCGACGGCCGCCTACGAAATCCGTCAGTGATGAACGAGCCCTAGTTCGCTGTCTTCACGTCCGCGAATCTTGCGAAGTTTTGCGAGTAGGGCGAAGCCGAGACGCGATAAAATTGCCTCTCCGAGGAGGGCACGTACCGGAATGGGATGAAAGTATGTTAAGTTACACTCTCTACGTAGCGGATTACGGGGGAAAAACGATCGAGAGAAAACTTCCAAGGAG
Organism: Coccinella septempunctata; assembly: GCF_907165205.1. Classification (NCBI taxonomy): domain Eukaryota; kingdom Metazoa; phylum Arthropoda; class Insecta; order Coleoptera; family Coccinellidae; genus Coccinella; species Coccinella septempunctata. The sequence continues at coordinate 21,388,597 of NC_058196.1, forward strand.
GAGGCGAAATGTTCGGATCTGCTGCAAGGAAATCTATGAAATCTGAAAATGGTGCGAAATAATGATGAAATAAGGCCAACTGTATAATTAGACACTGGCTTATTATTCAGCATGTAATTTTTCTGATAACTATGCTAAATTAGGTTAAATCAGATTTAAAAAAGCGATAAGGCCTTGCAAACCTCGAAAACTTGCCAATAAACCATACGCTACTGGTGGCAGCCAGAGTACCCGAATATGGCTCTAACCATAGAAATAGGGGCCTAGTGCTAACTAGGCAACTCAAACTCAAAAATGGTGAACCAATAAAAAATACATTCGAATTTCAGGTAAAATAGGTACTTTTTCTAATTTAGACATGTAGAGTGACACTTTTTGAATCTAATTGACGTCTTGAAACGTTTTACTTTTCGTAAGTTACGAGAAGTAAAATATCTCGCAACTGATGATGAAAAGATACTTGCTTCCATAATAATTAATTAAGCTCCCTCCGATCTTGATCTTGTCCACGCCAATGAAGTTCAACTCTATGGTGCCTCAGACAACGTTACTTGACAAGTAACGACGACGCAGCCCCTACAAGATGTTAGATGATCTCGTTTCCGCAGAAGCCATCATCATTCTCTTTTTTCACTTTGTTGAATTAACGTCTCATTGTGCTCACTCAGATTGTTGAAGAACTTCTTTTAAATTTTCACCTCATCAAAGTAATTTTCTTGCAAGTCTATTCTGGTGCTAATTTGTTCAACTCAAAATGTAATATACTAGCATTCTTCTCAGAATTGTTAATTTGACCATGTTCTTTTCATTCTTATGTAATGTCCACTTGCAAGATTATATTGGAATCTTCAAACAGATTTATAATCCTGACTAGTACTGCTCAATTAATATGTTAAAACGTTCATATATCTGCTCAAAAATATATTTTATTATATTTCAACAATTTACATAGATTTTCAGACCTCTTTAGATATTCTCACATGGAAATGGGTATAAAGCACCAGAATTGAATCTTCTAATGTTGATAATTAACCCATAGTAACCTAGTGTTACACATATGTAAAGCAAATTTCACTGGCAAATCAATTTTATTTTTCAGTAACTTGTAGCTATTAGTGTTACATATATGTAACACCATTTTTCTCAAACAAAAACCATACAATTTTCAAACAGAAATTGAGTTGTTTTTGTCTTGTACACTCTATAAAGAATGTTTATTCAATTAGAAGAGTATTTTTCTGAAAAAATCTCAGGTTATTAAGGGTTAATACTGATTTATTGTTTTCTCATGATCATCTCATTTATTTGAATACGTTCATTTAATTTATCAAGTCAACTCTGTTAACTTCTCGATTACATATTACTTATTACTGTTGTCGTGTTTCAGATGAATGAATCCTCATGTTTTCCTGGGTGGACCCTGGAATCAATAGTTTTCCTTCAGAACACGATATGAACTTCTCAAATATAGTTCAACGGTCAGTGGTAAGCCATGATACTGAGTGACACTCTCTCGTCCTGGTTCCACCCTGGAAGCTCTGCTCGGGTAATCGTGTACACTCTCAATTGGTATGATCTACTCATTATACTTGATACTCTCATTGATATATTCTCATATTCATTCATCGTGCTCGACATACATGTTAGTTCTCAGGCCTTCTGCTTTTTTCGAAACCAACGATTAGTGGTTTCCCTCATTGGTGCTCTCATAATTTATCAGTTATATCTATTATTTTTCTGATGGTCGTTCTAATCGTGCTTACTTGTAAGCAGTCCGTCTTTGTAAATGTTGTATATATCGATACATTTTTGCACTCTTCAAGACCAACGTTATTTATATCAATTATAATATTCTTGCTCTTCTCATATTAATCATAATATTTTCGCTCTTCTCATATTAATTATAATATTCTTGCTCTTCTCATTTTACTCATAATATCATTGCTCTGCTCATATTTAAATTATAATTATTGCTCGACTCACATTTAATGTATTGATTTCTTATTGATGACCAGACTTAAGCAATTTAATTTTCACCTCTTGGCCTATCTCATCATTACAACTCAGCCTTCTCACTAAAATTCATTATTCTCACCTTCTGTTTTTCTGATGGAATGAAGAGGTTCATAATTGATTGCTCTGTTGTGTTAATTTTGAATTTATCGAACTTTCTCAAAGTCTAACTCTGACATCAAATGACTTCTCATTTGAAATACTTGGATTATCTCTGTTTTTAGTTGAATAATATCTCTCTGAGTCTATAGACGTAGTTAATATTTGTTTTGTTTACTCATTTTCACAAAATCTGAAGAACCCCGATTTTGGACACATGTAAAGACGGTTTTGGTACTTCCTAGAATTCCTAGAAAAACGTGTGCTATTTCTACGCATGTGCGAGAAAATCTATTTCGATATGTGGGATAAGTGAATGTTTCTCTGGATAGAAGTGTGAAAGCTGCAAGGCTAAAGTCATAATAGTTATCACTAATAATAAATGTTCTTTAATGCCCATCGATCGAAGTCCTTCAACCTCAGTTGTCACTATAGTAAAACCGCCAGAACTGCGTTAAGTAGAAACAATTACAAACATAAAGAAAGCTTGTTGCATGAGCCACCACATTCATTAGGTAATCAAATGAACTCACCACTCTTTTTCTTCCTCTTGGCCTTGTTTTTAGTCTGCACTATAACAGCTCCATTTTTACAGAAAGCCTCAAAAGACCTCATGAATATATGCTGGGTCTCAATCAGATCCTTCAGATACTGATCCGACATCTTCAGCTCATCAAAGGTGAGGAGTAGAGTGAGCACAAGTTCCCTGTATTCCAACACGTAAAAAATGTTACTCTTGATGACCTTGCTTGAATCGCGGACTGTGCCGTCCGGCGATTTATCCATATAACAGAGAGTGAGGAGCAGTTCCCGGTAAGCCAAAAGGGCGATGTGGAGCCGCCTTGACCATGCCCTCAATTTTTTCTTGTCGGTTTGTATCATGTCGAAGAAATTCTCCATGTGTTGTTGGACGTAGTGGAAGGTTTGGACCGACAACGTTTCGCTGCAAGCAAAAAAAATTTTCATGAAAATTGAGTTCATCTATACTGCTCAAAAATTGACATTGACATGTAGTAATATTACTACCTGTATACGAGAAAACAGACAGAAATAATTTCTTTTCGAGAAAATGCTTCGACTTGTCGATTTTTCATTCAAGGGGGACAACTCTAAAGATTAAATTCACGATCATATCGATCAAACCTTAGTGTAACAAGCCCAATGCCTATATTTTGAATTAGAGAAGGGTTAAGTTAAGTTAAGTTATCATTTGAAAAGTCTGTCTCTTCTGACTTCAGCATATTTGATTTTTGTCCATTCAATTCATTCGTTTTCGAGATATTCAAAATCAAATTTTGTATTGTAGGTTGTGGTTGTTTGATTTAAGATGCAGTGTGATTCAATCAAATTCTCGCTAATTTATTCTGTGGTTTCGGTAATAATCGATAACTGCCATACACCAGGCATCAAAATATTACTGTTTGAATCTTTCATTAACAATTGTGATAAAAATGATGTATTCATTGGCAGAAAAAATTGGAATATATTCTGTATTTTTGAAGAAAAAATGGTATAGGGAAAAAGTGTTTCTTTTGACCTCAAGAATCTACTGTTGAAATATTTGTACGAGTCAAAGCCCTGTATAAAGGAAAATGAAAAACTATTTTGCATATCAACTGGTGTATTCAGTTGAGTAAAAGAAATACTAATAATTCGATTCACTCCCAGCATAGCATTTAAATTTCCATAACATAAAACAGTTTTTTAACCAGTGAAAATAACTTACCCAGCAATTGGACAGAAAGATCTACCTACCAGTTTAGTTACTATACGCTTCATTGGAGCGTCCATGCAATTGGATTCCCAACAATTATTTGAACCGCTCATTACTATTTGTTAAAATAAATCCTCAGGAAAGTAATTAATGGTTATCGAAATACCGAATCATTAATGGTACCAATCATATAACATAAAACTAATACGTCCTCTGAAAGGTGAAAATCCGCGTAAAATTAACTACGAATTATAATGGCAAATTAACATTGTTGCATCGAGTTACCTCAGTCGGATAGCGAAACATTGATGAATTATTGTACTCGTTACCCTCTATGAAACGCCTGCTTCGTTAATAATCGAATGGACGTCATTCGTTATATCGAATATTCAATTACAGTATGTTTTGTCGAGTTTCGCTGCAATTATTCAAATGAACAACGGGCCGCATGCCTGCGAACGGCATTCATTTTCGAGGGATGTCAATTGCGGAAAAAAGTTTTCCTTTTCGACAAGATGTGGCAATTTTTTGTGTGCTCGTATTTCGTTTCCGTCGGAACCTGGAAGGGAGTTGACTATGAATGATTACCCTGTATTAGATTCCTTATTCATAAATTAAAGAAAAGGGTAGAAATTTAACCAACAACCTTACTTACAAAATCTTGCCACCTCCGGTGGAAACAGCAGAAATCAAACGGCTATCTTCAGTTTTTCTATTACATCAATAGACATAATACGAGGATATATTGAGAAATGCTTAGCCTACTATAGAACCAGACAAAATTTCAATGTCAAAATATTTTATTACTCAACATATTCTCTTCTTAATTGGATATATTTATTAAGCCTGTTTGCAACAGCCGAGAATTCTCTAGAAAATTTACTCGAGATTTCAGGCGCCGTGAATTATGTACCGTTACATACGCACTTTCGGTAGAATTCTCTGTTCAGTTGCGTACAAAATAATCTCTGCCGTTTTCTTGCGAGAATTTTGTAGAGAATTCTCGGCTTTACAGCAAACCTGCAACGTCTTTAGACCTTTCAAAAAGAATTTTTCTTCTTGCTCTGCAAACCACACTTCCACAGCTTTCATTACCTCCTCGTTGGAAGAAAATTTACGACCATTTAAACTATTTTTCAGTTGAGGAAAGAGATGATAGTCGGACGGAGCCAAATCTGGTGAATAAGGGGGGTTCTAGTAATTCAAACTTTGAATCACGAATATTTTGCATGGCAACATGAGATTTGTGTGCAGGGGCGTTGTCCTACAAAAACAAACCACCTTTGGAAAGCTTTCCGCGTCTTTTCTCTTTAATTTTTCAGTAATGTCGAATAGTAATCTCCGGTTATTGTTCTACCCTGATTATCAATCATGATTAGTCCATGGCAATCCCTGAACTGAAGCAAGAACTTTTCCAGCAGATTTTTGGATACGAATCTTCTTAGGTCTTGGAGAACCAGAGTGTCGCCATTCCATCGATTGTTGCTTTGTTTCTAGATCGTAAAAATGTACCCAAGTCTCATCCATACTAAACGCTTCGGTTTAAGAAGTCTACATCGTTTTTAAATCGAGCACAGATCAAACGCGATGCTTCGACCCTTACACGCTTTTAGTTAACATTCAAACATTTGGGGATCCATTTGCAGCAAATTTTTTCACACACCCACACAGAAACTGGCCTTCCCGATCAGTCATCATCTTCTCTCTTTTGAAGCTTGCAGTCCAATTTTTCCCGGTCGCATACGAAGGACATTGATCACCAAGGGTATTAAGCATACTTCGTAAATCTTCTTACCTCTTAACCCTTAAATACAGGTACTTGATGATGGCTCGATACTCCAATTTTTCGAGTTTCACAATTTCGGTGGACATCTCCTTTCTTTCAATTTATTGCCTAACTCTGGCTTACTTTTTTGTCCTCAAACTTAACACTGACACTTCTAATGAGTTATTGTTCGTTGCTATGGTAACGCAATATTTTTTTATGCATGGAACTGGTCTAGGCTAACTAGATATCAATACATCCTCGTACAGTGAAACTAGTAGAAGGCAGAGGATAATGAATAATACCAAGTTGCAAATAAACCGGTGGCGAAGATAGGGATGGTCAGTTTCAGCAATTCGGTAAGAAAAGTAGTACGACCCTTAACAAAATTAAATATGGGAAAGAGTCGTCTTCATAGCGAACGTTCAGTGGAAAAAGTTATTTTCTTAACAAGTGCGAAAAGTGATACTTTACCGTACGAAACTGCATCGTTCGGGCAAGCAGTTGAGTGCGGCAAAAATGAACATATCAGAGAACGAGAAAGAATTCACTCAGCGCCAGTTATTGAGACTTCCAAACTCATTCAAACAGAACAGAAGCGATCGATATTTTTAGACTGCAAGATGAAAATGTAGAGATTAGAATAAATAGAGAACAAATGGCAGTAGCTGAAGTTCCCATATAAGGGAAAATCCACCAACACAAGGGAATGAGCAAATATACAGAAAATTAAAACTTAAGACTGTTCTGTTAAAAATATATTATGCTCAGAGAGAACAAGAAGCACATAGAAATTACGTTCATTCAAACAACAATATGCGGCACAGTTTTGCACAATCAGTGCAAAACTGTGAGGAATACCGACAAAAATTAAAACAAAACAACCAAAACCAAATGATGAGAATAAATCGGTAGTGCTTTGGCAACGAAGCATAATGTTGACAACACGAACTCTAAGGAATTGCTCGGTTTGGTGCTAATTCCAAAGAAGGCGCGGCTGATCGGCCGTTCGTGACGTTATTTCAGAAATTCGGCGAATCGAGTATATTTTACGGAGAATGAATTTGATAGCCTTCTCTAATCTACAAACCTCCTTCTGGTGGCCCATAGAAGCCTCCATCGAGCCAAGAATCGATGTTTCTCACCAGCTACTCACCTGACCAATTTAACCTCAAACTTGTGCGCCCTGTTGAACTCCATAAAGAATCTGATGGCCCAGAGGTAATACGAGGCGTCGTGCGTGTGGGACTTGGCTCGGACGAGCTGATCCTTCACGTGGTACATGAGAGTGTTGTAGCCGCCGTTCAGGAATTCGACGCAGAACTCTTTGAGGAACAGTCTTATGGAGAAGGCGGAACGCCTCTCGGTGGGCTCCAAGTGTACGGGCAAACGGTTTCTAGGCGTGCGAGGTTTCTGCTTTTCGGAGTCGAAGGTGAGTGCGTCGAGACGACTGAGGGGCTTGTGGTAGATTAGGTCGTTGTCGCTGATGGCCTTCATTGATTTGACGACGAAGGTACCACCGAATCTTGAATGCCTGAAAAGGAATAACATCGAATGAGATGGGTCATTTTTATGTTTATCAGTTAGTATAACATCTTTGTAGTATTCTTGTATGACAATAAAGAGTTCTAGTTGTAACACTATTGATATCAGTTTGATAATACGTAATAATATTGGCCTATGTGTATACACAAACGAAGGAAGAATGAATCATAGATTAAAAACCGAAACAACAAGCTTAAATGGCACTAATGTAAGTACAACAGTGACACAATTAAGACGAGGGGGAACACTCCAGTGCCCTTTGCTCATCTCATTTTCATGATATCCAATAGCTGCGCTCTCCAACACGTCCATGAAAATATTCTTCCAGTGGAAAACCTCGACTCACCTGGCACCGCTGTAAATCTTCGCTTTCTGCTGCTTCTTTATCGCCTCTTTGTGCCTTATCGCCAACAGTTCGCCTTCGTCTTTCACTTTCTCTGCGTGATTTCTATGAAGTTCCGTTTTGCCGAGCTCGGTCGGGTTCTGTTCTTTCAGCAAATGCGAGAGGATTTCCAAGACGTGCATGTGATACGTTTGTTCGTTCGCTGACGATGACACGTATAAAAGGATATCCAGGATGCCCGATTGATGCATTGCCCACAACACCTGAAAGAACAACGATTTTTTTATCGTGCTACGATGCAAATTGAGTGGAGGAGGAGGGTTTTTTTACCTGATCATGGGTGTTAGCATCGTTGTCGGGTCTTCTTTCTAGGGTACGATCGGCCGGAACATAAAGGATGTTTCTGATCAACACAAGAATCCTTTCGATGATTAGACTCGTTTCATCACTACGCTCAGCATGATCCTGAAAAAAAAATCTTCATATCATCAGCTCAGTTACTTGACATAAATAGAAAACATTGCATGGGATTCGTTTGTTTACGTTATGCAAACTTTCAAAGGCGATAAAATAGAAAAAGCATTGACACTTGGCTGTCCAAAGAAAAATTTATTTCCTCAATATTTCGAGTAATACAGTTTGAGACTAATATCTACATTATGGGGCTGTAAAATAAAGTTTTGAAGGTTAGTTCCAAATTGGAGTTCATATGGCTATTAGTTTCCAAAATGCAGATCTTTTTTTTATTTTCTAGTAAAATGATACCCCTAAACTTCATACAAGTATTCCTAGACGAACAAATTTCGCAATCAAGTGTTGGGTAGTCTCCCCTTCACGGACAAATGATTGACATTTGCTGGCGATTGACAGTTGACGAATGAACTAAATGAACAATAATATTAATAATATCTCAATATTGATTTTACGTTCTCAAGGTTCAGCATTTTGGTTGTCAGTACCTAAGTTGATTCTTGTGTGTCTGAATTATTGATGATGACTATATCAATTTTAAGTACTATATGTGCAAATCACGATTGCGCTTCGCAATTTTCTATGCTCTTTAAATTTCAGTCAGACGGTAAGTTTTGTAACTTACATTTACGTTAAAAATGCAATTAGTAAACGAAATTAATTCATGCATATTACCCGCCGATAAGTAAATCAACAAATGTTACAATCTAAACCAAGCTAACAAACTACCACCACTCAAAGTATTAACAGAAATCTATTTCGTCGACAAAGAGTAGACGCATCTACTTTTGTTTTTATGAAGGCAATTAGTCTTGCGCAATTTTCAGTGCGACTTGCATTTGCAATGACGATAAATAAGTCGCCCTTTAGATGGCACACTGTGTTGGCAAATCCTCAACTTTATTTGTTTATACAACAGACAGATCCAAAAATGTTGTTTAGAAAGAGGCACTGCAATTAAAAAAAGTCATATGAAAAATTTACATAATATTTTAAGTATAAATGTGAACTCAATCAACTTTTTAATGAAAATTTTCACTTTTTATACTATTCCAAAATTATTTTTTTCCATTTCTCATTCTACTTCCAAGTATTAAATATTTTCTCGCTACGGCAGGACAATGTCTGCTGATTCAGCTAGTAACAACGATACAATTTTTCATTAGTGAATTTTGACAGCAGAAAGTATCTGAAAAAACGAGATTCATCAATAACTCGAGCTTGCCACGTCGGAAAAAAAAAACGGTAGAAAATGGAGCGTCCGCAGATCCCTTTTCACTCAATTTTTTCCGTAGCGATAAGATTACACCACCATTTACGGCTCGTGTTCCTCTTCAACCCTTCAATCCTCCATTTCCGCAAGGAATCCAACCATGAATACTTCATTACCCCGAAAAATCCCCCTAACGACACACTCCGTCCGTGACTTCATAACGTCTAACTGGACGGACATTCTAATTAAAATAGAAAACTTCCTGCGCCAGAAGCGGCAGGACTTGTAGGAGAAAAAAACGGGTTGGTCCCAAAGCAACTGAATTAATTACTAAGGCGCTCCGCCGACGTACGTCATAACTTAGTTAGGAACTTACTTTCAACAAGTAGCCCGCAAATTTGGGTCTGATGAAAATTAAACGGACCAGAGAAATGGCTCGCTCTATTTTGCATCGATTAGTTAGTTCTTGATACGAAAGGATGTCAAAATTTGTAAGGTTTTTCACTACTTCTTTCTGAAACTTTATGTGAAGTTCACTCCTTTGCCATTTAGTTTTTCGAAGTGGTGCATGAAAACTTTTTTCGAATATTGGATTGATGTCGCCGTTACTTGATAGAAATTCGTAATTGAATTCAAGACTAGACACAAAAATAAGTTTTCAAAACACGACACGTGTTTCGCTATCACAATAGCATCTTAAGGTGGGTGAACGTATTTGGTACCGAATGAAATATAGGGTATTTTCAAAGGTGAGGCTTCATTTCACAGAAGATGAAAGTTAAATTATAACAGTTTATTCGCCCCACCAGACAAACAATATTTGTATAGGATACATAAATAAGAAAATATTAAACAAAAAAGGAAAATTAAATTAAACAATAATGTATAGTAATGAAACTGAAATACCCATATCAATTGTGAAAGCATCGCTAGACAAGAAGTGATCTCTTGTGTTTCTTGAAAGATGATTCAGGTTAGAGTACCCTAAAGAATAGTATACTCCCAATAACGAGTGCAAAAACAACATATTCTCAAAGATCTGATGTCATAGTCATAACACTATATAACTTTCTTCAAACATGATCAACATGATTCATGAAAATATATAATAGGCTTGTTCGTAGAGTGGTTTACAACGGTTGTGAACTATACAGAGTAAGCGCAATTCCATTTTAGGGCGACGAAAATCCATTGGCGCTTGCTCTGTACAGTTCACAACCGTTGTGAACGGTGAATGGTATAATTTGGTAGATCTTTCACAAAAATAAGAAATAATAAGGGTCCTAGAACAGTTCCCTTCGGAACACCAATAATCACGTGTACGCCTGTCATACTGCAGATGAGCAACAATGAGCAAAATGCATTTAATTTTTGGTACTTTTAACCAACATTAACTCCTCTGAAGCAACTGTATATTATGTGTCAATCATTTAATTTTCTTCCATAGCAAAAATGAATATATTTGAAAACCTCTTCATGCGAATTACTGTTGAAAATTGATCGATGCCCCCCTCCGACCTTGCTCTTGTCTACGCTACTGAACTTCAAGTGCAACTCAGATGGTGCCTCGGTCGACGTTACTTGACAGTTGACCGATCGAACCCTCTCTCAACAAGATGACAGATCTTCCCGTTTCAGCTCGAGCGAGTATCATTCTCTTTGTTCACTTTGTTGGATTCACTTCTAATTAAGTTATATATTATATATTATTGTAAAACTTCTAGAGTTAGAACTGTTCATCTCATCAAAGTAATTCTCTTTCAAGGCTTCTCATTCGATTATGGTGCTGAATTGTTCTACTCAAAAAGTAACCAACCCTCAAAATTATAAATTCAATCATTTTTATGTTCTTTTTATTCTGTATGAGATGAATCCACGTGCAAGATCATTTCAAAATCTTCCCAAAGATTTATAATCTTTACTAATACTTCAATTGATATGTTCACAAGAGTCAACTCAATTATGCGTACTCCGGAATATATATTTTATTATTATTTAACAATTCACATAGATTTTCAGACCTCCCTAGATTTTCTCACATGGAAATGGGCATGTAGCACCCGAATTGAACTTTTTCATGTCTTTTTCATTGATAATGAATGCTTATTTGTTGTTTTCTCATGCTCAACTCATTAATTTGAATAAGTTTATTTCATTTCTCAAATCAACTTTGTTGTTAACCATTCACTTACAAATAACTAATTACTGTTATCGAGTTTCAATGACGAATCCGCATGTTCTTCAAGGTGGCCCCTTGAGTTAGTTGACACGATGTGAACTTCTCTGAAATGGTTCAACGCTCAGTGGTAAGCCATGACACTAGTTGGCCGTCTCTCGTCCTGGTTCCACCATGGAAGGTGTCTGCTCTGGTAATCGTGTACTCTCTAAATTGGTATGATCTCCTCAATATACTTTGTATTTTAATAGATATATGCTCATATCCATTCATCTTGCTCGACATATAGATTAGTTCTCAAGCCGTCTGTTCTTCTCGAAACCAACGATTAGTGGTTTCCCTCATTAGTATTATAATTTTTTACCTCTCATAATTCATCAATTATCTTCTATTTTTCTGATGGACGTTCTAGTCGTGCCTACTTGTGAGCATTCTGTCTTCGTAAATGTTGTATGTATTCATTGATGAATTTTGCACTCTTCAAAACCAACGTTATTTATATTACTTAATATTCTTGCTCTTCTCATATTTAAATTGTAATATTCTTGATCTACATTTATTCAAATTATAATATTATTGCTATACTCAAATTTAATGTATTGATCTCGTTGATGACCAGACTTATCATCAGCATCATTATTACAACTCAGCCTTTTCATCAAAATTAATTATTGTAACCTTTTTTTTTCTGATGGAATAACGAGGCTCTCGTAATCAATTATCACTGATTGCTCTATCACTGTAAAAATTGTGTTGATTTTAAATTTATCGAACTTTCTCAAAGTCTGACCTCAAATGACTTCTCATTGAAACTACTCTTGATTATCTCTGTTTTTAATTGTATAATGTCACTCTCAGTTTACATTTGTTGTTAGTATGTGTATTTATTACTGTATTAGCTTCATGCGCATGACTTATTCATTCTATGATTGTGGACGATATACAATAAATGTTTTTACAAGATCATATCCAACTCAATTATCTGGTAACAGTCCACTAGTTTACTTTTTTACAGAATCTGAACAACTCCGATTTTGAACAGAATCCTTTCAATCAGTTTGTATAAACATAAATCACAATTTTTTGAAAAAATTGGATAACTGAAAAACCGTTTTTCGATATCCACCAAAGCCTTTTCGAAAACGCGGATCGGCATAATCCTGGCGAAGTAAAGCTCAATAGCTTCGAAATTGCTACTTGTAGCGTGTCCACAATAAAAAACACAATATTTTTATTGATTCTGAATCTACGTCCTTTGAAACGGATTTCATGAACGTTTTTTTTTTTCGAAATATAAGGATTGTCTCCCTCATACATAACAAAAGCCTTTAATCTCCGCGGCAGCTGGTAAGAATAAATTCCTTCGACTGCTTCTCCGAAAACATCGACGTAGAGCTATTGTTTTTTTTTTCCTGTATAAGCGTAACAACACGTTTCCACTACAGTTCACGCTCCATCTCCAAGCCAAAATTCATCACTGCCACAGCCGTGTCATCTCTAGCAACGCCCTTCCGAAAAAAAACAGAGCAGAAATTATCTCCGACATAAAATCTGCATGGCTTTACGATAACTGCGGCCGTTTCGTAGGAGACATCGTCGCCGGGAAATCCGCGCTTTTTATTATAGTTTCTGCCAACAATGGGGCTCGGTCCAAAAGTAATTTACCGGTTGCATTCTGAGAGAACCGCAGATCTACGTTGCCGAAGGAGGCCTCGTTATCTACCGAGAATGTACCAGTTTACGTGGGCAATTCCGGAATTAATTGAGTCATACCTTGGACGAGCGCTCACGTTGCCCCGAAGTTAATTGTTGGTAGTGAAGAAGTTGTACAAAGGCAAATTACGCCCTTACGTTTACTGACCGAGAAGGTAATTTCCTATTTGTATGCAGATTTTCCGAGATTTCCCCGTTCTGAGGTTTCCGGTTGTAACAAGTAGGCTGGAGATGCTGGATGGAAATTGAAATCAGAATTTATCGCGTTTCCTCGTGGTTATTCCTTCCCTTTTTATCGCAAGGATGGAAGTGATTAAGATAAATCTACGATAAAGGAATTATTCTCCGATGATTATTCTTCTCTCTTGATATTATTGAAGATTTACTCGAAGAATAGACCTTAAACTAGCTCCAGGGTTTCGTATGGAAAATTAGCTTGGCAATGTTGGACTAACCGAAAGCCAACCGTGGGTGTTCTGTTTCCTAGGTGTGTCAACTTCAAGTCTTGAAGGTTGATGCAGATGAACAGAATATGTTCAACCGTTTCATCAGTGCTCCTGCACCAGCAGCCAGTCAGTCCAATTCTATTTAGGTGTTTACTAAACAAATGGCCAGTCATTGCTCCAGTCACTAGACTCAGTTGTTTCCTCTCAAGAGCCAAGAGTTTTTTGACCTCAGGTATAGAGGACGGCCTCTCAATGAGAAGCCTCGACTGCCTGAGACCACTTCTCATGCTCCATTCAGAGAAACATTTCTTGTCTAGCCATATTTTAAAGAAGTTCTTGACAGATGTACGACAGATGAGCAGCGCCAGTCCCGGACCAACAAAAGCTGAGCAAATATGTCACGCGTGCCCGGACACCAGATAACTTTCACAATTTTACCAGAGCATCCCTGAATTCCTCTACTAAGTGTGAGTTAACCCCTTCCTCAGAAAGGGATTTCAGGGTTCCCTGACTGTCACAAGCAATATAGATGTGTTTACCGAAGTACCCTCTGCGGATATTCTCCAGTGTGTAGGTCAGAACAGCATACAGCCTGCACTATGGAACAATCCTTCTCTAGGGGGATGGACAGATTGAAAGAAGGTCCCACAATTCCAACTCCAGTCCCTGTGGGCATCACAGAGCGATAAGTGAACCAAGTGGGGCCTGGTTGGTGTGTCAGGAACCCTGTAGGGTTCGGCGATGTAGAAACTAGAGACCGCGCGGTCCCCTCTATGGATCTATGTGATACTCCACCATCTTCAGAGCCCTCGCGTGCTCTTGAATTGTCGTCTATCACGCCATTGTTTCTGTTCCCAAAACTCTGAGAGCTGTGTTTATAGCCACCTCTGTAATTACAAGGTGTGGAGGAGGTAATCCCAGCAGACACTCCATGGCTGCCGTAGGGGTGGATCTCAGAGCGCCAGTTGTGGTCTAGCAACGGCTTTGATTATTTTCAATTTTGTCTCTTTCGACATATGGCTCCTTCTACCGATCAGTGGATAGATTCTATTCATCCCTGCCTTGGTTTTGTCAATGGCTTGTTTGATATGGCTTCTCCAGGTTAGTTATTTGTCTACTAGGGTAATACCTAAATGCTTCGCTTCGTTTTTCCATTCAATTTCTTCTCCATCCACCTCCAGGTTTGTTGTAGTTTTCAGTTTTCTCTTCTGTGGTAATATCGCTTGGCTCTCCTGCCGTTGGGCTTTATTTTCCACTTGATACACCAGTAATAATTCAATTCGTCTACAGCTTCTTGTAATTTTTAACTTCTGGCTTGCGATTCCAGTGTCGTCAGCGGATATTGTCGGCATGGTTCTTCGATTTTTTGGAATATCGTGAATGTTGTACAGTAGTGGTCCTAGTACTGACCCTTGAGGCACCCCTGCTTCCATTTATCTTGTTGTGGAGATTTCTCCTTCCACTTTCACGTAGAATCTCATGTTCCTCAAATAATTTCTAATCAGCTTGCATAGTTTGATCGAATATCCAGCACATCTCAATTTATAAAGCAATCCTTCATGCCACCCTCTGACGAATGCTCTGGCGCCATCCAGTAGAACAAGACCCGTTGCTTGTTTATTCTAGAATCCTACTGTTATACATTCTGTGAGACTCAGTAATTGCTGCTCTGAGGACTGATTGCTTCTGAATCCGGATTGCTCTGCAGGTTTGAGATTCAGTTTTTCAGTTTCTTCTGTTAGTCCTCTTATATTATTTTTCCTAGGGTTAACAATATCGGCCTGTAATTTTGGGTAAATTTTTTTCTTTGCCTGGTTTGTTGAACACTATGCCTTGTGCGGTTTTCCACTTTTTCGGAAAGTGTTCGGTCCTTATTATTCCGTTTGCAATATTTGTGAGAGCAGCTATGCTCTAGTAATATTCTTTATAAGCATCTTGTGGGTGAAAATCTAGCATTACCAAAGTAATGTTGAAGTTATAGTTAGACACAGGTGTCCCCCTTCATTTGCTACTTAGTTCAGAATAGTTCAGAAGGGGGAATATAATTGGACAACTAGATAATGAAGACACCTACGAATTTCTTGCATTGAAACATATAAAAGGTGTTCTGGAGACAACCAAAACCAAGGAAAACCTAACAGCCAGCTACCAAACGAAGCTCGAAGATATAAGGAAATCACAGCTTAACAGACCCGATAATCACCTTCTCTTTCGGGATAGTTGATTGGACGGTGAATGAAAACTTCGTCATCGATAAATCAACGAGGAAAGAGATTGACATGAATTATAGTCAACATCATTTTTTATTTCTCAAGAGAAACATAGTACTGAAATCAATCTAGTTGGAGTATGACATTATAAGAAACTCTTCAGTATCCTTTTATACGCATTTGACGAGCATCCTTATCTTTTTGTTCGCAACGTTCATTGTTCATCGAAGAGGACATCTAAAGTCTATCAACAGTTGGAGAAGTCGAACTAGCAAAGTCAAAGTTTCCCTCGAAGAAATAACAAAAGAATAAATGATTCTCCAAGACAAGGACCATTAAATCTTTTTCGATTATCCCGCCAGATTAGATTGAAAATACATTAGAGTCTATAGCAGGGAGGGGGTCTAGGGTCCCATAGTCGGGAAGAAGAAAAAGTTACATTTTCATGCTAAGCGAGTTCGTGATTGATAAATCTCTCGAGGCTGTCGTCTTTCAATTGCCCCATTCTGATATACGAGTCGGGATGTATGAAGTGAGTGTATTATGTGAGGAAAACGTTTTAGCAGTTACATTTGGGAGTAACATTTATAACCAAGACAAATGCCTCTTACTGAAGTGTCGTGTTTGTACTTCGTTGCGTATTGATCAACATATTCTACCTCTTTCAGCTCAATCATTATCTGGGTAAAATCCAACAGAAAAAGCTTATGCAAAGCAAAATTATGTATGTATACGGGGTGAGTCGAGAGAATCGAAACAAATGATGACAAGTGTCAAATGTGAAGAAGACTTTTACTGAATATGTGGAGTTAAGGGAATATCAGCTCTATTTGTTGGAAATCTCTTTAATTTACATCAACGTGTCGACGACTCACGCCGTCTTCTTCAGGATGCTGTGAAAGTTAACATCAGTAAACTTTTTGTGACAGTGCGTTGTGGAGAATGACATGCTTCTGTTTCTGTCACCTAGACATGATGATCACGAATTATTTTTTATGATGTACCATGCCGAGAAATGTTATATGTATGTTATTTTTGGATGAAATAATGTATGCACATTTTTTGCCTTGTTGTATCTCACACAAGTTTGGTGAGTTGTGTTGTCCGTTTTCATCTCGGTTTTCATTGTTCATTGTCAGCTGATTTCCGTCATTCCGTCTGAGTTTGTTTTGTTTAATGCAAAAAGTTTCGAGATTTTTGTTTATTCCCCGAAAAAGAAATTGTTTGCTTTTGAACACATGGTGAGTTTTTGTATATATTTCTATTTCTAAAATCAATTAAAATTATGTATTGCTTGATTTTACAAAATTGCGAAATGTTATTTATATTTTGGATACCAAAATATAGAATATTTTTTTCAGATCCCATGCCCAGAATAAACAAGAAAGACTCAAATGCCTTTCATGTCTGGATGGCTTCAAACAATAAATGCCACACAAAAGTTGTAGGGACCAGGGATTCAAGTTTTTGAGAACTAGAAGTGTCAATCTAGGGGATCCTCTGGGAAATATGTTTGCTGCTTTTCGAACTGTTATTATTACATGTCATCATATAAAACTGCAATAATTTGATATTTGACCATTTCTAAATCTAACAAGAAATGGTCATGAAAATGATGAGAATGGCATATTGTACAACTTGCGTTCCTTTTTGTTTCATGATGACAAGCCTGTCAAAAAAATACACTCCATCGACTCTCTCTACTCCTATCGTTCTTTTGATCGAATTTTTCCCACTAAACTCGATAAAAAGAACAATAGGAGTAGAGAGAGGCGACGGAGTGTATTTTTCGAACTTGGTGAATATTATTTCAAAAACGCGTCCGTTATTTGAATTTCCCGCGAAAATTTTTTCGGGGTAGTTTCTCCAGTAGCCAAGGGAATGAATAACACTGAATTGACTACTCTCCTCTTTCCCTTTCTCTATGGTTGTTTTGTTTTGTTTATTTCATGTTATGTATTCTCCCACGCGACATTCTTTGCCTTTATTATTTCCTTCTTGGTTTCTCTGCTTATACGATTATATTTATTTGTCTTCGTTGTCTTGTGTCAGTAGCCAAACATTATATGCCAGTTTCTTTTCTTTTACTTTTTGGACTATAGAGCTATTCCGCCAAAGGTCCCCTTGTTTGGTTTTCTGTGTTTTTTCTTTGTTTTCCCAAACTTTCTTTTGCGGCCCGATGGATGGATTGCACTATTTCATAGAGAGATTGAAAAGTCATGGTTGCATATTCAATATGGGATAGCTTTTCACTTAATCTCAGTTTGTATAAGAAAACTCTGAACGGGTCTTTCGATGAGTGTAGATTGTAATTAAAGTTCGTTTCGCGTTAACAAATGGCAGGTAAATTTCCGACTTCAACAAAAAATTATTATATCTGAGTTGCACTCTGCTCCCCTATATATACTCTCACGTTCTCTACCTTTATTCTGTTGATTTGTCTACCTATAATGACGTATATAATTCATTTGAGCTCTCTCTGTGTCCACGTATGCTTATGTATATTATTATACTTGAAAAAACCATTCCATATCTTCAACCCATACTTTTTACATGTTTCTATCAGCCGTTCTTCATTATTGTTCAGGTGATCCTCCCCATACCTTCCTTTCATTTTGCTTTGTATGCAACGTCCTACTCTAACGTAAGATCTCCCATTATAAATACATCTTTCCTTTGCGCTATTAAAAAAAAGTTGTTTTCCCCTTTTCTGGAGCACTGTCACTGAGAGCATTATACACCTAATATAACCGAGTGTATTCCGTTAACCTTAAATTTCACTTGTTCTCATTCAGAAATGTCTAGTTTTTAATATTTTATCTCAAAGTATTTTTTAGGACGATGGAGACACCCCTTCTTGCTCGACATTTTTGATTTACACCACTTTAGATATAGAAAAAGTCTTCAACCTCTTCAATTCCTTGGCCTTTCTTTTTTGTTTCAAAGAGTACTGCAATGTCCACTTTCTGATGTTGCAATTCCACAAATACTTCTATTTTTTTATTACATGTAGTATTTTCCTCAGTTTAGTCGATACAATAGAATAAACAAAGCAAAAGAATAAATAAACAAAAACTATATAAAAAACTTGAATGTTAAAAAACTTAAAAATTGCCATTTCCTGTAGAAATAACCCAGGGATAGCTTAGCAAAGTGATATCTTCTAATCTTCTGTAATCCCCAAATAAGCAGCGTCATTTTCAATTATTCTCACTTCGCATGTTTTCTTCATTAAAACCCACCATCTTCGATCCTTCCTTCCCCTGAAGGCAAACCACTACCGAAGAGAAAGCAGAAACTTCAAAAACGTTCCAAAAACGCTTTTCCGCATACCGCAACTTTCAATCAACATTCAATCGGTTCTCGAGCGCATTCAGATCGCTATAACCAATTTCATCCCCCGGCGCGGGAGGTGGTGGGGCGGCGGCCGCTCTCCATAAACGCTGAACAATGTAGTACTCGCAACCGTAGACCACTTCAAGGGATGATGTTTCCATTTCCTAAACACTGCAACGGATCGACTGTCCGAGCGTGGAGTGGGTCAGTTTTAAAGTGCCCGGAATCGTTATATGGCAGTCATTTACCGTTGAGACCGTCGAGATTGTCCGGATCCGATATTAACGCATTTTACGGCCTTTGGATGGGCCTGTGAGTGAGTCCTTTTAGTGTTTAATCGGATTTTTCCAATTTCCAGTATACCGATGTCTCATTTAAACGGAATCCAATGATCTACAGGGTGAAATTTCGTTTAGTTCAGTTCAGTTTTTCTTAAGATATAACACAATGTTCTTTTTACACCAAATAAACTTAGTAACATAGAAATCAGAACACCCAGTCTTGATTTTTATTACAATTTTTCACATATATTCCTTTTAAAAATTGAGCGAAGCCCCCCTCCGATCTTTCTTTAGTCGACGCTCCTGGCCAGCTCCGTTGGCCACGTATAGTACCCCTAGCGCTAATTGAAGAAAGCAGCAGCCCCACTCTCAGTGTTTTTCAAAAGCGAAAAACTACACATTACACATTTTCTTATCATATATCTTTGTTAACACTTCGCATTGTTCACATTTAGATTTGTTCATCTCATCAAATTGATATTAGTTCAAAGTCTTCTCAATCAATTCTGGTGCTAAATTGTTCTCTCTAGATCTTCTCACATAAAAATGGGTATGTAGCACCAGAACTGAATCTTCTCAAATATTTTTCTCATTGATAATGAATACTGATTTACTGTCTTCTTATGCTAATTTATTTTATTTGAATCAGTTTATTTCATTTCTCGGCCAACTCTGTGGCCTCCTCAATTATTTATGACTAATTACTGTTGTCGAGTTTCAGATGAATGAATCCTCATGTTCTCCAGGGTGGAACCTGGAGTTAGTAGTTCTCAGAATACGGTGTGAACATCTCAACTATGGTTCAACGATCAATGGTAAACCATAAACAGTTGGATACACTCTCGTCCCTGGCCCCACCCTGGAAGTCCTGCTCTGGTAATCGAGCACACTCAATTGGTATGATCTACTCATTGTACGCTCATTATACATTCTCACGTTCATTCATCTTGCTCGATATACATGTTAGTTTTCAGCCTTCTGCACTTCTCGAAACCAACGATTAGTGGTTATCTCACAGTACTCTCGATTTGCACCTCTCATAATTTATCAATTGTATCTTCTGTTTTTCTGATGAACGTTCTAATCGTGCTTACTTGTAAGCAGTCCGTCTCTTTAAATGTTTTATTCATTGATAAATTTCAGCACTCTTCAAGACCAACGTAATGTATATTAATTATACTATTCTAGGTCTTCTCAGATTAACTATGATTGTTCTTCTCATTTTATTAACTTAAGATTACTCTGACGAGACGTGGGACCACGTCATGATGCGAAAGATTCAAAAATCTAACGAAGGGTTTAGTGCAGAAGCATTCAAATTATTCTGACGTCACGTCACAACAATTTGTGACTGCATCTCCTCATATTGGGTAGAGACTATCACCAGAAAAACTCACGTACTTGAACTAGATATCGAAAAGTAAGGAAATATTCGACATTATTTGGAAGAATAAAGTCAGATTCCAAATTGTGACTGGACCAAAGGCACGGAAAATATTTGTGAACAACGTTCGACATTATTTTCGACGACCGGTAAAGGGCTTAGGTTCGAAAACATTGGTAATAGAAGAGGTCCTAGCTTTGATTCTTAAGTCACACACTAGTTGATAAAGTTCTGTCAAATATCTTGTCTCTTATATTTTTCTATAATCCTCCAATGAATCACCATGTACTCATACGCCTGCCACATCCATTTTAACCTTTCACAAACCATTTTCATTGTAAAATCACACCTGAACAACCCTCCATATATCCCCTTCTATAAATCTCTCTTGTCGAGCCTCTCTAAATTAACACTTTTTCCACTATTTTACTTTTCTCCCCACTGAATTATTCATTTCTCGCCTGTGGGTTTTTTCGTATGTGGAAATTTTCCGATATCGGATGAATGGAGTCCTTCTAGCCCGCTCTTTCCCCTTAATCGCCTTTTTCACGTGTTTTAAATAGGAAACGACCCTTCATGTCCCCCAAGGATTAACTGTTCGCCCGTCTGTTAATGGAAGCCGGCTAACGGGAAATTTATCGCGAAAACAACAATAAAACGCCAAACTGCCGATAAGTAGGTATATGGAAAACTTTTTTCCTGTCCGACACGGTCCGATCGCCATAAATTTCCACGAAAAATCTGATATTTCCGAAGGTTACGAACATGAATGCCATCCCGGGAGAAATTGGGCTATCAATCGATCTGAAAATATGGCATACAGAGGTTTTTATTATACGGGGTGTAATAGTCAATAGTTGCGGAATTTTTTTACGTAGGACGGACAACACAGCGCTGATTTGAAACACAAAAATAAGCAATAAGCGTGATAACCCCACAATTTCGTACTTTACAGTGTAGAAAGTGTTCAATTTCCATCGCCAGGTGTAACATACTCGAGCGTATCAGATGCAGTTACCCTACTTGTTTCTGATGATAAATTTATGTTACTTTGATAGATTGAAGATGATAACAATGCATTTTTTAATGCCTCTATACACTATCGTATTCGTTCAACTTCGCGAGTAGTGTAGAGGAGCCATGAGGCTAATAGGGCTATCGGAATGCTACAGGCTGGCCTAACTCAGGTTGTTGTAGCGGAAAGTCCCCAAGTCAGCCAAAGTGTGATATCTCGACTTTGGAATAGGTTCAGGGAGACAGGTTCCGTGTAGGAAAGACCAAGGCTTGGTGGGCGACGAAAAACAACACCTGCACAGGATCGTTTCATCACCGTTTCGGCGAGAAGAAACCCTACATCTACGTGTAGAATGCTACGGAATACTCTTCAAAATGCAGATTGGGGTCCAAGTTTCCATCGAAACCATCTGACGACGTTTGAGAGAGGTGATTCTAGGTTCTAGACGCCCATTTTGAGGAGTTCCATTAACACGTGACCATAAGCGTCAAAGACTGGAATGGGCAAGGCAGCATATCAATTGGAACGATCAATGGCGTAGTGTCCTTTTCACTGATGAATCCAGATGTGGACGATTTTCAGATTCTCGAAGAATAAGGGTATGAGAGAGAGAGAGAGAGAGAGAGAGATACATTTATTCAATCATGTAACCAATACAGTTGTTGATCTTGTCAAACACAATTCATTTACAAAAGGTAAAAGAAAAAAAAAAACAAAATAGTGAGAAAATAAACTCTACAGTTCCTCATAATTTCTTTCATTTAGGAACTCGTTTAAACTGTAATAGCATTTCTTTACAAGAAAATTTTTAAGGCTATTTTTCTGTACACTGAGAGATCGTTTTTTGAATTTTTCAGGTAAATTATTCCATATTGACAACAAACTATATGTAACATTTCTCTGCAAGTATGAGAAGTTTGGCTTATCCTCAATTAAACAATTTTTCCCTCTGGTGTTATAGGGATGTTCTATATTTTTGAATTCAGAAGGATTATTAATGACAAACATTACACACTCATATATATACAAACTGTAAAGGGTTAATATACTAAAGTTTTTAAATATAGTTTTACAGGTTTCAGTTTGTTTCATTCCAAAAATTACTCTTAAACATTTTTTTTGTAGTAGAAAAATTCTTTCAACTAATGGAGATCTTGCCCAGAAGATTATCCCATATCTGATTCTTGAGTGAACGAAAGCATGATAGGCAGACAATGCAGCATCCACCCCTATTGTATCTCGGATGACCCTTAAAGCATAGCAATGTCGTGCTATATTTGGAGCAAGTTTTCCAATTTGACTCTTCCAGTTTAGCTTAGAGTCAATATTTAATCCTAAGAATGACAGACTTTGTGTTGTTTTGATGTTTGTATCTTGATGTTTTAAATTCAACTCATCTGTTTCTTCACCTCTGAACAATAAGACTTTAGTTTTGTCTATATTAAGCATTAGGTTGTCTTCATTAAACCATTTATTCATTTTTTCCATATCTTTTTCAAGACTAGATCTACAATCATTTAAATTATCAGCTTCAGTAATTATAGTTGTATCATCTGCAAACATAACAGCATTATTGTCAGTGCACTGTATCAAATCATTTGTATAAAGAATATAGAGCAATGGACCTAGGATAGATCCCTGGGGAACCCCGCTCTTCACTTGTTTCCACTTCGAAGTCTTTATGTTACCATCTTTCCCCTTGCTGGTTGTTTTTTGCATTCTGTTTGTGAGATATGACCTTATTAGATTCAGTGCTACACCTCTTATACCATATTTTTCCAACTTGGCTAATAGCTTCTCATGATCAACCCTATCAAAGGCCTTTGACAGGTCCAAACATAGAGCAGTTGTGGTGTGCTGTTGGTTCAGTGATTTTATTATGGTTTTGAGTGCTTGGTATATCGCATTTATGGTAGATTTACCCCTTCTGAAACCGCATTGCTGTTTAACTAATATGTTATTTTCCTCAAAAAACTTAATGAGTTTATCAAAGATTATTTTTTCAAAGATTTTGTTCACATTAGATAGTAGTGATATGGGTCTGTAGTTGTCAAATCTTTCTCTACTGCCTTTTTTGAATATTGGTATCACAAGTGCTTCCTTTAGCATCTGAGGATACTTCCCTGTTTGTAAAATCTGATTGAATATATGTGTCAGAGGTGATGTTATTATTGATGCACACTTTTTAAGAAGTTCCACAGGTAATTCATCATGACCAACAGATTTTTTATTTTTCAGATTTAGGATATAGTGATACATTTCTTGCTCTACAACTGGACTCAGAAAAATACTCTTACTGCAAGATTTTATGTTATCAACATTAGTATTTACTTCACTGTTTTTCTTGATGGAGTCAATAAAATATGAGTTGACACTATTTAGTATATCGTCTTCATTTCCTTGAGGAAATGGACAATCCTACGCATACCCCGTAATCGTCGCTATGTCCAAGAAGTCCATCCATTCCGAGGGGGTAGTGTTATGGTATGGGCCGGGATACACATTTGTCCTGGGAATATGACCGCCCTACCCTATAGGGAGCATGTCAATGACAATGTTGTGCCAGCCAAATTTTCACGCTGCTTATTGGTGAAACTCTTCAATTTCTAGACGATAACGCTAGACAGCACCGTACAGCCATAGTTGAGAATGCGCGCGAGGAGCTTGGTATTCCACATTTACCAATACCTCCGCACTCACCAGATTTGAATTGCATAGAACATGCATGGGATATGCTCCAATGAAGATTAGATAATCATCAACCTACCCCAGAATCCTTAAATTATCTGATAGAGCTTCTGCCCCGTTTATGGAACCAAATTCCTCAAGAAATATTAAACAACCTCGTGTGTAGTATGCAAAGAAGATGTCAGGCTGTTATTGATGTCTTGAAATGCTTGAATTCTCTGGGAATAAAATTTCGTTCGTTACTCCATTTTTCTTAACCACCCTCACCCTGTATACGCTACAGACCTACAGGCTAAAATTAATTTGCAACTTGAAATCATATTAATATGAATTTTCAACACAAAAATTTTATTCTAACTATATTTTTTTGCAATTTAAGTCAATATCCCTAACTCATGTGGAGCAGTTTATATTATATGATATTCTGAGAATAAGTTGAAAATGAATTGGCATTTAACAAGGTTAGTGTAGCTGGATACAATACAATTCAGCATATGAATGGCTTTTTGCTCAAATCAATCTGATGATGATGAGGGCTCCCCTTTTAAAACTACCTGTATGGCTTGCTTCGTGCTTTTGTCGTTTTCCTATACCCAATAAACATACCCAATTGTTTCCGATGTTACCAGGCCTATTCTAGGATCGATTGCTTGATCCTGATTCATGTAGAGTACTTCGACATGCACAACCCTGTTTCAGTTCCAATGTAACAGCATATAACTCCGTTTACTACTATTTTGCCGGTAGCAAATTTTAGTTGTCGAAAAAATAGTCGTCGTATCCATTACGATGCACGCGGGCATTCATAATTCATTGAAAATGGGCGTACGGGCGGGCAGATTAGGACCGGTGTTTTATTGAATTGAGATATCGGGCAGTTAGGGGCATTAAACTGCCATTATGCCGACTGGTCCACTCGATAGCTTACGTCGATAAATCGAACTGTGTCCGTCGAATGCAACATTTTCAGGAGTCCCGGATACGTCGCCCTTTTTCGATTTATGCCCCGTATCTTCGCAAAATTGCCGATATACAATGATTATTTATGACAAGGGGGGGAAGCGGAGTAACGCTGCGCTTACGGAAGAATTCTGGCTATGCAAAATGATCTTGTAAAAAGTATAGGGAAAACTTTTTTGAATGTTTGTTTGTTCTCATCGAACTGAGTCATTTTTTCACCAAACATCTGGTGGAATTCTTTCGACAAAGAAAAAAATCGTAATAGGGGTTCGAGCCTAGGCAACGTTCTGGGATTGTGGAAGATGACTCTGGCATCGCGAAAACGAAACAAAACATAAACATGTGGCTGGACAATGAATGGTTCAGTACCAAGTTCATCGGATTAGATGCATCAGGTCACTTTTGAGATAATCATAATAAATTTAGAGTGAAAAAAAATGTAGAAAATCGAGGCAGTTTCTTGAAAGTGCTTATGTTGGTAATGTTGATGATGTTTCCCTATTTTTACGACGATTGTTGGTATATTCGAACAGAAAGATTGTGATGCCCATTGTGAAAAAATTTGAGAATAATTTAGACGAATTTTATTGGTGACATTTTGAAGTATTATTCAATTTTTTACATTTGTCCCAAGTCTCTTCTGTCAGTTGGTATCGAAATGAGCCATTTCATATAATCGTGAAGGTTACTAAAAAATAATGAGAACAATTCGGCAATCCTAAGTTCCCATTTTCATTACCACGTAAATATCGAACGAGCCAATATCCTAAACGAAACCACATGGTCGAATAAGGTAAGCTCATCAGATTATCCCCAGTTCAATGACGGACGGACCTGGTGAATGTGTATATATTTATACATATATACAGGGCGAGTATTTGAATCGCAAAAATATTTTAACAGTAGATTCTTGAGGTAAAAAAAACACTTTTTTCCTGTACCATTTTTTTCCGATTCAGCCCTGATAAAAAGATATAGCCATTTTAGGTTTCATAATGAGCAGTGCCACCCCTGGTAAAACAAAAAAACCTTCAGAATAACTAGCTAATTCTGTGATACTACACATCTGTGGATCTTTTAAAAAGAGTTGCATTCGGTCAAAGTACCAAATTGTTCGAATTTCATACATATTTTTTATTTTTGAAAGTCAAATTACTCAGAGACTATATTTGGAAAATTCATTTCTTTCGACAAAACCGTTTGGGAGAACTATAAAAATAACATTTTTTATGTTTTTCAACAACCTGTATCTTTTAAACCGAGCCGATTCGGAAAAAGTGGTAAGGGAAAAAAGTTTTTTTTGGACCTCAAGAATCAAATATAAAATTTTTGTACGAGTCAAAGACTCATCCTGTATATGCAATGGTGTATATGCGTATGGTGTTAAAAAATAATAATTTATTGTAAACAGAGAAATAATAAAAGTTTATAACAACATAGGGAGAAAAACGCTGCTGCATTAACCATTTTTTTATGTTTGTAACTTGAAACATGCCGTACAATATCTTTTCTTTCTTCAAATGCAGTGCTTAAGTGACCCAAATACTTCGTACATTGGAATTCAGAATCAAGTTTTGTTTTTTTAAGAAATGAAAATTCTTTTGAAACATTTTACGTAAATTTGCACTTCCTTTTTTTATTATCCATCTCGAATATTCTTGAGAAAAATTCTGAATTGAATTCAAGATTTTGACGGACGTTTTCCAGTGACGGACTCCTTGAACGATTAATAGACGTCTGGTCACCTTAGAATAAGGAGATAAGTTTTTTTCCACTGCTTTGCGATAACTCAGCTAACAAACGGTCTAGGCCGTATTAGGGTCGATTTCAGTAATCATCTTCAATTTTTTTTCAACTTTGTTATTTTAAAAGTTTTGTTTAGGTGATTTCTGGTTAAACGCTTCATTCTAACCAGTTCTACCTTCTGTTGAAAAAAAAGCCTCACCTACAAATACACCCTGCATAGTATGTAAGGTTGTCATAATCTAAGAGCCACAAACGATGGTCATGTAGCAGTGAGCATAGTCATTAAGGTGTGCACCTCGGTGTGCACTGTGCAACCCTTCGTTTAATAATAATAACAATGTGTGCGGAACTTCTGATCTGAAAGTGTTCGGCTTCGAAACAGATCCGTTCTTCACATTTCACTGAATCGATTTAAACTTCCAGGGATGATAATGTTGATGTAGTAGTATGTGATCATTCAATGTACTTCGTTTATGACTTGTAAGAGACTTCCACATGGTGAATTGAAAGCTTTGGTTGTATCATATGCACTAAGTACTATTATTTTCAGGGATTCGTGTATTTTATAAGAACTGCATTTGTTACTTTTCTCGGTATGTATGTATTTGACGTTGCACATGCTGTGGTATATATTTCCAATATAAATATTCGATTTCGTCAAAAGTAAATTACATAAATTAATTTATTGTGATAATCTGTTCAACGTTAAGATTTCAAGCCTTAAATCTGTTACATTATATTCCATTCAGATTATTGATTTGGCCAAGCGGATGTGTTTGATTTACAGAGACTTTATGTTTGATAAAGTGACTGAAGTTTGATGGAGCTCTACCTTGTATCAGAAAAAATACTCACCTTTATATCTGTCAGTTCAGCATTTCACGTTTTAAATCATCCCCATTCAATTCTTTCAAATCCACAATGAAATATCACTGTATGTATGAGAAAAGGTTACAATTGATATCATTTTCAGGAGAATGTCAGATATCAAAACTCGCAAATAAAAAAACCAATCCTGAGAGTCATTGACTCCCAAGTCAAACAATCTGTTTGGCAACTTGTTGTATCAATTTTCCCTCATACATTTTTGAAAACAAATATATATATTTATTTGTTTTTTATGAGAACGAGTTTGTGTTTTTTTTTCGGCCAACCATTGGTTTAAATTAGAAGTTACCGTAGCAACAACTTTTGAAGACCGGAATCTGAGTTCGTGCAAAAATTCAAACCATAACATCGCAAATCTGAAGAAAATGACGCGACATGAAAATTCAAAGGCGCATCTGATGAATTTCCGTCCCTCTCAAGGAAAGTTCCGGTAAACTAGCACTACAGTATAAATGATTACCTCGTTTGTCTTGTATTCGGCGTCATCAAACAGATTATGTGCTCGCAATCTTCCTGGCGACACGAACCTAATTTTTCCTTAACCGTATTCTTGCGAGACGGGAGAAGAAGAATGATTAAACAAAAATATCTTGCGCCAACGGGATGAGAGTTAGAAGATGGTTCTGGCGGATGCCAGTGGCCGCGGTATTCCTAGGGTTTTCCAAACGTCTTCAAGCTCAACGTATTTTGTACATTCTTCGGCGAAGGTGGAAAAACAATATATGTATACTAATCAGCTGATAAACTAGTTTCTTCCCGTAAAAAAAAAAATAAACGATAATACTTTGGCATAATCAGCATAGCGTGCTATAACCAACATAAAAGAATTGTTTTTCTTGTGTATTGGAAAAGTACATTATTTTCCTATATGAATGAATATGGCCGATGCCTGATGTGAATCAATAATCAAACTAGAAACTGAATTACTTTATTTTTAATATAAAGTTTTCAACCTCTGCACATGTTTTCACAACAGCATCTTCTGATTTTATTCTCATATTGCATCCATATATTCTTCACTTGTTGTCAAATTCTTGTGTATTTTCACTATACCTACTCCATTTCCCTTCTTCAACATACGTATGATATAGAGACGGAAGGTATATGATATATAGAAGCAGAGCAGAGCAATATACATACTCCGCTTTGATTAAAATACAAATAAAAAAACACCACATCGCATATATTCAAAGTAAGACAAATCAAGACGTGTATTTGAAATATAAACTACAAAATACACTATTTCAACTATTTTCATTGAAAGTACAAAACACAAATCACAAAATGAAGTCAGGTGTAAGGTTATGTAACGAAAAAAGAACTACTCCAACCAAGAATATTAACCAGTAAAAAAAATGCCTTTCATGAATATGAATTTTAAATGTACTTTCAGTCAAACTCCATCACAGCGTCGTGGTATGGCATCTTAAACGTACCTCTTTAGTGAATTTGATGATCAATCGTGGCATTCGTACTAATAAACTCACAGGATGAATTATAATTATTTTTTTTAATCATTATATGATTATATAACGAATAAAAAAATACCGTTGAAGAATGACAATGACAAATGATTATATACTTTCGAAAGTTGAATCTAGGGGATAAGCGATCGCCATTTTGTTCACGAGAGCTAACGTACGATATTTTCTACAGTATTCATCCAGTTATAAAATCGCTTAGGTATATTCGAAATACTGACTTTAAAATATGTCATCGTCATGTAGTTGAAATACCTATTGCAAATTACATTTTTAAGAATTGAATCGAAAATTGCAAAAACCAAACCTGTAGCCAAATCCAAAAATTGTCATACTATGAATTTCCACATAAACTATTATAATTCTAAGTTGTAACGTTTCGGAGTCTATATCAGACTCCTTCATCAGACGTTACAACTTAGAATTATAATTTCAACGTTATTTATTTTGAGTTCATTGTCAGGCAACAATTTTTTCTAGTTAATTTGCTCCTGACAAATTAGCGCGAGAATTTACGCAGGAGCAAATCGTTGATTTCATTTTTAATTGATTTTGTTTCAGAGATTGGGAGTGAAAACCCTAAAAAGTTTATGAAGAGATGCAGAATCCTCCCAGAATAAATTTCAATCGAAATATGAATTTCCACATAAAAATTACTCGAAAAGTTCCGCCATTCGCTAGAATTCGAAACCTGCTGATATTGAAGTGCTGCCATCTTTTCGATGAAAGTGGAAACTATTGTAATATAAGGATAACTTCTACTTATCGTTCGAGTGTTCTGGCAACACCCCATATTTTGGTAGTCTTTCCCCCCCTTACGGCTTATACGGATGGCGAGAAAGTCTCGTGGAATACGCTCCTCTTAACCGTAAAAGGCGATCTTGTGCGACGGTTGTAGCTCTTGCCCTTCTACCACATGGGTATATGCAGCACTTCCACAAGTACGGCAGCCATCCAACGCTCTACTAACTACAGTTTGCGAAACACAGCTACAGTTAGCAACTATTTATTGAGTTAAATCTTCGGTTAACCTGTAACTATGGAAGTTCCATTTTTGTTACACTGCTATGGACGTGCAGCCCCATAGACCGCTATCTTTAAGTGCTGGTTTCTATCTTGATGAGCAAGCATTAGCAAGAATTAGGTACTGAATGTGAATAAAAGATATAATTTCAATAAACATTATGTTTATTTCAAACGAAATCTAACGATTCAACAATCAAATACACCCATCAGACTTTTCAGCTTGAGATCACTTCAAAGGTATATTGCCACAGGAAAACGACTTTTTTAGTTATTCTAGCTACTTTTACAATAAAATATAAGGAATACATAATATAAAAAACTCAATATAATCTTCCCAAAACGAAACATAAAAATTTCGACAAGGTTCCAACTTGGTCATATTTATTGGCAGTCTTTGCAAAGAGGCTTAGAGCATTGTAGGCATATTGGCTACATTGGTGGGTTGTCTTTATTCTTTTTATTTTTGGTGGGCCTAGTTTACACGTCTTACGTTAAGGAACAATATTTTCTTCATTCTTGCGATGGCATATAGGGCCCAAAACTCGTTTCAGCGTCATGACTAATTCATTTGGCAAATGACGGTTAATAACCCGTCTTTGGCTGTTACTGGCTCTCTGAGTCGACGAACTCGATGTTCGTTTGCCTGCAGTCGTTGGTTGATCGTTTTTCTACATTTTAGTTCAGAAAACCTAAAAGAAACGAAATCACTGTCAGCGTCAATTCATCACACAAACGTGGACGCACTCAATATATAATGTGAAATTATTCAGCTGGCGAAGTAATCTTCACTTTCAGCGTTCGTTTCGCCACTAAAACCCAAGCTACTGAAACCGACATACGCGTGGGGCACGCGGGAAGAGGGTAGCACGAGAATCACAACCTACAAGCGGCCTGTGAGACCGCATGTCCATAGTTAAAGGTTAAATGTTTAAGTTGGTAGGCTCCTAAACGCATGTTAAACTAGTGACAATTAATCCAATCGAATATACATCCATTCCATTTTTAAGCAGTATAATTTCCACATGTATCCCTCTCTATATCTGCCTACCCTCAACATTTTCACTCATTTCGTAGATCAAATCTAAAGGCAGGTTCCATTTGACTTCTGCTTCCGCACTCTTGCTTGTCTTGTTGCATAACATCCTCGATAACATCTTTATGTATAGAAGATAAATATAGATATAGATAGAAGATAGTGAAGATATTTTCAGAGATAGAGCACAACTCCGACACTTACAAACATCCAACTTTCTCTGACAGTAGCTTGTAGACGCTGTAGTATACCTCCTATAGTTTCCGAGCGGTGGACTCAACACTTGAGGTGACACCCGTGGTCTTTATTTTCATGGGAGCACACGGATGAAGACGGAAAGGTCGCCAAAATGCTTCAAATATACCCGCATTCTTCTGGGGTGTAACACTTCTAATATCACTGAGTGTTACAGTCGTTCATTTGATTATCGGATCAGTTTCGTGAAACAAGCAATTATAAACGATGCATGGCAGAAGAGAAGACCTGTCAAATGGACCACCCAAGCCAATTCAATAATCCCTATCAGGGAGCAATGAACAGTAACCGATTTAGTCCGTCCTAGAAAACTCTCCACCACTGTCGAAATCTAATAAAGAAGAAGAAGGTAGCTCGTTTGGAGTGACGCGCTTCGTCCAATTATAATTAGATGTTCCCGTCTAATTTGCGCGAAAATATCCCTGGAAAACTGGCGTACTGAAAGCGGCAATTTAGCTTCCTCATCGTCTGCTCATCGGTGAATATTCGCGAGGAAACGTTGAATTGCCTCCATACCGATGCACCGGAAAAGGTACCGCTATCACAGCTGCACGGTGAAATTTTCTCTAACGTTTCATTCGTTATCAGCCGGGATGGAATAAAAAACATTACGACAGGATTCTGCAGAATTCTTCGATTTTATTCTAAAATGAAACGTTGGTGGAGCACCTGAAACTTGCAATAAAAAATGAGGAGTCAGAAAACCAATTAGAGGCGCGCAAGAAAGATGAAACAAATCTATATCGATTAATATTAACTATCTCGGCTCTTGGCTGGATAAAAGTAGCGAGAATCAAAGGAAAATCCTTTCTATTACCTTACTCCTTTATTGAACTACTCAGAATTCTACATATACTGAATTAATTGAGAATGACCACTATAAGCATCACTATTTTGGTGTTCTTATGCACTTCTACTTCACTCAAACTATTGTATAGGTAGGTTTCGGTGTAATATCTTAATAATCATGTCCCTGATCACGTCAGTCTGGAGAGTTTACAGCATTGATCAGTACTTGTATTGCTTGTAATTAAGAAACATATTTGGAAGACGAACACATATTTGGTATGTGTAATCAAGTTAATTCTTGAAAATGTAATTTGCAATGGGGAATTCTCCTCAATTTGGGTTATCACTGCATATGCAAGTTTAAACTGACTAAGTATGAGTTTAATTCATGATTTTTTCAAATTCACCGCGGAAACTTTTCAAAATCATCCTTCAAATATGGGGTTTTAAAATTTAAATCGCTTTGTGCGGAGTTTAAGATTTGGCAACAGCGCATACAAGACAATGAAAAGAGCAATGTCCGATCAGCTGGTTCATAAAATAACAGCTGTTGATCTACAGGCGCGTACTTACTGGCGAGCTTCAACTGCAACCGGCCATAAAAATCCAATAAAATTTTACGACCTTCCTCGTTCGTCGCAGACTTCATAGACAGCCATCTTTGTCTATCTCATCAAGATAATGCATTTGTTGTCCTTTATTATCAAGGCATATTTCAGTCGATGTTGCCTGCTTGTACAATTCTCACAAAACTCTTTATACTTTAAATACCAATTTTTATTTTTCATTTTTAAGTGCTTAAAATAATTTTTTTAGAGATATTTCATAAAAAATACATCATTTTCGTCAGAAGGAGTATTCCCTATTGGTATTCCAAATACTTACCTATTGAATTTTTTTTAGTTGAGCAGTATTTCAAACACCTATGGCTTCAAAATACACTTGGCCATGATCCCATAAAACAATTCTCATGGAATATACCATATTATACGGACTAATAAATTTCTCAAATTTTCAGACAGCAAAATTTTTGTTGTATTCGAAAGACTACATGAATAATTCTATATTGACTTGTATTTATACAAGAATCAATGAAGAAATAGTTTTCATGAGTTATTGGATGGGTTCAGCAATATTTATGATACCGCATCATAGCAATTGGTGAAGGATTGGAGGATTTTTTATCCTTCATTAAAAATTGAGTTGCATCTCAATGGTACGTATTGATGATAATACGTTATTAACAATATCAGTGCTGGCTTTCTTCTCATCAGGTTAAGGTACTTACTTTTTCTAGTATGCTGCTTAGACGGGAACTCAGAACTGACCATAAACCTTCATCAGCAAATGTCAACTTGTAGCTTTGTAGATGGTCTTCAATCTGCATATAATAATTTCTTACATTTTTATCTGTAGGAATTTCCTCGTTCCAAAGAATCAAAGGGGGTGTTGTCAAGTTCACCAATAATCTGGAACAAATAAAATCGAATTGTAATTGAACGTTGGTTAAACATATCAATATTGATAATATTTCTACAGTATCCAATGTATTCAACAATCATAACTTCTGAAAGAATGCCGAATATCTTCAAGTTGTTATATGAATACAAACGAAGAATTATTATTAGTAATAAAACTAGGAGCAATTACAGAATCATCAGAACAAACCTGAGGAGAACATCGAATAATTCGGTCTCTTCCCAGTAGGACTTCAGAAGTGGCAATAAATCAGCCTCAAGAACCTTAGACTCCCCAAGCTGTCTCCTTATATCATGGTTTTCATCATCCCTCCTCAGATAACGAATTAAATCCTTCACAGTTTCGAGGGTATTTTCATCTGCATAATACTTTTTCGTCTTATCATCGTAGTATCCCAAAGCATTACAGGTCGCAGCCAACTCAGCCGACACTAAAGACATTTTCTTTGAGAGACAAGGCGAAACAAATTGGTTTTAATTAACACCAGTAACTAAGTTTATTTCTAGGTGGTTAAAATGAAACAATTTTCGGGCGAGTTTAGCCGTAAACAACGCGACGATGAGGATAAAGTTTCAAAACACTGCCAAAGTTGCCTTGATTAATAATAAAAGTTTCGTCTTGAACACCGAGTTTCACAATTCAAAAACTCGCGAATACACAAAGGAATAAGTCGCTGTAGGAAAATAGAAAACGGTTTTCACTCCAGGCTATTATAATATCAATATGTTGTTCTCGTCATTTCTAAAGACGTAACAAAATAATAACAATATAAAGCAAACGCGAAACAACCACAATTTCAAAAGTTTTGTGAGGTTAACACAGGGGCTTGACACTTCCTTACCCCCACCCCAAATACGGTTTTTAGTTCTGCAATCAGTCGCTATGTGACTCTGCATACGAAAATATATATCATATTCTCCACAGATTACTGTATTCTGACATATTGGATTTGTGAACGCCAACAGTGTCAATGTCAATATGTTTTAATGCAAATTCTTGTTTACAAACGAGATCTTATACGAGAGTAAATTAAAAATACCCATTTATTGAACTCGACAGTCTTATCAGGAAATCGATTTTCTTGTAAGAAATGTTTGATTCAAAGAACCACGTAATTATAACATTAATCGTTTATACTTGAACTAATCCAACCAAACCCTTTAAAAATTGTGTTAATGGAAATGAAAGTCAAACTGTGTAGTCAGGCCACTCCGTGGGGTCAATGATGAAGCTCATTTCTCAATGGGGTAAGTTTTTTTTTCAAACATGATAATACAAAAATTTACTATTTTCCTTTTTAGAAATCAAGCATCCACTTCAGCTTCCCAGAGAGGCTATCGACACTGCTGACTTTATACTATTCTTGGAAGAGTTATTTGATTCGTTGAATGTATCCAGAGTTTGCACATCCACTGCGAAACTCTCAAAGAAGACGGTTAGTATTCAAACAGAACACAATGTTTGTTGAGAGCAGGCGATACAAATTTTCAACAGTATTTCATTTTATTGCCCTCGAAAGAAAAGATCCATTGTGGTGCCCACTTTGAAGAATATAGTGACAACATTGAAAGCATTCCTTTACCTTAGGCAAAAACTGTTCAGTGATTATCACTTTAAATATATTCTCACTGGGGCTTTCAATCAAGATTATTTGGAAAACCTTTTTGTGTACATTAGAGCACATGGAGTAAGGAATACTGACCCAAATGTTGAACACTTTATTTCATCATTCAAAACTATAGTTATTTAATTTCATGTTAGTGCATTCCTGGGGATCTAACTGTGAGGAAGATAAAACGGAGTCGTTGTTTAGAGACTTTGAAATCTTTCCTGCAGGAAAATATAAAATCCACATAGGTCTTTGGGCAACTAATTTTTTCTTTTCCAAATTATTAATGCATGCTAAGCTTTGGCATGCTGTTTTTGATTTCTATTGCCGACTCCCAACAAACATTGTGTCCTTTTTGGATAATGTTGAAGATTTCTGAACATATAATAATTTCAACCTCATTTCCTATGAACAATATTATTACTGTTTATTATAATTATTGTCTTACGAAGATAAGTGACCCTATTGACATTTTACCTCTGCTCATAATATATTCATTGCCATAATTATAGCTTATGTATTTCCATTTTTTTTTTCCTGTGCTGGGTATATCAATATATGTATATTGTTCATGACAAGTTTTATTTCTCCTTAAAATTCGCCCTAATAATCCATATTATTCTATCGACGTCTAAAATACCAGTGAATGGGCTAATTTAAATTTCGCGCCATGCGATTGCAGTTTCCCGTTATACCGACATTTCTCCCGGTTAGTTGGGTGGCAGGCGCATGGGGGCGCTGAGGGCGGGATAAACTGTATTTTTCATCGTAGAACGTGAGTGTCAGATCTATTCTACTCTGTAATCTGTGGGTTAACAGGTTCGCGCTCTTTTCGCTGTCACCGAGGTCTGCGGTACATTTGGACTACGCGTATAAACATCTATTGTCAGAGCTGAAGAATTTGATATGGAACGTAGCCATTCTATAAAGTGATTATAGGTCCTTTTGTTTGCATAAAAGGGAAGCACTTTTATACATTCGATTTTAGTATTCATTTGCTGATTGAATTTACACCAGTGTAGAGGAGGTGTAGTTTATCTACATCTCCTTTCGACTATGTGTAGATGCACTACACTTCCTCTACACTGGTATAGCGCCAGACATCTGAAAAAGCTTGAAAAACGCAAAAATGTTGGAAATTAACAACTTCCATTTCTTCTTTCGAGAAAAACCAATCTTGTTCTCCTTCCTGTTTCAATTTCCGATCGACCTGTTGCACA
The DNA here is from genome assembly GCF_907165205.1 of Coccinella septempunctata. NCBI lineage: Eukaryota > Metazoa > Arthropoda > Insecta > Coleoptera > Coccinellidae > Coccinella > Coccinella septempunctata. The sequence continues at coordinate 21,425,495 of NC_058196.1, forward strand.
CAAGCAATCATTCAGTACGGAGAGAGTTGAAATCCAAACTGTTACTTTCTCCAAGAAGAAAACGATTCATTTCTTCCGAAAATTTAGGGGTTAGTGTCCCGCTCACCCGCTCTGTTCATAATTGCTAAGCCGATAAAATACCAATAGGTAATCGTATTTGCCCCACGGAAATGAGGAACTGTAAATTGGCCGTCTCTGACATAACGCCCCGGAAATTATCCCAATTCGGAAACCTTCGAATTTCCGTTCGAAATCGTATTCGAAGTCACAAGATTGGAAATTAAAAATTTCGCATCTTTCTCAGAATTTGATTGCTGCGTGGGGTGCTGACATTACATGGAATTCAATGCAACCTTCGTGAAGATGCATTTGTGATATGTATTTGTCAATATTGAATGTAGGTATGTCGTTTGATTTGAGTGGATTTTGATATTAAATTTAAGCAATATGCCGTGACGTCACAAATCGGTTAGAAAGCAGACTGTCAAGATCATCCTCTTTCTATTTACGTTATCATACGGTCTATTTATTTTAGCTATTTAATGACGTCTCTGTGGCAAATGTTGACAGTGTTGAAAACGTTTCTGCCTCGGATACGTTCACTGAGTTTGACACTCTTGACAGTTCCTTGAGTTTGCGTTGTCACACACACACACACACACACACACACACACACACTCTTTTTTTTGACAGATTTTCTCATTTCCTATTGATGCGATCCTCACAAAAATTTGCTGAAGCTGAACCTACTTATTCTAATACAAGTTACTGAGTTTCAATTCAGATGGAGCAATTTCCATATAAAGTTAGGTATAATCGCCTCCAAACATATGCAACTCCACTCCCCATAACAATACATCTTTCAGAGAAGAGACTCCTGCATCCTCTGCACCTAAGGATTTCTGTTACCTTATAGTCTGCCACATATATATAAATAACAAAAATAATCTATTTCAGTTATTCGAATAGCCTCTTAATTTGTGTGAAAATAATGAGCTTAACATCTGTAGGACTTGAACCCTCCTTTGGGCTTGGGCAAAGCTAATATGGGGCAGAGATCTAGCATTGGGAGGGGAAAAATAAAAAACTCCTTGGAGCAATACTCCAGGACGTGCAGATGCAAAAGATTCATGGTGCTCACACCGACCTACAACAGAATGCTCGCCTGAAGCTAACCAATACCTAACTGGGAATTGTTGGCTGCTGTCGTACAAATATCTTTTGCCTGCTGACTTGCCCATGATAGTACAGAAGATATGGATCCCCAAGAGAAAACATTCTCCTTAGGACGCCGGATTTGTCAATAAACTGACGGTACCCTTAAGATCGAACGATAAGGGAAGGAGAACAAAACATTCAAGGCCATTCAACGGTGGATTCATGCAGCGTTACTTACAATTAAAAACCAAACAACGAACCAATATCTAATAATCACCCTGATTCTATAATAGTAAATGATAAAGTTTTGAAAGAGGAACTGAAGCAAAGACTAATAAAAGATTAGGATTAGTAGATTATTAGTCTATGAACTGAAGAAACTACTCGAATATTGTATGAGTAAACACCTGCTCTCTGTTTGTTTCAATAGTTTGAAAGAATAAAGCTTGTTTGAAGAATTATTCTTTGTTTTTCTAACCTAGGGATTTGTTTTGTCTTTTCGAGATAAAGTGATAAATACCTGATGATAAATTTTTTTTTCAATTTTTGGAGTATTTCTGTGATATGATGAACAGATATGATAGGCCAACTGCGATGTTACTATCATTTATAAAGAGATTGCAGTAACAGTTTTCTTCTTTTTCAGTTGAAAAATTTGTTACATATATATTGGATATGAATTAATGAATAACATAATTATTTTTTAATTCTGATTGATTTAGAGGTATATCATTAGCATGGTTGAATATTTCCAGAACGTGTGTTTTATTCAGAAAGAACTGTTTCATCATATAAAAAAAAACAACTTTCCCTTTTTTCAACTTTTAGTGTCAAGGGCTGGAGATTCTGAGCACCAAAGTGAAATTATAATATGGTAATTTCCGTCGTTTTCCGACGTTTTCCAGTAGGATTTAAACTGTCCAAACGATGTAGAAACCCTTTTTTCATCTACATCCCTTTTCAATGCGACACACCGTGTATAATCTATTATGACTTTGTATCTCCATTCGATTTTTGCTCCCCATTATGGATAATAATGGACCTTAAGAGCTGTGCCTGAAAGCCAATGCAAACCGAAAGGAAGCAGGAACAGAAAATGAAAAAGTCTTGAACAAACAATGGTTTTTTCTGGGACTTACCTCTTTTATCTCACTTTAACGATCTCTGAAACATGCGGCCCTCACTGAGGGGATATTGAGGAAAACAACGGCACGTTTGTCGCTGTTGAAGCAACAAGTTTGCCAGAAAAATGTATCACGTACTCATGAGAGTTTTTTATTAACTTCTAGAAAAGTAATGGTCGGATATTGTATCTTAAACCATAAACGAGGGAGTGTTTTGGCCGAATTTCGGAATGAATTCAAGTTTAATATTTATATATATTTGTTTAGAATTTTTGAGAAGAATACGAATTGAATTTGAAGTGATGCTGAATTTCAGCAGTTTCTTGCCAAGACAAAAATTTATTCTTGTTTTATTATGAAGTGAATTTTAATGTGAACAAGTCGATCGTACATCGTACAAGGATTACTCGAAAAACTCATAGCCTCTGGGTCCTACAGATGCAAACAAAAGTTGAGATTATTTCATCAAAATATTTTCCTCTCAAATGGATATATTCATGAACAACGTACTATACCAGCAACGCGGTGTAATGCCTGCATAGTCCAGTAACTTTATACATCGCAGCATGCGTCAAATCTGGTAGTTCTGATTTTTTGTAGACTTGTTTATGATGTTGGCCTAATGAATAATCCAAGTTTGTGACCTCGAGCGCCGAACGCAACTTTGTCAAAAATCGAACAAATTGCGATAAAATCGTGTTTTTTTAAATTTTGGTGATTATCACCCTAAAGGACAAATTTTTCATAAAAACTTCCTCAGGACGTTTTTAGAGTAGACTTAATTTGCTACAATATGATGCCAGAGCTGTCTCAGTAGACTCAATACTACCGGATTTGACGCATACTACCCCATACTTTCAGGCGACAAAGTTACTGGACTAGCATTCCGAAATACATAATTTTCACAATAATAATGAGTTATACAGCTCAGAAACTTAAATGAATATTAGAAGGAAACAATTTTTTTTAATTTTGACATATAAAGTGACTTTTTTTTAAACTCATTGACATGACGTTTTATAGGTTTTACTTTTCGCCAACGAGATATCTCCTTGCTTTTCGCAATCAGTTAAGCAAAGTAAAATATTTCGCAACTGATGATGAAACGATACTTGTTTTCATGAGAAATTAATGTCCGTCAATGGACGATTTCAAAGGAATCTCCGAGAGAAGCTTTCAAAGACGTTTTTGGTACTTTCAATTTGAATTCATAACAACATCCTATTTACATTTACAACATTTAAAGAAATATTTTGTGAAATATTGGGGAAATATTATTTTTCGTATTTCGCATTCTTTTAAAAATCCGTATCATATGCGTTAATGAACTATTGTAACTCACCTGGTAGGTACTGTGTAGTATAATCGTGGGCTAATTGTCAATTGTCATGAGTTTAATGTGAAGAATGTTAAACTCAACAAGAAGTTGCTAACCGTCTCTGGGTTTCGCAAAGTGTACTAGTGTACTACTGAAAGAGCTGCATATTCTCATGGGACTGAAAGAGCAAGGGCTACACCCATTGCACAAGATCGAAGATAAGGGACAAAGACCTTTGGCAGTCTGAATGGAATAGGTGCACTATTTTCAACAAAGAATCAGTTACTGATCCCTCGAATAGTTCTTGACTTTGATCTTACCAGGAAAATATGGTGTATTCTGAATCGTATAAGAACAGGTCACGGACGTTGCAATAGTATTCAGTTGAAAGCCCTAGTTGTGAATGCGAGGAACCAGAAGAAACCATAAATCATCTGGTTACTCATTGCCCGATTTATAAATTTCAGGATGGTTTTAGAGCTATACATGCAGTTTCCGAATCTTTTTTGAATTGGGTTGGCAATTTCATGTCAATCTGACATATTGAATCTAATTTTATTATTTTACCTTTTTCTGCTTTTGTTTTCTCTCTATTTCAGATAAAAGTTTCTGGTATCTTGGAGAAGACTTTCTTGATTTTTCTTTTTGTTGGAGAAAGAACCAATTTTTGCAGTACGAGATGCCTTTCAATATGGAATATTTCAGCTTATTTCGTGAACAATTACAATCCACTACACTCACGAGGAGAAAGGGTTTTTTACTGAGGTTTTTTTTAAGCTCTTGTATCATACACCAATTTGTATGGTACCCCGTTTACGCTAACCTCTGCTAAAACTGTATCTCATACACATGCTATAATTATTGTTTGCTGTTAAATATTGTAATGCTCTGTATCAAAAGAATACATATATATACTACACGACAAAATTCCTTCTTCACAGATTCCCGAATTGATAGCTTATTCCGGCAAGTAGCCGGTAGGATAGCTTCTGGTCAAAAAACACAAAATAGGATTGCAAAAACTGATAGTTTCTCATTATCCTGATTTCCACTAATATATTTTTGGCAATCCTTTCCAATAAATTCCTTCATATTGGTTGTTCTATATTGCATATGTTACTCAGTAGATCTACCAGTTTAATTGTGATTTTATGCAGAGTTACTAAGAACTAATACCTAAGAAAGAGACCAATCTAATTGGAAAATGGCGTGCACGTGTTTTCCATCTGACCATGAGACTGGTCCCTTTCTTTGGAATTAGTTCTTAGTTACTCTGCATAAACTCACCATAAGATGAGAGCGGAAAAACATTAAGAAATATTCTTTGGCTGAATAGAGATATCTACTCCTTGGACCTTGAAGAAGCATTCTTCTGATGATCCGAATGAGATTATATAATTGTTTGAAGTTTTACTGAGGAGAAAATATTTCTGAATTGCAACTTTTTCCTTCCAAGAATAATGTTTAGAATCATTGAATTCTTTCAGTGATTTGAATCCTGATTGTTTTCCTCATTTTCTCTTACCAGTATTCTCCATTGACCGTTTACTGGAGTACAACCCAAGGAAAGTTCAACGACAATATTTCATATCGAAATTCCATTCGTTTCATAACAAAATCCATGTGACTAATCGTGGTGTCGGTGTCAGATGGTAACGCAATTTGTTCTCAATGTCGGCCGTTTCTCCTTCGGCGTTTCATTAAAATTCAAGGAAGTTGGTTTTGCCAACAAACTTATCATAATAAAATTAGCATTAGTGGCAAGAACGTGATTAGGACGAACGAGAAGAATTACCTCCGAGAATAAGGATTTCCACTTTTGAGTTGGAGAACTCGAGGTGTCAGTTAGTACGTGCTCGAATCTGAAATTAACTGTATTCTGGTAATTTTTGAATGGAATTATAAACCTTCCGTTCCGACAAACCTTTATATTGTCAATGATATGCTGTTGAAAACAATAAAAGCACTCAGGAACATATAGTGTTGCATAATTGATAAATTGTGACCAGTAATATATCTGTTAATTTTCTTGGGAGATCTAATGGGGAACTTTGTTATGTGTTATTATTCTGTAACCATTACGTGTTTGATACGACATCTGGGATGTACCTGTGCTGTATCCAAATTATATCTACATTTTGTGAATTTCATGGTCCCGGTCCACGATATCTACGTAACATATTTGTAACATTGTTCTTTATTTGCCATGTATCATTTTGAGTTGAGATCATGAACAGTGCATGAAACCAGAGGCGTTTTAACTACCGTCGAGGGCGCTGTAAAACGTACACAAATGTGGATTGTGAGAAATGCTATTGGTACTGTCGTTTCGATATGTATTTATTATCATTTAGACGTTTTGTAAATTGAATAGTGGATTACTGAAAATGAAGTGCAGATATTGAACGTTTAATCAAACGTTATTTGTGTGTCATAGTGATTTGCCAGTGAAATGATGAATCACTGAGAAAAAAGTGCTATGGATGTCGAATCATTTCTCGTATCTTCACAGCAGTCCTATGAAACATAATAGACTATGTTTTTATTATATCCAGTGTGGTACTCAGGGTGATCACATCAATACACTTATCAGCGATCCAATTTATTTATTTATTTATTTATAATAATCCCAAAATAACAATCTAACTAACACTTATAAATTCAGTGGTGAACTCAATGTCTCTACACCCGCTGTCGTTATCACACTCCTTTTTCCCTTCACTGTTCACATCTCGTTCAACACTTGGAGTGAGTCATCGCTTATGACTAATCGCCGGTCTCCACAACCCCTCCTTCCTTATTAGCTTCAACGGCTCAACCCTGGATTGATCGGGATGACTTGGGCGCCCGGTTGGCGGATTGGCGTCTGCGATGGTTGTGTTTTGAGAACCCTGGTCGGCCTCCGCTTGATCTCTTTCCGATGTTGTAGATTCTTCTTCCCTAGTCGACGGTCTTTCGAGTGATTCTTCTTGCGACACTTTCTTGGTATGAGAAACATGGCGCTTAACTATTTTACTATCCCTAATTAGGGTTAACTCGTTACCTTCCCGTCTCAGCACTTCATACTCTCTCTTGTCAAATCTTGGGACTAGCTCATTTGCTACCACCATGTTCTTTACCAGTACCTTGTCTCCTGTTTGTATGTTGTCTTCAATTGCCCTTCTTGCTATGTCTTCCTTCTCTTTCCCTTTTTGCTTTTTAAGAATATCACTGTCTCTCGCTTCTTCGTTGACATTTTCTGCATCTATGTCGGTGATTGACGGTATTTTGTCTTTGATGTTACGACCAAACATCAGTTCCGACGGTGACTTTCCTGTTGTGCCGTGTGGTGTGACGTTATGCATCAACGTAAATTTATGTAACTCGTTCTGCAAATCCATTCCATTTGAATAACCAATCTGAAGCCGTTTCAGGATGGACCTGTTCATATTTTCCACTTCTCCATTCGCCTGCGGCCAATATGGGGGAGTTTGCATCAAGGTGATGTTGTTATTTTTGCAGAATGTCTTGAATTCCTGGCTAACGAATTGACGCCCATTATCTGCTCGGATAGATTTTGGGAAACCCAATCTTGAAAATATTTCAGTTAAATGCTTGATTATTATAATAGAGGTCGTTTGCTTCAGGAATTTTATTTCCTGGTATCTGGAGTAGTAGTCTATTACTACGAACACCATCTCTTGGTTTGGTAATGGTCCCATGAGGTCGACAGCTAAGTACTGCCATGGGCCTTCTGGGAATTTGTGTCTGGACATAAACGGAGGTCTGTTGGGCTGTGCAACCGTCAGACAGTCCCTACATCGTTTCACAAAATTTTCCGTTTCTCTGTCAATTCCTGGCCACCATACTTTGGCCCGCAGCCTTCGCTTCATCACGGTCTCTCCCGGATGGCCTTCGTGCGCTAGTTCGAGAGTCCGTTGTCGTAAGGTCTGGGGAATTACGATTTTGTTCCCTCGTAGTATCATCGGTCCTAACGATGTCAGTTCCCAACGAAACGGAAAATATATGTTCTTTTCTGTTGTTTCCCAAGAATCCTGGTTGATTTTTCCAACAGCCACTCTAATTTCATCGTCCTCCTTGCTGGCCGTTACGATGTCCGAAATGCTCAAAGCTTTTGGTATGCTTTTTTCGATTATTGTGAAAATATGTCCATCACTATCTTGGTCGAACGATCCTTCTTTTGCTATCTGACACAACCTGGACACTGAATCTGCGATGTTTGATTTTCCCGATTGATATATTATTTTAAATTTGAACGACTGAAGTCTCAACAGCCAACGTTCGATCCGAGCCGGGGGCTTGGACGTCGGTTTGAAAATTACTTCGAGGGGCTTATGATCTGTTACCAGCTCAAAGTCTAATCCGGACAGGTAGAAATAAAATCTTTCTACGCCCCAAACAAGAGCCAGACTCTCTTTTTCCGTTTGTGAGTATCTACGTTCCGTGTCAGAGAGGCTCTTGCTAGCGAACGAGATCACATGAGGGCATTGTTGTTCATCGAATTGCAACAGCACCGCCCCTAACGCCACTGGACTTGCATCAGCAACTAATCGTGTACGAAGGTTTGGGTCGAAATAAGATAGGGTCGGGAGTTTGGCTAATGCATTCTTCAGTCTGTTGAAGGATGTCTGATGGGCTTCAGTCCACGTGAACTTTGCTTCATGTTTCATCAGTTGTCGAAGGAACTCCGTAGTGGTTCCCAGGTCCGGAATAAATTTTCCCAAATAGGTTACCAGGCCTAAAAAGCTTCTCACTTCTTCTTTTGTCGTAGGGGGTCTGAAATTTATAATCGTTTCGACTTTACGATCGTCTGCATCAATACCTTCAGCGGACAGCTTGTGCCCCAGGAACTTCACCTCTTTGACTTTCTTCAAGCATTTATTGTCGTTAAGCAGGATATTATGATTATGAAGTACGTCGAGCACATTTGCCAAACATCGGTCGTGTTCTTCTTCGGTACTGCCGAATACAATGATGTCATCTAAATAATTCAAGCAGTTTTCACAGGGGGATAGGATTCCCTCCAAGGTTCGCTGGAATATCTCTGGCGCTGAGTTTACGCCGAACATGAGTCTTTTATATCTGAACATTCCCTTGTGGGTAATGAATGTGGTAATGGCTCGACTTTCTTCATGTAACTCTAGCTGGTGGTAAGCGCTGACAAGATCCAGTTTTGAAAAGAGTTTCGCGTTCTTCAATTTTGTCATGAATGACTCGAACGTCGGTAAAGGGTAGTTCTCTCTCAGTATTGCCTGGTTTGCTCTTCGCATGTCAACGCATAATCGGATGTCTCCTCCAGGTTTGAAAATCACGACTATGGGAGATATCCATTCGCTTGGTCCTGTTACGTGTTCGATGATATCGTTTTGGAGAGCTTCTTTCAATTTTTCCTCCACTTGCGCTTCAACTGCAATCGGAATCCTTCTAAGTGGTTGTTTGACCGGCTTTATCGTATGATCGATCGATAGTTTCACGGTGATGTCCTTTATTTTAGGGAAAGTGGTATACTTGGTGGTATTATTCACCATTGCCTTTAGACCTACTTTCAGCACCCCCAGTTTCAGTGCTGATTCTTTACCTAGTAGTGAAACATCTCCGTCCTGCACTACGTAGAAGTAGGCAAGGATACCTGTTTTCCTGGAATTGCCACAGTGCTTTGGAATCGATGACTTATTTCCAAAGGCTCTCCAGCTCCATAAGGCTTCAATTGGTCATTTCTTTTTGTGTCTACATTCCACACGCCGGCTTCTTGCTTCCTTAGCTTCTCCCAGCCTTGCATTTTGATAATGTTCACGCCACATCCTGAATCGATGAGAAGTATTAAGGGCACCCCTCCTACTGTACATTGAACAAGCTCCTCTCTTGCTTCAGGGCTACTGTGTTGGCGAATCTCATCAATTTTGAAACATTCGAAGCTTTTGATTGGGGTATTCGTTTCAGGTTCTTCGTCTTCGATCGCCTCCACGAAATGGACCCTTGAATTGTATTTATATCGCTTGGTCATTTCGCCAGTTGAAGAACTGGGCTTCCTTTTATCAAATCTCGTTCGACAACATGACGAAAAATGTCCTTGTGATCCACATTTATAGCATTTGGAATCTTTTGCTGGGCATTGGTTAGAGAAGGGTGGATGACCATGCCTTCCGCACCGTGTACAATAATTTCCTCCTGTTCGTCTGTTAGACCAAGTTATTTTATTAACTGCCGATATCGATGCTCCTTGGTCATTTGAAGTCATTGATTGAGACTGCTGTCTTGCTTGTTCGTGTATCTTACACAATTCGATGGTTTCCTCTAACGACCGTTCTTTTTCTAGTAGCTTTGCCTTCAATTCCGCTGAAGCCCAACCGTCAATGAGTTTATCTTTTATGCTGATTTCCTTGGATTCTTGAGCTGTTGAACCAAAAACACATTTCGAAGCCTGTTGCCTAATCTTCAACAAAAATTTACTGAAGGTTTCTCCTTCCTCCTTTTTCAGGTTTCTAAAGACATGCCTTTCGAATGTGGAATTTTGAATCGGGGAAAAATACTCCGTCAATTTTTCTACTAGAGTTTTGAAAACGTCAGTTTCTGTCTCTGGGTCGTCTTCATCAACTGCTCCTGGTAAGTTGTACGCGACTTCTTGAAGTTGTGTTCCCCCGATGTGTAACAATTTATTTCTTTTCTTAACTGGATCAACAATTTCTTCCGATGCCAAGTAAAGTTTGAGTGATCTCAGCCATTTTTCCCACTCATTTCGAATGAGTGCTTTATCCAAATTCTCAGCGAGGAATGGTTTGATGCCTGAGGAGTCACCCATTTTCTATAGACTATTCTATTCGCTATCGGTACTGAAAAAAATAAACAAGAATATGTCTGTAAGTAAATGCCTCAAACACTTATTTTTCTACAATAAGTTTGTTATTACTATATTATATTCAATTTCTATTATGATATAATAATTATTTTATGTAGGTATATAGGCTCTCAGCCTGCTAACTGCTATTTTTAGGCTCCCAGCCTTCCTCTCTATTTATGGCTCACAGCCCACTTCCTAATAGCCTTGGTTATTAATGGCTCACAGCCCACTTCATAATAGGCTTTGCTATTAATGGCTCACAGCCAGCTTCCTGATAGCCTTTGTTATTAATAGCTCACAGCCAAACTTCTTAAGGCTTTGTCATTGATGGCTCCAAGCCCTCTTATGTTAGTGGTTTACTACAGTGATATCAAGCGTTATTATAACCGTCATGAGTTATGTGTAGGTCACCCTGTAATTGATATTATTTTGTACTCACTTTATTGGTTTTGTTTCACCTCGTCGCCAGTTTGTGGTACTCAGGGTGATCACATCAATACACTTATCAGCGATCCAATTTATTTATTTATTTATTTATAATAATCCCAAAATAACAATCTAACTAACACTTATAAATTCAGTGGTGAACTCAATGTCTCTACACCCGCTGTCGTTATCACACTCCTTTTTCCCTTCACTGTTCACATCTCGTTCAACACTTGGAGTGAGTCATCGCTTATGACTAATCGCCGGTCTCCACATCCAGCATATAAAAATTATATTTGAATAAATAATGTCCTGTTTGGTGTAGATTTAGAAATAGAGTATTTCCTCACGTGTTTCATCTACCTCATATATGTAGAAATGAATGAATAAATCATACATATTTCAAAATTTCTTCAGAAAGCAGAAAGATATGCAATATGAATATAGTATTCTTCTCATTCTCAAAACGCATAACATAGGCACAATTTTTCTAAAAACTTCTTGACCTTTGCCTAAACATTAGTGAACTGCTGATTTATCTTTTTATGAAATGCATAAAAGTGCAAATACCAGAAAGATCTGTACTAATTGTTCTTGGAGAACAGTTATCTTGAAGCCAGCAGTTTGTATGATGTAATTTATTCTTTCTAGTTCTATTAACGTGTGGCCTAATCTTTCGCATCAATTTTGTAATTTGAAATTTATGATAAAATATTGTTTTTGAACATGAGTTCATTCGTTCACATACCTCACCGAAGTGATGTGGGATGTTTTTGAATTTTCTTTTCAACAAAAATTGATAAAAACACACTATTTTGAAAAAAATCGAGTTTAATATTATATCAATAGTTTTTATTAATTTCCATAATTTGTCATATTTTTGTTGAAGTGTTCTCAATAACAAATGAAGCATAATAAACGTAACATATGGAGGTAATACATACAGATCTCCCATGAAAGAAATATTGCATGATCCGTGTTTGAACTATTTATGTTCCTCTCAGAAAGGAGATGTGTTCCTTGTTTGAGGCGGACATAGGAGCATATCTGCTACATAAGCGCTCTATATTTGTATTCTTAGTGTGATATATCTGTTATAAAACAAGGACCGTGGGATACATTTCTGCTTCATAACTGGTTATGAGATATGGTCACCTTGGAATGTATTTAGATTGATCCGGTATGTTAGGAAGAAAGTTTAATAAAAGCTAGTAAGGTTTGAAAAATGCCGCTCATTTCAGTTAGCGACATCCAGCATTCAATTTGCCGACGTCAAAATTGGCCCTTCGAGCCGGATAAAAGGAAAGTGTGAAAATTTCAGTCAACCAGATGAGTGACATTGTTAAGACTTCGAAAAGTATGCCAGATAATGTAGTTCCTCATAGAATCAGCAGAAATCGAATCCATCAAAACAACTGGCAACGCTAAAAAAAAGCTCATACGGAGAACAACAAACCTTTATTCAGCAGTGAAATAACCTATCATGTCCAGAATACCGTAGAGTTAGATCGGGTAGACATTGCGAAAACACTATTTCAAATGGAATAAAACGTTCTGATGAAAACCAGAATTAACAGTGTCAATCTCAAGTAATTATTGCCGAAATAAAGTAGGTACTATCGTTTGCAATAGTGAGTTTCAAAGCTTTCTGGGTAGGAAGAATGTAGTGTGGTACACTTGGCCTACCTCAGGCACACCTGGTTCACGTATTTCATATTTTTTCTCCATCTGAATAACGAAGACATGCGAATTTTGTGCTTTTTTTTATCTCTTTTTTTTACTCTGTAAAAAAAGTCATGAAAAGTAGTCCATACTCCAAAAATAATAACACTGTGTTACTCAGCAACGTTGTACCAGTTCATTTCTGAAATTTTCTTCTCTTAAATTATTCGAGATTTATGGCAGAAAGTTCAGCGTCGTTATGATACAATTCTGAACATCGTTTTCCTCGCCTCTTTCTCCCCGATCGGATTAAAAAGCATAACTACTAACACAGTGCCTTCGGGGATCGATAACCCGGCGAACTTTGGTCCAGGGGAGGTTATCTACGTCCTTCACACTTTTCCTCAGTGGGTTGCACGTGACGGCGTGGTTCTATCATCAGAGCATTCGCCAATGGAAGGGGGCTGTGAATTCTGTTGCAGAGGATAAATTTACTGGAATACTGGATCACAGCCTTCAGCAATATAGAAACTGTTCGTTGATGTTCACATTTGAGAGGATGTTTAACGGCGGAATGAAGAAACTTTATTCCAATACCTTATGTATTTCAGCCGACATTACGATTACTAATTTTTATCACGTTACATGTGGTTCGCTCAAACGGCTTAGGTAATAACTGTCATAACTGATTGTTTCGTCCTTTGCGAAAAAATTCGAAAAATTTGATGATATTTAGATCGAAACCGTTTAGTAAGGAGTAGCATAGAATATAATTCAACCAACTGCAATGTTACAATCATAAAAACCCCGTACGATATCAACTAGCGATGGCGATATTTATACCTACAGGACCTTGGCTTAGATTTGAGCCAATATTTGCTTGAAAATACGTATTTCATGCAGTCTCTCGGCGAATTGTTGCACTTTCGTTGACTGCAGGTCACGTGGTATTGTTTGGGAGTCATGGATATGGGTGTTCTGCAGAGTAAGTGCGAGTTGGCTAACTTTTGGTGGGACAGGTGGCGTGTTATGATGAGGATTGAAAAAACATTCCTCATGGCGGATCCCCTTTCTCGCTTAAAGACACCATCGTTCGGTTTAGATGTGTCACACTGCACTATACTGATGAGGGACAATAATCCCGAAACCCTTTTAAAGTTTGTGTTGATATGATTCAGCCTCTCTGGGAATTCCTGCGCTGATTCATGACTAGCACTAGTATGAATACATTTTTTCTTTAATTGTGGATGGTAGCAGAATTATCTTTTTGCATCATAGACATAAAAACATGATCTGTGCATGAAATACGGCAAAACAAAGGGGAAGGGAGAAATTTAACATCAGGTCAGCTAGTTGACTTTTTTTTCAAATTTGATTGGTCCACACTCACGTCTATGTCAACCGAAAAGAGACAGGTATTGGCCTGACATTGATTTCATTGATTGCTCTCTTTCTATATACATATAGCCAATTCCATGATGGTGTTGCTCAACTGTCACAGTGTAAAACAAAAATAATGAGTTAGGTTAGATTAAGTAACTCTATCTTTGATATAAACGGCAGCATATATTCATGTGCTTCAAACTATCAGTTTGCAACATTTGTTTATTTCTTCATCAATGGATGTTTCATATCTGAATTGATTTCATTTTATTTTCATTCATTAGTTTTATTAATTTTCAATCCTGGAAATGAGTCAGCAGAATGAACAGTATTCAATTTTTCATATATCAGATTTACCTGATGAATCCTTCAAAAAAATCCTCGGAGCTGTAGAGTAAATTTTCCTTCGGTTGTGTGGTCGTGAATTATTATTTTTCTTTGAATTATTTTTTCGTGAATTGTAATTATAGGAAACATTGAACCAAGAAATTCCAAGTTTCACATCCTACATAGATGAAAAGACCGCATCACCTTTTTCTGGATACTCTCCTAGGCAACCTGAGCTCTATTCAAGGATCTCTGTTACAGAGGCACGTCTAGCACAACTCAACTCTCCAAAACTAAGAAGAGAATTTTCAATGATCGCGTCTTCCCCTTTCGCTGGAGTGAATAGGATACCGACATTAAATAAATTATTCAAATCTTCCCGGAATCCAATTTAAAATTACGATATGCAATTTCCAGAGAGATGGATGAAAGTTTCAGAATTCCCGGAATCTTATTCGAATTTATTTTTGTATTCTGTCGACTCAACCATTTTTTTGTTTCCTTTCGGAAGTTAAACCATATATTTCACTTCATCTTTTCTGAATGCTCATTCCATCGTTCGAAAATGCCAAAGAAAAGGTTCATCTTTATTTTTCCTAACGAATCCTGTATATGTTGTTCAGAACTAATTGAAATTAACCTGATCCTGGATGTTAAGGGTGAAATCCTCTGTCTCGTAAAACAACCTTCCGGAAGTCAACCAGTAGTTCGACGCAGATATGTCGACGTTATCATGGTTGACCTCGTTCTGATGCCTTCCATAGTTCCATGCGAAGGTTTGCTTTCCGCAGTTTGCTTTCTGCAAGGTGTTCGATGGTTTCCAAGTGGTCCTGCTGGAGCTTTTGGAGCTTTAATGGAGAAGAACTATCAGCATCACAAACTTCTTGATATAGCTCTTATGGAGCAGCCTTGTTCAGGAAATATTCTCGAATCCTTCAATTTCCTGAGACATCCTGTTGGAACAATCAACAATTCCTCTACCCCCAAAGTGTCGTGGTAGCTCTGTTCGTTCTATTGAGCTTTCAGGGTGATGTTTATGATGTTTTGTCAGCATCGTCCTTATTTTTCTCTGTAAGGCTGCTAAATCGGTGGAGGTCCAAAGGATAATATCGAATGAGTAGCTCAGTGCTGAGCAAGCGTAGGTATTAATCGCTTTGGTCAGATTCTTGCCGTTTATATCAGTTCTCATGATCCTTCTAAATCTTCGAGTGAACTCCTCCGTCAATTCTCTCTTCATCTTGGTCTGATTGATCCGTCTGATTGATCCCTGGATACTTGTACGTATCTCCTTCCTTCAATGCAAAGATTGAAGAGTTAACTATCTCTATAATCTTATAACTAACTCTATAATCTTTGCTTCAATGCTTCGATCATTATTATTATTCATAAATGGATCACGCCTTCAACAGTAAGGTGAATGAAAAACTAAATTAATTCAGATGCATAAACCACAGTCTATCAACTCTTTGATAAAACAACCGCGGATACTTAATTCAACAAATGTTATGATCTAAATCGAACTAACAGACTTCCACCATCACTCAAAGTATTAACAGAAAGTTTCGGTATCATTTGACCTCGTCAGAACAACATAACTCCTTCGAAGACGAAACAGGAATGAATTGTCGGCTCTATTTATTATTATTAGGTATTATTATAATATCTTTTCTCCATGTCTCCTCAGCACTTTCGGATTTACTCCATAAAAATGAAAACTAATGTATGTAATTCAATTGGGTTATCGCCATCTGATGAGAAAAGAATTGCCTGAAAAGACACAAATTTTCTCAATTTTGGGAATTTGTGTTTTGGGATTATTATCTGGAATGTAGTATGCACTGCAAGTACGAATAAAATGATATATTTATGGTGATCAAGATTAAATATAGTTGCTATACTATATCGGGATTTACTCGAGCGTCGTGGAAACCTAGTGGTTTTGAAGATTAGATGGTAGAAAGAAAAAAAAGGTTCTATGATGTATGCACTTTTAGCGGTGGGGAAAGCGTCTGCAGGGTCTCAATGATGTAAAAAAAATCGTCAGGTCTACATACTCGAGCGTGTCAGATTAAGATACTTTACATGCTCTACGTGTCTCTGATAATGAATTTATGCTTATCTGACAGTTTGCGCGGTGGAACTGGCCGTACGGAAGAGTTGAAAATGGCGAAAAAAAAAGTTTTTCCAGCGTGACAGATTTTTGGAGGATATGTTAATTGAACCCAAGGGAAGCTACTTTCCAAGGGACTGACAATTTGGACGTGACGCAAGGTCACAGCGGTCCTTTGAAAATGTAAAAAAAATTTGTTCCTTGTACATATTCAAGCGTGTCAGATTTTCATACAGATGGTTAATCTGGATGTTGTAGACGTGTTGACCCATTAATCTGACACTAATCAGGGGGGGTTTTCTTAATCTGACATTTTGAAGATGATAAAAATCCCTTTTTTACGAATATTTCCCTCCCTGTACCTCTAATCGTTTTTGTATTCATTATGAAAGTTATAGATAATAAAATTTTACACAACTTTTGTCCGAAGCAATTTTACATACTCTTAACCGTTTTCGAGTTAGAGGGCGAGAAGCTTAGCCACACATGCGAAAGGGCAAGGTCAATGTAGAATCCCAGTCTAATCTACAATTGTCAAAATGACAAGGTATTTCTATGATGACAATTTCGAAATTAGTCTCGAAATTTTAGTGTTGTCTGTGACTGAACCTTAGAATGTACCATTTTCCAACGAGTGAATTTTCGCTTCAGCATGTATCGCTAAACACCTCGCATTAATCGCCATATATCTCAAAAACGTTTGAACGTAGAAAAAATTGCTTGAGACAAAATTTGTAGAAAATGTTATGCTCTACAACTTTTATAATGAATGCGAAAAAGATTTGAAGCCCAGGGAAGGAGATAATTCAAAAAAACTGATTTTTGTAACCTTTATGGCCAATTTTTATTGTTTCGGTTTGCTAAAACTGTCAGATTATATTTTTTCTGTTATTCTTGAATTATTATCTTCAAAATGAGAAAAAACGCTTCCGAGCTCGAGAATGTACACGTGACGTTTTTTTTGCAACTTTGGCGCCCTTCCACACATTTTCGACACGCTTATTATCAGATTAAGAGAATATATACTTTTCAACATGTAATTAAGCATATATATCTTAATCTGACACGCTCGAGTTTGTACAATGATCGTTTTTTTTTTACTATTCTGAAAGGTTGTCCTAGACAATTCCCCTATATACAGGTCTGATTTTTGTTAGAGGTACTCTACAGGGTCCAAGGTATGTCTCCTTATATTAATCTGACACGCTCGAGTAAATCCCGAATTTCCCTCTTCGGCTCCCCAACTAATAATCACCAGCTCGTTGTAAGAGATTTATTTCTTCTTTCTTCCATAATTTTATTCAATGGCTCAGACAGATATTACTTTTATTTTATTTTTACTTGTGGGGCGGTTTTTCTGTTTCTAAATTATTAGTTTTTTATCCGTTTTTGGTTTCAATTGTATCATTTCAAAATCAAACCCAACGCACCAAAATGAAGATCTATTATAGCAACAGTGGATAGAATAATGGACCAATTGCTGATGAACTACTTCCCAGTAATCCTTACATTCGCTACTCCCATCATTAGAGTCAGAGTCGAAAATCCACCTCTTGAGCCGCGCTTAGACTCTATTGAATTTTCTTCGCTCTGCCCTCGCGACAGTATCAAAGGAACAATCGCAATAAACTGGATGGAATCCGAGCGACATGGGGCGTTGACAGGTCTGGAATAATCAAACGGAGGAACAGCCCGTAAGGGCCCCCCTTTTCCGTTTTCTTATCTTCAATAGACAGCGACGGATACAAGGGTTGGAACGGGTTTTTGAGTCCCCTTTCCAATCCTCCCTATCATGCTGGTTTGCGGAGAATTCATCAGTGATTCCTTTCATCTGGACGAGTTCATCACACGATAGTATTTGCTTCCACAGGGACAAAGCACCTAAATAAAAAATACAATTGTTACCTATAAGTTTGCTTCGCGCATTTATCTTCAAAAATAAGTTTGCCTGTAACCTGTAATAATCCTAGTTCATATAATTTTGAAACACCTATATTCTAATACTCAACAGTAGTCACAAACTGAGACTAGTACTTACCTCAAAACAAAATACAGAACTTGCCAGGTGCTGATGTGTTCCTTTGTGGATATTTTAGAGAAAACTCATTTTTTGCACTTGAAAATCTAATTTTCAGCATTGCTGCAAAAAACATGTGGAGCGGGGTATGTTTGCGTGTTACACACATACACACACACACTTACAACCATGCACCCACAAAATATGGACCTCCTAAGTAACTCATGAGTCGCCTTGCAATTGACTATTATCTGAAGCTCGTTTGCAATAGCCGAGAATTCTCTAGAGAATTTACTCGATAATTCATGTGCCGTGAATTCTTTACAGTTAAGCCCGTTTGCAACAGCGGAAAATTCTCTAGACCTAGACAATTTACTCGAGAATTCATGCGCGTGAATTCTTTACAGTAACATACGCACTTTCGGTAGAATTCAGTGTTCAGGCTAAATTTGGTAGAGAATTCTCGGGTGTTACAAACGGGCTTAAAATACTACTTCATATAATTTTGAAACACCTATATTCTAATACTCAACAGTACTCACAAACTGAGACTGGTACTTACCTCAAAACAAGATACAGAAATTGCCAGGTGCTGGTGTGTTGCTTTGTGGATATTTTAGAGAAAACTCACTTTTTGCAGTTGAAAATCTAATTTTCAGCATTGCTGCAAAAAACATGTGGAGTGGCGTATGTTTGCGTGTTACACACATACACACACACACTTACAACCACCCACAAAATATGGACCTCCTAAGTAACTCATGAGTTGCCTTGCAATAGACTATTCTCTGAAGCCCGTTTGCTATAGCCGAGAATTCTCTAGAGAACTTACTCGATAATTCATGCGCCGTGAATTATTTACAGTTAAGCCCGTTTGCAACAGCCGAGAATTCTCTAGACATAGACAATTTACTCGAGAATTCGTGCGCCGTGAATTCTTTACAGTAACATACGCACTTTCGGTAATTTTTTTTACTTGAGCCATTAATGCCCGTATGCAATGTTTGATTGCAGTTTAAACTCTAAAACGACGTCCAAGTACAGAGTCTCTATGGGAAAAAAAGATCTTTAAGAAATTATTCTCATTTAGTGAAACGGTGCATATGTCCATAAGTATCATGACTGTTATGACAGCATGGGATTAGCCGAATGAATTGGCCCACTGCTCGTCCGGACCAAAATTGTATTGAACATGTCTCGTATGCCAGGTCACAGCAATTATACCGCCTGCCTGACTCACCGCAGACATTTCAACACCTCGCTTTATCGGACATTTGGTAAAATATACTTCAAACTTTCATTGATAATATCATTGACTCATTGCCAAATGGATTAAGAGCACTGCCGCAGTGGCACGGCCTAGAGTTGGAGGAAGCTCCACCTGATATTAAGCCCTTATTTCAAGGTGTTTGTAGCAGATGAAACTAAACTTTTTAAAATTTACAGACTCCACCAGGTAGAATCTATATTTTTTTTTGTTCTTTTAAACCAGTAATGTTGCTCATGACAGCAAAAGGTGCAAGTCGTTAGGAGTTTGCTTGCTGCTTGGGAAGTAGCGCTTTTGGCGATCGCGGATGGGCTATGTTTTATCACGAAGGATCGAATTGTGCTCAGTTGACACTTCCGCCCCCTAAAACGACTCAGAAATACCCGAAAAATGCCTAAGAAATGGATGGAATTTTTGATTTTCTCAATTTCATTTTTCCACTCGCTGTGGGAGGAAAATCATCGAATATCAACAACTGTAATTGTAAAGCACAAGTGTCACCTGTGTGACGAAGCACGAGTGTCTCCCATGTGACGGTCGATTATCAGAGAAAATTGGCACCGATACAGAGAGGGGTGTTTTACATCGATGGGACGACACATGAAACAGCGTTCGTTTTTTACCAGCCGAAAAAAGACGGATTCTTTCGACATGTAACCACTTCTCACTTGACGATTTTTCTTTTTCGATGTTGAGATGGGAAAGAAAGAGCTATTAACTGGTGTGTCAGAGCGCTCCCATTTATAAATGTCCGTATTGCTTCTCGTTTCGTTCGAAAAATATTGAGTGGAGAGGGATTATACTCCCACCCCAACTGGAATTAGAAGGCCATTTCTTTTCCCAGCAGAAAGCCACAGGTACCGTTCTTTCGAATTCAGGATGGAAAAAAAATCAAGGGCAAACCACGAAGGCCGAAGGCCCGAACCTGGTCTAAAGGTAAACCACCAAGGGCGAAGGCCCGAGCCACGTCGGAGGTGAGTCAGATCGAAAAGATGAATCTACCTTAGAAGTAAATCTATCAAAAAAGATAAAACTATGGGCGTTCTAGTTCTCTACCATGGTGATTCTTGTCGCTTTGAAGCATTCTTGCCTACTGTTGCTATTTCAGGCAGGTTTAATAGTAGACACCCAATCGGCTAAATCAGTACTTTTATACAAAACCGTTGTACTTGTAGTAGGTACGTTAATAATCCACTTAAATTTTTCAGTAGTTTACCTACTTCATCATTAGATTTCATTCACTGAACGAAACAACCTAAGATCCCAAGAACTGCGTCAAAAAATGACGAAGTTTGAAGTGTACTGAGAACTCGGACAACTCTCGAAGATCGAACATGGCCAGCTTTTGCCCAAGATGGGCATTGCGAATTGACGTCACACAAACCATATACCGTAGATTCGGGTAACTTGGCACGATTGTTGAATTCAATTTGTCATATTTTCAAAACGGTGACCTATTTTTATCTGAATTATGAGTTCGAATATGTTTAATGACTCAGATTATTGATTGGGATATATACCATGCTGCAGAATTCGGATATAAATTGTGAAAAAAAATATACTTGTCCCAAGTCACCCACCGGTTTGGGAGGCTTGGGACACAAGTTAAAATCTAGTGATTTCTCAATTCTCAAATGAAATAGGTGACTTGGGAACTTGTATACTTTTGAAAAATCAGAATTAATTTAATAACAAATTCTGATTTTCCTTTCGTCCTTTCGTTTGCATAAAAAGTGTAGCACTTCTCTACACTCGATTTGGTTTACACCACTGTAGAGGAGGTAGAATGCTTATGTACACCTACTCAAAAGGAGGTGTAGATAAACTACACCTCCTCTACACTGGTGTAAATCCAATCAGCAAACGAATACTAAAATCGAGTGTAAAAAATTGCTACACTTTTTATGCAAACGAAAGGACCTTTAATATAGTTGAAATTCGGTGAGGAAATTAAATGACAAATCCCTATTACAGCGAAAGTAAATATATTGCAAATCAAATGTAAAAAAACTAAACAAAACAAGGGAACTCTGATTTCTTTCATTCTTTGGTGATTTCTCTGAGGAAATAACGTAAATAATAATATCCTGCTGCCAATGCACCACTTGTATTCGGCATTGTCCAAAGTCATCCTGTGAAACAACAAAATAAATGAATGAAATCCGTGTTGCCGCTTGATTTGTAAACAACCTCGTTTCATATATATCTAATATCCCACGTATCAAAAAAAAAAAAAAAATATTACACATGCACAAAGTGAAACACATGTACAGGACACTAGAAACTATAAGGACCATAAAAAAACGCGCTTTGACTGAAATCGTTAATTTTTCGTGTCAATTCAAACGCTCTGGTCACGGCGAACTCAACAGGAATTAATTGTTAAACTGATCGAAAAGATGCTACACAATCTTATAAGTTTGTCCCTTCACTCATAAATCTTAAGAAACAAAGAAATCTGCAAGGGGGGTAATTGTCCCAAGTTACAGGACTGTCCCAAGTCACCCGTATCTACCTGTATCTTCAAATTGTGGGAGCAAGGGGCAATATTACGCATAAAACATACTTTGTTATTATATCGCACTTGCACTTCCAACACTGAGGGTTGAATTACATTCACTGAACAACATTTTCAGTACAGAGTATAAACTTTTTGGTATCTACTTTTCCTACAGGAAAGATACGGGCGTGTCTCTCTTAAGAGCTATAAAATAATGAATTCGAAAAAAGGTCTCTTACTACCTGATATTGGAAGCATTTTCCATCCGAGGATCTATGCATAGCAGAAATATAAGTGAAAAATAAGCGAAATTTTTTTTTATGAAGATTCAGTAAATCATTTTACTTTCCCCACTACAATTCATCATATTTTCAGCATATGTGAAATGAAAATTGTCGACCCATGATTTTTTACGTCTCGCTCGAATTTTTCAAGTGGAAATCTAATAAAATTCGACGCATCTTCAAGTTTATCCCGACAACATACTCCAAAGAGCCATAAAATCCAAAGGAAGAGGAACGAATCGCAAAGATGATTACTTCCACCCCCCCATCCCACACATTATTTCCACTTTCCCCCACTTCCTGGTCCGTTGAAGGGCACTTTTCCGGAAATTATTGTTTTCGTTCGTTGGAAACTGAAGTGCAGTGATGCATCGCTCACATGGTTGCGCGGAAATGATAAAAGAAAATCAAGAGCGCCATGGTTCCCTCGAGATCAGTTGTGCCAACCCTCGAAAGTTTTCCAAGTGGATGAGACCAACGATATTCGATATATATTGGTGGAATGAGTGGGATGGGATGAAAATAAAGGAAGGCAACTAATAATAGAGATTTCGTGGGGGTTGAGGGTTGTGCTTTTTTCGTGAAGGCAATTGTTTTGTTGGGATGGCGATTGAGAACGAAAAGGAATTTATTTTTATTTGTTAACTTAAATCTGAACTCCTTCAGCAGCACCGCTAATCAATTGATTGAGATTGGAAGATCTAATTGACATCGAAGAGAAAGGTTTATTATTGTTAGGAATATTCAACGTTAGGGGGTGAAAAAACGCAAAATTTCATATGAACTGAAGCAAGTCATTGCAGGTAAAGTTACTTTCTTGAGAAAAATTTCACAATATGAAGAGCATCTGCATAGGTATGTGTCAATAATTTAATTTTCTTTCATTGGAAAAGTGAATTGAAATACTTAAACACTGATCTCTTATACTTTCTATGCGAATAATTAGATGAGGAATCCGTTCAATCTACACCTACATAAAATGTCATCATTTAAAGGCTCTTTAAATCCCGAATCTAACCATAGGTATATCATCTGAGTAATAAAAGTTTGGTTTTTTGTTCGTTTGATAATTTTTATGAGTGTCTTATTCATTTTGAATCTAGTGTTCGGAATTATTGCTATTTCTTAGCAACAAAAATTATAATCCATGAAATATATTGTGTATGTCAGAACCTATAAGGATTGTCGCCTTTCCAGAGTTGAATAAAAATCTCAAGGTTTATTATAATATTATTAATACCTTTGTGATAAGGCCGACTTCTGCATATGACTTCAAGCAAAAAATTATAAATGCTGTTAACGAACTCAACAAGGCTAATTTATTTTTAAACACAATTGCATATTCACTTTTATAAAAGCACTCGGTTGGCCATGGAAATTTAACACATTCCACAATGTATAGTAAGAAAATGTGAGGTTAGGATGATTCTCCAACAATTTTGGATTTTAAATCAGTGATGTGTTTTTCGTTCTGCGTAAAAGTTTCAGTAATTACGTATTTCTTCACAATGTCAAATACCTACCTATAAAGTGGAAAATATGTGATGGTTATTTGCATGGAAAGGACGGGCTTTCAGTTTCTAAATATATTTATTTTTGCAATGTAAGAAAATTAGATTATTAACACGCAGACTGCAGTTGCTTGAGAATAATTAATGTTGGTCAGTTTCTTTCGCTAAGGGTTGAAGACGTTACATTAGTTGTTGAATGAAAAAATTCAACCCAAAGATGAAATGTATGTGTTGTAGTTGTAGGGAATGGGTATCTCTCTAATAATTACAAGAATGCTAAATTCTTCAACAAATCTTGCATCAATGCAAGTCAAAATGGAACATCCTCTTCATCATATCTTCTTCATCCATCCTCTTCATTCACAATCTTTCTGATTGTGGAAACATTCTGACCTGATTTCTAAAAAGCACATCCTGATACTATGTCTTCTCTTGGTTTCAATATCTTTTTTGTAATATTAATTATTGATATTAGTTGTGGCAACGTCCTTATGACATTAACGACAGCCAACTTACTCCTTACTCCTTTCTAGTTGCAAAAATTTAAAAAAATTATTTCATGGCCAACCGAGTGCTTTTATAAAAGTGAATGGAGTTACGACTTGTATGGCTCACGACGGAAGAAGTTTTGAACAGTCCTTATAATACCATGTTATATTTAATTTCGTCTTTTTAAGCTCTGTTCAATTGTCGAATAAAATATGGTGCTCCATTAAAAAAAAGTATCATTGTATCACCACTCTGTACACAAATGAGTTAGTCGTATTGTATCAGCGAATTGTTGAAGACTGATTTATGCAGAACAAATTTTATTCATAAATTTTTTGGTAAATCATATAGTTTGGTATATATAGGTATAGGACTCGGTATAGGATCTTTTTCTTGCGGACACCCTGTACGTACCTACTCATTTTCTGCACAGTTCGATAAATAAAGGGACAATTTGTCGCGTCACGAATCAATTGTTCTGCAACTAACGAAGTTGTGTTTATTCAAATTCAACATTTTCTATTTTTATTCTGCTTCTCAGTGAATAGTAGTTGTAGACAAAATAGGGATCATTGTTCAAAGCTTCGAGTATGCCGTACATGAAAAAGAAGCGGATAAATCCACCGGAATTTCAGCAATTGTGAAAGCGATGAAAAATTTCGCCCGTCTCTCTATACATCCGCTGGGAAAATCCATTTAAAATAACGGAATACATCTAGACATGTTTTTCCTACTCTTTTGTCGATTTGAGTTTGTTGATGCAGAAAATATTACATTGAAAAGCTTCCATCTCCGTCCGTATCGGGGGGATTCATCCATCCACTCCTAATTTGAATAAGTCCCTTGGTCCAACTTTTTACTTTGTTCCCAGATATTATTTTTCTTGGAATGGAGGAATTCAATGAATATTAAGGACACGATTAGGGCTTTCAGACTTCTTCGAATTGAAAGAATGATAATTTTGTGAGATATTGGCTGAAAAGGGCAGTGGAAAGAAAGGCTAATAAGGAGGTTTTGAACTGTTAATAATGATGTGAAGTATTTTATTGAAGTTATAACGTGAAACCCCTTCATGGATTTGCTTCACTCGTGCGTACCATTAGTGTTTGAATAAGTCGACGTTGCTTGTACTTGATAAAATGGTTAAGACCCCAGTTACTTAACCAAATAGAAATACATAAAACTTGTACAAACATGTTCCACTGGATGACAGAAAATAGCGAGTTTATTTAGTAGAGTTGGTGAAAAAATCTTCGATGTATGACACCTGTTATCAGCGAAATCTATAGAAAAAGAGATGAAGAGTTCATAGCTAGTGTACTGCAGACTTCAGTGACCTCTGCAATACGGTTGGAAAGGAAGCCTTTAACCATTGACAGCTCGTGAAAATTTATCGTGATTCGGCAGATTACCTACTGATTTTCTCTTGCTGAACTCATTAATTTGAATCAGTTTATTTCATTTCTCAAATCAACTCTGTTAATAACCTTTCACTTACATATAACTAATTACTGTTATCGAGTTCAGACTGGCTGGTAGTCTCTCGTCCTGTTTCCACCCTGGAAGGTCTGCTCTGGTAATCGTGTATTCTCTCAATAGGCATGATCTCCTCATTATAATTTGTATTCTTATATTCATTCATCTTGCTCGAATGCTGATTAGCTCTCATGCCTTCTGCTCTTCTCGAAGCCAACGATTAGTGGTTTACCTCATCAGTAACTCTCATAATTTATCATTTGTATCTCCTATTTTTCTGGTGGACGCCCTAATCGTGCTTACTTGTAAGCAGTCTGTCTCTGTAAATGTTGTACTCATTGATGAATTTTGCACTCTTCAAGACTTACGTTGTTTATATTGATTAAAATATTATTGCTCTACTTCTAATATATTGATCTCATTGATGACAACTCTTCATAAACTTTTTAGGGTTTTCACTCCCAATCTCTGAAACAAAATCGATTAAAAATGAAATCAACGATTTGCTCCTGCGTAAATTCTTGCACTAATTTGTCAGGAGCAAATTAACTAGAAAAAATTGTTGCCTGACAATGAACTCAAAATAAATATTGTTGAAATTATAATTCTTTGTAACGTTTCGGAGTCTATATCAGACTCCTTCATCAGACGAAAAAATCTACTTTTGAAAATCTTCTGAATTGTCGCTTTTTGTCTGACATTAATTGTCAACACACAGAAACAGAGTCTGCACAGAAACGTTGATTCATTTAAT
Source organism: Coccinella septempunctata (assembly GCF_907165205.1). Lineage (NCBI taxonomy): Eukaryota > Metazoa > Arthropoda > Insecta > Coleoptera > Coccinellidae > Coccinella > Coccinella septempunctata. The sequence goes on from NC_058196.1 coordinate 21,452,139, forward strand.
TTTGAAATTACCGGATGACAGTTCCTTCTTTAGCAAATTGATCCAAATACGATCCACTCCTACCGAACAATTTTCCAAATTATTATCTTGATCTAATAGAATACACGTAGACTCTTTAATTTTTCGTTTAAAATGGTCTGGTTCTGTCATTAAAATTTTAGTGTTGTCCCAATCCATCATGTGGTCTCCCGTATTAGAACAAATGTGATCTGCGATTTGTGATCGATTAATTTCTCTATTTTTAATATTATTTTTATGTTCGCGTTTTCTTATTTCTAGAGGTCTGGACGTTTCACCTGTATAAGTTTTACCACAAATACAGGGTATGTTGTAAATACAATTTTTTGATTTTGTTTTTCGTTCAAAGGTTTAGTTTTTGTTAATATAGATCTTAAATCATTTTGCGTTTTAAAAACAGTTCGTATGTTGAACTTCGAACCGATTCTTCTTATTTTTTCTGAAAGGCCATTAACATAAGGAATTACATTCAACAAATTTGGTTGTTCTTGACGGTTTGTTGGTTGTTCCTGATCATTATTACGATTTTGGTTAGTCATTTTTCTCTCTAAATTTAATATTGTTTTTTCAATAAAATTTTTTGGGTATTGATTATCCCAAAATAAATTTCAATCGATATCATTGATGACAGTACTTAGACATTTTAGTCTAATCAATTTTCATTGATTGCTCAATGCTCTGTTGCTGTAAACGTTGTGTTAATAATGAATTTTTCTAAGTCTGACTTCAAGGGATATCTCATTTGAACTACTCTTGATTATCTCTGTTTTTAGTTGAATAATGTTACTCTGAGTCATAAGTCAATTCCAATAATTCAATCCTCAATTTGATAACTAGCAAATGAATTCGTTTGTATCGATGACAATCATTTATTTTTGTTATTACATTCATGCCTTACTATTTGCTGATGAATGTCATGAGAAACTTGATGGTGCCAACAGTAACTAGCAAATGGATATAGGTATAAATATACATCTATATACTCCCTCATGTTTCGAAAAAACGCCATGGTGAACAGCTTCCTAAAACCCTCATAAAAGTATGAATATACTCATATCACTTTTATATAACATGTACCGTCATGATTTTTTCTGTTGGGGAGGAATTCCACATGAATGAACTTCTACTCTCACTTCAATATAGCACAATATATTCTTCATTCTGAGCCGAGCAACAGTATTTCCTCCAGACGAGTGAACTCCCAAGTTTCCCCTTTGTGTCATAATAATCCACTCATGTTCTCATCTAAATGAAACTCTCCCAAATCGCGATCATATCCTTTTGTCGAATCACCAGATATTCCTTCCATTATTCAAATGGAAGGGAGCATTTCCCATTATTCGAATACGAAAAGAAATGTTGAAAAATGGTTTTGTATAATGTATATCGCTTTCCTTTTAGCATTCCCCTGGTGATCTCGATACACATTTGTCTCTTATACGCATGAATTCTCCAACGGAGTAGACCATATTCCAGATGGTAATGAGGTGTGAATGTTTAATGCCCCAGATTCAGATCTGGAAGAGGATCTTTGAAGTACCAACAGCAGATGTATCCGTATGTCATATGCATAATGGAATATTGTGGCAACGAAGTTTTTTTTCATGCGGAACGCAATAGGGGATGCTCCGAGAGTCGGAGACAAATGTTTTTTATTGAAGGGTACAAATCGATTGCAAACGTGATATGAGAAAGAAGCCTGGAAGATCAATATGACAACGAAAGCAACTTCAAGAACCCAGAAGTATTTTATTCGTGAAATGAAGTTAGGTATATGAATAAAAGCAATCTACAATTTGTCCAGACGAAAAATTAACTAACTCAGAAATGAAGAATTCTCGAAGATTTCAAGCAGTGATTTATTGATACTTTTTGGCATGCAATTGAGTGTACACTCATGCTTGATCCATCTTAAGAATGAAATTAAGTCAAAAGTACAACATCATTGCCAGAGTGTAAAAATAATCCTAGCTTTGACTGCTGATACTAGTTAACGAATTTTCGTGTGAATTGGAAGATTAATATTGAATCAGTAGCTCACTTAATGACATGAGCATCTATTTTTATTTTTTTTATTAACATAAGTCGTTCTGAGATAAGTTCTCAGTTAACTTTCATTCCATCAAAATTTTGACTGGGTTCATAATTTTAGTAAAAATATACTAAAACTGAGAAATTTCCTTAGAGAAATCAACATACCTATAATGAAATGAGCAGATATACAGGAAAAGAAAACTGAACAATTTTTTGTGCGTAAATATATTATGCATATAGAGAACAGAAGATGGAAATGGAAATTACATGCATTCAAACTCACATAGGTACTGAGAAACAATTAAAAGAATCAAAAAGCAAAAAAATATGTTTAATGAACCTCCATACAAAAAACGAAGGAAGCTTTTTAGAATGCTTTTGAGAGTCAACTCCTCGAAAATTCAAAGGAGACATTGACATTGATCCTTAACGATGAAAATTATAACATAACAGTAATGCTAATATGTTTATTAAAGGTGTAAAATTTGAATCTTGCTACAAAATTAAAAATGGGATCAATGCATGAAGCAAGATACAAATTTTGCATCTTCAATACATTCATTAGAATCAGTAGCAGTATCAGTATGAAGAACAAAGTACCTGTGATAACAAGAAATAACTTCAATCATATCATGAGAACACAATAGAATTTTCCACATGAAGTTCCTACAATTGCTTTCACAAGACAAATACGTTAATTATATTGATAAGAATTAATTCAGATGAATACCACCCTCTGATATGAATATCAAAAAGTGTTACGATCTGAATTGAACTAGCCAATTTGCCAAATGGAGCACGCTCCATTGAATAAAAGCAGATGCTGACCATGGTCTTCGTTTGGGTTGTTATCTGGAGGGGATTGAATCGGACATAGGGATGGGGCGTTATTCCCTAACCTGTTATTTAACAACGGTTATTCGAAAAAAGCAATAACTAACCGTTATATGTCCTGAACAATAACAGGTTGCGCAGTAACGTGTGCGCGAACAGTCGGCGTTGAAAAAGCCGTTTATTCAGACCGTTTCTGATATAACAGTCGTCGACGTTGGCGTTGAAAAAGCCGTTTATTCAGACCGTTTCTGATATAACAGTCGGCGACGTTAGCGTTGATGGCGTTTAGTTAGACCGCTTATCATATAACTGTCGACGACGTTGGCGTTGAATAAGCCGTTTATTCAGACCGTTTCTGATATAACAGTCGACGACGTTGGCGTTGAAGCCGTTGAGTTCAGCAGAGAGGTTGTTTCTGGCGGTTATTGTTTAGTTAAACCGTTTCTCATATAACAGTCGGCTACATTGGACTTGTTGGCGGTTAGTTAGATCGTTTGTTGGCGTTTATTAACAGTTTACACTTTTCAAACGGATAACGTTGGCCATATTCTTGACTCTCGATCTCGGTTGATGGTTCTGTTACGTTAGCGGGCGGATGGGAGGCTGTTATTGGTACATTATGTTGTTCACATCGAAGTGATGAGATTGGATAAAATATCGGGAGGAGCACTCACCGCAGATATTAGCCGATATTAGCGTATTATTTTATTGGCTATATAGAATTAATAAATCGAACTTGGAATAGGACGAATGGGTAATGAGAGTATCCAGATGAAAAAACAAATGAAAAATGGTTATTTAAATATTGGGGAACACCTTGAATACTCTAATATTTTTCATCGGTTGCGCAGTATTTCACTGGTTTAGAAAAAAGTAAATTTTTTTCACATTAATGTAACATTAAGATGAATGAAAGAAGTAAACATCCACAAAAATTATAATCAAAAATTTCCAACTCAGTCGTGACTCGTTTACACCCTAAATTTGTAGAGAAAACCCTTTAATCGACAAACCTTGAAGATGTTATCGGTTTTCAGAGCAAATAACGTATTCACCTGTTATCAACAACCGTTATTAAAAAAAAACCATAACGGTTGATAACCGTTAGTGAAAAATAACGTTATTGCCCATCACTAATCGGACATCGTTTCATACTGGGTGGCGCTCTGTGTAACTGTATAGTGCTAGTAGTGCGCTGTGTTACTGCATAGTACTCAGTAGCGCTTGCCAGTATTGAATAAGGGTCCATCTTCCAAACGTTGTCCATCGGAGAAGAAGCTTTGTTGCTCTGGCGAGGTCAAATGAGACCGAAACCATGGTCAGCATCTGCTTTCATTCGATGGAGCGTACTCCATTTGGTGATTCAACTCGTTACTATAGCCACCTATAAGAAACGTGTGGTTTCACAACGCATATTCAATAAAGAGTAAGAAACATTATTACACCAACGTTGAATAAGAAACCATTCAAAAACCCGTAACCAATTACCGATGATTTGTTGTCGTACCTACTTAAAGTAGAAATAAGCTCATTAATACTTATACTACTAAATAATAATAGCGTTGAATATGAAACGATCCCAAAAACGCGCTAATATAACCACCACCAATAAGAAACATGTCTTTTTTTCCATTTCCTGCTCAAAAATCATCCATTTCCGCATCCAATATTTTTTTCCTCCCCAGTAAACATTTTCAAACTCAAGCTCGGTTTATATCGGTACAAGCCCGTCCCTTCCCATATTTACACCATATTTATCTCGAATTTTCGCAGCAACCCTCTTCCCCTAGCCCCAATAAATCGTTCAAATGGATGACAAGATCATGAAAGTAGGAGTAAGTTTGTGTTAACATAGAATCCGCGTAATTCATGTCTTCGGAAAGATATACAAAAATGCCCCTTCGACTTGGTCACCCCAGATAATGGATTTCCTCGAGGCTTTTTCCAACATATGCACTCCCTTGGATTGTGGTCCTGGTGCAAATATGGCGGCTTTATTCGAGGGGTATAGTGGCGAATTGAATTTCTGTCGAGTCATAGGATTTAAATGGTTGAGGGGATTCGAGAGTAAGTATGGTATATGCTTCCGACTTAGAAGTGGGAAATTCTGAACTTTTGCTTTTTCCTACTTGCAATATCCATTTAATTTCGATTCAGTTGACTGTAAATTTCCTACATAAATATTGTAGAGTTATTGCAGGTTCAATTTTGTCTTGCTTGCATACTATGACATGTACGCATGTGTAGATTGCTAACGCTGCTTTTATACAGTGTAGTTTCAAAGCTGAGGTTTTTTTTGACAAGAGGTACAGCTGAGCAAAATGAATTATCTCACCAAAAAGCGTATAATCATTTGAGATGATGGAGCTATCAGCACCTGAATTTGAGAATAATTCAGTGAATACAGGACTTAAACTTTGCGCTGCGGTTAGATCAGATGATTCATTACGAGTGACATTCTTCTGAATGTCGTTACCTTGGGCCACACAAAGCTTTTTATTATAATTGTGAAGAGAAAGCTATAGTCTAATCACTATAACCTAACGTCAGGAAGAACATTTTCTCCAAAAATATGCACAAAACACAATACTCGATGAAATCAGCATGCGAATCAATGGAGAGAAAAGCTTGTGTGTTCCACTGCAACGAACACTTAGATGATTTTGACAAATCATAAGAGTTCCTTATAGCATATGTATGACTTTAAATAGAGGTAAGTGTAATGGGGTACCATATAAATCGGCGTATGCGGTATGATACAGAAGCTTGGGGATAAACCTCATTAAAAAACCCTCCCCACTTGTGAGTAGGGTAGTGATGACCAATTTGTTTACAGAATAAGCTTTTAATACTGAAGGGCTTTCTTTCCATAGATATAAAATTTTTTTATCCTCTCCATCTCCAAATTATGTTTTAAACAAAAAACCAGACCATAAAACGACAAATAAAAAGTAGATAAATAAAAACTAAAGAGAAAATAATTAATCATAGTTACATGACTTGTTCTCTAATTGTACTGTGAAGAATATCATTTCTGCATCAATAATGTTCTGTTGATTTTGATGAAGGATCACTCTCGTCGTTATAAATTGAAAATATTCCAAATATTTTCATCTCCAGAAGAGGCATTAATTTGGAATTTGGAATACATTATAGCTGATTGTCCCATAAATCCTGTGTCTACTTGAAGTCTACCCTTCATGAGCTTACATGAAAATCTTCAGAGAATTGTCGTCGAATCCGAATCGAACCTTAACTGAGCTGTTCAAATAAAATAGCATCGTAAACAAATATCAATCGCAATATAAACATGACGAAATCAGTTTGCACAGTTCAGAAAACCCATAAAGCTCGAAAACAGTTTCATTCGCATTGCCATGGCTTATTATAACTAGATATTGGATTATTTGTTCTTCGTTTACGTTTATGTTTATTTTCCTTTCCATTGCTGACATGCCATGTTTGTATTTTGAATAAATAGACATATTACGCTTATGGAAATCGAAGCTTGTGCTATGCATGTTTGCTCTGCGAATATATGCTTTTCTGAATGATAACCCATAACAATGTTGAAGATGATTAGGATCTCAACTCAAGTCATTAGGTATATGTTGTTCAAGTGGTATGCATTATCTATGGAATAAAAGCTTTGTTTCTTTACAGATCAGAATCGAGTCACAACTGGACAGAGTATGCGCTTCTTCAAGTTGCCTTCTCAACAACCAGTTTCGAATTGGTTCCATACTAGGGATATTTCTAACTGTATATCAAAAACCGTATTCTTAAAATGTAGAATTATAAATACAGAAACTGTGCAGTCACTGTATATCAAAAAATGCATTTTCAAAAAGAAGAATTGTCAATACAGAAACTGTGAAGTGACTGTATAACAGAAACTGCATTTGTAAATACAGTATTATCAATAGAGAAACTGTGTAGTAACTGTATATCAAATAATGCATTTTTAAAATGCAGAATTATCAATTCAACTGTGCAGTTTAGATACAGCAATTTCTGTGCTGCATTCAGGTGGCACTGTAATGCAGTATCTGTACAATTGCTGTATATTGTGCTTGTTGAGTACCTTGGACACTGTAGAGTACCTCTACCTAAAATTAGAACTGTATATAGGGGGAATTGTCTAGGACAGTGAATCCGTTAAATAATTATTTCTTTCAAGCAGACTCTACCAACTTCCTCCATTTTCGATAAAATCATCACAATCTACCGCCCTGCCATATCTTGCGTCATCTCTACGCCAATCCACTTTTGCTTCTCCCAAAGTAAATTGCTATTTCTGCTGAGCAGAGAATTCTGCAACCGGTTTATACCGGTGATTCCAGTAGAAATGTCACATATACTTTCCCACAAAAGGTAAGGGAGTTCAGAAATTCGAAGATTGTTTCAAAACTTTCCATTTTTTTCTACAAGTTTTTCAAATACGAGAAATTTAAATGTTTACTCACTTATCTAGTTCATTCCATTGTCCATTTCTTAATAAGTTTCAGGTAAAAATTTATTTTTAGTATTTGTACTACTCACGGAATCGGTTCGCTCAAAAAATGAAAAAAAATAAAGTTCAGTAAATAGAATGGCTTCCTCGAACATTAACCACAGCCTATGAATGCTTTCGATCACAATGTGGAACAAGCAATGATCAATAATTTCTCTCCAGAGTTGCTGTAAGAGTCGAGTTCTTGGAGTGTATGCGGATTGTGGAGCTAGTTAATGAGAATCCAAAGCTCTTCATAGCTGATCCTAAGTGTGTTCAATGGGATTGAGATCTGGTGATCAAGTGGCCAGGGCCAAATACAGAATACCATAAATTTCCAGAGCTTCTTCGACAATTCTCACACGATGGGATGGCGTATTATAGTGCAAAAATGAAATTTGCGGAATGTAATGCTATGTCACATTTCTGAATGTTTCTTTACAGGTTTCGATTGCAAATTATTCTGAAAAACGATTGGTTTCACGCTTCACAAGATAAAGAAATGCGAGTAATGATCGCCACTGCCCTATTTGCACACGTTCTTATAACTCCAGTGATGCGAACACAGTTATACAGGGTGAGTCCTTGACTCGTACAAATATTTCAACAGTAGATTCTTGAGGTCAAAAGAGACATTTTTTTCCCATACCATTTTTTCCGATTCAGCCTTGTTAAAAATATATAGCCATTTTAAGTTTTCATAACGAGTTATGCCACCCCTAGAGAAACAAAATTCTCTTCAGAATAACAAGCTTAATCTATGGCACTACACATCTGGGGATCTTTCAAACAGAGTTGTATTCAGCTAGTAGAAGTACCCAATTTTCCGAATATCACAGATATCATCAAAAAACTCAAAAACGGCGCATTATACGAGAAAATATGAAGAATGCGTTCAAATATTCATTAGATAGCGTCCAACTTGGTTTCAAGAGTTGGAGTTGGGTTCTTTTAATTTTTGTTTTTATGGTACCTAATGAGAAAACTGGTCGTGGTGATATTTAGTGTTCGAAAAAGATTCATCAAACGAATAAAAACTATATTCCGAAATTCATTTCATTCGATGAAACCGCGTGTGAGATTGAATGAAAAATAATATTTTTATGGTTTTTCAACAGCTTGTATATTTTGAACCGAGCCGATTCGGAAAAAATGGTATAGGAAAAAAGTATTTCTTTTAACCTCAAGAATCTACTGTTATGTTAGTTATAGTTAGTTAAGACTATAGACTATTGCCTGAATCCCAGTGCGGCTTTCGACCAAATCGAGGTACGCTTAGTTAGTTAGTTAATTTTCACACTGCAACAGCTGCAAGAGAAGGCCCGTGAACAACAATCAAGGATCTATACAGCCTACATCGATCTAAGTAAGGCGTTCGATTCGGTGAATCGGAGGGCGCTATGGAAAATCATGGCACGTCTTGGATTACCCGAAAAATTCTTAGCAGTGTGTGAAAGCCTTCATACCAACAACACCGCTAGAATACAGCATAATGGTTCTACAACCGACCATTTCTCAATCAACTCTGGAATAAAACAAGGCTGCGTATAAGCGCCTTTACTGTTCAATATTTTCGCCATAGCTGTGTCGATGATTGCTGACATGAGTATGCCTGTAAGAGGTGTTGGGATAAGATTCAGATTTGATGGAGGCCTGTTTAACCTGAAGCGCCTCAGAGCAAAAACCAGTACCAAGTTTATCACTGTTTTATGACTTCAATATGCAGACGACTGTTCACTTATCGCTAGCAGCTCGGAGAATCTACTGATAATGTTGGACACCTATAAACATATATACGAAGCTTCAGGCCTTAGACTCAATATCGACAAAACCAAAATTCTGGTAAGTCCGCCAGAAAGCCTTCCAACAGATATCAGCCTGGAGAATGAAACTCTAAAACAGGTCGAGCAGTTCAAATACTTGGACAGCTTCATAAATACTAGGGCTAACCTTGACACGGAAATACACAACCGTATCAATTCGGCATCACGGGCATTCTGGAAGCTAAAGGATAGAGTGTTTCAAAATCACGACCTCAATCTGAAGACCAAGACAGCTGTTTACAAAGCAGTGGTCCTCCCAACGCTCCTTTACGGAAGCGAAAGCTGGACGCCCTACAGGCGACATATTAAACAGCTTGAACAAACGCAACAACGTCATCTAAGACAGATAATGCACATCAGATGGTTCCACAAAGTTTCGAATGCAGAAGTCTTGCAACGCGCGAGTTGTACAACAATTGAGACTCAAGTAACGAGGGCCCGACTCAGATGGAGCGGCCACATTCTGAGGATGCAAGACACAAGACTCCCCAAAATAGCTCTATATGGCGAATTCACTGAGGGAGCCCGGAAACCAGGAGGCCAGTATAAGCGGTTTAAGGATACACTACATCAATCCCTAAAATCAGTTAATGCCAATCATAACTGGGAACAACTAGCGTTAGACAGGTCACAGTGGAGGTCTTTGGTACACAGTTATAATGGAGACTCGAGAAGGATACAGCGGCGGCCAGATCTGGTTGGTGACTATCCATGCCCGGATTGTGGTAGGATATGTAGGTCACGGTTGGGTCTTTACAGTCACAGGAGAGCACACAGTCGCAATTAGCCCTGAAAAATTATAAGTCTGTTCGCACCTCGGTTCGCACCTTTTTTTGCCTTTTTTTTTCTTTTCTTTTCGTTTTTTCCCTTTTTTCGTCTTTTTGTAGATTCATTCCCGGCAACGGGATACAGCAATGAATGAATGAGTTAGTTAAGTAGTTATATTACAAAACAATAATTGTAACGATAACTATTTTATTGCATTAATAGGTGTGCTAATTTTTGTAAAAATCAAATGAATTTTCTGAAGACCAAGTGAAGATCAAATAATATCCTGCAGAGATATTTCGGCTGTATAGGTGAATTTATTGTCAGCGTTTTCTTCTCACGCCATAACTCAACAATTTTCGCAGTTAATGCGTCGCGAGCGTCGAGAGATAAGCGGATGAAGACGTAATTGCTGCAAGCAACTTTTTTTCCAAGGGACGGGGGCGAGAGGAATGGCTAGCTTTCAGTTTATACTGCGACCCAACTCGTGACCGGCCTTCTTGATTGCGAGTTCACGTTTCGACTGCGAATGAAGCGATCTGTCGATAAAAATTACAAGCCATCCCTTTTCTCCACGGATGGTTGGTACTGCTAATTCACTTTCTGCCTGTGATTTGAACCGAGGCGGAATTCTTTTTTTTTTTCGGTATTTTTATGTGGGAGATGGAAATTGAAAGGGAGAATTACCGAATGGAATTGTATAGTTGATTTTTTGATGGAAATAAAGGTTCTTGGTTGAATATTCAGAATCGTTGAATACAAATTTTCAATTCTTGTTCATAACTCAAAATCTACGTCCCTTTTATGTCCCAAAGTGTACCGTCGGTACAAGGTTATGATTGGGATATCCTCCTGATAAGTATTTCGTAGGGATATCCCCACTAGTTCATTCCTGCGAGTTGTCCCATTCATGTCTCTGTAATCCCCATGAACTAGACCTTCGACGTCATCATTTTGAAACGCTGATTACCGCAAAGAGATGGGAAACTTCTGGTTATTGAAGTGAGGTTAAAAGTTGTGAAGTGCCAATAACTGCGGTAATTACCGGTTATTTGCTTGAAATCGATTTATTTTGGTAGGACTATGTTTGCGCCTCCAATAAAAGCAAGACAGTCAAAACTTAACCTCAAAAAAACGAAAGAAATAACACGTGGAGTACGACAAAGAGTCGAATCAAGGTTTCATTTTGATTTGAATGCAATGCAATAAAAATCATTGCCGAGATATTATATTTTCATCACCCAAGATTGTGGAGAGTTCGCTGGGTGATAGGACTGATTAGTGAATTAGTGATTTCAACCTCAACTCATGAAAATATATGTATTGTGTTCATTCAGATTTAGTTTTTGATATTTTATTTCAATATATGTATTATTAAGTGATGTGTTGTGTTTTTCTTTGAAATCCTTTATTAGCCCTTTCCGTGTAAATCGGATGTCCGGATGTAGTATACCTAACACAAAGGAGTGCAATCACACAGATGTCCTTATAATATTGGAAAAATTCCCTGGAACAGCCAGGGGATGTCCTAGGGGTTTACCATTCTGGTAAGAGTATACCTTGGGATATCTTTGGGATGTTGTAAGTGGTACTTGGTACATCCCCAGGTGACCAGTAACATACTTGTTATGTTTTCTTGGAAGATCTATAACGGCCGTTTTCAATAAACCTATCTATCCATCGTTTCACTTACTGACGATTGGTAACAATTCTAAAATATATCTACAGATAGATCATAGAAACGAAATCAGATGGTTTTTCTATCTTCAGTAAGTGAAACAATGGATAGATAGGTTTATTTGAAACGGCCGTTAGGGGACTTTGTGATGTGTTATTTTTCTCTAACCATTACGTATGTGATACGATATTTGGGATGTGCCTGTGCTGTTATGCTGTATCCAAATTACATCTACATTTTGTAAATTTCATGTTCCCGCTACATGATATCCACGTAAAATATTTGTAACATTGTTCTTTATCATGTATCATTTTGAGATCGTAGACAGCTTCGCACCATGAACGTTCTAACTATAACTACCGTCGAGGGCGCTGTAAAACGTAAACAAATATGGAGGATTGTGAGAACTATATAGCAGCTAGAAGAAGACGGATGACAAATTCTCGAGCTCTTTTTTCATGAATAATCTGAAAACAGACTTATTGAAAAGAAAGTGCTATGGATATCGAACTGTAGCTCAATAAATGATTTTTCGTATTATTACAGCAGTCCTGTCCAACATAATAGGCTATGTTTTTATTATATCCAGCATATAAAAATTATATTTGAATAAATAATGTCCTGTTTGATGTAGATTGCGATATATGGTATTTCCTCACATGTCGCATGAATATCATTTGTAGAAATAAATGAAAAACTTTTCTTCAGAAAGATATGCATATAGCATTCTTCCCATTTTCACAACGCATATCAATTTCTCTGAAAACTAATTTTACCTTAATTAATTAACGAAATTGATTAATTAATCACGTAATTCATGGAATGCATGAAAGTGCAAAGACTTGTCATCATGAACCCAGCAGTTTGCATAATGTATTTTTTTTTAAATTCTATTAACGTGTGCACTAATCTTTAGACATCAATTTTGTAATCTGAAATTTATGAAAATATATTGTTCTTGATCATGAGTTCATTCGTGTACATACCACAACGAACTGATGTGAGATGTTTTTGAATTTTCTTCTCAACAATGGTTGATAAAAACACACTATTTGAAAAATTAAAATTCGAGTTCAATAATATAGCAATAGTTTATACATATTAATTTCCACAATTTTTCATGTTTTTGTTGGAGCGTTCTCCCATAACAAATGGAACATAATATACATAACATATGAAGGTAATATATATAGATCTCCCATGAAACAAATATTTGCATGATCCATGTTTGAACTATTTATGTTCCTTCCAGAAAGGAGATGTTTTCCATATAGGAGCATAGCTGCTATATAACAGTTCTGTATTCGTGCTCTGAATGCTATATTAAGGTAACAAAACAAGGAACACTGCATATATCTCTGCTATATACCTGCTCTGTAATGTTATCACCCTGGGTCCCCAGTATATACCGAAGGATACCTAAATATGTCCTTTTTGGCTTCCAAGGGATGTCCATGGATCATCCCTAGTATGTCCTATGTTTCGATAGAGACTGTCCCAGGAACATCCTCCTATTTCGTGATAGACATCCCTTGGAAGTCCATAAAATATACTCATAACACATGAAGGTAATATATATGGATCTCCCATGAAACAAATATTTGCATGATCCATGTTCGAACTATTTATTCTCCTTTCAGAAAGGAGATGTTCTCCTTGTAGGAGCATAGCTGCTATATAACTGTTCTATATTCGTGCTCTGAATGCTATATTAAGGTAACAAAACAAGGAACACTGTATATATCTCTGCTATATACCTGCTCTGTAATGTGATCACCTGGGTCTCCAGTATATACCGAAGGATACGTCCTAAATATGTCCTTTTTGGCAGCCAAGGGATGTCCATGGATCATCCCTAGTATGTCCTATGTTTCGATGGAGACTGTTCCAGGAACATCCTCCTATTTCGTGATAAACATCCCTTGGAAGTCCATAAAATATACTTGTATCGTTAGGGAGGCCGGTACCGTTTTCGGATTTGAAGTGCTCAGGAAAAAAGAACTAGAGAATGTACAGTATTTATGGGAAAATTAGGTAATTATTCAAGTTTCTAATTGTTGTATTTCAATTAAACTTTTTCAATTTCAATTTGATTTTTTCATTTGTTTTTCAATCACATGTTCACTGTGTGCTATTACACAGGCCAACACACATTTTGGTGCCTGCGATTTTTTAACTGTTTCTGAGTAATTTTTGGATGCAGAATGAAAAAAAGTTCTCAGATTTTGTCTATCAGATCTAGTTTTGAGATTTTTTAAAAAAATTGTGTATATAATTTACGTTATAACTGTTATAATATATAATATTACCATTGACAGTTAAAAAAAACAAAGACACATGGATTTAAGTATTTATTGCAAAAACTTAATTTACATAATTACATTAGTCACTAATCACATAAAAATTTTCTTTTATACGATTTTCTAGAATGCAGTTTACTAGGGCAGTCTCGCTGAAGGCTCCAGCAGTAGTCCGCCATCATGTGGCTATCCCATCGTCCTTGATAACGATCTTCCATAGTTTTAATATCCTGATGGAATCTTTCCCCCTGTTCTTCACTACAATCACATAAGATTTCTGGAAAACGATCTAGGTGGCTGTGGAGGTAGTGAACTTTTATACTAATGTTACAGCCGAGAATATTAAAATTTGAAAGCATAGTTTCCACTAATTCTACGTAATTCTCTGCTTTATGATTGCCAAGAAAATTTTGTACTACTTGAACAAATGAACTCCAAGCGTTAGATTCAGTCTCGTTCATTGATGTGGTGAATTGTGGATCTTTAACAAGTTGCCTTATTTGAGGACCATCAAATATACCAGCTTTTAGTTTTTCCGTGCTAATGCCAGGAAATTTACGTGACAAATACCCAAAACAATTTCCATCTCGATTTAAAGCCTTCACAAATTGCTTCATTAGGCCTAGCTTGATATGCAAGGGCGGAAGTAAGATTTTTTCTCTTGAAACCAAAGGTTCGTTGATCACGTTTTGTATTCCTTGAATCATGACATCTCTTGAAGGCCAATTTTTGTTAACCCAGTACTCATTTTTAGCTCTGCTGTCCCAAAGGCACAAGAAACAAGGATATTTTGTATAACCACTCTGCTGTCCAAGGAGGAAGTTAATAATTTTTAAATCAACACAAATTGACCACTGATGTTCTTCGTATTTAATTTTTCTCAAAACTAATGCTATTGTTTCATATTCTTCCTTCATATGGTAGTAGAATGACCAATAGGAATTGAGCCATATTTGTTACCGTTATGTAAAAGAACACATTTCAAACTACGTTTTGAACTGTCAATAATGTCCTTTATCAGAAAAAAATATATACCATATAGAAAAAATCTGGTGGCATTTTTGGAATCAGCACATTAAAAACATCTAAAATCAGATGTTAAATTTCCGGCACCAAATTTTTTTTTTCATTTTGTTGGCCTGTGTTATCACATGGAACTTGAGGAATAAATGATATATACGTAATACCAAATATTTTATTAAGTATTTGTTGACATTCACGATGTAAAATAACAAATCTCCACTTAGTTCACACAAGGCGTTTCTCGCTAAATCGATATCGTAATATTTTCGTTCCTGGTGAACGCCCTTATCAAATCGAAAGCAACCTCCGGCTGATCCGACGGCACCAAATGTCCAGCATTCCTAACCATCACTTCCGTCAAATTTCCCGCCCGCTTGACGTAACCCGCTATCCCTCCATCCCTGTACCAAATATCCCTAGTCGCCACTCTGTATTCTTCGGCCGAGTCGAATTTCAAATTTAGCAGGTAATTGACAGTTGTGGGATAAGGGACGGCCAGATCCAATTGTCCGCTATAAATCAGAACCCTTAAATTGGCCAACAGATCTATCAGTTTATCTGCCACGGATATCATCACGTCGCCTAGCAATGCTGTGTCCACGGGTTCGTCAGGATTGAACGTCAAGTTTCCCACGTGGATGGCTGTTCTGACCTCCGGTTTTTGCACGAAATTAGTCATGATGGCTTCCGTTTGCTGTTTGCCTGGATAGAGGTAATTGTACATGTTTTCATAACCGCTGGCGTTCTTCAGCAGGCTGGATATTTTCCGCTGGACCAGAGTAGATTCTACGAACTTTCCTTGACGCAAGAGGACAATGGATTCGTCTCTGTATTGGTCCATCGTGGTTTTCGTGTTTATATCCACCAAACCATGTTGAAAAGCGTATTCCCCAATATCCATCTGATTCACCGGGTCTAACCATCCGTTTCCAATTATCACCCCCTTCAAATTGATCTTGAAAGAGTCGGGTAAATTCTCGTTTTTCTTGAAAATGGCATGGGCAATCACTGGGACGTATTTACCAGCGTAAGACTCCCCAGCCACGAAAAACTCGTTCTGACGTATCTCTGGAAACAGCAGGAAAAACTGCCTCAAAGCCTCATATAGTTCCTCAGCCACCTGGACTTCGTCACGTGCCAAACCTTTCTCTTCCGTGAAACTATAACCGGTTCCTACTGGATTATCGATGTATAAAATACTGTGGGCGTTGGTCCACGAAGTTTCTCTCAGTTCAAGAGTGTCGTTTTCTATTTTAAACGGTCCCATTTCTGCGAACAGCCCAAACATGGAGGTTAAACCTGGTCCACCTTGAAGCCATAACATGATAGGATCGTCAGGATTCTTGGAAGGGATGAACCATCCGAATAAATTCTTGTTGTACGTGTAATTGACCGTGAAGAATCCACTGTAGGATGTCGTATTCAAAAACAACTCAGAATTAACCTCAGCAGCTCGACGTCCTTCTTCAATGAAGCCTTGCTCGATGTAGGGAGTTAAGAAAAGGGGCTCCTTAGATTTGACAGCGACGTTGGTTTCATCATTAACGTCACTCACTTCGGAAGAAGAGGTTTCCCTTTTTTTGTGACAACACTGAACGGCTGTGAGACAACACAAAACGAGTAGAGTTAGAGTTCTCATTTTGACCGCGGTTGGGAGTTCACTGACTGATCGAAATATTTTGCTTCTATTTATGAATTGATTTTATCTGGGAACTGCTGTTACATTGTATTCTAACTAGTGATAAGTGGACTTTCGGATAATAGAGAATTTAATCGTATATGCAGAGCATAATTATGAATTGCACGGGTGTATGCATGTATGTTTGATAAAAATGTGGAGGTATTTCTTTCTTTGTATGTCTTCGATATTGTTATCATACCATGAACAGTTTACCTTACAAGATACATTTCTTCGTATGTTTGTTGCATTTATGCCGACATTCGAAACCACTCTGTTGACTTTATAACATAGAGAAAGTATTTAAGCCAGATGAGTGAGATTTTTTTTTAACCGACACAATAATGAATTTTATCATCAATGCTTACCTATGTGTAATTTCAAAGGATCTCTAATACCAGGATATAAACACCGATCTTTTTCCATTGTCGGTAATCTATTATTGAAAATCTGTCTGGCTTTATTTATCGATTCACTTGATAAAGAACTTGTCCGATAATGTACGTACCTATTGAATTTATTTCTACGATTCTTTAATTCTATTCAAGGTTTCCAAATCCCTAGCTTATTTCGAAGGCAATTGTGTGGCTACATTTTAGTATCCCATTGAAAAGTCATCCTTGATAAATGCAAAAATCATACAGGGTGAGTGGTGAAGTAAGAGACAAAGGCTCAGGGGAGATGAAACTGAATGAGGATTGGTGGATATGAAAATTTTGTAATATCTGTTTTCAACATAAAATGTAAACCATAAAATTTTTGCGCTATTAATTCCAGCTGCAATTGATCTTCACTCAATTTTTTTTTCACTCTATTGAAATTTCTGCTCAGAATTTCTTTATCTCATATACCGAGTGTTAGTTTCGACCTGACTTGTGAACTGAAATTTTTGAATACGAACCTGCAATTTTTTGTTTTTTTTACGAATGATGAACAGATACTTCTCAACATTCCATTTTTCAACTCTCCGAATTATTCTATCGACGGCCCTGTTTGCAAAGTTGACTTATGCTGGGGCAGCAAATTGGGGCTATGACTCGAGTGCAAGAAAAGCTATCGACGGCCCTTAGTGAACATCTTGTGTGTTGATGATTCAGAATGAGAAATAATTGGAAAGCGGGATTTTGATATCCAAAATATCACCAGATGGCATAAAAAATATTAGGTTTGTTCGTAGATTAGTTTGCAACGGTTGTGAACTGTAGAGAGCAAGCGCAATTCCATTTTAGGGTAGCGAAAATCCATTTGCGCTTGCTCTGTACAGTTCACAACCGTTGCAAACTAATCTACGAACAAACCTATTGGTACCAATAATTGAAAAAAGGACCATATTCTGAAGAACGAACCTGAAATATAATTTCATTGGTTTGCTTCTCTTTTTAACAAGTATGTGATGCGATGCGGAAATTGTCAAAATATTGATTTTGATGTTAGAATGTCGAATCACAATACTGTCTTGGAATCACATACGCCATATCTTAAGATTATTGGAAGTAAACGAGACCACAAAATTTCATCCAAATCGGACCACAAATTCTCAAGTTATGGATATCGAAATCTTGGGCCGAAATTCATAAATCGCCCTATATCTCCGAAATTAATGACCTTAGGGTATAAAAGAAACGAGGCAACTTCTCTGAAAGGCCTAGATAACGTGATGCATTCATCACTAGTCTGTGACCAAAGACTGGTGGAACACACTCTTAAGAGAGGTGTACACCGTTATAGTGGTCAGTTCAAAAAGATGAGTCATCTCGGAAAGTCAGCAATTTTTTCATTCGTCAAACGGAAAAAAAATATAAGGCTTGTTCGTAGAGTGGTTCACAACGGTTGTGAACTGTACAGGGTGGGCAAATTTCGATGTTTTAGCACTACAGTTTTTAAACCAGAGGAGATACATAAAATCTGATACCCCATTCTCCTTCTCTTTTTCTGAGAAACTAACAATTTTAGTAGTCATTTTTGGCCACTTTCTTTTGTTTTCGAGTTATAAGCAAAAATTGGAAAAATGGCGATATGGAAATAAATTTATATCTCCGCTAATACTGATGATAGAGCTCTGAAATTGATACATTATACAGGCACTTTTTTACGTAGAATCCAGTGGCGTGCTCGCCTTTTTAGCAGGATCTTTAATCACCAAGCTATTACTCAAAGTTATGTTTTTTTAAATGGGAACACTAGTTTTCTGTGCAATTTTTTGAAAGCTCAATTTTTACTGATTTCAAAAATAAATAACATCATATGGTTTGTATCAATATAAATGATAGAAAATGGTCCAAGAACCTTTTTCCCAATATTTCTATGGTTTCAACTTTTGATGAGCACAGAAACATATAGCATCGTATGATTACCACTGTCCCCTTATATAAGTCTTTTGATTCTTATGAAAATTTATTAAATATATCTTGATTCAAATTTTGTGAAAATTGGTAAAAAGCATAGAAAGAATGACATTGCCGGAAGACTGCTTTTGTTAAAGGAAACTGTATTTTTCTGTGCTCGTCAAAAGTTGAAACCATAGAAATATTGGGAAAAATAGGCTTTTGACCATTTTCTATTGTTTATATTGACACAAACCATATGATGTTATATATTTTTGAAATCAGTAAAAATTAAGCTTTCAAAAAATTACACAGAAAACTAGTGTTCCCATTCAAAAAATCATAACTTTGGGTAATAGCTTCGTAATTGAAAATCCTGGTAAAAAGCCGAGCACGCCACTGGATTCTACGTAAAAAAGTGCCTGTATAATGTTTCAATTTCAGAGCTCTATCATCAGTATTAGCGGAGATATAAATTTATTTCGATATCGCCATTTTTCCAATTTTTGCTTATAACTCGAAAACAAAAGAAAGTGGCCAAAAATCACTACTACCATTGTAAGTTTCTCAGAAAAAGTGAACGAGAATGGGGTATCAGATTTTGTCCATCTCCTCTGGTTTAAAAGCTGTAGTGCTAAAACATCGAAATTTGCCCACCCTGTACAGAGCAAGCGCAAATGGATTTTCACTACCCTAAAATGGAATTGCGCTTGCTCTGCACAGTTCACAACCGTTGCAAACCTCTAAACCTATTGATTCATGTTACTAACTTTCCGAGGTGCAATCATTTTTTCTATGAATTTCCACATGGAGAAATTTCTCGAAAAGTCTTGCCATTCGGTACAATTTGTATCCTGGTGAAATTGACAAAAGACGTTCTTTAATTGCTGTCATCTTGGTGGAAACTATTGTAATATCCGTAACTTTTACTTATCGTTCAAGTGTTCCGACAACACCTCATATTCTGGTAGTTTTTTCCCCTTTAAGCCTTATACATATGGCGGGAAAGACCCTTGGTATAAATTCCTCTTAATGTCGAACGTATGTATGTATCACAAACCAAGAAGCACAGCATTACATTCCTGGTCCATAGCCACTCTATGATATGGTAACCTATGATCCTTGCAACATATCTTCATGTTCGATGATAGATAAAAACTAAAAATACTTTCAAAAGCTCTTCAACAACTGCTAGGACGTAGCACTCACTAGAAGCTTCCAGGTGATACGACTTGGTTTATATTCAGTTAAACTCAGGATATTCATCCAAAAGTTATCTGCCTTTCCATGGATGCAGAGGGAGCAATAATAATCAAGAAATACGATGTAGGGCGAGAACAAAGATAAATTCAGTTACTCGGCATGTGCTGCACACAATAAATTCCTCCTCTTCCTCGAGTAAACTATTGTCTCCATCTTGATCTGCTTCTCCCAACGATTTATCTCCAACATCCAAATCCAATATCCCCGAGTTTGGATCCCAGAACATCGGCATCAAACTCCCTGTTAATTGATCAGTTCCTTAATTAAATGCTCTATTCGGCTCAATTTCGTATCCCTACTTTATTTGATACATAATTTTACTGAGTGAGACGCTTATAGTGATGTGCCCTAGAGTAATTCATAGCTGGTTTGATTCACACTTGAAGGGTAGTCACTTTATTTATTGGAGAGATATAAGTGAGTATTCCACAGATATAATGCACACAGAAGAGAAATTTTTTAATAGGTAATAACAACGCAAGTTATTGTGTGCACCAATTTGATATTTGAATCTATTTTTGGCTTTAAAGCTCATAAGGGGTTGCTTGGACTCACACCAGCCGAGTTAAATGCAGTTATTTCATGTACCTTCAAGGTTCAAGAACAATTCAAATTTGAGCATAACATTCGATAGCAACATTTACCCCGGGTTTTATAAAGCTTGATCGGGGAATCAACGCTTGATTGACGAATGTCAATTTGTTTTCAATCGATAATTCAGTTATGATCATTCAGAATATCATTCTCGCATCAAATTATGAAGTTCATACCAGTGATTGTCAAATCGTTGATTGGACAATCAAAATTTTATGAAACCCAAACAATTCACCGGAAAGCATTGGAGATATTTCGATCAAAATTTCAAGAAAACTTTAGCTTTTTAACATCAGCACCTGGAATTCATCGATGAACTGAGGCAAACGTCTTATACGAAATGAAATACGCTTTGATGGATTGCCCCCAATTCAGTGTATTCCTTTGGGGCTAATAAAATATGGAGAAAATATCTGGTCCAAATGTTACTGTAGGAATTATTTGGCTATTTCCATGATTTGACATTATTATTTTCAACCTTTTTGCGAGCATTCTCTTATATTGAATTTATGTGACCAATAATAGATGAAAATCCATGATTAAATTACACATATAGTAGTTTGAATCTCACATCATTTTGTCTGAGTTTTCAACCTTCTGGAAGTAGTTTGACTGGCGGCGCGAGAGCCTTTGGGAAGACTGAAAGGAAAAGGAGACACAACCTCTGAAATAAATAGATGTATAGCCATTGAGTTTGGTTATCTTGTAGGTGAGTCTCTACTGTATTTTTGTCGGTTATAGTTTCGAATGCATATTGTTTCTTGTAGTTAGCTGTTCAAACAATAAAAAAAACTTTCCCTCTGCCCTTACTTGATTTATTGTATTTTCACACAGAAGAATGAATTATCTGTCTTGATGATTCGAATTCGTCAACCGTTTTCTAATGAAGGATGAAGCCACTCCTCGTTCATTTTTGAGACATCTCTCATCATAACTGGTTGTCAGTAACCGCCCGTACGGCAGTCGACGCACTAGCGTTATCTAATTGGTTATCTCCGCAGAGTGAACAAGAACAGCATCCACCATGTCACCATCATCTGGCGTCTGCTACGTGTAATTACCATCCCGTTCTAATTACTAATACAAATGACACGACTGTGTAGTCGAGCCACCATTTTCTGCTTCCGGAAGAGGAATCTGTGTCCTGTGTCGTTTCATTCGAGAAATTAGTCAGCCATTTTCGAATATTTGATATGATATTCATTTTGCATGATGCCCGAATGAACACATTGATTCATCGTAATGCCCATAAAAACAATATAATTTGCAGTTCCACGATAATATAAGCCCATAATTTCATTTTAAACTGGCTCAAACCAGCGGCTTCATTCGCCTCCTGTTTAATTGTAAAACGTTAGTAAAGATATAATGATGATAATTCAAGAAATATAATGAGTAGAAACAAACGAAAAAAAAATGAAATCGAAAACTAATAATAATTCATATTCAACATTGTGATACAAAGATGTTCGGCGGACTGAGTAGCCAAATACTCTGCTTTTACCATACAGATTTCAAAATGGTAGAATGCATTTTCTATAGCAGGTTTACACAGAGTCCCTAAGACTAAACATTCTCATTGGCAGATCGCGATTCATCAGTTTAGTTTTATTTTGTATAAAAAGCTTATTGTCAGGTACAGTTTAACAGCAGAAAATAAGGAATTATGAATGTTTTGTTATGTAGTAGGAAAAATCCTCTTCTCTATTCTCAATCTTATAGTACCTGATAACTTTGTATTCACACAAGTTATGATGACAGAGCAATTGAACCATTTTGAAATCTGCATAAAAGGCAGGCAACTCTGAAATCCAGCCACTGCACGAAAACTGTACAGCGTTGCTGCACTTGAAATTCAACGACAGCAGTGCAGTAATTGTCCCACTGAAGTGTACAGTTACTGTACAGTACAAACTGCATTTGATATAAAGCCGCGGTATATCGTTGCTGCACAAATACAGAGATGGTTTTGATGTAACTGTACAACAATTGTACAGAAATGCTGCACTTTTTTCATTTATTTAATAAATCTTCTTCGTCTGCGTCTTACAGTTTTGTCATTATGACCATTACGTACCATAAGAATACCAAAATTTCAAAGAACCCAACTCTTGAAACTGAGTTGAACGCGATCTAATGAATATCTGAACGTTTTGTAAACTAACAGTATTCTTCATATTATATCGTACAATGTGCCGTTTTCGAGTAATTTAATAGTCAAAAATAAAAATAAAAAATCTGTGATATTTCAAAAATTGGGTACTTTGACGGAATGCGACTATTTTTGAAAGATCCACAGTGACAGATTTAGTATATATATAATAAATAAAATAATTTATATCAGATAATAAACTAAATATATTTATAAAAAAAAGACAAACTGAAATAACAAGATAAAGATGGAATTGAATTATGAGGAGATCAAGAATAGATTGATATGAGTTTTGCTTCAGTTATCTGTCTGTGTAGGCTTCTCGTATCTCTCTCGTAAATATTTCTCCACCATGTTTTAATAGTCCTTTTTGCAAGTTATGATTTCACCATCACGTGATCACCTCATACTATTATCAAAACGAGTAGCATAGTAGAGTCTGTTCAATATTTTACACAGTTCAGAAGTTTTGATCACACAGTACAAATACTCAACAAATATTTACTCTCTATCAAAATCTAATCTGTTTGCAACAACCGAAGATTCTCTAGAGAATTTACACGTGAATTCATGCACAGTGAATTCTTCGTAGTTAAATATGTACTTTCGGTAGAATTCATGATACAAAATAACGACTGCTGTTTTTTAGTTAAAATTCTCTAGAGAATTCTCCAGAGAAGTTTCGGCTGTTACAAACGAACTTAATACAATATGGCCAACGACCAACGACTAACGTTGCAGAAACTCTGCAGTAACTGTATATCAAAAACTGCATTTTTAAAATAAAGAATCATTAAAACAGAAACTGTACAGTAACAATGCTTTTTTAATGCAGAATCATCAATACAGTGCGGTAACTGTATATCAAATACTGCATTTTTAAAATGCAGAATCATCAATACAAAAACTGTGCAGTTATTTCGCTACAGCAATTTCTGTGGTACAATCAGATGTCACTTGTAATGCATTACACGGGTCAACACCAAATTTGACTTTGACTGCAAAGCATAAAATTTCGATAGTTTAGATCCTAATTAGACGAAAAAAAAATATATGGCATGAAAAAGTTTGCTTCTGTGTTTAGGAGACTGATTCAACGATGTCATTTACAATAACTACAAGCAACATGTGGAGCCTATGGCTTGTCTTGATTTCAAACTAGAAAGTCAAAATATGCCTCGTAGGCTTCAGAGGGAACGTGAGATGTCTTTAATTCGTATTTCACGTCACGAATTATAATAAATTGACCACATATAAAACAAAATGCATCAGCATCGTATTAACACTTTCTTGGCGACATTTGAAGATTGTCTTGGCTTGTAAACAACACCTGATCGTTGTTTATGACTCGAGTGCCCTCTAGCGGCACCTTGTAAACGTAAACACCCCACTCTCATCGTTATTTTGAATCATTAAAAATTATTAAAAAAATGAAGAGTGAGTATTAATAGTATAACTATCACAAAAGCAAGGTATTTTCTTTTCGTGTTTGTGCATAATTAACCGGAAAATCCTAGTATGAACGTAAGGACAAAGAACGAAAAATTTTTTGTAGAGTCGTGTTATCCATGCAGTTGCTGTGTGTTGTGTTTTTGGGATACCCATATTTGAGAAGGTTGGTCACTCAAGCATTTACACATGATCGTTGTTTATGACTCGAGTGCCCTCTAGCGGCACCTTGTAAACGTAAACACCCCACTCTCATCGTTATTTTGAATCATTAAAAATTATTAAAAAAATGAAGAGTGAGTATTAATAGTATAACTATCACAAAAGCAAGGTATTTTCTTTTCGTGTTTGTGCATAATTAACCGGAAAATCCTAGTATGAACGTAAGGACAAAGAACGAAAAATTTTTTGTAGAGTCGTGTTATCCATGCAGTTGCTGTGTGTTGTGTTTTTGGGATACCCATATTTGAGAAGGTTGGTCACTCAAGCATTTACACATGATCGTTGTTTATGACTCGAGTGCCCTCTAGCGGCACCTTGTAAACGTAAACACCCCACTCTCATCGTTATTTTGAATCATTAAAAATTATTAAAAAAATGAAGAGTGAGTATTAATAGTATAACTATCACAAAAGCAAGGTATTTTCTTTTCGTGTTTGTGCATAATTAACCGGAAAATCCTAGTATGAACGTAAGGACAAAGAACGAAAAATTTTTTGTAGAGTCGTGTTATCCATGCAGTTGCTGTGTGTTGTGTTTTTGGGATACCCATATTTGAGAAGGTTGGTCACTCAAGCATTTACACATGATCGTTGTTTATGACTCGAGTGCCCTCTAGCGGCACCTTGTAAACGTAAACACCCCACTCTCATCGTTATTTTGAATCATTAAAAATTATTAAAAAAATGAAGAGTGAGTATTAATAGTATAACTATCACAAAAGCAAGGTATTTTCGTTTCGTGTTTGTGCATAATTAACCGGAAAATCCTAGTATGAACGTAAGGACAAAGAACGAAAAATTTTTTGTAGAGTCGTGTTATCCATGCAGTTGCTGTGTGTTGTGTTTTTGGGATACCCATATTTGAGAAGGTTGGTCACTCAAGCATTTACACATGATCGTTGTTTATGACTCGAGTGCCCTCTAGCGGCACCTTGTAAACGTAAACACCCCACTCTCATCGTTATTTTGAATCATTAAAAATTATTAAAAAAATGAAGAGTGAGTATTAATAGTATAACTATCACAAAAGCAAGGTATTTTCTTTTCGTGTTTGTGCATAATTAACCGGAAAATCCTAGTATGAACGTAAGGACAAAGAACGAAAAATTTTTTGTAGAGTCGTGTTATCCATGCAGTTGCTGTGTGTTGTGTTTTTGGGATACCCATATTTGAGAAGGTTGGTCACTCAAGCATTTACACATGATCGTTGTTTATGACTCGAGTGCCCTCTAGCGGCACCTTGTAAACGTAAACACCCCACTCTCATCGTTATTTTGAATCATTAAAAATTATTAAAAAAATGAAGAGTGAGTATTAATAGTATAACTATCACAAAAGCAAGGTATTTTCTTTTCGTGTTTGTGCATAATTAACCGGAAAATCCTAGTATGAACGTAAGGACAAAGAACGAAAAATTTTTTGTGGAGTCGTGTTATCCATGCAGTTGCTGTGTGTTGTGTTTTTGGGATACCCATATTTGAGAAGGTTGGTCACTCAAGCATTTACACATATTTTATTCACAACGAACATTCACCGTTTTATCACATTTTATGACTTAAGTTACGATTTTTTTCCTATAACGACATATACAAGGTGTTTTCACAGGTGAGGCTTTGTTGGCAGAAGATAGATTTGATCAAAATAAGTCATATTACCGAAAATTCAAGATCGCGGAGCTATAACCCCTGGCATTTCGACGAAATTTCATTGAATTTCAAGTACGGGACTGTAGAAGGCGACTCTGGCATCGGAAAAACGAAATATAAGGCTGGACCGACTCTGGGCGTTTTCCTGGAGGGTCTTCTTTTCAACAAAATCCCTTGAAAATCGTTTGGATCAATCCGGAGATTACCCCGGATAAACAGACAGTCACACAAAAACTTGAGGCTTAGATAATGTGCAATAGCTTTCATCTAAACTTAATTTTGAAGTTTGAAACTTTCTTATGAAACTTTTTTCCTCTCCAGTGGCACAAAATATTTGGCGACATAGGCATTGATAATCACCTTTCGCCTTATTGTTTAACTGATTAAAGCTATGTGTTGAAAAGTTCATTACTTTCAATCAATTCTCTATCTTCTTTTGAATATTTAGTATTTTATTGTTGTTTTGTGTCTTTTATGTTAATTTGGAAATAATCTACCTTACTATGAAGGCGTGATCCATTTCTTAGTTTGGAAATAAAGTTCATTTATCCTAATGGATCCAACCCGGGTGACAATACCCCAGAGCGCAGCCAATACATTCTTCCATTTACCCTAATATCGACGGAACAATGACATGTAGACGCCATCTGGCAAATATTACAAGATATGAGACACGAAACAGTTGCAATACCGGGAGCGAGAGCCGAGCAGGCTATGGAGTCCGGGAAAACGACTTCATCTTCAGAAATCGACGTCGATTCAACTTCCGCTTCTACGGCATCTGCATACCCGTCACCCTGATGGAACACAATAACAATTCCAGAAACAGTTGCGAGTTCTGCAGCAGGAAACGGCATTAGGTGGATCAAGTGGCCGAGAGCGAGGTTTAAGGTTTTGATTTGAGTTGGGAGCCGTTTGCGAAAGTTGCAGCGGAAATTTATTCATTCGTTTCCTTAGTGGAGCTCCGGCGAGTTCTTGATTGTTGGTGCATGCCTTTTGAATGTCGAAAGTACCGAAAACTCGGAAAAGTGGAATGGTGAGAATGTAAGGGCCATTTCTCATAGACTTCAAGAGAATTTCGTAGAAGAACAATAATTTATTAAAGTTATGCTGAGTGCAGTCGTCAGTTTTGTGTTGGAATATTGAATTATTCATTGAGATGGGGATGAAGGAATTTTGGGTGAACGCGTTGTGAAAAATCGAATCAAGTAGGTTTGAGGTTATTTAAACGAGGTCTAGTGCTATCCACATTTTGATCATACGTATGCTAGTTTGGTCTACAATTGCTCAAAGCCATGGGCGCCCGCAGGGGGGGGCCAGGGGGGGCCACGGCCCCCCCTGAGATTCTGATAGACACCGTTAGAGAAATTTTTCTTTCAGTAAAACTAATCGTAGATGATATTTTGCCCCCCCTGAGAAAAATTTCGGCGGGTTTCTGCGGGCGCCCATGCTCAAAGCGGAAAACTGGAAGCTAAAGAATGTTCCTATACACCGATAAACTTGCCCAAGAAGAACTTGAAAAGCAAGAAATGTGTTCAATAATGCCATTAGATTTCAAATAAATGATTGTGAATGGGTTTATTGAAATGGCTCACCCATACATCATTCGGAGTATCATTCATGTAAGGTGAAATGCGATGAAATATTTTTGGGGTTATTAAAAAAGAAGTGTAAAGTTATGAGAAAATGAAACAACTAATTGATGATCATTAGCTGGAAATAAAATGTATAGAAATGTGATGTTTCATTCTTCGTATACATATACTTCTTCAGGGACGAACACTACAACACTTTTTAGGTAAGCACTGTTATCATATGTGACTACTGTAGAATCCAAAGAAATACAATAAATTATACCATTATATTAGAATCTTGAGCAGTGCTAATGTGTTCTGCTTATTTTTCATGAATATTTTTTGGGCGCCTTCTGATATCAACGTAAAGCCCTGATGGGATTATTTCCGTATAACACGCATTCGTTCTCATCAGCTCAATGAAGTTCAATCACTTCAGCTTCCACTCTGAGTCTTTGTACCCATTTTCTCGAAGAATCTCTATTTGCGAGTCATACGAAGTCTACGACGTGTACTTCCATGCATACACAATATAGGATTCTCGTAGAAATGAGAAAAACACCGCATTTCTTGGGAAATAATATATTCATTGGCGAACCAAAACCATGAAGATACTCGAACCATCAGTCTAGTCTAGACAAATAAATGTCATTTGCCCAGCGTGGATGTTTCGTTCGCACTGAGACAAACAAGATAGCAAATTGTTTCGATTTGGTATCACAAAATTTTATATATACTCTTCTTCAGATAGATCAGGAGAATTCTCCCTTGCGATATTCTCGAAACTGAAAACTTCTCAACAGAAATGTTGACAAATAACTGAAAAGTCATTTGCTGTTCGCAATAATTGTGCAGTGATTTGCGATCCAAGTTTGCATCTTCTTCAGAATCTAGCATCAACATTATAACATTCAGGAGTTTTCACTTTGCTGCTTATGTAATGTTCTTCGTTTCGCGACGATTTTCAAAATAAAGGCTTGCACCTGCAGATCGTATAATATGGAAAAAATATGGAAGGAGACTCGTTTTTTTCAAATGTTGGTTTTCCTTTTGCATATTGTTCAAAATAGGGGTGTTCTTATTTTGTGAGAATTGAATAAATGGTAGTGTGAAACCATTTTTTGTATATCAATCATAAAATGAATAAGTGACCCGCATAAGGCTAATACATAAAGTAAAATACAAATAAATACTAACAAAATCTATAAACTCAGAGTGACATTATTCTACTAAAAACAGAGATAATCAAGAGTAGTTCAAATGAGAAGTCACTTGAGGTTAGACTCCAACACTAAGGAAGTTCAACAAATTCAATGAAAATTGATGTGAGATTCTCTTTTATCCCATCAGAAAAACAGAAGGTTGGAATGATGGATTTCAATGAGAACAAGACTGAATTGTAAGAAATGAAACTAAGTAAAATGTCTTAGTCTGGGCATCAATGAGACTTTATAATTTGAATATGAGCAGAGCAAGAATATTATAATTGAAATATGAGCCGAGCAAAAATATTATAATTTAAATAACGTTGGTCCTGAAGAGTGCAAAATTCATTAATGAATACAACATTCACAGAGACGGACTGCTCACAAGTAAAACGATTAGAAAATCCATCAGTAAAATGCAAGATACAATCGATAAATTATAAGAGGTACAAAATGAGAGTACTAATGAGTCAAACCAATAATCGTTGGTTTCGAGAAGAAGAAGAACAGAAGTATTGAGAACTTATCTGTATATCGAGCAAGATGAATGAATATGAGAATATATCAATGAGAATATAGGTAAATTATTATGAGGAGATCATACCAATTGAGAGTGTACACGATTACCAGAGCAGATCTTCCAGGGTGGAACCAGAACGAGAAACTGTCAACCAGTATCATGGCTTACTACTGACCGTTGACCATACTTAAGGAGTTCATTCAAAACAAAATAGTGAATAAGGTAAGTTTAAACCATGTTTTCATAAACATAACACACAATCTAGTTTGCAATGTAAGTTCAACAAGATATTCATTCAATTCACATTTTCCTAGCAAAAAGATTTGTTCAATAAATGGATATATTTTTTTTTAGATTTCCCATTGTAGGTCAAGATATTTCAAGATTTCTTGTTTTCTTGATAATTATGAAAAGGGGAGTTGATCCCCTCCAGATCAACACCCAGACGAAGACAATGGCATATGTCCCATATCTCATATTTCAATCAGTACGCTGGTATACCTTATGCAGACAACATGCGTGTTAGAATTGAGAGGGTAGGAACACGTTCAGTTCCCGGCAGAATCATAATTCTATTGTATTCATTGCCAGTTGAGGCGTTAGCACTTCATAATGTTATATAGAAGATGTGTTGTTTATTCGATTTATTTCCTTATTCGTAAAATAGAGAAGCCGCAATGTATGTATGAATGCGACTTCACTGAGAGCTCGTTCAATTAATAACTTCAATATTATAGACTAGGTAGGTACTCATGTTTTGAAGTTCTATCATCCTCTTAAACATTTTCCGATTCACCTTGTATAATATTTCTAGTATAACACTACCAACCCGATGACAAATCCCTGCGGGATTTTTCGAATGGTCTCGTCGCTTGCGAGCCCGCCTTGGGTATCGAACAAATCGGATTTAACTTTTCAAATCCAACAAAGAAATATCCGAAATTCCGCTCGATGTAACTCCATTCACCTAATGAGGAGGTATCACGACGAGTCAACTTTGATTCCCTGATTTCGTTTTGGCCCGACTTCTTTTCGTATCTTCCTTTCATAGCAAATTGACCGATCATTCTGTTGATATTCGCTCATTCATGGGACGGGGAAGATAAGAAACGGAATGTGGCCTGCAAGTTGTCGTCTGAGTTGGTTCGAGGTTTCCGACGTTTACTGATTTGATTCGGTCGACGTTTCTTTCCAGATTGAAAGGTTTTTATTCCATTTGATGGTCATTACAAACGAAGCTTTTTCGATGATTTGTGAGCAATAATTTATTATAAAGATATCGTCAACGACATCAACAAAGTGCGTAGTTTGAACGATTCGCCAAATATTGCGCAATATTTTGCAAAATGTCTTGATAGACTTTAGTCTATAGAGCTTCAAGGACAAACGTGCACTTTCAGGATAGGTGAGACAATGAATAAACAAGCTGAAGAGGAAAAACGAGATGATCAATCTTAATCATTTCATCGTATAGAAGTGAACTCTGTAATTCTGTAAATGTTTTCAAAACTTCTGAATGCGCCGTACAGTATGCCCTAACAATTTGCGCACAAAAAATAATATTAAGGGGAAGCCCACATAGGTTCTGGGGGGGGGGGGGGGGGGCCCACATAACTGCATGCTTGATTTCGTAAGGTTAACTATGGCAAAATCAGTAAGCTTCTTGACGCTTGGCGGGGGCAAGGGCCTCTGCCCCCCCCCTCCTGGGTGCGTCAATGGCCATTAGTATTACATAATCCTTTTTTTCCGCTCAATTTTTCTCTGCAAACTTTCAAGGCTTTTAGATATCGATTGAAATTTATTCTGGGAGGATTCTGCATCTCTTCATAAACTTTTTAGGGTTTTCACTCCCAATCTCTGAAACAAAATCAATTAAAAATGAAATCAACGATTTGCTCCTGCGTAAATTCTTGCACTAATTTGTCAGGAGCAAATTAACTAGAAAAAATTGTTGCCTGACAATGAACTCAAAATAAATAACGTTGAAATAATTCTAAGTTGTAACGTTTCGGAGTCTATATCAGACTCCTTCATCAGACGAAAAATCTCTTTTTGAAAATCTTCTGAATTGTGGCTTTTGTTTGACATTAATTGTCAACACACAGAAACAGAGACTGCATAGAAACGTTGATTTCATTTTTAATTGATTTTGTTTCAGAGATTGGGAGTGAAAACCCTAAAAAGTTTATGAAGAGTTTCAAGGCTTTTCCACGAATTTTTTTATATATTTTTTATAGGTATGAGATGGCGTTTTTGCAATTGTGGGGGTCCAAGTAAGTATCTATTTCTTATTTAGGTAAGCAAATGATTATGAATTATTATAATAAATGCACAAAAACTGCAGATTTCAATTTACTTTTATTATGATTTCACTATTTTCTGGTGAAAAAGGTTATCTTCTTATTTAATTCATTAGTGTCATTTGCTTGATTATTACTTTTAATTTAATTTTTATTGATTATTAATTTTAACTGATTTGGGCTTGTATTTTCGTCTTCACTGTATATCTGAACACCGTTTGTTTATTTGAGGTTTCATGTGATGCATTTGCGGTTACTATTGTGGGATCTACCCTGTTTGTATCCCAAATTGATAAATAAATAAATAGATAAAAATGAATAAATTATAGAGGAGTGTTTTATTTCTACCTTTTTTCATAATCAATGATAAAGCTTATTATCACAGTGAATGACCATTCTGAATATCCAGATATGCTATAAATATCAAAAACAAATATAAGCAATTTATTGAGAACGAAAACAGTCAGTTGAACAATTCCAAATCCATTTTTATGCAGCGCAGTTTTTCAAGAGGCGTTTGATCACAAAACAATTATTCATTAAATATATTCCAGGAATGGGGCATGAAAACGATTCACCCAATTAGAGATACCTAATCGTACATGCAGATGAGAAGTATATTAAAATTTTGATGAAAAACTATACATGGTCTTTTTACTGTTTTTTTATGACTTTGAATTTGAATATAGCCTCAATGAGTCCGGTCTTGAGTTTTGTCAAATCTTAATGTTCTGTTTTATTGAAACTATAACAACTTCAACCTGATAATGTATTTTCATTAGAATCAATATGGAATATCAGGAGTTATAGGGAAACGAAAATTTGAGTAAATCCCCTGTATACGGGGTGAGTCGTACAAATATTTTAGCAGTAGATTCTTGAGGTCAAAAGAAACACTTTTTTCTCAAACTTTTTTTCCTATTCGGCCCAGATAAAAAGATGTAGCCCTTTTAAGTTTTCATAATGAATTAGCTGTGCCACCCCTAGACAAACGAAGTTACCTTCAGAATAATTAGATAAATCTGTGATACGACACATCTGTGGGTCTTTTAAACAGAGTTGTATTCAGCCAAAATACTCAATTTTTCAAATTTCAAAGATACTTTGTAATTTTTGAACATCAAATTACTCAAAAATGGCGCATTATACGAGATAATATGAAGCATACTTTAATTTTACAAAAGTTCAAATATTCATTAGATAGCGTCCAACTTAGTTTCAAGAGTCGGGTTTTTGAATTTTTGGAATTTTTATAGTACCTTATGGTCATAATGAGAAAACTGGAAGACGTGGATGTTTTTTGTGTTCGAACAGATTAATCAAATTAATGAGAAACTATATTCCCAAATTAATTTCATTCGATAAAACCATTTGTGGGATAATAAGAAAATATCATTTTTTTATCGTTTTTCAACAGAATTTACCTTTCAAACCAAGCCGATTCGGAACAAATGATAAAGGAACAATTGTTTCCCTGAATAGGAAACACACATATAAGGTGCTTTTGAACTTAGCTCAATGCCCTCTATTATTTTGTCGTTTACTCGTGAAACACCATGTACACCAAAAGTATATAATTTTTGAGATATATTTTAAAAAAATGAACTACCACATTCCCCATATTTCAAGCCTGAATTTATCAACACATGAAGGAAGAGTCTTCTTGGGGGTATAATAAAATAACAAAACCAACTTCAAGTATTCGATTTTTCTTACCTCTTTCTGTTTGTGGTAAACAATTTGGCACGTTGCCAAATATTTCATATTGAATATGAATTATCAAGGAAATTATTCTGACAGCAATATAAATCCATTAGCATGGAGAATAATATCTGTAACTTATTCATATCACAATATACCTAACAAATATGTGGATATTCCATATCTATGATAGTAAGGTAGAATGATCCTCAACTATTTCAATTTTAATCCCATATAAATGCGTGCTTTCCTTCACAGCCAAATTCACCTCATATTTCTAGATACATCAATACCAACCTTTATCATATTTAAGTAAAAGTTATGCCGTGAATCAATCTGAGAATGTCGACCACATTCATATTCATTAAATTCCCGAGGATCCGGCTTCCGAATTGTTCAAACTTCCAGGCAATGGGTTGGAAATTGGATGTTATCCAATATTAAATTCTGGAGCCAGACCTCGATATTTATTCACTCTAGGCAATACGGCAAATTCACTAAATTAATTACCACTTGGAGAATACATTATTTACCAACTTTAATTATGCCATTAATGATACAAAGATAAGCTCTCATAATCTGACCGGCTAAATCTCCAAATAATTACTGTACGGAATCCTTGGAGCAATCTCCTAATTCGTCAGTTCATCTCGAATCCTTCGTTCGTTTGAACAAGGTCTCGATGTTTCTTTGTAGGGAAGGAAATAGCGAATCATTCTCATGATCTGAAGAGGAGAAATGCCGCATACGAAGAAAATGGAATATGTATATGAGAAGCTATTTAATTTTGCATTGGCGATGGTTGAATGATGTTGAAGAAATTGGGAAAAGCTCTGATGTCAATATTTTCTTAACAACTGCTGAAGAAATTCGGACCAAATCTTTAAATGTAGCATAGTTTCTTTATTCAAAGAATTCAGTTTTTGGTTCGCCCGGGTAAATTCAGGTTTTGGTTCGTAAAAATTGCTGGAAATGGTTTCGAAGAACGGAGGTCATCTCAAATATCAGTAAAGTGAAGGCTTAACTTTTGGGACCAAGAAACCTCGAAATTTTCGCCCTTTTTTTGTGTTTTTGCAATTTTCACTCAGAATCTGACAAAAATTTTGTGGCCGACTTCTTTTATAAAAGACAAAACACTTTTATAAATGACATCAAAAATGATTCAAATCTTCCAAGTGGCCAATTTTAGGTTATTTTTTATAACACAGCTTGAAGAATGAAAAATTGAAGCTTTAGGCCTTAGACTCAATATTGAGAAAACCAAAATCCTGGTAAGTCCGCTAGAAACCTTCTAACTAATATCAGCCTGGAGGACTCTGGAACAGGTCGAGCAGTTCAAGTATACTGCTCCACAAGAGTTGGGGATATCTTATTCAATCGTTTTTAAAAGTATGTAATCTTCGAGACGCTGAGGGTAATAGGGCTATCGGAATGCTACAGGGTGGCCTAACTCAGGTTGTTGTAGCGGAAAGGCTCCAGTCAAAGTGTGATATCTCGACTTTGGAATAGGTTCAGGGAGACAGGTTCCGTGTTGGAAAGACCAAGGCTTGGTGGGCGACGAAAAACAACACCTGCTCAGGATCGTTTCATCACCGTGTAGAATGCTACAGAATACTGTTCAAAATCGATAGGTATGAAATGATGTATTCCAAGTATTCAATCAATTATTTAATATTAGGTAGAGCGCTTTCGGCTTATGACAGCCATCTTCAGTACCTCTACAAAAATTAACAAGTCGATAAAATATCATGATGTGTTGATAGAACTTTGTACTCACTTGTCAAATCAAAATAAAAAGGAAATGGACAGTCATTCGACCAAATCGACAAATAACAAATGCCACGGAAAATTTCAATCTCAAACAACAATAAAATATCAAAAATATCATCAATATAAAAGTACTAAGGTGGTAATAAGTAAGTGACTGAAACTGATCAAAAATATCAGGTTAGATCATAGAACACAACAAACAGAATAATAAATCATGACACAGAGAACAATCAATAAAAGAATAACATAAACATCAAAAGCAGATACAACCATATGCATCCTTATACATCTGTTCATCGAATGAAAACAAGGTTAAAGATCAGCTCACAAGGAAACTTGCCTATAACAAACAAACAAATAAATACGTAAATAACCAAATTAAATTACAAATAAAATGTGAGCAACCATTCACGTCTCATAGTCTCTTAAACAAAGGTGTATATGATTTATTCAAACATAGGTTTGTCTGAATGTTCAAACAATTACAGTTCTTAGAAATTTCATCCTCGATATGAACACTCTCAAGAAAATCTAACCTAGTATAATTTCTACTGTTGGTCTGTAGTATAATCTTTGAATTATCCTGAGGGCTGAATGAATGATTGTTAAAACTAATGTGATGACCAAAAACCGACTTATCTGGGTACCTCAAATGCTCGGAAATTCTCACTCTCAATTGTCTGCACGTTCTTCCTATGTATGTGGCGTTACAATTCAACTTATATACGCCACTTTTGTCCAAGTGATTAATTTTGTCCTTTGAATTAATGAAAAACTTTCCCAGAGTGATACTTGGTTTTGCGGCGATTTCAACATTGTCATAATATCTTTTCAAAATCTTAACTGATCTGTCAAAAATGTAGCGATCAAAGTAAGGAAGACAGAAGAACCTTTTTGGAACAGTATCCGTGATGGATGGATACGCCGATGTGACCAATTTTTTGTGTTTTATTTTCCTCATTATCGAATCGACAATAAATGGGTCGAAGCCATTGTTAAATGCCAGCTGTCTCTTTTACGATGGAGTTGGAGTCGGAAGGTTCCATTAACTATCTTGATCTGACCATCATGAGGTGTGGTCGCAGTTTGGAATTCAAAATTTTTCACAAGCCAACACAGACGGACACACTGATTAATTTTCATTCTTGCCACCCCATGTCACATAAGTTGGCTTCTTTCAATTCGTATGTTAATAGACTCTTAACCATCCCTTTGTCAAAGGAGAATTTTCACTTGGAGCTGGGGTTCATCAGACAGCTGGCATTTAACAATGGCTTCGACCCATTTATTGTCGATTCGATAATGAGGAAAATAAAACACAAAAAATTGGTCACATCGGCGTATCCATCCATCACGGATACTGTTCCAAAAAGGTTCTTCTGTCTTCCTTACTTTGATCGCTACATTTTTGACAGATCAGTTAAGATTTTGAAAAGATATTATGACAATGTTGAAATCGCCGCAAAACCAAGTATCACTCTGGGAAAGTTTTTCATTAATTCAAAGGACAAAATTAATCACTTGGACAAAAGTGGCGTATATAAGTTGAATTGTAACGATTGTGACGCCACATACATAGGAAGAACGTGCAGACAATTGAGAGTGAGAATTTCCGAGCATTTGAGGTACCCAGATAAGTCGGTTTTTGGTCATCACATTAGTTTTAACAATCATTCATTCAGCCCTCAGGATAATTCAAAGATTATACTACAGACCAACAGTAGAAATTATACTAGGTTAGATTTTCTTGAGAGTGTTCATATCGAGGATGAAATTTCTAAGAACTGTAATTGTTTGAACATTCAGACAAACCTATGTTTGAATAAATCATATACACCTTTGTTTAAGAGACTATGAGACGTGAATGGTTGCTCACATTTTATTTGTAATTTAATTTGGTTATTTACGTATTTATTTGTTTGTTTGTTATAGGCAAGTTTCCTTTTGAGCTGATCTTTAACCTTGTTTTCATTCGATGAACAGATGTATAAGGATGCATATGGTTGTATCTGCTTTTGATGTTTATGTTATTCTTTTATTGATTGTTCTCTGTGTCATGATTTATTATTCTGTTTGTTGTGTTCTATGATCTAACCTGATATTTTTGATCAGTTTCAGTCACTTACTTATTACCACCTTAGTACTTTTATATTGATGATATTTTTGATATTTTATTGTTGTTTGAGATTGAAATTTTCCGTGGCATTTGTTATTTGTCGATTTGGTCGAATGACTGTCCATTTCCTTTTTATTTTGATTTGACAAGTGAGTACAAAGTTCTATCAACACATCATGATATTTTATCGACTTGTTAATTTTTGTAGAGGTACTGAAGATGGCTGTCATAAGCCGAAAGCGCTCTACCTAATATTAAATAATTGATTGAATACTTGGAATACATCATTTCATACCTATCGATATCTTTACCAAGTACAAGCTAACGATTCAACGTACTGTTCAAAATGCAGATGGGGTTCAAACAAAGAGTATCAACTGTTAATACTCTTTGGTTGAAGTTTCCATCGAAGCCATCAGACGATATTTGAGAGAGGTGAATCTAGGTTCTAGACGTCCATTAAGAGGAGTTCCATTAACACGTGACCATAAGCGTCAAAGAATGGAATGGACAAGGCAACATATCAATTGGAACGATCGATGGCGTAGTGTTCTTTTCACTGATGAATCCAGATATGGACGATTTTCAGATTCTCGAAGAATAAGGGTATGGACAATCCCACGCATACCCCGTAATCGTCGCTATGTCCAAGAAGTCCATCCATTCCGAGGGGGTAGTGTTATGGTATGGGCCGGGATATGTTTCAACGGGCGCACAGATCTACACATTTGTCCTGTGAATATGACCGCCTTAAACTATAGGGAGCATGTCATTGACAATGTTGTACCAAATATTCACGCTGCTATTGGTGGAACTTTTCAATTTCTAGACGATAACGCTAGACCGCACCATGCAGCCATAGTTCAGAATGCGCGCGAGGAGTTTGGTATTCCACATTTACCAATACCTCCGCACTCACCAGATTTGAATTGCATAGAACATGCATGGGATATGCTCCAAAGCAGATTAGATAATCATCAACCTACCCCAGAATCCTTAAATGATCTGAGAGAGCTTTTGCCCCGTTTATGGAACCAAATTCCTCAAGAAATGTTCAACAACCTCGTGTGTAGTATGCAAAGAAGATGTCAAGCTGTTATTGATGACGTGGAGGCCATACATTGTATTGATAGTCTTAAAATTCTTGAATTCTCTGGGAATAAAATTTCGTTATTTTACTCGATTTTTCTTAACCACCCTGTATAAGCGGCAGACCTACAGGCTAAAATTAATTTGCAACTTGATATCATATTAATATGAATTTTCATCACAAAAATCTTATTTGAACTATATTTTTTTTGGAATTTAAGTCAATATCGCTAACTCATGTGGAGCAGTTCACTTGGGAAGCTTCATGAATGCTGGGGCTTACATGGACGCAGAAATTCACAACCGTAGCAATTAGGCATCACGGGCATTCTGGAAGCTAAAGGACAGAGTGTTTCAAAATCACGACCTCAATCTGAAGACCAAGACAGTTGTTTACAATTTATTCTGGGAGGATTCTGCAGGAGCAAATCGTTGATTTCAATTTTAATTGATTTTGTTTCAGAGATTGGGAGTGAAAACCCTAAAAAGTTTATGAAGAGTTGTTTACAAAGCATTGGTTCTTTCGGCCTTAACAGAACCGAAAGCTGGACTCTCTACAGGCAACATATTAAACAGCTTGAACAAACAATGTCATCTAAGACAAATAATGCACATGCAGAACAATTTTCTTCTCATTTTCAGATATTTTGTGGAAAAAATTATTCAACAGCCTCATAATGTCAGGATTTGGTGAATTAGCAGTTTTAGTACGACTGGCTCAGTCCAAATTACCTTTCTTATTGCTCTGGATTCGCAAGATGCATTTAATTTGTTCAAACAAACGCAAAACAAGAGCTGAATAGTCGAAGCACATTTTCAGCCTATACATTGTATGAGCTGCAAATGGAGAAAGGAATATGAGATAATAATATTTTCTTTTCCCTTGGGCTTCCACGCAAACAATAAGCAATATCCCCAAATCTCTGATAGGAAGCAAATCCCCGTAAGTCGCCTTTTTAATCAAATTTCCCATTGATGAAAACATCCCCATCCCCGGAAATCCTAATCCCACATTTCTCTATTATTCCGGCATTATTGCCAAAATATCACCAATGAATCCTCACAAGCCCCCAGAAAGGACATTTCACGACGTAGTCGA
This sequence comes from Coccinella septempunctata, assembly GCF_907165205.1. Classification (NCBI taxonomy): domain Eukaryota; kingdom Metazoa; phylum Arthropoda; class Insecta; order Coleoptera; family Coccinellidae; genus Coccinella; species Coccinella septempunctata. Next base: position 21,491,810 of record NC_058196.1, read on the forward strand.
AGGATATAATTCCTCGCAAAAGAAAACATATAGAAGTTTCCATCCTGGGGACGAGGGTAGAATTACAGCGGGGTCAGTAGAGCAGGCTTCAAATTCTCAACAAAAGGATATAGTCGCATTTTCGGGCTCAGGAGGGATCTAGGTCTGCCATCGACATGCCCCAATCACACCCTTTGTTCCCCACGTTTCGTTCTAGGCCTCCGAGCTCTTGACCGGACCCAGATAACATCATAAATCTGTGCGGGATGCTGGATCAGATCCAGCGATGACCGTTATGTTCGAAGGCGTATACCCTGTGGATTTATTTTTATTGAATTGGCCTCTGAATTTGTTCAGAATAAAGAAGCAAGAAGGAGGCTGTTCGACTTATGGATTAGACAGGGTATCTGGGAGTAAACAGGAACAGATATCCGTTCATATCCATGCAGATGTCGATGGATTTCTAGGATTTTGATCCAGGAGAAGAATTTGGGTTTGATTGAGTTTAATGTTTTATCGTTTCGAAGCAAATTGAAGCGATCCTTCGAAGTGAACGCATGTGGTTTGAATGTGTCAGCAGATTAGAGAGTAAAAGTTCTGAAAATTCGAGTGAAACAAATCCGAAAATCGTTTCATAAGTAAAAATAGGATATAGTATCCTACACTACAACAATCTATAACAAAAACGATATTCAAGAGAATTTTAATAGTTCACGCGAGTTTCCTGTGTAATTTCATTACCTTGGAAAAAGAGTTAACATGGGAGATAAAAATACCAAGAAAAAAACCAAACACAAGAAGACAACGATAAAAAGGGAACTCCAATATGGCGAATGCAAGAAGGGAATTCCCAAATCAAAATTCAAAATTCCATGTGTGGGCTTATGCCAGCAATATTTCCATGAATAATGCACTAGATTAGAAAAGGAAGAACTGAAAGAGGTGAAAGATGGTAAATTGGATTGGTACTGTACCAGGTGTCAAGACTGTGAAACAGGGGAGGAAACATCGACAGGTTTGGACTCAGACTCTGAAGATCCGAAGAATCCGACGATACGGCGAGTGCAAGGAAAAATCGTAAAAAAAGCACAACTCTTGAGGATATTGCCGAAAAATTGGATTCAATCTGGCGCACTAAAAACAAACACAAGAGGTCACAAAAATCAAACAGGAAGTTGAAGAATTGAAAAAACAAAATATTGAATTCAAAAAACAACTCGAAAATTTCAAAATTGAGAAAAGTGATGAGAAACAAAATTACTGAAAAATAATATAATCATATCCGGATTCGAAAAGAAAATTGAAACAGACGAAGAAATGAGAACACTAGCATTGAAAACAATACAACTCGTCAAGAAGGATATAAGCAGGGATGATGTCGAATGTAGAAAAATTGGTCATAAAGAAAAACCTAGGATTAAGATGACTTTCAAAAATTATGAAGACAAAAAAACCGTGATGAGTGAAAAACAACTTTGAATACAAAAAAAATTGGTTTACTAGAAGACAATACTCTATATATCAATCATGAACTAACCAGGGAAAATCAATACCTTTTTAAAGTAGTTAGAGAGTTCCGGAAGCAATTCAATTATAAATTCGTTTGGACTAATGAAGAAAAAGTTTACCTTAGAAAAACCGAAACGAGTAAAATTCTTCCTATCAATAAAGAGTCACAATTGAATGAACTGAGAACCCAAGAAACAAAGGAAAAATCATTAAATGATACTGGAACAAAAAACTAATTACACTTCTCTATCTGAACATAAGATCTTTAAAAACCAAATACAAACACGAAAACATAAATTATAATGTACAAAATCGAGCATGGCCTACTAAAATTCAACACTGAAATCAAAAAAAGGCTAAACATTCACAACTACCATATACCAGACAAATTAACAATTTCCATCTAGATTATATCAGAACAAATAGAGCCAGAAATTCACCTTACTACCAGGCTGCAATGGTATATAACAACATACCTGAACATGTAAAACGGAAACAATCTCTCAAATTGTTCAATAAATTTGTTGGCTTTTTGAAGATTTTGCAATGACACATTTTGCCTAATGTTTGTTTATTTCATTTGATTTTATTCAAAATTTAATGATTCTACTAGAACATCACTCTAATGATGATTCGTAGTCTTATGTATTAAATAAATAAATAAATAAATAAAATAGTGGAACTAAAAATTGATACAAATATTGTTGAGATATCTACAGCAATAACAGAAAAATAATAATGTAACCAACAAAGTTAACTCAACACAACAAGTGGATGTTTGTGGTTTATATTCCATTGGTACAACATCCTTTTTTCTACTAAAAATACTAAAGTCCGGTTTCATCAAATTTAAAGTCACTTTAAGCTTAAAGCTTCCTCTAGTGTCATTTTTAGTAAGGTTAAAGGAAGCTTTAAAATTAAAGCGACTTTAGGTTCGATTATGAAACTGGCCGATATATTCGTATATGGTTTCACCATTGAATTTCCGATGTGGCTTCAATTTTTCTTTAATTATAATGCCGGAACGTATTTTCCCCTCGGATACCTACGTTTTCCCGAGATAATGAACAAAAAATCAAAACTACGTCTGCAATTTTATGTTTTCTGTCCATTTTCATTATGAGACCATATCCGAATCTAATCGATAACTCGATTTTCGAAATCAGGGCCCAAAAAAAGATATAGATTCGTCAAGAAAAATTTGTGAGAAATTTTTTTCTGAATCTTCTGTTTTCAGTTACCATATGCCTGTACTATCAAGCAATGGTAAACCCGTAAAAACACCACCAAAACAAAAAGAAAGGGACGACCTATTTTGAGACAGTTGCGTATATCTATAGATTGTAACATATTTGAGTGTTCTGAAACGATAGAGGTTGCCTGAGATCAAATGGGGTGGTGCAGTGAAAAAATAATGAATTTCATTCCTTTCGATCAAACCGTTTGTGAGGTAGAACTAAAAATAACATTTTTTAAGGCTTTTCGACAGCCTGTTTTTTTTAAACCGAGCCGATTCGGAAAAAAAAGTAAACAAAAAAAGTGTTTCTTCTGATCTTATGAATCAACTGTTGAAATATCTGTACTCAGGAAGGAAGTCTCACCATTGGTTTTTCAGGTTGAAATCTTGGGATGAAGCAATCTGTGTATGTTCTGACTGAAAAACTTGAACAATTAACATGATAAACAATTTTCTCACTATGATAAAAAAGAATTGCTTGAAACCGCATCGATAACCAAATTATCCTCTGCAAGAATAGGTAATTTCAGGCACAAATAATTATTTGTGCAACCATAATTATGGTTGAGTAAATGAGTAATTAAAAGAGATTGATTCGTTCGAGCACTTCTTTACAATAAGTAATAATACGGAAGATAGGTATTCTGTAAATAGATACTCTTCAATCACTGCATATCCATGATCTAAAAGTGAAGATAATGAAGAATGATGAAATTACTCTCTGTGACAACTAATAATACCAGAATTGACGAAATAAAAAAAAATGTCTTACTAATAGCAGAATTGAAATATCATTCGTTGCAAAGTTGAACAAGTGGATTAGTTTTTTCTGCACTGTCGGATTGAGTGGATATTCAAATGAATGAATTTGGAACATTTCAGTTGACTGTTCTTAATTAATGGCTTTTCTATTCCGAATGCGACATTTGTGCTTCACAATTCTACCTAATCAGTATGCTGGCGTTGTGCAACTATTCAATTCATAAAAATAAGAGGGAGATCAATAATAAGATCATAAAAATGGTCAATTTCAACATAAGCGAACAATTCTCAACAGCAATCTCAAAAACTTCCATTTTTTTCAATTTGACTAAAAATCGATATTATAGTAACTTGAATGCACCTTTGTTACTAGCATATGTATAAGTTATTCAACCACTACTCTGGTTTTTCTGTAATCTTTGAAGCAATATGAACATTATTTTTGAATTACATCAGAGTGAGTAAAAAGTGGAGAACAACGGTAGGTAATATTTTGTGAAAATGCTAGAACAGGTACATTTTTATTTTATATTACGCAACTTTACATGTATAATTGAGGAGTTTCACATACACCCTCCACGAGGGATGGAGCTCTGGAGAGTAGTTACGTGTGTTGTTTCAAATGACAAGCCTATTTTTTACCTTTTTCTTGCTGAGGATGAAATGGGGGTCTGACAACCCTTTTTTCATCATAGGGATGGAATAATGGTAAAACTTGTATTCTTTTATGTATTTTGAGGTCAATGGGATAGGTACACCTTATTGATGCTTCGGAAGTGTTATCGAAAATATAACATTTTTCGTCGATCTAAACGAAGAACCACATTTTAAGCCCTACGTAAAGTCGACTATTTATTAAGGCAAGTATTTTCGTCCGCATACACTTTTCGTCCGCAAACTCTGTCTGTCTGTTCGTAACTAAGATACCACTACTAGATAGAGGGGTGATTGAATCAATTTTAGGAATACAGAATTTGATGAAAACATAAGAGCCCATAACAATAACTGTCATTTGCTGTTGTCAAATTAATCTTTTACAAAATCCGCTAGATTTCACTAGTGAAATAGGTTTGTAAAGAGACCCTCCACCCCTGTAGTGGGTGCAAGATGTACTTCTCAATTATACATGAAAAGTTGCATAATTCAAAATAAGGAGTTTTTTTCCTACGAAATATGAAATACCTAGGTTTAAAAAATTATTAATTTATAAACTGATATATGAATGGAGGAAAAAAAGTGTGGTAACCAGATATCGCTCAGGTTTCAGTTTATTCGTTTTAAATCTTACCCTTTAATATAAGCTAAAATTTGACTGTTTCATTAGTCTTGAATAGAATTTCTTTTAAGTTAATTTAATGAATTTATTTGATTGAGTGATTTCTTCACTATCGTCAATATCATTTCGCCATTCAAGATGCAATTATTGCAAAACAATAAAAGAGACGTTTCTCCATGTCGCATCCAATCAATCCAATGCAGATAAAATAACACAGAGCGGGAATCTAATCAGCCTCCGCTTGAATTGCAACTTGAATAAATGAATATTCATCGAAGGAAAATAACCGAAAATCTCTTTGGAGAACAAGAACGATATACATAAATAATTAATTATCCTCAATTGTTTACTTAACACTCCATGAGTTTCATAAACGGTTGAATATGTTTAAAAAATTACACAAATCTTGTTCAGATGTTATCGCATAGCGTTTGACATTATAAAGGTATCTGTTGATTTAGAAGTTGGGCAACGTGTTCTTGGACTCATACATATAAATGGAAAATAGTAAATTGGATGCAGTCAGTTCATCGGTAGTTATATCGTAGACCAATATGACGTTCTCCAAGAGTTTGCTGGCTTGTTGCTTGTTCATGTTCTTCTCCTACAGTGTTGAGGCTGTCGGAAAAGACTTACGTAAGTTGAGATTTGAATTTGCGAAAATCGTATTTGAGCTTTTCCAATCCAATTGGAAATCTATTCTCACTGAGAATGGTTTGATTGATTAAACAGCATCACCGTATTTCTCTTCAGCTCCCTAAAGTCGTAAACAGAAAGGCGTTACCAAAAATTTACCGATAAGTCGTATGCAAATAAGCAATTTAACGTAACTTATTGAATGAACTCAACGTTAAGGAAACCTTAATTGGGTACTAAAGTAACCAGTTATTGAACAGTTCCGTATTTCACGTTGAGACGATATGATAAGGAAACGTTACATATTGGGTGCTAAAGTAACGAGTTGTTGAACAGTTTCGTACTACACGTTGAGGAGATACAATACAGTTTAGGAGCCCAAGAGGGAGATTCGATTTACTCGAGCGTATCAGATTAATATGAGGAGAGATACCTTGGACCCTGTAGAATACCTCCACCAAAAATTAGACCTGTATATAGGGGGAATTGTCTAGGACATCCTGTCAGATTAGTAAAAAAAACGATCATTGTGCATATCTACTCGAGCGTGTCAGATTATATTGTGATCATTTATATGTTGAAAAGTATATATTCTCTTAATCTGGCAATTTAAGCTTGACGAAAATGTGTGAGAGGGCGTCAAACTTGCAAAAAAAAAACGTTACGTGTTCATTCTCGAGAGTAGTAGCTTTTCTTCTTATATTGAAGCTAATGATTAAAGAAAAACGGCAAAAATATAATCTGACACTTTCAGCAAGCGAAAACAATGAAAATTGTCCATAAAGGTCACAAAAATCAGTTTTTTCCAATTATCTCCATTTCTGGGCTTCAAATTGTTTTCGCATTCATTGTAAAAGTTGTTGGGCATAACATTTTCTACAAATTTTGTCCAAAGCAATTTTGTCTACATTTGAATGTGCAACGATGAATGTACAGGGTGGGCAAAATTGGTTATACCTGAACCACAACTTTTTAACCCAACGAGATAGAGAAAAATGAATGTACCATTCATGTCGTCTTTTTTCGAGAAACTAATATTGCCATCAACTGCATTCCTTTATCTTCTTTTGTTTTTGAGTTATAGGCCAAAATTTAAATTTGGGCAATTTCAACTTTGGTCAATATCTCCGTTTCTGTTTGTGCTAGGATGTTGAAATGAAGACATTATACAGACACTTTTTTGATAGCAATCCAGTGGCGTACTATGATTTTTTCCTACAGATTTATTTGCTGAGCCATAACACGAATTTGTGTTTTTTCTTATGAAAACAGTAGTTTAAAATAGCACACTAAATATACCTGTTGGAAAAAATCAAAGAACCCCACTGGATTGCTGTCGAAAAAGTGTCTGTATAATGTTTTTATCTCAACTTCCTAGCTTAAACAGAAACGGAGATAATGACCAAAGTTTAAATTTTAATTTTGACCCATAACTCGAAAAGAAGAGAAAATAGAGTAATGCAGTTGATGGCATTATAAGTTTCTCGAAAAAAGACGAGCGTGCCATGCATTTTCCTCTATCTCGTTAGGTTGAAAAAGTTGTAATTCAGCTATCACCAATTTTGCCCACCCTGTACATTAGACTGGGTTTCTACATTGACCTTGGCCTTTCGAATGTGTGGCTACGCTTCTTGCTCTTATCGCCCTCTAACTCGAAAACGGTTAGATTGTGTGAAATTGCTTCAGACAAAAGTTGTATAAAATTCCACCATCTACAACTTCCATAATGACTACAGAAACGATTAGAGGTAAAGAAAGGGAGATATTTAAAAAAAATGCCTTGTTATCATCTTCAAACTGTCATATTAAGAAAACCCTCTGTAATTAGTGTCAGATTAATGGGTCAACACGTCAGCAATATCGAGATTAACCATCTGTATGAAAATCTGACACGATCGAGTTTTTTTGCATTTTAAAAGGACCGCTGTGAAATTGCGTCACGTCCAAATTGTTAGTGCCTTGAAAAGTAGCCTCCTTTGGGCCCAATTAACATATCCTCTAAAAATCTGACACGCTCGAAAAATATTTTTTTACCATTTTCAACTCTTCCGTACGGCCAGCCCCACCACGCAATTTGTCAGATTAACATGAATTTATTATCAGAGTCAAGTAAGGCATATGCAGTACCTTAATCTGGCACGATCGAGTATGTACACTTGACGATTTTTCTTACATCTTCGAAAATCTGCGGACGCTTTCCCCACCGCTGAAAGTACATACATCATAGAACCTGTTTTTTTCACCATCTAATCTTCAAAATCCAGTGGGTCTCCACGACGCTCGAGTAAATCCCGATTTAGCATCGTGGGCTCCCCGACTAATAAGGAAACGTCACATATTGGTGGTCAAAGCAACGGGTTTCTGAATTATTTCAACGTGAATGAAATGTTTCTTACTCATTACTTCTCATCGAATATACCTTCGTTAGAAAAGCAGGTTGCGTATTGGTGGCTCTAGTGGCAATTTTTTGTTACGTTGATTAAAGGTGAAAGTTTCGGAAAGCACGTTACAAGTTTCAAATAATAACCACATTTCAATGTCCCTCACCACAAACAACGAAGACTTTAAAAAAATTGCGTATATCTCACATCCAGGGGGTTCTATTCTTTTTAGGCATCAAAACGATCCAATGGAAAACACTTTAATAATTCATGGAAAAGTTGTATGACCTTGTAAATCGTACCACATTAACGAATTCGCAGAAGTTAAATTTTATTGCCCAATTTTTTGAGAATAGCACGACTATTCACTGCTGAATGAGGTATTTAACACTTGAATTGAAACACTTCAACAATAATCAAGTGGAAAATTGGATATTATATTTTCAAACAGTTTTATTCTCCTCTTTGATGCTATTGGAATGACGAATGAATCAATATCATATCAATTTTTTTCAGCTGATTACTTCCCACGATGTCATCGGTCGGATCCCAAACTAAACGAATGCCTTCTGAAAGCGACAGATCAAGTCAGGCCGTATCTGATCAAAGGTGTCCCCGAATTGAATGTTCCCCCTATAGAGCCGTTCACCCTGCCCGAAGTCAGTCTGGAACAAGGCAGCAATCTCTTGAATTTCAAAGCGAAGCTGAACGACATTATCATCCGAGGTCTATCAAACTACAAATTCTCGCAGTTCGAGTGAGTATTATCGAAGATTCTCCAGATTCGGCGTCATTTTACCGAAAAAATTCTGGCAATTTCAAGAAGGCGACAGACGTTAGAAAGGAGATGTGCTAAATTTTCAGATTTTCATCTGAATGATGCTCCAACATTTTGTTGGAGTCAGATTCAAACTAAGAACAATCTGAAGATATTGAAAAAGTGCTCAGAAGAGTTCTTAGACTATTAAGCACAAAGATCCTTTTGCAACACTGTTTTTTCTGTAAAATAAAATTTGAATTCAATGCAAAAAACAAAGCTTGTTAAGAGGATTCATAATTGAGAGAAAGGAAACTGTCAAAACTGAACAAAAAACATCCATAAAATGAAATATACTTCTCAAAATTTGTACTGGACAATTTGCATAGATGTTATGTTATATAGAAGGAAATAAACAAAAGATGGTATCTACATAGAGTGTGGTCCAACGAAAACTCAACACCTCGATTCTCCGGTTCTAAAAGGAAATATTTTCCTTTCTTTGCATCCCTGTAACTGCGACAGCCTAACGGGGGTGAGCACAACCCCTTGATTTTGAATAGGGATGAGGTGTGTTACTATACCTCATGTTGAAGATCATAAAATTTCGCTTCAAATTTTTCTATCGATAACGAAATGACAGGTAAAACAGTGAACGGGTAATTGCTTTTCTGATTAGTTTACCTATTGAATGCTGGAAACGGGCACCATACACATCCATGCAATTTTGCTGCAAGCGTTCACGTACAATTGGCGAATCCAAAAATCTAGACGCCCTCTGCCGACTGAATTCCGAAACTACTTTGTCAGGTCAGTACTGCAAAGTCAAAACAAGTTTAGTTCCTTATGTTTTTTCTTATCTCACGTTGTCCAACAAAGTATTATAATTATTATTTGGAGAAGTTATATTGGGATTATTGTCGCGGTTTCTGAATAGAAATATTGATTCCGAAAAAATATTGGAAAAGGTATTTATATCAGTGCTTTCAACTGGCAGGAGTTAGGTTAAACGATTTTTCTTTGCGAGAGTTTTCTGCTAAATTCAATTGATGATTTAGAAATACAATTTCATAATTTTCATACTTCCAAATGAATGCTTTTTCTCATCTGTAGATCTTGTTCCATGAGCTGAATCATATTTATGTCTCTTGAGATTTCAGTATGAGGAATACCTATATCATAACATGGAATTGAAATACTTCAAATAAAAACTTCACAAACTCAGTATTTGCTGCCTCAACATTATTAGCTAGGTTTAATTCAAGAAAGAATCTGTGAAATAATAGGATTTTGTGTCTAGCTACAGTGGATCACCAATATAATCGCTCGATTTTATTCCACAATTCATCCTTTTGAAATAAAATATTTCCAAAGAATGTTGATCTTTCTTTACGAAAGTAAATCAATCAATTCACTTCCGATAAATATCTTGATTTTCTAGAAAAACTCTGTTAGGCCGTACAATCTCGAAAAGAGTACTGACAAACGTCAAAATTTGTTTTCATTTCGCAGCGCCCTCAACGGTAATTGGATTCGCGAATACTCAAGATTTCTGGTGTAATTTGATGACATTCATTTTATTCGAGTTCGGAAATCATCTAATGACTCAGGCTGGGTAGAGTAATCAGGTGACCACATAGTAGTTGGGGAGTCGACTATGCTAAATCGGGATTTACTCGAGCGTCGTGGAGACCTAATGGATTTTGAAGATTAGATGGTAGAAAGAAAAGAAGGTTCTAAGATGTATGCAGTTGGTGGGGAAAGCGTCTGCATATTCTCAAAGATGTAAAGAGAAATCTTTACATGCTCGAGAGTGTCAGATTAAGATACTGTATATGACCTACGTGTGTCTGATAATAAATTCAGCCGTAAGAAAGAGTTAAAAATGGTTAAAAAAAAAATTCAAGCTTGCAGACTTTTAGAGGATATATTAATTGGACCCAAAGGAATCTTTGGGGCATTCAAAGAGAAATCGTTACTTGTACATACTCGAACATGTCAGATTTTCATGAAGATGGTGTTGCATACGTGTTGACCCATTAATTTGACACTAATCGGGGGGAGTTTTCTTAATCTCACATTTTAATATTAAAGCTGTGTTCGGGTTCGGCTTTCGGACAGTCCGAGAATGGTTCTAGAACTGCGCAGAGAATTTTATAATAGGGCGCAACATTTTTGCGCAGTTTGAGAACAATTCTCGGACCGTCCAAAAGCCGAACCCGAATACAATCTATAAAAGGATTGTTTTGAATATTCCTGTACCTCTCATCGATTCTGTATCCGTTATGAAAGTTGTAAATAATAAAATTCTTGAAAACTTTTATTTTGAAGCAATTTTTCATACTCTTAACCGTTCTCGAGCAAGACAGCGATAAGGGCGAGGAGCTTAGCCACACATGCCAAAGGCCAAGGTCAGTTTAGAAACCCAGTCTAATGTACATTTATCGCCATCAATCTCGAAAACGTTCAAAAGTAGAAAAAATTGCTTCGAAAAAAATTTTTGAGAAATGTTACACTCTACAACTTTCATTATGAATGCGAAAACAATTTGAAGCTCAGTAGGGGAGATAATTCAAAAAAACTGATTTTCGGCTTGCTGAAACTGTCAGATTATAATTTTTCCGATATTTTTGAAACATTAACTTCAAATTGAGAACAAAACCACCCTATCGAGACTGTACACGTGACGTTCATTTTTTGCAAGTTTGCCGCCCTTCCACACATTTTCTTTACACTTAAGAAAATGTGTACTTTTGAACATGTAAAAAACCACATATATCTCAATATGATTGTTTTTTTTTTATTATTCTGACAGACTATTAGATATTTTCCGCTTTATACAGGTCTAATTTTTGTCCAGGAGTCCAGGGTCCGAGGTCCCTTATATTAATCTGGCAGGCTCCAGTAAATCCCGAATTTCCCTCCTGGTCTCCCCAAATATAGAAAAAAGTCCAATGGAGCCAGATCAGTACATATATTATACATATTATTATATGAACTTTTTTTTAATTGAGATAGTAATTGTAAGAAGGACCATATTTTGTGTGTGCGTGTGTGTAAGACGCGAACAGACTCCTCTCCCTTTGGTATGTGCAGCAATTTGATTCAAAAGTGAAAAGTAACTTTACTCTCGAATATCCACTTAAATTTTTCAGCAGTGTGATTCGAAATATCTCAGAAACGAAAAGATTTTGGACTGTCCATCGTTAAGAAAGTTTTATACTTACACGTCATCAATTATAAAAATGGAAATATGAATGTCATAGGTAGATCTTTAGCAAGATTTTACTGTTCGGGAAAAATGCTATTACTTCTCACCATGAGTAAAATATTGAAAAAGGTTTAAAAAAAAATTGAATGATGCTTAAACCTCCATAACATTTTATAACAAAATTTCGTAATTCTTCATGACGAATGAACGTTTCAGGCTTTTTTGACTCCAGGTTGTATAAGAATGTTTGTTGATGGTATTCAAATATCGAAATGAAATATACGCCATGTTCCACTTATAGCCAGTGGCTTCTAGACAAACCTTTTTTCCTTTTGGACAAGTCTGTGTATATGTTATTATTCTCAACATTCTGAAAAACCGATGAGTATTGTGTGAAAGCATGATTCAACCATAACAGTTATTTTACACCGAAGAGTTCTTTCAGTCATGTTTCCATTTTTTCAGCTTTGATGTCCCTAAACTTCAATTCCACTGCAAAGCTTCTATTGCGGAACTCAAATTAGAAGGAAAATATGACGTCAAAGGTACCGTACTTGGTGCACCCATTATTGGAAAGGGAGATTTTACTGCTGGAATAGGTGAGGTTTCTGTTCACTTTTTCTAAATTCCTACAATCACACATCAGTAGGTATATTGTAGGAATTCATACTATATACCGGTTTGTAATGGAATCAACGAAAGTTTTCTCCATTTCAAATTGAGTCTACTGACCGATATAGTATTTTCAATAAAAAAACAAATTTGTAGTAATTTCTTCCAACTGAAATGAAATCATCTTGCTCTATATTCACAATATTTAACTATTTTTACAGGTCATTCTAACATAACAGTCTTCCAAGCTATTGAAATAATCAAGAAGAAAGGAGTTGAGTTCACGAAACCTATATTTACGAACAGCACCATCGTCGTAGGTAACCCCAAAGCACAACTTTATGGTCTATTCGACAATAACGAACAACTAAGTGAGTAAATATATGTTGAAAAGTGTCTTTCAATAATTGCTTTGAATATTATATGGGAAAGCGTATCTTGGACTGAGCATTTTCTCCATTACATTTAATAATGAACAGTTGAAATGAAGCATAAACCAACCCACCATCCAAAAAGAAAATATAGAGGCGAACCACAACAGTCATATTATGCTGATGGCAGACTCTCTTGAAATTCGAAGTACTCTTCAATTCGTTAATATTTCAAACACTTTTTACCCCATATATTCAGGTGAAATTTTTTATTTATCACGGAACCTGAGCTCATAATTGGGGATAATATTTGAAAACTCGTTTGAAAATTACTGTCCAGTTCAAACTTCGCTGTGTCCCTATAATCTATACCAATTTGTCGCGAACCTTCCATGAAATAATAACTTTTCAGCCAAAGCCACCAATGAGGTTATCCAGGACAACGTCGACAAACTGTTCGAAGACCTAAGGCCCGTTATCGAAAAGGTTATTACAAGCCTGATTGAGGATCTGATTTTCCGGGTATTGGCCAACAATGTTCCATACGACAAACTCTATCCGAAATGAAAATAGAGGACTGGATGTATTGATAGGACTCGGCGAAATCAGATTGTGATTATAACAGTATTTACTGGGAAAATGATATAGTTATAAGCTGTATTCACATCGCTCATAATTTGTAGATATATTCATACACATACATACATTGAAATAAATTACTGAAAATCAGTTCTTCTATTTCTATCCTTATCACTGCATCGTCTGAGTATAGGTAGATGATGCTATCAAAGACTATCAAATCAAAATCAAGTATTCGTAACCTAGGTTGACTCACACTGATGTTTTGAGATACGCGCGTCGAAATTTGACCGTCGAAAAATTTCCAAGAAGATGAGGTCAGTTAAAAAATCGTCAAGACCGAACGGTTGCACTGAGGACCATAAAATTTCGAGATTTTTGACTATAGGAGTTGCTATTCTAGAATTTGTATAATTTCCTAGATCTACGATGATTTTCTGCTCTTTGAGAACTTGAGAGAAATATTTTTTCGAAGATCGGAAAATGATTCTTTCTACAACCGGGAGGATCAACCCTTTTACCACAGAGTCACTTTCCCAAACGGTCCATTAACGCATTTACGTGAGGATAAGAAATAGCATGGGTGTTTTTCGCATCCAAATGTTGAAGAGTAAATTAAATTCTGTCATGTATCTATGTACAGAACGCCAACGATGCAGAATTTGGTCTGTCATTATAGTTGGGGAGCCGACGATGCTAAATCGGTATTTACTCGAGCGTCGTGGAGACCTAGTAGATTTTGAAGATTAGATGATAGAAAGAAAAAAAAGGTTCTATGATGCATGCACTTTCAGCGGTGGGGAAAGCGTCTGCATGTTCTCAAAGATGTAAAAAAAAATCGTCAGGAGTACATACTCGAGCGTGTCAAATTAAGAACTGTATATATGTCCTACGTGTCTCTTATAATGAATTCATGTAAATCTGCGTGGTGGGGCTGGCCGTACGGAAAAGTTGAAAATGGTAAAAAAAATTTTTTGAGCGTGTCTGATTTTTAGATCCCAAAGGAAGCTACATTTCAAGAGACTTACAATTCTGAAGTGACGCAAAGTCACAGCGATCCTTCGAAAATGCAAAAAAAAACTTTACTTTTACATACCCGAGCGTGTCAGATTTTCATACAGATGATTATTCTCGGTGTTGTAGATGTGTTGACCCATTAATCTGACACTAATCAGGGGGGTTTTCTCAATCTGACCGTTTCAAGAGGATAACAAGGCATTTTTTCGAAATATCTCCCTTCCTGTACTTCTAATTGTTTCTGTATTCATCATGAATGTTGTAGATAATGAAATTCTATACAACTTTTGTCTGAAGCAAATTACCTACTCTCAACTGTTTTCGAGTTAGATGGCGATAAGGGCGAGGAGCTAAGCCACACATGCGAAAGGTCAAGGTCAATGTAGAAACCCAGTTCTTTCATCGCCATATTATACATATCTCGAAAACGTTCAAACGTAGAAAAAATTGCTTTGGCCAAAATTTGTCTAAAATGTTATGCCCTACATAATAAATGCGAACACAATTTGAAACCCTGGGAGGAGAAAATAAAAAAAACTGATTTTTGTGACCTTTATGGCCAATTTTTATTTTTTCGGCTTGCTGAAACTGTCAGATTATATTTTTCCGTTATTCTTGAATCATTACCTTCAATATAAGAAAAAAGCCACAGCGCTCGAGAATGTACACGTGACGCTTTTTTTTCGCAAGTTTGGCGTCTTCTCGACATGAAATTAACAACATATAACTTAATCTGACATGCTCGAGATTGTAAAATGATCTTATTTTTTTTAACTATTCTGACAGGCCGTCCTAGACAATCCCTCCTATATACAATCTAAAAGTCTAATTTTTGGTAGAGTTACTCTACAGGGTCCAAAGTATCTCCCCTTATAATAATCTCACACGCTGTAGTAAACCCCTCTTGGGCTTCCCAACTATTGTATGAATTAATCAAATCAAATTTGATCTTGTTCGTAAAATGGATATATTTTTACAGGGTGAGCCTTTGACTATACCTACGAATATTTCAAAAAGTAGATTTTTGAGCTCAAAAGGAACATTTTTTACTTCTACCATTTTTTCCGAATCGACTCGGTTTGAAAGATACAGGGAGTTGAAAAACCATAAAAAAATGTTATTTTTAGTTCTATCGCACAAACGGTTTTATCGAAAAAAATTAATTTCAGAATGGAGTTCTGCATTTATTCAATGAATCTTTTTATCAGAGCCGAATCGGAAAAAATAGTAGGTATGTGAAAAAAATGTTTCGTTTGACCACAAGAATCTACTGCTAAAATATTTGTACGAATCAAACATTTGCCCTATATATCGGGTGTCCCAAGGTGAGTGGCCTATTAGATTATTATGGAAACTATTGATGGTAAAGATTTCAAATTTTGTGGATCGATATTTGGCCATGTAAGGTACATTTTTAAAATAATTTCACATTTCCATAAAACTCCTTTTTCCTACCGACCTTCAACAATTTTTGAGTTATTAATTATTTTTCGAAATTTTAGATCAAATTGACGTGTTACGAAAATGACTCTAGTTTGCTCAATATTTGAGATTTAAGTCAGAAATTTAGATATTGATCTGATCTATGTCACTGCTTTTGAATTATAGTTGTCAGTTATACAGGATGGACTAAAAAAATCATCATTTGCCAAGTTACAAAATCGTAAAAAAGTCTGTTTTTTCAAATAAGACACCTAGTATTACAATCAATAGTTTCCATAATGATCTAATAGGCCACTCACCTTGGGACACCCGATATATCAGGCGCTTGCAGAAAAAAATTTTTCGTACTCTTGCGAAAATAACTATTTTTTCCCTCTTCAAAGTAGTTTTATTCCAAAATTAGAGCTTATATTACAATTATGAAGATATACTTATCTTGCATCAACAAATACATGACAGAATTTTAAATATAAAATTATGGGTCCCCCCTCCGAATCATTTCTGGAACCGCCAATGATGGAGAATAAAGTTTTGGCACAAATGGTAAAATGATCATTTACCTGGACAGTTCAAATAAGCTTTATTTACCACTTTAATGTTGCCAATTTTCCAATTCGACCATAAACCGCAGACGACATTCAACCAATGAAATTTTTTCACCTTTCGAACCACTCCAGTTGCGGCGCTATACACCCCTGCAAACTATTTAGTATTCCTACGCTTACCCCCGTTATTACCTTCACGCTGGCCGGAGCGGGAAATTGCATTGGATGCGGAAGTCCAGCGACCAGATAACTGAACACCTTCCTGCATTCCTTCGTGATGGTAACGTCAAAAGATGGAAAATGGACTCTCTCGTGTGGGAAATCGGGTTATTGCGGTGTATAATGGAGTGCTCCCATCGCGAATTGCGTCACGTGGTACATCGCACGTTCTGCAACGATTGGCCCGAATGACAGCCCTGAATTATGACCCGTCGAAAAGTTTCATGGATGGAGTATCGGTATTTTCGCGATTCTGACGATTCTCACTCTCGGGTCGATGATATGAAATTGCGCGTTTTCACGAGAGATTTGTTTTTCTTTGGGAATGAGAAGTGTAGACAATGGGTTCTTATTCAAAGCTTCTAAATGCCTACTTTCAACATAAAATTATAAGAATAAAAAACATCGAAACGTTATATTGAAGGTCGTCTCACACTGCAGAAATGGATCCTTTTCTTGAAGAAAAAAAATCCAGGGAGTCTTCTCCGAGAAACCAGAAAATTTCATCTGAAATAAAAAAATCAATACAAAAACAGAAAAAATTTGAGGAAATACAATATATATGACAATACTTATGTCAGATTGACCTTAAATTCACAACCCAATTCAAAATGATTCGGAAACTGCATGTATAGCCTTAAAACCAAGCTATGTGAAGGTAGCACAGCACCCCCAAATGCGAATTTTGAAACAAAAATTTCAGGGTTGTTTGTCCATCGTAGGTCCATGTTTGTCCACCCTTTTTTTTTTATTTGTCCAGGCACCGTTTTAGAGATATCGGAAAAAAACTTCTGAGCAGATCCTCAGATCGCAAAAACTTATTTTGGATGGTCCAGATCGTTTGTCCAACGTAAGTCTACGTTTGTCCACCAAATGTTTTCATTTGTCCACCTACAGAACCATAGAAACCAATCGTGAAAATTTTTTGGAAGTGTTAAGTTTTTCCACTAACACAAAATTTTAAACCAAATATTCAGGTTCGATTGTGTTTCGCTATTTCATTTTTGTACATCAGGAATTTATTTTTATTTCCATCCAGACTGCAATCGCAATTTCGGATGAAAATTGATTAATCAAAATTCTTCGTTGACTATTTCTAAAATGCTCAATAATATTTTTCACCGAATGAATCGTTGGTCCATATTCGCGGATTCACGGATTCACGTTTGTCCAATCAAAATTTTCATTGGTCCATAAGCTTATAACAATATTGAAAAAAAAATTTCATTATATTCTCTTTGCGACAAGTCGATCATATTATGTCGCGAAGAGAGCTTTAAGAGGATAAAACATGTAAGTTGTAAGTTGCTCTTTCAAAATATGTATAACATTTCCATTTACGGTTACTTCCATTGGGAGATAAACCACTCGAAAACTGTCCTTCGAAAAATCCTGAAAAAGCTGGGTTCAGTTAAGAATTCGTCAAGACCGAACGGTTGCATCGAGAAAGATAAAATTCTCAGATTTATTACTAGAAGAGTTGCTCTTTCAGAATATGTATCACATTTCCATCTACGGTTTCTTTTATTGAGAGATAAACGACTCGAAAGCTGACCTTCGAAAAATCCTGAAAAAGCTGGGTTCAGTTAAGAATTCGTCAAGACCAAACGATTGCGCCGAGAAAGATGATATTCTCAGATTTATTACTGGAAGAGTTGCTCTTTCAGAATATGTATCACATTTCCATCTACGGTTTCTCTTTTATTGAGAGATAAACGACTCGAAAGCTGACCTTCGAAAAATCCTGAAAAAACTGGGTTCAGTTAAAAATTCGTCAAGACCAAACGGTTGCGCCGAGAAAGATGATATTCTCAGATTTATTACTGAAAGAGTTGCTCTTTTAGAATATGTATCACATTTCCATCAGCGGTTACTTTTATTGAGAGATAAACTACTCGAAAACTGACCTTCGAAAAATCCTGAAAAATCTAGGTTCAGTTAAAAATTCGTCAAGACCGAACGGTTGCACCTAAATGGATGAAATTCTCAGATTTATTACTCGAAGAGTTGCTCTTTCAAATTGTGTATCACATTTACATCTACGGTTACTTTTATTGGGAGATAAACGACTCGAAGGCTGACCTTCGAAAAATCCTGAAATCCTTAAAGGGTTCAGTTAAACATTCGTCAAAACCGAACGGTTGCGCAGAGCTAAATGGAATTCTCAGATTTGTTACTAGAGAGTTGCTCTTTCAGAATATGGTTCTGTAAGTGGACAAATAAAGAAATTTGGTGGACAAAAGTAGACTTACTTTGGACAAACGATATTTACCATCGTTTTCGCATTTGGGTGACCTGCTCAGAAAATGAACCGAAAAAAGAGAAGGAGAGAAGGAGACTTCTCGTTGGAACCTTGTTGAATGCTTAGGCAAAGTCTAATTAAACCACATTTGTTGGTGTTCCAAGGTCTTGCCCAAGTAGCATTTTTTGTTTTTTATTGAAAGTGTATATACATTCTTCAACCTTGATAAAAAGATATAGCCATCTTGAGTTTTCATAATGAGCTGTGCCACCCCTGGCAAAACAAAAAAACTTTCAAAATAACAAGCTCAATCTGTGACAATACACACCCAATTTTTCGAATTTCACAGATATGTAAATTTTAAATTTTTAACATCAAATTTTTGGAAACGTGCAATTTAGTTTTCAGAGTTCGGTTCTTTGAATTTTTGATATTTTCATGGTATGTAATCGTCATGATTCGGACTACCCTGTACAAGTTAATTTGTCCAGGGTCTATCATATTGTATCATCCCAATTCCCTATAAGACACTTTCGACTAACCTTGAATAACCTCACGTCATAATCGAATTGAACTGTTCGAATGAGTTCATGTGCAGTCGTTGCCTTTTATTGGTTTGCAGCAATAAAAATAGACTGTACCGTCGCTATCTCACAATGAGCAAAGAACTTCCAACATATTTTCCTAGTTCACCCGCCCATCCAGCGATACACTCTGAACGTCAATGAGCTATAGTACAATTTATTTCCGAACTTGATAATAAAAAAAAGGGTACTTCCGATGTGGATGTAGTTGTGAGCGGAAAGAAAACAAATACACTGCACCATTTGCTTCGCTATTCGTTATCAGAGATCATGCACGATCAGCAACATGGGGAAACAGGAAGAGAAGGCCCGCTTTTTCTCGAGATGGGGGAGTGTAGTGGACATCAATGTTATGTACGGGATCTCCTTTGATGCTGGAAAATGTATAATTTTCACATAAGTAATTTCAGAAGGATAAAGAATTGATTCACCAATCTAATGTTTTTCCACACATTAATTAGAGTAAAAGAAACTACCTGAGCACCATCTATAAAGCTATACAGGATGAGTCGAAATGTTTATCGTTCCCAAAAACAATCACAATAAAATATCTATATCGGCACAAGGAACCAAAGAAAACAACATACCTATCATTCTTTCAGCTACGTTTCGGAAAATTTATTTTCTTCTTCGGGCACATCAGAATAATATTGACTATATAGGAATTAAATATGCTTTAGTTACATGAAAAATAGGGCTCAGCACAACTGAAAAATTACATCGCAGTATGAAGGGACACATTCGAAAATCATTGATTCATTGTTGTCCTGATTTTCGAATGTGTCTGTTCATACTCCGATGTAATTTTTCAGTTGTGCTGAGCCCTTTTTTCCTTGTAACTAATGTATATTTCATTCCTATAGTTAATATCATTCTGATGTGCCTGAAGAAGGAAATAAACTTTCCGAAACGTGGCTGAAAGAATGATATGTTGTTTTCTTTGGATTTTTCTGCCGATATAGATATATTCGACCTGTACAAATATTTTAACAGTAGTATATTACTTAGGTCAAACGAAACACTTTTTTCCTTTGCCATTTTTTTGCGAATCAGTTCGGTTTAAAATATACAGGCTGTTGAAAAACCATAAACACAAACAATTTTATCGAATGAAATGACTTTCCGAATATTGTTTTGCATTTTCGAACACAAGATATCACCCACTTCTTCCAGTTTTCTTATTGTGACCATCACGTACCATAAAAATACAAAAAATTCAAAGAACCCAACTCTTTACACCAAGTTGGGCGCTATCTAATCAATGAATTTTTGAACGTTTTGTAAAAAAAAGTATTCTTCATTTTTTCTCGTGTAATATGAGCCATTTCCGACTAATTTGATGTTCAAAAATCGAAAAGTATCTGTGAAATTTGAAAAATGGGATACTTTGGCTGAATACAACTCTGTTAAAAGATCCACAATGTGGAGTGTCATAGATTCAGCTAGTAATTCTGAAGGTAATTTTGTTTTTTCAGCACAGCTCGTTATGAAACCTAAAATGGCTCTATCTTTTTATCAAGGCAGAATCGGAAAGAAATGGCATAAAAAAAGTGTTTCTTTTGACCTCAATAATCTACTGTTAAAATAATTTTACGAGTCAAAGATCCACTCTGC
This sequence comes from Coccinella septempunctata, assembly GCF_907165205.1. Taxonomy (NCBI): domain Eukaryota; kingdom Metazoa; phylum Arthropoda; class Insecta; order Coleoptera; family Coccinellidae; genus Coccinella; species Coccinella septempunctata. The sequence goes on from NC_058196.1 coordinate 21,512,784, forward strand.
ACCAATAGAATGCCAAGATTTCCATTTCACACGAAAATTCGTTATAACTAATAGCAGTAGTAAAACCTAGGAATATTTTGACAGTCTGACAATGATATTTTACATCTGACCCCTGCTAATGTCATTTCAGACTTACGGCGGACGGGTATAAAGATAAATTATTTTATTCATTTGGTTAAATAGCAATAGTCGCGTGACTCGTTTATGTATTTTTTCATATCATTGTTGACATATGTTTCAATTACTTGAAATTTTTATGTTCGAATAAACAATCCTCATGCGACAAAACATGCTCATCTCCCTTACAACATTCGACATCAATTCAATTCGAAATACCAATACAAACTGCAGGGGTAAGATGGCGGAACCTGACTACATCAGATCCGCATAGGAAAACTTTTCACTTCCGGTTTGTTTCAATTTGTTGTCGGCACTACTCTGGATAGTCGGCAACTGAGTATTCAGTTACAGATACTTCATCACTCAGCGGATGTTACTTTTTTCATCGACTTCTGGTGGAGTTGCTTTAAATTCGAATTCCTCCCATTGGCAAAAATCAAATCCGATTTGATGGAAGAAAGACACGGAGGTGAACCATTAAAACCTCAATTTCGATTTCAATGTGAAGAAAACATGATTCCATCATGAAAAAATGGTTTTTCAAATATGTAAATTGAAAAACTCAATTTTACTACTGGGGGTACAAATTAGTTCGGTCTATTTCTCATGGGTATAAAAGTATTCATTGCAGAACAAAATGAATGAACAGATCTTGTGAAGTGTTCTCCATCGCTGACTACTACATATTTACTGCTCTCAGGCAATTTTCGAATTCCATCACAAAAAAATGTCTCGTATTTGGAGCTAGTAATCTGCAAATCGTGCTTTACTCATTAGAGCAACCAGTTATCAGAATGTGCAGTGACAATTTTCCAATAAATTCGAGTATCAGATCAGCTCGTCAGTGAAAACACATTTGACAATGAGATGACGCTGAAATGTACTGTCAATACAGAAAAACTGTTTTTCTACAAGCGTGCGCGTTCAACCTTTTTCCCGCACGCATTCCAAGTTGCAAAGAGTCACTTTCCCAAAAGGTGCGGGAAAAACGCCTGCTATTTCTTTCCCGCACGCAAATGCGTGCGGGAATGGATTAGCAGGGGTTTTTCCCGCACGCAAATATTATAGAGTAAATTAATTCTATCATGTTTCTATGCATAGAACGTCAGCGATGAGAAACCCATAGTAATGACATGCAGAATTACGTCTGTCATTATATATGAATTAATCAAATGAGATATGATCTGTTTCGTGAAATGGATACATTTATATATTTCAAGCGCTTGTAGAAAAAATATTGTTCCTCAACTGCTTACCCGAACTCTGCTTCGCATCGTTCGGGCAACGGCAGTTTCGTGCGGGCAAGTATCACTTTCCGCACTTGATAGGAAAATAACTATTAATAACAGCTTTCTGTTTTATAATTTAGGGGCGCGAAATTCGAATTGTATTTCTTGTATTGAATCTCAATGTCAACTTTGTTGAGACCAGAATCCTGAGCAACAATACAAAAGTATGGTTTTGTTTGTCATCAGAATGTTAGTTTTCATCTGAACATTGTTTTTAATTAATCGATATCAATGAAATATGCTATATTTTTATTCATAATTCATAAAAAAATTCACAAAAATTTGAAATTATGGACAACGAATAGAGCTTTGACTAGGACATGAAAGTATATAGTGATCTGCTATAAGTTGAAGGTATTTTTTCTGTCCAATACCTACGTTGTTTTGAATTGATAAACTTAGTTGAATTCGTACAATTTATATCAGAAATTAATATAGACCAATATACATACAATCATAACTTACAGGAGGTATACAAGACCTGTATATTAGCCCTTCAGTATAGTTTCTTAGTGTTTTTTTTATGATTTCTTTTCGATATGGTCTTTTTATAACACAATATACGAATTGATTGATGAAAGACCAAAACACTTACAGAAGGTTTCATAAAACTTTGACTTTCCAAACAAAACAACAATATCACTGCCACTAGATTTCCAAATCGAAATCAATTAAACCATTTTATTTCCCAATATATTGAAGGAATATCAATTGAGAATCTTTGAATGGGCGTTTAAAAGTCATAAATTTCCCTAAATGCAAGGGATGCTTTCTGCCTAATACAATTTACGTGGATGAACAGTTCTCAATTGTCTTAGGAACACATTTGAAACACAGATGGCGCTCACATCACTCTAGTCGCTTCGTTTACTACCGATATACTCTATAATCTTTGCAGAAAAAATTGATCACCATAGAAAATAAGGCGATGACATGTATATGTACTCGTATACAACCGAATATTAGGAAAAAATTATTTTCTTACTGGGATTTCTACAGTCTACAACTTTTTTACAGAGCCAAATCTGGCGAATTTACTCACGACAATGATATATTATTCAATTGAAAAAAAGGTATTAATAACTGTACCCAGAGAAAAATGAAGTTCTCAATTTTTACAATTCAAATATAATAATCCTCCGATTTGTAACTTTTCAATCTATCCAACATATCTGAGTGAGGCAAATATATGACAACATGTGCGAAGTCAATCTCTGTGGAGATCCTATTTTGAACCTGAATAACTACATACAACCCTGCATATATTTTCGCAAATTGAACATATCTTGGAATTACATCTGATTTTGCCCGTTTCTCCAACGCTCACATATACACCTCATAGTTCAAATTCCTCGCACCACAGCATAAACTGCTGTGCTTGCACATTCATATTTCACCGGCAGGTGTTTGTGTGCACTCTGACCAGCTCTCGCAGCTCTTAACTCAGGATTACGTCTGATGCTTCACCTGCAGTTGCTGCTGTTTATCTCGTTAACACCCCAAGGTTCTACTGGTTATCGCCGCCAAGAGAGTATAAATATTGACGTTCTCTCTGCCACCTCTCAAAGGATACGAATGATGTATGCCTCTAAGCGTTGAAATCCTTGTAACAAACGTTTTTATTTTCTTCAGTTGAAAATTTCTGAATGACAATTATTATTGTTCACGAAAGGTGATTAGGTATAAATCTTTATCCACCATCATACCATAAAGTGATAATTCATCAGTTTCTTTGAGGATTATGACATAAATCAGTTCTGTCATTAATGAATCATTATTCACAGATTGTCGTCAAACATTTATTAATTATTTGGCATTTAGGAGCCATTATTCCTTGGCCTGACTTACTTCAACGTCAAAAACACAGGCAGAGGCACTCAAAATCGAGATATTGCTGTATAAAAAATATTTAAGGGCCAATTTTACCCAGAATATAAACCGAGATGAGACATATTTGGTGTGGCAGAAAGGAACTCACTGATTTATTTCGATTACGCATCGTAACTTCAGTTAAAACAGAATGTCTCTGTTTTTTGTGGTGTCTTTCTCCTCCCTTCTTCAATTCATAGACAAAACAGATGTCAATGTTATAAAAGAAACAGTTTGATTGAATTTTAATCTGAGTTTACGTGAACGAAGTGTATCACCGTTTGGTGGAATTGGCAGAAGTTGGCGTAGTAAGTGATGAAATATTGAAACGAATGAAGATATTAATGAAAGTTTTAAAATGGAGAGCATGAAATCAATAGTTTTTTACGTAGAGGGCCAGTGTGATTTTAAATAATATATGCTTTGGAAAGGTGAGATGTCGCACTAAAACAATTCTCTTGCTGTTAGTTTATATTTCCTGCACTTAGTTCCAAGTAGGTAACAGAGTCTTGAAAATGGTAGTCAACAAATAGAAAATTCGGTACCTTATAACCTTACACTTCGATAAAGATGAAAATGAGAAGCTTGCGTGTGAAAGTGTGAATGGTGTGTCTACAGGTGTTTCAAAAAAGGTGACCTCGACTCTAGGATAGGCAGAGAACTGAAAAATAATTGGGGTTTGCTCAGTAAAAATTTTCGTAATGCTTGCCGTACTCAAGCTAAAGGGCGTTGGAGTATTTATTTAGAGGTGAGGTCAAAATAAAGCGTTGCAACAAAATTCACCTATACAAAACTTTCAAAATGATAATCTGAGAAAAAAGTAAAACATAATAACTGAAATAGCTCCTAATACGGCACTAGATCATTTGTTATCTGAATTATCGCAAAGTAATGTGAAGAAAACGTATGTTTGATGACTGATTCAACCATATGGTTTTGTTTAGGTTATTGGCCTGTTCGATTTTAACGCGGGGATGAAAATGGAAACTTAGATTAGAATTTTTCTAATTGTTCCGTAGGTTGAACGATTCAATGAAATGGTTCATTTCGATACCAACCTACTGAAAAAGTCTTCATTCAAAATCTCACCAATGATACGTCGTCTAAATCATTCACGAATTTTTCACAATGGTTATCACCAACTTCTTCTTTTGCGAACCCTCCATCAATAGTCGTAAAATATTGAACTCTAAAAGAAGTTCTTTTAGAGTTCAATGTCGTAAAAATGGGGTGAAATAGGGTGACAATGTGCCAATAATGGCACTTTGTCAGCATGAGCACTCTCAATAAACTGCCTCAATTTTCTACACATCTTTTACCCCAAATCGCACGATACGACAATGTTTTCAAGTGACATTATGCAACTTATGAGATAGATTCGGATGTCCTGAACCATTCATTGTCCAGCCATTGTTTATATAATATTTTGTTTCGTTTTTCCGAATTTTGTCGAAATTCTAGTGGTTGTAGCTCAGCCATCTTGAATATTTCATATCATTCTTTCATTCATTGCTGTATCTCGTTACTGAGAATAAATCTACAAAAAGACTCAAAAACAAAACTATCGGTACGATCAAACTTATAATTTTCTTAGGGCTACTTGCCTTTCTGTGACTGAAGAGACCCAAACGTGACCTACAGATCCTTCCACACTCCGGGCATGGATACAACAAGGCTGTGTGTTAGCGCCTTTAATGTTCAATAGCTGTGTCGTAATTGCTGGCATGAGTATGCCTTCAGAAGGTGTTGGATTGAGATTCAGATGTGATGGAGGCCTGTTTAACATGAAGCGCCTCAGAACAAAAACCCGTACAAAGTTTTTCACGGAACTTCAATTCCCGCACTTATCGCTAGCAGCTCAGAGGAACTACAGATAATGTTAGACACCTATAAACATATATACGAAGCTTTAGGCCTTAGACTCAATATTGACAAAACCAAAATCCTGGTAAGTCCGCCAGAAAGCCTTCAAACATATATCAGGCTGGAGGATGAAACTCTGGAACTGGTCGAGCAGTTCAAATACTTGGGAAGCTTCATAAATACTAGGGCTAACCTGGACACGGAAATACACAACCGTATCAATTCGGCATCATGGGCATTCTGGAAGCTAAAGAACAGAGTGTCTCAAAATCACGACCTCAATCTGAAGACAGCTGTTTACAAAGCAGTGGTCCTCCCAACGCTTCTTTACGGAAGCGAAAGCTGGACGCCCTACAGGCGACATATTAAACAGCTTGAACAAACGCAACAACGTCATCTAACACAAATAATGCACATCAGATGGTTCCACAAAGTTTCAAATGCAGAAGTCTTGCAGCGCTCGAGTTGTATAACAATTGAGACTAAAGTAACGAGGGCTCGACACTATGTATAATTCCCAAGGTGTCGTGGTAGCTCTGTTCGTCCTCTTGAGCTTTAAAGGGTGATGTCTATGATGTTTTGTCAGCATTGTTCTCATTTTTATCTTTAGGGTTGCTAATTCGGTATCATCTCTTCCAAGAGATGATACCGAATGAGCAGCTCAGTGCTGAGCAAGCGTAGCAATTAATCGCTTTGATGAAAAATTATTATTATTAGTCATATTGAACCATGAAGGTTAATGAGAAACCTAGATTAATTGTATCAATGCTTCGTACATCAATGTACAAACACAATTCAAAACTCTAAGAAGTAGGTATTTTCAGTCCCAACAATATCACAAAAGCTGCCGAACGAAATCCGATTCGACCAAACGAACTCTCGAGAGTTTTTGCAATTTAATTTGCAGATTAGATTCCGTAAGTTTTTCATTAGAACCATCTAGCCAGAAGTACAGCAATGAAAAGCACCTGTCTGATATTCAAACATGGCGAGCAAATTCCATCGCCTTAATAAAATACCGTTCGAGCAGAACAAACTCGATCAAAGTTGCCAATAAAACGGAAACTTTCGGTAGGTATAACTGGAAACTAAACGCCTTTTGTGTTCAATGTAATTAGTAAGAGACGTAAAAGGCAGGTTGGAATCTTCGGGAAATGGCAGGAGCAGAGAATTCAGGTTGTGCATCTTCTTATATTCGATTAGGTGAGTGGATGATGTATTTGGAGAGTTTCAGTTCAGGGGAATGAAGAGTGAATTGCTATCGCTGGAGTGTAGGTAACGACAGTTGGTTCGGATGAGTAGAAAAATTTGATGAAGCAGTTTTTCGATTTTTCTAAGAGTATCATGTAGATTTCACGTGATCAAACATCTTTGACATCAACGTGAAGTGAATTTCAAAATGAAGAACGTCAATTGCGTAGAATTGACGCTCTATTAATGCGAGTTGGTCACGAAAACATCTGAACATAATTATAGACCGGTTTTAGAATCATTGTCCCTCATCAGTACAATGTAGTGATATCATGATACTCTACTAATGGTAAGCGTCCACAGTTGCGCATCGTACGCAACGCACGAATCGCATCAAAAGCATTTTAGAATGCTTTGTATTGAAACTCATATACAAGGTGGGCTTTTTAAAACGAAACAGACGAGATAACGGGCGGAATAAATTTATTTCGAAAAAATGCTCGGACACGTCGATTTTTGTTTCGAGAGGGATAACTTTTGAGGTCAAATTCACAATTATATCGCTTCAACCCTTAGTGTAAGAAACAACAACCTCTAAATTTTGAATAGGAAAGATAGAGTGAGTGATACCTCATTTGAAAGGCCTTTTTATCCTGAATTCAGCGTATGATTTCTTTGACATTGAATTCATTCGTTTTCGAGATATTCAATTTTGAATTTCGTACAGTACCAGTCATTCCGCTAACCATGTTATGTGAAATCATCAATTAAATGACTAAATCATTCTGTTGTTAGGATGGTAAGCGTTAATTGTCAACATTAGACAACGAAATAATTATTATTGGTAATTACTTTCTTCAACAATTAAGGTGGTTGTCTCGTCTGTTTCGTTTTAAAAAGCCCACCCTGTATGTAAGTGCGTCCACTGATACGTATCGTACTGCCTGGATTCATCGCTTGATTATTTTCATGCGATCCGTGCGTTGCGTACGATGCGGAACTGTGGACGCTTACCTTTATACTCCATTCACTTTTATTTTAGCAGTCGGTTGGCCATGAAATAATTTTCTCAAGTTTTTGTTACTAGAACGGAGTGAGGTTGGCACTTATGAAATGTTGTTAATTTCATAACGACATTGCCACAACCATAGATAACCACAACTTATATCAATTTTTATTACGAAAATGCTGCAAGTGAAAGGAAAAAAAGAAATGGGGTTTCAGGAAGTGCTATTTAGAATTCAGGTCCGCTCCTTTCAAATAGTTATACCCTGATATTCTGAAATCCACAATACGTCAGACGGTAGCGAACATATAGATATGCGAACATGTAGAGATTTCTAAAATGCTTCATCTGAATCTAAACGACTCATATTTCAGCTGATTATTTCCGCAATTAGAAAGATTGTGAATGAAGAGGATGACAAAGGATTTCCTTCTATTGGGAGACCCAAAAAAGTGGTGCATTTGAGAATTTTATGTTTGAGTGAATTAATGCTAAAAGTTTACTACAGGATTTTCGATGAATGTCATCGAAGAATAAGTTTCCGAAAATTTATTTTTCTATTTTTCATTTGACTTGTCCTATACTGTATATTGTATATGTCTTAAGGTACCAATAAATACATAATTATTATTATTACATCAATGTATTAAGATGAACAGCCACAAATACACGCCAGTTGTCCTGTTAATTGTTTATTCATGTGAAATTTTTGTTCAAAGGTGAAGTTCATCTTGACTTGAAACTTCCTTTAATTCCTTTTACTTATATTGATGCAAGATGATTTTTATTGAAGAATTTAACATTCTTGTAATTATCTATTAATTCCTACGAGAGATACCCATTCCCAACCACTGCATCATATGCATTTCATCTTCGGGTTAATATTTAAGAAATTTACAACTGATGTAACGTATTCAAACTTTAGCCAAAGAAGATAACGAACATTAACTCTCTTCATGCTAGTGCATATTATATTATACTGATCTCTTGTATTTTCCATGCAAATAACTGGATTTGGTATGCCTTCAATCAGTTTGTATAAACTTCAATTATGTTCGTCACATATTTTCCGAAGAGATTCGACACTGCGATAAAATACGTAATAACAGAAACTTTCACGTAGAACGGGCAACAGAGCGCTGATTTAAAACCCGAAAATGTTTTGACGAGCGTCATAACCCCACATTTTCGTAATATACAGAGTGGAATGTGTCAAATTTCCATGGCCAACCGAGTGCTAAATAAAAGTGAATGGAATATAGGTAAATTTGAGTAAGAAAATAATTCCAGATTATACAACTCACGCTAGTCGCCTGTGGAAACAGTTATTTTCGTAATAAGTGTGACTGCAGACAAACAATTCTTTTCACATATTTCGAAACCTCCAGTGTTAAGCAGCACAGAATAATGCAAAGGGATCTTTGATGTTACAATCACTTATAAAGACCCTGCATCATTGGAACATCCATCCAGAACGAAATGGGTGTTCAAAATGAATCTATGCCGTAATTGGACGTTGATTTGAAAGCCTGCAGATGACGGTCGAATTTCTCGGTGTTTTATATCAAACTCTCCGGCTCCTGAAGTAGCAGATATATTCATTTTCCCAAATGAACGCATATATATCTGTAGCAGTCGCTGGTTATAATGGAAATTGCTCACAGTTGGAAGATCTGCATTGCCTTCGTTAGTATCCAGGCACACAGATGGCCAAAATAGTCGAGTAGGTATATTTTATTTTCCCCATAATTTTAATTTGACTTCGCGCCAAGCTCGAGAAAATTTAATTGAATCGGGACTACGTACTGAATGCAGTTATTCTATGGAACGGTTCTTGTTTTGGGATGAATCGGAAAGTGGAAAATTGCCCAATTCGTATCTCCCTTCCCACCTTTTGTAGTATTTGGAAAACTGCACCGTGGAGAAAATAACTTCCATCAGAAAAAAATGTCTTGGAGTGAAGAAATTTTCTTACTATGAATCAGAGATTAAGTATGAATGTTTAAGAATTCATTATTGCTAAAATTTAATTTATAATATGTTTCCTCGATTCCACTTCTTCAAAATAGCACTGAGACTAGCATGAGACTGTATGCTGCTCAGGCTGCCTACCATTCTCATCGACAATTTGGCATGGAATCATCTTCTGAGCAAGGTGTACAGAAACTAAAAGAGGTCTTGCCTAAGAAGCATTTTTGGAATGGAGATAGAGAAAAATGCATGGCACATTACGGTCATCATTTTTCGAGAAACTAATAATGTCATCACCTGCATTACTCAATCTTCTTTTGTTTTCGAGTTATAGGTCACAATTAAAATTTCAACTTTGGTCATTATCTCCGTTTCTGTTCAAGCTAGGATATTGAAATGAAAATATTATACAGACACTTTTTCGATAACAATCCAGCGGCGCACTATGATTTTTTCCAACACCTATATTCGCTGAGCGATAACATAAAGATGTATTTTTTCTTATGAATACAGTAGTTAAAAATGACTTAGAAAGACTGAAGGCGATGTATGATATATTTCTGAAACGGTAAAAAAATGAAGATTCTTTCTTAGTCATTTCAAAATACTGTTTTCATAAGAAAAAACACAACTTTATTATAGCATAGCTCAGCAGATAAATCTGAAGAAAAAAATCATAGTACGCCACTGGATCGCTATCAAAAAAGTGTCTGTATAATGTCTTCATTTCAATATCCTAGCACAAACAGAAACGGAGATAATGACCAAAGTTGAATTCGCCCAAATTTAAATTTTGGCCTATAACTCAAAAACAAAAGAAAACAGACGAATGCAGTTGATGGCATTATTAGTTTTCTCTATCTCGTTGGGTTAAAAAGTTGTAGCTCAGGTATCACCAATTTTGCCCACCTTGTTCATACAGTGTATCAATTTGAAAAGGTAACACCCATAATACATATCTCGGTTCCCATGCAAAATCAGGAAAAATCCAAACTTTGGTTTGTAGAGGGACTTTTCATACGGTTGAATCAAATACATTTTTATCAAACCTGTGAGCATGATGACAGCAACCCCTAAAATCTTAAATCTTAACTGGAGCACCCTATTTCAAATTTAATTCGATTGCCTCTTCAAAAATGTCATACAACTGACCTGAAAAATAAAAAGAGTATATTTTCAAATTGTTGTCTACTGTTTTATAGATAGAAATAAAATATATTACCAAATATTTATCTTAGGTTACGGAAAACTTCAGAATTATCGATACAGAAACAGCAACCCCTAAAATCTTAACTGGAGCACCCTATTTCAAATGTAATTCGATTGCCTCTTCAAAAATGTCATACAACTGACCTGAAAAATAAAAAAGAGCATATTTTCAAATTGTTGTCTACTGTTTTATAGATAGAAATAAAATATATTACCAAATATTTATCTTAGGTTAGGGAAAACTTCAGAATTATCGATACAGAGACTGTGCTCTAACCGTTTATGAAAAGCTGCCTTTTTTTAAACGCAGAATTATAAATACAAAAACAATGCAGTAACTGTATATTAAATATTGCATTTCAAAATGCAGTATTATCAAAACAGAAACTGTGCAGTTTCAGCCCAACAATCTTTGTACTGCATTCAGGTGGTATTTAGGTAGAGCAGTATATGAACAGTTGCTGTATGTTGTGTTAGTTGCGTTATTGAACCGACTTTACTGTGTTTTTCGTTGTCATGGTTCCAGGTATGCAGAAGGCAATATTGAAACATGGAGAAACATATACGAAAGAAAGATACGAGAATCTTACAGACAGAGATAACTGAATAAAAACTCATATTCATACAATTCAAAGCATCTAATAATTTCAATTTCATGTTTATCTTGTTAATTAAGTTTTTTTATATATGTATACCTATATTTATAGTTTATTATCTAATATAAATTTTTCTACATAAATATTATATTTAATGAATGGAAGTTTTGTTTGATTAAATCAATTTTATCGGACTTTGCCGTCTGACGGAAAATAATAGAAACAAGTTTAATAATTTTTAAAATTTTCGAAACTCCAACATAAAGGTACTTTCTTTGAAGTTGAAACAATTAAAAAATTCGATTATGAAATATAAGGTTGTAAAAACATCTTATAAACAGCTATAATTCAATAATTGTAGACTCCTTTCAATACCAAAATATGCTGTACAGTTTTGGTACAGTTACGGCCTAAGTATCGCTGTATTCGAAGTGCAGTGTAGTTTGCAGTGAACAGTTCAGCCGTACATATACGGTCCGTTTTGATACACTGCATTACCATCGCTACATTTTAGGTAAAGCAACGCTGTACAGTTTTCGTTCAGTAGCTGGATTTTAGTGTTTGCTGGGCATGCTGTTCGTATACTTACTTTCAATTCTTCTACATCTCTGGGCTGTGTTTTCTGCACAATCGACTTAAAGTGTCCCTAGAGGAAAAAATCTGGGGAGTCTCTTGTTCCTCCATTCTCTTGGAAATTATCAGTGAGAAATTGCCTCAATATATGAAGGAAATTAGGTGAGGCTTCATCTATTTGTTTTCATGTAGGTATCTTTGAAAGTTAGATCTATGGATATATGACATCGTAAACTTTTTTATGAAACTTTTCGAGCTAAATAAAATTGTATTTGATCATTTTCCTCTATCTCTTATGGTTCACTCAGCCATAGAAGACTGAAATCAAAGGCTTCATTCACGACGAAAACTCGATTATTTATCGTCTTCTCTTCTTCATGTAGGAGTGAATTTTACACAAAAACCTACCTGAATGAATGCTCTACAATGTAGTGTTCCTATCGGAATTAGGCACCTGGCCCCAGAGTTATGTAAAGACATACGGACTTTCACATTTATAATAGAAGTAAGGATTGCAATAACTAACAAAAATCAATTTTAATTTATTGCCTCTGTATCCGCCGGAAAAACTTAAATAAAAACACTACCTTTTCTAACTTCTTATAATGCTTAAATCGATGTTTTATTCCAGTGAACATTTTCGTAGTCATGCGGATTTTCTTCCATATTTATATTTACACAAATTTCGTGAAATGCAATGATAGGTACATTTATTGCCCGACCAAATACATTTTCAAACTTTTATGCTTTAAGCGTGAAAATCGTGCAAAAACAATACCTTTTCTAGATGAGTGACCATCATCGAAATAGCAATCTCGCTTATTATTTATTGATCAGTGAACACAAGTTAAATTGGTTTCCACATGCACGTTCTATGATAATGTTCCACGCTGTCCAACATCTCAAATTGATGTGCTTTTCCTTCCAGTCAATACTTATCGACCGTGCTTTTCGAATTTTCCATCAGGGAAACACAAAAAGGGATGATTGAACCCTAATTTATTCCCCAATTAGCATGTAAAATGTAATTACTGATATATCTAGTCCATAGGGTCCAGCCAACGGATATGTGTATTGCTACAGATACTGTGGGGTTAAATAAAGCTATCTGGGCTATTCGTTCATATCCTGACACTAACACCTGCTATTCAATGCATATTTGATCTAACCCGGAGGGATTTGTGCTTGCATGCGTACTTGATGAATAGGGATACTTTATTCTGGATAGCTATCCTTTCGTTATTTAACCGCCGTTTATTCTCTTGTTACCAGTGTTAGCAGGTACATTCTATAATAGAATGAGTTGTACTACACAGTGTTTAATCAATTTTTCACACCTCATTTACAGGGTGTGAGTGTTTGACTTGTACATATATTTTAACAGGCGCTTCCTGAATTTAAGAAGAAATAGTTTTTTCCTTCACTTTTTTTGCAAATCAGCTCGGTTCAAAAGATACAGGCTGTTGAAAATCTATGGAACATTTTGAACAAACGATTTTATCGAATAGAATGATTTTCCTGATAAAATGACCTTTACATACCATAAAAACACTATGGAGAAGTTAACAATTCTTTAAAGACTTCGTAATGCTCAGGAATGTTTGTGGTGTCGGTAAAGCAAATAAGTTTAATGAATCAAATTGGAAACAAAATTCCGAAGAACTTCACTTCCAATATCTCAAGCAAGTCAGGAACGAGCGAAATATCTAAACTTTAGACCGGTTAGAGGGACATTGTCCCTCATCAGTACAGTGTAGCGTTAAATATTCCAACTTGACGATGAGGTCATCGGTTGGGAATACAGTGCAAATAGAGTACACAGTACTCCAAGTAGTGCAGACAATGCTCGAAAGCACAAAAAGGCTTCAAGTGCTTTCACAAGCACTAAGCACAATGCTTCGGCACAGCTCAGGACGATGATACACAAATAACTAGAACCTAATCATAGTTCAATAGTGATAGGATAGAATTTCTCAAAATTATCGTATATATTCATGTAATTTCTTTTTTTCGTGGAGAAAACTATCACGAATTTATTCGAATTCATCCTTGATAACGATCTTTGAAGGAATTTCCTGGGCCAATCCAATCCCGAATATATTTTACGTTCATCTAGTTATTCCAGATCAAAATTGATTTTATCCTATAACTTATGCTGATCGAATGAAGTCTGCATTCCAATAAATGCCAAATTTTTCAATATTATGTGTTATGACTGCCATATTTCCCCCTTTTATATCGTTCATAAAAGTTCAACTTATTCAGCGTTTAGGGATCGCAGTTCAGAATGAGCTGACGGAACATATTCTGGATTGAATAAAGCATTATTCGGCAAGGTGTTGCTTCCAATGGCAATCGAGGTAATGGGGGAAAGTTTAAATCTTAAACGAAAAGGAATTGAATTCTAATTGCTAAATAATTTTTGGCAAACTCAATCGTAATGTGTATTTTCAATACTGGAATGGCTGATGTCGATAAAATTAGTAGAGATCAATTGATTGCGAGAGCTTCTTTATTCTATTAGAAGAACAGAAGGTTAGAATAATGAAATTCTATAAGAAGGCTGAATTGTAATGATAAGATAGGTCAAGAGGTAAAAAATAAATTGTCTAAGTCTGGCCATCAATGAGAGATCAACACATAAATGTGAGCCGAGCAATAATTATAATTTAAATATGAGAAGAGCAATAATATTAGAATGAATATGAGAAGAGCAAGAATATTATGATAAATATGAGAAGAGCAAGAATATTATTATTATAATTAATATAAATAACGTTGGTTTTGAAGAGTGCAAAAATTCATCAATTAATACAGCATTTACAGGGACCAACTACTTACAAGTAAACACGATTAGAACGTCCAATAGAAAAATAGAAGATATAATTGATAAATTATGAGAGGTAAAATCGAGAGTACTAATGAGGGAAGTCACTAATCGTTGGTTTCGATAAGTGTAAAATGCTGAAAACTAACATGTAGACCTATCGGGCACGATGAATGAATATGAGAAAGTATCAATGAGAGTACAAATTACAATGAGTAGATTATAGAATTTTGAGTAAGCACTATTACCAGAGCAGGCCTTCCAGGGTGGGACTAAGGACGAGAGACCATCAACCAGTTTCATCGTGTTCTGAAGGAAAATTACTAAATCCAGGGTCCACCCTGGAGAACATGAGGCTTCATTCATCTGAAATTCGACAACAGTAATTAGTGATAAGTACGCAAGAGGTGAACATCAGAGTTGTCTTGAAATATTAAATACACTGATTCAAATGAAAGAAATTATCATGAGAAGACAATAAATCAGTATTCATTTATCAATGAAAAGACGTGGGAAGAATACGATTCTGGTGCTACACATCCATTTCCATGTGAGAAAATCTAGAGAGGTCTCAAAATTCATGCAAATTACAAAATATCATAAAATACATATTCCTGAGAAGGCAGTTGATTGAGTGGTCTCATGTGAACATATCAACTGAGCAGTATTAGGAAGGATTATAAATCTGTTCAATGATTCTGGAATAATCTTGAACGTGGACTCATTTCATCAGAATGTAAAGAACATGAAAATGATTAAATTTTCAGGGGACAGGAGTTGAACAAATTAGCACCAGATTTGACTGAGAAGGCTTGAAAGAATATTTCATTGAAAAGGTGAATAGTTAAAGAGGTTAATGAGAAGTCAATTCAACAATGTGAACAAAGAATAATAGGAAAATGTGTAGTTTCCGCTTCTGAAAACACTGAGATCGGGGCTGCTGCTTCGGTCAATTGGCGCACCTCAGAATTATGGTACTATACGTGGCCACAAGATCTGGTTGGGAGTGTAGGCAAGAGAAAGGTCGGAATAGAAGAAGGCTTTGCTCAATTCTAAACATGGATTTATCCAAATGATGAATTACCAATGCCAGAGCAGAGTTCTCCAGATGAAAACTTAATTTATGATTATAAATAGATGTACCTATTTCTACTTATTCGCAATCGTTTTTAGTTGATAATTGGGATATGCATTTCTGCCAGATTTCTAGGTCGTATCAGGTCTTCAGAAACTGATTTCCAGTTCTCATATTCAGAATTGTTTCTTCAGCGTTATACACACCTACTCTATATATTCTGTCCGCGAATAAGAAACACATAGATTTTACAGAGAAAAATATTGGTTCCTGCCGCAGTCCCAACTAGTAAGGGAGAGCCGGTGAAAATCCATATCGTTCCTGTTTTTCATTTTTATCTGCGACGTTCCTAGGAAATATTTACGAGAAATATTTCCTGATTCGTATGCGGACTGACGCCCTCGGAAGCACGCGCGTCATTATTGGAACGCAAGATCGGGTGGCTTTATGTGCAGTCATTTTTATACTTCCACACTTCTCGATCGTCAACAGCCTTCGTCTGACGTAGCCGGAATCCCAAACTACGAAATAAAACAAACATTCGTCGATCGCGATACACGAAAGAAAATGCGAAGAAACAACTATCTGAATTTGAATGTTGTTTCTTTTGTTTTTGCGTTCGAACGTGTAACCAAACAGAAAAAAAAACATACTCGGGCTAAATGGAATAAGGGTTGCAGCTGTAGCTGCTGTTACAGCTATGGAACACCACGTAGCTCGTTCAAGATTTGCAATTCGCAAGTAAACACATGAATTGGGAAATTAATGATTGGGCCATTCTACTATTCACTGCTCACTTTTGCAATAGCTGCCCCAGGTGACGGTGACCATATTACAGAACAGCTATATAGCAGAAATATATCCAGTGTTCCTTGTTTTGTAACCTTAATATAGCGTTCAGGGCAAAAATATATAACCTTATACAGGATGATTCTTTGAGAATGCTCCTACAGTAAGGGTAGATAGAGGACCCTATAATGTGCCTCTAAATAACTCTTATTTACTAGTCTATCTTTCTTTCCAAAAATATGGAATCAATTAAATAATCGTCAAGACCGAACGGTTGCATCAAGCTCCATAAAATTTTCAGATTTATTAGTAGAAGAGTTGCTCTTTCAGAATATGTATCACATTTCCATCCACGGTTATTGTTATTGATTCATTTCCCAATGAACCACACTGTATTGCAGCTATGCTCCTATGCCCTCCTCAAACAAGGAAAATATCTCCTTTCTGAACTTCTGAGAGCATGAATAGTACATATATGGATCATACAAATATTTGTTCCATATTCCATCTATTGTAATATACTTCATTCAAATTTATTTTAGCAGTCGGTTGGCCATGATATAATTTTCTCAAGTTTTTGTAACTAGAACGAAGTTAGGTTGGCACTCATGAAATGTCGTTAATGTCATAACGCCGTTGCCGTAACTAATATCAATTTTTATTACGAAAATGCCGAAAGTGATTGAAAAAAGAGACAGGGTTTCAGGAAGTGCTTTTTAGAATTCAGGTCCGCTCATTCAAATAGTTATACCCTGATATTCTAAAATCCACAATACGTCAGACCGAGCGTCAGACGGTAGCGAACATATTCAATGTAAGAGAATTTATATAATGTTTCATCTGAATCTAAACGACTTATATTTCAGCTGGATATTTCCACAATCAGAAAGATTGTGAATGAAGAGGATGACAAAGAATTTCCTTCTATTGGGAGACCCAAAAAAGTGGTGGCATTTGAGAATTTTATGTATGAGTGAATTAATGCGAAAAGTTTACTACAGGATTTTCGATAAATGTCATCGGAGTTCCCTAAAATGTTTTTTTCTATTTTTCATTTGACTTGTCCTATACAATGTAAATTTCTTAAGGCACTAATAAATACCTGATTATTATTATTACATCAATGTATTAAAAGGAATAGCCACAAATACGCGCAACTTGCCCTGTTACTTGTTTATTCATGTGAAATTTTTGTTCAAAGGTGAAGTTCATCTTAACTTGAAATTTCCTTCAATTCCTTTCACTTATATTGATGCAAGATGATTTTTGTTGCATTTCTTCTTCGGGTTAATATTTTTGAAATCTACAAATGATGTAAGCCCAAAAAGATAACGAACATTAACTCTCGTCAAGCTAGTGCATATTATGATATTATACTGATCTCTTGTATTTTCCATGCAAGCAAATAACTGGATTTGGTATACCTTCAATCAGTTTGTATAAACTTCAATTATATTCGTCACATATTTTCCGAAGAGATTCGACATTGTGATAAAATACGTAATAACAGAAACATTTACGTAGAACGGGCAACATAGCGTTGATTTGAAACCCAAAAATGTTTTGACAAGCGTCATAACACCACATTTTCGTACTATACAGAGTGAAATGTGTCAAATTTCCATGGCCAACCGACTGCTAAAATAAAAGTGAGTGAAGTATACCTACCTTCATGTGATATGAGTAAAAATTTATTCTTGAGAACGCTTCAACAAAAACATGAAAAATGATAAATATCAATTTAAACCAATATAATATTGAACTCAAATTTTGTGTTTTTAAATAGTGTGTTTTGATCAATCATTGCTGAAAATAAAATTCCAAAACTCTCACGTCACTTTGGTGAGGTATGTGAAGGAATGGTCTCACTTTTTGGAGGGGTTTATATCGTGGATAATATTTTTTGGGGTGCCAGCAGCATTGGGTAGGTGCCCGTGCTATATAAATTCGAACCAGCACTCACTGATAGTACTTTCCTGACGATTGACGTTCATTGAATACCTTCTCATGATCAATCAACATATCAGAAAAATCACACTTTACATATCTAATGATATGTGTATTGAGCTAATGCTCAAGGCCAGAATTCCACTCCATCGTATCCAAATACCGGAATCGGCCACAAATTCCACATTTTGAACGTGTCAATGCAAATCCTCGCTTTATTACCATGTCGGATTAGGACATAGATCAAGGGTTTAATCCCTCAAACGCTGCATTGGAACCGATGATATGGAAAGTCTCATTGGATCACGTTTCTGAACCTTCCTCATATTATATCGACAGTAATCTATCCCACATCGGTTCTATTCACTTCGCTTGCGAAATCCGTCAAACTGGTGAATTAATGTCGATACTGTATAGAGGATGAACAAGATTTACTCCATTCATCTGAGAATTATATGGTAGGAATATAAATCGTTTAGCAAACTCATAGGTATATGTTTTTATGATTTTAATTTTTACTTGTTGCGAATTGAAATTATCATTTGGGAAATCTTCTTCTTGTATTTTGAGCTTCTAGGACATCTAGGTCAACATGTCTGGATAACACGTTCTGGAATTTCAACGCTTTTAATAATCGGTGAGAAAATATTTTTGTCAATCAACTGCTTGCCCAAACTCTGCTTCGCATCGTAATGCTGTTTGTTTTTCCTTTATATTATTCACAATTTTTTCTATACTCCGTATTTATTAATTATCTTTCATTTTTTTCACCTATCCACACAATAAAACTTCTATTTCATGTTTGTGTTAGTGTCTTTTGTGACATTTTGTACCTATGTTTCTTTCCTTATAACTATTACCTACGTGTGAAAGAAATTCATGGAATTTTAAGAAAACCTCGAATTTTTGATCAGTGTATTTACATGAACTAACTCTTTTGTCTGATGATGATTCCTTCAATTCTCTCATTTGGGCACCTCAACTTCGACTAGAAGATAGGCTTACTAAGATATATTGAACAATTCTCAGCCTACTATACAACCAAAAAAATTTCAATGTGAAAATATGTTATTGCTCAACATATTCTCCTCTTAATTACAGCGAACCTGCAACATCTCTAGACATTTAAAAAAAAATTTCTACTTGCTCTGCGAACCTGACCTCCACAGCTCTTATTACCTCCTCGTTGGAAGAAAATTTACTTATAAAACTTTTTTCAGTTGAGGAAAGAGATGATAGTCGGATGGAACCAAATCAGGTGAATAAGGGGAGTATTCTAGTAATTCAAACTCTAAATCACGAATTTTTCGCATGGCAACAAGAGATTTGAGTGCAGAGGCGTTGTCCTACAAAAACAAAACACCTTTGGTTAGCTTTCCGCGTCTTTTCTCTTAAATTCTTTCCCGTAGAGTGGTCAGTATAATGTCGAATAGTAATCTCCGGTTATTGTTCTACCTTTATCCAAAACATCAATCATGATTACTTTATGGCAATCCCAAAACACTGAAGCAAGAACTTTTCCATCAGATTTTTAGACACGAATCTTCTTAGGACTTGAAGAACCAGAGTGTGGCCATTCCATTGATTGTTGCTTTGTTTCTGGATCGTAGAAATGTACTCAAGTCTCATACAAAGTAACAATTCGGTTGAGAAGTTTACATCGTTTTCAAGTCGAGCACAGATTGAACGCGATGCTTCTACCCTTGCACTCTTTTGGTCAACATTCAAACATTTGGGGATCCATTTTGCAGCAATTTTTCTCATGTCCAAATTGACATGAACTAAAGGATGAACACGCATTCGTATGAAATATTCAATAGTTCAGATATCCATTTTAGCCCAATTCGACTGATAAAATCATGTAGTAAACTGCATCGATATTTTCGGGGACTGACACAGAAACTGGCTTTCCCGATCGGTCATTATCCCCGATCGGTCATCATCTTCAATGGAAAATTTACCTGTTTTGAAGCTTGCAGTCCAATTTTTCACGGTCGCATACGAAGGACATTGATCACCAAGGGTATTAAGCATATCTCCGTAAATTTGCTTACCTCTTAACCCTTTTAAATACAGGTATTTGAGGATGGCTCGATACTCGATTTTCGATTTTCACAATTTCTTTTAATTTATTGCGTAACTCTGGTTGACTTTTTTGACCTCAAACTTCACACTGACGCTTTTAATGAGTTATTGTTCGTTGTTATGGTAACGCAATATTTTTGTTTTGCATGGAACTGGTCTAGGCTAACTAGATATCACTACATCCTCGTACATCTTCTATTTTTTCAGAATACTCTTTTCTTTTTCTTTCGAGGAAGCAACAGATCGGACCAATTCACAACACATTATTATACTCAGAACAACTTCGGAATGCGATTTTCGATTATAATAATAGATATATGAATCATTATACGTATGCACCAAACTCTCATGTTTAATGCATGTTATGCACCATTTACAGAGTACCTGGCATAATTCGAATCGGATTCACCGGCCGCTCCCGCAGTTTCAGAGGATATAATGGACTGGCCGGAATAATAAAGGGCCATTATTTCGAGCTATTATTTCAGACTGTTCGAAGGAATAGGCCATGTGTGATTCAGCAGAATCAACAGCGTTTGGTTTGCTCTACCCACTCTACCGTCTAGTCCGAAATGAGTTTCGACAATTTGAGATTAGGTACATTTCCTCTGCCTAGTCGGATATGTCCGTATAACTCCATGATTAATTTTTTTGGGATTTTTACCATTTATGGTAACAGACCCAAGTCCTTTGGGAGCTCTAGGAAGGGTTTTGATAATTGCTCAGCATGTACTCTTTCTTTGTGCAACCATTTGGAAAAAGTAATAACCTTCGTAACGAACGTATTTATGTGCAACGAGAGTTACGAAATATTGTGTTTCCCAACGTTTTTCACACAATAGTTTTTCTACATCACTATTTGAATTCAAACTTTCGATTCTTGCACGTTCTTCATGGTATACTGAAAGTGTAGATTTCTGATAGTCCGCCTTATTTTGTAATCCTTCATAGCCTTAAGTAATATTTGTTATTTTCAACATACAATCCCATGTATAGCCAGGTAGAGTGTAACTTTCAATTGGTGAAGTTATAATGCGTATCCATAACTCAAAATACCAGATGGCCAAAAGGCTGGTAAATTTCTTCAAATATTGAATTGATATGGCTGATACTTTATCAAGATCCTACTCCCCATATTCTGCCTTGCTAAAAACAAAGGCCCTATCTGCAAAATGTGTTGAATGTAATATAATATAATCAAACATCTACTAACCGGGAAGAGATAAATCAAAACTATGTTTTACAATCAAGTTCTATTCTTCGATATAAAATCTGAAAATCTGAAAATAAAACATGAAGGGTTTGTTGAAATAAATACTATGTGTTATACAATGAAAAGAAACAAAAACTAAATTTTGCAGATAGGACCTTTCATGTTAGGATGGCAGTATTAGCAATTGCTAAATACTGAATCAGGAACGAACAACTTACAGTCATCACCCAATTACCGTGTATATACTCACAGAATGTGACGAAAGCACGTTTTTCCTTGAACGCTCAAAATTAATACGAATGGTAATTTGATTAATCTAGCTCAATCTATAGAATTAGTGGATTTGTAGCGCCACCATGCACCTGGGACACGTAAAAACTTGTTTCTATAATCTGTTTATATGACTTATTCGTATCCATGTCAAGTTAATAATTTTCAGGTTCATGGATATTGAATTTTGATACCATATATTTCTTGTCAGTCGAGTATCTGTTGGAACACTGATGTATTTGACTTTTCATACCGTGTTATATAAATAGTAACATGTCAATTTCTTAACTGAGTTTTTGAATTATTATTTGCTATTTTCAACATACAATCCCAGGTATAGCCAGGTAGAGTGTAACACTTAATTGGTGAAGTTATAATGCGTATCAGTAACTCAAAATACCAGGTGGCCAAAAAGCTGGTTCTTGATTTCTTCAAATACTGAATTCATTAAAATGAGTTGTTTAACCACGACGGTGTTTCGATATCAAAGTAGGATTTTCAAGTGGGTAAAGTTGTACACACTATAATAACGGAATAATAAAACATCAAGGGCCATTTATTCAGTCAGGCATATCAAAAATGTCAAAAACAATTTAACATAGGTTATTTTAGGACACATGATTTACATATAAGTTATTTGGAGGTGTATTTCAAACTTCTACAGAGTGTCCGGTACCACGTGACTGTTTCTCAAGAATTAATAAAACATATAAAGACCATTTCAGTAATGCTTCTTTGATAAAATTTAATTTAATAAGGATAGGTTTTTTAAATATTCGGACATAACCTCGTCAGTAAAAATTATTCTAGAAATTGTTCTCCTTCTCCCAACCAGCCAAATTATACAACGAAGTCTTGGTCTAAAATCAGCAGGTTCCAAACGCTAAACTTTGGTAAACTGGTGTGGATGAAAGATTTTCTTTTCCAAAGTTTTATATACTACTTTTTGCGAAACATCTGTTCTTTGAGCCACCATGCTCTTTTGTGTTTCTTTTGGAGGACGCATTATCAAACTCTTATCAGGGAGTAAGTATTCTCTTTAGCGTTCAAAGATGAATTTCTCTGAAAAAATTTGTAGTATTAGTGTATTCAATATAGAAATAGATGTTTGAGATGAGATTATCAACCCTCATATCCCTTAATTCTATTTCGCAATGATCTGAGTCTAATCAAACCCAGTTCGGCGAAATTTCATTGAATTTGATAAGATCTGATTTTCGGATACTTCTAAAAGTCAAGATATGAGACGTCATCCAATTCTTCACATCCTCCATCGATTCATACACACAGCTTCCCAACGTATTCTTGTCATACTTCACCTCCCTCAACTGGAAAACATGTCGAAACGAGATTATTTATTTATTTCCCCTTTCTTGAAATCGAACAGGGTCTGTAATAAATTCCAGGATACACTCTCTTGGATGCAATTTCGGACAGAAACACGGTATTAGGAAGCGGCATTATGTTGTTTATACATTCTGGGTCTTGGATCTTAACCCTACCTCCGTGTATTATTCATTTCTATTCACTGAACACATATCCTGGGGCTGGAACGCTATCGGATACCTTGGAAAGTTTTCATTTTCCCGACTTACATCACCGACAACGTTCACTAGGAATCAAGAAGCGGTGAAGATTTATTGTGTTCGCATCGTGGATTGGAGTCTTCATGGGTTAATGGACTCGGTGGAAAAATCCACCAAACTCCTCCTTCTTTTTCTATTCGATGAGTTATTGTCATGTCAGAGACGAGTATTTCCACAACCATTTTTGTAGGGTCAAATGTTACGATCTGAATCAAACTAGCAAACCATCATCACCCAAAGTACCTACCAACATAAATACCATTTTGTGGATGCTGACCACGGTATTGTTATTTTATAATAGGGATTATTATTTTACAGAGTATTTCATTGATATCAATTGATTCCAAACAATGTTCAGATGCAAACTACCATCCTGGTCACAAAACGAAACCATACTTTTGTTTAATCGATCAGGATGTTTGTTTTCTGGTCTCAACAAAATCGATATTGAAATTCAATACAAGAAATAGAATTCGAATTACACGCCTCTGAATTTTAAAAACTATTAAACCTTTTAAACAGTTTCACTGTATTGACAGTACGTTTTCAGCGCCATCTCATTGTCAAATGTGTTTTCACTGGCCAAAATATAATGGGTTTTTAGTACTAGATATATGAGGGCGTGTCTTATCTTTCTGCTCTATAATATTTGATTATATCTGCTGGGGAATAATTTGTTGCTATGTGGAATATGGCAACCGTAACTAGCCATATTTCCCAAAAATTACTCATTTAAAACTATTGTTAGTATAAAAACAATTAGAAAATGGATACCCAGATTATTGTGAATTTCAAAACGTTTGAAAAAATAACATTTTTTATTCGATGGAGAAGTGACTTTCCATGGCTCACCTTTAATTACCACAAACTCAGGAACGCAAAGAAATGTGGCACTTCTCCTTGTGAAATAATACATTTCTATTCCTAACTTGAAATCTGCCAGTTACATAGATTGAAAATTCCTTCATATTCTGAAGATTGTGTTCCATATTCACGAAAATTATTTTTTATTTCATATTCCTGCAGGAGTCACATCACTTAACAAGTCGAGGCGTGTAGAAATTGGCTATTCATCACTCTTCTCGTCTGTGCAAACTCAGAAGCAATTAACGAGCTATTCAGGCAAGAAGCCTTTAACGCTTTCCAACCATAAATTATGTCAGGGGTGGATGAATTTCTGGAGTAGTCGTGAAAATTCGAAAAATGTTCGGTACCTGCACAAATTTTTGGTGTTGTTTTCCTTCTGTTGGGCAAGCTTTTTACTGAACCAACGGGCGTAAAAAATATATTAGAAACGTTATGGAAAATTGAAGAATTATTTTCAATTTGGTGAATTTCTGGTCAGGATACTTGAAGTATACAATTCTTCAAATGATGCCTCAGGAAAAAGTCACACAGTGTGAGATATCACGATCACATTCCTAGAATGGCTAAGATTTCTACAGCTGTTGGAAATAACTATTGGACAATTCATTGAAATTCAATTTAACTATTAGGAGGCATGATATTTTCTACGTCATAACTTTCAGCTATTGAAGTTTCATCGAAGGAAATAGATCCTACAATTTGCCTTCGACTGATGCATACCAAAGTGCAATTTTTTTGGATGCAACAAGGGCAGGTTATCAACTTTTACAATTTTCTGATAACATGACACATGACAATCTTTATGGAAACAAATTGATGTCTCTTGTGGCATATGCCAGCAGAGACACCGGCCAACTGAGATAAAACCCTAACAGAGGTTCGTGGAGCTGTAATCATATTTCCAACATTGCTGAATAACTCTGAGGATTTCTTCTTTGGTTGAACACTTCTTTTTTTGTTTGAACATACTTTTGTTGTACGGAAAATGTTTGCACATCGCAAAACAGCACTTTGGACAGATTGATAATAATCTACAGCAACATTGGAATACTCTGTCGCTGAAATATTTATGAATAGAATATTTCCACTCTCCTCCTATGTTCTCTTCCATTTTGAAATAGGATAGATTGCTTTTTTACATCCGCAAAACCATCCTCATAATTTGCCGCTTCTTTTGAAACAACAAAAATCCAAAAGGCTAACTTGATAGTGCGCCTGGAAAAAGTATAGCCAAGAATTACGTTTGGTCACGGAATATCGACATTGAAAATTCCAGAGCCTACTTCACGACGAATTTTTTTGAACGCACGTTATTACCGTCCGATCCTGAATAGGTTTGCCAGACTGGGGTCTATCAGGCGTTTTTTGTCCCAGACGTTAGCGACACTTTGCGGGCAGGAAAAACAACTCTCAGTCTATCAATCATCACAACAATTTTTATATCGTCACGGAACGCTCCGAAAAGATTTTAAGAAACCGAGTAATCCTCTCATATATCGCAACTTGTCATCTCTATTGAAATCATCTATTAGTTAAACCAGAGTGATATTGAGCAACTTTGAGTTAAGTGCCTTGTGTCTTCTCTATCAGCGAGGTGATAACCACGAAGCTTGTACGGAGGGAATTTTAGTTCTTTGTTTCCCTTCCCTTTGGAACCCTCTTTCTGCTACCAGACCAGTGGAGAGTCGCCATGTTTCTTGAGAGCCCGTTGGAGTAAATAATTGCATTTCCACCTATTCAGTGGCTCAATATCCGCAATAATTATCATCTGAAATTGTTTGCAAACTCTTTACGACCAATTAATAAGATTCGAGTTGTCAATGTCAAATCTGGAAGTCCGCCTAAAAAACGTAGACTTGCCTGTGAGGAATGAGAGAAGATTGTAACATACATACTTCATTCAGAAGTTCTGAAGCAATGCCACTTATTTCAATAAACGAAGATTATTAGGTAGTCAATAAAGAATAACAATCAGTGAGGCAAACTGCTTGGTAATCAGTAAAGCTTTTACGACTTATTTCAGAGCGGGTGTAAAATTGAGCGTAAAATTTACTGCAGGGGCATTATGTCAGAGGAATTCGTCTCTAACGTTGATGAGCTTAAGCCACTCAAGTAATCAACATATAGATTAAGAAATATCTGAAACACGATTTCCTAGATATTTCAAATACCTACTCCAAAAATCTCAGTACTTGCTTTTCTCGAAGTCTCATCAGTAATCATCAAACATTGGTACTCTCATTGTAACTGCTACTTATATCTTTGGAATTAAAAGTAGAACATTGAAATGGGAGTTCTAAAGTCTATATCATATGGAAGAGATTAAATCGATTGCTTCCCGAAAATTTTTGGATTTGAGATTTGATTGACAGTTTCTGAAGTATCACTTCACTCTCTCTCTGTTCTCTCGTGAACTAAAGGTTCGTTTAGAGTTCATGGAGATAATCTAACTCTTTGACCGAAATAATTATAAATCGCTAGTGTAGCGGCAACATAGCATAGTGTTGAAAACATAAACTGTCAGAAATCATTCGGTTTTGTGCGAATTCCACTGTCACTGTCACTGTCGGCATGACTGATCCAATAAGAATATGGTGAACCATAAATGTCATCCGTTGTCCCAACTATCAACAATTAAACTAGAAGAGATTTCATCATGGCGGTAAAAAACTTTCTCAAATATTTTCTCTTACGTTAAATTCGAATATAGCATCTAAGTTCAGAATTTATACAGGGCTTTTGCGTATTTTATTTGACGGGAATGATAAGTAGAGGGCCATCTACCTGAGTTGACAATTTAGTGTTTTTTTTTCTATTTCACCTACGCTCCCTACCTTCATCCATATTGCATAAGTCCACCCTATTGTACGCGTGCCGAAAAATATGACCGCGATAAGTTCAACAGTGCTCTTTTTATGTTCGTTATCGTATCTGGGTGAAATATGCGGGACCACAGAAATTTTTATGCCGGCACACAGACGAATACCGTTTTTATGTATCTGCAGATTTCGCGTGACCCTTATAAACATTTTATAGTTGGTATAGATTTCATGAACTTCGCGATGGTATGTTTCTGTTATCTCGAGTTATACGACTTTTAGTTTCCTTATGCTCCCTGCCTATGGAAGCAGGGTTTTCGGGAGTTTTTATTGTCGAGTTGGAAGAAGTCATGTCAATAAAGAAATATTACTTCTTCCATGCCGACTGTTCCTTCGGAAAACATGGCCTCAGTCAGTTTGGGAATAATTCAGTTATGAAAATCATATCTCATACCAAACACATTCAACCAAATCATTATTTTGTCGAAAATTTCGATGCTTGAGCGTCAGGCAACTTTGGAATTTGTATTTTCCTTGAAATTCACTTCGAGGGAACTCTATTTTCTGAAAGAAGGGAGGTATGTGCAATTGTTATCAATATTTTTGAACATGTATCGTTCATTAGTTGGGGGCCCAAGAGAAAAATTCAGGATTGGGAGGATGAGGAGAGATACCTTGGACCCTGTAGAGTTTCTATACCAAAAATAGACCTGTATGTAGGAGGAATTGTCTAGGACAGCCTGTTAGAAAAAAAAACGATCATTGTACATACTCGAGCGTGTCAGACTAAGATACATACATGTGGTTTAATTACATGTTGAAAATTATATATTCATTCTCTTAACCCTTAATAGCCTGAGTTTCTATTTTTTCAGAAAAATACTATTCTAATTGAATAAACACCCTTTATGGAATGTGCAAGACAAAAGGAACTCAATTTTTTTTTCAAATTTATGGTTTTTGTGAAAAATGGTGTAACATAATATATGTAACGCTAAAAGCTACAGTTACTGAGAAATGAAAGATTTGCCTGTGAAATTTGCGTTACCTACATATGTATAACACTAGGTTATTATGCAGGGTGTGGCATTTGAAAAAAAATAGTTGCAATCAATATGCTGCCCACCCTGTATATATTTCATTTTTTGAAAACATTCAAAAAAACATCAGTAAATTTCGTGAACATTTTGTATAACACATTTTTTGTACCTCTTTTAGTAACAAAGTTAAAGGGGGGGTCAAATTATGGTGAAAAACATCGCGGTGGCTTTTTTCTCATATTGAAACGAATGATTCAAGAATAACGGATAAAATATTATCTGACAGTTTCAGCAAGCCGAAAAAAAATTAGCCACAAAAAGATCACAAAAATCAGTTTTTTGAATTATTATATTTCCTCTCCTGAACTTCAAATTGTTTTCGCATTCATTATAAAAGTTGTAGGGCATAACATTTTCTACAAATTTTGGCCGAAGCAATTTTTTCTAAGTTTGAACGTTTTCGAGGTATATGGCGATGAATGTTCATTAGACTGGGTTTCTACATTGACTTTGGCCTTTCGCATCTGTGGCTAAGCTTCTTGCTCTTATCACCCTCTAACTCAAAAATGGTTAAGAGTATGTAACATTGCTTCAGACAAAACTTGTATAGAATTTTATTATCTACAACTTTCATAATGAACACAGAAACGTTCAGAGGTACAGGAAGAAAGATATTTAAAAAAATGCCTTCTTCAAACTGTCAGATCAAGAAAACCCCCCTGATTAGTGTCAGATTAATGAGTCAACACGTCTGGAACTCTGAGAGTGAGAGATCTTTATGAAAATCTGACACGTACAAGTAACGATTGTTTTGCATTTTCAAAGGACCGCTGTGTTAGAGGTTTCGTGGATATTTCACTTGAAATATTCGTTCAGGAAAGAAATACAATCGTCTTTCTGTAAAGCATTTAATGGATCACCTTCACTTCTTGCGTACTAGACAAAGACTGACTAACTTATTCAATTACGTCATGCGTCATGGCTTTGACCATAGACAAACAGTTACAGTTTCCAGCGCTCAGAAAACAAACACAATATACCAAGTAAATAAGAGATGGCGCTGCAGGTATCAAAATGAAATACAAATGTTTCAATGTAATTGGAGATTTCATATTCTATAACACCTCCACTAAATCGTACAAATACATAATGCAAACACATGATCAACATTCATAAAGTTCAAAATTTTTCAAAAAATTGTAATGTTTTACAGAACCCAAGGCTTTAGTTAATAAATCAGCTGGCATTTGGTTAGTATCTTTATACTCTAAGATAACTGTTCCATCAACAACCAAATCCCTAATAAAATGGTGTCTAATGTCAATGTGCTTACTTCTATTATGAAATACAGGGTTGGCAGAAAGTTTGATAGCACTTTGATTATCATTAAACAAATTAATTTTCAAACTTTCTCCTAATAAATCAGTCAATATATTCTTCAAATATACACCTTCCTTTGCAGCATCACTCAAAGCCATATATTCTGCCTCACTACTTGAAAGAGCTACTGTGGGCTGTTTTCTACTTTGCCAAGAAATTAAATAATTATTGAATTTAAAACAGTAACCAGTATAAGATTTTCTGTCGATAAAATTGCCTCCCCAGTCAGAATCAACGTATCCTACCAAACATGGTTTATTATTTGATTTTTCGAAAACAAGGCAAAAATCTTTAGTCTGTTGCAAGTAACGTAACACTCTTTTAGCACACTTCCAGTGAATTTCACCATGAAAATTATTGAACTGACTCAAGAAGCTTACTGCATACGAAATATCTGGCCTAGTTAAAACAGATAAGTACATAAGGCTGCCTATTAGTTCCTGATAAGGAAAATTCATCTTGCAATTCTCAACCTTATCAAGTTTCAGATTGACTTCCAATGGTGTTTTTATTCCTTTACAATCAAGCATGTTAAATTTCAACAATAGTTTCTCAATGAAATGTTTCTGACTGAGAGTAATTTTACCTTCATTTACATTAACATTCATTCCTAGACAATTTTGTACATCACCAAGATCTTTAATCTTAAATCTTTTAGAAAGTTCACATTTAATCTGCTGAATCCAGCAGACATCATTTGAGAAACAAAAAATGTCATCAACATACAAACAAAGAATTGTAATCAAATTACCATTCCTCTTTGTGTATAAACAATATTCAAATTCAGATCTTTTAAACCCTAAATCAATTAAAATCTGATCAATTTTCTTGTTCCAGGCTCGTGACGCCTGTTTTAAACCATAGACTGCCCTTTTTAATTTCAGGACCTTAGATTCTTGACCTTTGACTTCAAAACCTAATGGCTGAGCCATATAAATGTCTTCTGTTAATTCCCCATTTAAAAAGGCGGTCTTAACATCAAGATGAGTCATTTTTAAATCATATTCAGCTGACAAAGAAAATAGAAGTCTCAGAGTAGAGTGTCTTACTACAGGTGAATAAATTTCATCATAATCTTGTCCTTTCTTCTGTGAGCAACCCTTCGCGACCAATCTAGCACGAAACCGCACTTGATTTTCACCATCACTTTTAGTTTTAAATACCCACTTGCACTTAACAATAGTTTTACCTTCTGGACGATCAACAATTTCCCATGCGTCGTTTTCTTCAAATGCTGATATTTCTTCTTCCATTGCACGTCTCCATTTACTGCTATTCACGCTTGATAGAGCATCTTCATATGTCTCAGGATCTTCTAGTGCTTTCTTGATTTTATCAGCTTCGCATTTGAATGTCACGAAGTCATTGAACGTTTTCAACTTGGGAACTCTTTGAGATCTCCTTGGTTCTTCGGGTATCTCAATGTTATCAAAGATTACTTCTTCATCACCTTCCAAACCATCATCCTCGTACTCGACACTATCTACACCAGTTGAAGACAAGACTTCTTCAGGGACTTCCTCTAGAACTTCCTCCACTGAAGCATCAGTTTCTGAAGACTCTTCAATTATGGCTGTGTCGTTGTTGATCTCTTCTTGTACTTTGACATCTCTACTGAGTTCAACACTTTCAGACTTTGTATTATACACCCGATAACCCTTTGTTTCTTCGGAGTATCCAACGAAAATCATTTCTTGGGATTTTCTGTCCCATTTAAGCCTCTTCTGTTTTGGGATGTGGACCATGGCTGGGCTTCCAAAAATTTTCAAATGGCTTACATTTGGCCTACAACCATGCCATACTTCAAAAGGTGTTTTCCCATTCAAACCAGCAGTTATGGAGCGATTCCTAAGGTAAACAGCCGTATGGGTGGCTTCTGCCCAAAACCTTTTTTCCAACTTTGCATCAAACATGAGGCATTTTGCCCTTTCCACAATTGTTCTGTTTAACCGCTCTGCAGTTCCATTCTGCTCAGGTGTGAAACTATTTGTTTTCTGGTGGACAATTCCAGAGTTTTTTAGAAATGTTTCAAATTCTCTGCTGCAAAACTCTCCACCGTTGTCTGTTCTTAGAATTTTCAACCTTTTGTCTTTCTGGTTTTCAACCATAGCCTTGAACTGTTTGAAGAAGCTGAAACATTCATCTTTAGTTTTAAGAAAATATACAAAAGCCATCTTGGAGAAATCATCTTCAAGAATTAAAAAATATCTGGACCCTCCAATGGATGAAACCTCCATAGGTCCACAGAGATCTGCATGAACTATTTCCAAGATGCCTGTTGACCTTGATCCTATCTTCGGAAATGGTTCCCTTGATTGTTTGCCCTCACAGCAAATGGAACAATTGTTCTTCCCAACAATTTCATTTGAAAAAATTATTCCATCTACAGCCTGTTCCATACTTTTCAGCGTTCTAAAATTTAAATGACCAAACCTTCTGTGCCATACATCTGTTGTTGCTCTAGTATCCACCAACGAATATGCCATTGCTGTATTTGATACAGGATCAGCTAGTCTAAGCCTATAAACATCATTAATCAAATCTGCTTCAGCAACAATTACTGCATCTTTGTTGAATATTTTGCAACCACGTTCCTCAAATTTAACTGTATTACCATTTTTGATTAATTGACTTACTGATAATAGGTTTGTAGTCAATTGAGGTGCACATAAAGTATTGTAAACAACAATATCATAGGTTTCATTACCAACTCTGGTCTTGAGATTGACATTTCCAGAACATATGATTGGAATCTTCATCTTGTTAGCTACTGTAACATCATTGAAAGTGGTTTTAGTTGAAACATTTACCAGACAATCTTGATTTGAAGTGAAATGAGAACTGGCACCACTGTCAACGTACCATTCATTGTCATTGTACTTTCCACTCATGAAGACTGCACTAAAAGCCTGACTTGTTTTCGTCTCGAACTTTTCGTATTTGTTACCATCTGCCACTTTATTTTTCAGCTGCGGACACTTATTCTTATAATGTCCAACCTGATTACAACCATAGCATTTCACATTCAAGAGTTTTTTTGAAGATTTCTGTCCTGATTGAATTCTAGATCGTGCCTTCACAGCAAACGCAGCACCTGATCTTGACGTTTCTTCTTCAAAATCCATCAATTTAGACTTGATAGAGTCTGTAGAAATCTCAATTCCACTGTGTTCTATCGCCATAATCATCGGAGAGAACTTCTCGGGTAATCCTGCGAGCAAAAGTGAGCCTATCCACTCGTCATTTATGTCGAAGCCCGTTCCTTGGAGTTTCTGAGCAACGTCTACAATTTGATTTACGTACGAACTCATGGAGTCACAATTTTCCAACCTTATTGAGATCAAATAACGAAGCAACGTTATTCTCCTGGAAAATCCTGAATCGTCGAACATCGATTTCAATTTATCCCACATTTTGTTGGTGGTAGCTGCCTGCTTCACGTGAACATACAGTGATGAATCAATGGTGAGTACCAACTTGGCTTTTGCTTTCTGATCAGAAGCAATAGCTGCAGTATCCGCCGGTTCACTTGTGATATACTAGTCCAAATTCTCTATCACAAGAAAATTAGTTACTGCGAAAGCCCATTCGCTGTAATTTTCTCGTCCTTTTAGTTTTGGAACGTTCGCGATAAACGAGGAAGACGCCATCTTGTTCACTTGTTGCTGACCGCTTTACGAGTTGAACCAAGAACACCTCCAATCGCACTTTTAATGTCTAAACCGATTCGAAAAATACTTCACGACGAATTCTTGTACCTGGGCCCATAACCTGTTAGAGGTTTCGTGGATATTTCACTTGAAATATTCGTTCAGGAAAGAAATACAATCGTCTTTCTGTAAAGCATTTAATGGATCACCTTCACTTCTTGCGTACTAGACAAAGACTGACTAACTTATTCAATTACGTCATGCGTCATGGCTTTGACCATAGACAAACAGTTACAGTTTCCAGCGCTCAGAAAACAAACACAATATACCAAGTAAATAAGAGATGGCGCTGCAGGTATCAAAATGAAATACAAATGTTTCAATGTAATTGGAGATTTCATATTCTATAACACGCTGTGACCTTGAGTCAGTCCCTTTGAAATTAGCTTCCTTTGGGTCTAATTAACATATCCTCCAAAAATCTGACATGCTGTAAATGTTTTTTTACCCCGTACGGCCAGACCCACCTCACAAACTGTCAGATTAACATGAATTTATTATCAGAGACACGTAGGGCATAAACAGTATCTTGATCTGAGACGCTCGAGTATGTACACCTCACGATTTTTTTTTATCTTTGAGAACCTGCAGATGCTTTCC
This sequence comes from Coccinella septempunctata, assembly GCF_907165205.1. NCBI lineage: Eukaryota > Metazoa > Arthropoda > Insecta > Coleoptera > Coccinellidae > Coccinella > Coccinella septempunctata. The sequence goes on from NC_058196.1 coordinate 21,546,679, forward strand.
CCACCGCTGAAAGTTCTTACATCATAGAGCCTTTTTTTTTATCATCTAATCTTCAAATTCTTCTGGGTCTCCACGACGCTCGAGTAAATCCCGATTTACCATCGTCGTCTCCCCATCTATAAGGGGAACTTTTTTTCTGTTCAGATAAGAGTACTCATAAAATCGTGAAAAAAACTGAATGAAAAGTTTCGACATTTTCGAAATATCTCAAACAGAATCCAAGACAGAGCGAAATATTCGAAAAAGTAATTTTCTAGAAAAGCCCTCTGTAACTCCATCAATTCCAAATGTATTTCCATCGGAAGAGACGCTGTGTTGCTTCGACGTGGTGAAATGATACCGAAACCATGTGCTCTTCTTCGGTGGAGCGTTCTGCATTTAGTTGTCCCGACGATGGCAAATTGGCTAGTTCAATTCAGATCGTAGCACTTGATATTCATATGGCTGGATGGATCTGAATTGAATTCTTATTATTTTGTTTCATTGCCCTAAGGCGTTATCACTTCATTATTTTGAGAAAATTTTCGCAATCAGTAAGTTTTCTATGTGGAAAGCTTGGCTTTGGTGAATGGTCTGAAACCCCAGAATTCGAATTGATACAAAACCCAGATCGCATCTCCATGGAAATTACCTTTCGTTCCTGAAGAATATCAACGGCACTGAATCATTTATCGCTGGAATCTCCCGAAGGAAAAGTCTTTAATTATATCGGCTTAAATATTTTTCCTTCTTTGTTTTAGCGCCGTTTCCGATCCTCCAGTCGGCCGGAAATTTAAATTAATTGATTCTTTTGTGCGGCGTTGCGGCAGAACGGGGCCCGGATAAAAGGATCCATGGATGCGCAGTTGTGGGTTATGGTGTTTTTTCACAGAGATAATCCGCCGAAACTCAGTCCCTGCTTTTCCCGGTTCAATTTGTCGGGTTTCGCCGGAAATAATGAATGTTTAGTTTGATGAATGGAGATTCCGAGCTACAAACTCAGAAATTAAAGTCGGATTGCTACAGATTGGGGACGAGTTATGGGATGGGGGGAATTTCAATGGATGGTGTAACGAAGGGAGTCGAGAAAATTCGAAATAAATTACAATTGACAGTGAATTATTAATTGACCGATATGGAGAGGTTTCAGCGTCAGAATTTGGAATTATTCTGGAAGGGGTTCTTGACAGCGTTTGTAAATCTCATCAACATTTATACAAGATGCGACAAGAAAGCAGGATGAGATGACTCTTTGTCCGAAGACATTGATATTTCATGCAGCCTTTCTGTGTTATGAAGAACCAACCTATCTCTGGACTCGCAAATACACAACCGTATCAATTCGACAACACGAGCATTCTGGAAGCTAAAAGACAGAGTGTTTCAAAATCACAACCTCAATCTCAAGACCAAGACAGCTTTTTACAAAGCAGTGGTCCTCCCAACGCTTCTTTACGGAAGCGAAAGCTGGACGCCCTACAGGAGACATATTAAACAGCTTGAACAAATTCAACAACAATAAATAATGATCACGCCTATTAACAGGCAGGCAATGAATACAATAATAAGGATAAATTAAAATGCATACCACCCGCCGAAATGAGTATCAACAAGTGTTACGATCTGAATTGAACTAGCCAATTTGCCATCGTCAAGGCCCCAAATGGAGTACGCTCCACCGAAGAAAAGCAGATGCTCACCATGGTTTCGGCCTCATTTGGCCTCATCAGAGCAACATAGCATTTTTCTACGGTGGAGAACGTTTGGAATTGATGGATCTTTATTCAATATTGGCATGTTCCACTGGGTACATTTATCCAGAGCGCCGCCAATTCAATCCCCTCCAGATAGAAACCAAGACGAAGACAATAGCATATGTCCCATATTTTCCCTAATTATGTGCTATGTTGCTCTGATGAGGCCAAATGAGGCCGAAATCATGGTCAGCATCTGCTTTTCTTCGGTGGAGCGTACTCCATTTGGGTCCTTGACGATGGCAAATTGGCTAGTTCAATTCAGATCGTAACACTTGTAGATATTCATATCGTCGGGTGGTATGCATCTGAAGTTATCCTTATTATTGTATTCATTGCCTCCCTGTTAATAGGCGTGATCATTCTTTATTATTATACCGCTGGCATCATTTCTGCCGTGATCTGAACGCGTCCCAGACATCTCGATTCGTCATACGTCTGTTGTTCGCAAAGCGAATCGGCGTACTGAATTAGGGAAAATATGGGACATATGCTATTGTCTTCGTCTTGGTTTCTATGTAGAGGGGATTGAATCGGACATCGTTTCATATTGGGTGGCGCTCTGGGTAAATGTATAGTACCCAGTAGAACATGCCAATATTGAATAAAGTTCCATCAATTCCAAACGTTCTCCACCGTAGAAAAATGCTATGTTGCTCTGATGAGGCCAAATGAGGATGGTCAGCATCTGCTTTTCTTCGGTGGAGCGTACTTCATTTGGGGCCTTGACGATGGCAAATTAGCTAGTTCAATTCAGATCGTAACACTTGTTGATATTCATATCGTCGGGTGGTATGCATCTGAATTTATCCTTATTTAACTCAACAACATCATTTAAGACAAATAATGGTTCAACAAAGTTTCAAATGCAGAAGTATTGCTGCGCACGAGTTGTATAACAATTGAGACTCAAGTAACGAGGGCCCGACTCAGATGGAGCGGCCACATTCTAAGGATGCAAGATACAAGACTCCCCAAAGTAGCTCTGTATGGCGAATTCACAGAGGGAGCTCGGAAACTAGGAGAGTATAAGCAGTTCAAGGATATACTGCATCAATACCGAAAATCAGTTTATGCCAATCATAACTGGGAACAACTAGCGTTAGACAGATCAAAGTGGAGGTCTTTGGTCCACAGTTATAATGGAGAGTCGAGAAGAATACAGCGGCGGCCAGATCTGTAGGTCACGGTTGGGGATCTTCAGTCACAGGGGGGCACACAGTCGCAAATAGCCCTAGGAAATTATAAGTTTGGTCGCACCGATAGTCTGGTTTTTGAGTATTTTTGTAGATGTATACTCGGTAACGGGATACAGCGATGATGATGACATATTCTCAGCTAAAAACTTACCCAGTCGATGGAACTTTTGTCAAAAAAAAAGTACCTACTCGAGCACATAATATCGACCTTCAAATTTCCACAGCCTACTAGACGCCGATTTCTTCTGATAGTCCACGATATTTTTTCCCGAGACGACATGACATTGACAATAAGAAAATATTTATGGGAAGGGGTACCTTATGGATGAGGAATCCAATCAATTTTTATGAACGGAAATGAAAAGATTTCTTCTGCAATAACGAAAACTCAATTCTGAAATGAACGGGGATATCAGAAAATATCGTTCTAGAACCCATATTTCATTAATGGTGAAAAATCTCCGCCCTAGCATTTATCCAAGACGTAATCCTCTTCCAGATCAAGTCAGTTCAGGAAAGTTTCCCAGCACAAATAGGAGATTTTACTGTTGTTTTTGTATATATCAATCAATCTCAACAAATGGCCTCAAGCTCCCAGGATTCTGTGCTTGTTATTTTGGCTTAGCAGTCCACTTTATCTCTGAAAACGCTTCGTATGATGCCCAACCGTCATCCTATGCGAAGGGAGGAAGATCCAGTGTGGGACTACATGTTTTGATGGCTACTAAAGGTTGGAACTGAAATGATCTATTGGAAATAATTAAAAGGTAAAAGTTTGTAGTGCCAGCCTTAATTTCTCATCGTAATTCTCATGTTCAGTCGGAAAAGAAATTTCCAGTACAGAGATCGAACGCTCTACTTGATATGATTTCTATTTACAGAATAAAAATTAATTTATTCGAAATAAAATGATATACTGGAAACTCCAATTTGACGAATATTGTTCAAACAGAACTAGAAACAGATTATATGATTTTCACAGAATGAGTTTTAAACCACGATATTTGTTTTGTAATCACAATAGCATCTTCAGGTTTCAGGTGAGTGAAGATAAACGATATACCTTCAGTTTTGGTTTATTTCTTAGTTTAACGTACTGTAATAAATTTCAAAGAAATATATTCTATAACAGATTTCAACAATATTTCGAAAACATAAGAGTCTGACATTGACCTATCGTCGTAGTTTGACGTTGAAAATATTCATTTTTGAGAGATAATACTCCTAATATGTATCTGGTTTTCGAATCCGGTTAGTTATGATAACAGGATTGCAATTGAGCTTTTATAGAAAACATATACTCCATTCACTTTTATTTTAGCACTCGGTTGGCCATGGAAATTTGACACATTTCACTCTGTATAGTACGAAAATGTGGGGTTATGACTCTTGTCAAAACATTTGTGGGTTTTAAATCAGGGCTATGTTGTCCGTTCTACGTAAAAGTTTCTGTTATTACGTATTTTATCATAATGTCGAATCTCTTCGGAAAATATGTGACGAACATAATTGAAGTTTATACAAACTGATTGAAGGCATACCAAATCCAGTTATTTGCATGGAAAATACAAGAGATCAGTATAATATCATAATATGCACTAGCTTGAGGAGAGTTAATATTCGTTATCTTATTCGGCTAAAGTTTGAATACGTTACTTTAGTTATAGATCTCAAAAATATTAACCCAAAGATGAAATGCATATGATGCAATGGATAGGTATCTCCCGAAGGAATTAACAGATAATTACAAGTATGTTAAATTCTTCAACAAAAATCATCTTGCATCAATATAAGTAAAAGGGATTAAAGGAAGTTTCAAGCACTTAGGTATATATTTCTCAAAAAAAATTCTTTTTGCGTATCTTGGATATGTCAAAATCCTCTGTCACTTAAAAAGGGAATGCATAGGGGATCAACTTCCGGGCCTTTATAATTAAGGGTGCCCCCTAGAATTTAAGAGTTCCCTAAATGTTGGTGAACACATAATCGTAGCTAAGAGTTACATAAATGAGCTTAGGTATCCCTTAAAATTTAGGTATCCTTGTTGAAAACAGGCATCTATCTCTCAGATAGTTTCTCATTCTGAATAATATGCGGCCCATCTCATTTGGCATATCGATCCCACAGCCATGATCTGTCGAATGCTCTGGCGACGTCTGGTAATATATATTATCAGTTGCTTGCTCATTTTGGGATTCTTCCAGTAGCCTCGATAATTATTTTTGTAGTTCTGCCGAGTTTCTTTTTCTGCACTCAAAATGATCTGTACCTAAGTAAAAGATTTAGGTATTCAATTCCGTCTGTAAGCCTTTTGGTGATTACTTTTTCAACTATTTTTTCAATAGCTTACGCTTTGTAGATTTATGGAGATTTTATTTTTCAGCTTTGGTTCTCTACAAACGAGGGTAATGTTCTACTTTCATCACTCCATTGGCTATGTTTGTTAAGGCTGCAATTCATTCTCTTAGGATTTTCTTCAATCGTTTCAAAAAAGGAAGGTTTCACCAACAGATCCATCAATGCCTTATGGGATGATATCTTCAAAACAAACATGTTATTGAAGAATAGGTATGTGAATCGACTGATGGGTGCACCAAAAATTAAGGGTGCATAGGTACAGATTACTCTGACGTGACGTGGGACCTCGTAATAATGCGCATGATTCATAAATCTACCATCGGATTTTGCGCGGTAGCGTTCAAATCAATCTGACGTGACGTGGTCGAGTATTCCCACGTGTATTAACACCGGAAATGCAAAGCTTGGGCGCAATGCAGCTCTTTGCGTTGTTTGGTCGGAACTGGTAGGCATCAGATATGAATCTCCAACATCACTGATTGCGCTTAGCAGGGAGACCCTTGAGCAAAACTAAAAACAATTATTCATTTATAATATTTCACGAAATTGTTAAGAAAAAGTCACAAATTCAACAAGGTTGATTCTGGGATTGTCCTTTTCTCTACCAGAAAAAACCAAGCCCTGCACTGGAAGTTCAGACGACCGAAAGCTCATTTATCAAATTCGATTGACCGGGTTTCCCCGTCCGCGACTGTTGAGCTAATCAGGTCTGTTCAACTTCGGGATTTTATTTCGGTATGAAAATAGAATGGCTGGTTTCATCGGAGAGAAAATGAGTTCCTTGCTTTAACTGAGCAGATGTTTTTGAAGCGGAATATCTGCAGCAAGCGGAGTGCAAATGTTTTATTGAAAAATCTCAGAATACTAAGCGGAAATTTCTTTATGTTCAATTAAACATGAACTCTTTTCGTATTATGGATGTGAAGAAAATGTTCTTTTCAGGATTAAATGTTTTGCTGCGCGAATTAGACCACGAACATATAGCGTGTTAATGCATAGTTGTAAAACAATTTAAGGGACTCCTTGTGGGCCTTTTATACACTTATATTCAAACCAATTTTAATTTTCAACTCCTACAATCCACTGCACTCACGGGGAGAAAAGGTTTTTTACTGGGGTTTTTCCATAGGGTCTTGTGTCATACGAAAAAGTATATGGTACACCTTTGCTCTTACTTCTGCTAAAACTGTATCTTATACACATACTATAGTTATTGTTTAATGTTAAAAATTGTAATTTTCTATATATGAAGAAGAAACCAAAAGGTGTGTTTGGAAAATAATAATCACATCAATCAAAAACTATATTCCGAAAATCATTCCATTCGTAATGATCGTTCGTGAGATATAAATGAAAATAAATTTTTTTTATAAATTTTCAACAGGCTGCGTCATTTCAACCAAGCCGATTTGCAGGAAAATTTTTTTTTTACCTTAGGAATCTTCTGCTGAAGAGTTTTAATATATATACAAGTCAATGACACGCCCTGTACGTGAAAACTCATTGAAAGAAGAAAATTTTCAGGACTTCGGGAACTTTCAATGAAAATTCCTTCCAATTTTTCGAACTATTCAAAGACCATTTTGAATATCGTTTCATTTCAATGATTTTTGAAAATTGAAAAATCAGCTATTGTTGACTTTTCTACCACAACTCAGTTTTTTCGGTTTGTATTGGTCGACAAGATATGTTTGTATTCAGACTACCGATCCATTTCGTTTTCCCCACTCCATGAAAATATACTAACTGACAAAGAAACAGCAACACTCCGAAGGAGCTGTTTAAATTTCAAATTTTTTTGGTAAAAAATAGATAGTTCCTATAGCAAGGAAAAAATGATTAAAATTTGAAGGAAAAAAACGGAGAGTTTACAGTTTTTTTATTAAATTTGTTAATAATGTGTTTGTCCCATGCGGTTATCTATACACCCCTCAACACGTCTTGGCATTGATGCAGGAAGATGGTCTATTTCTTCCTGAGGGATACTATCCCAAGCTACCTGTACTTCATGTCTCCAAGCCGCCAAAGTCCGTGGAGGCTGGAGTAAATTTCCAAGCCTTCTACCCATGATGTCCCAAAATGCTCTATGGGCGAAAGATCGGGGGGATCTGCGCGGCCATGGCAAAAGATTCACATGGGTCGCTTCAAAAAAGTTTAAACTAACTCTGGCAACATGAGGTCGAGCATTATCTTGAAATATTGGATTCTCGAGCCAGTTAAGGTAAGGGAGAACATATGGCTCCACTATTTCTTGAAGGTAACGCAGCTCTGTCATGTTACCTCGAATAAAGACTAAAGATGACCTACTTCCATGTGCAATAGCACCCCATAACATAAAACCTACTGTCCGGTATACATGACGCTCAACAAGAAAATGAGGTACACGTCTTTCTCCTCGACGTCGTCTTACCCTTCTTCGGCCATCATGTGCACCAAAGGAGAGTCGAGATGAGAGACCTGATGCCATTCCATATTCCAATGTTGTCGTTCTCTGCACCACTGTAATCGTTCCCGTCTTTCCTCAACCGTAAGAGGTATACGGTTGGGGTCGATAATGCTGCAGTCCAAAAGACCTTATACGGCTGGACGCCCTACAGGCGACATATTAAACAGCTTGAACAAACGCAACAACGTCATCTAAGACAGATAATGCACATCAGATGGTTCCATAAAGTTTCGAATGCAGAAGTCTTGCAGCGCGCGAGTTGTACAACAGTTGAGACTCAAGTAACGAGGGCCCGACTCAGATGGAGCGGCCACATTCTGAGGATGCAAGACACAAGACTCCCCAAAATAGCTCTATATGGCCAATTCACTGAGGGAGCCCGAAAACCAGGAGGCCAGTATAAGCGGTTTAAGGATACACTACATCAATCCCTAAAATCAATTAATGCCAAACATAACTGGGAACAGCTAGCGTTAGACAGGTCACAGTGGAGGTCTTTGGTACACAGTTATAATGGAGATCTGAGAAGGATACAGCGGCGGCCAGATCTGGTTGGTGACTATCCATGCCCGGAGTGTGGTAGGATATGTAGGTCACGGTTGGGTCTTTATAGTCACAGGAGAGCACACAGTCGCATTTAGCACTGAAAAGATTATAAGTCTGTTCGCACCTCCTTTTTTTTGTCTTTTTGTTTTTTCCCTTTTTTCGTCTTTTTATAGATTCATTCCCGGCAACGGGATATAGCAATGAATGAATGATTACGGCTATGAACCGTTCGGACAGTTACAGGATGGCCTTGTTCTCCTAACCACTCATCAGCCAAAGATCGAGTTGTCGCTGATCTTGAACTTCATTTGTGCCCCTTCGACGTCTGGCGCCTACTTTTCTTCGATTCTGGGCATTATCGAACCACGCTTGACAACATCTCATAACAGTAGTTGGATTTCTGTTCGTACGGTTAGACCAATAATTCGACCTCTTTCAAATTCACTTAGCTGGCGATAAATTCTGCGTACACGTACTCTAGGCATTTTAACAACAACTAAACATCGACTTTGGATCTCCTCGAACAGCTTGTTTGTTGTAAAAAAGAATGTGCAAAAAACGACTACAATGTAAAAATTAAAAAAATGTTTTTATTAAAAAACCTCCACGATTTTTTTTTCCAAATTTTAATCATATACTCCTTACTATACTACCAAAAAAAAATAAAATTTAAACAGATTCTTCTGGGTGTTGCAGTTTCTTAGTCAGTTAGTATATAAATACACATAACCCTATAAACCTGATTTGCTTCATTCCGAATAAAAACGTTGGTATATCAAAATGATAAACGATATTATCATTCCTTTCTCCAATCGGATATCATGACAATTTCCTCTGTTTTTCTGACCTAAATGCCAACAATCTGATACGTTTTTAGAGAGTCTCCCTCGTTGCTATCTTCATTAGGTATCTTCGATTCGAAATTCTAGATAGTATCTTAACGCTTCCGCACAAGAATCGCAACGAACAGAAGAATCATGCAAACGATACAGTCCTAGGAATAACTTCATAAATATTCCGAGGACATAAATTTCTTTTTCATATCCTGAGAAATATACGACTTCATTTAGAGCCATCCAGTTTCGTTTCCTCCAATTTACGTTGGAACAAGAACAATCCGATATAAATCTCTGCGTTCTCCGTTACAAAAAAAAATCGTTAATTTCAGCAGGCTACGAGTTAAATTAGGAAGGACAAAAATGTAATTCATACCCGTGGGCTAATTGCACGAGAACGTCCTTAAATATTATCAGCTTCTACGTCCGGTTGGACAGACGAAGGATGCTGATTTCCACAATAGTGAGGAGTAATTTTCCTAATTTTCCTCTTACTTTAATCCTGCCTCAGTTTTGTTGCAGACAAAGGAAGATTCTCTCTTTGATAAGGATTATATTATTAACGAGGGAGGAGATTGAGTTTATGGAAGATTCCCTCAGAAACTAATGAATGTTCCTCCTTATATTAGGTAGGTACTGTAAAAGAATAATTCATTGATGTCATAGCAAAGGCAGAATTGCTGAAGTGCCACTTCATATGGCACCGCATCATACTTATTTCTGTTTGTAGGTTCAATTCTAGATTTTCATCAAGTATCGGCCACAACAATTCAATCTTCCAACACTTTTACAGTTAAAAAATAGCCGGCTCCTTACAGTACCTACTTGAATCCTGATGTAACATCAGCATTTTCAAAATTCATCGAAATATATGAAGTTTCATATCAGTGTTCCTAAGAACTCAAATTTGAAGTTAGACTTTCAATGAAATGTCAATCGATTTCAACTAAAATTTTCCTGATTCGTTATAAGCACTATTTATTCGACAATGAGCAATTCGAAGAAAAAAAGAAGTGACACAACAATAGACAAGAAACGAGATATACCAAAGGAGAAAACCTATATTTCTAAGGAGGTAGAAACATCAATTACAATATTAGAAAGTCCAGAGATAAGTGTTGTTACTGAAGCTCTCCTATTCCTCTCGAAATATGCTGATTTGAAGGACGAAAATTTGATACACCTTCAAAAGAAGGGTATTCTCCCAAAACTGTTAATGCTCCTCAAAAAACCGATACCAATAATAAGACTCAGCCTGAGACTAGTATCCATTCTTCTCACGAAAAACGACGCAGTTTATGAGTTGGACAACGAGAAGTACGATGATATCCTTCTTGAAATAAACGACATGTTCATCAATAACCCAGATGCACCTACCAAGGAGTTTTGCGCTGGAATTCTTGCCAAAATGGCGAAATCTACAAGAATAGTTCTGCTCATCTTCAAGAGTGATCTTTATACGCCTATATTCCATTTGATCAGGACATCAACGAATGCTGTTCTACTCGCGAATGTCCTTGAACTGTTTTATAACCTTTTAGACGCTCCTACTGCAATCTCCATACTCTCCACAGATAAAGCGTTCGACCCTTATATTCTCATAGAAAGAATGAAGGAATTCGATCCAGCTATGACAAAGTGGATCCTGGAGATCTTCAAAAGATTGACTTATGTGAGTATAGATCAGATCATGAAGTTACTGCAAGAATGCCAACTGGTAGAGAACCTTTTTAAAATACTTCTGGAACCAACGAAGGCTGTATACTTTCCTATAACCTTCGAAATAATCACGAACTGCTTGCAAAACCCGATTACGAGTAGCTACTTCGTGGAAAGCTTGGAGTTTTTGGAATTCTGCAAATGGTCGAAGTACTGCTCAGGTGTCTATCTTTTACCTACAGCTATTATCTTGGAAAAGATTACTAATATACCGTCCATGAAACAGATGCTTTTCGATCTTTCTGTTGAAGACTCCATTTTGTATCTATTGCGGAGCAAAGATAAGAAAGTATTGTCTATAGCATGCAGTGCTATTTCAAATTTGAGCACACATCGTTACTGTTGTGATAAAATGTTGACACCTGTAGTTATAAGGGAAATATTGAGACTGATGGAACTGGTCGATACCACGCCGACAATGTACAATGAAGTAGCAGTGGAGACAATTCACAACTTCTGCAAACGTAACAATAGAACGATGAATCTGCTCGAAGCTTACAGAGGGATAGATGTTATTGTCAAATATTTCCATGCAGGCCTAGAGAATATACCGCCCAAAACTTATAAACAGATTCTAGAGATGATTATCTTGATAATAGCAACACCTTCTCGACAACAAAAAGTCCTAACAAATGAGTTCTTCACCACCATAATCAAGGGCTTTCAGTTTGATCACGAAGAAACCAATCTGTTGTGCTTGGAAATCATGACGTTCTGTATAGGTCACAAAACTTTCAGGGACAATTTCATCAGTATGGGTGGTACCGAAATAATGATTACACTTCTGAAATCAACCAAAAGCAAGACGTTATTCAAGAATGTCCTCATCTTCATCCATAACAATCTGGTTTACAAAAAAATGGCGGAAATGTTTCTAAATCAAAATTTGGTGTTAGTACTGAAGAATTTTCCGGAGGAGATAAAGGAAGATGTACCACTAGTATACAGATGTTTGAATCTTTTATATTCGCTCTTTCTACCCCTGAAATTTTTCGAGACTGGAAAGTTAGAAGTATCTGATAGGTTCAAGAACAGGTTCTACCTCATAAATCAGCCTTGGGATTTTCCATTCCCATGTTTGGAAGTCTTGGAATCCCAGTATATGTGTACCAGAAAAACGATATATTTGGTGGATTACAGAGTGGAGAGGTTCGAAGGTGGTGGTTCCATCTCCAGCATGAATAAGCGTCAGATGAAGGTGCTCAAGAGGACCAACAGTCAACAGATGTCGGTTAACTCGAAGACCCAAAGCGAATTTGATCCTTTCAAGTTTGCTTGTGACCCTTATTTATTAGATTATATTCTTTACATGAGAAAACATCTGTCTAAAGACTTGAATGTTGAGGATCAAGTAAAAATTATAGCCATATTTGTTGACGCTCAACTCTGCGGACCAAAGAAGGACTATTCTCATCCGCAAAAGCTACACAGTTTCAGATTACACATCGAATCATTGAAAAAGAAATTACTGAGCAATATTATACCTATCGGATTTTTGAAAGTAGGTTTCCACTGCGAACGATCGCTCCTGTTCAAGGCTCTGTGTGATAAGGTCTGCATTCCCTGCACTCTTGTCAGGGGTGCCAACTCTCTTTACTGGAACGAGGTGCCTCTAATTCGTCCAGGAAGAAATAGGGGTAATTTGCAATATTACGTCGTCGATCTCATGGAACATGTCGGAGAGCTGTATCCTGTTGGATCGAGGGATGCAAACTGTTACTGCGACATAAATTGACACTTTCAACAAAATAGTTCCATACATCTACGTTGCACTGATTTTTGATATATACGCTGATGAACTTTCGGAAGATGGAAACGTGTATAAAGAAAAATTTGTATCTGTTTTTGTGTGAAATGTTTCTTGTAAATCTTTCAATTAAAAGGAAGATAAAGGTGCCGATATTTACTTTTTTGGATTTTTTTATAACTGAGGATGTAGTTTCGAATTGTTGGATTTTCAATAAATTTTCACTTGGATGGAGATTTTTTCAGTTACCCCAAAAAAATCGATTTCAATCTATTTGTTTATAAGGTTGAATGAACTGTTACTATTATAACTCTATTATTACATCGGTTCACGAAAACTCTTTCAAGAATCACTTCTGCGAGAATATATTGAAAAATTCTTAGCCTACTATAGAACCAAACAAAATTTCAATGTCAAAATATTTTATTACTCAACATATTCTCCTCTTGATTGGATACATTTATTACAGCGAACCTGCAACGTCCCTAGAACTTTCAAAGAAAATGTTTCTTCTTGCTCTGCAAACTAGACCTCCACCGCTTCTATTACCTCGTCGTTGGAAGAAAATTTACGACCTTTTAAACATTTTTTCAATTGAGGAAAGAGATGATAGACGGATAGAGCCAAATCTAGTGTATAAGGGGAGTGTTCTAGTAATTCAAACTCTAAATCACGAATTTTTTGCATGGCAACAAGAGATTTGTGTGCTGGGGCGTTGTTCTGCAAAAAAAACACCTTTGGATAGCTTTCCGTGTCTTTTCTCTTTAATTTTCTCCAGTAGAGTGGTCAGTTATGTCGAATAGTCATCTCCGGTCATTTTTTTACCCTTATCCAAAAAATCAATCATGATTACTCCATGGCAATCCCAAAAAACTGAAGCAAAAACTTTTCCAGCAGATTTTTGGACACGAAACTTCTTAGGTCTTGGAGAACCAGAGTGTCGCTATTTCATCGATTATTGCTTTGTTTCTGGATCATAGAAATGTACCCAAGTCTCATCCATAGTAACAATTCGGTTTAAGAAGTCCACATCGTTTTCAAATCGAGCACAGATCGAAAGCGATGCTTCTACCCTTGCACGCTTTTGGTCAACATTTAAACATTTGGGGATCCTTATTGCAGCAATTTTTCTCATGTCCAAATTGACGTGAACTATATGATGAACCCGTTCGTATGAAATAATCAGTGCTTCAGATATATGTTTTAGTCCAATTCGACGGTCTGATAAAATCATGTCATGAACTGCATCGATATTTTCGGGGACTGAAACAGAAACTGGCCTTCCCGATCGGTTATCATCTTCAGTGGAAAATTTACCTCTTTTGAAGCTTGCAGGCCAATTTTTTACAGTCGCATACGAAGATTATTGATCACCAAGGGTATTAAGCATATCTTCGTAAATCTGCTTACCTCTTAACCCTTTTAAATAGGTACTTGATGATGGCTCGATACTCCAATTCTTCGATTTTCACAATTTCGGTGGACATCTTGTTTCTTTTAATTTATTGCGTAACTCTGGTATCCTTTTTTGACACAGTGACACACTGACACTTCTTATAAGTTATTATTCGTTGCTATGGTAAAGCAATATTTTTTTTATGCATGGAACAGGTCTAGGTTAACTAGATATCAATACTTCCTCGTATTACTTTTATGAAAAACGCCTCAAAATCTCACGGAAAGGTTCATTTATAACTTTCAACAAGTCTTGAGTATTTCAGTACGACGCTGTTTTATTAAGATGCCTATATTCCATTGACATTTATTTTAGCACTCGGTTGGCCATTGAAATTTGACACATTTCACTCTGTATAGTACGAAAATGTGGGATTATGAAACTTGTCAAAACATTTTTGGGTTTTAAATCAACGCTATGTTGCCCGTTCTACGTGAAAGTTTCTGTTATTTCGTATTTTATCACAATATCGAATCTCTTCGGAAAATATGTTACGAACATAATTGAAGTTTATACAAACTGATTGAAGGCATGGAAAATACAAGAGATCAGTATAATATAATAATATAAACTATCTTGAGGAGAGTTAATGTTCGTTATCTTCTTTGGCTAATGTTTGAATAAGTTACATCAGTTGTAGATTTCACAAATATTAACCTGATGCATATGATGCAGTGGTTGGGAATGGGTATCTCCCGAAGGAGTTAACAGATAATTACAAGAATGGTCAATTCTTCAACAAAAATCATCTTGCATTAATATAAGTAAAAGGAATTAAAGGAGGTTTCAAGTCTAGATGAACTTAAACTTTGAACAAAAATTTCACATGAATAAACAATTAACAGGACAACTGGCACGTATTTGTGACTGTTCATCTTAATACATTGATATAACAATAATAATTAGGTATTTATGGGTACCTTGAGGCATTTGCAATGTATAGGACCAGTCAAATGAAAAATAGAAAAATCAATTTTCGGGATCTTATTCTACGATGACATTCATCGAAAATCCTAAAGTAAACTTTTCGCATTAATTCACCCAAACATAAAATTCTCGAATGCCACCACTTTTTTGGGTCTCCCAATAGAAGGAAATTCTTTGTCATCCCCTTCATTCACAATCTTTCTGATCGTGGAAATATTCAGCTGAAATATAAGTCGTTTAGATTCAGATGAAACATTATATAAATTCTCTTACATTTATTGAATATGTTCGCAACCGTCTGACGTATTGTGGATTTTAGAATATCAGTGTATAACTATTTGAAAGAGCGGACCTGAATTCTAAATAGCACTTTCTGAATCCCTGTCTCTTTTTTTCAATCACTTCCGGCATTTTCGTAATATTAATTGATATTAGTTGTGGCAACGGCTAGGTTATCTATGGCAACGGCGTTATGACATTAACGACATTTCATGAGTGCCAATCTTACTCCGTTCTAGTTACAAAAACTTGAGGAAATTATTTCATGGCCAACCGAATACTAAAATAAATGTGAATGAAGTATAGTTTTAATATAATCATTGTTTTTTCATTAATATCAAGAATGAGCTATATAATAAAGTATTGACAATTCCTCTTCATTAAGAAGAATTATTGTTTTCCGAATATTGTTCGGGGAATTTTCAGCCGAAGTTCATTGTAGAACTTCCTTGGCAGCCGACCCTCAGGTTAGAAATTCTACCCCAGCGGCGTTCCCGCATTCCGCTAATTCTAAGGTAGCCGAGGGACCACCTTCGCAGGCTTAAATTATGGCCTCTTTCCCTGGATTGAATTGGATCGTGATCGGGTTCCATATTTCCGATAAGGCGAGCGACTACGACCTTACCGACGAGAGGTCCAGACGCCCGGGGTGTTTCAGAAACCCTCAAGATGGTCGGTGGTGGGCGATACGTTAAATTTCGCAACTTGAACAAACGAAACATCTTGTTATCATTTTGGACTTCATCCAAACTTAGGCGGGTATCCCAACGGAGTGGATTTTCAAGGAATTGCTGGGAAACTAGTTGCATCTAATGGAGGTCCTGAAAGAAGAAAGACAAAATTATGTGAAGCACGTTGTACCTTCTGAAAAGTCGCCTTTTTAGAAACCTTCAAGTTATTATGGTTAATCTGTAGAAGCTTGAGGAGAATTTCAGGACATTACCGTGGAACCTCTCAAGTGATTGAGCACTTGTGATACAAAAAATTCTGGGGTATTAAAGCTCTAGTGATAGTGGTTTCACTGAAACGTTAAAATGTGGCCAACGGAGTGGATTTTCAAGGAATTGCTGGGAAACTAGTTACATCTAATGGATGTCCAGAAAGAAGAAAGACGAAATTATGTGAAGCACGTTGTATTTTCTGAAAGGTCGCCTTTTTTGAAATCTTCAAGTTAATATGGTTAATCTGTAGAAGCTTGAGGAGAGTTTCAGGACATTACTGTGGAACCTCTCAAGTGATTGGGCACTTGTGACACAGAAAATTCTGGGATCTTAAAGCTCTAGTGATAGTGGTTTCTGACTGAAACGTTAAAATGTGAGGTTTGTGTAATAGTTGGGGAGTGGACGATGCTAAATCGGGATATTCTCGAGCGTCGTGGAAACCTAGTAGATGGCGGAAAGAAAAAGGGTTCTATGATTTATGCACTTTCAACGTCTGTTTTCGAATATGTAAAAAAATTGTCAGGTGTACATACTCGAGCGTATCAGATTAAGATACCGTATATGCCCTATGTGTCTCTGATAATAAATTCATGTCAATCTGACAGTGCGTTATTGATTTTATATTATACTTATCAAAGATTATAGAGTAGAAATCGAGGTAGAAATATAGGAAACGCCCTCATATCGCTAGTACTAAAAACCGACTACATTTTGGCCAGTGAAAACACGCGTGACAATGAGATGGCACTAAAAACGCACTGTCAATACAGTGACTTTATACTTTATTATAAAGTCACTGTAACTGTCAATACAGAAAACTTTTTAATAACAGTTTTCTGTTTTCTAATTGAGGGGCGCGAAATTCGAATGCTATTCCTTGCATTGAATTTCAATATCGACTTTGTTTGTATCAGAAAACAAACATCCTGAGCGACCAAACAAAAGTATGGTTTTGTTTTGTGATCAGGATGTTAGTTTTCATCTAAACATTGTTTGGAATCAATGATATCAACGAAAAACGCTGGTGGATGTGCTATATGTTTAATTGCAATTCATAAAAAATTTACAAAAATTGAAATTGTGGGCAATAAATGAAGCTTTGACTAGGACACTAAAGTATATGGTGATCTGCTATACGTTGAAGGAGTTATTTCTGTACAATAGGTTGTTCTGAATTAATGAACTTAGTTGAATTTGCAAAATATACATATATCCAGAAATTAATATAAACCAATATTCAATATACCATCATAGCATACATATTCCAGTTACTTACATAATATGTATAGGTATTATTTATAGAATTTTTAGAACCACACTTAAAAAAACCTCACAGACATATACAAGACCTGTATGTCAGTATAGTTTCTTGGTGCTTTTTTTTATGATTTCCTTATGAGATGGTCTCTTCATGACACAATATACAAATTGATTAATGAATGAACAAAACACTCACAGTAGGTTTCATAAAACTTTGACTTTCTAAACAACAATTTGACAGTCACTCCTGTTCCCAAATGGAAATCAATAAAACCTCTGCATTTCTGAATATATAGAAAGAGTAGCAATTGGGAATCATTGAATGGACCTATAAAGATCATAATTTCCCCTTAATATAGGCCGTTCATGCAAGGGCTTTCTGCATACAACAATTTACGTCGATGAACTGTTCTCAATTGACCTACAGTAAAATGTTCACTGCACATGGTGTAGTTAGTAGTGTTTGCTGAAGTGATTGTCTTCAAGCCCTGAGAATTTTATCCACTTCGAAGCACTGAAAATTAGAATCAATGAATGACCGATTCACATCTTACGATTTTTAATACTTATGTTTCCATTTTCCTTAGTTGAGTGTAAAACTTAATCTCGTAAAATACATTTTATTATTTGATCCACCGTTCTTCACCATTCAATAATTATCGAACAATATTTTGTTGTTTTCACCAAGAAATAAGACAAAAAATTCAATAATCAGCAACTAGAACGAGCTAAATAAACGAAAAGCGGTACGAGAATCAAAACATTCAAAACCTCTTTGATCGAAATGGGCGTCTGAAATCTTACAAAATTTCATATATTTCTGGCAATGGTACTCAAATTAATATTTTAACCAGTCCTAGCTTCTTAAAAACACGCTTGACACACAGATGGCTCTCAAATCGCTTTAGTCGCCTCGTTTCCCATCTTTCTACTCTATAATCTTTGATACTTTACGAAGGCGTAGAAGGGCCACATAATATTTTAAAAATATTTTTCCTTAAATTCCGACTTCAAAGTCGGAATTTAGTTAAATTCCGAGTTCAAAGTCGGAATTTAACTAAATTCCGAGTTCAAAGTCGGAATTTAACTAAATTCCGAGTTCAAAGTCGGAATTTAACTAAATTCCGAGTTCAAAGTCGGAATTTAACTAAATTCCGAGTTCAAAGTCGGAATTTAGTAAAATTCCGACTTTGAAGTCGGAATTTTATCTACTTCGAAACCGATACAGGCTAGATGCACAGGGTGTTGTTCTACGACGACATAGATTATTTCTCCATATATACAGAGGGGAGTGGGGGCTGGGAGCTCAATGTTATTTTATGATTACTATTTCAGTACTGGGGTGGGGGGAGGTTGTGCCCAACCTTACCTCTACCTGTCTACGACTATAATTTCATAATTATTCAAAAACATGGATCTAATGACAATTATCTCCAATAAAATACATCAAGTTCAATATTTATTAAAGAACAACGTGTTTATTTTGTGAAATCTGAATCCTCTCATGAATATCTCAGCATATTTGGAAATGAACCAATTCGTCATAGAGCTGCCTATTTGAGGTTTGCTCACTGTTGTAATGACCTCCTCATGTAAGAAACATCAAAGCACACCGGGTATACCTCGGGGTGTACTGATTTCGTGTCCATTGAGATAGCCTCACGAGTACATATGGAAAGGAAATTTTTTCATAAAATATCCGAATTATACCTAAAAAACAGTTATGTCTAAAAAAATATTCATGTCATGTCATGTCTGTAAAAGGTCATATCATTGTTATGATCTCTCATAGAAGAAAACTCAAATAATAATGTACACCCTGTATACATAATTATTCATTCATCATAAATGTGGGAACACCTCGTATTATATGAATTTGAATATTTGTAGAAAAGCAAACTGTAATTCAGGAACAAATCTACGTCGTCGTAGGACACCCCGTAGAAGTTCGGAACTGAATAAAATTCCGAGTTTGAAGTCGGAATTTAGTAAATTCCGACTTTGAACTCGGAATTTAGTAAATTCCGACTTTGAACTCGGAATTTAGTTAAATTCCGACTTTGAACTCGGAATTTTGTTAAATTCCGACTTTGAACTCGGAATTTAACTAAATTCCGACTTCAAAGTCGGAATTTAAGGAAAAATATTTTTAAAATATTATGTGGCCCTTCTACGCCTTCGTAATACTTATATTATGAGATTCTATCAGAGAATCCATTGCATCATCAGCGAATCATCAACGTCTACGTTAATAATTTATTTATTGACGTAATGAACAGGCATAATCAAGTTTGCTAAGGATTATCATAAACCGAGCGTACTCCACTTCGCAGAACTTTGGAGATTTAATCGCTCATCAACCTCCGTCGACAAACTTTGGGTCACTGAATTAATTATGTCAGTGGCCAGAATGTCATTTTAGCGACTTTACGAGTAGGTACACGTTTCCATTAAATGCGAAATTTATTGCAAACTCAAGAACAATGTTGTTCAAGAGATATAGGTACCCAGTCAACCAGTTTCAGTCACAGGGAAGTTGTTGGGAATTACCACTGTGGAAATGCGACTTCACAATGTTGATTTAAAAAAAGGCCACCAGTACTTACTGGAGAGTGCTTAATGTCCGCAACATCGCATATCGCGGGTAATTACCCAGTACATCACATAGTAGGTGTAAAAAAAGCACCATAGACAGCAACATTGCGACTTCTCATTTTGGAGGTTTTTGGAACGATTATATTGACAGAATAAACTACCAAAGTGTATCCTCTATTGGAGTTATATTCATGTTCAATTTGATAATTACCATCGTGGCAATCAATTTGCACTCTATATTCGAGGCGTTCCAAGCAAAAGTGACACAAGCTACAATTTTTCTGAAATTGAATTAACAAAAATGAATCAAAATTTTATATACTCGTAAACTCAATTTCAGAAGAATTGTAGCTTGGGCCTCTTCAGCTCTGAACGCCTCATTTTTACCCTGTGTTTACTCTTACCTACATATATTTCGCATTCTGCTCTCATCCTCAAAAGGGAAATTGAACAACTATATGAATTACTGATATCTTTTTATTCAAGATTAATATGTTTCATACAAATCCAAATATTTAACATAAAGAACGTATATCTTGTTATAAATCTTCATTCCACTTCAGGAACGGCATGGTCCAGCTGAAGAAGAAAAAATCAGAGCTGTATTGATAGTAATAAATTGAGTGTCATGAAAAATCGAACAACAGTAAAAGGTGATTTTTTCCAGCACAGTATCTAAAATAATAATTTGAAGTTCTCTCGATGATTCAAATCAATTCCAAGTTTGATTTTGAAGGTTGTGAATGTCACTTATGACTTAATAATCACCTAAATTCATATGAGGTATGTTGAAAGTTGAACGTTACAAAGGGTGCAAAAATGTGGAGGATAAGAGGGCCAAGAAGTGATCATGATATAGTCATTATTTCAATAGGTTATATAACTACTCACCTTTTACTGCACATTAATTAATCAATCTACATCAAGTTACACTTAACTAAAACGAAATTTAATAATAGATGAACAGCTCGGTTGAAAAAATTATTCTCAAAATTCATTCATAAAGATTTTGTTTGTTTATTCTCTTAACACAACACAGTCACAGCACGAAACACGAATAGTCGCACCACGTTTTGCATAGCGAGATTTAGGTTATGAGTTAACCTCGAGACCACGTGTTGATGAATAGAACATTTCAGACAGTTACTGAAAGTTTTTCTTAGAGAAGTCGCTGGGTAGAGTTCATCGAAATTTATTCACAACACAACATTTCATGTTCTAAAAATATCACTGATTCAATATTTCAAAAATATCAACAGAGAGAAGTCGCATAGTAGTAGCTATGTTCACTTCATCGGAACATCTCGATATGATGTTTCATGCAACCACTAGGGATCTAAAGTTGAGGAATTCGCAAACTTAACAATATGCGGACGTTAATGTCCACAATGTGAAATCTTAAGTACATCCATGAAAATTCTCAAAGAAACGCTTCAATGCGATATTTTTGGGTACTCCCTGCGACTTACTGTTACATTTCTGGTTGACTGGGTATCCTGTGGTCATCCTTGTATTGCCTACGTATACGGTATAACCTAAGATCTCGTTTATAGGATCATTCAACAAAATTAGGACAAAATTTAGAATACACTGATAGCCGGATATCTGAAGAGAAACATTTCGATAATTTACCTGCTGCTATGAGCAGATTGGTTCAACCTTTTTTTTGTCCGGATCTTATAAAATAAATTATTTCGTCAACCAACAATTTCCGAAAACTATTTTTGGGTGCAAGTATTGTTCGTCCGCGTATACTTCATTCACTTTTATTTTAGCAGTCGGTTGGCCATGGAATTTGACACATTTCACTCTGTATAGTACGAAAATGTGGGGTTATGAAGCTTGTCAAAACATTTTTGTGTTTTAAATCAACGCTTTGTTGCCCGTTCTACGTAAAAGTTTCTGTTATTACGTATTTTATCACAATGTCGAATCTCTTCAGAAAATATGTGACGAACATAATTGAAGTTTATACAAACTGATTGAAGGCATACCAAATCCAGTCATTCGCATGGAAAATACAAGAGATCAGTATAATATTATATATCATAATATGCACCAGCTTGAGGAGAGTTACTGTTCGTTATCTTCTTTGGCTTAATCATTTGTAGATTTCAAAAATATTAACCCGAAGATGAAATGCATATGATGCAGTGGTTGGGAATGGGTATCTCCCGAAGTAATTAACAGATAATTACAAGAATGTTAAATTCTTCAACAAAAATCATCTTGCATCAATATAAGTAAAAGTAATTGAAGAAAGTTTCAAGTTAAGATGAACTTCACCATTGAACAAAAATTTCATATGAATAAACAAGTATCAGGGCAACTTGCGCGTATTTGTGGCTATTCATCTTAATTCGTTGATGTAATAATAATAATTAGGTATTTATTAGTACCTTAAGACATTTACATTGTATAGGACAAGTCAAATGAAAAATAGAAAAATCTATTTTAGGGAACTTTCCGATGACATTCATCGAAAATCCTGTAGTAAACTTTTCGCATTGATTCACTCAAACATAAAATTCTCAAATGCCACCACTTTTTTGGGTCTCCCAATAGAAGGAAATTCTTTGTCATCCTCTTCATTCACAATCTTTCTGATTGTGGAAATATCCAGCTGAAATATAAGTCGTTTAGATTCAGATGAAACATTATATAAATTCTCTTACATTGGTTCGCTATCGTCTGACGTATTGTGGATTCTAGAATATCAGGGTATAACTATTTGAATGAGCGGACCTGAATTCTAAATAGCATTTCCTGAAACCCTGTCTCTTTTTTCAATAACTTTCGGCATTTTTGTAATAAAAATTAATATTAGTTGTGGCAACGGCGTTATGACATTAACGACATTTCATGAGTGCCAACCTAACTTCGTTCTAGTTACAAAAACTTGAGAAATTTATTTCATGGCCAACCGACTGCTAAAATAAATTTGAATGAAGTATAGATGTTTTGGTCCGCAAACTCTTTTCGTCCTCTGTGGTTGACGCTCATAGATATCTTTCCTTGTCGTTTATTCGAGGATTAACCATGTTTACGATTTACAACCAGTGAAACCGATTATAGAGAAAGGCTTTTTAGCAAGTCTAGGGGTAAGCTCCAATCCGTACTGTTAACTTGGAACCTCATCTTCAACTAAACATATCCTGGTCCTTCTCTGCCTCTTGAAATATGTGATAGCTGGTGCAAAAGCCCATAAACCACCGAAAACAAGACAGTGGAGACCCTGTCCAGTCTGAGTTCTGCCCCTGCTGTGAGTACGATCCTTTGCTGGTGCGCAAGCCCGTAGAGAGCAGAAAGCATCCGAGATAACTTCGAGATCGGATCCACTTTTCTTCCCGTTTAATTCATTCCGTAAAATCACCACTATTTGTATTTCATAACGAGAAAAACTATACTTTTCACTTCACTGATACTAGTTTATATCCCTGTAAATGGGTGGATTTTAGAGTTGTGTGAAAGTGATTTTTGCGGTCCTTTATCTTGGAATCGAAACAGTTATAGTAGGGGAGCCCAAGAGGGAAATTCGGGAGTTACTCGAGCGTGTCCGATTATAATAAAGGGAGACCTTGGATTATGTAGAGTACCTCTACCAAAAATTAGATCTTTTTATAGAGGGAATTATCTAGGACACCTGTCAGAATAGTAGTGTCACGTTGTGCATTCTCGAGCGTGGTGGATTTTTTCATATTTTGAAGCTAATGATTCAAGAATGGTGGAAAAAAAATGATCTGACAGATCCAGTAAGCCAAAAAAATAAAAATTGATCATGAAGGTCACAAATATGAGTTTTTTTAATTATCTCCTCTTCTGCATTCATTAAAAAAGTTGTTGAGCCGTAGAGCATAACATCTTTTTTGTTCTTAGCAATTTTTTCTACTTCTGAACGTTTTTGACATATATGGCTGGCGATGAATGTGCATTAGACTGGAGTTCTACATTGATCTTGGCCTTTCGCATGTGTGGCTAAGCTCCTTGCTCTTATCGCCGTCTAAATCGAAAATGGTTAAGAGTATGTAAAATTGCTTCAGCCAAAAGCTGTAAAGAATTTTATTATCATAACTTTCATAATGAATAAAGAAACGATTAGAGGTACAGAAGGGGAAAAATCATTTTTATCATTTCCAAACTGTCAGATTAGGAAAACTCCTCCAGATAAGTGTCAGATTAATAGGTCAACACGTCTGCAACACCGAGAGTAACAATCTTCATGAATCTTCCTTTGGGTCCAATTAACATATCCTCTAAAAATCTGGAACAACTGTCTATCACAACAAAATGTTTGGCAAAGCAGAAAGTAGATAGGTACTACAATTACTTAAATCTATTTCAGTAATCATTTTCAATTTTTTTTTTCAACTTTGACATTCTGAAAGTTTTGTGTAGTTGATTTTTTATGAAACGCTTCATTTTGTCCAGGTTTTCCGTCGGTTGAAAAAAAGCGTCACCTTCAAATACACCCTGTATAGACGGCGAATATTTACATGACCTGAGGTTCGCAGATGAAACCATAATAATAAGCTCCGATATCCAAGAATCAACAAACATGTTTTTGGAATTGAATAAAATATCTGAAAAAATTGGTTTATTTGTTTGTTTTTTTGTTTATTTTTCATAATTTTATCAATATGTTCTTAATGTGTTATCGTTGATGTTATGAATTGCATTCTTTCGTTTGCAAAATCGTATAGCCTATCAGGAAAAAGCTATTGACGTGAATTAAACAAGAAATGTTAAGGAAAGATCAAGCAACGTCGTTGTTTTTGAGAAAGTGGTTTTGTTTCAAACTCAGACCTTCTTCCTCTAAAACTTATTCTTTCAGTTCTACCCTGGATACCATCAATTTCAATTGAAATTCCTGCAAAATTGACATTAGGTGAAGAACTGGATGAAGTAGGCTACAAATAGACAACAAAATGATTAAAATCAATACACACCTAAAAAGTTATTCTGAAATGGGGAGCATTTTGTTAATCAGTTTTTCTTGTTCAGGAGTGTACTCTGTTGAATCTTGTCGCCACCTGCTGGGAACTTGCAAAATGAAGAATAAAACATCATGCATTCAACTCCGATGGATACGACGGCCATAATTCGAAGACGTGCCCGTCGGACCAAACGAACATCGACTACAAAAGTACGGGGCCCCCGAACACTATATCATGCATGTTTGGTCGGGTCCCCATAGAATTATCTTTGTACAAAGCAACGTGCATTGTCCTATTAGCAACTGGGCGGAAGTGATAACAACCACTTTATTACGGAGATATGAATCGGGAATAATTCGCACCCGTCCGTAATTTTACATCGTCGAGCTAAATAGCGTAATTCGCGGATCATAGATCATGCACGACGCAGGGTCGTAACCAGAACAGAATGAGGGCTGGGTTTAGATATAACAAACTTGAAATATGTAAAGTTATTCATGTACCAAGGACGAAAAACGAAAATCTGTCTATTTTAGTCGAGCCTGCAAATTGACAGCCGAGGCGTAGCCGTGGATAGCGACTATCAAGCAGGCGAGACAATATAAGTTTCTTGCCGAGATTCATATTACATTTTTGTAATAATGTTGAAGGGTGTTTGTTGAAAAACTAATAAATAAAACTGAACTGATTCTAGAACACTTCTCTTTATTCTCCTAATTAATTCTTCATCATTCATTCTAAGTGTCAGTTGTCAACCTTTCAAGGCCAACCTCTTAATCTTAAACTAACTTAACATCAATATGAATATAACATTCTTCCCTAACTTTATAGTGTTTTAAATAAAATATAAATGTAAAAGCACTAAAAAAACATTCTCTCTAATTCACCACTTCTCTTTATTCTCCTAATTAATTATTCATCATTCATTCTAACTGTCAGTTGTCAACCTTTCAAGGTTGCCAACCTCTTAATCTAAAACTAACTTAACATCAATATGAATATTACAGACCTCACATACTTTTATAACAGAAAGCGAAGTTATCCGATTTATGGCCTCATCTAGGTGTTCGTAATTAAAGATTCCCTGAGCTCTGATGAAGTGGTACTGATGGCTTAAGAGATCTTCGTTTGTTAAGTAAGAAGTTTCCAGAAATACGTACTGCATATCTTGACTGTAATATAAGTCTCAACTCTCAACACTCTCGTCTGATCAAGAACAAAAAAAATCATTCTATCAGGGTCAAATCTCACTCTCTGAAAACAAAGTAAAAATAGATTGGAACATTGTCAATGAGCTAAGTAATAACTCCAGATAAAGATCACATTACCTCAAAATAAGAGATATGGTATACTTTTCGAGAGTAGTTATGTTCTTTCGAATAAATTCAATAACTGTTAAGTGAATGAGTGAAATGTAAAGCTTCCGCGACAAGTAAGTCCACACCTTATGACAAGTCTGATAAATTCTAAGCTCAAATCAAAGCGTTCTGCAGGTTTTGATGATATTTCCAGAACTGTTGTTTTTTGTTGTGTTTGTTGTATGTATAGCGATCATAAGTTAAAGAAAAGGAGGTCGAATAAATGAAATGCTGAATATGCGAAAAACGTTGATATTCGATCAATTTGTATTGTATCGCTTCAAAATTGAGGAAGCTGATTCGAACATGCCAGAAATCAATTTTCCTCCATTCATAAATGGAAGGTTGCGGCATAAACATGAAATCTTTTCCCAGTTTCTACAAATGTCCCCGCTTCGTTTTCATCCTAACATTCTATGTCCCACAAGAGTTTTTACGGATCCATCTAATCCGAGAATATTGAAATCCATCGATATGGTCTACGCTACTGCGCTTTTGATCCAGCCTTCTCCCTGCTGTCTCCAGGCAGGTAATAAAAGTCAGACGAAAGAATAGCATGTTCTTTTACCCCTTAATCTTGCCAGGACGGTTATTCAACAATGTATACAGAAGGAAGAATTGATGACACAGCCAACATAAAAGCTATGGCGCGATAACGTAAATTCAGTTGATCCTTTTTTATTGACCTATTTACTTGAAAAGCGTGATAGTTTTGAATCGGCGCGGAGCGTACTATGCGCCCCAGTGCTGAATTTTTTAACTGAGTTTTTTGGCAGCTAAACCATCGCTAGGCTTCAGAATGTGTTTATGTAAATCAATTTCACCAAACAAAAATTTTTATGCACCTATATACATCCGAATAATACCTTTCCGTGTATGGGTTCTATCTATTTACAGTAGAGAGCAATTTAGGGATAAGTTCTGCGAATATTTTCCATTCGTCCTTGTTTGTTTGAGTCTTCCTCTCTTTGTTTGCGACTCTATTCTTGCTTCCTATATATGTTTGAGCGGTCCATTCCTCTTGTCTTCTGGGATATTGTCCATGTTTCACATCCTTATGTGAAAACTAGTCTGAACACAGTCTTTTGAACAGTTCTCTTTGTTTTTCTTGAACAATCTTTTTTCTGATGAATTTTCTCTTGACAGCATGAAACAGTTTGCTGGCTTTCCCGATCCTGTTGTCAATGTCATGGTCCTGTTTCCCGTCCACTTGAGTATTTACTCCAAAATAAGTGAAATGATTTTGTTTTTATGTAGCAGGGGGAAAATCTGCAAGTCAGACGAACCACCCTCTCCTGAGGGGGAACAAGTGTGGGGTTTCTCACTCTTCTGAGCTCGAGACCCACTAAAAACCCTTAACTGCTTCTTGAATTTTGGTTCCGGGCATTTGCCTATAAACCGTTCATCTCTTAGTCGGTTTTCTTCTCGCACACTATCGTGCTGGGATTTATGTGTTTATCCTCTATTGGATTAACACTTTATTGAATTTTTCAATAAGTTTCTGTTGTTATTTTAATCTCTTTTTAATTGATCTCTTGGTCTCCTTCGGTAAATTCGCATTCTCCTCTTGTCTTCCTCTGGGTCGTAGTCCATTAGTCTCCTGAGTTCTTGATTCGGATGGTTTTTCGTTGTTTCGAATAATTTCTCTGCTTTTCTGTTCATGAATTCCGTTATGGTTTCCCACTTTAGGTCCCTACAAATCTGTCTATTCCTGACAAACCAAGGTGCATCTATTGTACATCGTAGCAGCTTGTTTTCAGTGGCCTGAATTCTTTTGATGTGGCTCTTTGCCGCGATACCCCAGGCAACTGATCCATAAGTTAGTTGAGGCCTAGCAACGGCTTTGATTATCTTCAATTTTGTCTCTTTCGACATGTGGCTTCTTCTTCCTATTAGAGGGTAGAGTCTATTCATCGTTAACTGTAAAGGGTATATATGAAAAATATTGCTTCAGGCAAAAGTTGTTTAGAATTTTATAACCTACAACTTTCATAATGAATACAGAAACGATTAGAGGTATGAGAAGGGGGATATTTAAAAAAATTGACTTGTTATCATCTTCGAACTGTCAGATTAAGAAAACCCCCCCTGGTTAGTGTCAGATTAATGGGTCAACGCGTCTGCAACACCGAGATTAACTATCTGTATGGAAATCTGGCACGCTCGAGTATGCATAGGGTGGGCGAAATTGGTGGTGATACCTGAATTACAACTTTTTCAACCAAACGAGATAGAGGAAAATGCATGATGGCACATTACGGTCGTCTTTTTTCGAGAAACTCAATAATTGAAATTTCAACTTTGGTCATTATCTGCATTTCTGTTTAAGCTAGGATGTTGAAATGAAAACATAATAAGTCACTTTTTTGATAGCAATCCAGTGGCGTACTATGATTTTTTCCAACGGGTATATTTGCTGAGCTATAACATAAAGATATATTTTTTATTATGAAAACAGTAGTTTAAAATGACTGAGGGTGATGTATGATGTATGATATATTTCTGAAACGGAAAAAAAATGGAGATTCTTTCTTGGTCATTTTAAACGACTGTTTTCATAAGAAAAAACACAACTTTATATTATAGCTCAGCAAATGAACCTGTAGGAAAAAATCATAGTAAGCCACTGGATTGCTATCAAAAAAGTGTCTGTATTGTGTCTTCATTTCAACATCCTAGCACAAACAGAAACGGAGATAATGACCAAAGTTGAAATCGCCCCAATTTAAATTTTGGCCTATAACTCAAAAACAAAAGAAGATAGAGAAATGCAGTTGATGTCATTATTAGTTTCTCGAAAAAGGACGACATAAATGCTACACTCATTTTTCTCTATCTCGTTGGGTTAATAAGTTGTAGTTCGGGTATCACCAATTTTGCCCACCCTGTACAAGTAACGATTTTTCTTTTGCATTTTCAAAGGACCGCTGTGACTTTGCGTCACGTCTTAATTGTCAGGCTCTCGAATAGGAGTTCCTTTTGGTCCAATTAACATAACTTCTAACAATCTGATAAGGTCTTCCGTACTGCCAGTCCCACTACGCAAACTATTAGATTAACATGAATTTATTATCCGAGACACGTAAGGCATAAAAAGTATCTCAATCTGAAACGCTCGGGTATGTAGTACACCTGAAGATTTTTACATCTTTGAAAACCTGCAGACGCTATCCGCAGCTCTGAAAGTGCAAACATCATAGAACCTATTTTTCTACGAATCTACGATCTGATCTTCAAAATCCCCGAGGTCTTCACGACGCTCGAGTAAATCCCGAGTTAGCATCGTGGGCTCCCCAACTATACGTCTTATCGATTGAAGGACGTCATTAAAACACAAAATTCAGCTTCCTCCCTTCGATGCGTTATTAAGGTTTCCCACTCCGGTTTCGGTCAGCAAACTTTCCAGAACTCACAGCATCCCATCACCTCGAAGATCTTATCAAGAGATATCAATTTCATATAATTAGATCAATCAAAGTTCTCCAACAGAACCGACGTGACTGATCGCTCTAATACCCGTTTTGACATCTTCAGAGAGATACCCGATACTCAACTAATTCAACCAATCGTTCTCCAGATATGGGAGTTGTAATGAGAGCCTGTGTATGTGCAAGCGATAACTTTCTGAAACTGATGTTCGAAGATGATTTTCACCCCAAATGGGTAACCTCTCGATGTTTGCTTTATGAACGGGGAAAGTGATAATGCGAAAGTTCGGGAGCTCCTTCTCGATCTGATATATTTGATTAATGACCGATTAATATTATCGGAGCAGTTTGGCGAAGATGAATTGGATAATGAGGCGCAATGACTGGTGCTATTAATGTTGGCGGAATTCGAATTGTTCATCAGATTTAGTGGAAGGAGTAATATTTTATTGATTTCTCATGCTCATTATACGGTGGGAGGCCTATTAAACGTTTAGGGAGAACGGATCAAAACAATAACAATAATAACAATAACTTTATTGAATCCTTTGAGACATTCTACATGTATAGCAAGAGTCAAACATAATTAACATTAAGAATTCACTAATTATCCTCAGAAAGAATAAAAAATCAGAGGGAAAAATAACAATAACTCCACAAGATCTCCCAAAACTAACTCAATACAACGTAAAATTGTTCTGTAACATGTAACATGGGTACTTTGGCTGAATAAAACTCTGTTTGAAAGATCGACAGATGTGTAGTATCACAGATTTAGCTAGTTATTTTGCAGGATATTTTATTTTTCCAGGTATGGCACAGCTCATTATGAAAACTCTAAATGGCTATATCTTTTTATCAGGGTCGAATCGGAAAAACTGGTCGAGGAAAAAAGTGATTCTTTCGACCTCAAGAATCTACTGTGGAAATATTTGTACGAGTCAAAGACTCACCCTGTTAAATGCTTGGAAAACTTAATATACAGAAAGTAGTCCTATGGACATCCATAGGACGTCCTCTTCGGACATTACGGACATCCATAGGACGTCCATTTCTGGTACAATGGACGTTCTATGGACATCCGAGGGACGTACAAATGTCACAACTTTGTACCGAATTCGGACGTCCATCGCGGACGTCCAATGGATATCCCGTTGGGACCATCATTAGCTATCTCAACGGTACAAAAATTTACCACGACGTTGGATATCCTATCAATTAGAATTTTAATGTCCTAGAACCCAATGTCTTACATTCAGACGCAGATGTTATTTTTTCTGTGTTGTTCTCATTTTCATCCATACTTACTAGAAAGTTTTCACACTTGGCCCGGATTGGAACTCGCGAGTACCATTACTGAGTCTTCGCTGCAACCATCCTAGCTACCGAGACTATGCGATATGTCTACTTGTAGGAACATATTCATTATATTGTTAACTGATTTATGGAATAGTAGTCGATTAATACAGAAATACCATATAATAAAAACTAAAGTCTTAAAACTCAAACATGGATTATTTTATAATAGTAATTACTCAAGTATTTAGTCTTCGTTCATCATAACGTTATAAGTAATATAATATTCATAAGATATACTATATCTATACTACAAAGCGAAAAAATGGAGTTTAGTGAAAAATAATATTAAATTTTGGTGTTCATATTACGGACCCCTAGTGAATATCCGGTATGGACATTCAAAAGATGTCCCTACCGGATATCCACTAGGTGCACGTGATGGACGTTATACGGACCATGTAATATATATGTATAAGTTATATGGTCCGTATTATGTTCATCACGGACACCTAATGGATATCCAGCAAGCACATATTTTTGACATTGCCTGTATTAAGTCGGTCAGGGACTATTTTGGAACTATATGATACGGACATATGTCATATAGTCCGTATTATGTCCATCACGGGCATCCAATGGATATCCGATACGGACATTGTACATAAATCGGACCAACAATGGATATAGATATATCGTGGACGTCCTAAAACTGTCCGGAAACGGACATCCAAAGGACATACAAATCAAGTCCATGGACGTTCCGACGTTAAATGGACATGAATTGTACGTCCCATGGACGTTGTGTGCTATTAGGGTGCTCCACAAGAGTTAGGGATATCGTATTCAATCGTTTTTAAAAGTATGTAATCTTCGAGAAAATCGCTGTAAAATCATCTAAAACTCAATAACAACTTGAATCGATCCAATAAAAATCGTTATGAGACATTTCGTCAATCTGGTCGCCTGTTTTCTGAAGTTTGGTTCTTTGCATATGCTTCATGCATGTTCTCATTTTGAAATGAAGTCAATGCCAAGACGTAAATTAACGGACGCTGAGGCTAATAGGGCTATCGGTATGCTACAGGGTGGCCTAACTCAGGTTGTTGTAGCGGAAAGGCTCCAAGTCAGCCAAAGTTTGATATCTCGACTTTGGAATAGGTTCAGGGAGACAGGTTCCGTGTTGGAAAGACCAAGGCTTGGTGGGCGACGAAAAACAACACCTGCTCAGGATCGTTTCATCACCGTTTCGGCGAGAAGAAACCCTACATCTACGTATAGAATGCTACGGAATGCTCTTCAAAATGCAGATGGGGCCCAAGTTTCCATCGAAACCATCAGACGACGTTTGAGAGAGGTGAATCTAGGTTCTAGACGTCCATTAAGAGGAGTTCCATTTACACGTGACCATAAGCGTTAAAAATTGGAATGGGCAAGGCAACATATCAATTGGAACGATCAATGGCGTAGTGTTCTTTTCACTGATGAATCCAGATATGGACGATTTTCAGATTCTCGAAGAAAAAGGATATGGACAATCTCACGCATACCCCGTAATCGTCGCTATGTCCAAGAAGTCCATCCATTCCGAGGGGGTAGTGTTATGGTATGGGCTGAGATATGTTTCAACATGCTCACAGATCTACACATTTGTCCTAGGAATATGACCTCCTTACACTATAGGGAGCATATCATTGATAATGTTGTGCCAAATTTTCACGCTGCTATTGGTGAAACATTTTCTAGACGATAACGCTAGACCGCACCGTGCAGCCATAGTTGAGAATGCGCGCGAGCAGCTTGGTATTCCACATTTACCAATACCTCCGCAATCCCCAGCTTTGAATTGCAAAGAACATGCATGGAATATGCTCCAAAGATTATTAGATAATCATCAACCTACCCCAGAATTTATTTATGAAACCAAATTCCTCAAGAAATGTTCAATAACCTCGTGTGTAGTAAGCAAAGTAGATGTGAAGCTGTTGTTGGTGACCGTGGAGGCCATACATTGTATTCTTAAATGTCTTAAAATGCTTAAATTCTCTGGAAATAAAATTTCGTTATTCTGCTCGATTTTTCTCAACCACCCTGTATACGCTGCAGACCTACAGGCTAAAATTAATTTGCAACTTGAAATCATATTAATATGAATTTTCATCACAAAAATCTTATTTTAACTATATTTTTTTGCAATTTAGGTCAATATCCCTAACTCATGTGGAGCAGTTCATTTTATGTATTATTAAAAAAGGTCTACAGTACTCCAGAGGCTTTAAACCGAAGATCAAACGATTTAATCCGTTCTGGGCAACAAAAACAGAACAACTCCTAGAGGATGCTGTGTTATAATTCAAATGAGACTAGAGATTGCTTCATCGCATAAAAAAGAAACGCTTGAAAATCAACTTTAGACCTTAGAATTGTAAACAATCTGAGGTCTCTAGCCACCCACGAGGAAGTTAGAAAATAAGCCGGTCAGCCGTTTGGTAAGAGTCCGAAGATATTCGAACAGCTGTCCCCATGAATGACACATGACACATCGTCAGCAAAAATTACCATTAGAATATCGATGAAAAAAATTATTTGATACGCCCTTATGATATCCGGCAAATCATTAATAAACAGCAAAAACAACACCGGACCTAACACCGACCCCTGAGGTACACCAATTTCTTCAGAGTCCTGGTGGCCCACATGGGCTTAGGATTGTTCCTAAAATTTGGGTGCTAGGGTTCACGCTTCTGAGCTATCTAACTAAAATATTTTCAATGTTGTCACGTTGCCGCTTATAGGAAAAAATACTGCAAACTTCATTATTTCAAGGCGTTTCGGCTTTTTGAAAGATCGAATTACTCAGGCCATTACTTTCTTCGGATTTATTCAGTTCAAAGAAATATACCTTCTCTTGCAGAAATAAAAATGGCCAAAATACGCTGTGAATATTCTTTCGGCAAGAAAAATTCGGAATCGCAAATATAACCGCTCAATCATGAAATAATTTAAAATTTAACTCTGTGAAGATTTCCACCAAGCTATTTTCACTGTATAATTTAGGTGACCTTTCCATCCGCTGAATATTTCAAGTATAGATTATACGCCAAGTGTGAAATGAAAGAAAAAACTAGAAAGAAGTATTCATTATTCAGCATTGTACGGAATTTTATATCTAACTCTTGAATACGGCATGACTTTGTGTTAATTTTTTACTTGACACATTTCACGGATAGAATAGCATGAATTCAAGTGACTGAATGACGGATGAAGTGTGTTTGAAATTGGATTATACGTGAATCGTTGCGAATAATTCTAGTGCAGGTATAGAACATCAGATTTAATGCACTTAATGATCAAAATTTGTAACATGATAAACAAGCCTGTTTATTTATGTATATGCGGCATGTAAATTTGGAACTTTCATCAATTATTTCTATTGAAAAAGCACACCGAATTTCGAATAGCTTCAATTTCCTTTTCAATTATACAGGTTGTTTTTGAAGTTAGTCTTCTACCTTCTGGTCATTGATGTTGTTCGATTGGCTTTTTCGGAAAGCCATTACAAAAACGTGAGATCAAAAATAATTTTGTCTAACGATTAGTGAACTACCATATGTTTTCTGCTGAGAAATTTTTGAGTCTGGCACTATCGGCCTATTTGGTGAAGTTATTTATTTGATACAATGATAATGATTCAAGCAGTGGCACACTGGTGCACAATATTATCTCAGTATTTGAATTCTTCATCTTTGTTTGCAGCTTATTCCTATAAAATGAAGAACTCCAAATTTTTTTCGGTGATTCATATAACCATCCTGATAAGTGGTTTTAATACCCTCTGGTATAAGGAAGGATGGAAAGGAAAAACGGTAAAATTCTACTGCACTCTGTCAAGGATCATATTCATCATACAGTTGATCCTCATCGATCTTCATCTAAAAGATGTTAAAGAAATGGACGACTGGAAAGAAATGATATTCTTCATGACCAGCTCATTGACTGCTAACATGTCAATGTATAAATCTTTTCTCTTCGACTCGCCAGCTATGAAGACTCTGATTAAGGATGCCATATTTCATGACAGTGCCGTACAGAACGCCGATTCCAAGCTGAAGCATAACCTTGCAGAGCACGGAAAAGTTTGTTGGCAATTTCTGATGGTTTATATCATATGCGCCTTCGGTATCTTGTTCAGTTTGTATGCAGGTTCTATTATTCTTTACATGATCTCATTGAACTGTGATTCTACAGTAGATGAATGTAAAAGGAGTTTGGCTTGGCCTTCTGTTTCAATTTTCAGTTTAGAATCCCAGTATGGTGTCTCCTTAATCGTCAACTCCATTGGTGAGTAGGTACTTTAACTCGATTTTAACGTGTAGAAAGAAAGATGCGTGAAGTAAGCATTATACAAGTCATTCATTCATTGTTGAATCTTGTTACCGAGATTAAATCTACTAAAAGACTAAAAAACCAGACTATCGATGCGATCAAACTTATAATTTCTTAGGGCTACTTGCGACCGTGTGCCCTCCTGTGGCCGAAGAGACCCAACCGTGACCTACAGATCCTTTCACACTACAGGCATGGATAGTCACCAACCAGATCTGGCCGCCGCTGTCTCCATCATAACTGTGTACCAAAGACCTCCAGTGTGACCTGTCTAAAGCTAGTTGTTCCCAGTTATGATTGGCATTACCTGATTTTAGGGATTGATGCAGTATATCCTCAAACCGCTTTTACTGGCCTCCTGGTTTCCGAGCGCCCTCTGTGAATTCGCCATACAGAGCTATTTTGGGGAGTCTTGTGTCTTGCATCCTCAGAATGTGACCGCTCCATCTGAGTCGGGCACTCGTTACTTGAGTCTCAATTGTTGTACAACTCGCGCGCTGCAAGACTTTCGCATTTGAAACTTTGTGGAACCATATGATGTGCATTATTTGTCTTAGATGACGTTGTTGCGTTTGCTCAAGCTGTTAAATATATCACCTGTAGGGCGTCCAGCTTTCGCTTCCGTAAAGAAGAGTTGGGAGAAACACAGCTTTGTAAACAGCTGTCTTTCAGATTGAGGTCGTGATTTTGAAACACTCTATCCTTTAGATTCCAGAATGCCTTGATGCCGAATTGATGATGATTTCAGTGGAGCGAATGCTCGATTGACCAAAAATTAAACCCTCCATTTATGTTTAAAGGTCGTTTGTAACAGCCGGAAATTCTCTGGAGAATTCTCTTCCAAATTTTGGTAAGATAACGACAGAGATTATTTTGTATGCAACTGAATAGAGAATTCTACCGAAAGTACGTATGTAACTGTACATAATTCACGGCGCATGAATTCTCGAGTAAATTTTCTAGAGAATTCTCGGCTGTTGCAAACGGGCTTTACTCCTAACTTCACTATTATTTTGTCCTTTCAGGGATGACCTTCTTAGGAGGATTCGTATTAGTGGGGAACATAACCCTTGCATCGGTTTGCATTTTTCCAACATTCAAACTAAAACATCTACAGTACGTTCTCACGAACTTTCAATACTATGGGGAAATTCTGAGTAAATCTGAAAATATTCCAATAAGAAATGCAGAATATTTCATTATCAGAGAATGTGTAATAGAGCATCAGAGAATTATAAGGTAAATATGAAAAAAACCATGACCAAATTTGGGATTGAATCCTTTCATTAATGAAATTGTAGGGATTTCGAGAAGTTGAAAGAATCCACAAAAGTATTATTTCTATTGGATTTTATAACTCATGCAATGCAGACTGCTCCATATTTGCTGATAATAATGGTCAGTAAAAACTTGATAATGATACGGCCAGGTGAAATCTATTTCGTTAATCTGAGTCAAATTTAACTATAAATTGAAGTAAAAAACACCTTTGCCATATAACTTTGCCTCCTGCTTACAGACAATCTATCTCTGTTTTACTTCTCATTTTATCGAAGCAAAGAATCAATTTTTCTTTTGAATATTCAGTTTAGTCTCCAACAACTATAAAAATTGAGAAATTTCGTTTAAGACGCCATCCCTCGATTGGAATATTTAACGCTACACTGTACTGATGAGTGGACAATGATCCCGCAACCAGTCTACGCAGTTGCAATTCGACTTCTCTGCGATTTCCTACGCTTGTGCATGACTATTTTGCATTATTGAAACAACAATTGTTCTGTATTGTTGTTTCTAATTCAATACAGGGTAATTTCATGATGAATAATGAATAACAAAAAGAAAGGAATGTTTTGGAGAGAAAAATCCAGAAGTCAACCTGCAGGTTGACTATGTTTCTTTTTATGAAATGATTTTGCCAACTTCGAGTACTTCTTCACAAAATTGAGTAGGACATATGAATAGCAATAGACAGTATCAGTATTATGGATGTATTGAACTCCGGAAATCCACTGAATGATTTGTTATTGAAAAAGCTTCACTTTGGCGTTTGGCGTTTGGCGTATCCGGAGATAATATGATCTTGCAAAAACACCTCAAATAAACTGATTCATCAAAAAGTATAACGCCTAAATACAGGGTCAGTCTTTGACTCGTACAACTATTTCAAAAGTAAATTATTGATTCGAACGTTTTCAAAGCTCTCCCTAGCCTCTGCTTGATGAAGTTCCTGCAAACTGAATGTATCGAGCTAATGGATCACTGCTATCTTGACTCTGAGAGTTGAAAAAGTGAACTCTGAATTGCATCTCTTTACCTACCAGGTAGCTCTGCGGTATTGTGGTACTTTGTATCGTCTACTGGCATCTAATAAATTCTTCCGATTTCCGTCGAGGTGAGAGTTGTGTGTTTGACGAGATCAAATAAGATCGGCACCATTATCAGCTATAGGTGGAATGGTCTTCCATGTTGATGATCCGAGTGATGGTAGTGGCTTGTTGGACATTCATTGTTTATATATCAACGGATGTTATGTATCTGAATTGATTTTCTATTGATACAACTGAGTCATCCAATGATATGAAACTCCACTTTTCCAGAATTTGTAAAGATATAGAAACGACAGTGTTATACCGTTACACAGAAGGAAAAACACTCGAAATGTACAACAAGTAGCCAAGGGATGTGAAGAATCTATCTGAACAGGAATTTATAAATAGTATTGAAAATCTATTGATTAAAAGAGTTGTTTATTCCGTAGAAAATTTTTGTTAAGTTGTAATTTTACTGATTAAGTTTTCAATTTGACAATCTATGAAAATTATTGATGGCAATAAATTACTTATTACTTAAAAATATTTATAATTTTTTTGTAGGCTTATGATGGCAACATAGATTATTTGATAACCATGACTGTATCCTGTATGGCTTTCGTTATTTTCGAGTTGTTCATGGTTTATTGGTTTGCCCAAGGAGTTATTGATGAGGTAATACCTTTCAAATTTCGATATAGTCTATACACATATCAGCGGAAAATGTATCACAATTCGGTTGCAGAGTATAAACGTTGGCACTTGCATAGGTCTATCAAACTGGTATGAGGCGGACGTTAGGACCCTTAAATTGTTGCAGTTATTGATGATTCGCTCCATTCATCGTTTGGCGCTAAGAGTAGGGCCTTTTTATGATATGGAGTTGAATATTTTCCTCAAAGTGAGTTCTGCAACGTTCATAGAAACAATTTTTACATTCTGTTTTTTTTTTCAGATTTGTAAAATGATGTATACTGTGGTTACAGTTTTCAAAAGGCAGTTATAAAAACAATTTCATCAGAGTAAGCCGAGTGCGAAGCATCAGAAGAATTCATATAAATTTATAGCCAATTCTATTGGTAGAACTGGTGCTCGCTAAATGCACATTTCGAACTCGCTGTATAATTCCAAAAGAACCAAAGCTATTTTCACCAATGGCAGTCGCTTTTGCAAATTCCATTTTTGAATTAGGTGCGCATTATGTAAAATTTAAGCTCTGTTCGATAACTTCGAAAGATCATGAATTGATCTCTCCTCCTAGCAGGTGAAAACAAAATCGATTCGAGATCTATTCATGGCAACGTACTGTAGATAATTCGAACGTTTCCAGCGTCCTCTTTCCCTGCTTCATTATCGTGATTTGGGATTCCTACGATCTGAGAGTTTGAACAAATTAATACGTGCAGCCATCTTTCCTCTGAGAGATAGGAAAATGAGTAGATCCTCGTTTTCTGTTAGGTAGCTCTAGGATATATTCCTTCATCATACCGCGCGACTACTGACAACAAAAAAAAGGGCCATCAATTCATTGCATTTGCATTGAGGTATGAATTGTGTTGTTCTGACGTGGTCAAGACCGAAAAAGTGGTCAGCATCAAGTCTTTCTAGATGAAATGTTGTCATATTTCGAGTGATAGGGGTGTGATAGTTAGATTGAGATCGTTTGTTGATTTATTTCAGCCAGTGTTATGTGTTTGAATTAATCTGAAAATATCCTAATTTAGAGCAATACTAGTTTTTCAATGAATTCCGCTTTAAGAAACTAGTGCCACTGTGATTCATAGTCTTTAAACACTAGGTGGTATGAATAAAAGAGAAGTAGGTAAATGCTAATGCTATAAAGACTTCGAGATAATATTTCACTTTGAGTGAGCTAGCTTTTTCCTCATCAAATTTGAAGGAAAAATGGAATTAAAGCATGGTCAACATAAGTTATACTTTGTTTCACAGTTACCGGAATATTCGATGATGCAAAATATCTTCACCGACGTGTATTCTTGCACTGTTCAATTTTCTTTTGCTTAGGGAATTATTTGCTGATGTTACCCTATTGTAAGTGTTGTTTTTGTTTCAGTTGTTCCTTGTTTTGTTTGAATAATGTTTTTTTTTAATAGGTAGGTAGGCGATAGGGTAGTCAATTTTGACGAACAATGAGAAAGACATTAGAGTTCTATTAGTCAAAACCTAATACATGTAAAGTATATATTATTGTTTCCATATATATTCAATTTTAAATTTTAGTCAACAAAGGTCATGCTAATCCTCCAAAAGATACCCACTTCCGCTAACGGATTTTTTCAATCCATCAGGGAAATGCTCAAGCAACCTAATAGCAAATAGCTTCAGTTAAGCCTCCTACTGATTTGAGAATTAGAGCTATAAGATCAGTCTTTCTGGCACCAACAGTGCAATGAACTACTTTGCTTATTCTTCGCAGCAATTGATAGTAATAGAAAATCTCATTATCATGAAATATTATATCTAATGAACAGTAGATGGCAGGAATTCAGGTTTCACAAATCAGGTTCAATGTCAGTATTGTGAACTACCTAGAAGTCTTTTTTTTTTGGAAGAAACAGGTATAAGGATTGCATCAAAATGGATATTGAGTGAAACCGTTCATCATTGACGGACTACATTACTGCTGTCTATTAAAATGTATTGGATGGGGACACAATGAACACTCTGTAGATGAAATTATATGATCAAAATGTGAATCTCCCGAGAGATGTAGCTGTAATTGTGTAAAGATGAAAAAGCAATATGACCTTGAATCTGTAATGATGAATGTATACACAGTAAAAACGTGGTGATTGATTTTGAATTTTATTATTTTTAATAACCTTGAAAGTAGGCCTAACGTTGCCTTAAACCCTATATGCTCTCCAAATTATGTAATTGCATAATTGCAAAGCATTTGTCGTACCGTAATTGGTGAAAATTACTCTTTGTAATCACCTTGGAAGTTGTCTGGAACCCCATGTGTTGTCCAAATGATGTCACTGAACATCTGGTAATCATAGAGGCGTCCATTTTACCTTCCACTTTGCAACACTATCCAAGAGGTTCATTTTTGTATATTGAAGCTCTAAAATATTAACGTACGAATTCCATTGGTCCAATAAGAACTGTACGATGTGCACTGTAATAAATTGCTGCACTGTAGTTAAATGCAGCTCGATTCAATATAATTGCAATCGCATTTACACGTCCTGTCGAACTATTTTGTGCTATTGTAACTCAACTAAAAAAGTAATATCAGTTTTTACTTTTTCCGAAAGAAAACAATATAAAATTTGAATGTTGAAAAAAGAGAGAGAGAAAAAGAAAAGAAAAGAAAGAGAAAAAAAAGGTAAATGATCGATATTAGACCTTCAGCCACCTGAAGATGCTTACATGATAGCGAAACACAATTCGTGGTTTAAAAACTCATTTTGTGAAAATGGTATCTGTTTTAGTTCAATTATGGATTTTCATCAAGTATCGTCCACAGCAATTCAATAATAATTACACTGCACCCACTACCACAATAAGCTGCTACTGCAGTTTACCCTTTCTTTATCCATTCCTGCAAATCAAGTAAATTTTTTTTTGCCAAGAGAAAAATTGTCAGTACTTCGAAAAGCTTGATGAACTTTCGAGACTCACATTTTGCTAATCACTGTGAAAAATCAATTATCCAGTTTTGACCTGCGAAATTTGAATTCGCTAACTAGTTCCAGATCGCCAATATGAGACAGTCCACTGACCTATAAACGTGTGGAAAACATAATCCGATAAAAAATTCTGAACTAAAACTAATTCCACTCCATAATTCGAACAAACTTTCCAACACTTCCAACAAATGCACTAAATATTTCAGCTACAGATTATACCTATACGAAGTGTGAGGTGAAAAACAACCAGTAAGGGCAATTTATTATTGAGCAATGTGGGGAATTTCATGTTTTGTTCTTGAATTCGACATGAGTTCGAGTTTATTCTATATGTGGAACATCAATGAAAAAATTGCAGATAGCTACTGGCTTCTGTTTGAGCTTGTATTCTGAGCAGAAGGGTTACATTCGAGTGGTTACTATTATTTCCAGTTCAGGTAAACCCTTATGAATTTATGGAACTTTCCAAATTTCTTCCGTGGTTAAAAATTCCCGGTATGAGTTTACTATAAATTAGTTTTCTGGAGCAAAATGATTGTATAATGATCATTATGCATTGCTGTTATTATCTAAGAGAACTTAAGCCAGCTAATCATCTTTATTTTATTTATAGAAAACACCAAAAAATTGTTCGTTTAATTCAAAAAATTCATTTCATCGGAACTTATTTCATTTTTATATACGAGTTACCGATCATGATTTGTATAAGCAGATTACTTCTGAATCAATATTGTCCATCTGCTTCATAGATTTTTATTTCTAGTATTATTTGTTCGATTAATAATTCCAAGTGTGTTCAGCCTAGGCATAGCTTGTTTTCAGGCTTAACTAGTTTGTGCTAGTGCTAGTACAAACTAGTTTATCTTCATCAGTGCGTCAAATAATATAGTTTGACTGAGAAAAACTAATCTGAAACTGAAATCAAGTTTGTCCTGTAACAGATATTCTTTTATGTTACGGTTTCAAGAAGCTTTTGAATGTATCAATAATGACCCAAACAGTGATACATAACA
Organism: Coccinella septempunctata; assembly: GCF_907165205.1. Lineage (NCBI taxonomy): Eukaryota > Metazoa > Arthropoda > Insecta > Coleoptera > Coccinellidae > Coccinella > Coccinella septempunctata. Next base: position 21,589,104 of record NC_058196.1, read on the forward strand.
TGTAAAAATAGCAAATTACGTATTCTGTATGACTGCATGATATATATCTGATTGAAATAAAATGACCCTCTTTACTTAAATTTTCGATTGAAACCTATTAAATTATTTTTTTACTTTAAGCTCATTCCACCATAATGGGAAACTCCAAATTTTTCTCAATTATTCATTCTGCCATCCTAATCAGTGGTTTCAACACCCTCTGGTATAATGAAGGCCGAAGAGGAACTATACTCAAGTTCTACTGCACTGCATCTAGGATCATCTTCATTGTACAAATGATCCTCGTTGACCTTCACCTAAAAGACGTTGATGAAATGGAAGACTGGAAAGAAATAATATTCTTCATAGCCAGTTCACTTACAGCTAATATGTCATTGTATAAATCTTTCCTCTTTGACTCCGCTGCTATGAAAAACCTGATTAAGGAAGCAATTTTTCACGACAATGCTGTTCAGAGGGGTAATCCCAAGCTGAAGAAACAACTGGAAGAACACGGAAGGGTTTGTCTGAAATTTCTGCTGCTTTACATCATATTCTTCTTCGGTATTTTGTTTAGTTTGTACGCGGGGTCTATCATACTTTACGTAATTTCATTGAACTGCGATCCTGGAGTAGAACAATGTAAGAAAACGTTGGCTTGGCCTTCCGTTTCAGTATTCAGTTTGGAAACTCATTATGGGATCTCCTTGATTGCCAATTCAATCGGTAAGTAGTGTAAGTGCCATTAAATAATAAACAGTGTAACTACTAAATGAGTAGGTACTAATATAGTAATATGGGTATATATAGAGTCAATCGGGGCAACTGTGCGCACTTTGCCTTTCAAGCCATACCCTGTTTCAAATGTTGAAGCTAGGAAAATTAAAACATATTCATAAGATAGAGAATTCTCTAATCTATAAGAAAACATCAAAAAGCAAACAAACAAAAACGTTTTCTTTCCGCAAAAAAGAATTTAATAGAGAAAGTCGGAGTGCGTTCACATGCCCCGTATTGCGGGTATGTGTGCGCACCCTCACGGGGTAAGTGAACGCAGTGCTTAGTGAACCACACAATCGAAACAAATTACAAAATAATGTCATCAAAATGTTACAATATTAGAGTAATGCTTTTTATTGTCAATACAGAAGCGCCATTTTACAAGCAGTGCATTATTGTTCGTGCCACAATTCTTGGTGAACACAACACTTGATACATTTCGCTGTTGGTGGCTCTTCATATTTTTCTGAACAAATAGGACAATATTGATCGAGTCTTAACCAAGAAAATCAACAATGTTATAATTAATTCCTCACTGAACTAATGCCCACATAATGAATCTATGCGCACACTTACCCGCACACACTTTCCCCAGTAAGCCAAAATTTGAATTGACGTTCTTATAGAGTTGAGCAGCTAAGAGAACCCAAAATTTTTTATTATATATTTAGATTAATATGCCCATGATCGAATAAAATATTGTTTAACACTGAGGGACTCGGAACTTGGACCTGGCAGAATGTGCAGAGATGCTAAAAATTAACAAGAAAACTAGTATATTTGATTGATTGCAAATAAAAAGTTAAAGAAACGTGGCACGGCGCACTCCTATGAAAAACTAATATGGCGATTCTGCGCCCTTGCTTCACCCAAATGAACCCCTCTTTTATACTTTATCGAGATATACGCACTGCGCACACTTACCCACTGCGCTCAGTTACCCCGAATGACTCTATATAATGTAACGATCTGAATCGAACTAGTACCTTGCCCATCGTTCAGGGTATCGACACATCTTAACATTTGTTACTTTTTTATTAATGCATGTTGTCTATCTGAAGTATATATTCATTTTTTACCTATCTCAATCTTGACGACGTTATCCATTTCATGTTTCTGACGTCCGGGGCAACGGTTACAGCTATGAATTCGAACGTTTTCGCGCTCCCTATCGACTGCTTGATGATCGGAATATGCGTTTCTTGTAAACTGTTGGTAGTTGACAGCGAATAGATGAGGTCTTCTATCAAATTCATTTAAAGAAACTTTTCAATTTATATATTTCTCCGTTAGAATTGAAATCAATATCTTCTACTGCAGTTCCCAAATCATCATACAAGTTGAATGAAATATTTGATAGGTTACGATGAGGACTTACAGAAGATTTTTCTCCAGAGGCAACAAACACTAAATTATCGGTCATCCGAATAAATGTCAAAAAAAGCATGTGTGGCTGTGTTAAATAAAGCGAAATATATCAAATGCTAATTTCCCTGTACCAACTAGAATAGGATAGATAAGAATCTAACTCAATTTCGTCTTAGTTGGCATGTATGGATAAATTGCTCGAGTTCCTAGAATAATTTCAAGGTTTTCACCAGCAATGAGCACATTTTTTTACATCCAACTTACTGTCACAACTTTTAAAAGGAAGACCGTGCTTATGAGTCAAGCATCGACTCTATAGTTGGAGCTACGTCGTGACATAAGACTCACTCTGAGAATATGTTCCGAAGAATAATGCTGAAAGTAGTACTAGAACGACAAAAAACTAGAATTTTCAATTGGAAATGCCAATCTTAATGTGATATATACAGGGTGATTCCGGAGGAGACCGTCAGATTTTAGGTGAAGTATACACTAGTTAAGGCAGTTTCGAAACCATGTTTGGTTTATGGTTGGGGGCCTTCATTGAGAGTCTACAGGGTGATTTGTCCGATTCGACCGATTTTTCTTTTATTCATAACTTTGGTATGGCTTGATCAATCATAATGAAATTTTCAGTGTAGAACAATATGATTATCTTCTTTCAATAATTCCAACACTTTCTCAAAAATACAGGGTGGGAATTATGATAAGTTCAGATTAAGTTTGCAGGTTGAAAAAACACCCTGTACATTCCGTTTTCAAAAATTTTCTACATGCTTCAGATTCTATCATAAGTTTACATTTCTGGAGCGTTTTTAATTTTTTTGGCACACATCCAGTTTTCCTAGAAAAATTTTTCAAGGATGAACAATATCGTTATTTCGCTCCAAGGCATTGAGAATATTTTGAACTGGAATGTAAACCGGTGTCGTCCAATGATACAAAGCTCTTCCTGAGTCCTAAAGTAGTTCTTTCAAATTCGAAATTCATATTTAATCACTCATATTCTGATTTATAAAATCATTTAATCCAGAAAATATCTTTATACCTACCTACTTAAACCAAAAAATCTACAACTTATACAGAATAAACATTCGAAACATATCATGAACGGCAAAACTAACACACTAACACAAAATTTACATAGAATGTTCGAAATGATTTCCCCTTTTTTGAATACATATTCGAGACCTTTTTATTAAATTTCCAATTGACCTTCTAATGAGGGATTGATTTTGCTTCAAGATATTACATTCCTCGAAAATCCTTTCAACTAGGTGTTCTCTACTTCTAATTTCAACCTTATAAACTCTTGTTTTCAGATATCCCCATAAGTGAGTACATTTTTGAACGAAACTACTATGTTTTAGGAATATTCGCTTCATAGAAAACCGGAAGTGTGCCTAAAATCACCTGAATAATGACTCAATTTTATGTTAATCCATAATTTTGCCTTTCATATGTTTCGAATGTTTATTCTGTATTTGTAGTAATAGTATGTAGATTTTTTTGCTTCACGTACGTATAAAAAAATTTTTTGAATTAAATGATTTTATACATCTGAATATGAGCGATCAAAAATGAAATTCGAATTTGGAAAATTTATTTTAGAACTCAGGAAGAGCTTTGTATTATTGGACCGTACAGCTTTACCATCTAGTTCAGAATATTCTCAATGCCTTGGAGCGAAAAAACGATATTGTTCATCTTTGAAAAATTTTTCTAGGAAAAATGGACGTGTGCCAAAAAAATTAAAAACGCTCCAGTAATGTAAACTTATGATAGAATCTGAAGCATGTAGAAAATTTTTGAAAACGGAATGTACAGGGGTTTTTTCATCCTGCATACTTAATCTGAACTTATCATAATTCCCACCCTGTATTTTTGAGAAAGTGTTGGAATTATTGAAAGAAGATAATCATATTGTTCTACACTGAAAATTTCATCATGATTGATCAGGCCATACCAAAGTTATGAATAAAAGAAAAATCGGTCGAATCGGACAAATCACCCTGTAGACTCTCATTAAAGGCCCCCAACCATAAACCAAACATTGTTTCGAAACTGCCTTAACTAGTATATACTTCACCTAAAATCTGACGGTCTCCTCCGGAATCACCCTGTATATATATATAATTTCATTAAGTTCGAATGTAACACAATCTCAAAAATTTAAGAAAATAGTTTCTCAAGGATCAAAATGAAGTAAGATGAAATCTAGGAATCTCCGAACTGAGAAAATTTACCACTTTTCATGGAAAAAATTCTCAGAAAGGGTAACTACGCGACAAAATTATTCAAATGGATCAATCGAACAGTGAAGGCAGTTTACATTTACAGCGGGTTTCATGAAACTTTGATTGTCCAATCAACGGTTTGACAGTTACTGGATTTATAAAACGAAATCACCGAAACCGTTTCATTTCTGAATTTATTGAAGAAGTAGCAATTGAGAATAATAGAATGGACCTATAAACATCATAATTCGATGCGAAAATGATATTCTGAATGATCAAGACTGAATTATCGATGGAGAACAAATTGACCTCTATTCCTATGTCAAGCGTTGATTCTCCGATCAAGCTTTTTGAAACCCGGGGTTAGTGAAATAATTCAAATTCACTTCTGCTGCCTATATCCTCATTTTATGGTAGAATGTGACTCATTATTGAAATTTAATCTGAAGTTCATCCTTTAAATCTTCTTTTCAGGAATGACATTTTTAGGAGCATTTGTGTTAATGTCTAACGTAACTCTTGCATCTTTGTGTATTTTTCCGACATTCAAATTGAAGCATCTACAACATGTCCTCATGAATTTTCAATATTATGGGGAGATTTTGAGCAAAGCTGAAAACATTTCCATAAGAGACGCCGAATATTTCGTAATCAGGGAATGCGTAATAGAGCATCAGAAAATAATAAGGTGATTTTCAAAAATGAGGTAACAAAATTTTGTCCGCAATTTCACTTCAATTATAAAAATTGCAGGGATTTCGAAGAACTGAGAGAATCTACCCAAGTTTTATTTTTATTCGACTTTATCACTCACGCTATGCAGACTGCGCCTTATTTGGTAATAATAATGGTCAGTCAAATTATTGTTTACATTTACGAAATCAGTTTTGAAACCATTTTAACCCTATCTGAGGCATCAACAGATTTTTTCGTTCTTTTTCATGAAATTCTGCCTTCAGGAAGACCACAAGTGGTTTGAGTAAAGTTAGGAAATTTCAATAAAAATTAACAACTGACCAATGATAAACAGTGCTTATTGTAGGCTTCTGATGGTACCATAGACTTTGTTATAACAATGACAGTATTCTGCATGGCTTTTGTCATTTTTGAATTGTTCATGATTTATTGGTTCGCTCAAGGAGTTGTTGATGAGGTATGTTCTCCCGAAATTCGAAGAATTATTCGCCTAAAATGTATGTAAAGAATGTCGGTATAACAAGTTTGTTGCAGAGTATAAACGTCGGTACGTGTATCGGTCTATCAAATTGGTATGAGGCGGACGTGAAGACCCTTAAAATGTTGCAGTTAATGATGATTCGTTCAAGCCGTCGCCTCGCTCTGAGGGTAGGGCCCTTTTACGACATGGAGTTGGATGTTTTTCTGAAAGTGAATATACTCACGTATTTATCGGAAGAAAAAATTATTTTTTTATTGTTTTCAGATTTGTAAAATGATGTATACTGTGGTGACAGTATTCAAGAGGAATCTGTGAGATATATCTTGAGGATTAAGATGCAGAATACGGATACATATTATAGTTTTTTTTCCTCACCATGATTGTGAACTTGAAACCAATCTTTATTGATTCATTATATAGCATCTGGAATTTCCAGTATTACAAGAAACAGAATATCTTAAATTTTAGTTTGAACCATTATATATGTTCGAATATCAACGTTGTTAGTTTTAACAAAACCAAATCTTCCACTTCATGCCTATGCCTACCTAGAGAAAAGTTGAATAGCTGTTGTAATAAGGTAGACGGGAAAAAAAATTCAGTGAAAATGGAGTGCACAGCACTCCAACAATTTCGAATAATTATTATCGTTTCCATATTGCAAGCTAGTCATGAACGAGCCTTGGATATCCGAGAGAAGTCGAAACATCTAAACGCAACTGTACCTCATCAGTACAGTGTGGCGTTAAATATTCCAACAAAAGGATTCGGTCTAACACGAAATCGGGGTGACGTTTTGGAAAATCATTTGCTTTCTCGCAAAGACTGAACCCAATCCTCCGGTTGGAATATTTAACGCTACACTGTACTGATGAGAGACAATGATGCCGGAACCGGTCTGCAGTTGCGTTTAGATATTTCGACTTCTCCCCAGTCAACCAGTTTCAGTCACAGGGAAGTTGTTGGGAATTACTACTGTGGAAATGCGACTTCACAATGTTGATTTAAAAAAAGGCCACCAGTACTTACTGGAGAGTGCTTAATGTCCGCAACATCGCATATCGCGGGTAATTACCCAGTACATCACATAGTAGGTGTAAAAAAAGCACCATAGACAGCAACATTGGGACTTCTCATTTTGGAGGTTTTTGGAACGATTATTTTGACAGAATAAACTACCAAAGTGTATCCTCTATTGAAGTTAAATTTATGTTCAATTTGATAATTACCATCGTGGCAATCAATTTGCACTCTATATTCGAAGCGTTCCGAGCAAAAGTGACCCAAGCTACAATTTTTCTGAAATTGAATTAACAGTAAGAACTGCCTAAAAATGAATCAAAATTTATATACTCGTAAACTCAATTTCAGAAGAATTGTAGCTTGGGCCTCTTCAGCTCTGAACGCCTCATTTTTACCCTGTGTTTACTCTTACCTACATATATTTCGCATTCTGCTCTCATCCTCAAAAGGAAAATTGAACAACTATATGAATTACTGAAATCTTTTTATTCAAGATTAATATGTTTCATACAAATCCAAATATATAACATAAAGAAAGTTTATCTTGTTATAAATCTTCATTCCACTTCAGGAACGGCATGGTCCAGCTGAAGAAGAAAAAATCAGAGCTGTATTGATAGTAATAAATTGAGTGTCATGAAAAATCGAACAACAGTAAAAGTTGTTTTTTTCCAGCACAGTATCTAAAATAATAATTTGAAGTTCTATCGATGATTCAAATCAATTCCAAGTTTGATTTTGAAGGTTGTGAATGTCACTTATGACTTAATAATCACCTAAATTCATATGAGGTATGTTGAAAGTTGAACGTTACAAAGGTGCAAAAATGGGGAGGATAAGAGGGCCAAGAAGTGATCATGATATAGTCATTGTTTCAATAGGTTATATAACTACTCACCTTTTACTGTACATTAATTAATCAATCAACGTCAAGTTACACTTGAATAAAACGAAATTCAATAATAGATGAACGGCTCGGTTAAAAAAATTATTCTCAAAATTCATTCATGAAGATTTTGTTTGTTTATTCTCTCAACACAACGCAGTCACAGCACGAAACACGAATAGTCACACCACGTTTTGCATAGCGGGATTTAGGTTATGAGTTAACCTCGAGACCACGTGTTGATAAATAGAACATTTCAGACAGTTACTGAAAGTTTTTCTTAGAGAAGTCGCTAGGTAGAGTTCATCGAAATTTATTCACAACACATCATTTCATGTTCTAAAAATATCACAGATTCAATATTTCAAAAATATCAACAGAGAGAAGTCGCATAGTAGTAGCTATGTTCACTTCATCGGAACATCTCGATATGATGTTTCATGCAACCACTAGGGATCTAAAGTTGAGGAATTCGCAAACTTAACAATATGCGGACGTTAATGTCCACAATGTGAAATCTCAAGTACATCCATGAAAATTCTCAAAGAAGCGCTTCAATGCGATATTTTTGGGTACTCCCTGCGACTTACTGTTACATTTCTGGTTGACTGGGTCTCATCTATGGGATTTTTCCTTATTTGGAATTGCCACGTCGATTAATAGTCCTCTGTTGTCATACTTATTTTCAATATGAGGTCAGGTCTATTGTGTGTTATTTTCCGGTTTGTAATATCCGTGAGATCCCAGTAGAGGTTGCAGGGATCATTTTCCAATGCAGAATCTGGATGATAATTGCAATAAGAAACCATTCATGACCTTAGAAGTTGGTATTTCATAGCAAATTCTTGGAAATAAATATTGGCAACAGCATCAACTTCTTGTACTCCGTGTCTGCGAAGGTCTGCAGGTGATGTAATGAATGGTTTCATGTGTCGCAGAGTCCCAACGACAGCTATCCCTCTCCAGAGAGGCATCCTTTGCGATATATTCCATATAATTCCAATTCCTTATGAATCAATTGATCCTGGATGTACATGATGAAGCCTTCTGCCTCAGAAAACAACATTCCGCAAGTGAACCAGTAGTTGGACGCAGATATGTCGACGTAATCATGGTTGACCTCGTCTGGTGTCTTCCATGCAGAGGTTTGCCAGCAGTTTCTGTATTTTCCTTTCTACAGAGTTTTCGACGATTTCTTGGTGATCCTCTTGCAGTTTTAGCGGAGTAGAACTCTCAACATAATTTCATTTCATATTTTTATAAATCATTGATATAATAATTTCCACAGTCAATGTGTTGATATAAATAACCAGAAATGTGACAATCTGTATCGAACTAGCTAACCACCATGACTGAGGGAGACGAAAGAAAGACTCATCGAGGAAGAATAGATGCTGATCATGGTTTCGATCTTATTTGATCTCATCAGGCCAACACAACTCCCACCTCGATGGAACAGATACAAAACTTCCTAACTGTTTTATATGCTGGCAAGTTCTACACCACAGCTCTGATGCTCTGAATTCTCTACTGGATTGTTGTTGGCCGCTGGGTGGCGCTAAAGTATTTCGATACTGTGTAGAAGTTCCCAGCATTTAATATGCCGAATCTGTTCTCAACGAGGTGGGGTTTGTGCTGCTCTGACGAGATTTATTAAATCGTTGTTTCTTTCTTATTCCATTATATTACGGATCGATAATATACAGTGTTTTATTTGAAATGAGAAATTATCTGCGAATTTTCAGTTACTATATATAACATCACAGATCGATTTCAGATATAGTATCTGAAATCATTTAAAAAAAAATAAAAATTGGACGTTGCAGAACATTTCAATTTCAAATATTTTGAGTAACGAGTATTAGAAAAACATTTCCTGCTGAAAATATTGAAAATAGCAATATTTTAAAAGTGAAGAATCTTTCATTGTTAATGTGGAGAACGAAAAAGTTTAAGAAATACATATTTTAAAAGTGAAGAATCTTTCATTGTTAATGTGGAGAACGAAAAAGTTGAAAAAACACTGGTTATAAGGTTGTTCAAAAGCGAATAAACTCAAACTCAAGATCATTTCTCAATACAGTCCCCTGTTTCCTAGCGAGAAATTAGGATTTGGATTGGTTTTCTCTAATTTCAGGAAATAAATATTTATTCATCAATTTGACATGTACCTTTTATTAACGATAATCGTCACAAGGCATTGGAAAAGTATTTCATCCATAGCTACAGTGAGTATAATAATTGATCTAATTCTAAAGGTGTAAAATTTTCCCAGATTTCCTAAGACGGCTGATGAATTTTCGATTATGTAATATGTTTATTTATATATTCATAATCCACCTGGTGTGAATTCAATTCGAACAGATATTATCGAATTCGAAATCCATGAGCTGATTTGTTCAGCTCAGGTGATATTTCATTTATCCGATAGGATATCTTATCAGATTTTTTATTCCATTTGTATTTTTCTTCAGCTGCTAAATACGATTCAAAAAACACATATTGAATTTCTCAGATAGTTCCATAATTGTTCTACCTATAGATTTTTCCTTGAGTAATAAAGCTAGAAAAAGGGAAGTTTTCACTTGGGGCTATACTGGAGTGCATCATTCGAATAATTCCCTAAAAATGATCGGTTTCTGACTTTTACACGAATACAAGTTGAGGTATATAACTACCGAGTATCTTTTGGTTTTCGCTATATCTTAATTGAACAAAATGAACACTTCAGGTCACAGTTCATTCAGCTTTATTTCAATTTTCAATTCCAGGAATAACTACGAGATAACATTTCAAGCACACTTCTAAATTGATCATCATAATATTTGATCTGCAGATAAAGGTCCAGAAGCAATACAGCTACCTAGCTTCTAACCTTAGTTAGGTTAGAAGTTTCTGAATTTATTCATTTTTTAATTACGCAGATATGATCGAATTTAACTTGAAATGACGAATATATTCCTTGTATAGGATATTATTTTTATTTATTGAATATCGTTCACGTAAAAACACTTTGTACAGAGGATTAATAAGCACCTTATCTTTCAGTATTTTTATGTCACTGTATTTGTATAAAAGAAACGCTTAGTCACGAAAATTTTCAATTTCAATTGAATTCCTGAGTTCGTGTTCCATAATTTTTTCTTTCAAAAGCTTTTCAATTCTCCTGCAAATTCCAAAATTTTTTTATTTGGAAATTGTAAATGAATATAAATTTTTTCCGTTTATCTATTGAATATGCAGTAATTAGGGTCTACCTCAAAGATCGATTCTGACCTTCTCTATTTTGACTACCCAAACACCAAACAATCATCATCATTATAATCAACCTGTAGTTCCTCCATGTCTTACGGTTCTGAACCGTCCTCATACAGTTCCCAGCAAAAACAATGGGCATGGTCACTACAGAGTGTCAGTGGTCTTCCCATGTTATATTTTTCCTCTCGTGGTCCACATTCTAATAATCTTCTAGGCCATTTTTCGTTTGATGTTTTATCCATATGACCTGCTAATCTCCTAGCTCTTCATTCAAGTTATGTGCTCAACTATTAAATCTATAACTTCAGTTTTTTTTCTAATGGTTAAATTAGGTATTCTTTCTCTTCAAGGGCCATTTTCCCCAAAGATATGAACCGATATCAGACGTAACTGGCGTTAAGAGAAGAAACTCTCCGATTTATGTTGATTAAGATAATATTCAGTTAAAATGGAGTTTCTCTGTCTTATGTGGATACTTTACACTCCTCACATGAACAAAGCAGATGTCAATGTTAGAAACAGTTTATTTAAATTTCCATCTGAGTTTATGTTAGGCGAATTTTCTCACCGTTTATCGGTGAAGTTGGCGCTTAGTAATTCCAAGCATGACTCTCTACATGGCTCTTTGGGCTACTCTTAGAATTTCTTGTGACTTTTTTTTAGAATCGGAGTTTCTGCGCCATATATTATTACTGATAACACACATTGCTCGCAAACTTCCCTTTTTCTACTGCGACGGGATTATTTCATCCTCAGATTCCTCAGGGCAAAGATTTAGTATAGGTCCTTAATCCATTTCAGTAGCATTTTTCCTCCAATAAGTTTTACAGCCTCCATCACTAAAGCGTCCTTACTCAGACTCATTTCTCATTTCCTTTAGCAAATTACTTATCTCTTTCAGAGTTATTTCCAGAATAATCTCTGATCCTTGAAAACCTAATGATGTTTGTGAGCAGATTTTGTAAATAATTTTTCCCAATTCGTTATTTCGTTGTTAGTTTAGTACTCCTTGTTTGTCTGAAAATCCCTCTTCCATTTGATATTTTAGCTCGCAGAACCATATTTCTGTTTTCTCCTAGAATTTGTCTTATACAATCTCCATTAAATTTTCTTTTATCTTCCCTGATTTCTTTAGACATTTGTTTTCAATACTCTCACGTACAATGTAGATGTATTTTAAGACCCGAATCCGCTGAAATTCATACTGATCATCACGCTTTAATTGAACAATATTCAGCATAATCTCAAACATTTCCATAAATCTTCTGTTAACTAAAAAAAATATCATCCTTCTGGGGGACAATGAGATTCATAAAATGAAATGTTCAGTACAAGAGATCAGAATTATTTTTAGGTATTATTATTCAGACCAAAAGAGATTATTCTGAAGAAAGTGTTGAAAATTGTTCTCTTGGTATATATTCGAAAATATAGTTGAGACGACAAAACGCTTTACCTATTTGAAATCACAGTCGGGTCAAAATATATGTTTTGCACTTCTCTTCAATGTGGAGTAGGATAACTAGATATTGATTTTTTTTATTTTCAGCGCTATCAAAATCTTTCTAAATGTGAAAGCGGGCAACATTTGTGTAGTTTATTATCCAGGGTCAAGAATCAATAGTTTTTCTTGCATGTCAGCCAGTTTCGATAATCCGCTACTTTCGAAATCTCACTTTCCCGCTCCTTATCTGATAAGAATAATTTCCATCAGGGTTCTCCTCTACATTGATTCACGTTTATCTTATGATTAAAAACATCTTACACTTTGTCCCCCAGTTCCCATGAAATAGGCTACGTCGATTTCATAAAACTGATTTATATCAACTTGAAAAGTGCATCCTATAAAAGGGCTCGTAAATAATTCCTTGCATCAGATCGTCAAGAAACGTCATCGAGAAAATACAAAATGGTGCAAATTACCGGCAAATATGAACTCGTGAAAAGCGAGAATTTCAGTGCTTATCTCGTTGGAGTTGGTAAGTATTTTTCTCCTTCTACTACTACGCAAGGCACAAGCCCATTTTTTAAGTATTTGAAGAGGGGCATTCAAAAATGCATAAAGTGATAGGTCAGTTTTCGAGGAAAGCTTAAACACCCGGTATATCAAAAAACGAAGCATTCATGGGAAAAAGTTATAAAGCAAACAATTCATTATTCACGCAGAATTGCCCTGAAGTTTGGGTCATTTATTCACTGACACCCTGTATACTTTTGAAAATGCATCCCTTTTTTTCTTTGTCACGTAATTACTTCAGAATAACTTAAAGATTTCATTAATCTTGTTTCTATACTCTGTAGAAAAATCTAGTCAATAAGCAAAAAATTTAATGATTTCATAAAACTTAACGACTATTTTTAGTTTGTTGGCATTCTCATGACTACAGAACCGAGATATTTTGCATATTCAGTAAAAACAAGACACCAGCCATACAGTTGTTCACAGATTGGGTGGAGATTTTGTTTCAGTTCTGAATAGCTTTCTCTTCCAACCCTTCACATATTTTTTTTTTTTTTGTTAAGGCTTACCTGAAGACAAAGCCAAAGAAGTCGATAAAATCAAGCCCACCTATGACATCAAACACGAAGGTGACAAGATCTGTGTAGACGTTGACCAGATGCCGGATCTCCATGTTGAGTATATCCTCAACAAGGAAATCGATGAAAAATTACCTTTTGGTGTCACCGTAAAGGTAAGACAAATTGCATAAAAGTATGAATTTTCGGTTCATTATAACATTATATACAAGCATGAATATTTTTGTTTGGTATAGCTCATTTTATTATGAACAAACCTGAATGTTAGAAACAGTTTATTTAAATTTCAATCTGAGTTTATGTTAGGCGAATTTTCTCACCGTTTATTGGTGAAATTGGCCCTTAGTTATTCTAAGCCTGACTCTACATCGCTCTTTGGGCTACTCTCAGAATTTCTTCATTGTGGCGAAACAACCTATTCGCATATAGCTTATATATTAGAATTTCTTATATATACCTTAACTTTTCAGTTGCTTTTTCCTGATTGAAAAGAATTGTTTCAGTCAAGGCCCGGTTCTACGAGAGAAATGTTATTCTAGGTAACTAAGAATCAATCCGTCCCTAATAAAAGAAAAAGATTCATGATCCACCCAAAGACAAATTATATAAAATTTTCCATTAATCCCAAAGTCTTTAAAATATTTCATCGCTATTCCAAATATAAATTAGAATAAAAAAGATATGAACCTGAGCAAGCAACTTTTTGTAATCATTTGTCAGAATACCCATGCCACTGAAACAGCTGCAGATTCAAGTTCTGCAATTTGCTGCACCATATAATTTTTATCCTGTTGAAAGTTAAACAAAATTTTTAAACGTTCATCACGATATACGATAATTTGAGGAATTTGAGGAACTACAAGTAAAATTATATTTGCAGACTACTACTGTGATGCAAGGTGATGACACAATCGTCATGACCTCTAAAACTCCAAAGGGAAGGACTGGAACCAGAACATACAAATTCAATGGAAATGAAGTCACTATTGTGAGTATCTGTAGTTTTTCTTCATAATTCATTTTTAATATTTTCTTTTATTTTATTCAATATATTTCTCGAGCTATGATTTTTGTTCTTAGTAAAACGTGATTCTATCTATGTACGTACTATTATTAAAATTGAAGTAGTCCTATATTTCGTTGCAGTGAATTATGAACAACTACTTCAGTTGAAAAAACATTCTTTTTAAAACCCCGGGTCTACCAGCGAATCTCATTTACTCTCGAATTATGTGTTTGAATAACCTCTTCTAGTGAAAATAACGTGATTCGGTTTTAATAAATTAAAAATTAGGAATATCTATCAATTATGGGCCATATTCTCACTATAGCCTTACCTGCAGTAATATTTTTATCAAACCATAATCTGATGAATGTGATTTTCAGTAATATAAGTTACTTAACCAATACACGTGTTTCTCTATCAAAAAAGCATCTTCGGATGGCTGAAGGTGAAATCTCCTGCATCACCTGATCTATACGTGTTAGTTTTAATCATGTATTCAGTTTGTAGTTTAATTTAAATTTTCATCAAGTATAATTGGTCAAGTCAATACAATATATCTATTTTTTTCAGGTCTACAAAGACGACGAACCAAGTTGCCCTGTTGCAACACGTGTATTCAAAAGGCTGTGAAAGTTTATGTAAATCCAGAATGATAATAATGATATTCCCAGGATAAATATATGTTTATTTACCTATTCTTTCTAATTTGAGTAAATTTCCATTCTTTTAATCACCTGGTTTGTGCATCAAAGATTGAGCTGAAAGCATTAAAATTACCACCGACGGCTAAAAACGAATACAGGCTGTTCCTTTTTACAACAGGATATGTACCGGTAGATTCGGGTGACTTTTGACAGTCCTGTAACTTGGGACAATTACCACCTTGCAGATTTCTTTGTTTCTTACCATTTATGAGTGAAGGGACAAACTTATAAAATTGTGCAGCGTCTTTTCGGTTAGTTTCACAATTAATTCCTGTTGAGTTTGCCGAGACCAGAGCGTTTGAATTGACAGGAAAAATTAACGAATTCAGAAGAGTAAAAGCGCGTTTTTTTATGGCCCTTATACTTCCTAGTGTCCTGTACATTTGTTTCACTTTGTGCATGAGTAATTTTTTTTTCTGGATACGTGGGACATTGGGATATTAGATATGTCATGAAACAAGGTTGTTTACAAATCAAACGTCAACACGGATCTCATTCATTTATTTTGTTGTTTCGTGACTTGGGTGACTTGTGACAATGCCGAATAGATACAAGCAGCGCATTGGCAGCAGAAAATATGCCGATTTTTCGCAGGATATTATTATTTACGTTATTTCCACAAAGAAATCACCTAAGAATGAAAGAAATCAAAGTTCTTTTGTTTTTTTTTAGTTTTTTTACATTTACATAGCAATATATTTACTTTCGCTGTAATGGGGGTTTATCATTCAATATCCTTACCGAATTTCAACTTTATAATCATAAATTCTAATTTTTCAAAACTAATACACCGTCCCAAGTCACCTATTTCATTCGAGAGTTGAGAAATCAATGGATTTCAACTTGTGTCCCAAGCCTCCCAGCTCAGTTTGTGACTTGGGACAAGGATATTTTATTTTATTTTTAATTTATATCAGAATTCTGAAACATGTTTTATATCCTAATCAATAGTCTGAGTCATTAAGCATATTTGAAACTCTTTCTATAAAATAGGTCAACGTTGAAATTTGACAAATTGAAGTCATCCGAATCTACGGTACCTCTTCTTAATGAACTAAAATATAATTATTTTATTTTGAGAGTGAATCACAACCCATTCAAATTTTAATGATACTTTTTCCCGCTACAGACCTCCTATTGATTTGTGGTTTTCTAGGATATTTCATGCCATCATATCACAATCGGAAAAGAAGAAGAAAATTAGTTTTCCCATTTCTCAGAAAAAAAGGCAACTTTAACTTTCAGTCCAAGAAATGGATGTTCCTGAAGATTATTTCGTAATTAATAGGTTTTTTAACAAATCTTTTTCAATTAGAGACATTTACATTTCTATTTATTTTGAAGGAGTATCAAGTAATGATAATTGAATGGACCTATTAGATCATAATTTGATTCGAGAATGATTTCATCAAGCGTTGATTCCCCGATCAAAGGAGTATATATAATATTATTTTTCATGTATTTGTATTTGAACCACATCCATTTCAGATTAGGAGTGATTGATGATTTTGTTATCGAGAACATGCCTTTTTTCGTAAGGTATATAGTATCGAGGAATTATCTGCAAAAGAATCACATTTTCGCAAATATATGAAAATACAATTGACAGATTCTTTCATGGGTATTTCTAAATTACTATACACTACACATAATGCACGATTTCATTAACACTTCAACAGCATCAATCACTGGGGGGTCATTGATCTCAAAATACAAATACAAAAAAAGAAGTAAAAAAAAATTCGAATTCAATACATTTAAACATTTCATCCATGTACTAAGATAAGGGTTGATAGAATCTTCAGCAATTAAAAGTGTATCCATTAATGGCACAAGTTTTAAAAAACTACCCTCTACAGTACAGTCTACCTATGTTAGAGGGTGCATCACAAACTCCTCAATTTATAATTATACACGAAAAATTTCGTTTTTCAAAACAGAAATTCGACTATTCTGACATTTTTCTACCACATAGTAAATACCGAAGATATGAATTTTGTGTTCTACATTTTATTCACGCTGTATATCTCAGGACACATTCGGTTCTCTTCAGTGAATTTATCAAAAATGGCAATTTCCCATCTTCGTTCATTCTGGGAGCTCGACTCGGGTCGGAATATTAATTCAAGCCAATTTAATTTATATTCCTCTTCACTAAGAAAGAACAATCCTATCAAAACACACAAGAATTGCTGGATCTCGCTCCAGGGGGGCTGTATAATGTGATAGTCGGAAATCCTCACAGCGGCTCAGAAGATATGAAAGCATAAAGGCCCCAGAACAGACGAAGAGACTGGAAAATCATCCTGAGTTAGCATGCATTAATGAAGTGTCTGCTTTGTTCGAATACGCCCGGACACAATTTCTACGTTTGAAGATCATTCCTTTATTCGCGTCAAATTGAAAATATTACACTTCAACGAAGGATATCCTATTTCTTTGCTCTTTCTTCGTATGCTTCTGAATTCAGAGAATGAACCTTTTGTTAGGAAGCCTTCGGAGTGTCAAAACGTGGATACAACAAACCTCAAGTATGTCAAATCGTCAAATGAAAAACTATGGATTATGACTATTATTGTGTCATGGTTATATTGGCCATCTGCAGAAATCATGAACCCTAATTTCGAAACTTCATTCAAATCACCTTCATGAGTACACATATTATATGTGTGCTGTTTTATAATAATAATAGTGAATACAAATAATATTAATAATAAAAAAGTTTATTCTGAAAATTACATTATAGTAACATTTCTCACACTATTCCACCATTAGGAAAATGTTTCTAATGTAATTCTCAGAATAATCTATTCCTCTATTATCATTTTTCGTAGTCACTTTTAAAAAATGCTTCTCCAAAATTGTAATTTTCGTTATATTTCGTATAAAATTGCACATTTTTGTTATAGGGTTGGTAACCACTCTTCATGTTGCGTTAATATTTTTGAGTCTATTTGAGTAGTTTTGTGAAAAACGTTCAATATACCAATACCAATACCAATAGCAATTCCAATTCGATAATCACGCCCAGTCAAAATACAGTTGGGCGTTATTGACCAACACAGGGGTATTATTATTATCCTTCGCGTTTTTATTACTAAAAAAGTATCTTACAAGGACATAGCTGTTGTCAAAATGGGCGTTATTCTACAATGTGAAGGGTCCATTGCTCTTTACCGTTTAAAAACGCCCAATATAAGTTGAGATTAAAATCTTGTCTTTTTTACAAAACACGTCCGTTACGTTGGTTTTTGATACAACATATTTATGTTTGAAACTTCTGTTAAGTTAATTTATACTTGCTAAGAAGTTTTGATTTTTTTATGTTAATTGTTGATGTTTTACATTTCTTCTATTTTAACAACGAAAATTATATGTGACTGTTATATTTTACTAGATATATAAACTCTCATAATGTATTTTTTGTTTCTAGTATTCTATATAACAAACGCCCAGTCAACCAGAAATGTACAAGTAAAAGTCGCAGAGAGTACCAAAATATATCGCATTAAAGAGCTTCTTGGGGAATTATCAAGGATTTACTTAGAATTTCGCATTGTGTACATTAACATCCACATATTGTTAAGTTTGCGAATTACTCAAATTCATCACTTCCTTAGTGGTTGCATGTAACATTGTACAGCAAATACACAATACACAAATATTGGATCTGTGAATCTCTTTGGAACAAGAAATTATGTATTTTTGAATTAATTTCCATGAACTCTACCCAGCGACTTCTCGAAGAAAAACAGTTACTTCCCGAAATATTTTATTTATCAACACGTGGTCTCCAGGTTAACTCATAACCTAACTCCCGCGTAACGTACCTACTAACGTACCTACTGTGACTATTCGTGTTTCGTGATGACTACATTATGTTGAGTGAATGAACAAAGTAAAATTGAATTGAATTTTGAGAATTATTCGATCAACAGATTTGTTCTATCATTAAATTTCGTTTCAGTTAAGTGTACCTTAACGTTAATTAATTAATTGACGTGGAATAAAAGGTGAGTAGTTATATAATAAGTATTTCAATCGTTCTTACCCAACTCTGGAATGAAGCAAGGCTGCGTGTTAGCGCCATTACTGTTCAATATTTTCGCCATAACTGTAAGAGGTGTTGGAATAAGATTCAGATAATGTTGGACACCTATAAACATACTATCCATAAAACATACGGAAAAAAAAGCTTCAGGCCTTAGACTCAATATCGACAAAACCAAAATCCTGGTAAGTCCGCCAGAAAGCCTTCAAACAGATATCAGTCTGGAGAAAGAAACTCTAAAAGAAGTCGAGCAGTTCAAATACTTGGGAAGCTTCATAAATACACGGAAATACACTACCGTATCAATTCGGCATCACGGGCATTCTGGAAGCTAAAGGACAGAGTGTTTCAAAATCACGACCTCAGTCTGAAGACCAAGACAGCTGTATACAAAGCAGTGGTCCTCCCAACGCTTCTTTACGGAAGCGAAAGCTGGACGCCCTACAGGCGACATATAAAACAGCTTGAACAAACGCAACAACGTCATCTAAGACATGCACATCAGATGGTTCCACAAAGTTTCAAACGCAGAAGTCTTGCAACGCGCGAGTTGTATAACAATTGAGACTCAAGTAACGAGGGCCCGACTCAGATGGAACGGCCACATTCTGAGGATGCAAAATAGCTCTGTATGGCGAATTGACAGAGCCCTGTAATATCATTGCTTCAAATGTTTTACAGAAAGTTCTGTGTCGTTGCTTAGATGGGGCATAGATGTATAATACTAACCATTATTATAGGTCCATGAGATGGGGACGATGGGGTTGGTTGATATTACGTCACATAATCATTACCAATCCAACTCTTATGTGCAGATCTGGTGAGTTCCGATTATTTTAAAATATCAGTTGGTTAGTTGATAGCATCATCTTGGCAAAATCTTCTCAGGACAGCGTCGTATTTGTCAATAACATTGAGGGCTCCCTTTGGATTGAATAAAAATGATTCTAAAAGAATATATCCCTGTAATAGTTGTTTCCGGTCCCGAAATATTCTGAATACCATCCTGTGGTCCAGATACCTAAGTTCTTCAGCTAGGGTCTATCTATTCCCGTTAAGAATTGCAAATACTGATTCCGAAGTCAATATTATGCAAAGTGGCGGAATCGAATGAAATGAATGTAAGTATATGTACCTATATGCAAGCACACTCAAAGAGGAATTTTCCATTTTCACTATCGCCTCAAGAATTTCTCCACTAATATGGGAAATGTAATTCCGTAGGGAGATTCTACGATCGATTCCAGGTAGGAAGGAGAAGGAGAACTAGATAGTTCGTTTTTTTTTCTTTTGGGAATGAATATTTAAACTTCCAGGATGGAAATGAAATATTGAGGTTTCTCTGACATTCACGATTGGGCAATGCAGTTTCAGAAAGCGTAAGTGATGCATAAATTCATGAATTTCGAATTTCAAAAAAGTGTTTCTACTGATCTGAAGAATCTACTGATAATATACACTGCGCAAAAAATTAACGCACATTATGGAAATCTCAAATTTATTCTACAACTGAAGGTGTTCTCAATGATAATTATTTTTATCAGAATTATGCATGCATATGTTATCCACTTTCAACGGTTTTCTTCAATACAAATGTTTTTTCCCAGCAGGAATAAAAAAAGATGATATTATCAGATTTTGAATGTATTGGCTCCATTCTGAAATCAGTTGTTCTCGATCAATTCTAGTGATCAATAGTTTTTCTTTCGTTTGATTTTCTACTCTCGATCGCTATGCAACACGAAACACGCAATTTGACCCAAGAGGAATGTGCCCAAGCGGTAGTTTTGCTAAGAAGAAGGTTGGACATACACAAGAATTGCAGAAAGGTTTGGAGTTTCCCATACAAGTGTGTCCAGAATGTTGCAGCGATTCAGGGAGACAGGTATGAATTTCCAAAGACCAGGACAGGGTAGACCACGGGTAACAACTGCCATTCAAGAACGTTACTTGAGAGTTTCTTCGTTGAGACAACAGTTTGCATTCGTTCGCCTCCTTCAAATTCAGCTTGAGCGAACTCATGAGGTGCAAATTAGCACTCAGACAATAAGAAATCGCCTCAGAGAACATGATTTAAGGCCTCCGTGTAGCGGCAAGAGGCCCAGCTCTTACCCCAGCCCATCGGGGCGCGTTTGGATTTTGCGAGAGAGCATATCCATTGGGAAGAGGCCGATTGGGAAAGAGTTCTCTTCACAGATGAGTCTAGATTCTGCCTCAACCATTGTGATCGACCTTCCCTTGTATACAGACGTCCACATGAAAGATATGCTCAGTGCAATTTCCTGAATACTACTGGTTTCGGGGGAGGATCGATTATGGTATGGGGTGGAATATCTTTGACTGCTCGCACAGACCTAGTAGTCGTTGATAATGGAGCTATGAATGCTGATAAGTATATAAGGAACATTCTTGAAGAGCATGTAGTGCCATTTGCCCCATACATTGGTGAAAATTTCATTTTTATGGATGATAATGCCAGACCCCATCGTGCGCGCATCGTTCAGGGTACCTTGAAGAGGTTGAAGTCTCTCGAATGGAATGGCCAGCAAGAAGTCCAGATCTCAATCCGATTGAGCAAGGGGTGGAAATACCAAGTATTAAATCACTTATCAGCATTTCAGTATTTTGAAAATTGTTCATTTCTCTTCTTTCACATAAGATTCGGTGAAATCCTGAATTTTTCTTTCATTTAATGTGTCTTGTTTCGTTCGAAACCTTTCCGAGAGAACATAAAAAATAAGTTATAAAGTCAATGTAGAGTTAACTTTCATTAAAATTGAGAATTTCAGAATTTTTTTGCGCAGTGTATTTGTACGAGTCAAAGACTCACCCTATCTATATTATAGGTTTTTCAGAGAAAATTAAACGAAATTATTCAAGATGACCATATTTATTAATTAAAGAGTACAAATTCAAATCAATGAGAACGTTTGATTGATCAACAATGCAGTTTCTGGACTTTTGACGATGGTGGTATGATCCCCTTCTATTATATGAACTGCAAGGGTTCGTTTGGAAGCCTGAAAAATAAATCACATGGTGAGATCGAAAACTTTCTCTTCGACACAGATTTCGAGAACGAAATCATCTATATTTATTCATTTATGGTAAAATTCTTCAGTCCGTCGAAACATTCAAACTGTTGTCCTAACAAAACACGTTTTTAAGCCATGGAAACCACAAAAACAAAGGATGTCTACGATCAATGCATGATCCATACGTTTCCTTAAACATTGTGGCCTTCTTAAATCACTTGTAATTAATTGCTATTAGACACTGATTGTCTATGGAACATTCATTAATAACTGGTGATTTATGAGCCAGTGCAGAGTCTGATAAATGCTATATATACTTACTGATAGTAGATCACACCCATCGTGTTTACTACATCCAGATGGTCTCAAAAGGTAAATTTCTCCAGACAAACACTCTTCGGATTGCCTGTATGAAATGATTTCCTTCAGTTTATCTCGAAGATTGGTCAGAGCCTTCTTGGCTGCTGCTTTGTCATTCAACCGTCCTGTGTATTCCTGCAACGCTAAGGCTACTCTGGAATCCCAGTCGGATATATGACTCAGTTTTTCTATGAGCTGAAAAAATCAAATTAATAACTCAACCACTAAGTCTTTCTTAAACTTACCGATGCTTCATTAATTTTGAAGTATCTAGTGATCAGATTCAATTCGACATTAGTGGCGTTTTCTCCTAGATGCATCAAAGCCATCTGTAAAGTCTTCGGCGCACCATCTATGAGATATACGTGAATGCTGGCCTTCTGTTGGTCCAGTATCCTGGCGATTTCCATGGTGAGCGCACCTCCCCATGAAACTCCTACAAGGGTGTACGGACCCTTAGGCCAAATTTCCTTCATGCGAGCCACAAATTCGTTCGCCAGTTCTGAAATACTTTGGTTCTGTTGAGAATATACAGCGCAATATGTTGGGTACAAGAGTTCCAATGCTAGTTCTCTGATTCGGGAATTGTCTGTCAGTCCTGGAATCACGAAAATTGGTGCTAATTCCCTTATCTTTCTTGGTCCAAGAGTGGGCAGTTGAATGAAGTCGGGCTTCTTGGGTGCTTTGATGTATTGTTCGGTCAGTTCTTCTATCGACGATGGAAGAATGTAGTCGAGTTCTGGAACAAACGGTTATGTCAGTTATTCTCAATCCATTTAGGTAACTAGGAAACTCACTTTTAAATAGGACAGCTGCAGTTTCTTGGTTGATATCCTCCACTTTATCATCCATAATCATGATATTCTTGATTTTGAAAGATAGAATAGTGTCCAGGCTGTGAAGGGCGACAGTGAAGTCCAAACCTTTATCGTATTGGATGTTGTAAGTGTTGAAACCAGCCTCGGCTCTTGCTTGGGCTAAACCAGCAGCACTGTTTATGAAATTGACGAACAACGCTTTCGGCGCTGTTGTACGCAGAGAATGGTCGATATACTGCACAGTTCTGTTGTCATGAGTTTTGGAAAGGTTGGTCTTGCTGGGTAGAAGGAAAACCATGTGGATCGTTCCTGAGTGAAAATATCTCATGAATAAATTATTTTGACATTCCCCTTAATCATCGGTTTCGAGATTGCTAGTTCATGAAGTGTGAAACCGAATTTTGTCGTTCTATAACCAACTGATCTAAATGCATCCATACTTTCCATCTTCTATACCAAGGTACCCCTTTCAATTATTATGATAAGAAGCGGTACAGAGACAGACAAATAACGTCTGCTTGTGCTCAACAAACTAAAGCCCCACCAGAATAATAGGTACTTCGTCAGTAGATGAATGCGCAAGTCGATGCATTTGAGAAAATGCTGTATGATTAGGAATGACGCCGAACTTACCAAGAGAATAAACTTCAGACAACAATTCCGTTGCTCCTTCTCTGGAATGAGGTTTGGTCTGCGATAGAACAATCTCAGCTCCAAAGTAAGAGAGTAAAAGTGACAAACGCCTGTTGATATGGGTCTGTTGTGGTTTCGAGTCTGAAGCAACAATAATCCTTCTTGCACCTCTAAGAATGAGCCATTCTGCTAAATCGGTCCAAGCTTCAGCACTTCCACCTGAAATTTATCAAATGATATCTGTGTGAATCTCTAGAAATTTCTGTGCATTACCGTAGATCAAGTACGAGCTCTTTCCGTCACAAATGAATTGGTTGGTATTCTTCACATTGAATTTGTTCATTTCCAGGGTGTTGTTGACTTTTATGACAGTCTTTCCAATATTTCCGTTATTTCTCATATTGCTGAAAGAAATATAAACATAATACGAATTCAGAATGTCTTCAATCTTCTGACTTACTTGAGTATCAACTTCACGTCCTGACTCTCCACAACCTTCCTGTGTAAAGGCCTTACAGCCAACTCTTCTAAGCCTTTCTGTACGCATTCCCTGATCTCGTTCTTGACGCTGTCATCTTCATTCAAAAGCTCATTGAAGTCAACAACGTAGAAAGAGATGTTCCTCAGGAAAACGAACATGCCTATAGAATTGTTCTCGTCAACGTCATATTTTCCATACTGAATGAACTTTCCGTAGTCTGCCAAGCATCCCATAGATGCTTGAAGCAGAGGACCGGAGAGACAATTCATGACTATATCAGCTCCTGCACCTCCAGTCGCTGTCAATAGGGCAGGCTCGAAGGTAGAGTCGTTGCTGTTGAGGATTTGACGATCTCTCAACTACAAAAACGATATGTGAGTTCCTCCATCTTTTCCAAGAATAGGGAAACTATTTGGTGAAGGTGCGTCATACTTACAAACACAAAATGCTTCTTCAAGAAAGCTCTCTGCATATCATTCGCTACGGTTGTGTAGATGTGACAACCATGTGTAGACGCAATGCAGATTGCAGCCATACCAATACTGGTGCAGCCTCCATGAATGAGGACGGTGTTACCAGCTGTGAGATCTCCTTTGTATTTCAAGGCATAGTAGGCCTGTAATTTGTAAATCGAAATAAACCATTTTTAAAGCAATTTATCAAAAAGGTAAAATAATGCAAACTTACACAAGCAAATGCATTCGGTACAGTGGCACCATCTTGAATATTCCATCCTTCTGGTATATCCCAGCAGAAAATGGGGTCAGGTACAAGTTTGAAGGTATCCTGATCAATTCTGGCCAATCCCATAACTCCTTTTCCGGAACTAGTCACAGCAGAGTAATCGATGTTACCTAGCTGCACAGGTTTGTAAACTGGGGGACAAATGGTCTCATCGACTGGATTCACACTCAAGTATTGAATGGTCTTGTTGTTGATGACGTTGGAAGTCAAAGAGAGATTCTGCAATATATTCTCTTTGAAACTGACAGGAACCGGTAGGTAAGTACCGAAAACATTGTCCTTCAGAACGGACAAACTGATTCTGTAGTTATAAATATTTTGATACAAAGAATCATTTGTATTTATTTCGTCGGATCTCTTGTCGAAGTTGAAGAAACAGCACACTTTGCTTAGATTGGGTACTGAACGGAGTTCTTGAACGAAATTCACAAGACCTTCGACAGGCATGACAGTTGACACGAGTAGAACACCATCTGGGTTAGAACTAGCAGCGGCTGTGAGTTCGTTGACCCAAGTCACAGAACCCCTGGAGAAGTCTTTGGTGCTCAGAGTCTCCCCTTTGACCAAGACAATGGTTGGTTTCTTTTGTGGTACCTGAAATTGATCAAAAAATGAGATTTTTCAGATAACCTAATTGTTATACCTTCACGTACCTTCCTCAACAAAGAGTAGCTAGAACTGCCAACATTCCACTGGGCTATTTGTATCAACTGGTTGTTGGATAGGATATCCTTGCTTGTTTTAACCAGGATGAAACCGTTGCTAGCAGCAGTAATCCTTGCCAGTTCGTCATTGATATGATCGTTGTAGATGAACAAGGAAGGATAAGCTTGTTGGATCATGACATCCTTGAGATTCGATGCTCTAGCAAGGTTGGGCTGCAAGTAACGGTTAACGTTACCATCTGCTTATATTGCAAAGGATACAAATTACTCACGTTGAACTTCTGATAATGCTTCAAAACAACTTTCAGTGGTTCATGCAATGATTTTTCTGTTTCAATATCTGTTATCATTACAGTTCCTACACCTTCAGTACCACTGTAGCTTTCTATAGCTAGATAGAGAGAAGCATTGAGAACTTCCTCCATTCCCTAAAATCATTTATGGTAATTATATTTCATCAATTTTAACTACAGGGTAAGTATTTACCGTCAGTGAATTAGATAATGGGAAAAATTCGATGGAATCATAAGATATTTCCCTTTGCCTCCTTGGGATGGAAGTAGACTGAATGCCGACCACTTGAATTCCGTTTGTAGCGAGTATCTGGGTGGAGTAGTTATAGTGGACGGTTAAGTCTACGGAAGACAATCAATTAAGAGGCTTTAATTTAAGTTTAATTAACATATACGTACCACACTTCTCAGAAGGAAGATCGTTCTGAGATAGGGCGATTTTTTGAATAGTTCTCGGCACTTGGATATCCTGATTACGTTCACCAGCCTGCAGCAAGTATTGTTGGAAGATACCTTCTAAGAACATGTGCCACTTTCCATTCCATTGCAGAGTACCAATGGAGCCTTTAGAAGAATACATAAGCAATGGAAATCGTCAAAAATTTATAAATATATCGATCAGATCAATACCACTCACCTTCCTCAGTGATTGTCAAATTTTTGATGGTTTTGAAGGGGCCTGAATATTTATATCCACGATGTTGGAATTCGTTATAGATATCGTTTCCTGACAATTGGACATACTCGTCAGTCAGCTGTATCTCAGTATCTTCCTGCATAAACTTATCAGTGGATAGTGGGAAAGTCATTTTTCCAGTAACAACAATTTCTCCATCGGCCAATACTTCGAAGGAACCACTACCTTTCTGTATCATAGCGTGCATAGCAACACCCCCTGTGAACACAATTGCATTTCGTTACACTGAGAAACTTTGAGGAATTAATTTCGTTGCTCACCCATCTTCGGAATGTTCAAACAGCTCCTGAAGTGGAGATTTTCGAAGACTACTTCTTGATGTCCACTGCTTATACTGGCGATGATTTGGGAAACGATGTTCTAAACATGAACACATACATTAATAAATCTAAAAAAAAATCCAAGAAAACGCATTTGCACATACCAAGTAAGCACTTGATGGTAGAATAACCTCGTCGTCAAGTTGGTGACCAACGAACTCCCTGAATTCTTCAGTGTTAAGAGAAACGTCAATGTTTCTCACACCATACAACAGAGAATTGATTTTGTCCTCCAAACCAGTTCTCCAAGTTTCGCTGTGCTCCCAATGAGATAGATTTGATAAACTTGGTGTTCCCCTACTGACTGGATAGTCAATCTTTGGATATAACTGTTGTATGTTCAAGTCCAAACCGGCCAAATACAACCTACATAAGAATTCAATCAATGCAATGTCGTCGAATGGTTTGTAAAAAATCTTACTTTCCAAGACTGTTGAATAAGAATTCTACAGCGCTTTTGCTACCACGTTGGGTCAATGGGACATTGGTACATCCAGGTTTCAACGACCTTTTAAGAATTGCTTGAAGAAGTCCATGAGGAGCTATCTCGATAAGTACTGAATCCTTAGGAATATGATGCAAACCTTCTTCGAAAAGCACAGAGCTAAGCAAGTTGTTTGTGTGGTATTCAGCTGAGGAATGTTTGGCTAAATCTGTTCCCCAGTTCTCCTCCAAGTTGGAAGTACTAATCCATTTAGGAGATCTCTCTACGGGGGTCGGAATAACTTCTTTGAGATAATTCAAAAGTAATGGAGCAGCAGGTTTGATGTATCTACTGTGGTAAGCGATGTTGGAGACGTTTACCAGCCTTGCGAAGACTCCTTCATCTTGGAGCTGTTTGACAAACTTCTCCATGTCTTCTGTTGGTCCTGAGATAGTTGAACTGTCTGGTCCGTTGTGACAAGCCACTTCTATACTTTCTGGACACTTATCCTTGATTTGGTGGTAACCCATTCCTGAGAAAATCAATGATTAATTGAAAATCGAATATCATGGTCATTATTCGCTTCTCATTTGATGTTTTTTTTTTCATCTCGACATTAGTAGAGTATTAACTTGCCTACAGCAGCCATCATTCCAGGGATCAACTCGGCTTCCAAAGATGCTTTTCCTCTGGAATAAGCACACATGATCATTTGCTCAGCTGTCACACAGCCATCTGCATAAGCACAACCTAATTCTCCTACTGAATGCCCGATGATACCATCGGGAGTGATACCAAGAGAATGCAAAACATCTGTCAAACCAATCTGAAATGAATCAAGTTACTGAGGAAACAGTTGTTTTGTAAAGGTTTCACAAGTCACCTGAATGGCTGCGATACCAATGAAAGAATTCAAGATATTATCGAAAACTTTCTTGTCTGGGTTTGTTATAACAGATATCAAATCTATTCCTTTCTTTGCCAGTAATGCTTGACATTTTTGGATTGCAGCGTTGAAAACTGGTATCTTCATCAGGTCACTAGCCATGCCAGCCCACTGACTGCCCATACCAGAGTAGACGAACCATATTTGACGTTTGTTTCCCAAATGAGTCTAAAAAATTGCGTTAAATAGACTTCTGGATACATTGAAATTCAAAATTTGTTCTCACTTCAGATTCACATTTCACATCTTCTGCGCCTTGAAGCGAATAACCACGGTGCAGATGTCCAAGAATTGGTTTTGAATATACTCCTTGTACCAGAGACACATATTCGTCATTTATGCCTTCACGTGTTTTGAACTGAAAAGAATATTTTAGTCATATTCACTATTAATTGAGCCAAAGTTTCATGGTGAGTCATGGTACATACGACTTCTAAGATATTTTTGATGCCTTCTTCTGTTCTCGTCGAAGCCATAAGCAGTCTTGGCAAATCATTGATCTTAGCCGGCAATTTCTTTGGATTAGCCTTGAGTAAGATGTGTCCATAGTAAGAATCCAGACCTATAGCATTGACGGCTATATATTTTGGATTCCATTTTCTATTTTCAGTGACGACTTGAATAGAGCCATTAACCAATGCAGGAATTTCAGGATTTGGTTTGCTGTATTGAAGGGTAGCAGGAATAGTTTCAGTTTCCAAGGCTATCAAAGACTTAACAATACTGAACATGGCAGATGAAGCTTCACTGTGACCAGTGTTTGGTTTCACGCTTCCGATGAGTAAGGGTGTTTTACGATTCTTGCAGAAAACTCTCTCCAAAGCAGCTATTTCCTTCTTATCAGTCTCCTGCGAAAGATTTTTGGTTGAGTTTATAACGTTCATACTATAAATTCAATGCTTACTTTGATGGCTGAACCGTAAGCTTCCACGAATTCCACTTCTTTAGGGTCTACCTTAGCAGTTTCATAGAATTCAGACAGGAATTCAGTTAGATTATCGACATCTATATCTAACAATTTGCCTTCACGTTGACCATCAAAACGCGTTGCAACATGTACGATATTAGCGTAGGATCTTTTCGCTTCTTGGGCTCTCTGAACGAAGAACACTACCACTCCATCACTTCTAGCATAACCAGTAGCTAAAACAGACAAGATATAAGAAAAAAACTTTATTCGAATAGAGAAAGTGTTACCTTCTGCATCGAAAGATTTGTTACTTCCATCGGGAGATAGAAGTCCCATATCACCGTATAGGAACTGAAACTCTGAGTTCAGAGCAAGGTTGGCAGTTCCAACAATGCAGGCTTCACATTGGCCGGTTTTAATTGCATCGAAAGCAATTCGAAGAATTTCAATTCCACTAACCCAGTTGCTGTCATACGCCACACTAGGGCCTAAAAAAATAATTTATTCACGCTTTTGTAGAATTAAAGGAAAGTAGGTGTTCAAGATTGTCTGTTTCGGACTCATTGATAATTTTCAGGAAATATTTTTCAACATTTGTAATTCTGTAAGAAGGTTTCCGTTATAGCTAACAAATTGCCGTTTGTTCCAGCAAATTTTAGGAATATCTAACTTGGAACCCCCGTTGTACAGACAGAACGTTTCAAAAAACTCAAAGGAAGTGCTGCCACATTTTAAAATTCTTATTTTTTTTAAATGGAACACCCTACAATATAGGTACAGAATGGCATCTTTTAAAAGCTCTTTGAATGACGCATGAAACCATATATCATCGCTCACTTGAAGCTAGTTTTCAAATTTGTTGGATGATTTGAAAAATAGTATCAGCTGAGTTTTTCGAATCTAGTTTTCTGAATTTTTCTGTTTCAGAGCAACAGAAAGGAGCATAACTAAATATAAGTTATTGGCTCGTACCATTTTTTTTATTTTGATATGTTTTGGATTATGCTTTTTATTTCTTTGGATAACAGGAAAACTCCGAAAAATTTAATACTTATATGTATATGTTTGGATTGGGCATGTAAAAAGTTTTCGAAAGATGCAAGTTAATATAGAGTGTCTCATTTGAAAAAAAATCTGTTTATACAAATGAAGAGAAGATAGATATAGTCAGTTTGTTGACACTAACTGCAATCGACAGCTATGAAACTATAATAGCGCAAATATTGGAATATTTCTTCTGAAAGTAAGCAATATTATGAGTATGAGTATATGAGAACTTATTTATTCAGAAAAACTTCAATGATTTTTCTGGGAGATACGCGTGTCAAAAGTTGACTTTCAGAAAATTCTCGAAAAGGTGGGGTCAGTCAAAACATCGTCAAGACCGAACGGCTAGCTCAACATTAAGCTATCAGAACAACAGTTGATGGAATCTGAACGCAAAATAATTTGAGGCTAATTTATTTTTCAGGTGCAAAATGAGTTCAACTTGGAGTCACAGATGGGATGAAAATTGAAAGAAATCCATGACAGCTTGATTTATTCTTCATATCTGCAAAAAAACCATTGAACCTGATCACCTGATGAATTCTTATGAAGAATTGATTTGAATTTTGAATAATGACTGAATGAGGTGCATCGTTCATCGGACATATTTTATTCATGTAGGAAAAATATTCAATAGGAATGAACATCTGATTTTGAATAATAATTATTATACACCTATTGTGTACTAACATTGTTGTTCAAGGGTTATGAGTGAGTTTGAACCGGATCTGATTTACAATCATTAAGTATATTGTGAGGATAGTATTATCAATAGAAACTGTTCATCAGATAGCACTCCAATATTGCAACAACCTTCCACATCATAATTCTAAAACCAATAAGTATCAATATCCGATCTGCTAGTACCTAATTATTTCTGAAAAGTGTCTTTCAAACAAAATTACGATATGAAGTGTGATTCACGAAGACCGTTGGTTAAAATATTTCAAGTTAATATTGTAAACGACCAACGTACCTTTCAGATTCAACCAGTAAGACACTCTGTTAGGCATCATAGCCCTTGAGTGGCCAGTAACACCAAAACCACTAACGACTGACTCCAAGAATAAATTGTCGTTTTCTCCTACTGTAGAACCCATGAAGCAACCAATTCTGCGTCCTCTGATGTCGGCAGGGTTGACACCTGTAAGTAAAACAGTTAGAGAGCTGTTTAACACGGATAAGAGAATAAGGGACTTACCAGCATCCAACAGAGCCTCAAAAGTTCTTTCCAGAACAAGACGCTGCATGGGGTCCATGTATGTACATTGCTGACGATGGATTCCAAAGTAAGCATTGTCGAAATTGCCCACATCGATTTTTCCTATGACATTGGTGCATCCACGTTCACCTGAAGAAGTCGATAGTTTCATATCAGTCAAAAAAAAAAAGAGATTCAATGGAAGCTGAGTTCTTTCAATTCACATCATAGTGGGCTAATTTGACATTACCGTATTTCCAACGATGCTCTAGAAGAATTTCGTTGTTCAAAAGGCGCTCCTTCAATTCCTCAATATTGCTCGCCTTCGGGAACAAACCACCTACTCCAGAAATGGCTACTTCAAATTCGTTCAACTTCATTGTGGCTGAAAAATTATTTGAAGGATTTTTACCAAAAATTCAACTAATCAACTTATTCATCATAATCAATCAGAAACGCAAACATACTGTAGGTATCCCATGAAAATGATAACCTACCACAAATGCATCATTTACAAAACCTACTTAGAGTTATACTGCTCCACAAGGGTTAGGGAGTTTCAGAAATTTTATGACCGTTTCAAAAGTTGTGGATTATTGTTGTCTACCAAATGTTTTTTTATGAGTAATTGTAATGAATCTTCGCCATCAACATCTCAATTGACAAATTTATAAAGTAAAAAAAAATTGGTTGAATGAGACAGCCGCTGAAATTTCTGTGCTAATTTAAATCGAAAACAAGCACGCCAAAAACCATAGGACTAAAGGTGATGGTAACATTTATCTACATATTATTGACGTATTATACAGTGCGCGTAAAAATTATGGAACAAATTCATTTTCTCAGAAGAAAAATGTTTGGCAACGAAATCCTGAAACAGGTCCATTTTGTTTCGCTTTTACCAAATTTCATGAATTTTTGAAGGATTTTTGTTGAACCCTGTGCCATCCCCATTAACCCTCTAAATTTTTCATCATGTGGTCATGTGGTACTTTTTTGGCAAGTTCCTTATATCTTCTGTACAGGCGTGTAGAAATTTTCAAGAATTTTTGTTTTTAATTAGTTAGTCCAAAGAGGTTTTCAGTATGTGAACTTTGTCATAGCTCATTTACTTTGAGACGATGGTACCTGATGAAATTTGTCACCGACTGAAAGTCGATCATCACAGTTTTGTTCATGTACAGGGTGGGCAAAATTGGTGATACCTGAATTAGAACTTTTTCTACCTTCTTTCTGCTTTCTTTTGTTTTCGAGTTATAGGTCCAAATTAAAATTTCAACTTTGGTCATTATCTCCGTTTCTGTTCAAATGAAAACATTATACAGACACTTTTTTGATACCAATCCAGGGGCGTACTATGATTTTTTCCAACAGGTATATTTGCTGAGCTATAACATAAAGATGTATTTTTTCTTATGAAAAAAGTAGTTCAAAATGACTGAAGGGTAATGTATAATATATTTCTGAAATGGTAAAAAAAAGCGATTCTTTCTAGGTCATTTCAAACTACTGTTTTCATAAGAAAAAACACAAGTTTATGTTATAGCTCAGCAAATAAACCTGTAGGAAAAAATGAATTGCTATCAAAAAAGTGTCTGTATTGTGTCTTCATTTCAACATCCTAGCACAAACAAAAACGGAGATAATGACCAAAGTTGAAATCGCCAAATTTAAATTTTGGCTCAAAAACAAAATGAGAGGAATGCAGTTGATGGTAATATTAGTTTCTCGAAAGAAGACGGACATGAATGGTACATTCATTTTTCTCTATCTCGTTGGGTTAAAAAGTTGTAGTTCAGGTATCAGCAATTTAGCCCACCCTGTACAACTTTCGTCCCCTTACGAACCCAGAACCAGAAATCTTTCTTTGAATCGAAACATTTTATCGAAAAGTTTCAACTTTCAACATTCTAATTTTTCACGTGTGGGGGGAAACTGTGGGTGGACTTTCATTCGGTGACGAATTTCATCAGGTACCAAAGTCTCAAAATAAATGAGCCATGACAAAGTGCACATACTGAAAACACTTGGAATTAACAAATAAAAAAAAAAAAATTTCTTGAAAATTTCTGCACGCCTGTGAAGAAGATACAAAGACCTTACCAAAAAAGTACCCACTTCCCTTTTCAAAAAATTTAGAGGCTTTATAGGAATGGCACAGGTTGCAACAAAATTCCTTCAAAAATATATAAAAATTTGGTGGAAGTGAAACAAAAATTGACCGATTTCAGGGTTTTGTTGCTAAATATTTTTCTTCTGAGAAAATGAATTTGTTCCATAATTTTGACGCGCACTGTATGCTATTGGAGTTCTTGCCTGTATGTGAGACAGTAAAATAAGAAATACTGCTCTTCGAGAACGACTTGTGAAGAGAAAACTGACTTATTTCACACAAAGATCATCTCACAAGGTTGCTAAAACATCATCACTGCAGTGATGAATGTTATAGCTTTTTATAACTGTTTTCTTAGAAACTGGGTTCTCACTGAAAATGCAACTTAGCGTGGGCATTATCTTGGATTGTATTCTTAAAATAAAAATTCATTGCACTTCTAAAATCTCATAGAATGTGCTGAATTATTGTGAATTTATATTTGAAAAAAATTCAGTCTTTAAGGTTAGTCAGTAAGAATATTTTTACATCAAAATCTACTCTCAGTTATTTTTTTTTTGTTAAAAATCCATCTAAACATTTTGAAATCATTTGCATCATTCTCAAATTTTTTTTCGAACACATGTTTTTTCCAAAAAAATTAAATTTTTTATGTATTTTGCAATGCACTTAGGTATTTGAAATTTTTCGATTATACCATTTTTTTCAGATTGTTCCTATATTGTAAATCACATCATTTCAAGGTGATTCTTCAGAAGACTTTTTCCACTGTCTATTCACTTACCTGAAATGGTAGTAAAATCCAAAATATTCACAACCTGAGCCCACAAGCACAACTGAACGATAGGACCCAATCGAAGAGTTTTTTATAAGTCTTTCCAGAACTCATTCATTTATGTATGAGACAAAGAGGAAATTGCGATCTTAGGGGTCAGCATAACAATATCCTATTCATATAATTTAAACACCAAAATGTTGGTTGACGAAGGGTTTGAAGTGAATTCTGTCATTAACCTTTTTTTCCTCATTCCCCGTCACAGGATATCAATGCGTATACCTAATGATTGAATATTTTAATTTATTATCCTGAAATTTGAACACTTTCGTTGGATGCTTTTGAGAGAAACTGAAATTGATTTCGATTTATGTGATATTGAACTATGATTTTCTCAGAAGCAGTTTGTGCAAATGAAATATACATTTCTCATCTCTGGATGCGTTCTAGAGCGCTGCATATCACATTATAGTTGTAGTTTATAACTTGGATAAAACATTCTTCAAGGAATTTTTCCATAGGTACATGATTTCTGAAATCGATGGATGGAAATTCTATAAAATTCTATTTGCTTGTAAGTAATCGTAAAAAATATGATGTGGTTCAGAAGAATTTCCTCAGAACGCAGTCAGTCACCCGATGAAAAAATCAATTCGTTTCTATACAAAATTCCAGGAATATAAGAACAATAACATTCCTTATGAGGTGAAAATTTCATTGACTTAGGCTACACATAGGCATTTCAACCCATGTTGATGTTGACCCCCAAAAATATTAACGAACAGGAGAATAATTTCAACGCTTCAATCAGAAATCCGATAGATCTGCGATTTTAACGAATGAAGAATTCATCTTCTTCAAACATGTATTAGCTACAACTTATCGAAATGTACCATATAGATGAATATTAATCCACTTACCATTATTTTAGGTTTCACCTCTCGGAAAAAACAATTTCAAGGTCAATTTTCAAATTTAATTAGCCAACTTTTTTATACAGATGTTTTTTTAACTGGGGTTTTTTCCTAAGCTCTTTTATCATGGGCAAAATTGTATGGTACCCCGTTATGCTCATATACATGCTTTAATTATTGTTTGATGTTGAAAATTGTTATACTCTTTGATATGAAGTGAGAAGGTTTTACATGTTTTACAATACTTGTTCAGACACCAGGGTAGTTCACTCATACAGATGTTATAACATCTGTGGCCCCAAGAAAAAAAAATTGGAAAAGTACCTACTCCTTGACTGTGTAATATCATTTTTGAGGTTCTTGGAGAAAATTGGAGAGAAATTAGAGGAATTATTTCTGGAATACAGGATTTTTTTTTCATTTCTTATTTGAATTTTCTATAGTGATGAAATAGGTATATATTAGTTCCCCTATTTGCCCTTTAACGTGAATTTTTCAGGAACTTTAACTTTAAGTCATGTTAGGTATATGTCTGTTACCTTGACTTTGAGGAAAAAATCTCACAAAAACTTTCCTATTTCGATTTTAGTTTTCACAAAAAAAACCTTGTTTTCTTACAATACTGATTCTTTTCCTTGTAACAGACCATGTCTCATCAATCATACGTCTAATATTATTATTGCTACTACTTTTTTTCCGAGATATTCAAGAGGCAGGTAACGAATTTAATGATAACAAAATTACATTCGTTACAAAATTCTCCGCTTCCAATAAAAAGACAAATTGATGTAAAAAGATGCTCAAAGTTCTGACCATGTCAAGGCATTTGTTCGAGCGTTTCAGCGATGCTTCCGCGTTGGTGTTTTAAATAGTGGATGATTTCATAAAAAGGTTATTTACAATTCAAAACGAACGCATTATATGCGTTGTATGATGCAGTCCTGTTTATAATAAGTAAGGATTTTCTCAATTTCTCGGTTTTCTGACCGTTTTTAAGTAAGGTACCAAAGCTCTCTTCATTCTACTTGAGGTATCTCTCAGTGATGCCAACAGGAGTCTAAAATGAAACGAGACTCTCATATAATGTCTAGTACTTCACAACTAAGATCCTTTAATTTCTGGCCTTAATCGACTCTGCTTCTGAAGTTGTAATATCAATAGGTATCATAAAAAATATCAAGAAGTATTTGTTCACCCTTTTTTTTCAAACAAAAAGTTGATAAAAAATAAGCGAGGAGAATAGTAAATAGGAGAAAAACAAAAATGAAGTTTTCAATATTTTTGAGAGGAATATACTTATTCACCACCCGTTTTCCAAGTACCTACCATAAATATCCTCGCTATAATCTTTTAATACGATGCTACTCTCCTAACTTAGTTTTACTCAACTTTTTTATCGGATCATAAACAAATAGGACGTAATTTTTCTTAGATTCGAATCAACCTCGATTGCAATTTAAGGTGGGTTACACATATCGAACTATCCTACATCATGCTCTGGCGTAACTACACTTTGTTAGTAGAGTATAGTCACATTCAGAAGGGAATTTTACGGATGATCTCCATCAGTTTTTTATAGAAAGTGGTATATTAACAATGGTTTGCACTTAAATCATCAAGTGCCTAGTTAATGTTCAGAAGAATTGAAGAACAATGAAGGAACTGTTTTTACTAGCTACAAAACTTGGAATGAGGAGAAATTTCAAATTATAGAGCATAATATCACTGAATTCAAATAGTCTTCCATATATCAAAGCATCAATTGAGTATTCATCTAATATACCTGAATGCATCAGATCTCTCGAACTCAACGAATTCCAAAAGATAGTTGAGGCTAAAATACACTGTCCTAAAATTGAGGTGGATAATTTGTGTACAAGTAAAAATGAATGAAAGGAAATTAAAAAGATCTGGAGCAGCAAGACGGCTTTATAAGAGCGCAACATAGTAGAGGAATTAACTAAATATAGATTCTACCATTTGTACCTGATGGTGTTTTAGGGCTTAAAAAGAGTACCTTAAACCAAGGTTTAATCTGAGGTAACTCTGAGATGGACTGGAGCCTTCTCCATAAAATTTTGGCCCAGAGAGGCAGTGGGCCAATCAATTCGTTTAATGCCATTCATTTTTATGCGGTCGTGTACAATTCAAGCTCTTCCACTAGTATACGATAGCGTTTCCATGCTCTACTAACT
This sequence comes from Coccinella septempunctata, assembly GCF_907165205.1. Lineage (NCBI taxonomy): Eukaryota > Metazoa > Arthropoda > Insecta > Coleoptera > Coccinellidae > Coccinella > Coccinella septempunctata. Next base: position 21,626,682 of record NC_058196.1, read on the forward strand.
ACACTTTGTAGAACCTGGAGACGGTAAACAAATTATGTTGATTTAAACCTTCGTAAGAAACATACTGGTTTTTTCAGTTAGAAGGCATGTTGAATTGTAACAAGTAATCCACAATTGATACTATGCAGTACCAGATGATAGCCCAATTGCACATACACACACGGACCACACACAAGAATATCGCACACCTACAAGAAAATGAGTTTCTTGATTGTATACTTAAATTATTGCCCTCAAGCAATTCACTCATTCAAGCAAATATAGATTTGATAATTAATGAAACTCCATTATCAGATTTCAACAATTCAATTTATTTGGCCCTAAACATAGAACGACAAACTATAATATCAACAGACATTTTCAATAATAGATATGAAAATAAATTCAGCGCTGTTACTCAATTTTTCGAGAACACTGAAGAAGATATGATAAATATTGAGCAAAATATCTAATTAAATAATGATCATTACCGATATGTTGACATGATATCAATGATAATAAAAAATCATATAATTGGAGTAACAGCATGCAACTACACTAATACAACAAATACATAGTCGTGTTGTGTTTAATGAGCAAAAAGCAGTATAAGTTGCCTTACATTTAGATATAGAATAATTAATTCCTATTCTTCAGGACGTCTCAAGTCCTTATGGCACTATTGTTTCAAACAGATGATTAAGCAGCTTACAATAAATTCTATATTAAGTACAAACCCATTCTAGGAGAAACAGAAATTATTTCTGAGCCTTTCAAGTGGTTTTAATTTTTTACGAAAATACCCATGATATGGATGTGGTTAATTGTAATTAATAACACAGGATGTCCCGCCAATCTATACCGACTCTTTTTCGCCCCATATTCTAGAATCAATATAAAAGCTAACAATATTAATTAATATTATTAAAAAGTAAGTAATAAAAAAAAACGAAGTAAAATTCGAAAAATTCAACGAAACTTATATCTTGAACAATTTTTCAATCTATTCTCGTTATTTCAATACTTCAGCAATACACAATACTCGTATATCGTTATGAAAGTATGATATGACCCCATGATTTTTACACAGGAATTGCTGACAGGATTCTATCAAATTGTCAAACATAATGGCCCATGTTTTATACCCCTATAATTCCTGAGATAAAAATGTTATCAATTCACAAATAAATGGAAAAGCGATAACTGTACAGAGAATAATCTTTTCCATTTTTGTACAGAAAGATGGCTCGTAATTGTTGTTGTAAATTAAATCAATGGTGGTACAATGGATATCCTGTGTATTGAGGAAAAATTCGAAACTTTTACTCAATTCTTGTTTTCGCTTTCTCCTAGAAATGTATAGACATAAGACATTTCCCGACATGACTCCAGTTAATTTAACATTCTTATACTTGTTGCAATAAAAACGTGAACAAATATAGCAACTTCTTAAATTATTGAAAATATCACCCTTAAAAACGTTGCCAATCTGTATTATAAAAGGTGCCATCATACATCCATAAGTTATTTTTGAAGAAATATTTTATCGACCCTATTAATGTGCTGACAAAGTTATGAGTCTTGCAAAAAATTCTTAGATAGAAACTACTTAGAAATGTTAAATTGCAAAAAATATTGTTGGATCCTGATACTGGATTCGATTCCACAATATTCTACCTAATTTCACAATCTTCTAATTATTTTTATGACCCTGTTTTTTTAAAGGCTATAAATTATATATGTATATCTTCATTTCACTTTACTTGATTGTAATTTTGTTCCGATACAGGGCACGATAATACGGCTAGCATGTTGTGGGTACAGTATCCCTGATATGAAACATCCAAGGGAGTTGATATGAATTCTTCAAAAGTTCAGAGACGAATCATGATTTATGTCAACATATTTTCGAAACTTATAAAAAAAAAATTTGAAGATAAGTTTATTCATATTAGTTAAGTTTTATAATTATCGATATCCATGCTCACAATTAATGTTTCCAGTCAGAAAATATGTTTGTATTCGTCAGATGACCAAAAAGTATCTCGAGTAATTACCCTTTTGAAACATAAAAAAGGAAAATCGTAAACGAAAAAATAAAACTCCTTAACATGAGGTATCTAACCACGACACATGTTTCGCTATCACAGTAACAACTTCAGGAGAGTTAAAGTAAACTGAATTTTTCCTTTCTGTCAGCAATATTTATATATTTTTATCACTTCTTCGATCAAGAACTAAAATGACGATAATACTACTGGTGTATAGAAATTGCATGTGACATTGAGGGAAAACAATCATGGCAATTATAATTCCAAAAATATCGTCATGTAAGAATATACATAATCATGTATATTTGTTCTGGAAACTTCCTCTAGATGAGTAGAAGTTGAGCTCATTGCTTGTTTATACCTTTTCGTTCTTCATCAAATAATTCAGTTTACGTTTACCCTCCTGAAGATGCTAGTTTGGGAGCGAAACACATGTAGTGGTTGAATAACTCAAGTCACTGAAGATTACACAATTCAGTTTTTAAGTTTAACTATGGATTTTCATCAAGTATCGGCCAGATCACTTCAATATGAGAAAAAACGTCTTTATATCTGTCACATTCTTGCTGCAGATACTCAATAAAAGATTAAAGCCGTCACAACACGACAACTAATCGCTAGCCGACATTAAGGCCCCACTATACTATAACCATTAAGCACGTAAGTCAACAATTTAATATTCCACTCTTGGAGTGTTGCAACTATCCGATAGAAGCATTCAATCGTCTTAAAATAAAGTGACTATCACTCAATTCTAGAATCTATTCGAAAGATCAATTATTTTTCAAAATTATACGATTCTTTGTATATTCTATGGATATAGTCGAAAATTTGGCACATAAATATGAAAAATTCATAATTTTTATCAAAGAACACCCAATAACATCGAAAGGGATAACAATAGATTGTCCCTATTATAGTCAATTGTTAATTTTCAACAAAGATAAACGAGTACTACATAAATAAGATGGAAAAAGACTAGATTATATCACTAACGAATTTATATTCACAATTTTGACAGTGAAACCAAGGCTCTAAGCAGAGTCTATTCAACATAACAATCTACAACAAAAAATTTGGCCTTAATCAAATCAAGCGCATCGGCTTCTATACGATGAATACTAAATACTACTAATACTTCAATTCCTTCTCATTTCAATGTTAATTGCAGACAACAAGAGTGCACATATTTTATTCCAGATGAATTGAAAATACTTTTGCTTCGCGCCTTGGTTTAAGTTGCAGTCTGACTGCTTTTTTCAAAGAAAAAACAATCCATTCGGAAATTTCCAAATGATTACTGTTTCATATTGATGATTCTGATAAACTTTCTTAAATTGGCCCTTTTTGAGATGCTTGTTTCTATTTATTGAGTTCACAAATCATACTGGAGCAATCCTTCAATTTGAATCTAACTTATATTATCAGTTCAACAGTTTTTGCATATAAATTTGGGAGCTTTCTTAGGGCTGCTGGGTATCAGGGTATCAGAGAGTATAAGTCACAGATATGTAACTTTAACAATGTGATGAACTGTTCAGTTCTCATCTCATACTTCGAATAAGTGCATGTTTCATCTCTAGTGATCACAGTAACTATCTAATATTAACAAACTAACTTTGATCATTCGATCATTCAAGAGATCTCAATTATGTCAATATCATGAAGATAATATTTGGAAAGAAGCGATTCCAAGTTTTGCATTATTTGAATGCAATATTTGTGTATACTAGTATACTCCATTCAAGAATGATTGAAATTTAGGGTGGCTATGGAGATAATAAGAAATATGTTGATGAAGGCCCATTCAATCAAATTTTGAGTTGCCGAACTCAGGTTGGTAATGGCAATAAACAATGAACTATAGACAAATTACATACAGAGTGGGCGATAGAGAAGGATACAGCAGCTCTGTAGGTCGGTAGAACCGAATTATATGAAATCGCTTGGATAAGTCAATTTTTGATTTCAGAGCCGATGTTTCCTTTTTAATGGCCCACTCTGTATTTCAGTTCCGTAATCGAAATTACTAAATTATTGGTGGTCTTTTCTGACCATGTATTGAGCAGGGTTTGGACTTTCAATGCCTACTGTGTCAATAATAATTCTTGAATGGACCATACAGGATGTCCCACGGTTGGTGTAGCTTATTAGATTTTTACGGAGAACGGATCATAGAGGATTGTTCTGAAAATTTTGGTCCTTGGGTTTAACGCTTCTGATCTATCTGCCTAGAATATTTACAATGTTGCACGTTGCCGCTTATGAGAAAAAATACTACAAACTTCCCTATTTCATATATAGCACACCCTACTTATTCTTTTTTCGCTTCTCTATCCTCATTTTCCCGATTTTTGTCTAGTACCTACTTTCCTATCCCTATTCCTGTTACTTTCGAAGATATTGACCCTAATATATAACCAAATTCCCTATATCCGTTCTCTGTAAACGTCTCATCTGGGGCACCCTGTATTTATATCAAATGAACGCAATGCGGTGTTCAAAATCAGCATTATCGCGCCTCACACTGAGCTCCTAAGAATGCACTTATCATTGGAAAGCAATGAATAATGCAATGCGAATCAATAAACATTTATTAATTCAAAATCATTCAATCTTTGGTTTCGTTATTTTCCAGCGATTCCTTGGAATGCTTCTATCCCAGTTGGTAAATATTAAACATAAAAATACTGGAAAAAATAGTATATGAATAACGAAGCGAATGCTTGGGCTGGATCATTTTGGCACTCATCAATTAACTATAGGTATGGAAGTTGCAGTCAAACAGCCACAGCCTGAGTAATTTGATATCGCTTGAATAATGTATTTGGCCCAGATCACTCACTATCGACTTACCAGACAAAAAAACTGGTAAATATTTCTTGAATTAAATAATTAAAAAAATTCGTCACTATTCAACGAGTCTACTTTCTTAGTGCGAATGAGAAATTGCTCTTCAATTTATTGCCCATTTTTTCAGTTTATCAAAAGTTTAACGGAGCGATTACAAGTTTCAGAAAAGGCACTTCCTAGTGTACTTTTAAAACGATTCTTTCCCACCATTCTTAAAATATTTCAAATAACCCTATGTACTTTCATATTGCACTGATATTATTTTTCATGCAGATTCTTTGAAACTAGCCCCAAAGCTGTACTGTAGAAAACAGGTATAGTTATTCAGTTTCATATTGACTTTAAGGATTGAAATCAAGATTAGAATAAGGATGAGCAAATGATAATATTTGTCAAACATTATGGTGGAATGTTTGCTTGTACTAAATTCAATTCAACAAACTTTTCTTCGAGTTTCTTCTCACTTGATTCGAGAAATATTTTGATATGAATTATAGATTAAATGGTTTGATCAGGACAATAAATTAAGAAGCTTTTTTCTATAACTATATACAATTCCAACGCCTAATGAAACAAAAATAAATTAGCATATATATAACAATACTGCAACGATGTCCTAACCTAATGTCTTTTGGTTGCGGTATAATTATATTCGAAAACACAACACACTCACCTGCGATTGTATCTAAATATATTCATATAAATATGATATATAAAAAATTAAAAATAACAAATCTTTGGCTTGTTCCCCGTTACCAATCTTTTAAGTTTAAATAACCATCATAATAATTAATGACAATCGTATTGTCAAAATTTGTAAGAATCTCACAGATATGAATTCTTGGTGGCGTCATTGGTGCCATCATTGTTATTGGGGATATGTGAATGGCACCCAGTTAGGTGGATGCCAAAACCAGTCCAGTTAATGTATCGGCGCTTTCACAATGTGGTTGGGTGCAATGTAATGATACCCTGGAAGTGGCAAACCTGCAGTCTCCATGGATATCCTGAAGGAAAAACAGAAAAGAAATGATTACTGACCACTTCTTGAGAACTAGGACTAAAAGATGATGTAGGTGAGTTACTTCGAAGGTCAGTGGAGGCAAAGGAAAAGAGCTAAGCCATTTGATCCGGGACAAGGGTAATCATATAGGATGCCCCAACTTAAACCCCCACTAAAACTAGTCACGCTTATTATATTGCCAAAAGCCAAAACCCTTTTTTCCTTTTTGAGGATGGTATGTGTCGAGTGAATGTGTTTTAAAATTCTTATTGTGAACAATAAAATCGAATGAAAAATGCTGCTCTCTTGTTTCTTCTTTTACTGTAGTCATTCTTCATATCAGATAGGTATTGTTGTGAATTATAGAAATGGAATGTCGATCCATATCTAGACAGATGGGAGAGGAGACTTCTGTGCAAGTTGCTAATCAACAAAAGTAATTTAACCACTATACATGTGTTTCGCTACCACTGTAGCATCTTCAGTTGGATGGAGTAGTTTATCTTCACCCAAATGAGGATGCTATTATGATGATGTAATTAGTTTTCTAACTGAAGATTGTGCTGATCACCTGATTTCACGTCTAAATTTTTTCTCATATCGAAGACATCATTTGTAGCTCCAATAAGTCTTTGGGTTCTCTTTTGCGCAACTGCAGATAATTCTCCAATTTTACAGCTATAAAATCATTGTATATAGGTATTTCTATTAAGTGCGCAGATAACTCGAATGCTGAAGTGTGGCGGGGAATCCTTATCAAAATTCTAAATGCATATCATATCAGCGTTGAAGTCTGTTGGAAAAAATTTGTAATATCTGTATTTTAGGAAGTATAAGATTTATCCGAGTATCCCTCATTGCTCAGCGAGTTTGAATTAAACTAGATTCAGGAAAATTGCTGATGTCACTTTTGCATTTAAATTGATTAATAACCGTATTGATTCAACATCATGAATTACTCTTCTTGATTTCAGAGCGTCTCGCCTTTCTTCAAGATACAATTTAACATTTAACGCAGGATTAGTGCTCCGACTTCTCAACGCCATTTCCACAGTCCTGTCGTTTCCATGTGCAAGAACTTAAGCTATAAAATGTCGCCATATTTCCAATGCTGGATTTAGAAGGCAATTATTGTATGCGCCTGATCAGAGGTTAACGTAAATTTTTACTGCCGACGGCGATGATTCAGTTTGTTGTTTTCGCTCATTTTTTATAATACTTCATTACACCAGTAAATGGGATTATGCCTGCTGGATGTGATTTATTTGAATAAATAATATGTGTAGCCGTAGCCGCAATTGGCCACACTGTTTTTGCGACGCTCAAGCACATTTTTCAAGATAAATTGCCATCGAAGATTAAATGAAATGATGGTTTCTATAAGTGTTGAATTGATGTCAGCAGTCGATAAGGTGAAGGAATTACCTATATCCCAGCGACATCTGACCGGAAACGAGGTCCAAAACTCCATTCAATTTTCTAACTCTCAGAGTGAAGATAGCATCATGTACTTACATCGCACGAATCGTATAGGTATCATGCGATAATAAATCAGGGAAAGAGAGAGAGCGCGAAAAATTTCGAATTCGTGGTAGTCACTCACCGGACACCTATAAAGTATATGGATACAAATAATATTACATACATAAATGTATATCTGTGAAAGATACAACTAGGACGTCTAAGATGAAAATAAACAAACAGATTCAGAGATAACCAAAAAGGAAACAATCTGGCAAATGTCAAGGTAGATCATATATCGACTTTAACGATTTACCCCTTAGCGGTCACTTATTTTCTTTCTCAAGTTTTTATAAATGGCAATATTTCGGTATACAGGAATGTTATATCACTTTGAAAAAATCGTTTTTTGTGACCAAACTACGTGTTGCTTAGACGAAAAGAAATATGTAAGTTAATTATCATTAAATAGGCCAACAGGATCCCACATGTTTGTAAGTTAGGAATGTTAGGATTACGTAAAGAACACCTAAACTTTCAATTCAAAGCATCTCTACATGAACAACGACAGCTTTTGACTTTCAATCACATATGCTTGGTGACAATTAAACATAAGTATACGGAGTATTTTCGAAGGTGTAAAGTAGCTACAATAAAACCCATTGGAAATGAACACCATTTTACCAGAATTAAGTTGCTCGTATGGAACTTTCAAGATCCCTCTTGAAATCCTATATTCGATTCCATCAAATAAGGAATAGTGTTCAGCATACACAACACTGTTCTAAACTAAGTGATTACTTATTAGTGGAAAAACTTAACATTTTTGAGTGATTTTCAACAGGCTATGTAACTTGAAGAAGAATTAATGGTCGTGTATGTGTAGCGAATTTGATCTTTTGGATATGAACTTTAGATCCACGATGAGTTTTCTGGTTTTGTCACTTCATTTAACTTTGTGTGATATTGGGGTAGTCAAGCAGTGAGCTTTATATTAAGTTTCTTGGGAGGTTTTTAGGGTTCATATTGAGTGAATAAACTAATAATTTCTACTACATTTCTCAAATCCTCAAGCTCTGCGAAGAAGCGATTTTCAGTAGAATTTTTTCTTGAATGTTTGCATTATGCTGATTATTGGAACACTTATGGGAAGACTTTCCTACATTTTCTTGTTAATAATTTGCCAGAATTAATTTCAAATAGTTCTTTCATCATCAGACGCAGAATGAGTGAGTTATTCAATGTCAACGTAAGTTTTTCTGCTATTTCAATTTTTTGTGGTAGTTTGGGTGGAACATGAAAGGAAGGTAAACAGTATAGAAGAATTGAGATACCACATTGGGAAACCACTACTTGTGAAGCTGATGATCGACATTGTAATTGCTGACGTGTTTCTTTTCTTACAATCTGGGCATCAATTCAATTGGTGAATTCTTAGACTCATTTTTAAAATCCTTTTGTGTCAGGTGATAGGAGTTATCGAAATGGGAAATTTCACAAAATATTGTGTCATTAAAATATATTTACATTAGCATTTGGTACCTAAACGTAAAAAAAATCACAATTTACTCTGGCTTTTTTAGGCTTTCCCCATCTGGCTCCAGAGTTAATGGTATTTATTTGCTGGACTCGCTCTGGTTCTTTGTCTTCCGTTTGGCGTTTTTCGCGGTCCTTGATATGCAGCGGTTCGCGCATCATCGATTTCACAAAACCCTTAATTAGCTGATTTTCCCCTCTCTACTTCTCCCGAACGTTGCTAACGAAATTAGTATATTGGTACCGAAAATAAATCTTGACTGTAACCCTGGCAGCATTGAACTCTAAAAGACTATCTTTCGAAAGAAAGCTCATGTCTGAATAGCCGATTACAACAGATGCTTTTGCAAACTATTACGATTACCTAACACTTAAATTACAAATCAAAAATTTGATAGTTCTTGGTTGAACATAAAATCAAAGATATGTAATATCCAAGAAAGTAAAGTATAATTACCAAGAAGATATTATACCATATTATTGCATACTAAATTCATGGTAATACCTTTGTATGATGCAAGCAAAGCAGTAATAAGCACCAATATTTTAAAGAGATATTTCGTAGCCTACTTGACAATAACTCGTTGCTTTCATAAATGTTATGTGTGCAAAGGCAGGGTGTCTCCCGGTGATGTGTAACAGGATATGGCTCTATATGAAAACATGTTTTCTATTTCGGTTCAATAATCATGAATATTTCAAATGCAAAAGTAGGTGTAGGTGTAGGAACTACTCAAAGTAATCCATTTGAGAACAAAATTAAGGAAATGCCAGAATGCCTAAAAGCTCACAAGGTGATCGCAAGGAAGAAGGGTGGTCAAATCTTACCAGGATATGTCTCTCTTCACTGGATAGGATGATGGACTTCTCTGTATTAGCAGGCTAAGGGGAGTTGGGATCAGAAAATAATTTTTCACATTGAATGAGACTTCATTATTTGTAAAAGGAAAAGGATTTCGAAGTTCCTCTTATAGTTCTTAGTAAATTAATGTTTTGCTATAGAAAACTATTTCACAGGTATAAAAAAAATTAACACTAAAGATCATTCTTCATAATACAAGATTATGTATGTTAAATTCGAAACTCATATTCGAACAATTGGACGGCGTTGAATTATGATGTAATGAATGTCAATATGAAAAAGAAATTTCTTCAATTTCGCCGTTCAGAGAGTTGATTGAAAAATGGGAAAATAAAACATCTATCATGTCGACTTTTAATAGGAGCTGGAATTGATTCGTAGCGTTTCATAAGAGATGACTTGGGTAGTAAATTTTTCCATTATTTCCTAATCAAAACTGCCATCAATCGTGGAATCCCACTATATACATATAATCAGGATTGAGTGAATATATACGTCGAATTTTATGAAAATAATACTTCAAAAAATCATTTCATTTCGCTCGAAGTTGATGATGTCTAAACTTCATCAGCTATATTTTCATTTGGTTGGCATGCTTCAAAAAATACGATTTTTATAAGAAAAGCATTCAAACTGCCGAAAACATTTGAAAAATAAGATTTCTAGGCATTGTTCAAAGAAGGATGTAATCAAGTTGACTGATTCATTCATCAGTGGTTGATACCCCAGGGATATATGTGGGTATCATCAAATGGATATGCTTGTGCATACGATGGCCTTCATTGATATTTTTAGGAATACAGACGTTGTTTATCAGAAATCAGTGTATGTCTATACGTCCAAGGCAAATTGATGTTGGCCAAATAATATCCTTGAATCCTACTTGATTTTCAATAATGCAATAATTCGGAAATTTGCAATTGCATTCAAGAAACTTTTTTTGAAGGGACAAAATGCAACGCATCAATTCCAACAGCCAACTAATGGAAAACAAAAATTTTTTAGATTGAATTCGCTATTGATGTTTTCATGATTCGAAATGAAATACCAAATAAAGAGACAATCGAACATTCAGTTTGTATTGTGTAAATCTTACAATAAACCTATCTAATTATAAAACATTTATTCATGTCCTAATCGTAATGAAAGCCACATTGAATATCAATATACAATAATCGATATTTATAGACGTCTATTCTAAATTACTTGAATAATCCTTCAGCAGCTCTGGTTTTGTACATTATCCAATAAAAAAAATACTAAACATAAGCCTCTACACTCTGGAAAAATTCTATACATATGGCACCAAGGTTGCCTTAGAAATTACTGAATAGAAATAAAGTAGTGCATAATTTTCGTAGTACAAAATGCAAAAAAAATCATCATGTTTGAATGATTCAGATCTGGATTGGTTCAAGGATTTTGAACAATGTACCTATTATTAACGTACTCAAATATTCAATAAGAGATGACTGATTCAGTGATGTTTTTTGAAATTCTCCTTCACGGTCTAAAGAGATTCAAAAGTTAAAATATAAATGGGTAATAATGAAATGATGAAGAATCTTTTCTGTATCTATAAGATAGTAATAGCGCAGTGGATATTCGATATTAAATAGGTACCAAATACCGCAATGGAGAGCAGCGCAGTGCAATTCAAAGCCACCTGCGATGTCACAATTGTTTATAAAGATCCTGAATGAACTTTCGGAGGAGAAAAGACATATTTCATAACGATTATACGTATAGAAAGTTCATACTTATAGAGAAATAATGAAAAAAAATATATTTTATATTTCATGTGCAAACACAGATATTGTAAATATTTTGTCCATGCAGAGAGTGAGAGAAAAACTTTTTTCTAGTTCTTATAATATTATATAATCAATTAGATATTAAATGGTCGATAAATGTTGGAGTTACCTAGAATGACACTGAATTGCTTGCGATATACAGAAAAAGTTATTTTTTATTGTGAATATACAATGAAACAAATTCTTACCTCAATGGTGAACATTTTACAAAAACGGTAATACTAATTTTGTTGATCAAGTGATTTTTCACCGCCAAAGGGAAGCGATGACAAACAATTTTCATATTTCCCCTATTCTTTCTGATGGTCATGTAATCTAGAAAATACTTTATATTTCCTGTGAATTCTGTTCCAAAATATATTTTAGTTTCTTCTTTCAATTCTTGTTGGTTGCTAGTGGGGAATGTAATGCCGCACGATATATACCACGTTATTTGCAGGAGTGGCAAATCTCAAAATTCTGCGAAACCCTGCCGGATGCTCTAAAGGCAACAAAAATGTATTAATCTCCGCCATTTTTGTATAAAGCGGTTTCTGTTCAATGAAGATTGATCCAAATCGTTATTTTTCAGGCGATCACTAAGATGAAAATCTTGTATGAATTTCATATTAGCACTATAAGAAAAAGAATAATTGAACAACTCAATGCTTGGCATTGTTTTTATAAATAAAAAGAATTGAACTACTTCCTACTTGAAACTCGCTATGAACAAAGATTTGTGCCATAATGGGATATCATGTGGCAGACTTTAATCTTATTTTTGCCTTGAGGAGCATTAATGACTATGTTTGCCGCCAAAAAAAGACCATCGTTGCCAAATGAAAGCGCTTCAAAAATGTAAAATCAAGTGTATGCAAAGGGGTGGCTATATAACCCCCCTAGTTTACAATTGAAACATTCAATGTATCGTTCTTATCTGTTTCTGAGATCTCTTCTTATGCTCTTCAAATAAGGCTACCTAGTTTTTGAAAATCAGTGCACGTATACCGAAAATGTAATAGTTTTTTCTGGCAACACAATAGAAAAATTAGTCAAATCAAAGTTTTTGAATTGAATCCTTGTCATTATCCACCGTCCTTAAGATCTTTTGAAAAACGTGATTGTATATTGTAATTACAGTGATTATATAGTCACTGTAATTGTAATGGCCATCTAGCGGAAAATTATGGTGGTCCTTATCAGCCAAACAGACACAACTAGAAAAACCAACAAATGATTAAGTAGATCTCTCATTTCAACATTTCTTTTTACACCCACGTCCCTTGAAACTGCAGAATCCTGCAAGTGTGCCTCTTCTGTCCATTTTTATCCTTTATGGGTAATTCTAAACATCAGCAGAGTCACGAGCAAATAATTTAAAGTACACTATTTTTAAACATTATTGAAACATGCAACTCGATAATAACTATATGAGGTTTTGCTTTGATGCCGACCTTGTCGATTCACGCATGCGCATCTCACTGTATTTATGAGTAGCATTATTCTCATATGTTGGATATGTGTATCATCATTTCAATATATCCACTTCAGCCAAAATAACATGCCAATTTTTCCACGTCCTACTTTGTCAAAATTCTTTCATTAATTTTGCAGCAAAGCTCAACAGACCCCAAAGCAAGCAATTAATAAATAAATGAAGGTCATCAAGATCAAAGAAATTTCTTATCGCTCCGATCAGATTTGAGGAATGTTTCTCATCCCCATTCAGCCAATATTCGAACGTTAGTTCACAAAATTCAAAGCGATTTCACAACAGAGAATTCGAATCTTTCGTAGGACATTATCACCATGACACTTGTTTTTAGCTTCTGATCATTCAAACATGAAAAAAAAAAGAAAAAAAAAAAAAAAAAAAAAGTTTGTATCCTTATTTATTCAATTTCAATTATTTCGGCGAAAGATTCATAAATTTATGATATCTTTTGGAAATCAAAATACTGTCATACACCATCACAAATATTCAGAATGTGAAATACAATTTGGTTTCAATGATATAGTCCAAATAATTTAATTCATATCTAAATACAAACCTTTTCGAAAGAATTCAAATGAACAAAAAAATATGGATCGTTTTCCTTCACGAAGTGTGAATGAAACAAAAACGATAATTAACAAAAAATAATATTGTTCCCTTTTGTTTTACAAGACTTAAAACTACAGAGATTATGAAACAGCATAAAAATTTATGCATTTAAGTCAATAACAATGATCTCTCATTATTTTTCAAGTTTTAAATTTTTTCAATACTGAAAATTATAATATATACAATTATGCTTTTATGATTAAGGAATCGGAGAAAAAATGATTAGTGCTTAGATACGATATATAATAAATTGTTGTCTATTTATGCCATATTGCTGACTTCACTGATATATAAATATTGGATAACTTTTGTATACAATAAAGGAAAAAAACTAACTGTATAAACTAATCATACCAAATAAATTTTTATCTTTGGGTTACTGAAAAAATTATAAAACAAAAATAATTAAAAGTCTTCTTAGGACCCAAAAAGGGAATAGGATATAGCGAACTGAAAGAATCGAAATGTTCTTGATTTCGGGTTGTGGTTAGTTTTTTTTTTCAATAAGGATTGAATTTTCTGTCGTTCTTGACTTTGGATCCTTCGGATTGGCCACTGCCGCCAGGGGATCGGAGTCGGGGAGTGTAATTCTTGTGGGATCGATGAACCCCTGTGGTCTGGACAGGAGGAGCTCCGGTTTGGCCGCCCAAAAGCTCAGTGAGGCCACCCAGTGCACTGAGACTAGTCAGAGCGTTGAGGGCCCCAGGTTTGGTGAGCAATTGGGCGAGGGGAATTGCACTGGCCAAGGGAGAGGCAGCGGTGGTGGAGGACTGGCTTGTTCCGCCAGTGCTGGGAGAGTTTTGGGCCTCAAGGTTAGCTTTCTGCAGTTCAACACTAAGGAAATAACATAGAAACAAGGATTGTAGTATGAGACAGTGAGCAGAGGTCAAGGGAATAGTGACAGATGAGCACACTAAGCGTGATGCATCAGAAAAGTGTCAAGTTCGATCGACCAATCTGGACGTTATTCCCACTGGGATTGGAAAACATTCCGATTGGACTTGATCTAACGTTGACATACCTGCTTTTTGCATAACGTTAAGTGTGGCGATCTTTTGGACGGCCGATCAAATGTTGAAAGTTTATCAGCATTCTGCTTCAACATTTTCAATGTAATCATACAATTTCAACAGGAATCAGGATGAAAAATCATGATTAATTCACACTGAAGGATGTGATGCGATCCCAAACAATGTATTTTCTGATAAAAATCAAGGAAACCCCTAAATAATCGTTTTTGATCAATCTTGTTAAAGAAAAACGTTTTTCTTGATAAAATAAATCGTCATTTTCTTCAATAATAAGCTTATTCTGCTGGCCAACGTACAGCTCACCCTAAATGTCATGTAACTTTTTTCAGAATCGCTCGTCCAAAACTGGGCTTTATGATTATACAGGGTGTTTACTAAAGATGCGGCAAAAATACAGGAGGTGATTCCTTCTCCGAAATCCAACGTCTTCATTTATAGAATTGAAAGATATATCGTTAAAATTTTCGACATAAGAAGTCTTCCTTTATCCGAGAAAATTATCCGTCTACTGTTTAACGCGAACTACACTAAGACTACCAAAATGTTAATATTTGAAAATGTATCAAGTTTTTTCTACTATCTCAGGCCGTTGCTTTTGAAAACCATTGAGTTCAGGGCATTAGACCAAGATAACCTTTTTTGAACTACCGGGATGAATTATACAACACTGTTTTCTATTCCTCGACGTTTTGATCCATTTTGGGGATTTTCTTCAAGGTTATAAGAAGATTTATTTTTAATTCTGGACAAAGAAACAGTCGTGAAGTACAATATAATATTATCTTTTTCTTCTTGAAATGTTCCGATATATAAACCCAAATAACACTACAACAATCAATAGAATATGACACAAATTCGGGAGAAATATAGTATTTTTGATTTGTTTTTTTTCTTTTTGAATTATTAACTTCTTGCGATACCATCAGACTAAATTGGTAGTATAACCTCCAAAATTTATGATTGAAAAAAAATGAAAAATACAAACAAACGAAAAATGCTAAAAAAATTAAAGTGAATATTCGCCAGAAACTTACTCTTTGCAGTTGAATCAAATTTTCAGTATTGCAGTACATACCATGTGGAGGCGAGAAATTTACGTATTACACACGCACAAAAAATGGTCCTGATGACACTTAATGGCTCATTGGACGTAATTTCAAGAAACTCATTTCTTGTAGGTGTATAAAATTTTTCTGGGAACCGTATGAGTGACAGTAGGCTATTGAAACTAATCTGGTATACTATAAATTGTGGATCAATTGTCACGTTAACCGTATGGAGACACCTAACTCAATACATCAGTACATATACCTACAGAATAATTTTTGATTTCCCTTTACAGATTGTTACATGTACGCAAATTATCCTGTCCTGAAGAAGATACCAACAGGATCGAAACGTGGCCAAATTGAAAGGAATGTATAATTCACCATAGCATTCCTAGAGTCAATACCCGTTTCCTCAGAAACACTCGAAGGTTTTAGAGAATGAGATTTAGCTGTAAATATGTATCTTTCGAGAAGTTAGGGTAGTTTTGAGGGGTGGTAACCTCTGAAAATACCTCTAAAACACTAAACTCGCTAGAGGGATGACATTTTTATTTGGATACTGACACAACATATCGAACATTTTAACGAAATATCTCTTGCCCTTTCAATTAACCAACGAAACGTCTTGACACCCCATATCTCAGAAGATGTGCACTATTGACCGCATGGTTCTTGACGAAATACTAATCTTTTCGTACAAGAAACACCTCCTGCATTTTTCGCAACATAAGTTGACATCCCAGATGTTCTCAATTACCTAATATCAGAGGATTTCTCTTTCGTGAAGTTACCAATTCAATATTTGAAGATTGACAGAAATCACTACATCTTTCGATGAAAGTTTTTCAGTCCAACCTGCCGAATGTGATTGAATAAATGAGCTTCCAATATTTATAACTCTGAAAGTGGGATTAGGATTTAAATAACCGGAAGCAACAAAATCCCTTAAGAGTTTCGAATTTCGTACATTATTCAGAATTCGCAGATTACTTTCAACATTTGAACAAAATTCCGCCAAAGATTCTGTCCGTGAAAACACCACATACACACATAAATAAATAATAAATAAATGAATCAGGTACAATGATCTCGATAAAACTTTAAATTTGAGGTCAGTGATTTTAAATGGTGTGTTCACGGACAAAACAGAAGAGCTGTATCATGGAGGGACTCATCTCTGGAAAAGAAAACAGGATTAAAAACCACAAAGAACTTCCATTCAAAGAGAATCAAACAAAAGAACAACTTTGAATGAAATTCAATGCGACAAGCAATGGATCAATTGATGTGCTATTGATAGGATTTAGTTTTTGCATAATGAGGTATGAACTTGACTGGAACAAAAGGATTTTAGCAAACAAGGATTCCAAGAACACATCAAATGATTGAAGGGTATATTCTACTTTATTTCAAAACTAATAACAATCTTCCAAATACAACAATATAATAAATAGATATATGTCAAATAAAACGATGAAAATCAACTCGAATTTGAAGGAACTGAAATTATCATATCACACGACCAAATGAACTTGCACTCATTGCATTCATCACAGGTTCCGGAAACAATATGCCTCCGCACCAAACTACTCACAATTTCGGTCAGTCTTATCGAAGACTCAACGAGTTCTTTCCTGCAAATCGAAAAAAATGAGCAACTTACCTCATGTTTATGAGATATTGGGCCAGCGCAACAGCGTCAGGGTTCCCCGATATGGTGATGGTTCTGTCCGTGACTCCGCTCTCGCGATCATCGCAATTTGAGATGCGTATCATGGCACCGGATATCTGTCTGATCTCGGCGATCTTGGTGCCGCCCTTACCGATGATGCAACCGATCAACTCATTTGGTACAGTCATCTCGTGAGTTTGTTGGTTGGCATTCTGCTGGTTTCGGGAGCTGGCAGTCCTCAATTGCGATCCGGCGAGGGCAGCAAGGGCTGAAAACGTAGGGCCAATCAGACATTAGATTTACACCGGACTCATTTTGCGTTGTTGCATTTGCTCGTCTCTAGAAGCCGTTACTACACGAGCAATCAGAATCGCGATGAGAAGGAGCCTCAGAATTATTGAGCAATGGTGCTTATCAGTGAGGTTAAACATTAAATAAATAGAGTCGAAGTCTGGAGTTATAAATATCTGGAAATAACCCTAAATAGTTCTGTGGAATAAGCATTTGAATATCGCTGCTAGTAAATCAATGATGATATTGAGAAGACTGGCTGGTAAAACTTGGGAGATGCAACCCAAAAATAATATAATGGATGTACAGCGTGGGCAAAATTCGTAGTCTACTGGGAGGATCGCGAGAACTATAAGAGCTAAAAGAAATAAAGAATTGTGAAAACCGTAGCCTCCTAAGATTCTTCGCTTTTGGGTTATTAGTAAACAATGAGATTTTGACGATTTAGAAAAGTTCCCGTAACTTTTTTGTCTTTGAAGAAACACATCTGAAACTTGAACCTTCTACAGGCACTTTTTTACGTAGAATCCACTGACGAGCTCAAAATATTTTTTCATTTCGAATCACTAGGCGAACTTTCGTTTTTTAAATGCAAACTTTTATTGAATTTGTTATTTTTGAAATGAAAAAAGGTATTTTGTCACTAGATTTTACACATAAAAGTGCCTAAGAGGGTTTAAGTTTCAGATCTGTAACTTCAAAGACGAAAAAGTTATGAAATCGTCAAAATCATCAATTTTCGCTAATAACTCAAAAACAAAGACTCTTAGGAAGCTACGATTTTCACCATTCTTCGGATCTCTGAAAAAGAGCTCGGAATGTGTAATCCGTTTTCTTTTAGCTGCTATAGTTCTCGAGATGCCCTCAGTAGACAACGAATTTTGACCATCCTGTATGCCTTGATTGCAGGACCAGTAATCACTTATGGGACAATAGTCTGGAATTCCAAGGCAAGAAAGAACAGAAATCCCCCAATAGAATACAAAAGCTGGCCTTGCCGAAGGAAATTCAGAAAATAAGGCAAGAATGACAAGGACTGGTTAGTCTGGGTTCCTGGTCACTCGGGATTTAAGGGAACTGAGTCAGGAAAGGAGCAACAACCCCTTTCATTGGCCCGGAAACTTTCTCTGGTATAAAAATATGTACCTACAAGAATTTCAGAAAGAAAATTCGAAAGAGAATTACTCTGGAGGTATCTTTCGAGACTAGAACACTCCAAAAAGTATCTGGATCTTAACAACAACCTTACTGGTTTTCTCACAGGGCATTGTCGCTTCAGCAAGCCCTCGATGAGAATGGATCTAGCAGATTTTGTGGAGGAGCAAAAATAAAAGTCCTGATCACCTAGTGACAGAAGCCTAGCCATTGGAAGCCAACGCAATAATGCTTTGGACAAGAAACTTGTAGGAGCAACATTAAAACGCGTCAAGTAAAACCTTCCCAAGAGAATTTGGGAACTGAAAGATTGCGAGATAATTATGAATTTTTTCACGATCCAATCAACAGACACAGATATTCGAAAACGGCGCCAAACACCAAATCAATATTCCATGCTGAAAATGTTATGTTTCTTTCAGTTGAAAGCCAATAAACTGAAGCATCATCCCCGAATATAATTTGTTCAGAGCCCTAAGCAAATTATAATTTTTTTCAGTTGTCTGTGAAAATTCTCAATATAGGTACCTGCTGGATTCAATCCACCTGTATTTGCTGGTGCTAAACCGCCCAAACCCAAGGCTGCTAGACCTGCTAAGGGACTTTTTCCAAGTGCTGCAATCTGAAACAAATAATTGAATAACATTAATTTCCATACCTTTCCTTACGTTTCACATACATACTCCCTTTGAAAGTCATATTCGGACATAATGACAATGAGAGTTCCATTTTTAAATTGGTTTTTGCTACAAGATACAAGTCTTTTTTCATATATTGATGATTTCTGACGTAAATTTCATTAGATCATAATGAATGTTTCACTAGATACGGTAGAATATTTGTTGAATACGGAATTTGATGTTTTATTGAATGAGTAGCATATGCAATACAATGTCATTTAAATTCCGAAGTCGAAATTACCATATATGGCTGGTAAAATGGATCTGAATTTTGAAACAATAGGAACGATTCTAAAGAGATACATATCACAATCATGAATATTGTAGATGCAAAGGTCTAAAACAGACAAATTGATCCAGGATGTAGTTGAATGCTCAAATTTTGAAGACACCGTATAAGGTGTGGTCAATTGATTCGTTCTCGAGTGAAATTGCATTTTCGGAAACTTTTTAGGGTTTTCTCTCCCAAATAAGTGCAAGAATTTACGCAGGTGCAAATCGTTTTAAGTGATTTTGTTCCAGAGATTGGAAGTGAAAACCCTGAAAAGTTTCAGAAAAAGAGAGACAGGGGGCTCAAGTTAATTTTTCATCAATATTTTGCTGCGTGTGGTGAATAAAATTCCAAAAATGGCGGAAAAACGGCAAAGTTTATATTACTTTCTCGAAGTGGCGATATTGCACTCCATTCTTTGAATATACATCACTATGAAAAGGATGCCGCATCTAGTGAATCTAGTAAGCTATGTATTGTAAATAAATCCCTATTGTTTATTTTCAGAGAAAACCACTCAAAGGTCATGCCCAGGAGGAATCCAAACTATTGAAACGAGTTAATGTTTAAGCCAAACGAAATTGTGTTCATTGAGCATAAATACCATGCAGGTTGTTTATTGCTTTACTCAACTTTCAAGCAGTTCACATGACTACCACCATATTACCAATGGAATTTCACGATGTTCATTAATTTTTCATTGGATTTCCAACAATGAAAATTGATTTGAATAGAATTATCGGTAACTTATTAGAAGAAGAAAATTTATAGAAGTGCAGTTCAGGGTAACTAGCCATTCTAACGGGGATAAAAGCAATTCTAGTGAAGAAAACAAATTGTCAGGAAAAGTTCATGGCTAGTAGACAAAAACACTTTGAACATGCAGGGAAAATGAAGAAAATCTAAATTGGAGAACGCATTGTAGACTGAATTACTATTTCATTGATTATATTATTAAATATCGATGAAACGTCAGCGTATTTCCTTCGAGAATCCAAGTTTTATCTTCGACTGAAAAGCATTGCCTAGAATTTCATCAATTATTTATCATAACAGAGAGACTTTCAGGAAACTGTCTGGCATAGAAGTTCACTGAAAAACTAATTAGTTTTCTTTTTCCCCTTTTTTTGCATTATTAAGAAATTCTTCGAACTCCAAATAAAATCAATGTGCACTAAACTCTACTTGAAAGTTTCCAAGAAATAATAAATTTATAGAATATTGAGTCAAGCGAATTGGAATATTGGGTTCCTCCTACAAGTACCTATATTACTGATTATAACTTGATCACAACCTGGGAACGGAGAAAACACAGTTGTGCAAATAATCAATTCTGAAATAAATGAGTGAAAAGATGAGTCTTCCTTCGAATATGGTATATAATCTGATGGATGACAAGGCAATATTGTTTTCCAAACAAAAATTGCGTACAATCGATCCTTGAGCTACACAGCTATGGAGGAGTCCCATTATATCAACCGTTATCGTCAGTCTTTCAAATAAGCAGGATGATATACAGTGCACTCGTAAGAGGACAAATTCAATAAAAATAAAAATAGAAGTTTGCAACCCTTTGGGTATTCCTTTCACCGAATATTTACGAACTATGAATGATTCTCACATAAGAATTCGAACTAGTTCATCCATATTCTTGTGGCGACATTGAAATAATGAATACTATTTATGAGACATGAAGACAGTAGCGCCACTTGTCACTATGGATAATTTGAGACTGAAAAGAATATTTTGCCTGAAGATTACAGAGTAGAAAGATGGGAAACGAAGCGACCAGTGATGTGAGCGCCATCTGTGTTTCAAATGTGATTCTAAGACCCTAAGACTGGTGAAATTTTAATTAGAGGACCATTTGCAGAAACATATGAAATTTTGTAAGATTTCAGATTGCCATTTTGATCAGAGAGGTATTGAATGTTTTGATTCTCGTACCGCCTTTTGTTTATCTAGCTCCTTCTAGTTCCTGATTTTTATATTTTTTTTTCTGATTTCTTGATGGAAACCTCGAAATATCGTTCGAAAAATAATTCATGGTGAAGAACTGTGGATAAAATAAAATTAATTTTCCGAAATTAGGTTTATTACTTTATTTAGGAAAATGTACCAGTATTGAAACTAACATGTGACTCGGTCATTCATTAATTTTTATTTTCAGTGCACCGAAGTGGATAAAATTTCCAGGGCGTAAAGACAATAACTTGAGCGAACACTACTGACTAAACCATGTGGAGTGAACATTTCACTGCAAGTCAATTGAGGACTGTTCATCCACCTAAATTTTTGTATGCAGGATGCATCCCTTGCATGAAGGGCCCATTTAGGGGAAATTATGACCTTTATACGTCAATTCAATGAATCTCAATGGCTACCTACTCCTTCAAAATACATACTCGGAAATGCAAAGGTTTTATTAATTTCGTTTTGAGAATTGAGTGAGTCAAATTGTTGATTGTACAGTCAAAGTTTTATGAAACCTGCTGTGAGTCTTTTTCTGTTTCATTTCAATTTGTATATTGCGACATAAAGAGACCATATGATGAAGGAATCATGAAAAAGAATACAGAAACTATACTGACAAGCTAACATAAATCTTGTATACATCTGTAAGGTTTTTTCAATTGTGATTCTGAAAATTATGTGACTAATAAGTGAATAACTGAAATGTGTAAGTATGCTATGATTGTATATAGAATATTGGTTCATATTAATTTTTGATATAAATTATAGAAATTCAACTAAGTTTTATCAATTCAAAACAATGTATTGCCAAAGAGTATCAACAAGAGGATTCACTCTATCATTTTGGCCGGTTGCGTTTCAATGCCCTTGAATGTTTCCTGGTTTAGTGGAAGGGACGAAAACGAAAGCAGATGTTCGTTCTGTTCGCAAGAATCGCAAGTCGCAATCTGATTGGTCGCCCAGATTCTCGTTTGACTGTAGTGAATCTGAGCGCAGTATTGCTGGCGCGTAGAGTCTCCCCACCAAGGTTAAAATTCCATGCATTCGATCTTCCCTTGTAAATCGGCAAAGTGAAACCTCTTTTTGATACTCTTTGGTATTGCACAAGAATAATACCTTTGACACAATGGATCATCATATACTTTTGTGTCCCTTTCAAAGCTCTATTTCTTTTCCATCATTTTGAATTTTTGTAAATTTTGTATAGATTGCAAAAAAAATATAGCACATCAGACAGCGTATATCATTGATATCGATTGATTTCAAACAATGTTCAGATGAAAATTAAAATCCTGATCACAAAACAAAACCATTCTTCTGTTTTGTCGCTCTCCTGAGAGACAGTTTGTTTTCTGATCGAAAGAAAGTCGATATTGAAATTCAATACAAGGAATAGAATTCCAATTTCGTGCCCTCCAATCAAAAAACTGTTATTATTATTGACAATGCGTTTTCAGCGCCATCTCATTGTCAAATGTGGCAAACACAGGCCAAAATGTAATCGGCTTCTAGTACTACAGAGATGTGTGGGCGTTTCCTATCTTTCTCCTCTATAATTTTTTGCACAAAATAAGTGGCGAATCTGACTTTCATCGTCATCTGAATACAATTTCAACAGAGATTCATCGGATTCAAATAAATCGGTCCCATTGGCATTTACACTCCAGCGATATGTTTATGGGACTAGGCCGTACAGAGCCGGCATACGGTACCTGAGCGGTCGCTATGAAAGATTCTCTAGGGGGCGCTTTAGTCGTCGTATAGTTCAGGATGTGCGTATTTTGTCTACGGATTGATTTGAAGTGAAATAGCCTATTTAAAATAAGTAATAAAATAAATAAATAAATTTATTCACTTGATCGAGAGCTACATGACGTCTAGAATTTCTTATACATTATGTACATAGGCAACTCAATTTTGGTAATTTTACAGAAGTAAGAATTTGCATCTTTGCTCGCCCAAACGCCGATACAGACTAATGAATAAAAAGGCTCTAACGAGGTGTAATGAGACCGAAATCCTGCATCTACTCTTTCTCGACTAAATGGAATTTCTGTTGATACTTCGAGTGATGGTGATTTGCTAGTTCGATTTGAATCCTTAAATTTATTGATTTCAAATCATCGGGTGTTATGAATCTGTATTGATTCCGTTTATTAATAATATACGCGATATATGACATCCGAGTCAGTGTTTTTCCCATTTTTGATTGATTCTCATTCTAATCTTCATTGAATTCACCCGCTACTCCACAGTGCACCGTATATACCGATAGAGGGCATGCTTGTGCATCACATACTAAAAACACCATCTAAAAAACACTAGGGGTGATCATCATGAAAATATAAACTGAGGGGATCGGGGGGACACCATAACGTAAAACTTACATCTGGCAACAGATGCCCCGGCGGTAGAGCTGCCTGCAAATGCACGTTCTTAAGCGGCTCGAGGGGCACAAGGGGAGCGGTGACCGGAGCCACCGCGCCGGTCAGAGGATGGCCAAGTGACAAGTGAGGAGTAAGTAGAGGAGTCATTACTGAGTTACTTACGTCTGTGTGGGCGGGTACGGCGTAGTTGCCTTGGATGGTATAGGCCTGACCGCCGGCCAGGATCACGGGGCCACCGACTTGGGGTTTGGGGCGGTAGGGTATGGTTGCTCCTTTGGGAGGGGACTGAAACAAAAAAAAATATTCTACTGAAAAATATGTTCTTGAAATGGATAAGGTATCGGTGTAAAGCCTTATTAATTATTTTTCAGGAACATTGTGGGAAATTACGTTCTTTTTCATTTTTGAATGTGATAGGGTTGGCTTTGCCCAATGAACTACGTTTTTTATTCAATATCCTTGAAAACCATACAATAATAGAAGTTCACTTGTAAGAAGGTTATCAATGATAATTGACTGTCAGGTAATAACCTGACATTTTTAAGGAAAAATGTGAAAAATCTGTGGCTCTACCCTTTCATCGTATATATCGCATTTTTGCATCAACAGGGCTCTAGAAAAACTTGATAAATCAGAAGCATAAATCACAAATTAATAACCAAAAGTTCAACATAACTTTCAATTGATCAAAACTTTGAAAAGTACAATAATTGGAAACAGCAATATAAATACACTTTTGAGCCTTACAAATATTTTAACAGTACATTCTTGAGGTCAATGTAAACACTTTTTTCCTTCACCATTTTTTCTGAATCGGGTCGGTTTGAAAAATATAGGCTGTTGAAAAACCATTAAAATTATTTTTAGCTCTATATCGCAAACGGTTTAATCGAATGAGATGAATTCTGGATTAAAGATTTTCGTTTATTCGATTAATCTTTTTTGAACGCAATGATATTACCCACATCTTTCAGTTTTCTCATTATGACTGTTACGTATCATAAAATGCGAAAAACTCAAAGAACCCAACACTTGAAATCAAATTGGACGATATCTAGTGAATATTAGACCGTTTTGTGAAATATGTCAGCTCTTTTGTTAACAAAATTAGGACTATTTTTAATTCACTGCTCAAAAAATTAACGCACATTCTGAAAATCTCAATTTTAATGAAAGTTAACTCTACATTGACTTTATAACTTATTTTTTATGTTCTTTCGGGAAGGTTTTGAACGAAACAACACATTAAATGGAAGAAAAATTCAGAATTTCACCGAATCTTATGTGAAAGAAGAGAAACGAACAATTTTCAAAATACTGAAATGCTGATACGTGATTTAATACTTGGTATTTCCACACCTTGCGTTAATTACAGCTCGGCAACGACGGTTCATACTCAAAATGAGCGATCTTAAAATGCTCTGATCTAATCCTTCATAGATTTCTCCGAGTTGGATTCCTCAGTCATTAAGAGTAACTGGATGAACTCTTCAGCCTTCTATTGAGGTTGTCCCAAACCTGCTCAATCGGATTGAGATCTGGACTTCTTGCTGGCCATTCCATTCGAGAGACTTCAACCTCTTCAAGGTACTCCTGAACGACGCGCGAACGATGGGGTCTGGCATTATCATCCATAAAAATGAAATTTTCACCAATGTATGGAGCAAATGGCACTACATGCTCTTCAAGAATGTTCCTTATATACTTATCAGCATTCATAGCTCCATTATCAACGACCACTAGGTCTGTGCGAGCAGTCAAAGATATTCCACCCCATACCATAATCGATCCTCCCCCGAAACCAGTAGTATTCAGGAAATTGCACTGAGCATATCTTTCATGTGGACGTCTGTATACAAGGGAACTTCGATCACAATGGTAGAGGTATACTTCATTCAAATTTATTTTAGCAGTCGGTTGGCCATGAAATAATTTTCTCAAGTTTTTGTAACTAGAACGAAGTTAAGTTGGCACTCATGAAATGTCGTTAATGTCATAACGCCGTTGCCACAACTAATATCAATTTTTATTACGAAAATGCCGAAAGTGATGGAAAAAAGAGACAGGGTTTCAGGAAGTGCTATTTAGAATTCAGGTCCGCTCATCCAAATAGTTATACCCTGATATTCTAAAATCCAAAATACGTCAGACTGTAGCGAACATATTCAAGGTAAGAGAATTTATATAATATTTCATCTGAATCTAAACGACATATATTTCAGCTGAATATTTCCACAATCAGAAAGATTGTGAATAAAAAGGATGACAAAGAGTTTCCTTCTATTGGGAGACCTAAAAAAGTGGTGGCATTTGAGAATTTTATGTTTACTACAGGATTTTCGATAAATGTCATCGGAGAATAAGTTCCCTAAAATGGATTTTTCTATTTTTCATTTGACTTGTCCTATACAATGTAAATGTGTTAAGGTACTAATAAATACCTATAATTAATATTATTACATCAATGAATTAAGATGAATAGCCACAAATACGCTCAAGTTACCCTGTTACTTATTCATGTGAAATTTTTTTTCAAAGGTGAAGTTCATCTTAACTTGAAACTTCCTTCAATTCCTTTTACTTATATTGATGCAAGATGATTTTTGTTGAAGAATTTAACATTCTTGTAATTATCTGTTAATTCCTTCGGGAGATACCCATTCCCAACCACTGCATCATATGCATTTCATCTTCGAGTTAATATTTTTGAAATCTACAAATGATGTAAGCCAAAGAAGATAACGAACATCAACTCTCCTCAAGCTAGTGTATATGATGATATTATACTGATCTCTTGTATTTTCCATGCAAAAAACTGGATTTAGTATGCCTTCAATCAGTTTGTATAAACTTCAATTATGTTCGTCACATATTTTCCGAAGAGATTCGACATTGTGATAAAATACGTAATATCAGAAACTTCAACGTAGAACGGGCAACATAGCGTTGATTCAAAACCCAAAAATGTTTTGACAAGCTTCATAACCTCATATTTTCGTACTATACAGAGTGAAATGTGTCAAATTTCCATGGCCAACCGACTGCTAAAATAAAAGTGAATGAAGTATAGATCTAGACTCATCTGTGAAGAGAACTCTTTCCCAATCGGCCTCTTCCCAATGGATATGCTCTCTCGCAAAATCCAAACGCGCCCTTCGAAGGGCTGGAGTAAGAGCTGGGCTTCTTTCCGCGACACGAGGCCTTAAATCATATTCTCTGAGGCGATTTCTTATTCTCTGAGTGCTACTTTGCACCTCCTGAGTTTGCTGAAGCTGAATTTCAAGGAGACGAGCGGTTGCAAACCGTTGTCTCAACGAAGAAACTCTCAAGTAACGTTCTTGAATGGCAGTTGTTACCCGTGATCTACCCTGTCCTGGTCTTCGGACATTCATACCTGTCTCCCTGAATCGCTGCAACATTCTGGACACACTTGTATGGGAAACTCTTAACCTTTCTGCAATTCTTGTGTATGTCCACCCTTCTTCTCGCAAAACTACCGCTTGGGCACATTCCTCTTGGGTCAAATTGCGTGTTTCGCGTTGCATAGCGATCGAGTGTAGAAAATCAAACGAAAGAAAAACTATTGATCACTAGAATTGATCGAGAACAACTGATTTTAGAATGGAGCCAATACATTCAAAATCTGATAATATCATCTTTTTCTATTCCTGCTGGGAAAAAACATCTGTATTGAAGAAAACCGTTGAAAGTGGATAACATATGCATGCATAATTCTGATAAGAATAATTATCATTGAGAACACCTCCAGTTGTAGAATAAATTTGAGATTTCCATAATGTGCGTAAATTTTTTTGCGGAGTGTATTTCAAGAAAATATATTCATTTTACTTATAATGGGGAATTCTGCTCAATTTGGGTTATCACTGCATATGCGAGTTGAAACTGAATAATTATGAGTCTCATTCATTCAACTATACAAAATAATTCTTCAAATATGGGGTTTTAAAATTTAAATCACTTGGTTTCAAGTTTACGATTTGGCAACAGCGCCTACTAGACAATAAAAAGAACAATGTCCAATCAGCTTGTTTATAAAATAACAGCTGTTCATTTACAGGCGCCTACTCACTAGCGAACCTAAACTGCAACCGGCCATGAAAATCCGTTACGTTTCAAAGATATTTAATAAAAAATACATCATGTTCGCCAGGAGGAGTATTCCCTATTGCAAATTATATCTGCATTTTCTTTGTGAATTCGTGATTTTTTTATGCTTCTGACTTACCATGTTCCTCCCTGATTATGCAAAAATAAATTTGCGATATCTACCACGAAAGGACAAAACCACAGATTTTCATACCTTTTCTCTTGAAACTATTACCTGCCCGTCAATTATCATTGATAACCTTCTTTCAAGTGTTATTTATGGGAAAAACGTTTTTCTTTCTTTCAATAAGATACTCACCTCGAGCATTACTGTACAAATGTGATAGATACATTGCGTTATAGCCTCCCCGGTTCCGGATATGGTCACAGCCCTTTCGGTCGAATTCGGAAGCATCTCGGACGCCACCTGGATGGAAGCTCCGGTAACCTCTCTGATTTGCTTGATCTTCGATCCGCCCTTGCCAATCAACGATCCGCACTGGCTGGCTGGCACGATCAGCCTGAGCGTTATCGGCGGCCTGGGCACGCCGCTGCCGCTACTATTCACTTCCTGGAACTGGGAACACCACTGAGGGATCCCACCATACATACAACACATTAACAAATGCAACATAAACGCACTAAAGGGGGGGATCTTTTACATCAACAAACAGTCAAGGTCATACAAACTAAACTACTCATTCCATCGTGAAGGTTCGCCACTGGAGCCTCCGGAGGTTATAATTGTCCAGAGGCTTTTACTTCTACATTTCTACTGCGTTTTCGGCATTTAGAATTCTTCGATTGTTAGTTTCAGGCCTGATAAACGAAAAAAAGGGTTAGATTCTATGCTGAACGTCTGGGGTAACTCAAGGTACTCTGAAAGAAATGCACTGCTCCTTCTCAAGTTCAAACCTATCAATGGAAATTCGAAAAAAGGACTTTAATCATTACTCCGATTATGGAGTGTTTAGACAGTGCCACCGACAATGGTAGGTTTATGAGGCCTTCCTAAGAATAATGCCTAACATTGACGATCGCAGTATGCCACTAGGGCGAATGTCCATCATGGTGGGTTCATGCAAAGCTCCTACGAACTAAGACCTGACAAAATTACCAATCTAATGGCAAACACGAGAACGCCATCTACCGATTAGATTGTTCCTTTTCTCAGGCCTAAGTTCTTAGTAACGCTGTATGAACCCACCCTTTGTTTTGGAACTTAGTCCTTAGTTCTTAGGAACACCGCATAAAATCGCCAAGAAATTTCAGTCAGCAGTTTTGAGCAAAATTGAGGGATTCTATGAACAGATCATATCTATTTGTAATCGTAGCACATGTACTATTTTGGTGGTTTATATGCAAT
The DNA here is from genome assembly GCF_907165205.1 of Coccinella septempunctata. NCBI lineage: Eukaryota > Metazoa > Arthropoda > Insecta > Coleoptera > Coccinellidae > Coccinella > Coccinella septempunctata. The sequence continues at coordinate 21,656,307 of NC_058196.1, forward strand.
GATCCACACATTGAATGCATGGTTGAAGGTGATTTTTTGTCAAAAAATAGTGTTGGTCTTTAGTATCTTTTTTTTTTGTATATTTACTGATGGGACACATAGACCTATTGTAGAAACAAGGTGAAAATATCAATTTGCTAGTTGGGTTTGACAAAAGCCGTAGCTCAAACATTAAGCTGTCAAATGTGTGTTCAATATAAGTGCAAAATACTGGAAACTACAACGTGAGTGTAAGCATCAATCAATATTCTCGACATACCTCCTCGAATTTTTTGCAAATTAGTGTGAATGCTTTGAAAATGGCACCAGTTGAACCTGTTACCGTCACAATCCTCTCGGGGCAAGATCCATCTGATATATTTATTTTGGCACCGGACTGAAAAAAGAAGATAAATTTATCATATATAATAATTCAGCAAACTGGAGCATAAATACTGGTTTTATGGTGATGAACAATATCATTATTAGATGGAAACAATAACTGAACATTGTCTTCCTGTAGGTGGAAAATAAACCAATTTATGAAATATTTCAAAATAATTACAAATAAGAAATTATATGAACAGAACAAACAAGATATGGAGAAAACAACAACATGGTTGAATTATATAAAAACCTAAGATACTGATGAACGTTTTCAAAAAAAAAAGAAGAAACAAATCAGGAGTACTGCAGAAGATGGTCCTATTGTGAGAGAGGTCAGAGAATCGGTGTATGGACTTATTAGGTTCATTGGAGTGAACTAATAGAATAGGTTCCCCCATCAGGTGAATACTATCTCACCGTTTTGCAATGTTGCAAACATTTGCTTCGAATTTCACATAGTGGATCAATAGAGAAGCTTAATGGGTGAATTTTGATGGAATGATGTTTTGGCTTGTTAAAAATAATGACGTTTCAAAACACCCTGTACAATGTTAAAAGTCAGGAGTTTTCGCAAAAATGCTTCTATCAGATTTCCGACGTCATTGCCGTTCTATACTACATAGACCATAAGTAATGAGAGCAAACATTCGTTCAATCCATTTAGCTGACATCCTTCCGATCCCAAAGACTCACTTGAAAGACTTCCATTTTGGAAAAACGCCACTCTCTAGCCAACCTCACTCTTCCCGCCCTTGGTCACTTATCCTAGTCCATGCAACAAGGCCAGAAGTTTAATTCGTTAGATTGCGTCAAGTTTGCCTTTTTTTTCGGCGGTCATTTGGGGATCGACATCAAAGATATCCGAGTACGTTTGAGAACCATTTAACGTGGACGCATTCACGAACGAAAGGGGAAATTCCGTCAAATTTACCCACTTCTTGTTCGACCGACCGTGTAAAGGAATTTTATGAACCGAAATTCATCGGAAATGCCAACAGGAAGAATTTTTTCGGTGAAAACTCAGAGATATTAAAGCTCGAAGACTCTTCGGTAGGATTCTTCAGTTTCTCGAACAGCCAAGTCACACGGTGTTCAATCAAGATGACAGGATGGTCGCGGATCTTTGCAAGTTGAAATTTTGGCGTATAACCCATTCATGGTAGACGGCGCATTATTGTGATGAAAACTAAGAGTTGTCAGTCCATAATTTTGGCTAAATGAACCTGATCATCGAAACTTTGGAAGTGAAAATGGGATTTATGTTATAACTCAAAGTCGTACCACATATTTATCCCTTCTTCTCTATACAGCTACATGGGAACAGTCAGAAACTACTCGACATGATGGCACATAAAAGTAATCATGTAAGCTCACTTGGATAATAATTTTGGTCTAAAACTTCTGATATACCGTGGGACTTTAGGACAAGTAGGATAGATAGCTCACAAAGGAATGAAAAAAGTTCTGAAAGGGATTTGAACAATGGGCAAGTTTCCTAAAACTCCAAAACCGAATTTGTGATTATTTATGGAAAGCCTTTTCTACTAGTTATTCAACACGTAAAAGATTCGCTTCCAAATTCAGACATTTCAGAAATACACCCTTCGAAACTTCGAATATGTGAAAGCTTGTGACGTAGAATGCCTTTATTAAAGTATAGTAATTTTTGTTAATTCGACAACACTGGAACCGATCAAGAAGATATCCACAGATTACAAAAAATTGTTTCTGTAATCTGTGTCTTTACCTTCTTAAAACCGATGACATTTTGTGTCATTGTGTGTTTTTCTTGTCCATAGACATAGAGACATGGACTGTGCCTTCCCTTTATATCTATGCATGAAATACGGTCAAAAAAAGTGACAGAGAGAAAAACACGTCGGGAATGCAGTTGTCTTTTTCTAGAATTTTGATTGGTCTACACTCACCTCTATGTGAACAAAAAAGAGAAAGGTATATCCCGACGAGCTTTTCTCTCTTTCTAATAAATAGCCAATTTCATGCTGGCATTGCTCAGTCCATGTCTCTATGTCTATGTTCTTGTCAAATGTGAATAATGTGATCATCAAACTTGATATTTATTACATCTATGGTGATCAGAAAACTTTCATAACCATTACTGACACAAATGGGCGTTGCCGAATTGTAAAAATGACGTAGAATGTTCACAAGAGCACTTCTGAAATCAGAATTTTCGTAATCGAATACAGACAAAATGCAATATGTTAAAATTCGAAAACAATATATTTCGAGATATTTGAGTTATAAGGATTTTTATGACATATATTTTGAAATTTAGGAAAATACCCCATTATCTACATTTTACTTTTGAGTTCATCTCACCCATTCGTTTCCCGGAAGTTATTCTATAAAAAATTACTATACTGATTTTTCTCCTTCCAATTGTTTTTTTATCACTGTTATAATGTTTCGAGCCATTGAACCTAAATTTCTGAATTGAAGTGTTTCACTAAAATAGAAAACGTCAATCGAAGTAGGGGTATAGACAAATCCGATATCAAGTTTTATGTGGATACTAAAAGACAAGGTAGATATACTATCAGAGTGTTTTTAGAGCAAACGATAATAAAAATTTTCATAGTTTGTAATTTCCATGAATGTATCTTCTTGATTAGGCACCTCTAAGCATTTTTTTAAACATGACTTATGTTGCAGAAGATATTTTTTCTATAGACGAACGTGAGTGCGATAATAACTTATGTATTATCATTCATTTTAAATATTTCCTGAAATTAGGTGTGTCAAATTTGAACTAAAAGTTCCTCAACTGCTGTATCTGTGTATATCTGTAGCTGTGAATTAAATAAGGTTGGCTTCAAGAAAAACCAATATATGATCCATACACTTCTTACTCATAAAACGCTAATGGCTGCACCGTTTCATTAAACAATGATTAAATTCTCAAACCACGTTTAGTTCATAGAAATTTCATTCTTAAACGTGGTTTAAGCCACTGTTCAATTCCTTTGGATTTGTATAATACTCAAAAAAACGATATCATCAATACCATTCATGAATACCAACAGGCTGAAGGGACCTCAACTCAATTTCAATTTCCAAAACTGCGGCCACATTCAACCGACCGTCAAGGGCCTATGAAAGAGTAATGAAATCCCATGTGGGGAAATTGACTTACCTCAGCCCTGAAACTGTTTACGATCTCTCCTTTTTTACCGATGATGCTTCCCACTTCCTGAAACAAAGTTACGAATTAATCTTTAAGCAACCAATGGAATTTAAATTTTTTATTAGTCTGGAAAAGTCGCCGATTAATTCTAAGGAGGGTAAAAAGTAGAAAAGAACAAACGGTGGAAGGAAAGTTGAGAGAAATTGCCTGTTTTGAAGAGTGCCATTGTATACAGTGTGATTATTTTGTGTTGTTATACACTTTTTACTATGGGCTCATTTATCAACCGCTATCAAAAGTTGATTAAAGTGCAAAAAGTAACTAGAAACTTTTGCGCAGTGTAGCAAAAACTAGCTTTAGATCCTTGAAATGATAGTAGTGACATCAAAATATGCACTCAGTGCGCACCAGTTCTGTCAATTATGGCGTTCAACATTTGTGACAAAGATTATCGAGTAGAAAGATGGGAAATAAAAGGACTTAAGTGATGTGAGCGCCATCTGTGTTTCAAATGTGTTACTTATACCCTAAGACTGGTGAAAATATTATTTTGAGGGACATTTTCAGAAACATTTGTAAGATTTCAGATGGCCATTTTGATCAAAGAGGTTTTGAATGTTTTGATTCTCGTACCACCTTTTGTTTATCTAGCTAGCTGTAGTTACTGATTATTAAATTTTTTGTCTAATTTCTTGGTGAAAACCTCTAAATACCAAAATTATTGCATGGTGAAGAGCTGTGGATCAAATAGAGATTTTCTGGGATTAAGTTTTTTACTTCACTGAGGAAAATGGAAATGTAAGTATTGAAACTCGTAACATATGACTCGGTCATTCATTGATTTTTATTTTCAGTGCTCCGAAATATATACAATTTTCAGGGCTCCGAAGTATATACAATTTTCAGGGCGTAAAAACAATGACTTGAACAAACCCTACTAACTGCACCATGTGCAGTGAACATTTTACTGCAAGTCAATTGTAAATTCTTCATTCACGTAAATTGTTGTATGCAGGAAGCATCCCTTGCATGAAGGGCCCATTTAGAGGAAATAATGACCTTTATACGTTCATTCAATGATTCTCAATTGCTACTCCTTCAATATATCCAGAAATGCAAAGGTTTTATTGATTTCGTTTGACAGTCGAAGCTTTATGAAACCTGCTGTGAGTGTTTTGTTCATTCATTAATCAATTTGAATATTTTGTCGTAAAGAGGCCATATCATAAAGGAGTAATAAAAAAAAGCATGAAGAAACTGTAAAGATAGGCTAACATACAGGTCCTGTATACCTCTGTAAGGTATTTTCAATTGTGGTTCTGAAAATTCTGTAATTTGTGTGCTCTGATGGTATATTGAATATTGGTTCATAATAATCTGATATAAATTGTACAAATTCAACTGAGTTGACCTATTCAAAACAATATATTGCACAGCACACACCTTAGACGAATAACACATCACCTTAAACTTTAGTGTCGTATTCAAAGCTCTATTTTTTGTTATACATCATTTTGAATTTTTGTGAATTTTTTATAAATTGCAAGTAAAATATAGCAAATCCGACAGCGTATTCCATTGATATCAATCTAGTCCAAACAATGTTCTGATGAAAATTAAACAAAACCATACTTTAGTTTTGTTGCTCAGGATGTTTGTTTTGCTGTCTCAATTAAGTCGATATTGAAATTCAATACAAGGAATAGAATTCGAATTTCGCGCCCTCCAATGATAAAACAGAAAACTGTTATTAAATAGTGTTTCTTTATTGACAACACGTTCTCAGCGCCATCTCATTGTCAAATGTGCCAAACACGGGTCAAAATGTAGTCGATTTTTAGTACTAAGGATATAAGGGAGTCTCCTATCTTTCTTCTCTATAATCTTTGATTCGTAATTTAACAATTTATAGTATACGGGGTATATTTTCCGATCAATCTTGAGTAACGTTCGTTATTTACTTTCATTACCGAAAATATCGAAAAAAATCCCCATTCAACTGACCCAAAAACTCCGAATAATTGTTGGCATCCTCATGTCGATTCGCGCAAAAGTAAAAAGTCCTCCAGACCCGATGTTGTAGGAAAAGTTGCGGCAAGTTTCCACCCCCGGGATATTAGGTTTACGGTATTATATTTCAATGTGTGTCTTTGTTAATATGATGCATCGCGCCGATGCGGCCGCTTTTCTCCTTCTGGAGGAATAACATCAGTCTTTCGGATTCGATGCTCGAGGGGGTTGGGGGGAGGAAAATTGACGTTCGGGCCGCAACTTCTCGGATCGTAGAGAATTCTATATGCTGTTTCCGCTAGATGGATTGGCCGTTTCCGTTGTATACAGCGAATTTTTAAGTTATTATTGAATTTGATATTGTATCCTACCACTAGATTGATAGGGTTTTTCTTTTCCCTGTGCTACTCAGAACATTCGAATAATGGGGAATTCTCCTCAATTTGGGTTATCACTGCATATGCAAGTTTAAACTGAATAATTATGAGTTTCATTCATGATTTTTTCAAATTCACCGCGGAAACTATTCAAAATCATCCTTCAAATATGGGGTTTTAAAATTTAAATCGATTTGGCAACAGCGCATACAAGACAATGAAAAGTACAATGTCCAATCAGCTTGTTCATAAAATAACAGCTGTTGATCTACAGGCGCGTGTTTACTGGCGAGCTTCAACTGCAACCGGCCATAAAAATCTCATAAAATTTCACGACCTTCCTCGTTCGTCGCAGACTTCATAGACAGCCATCTTTGTCCATCTCATCAAGATAATGCATTTGTTGTCCTTTATTATCAAGGCATATTTCAGTCGATGTTGCCAGCTTGTGCAATTCTCACAAAACGCTTTAAACTTTAAATACCCATTTTTATATTTCATTTTCAAGTGTTTGAAATAATTTTTTTTTGGGAAACGGTTGAAATGGTTATTTCAAAATGTGACGTTTCAAAGATAAAAAAATATATCATTTTCGTCAGAAGGAGTCTTCCCTATTGCAGAATACAACAAATCTGTCAGAAAGAACTCAAGTTTAAGATCAGTTTATTATTTATTCATGAAAAGGTAGGTATCATCGAAAAAACCGATATACAGTGTGTGAATTCGAAGAGGTACCACACTTAAAAAAAGCTTTAATTCGTAGGGTTGGTTACAATAAATTTTCATCAATCTTGGGGGCGTGACGACAACCCCTCAAATCTTGAATGGGAAGGGGGTTGGATGATATCTTGTTTTAAAGGTAATTCGATTGGCTTTCAAAAACGCCATACACTTAACTTTCTTGTTAGTACTAGCGAAAAAAAAATAAAGAAGTAGAATAGTTACAATAGCAAGAGTTGCCATGAAACATGAGAATAATGAAAAAAAATTATCATAAAAATTTCTCAAAATGTCTCTTATTTTGTAGCAAAATTATAACCTGTTGTCAAATTCGGCTGTAAGAGCCGTTATATTTTTATAGTTACATTTTTGTCTACAAAATTATGGACATGTTCAAAATCCACTATAGTAATAATATTTTCATTATTTTCATGTTTCATTGAAACTCTTTTAATCGTAACTATTCTACTCTTTTTTTTTATTTTCGGAAGTACTAAGAAATAAGGTGTATGGCATTTTAGAAAGGGCCATCTAATTGCCTCGAAAAGAAGGTCCACTACCACTTTTACGGCTGTTTTCAATGGACTATCTATCGATCGTTTAAGTTACTGACAATAGAAGATACCATTCATCAATACCTATCTACAGATAGATCATATAAGAGAAATCAGATGGTTTTTCCATCTTCATTAACTGAAAACGTATAATACACCTGTAGTATATGTTTCTTGTAAGTATGTGCAGGGTGGGCAAAATTCGTTGTCTATTGAGGGGATCTCGAGAACTATAGCAGCTAGAAGAAAACGGATGGCACATTCTCTTTTTTCGCGACTAATCCAAATCTGAAAACAGAAACGGCCTATCATTTTTAGATTTCGAGTTATAAACAAAAATCGAGATTTTGACGATTCCAAAAGTTCTCATAACTTTTTTGTCTTTGAAGTTACAGATCTGAAACTTGAACCTTTTTAGGCACTTTTTATAACAAAAATCTACTGGCAAAAGATTTTTTCCAATTCAAAAAGATCAAATTCAATAAAAATCTACAAAAATTAATGTGATTCGAAATGAAAAAATATTTTGAGCTCATCAGTGGATTATACGTGAAAAAGTGCCTGTAGAAGGTTCAAGTTTCAGATTTGTAACTTTAGAGACAAAAAAGTTATGAGAACTTCACGAAATTGTCAAACTCAAAAACGAAGTATCGTAGGAGGCTGCGGTTTTCACCAATCATTGCATCTCCGAAAAAGAGCTAGGAAATGTGTCATCCGTTTTCTTCTAGCTGCTATAGTTCTCGAGATCCTCTCAGTAGACAACGAATTTTGCCAACCCTGTATACAGGATGAGTCTTTGACTGGTACAAATATTTTAACAGTAGATTCTTGAGGACAAAAGAAACACTTTTTTCCCATTCATTTTTTCCGATCCGGCCCTGATAAAAAGATATAGCCATTTTAGATTATCCAAAAAACTTCGGAATTACTAGCTAAATCTGTGACACTACATATCTGCGGATCTTTTAAACAGTTATATTCAGCCAAAGTACTCAATTTTTCAAATTTCACAGATACTTTTCAATTTTTAAACATCAAATTACTCGAAATGGGAGCATTATACGAGAAAATATGAATTATACTTTTTTCTACAAAACGTCCCAATATCCATTAGAAAGCATTCAACTTAGTTCCAAGAGTTGGGTATTTTTATATCTTGTATTCGAGAAAGATTCATCAAATAAATGAACAGTCTGTATCGGAAACAATAGTGTTTCTCTTGACCTAAAAAATCTACTGCTAAAATATTTGTACGAGTCAGAGTCTCACCCTGTATATTTCCATATGGAAATGTATCCTAAAAACGCACTCTGTTGCTTGTATTGTGATGGCACAATAAAAAAATTCATCTAATCTATATATCCACTTCTCTGTTCCTGGAATCGAAGCAAAGAAGAAATTTGTAGTTACATCGGGGTAGAAAAAAATCGCTATTTCCTTTATTACTTCATTCATGCATGGGCTTATTAAACGAATAAAAAAATAAAGCACACTCAACACTTCCATTGAAATACAAAGATGAATATATTCCAACTTCAAACCCAGCACAACGCACAAAACACCAACACACACCCCCCGCCTCCATTCCGCGAATGCATCAGATCCGAATCGGACCCAGGGCGAAATTAACGGACAAATCCATTTCTGCGACGACAACCAAACCGTTCCCGATTGTTCCCAGAGTGCAAAAGCGTGTCGACAATTTCAATTGTTGGCCGCCGAGTTCATAAAACAACATGAAACGTATGCTTATTGAAAATTTGCCGAAACGTTTTGCGAGTTTCCTGACGCTGCTTGGTTGCATGCGAAAAACGAGCATGTACGGAGTCAGGGTGCATAATGTATCATTATACTGATCCTCCTAATTACCAAGGTCGTGGTCTAGACCCCTCAGAAACCATTTATCGAAAACGAATGAAAAAAAAATTGAATATGCTGAACTCAAATAGGAGGGATCACTTACCTCATATTCCTCATTCAAAATATGAGGGTTGAGGTTGTGATACTAAGGTTTTAAAGGATACTGTTTGGAATTCGATCCTATAAGTTGTTCTGGAATCAAAACTGGAAGTATTCGAGCTTTTATATTAATTCGGTTCTGCCAAACTACAGCCCCTGTTTTGTTTTCAATGGCCCACTCTGTATAGATACAGTGAGAGTAATCACAGAGACTGAGAGAAATAATTTTAACTTTCCATTGTAATCAGAAACCTCAGTATAATTTCTCAAGAAACATAGATATTTACGGTTTATTTCCTATAAGTAATCGAAAAAATGGCATTATAAATGAATACAAGGTGAGGTCAAAAGAAATAATTTTTTCCTACACCATTTCTTCCGATTCGGTCCTGAAAAAAAGATATAGCCATCTTAAGTCACCCCTGGGAAAATAACCTTCAGAATAACTAGCAAAATTTGTGACAATACACATCTGTGGATCTCTTGAAAAGAGTTAGTTGTATTCAACCGAAGTACCCAATTTTTCAAATTTCGCATATAATAATTTTTGAACATCAAATTAGCCGAAAACGGCGCATTATACCAGAAAATAATACCTACTTTTATTACACAAAGCTCTAAAATATTCGTTGGATAGTGTCCTACTTAGCTTCAAGTGTTGGGTTTTTTTGTGGTACATAATGGTCATAAAGAGAAAACTGGAAGACGTGGGGGATATATTGTATTCGAAAAAGATTCGATGAGACCGTTTGTGAGATGGAACTAAAAATGAACTTATTTTATTGTTTTTTAACAGCCCGTACCTATCTTTTGAACAGAGCCGATTCGGAAAAAATGGAAAAGGAAAAAAGTGATTCTTCTGACCTTAAGATGTTGAAATATTTGTATGAGTCAAAGACTGTATATCCAGCTCAGTGTTTTGAACCTGAATTTTGCATTTGTTCATTAAAAACTGCAACAGGAGAAAAATAGATGAATATGAATGATACTGATTCAGCAATGAGCTGTGGTCTGAAAAAAAAAACATTTTTGCTGGTCTTGTTGCATTTGCTTTTATCACACCTACCACATTGCCATATTCTCATACCCCGATCGAAGATAAGATCCAAATGAAACCTTGATTCCTTCAATAGGATGAAATTAAGTCTTGTGGATGCACTAATGTCGTTGAGTAGGTACAAGCAAATTCAATAGCATATCACATAATAATATACTCCTCTGTTTTAATGCATTAAAAGGAGTTTATACCTCCGGACTTTCTCATCATTCGTGTAAGGCGTAAAGGAGGAAAGACTACCAGAATGTGAGGTGTTGCCAGAACACTTGGCGATAAGTAGAAGTTACGAATATTACAATAGTTTCCACTTTCATCGAAAAGATGGCGAAGAAGAAGAACGTCTTTGCTCAAATTCACCAGGATACGAATTGTAGCCAATGGCGAGACTTTTCGAGAAATTTTTTCAGGTGGTAATTTATAGAACAGATAATTTCATCTCGGAAAGGTGATGACATGAATGAATATTTGTTCTTCAATGAAAAATTTTTTTTTTGCTTGACGAATAAAACAATTTCTGACTTTCCGAGATGACGAACTGATTGAATTGAATTATAATGAAAACTCTATTTATATTAGTGGTTTCTGACATAAGATATTCGTTTTCTCTTTTTGAACTAATCACTAAAACGGTGTAGACCCCTCTTAATTTTATTTGCAGACTTATTTACTTTGTGGAACACTTTTGGTAGTTATATAGAAAGGGTCAATACTTGTCCAACCCCTCCAATTTCTGTGGAAAATATTCATAAAGAAGTTACTTAATCGAACAAGATGTTGCAGCCTAAAATATATTTTGTTACTTTCTCTTTGAATCAACATTTTCTTAACAGGAAGAGTAGGAAGGCAATCAAAATCTCTAAATCCAACACCACTGGACCTTGTCTTGTGGGGTTGTTTTAAAAATATTAATTAGGAAACCCAACCTACTACCTCTTTGAAAAATCTTCGTTGAAGAGAAGTGGTGTTACTGAACAAAAATTTTATTCGAGATAAAAAAAATGGGTTTTCGCGACGCTTCACAAAAACCGTTCGTGCGCTTGGAGCAAGGACCGTCCTGCCTTCTATAAATAGACCAATGCAGAGACTTCCTAGACGAAAAGATGTAGCGCGTGTACGCGACATTTTTTCTTGAACGATAACTAAGTACGCTGCTATTTCCGTCGTTGTTTGAGGTATTTCGGTATGTGAATAAACTCGCATGCGAAATAAATGCCTGTAGACGATGCGGATTTATTTTGTTTATTTGGGTTGGTAGGGATTAAGTGCTCTTTGGGAATTCGGACGCAGCGGTCAAGTGCAAGTGAAGTAGGGATCGGCATTTAGCTCAGAGGGAAAACGTGAAGCGTATATGAGAGAATTAGATGGGGCACGTGGAATTCAGATCGATGATGGGGATGATAAAGACCTAGTTCTACCGAAAATGGAGGATGTTCGACCATAATGATATGTTTATGTTACAGTCAAGAGCACGATTTGGCTAAGTTCTTCACAACTCCAACATCAAATTATCTAAATTTGAGAGAAAACATTTTTGGTCCTGGCAGGCCTTGAAGAACACGTACAGGGTGGACAAATTTTGATGTGGTTAAATGGCAGGCTTTGTAACTATAAGAGCAGCGACGGAGAAATGGATACCACAGTATCAATGTCGATTTTGAAAATATTGTGCATAGTGATTCTATATGGTGTTCTCATACTATACTTTCAATTTCAGTAATAATTAAGATTATTGAAAACCATTAAGAATCAACTCTGAACATTTATTTTTCACGAAAAAATATTTAAAAATAGAAAAATACCAGGGGCAGTAAACAGCATATTCACCCCCAATAACCCCTTTGGAATTTGTACAAACAATTAAATCGTTAATACTATGCTGGTGGTCAAACTGACATTCGAAATTACAAAAGGTCGGACATAAGAAACTCATCATGGCGGCTTTTAGTTGGTTGTTCAAAAGCAGAACAAACGACATATTTTCTCTTTTACGGAATTACTATGATTTTCACGATAAAACTCATGAAACAATAAAGTTTCCAAATGAAATTGTCTTTTCAATGCATAATCATAGAAAATCAAAAACGGTTGTAGTAAAGATTATAGAGTAGAAAGATAGGAAACGAAGCGACTGAATACAGTGACTCTAACGAGATAGTGGCGACAATTGTGGTCTCTTTTTTCATCGTTTTAGCAAGAATATGGCGGATTTGGTCACGTGACGTGACGTGAGCCAATCCGCATTCCGAATTAGAGATCATAGCGTTGAAATATGTGCTTCTAAACCGCCATATTCTTGCTAAATTTGCAATTGTCGTCACTGTGTTTGATAGAGTCACTGTACGACTGAAGTGATGTGAGCGCCATCTGTGTTTCAAAAGTGTTTTCAGCATTTGGAGAAACATATGAAATTTTGTGACATTCCACTAAGTTTATAATACCTAAAAAACGGATTGCGTAGAAATAACACCTTTGATGTATAGCAGATCACAAGAGTTGTCCTAGTCAAAGCTTTATTCGTTGTCCATAATTTCAAATTTTTGTAAATATTTATAAATTGCAAATAAAAATATACCACATCCGACAGAGTATTTCATTGATATCAATTGATTCCAAAAAATGTTGAAAACTAACATCCTAGTCACAAAACAAAACAACAGTCTTGTTTTTTCGCTCGGGATGTTTGTTATCCAGTCCCAACAAAGTCTATATTGACATCCAATAAAAGGAATAGAATTCGAATCTGGCGCCCTTCAATTATAAAACAGAAAACTGTTATTAAACAGTTTTTTTGACATTACGTTTTCAGCACCATCTCATTGTCAAATGTGTTTTCACTGGCCAAAATGTAGTCGGTTTTTAGTACTAGAGATATGAGGGCGTTTCCTATCTTTCTACTCTATAATCTTTGTGTTGTCGATTTCACTCCTCTCTAGCTATGAAGGATGTTCTAGGTGCATTTCTATTCGAAAAATACAATCTCTGCAAAATTACATTTGTTCATCTTGTTCTACTTTGAAAAAAATGAGTAAAACCATGATCAAGTCTTCATCTTTGAAAAACGTAACTCTTCTACGAAGCGTTTCCAGACATACCTCCGTGGAAACTTTTCGTCTTATATTGAGGCTCTGAGCCTTTATCCGAATTTATTCCCATTAATCCTGGGACACCTTACACAAGGTGAGTCTTTGACGTACAAATATTTCAACAATAGATTCTTGAGATCAAAAGAACAGCTTTTTTCTATACCATTTTTTTCGATTCGGCCCTGATAAGAAGATAAAGCTATTTTTAGTTTTCATAATGAGCTGTGCCACCCCTGCATAAACAAAGTAACCTTCAGAATAACCAGCTGAATCTGTGACAATACACCACATCTGTGGATCTTTCAAACAGATTCGTATTTAGCCAACGTACCCAATTTCAATTTCATAGATACTTTTTAATTTTTTAACATAAAATTACTGGGAAACAGCGCATTATACGAAAAAATATGAAGAATATCTTTATTATACTAAATGTTCAAATTCTCCTTAGATAGCGTCCAACTTAGTTTCAAAAGTAGGATTCTTTGCATTTTTGGAATTTTTAGGGAACGTAATGGTCATAATGAGAAATCTGGAAGTCGTGGGTGATATCTTGTGTTCGGAACAGATTCATCAAATAAATGAAAAACTAAATTCCGAAATTCATTCCATTCGATTAAACTGTTTGTGTGATAGAACTAAAAATAACATGTTTTTTATGGGTTTTCAACAGCCTGTATCTCTTGAAATGAGCCGATTCGGAAAAATTTTGAGGGAGAAGAGTGTTTCTTTTGACTCGAAGAATCTACTGTTAAGATATGTGTATGAGTCAAAGACTCACCTTGTATAGATAAAAAAATTGAAATACTGAAAGACGGGCAGAAGAATAATCCTTTGAGAGTTTTGTTTTCCTTCGCGTTCGCAGAACCCTTAAAAAAATCGAAATCTAGTCATACTGAATTGTTTTCATCTATAAGAAACATAACAGAAAAAAAAAACGTAAAATGGAAATTTGTTATCCATTCTGCCTGCTTCTCGTTCCGAATGGCTCGCCCCTATTTTCCGTTAAAACTCAGAAATAACATCTCCCCCAGCCGCATCAAAAATTCACGAGATACAACGAACGGGAGAGGAGCGTCCGTGCACCCCACGTAGCGGGCGAAAAGTGAAAACCCCCCCATACGGTCCTGGAGAGAAAAGCTGCGGGCGACAACCCGTTTCCGCGTCTTCGCGTCCGCAGCCCGGGGCGGCGGGTTCGGAAACCTTTTCGCGAAATTAAAAGAGGAAAATGGGCGGGACGTTTCTCTCTTACTTACTTATATAGGATTAAAATTATCTTCACAGAAACCTTACTGCATTAACCCTATTTGTATAATTATGTTACCGTTATTCATAAGTCTATCCCCGAATTCGGTTACGGTGATTTGTGTTGGTACGCATTAGTTTTCCCGAGGAAAAGGCGAACGGGAAATATCCCCTATAAATCGATAGATAGACAAGAAGCGTCTGTCTCTTGTCGCTGAGACTTTCCTTACACTTATTCATGTACGCCACTGTACAAAATACAAATTATGTTGAGGATGTTCTGCAGAATTATGACGGCGGCTTTGGGAAGAATAGAAACGATTCTGATCACCTGATCAGGTTCTAATGGTTGTATTATTCAGGGTGAGTCTTTGACTCGTACAAATAACTCAACAGTAGACTCTTGAGGTCAAAAGAAACACTTTTTCGTTTACTATCTTTTCCCAATCGGCTCGGTTAAAAGATATCCGCTGTTGAAAAACCATTGAAAAAATGTTATTATTACGTCTTCCAATTTTCTTATTATAACCATTGCGTACCATAAATTCAAAGAATCCAACTCTAGAAACTGAGTAGGGAAACAATCCAATGAATATTTGAAAGTTTTGTAAAATAAAGTGTTCTTCATATTTTCTCGTATAATTTGCCGTTTTCGAGTAATTTGATGTTCAAAAACTAAAAAGTATATGTGAAATTTGAAAAATAGGGTACTTTGGCTGAATATAACTCTATTCAAGATATCCACAGATGTGTAGTGTCACAGATTCATCTAGTTATTCTGCGGTTATTTTGATGTTAAAAAATAACTGTGAAATTCGAAAAATTAGGTACTTTGACCGAATGCAACTTTTTGAAATAATCACAAATGTGTAGTGTCACAGATTTAGCTAGTTATTTTGAAGGTAATTTTGTTTTTCCATGGGTGGCACAGCTGATTATGGAAACTTAATATGGCTATATCTTTTTATCAGGGCCTAATCGTAAAAAATAGTATAGGAAATCAATGTTTCTTTTGACCTCAAGAATCTACGATTCAATACAAGATATTTGTACGAGTAAAAGACTCACCCTGTATAGCCTATACAGATGGCTTTGAAAAATCTGCACAAGTCTTACCATACTTAAAGATTGCACTCAATAGTAAATGGTATTTGTGGATTTATCATCAGCTTACAATACAGAGTGAAAGATAGATTTTTTAAACTCAAAGTCATTTGAACAGTGGCAGAATGGTTCATTATATAGAGAATATGTTATCTACCCAAAGACTTCTTGTTTCTGTTTATTATGAAAGGAGTGAACTACTCGTTGAAAATCAAGGATTTGAATTAATTTGTTTTGTCCTATCAGGGATCCCCAATTTCTTTCTGAAATGCATATATGTAGAGTTCCTAGGTTAGTATAATGAGACTTCAGGGAAAGATATCGACTTGTGCAATATTTAATGAAAATCTTTCTTTATAAGTCGTAATTCACAAGTACAATAGAGAGTTGAATAGAATTGTGAGTTTTCACTTATAACGCGACAAAAAGATCTCCATTAATATAATGAGATCGCAAAGAAATGATGTTTTCACGTTGCAAGGTGACAAAAACCCAATATTTGAAAGAGTACATATGTACAGGTTCATTGGTGAATGTACCATAACCAGAGATAGATCTACCCTAGACAATTCCAAAAAACCTTTATACAGTGTGTCAATTTGGAGAAGATACCACCCCAATATCTCGACCATCATGCAAAATCAGAAAAAAGCAAAACGAGGTAAATTTTTGTTCATAGAGGGACATTTTATACGGTTGGTCCCAATCAACTTTTATCAAACGTGTTAGCGTGATGACAGCAACCCGTAAAAATCCTCAAAGAGTTGAGTGACACCTTGTTTCGAAGGTTATTCGATTACCTTTACAAAAATATCATACAGACATCTGTTAGTATTTCCCAAAAATGAAAAATTAAGTAGATCAGTTACGATAGTAAGATTTGCAATGAAACATGAGACAATTTTCTCTGTAAAAGATTTTCCAAATGTTGTCCATTATTTTGTACACAATTTTCAATTTCGGCCTTTACATTTTGTGAAACTTCAACTTGAATTCCTAGACATGCTGAGCGTTATACATAACCAACTTTGAATATCTCCAGAGGAAAAATCTAAATGTGTCAAATCTGGGGAATGTGGTGGTCTCTCAATTGGTCCTCTTCTACCAATCCATTCCTCTGGGAAATGATCAGTGAGCAATCCAGAAATGAATAGTTAGAAGAGTTGAATCGCCACCACGCTCTCCAGACTTGACACTTTTTTTTTCATCTAGGTACATTGGGTTGTGTATAAATCACAGCACCGCGATGTAGAAAAATTAAAAGCAAGAATACGAGAAATTTAAGTTGAAGTTTTCCAGGACCTAAAGGCCGAATTTGAAAATAGGTTATATTATGGAAATCATTTTGAAAATCTTTCATAGTAAAAATGTTACATTTACTTCAAGTTTCATTGCAACTGTTACTATTGTAAGTACATATTCTACTCCTTTTTTTCTGTGCTCAGGGATACTGAGGTACCTGTGTTGACATACAGTTTTCTACTGTCGTTGTAACACATGGTCTACCACATCTGGGTCTTTAAGGAACACTTCCAGTAGCAACGTATCGTGAAGGTAAACGTACCAATACAAGTAGTCTTATCACCAAAAGGATTTCCCATAAAAAAGTCAAATAACCCGTCTTAATTCGAATCAACCTGTGTACCGCCTCTTGTCGCTAGACAAACTTGGTTAGAAAGGATAAAGTGATTAAGATTATATCATGAAACCGAAGATCTCCCAGCTCTGTTCACGATCAACCCGGTGTCTTGATTCAATTAATCAAGAAGGCCCAGACACCGTAGGCATAAGGTCGTCTATTAAATCGCCACAGTTCGATTAATCGCATATTTTTCTAGTTGTAATCGGGGCAGTTTTGGCAGACGCGGCCGCTGCCCAGACTGTGCTTTTTCAGGAATCAATCTATAATTAAACCCGTTTTAATTGGCATCGAAACAATATCCCGCTAATGAACAAGACGGCGAATGTAAGAAATTACGAAATCGAGTGTCGATTCCCGTTTGTAATCCCTGTAACATACTAAAAGGAACATCTAGCATTTGGTCGGTCTCCAAGCTAATCCCGAGGAGAAATCCAGCTTATGCATTCCGTACACGAGAATAATTGCTCTAACTTGCTACTGGGTTGCGTTGTTTCTATGAAAAGCCCTAGGAATTTTCGAAATCCAGGTCGAAGTAGGTCGCGGGCAATTGTTCCATCACTATTATGAATTTTCGTTAGATGTTCGTCATTGTTCGAGATCAAAAAATTTCAATAATATTGATGATAATATTTTGAATTATTCTAGCACATCCTGAGTGCCATTTCGACTAAAATTAACATCAATCACAATAATACCGCACAGGCGCAATAGACACGATCTGGAGCCCTTAAAACAGAGGGTCATTTTACCAATACATTGTTACATTGCACAAAATTGTTTACCCCGTCGATTATTATTTTGTAGAAAAAAATTCGAAAAAGTCGATATTTAATTTAAATTATGCAACGTTCTATGTATTATTGGGAAATTCGTCATGCTCCCTCTACCAATAATTGATTACAATTATCGGAGATCTTTAGTCATAATTTGTTTGAAGTTTTTATAATTGTTATTCAACCCCCCAATGTGCTCATTATTTATTATACTATGAAGAGACAAGTTGAGAAATTTTATGACTTCTCTTCAAGGGACATTAGGTAACACAATCATTTCATTTATCGATAAGAAGAATGAAAAATTTTATTTCCCATAAGTTGGTGATATTCAAAACTCTTATGGCCATTCACACTCTTATCAGTAAAAAATGATTTCTAACTTAACATACTTTAAAATTTCAATTATTGTTTACTGAAATGCTGCAAAGGGCCATAGGCAAGAGGGGTAATCACATCCGAAATCGATGTACTTTTGAAGACCAAAATCATCATCCGAAATCATGAAATCATATTGATTTCCTAAATCAATGTATATTTTTCACAGAGTGCTTACCCCCTTGGCCATAAGCCACAGACGAGAACTGGAGAATGGAGGTCAAAATAGCAGAGAGGTTTTCTTCACACAAAAATACTCAATGCTTAAAAAAATTGGAATAATAACATGTTTTGGTTGAGAACAGCAGTATGTCTGTTGATGTTCCAGGGTATTTTCACAAATTTACCCTCTTGAAAATACCTTGATTATTTTCCAAGTTGAAGCAGTAAGGGGTAACCTAAGCAAACAAATTTGAAAATCAGAAAGTTCTTTCCAATCATATATAGCAATATATTTCTTTCCTTGAACTCTTGACGAGTTAAGATGATATAGTTCCTAGTAAAAGTTTCTTCAAAACACAATAGTCTTGTCCGTAGTGTGGTTCACAAGGGTTGTGAACTGTACAGAGCAAGCACAAATGGATTTTTGCTACCCTAAAATGCAATTGCGCTTGCTCTGCACTGTTCACAACCATTGTGAACCACTCTACAGACAAACCTAATGTTGCAGGTACTGTTCTTGAAAGATCTCAAAACCCATCGATATATATTAAGATATACCTACCCCTTGGTCAATTCCTCATAGGGGAACAAATATTAACAATATACAGAAATATTAAAATGGTGAATGAAACCTGACATATTTTCATTTCTAATGAAGATAATTGAAATTGTATTGTGCTCATTGTTTGCTCCTTGTAAGATTGTCTCAGATCTATTCTTCCCTTAAAAGGAAAAGTTTATGTGTCAACGGTAGAATAAATTTCTAAGTCATACGGCATTCAACGATTTTAAAATTGGGCTTCCAATTATTATTGAAATTACTTGCTTTGTTATATTATCTCACAACACTCAGAATTAAACTAATATAATGAAAATGCATACCTTTCCTTGCATAATGAGCCGAATTGTAAGTGTGACATTGGGTTCATCTTTTGGTGGCATATCCAAATCCATTTTGTGTTATTGAGCAAAAGGTCAGGGCAAAGGGATAGGAATTTTAGTTGTGATCTGAAAATAAAATGAAAATTATTCAAACAAAGGTTACAGCAAAACATTGGCTGGAAATTTGAGGGAATAGTTAAATTGTGAACAGAAACTTTACTTTATTATCGTCCTTTGAAGAAGTGTATAGTTTCTAGCTAATGAAATCACTTTCACACAAACAAATAAACAGAAATACCAGAATCACAATGAGAAATTGAAGGGATGATTATCAAACATAACCTTTGAAATGAGCTTGTGTCATAGAACTCATAAACAAACAGTCAAACAGTGATGTGTTCCGCTTTTTTACTCACATGAAACTATTTTGAAAATAATGAAACTTCTTGGAATAAAGGAACCCGATTTGTTGAGAGGCTGCAGATTCACCACTTCCAGGACAAAATCAAACAAACACAATTTTCAGTCTCTTTCTAATCCTTACAAACTGTACCGACGCAGTAACCGTTCTCCGGGATTTTCAAAGAAATGTCATGCCAAATGCCAACCATAGAATAGCATTCCTGACAGCATCAACGTGCTTGGTTAGCATGAGGGGCAGGACCGTACTCAGCTCCATATGCTCGTATATCAACAAATCGTAGAATTTCATGATGAAACATTTGGTTATAGCTTGTAATGTTGATGAAATCAGAAATAAGGAAAATTGGAGGATAAAAATCTCATAGTCTTGTATTGGATTATACACAGGGTGTATTTGAATGTGGGGCTTTTTTAATAACAGAAGGTAAAACTGGTCAAAATGAAGCGTTTCACCAAAAATCACCTATACAAAATTTCAAAACGGCAAAGTTGAAAAAAGAATGAAAATGATTACTGAAATAGATCGTATGCGAGCCTAGGCCCAAAGATTATAGAGTTAACTCTATAATCTTTGCCTGAACCGTTTGTTAGCTGAATTAGCAAATCAATGGAAAAAAACTTATCGATTCGACCATGTGGTTTCGTATAGGATATTGGCACGTTCGATATTTACGTTCTAATGAAAATGGAAACTTAGCCTCACCTAACACCTTCAAAAACACCCTGTAGGTATATATGCTTAACCGAACTCCGCTTTTGGGATCAGAAGGAAGATTTTTAATTTTCTGATAATATACGTAAAATTTATTCGATAGAAAAGATTCAATTGCAATAAGATTTCTGATTGAGTAAACAGTAATGTGCAAAATTCAAATATTCAGTATGCTTTAACAGGTCTTCGTTTACACCAAATTACGCAACTTCCAATGTATGATTGAGGTCTGAGGAAGTTGGACTTGCACCTTGTACGAGGATTAGAGAGTTTGAGTTTTTTTTAATGGAAAGTTTCAATTTTGTTTTGTTTTGTTTTCTGAACTGTTTGGGGTTCAGAGAGCGCGAATATAGTGCATAGTCCTGAAATCTCCAAGAAATTCATGGATGAATGTTATGAGCGTAGGCTAGCGTAAAAAATTAATAATTTCTGTTTTTATCGATAAAAAATCTTGTCTGTTCTTTTGCGCCTCTTGCATGAGATTTAAGTTGTTAAGTAGTTCTGCTTTTTTTATTTGATCAATTGTTAATTTTATTTAGCGATTTTATCAATGAGTTCCATTTGAACTTTCTCCACAGAAAAATAAGAAGTCTTGTCCTTCGCGCGACAGGCCGAATCCACATTATTCATTTTTTGAAAATAATCTTTAATTTTTTTACCATCTCTAAAATAAAATCCCTTGTGCAGTGGAAAGCCGGTTTTTCCATTGTTCAAGATACGTCCATTGTCCATTATTACATTGGTGACAGCGGTGGAGATTCTTTGTTACAGAACAATCACTTTCAGTAATTGTGTTCCTTCGTAAAAATCGACACAATTGCAAACATTGACAACTATAATCACATGAAAATAGTGTAGGTTTCATATTTTTCTCGGTTCTGAACATAAAGGGTAAAACATGATTGTTAATTATTGATTGGTTATTACTCAAATTTATGGAAGAAGCGTCGGGTTCTCGACATAAGGTGTTTTGGGCTTTTTATCCAAGGTTATTTCCAAATATTTTACTGCAGACTTCCATTCCATGATGAACATTATATTGAATTCATGTGGCCGATACTTCATGAACATCTATAATGGAACTTAAAATAGCTTATACAAGGTTAAAATTCAAAAACTTGCCAGTCCAATAATGTCACGACAAGGATTATTTCAGAGAAAATGCCGAAACAGGTCAATTTCTATTCGTAGGAGGACATATTTTGAGCAGAATTATAAGCCCAAATCTCCTCAACCCTAGGTGTAGGAGCTATCACCCCTAAATTCTCAATAGGGAATAGAGGGTGAGCTATACCTCAATTGTAAGATCACTTGACCCTCTTCATGAATACTATGGTTTGCAAATTTTTATTGAGTCCTTGAAGTAGTTACAGGGGCTGACAATTTGAATACTTGCCAGGCCAATTATGGCTCGACAAGGACGTTTTCAGAGAATATGCAGGAACAGGTTGATTTTTATTTGGAGGAGGACATGTTTCTATCAGAATTGTAAGCCAAAATCTCCTCAATCTTAGGTGTAGGGGTTGTCACCCCTAAATTCTTGATAGGGAATAGAGGGTGAGCTACATCTCAATTGGAAGGCAATAGTATTATGTAGAGGGACATTGTCTTCGAATTGAGGTTTAGCTCCCCCTCTTTTCCCGATGCAGAATTTAGGGGTGGTAGCCCCTACACCTAGGTTTGAAGAGTATTCGGCTTACAAGTTTGCTCAAAATTTGTCTCCCTTCCTTTGAAAATTGACCTGTTCCGGCTTTTTCTCTGGAAACGTTCTTATCGAGACATAATAATTGGCCTGGCAAGTTTTCAAATTGTCAGACCCTGTAACTACTTCTGGACTGCATAAAAATTTGCAAATCATAGTATTCATGTAGAGGGTCAAGTGATCTACCAATTGAGGTATATCTCACCCCCTATTCCCTATTGAGAATTTAGGGGTGATAGCTCCTACACCTAGGGTTGAGGAGATTTCGGCTTACAATTCTGCTCAAAATATGTCATCCTACGAATAGTATTGTCCTGTTCTGGCTTTTTCTCCGAAATCATCCTTGTCGTGACATAATTGGACTGGCAAGTTTTTGAATTGTCACCCTGTATGATTTTCACACAAATGAGTTTTCAAACCATGACACGCGTTTCGGTATCAAAATAGCATCTTCAGGTGGGTGAAGATGAACTACATCTCTGACGGATCCCGTAATCAGGATAATATTCTTGAAATAATTCTCACAATTACAGATTTCTGATTTAACGTTCGGCCGCTTTCTCAAATTGACTATCAGTCTTTTGGTTAATTTTAAGCGCTACCGCCGAGGCGCAAGGGACGCAGCTTGACGCGCAGCTGTTTTTCCGTCGTAAACCCCCCGTTGGAGAATTATTACCCCCAATACTTTTCTATTAGGGCGTTAAACGCCCGTTTCGAATTATAACACGGCTTCAGGTTATGCCGCTATAAAAATATTACGACGGACTAATACCTGGCTTTAATTTAATTTCGGAATGTCAGAATTTCGCCGGGCGGGCGGGCGGTTGCAATTTCGTCCGCCCTGGAACGGTACTAATATACGGGACTCCCACAATGAGAAATTCTCCTTAATATATTTCAGTTATCTGAATATTAAATTCGAAAAATGCGCTTCTTTGGAGCGCCGACGAATGATTTTGGAGAATGTGGAATATTTAATATTGAGATACTGTGAGCAAGTTGATGAATATTTCCGGAAAGGGGGTATTGTTTTTATGGAGAAGTGACCTTATTGTTTTTTATAACGTTTGTCGTGGATACCGAGGCGTTTTAAGGGAACACTTTGGTATGCCTCAACATATATGCGTATGACAGCAATAGCAGTGTAATTTCATTTTCTTCAGAAAGAGGGTTGAAAAGGTATATGGGGAAGAATTATTACCGGGAAAAGCAACAACAAAGCCAGTCCGAGTGCATTTTTTTTCAATAACGAACCATTGAAATTGAAATAAAACCACCAAATTATTCTAAGCTCGCTTTTTGTGACATGTTTGTCCCGAAAAAATAACTACTGAAAATTTCACACTTTGATCATTTCTATTTGGTTTCTACTAGATTCACTCTTGATCATAATTTAGAGCGTCCAGATTGTCTTTTATTCAGTTTAATTCTCAGGCAATTTCTTTTACACACCCAGACTCAATTGTCTCCTTGATTTTTCTGAATGTGCTCAGATATAATCTTTGGTGTCAAATAAAATGTAGGTACTTATTATATTTTTTGTGTGAATGAATAAATATCAGTAAGGAGTTCATTATCAATTGGTCAATATGTAACACTGGAACTCAATCAGATATCAAAAATACACTGCGCAAAAAAATTAACGTACATTATGGAAATCTCAAATTTATTCTACAACTGAAGAAGTTCTCAATGATAATTATTTTTATCAGAATTATGCATGCATATGTTATCCACTTTCAACGGTTTTCTTCAATACAGATGTTTTTTCCCAGCAGGAATAAAAAAAGATGATTTTATTAGATTTTGAATGTATTGACTTCATTCTTAAATCAGTTGTTCTCGATCAATTATAGTGATCAATAGTTTTTCTTTCGTTTGATTTTCTACACTCGATCGCTATGCAACGCGAAACACGCAATTTGACCCAAGAGGAATGTGCCCAAGCGGTAGTTTCGCGAGAAGAAGGGTGGACATACACAAGAATTGCAGAAAGGTTTGGAGTTTCCCATACAAGTGGATCCAGAATGTTGCAGCGATTCAGGGAGACAGGTATGAATGTCCGAAGACCAGGACAGGGTAGACTACGGGTAACAACTGCCATTCAAGAACGTTACTTGAGAGTTTCTTCGTTGAGACAACGGTTTGCAACCGCTCGCCTCCTTCAAATTCAGCTTGAGCAAACTCAAGAGGTGCAAATTAGCACTCAGACAATAAGAAATCGACTCAGAGAATATTATTTAAGGCCTCGTGTCGCGGCAAGAGACCCAGCTCTTACCCCAGCCCATCGAAGGGCTCGTTTGGATTTTGCGAGAGAGCATATCCATTGGAAAGAGGCCGATTGGGAAAGAGTTCTCTTCACAGATGAGTCTAGATTCTGCCTCTACCATGTGATCGACGTTCCCTCGTATACAGACGTCCGCATGAAAGATATGCTCAGTGCAATTTCCTGAATACTACTGGTTTCGGGGGAGGATCGATTATGGTATAGGGTGGAATATCTTCGACTGCTCGCACAGACCTAGTGGTCGTTGATAATGGAGCTATGAATGCTGATAAGTATATAAGGAACATTCTTGAAGAGCATGTAGTGCCATTTGCCCCATACATTGGTGAAAATTCCATTTTTATGGACGATAATGCCAGACCCCATCGTGCGCGCATCGTTCAGGAGTACCTTGAAGAGTTTGAAGTCTCTCGAATGGAATGGCCAGCAAGAAGTCCAGATCTCAATCCGCTTGAGCAGGTTTGGGACAACCTCAATAGAAGGCTGAGAAGTTCAGAAAATCATCCAGCTACTCTTAATGACTTAGGAAACCAACTCGGAGAAATCTGGGAAGGATTAGATCAGAACATTTTAAGATCACTTATTTTGAGTATGAACCATCGTTGCCGAGCTGTAATTAACGCAAGGGGTGGAAATACCAAGTATTAAATCACTTATCAGCATTTCAGTATTTTGAAAATTGTTCATTCCTCTTCTTTCACATAAGATTCGGTGAAATTCTGAATTTTTCTTCCATTTAATGTGTCTTGTTTCGTTCAAAACCTTCTCGATAGAACATAAAAAATAAGTTATAAAGTCAGTTAACTTTCATTAAAATTGAGATTTTCAGAATGTGTGTTATTTTTTTTGCGCAGTGTATATACACAGATTCTTTGACGCAATCTAGATGATATCCATTTTAAGTTTTCATGAGCTATGCGACCCCTGGAAACATGACACTGAAGTTTTTCTAAACTTTGAATATACCATCTTAACAATGAAACTAACCTACTATAGAGGGTGAGTCTTTGATTCGTACAAATATTTAAACAGTATTATTTAAACAGTATTATTAAACAGATTCTTGAGGTCAAAAGAAACACTTTTTTTCTTTACCATTTTTTCCGAATAAAAAAATGTACATTTTTTAACAATAACGTTATTGTTAGTTCTATCTCACAAACGGTTTTATCGAATGACGGAAAATAGTTTTTCATTTATTAAGATTTGATGAATCTTTTTCGAACACAAGATATCAACCACGTCTTCCAGTTATGATCATTACGTACCATAAAAATACCAAAAATTCAAAGAACCCAACTCTTTAAAATTAGTTGGACGCTATCTGATGAATATTTGAACGTTTTGTAAAATAAAAGTATTCTTCATATTTTCTCGTATAATGCGACGTTTTCGAGTAATTTGATGTACAAAAACAGAAAAGTATCTGTGAAATTTGAAAAATTCGGTATTTTGGCTGAATTCAACTCTGTTTAAAAAATCCACAGATGTGTAGAGTCATAGATTCAGCTAGTAACTCTGACGGTAATTTTGTTTTTCCAGGGGTGGTACAGCTCATTATGAGAATTTAAAATGGCTATATTTTTTTAACAGGGCCGTATCGAAAAAAAATTTATAGGAAAAAAGTGTTTCTTTTGACCTCAAGACTCACCCTGTATATCAGAAAAACAAGCATTAACTCAATTTCCCCATGCGATTCGGCGAACTAGTTGTATTTTTAATACAATGAATGAGTTACAGAAATTACGTTGGCGATAAATATCGAATACCTATTCTTTCCTTGTTTTCTATTCAATTTTCGGTAATCATGAAGAATTCAGCCTGCAACCCCATATTACCTCTGATAGTTGCATAAGTAACCATTTATCATTGTTTTTTTCATTTCGTTCAAGAGTTACCAGATTCAAAAAAAACTCATTTAACCTTTCATTTTTTTGAAAATAAATACATGATATTTTCCCTGAACCTCAAACTTTGCCCAATTGACAAACAAAGATAGATGTTAAGCGCCTATTACTGAAAAAGGTGTTATTATAGTATGGAGAAATTTCTCTCTGACAACATGTGTTGCCTAATTTCATTAGACTAGTAGTAAACTCTTATTATTTTAATTACATGTAATTTTTGTTCCTTTCTCTTTTCATACGATTTGTTCTTTACATTTGTGAATGTCTAGATGGATCAGAATTTACATGAAATGTAGATTTCGAAATACCCCAGTGGTGCGCCTCTTTGACGTTGACCACTGTTTCCGACAAATTTTATGGACATGACGGTTTTAACTAGAAAACCTGTCAATATAAAGGTACGATTTTTTTAATTGAATTCACTAAGAGTTTTCAACTATTCTGCTGTCTTTCGGATCACTCTAGAGGTTATCCGATTTTTCTAAAACAAATTTCAAAAAAATGTCAAAAGTCCATTTTTGCAAATGGCCAGGACCTGAACTTTTTTGTCCTGTCTTCCGTTTTATGGAGACATTTAAGGCCTTAAATGAATGGTTTTTAAAATTCACTTCACTTCCCTTCGAGCAGTGTAATTTCTCTGAAATTTTCCTTCTTTTCCTAGCGGCAACTTTTTAATTTATATTCAGTATCAGAATGACTGAACAACAAAAGTATTATGTTTCCCTGGAGTAATTTGTAGAAATGTTGATGAAGCATACCAACAAATACGCCGCAACGTAGCTGGTATGGAAACTTCATTTCACTGTTGTTTTTCCACTCGAATTCCCGCTTCTCCAATATCAAATTCTAAAAGCACATATCGCGAATAAACTATTTACTACATTTTCAGCTCAGATCGAACGAAAGAGGTAGGTATTTCTAGGAAAAGAGATATGTTATTTCCAGAGGAAACGATTTCTTGGTTCGAGTGTAGGACGTGGATGTGACAGATCCCATAAAAGAATTTCAATCCAAAACTGTACAATTTGATTCATGGGAGTAGAAATGAATAAACCTGAAGAGAAATATATGTCTGAGGGACTTTTCAAAACATCAGTAGAAAATGTTGTATTGAAAATGGGTTTACCAAAGGAAGAAAAACATATGTACCTATATCTCAATAAAGTCTCATTGTTCAAAATACTAATGAGGACCCAAAGGTCATGGGCCCTCTAAAAATATGTCTCCTCTCGTCGATGAAATATCAAATCTTGTCTCGAAAACGAGACGAGACAAATATATAATACGTTGTGTCACGTGAAAAAAAAATCGGAATTCAGGTTATCACCTGGAAAAATTGTTTTTTTTTTGAATAGTTGTGATTGGAAGTTTATGTTATTTTAACGTTTTTGAACGGTTTCCTTTTTTTATAGTATGCTATAGTTGGGGAGCCGACGATGCTAAATCGGTATTTACTCGACCGTCGTGGAAACCGAGTGGATTTTGAAGATTAGATGGTAGAAAAAAAAGGTTCTATGATGTATGAACTTTCAGCGGTGGGGAAAGCGTCTGCAGGTTCTCAAAGATGTGAAAAAATCGTCAGGTGTATATACTCAAGCGTGTCAGATTAACAT
Source organism: Coccinella septempunctata (assembly GCF_907165205.1). Taxonomy (NCBI): domain Eukaryota; kingdom Metazoa; phylum Arthropoda; class Insecta; order Coleoptera; family Coccinellidae; genus Coccinella; species Coccinella septempunctata. The sequence goes on from NC_058196.1 coordinate 21,684,411, forward strand.
ATTGTATATGCCCTACGTGTTTCTGGTAATAAATTCATGTTTAATCTGACAGTTTGCATGGTGGGACTGGCCGTACGGAAGAGATGAAAATGGTAAGAAACATTTTTTCTTCTAGCATGCCAGATTTTTTGAGGAAATGTTAATTGAACCCAAAAACTTCTTTTGAAGGCACTGACAATTTGGAAGAGACGCAAGGTCAAAGCGGTCTTTATTTGAAAATGGAAAAAAAATCGTTACTTGTACATACTCGAGCGTGTCAGTTTTACATACAGATGATTAATATCGGTATTACAGACGTGTTAACCCATTAATCTGACACTTTAAGTGAGGGTTTTCTCAATCTGACAGTTTTAAGATGATATCAAGGCATTTTTTCAGAATATCTTGCTTCCTGTACCTCTAATCGTTTCTGTATTCATTATGAAAGTCGAAAATAATAAAATTCTACCCAACTTTTGTCTGAAGCAATTTTACATACTCTTAACCGTTCTCGAGTTAGAGGGCGATAAGGCGAGGAGCTTAGCCACACATGCGAAAGGGCAAGGTCAATGTAGAATCCCAGTCTAATCTACATTCATCCAATTGTCAAAATGACAAGGTATTTCTATGATGGCAATTTCGAAATTTGTCTCTGACTGAACCTTAGAATGTACTATTTTCCAACGAGTGAATTTTCGCTTCAGCATGTATCGCTAAACACCTCGCATTTATCGCCATATATCTCAAAAACGTGTGAACGTAGAAAAAATTGCTTAGGACAAAATTTGTAGAAAATGTTATGCTCTACAACTTTTATAATGAATGCGAAAAAGATTTGAAGCCCAGAGGGGGAGATAATTCAAAAAACCTGATTTTTGTGACCTTAACAACAAATTTTTATTGTTTCGGCTTGCTGAAACTGTCGAATTAAATTTTTTCCCTTATTCTTGAGTCATTACCTTCAATATAGGAAAAAATCCACCGCGCTCGAGAATGCCCACGTGACGTTTTATTTACAAGTTTGGCGCCCTCCCACACATTTTCGTCACGCTTAAATTCAGATTAAGGAAATATATGCTTCTGAACATGTAATTAATTACATAAATATCAATCTGACCCCCTCGAGTATGTACAATGATCGTTTTTTTTACTATTCTGACAGGCTGTCTCAGAAAACTCCTCCTATATACAGGTCTAATTTTTGGTAGAGACACTCTAAAGGGACCAAGGTATCTTCCCTTATATTAATCTGACACGCTCGAGTAATTCCCGAATTTCCCTCTTGGGCTCCCCAACTACAACGAATATGGAGGGTGAGAAGAAGTCAACACTCCAAAACCATCCTGAGCTTTCAATTTATCTCTGGAACGATTTATTTTCTACAATTCTTTCCGATTAGAGCTCGTATACTATACTTATTGATCATCTCACGACTTCCTCCCTGAGTTGTACAACCCCTCCGAAGCTCAAAAAAATCCATCTCCCCCCAAACACGACTGTTCTCAACGGAAAATTTCAATTTAAAGGCCGATAATTAGTTCGCAACTTACTATCCCCGATTATTAACTGCTCGAGCCGTTGCGCTCGTACGAAAATTCGCCGAACAAAGCCGTAGAAATAAGTGTCTGTCCGTTGCACACTACGCTTATTAAAGTTTCGGAGGTAGAGGGCCCCCCTCAGGCCGCCCGCCGCCAGTGCGTAGGTCCCACGAGCCGGATCAAACGGGAGAAAAGTTTTCCGTATCTTCTTTTCATGGAATCGGTAACGAATTAGAAGTTTAATTGCCATCTGATCCGGGGATTTTGGGAAATCGATACGCGCGTGCAGCACAGATTCCGCCGAATCAATTACGCTGATGAGTTGTATGATGGGATTGAAGGGCCATCTTCATTGGATTTTTTCTCTCAGGATTTTTCTGATATGGGATACCGGGGATTATTTCGCTTTTGGTGTAGGAGTAGCGCATCTTCTTGAGATGATGGGGTGCTTTCATGGTTCACACAATGCTGTATCGGGTTTCAAAGGATTGGTAGATGATGGGGAAGCCTCGGTTCGATTCTCTGATGAGAGAAGATCGCGGAGTTATGAAAAATTCGGTTGGACAATTCTCGAATTCCTATGTTATGTGCTTTAGTGGGGAAGAAATGGATTGAATCGATACTTTCTGGTCCATATAAAGGACGCATCTATTTTTGGTTCATTATTTCCAAACTTGGAATAATAATAATAATAATTTATTGATCCTTTGAGACAAATCAATGTATAGGATAGGTCATATAGAAAGAAAGAAAAAAATACATTAGCTTATGACTATGACATCATTGAGGTAATCATTTACACTATAATAACATCTATTTAACATTAACTTCTTAACAGCTTTTTTGAATTTGCTGGAATCAAGATTTTGAATATTGTGGGGCAGATGGTTATAAAGTTTAATGCATTGATAGGAAGGAGACTTCTCAAACCTAGTTGTTCTATGCTTGGGAACAAATACTCTCCAACTTCTGGTACCATAATTATGAAAACTAGACAACTGTACAACACTTTCCTCATTTTCTTTCACATGTAAGAGACACTTGAAAATGAAAATGGGTGGTATATTGAATATCATACGTAAAAAACGTTTCTGTATTATGAAAGCTCTTCCAACGTCCGGACAGTTTCCCCATAGTAGAATATTGTACGATAAGTGGCTATAGACCAAGCTATAATAGATATTTATGAGTGATTCAAGGGAAAGTGAGTTTCTCACCCTATTCATAGCGTAGTAGGAACTGTTCAATTTTTTGCATACAGAATCAATGTGCAAACCCCATTTTGAATTATTGTCAAGGTAAATGCCAAGAAATTTAGTACCATTTTTAGATTGGATGATATTATTCTGTAATAAGAATGAAATACAGGGTGACAACTTGAAAACTTGCCAGTCTAATTATGACACGACAAGTATGATTTCAGAGAAAATGCCGGAACATGTCAATTTCTATTCGTAGGGAAACATATTTTGAGCAGAATTGTAAGCCTAAATCTCCTCAACCCTAGGAGTAGGAGCTATCACTCCTAAATTCTCAATAAGGAATAGGGGATGAGCTATACCTCAATTGAAAGCTCACTTGACCCTCTACATGAATACTATGGTTTGATAATTTTTATTGAGTCCTTGAAGTAGTTAAAAGGGCTAACAATATGAAAACTTGTCAGGCTAATAATAGGTCCTTTCGTTTGCATAAAAAGTGTAGGCACTTTTCTACACTCTATTTTAGTATTCTTTTGCTGATTGAATTTACACCAGTGAAGAGCAGGTGTAGTTCATCTACATCTCTTTTGACTATGTGTAGATAAACTACACTTCCTCTACACTGGTGTAAATCAATTCCCTTGTAGAAAAGTGCTACATTTTTTATGCATACGAGAGGACCCATAGTCTCGTCAAGGATGTTTCCAGAGAAAATGCCTGAACAGGTCAATTTTTATTCTGAGGGGGACATGTTTCTAGCAGAAGTGTATGCCAAAATCTTCTAAACCCTAGGTGTAGGAGCTATCACTCCTAAATTCTCAATGAGGAATAGGGGATGAGCTATACCTCAATTGAAAGCTCACTTGACCCTCTACATGAATACTATGGTTTGATTACTTTTATTGAGTCCTTGAAGTAGTTAGAAGGGCTAACAATATGAAAACTTGTCAGGCCAATTATAGGTCCTTTCGTTTGCATAAAAAGTGTAGCACTTTTCTTCACTCTATTTTAGTATTCTTTTGCTGATTGAATGTACACCAGTGTAGAGCAGGTGTAGTTTATCTACATCTCTTTTGACTATGTGTAGATAAACTGCACTTCCTCTACACTGGTGTAAATAAATTCGAGTGTAGAAAAGTGCTACATTTTTTATGCGAACGAAAGGACCTATAGTCTCGTCAAGGATGTTTTCAGAGAATTTTTATTCGGAGAGGGACATGTTTCTAGCAGAAGTGTGAGCCAAAATCTCCTAAATCCTAGGTGTAGGAGCTATCACTCCTAAATTCTCAATAGGGAATAGGAGGTGAGCTATACCTCAATTGAAAGACAATAGTATTATGTAGAGGGACATATTGTCTTCCAATTGAGGTATAGTATAGTATAGTATAGTATAGTATAGTATAGTGAGAAGGGTTTACAGTTACAATTGAGGTATAGCTCACCCTCTATTCCCTATTGAGAATTCAGGGGTGATTGCTCTTACATCTAGATTTGAGGAGATTTCGACTTAAATTTTGCTCAAATTAGGTCTCCTTTCTTTTTAAATGTACCTGTTTCGGCTTTTTCTTTGAAAACATCCTTGTTGAGACATAATTGGCCTGGCAAGTTTTCAAATTGTCACCTCCTGTAACTACTTCAAGGAATCAATAAAAATTTGCAAGCCATAGTATTCATGTAGAGGGACATGTGATCTTTTAATTGAGGTAAATCTCACCCCCTATTGTATATTAAGAATTTAGGCGTGATAGCCTCTACACCCAGTGTTGAGGAGATTTCGGCTTACAATTCTGTTCGAAATATGTCTCCCTCCGAATAAAAATTGACCTGTTTCGGCATTTTCTCTGAAATCATCCTGTATAACCATTCATCCCAAAAATATCTTGGTTGAAAAGGGAAAGCATGCACACTTAACCCTCTAATACCCAAGTCCGCCTTGAGACTGGTTGCATATAAGTGGATACAAAATTATTCTGCCCATGTCCGCCTTCAGTATAGGTTCATTTTGTGGGAACAGGTGTAAATCAGTTAACTATTTGCGAAAAAAAGATGTAGATTACATAAGCCAATTTGAAACTATACAGAAATAATTATAAAATAGGAAAAAAAACTTGGGCATTAGAGGGTTAAAAAATCTGACTTTAATACTTGGCCATCCAAATGATGTAACACAAGAACCAATCGGTTTGCTACCCTATCTTACAACTTACATCTCATGGCGATCTGACATTGGTGCGTTAAATTTGTGGTAGTTTTTTTCCATTCAAATTACAAAATACAGTAAAGGTGTTTAAACACTTCACCATATTTTGTGCTTTATAATATATAAGTAAAAGATAAATGTTCTTGCATGAACACTAGATTTTCAGGAGTGCTTTCAGACAAATCCCATCGGTATCGTAGAAGTAATTGTTGAGCGAATCGTGACATTTATGACATTCGTATTAATGGTTATAGAACTAACTAAGATATCACCCACGTCTTCCAGTTTTTTCATTATGACCATTACATACCATGTACTATGGGTACTTTGGCTGAATGCCACTCATTTTAAAAGATCCAAACATGTGTAGTTTCATAGATTTAGCTTGTTATTCTGAAGGAAATTTTGTTTTTCCAGGGGTGGCAAGGCTTATTATGAAAACTTAAAATAGCTATATCTTTTTATCATCGAAAATAATGGTGTTTCTTTTGACCTTAGGAATCTACTGTTAAAATATTCGCACCAGACGAAGATTCATACTGTATACTCCATTCACTTTCATAAAAGCAGTCGGCTGGCCATGGACATCTTGAAATTTGACACATTTCACTCTAAATAGGATGGAAATGTGAGGTTGTAACTTTTATCAAACCATTTTTATTTTGCTATAGCGGAAAATTCAATTATGGATACACAATATGCAGTTGCTTGGTTATCCTCATGAGCTTAAGGTTGAAGACGTTTTTCGACCGCATGTAGATATTGATTCCAATCAAGAAGTCGTTCAAACAAAAAATTAAACCAAAACAGATTATTTGCTGCATATTTCAGTTTCTGAGAGCTTTATTCACACAAAACTTCGTAGCTACAATTCACAAGTTTTTTGCAATTTTCTATCTGCTTTTTCCAATTCTGAATATTTATCGGAGAATGTGATAAAGTAATTCATTTGAGAAGTGAAAAGTGTAAAGTACAAAGTGCAAAATGAAAAGTTGAGAAGTAGTTTGGTGCAACTAGTACTAGGTTTGACTTCAATTCGATAGGTAGTTTGTTAAGAACTCAAACCTCGTATTCGGAAGTTTAATCTAGCATGAAAATTTCAAGCTTAAGCAGAGCTTGAAGAAGAAAAAAGCTTCAGGAATAAAAGTCTTACATAAGTGTTTACGGTCGGCCGGAAGCATAGACATAGACATAGATTTTGACCATGAATACTTACTTCATGAATAGGTAAAGAGACATTTGGGCATAATGTTCCAGGAGGAATTAGCGTGAGAAAAGAATTCCAGCAATCTTTTCTACCAGGCTTTTCACACTTCAATTTGGGATAATATCGATTCGATTACATTTCAATATTCGCTGACATTAACTCAGCAACGAACATCTGAACAAATTTTATATCGATATGCTCTGATTTTTTAAGATTTTCCAGCTCTGAAAATATCCTCTGAACAATTTTTCAATCACTTTTATATCGAACGAGGCTTCTAACTGCCCATCACAAACAACAAATCCCAGAATGAGAAAAACCATCACCCGAATAATGACCCCTAAATCTCTGCCGTCCGCTGTACGCATCCAGAGGAAAAAATTCAATTTATAACTAAGTCTCGACAAATAGTCGGAAATTCCTATTCATCGTTCTTGGTCCGCTTCTTCGGCCTCCCAGAACACCCCGAAGGAATCAACATAAGCATCTGGAACTCGCAGAAAAGACCGCCCATCCCTATCGGACCTGTCCCTGCCCCCGAGGCCCTTCCGACCCCTCTGCGCCTCTCCAACTTAATCAACACAATGCATTACCCTTTATAATTTAGTTATTTGAATTTGAATTCGCATTCTCCAGCGACAATGTGCCCTAAGACAAAGATTTCTAATTCACCCCGCGAGTTGACGGCAGTTATCTAAACATTTCAGCGCCAACGAGACAGCAGTCAGAGGAGGCAGGACGTCTGGATGCCTGGATTGTTTGCGAGTATCTCAAGGTAGACGGAAACGAATTTTAATAACAATCGCGAGCTGGGGGTTCTAGCGACACTTCTGGTTGTCAGGGAATGCTGGGTATCTGATATAGAGGCATTCGATGGCTGGGGCGGGGACTTTAAAGGCTTAGGTGTTCGTTGACAAGGCATCATGATCTGTTTCGAGATGAGCATGCAGCTTTTATAGGGTTCTGTATGGCGTACGAGATATAACGAGAATTCAGACAATATATTTTGGTCTTGCAACTCCAGATTAGCCTCTTTTCTCTGTATAACGTAACAAGGAGATTTAATTGACTTACGGCCAATAGAGGGCGGAACACATAATACACTGCGCAAAAAATTAACGCACATTCTGAAAATCTCAATCTTAATGAAAGTTAACTCTACATTGACTTTATAACTTATTTTTTATGTTCCTCGGGAAGGTTTTGAACGAAACAAGACACATTAAATGGAAGAAAAATTCAGGATTTCACCGAATCTTATGTGAAAGAAGAGAAATGAACAATTTTCAAAATACTGAAATGCTGATAAGTGATTTAATACTTGGTATTTCCACCCCTTGCGTTAATTACAGCTCGGCAACGACGGTTCATACTCAAAATGAGTGATCTTAAATTGTTCTGATCTAATCCTTCCCAGATTTCTCCGAGTTGGATTCCTAAGTCATTTAGAGTAGCTGGATGATTTTCTGAACTTCTCAGCCTTCTATTGAGGTTGTCCCAAACCTGCTCAATAGATGGATGAAGATCTGGACTTCTTGCTGGTCATTCCATTCGAGAGATTTCAACCTCTTCAAGGTACTCCTGAACGATGCGCGCACGATGGGGTCTGGCATTATCGTCCATAAAAATGAAATTTTCACCAATGTATGGGGAAAATGGCACTACATGCTCTTCAAGAATGTTCCTTATATACTTATTAGCATTCATAGCTCCATTATCAACGACCACTAGGTCTGTGCGAGCAGTCAAAGATATTCCATCCCAGACCATAATCGATCCTCCCCCGAAACCAGTAGTATTCAGGAAATTGCACTGATCATATCTTTCATGTGGACGTCTGTATACAAGGGAACATCGATCACAAGGGTAGAGGCAGAATCTAGACTCATCTGTGAAGAGAACTCTTTCCCAATCGGCCTCTTCCCAATGGATATGCTCTCTCGCAAAATCCAAACGCGCCCTTCGATGGGCTGGGGTAAGAGCTGGGCCTCTAGCCGCGACACAAGGCCTTGAATCATATTCTCTGAGGCGATTTCTTATTGTCTGAGTGCTAATTTGCACCTCATGAGTTTGCTCAAGCTTAATTTGAAGGAGGCGAGCGGTTGCAAACCGCTGTTTAATAACAGTTTAACAGGGGCGCGAAATTCAAATTCTATTTACAAATTTACAAAAATTTGACAACAAATAAAACTTTGACTACGATAAAAAAGTATATGGTGATCTGCTGTACGTCGAAGGCTTCATTTCTATGCAATACGTTGTTTTGAATTTGATAAACTTAGTTGGATTTGTACAATACACATATATCAGAAATAAATATGAACCTATATTCAATATATCATCAAAGCATACACATTTCAGTTCTTTACATATGTATCATTTATAAAATTCACAGGTTTACAAGACCTGTATGTCAGCGTGTCAGTATACTTATTTATATTTTTTATGATTTCCTTATGATATGATCTCTTTATGACACAATATAGGTACAAATTGATTAATGAATGAACAAAACACTCACAGCAGGTTTCATAAAACTTCGATTTTCCAAACAACAATTTGACAGTAACTCGCTTCTCAAATCGAAATCAACAAAACCTGAATTATTGATTGATATTGAAGGAGTAGCAACTGAGAATCATTGAATGGACCTATAAAGGTCATAATTTCCCCTCAATGGGCCGTTCATGCAAGGGATGCTTTCTGCATACAACAATTTACGTGGATGAACAGTTCTGAATTGACTTGCAGTAAAATGTTTACTGCACATCATGGTGTAGTCAGTATAGTGCTTGCTGAAGTCATTTTGTCTTTACGCCCTGAAAATTTTATCCACTTCGGAGCACTGAAAATAAAAATCAATGATGACCGATTCACATGCTACGAGTTTTAATACTTACGCTTCCATTTTCCCTAGTTGAGTAAAATACTTAATTTTGGAATATCCATTTTATCATTTGATCCACAGTTCTTTACCATTCAATAATTTTCGAACGGTATTTTGGGGTTTTCACCAAGAAATTCGACGAAAACTTCAATGATCAGCAACTAGAATGAGCTAAACAAAAAGCGGTACGAGAATCAAAACATTCAAAACTACTTTGATCAAAATGACCACCTTAATTTAAAAAAAATTTCATATGCAAATGACACTAAAATTAATATTTTAATCAGTCCTGGCGTCTTGAAAACACACTCGATCTTTCATCTTCATACTCTATACATTCATTCATTGCTGAATCTCGTTACCGAGAATAAATCTACAAAAAGACCAAAATACTGGAATATCGGTGCGATCAAACATATAAATTCTTAGGGCTACTCGGGACTGTGTGTTTGCCCTCCTGTGACTGAAGAGACCCAACCGCGACCTACAGATCCTTCCACACTCCGGGTATGATCACCAACCAGATCTGGCCGCCGCTGTATTCTTCTCGAGTCTCCATTATAGCTGTGGACCAGAGACCTCCACTGTGATCGGTCTAACGCTTGTTCTTCCAAGTTATGATTGGCATTAACTGATTTTAGGGATTGATGCAGTATATCCCTGAAGCGCTTATACTGGCCTCCTGGTTTCCGAGCTCCCTCTATGAATTCGCCGTACAGAGCGGTGAGTGGGGAGTCTTGCACCCTCAGAATGTGGCCGCTCTATCTGACTCGGGCCCTCGTTACTTGAGACTCAATCGTTACACAACTCGCGCACTGCAAGACTTCTTCATTTGAAACTTTGCGGAATCATCTGATGTGCATTATTTGTCTTAGATGACGTTGTTGCGTTTGTTCAATCTGTTTAATATGTCGCCTGTAGGGCGTCCAGCTTTCGCTTCCGTAAAGAAGCGTTGGGAGGACGACTGCTTTGTAAACAGCTGTCTTAGTCTTCAGATTGAGGTTGTGATTTTGAATCACTCTGTCCTTTAGCTTCCAGAATGCCCGTGATGCCGAATTGATACGGTTGTGTATTTCCGTGTCCCTAGTATAAATACTAGGGACTAGCTTCCCAAGTATTTGAACTACTCGACCGGTTCTAGTATTTCATCCTCCAGGCTGATATCTATTTGAAGGTTTTCTGGCGGACTTATCAGGATTTTGGTTTTATCAATGTTGAGTCTGAGGTCTAAACTGAGTATATATGTTTATAGGTGTCCAACATTATCTGTAGATCCTTCGAGCTGCTAGCGACAACTGCGCAGTCGTCTGCATATTGAAGTGCCGTGATGAACTTTGTACGGGTTTTTGCTCTGAGGCGCTTCAGGCTAAATAGGCCTCCATCAAATCTGAATCTTATTCCAACACCTCTTACAGGCATACTCATGTCAGCCATTATCGAGAGAGCTATGGCGAAAATATCGAACGGAAAAGGCACTTACACACAGCCTTGTTTTATTCCAGGGTTGATTAATAAATGGTCGGTTGTAGAGCCATTATGCTGTATTCTAGCGGTGTTGTTAGTATGGAGGCATTTACACACTGCTAAGAATTTTTCGGGTACTCCAAGACGTCCCATGATTTTCCATAGCGCTCTTCGATTCACCGAGTCGAAGGCCTTACATAAATTCATATACAGTCCCTGGCCATATTAGACGCATTGATTCGATGCAAAATCACGCTTTGAAATTGGTTATTAGGTTATTGGTTTTTGACATTCAGTGGAAATTAAATTCAAATATTCTGCTTTTTCCTCGGGCAATACCAGTTAATATAAAAAAAATTATCAGTGCGTCTAATAAACTGGCTAGGGACTGTAGAGTCATTCGGGGTAACTGAGCGCAGTGGGTAAGTGTGCGCAGTGCGTATATCTCGACTATGCAATGTATGAAAGAGGGGTTCATTTGGGTAAAGCAAGGGCGCAGAATCGCCATATTAGTTTTTCATAGGAGTGCGCCGTGCCACGTCTCTTTAACATTTTATTTGCAATCAATCAAATTCACTAGTTTTCTTGTTAATTTTTAGCATCTCTGCACATTCTGCCAGGTCCAAGTTCCGAGTCCCTCAGTGTTAAACAATATTTTATTCGATCATGGGCATATTATTCCAAATATATTATAAAAAATTTTAGGTTCTCTTAGCTGCTCAACTCTATAAGAACGTCAATTCAAATTTTGGCTTACTGGGGAAAGTGTGCGCGGGTAAGTGTGCGCATAGATTCTTTATATGGGCATTAGTTCAGTGAGGAATAAATTATGACATTGTTGATTTTCTTGGTTAAGACTCGATCAATATTGTCCTATTTGTTCAGAAAAATATGAAGAGCCACCAACAGGGGAATGTATCAAGTGTTGTGTTCACCAAGAATTGTGGCAAGAACAATAATGCGCTGCTTGTAAAAAGGCGCTTCTGTATTGACAATAAACAGCATTTCTCTAATATTGTAACATTTTGATGACATTATTTTGTAATTTGTTTTGATTGTGTAGTTCATTAAGCACTGCGTTCACTTACCCCGTGAGGGTGCGCACACTTACCCGCAATACGGGGCATGTGAACGCACTCCGACTTTCTCTATTAAATTCTTGTTTGCGGAAAGAAAACGTTTTTGTTTGTTTGCTTTTTGATGTTTTCTTATAGATTAGAAAATTCTCTATCTTATGAATATGTTTTAATTTTCCTAGCTTCAACATTTGAAACAGGGCATGGCTTGAAACGCAAAAGTGCGCACAGTTGCCCCGAATGACTCTATAGGCTTGATAGATCCTTGATTGTTGTTCAGTGTTCACGGTCCTTCTCTTGCAGCTGTCGCAGTGTAAAAATTAGGTCCACCGTACCTCAATTGGGTCGAAAGCCGCACTGGGATTCATTGATTTGGAAGTCGGTTTTTAGTACTAGAGATATGAGGGCGTTTCCAATCTTTTTACTCTTTAATCTTTGCACGAGACGAGACGAGACAATACTTTAGTGAAGTCTCGTCTCGTGGGCATCACCAGCTAGTTCATTGATAAATAATGGACGGGAAACCGGAGGTACGATCGTATAAACCCATTGACCCAATAAGAATGAACCCAACGACCCTTCTATCGGAACTCTCAAAAATGCATTATCCCTATTTATTCCGGCATAAATTTCGACCGAAACTCACTCGAATATCGCCCATTCTCCGATAACGATCATACAGCCGCAACTCCACCGATCGGTCCGAATTCCCGTTCTCCCCATTCCGGCCTATCTGTTGTCCTGTAAATAATCAGCGAGAGCGTCTTGAGTGGATCGTTCGGGAGCCGGTGGGGAATGCTTTAATTTTTCAGCAAAATTTCTCGAACTTCTTATGCCGGGAGTCAAGTGGCATGGAGGACCGTTACGGACGTGGTGCAGGTTCAGCGGGGGGGAGAAAACTGCTCGTCGGCATATTTTCACGAGCTTTCCGGAGTGGCGCAGATTGTGAAAGTTTCTATTATTAAAATATCCACCTTGTTATTTTCGTTCGGCGTGAGACGGATTTTCTTCTTTAATTCTTATCTCACGGTCGAGGTAGGGTGCTAGGGCGAGGACAGGAATATTTTAACAAGTTCCATAGGGATGGCGATTTTCGAATCTTTATTCATTCGTGGCAATGAATCACTACTGAAGGCGCGTCAAAAAATTTTGTATTCCAGCAACCAGTATTAATAAATGTATACTTCATTCAAATTTATTTTAGCAGTCGGTTGGCCATGAAATAATTTTCTCAAGTTTTTGTAACTAGAACGAAGTTAGGTTGGCACTCATGAAATGTCGTTAATGTCATAACGCCGTTGCCACAACTAATATCAATTTTTATTACGAAAATTCGAAAATGCCGAAAGTGATTGAAAAAAGAGACAGGGTTTCAGGAAATGCTATTTAGAATTCAGGTCCGCTCATTCAAATAGTTATACCCTGATATTCTAAAATCCACAATACGTCAGACGGTAGCGAACATATTCAATGTAAGAGAATTTATATAATGTTTCATCTGAATCTAAACGACTTATATTTCAGCAGAATATTTCCACAATCAGAAAGATTGTGAATGAGGAGGATGACAAAGAATTTCCTTCTATTGGGACACCCAAAAAAGTGGTGGCATTTCAGAATTTTATGTTTGAGTGAATTAATGCGAGAAGTTTACTACAGGATTTTCGATAAATGTCATCGGAGAATGAGTTCCCTAAAATGGATTTTTCTGTTTTTCATTTGACTTGTCCTATACAATGTAAATGTCTTAAGATACTAATAAATACCTAAATATTATAATTACATCAATGTATTAAGATGAATAGCCACAAATACGCGCAAGTTGCCCTGTTACTTTTTATTCATGTGAAATTTTTGTTCAACGGTGAAGTTGCATCTTAACTTGAAACTTCCTTCAATTCCTTTTACTTATATTGATGCAAGATGATTTTTATTGAAAAATTTAACATTCTTGTAATTATCTGTTAATTCCTTCGGGAGATACCCATTGCCAACCACAGCATCATATGCATTTCATCTTCGGGTTAATATTTTTGAAATCTACAAATGATGTAAGCCAAAGAAGATAACGAACATTAACTCTCCTCAAGCTAGTGCATATTATGATATTATACTGATCTCTTGTATTTTCCATGCAAATAACTGGATTTGGTATGCCTTTAATCAGTTTGTATGAACTTCAATTATGTTCGTCAGATATTTTCCGAAGAGATTCGACATTGTGATAAAATACGTAATAACAGAAACTTTTACGTCGAACGGGCAACATAGCGTTGATTTAAAACCCAAAAATGTTTTGACAAGCTTCATAACCCTACATTTTCGTACTATACAGAGTGAAATGTGTCAAATTTTCATGGCCAACCGACTGCTAAAATAAAGTTGAATGAAGTATACCTCGTGTACTTAACCTAGCAAACACTGTACTAGGATGTATTGATATCTAGATAGCCTAGACCAGTTCCATGCATAAAAAAATATTACGTTACCATAGCAACGGACAATATCTCATTAAAAGTGTCAGTGTGAAGTTTGAGGTCAAAAAAGTAAACCAGAGTTACGCAATAAATCACAAGAAAGAAGATGTCCACCGAAATTGTGAAACTCGAAAAATTGGAGTATCGATCCATCATCAAGTACCTGTATTTAAAAGGGTTAAGAGGTAAGCAGATTTACGAAGATATACTTAGTACCCTTGGTGATCAATGTCCTTCGTATGCGACCGTGAAAAATTGGACTGAAAGCTTCAAAAGAGGTAAATTTTCCATTGAAGATGATTACCGATCGGGAAGGACATTTTCTGTGTCAGTCCTCGAAAATATCGATGCAGTTCATGACATGATTTTATCAAACCGTCGAATTGGGCTAAAACGGATATCTGAAGCATTGAATATTTCATACGAACGCGTTCATCGTATAGTTCGCGTCAATTTGGACATGAGTAAAATTGCTGCAAATTGGATTCCCAAATGTTTGAATGTTGACCTAAAGCGTGCAAGGGTAGAAGCATCGCGTTCGATCTGTGCTCGATTTGAAACGATGTAGACTTCTTAATCGGAATTGTTACGATGGATGAGACTTAGGTACATTTCTACGATCCAGAAACAAAGCAACAATCGAAGGAATGGCGACACTCTGGTTCTCCAAGACCTAAGAAGTTTCATGTCCAAAAATCTGCTGGAAAAGTTCTTGCTTCAGTTTTTTGTGATTGCCATGGAGTAATCATGATTGATTTTTTGAATAAGGGTAGAACAATAACCGGAGATTAATGTTCAAAATTACTGACCACTTAGGGTTTGAATTCCTAGAACACCCCCCTTATTCACCAGATTTGGCTCCATCCGACTATAATCTCTTTACTCAAATGAAAAAAAGTTTAAAAGGTCGTAAATTTTCCTCCAACGAGGAGGTAATAAAAGCTGTGGAGGTCTGGTTTGCAGAGCAAGGAGAAAGAGTTTTTCAATATATCCTCGTAAAGGTGGCTGACCATAAACCCAACCAAGATAACAGTAATTGGCTTGCTATGAAATCCATCTCGTTGATTGGAGATATCGTAGAATAGAAGTGTGACGTTAAATATCTTGAAATAACCCTAGACAGCTAAGTTCTGTTGAATAAGTAAGTTACTGTTAGTAGTTCGATAAGAGTTTCAATCTACCCGGTAAGACTTGGGGCTGTAACCCTAAAATACTGCGATGGATGTATGTCATGATCGTGCAACCAATAATTTCCTATTAGGCAGTAGTCTACTCTGCTGAAGCAGAGCAGATGAGCACAAGAAAAATACTCGACAGATACAGAGGCTAGTCTGCATCCGCGTGCATCATTGGAGCAATGAGAAATAGGGTATAGACCCTATTTATCACTAGATAAATAGGGATAAATCTGATAATAGCATCAGAATGTTGGGGGAATGGCAATGAGAGAAGAGAGAATTGAAAGTCTGATAGCCTGGTCCTCTCTAAACAATCAAATTGCACCAGAGAACCTGGATCGTGATGTTATGATCAAAAAAGTAATCATTGAGAGGAAGTTTAACACGATACTATGTAAAAAGAAAGAATGGGAAAAGAAGTACACTACCCAAAATTATTGAATTAATACCAACAACTGGTCATTCATTCATTCATTCATTGCTGTATCCCGTTACCGGGAAGAAATCTACAAAAAGAAAAAAAAATTGCGAACAGACTTGTAATTTCTTAGGGCTAGTTACGACTGTGTGCCCTCCTGTGACTGAAGAGACCCAACCGTGACCTGCAGATCCTTCCACAGTCAGGGCATGGATAGTCACCAACCAGATCTGGCCGCCGCTGTATCCTTCTCGATTCTCCATTATAACTGTGTACCAAAGACCTCCACTGTGATCTGTCTGACGCTAGTTGTTCCCAGTTATGATTGGCATTAACTAATTTTAGGGATTGATGTAGTGTATCCTTAAACCGCTTATACTGGCCTCCTGGTTTCCGGGCTCCCTCAGTGAATTCGCCATATAGAGCTATTTTGGGAAGTCTTGTGTCTTGCAACCTCAGCTCAGAATGTGGCCGCTCCATCTGAGTCGGGCCCTCGTTACTTGAGTCTCAATTGTTGTACAACTCGCCCGTTGCAAGACTTCTGCATTCGAAACTTTGTGGAACCATCTGATGTGCATTATCTGTCTTAGATGACGCTGCTGCGTTTGCTCAAGCTGTTTAATATGTCGCCTGTAGGGCGTCCAGCTTTCGCTTCCGTAAAGAAGCGTTGGGAGGACCACTGCTTTGTAAACAGCTGTCTTGGTCTTCAGAGTGAGGTCGTGATTTTGAAACACTCTTTCCTTTAGCTTCCAGAATGCCCGTGATGCCGAATTGATACGGTTTTGTATTTCCGTGTCTAGATTAGCCCTAGTATTTATGAAGCTTTCCAAGTATTTGAACTGCTCGACCTGTTCTGGAGTTTCATTCTCCAGGCTGATATCTGTTTGAAGGCCTTCGGCGGACTTACTAGGATTTTGGTCTTGTCGATATTGAGTCTGAGGCCTAAAGCTTCGTATATATGTTTATAGGTGTCCATCATTTCATCATTATCTGTAGATCCTCTGAGCTACTAGCGATGAGTGAACAGTCGTCTGCATATTGAAGTTCCGTGATAAACTTGGTACGGGTTTTTGCTCTGAGGCGCTTCAGGTTAAACAGGCCTCCATCAAATCTGAATCTTATCCCAACACCTCTTACGGGCATTCTCATGTCAGCAATTATCGATACAGCTATGGCGAAAATATTGAAGAGTAAAGGCGCTAATACGCAGCCTTGTTTTATTCCGGAGTTGGTTGAGAAATGGTCGGTTGTAGAGCCATTATGATGTATTCTAGAGGTGTTGTTGGTATGAAGGCTTTTACACACTGCTAAGAATTTTTCGGGTACTCCAAGACGTTCCATGATTTTCCATAGCGCTCTCCGATTCACCGAGTCGAATGCCTTACTTAAATCGATGAAGGCTGTATAAATCCTTGATTGTTGTTCACGGGCCTTCTCTTGTAGCTGTCGCAGTGTAAAAATTAGGTCCACCGTACCTCGATTTGGTCGAAAGCCGCACTGGGATTCAGGTAATAGCTTTTCTAAGAGTGGAACCAGACGATTAGCCATAATCTTCGAGAGAATTTTACCGGCCACACTAAGCAACGATATGCCCCTGTAATTGTTGCAATTCGACGTATCGCCTTTGTTCTTATAGAGGTTGATAACTGAAGCGTCTCTGAAATCTTGTGGCACATCTCCCTGTTCCCAGATCTTGCGGAATAGTGTTAGGAGACTATTGACAATGTCTTCATCCTAGGCTTTGAATATCTCCGCTGGAATGCCATCTAGACCAGGTGACTTATCATTTTTCATATTTTTAATCGCACTTATGATTTCCGACGTAGAGATTTCGTCATCAAGCGATGTCATCGGACTATACGCGGGGAACAGGTCTAAAATGGATAAATTAATCCGAGTCGTTATTTTGATTCAAGACCTGTGAATAATGCTCCTTCCATCTTTCGAGAATTTTTCTATCATCAGTTAGAACAGCTCCATGAGCATCTCTTATAGGAAAGCTAGCTTTTCTGCTTTGACCGTAAACAGTTTTAATAGCTTCGAAAAAACGCAACAACTGGTAAACATATGGTATACGAACAAATCTTTAGACTGAGAGAGCTGACTGAGAGTAGGGGCTTATAAAGTAATTACAATGGTGACAACTGAAAAAGTTATGCTGATAATTCATGGTCTCCCAATCTTGTCCTTGTTTGCAATCTACAATTTGCACGTTAGTTCTTCATCAGGGCTGCAAAATGAACATTATAGTTACGCATAAGGAGAAGGATATTGATTTTTAAATTGACAAGCATAAACTCTGAGGAGGTAAACGAACTACTCTAATACTCAGAAGGACTACAGGGTAGCATGCAGTCGACGTAGTTGAAAAAGAGCTCTGCTGAGAGCCACAACAGATCCTAAGGTAGCAGTGCAATGCAATTCCCCTGAGAATCTACATCTACAATCTAGGTTATCATTTTTATCATCAGTCCCAGTTGAAAACTGGGTTCATATTCTCAAAATCACCTCAATCATGATGCTACAGAAAGTGTTATTCGTAGGTCAGCGATAATGCAGATCCCATATGATCTAGATCTAAAGTGGTCAGGATCTTTTCATCCAAGGTTTTTCAACTTTTCTTTGACGAGTTCTAGTCTAAATTATTAGTCTCTTTAAAAATCCAGTATTTATATGGTTGCGAGTATACTCCAATCAGTAAGATTCGTAACGGTAGAACCTGCACAGAGCATCCTACATCTCTAATCGAGATACCGAGCCTCTTATCTAGTATAAGAGACCTTCCATAAAGCAAAGAGGGTCCACTGATTTCCTGCTCGGGCCGGTCCGACCCCTCATCCAGACATTAGAAGAAACATGATTATTATCATGTTAGGCAGGCGCACATTTAGTTCAGTTATGGGGCGCTCGTAGTCGCTGTGGGTTATTGATTTATGCGAGTCCGATAGGATAACTTCCGCTCGCTCTTTCGCTCGAACCCCCTTTGTTTACCTGAACGGCTCTCTTTCTCGTCTTCAGGCGAGATTGCTTGCTCTCCGAATCAGATTCTCCCAATAATAATCGGATGATTGCTCTGGATTCTTGAGTGGGTGACAGGAATCGTGGAAATATTGAAAATGGGGATTTTGATCGAGAGGATTCTTGAGACGAAACTGCAATTGTTTCGTTGAGTGTTAACAATAAAATTGTAAATGAACTGCTCTACAGTGGCATAAATAGTCGAGTAAGTTCTCTAGGTTGATCTATTCCAAACGCTTTCTCTTTCTAAGGTCGAATCCAAATTCTGTATTAGAAAATGAGCACTACTGGGATTGCACGGTTCTCACAATCCGGAATGTGCCCAAGCGGTAGTTTTGCGAGAAGAAGGGTGGACATACACAAGAATTGCAGAAAGGTTTGGAGTTACCCATACAAGTGTCCGAAGACCAGGACAGGGTAGACCACGAGTAACAACTGCCATTCAAGAACGTTGCTTGAGAGTTTCTTCGTTGAGACAACGGTTTGCAACCGCTCGCCTCCTTCAAATTCAGCTTGAGCAAACTCATGAGGTGCAAATTAGCACTCAGACAATAAGAAATCGCCTCTGAGAATATGATTTAAGGCCTCGTGTCGTGGTAAGAGGCCCAGCTCTTACCCCAGAACATTGAAGGGCGTGTTTGGATTTTGCGAGAGAGCATATCCATTGGGAAGAGGCCGATTGGGAAAGAGTTATCTTCACAGATGAGTCTAGATTCTGCCTCTACCATTGTGATCGACGTTCCCTTGTATACAGACGTCCACATGAAAGATATGCTCAGTGCAATTTCCTGAATACTACTGGTTTCGGGGGAGGGTCGATTATGGTATGGGGTGGAATATCGTTGACTGCTCGCACAGACCTAGTGGTCGTTGATAATGGAGCTATGAATGCTGATAAGTATATAAGGAACATTCTTGAAGAGCATGTAGTGCCATTTGCCCCATACATTGGTGAAAATTTCATTTTTATGGACGATAATGCCAGACCCCATCGTGCGCGCATCGTTCAGGAGTACCTTGAAGAGTTTGAAGTCTCTCGAATGGAATGGCCAGCAAGAAGTCCAGATCTCAATCCGATTGAGCAGGTTTGGGACAACCTCAATAGAAGGCTGAGAAGTTCAGAAAATCATCCAGCTACTCTTAATGACTTAGGAATCCAACTCGGAGAAATCTGGGAAGGATTAGATCAGAACATTTTAAGATCACTCATTTTGAGTATGAACCGTCGTTGCCGAGCTGTAAGGGGTGGAAATACCAAGTATTAAATCACTTATCTGTGTTCTCTTCTTTCACATAAGATTCGGTGAAATCCTGAATTTTTCTTCCATTTAATGTGTCTTGTTTCGTTCAAAACCTTCCCGAGAGAACATAAAAAATAAGTTATAAAGTCAATGTAGAGTTAACGTTCATTAAAATTGAGATTTTCAGAATGTGCGTTAATTTTTTTGCGCAGTGTGAAATAGAATGTATTCTGTTGTAAATAAACGAAATTAATTCAGACTCATGAAATCGACAAATGTTTATTTCAATAGCGTCTTCATTTCGATTTACTAAATGGTTGAAGAAATATCCATTTATTACAGACTTCCTTTCCAAATGATCCGACATATTTTTATGTCTATTACTGACAGAAAACTTCAACAGCCTCGTAGTATGCACTTCAATTGTGGAGCAATGTAGGTATATTGATTATGCAAAGTGCTTTCAGTTCTGCACATCAGCATATATCATATTTTTCGAGCTCCGTCAACAACTATCCATACATTCATAAACTCATCTACTAACATTAAAGCCACAAGTTGCAAGAAACTAGGGAAGTTTCGAATAACTCTTCCAACTCAGATTTCTTCTTAACACTCCACTGGAGGAAGATTAAATGAAGATAATGAAAATCATAAACTAGGGAAAGCTCAGTAAGAATCCCAGTCTCTGCGAATGAGAAAAAAACCGAAAATGGTAATATCTGGACGGAATTCATTAGGGAAAAGATAAGACAAGTGTTTAATTAAACTGTTGATATTATTTCAGCATGGAAGGGATGATACTCCTTGGTAGGAATGCTTAATTGAAATTTATTCGGGAAAAGTTTTTATAGTCCCACTGGTATTAAATGAGGATTCAACAAGTTACTGCATTTAATATGTCCCTACTTTCTCGATTTTATTCTTGGGTCTTTATCCAATGGACTTATTGGAACTCTGAAGAGAGAGAAAGGTTATTTTAAATACAAGTGCAGAAGGCACAATGATATTTTAATTCATCCAGAATAACGAACATTATTTTGTCTTTGTTATTTTATGTCGTATCAAATGAATAATTTTTTTTAGTTATAATATAATCAACCCATATTTTGTTTGTCAATACCGTCTGATTAATTATATAGGGAAATTGGTCATTGCCTTTCTTTAAATGAAATATATTAAACGATTTTTGCAACAAATTGGGTCCAGTCAAGAATCAACGGTTACTGGTACCTACTTCGCTCAATAAATTTCTGACAATTTCACCATTCTATCACAAAAAAAGTTAATGATACTTTATCATTGATCCTATTAAATGATTTTTCAGCTGTTGCCTAATATCGAAAAAGAAATGTTACATTCTACAGATTCTGTGTAGAATTCAGTGGCGTAGTCGAAGATTTCGTGGATTTTTGAATAACCAAACATTAACTGAATTGATAAAGGATGAATGTTATTATGATCTGGAATATGATCACACTTAAGCAAATAGTACGCTCTCACCCAATATGTGATCACAATTAGACTGAATCGAGTTTTGGTATATTGATTCAGCTCTTAGCAAATAACCCTGTATAGGCATCAGTAACATAAACATTATTTGTCGCTTGATGATTACCACCGACATATACCCGACTGCTTTCTACCCCATTGAAATGTAGTGATTAAACATAATTGGCATATCCTGCTTACACTAACGATAGGCTTGGGAATTGAGATACTCCAAACTTTACACGGAGATAAATAGACATGGAAGCAAAAATATGAACATACCAGGTGAAATTCTCGTCACAGCCGTTTTATCTGAAAAAGAAATAGAAATTAGACTTATATGTTCCTACATAATTCTTAACAAAATTGTTGACATCGGCAATATTCGAGGTTGACATTATGATGGACTTAGGTCAATAAATCAAAGCTGGAGTGAATATATAGATTGACCATTTAAAACGAAAAAGCGGCTCTGTATGGGTCAGCAGAAGCAAATTATACAGAATTGGTCATTTCGATACATATACTCAATTCACTTTTATTTTAGCAGTCGGTTGGCCATGGAAATTTGACACATTTCACTCTGTACTAAAATGTCGGGTCATGACGCTTGTCAAAACATTTTTGGGTTTTAAATCAACGCTATGTTGCCCGTTCTACGTAAACATTCTGTTATTACGTATTTCATCACAATTTCAAATCTCTTCGGAAAATATGTGACGAATATAATTGAAGTTTATACAAACCGTCTGTTCCGATATTCCTGAACAGTACTGTCAGTAATTCAAAGACGATTCCTATTGGCCCAGTCGTTCGAGTTCTATTGTTATTCGATTGCTGGCCAGTAAAACCAGCAATATCGGAACAAGCCCAAACTGATTTAAGGCATACCAAATCCAGTTATTTGCATGAGAGCCAGCTACTGAAATGTTTCTTGGACGAGAATGATAATGTGATAACCTATACTTCATTCAACTTTATTTTAGCAGTCGGTTGGCCATGGAAATTTGACACATTTCACTCTGTATAGTACGAAAATGTTGGGTTATGAAGCTTGTCAAAACATTTTTGGGTTTTAAATCAACGCTATGTTGCCCGTTCTACGTAAAAGTTTCTGTTATTACGTATTTCATCACAATGTCGAATCTCTTCGGAAAATATGTGACGAACATAATTGTTTATACAAAATTATTGCAGGCTTAATAAATTCAGTTATTTGCATGGAAAATACAAGAGATCAGTATAATATCATAATATGCCTAGTGCATTGAGGAGAGTTAATGTTCGTTATCTTCTTTGGCTTACATCATTTGTAGATTTCAAAAATATTAACCCGAAGATGAAATGCATATGATGCAGTGGTTGGCACTGGGTATCTCCCGTAGGAATTAATAGATAATTACAAGAATGTTAAATTTTTCAACAAAAATCATCTTGCATCAATATAAGTAAAAGGAGTTGAAAGAAGTTTCAAGTTAAGATGCAACTTCACCGTTGAACAAAAATTTCACATGAATAAACAGTAACAGGGCAACTTGCGCGTATTTGTGGCTATTCATCTTAATACATTGATGTAATTATAATAATTAGGTATTTATTAGTACCTTGACATTTACATTGTATAGGACAAGTCAAATGAAAAACAGAAAAATCCATTTTAGGGAACTCATTCTCCGATGACATTTATCGAAAATCCTGTAGTTAACTTTTCGCATTAATTCACTCAAACATAAAATTCCCAAATGCCACCACATTTTTGGGTCTCCCAATAGAAGGAAATTCTTTGTCATACTCTTCATTCACAATCTTTCTGATTGTGGAAATATTCAGCTGAAATATAAGTCGTTTAGATTCAGATGAAACATTATATAAATTCTCTTACATTGAATATGTTCGCTATCGTCTGACGTATTGTGGATTTTAGAATATCAGGGTATAACTATTTGAATGAGCGGACCTGAATTCTAAATAGCACTTCCTGAAACCCTGCCCCTTTTTTCAATCACTTTCGACATTTTCGAATTTTCGTAATAAAAATTGATATTAGTTGTGGCAACGGCGTTATGACATTAACGACATTTCATGAGTGCCAACCTAACTTCGTTCTAGTTACAAAAACTTGAGAAAATTATTTCATGGCCAACCGACTGCTAAAATAAATTTGAATGAAGTATATATCGATGATTCTTTGAGCTTTAAGTTTCTTATGGATTATTTTTGGTGAAACGGTTTATCAATGATTCTAATTTCTGTTGGAAAAATAAAAAAATGGTACGTGCAAAGCTACGCGATAGAAGTGAAACTTCCTCGACGTCTTTGGGAGTAAGCGTAAATGAGGGAATAGATCTAGTTATGATAACCTGCTGTGCTGTTTAAACTTATTTTAATCGAATAAAATTATAACTTCATCCACTGTTTGAAAAAAATAAATTCAATCAATTTTCTACATCATGATTTTCCAAGAAAGACACGATATTTTTGAAGAAACTGAAGTAGAATATGAAAATCCTCGATTGCAAATGATCAAAAAACATGCAAGAAAACGTCATCCATCGTATCTGGTTCTCAAGCAAAATCCACATTGAGATGATTGTTTTTTTTTCATCAGATCCAATGATTTCAGCAACTTCGACGTTAATCCTTAAAAATTAATTTTGCAGGTTCGCTTTCAATCCTTTGGTAACTCTTCAAGAAGGTTTGAAGAACTTCATAAGTAGTGAAAGAGGCTTATCCTTTTTTTCCTGGAATTGTCAGAGTTTATAAGCCCATATTGTGGATTTCAAGGACACAAAATTTCAGAATATGAAAGTTGAAATTCGATGGTATCAAGTAGGAGGATTCAATGAAATATTGGTGTGAAAAAAGATCAAAGTTGTTTTGTTTTTTCGTTTTTTGCTGGTAATTCAAGTGTTTATATCTAAGTGTCATCAGAATCGGCACATAGGTATTTTATTTTGGAAAAGTAATCTTATTTTGTCATAGCTGAGGACACATGAATGATTTCTGATGATAAAATAAAATGGTAGCTATCTTTGACCAAGCTTCCAAGTGATTTCGATTAGAAAGAAGGATGTTAGAATCATTTGTACACGATGTTGGGCGATATTGTATGAACACGATAATTTTAACCGTTTTTGAGAAAAACACAATTGAAGTCTTCACTGTCTTCTTGCAGTTCTATTCAATTAAAGAACAGTTTGCTTTCGAAAGTCAAAAAAATGTTGCTGTGTTGCTAAATGTTCTTTCTTCAGGTAAATTATTCTTGCTACGACATTGAAATCTATTGTCGTTACACTTCAACACAATGTATGTTTTTCCCACAGCAATAGCTTTTCAAGGCATATTTGGTCCTATCGCTATATTTCGCTCATTAGTATATGTCCCAATAGTTATGAAAAAAATCGTCGAAATTGAACTTTTTCGGAAATTATTTTAGACGACTTCCCGGGCTTCGATCTCGACGTTCTATACCATTTTAGAAAGGGCGTCATAGCTCGGGCCTACGGCCCTCGTGGTTCACCTCGGCCATGACTCGGGCCTACGGCCCTCGTGGTTCCCTCTGCGAATTTCTATGTTCCAATTCCTTTTAGTATATAGAGAAGAAGAAGAAGAAGATCACCATGAATACTAACTCAAAAAGTTTCCTCAGAAATAATGAGAATAACTCTCCCTAGGAAGTCGTCAACAAGTAGAGAATAGTCTCATTTCACCAATTTACTGAAAACGAAGGTATTTGCTGCAAAACGCAAGATCAAAACTCAGTCAAATCGTATTATTATTTGTGTAAGACACAGCTGTAAGACGACATATTCAATTTTTCAGAATGAACGTACGAATGAATGGAATATTTATGAAATTCATCGAAGACCACAGTCTCGTATTTAACATAAACATACCCCGAAAGTTTTTACCAAGTTCGTTCCTCTTGATATGTTTATTGTAGTAGAATGACGAATTTGTGCTATCATTGTGATAAAATATTCGATGAAAACAGCTTAGTTTTTCACGATTTTGAAATATTGTATGGAAAAAAAGGAAGGAGTGATATGAATACGAAGGAATGATTCCAAAGTTGTCAAATTAGGAAGCAAAACTCCTTTATTGTCCAAAATATTCACGAGATTACAAGACAACTGCGAGACTCTGGTAGGAGACTCTAGACGAGACAGAAAAAGTCTCGTCTCGTCTATGAAATATCAAGTCTCCTGGGCATCACTACGTATAACACAGTTAAAATCTTGATTCACTTGCAACGTCCGCGCACGCCCAAATAACACAGGCCAACACACATTTTGGTGCCTGCGATTTTTTAACTGTTCCTGAGTAATTTTTGGATGCAGAATGTAAAAAAGTTCTCAGATTTTGTCTATCAGATCTAGTTTTTGAGATTTTTTAAAAAAATTGTGTATATAATTTACGTTATAACTGTTATAATATATAATATTACTATTGACAGTTGAAAAAAAAACAAAGACACATGGATTTAAGTATTTATTGCAAAAACTTAATTTACATAATTACATTAGTCACTAATCACATAAAAATTTTCTTTTATACGATTTTCTAGAATGGAGTTTACTAGGGCAGTCTCGCTGAAGGCTCCAGCAGTAGTCCGCCATCATGTGGCTATCCCATCGTCCTTGATAACGATGTTCCATAGTTTTAATATCCTGATGGAATCTTTCCCCCTGTTCTTCACTACAATCACCTAAGTTTTCTGGAAAACGATCTAGGTGGCTGTGGAGGTAGTGAACTTTTATACTCATGTTACAGCCGAGAATATTAAAATTTGAAAGCAATTCTACGTAATTCTCTGCTTTATGATTGCCAAGAAAATTTTGTACTACTTGAACAAATGAACTCCAAGCGTTAGATTCAGTCTCGTTCATTGATGTGGTGAATTGTGGATCTTTAACAAGTTGCCTTATTTGAGGACCATCAAATATACCAGCTTTTAGTTTTTCCGTGCTAATGCCAGGAAATTTACGTGACAAATACCCAAAACAATTTCCATCTCGATTTAAAGCCTTCACAAATGGCTTCATTAGGCCTAGCTTGATATGCAAGGGCGAAAGTAAGATTTTTTCTCTTGAAACCAAAGGTTCGTTGATCACGTTTTGTATTCCTTGAATCATGACATCTCTTGAAGGCCAATTTTTGTTAACCCAGTGCTCATTTTTAGCTCTGCTGTCCCAAAGGCACAAAAAACAAGGATATTTTGTATAACCACTCTGCTGTCCAAGGAGGAAGTTAATCATTTTTAAATCAACACAAATTGACCACTGATGTTCTTCGTATTCAATGTTTCTCAAAACAAATGCTATTGTTTCATATTCTTCCTTCATGGTAGTAGAATGACCAATAGAAATTGAGCCATATTTGTTACCGTTATGTAAAGGAACACATTTTAAACTACGTTTTGAACTGTCCATTTAACCATTTAACCTGTAACGTGTATCTCAGAAACTAGAGCTGATAGAAAAAATCTGGCGGCATTTTTGGAATCAGCACATTAAAAACATTAACAAAACATTAAAATCAGATGTTAGATTTTCGGCACCTAATTTTTTTTTCATTTTGTTGGCCTGTGAATTATTCACTTCAAGAACTCACTTTCAAAAACACCCTACCGGTTAATATTTCGTATAACAATTTTTTCAGATATTATTTATGGTTCATGATATTCAGAATATGTATAATGCCGAAAAAAAAACCTTTATATCCGAACAGGCGAATCCTCCCTACCCACAAAAGAAAAATGCCCACAGCTGGTCCACTGAATAATTCCTCCAATGATTGTGAATCCGCATCAGTTTCCAGACTAATACATCTTCCGTTCCCGTTCGTGTCCCTTGCGAAGCTTCCATCTTCCATCCCGGATGCTCACCGACCACCACGAAATTCATCTTCTTTTTACCCATCTCGTTAGTAACTTGACTGGATGTATGAATGACGTCGCGTGCTTCCCTACATCTCTTCCCCATTTAGCGGAGGCCCTCACGCTCGCCTGTTGGTTACCGATGCCATAACTCACAGCCCGCTACCGCGATTTTCACGTGGTCGAGGCCTCCAAGAACAATGCCCCAACAAAGAATGGAGGGTCTACCGCCTGCCGCGCGCCGGTGGCGTGAATTATGTACCTTGATGGAACCGCAAGTTCGATCGACCCTTTCAAATATTCAAGCGTTCCGTCCGCCGCATTATGAACTACATGAATCAAAACACTATCATTCATTTCAATTTGCCGCGGGTCGGGTTTTGTTCGCCGATGAAGATAAAATGTTTCCTTAACGCCGGGGGGATGTATTATTCTCATCTACTGAACGGGTTCAGCTGAACAGGGGAACAATCGGGACTTTGGTGGGAAGAATATTAAAACCTCTTAACGAATAAGTTAAGAATTAAGAAGTGATATTTTATGAATCAGTGCAAAAACTATAGTTGAGGAGCCGAAGAGGGACATTCGGGATTTACTCAAGAGTGTCAGATTAATACAAGGAGAGATACCTTGGACCCTGTAGAGTACCTCTACCAAAAAATTAGATCTGTATATATGGGGAATTGTCTAGGACAGCCTGTCAGAATAGTGGAAAAAAAAACGATCATTGTATATACTAGAGCGTGTCAGATTAAGATATACATATGTGGTTAATTACATGTTGAAAAGTATATATTCTCGAAATCTGACAATTTAAGCGTGTCGAAAATGTGTGGTTGGGCGTCAAAGTTGCAAAAAAAAACGTCACGTTTACATTCTCGAGCGCGGTGGCTTTTTTTCTTATTTTGAAGCCAATGATTCAAAAATAACGGAAAAAATATAATCTGACAGTTTTAGCAAGCCGAAACAATAAAAATTGGCCATAAAGGTCACAAAAATCAGTTTTTTTTAAATTATCTCCTTCCCCGGGCTTCAAATCTTTTTCGCATTCATCATAAAAGTTGTAGAGCATAACATTTTCTACAAACTTTGTCCCAAGCAATTTTTTCTACGTTCGAACGTTTTTGAGATATACGGCGATTAATGCGAGGTGTTTAGCGATACATGCTGAAGCGAAAATTCACTCGTTGGAAAATAGTAAATTCTGAGGTTCTGTCACAGACAACACTTACATTTTCGTTAATAATTTCGAAATTGTCATCATGGAAATCCCTTGTCATTTTGACAATTGTATATTAGACTGGGATTCTACATTGACCTTGCCCCTTATCGCCCTCTAACTCGAGAACGCTTAAAAGTATGCAAAATTGCTTCAGACAAAAGTTGTGAAGAATTTTATTATCTACTTTTATAATGAATACAAAAACGATTAGAGGTACAGGGAGGGAAATATTCGAAAAAAGAGGATTTTTATCATCTTAAAAGTATCAGATTAAGGAAACCCCCCCTGATAAGTGTCAGATTAATGGGTCAACACGTCTACAACACCCATATTAACCATCTGTATGAAAATCTGACACGCTCGAGTATGTACAAGTAACGATATTTTCAACATTTTCAGAGGACCGCTGTGACCTTGCGTCACGTCCAAATTGTCAGTCCCTTGAAAAGTAGCTTTCTTTGGGTCAAATTAACATACCCTCCAAAAATCTGACACGCTGGAAAATTTTTTTTACCATTTTCAACTCTTCCGTACGGCCAGTCCCACCGCGCAAACTGTCAGATAAGCATGAATTCATTATGAGAGACACGTAGAGCATATAAAGTATCTTAATCTGACACGCTCGAGTATGTACACCTGACAATTTTTTTTTACATTTTTGAAACCCTGCAGACGCTTTCCCCACCGCTGAAAGTGCATACATCATAGAACCTTTTTTTCTTTCTACCATCTAATCTTCAAAATCCACCAGGTCTCCACGACGCTCGAGTAAATCCCGATATAGCATCGTCGGCTCCCCAACTATTATACTTCACAATTCACATAAATTTTCAGACCTCTCTAGATTTTCTCACATGGTATGTTGCACCAGAATAGAACTTTCTCATGTCTTCCTCTTTGATAGTGAATGCTGATTTATTGTCTTCTTATGTTCATCTCATCAATTTGAATCAGTTTCTTCATTTCTCAGCTGAACTCTGTTGTTAACCTCTCTTTTACATATTATTAATTACTATTATCGAGTTTCAAATCCATTCATCTTTCTATCATATACAGATAAGATCTCCAGCCTTCTACTCTGCTCGAAACCAACGATTAGTGGTTTCCCTCATCAGTACTCTCATTTTGTAACACTCATAATTTATCATTTGTATCTCCTATTTTTCTGATGGACGTTGTAATCGTGCTTACTTTTAAGCCATACGTCTCTGTAAACGTTGTATTAATTGATTAATTTTGTCCTCTTCAAGACCAACGTTGATTATATCAATTATAATATTATTTCTCTACTCATATTCAATGTATTGATCTCATTGATGACCAGACTTAGACAATTTGGCTTTCACTTCTAGGCCTGCATCATCATTCTCATTAAAATTCATTATTCTAACCTACTGTTTTTCATGGGAACTCTGGAGATGGAGGGCGAGTTGTAGATGGCGGAGTTATGAGAATAGCTGAGAAAAAGGGAACAATAGACCATGAGTTCCCAGTGGAATCTATTCCGTTTACAATAAATTAAAACTATCATCCCCACAAGTCCAGTGCAATTTCATTTTAGGACCCTGGACCATTTGAATGGTGAACGATTTTCCTTTGAATTCTTTGAATTTTTGGTTTGTTTAGCAGCGTTGTAACTAGGAATTGGGCCTTCGACAAGGATAGGTATTCTATACAGAATGATTTCTCGCGATGGCCTATTTAGTCGTTTGTAAAGAAGTAATCCTAATTTTG
Source organism: Coccinella septempunctata (assembly GCF_907165205.1). Lineage (NCBI taxonomy): Eukaryota > Metazoa > Arthropoda > Insecta > Coleoptera > Coccinellidae > Coccinella > Coccinella septempunctata. Next base: position 21,714,621 of record NC_058196.1, read on the forward strand.
TGCTGAAAATTTGCATGTTGGGGTTTTCGCCATTTAACTTGCTCCTTAAAATATTTTCAGACATCTGAAAAACTTCATATCATACCGGAAACAACCCATTTCTTTCTTATTTCTAGTGGCCAAACCAGTAGATCTCCGTATCGAAATCAGATAGATGATTTGATGGCAGTCTCAACAATGAGTTAAAACTCAACGGCTTAAGAGTTATTGGAATTATTATGAAACATATGGTGAAAACGGTAGCAATGTTGCAGTGCTACAGAATGTGACCGTTGCTTGATAGTTGCGTATGAGCAGTCGATGCGACAGCCGCAGCAGTCACATTCTGCAGCCACTGCAGGTGAACTACTGAAACCATTCCTTTAGTGATATCGTATTAAAAACATGAGTACAAAAACTATATTTTTTTTTGCTGATTCGAATAAAAAATAGGTTTTTTTCAACTTATACCATTGTTTTAGCCCTTCGAAACTCGTCAATAGGCTCTTCGCATCCTTCATTCTTAGGAAAGAGTATATTATGATGTCTTTTTTTTCCAGGCAGATGATGTTCACCAAACGCGACGAAATCGAGTATAAACATCTATGGAGTTATATCTAAATGAACCGTTTCATGAAAAATCACCTCTACATAACTTCCACTATGAGGAAATCATGAATTCCGTAAAAGAAGTCCTGGAGCAGAAGATTTTCCCATCTCTTTCTATTTATACAGTGTCTAACTTCTCTGAAGTTTGGCCTACTCCCAGATCTTCGTGGACTATGTAATTTTGCATTATCGTTTGACAGTTTTAGAGCGGTAGACATAAAGAATTTTCATGGCGAAATTCAATTGAATTGAACGTTCGTTCTACATGATGGAAAACGAGGAGCATCACCGGTTTATCTATAAAGAATTCATGTTTCGTTATACAAAGCAGAAGATATAAAAGGAGGGAGACCGTTCTGAAACCCCAACATAATGGTGAATTTGGAGTTGTTGTTTCAGCTCTAGCGGTGGTTCGTCGTTGAATCTCGGAAGGCAGAAACAATATATCTTTGTTTTTAAATATGCCTGAATGAATTCCAGAAGGGATGTTCGACATTACGAATGGATAATTTTACTAGATTTTCACTGCACAATGGGTTCGTAAATATAACGTCAGAGGTCCGCTTCGTTATTCAGGTTGAATTGTCAGAAGTAGGTACTTGGGGTGTACACTGGTAAGACACTGTTTATATACAGGGTGTATTTGAAGGTGAGGCTTTATTTCAACAGAAGGTAGAACTGGTAAACATGGAGCGTTTCAACAAAAATCACCTATACAAAACTTTCAAAACCACAACGTTGAAAAACAATTGAAAATGATTACTGAAATAGATCCTAATACGATCCTAGTCCGTTTGTTAGCTGAATTATCCCAAAGCAATGGTAAAAACCTATCTATTCGACCATGTGGTTTCGTTTAGGATATTGGCTCGTTCGATATTTACGTTGTAATGGAAATGGAAACTTAGAATTGCCGAATTTTTCTCATTATTATTTAGTAACTTACACGATTTTATGAAATCGATCATTTCGATACCAACCGACAAAAGAGACTTAGGACACAAGCGTATAAAATAGACTAATACTTCAAAGTCTCACCAATAAGATTCGTCTAAATTATTCCCGACTTTGTACACAATGGGCATCACAATCTTATTCTTGTTCGAACGTAAGAATGGGATGAAATGGGGCAACATCATAGCACTTTTTCAACATAACTAATATAAGCACTATCAAGAAATTTCCTTTATTTTCTACATTCTTTTTCACCCTAACCTGCACGATACAACAATTATGATTCTCTCAAAAGTGACCTGATGCATCTAATCCGACGAACTTGGTACTGAACCATTCATTGTCCAGCCATATGGTTATGTTTTGTTTCGTTTTAACGATGCCGGAGTTACCTTCCACAGTCCCGTACTTGAAATTCAATGGAATTTTGTCGAACTTCTAGGGGTTGTATCTCAGTCATCTTGAATATTTTATATAGACAATTTTTGGTGAAACGACTTATTTTGATGAGTTCTACCTTCTGTCAAAGCCTCACCTTTGAAAACCCCCTGTATAGGGTTGATGAACTGCTGATTTCACTTTAACGAGTAGTAGTAAAACTTTGGACATTTTTCTTGCGCGGAAGTTTCATCAATAAGCGAATCGCGAATGCTTGACTGAAATTAAATCAATTAATCGACTTGGGTGAAATCTGACTTCATGAATACGTACAAATTTCGAATGATGGAAATTTTGTTATGATTCAATCTATGTATATAAATGACAAAAATTCGTCAGCATTCTCTTCCCTTGGTGTCCTTTCCTATTATCATCTCCCATACCTGCCTCTCTGTCTGATCCTTGCTTTTTCTTGAACTCTGTTTTGTACCTACTTATATCTGCTTCCTTACAACGCGAGACGTATATATAGGTGGGTTCTCTTTCTTTATCTATGTTGATGTATTGGCTTTCCTGTTTCCTGTGATGCCTGAGAACCGATATATGAACTCTGTTGTTCTTGACAAGTTTGTAGGGTTAACCCAGGCTACTATATTCGAACTGATGTACTGGAGCTCATTGCTTTAATGGCCTCTCGACTGTAAAATATATACCTATATCTCATCCATGAAGTTCCTGTTTGAGTTATATAATGTATTTCTAACTCGAGTGTATTCTGCTAGAAAGATGCTCAGGCTCAACGATTCTGAGTATTTCGTTGAGGGTCCAAAAACTCAAGGCAAGTTCGTGTGTTTGTTTAAGAACTGTCCGTGTAAGGGTTAATGGTATTTTCTCTGATTGATGGATTCTACCTGCGTCAGTAAATATATTTTATAAAAATAATCGAACAAAAAACCTATTCATCAAATAACTGAAAAACTATATTCAGAAACAGCAGTGGTGAAAAACTTACCTCCTGATTCGACCATGTGGTTTCGTTTAGGATATTGGCTTGTTCGATATTTACGTGGTACTGAAAATGGACACAAAGGATTGCCGAATTGTTCTCATTATTTAACTTACACGATTTCATATAATGGCTCATTTCGATACCAACTGACAGAAGAGACTTAGGACACAAATGTAAAAAATAGAATAATACTTCAAAATCTCTCCAATGAAATTCATCTAAATTATTCACGAATTTTTTTTAATGGGCATCACAATCTTCTTGTTCGAACAACCAGCAATCGTCGTAAAAATGGGATGATATGGGGAAACATCATAGCACTTTTTCAACATAACTAACATAAGCACTTTCGAGAAACTGCCTCGATTTTCGAAATTTTTTTCACCCTAAATTGCACGATACAACAATGATGGTTTTCTTAAGAGTGACCTGATGCATCTAATCCGATGAACTTGGTACTGAACCATTCATTGTCCAGCCACATGTGTATGTTTTGTTTCGTTTTTGCGATGCCGGAGTCACCTTCCACAGTCCCGTACTTGAAATTCAATGAAATTTTGTCGAACTTCTAGGGGTTGTATCTCAGCCATCTTGGATATTTTATATAGACAATTTTTGGTTGAACGACTTATTCTGATGAGTTCTACCTTCTGTCAAAAAAAGCCTGTATATTAGATTATGTTTTCTTAAGCTCTATTCAAATGTCGAATGAAATGAAGGGTGTTCCGTTCAAAAATAGGTAACTTTGTATTGCCACTCTGTACACAAATGAGTCAGTCGTATTGTATCAAAGAATTATTGAAGGCTGATTTATGAAGAACAAATTTTTTCGGTAGCCCCTATACATTCGCATATAAGGTTTAGGGTCTTTTTCTGGCGGACACCTTGTATATTTTGCCAGCAACTCTCGCAAAGTTACGATAAAAAGTCGGCCGACCGCCTGATGCAACTTACCATTTAGCATACAGGGGATTATACCACCTGCTGAAACGAATTACATTATAAATCCCTTCAGTCTATAACTGACATTTGCAGAACTGCCTTCAAACTCTTGTCGTTCAAACAAGAAATCAATACACGACTATCAGTTCGGACATTTAATTAACTACACTTCAAACGAAACAGGACAAGTTTGGTAGTCTGCAATCAAAATCCGCAATTCAATTCCATTGGTTATATACAGTGAATGCTTACCTACGTCACTCTGCAAGTTCCGAATGATGCCAATACAAAGAGAGCCACTTTGTCGATAGTAGGATTTCCCGGTCGACATGCGGATAACGCTAGTACATCGAATCGGTTTTTTGGCCGGTAAATCACCGTTGATCCGTATCAGTGCCGATTGCTTTGATACGAAGAGTAAGATGTCTCATTGACGTGTCCTGAACAGACCTGAAGGCTTCGGTTTGATAGTTTTTTACGCTTTGTCCTTTTTTGAGTCGATCCCTCTAAGAAGGTATGAAACAGCGTATTCTCCACGTATTTACTGGACTGTAGAGTTCAAATCCGGCACATATACAGGTGTCCCGACCAAAAGTCAGAAGGATATGTTAACAGTTTTCTATTTATATTTGAAATGAAGAATGAAATTGATGGGATACGAAAAGAAAAAAGGACAATCAAGTAGATACTACGCCGACGTTTCGGTTTATTAAACATCTTTCTCAGGGCACTTGAAACAAGATTATTATCATAACTGCAATTAATTGAACTATGAATGATCTCGAGTTGAATAATTTGAAATCCAAGCTAAACAGTCTACTAAGAGTTATACAGGAGAAAAGCGACAAATACCGTCCCAGCTCAGAAAACTGGTTTAGGGAGTAAAAGGTCCAAACGAATAATAGGGAATACTCCTTCTGACGAAAATGATGTATTTTTTATGAAATATCTTTGAAACGTCACATTTTGAAATAACCATTTCAACCGTTTCCCAAAAAAAATTATTTTAATCACTTAAAAATGAAAAATAAAAATGTGTATTTAAAATTTAAAGCGTTTCATGTGGATTGCACAAGTTGGCAACATCGATCGAAATATGCCTTGATAATAAAGGACAACAAATACATTATCTTGATGAGATAGAGATAGACAAAGAAGTCTGCGACGAACGATGAAGGCCGTAAAATTTTATGGGATTTTTATGGCCGGTTGCAGTTGAAGCTCGCCAGTAAGTACGCGCCTGATCAACAGCTGTTATTTTATAAACAAGCTGATCGGACATTGTTCTTTTCATTGTCTTGTATGCGCTGTTGCCAAGTCGTAAACTTCGCACAAAGCGATTTAAATTTTAAAACCCCATATTTGAAGGATGATTTTGAATAGTTTCCACGGTGAATTTAAAAAAATCATGAATGAAACTCATAACTATTCAGTTTAAACTTGCATATGCAGTGATAACCCAAATTGAGGAGAATTCCCCATTGCGACGGAAAAGTGCAGGAAATTCGGTTGAGCAGTGTAGTGAATGAAAGAATCCGCCGATTTTGTGCGTGGTGTTCGAAAAAGTTCTCCGTCAACCATCAGCAGGTTCGAGCGAAGATTGCAGTAAAGATAGAAAGTTCCAATTTTGTATTGTTTTTTTTTTCTTCCATTTCTGTTCAGGGAAAAGAGTGAATAGAGTCCAGAGTCCTGAAATCACCTCCAAATTTATCAATTAAATGTATTTTTATTATTGTTGTGCGCTAAGTTGGAAATAAAATTCATCTCAAGATTTTGTCGATGAAAAATATTGATTATTGTTTTGCGCTCCTTGCATGAGCTTAGAAATTGAAGATTTAAGTTGGTCGTCATCAACCAATCAGTGTATGTTGCAACATACACTACATTTAGAATGAAATGAAAACTTCTCGAGAAGTTTTAATTTTTCTAAATAGATTTAATTATTACTTCAATTCAGGAGTTTCATTTACTTTCTCCCCACAAAATATAGAAAATAACATCAAAGACTTGTCCTTACTGCGAGAGACCAAATCCACATTTTCCCCTTTCAAAGGGCCTTCAATTTTACACTGATATTATAACATCTTACAAATAATCACCCCTTGTCCAGTGGAAAGGCGCTCTTCCATTGATCAAGATACGGTGTGCATTATTACACTGGTGACAGCGGTGGGATTTAAATTCTTTTATTTTACACTGGTGACCGCGGTGGGATTTAAATTCTTTTATTTGAGAAGTTTGTGTTTTTTTCTGGAGCGAGTTTAACTAAATCTAATAATTTGACAGGCGTCATTGTAAGTTGAAAGTATTCGGAGAATTGTGTTTAAAGAATTTTGATTGTTGGACTTAGTTATGATTATACCTACCTATGAATTCGAGGACCTTCGGAGGAAGGAACTCAGAGTTATTTTATAGACAAGGATGATTTCGTTTTGCGTCGATTTTTGTTTATTTCAAGAGGATAATTGAGTTATTTTGGGTAATGTAAAAAGTACAGTTGCGAACAGAATTTTATTCTCCTCAAAGTTTAGATGTGGAGATATTAAGGAATGTGGTGGATTCGATTTTTTTTCAAAATTGGTATAAGTAATCAAATTTTCAATCGGGAGTTGAAAAATTTTATATGTAAAGAGCATTGGTGTTCAATAATTTGTGGAAGATCTGATTAAGCGATTGATAGAAACGTTAAGGAGATTGAAATAGTAGTTGATCAACTATCGAAGATTGAAATTTCATTTCACGATAATTTATTGCTTTTAGGGTTGCATTCTTGGCTGATAGAAATTTTTTTTTCTGTTCATTGTTTTCAGGAGAATCTCGTTTTGCAGTTTATATCACTGTGCGGTATTGAAAATTTTGAATTTGTAGAAATTTTATGGTTTTGAAGTGAATGTTTTGAAATTAGACAAAATCAATCAAATAATATTTTGAAATTTTTTGGTTGAGTATCAATTACGTAGGGTTTTGAAGGCAAAATTGAGTGCTCGGATTTATCGAATTTGTAGTTTATCAGAAATTTCAGGAAAGACGTCGTCAATTAATTTTTATTCCTTCAATTTTGTGTTTTAACATCTTAAAAATAATCATCCCTTGTCCCGTGGAAAGCCGCTCTTCCATTAGTGAGATACGGGGTACTTTATTACACTTTCTAAAGAGCGAAACAATTATTTGCAATTCGAAATACAAAGTCACGTTTTTACCCTGAATTGTTCAAATCAGGAATAATGATTTCAGCCCTGGAATATTGAAATAATTGAAATCCAACCAACTTACTTTCAACATGTTCAATACCCTCCGAAGTATCACTAAATTCCGACGATTAGTTTGATTTTCATGATGGTCTCAGTGCATATCTCATGAATTTCGAAAAGCACCCTCTAGTTTTCTGAGGAAAGCCAGTAATTAATTTTAATGGTCAATTCGTACTCAGCTAGTCCTACTCTAATCTCTGATAAGAGTATGTACAGTTACTCTCGGGACAGCCTGTATATCCTAATGGTTTCGATCCGAAGGGAAAGCTAAATGTGGGGAAAATACTTACCGGATCGGTCCAACATCACAGGTAACATGTCGTCACGAAACGTATGTAGGAAGTAGCAGACCAATACCTCCCTTCAAAACTTCCATTTCCGCATCTCCCCTTTACGCCCACCCCTCTTTCAACCCGCTTCATTATTGAGAAGGTATTGTCTAGCATCGCCTATCAAACGTATGCGTTTCCAGTCCCCATTGAAATTGATATTTCAAAAGACGGAACAACACATCCCCGGTCGCCTGAACGTGTTGTAACATTTAGAGCCCCCGTGACAACGGTGACAGGAGTGACATGCTTTCAGGCCCCATTCCGTCCTCAGAAATCCCCCCGAATCCGGGGAAAACCCCGCCTTGCGTCTGTATTATTTATACTTTCGGCTGTCACGACGTTTCGGATTTTGTGCGAAATAGGTAATTGCTTCACGGTTCGCTATATATATATATTATTTAGGTTTTCCATTAAGTTAGAGCTTGGACGGGTGAAAATCGCGACGCGTCACGTCGCATGTAATTTTCATGCGGGTAAGCGTTTTCGAGTTGACAGTTGAGGACGTCCGTGTCATATGCTAGACGGGAAAAGCGGAGGAGTTTGTGTTGTCTAGCTTTTTTTTCATCTTGAATTGCACACTAGGCAGAAATTACAGGAAATTTCATAATATTATGGAACCCATTTCAACTTCAGCATTCTAGAATTCTAGTCGTAACATCAACCATTTATGGTATACAGGATGGGTAGAATTACTAACTCATCATTTTTAGTATATTATGAGATAAAGTATCGATTTAATTTCATCAGGGGTGATACCAAGAATGCTCTCAATATTATTCTGTCAGAAATCAACGAGTTCAAATGGCTTGCTGAAGGTAATGCCTCTGGTAATGCGTCGTATGAATGCAGTGGCTGCAGAATGTGACTGCCGCGCCTGCCACATGGACTGCTCATACGCAACTTCCAAGCACAGCGTTACTGCAGTGCTGCAGACTGAGACTGCTGCTTTTGGTAGTTGTTTATGAGCAGTGAGATTATGCAGCTACTGCCTGTATCGCACTACCGCAACCATACCTTAACCTCTCAGCACTTTGATTGAACTCAAGATTTCTGACAGAATATTTGATAGTAAAGTGAGCCCGACAAAAATTGATAGAATTTCACAAATAAAAAAAAACTGGGAAACTGCTATTTACCAGACTGCAGACTATTATAACTATAACTGTCGATATTTTTTTCCGAAACAAATGAATCATCAATTCATTGGCAATAATTAATTAATATTAACAACTGTAGGTAGGTTATGTTTCCTGCATAATGTTTTATTTCGACTCGTAGTTGCCAGGAAGTAGCAGCTCACTATCGAGACATACTATTCTATGAAACCACTCACCGGATTTGAAGATAAAATATTATAATTGACATTTTGAACTGGCAGCTATACCTAACTGTCAGTTTCAACTTGCAATTATGGCTAATTGCCAGTTTGAATTGACAATTATTATAAAATTACAATTATACATGATAATCAGTTTGTTCTGGCGATCATACTTATATTTATAATTACGTAAAATTGTCAGTGAGAGCTGTCAATTACGTATTACGTATTAGGTTTGCTTGTAATCAGGCAATCAGGTTTGCTTGCCAGTTCAAACTGGTACTTATGTATAATTGGCAATTTGGCAATTAGGTTTAAATCCCAGTGGAAACTGGCAATTATATATGATTTTGCCAGTTCGAAGTGGCCATTATAATTTTTCTCCCTCCGGTCGGGCTACAAACTTCTCTCCTCGGGATGCAAAGTGCCACTTTAATCCCTATGTTTATAATGTACTATAATTATCTCAAAAATTTGACAGATGCAAGATCCATCATATTCTTTGGAGATAATCGAGTGAACTAAAGAAAGCTTTTTCGTGTCGTCTCCAATATAATTTTTGAATCTACTGCATATTCATATTCATATTCATATTATCCTGATTCTCCATAGGTACCAAAGTACCCCTCAGAAGCTCTGTGGCTTGTACGATTTCGGAGAATCAGTTGTGTTCTGTGTAGGCTTTGTTACTGTGTCCTTACGCCAGCTTAGGCACAGCACTGTTTATTTGAACCCAACAGTGATGTTTCGATCCCTTCAAAAATGGGATCATCTTCAGGCATCTGAAATGCAGGAATAAGTCTAAAACTATCACACGACAAATATAGAAATTCTCGAAAATTAACAAAATAAACAGTGGAATAAAATGTAGAAGATTTAACAAATTTTAAAAGAAGAAACAATGCAGCAAACTTACATCAGAAATCAGAGATATAGACAAACCTACATGTCACTAAGAATAAAAATAAATGTCAACAATAAACACGTGAATATGACATATAGTGATATTGAATATGAATATGATATATAGTCATATTTATGTCTGTATTCTGTATTGTTGACATTTATTTTTATTCATTGTGACAATACATGTAATTTTGTTTGTATCTCTCATGTACGCTTGCTTCATTGTTCGACCTCTTAAATTTTTTTAAATCTTTCATACCAATGTTTATATTGTTCATTTTAGATAATTTTCTGAATCAGTTGTATTAGTTTAAGAGTTACTCCTGCATTTCAGATGCCTGAAGATCATCCCATTTTTGAAGGGATCGAAACATACGTAGCCTTCTTTTGTTCATACAAAAATTTGTTATGACTTATGTCAAAAGTAAAAGCTAGGATTAATTTGAGAGTCTGACGAGGTTGTACTTCTCACTGTTGACTTCATTTCATTCCTAAGAGGTACCAAGCATAGCCAGTGACTGTCTTATTATCAACATCTTGCTGTTATGATCGTGTAAATACCCAAGAACCAAGAAGTTCGAATTAAGAAATATGAGGCTATTTTATCAGCGTTCTGAGGACATATCCATAATTTTTGTCATAAATACTGACATAACATTTAATTAATTATATGAAACTGTCAATTATTGACACACTTGAATCAAGTTCCGGCCAACAATGGCAAACTGAGAAGTATTTATTCGACGAAAATATGAAAATCTCCTTCCAAAATGGTAATGACTTAACTAACCATCTAATTCGAACTGTCACCACCATGTCGCTGCAATCTTCATTTGAATCCCCTATGACTATCGTCCATTACTGTGGCATCCCTGGCGATATACTTCAGGTCAATGAGTGACGAAACCTGTCTCAGGAATCAAATTTGCGACACAGACCTGCCAACAAAATTCTGGCAGCTAACTCTTCTTATAGTGCTCCTTAGCGATGAAAATTGGCGATGAACCGAGCGCCATTTGCATATTTTGCACTGATTCGAACTCGCAGTTCTCAGGTTTACTCTCCCGGACCTTGCACTAACGTCTGCTCTCTTTTACGGCCTCTTTAACGACAGGTATTCGCGACGAATCGAGGAAATTCCCTCTCGACGTTCCCCCAGGGAAAATTATTCATTTCCTTGGAATTTAACGGCAAACACTCCATCTGGATCCGATTTTATTGTGAGGAACTTTATGTTCGCGTTCGAGTTGAAGACGATCATCGGGAAAGAAGTTAATGTACTCGCCGTCTAGATCGGGGAAGGTACTGACCTTTAATGAGGTTCTTCGAGCAAATCCAGGGGAGTAAAACATACTTGGTCTTAGAATGTGTTGGATCAGATTCGAAAGAATATCACCGAAAAACTTTTTATGTGTATACAGGCTGTCTGTAAACAAATGCGAAGGACTCAGGGAGATGATTCCTCGATGAAAATAAGCAGGGGTAGTTCCTATAAATTTTTTTCTAAGTCTACCTCCCTTCTAAGATACAGGGTTTGGAAGGCGATGACGAGTTGACAGTTTTTAATATTTTTACGGGTTCTAAAAAACACTGAGTCAAAAAACTATATATAATATTGAAGCACTAAGTAGATGTTACTCACACAATTTTTTTTAAATCTCATAAATTTACTATTAGGGGTTGAAAATATCAACCCCTTATGATTTTCCTTCAAAAATTGTTTTCGTGGGAGAGATTTTCGAGAAGTAAAATTCTCTTATTGTTTCCTATTCAATTCTGAAGAAAAAAAGACTCTTGCAAAATTTAGATACTGTAACGTGGTTTCCTCGGAGAAAACTTATCTCGAGCGCCAGCTATTCTTTTCTCTAGGAAGAATAGCAAACCTACCAGAGTAGCTGCTAGTCGGAGACAGAGTTCGCTGTTATCTAGGTAGCAATAACGAAGTAGTCAAAATCAAATTATGTACCAGTTTATTCACACCTTCGGAAACTGATTTATATATACAACGGAAATATGTGTAGGTATGAAATATGAGCGAATCGATCAGCAAACATACATTCGGGAAATTCTATCCGATCACGAGCACTTTGTAAAGTTTATACCAGGTACAGTGGAAAATCAGAGGTTGTTCAATAAAATGCGCCAACCAGAACTGACGAAATGGATACCAAGGATGACCTCGCGAAGTGAAATGACTAGCTATACGGTATCGGAATCTAATTGATTGTATTTCTCCAATGAAAAGAAACACAATCAGGGCGGATCTATTCGAGACTTTTATTCGCTACCCCAAGGGCTAACGCTCCATGACTGATAGCGAAGAAAAGGTCTATTTTGAGCGCAACTACGGGATTTCACTGACGGCGAGTGGTACCTCTTATTCTCTACCCCAAGGGCTTACGCACCATGACTGATAGAAAAGAAGAGATTTCTATTTCAACACTTATGACGCGGAACGCGAACAGGAGGGGTTGACGGAACTTTCTCTTCACTACCCCAAGGGCTTACGCACCATGACTGATAGAAAAGAAGAGATTTCTATTTCAACACTTATGACGCGGAACGCGAACAGGAGGGGTTGACGGAACTTTCTCTTCACTACCCCAAGGGCTTACGCACCATGACTGATAGAAAAGAAGAGATTTCTATTTCAACACTTATGACGCGGAACGCGAACAGGAGGGGTTGACGGGACTTTCTCTTCACTACCCCAAGGGCTTACGCACCATGACTGATAGCGAAGGGAAAAGTCAGACTCGCGAAAAAGAGTAAAGTAGGGCAAAAGATAACAGAAAGCGATACAGTACAGCAGTGTCAAAGAAGTAACCGGTGTAGGTCTAATAAAGAAACTGAACGGTAAAGACGGGGACCTGCCTCCTTTATTTCAGGCACTCGCGGAAAATAAACGGAAACTAAAAATTAATTCCTAAGAGCACTAACTTCGTAATACAAAATTTATTCTAAATTCGCTGAACGGCTTGTCGTGCACACAATTAAAGTCGAATCGTAGAGAAAAGAGAGTACAGAGCGTAAAAGTGACGAGACTAAAGAGTAAAAGAGGCCGTCGCGGGGGAAAATCTGCTTTTATAGGCAAATCCCCCCACACATTAACATCTGAAAATTCCAGAATGCGACAAAAGTGAAAAACGTCGTCAGCTCCGGGGTTCATCGCATATCAACATCAGAAAAACGTTGAAATCTTCAACGGCATGCAAGAAAAACAACGTTAAACACAGATAAACGTTTTTTACATTTACTCTGCCTATCGGAATGAATGTACTGAATATTTGAGAATTAAATATTTTCAAAGGCGGAAATATGAAATGAAAGGAATGCACTAAAATGAACTTCAATTTTTCTCAGAAAACTGGAGATCATTACAATACTTTCGATACTTTTCTCGGAAATTGAATAAAAACCAGCAGTTCTGATTTCTGTTTATTCCATTTTCTCGTATAGAATGACTACCTCCCACTGAAATACATGTTGTTATTTTCAACCCATAATAATAAAGTTATGAGATCTGAGAAAATTGTGTGAATAACATCTACTGCTTCATATTGAAAAACGAGTTAAAAAATCAACAAAATAATTTCCAAATACCTCTGAAAAGTGTCGGATACGAATAATTTTCTGGAGATAAATTCCACATTGCCTTTTTCTCTATTTGCCCCACGGCTTGTGCGGCAGTTTCATCGAATTGTATCCAAATGCATCAAGATCCCAGATTTTTGCCGGCAGGCGAATAGAATAAAATATAACTTTCTCAGCAAATTATGTTCCTTTTTCATCCAAATCAGCTCTGCCTCTTCTTTTCATGACCATCTGGACTCCATATTCAAAACGTTCCATTAAAAATTCAAAACGCTAAATAAGTATCTTCAGTCGCTTTCAGCCTCCAATTTCTGCCGTCAAATTGGTAATTACTGCAGACCGACATGTCCCTTTGAACTCTCCGGTTGCTTAAAAGCGTTGTCGTCTTCCTTATATTCGTATTTTAACGTCTATGTAATCCTCGGCAAAATGAAATTGATATTTCATGAACATCCATTACAGGAGCACAAGGGAAGTAACGGGGGTCGGGAATGAAATAGGGTCTAATAGAAGAATGCTCGAATAGTGAATAATATAATAGATAATATAATAAATGCTACTGAAGTGATATTAGGCTGCTCAAAAAATAATAGGGATCACGTATAGATTTCTTTGCAACCGTTGATTTTGTTAAGTTATCTGAAACATCATATTCTAATATCGATTGAAATTCAATCTGGGAGGGTTCTGCATTTTCTGAAACTTTTAAGGTGTTTCACTCCCAATCTCTACAAAATCAATTAAAAAATTGAAATAAATGATTTGCTCCTTCGTAAATTGTTGCACTTATTTGTTTTTTCATTTTCTTTTTCAACTTCATTTACAGTAATAAGTTGAAGAAGCGAATATAGCAACTATGCCTGGTCACTCTATCTAGCGAACTGTCTAATAGTTGGGGAGCCGACGATGCTAAATCGGGATTTACTTGAGCGTCGTGGAGATTAGATGGTAGAAAGAAAAAAAAATTCTATGATGTTTGCACTTTCAGCGGTGGGGAAAACGTCTGCAGGGTCTCAAAGATGTAAAAAAATCATCAGGTGTACATTCTCGACCGTGTCAGATTAAGATACTGTATATACCATACGTGTCTCTGATAATGAATAGGCTTATCTGACAGATTGCGCGGTGGGACTGGCAGTACGGAAGAGTTGAAAATGGTAAAAAAAAAATTTTTTTCCAGCGTGTCAGATTTTTGGAGGATATGTTAATTGGACCCAAAGGAGGCTACTTTTGAAGGAACTGACAATTTGGACGTGATGCAAGGTCACAGCTGTCCTTTGAAAATGTAAAAAAAATCGTTACTTGTACAAACTCGAGCGTGTCAGATTTTCATACAGATAGTTAATTTCGGTGTTGTAGACGTGTTGACCCATAAATCTGACACTAATCAGAGGGGGTTCTCTTGATCTGTCACTTTAAAATGAAAAAATGCATTTTTTTCGAATATTTCCCTGCCTGTTGCTCTAATCGTTTTTGTATTGATTATGAAAATTGTAGGTAACAAAATGCTACACAGAAGCAATTTTACATACTCTTAACCGTTCTGCAGTAAGAGGGTGATAAGGGCGAGGAGCTTAGCCACACATGCGAAAGGGCAAGGTATTTCTATGATGACAATTTCGAAATTAGTCACGGAAATTTTAGTGTTGTCTCTGACTGAACCTCTGAATTTTTCAACGAGTGATTTTTCGCTTAAGCATGTACCGCTACACACCTCGCATTAATCGCCATATATCTAAAATTGCTTAGGACAGAATTTGTAAAAAATGTTCTACAACTTTTATAATGAATACGAAAAAGATTTGAAGCCCAGGGGAGGAGATAATTCAAAAAAACTGATTTTTTTAACCTTTATGACCAATTTTTATGGTTTCGGCTTGCTAAAACTGTCAGATTATATTTTTCCGTTATTCTTGAATCATTAGCTTCACAATAAGAAAAAACGCCACCGAGCTCGAGAATGTACACGCGACGTTTTTTTTGCATCTTTGGCGCCCTCCCACACATTTTCAACACGCTCAAATTGTCAGATTAAGAGAATATATACTTTTCAACAGGTAATTAACCACATATATCTTAATCTGACACACTCGAGTAAGTACAATGATAGTTTTTTTTACTATTCTGACAGGCTATTCTAGACAATTCCCCCTTATATACAGGTCTAATTTTTGGTAGAGGTACTCTACAAGGTCCAATGTATGGTCCCTTATATTAATCTGACACGCTCGAGTAAAACCCGAATTTCCCCCCTCCCAAACTATAAAGGTACCTACAGATTACCTTGACGTGACATGGGATCACGTCATAATGCGCATGATTCAAAAATTTATCAAAATTGTTGTGTCGTGACGAGGGACGTGTATTCTTACGTTACGTCAGCACAATTTGAACGCTTCCCGCAAAACCCTATGATAGATTTTTGAATCATGCGCATTATAAGCTGGTCCCACGTCACGTCAAAATAATCTGTGGCACTCTTAAGCGTATGGGGTCCTTGTTGAAATTTGGTATATCGTGAGGGGGAAATTGAGGTGAAAAAGTGTAGAAAAATTTAAACACATTATTGAGAGTTCCTGTGAAATTGTTCGTTGGATTTCTATTATTGCTATTCCTTATCTTCTTCTCATTTTTGACGCCTGGTGAGACTGTGCGAACATCCAACTAATGATGGCAGCTCTGAACAATAATTTGGATCAATTTTATTGTTTAAGTAGCACATGTACCGAAATGAACCACTGCATAATGTAATGATGAGTAGATTCTATCAATTATTTTTCAAAATTCGTTATTTCGGAGGTTTTGTAGTTTTGGAGGTTAGTTATACCTTCTGTCAAACACAAAAACTCACCTTCAGCAACACGAACGAATGGCCCTTAAAAACATTTCACTCGAATCAGTAGCGAATTTCGAATTCGAATATCGCCAATCCCGAAAATAACCTCTCCTATCTGATTTGTCGTCGTTGATTCGTTGCAGGCACGTAACATCCTCTGGAGAAACCCCATTATTGGTCTTTTTCCGGCTCATCGGACCGGTGAGGGTCTGGATCGCTCGCGGGGCCCGAAGATCAGAGCAAATCGTATCGCAATCACTCGAACGACCGAAGTGACCTATCAGTTACGGGCGACGACGTGCGAGCAGAGCGTAATTTATATCGCTGATGGCGCCATCTTTCTTCGCGACCGATAATCTGGGGTTCTCTCACTTTCGTGCGGCTCTCGGACTGTCCATCTATCCGACATTTTGATTCAAATGGTCGTTATTTGGAATATGGGATGCTGGGGTTTAGAGTGGATGGGGTTTCGATAGGTGCTGATGGGTCTCCATTTGAGACAATGAAGAAATTGCGATGAAGGTCCTGGATCATCTTGAAAGGGTTCCTCAGCGACGAGGCTTTCGTCCATAAGGGATGATAGTTCCCCAATGCGTAATTTTAGGTAGAGGAGCATAAAGGAATCACCAAAATTCATGTTTGAATCGTCTGTGTCAACAGGAAAATGACTGACATATTGAAGTATGGTTCACACAAACGTTGCAGAAGAAACCATTCAACAATCAAATTCCATAACCACACTAACGGCTTGTCCTAGGATGTCTTCAACCAGCTATTCTTCAGAGGGAAAATAGCAAACCTGCCCTGATGTCTTGTTACATAGGGCGTTGGGGATAACTATTGAAATTCAAAATCCGACAAATTCTTTCGATTGTTCGAAATGAGGAACACAATAGTCACTATTACAAAACTCTAAAATCCACCAATTTACAGGGATATATCCTAGTGTCAGTCAAGTTAAAATTACTACGAAAAGTGGAAATGGCAGACAGTCTACTATACACAAGTGAAGAATTTTTCGGTATGATAAACAGAGCGCAATGAGAAGGTGGTGATTTTACGGAGTGAACTGACCGGAAAAAATAGGGTGTTCTGTTTTCTGCTCCCAACAGGCTTTCGCACAAACCAAGAATCTTACTCACACCAGGGGTAGCACTCAGACAGGACGTGTGTCTCTTCTTTCTTGCTTTCAGTGGATTACGGGCTTTCGGACCAGCTAGTCCTGATTACATTAGGGAGAGAAGGGCCAAAACTGGGTGGGGTGAAGCTGAGGTTCCAAGTTGACAGAGTACTGAGTAGTAGCTCACCTCCTTTTTTGACGTTGTTCCGACCGGTTGTCCTTGTACTAGGAGTGAACTTTGTTACCACTCGAGTAAACGACAAGAAAAGAATTTATGAGCGTCAACTACTGAGCACAGAACGGATCAAGAAAACAGTAGGTAAATTATCAAGGTTACGGAGTTTAAAAAAGAATACCGACTTAATGGACACTCGAACTCGCATGAAACTCAACACAGAATGATGGACCGTTAGGGAAATATATTTTTTGTACCTTCTTTCTATTTAATTGTGAAAAAAAATTTCCCATCAGATGAATACATTCAGCTAAATACATTATATATTATTATAAAATTAGAAATATTTCCTATTGCGTTATTTTGCTTGAAATTGATTAAGCTAAGGGAAAAGCTTGTGTGCCCCACGGCAACGAAAGCTTAGCTGATTTTGACAAATCGTTAGAGTTCCCTATAGGGTACTTTAAAGATTTGTTAAAATCAGCTGACCCTTCATTGTCGTGGGGCACACAAAGCTTTTTATTATCAGTGTAAAGAGGCATTTCTTAGAAAGTTATAGTCTAATCACTCTAATCTAACGTAGGGAAGAACATTTTTTACAAAAACATGCACAAAACACAATACTCGACCAAAACAGCATGCGAATCAATGGAGGGAAAAGCTTGTGTTCCCCACGACAGCGAATGCTTAGCTGATTTTGACAAATCGTTACAGTTCCCTATACTTATAACCTAACCTATAATGTCAACGTTACCTTGGTTCTGAAAGAATAATTCAACGTGGAATTTGTATCTCAGCAAGGTTTTCTCGTTAATTAATTGCAACGTTTAATTTCCGTACAATTTTTGTTGAAAAATATTGTTGGTACGTGTTAGAAAACTAAACACAACGTTACTTACTACGAAAAGGAAATCTCCTGGCCTGCTTCTGGAAATTAAGCCATTATATAATTTCAATTCAAAATACAAAGCATGCATTTATATGTGGACTATAGAGACACCAGAAGATTTCATCTTCCCTAAAATTCTCCTTCAGTGTTCATTATACACGTTTACATGGCCGTAGATGGTGTACACTTCAATTGAATCAAATCAGTGTTTTTTCCTCGCTCGAAATGAATCCCATTTACCATATTTCCTTGCTTTTGAATTCAACATTATTCACGAACAAAAAGCATCACAGAACCTGAACATGAATTCATTTACCACAAATCGTAAATTTTCTCCTGCTGAGCGACATTCAAAAGACCCTTTATCATTTTTGTATCAACTGTAGAGGTATTCAGCTGAGAAAAAACGGCACGTTATCAGCCCATCTTATTTTTCTCTTTGTGCAATTTTTTCACCGACCGGCGCATCCGAAACAGCCCAAAGAAATTGATATTTTAAAAGATATGCCGCGTGGCGCCACGACAGTGATATTCGATGTTCGATTCCTGTCGCCTTGACGCTGACTACGGCATGCTTTTAGGGTTTATGGATGCTTTATAAGCTCCCGAGAAATTCCACTCTTCGTATTCTATACGGAGGCTATTATGTACTTTTGTACCTTCTGAATAATGGGATATTGTTAGTTCCCATGAGAGTTGAAGTATCGATTGGAAGTTGCGTCGTTCGATGTGATGCGAACAAAAAATCTGTTGCTAATGCGATTTTCCCCTCTTTTAAAACCATTGACATCAGTTTTTGTGATAGAATGAAAACAAAGGGGGTTTCAATAACAGGTCAAGGTTTTAATTACGCGACATTTGGGACTGTCATAATCACACTTTGATTATGTCATGGCAGATAGGTAACATATGGCTGTGGGCCTGTTCCGATATTGCTGAACAGTACTGTCAGTATTTCAGAAACGATGCCTATTGGCCCAGTCGTTCGAGTTCTATTGTTATTCGATTGCGGGCCAGTACTAACAGCAATATCGGAACAGGCCCATTAACAGTCCAAGAGAATGTCCATTCCCCTAGGAAAGGATAGCGCAGGCAGAACTCTATGCCGTTTTTGTGTTTACACTAGAGAATATTTGCAAAGGATACTCGGACAAACACATTAAAGTACTTTGTGACAGTAATCAGAGAAATCCCTCTCTGACGTCAAGGTCAACTTATACGCACTAGGAAAATGAAGCATTAGCCGGTTTGCCATAACATTTTGAAAGTATATTGGTGCCTGGCCTAAGCGGAGGTTCCTAGAAATGTGAGGTAGAAGCATTGGCTAAGCAGGAAGCTCGGTCATCAGCTTTTGTTCTGTAATAATGCACCCCGTGTTTTTATCAATGGAAAAGCGGCTTTCCTCTGGACAAGGGGTGATTATTTTTTAGATGTCAAAACACAAAAATCTGAGTGCCCTCTAAAAAGGAAAAATGTGGATTCGGCCCGTCTCGCGAAGGACAGGTATTGATGTTATATTCAATATTTTTCTGGTGAGAAAGTTTGAATGAAAATAGAATTAAGAAGAATAGCGGTGAAAGGTAAGTCTCTTGGGAGCTGCGAGAAGAAAGGTCTTCGATGGTTGAAGCAGAAGTTGTGGATTATAGTATGCTAACAGATATTTGTTACGAAGAAACGAGCAGGTCTTTTTTTGGGTACTGGCAGGATATTTGTGCCGATAGTCCTGGAAAAAGAACAATCAATCTTTTCCATTCCATAGACTGTAAGGAGAATAAAAAGTAGGTGCGGTAATAATAATTTATAGTGAGGTATTAAAAACTAAGATGTGCCCCCTTCGACCTTGCTCTAGTCTACGCCCCTGACTAGTTCCGGGTGGCCACGCATGGTACCCTAATTCTATGGTGCTTTGGACAACTGCTGAGAGACCGACGCAGAAGCCCCACTCTAGAACAGCTACAACGTTCCGTTTCCGCCGAAACGGATCCGGATTATTATTATACTTATATTATATATTATTTTCGTTCAAGTTGATGAATTCACTTGTCTTGTGTTGAACTCGAATATTGTGAAGCTTCTCTACCAGTTTCACTCATTGGAGTCATTCTCTTCAAAATCTTCTTGTTCAGTAATGGTGCTTACAAGTTTCGCGCAAAACATAATATACTTTCAATCTCATCAAAATTATTCGTTACTCCATTTTCATGTTCTTTTTGTATTTCATTATGTATGAAATCTGTCCACGTGCGAGACTATGAAGAATCTTCAAACAGATTTGTTAAGAGTAGTACTGTTCAATTGATACGTTCACTCGAGTCAACTCATTTATGTGCCACTCTAGATTTTCTCACATGAAAATGGGTATGTTGCACCAGAATAGAACTTTTTTATGTCCTTCTCTTCGATAATGAATGCTGATTTATTGTCTTTTCATGATCATCATTTGAATTAGTTTATTCCAGTTATCAAGTCAACTCTGTTTTTAACCCCTCATTCACATATGACCAATTATTGTTGTCGGGTTTCAGATGTATGAATCCTCATGTTCTCCAGGGTAGACCCTGGATTTACTAGCTCGCCTTCAGATGTGAATTTCTCAAGTATGATTCAGCGTTCAGTAGTAAGCCATGATACAGTCTCTCTTGTCCTGGTTCCACCCTGGAAGGTATGCTCTAGTAATCGTGTACTTTCTCAGTTGGTATGTCGTCATTATACTTTGTATTCTGATAGATATATTCACATATTCATTCATCTTGCTCTATATGCAGATTCAATCTCAAGCCTGCTCTTCTCAAACCAACGATTGGTGGTTTCCCTCATTCAGTACTTTCATTTTGTAATTCCCATAATTTATCAATTGTATCTCCTATTTTTCTGATATACGTTCTAATCGTGTTTACTTGAAAGCAATCCGTTTCTTTTAATATTGTACCTATTCATTGATAAATTCTGCACCGGTCAATTATCTGGTAACACTCCACTGCATTAATTTTACAAATTCTGAGCACCCCCGATTTTGAAAATGAGGGAACTATAGACTTCATAAAGAGGGCTCAGCATTCTTACCTAGTTTCCTATCCCGTCATCTACTCATCATTTTACTTCTTCAAAATATGTTGTTTCTAACTTATCTCAAGTCCCTAGCTACTTATTTTACCGACTGTCTGTCTTGTCTTCCCCTATTTCTATCCCACGCTATGAGTGGTTTCAAGACGCTCTTAGACAAAAATCAGTCTCTCACGCGCAGCAGTTCTGAGAACCTATTCAATCTCAGGGTCTATTTACTAATTAACTTATCTGACATAAGTAACAATACACAAACTCTGCTCTTCCGAACAAACTTATCTTCGGCCGAATTTCTCTTTAGACTTCGCGACTGAGTAACATGAATTAACTCCTCGTGAACTTAATACCTCTCTGTCTCAAGTGATCTAAAGCATCATATTTCCTTGAATGAATGCCTTTGCAGCGTCTGGCTGCAACAATGTAGATCCGCACGATACATTAGATTAATTCAGAATTCCCATAGTCCTATTTATCACAGTTCGTCCGTAAAGCTCCTCTAATCCGTTTTATATTTTTGACTACGAGGGATCTTAAGCAGTCAGACCATCTCATTGGTTTGTAGGCACTATCGATCAATTTTTTCGTGCCATATCATATTGTTTTCAGGTGCTTATTTGAGAACGGTGCCACTTGCTACAACGATGATGGTGAAGCATTTATATGAACTTGCAGCATTTCTTTCCTATCATAAGTATCAAATTTTGATTCGGACACTAATCTCCACGATATTGTAATTTTTGACAACTTTTTACTTTCGACTGTGGAGTTATTTGAAGATACAGGTTTATGCCGCCAGGGAAGCATAACAGAAATTGAGAGCTGAATGAACGGCACTGTACATGGAGTCCCGTCTTAGAAATTCTACGCTTACTTCGTCTCGATTCTTGTAAAAGTCCTGTGGTCTCGTCCTCAAAACTTTTTCAAGATAAAATCGACTTATTGAAACGTATACTCTAATAAATCTGCTGGAAAAATTTTGGCACGTGCTACTGAGTAGTGTTGCCAGTATCGAATAAGGGTCCGTCAATTTTAAACGTTACTCAATCGAAGGAGAAGCTATGTTGCTCTGACGAGGTCAAACGAGACCGAAATCATGGTCAGCATCTGCTTTTCTTCGATGGAGCGTACTCTATTTGGTGGCCCTGACGATAGCAAATAAGCTAGCTCATTCAGATCGTTACACCTGTCTATATTCATATCGGCGGGTGGTATGCATCTGAATTAATTCTTATTATTATTCATTGCCTTCCTTTTAAAACGTTATAACTTTCATATCTTTTTATATTGATTACCGTACTTGTTTTAAGTTGTGAAACAACCGTCCTCCGTCAAAACATTTTCCAGGAAACATCAAGAGATCATTCTTTCGAATTGGGTTAATACATGGAGTGTCTCTGAATGAGGAAATTTCTGACTTCAATGAATTTCTTGAATATGAGAGTATGCAGGAGTTTCTTCTGACAAAACTGATATTAGATGGGTTCAGCTGTATTGAATTGAATATGGATTGAATCTCGTTGAAACTGATAACTTGTTGTTTCATCGGGTTAGCTCAAAACTTGCTGGGAGGAACTGTTTCTATGATGTTCGCTGATAAATTGGAAAAAAAATTTCGCAGAGCGACATCCGAAAAGATCGATCAGTGTAAGAAATAAGTAGCGTCTTTTCAAATACCAATGCTGTCCACTAACTGGAAATGTTCCATCAAAAATTATGAGATTATATATCTGTAGCGTTGTGAGGAATCGCATCATATATCACGCGGTTTATTCCAACAGGTAAAGAATAAACTCCTCACCTCACCAACATGATATTCACCAACGATGAGTTTTTTACAATAACAATAGCTTTTTCAAGTGACTGATTCTAATAAAGTAAAGAGCACATCCTCAATGAAAATTATGCAATTTGGTCCTTCATTTTATGAGATATATTTGGAACGAGAAGATTACCTTTTGAATATGATATTTAATATAGAGCTGAAAGCTAGGAAACACTTTTCCTTTTAGGCCATAAAATAATACTCGGACGCTGCAACCCTATTTATGGCAGGAAATCGGATTAGAAACCCCATCGGATAAAAAATAACGTTCCTAATACGAACGAAAAATGTTTGTTCGAAATATATAGGAGCAGGTTGCCTGCCTGTGCCTCGGTAAACCAAATTATCCCTGTTTATAACATAATATCAATTTGTTACGAGATTTTTCCAATGATCAGCAGTATTGACTATGGTATTGGTGTGATACCCTACAAGATGAATGTTGCATTGAGTATTAAAAAGTTTTGAATTCATTTCATTTCACATTTCCGCCTTTAAAAATATTTAATTCTCAAATATTCAGTACATTCATTCCGATGGGCAGAGTTAATGTAAAAAACCGTTTATCTGTGTTCAACGTTGTTTTTCTTGCATGCCGTTGAATATTTTGACGTTTTTCTGATGTTGATATGCGATAAACCGGAGCTGACGACGTTTTTCACTCTTGTCGCATTCTGGAATTTTCAGATTTTAACGTGTGGGGGGATTTGCCTATAAAAGCAGATTTTCCCCCACGACGGCCTCTTTTTACTCTTTAGTCTCTTTTGTCACTTTTACGCTCTGTACTCTCTTTTCCCTGTGTGCACGACGAGCCGTTCAACGAATTTAGAAATAATTTTGTGTTGCGAGGGTTAGTGCTCTTAGGAATTAATATTTAGTTCTCGTTTGTTTTCCGCGAGTGCCAGAAATAAAGGAGGTAGGTCCCCGTCTTTACCGTTCAGTTTCTTTATTAGACCTACGCCGGTTACTTCTTTGACACTGCTGTACTGTATCGCTCTCTGTTATCTTTTGCCGTACTTTACCCTGTTTCGCGAGTCTGACTTTTCCCTTCGCTATCAGTCATGGTGCGTAAGCCCTTGGGGTAGTGAAGAGAAAGTCCCGTCAACCCCCTGTTCGCGTTCCGCGTCATAAGTATTGAAATAGAAATCTCTTCTTTTCTATCAGTCATGGTGTGTAAGCCCTTGAGGTAGAGAATAAGAGATACCGCTCGTCGTCAGTGAAATCCCGTAGTTTCGCTCAAAATAGACCTTTTCTTCGCTATCAGTCATGGAGCGTAGCCCTTGGGGTAGCGAATAAAAGTCTCGAATAGATCCGCCCTGGTTGTGTTTTTTTCATTTCTGGAGAAATACAATTAATTACATCCCGATACCGTATAGCGAGTCATTTCACTTCGCGAGGTCATCCTTAGTATCCATTTCGTCAGTTCTGGTTGGTGCATTTTATTGAACAACCTTTGATTTTTCACTGTACCCGGTGTAAACTTTATAAAGTGCTCGTGATCGGATCGAATTTCCCGTATGTTTGCTGATCGATTCGCTCATATTTCATACCTACACATATTTCCGTTGTTTATGTAATCAGTTTCCGAAGGTGTGAATAAACTGGTACATAATTTTTGACTACTTCGTTATCGCTACCACCGTAGATAACAGCGAACTCTTTCTTCGACTAGCAGCTACTCTGGTAGGTTTGCTATTCTTCATAGTGAAAAGAATAGCTGTCGTTCGAGATAAGTTTTCTCCGAGGAAACCACGTTCCAATAATTATTATCACTTTTCGATTTCATTTTTCGTACTGAGGTTTGCTGATTTTCAGCTTTATAATAATCCTTCAAATATTCTAATTGAATTTTAATCAAATAGTTTCAAAATGAAATAATACTCGATTATTATATATAGAATCAACCTGAAGTGTAAAAAGCATTCAACAGGTGCTCCAGCATCTCACAGATAAATCCGAATAGTTTTTTCCAATTACATACTTCCACAAATCTTTTCCCGATGAATTTTCATGAGACGTAGCAACTGCACACTCCAATATTCCAAACACCCGGATCGCCATTCCATTTTCAGCTGAAAACCGACCGGTTTCTGCAAGTGATCGATATCCATCTGGTTTCCAGCCACGTTCTTCAGAATCGTGTTGCATGCGTTCAACAACTGGAGCAACAAGGTGGATTAATGCTATAAATTGTTGTGCATTAAGCATTCTTTGTGCTTCAGTTTTGCTGTACCCCGACTCGCGACCATTCAGATGGTGTGTTGTGTAGATTAAAGAACGGGCGGTGAAAGGCGGTGTGGGGTGTTTTTCCGGGACTTTGATGCATCATTCATAAGAGGCTGTCCAGACACGTTGCTTGGAGGCCTGCTATTCGAAATGTGTCGCACTCCTTCGCCGAAATTAAGGCGAATAGTTCGAAAGTGATCAAAACTAGATACTAGCCGTGTGGGTGTGGTCCAAAATGCGTTTGATGTTAAGCGTTTTCTCACATAAATGTAGAAGAAATTTGCGCGATTCTTTGAATTTTTGTAACTGGAACTGGCTCCTTCTTTCAGATTCCATCAAATCGAAAACTAATTAGTAATTATATTTGTTGGAAGTAGAACTAGGGGATACCACTTTGGAACACAACAGGCATCCTAAGTATCTAGTAGTGACCCTGGATCCCACGTTGTCTTATCGGAAATTGGGCTGGACAAACAAATGATATCTTGCAAAACTAGTTCACGACCACAAATTACAGAGTTCACGACTTAGGCCTTACGCACACGACCAACAATCGTTGGCGACTATTTTGTCGGTTGAAATGCAGAACACTTATGTTAATGTACCAACGCACATGACCGACTTTTAGTCGGGCCTACAAAACGGTCGTAGCGCGCTCCATTTTTGCACCCGTGACGATTGTCGGTAAAGCAGAAGGGCATATAGGTTTCTCTTGTTTCAACGCACACGAACGACGGTTTAGTCGGTTCTTGATCTCTATTCTGTTGTGAATTACTGTACGCGAGCGTTTTAAATAGTAGGTATACGATCAAAAATGGATATAGACATTTAAAAATTAATTTGCGAGATACAGAAGAGTAGACATTTAATGATACCTCAACAGAGTACTCGAAGAAAATACTGAAGAAGAAACTTTGGGAGAAAGTGTCTGTTCAGTTGATTGATGACTGGGATAAATTCAAAAAGAGTATTAAATTGTCTTTTCAATCAATTCTGTACCTCGAATAAACCGCAAAACATCTCAATCTCAACGTATTCCTATCCATCTCCTGCTACATCATCGTTCGTGTGCGTTGACCACCGATTTTAATGGTAGACTGTCGTCCATGTGCGTTGACCTCCGACGAAATAGTCGTTCACCGACTATCGGTCGTGTGCGTTAGACCTTATAGTTGGGGAGCCGACGCCGACGATGCTAAATCGGGATTTACTCGAGCGTCGTGGAGACCTAGTGGATTTTGAAGATTAGATGATAGAAAGAAAAAAAGGTTCTATGATGTATGCACATTCAGCGGTGGAGAAAGTGTCAGCAGGTTCTCAAAGATGTAAAACAAAATCATCAGGTGTACATACTCGAGCGTGTCAAATTTAGATTCCTACTGTATATGCTCGCTACGTGTCTTTGATTTATAAATTCATGTTAATCCGACAGTTGTCAGTTGTTGTTGGTGGACTGGTCGTACGGAAGAATTTGAAATGATAAAAAAAAAATTTTTTCGAGATTTTTGGAGGATATGTTAATTGGACCCAAAGGAAGCTATTTCTCAAGGGACTGACAATTCGGACGAGACACAAGCTCACAGCGGTCCTTTGAAAATGCAAAAAAAAATCGTTACTTGTACATACTCAACCGTGTCAGATTTTCATACAGATCGTTAATATCGGTGTTGCAGACGTTTTGGCCCATTAATCTAACACAAATCACGAAGGATTTTCTTAGTCTGACAGTTTGAAGATGATAAAAAGGAATTTTTTTTAAAGATCTCCCTTCATGTACTTCTTATCGTTTCTGTATTCATTATGAAAGTTAGAAATAATAAAATTCTATACAACTTTTTTCTGAAGCGATTTTACATACTCCTAACTGTTTTCCAGTCAGAGGCCGATAACTGCGAGGAGCTTAGCCACACGTGCCAAGGTCAATGTAGGAACACAGACTAATGTACTTTCATCGCCTTATATCTCAAAAACGTTCAAACGTATAAAAAGTTGCTTCGGACAAAATTTGTACAAAATGTTATGCTCTACAACTTTTATAATGAATGCGAAAAAGATTCGAAGCCCAGGGGAGGAGATAATTAAAAAAATCTGATTTTTGTGACCTTTATGGCCAGAAATAAAATTGATCAGACAGTCTATACTCATAAGAGACTAGTTCTAGTTAATTCTTCTCGTTTTCTTGAGCATTGTTTCAGTACCCTTATTTTATTCAAATCTAGTATACAATAACACCATCAGCAAATGTGAAATACTTGGCTTTAATACCATTTTTCTAAGGACTAACACATGTGAAGAATATAATAGCGGCCCAAGCAGGGATTCCTGTGGGACACCAAATCTCAGTCAACAGTTCATTGTTTGTTCCATTCAAGTTACATACTGTTCACGATGTTTCAAACTTATAAAGCTTGATTTTTGAATGAATGTTGATTATAAAGCTTGAAATCTGAGTTATCGATATCTGAGCGTCTAGAAAATTCATGAATAAGAAATAAGTTGAAACAGAAATAAGTCAGTAAGAGACGAATATAAGGAACTATTCTTGAACATGGTACTTGAACTCTCGTATTTCAATAATTTCCTGACTTTTTCCACCTCTGGTCCTTAGCACTAAGACTCAATTACACGTCTCTGATCATTTTATGCACTGTAAATACACTTCCTCGTCTCCATAACGACTACGGCATAATGAAAAATTTTCCAGTTGTAATTATAGCAAAACGCCCGTGGAAAAATAATCCTTCACTGCGATCCTCGACAATTTCAGCGTTAATAAAAAAGAACCCTTCCTGATTTTGTCACAGCAATTTGCACGAGAGAAAAGTGGAGGACAGAGCCAGGTTCGTTAAAGGGAGAAAAATTCTTTCGGCTTCTGCTCATTTCAAAAGAACAATTCGAATATTCTCTTGCAACCAATGAGTGCGAAACTGTCAACTCAAGACACTTCCGAGTACGGTGGTAATTTGCGAGCATTAATTAAGGAAAGAAGAGGAATTTCTAGGTGATAAACCTGTGTTGGTTGGCAAAATTATTAGTGACAGATGGGGCAGTGAAAACCTGGTGGAAGGATTTCGGCTAAAGATCACTCAACCCCTCTTAGGTGCAAAGGAATTCAACATATTAGATCGACAATATTCGACAGAATTAAGGCAGAGTTGGAATAAAAAGCTGAAATTTGTAGTAGGATCAAAATGGTGTATTCTGTAGAAGAAACTGTGGAAATGATAAAATTATTTTTTAGAAATGACGACTCAGCGTGAACAATAGGGTTATTTAACGAACGACATCTGGAAAAAAATGTGTTCGCTGCTTACGTTGGGCAACTGGTGGGTTACGCCACTTGTTCAGTCGAAAACAAAAAGAGAGTGCATGAAAGAGACGAAGCGAAGGACGTGGCTGTCTTAGGTCATGTAGCAATGGATCCGACCTTTAGTATTAGGAAATTGTTCGATGTAACAGGTGTTTCGCGAACAACAATCATGAGAATCCTTCATAAATTCCATCCATGTAAGATGCGATTGGTTCAGGAACTGAATGAGGATGATCCCTATCGCCAACTTCAGTTCTTTGATGTGATCAGTGAAATGATTAACTGTAATCAAAACTACATTTTTCATTAACGGCATAGTATCAGATAGTACTCGATAAGATATACAACATGAGATATCGCAACACCCCTCATACCTATTCAAAATCAAGAAGTTGTGCTCCCCCTTGTTAGGGGGTGGCAGTTACGGGGATGTAAAGAGCGAAAAAGCGAAAAAGTTGTTCGCCCTCGAATGAGAAATTGACGGCTCACAGTGATTTTCCACATTTTCATTTTAAAGCCGGAAAATCGATGTTGGACCACACTGTATCTATTTGGAAAGCATCATAATTCCCACGAATATGTAGTGAGCATATGCAGGGTGTATTTGAAGGTGAGGCCTTTTTTTCAACAGAAGGTAGAACTAATCATAATTAAGTGTTTCACCAAAAATCTTCTATACAATAATTCCAAAATGAAAAAGTTGAAAAAAAATTGAAAATAATTACTGAAATAGATCTTTATACGATCGAAGACCGTTTGTTAGCTCAATTATAGCAAAGCAGTAGGAAAAAACTTATCTCTTGATTCGACCATGTGACCATGAAAATGGAAACTTAGGATTGCCGAATTGTTGTCATTATTTTTTAGTAACTTACTCGATTTTATGAAATGGCTCATTTCGATACGAACTGACAGAAGAGACTTAGAGGACAAGTGTAAAAAATAGAATAATAGTTCAAAATCTCACCAATAAAATTCGTCTAAATTATCCACGAATTTTTTCAGAATGGGCATCACAATCTTCTTATTCGAACAACAATCGTCGTGAAAATGGGATGAAATGGGGAAATATCATAGCCTTTTTTCAACATAACTAACATAAGCACTTTCAAGAAACTGCCTCGATTTTCTACATTTTTTTCACCCTAAATTGCACGATACAACAATTATGATTCTCTCAAAAGTGACTTGATGCATCTAATCCGATGAACTTGATACTGAACCATTCATTGTCCAGCCATATGTTTATGTTTTGTTTCGCTTCAGCGATGCCGGAGACACCTTCCACAGTCCTGTACTTGAAATTCAATGAAATTTTGTCGAACTTCTGGGGGTTGTATCTCAGCCATCTTGGATATTTTATATAGACAATTTTTTTAAACTACTTATTTTGATGAGTTCAACCTTCTGTCGAAAAAAGCCCCACCTTTGAAAAAACCCTGCGTATAGAATGATAAAAACATTTATCTGAAACTTCGGAATCTCGCCCCTCACTACTTCATTATTTGCATTTCAAGTAGAATTCACCCCCACATCGAGAGAGATCAGAGAACTCGCAGTAAATTCAAAAATAACCCTACCAGTTCAACCCCTCGGGCAGAACGAGAGTTCGAAACCCATGAATCGAACGTAAAATATTCTCCCACTAATTGGATTAACCAGAAATACGAAGTGAAAATTGTGAAAACTCGCGAAAATCTCCCCCATTTAGCAAGTTCTCGCCATTCTAACAGTTCATCCCGTCGTCCATCAGGAGAAAATCCTCTTCGCTCTCGGCTAAATTGGAGACCGAGATGAGACTAGGGTTTGACTGATTCCGATGTAAACAAGCCTCTTCTAGAGAGATCGGGAATTCGTTAAGGGTATCGGTTTCAATTTGCACCTGATAAATGAAAATCTTGTGCCCCATCTACGAGGGGTCGGAGCGGGTGAAGATAAGACCTAACAATTCGGCGATCCAGAGAGGAAATGCCGCAAAATCTCCAATCCTGTGGATTTGTATGTGCACAGAGTGTTTTCAAAAGTGAGTCTTTTTTGAAACAGGATGGAAGTCCTCCAATTAAAAATAGCATATTTTTGATGAAAATTTTTGGTGATTTCGATTAATACGATGTAAAATCATTTGTTAATATTGTTTGAAAACGATAATTTCACCTGTTTCTGAGAAAAATGCATCTGAAGATTACATTGTTTCAGAGAGAAATACAAAAAATATTTTTTCACAAGGTTTTGCGGACAAAAACAAAATCCCAACTCAGTTGAGTTGTATTAGGTATTATTTGTTTGGGCCACAGCAGTATCACTTCACGATATATTCATTTTTTCAGAGTAAAAGCATAAATTAATGGAATATTTGAAATACAATGTGTTTAACCAAAAATAGTCTATATAAAATATCTAAGATGGCAGAGATACAACCCCTAGAAGTTCGACAAAACTTCATTGAATTTTAGGTACGGACTGTGGAAGGTGACACCGGCATCGCAAAAACGAAACAAAGCATGAACATATGGCTGGACAATGAATGGTTCAGTACCGAGTTCATCGGATTAGATGCATCAGGTCACTTTTGAGAGAATCATAATTGTTGTATCGTGCAATTTAGGGTGAAAAAAAAATGTAGAATATCGAGGCAGTTTCTTGAAAGTGTTTATGTCACTTATGTTGAAAAAGTGCTTTGATGTTTCCCCATTTCATTCCATTTATACGACGATTGTTGGAATTTTCGAACAAGAAGATCGTGATGCCCATTGTGAAAAAATTTGTGAATAATTTAGACGAATTTTATTGGTGAGATTTTGTATTATTCTATTTTTTACACTTGTGTCCTAAGTCTCTTCTGTCAGTTGGTATCGAAATGAGCCATTTCATAAAATCGTGTTAGTTACTGAACAATAATGAGAAGAAATCGGCAATCCTAAGTTTCCATTTTCATTACCACGTAAATATCGAACGAGCCAATATCCTAAATGAAACCACATGGTCGATTCAGGAGATACGTTTCTACCTCACTTCTTCGCGATAATTCAGCTAACAAACGGTCTAGGATCATATTAGGATCTATTTCAGTAATCATTTTCAATTTTTTTTTCAACTTTGTCATTCTGAAAGTTTTGTATAGGTGATTTTTGGTGAAACGCTTCATTTTAACCAGTTGTATCTACTGTTGAAAAAAAAGCCTAACCTCCAAATAAATCATGTGTATCAAAGACCATCAAGGTAGTTGAGGTTTTTTGTATGGCAATTCTAACTTTTTGTGCTAGAATTTCTTGGGTCTTCTGAAGATAATTTGCTCCGTGATGGACTGTTCATGAATCCTCTTTTTTCGTAGAGATTTGATGGATAGACCATCTACCAACAAATCATTCCTAGAAACCAAATATGTCTCCATTTCTGGCTCGAAATTGAGGGTAATCTTTAAAAAATCATGAAAATTAATGAAATGTGTGTATTCGATCTGCTCCATCGTATTCTGATTGTGAGGCTCGATAATCAGCAGTATATTACCGAATTCCTAGCAAACGAGCTAATGTATCTTCCTCTGAATGTGACGATTTATATTTTTTCATATTAAGTCTTTTGTCGATCTCCTTATATTCTGAAGATTTCTGAAGATTTTGGATTAGACATAAAATCAATCTTCCGACAGAATTATATCGTCATCGGTCCTTGAATTGTGTGCGAACACTTTTTAAAATTGAGCGATGCCCGACCATGCTCTTGCCTACACTACTGACTAGTTCCAAATGTCAAAGGAATATTGCAAATTCTATGGTCATGCATCGAATGCATGAAAATTTCAATTGCCTAGAGGCAATTGAAATTTTCATCAATCTAGAGATTCAGTTTCAGGCTTGAGCATTAGCTGCAATCGAGTTACTCTAACTTCTTATTGCAGGGCTACATACTCAACACTTTATATTACAGCATGTGTGTATTCGATCTGCTTCATCATCTTCTGATTGTGAGGCTCGATACTCAGCAGTATACTAGCGAATTTACCTATTTAGTTATTAGATCAATCTTTCGACAAAATTATATCGTCATAGGTCTTTGACTTGTGTGAAAATTTTCCTGGATGCTTCCTCCAACCATGCTCTTGTCTAGGCTATTGACTTGTTCCAAATGTTAAAGGAATAGTGCAAATTCTATGGTACTTGAACAACTGCTAAGTGACCGACGCAGAAGCCCTACTTCAGAGCTGTCGTTGGCGTTGGCGTTTCCGCCAAAGCGAATCACTTTATTTAAAAATGACCTTTGCTTAAAAGACGGCAATCTGATCCGAAACTACTACACGACAAAGAGTACCTATTCCAACCACTTTGTGGTTCGCAGAAGTCAACTAGAGTTCTGTAATGTGGCTTACCTTATGGTCCAATTAGAAGTACTAAAATATTTTCCCATAAAGCTAAGAGAAAGCTGATTAATTGTGTATTTATTAGGACATAGACGAAAAAGAATTCCGAAGGGAATCGAAATGAATGTAAAGTTTAAGGCACCGTTATGACGTTATGCCCTAATTATCTCGGATAGCCAGTAACAGCCCTTAAAACTTTTTCTTCCTCATACAGCGTCACAAAGAAGCCCCTTCGTTGATAGAAATATTCAATACCAAGCCGACAGTGGCTGATAAAATCATTCATTTCCCCAACTGTCTGTGACGAATAATTCTTTTCCATTCCATCTCTCCCTATCATCTACGTCTCGAGATCAATAAGATTCGACGAATCTCCGCTTCCACCGGGAAAAAAACTGCAAAAACGAGTTCTCTTCACGCCTAATTTTTAACTTTGATCGAATGAAATTGTAACTGCGTTAAAGTTTGAAATTTCGAATAACGAAGGTGATAGCTTCGGCTCATTGGCCCTACGTAGCAGGGGAGGGAGTGATTTAATGAAAATGGAAATTAAGGGATGCAATCATGCGAAGTGCTTTATGTTCCGAGTTTGTCGCTGAATTTTTGATGGGATCTGGAATTCTGTCATTTCGGGCCCGAGTTCGAATTTAAAATACGATTTATGGATATTAACCTTGAAATATAGATGTTCAATTGTTTCAAACAAAAAAGGAGGATCGAAAAGCCGAAGTAGCAGGGAGTAGAGTATTCCTCTTATTACTTTTAGTGCCTTCAGAAGAATATTTAAAATTGTGAGTATCTGGATACCTTGGTGCCTCTTATATTGTTGAAGGAAAATGCTTTTTTCACTGAATGGAGTAGAACAATAATTGAGACATCATTATACCGTTATCTTTCTAATATATAAAATTCTCGTGTCATAGTTTTCGTTACCATACTCCTCCGAAACTTCTTGACCGATTTTGATGAAATTTTTTGTGCTTATCCGGTATCTATGAGAATCGGCCAACATCTATTTTTCATCCCCCTAAATGTTGGGGGTTGTCCACCCCTAAATTTTTTTTTGTATTTTTTCGACAAAATTTTTAATTTCTATTTTTTTATGATACAACATACAAAAATACATACAATCCTCAATTTTCACCCTTCTACGATCAACCCTTATTTTTTAATAGCCATTTTAGTAATTTAATCATTAGGAAACTATTTATATGGCAAAACAACGTTTGCCGGGTCAGCTATCTATGAGAATCGGCCAACATCTATTTTTCATCCCCCTTAATGTTAGGGGTAGTACACCCCTAAATTTTTTTTTGTATTTTTTAGACAAAATTTTTAATTTCTATTTTTTTATGATACAACATACAAAAATACATACAATCCTCAATTTTCACCCTTCTACGATCAACCCTTATTTTTTAATAGCCATTTTAGTAATTTAATCATTAGGAAATTATTTATATGGCAAAACAACGTTTGCCGGGTCAGCTATCTATGAGAATCGGCCAACATCTATTTTTCATCCCCCCAAATGTTAGGGGTAGTCTATCCCTAAATTTTTTTTTTATTTTTTAGACAAAATTTTTAATTTCTATTTTTTTATGATACAACATGGAAATTATTTATATGGCAAAACAACGTTTGCCGGGTCAGCTAGTATGATATAGGAATACACAAATCCGCTACATCGAATAAGGGGGCCGTCAATATTTCTATTTTCGTCGAGTTATGAGTTGTGTTGCTCTGACGAAGTTGAATGAAACCGAAACCATGTTCAGCCTCTCTTTCTCTACCAGATGATATTTGAGTTGATACTTTGATGATAGTTGGTTAATTTATTTTGATATATTCACCTGCTTTAGTCTTGAAGAATTCAACCATTTAAGATTTGGTTATAATTTGAGATGTACCATCTATAAATCAAGAATTTTCGAGTATTTCAGGAAATCTCACTAAAAAATAACCTTTCTGAGTAACTGTGGCTTTACGCCTCTAAAAATAACAAATATCAAATAACAATTATGAATTAACAAACAGCAAGTATTAGTTGAATGTATATGTTTCAATGGGAGTGTTTATGCAACCAAGTAACAATAATATCACTCAAATAACAAGCAAACTCTCAACTATTTTAAAACAATTGTCTCATTATGCCCAACTTAATAAGCAGGTAGATGCGCATCGGCTTATCAGGTCACGAAACTTAACTAAATTTCCGGTCAAAACCAATAACAACTATACTATTTGTATGTTCTGTTTTGATAATTCGTCTTAGGTTTAATGATATATAAAACAACCAGATTAAACTATTTATTATGAAAATATGAAATTAGGTTAGGTGATATATTGTGATGTAGGTGATATATATTGTGTCATATAGTAATATAAGTTTCCGCAGAAGGACAGTTTATTCATTATGAAATAATGAAGTTAGGTTAATTGTTAATTTGCATAAATGGTAACATTCAGGCTATTTGCTACGTGATACTTGTCAAGTGATAAGTGTTATTTGATGTTGCATAAAGCCTCATTAAGTGATTTCGGGCAAAAGTTATTTGACAAATGCTACATATTTCATGGTTTTTTATCCCTTCCAGCACTATTTAGAAGCACGAATTGGTTTACTTCGTTATACCCTTGAAAGACTATCACCCCAATCTCTATTTTGAAGTACTGTTCGACTATTTCGATTCAACTTGCTACTGTTATACTCTGGAAAAATTTGAATTACTCGTAAACGTTGAATATTTAAGTATATATCATATCAAAAGTAAATTTTCTCAAGAAAATTCTGCAAGGAATACTATTTTCTGAAAATCATCATAAGAAAAAATTGGTGAAAAAAGAAGTCGGTGCCAAAAGGAGAAACTACTACTCTTAGTAAATTAAAAAGAAACAACAACAAAGTAGAGCAAATAAAGAGTTTTGGTATCTCAAAAAAAAAAAAACAATGAAGATTCGAATGCATCACAGAGCCTGTGTAGGAAAAACTTTTTATCGTTGGACTCCTTCTGATGGTCTTAAACTTAATTTTAAAAAGCGGTTTTAGAAATAAGTTCATGTTCAATCATCCCTAGAAATATTGCCCGACATTTTCGATTCACCTTGTATATGATTCAAACGGTAGAACAGCATAGGTTCAATGCCTTACGGCACTTTCCTGCAACCTTGGCATTGATCCATATGCGACTCTGCCTAGTTAAATAAATAACTATTTTCTGGGTTCATCAGACAGCTGTAGGAATGATTCTTCTCAATAGTTCAAACGAGTATAATAAAAATCGCTCGATAAAACTCACAAGATTTTGTTCCAGAAGAAGAGCGCTGTTTACCAGGTTAGAGTTTCGATCAGGATTCAATCTGAAAAAAAGAAAGACTTAATAACAGCGAGAAACCCATCACAAGACTGTGTAGTTTATTTAATCAAAACTGTAATGGTTTAGACCCATTAAAATATGAATTTGTATTCATTTAAACGGAAAATCAGAGGAATTTTCTCTCAGTAAATATTTTGCTGTTGTTCCATATTGTTGTCACTTTTGTACACCATATGATATCGTTCAGATTGTTTTTTTTTTTTGTTTCAAAGGATGCTTTTCTGTTTGCATCCCGAAACTGAATAAATAAATAAATATATGTGTTTTAACACCACAGAAGAATGTCCGTAAAGACTGTAAGCCTAATTCACACTGCGCAAAACAATTAACGCACATTATGGAAATCTCAAATTTATTCTACAACTGAAGGTGTTCTCAATAATAATTATTTTTATCAGAATTATGCATGCATATGCTATTCACTTTCAACGGTTTTCTTCAATACAGATGTTTTTCCCAGCAGGAATAAAAAAAGATTTTGAATGTATTGGCTCCATTCTAAAATCAGTTGTTCCCGATCAATTCTAGTGATCAATAGTTTTTCTTTCGTTTGATTTTCTACTCTCCATCGCTATGCAACGCGAAACACGCAATTTGACCCAAGAGGAATGTGCCCAAGCGGTAGTTTTGCGAGAAGAAGGGTGGACATACACAAGAATTGCAGAAAGGTTTGGAGTTTCCCATACAAGTGTGTCCAGAATGTTGCAGCGATTCAGGGAGACAGGTATGAATGTCCGAAGACCAGGACAGGGTAGACCACGGGTAACAACTGCCATTCAAGAACGTTACTTTGAGAGTTTCTTCGTTGAGACAACGGTTTGCAACCGCTCGCCTCCTTCAAATTCAGCTTGAGCAAACTCATGAGGTGCAAATTAGCACTCAGACAATAAGAAATCCCCTCAGAGAATATGATTTAAGGCCTCGTGTGGCGGCAAGAGGCCCAGCTCTTACCCCAGCCCATCGAAGGGCGCGTTTGGATTTTGCGAGAGAGCATATTGGGAAGAT
The DNA here is from genome assembly GCF_907165205.1 of Coccinella septempunctata. NCBI lineage: Eukaryota > Metazoa > Arthropoda > Insecta > Coleoptera > Coccinellidae > Coccinella > Coccinella septempunctata. The sequence goes on from NC_058196.1 coordinate 21,752,073, forward strand.
GCCGATTGGGAAAGAGTTCTCTTCACAGATGAGTCTAGATTCTGCCTCTACCATTGTGATCGACGTTCCCTTGCATACAGATGTCCACATGAAAGATATGCTCAGTGCAATTTCCTGAATACTACTGGTTTCGGGGGAGGATCGATTATGGTATGGGGTGGAATATCCTAGTGGTAATTGATAATGGAGCTATGAATGCTGATAAGTATATAAGGAACATTCTTGAAGAGCATGTAGTGCCATTTGCCCCATACATTGGTGTAAATTTCATTTTTATGGACGATAATGCCAGACCCCATCGTGCGGCCATCATTCAGGAGTACCTTGAAGAGGTTGAAGTCTCTCGAATGGAATGGCCAGCAAGAAGTCCAGATCTCAATCCGATTGAGCAGGTTTGGGACAACCTCAATAGAAGGCTGAGAAGTTCAGAAAATCGTCCAGCTACTCTTAATGACTCAGGAATCCAACTCGGAGAAATATGGGAAGGATTATATCAGAACATTTTAAGATCACTCATTTTGAGTATGAACCGTCGTTGCCGAGCTGTAATTAACGCAAGGGGTGGAAATATCAAGTATTAAATCACTTGTCAGCCTTTCAGTATTTTGAAAATTGTTCATTTCTCTTCTGTCACATCAGATTCGGTGAAATCCTGAATTTTTCTTCCATTTAATGTGTCTTGTTTCGTTCAAAACCTTTCCGAGAGAACATAAAAAATAAGTTATAAGGTCAATGTAGAGTTAACTTTCATTAAAATTGAGATTTTCAGAATGTGCGTTAATTTTTTTCCGCAGTGTATTTGAAATTTGGATCTCTCCATTCCGTGTATCACACAATAATTCTCAGTACTTTGTTTTTTATCCTAAAATCATCACGCCTGCTTCTACTACCCAACCAGCTCATACCATACAATTTCAATTAGGAGTCCTGGTTCCATAATATTAATTCACAAAACCGATCCATCATACTGACGGTCAGCGTGTGTTGCAGAAAAATAAACTAACAATATCCATTAATCAATAAATATTTAGTGATGTTCGTCCATGGCCACCTACTCTTTAAAAATCGATATTCCAGGTATTGAAACGAGAAGAGGAGCTCGAGGTCGAATATGCATATGATGGACGTTGTGTATGTATGTATGTAGACTCAAATATTGACCATCAGTGCATCCTGCTCTATAGCATACGTGCGGCTTCCGTTGTGGAAATAAATATTTGCAGGAAAATTGGATTCGATACTGTTTGACTGATTGAACTCATCCTGGGGCATCCTTCGCGGTTGACGCGTTTATGTGCATAGGTTTTGAATGGGTACGAGAAGATTTTCAGGGAAAAGTCTGTGGTCGACAAAGAAAAAGCGAATTATTCGATAGATACAGCGTGTTTTCAAAGATGAGGCTTTTTGTTCGACAGAAAAGATAAAAAGTCATTAAAATGAGTCATTTCACCAGAAATTATCTAAACAAAGTATTCAAGATGGTTGAGCTGCAGCCCCTGGAACTTCGATAAAATTTCATTGAATTTCAAGTACGGGACTGTGGAATATGACGAAAAAATACAACAAAACATAAATATACTGGACAATGAATGGTTCAGTACATCTGTGTATCACTTAAAAATTGGGACAGTTTATAATAATTAAATTGTTATTATTGTTACCCTATTTTTACGTCGCTTGTGGGAAGGCTCGAACAAGAAAATAATTGTGATGAGAAGAAGAATAAGAATTTTATTACATCCCTTCAATAAATAAATAAATGAACCATACATGTATAAAGCAAGTCAATTAAACAATCGGCAATGGAATTAAAACAGAAGAAATGAGAAAAAAAACATTTCAGAACCAAATCTACGTATCAAATCAACTTACATTCTGAGAATTCTCTATAACTGTAAGCAGAGTTTACTAATGGAAGGTTTTTTACCTCTTTTTTGAAAAGAGTGTGGTCACGTATTTTAAGTATTTCTGGCAAATGTTCATACATATAATTCATTGCCAATATAAAATGATGACGATTAAAATTTTGATGTTCTGTGATTTGCATATGCTAGAGTTTTCTGATGTCTAGTATCATATTCATGGAAGCATTTTTTGAGAAAATCAGTTTTCTTCTAACAAAAAAATAAGGAATTAAATATGAAAATGGTGATCATTCTGAAAAAATTTGTGAATAATTTAGACGAATTTTATTTGTGAGATTTCGAATTAATATTCTGTTTTTTTCACACTTGTCTCTGTCAGTTGGTAAGTAAATGAGCCATTTGATAAAATCGTTAAGGTCACTAAATGATGAGTAAAATTCGGAAATCCTAAGTTTTCATTTTCATTCCCACGTAAAAATCGAATGGACCAATATCCTAGATGAAACCATATGGTTGAGTCAGTCATCACAAGATGAAAGTTTTCCCATTGCTTTGCGATAATTCATATAACAAATGATCTAGGGAGCTAATTCAGATATCATTTTTTATTTTATTTTTAACTTTGTCTTTTTGAAAGTTTTGTATATGTGATTTTTGGTGAAACACTTCATTTTGACCTGTTGTATCATCTGTTAAAAAAGCCTCATCTTTAAATACACCCTGTATACGTCTCACAATAACAGTTCAGTTATAAAATATTTGGATCGGCAATTTTTCAAACCTTTTGTGTCTTTGAAATTCATTGAATGTCATAAACTTTTGGAGAAGACGCATATGATACAAGAAAAAAATTAGTTGTGAAAAAAACAAAAAGAATGTTCTTGTCCTGCAAAATCAATGTGAAAAACAATTTTCTCCCTTATGGAAAGGGTGTAAATTTATGCGGGTGTTTCTCAGATCATTACGCCTTTTATGATAACATAAAGGTACTCAACTTTTTCCCTAAGACATAAAAATCATTTCATGAAACTTCTGGAGCTGCACTTACGTTAAGAATAAACTGCTAGTTAAAAGTTGAGGATAATAGTGAAGTCATTTGTGTTTCCTCTTCAGAAAAAAATAGTTTGCTTTCGAATTGTGCATATGTGAAGTTTTTCAGGTTGGAATAATAAGATTTCAGAGAAACTATGTATTCACCAATTTTTGAAAAACTAGAACATTTTACGAAAAACAGAAATTCTGAAGATTTCGAAAATTCATAGTTGTATTCACCCTCATCAATTACTCAATTATTTTCCTCGCCAATTTTTGAACTGCTCATTGCATTCAGGGTGTATTTAAAGGCGAGGCTTATTCAACATAAGGTAGAACTGGTCAAAATGAGGCGTTTCACCAAAAATAATTCATACAAAATTTTCAAAATGACGAAGTTGAAGAAAAAATTGAGAAGAAATACTGAAATAGATTCTAATATGACCCTAGATTATTTGTGATCTGAATTAACGCAAAACAACGGGAAACAACTCATCTTGTAATGACATTTGGTTTGTTTAGAATATTGACCTGTTTGTTTTTGTGGTAATGAAAATGGAAACTGAGGATTGCTGAATTTTTCTCATTATTCCGTAGTTTCAACGATTTTATAAAATGTATTATGAGGATACCAACTGACAGAAAAAGACTTAAAACACAAGTGTAAAAAAAAATAGAATATTTGTGCAAAGACTCACCAATAAGTTCGTCTAAATTGTCTTCACAATCTCCTTCTTAATCCGACCCACCAATAATCTTTCCCGACATAAAAATGAAATAGGGTATCAATAATAGCACTTTGTCAACAGCACTTTCTATAAAGTGCCTCAATTAACTACAGTGTTTTCACCTGAAATCTCACGAAACATAAATTTAATTTCAAGTAACCTGAAGTAATTAATCAGATAGACTCGGATGTACCAAATCATTTCAATGAAATTGTGTCGGAATTCCGGGTTTATAGATCTGCCATCTTGAATTTTTTATATAGGCATTTTCTAGTGCAATGTCTTATTTGATAACTCCTATATCCTCAAACTGGAAACAACACTTCCGAAGAATTGCCATTCCAATAATGCAAATTTCTCATGAATGGGCGCTGGAAATCCCAGAGAAGTTGAACTATTCAAACGCAACTGATAACTGTAGACCGGTTTCGGAATCATTGTCCCTCGTCAGTACAGTGTAGCGTTTGAACATTCCGAACGTAGAATGGGGTCTTAAGCGAAATGATAGTAACGTTTTGAAGAATTTTGTGTACTCTATTTTCACTGTACTTCTATCTTCTGCCAAAAAATCAGCCTCACCTTTGAAAGCAACCTGTATCTACAGAAAAGGATTCGTTCACATACACGCTTTTTGGCAGTCATTATTAAACAAACCTCTGACTTTGAGTTCAAATTATCCGGCTGTATTAACCGTATGTATACACCCTAACAACTATCCCATCATATCTGATAGTTTCATGCATATTCAGCAGTTAAATTAAGCTGTATCCCATATAAAGACCCTCCATAGTAAATTCAATTCAACTCATGAAGTGTTCAAAACAAAATGCATATTTATCCAGCCCGTAAGTGAATTTAAATCTCGCAAAATCCCCCTTTTACATGGTCTCGAGTCTGAAAGTTTTGGACTTTTGAATCTGGGTCATAAGCTGAAAGTTCTGCCTCAAATTACGTCGTTAGAGAGTGTGCAGGCGTTTTCGAATTGTGGGCGGACGTAAGCCGCAATTGTTCGCTTCAAAATGGGGAAAGTGTGTAATGAGGGATGGACATGAAGGTTTTTCATCCTTTCACGAATAATGATTTTTTTAATATTCGGGTAGGAATAGAAAAGCACACGCACATTAAATATGTGCTCTCAATTCATTCCTTATTTTAGTTTCCTACGAATAAAACTTCTCTGTTGAAGTTAGAAACCTTTCTTTATCTTCATGTTTATTATGGTATTTGTGGATTTATCTGCAGCATATGACAGTGTATGGAAGGATGGTTTGATTTTCAAGCTTCATTCACATCTGATGTGTATACCAGAAAGTAATGAATATAGTCAGCGAAACATGATTCAGAGACATAACACCCGCGGATATAGAATCAAAAAATGTTACGATCTGAATCGAACTACCAGATTGTCATTAATCGGAGTAGGTATTAACAGAAATACCATTTCTTCGAGAAAGTCTAGATGTTGCTATAGTTTCGGCCTTATTCGACCTCGTCAGAGCAACACAGCTCATTCCTCGACGAAAATGGAACAAATTAATGGACTCTTTATTCGATTTCAGTAGTCGGTATGGTGGAGGGATAAACCCTAGGGCCATCTGACTGGACAGGAGGAAAAACTCAATTCACTTCCTCAACTCTGCAGCATGTATCCATTTGCCTAAACTCTCAGATTGCAGAGATCGCTTATCACGATCTTCAAGGCAATAAACTTTGACTAGGACAAAGCCTCGGAAATCCAAATCATAAATGAATATAGGCCACCATCTTCACTCTGGGGGTTAGGAAAGTGAATTGAGTTGGCCCTCTTTTCCTGTCAGATGGCGCTAGAGTGTATTCCTTCACCATGCCCACTTCTAACATCGTTCCATTTTCGTTGAGGTAAGACCGAACCTATGGTCAGCGTCGTAAAGGGCGTGATGAAAACAGCTCTGTTAAGGGACACAATAGACCTTAAGGTCGCAGTGAACTGCAACCCCTTCTCACGATATCTATATGGTCAGCGTCTACTCTACTTCGACGAAATGATATTTCTATTGATACTTTGAGCGACGGTGCTTGGCTAGTTCGATTTCGATCGTGACATTTGTTTATTATATATTAGCGGTTATGATGTATGTAATGTAGGGGATTGAATCGGACACCGTTTCATACTGGGTGGCGCTCTGGTAACTGTATAGTACTCAGTAGTCGCTGTGTTACTGTATATTACTCAGTAGCGCTTGCCAGTATTGAATAAGGGTCCATCAATTTCAAACGTTCACTATGGGAGAAAAAAGCTATGTTGCTCTGATGAGGTCAAATGAGACCGAAACCATGGTCAGCATCTGCTTTTCTTCGATAGGGCGTACTCCATTTGGGGCCTTGACGATGGCAAATTGGCTAGTTCAATTCAGATCGTAACACTTGTTGATATTCATATCAGCGGGTGGTATGCATCTGAATTTATCCTCATTATTGTATTCATTTCCTCACCGTTTAAGCGTGATCTTTCTTATTATTATTGTACCGCTGGCATCATTTCTGCCGTGATCTGAACGTGTTCCCAGACTTCTCAATTCATAACACGTCTGTTGTTCGCAAAGCGAATCGGCGTACTGAATTAGGGAAAATATGGGATATATACTATTGTCTTTGTCTTGGTTTCTATCTGGAGGGGATTGAATCGGACACCGTTTCATACTGGTAACTGTATAATACACAGTAGTCGCTGTGTTACTTGCGCTTGCCAGTATTGAATAAGACCGAAACCATGGTCAGTATCTGCTTTTCTTCGATGGGGCATACTCCATTTGGGGCCTTGACGATGGCAAATTGGCTAGTTCAATTCAGATCACTTGTTGATATTCATATCAGCGGGTGGTATGCATCTGAATTAATCCTCATTATTGTATACATTGTCTCGCCGTTTAAGAGTGATCTTTCTTATTATTATTGTTATTATGTATTTGGATGAATTCCGTTTATTATACGGGTTCTACACTAAAATCTTCCTGTCGAAACTTGGTGTCAAATATGCACCCTTTCTGAGATAAGCGTTAAAAACTTAAACACCTCTTAGGTTTTCATCGAAAAACTTGGGATGTTTCGTTGACATGTTCGATATATTAATATTCTTTAAACAGAAAAAAAAAGCATCCGCCGAATGTTTGTTTTAATGGTGTTTTTAAGGGTTACCATTCTTCAATACCACTCTCGCGAGATACAAATTCGTAGCTGAAATTCTAATTCCCTGCAATTTTGGAGTGTTTGTCAAAAAAGAATACTCTAGGCTTACGTCCAGTTCCATAATCAAATTTAAAGTTCCTTTATGAGCTCAAAGCTTTCTTTAGTGTCATTTTTAGTAGGGTTGTAGGAAACTTTAAAAGTATACCAACTTTAGGTTCGATTATGAAACCGGCTAGCGTTAATGCCTCAAAATCCTATTTTCATGAAAAATTACCTGGAAACAACCAAAATTCATTGTTCAGTTCATTATGTTCATACGTGTTTTTTGAAGTTAGCTTCTGAAATTTCTTTGAAAATCTCTGAGAAGACTTCAGAGATACAAGCTGTTTTTCAAAAATGTTCATTGTTTTCCTTTCTTTCAGGTTTTTTTTTTCTGAACGGTTTTGAGCAGTTAACCCAAGGTAGGTATCATTTTTTGCCAAACAAGTCAACGTTTCAGGAAATGAACTTCTCAACTGCGAATATGCATCTTGCAAGAAGATAGGGTAGTTTCAAGGGGTATTAACCTCTAAAAAACAACAACACTCAAACAAACCGTAGGCGAATGATAAAAGAGTGCGAGAAAATCTCGTTTTGACACTGCATATCACAAAAAGGTGGATATTTGACTTTACGTTTCTTCGGGAATTTTTCTTAATGAAGAAACACTCTTGCATCTTCAGCAACCACACTTTATAAGGTGCGGCTGACATGACGGACACAAACATACCTAAATTCTAAATTTTTCGTTCCAAAAATGGTTATTATTTATTGAAGACATAGTTTTGACCCCGTCTGTTTTAATTTATATTAAAAGTGATTTATTATATATTATTATTTTCATAATCTGTTAAAGAAGTAACTGAACAAGAAACAACATATTGCATTCTAGAATTCCGAATTGAACTGTATAAATAAAATTCACTTTTTTGTTGCTCACTCCTTTCTAGGAAGAAGTTCGTTATATTTTTCTCAAATGTAGGTAATGGCCCAATTTTCTGCCTTAACAAGACCGTATTAAACAGTACAAGACTAATGACACCCTTCAGAGGTAACTTAGCAAATCACTCTGAGTAAAAGGTTTTTAATTTTCATCATCATTTCTTCCAGAAACTTCATTTCCAACTCCGCTAATACTAACCCCCCATTCTTAAAACTCCACCCCCTTCTGCAACAAAGTAACCCTTTCCGACACCACTGAATCATTTATTACGAAACGATCAACTTCGCGACCATAAATCATTAATTTAAATTGACAATTTGTCGGATGTCTCCGCTCCAGAACTGCTGCTGCCGTCATCCTTTAATTCCGCTCTGGAACAGGTGGAGGTCTAGCGACGTTGTTGCCCACCTGGTCTCGCTCATTTTCCGATTAATCGCGGTTTGAAAATATCACGGCCAAAAAAAGTCCCGAATTTACGGCTGACAGTGAAGGTAGGTGCATTAAATTTTCGCGGGAAACGAAAAATGATCACGTCTCGTTTAGAATGGATGGAATAATGAATTGCTGGACGGGATTTTCTTCGTTAATGTTCCCCATTTGGGTTTCGCGGTTTTGAAAATGTGCGAAAACACGATGCAATAATGAATAACAGAAGGTGAATCTATTATAAGGATTGCTATTTGAATATTGAGGCAGAGCTAGAGGTGGAAAAATACAGGATATTTCAGCTATTTTCTTTCAAAGTACCAACTACAAATAAGATTATATAAACATAGAGAACAAGTATACAAAAAGACCAAGAAGATATAAAAAGGAGGTGCAAAACAAAACACTCCTCTACCATCAGCTCGGTTTAAAAGATACAGGCAGTTGAAAACCATACAAAAATTTTATTTTTAGTTCTCTCTCACAAACGATTGCTATCTGCTACGCCGATGACGTAGTGATTGTGGCTGAAGACGAAGAAAACCTGCAGAGACTGCTATATTCATTCTTTTTAGAAGCATGCAAATACAACATGCAAATATCAACAACAAAAACAAACTCAATAAAATGCCGACAGTTTCGGTCTATATTTAGACCATCTTCAGGGCTATTATTTTCTGGTTTTCCGTGTTTTCACTTTCAAATTCGAGGAAAAACACAGTGCGGTGGAATTGAACATACCAGCAGTAGGAGAGCATCGATGCTCTCCTACTGCAGGTATGTTCAATTCCACCGCACTGTGTTTTTCCTCGAATTTGAAAGTGAAAACACGGAAAACCAGAAAATAATAGCCCTGAAGATGGTCTAAATATAGACCGAAACTGTCGGCATTTTATTGAGTTGGTTTTCTTTAAACCCTTCTAGACCTTTAAGCCCATCATCAATTCAATTAATCAACAGAGGTCATTAACAACATACTTAACAAAAACAAAGTCATTAGTCATAAGCAAAGAACCTAAAAGATGCAAACTTGTCGTCGCAGACCAACCAATAGAACAGGTGATGACATTCAACTATCTCGGCGTACAGATATAAGATAGAACATACGAAGTTCGTGAGCAGGCAAATAAAGCATGTAGAGTGGCAGGTGCACTTCGCGACGTCATATTCAACAACAAATATATGAGTAAACATTCAAAAACCAGGATCTACAAAACTTGTGTTCGGCCTATCATGACATACGCCATAGAAACCAGAGCGGACAACAAAAGAACTAAATCCATCCTCAGAACAACTGAAATGAAGATACTAAGAACCATATCTGGATATACGCTGAGGGACAGGAAGAGGAACACAGCCATTTTAGAAGAATACCAAATCCAGGACATTGTCGAATCGGGAAGAGCGCGACGACGATCCTGGAACAACCACGTCAGCAGAATGAACGGGAAGAATACCTAAGATCGCCCGAGACGGAATTAGAGTGGAATTTACAAGCCTCAGGCTTAACATAAGATGAAGATGAAGAAGACGTACCACAAAAATACCAAAAATTCAAAAAACCTCTTGAATCTAAGTAGGACACTATCCAACAAATATTTGGAAGTTTTGTAAAATGAAAGTATTCTTCATATTTTCTCGTATAATACGCCGTTTTCGAGTAATTTGATGTTCAAAACTTCAAAAGGATCTGTGAAAGTTGAAAAATTGGGTACTTTGGCTGGATACAACTCTGTTCGAAAGATCCACAGATATGTAAGTCACAGAGTTAGCTAGTTATTCTTGTTTTTCCAGAGGTAGCACAACTCATTATGAAAACTTTAAATGGCTATATCTTTTTTCGGGAAATAAATGGTTTAGGAAGAAAGTGTTTCTCTTGACCTCAAGAATATACTGTTAAAATATTTGTACCAGTCAAAGACTCACTCTGTATAGTATAAGTCGATTGGTAGAGTGTTGACGTAGCTGACAAAGTCAAACTCACTGGACAGATCTCGGTTCGTTAGCAGTGTCGTAGAATAGACAATTTGTAAGGTTATGAAAAAAATTATTCAACTTCAACTCTCAGGTGAAAACGTTGTTTATCCCTAGTTTGTCAAAAGTAGAGGCAAGAATAGCAACCCACAGGCTCCACCACCTTACCGTGAATGAGCCTGACAAACTCATTTTCACAAGAACCAGCACGGATGGTACCTCCACTTCTCTGATTCCAAGCAGAGACAAAAGGCTCCGTCACAAGGAATTCCATCTACAAGGACCTTGCGGGTTTACTGATGGCTCCAGAACCAGTCAGGGATCTGGAGCCGGAGTCTACAGTCGTAGACCGCTGACTGAACTCAGTGTCAGTCTGGTAAAGTCGGCGACAGCATGTCAGGCAGAAATCTTCGCCATTGATCTATGTGCCAACCATTTGCTTAACATGGGTTGGGCGGCTAGGTCAATAAAAATCCTAACGGATAGTCAAGCTGCGATTAAATCTCTCGCAGCAGACAAATGCAACTCGGCACGTATTTGAATGCAGATTTAAACTCTCCAAAATGGGAAGTTTAAACAGGCTGCAACTGATTTGGGTACCTGGACACTCTGGCTTCAGAGGCAACGAAGTATCGGTTGCTCTAGCCAAAGAAGGCGCTGATACTTATTGGCCCGGAACAAAGTATAGGAATTTCCAATTCCAACAGCTGGATAAGGCAGAAAGTCCTGGAGTACTGGCGCAACCATCCTGGACTGCGTCACTCGCACAAGGCTATTTCAGTGCCTCCCAGCCCATACACCAGTCGTTGGCTAGGATTTTCTAGAACCAATATGAGATCTATCATGGCGGTTTTCACAGGACATTGTAGACTCAGAGCCCATCTTGAAAAACTCAGCATCGTCAATGACCCGCTCTGCAGACTCTGCTTAGAGGAGGACGAAACGATTGAGCACATCCTCTGTGACTGCCCGGCGGCAGACAGGTTCAGACTTGCAGTATTTGGTTCTCCGAAGATGGTCCTAGAGGAACTCAAGAATCACTCCCCCTCCGACATCATCTCCTTTTTGAGTAGGATGGGACTGGAGGGAGAGATCTAGCTCTACGAGCTTGCCTGTGTGCTACAATAGACCTCTTGGTCGCAGTGGTAGGTTTGGTTTATCCGTCCAACACACCCAGCAATCAGTAATCAGTAGTCAAGTTACTGGATAAGAACAAGCAGACCAACAGATCCACCTGTTCTGACCGATTTGTCTAAAGAAATCGGACATAGGGAGCACACAAAAAATATCATTCACCTTATGAAGGCGTTTCCCTGGATATCTCGAGCGCCAGCTATTCTTAATAGGGGACATAGCAAACCAAACTTAGTGGCTTCTAGTCGAAGACAAGGTTTCTTGTTATCTAAAGTGTTAGCGATAACAGTCTAACTTACAAAACTAAATGCTTTTCTCGGTATGATATACAGATAGCAATGAGAAGGCTGCGATTTTAGAGAGTGAATTGAACGGAAAGAAAAGGGGATCCGATCTCGGTCGGTAACATCCGATTCGTTTGCCAGCCAGAACCAAGGCTTCCACTTAGCGGGCAATGGGGTCGGAACTTAGCCTCAAAAATTACGGGTTTGCGGATCAGGGAACATGGCAGAGCTATAGGAAGCGGTTCTCCACTTTGTGTTTGCTGTCAACGGGCTCCAAATGCAGGATGTTTTTGAAGGTGCAGCATCGTTTTTAGGACTGAAAAAAAATTCCAACGATGTCTGAATCCTGAATTGAAATTAAAATCATGTGAATCAAACCCAAAAACGAAAAAAAAAATATCTGAGTCATCTTAAAATGAATCAAACATCATTACAAACTATATTTTCGTCAATTTGTCGAATTCAGCCATTAAGTGTCATGAGGACTATATTTTGTGTGTAATACGCCTCTCCTCATAGTTTGAACAGCAATACTAAACTTTTGATTCCGGTACAAATGTAAGTTTTTCCTCAAATATCGACTTCAATTTTGGGCAGTGTATTTGGCGAATATCCACGACCCTTCAATGAGAATAAGTACCCAAGGTCTCAATAAATACCTACGAGGTCACGAACATAAGCAGAAAATAAATCTTCTTTTCTTCTCGCCATTCATGGCTGTCAAGAAAATAATTACGTAACAAAACTTCCAATTTGTCATTCTCACTATCTTCGTATCTATTGCTTCGAACGATTTAAAAATCGTTCTATCAACGTGTAATATCTATGTGATCACTCACATTTCCGAATGCCAATTCGAAGTTGATACAGACTCAGAGATTTTGCGAGCCGGAAAATATTCATATTTAAGGAAACCAATAATCCGTTTGCTCCACTACACAATTCACGAACGTGTCATGTATCGGATAGGAAAGGAATCAGGGAAAGGAAAATAGAAATTTTCCAATCCATTGCGTTTCCTTTCTCTACAACCGTGCCCTCTTGAGTTTCATGCACGACAGACAAGTGCTGTGACAGGAGAGGAAAAGTAAATTCAACCGAAGCAAGTCCTTTGTGTTGTACGATTGGGAACAAATAAATTATCAAAAACTCTACCCTTGTCATTCGAATGAGAGGATGTCAAGACGCTTTGTGGGGTGTACATCAGAAGTTATACAACGTTTATTAATTCAAAATGTGGAACAAAACCAACGGCGTAAAGTTATAGGACAAAGGACTTCAGGTTTGAACATGAAATGCAGAGTTTCGATGGAGAGGAGAACAATTGAAATACCTTTGACTGCGGACGTAAAATTTCAAGATGAGTAGTAGTAGCAGAGCTGAGCCAAAGCATTGTGCTTAGTGCTTGTGAAAGCACTTGCTCATTTCCAACCGTTTTTGAATATAGTTCTCGCAAAAGCGAATTAGTTTCACAAAGTTCTTAGTGATCACGAGCCTTTTGTGAAAAATCAGTGCTAAGTGCTCAAGCTTTTTTCAAGTGCTCGTCTCAGCAGTAATACTGTATTTGTGAGCGATATAAATGAGCTCAAAGTATTTGGTGAAATTAGATTTGTTACCACAAATACGAACAAATTCTTTATCTAGATATTTCTACAATTGGTTTAGTGTCGTGGAGACCTAGTGGATTTCGAAGATTAGATGGTAGAAAAAAAAAGTCGTGTCAGATTAAGATACTGTATATGCTCTACGTGTCTCTGATAATGAATTCATGCTTATCTAACAGTTTGCGCGGTGGGACTGGCGTACGGAAGAGTTGAAAATGGTAAAAAAAATTTCCAGCGTGTCAGATTTTTGGAGGATATGTTAATTGTACTCAAAGGAAGCTACTTTTGAAGGGACTGACATTTTGGACTTGACGCAAGGTCACAGCGGTCCTTTGAAAATGTAAAAAAAAAATCGTTACTTGTACATACTCGAGTATGTCAGATTTTCATACAGATGGTCAATCTGGGTGTTGTAGACGTGTTGACCCATTAATCTGACACCAATCAGGGGGGGTTTTCTTAATCTGACACTTTGAAGATGATCAAAATCCCTTTTTATTTCCCTCCCTGTACCTCTAATCGTTTTTAATTCATTATGAAAGTTGTAGATAATAAAATTCTACACAACTTTTGTTTGAAGCAATTTTACATACTCCTAACCATTCCCGAGTAAGAGGCCGATAAGAGCGAGAAACTTAGCCACACATGCGAAAGGGCAAGGTCAATGTAGAATCCCAGTCTAATCTACAATTGTCAAAATGACAAGGTATTTCTATGATGACAATTGCGAAATTAGTCACGAAACTTTTAGTGTTGTCTGTGACTGAACCTTAGAATGTACTATTTTCCAACGAGTGAATTTTCGCTTCAGCGTGTATCGCTAAACACCTCGCATTAATCGCCATATATCTCAAAAACGTTTGAACGTAGAAAAAATTGCTTGGGACAAAATTTGCAGAAAATGTTATGCTCTACAACTTTTATCATGAATGCGAAAATGATTTGAAGCCAGAGGGAAGGAGATAATTCAAAAAAAAAAAAATATTTTTGTGACCTTTAAGGTCAATTTTATTGTTTTGGCTTGCTGAAACTGTAAGATTATAATTTTTCCGTTATTCTTGAATCATTAGCTTCCAAATAAGAAAAAACGCCACCGCGCTCGAGCATGTACACGTGACGTTTTTTGTTTTGCAACTTTGGCGTCCTCCCACACATTTTCGACACGCTTAAATTGTCAGATTAGGAGAATGTATACTTTGAAACATGTAATTAACCACATATATCTTAATCTGACACGCTCGAGTATGTACAATGATCTTTTTTTTTATCTTTCTGACAGGCTGTCCTAGACAATTCCCCGTATATAAAGATCTAATTTTTGGTAGAGGTACTCTACAGGGTCCAAGGTATGTCCCCTTATATTAATCTGACACGCTCGAGTAAATCCCGAATTTCCCTCTTCGGCTCCCCAACTTTAACCATTTTCAACTCTTCCGTACGGCCAGCACCACCACGCAAACTGTCAGTTCAACATTAATTTTTTATCAGAGACACATAGGGCATATACAGTATCTTAATCTGACACGCTTGAGTATGTACACCTGACAATATTTTTTACATCTTTGAAAACCTGCAGACGCTTTTCCCACCTCTGAAAGAGCATACATCATAGAACCTTTTTTTTCTTTTTACTATCTAATCTTTAAAATCCACTAGGTCTTCACGACGCTCGAGTAAATCCTGATTTAGCATCGTCGGCTCCCCAACTAATATGGGTTCTCATCCTTTGTGAAGCGATGTTATGAGGCTATACTTTTTTGAGCGAATGGGGTACTTATTGACAAATTTCTGTACCTATTTTCATAGATCGGCAACTGTTGCTATCTTCTATTGAAATTCTACCAATAAACGACCTATTCCTAATATTACGCACATTACACAATCACCCAAATTGACGCAATCGACTGAGATAAGCTCGCTTGATTCTAAACGTCGTGAATACATCCATGCAACAGACTGGCACAGACTAATAACATCCTGCATGTCTATTCTTGTTTTCTCAGCAAACGATATAAGCTAGTTTCTAAGTCGCCCCATGTTAGTGGGAAGTTCGGACAAAGTTTCTAGATGAAATGGATTTGCCACACTGAACTAGGGTGTTTCAGATGTGGAAAATACACCCAAGATAAACCCCGAAGTTCTTTCATTGAGTTCCGAAGCTTCAAAAGAACCCAATAGGAAGTTCATAGCTTTTTTCGCTGTTTTCTAAGCCACGAAGTGTTTGTCGCCATTATTTTTTCCTTCTAGATTGTTGAATTCCGGAAGTTAATCGACGGTACTGATATTATTTGGATCAAAAATTTCAACTGTATTCTTATTTTTGTTCATTTGTGCGTTGCAAGAAAAACTCAATGTGAATTCACAATATTTATACCATTTCCAGTTGTATACAACTGGAACTATAGTTCAAAAATCAACAATTGGAATTCAGAACACATCACTTGTATCTCAGATTAGTCAAGTTTATTTAGGAAAACATCAAATGTGATTCAATTTGATTTCAGAAATGTTCATTTGAAATTCAGTGTTACATTTATTCCAGAAAACACCAATTGTAATTCGTAAGTCAGATCCGATAGTTGATTGTATTTCAGAAATGATGAATTCTCATACGATGAAATTTTGAGATTAGGTCTCTGAGATCCTGAGGATGAGTTCCGTCTAGAAGATACTTGGTTTTTGATATACAGGATGTTCCAAAATTCTTCGTCTTTTTACTCGATACAGTAACGGCAAAAGTTCTACAAACCGTTTCGTTTCAGTATACTCAATATACCTAATAAGTCCATAGACCGATTCTCTGACCTCTCTCACAATAGAACAATCTTCTGCAATACTGGTAGATACGGATGACTTGGAGCAGTCCTGTAACTTGGGACAATTACCCCCATTGCAGATTTCTTACCATTTATGAGTGAATGGACAAACTTATAAGATTGTGTAGCGTCTTTTCGATTAGTTTAACAATGAATTCCTCTTGAGTTCACCGGGACCAGAGCGTTTGAATTGACAGGAAAAATTAACGAATTCAGGAGAGTAAAAGCGCGTTTTTTATGGCCCTTATACTTTCTAGTGTCCTGTACATGTGTTTCACTTTGTGCCTGTGTAATTTTTTTCTGGATACGTAGGATATTGGCATATTAGATATGTCATGGAACAAGGTTGTTTACAAATCAAACGGCAACACGGATCTCATTCATTCATTTTGTTGTTTCATAGGGTGACTCAGGACAATGCTGAATAGTTACAAGCGGCGCATTGGCAGCAGGAAATATGCCAATATTTCGCAGGATATTATTATTAACGTTATTTCCACAAAGGCATCACCAAAGAATGAAAGAAATGAAAGTTCCCTTGTTTTGTTTATTTTTTTACATTTGAATTGCAATATATTTACTTTCGCTGTAATAGGGGTTTATCATTTAATTTCTTTACCGAATTTCAACTACTTATTCACAAATTCTAATTTTTCGAAACTATACACCGTCCCAAGTCACCTATTTCATTTGAGAGTTAGAAATCAATGGATTTTAACTTGTGTCCCAAGCCTCCCAACTCGGTGGGTGACTTGGGACAAGTATATATTTTTTTTTCAATTCATATCCGAATTCTGAAGCATGGTATATATCCTAATCAATAGTTTGAGTCATTTAGCATATTTGAACCACTCTCTCACATGAAAATAGGTCACCGTTTTTGAAATATGACGTGTTGAATTCAACAATTGTCCCACGTCACCCGAATCTACGGTAATTAAAACATTCGTAGAATCGCATAAGATGATTGCGCCACCATCTTGAATACCTACTTCATGAAGCCTATTTTTGTTGACCTGCTTTTGAAGAATTTTTCCCTCTGTCGAAAAAAGATTCACCTTTGAAAACCTACTATACTTTCAGAGCATTATGAATTCAACTATTATTATTGTTAGTTCAGAACCTGGCATCTTGGCTTACATATGATACCAGATTCCTTCATGCTAAACCGCTAACTCTGTTTGTTTGTTAAATAACCGTATGTGGTGCCGCTTCAGATTATCCAACCCAGTGAATGATTATTAATTCATACCAGAGGCATCAGCGCAATAGATGGTAGAAGTTTCTCCTTACGATAAGCAACTGCAGGGTGTGCAAATTTAATAACGGATTTACCAATTAGAGGTTCCATTCTGAATAGCCCGATATTTTAGCAGTTGCCATATTAAAGAGCTGTTATGTTGTAACAGAGACGACAAGGCTTGAAATGGTGGCATTAACAATGGAATGATAACCTCTTCTACAATGTATTGAGATACTTACTGGTAAGAATTCACCGCGAGAATTATGAAAATTTTTCTCTGGTGTCTTGTGACAGCTATGTATATTGACATTATTCTTCTTCTTCATCTTGTCAAAAGGTAAAGGCTTGTTTCAGCTCTCGCATAACCTCTTGACATGCTGATAAACCAGCTATCCTTCTAGCTCTTCGAAGGACTTCCTGAAAGTCTAATGGTAGCTGTATTGTCATTTCGTGCAACTTTGACCAATTTCCCATCACCATCATTGCTGTATCTCGTTACCGAGAATAAATCTACAAAAAGACTCAAGAACCAAACAATCGGTGCGATCAAACTTATGATTTCTTAGATCTACTTGCGACTGTGTGCCCTCCTGTGACTGAACAGACCCAACCCTGACCTACAGATCCTTCCATACTCCGGGCAAGGATAGTCACCTACCAGATCTGGCCGTCGCTGTATTCTTCTCGAGTCTCCATAATAACTGTGGACCAAAGACCTCCACTGTGATCTGTATAACGCTAGTTGTTCCCAGTTATGATTTGCATTAACTTTGTTTCTGGATCGAAGAAATGTATCCAAGTCTCATGCATAGTAACAATTCGGTTTAAGATGTCTAAATCTTTTTCATATCGAGCACAGATCGAACGCGATGCTTCTACTCTAGCACGCTTTTGGTCAACATCCATTTGGGGATCCATTTTGCAGCATTTTTTCTCATGTCCAAATTGACGTGAACTATATGATGAACACGTTCGTATGAAATATTCAGTGCTTCAGATATCCGTTTTAGCCCTATTCGACTGTCTGATAAAATCGTGTCATGAACTGCATCGATATTTTCGGGGACTGCGCATACGAAGGACATTGAAGGTTATTAAGCATATCTTCGTAAATCTGCTTACCTCTTAACCCTTTTACAGGTACTTGATGATAGTACGATACTCCAATTTTTCGATTTTCACAATTTCGGTGGACATCTTATTCTTTATTGCATAACTCTAGTGTACTTTTTTGACCTCAAACTTCACACTGACACTTCTATGAGTTATTGTTCGTTGCTATGGTAATGCAATATTTTTTTATGCATGGAACTCTTCTAGGCTAACTAGATATCTATACATCCTCGTATTTTTGAAAATTCAGATGAGTAGGCTGTTTCGGCAAACGAATTGCGTTATCGCACAATCAAATAATTAAAATTTTATGGCCTGATTCAGCATTTATGGATGATGGCGATGTTTATTTCAAGACGGCACAACGGGCCATGAAAATGGGGCAAACATCGTTATTTTTCAACAGCGATATCAATAGTTAGCCAGATAACTCTCAAAACCTCTGGGGATCATTTCAGAGCCAAGTACCTATTTGACTTGGCGGTGCTTCAAATGGTTTCTTCAAGTGAGATATCATTTTTGTCCAGGTACACGAAAAGAGTCATTTTCACTAGGCCCTTAACATATATTGGACATAGGTTAATCAAACAATTAGAAAAATAGCAATGCTTTTCCGATTCGAACCTTGTATGTACTACAAAATCAAGTTTATCGTTTCATATGACAATGTCAAATAAAACGGTCACAGCCTCGAAAACACCCTGTATTTCCGCGACATGAGCTGATATCGAATCCGTGACATCAAAACTGGATCTTGTACATCATTACGTCACTCGACATGCCTCAATCAATGAGACAGAGACAGCGTACGCCAGTGGCCATGGCAACTAAAAATTAGAGCCGCTTGTTGCCTGGTTACCTGTGTTTCCATCCAGGTGAGAGCGTGTTGTCTGGAAAAGCCGAGTATCGTGGTTTTTGACCGAACAGGAAGCGGGAAACGAAGTTAATTCTGATACCGAAGAGGCGCATCCTGAATGCGCAGCATGTAGGAAATTATTGAAAAACGAAAAAGGCGCACGTCATAAGTGAGTTGCGCGAAATGATGTTCCTGGATATCCTCCTCATTGCCGTGTTATTCAATAATGTTTTGTGCGATATCCCGGAAAAATACGGTTCCCGGAAAAACTACTGGAAAATTGAAGGGTTATCAGGGCAACCCGCCTACGCGGTGCAATCTGATTTATTGCGAAGTGATGTGGGATAGCTCCCTTTTCACGTGGGCAGAGATATAAGAGGGAAACAGAGGAAAATTTGCATCTTTGATATTCGATGCGAATCTATTACTCGTATAATAAAGGTAGAGAATCGTCGGTTATATCCATTTCTCAGGCAGGGGCAAAAAATTTTCACTTTATGTAATATACCCGTTCTAGACCCAATTGAAACAATGAAAAATGTTTCTAGGGTTTGTTCATGATAGTTGCTTGGGAATCATTTGGATTTAGAAACCAAATTTTTTTCAATTTTCTGATAAAAGTTACGAATATTACAATAGTTTCCGTCGTTTTTCAATTTCACCAGGATACGAGTTCTAGCCCATGGCGAGACTTTTCGAGAAATTTCTTCATGTGGAAATTGATAGAAGACATAATTGCACCTCGGAAAGTTAATAACATGAATGAATATTTGTTCTGCAATGAAAAAAAATTTTTATTTTTTTTTCCGTTTGACAAATAAAATAATTTCTGACTTTCCGAGGTGACGAACTGATTGAATTGAATTATGACAACTTCATATAAATTAATGGTTTCTGACATAAGATTATCATTTTCTCTTTTCGAACTGGAACACTATAACGGTGTAACATATACTCTTTCGTTTTTACTCAGCTACCTGAAAAGAGTCAAAAATAGTTCATGTTCATGTTTATTTTCCTAGAATATAAGAAAGCACTGAAAGAAGTCCGAAACTTTTGCTTAATTTCGGTATTTGAAATCCCCATTCTTCTTTGAAATATAAACGAATTCTCCATTTTATAACTCAAGATCGGCGGGACTGTTTGTTCTAGAAATTGGTTTGTAGGATTTGTCTATGGGCCAGTTATCATGAAAATATTCTCTAACTTCAGAGAATGAAATTAAATAATTGTTCTGAAGGGAATAATTTCTCTCCTTTCGATTAAAGCCACAAGCTTTTACTATGGTTAGTGTTGCCGCACTGTTTTAGGTATTCTATACTAACGAAGGTACTACTTTTCTCGGTATTCGGGTTCCATATGAGTACAGGTATAATTTAAGTGAACTCAAAACAGATTATATGATTTTCACGAGTTTTTAAACCACTACACGTGTTTCGCTATCAAAATAGCATCTTCAAGTGGGTGAAGGTAAACTTGGTTTTCATCAAGTATCGATTACATCAATCCAGAACAATCAAGAATATGAAGAAGACTGATTCTGTCATCTTATCTATATGAAAAAGTCGCCATTTTGTCAGCTACATTGTAACGACTTTTCCTAGGACTCTCTAGTGATTTAAAAGGTTCGGAAATACTTTATCCATATAAACCAAAATGACTTTGAGAAAACTGAGGTTCGCGTAGATCTCACACAGGGATGGGTAGTACCGATTCGATTCATAGAGCAAATAGTAGTGGTGATTTGGGCCTCGGTAGCTATGTATGAATTCAATCTCATTATGATTCTTCAAGGAAAATAAGCCTACAAAGGTGGATCTCATGGCCTACTAATCTTGTTGACTACAGTCACATTTTACGCTTTTTTGCCTTCGTGTATGGCCGATTACACACATTTCTGTGCTATATACAAGGTGAGTGGTGTGTCTTCGACTCGAACAAATATTTCAACAGTAGATTCTTGAGGTCAAAAGAAACACTTTTTTCCTATACCATTTTTTGCGATTTGGCCCTGATAACAAAATATAGCCATTTTAAGTTTTAATAATGAGCTTTGCCACCCCTGGAAAAACAAAATTACCTTCAGAATAACAAGCTACATATGTGACACTACACATCTGTGGATCTCTCAAACAGAGTTGTTTTCTGCCAATTTTTCAAATTTCACAGATATTTTTCAATTTTTGAACATCAAATTACTCGAAACGGTGCATTTTGCGAGAAAATTTGAAGAATACTTTTATTTTAGAAAAGGTTCAAATACTCATTAGATGGCTTTCAACTCAGTTTCAAAAATGGATTGCTATTTTTATGGAACGTGGGTGATATCTTGGGTTCGAAAAAGATTAATCAAATAAATGAAAAATTATATTCCGAAGTTCATTTCATTCGATAAAACCGTTTGCGATAAATAAAAATAATTTTTTTGGTTTTTCAACAGCATGTATTTTTCAAACCGAGTCAATTTGTTAAAAATTATAAGAAAAAAAAGTGTTTCTCTTGACCCTAAATCTACTGTAAATATTTGTACAAGTCAAAGACTCATCCTATATAATTAGGACCTGTTTCTTTAGATGAGTTTGACCCACACAGGTGGTTTACTTCATCCTTTCAACACGTAGATTCCTGACTCTTGTACCTCTCACTTCATCTTTGCCGTAATGAAGTTTGATTTTTTAACCAAAATTCACCCTCATTTTAAGATGATTTAGCCGACGAAAGAAAGGCCGTGTAGCGACTCCAAAGGTTAACCACCACTACGTACTGTTTACTCAGAACCTCAGTTCAACCCAACCGTACTGAACCATATCCGCCTATTGTAATTAAAGCTAGCTGGTGCATCTGCCCGTGACCCACTGAAACAAGAAAGCTATTCGAGCTCCGCATCTGCTGTGAGTACGATTCTTGGCTTGTGGGAAAGCCCGTTGAGACCACAAAGCAGCGCGGATAATTGCTTCCCGCCACTGTGCATTGCTTCCCGACCTACAAACCCGTTACTTTTGAGTCTGAGTTCAGATCTCATTGTCCACAAAATGAAAGTCTTGGTTCGGGCTGGTGCACGAAATGGTAACATCCAGGGCCCATTCGATATCGGATCTCCTATCTTTCCTGTCAATTCCCGAATATTACTCATTGATTCTTTTACCTTAACACGTTGACGTCGAGTACCACAAAAAAAGGTAAATGACCGACGTCAAAGAAAGACGGTTTAGCAGGTCCAGAATTAGGCCACCACGCCGTACTGTCAACTTGAATCCTCAACTTCAACAAACCCCCTCCTGGTCCTTCTCTTCTTTTTATATTAGGATTAGTGCTAGCTGGTGTGAAAGCCTGTAACCCACTGGGAGCAGGAATGAGAGACACCAGGTCCTGTCCGAAATCTGACAATGCAGTAAGTACGATTTTTGGCTGGTGCGAAAGCCCGTTCAGAGCAAAAATTGTCCGCACTAATTAGGAAAATAAGTATTTTGTGATGTATTATTATAGTGATCTGTGTGCCAATTCAACCAATTGTACTGTATTTTCCCTTCATATCCCTGTAAATCGATAGATTTCAGAGTTCTGTAATAGTTATTTGATTTTCATTAGTTATCGTTAGTTATTCTGTATTGTGTTATATTTTTCCTTATTGTAAAGCATTTTATGGCAGTGTGTTACGCCCTATGTTTTAAAACTGTATATTCTATTTTTAACCTTGATAAACACCAGAAATAAAGGTCGAAACGTCGGCATCTCATAAAGGATTTTATTTCCCCAGTCCTCTTAGCCACTACGTATTACTGAATACCTTGAAAAGTTAGGACACTAGTGATACTAGTGACTCTAGATAACGAGGAACCTTGTCTTCGACTCGAAGCCACTTGAATAGGTTGGCTATTTCCCCTCTGAAGAATAGCTGGCGCTCGAGACATCCGAGGAAACGCCATTAGGTACACTGCACACGATGTTCTTTTCTTACATCGAAACTGCGATACTTCAGCACTAATGTAAACGTGACTGTGTCGAAACAACTGCATTGGTACTCTCACGTCCAATAATGTTTCCCAGACAACGCTCTACTTTCCGCAGCCAGACTGTAAATATCAATAGATCTCATTGCATCCCCAATGGAGTCATCAGCCTTATCTTCTCGCTGCACTCATCCTCCCACCAATAATCCCCCGAAGCGACATGCCCTAATCGAAGTGCCTACAGCTAAATACGCGTCATCCCCACATTACCGACGACGTCCGGCATGGTCAACGTATTTGGCACATTTCTATTCATCGCGATGTACTCTAGGTGCAGTTTTAATTAACGGGCTTCCAATCGATAACGTATCGCCCCTTCTCCGCCCTTCCGAAATTGAAATTAATAGGCCCATATTGGGGCGCGTGCTCGGCCTATTCGATACCTATTAGCGGATCCGGACGGCGGCGGGGAAATCGAGTAACGAGATATCCGATTCTTCGAATATAGATTTATGGCATCTGTTATTGTTGTTCTCCAGGGGGTCGCCGGCGGCGTTAAAGGACGATCCTTCTGAGATTTATGGGGGCGAATTGTAATATTTCGTTGGGTCGCTTCTCCACGGTAAGGACGTGAATACGAGGCTACGATTGTCATATTTTAGGCGGGGTTGGGGTTGGTTCGGAAGGGTAATTTGGTTTGGGATGTTCAGGTGACGAAGGGATTACTAATTTAGGATTTATATTCGGCCCGTGTATATCCCTTTATAAACGACCTCGTCAAAAAAATGCATCAAAAGATATTCGAGGTCAATGAGTTCTCTTATAAATACAAAGCGGGCTTAAAAAATACCGATAATGATCGAAGTATCCTCAGCAACAAAAAATCCATCCATTTCTGGCACAAAAGTGTTTTTTGAAGTGAAGTGAATTTTGCCCACCCTGTACATTTGATTTGACTCAACGCGCATCACGTTTCATCATCGCGTTTCAATAATGTGTTTCCGTCTTTTTGATTCTCTCAAAAGTGACCTGATGCATCTAATCCGATGAACTTGGTGCTGAGCCATTCATTGTCCAGCCATATGTTTATGTTTTGTTTCGTTTCTGCGATGCTGGAGTCACCTTCCACAGTCCCGTACTTGGAATTCAATGAAATTTTGTCGAACTTCTAGGGGTTGTATCTTGAATATTTTATATAGACAATTTTTGGTTGAACGACTTATTTTGATGAGTTCTACCTTCTGTCAAAAAAAGCCTGACCTCCGAAAACACCCTGTATTTAAGAACCTTATAAACTTTATTCATTTTGGGAATTATGTACCTACCATAATATTCTGGTTGACTAATATAAGCTTTCCTATGTTCAAAGGTCTATAATTGAACATAATAGATGAAAATTTCTCCTATGAGAAACCCTATGTTAACTAGAATAACATCCCTTCTCTATGTCGAATCTAGGTCAGATATTCCAGTGTGGTTACTAATAGCACAGAATTTCTCCTCTTTGGTATCAGTAATATGATGATTGATATAATTAGCTGAATATTGAAACGGAGTTGTTCCTGATCAATAACGATATCCAATTCGTTCAAAATCTTCATCAGGGTGTGGCTTTTTTTGACAGAAGGTAGAACTCGTCAAAATAAATCGTTTAACCAAAAATTGTCTATATAAAATATCTAAGATGGCTGAGATACAACCCCTAGAAATTCGACAAAATTTCATTGATTTTCAAGTACAGAACTGTGGAAGGTGACTCTGGCTTCGACAAAACGAAACAAAACAAAAACATATGGCTGGACAATGAATGGTTCAGTACCAAGTTCATCGGATTAGATGCATCAGGCCAGTTTTGAGAGAATCATAATCGCTGTATCATGCAATTTAGTATGAAAAAAAATTTAGAAAATCGTGGCAGTTTCTTAAAAATGTTTATGTTAGTTATGTTGAAAAAGTGCTAAGATGCTTCTCCATTTCATCCCATTTTTACTACGATTGTTGGAATGTTCGAACAAGAAGACTGTGATGCCCATTGTGAAAAAATTTGTGAATAATTTAGACGAATTTTATTGGTGAGATTAGTATTATTCTATTTTTTACACTTGTGTCCTAAGTCTCTTCTGTCAGTTGGTATCGAAATGAGCCATTTCATGGAATCGTGTGAGTTACTAAACAATAATGAGAAAAATTCGGCAATCCTAAGTTTCCATTTTCATTACAAAGTAAATATCGAACGAGCCAATATCCTAAACGAAACCACATGGTGGAATCGATAAGTTTTTTCCATTGCTTGACGATAATTCAGCTAACAAACGCTCTAGGGTCGTATTAAGATCTATTTCAGTAATCATTTTCAATTTTTTTTTCAAATTTGTCATTTCGAAAGTTTCGTATAGGCGATTTTTTGTGAAACGCTTTATTTTGACCAGTTCTACCTTCTGTTAAAAAAACCTCACCTTTAGATACATCCTGTATATAATTACTAGGAACATGGGTTATACAATAAAAATAATAGTTCCCTTATGATATGCCCTCCCTGTCTATGGAAAGAGAAAATTATCTCGAAAAATATTATTGTCTCAATAATCACATACACTCGTTCTTATCGTGCTTTGACAACGAAGGTTTATTCAATTAGGAGAAAGAAATATTTACACCAACTTTGACTGCAAAACTATTCAACAATCCTTGACTTCAGCCATAAATGACTGTGCTGTCAGAGCAACGTTATTTCGAATCTAAGACAAATAATGCACATCAGATGGTTTCACAGAGTTTCAAATGCAGAAGTCTTGCAGCGCGCGAGTTGTATAACAATTGAGACTCAAGAACAAGGGCTCGACTCAGATGGAGCGACCACATTCTGAGGATTCAAGATACAAGACTCCCCAAAATAGCTCTGTATAGCGAATTCACAGAGGGACCTCGGAAACCAGGAGGCCAGTAAAAGCGGTTTAAGAATATACTACATCAATCCCTGAAATAACTGGGAACAACTAGCGTTAGACAGATCACAGTGGAGGTCTTTGGTCCACAGTTATAATGGAAACTCGAGAATAATACAGCGGCGGCCAGATCTGGTTGGTGACTATCCATGCCGGGAGTGTGGAAGGATCTGTATGTCACGGTTGGGCACATAGTCGCAAGTAGCCCTAAGAAATTATAAGTTTGATCGCACTGATAGTCCGGTTTTTTTAGTCTTTTGTAGATTTATTCTCAGTTACGAGATTCAGCAATAAATGAATGAATTTCGAAACGAATTTGCATCGATATTTCTCCATACAATTTTGGTTACAAAGAGGAAGAACTTGGGATGAAATGTCAATAGTTGTAGATATAGATTACCTATAGGCAACCGTACTCACTTATTATTTAAATTATTGTCGATACAATTTTCAGCGATTTAAGAGCAATATTTCTTTTCTCCCCCACTGCAATTTTGGTCGAGAAGTGTTTTCTCTACAGATGTTTCAATGCTTCAGACGGTAGTCGAGTTCCAGGAGACACCCTATAAATTCCAATTGATTCACGAGGAGTAAAAATGACACATGGCCTGTCTGAATGCGACATCATTCGATTTCCCATTCGGAAACGAACATTTCTAAAAGTTTTCTCATCGAAAGTTGAACGACAAGCGTCGTTTCCGTATGCGTTGGAATAGCGGCGTATTATTTTCGACGGCACTGATTTATTCTAACTTTCGTAAATTTTGTCACTGTTTTATCCGATTACCGGCTCGACAGTGTGAGAGATGACGAAAATAGGGGAGCTGAATGACGACAAAATATTTTTCCCCAATTTCCACTCTGTGGAAAAATCGAGGGATTAGGGATATCCGGTTGTCATGGAACAGCTTTTTGTATTTTATCATTTCAAAACATGGTTCGCTCTGGGTAACCTTGACGAATAAACCTGATTCAGATACTATCGGAAGTTCTGGAAAGAATAACATGAATATTTCCATTAGACAACAATTTTGAGAAGTTTCCTTCCAAGTATGAGATTCTTTGCACATATAGGGTTGTCCAAAGAAAATTTACCACCATTACATATATACGAAGCTTTAGGCCTTAGACTCAATATTGACAAGACCAAAATCCTGGTAAGTCCGCCAGAAAGCCTTCAAACAGATATCAGCCTGGACAATGAAACTCTAGAACAGGTTGAGCAGTTCAAATACTTGGGAAGCTTCATAAATACTAGGGCTAACCTTGACACGGAAATACACAACCGTATCAATTCGGCATCACGGGCATTCTGGAAGCTGAAGGACAGAGTGTTCCAAAATCACGACCTCAATTTGAAGACCAAGACAGCTGTTTACAGAGCAGTGGTCCTCCCAACGCTTCTTTACGGAAGCGAAAGCTGGACTCCCTACAGGCGACATATTAAACAGCTTGAACAGACGCAGCAACGTCATCTAAGACAGATAATGCACATCAGATGGTTCCACAAAGTTTCGAATGCAGAAGTCTTGCAGCGCGCGAGTTGTACAACAATTGAGACTCAAGTAACGAGGGCCCGACTCAGATGGAGCGGCCACATTCTGAGGATGCAAGACACAAGACTCCCCAAAATAGCTCTATACGGCGAACTCACTGAGGGAGCCCCGTTACTTTAACTCCCCAACGAGAGTGAGCACAACCCCTTGATTTCGAGAAGGGATGAGGGGTGTTGCGATAACTTATTTTGTAAATCGTATCGAGTACTATTTGACACTAAAATTTCGCTTCAAAATACCCATCGATTAGGAAATAAAAGCGAAAATAGTGAAATAGGCAATGTGAAATTTATTTAGAGAATATTATTCGTATCCGACACATTTCACAGGTATTTAATAGTTATGTTGTTAATTTTTTGTTCAAGAAAGTATTAAGCTTGTGTCCAAAAACGTACACGGACCATGTTTTGGACTTACAGAGTCTATCGCGAAATTTTAAGAACGTTAAAAGTGTGTCAAAACGATTGTAAGTTTGTAGTAGAATTAAAACGGTTTATTTCATAAAAGGAAGGGTGGAAATAATGAAATTATTCCTTAAAAATAAGGACTCTGCGCGAACAACAGCAGTTTTATTTAACGCTCAGAATTGACCGCCGTTATTTGATACTAGTAGGAGCTTCTGAGTACTATTAAATCCTCGAGCGCCATCTAATAGGCAACGAGATCCAACTCAATTGTCCCTCCAGATCGAAACCCCAACGGAGACAATAAGATATTTCCCAAATTCTCCCACTCCAATGCTCCAGACTGCATATCTGGGAGGTAGGAGAAGATAAGACCAATAACAGTGGGGCATAAATGCAATACTAAGAATAAATTCAAACGCACATCACAAGCTAATATGAATATCAACAATTGTTATGGTCTGAATCGAACTATCTATCATTTGCCATCGCTTGGTCTCTGACAAGAAAAACTTCCCAGCAAAGAAGGGTAGATAGTGATGTGTAAGCACTTCCAGTGTTCAATATTTTCGCCATGACATGAGTATGCCTGTGAGTAGTGTTGAATAAAATTCAGATTTGATGGAGGCTTATTTAACCTGCCCCAGAACAAAAACCTGTACAAAGTTTATCACGAAACTTCAATATGCAGACGGCTGCGCACTTATCACTAGCAGCTCAAAGCTATAAACATATCTATGCTTAAGCTTAAGGTCTTAGGCTCAATATTGACAAAACCAAAATCCTGGTCCGTCAGAAAGCCTTCAAACAGATATCAGCCTGGAGTATGAAACTCTAGAACAAGTCAAGCAGTTCAAATACTTGGGAAGCTTCATAAATACTAGGGCTAACCTGGACACGAAAATACACAACCGTACCAAATCGGCATCAGAGGCATTCTGGAAGCTAAAGGACAGAGTTTTTCAAAATCACGACTTCAGTCTGAAGACCAAGACAGCTGTTTACAAAACTGTGGTCCTCCCAACGCTTCTTTACGGAAGCGAAAGCTGGACGCCCTACAGGCTTTATATTGAACAGCTTGAACAGATGCAAGAACGTAATCTAAGACAAATAATGCACATCAGATGGTTCCACAAAGTTTCAGATGCAGAAGTCTTGCAGCTCGCGAGTTGTATAATAATTGAGACTCAAGTAACGAGGGCCCGACTCAGTTGGAGCGGCCACATTCTGAGGATTCAAGACACAAGACTGCCCATAATAGCTCTGTATGGCGAATTCACAGAGGGAGCTCGGAAACCAGGAGGCCAGTATAAGCAGTTTAAAGATATACTGCATCAATCCCTAAAATCAGTTTGCCAATCATAACTGGGAACAACTAACCTACTTGACAGATCACAGTGGAGGTCTTTGGTCCACAGTTATAATAGAGACTCGAGAAGAATACAGCAGCGGCCAGATCTGGATGGTGACTATCCATGCCCGGAGTGTGGAAGGATCTATAGGTCACGGTTGGGTCTCTTCAATCATAGGAGAGCACATAGTCGCAAGTAGCCCTAATTAATTATAAGTTTGATATCGCCGATAGTTTTGTTCTTGATTTTTTTTGTAGATTTATTTTCTTCAACGGGAAACAGCGATGAATGAATGAAGATGCTGAACATAGTTTCGGTCTTTTTAACCTCATCGGGGCAACAAAACACTCATTCGATTGGAAAATGGAGCTTCTGGGTATTATTGTACTCGAGGGCAACCTAATAGCCCACGAGATCTAACTTGCCAAGTTGTCATGAGACAATGACATATGTTTCTCCTGATTCAGTGCGCCAGGCTGCATAGCGCAGTCAACAAGCGTGAGAAAGAAGAGGTCAGCATCTATTCTTCTTCGATGGGACATTCATCCTTTTAAGATCCAAACAATATGCGATACTAGAGTCATTTTAGAAAGACCCTATATTTCTTTGAAAACCTTGAGGTGGTAAGTAGATACTAGTTAATCACTTTAAATACTGTTAGATGAACATAAGTATTGTAGATTATTGTGAAACCAATCTTTCAAAATCAAATTTCCATATGAATACACAAGGCGAGTCTTCAATATGTAGGGGAGAGTTCCTTTGAATTGGACAGCCCATGAACCGGACGCTACAGTTTTCTACTACACTCGATAGCAATTAAGCATCCCTTACGTAAATCCCATTTTCGCAACATCGATCGAGATCTCTTGGAAAATGGCTGACCCTGTGGCTCGCGCCTTGTTGCGAAAATGGGATTTACGTAAAGGATGCTAAATTACTATAGAGTGTAGTACTTGTAGTAGAAAACTGTAGCGTCCGGTTCATAGGCTGTCCAATTCAAAGGAACTCTCCCCTACATCAGTGTAACCCAAGAATTCCATGACCGAAAAATTGTTTTTTCGGAGAAGAAGCGCAAATTCATTGTGCGAAAATATATGCAAATCACACTCACCCTATTTATACAGAAGATCTGAAGATGTTGAGCCAAATATCGAATCTACATTTTGCAGAACCGCATAAATTGTGCTTACCTGAAAATAAAGAAAAATCAAGTTTAAAACTAGTTACTGGCTTCAGAATATCATGGTGGATGTTCATGAACATACGCCTAACTTAACATAAACTTAAAGCAGAATTCTACGATTTTCAGTAACATGAGTTATTCAAATACGAGACGTGTTTCGTTAGCTATCATAGGTTATCTAACTTGTAAAGAACTATCGCATTAACTTGCTCGGTTATCCCTTGATTGAGAGTGTAATTGAATTTAGCATGCTGATATTTCTATTCTAAAAAATATTTCAAAACACTTATCGACATAAAAAATTAGGGTTGTATCGTGTTTCACCACTTTCAGACCACCCTAAGGAGTTGAAATCATTTAAGCTTATGCGCTAATTAGGGTCGCTTCTGCCAAAGTTTGAATCATTTTCCTAGTCCTAAATTTCTAAGAGTAATCGATCGGTCGACCACTGTTGATTCGCCCTGTATAAAAATAATAATGCTGATGTGTTGTTGTGATAACTTGAAAGAATAAACTAACCAAAAGGAGGTTCCTACGTCGTCCAAATACATTTAATTTGATCTCCTGGGTCTGAGATAAATTACATTCTTTAATTTTTCACTCTGATAGTTATTCTCGATTACATAAATCATAAAGTTTCATTTCCAAGACGGCTGCAAAATGCAAAAAAATCTATTTACATGAAACCAAACAAAAACTGACAGTGTATACCGTTGTCACAGTACCAGCCTTTTTCGGAATCAATCTGTAAAAGATGTGAGTTCAGTTATGCTGAATGGGAGACACTCATCAGATCACAGTATAATACCACTTCCGACTTCTCCATTCGGAGCGATCTCTTTTCACCCGTTCTTCGGTCCCCAATGGAACCCCATCCGAAGAGAAGTCGCATTTCAATGGAACCGACATGCTGCGACATCTCACAAAAGATTATATAGAACGTCGGGCATGATTCACGGCTATCCGGAAAAGCGATTTATATCAATGTTCGACTATATGAATTATTCTGCTCTGACTCCCCTCCTATGACATGGGGGTTTTACAGGAATGGTGTTCTGTTGGTGTAGGACTCAGCACGCTAATTTGTATACAAGAGTAATTCGATTCATTATGGATTACTCTGAAATCGAGTAGGTTATAGAATTATTAAGGTTAATGTTCTGTGACTGAACGTTATTCTTTCCTTGATTCAGATTAGGGGAACGTAAAAAGAAGATCTTCTTATTTAATCCAGAATTAGGTACCAGTTTACCTTCACCCACATGAAGATGCTTTTGTGATTGCGAAACATTTGTGTTTTTGTGAAAATCTTTCAATAATGGAAAGGAAACGCCTTACTTGGCATGAATCCAATCATAAGAATTAATTCAGATGCATACCAGCCTCTGATATGAATATGCATCATCAGGACAACGTAAGAGGGAAAGTTCCATCGAAGAAGAGTAGATGCTGACCATGGTTTTGGTCTCATTTGACCTCGTCAAAGCAACATAATAAGTTCTCCGATGGAAAATACTTGAAATTGATGGACTCTAGTTGAAGATTAGTAGTAGCCTCTGAGTATTATCAAGTAGTCTAACGCCATCTAGTATTCAACGAGACCCAAACAATGGTCAGCACACCAGGCATGGATAGTCACCTTCTGGCAGCCGCTGTATTCTTCTCGAGTCTCCTTTATAACTGTGGACCAAAAATCTCCACTGTGATCTGTCTTATGCTAGTTGTTCCCAGTTATGATTGGCATTAACGGTTTTAAGGGATTGATGCAGTATATCCCTAAACCGCTTATACTGGCCTCCTGGTTTCCGAGCTCCCTCTGTGAATTCGCCAAACATTTTTTGGGGAGTCTTGTGACTTGCATCCTCAGAATGTATCCGATCCATCTGAGTTGGACTCTCGTTACTTGAGTCTCAATCGTTATACAACTCGCGCGCTGCAGGACTTCTGCATTTGAAACTTTGTGGAACCATCTGATGTGCATTATTTGTCTTAGATGACGTTGTTGCGTTTGTACAAGCTGTTTAATATGTCGCCTGTAGGTCGTGCAGCTTTCGCTTCCGTAAAGAAGCGTTGGGAGGACCACTGCTTTGTAAACAGCTGTCTTGGTCTTCAGATTGAGGTAGTGATTCTCAAACACTCTGTCCTCTAGCTTCCAGAATGCCCGTGATGCCGAATCGATACGGTTGTGTATTTCCATGTCCAGGTTAGCCCTAGAATTTTTGAAGCTTCCCAAGTATTTTAACTGCTTGACTTGTTCTGGAGTTTCATTCTCCAGTCTGATATCTGTTTGAAGGCTTTCTGGCGGCCCAGGATTTTGGTTTTGTCAATATTGAGTCTAAGGCCTAAAGCTTCGTTTATATTAATATATTTATCTGTAGATCTTCTGAGCTGCTAGCGTTAAGTGCACAGTCGTCTGTATATTGATATCGATTGAAATTTATTCTGGGAGGATTCTGCTTCTCTTCATAAACTTTTTAGGGTTTTCACTAAAGAAGGAACTGTCATCCGGTAATTTCAAAATTAAATGAATCAACGTTTCTATGCAGTCTCTGTTTCTGTGTGTTGACAATTAATGTCAAACAAAAGCCACAATTCAGAAGATTTTCAAAAAGAGATTTTTCGTCTGATGAAGGAGTCTGATGTAGACTCCGAAACGTTACAACTTGGAATTATTTCAACGTTATTTATTTTGAGTTCATTGTCAGGCAACAATTTTTTCAAGTTAATTTGCTCCTGACAAATTAGTGCAAGAATTTACGCAGGAGCAAATCGTTGATTTCATTTTTAATTGATTTTGTTTCAGAGATTGGGAGTGAAAACCCTAAAAAGTTTATGAAGTCTGTATATTGAACTTCCGTGATAAACTTTGTACGGGTTTTGGCTCTGAGGCGCTTAAGGTTAAACAGGCCTCCATCAAATCTGAATCTTATTCCAACACCTCTTACAGGCATACTCATGTCAGCAATTATCAAGACAGCTATGGCGAAAATATTGAACAGTGAAGGCTAACATGCAGCCTTGTTTTATTCCAGAGTTGGTTAAGACATGGTCGGTTGTGGAGCCATTATGCTGTATTCTAGCGGTGTTCTTGGTAATGGTGGCTTTTAAATACGGCTTTGAATTTTTTGGGTACCCCAAGGTGTCCCATGATTTTCTATAGCTCTCCACGATTCAGAATATTAGAAAAGAATGGAATAAGTGAGGTTTCCATCTGATTTTCTTTGGAATATTCCACTAGAATATTTCCTTCAGCAATGTTTCCGGGCATCTCAATCAGAAGCATTTCCGGATAATCCGGGAGTTACATTATGGTTTACACTACACTAAAACACACCGTAAAACAGTGATGGCTATCGTAGACATCTAACTCTAATCCTTATGTTCAGATCGTTAAAGGGAATGATGATGTACGGTGTTTATTTAGTTACCTAACGACTATTCGTTTAATCATACGAAGGTAGAAGGATATTTACCTCATCCAAAAGTTGTAACAGCGACTCCTCGGATGTCACGATGTATTTTCCAGAAGGAAGCAAACCTACCCTGGTGGCTTCGAAAACAAGGTTCCTTGTTATCTAGGGTGTTAGCGATAACTATTGAGAGTCAAAATCCGAGTGCACCAATTTATTCGATTATTCGAAAGTCAAGTGAAAATTACAGTACAATAACAGGAATAAGCAAAAAGTCTACTATACACATCTAAAAGATTTTCTTGGTATGATACAGGTAGCAATGGTAAGATGTTGATTTTACAGAGCCAATTGGACAAAATGAAAAGGAAATCAGATCTCGAACGCGCCCTGGATGTTATCGATTCATTCGCCAGCCAGAACCAAGACTTTCACTCAGAGAACAATGCGTTCGAACACTCACAAGTTACGGCTTTGCAAGTCAGGGAATAAGGCCAGCGGCCCTACGCTCTGTTCTCTGCTGTCAACGTGCTTTCGCACCAGCCAAGAATAGTACTCACAGCAGGGGCAGAACTCTGACTGGACGTGGTGTCTCTGGTTTGAAGATCGAGGAGCAAAGCGCGGCGTTTGTCTGCTCTGTTTTCTGCTTTCAGTAGACTTTTGCACCAGCCTGGAATCATACTCACAGCAGAAACAGAACTCGGACAGGACAGGGTGTCTCTTCCTTCTTGCTTTAAGTGGGTCACGGGTTTTCGCACCAGCTAGCACTGATTACAAGGAAAAACTGGCCAAATCGTCTTAAAATGAGGGTGAATTTTCGTTTAAAAATAAACTAGTCGGAGAAATTCTCAAAATATATTCATGGAATTCACATGCAGTGTGTTACCTGGATTGCCGAGAAAATCTGAACTATTTTTATGCTTTTGTATTCCTCTTCTTCAAATGGCATGCTGAATACATAAAAATAATCGTCGAACGTTCTGCTGAAAGCAAAATGCTGAAACTGATTGGCAATTTGCATAGGAGGCACCAGAACGTGGTCAACCATGGTCACGTCAACATATCTGCTTCGAAATACTGTTTGACCTCCGGAAATTTGTTTATCGGGATAAATAGCTTCATCATTGCTGCCCAGTATCAAGTTATTCCACTATATGAAATATATCAACAAGTTTGTCTCACCGACAATAGCTTTTGTCATGGCTATAGAGCACATAAAACCATCCAGAACATCACCGGGAGATGTCAGAAGATCGATGGCACGCAGAAAAAGAATAGACATGATGCTGTTGCCAATATTTTACACCCAGAAGTGATAAAACGCCAACTTGTAAGGTCAAAAAGGATCTTTTTTGCAATTACCATCCAGATTCTGTATTGGAAAATGATCATCACAAGCTCTATTGGGATCACGCGGCTCTCACAGACCGGAAAATAACTCACAATAGACCTGACCTCATTATGCTGAATACAGATGAGAATAGAGCACCATTCATCGTCGTGGCAACTACAAATAACAGCAATTTTGAAATACAGAGATCTCGAGGGGCAAACCAGGACATAACGGAAGTTAAAAGATATCGAGACCATCCCTATTGTCATGTTATATACTGCTCTAGAATTTGAAGAAACTTTAATTGGACGAAAATATCTAATCCTGTAGAAAGCGGTGGTACTAGAGAGGGCAGCGAGAACTGTATGAAAGTACATGGGAGGTGCAGAATAACATGGAAAAGCCATATCAAGCAAGCCATTGACAAAACCTACTGATAGGTAAAAAGAGACACATGTCCAGAGAGACAATCGGAGCTGTTGGTTGGCTACAAATCACCTATAAAACAGTTGCTTGGAGATCCACAGCAAAGAGTCACCTTGAAAAAAATCAGGAAACTGAAAGCAGGCTGCAACAATGTGCAATAGGTGCACCCTGATTCGTCACGAACAGACAGACGTATCGATATTTGAAGTGAGAAGCCATCAAAGAAAAGGAGAGCAGAAAAGATATTCAAAGAAGCGAAGGATCCTCTCAACCAAGAAATCAAGTACTAAGGTATGGAACGTCCTATTAGAAAGATCAAAGTTTCACTCAGTACTTAAGAATTGAAAATATTTCAGCTGAAAGGATGTACCAATTCGCAACTCCTTACGATTCAAATGGCATGAATAAAAATAATCATAGTACGCTCTGCTGAAAGCAAAATGCTAAAACTGATTGGCAAACTTTTGCATGGGAGACACCAGAACGTGGTCAACCATAGTTACGGCAACATATCTGCGTCGAAATACTGGTTGACCTCCGAAAATTTGTTTATCGAGACAAGTGGCTTCATCATCACTATACAGAAT
Organism: Coccinella septempunctata; assembly: GCF_907165205.1. NCBI lineage: Eukaryota > Metazoa > Arthropoda > Insecta > Coleoptera > Coccinellidae > Coccinella > Coccinella septempunctata. Next base: position 21,788,444 of record NC_058196.1, read on the forward strand.
CAATTCCACTTGAAACTATATGAAATATATCAACAAGGTTGTCTCACCGACGATAGCTTTTGTTATGACTATAGAGCACATAAAACCATCCAGAACGCACGCAGAAAAATAATAGACATGATGCTGTTGCCAATATTTCACACCAAGAAATTATATAATGCTTACTTATAAGGTTGAAAAGGTTCATGTTTGCAATTACCATCCAGATTCTGTATTGAAAATGATCATCACAAGCTCTATTGGGATCACGCGGCTCTCACAGACCGGAAAATAACTCACAATAGACCTGACCTCATTATGCTTAATACAGATGAGAATAGAGCACCATTCATCGACGTGGCAACTACAAATAACGGCAATTTTGAAATACAGAGATCTCGAGGGACAAACCAGCACACAATGGAAGTTAAAAGATATCAAGAACATCCCTATTGTCATGTTATATACTGACCTGTTATATACTGCTCTAGAACTTTAATTGGGCGAAAATATCTAATCCTGCAGAAAGCGATGGTACTAGGGAGGGCAGCGAGAACTGTATGCAAGTACATGGGAGGTGCAGAAGAACATGGAAAAGCCATATCAAGCAAGCCATCGACAAAACCCTCTGATAGTTAAAAGAAGCCTCATGTTCAGAGAGACAATCGGAGCTGTTGGTTGGCTACAAATCACCTATGGAACAGTTGCTTGGGGATCCACAGCAAAGAGTCACCTTGAAAGAAATCAGGAAACTGAAAGCAGGCTGCAACAATGTGCAATCGGTGCACCCTGATTCGTCACGAATAGATAGAGGTATCGATATTTGAAGTGAGAAGCCATCGAAGAGAAGAGAAGAGAAGAGCAGAGAAGATATTCAAAGAAGCGAAGGATCCTCGGAACCAAGAAATCAAGTACTAAGATATTTATTTATTTAATACATAAGACTACAAATCATCATTAGAGTGATGTTCTAGTAGAATCATCAAATTTTGAATAAAATCAAATGAAATAAGGCAAAATGTGTCATTGCAAAATCTTTAACAAATTTATTGAACAATTTGAGAGATTGTTTCCGTTTTACATGTTAAGGTATGTTGTTATATACTATTGCAGCCTGGTAGTAAAGTGAATTTCTGGCTATTTTTCTGATATTATCAAGATGGAAATTGTTAATTTGTCCGGTATGGTAGTTGTGAATGTTTAGTCTTTTTTTCATTTCAGTGTTGAATTTTAGTAGGCCATGCTCGATTTTGTACATTAGTTTGCACTGCTCCACGAATTTTGTGATCTTTATGTTGGGTATCTTCAAGGTGTTATACAACTCAGTTGTTGGAGTGTCATTTGGTGAATTGTATATAGCCTTCAAAACTCGATTTTGCAGTCTTTGAATTCTCTGTAAGTTGTTGATTGTGTTGGACCATATACTAATCAGGTATGTAAGCACTGAATGAATATTCGAGTAATAAATGGACCTTCTTGCTTGTTCACTGAGATAGGGACTGACTCTTCTCAATGCTCCAATCAAAGGTGTGAGTTTTCGTGACAAATAATCTATGTGCCCAGTCCATTCCAGTTTTGTATCGATTTTCAATCCAAGGTATGTGTGCAAATTTTTTTGGTTGATTTTTATTCCATTAAGTGTGATGTCAAGTGGCTTTGTGTTCTTATTTTTCTGACTGAAAAGGAGAGCAACTGTTTTGTCCACATTCAAGATGAGTCTATTGTCAGTTAGCCAATCCTGGAATTTCTTTAGATCAGTCTCGATCCGCTGCTGTAAATTGTCTAGATCCCTACCCTCGTAGAACAACGCAGTGTCATCAGCAAACATGTAGTAAAGTACCTCCAATCCCACAGCTGCGAGATCTTCCACATACAAAAGATACAAAAGTGGACCAATCACTGATCCCTGGGGTACCCCTTTTAAAACCCTTTCCTCTGAGCTTCTTGTAGTTCCTATAACTGTGTGTGGTCTTCTGTTTTTCAAGAATGTTTTTACGAGAGAATAGGCTTCTCTATTTATTCCCATGTTTTCAAGTTTTCTCAGCAGTAAATCGTGGTCAACCATGTCAAAAGCTTTTCGTAAGTCTATAAACACTACAACTACATAATTTCTAGTATCTATGCTAGTACTTATTTTTTGGACTACATCTGTTGTTGCTCCAAGGGTTGAGCTATTACTCTGAAAGCCATACTGATAGTCAGAGAAATTGAAGTATGAGCAAATTCTTTTTTTAATTACTGTTTCTATAAGTTTGGAGAATATTGAAGTGAGTGCTATAGGGCGGTAGTTGTTAGGGTTAGTCCTTTCTCCCTTTTTGAATATTAGTTTTATTTTGCTTTCAAGACATTGTGTCGGCATTGTCCCTGTTTTTAGAGAGTTGTTTATGAAATACAAGAGCTATTTGCTTATTACTGGATATAAAAATATCAAATCATTTGCTGTAATCAGGTCGTCCCCAGGAGAAGCATTTTTCTTAAAATTATGTAAAATTCCCTTCAGTTCGTCCTCTGTGCATTTTTTCAGATATATGGACCTATCAGAGCAGTTCAGCTCGATTTCAACTTCAATTGGGCCCAGCTAAATATGGAATATGGAACGTACTATTAGAAAGATCAAAGTTTCACTCAGCTTTTCAGAATTGAATGTAGATCAGCTGAAAGGATGTACCAATTCGCAACTCCTTACCATTCAATTAGAAAACTAAAACCAGGATACTCACGCTCAAAAAGGCTGCTATCAACTAATACTCCCTTAAAATCATGAATCGTTCACGAAAAATATTCAGAATTCAACGACGTCAATTTTAATTTGTTTTATCAATTCCTCAACTGCACAACCATCTACCGGAAACAGTTAACATCGCCAGTGGAATGATAAATCAGGATTGAGCCCTAAAGCCATCGCACCATTTCTACAATTGGTCCGGAGCATTTCAAATCGACAATATCCTAAATCGGCCCTCGGGACTAAATCGGCTAATTTTAAGGGACATTCAAAGAGCTCTGATATCGCTCGCATAATTGCGAATCGTACCGTACGCCTACGTTATTGCACCGAGCCACGGGCTATATAATTAATTTGCCGATGTAACTGAGGTTTCTACATAGCAGCTGCTGTTCAGCTATGTACGCTGCAGATAACACACGGTTAGTCCGGTGCAGTCTTCGAAGATTGCTTCGATCGATCGGATTTCCAATCTGCAACAGGCATGTTCATAATGGCTCTGGTCGGTTAGGTCATTAAGAAACAGAGTTTGTCCAGATAATGTCAGAAGGGTCGCCATACAGTGGGGACACTTTGAGTTTCCAGTTTCCTTTGATTGGTATTTCGTGAATATAGTACACCAGAGATTATTTCATTTGGTGACTTCGATAATGTTCAGATTGTAGGTTATTTCAACCGAAATAGGTTTTATGAAAACTCTTAAATCGCCATAACGATGCTTCTTTTAGCTGGGTGGAACTCAGGCATCATCTTTTCAACACACTTTCATTTTAACTTGACCTGTATGCATGTAATGGATTATTGCAGAGTAATTTTCAACCATTACAAAAAGGTTTATTAACTTGAGAATTTGCACACGTTTCAAGGTGCGATGACAGTACAAATTAGTCAAAAGTTTGATCGAATCGGAGAAAAAATGGTCGAAGACTTCATCAATTACCTACTAGCCATTAAAATAAAGCGAATTCAATTTCGAACTGAAGTTTCAGAGTTACTGTCAGTGATAGTCGTAAAAAAGAAGTAAAAACACTCATTATAAGAGCCATATTAGAGTCATTCGGGGTAGAGGGTAAGTGTGCGCAGTGCGCATATTTCGACTATGCAATGTAAGAAAGGGCGGTTCATTTGGGTGAAGCAAGGGCGCAGAATCGCCAAATTAGTTTTTCATAGGAGTGCGCCGTGCGACGTTTCATTAACTTTTTATTTGCAATCAATCAAATTCACTAGTCTTCTTGTTAATTTTTAGCATCTCTGCAAATTCTGCCAGGTACAAGTTCCGAGTCCGACAGTGTTAAACAATATTTTATTCGATTATGCGCATATTAATCTAAATATATAACAAAAAATTTTAGGTTCTCTTAGCTGCTTAACTCTATAAGAATGTCAATTCAAATTTTGGCTTACTGGGGAAAGTGTGCGCGGGTAAGTGTGCGCATACATTCATTATATGGGCATTTGTTCAGTGAGGAATAAATTATGACATTGTTGATTTTCTTGGTTAAGACTCGATCAATATTCTCCTATTTGTTCAGAAAAATATGAAGAGCCATCAACAGGGGAATGTATCAAGTGTTGTGTTCACCATCAATGGTGGCACGAACACTAATGCAGTTCTTGTAAAAAAGGGCTTCTTTATTGACAATTAACAGCATTTCTCTAATATTGTAACATTTTGAGGACAATATATTGTAATTTGTTTTGATTGTGCGGTTCACTAAGCACTGCGTTCACTTACCCCGTGAGGGTGCGCACACCCATTTTATGAATATGTTTTAATTTTCCTAGCTCAACAGTTGAAACTGGTTATGGCTTGAAAGGCAAAAGTGCGCACAATTGGCCTGAATGACTCTATCCATCACTTATGAAAAAAAGAGAAAATTAAACGGCAACACAGAAAAGAGGAGACGATAAAATGACAAAAACTATCAAATGATGAAGTGATTGAAGGAAGACTTTATATAAAAAAGTATAAATCCCTACATTCAGAGGAATATACATTAGCTCTATTGCAGAGAATTCGACAATATACTACTGCTAAGTATCGAGCCTCACAATCAGAAGAAGATGAAGCAGCTCGAATACAGAATATACAGGGTGATGCTTTGACTAATAAAAATATTTTAGCAGTAGATTCTTGGGGTCAAAAGAAACACTTTTTTTATACTATACGTCTGGACAATGAATGGTTCAGTACCAAGTTCATCGGATTAGATGCATCAAGTCACTTTTGAGAGAATCATAATTGTTGAATCATGCAATTTAGGAGGAAAAAAATGTAGAGAATCGAGGCAATTTCTTGAAAGTGCTTATGATAGTTATGTTGAAAAAGTGCTATGATGTTTCCCCATTTCATCTCATTTTTAAGACGATTGTTGGAATGTTCGAACAAGAAGATTGTGATGCTCATTATGAAAAAATTCGTGAATAATTCAGACGAATTTTATTGGTCAGATTTTCAGGTATTATTCTATTTTTTAAACCTGTGTCCTAAGTTCCTTCTGTCAGTTGGTATCGAAATGAGCCATTTCATAAAATCGTGTAAGTTACTAAAAAATAATGAGATCAATTCGGCAATTCTAAGTTTCCATTTTCATTACCACGTAAATATCGAACGAGCCCATATCCTAAACGAAACCACATGGTCTAGGATCTATTCCAGTATTCATTTTCAATTGTTTTTCAACTTTGTCATTTTGAAAGTTGTGTATAAGTTATTTTTGGTGAACCGCTTCATTTTGACCAGTTCTACCTTCTGTTGAAGAAATGCCTCACCTTCAAATGCACCCTGTAAATGATTTTATTATATCATCTTTACTACAGATTCCAAACTGCTAACTCTGCGAAATCCCTGCGGAGTGTGGCGTGGCCCGACTCTAATGGTGAGTTCATGCAGAGTCATTAGGAACTAATACCTAAGAAAGAAACCAATCGCCTGGACGGATGGCAAACACGTGCACGCCGTCTGCCAATCAGATTGGTCCCTTTCTTAGGTATTGGTTCTTGGTAACTCTGCATAAACTCACCATTAGGTAATACTGGATTTTCTGTTTTCTAGGTCATTTTGTATAGTCCAACAGATCAAGTTTTCAAATTGCAGTCAAGATTTCAATGACGAATTCTTTATCTGCCTCTATTGGCAGTTCTTTTTGGATTCTTTATTTTCATTCTAACTGTAATACTAGATGAAGAAGTATTATATTTTTAATGGGAATTGATTCATATGCATACCACCCGCCGATATCAATATCAACAAGTGTTACGATCTGAATTGAACTAGCCAATTTGCCATCGTCAGGACATCTAAATGGAGAATGTTCAACCGAAAAAAAGCAGATGCTGACCATGGTTTTGGTCTCAGTTGACCTCGTCAGAGCAACACAAATCCTCCTCCGATGGAAGAACGCTTGGAATTGATGTCTTCTGGGTTTCGATCTGAAGAAATTGAACCGGATGTTCTTTCATAGTGGATTGTCCTGAACATCCAAATCATAGAAAGGATAACGCCTGCTAGATTGAGGAAGTCGAATAATACACAAAATTAATTCAGATACATAACATTCATTGATATCAAATCAACAAATAGGTGGTTGGCTAGTTCGATTTAGAACGTAATATAAGTTGATTCTATATAAACGAGTGTAATGTGTTTATCATTCACCTGCCGACCTGCCTTAATTTTGTTATCCATTTTATGATTTAGGACCAGAGGTATATAGAGTTCAATTTCAAGATGAGTTTAAGTTTGAACCTAGCATAACTCTAACAATTCCTTAGAATTTTGACAGGCTGAACTAGGTTTAATGCTGAACTCGTCTTGGTTTCGATCTAGATGGGACGTTTCATACTGGGTGGTGCTCGAGTACTACTCGATAATACTCAGAAGCAACTGCCAGTATTTAATAAGGGTCTATCAATTCCAAATTCCATGCATTTTTCCATCGGAGAAGGTGTTGTGCTGCTCTGACGTGTTTCAATGAGACCGAAACTATGCTCAGCATCTGCTCTTCTTCGGCGGAGCGTTCTCCATTTAGTTGTCCTGACGATGGCAAATTGGCTAGTTCATTTCAAATCGTTATACTTGTTGATATTCATATCGGCTAGTGGTATGTATCTGAATGAATTCTTATTATTGTATTCAGTGCCTCCCTGTTAAGGCGTCATCATTCCTTCATTATTATATTTCCATTCTTACCATCGGATAAAAAGTGGCGATTTGCTAATACTATCGATGCTTCTTTCCGAAGTATGAAAATCTAAAATGGATTCCATCAAAAAAGGATTTCCAGACCGATTCTGAGTCGCCATGAAGCTGATTTAGATACCTCGTGAAGCCAGATTAACCTGCTAGCGTTATATCCAACCATAACATCAAAGAAATTACTCAATTCATTTCGGAATCCCGACCAAATGAAGCGAGATTATGGTTCGCCAAGCACAATCTTCTACCCTACCTGATCCGTTATTTATTCCCGCACGAAAAAAAAAACCGACCTCAGCCTCGTTCCTTTAATATTTACACAGCTCCCATCCCCAACGCCTGCCTCGCCCTATTTCGTTTGACGGCGCATTACAAATTCAAATTTTATCCATTATTTCATCGTTTATATTCCGAGAGTATTTAACAAATTTCACGGAATATACTCACTTAAGGAGGGAAACTCAATCCGCCCTAGACGGAAATGCTAATTGGGGAGTTGGGGCGAGAAAACAGCTCCGTTTCTGTGTTACTATTCGGTTACACCCTTCATAATTGCCGTAATTGTTTCGCAATTGGAGCGAGCATTCAATTTTTGGGTTGGTCTGCGGCGTGAGCCGGATTTTCGGGAGGGTCAACTCAGCGGGAATGCTGCTCGCGAAATATGAATCTGGAAATAAAATCTGTCTGGTGGGATTTTCGAGGTTGCTGTCTTAATGAGTAGGAACTGTTTGGTGCGAGTTTTTCCAATCTAGTTAAGTTAGTTTGTTCAATGGGTAATAAAAATTAGAAGAAGTTTTTTGTTAATATATAAGCAATATAAAATTTAGATATTCATCCTAGATGCTTAGAGTAAAGCGGGCCCTTCACGTACAGTTTTTCTTGACTCCCGATGCGATGCTCCCGGCGCGTGATTCCCAGAGCGTAGTGTAGAGATGAAACTACACGTGCATTCCAATACAGCACGCCAAATTCATTAATTCCGATATTTTCATGAGGAGCGGCCTTATCTGCATCCGGTTGAATACTTTTGCAGAAATCAATTAAACAATTTTAAACTCCCTGAAATTTCTGTTGGAATATCCACTGCATTCAATTTTCCATAAGCATGGAAAAATTTATATAATTATAAAACCACGAAAGCAATTTTATCATTGTTTCTTTCGATGTTTTACGATATGACTATCCTTGTTGAATTGGAGCGGCGCGAGAGTCGTCCCTTCACGTTCGGTTTTTAATGGCTCCTGGTGTCCTTCGCTCCAGGAATTTAGACTGGTTGGAACGTCTCGCGCCGAGTCAGATGCGAGACGATCCAGGAGTGAACATACCCTTCACGTTCGAATTCTGGAATGGAGTGAAGGAGCGTCGCATCGGGAATCAAGAAAAACTGTACGTGAAGGGCCTGCTTTAGAGAATTTTGGATGACAGGGAAACAGAAAAAATGAATGGTCAATCGGCTTTTTCAAGTCACTTGAATTGAAAACTATAATATTATATTAATGGGAAATACTTGGATTGTTTTCGGAGTAATAATAAGTATGTCCCAGGAAATTGAAGGACTTCGAAAATATTTCCTGAGCAAGGCTGCTTCGTCAGAACTCCATCGAGTAGTTTGTGTTGCTGATAGTTCTACACCGTTAAAGCTACAACAGGACCATTTGAAAACAGTCGAACACTCTGCAGAAAGTAAAATGCAAAAACTGATTGGCAAACCTTTGCATGGAAGGCACCAGAACGAGGTCAACCATGATTACATCGACATATCTGCGTCGAACTATGTGTTGACTTCCGGAAGGTTGTTTCCTGAGACAGAGGGCTTCATGCTTGCCATCCAGGATCAGGTGATTCCAACAAGAAATTACATGAAATATATCGCCAAGGATGCCTCAGTGACGGCCGATAGCTGTCGTTATGGCTGTGCGACACATGAAACTATCCAGCACATCACCGGGGGATGTCAGAAGTTCGCGGGCACGGAGTACAATACATATAGACATGATGCTGTTGCCAAGATTCTTCACCAAGAATTGGCACTAAAACACCAACTTCTAAGTTCGAAAAAGGTTCCTTATATAACACAGCATCCATCCGGATGCTGTGTTGGAAAATGAACATCACAAGCTCTACTGGGATCGCACGGTTCTGACAGACCGGAAAATAACCCACAATAGACCAGACCTCATATTGCTCAATAAGGATGAGGACAGAGCACTATTCATCGATGTGGCGATACCAAATAATAACAATCTTCTAGATAGGCACACTGAGAAAATTTCAAAATACAGAGATCTCGAGGAACAAACCAGAAGACAGTGGAAGCTGAAAGATATCAAGACCATCTCTATTGTAATTTCATCTACAGGCCTGATACCGAAAAAACTACTGGAGAACTTGAGGAAACTTCAGTTGGACGAAAATATCTATAGAGTCATGCAGAAGGCGGTACTGCTCGGAACGGCGAGAACTGTACGCAAGTACATGGCGAATGCGGAGGAACACCGTCTGCGCCGACAGGAAGTACGGGTGGAGCAGGAATCCAACCTACAGCAGGGAGGCGAGGAGCGACCCGGACCCGAACACCACCACGAGCCCGAAAACCTGGAAAGGGTTCCAACAGAGCTTAATCCCTTTGATATCTAAGATATCTGGGATAAGTGAATTTTCCTCTGGAGAGGAGTGTGAAAGCCGCAAGGCTAAAGTCATAATATTCCGTTGAGGAAGTCATAGTTGGGGAGCCGACGATGCTAAATCGGGATTTACTCGAGCGTCGTGGAGACCTAGTGAATTTTGAAGATTAGATGGTAGAAAGAAAAAAAGGTTCTATGATGTACGCACTTTCAGCGGTGGTGAAAGCGTCTGCAGGGTCTCAAAGATGTAAAAAAATCGTCTGGTGTACTCGAGCGTGTCTCTGATAATAAATTCATGTTAATCTGATAGTTTGCGTGGTGGTTCTGGCCGTTCGAAAGAGTTGAAAATGGTTAAAAAAAATTTTTTTCGAGCGTGTCAGATTTTTAGAGGATATGTTAATTGAGCACAACGGAAGCTACTTTTCAAGGGATTGACAATTCGCACGTGACGCAAGGTCAAAGCGGCTCTCTGAAAATGCAAATAAAAATCCTTACTTGTTCATACTCGAGAGTGTCAGATTTTCATACAGATGGTTAACCACGGTGTTGCAGACGTGTTTACTCATTAATCTAACACTGATCATGGGGAGTTTTCTTAATCTGACACATGAAGATGATTCAAGGCATTTTTTTAAATATATCTCCCTTCCTGTACCTCTAAACGTTTCTGTATTCATCATGAAAGTCGTAGATATTAAAATTATATACAACTTTTGTCTGATGCAATTTTGCCTTCTCTTAAGCGTTTTCGAGATACAGGGTGATAAAGGCGAGAAGGTTAGCCACATATGCGAAAGGCCAAGGTCAATGTAGAAACCCAGTTCAATGTACATTAACCGCCATATATCTCGAAAATGTTCAAACGTAGAAAAAATTACTTCGGACAAAATTTGGAGAAAATGTTATGCCCAACAACTTTTATAATGAATGCGAAAATAATTTGAAGCCCAGGGGAGGAGATAATTCAAAAAAACGGATTTTTGTGACCTTTATGGCCAATTTTTATTGTTTCGGCTTGCTGAAACTGTCAGATTATATTTTTTCCGTTATTATTGAATCATTAGCTACAATATGAGAAAAAAGCTACCGCGCTCAAGAATGTACACGTAACATTTTCGTCAAGCTTAAATTTTCAACATGTAATTAACCACATATATCTTAATCTGACACTCTCGAGTATGTACAATGATCTTTTTTTTACTATTCTGACAGACTGTCCTAAATAATTTCCCCTATATAAAGGCCTTATTTTTGGTAAAGCTGCTCTACAGGGTCCAAGGTATCTCCTCTTATATTAATCTGACACTCGAGTAAATCCCGAATTTTCCTCTTGGGCTGCCCAACTATTATACTGTATTAATAAATTCAGTTGCAACGGATCGTTACAAATTGGCGCCCAATGTGGGGCAATTTCAGCTGTAATAAAAATTAAGGCAAAGCTCTGATTGGAGAAGAATCAAGTACAAAAAAACAAACAGATGAATATTTTGGGTATTCTTCTATAGTTTGAAGAATAAATTGATCAGTCGGGATTTTTTTTAGAAAAGTCACTTCTTGAATTGAATGAATTGAAAAATATGGGTAATATAATATATGAAATATGTTTGGAGTAAAAAGTTGCAATTCAGTTGATTGAAACAACAAGTTATACATTACCTAATAATAAATTCAGTTGCAAGGGATCGTAATAGTACCTTTGTTCATTTGGTTAGAGCGAATTTTGTGTTTTGTCTCAGATTGTTATGATGAAGAATTTTATCGGGAGATAATAGTTTGAAATCGTATCCTGAAGATTCAAAATACCCTCCCAATTGGTGAAAGGATTTTCAACCACAAAAGTGATTCATCATCGAAATTAATAATTTATTCAGATTATGAATTATTATTGCTAAGGGTATTGCGACAAACTTCAGGAAGTGATTCTCTATGAAGGAATAATTATTATAGATATCGATTGAAATTTATTCTGGAAGGATTCTGCATTTCCTGAAACTTTTTAGGGTTTTCACTCCCAATCTCTGAAACAAAATCAATTCAAAAATGAAATAAACGATTTGCTCCTGCGTAAATTCTTGCACTAATTTGTCAGGAGCAAATCAACTAGAAAAAATTGTTGCCTGACAATAACATAAAAATAATATTAAAAATAGAGAAATTAATCGATCGCAGATCATATTTGTTCTAATACAGAAGACCACATGATGGATTGGAATAACACTAAAAATTTAATGACGGACCCACTTGGGGAGAGAGCCCACCAAAGTAGCGTAAAGGTGCCTACAGATTACTCTGACGTGGGCCCACGTCATAATGCGCATGATTCAAAAATCTAACATAAGATTTTGCTCGAAAACGTTCAAATTGTTCTAACGTGACATAGGAATGCACGTTAAACGTCAAGTCAGATCAATTTGAACGCTTCCGCGCAAAATCCTATGTTAGATTTTTGAATCATGCGCATTATGACATGGGCCCACGTCACTGTCAGATGTGAAATGTTACAATAAATTCTACTACAGTCGATTGATGATTTTGAATTTCAATCAACCATTTCCGATCTCGATTTGCTTGTTATAAGGCTTCTGCTCCCGAAATGATTTCAAAGTTTTCAAATTCGAAAGCAATACTCCTCTGAGTCTTCTATCGTCCGAGGAAAGTCTCGTCTCGTCTCGTACATGGAATATCGTGTCTCGTCTCGTCTCGAAAACGAGACGAGACGAGACGATACTCTCGTGGGCATCACCTTATACAGGGTTTCCCACGGTCATTTATTTAGTACCGTATCAAAAAAAACATCCATTATTTTATGACCTGATCCTGATAAATCATTGCAGAACTAATTGTCTCAATGTATTTGGTATGTCATAAATAAATCCAATTCAATAAGTCGAGAACGATCTCAACAAATTTGCGAACAAAAACAGGTGTATCGGGACTCAAAATAGATCATCTTTTCTCTAACTATCAGCACAAAGCTCTTCCTTCTTACATAACCGTGTTAGCTGTCAACTCTAAATGAAAAATAAATGTTAGTCCCTACTTTCTAGACCGATCTATCTCCACAATGAAGTATAAATAGAAACTTTCACGACATATCAATTTTGTTTGATGAATATGATGTCGAAGAGGGGAAATTGTTGGGAATTTCATTAAACTCTAAACTAGGGACCGTCATATGAAATTTTTGCGGGAATTCTCCATTGAAAATACGTGATGAATTGCATCGCATATTTCTATATGATGGACGCTATTGTAATAATATTTATCGGACTTTTTTTGTTACACGGGAGAGGGCATCGATGAATATTTATGTTTCTATGATGTTTGATGAATCGGATCATCGTGGAACATATTGTTATGAATATTTGTGACGACGTAAAATTGAACATCATCAATTAAGATGGATTTATTCCATTGCATATTCAAAGCGAATTGTGGAAAACCAGGACATGATTTTCAAAATCCGGAATTTTTATATTTAATGGCGAAACCAAATCTCTAACACTTTGATATTCCTGTTTGGTTTTTCATTTCCAATAATTAACTTCCGGGATAGAGTAAAAAAATCAAATTAATACCTTGAAATGAAGTTTCTTTTAAATCCGTGTTCAACAATCCTTGACTTCAGCCACCAATGGCTGTGCTGACACAGCAACGTTATTTCGAATCTAAAGCAAAAAATGCACATCAGATGGTTTCAAACGCAGAAGTCTTGCAGCGCGCGAGTTGTATAGCAATTAAGACTGAAGTAACGAAGGACCGACTCAGATGGAGCGGTCACATTCTGTGTTTTTGTAGATTTATTCCCGGTAACAGGATGCAGCAATGAATAAATGGATTTCAAATAACATGCAGAATATTTTTTTGAATAGATTTCAGCTCTTTTCCCCTGTTCCCGTTTTGGTAAATTGAATTCAGCAACTTAATCTTGGGAATACTTGCAAATTATCAGTATATGTACAGTACCTATATAAGGAATGAAATTTATTCAAGATTTCAACAGCAATGAATAACTTTCAGATCGTAATTATATCCACCTGTCTCGCAAACAACAAAACAGAAAATCAGAACAATAATCACTGAAACATTCGTCATCCTAAACATTAAGTGCCCTAATTTCTAAGATTCCGAGATATTAAATTCGTTCAGGCCAATTAAGAGCTCGGAAATTGACAAATTGCCCCTATAATGTCACCAACATACTGAGCCATTTTATAAATCGTTTTCATCAAACTATTTTCAGTGGAGGTTAACGAGGAAAACATTTATTTCGTACTTCGTTCCAGAGGCTCAGTTTTCTGCTCAAATGAGAAAATTCGACTTTTCAGGATAGAAAATTTATATTTATGAGGTTGAATTCATTCAGTCCATTCTAACTCTCACAATGGACAATGGAATACTGCCAATTGAGATTTTGGAATTGCATTTACTATGTAGGACTTCATTTCAGTAAAAAGGTCTAGAACTCATAACTTTTATATCACATTATGAATAATACAGACAAAAAAAAATTTTTCAGTACTTCTCGAAAATGATTAATTCGCAATACATTATAGCAATTTCTAAGTCCATTTATAATTCTGCATCGCTGCATGCCTCATAATACAGGGTGTAGTCAGTAACTCTACAAAGGTACACTCTCCATAGATACAGTAAGACCTTTTAAGTACCTACGGATGGACTGTAGACCGTTTTCGGGATCATTGTCTCTCATCAGTACAGTGTAGGGTTAGATATTCCAACTGAAGGAAGAGGTCTTGAACGAAATCGAAGCGACGTTTTCAGAAATTCTCATCACTTTTGCACATGTCCTGCAAAGACGGAATCAACATCGCACTTTCTTTTTAGTTGGGGAGCCCAAGAGAAAAATTCCGGATTTACTCGGGCGTGTCAGATTAATATTAGTGGAGATACTGTATACAGGGGGAATTGTCTAGGACAATTCTGTCAAAATAGTAAAAAAAAAACGATACTTGTACATACTCGAGCGCGTAAGATTAAGATATTATAATATGTAGGTAAAAACATGTTGAAGAGTATACATTCTCTGGATTTGACGATTTAAGCATGACCAAAATATGTGGGATGGCGCCAAATTTGCACAGAAAAACGTCACGTGTACATTTTCGAGCCCTTTTTTCTCATTTTGAAACTAATGACTCAAGATCTTACACTTTCAGCAAGCCGAAACAATAAAAATTGGCCATAAAGGTCACAAAAATCAATTTTTTTCAATTATCCCCCATATAATTTTGTCCGAAGCAATTTTTTCTACGTTTGGACGTTTTCCAGATATATGGCAATGAATAATTAGACTGGGTTTCTGCATTGATCTTGGCCTTTCGCATGTATGGCTAAGCTCCTCGCCCTTATCGCCCTCTAACTCGAAAACGGTTAAAAGTAAAATTGCTTCAGACAAAAGTTGTATTGAATTTTATTATCTACAACTTTCATAATTAATACAGAAACGATTAGAGGTACAAGAAGGGAGAGATATTCTTTAAAAATGCCTTGGTATTATCTCAAAACTATCGGATTAAGAAACCTCCCCTAATTAGTGTCAGAAAGGAGTCTTCAATGTCATATCTGCAACACCGAAATTAACCATTTGTCTGAAAATCTGACACGCTCGAGAATGTACAGGGTGGGCAAAATTCGTTGTCTACTGAAGGGATCTCGAGAACTATAGCAGCTAGAAGAAAACGGACGACACATTCTCGAGCTCTTCTTTCCTTACTATTCCAAATCTGAAAACAGATCCAGCCTAACGGTCATAGATTTTGAGTTATGAACGAAAATTGAGAAATTGTCATTTTCAATGAAACTGAATAACTCGCTTATTTGAACTGGTATTCGAAATCCGTTCTGCAGGCACTTTTTTATGAGGAATTTGAATATGATATTATTAAATTTTTTGATCCAGTCATTTTCGAAATACGACAGGGATTTCTGATTTTTCAAATGTAAACTATAGTTTATTGTTTATTGTTGTTAATCAGGACACATACAGGTAATTAAATACCCAAAAAATGGTCACAATTTAGATTTAAAAAAATAGAAGTACCTTAAGAAAAAGCAAAAAAATGCTGGAGAATTAAAATTACGTATTCAATATTAAAAGAAAAAACCACCACAACAGTATACATCATCTATGTGGGCCGAAAGTCAGAATACCGCGATCAATGGTAAGATGTGATGAAATAACTCTTTAGCCTTGACTTGACAGAAATTGTGCTGAGAAAAAATGGGTCAATTACTTCTTTAAAGCTGTTACATTGACTGAGCATTCTATGAACAGGAGAGTTCATAGTTGAAAGTTCTTTCATCTTGCTGCAATTTTTTTGCTGTTTTGAAAAATGTATCATATGTTGCTATTCACATGAATGCTACACGAGAAAAAAATTCAATACTATTTCCTGCTTTTCGATTCTCTGTTGAATTATAAGTAGGCTGGGTTACCATCTCGTAAGGCTCGTAAGGCTAGCGCGCTCGTCTTTCGGCTTGAGCTATTGTCCACAATACTAGCAAGCCACCCGAGTTGCATAAGCAAAAGCACGAGTGTTGTGGACAGGCCTTTTTATCAGCGAGTTAGGCTAGCCGCACATTGAAGTTAGTGTAGCCTAGCACAGCACAGCGGAGTTCCTACATAGGAAAACTATTCCTGTGCTCTGCCTGAACGATGCCCGCATATGGAGAGTAGCGTAGCCTAGCAAAGCATAGGAGAACTATAGAAAGTTGCTTCTTTGTCCTTAGTTAACAAAAATGTGGATCCTGAACTTACTTTTTGATTCGAAATCAAATTCAGAAAATGGAAATATTTTGTTTTTATATAGTTTGTCCAAATTTCTGCTAATATCCTTCCAGATTACATCTTTGTGTTTTGTACGCATTAAGTCGTTGTTACTCGTATCGTAAATTCCATTTTCATAAAATTTAACGGTTACATTTAAAACAACGTGGTCACTTTGCAGAGGAAACTGTGCGAACACCACAACCGACGCAGGAGAGACAGAGTACTCTGTTACTACGTTGCGTAGGCCTCTGCTCTGCTACGTCCAATATGCGGTGTTCTATTTAATTGCATTTGTTACAAAATCCTCTACTAGGCTAGGCTCTGCTGTACTGTGCTGGACTGCCCTCAATGTGCGGCTAGCCTTAACGCTAACGTTAACGCTGCGCTTAGTTTATTCCAAGTAAGTTATGTGACTTACTACAGGGCTTCTTGAAGCCCTGTAACGGAATTCGGTTCGACATATATAGATTTTTCAAATCACTGCTTTCTAACATGCAATATTGAAATTTACTGAAAGTTTCGGAGTCCATATCACACAATAAACTAAAATATGTTCCGGAAGAAATGAAAAACATCTATTTTCGAGTAGTTCCAAGAGCTCATTCCCCAGTTTCGATTTTACCGATGTCCGGAGTTGGCATTCTCGTAAAGTTTCGTCTCAGGTAATATTCCTGCCTGTTCGTTCCAAGGCAACCATTCAACCATTTTCGAACGATACCGATACAATATCGCGTCATCCATATCGTATTCATCTACGTTCGGAGCAGAAATCCATCGAGTGGAGAATTAATGAAGGAAAAGTTCCCCGACTGAACTACGATAGTGCTTTATCAAACCAACGGAAGAACCCCGACCATAGTTTCCTGTTTTGCTTCGCAATGCACATCGATATATATACGCCTCCTCTCTTACTGATTGTCGACAGCGTCCTTTAATCCTCAGGCATTAACTCCATAGTTGGTATTTCCATTGTTTCCGGAAGATTTGTTCCTTCTGATCGCGAGAGCGCCGAGCGCGATGAAAGGGGTGATTCCGATTGGGGTGAGTCTCTTGAACACATCTCGCGTTCATCTGTGAGATATTAGACGAGGCAAAACAAACTTGGAAATGGAACATCTCACGTGTACCTCGAACTGGATAATTGTTGATCTTTCTAATGTTTACACTGCTCCAAAAATGCTGTGTTAATTCGACAGAAAACTTACTTTTTCTACAAGCGTGCGCGTTCAACCTTTTTCCCGCACGCATTCCAAGTTGCAATGAGTCACTTTCCCAAAGAGTGCGGGAAAAACGCCTGCTATTTCTTTCCCGCACGAAAATGCGTGCGGGAATGGATTAGCAGGGGTTTTTCCCGCACGCAAATATTATAGAGTAAATTAAATTATATCATCTTTCTATGGACCGACCGTCAACGATGAGAAACCCTTAGTAACGACATGCAGAATAACGTCTGTCATTATATAGGAATTAATCAAATGAGATATGATCTGTTTCGTAAAATGGATACATTTTTATATTTCAAGCGCTTGCAGAAAAAATATTGTTCCTAACTCTTGCGGAAAGTGTCTTGCCCGCACTCAACTGCTTACCCGAACTCTGCTTCGCATCGTTCGGGCAACGGCAGTTTCGTGCGGGCAAGTATCACTTTCCGCACTTGATAGGAAAATAACTATTTCGTACTTGAATCAATTTTTCAGTATGTTGGCGTATTTCACTCACACAAAATATGGTCCTCAGGACAGTTTATGGCTGTAGGCGTATGATTTTCTCTGTGTCCGTATGTGCGGTGAAAGGCTATTGCAGCAAGTCATTTGGTGTTGTGTAGCATAAATTATGGATTAACTATAACGAACATAACATGCACTTTTATGAACTCACCAAGAAGTTGATAACGGTCTCCGGGTTTCGGAAAGAATAGTTATGCATCGCAATAGTATCAGTGGAGGTGCTGCGTTGAAAGAGTAAGAGCTAAAACGGTCGCATAAGATCGGCTAATACGATTAAGTGCACAACAAAATCCCTTTTTCACAGCATTCCGAATTACTATCTCATTTCGGCAAGCTACCTAGAGGATAGTTTATGGTGAAACAATCCGGAATAGGTTGAGCAGCTTTAATTTCCGCCAGGCACCCACGACAATGTAGGGAACAATGGCCTGTAAGATATCGTTGAGCACTCGGACAAGAGAACCTAAACACATATAAATGTGTTCACGCATGTCTGTTTTAGTCTGATGGGCGAATATTGATGTGGTCAATGAAAATATTCTGTCCGGAATGAATCAATATGCAGGGCGAGTTTATGACTTGTACAAATATCTTAAGAGTAGATTCTTGAGATCAAAAGAAACACTTTTTTTCATTACCATTTTTTCCGAATCGGCTCGATTTAAAAGATACAGGCTGTTAAAAAACCATAAAAAAAGGTTATTTTTAGTTCTATTTCACAAACCGTTTTATCGAATGAAATGAATTTCAGAATATAGTTTTTCGTTTATTTGATGAATCTTTTTCGAACACAAGATCACTATATCACTCACGTCTTCCAGTTTTTTTCATTATGACCATTACGTTTCATGAAAATACCGAAAATTCAAAAAACTCAGCCCTTGAAACTAAATTAGACGCTACATAATGAATATTCGAATAAAAGTATTCTTCATATTTTCTCGTAAAATGAGCCGTTTTCGAGTAATTCGATGTTCAAAAATTCGAAAAATTCTGTAATTTCTCCGAATGCAACTCTTTTTAAAAGAGCCACAGATGTGTAGTGCCACAGATTTAGCTAGTTATCCTGAAAGAAATATTGTTTTTCCAGGGGTGGCATAGCTCATGATGAAAACTTAAAATGGCTTAATCTTTCAATCAGGGCCGAATTGGAATAATGGTATAAGAAAAAAGTGTTTCATTCGACCTAATGTTAAAATATTTGTACGAGTCAAAGACTCATCCTGTATATTATTATTGTCATTATTTATACAGAAAAAAATATAAACTCGAAATTTCATGATGAAATGGTTTTTCTATCGTAACATCAACTAGCGCTTCATCCATTTCATCTTCATTGTCCTCAACTAGTTCTTCTAGAATTCTAGATATTCAATATCATCATCACGTCTGTAATTCATTTTCGATTCTCTTTCGATCCGGTCCGCCCATGCTTCTGATTTATGGATATTCGTATAGGCCATTCCTCCTTCTCCACGCAGGAGTGGAATTCTAGTCTTTTCTATTCTCAGACATTTTTGCAGGATCTATGCAGAATTATTGATGGTATTTAGTTATTGATCTCTTTTGTTCTATCTACGATATCTCAAGTACTTCAAGGCGTTTTTTAGAATTTGTAATCCATTCCAAAAAATTGGAGAACCAATGATGTTGGTTAGGTTAGGTTTCCGTACCTAATTTTTATGACTTCTATGTTTTTTTCATCTGATCAGATAAGGGAAGGCAGTTCGTTCTTCTGGCGCTTGTAAATCCTCCGGGTTGAAGCCAGTGCATTTAACCTACCTATCTTCTGATTCATTCATTCATTCATTGCTGTATCCCGTTACCGAGAATAAATATACAAAAAGACTCAAAAACAAAACTATCGGTGCGATCACACTTATAATTTCTTAGGGTTACTTGCGACTGTGTGCTCTCCTGTGACTGACAAGACCCAACCGTGACCTACAGATCCTTTCACACTCCGGGCATGGATAGTCACCAACCAGATCTGGCCGCCGCTGTATTCTTCTCGAGTCTCCATTATAACTGTGGACCAAAGACCTCCACTGTGATCTGTCTAACGCTAGCTGTTCCCAGTTATGATTGTCTATATCTGATTTTAGGGATTGATGCAGTATATCCTTAAACCGCTCATACTGGCCTCCTGGTTTCCAAGCCCCCTCTGTGAATTCGCCATACAGAACTATTTTGTGGTGTATTGTGTCTTGCATCCTCAGAATGTTGCCGCTCCATCTGAGTCGGGCCCTCGTTACTTGAGTCTCAATTGTTATACAACTCGTGCGCTGCAAGATTTCTGCATTTGAAACTTTGTGGAACCATAGGATTTGCATTATTTGTCACAGATGACATTGCTGCGTTTGTTCAACTCCAGCTTTCGCTTCCGCAAAGAAGCGTTGGGGGGACCACTGCTTCGTAAACAGCTGTCTTGGTCTTCAGATTGAGGTCGCGATTTCTAAACACTCTGTCCTTTAGCTTCCAGAATACCCTAGTATTTATGAAGCTTCCCAAGTATATGAACTGCTCGACATGTTCTAGAGTTTCATCCTCCAGGCTGATATGTGTTTAAAGGCTTTCTGGCGGACTCACAAGGATTTTGGTTTTGTCAATATTGAGTAGAAGGTCTAAAGCTTCGTATATATGTTTTTAGGTGTCCAACATTATCTGTAGAACCTCTGAGCTTCCAGCGATAAGTGCGCAGTCGTCTGCATATTGAAGTTACGTGATAAACTTTGTAAGGGTTTTTGCTCTGAGGCGCTTCAGGTTAAACAGACCTCCATCAAATCTGAATCTTATTCCAATATCTCTTACAGGCATACTCATGTCAGCAATTATCGAGACAGCTATGGCGAAAATATTGAATAGTAAAGGCGCCAACACGCAGCTCTGTTTTATACCAATGTTAAGAAATGGTCGGTTGTAGAACCATAATGCTGTATTCTAGCGGTGTTGTTGGTATGGATGGAGGCTTTACACACCGCTAAGAATTTTTCGGGTACTCCAAAGCGTCCCATGATTTTCCATAGCGCTCTCCGATTGATCTTCTGATGTCCTTTGAATGTAGATCTACTTTTTATCTTATCACTACTTAATGAGCGAATTCAAGTCGAAGGTGGATCTACCCGCTTCTTGTTTATGTATCTTTTCGTTCGATGCCAAACAATTCAGTTTACCTTCACCCACCTGAAGATGCTACTGTGGTAGCGAAACACGTGTCATTATTAGATAACTCATGTAGGTGAAAATCATGTAATTCAGTTTTTAGTTTAAATGAGGGAGATTTCATAACCCCTGCCACCATAATTAGATACCCAATCTGCTATACGCATTCGCACGAAACGGTTGCGGTTTTTCCGGAAAAATTAAAGCGTCCCCACCTGGTTTTCCGCGTCGGAACAACACGCAGTCTACAGAGTAATTAATAGGCGGCAGTTGTCGCATTCTAATTATAAATTAGACCATTATTGGCACTCCGAAAACGCGCGCCATGTTGCAATCTGTTCTGTTAATAGTAAACAAAGCCAACGTTACGGTGCGAATCTTCGCGTAGCTAGCGTCGTCTATTCTCCACTTCAATTCATCATGATCGTCTCGGATTCACGATTCATCCGTTAGTTTGAGGCCGATTCATCAGAGATGCTCTGGCTCGATTTTCAATCTCCAGCCAACGAATGGGACGGACTAGGTTGGAAGGCACTCAGATTAAATGAGAGCTTAGTCACCAGGGTGGTGATATTTGGAGCACTGCAGCCCCTGCTTATCACACTCACTTATACTCACTGATACTGAGACTCGTTATCTGCTCAATCAAAAAAAATTTTAAAATAAATGGAGTGATAATGCCAAGCAATGAATATAATAATAAGATGCATACCACCCGCCGATATGAATATCAACAAGTGTTACGATCCCAATTGAATTGGCCAATTTGCCATCGTCAGGACAACTAAATGGAGATCGTTCCACCGAAGAAAAGCAGATGCTGACCAGGGTTTCGGTCTAATTTGACCTCGTCAAAACAACACAGCTTCTTCTCCGACGGAACAACGTTGGGAATTGATGGACCCTTATTAAATACTGGCAGACGCTTCTGAGTATTGCCGAGTAGTACTTGAGCGCCACCCAGTATGAAACGAGATCCGATTCAATCCTCTTCAAATCGAAACCCAGACGAGTTCAGCATTGAACCTAGTTCAACCTGACAAAATTTTGCGGAATTGTCAGAGTTGGGCTAGGTTGAAACTTAAACTCAGCTTGAACTTGAACTCTATATACCACTGGTCCTAAGTTATAAAATGGATAACGTATTCAAAAAGGTGAATAATAAACTAAATTAATTTAAAAACGTTACACCTGTTTATAAAGATTGATTTTCATTTTTTTCGAGATACCTCAGGAATCATCAGAGAAATTTGGAACTCATTCATTCATTGCTGTATCCCGTTACCGGGAATAAATCTACAAAAAGAAGAAGAAAAAAAAAATTCGAACAGACTTGTAACTTCTTAGTGCTATTTGCGACTGTGTGCCCTCCTGTGACTAAAGAGACCCAACCGTGACCTGCAGATCCTTCCACACTCAGGGCATGGATAGTCTCCAACCAGATCTGGCCGCCGCTGTATCCTTCTCGATTCTCCATTATAACTGTGGACCAAAGACCTCCATTGTGACCTGTCTAACGCTAGTTGTTCCCAGTTATGATTAGCATTAACTGATTTTAGGGATTGATGTAGTGTATCCTTAAACCGCTTATACTGGCCTCCTGGTTTCCGGGCTCCCTCAGTGAGTTCGCCGTATAGAGCTATTTTGGGGAGTCTTGTGTCTTGCATCCTCAGAATGTGGCCGCTCCATCTGAGTCGGGCCCTCGTTACTTGAGTCTCAATTGTTGTACAACTCGCGCGCTGCAAGACTTCTGCATTCGAAACTTTGTGGAACCATCTGATGTGCATTATCTGTCTTAGATGACGTTGCTGCGTCTGTTCAAGCTGTTTAATATGTCGCCTGTAGGGAGTCCAGCTTTCGCTTCCGTAAAGAAGCGTTGGGAGGACCACTGCTCTGTAAACAGACTGTCTTGGTCTTCAGATTGAGGTCGTGATTTTGGAACACTCTGTCCTTCAGCTTCCAGAATGCCCGTGATGCCGAATTGATACGGTTGTGTATTTCCGTGTCAAGGTTAGCCCTAGTATTTATGAAGGTTCCCAAGTATTTGAACTGCTCGACCTGTTCTAGAGTTTCATTGTCCAGGCTGATATCTGTTTGAAGGCTTTCTGGCGGACTTACCAGGATTTTGGTCTTGTCAATATTGAGTCTAAGGCCTAAAGCTTCGTATATATGTTTATAGGTGTCCATCATTATCTGTAGATAATGAGCTGCTAGCGATAAGTGAACAGTCGTCTGCATATTGAAGTTCCGTTTACACCAACACAACCAACATTGAATAACGCTACTTTTTTGTTTAAGCCACTACCATTTAAGCCACCCTGTATTTCTAACGGTTTTCAATATCCCTGTAGTCCCCCTCCAAAAAGTTCTAATCCTTGTACCGGTAGATTCGGGTGACTTGGGACAGTCCTGTAACTTGCAGATTTCTTTCTTACCATTTATGAGTGAAGGGACAAACTTATAAGATTTTGTAGCGTCTTTTCGGTTAGTTCAACAATTAATTCCTGTTGAGTTCACCGTGACCAGAGCGTTTGAATTGACAGGAAAAATTCACGAATTCAAGAGAGTGAAAGCGCGTTTTTTTATGGCCCTTAGGCCCGTTTGCACCAATCCCCCTTAAAATAAGTACTTAACTAAGCGTAGTTCAAAGTTAATGGACGCTCAATTTTATTGTCAGTTGCACGACTGCGGCTTAACAGAATCTTAAGTAAGGTGCAACTTCATTCTAGTCTGATAAAGCCTTTTCACTGGTTGGTCGGTTACCGATGATCGTTGTCATTTCATTAACCTAACTTTATTGTCCTGTCAGTCAGATTCAAGTAAACTATAGGGTACTCTAACAATTTGTCAAAATCAGCTGAGTGTTCGTTACCGTGGGGCACACAAAGCTTTTTATTATCACCATAAAGAGGCATGTCTGAAAAAGCTAAAGTCTTATCACTCTAATCTAACGTCGGAAAGAACATTTTTTCCAAAAACATGCACAAAACACAAAACATGCGACCAAAACAGCACGCGAATCAATGGAGGGAAAAGCTTGTGTGCCCCACGACAGCGAACGCTTAGCTAATTTTGACAAATCGTTAGAGTTCCCTATTATATTATAATCAAAGAGTGACAACTTTTTGTTGCTGAATTAGCATTATGATTGATAATGAAATAGATTGTCAAATAAAAGGTACTTGACGTTATTAGAAAAACCACAGCAGTTCTGCAGCCAGTTTATGAGTTCAACAAATTATTTAAGGTTAGAATCCCGCCCTTAAATACCTAAGTGGTCATTACAGGAGCGCTTAAATGTAAGGCTAGCTTCAGCCATTTAAATGTCACTTTACAGTTGGTGCAACGTAATTTGAGTTAAGGGTTCATTTTAAGGGACACTTAACACTAAGTACGTTTGGTGCAAACGGGTCTTATACTTTCTAGTGTCCTGTAGCTGTATTTCACTTTGTGCATGTGTAATTTTTTTTTTTGGATACGTGGGATATTGGGATATTAGATATGTCATGAAACAAGGTTGTTTACAAATCAAACGGCAACACGGATCTCATTCATTTATTTTGTTGTTTCATAGGGTGACTTGGGACAATGCCGAATAGATACAAGCGGCGCATTGGCAGCAGGAAATATGCCGATTTTTCGCGGGATATTATTATTTACGTTATTTCCACAAAGAATTCTCCAAAGAATGAAAGAAATCAAAGTTCCCTTGTTTTGTTTAGTTTTTTTACATTTGAGTTGCAATATATTCGTTTCGCTGTAATAAGGATTTATCATTTGATTTCCTTACCGAATTTCAACTATAATATCACAAATTTTAATTTTTTAAAACTTTACACCGTCCCAAGTCACCTATTTCATTTGAGAGTTGAGAAATCAATAGATTTCAACTTGTGTCCCCAGCCTTCCAAATCGGTGGGTGACTTGGAACAAGTATATTTTATTGTTTTCAAAATTTATATTCGAATTCTGCAGCATGGTATATATCCTCATCAATAGTCTGAGTCCTTAAGCATATTCGAACCTCTTTTTCAGATAAAAATAGGTCACCGTTTTGAAAGTATGACAAGTTGAATTCAACAATCTTCCCAAGTCACCCAAGTCTACGGTATATGTAGAAGATTATGTAAGCCATACCAAATTTTTTGTCTCAATTCACTAATGCACTTCATATTTCGTATTTTTCATTGTCAAATCGATTTATCAGGAACCTGTTGACTTGTCGTTTAATATCCTACGCACTAGGTTTCTACAGATTGCTTTCGTTGCCGCGACGTTTTGTCTTCAGAAGCCTCCCAGAGGTTAATAACTTACGTTCTACGGATATTACAGGAATCCGCTTAGGGGATGTTGGAAGTCTAAACCAAAATCGTTCAGCTCGTATTTAATGAACAAAACATCTTTGGATTTTCTAAGCGAGTCATCTGAGATGTTCTTGCATAATTGGCCAACTTAATAAGCTCATTTGAGGTACGGGGATGATTTCGATTCCAGGCATTATCCGTTCGAAATGAGAGACAAACTTCAATACGAATCAGAAGCAGGAAGGCTTCCAAGACAAATGCGCCTCGACTTCGCTTTGTTTCAGAAATATTGCTATGTAATTTTCCTTTCTCCAACTTCAACAAAGAAGTAAACATCGTACCTACTAAAAGACATCGATTGTTTTTATCACTCCTCCCCTATTGGACTTGAACTCCTTGCTCAAATGGATGAGATTAAACTGCAACTTCGATCTCTTAAAATCCGATTTATTGAGAGCTAAATAGGTTAACTATTCTATCTTGAGATTCAGAGCCAAAAATGTCAATGAATATATTTGTATATTAGTGTAAGTAAAAAGTAACGCATGACAATCATATCTTCGATATCTACTATCTTGTAGGAGAAGACTCAAACAGAATATGTTCCGAAATCAGTAGTCTACTTAATTGGAGTTTCTATCTTTCTTGAATGTTGGTGTAGATGGCTAGGGTTGCCTATGCTGCTTTCAGTGGTGCTAAAATAAGGACTCGTTTCCTTAACTTGTATCCTAGTACAGAGTTTGACTCAGGGTGCAACCAGATATACAAACCACTGTGGCCTGCAAAATTCCCACAACTAGTCTTATTTTTTTGGCGCTCTGAAAACATTGTGAATACTTGTGCAAAAAACTGTCTATTCATTCAAGAATTATTGACCTTTTGGGCTGCTGAGGAAAATCGAATTCAAATTGCTAATAGCCCAAAAAGTAAGATTTGTAGTTGTAGATTAATTAAATATAAGTCTATGACAAAAGATATTTTGAATTTTTTAGTTAGGTTCATATTTTTAGGTCAATCAAGCAAATTTAGAAAATAATTGTATCTGAATTTGAGTATTTGTTCGTTTGTAATACTTTTCTAGGTTATATCTATGCGGGGTGAGTTTTTGACTCGTAGGTACAAATATTTTTAAAGTAGATTCATGACGTCAAAAGAAACACTTTTTTCTCATACCATTTTTTCCGATTCTGCCCTGATAAAAAGATATAGCTATAGTTTCAAGAGTTGCAATTCTTGGAATTTCTGGTATTTTTATGGTACGTAATGGTCATCATGAGAGTGCTGTAAGAAATGGGTGATATCTTGTGTTCGAAAAAGGTTCTTCAAATAAACGAAAAACTATATTCCGAAATTCATTTCATTCGATAAAACCGTTTGTGAGACTAAAACTAAATTTTTTTATGGTTTTCAACAGCCTGTATTTTTTGAACCGAGTTGATTCGGAAAAAAAAGGAAGGGAAAAGAGTGTTTCTGTTGATCTCAAGAATCTACTGTTAAAATATTTTTACGGGTCAAAGACTCACCCTGTATATTTCAGTTGGGTCTGAACTTTCAAGGCCTACTGGGATGTCAATAATTTTTTGATGGACTATACAAACAGTCCTTGTTTATATAAAGTTAGTGCTTAACTTGTTCCTTCTTCTGGATCTGACCTATTGTGTTCAGTGTTGACGGCTGACACCACGTGCAGTTTGAGTTCATTTTCGTCGTTCTTGATTCTTTTTGTCGTGATGTGTGAAATCGATAAATCAAAAAAGTGATGTGAAGATATTTTATATCATACTCCGAGCGCTCATAATTTCAGTTGAACAAATCCAGCTAATTGCGCATGTTCAAACTTTGAATTTATTTCTACAGGAACAACCGATATACTTAAAATTAAGGATCCAACGCAATTTGTATTACACATATGACCAGGTAATTAAACGATCAAATTATTTCGTTGATTTTTTTCATTGCCTCCATCACATTATTCCGAATTTCTGAAGGACAGCTGCCCTAGATCAGCACAAAAAGATGATACGATTTTGACTAATCAATTGATTGGAAGTTCAGCTCATCAAGGGAAAACTTATTTAGTTGAACATTTCATTTGGTTCTGAGCTTGCCCTTCGTGGTTGAGATGAAAACAGTTGTTCTTTCATTTCTTTTTTCTTATATTTCCCATTTTCTTTTCCTTGGTCTATCGCATCTAGTTTTCGCAGTTGTGTACAAGAAATATAATACATCACTTTCATCTAAGTAATGGGTTCCTACTTGACAATGAAAGATAACTGTTCAAAACTTCTGTCTGAAAAGGACTCTCTAAACAAACTTGCTCTTTGAAGGAGTTCGATTCATTCGCTCTAAAGTTGTTAACTTCAGACATCAATGGATGTTTTATTGTATCTGGATTAATTTCTATTTTTCATCTGCGTCTATGACGGCGTTATCTTTTTTTGTTGACTTCATAATAAATTAATCCCCATTTAAAATCACCATGAGTGGAGCTTGTTTGTCCTATTGTGACAGCACCTCGAAAAAGTCCTAATTAGAACAGAAATAAGTATAGCGTGATAGCTATATCTGCCTCTGGTTGAATGGTGCTATAGGTACGACTAAAAAATATTAAAAACATCCTAATTCTGACTTTATCTGATCTACACTGCGCAAAAAAATTAACGCACATTATGGAAATCTCAACTTTATTCTACAACTGAAGTTGTTCTCAATGATGATTATTTTTATCAGAATTATGCATGCAGATGTTATCCATTTTCAACGGTTTTCTTCAATACAGATGTTTTTTCGCAGCAGGAATAAAAAAAGATGATATTATCAGATTTTGAATGTATGGCTCCATTCTAAAATGAGTTGTTCTCGATCAATTCTAGTGATCAATAGTTTTTTTTTCGTTTGATTTTCTACACTCGATCGCTATGCAACGCGAAACACGCAATTTGATCCAAGAGGAATATGCCCAAGCGTCAGTTTTGCGAGAAGAAGGGTGGACATACACAAGAATTACAGAAAGGTTTGGAGTTTCCCATACAATAAGTGTGTCCAGAATGGTCTGATAGATCATTTCCTTGTAGAGACATGTTAGATTGATTTTCACGGAATTTTGAGGAAAGCAGTTGGTCAAAAAACTACATTCAACTAATGCCAACGTTTCGTAGATATATTTCTACTTCTTCAGGGCTACAAAAGAGAAATTTACAGATATTAAATATGGCACAAATATATCTGGTACAGTAGTTTTTTGACCAACTGCTTTCCTCAAAGTTCCGTGAAAATCAATCAAATGTGTCCAGAATGTTGCAGCGATTCAGGGAGACAGGTATGAATGTTCGAAGACCAGGACAGGGTAGACCACGGGTAATAACTGCCATTCAAGAACATTACTTGAGAGACAACGGTTTGCAACCGCTCGCCTCCTTCAAATTCAGCTTGAGCAAACTCATGAGGTGCAAATTAGCACTCAGACAATAAGAAATCGCCTCAGAGAATATGATTTAAGGCCTCGTGTCGCGGCAAGAGGCCCAGCTCTTACCCCAGCCCATCGAAGGGCGCGTTTGGATTTTGCGAAAGAGCATATCCATTGGGAAGAGGCCGATTGGGAAAGAGTTCTCTTCATAGATGAGTCTAGATGCTGCCTCTACCATTGTGATCGACGTTCCCTTGTATACAGACGTCCACATGAAAGATATGCTCAGTGCAATTTCCTGAATACTACTGGTTTCGGGGGAGGATCGATTATGGTATGGGGTGGAATATCTTTGACTGCTCGCACAGACCTAGTGGTCGTTGAGAATGGAGCTATGAATGCTGATAAGTATAAAAGGAACATTTTTGAAGAGCATGTAGTGCCATCTGCCCCATAAATTGGTGAAAATTTCATTTTTATGGACGATAATGCCAGACCCCATCGTGCGCGCATCGTTCAGGAGTACCTTGAAGAGATTGAAGTCTCTCGGATGGAATGGCCAGCAAGAAGTCCAGATCTCAATCCGATTGAGCAGGTTTGGGACAACCTCAATAGAAGGCTGAGAAGTTCAGAAAATCATCCATCTACTCTTAATGACTTAGGAATCCAACTCGGAGAAATCTGGGAAGGATTAGATCAGAACATTTTAAGATCACTCATTTTGAGTATGAACCGTCGTTGCCGAGCTGTAATTAACGCAAGGGGTGGAAATACCAAGTATTAAATCACTTATCAGCATTTCAGTATTTCTAAAATTGTTCATTTCTCTTCCTTCACCTAAGATTCGGTAAAATCCTGAATTTTTCTTCCATTTAATGTGTCTTGTTTCGTTCAAAACCTTCCCGAGAGAACATAAAAAATAAGTTATAAAGTCAATGTAGAGTTAACTTTCATTAAAATTGAGATTTTCAGAATGTGCGTTAATTTTGCGCAGTGTATTTGAAGACGAATGCAAATGCCGCTCTTCTCAACATAATACAAAACTTCTTAAGGTCAAACACATTTATTCATTCACATCTTCTGGACTAGGAACCCTCTCCTTCATATCCACACGTGTGAGTAAAAAATCCGAATAAACAGTTCCAAAACTATCAACTCTGGAGAAAGCCACCAACGTGTGAAAAAACATCAAATACGCTGCTGCCATGAGAAAACTTACCAGGAAATTGCTCGTCTACTAACGGGGAAGCGCGTTGGCAGGTAGCACACAGGTTAGAGCGCGGGAGGGAGATTGGAAAACCGCACAAGAGCAGATCCCAAAGAGAACTAAAGCGCGCTGGTTAGATGCAGGAGCGTAGGGATGCTGTGTGTGCATTCGGACCGGCGCTATAAGGACTAGCCTACGTTTAAAGGTGAGATAATTATATCTGACGCCATGCTATAGCCGGCCTTATGTTCCTACGGGATGGGGGAATTTATTCGCGGTTCTATCGCGAGTTTAGCATAATTTTTCCGGAAGAACGGTCGCGTAGGATGAGTTTGAGGAGTTTGGTTGGTGTTTCCTTTTATTCCCGTTAATAATGATGTTTTGAATTCGTCCCGCATAAAATGATAGCAGAGGTAGGAATGAGTTGTCGACAACGGTATTTCAACTTGTTGGTTAATGATTCTGTTTCCTCCCAATCTTCTTTCTATGTGAAATATGGACGCAATACCAACAAAGAACTATGTAGTAACATTTATTACAAATAACAGACCACCAGTATACACAAGGCATATCAATCTAACGTTTATACAGGGCGTTTCTTTGGAAATTCTTGAATGGCGAATAAAGAGCACCGAGGTGGCTCCGTGTAACTCAAGAGTGATTTTTGACAAGCTGAATATAGTTTACAACTCTTTGTTTATGCTTAATGTCTAGTAGGTGTGAAAATATAAAAATTCGGTACAGGTAGTTGTTTCAATTTCTATTGACTGATCATTAATCTATCATCGTATAGTTGCCTGGTTTTTATGATTGGTTGATAATATTCGTCAGTTTGTTAGTAGTTTCTTGTAATGATTCATCACCGTGACTTGATGTCGCTGTAATTTGTTGATTGCGAGGTCTATTCATTTCCGACTGTGTTCTTTAGTGCTAGGAGTGTTTCAGTTAGTATTTCAAATTTTTAACCAACATTTCCATACCTGTTACATGCTTTGACTCGGTCAATTTCCAATGTAATATGAAAAGTTCAATTTCATTGATCTTGATTATATGAAATTCTCTGTGTTGGGTGGAGAAGGAGATTTCTATTTCTCCTTAATTTGTTTTTGATTCGCACACTGTAACATGGAGTGTACAAACGTGGACATGACAATCCTTGTATGTATTTGTATTTTTTAGCCTTTGGAGAAGAAGGGACTCTATCCTATGGAACGTCGGCTTAATTTGGATTTTGTCAATGAACGAGTCCAAGTATATTTTAGCACTCGGTTGGCCATGAAATAATTTTCTCAAGTTTTTGTAACTAGAACGAAGTAAGGTTGGCACTCATGAAATGTTGTTAATGGCTGTATTCGGGTTCGGCTTTTGGACGGTCCGAGAATTGTTCTAAAACTGCGCAAAACTCTTGCGCCCTAGTATAAAATCCTCTACGCAGTTCTAGAACTATTCTCGGACTGTCCGAAAGCCGAACCCGAATACAGCTAACGTTATAACGCCGTTGCCACAATTAATATCAATTAATATTACAAAAAATGCCGAAAAAGATTGAAAAAGAGAGAAGACGGGGTTTTAGGACGTGCTATTTAGAATTCAGGTCCGCTCATTCAAAAAATAACCCTGATATTTCAAAATCCGCAATATATCAGACGGTAGCGAACATATTCAATGTTTCATCTAAATCTAAAAGACTAACATCCAGTTTCATAATCAAATTAAACGTCACTTTAAGCTTAAAGCTTCCTTTACTGTCATTTTTAGTAGGGTTAAAGGAGGCTTTAAAATTAGGGACTTTAGGTTTGATTATGAAACCGGCCGTTATATTTTAGCTGAATGTTTCCAAAATCAGAAAGATTTTGAATGGAGAGAATGACAAAGAATCTCCATCTATTGGGAGACCCAAAAAAGTGGTGGCATTTGAGAATTTTATTTTAGGGTGAATGAATGCGGAATGTTACTACATGATTTTCGATGAACATCATCGTAGAATAAGTTTCCAGAACAAAATTTCCATTTGACTTGTCCCATACATTGTAAATGTCTTAAGGGATCAATAAATATACAATCATTATTATTATATCAAAGTATTAAAAATAAACAGCTATAAATACGAGCCAGTTGTCCTGTTGATTGTTAATTCATGAGAAATTTTTGTTTGAATATGATGAAGTTCCTCCTGCCTTGAAACTTCCTTCAATTCTTTTGACTTTCATTGATGCAAGATAATTTTTGAAGAAGAATTTAACATTCTTGTAATTATCCGAAAATTTTTTCGAGAGACACCCATTTCCAACCACTGCATCATATGCATTTTATCTTTGCGTTAATATTTTTGAAATCTACAACTGATGTAACGTATTCAAACTTTAGCCAAATAAGATAACCAATATTAAATCTCCTTGTTACTGCATATTATGTGTTAGTATTTCAATTTTCTTCCATAGCAGAAATAATATATTTAAAAACTGATCTCTTGTATTTTTCATGCAAATAACTAGATTTGATATGCCTTCAATCAGTTTGTATAAACGACAATTATGTTCGTTACATATTTTTCGACTTCATATTTTCCGACATTGTGATTAAATACGTAATTACTGAAAGTTTTAAGTAGAACGGACAACATAGCGCTGATTTAAAACCCAAAAATGTTTTGACAAGCGTCCTAATCCCACATTTTCGTACTATACAGACTGGAATGTGTCAATTTTTCGTGGCGAACCGAGTGCTAAAATGAAAGTGAATAGAATATATAGGTACCTGTGATTCATGGGATTGCAGTTTGCATATTTCAAAATAATTGTCTTTGTAGAGGTTTCAGGACAAACATAGATAGGAACTCTCCAGTGGCCAGAATGTGTGAATTCTTCAATAAATACGTTATTAACTTGGATATTTTTGTTTTGTCCTTGTCTTCCTTCAAGAAAAAGTGTGAAAGTAGTTTTTGTTTTCAATACACCTCTTTTTATTAGTACTTATTTAGGAGTGAAACTTATTCCAATAATTCATAACTGAAGTCTGTCTGAAAAAAAGGGGCTGTACAATGTTTAAAACATGTGGTAACCATTGAATTCCCCATAGACATTCAGGTTGAATTCATTCGAAAAATTAATAAAAAAAAATGAATTTTCGTCGAGGTATGAGTTGTGTTGCTCTACGAAGTCGAAGGAGACCGAATCCATAGCGAGCATCTAGTCTCGACGAAATGGTATTTCTGTTGATCTATCGAACCCATACACCAACTCATATCTTCTTTAGTTTCAGTATTTTATTTCAGGATTTCTTTCGGCTCGAATTGCTTTCGCTCATCAATCTCGAATAGAATGGATAACTGGAATACTGAACAGTCAATTGTATATTTATAAATACAATACAGACTGAGATAACCTACTGAATTCGAAGAGTAATCGACCAAGAAAACAGCCTCGGCACCATTACGTGTAAAAAAGAAAAGTTGGGAATTCCTTAATTGATGTGCATTACAGAACAAAAGAATTTCTAATTTCTATTCCCAGAATAGCTTCAGAGGGGAAATGAGATCGTAGTTCGAACGTTTTTCGGATACATACACCAAGGTCATTACTATACATTATGATGCAATGCAGAACTATTATAATTATTTCCGAAGGAAATGTCCAGGATTCTGTTCAAAAATAGATACTATAGTTTCTACCGCTGAGAGTAAATTCGTATTTTCGTCATGAAGAGATAATTAGTTTACAAGTGAAATGAATAGTAACTCAGCAGTAAAATAAGGAGTTTCATAAGACGTTGCTTCAGGCAATACCGATACAAACCTATAGATGTTACTCACCTTGACTCTGAGCGAGCCTTCGACAAGGTTCCACGTAGACTCAACCAACTTGTGGCACCTTGGAATTTGAGGAAGGCTCCTCATTTTGTCATGTGCGTATGGGTGAATTTTTTTTCTAATTCAAGACCCTTTATGAGTGGTTGCCCCCAAGGATCTGTTCTAGGTCCACTTCTGTTCATTCCATTCATATAGGTCTTCAAGTCTTTCAATCTTATACTACTCAATATCAAAAAATGCACTGTCTTACAAATTAGAAGGCGGAATCCTAGTGTACATCATTATTGGTGCTCCATTCCCTCATCGTTTTACTGATTTAGGCGTCACCAAAACAGAAGATCTCCATTTTTCTTCCAAATCGAGTTTTCCATACCTGGAACCTGCTCCACATCATAGTGCTGAATAATGGTAGTGTGAATTCCTTTGAGAACTATTTGGACCATTTAAATTTACTTCAGTTTGGATGAATTTTAGTCTTTTCTTCTTTCACTGTAGCAGATTTTCCGTTGATGTGTTCATTGAATCTTATAGATTACGATCTTGACTCTTCTCTCTCATAAATAATAGTAATGGATAAATGTCGTCTTCTCAATATATCGAAAGGCAAAATAGACCTGACCGGTCAGAAAAGGTCTCCAACAGAGCTTAAATTTTCTGATATCTGAGATATCTGGGATAACTGAATGTATCTCTGGAAAGGAGTGACTGATGAAATAATGAAATGAATACATACTTACTCATTATTATTTTTTCCTGTAATAATATAAACAGGAAAAAATTTCAAATATGTTATATCTTTGTGTAATAAAACTCCATAGTTATATGAAGTCTTTCTAACCTTGTTCGAAAAGAGGTCTGCCCCTAACTTTGAGGTTTCAGTAGACTGCACTCTCTTGCACCTGCCTATCTTTGCCTCTGATTATCTAACATATTCAACAGGGTAAAAAACGAGGTTTTACATAAAACTCAAAAAAATATCAACTGAAAATTATGGGACAATGTCTAACCAAAAAGGTTCTTTAATATTCCCCGAAAGAAAAAACATAAAAAGATAATAAAAATTTAATTCAGATGCATACCAACCGCCGCCGATATGAATATCAACAAGTGTTACGATCTGAATTGAACTAGCCAATTTGCCATCGTCAAGACAATTGAATGGAGAACGTTCCACTAAAGAAGAGCAGATGCTGACCATGGTTTCGGTCTCATTCGACCTCGTCAGAGCAACAAAGCTTCTTCTCCAATGTAAAAACGTTAAACGTTACTAAATACAGTCAGACACTTTTGAGTATTATCGAGTAGTACTCGAGCGCCACCCAGTACGAAACGAGATCCGATTCAATTCCCAGACGAAGACAATGGCATATGTCCCATATTTCCTCTAATTCAGTATTCAGCCGGTCTGCCTAATGCAGACAATGTGCGTGTAAGAATTGAGAAGATGAGAACACGTTCAGTTCACGGCAGAATTGATACCAGCGGTAAAATAATGAAGTTATAACGCATTTGAGTCAATGAATGCAATAATAAAGATGAAATTCAAATGCATATACCATCCGTCGATATGAATATCAACAAGTGTTACGATCGGAATTGAACTAGCCACTTTGCCATCGTCAGGACTACTAGATGGAGAATGTTGCACCGAAAAAGAGCAGATGCAGACCGTGTTGTCGTTCTCATTTGACCTCAGAGCAATACAGTTCGTTCTCCGAAGGAAAAACATTGGGATAAATTAAAAGAAAGGATTAATAAGGGTCCATCAATTCCAAACCTTATTCCATCGGAGAAATAGTTGTGTTGCTCTGATGAGGTGAAATGAGGCCGATACAATGGTCAGCATCTTCTCTTCTTCGGTGAAACGTTCCCCATTAGTGGCAAATTGGCTTAGTTCAATTCAGATCGTAGTACTTGTTGATATTAATATCGGCGGGTAGTAGGAATCTGAATTTACTATTTATTATTGTATTCATTGCCGTAAGGCGTTTTCACTTCATTGTAAGAAGATAAATTATTCTGAGTGCCCGATGCGAAACACGTCCTCCTGAGGACCAAATCTTCGGCCCCAGAAGAACCAGCCCGAACTCAATAATTTTAGTTATTAAGGTTTCTTGTTTCATTATGGAAACTCCGTCTAAATTCCTCCACTTATCCGAGTTCACCGCAAACCGTTTTCCGTAGACAAATTTTTCAATGCCCCCTGTAACCCCCACGTCCTGATTATAAAGTTCCTGTGCACGCACGAAGGCCTGAACACGTTCACACGTGTCGTTTTACATTCGGTCGAAGAAACAGAGCGCAGCAAAGACTGGAAGAGAAGCGCGAGGATTAAAACAATTTACAGGGAAATCATGTCATGTTAATTGGGTTGAAGGGTGCGGCTTATATTCAGTCACGTATACGGGAAATCCGCTAGAACTGATACTTTCAGAAGCGCCCTGTTGATTCACCTTCAATGGGATGTGATATGGGGTGTTAACCCTTACAAAGCTCGGTTGGTTTCCTTCCGTCTTGTGAACGTTAACAAGTTTAATGAGGCGAATGTAAGTTTGCGTCAATTTTCTTCGCCAGGGCAAGCAAATTTTGTCAAGTAGATAAAGATAAATGGAAATAATGTTCAAAAACACAATAAGCACTAAGCCATACATGGAGCTGGATAAAACATTCTAGGACGGAATAAAAATATCAAAACTGCCTTTTTCTTTCAAAATGATTATATACCGGGTGTTTAATGAATGCAGATTCCTTGTCCGAATACAAAAGAAGAAATATGGGCCAAATATAATGCAGCCCTTCTGAGATTTCATATCAATATTAATATTGATATGAATATATATATTGAATATATTGAAAAAATTTTGGTGTTTTCTGCATTTCATGGCTGTTTTTTGGAATAGTTTGAGTTTGAAGTATGAGATCAAAAGATTTTTTCTCCAAAAACACTAACAGTCCAATGTTTCAAGAAATGAGGTTTTCAGCTGCATATTCCCATCTTCCAAGAATGGAAGGTGGTTTTAAGGGGTGGCATTATTTGATTTTTGATAGTAAACGAGGAGGCCAGAAACGTTGTATTTTTTCAGGCATATATCATTATAATAACTGAGTTGTTCGATCCATCTTTTTTTTTCTTGAATTATTCTCAGGATTACAAGCTTCTTATTATTATACCACACAGTAGCTGCAGTTTTATCATATTATGAGGAGTTAGTAAGAAGGATGATGACCCTGCAGAAAGGATGGTTGATTTTGAAAAGGATATACGACGTCATATGTGTCACCTAGAAAAAGGCCCTATACCTTATATGCGAAACTATAGGAACTACCTATCGAAAAAATTCTTGAGTAAAATTTGTTCTGCATAAATCGGACTTCAATAATTCGCTAATACAATACAACCAACCCATTTGTGTACACATGCAATACAAAGTTCCTTTTTTTTAATGAAACACCCTATATTTCATTCGACATTTGAAACTTAAGGAAAAAAAATCGAATATATATAGTTTTATGGGTATCAGATTGCCCGTTTCGGATTTATTGATAATTTTCAGCAAAAATGGTCAAAAATTCGAAATACTATAAGTGGGTTATCTTTCTAACTTTTAAATTTGATTTTTTTGCCAGGAAAAATTAGGAATATCTTACTTCAAGCCCTTTTCATAGAAAGATCATTATCGAGAAGTCTAAAGCAGTGGTGCCACATTTTTAAAATGCATCATATGCCCTTTTTCGTCAAATGGACACCCCACGATACAAAAATAATAATTTATTAGTAAGAATGTATAATAATTATGTTTCCTACGCCATTTTGCAACTACCATCCAGAATTTACTATGGTAGTTGCGAAATGGTGTAGGAACCAGTACTTTAGTTTCCTTCAACAAGATGAAACTTTCGTTGGAGAAAGGGAGATAGTGAAAGTGTTGGAGCTATCGATTTACACAGCATGCTAGGTAACCAACGTTTTTCAAAATTTGAATGTGGATATTCTGAAACGAATTTTATCTTAGAAGTGGAACTATCTTGAAATCAAAAATCGTCATGTGAGAGGAAAAAATTCTTTATAAATAATGATCAGTAATCCCATGATCTTTTCTGAAAAAGGGTATTGGGAGGATCGCCTTGTAAAAATAATTCATTCTTTTTCAATCGAAGAAAGGATAATCTACACAATCATGAAGAGCACAGAAGAGCCTCAAATTTTCAGTAACGTATGTGTATCAACCCCCATAAAAGTTTTTAGCCAATTAACAAGAGCCAGAGGGCGTTAGTAATCAACTTGATGGGATGGAGTTTACACATTCTCAAAACTAGTTAATTGGTTCTAAAAGTAAAGTGAGTCGGGACTGTATTAGAAAGTTTTAATTTTCGAAAGCCTCTCGTATATTCGATAAATCCGTATTTTACTGCATTTTCACTCGCTTTACGACTACACAAGCTGCATAACCGGACTCGGCCAGTTCACGTTACCAGAAATGCTTTATAGCCATGCAAAAATGCTTCGTTATGAGCCAAAAGGATTATCATGCTAATTTTTCATACGGAATATGTCGGGTTATTCTGGCGATAAAACATTACTTTTATATCGATCCTAATTTTTCGTAACAAACTTTTTTACCACTTTTAAATTTCCACGTATTACGACCGACATTTCAATAATAAATAACATGACTTTTTTCGTTTATTTTAAGTGCAGATTTATTGAACTAACGTACAGGCTATTGAACATTTCAACGATAGGTCAAATATCCAACCCTGATCGTTTAGAAACATAAACTCCTAGTTATTACTTCAGTAAATAGCAAAACGATGTTCAACAAACGAAAGTTAACGAATAATTATAGATAATAAAGCCTATCATATTGTTCCTTTGTGGAAATTCTCTTAATTATAGAATTTCCCCTGAAAATTTCAGAAAGTAATATTTGCAGGTTCCTACCTAATGTAACGTTCTCAGGTTCAATGAAATTGTCTTCTTTCTTGACGTCTAATTTATTCACACAACTACTACCTACTTAGCACTTTGTAGCTCTTCCAGATATATTGTTCACTCGACACTAATTGCCCTGGGGTCCACTGTGTTTATCTTTTATATCGATAGGTCCCTAAAATGTGTAGGCTGTAGAGTAGAAGTCGAGCAGTCAACAAGACGCGAAGGCATTCCATAATCTTTGGAATGCCAGACTGATCTGTGAGGAAGATTCTGCATAAGAATTTGTCATTTC
Source organism: Coccinella septempunctata (assembly GCF_907165205.1). Lineage (NCBI taxonomy): Eukaryota > Metazoa > Arthropoda > Insecta > Coleoptera > Coccinellidae > Coccinella > Coccinella septempunctata. Next base: position 21,827,605 of record NC_058196.1, read on the forward strand.
ACCTGTATAAAATCATGCTAGTTCAGGAGTTGCGTGATACAGACAACGTGAACCTCGAAAATCGTTCTGAAGAAATGATTCAGTGCATCTCCACAAAGAGCAACTTTTTACAGTAAGTAGGTAGTAATGAGGCACATTTTCACCTTTGTGGAACGGTGAATAATTTTTTTTTTCAGTTCTGAGCTGCAGTTTATGCTCTTCAACTTCATGAAAGACCTAAAGTCACAGTATGTTGTGATGTGTCGGAGTTACAACCCTTTACTTTTTCCAGGAGGAAAATCTCAACGTCACGGTAACTTCCCAGCGTTACCTACGTTTCAATTTTGGAAACCTTCTTACAGCCTTGTGAAGACATTTCCTCGGATATCTCGAGCGCAACTACTCAAAACTACGGGATTGTCGGTTAGAAGGAAACAAATCACGACGTTGGGAGACTCTGCTTCCAACGAGTTTGCACGCCAGCCAGAAAATCGTACTCCCAGAAAAGATAAATCTAATTGGGATATGGGAAAAGGCACACTTGCTCACCATTCTAGTTCCTGCTTTCAATGGATGGGTTTGCACTCTAGCCAGAGAATCTTCTTTCAGAAGTGGTAGAACTAGGTATAATAAGGGGTTGAAACTGAAGTTCCCAACTAAAAGTACAGAGTGCTGTCTTACCTCGGTCTACGGAAGTTCTCTGGCACTAGACTAGAAGTTATTGTTTATTATCTAAGTAGGTAGTTATAACCCTAGAGTTTGAAGTTGCTACTGTTCTGTTAATATATATGACAGATCTAATAAAGTTAAGAATTTTGACAAGCTGTCATGTTAACAAAGATAGCACTAGCAACTTCAAACTCTAGGGCTATAATCTGGAGAGAGAGAGACCTTCAAAATGAGGTATCAGTCGTCCCCCCTTACCCTTACAAAAACCAGGGGTGGCACTCACCCCCGCTCAGGGGGTGAAGCTAGAAGCAAGGTAATATGCCTAAAATGTGCCCCTCTTAAAAGTAGATCGACGATTTTTTGTTTGTTTTGAATCCCAGTGCGATCTAATTATTCTTTTATTTTGGGTGGACAGTAATGCAATATGTGAAATGTGCAGAAGAGTAATATCAATAGGTACCGGTTAAAATCACGGTGGCTTACCTTAACTCAAACGTTTGAATGGAAGCAAATTCAATCACTCAGCTTTAAAACCAAAGAGAAAATCGGAAACTTTTTCGACCAAGACACAGAATGCAGGACTAATTAAAATGAATATCAAATTTTGAATCGCTACCAAATACGGAATCTCAACTAATTACAGACTCGAATTCACTCAGCACAGACTTAATCATAATCAACACTAGCTATCGCATAAATACTCAAGACAGAAAATTAATCAGAATTAATTGACCCGAGGGGGACATCCCCTTTTATACCAACCGGTAGGGTGTGGAAACGGAATGTGTCCCAAAAATCGAAGAAATTCGCGTCGATGAAAATGTCTTGTCTCTGGCTTATCGGTACTAGAGAACAAATAATCGGTCCTGTATATTTACGGTTTCGAACGATGTCGGAATCCTGAATTGAAATTAAAAGTATACCGATTAAAATCAAAATGATCATATTAATCTAAAATGAGGGTGAATTTTTGTAAAACAAAAGAAACTTCATTTATGCCTTAATTGGAAAAACTTGCTCAAAAACAAGATCTGGGTTCAGCAGGATGAGGCTACAGCCCACACAGTTCAAATTTAATTGATTGTTTTGAGACAGATGTTCCCAGGGTAAATGCTCTCATTGAAAGGGCACATGGGGTTTCCGGTGTGCTCACCTGATTTGAGCACCTGTGACTACTTTTTTGGGGCTACTTTAAAGCTAAGATCTTTGACCATCATCCACACATCCTGCCACGACTCAAGCAGCGAATAACCGAAGAAATCCGGGCCATACCGTTCGCTATATGCCGAAAAGAACTCAAAAACTTTAGAAATTATATTTCCGTTTTTCTCTAACTTTTACAATTTTCATTGTATATATATACTACAGTGTCTCCTTTACGCCAAGGACAATGAAACTCATTGGGTTAAACTGTCGAGTTCGCATGATCACAGAACACGTAATTCACAGTTACTCTTGGTTCCAAAACATCGGACTCGCAGTTTCGAACGCTCTCCGCTATATCAAGGTATAAAATTGTACAATCATTTGCCTTCTTATGTAAAATCATTGAACAAACAAATGTTCAAGAGAGAAATCAAAAAAATGTTGATACAAAGATGCTTCTATTCTGTTGAAGAATTTCTATCTAATCCCTTAACTTAGTAATTAATTGATGTAAATTGTTTTCAGATTGATATTCTTGTACTTGACTTGTCCTATACACTTTCTTGTGTCCTAAAGGATTAATAAATTATTATTATTATTATTATTACTATCATTATAGCCCTTTAACATTGTGAATAGGCTGTGCTGCAACCTACACTTTGGCTGAATGCAACTCTATTCAAAAGATCCACAAATGTTCATGGAGTGTCTTAGCTTCAGCTTTTTATTCTGAGTGGAATTTTGTTCTTCCAGGGATGGCATATACGAGGATGTATTGATATCTAGTTAGCCTAGACCAGTTCCATGCATGAAAAAATATTGCGTTACCATAGGAGCGAACAATAACTCATTAGAAGTGTCAGTGTTAAGTTTGAAGTCAAAAAAGTAAACCAGACTTACTTACAATAAATTAGAAGAAAGAAGATATCCACCGAAATTGTGAAAATCGAAAAATTGGATTATCGAGCCAGCATCAATTACCTGTATTTAAAAGGGTTGAGAGGTAAGCAGACTTACGAAGACATGCTCAATACCCTTGGTGATCAATATTCTTCGTATGCCACCGTGAAAAATTGGACTGCAAGCTTCAAAAGAGGTAAATTTTCCATTGAAGATGATGAGCGATCGGCAAGGCCAGTTTCTGTGTCAGTCCCCGAAAATATCGATGCAGTTCATGACATGATTTTATCAGACCGTCGAATTGGGCTAAAACGGATATCTGAAGAACTGAATATTTCATACGAACGCATCCATCGTATAGTTCACGTCAATTTGGACATGAGAAAAATTGCTGCAAAATGGATCCCCAAATGTTTGAATGTTGACCAAAAGCGTGCAAGAGTAGAAGCATCGTGTTCGATCTGTGCTCGATTTGAAAACGATGTAGACTTCTTAAACCGAATTGTTACTATGGATGAGACTTGGGCACATTTATACGATTCAGAAACGAAGCAACAATCGATGGAATGGCGACACTCTGGTTCCCCAAGACCTAAGAATTTTCGTGTCAAAAAATCTGCTGGTAGAGTTCTTGCTTCAGTTTTTTGGGGTTGCCTTGGAGTAATCATGATTGATGTTTTGGATAAAGGTAGAACAATATCCGGAGATTACTATTCGACATTACTGACCACTCTACAAGAAAAAAGACGCGCAAAGCAAAAATAGTGCCAAATACCTAGGTGTTGAGCTCGACCACAAATTGTCTCTGATGAATCACACAATACACAACAAGAAGAAATGTATCAACAGGAGCAAGCATTTTAGATCCTTAACCTACAAGAACAAAGGAATAAGCACCAAAACAGCGGCTCATATTTATAAAACAATATGCCGCCCTCTGTTGGAATACTGTCATCCAATCTACATCACCAGTAATAAAACTCAGGGGAATCACTAAAATGAGACACCCCAGGAACTCCTTGTATAACCCCCCCAACAGCCTGTTATACCAGGTGACTAAGATAATACCAATTGAAGAAAGAATAAAAAATCTCTGGAAAAAATTCGCGGTAAAGCAGAGTAATACTGATATATTGAAAACTGCATTGAAAGAGATCCAAACAGAAGACCCAACAGAAAGACACCGCCGAACACCATATGGGAAGAACTCCAAAAGTTGTCCGCAACACCATAGTTCACTATTCATAAAAACCTATTTTTTTTTTCTTTTTTTACATTTGTATGCAATTAATTTTTTTCAATATTTGTTAACATACCATATTTTGTTTACAAAACTGGCTGAAGGACTACGGTCGATGGCCTTTTGGATTGTTCCAATAAAGAACTGTTGATAATAATAATAATAAAGCTATCCAAAGGTGTTTTGTTTTTGCAGGACACCGCCACTGGACACAGATCTCATGTTGACAAGCTAAAAATTGGTGATTTAGGGTTTGAATTACTAGAACACCCCCCTTATTCACCAGATTTGGCTCCATCCGACTCTCATCTCTTACCTCAACTGAAAAAAAGTTTAAATGGTAGAAAATTTTCTTCCAACGAGGAGGTAATAAAAGCTGTGGTGGTCTGGTTTGCAGAGCAAGGAGAAACATTTTTTTTGAAAGGTATAGAGACGTTGCAGGATCGCTGTAATAAATGTATTCAATTAAGAGGAGAATATTTTGTTTGGTTCTATAGTAGGCAAAGAATTTTTCAATATATCCTTGTACCATTATGAACACTTGAAATGGCTATATCTTTTTATCTAGGCTGAATCTGAAGAAAAAATAAATAAGGGTTTGAATCTAATGTCAAAATATTTTCACAAGTCATAGTTTCACCCTGCAAGTGCAAAAAAGACGTATCCTACATTCATATATTCGATCACGATAACAGCCACCAAAAACTACAACCCGTGATGACCATTTAAATCATCCCATCCAATCCCGTCGAACAAGCGATAAAAATGATACATCCCGGCTCTCGTAACAGGCGACCGACATTTTCGACCCCGGTTAATCCCATATTTCCCCTGTGGAAGCGACCTGATCCAGTTCAATTAACACGTTCCATTCTGCATAAGCCTCTCTCGACGGCATACGTCCGACCAAGCGTGCACTTAGGTGCCAACGAAGAATCGATACGTGTGTATTAAAATGCAACCGACCGAAAACTCATCCTGATGCCGCAATAACAAAGCTTATGATGGTGGTGGGCCGCCCCCCGCGTTATCTTACAAAGGTTTGAGAGGGAGGATTTCATTATAATCTGGCCTTTCGGAGGCCAGTGGACGAAATGAAATGGAAGTGGATTGATGCTTTCACGGTAGACTCGTTCGCAGCAGATAACGGGTTGTATCGGTGATACTCCGTTCGGTTGTCCGATGCGTCCTTCACCTTATCACCTGGATGGGTTGGTAAGAACTGGATGATGGTGCGCTTCGATTGGCGTCGTTTCATTTCGAAATAAATCATTAATTCGTTCGTTCTTGCGAGCGGATATATAGGTTACAGGAAAATATAGGATAGATTTCTATATTCTCTTTAGTTTGTAACGCCTTTTTCTCGGCGTACTCGAGCGCCACCTATTCTTTGAAGGGAAAATAGCAAACCTACCTTGGTAGCTACGAGCCGAAGACAAGGTTCCTAGGTGTCTGGGGTATCAGCGACAACCAGTGCAAGTCAAAATCAACGTACACAAATTATATTTGTCGACTAGTACAAGGGAACACAAATGGCACTATTGTGAAATTCGTACAGTGAAAGACTCGAGATCAGTGAATTTACAGGGCAAAACGGACGAAATGAAACAGGATCCGATCTCAAACGTGATACGGGGTTTACGGACGTGTTCGCCAGCCAGAACCTAAGACTCACACTTAACGGACTGGTATCGGACCTCAGCCAGGTTAGGGGATGAAACAAGACGGCACAGATTCCCGACAGCTCACACCTAGGTGCGTTCTTCACCCCCTGAGTATCCACGCCAGCGGGGTTCTTCTATAACAGCAGCGGTGAGCTGACAAACGACGGAGGAAGGAGGGTTTGCCACTCCAAAGTGCGTTCCGCACCCCCTGAGTATCCACGCCAGCGGGGTGCTTCAGCAGTAGCAATGGAACTCAAACCTTCTAAAATGAAATTGAATTTTTATCAAAACAATACACGTTCATTATAAGATGTACGTATATGCAGAGTTTTTCAGGTGAAAATTATAAGATATCGAAGGAATAATACGAGGATGTATTGAAAAATTCTTAGCCTACTATAGAACCAAACAAAATTTCAATGTCAAAATATTTTATTACTCAACATATTCTCTTCTTAATTGGATACGTTTATTACAGCGAACCTGCAACGTCTCTAGACCTTTCAAAAAAAATGTTTCTTCTTGATCTGCAAACCAGACCTTCATAGCTTTTATTACCTCCTCGTTGAAAGAAAATTTACTACCTTTTAAACTTTTTTTCAGTTGAGGAAAGAGATGATAGTCGGATGGAGCCAAATCTGGTGAATAAGGGGAGTGTTCTAGTAATTCAAACCCTAAATCACGAATTTTTCGCATGGCAACATGAGATTTATGTGCAGGGGCGTTGTCCTGCAAAAACAAAACACTTTTGGATAGCTTTGCGCATCTTTTCTCTTTATTTTTTCCCGTAGAGTGATCAGTAATGTCGAATAGTAATCTCCGGTTATTATTCTACCCTTATCCAAATAATCAGTCATGATTACTCCATGGCAATCCCAAAAACAGAAGCAAGATTTTTGGACATAAAACTTCTTAGGTCTTGGAGAACCAGAATGTCGCCATTCCATCAATTGTTGCTTTGTTTCTGGATCGTAGAAATGTCTCATCCATGGTAACAATTCTGTTTAAGAAAGTCTACATCGTTTTCAAATCGAGCACAGTTCGAACGCGATGCTTCTACCCTTGCTCGCTTTTGGTCAACATTCAAACATTTGGGGATCCATTTTGCAGCAATTTTTCTCATGTCCTAATCGACGTGAACTATATGATGAACGCGTTCGTATGAAATATTCAGTGCTTCAGATATCCGTTTTAGCCCAATTCGTCGGTCTGATAAAATCATGTCATGAACTACATCGATATTTTCAGGGACTGACACAGAAACTGGCCTTCCCGATCGCTCATCATCTTCAATGGAAAATTTACCTTTTTTGGAGCTTGCAGTCCAATTTTTCACGGTGGCATCGAATGATATTGATCACCAAGGGTATTGAGCATATCTTCGTAAATCTGCTTACCTCTCAACCCTTTTAAATACAGGTACTTGATGATGGCTCGATACTCCAATTTTTGTATTTTCACAATTTCGGTGGACATCTTCTCTCTTTCAATTTATTGCGTAACTCTGGTTTACTTTATTGACCTCAAACTTCACACTGACACGTCTTATGAGTTATTGTTCGTTGCTATGATAACACAATTTTTTTTTATCCATGGAACTGGTCTAGGCTAACTAGATATCAATACATCCTTGTATTCAGAGTAACAGAAATATAATATCGCAAAATAATATATCTTTATGTTGAAAATGATATTCCAAAATATCAGCCCCACTGTCCTGTTAAATTTGAGCCTCACATTAAATGATTTTTTTTTTTGAGTGTTGTTGAAAAGCAGCGATCGCGATTTTTTTCAGGTTAATAAGTGCTTTTTAGTTGGGTTCAATTTACTCTTTCAAGTTAGTTTCGCCAAAGTAACTCTTTTGTGTTTTGTTCTCAGTTTTTTTAGATAATACTTATCAAAATAATATTCTTCTATTGTTGATATATCGACAAAATTTTTTTTACGAGAAATTCAATTCTAAAGGTAAATCTGTTCGTTTTTACGGGTATAACATCAAGGTCAATCAAAATTTTGAACGTAGGTACTGTTCAAGATTTTTTGTTCAACTTGCTGTAGTTGTACTCTCGGAAGAAGGAAATACCTATCTTCAAACTTAAATTACTGGAAAACGGTTAATTTATCAAGAATACCTACCTCTTAAGACACATTTTGGAGACGAGACTTTACTGAAGCACAAGAGTTTTTTCTTTGTAGGTAGATAGTTGAACTGAAGTTTCACTAAACAGCACCGTATAATTTTGAAACACTATTTAGTAATTGAGGCTGAATCCTAAACTCCTTTTTGTAGATCCCAGTTCATGAGTGAAGGACAAACGCAATACTCATTCATCGAGTTTCCTGCTGCCTCAGTACAATGGAGCAATATAATTTCCCGTTGCCTGCAAAATATCAAATATTCCGAAAGATTAATTGAAAACCTACAGGTGATACATGCGTTCACTCAGGACGAGTAGCAATTCCCATCAACTCACAAGCCTAAGATTAATTACAATTTAATTCTACTGCTCAGACCTCCTTCTCTGTTCAAACAACGACATTGAGGTGCAAATAATATATCAGATACATAACTTGAAGCACTCTAGATAATAGAAATTTCGTATTAATGTTAGAACCTAAACATACATGGAAACATTGTCGTCAAATCCCACCGTTTGTCCTGAATAATTCCGATGAATAATCTGGATATGTAGCAACGACCCATAACCCTAATGAATTAAGGTCCTTTTCAGGCCGTTTGTATAATTTTTTGCCCGTTAACGTCGTGTTGGACTACATTTTTTTTAGATGATTAAGCGTTTGGTTTCATTTTGGGGCTTACAAATAACCATAATGAAGGAGGTCATGAAGTAATAAATGTGAGTATGACGTTTTTTTGGTATTATGACCACTCCAACATTGGCGATAGGCAAAGACGGCTCGTTAGGGTATGCAGGGTCGTCTGGGATGGCCTTAAAATCTTCGAGAAGTAGAAATAATTATAATAATTTAATTATTCGACACTCTCGATGTGGTTTTCTGATAATTAAAGTAACACAAGATCAAGGGACGTATTACTATATACTTGATCTATGGATTTTTTGACTTCGTAATTCTAAAAGTTTTAGACCCGTAAGATTAATGGTAGTTTAAACCAAGAATGAGGGTTTAAACTTTGGATAACGATTATTTCTTAAGATCAGACATAGTTAATCCATCAAAGATGGTTTAAACTATCGATTAGTTTAAACCTTCAGGACGGTAGGTTTAAACCATCCAAAAGAGATTAAATCCTATATATTCTATGAAACTATTTTCTAGCTGCTTCTATGAAGTTTTTTGAAGTTTCTTGTTTGTTTTGATTCAAGAAATTGTGTTTAGGTTTGCGTTGCCGGTTAGAGAATTATTGAGTTCAATGTTTGAAAAATGAACATGGAATTGGAATATGATAATGATTCAGATATTGAAATCTTACACGAGTTGAATGATTTCAATAGGTATCATTCGATTTCCAAAACTTCTGCAAGAGCAATTTTAGTAAGATTGAGAAAAAAATAAGCTATCCTACCTCAAGGTGAAATATCAACATTCAATTTCATATTTTGTCTCACTTACAATCCATCATCCATCTTTTGTTCAAAAACAATTCCTTATTTTCATTTCGAAATTTGCTTTTCGTTATATACTAAATATAGATATTCTCAGAAACGAAGCACTGGATGCTATGTATCAACTTTAGGTTTCACCTCACACCTCAATAATAAAACACAAATAATGCTGATACAAAGATCACAATAGAACACAATAAATAAATAAACTGATCGCTGCAGTCTGACAGAAACACTGATCCAAAGATTAACACAGAAAACTAAGAAACGACAACGACAATTAGTTCAAATAGCTAACTATTTTGGAAAGTGCAGAGGAATAGTTAATATCTTCTCATTTTGTACTTGATCTTAACATGACGGTTTAAACCATAGATTAACTTTAATCGGAGATTTCTTAATCGGAAGTTTAAACTACGATTAATCTCACGGGCCTTATAGAGGCAATTAAATATCTATGGTTTTTTTGATTTCGTAAGTTGGTTAAATGGTTTATTTTGGTAAGTCATTCATAATTCCTGTTAACAATAAAGCTTTACCTTTGAAAACACCCTGTATGATGAGGTCAACGTACAATTCAGTGAAAAATGCAGAAAACAGTACTACCTACATGAATATTTTCTATATTTACAATAGAATTATTATTATCAGTTAAAGTAATTATTCATTATCTGAGGATGACTATTAGAGATATTGATTTACGAATGTAAAATCAATGCGAAGTAGTGAGGATGGACGCCGACTGGTGGAGGTGTAATTACAACTCCTCCAGAAGAAATTTCATCAGTTTTAAGTAACAAACAACCCGTTGAGATATAATATCAGACCCAGAGAGATGTCCCTGAAGATGCTTACTGCAGTTGTTCGCAAAATTTCAGGCTAAATCCCTAAAAACTCAGCAAACTTCTATTATTCACAATTCCATTACTGCATAAGACATGTCCTGGTGGTGTTATACGGAGTCAAAGAACTATATCAACAAGCCCACAAACACCCGTGCATTACACGAGGAAATTAAACGTGACATCGGCAAAATTCAGCGACATTTATGCGAAATGAACATGGAAAAAGTTGTCAAAAGAGAGCGTTTGTGCCAGTAATGCTGTGGAGGTTGTTTCATAAATAATCCTATCCTTTGTACCTACTTTTATGATCAACAAAAAGAACCAAAGCTGTGTTTTCAATTAATTCAAATCTTGCATTCATTTTGGAGCGCAATTCATAAGGGGAAACAAAAAAACATCCCGTGTGTCCCATAATAATGCCAAAGGAAAGTATTCATGATTTCCTATTAAAATTAAGTTTCCAGGAATCATTCCGAAATTGGCAATCTAGCTGAAAATAAATAACAGCGGAATCCGATGTCCTAGCTTTCGTACAAAATCGAATTCATACTCACCGATTCACACAGCTACCGGTGCATACTTGCAAATTAAACGCGAAATTAAATTGACCTCATATAAATTGGTTTATTAGGGAAAATATGTTCGTGAAGCTGAACATTCAATTTGAATATAAATATATTTCGAGGCATTCATATTGTTGACTAGGCAAGTATAGGGTCTATTGAATTCGAACTCTCAGGAAAACGTAATGCGTTTGGTTAGTGGTATGATGCCAGCTTCAAATGGGTTGAAAACGTAATTAATCCATTCGAACCACTGATTCGGTTACTGGTAATCAGTTTTAGTTAGTACTCCATAGAGAAGAGAAAGGAAAAAAATATTACAAAGGCAAACATTAATTGAGTGAAAAGGAATTTATATGGGTGAGTTCATATAAACAGCATCGAAAAGCGTCAAAGCTCCAGCGCTGGGCAAATAACAAACTTCCCTTTAATTAAAGCACAAATTGCAAAGCACTATCCGCATGTATTCAGGATGCGAAATACACAGTTTTTTATGAAATACCATATACAGTTTTTTAACTATTTTCATTCAAAATTCAAATTACAAAATGCACTCAGGATTCGAGTTAAGTAAATAGAAACTCATACAACCAACTAATTGATCAGTGAAACAAAAATTCATTTTCATGAACACAAGATTTTTAAATATACTTTCAGACAAACTCTATCCTGAGATTCGTTATAAGTAATAAACTTAGAATAAATAATATGATAAATATACAGAAACTTTGTAAAAATAACCGTTTGTGTATAACAATGACAAAAAACAAATTACTTCACAACTGGGCGTGAAGTAGGTACATGGGCACTGTTGTAAAGTTTGAAAATTGACATATTTAGCAGTCACCATTCTGCTTAGGAAAGCTATAAAACTCTGTGTTTTTCACTAAATTCATTCATTAATCAGTTCATAATTTCTCATCGATTTCAATTATTGTGTTGAGACCAAATTGTAGATACATTCTTTAGTATTAAAACAGAGCATACGAGCACACTTATCGCTAGCAGCTCAGAGGATCTACAGATAATGTTGGACACCTATAAACATATATACGAAGCTTTAGGCCTTAGACTCAATATCGACATAACCAAAATCCTGGTTAGTCCGCCACAAAGCCTTCTAACAGATATCAGCCTGGAGAATGAAACTCTAGAACAGTTCGAGCAGTTCAAATACTTGAAAATCCTCATAAATACTAGGGCTAACCTGGACACGGAAATAAATAAACGTATCAATTCGGCATCACGGTCATTCTGGAAGCTAAAGGACAGAGTGTTTAAAAATCACGACCTCAATCTGAAGACCAAGACAGCTGTTTACAGAGCAGTGGTCCTCCTAACGCTTCTTTACGGAAAAGAAAGCTGGACGCCCTATAGGTGACAAATTAAACAGCTTGAACAAACGCAACAACGTTCTCTAAGACAAATAATGCACATCAGATGGTTCCACAAAGTTTCAAATGCAGAAGTCTTGCAGCGCGCGGTTGTATAACCATTGAGATTCAAGTAACGAGGGCCCGACTTAGTTGGAGCGGCCACATTCTGAGGATGCAAGACACAAGACAATTGCTCTGTATGGCGAATTCACAGAGGGAGACCGGAAACCAGGAGGTCAGTACAAGTGGTTTAAGGATATACTACATCGATCCCTAAAATCAGTTAATGTCAATCATAACTGGGAACAACTAGCGATAAACAGGTCACAGTGGAGGTCTTTGGTACACAGTTATAATGGAGACTCGAGAAGGATACAGCGGCGGCCAAATCTAGTTGGTGACTATACATGACCGGAGCGTGGAAGGATCCGTAGGTCACGGTTGGGTCTCTTCAGTCACAGGAGGGCACACAGTCGCAAATAACCCTAAGAAATTGTAAATCTGTTCGCACCGTTTTTTTGTATGTCTTTTTGTATATTTATTCCCGGTAACGGGATACAGCAATGATGATGATGATTAAAACAAACTCCACAAAAGTTTTCCAAAAATATCTCTAGCTCATTTACACAGGGTGAAGAAAAACATGTTTTTGTGTCCAATTTCTTAACACCCTGTGAAACAGATCGGAAAATGTAGAGTTTACAGTTTAAGCTCAGTTTAATACAAAGACAATCCTTTTCGCCATCTTTGAATTTTAATTTCACCTTGGTATCTTGATTTCTTTTAAAGATACATTCATTCAAATAAAAGCAATGAGAGGTTTGCCGACTGAACTATGTCTGAACAAGTCCGGTGTATAAGCAAACAGCAAACTTATCAGGTCTTCATGAATAAAATCAATCTCATAACGTCAAATTAGCTTGCCAAGAGAGCTTTCAACCGAGGAAGTATTGCTGAATATCAAACATTGACGTTGCCATTGCAAATATAAACACATTCCTGGATTTCAATTCGTTGAGCTATTAGTTCTAATGATTTCAGATTTGAAAAAAAATAGTCAGTCTGTAATTGTAGTTCATCCTCTTCCGCATTGTGGCTTAGCGCTGAAACCACGGTCAAACAACGAGGTTGTGTAAATATTATTCTACACGCTACACATATCAAAGCATTAAATTCCATTCACTTCATGAATTGTGCTGTTGAACATCAGGGAATTTGGTTATATTACTGTTATTAAATTCATTTACGAGAGGGCCTTCATAAATATCATATTATTTGTTAATTTTCAATTCAGAAACATCAGAATCGACCATACAATAACCGCTCAGAAATTTAAACATTAGAGGAACCATTTCTATTGGAAGATGATATTCACAAAGGATAGTAGACTTTACTTCACAACTTAGAAATTTCCTTGATCTTCTTTTGATGTGTTTGTTTACAAATTGTACTCTTTGCATTGGCCATCTTTCATTAGTATGGTTGGCTTAATTTCACAATATTGACCATCAGAGAATCCAAAAGGCAGGTGAACTTTGACCTCAATCAAAGTGCGAGATAAATAATAATAAAGAGAGGTTATATACTCCTGGCAAACTGGCAGGTTATGGAACTGCCCAATTCGATATTTATGAGACCAAACTAGTAACGAGAACCCGCCCAATTCATTTTCGGGTCAACGCGAAATATTTAATTTGGGGCATTATCAAAACTCCATATCGCTGACACCAGCAGCAAGTGATGCATTCTCACTTGTCTCCATAATAAAACGATGAATACTTCATGAGGCACGCTCGCCTGTTACCTGCGATAAAATTAACTAACCTATTTATTGAATTATTCACATTTCCATTTTCCTTGATTGTTTTAGTCGCTGTCGGATCAAAGTTAATTATCTGACTTTACGCGAGCTCGACTGCCGTACTTTTCACGCCCTACTGGAATTTATTTCAATTTATTCTGTTTGGAGAAGTTCCAGCGTATATTATTCACTTGATATTGCCTGCTGTCGGGTCTCATATTTGTTCATTTGCTGTAGGTCCGCGAGATAGAGAGAGAGAGCTCGCAAGAAAACAAATAATACCTATCTTGGCTCTGGGGGGCTATTATAAGCATCAGTTGGCTAGAAACAAATAATGGATGATGTTTGAGGTTAGGTCAACAAGGGTACACTTGTCGTTTCCATGTTAATTCATGACATACTTCTCGAAAATAACTTACGGAATTCATTTTTATCTCCTCATCTTCTTTATATTTCCATTACTCTTCCTACTTCAGAAGCTTGTCAGAATTTATCTATAGTATTAAATGAAATTGTCAGACTGTGATTCAGAAATATCTGCTCTATGTCTTTGTCCTATGGATATAAATTGAAGTATCTTCAATTGAACTGAAATGGTCCAAAAGTGGACGTCCTTGGACATACATTATCTGTTGATCTTGCATGGATTTCCATTGCCAATCATGGATAGTTACTATAGTAACATACCGGTTCGGCAATAATTTTCTTGAGATAGCTGGGTGGAACAAGGATGTATGAACAAAACCAGGCGCGAAATAAAGAGAACAAATATTTCTTCTCATCCCCTTACCATTTCTCCTCCACGAATAACGTGACTGAATATGTGATGTTCTCTCCTCTATGAGTGCATGGCCGCAGCTTAGAAAGTTCAAGTGTTCCAGAATACTTTCTTTGTTTAACTGATGCGATTTGTTTTCAACTTACCTTTCTCTTCCTCTCATGGGATATTTCCTATCCTTAGATCACCCATTACCAGACCTGTTTAAAGGACACCCCATGTACATGCCGTCAAAAACATAGGTACTCTAGATACCTAAACATTAAGGAATAGTCATCAGTTCTTGCCAAGTATTAAACAACACCAAAATCGAATACTGCTATATGATCGCGACCAGACCTGTTTAAAGGACAGCCAATGTACATCCGTCAAAAACATAGGTACTCTAGATACCTAAACATTAAGGAATAGTCATCAGTTCTTGCCAAGTATTAAAACAACAGCAAAATCGAATACTGTTATATGATCTATTAACTTTATCTATTGCAGTAAAATTGTCTATCTGTTTATATAATGTCGTAAACGAAGAGAATATATCGAGTTAACTACTTCTTGTAACCTGAAGAATATGTACTTGAATAAGTTGAACAAAGCCTTCAAAAAGGTACTAGTCTTTTGCAAAAGCTTCGCCAAACTTCGGCTTATTCGAATAAAATTCAGTGCATGGGAGTCCATAGCAGTCCACTGCTAAAAGAATTAACTGACTCTCATCAGTTAAACGAGTTTTCTTCATATATTGACCTAGAATCACTCCTAAATTTATGAACGTTATATTGTTATTGTTATTTGAACCAAGGTCGTTGTTGCTCTATTATCCTTTCGGGAACTGCGACCATGTAGATCTTTTGTTCTCTACCCTACTCATTCATAGAAACCCAAGGAGGTCGTCAATGGTGTTGATTAAACTGACAACATCCTTTGGGGCCTTAGCCGTTACCTCGTGAGTTCCAGGAGCGGTTTTCCCTTATGAGTGGTTCTTATTAGGTTCGGCAGCTCTAGGCACTTGCATACCATGTGTTCAGCGTTACTGCTTGTGATCCACAGAGCCTACAAATCTCATCTGCTGACTTACCCATACGGTGCGAATGATAATTGTACCAACAGTGCTTTGTTAGCAGTCCCACCATCACCCGAAGCTCAGTTCGTGACAGCTTTAGCAGTTTTCTGGTGTAGGTCGGTGAAATCATCACGAATTTCTTTGACTGAGTTAGTCCAGGAGTGTTTCTCCAGAGGGTTGATCTGTTGTTCAACTCCCATTGTTGGACCGCTGCCTTGTATTTGTATTTTCCAAGCCCACAGAAAGGCTCAGGTCCAGCAGGTATTAACCTTATACCTTTTTATGGTAAAGGAAAAAAAAAGGTGGCTTTGACTTCAAGAATCTACTGTTAAAATATATGTACAAGTAGAAGACTCACCCTGTATAGCAATATCTCTATGTTCAGAGCCATAAAAATCACTGAAGACTCACATTCATTAATCACAAGTGATTAATAAAAATGTCATGATGCATAACATATACGAAGCTTTAGGCCTTAGACTCAATATCGACAAAACCAAAATCCTGGTAAGTCCGCCAGAAAGCCTTCAAACACATATCAGCCTGGAGAATGAAACTCTGAAACAGGTCGAGCAGTTCAAATACTTGGGAAGCTTCATAAATACTAGGGCTAATCTAGACACGGAAATACAAAACCACATCAATTCGGCATCACGGGCACTCTGAAAACCTTGGTCTGAAGTCCAAGACAGCTGTTTACAAAGCAGTGGTCCTCCCAACGCTTCTTTACGGAAGCGAAAGCTGGACGCCCTACAGGCGACATATCAAACAGCTTGAACAAATGCAACAACGTCATCTAAGACAGATAATGCACATAAGATGGTTCCACAAAGTTTCGAATGCAGTCTTGCAACGCGCGAGTTGTACAACAATTGAGACTCGGGTAACGAGGGCTCGACTTAGATGGAGCGGCCACATTCTGAGGATGCAAGACACAAAACTCCCCAAAATAGCTCTATATGGCGAATTCATCGAGTATAAGCGGTTTAAGGATACACTACATCAATCCCTAAAATCAGTTAATGCCAATCATAACTGGGAATAACTAGCGTTAGACAGGTCACAGTGGAGGTCTTTGGTACACAGTTATAATGGAGACTCGAGAAGGATACTGCGGCGGCCAGATCTGGTTGGTGACTATCCATGCCCGGAGTGTGGTAGGATCTGTAGATCGCGGCTGGGTCTCTACAGTCACAGAAGAGCACACAGTCGCAATTTAACCCTGTAAAATTATAAGTCTGTTCGCACTTTTTTTTTTGTTCTTTTTGTAGATTCATTCCCGGCAACGGGATACAGCAATGAATTAATGAATTAACCTTGATGCTCTTTTTGCAAGTTCATCGGCTTTCTCGTTTCCTTCAACACCACAGTGACCATAGTAGAGTCACTTTGCTGTCTCTGGCCAGTTGCTTTATGGTATTACGGCACTCCCATGTCAGCAGAGATGAACGTTACATCCTGACACCTTGTATACACCATCACTATCACCTCCAGAATGTTCTTTGTAAAATTCACTTTTCCTAATAATAGTATCGGTAACTATACTTCATTCAAATTTATTTTAGCAGTCGGTTGGCCATGAAATAATTTTCTCAAGTTTTTGTAACTAGAACGAAGTTAGGTTGGCACTCATCAAATGTCGTTAATGTCATAACGCCGTTGCCACAACTAATATCAATTTTTATTACGAAAATGCCGATAGTGATTGAAAAAAGAGACAGGATTTCAGGAAGTGCTATTTAGAATTCAGGTCCGCTCATTCAAATAGTCATAGCCTGATATTCTAAAATCCACAATACGTCAGACGGTAGCGAACATATTCAATGTAAGAGAATTTATATAATGTTTCATCTGAATCTAAACGACATATATTTCATTTGACTTGTCCTATACAATGTAAATGTCTTAAGGTACTAATAAATACCTATAATTATTATTATTACATCAATGTATTAAAATGAATAGCCACAAATACGGGCAAGTTGCCCTGTTACTTGTTTATTCATGTGAAATTTTTGTTCAAAGGTGAAGTTCATCTTAACTTGAAACTTCCTTCAATTCCTTTTACTTCCATTGATGCAAGATGATTTTTGTTGAAGAATTTAAGATTCTTGTAATTATCTGTTAATTCCTTCGGGAGATACCCATTCCCAACCACTGCATCATGTGCATTTCATCTTCGAGTTATTATTTTTGAAATCTACAAATGATGTAAGCCAAAGAAGATAACGAAGATTAACTCTCCTCAAGCTAGTGCATATTATGATATACTGATCTCTTGTATTTTTCATGCAAATAACTGGATTTGGTATGCCTTCAATCAGTTTGTATAAACTTCAATTATGTTCGTCACATATTTTCCGAAGAGATTCGACATTGTGATAAAATACGTAATAACAGAAACTTTTACGTAGAACGGGCAACATAGCGTTGATTTAAAACCCAAAAATGTTTTGACAAGCCTCATAACCCCACATTTTCGTACTATACAGAGTGAAATGTGTCAAATTTCCATGGCCAACCGACTGCTAAAATAAAAGTGAATGAAGTATACAAAGTTTATTTATCACTGACTCTAAATAAGTACGAAAACATTGGCCACAGGGCTTATACAAAAATTGGTACAGTATTATTAGAATTTGGAAGCTTCTCGCATCTGAGTTTTTTTATAATTAGTTCAGTAAGAATCATCGATTAATTATTATTATCGTATTTCCATTAAGAGGACTGATAAAGACGTTCGAAGATTTATTTGGCTTCGTCTTTTTGAAATATCGAAAACTGGAAACTTGTTTAATGTACAACAATGTGAGTAAGAACTTCTTTAAAAATATAAAGGAAGAAGTCTTTCTTAAGGATATAAAACAAGTATTTATGTATTTTATGCCTTAAGGTCCTCTAAGTATACGAACATTGATGAATATCATTCAGTGCAAATCACTGAATGCGGGTAAAAGACAGCGCAATGATGCGTTTAGGAGAGCACTTGGTGTAACGTTACTTGAAAGGAAATCGAATTAGTCGGTAAAACACAAGGCAGGATAATTGCCCTATACACGAGGTTAGCTGTTTTGCGAGAGAGGGAATAGTTCGCGACATAATAATCGAGTTTCGGCTAAGAGACTGCAGAACCCTCGTACAGGCAGAAAATTCATATTCCATTACTTAATTCGGGCCGAAATTGATTCTGAAAGCTGTCGCGGGAGGTTTCGTGGGGGCCAACGCTGAAAAATGTGAATTTCCTCGGTTATATTAAATGTTCGTTTATGGAGTTTCTTCCCTTTCTATCCGAAAGACGGTTTCGTTCAACAGAAGTGACAAAGGAAACGAAATTATTTTCTGGAATTATTGCTGAGTGGGCGGCAAGATATTTCCTACTCGGTATATTATTGACTACTAGATGAGGACAGTCGAAATGCCGACTTGAAATGGCCAGAATTTCGTTATACTGTTGCGAGATCTTCTCGCTAGAATGTACAGAATGCAGATATTCTGTAACTCTTTAGTCTATTAAGAATAGCGCAGTTGGAATATTGCGCCAACGAGGGACAATTATGAAATTTTGCTTCACAAAAGATTAGTATTTCTGAATTGACGCTTTCAGAATTTCACAAGAACTGATTTTTCTACCTGAATGGACTAGAGATGCTGAATATCGCAAAACTGTTATCTACGTACCTACATATCGACAAAACATATCATTTCGGACAAAATGATGAAATGAATAATAAAAAACAACATTGATTCAGCAAGAAATCATAGGGAAAATAGATCAGACTTCGCTTACAAATATATTTTCAAATCTAGTGCTCAGGTAGCCATATGAATACTTTCAAAACTAAAAAGAGTGTTGTGAAAGACTTCATTTTGTTTGAAACTATTAAAAATGCAAAACCTGCAACAGAAATTATTCATGAAAAGGCTGACCAACATCATTTAAAGGGCTTAGTAACAGATAAACTCTTATTTGTTGAATATAATTTTCCCTTCCATAATGTCCCCCAAGAATGGTTTGTTTCTTTCTCAAATAAATATTTCCCTAATCTTCTTTTCTTCTCAACAAATATATTTCACATTTAATTCTCAATCCTTAAAAGTTCATAAGATGTTATATCTTGAACCTGATAAAATGCTCTGATCTGTTCAAAAAATTTCGCGATAGTTGTATCAAAAAGTATCAGCTTAATCCAATTTATACACTCTAGCAGGCTATAGGTACATGGGATTGTATGATGAAAATAACAAATATTAATTTAGGAATCATTGAAGATATTGATATGTTATTATTCATAAAAACGCTATAAGGGGTGAAATAATTCAATATTTCAATCTGCCTCCATCAACTTCAGCTTCCGCGGAGATCAGTCTCTGCACCTCAGTACTGATCTTTTGCCATTTCTTGACCACCGTAACTGAAATTGTAAAATCATCCAAAAGGAGGGTGACTTCTGGGTATTTTGGTGATTTGGTATTTTAAATTATAAAATGTTGGAGTGGTTTGTTATTCGATAGATTTATTGATATTTTTTCACTCAGAGATAATTGTTATTATAATACTGCTGCAAGAATTGGAATGTAAGATGAAAGAAGCGTTGTTTAGTTTTGTGTGTCTAAAAACAAAAGAAACTTTAGATAGTACGTGATTTTGTAGAACAGATAGAATTAGAAATGTTTATTTGTTTCTAAAAAACCTTGATAAAGGTTGCACGCTCAACAATTATTATATCTCACATTAAATTCTCAATCCTTATAAGATCATAATATGTTATATCTTGAAACTGATGCTTTGATGTATTCAAACAATTCCGCGATGACTATATCAGGAAGTATCAGCTTAATCCAATTTTTGCACTCTAGCAGGCTATACATGGGATTGAATGATGAAAATAACAAATATTATTTTGGAATCCTTGAAGATATCGATATGTTATTATTCATAAAAGCGTTAAAAGAGATAGAATAAGTCTGTATTTCAATAGATACTTTACGGCTAGTAACAAATATATTAGATCTAGGATCCAATTTCAATATAAATGAACTTGAAATGTAAGAACTTCATTCACTTGGATGTGAATAATATGGTTGGACTATATGAGTCACTATTTATCATTGAATTCTTCAACAAACATCATCTTGCATTAATGGAGGTCAAAATAGTGCATTTCATTTTCGGCATTTTTGTTGTGTCAATTCATTAGCTGCGGCAACGTCCTGGTCACATTAACGACATTGCATAAGTGCCAACCTCTTAGTCCGTTCTAGTTACAAAAATTTAAGAAAATTATTTCATTCCCAACCGAGTGCTTTTATGAAAGTGTATGGAGTATACATGAAAATACTCACAGGAGGAGTCACAGTATTAATGTTTGCAGTAATAAAACGGCTCATGGACAGTAAAGAAACAGTAAAAGGTTTTTTCTTCAATTCGTGCAGACGTCTGGAACATTTTCTGTCGTGTAAAATACATATAGTAGCACCAACTCATATCGTCACATTATTATTAGTACACTGGAATGAGTACTGAAATTGATTGAAAATTTCTAATAGTGCGGATGTGAAACATGTTGTCAAATATGAGCTTGTTATCATATATTAACTGTTCAATGAGTCTATACTTAGGTATGTTATAACACACCTATCATATCCCCTTCTTTTTCTTGTCGTATGAATAATACCTATTCAAAAAAATTAGAGAGATTTCCACCATTCACGACCCATTCTCCCTATTTTGCCCAAGCTAGGCGAATGTCAATCACTGTCATCCGCATACCTTCTTCCTCTTGTCAAACGTGTTCAGTAACTACTGGTTAAAAGTTTCTCGCAAGCGTAAATGATTAAGCATTGTTATCCGTGTAAAGATTAATTAATATACTTTCGCGTTGTTTGCGATCTGATATTCCATTTTCCGAAACTAAGATATACCGGGAGGAGAATCCCCAGTTCGCCGTATGGCTGGGGTTAGCGTACACACAGACCCACGCTAGGATGGAGCAGGAAAAGCGTATGTAAACCCTTTTAGCACGCTTTGCTGACGAAGCATGTGTGTGGGGTTTGGCGAAATTTATGGAGCGTGATTACGCTGTTTTGAACCTTCGAAATTTCTTCTTGGTTACGTTAATGGAAAGGTTAGGATTTGTAGATATGAGACCACTGAAATGGTTCGAGATGTGAAATTTTCGATTCCATGAACCTTGCGGAACTATATGACATTGAATGATCACTCGATTCACCTAAATGTGCTTTCAGTCATCGGGAAATAACGATCCGCCGGCGTCGAAGTTTGAAGCACCATGGCTTATCGGAAAAAATATCCTTGGGTTTTTTTGAATCGAAGAGCTTATGTCGAAAAAGGAGGATTTTTTATGGCTTGTCAAGATGGAGTGATGAATACTATATGGTATAAGAAGAATATAATGAAAATGGGACACCCCAACAACTTGCAGGGCAAACCATGATCAGAAAGGAACTGTTATACACAGCTTGTTTGCTTTTAGAATCCATGCTCCATCCGTGTTTTATTAGAGACACAATGTGGCACTTCGAATTCATCACTTCCATCAGAGACTCTAGAGATTGAAGCAGGCGTTGATGAGAATGATAAAGCTAGCGTAAAATTATGCTTTTTTAACAATTTGACTGATTCTCGCAATAAAGCCAATATAGAACTCAAGGATTTGTTTATGTATTCAATTGATGTGGCCGATGCGATTGAAATTCATAATTGAACTTAAAACAAAATACGAGGATGTATTGATATCTAGTTAGCCTAGACCAGTTCCATGCATGAAAAAAATATTGCGTTACCATAGCAACGAACAATACCTAACGCATTAGAAGTGTCAGTGTGAAGTATGAGGTCAAAAAAGTAAACCAGAGTTACGCAATAAATTACAAGAAAGAAGATGTCCACCGGAATTGTGAAAATCGAAAAATTGGAGTATCGGGCCATCATCAAGTGCCTGTATTTAAAAGGGTTAAGAGGTGAGCAAATTTACGAAGATATGCTTAATACCCTTGGTAATCAATGTCCTTCGTATGCGACCGTGAAAAATTGGACTGCAAAAAAGAGGTGAATTTTCCATTGAAGATGATGGCCGATCGTGAAGGCCAGTTTCTGTGGCAGTCCCCGAAAATATCGATGCAGTTCATGACATGATTTTATCAGACCGTCGAATTTGGCTAAAACGGTTACCTGAACCACTGAATATTTCATACTAACGCGTTCATCGCATAGTTCACGCCAATTTGGACATGAGAAAAATTGCTGCAAAATGGATCCCCAAATGTTTGAATGTTGACCAAAAGCGTGCAATGGTAGAAGCATCGCGTTCGATCTCTGCTAGATTTGAAAAAGATGTTGACTTCTCAACCAGTTGTTACTATGGATGGGACTTGAGTACATTTCTACGATCCAGAAACAAAGCAACAATCGATGGAATGGCGACACTTTGGTTCTCCAAGACCTAAGAAGTTTCATGTCCAAAAATCTGCTGGAAAAGTTCTTGCTTTAATTTTTTGAGATTGCCATGAAGTAATCATGATTGATTTTTTGGATAAGGGTAGAACAATAGCCGTAGATTACTATTCGACATTACTGACCACTCTACGGAAAAAAATTAAAGAGTAAATACGCGGAAAGCTATCCAAAGGTGTTTTGTTTCTACAGAACAACCCCCTGCACACAAATCTCATGTTGCCATGCAAAAAATTCGTGATTTAGGATTTGAGTTACTAGTACACTCTGCTTATTCACCAGATCTGGCTCCATCCGACTATCATCTCTTTCCTCAACTGAAAAAAAGTCTGAAAGGAAGTAAATTTTCTTTCAACGAGGAGGTAATAAAAGCTGTGGAGGTCTGGTTGGCAGAGCATTTTTTTTGAAAGGTCTAGAGACGTTGTAGGTTCGTTGTAATAAATGTATAATGTATCCAATTAAGAGGAGAATATGTTGAGTAATAAAATATTTTGAAATTGAAATTTTGTTTGGTTCTATAGTAGGCTAAAAATTTTTCAATATTGTAACGTTTTCTTCACTGAACTAAAACGTCTGACTGATTAAAATTATTTATTTACACTTAATACACTTATAACTCACAAACTAACTATGTCACTACTATTTATTTCCACTCGTATTTATTTCCACTAGTCGCTTGCACTGTGAACTATAACTGTACTCCACTACCTGCTCCTCCGCTAGGCTTATATAGGCGCCGGAAACATTCCCGTGCCTTCGCGGTCGTTCTAGAATCAGCGACCGCGGTCCTTCCCGAAAGGGAGCGACCGCAAGGACCGGACTAGTTACAATATATCCTCGTATATGATTTTCAGTAACATAAGTGTTTAAACAAGTCGCGTATTTCGCTATCACAGAAGCATGTTCAGCAGGTTGAAGATTGTATATGAAAGTTGTACAGAGACATCCTGTATAATATGTGTATGATGGGTTGTCTGAAAGCCAGGCGCTCCATTTCATCAAAATCTTAATGTTGTGGAAATCTTATCACTTGTCCATGTGTGGCGGTTTTTTCTTTTGTTCGCTGAATTAGTTTAATCATTTTCACAAGTCGACATCTTCTTGAAGAGCGAATCTTAATTGTTGAATTTTTATTACATTGAGCCTTCTATTGAGTTCATTTGATGATAAACTTACTGTCATAGCGGTGAGATACCACTCTTGAGCTTGGTCAACGTTTTTTAGGTAAGATAGATAATTTTGTAGATTGTCAAATTTGTGAATAATGTGATCAACGTTTTTTAGATTCAATAAATTGAGGATTTCTGTCAGTCAATATTTTCTCTGAATCCTACATCAATTATTCGTAAACCCTCGTCCCAGCACAAAGTACCCGCAATATTGTTTGATAAGGTATCACTTTCTAAATTTTTTCGCCACGGTTCATTTACACCCTGTATATTGGGGCATAAATATAAAGCTCTCGTTCCCAGAAGCAGGATCCCCAAAAATATATTCAAATTTTCACATTGTTCAAAAAAATTCATTTTAAAATGGGGTAGAAAGATTTTAACGTAGCCTGTAACTACGGGATTACGGATTCCAGCGTGTCCAGAATGTTGTCCGAGCTGCGAAAATTCGGGTATCAAATTGACAACAATCCGATGAAATTGAGTGGGAGTAGGTTATTGAGGAACGGTCAACGATTTACATAAGTGAACGGAATGTTTTCACTGGATATGTTTACCAACCCTGTGGAGTTTATTCAACTGATGGGAACTCATTTTCGATTCCGTTGATTCTCATCATTCCAAGCCCGGCTTTCCGTTGACCTTTAGAACGATAGAATGGGAAATATCAGGAGGATCATTGATGTTTCTCGTATAAATGAATATTTTATGGGATGGGCTGTAATATAACAAGTTAGATTTGTGGTGAGCTAGTATATTCTTTAGATTGGGATTTGTTTCACTTTACAGTCTATTCACTCCATCATGAATATAAGAAGTTCTCATTTAAATAAATGGCCTGCCATTTTCACTTAGATGGAAAATAAAAAAAAATAGAATAACCAAAAATTTTGCTCAGGACAAGTAACACTATAACTAATAATTGATTTGCTCGCAAACATCTACAGATTTTTACTTTTCTGTCTTACTTACAAGTGCAAACCAGGAAGCTCTAATGGATTCAAAAATTATTTGGATAGTTTGCCATCTTTGGTTTGCTATCGATTCAAATACTAAATACGAAATTTATGAGCAAATAAAGAAAAACGAAAAGTTCCACTACATATTTTAACAATAAACGACAAAAAGGGATACAACCAAATTTATATTGGAAATAAGATGATTTTTTGGCATTTATTTGTGATGATTCACGGTCGACATTTCAAGCTTTAGGTGTTAAATAATAGTAAAATCCAAATCAAATGCATTGACAGTTCGGTAGGCCTAGGCATCTGTAATTCTGGTAGCAATTCATTGCATATTCAAGATTAACTTGATTGCTGAGTGAGCTGTTCGACCACCCTCCAATAATATAGCCGCTATTTCGTATGAGGCAAGTGCCAAAGCAAATCCATTTTGAGAACAAATTGTTGCCAAAATCAAAGAAATCGAAAACGTTTTTTCAGTACCACCAGAACCAAAAAAAATCCTCAAGTTCCATCGCTAACAGCTTTCATCAGACTACGGATTGCACGTAAAGGTGATAAGAAAAACTAATGTGCCTTGATTTCGGACAAACAACATGACGTCTTGAGCATATTCATGCATATATGTCGCGGCTTCCGATGTACGTTACTGAAGGAAGTCATTCCACTGACATTTTCTGAATTTCAGCATTGATGGCATCTCGAAGCTGAATATATTCTTCGGAACGGAGTGTTGCCTGGTTTAACCTAATAAATTTCAATCGCCAAGTTTCAATCTTGGCGTACATGTTGATAATAGGCTTGTTCGTAGAGTGGTTCACAACGGTTGTGAACTGTACTTACAGAGCAAGCGCGAATGGATTTTCGCTTCCCTAAAATGGAATTGCGCTTGCTCTGTACAGTTCATAACCGTTGCAAACCACTCCACGAACAAACCTAGTATATTCGTAAAATGAAAGTTATAATTTCAAAATATGATTTTCTTAATTTTCATTAACCAACAATCGATATGAATAATAATTCATTGAACTGACTTTTTTATTTGTTTCAGAGCCTGGAAAAATATTTTAAATTCATGAGGAATAGTAAGTATATTTACTTGTAAGGGGATTAACCATCTTGAGAGGAAAGCGACAACTGTCTGCACCTTGCCAAAATAAAATAGGATGCAGTAAAGCATTATCTGAACACTTGCTGCAACTGATCGTTTCGCCGATCACCCATGACAACAATGGTAACTTCATACTTCATCAATTGTCGGAGTATTAAAAGGGTTGATGTGTTCTTCAACAGGCGTCTGATCAGCGCTAATAACGATTTCGAAGTCATCAAATGACATACGATCTACTGAAGTATGAAACAAATAAATAATTAAATTTGTTCTTGGAAAAAAGTTTGGAGTTGTAAGAGTAAGGCGATTTATTAAAATAAATCGCCTTACTAAACTAATAATCTACTTCTCGTGCTGAATCGCCCCTAAAATAATTCTGCAAGATTTGTCTGCATCTGGTGATGGCGGTAATTATCCTCTAATCTTTGGAAAAGTTGGTCCCTCGAATTTATTTCCCTGGCATCACACCTTGAATCCCTAGATGTGATAATCCATTGTATTTAAATCTGGCCATGCATGGGGAGCTCCTATATTAAAGGCCTTTCACCATGTTCGAAACAAAGCAGATAATTTGACGAGACATGAACATACAGCTAAAGAGAAAAACAACTATGTATTTCCGATATTCAGGCCTCAAACTCTCAAGGATCGCGTTGCCATTTGCTAATTGTTATAGTAAACGAATTGCGAGGGTCGTGAAATAGTGTGTTCCAAGAGGTCTTTTATCTGCTTCAATTTTAACCATATGCGTTCAATAGCAGTCCTGAATAATTAATCCATTGCATGATGTTCATGAAGGCGTGATGCTGCAGATCTGGAAGAATTTTTTTCCCAATGCTGCACACACCAATTCAACAATTTTTCAAATGCAGATTATAATTTAATACAGTCCAGAACACAAGTCACTCGTAAAAAGAACTTGAAATCATCCGCAAACACCAACCTCATCGTGTCAACCACACTAGTCAAATCATCGATAAACAAACAGAAGTGGGCCAAGATTTGACCCCTGAGGTACACCAGACTCAGACGAATTCATAAATGAGCAATAACCCTCAACGAAAACGTACTGCCTGCGATTCGACATATAGGACTCAAGGAGATATAATAACTCTGAACTAAACCTACATCTGTTCTCCGGTTCATTAAGCAGAATTTTAGAATTTAGTGATCCCTACATCAAAGGCCTTCTGGAAATCGGAAATCTGTACAGATGACATCAATCTGGCCAGAGTAATCTAAAGTTTCAAACAAAACAGGGAAAGCAATGCTTGATTTGATGATTGTTATGTTTTATGCGGTTGACACATTCGTCTTTATCTAGATATATTCTGAAATAATGGCCTTACCTTACCATTTTAATCCAGAATATTTATGTTTCATTGTTATTGTCATTGCATTTCTTCGTAGCTACTTCAGCAGACATAATAATCCTTTTTAATCATTTGTGCTATTCTTCAATTGTAGAAAAACAAGAATTATTGTGTGTACATCTTCCCAGAAAAAAAAAAACGGAGAAGCCGAATCAATCATATCGAGATATCAGAAAATGCGGGAGCCTGCCGAGAAATCCGACAGAACCCTACATTTATGATGTTCGTTCCATGTTGGAGGTGATAGATTCTCTATTCAAACAGAATTAATAGGAGGAAATTGAATTCCGAGCCCGCCATGCATCGGTGTATCTGCGAACAAACAGAAAATGTTATTCACTTCAACTGACAGATGTTCCGATGTTTCCAATCGTGTTCAGTCTGTTGCCAGAACGATATATCGGTTTTTTTCTGCCAGTTTGAAGGATGTCTCGTGCTCTTGGATGCTCAAAACCTGAATTTATGCCAGGCTGAAGTAAACTTTTTATACGATCAACGCAATTTGTTAATTCAAGATCTTTAAACTGCATCCACTATAGTGTTCTTAGAGACGCCAAAAAACAAGAAATATTCGACCCCCAATAAGCACAAATAATTGAAAAAAAGTAGCATTTTTCGAATAACGCTACTATTATTAATTTATAGTTGAAGGAACGGCAAAATGTCCTTAGAAAATCCGTTTCATCCTAGTTTCGTAGCAAAGTTACCACCTCAACTTAATTCCAGTTTTGTTTCACGTAGCAACTACCCTATTTGTGAACAAAATTCTAATAGTTGGGGAGCCGACGATGCTAAATCAGAATTTACTCGAGCGTCGTGGAGACCTAGTGGATTTTGAAGATTAGATGGTAAATAGAAAAAAAGGTGTTATGATGTATGCACTTTCAGCGGTGGGGAAAGCGTCTGCAAGGTCTGAAAGATGTAAAAAAAAATCGTCAGGTGTACATATTCCAGCGTGTCAGGTTAAGATACTGTATATGCCCTACGTGTCTCTGAAAAGGAATTTATGCTTATCTGACAGTTTGCGCGGTCATATTTTTGGAGGATATGTTAATGGACCCAAATGAAGCTACTTTTCAAGGGACTGACAATTTGGACGTGACGCAAGGTCACAGCGGTCCTTTGAAAATGTAAAAAAAATCGTTACTTGTACATATCCGACTGTGTCAGATTTTCATACAGAAGGTTGATCTCGGTGTTGTCAACGTGTTGGCCCATTAATCTGACACTAATCAGGGGGGTTTTCTCAATCTAACTTTGAAGATGATAAAAATTCTTTTTTTTCTCGATTATTTCCTTGCCTGTACCTCTAATCGTTTTTGTATCCATTACGAAAGTTGTAGATAATAAAATTCTACACAACTTTTGTCTGAAACAATTTTACATACTATTAACCGTTCTCGAGTTAGAGGGCGATAAGGGCGAGAAGCTTAGCCACACATACGAAAGGGCAAGGTCAATGTAGAATCCCAGTCTGATCTACATTCATCCAATTGTCAAAATAACAATGATGACAATTTCAAATTACTCACGAAAGTTTTAGTGTTGTCTGTGACTGAACCTTAGAATGTACTATTTTCCAACGAGTGAATTTTCGCTTCAGCATGTATCGCTGAACACCTCGCATTAATCGCCATATATCTCAAAAACTTTTGAACGTAGAAAAAAATGCTTAGGATAAAATTTGTAGAAAATGTTATGCTCTACAACTTTTATAATGAATGCGAGAAAGATTTGAAGCGCAGGGAAGGAGATAATTCAAAAACTGATTTTTGTGACCTTTATGGCCAATTTTTATTGTTTCGGCTTGCTAAAAATGTCAGGTTATATTTTTTTCGTTATTCTGGAATCATTAGCTTCAAAATAAGAAAAAACACCACCGCGCTCGAGAATGTACACGTGACGTTTTTTTTTTAACTTTGGCGCCTTCCCACACATTTTCGACACGCTTAAATGTCAGATTAAGAGAATATATACTTTTGAACATGTAATTAACCACATATATCTTAATCTGACACGCTCGAGTATGTACAATGATCGTTTTTTTTTACTATTCTGACAGGCTGTCCTAGACAATTCCCCCTATATACAAGTCTAATTTTTGCCAGAGGTTCTTTACAGGGTCCAAGGTATGTCCCCTTATATTAACCTGACACGCTCGAGTATATCCCGAATTTCCCTCTTCGGCTCCCCAACTATAAGGGGAAATATTCTAATTTTGCACTATTTAATTTTGTTTTACAAAGAAAATTTCCAAAATTTCAATTCATTCCATTTATCAATATTTCCCAAGTTGAAAAATGCAACCCATAGTATTTAACGTACTTATTCGCTTTGTTGAAAACGGAAAAATCACACAATGTGCTCCATACAACCTAGTATGAAAATGAAAATTGCTGAAACTTTTCAAAACTGGAGATTACTCTTCGGATGAGATTCTTCTTTCGAACAAAAGGGTATTCTAGGCATAACTTATATCATAGGATATCAACCAGGCGACATAGGTCAGGGCTTTTTCTGATAGTTTTTCGTAAAAAAACTATACCCTTGCTAAAATGAAAGATTCCAACATTTCCTCTGATCAAAACTTTCATATAAGAATCATTTTCATCAAATTCTGTTGATAATCTTCTTGCCGAATAAAATCAACGATATGATACAGAACTATACCCGCAAATTGAATAATGATAAGGTTACTTCATCCCGCTAAACTATTTAACGCAAAAGTTTGGATGGAGGTTGGACAATCCGAGATAAACCCCAACGGCTCAGATGGTCCATTTACTTCGGTAACTTCGCTAATTTTGCTGTTTTAGTTCGTTGAAGTTCTCCAAACGAATAAATCTGAATTTATGCTCTGATCTGTTTGTAGGGATTGAGTTACAGTTTCGGCGAAAATTTATGGCCTAATTGAAGGCCGCAAAAGTTCATACAGTGTTATATTTATGCTGTTATATAGTACCTATAAGGTTTTGTTTGAGGTAGAAATATGGGTTACCTAAGTCTCCTCCCGGAGATAGATAAACTGAGGAAGTATGCATTATGCTCAACTTTAAATATGGCGTATCTATCCTGAATCTCGTTCAGCAGTGTTCGTATGTTTAAATCTTCGCAATATCATTCATATTTACATTTTTCGACCTCAGCAAAAAATGACATGTTACGCACCAATTTTCGATACGAAAAGTCTACTAGATCTGAAAGTCGAGTAGATCTGAAGTTAATAGCCTACTACGGCGACGTAATCCCAATAGCACAGAAGCGAATACTTGCTCACATTAAGGTATACGAGGTCGACAAAAAACTATCTATTGTCTCGCCTGCTTAATAACCTCGGCTATCAGTTTGCAGGTTCGACTATACCGACTATAATAGACAATTTCACGTCTTTGGTACATAAATAACTAATTTCATATGATATGTATTTTTATCGTTATAATTCACATAACAGCAAAGAATTACAAATCATATTTTTATATGTTTACACACTAACATTTATCATTTTTTCACGTCTGAATTTTGAGATTTTGCAAAATATGAAAATCAAAGTATAGCTGAAAATTTACCAGATGAGGACGCCTATTTTGTATGTTCCTATAATCTCATATAAATTATGAATTATAGTTTCAGGAAGGCTTTACTGAATTTCGTTCACACGCTCTGGTTACTGGCGGCACTGGCGCCATTTCTTCCCCCTTTAACCAGATAAATAAATTTGTTCATTTTTGTTGATTGTAATGAATATTACAGAAGGAATCTTCTGTGTAACCACTTGACATATTATTTCTGTGCAATTTTTATGTGTACGTTTTTTTGTCATGATCTAGTGTGTACCTACCATAATTGAAATTGTTTCTTTGTTCATTGTAGAGCTCTGAAGAAGGTTTTAGAATTGAAACGAAACTCTTCGCCGCTATTCCAAGAAGTGGTTTTGAGATTCAATAATCTGCCTTCATCCTTTTAAGGAACTTCTATATCGTTGTAAACAACGGTCACAAATCTGCAATGGTCAAGATTTTTCGAAGGTCAGCGTAACCGTAGATGGAAATGTGATACATATTCTGAAAGAGCAACTCTTCTAGTAAAAAATCTGAAAATTTCATTCATCTAGGTGCAACTGTTCGGTCTTGACGAATTTTTAGCGGAACCCATCTTTTTCAAGATTTTTCGAAGTTCAGCTTTCGAGCCGTTTATCTCTCAATAAAAGTAACCGTAGATGGAAGTGTGATACATATTTTGAAAGAGCAACTCTTCTACTAATAAATCTGAGAATTTCATCCATCTATAGGTGCTACCGTTCGGTCTTGACGATTTTTTAACTGAACCCAGCAGTTTTCACCCATATTTGCAATAAATTCTGTCAGTGAGTCCCTAATAATTGGCGTAGATATCCCCAAAGCCTTCGACCAGGTGTGGCGTTCAGCTCCCCCTCAATCAACTTCCATCCTAATATTTAAGGAATCCCCCCTGGATTCTGAAAATTGATCCCCAACTTCCTTTCCGGACAAAGTATAGTCACTATCATAAAAGCAGTCGCTTGGTCTTGAGAATTTCACACTATCCACATATAGGACAAAAATCGGAGGTTATGCAGCTTGTTAAACCATTTACGAGTTCTAAATCAGCGAAATTTTTTGTTTGGGTGATTTATGGTGGAACGATAGTTCATTTTGACGAGTTCTACTTATAATGCGCCATGCGCCTTTTACAAAAAAATAACATACCTTCAAAAAATGAGATATTTATTATAACATCAAATCAGTATTTTATATGGGTGTTATGAAGGATCTAATATGCGCTGGGGCTTATGTCCCTGTATTTTTAGGTTGGGATGTTCATTATTGCAAAAAATCTGATTCTAAATATTTTCAATACTTCAATAATTGAAGACATCTGAACTCAAATTTATAACAGAGGGTTGATGCTTAAATCTGAAAAGGAAAAATTACGGAACCATGGCCCACATCGACGGATATAGGATTGATTGATATATGATAAGAATTATCATTGTCAAGACATATTGACCATACACAACAACAAAATAATATAAAATAGGATATAAACATCTTTTTCTTCTTTTATTATCAATTTTCAGATCTCATATCATATTTATTTCCTTATTTCATCCTTTCATGGCGTTGTGCATGTATTTATGTCTTCTATATTGTATTTCTTATTCAATTAACTGTATGAACTCAACATTTTTTTTCAGATAGCTACCTATGAGATTTTCGGTCGCAGGTCTTGGGTTAAAGGGGATTTATTTTTGTTAGTAAATGAAACGTCCATTTTCTTTTCGCTATATTTAATCTTTTTTTATGATACAACAATTTAACCGCAGTATTCTCCAAAAAATTCCTAGAAAATATCGCAGTGAATAAGTTGGAATCCTCTATATTAGATTGGCCATTCGAAAGAACAGAAAAAGCAGATGATGAAATAGTACAATATATGTATATATATATTATATTATATAAAGGCACACCTATTACATCAACTTTGAATAAATAATCTATTTTTTTTTATTTCGTAACACTGATTTTGTATTTCGTAAGGATGAATTAACATGAAAAGCATACTAGAGAATTTATTGTTCCATTATATATCCACTTTGAATGACGAGAATTGATAAAAAATATTACAATTCGATGTAGATGAACAAAATACAATCATTGAACTACGAATATACCAATCCCATTCCATAAAAATTATTTCGACACTGGTACATTACTTCTTTTAGATATTGTGTTAAGGTATATTCATTCCATTTTTCCGTATATCACACGTTTGTGAATTGTTTCAGCATCAACCTTATACTTCATTGGAAAATTTCCTAATTAAATTTCAAAGGACTTCAATAGTTCTCAATACACGATTTCGAAAGTTGGCATAAAAAGCTTACAAATTATTGTCTTATAACACCTGAGATTTCAACGTACACATTGCTTTTATTCATTTTTCGAAAGAGGCATTTCCAATCTAGAAAAGCTAAACTGCTAAAAAAATACCAAGCTTCAACTGTTCAAAAACGAAATCGAATGATTAATTTTAGATTTTTTCCGAAAATTCACAGTAGAACCAAAAATCAATCTATCACAATGTTAATGAATGTACGACCAAATGATAAATTGAATTTCCGATTCAATATCAATTTTATATGAAGAATTTTATATAAAGAAAATCAAGTTTTACTCAATATTGGTCGATCAAAAATGACGTCGAAATTATTCAATTTGACGACTCAGTTGCTTTTTGATCATATAATCAGAGTTTTGTAAAAACCAAGATGAAATACGAATTATTAATCATTCATAGATTGCACCTGTAACAACAACAATAAATGAGAATTTATTTTCCATTCAAAGTAGATTATTCGAACAATAAACTCTCGATTTGAAAGGATCTCTTTTCTCACAAGCATGGATAACATAGTTCAGGAAAAGAAAGTTCTCACTATAAATTATATAGAAGCCGATTGAGAGAAGAACACCTGATATTTGCTACCAATCTATTGTTTTTTCAGTACCTGCAATAAATGGCAAAAAATTTATTGGCAAAATAACAATGTTCAGGTGCCTGGTTGTCCGTTATATTTCAGAAAATTCAACATTTCATCTCTCCACGTAATATGAAACTGCTCAGTCAAAATGAATCGGTTATTAACAATACCTTTCTTGAAATCAGAAATCATGTTTTTGTGATGATTGTGAAAAGTGGATTATTTTGTTGGTGGATCATTATGCCTGCCAAAAGATATAATCATAAATATACAAAGGGTGTAAATAAGAAGTTTCGAAAAATATGGGATGATTGCTTGTCAAATAATAGTGTAGAGGTCTTTTATATGAAATGAAGCAGTCCCTAGTGATACATACACACCGCTAAAGATGCTTGAAAAGCAATTTTTAATTTTCTGACAGAAATGAGCATACATTCTAGAGGAGCGAGGAGGCAATAAAAAAATGTTGTTGGTGTTCTCCTAAAATGTCAACATGATATCCGCCTACTAGACAAGTTCGAAGATCATTCCAGCCTTAACGCCTGGCGCTATGTAGCCATTGATAAATTATCTTCTTCCCAAAAAGTGTTTCTCGGGAAACAAATTTTAGGGGTTGTTTTTCTTTCTATTATAGAGGAACACCACCAAATTTTTCTTATTTTCCTCTCGCTGCTAATCTGCTCAATTTCATTTCAGTTTTCTGGTTTCCAAAGGAAAATTGAAAATCGTTTTCCACGTGCCATATTCAGAGGCTGCTCAAAAAAACTATGAAAGACTCACGCTATTTTTTGATAAGGAATCATTTTTTTGCATCTCTAGGATACCTCGTTCGTTTTGCAGTAGTCAGTAGTGTAGTGTAGTGCTATGATTTGATGCTCGATGTCAAAAGCAACACAACAGAGTAAAACCGGGTTTCCATATAAAATGCAACCGTTGACCACGCTTTAATATGTTATATTTTCAGAAACCGTCAAAATTGAAATTCGGGATAGTCACATTCATTTCAGAAACCGTCAATTGGGATTCAAATCGATCGCATTCATTTCAAAAACTATTCAATTTTTAATCAAATTTTTCATACATATTTCCGAAATCGTCATTTGTAATTCAGAAAGTACCGTAGATTCGGGTGACTTGGGACTATTGCTGAATTCAACTCGTCATATTTTTGAAATGGTGACCTATTTTTATCTGATAAAGAGGTTCGAATATGCTCAATAACTCTAGACTATTGATTAGGATATATACCATGCTTCAGAATTCGGATATAAATTTTGAAAAAAATAAAATATACTGGTCCCAAGTGACCCACCGATTTGGGAGGCTTGGGACACAAGTTAAAATCTATTGATTTCTCAAATCTCGAATGAAAAAAGTGGCTTGGGACGGTTCATAGTTTTGAAAAATCAGAATTTGTGATTATATAGTTTAAATTCGGTAAGGAAATGAAATGATAGAATCCTATAAGAGCGAAAGTAAATATATTGCAACTCAAATCTAGAAAAACTGAATAAAACAAGGAAACCTTGATTTCTTTCATTCTTTGGTGATTTCTTTGTGGAAATAACGTAGATAATAATATCCTGCGAAAAATCGGCATATTTCCTGCTGCCAATGCGCCGCTTGTATCTATTCGGCATTGTCCCAAGTCACCCTATGAAACAACAAAATGAATGAATGAGATCCGTGTTGCCGTTTGATTTGTAAACAACCTTGTTTCATGACATAATATCTAATATCCCAATATTCCACGTAAACAGAAAAAAAATTACACATACACAAAGTGAAACACATATACAGGACACTAGAAAGTATAAGGGCCATAAAAAACGCGCTTTTACTCTCCTGAATTCGTTTATTTTTTCTGTCAATTCAAACGCTCTGGTCACGGCAAACTCAATAGAAATTAATTGTTAAACTAACCGATAAGACTCTACACAATGTTATAAGTTTGTCCCTTGACTCATAAATGGTAAGAAACAAAGAAATCTGCAAGTTACAGGACTGTCCCAAGTCACCCGAATCTACCGGTACACGGTTTATGCGATAGCATAAAGTGCACATCTCGCCTTCAAGAAGCTGTCGTTGCCATTTATGTTCTGTGAGAATAAAAGTTTATGACTAACAATTGATTACTTTCAGAATCACAATTGATATTTTCTGAAATACAATGGACAAGTTCTGAAAAATCATTGTAATAAATTTTACTTATTCGAATTACATTCAATATTTTCTGATATAAACTAGACTAATTTGAAATGAAAGTGATGTTTTGTGAGGGCGAACAAACGGCAATATTGGAAAAGATCTAGAAGAAATATGACGAACCTTGAAGAAACCCAGAAGAGAAAAATACTCAACCTGCTCGACATAATCAACTGAATATCCTCATTCAAAATTTGTAAATGCATGATATGTTTGTTCAGCATATTCATTTAAAGCAAATTCATCGATTCATCTTCTTTTTTTACAGTACGTAAGTATTCCACTGACGAATTCTCAGCCAGAACCACTTCATAAATATGAATTGTTCAAAATTAAACTCATACTTTGGAACTTTTTTGAGTAATCGGAAACATCAAGTGTTCTTTAAAACTAAATATTCAGCAACACTAAGATTCATCACAAAGTTTATCAGTATATAAATTATCAGAAGAATAAGATCTGATACCAATGGTTTTTCAAAACGACAGCTGTGCTAATACTGGATGATTCGATTCTTCAAAGAACTGATGTTCTCTAACAATTTGAAAATAAGGAAAAGCAGTCATGTAGAACTGAAGCATTATTTTGTAATATTTCCACAGACCATATTCGATTTATTCAAATGCATGGACAAGGCATCATCATATTCGAATCATCCGTTCACAGTCCATTCGCTTTTTGGTAGAAAAATAATCATTGTTATTTCAAGCTCATAAACACACTCAATGCGAATTCGTTCAAAAATATTAAAAAAAGAAAATTAAATTCTTATTCTATATTATTTCACATGAGGAGATGAATTCCAACAACATGTTTCAAACAAATTTAGTTCAAACAATAACAAATTATGGTGTCAATAATTAGGGAAAATTAAATAATCAATTACTCATTGCACTGAATTCACAATAAAAGTGACATAAAAACATTCTTCAACCCACATTCAAATTGCACACTTGAAATATACTGCTCAGTGCAGTTGCACAACATTTACCCTTCCCGTTTCTAATTGACTCGCTACATAACCTCAATTATGCAAATAAGTACGCGTCTACGATTCTAGAAAACTTGGACAACAAACATCTTTTTATATCTCTCGGAACATCTGCAAAATTTCAAATTAACTAACAACTTTTAATTTTGTAATCACTGCTCAATTTGCGAAAATGTATACAAATTATTTAACTTTTATTGCTTCTGATAGATACTTTGTGCATTTTATATTTTGGACAATTGTGTTTACATATCATTGTAATTTTATTCTGTGAGAACAGTAAAAAATTAGTGCTATCAAAGAATCAATTCGAACATCTTACTTTATGTAGATTTCTAGAAAATGTTAAATATGCGAGGAAATCATATTACATAATATAATGAAATATTATAATATATATTAAAATTCATATATATTATACATATCATTAAAACCACATTAAAAAATCACACCAAACAGCAAGTTTATAATTAGTACCAGATTCAAGATTGAAAAAATTCTTAAATATAAGTATCAACCTTTGATTACACGACGAATGTGATGGAATAAAAGCTTAGTTTAGTAGGTAATAAATTCATTCTACATAAAGCGAGATTTTCTAAAAGTACACAGTTACCATCGCTATGGATCAAATGTTTTGAAAGTACATTCATCAACTACCTAAATCAAGCGACACTCAAATCGTAATTTACGTTGATTTTTTAATACTATACCAGACTTTATTTCGACAAGAGCAAAGATAATTCAACATTAATGCGTTTTACAAATATGGAGAAATAACCTAACATTAATTGATGTGTTTCAACATGGATTTTTTTCCTAAAAATATACAATTATAAAATAAAAGCGGGTAAACATTCTTAAAATTATTCAACTATGCTATATTCTGAGAGGTAGTATCAAGAAAATATAACTTTCATCAATGGCATGTTATCGCAGTTGCCTTTAAGCACATGATTTGGACTTCCATTACCAAAAATTACAACATAAAATTTTAAAATTAAACATGAAAATTATATACATGAAAGACTTAAAACCGACTAATGCAATCTTAACCTCGCTATGGATGATGAGGTAGAATGTTTCAGAAATTGTTCAAGCAATTTCATAAAGATGCCTTGAATGATCCCCCTTGGGGTCAGATATGCTATGTATTGAAATTTAGATTTTTCGTCATTTCCGAAAGCACCTATTTATATATGGAAAACTTTAATGTGGACAAATCTACCAATGAAACAATTTACTATGCGCTACATTTCTTCTACTCTACCAATATTTCATTGTGGACTGAAATTTGACTTCAAATGGAAACTTATTACTGAAAGGACGGGGATTTATTATTTGTACACATATTCATGGTACATTCTCTATTCCACGGATTCTACATCATATCAACCACTCGATTATTCCTCAAGTTGTTAAGTTAAAGTATCAATAATTATTTTGAGTTTTCACGAGAAATAACAAATTGATTTGTATGAATAACAGATGTTTTAGTGTTGTAACCAAGCTCAATGTAGATGGAAAAAAAGAAATCTAGGAAATTATGTATTTAAGCTTGAAAATTGTACTATTATCATAAAATTTGTCCAATTAAAAGTTTCACAAATATAAACCTGAATGGTTTCCAGAAGAGTTGGTAAGTGAAGAGTGAACTAACAAATGTTATTAGGATTTGCGGAATATATATCATAATAATTCACGTTTTAGTTATTTGAATCTCTATACTTTTCAGCTTTCCAGAAATCGGAAAAAAAATTATGACGATTGAACAAATTGAAAAATACTATCAACAAGTTTCTGAATACATTCGAATAATCGTTCCAAAAACAATTCGAAAGAATAGAAAAAGAATCCGAACAAATTGCTGATAGAACGAAAATTACTCAGGATTTTAAGTGAGCTCAGCTAAAACATTGCTATTGAACAATGACTTTGAAATATACAAAACAGTATATATGGCATCGCAACCGATTTCCTGCTAATCTTTTCAGACTTTGTTCTTATAATAACCAATTCATAAACCAAAATTATAACTAGAAATATTATGAAAAATGTTAAATAAACAGCAGGTAAGTATATTGTCTCATCAATTCTCAAAAACAATATAATAAATTTTAATAGGGAAAATAAATTCGCTAAAATTTTCTTATTGAATAATGTACAAGAAATTGCTATTAATAGTAATAGGAAACAAATTATATGAAGTAACAATATTTTAACTGGCAGCGGATGGCACCAAGAGAAAACTAAAATTTCATTGGTAATCTGTTAAGATTAAGACTATGGATATTACCTTAATCTTCATTGTTGGTGAAGTAATCCGATGCATTGCCTCTACATATTGGGCAGGTTCTATTAGACTGCAAAAAAAAAACAATTGTTTGGTTGCGAATAGAACAATCATCATTCTTCATCCCTAGAATTCGTATACCATAAGAGGTTGCCTAATAATAGTTTTTTACCTAATGAGCTCCCATTCGAATCATTGAAAATGTTTGTAGCAACATTGAATTTATTCTATAGTCTTCTTATACGGAGTGTTTTCAAAGGTGAGGCTTTTTTTTTAACAGAAGGTAGAATCCATCAAAATGAGTCGTTTAACCAAAAATTGTCTATATAAAATATCCAAAATGGCTGAGATACAACCGCTAGAAATCGCGACAAACTGTCATTGAATTTCAAGTACGGGACTGTGAAAGGTGACTCCGGCATCGCGAAAACGAAACAAAACATAAGGATATGGCTGGACAATTAATGGTTCAGTACCAAGTTCATCGGATTAGATGCATCAGATCACTTTTGAGAGAATCATAATTGTTGTATCGTGAAATTTAGGGTGAAAAAAAAAGAAATTAAGAATTGTGACTATTTATTTTCTTCAAAGGAACTTTCTGTTGTGTTCGAAAAGGTTTTCAATTATTCATGATATTATTGAAACTATTTCTTTTTGTCACAAGTACTTTAAACTTTATATTGATAATGATACTGATGCTAATGAATTTATGTAAGGTGCAAAACTTGTATCTTGCTCCTTGCGATGATCACCATTTTTTATTTTGGAGCACGACTCATGTTCTACGCCTTCAATAAATCAATTAGTAGCTTTGTTCGTAGAGTAGTTCACAACGGTTGTGAACTGTACAGAGCAAGCGCAATTCCATTTTAGGGTAGCGAAAATCCAATTACGCCTGCTCTGTAGAGTTCACAACCGTTGTGAACCACCCTACGAACAAGCCTATAATCACTGTTGTGTGATAATTTTCAGATGGATCAGGTGGCGCACTTGTCTGAATAGGCCTCGATAGAACCCTTCCTTATGACATGACGAATTCATAGTTTCTTCGGCAAAATTGTGTTCATGAGGTAGGAACTGACTGAGTCAATCTAACTGAAAAAAGCTGACTACCCCAGTGCCATATAGCACAAACTGTAGAGCAAACTACTTCGAAAAATTATAAATAAAAATATTTTTGAATCAACTGTGTTTTTTTTTCCTCATACGGCGAACACTGGTATATCTAGAGGAAGACAGCAACAGTGAATTCTGCTGTTTTCTTTTTTATTGGTTCAAGCAAACTGTACACAAACTGCCGGAATTTGTCAAGCAAATACCCGGAGCAACACAGTACTCCGCGTACACTGCACTGTACTGATGAGGGACACTAGCCCTAAATCCGGTCTACAGTTTGTTTGTATATATTTTTCAGCCTCTCTGGAATTCCTTCGCTAATTCATGATTAGCGCATATCAAATATTGCCGTGATTTGTTCCTACATCGGTAAATGGTACTTACTCTTAGCCACTTGTCGATGCACTTCGCGTGGAATTCGTGTGAACATGGCAGGACTCTGAGCAATTGGCGCGCCTCGAAATCGCACATACAGACAACGCACGACGTCTGATCACCCTGATGCGTATCGGCATTGAATTTGTAGCTGAGCAACGACTCGATCTCGAGCTTGCCGAGTCCACGCGGCTTGGCCTCGCCGAGACGTTCTGCCAAATTGAGCAGGGCCTCGTAGTTCTCGGTTTCCGTTGAATCCGTGCTGCTGAGATCTGCCTGACTGAACGGGGACATTGGCTGGTTCGAGAACATCGCCCTGAAATAAACAACAAGATTTACATTAAATCATCTGTTATAAATCCTTCAAAAAATCGTATCTCCTTTCAGGAAGTAGCTATTGACGTGAATTAAACAGGAAAATGTTAAGAAGAGATCAGGTTTCAAAAACTCATTCAAAGACCCATTGTGGCGTCACTAATTACCTCCACAGGGTGTTCAGAAGTTTACAGAAAATTTCAACTTTCAGTTCTACCCTGTATACCATCAAATTCAATTGAAATTCCTGCAGACTCGACTTCAGGTGATAAACTAGATGAAATAGGCTACAAATACACTGCGCAAAAAAATTGACGCACATTCTGAAAATCTCAATTTTAATGAAAGTTAACTCTACATTGACTTTATAGCTTATTTTTTATGTTCTCTCGGGAAGGTTTTGAACGAAACAAGACACATTAAATGAAAGAAAAATTCAGGATTTCACCGAATATTATGTGAAAGAAGAGAAATGAACAATTTTCAAAATACTGAAATGCTGATAAGTGATTTAAAACTTGGTATTTCCACCCCTTGCGTTAATTACAGCTCGGCAACGACGGTTCATACTCAAAATGAGTGATCCTAAAATGTTCTGATCTAATCCTTCCCAGATTTCTCCGAGTTGGATTCCTAAGTCATTAAGAGTAGCTGGATGATTTTCTTTCTTCTCAGCCGTCTATTGAGGTTGTCCCAAACCTGCTCAATCGGATTGAGATCTGGACTTCTTGCTGGCCATTCCATTCGAGAGACTTCAACCTCTTCAAGGTACTCCTGAACGATGCGCGCACGATGGGGTCTGGCATTATCGTCCATAAAAATGAAATTTTTATGCTCTTCAAGAATGCTCCTTATATACTTATCAGCATTCATAGCTCCATTATCAACGACCACTAGGTATGTGCGAGCAGTCAAAGATATTCCACCTCATACCATAATCGATCCTCCCCCGAAACCAGTAGTATTCAGGAAATTGCACTGAGCATATCTTTCATGTGGACATCTGTATACAAGGGAACGTCGATCACAATGGTAGAGGCAGAATCTAGACTCATCTGTGAAGAAAACTCTTTCCCAATCGGCCTCTTCCCAATGGATATGCTCTCTCGCAAAATCCAAACGCGCCCTTCGATGGGCTGGGGTAAGAGCTGGGCCTCTTGCCGCGACACGAGGCCTTAAATCATATTCTCTGAGGCGATTTCTTATTGTCTGAGTGATAATTTGCACCTCATGAGTTTGATCAAGCTGAATTTGAAGGAGGCGAGCGGTTGCAAACCGTTGTTTCAACGAAGAAACTCTCAAGTAACGTTCTTGAATGGCAGTTGTTACCCGTGGTCTACCCTGTCCTGGTCTTCGGACATTCATACCTGTCTCTCTGAATCGCTGCAACATTCTGGACACACTTGTATGGGAAACTTCAAACCTTTCTGCAATTCTTGTGTATGTCCACCCTTCTTCTCGCAAAACTACCGCTTGGGCACATTCCTCTTGGGTCAAATTGCTTGTTTCGCGTTGCATAGCGATCGAGTGTAGGAAATCAAACGAAAGAAAAACTATTGATCACTAGAATTAATCGAGAACAACTGATTTTAGAATGGAGCCAATACATTCAAAATCTGATAATATCATCTTTTTTTATTCCTGCTGGGAAAAAACATCTGTATTGAAGGAAACCGTTGAAAGTGGATAACATATGCATGCATAATTCTGATAAATATAATTATCATTGAGAACACCTTCAGTTGTAGAATAAATTTGAGATTTCCAAAATGTGCGTTAATTTTTTTGCGCAGTGTAGTCTCCTTTTCTTTGGCACATCAGGTATATAGATTATTACAGGGGTCAACATAGTACTTACAGAAAATGTAACAAAAATCCGGGATACTGCGTCGCCATAAGTGGGGGATTATGATGCCACCGGGATCTCTGCGGATGAGGATGGAGTCTGGTGTGCGGCCTGTGTTGATGCTGCCTAGCCCTGGCGTGCAACAGTTCCAACTGCTGCCCTCTAGGTTCAGCGGAGAGGAATAACGACGCAGGCGCGGGAACCTGAAGCGGCGATACGTGTAGGGGCGGGGCGCCGTGT
Source organism: Coccinella septempunctata (assembly GCF_907165205.1). NCBI lineage: Eukaryota > Metazoa > Arthropoda > Insecta > Coleoptera > Coccinellidae > Coccinella > Coccinella septempunctata. The sequence goes on from NC_058196.1 coordinate 21,871,185, forward strand.
AGGTTAGAGTGGGCGTGAGTATGATGGTCATTTAATAATTCTATCTCCAATGTATCAGGTCTCTGTAACAGAAGAAATGAATTTATAATGAGAACTAGTCCGCTAATTATAGCGTTATATCAATAAGTAATGGTAATATCTACAGGAGGGGGGAATCACATGTTAGATACGATACTCGTTTGTATTATTATTGATATCTCGGGGAGCTGTGGAACCCTATCTTCAAAGCTAAGATTATTTCAGAATTTGAGTAATAATAACTTTTATAGGTTATATTCAAATGTTTCATTTTTATGAGAGTATGTTACAGTTGATACTGAAGAATGAAGAGTTTCATGGAAAAAATACTTTAGTGAATATATACAGGGTGAGTCTTTGACTCGTACAAATATTTCAACAGTAGATTTTTGAGGTCAAAAGAAACACTTCTTTCCGATACCATTTTTTCCAAATCGGCTCGCTTTAAAAGATACGGGCTGTTGAAAACCTATATAAAAATGGTATTTTTAGTTCTATCTCACAAACGGTTTCATCGAATGAAATTAATTTCGGAATAAAGTTTTTCATATATTTGATTAATCTTTTTCGAACACAAGACTTCACCCACGTCTTTCTGTTTTCTCTCTATGATCATTAAGTAACATAAAAATACCAAATATTCAAAGAACCCAACTCTTGAAAATAAGTTGGACGCTATCTTATGAATATTTGAACGTTTTGTAAAATAAACGTATTCTTCATATTTCCTCGTATAATCAACCGTTTTATTTTCAAAAATCAAAAAGTATCTGTGAAATTTGAAAAATTGGGTACTTTGGATGTATAAAACTCTGTTTAAGAGATCCACAGATGTGTAGTATCACAGATTTAGATATTTATTCTGAAAGTAATTTTGTTTTTCCAGGGGTGGCACAGCTCATTACCAAAACTTAAAATGGCTATATCTTTTTATCAGGGCCGAATCGGAAAAAATGGTATAGGAAAAAAGTGTTTCTTTCGACCCCAAGAAAGTACTAAGATATCTATCTTATTCAAATCAGGAATTTTTCATATACAGGGTGAGTCTTCGACTCGTGGAGCAGCTAGATAGCTGCTCCAGATTGTTAATCGGTTGTTCTAGAGGCATGCCCAAACATGCTCAATGCAATTCATGTCTGAAGTGCGAGCTGGCCAGTCGATATTTTCAATAGTATGAGCTTCCATCGCTTCATAAACCAGACGATGACGCTGAAGGCGCTGCGGTCACTTTCATCAATCAAAATGTCTCTGTGCGACCGTTCAAACAAACATCACCCCATAAAAATATGAAAATTCCCCCAAAGGTAGTTGAGGGAACCATAAATGGTTCTTTATGTCTTTATTGTCCCTCCAAACAAAAATGCGTCCATCGAAGTTGACCAAACAAAATCTGGAATCATCCGTAAATAAACAACTGCAATCTGCGGTGGTCATCGGCCCAAAGCCTTCAGCGAACTCATGCTGTGCTCGCCTACGTACTTTTAAACCAAGAGGATTTCTGAAGGATTTTCTTTTGTTTGTTGTTTTTCGTATAAATCGTCTATACTAAATCTACGTAATTTCTTCACACATACATAAGCCTGGAGGATGAAATTCTAGAACATGTCAAGCAGTTCAAATACTTTGGAAGCTTCATAAACACTAGGGCTAACCTGGACACGGAAATCCACAACCGTATCAATTCGGCATCACAGGCATTCTGGAAGCTAAAGGACAGATTGTTTCAAAACCATGACCTCAATCTGAAGATCAAGCTGTTCACAAAGAAGTGGTCCTCCTCACGCTTTTTTACGAAAGAAGCGGAAGCTGGATGCCCTACAGGCGACATATTAATCAGCTTGAACAAACGCAACAACGTCATCTAAGATGAATAATGCGCATCAGATGGTTCCACAAAGTTTATAATGCAGAAGTCTTGCAGCGCGCGAGTTGTATAACAATTAAGACTCAAGTAACGAGGGCCCGACTCTGTTGGAGCGGCCACATTCTGAGTATGCAAGACACAAGACTCCCCAAAATAGCTCTGTACGGCGAATTCACAGAGGGAGCTCGGAAACAGGAGGCCAGTATAAGTGGTTTAAGAATATACTGCATCAATCCCTAAAATCAGGTTATGCCATTCATAACTGAGAACAACTAGCGTTAGACAGATCACAGTGGAGGTATTTAGTCCACTGTTATAATGGAGACTCGAGAAAAATACAGCAGCGGCCAGATCTGTTTGGTGACTATCCATGCCCGGAGTGTGGAAGAATCTGTAAGTCACGGTTGGGTCTCTTCAGTCACAGGAGGGAACACAGTGGCAAGTAGCCCTAAGAAATTATAAGTTTGATCGCACCGATAGTTTTGTTTTTGAGTCTTTTTGTAGATTTATTCTCGGTAACGGGATACAGCAATGAATGAATGACGTAATTTTTCAATTCCATAAGTTGTATTTGCCGAAAAGCTACGTAGACTACCGCAATCAGTACTCGTATAATGAATTTTTCGGGATAAACTCACCTGTGTAGATATATGCGGATGAGAGAAATGCTGATTGGAGATAGATAAGGCATTCGACGTGGGAAAACCTCCGAAACTTTGGTGTGGAAGACAACTAGGAAACTGCTGGGGTAACAACTGATGTGGGGCGGCATAGACGTTGTGCATATGGCAATTATGCATGTGAGGCGGGGCTCCGGGTGGGGCGTTGCAAAGCGATATGTGTGGCGGTGCTGGGTAACTCCAAACTGCTTCGTGGTTCAGGGGAATGGTAACCGGAACCTGCAAGAAATTACCAAATTAAAAAAGACTATCTTACACCCGCGCTTTCCATCGCACAAGTCGAGTTATTAGAATAATTCAAGACAGGATTTTTCTGCTGTTGGCCCTATGCCAACAAATATTGTATTGAAATTACAAAGCTACACGTTGAGCTGCAACTACTCAGTCGGCAACCCTGTAGACGCGTCGTACGTTAGCATACAGTGTTGCCATTTTCCCTACCTGTCATGACCATCATTCCACTGTTGAGTTCCCCAGAACAACTTAATCTTATACCTACTATATTAGTATAAATTATAAACGTAAAACATACCGCAAAGAATCATTCAATAATAACGTACCTGATTAAGATCCATTACTACGGGGGACTGGTGTGGATGAGCATGTCCAACAGGCGGAGGACTAGGGAGGAAGGTTTGATGATGAGTATGCTGGAACTCATTTCTTTCCCTATACCTTGGACGACGTAATGGCGGGCTTCCCTAAGAAAATATAGGCGATTTAGACTTTATTTCATTTGAAACCATGCGATCAATAATAACAATGCAAATTTTGCACATAAATCCAGATTATTCGAGGATTGATATCTTTACCTGCATGGAATGATGAGAAGAAGAAGGAAGATGCTGTCTGGGAGACCTCCTGGGCGGTGAAGCCGGTTGAGTATTCAATTCGATATGATGTCCAGAACGAGACAAGCGCCTTCGTTTACGTGAGGGACTCTCGCTCTTAATACTTTCATCGCTAGCTTGCCGATAATACTGAGGTGAATGTTGTTGGAAGTTGACGGGACTTACGCGAATTTCTAGAATATAAGAAATTTCTGTTTACGATTCATTTCCAGCAGCATCCACAATAACCCAAATATCCCAGGATAATGATTAGAAAGTATAATAAGCCTAAAAACAAAAATGCGTTATTACGTTATGTTATTGGAGGTTATTTGGATTTTGACAGGACTTACTTATCAGCTTTGTTTTGGTTCGAACTTGAAGCGGTTCCGAATGGGTTCGAAGTAGTGGAGCAACAATGGTATGGGAAGCTACACGCATGCTACGGGCGAGCTTAAGCTGAATAAATAAATGTGCGACTGTTTTGAACCGCTCTGGAACTATCGTAAAAGCGAACCAAAACAGGCCTATTGGTTACTATTTGTTGACAGAACTAAATAAATTCCAGTTAACGAATAACTTCCAACAGCTGACATGATAACCCAAATAGCCAGCAATAATGATTAGTAATTGCATTAATCCTAAGAACCCAAATGCAATATCACGTGACAGTATTTGAAACTACTCATCAACTAGAGTACCCACTGAAGTCATCACCCTTTTGCAACTGACGACTCACAACATACAAAATAATTTTTTTTGTTGCCTTCCACTTTAATTTCTCATTAATTTATTTATTATAATGATAAAACTGTAAATCGAACTACACACATTTATTTAAGTGTGAACAATGCGTATCAGTGCGGGGGAAAATTAGGACAAGATCTGTTTGGACTCCAAGGAATTTTCTACATAACTACAGGAAACTGCCTCATTGGTAATCACAATAAAGCCCATCTTGATATCTTTCTGAAACGTCTACTGTGAGACCCTCCTGTTCACTATTTTCTGGCATCTTTGTACGCTATTTCATAAGGAATCTTTGGGTGCGCCGTGAACTGAAAAAGTTTGGGAACCCTTGATCTAGATTGGTCTAGAGTAGTGTCAAGACAAAAAGCATCTAAATATTAAATCATTATAGAAGTTCAGAAAGATGGTTGTATACATTTCCTGTATTACGAGATACATACTGTATGTAGGCCGTACCAAATCAGCATAATGAAGTATGAACCTCGTACCACACTGATATATGAATCGGTTCAAAATTGCACAGCGCATTATGTGCAATTTGTAAGTGAGTACAAGCAAAACCTAAGAGAGCCTATGATACTGGTTTTCTAATAACGGAATTCATACACGTTCTCGGGTTGTAGGGTCTATTTTATCGATGATCGTTAGCTTCAAAGTTTTATATAGGCTTGTTTTTTGAGGTAATAGCCCGTTTTGGCGAGTTCCATCAAATGAGTCACTTAAAAAAAAACCCTGCTTATATAACATAAGAGGTTATATTGGAGTGATCAGTAGAGAGAAAAATAATACATATATAAATATTACCTTATCTTACCTCAAAATGTACCTATACCACTTCAAGAAATCATATGAAATTCAAATAACTAATCATGACAGAAACAATAAGCTAATAAAATTAATTAAACTGAAACTGGGAAAACGAAATATTAGAAAAAAAAATGAGAAGTCATTACTTCTCATCCCAGGTAATCAGAGTACTCTTAAAAGTACACTATAAGTATTTTCCAATAACTCATTGTTCTGAGGAAGACCAAGACTTGTTTGATGTTGGCCTGTAGCCTTATTTCCTAATAGCTCAAATTCCACGGAATGTTCAGGTTTTTGGATGAAAAACAGCATAAACTCGCCTAGAAATTTTTATATTTTTGGACTGTCAGAAACTGTTTGAGGTATTAACAAACAAGTCTATGAATTACCAATAACTGGTTCTTATCATTGTTCAATTTGAAGTACAATTTACTTGACTTCAAACTGCATTCGTAATCAATGCTAAGTTTCCATCCTATCTGAAACCATATATCATATGATTGTGTCAGTCATCACGAGATAAGTTTTTTCCCATTCCTTTGCGATAATTCAGATAACAAATAATCTAGGGTGGTATTAGGATCTATTTTAGTAATAATTTTTATTTATTTTTTTTTTCAACTTTGTCATTTTGAAAGTTTGGTACAGGTAATTTTTAGTTGACCGCTTTATTTTGACCAGTTCTACCTTCTGTTAAAAATATAGCCTCTCCTTTAAATTCACCCTGTATATTTCATTGATACATTTGACCCAAATGGCATGATTTCCGACAAATTTAAATTCCCCACCTTTCAGGCGCTCCCACACTTTTTCAGTTCACCCCTTATAAATTTGGTATTTTGTCTTGGCGTACAGAGCAAGCGCAATTCCATTTTAGGCTAGGGAAAATCCATCTGCGCCTGCTCTGTACAGTTCACAACCGTTGTGAACCACTCTATGAACAAACCTATTGGCTTGAAGGTAGGGTTAACCATACGGTTACCAGCTCGCGGGTAAAAGAAGTGGGTGTTCTGCATCCGACTCATAAGGTATTGAGTTACCCCTTCAGTATAATAAAGTTCAATAAGCCGATATTCAGCTGCAACTCTTATAAAGTAAGCAAATTTTCTTCTCTTTTTTTCGTAATCTTCATGATTGTGAAGTCGACTGTTAAATATTTGTTGTCCATAAAGGTTATAACCATTTTGCGCGACTTATTCAATGCATCCCTGAATACTCATCCAATATGATGAATAAAGTTCCTCTGCAACATTGAAATTTCCCAATCAAGAAAATTCCATTTGGTCTAGAATTTTTCGAATTCTCATGTTTTTTATTTAGTCACTCAAATAGAATGAGTCAGTAACACCCGTCTGCGACTAGTTATTCGCCATAAAAAAGTACACAGGCCAAACAATATAACGACTTCACTTTGCTGAACCAACAAATCCTCTTATAACACGAATATTATTTTTTTTAAATAATTTTCTGGCAATTTCTCAATGACATATCTCAACATGAACAATTTAAAACATAAAATTGATATCAATGAATTCATGTAAGCATAGATCACGTCATAAGTTCCATTTTAGCGGAGAGAATTTCCAATATGTGGTGCTATCTACAAGTAAAACAAATCCCAAAACCTCATCTAATCTTTCAGTGTTTAAAACTACAAGTGTTTGGTGTATAGAACCTACACAATCTCACAAACCATAACAATGGAACAATTTTAAAATAATAGCACTCAAAACAAAGCAGTCTACACAGAACTACACAAACGAGAAAAGCGAGTGCAAACCAGTTAAAAATAACGAAGATGAAGATTATAAGAGAGAATCTTATTTTTTCTAGGGGTGTAACAGTTGGAGTTTGGTGACTTCGTCAATATTGTGAAAAAGTAATCAATTGTCTACATCCACATGATTTGACCTATCAAAGATGAAAATCGTCATTCTTGAAAATCAAGCAGAAAATTTAGAGATAATGTGGATGTTTAATGTAACAGTTCTGTATTTACATAAAAGTAGAGTCATGAAAAGCTTAGTGAAAATAATAATTATCGTCAATGCTGATCATGATTGTGGACTCATTCGCCTTGTTTAGAGAAAATCTATCCTAAGGTTGAGATAAAAGAGCTAATAAAACAAGGATCAAACAAATTGACAGATGGCGATCACATGATTGCCATGTAACAATAAGGCTTTCTATATCAAGGGATGAACTTTATCTTAAATTAACTCTTTCGATTCAGCATCAAGCACCGTATTGATGGTTAATCTTTTAATAACTGTAATAACAAATGAAAACACTGAGAGAAGAGCGAATAGGGAAGCTGGATATGTAACATAAGATTGTGTTAGTGTTGTTAGGAGGGTTAAATGGGATATGAAGGGTTGGTTCAAAGTGTTTTTCCCCAACTAGCATTTCTATAGATATGGCAGATGAACAAAATGCAATAGTACTTAAACTTTATTGAAAAACAACAAATATATTACAAATAACAAAAATTCTCACCCCTTGTATGGCGTCTTTGCAAATGAGGAGGAAATTCCATCAGATTTCTTTGATGGGCCGCATCCGGAGTAGGATTATTCAGCATCCCATTGGAATTTTCACAGATGTGCAAAGGCGGGGTAATTCTTCTACGATCAGTATGATTATTTTGGTGTCTCCTATCCCCATAGTTGGGTAAAACTGTGTGTCTTCTTTCCTGCATTGGGTGACTTGGGAATCCATGCATAGCTGCAAGAAAAAAAATTTTACTTATCAATACTTTTTCGCTAGAGAATTGCTCTTCAGCAAGAATTGCTCTTCAGCATGAATATCTATTTGATTAACAGTTGTTGATTTGACATAAATATCAGTTTGACTTGAGTTGTGACATGAGAATGGGCATAGAAATTATCCAATGGGTTCATTTTCCACTATTTCTGTTGATATTTGGCCAAACTTGACATTGCACATAGTGTGTAAAAAGTAATTTTAAAGTGTGTAATTCGTGTGATCAGTATTTACATTTTATTTATTTTCAATTTTTCATATGGAGAGAAACAGAATGGATAAATAAAATTCCATCTGTCTTTCAACTTGAATCGAAAAAATTGTTGGGCTATGTGGAAACATTTATTCAAACATTCTTCAAGAATACGTAATATAAGTTGCATGCAAGATACTTACTAGGATTTTCTGGGGCATAATGTATGTGATTATTTCTTATTGCAGGGCTAATTTGGGAGGATTTTGGATAACCAAGCGGAAAATTATTCTCTTTTGGACTGCCGCTCACATTAGATGTTTCCCTGTAAAAAAATCGAAATCATAATTTTCTTCTCAACTTGAATGAAAATAATTGAATAATATCTTCAGAAGGTGAATTAACCTGTATTACTAATTCAAACTTGAGATTCAGTGGAAGAATTCCCGAACTTCCTGTCGAACACCAAGAAAGTGTTTGAAACCTTCTGAATAATAATATGTCTGCAGTGATTTGAAAAATTTGATGTGAAAGAGAGATAAATGATTAAGACAAGGTATTTAAAGTGCTTCTGAAATTTTTTAGCCGAAAGAGACTGTGAACATCAAACCAACGATGACACATTGAACAATTTTTGTCAATAATCTAGAACAATTTTATTGCTTTTCTTAAGTATTTTTCTGTCATGAGGTAGAACGTATTCATAAAAAATTGCATAGAGTGAGAGAAAAACGCGCATGCGCAAGCTGGGAGGAAACCATTCCTATTTGCTGAAAAAAGGTCCTTCAATAATGAGACTTGGACAACTGTTTTTTTTTTCTGAACCCTGATTGAGTCACAGGCAAAATTAACCTAAGACCTACAGTTATCTTTCAAACAACTATAGAGCCATTCCAACTTCTAACCTCACTAATTAGCTCTATTCAGATTGTTGAGTGTGAAGAAGCTCTAAAATATAATAACATTAAATCAGTATTTTTTATTGATGTATTCGGTTAACTTTTGTGGATGTCTTTGAGCGCCATCTATGTATCAAAAATGGAAGATTACTTGAAGGGCAACAAAGTACCTTGGCAATTATCTAGAAGATTCTATTCGATAGATTTTAGTGCTATGTACTTAAAACAAAACAATCTGAAACATTTCATAAGTGGGACTCAAAGTCCTGAAAATAATATATTTGCATGAAGTTATCTGATTCATTGTGGATGTAGATTTCCTGATTCGCTGAAAGGGCAAGTAATGCTTAACACTTCAACAATCAGTTATCTGGAAAGGTGTTACTTGAACGAACTATACAAACAACTAGCAGCAGTTTATTGCTTTCACACAGTCCTGGGGTGATTCATTGTTAAAGATGCCAATGTCTGCAGACCATTGAATCTGAGTAGAATGAAATCGTATCTACTGATGTATTGTAACAATTTTTAAGTGCCTTCCTAATAATGTCAATTGTTAACTTATTTTTGAGGCATGTTTGTCCTCAACTTGATATAATAAGACCTGGTTGCTCAGTTGGGGATAAAAGTTAATCCTAGATTAATTTTGACATTTCCGTTCAATTCTGTTATGTTAATCTAGGATCAACTTGAGTCTCGGCTTAATTCTGCACTGAGCAAAGGGCCTTAGTAATATGTTTCCCTTCAAAGTAAAGTACGACAAATATTATACTCGTAGGACCTTTCATTCAAGAATCGATAGACTTTCTAGATAGCTCCTAGATAATTATCAAGATGAAAATGGTAAGAATTATCTTATGTTGTGAAATAAAATTCAGTTCAAAACACCTACTCAAATACTTCATTTTGTTATGAATCATCCATTTGTAATTACTAAGATCTTGATAAGACTATTTCCACCCAGTTGCGTTTCAATCACAGATGAATAATAATATGGATTCAATTTTCAAATAACATACTGTAAGACATATTATCAAATGAAAAATTTCCTCCAAATATGTGAATTTGACAATGCAGTGACCAAAGAATTTTCATCTATTATTCAAATAAATGAGTCACAGTGGAGACTTATAAATATAAATAATTGTTTACATGCAAATAAACGACCTTGCATGTGACATTATCAAATATTTTTGCAGATCATTTTACACCTAGGAATTAGCTGTTTTACTATGTTTTAGAGTATCTCAAACTTACCCACGGTTGAAATTGGTATCATATTCTCTACCATAATCTTTGGTATAACGATTGGTCCACCTTGTATGACCATGAGAACGACTTGGATGGTTGTTTGTATGTCTGCTAAAGGAAGATGAGTTTCTTCTAGGTTGATTATGATTATTGGAATTCATTTCCTTCATACACTACAAAGCATATTCACAATAAAACGTTTAATGGAGAAATTCGGAGATAACCTTGTAACTTGTATACAATCACTATTGAGCAAGACTGAATAATTTCCTATCTTATTGTGGTTTTATTAGACTATTGATCCAGTTGAGATATTATGCATGACTGTCTGCTTAGTGGAATAAAAACATCACGAAGTGAAATAAGCCTTGAAATTGTCATGAAACACTTGGCACAAAACAAACTTTGATAAAATTCCCAAAACTATTAACTACGTAGGCTTAACTAACATCCTCCTTTCCAACAAATTTCTCCTTTTATTTTGATTACAATGAGGAGTGGAAGGCGCAAGGCCTGGTGGGAGGAAATTGAGTGAAAAGTGAAGAATCCATAGCTGACTGACATATGAAGCTGCGTTCCAGTTGAAGGAAAATGAATTTTCATTCAACTTCACCAGATTTCAAGCACTGGTGAGATTGTTCGGAGTTTTTGTTTTACATTATTTGTGACAAAGCTTCAGGATCGTCATTCATGGATGCACAAAAATTGATTTCATTCCAGGATTTCCAGGAGTTTAGAAGAAACTGGTGGAACCATTTTCTTTAACGGAGATTTTTTATCGAAGCAGTGGCAGCTCTTGATCAGTTTATTTACGCTTTCTTTTTGACCGTTTGAGCAGCTCCTGGGCAGCTCCGGTGCATCTCACTCGAGCACCGACGCGTTCTTTTTGATTGGGGCGTGAAGCACCGGAGCAGCTCGCGTTCCCTTCCCCTGCCCCCTCTTGCACCAACCGAAATGCTGGTGCACGTCGAGGGCTTGAAGCCCGTAAACAAACTTTTTGGTTATGTTTACATATGTCAACAAATATTAGAAGTCGTGTATTGTTGAAATTTGTGGATTAATACTATAAAAAGGCTGTAATACACCTTATGGACCACCTAAGATTGATTTTTTCGTCAATTGAAGCTGTCAGTTAGTTTTTTTATTGAGTAAATGAATAAAGAATCAATGTTAGATGGAATTAGAACTGAATGATTTCGAATGAAGATAGGATTCGTTCTTTCAGGTTTGAAGAGTGAACTAATCATTTTTTTCATGAATGCATAATTTTTAGAGATCGATCAAATGAATAAACGACAAGCTTCAGTTTAGTAGCGCCCATCAGTGAAAATGTAGCATTTCTTTTCAAATAAGTTTATATTTCACGTATTTGAATGCAATTTTCGTAAAATCAGAACACTCTTTACCTACTTTTACCAAAGAGGATTATTAACAAAGCTTTGAGAGATGAAATCATTGTTAAATAATTTTTTCAAGTTTTATATCTACAGACATATCCAGTATTTTGTATATTTTTACTCTCCATAGCAAAGAAAGGGTAATGTTTACCCGGTAAATCAAGTTTTTCAACCAAATATATGGCAATAGATTTCGAAAAAATAGTGAAACTTATTAATAATCAACGACTTTAACGTCAAACTGAAAACAAATAATCCAAAGAACCGCGAATCCGGACTTGTCTCTTGTCATTTTGCTCAACAGCTGATCATCCAACTCGCTGCGCGCAGTTGGCGCACTAATAACCGTTTTATTTGGAACAGCTCAGGGGCGAGAAGCCCGGAGCTGTACCGGTGCATGAAGCACCAAAAAGAAAGCGCCTTATGGCAAGAGCATAGAAAATATAAATGTCAAACTGTCCTGCTTGTGGAATAACCTCAATTTGTTTAATCAGCATTCAGTTTGTGAAAAAGTTCCTATAGGAATATTAGTTTGGAAAAGATAATGGCCTTACGGGTTACTCATTTTTGGAGATGTGGTAAATTACTGAATGAAAATATTCAGTTGATGTCCAGGTATGAATTCAAGAGAAGAGTTATCTTACGTTACGATAATTTTCTCAATGTTTCCTAAGGTCATTGTTGACTTCCAATCTGAGATGTAATACTGCTGCGGAAAAAGAAAAATCATCTGAAGCACAGGCTCCCCCAGTGGCTGAAGGAAAATCTGATGAATTGGGTGATAAACTTAATGCTTCTGTTGAAGATCTGAATAAGAAAGTGTTAGATCTTACAGAGAAAAATAATGATTTAATGGTACGATTTTATCATTCAATATTGCGTAAGGCATTTCTGTCGGTCATTTTCTAATTACATATTTCAAATTTTTCGGACCTCTAAATTATATATTTTCGTTTTGTTACTTAAATTTTCAGAAATTGAATAAGGTTGAAATTCTTCTACTAAAAGTTTTTACCCTTACATTGACCATTACTATAGTTAATATATGGTAACAAGATGCTTCATTTCTGAAAATCTCGAATTACTTTTCAATACTTTTGTTGAAATTTATGACTTCTAGGATAAATACAAAAGGGCTCTTGCAGATGGTGAGAATATGAGGCAACGTTTAACAAAACAAATAGCAGATGCCAAAATATTTGGGATTCAAAGTTTCTGCAAAGATCTCTTAGATGTAGCAGATGTTTTAGCTAAAGCTACTGAAACTGTACCAAAAAATGAACTAAATGAAAAAAATCCACACTTGAAATCCTTATATGAGGGACTTGTTATGACAGAAGCTCAGATGAAAACTGTTTTTAAGAGATATGGTCTTGAACCAGTCAATCCTGTAAATGAAAAATTTGACCCAAATTACCATGAAGCCCTTTTCCAACAAGTAAGTTTCTCCAATGTAAAATTGATTCCAATCTGTGATGTTTATGCTCATAATGGTGAATTATTTCAGGAAGTAGAAGGGAAGGAACCTGGAACTGTTGTTGTAGTATCAAAGATTGGTTATAAACTCCATGATAGAGTGCTTAGACCAGCACTTGTAGGTGTATCCAAATAGATTAATTGTGTTTAAAAATGTACTTCTTTATTTCACTTTTTGTTACTTTTATGTTGAAATAAAATATATATGTATATAAAATTTAGTCATTTCTTTATTTATCAGAAACATTAAGCATTGTATGAGAATTGCATCTTGTCCCTATGCAAGGCTATAAGTCTTCACAGATTCAGCATCTATCAAATTTAGATTACAGTGAATCTAACTTGTTAGAGTTGGGATGTGCTGTCAAGTCAATGGAAAAATGAGTTGAGGTTATGTGAATATTCTTCCATTTTGCTGGGGCAACTCCAACCTGATGAACTTCCCTTTTAAAATCCTGTAGGAAATTTTTATTTCATATGAAAAGAGACTTATAATTACGAAAAAAGACTAATGAAAAATGAGTATTTTATTATTTCGAAATTTTCTTTTCTTGGAATTGGAATGGAGAAACAGTGGCATATTTTTTATGTAGCAGCTGAGGCAAAAAAATTAAAATTGGAAGTTGTGTGACGCTCGATAATAAAAAGGGCTTGTGACTCATTGGTACTCTTTCATCGACAAAAATTGGCTGTAGAGATGAGCGATCTGGATATTTCAAATAACACTGGCCGTAATTGGCCAATAAGCGTTCTTCTGAAGCAGCCTTCCGGCCTCTTTAATTCTAGTAGTTGATAGGTACCGATAATCTGAAGGATACCATGACCGTACATATCCGAACAGCCGCCATCTTAGCGAACATTTTCAAAATTTTAGTACAAGAATATATTTTCTGCTGATTCGAAGAAATAGAATCATTTTTCTCCAACTTCTACCATTTTTTATAGCCCTTTGAAACTCGTCAATCAGATCTACCGCACCCTGTCCTGTATGTCTAGACAGTGAAAACCATATATAGCACAGAACACGAATATATATAGTCCAAAGGGAGCCTTTTAAGCTTGCTGTGTTTCGCAGAGGATGGGGTATTTACTCAACGGTTCAGTCTTCAATGAGCTTTAGGTTAGGCTTATAGATTTTTAACATTTGTTACACCTCAAAATCTTGTTCTCATTTCCTGGCAATGGATTTACACATTGCAGAAAATTTAAGAATTATCCATTTATACAGGAAAGGCCCATATTCTTTAATATTGAAAAAATTTTCGTCGCATCACAAAAATCAAACAAACAATTTGTATTCTATATAAGACCTCTTTATTGCTCATTCAATGTGTTACAACCTGTGTATATAATATTATGCAATATGGGTGGGCATATCGCGTCTAGGAGAAAAGGAATAATTATTAATTTAACCGATAGATTGTTTTAAATGTTTCTTGAAGCTCATCTTGAATGACCTGAATGTATAGGTCTTCGAGATATCTCCACAGGTAGGTACCTAAACTGTTACAAAACTGTGAAAATCTCACTGAGAAACCGTTACGAAATATAATTGGTGGAATACGGAATTTTCACAAAACTAATCTCGAAAGGACTATTTACAGACGCACCAAAAGGATAAAATCTCATGAAATAATATTCCTCATCAGGTTGTATTCGGGTAAAAACCCTACGGTTAAAAGCGGATGGTGTGGAAGTAGCCTAAGTCTCTTGTTCTCAAGATGACTTCACCGAAATTCTTTTATTCAAATTATCAATGGCATATATAGTTGAAATATGTTGGGTTATCTATTTTCGACATAACTCCGATTTTTCCGCAAATTCCAGGTGGTTTCGGAATTTCCGATTCTATTCTAACACCCAATAATTCGTCGCGATTAGAATTCGCTATTTACATATACGCCGAAAGTATTTTCTCTCTGGAAATTTCAAGGGGTATAAAAAACAGTACAACGAATTCTTAATGGCTTCGAAAAAATGATGGGTTTCACGTAGATGACGGCTGAAAAGTTTACTCGGAAAAATGATAATTACGAATTATTTGCTGATAATTTTCACTTATATATTGTAGCTCCTTCTTGTATTACCAGTTGCGCTGTTGAAGGAAATCGTGTTCAATATGCTGCTCATCAAGTTTACATTTTCATTGATCTTGATTAACAATTGTGGTGAGTTTATTTATACAAAAATTCTGATACAATGAATTAAAATACCAGAATTCAACAAGTACCTGCATCGGTTATTTTTCGAACACAGTAATTTTTGTTCAGCATTTTGGATCAGCTGACCTTTGAGAGGACCGCTATGGGACACACAAAGTTTGTGTTAATGTGATTTCGAGTGGTTTCCATGCATCCTCATGAATTTTCTTTGAGTAAATGTGGTTCAGTGAAATTATTTATCCCTCACTGGTGATATATGGAAGTGCGACTATAATAATCGTACAATTTTAAAGTTTTCCGATCATAAAAATGTTGGTTTGTTTTTGTCCCTCAAGTGACATCAATCCGAAATGCCTTAAAAATAATACATTTTTTGGAACTGATTCGACATATCAAGCTTGCTATTGCTATTTGACGTCTAAAATATCGGAAACATTATTGTTAACAATGAAGGAATGATCACGCCTTAACAGAGAGAGGCAATGAATACAATAATAAGGATTAATTCAGATGCATACCACCTACCGATATGAATATCAACAAGTGATATGATCCAAATTGCCATCGTCAGGTCAACGAAAGGGAGAATGTTCCACCGAAGAAGAGCAGATGCTGACCGTGATTTCGGTAGCATTTGACCTCGTCCAACCTTGGTCAGCATCTGCTCTTCTTCGGCGAAAGATGATGGTAACCAAATCAGTTCGTCATGTGTATTAATAAAAAAAAATGTTTCAGTTAAAAGTCAAGAAGAAATTGACGACGACATCGATCTCAGAATAGTTGGTGGACAAGACGCGAGAGATTCAGCATATCCATACCAAGTTTCAGTTCAAGAATTGCAACAGCATATATGTGGTGGTTCCATTATAGGTGATAGGTGGATTCTAACAGCTGCGCATTGTACTGTAGGGTAAGTTGACGGAATTTTGAAATCGATTTCGAAATTCCAGCTTCTGTTATAATTTGAACCGATTCTGAAGGTTCAGAAAACGATAAGAAAAAAGGACGCACCATATTGTTCACCACTCTGGTTTCTGCTTCCGACGGGTTTGCACTCCAGCCAGAAAATCGTACTCCCAGAAGTAGTAGAACTAGGTATGATAAGGGGTTGAAACTGAGCTTCCCAAGTAAAAGTACAGAGTGTTGTTTTGCATCTGGACTTGGTCTGCGGAAGTTGTCCCAAGTGGTTTTTCTGGCACTGGCTACTTGTTGAGCGATTAAAATCACAATGCGTTCCTTACATTTAACGTTTGAATAGAAGCAACTTCAAGAATCACTCGTACTAAAAGCGAAAGAAAAAATCGCTTACGATCCCAAACGCCTTACGGGTGTTACGGATTCGTTCGCCAGCTAGAACCAAGAAACTCTTAGCGGGCAATGAAGACGGGCCTAAGTTTCAAAACTACGGGATTGCAGGTTGGAGATAAACAAAGCACGGCGTTGGGAAACGGTACTCTACTGTGTTTTCAGCTTCCAACGGGTTTGCACGCCAGCCAGAAATCGTACTTCCAGCGAAGAAAATCCCAAAAGGGTAAGCGAAAATAGTACACAATTGTTCATCACTGTCCTGAGGTTTCTGCTTCTAACGGGTTTGCACTCCACCCAGAAAATTGTACTCCCAGAAGTAGTAGAACAAGGTATGATAAAGGGTTGAAACTGAGGTCCCAAGTAAAAGTACATAATGCTATTTTACCTCTGGACTCGGTCTGCGGAAGTTGTCCCCAGTGGTTTTTCTGGCACTGCCTACTTGTTGAGCGGTTTAAATCACGGTGGCGTACTTTACCTCTAACGTTCGAATAGAAGCAACTTCAAGAATCACTCGGACTAAAATCGAAAGAGAAAATCGCATTCGATCTCAAACGCCCTACGGGTGTTACGGATTTTTCGTTCACCAACTAGAACCAAGAAACTCTTAGCGGGCAATGGAGACGAGCCAAATTCAAAACTACGCTATTGCAGGTTGGGGGGAAACAAAACATGGCGTTGCGAAACGGTACCCTACTCTGTTTTCAGCTGCCAATGGGTTTGCACGCCAGCCAGAAATCGTACTTCCAGTGAAGAGAAACCCAAAAAGATGAGCGAAAATGGTGAACAATTGTTCATCACTCTGGTTTCTGCTTCCAAAGGGTTTGCACTCCAACCAGAAAATTGTAAAATTCGCGTCGATGAAGATGTCTTGACTTCGGCATATCGGTCCTATATAACGAAAAAAACTCGGTTACCTCCCAATCCAAGATGTTTTTCACGGTGCTACATCGTTTTTCAGAATTGAAAAAGGAATATGAAAACGGTCCTGAATGTTTACCGTTTCAAAGGATGTCAAAAATCCCGAATTG
This sequence comes from Coccinella septempunctata, assembly GCF_907165205.1. Lineage (NCBI taxonomy): Eukaryota > Metazoa > Arthropoda > Insecta > Coleoptera > Coccinellidae > Coccinella > Coccinella septempunctata. The sequence continues at coordinate 21,888,611 of NC_058196.1, forward strand.
AAATTGAAAGTATGTAAATTAAAATTAAAACGATCAAAATTAATCTAAAATGAAGGTGCATTTCTGTAAAAAAAAGATACTTCATTCCAACACTTTTTTCCAGTAATAAATAGATGCCAAGTAGATGCTGACTATGGTTTCGGTCTTATCTGACCTCTTCAGAACAACATTATAAAAGTTGGGAAAATTAATTGAGTTGGTCCCGTAGATAGAGGAAAGAGAAGATACCGCATTGCGCAGCTACGAAGGAGAGCTCTCTGTGTCCAACATCAACTTGTTTTTGTTTACGTTTACCCCAATCCGAATCTATCGTTTTCGGCATATTTTCCACAAATTACACAATTTCCTGGCATGTCAACACCGAAATTCTTGATACTCAAGTCTTAAAACGCACGAAACACTATTACATCGAACACAAATACGATAATAAACATTCAAATATTGGGGTAAACGTAAACAAACATGGAGTAGATGCACAGTAAATGTCAACAAAAACATAGAGATGTTGGACACACTTTTCGTTGTTTACGTTATCTTCCCCTTCCTCTATCTACGGTTGGTCCTCGTTTCCTATCAGTATCAGTATAAGTATCAGGATCAGTGGTGTATTCCCTCCATACATGTGACTCAAGACTCAAGATAGTGGCGACAATTGTGGTCACCCTTGAACTACTGACATCGAATGAAGTGGCCATCAATGCTTTCCAGTTTCGCCGAGGTTTTAGTTGTGTTGCTCGGAGGAGGTCAAAGGAGACCGAAACTATGGTCAGCGTCTACTCTTTATCGACGAAACGAAACGTAATATCTGTTGATACTTTGAGTCCAAAGAATTGTATGCACTAGTTTTAACTCTCTCTGCCTTTATACGTTAAATTAATATCAGAATCGATGTTTTTCCAGAAAACCTGCGAGTCGCATGTCTGTAGTGGCTGGTACCAACACTTTAGATGGATCTGGTAGCAGATACCAAGTTCAAAGGATAATACAGCATCCATCCTATGAAACACTGGCCAATGACATCGCCTTATTGAGGTTGAGTCGGCCAATTTCCTTCAACAGCAAGATCAGAAGAATAAATCTACCCAGATCAGACACTCCAGGTGGGAAGCAACTCACAATAACAGGATGGGGAAAGACATCGGTAAATATTTATAATAAATGTGTTCTCCATACTTGAGGTGAGCTACCCTGTAACCACTATGAATTTCTTCCTTCATCAGTTCCATTTGCATGGAAGAGCTCAAATATTTCTATGATTTTGTTTGCAGCATTTCTCATATTTTTGCTTGAAGAAACACTTTTACAGGTAATATTAAAAACCACTTTTGTCTTTTTCAGTACCCAGGACAGGTGTCAAGAACTCTAAAAACTTTGAACGTAACTTCCCTGAGTAATAGCGAGTGCCGTAAATCTTTTTCTCAAATTGTATCAACAAATTTATGCACTAGAGGTGATACAGGAAGAGGAGTTTGCGAAGTGAGTAACAGTATTCAATATTTTGAAGTCGGTGTCGTAGGTATTTGGTCATAAATAATAACATATTCCGTCTGTTCCGATATTCCTGAACAGTACTGTCAGTATTTCAGAGACGATGCCTATTGGCCAAGTCGTTCGAGTTCTATTGTTATTCGATTGCTGGCCAGTAAAACCAACAATATCGGAACAGGCCCTGAGCATTAAACTCAATGGTAATCAAATAATCAATGAAAATTATTTTATTAAAGTTCTGGAAAGCACGTATTTTGGCAATAGACCGACGAAAGGTTGGAGGTCCATTGCCTGGTCATCAAAGCCACCTATCTAAGTTCAGATATAAATCCGATCATACAAAATCTCGTCCACAGGGTACCATATACCATTGCCTTCAAATATGGTAGCCTTCAACATTTAAACCATTTGCTCATTATTTCACTTGTGAATTAAATAAATTTTCATTTCACTGAATGGATAAACGTTCTGAAACTATTCCTTGTTGCTATAGGTAAAAATAATGTCGTCAAATTCGTCAAAATGCCGATGATTTCACACTCGAAAACTCAATTACATACCTATACAATAAATTTCATTTCCTCATTGATTCTATACCTTAATACGCTAGAAAATGTCTCTGAAGGGTTGTTTTCAATTCGGGTTCGTTTTGTAGGGAGATTCCGGTGGTCCTCTAGTGGATGGTTCATCTCAAGTTGGCATTGTATCCTTTGGAGTTCCGTGTGGTATTGGACAACCTGATGTTTTTACGCGAGTGTACAGCTTTAGAAGTTGGATACTTAATAATATGGTATGAGAGTTTAATGTAGATAAATTATTGAAAAAAATAAAAATATCGTAAAAATTTATTTTATTTGAATTATTCTGTAGTTTGTGTGGAATTGTTTCAGCATTTTGTGATTCTGCATGTTTTACTTAAAACTTTACTATAAATAGGTATTTATTTATTGCTCTGAAACCGGTCAACATATGCAAATGAAATTTGGAGAACGAAGCATTTGTGGACAAAAGTTATTAGGTATAGCATAATGTCATTATTTTTACATCACCTCCTGAAGTTTGTGGCACTTATTCACTAACACCATGTATATAAATAAAGTCTACATCAGCCGTGGAAAAGCACTTTTTCAAATGTAGGTACTGGACTGGTGGCCCATTTTAAGCATTTTGAGAAATCTTGAGAACCGTAGCCAAAAAGTAATTTTTTTGACGGAACAAACGTAGCACAATTCAACACAAAAAAAATCGATAGTTATTGTAGTACTACCACAAATCGTTCAAAGTTTTTCCACTAACAATTGAAATATGAAAATGAAGTAAGTTTCCAATATGTTATTCCTTTTCTGGTAATTGACATTTTATATGTGAGAAAGTGAGAATTAAAAACGGTTTTTGCATTTGCTTTGTTTGCATTTGGTAAAAAGGTTTGCTGACAATTTTATTGATTTATATAGCGTGAAGAATACGTGAAAAAAGTCTAGATGTGGAGTATAGGGATTCGCATACCGGTTGAAATGTTTAATAGGGTGACAGGGTTGAACTTGTGACTACTTTTCTTGTTCCTGACATTATAAATTTATCATTCCATACTTCAAATTACACATATGGATTTTTTTATAAAGAAACACATCCCCTAAATGTTGACGGCCGCCTACCCTGTATCGATTAGGGCAAGGGCGTAGACGTCGGATATGCAGATTATTATTTGAAAAAATTTTCCATCAAAAGTAATGACCTGAAAATTGTGTTAGGCTCAGACCATTTCTCTCCCCTGGGCGCCCACCCCAAGCGCCCAGTGGATAAACCGGCGCTGATTCCTCTATCTGTTGCTTAGTTGTCTGTTTTCGTCCATTTTATAATTTCGGAAATGCACACTTCTGTAAAATAAGTGCTGTATCCCAACTTTACAACATTGATACATGGAATGGAAAATAAACATTCCAAAGACTGGAGTGAGATAGTTGCTTAGTGTCGCCAATCACATTTGAGACAGTTGATTTGGACATCAGCGTGTGAATTTTTCAATTTAACGCCACTGCCTTAGTGTCGTGCTAGACAGAAAAACATCGAATGTTTGTACTACAAAACATTCAATTGTAGCACTGAATGGCCATCCCATGTATCTATCTTAGAACATATATGTTCTAAGATCCCAACAGCATTTAATATGATGATTGAATAACAAAGAACTATGTTCTTGGTCAAAACATATACAATAGAAGAACGAGAATTACCTCGAAAAAAGGCCAATTTGGCTCTGAAATAAAGCCTAATATACAGGGTACAAATATTTTAACAGTAGATTCTTGAGGTCAAAATAAACACTTTTTTCCTATCCCATTTTTTCCGATTTGGCCCTGATAAAAAGATATAGCCATTTTAAGTTTTCAAAATGAGCTATGCCACCGTTGAAGAAACAAAATTACCTTCAGAATAACTAGCTAATTCTTTGACACTACACATATGTGGATCTTTTAAAAAGAGTTGTATTCAGCCAAAGTACCCAATTTTTCAAATTTCACAGACTCTTTTTTAATTTTTGAACAACAAATTACTCAAAAACGGCGCATTATACGAGAAAATATGAAGCATACTTTTATTTCACAAAACATTGAGATATTCATTAGATAGCTTCCAATTTAGTTTCAAGAATTGGGTTCTTTGAAGTTTTGGTATTTTTATGGTAGGTAATGGTCATAATGAGAAAACTAAAATACCTGCGAGATTTATCGTGTGTACGAAAAAGATTCATCTAATAAATGAATATCTATATACCGAAATTCATATCATTCGATAAAACCGTTTGTGAGATAGAACTGAAAATAATTTTTTTCATGGTTTTTCAACAATAATTATAGCAGAGTTTAGCGTGAATGGGGTACCATACAATTTGGTGTACCTATATACAAGAGCTCAGAAAAAACCTCATTAAAAAACCTTTTCTCCCCGTGAGTGTAGAGGATTGTAAGAAATGAAATAAGCTGAAATATTTCATATTGAAGGGCATCTCGCACTGCAAAAATTGATCACCAAACCCCAAACCAATGCTAGGGCTACCGTTCCAGTACCAGCTAGTTTATGCAGAATATTATTCCTAGTTTTCAACTTTAGACGCAAATTTTCCAAATAGGTTTTGAAATTTAGCGAGGAATCCAGCTTAACTCCTAGATATTTAGGATTATGTTCCAAAAAGGAATTACCGAAAATTACACTCAATTTTCTATATTTTTGATGATTATTCTGATGGGAACACGAAACCTCGGTTTTATTTGGGTTAGGACGCAAACGCCACTCGAAAAAGTAATTCCTCAAAATTTCTAAATCTGTAGATAGATAATTCTTTATGCATCTAAAATCAGAATGAGGGAATGCGAGGGAAATATCATCAGCGTAAATAAATTTCTCAGAAAAATTCGTAGGGATATCACACAGATATAAATTGAAAAACAGGAACAAGTGCGAGATGAAGAAACCTCGTTGATATTCATAGACAAGTGTTGAAGAGACGCCCGGTATGTCACACTGTGTAGGGAGTTAATTTCCGCATCCGCCTACTGGAAAAAACATTTCCCAATCTACGCTGGATCCGATCTATGTCCCATCATCCAGTGACGTCCTGGAATTGTCAATATATGCCAACTTGTCACTTTTCGTAATTATTTTTCACCGTCCAAAACGGTCTAATTGGGCTCACAGTGATATGAAAATCCATACCGCGTATAGCGACGTCAAGCGCCGGCGTAGATTTCCATTCAAGACGCTCCTTTCGCTCCTACACACGAAAACCCAGCTGTGCGAGCTCAACCAAGTCCTGTTCGGTTCCTGCCTTCTCCATACCGTCGTCTAGGGCCACGCGATGCGGTTTTCCTGTTTCCTGCTTCTGGTCACGGCTACTTCCACGATCCAGTTCGAGTTCAAACATCACGACAACAATGAAATGGTGCAAGTTCTGGAAGACGTGCAGGCCAAGTGTCCGAACGTTACCAGGATTTACACGTTGAGCGAGACCTCGGTGAACGGTTTTCCACTGTACGTGATCGAGTTTTCCACCAGGCCTGGGCAGCATGAGATATGTGAGTATTTTCAGATTATCTTCTTGGTCCTGCTACAAATCACATACTCTGTCAGGATTTTTTCATACCCATTCGATGAGTTTTCCAAATCTTCTCTGCTTTCAATTGTTCAATGCTCCAATCAGCCTCAAAAACTTTTTATAAGTGTAAATATTGCAAAACTCGAGTACTATCCGAGATCTAGTTCTTGATTTCAATGGGTGGATTTCGGAGTGGGAATGAGATTTAAAAAACTAATTTTTGAAAGCGTTGAAGGTGCAACCATGTATTATTCGTGATATTTTGCCATAAAAATACTCAATATAAAATATTTAACAACGAAAATGCAATTTGCATAACTATTTGATTCAATGGATATCGGAACTTTTTATAACTTACGCTATATAGAGTTTATGAGTTTGTAAGAAAATACACTGCTCAAAAAATGGAAGTGTTTATTCGAGAGAAAACTTACATTTTGCACTTGAATCAAAAGTTCGGTATTGCTGTACAGGGTGTGCAAAATTCGTTGTCTACTGAGGGGATCTCGAGAACTATAAAAGCTAGCTAGAAGAAAACGGATGACACATTTCCGAGCTCCCCATTGCAGAGAAACAAGGAATGGTTAAAACAGAATCCTACTGCGATTCTTCGTTTTTGAGTTATAAAAAAAAATGAGATTTTGAGTATTTCGAAAAGTTCTCTACTTTTTTGTCTTTGAAGTTGCATATCTAAAACTTGAACCTTCTGCAGGAACTTCTTTACGTAGAATCCACTGACGAGCTCAAAATTATTTTTCATTTCGAGTAATTAGGCGGACTTTTAAATGTTATTTATTTAATTTTGTCAGTAGATTCAACGTATAAAAGTGCCTAAGAAGGTTCAAGTTTCAGATCTGTAAATTCAAAGACAAAAAAGTTATGAGAACTTTGCGAAATCGTCAAAACCTCAATTTTTGCTGATAACTCAAAAACGACAGATCGTAGGAGGCTACGGTTTTCATCATTCTTTGTTTCTCTGAAAAAGAGCTCGGAAATGTGTCATCCGTTTTCTTCTAGCTCTTATAGTTCTCGAGATCACCTCAGTAGGCAAGAAATTTTGCTCACCCTGTACACATTATTTAGACAGGAGTATTTTTGCTTATTACACAAACAAAATATGATGCTCCACGATAGTTGGGGAGCCCAAGAGAGTAATTCGGGATTTACTCGAGCGTGTCAGATTAATATAAGGGGAGACACTTTGGACCCTGTAGAGTATCTCTACCAAAAATTAGATCTGTAATATACAGGGTGAGTCTTTGAGTGGTACAAATATTTTAACAGTAGTCAAAAGAAACCCCCTTTTTCCTTTACCATTTTTTCCGAATCGGCGCAGTTCAAAAGATACAGGCTGTTTAAAAGCCATATAAAGTTATTTTTAGAAACAAACGAAATAAATTTGAAAAATTGGTTACGTAGTTTGGCTGAACACAACTATGTTCAAAAGATACACAGATGTGTAGTATCACCGATTTAGCAAGTTATTCTGACGCCAATTTTGTTTTTCCAGGGGTGGCACAGCTCATCATGAAAACTTAAAATGGCTATATCTTTTTATAAGGGCCGAATCCATAAAACGGTATAGGAAAAAAGTTTCTCTTTTGACCTCAAGAATCTACTGTTGAAATAGTAGTCACAAATTCAAGCGTCAAAGTCAAAAACCAACACTGAACACGGGGAATTGTCTAGGACAGCCTGTCAGAATAGTAAAAAAACGATCATTGTACATACTCGAGCGTTTCATATTTAGATATATGTGGTTAATAACATGATGAAAAGAATATTCTCCTAATCTGACAATTTAAGGGTGTAGAAAATGTGTGGGAGGTTGCCAAAGTTGCAAAAAAAGTCACGTGTACATTCTCGAGTGCGGTGGCTTTCTTTCTTATTTTGAAACTAATGATTCAAGAATAATCGGGATAATATAATCTGACACTTTTAGCATTCCGAAACAATAAAAATTGGCTATAAAATTCGCAAAAATAAGTCTTTTTGAATCATCTCCTCTCCTGGGCTTCAAATCATTTTCGCATTCATTATAAAAGTTGAAAAGCATAACATTTTCTAAAAATTTTTTCCGAAACAATTTTTTCTACGTTAGAACATTTTTGAGATATATGGCGATGAATGTAGGTACATTAGACTGGGTTTCTACATTGACCTTTGCCTTTTGCATGTCTGGCTAAGCTCCCCGCTCTTATCGCCCTCTAACTCGAAAACGGTTAAGAGTATGTAAAATTACTTCAAACAAAAATTGTATAGAATTTAATTATCTATAACATTCATAATGAAAACGGAAACGATGAGAGGTACAGGAAGGGATATTTAAAAAAATGCCTTGTTATCATCTTTAAACTGTCAGATTGAGAAAACTCCCCCCCCCCCCCCCCTGATTAGTGTCAGATTAATTGGTGAACACGTCTGCAATACCGAGATTAACTATCTGTATGAAAACCTGACACGCTCGAGTATGTACAAGTAACGATTTTTTTTTCATTTTCAAAGGACCGCTGTGAACTTGCGTCAGTCTCTTGAAAAGTAGCTTCCCTTGGGTCTAATTAAACATATCCTCTGAAAATCTGACACACTATATTGTCTGACAGGGAATCCTTTCGTGGCTCATGAACATTATGAGCCACTTTAATGGGATACTCATTCAAGGGTGGTAAATTATGGAATCTAGTCGTTTTTCATATCAGTTCTCGAGAGATAAATTGGACGTCATATTTTGACTTTGATAAAGCCCCGCCATTACACTATCATTTCATCCAATTCCAATGTGTGGTAAAAGATAAGTTTCTAAGCCCTCGGCATGTTGAACAATCAATAATTACCTATTCATATGATTGAGTTGTTCCGCTTGGTTTTCCACTTGATATCAGAATAATTTTCCACTTCCTCTACCTTCATCGGAGTTCGCTCGTAACTGTCGATCCAATTTTGATCTTATTTGTTTTCCAATCACTCGTTCTCTTTATATATTGTTACGAACCAACGGTTTTTTTTCCGAGAAAAAGTGAAAAGTTCCTTGAAGTGCAGCAAAAATTTTAACAAAGCAGGAAAACCGTCCTAGAATTCATGGAATTCAAGCGTTAAGATAGTTCAAAATGTTCGAAGATATGCCTGCATTCCCGAACAAATAATGAGGAAGTTTTTTTTTCATGATAATTATGACCTTTGAAAGTCTTTTTATGATAATATAAGAATTTTTGAATCTACTACTCATCAGAAATGCAGCAAAATACTATATTGCACTGTCTGTCTCGCAAATCGTCATTATTAAGGTAAGGAATAATGTACATACATTATGAGTACTGAGTAAGAAGGATTTCGTAATAATTTTTTCATTTCAATGTTTTTCGTATACCTTTCATGTCGGCTGAAATTATAAGTAGGTTGTGCGATAGATACTTGATGAAAATCCACAATTGAACTTAAAACAGATTATACGATTTTCATAAAATTAGTTATTTATTCACGACATATGTGTTTCGCTCTCACAATAGCATCTTCAGCGAAGGCAAACTATTTACCTTTATCTTCACCCACCTGATTTTTATCAGGTATCGGCTACATAAATTCAAAAGTGTACGTGATTGTTCATGATATTGTTAAAAAAACATACAAACTATAATTTATTCATCCATCGTTTCATATGAACTCAAAGGAATCGAAAATTTTCTAAAACAGTGTTGGGAGTAGAAAGAGATAAACAATACAGTTTCACAGAAATACAGATACATTACATAAACTATTAATTCAAAATACAGATACAATACATACATATGAAGCTAATGTGGGTGACTCAAAAGCACACAATTACAAAATGAATTTAATAATACAAATTCATTGTTTCTTTCTCAAACATCCCTTCCATACTTTGAATTGTTGTACGCTTATTTAGTTTTGATAATTAGGTTGACTGGAGTAATCTTTGAATATTTTTCATATACATAACCATGAGGTACCTATATAGTTATTCACCTTTTGAACTGAAAGCATGTAACCCTTTATACTCAACATAAGAGGTGATTCATTGGAAAATGCACATACAGTAAGGGTTGTTAAAGGACAACAAGATGCCTCTAAATAACCTATACTTATAGGTCTATTTTTCTTTATTACTAGGATAGTAGGATAGAGGATGATTCAGTAATGCGCCCCATGTTTTCATTTAATCGTAACTTATGATCCATCCTACACATTTTTATAATATTTGGATTATATCTTCGTCCTCAGTTGAGTCGATAAAAATAAAAAGAAAGTCCCAAACACTCCGTATGCGTAAGAGAACCATCATAGCTTGTGTTCATCGCACAACATTGAAAAAAGAATGGAAAATGAGAATCATGTTCATTCCGAAGACATCATAACTTTATTTTATACAAAAATTAAGTTGGAGCAAATCTACATTACAAAGGTTGAACAAAACGAAAAATCAAAAAACAAGTATTTTCTTTATCCGCTTCTAATAATTTTTTCAGCCAGAATATGATCATTTCTCACTCTTCTGAGCATTTCTATCATTCTCGCTAAAAATAAAAATACAACAAAGCAGTTATTGTATGTACGTACATACTGAACTCATCAATAGATACCTTGATTAGTTTAGAGAATAATTTATAATTGAAAACATTTGGGGATGTCGAATCTACAGTGTATTATTTCATACATTTAACAACACGTATTCACTTGTTTATTTTACTATTACCATTATCATCAAGAAAACATCATAATATAGTTGAAAGATAATCATATACTCTTGTTCTAGCAATAAAAATGTAAAGATGTTCAACCTTTAAAATTCGAAATGTAAATTTGTTGCAACATTATTTTTGTTTAAAATTAATCTTAATCCAAAATTAGGATGCTCTTTCTAAATTATTGAATCAAATTTCAAAATTTTGATATACAGGGTGTTGTTTGGACACGAAACCTACCCATTAAATTTCTTAGGGCTAGACCTGAAATGAGACGTTTTTTATTATGTCAATCGATAGAACTCCTGACAGAGAACATAACGATCAGATATAACCAAAATGTATAGGGTGGTTCAAAAGTTATAATTAAATAAATAATGGCGAAAATTAAATCAAACTGTATCTTGGTTACAAAGAATGGTAGACCCATAAAATAAACGTCACTTTTGGAAGCATCTCGGTGTTCTGCATCTACCCTTTTTGTATGCGTATTTTCCAATCAAACACGAAGTAACTTATTAATCTTGTTACAGTGAAACCAGAATTCAAATACATAGCCAACATGCACGGTAACGAAGTACTTGGTAGGGAACTGATGTTAAAGTTGGCGGATTACCTGTGCGAAGAATACATGAAAGGTGATGCTGACATCAGGGCGCTCATTCAACAGACGAGAATCCACCTCATGCCCTCCATGAATCCAGATGGATGGCAGCTAGCAACAGACACCGTGAGTTTAATAGAAAGATCCTGTCATTTTAATATCACAGATTTACTGGAACTTATTTAATTTTATAAGAACTGGTCGTCCCAGTTGATAACACTATCCAAAATCGGATTGATGTTGAGTAAAAACAGGATTTGTCATGTGAAACTATTTAGTAACTCTTCGGAGCTTGAAGACTTTGATGTCCTTAATTTTTGCCATTCTCACTCTCTTTTCCTGTCAACATTTTATACCTGGCCGAATCAGGAGATGAGTTTTTACCCACTGCTTTGCTATAATTCAGCTTACAAACGGTCTAGGGTCGTATCAGGATCTATTTCAGTAATCATTTTCAATTTTTTCTTCAAATTTGGTCATTCTGAAAATTCTGTATAGGGTAATTTTTGGTGAAACGTTTAATTTTGACCAGTTCTACCTTCTGTTGGAAAATACTTATAATGATACGTATATATCTTTATGCATAATGAGTTGTTTAGTTGGACCCATCATCAGGATCATATCCCAAGGTTCTCACGTGAGGTAAATATTGTTATTTCAGGGTGGTGTAGATTATCTGATAGGAAGGGCAAACAACAATTCGGTAGACCTCAATAGAAACTTCCCAGACTTGGATAGGATAATGTTCTCCCACGAACAGAACCATGTAGATCGGAACAACCATCTACTTCAAGAGATCACTTCATTGAAGGAGCCCGTAAGTATCAATTCATTCATCCAGTTATACTTGAAGCTCTCCTACACCAGAACTACCATTCTAGAATCTAAAATACCTCTCCCAAAGGCAACTATTAGATAGGTATACTGTATACTGGCTACACCACGTTACATATTAGCTATACTAGTTAGGAAATCCCATGGGCATTGCTTATGATCACATCGATTATGTTATGTGTGAAAATAGTGATTCATTGAATTTTTCCAGCTCCAACCAGAAACTAGGGCTGTCATAAGACTGATAATGCAGGTACCGTTCGTTCTATCAGCCAACTTACACGGAGGAGATCTTGTCGCCAACTACCCCTACGACGAGAGCAAAACCGGAAAGATGACTGGAGAATATTCCACAACCCCGGACGATCAAACTTTCAGGTAAGCTGGATAGAAGGACTTTGAGCCCCAAATGTGCAACAAAATCGTCATTTCAGACATCTCGCTCTGCAATATTCCCTCTACCACGCGGACATGGCCGATCCCAAGAGGAAAAGTTGCGGGGACATAGAGAGCGTCAAATTTCCAAAACAGGGAGGCATCACCAACGGCGCCAAATGGTACAGTCTCAAAGGAGGTAAGTTTCGGAAAAGACTGCCTAGAAGTCGTTTAGATGAGTATTGTTCTTGCAGGTATGCAAGATTTCAACTATTTATCAAGTAACGATTTCGAAATCACCTTGGAATTGGGCTGTACCAAATATCCGTCTGAGGATGTTCTTGAGCAAGAGTGGGAGAGGAACAAGAAGGCCTTGGTCAACTTCATATGGCAGGTGAAAAATTATGTTGGGACTCTAATTATTACTTAGGTTGTTCTTCCAAGAGGGTGACCTAATTCTCGCCACAACGAGTTTTATAAACCATACGTGTTTCGTTATTGCAATGGCATCTTCAGGTGGGTGAGTCAGGTTCCAACCTATGTTCTTTCATGCAGATGCACGTTAATTGCATTTAATGAAGAGCAAATGGAATATCAATACAAATAAGCCATTATATCCGCTATTTAGTTAGATCAGTAACGTAGGTCATCCGACGATCGGAGTTTTAGGTATATCTCCTTCTTTAGTAGTTTCAGATTTGCGACTGAATAGATCCGCTTATTAGGTGGCTGCTTCTTCTCTTCCTCTCTTCGGTCTTATATGGATAGAACTGCATTTTTATATCTTGCATCTGCGATATACAAGAGGCCATTCTTTCTCGATCTTAAATTCCCAGGTGACCTCATTACAGAGTAGGTATATGTAGCAGAAACATATCCAGTGTTCCTTTACTTTGAATATAGCATTCAGAGCACAAATATGGAACAGTTATATAGCAGCGTTGCTCCTATGTCCGCCTCAAACAAGAAACACATCTCCTTTATGAAGAGAGCATAAATAGTTCAAATATGCATCTCACAAATGTTTGTTCCATATGAGATCCATATGTTATACCTTTATGTGATATCAAAAAATTTTCTTCTTGACAACGCTCCAACAGAACATGATAAATTATGGAAATTAAAAATCAGTTAATAGAACAGGTTCAAGCAGTTTCATGCGTTCCATGAAGAGGACTAATCTTTTAGCATAGGTAATAAAGTTTTAAGAAAAATTGTACCTATGTTATGCGCTCTGACAATTTGAAGTATACTATATATGGATAAATTTCTGAAGAAAATTCGCAGGTCATTATATATTTTCAAATATGCTGGATATTATAAAGCCATAGCCTATTAAGCTCCGTAGGACTGCTATGAAAACACAAGAAATGATTTATTGAGCTACATATCGACATCCAAAGCACTTCCTTTTCAATAATTCACCATTTCACTGGAAAACCCCTGTGACACACAAATAACTAATTGAACGTTCAATATCTGCACTCCACTTTCACTAATCCACTATTCAACTAAAAAAATGTCTATGTAACAAAAAAAAAATGATAATAAATACATATCCATATTAATTGAAACATGGCAAATATAGAACAAAGTTGCAAATATGTTACTTGGATTTCATGGAGCGGGAACATGTGGATATAATTTGGATACAGCACAAAGACATCTCAAAAAAATCGTATCAGACAAGTAATGGTTAAAGAAAAATAATACATAACAAAGTTCCCTATTAGATCTCCCAAGAAAACATTAGAAATATATGTTACCTACTGGTCACCTTGGGTTTCCACTTGAAATAAGGAAGTTCTTGATGAAAACACAAATCAAAATTCAGTATTCCTTTGTAAACTGTCTCTCTAAAAGTTTTTCATCAAGATAACAGAGAAATGTAATATATGGCTATATGGCTGTACCTACTAGCAAGTTGCTAGGATCATTTTTGTAATCATCCTGGATCCTGAACAGGGAATATTCATCTAACAGCTCAAATATATCTGAATAGCTTAGGAGAGTACCAGTAAGGTTAGAATCCAAATCACAGTAGAATTTTATTGGGAATCTAGAAATTTATCAGGAATGCCATTTGAAAAATTTAAAAAAGCTACCTACTTGTGCGGTATAACCGGAAGTGACAAGAAACTTTAAAATATTTTTAATTCTGGTAGAAAATATTTTTTGTAGTTCTCCGTATATAATTCTGGTTGACATGAAGGAAGAATCATGTAGATCTGCTTCAGCACTCCCAAAAAATACTAATTTTTTTTTATTTGTTTCCAGTGATCAATGGGTATGAAAATGTAATACAGAAACCGAAGTGGTTCTTTTTTTTCCACTGGCTTGAAGATGCTATTGCGATTACCGCATCATTAATGTGATTGTATTTCATTTTTTCTTTCAATTTTACTTCCTGTTTTCCTTTGGTACTAATTTCCTTCCATTTTAGAGTCACATCGGTGTCAAAGGTATAGTGTACGACAGCGTTTCTAAATTGGGCATACCCAATGCAGTAATTCATGTAAAAAATATAACGTCGCCAATAGCCACTGACATACAACATGACATCACTTCGGGTAAGTATAAAACTGATAAAACTACAAAAAATATTTACATTTGACATTTTTTTCCAGTTCACGATGGCGACTACTTCCGATTGCTGACGCCAGGACATTATAAAATAACCGCCTACCGCGATGGTTATTTACCTCACACAAGAGTAGTAACAGTGGTTAACAAACCTCACACACAAGCCCAGAGGGTGGACTTCGCACTCAAACCCATTTCGGTAAGATCAATCTTGATTATACTTTTGCATGATGCGTTTGGTGTTTTTTATTGTAGCGCACTGTACGAAAGACGATCCGAAGATGTTTCCCTTTCAGGAAGTGAGTAATGTATTCGAATCACTTGCACCAATTATGCCTAAAATATTTTTACCAAGCCTAACAAGTCTGTTTAGTAGTAACTATGCTGCTATTATATTTTGCTTTTCTTACTTCCTTATGCACGAATTATTCCAATCTATTGGAAGGAGCTACTACTACTTCAAAACTTCACATTTTACATCTAAGGGTATCTATATATAAGTCGAGCAATATTGCATGTATTTTGAAGATTGATACAGGATGAGTCTTAGACTTGTACAAATATTTCTGCAGTAGATTTTTGAGGTCAAAATAAACACTTTTTCCATGCCATTTTTTCCGATTCGGTCCTGATAAAAAGATATACCCCTTTTAAGTTTTCATAATGAGCTGTGCCACTCCTGGAAAAACAAAATTTCCTTCAGAATAACTAGCTATCGGACCTCAGCTAGGTTAGGGGATGAAGTAAGATGGCACAGACTTACGGCGGTTCACCTCTAGGGGCGTTCTGCACCCCCCGAGTATCCACGCCAGCGGGGTATCGTACTACCAGCAGAGGTGAACATTACAAAAGGGTGGATTGAAAATTGAAGCTGTATATTTATTCACATTAAGTGTATACACCAGAAATTTCTGGGAAAGCATAGCATGGCCTCTGGAGAGCAAATGGACTAAATTCTTTTATTCATTATTTCCGAGGAAACTTCTGAAATTATTTGAAATACAAAAGGAGGGAAATTTTTATCTGTAGGGGGACATTTTATATTCCAATCAATTTGTATCATTCCTGTGAGCGTGGCCCCTTGTTGTAAAGGTAATTCTATTGCAATAAAACATTTAAATAATGAAACTACTATCGAAGACTTTCAAAATCTTGTCTATTATTTTGTAAACAAAATATAACCTGTTTTTAAATCCAACTTGAAATTCTCGGCATGCTGTACGTGTCCTTACTTTCAATTCTTCTACATCTCGGTGCTGTGTTCTATATATACAACCGACTTTGAATATTTCCAGAGCAAAAAATCTAAAGTTGTAAGGTCTGGGGAGCATTGTGGATTGTGGCCAATCAATCGGCCCTCTTCTGCCAATTCATTTCTGCTGGAAATAATAAGTGGGCTATTGACCTCACAAATAGTCAACGAGGCTCCGGGGCATTCTTTTCAATTCCGATTCAAATAGTAAAAATTTTTGAAATCCACATGTTAAATAAAATAAATTACCTGCTCTAGCCACTCTTGTACCTGCTCGAAAATTGCTCTGAATGTTCTGCAAACTTTCATTATCTGATCTTTAGATTTTTGGAAGAAATGTTAAATGCGTGTTCATATATCTTCTCGTTCAGTATCAAATATTTCAGTTTACTGAACAACTTTATAGAGTCGTCCTTAACTTCTCTCAACTTTATTTTTCAGCTGCCCCCCTATATTCGGATACAATCCGATAATTTTATTGATTCTAAACCAGAAGAATTATTTTCACCTGACCAGAAATGGAGCAATTGGGTGAACAATAACGAGGAGCCCATAGCTTTGGAATAGAGCTGGTGATAGAGGAGAGAACTGGAGCGGACAGAAAACCGACATAACACAACGTAAAAAATCCATATAATAGTCGGGTCGCGATAGAATGGATAATTTTCGTTTAGAGATTCCTACTGTAATAAACCAAATTATCTATGTTGAATGAAATCAATTGGGATGAATATAATGAAACTTATTTTCTCATTGTCTCTCGTTATTATTCTTGTTTCAGAGTTGATTTGTAATATAGTGTTGAGAATAAATTTTTGGTTAGATTATCCTTGTGTTATTTCCCCCTCTTAACTGAGCCCTTCAGGTGATTTTTTATGAATAGGATGATGCGAACTACAATTATAGTATGTTTTATCCTTTATATAAAACTCTACAGCGTGATAAAGTAAACTATACAGGGTAAGTATCTGACTCGTACAAATATTTCAACAGTCAAATGCCCTGATAAAAAGATCATTTTAAGTTTTCATAATGAGCTGTGCCACCACTGAAAAAACAAAATTACCTTCAGAATAACTAGCTGAATCTGTGATACTACACATGTGTTGATATTTTAAAAGGATTCGCATTTTTCGAATTTCACAAAAAAAATTTATTTTTGAACATCAAATTACTCGAAAATGGCGCATTATACGAGAAAATATGAATAATACTTCATTTTACAAAACGTTCAAATATTCATTAGATATCGTCAAACTCAGTTTCAAAAGTTGTATTCTTTGAATTTTTTGTGTTTTTATGTTACGAAATGGTCATAATGAGAAAACTGGAAGACGTGGGTGATATCTTGAGTTCGAAACAGATTCATCGAATGAATGAAAAACTAAATTCCCAAATGAATTCCATTCGATAAAACCGTTTGTGAGATAGAACTGAAAATAACGTTTTTTTTTTAATTTTTCAACAGCCTGTATCTTTTAAACCGAGCCGATTCAGAAAAAATGGTAGAGGAAAAAAGTATTTCTTTTGACATCTAGAATCTACTCTTGAAATATTTGTACGAGTCAACGACTCACCCTTTATAAGCAGCAAATGAAGTGGGACACCTAAAAAATTGCCCAAGTTTGACAATCAGTTTTTTTCAATCTCTTCTTGTTGTACAGGGTGTATAAATATAAGGCTGCCAAAATTTTTTTCGACAATTTGACAATAGAAGGTCGCCTATATACTGAGTTTTTTTGATTGGGTGGATTATGTCGACACTTGAGGATTTTTCGGATACAATGCGTTGCTATTGAAATATGGCCGTTTTATGAACTCAACGTTTTTTCTTGAAATCCTAGCTCTAACTCATTTTATCATTTCATAAAATGATCAACTGCATTGTCCTGCATAAAGTGCTTACGATAAAAAAAAAATTAATTTAATTAAGTAAAATTTTCCACAGTTTTTTGCAGAACTACAGCTTAAAAGGTAACATGGAGTGTGAAAATTGTTTTTATGGCGATAATGCGTTGCCTCATCGAGCATAATTAGTTCCCAAGTATCTTCGAAAGCAAAATCCTTTAATTGTATTAAATCAACCCATTAGAGGGTTGGAGTTTTTCCTAAAGGAAAGACACCCAGAATGTCTCAGGTGAAATGGTATAGAGAGAAGGGAAAAGGCTCTCACAAAACTCCAATTTGAGCGCCTATGAATGACACTCGTTTCAATTTAATCTTCTTTCAAAGTGTAACACTCAACAAAACTCAACAAAATTTCAATGAAATTAAGGATTTTTCATCACACAATTACCTACTTACCTCATATATGCTTTGCCACTGTTTTGATCGATTTTCTTACAAAGTATTCCTTGATGCTGTTCACATTTAACCTCTGCTATGGTTTTTCAAAAAAAGACGAATTTCTCGAGAAAAACGAATTTTCATAAAAAGCGTTATTTCCAAGGCAACATGAATGTGCAACGAGTAAGTGAATTCTTCCCGAAGTATTGACCTAACAATCCACCCAACATAAAGAAAAACTTTTTAAGGCCAACATTGTTTTTAAATTCTCAGACAAAAAGATGTAAACTTTTTGCTTCCTTATATTCTCACCCTGTACAACAAGACGATCTCGAAAAAAAATACCCTGAACCAGTTGCTTAAAGACTAAGAATTGTGCTTCGCATCACAATGGCTAAAAATCCAATTCAAGAAAAAGAGGTGATTTCTTCTTAATCACTCTATTTAGTGAAAGGAGTCAGAATCATTAGTACCTGATTCTACCTCTTCTTTCTAAAACCTCCCTGACAATTCTATAAAATTCAACATCTTTATAAACTATATTTCAATTCCAAATTGTATCAGTCTTTCAAAATTTTTGAAAAGGACAATAAAAAAACAAAACAGAAAAAGGACATGCTTTGAATCAATTCCAACTACTGAAAAAATTTTCATTTGGAGAAAGTTGAGAATTTTTTACTATTGGGGACACTCAACTTGTCGATAGAATTGCATTAACCTCGAATGATGTCATTCATATTCTTTTTCGACTAAAATCCATGAATAACGTAGATCAATAAATGGAGAGCAAGACTTCAAGAGCTTCTGATCTCTTTTCATTCAACTTTGCGCACCATGTATTAAGGAATTCCACGATTGAACCAAGTCGCTCAGACTTAATTCTGGGAACGCTGTTAATTGGCACATTTAGTCTCTACTGCTAAAGCCTCCGAGTTCATCAATTAAGACATTCATTTGTCAACCAATATATATCGTATGTGGGCAATCTAAGTAGGACAAGTAGTGTCAATTAAAAATTTTCGATTATATCTCCACTCTACAAAGCTACGTATGTATTATTCGCCGTAGATGAAATGTTAACATTTCCTGTTGCACCTGCACAGATACATTCCTACGATTCGATCATTAGGAATTCGAAAGGCGTATATTTTCGTTTGTAAAGTTTGTTATTGATGCAATATTATCTCTTCACAATCGAGCAATGGTTTCTACAAGAGTCTTGGAAGTTTCCGTTGGTAAAGGAAGTCAGAAATCTCAGAGAATAGGTGTAGTAAGGGGTGCACCAGTAGTCAACTCATTGATGAGCAGCCAGTGGTGGTCTATTTGAAATAGACCACACATATAGTGCCTATATCTCTAGGTATAAGTGTAATATAAGCTATAATTTTTAAACCAAACTACTTTGAAACTTTTTGTTATTTGAAAAGGGAAATAAAATCATTTTTCGATACTGGAGAAAATATTCCTCTCACGTTCTCGAAGAGCAACTCTTTTAGTGATGAATCTTGAAATTTCATCAGCTGGGTGTAATCGTTCTGTCTTGACGATTCTTTAACTGGCTCCATCTTCTTGGGAATTTTTGAAGATCACTTAGGGAGTGATTTTCTTCTGCAGCTGCTTCTGTTTGTGGCATACTTTGCCAGGTTCAAGTTTGGAGGGGGCCTTTTCAAACAGTTGCAGCAGAATGTTGTTCAGTTTTTTGTTGCTGGCACCTGAGTAGACAGCAGCATAGTTGGAGTGTCGAGCCATCATCAAGTGCCTGTATTTAAAAGGGTTAAGTGGTAAGCAGATTTACGAAGATATGCTTAATATCCTTGGTGATCAATGTACTTCGTATGCGACTGTGAAAAATTGGACTACAAGCTTCAAAAGAGGTAAATTTTCCATTGAAGATGATGACCAATCGGGAAGGCCAGTTTCTGTGTCAGTCCCAGAAAATATCGATGCTTTTCATGACATGATTTTATCAGACCGTCGAATTGGGCTAAAACGGATATCTGAACAACTGAATATTTCATACGAACCCGTTCATAATATAGTTCACGTCAATTTGGACATGAGAAAAATTGCTGCAAAATGGATCCCCAAATGTTTGGATGTTGACCAAAAGCGTACAAGGGTAGAAGCATCGCGTTCGATCTTTGCTCGATTTGATAACGATGTAGAGTTCTTAAACCGAATTGTTACTATGGATGAGACTTGGGTACATTTTTCTACTATCCAGAAACAAAGCAACAATCGATGGAATGGCGACACTCTGGTTCCCCAAGGCCTAAGAAGTTTCGTGTCCAAAAATCTGCTGGAAAAGTTGTTGCTTCAGTTTTTTGGGATTGCCATGGAGTAATCATGATTGATTTTTTTGGATAAGGGTAGAACAATAACCGGAGATTACAATTCGACATTACAGACCACTATACGGGAAAAAATTGAAGAGAAAAGACGCGGAAGGCTATCCAAAGGTGTTTCATTTTGCAGGACAACGCCCCTGCCTGCACACAAATCTCATGTTGCCATGCAAACAATTCGTGATTTAGGGTTTGAATTACTAGAACACCCCTTTATTCACTGGATTTGGCTCCATTCAACTATCATCTCTTTCCTCAACTGAAAAAAAGTTTAAAAGATCGTAAATTTTCCTCCAACGAGGAGGTAATAAAAGCTGTGGAGGTCTGGTTCGCAGAGCAAGAAGAAAACATTTTTTTTGAATGGTCTAGAGACGTTGCAGGTTCGCTGTAATAAATGTATTCAATTAAGAGGAAAATATGTTGAGTAGTAAAATATTTTGATATTGAAATTGTTGTGTTCTATAACAGGCTAAGAATTTTTCAATATAGCCTCGTATTATTTGTTGTTTCTCTTTGCGCTGAACGTATCTATAATTTTTCCCCATCAGGGAGCCAAACAGCAATAGGCAAGTCCAATGCATGAATGGGCGACTTCTCTGTTTATAAATTTGAATACGCGCGAAATAACGCCAGTGCTCTCTTCATTTTTTGGGTCCATTCTTCGATCTTCAATTCATCAATCACGGAGCTATAAGTACTAAAAAGGATCAATCAATTGTCCCAATCAAGACAATCTACTTTTCGCGATCCCTCAATGGCCCAAAACGAACCCCTTCTTCGCGACTAGACATAACAGGTATATCGCTATTTATCTGACCGTTCTTTGTTGTCTACTTTCATGAAACGCAGTCGCAGCGCCCACAGATGACGTCGTTTTGTTTAACAGGTAAAAAGGACCGCTACTACGCATACTTTACTCAAAAATAGCCAGTGAACGCCTTCGCTTTAGCGCGCTCGCATCAAGTCGGCCGTGTCTCCATACGAACTCGAAACGAATCAATAAAACGAATCGAGCATCGACGGTTTACAGTTATATCCTATATCTAATCGAACGTATCGTCAACCGAGGTGAAACTAGACCGCGGTCTTTACCGTCCACGATGAGAACCAGCGAAAATAGATGACAGCAGGCCAAGGAGAAGACTCAGGTGAAACAACTCGCGAAACTTGACGAATTTCGACCAGTGAGGAAGATGTGAAACTGCCCAAAATGGTAAGGATGGGCTTTTCCTCCAACCTCCAAGGGAAGGTGTCCCACGACGCCATCATAACGAGGCAGGACGCGGAACTCAGGCTCTTGGAGCTGATGAAAAGATGTCTGGTGTCTAAAGTTAAATGTGATCGCGAATACGCGGTGGCTCTAAGTGCGGTCGCCACGCAAGGGCTCAAAATGGACAAGAGTGACGACTTGTGCGGCAGTCTGATCGCCTCCACGTGGAGGACCATGATGGAGGAGCTGGACAATACCGGGAAACTGATCAAACAGAACGCGGACAGCGTGGAGAGCAGGGCGATAGATTCCCTGAACTGTCTGTACGCGGAGAAGAGGAAGATCAGGAAATTGTACCAGGAGGAGTATAACAGGATCCAACACCAGTTGACTAACGTGAGTTATAAATTTAGGATGGATAAATATAGAACTGATGTGTTCCAGCCCGTTATTAAGATAGGAAAAAGGGGCTATTACTATTTGGAGCTTTTGGAACGGTTGTGAATGTGAATGGATGTTTGGTGCGGTGCTCCAGATGGAGAAGAATACGTAGTTGCTCTATTTATGATATCCAATGTTCGAAAACATGAATCTCCGAGTAGACTATGGAATTTTGAGAGTGGATGTTTGTTGTTGCCTTCCTAATTCACCTTGTAAGATAAGGATTTCGCAAGGGAAGCTCTATAATAAAGTACAAAAAGCAGATCTAGTCTGGAACTAACCATTCTGTCAAGTTTGGTCTCCAAAGTTTTCTTGATTACCATTCAATCTTCCAGTGAGGGATTTTTGTCCTAGATAAGGTTTAATGGTTGTAATGGCTTCACCACTGACCCAATAACTGTATTCTAGTTTTTCCACCTATGGGGATGACCTCAAGAGGAGTGTTTTTGTGGTTCTCTGTTATATCTCCTAGAAACTCCGATTGTCTACTACCTAATACATTATGTTGAATTTGAAGGAGACCAAGCGCGTATTTTTGAACCACTGGTTTCTATATACTGGAGGATTGAGAAAACTTCCAGAATATAGTGAGGTTTCCTTTCAATGTAGCTGTTTTGGAATAATCGAAAGTTTAGGTGGTTGTGATGATAGTGAGGCATATGAGAGTTGTAGATTACATTTTGCGTCGAATGAGGACAGTCCAGTCAGTCAAATTCGGACTTAACAGGGATTCAATTCTTACAAAATATTTTACCAGAGTATTTTCTTAACATACTCTGTTAAAGAAGTCAATACTTTTCGAGGAGGCAGAATTATGGTTTGGGGTGTAGTTCTTTCGATGGCAGAACTTATTTATTACTACTTCCAAAAACCATGTCAACCTGAGATGTCTGAGATATATATTGATGCTACCAGGTTATTACTTTTGGGAAGGCCAAGATCCCCTGAAATTAATCCAATCGAGAACGCTTGGGATCAATTACAAAGAGCTCTTAATGCCTATGCAGAGGCCACAGCCCCAGCGAGAAAGGATTCAACAGCTCCCAGATCTTAGGCCAGCAGCATTTTCTGAATAACTTGATGGAAGCATGCAAAGAAGATGCCAAGCAGTTGTTGGTGATCGTGGAGGTCATACTTTGTATGGAGGGTGTGTTCTGTTTTTCGTGAAACTATATACTTGATACATTTTTTGTTACTGCTTATACAATATTGCTTTGAATTATTATTATTGTTCTAAACTCAAAAAGTCTATACATATTTCAAAAGGTAATGGGCTTTCTCTGAAGAAAAAACTCAAAATTAATTCAATATCTTAAATTTTTGAAGAGCAGTTTTAATGGCTGCCATACAGGGTGAGTCTTTAGCTCGTACAAATATTTCAACTGTAGACTCTTGAGTAGAAACACTTCTTCCCATACCATTTTTTTCGATGGATAAAAAGATATAGCCATTTTAGGTTTTCATAATGAGCTGTGCCACCCTTGGAAAAACAAAATTACCTTTAAACAGAGTTGTATTCAGCTAAAGTACCCAATTTTCACAGATATTTTTTATTTTTGAACGTCAAATTACTCTAAAACGGCGCATTATATGGGGAAATATAAAGAATTGGTCAAAATGAGAAAACCTGAAGACGTGGATTGTATCTTGTGCTCGAAAAAGATTCATCAAATAAATGAAAAACTATATTCCGAAATTAATTTCATTCGATGAAACCGTTTGTGAGATAGAACAAAAAAAATAACATTTTTTTATGGTTTTTGTAACAGCCTGTAGCCTGTAGCTTTCAAACCGAGGAGATTCGAAAAAAAATAGTAAAGGAAAAACGTGTTTCTTCTAACCTCAAGAATCTACTATTAAAATATTTGTATTAGTCAAAGACTCGCCCAGTATAGTGACCCAAACCTAAGGTTCTGCTACCTTAACACCTATATTATGCAAGTCGTAAATCGCGGTGAATGGTACCGAGTGCATATTTTTTGGAAAACCCGTTTCCATAATAGAATATGGACTGCGTCATTGACCATCTTTCACCAGGAAATGTTGATTGACGTTAAGACCTGTTCTGAATTGGAGGTTCTATAGAAATAGGTGGTCCAAAATATTAGCGCAGAATTTAATTTTCCACAATTTCTTTATGGTCCTCTGCCATCATATGTGAGCTACTTTTGAATACGTTATTCGATGAACCAACATTGAAACGAAACTTGACAATACTCTAAAAATTGTCTTGAAATAAATGAACTAAATCATAACACACACTGATATAAAATCAATAAATGTTACGAGCTGAATCAAAGTATTAACAGATATCAGATGTCGCTAGGCTATATCTCTTCCTCAAACTGGCAGCTGCAATCATATAAAGGGCCATCAATGTATTCCATTTCCGTCGGGGTATGAGTTATGTTGCTCTGACGTCAAGTCAAAAGAGCTCCTTCTCGACGAAACATTATTTTTGTTAATATTTCGAGTGATGTCGGTTTGCTAGTTCGATTCAGATTGTAACATTTGTTGATTTCATATTAGGTGGTGTCATGAATCTGAGTTAGGTCCCTAATAGATCCATTTAAATAATCAAACCTAATTCAGTAATTTAATTAATCTTTATTAGATTTCAATTAACTGGACTATATTTGGAGTAGTAACACCTCAGCGAAAGTGAAGAAGAGGATTCAAACAGAATTACGTTGAAAATACACTGGGCAAGAAAATTAACGCACATTATGGAAATCTCAAATTTATTCTACAACTGAAGGTGTTCTCAATGATAATTATTTTTATCAGAATTATGTATGCATATGTTATCCACTTTCAACGGTTTTCTTCAATACAGATGTTTTTTCCCAGCAGGAATGAAGAAAGATGATACTATCAGATTTTGAATGTATTGGCTCCATTCTAAAATCAGTTGTTCTCGATCAATTCTAGTAATCAATAGTTTTTCTTTCGTTTGATTTTCTACACTCGATCGCTATGCAACGCGAAACACGTAATTTGACCCAAGAGGAATGTGCCCAAGCGGTATTTTTGCGAGAAGATGGGTGGACATACACAAGAATTGCAGAAAGGTTTGGAGTTTCCCATACAAGTGTGTCCAGAATGTTGCAGCGATTCAGGGAGACAGGTATGAATGTTCGAAGACCAGGACAGGGTAGACCACGGGTAACAACTGCCATTCAAGAACGTTACTTGAGAGTTTCTTCGTTGAGACAACAGTTTGCAACCGCTCGCCTCCTTCTAATTCAGCTTGAGCAAACTCATGAGGTGCAAATTAGCACTCAGACAATAAGAAATCGCCTCAGAGAATATGATTTAAGGCCTCGTGTCGCGGCAAAAGGCCCAGCCCATCGAAGGGCGCGTTTGGATTTTGCGAGAGAGCATATCCATTGAGAAGAGGCCGATTGGGAAAGAGTTCTCTTCACAGATGAGTCTAGATTCTGCCTCTACCATTGTGATCGACCTTCCCTTGTATACAGACGTCCACATGAAAGATATGCTCAGTGCAATTTCCTGCATACTACTGGTTTCGGGGGAGGATCGATTATGGTGTGGGATGGAATATCTGACTGCTCGCACAGACCTAGTGGTCGTTGATAATGGAGCTATGAATGCTGATAAGTATATAAGGAACATTCTTGAAGAGCATGTAGTGCCATTTGCCCCATACATTGATGAAAATTTAATTTTTATGGATGATAATGCCAGACCCCATCGTGCGCGCATCGTTCAGGAGTACCTTGAAGAGGTTGAAGTCTCTCGAATGGAATGGCCAGCAAGAAGTCCAGATCTCAATCCGATTGAGCAGGTTTGGGACAACCTCAATAGAAGGTTGAGAAGTTCAGAAAATCATACAACTACTCTTAATGACTTAGGAATCCAACTCGGAGAAATCTGGGAAGGATTAGATCAGAACATTTTAAGATCATTCATTTTGAGTATGAACCGTCGTTGCCGAGCTGTAATTAACGCAAGGGGTGGAAATACCAAGTATTAAATCACTTATCCGCATTTCAGTATTTTGAAAATTGTTCATTTCTCTTCTTTCACATAAGATTAGATGAAATCCTGAATTGTTCTTCCATTTAATGTGTCTTGTTTCGTTCAAAACCTTTCCGAGAGAACATAAAAATTAAGTTATAAAGTCAATGTAGAGTTAACTTTCATTAAAATTGAGATTTTCAGAATGTGCGTTAATTTTTTTGTGCAGTGTTTAATGGATGTTGTCTGAGATTTCCAATTATTCAAAATCTAAGAGATTTGCTGCCAAAGTATTCCAATAGGTCATATTACGGTGATAGGAACTTGTGACGAATGTAATGGGTCAACTTCGAAGCGCTTCGGAAATATCAAATTGAGGTAGCTGATACTTGTTTGACTATCAATATAAAATCTTCAGGTGAGTGAAGGTGATACTGATAACCGAATTATTACCTCACACTTGTGAAAGTATTACCTTCACTATCCTAAAATACCTATTGTGATAGGGGAACACGTGTAGAGGTAAAAAACTAGTCGTTCATCGTATAAAACAATATCACCTCACTCTTCATCGATTTCAGATTTTAATGTGGCTCGGAATATTCTGATGGTATTTTCGAATTTTTATGTGAAATCCAAGAAGAGTTTCCCAACATTCCAATACATTTACTCCCAAAATTTTAATCGATTTAGTCTGAATTGAATGATTGGATAAAAATTGAGCTTTTCTCACGTTTAGATGCAGCTTTCAGATAACCGTCTTGAGAATCATCTTGTCGACATTTCTGTACGTTAAAATTCGCCAATCTACCGGTTCACCTTCAGAATAGAAGGAGTGGTGCTGCCTGTTGTAACTTCTTCGCGGACAATCTTCTAGCTAAGACGTTAACCTTATTCATTGCTAAATTTTACCTGTGGCTTCATTATCTTGTAATGCCAACCTTTGTAGAATCTCTTCCTTATGAAGTTTTCAATAAAATATGAGTTGTTTCAAATCAAATCTTGATTTTTCATGTACGAGGATATATTGAAAAACTCTTAGCCTACTATAGCACCAAACAAAATTTCAATGTCAAAATATTTTATTACTCAACATATTCTCCTCTTGATTGGATACATTTATTACAGCGAACCTGCAACGTCTCTAGACCTTTAAAAAAAAAGTTTTTTCTTGCTCTGCAAGCCAAACCTCCACAGCTTTTATTATCTCCTCGTTGGAAGAAAATTTCCGACATTTTAAACTTTTTTTCAGTTGAGGAAAGAGATGATAGTCGGATGGAGCCAAATCTGGTGAATAAGGGGGGTGTTCTAGTAATTCAAACCCTAAATCACGAATTTTTTGCCTGGCTACAAGAGATTTGTGTGCAGGGGCGTTGTCCTGCAAAAACAAAACACCTTTGGATAGCTTTCCGCGTCTTAAATTTTTTCCCGTAGAGTGGTCAGTACTGTCGAATAATAATCTCTGGTTATTGTTCTACTCTTATCCAAAAATCAATCATGATAATTCCATGGCAATCCCAAAAAACTGAAGCAAGAACTTTTCCAGCAGATTTTTGGAAACGAAAACTTCTTAGGTCTTGGAGAACCAGAGTGTCGCCATTACATCGATTGTTGCTTTTTTTCTGGATCGTAGAAATGTATGTATGTAAAAGTTTCATCCATAGTAACAATTCAAAGTCTTTATAATCAGTTTCAAATGGAGCACAGATCGAAAGCAATGCCCTTGCACGCTTTCGGTCAACATTCAAACATTTGGGGATCCATTTAGGAGCAATTTTTCTCATGTCCAAATTTGCGTGAACTATATGATGAAGGCGTTCGTATGAAATATTCAGTTCTTCAGATACCCGTTTTAGCCCAATTGGATGGTCTGATAAAATCATGTCATGAAGTGCATCGATATTTTCGGGGACTGATACAGACATTGGTCTTCCTGATCAGTCATCATCTTCAATGGAAAATGTACCTCTTTTGAAGCTTGGTGTCCAATTTTTCACGGTCGCATACGAAGGACATTGATCACCAAGGGTATCAAGCATATCTTCGAAAATCTGCTTACCTCTTAGCCCTTTTAAATACTGGTACTTGATGATGGCTCGATACTCCAATTTTTCGTTTTTCACAATGTCGGTGGACATCTCCTTTCTTTTAATTTATTGCGTAACTCTGGTTTACTTTTTTGACCTCAAACTTCACACTGACACTTCTGATGGGTTATTGTTCGTTGCTATGGTAACGCAATATTTTTTTTATGCATGGAACTGGTCTAGGCTAAATAGATATCAATACATCCTTGTATATGTCTGAAACGTTGAAAGCTACTATAAATATGAACTAGATAAAGTTTGAAGATCGTAGAATTTTCTACAAAAAAGTATCTTTATTTCTGTGAGCCACTCTTCTCTAGTTATGGTGATTTTTAGGAAATAATAAATTACTTATGCTCTACTTCTAACGGCATATTATCCGGAGAAAGTGGGTAGGTACTTCTAAATCCCTGAATATATCATTTTGTATCATAAAACGTTTTATTTTTTCCGTTGGGGACACTTCACATGCAAACCCATAAGTGGATCTCTTGTTTTGTTACCATTCATTCACCAAGGAATGTCCAATCTTCCTATTTCACCTCTGGGTCGGTTTTGAATTCGTCATCGATCATAAAATAGATTTCTCTTCCAAGAAGTCGATTCAGTGAATACAGCGTCGTCGGTTGTATTTCAAGGTGGTCCGTAAATAATTCTCAACGGAGATTAGATAGATAAATAACTGTTAGAGGCGTGTCCCGACAATGGTCATTCAAGTAACACGAAAATTTGACCGATTAATTTATATTAGAAACGCCTACGTATTCTTTTCGGCTCTACTCTTGTGAAAATAATTAATTGTTCCGAGATAATTTGACAAAATGTCTGTTTTTGCCTCTGACAATATATCTCCATAACTCTTGTGAAGTTGGCACCGAGTCTTTCGAAAAACAAATTTATTTGGAGTCTGGGTAGATTTAAAAGAGTTTTGGAGTTCCTGATACAAATTTTGAATTGCTCAAACTTCACGCGGTGCTGACTTTTTCAAAAAACATTGTTCTGCTGCTAATTTTCGTTGGCGAAGGAAGAGTTCAAGAGTTTTCGATAATTTTTAGAAAAAGTTCTGCAGAAATAAAAAAAAATCAGAACATAGTTTTTCAACTCTTAAGAAAAATCATATCGAGAGCGCTTGGCGAGTTCCACGAAATATCTCAAGTGACTTTCATCGAAAAAACAAAACTTTTCAATTTATCAGCAATAATAAGGTCAGACCGACGAATTGGGCTAAAACGGATATCTGAAGAACTGAATCTTTTCTATGAATCATCATATACTTCAAGTCAATTTGGACCTGAGAAAAATTGCTGCAAAATGGATCCCCAAATGTTTGAATGTTGACCAAAAGCGTTCAAGGATAGAAGCATCGCGTTCGATCTGTGCTCGATTTGAAAACGATGTAGACTTCTCAAACCGAATTGTTAGTATGGATGAAACTTGGGTACATTTCTACTATCCAGAAACAAAGCAACAATTGATGGAATGGCGACACTCTGGTTCTCCAAGACCTAAGAAGTTTCGTGTCCAAAAATCTGCTGGAAAAGTTCTTGCTTCAGTTTTTTGGGATTAACATGGAGTATCATGATTAATTTTTTATATAAGGGTAGAACAATAACCGGTGATTACTATTCGACATTGCTGACCACTCTACGAGAAAAAATTGAAGATAAAAGACTCGAAAAGCTATCCAAAGGTGTTTTGTTTTTGCAGGACAACGCCCCTGCACACAAATCTTATGTTGCTATGCAAAAAATTCGTGATTTAGGATTTGAATTACTAGAACATCCCCCTTATTCACCAGATTTGGCTCCATCCGACTATCATATCTTTCCTCAACTGAAAAATAGTTTAAAAGGTCGTAAATTTTCTTCCAACGAGGAGGAGCATAAAAGCTGTGGAGGTCTGGTTTGCCGAGCAAGAAGAAACATTTTTTTTTTTAATAACAAAATATTTTGACATTGAAATTTTGTTTGGTTCTATAGTAGGCTAAGAATTTTTCAATATATCCTCGTATATTTGGACCATGCTTGAGACGAGCTTGTTGTGGACCAACCAAGTATACCAGCTTCACCTTGAATTTTCTCTTGTAATTTTTTTTTCTCTGCTATTCAAACCTTGATTTCTCATATTTTCAATTGTAATATTTTCTATTAAATTCCCCATTTTTTTTTTCTAAAAAAAACCAAACCAACTGAACATACTGGTACCGGCACCCCAAACAACCCCTGTTGCATCGTCTCTGGTCTTTATTCAAGTGACGAAAAATCTTCCATTAGTTCATGGTTGATTGAATGTTGAACTCACTTCGATACGGCATCACACGTAAGTAAGAGACAACCTGTGAAGCCGAAAGTATACCTACAGGTTATAACGGAAATATAACCATGCATACAAGCATCCGTTTTTGGACTCCGAAGTAGTACTCCATGTAACACCAGGGTCTCCATGTACCTAACAGTCGCTGTCTCGAATTTATGCACGGTTGATTATTGTCTATTCAAGATTTGAGCATCATTCGATTCTGACTTTGGCGGTTGGTCACGTAGTCTGACGAGTCACAGCAAGGCAGTACTATCAATGCAATCGATTTTATATTAAACTTGCGTGAAAGGAATACACTGCTCAACAGTTGATAAGGATCACTGACCTTCCATCAATTTCGAGATGTTTATTTTGATCAGATACCAAAGTATGTTTAGTTTCATAGAAAAAAATTGGTAATTGAAAATATAGGAAATTCGAGGAAAAAAAAAATTATGAAGAATCCCGGTAAAGCTAGTCTTATTTGGTTGGTCCTCCACTAGCTCGTCCCAAGCATCCTACACTTCAAGGCATATTTTCGATGAGACAATTCATGAAATTTTGAGAGAAATTGGTCCAAATAGCCACCAAAGCGTTAGAAATTAGCTCTAGATTGTTCATCGATTGTTCTAGACAAACAGCTGTCAGGACATGTCCGCCCAGACATGCTCAATGCAATTCATGTCTGGAGAGCAAGATGGCCCGTCCATCCTTTCAATAGCGGTGCTTCATTCATCATTTTCATTGCTGTATCTCGTTATTGAGAGTAAATCTATAGGAAGACTCAAAAACAAAGCTATCGGTGCGATCAAACTCATAATTTCTTAGGGTTACTTGCGACTGTGTGCCCTCCTGTGACTGAAGAGACCCAACCCTGACCTACAGATTATTCCACACTCCGGGCAAGGATAGTCACCAACCAGATCTGGCCGCTGCTATATTCTTCTCGAGTCTCCATTATAACTTTGGACCAGAGACCTCCACTGTGATCTGTCTAACGCTAGTTGTTCCCAGTTGTGATTGGCATTAACTGATTTTAGGGATTGATGCAGTATATCCTTAAACCGCTTATACTGGTCTCCTGGTTTGCGAGCTCCCTCTGTGAATTCTCCATAGAGAGCTATTTTGGGGAGTCTTGTGTCTTGCATCCTCAGAATGTGGCCGCCCCATCGAGTCGGGCCCTCGATACTCGAGTCTCAATTGTTATACAACTCGCGCGCTGCAAGACTTCTGCATTTGAAATTAATTAACCATAATAGGATGGTTTTTCTGGGAGATTCGCGTGTAGAATCTTCGAAAAATGTTCAAAAAGATGGGTTCAGTTAAAAAATCGTCAAGACCGTCAAGTTGCACCGATCACGATGAAACTTCAAGATGTATTACTAGTACAGTTGCTCTTTGAGAAGTTAGGAGAAATATTTTTTCAAATATCGAAAAATGGTTTTATTTTCCTCTTCAAATAACAATTAGTTTTAAAGTACATTTCTTTGAAACCGAGTTCGAAACATATAGCGTATATTATAAAAATACAAAATTTCAAATATAAATTATGGTTTCCCCCCAAATCACTCCTGTAACCGCCACTGTGGAGGATAAGGTTCGTTTTCAAATATTGCAGACTGAAAATGCAATCGAAAATTTTTTCATTTGAAATGAATGTTATTTGAATTTTTCTCCACACTCAAACCATAAACTTCGTTAATACTTAATGCGTGTGAAAATTGGTCCTTTCATACGTGCCACCATCAAATGGAAAACCTTGAAAATATGTCATTGCAGGAATTATATCAGATGCATGCGGTCAGTTTACATTAAATGGAATTCCAATTACCTTCACTTCTTATCAGCAACAGTCAATAATTTTCCGTAACGAAAATTATATTTTTCTCTCAAGGATTTTTTTAGTACCTTAGGTGCCCCCGGAAATTTACAGACCATTTTTTTGGTTGGAAATCGTTTTTTTTACATTCGATCAGATTGAAGTCACGAATCCAACAGTGAGCACATGAATTGCAGTTTGAAACAAAGGCGTATATTCTATAAATATTATCAATATATTCTCAGATGAAGATGATTTTTCCAGTTTTTCCGGGATTTCCTCAATAAGGTATAACATTACTTCAAAAATTATCACCTCATCATCATTATTATTGCTCATTCCCAAATAAATCCACTCTGGCTCTACACATTAGGTTGGACATCTACTTCATATACAGCATTCATCAACTTAACACACCTTTGTACTTGAAATTATTCAAGAGGTACAATCCTTCTCTGTTTTATTCATGATACTCAATAAGAACAATTAGTAGTCAACACCGCACACACTGTTTGCGTAAAAGGTTTCTTTAATCACTATTCTGGCTATATTCATTAGCATCTCGCTTTCAGAAGTTTCATGTTATTAAAAAACGTTGTTGGATTTTCTGGTTATTGTCATTTATGTAAAATATCCAAAAAATATTGCGTCATAATTACAAATCTGATGAAGTTAATGTTTTTCAGATAACAGAGGAGGTAACGAGGAAGAAACTAGAATATCAGAAATACTTGGAGTTGTACAAATTGATGCGGACGAGATTCGAAGAGTATTATGTTAAGGGTGAGTTTTTCGTGATGAATATTTGAGTACAATTTTTCAAAATAGCCAAAATGAGAACGAAATGGATAAAAATAATTTTTTGGTTAGTTATATAAGGCGGAGATTGAACACTCTATAAGTAGTAAAGATTCATGTATGATTTCTCGAGGAATAGTCAAACAAACACAAATAGAAAACGATCAGAATAAGGCCACAAAGAAGGGTAACCGAACAAAAGCATTTTGCGAGGGGTGGATATGTTTTTATTACCTATATTTTTTTAATATACAGGGTGAGTCTCGTACATATATTTTAACAGTAGCCACTTGAGGTCAAAAGTTACACTTTTGTCCTATACCATTTTTTTCCGATTCGGTCCTGATAAAAACATACAGCCATTTTAAGCTCTCATAATGAGCTATGCCACCTTTGGAAAAACAAAACTCCCTTCAGAGTAACAAGCTAAATCTATGACACTACACATCTGTGGATATTTCGAATAGAGTTGCATTCAG
Source organism: Coccinella septempunctata (assembly GCF_907165205.1). Taxonomy (NCBI): domain Eukaryota; kingdom Metazoa; phylum Arthropoda; class Insecta; order Coleoptera; family Coccinellidae; genus Coccinella; species Coccinella septempunctata. Next base: position 21,922,284 of record NC_058196.1, read on the forward strand.
CCAAAGTACTTTTCAATTATTGAACATCAGATTACTCGAAAACTGCGCATTATACGAGGAAATATGAATACTTTTATTTCGCAAAACGTTCAAGTATTTCTTAGGTAGCGTCCAAATTAGTCTCAATAGTTGGGTTCTTTGAATTTTTGATATTTTTATGATACTTAATGATCATAATGAGGAAACTGTAAGATGTGGGTGATGTCTTGTGTTCGAAAAATATTGATCAAATAAATGAAAAACTATATTCCGAAATTCATTTCATTCGATAAAACCGTTTGTGAATAAGAACTAAAAATAACATTTTTTTATGGTTATTCAACAGCATGTATCTTTTAAACCGAGCCGATTCGAAAAAAATGGTATAGGAATAAAGTGTTTCTTTTGACCTCAAGAATCTACTGTTAAAATATTTGTACGACTCACCCTGTATACATGCAGTCTCAAAACAGTTTATAATACTTCCTTTTCTTCCTTTTTCCTTTTTCGATTCTTGGTTGGGCTTATATTGAGCCCCACTGTTCAATATTTCCGAGGCCCTTTTATGAAAAATTTTGTTCTTAAGTAAGAACAAATTTTGACCTCAAGTAAGAGCAAAAGTTTGTTCTCAAGTAAGAACAAAATTTTGTTCTTGAGTAAGACCAGTTTTTCATTAGCTAAGTAGCTAATACTAATAATCACCAAGAAGACTATATCAAGATATGCAGCATCAGCTGGCATCGGCCAAGAGTGTTATTTTTCTTTACTTTCTTCTCTTAAACACGTAACAATCAATGAATAATTCACAGATAGTTCGCACATATTTATTCTGCGATTCAGGACATAACCAACATTGTTTTTTTACAGCTGGAAGGGGAGGTAAGAAATTAGACGAAGTCAGGGACAAATACCAAAAAGCTTGCAGAAAACTGCATCTTACACACAACGAATACGTCCTGCTTCTCTGCGAGGCGGTGGAATTCGAAAAAGATTTCAGAACAGTTCTGCTTCCCGGACTTTTGGAGAGGCAACAGAACATTCAGGAAGATTTTATACTGATCTGGTGAGTTTTCGATGGATTATTAAAGGTTTCACTTTGTTTATTTATTTATGGCAAAGTTTCCTTCTTCTTGAGATCAAGAGTTGAAGTCTGGATACCTGAATACAAAAATGATTTGTGAATATCTTTTTTGTATTCATGATTCTGACAGAAAGAAGGAAGAAACTGCTGTGTATAAAACTGGCGAATAATTCTGATAGAACTGAATCTTTGTGTACAAAACCATTTTTCTTTCGAGTACCTATCTAACCAGATAATTGATCGTAATTTATATTAAAATATATGTATACATAGTAAGATATTACGTTATTAACATGTTGAGAGCAAACATTACAGATAGATTCTAGTATCATTTTTCTGGCATTACGCCAGAATAGGTTCATAACTATTTCATAATGCATAAAATGCATCGTTAATTCATAAAAATTGGCATTATTTCAAAATGATATGGGGAAGCCCGAAAAAGTAAAGGAAACATTTGTTTTGTAACCTTTTATGTGTTTTTTCTACCAGCATCTGAGACATGGAGAAATAAAAATTACTAAATAATGAGTATCTATATGAAAAAATTTATTGAGTCGTTAAAGTTAAGTTTTTATGACTTATGCTGTGGATCAATTGCAATTTTGTAGTGGTCTTTTGGATGGTACGAAATGAATTAATAATCAGATAATTATATTCCTGAAGAAAATGTTTCTAACCAATATGTTGGGAAATATTCCAATTAATTTTCGGGTTTCCCATTTCCCATTTTTGTCCTTATTACTCATTATTTTTCTTTTTTCGTGTTTTTGATTTCGGTAGGGAAAAGTATCAAAAATATTAATGCTCTTTCTTTCAAAATATTTTTCAATTGATAAGTAGAGTGAACAGTTGAAGTATTAGAAAGCACCTATAAATACAAAAAAAAATTAACAAATCGCTCAAATGTACTCATTACACTAACTCTTACTCTGTAATGACCGACAAAAGGAAAAAAGGGTCCTAATAGATCAATTACTCTAACGACGTACCTGCCTTTCGAATTCGAAGGAATTAATAGGCAGCTATATAATTTGAACAGAGTTGCGACAACATTGCTACTTACAGGCTTAACGCTTTAGGCCAATTCAGTTCTGAATTACCTCGAAAACTACTGAACGATTAACGAATACTATATGGTGAACTTATTTTTTGTTAATCCCTAAGAAGTTTCAAATGAGGAAAGTCTGGATTATAATGACTGTTTAAAAACATAACAAATGATTAATTTATATGTAATATGTACCAGGATGTATTGAGAATTTTAAAGCAATTCTTCAGAAGCAAACAAATTGAGAAGGAATATACTGCTCAAAAATTGAAGTGGTTATTGTCCTTTTTATTGTAGTTACATTTAAGCCATATTTTTATAGTCTTTAGTTTTATTCCGGCCATATTAACAATTCGGATTCATCGGCCTGCATGAGCAACATCTTGTCTGTTGCTGTTTTGCAACACTTCTACGATTTTTGACAACACAGAAGGAATAATATCGAAAAGCCTTCAGTTTGTTTTGGTTATAATTTCATCCAGATAATCCATAACAATTACCTCAAGGTAACCTCAAAGAACTTGAGCAAAACCAATTCCACCAGAACAGAACACAAAACTCCTTAGACCTTCGATGAATAGGGTGTCTAGATTTCATCAAGACTTAGAGATGCAAGTCTCATTCAATTCTCAAATATTATTACGCAGCTCTGATGTGACTTTTTTACGTGAAAACTTTACAGCGACCCTTCTAATAAGTTATTGTCCATTGCTATTATCCTTATCCACGGTCTTTGTCTACAAGATATAGATACATGATACATCCTCATAGATATCCTTTAATCTAAAGGCATTCAATTTTTACAGGAAACAAATTCTTATAGATGTATCCAGTTTGTCGGACCTATCTTCAGAAAAATTCAAGAAGATTCAGAAGAAAGTGGGGAATTCCCTGGAAGCTATAAGACCAACAGAGGAATACAAGGATTTTACGGAAAAATTCAAGTAAGTTTCAACAATAATTGCTGTTACAGGGGCTAGTTCTAGACTATAGACCTACATTGAGTAGGAGTGTAAGTTAGTCACAAAGGAGGTACTTTTTGGGGTGGATTAACATTTACAGCAGAATATATCTCTACAAACTGAATCATTTGGTCCAAAATGGCTAAAATGGAGTAAATAATGAACCAAAATCAACAGGTGCCTTAGACGTAGCTTTGACATTGTACCGAAAATAAAACACTACGACCTAGTGAACACCTACCGCATCCGTTGACGCTTGCCAAGACAATTTTTCCGACATCCTGGTTGATTTCCCCACTTTTTGTTTACAGAACAGGGCCAGTCGAGCAAGTGAAGTTCGTCTTCGACGAAAGCCTGATAGAAGACTCGACCGTGAAGTTCTTGCCTAACCAACTTACAGTGGACAACTTGACGGTGGACTGGCTGAGGAACAAGCTGGCCGATTTGGAATCTAGTATAAAGGAGAGCGAAGAGAAGCGTGCCAACATATCGACAAACAACCAGGAGACGCCCTTGACGAACGGAAAGAGCTCCTCTAATCAAGAGTTCAATAACAGGTGAGATTTGTGGTGAAGAAGAAATCTAACAATTCTTCTTTGAGGAAACAGAATTTTTTCAACTAAAACTAGGTACCTATAGTTTAACTGTAGATTCTTGGGGGAAAATAAAACACTTGTTTACTGTTTTTCCTATTCCGCCTAAATAAAAAGATACAGTCATATTGAGTTTTCATAATAAAGGTATATCATGCACTCCCGCAAATCTGACATTGACACTGATGGAGTTTTTCCAAACTAATTAAATATACCCTTTCACAACCTTTTAAATAGGCTAAAAAGACGAGCATAGACTCTTTCTTATATTCCATTTAGCCAATGAATTAGTATTTATATTACAATAAACCGCAATTTCGTTGACAATTAATATCGAATATTCCTCTTTGATTTGTACAGGTTTTTCATTTCCGATAATTATAACGACTGTACCCATATCAGCTATTAGTTCTGATTTTCATTACCAATATGATATAATAATGTTTATTTCATTTCGTACGAGAGTTGCCAGTTTTAAATAAACCTTCTTGTCCTCCTGGTAGGAAGATTCGGCTAGTAAGTAAATTTGTCTGGTAGAGATTGGCCTACTAGGTAGATTTGATCAATAAGTTAATTCGTTTAATATATTCGTCTAATAGATAGATTCGTCTAAAGGTAGGTTTGCTCTCGGATTTGCTTTATAGGTAGATTCACCTAATAGGTATACTCCATTCACAATTATTGCAGCAGTCGGTTGGCCATGGAAATTTGACACATTTCACTCTGTATAGTACGAAAATGTGGGGTTATGACCCTTGTCAAAACATTTTTGGGTTTTAAATCAACGCTATGTTGCCCGTTCTACGTAAAAGTTTCTGTTATTACGTACTTTATCACAAAGTCGAATCTCTTCGGAAAATATGCGACGAACACAATTGAAGTTTATACAAACTGATTGAAGGCATACCAAATCCAGTTATTTGCATGGAAAATACAAGAGATCAGTATAACATCATAATATGCACTAGCTTGAGGGAAGTTAATATTCGTTATCTTCTTTGGCTAAAGTTTGAATACGTTACATCAGTTGTAGATCTCAAAAACATTAACCCAAAGATGAAATACATATGTTGCAGTGGTTGGGAATGGGTATCCCCCGAAGGAATTAACAGATAATTACAAGGATGTTAAATTCTTCAACAAAAATCATCTTGCATCAATATAAGTAAAAGGAATTGAAGGAAGTTTCAAACAAGATGAACTTCACCTTTGAACAAAAATTTCACATGAATAAACAATTAGCAGGACAACTGGCGCGTATTTGTGGCGGTTCATCTTAATGCATTGATATAATAATAATAATTGGGTATTTATTGGTACCTTAAGAATTTTACAATGTATAGGACAAGTCAAATTAAAAATAGAAAAATCAATTTTCGAGAACTTATTCTACGATGACATTCATCGAAAATCCTGTAGTAAACTTTCCGCATTAATTCATTCAAACATAAAATTCTTAAATGCCACTACTATTTTAGATATCCCAATAGAAGAAAATTCTTTGTCATCCTCTTCATTCACAATTTTTCTGATTGTGGAAATATTCAGCTGAAATATGAGTCGTTTAGATTCAGATGAAACATTATATCTATTCTCTTACATTGAATATGTTCGCTACCGTCTGACGTATTGTGGATTTTAGAATATCAGGGTATAACTATTTGAATGAGCGGACCTGAATTCTAAATAGCACTTTCTGAAACCCTGTCTCTTTTTTCAATCACTTACGGCATTTTCGTCATATTAATTGATATAAGTTGTGGTAACGGCGTTATGACATCAACGACATTTCATGAGTGCCAACCTTACTCCGTTCTAGTTACAAAAAAAAGGTAGATTCGACTGATATGTAAATTCTCCTAATAAAAAGATCCGCTTAATAGGTAGATTTTCCATTTACCTGATGGATAGATTCGCCTAATAGGTAGATTCGCCTGATAGGTAGATTAGCCTTAGAGGTAGATCCGTCTAGTAAATAAATTCTCTCAAAAGATTTTTTTTTGTTTGGCATAAAATGATAAACAAATACCTCTTGACTACTTATATCTGAGGACAATTTCCTCTTGTTCCATATGCATACTAGTGCCCTGTGGCATCCAATTTCCTTCACTGAAAATACGACACCCAAACTACTTTCTACCTGTACTTCTTTATTTCTTGTTGTTGTAGGATAGCCAGCATTCTAGACAATTCGAAGAAAGAAATCGAAGAACTGAAATGTTCAGAACGGAAGATGCTGAAGCAGACTGATCTCATCAAGAGCGCTTTGAATGAACTAGGCTGTGAAGAAGTGCCATCCGGATGTGACTTGTCCATTGATAATCCGTCATTCACCAACGAAAATACGGCCGAACAGGTTAGTATTTCAGATTTGCTAAGCAGAGTATTCTCCGGTTGGGCCCATGTTTTACCTTTGAAACTATTAACATCAGAAAAAAACAAGTATTGAGATAAAAATCAAGCAATATTACGAAAACATAGAAACCTTTCAATTCATTTGTACAGGGTGAGGCAATAATTCAATATTTCGAGGGAATAAATAGCAAAAACGAAGTGCGGTTTCAAAATTATCGGTTTTCACTATTTTCAAAAAGTTTTCTTTAGTGAGCTATAGAGTGAGGTTTCGGTCTCATAAGCTCTCTACAATGTTAAGTCGTTATATCGGTATCCATTTGAGTCGAAAATTTGGATATTGAAATTCAAAAATTTATATTTTTTGGAGAGGTCTAAAACCTGTCTGAACATTATTTGTCGAATTTTACCTACAGCGGGCTTACAGGCGATCTCTTTGATTTAAATCCAAAAAATTGTGGAACAGTAAGTAGTGCTAGTGAAAATCTGAATGCCTTATATTTTTTGGTTCATAAGTGCTGAACATGTTATGATGAACAAAAATTTGAGTAACATTATTTTGAATATTCTTAATTTCTTCAGATCAATTCGTTTAATTCTTGTGAATGTAAATTGTACATGAATAGTGTGAAATTTCTTCCCTTTATTGTGCTGAATTGAAATTTAATTAAAAAATCATATTATTCTTCGGGAAAGAATTGATTTATATTCGAATTTTCAATGAGGGTTTACTTATAAAACTTATAAAAAATTATACAATTTTTATTAATATGCAATTCACAATGCATAAAAAAGCAATAAGTATTCAACTCCAACAATTTGCCCCATTAGAAGGACCATGGTGGTGCTCTAGATCAGCCTGACTGGTAAAATAAGTGATAATTCATCTCTTTTATCGATGTTATTTCGAACTGGTTGACTTACTGAGCAATGTCTTTCTTATGCATTATTACTTCATTTCCAATATTATTTTCCAAAACGGTTCACGTCGAGTCATAACTTATTTCCTCCATTACAACTTCGTTCACTGAAACCTCCCTATGAAATATTGAAGAAATTATTGCCCCATCCTTCATTTACTCCATCTGTTTGCACATGCAGAGCCAGAACAAAACGACCACGGTGTTCAAAAAATCATTTGGTCCCCAAAAAATAGTGAAAATACTCCGGAAACCGTTCAGGAGAAAGTCAGCTCCATCCTCTCCTGTAGCTCCTCCAAGGACTAAAGGAAGACGGGATTCTTCTGCACACAGCGAAGGCGCAGAACCTGTCAGCAGTACCTGGGTACAGATATATTTGTGTTTGCATGGTCATTCGCTTGAGGCTGATTGAATACGAATTTTTTGAGGAAATAAATATAGAATAACGAAGCCAGGACCCTAATTCACAATGAAGATTGTTCTGAGTAACCTCAGAACGAGCATTATGCAAAGTGACTTTAAAGAAACCCAATTTATTAGAGCAAATCGTGATAATTTTTGAGTAGATGCGCTGATCATTCCCAGAGTGTGATTATTGATTGCTTAACTAAAGTCAGGAGATTTAATTTTCAATTTATTGTTTCACAAAATCAATAACAGTAAATCTGGCTCATTATAGCCTAGAGCCATTGTAGAATTTGCAGGGTTCATACCCTTCAGTAGAACGTTAGAACTCTCAGTTTGTTATCAGGCAGACAATTCTCTAATCGAACTGAGATAAATCTGGTATTCTTTAAGTGTCACTATCAGCACGTCTCTAAGAGGCTCTTTTTTATTTCTTTCTGAATACTAATTTCCAGAACATTTTCAAGGAGTGCAGAAAACTGATTGATTATGAGCATGCTGTGTTTCCAATGTCATGATGTCGATCTTTTTTCGAATAACTACATCGAAAACTACATATTGTAACTCTCAATCTCTAATGAAATATCCATTTCAACTTTCTGGTTTATTTCTTAGCAGCATTTGGCAATATTCAATAATTCCAATCACAATTCGGAGAAAATCTACTACAGTGAGAACTATTTCTATAGCCAGTAAACAGTAATACCGCAAAGCAAGAGTCAACTATTTGAAAATTGCTCTTTTTAAATGTAATAAAGTGAAGACGAGAAAACTGAAATGAATATCCCCATGCTGTGATTTTCTTATTCAGCTTTTATGTTTTCCTAAATAATTCCTTTGGTCAATATCTCTATCTTTCATTAGGTTACGCTGACGACAAACAAGTCTTTGGTGGAGGAAGAATGGTTCCACGGGGTTTTACCACGAGAAGAAGTTGTCAGGCTCTTGGTCAACGATGGAGATTTCCTCGTCAGGGAAACAACCAGAAACGATGAATCTCAAACAGTTCTCTCAGTTTGCTGGGGTGGTCATAAGCATTTCATCGTTCAAACAACAGCAGAGGTAAGCTCCAACACTAACATATAGCCGATATAAACTCGGACTCTGCTGTGAAGATTTTTCATCTTTATTTTTCCAGGGTCAATTCAGATTCGAAGGACCAGCTTTCCCGAGCATTAGAGAGCTGATTTTGTACCAATTCACCAGCGGACTTCCGGTAACTGGAAGATCTGGTGCTTTATTGATGAAGCCAATTCCCAGGGAGAGGTGGGAATTGAATAACGATGATGTTATTCTTCTGGACAAAATAGGAAGGGTAAGTTAGCTTCTGGAGAGCGGTTATGAACCACTACTTCTACCTTCAATTCCTTTAGGGCAACTTTGGCGACGTCTACAGAGCCCAGCTGAAGAACAGCAACGAAATATACGCTGTAAAGACTTGTCGAGGAACCTTGCCAGAAGACCACAAGAAAAAATTCCTACAAGAAGGTCGCATCTTGAAGCAATACGACCATCCCAATATAGTAAAGCTGATTGGAATTTGTGTACAGAAACAGCCGATCATGATAGTCATGGAACTAGTTCCTGGTACGTAAGACTGAGAAACTTTGGTTGAAATTTGAATTGAAAAAATCAATTCAAAATCGATGTTGAAGACTAGTATTACAAAATACGCGTAATTTCAATAAAATTACATGTTATCGCGTAGGCTTTGTCGTTTTGAGAGTTGACCATACCGTCGACCTTGACTTGAATCAATTGAACATCTTATGGTGTTGAATTTAACCTATTTCTTCAATTTTAAGGTGGATCGCTGTTGACATTTCTGCGAAAACAAGGGGCTAATTTGAACGATGGACACTTGATGAAGATGTGCCTTGACGTGGCAGCAGGAATGAGGTATTTAGAATCGAAAAATTGCATTCACAGGGATTTGGCCGCTAGGAATTGCTTAATTGGTGAGTTTTTTTTACTTTACCGTCGGTTTATACAGTGTGTAGTGTGTTAATCAAAAAAGAGGGCACCCTATCACGGCTCCCATGTAAAAATATGCAAAAATAGGTAAACTTTTCAGTTCGTAGGGGGCCATTTTTCACGTTTTTTTTTATTTTTCCTACTAACAGAAAGTGTCAACTGTAGAGAATTTTTGAAAAGGTAATCGAATTACCTTTGAAATAAGGACTCAACCCCCTTTCCATTCAAGGGTTGCTGTCTTAACTTTCACAAGGTTGATACAAATTATTTGAAAGCAATAGTCAACTACGAAGAATTTTTCTGATTCTGCCTGGTATCTGGTTTCTTTTCAAATTGGCAAACTGTATATAGGCATGTTAGATCAAAAAGTATTGTGTCCCAAAAGAAAAACGCTCACACCATTCGTTGTGAAGCAAGAAATAATTTATTCTCACAAATTTTGAAGAGCCAAGGAGATTAAGTTGACAACATGATATTCCAGGTTACAACAACGTGGTCAAAATATCGGATTTTGGAATGTCTCGCGAAGAAGAGGAATACATAGTATCCGATGGGATGAAGCAGATTCCAATAAAGTGGACAGCACCAGAAGCTCTGAATTTCGGTGAGTGGATTAGATCACACTTAACATTAAACGGACTAAATTCTCTTCTCCTTTCAGGAAAGTATACTTCACTTTGCGACGTTTGGAGCTACGGTATTTTATGTTGGGAAATATTCTCTAGGGGTGGTACGCCCTACAGTGGAATGAGTAATTCGAAGGCTAGAGAAAGAATAGATGCAGGTGGGTGACTTTTTTATGAAAAGAATGTTATTTTCCATATTCTGGCATAAATAATTCCCATCCATATGCTGTGTCCTGAAATACACAAGAACCCATCCAGATTGAACAATGTAGAGGTTCCATTCTGGTGGTTATCCATCTGTATATCCCTCATACATTACAGTGACTCTATAAAATACAGTGGCGACAATTAAATCAAAATTTAGCAAGAATATGGCGGCTTAGGAGCACAGATTTCAATGCTATGATCTCTAATTCGGAATGCGGATTGGATCACGTCACTTCACGTGACCAAATCCGCCATATTCTTGCTAAAACGATGAAAAACGAGACCACAATTGTCGCCACTGTCTCGTTGGAGTCACTGTACTCATACACAGATAGAAGAGCCACCTATCGCTAAGTAGGCAAATGTGCTTCCTAGGCCGCTCGTACCATGTGTAGATCCCTTCAACTACCACAGGTAGTCATACAAACTCTCCCCCTTAGCTATAGAAAAGTTGAAATTTCTCCTGTTCAGGTGTATCCTTATAGTTGATTGAAACAATTGAATAATGTATTACACGCGCTATCTTTATTGAAAAGTATCAATCAATATGAAAAATACCGCGGTCTGAATTAAAATCGGATGGAATATGAGTAGAAAAACTTGCTCAAAAATTTTTTTTTTCAGGTTATAGAATGCCTGCTTCAGAAAACACCCCGGAAGAGATGTATCGTCTTATGCTGAGATGCTGGGAGTATAAACCAGAAAATAGGCCAAACTTCGAACAAGTATACACCGTTGTGGAGACACTGTGCAACTCGTATAGGACGTCTTTTCTATAATTTTATTGCTGTTGAAATATAACTTTGTAATTTTTTTAATATCAAAATGTATCCAATTTTAAATCTGTTGAAAATATATTAATTTTTATTATTTTTTATTTTCTATCCGGTTTATAGTTATTTCGTGAGCACCTAGAGGCCACCTGTTATCGATCTTTGTAACTAGAGGGTCAGTTTGTTAAGGAGGTTACATTCCTTTGCGACCTTAGTTCCAAAGAACTTTCAATATCAGAGAGGGCTTCAAGGAGATCTCTATCATTCTTTTATAATTTTTGCTTCCAAGACATTCCTTGCGCAGGCTAGCAATGGTGAGTCATTCTGTAAATCCCATTCTCATTCTACGCTTCATAAGCCAACTAAGTTCTGTGAGGAGACACGTAACTCAAAGTGGGACCACGTCACGTCACAGTAATCTGTAAGCACCTTTATTCCTGCTGAGATGAGAAATATTCTTGGATCCTGCAGTTTCAAAATCCCGAAAGAATTTTTTGGGATAATTCATTCCTGGGAGATCCTAGGGAGTGTTTCTTATTTGGTTTCTTCCTTCTCCAGAAACTCTTTCCAAAGGTGCCTACAGATTCTGACGTGACGTGGGTACTCTAACGATTTGTCAAAATCAGCTGACCATCAGACTAATCTGTGGGCACTTGAAATGTGCATTTTTCTATACCACAGGAAGTATCTTGGTCATTATATGGGGGTTTGTGCTCCCTCTCTGGCGAGTATGTTGGCATCTTCGTTTCTTTTAATTCCAGAGTGATCAGAAACCAAGCCTAGAAGAACCTTTTTCTTTCCTATTTCATTAAGTTTCTTTCGGCACTCCCAATAAGCTTCGAGTCGATGATATAAGTGTTCAGTGCTTTGAAAGCAGCTTTACTATCAGAGTGGATCACTAATCACTATGCCACATTCTTGATAGTTTCTTTCTAAGTTTAAGTCGAAGCATCTTTCGATTGCAAGCATTTCTGCCTGGAAAACGATAGTGTACACTTGGCTTGCCCCGCATATTCCAGCGCCAGCCCCTATGATGGTTTCGGAACCATCAGTGTAGCACTAGAGTTAGAAGTTGTTTTTTTACATCGAGAAACAATTCATGAATTCATGAAGCGCCATAAATCCTTGTAAACTCTCTGGGCCGAAAACAGTGCATTAAATTTACAAATTTTCTGGTCTACTTCGAGGGTAGATCTACTCATTCTAATCTTGGTTTCATTTTCCACCACTCATATTGCTGAAATTCTGTTGAAACTATTCATATTATATAATGCGAATTAAAGTCAACATTATATAAAGAGCAAAAGTGTTACCTAAGTTGAAATTGATACACAATATCTTGTGTGTGTCAATGAAGATTTATAACCTGGGAAATATCCACGATCTTTCATTTTCGCGCTCAAAGCCGTAATGAGCAACAAAATTTGCACCCACAAGGGATAAATAAACAGTCATAAATTTTAACATATAATAAAATAATATAATAGTTACATTTGGAATTCCACAATATCAAAGAAACAATGAAACTTGTAAGTTCCCCTGTGAAACAATAGATTTGGGATAACTCTAAAAAGATATACCAATTATATTTATTTCTACATTAGTCAATATTGACGAAAAAAATTTTCAACTTTGAATACATCGACAAGCTTTATTACTGAAATAAAAAAGTATGAATATCCAAAGAAGTACAAGCTATCAATTTTGAAAACTACATGCCAGTTGTCCCCTGAGTCTCAGCTGTATGATTAACAGGATAGTTACTACAGAAGAAATTTTCCATATTTCAAATATATCAACCATGATATATTCATGAATACAATATTATTATTAGTGTCTTATCACACACTAATTCAGAAATATCCCAGCTTCTACATAAATCTGATTTTATATGAATTCTAAGAAATGTACTTCATAAGACTGTTCGGATGATTGTGACGAAAATACCAAATTGTGATGAAATTTGAAACAAACCTTTTCAGATATGAAAATTACCAAGAAAAATAAACTTCACTTCAAGTATCTTCTTGTAGTTTTCAGTGAACTGAAAAGTTAAAATGAAAAAACTGTACCAAAACTTAAGATTGAAATATTAAAACGAGTACAAGGTAAATAATCATTAATTTTATTTCATTAAACAATTCATAACAAATTAAATCATTCCCTAAGAATCCTCAAAAATATCCGAAATTCTAGTAACATTGTTTTCTGCCATATTACTCATTCAATATCTTTGATATTATTATTTGGTAAAAAAAAATTGGAACAACTAGGCTCAAATTTTTCCCCTAAAATTTAGCATGTGATGTGTAACTGAATTTTCGATTTCCCCAATACTGAACTGGTTTTCGCTGGTCAAGTCAAATAAATAATGCTGAATTAAAATTGTACTTGAATGGGTAACTGTAATTTGACAGACGATTCGGAACGTATCTTGACAGCTGGACTAGGGGATGAATATTGTAGTTTCCTATATGGTTTTATTATGATCATACCATTGCATACTTTTCTGCTGTTTCAAATATTTCAGTATTATCAATATGTATACAAATATTGAATTTTAATTTCCGGTCTTATTTATGTTCATTGTATGCCTTCCGTTTCTTGAATACAAGTGAAATATGTAAAAAGTTTGAGAAAATTGAGGTTAAGTCCCTTTTGTCCAACTTCCAAGATGTGGATATATCATACTGTGAAGGATGATTAGCATAGTCTGTGTTTAAATTAAATAATTATTCAGAAGGGAAAGCGAAGACTGGACCAACGAAAACGCTTGTGAATGTATAAATTCATTTTCTAAAGTTTTATTAATGAAACCAGTGTAAAACTCAACCATGCCACTAACAAAAACTCAGAAAAACAAAACAGTCAATCAATAAAGCTGGAAAAGTGTAGTGTCGATTAAATTGATAAATCCAAGAGCTCGAATTAAACATCCCCGCCAAGTCAGCCCGAATACGACGACACAACATATTTTCCACAGGGTAGGCAACATTTATTAAACAAAAAACACCATTAACGCCTTATTATTTTAGTCCATGTATATTTGAAATATCACTCTATATTATTTGCACAATAAAATAAAACTAAGTTTCAAATAACCTCATCCTTAATCGTCACCGTATCTCAAGCATCTAGCGAAATCTAGACTGCCCGGCATGAACTCTCAACAAAAACATTGTAATTCAAAAAATCGAACTCACACTATATACTTGACTAAATTAACTGAATCTCGATTATAAGCACAATGAAAACTTCAAATAGATATCATTTTTTTTTGTTGCGATGGTTTTGATCGTACAATTTACAAACGCTAAACGTACATCTGGGGATGACGTTGCTCTACATTATTTTAGAATATTATCATGCGATTCAAGTCAACTATATACACAACAAAGAAAAAAGGAAAGAAGCTAAAAATGACATAGATCTATATAAATTTATTAGTTGAAAGTTATACTAATGACAGTTGTGGCAAATTGTAAAAGTACTATTTGCTGAGCATCTTTTTTTGCTACAGCCAGGGAGGGGGGAAATTCATCACTTGTCCTTTTACACTAAGCACCGTAAATAGCGTCCAATTTTCACTTCGGCGCAATGTGGCACTTAAAACTGTGGCGGGGCTCATATTTTCTGAATCTTCTCACCTACGACTACTGGATTATTACGCCTAATTTCTTTCGCTCCCAGCTCTCGGTAGTCGAAGTCGCAATCGTGTTTGTCACTGTATCGATGGATACCACAGAATAGGCCCCCACACCGGCACTCGAATCCTGAAAGCAAACAATAATACCCATTTACAACAATTCTCGCCGTATTTCAACGAATGTCATATATGTCAAAATCGCACAGCGCCATCTAGTATTGTGCAAGAGAGTCTAATTACATAAACAAACGCATTTCGATGGGTTCTAGATGTTATAAGAAAAATATCCAGTAAGCAATGACATAAGGTTATACTCTCTGAGAGAATTCAGCAGGGTGGCTGTTGAATATTAGGTTTGTTCGTAGAGTGGTTTACACATTGAACTTTCTTTAGTTCAATGGGTTTACAGCGGTTGTGAACGGTACAGAGCAAGCGCAATTCCATTTCAGGCTAGGGAAAATCCATCTGCGCTTGCTCTGTACAATTCACAACCGTTGTGAACTAATCTACGAACAAGCTCATCATGTTGGTAACAGCCCATTCAATGAGATTGAAGTTGTGGAATTTAGGTTGTTATTAGGAATGAACACTGACTACTAGACCAATTATAAATGAGTCCTTGCAAGATATCTTAAATTTTTTACCGTTGTTCATGGTCTTGCTTTAATCGAACAAATTGAGAAAATAATGATTCTATCAATTTTGAATGCTGATTCATTCGCTATGAATATAACTGTTTCTTCATTTCAAATACTTTTCTATGTGATATTTATATATTTCATTTCTACGATTGAAACTACAGAAATGTGTAACATGTAGTCATATGTAAGCACATATTGACATGCCTTTGGACCTTCAAGGCCTGCTTCGATGTGAATAATTCTTGGAGCGAGTATACAAGACCAGTCGCGGGTCGAAATTTTACTGTTCGTTTAATGAATACCGTGGGCACGATGGTTTATAATTAGATGACATTATTTTTAAAATTAAATTCCTTGACTGTCTGTTTGAACAATAAATAAAGATTCAATCGGCAGAGGTCAGCATTGTTTTGTTTGATACGCCAAGGATAAACGTTCTTTTGAAGCACCATGTACAAAATTAAATTTCAACTGGTTCACTTTGATCTATCAGCATAATTCAAGTGGTGTCAAAATCAGTATATGAAAAATGAAAATTCTGTGCCTCACTTATCAATTGCTATTATTTTGAACGATTTTCTGAGCATCGAACATTTTGCCTCTCTACTGTTGCCGAAAAACCAATAAATTTTCTACGAAAAAGCGTTGAAACAAGCTAGGACGAGTCACAATCATGAAACCAATTTTCATCAGTCAAAGCTTTCAAAGTCGTGTCTCATAATACACGAATTTGACTCATAAAGCAGTCAGAAGCTCTAAGCAGAAACCATAAAGCGGACTCAAGTCAATGAAAAGTAAACTATTTCTCTAATGATACATGGAAAAATTCTTTTTCGGCTTGCTGTAAAACTTTGGACTATCGGTCGAAGTGGTAGATTAACTTTGACGCTTGTTTCTAGAGTGGGCTACAGTGACTATACAGGCTGACAATTTGAAAACTTGCCAGTAAAATTATGTCACGACAAGAATGATTTCAGAGGAAGTGCCGGAACAGGTCAATTTATATTCGTTGGGGGACATATTTTGAGCAGAATTGTAAGCCGAAATCTGCTCAACCCTAGGTGTAGGGGCTATCATCCCTAAATTCTTCATAGGGCATAGAGGGTGAGATTTACCTCAATTGGAAGATCACTTGTCCCTCTACATGAATACTATGGTTTGCAAATTTCTATTGATTCCTTGAAGTAGTTACAGGAGGTGACAATTTGAAAACTTGTCAGGCCAATTATGTCTCGACAAGGATGTTTTCAGAGAAAAAGTCGGAACAGGTAAATTTTTATTCGGAGGGGGCCATGTTTCTGGCAGAATTTTGAGCCGAATCTCCTCAATCTTAGGTGTAGGGGTTGTCACCCCAAAATTCTTAATAGGGAATAGAGGGTGAGCTATACCTCAATTGGAAAACAATAGTATTATGTAGAGGGACATATTGTCTTCCAATTGTGGTTTAGCTCACCCTCTATTCCCTATGAAGAATTTAGGGGTGATAGCTCCTACACCTAGGTTTAAGGAGATTTCGGCTTACAATTTTGCTCAAAATATGTCCCCCTCCCTTTAAAAATTGATCTGTTCCGGCCTCTTCTTTGAAAACATCCTTGTCGAGACATAATTGGCCTGGCAAGTTTTCAAATTGTCACCTCCTGCAACTACTTCAAGGAATCAATAAAAATTTGCAAACCATAAGTATTCATGTAGAGGGACAAGTGATCTTTCAATTGAGGTAAATCTCACCCTCTATTCCGTATGAAGAATTTAGGGGTGATAGCCCCTACATGAGGAGATTTCGGCTTAAAATTCTGCTCAAAATATGTCCCCCACCGAGAATAAAAATTGACCTGTTCCGGCTTTCTCTCTGAAAACATCCTTGTTGCGATATAATTGGCCTGACAAGTTTTTAAATTGTCACCCTGTATACCTCCACAGTGGCGACAACGGGTCATAAAACTTTCAAAAATCCGCCATGTTTTGACAAGAACGTTGACAAATAATCATAGAAAAAGAATATTGGTTAGAAATTCTATGCAAATAACAGTAATTTTGACGTCCGACAAAACATGGCGGATCAATCAATAGAAAATGAGTCTATTTCGCCACTGTGGGAGGTATAAAGTCACTGTAGGCCCGCTATTCTCTGTTCAATTAGTCTATGGGGTCCCGATCGAGATTAGAAGAAGTCCACCTACCAGTCAAGCCGACCTTCTTGCGGCACACGCGGCACCTGTTCTTCTTCTTCTTGTCCTTGTCGCCATCTTTGTCTTCGTCCGCGCTCTCCGTTGACACTCCTGGGACGGTGCTGGGTGATGCTTCGAGGGGCACCGAGATAGGTTCAGGAGTAGAGGTGGCGGCGGCTTGTGATTGATCTACGGCCTGGAAGCGGATGAAGGAAGGTTTCGTTAATACTTAACATCGATATAAAGAATATATACAACTGACATGTTAAAATTTCGTATTCTAACAAATAAGGGCGATAAAATGACAAGTTCGAACGCTGCAAGTTTCACACATGATGGTATGAATGTCATAATGCTCAACGAAATGAGATAGATTGTGATCACTTTATGCGATCGTGGATGAAAATTATTCAAATAACTTTTTATCTTTTTTAGTCGCCTTTGTTATATCTTATATACATAACAATTTCTCAATCTTTCATGTATTCTTTCAGTTAAGTTAGTTGTTTTGAAATAACAGTTTAGATATATTATTCAATTTATTCATTTTTAGTCTCATTAATTACATGAGTTTTTCCTTAAGCTCTTGTATCATACTCCAAATTGTATGGTACCCCGTTACACTAACCTTTGCTAAAACTCATACATATGCTATATTGTTTGATAACCAAAAATATATTGCTTACATTCAAAAGAATATATATAGACTAATTCAGTAATCTGTTGGAAATGTACACTGATGAATCTTATAAAATCACGATTTCAAAATTAAATGAATGCCCTTTCATTATCCATATATTACTAACCTGCTAAAAGTCTATCACTCCTAGAGGTATGGTTTCGCTTGTGCGTCATTCAGGAAAACCTAACTACCCTCCACCCGTCGTAGAGGGTGCATGACTTACACCCTCAAGTATGGGGTAATTTAAAATGAAAATTGACCTGTTCAAGCATTTTTCTACAAAATAGTAAATACCGGAGATTTAATTTTGTAGGTTACTTTCCACTCACTCTGTATAATACTGAATATTCAAAATTTTCTGTTTCTTTGGCCGAGGTTCAGGTAATAGACCTGAAAAGTCTCGCATAAAGCTTGGGCATCTGGGTCTCATCTTACTGGGCAACAACCATAAAGAATATTATATTTTCATATTATTCTTTAGGCAGTGATCTAGAAATGTCTTAACTAAAGAGTTTTCCAGGAAATTCGTTCTCAAGTAGGTTATAACATTTTTTCTCGAATTTTCTAACGCAATACGTCAACTGTCATGAAACGTCAACTGTCATACCCCATAATCTACTTGAGGGCGAATTCCTGAGCTCCCTTTGTGATTTCAGAAACCAAACTCACCTCGAACATGACAAGTAGTTAACGTCGAATGAACGGACTAGCAATTAACGCACGAAACGAAAATAATAAAAGTACGTAACAACCAGTTTTGCGTCCTTGTCGATGGTATGCGCCGCCATTGACTGTAAAACGAACTGAACAACGTCGAGCCGAAGATAACGAAAGAAAAAAAAATTAATAATACCGTCGGCGGCAATTTTCATAAGTGCGACATTGAGATTTCCATATAAGAATTAAATATCGATCAGCCCAATGTCGTTTTAGCGACGATGCATTCGGATCGCTTAGCTGAATTAGCACATTCTACGAATTTCGTCGGTTTTACGATCGGGTCGAACGATCTTTCAAGGTATCGTAGACGATGGCTATCTTAGATCACACTTTTTATCGTGCAACGAAATTATATAATTAATACTGGTTCTCCATTATAAGACTTTTCCGGAGGAAATGAGAAAGAACGCTGCATATATTACACAAGGGTTCATTTTTACCGAATCGTCGAAAAGTACCCACTTTCAATTTCCATCAAAACAGGTCCGAATATAATTTTTTATTCATCTGTCGAACTGCCGTCGAAATATCAGTTGGAAAATCGATGGTTGAAGAAGATTTAAAAGGATGCGCAATAGGAGATCGGGGTCACAAGGAATTTGCCACAGGCTACGTCACAGTAGCACGTATTGGGGTGATCTTTTGGGTTTTTTGTAGCAGACATGGGAAACCCAAATATTGATGAGTAACATATTTGGTACTATGAGACTGCAGTTATTTTAGGAACCAATAAAAGGAATATGAATAGTGTACATCATATCCACTAAAAAAATTGATTCCGAAAGAAAATAACGTCGTGGAATGAAATCAAAAATCTTTTTTCGCATCATATCTAGAATATAACTAGAACTGAAGGCCATTTCTTCACAGATAAAAAAATCTGAAAAGAATTTTTTCTGCAGCAGACCAATCTAACAAATATGAATAGTTCAAATCTAGCAAATAAAATTGATTCCAAATGGGAGATTATTCCAAAGAATAAAAACCCATCTCCATTTTTAACACAGATAAAGACAGTTGAAGCAGATTTTTTTGTAGCAGACATGGGAAAACCAAATATTCTTGAAAAATATATTTGGCACTATGAGAATGCAACTTTTTTAGGAACCAACCTAACAAATATGAATGGTTCATCATATTAAGCAATAAAATTGATTCCATGTTAGAGATTTTTCCATAGAATAAAATCCTAACTCCATTTTTAACACAGATAGAGACAGTTGAAGCAGATTTGTCTGTAGCAGACATGGGAAAACCAAATATTCTTGAAAAATATATTTGGCACTATGAGAAAGCAATTGCTTTAGGAACCATATTAACAAATATGAATAGTTTATCATATATTGCACTGAAATTGATTCCATATGAGAGATTTTTCCAAATAGTAAAAGCCTAACTCCATTTTTAACACAGGTAAACACAGTTGGAGCAGATTTTTCTGTAGCAGACATGGGAAAACCAAACATTATTGAAATATATATTTGGCACTATGAGAATGCAATTTTTTTTAGGAACCAATCTAACAAATATGAATAGTTCATCATATTAAGCAATAAAATTGATTCCATTTTAGAGATTTTTCCACAGAATAAATCCTATATTTTCAACACAGATAGAGACAGTTGAAGCAGATTTGTCTGTAGCAGACATGGGAAAACCAAATATTCTTGAAAAATATATTTGGCACTATGAGAATGCAATTGCTTTAGGAACCATATTAACAAATATGAATAGTTTATCATATATTGCACTGAAATTGATTCCATATGAGAAATTATTCCACAGAATAGAAACCTAACTCAATTTTTAACACAGATAAAGGCAGATGAAGAAGATTCATCTGTAGCAGACATGGGAAAACCAAATATTCTTGAAAAATATATTTGGCACTATGAGAATGCAACTTTTTTAGGAACCAACCTAACAAATATGAATGGTTCATCATATTAAGCAATAAAATTGATTCCATGTTAGAGATTTTTCCATAGAATAAAATCCTAACTCCATTTTTAACACAGATAGAGACAGTTGAAGCAGATTTGTCTGTAGCAGACATGGGAAAACCAAATATTCTTGAAAAATATATTTGGCACTATGAGAAAGCAATTGCTTTAGGAACCATATTAACAAATATGAATAGTTTATCATATATTGCACTGAAATTGATTCCATATGAGAGATTTTTCCAAATAGTAAAAGCCTAACTCCATTTTTAACACAGGTAAACACAGTTGGAGCAGATTTTTCTGTAGCAGACATGGGAAAACCAAACATTATTGAAATATATATTTGGCACTATGAGAATGCAATTTTTTTTAGGAACCAATCTAACAAATATGAATAGTTCATCATATCAAGCAATAAAATTGATTCCATTTTAGAGATTTTTCCACAGAATAAATCCTATATTTTCAACACAGATAGAGACAGTTGAAGCAGATTTGTCTGTAGCAGACATGGGAAAACCAAATATTCTTGAAAAATATATTTGGCACTATGAGAATGCAATTGCTTTAGGAACCATATTAACAAATATGAATAGTTTATCATATATTGCACTGAAATTGATTCCATATGAAAAATTATTCCACAGAATAGAAACCTAACTCAATTTTTAACACAGATAAAGGCAGATGAAGAAGATTCATCTGTAGCAGACATGGGAAAACCAAATATTCTTGAAATATATATTTGGCACTATGAGAATGCAATTGCTTTAGGAACCATCCTAACAAATATGAATAGTTCATCATATTTAGCACTAAAATTGATTCCGTATGAGAGATTATTCCACAGAATATAAACCTAACTCCATTTTTAACACAAATAGAGGCAGTTGAAGCAGATTTTTCTGTAGCAGACATGGGAAAACCAAATATTCTTGAAATATATATTTGGCACTATGAGAATGCAATTTTTTTAGGAACCAATCTAACAAATATGAATAGTTCATCATATTAAGCAATAAAATTGATTCCACATTAGAGATTTTTCCACAGAATAAAATCCTAACTCCATTTTCAGCACAAATAGAGGCAGTTGAAGCAGATTTTTTTGTAGCAGACATGGGAAAACCAAATATTCTTGAAAAATATATTTGGCACTATGAGAATGCAATTGCTTTAGGAATCATTCTAACAAATATGAATAGTTCATCATATCTTGCACTGAAATTGATTCCGTAGGAGAGATTATTCCACAGAATAAAAACCCAACTCCATTTTTAACACAAATAGAGGCAGTTGAAGCAGATTTTTCTGTAGCAGACATGGGAAAACCAAATATTCTTAAAAAATATAATTGGCACTATGAGAATGCAATTTTTTTAGGAACCAATCTAACAAATATGAATAGTTCATCATATTAAGCAATAAAATTGATTCCATGTGAGAGATTATTCCACCGAATAAAAACCCAACTCCATTTTTAATACAGATAAAGGCAGTTGAAGCAGATTTTTCTGTAGCAGACATGGGAAAACCAAATATTCTTGAAAAATATATTTGGCACTATGAGAATGCAATTTTTTTAGGAACCAATCTAACAAATATGAATAGTTCATCATATTTAGCAATAAAATTGATTCCATATGAGAGATTTTTCCGTAGAATAAAAATCTAACTCCGTTTTTTGCACACATAAAGTCAGTCGAAGCAGATTTTTCTGTAGCAGACATGGGAAAACCAAATATTCTTGAAAAATATATTTGGCACTATGAGAATGCAATTTTTTTTAGGAATCAATGCAACAAATATGATAATTGGCATCATATCTCAATATAAAATTCAATTCCACACATGAATTTCTGCTGAAAAAACTATGAGTATGCGATGTATGAATAATGAATGCACCACGTCTGAGCGTTACACCATTCTTTCTATTCTCTCCTTTAACGAATTAAATTTTGTTCGAACAGTCGATGGATATAAAAATATAAAATAATTCAGAATGTTCAATTTTTAAAAATATCTTGGTCATACCGCATCGAGGACGACCATCCCCTCTGCAGATACCCTCCCTTCCATGACGGGATGCAAGCTGGTGTTTGAGACATCGTGGCCGCTACCTTGCTGATCGCCCGGGCGGTTCTGGGCGGGCGCGCCAGGTAGCAGGGTATTGCTAGGGCGGTTCGGTAATTCCTGACTGCTTTTTTTCGACGGCAAATGGCTCTGTGACATACTCTGAATTTGGACGATGGGATGACGAAATGTCTGTCATTTTGACAGGAAAGGTAAGCACAAAGTCGGTCGCTACGGAAACCCGAGAGAACATTTCTATGCGGCGATTATACCGTGGGCCGAGAACCACCGAAATTGGTATCGGGGAAAGAAACGCGTCTTTCTTCTTCTTCGTCATAAAAGAGTTCACAAATTCTTGCCAACTTTTTCACTAAAAACACATTTTCTTCTATTGGGTTTCCATTCAGCATTTTACCGATAATCACAGAAAATATAGTGAATGTTTTTTATGTATTGCGACTGTGCATAGAGGTGATATAAACCGTCAAATTTATCAAGGAGAACTTCTCAACTATCAAGGTTTTCTGTGACAAAACCATAGCTATAGGACAAAAAACACAAAAATCCCTGAATAATGTCAGAATTTGCTTCAAAAATCCTAATTATAAATTTTCCTTCATACCACTTTTGTTTGACAACCCAGGAAATATCCTGGGCTACTTGGTATTCCTAGGAAGGAATGTTAAATAAACTGAAAGTCACAGTATCGAGTATTTGCAAGGTTGTCAAGAGTTTCTGAACTCGTCTAGTGAGTAAGCAATACTATTATGAAATATTCTTTGGTTCTGTGGTTCAACTCTTCTTTCTGTGACAAGTAGTTCATTCGTAGAATCACTGTCACTGTGACAGATCTTCTGATTGGAGGTTAGGTTCCGACTCTCCAGAAACGATTTCGTTATTTGTGAACGAATTAGGAAAATAATACTGAACAATCAATATTTAGTAGTAGACAAATAAAATTTAAGCGATAAATATTTAAAATGCCCTTCCTTCATCTTGCCCGATTTTTTCCACTCGGTAATTGTTGTAAAACTTGCAGCGTTTCGTGTAGTCATCTTTTGATGATAGCAACAAAGAATATACTTTTCTAAACGAATTCCATCATTAAAGAAACAATAGGGAGAAAGAAAATGTACTCACTTCAGCTTGGCCAAAATCGGCATGTGACACCAGAGGACTTATGTGATTCGTCGTTGGTGTAGCTGCTGAAGCCATGCTCAAGGCGTTGCAGTGACTTGAAGGGGTTGTTGGAAGTTGTTGTTTCTTTTTAAGGGCTTCCTACAACAGAAACCATCAATCAGTGAAAATACGCATAAGAATGGTTTTCATTCAGCACTCAGAACTGCCGCTATCCCACCTAATTAAATAAAAATCAATCGAAACTCACCTTGTAACACAGGGAACAGAGTCCATCGGTGGCTGGACTGCCGTAAAAGCCGCAACCCGATCTGCAAAGGGTCTGCATCTGATTCGATTCGCGCTCCATCCTCACCAGTGGCGGTACGACACGCTGGCCGCCTTATCTCCCTGCCGTTCTTCTGATACGTCCCTGGAGAAACGTGGATACCGGGTGACGTCACCAGGCCTTGCGCGTATTTTGTGGACCCTTTGTCACGAACGATCCTCTGTCAAGGAGATGCTTTTCTGTAAAGAAAAATGGAGACGTTATTGGGTGCAAATAAAAACAATATCTCGTGAGAGAAGATTCCCTAATTCATTGTAAAATTATTACATTAGGGGCGACCGTTTACGTTAGGACTAGCTTGTTTACGTAGGGACCCCCAAGTTTTTACGTAAGGACATGCTTGTTTACGTAGGGACTCCAGAGTTTTTACGTAAGGACTGATTATATAACGTAGGGACCAGCTTGTTTACGTAAGGACATGCTTGTTTACCTAGGGACTCCAGAGTTTTTACGTAAGGACTGATTATATAACGTAGAGACCCGCTTGTATACGTATGGGCTTACGAGTTCACGTAAGGATCCGCCCTTTTACGTGGTAAGTTAGCGTTGTTATGAATATGAGAACTAAAATACATTTTTTGTTTCAATAAACACCTTAAAATACTCGAAGCTATCTCAAGCTAGATCAAAAATGTTTCATTTATGCTTGTTACCAAGATAAAACTTTAGCAAAGCAGTATTTTGTGGAAAATGGAACTGGGTCACTTCCGCGAAATATGCCATAATGAAATCAGTCGAAAAGTTACAGTTTCTGATTGCTTATCAGCGGAAGGTCTCCTATCTTGGCAGATTTCGACCCCAAGTTCGTTTATGTGCTAGAAAATCGAACCTTTGAAGATAACCTGAAGACATTATTGAGGGCAACATTTGGATTCTCGCTCAACTTTTTTTTTAAACAAATATTCCTAAGGTATCTCCTCAACTGCTTTCATTTAAGCAAGCTGTGGTTTTCGCATCAAGAAATTTTTTTTTAGTTACATCACATCTTTGTCCGAATTTCTCCTAATGTTTTAGAGGCACCCGTATGATCATGATTAACATACTGAATATCGGAATTCAGTAATTTCGGCATTTTCAAATCAACTCAAATTAAAAGACGAAACGGGAAACAAGACGTTCTTATACCTATCGGTTAGTCTACTAAACCAGGGATTGGCAAATAAAAGACTAGCAACTCCCACATATATATCATCTACCAAGGTAGATTTCCTGGGACACAAGAAGCAGTATGATCACACCCAGAAGATCGCAAAAGTTGAGGTAAAGAAGTGCCTTTCGAGGTCAAGGGAAAACCACAGTTCACTTGCACTGAAGTATTGAGTTCACGTCAGGCCCAAAAACAGAACATTAATAGAACAATGGAAGTATGTTCACGGCCAATAAAATTAATTTTGGATGAAACTGAGGAACGTAACCACGGTCATAGAGTACAACTGTCCACATGAGCAACATTCAAGGTAGAATTGAAATTTTGACAATTCATTCCGTGATCTATAGTCCAATAAAAATCGACCCATTCTAAACAAATTGCGGCATCCTCTAAGGTCCCTCCAAAAAATGGCTTTTGGGGCCCCACTTACCCACGTTAACCCTAAAGACGGGTAGCTTTCCCAGTTTCGTCAGAGAATCATCTTCGAGCTATTTAGCCAGTAGGACCGTCAAAAAGGACACTCACTACAGGGTTCGGGATCGACCGCAATGTCCTCCTCTTAGACGGGAAATCGACAATTTCTTCGACTGCTCCGGACGACTCGTGGAATTTTAAACTGACATGGTTCGAAACTATGGCGACCAAAGTGAAGTTACGTCAACCAAGATGGTTGTCAACAGGACGCTGTCGTTCGCTGGGGGGAAAATTCACAAGATTCACTTTCCACGTACGTATTTGCCAATTTTTTCATGATTGACACAGTCCAGCGAATGGAGCAGTTGTTGAAAACATAGAAGGGTGGGCTTAGACTCTTTATATTTTGGCATCAGAGCTACACAGTACTCTGTTGTAATACTCGAATATTGTGCTACTAAGTTCATTTAAATAAACTTGGTACTTGTATCCGTACATACCTATTCAGTGGATGTATCCAATAAAGCTTTGCGCAAGTCCGAACTTGTCTGCGCCTGTCTAACGCATGCCCAATTCGCAATAACTTCCAACTTGCTCCTTTGTAATAAAATAACGATTCACATCAGGAAATTGAAATTTCAGATTTTCTCGAAATCTGCATTTCTCTACACTACTTGGATTAGCCACACCTTACAGAGTTCACACACTCTCTAATCAAATCATTTCATCATTTCAAAAGTTTTCGAAATATTACTTCTTCATACAGTGCTATTTTGGGGAGTTTTGTGTCTTGCATCCTCAGAATGTGGCCGCTCCATCTGAGTTGGGCCCTGGTTACTCGAGTCTCAATTGTTATACAACTTGAGCGTTGCAAGACTTCTGCATTCGAAACTTTGTGGAACCATCTGATGTGCATTATCTGTCTTAGATGACGTTGTTGGGTTTGTTCAAGCTGTTTAATATGTCGCCTGTAGGGCGACTTTAGGGAAGCTTTCGGTACCGTAAAGAAGCGTTGGGAGGACCACTGCTTTGTAAACGGCTGTCTTGGTCTTCAGATTGAGGTCGTGATTTTGAAACACTCTGACCTTTAGCTTCCAGAATGCCCGTGATGTCGAATTGATACGGTTGTTTATTTCCGTGTCTAGGTTAGCCCTAGTATTTTTGAAGCTTCCCAAGTATTTGAACTGCTCGACCTGTTCTAGAGTTTCATTATCCAGGCTGATATCTGTTTGAAGGCTTTCTGGCGGTCTTACCAGGATTTTGGTTTTGTCGATATTGAGTCTAAGGCCTAAAGCTTCGTATATATGTTTATAGGTGTCCAGCATTGTCTGTAGATCCTCTGGGCTGTTAGCGATAAGTGCGCAGTCGTCTGCATATTGAAGTTCCGTGATAAACTGTGTACGGATTTTTGCTCTGAGGCGCTTCAGGTTAAATAGGCCTCTATCAAATCTGAATCTCATTCCACTACCTCTTACAAGCATACTCATGTCAGCAATCATCGCAACAGCTATGGCGAAAATATTGAAGAGTAAAGGCGCTAACACGCAGCCTTGTTTTATTCCAGAGTCGGTTTAAAAATGGTTGTTGAGCCATTATGCTGTATTCTAGCGGTGTTGTTGGTATGGAGGCTTTTACACACTGCTAAGAATTGTTCGGGTACTCCAAGACGTTAGTTGTAATGCCTTAAGCTAAGGAATACTTCGATAGGGGCTTGTTCAGGCAGAAACGGGCATAACGCCTTCGTTCGCCACAATAACAAATGAACTAAATGAAGCGCAACCATACTCAACTTTCACCGGACAACCTTCAAGCGAAAAGAAGCGCCAGAACCAGCTGAATAATGGATCAAGGAACGTTTGCGAACGGGAACGAAAGCTCGCGCCAGATAAGCGACACAGCGATAAATCTCCGAGTACGGGGGCCGTCCGACACGACACCCATTACGAATGACGTGTCAAGGCGGCCTTGGATTTATCGAAAACACTTGTCGCGATAAATTAGACCGTCCTGTTGACTCCCGTTTGTTTTCAAAACACCGCAGACGTAGTCTTGCATCGACGACGACGTATCTTCGATCGCACACGTGGGAAATACGTGGGATCTTGGTTAAAAAAATTGACGTTCGGAAAACCGCAGCGGGAAATTGCCGTTTCGAGTTCCGTCGATTCCCAAACGTTCGATTTGCGGTTAGGATCCCGCGGGAACCGTTTACTACGCCCACGGTTCGAGTATGATTGATTTCTCGAGCGAGGGCGGATTTGACGCCTCGTGTGTGGCCCCCTTAAGCAGTCGCCCACCGACCGGTTTGAATTATGCGGTTTTGCTGCGACGTTTCCTCGTTTATTTTCGGGTTTTTATATTTCCACATGATCGACTTTCTGAATAGAGAACGAAAATAAATTATTAACCTTCTCTGATATTTCCGCAGTTAACTTATTGTTCAATAATAACAAACAAGATGAATAATTATGATTACACCTTCGGTCCCGTGAAGATTGCATTAGGGACCACACGATAAATACTATAAAAACGAACTTTGGTATCAAATTGGAAAAACTTACTCCGACAAATGGTGCACAAAAGCAATTTAATCAGAAATGAGATAGCAAATCAGAAATAATCCTTCAATTGTATCTACAGTACAAAGATTCACTTGACAAATCAATGATAATTATTTAAAATCAAATGTACCAACTGACAAAATGAAAAATTCATATCATGTTGTTGTAGTTGTTTTTACTTGAGTTAAGTATTTGTACAGTCGGTTTTTCTTTCAATAATTGAATTTTTTGATATTATACCATGGGTTGGGTGAACAGTCAAGGATTTACAATTTATTAGTATATTCTTATGACAAAGGTGTGAAAACGGTAGATCACTTCTTTTAATACCTTTTCTGGGTTCTTCAAAAAAATCTTTACCCTTCTCAATTCTTCCATCATGTAGTATTGTGACACTGTTTGACCTTAGGACCCAAAATATATGAAGAGTTGAACCCCTTTTCACTCTAAAGCCACTTAAGTTGTATCTGTAAGGCCCGTTTGCCCCAATCCCCCATAAAATGAGTACTTAACTAAAGCCCGTTTGCAACAGCCGAGAATTCTCTAGAGAATTTACTCGAAAATTCATGCGCCGTGAATTATTTACCGTTGCATACGCACTTTCGGTAGAATTCTCTGTTCAGTTGCATACAAAATAATCTCTTCTTGCGAGAATTTTGTAGAGAATTCTCGGCTGTTGTAAACGGACTTAAGTGTCGTTAAAAGTTAATGGACGCTTAATTTTATTGTCAGTTTCACGACTGCGGCTTAACAGAATCTTAAGTAAGGAACCCTTAAGTTTTTATATCTGGTGATATTTCAGTTTTTTATTTTGGTGCAACTTCATTCTAGTCCAATAAAGCCTTTTCATTGGTTGGCCGGTTGCCGATGATCGTTGTCATTTCATTAACCTAACTTTATTGTCCTGTCAGTCAGTGTCAAGTAAACTCTTATTATCTAAGAGTGACAACTTTTTGTTGCTGAATTAGCATTATTATTGATAATGAAATGGATTGTCAAATTCCATTCCATTCCATTCCATTGCTGTATCCCGTTACCGGGAATAAATCTACAAAAAGAAGAAGAAAAAAAATTAATTGCGAACAGACTTGTAATTTCTTAGGGCTAGTTGCGACTATGTGCCCTCCTCCTGTGACTAAAGAGACCCAACCGTGACCTTCAAATCCTTCCACACTCAGGGCATGGACAGTCACCAACCAGATCTGGCCGCCGCTGTATCCTTCTCGAGTCTCCATTATAACTGTGTACCAAAGACCTCCACTGTGACCTGTCTAATGCTAGTTGTTCCCAGTTATAATTGGCATTAACAGATTTTAGGGATTGATGTAGTGTATCCTTAAACCGCTTGTACTAGCCTCCTGGTTTCCGGGCTCCCTCAGTGAATTCGCCATATAGAGCTATTTTGGGGAGTCTTGTGTCTTGCATCCTCAGAATGTGGCCGCTCCATCTGAGTCGGGCTCTCGTTACTTGAGTCTCAATTGTTGTACAGCTCGCCCGTTGCAAGACTTCTTCATTCGAAACTTTGTGGAACCATCTGATGTGCATTATCTGTCTTAGATGACGTTGTTGCGCTTGTTCAAGCTGTTTAATATGTCGCCTGTAGGGCGTCCAGCTTTCGCTTCCGTAAAGAAGCGTTGGGAGGACCACTGCTTTGTAAACAGCTGTCTTGGTCTTCAGATTGAGGTCGTGATTTTGAAACACTCTGTCCTTAAGCTTCCAGAATGCCCGTGATGCCGAATTGATACTTGAAAAAGGTAGTTGACGTTATTAGAAAAAACCACAGCAGTTCTGCAGCCAGTTTATGAGTTCAACAAATTATTTTAGGTTAGAATCCCGCCCTTAAATACCTAAGTGGTCATTACAGGAGCGTTTAAATTTAAGGCTAGCTTTAGCCATTTAAATGTCACTTAACAGTTGGTGCAACGTAATTTAAGTTAAGGGTTCATTTTAAGGGACACTTAACACTAAGTGCGTTTGGTGCAAACGGGCCTAAATGGTAACATCTCATTTTTTTGAGTGAAGATATCTTGCCCGAAGAGGTAACGATAGATAATAGTAGAGTGATAGTGAGATGAACATTTTGAGTACAGCAATTCTTTTTTTAGGATCCGAAAATTGGCTTATGTCTCCCTAACCCATGGGAGAGTTGAACAGGGAGCGAGAGAGACTTGACCATAAGTTTGTGCATGGGGAAAAACATCGAGAGAAAACAGTTTCCAATGAAGAACGATAGTCCATGTCAAAGTTTTGATCATCAGATGTATCAGCGTATGAAATACATATGACCTGTGCCGATTATGTCGCAATCTATTTAAGATTGAAATGAAATATTTGAGGTGGTTCAAGTCTCCTACCTGAGCAAGTCTCCCGGACTCCCCCTACAGGACGTTTATAGGATCATCAAGATGGACAACTCAAGATCGAACTTTATTGAAAAAAATCCACCTCAATCTTTTATGTAAATTTTCCCTTCGGGTCGTCGTTTTTTATCGAAAGCTCGGTTTATTTTTGTTTCAATTTCAATTCATTTAATCGCAATTCCACAAAGATAGGTTATGATTTCGGTAGAAAATCTACCGTAAAATACCTAGATCTGGCAACCTCGCCGATCGCCCCATAAACCGTCCCCCGCGTCAAAACGTCGGCGCCTCAAACGCAAAAAATTGCTTTCGTCTTCTAACGGGTACTTTCTCCCCGAACCGTCGTTAAATTCAAATGCTATTACGCCAAGATCTGAGGCGGCGGCGTTACGTAAAGCCGTTCGTCGACGCGTCCTAGATTCCGAGAAATCGTATCGCTACGAAAGAGAGAGAAGAGACTTGAAGAATCGAACCTAGTCGGTCCGCTCGCTGTATCTATCCCATCTAGGAATTTGCGGCAGCTGCGCCCGCGCGGTCATCAATTATAAACCGTTTCTCTCGGCCGCTGGCGGCGTTCCCTGTCAAAAGTCGAGGAATTGATAGGTTTGTTCTTCGTAGCCTTCGAGTGGAGTTAAATTAGGCGGAATTTGTACTGATAAGGGTGACGGAGGCTGCGTGATTTATGACCAGAGCATAATACGGCGCCTCAAACTATTCAAATTCTATGGTCCCAGCAGATATAATAAAATAATAAAAAACAAGAAACTCCGACGAAGAATAAATCACGAATCGTTAAAAATGACGAATGCTTCCGATCGACCTTCCGTTACATCACGATTCGTCAAAACCGGATCACCGTATCGCGAATTATGACGGATCGTTATTTTCAATTTCAAACTTCTTCATAAATGAATTCCTTACACATCTCAACCACGGTTGATAATGAAGAATAAATATTATCAACACAGTTCACTGATCACGCATCATCAAAGCAATGTGTTGATATCAAAATCAAATGTTTTCGATTTGGTCTAGCTTCTAGCTAGACGTTACAAAGCTTCCTCTCGAAAGATTTGGCAACACCGGTTAAGACCCAAACCTGCCAGTCCTCCGATATAGACAACGATTGCTTTTAGGGGATGCTACCCCTCCTTTAACTCCTGTTACCAGCTGTTTCGCCGAAAATCGACATCTCCAATTATATCGGAAGGTTGGTTTACCTGCTTTGTAAAGTTGCAGGATCCCTCGTTTATTTTTCAATAGGTCATCTCGCATAATACACAATTTCCAAGAAAGCATACGATAGATTTTACATTGAATTGATCCACCATATTTTGTTGACTATTATAATTCCTCAGAAACCCAAATTTTTCCCAGCTCTTTGTAACGATCAACCGATTTTGAGTGTTTTAAATGGGCATATTCTGTGGCTCGTAACAAAACCTACAACAGAAAGAGAGGCACGAAGATGGAGACAAAAACCCTTGACGAAATGTTAAAAATTAAGTACCGTTCAAACGCCTTCTGTTAGATCACGATTGGCTAAAACCGTACGGTAGCGTAAATCAATTTCCCTAAATTTTCCACAAAAAAATTCAGATGAACCAACGATAAAACAAATCGTCAAAAAAGAATCTGCTGGTACGTTATTGATCACGATTCGTCAAAACCTGATTAGAGCATCATACGTCATAAATCGTTTTCTCTCGGTATCGTGATTTATGACGAATCGTTATTTTCAATTCAAGTGACAAAAACTTCTTCACAGGTGATTTCCGCAAGCACTGTTTTTAGGGGTGATAGGACTTCATAGTACCTTTGATTAATGAATGTAGGCCTTATTATACCTCTCATTAATCCAAGTAAACTTGACTAACACCTGAAGTATGGGTAAACCTGAAGTAAAATCACAGAATTTTTTTTAAGTATACTTCAATCAACGATATAATAATGAAGATTGGAGTTACCAGGAATAGTTTTGTTGAAATCGTTATTTTGTTAATATTGACATATGATGTTGGCTCAATGCAACGTTTCAGCAGTTTAACTCTTCAATTATATTCCAAAACGAGGCAGAATACTTTCTGGATCAAAGGAGCCTGTACTAAGCCTAAGCGAGCTTACATATGAAACTTATAAAAAATTGTGTCAAAAAATCTTTAATTCAGTTTGGGTTCTTGTATGGTATAAGGTACTCCCTAAGTTCTCGTTTGAAGTTTTTATGTGATCTTAGTCTTTGTAGCCTGTTTGGCAGACTGTTGAAGAAATTACTGCATCTGTAGTGTGTTCCTTTTTCTGTTAGTGTCTATAAAATGAACTTTGGATTTTTGCAGTTTGGAACTCGCTGGTATTCTGTGAAAAAAATATCAATCATAGATGTATAAAGCGTATATTGTGACGATTTTGTTTCTCTTGAAGCCTCCTCTGCAACTTTATAGTTTTCATTCTTGCAATGCAACTTATTGCTTGTTTCTGTACAACACAAATTTGCTGTATATCTGAGAAGTATCCCTAAAACGCAATACAGTATTTTGCTATGGATTCAAAGCAGGTATAGTAGAAGGTTATTATTGTTGATTCATTTCATAGTAGAAAGTCATCTCCGACAAAACCCTACAATAGGATGACAGGCACACCAAAATCCAAAGGTCCGGAATACCTTTAGAGGCCACGTATAATCACCATCGCGCTCCATTTTATACATCGGACGCCCTTCACAAATAACGGCATAGGCCCGTTTTCGTCTTTACGAACCAGTTTAGGCGGATCCCCATCGGCTGGCTTCCTTTCGCCGTATAACGCGTGCACAGCGAGCGCACGAGAGGAGAATCAGGTCGAAAATTGTTTCGCTTTCTGCGAATTTACCGGTGAGAGACCCTCGCGACTACGAAACAATGATCGTTTGTTATCGAATAACGGGACGGTTTTCTTCGGGCTAGACAGTTTCCCATGTTTCTTCCGTTCTGCCAAAAATGTGGTCATTAGAACTATTAGCAGTCTGTTACGACGAAAAAACTCATCTATAGATCGGTGTTTTCTGGTTTCGGCAAACTGAGGTTAAGCACAAGCTATATAGATGGCAATTTACGAGCTTTCAAGCTCTTATTTGGTACAAGGATTGGGGATCTATCGATTTTGGTAGAAATAGGAAAAACTGTTCTCGAGTTATGCCAATTTTTCTGAAAAATTGTTGTGGAAACGTTTCAGGTCGCTATTTTAAATCTACCGATGTGAAATTCCGCACGTACTCGTCTAAACTGTGACGAAGTCTACTGGTTGGAGTCATAATCGATTCGGCAGTTTCCGGGTAGCCTTTCAGGAATTTTTTATCGTATGAGAAGTTTCGAACAGATCCCATTTTGTAAGTAGCGTAGTTCTTATATATCACAAGGTTACAAGATTAATAATATCCAATTTCATGTCATAATCTGAACCTACATAAAATTTTGATTTCGAAATAGGTTTGGTATTTCTATACCCCCCAATTGTTATATTTTATCTGCCCTTTTGACGGGTAACATTTTTTCCGACCAATTTCGGTTTAAACTAATTACGATTTCTTGAAAACCATTTCGTTAGGAATATGTTTTTTATTTAATTTCAGAAGAGTTTTTGAGTCTTCTGCAGTTTTTCGGATCACTCTACAGTCAGTCGGTCCATAAGACCGACTGTCGATAACTCAATTTTTCAAGGGGCATGCATTGAACTTTCTTCGTTGGAAATATTTTAGGCTTGAAATGAATTTCAAGAACTGTTTATTTTAGGCGTACAATGTTCAGATAAAAATGAAGACTACCCACTAGGACTAGGGTATACAACAGACAATAAAATTCGGGGCATGCCATTTGAAAAAATGAACTAATTGATATTTTATATAAAGGTCGTTTTCGAAAAATCGCAGTGCCTTTCGGACCACACGTAAAGTGATCCAAAAAACTGAAGCAAACATTTCGAGAATTCAATAAAAAAAGCATCCTCCGGTTGGGATGTGTAACAATGCACTCTACTGCTGAGGGACAATAATCCCGAAACCGGTCTACAGTTTGTTTCGGCCTATCTGGGAATTCCTGCGCTGATTCATGACTAGCTCGCATTAATGGAACGAGCATTACTGGAACCAGCTCTTCTTAAATGGCACCCGAAATTCCGGTAAATTTTTTTAATGTAATGGCAAGTTTATGCAGAGTTACAGAGAACTAATACCTCAGAAAGGGACCAACCTAATTTGTAGATGATGTGCACGCGTTTGCCATCTGTCCACGCGATTGGTCCTCTTCTTAGGTAAGAGTTCTCAGTAACTCTGCATAAACTCACCATAAGGGGGCGCATAATAAGCGCCTTCAAGCTAGGTACGAGCTAGTGCTTGTCCTCCGCTCCACTCGAAGGACCTAATTAGAGACCGTTCCATCAAACAAACTTGAGAAAATAAGGCAGAAGACGAAGCAGAACGACGAAGAAACAACGACCGTAGAGGAATGACTACGTCGGCGTAACTTTCGCGATCGTCGATTACGTAAAACGAAAAATCCATCGAAATGTGGGACGCGATAGCGTCATAGTTGCACGCGCTCCAGTGATCGTCCGCAAGGTCACGCGGGTCTACCCTACGAGGATGACGTAATGACCTCCTTTCGCGGATTCACATGCATTTCTCGTAAATGGCCATTACATTCCGGCTACGGCCGGCGACAGTTACGACGCCGTTCTCGGCCGTCCGACTCTCATTTTGGGCGGCTTTACGACTTTTTGATTGCAGAGTCCGATAGCATGCCGGCATATTTGCATTGAGATTAATTTCATGAATACCACAAACAGTACTCATAGCTTTACGAGTGGAATCGAGAAAATATAGCAAAGAAGGCGCGCCAATTCGTCGAAAGGTTATGACGTAATTGGAAGCTTATGTCAACTGTCAATGTCATTTGTCAATGTCAATTTCAATTGACAGAACTGATATCGTTAACTCAGCACTTCAGCAGAGGCGTAATATGGACAATGGGTGAAGTTAGAAAGAAGGAGTTTAAATACTTTCAACTTTTTTGTGAAAACGTTGTTAGTCCGATGAAAAAGTCGCAGGAAATGCTGCAGTTACTTTCACAAGTTAGAACACTTAGTGGAGAAGAATAAAATTATTTCGATTTATTGTAGGCACTACCTAATTTTAAACAAGCTAAACCAATGCCGGCTGTATGTCATTATGCGCGCTCAATATCATTGATCTCCTATTGCGCCTCCTTTACATCTTCTTGCTGTGTGTGATTGGTGCTAACCTCACTTTTGTCAAAACAACGTTAACCTGTATTTGTAAGAAACGTCAGGCTGGGGTTTATCCTTTCTGTGATCCTGTTCTTGTGTAGATTTGAATTCTTTATACGTCAAACATATCAATTTTCCCTGGTTTTTTGTGTTTTCCGGTTTGGCTCCGAGCCTCAAAGTGTTATTTGTGCCTGGTCTGATTATTCAACTTTAGATCGGTTTCTTTTGTGGCCAGCGCAGGGGTTTGGTCAGACAGAACACTTCAAAGCAACTAGCTTAGCACTCTTACTTTGTCTCTCGGTGCATGAAATTATTGGTTAGTCCTCGACTTGTACATATATTGTAACAGTGTATTCTTGAGGTCAAAAGAAACTTTTCAACTTTACCGATTTTTCCCATTCGGCCTTGATGGAAAAATATGATCATTTTAAGTTTTTATAATGAGCTATGCCGCCCCTGGAAAACTGGCACTCAATTCAAGCATTAAATACAACATTTTAACCTTGGAGATAAGCTACTTTCGTAGGAAAAAAAACTCACTTTCCCCATGCCATTTGGTGAACGAAGTAGTATTTGTAATACAATAAATGAGTTACCACAATTTCATATTCTTCTCTTAATTTCTATTTCATTTTCTATAATTATAACGAATTCACTCAGTATAAGCTCTGATAATTCATTTTTAGTATGTAAACATATACAATCCTTGTTCATTTCATTTCGTACAAGAGTTACCAGATTCAAAAATAACCCAACCCTTAATTTTCATAAATAAATGATATTTTCTCTGAACGTTCAAATATAACAACTCGTTTGGTATTTCTATGATAACAAGCTAAATCTAAGACACTACACATCTGTCGAATTGAAAAAAAAATGGTGAAGGGTAAAGGGTAAGTATACAGAGAATCCTCTGTAGAATATATATGACCCAGTCAAAGACTCAGCCTGTATATTTGAAGGTCCAATAAATTCTAATGCTGGATCCAGACACAGGCACCGCAACGAACCGCACTCTAGTTATACAGGATGTATTTGAAGGTGAGGCTTTTTTTTCAAGAGAAGGTAGAACTGGTCAAAATGGAGCGTTTCACCAAAAATCACCTATACAAAACTTTCGAAATGAAAAAGTTGAAAAAAATGGAAAACTTCAAAATCCCACCAATAAAATTCGTCTAAATTATTCACGAATTTTTTCACAGAGCTCATCACAATCTTCTTGTTCGAACATTCCAACAATCGTCATAAAAATTGGATGAAATGGGGAAACATCATAGCACTTTTTCAACATAACTAACATAAGAACTTTCAAGAAACTGCCTCGATTTTCTACATTTTTTTTACCCTAAATTACACGAGACAATAATTATGATTCTCGTAAAAGTGACCTGATGCATCTAATCCGATGAACTTGGTACTGAGCCATTCATTGTCCAGCCATATGTTTATGTTTCGTTTCGTTTTTGCGATGCCGGAGTCACCTTCCACAGTCTAGTACTTGGAATTCGATGAAATTATGTCGAACTTCTAGGGGTTGTATCTCAGCCATCTTGGATATTTTATATAGACAATTTTTGGTTAAACAACTTATTTTGATGAATTCTAGTTCTGTCAAAAACAGCCTCACCTTTGAAAACATCCGGTATAATGTATGGTCTGTCGCTTTTATTAATGGCAGTTGTCAGTGCGGTGCCTTTATCTGTATCCGGCATTAGATTGCTGCCAATCGAAATGCCGTTGACGATTCGTCAAAAATCACGATACGGTATCATAACTGCAAATATCAAAGCGAAATGACGAATCCGTTAATCGGACTCCCATCTAGAAATCAGCGAAGCGCAGAAAATCAAAGCATCGGTCGTAACCAACGAGAAAAATTCGGCGTGCCATGAACCATTTGAGGACCCCTCCCGCCGCGATCTTTCCTGGAGAAAGTTCGCCGAATACGCCTCCGGACTGCCAAGAACTATCGGAGATCGGGCCGTATTATTCAACTTTCGAAGTGAAACGGGGATATTCAGAAGATATGCATAACGGAAACAGAAATATCGACGCGGTGTTATGCCAAGGAGTGGGCAATTCCTGAATACAATGATAAAATATTGTTAGAACGGTTATCTATGACGACCTTCAGGTAGGAAGGTGCCGTTTAAATAGTTCGTTCGGCTAGGCGAGCCTATTTTTAACGTGCCTATACAGGGCGATTCACCGTGATGGCCTATTAGACGTTTACAGAGAACTAATCATAATTTTGTGCTGAAAATTTGCGTATTGACAATATGCAATGAACTTTCCCCTCAAAATATTTTCAGATCTCTGCAACTTCCCATTATACCGGAAACAGGGTACTATTTTCTCTTTTTAAATGGCACACCTAGTATATCTGCGTTGTTGAATAGATGGTTTGATGGAAATTCAAACAGTTGGTAAATTTTATCTTGAGTAAACACTCAACGGTTTATAGGTTATTGGGGCTCTTACGAGAAACATGATAAAAACGGGAGATTACACAAAGAATACTTTTTCTAGTGAGGTTTTTTCAATTACCTTTACCATTTTTAGTTTTTCCATTATGTAGTATTATAAGACTGTTTGCTGGACTGAAAATGCACAGGGTTTTTGGAAGGAGATCACCAAGTTGGACGAATGTCTCCCTAACTCATGGAAGAGTTTAAGAGGGGGAGAGAGAGACTTGACCACAAGTTTGTTTATCAGGAGAAACAATTCTAATGACCACCGATTGTCTATGTCAAGGTTTTCATCATCAGATGTATCAGCGTATGAAATAGGTACATATTTTCTATTTCAGAGTCACTCTCACTTATTTCTGAGATGTTTTTCACCTTTTTGAACCTTTGGATATTTTTTTATATTCATTTCTATTATTCAATTTTCTTTTTTTGAAGCAAACTTCTATCTAAGCTCAGTGCGGGAAACTTGGACTACGGATTATGTCTCCCGACCATAGCATCAAGTCTCTCGCACTCCCTTTTAGTCTATTCAACAGATATTTTTTGAAACTTTTACAACGTTTATTAGAATGGCTCATCGTTTTAAAACAATATTAATCGATATAAAGCACTAAAACTGAATAACACCACGCACTTATTAAACTTTTCAGAAACTGAAACAAACAAAAATTATTAATTTCTTACATATTAACAACAAAATCACGTTCCACCCCCTCACTCCCGAACTGTTCTGATGGCGGCCAAAATGGAGCCGCCACTAGTTGTGCCTTGTTACGATTATGTCGCTAGCTATTTACGATACCAGTAGCGCGAAATTTGAATTGAAATGTTTGAGGTGGTTCAAGTCTCCTACCAGAGCAAGTCTCCCGGACTCCCCCTAAGTACCGGAAACGGCGGAAACCACGAAAGGAAACTGAAATTCTATGTTCCGATGATTCTTGACAATTCATGAATTTATGATGGATTCTCCACAAACAAGTTTTAGATAAAATTCATTTAGACTATTGTTATAATACTCCATAATCATCTCTGTATGACGTTCACATATTAATAGCAGTTTAATTGGATATCCATTCAAATTGAATTCGAAAAGTATCAAAAATGAATTAGAGAGTAGTCGAATAGACTGCATTCTAGAGAAATTCTTGCAACATCGAGTTTGAAATTCAACTCCTAGGTAATATTTCATTCGACCAGTAGAACTCTTCGTTGAAATTTCATAAAAAAAAATCAAAAACTAAGGAAATTCAGCTGAAATTGCACACAACAAAAGATATCCTAATTCAGGATAATTTCCCAAACCAGACAACACCGCGTTAAATTACCGCACGCTACGCCGTTCCCCCACCAACGAAAAAGCGCGTAGGACTCCTTGCGACGTTGCCGTTCATCTCGGATAATCCCGGCAATCTCGAAATGGATAACGATACACCTGCCGCCGCCAGCCGTTACGAGATCGTTCTCCCCCTCGTCGTTATGTAGACGCTACCCGCATCGTGGGGACCGTGGAGTGTTAGTAACCTTCGTAGCGCATCAACCCTCCGAATAAAAATTTAGAGTCAACGACCCTGCCCCGTCTGTTATGATCCCATCCTGGCAGATGACGGTGGCGGCGTCTCGCTATAAATTCCCCCCACCACTACATCGCAGATCAACAAGCCCACGCGCTTACTAACGTTCCCTTGCGTGAGGAAAACACTAGGCAATTAATTTGAAATGGATTAATTATGCCGAGAAAACGGCATTCGTCTTTCGTTTGACTGTCCCACGTCAAAACTTTGACATTTGACGCACTACAGTGAGCGTAGTCACCAGATGTAAAAGCGCGTTCGGGAATATTTATCGTCGGGTAAGCTTCAAAATTTTGAAAGTTTGCGTTCCGCGTTTGAAGTTTCAGAACAAAACGTCGAAATTCCACAGCCCCCCGGATCGCGTCTTTCCATTCGGTGCCAATACATTCAGATTCTGCGCATTAGATACACGTGTGCAATGTGCAATAAACAAAGCTGACCATGAAAGAAAAACACCAAGGCTGCTGTCACGTGGCACTCAGTTTCAGGATCGATCTAATTTCTTGCCTAAATAATTCTGGCGGAATAGTTGTATCAGGAATAAATGCCGGAATCAAAGATAACATTCATTTGTGTATTTATTTCATGCCACTTCTTAGTGTAACATTGTTTTGGATTTACAATCTTAAATCCATTGGTTATTGCGGATTATTCTCTCAATTTACGTATATGGAATTGCAAATTTTCGAGCTTCACAAAATTGTAGTTGTTATTAGTCTACTCAGCGTCGATCCGCAATGAAGGCCTGAAGGAACATTTTCATTTGCGATCCGAAAAACCGAATTTTTTCCCACACTTTCGTTATTTCGGTATTACTTTTAACTTAAAATCTTCTCGAATAAATTCTCTACAATATAGTGAAATCTCCATCAAAATCCGTCATCTGGTTTGGTAGTTAAGCGAGGACAAACAAATACACGACTTTCACATTTATAATATTGAATACCTAAGAATATCTCGGCGCATTGAGTAAAACAACAGACCAAAACAATGAAACAACCTTCGAACGTTCAACTATTGTCCGAATTGGGCCTTCAAACAAAATACCCAAAAGCCGAAACAATATAATGTCTATAATTGGGTTCCAACGCATTCCTGAAACGTCTTCCAAATACAGCGGAAATGACTGCGTGCCTTTTCAAATCATGACTCACCGTTGCACGGTTAATAAACGTCCCAAGTTCAACAAACTTCAACGGGGAAATATTCCTAATCAAAACAATCTTTTTTTAAAATGCAAGGCCGTTCCACTCGTTTTGTCCACCTGACGCTATTGCTTATTTTTTCGAGAAGACCACGTGACTAATCGGGTTTTATTGATCTCTTATCAATAACAATCAACTGATGAATGAGTCAAGGAAGATGTTGGAAAGAGAATCA
This sequence comes from Coccinella septempunctata, assembly GCF_907165205.1. Lineage (NCBI taxonomy): Eukaryota > Metazoa > Arthropoda > Insecta > Coleoptera > Coccinellidae > Coccinella > Coccinella septempunctata. Next base: position 21,963,711 of record NC_058196.1, read on the forward strand.
TTTCATTGCATCAGTCGAAATATGATTCATTTCAGATAGTATTCCAGGTCAGCTTAATGCGTCATATACCTCTTGGAATGTTCATGGGAGTAGAGACGTAAAATTCAATACATAAATAAAAATACTACAAGCACGTGTTCACGTAAACATCGTTGTTTGCTCTTTTCGCTTTCGATAACTTCATTGCTTATCACTAATTGGAAAACAATTCGACAAAACAAACCGTTGAATTCTCAGAAAGTATCGAACTTTCTCGAGTTTAAAGTCCGTCATTGAAACATCCAAATAAATCATCCTACGTAACCTCAACAATAACCATAGAATATTAAATTCATTGCCATCAATAGAAGTGGAATTCTTAATTCGTTGCTTGTGTACAAACAACAACCTCAAATACGATTTCACCTTGAGAATCCTCCCCCCAGATCAATCCAGTCACTACTGGCTATTAAAAAAAAAATTGCCAACCAATTTCCCGAACAGACACGGAAGTGCGTCATAAAGCTTTACGTGACGTAGCGTTAATTCTGGGACAAAAAGCATGATGCGTGTTCAGCCTTAGGAAACATGCGCCACTTAAGCCATTTCCAGGAGAACAAAACATGCACTGGATCACTGGAAGTTTCAGTGAGTCACAGACTACGTTCGGGCACCAATTCCACGAAGAAATGGGAAAAAAACTCACCTTAAAACGATCAATTTTGAAGCCTTGAGACTGGTGATTGCACAATCAAGCACCTCGTGTTTCGTCACGACAACGCAGAGAGCACTGATAACACGAGACACATCGATATCAACCAATTTTAGCACTGAAATAACTCCAGCTGGTACCACACACCGAACACAACACACTTTTCCCGTTTTTCAACACGCCACAGAATATAATATTATTTTTAACGGGAGGTCTACGGAACCTACCCGCACCAAGCTCTGTGAGATTATGACGGAGCACAGAACTGAAACGTTCACTAGGGGCCAGGCGACGTTGCCTTGTCATTAATGAACGTCAGAGGCTCGTTCATTGGCTCGTTCTCCCCCCACTCTAGCTGCGTATGGATCAAACTCCAACGTAGCGGTGTTGTGTTCACGTGTCTAGACTGATTTGTTTATCGTCAGATGCGTATTTTTGTTTTCGATTCAGATTTGTAATTTTTTCCGAGGAAAAACCGATGCGAACAAAAGAGCTTTGTTCGCCCATGTGATATTGAGGTGATGAAAGTTTTTCAACTACCTTGTGTGCGATAAACTGATTGACGACACGAGTAGTAGCAAGGACGGCTATAAATACGCTTTCCAGGATTTCCAAATAATCTTTGTGTTTACTTTGTGCGAGGTGCAATGTTTTCGATGTCGTTAAACTAGTTCTGAGCTAGGTTTAACGAAACAATCGGGATTTCTACATCTTTATGGTTGGTTTTAATTTCGATATCATGAATGTCTATATATAAAAAAAAGGAATGGTGGAAAAATTTAGCAACTACATACTTATAATCTCCATTGCGCAAGTTATGTTAAGGTTGTGCTCTACAGAATTGCTTTTTTCCTGGACTCCCATTTCTCATTCTAGATATTTCTCAGAAATATTGGTTAAAAATTTCCCAGACATGTATGCAATATCTTTTTAAATTATCAGATGTTTCTGCAAATTGTGAAAATTTTCTGTAAAAAATCTTTTGAAAATATATAGAAATTTTCTGTGTTTTGTTCATCTGACTCTTATGAGAATGATGTAAATCAAATTGAAATGTCATTCCTGAAGTTGCCTATTTCTCATTCGAAATATTTCTCAGAAATTTTGAGAAATTTCCCAGAAATTTGTAAAAAATTGTTTATATTTGTTAAAAATTTCTAAAATCTTTGAAAAATTCCTTGATTTGTGGAAAATTTTGTGAAGAAAAAACAGGAATTATAAGACTATACTCAGAAATTTCTCAAAGAATTTCAGTATTTACTCAAAAATTTCTTAGGGATTCTCATTGGAAATTGCTCAGAAATTCTCTTTAGGAATTCCTCTCACTTTTTCGTCAATGTCTCAGAAATTCTCGTCAGGGAATTCTGAGAAATTTTCGTCATTTCTAAGAAATTCCCTTGAGAAAATTTTCAAGAAATATGCGTGAGCGGGTTCCCCGAATTTTATCATATCATTTGTTTCTTTCGTTCGAGTTTATCGAAATTCTGGTGAAGAATTCAACAATTTCCCAAAAATTTTGTGGAAAAAAAACAGGAATTATAAGAAACTACTCAGAAATTTTCAGAAATTTCTCAGAGGATTTCAGAACTTACTCAAAGATGTTCAGAAAATTGTTAGGAATTTTTCATTGGGAATTGCTTAGAAGTTCTCAGAAGTTTTCGTCAACTTCTCAGAAATTCCTTCAGGAAATTTTCAGAAATCTACGTTATTTCCCAGAAATTACAGTGAGAAATTTTTCAAGAAATATTCGTGGGTGAGTTCTCCGAATTTTATACTATCATTTGTTTCTTTCGTTTGAGTTCATCAAAATTCTGGTGAAGAATTCTTCAATTTCTCAAAAATTTTGTGAAAAAAAAAACAGGAAACTACTCAGAAATTTCTCAGAGGATTTCAGAACTTACTCAAAAATTTTCAGAAAATTGTTAGGAATTTTTCATTGGGAATTGCTTAGAATTTCTCAGAAGTTTTCGTCAACTTCTCAGAAATTCCTTCAGGAAATTTTCAGAAATCTTCGTTATTTCCCAGAAATTACCGTGAGAAATTTTTTAAGAAATATTCGTGAGTGAGTTCTCCGAATTTTATCATATCGATTGTTTCTTTCGTTAGAGTTCATCAAAATTCTGGTGAAAAATTCTTCAATTTCTCAAAAATTTTGTGAAAAAAAATAGGAATTATAAGAAAATACTCAGAAATTTCACAGAGGATTTCAGAACTTACTCAAAAATTTTCAGAAAATTGTTAGGAATTTTTCATTGGAAATTGCTTAGAATTTCTCAGAAGTTTTCGTCAACTTCTCAGAAATTCCTCCAGGAAATTCTCAGAAATCTTCGTTATTTCCCAGAAATTACCGTGAGAAATTTTTCAAGACATATTCGTGGGTGAGTTCTCCGAATTTTATCATATCAATTGTTTCTTTCGTTTGGAGTTTATCACTAGCCCCAAACCATTACAAATTCGGGTCTACCCAGAATCAATATCTTATAAGTATCTGACATCTATCTGTAGATGTCTCCGCCTTATCTGCAGAGTGGTTTCGAATGTCCACGTTGATTATAGTGATGCGACGATATAACTTATCACCGAGAAATTCTAATCAGAGTTTTGTTTATCTGGCCATTGTGGGTATGATGTTCATCGAATTGAAATGTAATTCGAAAACGTAATATAATATGATTATAATTAACATTGGAATTCCGAAGTTATGCTTTCTGCGAATTCCGATCGAGAATCGTCAGAAATTAATATAAAATTTCTCCAGCAGCCTATTCGTTCATTATGGGAACATTACCGTCTTCTACTGAACAATTTAACGATCAGATAACGCCAATAAAAGAAACGAAAATCCTGGTGAGAACCCCAACGACAGGTGCAGAATTTACAGCAATCCCCCACGGTCTACAGCTGTCGTACATGCAGAGAATGTTGGTATCGAAGAATCTGATACCACAACATGAACGGAAGTTTATTTTTACGAGAAGATGCACGGTGTCGAAGTGCGGACAAAGCTTACGTGCTAATCATGAAGTGTAACGTGTACAATGAAACGTGACAAATTTTAAGCGGTGCGAAAGTTGGTACGATTGCAAGACACAAAACTACTTCGCTTGCATTCCAATCAATACACTGAGATAACATTTTCTGTGATATGTGCATTTCAAACTTGGGAAAATGTTACCATGAAGAATTTAACAGTTAGCCGACTGAGTAGAGAGATTCTATCTAGGTACAAAAGAATTTACGCCCACCCCCCAATTTTTTTTTCTTCGAGCACTGAAGCACTTACCGAGAAGATAACTATGAATCGAAAACAAGAAGTAAAATTCTCCCTTCATGCCAAAAAATCATTTCGCCAACATGAACTATGAAATACAACAGTTTACGCCCATAGGATATTGATTTGCCACAAATGAAAACAATAAGCCTGAAATTTTTCAATGCTCATAAACTGAAATGGGGGTGAATTAAATTTCAATTATCAACGCAGGCAATAATTCGTCTCAACAATAAACGGTAGAATTTACGCCCACATTCCCCATATTCTCAGAGATTCAAGGTTGAGTTATAAAATCCTACGCTTCCCGGGAAAAAAAAACAAGAAAAAAGCCACTAGTTAGTCCGGCTGGTATGATTCAGAAAACAGTCTCACCTGAAATGTTAATGCCGCCCACAGAATTTTTAAAACTGACAAAATCTCATTTAACACACTCCAGAATCGCTAAAATATCCAAATTCCCATGAAAACGTTCCATGACCCTATGAACGAAAGAGTTTACGCCCAGCAAATTTGTATAATTCGAGCTGATATCTAATAAATAAAACCTTGGTAGCCCTGTATAGCTTTCCCATCCACCTAAGTTAACGCCCGCACAACCCCCATCAAAGAGTTTACGCCCACACACCCTTCACACCTACATGTTCAGAAAATCTAGTTGAAAAACGGATGGATTTCACGTCCATGAAATCCACATTTGAGCACCTGAAACAAAATTATTTCAGTGAATGCTGCAGTTACTTAGAATCTGGATATTTCTATGGTTGAATTCAGAGTTGTATACACTGTAACACAGTCGTGGAAACCCAACAGCAAAACAAGCCAGTAGAGACGAGAAAAAACCAGACGGAATTATGGCCGTTTCCCAGTAACGGCCTCTCACGGTGTCGTGTCGCCCATAAGCAGTAAAACGCAAAGGTTTACGCCCGCCCAGCTCTAGTTTAACGCCCGTCCGTCTGCCACGGCCTACGTCCGCCGCAGTCTTTGACCTTTACGATCGGGACGCTTTGTGGATGCCGGGCAAACGCACCGGCCGAGCGAGGTCGCGTGTTGGCAATTTTTAGCGTGAATTTATTAATAGCCCGCAGAGCGCTGAGGGCAGCGGCGTGCCAAAACGGGACGCGACGTTTCCAGGGCGGGCAATGAACATGAATTATGCTTTAAACTACAAACGGACCAGGAGAAGCACCTTTTCGAACAGATTTGCATCAAAAAACTATAATAGAATGAACTTCATAAAAAACATCCTGTCCGTAATCGATGCTAACCTCACTTTTGTCAAACTGACGACGTAGATTTGTTTATATTTTGCGTAAACATCAAAAACCTTTGATTTCTGAAGCTTTTTTTCTTCTTATTTTCGATCTGGCTCCGGATCGAAAGTATTTGATTGGCAGGCTTCGGTTATTGGACTTATGTTTGGCATTTTTCACAGCCCCCCAGAGACAACGATCCGCTCACAGATAGCGATTTACCAACCCTTACTTTTCCCTTTCTGTGCTCACGAAAATAGTATATACTGATAAGCATGTTCTCCCAAGAAGTTTTTTTTTTTGATTATGTGCCTAACGATTGATTTGAAGGTACTGCCTTCAAAAACACTCTATATATATTTATTATGTTCAAGGTCATTAGATAAAACGAATCAGAATTAACAGCTGAATGAACTAATTAGCATTCTAATCGACGAAAAACAACACTCTTGACGTACGCCACTGGCCGAGCGAGAATCAACAAAACACACGGGACTGCCCCGAAATCAGTCATGTCGCGACTTCCTAGATTTTTACGTCGAAGGTATTCTCGTATATTAGATCGACGTGGGCGACGACCGACGGTAGGTTTCCTCGTTGCAAAACATCCCATTCTGTGCACACAGAGGCGAGGGGAACTCGTTCTTTATGCTATGGCCCCAATGGCTAGCATGAATCATCGCGTCTTGAACGCACAAAGAAACCGTTATCCAGCACGTAGGATCGCTACTAACGAGCAGTAATTCGCATTGGACAGGAAAGCGCATCGCTTACGACGGACTGTAGGGTTGTCCAAACCTTTATCCGTGTTCCGAGGTCTTTTCCGGTGGGAATACACACACACCACAGAAAATTTTGACATGTTGAAGGTTATGTTCCGTTTTTTAGTACAGCAATTTCAAAATAATAGTTATGATTTTTTGCACTCTAATGTAGATACCAACAAAAAATAAGAAGTATACCATCATGAAAAGATCATAGTAGGGTCATGCATATTCTATGAGTTCTGCTAAAGACAACATTTAATATTGAAAATGAGCTTACTCGCATATTTTCAATGTGAAGCCCAAGCATACAAGATATTTGGTCCTTGGAATGTTACCATTTTATTCAATAGACAATTTTCGATGGCCTTGCCTCTTCAACCATGAAAGACGAGAGATACCCAAACGTTTAAAGTAGAATCCCAGGTAGAAAGAGAGCAGGTGTCTGGCACCAATGTATTTCAGAACAACAGTTTAACTGCCACCCCCTACAAAGAAATCAAAGAGCTACACCTGAGGCAAATATGCGGTAGGACAAGGGAATGCGAAATAAACATTTGTGATCTAAGGGAAGACTGTGAATTCAATTCAAACAGATAGAATTCACTAGAAAGTCAAATTTTTCCCAAATAATATCAGACGCTCGCCTCTACTTGAATTATTTCTATGGTAAATCTTCATTTTTATTGTTTTTTTGTCGTATTGTCAATCATAAAAAGAAAACAAACAAAGACTGGTTGGCATAAAACGAATTTTTTCACTTGCCTGATATGAACTTATTAATTTTATTGATACTTTCTATTCAGAAAACAGATAAGCTGGTTTGAAACACTAAGTATCATCAGTCAAAAACTAGGAAAACTTGAATTACAGACTGAAATATTAACCATAGTCCGCGTCAAAATCCAGCGCACAGAAAAAAGTTGTTTCTGTGCACAGAATACGACATAGATCCGCAGAGAAAACAGCAACGTTGACATTTATGACATGCCGAACCGTCAAACCCGCATCTCGGCTAAGATGAAACGGAGTAATGAGCCAAGATCGTTTGACGAAGCAAAAAGAAGCTTTGTGTGCAACATGCACAAGCATGATGGACATAAAAGTTGCGTTAGATAAATACGAACAGACGCATCTGCTCAGTTTCTACGGACACCTGAGCATCGAAGAAAGAAAATCACTTCTCGACCAGCTGGCCTCAATCGACTTCAAGGAGGCTAGAGAGATGTTTCAGGAAGCTCTCGAGGTGATGGAGCAGCAGGAGAGCTTGACCGGAAAGACGATAGAGCCCGTTCCGATCTCCGAATTTGGATCGGCCTTGACCTGCGGCGAGGCCAAGATCCAGGAGTATTGGAACGCCGGCCTTCACGCTATCGGCGAAGGGAAGGTGGCCGCCTTGGTGCTATGCGGCGGGCAGGGCACCAGGTTGGGGTTGGACATACCAAAAGGGATGATATCCGTCAACCTACCTTCTGGGAAGACCATCATGCAGATTCACATCGAGCGGATCAAGAGGCTGCAGGAGCTGAGCGGTAAATTATTGGGGAAGCAGGTTGTTCTGCCGCTTTATGTGCTGACCAGCGAAGCCACTCACGATCAGATAAGGGTGTTCTTGGAGGAGAACGAATATTTTGAGTTGCAGAAGGAAGACATTGTCCTCTTCAAACAGGGTAATCCAACCTTCTTTCATTTTAATAAGGTGTTTTCGATGGTGAGTTCTTTTTTACCAGAAATATACAAGATTGCGGAGCTATCATGCCTTAGAATCGAATCATACGAAGGCTCACCTTTGAAAACACAATGTACGACGTTGTGAAAAGAAGAACCGATCATTTTTTGGCTTGCCAACCATCTTGCGTTCAATTAATGTGTGAATTCCCTTCAGGAATGAACCCGTGCTTCACCTTCGAAGGCAAGATCATCCTGTCCGAGAAAAACGTCGTCGCCATGGCACCCGACGGCACCGGAGGCCTCTACAAGGCCATGGCCAAAAACGGCATCTTCGCCGACATGGAGAAACGCGGCGTGCGCTACATCTACGTCTTCCCCATAGACAACATCATGGCCAAGGTGGCCGATCCCATCTTCGTCGGCTACTGCATGGAAACAAACAGCGACTGCGCGGCGAAGGTCATCAAGAAGCACAAGGCGAAGCAGAACGTGGGTAACATCTGCAAGGTGGACGGCGATTACAGCGTGGTGGAGTACTCGGAGATCAGCGACGAGCTGGCCACTCAGACGGACGACCAGGGCGAGCTGAGGTTTCACTCGGGCAGCATCTGCATACACATGTTCACGCTGGACTTCATGAAGCAGATGGCGGAGGTCAAGCTGAAGCCGCATGTTGCCAAGAAGAAGGTTCCCTTCGTGGACGAGGAGGGCGTCAAGAGGAAGCCGACAAAGCCGAACGCGGTCAAGGTCGAGAGGTAAAATGTTGGTTGGTTTCATTTCACAGGTTATTGAACACGAATCCTCGGCGCCCAGAAGAATTGTGCTGTCCGTGGCAACTATTCAATGGCCGAAAGCTGGTCGAACTCCTATAACGCAGGTGCGACCTCAGATGACGCATTCGGCGATAGATGGCGCACCAATAATCCTCCTGTTTCTCAGGGTATAGGGGCTCTAACGAGTATGTTCTTGATATCTGGCTCGATTGAGAGTTTGACGAAAACTCACTCACTTTTTGGTCATTAATGCTAGAAATCTGGAATTGGACCTTCTCTACAGGCACTTTTCTGAGTGTAATCTGGTGGCATTCTGCAGAATCTTTCTTCTATTTCAGATATCGAATTATGAAACAATTTTTGAATTCTCTGAAGACAAATTCTAGAACTGCTGCAACTCGTGATTTTTTCATCATTGATTGTGGTACCTTCTTTGAGACATCATGAATAAAATTGAGAGAATTGGGTTCTTCACATCACCGACTTGTACAAGCAGCTTTAATCTATGCATAAACTTCTCCATAACTGGCCGAGAAGGCGTTCCACAGCGTCAGTAAAATCTTTCAACTTAACGAAGCGTTTTGCCAATTTTAACCTTGAAATTGAGCTGCTAACCTCCATCAATTCACTTTTTCCATTCCATTTGAAGGAAGTACTACTTATAATACAATAAATGAGTTACCGCAATTTCGTTGGCGATGAATATTGAATATTCTTCTCTTGACTTCTTATTTCTTTTCCGATGATGATGACGTATTCGGCTTGCAATTCCCCATATTAGCACTGGTTTTCATCTTCAACAGTTTCCACATGCCATTCATCCACAGAACATAAAATGTAAATATATTCAATATTCAATGCGTTGAAATCAAACAATGCTTCTTGTAACCATTTATTGAATTATATAATTTCGACAAAATTTCAATACAATATTTGAATATTTTACTTCGAATCGAATAAACCAATTCTGTGGTTCTCTTGAACAGAATTGCATTCAGCCAAAGTAACCAATTTTTCGAATTCCACTGATATTTTTTTCGAAAAATTATTCTAAAGTGGCGCATTATACGAAAAATTATGAAGAATACTAATAAAAAATGATCACGCCTAAACAGGGAGGCAATGAATACAAAAATTAAATAAATTCAGATGAATACCACCGCTGATATGAGTATCATCAAGTGTTACCATCTGAATTGAACTACCCAATTTGCCATCGTCAGGGCCCCAAATGGAGTACGCCACATCGAAGAAAAGCAGATGCTGACTATGGTTTCGATCTCATTTGACCTCGTCTGAGCAACACAGCTTTTTCTCCGATGGTGAACGTTTGGAATTGATGGACCCTTATTCAATACTGGCAAGCGCTACTGAGTACTATCCATACGATCTGAATTGAACTTGCCAATTTGCCATCGTCAGGGCCACAAATGGAGTACGCCCCATCGAAGAAAAGCAGATGCTGACCATGGTTTCGGTCTCATTTGACCTCGTCAGAGCAACACAGCTTTTTCTCCGATGGAGAACGTTTGGAATTGATGGACCCTTATTCAATACTGGCAAACGCTGTTCTTCTTCGATGGGGCGTTCTCCATTTGAGGCCCTGACGATGGCAAATTGGCTAGTTCAATTCAGATCGTGACACTTGATGATATTCATATCAGCGGGTGGTATGCATCTGAATTTATCCTTATATTTATGAAGAATATGTACTTTCATTTTCTAAAACAAACGAATATTCATTACTGAGAGCTCAACTTACCTACTTTTAAAAGACGAGTTCTTAGAATTTCCGGTATTTTTATGGTCTGTAATGGTCATAATGAAGAAATTGGAAGATGTGTATGGAATTTTGTGTTCGGCGAAGATTCATTTGAAACTATGTATATCCCGAAAATCATTCTATTCGATAAAATAATCATTTTTGATATAACTAAAAATTGAATTTTTTATGGATTTTCAACCGCCCGTATCTTTTCAACCGAGGCGAATTGGGAAAAATGGTAAAGGGCAAAAGTGTTTCTTTTGAGCTCATGACTCTTCTATCAAAAACTCATACTGTATAGTGGCATTTTCATTGTTGGCATTGGCTAAGATGTCTAAAAACATGGTGTATGCACTGATTAGATTTTGTTTTTCCCGCTTCGAAAATAAGAGATAAGTTTCGTTTTTCCCACTGTAGGTAGCGCCGTTTAGGAATTGACAGTTGTCAAATGATATTTCAAAATAATTTGAATGCATTCCTACGACTTGGGAATGTGCTGTATTTATAAGCGATTATTGGTGTGTGGAAATGTATCACTTTCGAGAAAGGTCGTACAATATTCATTCATTGAACATGTCGTTCAGTTTTCTGTATGGACAATCGAGAACTACCGCTAAGAAATCGGTGTTGTTGGACTATCACCCTTTGTTGTTGGAAATTGAGGCAGAGCCAATCAGATGAACATTCGGCACGGATAGAGCTAACAGTTTTATGGCAACTTTAGCAATATTTAAGCAATAAAGGAACTGTATTGAAAATACTCAATGTGAATTGTGAGTATGTATTAAGAGACAGAAATATGTTAATCTGTTCGAGTCTGTTCTTCAAATACTCTTCACAAGTATAGTGAAAATTGCGTTTCAGTCAACTGAATATATTGAATATTTCGCCAATCAACTGTGTTTTATTGAAATCATATTGAATTGCCTTCCTCACGAATTCAATTTGTCAAACAAAAATTATCTTGAAGAAAAATAGAAGTACTCCTTCGAATCCTTCTATAGTGTTGAAATATCTGCAGATTCGTTTTTACAACGAAAATACAAGTGTAAATCACAAATATTCGTTAACAGCTGATTCTTTGATGGATCAGGAACACAGAGATGACTGTTATCTGTGATCGATATAAACGCAGAACAAAATAAAGCGAGAGAGTATCATTAGATTTTCTTTCATAGAACAAGGATAGAACATGGTGGCGCCGCCACGAAACGAATCTCTTATTTTCGATTTAGTCTAATGTCATTCCATTCAAAAATTGACGAGTGCATACACCATATTTTTAGACATCTTAGCATTGGCTTAATTTGTCACCTGTCAAAATTGACATGTTTAGAATAAAACCACCATTGGGAAAGTGTCAAATTGACAGTTTTCTCCAATTCCTTCTGCTAAAAAGCCTGAACCGTGGACAGACCATTCATTTTCATTCGATTTCCGGGGTTTATTAATTGGCGAACAGAAATTTCAATCGAGAAATTCTTTTCTGTATTTTGCTGCTGAAATAAATTCAAATCTATTGAGATTTGGGGAATTTCTCCTTGTCTAACTCGAAATAATCCACGAACGATTTGTGGAGGCCCCACAACGAGCTGTACCGTCGACGCCAACAGGCCCTAGGTAACGAAATCTCGCCTGGTAGACCATCCAAATGAAGCACGTGCGTTCCCATTCCGAAGAAGTGCCTCGACCCCGTTTCCCCTTTCTCCAACGCATCGACGACGTCTCCGTCGTTCATCAATGTAAGATCCGCTTGTTGCAGGTTCGTCTTCGAGGCTTTCAAGTTCTCCCGCGGCTTCGTCACGTGGGAAGTGGGTTACGACGAGTTCAGCCCGATCAAGAACCCCAACTCGGTAAAGTACGAGTGCCCGCTCACCGCCAGAACCGACCTGCTGAGCATGCACAAGAGCTACGTCGAGAAGCTGGGCGGCGTGCTGGAGCACGCGGAAGCGGAGGTGTCGCCGTTGCTGTCGTACGCGGGCGAGAACCTGGGCGACCGCGTCAAAGGCGTCGTCTTCCCGCCCTTCTCCTCCACCCACATCCAGAGCGAGGAGGAGTACGACAAGAATCAGGTGGATCTGAGCTACCAGTCCTTCTCGCAGCTGTTCAATATCAAGCCCACGATGATACTGGACGGTTGAGGACGATCACGCAAAACCGAAGACTTGCCCGGCTAGAAGTCGGGTAGTGTGTACGCCGCCTTAGTACATATTAGTGTCAATAAAGCTTGAGATGTTGAGGTTTTAAAACCAACAGTGTTTTATTGACAATATACGAATTTGAAACAGTCGAGTGAGGAATTATTCTTCCTTTATATGGCCACAGCTGCCCATGCCATTCAGGCAACGTTATCTATTAATGATAACCTCACTAAGTTTCTTCTGATTCACTTCCCGTTTTATTCCTATTTAGAAAGTACGATAGAGGTATCATAACTATCAGTATCATACGCACACCACCCCAATAGGTGCGTAGAAGAATAACCTCACTTCGACATTTAAATCGAATTTGGATAGATGGCGCTTTCAATGAAACGACATCATAACATTTTAAGCCTCTGAAGCTCTAAAACGGAAAATTTATTGTTTTCATCGTACCATATATGCGAAAAAACTCAAAGATCAGTCGAGTTGAAAAACAAAGCGTGTAATCATACTATTTATACATGGAAATAATGGAATGTTGCGAACAGAATAATTATTCTGTTGTTGTAGCAGTGATCATGCATTACGATTTTCAAGCATATGTGTCGTCAGAATAAATTTTCGTGTCATTTAGACACTAACATCTTCCAATTATTCATAGATGGCGACATACTACAAGAAATTGATGAAAGAAAATCATCGCAACAAAGGGTTAGAAGAAAATAAGCAGCTCCAAAACATTACAGGTTTCAACCACATACCTATGCTGAAAACCATCGATTAATTAATTTGTTAGTTAAATAAAAAAAGCCTAAAGCCAACTCACCATGCTCAATTGAAGAACTTATTTTGAAATCCTTTTGTGTAGAAAGACCGACGAAAGCAATACACAAAGGTGCGAGAACATACACCTAAAAATAAAAGAAAGAAGTTGAATCAAGGAAAGATAATTGAATATAATTAAACATAGCCATCATTTTTGAGGTTAAATCTTAACCTCAATATGAATAAAAAAATGTCTGATAACGCAATGATAAAACGATTAAAACCACCCTTGAGATTTGAAAAATTGACGTGCTTCAAAAATAAAGAAATGAATCTTCAACAGAAATCAGAAAATGAGGAAATTTCCTGCAAAGCACAGGCAATAAAGAAAATTCCCTAATTAAAAGTATTTCTTTATAATAGCATATGCATAATTCAATCAACATTTCTAACTAATGAAAAAATTTACGCAAACAGAAAAGTTCCATAAAAAAACAATGACTCATTTTTCTCGTAAACCAAATTACTTTATGAATTCTATAATTATTACAATATTCTCAATTCCAAGAGCTCGATTAACATTATCCACCAATGAAACATTATGAGGAAGTGATTAATTACAAAGAATAGTATGCTCAAGGTGTACCTGAGTACCCTTGAGAAGCTGCCAAATGAATATTGAATTCTTTTTCATACTACCCAATTCGAGTTTCACTATATTCAATTGTTTTCATTATCAGAATGCCATTTGAATGTGTCAAAAATCCGTAACCTTTTTTGTTATTTATCGAATTCAAGAACTGTTTGACACTAGATAATTCCACCGTGATCACAACATACGAAAAAACAAAAGAATATAACAAAAACAAGTGTGAAAGGAGCCTACTGTCATTATCTTGAATTGTAATATTGCCAATTCAAACTAGTATACACCAGACTGAGATAGCCTTTAAAATATCGAAAAAATTCACAGCTCCCACAACATTTGTTGGAATTCTCACAAATATGGGCTGAGCACAAACAGAAACTGAATAAATACGTAAATATCCCGAGCACAAGGAAAATGGCGACAGCTACACCATCCAACTACGTATCGACATTCTGCTGGCACTTAGATCGAACTTGAGGAACACACAAAACATAATTCTTATCAGAATTGTACGGGGGTTGCACGTACTACTTACTTTTATTTAAATTTAACACTTCAATTCAGCGAAAAGCTAAAGTTCGTGACAAAGCTATCCACAATTTCACTATTTGGTGTTTCACAACTTGGAGTACTAAATGAAAACGCAGAACCCAATAAAAAACCAGTCATGTCACGGGACCACGAAGCAGTGTTACTATTGGTCGCAAGAATGACGGGACGTGTTTAATTCCGGGAAGTGCTGCCATCTAATGCTGTTTGGAAGAAGTAACTTCTACATTTAAAAATGGGTCTCTATATTCAATGTGGAAATACTGGAAATGAAATAATGAAAATGTATATAAGTTATAGATCTATATATTCTAAACTAAACCATATTCCAAATCCAGATAAGAATTTCGTTTCTTGACAAAAAATTTCATCAACATAATGTCTGTCAGTTTCTAATACGCTCTTTGGTCCTTTTGCTCTGGACTTATGAATCAGGAAATATATAACATTCCAAATATTATATCTGACTTCTTGTTTTGATGATTTGCATGAAATTTTTAAACTGTTGAATGTGTCTATTTTCTTCAAATCATTACCCTGGATTTCACGATATACGACTTGCAACTTTTTTTCATTGTAGCTTGCAGCCATATTGAATTTTATTCCATCAATGAAATGAAAAATGATATTTGTATTCAGCATTACACTCAGTTGACTGAGTTCCAATAATTATACATAACATCTATGTATGACTGGGGAGGGGGGCTAAATATAGATATATTGTCGCAATCTACTTAAAAAATCAAATCTGGGGAAATTGAGTAGGTATGTACTCACAATTGTGGATACAAATATTATTGTCCATCGTTTCAATGGAAAAATTCAATATGGCTACCATAGAAAAAGCCCAATCTTTCATTACTTATGTTTAGAAGGGGGGGCTGGTACCCTCCTTCCTTGCCTGTCGACGCCTATGTCCTATGTTAGAGGGTAAAGGACTAGTTGCACATGCACAAACTCTTCGGTTTGGCGTTTCGTTATTGTTTTTCCCAAAAGAAAATTTTTATGACGTCTGTCAATAATAAATTTTCATTTGTACCATAGACCTCACATCATACTCATAATAAATCTATGATTCGTAACTACTTATCTTGAGTTTATGTGTTTTGATTACAAATTAACTTGCCCTTGACCCGTCCGGTATCTTTCAACGTCTTAAGACAACTATGTGCATAGGTATTTCAATAAGGTTCAGAAGATAATTCACTTTCTATTTTACCTACCTCAGTTTACTCCATGATAAAACATGAAAGAAATAAATTTTACCTTATTGTGCATTTTTGTGGGATATGTTCCACAAATGGACTGTGCTAAAATACTCGGAGTGTTTGTGATACCTGGTCCCAGCCAATACATGGCTGGAAGTACAATGATGAAAATTTTGGCCAACAAGGGACACCAGGTAACTGTTCTCAGCGTTTTTGGAGAGAAACATCCACCAGAAAATTACAGAGACGTAGTTTTGCATGGTATTTACGAAAAATTCACCACGGGTAAGTAGTATAGCTGCATATAAATGTGATACACGTACCTAAGTAGGTACTTATTTGACTATTTTCAACACAAAATACCCCTATATTGTCAATTGTCACTTATCAGTTGTCAAATGGAATTTTGATTTGGTCAAAATTGGAATAAGATTTATTCATATAATATATAATCATATCTATAAACTGCAAAGTTGTATGATTTTACTAATTTTGATGATCATTGCAACATTAAACGCTCTTTAAAAATAGTGAATCATACTGAAAAATTACTATGTAATGTAAAATGTAAATAGGTACGAAAGAATAAATGGTGATTGTAGTTTATTCGTTTTACCTGTAACATTCTATGTATGAAATGGAAATTTTTAAGGTAATTTCCATCAACTTTCGTTTTTCGAATGATTTGAAATTTGTATTTGCAGGTGACAATGCAAAATGTTTCTTAGAGAAAAAAATTAATGGTGGTTTCAAGATGGCGGATAAGATTTATGATCATTTTATGAGGACGGTGGTAATACTCCATGAGTATCGAAATCCATATATGATCTGTGGTCAAGAGAACTTTATTTCAAAGGTTATAACCCCTTCCCATCAGAAAGCCGATTAGACAATTCAAAATGGCCAATGAGATTTGCCATTATGATAAGTAAGAGTATTATGATCCAATCATAAATATAAATGTGTTAGAAGCGAATTTTTGAGGTCGTTAATACGTTGATTATGTTCGTTGTCAAAATTATTAAACAACGCAAAATGGCAGCCCAAGATGGCGGACGAGAATGACGAGATTCAGGATTATGGTCGGAATAGATTTAAACTTGTTAGCGACAGTTTTCAGCGTAGTAAATGATGTATTTTTGTACAAATTAGAAATGGCTGTAAGATTCGCGATAATGTTGCGGTTAGATTCACATTTAGTGAGAATTTTCTGTGTTCTTTGGCAAAATTGAAAAATTCAAAATAGCGGCCTCAAGAACGCCGGGTAAATTCAAGATAATGGTCAAGATACGGTTTGAAATAATAATAAGTTCAGGTTTTCGGAACTTATGGTTATGTTTTTTGTGAAAATTCATAAATTCAATATGGCGAATCATTCAGAATTGATATGGAGGAGTTTCTAGGTTAGGTATAGGCAGAGATTATGGCTTATTTCCCAGAATTTGTAAAAAAAAAGGAGGCGGACTAAAATAAGAGTATGAATTATTCTCTGAATCCCGAACATAGATATGATACCTATATAAAAAAATGCGATGAACTACAATCAATGGTCGTTTTGAATGTTCAAGGACTAAAAAACAAAATAAAATAATAAAAAACCCAAGAGACGGTAATGAATAGGAAATGATCATTATTTGAAATAATGCCGATAAATTTAATGGGTAATTCTACACTGCGCAAAAAAATTAACGCACATTCTGAAAATCTCAATTTTAATAAAAGTTAACTCTACATTGACTTTATAACATATTTTTTATGTTCTCTCGGGAAGGTTTTGAACGAAACAAGACACATTAAATGGAAGAAAAATTCAGGATTTCACCGAATCTTATGTGAAAGAAGAGAAATGAACAATTTTCAAAATACTGAAATGATGATAAGTGATTTAATACTTGGTATTTCCACCCCTTGCGTTAATTACAGCTCGTCAACGACGGTTCATACTTAAAATGGGTGATCTTAAAATGTTCTGATCTAATCCTTCCAGGTTTCTCCGAGTTGGATACCTAAGTCATTAAGAGTAGCTGGATGATTTTCTGAACTTCTCAGCCTTCTATTGAGGTTGTCCCAAACCTGCTCAATCGGATTGAGATCTGGACTTCTAGCTGGCCATTCCATTCGAGAGACTTCAACCTCTTCAAGGTACTCCTGAACGATGCGCACACGAGGGGGTCTGGCATTATCGTCCATAAAAATGAAATTTTCACCAATGTATGGGGAAAATGGCACTACATGCTCTTCAAGAATGTTCCTTATATACTTATCAGCATTCATAGCTCCATTATCAACGACCACTAGGTGTGGGCGAGCAGTCAAAGATATTCCACCCCATACCATAATCGATCCTCCCCCGAAACCAGTAGTATTCAGGAAATTGCACTGAGCATATTTTTCATGTGGACGTCTGTATACAAGGGAACGTCGATCACAATGGTAGAGGCAAAATCTAGACTCATCTGTGAAGAGAACTCTTTTCCAATCGGCCTCTTCCCCATGGATATGCTCTCTCGCAAAATCCAAACGCGCCCTTCGATTGGTTGGGGTAAGAGCTGGGCCTCTTGCCGCGACACGAGCCGTCTGTTCCGATATTCCTGAACAGTACTGTCCAGAGACAACCAGACAGAGGTTGTCTCTGGTACTGTCAGTATTTCAGAGAAGATGCCTATTGGCCCAGTCGTTCGAGTTCTATTGTTATTCGATTACTGGCCAGTAAAACCAGCAATATCGGAACAGGCCAGAGGCCTTCATATTCTCTGAGCCGATTTCTTATTGTCTGAGTGCTAATTTGCACCTTATGAGTTTGCTCAAGCTGAATTTGAAGGAGGCGAGCGGTTGCAAACCGTTGTCCCAACGAAGAAACTCTCAAGTAACGTTCTTGAATAGCAGTTGTTACCCGTGGTCTACCCTGTCCTGGTCTTCGGACATTCATACCTGTCTCCCTGAATCGCTGCAACATTCTGCATAGCGATCGAGTGTAGAAAATCAAACGAAAGAAAAACTATTGATCACTAGAATTGATCGAGAACAACTGATTTTAGAATGGAGCCAATACATTCAAAATCTGATAATATCATCTTTTCTTATTCCTGCTGGGAAAAAACATCTGTATTGAAAAAAAGCGTTGAAAGTGGATAACATATGCATGCATAATTCTGATAAAAATAATTATCATTGAGAACACCTTCAGTTGTAGAATAAATTTGAGATTTCCATAATGTGCGTTAATTTTTTTTGCGCAGTGTATATATTGGTACAACATCTGTATTTTGAACTGTACAGAGTAGACAGTGGCTAATAACCTAAGCAGTCGATGACCTTAAATAAAATTCAAAAAAAGCAAAATCTAGGGAGAATTTCATATTGCATTAATTTATTGATAATTTAAGGCAGTACACGTTGAATGCAATCTTTATTGGATAATAAAATAAAACGTTCTTTCCCTTCAGAGCAGCAATCGAACATGTTCAATCGTGTGTCCCAAGACTACCTGAAGCCGTTAGAGATCCACCAGATGACCATGATGCTCATGGACAACGTTTTCAACCACACCAATTTCAAGAAACTAATGGACTCGAACGAAGATTTCGACTTGGTCATTGTAGAACAGCTGCAAACGGAAGCATTGAAGTACATCGCCCACCATTTCAAAGCGCCCCTGATTATATACAGCGCGATGGATTCAAACTATTGGACAAACCCGTACCAGGGAAATCCAGAACCGCCATCTTACGTCCCCAACGTCCATCTACCATACACATGCTCCATGAACTTCTTCCAGCGCTTATGGAACACGCTCATGTACTGTTACAACGAGTTGCTACGCGAGCTTGTGGTGCATCCCCAACAGAACGCGCTGTTGCGTAAATATTACCCACAGGCGCCAAGTCTGGAGAGTATGGCGTACAACGTGTCCTTGGTACTGTTGAATTCGGACATGAGCGTGTACGAGCCAGTACCAAAGGTCCCTAGCATGGTTTCTATTGGAGGTTTTCACATTCAGCCTCCCAAAGATCTACCGCAAGACCTGCAGAGAGTATTGGACGAGGCAGAGAACGGAGTTATCTATTTCAGCATGGGTTCTAATCTGAAAGGAAAGAATATACCGAAGGAAACTAGGGATTTCATATTGAGAACGTTATCTGAACTCAAGGAAGTGGTATTGTGGAAATTTGAAGATGAGAACTTGGAAGGGAAACCTAAAAACGTGATCATCAAGAAATGGTTTCCACAGAATGACATACTGGGTGAGTCAGAACGAATATCAAACTACTATTTATTGAATATTACCTATACATTGTGAGCCACTTCATAACTACATAGTAGTACATAGACATAGGTACTGTAATCAGTGGTTGGATCCATGTCTTTTTACACCCTCTGTATACTTATTATTATTCTACAGTTTATTACGTTTTTCAAAATATATCGACTGTACAAATACTTTTTGTGTAGTGTCGATCTTTGTATTTTTATACTTAGGTTTTTTTTTTAGTATGTAATTTTATTCTCAATTTTCTAGCCCATAAAAACGTCAAGGTTTTCATCACCCATGGCGGTATCTTCAGTTCAATGGAGGCAGTTTATCACGGAGTACCTTTGTTGGCTCTACCTGTATTTGCAGACCAGTACATGAACAGCATAAGAGCTACATTGAACGGTTATGCTAAGTATATACCCTTCAGAGAACTTACGGAAGAATCTTTTCGTAGGGACCTAGAACAATTACTGAAGAATCCCATGTAAGTTATGCCTAACCTATACAGGCTTGAGCTATATCCTATATATATGTACTATATTGTCCTATATTGGATCTTTTTTGGCATTTAGCACCTTATTCCTTTTTTAATTCCAGATACAGATCGAATGTAGCTAAAAGATCACTGATAATGAAGGATAAGCCCATTTCGCCCATTGATAATTTGATTTTTCATGTTGAATATGTGATACGTCACAAAGGTGCCCATCATCTTAAAGTTGCAGCTTTGGACCTCAACAAATTTCAGTATCTTCTACTCGATGTAGTAGCATTCATTTTATGCTCAGTATTAGTGATAATTTTACTCATCAAATGTACTCTGAAGAGATTGTTCAGTTCGAAAAACACTAAGAACAAAGAAGAATGAAAACTTCAAATGTTTGCCGTTTTGTTTAGTACCCAATAATTTGCAAGAGAATTAAAGAAGAAATATTCACTCATTTTGAGTAGATTACATAGACATAGAGAATGATCTGAGCATTCCCTATTCGGCTCTACAGTCAAAATGGAGGAAAAAAAAAGTTGTTGTCTTTTTCTAGAATTTTAATTGGTTCCCACACACGTCTATATGTCCATAGAAAAGAGACAAGTATTGGCCGCATCAGAGCTTCCTCTCCTTCTACAGAGAAGACAGTTTCATGCGGGTATTGCTCAGTCTATTCTCTATGTGTCAATGGTAGATTGCCAACGTCATGAATTTGAAGGTTACGTTTATTGAAATACGAACTACAAATATCTTATGGAGTCATTTATGTTTTAAACAAGATATAAAACTATTACAATATACAACACATTACGTATTTGTTATTTGTTCATGATTATCATTGTGTTAATCGATTTTGTCTTATTGATCTCAGAAAAAATTCGGTATTTCCTACTGCATAGTAGGTATGGAATTTCCACAACACACTCATTATTAGCACCAATTCAACTGACTCACTGCATGGCAGTCGAAATAAATAAAAGCCTCCCTAAAATTGTTAGAATTCATCAGTATTCCTTCCTATAAGTTGAAAAGTATTTCTTTACAGGTGGTTGGTACGTACAACCTCTAAAACTTTCCCACCTATAGGAAGACTACGAAATAATTTGTACCTCAGAAGACAAGTCTCTCAGCTCGGGATATAATACACAGTTCAATAAATAAAAAAGTCTTTAGCCCGAGTGGCTACCGATAAATTTTTTCGTCACCAGCTAAACCGGAAATCATGTATTGTTGTGGACTAGGCTGGTATGGAAGACGACCTAAGGTGGAATAGTTGGAAGGCCGTAGAGATGGAGCGCCTTGCATTTTATACGGCAACGTGGCATAAGACGGCGGTAGACTGTACATGGGAGGTACACCCTTAACGCTACAAGCGCAAGAACTTCCAGGTGCCATCATCTGACCCATTGGTGTGCCGTCAGGGCCATGCTTAAACTGTTGACTAGACATCCTCAGACGTATGATGCAGATTATAATGATTAAAATGGTGATGAAGGCTATAACACCTCCCACTATACTGATGATCAAGGTGTCTTCATTGTTAAGGGTGAATTGCCCAATCAAAGGCGGCTTAGGTTTGGGTTTCGTCTTAACAGTTGTAGCCAAAGACCATATTATCTCAGGTTCCGTAGTTCTAGCTTGGAACTTGGTGGTTCTTTGCGTGGAAACTGTGCTGGAGGTTGTAGATGCGGTTGTTGAAGTTACTCTTGGATCACAAGTAAGCTCATCATCTCCTATATCCACCAAATACTTTCCTTTCAAATAATCAGGTCCCATACACCTCAGATTGGTCATGTGGTGAGGAAGCCATCTTCTAAGAGCTCTAGCCCCACAGTCACAAACAATGGGGTTGCTTTCCAAACCAATAATCTTCAAATCCCCCCTTCTATCCTCCAGGGAAGACAAAAATTGTGGACTCAAAGTTGTCAGTTGACTTCCACTTACATCCAGAACTATCTTCGAAGATCTTGGAACTGCAAAGAAAAGTGCTGGTGGTAATGTAGTGACTGAAGTGTTTCTCAACCTTATTTCAACGAATTCTGCCTTCAACGTTGAGAAAGTCCCGGAAGATATACTCCTCAACCTCGATCCACTGATTCCCAATTCTTTCAGTCTAGGATGTAGGACAGGACTGAACTGGTCACCACCAACTGCTGCATCCTTCGTCTCTATGTTGATCCTCTCGATGGACACCAATTTCTGAAGGAATCCGTGAATGTCCAAATAGCCAAGTTTTGGGTAACCATACGCTTCGAGTTGATTAAGGTTCGAGAAGGATTTAAAAGCTCCCTTTTCCAACCTGGTGCATTCTGGGAGGTCGTGAATGCTCAGGGTCTTCAAGCTTGTTCCATGGAAATCTTCAAAGTCGCTTTGAGACACCACCGAGATGGGGTTGTGAGATAAATTCAGGGTCTGCAGGGATTTCAAGGAATGTAACTGTAGGTCTGATATGTTCGGGATCAAATTGTTGGATAAATCCAAGGTTTCTAGTAAAGTTGTACGGTCGAAAACTTGCGCCGGTAATTCAGTGATGTTGTTGTAAGATAGATTCAAACTGTTTAAGAACGGTGTCTCCAATCTGACCACGTTGGTGATTCCAGTTCCTGCCAAATTCAGCTCTCTCACCGTCTTTGGTTCACCCAAAATATTCCTGATGGACTTTTCTGATAAAGGATTGAAGGACAGGTCAAATTTCTTTATGTTGACCATGATGCTGTCTTCACCAGATATCTCCTCTATCTTATTGTGCGAGAGATCGACTGAAGATATGAAGAAATACTGTTTTTTCAGTGATTCTAGAGGAGCCTCCTTGAATTTATTACGGGCCAAACTTATACATTCCAGCATCTCAACTCGACTCCTATCGAACACTGTCTCCGGAAGGTCTGAGAAGAGATTGTTGTCGAGATTCAGCATTTGTAGCCTGATGATACCTTCGAATGTCCTCTCCCCTAGTCTATCAAGATTGTTGTGACTCAAATCGATCACTTGTAGCTGCGTCGAGTTATGGAAAGCCATCTCACTGATAGATTCTATTTGATTGTGGGCCAAATTCAAGGTTTTGAGTCTGGGTAACCTGGCAAAATCTAGTTCATCGACCGTTTTTAAAGAGTTCTGAGACAGGTCTACGTATTCCAAGAACTGTAAGGTGGCGATGAGTTCGGCTGGGAAAAAAACGAACTTGTTGTTGGAAGCGTGGATTTCACGAAGTCTTGGATGAATCCTGAAGGAAGAGGGGTAGAGATAGCTGAGGTGATTATTCGAGATATCCAAAGTTTCCAAACTGGTGCCGGTGTTGAATATTTCACCCTTAAATGAGCTCAAATGGTTGTTCCTCAATATGAGCTTCTTAACAGTCATCACGTTTACGAAAGCACCCTGTCTGATGTTATTGATGTTGTTGCTCGATAAATCAATCGTGGTTAGGTTAGGTAAGTTGGAGAACACACCAGTCGCAACCTCTGTTATAGAATTGTGAGCCAAATGTATATGCTTCAACAAGTTCAACTTGCTGAAAAGCTGTGGCGGTAGAACTTTCAGTGATGTGTAACTCAAATCTATGGATTCTAAGGTGGTTGCTTTCTGGAATAAGTCTGCTGGAATGGACCTCAACTGGTTACTACTCAAGTTCAAGTGAGAAAGAGACGACAAAAGGTTGAAGGTGCCTTTGGTTACTTGTGCCAAGTTGTTCTCGCTTAAATCCAAAACTTTCAGTTTGGTCAGCGATAGTGGAGTTCCAGAAAACGCCGATATTTTATTTCTGGATAAATCCAAGTGAGTTAAGGAACTTTCCAACCCTAGGAAAGCGTTCGAATTCAGGTTGCTTATGAGGTTTCTGCTCAGATCCAGCCTTTCCAATTGCTGGAAATATTGGAATGACGCTTGTGGGAGTTCCCTTATGATGTTCTTAGATATGACAAGAGTGGTAACTTGAGCCGCTATAGAACGCAGTAAATCACCAGATAGAGCGGCTATTCTGTTGTAATCCAATTGGAGCGATGTTAGTTTTGGAAGTCTACCAAGCGCTGACGCTGGAATCAGCAGGATGTTGTTATCTTTGAGGTTAAGTTCTTGAAGCTCGTCCAATCCTTCGAAAGCGTCATCTTCGACCTTGAAATGAATATTAAGATGAGGAACGATATGTCGAAAAACCTCTTTTATACTTACTGTTCGTAGAGAGTTCACGCTTATATCAATTTTTTTCAGTTTCTTCAATCCAAGAAAGGTGCCTGGACCCAGATTTGCTATACTGTTTCTGCTCAGGTCCAAAATGTTGAGGTTGACGAAGGGAGCAAGATTATTCTGATGTATTTCCTAGAGAAAACCTACTTTGAGTGGAAGGTTCTTTACTGATGTTAATGAATTTTCTACCTGTATCAAATTAGATGAAAGATTCAGGAATCTGAGCTGCTGAAGTGGGGATAGAGCCTCAGTGGGGAATTCCTCGATGAAATTCTGGGAGAAATCGATTTCCTCTACATTGTCGATTCCCTCCAAGGCGTCGCTGTTGAATTTCTTCAATTTGTTTCTGGCCAATCGAAGAATTTTCAGGTTTTTCAGGCCAGCAAAAGAACCACTCTCGATTGTTGAGATCAAATTGTCATCCAGGATCAATTCTTCCAGATTTTGCTGGGATGGAAACAGTGGACCGTTTTTTAGGTCACCTTGAATGGAAAACAATACAAGTGTGCAAACCTTAAGAAATATACATAGAGTGCTGTCATTGGGTATATAGGGTGAGTCTTTGACTCGTACAAATATTTTAACAGTTGACTCTTGAGGTCAAAAGAAACACTTTTTATTGCCATTTTTTTCGAATCGGCTCGGTTTAAAAGATTCAGGCTGTTGAAAGACCATAAAAAAATTATTATAATATCTCACTAACGGTTCTATCGAATGAAATGGACCCAAATCTCGAAACCAAGTTGGACGCTAATGATTATTTGAAAGTTTTGTAAAATAAAATTATTCTTCATATTTTCTCGTATAATGAGCAGTTTTAGAGTAATTTGATGTTCAAAAATTTAAGAATATCTGTGAAATTTAAAAAATTGGGTATTTTGGCTGAATACAACTCTGTTTGAGAGATCCACAGATGTGTAGTGTCACAGATTTAGCTGGTTATTCTGAAGGTAATTTCATTTTTCCAGGGGTGGCACAGCTCATCATGAAAACTAAAAATGGCTATATCTTTTTATCAGGGCCGAATGGGAAAAAATGGTATAGAAAAATAGTGTTTCTTTTGACCCCAAGAATCTACTGTTAAAATATTTGTACGAGTCAAAGTCTCGCCTTGTATTTACATATACTACAATGGTGAAGCACAAATTCATATATTCGGCATTCACTATTTTGTGAAAAAATGCTGGATATAGCAATTTATATTTTAAACTAGCTTTGGCCTCTTGCTTAGCAGGAAAAATTTTCTTTACTCAATTTTCTCTATTTAAAAGCACTTTTCGACTTTACTCAACATCATCTCACTTTATTTTACTCCTATCAACCCAAAAAAATATTTAATACCGAAGATATACATTTCGTACGTTACTTTTTTACTCACTCTGTAGTCTGTATATTTATACTTCATGCTCTTATAACAATTTTTAGAATAGTACCGTTATGATTAATTTACAAAGAGTTTGTTCAGTTGTACTTTTCGAAAATTGTCCCAACTTCTTATGGTCAGGGTCTTACCTATTCTGTTGCTCTTCAGGGACAAAATCCTCAAATTTCTGGGTCCATTCAACGAAGAGCTTGGTACTGATGTCATGCTATTTCGATCGAGATAAACCTCCTGAAATAGAAGAACATGTTACACAATTCCTGATGAAATAATTCAAATTTAAATTCATTTACTTCATTGAATTATGTGAAGAAAGAATTCACAAATATAGAATGTTTTCAAAGGTGAAACAATTTCGAACCTATTGAAACTGAATTGCTTGATTTTCACCATTCAACCACTACAGGTTTTTACTCTATAACAATAGCATTTCTCCAGGTTTAGTGGTTAAATGACTCATCCAAGTGAAAATCATCTAGGGAATTTTCAGTAGTAAAATTCCTCAATCCCAAAAGATCTGCAGGTTCATCATAAGCACTGTTACTCACATTCAAGTCTCCACAGCCCTCGAAAATACCTTCTTCGATGGCTCTTATCCTGTTACCGCTCAAATCGAGAATCTTCAGCAGTGACAATCCGTGAAATTCATTGCTGGAGAATATAGGGTTCAGAGTGTCACCCAATAGATTATCTGCCATTCGAAGTTCAACTAAGGTATTCTTGAATCCTGTCAAAGAGGACTCAGTCAGCTTTCTCAAAGCGTTGTTGGATAAGTCTATTTTTCTCAAGGGCATACTGGTTGAGGTGAAAACCTGAAATTTAATGTAGAAGGGTTTCGCAAGAAATGAAAACGTCCCTTATCATTAGAAATGCGTTTTTTATCTCACCTGCGATGGCAATGCTTGGTGCCCAGAGTTCTTCTGGCTGAAAGAAACGATAGGGGCTCCATAGGGTAGACTAGGTAGATCACTGGAAAACACAATCCCATCGCAATCGACATAGATCGAGGGGTTTCCTCCCAATACCGTTTCTACGGAGCCAAGCGCACATCTACAGGGAAATTTGAATTCTTTGGATAGCTCGTTACATGGTCTGTAGTCGCTTTCGGCCAATACAAGCGTCGATATCAACCCGATTTGAATGGATAAAATCCAGGAGATCTGTGAAAGAAAGATGTATTGAATGAATTCAATTCAACATTAACATTCATACTGAGTGACATAGAAAACAGATCAGCCAATAATAATTAATTCTTATTGTTATTCTTTTTGATTTGTGATCTGAATCGATTAAAGATCGAATCTAGGAGTTTCAAGGAATTTTTGTTATAGGAGTAACTAACGGGCTAAGGTAGGAAGATAGGGACGAAACGAATAAGCGCTAATTGTTTGAGACGGAGAAGTGCGGAAAATTCGGTTGAGCAGTGTAGAGAATGAAAGAATACGCCGATTTTGTACGTATAAATAAAGTCTGGTGCTCGTAAAAATTCTCCATCTCCAAATTCATTGATTATTACTTTATTGTTATTGGGTGCTAACGTTGGGAAGTAGAATTTAACCTAATATTTTGTTGATGGAATTGTTTTTTGCGCTTCTTGCATGTGGGTTAAGAAATTAAGATTTGAGTTAGTCGTTATCGACCAAGTTCTATTTTTTTTTTCAATAACAATGATAATAATGCATATTGGATAAAACAGACGAGAAAAATTAATCAGAGCCAGATGAAGATTGAAAAGGATAATGCGAACAGGCCTTAACAGCAAGAATCTGATAAAAGCGATTAATACCCACGCTTGCTCTGGGCTGAGCTACTCATTCGGTATCATCTCTTGAACCACCACCGATTTAGCAGCCTTCAGTGGCGGATTTACATATTTGCCGCCAGTAGGCTATACAAATTTTGCCGCCCTTACCATAATTATTTAGTTCAAAATATTAATGACAATTTTTGTGTCAGTGAAAATGTAACTTAGAGATTTGTACACGTTGGTCCTAATAACTACTCATAATAATAATTGTGACCTAGGGAATCGATGTGTCAGTTCCCGAGTTTCCAGATCATTTTTACAACGCAATGATTGATTTTGATTGATTTTGGATAGCTTGATCCATTCTTAATAAATAAGGTCTCTTGTAGTTTCTTGGAAAACTTCGCGTAAACAAAGTGCATATTGAATATTTCTGCGTTTGTGCACACAATCATCTTGATTAGTCTATGTGAGAAAAATCTCAAGATGATTTTTTGAGAATGGATTAATGGTGGTATGCACCGTTTGATTGAACGAAATTTAAGCTCTAAAACGACGTTTAAGCATAGAATCTCTATGGAAAAAAGGATGTTTAAGGAATTAATCTCGTTTAATGAAACGGTGCATATGGCCATAAGTTATCCAAAGTTAATTTTTTATTATAAGATATGAATATCGAAAAAGTTTCATGCGAAGCAAGGATCAGGAATGGATTTTTCTACCCCTTTCTATCATAGACGAACAGAACCAAAATTTTTTTAATGCCTTCCCGCCCGTATAAAATATCTGCTTGATTTAATACGTGAAAGTTTATTAATTTTCAATAAAAAAAACAAAAACTGCTTTTCGGTTGCCATCTTTTGGGGGCTGTAACTAAGCAGGGGCACAAAAAAAGACCTTTCCTTCAATTCATATTATTATATGTATTATATGGTCACAATCTAACTGATGATGACCATAAAATAGAAATGTAAGTCATAAAAGTCTCACCTCGGGTTTCATAGAGCTTGATCAGGGAATCAACGCTTGATTGACCAACAGAAGACGTAAATTTGTTTTCAATCGATAATTCAGTCATGATCATTCATAATATCATTCTCGTATCAAATTATGTTCATACGTCCATTAAACTATTCTCGCAATGGCTACTTGTTCAGTATATTCAGCAATTCAGGTTTCAGTGATTTCGTTTTAGAAATCAAGCGTTGATGACACAATCAAAGTTTTATGAAACCCGTTGTGAAAATATCTTTCTGCGATGTCGTCATACGAAATTTTGACTTTATACACAAAACAGCCAAAGCCTTCAGCTTTTCTTGGCTTAATATGGTTCTTAGGTACCTAACTTTTCACTTTTTTCAGGCAAAAAAAGCTTCTCTCACCCGAACAATTAGTCGCTGGTGTATTACAGAGGGTGGGCAAAATTCTTTGTCTATTGATGGAAACTCGAGAACTATGGAAGCTGGAAGAAAACGGATGACACATTCTCGAGCTCTTTTTCAGAGAAACGAAGAATGGTGAAAACCATTTTTGAGTTATTAGCAAAAAATGAAATTTTTCGAGAAGTTCTCATAAGTTTTCTGTCTTTGGAGTTAAAGATCTGAAACTTGAACCTTTTACAGACCCTTTTTTACGTAGAATCCACTGACGAGCACCAAACATTTTTTCATTTCGAAACATTAGGCGAACTTTCATTTTTTTTTTTAATGCAAACTTCCATTGAATTTGTTATTTTTGAATTGGAAAAAATAAATTCTGTCAGTAGAATCTACGTATAAAAGTGACTAAGAAGGTAAGTTTCAGATATGTAACTTCAAACACAAAAAAGCTATGAGAACTTTTCGAATTCGTCAAAATCCAAATTTTTGATTATAACTCAAAATCTAGAAATGATAGGCCGCTTCTGTTTCCAGATTTGGATCAGTCATGTAAAAAGAGCTTGAGAATGTGTATTCCGTTTTTTTTCTAGCTGCGATAGTTCTCGAGATCCCCTCAGTAGACAACCAATTTTGCTCACCTTGTAAATAGAGCCATAGATACGAACTTCTGGACAAACATTTCTTGAATTGTGTTTTCGTAGGAACCCAAGAAACACATCCCAATGATTCGGAATCTGGTTTCACCAAAATTTTTCACCCTCACGAAGTTTCAGTATAGAGTCCAAAGCGGCCGAAATAAGAGTGAAACAGGAAAATAGTAAAGATGCACTACTTGGTCAGTTTTTTTATAATTAGGGAAAATCAGATGTAGATAGATATTAAAATATCTATGAAATACAAGTATTTCAATTTCTATAATTCGTGCAAACAAAATTGTCCCCAAATTTGCCGCCCCCTGAAATCTGCCGCCCTAGGCTGCAGCCTACTTAGCCTCTATGGTAAATCCGCCACTGGCAGCCTTACAGAGAAAAATAAGGACGATGCTGACTAAACACAATAAACATCACCCCAAAAGCTCGATAGAACGGACAGAGCTGCCACGACATCTTGGGGGTAGAGGAATTGTTGATTTGTCCAACCGTATGTACCAGGAAATTGAAGGACTTCGAAAATATTTACTAAGCAAGGCTGCTTCGTCAGAACTCCATCGAGTAGTTTGTGTTGCTGATAGTTCTACACCGTTAAAGCTGCAATAGGAACATACGGAAACTCTGCAGAAAGGAAAATGCAGAAACTAATTGGCAAACCTTTGCATGGAAGGCACCAGAACGAGGTCAACAATGATTACGTCGACATATCTGCGTCGAACTACTGGTTGACTTCCGGAAGGTTGTTTCCTGAGACAGAGGGCTTCATGCTTGCCATCCAGGATCAGGTGATTCCAACAAGGAATTACATGAAATATATCGCCAAGGATGCCTCAGTGGCGGACGAAAGCTGTCGTTATGGCTGTGCGACACATGAAACTATCCAGCACATCACCAGGGGATGTCAGAAATTCGCGGGCACGGAGTACAAAAATAGACATGATGCTGTTGCCAAGATTCTTTACCAAGAATTGGCACTGAAACACCATCCTCTATGTTCGAAAAAAGTTCTTTATTACAATTACCATCCGGATGCTGTATTGGAAAATGAACATCACAAGCTCTACTGGGATCGCACGGTTCTCACAGACCGGAAAATAACCCACAATAGACCAGACCTCATATTGCTCAATAAGGATGAGGACAGAACACTATTCATCGACGTGGCGATTCCAAATAATAACAATCTTCTAAATAGACACACCGAAAAAATTTCAAAATACAGAGATCTAGAAGAAGAAACCAGGATCTACAGATCTACAGGCCTGATACCGAAGAAACTACCAGAGAACTTGAGGAAACTTCAGTTGGACGAAAATATCTATAGAGTCATGCTGAAGGCGGTACTGCTGGGAACGGCGAGAACTGTACGCAAGTACATGGGGAATGCAGAGGAAAACCGTCTGCTTCGACAGGAAATGCGGGTGGATCAGGAATCCAACCGACAGCAAGAAGCCGAGGAGCAGCCCGAAGCCGACCACCACCACGAGCCCGAAAACCTGGAAAGGGCTCCAACAGAGCTTAATCCTTTTGATATCTGAGTGAGATATCTGGGATAAGTGAATGTTCCTCTGGAGAGGAGTGTGAAAGCCGCAAGGCTAAAGTCATACTCTTTATTTCAAATCACATCAAATTGCAAACATCTACAAAAGGAGGAGAAATGAATCAGTGTCAGTAAAAGCTAAATGTTCAGCAACAAATCCTATAGTATCTCAGTGAATATGGCTCCATAATGACCAAGATTTTGAATAATTCTCTTTTGATCATTTTGTGGTCTCAATAGATTTACTTGTTAATTTTATATTCAAGAGGCTTTCCTTCAATGTCCTCTTTCTCAGCACCAAGTTGGTGCCTAAGAATGAGAGGTAGGACAGACTGAGGAAAGTATGAAATAAGCCCGAAACTTCTGATGCGGCTATAAACAGCTCACATTGTGGCTTGCCAAGCTATGCACACTATTGGTTCGCAATATGACCTTGTGGACGTGAAGCGGTCCCGTAGAGCCAAAAGTCACTAAGTAGGTAATTTGATTCGCTAGAAAACACTGGAATGAAGCCTTTAAAAAATTAACAAAAGAGTATTTCTGCAATCATATTCATTGTACGAAGTATGAAACATTTTTCTTCGAAAACTTGAAGAGTTATGGATCCGTTTCAATCCCTATATGCTATAAAAAAATTTCTGAAGTGTACCTATAGTAATTATTCATCCAATGGAAACAACACTCAAGAGGAAGGCTGGAGTCAGTTCTGCTTCATCTATAACTTGTTGTTGAAGTCCCCCATAAGAGAAGCTTCATGAGATTACAAATAGAAGACTGTTGTATTCAGATCGGAAATGCTCGGAGGCAAACTTGATACTATGTCATTATATACTTTCTTGCCTTTATCAAAGTAATGTAATGAAATATCAAGTGGTACGGAATCTATACTAAAACCACAGATTGCTAGGCACCATTAAATGCTAGATTATCCAGTTGTCAATCTGGGTCATAAAACGGGTGATAGAAATACCCAACTTTTAGTCACGTAATTTTTTTTCCATTTATATAACTTTTTTTCCACACCATTCAAATTTTTTATGAGGTCATCTGAGATAGCTAAAGATGTGCTCTAAAGGTCTACAAATTTTTTTTTCAGCAAAATGAGTTATAATTTCTGGGATGCCTGAGTTTGACTAACTTTATTTTAGTGATGTTGGATTTTCCCTGGAGGAGCAAAGCATTATTATTTGTCTGTATGTGACTGACGCTGGGCACAGGATTTTTTTTCACACGCCACTGCTGTTGATCATTTTCATTAAAAAGTATTTCATAGCAACGCAATGTAGACCTAACAATCCAACCTATACAAAAAAACAACTCTGTAAGGCCTTCACTATCGCTAAATTCATAGCAAAAAAACAACAAAATCCACCCAGCATAAAAATTCCCTCTACCTGCTAATCCCAAACTCTTTGTCAAACAATTTTTTTTTATTCACAACTAGCTGACCCGGCAAACCTAGTTTTTCCATTTAAATTATTTCTAGGGTAGATAATAATAACTAACTCATCGTGATTGCTCGATTGGTCGTAAGAAAAAGGAATGCTTTTTTTTCTGTTCTGTTCAATTTTTTTTGGGAATATTTTGTTATATAAACCTTGCCCTAACAATAAATAAACACAACAAAAAAAGAATTGTCCTATTTGATGCGATCGTTTGAACAATAAAGCATTTTGAAGTAAACCATAGATCCTCTTTTATTAATATAGATAAGAAAAAAAGTACATAATGTCGAAGTTATAACGAGTCAAACTTGGGTAATTTTTTAGCTGTCCCATTTCATCTGGTGCTTAGTTCTTTCGATACGACCTCTATAAGTAGTATACCAAATATTTTCACGAATATTCAACATACTTTCTCTAAAATTCAGTTGCGGTGTAACAACACCCAAGAATATTCTTCTATTTCACCAAATATCCAGGCCAACGAAAAACAATAGTGTATTAAAACGAGACGTATCGAAAATTTCATCACATTTTTTCTCATTCTCTAACAACAAAGTAAATAATGCCGACACTAAGTGCAATTTTTCCGCTGACTCCTTCGATGAAATCGACCGAGACAATGTCCATTAGTGTTGAAACCAATGACATGAAGCCCGGGGCTAGTAGATTAGCTGCTTGTATGGGAGATCCACTGGACGCTGGATGGTATTTTTATGGCTTCTATACAGTAAATTACGGTATTTTCTATTTGGATAATAGTGCCCAAGTTGATGATCATTCTTTCTCGTCTCAAAATAATGCTCAGTACAAAAGTGCGTTCAAAAAAATTTCTCTTGAAAGTGGACCATGGAATTTTAATCTTAAATGCTCAACTAACTACATTTAGACAAAGAACGTCTAGGCCATTCAAAATTCCATTGCCATTGTGTGACATTTGTCGCACAAGGTCGCTGAGGTCACTTTTGAAGACCAAACGGTTTCACTGAAGTCTATGAAATTTTCAGATGGTATTCTTGAATGGCTTACCTAACTAGAAAAAAATTCGAGTGTTCTTTGCGAAATCTTCCGTGTAGTGAAGTCGAAAAGTCTGGTCAAAATCTCCAAAAAGGCCAGAAAGTTTATCGTAATTTCTGATTTGAACCTTGGGAAAATCATATCAAATTAATTGATTTCCTGGATCTACGATTCAAGACAATGCAAAAAGTGTTTGAATCCTCGAATCAACCAACGGGTTAAGGTGCTTACAGATTACTCTTACGTGACGTGGGTCCACGTCATACTGCGCATGATTCAAAAATATAACATACGATTTTGCGCGGAAGCGTTGTTCTGACTTGACTCTGCGAAGACTAATTTTTATGTAGTGAAGTTAGTGTTCTCAAAATCTACAAAAAGGTCATAAAGTTAATAGTATTTCCTGATGTGAACCTTGAGAAAATCATACCAAATTAATTGATTTCATCGATCTAAACAACTATTGAATCATCTAAATCAACCAACGGGTTATATGAATCTATGAAAATTGGTCATAAAATATTGGATTCCACCGTAACTTAAGCGCAGGAGCAACTTGGAGAGACCTAAGGAGTTTCGTGTGCAAAAATCTGCTGGAAAAGTTCTTGCTTCAGTTTTTTGGGATTGCCATGGAGTAATCATGATTGATTTTTTGGATAAGGGTAGAACAATAACCGGAGATTACTATTCGACATTACTGACCACTCTACGGGAAAAAATTTAAGAGAAAAGACGCGGAAAGCTATCCAAAGGTGTTTTGTTTTTGCAGGACAACGCCCCTGCACACAAATCTCATATTGCCAAACAAAAAATTCGTGATTTAGGGTTTAAATTACTAGAACACCCCCGTTATTCATCAGATTTGGCTCCATCCGACTATCATCACTTTCCTCAACTGAAAAAAAGTTTAAAAGGTCGTAAATTTTCTTCCAACGAGGAGGTAATAAAAGCTGTGGAGGTCTGGTTCGCATAGTAAGAAGAAACATTTTTTTGAAAGATCTAGAAACGTTGCAGGTTCGCTGTAATAAATGTATCCAATTAAGAGGAGAATATGTTGAGTAATAAAATATTTTGACATTGAAATTTTGTTTGGTTCTAGAGTAGGCTAAGAATTTTTCAATATATCCTCGTATAGTATAGTGTGGTAGATTATAGAGTAGAGTGGAGTTATCGTTTCGTCTAAATTTATGTAGTTTTCTTATTTCGAGCCGAAAATGGTTTCGAAACGATTGGCTTCGAGATTTTAGTCAATTATGTCAGTTCATCCTCAAACACTGCAACAGCCAGACTTCCTGAGAAAAAAAGCAAGAGACTTGAAATTTTCAGGGTATATTTAGGGCCCTAATGCTGTTATGGTAAGTTTATGCAGAGTTGCTGAGAACTTATACCTAAGAAAGGTACAAATCTGAAATGTAGATAGATGGCAACAGGAGCAGCCATCGGCCAATTATTAATTATTATTATTATTCTCTTCTTAAGCACCCATTTGTTCTTAGTAGCTATGCATAAACTCTCCATTACAATGGCAAAATTCTCTCGATAGTTAATGAGTGATATTCAACAGAATTTTTAGAAGAATTCGACCCAATTGGAAGAGAAATGAGATTCAGTACCTAACATAGAAGCATATAGGTACGTCCACCGTCAACATATCTGAACCGGTTGAAAAGTTCACCGGATTATTAAAAACGTATCGTCAGAGCCATTCGAATTGAATCGCCTTAAAACAGCACCTAATGGATGATGAGTAAAGTTCTTATAGAACCAGCTGGGAGTTGTGGTATTAGTGAATGTCGTTAGTTTATGCTAGGAATTCCGGTTTAAAAATATGCAAGCCAAATATCAAGGCAAGGTTGTAGTCATGATTATACGCCACTATTATGTTTCTTAGGAACGAAACTTGTGGATATGTCGTCGAAATTGACGCACCTTTTAGGTAGAATAGGCATTTATTCAGACGACCTGCTTTGTCATAAATCAGGACAGGAGGGAGACGAGATAGAAGTGCATTTTCTACGAAACAATTTTCAAACATGTCCTGTAATGAATTATGCGAAATGATTTTACCGCCAGGTCTTCTAATTTCTTCACTTTCCAAATATTATTTCAGGGTATATCATATAGTGCGCTAATTTAGAATGAATTAGGTAAACCAAAGGCAGTTTTATTGTTGTGAATATGCTCGGTTAGGTCGATTACTATATCAAATTTTGCTCTCCTTGATGTATGATGTCATACATCTTTTCCCAAATTTGAGGTGATGTCATCGATAATTTTTTAAATGACCCCTTAAAGGGGTATATCAAATATCACATACGAACCAATAAGCAAATTCTTATTCCTAGTCTTTAAAATGAGATTTAACAAACTAATTCGAAAATAATCTGATCAAATTGTTATGTTATCATATGAAAAATTCAAATTTCAATTGCTTCAAGTGACTCAATTCCTCCAATTAGAACCATAAAATGGAGAGCCGATGGGGTTAAAAAAAATCAGTTTATACTGAGGTGGCGTTGAAGTTATTTAAAAAGGCCCTCTGAAATAACTCCTTGAAATGGGACTGGATCAAAAGATGTTTGAAAAGAAAGTTTCTTAGTCTTCAGGGGACATATCGACTGCAGACATTTGATTTGAGTTTGATTTCAAGGTCAAGTAAATTTTTCAATAGGGAATATACATATGCCCTTACAGAAATTCATCTTCTTGAAAAACTAAAGTCATCTTGTCTCTTTTTTATTTCATAAACTTAATTTCTCTGTCTGGAGATATGAAGTATGTCATGCTTAAGATGGTCTTGGTAGAGTAGTAGGTACATACTTCAAAGTAATTTTCCATAGAATCACAAGTATTTTGTTTTCTGAAAAAAAGAGCAAAAAGAGGCAGAATGTTCCTAGTTTTTCACCAAGCATAAGATTCTGCAGACAGAAATGTATATTCCCTATGC
Source organism: Coccinella septempunctata (assembly GCF_907165205.1). NCBI lineage: Eukaryota > Metazoa > Arthropoda > Insecta > Coleoptera > Coccinellidae > Coccinella > Coccinella septempunctata. Next base: position 22,000,241 of record NC_058196.1, read on the forward strand.
CAAAAATCTACTTGACCTTGAAATGACCTCGAAATCTAACTCCAAAGACCAAGGTCAGATTGAATGTCTGCATTCGATGTCCCCCTGAAGACTGGGAAACTTTCATTTGGAACATTCCCTGATCCAGGCTATCCACAGGGAGTTATTTCAGTGTATCACCCTGTACAATTGTAACAATGCTTTTGATCAACTAAAAACCTCGAAAAATCATCTATTATATCAATAAGGAGTTGTAAAAGATCAATTATGAGCCATTCTGAAGAGACTGTAGACTTTTTTCTGATGTACAAATATGACACAACACGATCATCATATATTCGAGTATTGTTAAGATTATTTTCACATGTAACGTGTACACGCGAAGAAATTGATGCGTTCATTTCAATCATCAAGTCAAGGAAACTCTCTCCTAGACCAACCGAACGTAAAATCTTTTCACTAACACTTTCCTGCGTTGGCAATGATATTAAATGAATTAGAAAAACGCTGTATGTTGAATTATTCGCATTTAATTGGCTGAAAAAGTATTGTTCAGTTGCTCGTGCATACATTATCAACACCTAATTACAAACATTTCACTTATTTGAATATTCACGGTGAGAACGAGGCGAAGTGCATTGCCATTCCAACCGTTTTTATGCGGTATAGTAACAGTTATTCAAATTGGGATTGAAAAAGGTAAATGCAATCTTGAATACGCGGAAGTCGAAAAAATTGCAATACGAAGTAAATCATAAAACAAAAAATTAGACCAAGCTTCTGTTTTAACAGTTCATAACTTCGAAGAAAAAATGAATTGAAGGTAAAGGTGTTATTGAAGTTATGCAGGTAATGTGGTCAATTGAATTAAATGGTGTTGATTGATCAAATTTTCTTTTTTAGGCAGGAATTTTTTTAAAAGTGATTGAAAAACTCATTTTTAACTTTTCTCTTTAATGATAAATTCTTCAGTTTTCGTTCTCAAAAACGTTGACTTCAAAGAGCTTATGAAAAATTCACAAAAAATAAGGTTGTTCGGAAATTTCATAACCCGATTCTTGTCCACTAAATCTCCCTTTGAGAGAAACCAAATGGGTTCTCTTATATCTGAATAATTTCTTATCCCTTGTTTGATTACTTGTTCAGTTTCAGGCAAGTTATTTATGTTTGGGTCTTTTGGATCAGCTATTACTTCATGTTCTTGCATTCATTGCGAAAATTTGTTTTGCACTAATGCCCAGATGTGAACTTGGTGCGGATGAATCCAATTGCTATTGGTGTTATCGAAGCAGGGTGTAAGCAGAGAGATTTTGCAAATTCTTTTCGAGGTAGTGAAAGCTTATAGTTTCCCGATATCGAGATACTAGAAACGTGACAAAAGACCGACAAGTGGACGCCCAAGAACTGCCACTTCTGTACAAGATCGGTTTCTTGCTGTGTCTACCCATAGAGAGCCTTCAAGTTGTGGTCGAATCATGCAACATCGGCTTTGGAGAGCTTTTGACGTTTTGGTCCATTGAAACAGTTCGTCAAAGACTTCGAGATGTTAATCTACCTACCCGACGACTTTTGTTTGACCAAGGATTTTACTATCTCAAAACGATAAGCGTCTTCAATTGGAATGGACCAAGAGTATAGATATCTGCGCATAAGCAAAAAAGTTAGTTTTTCAGATCAGACCAGAAGTTTGGGTTACAATAAATGCTGGATCCGGCCCTGATTGAAATTCATGATATTCAGCATTTGTCCTGCCACCTCGGTCGCCAGATCTCAATCCCATTTAAGACTCCTGAAATAAGCTACAAAGAGTTTTGGATTCTTATCAACCACCTCCACATACACTTTGAGAACTCTTGCTTTTACCGCAACTCTGATCGAAAGTATACAAAGGCGAAAGGGATGAGGCTGAGGCTTATATTCGAGGAGGTTATATACTCTTTACTGAACTTTATTTTTTGAATTTTTGAGTGAACTCATTTTTAACTACAAATACTTGAAATAAATTTGATCTGAAACTATAGAATTTATAAGGAAATCGGCAAAATAATGAGTTATACAGAGCGAGTGTTTGACTCGTACGAATTTTTCAACAGAATATTCTTGATGTCAAGAGAAACACTTATTTCCTTTACCATTTTCTCGATTCGGCCCGGATAAAAAGATATAGCCATTTCAATTTTCATAATGAGGTGTGCCACCCCTGAAAAAACAAAATTACCTTCAGAATAACTAGCCAAATCTGTGACACTACACAGACAGAGTTGTATTCAGCCAAAGGACCCAATTTTTCAAATTTCACAGATACTTTTTAATTTTTGAACATCAAATTACTCGAAAACGGCGCATTAAACGAGAGAATATGAAGAATACTTTTATTTTACAAAACGTCAAGTTATTCACTAGATAGCGTCCAACTTAGTTTCAAGAGTTCGGTTCTTTGAATTATTGGTATTTTTATGGTACGTAATGGTCATAATGAGAAAACTGGAAGACGTGGGTGATATCTTGTGCTTGTGTTCGAGAAAGAATCATCAAATAAATGAAAACTTATAATCCGAAACTCATTTCATTCGATAAAATCTTTTGTGAGAAAGAACTAAAAATAACATTTTTTTATGATTATTCAACAGCCTGTATCTTTTAAACCGAGCTGATTCGGAAAAAATGATGAAGGAAAAGAGTGTTTCTTTAGACCTCAAGAATCTACTGTTGAAATATTTGTATGAGTCAAAGAATCCTGAATCACCCCATATAAGAGGGTAAACATTCTCAAAATTTCTTAACTTGCTTAACATTCGTGAAGCAGTGCAAATAAAAAAAGGACCTCATCTTTAGGTTGGAAAACTAATCATTGAAATATAAAAAACTTAGTGTTTTCGAGAGCCTTGTTGGTAGTTGTTAGATTCCTCCAGTCGAGGACGATTTTTTGTTTTAATTCAGAAGTACTAGAAAATAATTTTGGAAAGAACGAAACTTTGTGTGAAATTTGTAGCGTTTTCCACTAAGCAATCTCGATTGTGAACGTCCATCGATGTCTTCTTTTATGGGAGGTGTATCGATAAAATCGCCACAGAACGAGCAACTTTCCTATATTTTTTTCATACAATAGAAAACTTTCATCCTATAAAATGCGTTCGCTTGTGGAAAATAGAAATTTCATAATGTATCTATAGATCCACATGTGGGAAAGAGTTGTTCAATTAACCAGAGCCCATATCTGTGGATACATCGAGAAACCTCCATCATGCAGTAAAAGCAGGCAAGGTAAATGAACTTCACTTAATAATGTACAACTAATGTAGGTACCAACCATGGGTACAACAAAGTTCGTGTTAACGTTTGTTCATAATTTCATTGACGAACACTCAATCAATGAATATCAAGTGACGATTGCTATTTCGAGATCGCGTTACATCATTGGTAACGGTATTCTTGTATTCCCTGTGACTCCAAATGTTTTGAATAGGTCGATGTTGAAGTTCCCAATACCGTTGGGAATTATAGCTATACGGTTCAAACAAGAAGTTTGTGGAAATTTCACATCGGTTATTATATTCATGTATCTCGCAATGAACTGCAAATTTCGGAAGTTCAACTATACAGGATGAGCAAAATTCGTTGTCTACTGAGAGGATCTCGAGAACTATAGAGGCTAGAAGCTCATTTTCGGAGAAACAAAGAATGGCGAAAACCACAGCCTCCTACGATACTTCGTTTTTGAGTTTGACAATTTCGTAAAGTACTCGTAACTTTTTTGTCCTTGAAGATACAAATATGAAACTTAAACCTTCTATAGGCACTTTTTTACATAGAATCCACTAATGAGCTCAAAATATTTTTTCATTTCGAATAAGTAGGTGAACTTTCGTTTTTTTAAATGCAAACTTTTATTGAATTTGTCATTTTTGAATTGGAAAAAAATCTTTTGTCAGAAGATTCTACGTATGAAAGTGCCTAAGAAGGTTCAAGTTACAGATTTGTAACTTCAAAGACAAAAAACTTATGAGAGCTTTTCGAAATCGTCAAAATCTCAATTTTTGTTTATAACTCGAAATCTAAAAATGATAAGCCGATTCTGTTTTCAGATTTGGATCAGTCATGAAAAAAGAGCTCGAGAATGTGCCATCCGTTTTCTTCTAGCTGCTATAGCTCTCGGCAGCTCTCAGTAGACAACGAATTTTGCCCACCCTGTACAGGGTATTTACTGAAGATGATGGAGTGGCGGTTCCAGGAGTGATTTTGGGCAGGCGTCTTGAGGAATTTGTAACTGTTCCTATAGAGAGAGAGAAAAAGTTTATTTTATGGCCATCGACCTAGGTCCTTCAGCCCTGTTCCTATATTTTTCGGGATTTTTCGAAGGACAACTTTTGACACGAGTATCTACGAGAAAAATTCTGAATTTAAATGTTATACATACGCTGCATAACAAATTTGATATTCTGTAAGGTTTTGCCAGCTCAAGGCTCAGCTAACTGGACCCAGCTAGGAGAAATTGTGTTTGGTTTTGTAAGCTTTATGGAGTTAAAAAATCCAGGTAACACTTCTTATGTCCCTGAGTATACAAACACGATCTTCTAACAAACAAACAATTGGTGATTAAAACAAACGGACTGCTTAACGGTAATAATTAAAGTTGTATTTCTCATATAGATAAACATCTTATACTGTTTTGAAAAAAAATTGATGAAATCATGGGAAAACCTGAACAATAGGATTTCCAATAAGGGTATATGGATGGCTGCTTTCTTCAACACCAAATATCGTCTTAGCACAGAAGATTAACGAATTGATTATTTAGGATGACAAGATTATGTAATGATAATGATTTCAGAATCCACATTGAGAATTTTTTTGGAAATCATGCACCTGTATCATTTGAGAAGACGCGTCAGTTAATTACTAATGAGTTTTTGACGATGTGGGAAGTGTCTTCATCCGTAAATATAAAAGCGACTCAATTATGTCACTGACAAAATTCTACTTCTGAAGAATATACAGGGTGTGTCAACAACCTGACCTTAAAAGTGGGCCAAAAGTGGTGAAACACGATGCCACCCTGCTTTTTTCAAATGGGAATTCCCGTTTTTATATCATATTCTGAATCTACATGTAATTCTGACCTGGAAATACCCCACTTATCATCGTTTATCAAGGTGCCTTTTTGACATAGCCCATTTTTTCTGACAAATTGCATGTTTGTTCTGGTTTCAACTGAAGGCCTTATCTTGAAAATCGTTCGAGATAGTGAATGTCTGATTTTTTAATCAATTTTCGAACAGTTTTTTCGAGTCTTCTGCAGTTTTTCGGATCACTCTACAGTCTATCCGAAATACAGTGCAATTTTTCGAAAATGGCCTTTAAAAAATGTCAATAAGTAATTTTTTTCGAACAGCTTGCTCTGATTTCAGATACTCTATTTATCCTGGAAATATTTCCATTTTTGGCCTAAAATATTTTGAACGTAAGAATCTTCTGTTGAAATATTTGTACGAGTCACCTGTACGATGCTGTTAATGAGAAAGGAACTCTAAGAAGTTATAAAAAGGTCATGATAATTTCAACCATTATTCAATACATAATTGAGCGTTTCAAAAGTAGATGAATTATTCAAAGTTGACGTATTTAGGGGGAAATTAGAGAAGCACTGACGTTAGCTTTTGCGCGTTTGTTTGAATTCGAAATTAGAGCAGTCATCCATCCAGATACTCAACTCAACAATCACTGCTTAGCGGGGGATACATTTTTTTTTGCCAATATATCCAAAAATACTGATTTGAACGAGCTGAAATCTGATACTGGAAACTGAAATGACGTTTTGAAGGTTTTTTGGGAAATTTGAGTGCCGAAAGTCCCTGACGCGAAGAATTTTCTAGCAACGAAATTCTAGAAGTAGCGAAGTCTTCAGAAATCCTAACTCAAAGTGTAAAACTTACAATGTTTTCGGTTCATTATTCATAATAATTCGAAAGTATAGAGGTTGGGTCCTATATCATCCTTGAGAATTCTCTATTCGAATACTCTAGGAGACTTTTTCATTCCAACAATAGTTTCTAGAGTTGATTTGAACTGAATAATTTCCAAAAGTGTTCATACAATAAAAGGAAAGCATTACTATTTTATGTTATTGTTAGTAGGCAATCGATTTGGCTAATCGACTGTTTACCAAAGAAAAACCTCTACTTTTTACTGCGTTATTTTGGGATTGTTCCATATTTTCAACGTGATATTATTATTGGTAACAAAAGAAGTATCGCTCAATATACCCAATTAACCGTAATACAGGGTGTTTCACGCAAAGTGACCATGATAAAAGTATTTATTTTATAGAAAGGAATGACATTTCCTCTGAAAATAGGGTGGATCATAATAATAGATATAAACTTTTTGCGTTATTTACAAAATTTTAACTAAAGTTTATTTGAACCTGGTTCTGGAGATAATAATTTATTTGTCTCAAATTTGACGTGAAGATATTAAATGCATGAAAATCTTCAGATTTAAGTATAGGGTGTGAAGCCTTGAAATTTTTGCTCAACATCTGATAGTTTTTCGAAATATAGGGTGTTATATTTGGAAAAATCAACTTATTCGTGTTTTGCTCTCACTCTTAGTTATAGTCAATTCAAAAGTTTTCTTAGAACACCTATATATTTTTTGAGATTTTTACCAATACCTCCAAACTTTATCTTTAATTCATCATAAAAAACTAAAGAGAGGAGTTTCATTGAAAATCATCTCACTATAACTCCATAATTATTGATTAAATGAATATTTTTTGGTTCCTATCAATCAAAATTTAGGCTGATCAACAGTTGAGAATTCAAGAACTGACATTCTCAGATCCTTCCTATCTGGACCAACGATGTCCCCAGGCCCTATACAATAAAAACTGATGAAACTTACAATATTCTTCGAGTATTTATCCATAGCTAACTGGTAATTTCCGAAAATATGAAAAAATCACCATTCACTAAACCACAATTACACTCATAATCACAACAAACAAAATACCAATTAGTCAAAACAGTCGCGACACCTCTAAGAACAACAAGATAGCCTTCCACTTATTGGCCTACTGAGATCCAGCCACCTCTCGCTGGTCTCTCGAGCAAACCCACCTTTCTTCTACGCTCAACACCGCCTCAATCAATACCATGGGAACCGCCAGTACCACCGCCTATGGTACCCTGCAGTTCTACCGGTACAATACGATAATCAGCGTACAAAAAAATTCATTTATCAAGATGAATTTTTTCCAGGGTCATCAATAGTTGGGGAGCCCACGATACTTAATCGAGATTTACTCCAGCGTCGTGGAGACCTAGTGGATTTTGAAGATTCACAGCGGGTTTCATGAAACTTTGATTGTCCGATCAACGACTTACCTATCACTCGATATCAGTGATATCACTGAAATCCTTTCATTTCTGAATAAATTGAAGAAGAAGCTTTTGAGAATAATTAAATGGATGTATGAACACCATAATTTGATGCGAGAATGATATTTTGAATGATTATGATTGAATGATCGATTCAAAACGAATTGAAGTTTGTTCTTTCATCAAGATATGAGTTGATTCCCCGATCAAGCTTTATGAAACCCGCGGTATATGGTAGAAAGAAAAAAAAGTTCTATGATGTATATGGCATACATTGTATGCACTTTCAGCGCTGGGGAAAAAGCGTCTGTAGGTTTTCAAAGATGAAAAAAAAATCGTCAAGTGTACATACTCGAGTGTGTCAGATCAAGATACTGTACATGCCTTACGTGTCTCTGCTAATAAATTCATGTTAATCTGACACTTTGCGTGGTGGGGCAGGCCGTACGGAAGAGTAAGAAATCGTAAAAAAAAATTTAGAGCGTGTCAGATTTTTTAAGGATATGTTAATTGGACCCAAAAGAAGCTACATTTCAAGAGACTTACAAGTAGGAGGTGACGCAAGGTCACAGCGGTTGTTTGAAAATGCAAAAAAATCGTTACTTGCACATACTCGAGCATGTCAGATTTTTATACAGATGGTTAATCTCGATGTTGCAGACGTGTTGACCTATTAATCTGACACTAATCATTCGGAGTTTTCTTAATCTGACAGTTTGAAGATGATAACAAGGCATTTTTTTTAAATATCTCCCTACCTGTGCCACTAATCGTTTCTGTATTAATTATAAATGTTGTAGATAATAAAATTCTATACAACTTTTGCCTGAAGCAATTTTACATACTCTCAACCGTTTTCGAGTTAGGGGGTGATAAGCAGGGCGAGGAGCTTAGCCACACATGGGAAAGGCCAAGGTCAATGTAGAAACCCAGTCTAATGCACATTCATCGCCATACATCTCAAAAACGTTCAAACGTAGAAAAAAATGCTTCGGACAAAATTTGTAGAAATTGTTATGCTCTACAACTTTTATAATAAATGCGAAAACAATTTGAAGCCCAGGAGAGGAGATAATTCAAAAAAACTGATTTTTGTGACCTTTATGGCCAATTTTTATTGTTAAGACTTGCTGAAACTGTCAGATTATATATTTTCCGTTATTCTGAAATCATTAGCTTCAAAATAAGGAAAAAAAACACTGCGGTCGAGAATGTACACGTGACTTTTTTTGCAAGTTTGGGGTCCTCCCACACATTCTCGTCACGCTGCAATTGTCAGATTAAAAAAATTTAAGCATTTCAACATGTAATTAACCACATATATCTTAATCTGGCACGCTCGAGTATGTTCAATGATCGTTTTTTTTTACTAATCTGACAGGCTGTCCTAGACAATTCTCCCTATACACAGGTCTAATTTTTGGTAGAGGTACTCCACAGGGTCCAACGTATCTCCTCTTATATGAATCTGACAAGCTCGAGTAAATCCCGAATTTCCGTCTTGGGCTCCCCAACTATAGGGTTTTGTGTGGAAGCCTTCAAACTGACTTGACGTGGACGTCAGAACAATTTGAACGCTCCCGCGCAAAATCGTATGTTAGACTTTTGAATCATGCGCATTATGACATAGTCCCACGTCACGTCAGAGTAATTTGTAGGCGCCTTAAGGGTTGAAACGATACGGTAAGAAATTGTCTCCCTGGGATAAAAAAATCGACGTGTCCTAGCGCTTTCATACAATTCGGTTCTGCCGACCTACAGAGCCGCTATTTCCTTTTTGTATGGCCCACTCTGTAGAATCTAATACTAATCACATACTGGTGATCTACAGTATAGATCATTAGTATGTGAGTCTAATCGTTTATTCTTCTTTCTTCTTAGATGCCCCCCATACATTTAACTACGCTTCATCCAACGGTAGGTAAACCCAAAAAGACCACACATCTCCCGGTGATCCTTCTGATATTGTCGTCCTTATCTTTCCGTTTCATTTGATGGAATGCGCCAGCAGAGAATAGAGGAATTCAAAGAGTGCGAAGAATCTAGAGGGCATCCAAGGTTAGTGATACCAGCAGAGGCAGAAGTAGGGAACGGTACCCTATCACCTCAGGCATAATGCGTACGTCCATGGCATGGGTATCATGAATCAGATCATCACCATTTTGTACCTATATCGTTCATTTTTCTGACGGCCCAAAATTTTCGAGCGATGAAGGGAAGGAAAAAGGAGGGGTGCCTGAATGTCACTGAAAAAGTATGAAAGACACCAGTATGGTCACCCATCTAGGTAGGTCCTGAACACGTCCAACGCTGATTGTTGTTTGGATACCAAAAAAAAAATTTTTACTCCCTCATATCATTTTCGTAAGTGTCACTACTGCGGCGAAATTTCTTCTCTTCGAAAGAATTGCACTAGTGAGGAAAAATGACAAGGTAGTAGCAAAAATCATGATCCCATCATGTGTAGAGTGTATTTCCGGCACGCGATTGCTCTGTACAGTTCACAACCGTTGTGAACCACTCCACCAAAAAGCCTTATAACAGGCAATAGACAGTTTTTCGTCCTTAGAACATAAATAATTAATCCCCCTTGCAAATACTGAAATTTGAAACGAGAAATAGATCTACGTCACTGGCCGCCATCGCCACTGTTGCCATCTTCAGGCAGATGCTGGAAGCTGGCTTCACATCACAGAAAACATCACGACGTAATGCATGTCAAATGTCAACAGTGTCAGCACCACTGTCATACTGTCAAATTACAAATTCAATCGAAATATGAATGTCAACCACTATTGTGCTGTTCAGTTTAATTTTGCTTGTCTAAAGTTTTTATAAAAATGCCTCTAGATTGAAAAAGGTGAAAATTTACTCTCTGAGTGTCCAGACTCCTGATCATTTACACATTTCGATTTTACTTTAACACCTATTGGTGAAGACATTCCAAAATGTCTGAGCTGGACAACTGGATTGAGATAGCCAAGCAATGTAAATATTTACCTGAAACGGATCTAAAGAAACTATGTGATATTGTCTGTAATATATTACACGAAGAATCAAATGTTCAGCCTGTACAAATGCCTGTTACTATATGTGGGGATATTCATGGGCAGTTTTATGATCTGGAAGAATTGTTTCGTTGTGGAGGCCAAGTTCCTGATACAAATTATGTGTTCTTAGGAGATTTTGTTGATCGCGGCTATTATAGCTTAGAAACATTCACGCGTTTGTTAACTTTGAAGGCTAAATATCCAAGTAGAATAACATTATTAAGAGGAAATCATGAAAGCAGGCAGATAACTCAAGTATATGGATTTTATGATGAGTGCCTTACAAAATATGGTAATACTAATGCTTGGAAATATTGCTGTATGGTATTTGATATGTTGACTGTTTCTGCTGTAAGTTGTCCCACAGCGTTACTAATAAAAAAGTTTTCATATACAATTAAAAATGTTTACAGTTAGTCGATGAGAAAATATTTTGTGTTCATGGAGGCTTGAGCCCAGATATAAAAACTATAGACCAGATCAGAGTATTAGACAGAAATTGTGAAATTCCACATAAAGGTGCATTCTGTGATTTAGTTTGGTCCGATCCTGAAGACATAGAAACTTGGTAAGTTGTGGTTTTTCATGTAAAGTAGAATTATTACTACGGTTGAAATCTATTCCAGGGCTACTAGTCCAAGAGGAGCAGGATATTTATTTGGTCCAATAGTAACTCATCAATTCATGGAAATCAATGATTTGAGTCTTATATGTCGAGCACATCAGTTAGTAAATGAAGGTAAATATTTTAACCAGTATTTCAGTGCTTGATTTCATCATTTGAATCCTTTTCAGGTTTTAAATATATGTTCGATCAAAAATTGGTAACCGTTTGGTCAGCCCCAAATTATTGTTATCGATGTGGTAACATAGCAAGTATTTTACAATTCCAATCTACAGACTCGATGGAAGCCAAGTTATTTTATGCTGTCCCAGATGGAGAAAGAGTGATACCAAGCAGAAACGTTACTCCATACTTTTTATAATTCATTTTATTGCAATAAATAGTCTATGTCAAGGCTTTTTTTTGACCATAAGTAATTTCTTTCCAAATTTCAAATCCCACCCAAGTTCACTGCCAAAGTTAATAACTTCAAAATATATTTCGAACAAAGCTAACTCAATGATGCAAATGTTAAGAATTAAAACATCGAGTGTAACATGTTATTAAAGCACACAAGCAAGCCCTTCTACTCTCCACTAGCTTGGGAGAAGAGATTTAGATATAATTTAATAAGAATCTGTAGATATCTTGCTCAATTGGAGTTATTTTATACAGAGTTATTATGGGTAGTTGCAAGCTGAATTAGTTTTAGTTATCGAAAATGAAATACAAATTGAGGGAAGAATATTCAATATTATCGCCAAAGAAATTGCAGTAACTCATTTATTATTCTGTTATAATACTATTTCGTTGACGACATAGAATATGTGAGTTTTGGCTGTTTTTTTATATGTTAGAAGTCCATATTCATCCCTGTATAGCAATATCTATGTTTAGAGCCTGCTTCCTAGTCGCTTTAGACAAAGAGTTTAGAGTTCAATGAGTTCTGTACATTAGTGTTCTATGGTTTTGTCACCATGAAATTTGATAAAAACCATTGAGGACTCACATTCATTAATCACAAGTGATTAATAAATGTTATAATGCATAATATGTACGAAGCTTTACGCCTTAGGCTCGATATCGACGAAACCAAAATCCTGGTGAGTTCGCCAGAAAGCCTTCAAACAGATATCAGCCTGAAGGATAAAACTCTAGAACAGGTGGAGCATTTCAAATACTTGGGAAGCTTCATAAATACTAGGGCTAACCTAGACACGGAAATACACAACCGTATCAATTCGGCATCACGGGCATTCTGGAAGCTAAAGGACGGAGTGTTTCAAAATCACGACCTCAATCTGAAGACCAAGACAGCTGTTTACAAAGCGGTGGTCCTCCCAACGCTTCTTCACGGAAGCGAATGCTGGACTCCCTACAGGCGACACATTAAACTTGAACAAACGCAACAACGTCATCTGAGACAAATAATGCACATCAGATGGTTCCACAGAGTTTAAAATGCAGAAGTCTTGCAGCGCGCGAGTTGTATAACAATTGAGACTCAAGTAACGAGGGCCCGACTCAGATGGAGCGGCCACATTCTGAGGATGCAAGACACAAGACTTCCCAAAATAGCTCTGTATGGCGAATTCACAGAGGGAGCTCGGAAACCAGTATAAGCGGTTTAAGGATATACTGCATCCATCCCCAATCATAACTGGGAACAAATAGCGTTAGGCAGATCACAGTGGAGGTATTTGTTCCACAGTTATAATGGAGACTCGAGAAGAATACAGCGGCGGCCAGATCTGGTTGGTGACTATCCATGCCCGGAGTGTGGAAGGATCTGTAGTACATGGTTGGGTCTCTTCAGTCACAGGAGGGCACGCAGCCGCAAATAGCCCTAAGAAATTATAAGTCTGAACACACCGATAGTTTTTTTTTGGGTATTTTTTAGATTTATTCCCGGTAACGGGATACAGCAATGAATGAATGCTCAAGGAAACGCATAGATTATGATCACTTTATGCTCGGGTTGTGGATAAATGGTTTAGAATTTTATGGTGGTTTTTTCGTGGATACGATGATGAAGGTTCATCAAGCCCGTTTGTAGCGATTTTCGGCCGTTAAAGTGAAGTGACTGTAACAGCTGTCTCAATAATTAAGGAAACAAAGAAACACCTATAGAAAAATTACTTTATTTTTGGCTTAAACTTATCTACATGTTCTAAAATGGCAGTTTTAGCAACAAAGTCTTCAATTGTTTCGGGGGACGTGAAAAAATAGAGAATTTCCATAAAAAAATCCTCATTTGAAGAAATATTTACAATTATTTACGAATGATACAGGATATGTAAAATTCCACAATATTTGTCGTCGTTGTTAATCAATTGAGTAAATTTCAATAAGTGCTTACGGTCGAAAGCAGTTCTTATTCGTTTATTTCAGAATTACTTCGCAAATACTGAAAATATAAGATTTCCGGCCAGTTTTCACGTTTTTTTTTTGGCAGTGTTAATACACGCATCAAAAAAATTGGTGGAACACGACGTAACCCCTCGCAAAATAAATAAAACCGAGGTTACTCGATCGATTGGTCGACGTTTTCACTACGAAACTGCCTAAATAAATAATGGAATACTATAATACACGTAACAATAAGATCAGTTTAAAAATACTCAACAACAAATTCTCGATTACCCTTTTCGACCTATGTACAAATTATAAAATCAACCTATTTCAATTCGGAACGGAACCGGAATCGAACCAAGGAAATTCTCTACTCCTTCGATAAAACGAACACTATTTCTTCATGAGAGCTTGCGCCCTAGGCGTCAACTTCCTGATCCTCCCTCTACTGCTGATCGTCGTCAAGAACCTCGCTTCTTCTCCGTTGCTCTTCTGTCTCTTCCTCCTGTCGTCCTCCTCCTCGCTTTCCGACGCCGACACGTACTTAAGTGGTTTTTTACGGTTCAGCCGCTGGCTCCTGTTCAGGTTGAGCACCGCGGCCGCCTCACTGTCCGAACTGTTCAAATCCGCGTACTTCGGCGCTTTAACCGTCCTCTTTGGCCTCCTGCAATACGTCGATATCGGTTCGTCGTCACTGTCCGAACTGTCGTTATCCGTCAATCTCGACGTGACGGAATCATTGCTGCTCGTCTCGGGCGGCTTGGATGAGTTCGCGGCGACCTTGAAACTTTCGTCCGAGTCGGTGAACTGGGTCCGCGCGTGCGTCTTGCACTTTTTGCCGCGCGACGAACGCGTCCGCGACGATTTCGACGCCAGGTTCGAGGCCACGTGATTCAGCGGCATGGAATCGTCGCTGTCTTCGTCGTCGTCGTCGCTGGTCTCGTCGTTGGACGAGGTGGACATGGAGTCCTCGTCGTCCAGCCTCAGCGGGTCCCTCGGCGCTCTGGAGGACCTCCAGGCGGGTTGCGAATCGTCGGTGGATCTCGAACTCTCGCTCGGCGCCTCGTTCAGGTATCCCTGTTTCCGCCTGACTTGGTTGCACTTCTCCAGGACCTTCTTGTGGTACTCGTCGAAGGCGGATGACAGACGGGCGGTCATTAAGTAGATCTGGGGAAGGTAGAAGGTGGTTAATAGACTTATGCTAGTCGGAAAAATCATAAAATCCCTTGGGTTTTATAGAACAATATACACGAAAAACCTAATCACTTAGGTTAGAATCAGGCACAAAACCGAAAATCTTTTTGATATCGATAGAAAGGGTCCGAAGGTTTAAACTTATAACTTATGACAAAATCCTTTGTTACGTCTAACATTCCATCCACAGTGGATCACATGGTATAGCCTTCATACAGGCATACAGGTGTTACATTCGAAATCGTGAAGTTGCTGCTTCTTTCTAAGCATTGAACGCTAAAAGACCTGGAATGGCCTCTTGGGCAAGAAGATATAGCAAGGGAGACGTAATAAGAGATCGGAAATACTCGGGACTTGCCTTCATCCACGTCACTCTAGCACATTGAGCGCGCATTGGCGTACCTCACATAAATTAGGTGGTGCTGTGCAATAAATTTGGAAAATTTTATTCTTCTCCAGCAAGTCTTTTGACTGCATCACTTCCTGTGACTTATTAATCAGATAAACAACGTTTTCGCACAAAAGTTGAAGGTATTTCAACTTATACTCTTGAAACAGATAATTGATTTTCACAAAAATGAGTTTTTAAACCACGACACATGTTTCGCTATCACAATAGCATCCTCAGATGGGTGAAGGTCAACTAAAATATTTGGTAGCTTCACCCACCTGAAGATGCCTACAGCGACTATATACCCCCACAGTGGCGACAACGGGTCATTAAACTGTCAAAAATCCGTCATGTTTTGTCAAGAACGTAGACACATAATCATAGAAATAATAATATAAGTTAGAAATTCTATGCAAATACAGTCAAAACCAGTTATAACGACATTGAAGGGACTGCGAAATATGGACGCTATATCCGGTAGTCGTTATAAGCTGTATTTCTTTATTTGAATGAACATTTATTTATATTTTCTATAGGCTCCATTTTCCGAATAAAAGAACAAAAGTCAAAACGAATATTTATTTTGAAAAACAAACAATGTACATACATAATTATTTTTCAAAATAATTGGTAATTTTGGTTTGTTTATTTTTTAGCTTAGTCTCGAAAGCATTTTGAAGTTTCATTTCCTTTAACAGTCCTTGATTAACATCAGAATTGGACTGGTTATTGAAAGCAATAAATAATAACTGTTGCAGGATCGGACCACTTATTGGCACGTTGTTGGTCCTTTGGTGTTTAAACCACGTTAATAACGCGTCCTCTATAACTTTATGTTCAGATTCCCTCGATCGTTTAAGTTTCAGTGAACTGTTTTCAAATAAGGCTTTTATTTTATCCTTATTCTTCCAAATCGTTGATATTGTAGAGTGTGAGACGCCACATTCCTTAGCAATATTCCTATTCTGCTCACAAAATTTTCTAATCTCCATATAATGTGTGATTTTTCGTCAATATTAAAAGCTTTTTTTTTGCGACATCTCGCGTCTTATAAACCTTAGGTCAAAATCAATTCAACGAAATTTACGATGGCTCTCGTGATGCGCACTAAATCAGTCCGATCTTGTCGCAAAACATCAACTGACCTGCATAGAGCAGTAGAGCATGCGTGGTGTGGAATGTGGAGGTGGAGTGAAGTGGTACCTATTATTCATTAGAATAAGGTTCAAAATGATGCTTGGATTCAATAAGAAAGTATGATGGTTAGTCGTTATAGACGATGAATTTCGAGGAATTCTGATGACTCTCCGTCGCTTTAACCGATATGTCGCTTTATCTGATGTCGTTATAAACGGTATATTTCATAAGTAGGTATTTATAGAGGGATTAGGTCGGGATCCTTGCATAAAGAAGTTATAACCGATTCGTCGTTGTAAACGGTGTCGTTATATTCGGTTTTGACTGTACCAGTCATTTTGACGTCCGACAAAACATGGCGGATCAACCAATAGAAAATGAGCCACTGTGGGGGGTATATAGTCATTGTAAAAATGCTATTGTGATAGCGAAACACGTGTGGTTCAAAAACTCATTTTTGTGAAAATCATATAATAAGTTCAATGATGGGTTTTCATCAGTATGGGACACATCAATCCAAAATTTATCTTCTTTGTAACTTTACCCATTGTCGTTATTACTAACCAATGGCGTCGCACCCGACAAATCCACAAGATAAGCTTTGCGGCTGTTCCCAGGCGTCTTTAGATGATTAAAGGAAGGCTGATAGGCACCTTGCATTTCCACTGAGAACGCGAAAAAGACTATGATGTAGTGTTGAATAGACTTGATTCTTAGAAAAGGGGAAAATTAGAATTCATTTTATGAGCTCCATACATGAGGACTAAGTATAGGCATTCTTATTAACGATTCCCCCTTGAAATTATAGGAAAAGACCACCAAATTTTTTTTATTGTCTTCTTCCTGCCATAGAATGTGCTTAATATCATTTTTGTCAGTTTTTTGGTTCCCAAGAAAAAATTCTTTCTCAGGTGCCATTTTTAGGGGCTTGACTATTAATTTACACAGTATAATATAGTTTTATTCCTTCAAATCAGTAGGATTTTGTATCTCGAAAACGAAATTTTGTACATCCAAACGTAGCGCTTGGAAGTTACTGTGATGTGACATTTCTCAACTCGAAAAAATTAGAATTGAGACACACCAAACTTTAGGTGAGTAGAGTTACCTTTCATGGAGTTGACGAGGATTTACTGCAGTCCGTCACCGGAAATTTTGCGCCAGGTCACGATCACCGAACAGTTATTTTGTTAAAAAGTACGAACGACAAAGCCCTAATGCATTAGGTCCAAAACATGGTGGCTACAAGAAACTATAGGTCTGTAAGGAATACAAAGAGCCCTTCCTCACCTACCTGTCCCCAACACAGCTCGAGCTAAATATCACCAATAATAGAAGACAAAAAACTTTCCTATCCTAATTCACTCACCTTGGATTTCGGATTTGTATTGTAAGTTTTCGAGTTCGAGAATATAAGCTTCATGTCGTCGCTGAAATCGTAGGGAGTCTCGTAGTCGTCATTCTCGAGTTTTTCGCGCACCTTGCTCAGATCCATCGGATGTTCGATTATGACGTAATAATCTGAAAACAAGAGAAACAAGAATGTATCAACAATCAACAATATCAGGCGAAGGCAGTAAGAAAAACAGTTATGTATTTCGAATTCTGCTGCATGTGCGTTCTTTCACTTCGTTTACCTGAAGACCTAATAATTAATATCAATCCAAAAAAAATTCGACGGAGCAGTTTTTGTTGCCAGAGTAAACTGAGGATATTAGTTGTCTTTCTGGACTGTTCAATGCCAGGGGGTATATTTCAATCTCTGAAAAGACTGAGATCTAGTTGGGTCCAGGATGAAATTTAATGGGGGAATCTACAAAACCTAGCGACTGTGATTGAGAAAAATAATGAGAAGAGGTTGGTTGAATGAGGGAGGTTTGAGGAATAAAATAAAATAAAAAAACTGATAAGATTGGAGATCAAAGACTAGTGTTGAATTTTTTCGTCGTCGTTTTTTCATCGTTTTGACTTTGAGCAGCTTTATCCCATTTTTACGATTGTTGGAGGGTTCGAAGAAGAAGAAGATTGTGATGCCCATTGTTAAAAAATTTGTGAATAATTCAGACCAATGAATTTTGGTGAGATTTTGAAATAATATTCTATTTTTTTTTACACTTGTGTTCCGAGTCTTTTTTTGTCAGTTGGTACCGAAATATGCCATTCCATAAAATCGTGTAACGAATGGCCGTATGCACCGTTTGACTGAACGAAGCTTAAGCTCTAAAACGACGTTGAAGCATAGAATCTCTATGGAAAAAAAGGATGTTTAAGGAATTAATCTCGTTTAATGAAACAGTGCATATGGCCATTACTAAATAATGTGAAATATTTGGCAATCCTATTTTCATTACCACATAAAAATCGAACAGGTCAATATCCTAAACGAAACCACATGGTTGAGTCAGACATCAGAGGATAAGATTTTTCGATTCCGTATAGGTGGTATTTGGTGAAACGCTTTATTTTGACTAGTTCTACCTTATGTTAAAACCTTAACCTTTAAATACACCTTGTATATAATAATATATAATTATACAGGGTGTATTTGAAGGTGAGGGTTTTTTTTCAACAGACTGTAGAACTGGTCAAAATGAAGCGTTTCACCAAAAATCACCTGTACAAAACTTTCAAAATGACAAAGTTGAAAAAACAATTGAAAATGATTACTGAAATAGATCCTAATACGACCCAAGACCGATTATATGAAATGACTATATGAAAATTCGTCTAAATTATCGGTGATTTTTTTCACAATGGGCATCACAATCTTCTTGTTCGAGCATTCCAACAATCGTCGTAAAAATGGGATGAAATGGGAAAACATCATAGCAATATTTCAACATAACTAACTAAGCACTTTCAAGGAACTGCCTCGATTTTCTACATTTTTTTTCACCCTAAATTGCACGATACAACAATTATGATTCTCTTAAACGTGAACTGATGTATCTAATCCGATGAACTTGGTACGGAAGCATTCATTGTCCAGCCGTATGTTTATGTTTTGTTTCGTTTTTCCGAAGCCGGAGTCACCTTCCACAGTCCCGTACTTTAAATTCAATGAAATTTTGTCGAATTTCTAGGGGTTATATCTCAGCCGCCTTGGATATTTTATATATTATATAGTTAATTTTTGGTGAAACGATTTATTTTGATGAGTTCTACCTTTTGTCAAAAAAAAAGCCTTACCTTTGAAAACACCCTGCATATTTTTTGTAGCCCTGATGATGTTTCAATAAAAATTCGCAACTTTGGCAAATTTAACACTGGTTTTTGTTAATTTTTTGCTGTTTCACCGGTCCTCAAGCCGAGATTACCTATTGCTGATCAATTACAAGATTAAAAAACCAATTTCTTTACCTGGATATCTGAACTTATTGACAGGTTGTTTGAAAGGCAGGGAATCTGGAGAATCCCAAATTTGATTAATAAAGGCAAGAGCATCCGCCTTCCACTCTACGTTGTTCACTGCTCCCCTCGTTCTAGCCCTTGACGGCCTACCGCTAGAAGTAGACGGCAGATTGAGAACGTCCACTTCGTTATCGGAAGAGATGTAAGACTCGACCATCGATCTATACATCTCCGATACATCCACGATCATGTGACATTGCCTGAAAAACGTTCCAATTGAACAGACACTCGCTTCATCGGCAATTTGAAATCGACTTACTTCACCACTTTGAGGCAGAGATCCGTCAGTATCCTCGCATTTTTGACGATGACCGTATGCTTCTCATTGAACTTCTCGGCGTTGGACGCCAAGTACCTTATGTCGAATTGAGCTGCGGTGATTCTTCGGTAGAAGTTGTACTCGAATCTGGATCTTATGGTGGATAAATCGATGGGATACTCGATGATGAAGGAGTAGGAGGGGTAAATGTTGAGGTCCACGGGCGCCAGGAAGGGTTCGGCGATGGCGAGTTCCATTATCCTCGATAAACCCTCCAATATGTTCTGGTTGGCTAGAGTTACGTCTGTGTTGTTCCAATCCTCGGGTGTGGATTTATACAATATGGCCTTCAGCTCTTCTTCCAGCACCGGAACGGCCTCCGAGGGGTGATTTGGAATCCCTGAAAATTTTCGTTTGACAGATATCCTAACCTAACCTAACGATTAATGGTAAATGGCCGTATACAACGTTTCTTTAAAAGGAGATTAAGCTCTTAAACGATGTTTAAGCATGCAAAAAAGACATTTAAAGAATTAATCTCGTTTAATGAGACTGTGAATAAGGCCATAAGTCGATAACTGCCTTTTATTTTACTTACTGTTTTCGTCTACAGGTTCCAAATCCCAGGGACTCATCCTTTCCGTCTCACCGTTGTCCCATTTTATTTCGTAACATAAAAATGGAGAATCTGGCTGTTCTTCCAAGGAGGACGATATTATTTCCCCTATCCACCATTCATCGTATATCATACAACGAAATCTGCCAAAAAACACTGATTTTAAACTTTCTGCGTAAAACGCATGAACAGCTGGTCAAAAATGAAGGATATTGGTGATTGAAGATGAACAGTTTCTAATTTTTTTCAATTACGCAAACTTATAACGATTCCCTATATTATAGAAATATATCCTGGTTGATCGTGAACTACAGTTGGGGAGCCTTATACTTACTCTGTAGAGTACCTCTACCAAAAATTAGACCTGTATATAGGAGGAATTGTCTAAGATAGCCTGTCAGAATAGTAAAAAAAAGATCATTGTATATGTATACTCGAGCGTGTCAGATTAAGATATATGTGGTTATTTTCAACTAACTATATATTCTCTTAATCTGACAATTTAAGCGTGAAGAAAATATGTGGGTGGGCGCCAATCTTGCAAAAAAAAGTGTACATTCTCGAGCGCGGTGGCTTTTTTCTTATATGATTCAAGAATAATGAAAAAAATAATCCGATAGTTTCAGCAAGTCGAAACAATAAAAATTGGCCATAAAGGTCACAAAAATGAGTTTTTGTGAATTATCTCCTCTCCTGGGCTTCAGATTGTTTTCGCATTCATTATAAAAGTTTTAGGGCATAGCATTTTCTACAAATTTTGTCCGAAGCAATTTTTTCTACGTTTGAAAGTTTTTGAGATATATGGCGATGAATGTACATTAGACTGGGTTTCTATATTGACCTTGGCCTTTCGCATGTGTGGCTAAGCTCCTCGCCCTTATCGCCCTCTAACTAGAAAACGGTTAAGAGTGTGTGGAATTGATTTCGCCAAAAGTTGTATAGAATTTTATTATCTACAACTTTCATAATGAATACAGAAACGATTAGAGGTACAGGAAGTGAGATATTTAAAAAAAATGCCTTGTTATAATTTCCAAACTGTCAGATTAAAGAAAGCCTTCCTGATTAGTGTCAGAATAATGGGTCAACACGTCTACAACACCGAGATTAACCATCTGTATGAAAATCTGACACGCTCGAGGATGAACAAGTAACGATTTTTTTTGCATTTTCAAAAAACCGCAGTGACCTTGCGTCACGTCCGAATTGTCAGTCCCTTGAAAAGTAGCTTCCTTTGGGTCCAATTAACATATCCTGTGAAAATCTGATACGCTCGAAATTTTTTTTTAACATTTTCAACTCTTTTGTACGGCCAGCCCCACCACTCAAACTGTCAGATTAACATGAATTTATCATCAGAGACACATAGGGCATATACAGTATCTTAATCTGAATGGATTGATTATGTACATCTGACGATTTTTTTTTACATCTTTGAGAATATGCAGACACTTTTCCCATCGCTGAAAGTGCATGCATCATAGAACCTTGTTTTCTTTCTACCATCTAATCTTCAAAATCCAATCCTCAATTTGGGTTAACACGGCATATGCAAGTTTAAACTGAATAATTATGAGTTTCATTCATGAATTTTTTAAATGCACCGCGGAAACTATTCAAAATCATTCTTCAACTATGAGGTTTTAAAATTTAAATCCCTTCGTTTCTAGTTTACGATTTGGCAACAGCGCCTACTAGAAAATAAAAAAACAATGGCTTGTTTATAAAATAACAGCTGTTGATTCATAGCCATCATGAGGCGCGTACTCACTGGCGAGCCTCAACTGCATCTGGCCATAAAAATCCCATAAAATTTTACGACCTTCCTCGTTCGTGGCTTACTTCATAGACAACCATCTTTGTCTATCTCATCAAGAGAGTGTATTTGTTGACCTTTATTATCAACGCATATTTCAGTCGATGTTGCCAACTTGTGCGATAGAAACGAAGAGCTTTAAATTTTGAATACCCATTTTTATTTTTCATTTTCAAGTACTTAAAATATTTTTTTTGGGAAACGGTTGAAATGATTATTTCAAAATGTGACGTTTCAAAGATATCATAAAAAATACATAATTTTCGTCAGAAGGAGTATTCCTTATTCTTCCAGCGGTTCCGTCATCTCCCGGAGAACAAAACACTAATCGACATGGATTTAAATAAATGCGCAATTCTTTCCTAATACTATTCGTTCTCCAACCACCGACCCAAACAATCTCAACCCTAAACCGACAGAAAAAATTCAAGAACAACTCACTTATCTCCAACCGACCAATTTCTGGACACCGCAATATCGTAGGACTGTTTGAGAACGAAAAAATCTAAAACGTCAGGTACATCGTGGTATTTAACAGTCATATATCTCCCGGACACCTTCCCGTCGGCGTCCAACAGCGCCAGCTTCAAGCAGCAAACTCTCGGCGGTTTGATCTCGTACCTTATACCGACTATTTTCACAAATTCGTACTCCTGAAACATAAAACCCACTAGTTAAGATCATCTGAAAGCAATTTCAAAACAATTCCATGATAAAATGTCAATGGTCATAGAGTATGTATGACATTGACAGTGACATTATATCAAAATGTCAATGGCCATAGAGTATGGGTGACATTGACAGGATTATTGTTTACATTTACCTTCAAAGGCATCTTATTCCAAGGCAAATCCTTGACGTTAATCGGGTAAATTTCTTTGGTTACAACGGCATCGACGTACAACTGATGCCCGTACACAAAATAGACCAGCACGTCCCCCATCTGCGGAAAATACGGGGATTTCCTCGGTTTCGTCTCCGACAACCACTCGCTAGGCTTATATTTCTCAGGCACCTCGTGCGGCTTTGAAACTTTGTTCGATTTTTTGGCAGGCGCTGGCGGTGGAGTCGCCGAACTTTCTGCGGCCGCCCTGGAGGTCGACGGTTCGTCCGGTCTAGGGGGTGCCGCCCTCTTCCTCTCCGTCTGAGGCCTCTGGACCTCCTCCTCCTCGTCGTCCTCCGATTCCTCGGTGAACCTGTGAGTGACCTGCCGCCTCTTGGAACGTTTCGGCGGCTCCAGATGGACACCCTCATCCAGAACCCAATCGGAATATTCGGAAGAGTCTTCGTAGTCCAAGTCGTCTTCTTCCTCTGATGTCTCTGGATGATAGGTGATAACTGGGATAACCTGTGAACGATTGTCTGGATTCAAAATATCCCGTTCGTTTTTTCAGTGAATTACGGTGTTTTTTTGGATACTGTCCAACTCTATGATCATTTGTTGCGAATAATCACAGAATTGTCAATATAAATGAAAATGCAGCCATATTTTGCGTCGTTATCATCACGAAAAAACCGCTGAACCGGTTTTATTCTTTTAAACCTTTCTTTTACCTCGTACAAGTTTCTTAGGGAAGAAAAATTCGGCAAATTTGCCAGGGTCACTGGGGAAATCAAGATAAATGAAGTTCACTATGACAAATGTATGTAGGGTAGTGCATATGGTACGATTGAATTGAATCGCGCTGCATTTGACTACAATGCAGCAATGGGGAATGCTCCCCAATTTGGGTTATCACTGCGTATGCAAGTTTAAACTGAATAAGTATGAGTTTAATTCATGATTTTTTCAAATTCACCGCGGAACCTATTCGAAATCCTCCTTCAAATATGGGTTTCAAAATTTAAATCGCTTTGTGCGGAGTTTGAGATTTGGCAATAGCGCATACAAGACAATGAAAAGAACAATGTCCGATCAGCTTGTTTATAAAATAACAGCTGTTGATCTACAGGCTACAGGCGCGTGCTTACTGGCGAGCTTCAACTGCAACCGGCCATAAAAATCCCATAAAATTTTACGACCTTCCTCGTTCGTGGCAGACTTCATAGACAACCTTTGTCTATCTCATCAAGATAGTGCATTTGTTGTCCTTTATTATCAAGGCATATTTCAGTCGATGTTGCCAGCTTGTGCAATTATAACGAAACGCTTTAAACTTTAAATACCTACCCATTTTTATTTTTCATTTTTAAAAGTGCTTAAAATAATTTTTTTTTTTGAAACGGTTGAAATGGTTATTTCAAAATGTGACGTTTTAAAGATATTTCATAAAAAATACATTATTTTCGTCAGAAGGAGTATTCCCTATTGAATTTAGAGCTCTTACGGTTAGTACTTATTGGACCAATGGAGGTTGTTTGTTCATATTGTAGACCTTTAAACTTCTGAAATTTTTTTCGCAAGAATTTATGCTTATTTTTCGGACGGTCAATTGTATGTATGTAGCCTATTTCCGTGTTGACAAATCCACAACATTTTTTTTTTTTTTTAATTAGTGTTTTTGGCTCATCTTTCGATATCAGCCATCTGATTAGACATTAACAATATTAGGGTTATACATACATAGGATTTAAACCACAACATTTGTTTACGTAACAGACAACCAGACAGAAAATGTTATAAAAGAGGTCGATACTCACTTCAGATGAAAAACGTATATAATTTTATACAGAGTGTATTTGAAGGTGAGGCTTTTTCCAGCAGAAGGTAGAAGTGGTTTAAAATAAAGCGTTCCACCAAAAATCTTTTATACAAAACTTTTAAAAGTAGAAAAAAATTGAGAATGATAACTGAAATAGATCCTAATACGACCCTAGATCATTTCTTATCTGAATTATGGCAAAGTAATGGGAGAAAGCCTATCTAGTCATGAATGAATCAATCAATGATTTCGTTTAGGATAATGGCCCCTAAATTGAAATTAAGGATTGCCGAATTTTTCTCATTATTTTCTCTTTCTCAACTTGGAAAGATTTTATGAAAGGGCTCATTTCGATACCAACTGACAGAAAATTTATTATTATTTATTTTACAATGGTCATCGCAATTTTTCCCTTGTTCGAACCCTCCAACAGTCGTCGTAAAAATGGGGTAAAAAGGGGAAACAATAATAGCACTTTCAATAAACTGTCCCAATTTTCCACACTGATTTCACCCAAAATTGCACGATACTACCATTTTTTCAAGTGGAACTAATACAATACCCATCGTCAAGCCATATGTTTATGTTTTGTTTTGTTTCGTTTTTCTTATGCCGGAGTCACCTCTTCCACAGTCCCGCACTTGAATGAATGAATGAAATTTAGTCAAAATTTTAGGGGTTGTAGCTCAACCATCTTGAATAATTTATACAGACAATTTTCGATAAAATGACTGACTTTGATGACTTCCACCTTTTTACAAAAAAAAAGCCTCACCGTTGAAAACATCCTGTATAAATATATGCACTCAATCTCCTATTTAAGTTGCAATCACTAAATTTTTCCTCACTATGGCAGGATAAAGTCTTTGGGGTCAGCTAGTGATCAACATAAAGTAAAAGGTTGATTTTATGTGTTCAAACGTAAAACCCTAAAATATTTTTAGGCTTCAGAACAGCCTACCACATTCTTATTTCAAATGGCACACCCCATTTCATCTTTGCAGCGTTAGATGGCTGATTTGATGACAAGTTCAATAGTAATGCCATACCTTGGGAGAAAACTCAACAGTTTATGAGTAATTTAGATTCTTATAAAAAATGGAAATACATACCACTTTTTTGAATACTCTTTGAAAAAAAAAAACTTCACCATTTTCAATTTTGCCAATATATTGTTTTATAACACTATTTGCTGTTGAAATTAGTCAAATCTCAATATTTTTAATTTACAACCTATATTTTTTAATATATCATTCGATTCTACGAAAAAAAGAGGAAGTTTACCTGAATAAAACCTATAGGTACCTTGATAAAAACTTTCAAAGTTATCAAGGAAAAACTCGAACCACGGAAAAACGGAAACCACAGAAACAAACTTCGTCTACCTGAAAATGCTACTGTGACAGCGAAACACGTGTCGCTCATGTAAGAGAAAATAAAGTAATTCAGTTTTTAGTTATGAAATAGCTTCACGTTTTTCGTGTAGAAATTGAATGGAAAATCATTAGGTGATGAATGGTTCAACTTACCCGCGTTTTCTTTATAATTCTCTTGGTGTTCTTAACTTCGTTCGTTTTAGCTGCGCTATTGTGGAGAGAAGTATTGATCATGTGCGGCCTAGAGCACAGCTGTTTATGATACTCGTCTACTTCCGCTTGCGAAATATTCTCACTGAAATTATGAAAAACTTATAAATTATACTTTCACCAACTTTATCAATTTAGGACCATCACTCCAGAATAAACTCCTACTTACATATCTCTTTGAGCCTTCAGTAGGACCGACCGTTTCAGTGGTGGGATCAGACATACATCCCTCCAATTTTTACAACTTTCACGTTGCCACTCCCCACTGCTCTGACGAAGACCTTCGCCATCTCTACTTCTGGATAAAACATGAACAGTCAGTGAATTTCATGCCTTCACGATATAATGTTAAAAAGACAACAAAACGTACAAAATTACACATCGCTAGATTAAAAATTGCGTGACCAAAAAAAATTTTATTGAAAAATTTGAATAATTCGAAAACCACTCTTCCAATTCCCGATAAAAATCACGGATTCTGAGTGTAAGGGTAGGATAACAAGGACCTATGAGCTACGCAGGAGCTGGCACTTGCTAACAAGATTAAAAGTATAATTAATTTCGAAGTAGACTCACCTTCTATTATTATTTCTGACGTGAAGAGCCCTACCATTATCTACAGTATGAGCGAATACTCTACCCGGTGCTGATACGTCCTCTGGTATAGCTTGAAGGACTTCTTGACCACCTGAAAAAAAAACAAGAATGAAATCGCTTTATAAACACCACACAACTCGAATCGAAGAGATAATATTGGTGATTTACCTAGAGAAGGATCATCTAAAATTTCACCAATTCAAGCACAGTAACTCACCTTCTACTGACAGAACGATATTGGGGACTAGCTGTTCGCTATCACAGTTTTCCCTGCCAGGCACCAACTTCTGTAAATTTGGCGGATAAGGGTTGCCGTCAATGTCAACCAAGAAAGGTGGTGGCATCAGATGCGGAGCTACTTGAGTCTGTTCGTCCAGAACATTCTGATCGGAATCTCTAATTAACGGACGATAGTCTGTGTGGAAGAAGAGTTCTGTTGGTAGCTGAAAGAGAAAGAGAAAATATATTACGGGGAAATATATTAGAATTAGAAATTATAAAACATCCGAATCCCCTGAATACGCCCCCGCCGCTGCTTGAAAATATCGCGACAGCTCTCGGCGTTGCGAGAATCTTCTCTAACAGGGGCGTATCGATATAAAAGATACGTAAGGCGGATTACAGGGCAGATAGTCTTCTGACTAGAGTCGAGTGAACAGTAAATTCCGCAGAGTTGCGAAGTGCAAAGTAGTGACTGTGTAAATAAATTAGTACAGTAGTTGTGTAAATAAATCAGACGTTAAGAAAGAAGACAATTTCATGAACCCAGAAAAAGTTACATTGGTGTCAGGTGTTGTGTTAATTTAACTGTGGAACATTCTGAATGCCGATAACGAGATCGCAGCAAGCAGAGAAAATGGAGCAGGCGAGTATGGAATTTTTCAAGCAAGCCTTTGAACAATTGAGCTTGAAAATGGCGAAAACACTAAAAAAAATGGAGGAAAATACTAAGGAACTGAAAAATAAAATGGTGGAAAACACTAAAAAAATGGAGGACGTTCATCTTAAATTTCTTTTATTGTATTTCTAAACTTTCGGTCATACTTTAGACTTCAGAACTTCTTCTGGGAAATAAAACATAGAGAAAATTTAAGACCAACGTTGTCGGACTACCCAATATCCCCCTCCATTGAATGGTGGCATACTCAAGATTGCACCAAAAGTTATTAATCAAATGAGTGGATATTAGTAAACGTACTGTAGTATTGAATAATGTATTGATTATTGATTGACTAAATCAGCTCATAACGCAGTCTTCGTCGACTACACCACAATGTACGTGAAGATTACGGGCTGAAGATATCCGTACACATAAATAATTGAATAAAAGTTTTACAGGCTATTTCAAAGACAATATCAACGCTTTATAATGAAGTGATGACGCATTGAGGCAATGAATACAATAATAAGAATTAAATTCTGATGCATACCACCCCACGATATGATATCAACAAGTGTTACGATCTGAATCGAACTAGCCAACGTTCTCCATTTAGTTGTCGTGACGATGGCAAATTAGTTAGTCCAATTCAGATCGTAACACTTGTTGATATTCATATCGTCGGGTGGTATGCATCTTAATTTAATTCCTAATAGCAACGCAGGTAAATTTTACCTGGTTTATCAGAAAAATTACTTACGAGGATGTATTGATATCTAGTTAGCCTAGACTAGTTCCATACATAAAAAAATTATTCATTACCATTAAAACGAACAATAACTCATTAGAAGTGTCAGTGTGAACAAGTGTGAAGTTTGATGTCAAAAAAGTAAACCAGAGTTAGGCAATAAATTGAAAGAAAGAAGTCCACCGAAATTGTGAAAATCGAAAAATTGGAGTATCGAGATTGTCGAGTCAATGTCCTTCGTATGCGGCCGTGAAAAATTGAACTGCAAGCTTCAAAAGAGGTAAATTTTCCATTGAAGATGATGACCGATCGGGAAGGCCAGTTTCTGTGTCAGTCCCCGAAAATATCGATGCAGTTCATGACATGATTTTATCAGAACGTCGAATTGGGCTAAAACGGATATCTGAAGCACTGAATATTTCATACGAACGCGTTCATCATATAGTTCACGTCAATTTGGACATGAGAAAAATTGCTGCAGAATGGATCCCCAAATGTTTGAATGTTGACCAAAAGCGTGCAAGGGTAGAAGCATCGCGTTCGGTCTGTGCTCGATTTGAAAACGATGTAGACATCTTTAACCGAATTGTTACTATGGATGAGACTTGCGTACATTTCTACGATCCAGAAACAAAGCAACAATCGATAGAATGGCGACACTCTGGTTCTCCAAGACCTAAGAAGTTTCGTGCCCAAAAATCTGCTGGAAAAGTTCTTGCTTCAGTTTTTTGGGATTGCCATGGAGTAATCATGATTGATTTTTTGGATAAGGGCAGAACAATAACCGGAGATTACTATTCGACATTACTGACCACTCTGCGGGAAAAAATTAAAGAGAAGAGACGCGGAAAGCTATCCAAACGTGTTCTGTTTTTGCAGGACAACGCCCCTGCACACAAATCTCATGTTGCAATGCAAAAAAATTCGTGATTTAGGATTTGAATTACTAGAACACCCCCCTTATTCACCAGATTTGGGTCCATCCGACTATCATCTCTTTCCTCAACTGAAAAAAAGTTTAAAAGGACGTAAATTTCATTCCAACGAGGAGGTAATGAAAGCTGTGGAGGTCTGGTTTGCAAAGCAAGAAGAAACATTTTTTTGGAAAGGTCTAGAGACGTTGCAGGTTCGCTGTAATAAGTGTATCCAATTAAGAGGAGAATATATTGAGTAATGAAATATTTTGACATTGAAATTTTGTTTGGTTCTATAGTTGGCTAAGAATTTTTCAATATATCTTCGTATTTAGCTGAAAAGAATTGATGGTTCTGTAGCTTTACAGCATATGGGTAAAAACCGCCCCTGTTCCCTCAAGCGATAACCTTGCTGAAATGAAAATACTCATACAGATAGCTACTTACCTTTTGCAAGGTCTTACTGCCAGGTCCGAATCCGAAGGTGATCAAGCGACCATGAGAGTCGGATAGAGCAATCATCGTGCCGTCTGGGGACCACTTGCCGTCATAAATAGCGCCCACGCCCTGACCCTCTATCGAGTTTATGAACCTGGTGATGATTTCCCCCTTGAATATGTCCCAGATGAACACCTGACCGTCGTGGCCGGCCGACATCATGATGCCCCTGTCGTAGGGGTGGCATTCCAGCACGAAGAAGTCGTCCGTGTGGCCGGTCAGCACCCTCTGCAGCTGACCGTTGTGGGCGTTCCACACCTTGAGGGTGTGGTCGCTGACGGCAGTCACGAAGAGCTCGTCGGTTATGTCCCATGCCACCATTGTCACCTTCAGCTTCTTTGCGTCTTCTACCGGAAGCGATCTGAGGGAGATATTCGAATTTTGAAGGCATTAATGGAAATCGCATACAGGGTTAGTGAAAACGCGCGAAAAATCCAGAAACTGGGGATACTATACGTGATTATACTGTGTGTCAAATTGAAAGGGTACCACCCTTAATATCTCGGCCCCAACTTTGGTTCATAGGGGAACATTTTGTACGAACTCGAAAAAAAGCGATAAGAGGTAATTATTGCCTTTTTTCTGATTTAACATGGGGGCCGAGATAAAGGTGGTACCTTTTGAAATTGACACAATGTATGAGGATTAAACTGAAGAAGCCTTATGAAAAAATTGATGATTTTCGTTTCGCAAAAGCAACATGTTTTCTTTTCTATGAAAATTATGCTCAGGTAACAAGAAAAACTTAAGGAAAAGCCCGTTTTGCTTGGTAGATGCATTTATCATTCGTAACCATTTTAGAGATCACAGTTTTACTGGATTTTTTTCAGATTGCCGAGATGGCTTCTGTTGGTTTTTGTAATATCGACACCAAAGATTATAAGGTAGAAAGACAGGAAACGAAGAGACTAAATACAGTGACTCTTTCGAACACAGTGGCGACAATTGGAAATTTAGCAAGAATATGGCGGCTTAGAAGCACAGATTTCAATGATATGATCCCTAATTCGGAATGCGGATTGGCTCACGTCACGTCATGTGACCAAATCCGCCATAGTCTTGCTAAAACGATGAAAAACGAGACCACAATTGTCGCCACTGTGTTTGATAGAGTCACTGTACGACTGACTAAAGTGATGTGAGCGCCATCTGTGTTTCAAATGTGTTTTTACGGCCCTAAGACTGGTTATAATATTAATTCGAGGGACAAATGAAATTTTGTGGATGTCAGATGGCCATTTTGATCTAAGATGTCTAGACATCTTATTTCGATCAGAGGTTTTGAATGTTTTGATTCTCGTATCGCCTCTTGTTTATCAAGCTCGTTCTATATAGTTGCTGATTATTGAAATTTTTGTTTAATTTCTTGGCGAAAACCTCAAAAAATCGCTCGAAAATAATTGTATGGTGAAGAATTGTGGATCAAATAAAAAGAAAAATGGGAATGTAAGTATTAAAACTGGTAACATGTAACTCGGTCATTCATTGACTTTTATTTTCAGTGCTACGAAGTGGATAAAATTTTCAGGGCGTAAAGGCCTGCAAACACTACTGACTACACCATGTGCAATGAACGTATTACTGCAAGTCGATTGAAAACTGTTCATCCACGTCAATTAATGTATGCAGGAAGCATACCTTGCAAGAAGGGCCAATTTAGGAGAAATTATGATCTTAATAGGTCCATTCGAAGATTCTCAATTGCTACTTCTTCAATATACATATTCAGAAATGAAAAGGTTCTATCGATTTCGTTTTGGGTATCGAGGAACTGTCAAATTGTTGTTTGGAAAGTCAAAGTTCTATGAAACCTGCTGAGAGTGTTTCGTTCATTCATTAATCAATTCGTATATTGTGTCATGAAGAGACCATATCATAAAGAAATTATAAAGAAACTCTACTGACGGGCTAATATACAGGTCTTGTATACCTCAGTGAAGTTTTTTTTTTAGTTGAGGTTCTGAAAATTTTGTAAATAATATGTAAGTAACTGAAATGTGTATGCTATGATGATATATTGAATATTTGTTTATATTAATTTCTGATATAAATTGTACAAATTCAACTAAGTTTATTAATTCAAAACAATGTATTGAACAGAAATAACACCTTTGACTTATAGCAGATCACCATATTCTTTTGTGTCCTAGTCCTAGTTCCGAAAAATGTTCAGATGAAAACTAACATTCTGATCACAATACAAAACCATACTTTTGTTGCTCAGGATGTTTGTTTTATGGTCTCAACAAAGTCGATATTGAAATTCAAAACAAGGAATAGTATTCGAATTTCGCGCCCCTCTATTATAAAACAGAAAGCTGTTGCTAAACAGGTTTTCTGTATTGACAGTTTGTTTTCAGCGCCATCTCATTGTCAAATGTGTTTTCACTGACCAAAATGTAGTCGGTTTTTAGTACTAGAGATATGAGGGCGTTTCCTATCTTTCTACTCTATAATCTTTGATCGACACATTTCTGCCAAAATATCGTAAACCACAAGGCAGGTCATTGAGAACAGCTGGTTCAAGTACTAACCCGTCCAATCTCGTACTCATGTGTATAAAAATGTGCTTCCACTGCTGATCTTCGAAGTACCACACGATAGCGCTGCCATCTTTACTTCCGGAAATGAAGCGTATACCCGAATGAGCCCACTCGATAGAGTCGACCCTGTCGGTGTGTTGTTCGCTCTCCAATATCCTCTGGGGACCCTCGTCCCCTTTCATGTAGTAGACCCTGACGTTGTGGTCCACGGAACCGGTGGCCAAAAACGAGCCCCCAGGACTGAAGGCAGCCGATATCATTTTGGCACCACCCGGACGCATTTTTTCTTGATACATTGTAGGACTAGTCCTGAAAAAGATTTAAGAATGTAACACCTGCATCTTCCTAGAAAGGAAGATTTTTAGGCACAATATGGCAACATCGGATTTCCAATTTTCAAAACAATGGTTTCTGACCATTCAAAATAGATGCCAACACATTAATGAACAAATTATCACTTCCCGAGGCTCTGAAAATCCATTTTCATTTTTAGGTTAGCACCATAGAGAAATGATACATTTCAGTAGTGCAAACTACTACACAGAGAGTTAAAAACCTTGCAAATACTTGAAAACAATGATTTCTGACAGTTAGAACCATTCAAATCCAGGCTGAGATATGAATAAAGAATATATCACTCTTCTAGGGTGTGAAAATCCAATTCACCGTAGTTTAGGTTACAACCATAAAGGAATGACACAGTTTAGTAGTGCAACCCACAGATTATATCCTTGCAAATGCTTGATGGTTTCGGTAAGTTTGAAATGATTCAAGAACTACAGGTTAAGATAAAAATGAAAGACAGCACTTTTAAGGGAGCGATCATTTAAGCCACTTTAATTTAGATTAGCACCATAGAAGAATATCACATTTTAGCGATACATAGATTCAGATTTGTACTTTCCTAGAAAAAGAAAGGATCCAAAAATACTTACTTGAAAGTGATTTTGCCATTAGGCTCATGGAAATATGTCCAAAAGGCAACAGCACCGTCCGAACTGGTACTGACCAAATATCTCAGATTCCAACAGCTGGACTGACAAAAATTGACTGTAGTTATCATTGCTGTGTGACCCGTCAAAACAGCTACTGGTGCCCCAGTTTGTAAGCTCCACACCCTCAATATATGATCCAAGGAACCTGCAGCTAAAAGGGTGTTTTCCACGTTAACCGAAATGTCAGAAATTTCATATTGAGCCCCCCTGAAGGTTTTGAGTAGTCGTCCGGTGATGGCACACCAGAGTTTCACCAATAGATCGTCTGCGCCCTGAAATTTTTTTAATTTAACAGTATATACAAATATCTTGGTTTAAACCATGAAACCATAAAAATAAAACATCCAGGTAATATCTTACCGTTAAAATATATTTTCCAGTAGAATCAAAAACTAAACAATAAACTGCTGACAGATGTCCCAATGTTCTTCTTTGTACTTGTAGAGCTGTATACATTTTTGGCATTATAAATTTACTTCTAGGTATTGCACCAATTATTTCTCTCCCTCTAAGAATATTTACTGAAAGAAAGGTCTTTGCTAAAGTGTGTTCAATATACAATAATTTGAAAATGCATAATTCAATTTTGAAGAGTTAATTTCTTCTAATCCAATTTCTATTAATTTAAGGCACAAGGGATAGATTTTAAGATTAAATTTGAGTATCTATAATCATTACAAACCTATATTAGATTTCATATTTTTATCCCTCACAGGTATACCATGATGTCTGGTTATTATAGTGGATAATTGTTTGAAATTATGATCACTGTCACTGAGCTTTCTTGGCTTGAACTTAAGCATAGACTTCACATTTTTACTTGCGAGAGAAGAAGCGTTTTTGCTTGAAGTATTTGCTATGTGACTGCATATTTTGAGCAAATAATCGGGCCTAATGAAAGGAAATTGATGTTCCTGAAACAATACATCATCAGTAAAGAAAAAACTCCTGACCGAAGAGTATTTTACCATATCTTCAAAGGATCTGTTATGTTCATTTCCCATCCAGTCAAGTCTTTTCTGATAAATCTGAAAATTGAAAAGTGCATAATAGTGGTTGATTTCAGATGGTGAAATCTAAACATTCATTACAATAATAATGTCAATTACTGTATCAATTCCCATTGTGAAATGAACGTCTCAATACTTACATTATGTTCTTCAAGTTCCTTCATGAGGACTTGGGTGGTTTTTTGTAAAGGACCATTTGACAACCATTTTTGTATCAAAAAGTAGAGCTCTGGAAATCGATAAAATTTTTATTTCTTGATAACATTCAATTCTAATCACAATTACCTGCTGTATTGACAGAAATCAAAGGTTTCTCCTCTTCAGATTGTGAACCAATATCTTTACCAGGATTCATTTCGTTAGGTTAGTTTAGTGAAAGTTTAGCATTACTAAGACACATTCATTTGCATCTTAAAAAGGCGAATAAATAATAACATTTGTTTATTTCAAAAGGATAATGGTAAAAATCAACTCAGAATTACAACTGAATTAAAAACATTCAATTTGTGGTTATGTTGAAAACATTGTTGACAGTTTCACAGAGTTTGAATTTATTTTCTTTATCTTGGCAAAAGACAAATATTCTCTATGAAAAGATTTACAAAAAACCACATAAAATTTTCAAGTTTAATATTCATAAGCATTCTTTCACTTATCATATATCTAGTAATTTTTGCTCTCGGATAAAATTTATGTTCTTCACGTTTTTAAATTGAGTTATTTGCTGCCGTCACAAAGTTCTCAAAATTCTATGAAATGAGCATTCCATTTTAAAAAACTCTGTGATATCGTCCTGAGAAACGATTTGGGAATTTTTTTCAAATCATATTTCCAATAAGATAAAAATCAATTAATTTTGTTTACCCGGTAGTTTATAAACACAAAATGTCCAAACGTAGAATAGAAGTGATGGATCCTTTCATTAAGAAAAAAAGGTGAGTAATTCATATATCATCACGCCGCCTACCTGCATTGATGAATTTTTAATAAATTATTTAGGGAAGAAAGAGGAATACCTACTACAACCACAGGGAGCACATCAACCAGTGCTTTAACTAATCCATATACAGGACTGCCTTACACCCAAAAATATCATGAATTGTTCAGGAAGCGCATTGGCTTACCTGTTTTTGAATACAAAGCGGATTTTATGAGGTTATTGGCTGAACATCAATGTATCGTATTGGTGGGTGAGACAGGTTCTGGTAAAACTACACAAATACCTCAGTGGTGTGTAGAGTACGCTAGGTCTGTGGGTACTAAAGGAGTGTCTTGTACGCAACCAAGGAGGGTGGCAGCAATGTCTGTTGCCCAGCGTGTGTCTGAAGAAATGGACGTAGCTCTAGGCCAGGAAGTTGGTTACAGTATTCGTTTTGAGGACATGTCGTCTGCTAAAACCATCTTGAAGTAAGTTTCGTTTTATCCATAATATCATTCTTTTCATAAGTTTTTATGATTCCTCACTTGTTTATTAAGGGTGTTAACCTCTTTGCATAAGCAAGAGTATGATTGGTTATTTTATTCAAGGTATATGACAGACGGTATGCTTTTGCGAGAAGGAATGAGCGATCCTATGCTTGAAGGTTATCAATGCATATTACTGGATGAGGCTCATGAAAGAACCTTAGCCACAGACATACTTATGGGTGTTTTGAAGGAGGTTATCAAACAGAGATCAGATTTGAAATTGGTTATCATGTCTGCCACTCTAGATGCTGGAAAATTCCAGCAGTACTTCGATAATGCCCCGCTGATGACGGTCCCTGGTAGAACTCATCCGGTCGAAATTTTCTACACTCCCGAACCAGAACGTGACTATTTAGAAGCAGCTATCAGAACCGTTATTCAAATTCATATGTGCGAAGAAGTTCCGGGTGATATTTTACTGTTTTTGACAGGTAAATACCTTGGTCATGAGATTTATTTCTGAATATTTGTAGGCGGTTCTGTCTGGAGGTTTGATTTTATTATTTGTGTTTGTATAGGACAGGAAGAAATCGAGGTAGCTTGCAAGAGAATCAAAAGAGAAATCGATAATCTAGGCCCGGAAGTGGGGGAACTAAAGTGTATACCTCTGTATTCCACCCTACCTCCTAATCTCCAACAGAGGATTTTCGAAGAAGCCCCGCCAAATAAACCTAATGGGGCCATCGGACGGAAGGTGGTGGTGTCGACAAACATCGCAGAAACTTCCTTGACCATTGACGGAGTTGTGTTTGTGATAGATCCCGGCTTCGCCAAACAGAAAGTCTACAATCCTAGGATTCGTGTAGAGTCATTGCTTGTTTCGCCAATTAGTAAAGCTTCCGCTCAACAGAGGTGAGTGAATTCAGTTTAATTTTCGAATAATAGACGAGGATTATGGGTTGCTCTTGTGATTTTGTTCAGAAATGATTGAAAAGCTCGATGCAAGGTTGATAAGTCAACCACCTATACTAAGTGCTTTTTTATCATTTCAGAGCCGGTCGTGCTGGTCGTACGCGTCCAGGTAAATGCTTCAGACTCTACACGGAGAAGGCTTTCAAAAACGAGATGCAGGACAACACATATCCGGAGATATTGAGGTCGAACCTTGGCTCTGTCGTGCTACAACTCAAGAAGCTCGGCATAGACGATCTGGTCCATTTCGATTTCATGGATCCTCCAGCTCCGGAAACCCTGATGAGGGCCCTGGAGCTGCTCAATTACCTGGCCGCCTTGGATGACGACGGCAACCTCACCGACCTGGGGGCTGTGATGGCGGAGTTCCCCCTGGACCCGCAGCTCGCCAAGATGCTGATAGCCAGTTGCAACCATAACTGCTCCAACGAGATACTGTCGATCACAGCCATGTTGTCAGGTATTTGGAGTGTAGATTTTCTAGCATGCCTGAGTTTCGTCGTTGCTTTTATTCTCTTCTTGGAGATACAAAGGACTCTCGAGTTCTCTCAAGTTCTGCCCCTTGGGGAATATGGTGCAATATAATTGAAAAATCGTTTATGAAATTGGTTTAAATTATTCACGAAAAGTTGTCGCCATTGGTTAGATGTTCGCACAGTCTTGAGAGAGTAAAAAGCGGTATAAAAAAAGGGTAAAATATTTTTTTTCATTGACTGGAAAAAATTTCACAAGCACTTTTCATACCTTGTCTCAATTCTTCTATATTTACTCCATTTACAGCAATGAAACCAAAATTAGCGAACATAATATTACAAAGTATTTTCATTGAGAATCCTTTGTGTCTTCTTGATCTGTAAATTTCATTTTCTTTTGTATTAATATCGAAATTTGTCTGATGATGAACGTTGAATAGATATTTGGGTACAATACTTCGATCGTGTGATCTGAATTCAACCTAGGATATACAGGGGGAGTCTTTGACTTGTACATACATATTTTAACAGTGATTTTTTTAGATTGAAGAAACACTTTTTTCTTTACTATTTTCTCATTTAGGCTGGGTTGAAATGATACAGGCTGAAAATCTATAAAAAATGTAGTCTCGCAAACAATTTCATTGAATGGAATGATTTTCGGAATATACTTTTTCATTGATGTAATTAATCTTCTGGATCCACATCTTCCTGTTT
The DNA here is from genome assembly GCF_907165205.1 of Coccinella septempunctata. Lineage (NCBI taxonomy): Eukaryota > Metazoa > Arthropoda > Insecta > Coleoptera > Coccinellidae > Coccinella > Coccinella septempunctata. Next base: position 22,038,411 of record NC_058196.1, read on the forward strand.
CATCATTAAACCATTACATAATGCAAAAGTTCCAGAAATTCAAAAAATTTTGATAATGTTTATATTTCCTTGTACCTATAATGCGCCATTTTTGAGTAATTTGATATTCAAAAATAAAAAATATCTCTGGAATTCTAACAATTGAATAAACAGTTCAAAACATCCACAGAACTAAATATGTATGTGTAGTGTCATAGATTGAAGGGACTGAAGAGAATTTTGTTTTTATCACATTTAGGTATGTGTTTGTCAACTTGGCAACGATTTAACATTCGGGGAAAATAGGGGAAATTTAAAGGAAATAACCCTCCGAGAATTCTTAACCGCAGACCAGTGTTTCTGGATTTTAACCCCATCAGAGGGTAACGTCCGTTAAATTTCTCCTATACAGGGAGACAAATTGAAAAATTGCCAGGCCAATTATGTCTCGAGTCTCGACAAGGATGTTTTCAGAGAAAATTCCGGAACAGGTCAATTTTTATTCGGAGGGGGACATGTTTCTAGCAGAATTGTAAGAAAAAATCTCCCCAATCTTAGGTGTAGGGGTTGTCACCCCTCAATTCTTAGCCCCTACACCTAGGTTTGAGGAGATTTAGGCTTACAATTCTGCTCAAAATATGTCCCCCTCCGAATAAAAATTGACCTGTTCCAGCATTTTCTCTGAATACATCCTAGTCGCGACATAATTGGCCTGGCAAGTTTTTAAATTGTCACCCTGTATGTTTCTAACTGTTCTCTCATTATGTTCAGGGAGAATATCATTTATTCATTCATATAAAATGAAAGGTTATGCTTGAATCTGGTAACACTTGCACGAAATGAAATAAACAACGATAATAAATGATCACATATTGGAGATGAATATCAGAGCTAATATGGGTAGTTGCAAGCTGAATAGAAATCAAGGGAAAAAAATTTAATATTTATCTCCAATGAAATTGCCGTTACTCATTTATTTTATTATAAGTACTACTTCGTTCAACAAATGGGATGAAAAAAGTGGATTTATGCTTGTTTTTCCAATATAGAAGCCCATTATTTCTAATATTATATATTTTTATCTAAGACGAATCGGAAAAAATCGTAAAGGAAAAAAGTGTTTTTTTACCTCAAGAATCAACTCTCAAATAAATACCAAGTAAAAGACCCTGTATATCGAAGACGAAAGATTTGATGCTTAATTACTTACACTTTACACTCATCACACGAATAAAGATAACGAGGAAACATCTACCAACCCTAATATTCAAATGTTCATCCCGATTTAATTTTCTACTCTTGCTCTGACTGCAATTTGTCTTCTTTTATCTGATTCGCTTCAATATGAATATTAGTTACAAGGGGATTTCATGTCAACACATTGATATTTGAACAAGAACGAAGGCGTTTGAAATAATCAGGTGGGATCACTTCAATATTAATCTTCAGATCTTGCGTTAACCTTGTCTAATTTGAAAAATTTCGTGGATAGGAACGGGAAATTACAAGTGGGATGTCAACAATCATTTACAACATTCGACTGGTTCCTCTTATAGGTCTTAGTTCATAGGAAGCGTGCTTATACCCACCACAAATGCACTGCTTGAAAATAGAAGCAATTTTACAAGAGGAAACTTACTTTTTGAACTTGACATAAACCGAAGGGATTGGCCTGTTGCCTATCCAGACCAAAATTGTATTGAACATGTCTGGTCTGCAATGTCATAGCAATTACACCGCTTATCTAACCCACCGCAGACATAGACAACTCGACAATGTTTAACAGACATTTGGCAAAACATTCCTCGATGTATCATTGATAACCACATTGATACAATGCGGAATAGAGTAAGAGCTCTACGAATAGCTGATATTAAACCTTGATTTCGAGGTGTTTACTTTACATGTAGGCAAATTTCCCACTTCAATTCTTGAGCATTGTATTGTTTTGGTAATGAGATCAACACATCTTTTTTTCGAAGTATGAAGGTATGGTTCTCGCACCTGATTATTTCTATGCGTCCCAAAAATCTTTTTTACGTGGTTGCGCATGAGATCCCCCACACGAAAACATCAAAACCTATTTCGAAGGCTACCTGATCAAAATCCCATCGGCGAAACAACAAGACCGATGAAAAACTTACAATTTTTTTAATGCGAACATTTGGGCAAAATCACAACCGCGCTACTTGCCAGTGCGTGTGATATTGCCCGAAAGAATCATCTGACTGAAAGGTAGCTCTGTAGGAATCGCACTTGTGAGCCCCACTATATCTGTTGGATACGGGCGACTGCCCCGCTCCAATATTTAGTCCCGCAGTGTTTCGTCAGACCGAACGAGGCCAAGAAAGCAGCCGACGACGCCAAAATGAGGTTCGCGCACATCGACGGCGACCATCTCACCCTGCTGAACGTCTACCACGCCTTCAAACAAAGTGAGTATCCTTCTTTCCATCCAGATCATGGTATGAGGTAAAACCAACGCCTGAGGAAGGGTTGGTATTTTTTTTCCTCTGTTTTTTTTATCACTGTCGATCATCTAGATCTTTATAATGAATGGATGAGTCCACACTACTTGTACTCGTCGAACATACAGGGTGTATTTGAAGGTGATGCAGAAGGTATAACTGGTCAAAATGAAGCGTTTCATCAAAATTGACCTATACAAAACTTTCCAAATGACAAAGTTGAAAAAAAAAATGAAAATGATTACTGAAATAGATCCTAATACGACCCTACACCATTTGTTAGCGGAATTATCGCAAAGCAGTGGGAAAAAATGTATCTCCTCATTGGACCATGTGGTTTCGTTTAGGATATTAGCTTGTTCGATATTTATGTGGTAATGAAAATGGAAACTTAGGATTGCCGAATTGTTCTCATTATTTTTAAGTAACTCACACGATTTTATGAAATTTCGATACAAACTGACAGAAGAGACTTAGGACAGAAAGTGTAAAAAAGAATAATACTTGAAACTCTCACCAACAAAATTCAAAATGGACATCACAATCTTCTTGTTCGAACATTCCAACAATCGTCGTAAAAATGGGATGAAATGGGGAAACATCAAAGCACTTTTTTAACATTCATTCATTACTGTATCCCGTTACCGGGAATAAATCTACAAAAAGACAAAAAAACAAATTAAAATCCTGGTAAGTCCACCAGAAAGCCTTCAACACATATCAGCCTGGAGAATGAAACTCTAGAACAGGTCGAGCAGTTCAAATACTTGGGAAGCTTCATAAATACTAGGGATAACCTCGCCTCGGAAATACACAACCGTATCAATTCGGCATCACGGGTATTCTGGAAGCTGAAGGTCAGAGTGTTTTAAAATCACGACCTCAATCTGAAGACCAAGACAGCTGTTTACAAAGCAGTCTATGTCTGCTGTTTAATATGTCGCTATATGCGACATATTAAACAGCTTGAACAAACGCAACAACGTCATCTAAGACAGATGATGCACATCAGATGGTTTCACAAAGTTTAGAATGCAGAAGTCTTGCAACGCACGAGTTGTACAACAATTGAGACTCAAGTAACGAGGGCCCGACTCAGATGGAGCGGCCACATTCAGAGGATGCAAGACAACAAACTCCTCAAAATAGCTCTGTATGACGAATTCACAGAGGGAGCCCGAAAACCAGGAGGCCAGTATAAGCGGTTTAAGGATACAATATATCAATCCCTAAAATCAGTTAATGCTAATCATAACTGGGAACAACTAGCGTTAGACAGATCACAGTGGAGGTCTTTGGTACACAGTTATAATGGAGACTCGAGAAGGATACAGCGGCGGCCAGATCTGGTTGGTGACTATCCATGCCCTGAGTGTGGAAGGATCTTCAGGTCACAGTTGGGTCTCTTCAGTCACAGGAGGGCACACAGTCGCAATTAGCTCTAAGAAATTACAAGTCTGTTCGCACCTTAAATCTTTTTTTTTTTTCTTTTCAACATAACACACAACATAATCACTTTCAAGAAAGTGCCGCGATTTTCGACATTTTTTTAACCCCAATTTGCACGATACAACAATTATGATTCTCTCAAAAGTGACCTGATGCATCTAATCCGATGAACTTGGTACTGAACCACATATCTTTATGTTTTGTTTCGTTTTTGCGATGTCGCAGTCACTTCCCTCAGTCCCTTGAAATTCAGTGAAATTTCGTCGAACTTCTAGAGGTTGTATGTCAGCCATCTTGTATATTTTATAGAGAAAATTTTTGGTTAAACGACTTATTTTGATGATTTATACCTTCTGTTAAAAAAAAGCCTCACCTTTGAAAACACCCAGTATGTGTCGCCGTTCATCTCACCAGTGTGCCAGCTCCATTGCCCACTCTAATCTTTGACGCTTGTGTTCGCGAGTTAGTGGAACTCTTCTTAACAAGTGACTAGATGTTAGATTCACTTCATTGTGACGTCTAGTGTCTGTGCTTGGGAAAATTGAAGTAACTGTGCTTAAAAGACGTTGAATTGCTTCTCTCACCGAAAGAGTCTTTTGCTGGCTTTGTAGCACGCGGTCCACTCGTACTCGTCGACCATATTCAGACTCTTTACTGAAGAGTACGTAGTGCCATTCATCTCGCAAATGTACCAGCTCCATTGCTCACTCTGATCTTTGACGCTTATGTTCGCGAGTTAGTGGAACTCTTCTTAACGAGTGACTAGATGTTATATTTACTTCATAGAGACGTCTAGTGTCTGTGCTTAGGAAAATTGAAGTAACTGTGCTTTTCGAAGAAGTTGAATTGCTTCTCTTACCGTCTTTTGCTGACGTTGTAGCCTCGGTCCAGTACTTCTGGGTTTTTGTGGCGAAGTACCGTGAAACTAAATGTGAAATCACATTTCCAGTTCCGTAGAACTATTTGATCTTTGACTCAAGAGAAAAAATGTAGTTTTCTGAGACACATGGCCAAAAAATTATTGAATGTTTTCAAAACTTAGTTCATGATGAACTAGAGGACGTTCATGTAATAAAAAAAAAATCAAGATGATGAAGAAACCTCATATTCACGGAAAACATGAGTATCCCTAACTTGTGACAAGCAGTTTACTTTGTAATGACGGGTGTTCTGGAGCCTAACAATATGGTTAAATGCTGATGATTAATTTTTCACTCAGGTATGGAAGATCCACAATGGTGCTACGATAACTTCGTCAATTATCGTTCCCTCAAATCGGCCGATAACGTCCGACAACAGCTTTCCCGTATTATGGATAGGTTCAATCTTAAAAGGACCTCGACAGATTTCACCAGCAAAGATTATTACATAAACATCAGGAAAGCGTTGGTCAATGGATTCTTTATGCAGGTAAGATTCTGCGTATGTTCACTAGTTATTAATTTTATAGGCGCTTCAGGCTTCTAGACCCAGTTGGGGAATTCTCCTCAATTTGAAGGCAATTGTTACTGCCAAGATGAAAGGTTAAAACCCAAGTATTGTGTTCAAATTCATATTTCAAATGAATGACATTTAAACTTCTCTTTTCGCGCCTTAAATTTAGTTCTATTCATGAGATGGAATGACTTTGGTTGGGACCTCACCTGTCAAAGAATGAGGTTATGTCTTATGTACTAAATAACAACTGCTGATTTTCAAGAAAACATCTTCATTCATCTAATCAACCAAAGAGTGACAACTTTTTGAATCAACGTTACCAATCTCTTGTCCCTTATCTGCGTTATCAGTAGTGAAATAGAAACGAAGGAAATATCCATATTTATGTTCCTTTTTTGAGTACTAAAATAGTTTTTCGGAAAAAAGGTTGAAATGCGAAGTATTTGAAGTTCTTTATTTTGGTCTGAAGGAGAATTCCCCATTGATTGTGAGTGTTCAACGTTTGACATTTCTTTATTTCACTACAGGTCGCACATTTGGAGAGGACCGGTCATTATTTGACCATCAAAGATAACCAAATAGTTCAATTGCACCCGTCCACTTGCCTAGACCACAAACCCGAATGGGTGATTTACAATGAGTTCGTGCTGACAACTAAAAATTATATAAGGACCGTAACAGATATAAAACGTGAGTATCCGATCGGTTTTGGAGTTTAAAATTTGTGAAAAACATAATTTTATGATTTTCAGCTGATTGGTTGTTGAAGATCGCCCCTCAATACTACGATTTGAACAATTTCCCTCAGTGCGAGGCCAAACGTCAATTGGAAATAATACAACAGAGGATGGATTCCAAACAGTATCAACAGGGTTTCTAAAAGTTCATTTTCGCAAAAAAAAATTGTGAATACTTGATTGAAAAGTTAGTTTTCATTCCATTTTTGAAGGTTTCTTCAAGTTTCTCCAGAATTAATGTTTATTCTGCTGTATTATGGTAAATATTAATGAAATAAAATTATTTAACATTTTTTATCTTGTTTATTTCTTTTTTTATAATTTATAAGGTTAGATTTTGAGACAGTAGCACCCTTCTCTGGTACTTCGGGTTATCCAGGATAAGTGCTCGTCGATTCTTGTGTATAGTGCTGTGCTTGGCTGAGTACTGCACTCATTCGAATCAGTCATTATACCTGTAATTATCCAACTTAATATTTGCATAATAAATAGTACTCTCTATTCTATATGAAGTGATTTAAAAATCACTAAACCTAAGATGAATGAATCAAAGTCTTAAATTTTTGACTTTCCGATGTGACGAACTGATTGAATTGAATTATAATGAAAACCCCATATGAATTAGTGGTTTCTGACTTAAGATATTAATTTCCCCATTTTGAACTGACCACTATAACGGTGTAGACCCCTCTTAAGCGGTTCATTGGCAGGTATAACTACAGATGATCTTTCTCGAAATAAGTTGTTCCACTAAAAATCCGTTAACGGTGAAGCCACGCCCACTGAACACTCGATATAGCCAAAGAGTAACCAACAAGAGAATGCACTCTGTCATTTTGGCCGGTTGGGTTTCAATGACCTTGAGGGAATACTCATAATTCGATATTCGAACTATTTTGAAAGAAGTCGCATTATTTTCATAAACGGAAATTGATTCGTTTCCGACAGGATACGAAAACGAAATCCGATATCTGCCGATATTCGTTCGGTTCGCAACTCGCAATTTGATTGGACGCCCAGATTCTGATTTGACTGCGGATGATTCTGTTCGCAATATTCTGGCGCGTATCGTGTCCCCACTCCAAGGTTAAAATTCCATGAGTCAGATTTCGCCTTGTAAATTGACAGAGTGAAACCTCTTGTTGGTTACTCTTTGATATAGCATTGAGAGTTCCCTCGACGGTGAGACCACGCCTACCAAACAGTTTTTGTTGCTATTTCAACTGTTTGATGGGCGTTCTACTGTTGCGCAAGTATTTACGCTGAAACCTTTAGTTGAATGTTTAATCTTACTCTTAAAAGGAGTTTATACCAAGGGACTTTCTTGCCATCCGTATTATATAGCTGTAAGGGAGAAAAAAAACTACCAGAATGTGGGGTGTTGCCAGAATACTTGAACGATCAATAGAAGTTGCACTTCGTCGAAAAGATGGAAGCACTTTACGAACGTCTTTTTTTTCAATTTCAGCAGATTTCGAATTGAAGCCAATAGAGAGACTTTTTGAGGAATTTTTTGAAGTGAAAATTCATTGAAAAAATCATTTGAACTCGGAAAGTGAATAACACGAATGAACAATTGTTCTTAAATGAAAAAAATTTTCTTTTTTTTCCGTTTGGCGAATAAAAATATTTCTGGCTTTCCGAGATGATGGATTATAAATTATAATAAAATCCCATACAAATTATTGGCTTCTAACCTTTTCGCTTTTTGAACCGACCACTCTAAAAAATCAATTAACAGTAAGACTGTTGTTTTGTACCTACCTATCAGTTCATATACGCCATCATAAGACCTATACATAACCGGACTGCCTGCATCACTCTGGAATTTTGTAGTTAGTTTCGTTAATTTCCCCAATTTTTAAAAACTTACGCCACAAATAACACTTGGTGCTCCCAAAACTCCAAGGCAACCCTTGTCAGCGCTCACGTTCTGTACGTTCCTGGACATTAAGCATTCAGAAGGACCCAAGACAGGTAGACCAACTTTTTTAGGACGACAGGATGAGGAACTTGATCCATCGGAGTTTTTGGATTGGTCCCAACCCGCTACGGTAGCCACTTGACCTACATATTTTGTGTCTTTGGTAGCAAAATAAGTTAAGTTAGTCCATGTTTTTCATAACAATGATGAAAAATAGAAGTGATTATGGTTAAACTCGAACCTAACAATAAGTTGGATGTTGATTATTGTTTGAAATGATAAAGTTTTAAAACAATAGGATCCAACATTCTGTTTGGGGTAACTATGCAAATATTCTAGGTTTTATGGAAGACAACACCCACCTGGAAATCCTAGGCATATGGGGGATATTCGTCTCTCAAAAATTATTGTACCTGTCGTCTTAACTAAAGCTATATCGTGAGCTCTGTTGCTTGGGTTGAAATCGGGATGGATCAATATTTTTTCTACGCTAACGTTATTGGATGAAACATCGGGAAAGCATTTGTCGAATTGTCCAAAGGTGATCTTGATGTCATACGGGGTCAAACTGGAAGAAATAGAAAATATTAACCAAAACTTGACGGCACAACAATTGTACGAATGTAAATTCACAATTTTTTGGTCTGTAGATCATCTCGATAATTCGAAAAATGAAAGTTTTTTGTTGAATTATTTCACCCCGAACGCATCAATATTTTATCAATCATCTTGTATTTACAAGCGCCAGATCCTACGCTCATAGGCTAAGCGCAGGTCTATTGATGTGTATTTCAGGCTATAGCCTGAAATTAGGTTATAAATTTTAAAGTGTTTGGTAGCTCTACCCTATTCCTAATTTAATACACTATAAATTTCATAGTACCCAATTAGGTGCCAAGCTGCTGTTATTACATATCGGCTGTTGATCAAAGTTGCTGAGGCGGCTGGGAAACCCTTGATTTGAATCAGGGCCAACCAAGGGAATTCATGACCTTTGGTATACTCTCCCCCTAAGAACCTCGCTTCCAGATTTTTGATTCCGCATTCTGGTTTATGAAAGAAATGATAATTCAGTTTGGAGTAAGAGGAACAATAGCTTATGTGCACTCACTGCATTGACATGGAGAGAAAAGAAAACCGAAAAGTCCTCTCTGTTCGTCATGCCCTTGAAGGGAAGGACTTGCCTGAAAAAAAAATAGGCCTATAAGAGGGCATTTAATCTACTCCTTTATACAAGTCAGAGAACCAGAAATTTTAAAGTTTGTTGTGAAAGCTCTCAGTACTATTTTACACCAATACGCAATCTTCGTTTTGGATGGACTCCCCAGAGCTTGAGTTCCACTTTAAAACAAAACCACGAATTGCAAATATCTAGTTCAAAAAAGAATAAGAATTATTGTATTGCTTTTATGTAGCCATTCTTCTATTAATTTTCAAGGAATATACAACTACGCCGGTTCTCTACGTGCCTTTATACTCAATAATTCCTCAAACTCTTACCCATCCCGAGAACACACTCAAAAAAATCGCGATTTTCCACAAACACATGCTTCTCTGAATTTGCTCTTGTCGATAATTGTCGCCGATGCGTTTTGTGAAATCGGAGTAAGAAGTACCGTTTTGTGTGTCAACCAGATCTCGAAACCGCTATTTGACTTATTTGAGGCTCATGAAATTATCAGGGTACCAGGACCGATGTTGAATTGAAGTTTTTGAATTCTGAATTATTCATATAGCTTGAGTTTCGAAGAGATTAATGCAGGAATGGCAACACAAGAATTTATTGCTGAAATAGCTTCAGATATATCCAAAATATGAATATCGTATCTAACGTTTTGATTTTAGGGACCTTAGGGTACGTGAGTTTTGAAATTTTTTGTTACTACAGTTCACTTCTCTATCGATGTTCAAAAGTCGCCCTACTTTGATATTCAACTTTTTTTGAAATGGGTGGTGCAAAAAAACACTCTTGGTATCATTCGATACAGAACTCAATGCTCAACTGCTTTTCAGATTTTATTATTATCATCAATAAGTTATTATACAGGAGATATTTTAAAAAAACTGGTGTAGAAACGAATATTCCTATTTATTATTATTTAGTACCTGCATAACGAGAACAGGTAATGCAAAAATATATGCATCTAGTCGCATTAGAAGCAGAATTTAATGCTTCACTTTCATATCAACAATTTTTCTGCAATTCGCAGTCCCTCAGGAGATATGATCGAAAAATTGCGAAAATACCCCTCCAAGAGACGCAATTCCCCCTCCTAATTCACACCTCTGCCGAGGGGGAAAAACTATGCAATTTATTATATTATTGGGACATACAGGGTGAGTCTTTGACTCATACAAATATTTTAACTTGAGGTCAAAAGAAACACCTTTTTTTTTCTTTTTTTCCGAGTCGGCCTGGTTTGAAAGATACAGGCTGTTGAAAAACCATAAAATAATGTTATTTTTAGTTCTAACCCACAAACTGTTTCATCGAATGAAATGAATTTCGGAATATAGTTTTTCGTATATTTGATGAATCTTTTTCGGACACATGATATCACCCACGTCTTCCAGTTTTCTCATTATGAACATTACGTACCATAAAAATACCAAAAATTCAAAGAACCCAACTCTTGAAACTAAGTTGGACGCTATCAAATGAATATTTGAAAGTTTTGTAAAATAAAAGTATTCTTTATATTTTCTCATATAATGCTTCGTTTTCGAGTAATTTGATGTTCAAAAATAAGAAATTTCTGTGATATTCGGAAAATTTTGCTGAATGCAACTCTGTTTGCATGTGTAGTGTCCCAGATTTATCTATACTCCATTCAATTTTATTTTAGCAGTCGGTTGGCCATGGAAATTTGACACATTTCACTCTGTATAGTACGAAAATGTGGGGTTATGAAGCTTGTCAAAACATTTTTGGGTTTTAAATCAACGCTATGTTGCGCGTTCGACGTAAAAGTTTCTGTTATTACGTATTTTATCACAATATCGAATCTCTTCGGAAAATATGTGACGAACATAATTGAAGTTTATAGAAACTGATTGAAGGCATACCAAATCCAGTTATTTGCATGGAAAATACAAGAGATCAGTATAATATCATAATATGCACTAGCTTGAGGAGAGTTTGTTCGTTCTTTTCTTTGGCTAAAGTTTGAATACGTTACATCAGTTTCAAAAATATTAACCCGAAGATGAAATGCATATGATGCAGTGGTTGGGAATGGGTATCTCCCGAAGGAATTAACAGATAATTACAAGAATGTTAAATTCTTCAACAAAAATCATCTTGCATCAATATAAGTAAAAGGAATTGAAGGTTTCAAGTTAAAATGCAACTTCACCTTTGAACAAAAATTTCACATGAATAAACAAGTAACAGGGCAACTTGCGCGTATTTGTGGCTATTAATAGATGAATTCATCTTAATACATTGATGTAATAATAATAATTAGGTATTTATCAGTACCTTAAGACATTTACATTGTATAGGACAAGTCAAATGAAAAATAGAAAAATCCATTTTAGGGAACTTATTCTCCGATGACATTTATCGAAAATATTTTCGCATTATTCACTCAAACATAAAATTCTCAAATGCCACCACGTTTTTGGGTCTCCCAATAGAAGGAAATTCTTTGTCATCCTCTTCATTCACAAACTTTCTGATTGTGGAAATATTCAGCTGAAATATAAGTCGTTCAGATTCAGATAAAACATTATATAAATTCTCTTACATTGAATATGTTCGCTACCGTCTGAGATATTGTAGATTTTAGAATATCAGGGCATAACTATTGGAATGAGCGGACCTGAATTCTAAATAGCACTTCCTGAAACCCTCTCTCTTTTTTCAATCACTTTCAGCATTTTCGAATTTTCGAAATAAAAATTGATATTAGTTGTCTAGTCTAGTTTAGTTACAAAAACTTGAGAAAAGTATTTCATGGCCAACCGACTGCTAAAATAAATTTGAATGAAGTATAGTTATTCTGAAGGTAATTTTGTTTTTCCAGGGGTGGCACAGCTCATTATGAAAATTTAAAATGGCTATATCTTTTTATTAGGACCAAATTGAAGAAAATTGTAAGGGAAAAAATTTTTTCTTTTGACCTCAAGAATCTACTGTTGAAATATTCGTAAGAGTCGAAGACTCGCCCTGTATATGATGCTATTCCAACAATAAATGCATTGGTTGCAATTTTTTCATAATTGAATGCTTATTTTACTGCATGGGCTGAATAGCAACTTGTATTTTTCACAAATTTTTCGAAAAAAAAATTCTTCATCACAATATTCCAGAGATTTTCATGATATTCTTTCCAATATTCGTCACTCAGCAGAAGCCAGGATATATTCAGTTTCTTTGAAGTTTATTTTTGGACAAATATATTGTACAGGTATCCCAAATTGCATGATTGTGGCTGTTGCTCTTCTCGAAAAGTTGAACCTTTGTGTAGAGTTTGCTGTGTTTTGTTTTCTAGACCTTGTTTAGCAAGGTGAAGAAATATCTCATTATTCCACATACATATATACCTACTATGCATTCCATCGATCACATTCCGCGCGTTTATCATTTCAATCGTGCCCAAAATGGGAACGAACGAAAGTAGAAATTTGAAAGTGAAAACGAGCTCGTGATATATTTCGTCGACTGTGGCGATACGTATAGTTCTGGCGCCTCGTGGTTTTACGAAAACGTGTCCGGACTTTCCGTGTACCGGAAATACGTCGAAATCGTTCTGAATTTATGCGATTTATTTTCGTGCCGCAGCTTAAACACTGGTGACTGACTTATTATGGTCAATAATCAACTTTCTTTCATCTGTTGTCGGTGTTTGCTGAAAGCCTGTTATGCCTACTCACTACTGCGGTTATTATCCACTTCAATCTTAATTAATGTTTTCAATACGTGTATAAGGTGTGCCAACATTGTTGTCGTCTATACAGGGTGATCCTCTGGATAAAAAAAAGAAAATTTCCTAGTCTTCAGGGATGCATCAATCTGACCTTGGAGTTTGCTTTCAAAATCAAGTAGATTTTTTGCATAGGAATTACATTATTCATTTGCAGAATCTTATTCTTTGTAAAAAACTAGGAACATTCTGTCTTTTATGTCTTTGCCCTGAAATGAATCGTTGTGGAGATATGAAGTGTTTTAGTCTCTGAATGGTTATGATGAAAATCCTATGCACACAAACTACTAAAAGCATATTTGTAGAAGTGCGTAGTATTCTCGGAGAACAAAACAGAAATATATTTTTTGATCAAAAGATGCAAATTTACACCCATGTACAATGAATGCATCTGTTTGCAGTGGTAACAATTTGAAAATTAGGAATGTGCACTTTTAAGGTGGGAAAAAATCCATCCAATACCCTCAAATAAAAACAAAAAATGACAACTTCCGCTGTAGAGTAAAACAAAGTTGAACATTTTCAAAAACCGTGTCAGTAGGATAATAAGGCCTATAAGACTTTCACATAGAGGTCAGTTTTATGCATTTTATTCTGTGTGGGGGACAGTGGAATTTTTGGGATATGAGAGGTTTGAAGCTCTCTGACAAGATGAACCTTCTTCATGTTGATTCAGTTAAGCAACATTGAACGAGGATACTTTTAGTTTAGTATGAAGATTTTTCGTTGAAAACTTTTATGCTAAGTATCATAAATATAATATGTGTGTTCAACTCCAACTCTCTAAAAAAAGTCACAGTCTTCGTATGCAATCTACAATCTACATTTTTAATGACTCGCATTACGGTAACTGTTATATTGTAATACTTTCATGTTGGGTAAGGTCAAGGTTAAAAATGTGAGTGTATTCACTCTTGCGTAAAGTGATAGTATAGGTGGGCATGTAACGAAAGTGATTTCACTATTTTGAAATAGATGCTAATGAAGGTTCATTGATCAACCAAACATCATTTGCGGGAGGTTCTAGTTTTTATAGCTTCAATTGAAAGAAAAGTGCAGCTGAAATGCATATCGATGATTGTGGAAGTTTATGATGGCACAAGCTCCAATAACTGATAAATCGTGTAGGGGATGCTTTCGATGTTTCAAGAATGGTGATTTCAGTGTTGACGACAAACATCTCTTTGGAGGGCTAAAAAACTCGAAGACAAAGAATTGAAGGTATTATTCTATGAAGATCCGAGTCGCTTGCACAATCATGTTGGCTGACTCAACAAGTACCTAGTTCACGTTCAAAATAAAACAGTTGAGAGCCTCATAAACAGAATAGTGAAACATTAAAGGCCTCATACCTCCAAAGTTTAAACAAAATATATACAGGGTGAGTCTTTGACTCGTACAAATATTTTAACAGTAGATTTTTGAGGTCAAAGGAAAGACTTTTTTCCTACATAATTTTTTTCGATTCGGCTCTGATAAAAATATATAGCCATTTTAATTTTTCATAATGAGCTGTGTCACCCCTTCAGAATAACAATGTATCTTGTGCTCGAAAAATATTCATCAAATAAATGAAAAACTATATTCCGCAATTCATTACATTCGATAAAACCGTTTGTAAGTAAAACTGAAAATAACATTTTTTATGGTTTTGCAACAGCCTATATCTTTTGAACCGAGCCAATTCGGAAAACAAGGTGTAGGAAAAAAAGGTTTCTTCTGACCTCAAGAATCTCCTGTTAAAATATTTGTACGAGTCAAAGACTCGCCCTGTATAGCTCCATATTTTTTTATGTTAATACCACTAGAGTCAATGGTTGAGAAGGTTTTTTTTTTATAAATGCATGTTCATCACATTGAATTGAAAACACTGCAGAGTGGGCCATGGAAAACGAAACAGAGGTTCTGTACGTTGGCAGAACCGAATTTATATAAAACAACATTTGAAATAAGTTTCAAATGATGTTTCATTTACCCCACATTGAAAGGCCTTCCTTCCATGTGTCCGAGCGTTTTTTTATAATTCGGTGCTGCCAACCTACAGAGCCGCTGTTTTGTTTTCAATGGGCCACTCTGTATTACCAATATACTTCAGAGTTTAGACAGTATTCTGCCAGTTCTGTTCATCACTTATGTAAATATGCCCACTAATTAACTTGAATATCTGCATATCAAAAAGTAAAAAAAAGATTTCGCACTTATTTGTCTCCTGGTCAGCAGCTTTCTCGCGTTGAAAGTAAAAGTTTTTCGCTTTTCTGCTCGAAGACGCCGATAAATTACAGTTTATGCGAAAAACGCCATCCGTCGATGCTTATAAGCGGACTTTCCATCAGTCGCCAATTTAAGAATTATAATAATCTAATATAATATTATCATTCTATCTCCGGATTGATTACAATCATCGGTTGACTTTTCGAGCAAGACGTGTAGAGGTGTACTTTCTTTCTTCCGTACGTCTTGCGGTGGAAAGCAACAGTCCTCCGTTGACGGTGAAAGCTGGTCCTCATCTTGGCGGGTTATCTCTTGCCCGAATATGGCGGTAACCAACCGTTGACGCAGAAAAAAAAATTGCGGGTGATGTGATATTATGTCAAAGGGCTTCACGTGAAAAATGGTGGTGGATAAGGCTTTTAGTGCGATTTTTTTGTGTACGTTTTTCGTGACATGCGGCTGTTTTCCAGACTTAGATGCGGTAAGTTATCATGCAATTTTTTTATACCTACAAGGATATAGAAATAACTATTATCCTTTTTCCAGAAGCTTTGTATTTCTTATCAGAACATAATCGTGAAGTATGTAATTGAAATAGCTATCGATGAATTTGGAATGCACACCGCAAGGTTTTTATGTTAACAAATAGAAATATAAATATTCAGAATACTACAAGGTGAGTCTTTGACCGTACGAATATTTTAACAGTAGATTCTTGAGGTCAAAAGAAACACTTTTTTTCTATACCATTTTTTCGGATTTGGCCCTAATGAAAAGATATAGCCATTTTAATTTCATAATGAGTTGGAAAAATAAAATTACCTTCAGAATAACTAGCTAAATCTGTGACACTACACATGTGGATCTCTTAAAAAGTGTTGCATTCGGTCAAAGCCATTTAAATTTTTCATAATGAGCTGTGCCACCCCTGGAAAATTTGCATTCAGCCAAAGCACCCAATTTTTTGAATTTCACAGATATTTTAATCAAATTACTCGAAAACGGCGCATTATACGAGAAAATATGAGGAATCCTTCTATTTTACCAAACGTTCAAATATTCATATATTAGATAGCGTCCAACTTTGTTTAATGAGTTGATGGACTCTTTGAATTTCTGGTGTTTTCATGGCATGTAATGGTCATAATGAGAAAACTGGGGAGACGTGGGTGATATCTTGTGTTCGAAAAAAATTCATCAAACAAATGAAAAACTTTATTCCGAAATTCATTTCATTCGATAAAACCATTTGTGAGATATTTTATGGTTTTTTAACAGCCTGTATCTTTTAAATCAATTCGATTCGGAAGAAATGGTAAAGGAAAAAAGCGTTTATTTCTTTTGACCTCAAGAAGTAAAAATATTCGTACAAGTCAAGGACGTACACCCTGTATATGAAAAGATACAATTGGTAATAGTCTTAAAACGTCTAAAAATATCAAAAAATCCTACACAGAAAACGCGTTATAGCGTGGAATTCATGGAAGATAAAGTTTCACGTTAAATTTGACGTTATAATTATTTCTTAATAAACTTTTTAGGGTTTTCACTCCCAATCTCAGAGCAAATCGTTGATTTCATTTTTAATTGATTTTGTTTCAGAGATTGGGAGTGAAAACCCTAAAAAGTTCATTAAGAAAGGCAGAATACTCCCAAAATAAATATCAATCGTTATAATTATTGTTCACCTATTTTCTTAAGAGTATCGTATAAAGAGACAGACAGAAAATATAAAGGCCATCAACATGGAAAAAAAGTCGATCGTTATAATGAGATCAAAACTCAAAATAATGTGAAGAAATCATTATAAACACAGTTAAGTCAATACATTGAGGTTAAAGTTTGATGAAACACTCATTATAATGATGGGGGACTCAATATATTGATAAAAATTATAATGGCATCTTAAATGGGGTGTAAATGAATGTCAATGCCCCTACTCAAATTCAGTAGAGATACATGCAATATGCAATAAGAGACCATCAATTCCAAACGTTTTTCCATCGGAGAAGAAGCTGTGTTTCTCTGACGAGGTCAAATAAGACCGAAACCATGGTCATCAGCATCTGCATAGTCTGAGCCTTTCATATAAATTTTTTTTGAGCAGCCCCTACTTAGATGCATTATGCAATAAGAGTCCATCGATTCCAAACGTTTTTCCATCGGAGAAGAAGCTGTGTTGCTCTGACGAGGTCAAATGAGACCGAAACCATGGTCAGCATCTGCTTTTCTTCGGTGGAACGTTCTGCATTTAGTGGCCCTGACGATGGCAAATTGGCTAGCTCAATTCCGATCGTAACACTTGTTGATATTCATATCGGCGGGTGGTATGCATCTGAAAATTCTTATTATAGTTAATAACAGAACACCCAGTATTAATGAATTTATTACAACAATTCGTCGTTTATTGTATATCTTCTCGATCGCTACCAAATATTTCAGTTTACAATAACCCACCTGAAGATGCTATTCCGATAGCGAAACACGTGTCGTGATTTAACAACTCATTTTTGTGAAAATCATATAATCTGTTTTTGTTCAAATTGTGATTTATTGTAGACTCACACATCTCTAATTCGAAATGATACATCCACAAGTACAAGACACGGAAAACTACTATTCAACCAATTAGCCAGCATTTTCAATGTTTTCGGTGGTATTCCATCAATTACAGACGATGACGACAGTGACGACGACGATGATGGAGCTAGAGAAAAAAATTGCACGTGCGGTAAGTAAAATAAGAATTTATGTATGAAATGAGTAGGTATTGATGTCTTCTTTCTATATAGAGAATACCAATCGTATTAGCATTAGCCCTGTACAGTGCTGGGCTGTTGGGCACTTATGTAACCATGATTACTTCAAAGGGTGCCCTTTAAGAAGTACCTAAATGAACTTATTGAGAAGTAATTGAAGCAAATGAAAATTTTCACAAATTTTGGAGGATACTCCTGAGAAACGAGTATGACTG
This sequence comes from Coccinella septempunctata, assembly GCF_907165205.1. Lineage (NCBI taxonomy): Eukaryota > Metazoa > Arthropoda > Insecta > Coleoptera > Coccinellidae > Coccinella > Coccinella septempunctata. The sequence goes on from NC_058196.1 coordinate 22,056,518, forward strand.
ATTTTTTTCAAAATGACAATGAGTCGAAGCCCTATCAGGGAAGACAATGACTGTTCAATAAGATTTTTTTTTGAGTTTCTATCCGTTAATTATTCACAACGAGTCTTGTGAAAACAGGTGACAAAAAATTAGACAATCTCTAAGAGAGCTTTTCCTTTGAAAAGCTCTCTTTCGTCTTGTCTTGTCAGTATGTAGGACTCCACGAGTATTTGCAGTACTCTACAGTTTTGAGTGCAATTAAGTGGTGTATAACCGAACTTTGACCCTGTGATACGAGTAATACGAGAGAACGAAGAAAATCTCTTTAGTGAATTTGGAGCCATTTCATTCTTCATTTTTTTTTTCAGAATGTGGCATATCGAACCAAGAAGACAGAATTGTTGGTGGTCGTCCAACAAGTCCAAATAGATATCCATGGATAGCAAGAATTGTGTATGACGGCCATTTTCACTGCGGTGGTTCAGTAATCTCCAAAGATTATGTTTTGACTGCTGCTCATTGTGTTAGAAAGTAGGTAAACCTATTATTTTTTACATTATTCTCAAAACAAAACAAAAATTTCGTATTTTGTTGAATTTATTTCATATTAGGTGTATGACGTAGATAATATATGTCATTCACGGGCTGTTTTCTTGTTTGAAATGAGTTCAACCGTCTATACGCACAAGAAGCAGCTACCCCAGAAGTTTTTCAATTGTCTTTTTCACACCAATCTGAGCTGAAATTTATTACGAATTATGACGAATGAGTTGGTTTTATCACGAGCTAATTTTTCAATTTCAGGTTGAAACGTTCTAAAATAAGGGTGATCTTGGGTGATCACGACCAGTCTACGATGACCGACGCACCTGCCAAAATGAGAGCAGTTGCCGAAATAATTAGACATAGGAACTTCGATACTGATTCTTACAATCATGACATAGCTCTTCTGAAGTTGAGAAAACCTGTAGATTTCGGAAAGAACATCAAAGCTGTTTGTTTACCAAAAAGTGAGTCATTTCCTTACGTTCAATTGATATTGTCCCTTTCCTAGTTCTTAGTAACTTTGCTTAAACCATAGCCATCTATAGAGACGGCTGTGCTTAAACTCACCACAGGAGCAAACGATCCAGATTGCACACGCCAGTATTTTCTTTTTTTTCATCTAGTCTTGAATAACTTTTCAAATTTTGCTTCGAAAATCTAAAATACACTGCCCAAAAATTGAAGTGAAAACTTACATTCAAAGATTATACAGTGAACTATAAAATCTTTGCTCACACTCTTTTTGCTCTTGAATCTAGGATTACACACACACGCGCGCGCGCACAAAATATGGTCATCATGACACTTAATGGCTCAAATTTAAAGTAGAAGAAACAAATTTTTATTTTTTTGTGGTTTCTACTTGTGGTAGTGAGCTATTGCATCATCATCTGCTAATTGGCTGTTTTCTCTTCAATTTCAGCTTCCGATCCTTCGGGCAAGGTAGGTACGGTAATTGGTTGGGGAAGAACAACAGAAGGAGGGATGCTACCAAGTGTGGTGCAAGAAGTACAAGTTCCCATATTGACCCTGTCTCAGTGTCGGGCAATGAAATATAGAGCTTCCAGGATAACCCCTTATATGCTTTGCGCGGGTAGAGGATCCATGGATTCTTGTCAAGGGGACAGTGGAGGTCCTTTGGTGATACAGAATAAGGACAAATATGAAGTTGTTGGTGAGTTAAACAAATATGAGAGAGAGTGTAGATTTCTTCTCGTTTTGTCAAAAATCAAACAACCCAACACTGAATTTATTTCAGGAATTGTCTCATGGGGCATAGGTTGCGGTAGACCAGGCTATCCCGGTGTCTACACAAGGGTTTCAAAGTACCTGAATTGGCTGAGGCTGAACTTGGAAGATACCTGTGTTTGTTCGTGATAAATTATTTTTAAAATTTTGATTCCTCGATGTAAACTGTAAGTTATTTATTCTTTTAGTTTTTGTTCAGTAAAGTTAATAAAATATCGTTTTTAATGTGTCGTTCATTTTCTTGTACGAGAAATCCGAAGAGTTTCGTTTTATTACTATCAGATCCACCAAGTTCTTCAACAATGCCGTTCTTTTTTCTTCTGGGCTCTAATTAACACTATGGGGCGTATCATTAAACGAAGATTAAATCGTTAAAGTACATAATATCTTATTCTTTGCTTCAATTTTCTCAATGTAGTTTTATGGTGAGTGAGCAGAGAACTAAGACCCGTTTGCACCAAACGCACTTAGTGTTAAGTGTCCCTTAAAATGAACCCTCAACTTAAATTACGTTGTACGAACTGTTAAGTGACATTCAAATGGCTAGCTAGCCTTAAATTTAAGGAACTTTAGGTTTGATTGTGAAACCTGCCATTAGGAATGGAACAATCTGATTGGCAGATCGCGTTCACGTGATCCTGAATTGTAACTTTGATTGGTTCATTTCTTAGGTCTCAAGAACTCTGCATAAACCCACCATAATAATTTAATCTGGATGAAACAGTGCACACGGCTTTAAGCATTCGTGGTACAAATGACTCTTTTGACGGAATATAAAAATGTGATGATTTTAACAATTCACTTCCTTACCTCTTTCACAGAAAATTATCGCAGCAACCTTAGCTTTTCAAGTGAAATAAGTTCATACACATATCTCAATGGACTTACAAGTTTTTCTTTACTTTCAAGTATTTATTTCAAGGGGTTATAGTGAATTATTCTTTCAATTAGTCGTAAAGCTGAAGTTAATTTTTTTCATTTCAAATTTCCAGTTGAAGAATTATTACTCAGAACGATGAAAGATATTTGAAAAAATGAATAGTGAATAAATAGAGGGGTAATTTTGACAGGAGCTGAATGTATAAAAATTATTTTATTCATTTCGATTACAAGAAGTTTGAAATTTTTATTCAAAAAATTTCACGTTTTTCCAAGACATATATTATGGAAGGAGTATAATTTTTGGATAAAAAAACTTACTCAAATATTTCAAAATTTCCAATATACATTCTATATAATTTATAAGAAGTAGTTCTCGATTTACAAAAACTGCCAATTACTCGTGAAGACAAACAATTAATCATAAAACAACATTCCAAGACTGTTTTTGGATAAGATAGATGCACAGAAAAACAAAAACTTAAAATATAACCTTAAAATTTATTGATCATTATCGAATACGTTATCAACTCACATTACTTCTATTCATAACTGAATAAAGCACAAATTCTATTACAAATACATTTAACTCTGATCCATCATAACACATTCATTATGATTAGAAGACGAAGAGTCTTTCTTGACCGATTCAAATATGGTATCTAGCTCTGACGAATTCTTGATTTGATTCACGAAGTCCTGCAGCTGGGGGTTCTTGTCCGCGTCGGGGATGCTCAGCAAGGCGTGCACGGCCCTCAGGGCAGACCTCTTCAGTTCATCTTGTTTTTCGTACTCTTGCTTAACGGAGTTCGCCTTAACTTTCATGGTGCATGTAGCCCTCAAGGGCTCTACTAACCTATCTAAACGTTGCAAAACGGCCCCTGGGCATATCTGAGCCAACCTCGCGACCATCAGATAAGTCAACATCTTGATGTCGTAATGATCTTTCAGACCTCCCTCCACGTTATCGATGAAATCGAATATGTCGATTCTATCCAGGCAAGAATCCAGGATTGTGTACATACATTCGAAGGCTGCTTTTCGTATGTCCAAACCGTCGTCTACGGTATGCTTGAACGGCCCCATCTCCACTTCCCTGATCAGTTCTTTTCTCACTTTGGTCTCGATGTAGAGCTGCGGTAACACCTGGTTCAGGAGGTCCCTAATCAGAGACGGCTTGTTGTGGGCGGCCGAGTTGAACGCCACCAACGCCACGCGTCTCACGTTCAAATCTGGGTCTTCCAAGGCGTTCAGGAACTCCGCTATGCACTGACGAAGTAGGGGATCAATGGCTGAAGGCTGATCGGATATGGTAAACTTGATGGCGGTCACAACCGTCGTTCTCATGAAGGGAGATTCTGACTTCAACGAAGCCTTCAGTTGGGGTAGGAGGTTAGCTGGGTCGATCAGGGTTAATTTACCCAGACATTCAGCAACTACGTTCCTCGTACCCTCTTCGGTGCATTCACAATGGCGGTACAGCTGCGTCCAGATCGCTGGTACGAACGGAAGAAGCTGTTGAACGCCCGCCGGCGTGGCGGACAAACAGGTGATCACTTCTTTCAACGAATGCAGTAAAAGATACTGCCTTTTCGGCTGTTCCTCGCTCTCCTTCAGTATGAAGGGTAAATACTGTTCTAGGTTACCGATGGAAATGCTACCCAGCGCGTAGCTTGCTGCCGATTTAACCTCCTCGGAGACCGCGGAGAAAGATTGTAATATCACAGGTTTCAGATTGGACATTGGGGTTAGGTCGATCTCCCTTCCGATCTCACCGACCACCAACAAAGCGAATATTTGCTGGGTGTCGTTCTCAGCCTTCTGGATCTCTTGGATAAACTGCGGCACTATGGGTAGGGCGTGCGACTGACAAGTGACAGTTATGGCGGCCACGCACTTGGCCAACGAATAAAACGCCTGTTTGTGGAGGTGACACGGCGTTCTCTTGGTGATCGGCTCGACGAATTTTTGGATCAGATGGTTGAACGTCAGTTCTGGGAGGTTACACTTGACTAGGGCGCGGAAAAAGTCTAGGAGGGCGTTCAGGGCCGAGCCCTGAAGCAACGGCGACTTCACCAGCTTCATTATCTGTGGCAGAATGGTATTGTTGATATCTTTCAGGGCGGCAGGGTAGTGCTCCGCTATGGATTTCAAAATGACCAAAGTCCACTGAGCTATGTGTAGGTCAGCCTCGTCTAACAAAGGTGGAAGTTCCACTATAACACACTCTATCATATCTACATACACACACTTTTGATACTTGATGAACAGAACGTTCAGCAACTGCAACGAGCCGAGTTTGAGCGCCCTCTGGTTCTTCCTCAGGAACGACGCTAGGATCGGTATACCCTCGCCCAATATGGGCAATTCTATTTCCAAAGGAGACCCAGCGATCTTCGTGAGAGCCTTCACGCAAGTCAGCCTCGTTATCTCGTTCTTCAATCTGTCGATGTAGATAGGTAGACAGGTGGGTAACTCATGCTGCAGCTCATCCCCGAAGTTGCAAATTATCTGGCCCATGGTGGAGATAGCCTTTTCTTTGACCTCTTGATCAATGTCTGCGGCCTTCAACCTCACTAACGTGCACTGATAAATTTGTGGGACATACGGTTCATAATCGAATTGGGATTTCATGTTAAGGGGGCGGATGACCTTCACCAGTTCCTGCAGAACGTTGAGGGCCTCCGCTGTGATCTTGTAAAAGCTGTCGCCGACAGCGTTTATGATGGGGGGTAACAATACGTTAATGTAAGGGTGGAAGGCTTCCGGATGATGGGAGGTGAGAAGGGTGTGGATGAAGGAAAGAGCCTCGATCTTCATGTTGCTACTGACGTTTTTCTCGCCAAGAGAATACAGCAAACCAGGGATAATGTCACCGATATGTTGGGCTAGTGCACCAGGTAGAGCGTTGCACAGCTCCTTCAGAAGATGAAAACAGTCTTGACGAGTCTTCATGCTCTTTTCCTTCATCTGATTCTGGAGACCCTTCACAAGCAGTGGCACCTGTTTCTGTAGCAAGAACAGAGGAACCTCTTCTTGCTCCATCGAGTCAGGGTCAACATTGTGATTTATAGTGGATTTAGTTTGTTTTAAGAGCGCTATGTAAGCGTGGAAGATGTCTGACTTAACATTCTCCTCCCTCTCCTTAAACCTTCCAATAAGAGCTGGTGATAAGCTTACATAAAAATCTGACAGTAGATCATGTCTGGTGGAGATCACGGACTCAAGACATTTAGCGGCAGATCTCCTAACTTTCCAGCTCATATCGTCATCATCGCTGTACTCGTCATTGTCTTCGGCATCGTCTTCGTCCTCACAGCCTTCCATGTCTTCCATGTTAACTTCGTCTTCATCGTAATTGTAGTTAGGATCGTAAGTCATATATCTTAAGGATAGATCTATGATGTTTGGTATATGTTCTGTAATTTCTTTGGGGCATCTTGTGACGAAACTTTCAAACGCCTGTAGTGAAAACTCCCTAAGCTCATCGTCATCCACTTCGCTGCACCTCAAAATTAGGGGAACGAATTTTGGTATGAATTCTCCGAACTTTTGACCAGATTGTCGACAAACCGCGGCAACACACTGGACATATGTTCTCATCTGAGAGCTTGGTACATCAGAACAGAGGCCATTGTAAAGATACTCAATTATCTTATTATAGAGAGCTGGATTACATGAAGGAACGAGATTACTGCAAGCAGTTATGGTACGTTTTCTAATGGCCTGTCTCTGTGAGCTCAGTTGGGGTAAAAGTGCTGTTAATATCATACCATGGAAGCTTTGAAGTACAGTTCCAAAACGAAACAACAAATCTGAAATTATATCAAGCGCCTCCAACTGGACAGACACATCTTCTCTTTCAATGGCAGTAGTTAATCGCCCAGTTATTTTTCTACATATATTCCCAGATAGACCTCCTGTAGCTTGTGGGAGTTCAGCGATGACTGTCTTAAGTCCAATACTAGATATATCACGCAATTGTTCCTTATCAGATATCATATTCGTACACAAAGTCTCAACAATCGATTCAACCTGTACTTCTTTAACTTTGTTCACCAAAGGACCCAGACATTTAACAGCTAGGTTTTGGACCTCACCATTCTTATCTTCTAATAATTTAAGTAGCATTCGCACAACCTTTCTTTCAGAATCATCATCTAATTTGATACTGTCCTTTTGCAGTTCTGACATCAGATCATTTGTTGCCATAAAGCGAAAATCTTTGTCGTTGGACTGCATCTTTTCCAACAGGTTGGCTATTTGATATGATACGCTAGCCATGTCGAAGTGTTTTTTTTCTGAGTAGAAATGTCTTGGAAAATCACAATTAAATAGACAGAAAACAGAGTAGATTCAAATTATTCAGAAATTATGTGTTTTCAGATACTCATCATAATAATGCTTCTATTATTTGGAAAATAATCGTTGATGAATGTATAATGTAACGAATTTTCTTAGGTTTCCAATCGGCTTTTGATAGAATACGTCTTGTACGTTGGGGTTACCTTACTTTTGACATTTGGTACATATCTTTGTTCATTACTATCTGAAAAAAGAAGCTCATTCTCAACTTTGTTGAATTTTCCACCAAATAATTTGTTAACAAATTTGCGGAGTACTCACCAATGATGAAATCAATTGATTATAAAGCAAATTTTAAATATTGGTGAATCAGATGAATTTGAGAAATTATAATCACAATAAGCACTGCGATGTTGCCGAAAATAAGATGATCCCATAGAAGAAAAATGATACTCTATTTCAGTAAATTTTTCAAAAATGTATTCAGATTTTCGATACATACATCCTGAACATTGCTTTTGCCTGATCTTATCTTAACATTCAAAATCTTTCGAGCAAATGAGGAATAATATAAATTTACCATATTAATTTTTATGTATATATTTATATCTGTGGAAATAGAACATAACCTTATATATATAAATTTCACCTCTTGATTTGATAGTCGAAAATTTGTTAAATTTTGGAGTAATTATTGCGCTAATCTAATATCTGGAGTGATATGTTTTAAGTTTTTTGAGTCGGAGTATTTATATTGATCATGGCAAATTGTATAAGAAACGTTGTTGGTAAAGTGAGGCATATTAATTCTACTTTAATCAAAAAGCAACCCCTGGAAACTAGGCCCCTATTTAACGAATCATTGCAGCCACGATTAAAACAGGTATTTTTTAAATTTTCACCTACCATAAGGTAGTACTCTTCATTTAATTGAAATAGGCATGTTTCAAATATATTAGAATATGCTAATTTAATTTCAGATAAGGGGATTCAAATATGTTTTCTTTCAGGAATCGAGTATAAAATATATAACCCAAGTAGCTTGTGTGAATTATAATGAGGAAAAACCCGATATTTTACAGAAAGGAAATAGCGTTTCACTGAGTTTGGACAATAGGGAACTTGCTAGTGATGTTGTTATTAAGGAATATTTACCAATGGAAAGACATTATATGAACAACTTAGTACAGTCGGTAACTATTGGAGAAAACAAAGAACAGCATTTAGTTCATGCTGCCGAAAGTAGTCAATCCCAGAGACAAAGTCAAAGTTCACCTTTGGATAAACCTACACCAGAAAATTTGAATAAAGTATTTGAGAATTTAAGCAGATCACTGCCAAAATTATTCGTTCAGTCGATGGATTATAGTATCTATCACCCAGAATTGATTTATGAAAATAATATAAGAGGTACAAAAACAGTGTAAGTTTTTAAAAATCAATGTTGATTTGATATTAGAATTTTGCCATGTTAATTGAAAGAAAATTTAAACCTCTTTAGGAGCGGCTTGTTGAAGTTTCCCTAAATTTTTTATAGGGGTTTGTACCATTTCATAAAAGATGTTGCCTTGTTACGTACAGTAGGTCATTTGAAGTATGCTTATGTAAAATTAGAGGTATTGAAAATCACCCAACACCCAGAAGATTCGACAATTAAAGTTAGGTGGCGTGTCAGAGGTGTATCAGGTTTAAGTGTAATGCTAAAATTTTGGAAATACAAGATATGGAATTTGAGAAATATTTTAGAACATTCAGACACGTAAGTCATCTAAGTTTTGTTTTCTTCTTTGCCTGAAATTATATTTTAGGTGGTACGATGGATTTTCCACATTCTATGTTAATGGTAATGGCATTATCTTCAAACATATAGCGGATAAGGTGAGCTTTAAGATTTTAAATTCATGAATAATTTTCCACATTTTCATTTTCCAGATGATGCCAGATTCTAATGAAGAACGTTCAGAAGTTCGTCTTCCACATGAAGACGCAGCCAAGTTGATGCTTTTGATAGGTGTAATTCCCAAAGTTTCAAGTGTTATATTACAGTGATATCACTCTAGTTCCAGTATTTAATGATGCAAGTAATTTATTGTTGAAACCTTCATCCCTACTATTATTGTGTAGTTAAATAATTATTTAATTTTGTAATTACTGTATATAGCAACAATAAAATTTAAAGCGAGCTCCGCTTTAACTAAGGATATACATACTTGGTTTTTCACTTTGAATAACCCAATGGGAGCAATGGGCTCCACCTCCACCTTATTTTGACATGTGACAGATGACAAGTGAATATAACTTCAGAATGAAAGTAATGCAATTGTTGACTCAACTTTGAGCAGCTTTATTTTTTGCGACAATACATACATTCTCAGGTGTTATTTCACGTTTTACATAATAGTGCAAGTCACAGTCAAATCCCATATCCTGAATGAATAGGAGACACCCCCAATTCATAAGATTTTTACACTTTAGTCCTATTTGTTCTTTTTCTTCTGCAGTTAATCCTAGAACATTCCTGAAAAAACAAATTCATATCAATCGTTCTTTTAAATAATTGTCTGATCCAATAATGTACTTACTTTTCTTTAACTACTGATTCTTGAGTCTCTTTGGCGATTTCTTCTCTCCTCTGTCTGCTGAGACCTGTACCGCAAGTGGCCCAACTAACTAAACCACACATGATTTGGAAATCACTCTTAGTAATACCCAGCTTCTGCAAAATTCTAGAAGTGATACACTGAATCTCGTTTGACCATATGGAAACTTACTTCAAAATATTCTCTCCCTGTAAAGGATGACCAAGAGCATCGGTGGTGACAACAAAATGTCATCAAAAAACCAAGCAACTTTTGTTTATTTTTGGAAAGATTTGCCAGACATCTTATTGTGAAATCTGAAAGAATAATTTGAGGAGCGCGTAATTTGAGTAAGAACATTTTCTCAGATTACCAGTTGCTGCCCCACACAAATGTTTCGTTACTCCTATGATTTGTTCGGATTTGTTGACAAGTTCTATCTCATCTAGTACTAGGTCGATTATGTCTGCTCTAACTCTCTGTACTTTGTCTGAAGTTTTATCCAGTTTATTATCCTTCTTGTGTTTTGGTGATGCTTTTTCAATAAGCAAAATATTGGTTTCATCAGAGGTTGCTTTCGATATCCAATAACTCAAAGCACCTACACGGATCAAGATACATAAATATTCAAAAGCGACCCAGTGCACTCACCAATTACCTCTACCTGCACCAAATTCAATGAAGCATGTATTAGAATTTAGCAGTTTGTTTTCCAAGAGTAAACCTAATACTGAAGAAACCTGCCTTAAATGTTTCTTTGTTTTTTCCCCATAGATAGGATCCATCATTTCATTCTCAACTACTTGGTGCTCGCATATTTTTTCCTTAATTACTAGTGGGTTTTCTACAAATCAAGTTATTAAACAACTCAATTTTTGAGAGCAATGTAATCCCACCATTGTATATTTTGTTTATTAGATCAATTACTCGTTTGATTTCATCAGCAGGCTTAGTGGATAAGGTGACTGATTCATCAATTTCATCATGTATGTTGGGAGAACCAGAGTTTATTCCTTTTACAATGAATGGTTCATTTTCCTTTGGCCTCGAATTGCAAATTTTCAGATGTTTTTCCAGCTTATGGGCAAAACATGTGCTGAAAATTTTGTAATAGGAGCTCAATTTTTAGATGATAAAAGGTTCTTGTATACACACTGTTTTCTGTCGTAGGGACATGGAATCCTAATTCCACGCTCTGTATCATTTGTGGCATCCAATTCTCTTGTAGGTTGATGTTCACAACAGTACATTTCAGTTTCTTTCACCAGCATCCTACATTTCCTTTTTTTTCTAGCAACGTAAAAGCTGCAATGTTTTGGAAGATTTTCATCTACTTTACTGACCGACATTAGTTTATCGAATTATTATCAAATTATAGTACAAGGAAGGTTTTCTTTGCTAGACTAGTTTTTCTCGTTAACGTGCGTTAAAAAAATTCCTCTTCGTCAACCACAGATTACAGAGATCTGTAATCTGTGTCGTCAACTTAAGTAGGTTGTGGAATTTTTGAGGTTAATGTATATTGTGTTCTATGGTTGATGTCCACGCGTCCACAGAAGATCAAGTAACGGGGCTTTTGGGAAACGACCCTACAAATCGACTACAACGCCACCTACAGGGCTCAATTGAGAACCGAAAGAATCCAGAGCCACACCAAAATCTATAAAAAAAATTTCATCAAAATCGTCCAAACCCTTTGAAAAAAAATTCTAAGTCTCAAATGCAACGCCATCTACCTGGCTTGATTGTGGATTTGAACCACCACCCAAACTCTCGAACAATCAGAATCGGTACGGCCCTCTAGGAAAATAGTGGCAAACCACTGACAGTAGAATAATATACAGGGTGATTCATTAAGGGTGACGACCAGCCGAATCTTGGAAACCATATGTCCTGTATAACAGGAAAAGAAATCTTATGACAAACTTGAACCGAAACAAGTTATTTTGAAAGCTCGTAGTTTTCCACTAGATCACTTACAAAATATTATTGCGTTTCAACAGATATATCCTAATTAAGGTTGATGAAAAGTGATGAATTTAGAAACTATTCTTTAAATTTCATAACGTTCGTTCAGGTAATTCCTCCATATTTCTATTTTCAAGTGGTGGGTTGAATAAACACTTAGTTACATAACTCGAGATTTATGAACTTACGCTGTGTTTGAACTGTTTGAAAGGCATATCTTCAACGTAGATTTCAGAAACAGATAACAAGAAGATATATACAGGGTGTTCTCAAAGGTGAGGCTTTTTTTCGACAGAAGGTAGAACTCATCAAAATACATGAGTCCTTTCACCAAAATTCGACAAAATTTCAAGTAAGGGACTGTGGGAGGCGACTCCGGCTTCGGAAAAACGAAACAAAACATAAACATATGGCTGGACAATGAATGGTTCAGTACCAAGTTCATCGGATTAAACGAATCAGGCCACTTGAGAGAATAATATGTAATTTTATCGTGCAATTTAGAGTGAAAAAAAAAAATATAGAAAATCGAGGCAGTTTCTTGAAAGTGCTTATGTTAGTTATGTTGAAAAAGTGCTATGATGTTTCCCAATTTCATCCCATTTTTACGACGATTGTTGAAATGTTCGAACAAGATTGTGATGCCTATTGTGAAAAAATCTGTTAATAATTTAGACGAATTTTATTGGTGAGATTTTGACTTAATATTCTATTTTTTACACTTGTGTCCTAAGTTTCCATTTTCATTAAAACGTAAAAAATATCGAACGTGCTAATATCCTAAACGAAACCACATGGTCGAATCGATGAGTGCAATGCTATAACTTTAACCTACTGACAGAATGCCAAATGGTTTTACCTATTGACCTATCAAAACCGGTGAAAATTTGTCTAGTTCTGAGATTTGTCAGCCTCTTTGGATTGAAGACTGAAGTACTACCTGGGTCAAGTCAGTAATAGGTAGTACATATCGGAAGGAGGCGTAGGCAAAACGCCCCATTTTTTTTCTGGGAACAGTTTCGTCATTTTGAATATAAAATCTTGTAGGAGGTACATTTCAACACCAAAAAGTTGAATCAACCTTTCTGGATGTAGGATCGATCGATCGATCGATTCTAAGAATGTATTTCATTTTTGAAAGTACAAGATGCAAACTATTTTTGACGGTAAACGAACATCAAACAAATTACATAAACGGGCAATCTTTCAAATCTAACCAAATTTGTAATGATCAAATAAGGAAAGTTTTCAAAGTTAATAAAATGAAAAAGTAATCATTATAATAAATATTGCTCGAATAAACTGCCACTTTCTTTAGAGAATTCACTTCAACAGTCTGTATCTCGAAAACAAAGCTTTTCTGGATGTAGGTTAGTATGAAGTTTACCTTGTATTTTCCGACGAAAAATATATCTTTGATATTTTTTTAAAGTTCTGAACTCAGTGAACATTGTAACTGAAGAAACTTACCTCAAAATACGAACCTGAACCAAGTTTGTGAAGTTGACTGCTGCCCAACCTCTTGCACAGGTGGATGTGAAAGTTCTTGTATCTCCTTTCTCGTCATTTATGTTGAGTGATTTTATCAAAAGCGTAATCTTTTTGTTGAATAATTTGGTGGGGGTTTAACCCCTGGGGGTGGGATGGGGATAAAAGGACAGTTTATGCACCAGAACAATAAATTTAGTAATGGAATCAAAAATATACATAATCAATTACATATGGCAAATTCGATAAAACAATAAATTATTTAGAAGTAAGAAATCAAAATATGCATAAACCATAAGGGAAGGTTCAAAATGGGAAGGGAATAGGTATCACAGATTGTAAGGATGGAGATGAAATGGATCTTTACATATTGCTGATGCTGATATCACTTAATAAAAGTGAACATATGAGATCTGAGATTCCTTAATTAACTTAACATGCAATTCTCAATGGTGATTTTAATTATTGTCCCAAAGCAAATAAAAACTAAAAAGATCACATACGATAAAAACTCGAATAATTTTGAATTCAACTAAAAATAATTAAATTCACCAATTTAACAAACTACTTGTTAATATTAAAACTGACAATTCTGATATTTCTCATCTATGCAATTTGTGAAGATTAATCAAAAACAATTTGCAACGATGGGTACATTATTCTAAGCATACCACTCAATAAGGAATACAGAAAAAAAAATATGCATCGAATAACAAAATTTTCTATAAAGAACATATAAATAAGCTCCAAATAAATTTTGTAACAATCTCTAATCTTTGTATGTACAATTTTTACACTGAGTTTTACACTTAAAACATCATCGGAATTGAATGATTCTAACCCTATATTTGTAGAAACTTCAGATGAACCATTATTTGTACTGCATTTAAAAAATACACTCTTTTGGTTTATGATTCATTCAGAGTTACTATCGTAAAACAAACAGCAAAATAGCATTCAGTATTTTGTACTTTTAATAGTCACATGACTCATCAAATTGATTTAGTTTCACAATAACACTGTCATTGTACATATTTTCTTTAGTATAAAATTTTTTTTACGAGTAGGGTTAGAAAGTAAGTACGAATAATTTTGACCGATGACTGTTGATAAAAAATGGAAATTTGAAAATATGCAACAATAACAGACAGAATAGGAGAGCTGAATGCTCATTTGCTGCATATAGAAAAATTCTTATAAACTAAATCACTTCACATATATCATTTGAGCTTGGCTCATATGTGTAAAACTGAAACTTTTATACTCTCTCAACAGAAATCACATTTAGAAATATAGAGTAATCGAATATAACTATCTTTACAGTCTAACAAAATCACCACTTTGTTTAATATGATTGTAATAATATGATGCGACTAATCAGGCAAGGTTTATTATCCAAACAACAAATTCAATAATTTAGGTACTTCAAATCTGATATCTGATAAAATATTTATGGATAGATCCATCACCAATTAAGATAAAAAACTATGATGAGTTACCCGATTTAGTAACCTTCCTGTTCACTCGCTCATAAACCATATTTAGCTGACATTGTTCTCAAATTCATGTTCACTGGGAAAGAAGATATCGCATGTACTGAAGTTTACAAATCTGTAATGTTGGTCAAGCGTGAACATTCAGTATAACTCGCAATTGATGAGCAATATCTTGTTCCGGTTGACACTTTTGAAACGGCCTGGTGAAGAACAGTGGTTGTGATGTTGTCTGCGTCCACCGAAGAGGCGGTTGGGGCAGAGTTGATGGAGATGGGGGCTCGGACCACTTACAACCAGCATATTGCTTGTCAGGTGTGGATGATTTTGAAGATACAGGGGACATACTGTGCGTTTTAGGACTCGAAGATAATGATATTGTCCTTTGATATTGGTTCAAATCTGGTGACTGCATTCTACATTTAAAATTTTTAGAACCTTGCACTGGACTTCTTGTTTTCGATGTGTTACACTTATTAACATACGTTCTAGTGTTATCACATTTGATTTTGCCATTACCTTCCACATTCCGTTTCGCCATTTGTGAAGCGAAACGTTTTTCGTACGTCAAACACATAAACAAAGAGTTCTAGTCCTTCTTGCATCAAATATTGATATATCATATAGTTATATAACAGGTATTCAAAAATGCTTATATCACAGACCTGAATGATGAATTTTGCATCCAAAAACAAGCTTCAGCCAAGAAACGATGGAAATTATTCAGGATCCACTTCACTTTGCTTTCACAAAATGGATGCTCCTGCTCGGAGATTGCCAAACAAAGAAACCACAGAAATAACAACTCGAAATCCAGCGATTTATCGTTCTTTGAGAACAAACTTTCGATATTTCACTATTTATCAATGAAGCTTATTAATTGCACTGACGTTCAAGGCAAATTTCAACAAACTGGCACCTGAGGACATCTTTATTTATCACAGCATTCCACACAGACTGCCTTACGACTAGAGACGACAAACGTAAACAAGTTGTATATAAATGGATTTCCGTTGACGGCTTTGCGCATAGCACTGCGCAGACATGTCTTCTTTTTCTACCTCTAACCTGAATGCAACGTTGCCGCTACACATCACGTAGCCACAAACTTCATCAAGAAAGGGGTGACATACAATGAAAAGAATGGGTCTTTTTTATTCTATCGCGGGGTCCTTAAGTCGTTATCTTGGTGGGTACGGCGCGGCGTAGCACAAAAACCAAATTCATATCTTCGGTAATTACTGATATTGTAGAAAATTTTCGAACAAGCAAATTTTCATAGAATGCATGCCTTTTTCGTAGAGTAGTATCAAGATGTTTTTAGACATCTAACATCTGGTAGTATGTAATTGATGACAGATGAAGAAACGTATCAATTAAATGTTCATTAATTTTTGTAACTGTGATTTTTATTAAGAAATTAATCAATTAGTACCTCACAATAAAAGCATATTTTGAATAACACTTCAGAAACATCAATCACTCTGAAGTGTAGGAATGTCCTTGACTTCAAATTCGAATTAAAATCAATCATATCATCCATTTTTGCTTATTACCATTTGAAAAATCTCAACTACCCATGGACATGACAAGTTTCGTAATTTCAAAAAAGAATTGACGAGTTCAAGCATTTTCCTGCAAACTAGAAAATACTGAAGATCGAATTTTGTGGAGTTCTTATAGAAATGAAAATAAAATTTTATTTTATTTCGAAAAATTTGAAAAATAATATCCGATCATTTTATTCGAGAAAAGAGCTGCTAGTATTTTTATTGAGAGATTACCTTGAAACTTTTTTAACAGTGGCAACGTGGCTGTACAACCTATTAATAGCTCACAGCTGTTGATCAAAACAACCAGTTTAGATTATGTCGCATACGCATTTACCCAATGGAAAAGTACAAAATAAATATTACAACAGTTTGTTTTCTACAACTCTTTATTTTAACAGTAGATAATGCAGATATTTATTTATGCACACAGTATTATTACACAAATCCTCAACCGTTCATTGCAATTTTGTTAAAAAATATCAATTTCGTTAGGTAATATTGATGCTCATTTTTCAGTGAACGAAAAATTTACATATTGGGTAATGGCGTCCGACTTTCTTTTTTTGGAGGAGACCAACTAAGTTGTTCTGCCAAAGGAAGAGTTGAATGTTGAATCGCACGTAGCATAGTCTTATGATTTTTTCAGAAAAACCCGAGATCCTAAATAAGAATGAATCATATATTCTCCGAATACTTCTCGTACATTTATTAAAACGTAAAAATGTATTATGTATCTATATTTTTCTGCTTATAACTTATCTTGCGGAAATTCCTGAAAACTTTGAATTCATCTAGGACAAATTGAATTTAGACAAAAAATAGCGAGACCTCTGATTATCTGATAAACGATTTGATAGTTCCATTAAAATAAAAAACGAAATTAAAATGGTTTTTAACTTTTTTACAATATCTTTACTGCATTATAACTATACCAGTTTTTTTCTATGGCGAGAATCATTTGTACACCTCAGTTTCGAACTTTCATTCATCTTCAGGCACTATAGCTATAAATGAGTACCTTATCTTATTATATACAGGGTGAGCAAAATTCGTTGTCTACTGATTTAATCTCGAGACCTATAGCAGCTAGAAGAAAACGGATGACACATTTTCTAGCTTATTTTTCCTGACTAATCCAAATCTGAAAACAGAACCGGTCTATAATTTCTAGATTTTGAGTTATAAATAAGATTTTGATGATTTCGAAAAGTTCTCATAACTTAGGTACTTGTCTTTGAAGTTACAGATCTAAAACTTGAACCTACTTTTATACGTACTGAAAAAATAATTTTTACCAATTCAAAAATTACAAATTCAGTAAAAAGTTCGCCTAATGATTCGAAGTGAAAAAATATTTTGAGCTCGTCAGTGGATTCTACGTAAAAAGTGCCTGAAGAAGGTTCAAGTTTCAGACCTATAACTTCAAATACGAAAAAAATTATGAGAACTTTTAGCAATCGTCAAAATCTAATTTTCTGCATTCTGCTATAAAGTCAAAAACGAAGAGTCGTAGGAGGCTACGGTTTCAACCATTCTCTGTTTCTCTGAAGAAGGACTCGGAAATGTGTCATCAGTTTTCTTCTAGCTGCTGTAGTTCTCGAGATCCCCTCAGTAGACAACGAATTTTGCCCATCCTGTATACAGAATGAATTCTGAAAAACGAGAAACAATTTTGTTTCTGACTCGTTCTGTTAAAAATTATTTCGAAATACGTGTATAATGAATACAAAACTGGAATACTTTTCAAAGGACGACCTGTTTGTATTTAAAAAAGCATCGATGACGTCACCACACAAACACCGTAAGTGGGCAATCACTGATGTAAAAATTTTCATCGAAAGTTCGACAATTAAATTCTATAAATATTTGAAGACAATAACTATTTAGTTAGGTTCCAATCTTTACGTGTTTATTTATGTTTTTGTATATAACAAGACAGGTATATAGGGAGGTAGGTACTTGACAGAAATTCTTCACAAATAAAGCTTTACAATACAAAATAAAAGCAGGTAGAGAGAAAATTTCATTATTGTAGGAATGGTGTTTTGTACCTACTTTATTTAAAAACGTTGAATAACGTTCACGGATATACAGGATGTTTCAAAAATACCGGAACGGCTAGACGGCATGTGTCATTCCAAAGTATCCGTATTTTTTCTGGCTACACGACTGTCATTTTGATTCTACACAGTTTATTTCTTTTTTCAAGCAATTACTCGAAAAATACCTAACCAGAAAAAAAAATTAATCAAATTATAAATGTATAGCTAATCTAGAGAAAAAAGTTTCATACTAAGTTTCCGTATTTTTTCTGGCTATACGAAGCACGAAGGTTACTCTTATTTTGACTCTACACAGTAGTTTATTTATTCGACATGTATTTGAAAAACAATTCAAAATTGAAAGTTTGTTTTTTGAAACCAAGCAATTATTCGAAAAATACCTAACCAGAAAAAAAACATATATAGCTTATGTTTTCAATCGAAAGGTTTCATTACTTCCCATTCCATTGACTTTTTTTCAGTTAGTTGTTTTTTTGAAAAAGTTTGGTTTTGAAAATCTGTTGTTTCTTTTTTGTTTCGTTTCCAATGAACTATGAGATACAATATTCATAAAATTTTGCTAAAAATAAAAATTAACTCAACTTCCTCAGAATATTATAACACATTATCTTCAAAAGTGGCTTAATTTTTCGATAAATAATAATAATTATCTTGAGATTACTTTTCAATTAGGTAAACGGTCATGCAATAAAGTTTCATTACGTTATTGCCTTAGAAGAATAGGTATGGTATGTATATTTTCTTCGAAAAATGTGAAGAAATCAAATCAAATTTAAATGAAGATTTTAAATGATAATGAAATGTGAGAAGTAGTTTACGATTTTTGGTACCGCCTCACCGTGAAATAGACATTAATATCTTATTTTACTGAACTGATGGTAAGTGCATGATATTCTGTTAATTAAATTTTTACCAGCTTCAGATCGGCTCTAGACAGCGTTAATATTTTGAGATATAGTATATTATCAATCCAGTGATATTAATGATATGTAACTACCGATTGACGTTTTTGTAAAAGTTGGATAATATAAAAAATCTTATCAAGTCTTATTACCAACCTGCAACTCGTTCAACTGCGTTGACATGGTTCCATTCACTATTACACTGAATCATTAAAAAAAAACGAATTAGAAGTTCATTCTTTGTTAATAACTAGAAATTTTGTTTTGTTAATTTGTGTTAACTTTCGTTACTTTACTCTTGTGTTGGGCACCATATGATTAAGTTATTTGTATGTGAACGTAAACGTATTATTAGGGGATACTTGTTTGGGAGTACCTTATTTCTGTTTGTATCCCAAAACTTGAATAAATAAATAAAATAAACAACTTGGACAATATTAGACTATATAACTTATATGTAACTATTATATTATTTTCAATAGAGCGGGATTTTATTGCTGATGATGATATTACACACAATTTAATGCCGAAGAATCAAATCAACTGGAAATATGTTTGCAATAATTTAAAATGCAGTTGATGTCGCTATCAAAATCTTGAAAGCTACTAGAAACATATTACAAGTTGGTTCGGTAAACTAAAAATATCCAAACATGTTTATAATAATCAAATTGGATCTTCAGAAATCTTGAACTTTGTCTGTGGTAAATTTTTTAATAACATGATTAAGTTCCCTCTATTCAGTAGCTCTTCACAATTTCTAAAAAAATAAAAAAGCACACTAAACCCTGCTGAGGTTCAATGTAGCAAGTGGTGATTATAACCTCAAAATTAAGGGCCCCTGTCTGAGAGAACGTGTTTGAGAAAAGAAGAAGATAACCTCAAAATTCTCACCTGCTCGTCTAGCTCCGTCACAAATTTTGCACGATTAATTGTTCAAATTGATTTAATAGACCATTCATATATTTCCATGAATAAATCATTTAGTTGTCAAACGGTTTCAGTAAAATTATTATGAAATGAGGGGTCATTTCAAATGCATTAAAATGGCACTTTATACTGAAGGGCTATTAAACAAATGTAGCTTTTAATACTTTTCCGATTATAACTAATCGCAGTAACCGAAATATCTAGGTGAGAATTAATACTTTGATGTTTTCCGTTGAGTGGTCAGTAATGTGGAATAGTAATCTCCGATTGTTGTTCTACCCTCATCCAAAAAATCAATCATGATTAATCCATGGCAATCCCAAAAAACTGAAGCAAGAACTTTTCCAGCAGATTTTTGGCCACGAAACTTCTTAGGTCTTGGAGAACCAGAGTGCCGCCATTCCATCGATTGTTGCTTTGTTTCTGGATCGTAGAAGGTAGAAATGTACCCAAGTCTCATCCATAGTAACAATTCGGTTTAAGAAGTCTACATCGTTTTCAAATCCAACGCGATGCTTCTACCCTTGCACGCTTTTGGTTCAAATATTTGGGAATCCATTTTGCAGCAATTTTTCTCATGTCCAAATTGACGTGAACTATATTATGATGAACGCGTTCGTATGAAATATTCAGTGCTTCAAATATCCGTTTTAGCCCAATTCGACGGTGTGATAAAATCATTTCATGAACTGCATCGATATTTTCGGGGACTGACACAGAAACTGGCCTTCCCGATCAGTCATCATCTTCAATGGAAAATTTAACTCTTTTGAAGCATACAGTCCAATTTTTCACGGTCGCATACGAAGGACATTGATCACCAAGGGTATTAAGCATATCTTGGTAAATCTGCTTACCTCCTAACCCTTTTAAATACAGGTACTTGATGATGGCTCGATACTCCAATTTTTCGATTTTCACAATTTCGGTGGACTTCTTTCTTTTAATTTATTGCGTAACCCTGGTTTACTTTTTTGACCTCAAACTTCACACTGAGACTTCTAATGAGTTTTTTTTGTTCGTTGCTATGATAACGCAATGTTTTTTTTATGCACTGAAATGGTCTAGGCTAACTAGATATCAATACATCCTCATACCCCCATGGGTGAGTTTAAAGTCACTATAGACCACTGTATTATTTGTGTTCTGTGCTGTAGACGAAGCTACAGTGACTATATACCCCCCACAGTGGCGACTTAGGCTGTCTCATTTTCTATTGGTTGATCCGCCATGTTTTGTCGGACGTCAAAATGACTGGTATTTGCCATTAACTCTAAAAGAACTGAAAGGGCCTCTTAGGTTTAGGTACCGAAATAGGACAATTCTGTCCAATTGAGACGGAAGATGTAGAGCAACCCATCTCTTTCTAATGGTTCGGCAACCAATCGAATAACCGCATCAGACGTCTCACTTGAACGCCCCGAGTTGTTTTTGTTTACATCGTTATAACCAATTGACAGAGCGCAGAGAGAGATAAATTGCTCTACATCTTCCCAGGGGCTTGACACTTCCTTACCCCCACCCCAAATACGGTTTTTAGTTCTGCAATCAATCGCTATGTGGCACTGCATACGAAAATATATATCATATTCTCCACAGATTACTGTATTCTGACATATTGGATTTGTGAACGCCAACAGACAACAGTGTCAATGTCAATATGCTTTAATGCAAATTCTTGTTTACAAACGAGATCTTATACGAGAGTAAATTAAAAATACCCATTTATTGAACTCGACAGTTTTATCAGGAAATCAATTTTCTTGTAAGAAATATTTGATTCAAAGAACCACGTAATTATAACATTAATCGTTTATACTTAAACCAATCCAACCAAACCCTTTAAAAATTGTGTTAATGGAAATGAAAGTCAAACTGTGTAGTCAGTTATTAAGCCACTCCGTGGGGTCAATGGTGAAGCTCATTTCTCAATGGGGTAAGTATTTTTTGAAACATAATAATACCAAAATTTATTATTTTTCTTTTTAGAAATCAAGCATCCGCTTCAGCTTCACAGAGAGGCTATCGACACTGCTGACGTTATAACTATTCTTGGATGAGTTATTTGATTCATTGAATGTATCCAGAGCTTGGACATCCACTGCGAAACTCTTAAAGAAGACGGTTAGTATTCAAACAGAACACAATGTTGTTTGGGAGCAGGCGATACAAATTTTCAACAGTATTTCATTTTATTGCCCTCGAAAGAAAAGATCCATTGTGGTGCCCACTTTGAAGAATATAGTGACAACATTGAACGCATTCCTTTACCTTACTCAAAAACTGTTCAATGATTATCACTTTAAATATATTCTCACTGGGGCTTTCAATCAAGATTGTTCAGTAAACTTTTTTGGGTACATTAGAGCACATGGAGTAAGGAATACTAACCCAAATGTTGAACACTTTATTTCATCATTCAAAACTTTAGTTATTAATAATTTCATGTCGGTGCATTCCTGGTGATCTAACTGTGAGGAAGATAAAACAGGGAGTCGTTGTTTAGAGACTTTGAAATCTTTCCTGCAGGAAAATATGAAATCCACATAGGTCTTTGGGCAACTAATTTTTTCTTTTCCGAATTATTCATGCATTCTAAGCTTTGGCATGCTGTTTTTGATTTCTATTGCCGACTCCCAACAAACATTGTGTCCTTTTTGGATAATGTTGAAGATTTCTGAACATATAATAATTTCGACCTCATTTCCTATGAACAATATTATTACTGATGAGGATAAATTCAGATGCATACCACCCGACGATATGAATATCGACAAGTGTTACGATCTGAATTGAGCTAGCCAGCTTGTCGATATTCATATCGTCGGGTGGTATGCATCTGAATTTATCCTCATTATTTTATTCATTGCCTCCCTGTTTAGGCGTGATCATTCTTTATTAATATTATTACTGTTTATAATTATTGTCTTACGAAGATATGTGACCCTATTGACATTTTACCTCTGCTCATATATTCATTGCCATAATTATAGCTTATGTATTTCCATATTTTTTTTTCCTGTGCTGGGTATATCAATATATGTATATTTTTCATGACAAGTTTTATTTCTCCTTAAAATTCGCCCTAATAATCCATATTATACTATCGACGTCTAAAATACCAGTGAATGGGCTAATTTAAATTTCGCGCCATGCGATTGCAGTTTCCAGTTATACCGACATTTCTCCCGGTTAGTTGGGTGGCAGCCGCATGGGGGCGCTGAGGGCGGGATAAACTGTATTTTGCATCGTAGAACGTGAGTGTCAGATCTATTCTACTCTGTAATCTGTGACATCTTCCCTTTCAGTCTTCCTCAGTTTGCCTGCATCCAGGTGCCGTTCCAGTTCTTTTAGAGTTCAATGGTATTTGCATAGAATTTCTAACATATAAATATTATTATTTCTATGATTATTTGTGTACATTCTTGACGAAACATGGCGGATTTTTGACAGTTTTATGACCCGTTGTCACCACTGTGGGGGGTATATAGTCACTGAAGTGTAGACGAAGCTTATTGACAGCGCCATCTGGCAGGAAAGAAGTCCAACTCAATTCAAATTCCTAAATCTTGGAGTGATAATGGCAGCATGTATCCATTTGTTCAAATTCTTAGATAGCAGGAACCGCATATTGAGTTAATCAAGCAGAGAGAGAGAAAGAGAGAGAGAGAGAGAGAAAGCGGAAACCGGACATCGAATTGATACTTTATAGTAAAGGTGGTCGATTTAGATCGTAACATTTGTTGATTTTATATCCACAACATTTCTTCAGTAGATCCATTTTTTACTTTTGATAGAAAAGAAAATATGAATACCCCAAATTTCGCATTGAATTGTGAAATATCTTTCCCCAGTGTTCATTCTCAGGGTTAATAAAAATCTCAACATAATATTTACCATTATTTATTCAAGAACAAAAAAGTTAAAAAATGTTAAATAAAACTAGCAGAATACTTCCATTTTATGCTGAAAAACGGTGCAAAAGTCAGTGGAAATTAATTTTAAAATTTTTATAAATTATGTACTATTACATAGGGCGTCCAAAACCTCTGCCTTGCGGTGCCGGCGGCGCCTCAGATTTCTTGTTTTTGATCGTTTCATCTACCGACAAAATAAGACAAGCGGCTTCAGTTGCTGCAGTCAGAGCGTTCACTTTAACGATTGCTGGTTCCCATACGCAAGTTTCGAAGTTATCATTGATGTCATCTTTACTAACATCAACTCCATACCAGCAACTTCCTTGTGCATGTTTCTGACGCAGTTTGTTCAGAATATTCGTTGCATCGAAACCTGCGTTGTCGCACAGTTGTCTCGGAATGATCTCTAGGGCTTTAGCTATAGCTCCGATTAAGAGTTGCTCTTTGCCTATAATCGACAAGAGATATCTTTGTTACGAATGCAATCAGATCAGATCAGAAAGAATTACTTAGCTTTAAGATTTGTGAAATTATGGACTGTCGAAGGTGTTAAAAACGAAAAATTTGAAAATTACCCATTTTCCGGGACATAGTTACATGTCACCACGGATACCAATAAAAAAACACCTTCTAGGTAGACTATCAACATATCAAGAATTTAAACGAACTACTCTTACATGATTATTCAATTTTACCAACAAAAACGTCAGAAAAGTCCCCATTCTGACCCCCCCCCTGCTGATTTTCTATAGATATGGCAATACAGCATAACAGGCCAAATATTTCAGGGCAAAAACTGCCACTTCCTTCATTCAGAGTAACTCGGATAGCGTAAGACTTTCTATCAGCAATTTAGGACATAAATTTTGACATTTCGACTCACCCAAGATGTTCTTCGAATGATCTCTCAGCATCTTCGACAATTCCATCTCTATAGCCCCCCCACCAGCTACGACAGCATCATTTTGGATGGTTCGTCTCACGATCATGATGGCGTCGTGCAGAGATCTTTCGGTCTCTTCCAAAAATTGCTCGCTACCTCCCCTCAGAATGATGGTGCTGGTTTTGGCGTTGGGACAACCCTGGAAGAAGTTGAAACGTTCCCCACCAATTTGGCGTTCTTCAAAAAGGTCGCATTTTCCAAGAACGGCATCGGTCAGATCGTGAACCGTGGTCAAAACAGCACCCCCACATGCTTTGAGGGTTCTCTTCAGATCTTCATCGGGTACACGACCGGCACAGAACATGTCTCTGAAATTCGTACATAAATATGTGGAAAATTTTTTTAAAATCACACGATTGCATATTCAGTACATTCAGAGGCCTCTAAAAATATCCAAAATATCAGTTAAAAATAACTGATATTTTGAAAAATGTTCTACAAAACTTTATTTTTTTCAAGATATCGCCATCCATATCACAATGACAATGAAGTAACAAGCATTTGGGAAGAACCCATTATCAAGTAGGCTATGGAATTTTGACAATTCACAAAAACATCAAATAAGTACCAAATGTCAACTTTAAAAATTCTATGGCCTACTTGAAACCAAGTAAGTAGAGAGAATGAGAAATATCTCAAGAAAAATGAAGTATTTGTTATAAAAGCCTCTTTTCATCATGACAAATATTGCGAATTACTTTTGTTGGAAACCGTGTCAATTTCTAATGTATGGAGTAATTGTATGGAGCAATTGTCGAAAAATGCATCTGCAATTTTCCATGATTCCGATGTTAGCATTAATTACTTACCTGTCTGCAAAGAATTGAGTGGCTACATCTCCAATTGGCAAATTAGAAAGAACAACATTAGCCCCGGAATCGTGAATTTTTTGGAGTTTCTGATAGAGTATGTTCCATTCGGCATCTACGATTTTTTGGTATTCCTTAACATTATCAACGCGAACTTCTGCATTGTCTCTTTCGGCTTTCAACTCCAACTCGATGTGCAGGAGAGCGATTTTACAGTTTTTGTATGTCTTTGGCTGCATCTCAAAACCGGCATATGAGAATGTTTTTTTGAAAGCTACTCCGGCAACCAACAATGATTCTTCTAAGCCTCCTCCTTGAACCTAGTTTAGATAAAATTCGCACTTATCGATTATACTTTCAACTAGCAACAATTACATTGAAAGTTTTTTTTTAACATATACAGATCCAGATTATCAATTTTTATTTCAGCATTAATTTTATACTATCATAACTTAGGAAAACCTAACCTCAAAATTATTCATCCATTCTTCATCATTTACTCATATTTCTCGCAATAACTGAAAACCTAAATTCCTGTTTTGAACCACATTCAAAATGATGAAAAAAATCAATGACAAAAATAGCTTATTAGTAATCTTGCAAAGCAAGAAAACTAACCTTCTTTATCCCAATCATGTTAAGAGGCAATAGTTCATCTAGGATCAGTACAGCATCAACTACCATTTTTGAGAAGAATTTCCTCTGCTGGTTTATCAACTTGGAGCTCATTGCTGTAGCAGCACATTTCTCCAATAACGAACGGAATTCATCTGCATTTTGCTTATTTATTTTAACTGCTAATTCATTAATTCTCGTCAGACACAGTTGTAAAGATCTCCTCATAGCTTTGATTATAATTCTAGGGTGTACACCCTCTTCCACGAAAGGTTTAATTTGTTTCAAAAATTCACCAGCTAATAAAACAACGCTAGTTGTTCCATCGCCTACTTCAGCATCCTGTGATTTGGCAATATCCACCAATGTTTTAGCGGCGGGATGAACAATATCTAATAGTTTCAAAATAGTTGCGCCGTCATTGGATATAGTAGCTTTAGCATGTGCATCAATGATCAATTTATCCATACCCCTAGGACCAAGGGTGGTTCTAACTGCATCAACTATGGATTGGCAGGCATTTATATTTGAAATTAGTTGAGGTTTGCCTTGTGATGAATCTGTTCCTTCTCTTAGAAGAACAATTTGTGGTTGCTATAAATAAATAAAATAATTTAGAAAACCGGGTGGCGGAGCATGTGGTTATGGTTAATTCATCATCAAACACGAATTCATTTGCATTCTCCACTCACCATCATCTTGATAGTTGAAAATATGAAAAGTCGATCCTAAAAATGACAAAGCTGAAGTTTTCCTGGAAATATTCACAAAATTTATTTTCAATTTCAAGAAAGAATGAATTTCTGAAATTTATGCAGCGCAGCAGCGCTCTCTAGCCATAAAAAGTGAAGCTTAAAATACTCGGATTCGCAGAATCAGGATTCGGCTTTCCAGATCCGGATCCCGGATACTGAGCATAGATTAGAATGAATAAATTATATTCAAAAATTTTCATTCAACCAACCAAATTCAATTTCAATTAATACCAGTAGGTAAAGAATGAGCTAGTTTTAATTCAATACTGACCGAAATTCAAACCCGAATACAGCTGTTGATTTCCAGTATAAAAACAAAATTTAGGTACGTGCGCCATCTGTACTCTAATAGTGGAAATCAAAATTATAGAATTAGGCAATCCAATCACCTGTCAAAATATTTCAATATGGCGGTCGGTTGGCAAACAACGTTTGTTTACCTTTCGTAATTTGGAACTTTTGGAAGCTTTTTTTCAATATTTGACATTGATTGGTGTTAAATATCGTTTAGTTTTTTTGATATATATAGTGAATAGTGAGAACTAAGTTTTATTCCGAAAGAAAAATGCCTGTAACAAGTATTATGGTTAATTGTGGAAGTCGTGCAGATCAGTACCATAAGGATTTTTTCGTATACCTACTGTGACAAAATCTGTGCATTACCTACATATTAACGAAGAAGGGATATGTGGTTAGCAGCTCAAGAGAGAAGATCTGACTGAATCAATTATTAGGAACCAAGGAGTATGTAGCAGACATTCCATAACGGGTAGGTACCTAAGAAGAATATCTATGTGTCTGTATTCATATACCTATAAGTGAAACTGAATATACAGTGATTTCTTTCGAATACGTTTTTATAAAGGTTTAATTTACTAAAAATATGTAAAATTTTCTATTAATTTTTTAGTTTAACGAAGGAAGTGATCTGGGTGATACAGAGCAAGCAGGGCAAAGCAGATTGAGAGGCTGTGCTGAACAAACAGACTTGACAATGACCATGTTAAGTACACAAGTTGAGCAGCTCAACTTTGCCACCAGAAAAATAGAAGACTCAGAAAAGAAAGTTGAAAACACTCCTCGGTGACTAATGGACAATATCAATAATGTATTTTAGTGGAAGTATTATTGTGGGTCCGATCATAAATTCATCAAAGCAGCTATTTTTCCAGAAATAGAATCTCACATTTCATCAACATCAACAACGGTAATTAGTCCTAACAATCAAATGTTACTCACATTAGTAAAATTGACGTATGTATGTTTGAATAATAAAAATATTCGAGAGAAACTCAATTGTGTTGATCTGCATTTATTTACTATACTAAAAACATATACATAGATATATAAATTTTATTGTACTTCAGTAATTAATGAATACAGTGCAAGCAAGTTTGCATGATTTATTTCCATTAATGAAATCGAACGATACTTACACCAAAATGGTAATATTCAATGAAGAAATTATAGAGAATATTTTGATTATTTGACAAAAGGTCCTACATAATGAAAAGGATCCACACAAGTTCTGTAAAAAAAACAGCGAAGAGAATTAGGTGAAAAAGCACCAATGATGTTATGCTCTGAACTCACGAAACCCATAATTATTGAATTTCAATTCATGCAAGGCAAAAAAAACATTTTCTAAATTATATATTGAATGAATAAGAACGTGACCTTAGTGTATATACATTATCTATAATAATATTCATCATTTTTTTAAGAAATTTAAGTGAAACACAAATCTCTGCTTGCCAACCAAGCGCCATATTTGACAGTTGAAAGTCACGTGGTCAGGATTCCCTAATTAGATTAGGGGCCGGTTGCGCAGATGCTATCTGATCTGCGTTAATTATTCATAATTTTACTGTGAAAATATCTTATAATTGAAATATTCCTATAAATAACGTTAGTTTTGAAAGTTTTGGATTTTTAAGATCTACACTGAGAGGATATCTATCGATTCTTGGAATAATTTATGAGGGGGAACAATATTTTCGAAAGTATCCTCGAAAAACCTAAAATTCCTTATGATTTGAACCAGAATATCTTCCTATCCTGTTCTTTTGAAACGGTTGATAGAAGACATTACCTGTAGCACCCTGTATGCTAAATGATCTGAGTAAGATTGGATGATTTATGGGCTTATAAAAAATTAAACAATAACAAGTAAAAAATATATTTATTCAAAATTTTCAGTCTCTAATAACGTTTTAATTCTTTCTAAACCTTCATATATTTTAACGAGCGTATTCTGCTCAGTCAAATCTGTACTAAAAGATAAAGAAACTCTATAACACTCTTTGTAAAGCTTTATCAATCCATGTCGAGGCAACTTATCCATAGCATACACCTTCAATACTTTCTTCATGACATGTTGAACCTTCGACATAAACAACTCCAATAGTAGCGGGAATGATAGTTTATCTTCTCCATCCGTATGAACCATAGAAAGGTCCTCGGGTACTATTTTTGCTTCCCCATTCAATATTAGCCGAATCATGTCGTTCATCTCACAAGACAACCTCACACATTCATACAGGCTTTCCATAACCTGTCTGAGTTGAGTAGCCCCTGAAAATTAATAAAAAATACATCGTAAAGGGAATTCCATGTGCACTTCATTGATATAAAGGTCTTTCATTTATTAGCCTGGGAATTGATAGCTCACACCATATGACATAACAATTTCGATAGAAAATCTACAGAGTGATAGTTTTCTAACCAACATTGTAAATACGATAATCCGATATCTTTGTTGTACTTACTTTCAGATGAGACTTCATGCAATCTGAACAGTTTTAGTTGAACTCTGAAATAAGGGGCTGGTCTCCTAATTTCCAAGTAATATTCAGCCAGCCATGTGTAATCACGAATCGCAAGACTGTACATCTTCTCTTGCTCAACCCGATCATTGGATTCCAAGAAAATTTTGTGATGTAATTCGGCCATTTTCGATTTGATAACATTCATTCTTTGTCTGCATTGTTGATACTTGCCATGATCCTTTATATTTTCACAACTATCCCATGCCATCTTCCAAGCCGATAATATTTTGTACCTGTGTTTCGCCATATTCTACAAGATATTGAAAAAACAAATCAGTTTCACATTTTTGCATCGACTGATATTGATCTTTGAAGGGGTGTTTCTCGAATTTATTTTGCCATTTGTTTTATATTAAGGGTTGAATACACAAAAGAAATGAGTAGCCGAGTCATTTTGCATTGAAACTGGAATCCCTTTTGAGCACAGATGAATCGATTTTTGTAAAAAAATATCATATATACTTACAGCAGCATCTATTGAAAGATTTTCTTGCATTGCACAAGCCTCCGAGTATAAAGACAGAGACAATTCCCAATTTATACTATCCCAAATAATTGGATTTGTATCTCTTTTTCCCAGAATCTTCAATGCTTTCTTGAAATATTCGTTGCATTTGGCATAGCAAGCTCTTTCCTCTGAAATTAATGGACGGCCAGGGGAGTAATAGGAGTAGGCCAGGACTCTATACATGTGGGCAAGATTTGTGTTGAGAAGAGCCACGTTTTCCTTGTCTCCAATTTTTTCAAAGACTTTTAACGCCTTCAATAAGTAAACTTCTCCCTTCTTTGCCCATTCGCCTATCTCTCTGCCTTGAAACCTTTTGGCGTAATGCAAGAAATAGGCTCCAGCTTCATTCAGGGAGTTTCCCAACCTGAAATATAGATCGTACAAACCCTCGTTTTTGAATTATTTCGTTTCATTTGTTACATTTCTATAGGCTGTACAAAACGTTGAAACTAAAACTGCGATCTCCATTTTCTGCGGAAGCATCCCTAATATCTAATGCTAGAAAACTGAACCACCTGCTCTACATGACCCCTTTATCTATTATAATAGAAGCGGTAATAATCATTATCGATATAATAAAAAAAAATGTATTCCATAATTTTAATTATGTTCATCGCATCTTATCGAATTCATTGTTAGAAATAAGTAGTGACTAAGATACACTGCGCAAAAAAATTAACGCACATTATGGAAATCTCAAATTTATTCTACAACTGATGGTGTTCTCAATGATAATTATTTTCATCAGAATTATGCATGCATATGTTATCCACTTTCAACGGTTTTCTTCAATACAGATGTTTTTTCCCAGCAGGAATAAAAAAAGATGATATTATCAGATTTTGAATGTATTGGATCCATTCTAAAATCAGTTGTTCTCGATCAATTCTAGTGATCAATAGTTTCTCTTTCTTTTGATTTTCTACACTCGATCGCTATGCAACGCGAAACACGCAATTTGACCCAAGAGGAATGTGCCCAAGCGGTAGTTTTGCGAGAAAAAGTGTGGACATACACAAGAATTGCAGAAAAGTTTGGAGTTTCCCATACAAGTGTGTCCAGAATGTTGCAGCGATTCAGGGAGACAGGTATGAATGTCTGAAGATCAGGACAGGGTAGACCACGGGTAACAACTGCCATTCAAGAACGTTACTTGAGAGTTTCTTCGTTGAGACAACGGTTTGCAACCGCTCGCCTCCTTCAAATTCAGCTTGAGCAAATTTATGAGGTGCAAATCGGCACTCAGACAATAAGAAATCATCTCAGAGATTATGATTTAAGGCCTCGTGTCGCGGCAAGAGGCCCAGCTCTTACCCCAGCCCATCGAAGGGCGCGTTTGGATTTTGCGAGAGAGCATATCCATTGGGAAGAGGCCGATTGGGAAAGAGTTCTCTTCACAGATGAGTCTAGATTCTGCCTCTACTATTGTGATCGACGTTCCCTTGTATACAGACGTCCACATGAAAGATATGCTCAGTGCAATTGCCTGAATACTACTGGTTTCGGGGGAGGATCGATTATGGTATGGGGTGGAATATCTTTGACTGCTCGCACAGACCTAGTGGTTGTTGATAATGGAGCTATGAATGCTGATAAGTATATAAGGAACATTCTTGAAGAGCATATGTAGTGCCATTTGCCCCATACATTGGTGAAAATTTCATTTTTATGGACGATAATGCCAGACCCCATCGTGCGCGCATCGTTCAGGAGTAAATTGAAGAGGTTGAAGTCTCTCGAATGGAATGGCCAGCAAGAAGTCCAGATCTCAATCCGATTGAGCAGGTTTGGGACAACCTCAATAGAAGGCTGAGAAGTTCAGAAAATCATCCAGCTACTCTTAATGACTTAGGAATCCAACTCGGAGAAATCTGGGAAGGATTAGATCAGAACATTTTAAGATCACTCATTTTGAGTATGAACCGTCGTTGCCGATCTGTAATTAACGCAAGGGGTGGAAACACCAAGTATTAAATCACTTATCAGCATTTCAGTATTTTGAAAATTGTTCATTTCTCTTCTTTCACATAAGATTCGGTGAAATCCTGAATTTTCTTCCATTTAATGTGTCTTGTTTCGTTCAAAACCTTCCCGAGAGAACATAAAAAATAAGTTATAAAGTCAATGTAGAGTTAACTTTCATTAAAATTGAGATTTTCAGAATGTGCGTTAATTTTTTTGCGCAGTGTATTTGTACGAGTCAAAGACTCCCCCTGTATAGAGAAACAATTCTACATCCTTTTGAGAGAAGTTTATGATATAGACAAAGAACCAGTGCTACCAAATGTACCCCAAGAGATTGAAGCTGTTGTTGAGAATAATAAAGCTTGTATAATACTGAAATTAAGCTTCTTCAACACTCGAGAGATCCACCCAATAAACCCAGACGTAGTTCATCTAGATAAAGAGCTCATCAATGAAATTTTTGTGAACTCACCTCTTCAGCATATTCTCGGTTTCGCACACTTTCAAGGCCTCTTCATAGCACAACACAGCCCCGTTCAGCACCCCTTCGGGATTTGAAAAATCGCAATCGTACACGCACATCAGATTGGGGGTGCGAACCGTGCCGCCGTTCGGTTCTTCGTCGTTCACTATCTGCTTCAACATCTCTGCCTCCTTGACGGTGTGGGTCGATATGTTCTCCGCGAAAACCCGCAAATCGTTTCCCGGCTCCTGCGACTTGAGGTATATCCTTATGCAGCAGTCCCCAGCTCGCCCGAGCAGGCAGTCCTCGTTGAACTGTATGGACCCCCTCAGTTTTCGCATTATGAGCGAGCATCTGGCCAGCAACCTCAGGTTCCTGAAGCAGATGTCGTATTGGTCGTTGCCGAAGTAGTATTCAGACAGCGTGCCGAAGACGAGCACGGCCTTTTCGTAGAGCAGTATCTTCAGGTGGGTTTTCCAGGACATGCCGTCCTGTCTCGTATTTTTTTCCTTCCAGGTGGGTAGGGGTTCGGTTTTTTTGTTGTTCACCACCAGTAGGGTCGGTTCGCTGGGCTCTTGTTTCTTGGCTTTTTTCTTCCTAGATTTGGACGCTGAAAGTTAAAGGGCAATAATTCATCGTTGACTTCTAAACTGTTCGTGATTTTAATATACTTAATAGAGCACAAGAAGGTAAGATCATGACATAAAAAGAATCAGTTGATGGGGAGACGAACAATGAAATTAATACAATTTGAATTTTTTTGAACTTTGTCCTTGATGAACTTCTCTCACTCCAGGTTTATTTCTATTTGGTAATAAAATTTAAGGTCTTTTTCCCAACAGGATATGCTTTTACAAAAACCATTTCAATGTAACCTTTAACGAATCTGAAACTCTACATTTTTTTCGAGGAAATATTGAAACCAGTGCATGGGTACACCTAAATACAAAAGAATATATATACAGGGTGTATTTGAAGGTGAGACTTTTTTTCAACAGAAGGTAGAACTGGTCAGAATGAAGCGTTTCACCAAAAATCACCTATACAAAACTTTCAAAATGACAAAGTTGAAAAAAAAAATTGAAAATGATTACTGAAATAGATCCCAATACGACCCTAGACCGTTTGTTAGCTGAATTATCGCAAAGCAATGGAAAAAATTTACCGATTCGACCATATTGTTTCGTTTAGGATATTGGCTCGTTCGATATTTACGTGGTAATGAAAATGGAAATTTAGGATAGCCGAATTGTTCTCATTATTTTTTAGTAACTTACACGATTTTATGAAATGGCTCATTTCGATACCAACTGACAGAAAAGACTTAGGACACAAGTGTAAAAAATAGAATAATACTTCAAAATCTCACCTATAAAATTCGTCTAAATTATTCACGAATTTTTTCACAATGCGCATCACAATCTTCTTGTTCGAACATTCCAACAATCGTCGTAAAAATGAGATGAAATGGGGAAACATCATAGCACTTTTTCAACATAACTGACATAAGCACTTTCAAGAAACTGCCTCGATTTTCTTCATTTTTTTTTCACCCTAAATTGCACGATACAACAATTATGATTCTCTTAAAAGTGAACTGATGTATCTAATCCGATGAACTTGGTACTGAACCATTCATTGTCCAGCCATATGTTTATGTTTTGTTTCGTTTTTGAGATACCTTCCACAGTCCCGTACTTGAAATTCAATGAAATTATGTCAAACTTCTAGGGGTTGTATCTCAGCCATCTTGGATATTTTATAAAGACAATTTTTGGTTGAACGACTTATTTTGACGAGTTCTACCTTCTGTTGGAAAAAACCTCACCCTTTAAACCACCCTGTTTATATAAAACAGGGTGTTTTTACGCGAATCCTTTCTCAAACACAAGTTTAAGAGGAAATGCTTGGTCAATTGATAAAAGAATGAAAATGGAAATCTTTTTACCTTTTTTAACGACGCCTTTGTCAGCTGATGCATCCTTATGATTGGTTTTATCGTTTTTATTAGGTAAAGATTCATTGTCATCGTTCAGATCGTTGGTTTTATTTTTATCTTTATTTTTTTCATCTGCCTGATTTACATTTTCGATGGCACCACTCACAGTATCTGAAAATTAATCAACAAAAAACTGAATTTCTACCTGAAATTCACGAAACCAAGTCCGCTACTTTTAGTGAAGCATTGCAAGTTTCATTTTTCTGATAGTTCATCTATTTAGATCTTATTTTAATCGACTAAAACTATAACTTCAGCAATAATTGTTCTAAGATAATATACAGGGTGAGTCTCGTACATATATTATAGCAGTAGATTCTTGAGGTAAAAAAAAACACTTTTTTCCCAATTGGCTCTATTTAAAAAATACAGGCTGTTGAAAAAGCATAAAAAATTTTATTTTTAGTTTTATCTCACAAACGGTGAGAACAAAATGAATTTCGGAATATAGTTTTTCACTTATTTGATTAATCTTTTTCGAAAACAAGATATCACCCACGTCTTCCAGTTTTCTCCTTATGACCATTACGAACCATAAAAATACCGAAAATTCAAAGAATCTAACTCTTGAAACTAAATTGGACGCTATATTATAAATATTTGTACGTTTTGTAAGATAAAAGTATTCTTCATATTTTCTCGTATAATGCGCCGTTTTCGAGTAATTTGATGTTCAAAAATTAAAAAGTATCTGTAAATTAGAAAAACTGGGTACTTTGGCTGAATACAACTCTCTGTTTAAAAGATCCACAGATGTGTAGTGTCACAGATTTATTGTCTCTCTATTAAAGTACAAAATATTTGTACTAGTCAAAGACTCGCCCTGTATATTCATTCAAATTTCCACAATATGATATATCAAGAATGACAGAAAAGATTTGTGGAAACTGTTCCTGTGTCATACTGGCTTCGAGTACAGCGATCCACACCCAAAGAAGTATTCACTTCAGAAAGCTTCAGAAATTCGGTAATTTAGACGTTTACCAAACGCAAATATGAACAAATCTGCGTCAGATTGGCAAAACAGATAAAAATGAGGTAGTACCGATTCAACCTTGAAATATATCTATGAATATATTGATTTAAATTAAGGGTGTTTCAACTATTTTTTAGGGCAGAACTTCAATGAGAGTCAAATTGTATTAAAGCTCTATATATTTCGTCAACTATCGTTGACTTCTTCAGGAGCAACTGGAAAATACAAAGATCTCATAACAAAAGTTCAAATTCTCTTAGCTAAAACTTATTATAGTTTTTTAAAGCAAATCGGCACAAAAAGGTATACCATGCAAGTATCATAATCTGCTCACCTTTTTTGTCGCCATTCAATTTCTCATATCCCATAGGTATTGGTTCTGAGCTCCTGGCAGCTGGCATTCCACCTCCCATCGGCACTGGTTCAGTCGTTTCGTCAGAGAAGTACTGCAAGCAATTCAGACCTCTTTGTATGTTAGAGAGTGCTTTCAAGCAACGATAGTCTGCACCTCCCTCTATTGGGGGAGGAGGTTTGAACGAATTCTTATGTTCTTTGGCTTTGGTGAACTCCAGATCCAAAAATTTTATGGCTTCTTCATTGGGGTCTTCATCGTCGCTTTCAAACGGATCTTGATCTTGGTCTTCTATAAAGTAGAAATAGATAGATATGCAGGGTGTGTTGTTAGGTGGTCTAACACGCAGAAACTTATCAATCAAAGATTTTCCTAAGTTTGTTGAGATGTCAATGATTCTTGAAGCGACAAATACACTGCGCAAAAAAATTAAGCCACATTCTGAAAATCTCAATTTAAATGAAAGTTAACTCTACATTGACTTTATAACTTATTTTTTATGTTCTCTTGGGAAGGTTTTGAACGAAACAAGACACATTAAATGGAAGAAAAATTCAGGATTTCACCGAATCTTATGTGAAAGAAGAGAAATGAACAATTTTCAAAATACTGAAATGCTGATAAGTGATTTAATACTTGGTATTTCCACCCCTAAGTCATTAAGAGTAGCTGGATGATTTTCTGAACTTCTCAGCCTTCTATTGAGGTTGTCCCAAACTTGCTCAATCGGATTAAGATCTGGACTTCTTGCTGGCAATTCCATTCGAGAGACTTCAACCTCTTCAAGGTACTCCTGAACGATGCGCGCACGATGGGGTCTGGCATTATCGTCCATAAAAATGAAATTTTCACCAATGTATGGGGCAAATGGCACTACATGCTCTTCAAGAATGTTCCTTATATACTTATCAGCATTCATAGCTCCATTATCAACGACCACTAGGTCTGTGCGAGTAGTCAAAGATATTCCACCCCATACCATAATCGATCCTCCCCCGAAACCAGTAGTATTCGCGACACGAGGCCTTAAATCATATTCTCTGAGGCGATTTCTTATTGTCTGAGTGTTAATTTGCACCTCATGAGTTTGCTCAAGCTGAATTTGAAGGAGGCGAGCGGTTGCAAACCGTTGTCTCAACGAAGAAACTCTCGAGTAACGTTCTTGAATGGCAGTTGTTACCCGTGGTCTACCCTATCCTGGTCTTCGGACATTCCTACCTGTCTCCCTGAATCACTGCAACATTCTGGACACACTTGTATGGGAAACTCCAAACCTTTCTGCAATTCTTGTGTATGTCCACCCTTCTTCTCGCAAAACTACCGCTTGGGCACATTCCTCTTGGATCAAATTGCGTGTTTCGCGTTGCATAGCGATCGAGTGTAGAAAATCAAACGAAAGAAAAACTATTGATCACTAGAATTGATCGAGAACAACTGATTTTAGAATGGAGCCAATACATTCAAAATCTGATAATATCATCTTTTTTTATTCCTGCTGGGAAAAACATCTGTATTGCAGAAAACCGTTGAAAGTGGATAACATATGCATGCATAATTCTGATAAAAATAATTATCATTGAGAACACCTCCAGTTGTAGAATAAATTTGAGATTTCTATAATGTGCGTTAATTTTTTTGCGCAGTGTATTCAAAATCTCGTATTAATTGCAAACATAACAACTTCAAAAAAAACATTGAAAATATTAAATAATTAATTTGTTTTTCATAAAACTAGAATTTATCAATCTAAACCTGCACTTACCGTTGTCAAACTTGGGTGCCTCTGGATTTGTCGTGATAGGTAAATAGATCTCAGACAACATGAAGTAGGAAGATGTCACAATTTCAGGATATTTATCTTCCGGTAGTAGTAATATACAGTTCTCCAAGAGCATTTTAATGACCCCAGTCTTCTTCCTTTTGGATTTCATGAAGTTCCTCGCGACTCTGTACAGCAACATGGCAACTGGGATGGTGAACGGATTTTGCAATTTGTCGTTCTGCGGAACCAGACAGGTCAAGTCGTACAACTTTATCACATCTTCTTCCTTATCTTTGAACAACCAATATGTGTGTCCGGCTTTCGTAGCGTTGGTTTTCAAGAAAGATAGGATGTTTTGTGCTACATCTTTGATTATTTGAGGGGAAAATTTCGAGTTCTTCAGTTGCGGCAAGTCTTCGGTTTTTATAAGTTCGTATTTTTGTACGAATCCATTAAGATGGTAACACATCACCACTTCGGGAACATTAGACATCAAGTTGTCTAGCCAATAATCGATACCCGTCAATATATTGATGGGTTGTTTCATATCTCTCAGTCGTAAGGAGATACAGGGATATTCTCCACCTCCAAAAATAGGCATGTCGGTACCTGAAAAAGTTATTAATCGGAACATAATTTTACTTGCAAATACCGCAGCCATCTGGCAGGTAACAGGATCCAACCCAATGATAGCATCAGTTATTTCTTCTGAAATTATACTGTTTCTCACTTACCTAAGAGCATTTCTATGTCTTCGAATGTCCACACTACATTGCGGTTGTATTTGTCGTCGAAACTTGAGTCAGGAGCTTCCACATCAGGAGAAGGATTAGGCAGCACAGGATATTCAACACTTCTAGAACCATGTGTTTGGTTCACTTCATTTTCTATCATTCTTTCACTTTGTTTCATATCCAAGCTGTGATACATAAATTTCGAAATGAGGCTCCTATGTTTCAGGGCTTCCCTAGAACGATCTTGCGCATACAAACGCCTTTCATTTTGGAGAGCCTTGGTACTAAGATTTTTCAAAACAAAATCACGTAACCACAAGAATAGTCCATCTGTTCTAGTAAAATTCTTATAGATATCAAAGTTATCTATGAGTAATGTATTTCCAACTCTATGTACAAACATACTGACTACGTCTTTAGTGTAGGGAATTTTCAGGAGTTTCTTTATATTCTCTGCATCAGATATAACATCCACGTCTCCTACACAATCTGGATACAACTGGGCCATCCTGAAACTGAAAATCACTGTTGAACAAATGGGTACAGCCCACATAATAAGCAATGATGCATAAGAAAGTAGTGCTAATTCTAAGCAATCTCTAACATAAAAATCAACTAAACTTCTCATTCAAAAAACCCTTTCACATCAATGACAATTAAGAGATTTATCCGAACACCTTCCAACTATTTCCTATACTTACCTAGCAAAGCCTTTATGTGTCAATGTGAAAGCCTTTTGCAATCCATAGGAGTCAGCTGAGCTACTGAGCCAATGAGCAGGTGGTAAATTTAAATTAGTATTACATTGTAATTTCACATATTCTGGTGGCCTAGGTACAGAATACTTCACAACTGCTCTGGATTTTATCTCAGCATTTTCCATATTTCCGACCGATTCACTCTGCTGTGCGTTTTCCTCTGTTGGCTTTATTTCAACTCGCTCATCTTTCTCTCTTTGTTCAGGCTTTTCACTTTGTTTGTCCTCTTGATTTTGCTCATGCTTTTCATTCTGTTCGTCCTTTTCATTGAGCTCATCCTTTTCATTTTGCTCATGCTTTTCATTTGTCTTATCCTTCCCATTTAAATCTACCTTTTTATTTTGCTCATCCTTTTTATTTTTGCTAATGTTATCCTCATTTTCAGTAACAGTCTTTGAAGTTCCTACGTTCTGATTCCTTTTTCTCTTTCCCTTCCTTTTAGACACTTTCATTTTATAAGATCAACTGAAAATTGTTCACTTAAGAAGCTAATATCAATATTTCACAGTAATATTCTAGAACATTCTATAACACATGCGTTAAATAATAAACAAATTTTACTATGATGAACTAACACTTAACTACATCACTCAAATATTTTGCAAAATACATTTAGAGAGACAACCAAAATGTTTTCGAAAAATGAGAAACCCTTTTTTTACACTTTTTTTTTTCTTGTTTCACAACAGATGTAAAACTAGGTTAGAGAATATGTTATGATTGTCGAGCACTACGAAACATATAAACTATTGAGAAAAGATTTATTCAGAGCTCAAATTTAGAAAGAGAGAAATTTTTGCGAAAAAGTCAATTCTTTAATTTGGCAAAAACAGTTTTCTCCCACGCAATACCGCCTTTTTTGGTAAAATGTAAAAATACTGAAAATGAAAAGTAGTTAAATGGTTTCCGTCATCTGTCTGTGGTCAAAATTCAAAAACTTACATGTCATTTTCGCCTTTTTCAAACTAAAAATAATTATTATAATTAATATCAATAGATTATTACAAATGCCTCATTATCCTTAAGTATATATGAAGTGTAATGTATCAAGTAGTTTGGTATGGAATTTTGTGCACCCTTTTTATTCTTATAACCTCTTCATATTCGAGGCGTAAGATACTACAATCAAATACTATTTTTTTTATATTATTACACTGAATTTTAGATGATAGATTTTTTTCTGATGGAATATCAACCGCTGAGATTATAGCAGGAGATGTATTCTTTGAAATAACAGATCCTGTTGAATTAGAATATACCTATAGAGTGAGACCTGCAAAAGATTTTGGTGCTCCATTTGTAAGTGGTCATGCTATTGCTGATTATTTGCCTATCATCAATGAAATATTTTAGAATGAGTCTTTTATTCTGAAAAATGCTGCCTTAGTACCAGTGAGTCCCAGATATGCCTGTCAAAATATAAACAACCAAAATGATGTAGAAGGAAATGTTGCTTTTATTGAGAGGGGGTAATTTTATATTTATAATTAAAACTACTTTTTTTCCCAGATAACAGATAGCATCTTTTAATCTTCTTATCTATATTATAAATTTTAGGGAATGTTCGTTCAAGAGGAAGACATTGATGGCGGAAAAAGCAGGAGCTAAAGCAGTTATAATAACAGACATCAACAATGCCAATGAAGAATTCTTCATAGAAATGATAGATGATGATGGTGAAGAAGACGCTAATATCCCTGCTGCATTTTTGATGGGAAAGAATGGCCTTATGATAACAAAAACCTTAGAGAGGTTACAAAAGCAATATGCAATAATAAACTTACCAGTGAATTTGACTTTTACACCTATTCACAAAATGAACCATCCTCCCTGGCTTGGCTGGTGAAATGAATTTGTTGTTTGTTAATTTATTGATTTGTAATCTTCTTTCCTGTTAAGGTTTACAAATAACTACTACAAAGTTAACAA
This sequence comes from Coccinella septempunctata, assembly GCF_907165205.1. NCBI lineage: Eukaryota > Metazoa > Arthropoda > Insecta > Coleoptera > Coccinellidae > Coccinella > Coccinella septempunctata. The sequence continues at coordinate 22,097,764 of NC_058196.1, forward strand.
CAAAAATTGTGTTTTAATTTATCAGAAAGTAAACAAATAGGTTTTGTAATGACAGACCGCCTCTATAATAGTACAGTACATTGGATTAGCAGTCCCATCGTTACAAAGGAGACTTTGCAGTGGGATGTAGGTTAACCAAATTGAGAGTTGCTCTAGCGTCATTTTGAGCACGCTTTAACAACAGCAACAGCTTTAAGAGATTTTAATGTAGTCCGCATGCAGATTTAGCATTGCACTCGCTATATTCTCGATTTTTATTTACCACAAAAACAACTGGAAAAAGTTGAATAAACTCTCAATGAAGTACTTTATCTTACGACAATACTCGAAACATAAAACCAGGCGCTCAGACGTTAATATGGTCAGGAATTGTATATCGGACGTAATAATCACAGTTGCGCATGCTCGAGATTGTAGCTGAGGCTTGAATATCGTTCGGCCGCGCATGCTAACAGACAATTTTCGAGCGAGTATTTCGTAGGGCACATTTTACGAGAAGCATCGATGCAATTCAATTTGCTTACTTACACTTTAAAAAATCAATAAAATAATTTATTTGTGTAGGTAGGAAGATACATCGCTTAGTCTTGCACCAAGAAATGTAACGAAATATTCATGACATTGTTATAGCAATAAAGTATTATCATCATTAAAATTGGAATCCAGGTATGAAAGTAATTTTTGTTTATTTATTCATATTTTTTACATCGCTCTTTTTCCTGTCTCATAGGATTTTCATTATACATTGACAATAAAAACTATTTTTTAAGGTAACGTGTCTTCAAATATGTTATGGAAGTCCTTGCATATCTGGTCCTTGGGCGTTTGTCAATTCAAATATAATATGCATACGGAGCGGCGTAGCCGTAGCCTGAAAAGATATTATTTTCGTGAATGAAAAGAACGTTTTAACTATTTACATATAGTATAGTGAATATAGTGATATAGTTATATACAATAACTGATGGCTGTTAAGCCAGGTTAATCTGGATATATTAGGTTCATATGGAGTGTTCGCCTTTTTTTTTTGTGTTTTCTGGTATGTCACTGAACATCCAAGCTGCTTATACTCACCCAAAGTATTTAGTGTGTAGTATGGAGATACATAACTGGGGTAGTATGTGTAGGGTGAATAAGCATATCCATAGGTCGAAGGTAAGAGCCATTGTGGTCGAGGAGCAGCACTGCAGGCTACCACAAGTACCAAAAGAATAACCTGCAAAAATATGTGACAAAAAATTCACAAATTTATATGCAATATTTTTTCTGAACGACCCAGATTATTAGGCAAAAGGATAGTATATGCTTCGAATTAAACAACTTAATCATATGATTTTCATTAAGATGAGTCATTTAACGACGACACGTGTTTCGCGCTCACATTGTAGCATCTTCAGGAACTTTAGGTGGATGTTGTTTGATTACGGATTTTCTTTAAGTAGCGACCACATATATTGCGTTTCCTTATTGTTTTATCGTTACAGTTGAATGAATATACTATTTCAAATTCAGAGGTTTTCAATGTGGACAACAGATGTTTTCAATAGAATTAATTATAGGAGCTGCTTGCGATTTGACTGTGGCGTTTCGTAGCGTAGGTACTGATGTGTTTGGACTCGAGCTTATGAATTATTTAATTCAAATATACGAATAAAAACATTGAAATGTGAGTAATGGTTGTTTTGTGATCAGCTTCTTGTTAGACTGATGGATAAGGTTTCAAAAGGAGGGGCCAACTTTTTTCCTGTTGGATGTTCTTACTTGAAACTATGCTAAAAAAGTTGATCAGGCGCGCTGTTTCTAAGAACAATTCGCAATCTTGTTTTCTGAATAAAGTAACGAATACTTATATTAAATAATTTGTACCCATTGCTCTTGAGGTAGAACAACAATTAGGCCAAGATGGCCATTTAAACATAGAGAGGTATTTTCAGGTGAACAGCTACTCATCTACAGGATCTTCATAAATAATTATAACATCTCAGTGACTTCAGAGTGGAGCGACGAAATATTTTCATTTTGCAGAATCCAATAATTTTGACGGTTTTGGATACCTTAAGTTCACAAAACTTCATTGAAAATTGAGAATACAATAATCAGAACTATGGTCAATTTCGAAATTCTATAATGTTTTATTAATAAGTTTCATAAGCTCAAAGAACAATTCAAAGCCCCTTTGCGGTGTTACAATCTTTTATTAAGATCCTATATATTTCTGATTATATACTGCTACGTTTACTCACAAGATGGGAAAATCTCATTTTAAACTATGGTTTTCTGGTCTTCGGAAAGAACCTCAGCAACACCTCATCACACAGTACTGAACAATTTCTTTTCTCCTGTTTATAGTTCTCTGATATTTATAACCAATATCCTCTCAATATCTTTATGGATTAAATAGAATCGTGTCCTGAATGAGTGATGAACATCACATCCTCTTTGTCCCTTTAAAATTCTCCACCATGTGCCGAAGTGATGTAATTTATTCTTTCGTTATGTTAATGAGCAGATGCAAAGGTGTGGATCTGCTGGTCACTTTGCAATAAAAGGTATCGCTAATAGCTTTTTTCTCACGTAATACGTGTCAATAGAATTAAAATAGCAGCAATTTTATTCATTTGATAAACATCCGAAAATGGTTGACTTATTCATTCACAATATGAACTGATAGCGATAAACATCATAAAAGCCAAGGCGACCGCCTGTATAAAGAATCCGCCTTTTCTAAGTCATACTTGATGGGATATAATTCTGAAAAGGTTACTATACCTATACCTACAATCGAATAGTCAGAAAAACGTCAATAAATCAGCTTAGGGCGTTTAGTTGGGGTATGTATAATAGTAGTAGTAGAAAATAGGTACTTCAACTTAGGCAGCTTGGGCTGGTAGGTAATTTCAAATAACTGGATAAATTGAAGATATTTCCAGCCTATACCATGCACTCACGTGATAAGTATACCTATTGATAATTATTTTTTCTCGAACGTTATTTTTAGCATAAAATTACAAAATTTATATTTCAGTTGCATATACTGAATAATGGAAAAAGTTTCTTGCGTGTCTTGTATTATTTTTGGTGGCCAAACTTAATCAGGAAAGTTTAATTGATTTCATTATGTCATATGTTCAGTCATGTAAGAAATATATACTAGTAGTAGTAGGGTGTCCAATGAAAACTTCGAGGGGACACAACTTCTCCGCTTTTTGGATACCCGTAACTGCAACCTCATAAATAAAAGGGGATGAGCACAACCCCTTGATTTTGAATAGGGATGAGGGGTGTTGCGATACCTCATGTTCTCATATCGAGTACTATCTGATCCTGAAATTTCACGATAGACTAAAGTAAATCAAAAACATGGTCCGTCTACTTTTTTGGACAAAAAATAACAACATAACTATACCTTTGAAATGTATCGTATACGAATAATATTCTCGAGATAAATTTCATATATTCGCTTTTATTTCATTATCGATGGATATTTTGTAGCGAAATCTTAGGATAGAAGAAAAGCCATCCTTGAAGTTTTGAAAGCTTGCTCTATTTTGAACAAATAAACTTTTCTATAATTTCTTGATGAAAATAATGAGAAAAAAATAATTTATCAACAGGCGAAAAAAAATTATTTGCGAACTGTGTGTGGGATCACCAAGAAAAAAATTTAAAATAAAAAAAAATTGCCATCTTTTAAGAGGATTTAATAAACAAACGTGCATGGGTGCTGTGTGAATAGGTTGAAAATCATATTTGGATTTTCCATTTATATTATTATTACCACAATGGAAGCGTGATAGTTTAGCTTTTTAAACTTTAAACATTGAGTATTAACCAGAGATATATCTCTGGTATTAACTCAAAGCTTTAATCTAGTCTTTCAGTTATGAGTCCGCAGTGGTTCCCAACTAGTGTTTCGTGGACTACCAGTGGTTCGCAGAAGCCAAAGTCCGCTAATGATTTACAGTTTTTTATTTCAGATTTAACCGCTGCTTTCAGACCAAACTGTTTAATATAGATGGCGTTAGTGAATAGAATCAGTAGTACAGTAAATACCATAGATTAATAAATCTATGGGTCAAATTCACAACTATATCACTTCAACCCTTGGTGTTAGAACACCAACCCCTAAATTTTGAATAGAAAAGATAGGGTGCGAGTGATACCTCATTTGAAAGGCCTTTTTATCCTGAATTCAGCATATTAATTTTTTTCTCATTTAATGCATTCATTTTCGAGATATTCAATTTTGAATTTCGTACAGTACCAGTCATTCCGCTAACCATGCTATGTGAAATCATCAATTATTTGACAAATCCATTCTGTGGTTACGATGGTAACAGTTAATTGTCAACATTAGACAACGAAATAATTATTATTGGTAATTACTTTCCTCAACAATTAAGGTGGTTGTTTTGTCTGTTTCGTTTTAAAAAGCCCACCCTGTACGTGAAAATTTCCAAAAAAAATGGAATCAATTAGATAATCGGTAAGACCGTACGGCATCGAGCTGCATAATAATTTCAGATTTATTACTAGAAGAGTTGCTCTTTCAGAATTTGTATCACTATTCCATCCACGGTAATTGTTATTGAGAGATAATCCACTCGAAAGGTGACTATCGAAAAATTTCCAAAAAGATGGAATCAATTAAATACTTGATCGACAAGACCGAACAGTTGCATTGAACTCCATAAAATTTTCAGATTCATTACTAGAAGAGTTGCCCTTTCAGAATTTGTGTCACAATTCCATCTACGGTTATTGTTATTGAGAGATAATCCACTCGAAAGGTGACTATCGAAAAATTTCCAAAAAGATGGAATCAATTGAATAATCGTCAAGACCTAGTTCATCGAGCTCCATAAAATTTTCAGGTTTAAATAAGTGACCTGATGCATCGCTAATCCGATAAACTTGGTACTGAACCATTCATTTGTCCAGCCATATGTTTATGTGTTGTTTCGTTTTTGCGAAGGGGCTGTATCTCAGCCATCTTGGATATTTTATAAAGACAATAATTTTTGGTTGAACGACTCATTTTGATGAGTTCTACCTTCTGCCACAAAAAAAGCCTCACTTTTGAAAACACCCTGCATAATACTTTTCACTAAATGATTCAACTTACGTTGATTGACGTAATTTGAACTCATATCACCCCATAAAGGAGTTTTATAGACAATACACCTTGGACTATATCTTTGTAGCCAGCGGCAGGACGTTGATGCCGTTGTAACGACGTTGTAAATGAAAGTCGCTCTCGAGGTTTGTTTTCTGGTTCCAGTTTAGTGTTTGTCCGAATTTGCTTAATTTTGTGGCGTTTTGCTCGGGAAATTTATGAGCTTCTTTATAGCTCAAAATTCGCCAACCTCCATCTGAACACAGGAAGGAAACAATCAATAAAACAAGTCAAAGAAATTAAGTTTTAATGATTTTCCTTTTGTAATACGAATGAACGCTTGAATTACTGGTGCTCATTGATTCATTCGTCGAATACAATAACGGTACAACGGTGGAATCTTCAATATTTTTTTGCCTTCGCAAACCCGATACGTTTGTTGCCTTTATCGAACTCCGTGTAATAGCGCCCCACGAAAATATCTCCAAGAATCCATATGGGTCCATACGGTGGTGGAACGTCCACTCCAGTGAAGCCAGAAATACATTTATCTGTAAACTATAAAACAGCCATCAGTTGATGATTTTACTCATAGAAGGATGCATGATCAACAGGAAAAATATATGAATTAGTGTCTCTTCCAATTCATAAACAATATCAAATGATTATAGACCAAAAAGATACAACCAAAGAGGCGCAATTTAGTTCAAAGTCGAGTGGAAGGGTGGTGACGACGATAACGTAGAAGGTGCTAATATTGTAACGTCCGAATCCCCTGAATACGCCCCTACCACCTCTCAAAAACAGCGAAATATTACGAAAGCTCCCAGCTAGTCTGGAATGCTTTCGAACTGGGGCGTATCGATGTAAAAGATACGCGCGGTGGGCTCAAGGGCAGCTAGTTCTAAATAGATACTATAGAGAGCGGAGTGAACAGTGAATTCAGAACTGTTACAAAGTGCAAATTACTGAAAGTAAGTTAGGAGTGTGTAAATAAATAAGAGTAAGTTCTTGTACATAATATTAGTTATGTAAATAAATTAGACGTTGTGTGAAAGACGACAATTTAGTTAGTTGAAATGTATCATACACTCACGTTAACTACATAGTCCAATGGTTCCAAGATAAATTTGTGTCCTGAAGCAAAGAATTCGATATTCGGTAGGGTATGAATTTTCTTGCAGTCCACAAGATACAGATCTCCAGATTGCTTAGCTCCTATGGCTTTCTGTATGGTTGGTAACAATGCTCTCGGAGCCTGAAAAATTCCAATTGTAAGAAGGGCAGGAAAGTAAAATAAAACAAATAAAATAAGGGCGTTATTTAAATAACGCTACTACCAGGGTTTGAAATTAATGATGAATTCGAGGTCCTACTTCTAGGCAAACAGTAAGAAGTTACACAGTAAGTAACCTACTGTTTTCCAAGATGTGAGCTTCAAAATACAAAATGCCTTATCGACTTTGTACTCACACAAAGTAAGCTCGATCCTGTATCGATAACAGCTTCGCAGCCGTTGGTACAAAAAGTAGCGTCTCCAATCTTCATGGCGTTCATCGAAAACTGCCAATAAGCTGGTCGGCTAATAGGAACGTACGAAAAGTTTCCAGTGTAGAAGCTAGGATCCGTCCCACCTATTATCATTTCTCCCCCACTGGCGTGGTTCAGGTCCCTGAAAAAAAACCATAACCATACATCCATTCAAGGGAAACTACAACAGATGTACGCAGTACGCAGATGACACAGGAATAGCGTTCAGACATCGACGCCCAAAGATCATACACCGGAGACTGCAGGAAGCCATAGATGAATTACTCAAATGGTGCATCAAATGGAAAATCCAAATCAATGGAAGAAAGACTCAAGCAATATTACTGCAAAAAAGAAGATTGAGGATGGAAGAAATCCTTGAAGTTGATGGAGAAGAGGTTGAATAGAAAAATGAAGCAACATACCTAGGAGTGACGCTTGACAGAGGACTTACATGGAAAAACCACATCAAATGTGCTGTTGATAAAACAAAAGCCGCAATGAGTAAACTTTATCCACTCATAGGCAGAAGAAGTCATATGAATAAGAACATCAAGTTGACGATGATTAAAACTATTGCGCGACCACAACTCACATATGGATCGGCGGCATGGGTCTTCGCAGCCAAGACCCACATCAAGAGAATACAGGCCACTGAGAATAAACTCCTTAGAATGGCGATGGACGTACCTTGGTTTGTTAGGAACAAACAAATCTACAAGGACTTGGAATGGGAACCAGTTACAGAATTTATGAAGAGAAAGGCGGAAAGGATATTCGACAAAGCCAAACAACATCCAAATGAGGAACTACGAAGATTAGTCGACTACGATCCAACGGAAGAAGCTAGAAGGTCAAGAACCTACCACCGAAGACCGAGAGATCAGTTAAGGGTTTAAATGTAACCAAAGAAGAGCTTAACCTATAAAAGCTATAGGCAGCATACAACTATCAACACGACTATGATCGTGTGAGAGTCCAGAAACCATAAGAGTCAACTGGTTAATAGGCAAAATGCCCGGAACCCACGAAGAAGCAGTTAAGGGTTTTTAGTGGGTCTCGAGCTCAGAGAGTGAGAATCCCCACACTGTTCCCCCTCAGCAGAGGGTGTGTTCGTCTGTTTTGCAGATTTTCCCCCTGCTACACCAAAAAAAAAAAAGGAAACTACAAGTGTGCTATAGGCTGAACTCAGAATTTGAAAAAGCAACCATGTATAACGTCTTCATAGATTAAGACAGTCAAATTATCAAACGAAAAACGAATTTAATTCAGATACATAAAATCCATTGATATAAAAATCTCAAATCTATATCGAACTAGACAACCACCATCATCATCACTCAGAGAGAAAGACCATTCCGTCGAGGAAGATTATATGCTTTTATTAGATTTATTTTGCTTCGTTATTCGTCAGAGCAACATAACTTCCAGCTCGACTCGTTCTATTTCAAGTGGGAGTTGTATTGCTCTGGCGAGATCAAATAAGACCGAAACCATGATTAGCATCTACCTACCTACTCTAAACTTCATAATAAAAACTTTTAAAATATTTTGCGTGATGCAGGATGCTTCACCAGCCTGACAAACCAATGGAGAGATAAACGTAAAAGAATTATTAAATACAGGGTGGTCCAGATCGTAACCAAGAAATTTTAACCACGTATTCTACATCAAAAATAAGCCCCAGTTTGTCATATAAACATATGTCGAGAAATCTTTCCTCTCCGAGATACGGGGTATTAAAATTATTGAAAAAAAAATGTTATTCATTAATAACTTTCACACTGCTTGAAGTATTTCTATGAAATTTAAGACATAGGTTTTGGTCGTCAAGGAGCGCTTTTTCATAATATCATTTCTTTTATATTCTACCAGTGGCGTCCGTACTGCAGCGAGACTAAATATTTTCTGATAAAAAAATGATACGCCACTGGTTTTTCCGACAATAAAAATTACTATTTAAATCCTTATTTAATTTGGAGCAAATTCGGTCTCTTAACTTTTTGCTTTACGAGGCACCGTTTCCGGTTAAAAAAATAAAACACACCATATCAAATTTTGGCGATTTCTTCATGCGTGAGAATGTGTTTTATTTTTTTAACCGGAAACGGTGCCTCGTACAGCAAAAAGTCAAGAGACCGAATTTGCTCCAAATTAAATAAGGATTTAAATAGTAATTTTTATTGACGGAAAAACCAGTGGCGTATCCATTTTTTTTATTTGAAAATATTTAGTCTCGCTGCAGTACGGACGCCACTGGTAGAAAAGACAAGAAATGATATTATGCAAAAAGTACTCCTTGACGCTCAAAACCTATGTCTCAAATTTCATAAATAGAGGATTAGAGATTAGATGGTAGAAAGAAAAATGATTCTGTGATGTATGCACTTTCAGTGGTGGGGAAAGCGTCTGCAGGTTTTCGAAGATATAAGAAAAAAATCGACGTCGACATACTCGACCGTTATAGAAAATGTTATGCTCTACAAATTTTATTATGCGTGCAAAAACAATTTGAAGCCCAGGAGAGGAGATAACTCAAAAAAACTTATTTTTTGACCTTTATAGCCAATTTTTATTGTTTCGGCTTGCTGAAACCGTCAGATTATATGTTTTATTCTTGAATAATTAGTTTCAAAATAAGAAAAAAGCCACCGCGCTCGAGAATTTACACGTGACGTTTAAGTTCAAGTTTGGCACCCTCCCACGCTTAAATTGTTAGATTAAGAGAATGTATGCTTTTGAATATGTAATTAACCACATATATATCTTAATCTGACACGCTCGAGTATGTATAATAATTTTTTTACTATTCTGATAGGCTGTCCGCTGTCCTAGATAGTTCTCCCTAAATACAGGATACAGAGGTCTTATTTTTGGTAGAGGCACCTACTCTTACAGGGTCAAGGGTATCTCCCCTCATATTATATTTCTGACAAGCTAGAGTAAATCCCTAATTTACCTTTTGGGCTCATCCCCAACTATATATACCTCTTTCTTTTTAAACTTCAATGTTCAGGGAAGTTTTTGGAGAATGTACTCACCTATCTAGATACACTGAAAATGTAGGAGAAATGTCATGTTGCTTTAACATATTATCGAATAAGGTTTCTACATAAGAGACTGAGATCAACTCATTGAAACTTAATCCCAGGATTCCATCGAACGGTGATCCACTGAAGGTGCTAGCAATTTTTGTAGCCTCAGCGAAGGTTTGATTGTTAACCATCAAACCAGCAATCTGGAAACAAAATCAGTGAATAGAACTATGGTAGGTCAGCAGCTTCATCTTTACGGGACGAAAATTTTGTTCATATCATGAAACTCAAGCGATATCAATTGTATATTTCCTTTTTGACTTTTCCAATATGCACCTACTCATAAAATCAACAAAAATGTTATTGAAAAGCCTTTTTCGCATTCATTAAGGACTGTTTTCATGGAATAATCAAATTAGCAATTGTTTTTCCACATAATCAGTATTATTTTTAAATGCTCCCATCTTCCCTAGTGCAATATAATCTTTATTGTGCATATCTAAAAGAATGGATCGAAGTACCCTCTCGAATATAAATAGAATAAATAATAATACCTCCATTATGAATGTCTCGAAAAATAAAAAGATAAAATCGCCCGTTTATAAGATCTTATCTTTATAATTAATGCAATCACGATCAAACTCGTAAACAGATTTTTTACATGGAGAGTGTTCTACATGTAAGCCTTATCTAATATATTGATAGCCATTTATGAAAAATGAAATAATTTTTATACAAGACACTGACGAGAACTGCATCAAGAAAAGAAAATTTTCTTTTTTTTATTAATAATGGAATAATAAGTAGTTTCTAACCAAAATGAATATTATTTACTTTTAGTTGTCTGAGGAGCTACCAGAAAGATTGAAAAGCGTTAATTTCAGTAGGCAATTAATTTTATATCGTTTTGCATACATGTTAAATATGCACATGTTAAAAATCTACCTGTACTGTGTCCACTGACAGAAAGCCAGTCATACCACCTGTTGCATAGCCTATTTCGATTGGAGTATCATCTGGTACGTAATTTATCGATTTCGAACTATTATACTTGCGATGGTTTGCTGAAATACAACATCTTTACATTATTTTATAACCAAAATAAGTAATATTTTTCAAATGGTGCTGCAATGAAAAAAAAACTTAGACTACGCCACTGGATTGTAAGTGAGTTATATACGTTTTTGTAATATCACTTAAACTTTACGGAATAGAGGTACCCATGTGTTATGAACAAAACCCAATCCCTGTCTTCTTTATAAATATAAGAAATCTCATTTTTGGCTCTTTAAATTTAAAGAGCAATTGGTGCCTCTAGCTCTCTTATTTATCTAGAATTCAGTGGCGTAGTCGAAGATTCGCTTTTCAGTCCACCACTTCAGTGATATAATCAAAAGCTTCTGAGAATCGAGATCGAGTATATTTCTTCTTTGCTTTTACAATTACAGAACTGCCATATAATCATAATGCCATAATCCTATCTTATTTTGCGAACCCTGATATTAGAAAAAGTTGAGGAAATATGCATTTTTATTTTTGTTGAGTGGAGTGTATAGGGAAAAACTATATATTTTTTTATCCAAAACTACTGTACAAGCTAGAGTTTAAGAATTTTAAGTAGAAAATTCTGAGGGAATGCTTATTATTCAATTAATATTGTTAATCATTATTATAATTATATTATTCGTTTGCTTCCCCTATTATTAGTTAAATTTTTGGCCAACCAAGAACGATAATACAAAAAACTGACTAGTGTTGAAATGGCATTACTCAAGTTGGAACTGAAATTAATCTTATTCATCAAATTCTAAACCTGAAAGTGAATTAAGTCAATTAACCTTCGGAGAATCGAGAGGATAACTATTATTCGTTAAGTCCCTCAAGTGCTCTATGCAAAAATGGGTTTAATCTACATACATAAGGATAGGCTCAAGCAAGAAAATAATCTTATGTTAATTATGTATTGATGAATCTGTTGAAGACATTATAATGTAAATGAGTCATGTTATTCTTGGTAGATAATTAAAAATGGTAACATCACTTCCTAGTGTAAAATACATGGTCATTTTCATAATGCAGTTAAAGGAATATGAGAGAAAAATCATCTTGTTCGCCCACTATCTTTTTTTTGGAAAGAGCCGTTCTTCGAAAACAGTTCTATGAAGAATTCTGACATCAAATTGAAAATTTTTTTGGTTAGTACCTATATCTCAATTTTCATGGAAGACTACGAAGGCTAGTAATTGTATATGTACAGGGTGATTGACCAACTGTCCACCCCTTAAGTTTTTTGTGTCAATAATTGAAAAAAAGTTTCATAGTTCATAACGAATTTAGGAAAAAATCTATTCTCATATATACAGGTACTTTCAGAAAGCCTGTGCTTGATTCTACTTTGTTATTTTTTCTATTTTTTCGTGAAAATCATATAATTCCATTTGATGGATTTTCATCAAGTATTCACATCAATTCGATCATTTGAAATAATCAAATCTTACCACAAGCTATGTTGGAGTAGGGACACTTAACGGATGGTACCCATAGATTTCCTGAGCCTGTATCGAACATAACATTGAATGCTTGTGGTGGATAGCCTATATAAATGGTTCCATAATATTGGGCCTGAAAATTTCATGTCATTTTGTTATTTTGTTCAATCGACTATTGTTATAACGCGATATCACTCACATCTAAATAATTGAATATGGTCACGGGGGTTGGTATAGGTGAGGGGTATGCACCATATTTCCTGCTCAACTTTTCGACAGAAGTCCCAACTTCATCGAATGTTTGACGCAAGGACTTGACCCTGTGAAGAGGAAATCTGCATCGGAAAAAATAGATTAGTTTATCTCAGGGGAGCATCACCGAATTTTTTTCTGATTTTCTCCTCAGCTCTGCTCAATTTCATGTCTCTGTCATTTTTCTGGTTTCCAAGAGAAAAATTAAAAATTGTTTTTGAGAAGCCGTCTTCAGATAGCTGTATCTAAACAGGGGCTGCTCAAAAAAATATTTATATGAAATAAGACTAACTTTTTTTTTGACAAGTATTTACCCCTTGAATTTACACCCTGTATAGTATACATATGAAAAAAAACATTGAAATGTGAGGATTCGTTTTAGTATTCTTCATTTGATGTCAAGAATCTCCTGAATTGAAAATAAAAGACTAAAAATGCTTCCGTATTCAAGAAACAAAAAAATACCTTTTTCTAATGGCACCTGTTTTTGTTGTCTATTTATTACTTTCAATTTCCAAATCGGAGTTTAAAAAAAAATCATATCCTCTTTGAAATATTTTGTTTCGTTTCGAAAGCTTTGATCATCTATCCAGGCTTTTTTTCGACAAGGTACTCGATGAAATTTGGTAAAAACTATAAGTATGTTTACCTACTATCCTACTCAACGATCCTCTGAGCTTTTTACCTTGTAACGAACATTTTAAGGGTTGAAAATTAAGTTTTATAACATGAGTTGACATAATTGATGCAATACACTCTAAATTCAGGTCAATTATACTTAGTTATAATTGGGCAATGAAAATTTTCAGTATATTCATTGAGTATTAAATCAATTAATCAATCATTATTAAATGGATTTAATACTCGATGCTATATTGTATGATTTATTGGCTTCAATCTTTAAGTATCATTATCTGTGTGCCAGGAATCGATGAAAGTAGAAAAACATAAAAGTCTTAGAGTACCTAGAGGAATTTGAAATACCTCAAATTCCTTGAAATTGCGTGAAAAAAATTTGCTGAATGCCTGAATCTGAACGATATTTCACATTGCTATAAACACCAGCAATAAATAAATAATTCATTGAACTTATTGTTGATGATTTGTATGGAATTAACTGTTGAAATGTTCGAGAATATGGTAAAAAATTACATTGTATTTGGGATTTTTATTTCAGATAATTCATAAAGTTCTACCTTTAGAAAAATAAATAATAATATTTTCGAAAACACTTCAAAAACATCAACACTCCTAAAGGTGTATGCTATTAACCTCAAAATACATAAATAAAGGTAAGAATTCGAATTCAATGAGTTTAACCAAATTCAATTAATCCCTTAAAAACAAAGTTTATGATAATCCATCAATGATCAAATCATCCTCAGGTCTATCCATTTTTGGCGCAAAAGTTAGGGTTACACTATACAAAAACTCGACTACCCACCATCCCTCATTGGTACATGATCAACTCCTCAATTACAAATGAAAAGTTTCGTCACCCAAAATTAAAATTGAGCAGTTCTAGTATTTCTCTACCGAAGATATTAATTTTGTGCGCTACTTTTTACTCCCCTTGTATATTGCGGTGTGCGTTATTTTTTTACATAACTTCATAAACGCTGATTTAATTTTTTAAAGAGTGACCATATATGTTTTTATGTATTTTTGCTAAAAATCAACAGTAGTTGATAATTACCGTACATATCACAGAATAAATCATTGGATGGTAGAGCATTCTTTCATATTTTATACTCAGTTTGTCTCTATCCACGAGTTCATGTTGAATTTCGAAATTCTAAGAAAAACATAATAGAATATGTATAAATATGTCAACCAGTTGATAACCCAATTCCAATAACGTGGAAAATTTAGTTAAAAAGGTCCTTACCTAGCAATTTTTCCATGCACTATAACTACCGACACTATAAATAACACGAAGAAGTTCACGTTCTTCATCTTTGAAATAGGTAGAACAAAAACTGGATTTATAGACCACACTAATGAAGCCGCGTAGGTGACGGTCCCAAATTTGAGTGTGGTATTAAATTTCTGATAACGTTTTTATTGAATCTTTTGCGATGATTAATTATAATAGACAAACATCGATTGATCTTCGAGGAACGAAAGATCAATCAATTGAAAATATGAGATAGCACTCTCATTTATTTATTTATTGCAATCATTTCCTGAAGCTCGGCTGAGGAGGATGGAATATGAAGAATCAAGGTCGGACCCTATTGTTCAAAAGAACGAGGATTGTATTGTAAGTGCTTGCATAGTTGCATGAAATTCGAAATAAGATGTTAATTAATGATTTGAATCGTGAAGTTGATGTGTTTATTCCATATCAATAATGGCCCTTTTAGCGCACAATTCATCTCAGATTTTTTCCCGATTGCTACATAGAGAGGTGATTGTGTGTTAATATGTTTGCTTCCATGTCCGATTCTGAGTTCTCTTGTGAATTCTAAAATAGGGCAAATTTCCGTGGATTACCTGACATAAATTTCTGTCAGCTTATACAAGGTGATACATTGGTAATTGGCGACAGCTAAGGGTAGTTAGATGACAAGGAAGTTCGGGAAGTTAGTCAGAATAATCTATATTTAAAGGGTCTTTCTCTCTTTGAAATCAAGATACAGATAGTTTTATGGATTTTGTCGATTTCTTCAATCACCCATAACTTACGAACCACCCTATACAGGGCGAGTCTTTGACTCGTACAAATATTCTAACAGTACATTCTTGAGGTCAAAAGAAATACGTCTTTCCTATACCATTTTTTCCGATTCGGCTCGGTTTAAAAGATACAGGCTGTTGAAAAACCAAAAAAATTCAGTTCTATCTCACAAACGGTTCTATCGAATGACATGAATTTCGAAATATAATATTTCATTTATTTGATGAACCGTTTTCGAACACAAGATATCACCCACGTCTTCCAGTTTTTTCATTAGGACCATAATGTACCATAAAAATTAAAAAATCCCAACTCTTGAAACTAATGTTGGACGCTATCTAATGAATATTTGAACGTTTTGTAAAATAAAAGTATTCTTCATATTTTTTTGTATAATGCACCGTTTTCGAGTAATTTGATGTTCAAAAATTAAGAAGTATCTGTGATATTCCTGTTTAAAAGATGTGTAGTGTCAAAGATTTAGAATGTCATTCCGAAGGGAATTTTGTTTCTCAAGGGGTGGCATGGCTATATGTACCTTTTATCAGGGCCGAATCGAAAAAATGGTATGTATAGGAAAAAAGTGTTTCTTCAGACCTCAAGAATCTATCTGTCCTCTATATACCCTTATATTTCCGCCCATTTACCAATGAATCGCCTTGTGTAGATAAATATTCCATAAAAGATGAATTCTATGAATGATAGGACATTATAAAATAAGTGTCCAATGTCGGAAATCGCTTTTATATATAATTTAGTTACATTACCACGAGCACGAGTAGTGTGGACCGGCCTTAAAGGGTGTAATTTCATAGAATAAATCATATGAATGAATTTTTCAGTTGAATCATTTGAATATAAAATGTGGTTGAGTATTCATATATGGTTAAACATAATTTGAAGTTGAGAATTGATTCTTTAATTTTTATATAAATAAACAAATAAATTTTCAAATCTGAATAATTTCAGACTAATTTCTCCATTGGGTGCTAATTTTTTTTAGGCGAAAATTCAATTCTCTAGAAAATTATGGATTGAGGAGAAAGTGAACAGGATATTCACAATATGCGAAAAAAGCAAGGGTTCATTCCTTGTCAAAAAAAAAGTGATACAGCTCCCCGAAGAAGGCAACTGAAAAGTTATTTCAAATTCTTCTTCTTAAAAACCACAAACCTGACAGAATGTAATTGGGCAGTCAATACTTTTTGGCTTCAAAATTCTTAATTATGGCGATGACCCATCTGAAAATTCTTCAAAAAATGTGGAACGCTTCACGATTTTGCGTGTCATCCTTGCGCAGGGGCCATGCTAATCTTCTCTGTATCGTTCCAATTTTAGTATATGTACCGCCGAAGCGAGTACACCAATAGTGTGAGAATATCCCTATTCATAGCGTTCAGCTGAATGCAGAGCTGAGTATTATGCAACCAATATTCTTCCATGGGTTTGTCCCGTAAATCAATTATTGAAGGAACTGCTTTGATAATGTCTGAGTAATTATATTAACTCTCATTTAACGAACACAATTGAAAAAATTGTAAGTTTTAACTAAAAATTGTGAAGAATTTCAATGCACATGTATCAAGGGTTGCCTGGATACAGTGACATCTATTGGCAAGTCCGATTACTATGTTAAGTAATAACTGATTAGTAATGGCGGCTGACTAGGTCATTTGTTATGAATTGTTTATTATTTTTATTTTTATTATACCCTCTATATTGTTTATAAATATGGAGGCTCTCTACTCTACGTAGTTATAAACATAACACTTTCCATAAACAATGACTAGGCTTTTCTAGAAAGAATGAATTACATATTCAATAATTAAAATTGTTTCTTCACTTTTATATTTTTTGAACTCGTTTAACCTAATTATTAAATTTAATTTAATTATTTAAAGAATAAAAATAAGAATTTGTCATTTGAAGGCTTGATTGAGAAATAAATGTTTGAAAATCGCGGAGAACATTAATTAAATTAACATTATCTGAGCTGTTTAATGTTTAAACAAATTCAAAACTTATCATTTGATTAATTAATAATAATAAATAATAAAAAATAAAATAAAAAAATAATTTATTATTATTATTGAGTATCCAACTGTGTACTACTGATATTATTGAGTATTATTGGTTATTGATATTAGGGTTGGATAATGAATACACAAAGATTATACTACACGGTCACTGTTGATTATACTAATAATGAAACCGTTGTTTCTTCAACCACCCAATAGAGGTCGCAAAGTTATTAAGTATCCGAAACAATAAATAATTTCATAGAATGCTTGTTATTTAATTTGACTGTATTTCTCTACAGTGACTTCATCAAACATAAACTAACTGTATATTTCTCTATAAAAGATGGGAAAGTTAGAAAGCTTAAAATTTATTATTAATTTTAATTCCTCAACCACCCAAGAGATGTCACTAAGTAGGCAGGCAACTATCAATACTTCACAAATAAATTCTGTTATTCATATTTTGGAAATGTTTTTTCATTTTAAATATTTCGTAGAAACAAATAGACAAAAAGGGTATATAATAAGAATATATATTCCAAATTTTTATAGTTTATCAATAGCTCGAAAACTAATCAGTTATATTCTCTTGAATTAATCCAGTAAATGTTGACTGCATAATACTCATCAGTCTATTGGGTTACTACTTACTACATACAAATAGAATAACTATTCGTAAAATAAATGTACTCGCTTCGGCGGTACATATACTAAAATTGGAACGATACAGAGAAGATTAGCATGGCCCCTGCGCAAGGATGACACGCAAAATCGTGAAGCGTTCCACATTTTTTGAAATATTTTATAATATATTATTATATAATTGATAAATAAGCATGGTTAAAGATCTATGTAAATAAGAGTATGAAATTAATAATTAGGAAATCAAACTGAACCAATAAGAAAAATTGATAAAATTAAGTACTGAAATCGAACAAGAATAATAAAAAGGATTTTAAAATAAAGAATAATAGTAATAGTATATCAAGAGTAACAGTTGATTCTCTTAGATATTATGATGGCTATATATTTTCCAGGCGGATTGCGGATGCATTGATCATGAAAAAAATATATTTCCTATTCCTCTTGCGAAGTTTAAAGCGAGGTTCCATAATCACTTTGTTCTATAAGTCAAAATTACTGGAAATGACAATAATTTTTTGGATTGACAGGCAAATGAAAAACCACTCTTTTTCATCGAAACAAAAGCAACTGTAATTGGATGGATTAGAATACAGCAGTAATGAAAGGAAATAAAAGAAAAATCAGCAACTCATCATTTATTCTCAAAACAAATGTTCAGTTTTCAACAGGAAAAAATATTATCACAACTTCTACATATACATTATGTTCTACCACCAAACATATCTCATCAGAATAAAATCTTATAAATGTGAAAAAATCTAAAAAAATTCAAAAATCTAATTCGTACTGTTTTTGTTCATATTGAAAATTTATCAGATCTGTGGTTAAACTAAGCAGCTTCTGCAAATCCAACTCTATTATTTCCCAGATCGAATTCGGTGTAAAAGCGACCAATGAAAATATCCCCTAAGATCCATAGCGGTCCACGTGGTGGTGGAATATCGATTCCCATAAATCCAGAAAGGCAGATACTTTTTCCCATGGCAGACACCTGCAAATTAATTTAAATATTTTTTCCTCATATGTGATTATTTTTCATATATTTTTTATTTTTTACATTTTTAATTTTTATAAATTTTTTTTCTTATTTTCAACAAATTAATTCAGCCTTGAAGACGTGAAAACATGTTGACCAATTAATAAAATATTCCGACAAAATTGGGATAAAAACAAGAAATATTTTTTCAAGTGTTATAATTTTTGATTTTTATATTTTCTGCATTTTCATATTTTATGTTATTTTCATTTTCAATTTGAGTGAAACCATTATTTTAATTTTATATTTTAAATTTTTTATATACATAGATTATAATTTTTTATTTTTTAAATTTTTTGAATTTTTATATATATCTTTAATTTTTAAATTTTTTTCATTTTTCATTTTCAATATATTAATTCTATTGATCTATTGTCAGATAATTTATAGTTCATAAGAAATACTCACAGCCAAAATATAGTCTTTTCCCTCAAGTGTGAAGTCTTTTCCGCCCAAATTGAAAGTGATTTGAGGCAGCTTTGGAATATCATCACACTGAACGATATAATTTCCAGCCATCGAAGTTGCACCAATGAGCTCATTGATTTTTTTCACCTCGTCCAGGGGACCTGCGATCAAGCTGGTACCGGTGTCAGCAATCGCTTCACAGCCGTTGGCACATAAGTTTTGGCCTTTGATCTTGATCTGTTGCATTGGGAATTGCCAGTAGCCCTTACGATCAACTGGTAAATAGATGAATTCACCCTTATAATGAGCTGGGTCTGAGCCCCCGAATATAATTTCACCTCCAACTGGAGCGCTTGCATTTCTAAAAATATTTAAAAGTTTATGGGTATAACCTTTTAAAGGTATAGTTACATCTACAGACTCTTTACTGTATATGATGTTAACTTGCCGTCGTAAATTCAAAAAGTTATCATACTTTCTATTTTTACATACCTATTCAAGTAGAAAGAAAATACTGGCTGCTCCACCAAACCTTGAGACACCATATTGTCGAAAACAGGTGGTACGCCATCCACCGAAATCGAACTGTAGGCCAATCCTAGAATACCGTCAAATTTAGCTGCCACAAAAGTGAGTCCTGGTTCATTTATAGCTTCAGCAAATGTTTGATCTTGTACCTTTACCCCGCCCACCTATAAACCATCAAAACTGAAGATATGAAAATAAAATTTCATCGTGGATACTTACAGCAACAACATCGGTAGATAAGAACCCACTCAAACTTCCAGTACCATACTGTATAGCAAATGAGGTTCCATTCTTTTTGTATGTGGTTGAGGTTTTAGAATTGTATTTATTATGGAGTACTGAAATACAAACATATTACCACTATTTCAGATGACAGGTCAATTTTATTGTTTCTAAGTGAAAAAGCATATAAAAACTCTTATGAGCTATAATTATACTTACAGCAAGCTATATTTGTGTAGGAGCATTGTTTTGAAGGAACCCATAGATTCGAGGAGCCAGTATCAAATATTACTTTGAAATTCTGCGGTGGGCTACCAATTGTGATCGGTCCATAATATTGAGCCTGTGAAACAATTACCCTCAATAAAAACCTAACTTTTAAAAATACCAACTCACATCTAGATAATTAGTCAGCACTTCTGGAATAGGATCTGCACCATACTTCAGAGAAACCCTTCTAACAGCAGTTCCAACATCGGTCAATGTTTTTCGTACAGATTTGAATTTGTACAAAGGTACCCTAGCTAATTCACAATTAAGCCCAATAATGAGACACCCCAGTATTAGGAGCTGACTCTTCATCTTTCAACAATCAACTTTACTGTACCGGGAATAATTGATCAACTGAAAATGTAACAAAGAACATCACAATGACAAATCTAAACGAACTTGTACGAAATGTTGATTCAGTAATCACCAAAAATAATGAGTCATAATATTTATAGAACCTTTGACTCCAGATATGGCGAACGTTATGAAGTTATTGCTTTGTTATTTTTATACACAATAATAAGGACTATATATACTTACTTCACTTTTGGTTCTCAACGAAATCACAACACGAAAACATTAAGTTCAATCAATAACAGCTGACCGGTTTTTATAATCCAATGTTGCGACAACACTGTTGCCATGTATAGTTAAATTGTGGTTAAATTTTTCAATTAATAATAACGGTCAGAATCTCTTGTCCGAAAAACAAGGAATATACTGGGATGAAATCAACTTTTGCGCGCTTGTTCAAATTCATAACCTAATCGGTCACCCATGCAGGTACTCAACTGGACCAGCGCTGCTTGGCCGCCAGAAAAAAATTGAATATTTTGGAAAATATTAAATTAAACTAGACTTTGGGCCTGAATTTATGTTCTGAAGGCTCTTGCAAAAATTTGAACTTGTTAATATTAAAATTTGATTGATTGATAGTGAAGAAATATTCCAACTTATATCACTCTAATTAAAACTGAAGGAGATTAGTTAACCGCAGATTTTTAAGTATGAGACAGGGATAAACATAATGAAATATGATAAAAACTCGTAGATCATCTGCTGAGGACCGCGGCATGTCAATCTAATTTCTTGCTTGATACAACAACCGACAGCCGGACAGCCTGTATCTCAATAATCGGGGGACGCAAAAGATCTTCATATAACAATATTTCATAGTCAATACCTAAATCTGAAGATTTTCCAGAAGCCATAACAATTCTTTCAATATTCTTTGAGACAAATGAATTAATATCTTCAGAACTTTGAGGTTTGGGATAGTGAAGATTGAATAAACCGTATTTAAAATTATGTGCAATTGTTTTTTCCCTCCGTCAAGTAAATAATGGCATTTAACGTACCTACTAATTTAATTTTCGACTATTTTTGAAATAAAGTATTTCTTGTCCACAAACACATATGATGCGGCATGATTTGATAGTGGCGATTGAGTATTTTCGTTAATTTACGATTAAAAATAAAATCATAATAAATGACTGATGATAACGGTCATTTGATGTTTCCAAATTAATTTTTTACGAAATGCGCTAAATTTTATGAGTGATTGAATATTATAAGTTCATAATAATCAAGAATGTAAGTGACATCATTCACAGTCTTTCAAATCTACATGGAATTCTGATTAGCTGGAGGAATTGGCAAGTTCGGCGACATAGACAAGGGCAGCAAACATGTGAGTACTTGCTCTCATAAAAGAGAGATCGACGAAAAAATGCAAAAAACTGTTGTCTCGCCTGCTTGCAACCCTTATTGCAGGCACAGAGTTGTCTCTGGCTACAGTGTTTCGTTCTTGGTGCTTAAATGACTATTTTCCATTTTACCCCTCACTTCAACTGAATTGTTGCCATTATTCAATTTCAGTGATGAACATTTCTTTCATGCTTCACGATATAATGTCCAGCTGTCAATAAAATGACAGCTAAGTGAATTTTTGAAAACGTAACCATACAACTCGATGGAAATTTTTCAACTTGTTAAAAGGTTGCTTTCCATTGAACAGGCCGTTTTTGAAGCTCCAACACTTGGTAAGATGATGAATAATAGAAAGAAAACCTCGAAACTAACTCTTTATTTGCCACCTCTTTTTACAAGTTTGTACCAAGACCGCTCTGATCGAGCAGAAACATATTATTATTATTCAATTAATTGGCATTCACAACAGACTATTCGAAAAATCGTTTTGTCTTCTTATAAAAAAAGCATTACAAAATTAGTCAATTAGTATTCCACATATCTGATATGAACACATTTAGAAACCAGTTTGGTTAGTCAATGAGGTTAAATGGCAGAGCTGGCTTCTCATAGAAGAGATAGACAGAGATTCACCACAATGTACAATCAACGAATCGTAAACCTCCTACAGGACGAAACAACTGTTTTTACATCTTATTGATACTATAAGGTTTCCACAACACACGACTTATTGTACTGAAATGTTTATTGTTGGACCGTACGGGTTGGCACCCCGGAATCGGCTCTCAACATTCAAAGAACCAATTTATCGGTCCAGGGTGCAAACTCATACCATCGAATATCCATTAGTCCAAGAAGTAGTTAAAATTAAGTACATAAACGCACCTCTAAAATTCGACACCCTGGAGATTATTAAAACTGAACTAATTAAAAATATTAACATCAACCATTCCTCAATCCGAGGAAAATTCAAGTGTCCATGTACTAAAATAAATGCAATTTCCTAGAAATAGAGTGGTGAGCATGTTGAAAAACATGTAGGATTTTAAGATAGGGCTGCCAGATGAAAGATTAGTACCCTACTATTATACAACAAAGTAAAACTTAAACACTAAATTTTGGGATTAGGGCAAGGAAGTCCCCCTTATGCCGCTACCTCAGCAGCGTCACCGTTAGATTCTGCTTCCGCTGGAGCTTCTTCGATCTTTGCCTTCTTTTCGGGGACAACATCTTCGGCTTTCGCCTCTTCTTTAGCATCACCTCCTGTCGATTTCCTCTTGATCGCACAGGCTTTATCTAAAAAAAAAAGAGAAAACATATTTCAATAAATAAACTTAAAATCTACTACAAATGTGGTACTCAAAATATGAAAAACGAAATTCTATATTTACCACTTTCGTCATGGCCGTTCTTTTCATCCTCTTTGGCATCCTTGTCATCCTTCTCTTCTGATCCATTTTCAGCTTCACCATTAGCTTCAACGGCCTTCTCCTTCTCAGGAGTGGCTTCTTCGGCCTTGGTTTTCTCAACCTTCTCTTCGACGGTGGTTTCTACCTCTCTGGAAGATAAACAATACCGTTTAGGTGCCGAAAAGAATCAAATCGGAAAAAGTTTTCTAGCTTTCAGAAATGTGACCAAATTTCTTAACTGACTTAGATGTAACAAGCATTTATCAAGACCCCAAGATCAGTTAGCAGGTCATCAGTATCATATTAATTCAAGAAATGTCAGAAGTGTTTCTTTAGACAGGATTACAAGGGAATCAAGCCTATTGCATCACTTCTACTTGATTTGCTTCCTTTCACGTCCACCTACTTATAAAACAGTAAGTTGCTACTTTAAGGAAGCACAATCTTCAACATAATTTTACTGATGTTTACAGCCGCTATTCGAATTTCGAATATTTATTTACACGTCAACATAGTAACTCGTCGATACAGACATTTTTCCATGTTGAAAGCGTTTCTTTAGATAGGTTTATAGAAAAATCCAATCTATTGCATCACTCAACTTTTATCTACTTCTTCACACATCAACATACTTATGGTTCTGTATGCTGTTACTTTGAAGAAGCACTTAATTGAATAATCCTTTCATTATTTTTGTTTGTATAGTTCTTGTGCTGTTGATTACCCAAATACATTACTTATTCCAGAAATGTGTTCATGTTGAAAGTGTTTCTTTAGATAGGTCTATAGAAGAATCCAATCTATTGCATCACTCAACTTTTATTTACTTCTTCACACATCAACATACTTATAGATCGGTATGCTGTTACTTTGAAGAAGCATTTAATTGAATAATCTTTTCATTATTTTTGTTTGTATAGTTCTTGTGCTGTTGGTTACCCAAATACATAACTTATTTCAGAAATGTGTCCATGTTGAAAGTGTTTCTTTAGATAGGTCTATAGAAGAATACAATCTATTGCATCACTCAACTTTAATTTACTTCTTCACACATCAACACACTTATGGATCTGTATGCTGTTACTTTGAAGAAGCACTTAATTCAATAATCCTTTCATTAATTTTGTTCGTATAGCTCTTGTGCCGTTGACTACCATAATACAGTTGAATACTTGTTTCAGAAATGTGTCTATGTTGAAAGCGTTTCTTTAGATAGGTCTATAGAAGAATCCAATCTATTGCATCACTCAACTTTTATCTACTTCTTCACACATCAACATACTTATGGATCTGTATGCTGTTACTTTGAAGAAGCGCATAATACATAATCATTTCATTATTTTTGTTCGAATTAGTATCTGCAACACTTGTTATAATTCTTTAGATATGTATAGCTAATCCAAAATAATATTTGTTTATGAGTTACTTATCTTTGTTTAAAGTATTTCTGTAGTTAGGGTAGAATTTCATCTTTAATCACATGATTGTCAAAATAAACAATATAATATTTACGTTTTCTGGTCTTCATTATAAAAGTGACATGTCATAAAATAAATTAAAAAAAATTTACACACAGTGTAAACATAGACGTGTAAGTTTCTACACACACCATTATACTTATTGACTGTACTCATTGAAGACTGTTGTTTGAAAATAAATTATATTCTTCTGAGAGATTCGAAATCATTGAAAAAAATCGTATAATTTTGGTCCAAGTCATGATTCGCGAAAAAAAATTTGTCTAATTTTTCCAAAGTACCAAATAAGTTTTTCTTTCTATAAACTCTCGTAAAACTGGGTCACCCAACTTCATTTATTTCCAAAACTCGCAGACAGATACTGAAATCATTAATTTCAAAGTCAAATATGGAAATGAGGTTGAAAACGATATCGAGCAGCCTTCTCCAAAATTCGAAACAATGAATTGTTTAAAATCAAGAGCGACTTCGATAAAACTAATTATTGTCGGTCGGTTATGCTCCGTTTCTAGAGAACAACCTCGTTCGATTCAACGAACTTCTGAAAAGTATGTCCTACTCCGTTCCGAATTTATTTTAGACAAATTCACGTATGTAATTTCGGTTTATGCTCCGAAAGGTTTCTGAATAAATGGAAGATCCACAATTGTACTTTCTTTCACACGCCACTGATGATGCAGACAACGTAACCGCTCCAAGAATCTGACCTAAGTAGATCCCGTTAAAGGTTATTTTATATGGAAACAGATAACGTCCCAGCTTTGTAACATCGCAACCGCAGCTACTTCGAATGGGTTTTAAGCCTAATATGGAAAATGCTCCAAATTCAACATCATTGTTTATTATTTTTCTTCAGCCTTGAAAATTTCATACAAAAGTTACTTGCACAGCCTTTAAAATATTCAAACTCGAAACGAAATACTCTAGTTTTTCTCTATACAGGCTGTTCAATTCCAGAGCGTGGGCTAGGGACGAGGGGGAAACAGAACTGTACCTAAATACGTGTTTTCTGACTTATTTTCGAAACAGCCGATCCAACAGGTACAGGGGGCAATAGTCCCTTCCTGGCGACCCTTATGATGTTCACATCTTGTAATTCGAAGAGTTGAATTATAAAAATTGTCAGGGATATTTTAAATTAGCATCAGCTTGCAGGAAACCTGCTATGATCGAATAAAAAATTTATTTTCATTGGCCTAAGACGGCCCTGACCATTCATCAAAAGAGTGTCGGATAACGTCAACAACCATCATCGTGCTGGTAAATTCGTAGGAATTTACTGGTTGAAGCAACTGAGAGTTTGCAAGAGGATTGTAGCGAAATAATTCCTCCATTGAGATTAAAACCGTTGGCGAGTTAGTTTAAATTTACAACTTTATCTTTGCTCCTGTGTAAGTGGCCTCAACTTTCGAAACATAGATGGCACTCAGGTCGTTCTAGATGTTTGTTTATTAGTGCAATCACTAATGACAGCAGTGGAGTACTGGAGGAGCCAGCTTAGAAGTACGAAAAACGCCATCGCACTTTGCTGAATTACCTAGTTCATTTCTTTAAGCCCATTGAATGCAATTATCCAGAAGCTCAATTTTTCCCGCACTACATTGAGGAATAATCATTTCTTCTTCATCTCCAATAATCATCAATAATGAACAGACCAAAATCAACGAACTCCAACGTCACACATTATCACTTATTTCTCGTTTATTTTTATATCTAACTCTTACAATAATACCTAAGAAATCAGTTTTGAAAGTATATTAACGAATTGACATGAAAAAGAATTGAATAAACCCCATCCCGAATAAGATAATCTCGAAATTTATTCGAAGAAAACGCAAACTATCATAGAATAACTTGATCCCAATTTAACGGATCGGGCAGGTGTGAGAACGCTAACCTCAAACAAGAGTAAACTTAAACTAACCGGAAACAAGTAGGACTTAACCAACAGGTAATGTTTCAAGCACGAGATACCAATGTTAAATGAAAGTGCAAGAACTTGTGTGTCCTGACAAGCTTCAAATGAATTAACGCAGAGATACAACAACTGAAGTTCAGAAAATCAATATACAAACAGCTCCTGTACATAGAGAATTCATTTCAACTGACACGTGCTACTTATCGATCGTGAATTATTGCTCTAAGAATCAAATAATTAATTAATTTCATAAGTAAATACTAAATGCTTTTTGATGGGATTATAAAATGATATATATTAGAAGAGAAACTTTCACATCACGAAGTTTTATAAACTATAACGGTCAATAAATACACCGGTAGTATTTTCTACACGGTGAAGCGCTGAGCATATAATTAATTCAAAATCACATACGTGTACTACTTAAACTAGAAATAATAAACCAAGAAACGTTCAATTCATATTCAATAAGTCATAAACCACGTTGGCTATTCTAGAAGAATCTACTGAAGACTGACATATTGCTTTGCTATGATGCCGCCAAAAATTGAGTTCCTATTTTTCTTGTAATATTAACGATAAATCTGAGAAAATGGTGATTTGTATTACTCACTTGACTTGGGAATCCTTATCGGCCATTGTAATTGTAGTTTTTGAACTGTTTCAATACAAATTTACAAAAAAAAACTGTTTATTCGAATTGAGAAGCGCGAATGAACTCACTAAAGGCGGCAAGTGGCTGATAGAGAGAGCGTGAAAGCGAAATGGATGAAGGAAGTGAGCGTTACCAGGAAATTTTTTGATTGGTCGAGAGACGGAGCGGTGACTTCATTCGACAATGTCCGGATATATTCGCGCCGGCAATTTTTATCACCTTTATGTTAGTTCTATTTTTAATTATTCCCAATTAGTGGATGGAAATGAAATCTGTATAATAAATACATTTTTACAAATTTTTTACACACTTCAAGACAGTTACCAAGTTTGCAATACTCGATTTACTATTTATTGGATAATACATGCTTGTCTTGACCGGTTATTTAAAAAATTGTTTTTTTTTATCAAAGTTTTCAACAAATATTTCGAACTGATAATAATATGAATTTCCCCTCAACTTTAAACATTTCATTTCGAATTTCTAATTCGATATTTAATGTCGTTGACCTACATTTTGGGAACATGTGTTCTTGAGGTAAATTTTTTTTCATTTTAATGTCACAAAATTTAATTCTTGTTATACCCATTAGTAATGACCTCATCTTTGCTATGTTTAGTACTTTTCTAGACACTTCGTATATTAAGTCAATCAAGAATCCAATATGCTTCCATCATTTTCACCATAAGGTGAAAATGTACATTTTATGTTGAAAATAAAAAGGTTACGGCGATTCCACCATTGTTGCTTGGATCTAATGAAATGAAATGTTTCTGACAAAATGCCATTGTAATATAATCAGCAATAATTTTTAAATGACCAAATTATAATTTTACATAAAAAAATCGTTGCAAAATGTACACATATTCAATAACATGTATAATATATTATATTTGTTGACACTATGAACACACCGAAAGCCATGTTGGTGTTAGGGAAGTATTGAAGTATATATTGTAATATCAATTACCAGTTTCTTTGATTTTCAACAGGTACTGGAAGAACCTCTGTAATTCTCAACATCTTTCTAAATGATATTTGGGTCAATGCGAAAGATCAATATATTAAATATATAAAAATGGAGCACATTCAACTGATTTAATTGCAATGTCACAAAATTTCAAAAAATTAGGGTATAAGTAATAAGCATTATTCAACCTTTTTCCTTAACAGTATTTTTTCTAGGCACTGGGTTTATCAAGATATTAGTAGTACGAGACAATATGTTATAGAAAGACGAATAAAAAGTTACGGTGAATCCGCCATTTTTGCTGAATTTGTGATGTGTTCATTTCTATTCAATGAAACGACTGAATTGAGCAGTTTTTTGAGAAAATGTTCAATATAATCAACGATAGTTTTTGAATGACTAAACCATATTTTTTTTTTTTAAATTCGTTGTATAATGTAGACCTATCAAAGCCAATCACATCGAGAGCCATTTCAGCGATATTAATATGCTGTGGTATCAGTTGTGTTTTTTTTTAAAGATATTTCAATACGAAATGCATAGTTTTGGTAGCGATTATTCTAAAAATAATAATATTTAATTTTATTTCAGTAAATGTGAACCATCGAAGAAAAAGTTACAAGAATAAGAAGAAGATGAAGAAAAAGAAATAAAAATGACAAGCAACCGGAAGTTCTCTCATCCCATGTCCTTTCATCAAGCGTTCGTTGTCAAGTTGAGAATTCGCTAGAGAATATCTGGTTTTGTCGGATAATTTTATTCCATTAGGCGTAAATTTAACTGCAAAATCAAAAATGGGTCGAATGCACGCACCAGGGTATGTATCCGAAATTATTTATATGTGTTTTATAATCGTTTTCATGATTGAACCCATAAGTGCTTTTGAGGTTATGCCTACCACATGTTTCCGAGGGTAATTATTTTTTTATTTTAGAAAGGGTATTTCCCAGTCAGCTCTCCCGTACAGACGTTCCTGTCCAACATGGTTGAAAATTACACCTGAAGAAGTTAAGGAACACATCTACAAACATGGAAAGAAAGGATTGACTCCTTCCCAAATTGGTCAGTAGTTTTATTGTTAATGTTTAATTCTTGAAGCTCTCCATTGCATTGAATGCGATTGTCTTCGGACATGAGTTAAGCAAAGAATGAATGGACGGGTGAGGTTTTGATTTTGATTATTTTAGGTGTTATCTTGAGGGACTCCCTCGGTGTTGCTCAAGTGAGATTCCTCACTGGCAACAAAATCCTTAGGATCATGAAATCCATGGGATTGGCTCCCGATCTACCAGAAGATTTGTACTATTTGATCAAGAAAGCCGTCGCCATCCGTAAACATTTGGAAAGGAACAGGAAGGACAAAGATAGCAAGTTCAGGTTGATCTTAGTAGAGTCGAGGATCCACCGTTTGGCAAGATACTACAAAAGGAAAAGCATTCTTGGACCCAACTGGAAATATGAATCCCAGACTGCTTCAGCTTTGGTATCATAAGATGTATCAGTATGTTAAAAATAAATGAGATAAGTTCTTAATTTTTTTTTTATTTCACTCTGCTATATATAATTGATTTCAACGAATAACCGGTAATTACCGCGATTATTTGTGGTTATGTCCCTTGTGGCTCTTCAGTTGCTAAATTCCAATGATAACTAGTTACTCGCTTGAAATCGACTGGGCTAGCAACTTTTTGAGTTTGTGAAGGGGAAGGTTACATTTCAAATGATGAAGACAAGATTAATTGGACTTAGACCAAGTGTCTTTATATTGTATCATTAAAGAAGTGTTTCTTCAACTCGAAATAACTCTCTGTTTTATAGCTTTACTAAGTTTGGGGATGTATGGATATCTAGTTCGCCTAGACCAGTTCCATGCATAAAAAAAATATTGCATTACCATAGCAACGAACAATAACTCATTAGAAGTCAGTGTGAAGTTTGAGGTCGAAAAAGTAAACCAGAGTTACGCAATAAGTTGAAAGAAAGATGTCCACCAGTCCACCGAAATTGTGAAAATCGAAAAAAATCATATAGTTTATGTCAATTTGGACATGAGAACAATTGCTGCAAAATGGATCCCCAAATGTTTGAATGTTGACCAAAAGCGTGCAAGGGTAGAAGCATCGCGTTCGATCTGTGCTCGATTTGAAAACGATGTAGACTTCTTAAACCGAATTGTTACTATGGATGAGACTTGGGTACATTTCTACGATCCAGAAGCAAAGCAACAATCGATGGAATGGCGACACTCTGGTTCTCCAAGACCTAAGAAGTTACGTGTCCAAAAATCTGTTGGAAAAGTTCTTGCTTCAGTTTTTTGGGATGGCTATGGAGTAATCATGATGAATTTTTTGGATAAGGGTAGAACAATAACCGGAGATTACTATTCGACATTACTGACCACTCTACGGGAAAAAATTTAAGAGGAAATAAGCGGAAAGCTATCCAAGCGTGCTGTGTTTTTGCACACAAATCTCATGTTGCCATACAAAAAATTTGATTTAGGGTTTGAATTACTAGAACACCACCCTTATTCACCAGATTTGGCTCCATCCATAATTTTGATTATTAATTCTCTCTTCAATCTAAAGACATTTACATATTTAATAATTTCAATTTTTGTTTTGAGAAATCCCTTATTTATGATGTTAATGAAAAGTGATATACACTATATTTCATTTCGAAGGAGTTGTTGAATAAAAA
The DNA here is from genome assembly GCF_907165205.1 of Coccinella septempunctata. Taxonomy (NCBI): domain Eukaryota; kingdom Metazoa; phylum Arthropoda; class Insecta; order Coleoptera; family Coccinellidae; genus Coccinella; species Coccinella septempunctata. Next base: position 22,128,836 of record NC_058196.1, read on the forward strand.
TTCCGAGTAAAAATTAATAGGGCCCGCCAATGGTGTCTTGTTAAAAACTAAGAAAGTATACCGTAAAAGATTTTTATTAGGAATTTTCATGTTTTGAATGAACAGAAAGAAATCGTTCATATTTACAAATAGTTTATTTTATTCAAAGGATATATACAGGAAATGTACAAATTTTGTCAATCACTAACAATAAAAGAAACTACTAATAATTATTCTGCACACTCTTCCATTTTTCAACCAATTTAGAGACGTCTTTTTTCTTCAAGGATAATCCTTGTCCCAGCTTCATCTGAAATTATAAAAATTTGATAGGAAAAATTCACATACTGAGCGCAGCTTTGTAAAAAATAACATTGACAAAGAAATTGATAACCAACAAAATGTAACTGAAAAAAACCTTTATTGATTAATAACAATAAATTCCCTGAAGACTACTAGCGAATGCAAGCAGAAACAGAATAAGCCAATATTATGGAAATAGCCCAATGAATCTTTCCACAAATTCTACATCATCAATTACTTCATTACCTTTTTCCTTTTCTTCTTTATCGGTTCAATAGTTTCTTCAACTTTTATAGATGCTTCAACTTGTTCAGTTACGTCGGTAGGCGGAGAGGTTTTGGGGGTTTTTTCGATTTCTGCCAATTCAGAATAGAATGTATTGAATGCAGAGTCTATGTCATTATTTCCCTGAGAAATCTGAAATAAACCACAAATCAATAGTGAAGGTTTTCCTTTCTACTCATTATAACTTACCGGTTCCACATAATCAACACCAGGAGGAAGGGGCTGACTATTCGGTGTAACTGTGACTATTTGAGGTTCAGGTATCGATTGAGGTTCTGGAAAAAAAAAACTTGTACTCCTGAAAATTACATCTAGTTTTCTTACTCTACCTGGCTTACTGATTATAGGCGCAGGTGGGGGACTCGGCATATCCTTTGTCGGTAGAATTTCCTCACGTTCTTCAATCGCTGGTTCCTTGATCTCAGGAGGCGGTGGAGTAGTGCAAATATCCATTGCTTCCTCTTGCCTCTCAAAGTCGGTCTGAGGGTATTCCCATTGAGTTTGTCCACTTTCCTGATTCTGATAATAATATCTCTTTTGTAACCTAAAACAGCGTAGAAATTGCAAATGTAGAACGTAAACTTACTTTCGAATTTTCAATATTTTTAACATATTCTTTTGAAGTCATCATCAATCATTTTCCCTCAATTGGATTTGGACTTGTCAAAGGTGAGATGTTCACAGTAAAAATGTTCGAAATCCACTCTTTTTACCCTAATATAAAAAAGTTTAGAACAAAATTGACAATTCTTGCTAACATAAGATCCCATGGCCTAAGCATAACTTGCATCAATATCGATTTCATAAGTGAAAAGCTTGGATGAATACTAGAAACTGTGATTCAAAGTTGAAATTTCCTTTTTAAAATGTATAACTTGCATCAATATCGATTTCATAAATGAAAAGCTTGGATGAATACTAGAAACTGTGATTCAAAGTTGAAATTTCCTTTTTAAAATGCATGTTTTTCAGCAGTGCCATCTACAAGAGGAAAAAAGCATACTTAATTAAACACATTTTAAACAACATCGCTTGGATTAAAACATCAGGATTTTCTAAAATGTTTCTTACAACTCAACATTTGGCCTGTAACAACATTAAATACCGAGGAATCGCTAGAAATATAGTTTTTCTACAATACTTGTCTGAAAAAAAAATTAAGGGGAAAATGATCGATTTTAGAGCACTGGTCGATACAAGTATGATATTCATCCATTTAAATATTCCACTGCAACTATGATATACAAAAATTTTTTACTACCAAAAAAATAAACAAAAATTTAAATTTTTTTGATTTCCAATGTGCATTGAAAAGGTTTTACTGGAAATGAAAGTAGTGAAAAGAAATGGTTATATCCAAAAGCAAGACCCAAGATATCCTGCAACGCCTTATGAAAGATTGCAGCCTTCTTGATCTTGAAAGTTTCAACATGCTGAAGTTTTCTGTCTCGATATTTTTGTTTCAAGGCTGATTCTAATACTATGCTCCTGATTGCCATCATGTAAACAACTTTATTTCAATATAGTCTTGAATAGTCATTATTCTCACAAACCACACCATGACCTATGTGATGTACTTTTAGCTGGAAGTCTTCTGCCAAGTGATGTCACTGTCTTTGAAAAAGTTTCCTTGGATACTGTACCTGTACTTATGTTTAATATTCTACGTGAACTCTTTATATCAGAAAAACATAAGTTATCCTCTTCTGTCTCTCCTTGTAGAACATTCCAGAGACCTGTACATGAGAAGTTGCTTTTGAAAATTATAGATTATAGGATTGAACATTTAAATATATTCTGCACGATAGTTGAACAACACACAACTTCATTTAGATCCATTTAAATGGTAAAAATTCTGAATTCATTCTGCACTATCAAATGATGTAGAAAGAATGAAATATGCATGTTCTTCATGTTCATTTTTAAAAAAATACAGTGCCAAATCTGTAGTGAATTGTCTTCTCTATGATAGTAGATCGGTTCTTAAACTGAGACAATTTTGGCACTGCATTTTCGAATAAAATTCGTCCACTTTTTTTTACAAACCTGTAGCAGCTTCAATTTTACCTGAGTGAGCAGAATAAAATTTATCATTCTATGTTAAAACTTTAACCATAGATTCGCAGAATCCACTCCTCAATTACATTTATTATCACATGGTGCATTTTTCGATTGCTCAAAGATTTATATTCATAGCTAGTGCAATGTGAGACTTCATTCAATAGAGTCATTTATAAGTTGTGAAATTCAGCAAACATACAGGGTGTTTCATTGGTAAATGTACAAACATTAACTATATGATGAGTTAAATCAACTTCATAGGGGAGATACGGGGTGATTTATCAATTAGCCAATGTTATAACTTTTGAATCCACCAGTAAAATCAATTGATATTGACATGAACACTTCCATTGGTCAAACGATTCATCTTTGAACTGACCAAAAAATCAAGGTCTGTATTAGAGAAACATAGGATTTTCAAGCTGATATTCCACACCCTGTATGAAGGAATATTGGAATATTCGAAAAAAAAACAGAAATTCGATGGGAACCAGTAGATTTCAGGGCGAGCTGTAGATGGCGCAGTGGAATGTAAACCCCTTACCAAATTATACACTGAAACTAACGATTTTTTGGCTACACAGTTGATAAAACCTATCAATTACAGGTTTTTTGGACTTCTCAAGGGTAGTTCTACCCATATGTACATTTACCGATGAAACATCCTGAAAAGTTTATTCCATAACATTTTCAAATTATTTTTTCAAAAATTATCTGCTATCAAATTTTGTTTTTTCTTTGAAATTATCAATTCTTGTTTCTTAATTGGGACGTCAGTAATTTTTGATTCCTGAATTAGGTGTTTCGATTTTGTTTTTCATCAACCAACTTTTGATAAAATTGTTTATTTTTAATATAAGTAACACTTTTGATGTCAAATGTGGACTATGGATAGTGGCCTGATAATTGCATTATCAAGAAGCGATAGAAACTTTTTGACCAAACTTGAAACAAACATTCAAGTACTACCATTGAATAACTTTTCAAGGAAAGGAAAAACATTTATTTTTAATTGATCTTGGATTAAAAAAAAGTGATCTTTTAGCGTTTATATCTGGCTGATAAAATTTGCAAGCTATCAGTTGCCTAAAATTTCCAGCCAATCTTGGTATATTCGTATTAATACAGGCTGTTTTCTGACATATAGAAGAACTAATAAAAAAAAACCATTTCACCAAAAATCTATATAAAATTTTCAATTTCTACTTTTCGAAAAATTTTGTTGGGACACCCAATTTATATAATACAAATAGAGAATTGGGGGATGGTGCAATTGTGACAGAAGAGCGACGAAACCTGAAATATAAAGAGTAATCTAGAAACCCGTGCAATGCAGGGTTAGAGACTTGATCAAAAAGAAAAATATTATATATGTTTATGTTTTGTACGTTTATTTTCGCTAGAAATTGAAATAAATTAATATGTATTAACGTTTTACAGCATCATTCTTCAAAGATATTTTTTTTACATGCAAATACAGTTGACAAGTCCACAAGGAATAAAGACTCAATCCTAAATCTCTGCAATAACATTTTCCTGAATGATATGGTGAATAAAATTCACACTTTATTGAATTATTTCACTGTAGGAAAGTGAAGCTGATAATGAGAATTCATCAGAAAACCATTTTAAGCGATGGGAAACTTATCAGAATTGTTATATTATCAAATAAAAGTGTTTATATAAGTTATAAGGTACAAACTTAGGAAAAAAAAGTATTGGTGTCGAACTGTTATATCACAAAAATTTGGTACGGCTTCCCTTTTGCCATTTCTACAGATGAAGACACATAAAGGAGCATTTCTATTTAGAACAAGCTTTTCCTTGTGGACCGAGTTAGGAAAAAAAAAACTGAAAGACTGTCTTACCTGCATCAGAACTCGATCCTGCAGAACTATCGTCTTAACTCCAACATTGATTGGATTTGTGTAAGGTCTAGGAATAGGGTATTTTCTGGAAAAGAAACACAAACAGAACTATGTTCTTACCTATCCCATTGTAAACTCCAACCTTCAGGCGCTGCTTCCCTCTCCAATTTGATCAAATCTTCGCTCGTACCTTTTAACCAATCGTGCAAGTACTCAGGTTTTAGGCTTTCAGCTTTCAATGCTCCGTATAGAGTCTGTAAAATGACAATACCTTTCGAAACATTGAACGAGATGAAACTTCCTCAACAACATTTTGTTGACTGTTTTTAAACCAAGTACTAACCCTAGTTGCAAAAATCGACACCAGGTGGCGCACTATAGAGTCAATTGAAATTTATCAATCAATCAATGTTATATGTTAGAATAATTTCTCTTAGGTTCTCTGGTAAAATATAAATGAACACTAACCTCTATTTGTATCAAAATAATCTGCACCGGCATAACGTCCTTGTTTCCTTCGCATAAAAAAGCGAGTTTCTCATGTAGAACTTCATAAATCTCCACCATTTCCTTTTCATCAATTTCTTCACCATCCTTTTTTTGACTACCATTCTCAGTTTCAGATTTTACGAATTCTACACCTCCTTTGGTGAAATTTGTGTATAAATTTTTCGAAGTTGTCGTGGCAGGTACCGTATCTTCGTTCTCTTTGAATCCTAGACCTTTTCTTTCCGTTTGTACAGTATTAGGCGACGGGGGTTTTGCAACGTTTCTGTTGGGAACGAAATTTACAGCTAACCTACGTTTCCGCTTGAAATTTTTCATATCGAAAGAATTTTCCACCTGAATTTCTTTCTTTGGAATATTTTCCTCAGTTTTGAAGTCATTCACATCCGGAGTTTTCATTATGGGAAATAAGGTACTGTGAGCTTGTGTATTTGGTGCAGGCGTTGACTGATTCGTTTCATCTTCGCTTTCCTGTTCTGAATTGCTATCATAGCCTGCTACCAGAGAAAATCCTGAAATCGGTTTGGGAGGCTTTGAAGTGTTGCCAGGCTGTACTTCTGAAACCTTTTTCGCATCAACATTTCCAAGCTTTTTCAACTCTTCAGCCCTCTTCAAAACAGTTGATAAAATATCTTCCTCTTGATCTAATTTTTTCGGACTTGTTTTTACTGAGTGTTCCTGTTAAATAGGATGAAACAAATATTGAATATTGAAAGAAATCTCATTATTAGAATGTAATATGGAATTTATTTGATTATCATAAGAGCTTCAGAAACTGCGAGTTTTCTGCTTCAAAAAACCTAGATTTAATGAAGAAAAACTCTAGCAGTAATTCATCATCAGCAAATGTTTTCTCAGATTGAAAACTTTAGAGTCATTATAATCTCACTCAATTAGTGAAATTATTCCTTGCTTTCTTTCATCATTGAAAATTTACATGAAGAGAATATAAAAAATTCAGAAAAAACTATACTTGCATCATCATCTTCACTTTCACTGCTGGAACCTGATCCATATGATGTTATGAGCGTAATTTTTCTGAAAATATTGTCTGCGTTACAAATTCACATCATGAAAAACAAGACTGAAAGTAGATCCACCTTCAAAGTGGATCAGTAGAAGGATAGATTGAATACACTGGTTTTGACCTTTCATGAGTTCATGAAAGCTCTGGATGGATACAAAGAACTCAAAAACCTTTGTCCACCAAAACCATAATCCTGCCGAGTTTGAGCTTGGTAGCTTCAAAATTGCTACTTGTAACATGTCTACACAATTGCCTATAGGCTTCACAGAAGCTGACAATAATTTTACTCACTCATCATCAGAATCGTTGTGTAATTTCTTTTTTTTTGGAACCTTTCTTGCTTCAACTTTTGGAATACTGCCATTAGACTTAGGCAATGATTGTGTTTCCGAGATTTTGTAAATCTTGACTTTGTCCTTGAGCTCTGGAAAATTAGGTACTGGGCCATTCACGTTGGATTTTATCACGAAATTTTTGGGTTTTTCCCATGTTACTTCATTGGTATTTATATTCCAATAATATGTAAATCCACTTTTAGAATCAAAACATTCTTTCCACTCTGTAATTGTCAAGATTATAGTTTTGTATGTTAGGAATATTATTGGATTTTTCAACTTACCAATTTCTTCTTTCTTGAGGACATTATTTTTCAGAGGTACTATTTCATTTATCTCATTGAGGAAATCATTCACGGTTGATTCCATTTTTATTCAGTCAGAAATCAAAAATCAAAAAATCATCAACACATGATCAAGATCAATAAACAAATGTCAACACAAACTTGCGAAGAGGTTATTTATAGTCCATAGAGCCATCAATTATTTTTCTTTACATCTCTTTAGAACATTAGTTATATAGGTGATATTCAAAATTACGAGCTCTAATGTCGGTTTTTAAATTAGAGATGACTTTTGTAGCCTATTTGGTTGGATATCAAGAAATATCAGATTTTAATAAATCAGAATCAGAATATCAGAGTCTCAGATACAAATTCAAATCATAGAAAGTATGATTTGTAACCCATAGAAAACATCTGTTTTCTTTTCAAATCTGTTAATTTTATCAATACGGAAAATGTTTGGCCGTCAAAAACTGTAAATTCTGAAATTGGAGAAGTTCTTTAAGAGATATGTGAAAGAATATATTCATTCAGGAATCCGCTGATTTGTATAGAACATGATTTGATATGATATGCCTCATAAATAAAGGATTCTTGGTCATAAGCTGATATTAAATCCTCCTACTTCAAGCATATGCTTCCTTTCAAATAATAAAATGAACGTGTTTTCCGCAATTAAAAGATTCACAAGCAAAGGAGATGGTTCTTCCGGCAATAATACTACATCCCCTAGACCTCAAAGTCATCAGAGTATGTCAACAGTTTTACAAAAAAGATTTTCAAGGGGTGTTCAGTATAACAGTGAGTGTTTAACTGTGGAAACTTAAAATTAGAAAATTTCCTATTTTCCCTAGTTCTACAATTAATTTTCGTATTTTCAGTGAAAATAGTCATCAAAGGGGATCGAAATGTGGGTAAAACTTGCTTGTTTCATAGATTGCAAGGAAAAAAATTCATGGAAGAATATATACCTACCGATGAAATTCAGGTCACTTCCATACAATGGAATTATAAAGCTACTGATGATATTGTTAAAGTAGAGGTATGGGATGTTGTTGACAAGGGCAAGAAGAAAAAGAAACTAGATGGTCTGAAATTGAATAACTTGAAGACTGAAATTTTAGAGGAACCTGTTCTAGATGCTGAGTTTCTTGATGTTTATAAAGGTGAGGGGTCATCAAAAGATTCTGAATAGAAATGGTTCAAACGATTGAAATGGATGGGGGAATTTTTCAGAAAAAATTCTGATTCACTTCTCTAGATTATAGATATAATGTTGAATACATGCTATAATTATCATCATATAAGATGTCTATATCCTTCACAAAACCTCCAAGCTTTTGGCTTGATATTTCCAAAATTGTAACTTTCTGATTACCTAAGAAAAAAATATTATTTTCAAGATGTCCTTCGTAATTATTATAGGGATGATATTGTTCTCTAGCATGAAATACTAATGGTTTACATAGGATAGCAAAAAACAATTTACATCACATTAGCTTATGTCCTCGAAATTGATTATTATTTCACTTGGAAATTTTAACATTTTAACAACTACCATTCTAAAGTATCACCATTATTGATCTCCTGTGAATTATAAAAAAAATTCAAAATCCTGAGCTTCTTTCAGGTACAAACGGAGTCATATTGATGATGGATATAACGAAATCATGGACATTCGATTATGTGCAACGAGAACTTCCAAAAATTCCCAGCCACATACCTGTGATCATTTTGGCTAATCATTGTGATATGGCACATCATAGAACAGTTACGTCCGATCACGTGACATATTTTATTGATTCCATGCTTGAGTAAGTATCATTTGATGATTGTTGATAGTGGGTTAGATTTCAAGCTTAAGAGTAAATGTTTTTTAAGGCCTTTACATGGAATTTGGCCAGAGTGACACATAGTAATAACTATTACAGAACTCATTTTAACCCCCTTTATCCATTTTCTATTCAAATGCAGCAGAATCCTTCTCATCAATGTAATCTTCATGTTGTAGATCCAGAACCGCTCAAATCCGTTATTCTGAATCGTCCATGCGGAACGGATTCGGCCTAAAGCTCCTCCATAAATTCTTCAACCTCCCCTATTTGCAACTACAACGGGAGTCCCTCCTCACGCAGCTAGAAAGAAACGGGGTGGAGACGAACGCCACAATTCAAGAACTGGACATGTACGCGGAGACTGATGAGGCTGATTACAACAAATTCATGGAGAACTTGACGAAGAAGAGGAGAGAGGTCGCCGATCACAACGGTCGCGTTAGTATACAGCAGGTTCTCGCGCAGCAGCAACTGCAGAACCCCCCTAACAATGGGAACGGACCTGGACAGGGTGGGCCAGAAGGTGCGGTGAAGAGGTCACAGAGCGGTCCGATTGTTATAGGTGCAGGAAAGCCTATTCCTTACGGTGAGTTTCATGTTTTAAAGTTGGTCAGTTGGTGTCTACTCTATAGATAGAGGTAGAGCCATGAAGCGGCCAATACTTGTTTATTTTCTGTGGATATAGACGTGAGTGTGGACCAATAAAAATTTTAGAAAAAGACAACTATTGGCCGCACATTTGGTTGTTCTTAAATCGAACTACAGCCAATTTGTCATCTTCAGGAAAACGTTCCATAGAAGAAGAGTAGATGCTGAATGCTGGCCATAGTTTCGGTCTCATTCGATATCGTCAGACCAACACCACTCCTTCTCCGAAGGAAAACGCTCGGACCCTAATTAAATAGTAGTAGTAGCTTCTGAGTATTATCAAGTTTTCGAGCGCCATCTAGTATATTCAAATTCCCCCCCAGATCGGAAACCAGACGAAGACTGGCATATTTTCCATAAATATTGATTCTTACTGTATTCATTGCCTCCAGTTAAGGCGTTATCACTCTTTCATATAGATTATTTACTAGTAGAAAAGGTTTCGGAACGTTTTCATTTGAATTCAGGTTTACAAAATTTCTGAAAAAAAGCACTTTTGTTTATTTCGAAATACAGCAAGACTACTCGCATATTTGACGATCCTTGGCCGTTTCATATTTCAAGTAGAAACATTTCAGGTAACATAGATTTAACTCAAAGATCCGCCGTTCCTAAGACTAGCCAATCGACTGGCATGATCTCAAAGCTTCAATCCAAAGATTCAACAAATTCTTTGGCTGAGGCTAGTAACATTACATCAGTGGAAGAGTTTTGCCCCGATGGTGGACAATTGGATAGGAGTTTTTTGGACGACGTTCAGTTGAATATGCAGAATGTTAAGCTCGAAGAACCTGCGTCTGACTCGTGAGTGTTTCATTTCAAGATCAACTTATTCAAGAATGATTGACATCTCGGGTGGCTATGGAAAATCGAATTTAGGTTGGTAATAGCCCATAAGTTAAGATTTTGTGTTGCGGAGTTTAGGTTGGTATTGTGAATAAATAGTGACCGATAGATCTATAATATGTAAATCTATGGACTGACCGACGATAATTTTAATTTTGTACTGCTGTTTATGTTCTTAATTTAATCGTAAATGTATAACTTTGGAATGCTGTTTGCTCTGCAATTGAGTATTCCTTCTTTTTAAATACTTTTCTAGGTTATAGTTAAAAAATCTAGTTCTGTGATTGAAACTAAATTGAAGATCTTTTGTGACCATATATTAAGCTTCATCTGGACTTTCGATGCCTACTGGGACGTCAATCATTCTTGAATGGACTATAATTCTTGGCTTAATTCTGAACTGACCAGCCGGGTCTTAGCATAAGTACACGACAGGCGTGTAATGGACATAAGTTTTTATTGATCAGATGTCCAAATTTGGGATATTACTTTTGAAATCGGATCATTTTTACGTAACTCCTGATGGGGTCTTTTTGTTTCAAACGGTCAGCGTGAATTAATTCGTATAGGGTGGGCAAAATTCGTTGTCTACTGAGGGGACCTCGAGAACAATAGCGGGTAGAAGAAAGCGGATGATACATTCTCTGGTTGTTTTTTCCTGACTAATCCAAATCTGAACAGAATTGGTCTCTGCGTCATATCTGTACTCCTCATCAAAAGAGGGGGTTTTGGCTGTTCTTATTTCGATGTTACCCAGTGTAAACAGGCTAGTCTTCGACTTGTACAGGGTGGGCAAAATTGGTGATACCTGAACTACAACTTTTTCAACCCAACGAGATAGAGGCAAAAGCATGGCACAATAAGGTCGTCATTTTTCGAGAAACTAATAATGCCATCAACTGCATTCCTCTGTTTTCTTTTGTTTTCGAGTTATAGGCCAAAATTTAAATTTCAACTTTGGTCATAAGCTCCGTTTCTGCTTGTGCTGGGATGTTGAAATGAAAACATTATACAGACTCTTTTGCGTACTATGATTTTTTCATATGAAAACAGTAGTTTAAAACTACTTTTTTTCATATTACGAAAAAACATAACTTCATGTTATAGCTCAGGAAATAAACATGTTGGAAAAAATCATAGTACGGCACCGGATTGCTATAAAAAAGCGTCTCCATAATATTTTTATTTCAACATCCTAGCACAAACAGAAACGGAGATAATGACCAAAGTTGAAATCGCCCAAATTTCAATTTTGGCCTATAACTCGAAAACAAAAGAAGATAGTGGAATGTAGTTGATGGAATTATAAGTTTCTCGAAAAAATATGAACGTAATGTGCCATTCTTTTTCTTTTATCTCCAACGAGTTGAGAGGTTGTAGTTCAGGTGTCCCCAATTTTGCCCAACCTGTACATATATTTTAACAGTAGATTCTTGGGGTCAAAAGATATGCCATCTCAACCTCGTAAATAAGATACTATATTGTATCAGGAAAACAAGCATCAACTCACTTTTTCCATTCAATTTGGTGAACAAAGTAATAAATGAGTTACTGCAATTTATTATCATTTAATAGCCTTGTTCGTAGAGTGGTTCACAACGGTTGGGAACTGTACAGAGCAAGCGCAATTCCATTTTAGGGTAGCGAAAATCCATCTTGTACGAAAAGAAATAAATAAAGACAATAGGTTTGCAACGGTTATGAACTGTACAGAGCAAGCGCAATTCCATTTTAGGGTAGCGAAAATCCATTTGCGCTTGCTCTGTACAGTTCATAACCGTTGCAAACCTATTGTCTTTATTTATTTCTTTTCGTACAAGAGTTACCAGATTCAAACCTAACTCATTTGAACCTTTCATTTTCATGTAAAATATAGTATTGGAATAGTAATCACTATAAAAGAAAATTTCTTATTCCTGAATTGTCACCTTTAATTTTCATATAGATAAATAAATATCTCCTTTTGACCTTAGGAATCTTCTGTTGAAATATTTGTACAAGTCAATGACGGACCCTGTACATTCCTAGAAATTCTTTCTAATTCATTAATACTGCGTGTACCATTTTCTACGTAACACCTATTATAGTTGTCGAAGTTCTATTGTCAACCAAGGATGTACCTTCAACTTTCTCATGTTAATTGATTTTCGTACGATAAGAACTACCTGATGCTACAGAGTCACAAACATTTCAAGGTTATGTTGTTATCAGATGCCCAAACTTACGATATTACCTTTCGACTTTCCGATGCGGCCGTCTTTCTTCAAATGACAAAGTAATTAGTACTCCCCATCAATACGAGGAGGTTCAGAGTGGTCCAATTTTGACGTCAGTCGTTTTTCAGCGATACGGATACCGGAAATCCGCTGGTTTCCGAGCTCCAGGAAGACTTCGATCCGGAAGACCTCGCATTCTACACGAAATCGCCGAATAACTTGACCTCGCATAATCTACTCAAACCCCAACAGAAGTCCGGCCCGACCTTCAATCAAAAATCGGACGGTAGCGAGGAGCCGGAGAACGAGAAGGTCCTGGAGGAGTACGAGGCCATGCGGCACACCCAGGACGAGTTCGATTCCACCATTAATTCGGAGATATCCGAACTGACCTCCGATCCTTACGAAGGCTGGATAGGCAACGATACGAAGTTGAGACGATCGCCCGAAGGTGAGTTTTCGTCGCTGACATATACGAGGTTACGAATATTAACGACTTAAGAGCAGGGTTATGTGAAGCTGGCACCCCCAAATGCGAATTTTGAAACGAAAATTTCAGGGTCGTTTGTCCATCGTAGGTCCATGCTTGTCTAGCCTTTTTTTTTCATTTGTCCAGGCACCATATTGGAGATATCGGAAAAATACTTATTTTTGATGATACAGATCGTTTGTCCAACGTAAGTCCACTTTTGTCCACCAAATTTTTACATTTGTCCACACACAGAACCATAGAAATCAATCTTTGAAAATTTTTGAAAGTGTGAAGTTGGCAACCCCAAATGAAAATTTTTGAACCAAAATTTTAGGATCGTTTGTCCATTGTAGGTCCATGTTTGTCCACACAAGTTTTTTCGGTGCATTTTCTGAGCAGAAAATCGCACCAAGATGGATGAAATTCTCAGATTTATTACTAGAAGAGTTGTTCTTTCAGAATATGTACCACAATTCCATCTACGGTTACTTTTAATGAGAGATAAACGACTCGAAAGCTGACCTTCGAAAAAGACTGAAGAAGATGAGTTCAGGTAAAAATTCGTCAAGACCGAACGGTTGCGCTGAGATGGTTGAAATTCTCAGATTTATTACTAGAAGAGTTGCTCTTTCGAAATATGTATTACATTTCCATCTACGGTTACTTTTATTTAGAGATAAACGACTCGAAAACTGACATTCGAAAAATCCTTAAACTGCTGGGTTCAGTTAAAAATTTGTTAAGACCGAACGGTTGCGCTGAGATGGATGAAATTCTCAGATTTCTTACTAGAAGAGTTGCTCTTTCAGAATATGTATAACATTTCCATCTACGGTTACTTTTAATGAGAGATAAACGACTCGAAAACTGACCTTCGAAAAATCCTGAAATAGCTGGGTTCAGTTAAAAATTCGTCAACACCGAACGGTTGCATCTAGATGGATGAAATTCTCAGATTTCTTACTAGAAGAATTGCTCTTTCAGAATATGTACCACATTTCTATCTTCGGTTACTTTTATTGAGAGATAAACGACTCGAAAGCTGACCTTCGAAAAATCCTGAAAAAGATGGGTTCAATTAAAAATTCGTCAAGACCGAACGGTTGCGCTGAGATGGATGAAATTTTCAGATTTAGTACTACAAGAGTTGCTCTTTCAGAATATGTACCACATTTCTATCTTCGGTTACTTTTATTGAGAGATAAACGACTCGAAAGCTGACCTTCGAAAAATCCTGAAAAAGATGGGTTCAATTAAAAATTCGTCAAGACCGAACGGTTGCGCTGAGATGGATGAAATTTTCAGATTTAGTACTACAAGAGTTGCTCTTTCAGAATATGTACCACATTTCTATCTTCGGTTACTTTTATTGAGAGATAAACGACTCGAAAGCTGACCTTCGAAAAATCCTGAAAAAGATGGGTTCAATTAAAAATTCGTCAAGACCGAACGGTTGCGCTGAGATGGATGAAATTTTCAGATTTAGTACTACAAGAGTTGCTCTTTCAGAATATGTACCACATTTCTATCTTCGGTTACTTTTATTGAGAGATAAACGACTCGAAAGCTGACCCTCGAAAAATCCTGAAAAAGATGGGTTCAATTAAAAATTCGTCAAGACCGAACGGTTGCGCTGAGATGGATGAAATTTTCAGATTTAGTACTACAAGAGTTGCTCTTTCAGAATATGGTACCACATTTCTATCTTCGGTTACTTTTATTGAGAGATAAACGACTCGAAAGCTGACCTTCGAAAAATCCTGAAAAAGATGGGTTCAATTAAAAATTCGTCAAGACCGAACGGTTGCGCTGAGATGGATGAAATTTTCAGATTTAGTACTACAAGAGTTGCTCTTTCAGAATATGTACCACATTTCTATCTTCGGTTACTTTTATTGAGAGATAAACGACTCGAAAGCTGACCTTCGAAAAATCCTGAAAAAGATGGGTTCAATTAAAAATTCGTCAAGACCGAACGGTTGCGCTGAGATGGATGAAATTTTCAGATTTAGTACTACAAGAGTTGCTCTTTCAGAATATGTACCACATTTCTATCTTCGGTTACTTTTATTGAGAGATAAACGACTCGAAAGCTGACCTTCGAAAAATCCTGAAAAAGATGGGTTCAATTAAAAATTCGTCAAGACCGAACGGTTGCGCTGAGATGGATGAAATTTTCAGATTTAGTACTACAAGAGTTGCTCTTTCAGAATATGTACCACATTTCTATCTTCGGTTACTTTTATTGAGAGATAAACGACTCGAAGCTGACCTTCGAAAAATCCTGAAAAAGATGGGTTCAGTTAAAAATTCAACAAGACCGAACGGTTGCGCTGAGATGGATGGAATTCTCAGATTTATTACTAGAATAGTTGCTCTTTCAGAATATGTATCACATTTCCATCTGCAGTTACTTTTATTGAGAGATAAATGACTCGAAAGCTGACCTTCGAAAATTCCTGAAAAAGATGGGTTCAGTTAAAAATTCAACAAGACCGAACGGTTGCGCTGAGATGGATGGAATTCTCAGATTTATTACTAGAATAGTTGCTCTTTCAGAATATGTATCACATTTCCATCTGCAGTTACTTTTATTGAGAGATAAATGACTCGAAAGCTGACCTTCGAAAATTCCTGAAAAAGATGGGTTCAGTTAAAAATTCAACAAGACCGAACGGTTGCGCTGAGATGGATGGAATTCTCAGGCTTATTACTAGAATAGTTGCTCTTTCAGAATATGTATCACATTTCCATCTGCAGTTACTTTTATTGAGAGATAAATGACTCGAAAGCTGACCTTCGAAAATTCCTGAAAAAGATGGGTTCAGTTAAAAATTCGTCAAGAACGAACGGTTGCGCTGAGATGGATGGAATTCTCAGGCTTATTACTAGAATAGTTGCTCTTTCAGAATATGTATCACATTTCCATCTGCAGTTACTTTTATTGAGAGATAAATGACTCGAAAGCTGACCTTCGAAAATTCCTGAAAAAGATGGGTTCAGTTAAAAATTCGTCAAGACCGAACGGTTGCGCTGAGATGGATGAAATTCTCAGATTTATTACTAGAATAGTTGCTCTTTCAGAATATGTATCACATTTCCATCTGCAGTTACTTTTATTGAGAGATAAATGACTCGAAAGCTGACCTTCGAAAATTCCTGAAAAAGATGGGTCTAGTTAAAAATTCAACAAGACCGAACGGTTGCGCTGAGATGGATGAAATTCTCAGATTTATTACTAGAATAGTTGCTCTTTCAGAATATGTATCACATTTCCATCTGCAGTTACTTTTATTGAGAGATAAATGACTCGAAAGCTGACCTTCGAAAATTCCTGAAAAAGATGGGTTCAGTTAAAAATTCAACAAGACCGAACGGTTGCGCTGAGATGGATGGAATTCTCAGATTTATTACTAGAATAGTTGCTCTTTCAGAATATGTATCACATTTCCATCTGCAGTTACTTTTATTGAGAGATAAATGACTCGAAAGCTGACCTTCGAAAATTCCTGAAAAAGATGGGTTCAGTTAAAAATTCAACAAGACCGAACGGTTGCGCTGAGATGGATGGAATTCTCAGGCTTATTACTAGAATAGTTGCTCTTTCAGAATATGTATCACATTTCCATCTGCAGTTACTTTTATTGAGAGATAAATGACTCGAAAGCTGACCTTCGAAAATTCCTGAAAAAGATGGGTTCAGTTAAAAATTCGTCAAGAACGAACGGTTGCGCTGAGATGGATGAAATTTTCAGTTTTAGTACTAGAAGAGTTGCTCTTTCAGAATATGTATCACATTTCCATCTGCAGTTACTTTTATTGAGGGATAAATGACTCGAAAGCTGACCTTCGAAAATTCCTGAAAAAGATGGGTTCAGTTGAAAATTCGTCAAGACCGAACGGTTGCGCTGAGATGGATGAAATTCTCAGATTCATTACTAGAATAGTTGCTCTTTCAGAATATGTATCACATTTCCATCTGCAGTTACTTTTATTGAGAGATAAATGACTCGAAAGCTGACCTTCGGAAATTCCTGAAAAAGATGGGTTCAGTTAAAAATTCGTCAAGACCGAACGGTTGCGCTGAGATGGATGAAATTCTCAGATTTATTACTAGAATAGTTGCTCTTTCAGAATATGTATCACATTTCCATCTGCAGTTACTTTTATTGAGAGATAAATGACTCGAAAGCTGACCTTCGAAAATTCCTGAAAAAGATGGGTTCAGTTAAAAATTCAACAAGACCGAACGGTTGCGCTGAGATGGATGGAATTCTCAGATTTATTACTAGAATAGTTGCTCTTTCAGAATATGTATCACATTTCCATCTGCAGTTACTTTTATTGAGAGATAAATGACTCGAAAGCTGACCTTCGAAAATTCCTGAAAAAGATGGATTCAGTTAAAAATTCAACAAGACCGAACGGTTGCGCTGAGATGGATGGAATTCTCAGGCTTATTACTAGAATAGTTGCTCTTTCAGAATATGTATCACATTTCCATCTGCAGTTACTTTTATTGAGAGATAAATGACTCGAAAGCTGACCTTCGAAAATTCCTGAAAAAGATGGGTTCAGTTAAAAATTCGTCAAGAACGAACGGTTGCGCTGAGATGGATGGAATTCTCAGGCTTATTACTAGAATAGTTGCTCTTTCAGAATATGTATCACATTTCCATCTGCAGTTACTTTTATTGAGAGATAAATGACTCGAAAGCTGACCTTCGGAAATTCCTGAAAAAGATGGGTTCAGTTAAAAATTCGTCAAGACCGAACGGTTGCGCTGAGATGGATGAAATTCTCAGATTTATTACTAGAATAGTTGCTCTTTCAGCATATGTATCACATTTCCATCTACGGTTACTTTTATTTAGTGATGAACGACTCGAAAACTGATCTTCGAAAAATCCTGAAAAAGATGGGTTCAGTTAAAAATTCGTCAACACCGAACGGTTGCATCTAGATGGATGAAATTCTCAGATTTCTTACTAGAAGAGTTGCTCTTTCAGAATATGTATCACATTTCCATCTGCAGTTACTTTTATTGAGAGATAAATGACTCGAAAGCTGACCTTCGAAAATTCCTGAAAAAGATGGGTTCAGTTAAAAATTCAACAAGACCGAACGGTTGCGCTGAGATGGATGGAATTCTCAGGCTTATTACTAGAATAGTTGCTCTTTCAGAATATGTATCACATTTCCATCTGCAGTTACTTTTATTGAGAGATAAATGACTCGAAAGCTGACCTTCGAAAATTCCTGAAAAAGATGGGTTCAGTTAAAAATTCGTCAAGAACGAACGGTTGCGCTGAGATGGATGAAATTTTCAGTTTTAGTACTAGAAGAGTTGCTCTTTCAGAATATGTATCACATTTCCATCTGCAGTTACTTTTATTGAGAGATAAATGACTCGAAAGCTGACCTTCGAAAATTCCTGAAAAAGATGGGTTCAGTTGAAAATTCGTCAAGACCGAACGGTTGCGCTGAGATGGATGAAATTCTCAGATTCATTACTAGAATAGTTGCTCTTTCAGAATATGTATCACATTTCCATCTGCAGTTACTTTTATTGAGAGATAAATGACTCGAAAGCTGACCTTCGGAAATTCCTGAAAAAGATGGGTTCAGTTAAAAATTCGTCAAGACCGAACGGTTGCGCTGAGATGGATGAAATTCTCAGATTTATTACTAGAATAGTTGCTCTTTCAGAATATGTATCACATTTCCATCTACGGTTACTTTTATTTAGTGATAAACGACTCGAAAACTGATCTTCGAAAAATCCTGAAAAAGATGGGTTCAGTTAAAAATTCGACAAGACCGAACGGTTGCGCCGAGATGGATGAAATTCTCAGATTTCTTACTAGAAGAGTTGTTCTTTCAGAATATGTATCACATTTCCATCTACGGTTACTTTTATTTAGTGATAAACGACTTGAAAACTGATCTTCGAAAAATCCTGAAACAGCTGGATTCGGTTAAAAATTCGTCAAGACCGAACGGTTGCGCCGAGATGGATGAAATTCTTAAATTTATTACTAGAAGAGTTGCCCTTTCAGAATATGTATCACATTTGCATTAACGGTTACTTTTATTGAGAGATAAACGACTCGAAAGCTGACTTCCGAAGAATACTGGAAAAGCTGGGTTGCACCTAGATGATGAATTTCTCAGATTTATTACAAGAAGAGTTGCATGGTTCTGTGGGTGGACAAATGAAGTAATTGGGTGGACAAAAGTGGACTATCGTTGGACAAGCGATATTTGCCCTCGTTTTCGCAATTTGGCTGAGCTGCTCAGAAAATGTACCGAAACAACTTCTTTTTCCATTCCATCACAAATTTTCTAGGGTCGTATAAGGATCTACTTCAGTAACTATTTTCAAATTCACTTCGTCATTTAAAAAGTTTTGCTCAGATGATTTTTGGTCAAACCCTTCAATTTGACCAGTTCAACCTCTTGTTAAAAAAAAGCCTCACCCATAAATAAACACACCGCTAAAATTCCTGCCTTTCATCGATTCTCCTCTCGATTGCAGCCACTCCTATTTTCCCAGTTTTTGGAGACACATTTTCAGTAGGGCTATCGTTCTTCTTCTCTCTACTCTCCACAGTAAACGTGTAAGACCTTCTATTCCTCGATACTATACTCGTATCCGAGAAAATGATGCTCCAAAAATGCCCCTACTGGTCGAATTTGGTTGATTATTTTAAAATTTTAAATAATCCACCAATCCTTACCATTTTCTGTTTTTTGATCATCCCAGAGTCGGAAATCGTATCAATGAACAGAAGACCTTCAACTGAAATGGATAAGTCAAAGCTATTCTACGAATCTTTCCTTCCACCTTCATATGAAAGTGTTGTGAATACTCCTTTGTTCTAGTTCAATTTACGTGTTTTCAGGTGGAGAGGATATTTCCGTGGTTAGCCAAATAGATTACAATAATAGTTCGTTCAATGACGATTCAAATAGCGTAACTTCGTCCAATGTCAATATGGAACTACTGACTTCGAAACGAAGTCCAAATCTATTGAATAGGAGCGAACAATGTGATAGCGATGAGCATACCTCTAGTTCGAAAGATAAAAAAAAGAAACAGAAGGAGAAAAAGGTATGAAGCATTAGAATTATATAATGTTCAGGGTTCCGGATTTCCACGAGCGATATTAGATTTTTCCACGTTGTGTTGGTAGTTCTGTGAAAAATCACGTGAAAATTGTTTTAACTTTTATACATGATTCCAAGTTTGCAACTCGCATATCTTTTTGTTTCTGTGTGAATAAATTTAATCAAAAAAAAAAAAGGAATGAGGAATGAAAAGTGTTTGAAGAATAAGAAAAAAAAATCTAATTTTGTGACGAATATTTATTCACCGAAAAGCCTGAATAGATATTGAAAAATAAGCAATTGGAATATAACGAAAATTTCAGGTTTTAAGCATGCTTTCGAAATTTGAAAATTTAGAATCGTTTATTTCAAAATTGCAAATCAAAGATATAAAATTCGTTTGACCAATCGTTCTTTGGAAATATTAATCATCTATTTATAGTTGGGGAGCCGACAATGCTGAATCGGGATTTACTCGAGTATCGTGGAGACCTAGTGGATTTTGAGGATCATATGGTAGAAAGAAAAATAAATTTCATGATGTATGCACTTTCAGCGGTGGGGAAAGCGTCGGGAGGTTTTCAAAGATGTAAAAAAAATCGACAGGTTTACAAATTTTCATACATATGGTTAATCTCGGTATTGTAAACGTGTTGACCCATTAATCTGACACTAACCAGGAGGGTTTTCTTCAATCTGACAGTTTGAAAATGATAACATGGCATTTTTTTTTAATATCTCCCTGTACATCGTTTCTGTATTCATTATGAAAGTTGTAGATAATCAAATTGTATACAACTTTTGTCTGAAGCAATTTTTCATACCCTTGACCGTTTTTGAGCAGGATGATGAGGGCGAGGAGCTTAGCCACACATGCGAAAGGCCAAGGTCAATGTAGAAACTCAGTCTAATGTACATTAATCGCCATATATCTGAAAAACGTTCAAACGTAGAAAAAATTGCTTCGAACAAAATTTGCAGAAAATGTTATGCTCTACAACTTTTATAATTAATAATGAATTCACCTGGAACCCAGGTGAGGAGATAATTCAAAAAAACTGATTTTTGGGACCTCTATGGCCAATTTTTATTGTTTCGGCTTGCTGAAACTGTCAGATTATATTTTTTCCGTTATTCTCGAATAATTAGCTTCAAAATAAGAACAAAATCTACAGATCTCGAGAATGTACACTTGACTTTTTTTTGCTAGTTTGGCGCCCTCCCACACTTTTTCGTCACGCTTAAATTGTCAAATTAAGAGAATATACTTTTCAACATGTAATTAACCACATATATCTTAATCTGACACACTCGAGTATACAGTGATCGTTTTTTTACTATTCTGACAGGCGGTCCTAGACAATTCCCCCTATATACAGGACTAATTTGTGGCAGAGGTACTCTCTGCCCTTATATTAATCTGACACGCTCGAGTAAATCCCGAATTTTCCCCCTCATCTATCACATTGACTACCGTTTCTCCTAATCGCCATCATTGCAGCTTTCTAAGAAACAAAGTAAAAGATCCAAAGAGAAAACTTCTGAAGAACCGTCGAAGGGCGATAGAAAGAGCAAACGACGTTCGAGAGACGAGAATTCTTCGCATCGAGACGAATTAGAAGAATTTCTGAACAGCAGCTCCAATTCCCAAATCGAAGGTGTTTACGAGGCTATATAGTACAGGTTTGTTCGTCTTAGGTGAAATATGATAATAAGAAAAAATGGATAAAAGACATGTGCAGTTTGGATTGTCAAGCAAGCTATAAATGTGAATCTCAGGTAGAAGAAATACTCTTGGTTTTACCAGTGGTTTTTAACTGAAATATTTTATAACGAGATGTTTTTGATAGTATATTATTATATATTCATTATATTCCAATATAGCTGGAAGGAATTAGTGAATTAATATATATTGTAGAATCTCAAATAAGATTCAAACCTGAAATGTTTGATTTATTCAGGGAAATGGCCCTGTAGAAAACTGATTATTTTACAAAATTGTTTCTGAATTTGGCGCGAGTTGTTTAAATTTCTGTTTTTAGAAGTTCAGTATTGGAGAATAAATTTGTTTAGTGTTGGAAACTCTTTTTGTTTACCGTTGTTTTCAATGTTCGTATTGTTTAATGCCTTTATTTATTGGAAATTTATCGAAGTTGAGGAAAGATATTTATTGATTTGTTATATTGTTATACTTTATATTTATATTGAAATTCGTGAGTAAGTATTCTTCTATCTGAGGAACCTGTATCAGATAAACGTTGTGGTTTTGACTCCTTTGTTGCCTTAAAAAAATGTTGGCTTATTATCGAACAATGATTAATCTGTATCCATTCGAGGAATTTATGTATTAACTCAATTCTAACCATGGCTTTAAGATCTCTCTCTCTCTTGTAACTGTTTAATATTACAACTCCATTATTTTTGAATAATAGAACATATTTAACGTTTGAAAGAGTTTTATTCCAAATGCCTGGTCTGCTCCCGTACACCGATAATCTGAGTTTCGTAAAATTCATCCTCAGAACTACAGGGTGAGTCTTGTACAGGGTGGACGAAATTGGAGATACCTGAATTCCAACTTTTTCAACCCAACGAGATAGGGGAAAATGCATGGCACATTACGGTGGTCATTTTTCGAGAAACTAAAAATTTCATCAACTGAATTCCTCCATCTTCTTTTGTTTACGAGTTATAGGCCAAAATTAAAATTTCAACTTCGGTAATTATCTCCGCTTCTGTTTGTGCTAGGATGTTGAAATGAAAACATTATGGAGACACTTTTTGATAGCAATCCAATGGCGTACTATGAGTTTTTCCAGCAGGTTTATTTGCTGAGCTTTAACATTAAGATGTGTTTTTTCATATAAAAGCAGTAGTTTAAAATGACGAAATTTCAGCTTTCTGAAGTATGAAAAGTCTTTTCTGTGTTTTCAGAACAATCCTTCTCTGTAAACGTCCAATAGTCCACCCACTTTGGGAAACCCTGTATATCCAGAACATTCAGAGGTTAATACACAAAAATGTGGATTCGGCCCGTCTCGCGAAGAACAGGTCTTTGATGTTATTTCTATATTTTTTTTTTGGGGAGAAAAATTAAATGAAACTCGTGTGTGAATTTGGCATATCGTTGCTTAGTGTGGCCGGTAAAATTCTTTCGAAGATTTTTGCTAATCGTCTAATTCCACTCTTAGAAAAGCTATTACCCGAATCCCAGTGCGACTTTCGACAAAATTGAAGTACGGTGGAACTAATTTTCACACTGCGACAGCTGCAACAGAATGCCCGTGAACAACAATCAAGGATATATACAGCCTACATCGATTTGAGTAAGGCCTTCGACTCGGTGAATCGGAGAGCACTATGGAAAATCATGGGACGCCTTGGAGTACCAGAGAAATTCTCAGCAACGTGCAAGAGCCTCCATACCAAAAACACCGCTAGAAAACAGCATAATAGCCAGATAATAGCTCTACAACCGACCATTTCTTAACCAACTCTGGAATAAAACAAGGCTGCGTGTTAGCGCCTTTATTGTTCAATATTTTCGCCATAGCTGACTCGATAATTGCTGACATAAGTATGCCCGTAAAAGGTGTTGGAATAAGATTCAGATTTGATGGAGGCCTATTTAACCTGAAGCGCCTCAGAGTAAAAACCCGTTAAAAGTTTATCACGGAACTTCAATATGCAGACGACTGCGCACATATCGCTAGCAACTCAGAGGATCTACAGATAATGCTGGACACCTATAAACATATATACGAAGCTTTAGGCCTTAGACTCAATATCGACAAAACCAAAATCCTAGTAAGTCCGCCAGAAAGCCTTCTGTTCAAATACTTGGGAAGCTTCACAAATACTAGGGCTAACCTAGACAAGACACGGAAATAAACAATCAAATCAAACAAATAAACAATCAATCAAAATAAACAATATCAATTCGGCATCACGGGCATTTTGGAAGCTAAGGGTCAGAGTGTTTCAAAATCACGACCTCAATCTGAATACCAAGAGAGCTGTTTACCAAGCAGTCGTCGTCCCAACGCTTCTTTACGGAAGCGAAAGCTGGACGCCATACAGGCGACTTATTAAACAGTTTGATCAAATGCAACAACGTCATCCAAGACAGATAATGCACATCAGATGGATCCACAAAGTTTCGAATACAGAAGTCTTGCAACGCGCGAGTTTTACAACAATTGAGACTCAAGTAACGAGGGCCCGACTCAGATGGAGCGGCCACATTCTGAGGATGCAAGACACCAGACTCCTCAAAAAAGCTCTGTATGGCGAATTCACAGAGGGAGCCCGGAAAACAGGAGGCCAGTATAAGCGGTTTAAGGATACACTACATCAATCCCTGAAATCAGTTAATGCCAATTATAACTGGGAACAACTAGCGTTAGAAAGGTCACAGTGGAGGTCTTTGGTGCACAGTTATAATGGAGACTCGAGAAGGATACAGCGGCGGCCAGATCTGGTTGGTGACTATACATGCCCGGAGTGTGGAAGGACCTGTAGGTCACGGTTGGGTCTCTTCAGTCACAGGAAGGCACACAGTCGCATTCCTAAGAAATTATAAGTCTGTTCTCTTTTTCTTTTGTGTCTTTTTGTAGATTTATTCCCGGTAACGGGATACAGCAATGAATGAATTAAGAATTTAAACTACTATTGGTTAACAGGAACTAGGAATTCGTGGGTTGATTAACAAACCATCCCATACAGCACATGACGTCCAATGGACGTCCATTTTATATCCAAATGAAGTACAAACGTCCACGGACCTTATATGGAAGTCCAATGGATGTAAATTTCTGGACATTTACTGTACGTTCATAAATGGACGTTTTATGGACGTCCATTGTACTTTAAATAAGGGATGTTGGACAAACATCCTTATACGTCCCTTATTGGACATCCTCTGGATATACAAATTTGGATCTTAATTGTATTATCAGAAATTGTACGTTAGTGTACGTCCATTCAACGTACAATTTTGGATCAACGTGAATTATCCATGAATGTACATCTTTTGGATGTTCGGATCTGGAGATAAATATGTACTCCCAGAAATTGTACTTTTCTGTACGACAACTGGATGTATCATTTTCTAGTATCTATAATTATACATTTCTCAACATTCGTAGGATGTACATTTCTGGACATTTACTGTACGTTCAAAAATGGACGTTTTATGGACGTCCATTGTACTTTAAATAAGGGATGTTGGACATACATCCATATACGTCCCTTATTGGACATCCCTGGATATACAAATCTGGATCTTAATTGTACTATCAGAAATTGGTACGTTAGTGTACGTCCATTCAGCGTACAATGTTGGATCAACGTGAATTATCCATGAATGTACATCTTTTGGATGTTCGGATCTGGATATAAATATGTACTTCCAGAAATTGTACTTTTCTGTACAACAACCGGATGTATCATTTTCTAGTATCTATAATTATTCATTTCACAACATTAGTAGGATGTACATTTCTGGACATTAACTGTACTTTCAAAAATGGACGTTTTATGGATGTCCATTGTACTTTAAATAAGGGATGTTGGAAATAACAGGAATGTGTATGCAAGGATATACCCTTGTATTGCTGCCATGTCCGTCTCGGCTCTTATTGAGAGTACGAGAGTAGGTACATACTGACTGTGTTGAAACCCAGATGTTCCGCCCTCTCATAATTATTCCTTTTTTTACTCTGTAACTTTCGTCCCAAAGACCGAAACATTTATTTTTTGAGTTTCATTTGAGTAACACACAGCGAAATATTGAATCAGAACAGAATATATAAGAGAAACTCTAAATCTGTAAACAGTGGATTTTGAAGTGGACTCGACATATTTTGTAAATTTGTGAATATTTTGGCTTTAGCTTGTTGAACTACATTTGAGGTATGGTGTCTAGTTCTAGTTCCAGTGTGTGGTGCATATATTTGATAGTAACGAGGTGAGTCGAAGTTTTTATTCTTGAGGGAAGTGGCAAATTCACGTGTAGATAGAAAAATATAATCTAATGGGTAAAAATGTTGAAGGAATTGAATGTTGAATGCTTATACGAACCACGAATGTTAATCTCCGTTTCATGTTAATTTGATGATTTCATTAGTTATAATTATATTCATACTATCGTAAAAAATATATTTTTGTCTTTTCACAACCATGAATATCTATTTTTTGGTAGGGGGACAACAATATAAGAATGTGAAACGGAATTACGAGAAAACATCCAGAAATTCAATTTTCAATAGATATTATCACCATTCTATTATAATTATAGTATGGTGATGTACTGATATATAATATGACAACAGCAAAATTTCAATGAAATAAAGTTACAGAAACGGCCATACACTCCAGTAAAGGGGACAGGAAGGAGATAGAAGAGGCTATTTCTAAATGGGTTCGAGGAGCCAACGATAGAAAATATATCATAAGTGTTTCCTGTTCAGTGTATATATACCTATATACCTTCTTTGATATTCAGTTTTTTA
Source organism: Coccinella septempunctata (assembly GCF_907165205.1). NCBI lineage: Eukaryota > Metazoa > Arthropoda > Insecta > Coleoptera > Coccinellidae > Coccinella > Coccinella septempunctata. The sequence goes on from NC_058196.1 coordinate 22,155,124, forward strand.
TAGTTTAGTTTTTTTTGCTTAGAGGCAGTATAGCCCAATGTTCAAATTATACTTACTTGTTATTCATTTTAATTTTTCACATAAAGATGTGGAATATTTCCAGGCATTTCATTTTTCAATAATCCCAATTTCCTTATAATTATCAATAAATATATGTATTGATAGGTGGGATTTTAAAATACCTTTTTCGAATCAAACTTAAAAAATGCTAACCCCAATAAAATGGGCATTTGAGACTCCCAAATAACGTCCACTTATGTACCAATGAATGGTCCAGAAAATGTCCGAACCTCACTGGATTTAACATCCTATGGACGTACATACAGGATGTACAATGGACGAACATACAGGTATGTCCATAGGATGTTAAATCCAGTGAGGTTCGGATGTACAATGGACGTACCTGTAGGTTCGTCCATTGTACATCCTGTATGTACGTCCAAAGTACATCCTATATGTACGTCCACTGGACATCCTGTATGTACGTCCATTGTATATCTTGTATGTACGTCCAAGGTACATCCTGTATGTACGTTCAATGTACATCCTGTATGTACGTCCAATGTACATCCTGTCTGTACATCCATTGTACATCCTATATGTACGTCCATAGGATGTTAAATCCAGTGAGGGCCGGACGTTTTCTGGACCAAACATTGTACATAACTGGACGTACAATGGATGTCCGTCATGTCCATTTTGTACGTCCAATGGACATTCAATGGATATACATGTGCTGTATGGGATAGCTAAGTGCCAACGTTTCGCAAAGTATATTTGCTTCTTCAGGGCTATAAAAAGATCGAAAAAACTTAATTAGAACACAAACAAATTGACAAGAGCTTTACAAACAACAACATGATCACAAACACGATGTAAAAGGCAAAAGACATGAATTTCTCCAATAATCTATTAATGACTCAGATAATCATTACTTTCGGTCAATTTTCTTTAAGTACAAACATTCTTCTTCATTCTTTTCTTTTATATGTTGATTTTGAAATTTGAGAAACGTCAAGAAACAATAACAAAAAAAGTATCAGTTATCATGATGGTACAGTGAACAGAGTGAAATACAACAAAGAAACCTACCAGAGCCATAATCATGTTTTCCACAAGATATTGATATTTTTCACGAACAGCCAGTGATGCATCGGAAATTCGAGAGTTCAGCTCAGACAATTCTTAGATTGAAGACACCTTGTTTCACATATTATGACGACTCCGGAATGAAAATAAATTTCCACATGGGACCAGCGCAAGAACTATGACAACCTGTCGTAGATAAACGGATTACAAAATATCGTCAGGTAATCACCAATTATCGTGTCGTACCGCTAACACGTATATAGATACATAAATTGATAACAGCCGACTCAGGCATACTACAGATCTGAAGTTTATTTACAGAGAAAAACGATACTGAAATCGTTGATTGAAGCATAAATTGGTTCATTGCAGAATCTAGTTGGACAAAATATTATATTCAGTAAAATCGGAAGTCATTGTGAAATATACACACAGTTATCTCCGATCCTTATCGTACTCTTCAGCTGTGAAGTTGAATTATCTAAAGCGTTCCACACTGCGACGGATACTTCTAGTGCAGGATGTCTGATGGGGCAAAGGACGAAATTTCTCTCAAACAGTTGTTCGATGAAATAGTAAATTCAAAAAAGGAATTGAAAAACTGTATCACAGCATTTGAGACGAGGCTATTGCTGGAAATCCAAAATTTGAAAAGTAGGGTGAACAATCTCGAAGAGGAAAATCAAAATCTGAGGAGGAGAGTGGAGTGGAACGAACGTGCCCTTATTAAAAACAATATTGTTGTATTTGGATTGAGAAAGGAGGGAACTAAAATTAGCCCAGCACTTGTTACTGGAGAACTAGGACGCCTCCTGGATATAACAATTCAAGAGTCGGAGGTGAGCGACATTTTTCCTCTTGGAAGGTCCCAGAATAGTCCAATAAAGATTGAACTGACAACACAACAGAAGAAGAAACTTATTTTCAAGAACGTGAAAAAATTGAAGGGAACCGGAATTTCTATAGTGAATGATCTCACGCCACAACAGCGAGAGGAAACGAAAATATTATATAACCACCTCATAAGCGCTCGACAACAATATGAGGAAAGATCTTATATCAGGGGTGATAAACTGATCGTTGGAAAAAGAATATACACCATACAAGATCTAGAAAAAAGCGAGGATAAAAGAAAACCGCATAGTGCTCCCCATACACCAATAAGTAAAAATATACAGGATACCTCAGAGGGAGAAAACATTGTGGAAGAAGAAGGTGGTTCAGTGCAAGGTGCTACATTAAAGCCTACTGATACATGGTCTGTGAATAATGCTCGAGTTCGGAAGCTTCGAAACAGAACATTAATTGAAAAGTAAGTGGGACACCCTGTATAAAGTTCTTTATTGTTTTGTGAATGTCTGTTGGTTGTTTGAGGATATGGACAAATTTATTAGAGATTATCAAAATGAAGAATTCAGGACTAAACTGGTGGATGACATACACAATTTCGACCAAGGTGTTATAGGACAAAATTTTAAAATATTCCAAATGAATATACGGAGTGCCCAAAAAAATTTTGATGAATTGGAAATATTACTAGAAACCATTAAACATCGTTTTGATATCATAATTCTGACGGAAACTTTTCATGTGGCGGATATAAATATGTTCAGGATGAAAGGATACAATACTATATATAACGAGGGAATATTCAACAGAAATGATGGTGTAATGATATATATTGAGGAAAATATTACTTATGATTGTAGAAAAATACTTATTGATGAAATGTGTTGGTTAGAGGTGACAGTACGAGAAAAAAGTGGAAAATCCCTGCTACTAACAGCTCTATATCGGTCGCCGAAAATATCTTTGAAACAATTCAATATGGGTATGTTGGAATACCTACAAAATAAAGACATAGATATGAAACATGTGATTGCAGGTGATGTGAATATAGACTTACTGAGTGATGAAAATTTTGTCGAAGAATATAAGAATATTATGTCTTCATGTGGTTATGTTTCGATGATAAATCGACCAACCCGCCCAGAGAGCAGAACTTGTCTCGATCACTTCTTCGTAAAGGGTTTCAACTTGCAAAGCGAAAGTGCTGATGCATGTGTTTTACAATACCTCGTCACAGATCACTATCCTGTCATATTAACTTTAGATTTTGAAGTTACGTATAGGAATGTTATTCCTGAGAAATATAGGAAATATGTCAATTACAATAAACTCAAAGATCGATTAAGAAATGAAACATGGATGAAGGTTTATGAAGCGGTCGAAGTGAACGAGATTGCTGGCAACTTTGTTTCTGTTTTGACTGAGCATATTGAGCAGAGCACCAATATTGTGAAAATAAGAAAAAAAGATAGAATAAGAAAGGAATGGATCTCACCTGCTATATGTGAATTAATAAACAAAAAAAATGAATTATACCGCAGGCTGAAGTTGGATCATAATAACTTAGGCCTGAAAAATGAATATACTAGAGCCAAAAATCACATTAAAAAAAAGATAAAAGAAACAAAAAATATTTACTTTCAAAATTGCATCCAAAAGGCAGGTTTAGAATCAAAAGCATTATGGGACTTCGTGAAAGACATCTGTCACGGAAGGAAATCGGAAAATAAAATAGATAAATTGATAACTGAAAATATGGAAAACATCCAAGGTGACTTTGAAATAGCTGAAGCATTCAATGAGTATTACAGTGAATTAGGAGAAAAATATGCTAATAAAATAAAAACTCCCAATGATTTTGTCGACAGATGTAGGACTGTGGAGAGTTCCTTCTATTTAACCCCAGTAGAACCGCAGGAGATAATCAAGATTATATCGGGCTTAAAATCAAAAAAATCCGCTGGCTTCGATGGGATCAGGGCCGAAACATTAAAAGAAATAAAGGAAGAAATAACGGAACCCATAGCCTACTTGACTAACACCTGTTTTCAAAAAGGATCTTTTCCTGATATTCTGAAACTGGGAATTGTAAAACCAATATACAAACATGGTGATAAGACGCAAATGACAAATTATAGGCCAATAACTCTAATTTCCAACATAGGAAAAATCATTGAAAAGTTATTAAAAACCCGAATAATGAGCTATTTAGACAAGTATAGCATATTATCAAAAAGGCAATTTGGATTCCGTCAGGGTATCTCAACTGAGGACGCCATAAGAGAATTAACAACTAAGATATATAGCCATTTGGATAAAAGCAGGCCAACTTTAGCTGTGTTCATCGATTTGGCGAAAGCATTTGACACAGTCAGTCATGAGAAGTTGATGGAAAAATTATACAACTATGGGTTTCGGGGATCGATTTATGAACTGATCAAAAGCTACCTTTCCAATAGAAAGCAAATGGTTGAAATAAATGACAAGCTTAGTAAAAGAAGGTTAATTACTTTCGGGATTCCACAGGGCACCGTTCTTGGTCCGCTTCTCTTCCTTATATACATGAATGGGCTGTTGGAGATGGAAGTTGATGGTGATATTCTGAGCTTTGCAGACGATACTGTAGTTCTGTACGAAAGTACATCATGGTCAGACTTGAAGAGGGTGGTGATTCGCGACTTTGGTCAGATAGTAAGTTGGTTACAACTGAATAAACTTACTCTCAATCAAGCCAAGACAAAATACATACCGTTCAAAACGAGTAAAGCTGTGGCGGAAGATATTGGTGACATACACTTGGACGATGAGTTAACGATTCCGAAAACATCCTCTGTGAAGTACCTTGGCGTAATGATCGATGAACATTTAAAATGGGATGCTCATATGATATATTTGACAAAAAAGTTGAGGGGAATTTTATATAAATTCAGATTTGTGAGGAAAACAATTGACAGCTTGAAACATCTTAACATCCTATACAATGCTCTGGTACAGTCACAGTTGTCATATGGAATAATTGGTTGGGGTGGTGTACTAGACTGCCATAAAAAGAGATTGGATGTCATTCAAAAATATTTCTTGAAAGTGATCCATAAAAAGAAGATATCCTTCCCCACCAAAGCACTTTATGAGTTGGCCAGAGTACCCGATGTCAGGCAACTCTTTGCACACAGGATCATTTTGAATGTTTTTGAGGGAAAAATACCTGTCAAAAAAAAGCAGCATCAACACCAAACAAGAGCAATGGCACGTGCTTTTGAACGTCCAAGATCCATTAAGAGAATAGGCCAGAGATGCTGCAGTTACATTGCCCCCAGAATATTTGATTTAGTGCCCCAGGAATTAGAGAATAAAAAGCATAAAATTTCCTTCAAAAAAACACTACAAGAATGGATAATTAATTATGAAAAAACAAAGGTGCACAGGATAATAAATAACAGTTAAAAGAATGTGTATCTAATTACAAAATGCTCGGATTTGACAAAAAAAAAAAAAAACCAATGTGACTTAATATGTAACGATTCGGTTCTGTAGAATTTGAATTTACATGGCTTTACGATGCAGATTGTAGTCGTGTCATTTCAGTTTTTCTATTTTCTTCTGATTGTCCATTCATCACCATCTTATGTTCATGAAATTTTTCTGTGGTTAATATTAATATTATAGATAGATAATCAATTGTTTTCATGTGGAGGGCTTATTTTTGTATTTTCGTCGGTTGATTTTGGTATTGTCTTGAGTGGGTTGTGCTGATAGGATTTTAAGGGGACAATTTGTGGTACATATTAAGAAAATAAAATTAGTTTGTACGAACTGTGCACAGTTGATATTTAATATCGGACTCAACAGTTGTAATGAGTTTATATTGTGATTTACGAATAAACTCTATTCTATTCTATTCTATTCTATTCTATTCTAATCACGGTTCTATGACGATATTTTGTAATCCGTTTATCTACGACAGGTTGTCATAGTTCTTGCGCTGGTCCCATGTGGAAATTTATTGTAAAGCTCTTGTCAATTTGTTTGTGTTCTAATTAAGTTTTTTCGATCTTTTTATAGCCCTGAAGAAGCAAATATACTTTGCGAAACGTTGGCACTTAGCTATGGTTTGTTAATCAACCCACGAATTCCTAGTTCCTGTTAACCAATAGTAGTTATAATACCTGAAGGAAGTGAACCATCATAGATTAAGAATTTAAAGGTGACAACTCCTACTCCTAAGATAGAGGAGATTTTGGCTTACAATTCTGTTAGAAACATGTCCTCCTCCGAATAAAAATTGACCTGTTCCGGCATTTTCTTTGAAATCATTCTTGTCGTGACATAATTGGACTGACAAGTTTTCAAATTGTCACCCTGTAGATATGTATATACCTTGTAACGTGGTTACTTCGGAGAAAACTTATCTCGAGCGCCAGCTATTCTTTTCACTAGGAAGAATAGCAAACCTACCACAGTAGCTGCTAGTCGGAGACGGAGTTCGCTGTTATCTAGGGTGGTAGCGATAACGAAGTAGTCAAAATCAAATTATGTACTAGTTTATTCACACCTTCGGAAACTGATTATATGTACAACGGAGATATGTGTAGGTATGAAATATGAGCGAATCTATCAACAAACATACATTCGGGAAATTCTATCCGGTCACGAGCACTTTATAAAGTTTATACCGGGTACATTGAAAAATCAAAGGTTGTTCAATAAAATGCGCCAACCAGAACTCACGAAACGAATACTAAGGATGACCTCGCGAAGTGAAATGACTTGCTATACGGTATCGGGATGTAATTGTATTTCTCCAGAATGAAACACAACCAGGGAGGGTCTATTCGAGACCTTTATTCGATACCCCAAGGGCTATAACGCTCCATGACTGATAGCGAAGAAAAGGTCTATTTGTAGCGCAACTACGGGATTTCACTGACGACGAGCGGTATCTCTCATTCTCTACCCCAAGGGCTTACGCGCCATGACTGATAGAAAAGACGAAATTTCGGATTCAACACTTATGACGCGGAACGCGGACAGGGGGGTTGACGGGACTTTCCCTTCAGTACCCCAAGGGCTTACGCGCCATGACTGATAGCGAAGGGAAAAGACAGACTCGCGAAACAGGGTAAAGTACGATAGAATATAACAGAAAGCGATACAGTACAGCAGTGTCAAAGAAGCAACCAGTGTAGGTCTAATTAAGAAACTGAACGGTAAAGACGGGGACCTATCTCCTTTATTTCAGGCACTCGCGGAAAACAAATGAAAACTAAAAATTAATTCCTAAGAAATTTGCTGAACGGCTTGTCGCGCACACAATTAAAATCGAATCGCAAAAAAGTACGGAGCGTAAACTAACTAAAGAGACTGAAGTAAAAGAGCAGAAATCAAACAGTAAAAGAGTAGAAATCACCAAGTGAAAGACTGAAGTCAAAGAGAATCAAAAGTCAAAAGTGACCGTCGCGGGGGAAAAATCTGCAAATCCCCCCACACGCAAAAAATCTTAAAATTCCAGAATGCGACAAGAATGAAAAACGTCGTCAGCTCCGGTTTATCGCATATCAACATCAGAAAAACGTCGAAATCTTCAACGGCATGCAAGAAAAACAACGTTAAACACAGATAAACCGTTTTTTACATTTACTCTGCCTATCGGAATGAATGTACTGAATATTTGAGAATTGAATATTTTCAAAGGCGGAAATATGAAATGAAGGAATGCACTAAAATGAAGTACAATTTTCCTCAGAAAACTGGGATTCATTACAACCTTCTTGGTCAAAACGTTGCTCTCAACTTGTCTCACGTTGTATGCGGTCACAGCCATCCGGGGGTCTCAATCTCCTGTGATGTGGTCTACGTGACCTACGTAGACGTGTTGAGTAAAAGGCAAACAGACAAAAGTAAAACAACTGCATATTTATGATTTGCGTTAAGAGGATTCTATATACTTCAAGTATATCGCCCATCTTCAGAAACAGATTCGTTAAGAATTCATGATAATGTAGAAGAAAGTTTCTGTAGTGTAAACGTGACCTTACATGTATGTAACGAGAGCCATTTTACCGTTCTATCACACGGACGGAACAGCATCTCGCCCGTTTCATCCTGAAAAAACAGCGCGACACCGAAATTTCTTTCAGCCCCGATCCCTTTTACTGGAAAACCAAACTCATATTACCCCTTCTATTATTCATGCCATTTTCGCCATCCCATCTCATCTCCTTCGCACCTGGCGCTGCGCGTGCCGTATCTGGGGCGGTGTCGCGGTGGCGGTCGGCCTCGGAAAACCCGGCGCCGAAGGATGAAGGATCAGTCAGCACGTTTCCTCGTCCTCGAGGGGGTTGCGCGAAAATCTGGCCAAATTTTTGGGGTTGCGAGATAAGTGAGAGATGTGCAGTGTTGTTATTCTTCCAATTTTCATTTCGAAAGCCGTCGAATAGGTCCTTGTTCGGCGGGACTGGTAGTCGTTTTGGGTGCAATTTATGGTTGCGTCCGCTGAAGGGATTGAGGTAATGAAGGGATGAATAAAAGACACTGATAATTCTGAATTGTTTCATACAATAACAGTCCGCAGGTTCATTCGAGAGAATAAAAATGAAGGGACGATAGAAGTAATGCATCTTTCTACGCATCATTATTGCGTATCGATTGAGATTAATGAACTACATACTCTCAATATCACCTTGGACGTTGTATTGGAAAAAGATACCTATGATCAGTTAATCATCAAAAAGATATGTCTTACATCATAAGAAACGTAAATAATGTTGGAAAACTCAATATCTATCACAGCGCTTTATGAAGACAACTCTAATCCTTGAAATTTTTGAAATTTGTTAATGTTTGCGTTAGGTGATAATGGCAGGTGACATAACCTCCAATAGTCTCGTTTTTTCCTTCCCTTGGGGACACCAGAAGATGAATTGATTGGTGATTGCCGCTGTTTATTAGTACCTTCTATTTCTTATCGGATTTTCACTCAGTTATCAGACTGGGGGCTTTGTTTAATAAATTTTCAGGTGAAACTCTCACTGAAGCAGATTTTAATATTGATATATGATATATGCTGCATTTACACCGATAAAAAGAATAACTGAAGTAATTACCCTTAAAATTATGGAGGGTTTTGAAATTGCGCCTTTTTTAACTTCTAGTAACCGCTGAAATTGGTGTTCAATTTGGATAATAGAACGATCTTAATTACAGCGGGTTTCATAAAGCTTTATTTTGTGTTTCGTGATTACAACAGTATATCTCATTTCGGTAAAGGCAGAAGTAAATTACTTAGGTTTGACCACTATTTGCATAAATGTATCTCTATTCAATTAAGCTACTTCTGCAAATGGGACAATTCATCATATTGATTGAGTCGGTTTCCCTGATAGTGGGATATACAGGGTGCGTCTTTGACTCGTACAAATATTTCAACAGTAGATTCTTGAGGTCAAAAGTTTTTTCCTATACCATTTTTTCCGAATCGGCTCGATTTAAAAGATACAGGCTGTTGAATAACCATAAAAAATGTGATTTTTAGTTCTATCTCACAAACGGTTCTATATCGAATGAAATGAATTTCGTAATATAGTTGTTCGTTTATTTGATGAATCTTTTTCGAACACAAGATATCAACCATGTCTCCCATCAGTTTTCTCATTATGACCATTACTTACCATAACATACCAAAAATTCGAAGAACCCAACTCTTGAAGCTAAGTTGGAAGCTTACTAATGGATAATTTGAACGTTTTGTAAAATAAAAGTATTCTTCATATTTTCTCGTATAATGCGCCGTTTTCGGGTAATTTATTGTTCAAAAATTAAAAAGTATCTGCGTGAATTTTGGAAAATTGGGTACTTTGGCTGAATACAACTCTGTTTAAAAGATTCACAGATGTGTAGGGTCACAAATTTAGCTAGTTATTCTGAAGGTAATATTTTGTTTTTGCTGGGGCGGCACAGCACTTTAAGAAAACTTAAAATGGCTATATATTTTTATCAGGGCCGAATCGGAAAAAATTGTAAAGGAAAAATAAAAAATATCTGTGATATTTGGAAGCAACTCTGTTTAAAAGATCCACAGATGTCTAGTGTCATAGATTGAGCTTGTTCTGAAGTGAATTTCGTTTGTCCAGGGGTGGCATAGCTCATAATGAAAATTTAAAATGGCTATATCTTTTTATCAGGGACGAATCTGAAAAAATGTTATAGGAAAAAAGTGTTTCTTTTGACCTCAAAAATCTACTTTTGAAATATTTGTACGACCCCACAAAAGCTAAGCAAATTTTGAGACTGTTTCAAAAGTTTCCATTTCTTGTTGAAAAATTGTTAAAATTAAGTTCAGTTCAGTGAAGATTATGGGTTCTTCGAACATCATCCAGAGCCTGACAACGCTTTTGCATATACTTTTGATCAGATTGTTGAAGTAGCCCTGATCAATTCGCCCCCAGCAGTTGCGTTAAAAGCCGTCTGAGTTCTTGAAGTGTATGTGGAGGTGGTTGATGAGAATCCAAAGCTCTTTGTAGCTGATCACAAGCTTGTTCAATGGGATTGAGTTCTGACGACCGAGGGAACAGGGCCAACTGTGAAAATCCATGCATAAATTTCCAGGCGAGCTTCATCGATAATTCTCACATGATGAGGTGAAGCCTTTTCGTCCAAAAATGAGGAATTTGGCCCAATAGCAACAAAAGAATAATATTGTCAATGACTTTTTCTATTTAAATCTGCGCATTCATGAAATTATCAAGCACCAAATTAGAATAGTAACTGGCACCACCTCTGAACTGATGTACTGCCTGAACCGATCTGTGATTTCTGGGCACCAGAGTATAGGTCCATACCTGAACACGCCGATTATCCGAAAACCGTCCATATCTCGACTCACCTGTGAACAATACAGACCTTCTTTGATCGTTCCAATTCACCTGTTCATTGGTCCATCACAATCGAAGTCGCATATGATTTTGCGTTCGCAGAATCATTCTCAAAAGTGGCCGAGAGTGTAGATTAACGTCTCGAAGTCTTCGGCGAACTGTTTTAATCGGAACAAAAACACCAGAAGCCTTCATAAGCTGCTGTTGCATGAGTCGATCAAGTACTCAAAGGCTCTCTACGGGTATGCACACTAAGAAACCGATGTTGTGCGGAAGTTGTAGATCTTGGTCACGTTATCAATTTCTGAAAGAAATTCACAACATTTCTCTGATTACGTCGACCCACTTCGATCATACCAAGCAATAGTCCTTTTGCTTTAATTCGCACTAAGTTAACCTTTAGGCATTGTTGAGAAACAAATTTTCAGATTTCGAATCAAAGCTGATTATAGGAACGTAAAAGAATAAGTTAACCTTTTGGCATTGTTGAGATTAACGTCTCGAAGTCTTCGACGAACTGTTTTCATCGGAACAAAAACACCAGAAGCCTTCAAAAGCTGCTGTTGCATGAGTCGATCAAGTACTCAAAGACTCTCTACGGGTATGCACATTAGAAACCGATCTTGTGAAGGAGTTGTAGATCTTGGTCACGTTATCAATTTCCGAAAGAAATTTGCAACATCTGATTACGTCGAACCACTCCGATCATATCAAGCAATAGCCTTTTTGTTTTCATCCGCACTAAGTTAATCTTTTATCATATTTGTTGAAATAAATTTTCAGATTTTGAATCAAAGCTGCGATTATAGGAACGTAAAACAATAACTGATCCAAAATTCTTAATATGAACGTTAACGACAAGAAATCGCCTGAAACTGAAAAAGTTATCGAACGAACAAAAAAGCCATATATCAGAGAGTAAACATTCGATTCCTCATAAATGAACATTTTGTGGATCATCAAAATGGGTAACTTTATTCCAAGATTCAGACTCACACTGTATATATTAAGAATTGTGATGGAAAAAAGGAAGAGGAGCTTCACTTCAAATTTCCCACTGAATTTGCAATATGCTGTGTCCCCACTTGGTCTTCTTTTCTTAAAATGGTAAATTTTAACCATTTATACATTCCGATTCCGCTATATTCGTTCCATATTGAAATGAAACAATCAGGCTTACAGGAATTTTCCCTAAAGCTTGAAAGAAATCAATACAATTCATCAAAAAACCCGAAAGCCACTTGACAACGCTCCACTTCTATCTCAAGAGTCGGATCGATAGATTCAAAGGGCTGGAATTCTTCAGACGCCGATAAAAAAATGTCACAAAAGCTATTCTGGTGTTATGAATTAACACTCAACACTGAACTTCACCTCAAATGTATGATGTATAAAGTTCGACAATTTTGAAAACTATACAATTTATAGTTCAGTTATTATTTGCGCATTTCTAATCAGTGACAGATTTGTCTTAAGGCCCATTTAGGTCCGGACCTAGGGCAGACGGAAAATTCCCTGGTTATGAAAAGGAATAAGTTCCTACACAGAGTGAATGAATATTATCTATATGTCTAATAAATTCAACATTATACATGACCAAGGGCCAAGGGCGAACAATACTGCAGATCCGGCACTGTTCCCAATTGAACATCTAAAATTTACGAGTCCTCGCACGTTATTTTCAACAAAAGGTATCTCCTCTTTTTTCATTGTCGAATATCGATGTATCGAAATTGGGTTGGAAAGTTTCTAATGAAATTGTAAAACTACTTCAGGAGAATTTTATTGCAACCATTTCCTTGACATGTGATGCAGCTGAAATATTTCGGATCCGTATCAGTTTTTTTCTTCGTTTCGCAATAAGTGTTATTAGTTCTGGTAGCGAACTTTTTTTCTATACACTCCCTCCTAAATTCCGCAAATTGACCTTTGGGGTGGTCTCTGATAACAGCACAGCCTACAGATCCAGCAGGACATGTTATTTCCTTCACGCTGCTCAATGTCTTGCACTCCACATAATCAGCAGTATTTACGGTGACGACACAATTGTAGCATTTCACTTGCTGCGAAAGTACAGCAGCTGGAACAAGAAATGTTGTATCACAATCACAATGCAGGGCCATATAGGGATAGGGAGTCGAACGATGATAATGGTTATTGGTTAACTTTAAATGAAATGGAAGAGGATGACTGTCAAAGATCGAAATAAGTTTTGAGGTTCATTTAGGAGAGTGCAAAAGCCTGTAGACTAATTAGATGTCTGGCCTCGCTGAAAAACAACGCGAAACGGCTGATCAGTTTTTAAAGTACTAACAGAGTTGGTACTAACACAAAAATGACACTTCTTCATGTTTTTATTATCAACTTGACCTGTACCTATTAGTTGGGGAGCCGACGATGCTATATCGGGATTTACTCGAGCGTCGTGAAGACCTGGTGGATTTTGAAGAGTAGATGGTAGAAAGAAAAAAAGGTTCTATGATCTATGCACTTTCAGCGTCTCAAACATGTAAAAAAAAATCGTCAGGTGTACAAACTCGAGCGTGTCAGATTAAGATAATCTGTATATGCTTTACGTGTCTCTGATAATGAATTCATGCTTATCTGACAGTTTGCGCGGTGGGACTGGCCGTACGGAAGAGTTGAAAATGGTAAAAAAAAATTTTCCAGCGTGTCAGATTTTTGGAGGATATGTTAATTGGACCCAAAGGAAGCTACTCTTCAAGGGACCGACAATTTGGACGTGACGCAGGGTCACAGCGGTCCTTTGAAAATGTAAAAAAAAATCGTTACATGTACATACTCGAGCTTGTCAGATTTTCATAGAGATGGTTAATCTGGCTGTTGTAGACGTGTTGACCCATTAATCTGACACTAATCAGGGGAGGTTTTCTTGATCTGACACTTTAAAGATGATAAAAAACCTTTTTTTCCGAATATTTCCCTCCCTGTACCTCTAATCGTTTTTGTATTCATTATGAAAGTTGTAGATAATAAAATTTTACTCAACTTTTGTCTGAAGCAATTTTACATAGGTACTCTTAACCGTTCTCGAGTTGGAGGGCGATAAGTGCGAGAAGCTTAGCCACAAATGCGAAAGGGCAAGATCAATGTAAAATCCCAGTCTAATCTACAATTGTCAAAATGACAAGGTATTTCTATGATGACAATTTCAAAATTAGTCACGAAAATTTTAGTGTTGTCTGTGACTATTTTCCCACGAGTGAATTTTCGCTTCAGCATGTATCGCTAAACACCTCACATTAATCGCCATATATCTCAAAAACGTTTGAACGTAGAAAAAATTGTTTGGGACGAAATTTGTAGAAAATGTTATACTCTACAACTTTCATAATGAATGCGAAAAAGATTTGAAGCCCAGGGAAGGAGATAATTCAAAAAAACTGATTTTTGTGAACTTTATGGCCAATTTTTATTGTTTAGACTTGCTAAAACTGTCAGATCATAGTTATTCTTGAATCATTAGTTTCAAAATAAGAAAAAACGCCACCGCGTTCGAGAATGTACACGTGACGTTTTTTTCCCCTTATATACAGGTCTAATTTTTGGTAGAGGTACTCTACAGGACCCCTTATATTAATCTGACACGCTCGAGTAAATCCCGAATTTCCCTCTTCGGCTCCCCAACTATATATGTTTATGTAACGGAATCCTTGAGCGTAGTTTTCACCATTTTTGAAAAGTCTGATTAACTTAAAAGTTACATACGTTTCAAGATTGGATGACAATATAAGTCATCATCATCATCATCATTTTTCCAGTTTGGAGATCCGACAACCAAAGTTTGATCATCCCTGTAACACCTAATTTAACCTGTTCAACTATTTCATGACCCTCTTCATAATCTTCATAAAAAAAAAGGGAGCCCCTTTTGTGTTGTCATTTGTCATGGCTTGACGTGAAAACGGCTGAACCGATTTTATTCATTTTCTCTTTGGAACTTTCCTCATACTTTGTAGAAGGTTTTAATGGAAGAAAAATTCGGAAAAGTTGCCGTGAAACTGGAAAAATAAGGAAAACTAGACGAAATTTGGATATTCTACCCTCCATGGACAAGTGATTGACACTTGCCGGCAAAACAATGTCTGCTAGTATGCAAAAAATTCCTTTCTTTTAACAGGAGAACTACAAGTGTGATATATTATATGCCTAACTTCAAAGTAGGCTGCAGAATCCGAAGAAGCATTAAAAAACCTATGTTGTCATAGAAAAAAATTGGCCTCGTAGTCTCGGCGCCCTAAACGGATGACGCCTAAGTGATGGATTGCTACGTAAATAAAAAGACCCTTTTACATCGAAATCATCTGCTTCCCCAAGATACGGATATCATGTTTCATTTTCCAGATATTTGCCGAGGAGTTTTATGTTGAACAGGACAGGGTGTATGTCCGAGTTAAAGTGTTCCTATACCTTATTTTGGGAACTATAAAGGAGCTAGAAGAAAAAGTTAAATACAAAACTTATATTTAATCGATTGAGCTTTCAATTTTTATAACTCGTTTGTTTCGTTTTTTCCCTGTTGGTATCAACTTTCTTATTCTAAATGGAACACCCTGTATATTATTGCATTTTTGAATTCCTTGTCAAATTTTAAGGTAACTTTGGTATGACAACAATGAACCTATTTAGCACCGATTCAGAGATATTCGACTTTTTCCTAAAATTTTGACAGCTGTAGGTGCTCACTAAAATAGCTGATACTAGTTTTCTAATGAATGTATCAAAACCAAATTTTGCCCAGCTCTTGTCAACATATTGGATCATACGTTACATCTCTATTTTTAGCAATCTGATATATAGTCTACTAATTATTGATAAAAATGAGAAAAAAGAA
Organism: Coccinella septempunctata; assembly: GCF_907165205.1. Taxonomy (NCBI): domain Eukaryota; kingdom Metazoa; phylum Arthropoda; class Insecta; order Coleoptera; family Coccinellidae; genus Coccinella; species Coccinella septempunctata. The sequence goes on from NC_058196.1 coordinate 22,170,787, forward strand.
TAACTTGTTAATTTCTCTTAAAATTCCTTATTTTTCGAACATTTTTAGGTTCTTTCTTTTTATTGTGAATTTACATGCGAGTGTAATTCGGTGAAAATTAAACCAATTTGTTCTTACCAGCATTCAAAATAACAAGAACAAGTGTAGTGAAAAATTTCATACTGCTCAATGAACGTTATCGAACCTGCAATTTTGAAGAACTTTCTGAACAGATAAGTGGAATTTTTTATTTCAAATATTCGGTGTTGAAGATAAGAAATTTCTCGAAACTTCGATAACCATGGTATTTTCACGAAAGTTCCTTATTGGCGATAAATTCAGTTAAAATATTCACATAATCATTTTCTTTTTCCATACTCAATATACAAGGTGATGAAATCGACCATTACGATTGCAAAACGCCTTATACAAAAGATCGATCCATCGATACTGATAAACAGAGTAATTTTTGAATTTAGGCCGAAGCAGATAAATGATTAAAATCAAAATAAGGGAGTTTTGAATGAGCGTTAATTAACTACGCTCAGATATGTAAATCGTATATATTTGTGTAAAGACATTCTACAGACATACTATACATGAGGAAGAATTGTTCTTACCTCGGCATATAATCGTAACTTTCAGGGAGAGTCAATACTAAAACTTCGTAATACTATTCAACGAACTCTCGATGAAATGAATTGTTCCAAGTGGCCCTAGACCCAATTCAAACAACGAGTTCAAGCATACCTGATGAGGGTTGATTCTATATAATGGTAAAGTTTGTGTCTTGAAATGAGAGAATGGAGCTTCTTAGACCTTAGAGTGATATTGATATTGATTATATTATTCTACTTGTTCATAAAATAGGCGCTGGTGTTGTTAGAAATAAATTTCAGGAATTATCAATTAAAGAACAGATACCTAATTCAACAATGAAAATTAGCGGCATGCAAACAAGTCATAAAATGGATTGTCGTAGATCGTAGAAGGGGTTGACTTCCCTCTAGAATCCATCAATCTAGAAAAATGGCCTCCCTCATATTATTATACACTCGCATGTTTAATAATTCAGACTCATTTCAGTTATCCAATAAATCATGAGGGTATGATGGTGTACCGAAACCAAGATGAGGAGCTTGTTTGGGATCTTATGGATAGTCTTGGTACTTGTCTCAGGTGAGCTCCACTTCCACTGATAGTTTATATCAGCAGGCTTAACAATATTAAAAGAACGCAGATTCAATCTGGTACTTATAACTTTTGTTAAATTATCGAGCGTCCAGAAAATTCAGAGTGAGGGAGCTAGACAGATGAGGTTTTGTTCCCCAAACCTCATATGTCACTTAGTATATTTCCTCCATTACTATTCTCTTCAAATTCCTCTATTTTGAAGACTTTAGACTTCAGTTATGAAGAATGCTGTGAAACCTTCCGCATATTCGAAAACAACCTAGCGCGTGCATTGAATTTAAGAAATTAATGTTAAAAAAAACTTTTTTACAGGCTGTTCCGGTAATCCCGATGCTAAACGACTTTATGACGATCTTCTATCAAATTACAATAAATTGGTACGACCTGTTGTCAACGTCAGTGATGCACTCCAAGTCAAGATCAAGCTCAAGTTATCTCAACTCATTGATGTTGTAAGTAGCTACATATATTCCAGTTATTTCTACCCTTTTAAATATAGGTATCTGAAAAAAAAATTGGTAATTATCATCAAGGTTTTTGTTAAGGTGTGGTAATTTTAGAAAAGCTCCCATTTAATAGCTACAATACATATAGTGAGTGTAACGCACAAAATTCATATCTTCAGTATTTACTATTTTGCAAAAAAATGCTTTTGTTTTTAATTATACAACTCTACTAGGGGTGAATAGGGGTAGTTGAGTTTTTATAATAGTGGCAACCCTAACCTTTTATGCAAGAAATAGGTCGATCTTTTGTTGCTTAGGGAGATTGGGTCATTATCAACCGCCCTTCGTTTATTCTAAGGATGAAATGAAAATAAAAATGAAGCCTTATTAAATTTCCAAAAAAAAAGCAGAACCTTAATCATTGCATAAGGACAAAAACAAGTTATCCTTACACAAAATGAGTTGATGATTTCCTATCCTAATTTAATTTTATTTAATTCTAATGGATTTATTCTTCGTAAATTAACAATTATAAGTTGAGTTATTGAAGATTTCATTTCTTAAAACAATGATATACAGGGTGTATTTGAAGGTGAGGCTTTTTTTTCATTAGAAGGTAGAACTGGTCAAAATGAAGCATTTCACCAAAAATCACATATACAAAACTTTCAAAATGACCAAAGTTGAAAAAAAAATTTAAAATTATTACTGAAAGAGATCCTAATACGACCCTAGACCGTTTTTTAGCTGAATTATCGCAAAACAATGGAAAAAACTTATCGATTCGACCATGTGATATTGGCACGTGCGATATTTACGTTGTAATGAAAATGGAATATTAGGATTGCCGAATTTTTCTCATTATTTTTCAGTAACTTACACGATTTTATGAAATGGCTCGTTTCGATACCAACTGACAGAAGAGACTTAGGCGCAAGTGTAAAAAATAGAATAATACTTCAAAATCTCACCAATAAAATTCGTCTAAATTGTTCACGAATTTTTTCACAATGGGCATCATAATCTTCTTGTTCGAACATTCAAAGAATCGTCGTAAAAATGGGATGAAATAGGGAAACATAATAGCACTTTCTCAACATCACTAACATAAGAGCTTTCAAGAAACTGCCTCGATTTTCTACATTTTTTTTTCACCTTAAATTGCACGATACAACAATTACGATTCTCTCAAAAGTGACCTGATGCATCTAATCCGATAACTTGGTACTGAACCATTCATTGTCCAGCCATATGTTTATGTTTTTTTTTCGTTTTTGCGATGCCGGACTTGCCGGAGTCACCTTCCACAGTCCCGTACTTGAAATTCAATGAAATTTGGTTGAACTTCTAGGGGTTGTATCTCGGCCATTTTGGATATTTTATATGGACAATTTTTGGTTAAACGACTTATTTTGATGAGTTTTACCTTCTGTCAAAGAAAAGACTCACCTTTGAAAACACCCTGTATGTCTACTAGTCTATGAGATTTTTTTATTTTACCTTATCAACCTAATTTTCGACTAGAGTTACTTGAAAATTACTCTAGACTCTATTCTGCTTGACTTAGCAGAAAAAACCAGATAAGAAGTGAATATCGTAGAATTTCAACAGGAAGTAACTTTCATGCAGCAATCTAAAACTTGCCTCAACTAGGAACTAAGCACGTATTCCTGATTTCCACTGGATTATATGATGGATGGACGGTTTGTGGCAGGAAAATAAAAATGCGCTGATGCTTAGCCAATCCATCATACTGGAAGATGAGGGAGGAAGGTGCAGAAAAACACATTGTTTGATCGATCTGGGATGTGCGATTTCCAAGAACATAACAGTATTCTATACTGCTCAACAATATCAGTGAATGTAAAACGCATCAATGTTTAAAGCAAATGATACTCGTAAAATATATCAAATTTGAATGCTCACAGGGAAGAATCAAGAAAAACTCAAAAATATGAAATGCAGATCGAAAAACATAGTTTCAATTGATTTCTTAGAATTTTTTAATTCTTTCTTTTATAAGAATCACTATGTTGAAAATTTTCTTATTGTCAGTTCATCCTGATGATCGTTGATCATTAATTCTACTAGAAGGTTTCCATGAACGTACCTACGCATATTCAGGGCAATGAGGGCCATCTGCAAAATGTACTTTATTCCAGAAAATATATTGTTCTCCATTCCCCATCAAAGTTCGTGGTACAATATGAATTGACCCTAATTACTTTTCGATGCAGAGAATAATGGCGAGCTCATTTAGGGCAGGCTGCGGCACTGATGTATTTCAAAGTGCCAATATTCTGAAACTGTTCCTCAGTACAACCATAAGATCGATTATCTAAATGAGATTTTGCACGATTCTAAAGATTATGGTATAATTTACAGAAAGGTGATAATTTTCGACGGCCCTTCAAGTATGCTGATGAGTTTTTGATGGCTTGTGTCACGTTTAAGATGTGAACTTAAGGGTAGAAGCCCCGAGTTCACACCAACTTCATTGCGAAGTGCGATAGCAAGCCACATCAAGAATGGAGCGTTGAAATGGTTGAATAGGATGAATAATGTTAAACTATACCTTTTCAAGTTCAAATTGGCGCTAATCAGAATCAAAATATTAGTCAAAATCAAATTAGCAACATCCATTTCACATTGGCATTAATCAATCTCATTTGGATCTGGGATAATTTTTCTGGGAGATACGCCTGTATCTCCTGTAACATTTGAAAAGTTCTGAAAAGATAGGACCAGTTAAAAATTCGCCAAGATGTAACAGTTGCACCGAGGTAGATGAAATTTCGAGATTTAGTACAAGCAGAGTTGCTCTTCTAGAATATGTATCACATTTGGATCTGCCCTGCCATGGCATGCATACACATTCTGTATGCATATTGCCGAGGACAGAGCATAAATACATACAGTTATGGGCCTTAATTTTGGGGCATTGTCGTAAATTATTCACCTCATATATAGATTTACACGTCCAAAGCTATTTCCCTTCGCAAAACTTGAGGAATTAGGGCTGTTGACTAATATCTTTCCTAATTAATTTATGATGGATGTTTCGCGATTATTTATACCCTATAGCCTATAATAAGTTGTGGGTTTTGAAATATAACGATTTCCAGCCACATCTAGGAATTTTTTGGTGCTCAATTCAGATTAGAAATTCATATTAGAATTCATAATATTGTTGAGTTGTTTATATACGTGAAAACGAATTCGAATTGATTATAATGAATGAATGTTTTTTTTTCAGAATCTCAAGAATCAAATTATGACAACAAATCTCTGGGTTGAGCAGGTAGGATTTTCAATCAATTCTTGGTTAAATAGATACGTTGCTCAAAAATTGAAGTGGATATTCGAGAAAAAATAACTTACTACATGTAGATACGCAAAATCATCCACTTCAATTTTTGAGCAGTGTGTTTTTCGAATATGTAATAGGGCCTTCCCTATTTTTTCTGTTAAGCATCAATCGTTACCTAGATTTTTTGTTGAGCTGCATTTACTGAAGGCTAACTATACAGAGTGTTTCTGAATTGATGCAATAGAATTTGGGAGGTGATACTATTAATGCAATTGTTTTGTCCAAGCCCCTTATTCTATGGTAAACTGCGTTCTGAAGTAGGGAAAATAGTGATCCAGTTTTTTTACAGATATGGTATGACTATAAACTTCAATGGGACCCAAAAGAATACGGTGGCGTTGAAATGCTACACGTTCCTTCCGACCATATTTGGAGGCCTGATATTGTTCTCTACAATAAGTAAGTTGTTGACTTGGATCTTCATTGAAAAAATATCACCCCATAAAGATTATTTTCGTTCTCATCAGTCTCCAAAAGTGAAGTTCGTGGAAAAAATGTGGTAGTCAAAGAAAGCTATAGAATTTTAAAGGTTCACAACGTGTTCTCAACGTGAAGCTTTGCTTATATCCCTTTTATTCACAATGACATCAATCTAGAACGTAATGGTGCTCAATTTGAACATTGCGAAGAACGTACAAAATTTTTATTGTTTCGCTCAATTGAAGATTTTTTTTTCAGCGCTGATGGTAATTTCGAGGTAACATTGGCAACTAAAGCAACTCTAAATTATACAGGTCGTGTGGAGTGGAGACCTCCAGCAATTTATAAATCGTCGTGTGAAATAGATGTTGAATTTTTTCCTTTCGATGAGCAGACATGCGTTATGAAGTTTGGATCTTGGACGTACGATGGATTTCAGGTAAGACCTTGCTTTTGCATTTACTTTGTATATCAAATATATACCTATTCCCCTAAATGTGTTAACATTCATGAGTTACACTGAACTCCAATTAGTACTTTCCTGAATACTTATTGTATTGTATATTTGTACCAGTCAAAGACTCACATTGTCCATCTAATGATCCTCAATTGCTACTTTTTCAAAGCGATTGGGTGTCAAAGTCTTTGATCGGGCAATCAAAGTTTTGTGAAACCCGCAGTTTAGTGATTATATTTTTCAGGTAGACCTTCGACACATGGATGAAATCAAAGGTTCAAACGTTGTGGATATTGGCATTGATTTGACCGAATTTTATACCTCAGTAGAATGGGACATTCTGGAGATCCCAGCTGTGAGGTAAATATATATGGGAATACTCTTTCTGACGAATGTATTTTTTATGAAATATCTTTTGAAACGTCACATTTTTAAATAACCATTTCAACCGTTTCCCAAAAAAAATTTTTTTAAGTACGTAAAAATGAAAAATAAAAAATGGGTATTTATAAAATTATCGACTGATATATGCGTTGATAATAAAGGACAACAAATATACTATCTTGATGACATAGATAAACATGGATGGCTGTCTATGAACTCTGGGACGAACGAGGAAGGTCGTAAAATTTTATGGGATTTTTATGGCCGGTTGCCGTTGAAGCTCGCCAGTGAGTTACGCGCCTTATGATGGCTGTAAATCGACAGCTTTTATCTTATAAACAAGCCATTGTTCTTTTTATTTTCTAGTAGGCGCTGTGGCCAAATCGTAAACTAGAAACGAAGCGATTTAAATTTTAAAACCTCATATTTGAAGAATGATTTCGAATAGTTTCCGCGGAGCATTTGAAAAATTCATGAATGAAACTCATAATTATTTAGTTTAAACTTGCATATGCTGTGATAACCCAAATTGAGGAGAATTTCCCAATGGGGAATGTTATTAAAAGGAGTCTTCTCTTGCTTTAGCTCTCAGGTGATCATATTTTTTTTACACCACGTCAGGTGTAGGAAAAAATAAGTAGAACATGAGAATTGTTCTACTGAAAATTGTCCTACATATGAAATTTTACAGAATTGAATTTTGCAGGAACGAGAAATTTTATACGTGCTGTGATGAGCCTTACCTCGATATCACTTTTAATATAACGATGCGACGGAAGACCCTTTTTTACACAGTCAACTTGATCATTCCGTGTATGGGAATATCCTTTCTCACCGTCCTTGTGTTCTATCTACCATCTGACAGCGGAGAAAAAGTGAGTACATAATCGATAATGGTATAGGTACAGGGTGTCTGTAAACAAATGCGAAGGACTTGGGGAAATGATTCCTCGATGAAAATAAGCAGGGGTAGTTTCTATAAATTTTTTTCGAAATCGACTTCCCTTCCAAGATATAGCCTCGTCATCTCGAGATGACGAGTTAACAGTTTTTAATTTTTTTACAGGTTCTAGAAAACACTGAGTCATAAAACTATACATAATAACATAATATGAAGCACTAACTAGATGTTACTCACACAATTTTTTTAGATCTCATAACTTTATTATTAGGGGTTGAAAATAACAACCCCTTATGATTTTCCTTCAAAAATTGTTTTCATATGGGATAGATTTTCGAAAAATAAAATTCTCTTATGGTTTCCCATTCAATTCTAGAGAAAAAAGGCTCTTGCAAAATTTCGATACAGTCGATACTTTTCTCGGAATAAATAAAAACTTACACAAGCAGTATACGAAGGTCTATGAAGCAGAGAGTTGATGCATGTATTTTAGTCATTCTATGGATATCTTATATGATTGAATGGAATGAAGAGTGATCAGAACTGCTTGAAAGTTTTTATTTATTCATAAATAAATATATAAAGGGGTTGATATTATCAACCCTTAATAATAAAGTTATGAGATCTAAAAAAATTGTGTGAGTATAACATATACTTAGTGCTTCATATTATGTATAGTTTTAAGACTCAGTGTTTTCTAGAACCCGTAAAAAAAATTAAAAACTGTCAATTCGTCATAGCCTTCCAGAGACTGTATCTTGGAAGGGAGGTCGATTTCGAAAAAAATTTATAGGAACTATACTCCTGCTTATTTTCATCGAGGAATCATCTCCCTTATTCCTTCGGATTTGTTTACAGACACCCTGTATATTATTAATGCAAAATTTCCTTTTACAATATTTCTTATCCAAACCATGATTAGAATTTTCAGATCTACTGGTGAAATTCAAGAAAAATGTTGTTCAGAGGCCTATGATTTGACATAAAATTGTTCGAAAAATACAATTATAGTCTTTTTGTATGATCCTATCTTAGAAAGACTGAGGGTGATATGATATATTTCTGAAACTGTAAAAAAATGGCGATTCTTTCTAAGTCATTTTAAACTACTGTTTTCATAAGAAAAAACACAACTTTATGTTATAGCTCAAAAAATCATAGTACGCCACTGGATTGCTATAAAAAAAGTGTCCCTATAGTGTCCTCATTTCAACATCCTAGCACGAACAGAAACGGAAATAATGACCAAAGTTGAAATCGCCGAAATTTAAATTTTGGCCTATAATTCAAAAACAAAAGAAGATAGAGGAATGCAGTTGATGGCATTATTAGTTTCTCGAAAAAAGAAGACAGAATGGTACATTCATTTTCCTCTATCTCGTTGGGTTAAAAAGTTGTGGTTCAGGTATCACCAATTTTGTCCACCTTGTACATCTGACGATTTTTTTACATGTTTGAAAACCTGCAGACGCTTTCCCCACCGCTGAAAGTTCATACATCATAGAATCAAAGAGTATCAACTCTTGACACTCTTTGGTACTTTGATAGAACATAGAACCTTTTATAATTTTATATGCTTCAATTCTTGGTGCGACGCATTTTTTTTATGAATTTTCCATTTCAGGTCAGTTTGTCTATATCCATTTTATTGTCCCTGACTGTTTTCTTCTTGCTGTTGGCCGAAATCATTCCACCGACTTCACTTGTCGTCCCACTGCTAGGAAAATTCGTCCTGTTCACGATGATCCTAGATACATTCAGGTGAGTAAGTGATACTCAATCTATGATGATGAGCAGCAGGAATCATTTTTTCAGTATATGCGTGACTGTGGTGGTTCTCAATGTCCATTTCCGGTCTCCTCAAACTCACATTATGGCCCCATGGGTGAAAAGAGTCTTCATTCATATCCTTCCTAGACTACTCGTGATGAGGAGGCCACATTATCAGTTAGACAGAAGAACGTAAGTATTGTTTAATGAAGGTAATATATTGTAACGTCCGAATCCCCTGAATACGCCCCTGTCGCCGCTCGAAAACATCGGGAACATCGGTTATATCTCTCTCGGTGCTGCGAGAATATTCAGGGGCGTATGATGAAAAAGACGCGCGGTGGGCTCAAAGGTAGTTTAGTATTCTGAACAGAGTGAGAGAACAGTGAATTCCTTAGCTTCAGTATCATTATATCACTATGGAGAACAAAAGTACCAGTGATAAGAAGAAATAACTTTAATCAGATCATGAGTAGTTAATTGAAATCGTCTAGTCCTATTACGGAAACAAAATTTCCCACATGAAATTCCTACAATTGCACTCACAAGACGAATATATTAATTATATTCTTAGGTGATTAACTATCCTTTGTTTATCAACTGAAAAAGTGTCCCTCGTTTTCTCAAACTTGAGTCTTGTTTGTATCGACTAAAAGTAAAAGTTTTGAAGATTCTAATTTCGTAGAAGAAAAATGAAAAGTCACAATTCTTTATTTCTGTACCGAATGTAGGCTTTGTGCAAATTCATTCTTTTTGAAGCTATTGAAGGCAGTTCTATTTAACACCTCCTTGGATCATCTTAAAAAAATGTCAAACCCAACGTTGTGTGTGATATTTTCCACAAAGATGTGTGGCAATCATTAGCCCAATCATTTTCAAATATCTGACATTACCTCAATAACGATGCATTTCCATCCAATTCGATTATGTATGTAACATTTTCAGGATGAGTTCCAACCAAAGAAGAGTTATGATACGAACATGTAATGGCCTAGAACTGAGAGAACCTGGCATGTATGGCGACTCAGAATACATGGAGGAAATTGATATTTTTCCTGGTACCGGGTCGACTGATGAGCTGACTCCAAGGTAACAATCATTCACCATACTGAAGGTGCCTACAGATTGCTCTGTCGTGACGTTGGAGCACATCATAATGCGCATGATTCAAAAATTTAACTTAGGGTTTTCGCGATAATCGTACATTTTTAAATCATGCGAACTATGACGTGGTCCCACATCACGTCAGAGTTATCTGTTGAGCATCCACCAAGTGATCTTGGCAATGGTGATATATGAATTTATTTGTTTCCCATCAATGTTTAAGAAATTTTTCTGCGCCAAGGCTCAATGTATAGATTTTTTACCCATTTACGTATGCATTGAGGGTCTTTCGTAGACAAAATTAGCATTCAGTTGGCAGAATACAAATGGCTCATGCCGAGAATGTTTATAGTTTCATTTTGTACATAAACGCAATGATTTCTACTTCCTAGGGAGCTGGAGGCTAGTAGTTTAACCCAGTGCCGAATTCATGGAATGACACCTCCGCCAAACCTTGCATTTCACGTGGGACAGCAAGACAACGAACGGGATATTTTACTTGGGGGTGGCTGCTTGAAAGATAATTCGAGTTGTACTTCAGACATTTGGCATCACTGCCCTGAGGTGCACAAAGCAATAGATGGTGTGAGGTTTATCGCTGATCATACTAGAAGAGAAGAAGAATCAACGAAGGTTAGCTCATTTCTTTTGCCTTTTGAAGAAATAATTCGGCCTTTGCCACGCTCAAAGGAAATAACAACCCATTGATGTAACTTTTTTTTTCAGGTCAAAGAAGACTGGAAATATGTAGCGATGGTCCTAGACCGCCTATTTTTATGGATTTTCACCCTTGCTGTATTGGTGGGTACTGCAGGGATCATTCTTCAAGCCCCCACATTATACGATACTCGTGTCCCTATCGACTTGAGACTGTCAGAGATTGCCACGACTACCGGAAAACCTCATGTTGTTTCATTGCTCTGAATGAAATCTCGCTGATCGTCATGAAGAATTAATCTAAACTCCCTCAACTACAAGGATGTGATAGTTTGGAATTACGAAAATAGCCTATCTTGTGCTGAATTGAATTTTAGAATGCCAATGCTCAAATCGAAAGACAAGATAAAGTCTCTTCTATAAACATATTGATCAGATGAACCATTTTGTACCAATCAATCTTTGGAGCGATGAATGCCGCTTCGCAGAATATATTCCTTCGAAATAACTTCCACTATGATGCAAGATTGGATTTTTAGTCGTTTTGTATTATCTACTTCCTATTAGCAGTGAAAGATGTTGTTTCATATATTTTAGTCGATATACTCGCTATAGTTATCTATTAGATTTTTTTAACCTCCTCACAACAAAGAGCACAGATTGAATTTTATATTGAGGTCATTGTGTGTCTGACCTCCGTCTCAAATAATTGTATTTGAATTCTTTTTAGTCAATAAAGAATATTATCATATAAATTTCCCAATATTCATTTTATGCAATGACAATATTTCCTTGTATCACCGAAGAGTAAATGTACTGTGTAAATGATTTTGAATGTCTGCCCCAACAACTTTTTTGGGGCACTGGGCACTGTGTAGAATTTCTAATGGAAACAGCAGGCTACTTTTCGACACGAAATTTTGTCCCTACTCCGATGTCATTTCGGCAACACCGCATTTTGGAGCCATTTTATGGCCTTGTTCTTTTCTCGTAGGCTATGGATAGATTAGAAGAAAAGTTTGTTCGATGATTTAACCTCCTGAACATGAAGTTAACCTAACTTACCTAACCTAACCTAACTCCCAAAATCAAAATAATGGCTCGTTCTACATTGAAAAAAATTTTATTTACTGGTTGCTTAGGCGCATCTTGCTTCTGCAGTGGGGTGTATTTTCAGAGAAAATTTTTAATCAATGAATACAATGTACAGAAATATCCAGCCCTTCCAATATTCGGGACCATATCTGCTGCCACACCATTTACTCCTCAAATATCAGAAACCAAAACGTCGGTGGCAAATAGGATTTCTCAGATAATGAAATACGGGTTTCCAAGTTTAGATAACGTTCGATCCTTCGAGGACTATGTACTAAGCTATGATAAACGGAATAAGGTAGCCCATTGGGTATTTGAGCATTTAACTGCAGATTCTGTGAAGCGCAACCCAGAAGTAGATAGGTCTAAATGTGAATTTAAACCTGACGAGAGTATCCATCCATTTTTTAGGTTGGATAATATGTTAGTAAATTTTTTGGAGTTATTATGATGTTTTCAGATCTCAAAACTCTGATTATAAAGGGTCTGGTTATGATAGAGGACATTTGGCCGCAGCTGGAAATCATAAAGGTCATCAGAAGCATGTCGAAGAAACTTTCTTCTTGTCAAATATTGCTCCACAAGTAGCTATTGGATTTAATAGGGACTATTGGAATGGTTTGGAAAAACATGTGAGAAAACTGACTAAAACATTTAAGAATGTTTACTGCTGCACAGGCCCTTTATATTTACCGAAGTAAGATAGAAATTTGATCAATATTCAAATGCCAAATTATTAACAATGATTTTTCAACCCAGAAGGGAATCGGATGGAAAGAACTATGTCAAATATGAAGTAATAGGAAGTAATTATGTTGCTGTTCCAACTCATTTTTATAAAATCGTTGTTGGCGAAGCTGAGGATGGAAGGTTGGAAATGGAAGCTTATTGTTTACCAAATGCGCCAATAAGTTCAGATACTCCACTTCAGTCTTTTCGGGTAATTCTGGAAAAGCAACATATGTCGACAGTTGATTTAATAATGTTTTTTCTAACAGGTTCCACCAGAGTCTATAGAGAAAGCATCAGGTTTACTGTTCTTCGACAATGTGAGTAGAAGCAAACTATATAAAATAAATGGAAAAAAGTATTGAGGAGTCAAAGATGGGAGCATTTTATTGTATGAGAACTGATCTGTTCAATGTGAGTGTGAAGTCTTGTATAAGGTATTTAAATGGCTGTTTCAATCGAGTGATTATTCATAATGGTTGTATATTCTGATTCTTACAACTAAACTCAGGAAATTATCAAAAATATTATGTAGTTTTAAGGAAAATTACATAATCAGATGATATTTTATATGTAGATTAATTTATTGAATGTTTTAAGAAAATAATAAAATTAATATAAAAAACTACCCAGTAGTCTGTGTGAAACACCAGAAATATTAACACAAACACAATCAAGTACTAACCAGAAACAAGACCTTTCTCTATGGTACTAACTAGTTACAAAAATTCACATCAGGTGGCGCACTGCAGAGTTTTCAGAATTAAATCTACCTATTCAAGCTTCTTCTAAAAAGAGGAAATTTACTAAAAGAAAATGTCTTAGATGAACTGCACTGATTATAGTTCACTAGGATATACTTCCAAATTTCCACATACATATGTGTATATTACATATTGCATCGCAATTCGCAATTCGTTCGAAAACTCTCTAACCTGCAAGCAAAAAAGATAATTTACAAAATTTTGGTGGCTTTCAAAAAACTCGCAAAAGGTTAGATCGATTTTGACTTATTCTGACCAAAATCAATAGTTTTGTTCTTTGTTCGTGTATTGCTCAATCAATACAGTTCACAACCGTTGTGAACCACTCTACGAACAAGCCTATAGATTCAAAATTGCGAACTGTAGAGTGCGCATAAAAGTTTGAAACAAAATTCGAATAACTCAAAATCCGTTTTTCTGTTTTCGACCAATATTCATAGGCTACACCGTGAATATCAGTAATTATCGAAATTGTGCTTCAAAATTGCGTCTTGTAGCTTTACGGACACAAAGAAACACAAATTCTTTACGGACTTTGAATCAAAGTGCTCCGAAACGAATATATAACGAAATATACCTTAAAATAAGGGATCAGAAGAAGTGATTAGAAATTTTACTTCATATGGTGAATACCTATATTAACTGTTAGTTAGTTAGAATAATTAAAACAGTTGTAATAAAATGTGGAAATGTTCATACAATCAGAGTATGATAAAATTTTTGCAGCCTGTATATTTATCTGACAGAATAAGTAACAGGTGACGTTTATCTGTTTCTGATTGAAAGCCTTTTATTTGCTCCATTATTGAATATTTAGAGTATAGTATATATAGTACATGTATTTGATAAACAAGAGTTTAGAGATTGTCAACACAAGAACTATTATATATTGAAACAAAAACAACGGTTTATTACAAATCCAATTTTTCGTTTGAATTGTTTATAAATCCGTAAGGTTTGGCGGGCGCCAACTCCGTTTCTTGATCTTCTCCCTCTGCCAGGTTTGCGTTACTACCTAGTACAGGCTTTACATTACTTTCGAAGTTGGCGTAAAACTTCATTTCGTAGATCAGTGCTTTGAGGAAAGGCATCTTCGTTTTTCTGCTTATACTTATAACGTAGGCCAACCTCTCCAAAACGGCGAATGCGTAACCTACTATCAGGCCATAAACAGTTACGAAGAAGACTCCCTCCAAGTTGCTCATGCCCAATGGTTTGGCGTCCCCATCGTCTTCATTTGTCTGTGAAATGAAAATGAAAATCATTCCATGCGATAAAATCGTTAAATTATTGTTAATTTTCAATAGCCTGTATGTCTTCAATCGATCCTAATTGGAAAAAATGGTTAAGGTAAAACTTGTTTCTTGTGAGACTAAGACTCGCCCTGTATATTCAAGTTAGTCCGCAAAACTGTGAAAATCCAGTTATGTCCGTAAATTGAACATTTCATTGATAACTCAATCAAGATTGTATGTAAGTCATATATATGTATATATATCGACAACACTATATACCTAAGTAACAAAATAATAACTTACGACGCACTGACCACCCCCTCTTCTCTCCTGCCACCATCTTCTTTTCAAGTCGTCAATGATACCTGCCGATTGTAGTCTTAAAATAGTCGTTGATAATCGACTTCGATAGGTTGAATCTAGAAACAAAATTAAAACTAAAATATAAAGGACGTGTTGATCTGGCTGAACTCAGACTCAGGCAGGTGTGGTACTGCCTAAGTTTCCATATCTACCATTTTTTGTATTTTGAGTCTGAAGATTTGAATTATCCTGAACAAAACTTACTTTTTCTCATTGCGATCCCATAACCTTTTCTATCTAAATAATCTCCGTACATTTCTAACCCGCAATGGCGCTCAGTTGCGTACTCAATTGATGTAGACTCCATGAAGAAGGCGTATTTTTCTTTTTCAGCCAATAGAACGCCTAGATTATTGTCAGAGGGCATATCTTCCTTGTGCTCTTGCATGTGCCTGTAGACTTGTCCATAAATCTCATGGTCTTTGGAGTCCTGAAGAATAAATCCATTTAGGAATCATAATTTTTCGATGAAAATGAATATCGTCGGACCTTAACGCCTGGAGTTATAATAATTATTCACAATATAAAGCCACCATGTTGTGTTGCTCCTATGAGAGCTAATAATAAGCCCGGGGTGTATTTGAGGGTGAAGCTTTTTTAATTTTTTTCAACAGAATGTAGAACTGGTCAAAATGAAAAATCACAAAATCACCTATACAAATCTTTCAAAATGACAAACTTGAAAATAAAATTGAAATTGAAAACATACTGAAATAGATTATCGCAAAGCAGTGGGAAAAACTTATCTCCTGTTTTGACCATATTGTTTCGTTTAGGATGGTGGCTCGTTCGATATTTACGTGGTAATGAAAATGAAAACTTAGGATTGCCGAATTGTTCTCATTATTTTTTTGTAACTTACAGGATTTTATGAAATGGCTCATTTCGATACCAACTGACAGAAGAGACTTAAGACACAAATGTAAAAAATAGAATAATACATCAAAATCTCACCAATAAAATTCGTCTAAATTATTCACGAATTTTTTCACAAAGGGCAACACAATCTTCTTGTTCGAACATTCCAACAATCGTCGTAAAAATGGGATGAAATGGGGAAACATCATAGAACTTTTTCAACTAACATAAGCACTTTCAAGAAACTGCCTCGATTTTCTAAATTTTTTTTCACCCTAGATAGCACGATACAACCATTATGATTCCCTCAAAAGTGACTTGATGCCTTCAATCCGATGAACTTGGTACTGAATCATTCATTGTCCAGCCATATGTTAATGTTTTCTTTCGTTTTTGCGATGCCGGAGTCTGTTAGTCCTGTACTTGAAATTGAATGAAATTCTGTCGAACTTCTAGGGGTTGTATCTCAGCCATCTGGGATATTTTATATAAACAATTTTTGGTTGAACGAATTATTTTGACGAGTTCTACCTTCTGTCAAAAAAAGCCTCACCTTTGAAAACACCCTGTATATATACAAGTCATATTTCGAACGATATATTGGATGGAAGGACCACCTGTTCCTTAATGAATACTTAAATAAACTTCACATTTTGAAGCTCTGTTAGAAAATCAACAAAGTCATAATCTCTGATTTAAAGTTTTCATAGAATTTCTTCAACTCAAATTTCACTCACTTTGAAGAACTTCTCAGTGGCCCCGTTTGCCTTAGCTCCATAACGAATTTCCAATTCAGCCGCGTTCTTCACCAACGATTCAACGTCAGTGAAGAGCTTGAGGGGTAGTGTGGTAGCAAGGAAAGCGGCTAAGTTGGCGGTGTAAGAGGCAACCATCAGCAGAATGAAAAACCACCACATACCCGCTACCATTCTTGTTGAAACGGCTCTAGAGGAAAAGAAAAATTTTTATATTTTATTCTGAATTCATTATGATATGATCATGATGGGATATATTTATATCGGCGAGCAAACACATGAATTATAAGGAAAGAGAATTTTATTATTCGAAAATCTATTCCACAAATACACTTTTTGAAAGAAAATCATAAGGGGTTGTTATTTTCAACCCCTAATAATGAAGTTATGAGATCTAAAAAAATTGTGTGAGTAACATCTACTAAGTGCTTCATATTATGTATAGTTTTATGACTCAGTGTTCTTTAGAACCCGTAAAAAAAAATTAAAAACTGTCAACTCGTCATCGCCTTTCTAAGGCTGTATCTTAGAAGGGAGGTCGATTTCGAAAAAAATTTATAGGAACTACCCCTGCTTATTTTCATCGAGAAATCATCTGCCTAAGTCCTTCTCATTTGTTTACAGACACCCTGTATAATAAGAAATCACTAAACATAGCATAGATAAATAAGTGCAAAAGTAACTAAACAGTGAGTTTTATATTGAAGATGAAATGTAAATAAATGTCCAGATCTTTTGAACTCTTGAGTCTGGAATACTTTACAATAGGACATTATAAAATATACTAACTGACAAAGAAACTGCAACACCCAGAGGGAGCTGTTCAAATTTTAATTTTTTTTTTTTTTAAAGATAGGTAATATAGCAAGGACTATATGATTAAAATTTGGAGGAAAAAAACGAAGGGTTTACAATTGTTTTAATCAAATTTGTTAATAATGTGTTTGTCCACCGCGGTTATCTATACACTCCCCAACAAGTCTTGGCATTGATGCAAGAAGATGGTCTTTGTCTTCCAAGCTACCTGTACTTCATGTCTCAGAGCCGCCTCAGGGGCTGGGGTAAATTTCCAAGACCCATGATGTCCCAAACATACTATATGGGCGAAAGATCGGGGGATCTGGGCGGCCATGGCAAAAAATTCACATGGGTCGCTTCAAAAAAGTTCAAACTATCTCTGGCAACATGAGGTCGAGCATTATCTTGCTAAAATATTGGATTCTCGAGCCGGTTAAGGTGAGGGAGAACATATGGCTCCGGTATTTCTTGAAGGTAACGCAGCGCTGTCATGTTACCTCGAATAAAGACTAAAGGTGACCTACTTCTATGTGCAATAGCACCCCATACCATAACGCCTACTGTCCGGTGTACATGACGCTCAACATCAAAATGAGGTTCACGTCTTTCTCCTCGACGTCGTCTAACCCTTCTTCGGCCATCATGTTCACCCAAGGAGAATCGAGATTCATCAGAAAAGACGACCTGATGCCATTCTACATTTCAACGTTGTCGTTCTCTGCACCACTGTGATCGTTGCCGTCGATGCTCAACCCTCAGAGGTAACACAAAATGGGGTCGATAATGCTGCAGTCCAAAAGACCTTATTCTCCTAACCACTCATCAGCCAAAGATCGAGTTGTCGCAAATCGGTCTCTGATGGCCATAAGTCTTAGACGCCGAACTTCATTTGTGTCCCTTCGACGTCCAAAAAATGTTTATATGAAAAAACCCTTACGATTTTTTTCTTCAAATATTAATCATTTACTCCTTGCTACACCAGGTATCCATGTCTTACCAAAAAAAAAAAAATAGAATTAAACAGATCCTTCTGGGTGTTGCAGTTTCTTTGTCAGTTAGTATATTATTCTGCATATTCAACGTGGGTGTGCTTACATGGGTGCAATTTCCGTTCCTTGTTGCAAACCTGTACCGGTTGAAAACCAGAAGGAATTGGACAAGCTGAATTGATTTATCAGATACTCAGGCTCCTCAATGCATGGAAACGGATTGGTCCATTCGCTTGCTGATAACCTGCCCATGATGAACAATGACAATGAAACGAACACGTAAGAAATGCCAATACTTATCCAGGTGTCGATGGCAAATGGTTCGGCGAATGAAAAAAAGTTAGGTGGTGCAGCGGTTGGCTTCTGGAACAGAATTTTGATACCTGAAAATGATACGCTGATTCAATACTCACGAAAACCTATTTTGGTGATTTATTTTGTGATTCAGAATCCATTTGGTTGTTTTCACACCTTCATTACACAGATACCAAGTTTTTCATTGTACAGAAAAATGGATGAAATTGTCAAATGACACTGTCTCATTCTTGTAGCATATACAGGGCGAGTCTTTAATAAAAGATCCCTAGAGTCAAAAGGAACACTTTTTCCCTATGTTATTTTTTAACGAGCTCGATGCAGCCGTTCGGTCTTGACAATCATTAGATTGATTATCTCTCATTAACAATAACCGTATATGGGAATGTAATGCATATTCTGAAAGAGCAACTCTTCTAGTAATCCATGAAATTCTCCAGCTCCAGCTCGATGCAGCCGTTCGAATAAACATCCATGTTCTAAGTTCGCGGACCATATTTTGTCTTCTGCGGACCACTGGTGGTCCATGGACCACTAGTTGGGAACTACTGATCTAGTCCGAATCGCAAAAAATGGTCTGGAAAAAAGTGCTTCTTTTTACCTCGAGAATCCTACTGTTGAAATCACCCTTGTATAATGATAAAATCACAATGAAGTACACTGCGCAAAAAAATTAACGCACATTCTGAAAATCTCAATTTAAATGAGAGTTAACTCTACATTGACTTTATAACTTATTTTTTATGTTCTCTCGGAAAGGTTTTCAACGAAACAAGACACATTAAATGGAACAAAAATTCAGGATTTCACCGAATCTTATGTGAAAGAAGAGAAATGAACAATTTTCAAAATACTGAAATGCTGATAAGTGATTTAATACTTGGTATTTCCACCCCTTGCGTTAATTACAGCTCGGCAACGACGGTTCATACTCAAAATGAGTGATCTTAAAATGTTCTGATCTAATCCTTCCCAGATTTCTCCGAGTTGGATTCCTAGGTCATTAAGAGTAGCTGGATGATTTTCTGAACTTCTCAGCCTTCTATTGAGCTCAATCGGATTGAGATCTGGACTTCTTGCAGGCCATTCCATTCGAGATACTTGAACCTCTTCAATGTACTCTTGAACGATGCGCGCACGATGGGGTCTGGCACTATCGTCCATAAAAATGAAATTTTCACTAATGTATGGGGCAAATAGCACTACATGCTCTTCAAGAATGTTCCTTATATACTTATCAGCATTCATAGCTCCATTATCAACGACCACTAGTTCTGTGCGAGCAGTCAAAGATATTCCAACCCATACCATAATCGATCCTCCCCCGAAACCAGTAGTATTCAGGAAATTGCACTGAGCATATCTTTCATTTGGACGTCCGTATACAAGAGAACGTCGATCACAATGGTAGAGGCAGAATCTAGACTCATCTGTGAAGAGAACTTTTTCCCAATCAGCCTCTTCCCAATAATGGATATGCTCTCTCGCAAAATCCAAACGCACCCTTCGAAGGGCTGGGGTAAGAGCTGGGCTTCTTGCCGCGACACGAGGCCTTAAATCATATTCTCTGAGGCGATTTCTTATTGTCTGAGTGCCAATTTGCACCTCATGAGTTTGCTCAAGCTGAATTTGAAGGAGGCGAGCGGTTGCAAACCGTTGTCTCAACGAAGAAACTCTCAAGTAACGTTCTTGAATGGCAGTTATTACCCGTGGTCTACCCTGTCCTGGTCTTCGGACATTCATACCTGTCTCCCTGAATCGCTGCAACATTCTGGACACACTTGTATGGGAAACTCAAAACCTTTCTGCAATTCTTGTGTAAGTCCAACCTTCTTCTCGCAAAACAACCGCTTGGGCACATTCCTCTTGGGTAGAAAATCAAAGGAAAGAAAAACTATTGATCAGTAGAATTGATCGAGAACAACTGATTTTAGAATGGAGCCAATACATTCAAAATCTGATAATATCATCTTTTTTTATTCCTGCTGGGAAAAAAACATCTGTATTGGAGAAAACCGTTGGAAGTGGATAACATATGCATGCATAATTCTGATAAAAATAATTATCATTGAGAACACCTTCAGTTGTAGAATAAATTTGAGATATCCATAATGTGCGTTTTTTGCGCAGTGTATTTTCAGTACCTGCTGATGTTGAAGTATGTACTTCTTCATTATTATTATTATCGTGAAATAGGTAACAATAAAAATACCGTATATTACAGTTGGATGTCAAAGAATCGCGATATGATTTATGACCCATTATCCACTTATGGTCTTTCAAATATTTATAATCACAGAATCACTTGTGATTAATGAGCCATATATTTATTCACTGGTTTATCAAGTTTCGTGATTACGATCATAGACATCTCTAAGATGTAATATTGAAATTTTGAAATGGATACAATGACAATATCCTATCACAGTTCACACGTGAGATGTGAAATATAAAATTCCAAAGTGTCAACAGTATTTTACCCAGTTCCATGAATGGCGTGGTGAAGTCAACCGCCTCAGCCCTCTCAGAATTGATAGTTAAATCAGCTATAGCCAAATCAGCTGTCTGCAATGAATAAGCAATTAATGAAAGAGAAAAGTGCTCTCCATGGAAACAATCAACCTACTTTGTTGATCAAATCTCCAATCATTCCAGACCACTGGCCACGACTATTCTTGGCACCATTGCTCTTATCTTCTCGTAGAATGATAATATAATTGAATTTTTCCAACTTCGCCATTTCGTCGATCAAATCTACTCCGAAACCTTCGTATCTATCGTTACCGATGAGTTTCTCTGAGGAGTCTTTTAGAAAAGTATATGGTTCCGTCTAAAATGAAAAATCATACAGGTGGATCTACCAAGTACAAGTTGAAACTATGACAGTTTCAGCAAGCCGGTACAATAAAAATTGGCCAAAAAGGTCACAAAAATCAGTTTTTTTGAATTTATCTCCTCTCCTGGGCTTCAATTTGTCCGCATTTATTATAAAAGTTGTAGGGCATAATATTTTGTACAAGTTTTGTCCGAAGCGATTTTTTCTACGTTTGAAAGTTTTCGAGATATATGGCGATGAATGTACATTAGACTGGGTTTCTACATTGACCTTGGCCTTTCGCATGTGTGGCTGAGCTCCTCGCCCTTATCGTCCTCTAACTCTAAAACGGTTAAAAGTAGATAAAATTACGTCAGACAAAAGTTGTATAGAATTAAATTGTCTACAACTTTTATTCTGAATACAGAAACGATTAGAGGTACAGGAAAGGAGATATTTAAAAAAAATTCCTTGTTATCATCTTCAAACTGTCAGATCAAGAAAACCACCCCTGATTAGTGTCAGATTAATGGGTCAACACGGCTGCAACACCGAGATTAACCATCTGTATGAAAATCTGACATCTCGAGTATGAAGTACAAGTACGCTCGAGTAAATCCCGATTTAGCATCGTCGGCTACCCAACTAAGATGACGAACTCATTGAATTGAATTATAAGGAAAACCCCATTTAAATTAGTGGTTTCTGGCGTACCTTTTGACTTTTTGAGCTGACCACCGAAAGGGTTTATACCCTTCCTAATCTTAGTAGATGAATTTTCGAATGAAATTCCGAGTAGTAGCATTATACGTTATGAAATTTTTGACTCACCAAAGCAGTAATAACAATTAGAGTCTTGTTAACGAGACTTGTTGGATCTTCTTCTTCGTCATCATCTTCCCAACTCTGTGGATAAGGTAGCGGCCTTTGAATCTGCACACCCTCACTCATGTTCCAATAACCGATATCAACCAGACCTCTTTCTTGGACTTCAGTGAGGATGAGTGTGAAATCACTTCTGAATCCCTCATTGTCAAATTTGACCATACCGGTCCGACCTTCTATCCTGATCTGTCGAAAGATCAACTCATGCATTATCCATACCAAGAATGTTTAAACATACAGGGAAAATGGTTTTGTGTTTGACTTCTTCATCTGCCAAAACAACGAGAAAGTTCTTATACCTATAGAAACTGAAATCTTTTTGTTTATATACAGTGTGCGAATGAATATAGTCACCAAAAATCTTTGAATTTTCTAGCTAAAATTCCGATTTAGATCATGTACAAGACGTTGTAAAGCCTTAGAAGAAAGGGTAATATTGGGGAAAGAATAAATCCAAAGAGCTATAATTTCATTTAATGATTTAGGTACTTGAAAGAATAAATCCTCACCGTTCGTATTATGTTCACCAAACTAGATCCATATTCCCAGGCATTGGTATCATTGCATGAGTGACCTTCGTTTGCTGGATTTGTACCTTCTTCCAAATTGCTCATAGCGTCACTGAGCATAAACATTGCATCTGCAATCAGCGCAGAGCTGGTCTTTAGGGAACAGTCCTTTGTATGGGCTTCATTTCCTGATTCTTCAGACTTGCACATTTCTTTCGTGAAGTCTTCAGTCATTTTCAAATCCGATCTCAATAGTTTGACCTATCAACAAGAAGTTGGTGAAAGCAGACATTATGCCAACCCTACACCAATGGAGGAGATGAATTTTTCTCTTCTGGATACTATGCTACATATACACCGGTCACAATCAAATTTTACAGCAGGATTTTGTGGTGACTTTATCAACAAACTCAATAGTGAGTAGTTAACAATCTTCTTCAGCTTTACTACAATTAGTGGTGAATGTTCGTTTTCGAAAAAATAACTCACCCCAGTAATATTAGTGTTGCTATATTGAAATGGCTCCAGGTCTATGGTATGAAAATCCAAGTTGGTGATGAAATAATTATAATTCCTATTCATCAAACCCAACTGTTGCGCCTGTCTCAAAACTTCTTGCAGTACCTCTAATCTGCAGTCTATAACGATGTTATTGACAGGAGAATCCGCTATTTCTCTGAACTGATCCCTGTTAAACTTTCTGATTCAAATTCTGTCCATAAATTTCTGAGTTGTATGCCTACCTATAGACACCAGTATCATCAGGATCTAGTTGTCTAGTTACTATCAAATAGGAGTTATCATGGCTCAATTTCATCAGATCCAAGAGCCTCAAAAAACTTTCATCATCATCGTAGAAGAGAATGAATTGTTTCCAATCAAATTTCTTTATGATCTCTACGTAGGCCATTGAGAGCTGTGTAGGGTGAGGGTGAAAATTCATTATGGATGAATCTCTTTGTGGCCTGAAGAAGAATTTACGTGAAGAGACATCTTTGGAATATTCTGCTTCATATAATGATACAAGAAGAGTAATTTATTTTACTATTTTGTAGGAAAATAGCTCTAATAGATCAATTTTTATTTTTAACTAGCTGACCCAGCAGACGCTGTCTTATCTTATAAAGAGGGAATATTTAGTAGGTAATTGGAAGTAAAACTAGAGATAAAAATTTATTTACAATAGTGAAAAAAGTGCCAATCAATAAAAGTCACAATTACAAAAATAAAGGAACATGTAATTGATATTTTTACCCATTTTTACCCCTGTTATGAAAAGCAACACAAAAAAAGTGTGAATGACATTATACATGAAAAGTTGGGTAATTTTGTGAAAATTGGCCTGTTCGAGTGTTTCTCTACAAAATAGTAATAACCGAAGATAGGAATTTTATGTGTTACTTTTTACTCACTCTATAAATCGAACCATGGTAACTCACCGATGATTCCACCTGGTCTGTATGACAGGTACCTCTTTGGCGTCACAAACAGACTGTATTGCCTCAAAATTATCTGGATTATATGGTCCGAAAATTGTTATTGCTCCGAATTCGAGAAGTTGGCATGCCTTTGAAGAAGCTTGGAACATGTTGTATGGTTCCAAGATCTCTATAACGGGCTTGAGTTGCTGATCATCATTCCTTTGAAGATTAACCAATTCGATGGCAATCTCGAAGGCCTTCTTATTTTCTTCATGATCTTCGTCGAAAATTCCACCTTTATGAAAAGTTCTTCAATCATAAACATTCGGCACAAAATTAACAGCAATTATTTTGTGGATTTTTTTTTAAGTAGCGGAGCATAGGTTTTCGATTATTGGTTTATTATGCTATAAATTTTCGAGATTGGTCACGAGAGAAATTATGACTTTTGAAAACTCCAAGGTTTCCACAAACCAATAAAAAAACTGGTCCTTCACAATCCTTTAAATAAAGGAATACACACGATGCATCTACAGCAATTTTCTTACAATGTTACCTAACAAAGATCATTTTTAAAGAAATCTAGTGATTTGATAAGTTCAATGTAACGTTTCATAGCCTTTATCAGACTACTGCACCAGACAATTGAATGAATTGTTTTTAGAACAAATCAGAGGGAGCAGTTATAGTGCTGAAATTGATAATGGAAGGCATGTATGCAGCATTCCTATGAAATAAAACTCAAGAAAAACTAACGGAGATTGACACAAGAATTTTTTCAAATTAGATCTCCCTGGTAGTTTGACAAGAAGACAAGGTGTTATAAATTTTTTTTTCGATTTTTTAGATTCATTGTTGGAAAATGATGAACTGGCAATGTAAAAGTTGTAATTGTAATAAAGGAAATTGATACTCCTTTAAAGCCATACAAACACTAAATAGACAATCAAATGACGCAATGGAATGTGTTTATTCTCTTTCGAAAACGAAAGTTTATCTAGAACTAGATGTATACCTACAGATCCAACTCATATTTTGTGTACTTACCTATTACGTGGTCACCAGAAGCTCTGCAAATCAGTATTAAGAATATGCAACATTTCACCGAACCCCACGATTTTTTTATCATCTTCACTCAACGAAAACAAGCCATTCTCTGTGATGTTTTCGTTTATTTCTGGAACTGTTACCGTTGGCAATTGTAGGAACATTGGTGTCGGTTTATTATTAGATCAAAATTATAGACTTTCTATTCCTTATTATTGTAGGGATATCGGATATAATCACTTTTCCTTTTTAACAGGTACATAACAGGTTTTTTTGGCATTTTCCTTATCAACCCCAATAATGATTTTATATTTGTCTGTTCGATACAAAATTGCCAATTCATTTAGGACCAATTGCAAGATTAACTAGTACCTATACTCAGACAATGATATACAGTGCGAGTCTCCTTACTTGGAATAAATTCGGTGAATCAAAGACGTTTTTTCTTTGCTGTAAATATGCGGGGGGGTTTGGGGGTTCAAACCCCTCCCGAAATAATATAGGTATATAATATCAGTTTCAGAAAGTCTCACTTTATATGTCAAAATTTCATTTCAGACTGTTCTTTTTGAATCATTCATTCTGTATTAATCCGGTATTCTGTATTTAGGTATTCTTTTGCAATTCTGTATTGATTATTAATTCTTATTCGATCGTTGTGTTATTTCTTCATTCTTGATTAACGGCTATAGATTTTTTTCTGAGGTGTTGCGAATAGCTTGGGAAAACGGAGATTACAAGTAGTTGGGGAGCCAACGATGCTAAATTGGGATTAACTCGAGCGTCGTGGAGACCTAGTGGATTTTGAAGATTATTTTTGCAGCGGTGGGGAAGGCGTCTGCAGGTTTTTCGAAGATGTAAAAAAAATCGTCAGGTGTACATAATCGAGCGTATTATATTAAGATACTGTATAGGCCGTAAACTGATAAAGTCTATGATATATACCCAACGTGCCCCTGATAATAAATTCATGCTTATCTGACAGTTTGCGCGGTGGGGCTGGTCGTACGTTGAAAATGGTAAAAAAAAAATTTTTAGAGCATGTCAGATTTTTAGAGGATATGTTAATTGGACCAAAAGGAAGCTACTTTTCGAAGACTGACAATTCATTCGGACGTAACGCAAGGCCACGGCGGTCCTTCTACATACTTGAGCGTGTCAGATTTTCATACAGATGGTTGATCTCGGTCTTGCAGACGTGTTGACCCATCAATCTGACACAAATCAGGGGGGGTTTTCTTAAGCTGACACTTCGAAGATAACAATACATTTCTTTAGAATATATCTCCCCTCCTGTACCTCTGATCTCTTTTGTATTCATTATGAAGGCTGTAGATAATAAAATTCTATAACACTTTTGTCTGAAGCAATTTTAGATACTCTTAGCCGTTTTCGAGCTAGAGGGTGCTGAGAACTAGGAGCTTAGCCACACATGCGAAAGGCCAAGGTCAATGAACATTCATCGCCATATATCAAAAACGTTCGCACGTAGGAAAAATAGCTTCGGACAAAATCTGTAGAAAATGTTATGCTATACAACTTTTATAATGAGAGCCCAGAAGTGTAGAAAATTCAAAAAAACTGATTTTTGTGGCTTTTATGGCTAATTTTTATTTCTTCGGCTTGCTGAAACTGTCAGTATATATTTTTTCCGTTACTCAAATTAAAAAAAAAATCCGCCGCGCTCGAGAATGATTGCGATCTGTACCCATTGTCCGATTAGTGGAAGTCTTGGTTCTGGCTGGCGGACAAATCGGGAACTTCCGCGGCGCGTTCTAGATCGGATCATCTTTTTTTTCCGTTCAATTCACTCTGTAAAATAATCACTTCTCACTGATATCTGTACATAAGAATGAGAGAATTTTTTAACTACGTATAGGAGACTGTACTCTGTTCGCTATTTCTATATATTGTAGGCGACGTTCTGGAAGACGGGATCTGGAAGGCTCCCGAAAGAAACCCATTATTGGAAACTAACTGAAAACTTTGAAAGTAAGCGAAGAATTTCAGATTTTTTTTTCATAAGGATAATCATAACCTCGTTCAGTTATAAACATTTATTCATATCAATTTCATACGACAATAAAAATCTGTTTTTGAATCAATAACAACAATTTTTTCAATTCGGTAAGCAAATTCAACTCATAAAGAAATCCTCTTCTATACATATTTCATTTGGACATCTCTTCATAACCTTCTCCAGTTGGGTCTTCCTCTTCGCCCCTCAATACAGGCTTGGAACTGTTTTCAAAGTCGACATAACATTTCATTTCGTGCTTAAATGTTCGCCATATGGAAATTTTACTTCTTCTACTTATTGATATTATGCTGATAATTTTCTCTATTAGCACGATCAGAAGGCCTATCATTAAGCCTTCAATGGTGACTATGAAAACCCCCTCAACGTTCTTCATACCCAATGGAGTAGCCTCTGAAGAGTCTTGGTCCTGGAAAATAAAATATAAGTGGTGTATTTGGGTTGGCATATTTTGTATAGTAGGTACATAATAAGATAATATATGTCTATCATCTAGGAGATTACTGGCGAGTAATAAAAATTGACAAAATAGCTTTTGAAGATGAAGCTTTGGAAGTCATGAGCCAACTTTTACTACCTCAAATATTGAATCTGAAATTTTTTTTGGAATATCATTCAGCAGGGACTTGTAATTGATAAAATTATTTGATAGAAACTTACAACACACTGGCCACCTCCTCTTTTTTCCTGCCACCACTTCCTCTTCAAGTTATCCATCACTCCAGTAGACTGTAGCTTCAAAATAGCCGAACTCAACTTGCTTCTATACGGAGAGTCTGTTCCAAAAAAATAAAAAAAAACATACTATGTACATATAAGTTCTGATTTAATACATATATAGTCAACAAAAACTATAGATACAAGTAAACAGAAATATTAAAAATTAAAAAAGCAAAAATAATTATTCAATAACTGTTCTTGTCGCTACTGGAGAATTTAACTCACGCTTTCTCATGGCTATTCCATATCCTTTATTGTCCAGTAAATCTCCGTACATTGCCAAGTTACAGTGTCTTTGAATTTCATAGTCTATAGCTGTGTTCTCCATGAAGAAGGCGTATTGAGTTTCCATAGCCAACTTCACACCGTCGGCGTTCTCTTTCACCATGTCATCATCATGAGTCCTCATATGTTCGAAAATCTTCTGATAAATGGGATTTTTCGAGTTCTGAAAAATGATCAATGCTGTCAAAGATCACTATCAAATGATATTTCGTTATGAGCATGTAAACATTTGATTTTCCCTAAAATTAGCAGTCGTGCAAAAATAACAGCTTCTAAAAGTTTCGAAAAATAGTCATAAAGGTATATACATTGCCTATTCAAAAGCCTTGAGGAAATATCCTTGGACGATAAAGTTGGATGAGATCAGATCATCGAAATCTAACTAGAATTGAAAGCTGTGAAGTGCTCAGAAAATTACGTATGGCCAATCGGCCACACAAAGGGTAGATACCTAACTCACTTTGAAAAAATTGTAAGTAGCTCCCTTCTTTTTGGCACCATATCTGATTTTCTTGATCTCAGCATTCTCAACGAGTGACGTCACATCGGTAAACATATTTTCTGGGTTTTCTTTTGCCAAAGAAGCAGCCAAATTTGCGGTATAGGAGGCAATTAAAATTAGAATTAAAAACATCCACATCGTACCTACCATCCTCGTGGCTGTGGCTCTGTAACATATACCTTCTCAATTATTTCAACTATTACAAAGATGAAATTTCTATAATTTCAATCTTATACAGGGTGAGTCTTTGACTCGTACAAAGCCGATTCGGAAAAAAATGGTATAGAAAAAAAGTGTTTTTTTTACCTCAAAAATCTAATGTTACAATATTTGTACGAGTCACCTCACCTTGTATAGTAGTTTTTATTACAAGTAGAAGAAATATTCCCGATTCCTCCACAGCGATGAGAGTTTTTTGAAGATGAAACACAAATTCATTCAATTTGATCCTTACCTTTGACTAGCAGTTTCTATTATTTGGATGATAAAAAATTATGTACTTACATTGGTGCTATTTCACTTCCTTGTTGCATCAAACATCCCATGGAAAACCAGAAAGAATTTGGCAAGGTGAATTGGTTGACCAAGTACTCAGGCTCTTGAATACAAGGATAAGGATTGGTCCACTCACTAGGGCAAATTCTGCCAAGAAGAAACATGGAGAATGATACTAACAGGAAACATAGGAACAGTCCCACCCACGTGTCATATGAGAACGGATCAGCGAAAGAGAAAAAATTCGGTTCAGCTTCTTTAGGCTTTTGAAACAGAATGGCAATACCTTAAATGAATATAAACGAATGTAACTTCAAAATAGGTACATACTTAATTTCTAAATGTTTAGTAAGATGTACTTTTATTATCACACTCGTGTGGAAGGCTCACCTAAATTCATGAACGGCGTGGTGAAATCAACAGCTTCTGCTCTCTGTGAATTGATTGTTAAATCTGTTATAGCCAGATCAGTGGTCTGGAAAAAAATACATTCGTGCCGTGAATATTGCAGAAATTGACGATAGTTATCGTCTGATTGAATAAAATGAATCAAAGAGAAAAACAGATATACAAAGTTGTAAAAAACTACAGTTAAGACAAAAAAATAAATATAAATAACAAAAATAATTTTATTGCAGCAAGTTTGTCTTGGCTTGGTAACCAGTGCATCTCAAAGTAAGTGAAGGTCAACAGTAATTGCAAAACATGTGTAATGGTTAATAACTTGTAATGGCGTTTCCTCGGAAGTCTCGAGCGCCAGCTATTCTTTAGAGGGGAAATAGCATACCAACCCTGTTGGCTTCGAGTTGTAGACAAGGTTTCTTGCTATCTAGGGAGTTAGCGATAACTATTGAAAGTCAAAATTCGAGTTCACAAATTTATTCGATGTTTCGAAATAAGGAACACAGTGACGGCAGATTCGGGTGACTTGGGACAGTCCTGTAACTTGGGACAATTACCCCCTTGCAGATTTCTTTGATTCTTACCATTTATGAGTGAAGGGACAAACTTCTAAGACTGTGTGTGTAGCGTCTTTTCGGTTAGTGTAACAATTAATTCCTGTTGAATTTGCCATGACCAGAGCGTTTGAATTGACAGGAAAAATTATCGAACTCAGAAGGGTAAAAGTGCGTTTTTTTATGGCCCTTATACTTTCTAGTGTCCTGTACCTACATGTGTTTCACTTAGTGCATGTGTAATTTTTTTTTTGGATACGTGGGATATTAGATATGTCATTAAACAAGCTTGTTTACAAATCAAACGGCAGCAGGAAATATGCCGATTTTTCGCAGGATATTATTATTTACGTTATTTACACAAATAAATCACCAAAGAATGAAAGAAATCGAAGTTCTTTTGTTTTATTTAGTTTTTTCACATTTGAGTTGCAATATATTTACTTCACTGTAATAGGGGTTTATCATTTAATTTCCTTATCGAATTTCAACTATATAATCACAAATTCTAAGTTTTCAAAACTATACACCGTCCCAAGTCACCTATTTCATTTGAGAGTTGAGGAATCAATGGATTTTAACTTGTGACCCAAGCCTCCCAACTCGGTGGATGACATGGGACAAGAATATCCTCAAACCGCTGATACTGGCCTCCTGGTTTCCGAGCTCCTTCTGTGAATTCGCCATTTTGGAGAGCTATTTTGGGGAGTCTTGTGTCTTTCATCCTCAGAATGTGGCCGCTCCATCTGAGTCGGGCCCTCGTTACTTGAGTCTCAATTGTTATACAACTCGCGCGCTGCAAGACCTCTGCATTCGAAACTTTGTGGAACCATCTGATGTGCACTATTTGTCTTAGATGTCGTTGTTGCGTTTGTTCAAGCTGTTTAATGTGTCGCCTGTAGGGAGTCCAGCTTTCGCTTCCGTAAAGAAGCATTTGGAGGACCACTGCTTTGTAAACAGCTTTTAGATTGTGGCCGTGATTTTGAAACATTCTGTCCTTTAGCTTCCAGAATGCCTGTGATGCCGAATTGATAGTATGTACGGGATGTTTACGGTTTCCATCGATGTTGAATTCGGAATTGGAATTAGTATAATGTTAATTGAAACCAAAAAAGGAAAGAAATGGCATCATCTTAAAATGAGGTTGGATTTTTGTTGAAAAAATCAAATTACACACTCCTAGAAGTAAATGAAAATCGGGTAATTTTTGGTTCTAGTATTCTCCGCCCTGCGTCAAGGGTACATTACAAACTCCCCTTGTTGGGTGACTTTTTAGTCACTTTGTATAGTATAGGCTGTGCTCCGCTTTAAGGTTGATACCTTATGCCCACTTATTGGGATCTACTCACTTTATTTATAAGCTCTCCAATCATCCCAGACCATTGTCCTGATATAGGATCTTTCGACCCATTGTCGTTGTCTTCTCGAAGAACAAATGTATAATTAAAATGCTCCATTTCAGCCAAAGCTTTGATTAGGTCAACAGCAAAACCCTCGAACCTGTCATTTCCGAAAAGCGTATTTGGAGACTCTGTATGAAAACCGAATGGTTTCGTCTGAAACATAAAGGAACTTTTCAAGTGAAAAACAGATGATAAATCGATGGAATCGTAGGTGTTCGTTAATACCGCACATAAAAAACAAACTAACCCCTAAAAACACCCTGCACACTCACCAAAGTTAACTGTACGGTGAAATTCTTATTCGCCAAGGATTCGTTGTCATCAGCATTTGAATGGTTTGGTCCCATTCTGGCCAAATTAAAGCCCCCACTTGCAGTCCATGTTCCCACAGTTGTCATGCCGGTCTCTTGTAACTCAGCAACTTCCAATACGAAGTCACTCCTGTAACCCTCATTATCGAAAACGTTCAAACCGGTTATCCCTTCAAAGGGTTTCTACAGAAAAAGTGAGAGTGAAAGTTATGTTGAATAAATTTCCATAAAACTCTGGTTGCTCACCGTTTTCATCAGATTGATTAAAGTGAGACCATATTCCCAATTGTCCATGTCATCACAAGATAAACTTTTCGTGGCAAAATTTGGTACGTCTTTCATTTCAGCAAGGGTGTTATTTATCATCGTCACTGCATCCATAATTAGAAAATAACTTGTACGCAGAAAACACTCCGAGTAGACATCATCTACGTAGTAAGTTACACATAATTCATCTTTAGCCTCTTGGTCATTGTTCACCAGACGGAACTGAAAAGGTTATAATGGTCATTACATGACGTATAAAGTTGGATCACTTGGATCATTACACGACTTGTGAATAAGGGACATTACACGGATTGTAATCGGCGTGTAAAGTAGGGCCCATTACACGGCGTGTAAAGTAAGGCCATTACACGGCGTGTAAAGTAGGCCATTACACGTCTTGTGAAGCGGGGTCATTACACGACGTGTAAAGTGGAAACAATACACTACTTGTAGAGTAGGTCTATAATAAGACGTGTATATCGTAGGATCATTACACTGCATGTAAACTATGCCTGGTGCCTAGATATTTTAAAAAAATAAAAATCATGATGCAATCTGCGACCTAGCTCGAATGCGAGACGTGTCACTGCAAATATTGTATTAAAACTTTGATAGAAAAAAATCACATAAATCTATAAAAAGTGAGATTATCTTCAGAGCGTTACCGAGACGCTCGGCGGTTAAGAAAAGATCTTACCGTTGTTATATTCGTCTGACTGTACTTTAGGTAAACTAGCTCTAGTATATGCGTATCTATATTATTTATGAAATAATGATATCGTTTGTTCATCAGCCCCATTTGCTGACATTGCTGAAGCAGCTCTTGAAGGTAATCCAGACGGCAGTCGATGAAGAAATTCGTCATTTCATTGTCAGCCATTTCTCTCAGAATGTTTCTGTAAATTAAAACCTTCGAATCAGACGAATTGGTTAGGTTAGGTCCAGTTATTAAATCATCCTGGTTCTGCAAAACATCCAACTCTGTACGATTTGGTCAAGAACTTATGTGTTCAAATGGAAAAATGGTCTAGCTCTGCAGCCTACTACAAATGAATCGTCTTCGAAGGCCAAGTCACAAGTGCTTGATGAAGTAAAGAAAAATATGATAAAAACAACTAAAAATATTCCATTTTTTCCTGAAAGAACACACGAATAACAGATGTTCCAGATAACTTAACAATTCCATGACTAAAGGGAAATTTATACGTGATCCCTATCAATAACTGAGCAGTGTATTTGAGATAAAGGATTTCAATGATATACGAGTTCATTTTGAAATTTGGGAAAACAACCAATTTCGTATTATAAATTGAAATCCAGTATTTCCTTACCTACCTGTATATGCCAGTATTATATTGATCCAATTTCCTAACAATAATCACATAGGAACGATCCAGAGTTAATTTCAGGACTTCGTTCAGTCTAATTAGGCTCTCGTCATTGTCGTACAATATAGTAAACCTTTTCCAATTCCAAACTCTTAGGAAATCCAAATAAGCTTGCGACAAGATAGTTGGATGGGGAAAAATGTTTATAACGGTGGAATCCCTCAACGGTTTGGCGTTCCAAGTTGTTTGTATGACAGGAATTTCTTTGGCATCGCATACCTTGATAAAAAAACTGGAGTTTGAGTACATGTAGAGTCACTTATGACCTCGATAAAAGCAAAACTTCCATAAAGTTTCGTTCATTGAGAACAACAATGATTTTCCTGGCACCTTTTCTTATGTATACAGGGTGAGTCTTTGACTCGTAAAAATATTATATCAGTAGATTCTTGAGGTCAAAAGAAGCACTTTTTTCCTATACCATTTTTTTCGATACGGCACTGATAAAAATATATGGCCATTTTAGGCTTTCAAAATGAGCTGTGCCACCCTTATGAAAAAGAAAATTACCTTCAGAAAAGCTAGCTAAATCTGTGACACTACACATCTGTTAGTCTTTTAAACAGAATTGTATTCAGCCAAAGTACCCAATTTTTCAAATTTCACAGATGATTTCTAATTTTTGAAGATCAAATTACTCGAAAATGGCACATTATACAAAAAAATATGAAGAATACTTTTATTTCACTAAACGTTCAAATATACATTAGATATAGCGTCCAACTTAGTTTGAAGAGTTGGGTTCTTTGAATTTTTGGTATTTTTGTGGTACGTAATGGTCATATAATGAGAAAACTGGAAGACGTGGGTGATATCTTGTGTTCGAAAAAGATTCATCAAATAAATGAAAAACTATAATCCGAAATTCATTTCGCATTCGATAAAACCGTTAGTGAGAACTAAAAATAATATTTTTTATGGTTTTTCAACAGCCTATATCTTTTAAACAGAGCTGATTCGCAAAAAATGGTATAGGAAAAGTGGTTCTTTCGGCCTCAAGAATAAAAGATTTGTGCGAGTCAAAGACTCACCCTGTATAATATACACGTTGTATTGAACACCCTTAATATCTCAGTCCCAATGCAAAATCAGAAAAAATTGAAAAAAGGTAAACTTTGGTTAGTGGGGGGATGATCATTTCCGAGAGAATTGGATTGGTAGAAGAGGGCCAACTGAATGGCCACCACGTTCCCCAGACTTGACACCTTTAAATTTTTTTTCCGGGGACATTTGAAATCGGCTTTTGTATAAAAAAATTAATTCCTGCGGATTCGGCTTACCGACTGAACTGCCTCGAAATTTTTACCATTTCTTGGGCCTAAAATTGCAACAACACCTTGACTCAATAACTCGCAGGTTTTTTTCAAAGCTTGAAACGGATTATTCTCATCGATATTCTCAATTTTATAAGATATCTTAGTGGATTTATCGATAGTTCCATTATTGACCCTTTCAACGGCGTATTTGAGAGCATTAGTAGAATAAATATCTTCAATAGTTTTATGCTTGTCGAATAGAGCTCCTGAAAAATGAATCACGTTGTTTTTTCATTGAGTATATCTGATACACTGCAAGCAGTCACTCACCTATCACAATTTCGGAACAGAAATATTTTTCTATGCAAATTAAGACAATAACAATGACGTATTTCATTGTAGCTTCGTGTATTACGTAGGACCATTCGGATTTAATAACAAAACGACAAGATCTATTTTCGTATACGAATTTTGGAACCGCGTTATATTTAAAACGTGTCCTTGCGCTTGATGATTGATTTCGCAGATGACCCAATAACTCCATATACAGGGTGTCCGGATTTGAAGTCCATATATTTCATGGGGGTGATTTTATGGTCAAAATATGAAGAAAACATATCAACTTAGGTACTAAAATGCAACACGGGTCCTAGAGCCTCAAGACCTCCAAAATCCAGTAAATTTGCGATAAGTTTGTCGAAATTTCAAAAAGATTCAAATGAAATTTGGTTTATTGGAGTCTTTGGATAAACTGAATAGTCGGGTCATAAAAAAATGACTTATTCTCAACAGTGATCTAATTGAAATTTCAATAAAAGAATCATTTTTGTACAGGGTGGGCAAAATTCGTTGTCTACTGCGTTCGAGAACTATAGCAGCTAGAAGAAAATGGATGACACACTTCCGAGATCTTTTTCTTTTCGAAGGAACAAAGAATGGTGAAAACCGTAGTCTCCTACGATTGTTCGGTTTTGAGTTATTAGCAAAAAATGAGATTTCGACTATTTGGAAAAGTTCTCATAACTTTTTTGTTTTTGAACTTACAGATCTGAAACTTAAAACCTTCTACAGGCACTTTTTAACGTAGAATCCACTAACGAGCTCAAAATAGCTCAAAATCATCAGACTGATTATTTTAGCCATACCTAAGCGGAAAGGATAAGGTAATTCAAAGAACCATGAAGTATAACACAAAGATATATTTTACAAAAAATATACAGGAGATCTTTTGACATTAAATACGTTTTCTAATACCTATGCCTAGTATGAAAAATGTAAACAACAAAAGGTTTAGGTTGGTAACTTCACAAATCAAGTATTCTTATGGATACATTCTTGTTCGAATCATGTTGAAAAAATAAAACATTTTGTATCTTCTACTTAAAACTAAGACTAGCATCTGACTTTTTTATGGATTTTAAATCGAATTCTACTTCTGATTCCATTTCATTTTCAGACAGGGAGAGTGATCCGCCAGCTCTCCTCATTAGGTTTTCTTTGTTCACCTGAAAAGTATCAAAGGGTTATTTAAAATTCATTCAGCTCTTCATTCAACATTTATATTGCACCGAGCCATACAATTTAATCAAACCCCATTGTTTGGAATATTACATATGCTTATGTATAAGCATCTCCAGAATTCCATAACGAAATTCCTCAATTTTTTGAGAAAATCATCTAGATTTTTATTTTGTTGAAACGATCTGAATTGTAGATTATGAAGCAACGATTTTGCACGAAAAATTGTTTCGATTGGGACGGTGGAAAACGGGATAAAGAAAGTATTCTTAATTTTTCCGGTGAAGTCAATATTTTTTATAAGCAGAACAAAAGCAGCTAATATATACTGGGTGTTTTCAAAGGTGAGGATTTTTTTTTGAAGTAGAAGTCATTGAAATAAGTCATTTTACCAACAATTCATAAAATATTCAAGATAGCTGATCTACAACCCCTTATACTTCGACAAAATTTCATTAAATTTCAAGTACGGGGCTGTGGAAGGTGACGCCGGTATCGGAAAAACGAAATATAAACATATGGCTGGACAATGAGTTCAGTACTCACGAGTCTATCTGATTAGTTGCATCAGGTCAATTGAAAAAGTTTTTATATTGTGCGATTAAGGGTGAAAAAGGCAGTTGATTGAAAGTGCCTATGCTGACAATGTGCTATTATGGTTACCCTATTTCATCCCATTTTTACGACGATTGTTGGAGGGTTCGAACAAGAAGAAGATTGTAATGACCACTGTGAAAAAATTTGTGAATAATTTAGAATTTTCAGATTTTGAACTAATATTCTACTTTTTACACTTGGTTTCAAGTATTTTTCGGTGTTTTCACATAACAAATAATCTAGGGTCGTATAAGGACCAATTTCAGTGATCATTTTAATGGCTTCTTTTTGACCAATTCTACCTTCGGTTAAAAAAAAGCCTCACCTTTAAATACACCCTCTATATATCCATTAATAAATAGTGAAAGCCATTCGCCAATTAATATCAATTTCTAATAATTCATAAAGAAGAGAAATGGATAAAAATATGTTGTAAAAAGTCTTAAACATTTTATTTTTTTTTTGGTGCTTTCTCAATGAACAACAGGTATTGGAAGTTAATACACGTATGAAAGTTAATTGAAAAAACCGTTTTATACTATTGAAAACGAAATACAGACTGAAGAGGAAATCATTCAAATGTGCATTACTAGAACACATGAACAGAAATGATTGGTGAAAACTTGCTTCCCTTGAAGCAGAAGGCATTTCTATTACCGTTACAAGTTTATGGAATTGAAAGAAAATAATATTAATATAATACGGAAAATATGCATCGTTGCACAAAAAAATAAATATTCTCAACATTTGACGAGCAGTTTATTTGTGATGCATGTCGTTGAACTAATCACCACCGATCACCACCACCGATACAGAAAGCATATTTAGTGTTAATAATGCTCATTACCAATTGAGGTGTTAGAAACTTGGAAAACCCCTTTCTCTGATGGGTGTAGGTAGCTGAATAGAATAAAACATGAAATTAAATATTCTTTCATCTACTGAAAATTTCCGAATATTTTCAATCTACTTACGTCTATCAGACTTCCTGTAGGCTCTGAGGCATAACCTCCCCTACCATCTTCATATTCATCATCGGACGTACTAGAACTTGAAGATTCGTCTTCGTAAGGCCTGAAATTGGATCGCAATAAATAAACACCCTGTCCCCAAATGATTTTCGAATCAACTAAATACGTCCGTAACAAATCTTTTTTTCTTGTAATTCGAGAGATTGTCCCAGTTGTTTCCTCAACGCGGGATGGTTCAGAAATTGAGAAAGAAGAACACTTACTTGGATACTTTGCACACCATCTGCGCCAGATCAGTAAAAGTATAACTATTTATATCTGGACTCCTCTGAATGTCTGCCGCGGACCTAAAGTTCGGGAGATTACCGACCAATTTTTGACCCTCGAAATAACTTTTTCCATACTGGTAGCCCACGTCTTTGATCTCGTCGAAACTGCCAAACTGAAGCGTCCGATAATTATCAATTGGAGGTCTGATGTACTCGCAGTAGTCGCTGTTCTTCACTTGCTAAAAAATAATAACAGATTCTTTCCATCGCTCATACGGTAACGTCACAAAAAAGAATACAAATCATTCAAATGAACAACGATAATAAATGATTACATACTGGAGATGAATAACAGAGCTAATAGTGATGGTTGCAAGCTGAATTCGCACTCAAAGATGTATCAAAGTTACTAGTATGAATAAAATCCAAGTTACTAAATTCAGAAAACTCCCTTTTGATAGTGAGCTACTTGTTTTTTCTTACTCACTTCTAATTGTCTCACGCAGCTGACGTAAGTTAACCTGGATTGAATATCTGGCAAATTGGGAACTTTCACCGGTTCCGTGAATGGATTCCACCTCTTCCACAGCAACCACCAACCCGACAAATCGTCCCCGTAGTTGGTTAAATCTTGATCGTCCACCGAACCAACATCTACGGCCAATATATGGTTGGCACCCAAACTCCTCATGATATCAGCTAAAAATAGAAGTCGTCCAACTCAACACCACGTGAATATATTTGGGATAGGTTAGATAGGTTGAAGAACATAATAGGTAATCACGAAATGAATAAGCCTCCTGATTCAGGTGGTCAATAATAAACAAAATTGATATTTAAATCAAGAAGTGTTACAATCTACATCGAACTAGCTAACCATCATCGCTAGGAGCATCAACAGAAAGTCCACTCCATCGAGGAAGTGTAGATGTTGACCATGGTTTTATTTGACCTCGTCAGAGCAACACAATTCACACCTCGATGAAAGTGGAACGAATTGATAGACACTTGTCAACGGACGCTACGATGTTTGAATAAACCCTAGCGTCACTTAGTGAAGGGATCGAACTCAATTCCTCTTCTTAAAAACTAGCAAACTGAGGGTTATAAAGGCTGAAAGACCTCAGTGGATGACCATTTGGAAACAATAAATAACGTTTATTTTGATTTATTCACGAACTTAAAAAAATGATTCAATTAGCAGAAATAAATAAAAAATCTTTATTAGGTCGACTTAAATCGAACTGATTTTATATCCAAGACTGACCCGCTTCATCATCGATGAAATTTATGTAAATATTCCAGTGAAACGTGCAAAATTATTTCAGTAACAATAACAAATATGGAAAACCTTCAAAGTTTGATTGAAACATCTTAGTACAATGAAAAACCTAAAAATTAACACATACTCACCAAAAATGTTACATGGTCTGAAAAATATGAGAAGAAGTGTTCGATGTAATAATGATGTCGTCATTGAAGTGAAACTCAAAAGAATACTTTGTTATATCATTGAGCATTGAGGCCCTTATTGATAATCAGATCTCAAAAGCTGTCTCAAGACCTATCTCAGTGGATACTTTCTCAAGATGACCGCTTATTAATAAACCCATATTAAGTCGTTATCAGCTTAATACTAGCTCCATTAGACCCGTTTGCACCAAACGCACTTGGTGTTAATGCCCGTTTGCACCGTTTGTCTAAACAACGATTATATTTTTAAACGACGTTTAATTCCTTAATCGGGTTGCACCGTTCCTAAACGTTGATTATAAGGTCCTTAAACGTTGTTTAAACTAAACGCAGAAATTTGCCCGATTAAAACGTTGATTGAAGTAATACTTCAAATTCGATTGACAACTGTGTTTTCTATTTGTGTCGATATAAAATTCGAATTAATAATGGATGATTTGGAAGATGAGATATTACTTGATGATGATCTTGTATGTATGTATTGCTGTAACTCGATGGCGAGTATAAAACGTCACACAGAAGGATTACATT
The DNA here is from genome assembly GCF_907165205.1 of Coccinella septempunctata. NCBI lineage: Eukaryota > Metazoa > Arthropoda > Insecta > Coleoptera > Coccinellidae > Coccinella > Coccinella septempunctata. The sequence continues at coordinate 22,211,027 of NC_058196.1, forward strand.
TTATTATATGATAGAAGATAGAGTTGAAACTCCCACACAGATCCTATCTTCGGCGAGTCCTTCGATGACTGAAAAGACCTATTCTCGAGGTGATCACTCTGCCACATTCAGGACATTCAAAATTTCCTTGCGCTGATGGATTTCGACGTCTGGCAGAGGATAGATCGCAATGATGATCTTGATGCACTTGGCAATATCGAATTTGGATTTCCCAGATATTTTCCCCGTAGAAGAAATTATTTCGAAAGAATGGACCTCACTTTTTTCAGAAGTTTTCGTTCAACGAAAGAAACCGTGTTATTTTTTTGCCATATATGGAGAATGATTTGGAATTTAATAATTAGTTATATTATACATATATAGATATTTCAGGAATAATATTGTTGACCCAATAAATCAATTGCTACCTACATTGCGGTTTTATGCTAGTTCTGGTCAGTTGATAATTTTATAAATGTAGATGTATCGAAAGTATCAAGAATTATTGCTGCAGTTTCATTAGCAATTGGTAAATTATATTCCGAATTCATTACAATGACCAAAGATGAGGATATAGTGCAAATTCTACAGTCCTTTCACAAGAAGGCTCTTTTTCCTCGAGTAATAGGATGTGTTGATGCTATCCATGTTCGCGCACTTCAAATATTCAAAACACAACACCGAAACTGCATATGAAATGTTCAAATTTCCCACCTTGACAACAGAAGTTTAGTCAGAAAACCTTGACTTCTTTTTCTTTTTAAATTATCTTCTATGATGTGCTTGGCTGAAATTTTGAATTTTTTATGGTGTGAGTGGTGTTGCCAAACCTATCAATGATTAAAGTAAACAACGATTATGATTCCACGGTGCAAACCGTCAACCGCTAAGCAACGTTTAAATATTAAACGTCGATTAGTTTAACCATGGTTACCAGCGAAACGGTGCAAACGGGCATAAGTGTCCCTTAAAATGAACCCTTAACTTAAATTACGTTGCACCAACTGTTAAGTGACATTTAAATGGCTAAAGCTAGACTTAAATCTAAGCGCTCCTGTAATGACCACTTAGGTATTTAAGGGCGCCATTCTAACCTAAAATAATTTGTTGAATTGGCTGCAGAATTTCCCATTTTTGATGGATTTTGAAAATTGAATAAATTCATTACTGAACACCAAGCCTTTTCCTTTGCCTTTATTGTTATGCCATCAGTCTTTCAATTTTCAATTTTGTGTCACAAATCATACTATAGTTAGCAACAAACTCTTTTCTTCTGTTGAGAAGTTGAGTGCCCTTTGTAGGTTACCACCACTTGCTTGGAAATCATTCATCGTATTCGTACTAACAAGGACAATAAGGACTTTTTCTTCACGTTCCTCTTCAACATTAATAAAACAAATTCACACAAGACCTTACAAAGAAAGTGTTGTACTTATATAAACTTAGGTACCTTCTATTTGACAATCCTTGACTGACTGACTGACAGGACAATTAAGTTAGGTTAATGAAATGACAACGATCATCGGAAACCGACCAATTAATGAAATAGCTTCATTGGACTAGGATGAAGTTGCACCAAAATAAAAAACAGAAATATCAATAGATATAAAAACTTAAGGGCCCCTTACTTAAGATTCTATTAAGCCACAGTCGTGCAACTGGGAATAAAATTAAGCGTCCATTAACTTTAAACGACACTTAGTTGAGTACTCGTTTTAAGGGGTATTGGTGAAAACGGGCCTTAGCTAGTTTTGAAACTTAACTTATGTATGTCTTGAGTAATGGTCTTGAACTAGACTTGAGATTACAAAACGAAAAGAGAATTTAGTATTTTTATTTCCGCTTGATATTTTTTCATCACTGTGGCTTGCAATGGATTAATATTAGTTCTGCCAACATAGCAAAACGAAAACGAACGAGTTCCACTTCAGAAATCGCGAAAGGTGATCTGGTTGCATATTACCTGGTACGTTGTTGGTATAACACCCGTCAACCAACATATGCCCATCCCTCGGGTCGCATAGGGGAGGAAGAATACCCACAATAGTCATACTGGCACGTACATATCGCCATAAAGAACCTGCGGAATCAATCAAAGTTCCTTGTATTCGACAAGAATTCACAACTCGCAAAGAGCAATGTTCAATCTAAAATGTACAAGAAGCTATTTTACATACGGAGATGGTAAAGTGGGAGAGACGAAAGAATCAAATCCACATCGCTATATTATAGGATTCTCAGGTCCTGTGAAACACGAACTCATTGCTGAAAAATTATGAGATGAGATTGAATAGAAGTGATGGTCTTATGTCGTGTTACTTCAAAGCATTATTCAGTATTAATTGATATAAAAACATTAATATTATTCACAATAACTATGAAGTTTTATAATCGAGCATGACAAATCATTATATCCCATTTGTCACGTTTGAACGTTCAGAAATAAAAGATAGATAGTACTTTATTTGATCCTTTCTTACATATACCAACAAAAGGTATAGATCGTGTCACAAATAACATCAAAACAACCAAAGAAAACAAATTACACAATTTTCCCCTATAAACCCCTCAAAATTTTCTTCAAGGAGGTAATCTCCTAGAGAATAATAACATTTGTTACATAGAAAGTTTTTCAATACCTTTTTATACTTATTGTTATCTTCACAATTAATTTTGGATTTGAAACTGTTTGGTAATTTATTCCATATTGCAAATATACTATAGGTCACATTTTTTTGTATGTATGTTGAGCTTGTTATATCCTGAATTAATTTTTTTTTATTTCTTGTTTCATAATTATGTTTCAGCTCATAATATCATTTATTTATTTGAAAATGAAAGGTTGAGTAGGCTATATTTTAATCTGGCAACTCTTGTATGAAAGGAAATAAACAACTATAATGAATGATTACATATTTGAGATGAATATCAGAGCTAATACGGGTCCCTTATGGTTTATTTTATTACACAGACTACTGCGATCGCAAAATGGAATGGAAAAAGTGAGTTTATGGTTATGTTTCTGATATAGTAGGTTAAAATGGCATATTTAATGATAGTAAAAACTTCAGCGTCAGGTTTCCAGGGGTGGAATAGCTCATTCTGAATACACAAAATGGCTGTACCTTTCTGTCTAGGCTGAATATAAAAAAATGGTAAAGAAAAAAAGTGTTCCTTTTGAATTGCAATTCTGCAAGTGTTGAGAGGCTGTATTCACACCGAGAAAGTTAAAAAACGGTAGTGGCACGTGGTTTATCACGTGGATTTTTGACGAAAATTTCTAATGGCAAAGTAAGTGAGAATAACCTCGATAGAATATAAAGGCTAGCTTGTGTTTGCATCACAGGATGAAAACGTGCTCAACTAGGGCAATGGAGATCCCACACCTCTTTATTTTGTGATACATAGATTAGCCAATGAGGCCACCTTGAAAATATCTAGAGGAGGTAAGGGTGATTGAAGAATTAGTATTGTATGCAGCTGCTCATTATTTCTAAGCCGCTGTACAAGTGTCTTTCAGGCAGAAATATTTGCAATCTAAAGACTTGTATAAACCCGTAAAGAAACTATCAGACATAGCCATACATTCTGACAGACTACAAGCGATGTGGATTACGACCAACGTCCTCTCCATTTCCCACAAAATCCATTCTCCATTACAAAAGCGGACGGTGCTCATCGATAAAAACATCATGTTTTGCTTATAGATACAAGGAACTATGGTGAAATTTTTTTCAACCAACCTTCCAGTTTAACTATTGTGATTGGTTACCTGGCTTCCTTTAGAGTCCTCTGAAAGCGACTTGTACGTACCTTATTTGATGATGTGGCCTTTCGATAGCTTACTGAAGTAATCTAGAGAAAAAAACCGACAGAAAAAAAATAAGGCGTAAGTACCTGGTAAGTTATTTGTGTAGCCGCCGTCTAATAGCAGATGGCCGTCTACTGGATCGCATAGCGGGGGCATATAGCCAGAAAGTGACATTGAAGCTCTCACATACCTCCATAGTGAGCCTACGGAAAAGCTCTATAACTACTTACTTCATCAAAATACAGACACTCAATTTCGAATACGAAGAAACATCGGAATAAATGAACCTCATAACGGCCTGCACTGCGCCGGTTTTGAGCTTAAATGATCGATGTTTCTTAGTATTGCAATCATAGGAATTAGCAGATATTCGATTATGTGAATCAAGTGACACAACGAAATAATAATCCTACCGCTACATCCAATAGTTAAAATTTACTCATTACCTCTACTCCTCTAGATAAACACGCTTCTCTACATCTCTGCATCTACATCTCTGCATCTACTTGACATAGAGAAACGTAATCGATACCTAGAGTCTTATTTTATGTTTATTCTTAGTTACAAGCAATTATAGATTTTTTCCAATATAACTTGATACTTAAGGGAATGAAGAGAAATACACATATTCATAAAATATGATTGTAGGAATTCAACTGGAAAATAATATAATAATACAGAAGCTTTTTTATCAGTAAAATGAAAGCGTGTTCTCATTTTCGTTAATGTATATTGTGCGTGGACGAACATATACAGTGAAATTATGGTACAATATACACATTGAAGTGATTGTTATGGTGGAGTGTTTTTTAGTGACCTACCTATCCTGAAAAGATGTTTCTTAAATATCTTCAGATTTACTCACTATTTCCTGCGATAATGATTCTATATAGAATTATTGAAAAAAAGGTTTCATATTACTTCTTACTTCAAAATATTGAAAGTCATATAACCACTCTTTCAGACCGCATCGAAATTCATTTTGGTCTATGAGAAATGAAATACGAAATACTTAACAAGTTGCCTGATAATCGCTTATGGAATAAAAAATCAAGAAAAACTACTGACGTTCACTAAGAAGCTTTTGCGAGCAAATAAGTGTGAGGTACTGAACCATCGGAAACGATGACGTTTCGGTTATCTGTTTCGTTTTTCCACTGTCGCTCTCCACAGTCCAGTACTTGAAATTGAATGAGCTCTCATCCAACTACTGTATGGCAACAACGCCATCTTGAATATTTTATTGAGCGGTTTTTTGTGTATATTCTTCATTTTGACGAGTTCTAACTTCTTTCGAAAACAAAAGACTCAACTTTGAAAACAATCTGTATTGGACATGATTTGTCAACAAGATGTCACAAACAGTACTAAAAATTCAGGGAAATTCTATGTTTAATCGTGCTTTCTATAGATGTACCATAGCGATCATCAATGTCACAAAAATTAAGAAACACTTAATTTCTCATGCGTATACTGAAAGAGTGTATCTAATCAATGAGAATTTATTCTGCTGCACTATTGAAAATTTAGAAGTATTTTCAAAAGTGAAAAATAAATTGGAAATTCAAAAACTGTTAAATGTTGAATTTTGTGGAACATACAGGATAACCAATCACAATAATACGAAGATTTAGTAGAATGATGTACATGTGATGAAATGAACCATATTCAAATGAGTGAATTAAGGAAATAATCTTTCGAAGTGAATTCATATTGTGAGAATTACGTCATCACTAGGACCTTTATGTAGAACGGACAACATAGACTTAAAACCAAAAAATATTTTGACAAGCGTCATATCCTAACATTTTAGTCCCAAACAGTGTAGAACGTGTCAAATTTCCAAGGCCAACCGACTGCTTTTATAAAAGTGAATGGGACTATACAAAGTTGGTTCCTTTCAGTGTTCAATCTGAAGGATAATAAATAAGAAATTAATCCACATCTCTGTGTTAATCTAATTAATCAACGTCTCTGTGTTACAGTGAATTAAGTGGAAAACCTTCTTTGGAAGGTAACAGCCAGTTAAATAATAAATTTCAAGATTCCCTCAATTTAAAGCTTCTTTTGGTTTCTCTTTTTAGCTGGACTGAAGGAAGCTTTAAAAGACACACCATTAAAATTTATTGCCCCATTAAAATTCAAAACTGTCCATTTTGACGAGAATTATGGGCGTAAGTATTTTACATTGAATGTACACTATGGTGGCATTGTTCAAGTCTTCCAAATATTTTTTAGTGCCGTCAATATATTAGAGCTTTCATCTTTCGAAAGATTATTTCCAACTAAACATCAACATTGTACAAAACATATACAGCCAAACAAATAAAACAATACTCACCGTGATAATGTACCCTCATGCCGGATGAGGTTATATCTGTAGTCACGGTGAAATAGGGAAGCCATAGATCTTCTATGTAAGTTTCGCCGAATGCCGATCTAATTGTCGTATTGAAATCTTTACCGCTAAACATCGACGTAACCGGATAGGTTAGATCTAAAAGCTGTCTCCACCACTGGGTCATTTTCTAAAATCATACTGTATATAAACATTCTAAAACTACTTCAAAATTTCGTATATTATGTGAATTGTACTCTGGATCATCATCAGTGGGAGACTTCGGTCCAAGTTTGACAGTTTTCTACTACTGAGGAACGACAATTTCCGATTCCGAACAAATTTGACATGTTGAGATCAATAAAATACGTGTTGTGTCCCCATTGTCCATTCACTTTTATAAAAGCAGTCGATCGGCCATGGTTTACTTTTTTGTAACTAGAGCGGAGGTTGGCGCACATGAAATAATGGCAAAACGACGTTGCCACAACTGTTTGCCCAAAGAGATGGTGGCAGTTGAGGATTTTATTTTCGAAAAACAAAATATGGAATCGTAGAAAAACGAACACGTTTTTACACAATACTTGATTATGCGAAAGATCATTTGGAATATAACGGGCGACAGACATCGCTTTTCAAAATTTTAAAATCGATAAGATTATACAGGGTGAGTCTTTGACTCGTACAAATATTTCAACAGTAGATACTTGAGGTCAAAATAAACACTTATTTCCTATAACATTTTTTCGATTCGGACCTGATGAAAAGATATAGCCATTTTAAGTTTTCATAATGAGCTGTGCCACCTCTGGAAGAACAAATTTACCTTCAGAATAAACAGCTGAATCAGTGACACTACACATTTGTGGATCTTTTACACAAAATTGCATTAAGGCAAACTAAATCGTTTTTAAAAAAGGACTTACACAGTACATGTGCGAATTAGAAATATAAAAATGACAAACAAGATATTGGTATGCAACCAAACATTTCTATATTCAATTTCTCTAATAATATGTGAGAAATTGCTACTACTTAAGAACATGGTGCTCATTTGAAACCCAATGATGTTTTAACCTCCCATATTCGAAAAATGTGTCAAATTTACAAGTACAACCGACTGCTTTTATATAAGCGAATGGACTGTAATTGTGTTTCGATTGAAAGGAAGTTGAGTGAGGTCGTTTCGTAGACAAATGAAGCAGCTTCTAAGTATTATTTGGTACATCTTCAACCCAAAATGAACCTTGAATTGACCTCAAACGAAGATGGTACAGATTTCAGTAAAGACACCCTCTATATATGTCCGTTAAAGCAAGTAGTAAAAAAATATTACCTTTGACCATTCCCTCGCTTTTTGAGTCATGGTTGTGATATTTCTTTCTTGGCACCAAAGGGCTCCCATGAAGGCACCTATGCTAACGCCGCCTACCATATCTATGGGAATTCCTGCTTCCTGGTGAAAATTTATGTAAATCATTAGTGGTTTTGAAATTAAGAAAGAAATTTGATGGAATAATAAGCACTATGAGCGTTTTACTCAAGAGAAATCCTTTTTAGCCTCTGTTTCAGTGAAATTTTTTTTTATTTACCTGTATCGCTTTGATCATTCCTATATGGGCGGCACCCCTGGCTCCACCCCCGCCCAATACTAGTCCAACCGATTTACCAGTGAGCCACCTGGCCAATCTTGAAAAATCAGAATGGACGTTCGGTTCTGAAGAACATACTTTGGAATACAATTCATTCTGAAAATAGAAAATAAACAACTGAACATTGTTGCGAAACTCGCGGTATCATGAATGGTCGTATGATTTGAGTTCATACAGGTTGAGTCAACAGTGCTCGATAACTCCATTGAACTCTAAAAGAACTCTTGTAGAGTTCAATGTAACTCTCAAACATTTTGGGCTAGGAGTATGATTCAAACTTTGGCGGATAAGCATAAGCTGAAATTACTTTTGATTTATTAGTCTGAAAGTGGTGAAACACGATACCACCCTGCTTTTTCAGAGAATACCCAATTTTTATATCAAATTCTGAATCTACACGAAATTCTGATTTCGAAATATTCGAATTGTGATAATTTTTTTCGACGAAAAATTTTATGGTTATGATGGTTAACTAGGGATCATATCTTGAAAACCGTTCACGATGAATGAATAACTTTTTTTATTGAATTCTCGAAGAGTTTTCAAGTCTTCTTCAGTTTTTCGATCATTGCAATTCAATTCGTCATAAAGGATTTCTAAACAATGCGCTAACGGCAAAGTTTGAATAATTCTCCTCACAGTCCAACATTATTATTAATATTAATTAATATTACTAATATTAATTAATATTACTAATATTAATTAACTAATTAATATTAGTTATCGAGCATTGATGACTGGGCCTGTAACTCAACCGAAACGCTATCATCAATACATATATCTGCACAATAGTTTATTCCACATTCTGTTGGGAGCAAAACTTTGGAGGACGATAAATGTTGGCTGAGTCTACTGATTACAGAAACACAGGGTGGTTTATGTTTCTGAAAAGAAATTGTATCCTCCTTAGCCTCAACTATTTACCACGGATCTAATTTGAATTTCTTACAAGTGTTTTCAGATAAATCAACTTTATAAGTTTCTTCTTCTTCGAGGGTTTGAAATGAGCTTCAGCTGTCAGTGGCTATAAGCTACCCTCGCTCTGGTCGTGCAGGGATCTATTGGAAGTTTCGAAGAAAGTGGCAAGTTTGGCCATTAGATGGCCCTGATTTTCAGCCGATACCCAAAGCTTCCTTACGATTCATCATAAAACCACGATAACTTGACTGAAATCATTTCTGTAGTGAATCAGCATAGTGTTAGTGTAGTGTAGAGTGCTAATTGCAAATTGTACGGCTAATAAAATAAAGTGATCCGTTATTCTTAAATATTGGTGAAAATGGACGTGAGGGAAAAAATTAGCTTTGTGAAGAAGGACAAACCGAATCAAACTCAGCCCGGTCGTTACCTCCGAGAAGAAAAGGCCCAGGTGCTTGTGACGTATAGCGCTGTGACGTCAGCACTGCGAGGTCTAACGTTTAACACCAAAGAGTTGGTTTAACCCTCTCACCTTACGCGGATCGCGAATCGACGAACATAGACGTCGACGAATCAAAGCTTCGAACGCGAAAATCACGTGAGAGCGTCTATGGTCTCAATTGGTCTATGCAAGAACCCGCCAAAAAATGGCCTGCCGCCTGCCGTTTATAGACAACTCAGTTTGGCGAGTCTGAATTGCGCGTGACGGTGAAAGTTTAAATCTTTTTCGAATAATTCAGTTACTGAATTGAATAGTGAAAAGTACTTTTCAATACTATTTGTGTTGTGAGTGATATTAGGACATAATTTATAATGCCGTACTCCTGTTGTTTTCCTAGTTGTAGAGGAAACTACAAAAATGGACCAAAAGTGCATGCATTCCGTTTTCCTACAGACACCAAAATGTGTAGCAAGAGGATGCTTGCTATTCCTAGAAAAAATTTCAACCCATCTGTACATAGCAGATTCTGTGAGTTGCATTTTTTAGAAGAAAACATAGTCAAGTTTTCTTCAGCAACGGACTCGAAAAGTGGTGAGATCTTATCGGTTAGATTAAATTTATAATGACGAGTTAGTTGTCGAAGATAATTACACCCTTATAAAAAGTTTGAGTCGAGGAAAATTGCTCTATCCAAAAGATTCTATTGTTCAAATAGTTTTATATGCCTATATAATATTCAACAAAATTCTTCTCGAATTTGAAGAAACATTCCTGAGCCTTCATAATAAGCGTGCATGTTTAACGCAATTCATTTTAAAATTGTTTTTTGAACACGAACTTTTGCCGGATAATAAGTGTGAAATCCATACTGGTGAACGCATTTCTAATATAGTGATAACCTGAACCACCAACACACTATTAAAAAATTATTGCGGAAAGACAAACGACTCTTCAAGTAAAACCTATAACAGCAGAAAATTGAAAAAATTTGTAGCTTGATTACATTCGAATTTTTGTTTCCAATGAGTTTTGTCATTCACCTATGATTCTTTTCTCAGATACTGTATGATGAAATTCTTGTCGTTTTTTTCCGCATTATTCTTCAGACTGATAAGAAAATGGTTTTTGTTTTGAAACTTCGTTTTCCCATAATAAAATCGAATGGGAGACAAAGAACGACTGGCATCCTCTTTAATCTGAAAGCCCTTCCATTGCAGAATTATTGACAATAATTTCCGAATGATAAACATCCCAAAAAACCGAAAAAATTGAATAATAGACGTGAATGCCGCGCCAAAAACGTTCCACGTCTTAGGCCTCGCTATGCTGACGTCACACGACAGCGCCCAGGCCTTTTCATATCGGAGGTAACGGCCCGGTTCATCAAGAAACCGATCGGATATAACGAAAATTGAAAACGGCCTCGAAACCATCAGAATAAGAAACCGCCACAGTAACCTACTTTTGGAAACAGTCGATGAATCTGCAACAACAACGAAAACGTCGAAAACCAAAGTGAGAATCCCTCCCATAGTGATAGATGGTGTATTTACGCGTGCGGAACATGAAAAGATGGTTAACATCATAAGAGCCATTATTGATGACGAAGAATTCTATATAAAATATGGAAAAGATACATCCAGCGTGTTAGTTGAAGACGAACGAAACTTCAACAGACTGAAACGGTACTTCTCGGCTGCGGGGTTTAATTTCCACACTTACGCCACCGAAACAAATAAAACCCAAGCGTTTGTCCTACGTGGTTTTGTACCCGGAGTGAACATTGAAAAACTAAAATGCGAATTAATAGAAGAATATAAAATCAACGTGAAAAATATGTTTCTAATGAAAGGGACCAGAAACCCGCTCTCTCGCCCGCCCTTTATGGTAATAACAGATAGCAAAGTTACTCTAGAAAACTTGCAGAAGCAAGTTAAAGTTTTAAATCACGTAGTAGTTTCATGGGAGCGCCCCTACTCAAAAGATATTATACAGTGTAGGAGATGTCAAAAATGGGGACACGCCACCTCAAATTGTTATGGACCACAAAAGTGTCTGAAATGTGCTGGAGGACATCTCACCAGGGACTGTACGAAACCACGGGACGAACCAGCAAAATGTGCCAACTGCAGCGGCAAACATCCCGCGAACAGTGTTAACTGCGAGACATACATTGAAATAATGGAAAGGAGAAGACTCAGAAACTCTCAACTATCCAGGCAAACTGTTGAGGCCCCCGAGCAGTATACTCCTGCCCCAATACAAGAGAAAAACCCTCGGGAGGAAAGAAAGAAGATTCAGGAAACCAGGACGAATAGCCAGACGAACCAACACAAGGAGGAACAAAGTATTCAACAATGTATGGAGGTAATGGGTACATTTTTTGAAATTAAGAAAAAAATTGATCGTCTTAATAAGGATTTCAAAATTGCCGATTTTTTTTCATTAATGATTCTAATGAAAGAACTTGAATCAAAATTTGGCAAACTCCAATAGCGCAGGCGAAAAATTCCATGTATTTTATACTTTCATTAATCGTCTTTAATTCACAACCAAGTCTTAATCAAGTTACCTGGAATTCCGACGAAGTTCGTAACAACTGACAAGAAATTTCATATTTTCTAAATAAGCATTCTATTTCTATTTTTCTCATAAATGAAACTCATCTAATACCCTCGAACAATTTTAAAATTAAGGAATTCCACGTAATTAAAAAGGATCGCTCAGGTAACACGCACAGATTCTTATGAATAGTGCAGTTCAATGGAGGACTTCCCTACATGTTTGCCAACCTAGAAAAAGGTCTAAAAGGTCTACCATCAGGGAATGATTGCTTTCTAACGAAACCTACTTCATTCTTTCCGCAATGATCAAATATATTTATAAAATTCTATCGAGCTTTCTAGAGTTTACTGTTAAAAAGAAAAAAAGATTTTCATAACCTCGATTGCTGATTGGTTGAAATTTATGTTGGTATCACTACTTCTTGTGACAATCGACATATTTCATTGGCAAATGTCATTTTTACTGATATATATAATATTAATATTGTCTGCTGTATAGCTCACAAAATACAAGAAAACAAGAATGCGTTCAAGCAAAGATTGTGCACATAACCAAAACTTTGCCCATAACCTAACAGATTACTTTTTTCTTCTTGACATTTGCCAACGAAACATGTCAATTGTCACAAGAAGTAGTAATACCAACATAAATTTCAACCAATCAGCAATCGAGGTTATGAAAATCTTTTTTTCTTTTTAACAGTAAACTCTAGAAAGCTCGATAGAATTTCATAAATATATTTGATCATTGCGGAAAGAATGAAGTAGGTTTCGTTAGAAAGCAATCATTCCCTGTTGGTAGACCTTTTAGACCTTTTTCTAGGTTGGCAAACATGTAGGGAAGTCCTCCATTCAAAATTCTACCTGAGACCCAATGTACCTTAGAGAACGTTTGTATTCAAATTACAAACGGCCCTAAATTTATATCTATTTACAACAATCCTTCCAATAATTTCGAAGAAAGTTGTAAGTTTTTTCTTTTCCCGTTAATTTAAATTATAAACTTCACCCTACAAACAACAACACAATGTTATAATAACACCATGTTGCAAAGTTTTAACCAGAAAATACTACAAACATCATTGTAGGAACTTTTTTTATGTATAACTGTGAACATATTATATTGTAAATAAGCTCTGTAAACATTGAATAAAGTATTGTTGTGTATTGTATCTGTAGTAAATCCTTGATACTATCGATGATCGTTCAGCCATTGTATAAAGATGGTCTTTATACAATGGTTTCGTGTCTTGAGCGTGAGGTAAGCTCAAGGAATTCCTCGTGAAATCCAAATTTTAGCCAATACCCACAATCTTCTTACCCTTCAACATGAAGCCTCGAAGTTGGTTGAGAATGTTAAGATCATACTTCACAGGATCATTTCTGTAGTATATCTTCACACATTCTCAACTCACATTGAGAGTGGTCGTAACCTCGACGATGAGTCGTAGTTTCGTGTCTTGAGCGTGAGGCAAGCTCAAGGAATTCCTCGTGAAATCCTTGTGGCTATCGATGATCGTTCAGCTGAATTTGTTCAGTTACGGACACGAAACAATCTGAGGAGTTGCCTCTTTTCATTGAATCAATGTAACAGCGACAGATGGAATCAATTTCTCATTTGATTATTTGATTCCTCATTTTCTTATTGATATTTCCTCATCGTCTATTCAATTTTCTGATTATTGCATGACTGTTTCTTTCATTTTTCATCAAGTGTGTTGGGTACTCCTTTTGTACATCTTTACTCAAAATTACCACACAAATTCAAATCTGGTGGAGTAAACTTCATTTATACAGAAAAATACAGAATATTGCATATATTGAGTTATTCAAGAGTCAAAAAAATACATATTTAATTTAAAAGATGAAACATTCTTCGAACTTTTATTTCCGCAACCTGAATGTATTCGGGTACGGTCTCACAAAAGGGACGTTAAAGCTTAGGGTTCAGTCATGAATCATAATACAGTCAAACAGCTGTAAGTCACTTCATTCAACAATATCCTATATTAGGAGGTTTGAAGAAACTAGAAAGTTTTGCTATCAGATGGCTCTGACTTTAAGCCAATACCCACAATCTTCTTACCTTTCAACATAAAGCCTCGAAGTTGGTTGAGAACTTTAAGATCATACTTCACAGGATCATTTCTGTAGTATATCTTCACACATTCTCAACTCACATTGAGAGTGGTCGTAACCTCGACGATGAGTCGTAGTTTCGTGTCTTGAGCGTGAGGCAAGCTCAAGGAATTCCTCGTGAAATCCTTGTGGCTATCGATGATCGTTCAGCTGAATTTGTTCAGTTACGGACACGAAACAATCTGAGGGGTTACCTCTTTTCATTGAATCAATGTAACAGCGACAGTTGGAATCAATTTCTCATTTGATTCCTCATTTTCTTATTGATATTTCCTCATCGTCTATTCAATTTTCTGATCATTGCATGACTGTACATGTTCCTTTCATTTTTCATCAAGAGTGTTTGGGTACTCCTTTTGTACATCTTTACTCAAAATTACCACACAAATTCAAATCTGGTGGAGTAAACTTCATTTTCAAAGTTTTTTAAGAGTCAAAAAAATACATATTTAATCTAAAAGATGAAACATTCTTCGAACTTTTATTTTCGCAACCTGAATGTATTCGGGTACGGTCTCACAAAAGGGACGTTAAAGCTTAGGGTTCAGTCATGAATCATAATACAGTCAAACAGCTGTAAGTCACTTCATTCAACAATATCCTATATTAGGAGGTTTGAAGAAACTAGAAAGTTTTGCTATCAGATGGCTCTGACTTTAAGCCAATACCCACAATCTTCTTACCTTTCAACATAAAGCCTCGAAGTTGGTTGAGAACTTTAAGATCATACTTCACAGGATCATTTCTGTAGTATATCTTCACACATTCTCAACTCACATTGAGAGTGGTCGTAACCTCGACGATGAGTCGTAGTTTCGTGTCTTGAGCGTGAGGCAAGCTCAAGGAATTCCTCGTGAAATCCTTGTGGCTATCGATGATCGTTCAGCTGAATTTGTTCAGTTACGGACACGAAACAATCTGAGGGGTTACCTCTTTTCATTGAATCAATGTAACAGCGACAGTTGGAATCAATTTCTCATTTGATTCCTCATTTTCTAATTGATATTTCCTCATCGTGTATTTGATTAAGACAGATTACAACTTTAACTTTTTTCAATCATTATAAGTTATTGGATGAAATTTTCTAATTACTTATACTACTTTACATATACTCAAATTGCTTCACTTCGATCCACTACTTATACTTCTTTTATTGAATATTCGTAAAACATTGTGGATATTTCACAGTTTTTACGAAAGCTGAAAACTGAGATAGTTTTCTTGTTAGCTTTCCACAAAAATTGCATTTCCGATCCAGTAACTCATTATTTTTTTAGATCTGATTATTTTAGGTACTTTGAAAGCAGGTATAATTTCAATAGAATGATAGAAATCACCCAATAATACCATAAATCATCGAGAATTTTTGTCGGCTCATTTCCACCACAAGAAGTAATCTAAATATACATGTTTCTTCCATTTTTCATCAAGAGTGTTTGGGAATTCCTTGTTTACCAATATCTTTACTCAAAATTACCACACAAATTCAAATCTGGTGGAGTAAACTCTTCATTTATACAGAAAAATACAGAATATTGTATATTATATTGAGTTATTCGAGAGTCAAAAAAAACATTCTTCGAAGTTTTATTTCCGCAACCTGAATGTATTCGGGTACGGACTCACAAAAGGGACGTAAACGCTTAAGGTTCAGTCATGAATCATAATACAGTCATACAGCTGCAAGTCACTTCATTCAACAATATCCTCTATTAGGAGTTTTGAAGAAAGTAGAAAGTTTTGCTATTAGATGGCTCTGACTTTTAGCCAATACCCACAATCTCCTTACGTTTCAATATAAAGCCTCGAAGTTGGTTGAAAATTTTAAGATCATACTTCACAGGATCATTTCTGTAGTATATCTTCACACATTCTCAACTCACATTGAGAGTGGTCGTAACCTCGACGATGAGTCGTAGTTTCGTGTCTTGAGCGTGAGGCAAGCTCAAGGAATTCCTCGTGAAATCCTTGTGGCTATCGATGATCGTTCAGCTGAATTTGTTCAGTTACGGACACAAAACAATCTGAGGGGTTGCTTCTTTTCATTGAATCAATGTAACAGCGACAGTTCCTCATTTTCTTATTGATATTTCCTCATCGTCTATTCAATTTTCTGATTATTGCATGACTATACATGTTTCTTTCGTTTTTCATCAACAGTGTTTGGGTACTCCTTTTGTACCAACATTTTTACTCAAAATTACCACACAAATTCAAATCTGGTGGAGTAAACTCTTCATTTATACAGAAAAATACAGAATATTGTATATTATACTAGCTGACCCGGCAAACGTTGTTTTGCCATATAAATAATTGCCTAAATTACTAAAATGGCTATTAAAAAATAAGGGTTGATCGTAGAAGGGTGAAAATTGAGGATTGTATGTATTTTTGTATGTTGTATCATAAAAAAATAGAAATTAAAAATTTTGTCTAAAAAATAAAATTTAGGGGTGGACTACCCCTAACATTTAGGGGGATGAAAAATAGATGTTGGCCGATTTTCATAGATACCGGATAAGCACAAAAAATTTCATCAAAATCGGTCAAGCCGTTTCGGAGGAGTATGGCAACGAAAACTGTGACACGAGAATTTTATATATTAGATTGAGTTATTCAAGAGTCAAAAAAAATACATATTTAATTTAAAAGATGAAACATTCTTCGAAGTTTTATTTCCGCAACCTGAATGTATTCGGGTACGGACTCACAAAAGGGACGTTAACGCTTAAGGTTCAGTCATGAATCATAATTCAGTCATACAGCTGCAAGTCACTTCATTGATGGCTCTGACTTTTAGCCAATACCCACAATCTCCTTACGTTTCAACATAAAGCGTCGAAGTTGGTTGAGAATTTTAAGATCATACTTCACATGATCATTTCTTTTATCATTGGTGTTCTTTATAACACAAAACAATTACATTGTAAATACTGTATATAATAACGTTTAATAAAGTCTCTCTCCTTTCTCTCCCTCCTTTCTCTCTCTCTCTCTCTCTCTCTCTGTAGTATATCTTCACACATTCTCAACTCACATTGAGAGTGGTCGTAACCTCGACGATGAGTCGTAGTTTCGTGTCTTGAGCGTGAGGCAAGCTCAAGGAATTCCTCGTGAAATCCTTGTGACTATCGATGATCGTTCAGCTGAATTTGTTCAGTTACGGACACGAAACAATCTGAGGGGGTGCCTTTTTTCAACTAAGCAATGTGAATGTCCATTTCCACTTAGATCCAGTTTCATTCTAATGTTATCTTATCTTATCTATTTTCATCTGTTTTGCACCCAATATTCGATACTTAGCTCAGTTAGTCGGAACTGAGATTGGTGCAAACGAATAGGAATTAGGCTATTCCTAAAATTTAAGTCCGTTTAACTAAGACTGGATCACTAGTGATCACGAATGCAGCGGCACCTAACCAACAAACATGAAATAATATAACGGAATGAAATTTTAAAATTCGTAACTTTTCCGTCCCCCATCATTTGTTTGAAACATGCTCACAAAGAAGAAAGATCGGTAATAATTACTCACAATCCTATAGAGAGACTTCCTAGAAAACATTCGGTTGGGACAAAGGATGTGATGATGGGACGACACCCAACTCCTCATATTCCTCCACACCACCGTATTCGAAGGTTTTCCACCTTCCCTGTGCAACAGTACCAGTTCTTTCTGCGTCCTCATCGCTAACCTCTCCATCTCCTTCTCCACCTTGCCCAGGGTGGGGGCGTTGTCTCCAAGGCCCACTATGAGGATGCAATCCGCCTGCCGGATACACCTCTGAGTCCAAGCGCTCACGTTGTGATCGCACATGTACAGACAGATCTTGTGTTGATCTTCTTGCTGCGCCAACCACGATGTTAGCCTGTATTCGTTGTTAGGATCCATGATCGAGGAGCCGAGGGTTTTCTTGATTACATCCGAAGTCAGTCTTAGGGTGGGACCTGCAAGGTTTTTCAAAATGTTCTCGTGATTTGAACGTGAATTTTGTTGGAAGAAAACATGAATTATGATGAAGGTTAACGCCTTTAAGGGTAAGGAAGGTGAATAATAAACGAAATTAGGGAAATTGAATCAACAAATGGTACGATTTAAATCGAACTAACAACCCACCATCAGTCAAACTTTGTTTGATTTGTTTGTTGATTTAATATCAACAGCTGGTGCACATCTGAATTAAATTCATTGAAAGAAAGATATACTCTGAGCCAAGAAGAAATAGCGAGCATTGATGTAGCTATCGTAAAATTAGGCGGTGACGTGCAGTAAGTTTAAATAATTCACTTTTCATCTACTAACACGACTAACTCGTGAATTTAATCTTCACGTACTCATTAGATAAACAATGTTTTCGCACGAAAACTGCCAATAACATTTGAAAAAATGGCATGTCATGAAATTTCTGTCTGTTGGATACTGCAGTGCCACCAACTTGGGTGGTATCGTGTTTCACCACTTTTGGACCAGGCTATAGAGTCAAAAATTAGGGTGACCGGCCACCCAATGCGAAGTTGAGCGAAGCTGAGCGTTTTCAATGCTAATACAATTGACAAGCTACTAAGATGTCTAAAACACTGGTGTGTGCACTTGTCACTTTTTGCAAGCATCAACATTTCAGAAAATCGGGGATATGGGATCAGTTTCGTGGCGGCGCCACCATGTCATTTGCTTCGTTTTATCCTTGTTCTATCAAAGGAAGCCCAAGATACTCTCTCGTTTTATTTTGTTTTGCGTATTGATATCGAATATCGATCAACGAGTACAAAATATGAACTGGCCCATTTTGTCAGCTATTAAGGAATATTTTTGATTTACAGTTCGATTTTCGTTGTAAAAACAAATTAGTCAACATTTCAACACTACCGAATAAGGGTTCAAAAGAGTATTTACTGTTCTTCTTCAAGATAATTTCCGTTTGGCAACTTGAATTCGTGAGGGGGGTAATTCAATATGATTTTAATAAAACACAATTGATTGGTCAAATATCCAATATGTTCAGTTGATAGAAAGATAATTTTCACTATATCTATTCAGGAAGAATATTTGAAGAACAAACTCGAATAGATTTATCAATTTCTGATTCTCAATACATGCTCACAATTCACATTACGTATTTCAAATACATTTTCTTTGAAATATTGCTGAAGTTGCGATAAAACTTAGCTATATCCTTCTCGAATGTTCGCTCATCTGATTTTTTCTGCCTCAAATTCCAACAACACCGAATTATTAGCTGTAGTTCTTGATTGTCCATACAGAAAACTGAACTTATTGAACGACATGTTGAATAAATGAATGTTTCCTTTCTCGAAACTAATACATTTTCACACACCAATAATCGCTTATAAATACAACATATTCGTTAGTTGTAGGAAAGTATTCAAATTATTTTCAAATATCAATTGACAATGCTCTGTCAAATTGTAAACAGCGCTACCTACAGTGGAAAAAACGAAACTGATCCGATATCCCCACGAAATTAAAAACAAAATCGAATCAGGGAATACACCAGAGTTTTAGACATCTTACAAGCTACGAATCGAGTGACGTAGCTTGTCATTTAGCATCAAAAACGCTCAACTTCGCATTAGGTGGCCGGTCACCCTTACTTTAGCTTATGCGCTAGGTAGAGCCCATTCCACCAAAGTTTTGATCATTCTTCTAGCACAAAATTTCTAGGAGTTATCGAACGATCGAGCACTATTAAATAATCGTAATTTCTACGACCTTTATGTAGACCAGACAACATGGCGCGGATATAAAACCAAAAAATGCATCATAACTTCACATTTCCCTACTATACAGTGTGAAATGTTTCGAAGTTCTAAAACCAACCGACTGCATTTATAAATGAGAATGGACTACAGATTGAAGATTAAACTCGGGTATTAATTAACCTGTGTGTAAACTTTGCAGTATTTTCAAATGGTGACTTGTACTACAAAAAAAATTACTCACCTATCACGTGCAGACAGTGATAAAGCTCGTATGTGAAGGCCACCAGGGGTACATCGTCGGAAGCTGCTATGATAGCCACCGTCGAAAAATTATTTTGCGCGGAACGAGTCTCTATGGTTGGACTAGCAGATATATTGATACTTGGCGTCTTCCACGAACCTGTCGCAAAAATGGATACCTAAAAATTCACCGACAGATGGCATAGCACAGGACTTACCTAAAATTCTATGCCCTAAAAGATTAATCAGTCTAGTAACAACAATTGGATATCTCAACTTGATGGCGTTGAACAGTCCCTCCGGTAGCTTGGCCAGTTCGGTGTCCCTCACAGCCATCACGGTTGTGCTGCGTCTTGTGTGGGTCACCATCTCCACCTTTGATAATGAAGGGGAAACAATGAAAGCTAACAAGCATGGAAACATGGATAGTTGTGTATTTAATGGGAGTCTAAATCGAAATATTACAGACAACAAAGAGACACCTCCTACATTTCTGCCGCAGGTTCAGTAAACACTCTGTACAATCTGAACTTGGTAAGTATGACTTTATACAGGGTGATTCATCATGATGGCCTATTAGATGTTTATGGAGAACCAATCGTAATTTTCTATTGAAAATTTGTATGTTGGGGTTTTATACGAGGATATATTGAAAAATTCTTAGCCTACTATAGAACCAAACAAAATTTCAATGTCAAAATATTTTATTACTAAACATATTCTCCTCTTAATTGGATACATTTATTACAGCGAACCTGAAACGTCTCTAGACGTTTGAAAAATAAAGTTTCTTCTTGCTCTGCAAACCAGATCTCCACAGCTTTTATTACCTCGTTGGAAGAAAATTTACGACCTTTTAAATTTTTTTTCAGTTGAGGAAAGAGCCAAATCTAGTGAATAAGGGGGATGTTCTAGTAATTCAAACCCTAAATCGCGAATTTTTTGCATGGCAACATGAGATTTGTTTGAAGGGGCGTTGTCCTGCAAAAACAAAACACCTTTGGATAGCTTTCCGAGTCTTTTATCTTTAATTTTTTGCCGTAGAGTGGTCAGTAATGTCGAATAGTAATCTCCGGTTATTGTTCTACCCTTATCCAAATAATCAATCATGATTACTCCATGGCAATCCCAAAAAACTGAAGCAAGAACTTTTCCAGCAGACTTTTGGACACGAAACTTCTTAGGTCTTGGAGAACCAGAGTGTCGCCATTCCATCGTTTGTTGCTTTGTTTCTGGATCGTAGAAATGTACCCAAGTCTCATCCATAGTAACAATTCGGTTTAAGAAGTCAACATCTTTTTCAAATCGAGCACAGATCGAACGCGATGCTTCTATCCTTGCACGATTTTGGTCAACATTCAAACATTTGGGGATCCATTTTGCAGCCATGTTTCTTATGTCAAAATTGACGTGAACTATATGATGAACGCGTTCGTATGAAATATTCAGTGCTTCAGATATCCGTTTTAGCCCAATTCGACGGTCTGATAAAATGCATCCATAATTTAGGGGACTGACACAGAAACTCGCCTTCCCGATCGGTCATCATTTTCAATGAAAAATTTACCTCTTTTGAAGCTTGCAGTCCAATTTTTCAAGGTCGCATACGAAGGACATTGATCACCAAGGGTATTAAGCATATCTTCGTAAATCTGCTTACCTCTTAACCCTTGTAAATACAGGTACATGATGATGGCTCGATACTACAATTTTTCGATTTTCACATCTTTCTTTGAATTTATTTCGTAACTCTGGTTTACTTTTTTGACCTCAAACTTCACACTGACACTTCTAATGAGTTATTGTTCGTTGCTATGGTAACGCAATATTTTTTTTATGCAGGGAACTGGTCTAGGCTAACTAGATATCAATACATCCTCGTAGATGTTTATGGAGAACTAATCGTAATTTTGTGTTTAACATTTTCATGTTGGGGTTTTCAAAAATTAAATTTCTCCCCAAATATTTTCAGACTTCTGCAACTTCCAGATACAGCCTACTATGTTCTTATTTCTGGCATACCCATACTGGGTCTGATTTGATAGGAACATCAATAGTATGCCATATCATAGGTAAAACTCAACTGTTTATCCGTTATTGGGATTCTAATGAAAAAA
The DNA here is from genome assembly GCF_907165205.1 of Coccinella septempunctata. Lineage (NCBI taxonomy): Eukaryota > Metazoa > Arthropoda > Insecta > Coleoptera > Coccinellidae > Coccinella > Coccinella septempunctata. Next base: position 22,232,948 of record NC_058196.1, read on the forward strand.
ATGGTTTTTTCTTCCTGAAGCGTTGAACACCCTTAATGAATCACCCTGCACAATTGATTATATCATGGAAACTCACGACTCCGATTAAGTCTCCCTTGCCATATTCACCAACCAACTCCTTCTTTCCGTTCTTGTGCGTTATGACCGACCTGAGCCGGCCAGACAGAACGATGTACGTGGAGTCGCTCTCCTCGTCTTGCCGATAGATGGCGCGACCCGACTCGATGAAGAGCCAGTCCAGCGCGAAGTCCACCTGTCGCACGAACGGCGACAGTCTTTTCACGATCATATTGGCTATGTACAATACGACTTTTGGGTCGTCCTTCATCAGTCTGAAAACACACAGTTTTATTGAAATTTTTTCGATGATTTGAGGGATGGGAAAAGAACTCACGAATAAAATGTATTTCTTGAGATCATCGCGACTCTACTGTAATGTTTGGCTTTAACAGTGAAGAAGCTGGGTTCCCCAGTAAGTACTGCTAGACCGCCTGTGACTTCGCCAGCATAGGCAGTGAATAAATGCTCTTCCTCCTCTTCGGTACTATTCCTCTGTAGTACATTCAACGCACCAGAAATGATGTATACCAAAGCTACATCCTGAAAGAATAAATCAATGAAGTCCTGTCAGGAAGATCTTTCTTCTTGGCAATTCAGAAAACTCACTCGTTTTTATAATGACTTGTTCGTAAATAAAATATTTTTCATTCTTTTTAGACAACAAAGATTAAAGAATAAAAATTACCTTATTTGAGTCTTCCTTGACTAGAAATGTACCTGCTGTAATTTCTCTTATTTCTATCTTCCCAACAAGTTTCTTATCATCACTCAATCCCAGTTCCTTGATGAAAGCCTCTGTTGCAATATTTATCAAGGAATCAGGGTCAGTGATCTCATAAACAGAAGTTCTTTTCCTCTGATGGCCACCACCGCTGAATTCTCCTTGCTAAAAAATGAGCCCAACGTAAAAACAGAAATAAATTTCAATATTAACAACAAGAAACGCTGGGTTTTTCGTGGAGGATAGACTGTCAAATATATAGAGAACATTTCCTCTTTCATGAGTACCAAAGTGCAGATTTTCACATCTATATATATATATTCAAAATTGCCAACTATCTGCATAATCCTAACGAAATTGAGCTTCATACCTTCAAATTTGTACCCTCACTGACAGAAATTTTTCATTCATTCATACATGATTATGGCTTACAAAAGGTATACTAACGGATTCATTCTCATTATTTGCCTCTGGAGTTGTAGAGTTTGGGGAAAATTTATATTCACTTGTTTTCCTCATGTGCGGAACTGGTATGGGCTGGGATGCCGTAATATTACTAGGAGTTTCTGGAACTATAGAATCTTCCTTTTTCCGCTTAGAAGGAGAGGTGTTGATGAAACTCTTGCTGTTCCTAAATTTAGATCCCTAGATAACAAACAATTATTGTCTCAAGTTACAAGGGAGTTCGAGATTGTAGATGTTTATTCCACTCACTTGATTGAAGAGCTCTGAACTGAGTCCTAGATATTCATGCAGAGCTGTGAATGTCACCCTTTGCAGCCTTATCATGATAACTTGCACAACTCTTATAAAAATGTCGGGATACTCTTGGAATATATCCTGAAAGGCTGCCATGGGTAACTTAACAACTATGGAATCCTCAACAGATTTTGCTGATACAGTCTTATAATGATTACGATGTCCCTACAATAAAATCCAACTAATTTTTGGTTCGACATGTGTCGTTTCATACACTTACCGTAAGCACGTCAGTGAAACTGAGTAGGGAAGTCACAGATTCACCAGGTTTCACTATTTTGAGTGATAAGTTTGCCCCATCGTTTGAAGCTATATATACATTCAATTTCCCACTTTGAACTATGTACAAATTCTCGTCTTCATCACCTTTAAAAATAATTACCTTATTAAGCAAAAGTATACAGGGTGTTTCACGCAAAATGTCCATTAGTCTTTTCTTAGTTGATTATAATGCTTCCCAGGAAGGTTCAAAATTGATTTTAAGAATGGTTCATCACGAAAAAGTTTAGTTTTTAAAATAAAACACCCAGTAAAATAAACCATTAAATGAGATGAAAATATCACTCTATAATGATGTTTGACACCCTATACCGCCTTTACCATTAAGAATTATTGAAATGTAAATTCTCTGAGATTTTCAAGCGTTGATTCTCCAACTATTAGAGTCGGTCCCTTACATCCTTGGAGATCAATGATAACACTAGAGTATTCATATTTTCCAAAAGACTTTCACTCACCTATTTTAAACAAAAATGACCCTGCACTAACGTTCAAAATTTCTGTGTGTTTGCATAACTTCAAAAATACAGGTTTCTCGAAATGACCAAAAACCCTTATACTCTGAAGCATAAAGAGAGCATCTGGCGGCATTCTGTCATCGCTCAACATGTCTTCTTGTAGGTACTCGGGAGGTGGTTCTATAACCTGTCAGGGGAAAGAAATAAACATTTAATGATTGACAGATGATAATCTATTGATAATAAAAAGTATTTTCTTCAGGATGCACTCACTTTTAACTGCTCAGCATCATTTTCTTTCTTCAAATGCAGTATTTTTCTGGCTAATTTCATCATCATTTTTCGCTTTTTACCTTGTCCCGAAATATTTTTAACTTTTCTTAACATTTTCCTACCATAAAATAATGCCTTATCTCTTTTACGAAATCTTGTGATTGATTCTTCTGAAGCCTCCTCCTCCAGAGAAAATGCTGCAATAAAGCATGTAGAGAAATCAAGGAGAATATAGTAGAATCTTCTTTTTTTTTTCGTCTGCTATTGATCGAAAACGATGAAAGATATGTGAAAGTCATTAGCATATCTGATTCAGGATTTAAAGTCGTATGGAAAATTGCTATATTTTGTTACCTTTTTTGTGCAATTTCTTGACGCATATTAGGACAACTACAGTGGCTGCAACCAAAAAGACTACAGCTAAAAAGAAATTGAATAGCTGAAACAGATATAAAATAGACATTAGCATTTCTGAAAAACCTGAAGTTTCATTTTGAAAATTCAATCAATCAAAGATATTTCTATGGAGCATTGAAAATATTTATATCTAAAATTGATTGTTCATTGCAGAATTGGACCTGTTTGATTCATTAATTTCAATAGAGGAAAAATCTTCGAAGCGTGCCTAAAAAGTTAACCCGAAATACTTGTTTTGAGTTATACAAATCTAGAAAGTATCTATATGACTATGATGTTAAAAAAAAAATTCCGGAAACTCAGTCTATGCCACTCGCATAGGGCCATCTCTGGATCTCTATACCAACCACAGGCTAGGATTTTCTGAAAATATCCTGGCTGTCTTTACGGGAATCTGGAGACGAAACCATGGAGCTAACCTTTTGTTCTTTCAAGCTGAATCTAGGGAAGCTCACTTCTCCCCTGACATTATCTCTACCCTCAAGAAGATGGGATTGGAGGGGGTAGTATATCTGCATGGATGTCATTTAAAAAACTCAACTACCCTCTATACAACATACTTCTCAATTATACATGAAAAGTTGCCTTATTCAAAATAAAAATAGACCAGTTTAAGCAGTTGGTTGAAAACAAAAATTTTTCAACTAGTCCAGGAAAGATGAATTTCCGTATTTGAAAGATAAATCTCAATATTCTAAGTACTGTCCTGATAATCTTGGGATCGCATAGGTAATCTTAAGGATAATTGGGAGTAAAAGAGGCCACAAAATTTCATCGAAATCAGACCACTCATTTTCAAGTTAAGAATATCGAAAATATCCATAAATCACCCTATATCTCCTGAACTATAACTGAATCTGAAGACCTAGATAGTCTATATTAAGTAAGAAAATGTGATAAATAGAAAACTGAGTATTTCAAATAGATCTTTATTCTTTTTAATTGTGAAATCCTTGATTATCTAGAAATGAGCCAAGCAGGAAAAATAGACAGGTTCAATGAAGAACATGCTTTTGTGAGCAGATTTAATTGGTTTTATCTTTCATCTGATTCCAGCATAGATTAAGCATTCTCTTATCAAAACATCACAATGAAATTTTACATCTTTTTAGTACCATTTATGTTATTATACATTGTAGAAATCAAGAAGAACCAGGAAATGATAACAAAATAAAATCGATTTATCTGGACATCTTATCATTTCCACAAAGGTGAATAGTTAATTTTGAAAGGATATAACTGTTTACCCACTTTTGTTTAATGATAATTGATCAATATATTTCACCCTTCAGCAAACTCAGAGAGGGGTTTATCTGGTCTTTTCAAAACCAACGATCTTGTAGAAATATCTTATATAACATACTAAAATCTTTCGAATAAATATTTATTCCTGACTTATTTTGAAACTTTTTCCTACCTTGTGATCTTGTATAAAAATTATCGCTGAAGAAACCCATGTTGTTTGCAATAAACTTCCAAAAGGGGAGTGAATATTATCTATCAAATTAACAACATCCATTTTCATATAATCATCACTAAAATATGAAGTAAATACAAAGTTTAATTCAAAGAAAAAAATAATCTTTTAAAAACAACTGTCATGTAGGTTTGATTTGATTGATTGATCAAAACTTGGCATTTAATTGTCAACAATGACATCTTTATAGACATATGTGGAAGCTAAAAGTGTCCAAAAACAAGAAATTTATGATTATTCTGTGCCTATTGTTGACAAATGCAAATTAAATCAGCTGATTATGTTTGAATTTTCTGGGACTACAGGAGAAAGATTTCGAAATATTGATATTTGTGGATTTTTAAATCATTTAATCCCATTTTATGATTTAAGATTAACTTCCTCTCCTTACGGAATCAAGGAAAAAATGTGATTCAATTCAAAACACTAGAATTATTCAAAAAAACATATAATTATGCATATGAAGCAGTGTAGAAGTTATATTTATGATAGTTATTCTAAAAATATCTTCTTACACTGTTGAGGTGAATTATAACAGGTATATGTATTCAAAAATATACCTCAGTGAAGTGCAAGGTGACTTGTGAAAAGGATATCAGGATTTGAGTTCTTATCGAACAGCAGGTCGATACAGGTATTTTTTTATCTGAGGCATAAATTGAATGGAAATAAAATGATCTCCTTATTTAATATGGTACATATTTTTTTAGCTGAAAATGAAGAATCCCAAAGAGAATATTCCTGCAGGTTCTATTTTACTCTCAGAGAAACCTTTCGTCTACTGTCTTAGCTCGAAAGTGAGAACAGAAAATTGTGACTTTTGTTTCAAAAAGTTAGTTTTTTGTGAACAAATAAAACTTCAGAGAAATACATTTATTTTTTTTAAGAGGTATGCTGTTGAAATGCACTGCTTGTCAGTATGTTTACTACTGCGGCAAAGCATGCCAGAAGGAAGGATGGTCAGTTCATAAGGCGGAATGTAGGAATCTCAAAAGAATTGCTCCAAGGATAATTCCTGATGCTGCTAGAATGTTGGCAAGATTGGTTAGAAGGCTACACAAAAATGGAAATCAAGTTAGATCTTACTACTCGGAAATGAATTTCAGAATGTATAAGGATTTGATGTCTCGTAAGCTTTTTTTGTAATTCTCAGAAATCTATAAAATGTGCTAAGATTTTATTCATATCATTATGATTATTATTTGTGTCTCCGAACTCTCAACTTGTTATCTTATGATATGGAGCCCTTGTGGTATGGTATAACCATAGTTATATGCACACTGTATGCAGGCAGACAGAAGTTTTAAACCTACAAGAAATTAAGACCCTGAAAAAAATGTAAATATCATGACTAAAATTTGAGTGGTCCTTGTTCTCAGATTATCCAGACATGAAAAATGATGCAAAGAGAATGGAGCATTTCCAAAGTCTGCTGGTTGTATTGGAAGAATTCATGAAAGAAGAGATCCTTCCAAATCCAGTTGACCTCATGGGTATGTTTGGTAGGGTAAGTTTTTTTGGTATATATACCCTCTTGCTTGATTACATGAACTTTCAAGTGATAACACTATCTGAACTATAGTTTACAATTACAAACTTAGTTTCCACGTTCTCACAATGTGAAATTTGTTGGTCTGAAATTAAGTCATTAAGGCCCAGTTGCAGGAAAGTCCATTAAGATTTGATGCCCTATCAAAATTTAAAACTGTCATTTTTGAAGGGGAAAATGGAAGATTAAGATTTTAATGAAATAATAAATTTTAATGGACTTTCCTGCAACTGGACGTGATTCAAATGAAAAAATTTTAAATCTCCGAAAATATTTGTTCAGATGTGCATCAACAGTTTCAATATATGCAATGAAGAACAGCAAATTTTGGGAACTGGAATCTACCTAGGGGCATCAATATTGGACCATTCTTGCGAGCCAAATGCTGTGGCGATATTTGAAGGTACTACTATCCACATCAGAGCATTAAAAACAATGCAGTATTTGAATTGGTCTGAGGTGAGAGGAAAATGAAAAATAAGGAATCCTCCAATTACCAATATTTTTCAGGTATTCATAAGCTATATCGACATCTTAAATACAACGAAAGATAGGATAGAAGACCTGAAAAGGGTTTACTACTTCACTTGCCAATGTCAGAAATGTTTGACACCAGATCCAAAAGAAATGTTGGCTGCCTGTTGTCCCAATACCAACTGTGATAATGCAATAACTCCAGATGGAGAACAAAACTGTTCAAAGTGTGGAGAACACATAAATGAAGAATTTTTGGTGAAATTCCGGGAAGTTACTGAACTAACAGATTTGCATATACAAAGAATGAAGGATCTAGCCTGTATCCTTTATAAGGTTCTGAAAATATCATATCAAAAAATGAAGAGCAAATAGTATATTATTCAACTTGCATATGATGATGGCAATAATTCACATGGATAACACATAATCCAAATGAATATAAACATAATGTGCGAGGAGAATACTATACTTTATCCACAATAAAAAAAAAATCATTTCTGAAATAACTCAACATATCACTAATGCTGTAGAGCAATATATACATGCTCAGAGCCTGTTTCTAGTCAGGTGCTAGCAAAAAGTAATCTTTGAGATTTGTCCCTATAACCGTAGACGTCTTTATGTCTGTGGTTGTTGTGACCATAAAGTTTCATAGACAAGTAAATAATGGGTCATAAATCACCAGTGATTAATGAATATTTGATAAACAATGGGTGAATTATGGCTCATTCATCACAAATAATAAAGGGAAAACAAATAGATTATTTCCTTATAAGCTTTTTAGACTACGATGCTTGTAAAATATGCTTGGAAAAGCAAGTTGGTGTGTTGCACAAATCGAATATAAAACATGTGAAAACTTTGGATCTAACTTTTGAAAGTTGCATATGCCTAGGAAAATTCGAAGAAGCAATTATTATCGGTAAAAAACTGGAAGGGCCATTTCAGTAAGTTCGAATTATTTTGGTTGCTGAGATAATTTAAATTCTTCTCTAATTTCAGTAAATATTACGGCAAATTTCACCCTTTAACTGGGTTGCTACATCTCAAAATGGGTAAAATTTTGATCCACCTGAATAATATAGACGAAGGCATGAAACAAGTAAAGAATGCTTATGAAATATTAAAGGTAACTCATGGAATTCAGAGTGGAATATTCAGGGATGAACTGCTACCTCTACTAAGACAATATTGACGCATTTTTGATTTTGCTGTAGGAAAGAATAGATTTTTAGGCAATTTTTTTGAATTCAATGGTTATCAACCTTTGAAAAATATTTCCAAGACATTTTTCCATGTAGGCTTTCATCATATATTTTTCTACTTAAAAAAATAAAAATGTTTTTTACGCCTTAGTCTCGAAGAAGCTTTCTAGATATGAAGATTGTGTTCAGTTTACATTCAATGTAAAACTCCCATGTGATATAATAAAATGATGTAATTGAAAAAATTAAAGCTTTATTTATTGGATAAATAGCATTTTAAAATGTACAAAACATGAAAAAGCCTTGAAATTTATCAAGAGTGGAAAAGAAACTCATTAACAACAGAATTTCATAAGTCATACAAAAACTTTTGAGGATTTTCATTGCTAGCATTATGAAATGTCTTAATTGATAGGCCTAAAACTCACAACGCAAAGTTTTTTTAATACACCTCATATGTTCAGAAGGAAATAAATACTCCAGACATATGTAAGATAAACTGACAGAATATATTCATATGAATGTTTTGTACCGTTGAAAGAATCGTCAACTTCAATTCAATAATATCAGTTGGAACAATTTCAGAACTTCTTCTTTCTAGTCATCTAGGAGGAATAATATGCAACAGCATTTAAAAAAATTTAGATTCACTGAAAAATACAGGGGGTGAATGCTTAGATACAGCCCCCTAAAGAGGGGGCTGTAAAAACCAATTTCTATTTTTTTTCTTAGAAACCAAAAAACCTTTGAGAAGGCAAAAAAGAAGTTGTGGTGTTCCCCATATGGTCAGCATGATATCCGCCTACTAGGTAAATTTAAAGATAATTCCAGCCTATACTCTTTGATTGAATTTATGGATTCTCTGTCAGTAAATCTTACCCATCTGAAGAGCACAAAAATTAGGATACTTGAACAAAATCGGTAGGTATTACACATAAAGTGTAATATATTATGGTCTACACAATACAGTTTTACTAGAAAGCTGGTATGTTATAATATGTAATTGACTAGATGAACAACTTGCCCCCAATCTAATAAAGTGTCTGTATAAAGGTATATAATCAGATCTAAATGTTGGCACAGGTTCAGAGATATGTAATATTGCATCATCCTGCAATGATTTGGAGTTCGTGACGAAAACTAATATAAATCACCAAAAGTCAGGAACTTTATATACAGTTTTTGAATATAACATTGCAAATATAATGGACCGGATAAAAACTCTGAGAAACATGACTATTGATATTGTGATATAGCGTATATAGACACCGAAGTTGCCATATACTAACCGAAAGTAATCGAGTGTATATACGGACCATAACCATAGTTAAAAACTCAAACACGTCATTTTACAAGGTGAGTCTTTGACTCGTACAAATATTTTAACAGTAATTTTTGAGGTCAAAAGAAACACTTTTTTCATTAACCATTTTTTCCGAATCGGCTCGGTTTAAATGAAACGGGCTGATGAAAAACCATGAAAAAATGTAATTTTCAGTTCTATCTCACAAACGTTTTTATCGAATGAAATTAATTTCGGAATATAGTTTTTCTTTCATTTGATCAATCTTTTCGAACACAAGATATCACCCATTTCTTCCAGTTTTCTCATTATGACCGTTACGTACCATAAAAATACCGATAATTCAAAAAACCCAACCTTTGAAACTTTTTGAAGGTTTTGTGAAATAAAAGTATTCTTCATATAACTGAAAAACTGAAACTCCAAAAACCTGTAGTGCAGTTGAACTGAATATATATCTAGTTCGCCAGTCCGTTTTTTAGTAATTTTGTTTTGCCAGGGGCGGCACAGCTCATTATGAAAACTCTAAATGGCTATATCTTTTTATCAGGGCCGAATGGGAAAAAATGGTATAAGAGACTCAAAGACCTCAAGAATCTACTGTTAAAATATTTGTACGAGTCCAAAAGTCACCTTTTATATAAGAGACAGAATATAAGCTTCAGCAACTAGAACACCGTGAAAGGCATTCCAAAAAGTGGTTTGGTAAATCATCAAAGTGAATAATGTAATTTATATAGTACGCGAGTGAAATACAACAAACTAAACTTCATCCACTATTGTGAAAAGATTATTTCTAAAATATCTCAGCTGATTTTAAATAATAATTTCAATTTCAGTATGTCAATACTGGCCACGGCAACTTCTGAATTAACCAACATTAACCACTTAATAGAAAACCTTGTGTTCAAGTGTTTTAATGCACAGTACTCAATATTTACCATTCGCTGAAGTTTGAACTGAAAGTAAGACTTCTGGTGTTGAATACATGACAAAACAAATACAGAGAAAGTAAAAAGTGAAGCACAAAATTCACATCTTCACTCGATATTTTGTAGGAAACTGCTCAAACAGATAAATTTTGTTTAAATTACGCATCTTTTCATGTAAAATTAAAATTGAGGAGTTTTTGTACCAGAAATGGGTAGATTGATTCGAATCATTTGGTCATCAATGGGTTTTTTACTTTTTTATCGACCCGTTTTTGATTATAGGGATGAAATGGTTATCACATTAAAATTTTCAGTATGTTGCAGGGTTGATCATAATAATTTTCATTGTTTTATTTTATCTGAACAGTATCATTCTTTTAAATTCAAATGAGGAAATAACTTCAATATTTGCCCACCTGTTGTCTAAGCTAAATTTTCTTCAAATAAATAAAAGGGAACGACACTTACGTTCATTTGCATGTGGGTTTATTTCAGAACAATAATTACTACCCTATTAAAAGGCATATTTTCGATAACAGTCCAAAAACTATCATAGACCTCCGAATATATAAAAAAAATTTAAACATTTCATCCACATAATAAAGAAAACATCAATGACCAAATCATATTAAGCAATAAAAATTTACGATTGCATTTAAAAAACACCCCTCGTGGAAGGAGCATGACAAACTCCCCAATTTTACATCAAAAGCTGCCTAATTTGAAACAAGCATTGACCTCTTTGATCGTTTTATTTTTTCTTGAACAAAATAGTAAATGCCGAATTTTGAGCGTTACTTAATTTTTACCCACTCTGTATATAGAATATTCAGGTGCAATATATCATAAAACAGCTATTTATTGATGTCCCAAATGCTATCAAAAAGATTTCATAAATTTTGAAAGAATTCTTTTCGAGTCGTTTTCTTGTTTGACTTGTTTTTCAGAAATGTAAAATCCATTGCACATAAAATATATAATAAATATTTTCGAATACTAACTTTCAAGTTATCCCTTGATCCATTGCAATCTATAATGAAATTGAATGAAGTTGAAAAACTTGCACCTGAATATCTCTTTCACGGTAAGAAACTCCAAAACGATAACCATTATAATCATTCCATGATGTGTTTTTCATTCAGAGTAATATGATAATGAGATAAAATTGAAAAATTGACAACTCTCAAAATAAAATGTTATCATTTCAATTTGATAAGTCTTAATTTTTAATGAAGATTCAAGAGAATCTGTCTTGGTATTTGTACCGGATTCAGAAGAAGATGGAGGTAATAAAATAAATGATGTGATGTGGAGGATTTTAGGTATTCAATGAACTCAATAAATTTTATTCGTTTTATGTAAAATAATATTGCACCAATTACGATCACATAAAAGATTCAGCTTTCGCATGACGAAAACTGAGTGTAATTTTTCCAATTTGGTTTTTGATTATGAATGCTTCAGATAAGATCACGATCTGATGACAGAGCACTTTTGAACATGGTGTTTTCTGCATTATAAAAGAATTAATATAATTTCATTCCATCAATTGAAGAATAAATATTCCCACAAAACCTACCCATTTAGCTTAATCATATTAAATCACTTTTCAATGCAATAAGTGCAAAATCTCAAAAAATAGTTAATCGATTTTTTTGTAAAGGAACTTTTTTTAGTTGTTTTTTCTGTACGGTATCTGTGAAGATTTATTTTGTAAACTATTCATTCACACATATTTATAACTTGCTGGTGACATCAGTTGCAAACATTTTTTTTTATATTATCTTTTATCTTATACTGTCTTTTACCTTAACGAAATTAACTGAACAAAGCTCAATATGCAGGGTGATACCCCAATATGGCCTATACTAGACGTTGATGGAGAATTATCATAATTTTAAGCTAAAAACATTGCATGTTGAGGTTTTCGACAATGAACTTTCTCCCTAAAATATTTTCAGACTTCCGGTTGTACCGGAAACAGCCTTCGAGTTTCTAATTTCAAATGGCACGATCAATGTATCTTTGATTGATTTGATGTCACTTACAATAGTATGACATACCTTGGGTGAGCATGTTTAATTATACACTGTTTGAATAAAAAATAAATAACCAAATTTTTTCGCGTTGCATGTAAGCCGACGGTATTTGTTGGAAAGCACCATGTTCAAAGAACTCGCGTCAATACTGATAAAAAAAATCACAATTTTACGTCGTACCATTACTCAGGCACTTGAAAACTTATTCTCAAAAAATGTTACAAACAGTTGCGCATCTAATAGAAAACCATTCCATGCTATATACAAGAAACGGGTTTGTCCATTTCAAACATATGCTATTCTTATGTCTTTGGTGAATTTCATCTACAAAATATGCGTATATGCTATAATAATCTAAAACTTGCATGTATGTCCAATAAAAAGGATCAAATTTTAAAAATGATTGGTGTTCCGGTATTGAGGGTGTGCATCATCTTCATAATAAATGTCAATAAAAACAAATAAAAAATATACCTCATTTTCCTCAAATATTGATAAGAAACGATTAAAAATTAAGTACTTTTTCCAGTTGTTCACGTACATCCAACCTCACACTATTTTGTCTTGGCTGTGTTGTAGGCTAGAGCAATAATGCAACATGAGCACCGATAGGCCATGAACTTTAGCATCTGCTTTTCCCAAGAGAAAAGCCAGTTTCGTTTTTTCCTCCTCAGAAATGTCGTTATTCATTTGTTTCGTCAGCTCCATGTGCTCGTTTGTTATGTGGTCTAAGCTCTTCTTCAGCTCTGTCATCTGAAAGAAAAAAATTATAGTTAGTATCATTCGATACGAAGTGACCATAATAAATAAAATAATTGAGTTATGCGAATGGTCTTATGCTCGTCATTATTTAGGAAGAAGCACGCTTTAAAAGAAAAATCTTCCTTGTTGCCGCTTATTCGTATGTTCTCAAGTTGAGCAGATATCAATTGTATATAGTTACTTAGAATGAGGGTTCAACGTCTGCCGATGTTAGATTGATTAATTAAAAGAGGCAACCCCTCAGATTGTTTCGTGTCCGTAACTGAACTAATTCAGCTGAACGATCATCGATAGCCACAAGGATTTCACGAGGACTTCCTTGAGCTTGCCTCACGCTCAAGACACGAAACTACGACTCATCGTCGAGGTTACGACCACTCTCAATGTGAGTTGAGAATGTGTGAAGATATACTACAGAAATGATCCTGTGAAGTATGATCTTAAATTTCTCAACCAACTTCGAGGCTTTATGTCGAAAGGTAAGAAGATTGTGGGTATTGGCTAAAAGTCAGAGCCATCTGATAGCAGTACTTTCTACTTCAAAAGTCAATTTTACCTGGTTTAAAGGTACCGATAATAATCAGTTCCAAAATAATAAGATTCTGGATCGGAAATGTAATTTCCGTGGTGAGCTAGCATGCTCAGTTTTCGTGAAAAAAGGTGAAACCTCCACAGTGTTTTACGAAAATTCAACAAAAGAAGTATAAGTAGTGGATCCAAGTGAAGCAATTTGAGTATATGTAAAGTAGTATAAGTAATTAGAAAATTTCTTCCAATAGGTAAATTATAATGATTGAAAAAAGTTAAAGTTGTAATCTGTCATAATTAAATACACGATGAGGAAATATCAATTAGATAATGGGGAATCAGATACTCAAATGAGAAAATGATTTCAACAGTCGCTGTTACATTGACTTAATGAAAAGAGGCAACCCCTCAGATTGTTTCGTGTCCGTAACTGAACTAATTCAGCTGAACGATCATCGATAGCCACAAGGATTTCACGAGGAATTCCTTGAGCTTGCCTCACGCTCAAGACACGAAACTACGACTCATCGTCGAGGTTACGACCACTCTCAATGTGAGTTGAGAATGTGTGAAGATATACTACAGAAATGATCCTGTGAAGTATGATCTTAAATTTCTCAGCCAACTTCGAGGCTTTATGTCGAAAGGTAAGAAGATTGTGGGTATTGTCTAAAAGTCAGAGCCATCTGATAGCAGTACTTTCTACTTCAAAAGTCAATTTTAACTGGTTTAAAGGTACCGATAATAATCAGTTCCAAAATAATAAGATTCTGGATCGGAAATGTAATTTCCGTGGTGAGCTAGCATGCTCAGTTTTCGTGAAGCAATCTCAGTTTTCGTGAAAAAAGGTGAAACCTCCACAGTGTTTTACGAAATTCAACAAAAGAAGTATAAGTAGTGGATCCAAGTGAAGCAATTTGATTATATGTAAACTAGTATGAATAATTAGAAAATTTCTTCCAATAGGTGAATTATAATGATTGAAAAAAGTTAAAGTTGTAATCTGTCATAATTAAATACACGATGAGGAAATATCAATTAGATAATGAGGAATCAGATACTCAAATGAGAAAATGATTTCAACAGTCGCTGTTACATTGATTTAATGAAAAGAGGCAACCCCTCAGATTGTTTCGTGTCCGTAACTGAACTAATTCAGCTGAACGATCATCGATAGCCACAAGGATTTCACGAGGACTTCCTTGAGCTTGCCTCACGCTCAAGACACGAAACTACGACTCATCGTCGAGGTTACGACCACTCTCAATGTGAGTTGAGAATGTGTGAAGATATACTACAGAAATGATCCTGTGAAGTATGATCTTAAATTTCTCAACCAACTTCGAGGCTTTATGTCGAAAGGTAAGAAGATTGTGGGTATTGGCTAAAAGTCAGAGCCATCTGATAGCAGTACTTTCTACTTCAAAAGTCAATTTTACCTGGTTTAAAGGTACCGATAATAATCAGTTCCAAAATAATAAGATTCTGGATCGGAAATGTAATTTCCGTGGTGAGCTAGCATGCTCAGTTTTCGTGAAGCAATCTCAGTTTTCGTGAAAAAAGGTGAAACCTCCACAGTGTTTTACGAAAATTCAACAAAAGAAGTATAAGTAGTGGATCCAAGTGAAGCAATTTGATTATATGTACAGTAGTATAAATAATTAGAAAATTTCTTCCAATAGGTAAATTATAATGATTGAAAAAAGTTAAAGTTGTAATCTGTCATAATTAAATACACGATGAGGAAATATCAATTAGATAATGAGGAATCAGATACTCAAATGAGAAAATGATTTCAACAGTCGCTGTTACATTGATTTAATGAAAAGAGGCAACCCCTCAGATTGTTTCGTGTCCGTAACTGAACTAATTCAGCTGAACGGTCATCGATAGCCACAAGGATTTCACGAGGAATTCCTTGAGCTTGCCTCACGCTCAAGACACGAAACTACGACTCATCGTCGAGGTTACGACCACTCTCAATGTGAGTTGAGAATGTGTGAAGATATACTACAGAAATGATCCTGTGAAGTATGATCTTAAAGTTCTCAACCAACTTCGAGGCTTTATGTCGAAAGGTAAGAAGATTGTGGGTATTGGCTAAAAGTCAGAGCCATCTGATAGCAGTACTTTCTACTTCAAAAGTCAATTTTACCTGGTTTAAAGGTACCGATAATAATCAGTTCCAAAATAATAAGATTCTGGATCGGAAATGTAATTTCCGTGTTTAAAGGTACCGATAATAATCAGTTCCAAAATAATAAGATTCTGGATCGGAAATGTAATTTCCGTGGTGAGCTAGCATGCTCAGTTTTCGTGAAGCAATCTCAGTTTTCGTGAAAAAAGGTGAAACCTCCACAGTGTTTTACGAAAATTCAACAAAAGAAGTATAAGTAGTGGATCCAAGTGAAGCAATTTGATTATATGTACAGTAGTATAAATAATTAGAAAATTTCTTCCAATAGGTAAATTATAATGATTGAAAAAAGTTAAAGTTGTTTTCTGTCATAATTAAATACACGATGAGGAAATATCAATTAGATAATGAGGAATCAGATACTCAAATGAGAAAATGATTTCAACAGTCGCTGTTACATTGATTTAATGAAAAGAGGCAACCCCTCAGATTGTTTCGTGTCCGTAACTGAACTAATTCAGCTGAACGATCATCGATAGCCACAAGGATTTCACGAGGAATTCCTTGAGCTTGCCTCACGCTCAAGACACGAAACTACGACTCATCGTCGAGGTTACGACCACTCTCAATGTGAGTTGAGAATGTGTGAAGATATACTACAGAAATGATCCTGTGAAGTATGATCTTAAATTTCTTAACCAACTTCGAGGCTTTATGTCGAAAGGTAAGAAGATTGTGGGTATTGGCTAAAAGTCAGAGCCATCTGATAGCAGTACTTTCTACTTCAAAATTCAATTTTACCTGGTTTAAAGGTACCGATAATAATCAGTTCCAAAATAATAAGATTCTGGATCGGAAATGTAATTTCCGCGGTGAGCTAGCATGCTCAGTTTTCGTGAAGCAATCTCAGTTTTCGTGAAAAAAGGTGAAACCTCCACAGTGTTTTACGAAAATTCAACAAAAGAAGTATAAGTAGTGGATTCAAGTGAAGCAATTTCATTATATGTACAGTAGTATAAATAATTAGAAAATTTCTTCCAATAGGTAAATTATAATGAGTGAAAAAAGTTAAAGTTGTAATCTGTCATAATTAAATACACGATGAGGAAATATCAATTAGATAATGAGGAATCAGATACTCAAATGAGAAAATGATTTCAACAGTCGCTGTTACATTGATTTAATGAAAAGAGGCAACCCCTCAGATTGTTTCGTGTCCGTAACTGAACTAATTCAGCTGAACGATCATCGATAGCCACAAGGATTTCACGAGGAATTCCTTCTGCTTGCCTCACGCTCAAGACACGAAACTACGACTCATCGTCGAGGTTACGACCACTCTCAATGTGAGTTGAGAATGTGTGAAGATATACTACAGAAATGATCCTGTGAAGTATGATCTTAAAGTTCTCAACCAACTTCGAGGCTTTATGTCGAAAGGTAAGAAGATTGTGGGTATTGGCTAAAAGTCAGAGCCATCTGATAGCAGTACTTTCTACTTCAAAAGTCAATTTTACCTGGTTTAAAGGTACCGATAATAATCAGTTCCAAAATAATAAGATTCTGGATCGGAAATGTAATTTCCGTGTTTAAAGGTACCGAAAATAATCAGTTCCAAAATAATAAGATTCTGGATCGGAAATGTAATTTCCGTGGTGAGCTAGCATGCTCAGTTTTCGTGAAGCAATCTCAGTTTTCGTGAAAAAAGGTGAAACCTCCACAGTGTTTTACGAAAATTCAACAAAAGAAGTATAAGTAGTGGATCCAAGTGAAGCAATTTGATTATATGTAAAGTAGTATAAATAATTAGAAAATTTCTTCCAATAGGTAAATTATAATGATTGAAAAAAGTTAAAGTTGTAATCTGTCATAATTGAATACACGATGAGGAAATATCAATTAGATAATGAGGAATCAGATACTCAAATGAGAAAATGATTTCAACAGTCGCTGTTACATTGATTTAATGAAAAGAGGCAACCCCTCAGATTGTTTCGTGTCCGTAACTGAACTAATTCAGCTGAACGATCATCGATAGCCACAAGGATTTCATGAGGAATTCCTTGAGCTTGCCTCACGCTCAAGACACGAAACTACGACTCATCGTCGAGGTTACGACCACTCTCAATGTGAGTTGAGAATGTGTGAAGATATACTACAGAAATGATCCTGTGAAGTATGATCTTAAAGTTCTCAACCAACTTCGAGGCTTTATGTCGAAAGGTAAGAAGATTGTGGGTATTGTCTAAAAGTCAGAGCCATCTGATAGCAGTACTTTCCACTTCAAAAGTCAATTTTACCTGGTTTAAAGGTACCGATAATAATCAGTTCCAAAATAATAAGATTCTGGATCGGAAATGTAATTTCCGTGGTGAGCTAGCATGCTCAGTTTTCGTGAAGCAATCTCAGTTTTCGTGAAAAAAGGTGAAACCTCCACAGTGTTTTACGAAAATTCAACAAAAGAAGTATAAGTAGTGGATCCAAGTGAAGCAATTTGATTATATGTACAGTAGTATAAATAATTAGAAAATTTCTTCCAATAGGTAAATTATAATGATTGAAAAGAGTTAAAGTTGTAATCTGTCATAATTAAATACACGATGAGGAAATATCAATTAGATAATGAGGAATCAGATACTCAAATGAGACAATGATTTCAACAGTCGCTGTTACATTGATTTAATGAAAAGAGGCAACCCCTCAGATTGTTTCGTGTCCGTAACTGAACTAATTCAGCTGAACGATCATCGATAGCCACAAGGATTTCACGAGGAATTCCTTGAGCTTGCCTCACGCTCAAGACACGAAACTACGACTCATCGTCGAGGTTACGACCACTCTCAATGTGAGTTGAGAATGTGTGAAGATATACTACAGAAATGATCCTGTGAAGTATGATCTTAAATTTCTCAGCCAACTTCGAGGCTTTATGTCGAAAGGTAAGAAGATTGTGGGTATTGTCTAAAAGTCAGAGCCATCTGATAGCAGTACTTTCTACTTCAAAAGTCAATTTTACCTGGTTTAAAGGTACCGATAATAATCAGTTCCAAAATAATAAGATTCTGGATCGGAAATGTAATTTCCGTGGTGAGCTAGCATGCTCAGTTTTCGTGAAGCAATCTCAGTTTTCGTGAAAAAAGGTGAAACCTCCACAGTGTTTTACGAAAATTCAACAAAAGTTGTATAAGTAGTGGATCCAAGTGAAGCAATTTGATTATATGTAAAGTAGTATGAATAATTAGAAAATTTCTTCCAATAGGTGAATTATAATGATTGAAAAAAGTTAAAGTTTGAATCTGTCATAATTAAATACACGATGAGGAAATATCAATTAGATAATGAGGAATCAGATACTCAAATGAGAAAATGATTTCAACAGTCGCTGATACATTGATTTAATGAAAAGAGGCAACCCCTCAGATTGTTTCGTGTCCGTAACTGAACTAATTCAGCTGAACGATCATCGATAGCCACAAGGATTTCACGAGGAATTCCTTGAGCTTGCCTCACGCTCAAGACACGAAACTACGACTCATCGTCGAGGTTACGACCACTCTCAATGTGAGTTGAGAATGTGTGAAGATATACTACAGAAATGATCCTGTGAAGTATGATCTTAAATTTCTCAACCAACTTCGAGGCTTTATGTCGAAAGGTAAGAAGATTGTGGGTATTGGCTAAAAGTCAGAGCCATCTGATAGCAGTACTTTCTACTTCAAAAGTCAATTTTACCTGGTTTAAAGGTACCGATAATAATCAGTTCCAAAATAATAAGATTCTGGATCGGAAATGTAATTTCCGTGGTGAGCTAGCATGCTCAGTTTTCGTGAAGCAATCTCAGTTTTCGTGAATAAAGGTTAAACCTCCACAGTGTTTTACGAAAATTCAACAAAAGAAGTATAAGTAGTGGATTCAAGTGAAGCAATTTGATTATATGTACAGTAGTATAAATAATTAGAAAATTTCTTCCAATAGGTAAATTATAATGATTGAAAAAAGTTAAAGTTGTAATCTGTCATAATTATATACACGATGAGGAAATATCAATCAGAAAATGAGGAATCAGATACTCAAATGAGAAAATGATTTCAACTGTCGCTGTTACATTGATTTAATGAAAAGAGGCAACCCCTCAAATTGTTTCGTGTCCGTAACTGAACTAATCCAGCTGAACGATCATCGATAGCCACAAGGATTTCACGAGGAATTCCTTGAGCTTGCCTCACGCTCAAGACACGAAACTACGACTCATCGTCGAGGTTACGACCACTCTCAATGTGAGTTGAGAATGTGTGAAGATATACTACAGAAATGATCCTGTGAAGTATGATCTTAAAGTTCTCAACCAACTTCGAGGCTTTATGTTGAAAGGTAAGAAGATTGTGGGTATTGACTAAAGGTCAGAGCCATCTAATAGCAAATCTTTCTACTTCAAAACTCAATTTTACCTGTTTTAAAGGTACCGATAATAATCAGATCCAAAATAATGATAAGATTCTGGATCGGAAATGTGATTTCTGTGGTGAGCTAGCATGCTCAGTTTTCGTGAAGCAATCTCAGTTTTCGTGAAAAAAGGTTAAACCTCCACATTGTTTCACGAAAATTCAATAAAAGAAGTATAAGTAGTGGATCGAAGTGAAGCAATTTGAGTATATGTAAAGTAGTATAAGTAGAGAATTTCTTTCAATAACTTATAATGATTGAAAAAAGTTATAGTTGTAATCTGTCTTAATTATATACACGATGAGGAAATATCAATCAGAAAATGAGGAATCAGATACTCAAATGAGAAAATGATTTCAACTGTCGCTGTTACATTGATTTAATGAAAAGAGGCAACCCCTCAGATTGTTTCGTGTCCGTAACTGAACTAATTCAGCTGAACGATCATCGATAGCCACAAGGATTTCACGAGGAATTCCTTGAGCTTGCCTCACGCTCAAGACACGAAACTACGACTCATCGTCGAGGTTACGACCACTCTCAATGTGAGTTGAGAATGTGTGAAGATATACTACAGAAATGATCCTGTGAAGTATGATCTTAAAGTTCTCAATCAACTTCGAGGCTTTATGTTGAAAGGTAAGAAGATTGTGGGTATTGGCTAAAAGTCAGAGCCATCTAACAGCAAAACTTTCTACTTCAAAACTCAATTTTACCTGTTTTAAAGGTACCGATAATAATCAGATCCAAAATAATGATAAGATTCTGGATCGGAAATGTGATTTCTGTGGTGAGCTAGCATGCTCAGTTTTCGTGAAGCAATCTCAGTTTTCGTGAAAAAA
The DNA here is from genome assembly GCF_907165205.1 of Coccinella septempunctata. NCBI lineage: Eukaryota > Metazoa > Arthropoda > Insecta > Coleoptera > Coccinellidae > Coccinella > Coccinella septempunctata. The sequence goes on from NC_058196.1 coordinate 22,253,609, forward strand.
GGTGAAACCTCCACAGTGTTTTACGAAAATTCAACAAAAGAAGTATAAGTAGTGGATCCAAGTGAAGCAATTTGATTATATGTACAGTAGTATAAATAATTAGAAAATTTCTTCCAATAGGTAAATTATAATGATTGAAAAAAGTTAAAGTTGTAATCTGTCATAATTAAATACACGATGAGGAAATATCAATTAGATAATGAGGAATCAGATACTCAAATGAGAAAATGATTTCAACAGTCGCTGTTACATTGATTTAATGAAAAGAGGCAACCCCTCAGATTGTTTCGTGTCCGTAACTGAACTAATTCAGCTGAACGATCATCGATAGCCACAAGGATTTCACGAGGACTTCCTTGAGCTTGCCTCACGCTCAAGACACGAAACTACGACTCATCGTCGAGGTTACGACCACTCTCAATGTGAGTTGAGAATGTGTGAAGATATACTACAGAAATGATCCTGTGAAGTATGATCTTAAATTTCTCAACCAACTTCGAGGCTTTATGTCGAAAGGTAAGAAGATTGTGGGTATTGGCTAAAAGTCAGAGCCATCTGATAGCAGTACTTTCTACTTCAAAAGTCAATTTTACCTGGTTTAAAGGTACCGATAATAATCAGTTCCAAAATAATAAGATTCTGGATCGGAAATGTAATTTCCGTGGTGAGCTAGCATGCTCAGTTTTCGTGAAGCAATCTCAGTTTTCGTGAAAAAAGGTGAAACCTCCACAGTGTTTTACGAAAATTCAACAAAAGAAGTATAAGTAGTGGATCCAAGTGAAGCAATTTGATTATATGTACAGTAGTATAAATAATTAGAAAATTTCTTCCAATAGGTAAATTATAATGATTGAAAAAAGTTAAAGTTGTAATCTGTCATAATTAAATACACGATGAGGAAATATCAATTAGATAATGAGGAATCAGATACTCAAATGAGAAAATGATTTCAACAGTCGCTGTTACATTGATTTAATGAAAAGAGGCAACCCCTCAGATTGTTTCGTGTCCGTAACTGAACTAATTCAGCTGAACGGTCATCGATAGCCACAAGGATTTCACGAGGAATTCCTTGAGCTTGCCTCACGCTCAAGACACGAAACTACGACTCATCGTCGAGGTTACGACCACTCTCAATGTGAGTTGAGAATGTGTGAAGATATACTACAGAAATGATCCTGTGAAGTATGATCTTAAAGCTCTCAACCAACTTCGAGGCTTTATGTCGAAAGGTAAGAAGATTGTGGGTATTGGCTAAAAGTCAGAGCCATCTGATAGCAGTACTTTCTACTTCAAAAGTCAATTTTACCTGGTTTAAAGGTACCGATAATAATCAGTTCCAAAATAATAAGATTCTGGATCGGAAATGTAATTTCCGTGTTTAAAGGTACCGATAATAATCAGTTCCAAAATAATAAGATTCTGGATCGGAAATGTAATTTCCGTGGTGAGCTAGCATGCTCAGTTTTCGTGAAGCAATCTCAGTTTTCGTGAAAAAAGGTGAAACCTCCACAGTGTTTTACGAAAATTCAACAAAAGAAGTATAAGTAGTGGATCCAAGTGAAGCAATTTGATTATATGTACAGTAGTATAAATAATTAGAAAATTTCTTCCAATAGGTAAATTATAATGATTGAAAAAAGTTAAAGTTGTAATCTGTCATAATTAAATACACGATGAGGAAATATCAATTAGATAATGAGGAATCAGATACTCAAATGAGAAAATGATTTCAACAGTCGCTGTTACATTGATTTAATGAAAAGAGGCAACCCCTCAGATTGTTTCGTGTCCGTAACTGAACTAATTCAGCTGAACGATCATCGATAGCCACAAGGATTTCACGAGGACTTCCTTGAGCTTGCCTCACGCTCAAGACACGAAACTACGACTCATCGTCGAGGTTACGACCACTCTCAATGTGAGTTGAGAATGTGTGAAGATATACTACAGAAATGATCCTGTGAAGTATGATCTTAAATTTCTCAACCAACTTCGAGGCTTTATGTCGAAAGGTAAGAAGATTGTGGGTATTGGCTAAAAGTCAGAGCCATCTGATAGCAGTACTTTCTACTTCAAAAGTCAATTTTACCTGGTTTAAAGGTACCGATAATAATCAGTTCCAAAATAATAAGATTCTGGATCGGAAATGTAATTTCCGTGGTGAGCTAGCATGCTCAGTTTTCGTGAAGCAATCTCAGTTTTCGTGAAAAAAGGTGAAACCTCCACAGTGTTTTACGAAAATTCAACAAAAGAAGTATAAGTAGTGGATCCAAGTGAAGCAATTTGATTATATGTACAGTAGTATAAATAATTAGAAAATTTCTTCCAATAGGTAAATTATAATGATTGAAAAAAGTTAAAGTTGTAATCTGTCATAATTAAATACACGATGAGGAAATATCAATTAGATAATGAGGAATCAGATACTCAAATGAGAAAATGATTTCAACAGTCGCTGTTACATTGATTTAATGAAAAGAGGCAACCCCTCAGATTGTTTCGTGTCCGTAACTGAACTAATTCAGCTGAACGGTCATCGATAGCCACAAGGATTTCACGAGGAATTCCTTGAGCTTGCCTCACGCTCAAGACACGAAACTACGACTCATCGTCGAGGTTACGACCACTCTCAATGTGAGTTGAGAATGTGTGAAGATATACTACAGAAATGATCCTGTGAAGTATGATCTTAAAGCTCTCAACCAACTTCGAGGCTTTATGTCGAAAGGTAAGAAGATTGTGGGTATTGGCTAAAAGTCAGAGCCATCTGATAGCAGTACTTTCTACTTCAAAAGTCAATTTTACCTGGTTTAAAGGTACCGATAATAATCAGTTCCAAAATAATAAGATTCTGGATCGGAAATGTAATTTCCGTGTTTAAAGGTACCGATAATAATCAGTTCCAAAATAATAAGATTCTGGATCGGAAATGTAATTTCCGTGGTGAGCTAGCATGCTCAGTTTTCGTGAAGCAATCTCAGTTTTCGTGAAAAAAGGTGAAACCTCCACAGTGTTTTACGAAAATTCAACAAAAGAAGTATAAGTAGTGGATCCAAGTGAAGCAATTTGATTATATGTACAGTAGTATAAATAATTAGAAAATTTCTTCCAATAGGTAAATTATAATGATTGAAAAAAGTTAAAGTTGTTTTCTGTCATAATTAAATACACGATGAGGAAATATCAATTAGATAATGAGGAATCAGATACTCAAATGAGAAAATGATTTCAACAGTCGCTGTTACATTGATTTAATGAAAAGAGGCAACCCCTCAGATTGTTTCGTGTCCGTAACTGAACTAATTCAGCTGAACGATCATCGATAGCCACAAGGATTTCACGAGGAATTCCTTGAGCTTGCCTCACGCTCAAGACACGAAACTACGACTCATCGTCGAGGTTACGACCACTCTCAATGTGAGTTGAGAATGTGTGAAGATATACTACAGAAATGATCCTGTGAAGTATGATCTTAAATTTCTTAACCAACTTCGAGGCTTTATGTCGAAAGGTAAGAAGATTGTGGGTATTGGCTAAAAGTCAGAGCCATCTGATAGCAGTACTTTCTACTTCAAAATTCAATTTTACCTGGTTTAAAGGTACCGATAATAATCAGTTCCAAAATAATAAGATTCTGGATCGGAAATGTAATTTCCGCGGTGAGCTAGCATGCTCAGTTTTCGTGAAGCAATCTCAGTTTTCGTGAAAAAAGGTGAAACCTCCACAGTGTTTTACGAAAATTCAACAAAAGAAGTATAAGTAGTGGATTCAAGTGAAGCAATTTCATTATATGTACAGTAGTATAAATAATTAGAAAATTTCTTCCAATAGGTAAATTATAATGATTGAAAAAAGTTAAAGTTGTAATCTGTCATAATTAAATACACGATGAGGAAATATCAATTAGATAATGAGGAATCAGATACTCAAATGAGAAAATGATTTCAACAGTCGCTGTTACATTGATTTAATGAAAAGAGGCAACCCCTCAGATTGTTTCGTGTCCGTAACTGAACTAATTCAGCTGAACGATCATCGATAGCCACAAGGATTTCACGAGGAATTCCTTGAGCTTGCCTCACGCTCAAGACACGAAACTACGACTCATCGTCGAGGTTACGACCACTCTCAATGTGAGTTGAGAATGTGTGAAGATATACTACAGAAATGATCCTGTGAAGTATGATCTTAAAGTTCTCAACCAACTTCGAGGCTTTATGTCGAAAGGTAAGAAGATTGTGGGTATTGGCTAAAAGTCAGAGCCATCTGATAGCAGTACTTTCTACTTCAAAAGTCAATTTTACCTGGTTTAAAGGTACCGATAATAATCAGTTCCAAAATAATAAGATTCTGGATCGGAAATGTAATTTCCGTGTTTAAAGGTACCGAAAATAATCAGTTCCAAAATAATAAGATTCTGGATCGGAAATGTAATTTCCGTGGTGAGCTAGCATGCTCAGTTTTCGTGAAGCAATCTAAGTTTTCGTGAAAAAAGGTGAAACCTCCACAGTGTTTTACGAAAATTCAACAAAAGAAGTATAAGTAGTGGATCCAAGTGAAGCAATTTGATTATATGTAAAGTAGTATAAATAATTAGAAAATTTCTTCCAATAGGTAAATTATAATGATTGAAAAAAGTTAAAGTTGTAATCTGTCATAATTGAATACACGATGAGGAAATATCAATTAGATAATGAGGAATCAGATACTCAAATGAGAAAATGATTTCAACAGTCGCTGTTACATTGATTTAATGAAAAGAGGCAACCCCTCAGATTGTTTCGTGTCCGTAACTGAACTAATTCAGCTGAACGATCATCGATAGCCACAAGGATTTCATGAGGAATTCCTTGAGCTTGCCTCACGCTCAAGACACGAAACTACGACTCATCGTCGAGGTTACGACCACTCTCAATGTGAGTTGAGAATGTGTGAAGATATACTACAGAAATGATCCTGTGAAGTATGATCTTAAAGTTCTCAACCAACTTCGAGGCTTTATGTCGAAAGGTAAGAAGATTGTGGGTATTGTCTAAAAGTCAGAGCCATCTGATAGCAGTACTTTCCACTTCAAAAGTCAATTTTACCTGGTTTAAAGGTACCGATAATAATCAGTTCCAAAATAATAAGATTCTGGATCGGAAATGTAATTTCCGTGGTGAGCTAGCATGCTCAGTTTTCGTGAAGCAATCTCAGTTTTCGTGAAAAAAGGTGAAACCTCCACAGTGTTTTACGAAAATTCAACAAAAGAAGTATAAGTAGTGGATCCAAGTGAAGCAATTTGATTATATGTACAGTAGTATAAATAATTAGAAAATTTCTTCCAATAGGTAAATTATAATGATTGAAAAGAGTTAAAGTTGTAATCTGTCATAATTAAATACACGATGAGGAAATATCAATTAGATAATGAGGAATCAGATACTCAAATGAGACAATGATTTCAACAGTCGCTGTTACATTGATTTAATGAAAAGAGGCAACCCCTCAGATTGTTTCGTGTCCGTAACTGAACTAATTCAGCTGAACGATCATCGATAGCCACAAGGATTTCACGAGGAATTCCTTGAGCTTGCCTCACGCTCAAGACACGAAACTACGACTCATCGTCGAGGTTACGACCACTCTCAATGTGAGTTGAGAATGTGTGAAGATATACTACAGAAATGATCCTGTGAAGTATGATCTTAAATTTCTCAGCCAACTTCGAGGCTTTATGTCGAAAGGTAAGAAGATTGTGGGTATTGTCTAAAAGTCAGAGCCATCTGATAGCAGTACTTTCTACTTCAAAAGTCAATTTTACCTGGTTTAAAGGTACCGATAATAATCAGTTCCAAAATAATAAGATTCTGGATCGGAAATGTAATTTCCGTGGTGAGCTAGCATGCTCAGTTTTCGTGAAGCAATCTCAGTTTTCGTGAAAAAAGGTGAAACCTCCACAGTGTTTTACGAAAATTCAACAAAAGTTGTATAAGTAGTGGATCCAAGTGAAGCAATTTGATTATATGTAAAGTAGTATGAATAATTAGAAAATTTCTTCCAATAGGTGAATTATAATGATTGAAAAAAGTTAAAGTTTGAATCTGTCATAATTAAATACACGATGAGGAAATATCAATTAGATAATGAGGAATCAGATACTCAAATGAGAAAATGATTTCAACAGTCGCTGATACATTGATTTAATGAAAAGAGGCAACCCCTCAGATTGTTTCGTGTCCGTAACTGAACTAATTCAGCTGAACGATCATCGATAGCCACAAGGATTTCACGAGGAATTCCTTGAGCTTGCCTCACGCTCAAGACACGAAACTACGACTCATCGTCGAGGTTACGACCACTCTCAATGTGAGTTGAGAATGTGTGAAGATATACTACAGAAATGATCCTGTGAAGTATGATCTTAAATTTCTCAACCAACTTCGAGGCTTTATGTCGAAAGGTAAGAAGATTGTGGGTATTGGCTAAAAGTCAGAGCCATCTGATAGCAGTACTTTCTACTTCAAAAGTCAATTTTACCTGGTTTAAAGGTACCGATAATAATCAGTTCCAAAATAATAAGATTCTGGATCGGAAATGTAATTTCCGTGGTGAGCTAGCATGCTCAGTTTTCGTGAAGCAATCTCAGTTTTCGTGAATAAAGGTTAAACCTCCACAGTGTTTTACGAAAATTCAACAAAAGAAGTATAAGTAGTGGATTCAAGTGAAGCAATTTGATTATATGTACAGTAGTATAAATAATTAGAAAATTTCTTCCAATAGGTAAATTATAATGATTGAAAAAAGTTAAAGTTGTAATCTGTCATAATTATATACACGATGAGGAAATATCAATCAGAAAATGAGGAATCAGATACTCAAATGAGAAAATGATTTCAACTGTCGCTGTTACATTGATTTAATGAAAAGAGGCAACCCCTCAAATTGTTTCGTGTCCGTAACTGAACTAATCCAGCTGAACGATCATCGATAGCCACAAGGATTTCACGAGGAATTCCTTGAGCTTGCCTCACGCTCAAGACACGAAACTACGACTCATCGTCGAGGTTACGACCACTCTCAATGTGAGTTGAGAATGTGTGAAGATATACTACAGAAATGATCCTGTGAAGTATGATCTTAAAGTTCTCAACCAACTTCGAGGCTTTATGTTGAAAGGTAAGAAGATTGTGGGTATTGACTAAAGGTCAGAGCCATCTAATAGCAAATCTTTCTACTTCAAAACTCAATTTTACCTGTTTTAAAGGTACCGATAATAATCAGATCCAAAATAATGATAAGATTCTGGATCGGAAATGTGATTTCTGTGGTGAGCTAGCATGCTCAGTTTTCGTGAAGCAATCTCAGTTTTCGTGAAAAAAGGTTAAACCTCCACATTGTTTCACGAAAATTCAATAAAAGAAGTATAAGTAGTGGATCGAAGTGAAGCAATTTGAGTATATGTAAAGTAGTATAAGTAGAGAATTTCTTTCAATAACTTATAATGATTGAAAAAAGTTATAGTTGTAATCTGTCTTAATTATATACACGATGAGGAAATATCAATCAGAAAATGAGGAATCAGATACTCAAATGAGAAAATGATTTCAACTGTCGCTGTTACATTGATTTAATGAAAAGAGGCAACCCCTCAGATTGTTTCGTGTCCGTAACTGAACTAATTCAGCTGAACGATCATCGATAGCCACAAGGATTTCACGAGGAATTCCTTGAGCTTGCCTCACGCTCAAGACACGAAACTACGACTCATCGTCGAGGTTACGACCACTCTCAATGTGAGTTGAGAATGTGTGAAGATATACTACAGAAATGATCCTGTGAAGTATGATCTTAAATTTCTTAACCAACTTCGAGGCTTTATGTCGAAAGGTAAGAAGATTGTGGGTATTGGCTAAAAGTCAGAGCCATCTGATAGCAGTACTTTCTACTTCAAAATTCAATTTTACCTGGTTTAAAGGTACCGATAATAATCAGTTCCAAAATAATAAGATTCTGGATCGGAAATGTAATTTCCGTGTTTAAAGGTACCGAAAATAATCAGTTCCAAAATAATAAGATTCTGGATCGGAAATGTAATTTCCGTGGTGAGCTAGCATGCTCAGTTTTCGTGAAGCAATCTCAGTTTTCGTGAAAAAAGGTGAAACCTCCACAGTGTTTTACGAAAATTCAACAAAAGAAGTATAAGTAGTGGATTCAAGTGAAGCAATTTCATTATATGTACAGTAGTATAAATAATTAGAAAATTTCTTCCAATAGGTAAATTATAATGATTGAAAAAAGTTAAAGTTGTAATCTGTCATAATTAAATACACGATGAGGAAATATCAATTAGATAATGAGGAATCAGATACTCAAATGAGAAAATGATTTCAACAGTCGCTGTTACATTGATTTAATGAAAAGAGGCAACCCCTCAGATTGTTTCGTGTCCGTAACTGAACTAATTCAGCTGAACGATCATCGATAGCCACAAGGATTTCACGAGGAATTCCTTGAGCTTGCCTCACGCTCAAGACACGAAACTACGACTCATCGTCGAGGTTACGACCACTCTCAATGTGAGTTGAGAATGTGTGAAGATATACTACAGAAATGATCCTGTGAAGTATGATCTTAAAGTTCTCAACCAACTTCGAGGCTTTATGTCGAAAGGTAAGAAGATTGTGGGTATTGGCTAAAAGTCAGAGCCATCTGATAGCAGTACTTTCTACTTCAAAAGTCAATTTTACCTGGTTTAAAGGTACCGATAATAATCAGTTCCAAAATAATAAGATTCTGGATCGGAAATGTAATTTCCGTGTTTAAAGGTACCGAAAATAATCAGTTCCAAAATAATAAGATTCTGGATCGGAAATGTAATTTCCGTGGTGAGCTAGCATGCTCAGTTTTCGTGAAGCAATCTCAGTTTTCGTGAAAAAAGGTGAAACCTCCACAGTGTTTTACGAAAATTCAACAAAAGAAGTATAAGTAGTGGATCCAAGTGAAGCAATTTGATTATATGTAAAGTAGTATAAATAATTAGAAAATTTCTTCCAATAGGTAAATTATAATGATTGAAAAAAGTTAAAGTTGTAATCTGTCATAATTGAATACACGATGAGGAAATATCAATTAGATAATGAGGAATCAGATACTCAAATGAGAAAATGATTTCAACAGTCGCTGTTACATTGATTTAATGAAAAGAGGCAACCCCTCAGATTGTTTCGTGTCCGTAACTGAACTAATTCAGCTGAACGATCATCGATAGCCACAAGGATTTCATGAGGAATTCCTTGAGCTTGCCTCACGCTCAAGACACGAAACTACGACTCATCGTCGAGGTTACGACCACTCTCAATGTGAGTTGAGAATGTGTGAAGATATACTACAGAAATGATCCTGTGAAGTATGATCTTAAAGTTCTCAACCAACTTCGAGGCTTTATGTCGAAAGGTAAGAAGATTGTGGGTATTGTCTAAAAGTCAGAGCCATCTGATAGCAGTACTTTCCACTTCAAAAGTCAATTTTACCTGGTTTAAAGGTACCGATAATAATCAGTTCCAAAATAATAAGATTCTGGATCGGAAATGTAATTTCCGTGGTGAGCTAGCATGCTCAGTTTTCGTGAAGCAATCTCAGTTTTCGTGAATAAAGGTTAAACCTCCACAGTGTTTTACGAAAATTCAACAAAAGAAGTATAAGTAGTGGATTCAAGTGAAGCAATTTGATTATATGTACAGTAGTATAAATAATTAGAAAATTTCTTCCAATAGGTAAATTATAATGATTGAAAAAAGTTAAAGTTGTAATCTGTCATAATTATATACACGATGAGGAAATATCAATCAGAAAATGAGGAATCAGATACTCAAATGAGAAAATGATTTCAACTGTCGCTGTTACATTGATTTAATGAAAAGAGGCAACCCCTCAAATTGTTTCGTGTCCGTAACTGAACTAATCCAGCTGAACGATCATCGATAGCCACAAGGATTTCACGAGGAATTCCTTGAGCTTGCCTCACGCTCAAGACACGAAACTACGACTCATCGTCGAGGTTACGACCACTCTCAATGTGAGTTGAGAATGTGTGAAGATATACTACAGAAATGATCCTGTGAAGTATGATCTTAAAGTTCTCAACCAACTTCGAGGCTTTATGTTGAAAGGTAAGAAGATTGTGGGTATTGACTAAAGGTCAGAGCCATCTAATAGCAAATCTTTCTACTTCAAAACTCAATTTTACCTGTTTTAAAGGTACCGATAATAATCAGATCCAAAATAATGATAAGATTCTGGATCGGAAATGTGATTTCTGTGGTGAGCTAGCATGCTCAGTTTTCGTGAAGCAATCTCAGTTTTCGTGAAAAAAGGTTAAACCTCCACATTGTTTCACGAAAATTCAATAAAAGAAGTATAAGTAGTGGATCGAAGTGAAGCAATTTGAGTATATGTAAAGTAGTATAAGTAGAGAATTTCTTTCAATAACTTATAATGATTGAAAAAAGTTATAGTTGTAATCTGTCTTAATTATATACACGATGAGGAAATATCAATCAGAAAATGAGGAATCAGATACTCAAATGAGAAAATGATTTCAACTGTCGCTGTTACATTGATTTAATGAAAAGAGGCAACCCCTCAGATTGTTTCGTGTCCGTAACTGAACTAATTCAGCTGAACGATCATCGATAGCCACAAGGATTTCACGAGGAATTCCTTGAGCTTGCCTCACGCTCAAGACACGAAACTACGACTCATCGTCGAGGTTACGACCACTCTCAATGTGAGTTGAGAATGTGTGAAGATATACTACAGAAATGATCCTGTGAAGTATGATCTTAAAGTTCTCAATCAACTTCGAGGCTTTATGTTGAAAGGTAAGAAGATTGTGGGTATTGGCTAAAAGTCAGAGCCATCTAACAGCAAAACTTTCTACTTCAAAACTCAATTTTACCTGTTTTAAAGGTACCGATAATAATCAGATCCAAAATAATGATAAGATTCTGGATCGGAAATGTGATTTCTGTGGTGAGCTAGCATGCTCAGTTTTCGTGAAGCAATCTCAGTTTTCGTGAAAAAAGGTGAAACCTCCACAGTGTTTTACGAAAATTCAACAAAAGAAGTATAAGTAGTGGATCCAAGTGAAGCAATTTGATTATATGTACAGTAGTATAAAAAATTAGAAAATTTCTTCCAATAGGTAAATTATAATGATTGAAAAAAGTTAAAGTTGTAATCTGTCATAATTAAATACACGATGAGGAAATATCAATTAGATAATGAGGAATCAGATACTCAAATGAGAAAATGATTTCAACAGTCGCTGTTACATTGATTTAATGAAAAGAGGCAACCCCTCAGATTGTTTCGTGTCCGTAACTGAACTAATTCAGCTGAACGATCATCGATAGCCACAAGGATTTCACGAGGAATTCCTTGAGCTTGCCTCACGCTCAAGACACGAAACTACGACTCATCGTCGAGGTTACGACCACTCTCAATGTGAGTTGAGAATGTGTGAAGATATACTACAGAAATGATCCTGTGAAGTATGATCTTAAAGTTCTCAATCAACTTCGAGGCTTTATGTTGAAAGGTAAGAAGATTGTGGGTATTGGCTAAAAGTCAGAGCCATCTAACAGCAAAACTTTCTACTTCAAAAGTCGATTTTACCTGTTTTAAAGGTACCGATAATAATCAGATCCAAAATAATGATAAGATTCTGGATCGGAAATGTAATTTCCGTGGTGGGCTAGCATGCGCAGTTTTCGTGAAGCAATCTCAGTTTTCGTGAAAAAAGGTGAAACCTCCACAGTGTTTCACGAAAATTCAATAAAAGAAGTATAAGCAGTGGATCGAAGTGAAGCAATTTGAGTATATGTAAAGTAGTATAAGTAATTAGAAAATTTCTTCCAATAACTTATAATGATTGAAAAAAGTTAAAGTTGTAATCTGTCTTAATTGAATACACGATGAGGAAATATCAATTAAAAAATGAGGAATCAGATACTCAAATGAGAAAATGATTTCAACAGTCGCTGTTACATTGATTTAATGAAAAGAGGCAACCCCTCAGATTGTTTCGTGTCCGTAACTGAACTAATCCAGCTGAACGATCATCGATAGCCACAAGGATTTCACGAGGAATTCCCTGAGCTTGCCTCACGCTCAAGACACGAAACTACGACTCATCGTCGAGGTTACGACCACTCTCAATGTGAGTTGAGAATGTGTGAAGATATACTACAGAAATGATCCTGTGAAGTATGATCTTAAAGTTCTCAACCAACTTCGAGGCTTTATGTTGAAAGGTAAGAAGATTGTGGGTATTGGCTAAAAGTCAGAGCCATCTAATAGCAAAACTTTCTACTTCTACATGTCACGCAATAATATAATAATAACTAACAAATTCTTAATGAATTCTGTTTCCCTTGGGTGAATTATACTATTATTTATTATTGAAATTTGAGGTGGCTGAAAGGTCGTAGCTCTTTTGAACCGACTTATTTGAGGCAGGATTCTGGCTTACTTATTTTAATGATTTCTATATGAGTTACCAATGTTACCATGTTACTGAAATAAGTATGATTCAACGTTGAGTTTGCCTTATAAGTCGAAGCAAACGGGCATAACTTAATCGGAATCGGAGATTGGTACAAACGAATTAGACGATTCTTAAAAATTAAACCCTATCTAAACTTGAAACGTTAAATCAATCGAGCATGAGTTTTGTCGAATACTGACACGCCCTGGCATAAGTGAACTAAACTAATGATAGATTGTTAATTTGTTTTTTTAACAAATATAAATCACGAGGTAGTGGGTATTATTGACGTCCAAACCTACCCCGAGAATACCTCATGAACAATCATTATAAGCTTAGGAATTAAAAAACTGATGGAGAGAAATAAATGCATCTCACCATAACATTGATCTTGTCAGTTCTTTCATTGTAGGTCAGATGATTGTAGAGCTGTTGTCCACTCTCCTTGGCGGCGTCCATCAGATACTCGTCGGCTGGACAAAGGAGTACCTGCTCCAGTAACCTATTGATGGCCTCGATGGACTCCTGTGGGTTTTTCTGTATCTCCTCAAGGACTGCCGGACACATGAGAAACGGGTTGACGTTGGTTAGAGACTGTTTCCTGCTAGGGGTGCGTTGTGGCGAAGGTGGCAGGCTTCTAGACTGACTGTTCGACAGTTGGGAACCTGTAGAAATGGTTTATCTTAATTTTTTTTCCTTACGAACTCATATACAACTTTGACGCCTGTACATTATGATACAATAATTAGTGTGGGCGGTTCGGTTGTACTGATAATAAGCAATAATGTTTCTTCACGAAATATTTATCGACTTCTCTTGGGATCCTTTCATCTCTAGAATTTCAAAATTCTATATGTATCTAAAAAAAAACAGCGTTCGTCGGCACATACCCAAACTGGACATGTATCAAAAATTCACAATCTTGGATTTTCTACTTCATCAAGTTATCTTTTAAGAAGATATTTCCAGGAATCAATATTTCATTACAATGGAGATTCCAAGAATTATATATGTTAGAAAGCCGCCTTTTTTACTCATTGTTTTGAAATAATTAGCAATTCTACTTTTCAACTATTGGGGGCTACAAAATAAAAATTGATTTTCTAATTTTTCTTCAAATAAGCAGTTTGAGCAAATTAAGTAATAATAACAGAATCAATGTGAATGATTTTCAGAAATACCTTGTTGATGGTAAAAATACGCGCAATTCTAATTTCACAAATAATTCTCACTTTCACATTCACAAGTAAATTTCACTTAATTCCTCAAATGAATCTCAAAATCTAAGCGAAAATTTTTTAACACTCCAGAGCAAGAGCGATGGTAGGTACCAAAGACTCTGGTAGGTACGGAATCTAAATTTGCAATGATTCTTCCTCGGAATTTGTTTGTTGGTCGATTTCGAAAATCAAACATATCATAAAAAACATCTGTTGGAATACACCGTAATAGCATGACCCTAGTGTTGAAAATATTGAAATATTGCCTGAAAAAAAGGATTCTCTTTCATTTCGGCCTGTATAGGTAGAGAAATAAGGCAGTAATGTTTGAAGTATTGAAAAAGATACTTCTTTTAAAAGTGGTACCCAGTACGAAAAATAGTTGTCGGACGTGCGTGAAGCCCCTAATCGGTTTATGATTAGGAGTACTTAAACAACAAATATTTGACCCATCCAGAGAACCCCTAGAAATGGAGAAATCAAAACTACCTTTTTTGAATCCAAAGATTATAGAGTTAGATTAACTCTATAATATTTGTTTTGAATCTTTATTACTCCAGTGCCAAATACAATGTATAGAGAAAAAATTTATGTCAGGTTATTCGGAAAATGCATCAAAAGTATGGTAGACAATTAAATTGTCTACAACTTTTGTGTTTACCTGGAAATTGTGAAGGAATTGCAAAAATTGCATGAGTATCTGAGATCTGATAGTGTTCAAGTAGCCAGAGCTAGTCTTTGACTCGTACAAATATTTTAATAGTAGATTCTGGAGGTGAAAAAAAAACTTTCTTCCTATACCATTTTCTCCGAATCGGCTTCTCACAAACAGTTTTATCGAATGAAATAAATTTCGTTTTTCATTTATTTGATTAATCTTTTTCGAACACAAGATATCAACCTCGTCTTCCAGCTTGTTATTATATCCATTACGTACCACAAAAATTGTATTCCTCATATTTTCTCGTATAAAGTGTCGTTTTTTGAGTAATTTGATGTTCGCAAATAAAAATATCTGTGATATTCGGAAAATTGGGTACTTTGGCCGAATGTTCAAAAGATCCACAGATGTGTAGTGTCATAGATTTAGCTTGTTTTTCTGAAGGGAGTTTTTCAAATGGTGGCATAGCTCATTATGAAAACTTAAAATGGCTATATCTTTTTATCAGAGCCGAATCGGAAAAAATGGTATTGGAAAAAAGTGTTTCTTTTGACCTCAAAAATCTACTGTTAAAATATTTGTACGAGTCAAAGTCCATTATTAGTTATCTATTCTTCGTTTGCGTTGGTTCAATTGTCATATCAGTGATTTTTTCCTATTAAGTTATAACAAACTAATCTAAAAGAAAAATAGGTTAAACTTCTTGCGACATCATGAATCTGGAGCATTCTTGCGACATAAAGATGCAATACAATTATTCAAAGGCCTAGTACGAAGAGAGTGCAGAAATATTTGAAGTGGTAATTTCAAAGGATCATTCTATATTACTGCGGAAAGTAGAGTTGTCTTATAGGTACCTAATTTTTTTACCCTGACTCATTCAGATATCAGTATATAATGAATTATTCGTTTGATAATCAGTAAAATGAGTTGGATCCATTCCAGGATTAAAGTGGAGGAGGCATATATGTTAAATTTCAATAGGCCTTAACAAAAACCAAGAATTTCTCTGTATTAGTAAATCTGACGTTCTTCAATTCAACAAATTATATACCTATAACACAGATATTTCGAGAGATATAAATAGTAAATTCAAGGTTTTTATAAAAGACTGTAAAAGTGTATTGTGCTTCAATTTTGACATTAAGTACAAAACATTTAGTAAAGGAGAAGCAGATAATCACTCAAAGCCAACTGCGATGTGACAATATAACATCGCAGAAAAATCAATGTAACATCGTATGAAAGAAATGCACCTCTACTTTCCGTTCTATATTGTGCAGAAGTAAATATTTGTGAGTTGATAATAATAATCAGTGCACATATTGAAATATTAATTAGATATTCTATGGGATAATCCATAAGCTGATATTGAACTGTGAGCCTTTTTTGTACGAGTACACGTTTCGGAATCAGTGAAGCATCTTCAGATGGGTGAAGGTAAAACACGAGGTAAAACAGTACTTGCACTGACCCATAACATTCTATATCATTTGGAACGATTATTGTCATATTCTTTTCAGTATTTTCCTAGTATAAAAGCGCGATGACATTGTATAAGATCGCCCTTATGTAATTTAGTATGGAGGCGAGCAGTTTTGTGCCCAGAACAATTCCGATTTCCTTCAAAATGGATCCGCAAAATGCCGAAGAAATTTGGCTCGATAGCTTCAAAATTATGACTTGTAGCGTGTTCACAATAGATTACACATACAGACCGAATTTTTTTGACTCAAAAACCGTTTTTCCGATTTCTATCAAAATCGACAGGCTTATCGTACCACCGTGAATCCACATAATACTGCCGAAATTTGACTCCATAGCTTGAAAATTACGACTTGAAGCGTGTTCACAATAGATTACACACATACAGACAGAATTTTTTTTGACTCAAAAACCGTTTTTCCGATTTCCATCAAAATTTTTTTACCGATTTTGAATCGGGTTTTTTTTATAATATTTTTTCGCATTGTTAGGGGACGCATAATAAGCCTATAACCTCAGCAGCAGCCTGCTAATTTAGATTGTGTCCGAACTTTCGGAATTCAGATATCTACTTGAAAAAGCCAATATGAATTTCAGCAAATCAAAAAGGCGAAGCTATAATGCTAACCATATAATAGTTAAAGAGAAACACCAGGCATCAGTGTGGGCGAATAGTACTCAACTCTGGCAAATAACTAAACGATTTGTTCATTAAGGGTGAATGTTAAATTGTTATACTGAAACAATGCATTGAGTTTCATGTAAATACTTAGTGATATTCACTGAAGCCCAAGTGAAGCAAAGATACACGGATTGTCATGAATTTGAGTACTTAAAAGGACTTTAAATGCTATTACAAAAGATACACAGACTGGAACAAAGAACCCAGTGTGAGCGATCTATTATAAATCTATATAAAAAGGTGTGCAAGAAAGCTTGAAATTGAAGGTTCGTGGTAGTCTGCAAAATGTTGCAATTTTTTTTAATTCAATGACGAAAATATTCTATAGACTGAGTATATTCAGTGTAATATCTGTGGTTGAGTTTGACATAAGACAATGACAAGACAGAGGCATTTTCTAGAAGTCAAGTTGTTATGTTGTTATATACGATATGAGAGTATCGTCAAAATTAAGTAAAATAAAAGACGATATTGTAGTTTTTCATCGGACTCTGCAACCCTATTTCTTAACAACTAGCTACTAGTACTACTGAAAGGCAAAATCATTACTCTGTCAGCGTCTGTAGATTTTGTCAAAAATTTATGTATTATTTTTGTATATCTAAGAGTGTGTATGTACACTTAAAAATTAGATTCCCCTAAAAATGTATACTATATCGAAAGAAGCATACAGCATGACTAAAATTATATCAAGTGCTCACTAAACAACGCAACAATCATTACCAATCTCCGTCAAGTGACGGACAAATCTGTCAAATTACCAACTAAAATCTAAGAACGGCATCCGTATTAAGCTGTCAGCGCAAGAATCAAGATGCAGAGAGCAAGGGGGTCCCGAAAGAGTACCACAACGTACCTGGTATTGATAAGTTATTAACACTGTTTACTCTCTTTATAGTGCTCGAGGGTGTGGTGGCTTTACCTTCAGAATCTGTTACGTTCAAATCATCTGCCTCCGTCATGGTTATCTCCGGTTGGGTGCCACTGGGAACCATGGTCACGGAGGGATGACATTCCGATACCAGTTGACATTTCACTATGCACTTTTTATGGCAGCACATGCAGCAGTTTTTGCATTGTACGGCGTCCTTCAGCCATATCTGAAAATCGCAAGAAACTTTTCTTTATAATATCGAATGTCAGTCGACCAGTCCAAAATATCGCAGAATTTCACAGGGGATCATCAATTTATCAACTGGACCAACGGAAACTCGTCTATTTCAGACCTATCTGTTACATCTCGCACTGGCCAACTAAAGCTATCTGTTCCTTATGCATTGTGAATCCTATATTTCCATTATTATTCTCAACAGCCAGATATAGAATTACTTAAAATGCAAGATATTTTTTTTTAACCTCACCTAAAATTATGAGGAGAATTACAACACTATATTATTTCATAAGGAAGAGAAGTGTGACTTTTCATGAAAAGTCGCTTCTCCCCCGAATGAAATATTGTAGTTGGGGAGGCTGAGAGGGAAATTCGGGATTTATTCGAGCGTGTCAGATTAATATAAGGGGACCCTGTAGAGTACCCCTACCAAAATATACAGGGGGAATTGTCTAAGACAGCCTGTAAGAATAGTAAAAAAAACGATCATTGTACATACTCGACTCGAGCGTGTCAGATTAAGATATATGTGGTTAATTACATGTTGAAAAGTATATATTCTCTTAATCTTAATTTGAAAATTTAAGCGTGACGAAAATGTGTGGGAGGGCGCCAAACTTGCAAAAAAACGTCACGTGTACATCCTCGAGCGAGGTGGCTTTTTTTCATTTTTCGAAGCTAATGAAGAAGAATAACGGAAAAAATATAATTCGACAGTTTATGCAAGCCAAATGAATAAAAATTGGCCATAAAGACCTCAAAAATCAGTTTTTTGAATTATATCCTATCCCGGGCTTCAAATTGTTTTCGCATTCATTATAGAAGTTGTAGAGCATAACATTTTCTACAAACTTTGTCCGAAACAATTTTTTGTACGCCTGAACATTTTTGAATGTACCTTAGACTGGATTTCTACATTGCCTTTAGCGTGTGTGGTTAAGCTCCTTGGCCTTGTCGTTCTCTAACTCGAAAACGGTTAAGTGTATGTAAAATTGCTTCAGACGAAAGTTGTATAGAATTTTATAATCTACAACTTTCATAATCATAATGAATACAGAAACGATTAGAGGTTAAAGATGGGAGATATTTTAAAAAATGCCTTGTCATCATCTTCAAACTGTCAGATTAAGAACCCCCCCCCCTGATTAGTGTCAGATTAATGGGTCAACACGTCTGCAACAACGAGATTAACCATCTGTATTAACGCTCGAGTATGTACAAGTAACGAATTTTTTACATTACGTTGCTTCTGAGAGAAATGGAGATTTCAGTGGTCAATTCGGCAAAGTATGATATCAATTTCTCACAAACTGTTTGATCAATTCGTGCCAAATCTTGAAACTATTTATAGTTTTCGAATTGAGATGCATATGTAGAATTTCTGTTCGGTAGTTCATATAGGAATTGATATTTCGGTGGTCAATTCGGCAAAGTTTGATATCAATTTCTCAAAAACCCATAGATCGATTCGAGCCAAATCTTGAAACTGTACATAGTTTTCGAATTGAGATGCACATGTTGAATTTTAATTCGATAGTTCTGATAGGAATTGAGATTTCAGTGTTCGATTCGACAAAATATGATTTCAATTCCTAATAAACTGTTGGATCAATCGAAGCCAAATCTTGAAACTGTACATTGTTTTCGAATTGAGATGCATTTGTTGAATTTCAGTTCGTTGCTTCTGATAGAAATGGAGATTTCAGAGGTTGATCCGACAAAGTAAAACCGCTGTGACCACGCGTCATGTCCGAATTGTCAGTCTCTTGAAAAGTAGCTTCATTTTGTCCATTTAGGTTGCGTTCACAAACTTACTCAGAGCAAGCTCTGAGTAAGCTCTGATTACCCGAAGCGTTCACAAACGTACTTTTAGTTCCTCAGAGTATGCTCTCTGAGCATGACCATACTCATACTCTACTCTCGGAGTAAGTTTATGAACACACCCTTAACATATCCTCTAAAAATCTGACACGCTCGAAAACTATTTTTTTTACCATTTTCAACTCTTCGGTACGGCTAGCCCCACTACGCTGTCAGATTAGCATGAATTTATATTGAGAGATACGACGCTCGAGTACATCCCGATTTAGCATCGTCGGCTCCCCAACTATTGAGTTAGATTTATATTTAAAATCGTTATAATTGAGTGATTAATGAAAAATGTGTGTAGTTAGTTTCACTCCGGAGCTGCGCACGAAAAAGTTATTCAACGTTTACATGGGCGCCCGAAGGGGAGGCCACGGGGGGCCACGGCCCCCCCTGAAATTCTGATAGACACCGTTAGAGAAATTTTTCTTTCAGTAAAACTAATCGTAGATGATATTTTGCCCCCCCCCCTGAGAAAAATTTCTGCGGGCGCCCATGAACGTTTACAAAGCAACACTTTTTGTAAAATAAAACACAGTAAACTTTAACCACTGACCTTTTTCGTACAAAAATCGCACTGCGTTGTTCTGTGGAACTGTCTCCTAACGAAGTCGTGCTTAGAGGAAGTGATCGCAGATTCAGATATTTTTCCATCTGGCTCTAAACTGACTATAGAAGCCTTCCTTTTCAGCTCAACGTCTTCTTCGTGGGACCAAATGAAAGATAACAGGATGTCACCGTAACAGAAGACATGTTCGAAGCCAGAATGAGACAGGAGGGGATGAGTTTGGCTGAAAAAAATGAAATTGAGCTTGATTCCATTCTTCTGAGAACTGTATTTCTTTTTTATCATAAGTCATGAAGAAGGAAATCATAGCAAATGGAAAATTTTCAAACTGTCTCAAAATTTAACTTTTGTGGAGCAGCTATTTGCTTAGATTTCTGTGTTAATACTGTGTCTTGGTTTCGAGGTTAGACTAACTGACGTTGACGTCATCATCACATCAAACTGGATGTCACCGATTGACGGAATGGCAATAGTCGTTTCAATATACATCGCAATAACCCAACTAACAACGATAAAAGTAGCAGCAAGAGAGGTGCCCTTCTCAAAGTACCGCGACCTCCTGACCAGAAACTACTCAAAAAGATGGCTGCTCCATATGTCGGAACGGCAGTCCTCCACCAACCCCTATTGTAACATATGCTGCCTGAACATAACCACCAACGGAATCCTGAAAGACTGCGGCTATCACACTCTCTGCATTTACAAGAAAGACGAAACTCGTCCTCATTGCAGAGGATTCATGGCCGTTAAATTCACGGAAGGCGAGAAATATATGATTTTGGACGCACACAATACAGTTAGGAACAAGGTGGCTTCGGGCAGTGAGAAAAGAGGTGCCAATGGGTCCCAACCTAGCGCGGCTAACATGAGGAGGCTCGAATGGGATAACGAATTGGCCTCAATAGCACAGAGATGGGTGGCGCAATGTAGTCCAATGCCAGACAGGTGCAGGGACGTCGAGAGGTTCCCGGTTGGGCAGAACATAGCTTTTGATTACGCTTCCAAAAGCAACCATCTCAGTTTCATACTCAACTGGTAGGTTACACAAGTTAACAGTGACCCAAGAAGGAATGCCAAAAAATTTATTAACTCAATCTAACCTTCACAACGATCTTCCTTTTATAATGTAGATTGTACATGAAGGGTTTGTAATAGCGAGTACTGAAGACCATAATGCAACTTGCAATGTAACGAAAACTCTCCTTCTCCAAAAGGACAATACGAGCTTTACATTAATGATTACCTCGCTGATCGACCATCGATAGTTTTTCATTGTGGCTCATCTCCCCCTTTTCGTGCTTTTCGATGTATTTTAAGTATTGTTCGAGAGCTTAAAGTAGAGTTATTTCTAAAGACACTGATGATATCATTTAAGCAGCAAATGAAGTAGGACAGCTAAAAAATTGCTTATGTCTAAGTGGCTATAACTTCAATATTACTTTGGTGACGCTTGTTTTCAGTTCGAGATGCAAATCATTATTTTTTGTGTGTATGTCACTGGCACAGGATATCTCTTTATTATACAGAGTGTGAAGACCTACAATTTTCGTTTTTTGGCGAAGAATTTGGGAATAGTATAGGACCTTGCAATGTTTTTTTTATGATGGATGTCAACACCTAGTAACGTCTTCGCCACTTTTCGAATACAATGCGTTGTTATGGAAATATCTTCATTTTTATGAAAGCACTTTTTATTCTTTAAATTTTAACTGTAACTTCGAGTAGAATATTATAATCGTAGTGAATTTCCTCCTAGATCCCCAGACATCAACCATATTGTATGAAATTTGTGTTTTTCTGAAAGAAAGTAAACCAGAAACTCTCAGGTGAATTCATATGGAAATCTTACAAATGGATAGTATATAAATGATACATATTTTACACTTAACTCTAATTTGAACGCCTGTGAAAGGAATTCATTACATTTAAAGTTTACCTCAAAGTGTGGCGCTTAACAAAACTGTGGATAGTTTGAAATAAAATTAAGGTGTTCGTTTTTTGAAACCACAATTTCGGAGAAATTCGAGAAAATAGGATTACACAAAATAGCGGTATTTCTATGGCAACGCAATTTATCGAGAAAATTACAAAAACATCCCGTTGTGAAGGCCTAACAATCCATCCAACATATAAAAACTTTGTATGAGGCATTTACTATTTCAGCTAGTTTCGGAAATCTCAGAAAAAAAATGTACATTTTATCTTCTTTATATTCACACTCTGTATCCTGTATGAAAGGAAGAGCTTCAAAAAATTATCCTTGGCTAGTTGCGTAAAGACTAACAATTGTGCTCTGCATCATTGGCAAAAAATCCAAACTCGGCTAAGAAATGTCGAAGTTATACAGGGTGAGTATTTGACTCGTACAAATATTTTAACAATAGATTCTTGAGGTCAAAAAAACACTTTTTTGTTATACCATTTCTTCCGATTCGACCCTGAAAACCTAAAAAGATATAGCCATTTTAAGTTTTCATAATGCCACCCCTGAAAAAACAAAATTATTTTCAGAATAACTAGCTAAGTCTGTGACACTACACATCTGTGGATCTTTTAAACAGAGTTGCATTCGGCCAAAGTACCCAGTTTTTCGAATTTCACAGATACTTTTTAATTTTTGAACATCAAATTACTCGGCGCATTAATACGAGAAAATCTGAAGATTACTTTTATTTTACAAACTGTTCAAATATTCATTAGATAGCGTCCAACTTGGTTTCAATAGAATTCTTGGTATTTTAATGCTACGTAATGGTCACAATGAGAAAACTGGAAGATTTAGGTGATATCTTGTGTTCCAAAAAGATTCATCAAATAAATGAAAAACTATATGCCGAAATTCATTTCATTCGATAAAACCGTTTGTGAGATAGAACCAAAAGTACATTTTTTTATGGTTTTTCAACAGCCTGTATCTTTTAAATCGAGCCGATTCGGAAAAAATGGTAAAGAAAAAAGTGTTCCCTTTGACCTCAATATTCTACTGTGAAAATATTTGTACAACTCAAAGATACCCTGAAGCTAAAATTTCAAGAAAAAAAGGTGATTCCATAAAATTGGGATATTTCCATGGCAACACATTGTATCCGAAAAGTGTCTGAAAAATACCTAGGTGTTGACCTAACAATCCACCCAGAATCAAAAACCCTTTTTTTTTTATTTGAAAATACAACTCCTCTACCATTCCCAAATTCTTCGCCAAAAACGGACATTTTTTCTGTCGAACATTCACACCCTGTACTAACAGAAGGGATTGAAAAAAAATCCTGCACTACTAGCAAGCCAAAGATAATGCTTTGTATTTCAGGGTGAAAATCCAACATCACCAAAGTTATGTAGAAGTTGTAACTAGTCAAACTTTGGCAATTTATTACCCATCCTCTTGATTCTCTGCGTAGTAAAGTTGACACAGGCCTATCCTCATTTGGTGCTTTCTGAGAAAGCCAAACATCCAGATACTTTTTAGATCTCGCAATATTTAGTTATTGAGGTTCCTTAGGACACAGGCAAGTGTATTGGCCTCATACTTTCTTTTGATTCCCAAGTTATCCCGAACCCAGAATAAAAATACTTCTTGCCTACTTTATTAATTTTTTCGTTAGATCTTACCATCAAAAGATCTTACCTATCGGGGAAGAATAAATGCTGAAATTTCAAATGGGACACTGCGGGCTTCTAACATGGAGTTTTTTCAGTATTGACGACCTCCATCATGCATTCAATACAAGAATAACACTAATTACACCCTAAATTTTGTTTCTCATTATTTTTCTATGGACAACATAGTCCCTACTATCAAATTCATCCAACTACCATTCCCCTCCAGGTCCGACAAAGTGAATTTAGTGAACAAAGCCACCCTATCAGCCTTCTCTCCCACCCTACACTCGGACGTGAGGGAGTACACGCAGCTCGTGTGGGCCGAGTCGTACAAGGTGGGCTGCGCACGCGCAGTCTTCCAGTCAGATTGGGGACCGGACGTGGTATACAAGGAAATGCTGGTGTGCAACTACGGCCCATCCGGGAACATACCCGGACAGCCCGTTTACATCAGGGGAAGCCCCTGTAGCGCATGCTACGTCGGTACAAAATGCGAAGCGGAGTATCCGTCATTGTGCGGCAGATCTGGCACTAATGAAATCGCAGAAATCACCCGAAAACCCGATTCAGACACGAGAGACATCAAGAAGACGACCGCGGATGAAGATACATGTGCATTAGATTCAAATAAGAATTACAACGGCGAAGTATTGAAATTTAATTTTGCATACAAAACTTATACATTGTTGTTGCCTATAGGTATATTATATGATTACTGTATATACTGAGATGTATCTAGTTTCATTGGCTAGAATGAATAGAACATAATTTATAGTTTTAAGCTGTAACGAATTATATCAAACGACTGATTTCAGTCATTATACTCAAATATAAATTATACCAGTGGTAAATAATGTTTTGTATCTCAATCATAAGAACCTTCGACCCCTTCCACAAGGCGGTTATGAAAATTTCACTATCCTTCTTTTTTTTGTGTAGCAGGGGGAAAATTTGCAGGTCAGACGAACCACCCTCTCCTGAGGGGGAACAAGTATGGGGTTTCTCACTCTCCTGAGCTCGAGACCCACTAAAAACCCTTAACTTCTTCTTGAATTTTGGTTCCGGGCATTTGCCTATAAGCCGTTCATCTCTTAGTCGGTTTTCTTCTCGCACACTATCGTGCTGGGATTTATGTGTTTATCCTCTATTGGATTAACGCTTTATTGAATTTTTCAATAAGTTCCTGTTGTTATTTTAATCTCTTTTTAATTGATCTCTTGGTCTCCTTCGGTAAATTCGCATTCTCCTTTTGTCTTCCTCTGGGTCGTAGTCCACTAGTCTCCTGAGTTCTTCATTCGGATGATTTTTCGCTGTTTCGAATAATTTCTCTGCTTTTCTGTTCATGAATTCCGTTATGGTTTCCCATTTTAGGTCCCTATAAATCTGTCTATTCCTGACAAACCAAGGTGCATCTATTGCACATCGTAGCAGCTTGTTTTCAGTGGTCTGAATTCTTTTGATGTGGCTCTTTGCCGCGAAACCCCAGGCAACTGATCCATAAGTCAGTTGAGGCCTAGCAACGGCTTTGATTACCTTCAATTTTGTCTCGTTAGACATATGACTTCTTCTTCCTATCAGAGGGTAGAGTCTATTCATCGCTGCTTTCGTTTTGTCGATTGCTTGTTTGATATGACTGTTCCAAGTGAGTCCTTTGTCAAGCGTTATTCCTAAATATTTGGCTTCATTTTTCCAGTCGATTTCTTCGCCGTCAACTTCCAGTTTCGTTGTGGGTCGCAGTCTTCTCTTCTGTAGTAATATTGCTTGGCTCTTTTGTCCATTGTGCTTGATTTTCCACTTTATTACTTCTGCTCACTATCCTTCTGCATGGTGTTAATGAATAAGTGCAACAAACTGCAGGGGGTGGTTCTTAAAAATAACCAATCTCTTTCTCAGCGTTTAAAAATGTTCATTTCAGTGATACAACGCCATAAAGTCATATTTGGTAGTTACAATGAGACGTCTTTTTTTGTTTCTGTCATATTGACAGCTGCGCTGTCAACCAATCATCAGCACTACCTCCAATGAGAATGAATGTAGTTTTACGAGACGACTTCCACCTGAGCGAAAACGAATCAGAATATTTCAGTGGCACAGATGGAGAATCGGAGGACAGTCACAGCGAAATCTCGGACACCCTGTACGAGGGGGACGCAGAAAGCGACAGTTTCGACGAAGAAGACGTGAATTCGGAATCTTCAACTTACGAACGATCGGTGAACGATGTGATTGAAGACGTCCTCATAGAACTGAGAAGAGATTGTGATAGTGATAATACGGACAATGAGTTCGAGATATACAAAGAAGATGGAAGCGATGTAGAGGTCCTTTCAGAGGAAGTTGAAGATTGCAGTGGAGAAAGTAACAACGAAGATTTCAGCGATTCATTCGATGATTCAGATTCCGATTTTGACGAAGAATTCATTTCGTTTATTATCAGAAATACGAAATACCAACTGAAGAAAATGATGATGGCGTTCATTCCGAAATTTTAGAAAACACGTTTTAAGATAATCGTTATTTTCTATAATATATTTTATACATACACTCCGTCAACGAAAAATATGAAAGTAGGTATCCATTGCTACTCTTTAATGTAGAAGGATACTAACAATTATTGATTAAAATATAATCTTTTCCGCTCTTTTTCAAGTAACAACACTTAAATGGTTTAATTATTTACGAGAAGTAAATTAAGTTAAGTTTCATTTCAAACAGTTTTTCATCGCTTTATTATTATACAGAAATGTATTCAAAAATGAGAGCTGTTATAGGAGTTGCGGCTAGAGGAGTAGTGATATCAAACTCATTTGAACACCCATCTTTGTCCCCCTTTCAACAAAATTTGACCTTTCCAAACGTTTTTTCGTTATTCCATCCCAAAGCTCAAAATTCGGGGTGTGAAGTTATGGATGGCCCACCCTGTATATTGAATTGATGTGGCCGATTCTTGATGAAGACCCATGATTGAACTTGAAACAGATTTTACGATTTTCACAAAATGAGTTTTTGAACTACGTCATGCGTTTCGCTATCACTATAGCATCTTCAGGTGGGTGAAGGTAAACTATTTACCTTGAGCAATGTATTATCTCTATTCATCCGCAATTTCCACTCACCTGTTGGGCGGGACGTTGGTGGGCGGCAAAAACGAATACCTCCGTATGTAATGACCCAAAACGCTATTACAGCACTCGTTTAGTATGTGGTTGAGCGGTATGTTGGCGTAGCCAAGCAGGAGATCTGTCCCCTCCGGGCACATGCCCCAAACGTTGACGTTCAAATATTTGGAGTTCTCCTTCAGACCGAACTGATACTCGTTGTTCAACGACAACAGGATGTTCGAGTTTAAGGTATGGCTTCTGAAAATCTCAACGGGTGGGATGGACTGCGATTGATCCTGCTGGTCGGCGTCGGTCTTCGTTATTTCCGGTATCTCGGAGATCGAATGTTTCTTGGAGGAAAGGAGGACGGGGATAGAGATGGTCTGGAAAATGTTTCAGTTAAAATAGATACAAGAGGTTAACCTTAAAACTCTTCAATTATAGCAAGGACCGTTTGCACCAATCCCCCTTAAAAGGAGTACTTAACTAAGCCTCGTTTAAAGTTAAGGGACGCTTGATTTTATTCCCAGTTGCACGACTGTGGCTTAACAGAATCTTAAGTAAGGGGCCCTTAAGTTTTTATATCTAGTGATATTTCAGTTTTTTATTTTGGTGCAACTTCATCCTAGTCCAGTAAAGCCATTTCATTGGTTGGCCGGTTGCGGATGATCGTTGTCATTTCATTAACCTAACTTTATTGTCCTGTCAGCCGGTGTCAAGGATATTATTATAATATTATCAAAGAGTAACAACTTGTTGTTGTTGAATTAGCATCAACATTGATAATGATAATGATTGTCAAATAAAAGTTATCTGAGTTTATATAAGTACAACATTTTCCTTGTGAGGTCTTGTGTGAATTTGTTTCACTAATGTTGAAGAAGAACATGAAGAAAATGTCCTTATTGCCCTTGTTAGTACGAATACAGTGAATGAATGCCAAGCAAGTGGTGGTAATTTACGAAGGGCACTCAACTGCTTAACAGAAGAGAAGAGTTTGTTGCTAACTGTAGTATGTTTTGTGACACAAAATTGAAAATTAAAAAAGACTGATGGCATTACAATAAGGCAAAAGAAAAGGCTTGGTATTCGGTAATGAATTCATTCAATTTTCAAAATCCATCAAAAATGGCAAGTTCTGCAGCCAGTTCAACAAATTATTTTAGGTTAGAATCCCGGCCTTAAATACCTAAGTGGTCATTACAGGAGCGCTTAAATTTAAGGCTAGCTTTAGCCATTTAAATGTCACTCAACAGTTGGTGCAACGTAATTTAAGTTAAGGGTTCATTTTAAGGGTCACTTAACACTAAGTGCGTTTGGTGCAAACGGGTCTAACTGACAAAGAAACTGCAACACCCAGAAGCAGCTGTTCAAATTTTAATTTTTTGTTGTTGGTAAAACATAGCATATCAATCAAGGGTTTACAAATTTTTTTATTAAATTTGTTAGTAATGTGTTTGTCCACCGCGGTTATCTATACACTCCCCAACAAGTCTTGGCATTGATGCAAGAAGATGGTCTATTTCTTTTTTCCAAACTTTAATCATTTACTCCTTGCTATACTATCTTTGTTTTACCAAAAAAAATTAAAATTTAAACAGCTCCTTCTGAGTGTTGCAGTTTCTTTGTCAGTTAGTATATTTACAATCACTCTCTCTGCAACTAACACCCTACATTCGATAAGTACAATGATGACCGAAAATCCTTATTACTTACCTGTTTGAACGAAGAATGTTGAGGAGTGCCTGGAATGCTAGAGGCTGGAGTGTTCTTGCCACTGTTTTCATTGGACGGCTTGTCGGAAACCGATGTTTTCCTCCTTCTCAAACTGAAGCTTCCGATAGTTTGGGCAAGTTTCGACATGTTTTCAGCGCTGCTACCAGTCTTCAGAAGTTTTTCAGGCGTTTTCGTTTTCTCTATACCTGAAAAATCCATATACACAACCTAATCAACGAAGAATCGCCAGAAAGCGAACCTAGAATTTTATTCTTCTTGTCGGTTTCTTTCTCCTTCTTCGGAGCGTCCAAAATCACAAAACTATCCTGGTCTAAGTGGGACGAGTCTTCTTCTGATGTTTCGCCATTGACTTTGTTTTCTGTTTTTTCCGAGTTTTGCTCTACGTTTTTCATGACATAATTGTCCGCTACCCTTTCGATCCTCAGGGTAACGTTTGTCCCAGAAGTGGATTTTATTGCTTTGGCCACCTAAGACAAAGAAAACTTGGGAACAAAAACTATACCTATTTCAAGATGGATTCAACTGTCTCCAACTTAAACCATGTTTTTTAACCCTGTGAAACTCTTCAATTGCCTCTGCCGAACCCTATACAAGAAGTTATGCCATTTTTTGATCCTTACCTGTGGCATATTCATTATATTCTTGTTCTCTACGCTGAGCACAACATCGCCTGGCTTCAAACCGGACCTAGAAGCCATGCTATGTGGAGAGACGCTGTCGACAATAACCTGACCTTGGTCCTGTTTGAACACGACACCCAACGTTGACTGCCTGTTTTTGGTGAGTATCACCTCTAATGTCATGTAATAATTGTCATCCTTCTGGTAGACGCAGATCCACGGAGTACTATCTGGTTAATAAATTCAAGGTTTATATTTAAGCGTTAAACTTTGAGCAATGAAGCGTACCAACAGCGAAGGTGTAATAGATGTTTTGGATGCCAGCCGGTATAGCAAGCCTACTTATTTCGACACAGTTCACTTCAAGCTGCCCTTGAGGAACTATTTCACCGTCGTCTAAGTCTAGTTGGCTAGGATCGGTCTTGACAAAGAAAGGTTTGTATCTGAAACGTTAAAATTCGAATAGAGATTCGTGGAAGAATAGGAAATGGGTCTAAAAAGATAACAGACTTTTTAGTATTTCGAACAGAGTGGATAAAAATTCGCTTTTTGTCAATATAAAGGAAAGTCCGTTAAAATTTAATGCTTCATTAAACGGCTATGTATTTAAGTATAGTTTACAATAAAGATGAAAGGACCTCCGTTGTAGAAAAAGCAAAATAACAACTAGGCATCGCAGTGGATAGAAAGCTGAACGGGAAATGCCCCAGGGACAAACAATACAAAAAGCCAGACGCTCACTTTGGGCTGCAAAGAACTGACGCTTTTCTCCCAAGCACTATACAGGATGGGCCGACGAAAACTTTACATCCCGTTAATCAAGCTTTGAGATGATAATGTGGAATAACGCTCGTATAAATCGCGCTGTTCATTAAATTCATTTGTCAACTGTCAACAAGTGTCGATAAATTGTCCGAGGAGTGTAGACTACCCAACATACACTTGCGTGCGAAATTTAAATTTCGTTTAATTTTCTTGATTTTCCCAGCCAACTTTTCTGAATTTTTATTCCGTTTAAACATTTCACATAATAACAGGAAGCTGTCAAAGAAAAAATTTATAAAATCGGTTCAGCAGTTTTTTCGTAATGCGATGACAACGCAAAACAGGACTACATTTATATTCGTAGGGATATTTGAGATTTACAGGTAGTTGGACTTCTTCAGAATGCTTGAGACTAAGTAATATAACCAGATATGGCCAATGCATGGTTCCACAAAGCTTGATCGGGTAATAAACGCTCAATTGACGGATCCACATCTCTTTGTTTTCTAACGATAATTCCGTAATGAACATGATGATGAATAATATCATTATTCATCAAATCATGATGAAAAAATGAAAAATCTTCTTTCCCCTCCATAAATCGACGTATACGAGCGTTTACTAGATTTTCATTATTAAAGACGGAAAATTGAAAAGTTTTCGTTGCCCTCCTGTATGTTAACGGTAGACAAACTCTTACGTCATTATTACCTGGAGGTGCAAAGTGCAAAGGAACCAAACATCCACTCTGATAAACCTCCTACTCAGTGATGTCAGGGGACATTAAATACCAACTTCGGATACAAAGGTGCTGTCAAAAATCGCTATATTTCATATCTCAATACAAATTGAGACTAGTAACATATTGTTTGCAAGACTTAACCAACCCGGAAAAGTTGATCATCATGCCCAATCCATGTATGTATATTTAAACTGGAGACCAGCAAAGTAATGAATAATAATCGAAATTAATTCAGATACACAATATCCATTGCTGTAAAATCAACAAATTTTACGATCTAGATCGAACTAGTCAATCACCATCGCGCAGAGTATCAACAGAAAGACCACATACATCAAGGAAGAGTAGATGCTGACCATAGTTTCAGTTTTATTTGACCTTGTCCGAGCAACTCAACTCCCACCTCAACGGAAACATATCCAATTGATGATATTATGTAAACTTGTGAAATAAGTTTTGTGTCCTAATTAAACTTCCACATGGGAATTTTTTATGAACATTGTGCAACATATCATCTGAATATAACATAAAATATATCTCACCTTATTTTATAGTTGGGCAAAGTGTGTTTCCGTTTAATAGCTTTCTTGATTTGATTCACTATGAGATTCGAAATGTTGGATTGCAACTGTCTCCCTTGAAAATGAGATTCAACAGCCAAATCAATCAATGGATCTGTATAAAAACTGAAGGACCAATGAGTATATGGTATCCTTGTGAACTGAAGCCGAACCATACCACATATTCTTTTGACTGAAAAATAAATTTCTTAAGAAATTCTTTCCCCTTTTTTCTTTTTAAAACCCACCTTTAATGGATAAAAATGCTGCTTTTGCAAACTTCGTTTTGCCATCGATGCACAGCAGGAAATTTCCGGCATAATCAACATTCAAAGACAAATTTATAGTTTCAATATGCCCTTCCTTCTTATCTAATTTCACTTCTTCAACCTTAACTTCTTTAATGTCTGGAAATTGGCTTCCTAAATGCATATCTTTAATCTAAAAAGATATGTTGAAGTTGTTAAATAAATGATATTTTATTTTGAACCATATGAATCTGAATTTGTCATAGTAAGGACTATATAGTAAGATGAATGGGAAAGGCATATGCAATAAAGGATATGAATAAGAGAACGTGTTAATTAGTCATAATGGTTAATGTTACTTTAAAAAAAAGTAATCTTTTAATTCTAATCAAGAAAAGATGCAACATACAAGTTATGTATGTATCAACTATAGCAGAGGGACCTGAATAAATGCTTTTTTTTCTTTTGTTTCTTGGGAATTTATAGGAGCCTTAAGAGCTTTCTTGAACTACAGTATTTTTTTCACTTACACTGATACTGTCAAAAAACTTTCCTATTGTAGTTTTAGTTAATAACTCGTCGAATTCCAAGCTCAATTTCTTGTAGAGCCAACATTTTATGGACTCTGAATGTCTCAGTTCATGGAATAAAAATTGCAATATTAAACTAATAGGTAAACTGCAGTCTTTTCCGTCTGAACTCAACTTTTCAGAATCTATTTGTTTTCTCAATGCCTGTAAAAACAATGAAGAAACAATGAAAAAACTGCGCTTGAAATTGAAATGTTTTATTTATTTACCTCTGGCAGAAAATAATCTGAAGTTGGTTTTTCAGGAGATTTAGCCAATGGGCTCTTCTTAAAATAAGCGTATAATATATAATACTGTACAACTAACGTAATCACAATACCTAAGACAATGGAGACGCAGGACAAGAAAAATAAACCAAAAATATCCATTTTTGAGAATCGATATCACAATATTTACTGAATTTTCATGTCATGGATTAAAATTTCGTACTCTTGACTCTATCTGCCTATTCTAATGGTTCACGACACTACACGGGATGTACGGAACTTCCTGTTTTCATTGCGGTTTCTTATAACATTTCTTAATCGTAAACAATGTAGTTTTTACGTTCCCATTCCCTTTCTATTCACGATTCTGGTCTCCCGAGTTCACTGCACGGGGTAAATTGTTTTTCTGTCAAAATTGACAACCAGCCGTGGAACGTCAATTATGACAAGTTCCCAACTCTTTCCTTGGGCGTCAGGACCGGACTTGCTGAATTCTGACCATTGGTACGAACACAGCCGTCTCTAAACCAGGGCTGTGGTACAAGTAAAAGGAACAGGATATCCATCCTACCCGGAAGAGTCAATTGCGCCTCCTTTCTGTATCTGAGCTGGAATAAAAATCGGCAGGAGTTTTGTAATGGCACATAATTGAATATCATTTAGTGTTGGCCACGATACCAGACCTTGCGATTGAGTGTTGATTCAGTACACCCTCAATACTAAGTAATATTTAATTAATTATGGGCCATAAAAAAGGCTTGCCGATTTTTCTTGCCAGCTCTCCGACAATTGGTTCATGTTATGGAAGCTAAAGAATGCCCTCCATCAATGAGTATCAACCTCCATATAGATGGTCCGAAGATGAAAGCAAAGATTAAAAAGGCTTAACTCTATAATCTTTGAAAGGAGATGCAATTCAGTTCAAAGCCGATTGGAAGAGATATTACGTAGAAGGTAACTCACTGACAGCAGTGGCGTAGCATAGACAATGGTTAAAGTTAAAAAGAAGATCACTTTAAATATCCTCAACTTTTATGTGAAAACCTTGTTTATCTAATAAGTAGTCACAGCGCACTCGTGTGACGTATTGTGTGGCGATACCACATCCAGGTATAACCAAGTAGGTACCCGATCTCCTATGCGCCTCCTTTGATATATCTTCTTGGTTTGTCTATGGAGATATTGGAGACTCCATAGTTACCACAGAACACAAAATATATAGCGTATGAGGAAATTATCCTCATACAATGATTTTGGATTAAGGCTCCACATTTTTCAGACAAATCCATCTGGAAATCTGTAATGAGGATATGAACGTTGGAACTATATATTACTTTTCGATTAGCTTGTTAGATGGCTGTACCTATATGAAATTTTGCATTGTGCCTGGTGTTTTGGCTATAAACTGTATGCACCAGAGACAAACTGTCTCTGGCATGCACAGACCCATTTTTAGGCAGAATTGCTGTAGACTGATATAGCCTTGTTTATAGACCTAGGGGTTATATAAACAAGGGATATAGTTTATGAATGTGTGTGTATTATACCTTATAGTATAAGGCTTATACAATATACAATGCTAATAGCTTTGTTTTGAGGCACTCATACAATGCTATGTATGATAGCATTGTCATTGTAAAAGGACACATTTTGTACAGAACAGAGAATATCTCAGATATGTGCATTGTGTAATGTGAGGATATATCAAAGAGTACCAGTTGGTTCTCTTTGGATACATTGTCTTGCGAGAAGCCAGTGGCGGCTTGTCGCATTTAAAGCACAGATTACAGAGTAGATAGTGATTTAAAGGAAGTAGTGCCTCACCAATGAATTTGTTTCTTTCCAAGAGTTTTTGACTCATATGGAATAGGTGTTGTTATTAATTCTAGACCATAATTGAATTAACTTTTCAAATGGTTGTGAACATGTACGTTTTTCTCTGTTATTTTCACCAATTGTTGTTTTCGATCATACTATTGTATTTTGAGTTTTGTATTTTTGAGTTTATGGGTAATCAAACTGACACCGTTTCTCCTATTTTGCGAAATAGAAACAAAATTTCTCAAGTTCAGAAATATTGTGCAAATTACACTTATGCAAATTTTAGAGGTAGCAGAGTATGAAGTAGGTAAAGTACCCTTCATAGTGGAACCAAGTATCAAAGTCCTTCGCATTAATTTAACAGACACGCAGTATTTTGTACTGTCCCACACATTAAACATATATGATTGATATGATAGGTATGAATGATGGATAAACGATAAAAAGTAAATCGGTGAAGCGTTAAGTAATGAGAAATATTTTTTATTGAATCAACATTACGCAACACTGAGGGAAGACATCGATAGTCAATCGATGAATAACCGCAAATCGTTTAGTGTAATAAAAATAATGATTACACTATGTATACCATTGAAGCACGCAAGTTAATTAATGCTAAGTAGTTCAATGTTCAAGAGAAAACTTATTTTAAGCCAGATCTTAGTTAACGGAATAAAAATTTCTTGGAGACAAACAATAATAACTACTTCTCACCTCATTATTGCTTCTCCTTTTATTGACTGTAACATTTCCCGACTTAATGCAACAATTCGCACTAGATCTCCATGAAAACAATCTTATCGTTCATGAATGACACGAACAAAAAATTCAAAACAACTCTTTTCCAATTCGATATGTCGAAAATCGCAGTTTAATCAATAAATTATTGGTAATATTCTCAAGCTATGTCTAATTTTTGGAAAAGGTGAAACTTATGGGCGGTTTACGGTTGATGCCTAGCAAGCAGCTAAAATCAAATCAAACCTAAAATTGCTAACGCTCAAATTCTGAGACACCCGGTGTACTATATTGGGTATAGTATAGTGAGAAGGGGTTACAGTTCACTGCGACCTTAAGGTCTATTGTGTATATTGGGTAGCCTT
Organism: Coccinella septempunctata; assembly: GCF_907165205.1. Taxonomy (NCBI): domain Eukaryota; kingdom Metazoa; phylum Arthropoda; class Insecta; order Coleoptera; family Coccinellidae; genus Coccinella; species Coccinella septempunctata. Next base: position 22,288,827 of record NC_058196.1, read on the forward strand.
GTTACTTATTATAATCTCTCCGAAACTTGACCCATTTTTAACGACCACTTACGGTGAAAAAATGAAAAAAATCGTACTCGATTTCATATAGTGATTAACCCTCTGATGAAAATAACCAACACAGCATTTCACCTTCCGGAAATGCTAGTTGGCAGCATTGAGGCACGTCCGTAACATTGCAAATTAACATAATATTGTTTTCTCGGGCGATACCTTGAGTAATTTTATAGTTATTCATTTATGTCAGTTCATGAACTTTTCATTCTGTGTTTATTTCTTCCTTTCCTATTAACGATGGTCTCAAGTGCACAATGAAAACATGTTCAGGATTACGATAATAAAGACTGCAGTGGACTTGAAAATATGACAGCTTCCTAGGACGAACGTATGCAAATATCGCAGCAATTTGTCGTACACATATTATTGGCCTTACGCCTTTTGAAAACACAATTATAATATCCAGAATTCAAGCTCACTTTCTTCCATTCTTATTTCTATTGAGTTGAAGTTTCATGAAACTCCATTTTCAGAGCGAATAATTTTATCCTAATTGGACAACGCCAAATTATATGCTTTTTTTCTTATGCAAAAGCAGTGTTCATTCAATGGATATGGCTAATTTCCAATGATTTTTTTTTCGATCTGTTCCTGACAGAAATAAGTTATTTGATCATAGTTTGGCTGATCTCCAAATGAAGTGGCTGAAGTGGATGAAACATTTTCAAATCAAAGCTTTTCCCTCGGCTTTTCCTGTCCTATCAGAAACGGAATAGCCCGCATGTCACTGATATGCAAGCTTCTCATGAAGATGTGGGTAATACCAACTTAATATCTCCACCCACCAAGCAATTGTGAGAGCGGAACCCTTATACAGGCTGTCCGAGTGATGGGTCGATTACTCTAATTCTATTAACTTTACAAAAAAGAGTTTCAAATACAACTTTCCTCTTTTTAAGTAGATCATTTTCTGCACACAGCTATCAACTTATTATATTATATATTTTTACATTTTTGAATTTCTTGTTAAATTTGAATATAAGTTTGATAACACAACTATGTCTGAATTCCCAACGGTTTTCGAGAAATTTGACTTTTTATTGATATTTTGACAGCTTGAGGTACTTATATAAAGGACTACAGCTCCGTCCCTATTCCATGTAATTGATTCAAATTTGGACTGTGTAGTCAATAAATGATAAACTGAAAATGTTCTTTTGTAAATAACCATATTATATACAGGGTCCACGAAAACGTACCTACATCCATTATCAAAACAGAAATTCATCAAAAACTTCTTTTTTTAAATGGCAACCCTAATATTTTTTCTTTTCAATATTTAAAACAACTAAAAGCGAACAAAAAATGTTTTAATAATGAACAGAAAAAAAATGTGTTGCCATTTGAAAAAATGAAGATTTTGATGAATTTCAGTTTTGATAATGGATGTAGGTACGTTTTCGTGGACCCTGTATATAATATGGTTATTTACAAAGAACATTTTCAGTTTATCATTCATTGACTAGTCACAGTCCAAATTTGAATCAATTACATGGAATAGAGACTGAGCTGTAGTCCTTTATGTAAGTAGACCTCAAGCTGTCAAAATATTAATAAAAAGTCAAATTTCTCGAAAACCGTTGGGAATTCAGACATAGATTGTGTTATCGAACTCATATTCAAATTTAACAAGAAATTCAAAAATGTAAAAATATATAGGGTGTTTCATTTAAAATAACGAAGTTGATAGCTGTGCAGAAAAAACGAAACACTTGTATAGTTCTAAATAATTTTAGGAAATGCTCTACTTAAAAAGAGGAAAGTTGTATTTGAACTCTTTTTTGTAAAGTTAATAGAATAAGAGTAATCGACCGCTGCCCCATGGCGCGGACACCCTGTATCTACGGCAAAAATTCATCCTCCTGAAAATCAGATGAGATTCAGTTTCTTTAGTGTGGAAACCCTGTAGAGTGTAGATGCACCAGAAAGGCTTATCTGGAACTTTCCATAATCGAATTCGAGGAAAATATCTCAACTTCCTACCGCGGAAGCATATTCGAGAATAAAATAAACCGATTTACTGGTCTATAAATAACGAGAGATCAACCATTAATGGTTTACTCGAGAATAACACCAACAAGAAGTTCTGATGGAATATCATCATTTGTTGCAAGAGATTCAACATAATGAATATTCATATGTCGGATGGATCGGGTTTGATTTTTCTTTTTTTCTGATGAAATTTTAAGGCCTTTTCAGTCACTATCGTTTTTTATTGATAATTATTTGAATTCCACTTGGTTTTATGAATACACGTGGCTTCGTATACAGTCAATAATAATGGAACTCTTAGAAAAATTTATATTCACGCATTATTCCTTGAATCGACTAGAAGGTTGTATTGTTTGAAAGTTATTTGTGCGGTTATATTATTATAGAAATCTTCGTTATATTTCAACGTATGAGCAGTTCTGATCATCAGATGTTTTCGTCGAATGCACAACTTGTATATCTCTTGTGTCAGTTCAAAATCCACTATTTAAGCCTGGCTATCAGAAATGAGACAATACAAATAAATTCATGTCGTCGATTCAAAGAATGGTCACGATGTGAAGTAATCTCATTAACCGTCTGTTCCGATATTCCTGAACAGTACTGTCAGTATTTCAGAGAAGATGCCTATTGGCCAAGTCGTTCGAGTTCTATTGTTATCCGATTACTGGCCAGTAAAACCAGCAATATCGGAACAGGCCCTAAATCTACAAACACTCAGTAAAAGACAATTTAAGACTTATCCGCACTGGGTAGTCTAATTTTCCGGTATTTACCTAAAGTATAACAAGAGAAAAGTGGGCTGCCCACAAAAGAAGATTGATTTTGGAAGAATGATACGAATAAGATAAGTCAAAACCATAATAATGCTACGAGGACCGAAGGCCCGAGCCACATCCGAGGCGAACCACGAGTGCCGCAGGCCCGAGCCACGGGCCGAGGCGTAACAGCCCATAAAGTCGAATCTACGGGCTTACTAGTAATAATGCTATAAACACACCGTTCAGAGTGCTCACTGGAGATTCATTTTGATAGAATGATAAGAAAATCAGTCAAAATCATAATGATGCTATAGAGACACCGACTACTTCTGTATAATTTTTTCTATGTGATGAAAGTGATGAAATTTCCATTGGAAGGTAGACGACCAGATATTTTGATCATTAACCTTTAGAAATATGTATCTATTTTCTATTTGAAAGTGAGTTCATCATTTGATTTAGTAATCCTCTTTCACAAGATGCACCCCATTCATATGCATGAATTCCTACGAGGGAGACTTAATAAATTATACAGGGTGTCCGCCGCATGGTACAGCGGTCGATTACTCCGAAACTATTAACTTTACAAAAAAAGTTTGAAATAAAACTTTCCTCTTTTTAAGTAGAGCATCTCCTACAATTATTCAGAACTATACAAAGTGTTTCGTTTCTTCTGCGCAGCTAGCAACTTCGTTATTATAAATGGAACACCCTATATATTTTTACATTTTTGAATTCCTTGTTGAATTTGAATATAAGTTTGATATCGCAACTATGTCAGAATACTTAACGGTTTTCGAGAAATTCGACTTTGTATTAATATTTTGTCAGTTTAAGGTAGGTACTTACATGAAGGACTATAGCTCCGTCCGTTTTAATAAGAAATTTATTTATTTATCGAATGAACCTCATACGTGTCAAACTTCGATGTAAGAAAACGCATTTTAAATTCGCATATTAAGATAAAATAATGTGGAGACAGGAGATTTAGGGCAAATTCCGCATTTTGAGAGCAGTGCCCTCAACCTAGACCCATTCGAAAATTTAGCAATATGTCCAAATAGTATTATGAAACCTGAACAGTTATGAATTAACGTGTTCGCGCGATATCATAATTGATCGGCCTGATTTTAATTCTCTGGGAGCTAGTAGACTCCGATCACCTCAGGCAAAGACACTAATGAATAATAATCAATAAGAATAAGGCAATAAAGGCAGCATTTCTAACAGTCATTATTCAGGTGAATATGATATTATTTGTTTTTATACTATTGTTGTTTCAACGATAACACGAAGAAATACACGCATCAACAAAAACTATGGGTATTATTTTTCGAAACAGAATGTCGCTAAAAACGATTACATATATATTCCTTAATTTATTATTGGGTAAACTAGTAGGTATACAGTAGGAGTCTCAATATATAGGTACCTACTTGTAATAAATTCAGTAAATAAAAGTGCTTTTCGTTCTAACTTCGATTAGTAGGTATTTTGAATTGCGTTCTTTTAGATGTAAGAAAATGTTATACAGCGTGGTCCAAATTTGAAATATGACACACCATCAATAACCTATAATTTGAATAGCAATCCTAATTTTTTCCTTAAGGGTATATAAAGTTACATGCGAGTACCAAATATGGAAATATTCTTCCTTGTTAACATACATCAACTTATTCGAAAATGAAAGAATCTGATTCAACCCAATGAAATATTTCAGGCAATTTATAAATGAAATGCGAATAGATTTGTTCATCATTTCTGTTAAAATAGGGTCAAATAAAAGATAATTATTACTTAATATAAAAATTTGATATTTTTGGTACCTACTTTATGTGTAAGGTGAAAACACCCCTTTAGAAATAAAAAATTAGGATTGCCATTTGAAAAATTCGTCAATTAAGTCATACTTAGGTATCACAAATTTGGGGCAAACTGGTGTAACATTTTTTTTACGTTAAAAAAAGCACAATTTAAAGTAGTAATCGATCAGTCCGAGCATATTTACAAAAAAAAACTGTCTTTGATTTACCGAATTTATTCCAAATTAGGGTTTCGCCCTTTATTAAAGCTACCGAAAAGTTCGGGAATATAAGTCAAGCAGCCCCTGCTTAAATATTGCCCCCTTAAGATACCACCTAAAAATCAATTTTCAATTTTTTCTTAGAAACCAGGAAATTGACAGAAATGTAATTGAGCAGACATTCTATGGGAGAGAAGACAGTTAAAAATTTTTATGGGGTTTCCCTATACTTTAATATTAGTTTAATATCCGCCTATTAGATGAATTTAAGTTCGAAGATAATATACCAGCTTATATGACTCATGCTGCGTACCTGTTGATAGTTTTTTTTTCTCAAAAGCCGTTACAAATTTCAGAGGTGGATCTTTAGGAGAAAAATCAACAAAAAAAAATTATTTCTCACTACCACAGAATGTCTACTGAATTTTATTTCTGCCAGTTATCTGGTTTCTAAGAAAAATTCGAAAATGCTTTACAGGAGCAGTATCTAAGCAGGCCAAGCAGGGGCTACTCAAAAGAGATTTTTATGAAAGACCAACAAAATATGGGGTCATTTATTTGTCGAGCTCTCTATCTGTTTTCCAGATAGAGATATTTAACACTGTTTCCATATCCTGTATATTTTTTCATTCACTCCAGAGTACATTTTCAATTAACCAAAATACTAGTTAAATTCTAACCCAAAAAAGAACACGCTCTAGACATGAAACAAAATTTTGTGCGTCCTGTTTATATTCAACGCAAAACAACAACAATTCCCACCTTCACTCTTCGATTATTTAAAAGGTGAACATTCAGAAATGGAATCAAATTCAGACACAACTCGCGCTGTTACTTTGGCTATTTTCAGATAGGCCCCTATTTTTCCTTACTCGTGCGGTGATAACGTATTTTGAGGAAAGTTATTTTCGGTTTACAAACGCACAACTAGTGTCATTGCGAGTTTAACAACGACATAATCAAAATATACAATACGTACAGAATGGAAACTGAGGATATTTTGAATATGAATGAATCGATAAGGTCGGTTATTTTGGACTGGCATAGATATGTGGATGGTGAAAGAAATGTTAGTAGTAGTAGGGTTGATGTGATCAATTTCCTGAAAGGGTTCGGGAGGTTCTTTTATATGGTGAATCCTGCGGAAACTACTTTCGAAACTGTGGAAGAGGTGCCGAATTATTTTGCTGAAGTGAGTAGATTCGCTTAGTTTTGAAAAATATTTATTCATTTTTTCGTTGGATAAGAGTAGATACTCGAGTACTTATATCGCCGTAGTTTTTCAAATGATAATAAAATTTAATATGAACTTATATAGAATATAAAAATGCTTGTGAATTTTAGCAGCATTTCGGTGAATTAATTATTATTTATACCCCACATTTATTTAAATGTGTAGTTGTTATTTTTCAAAGTAAAAAGTTACAATTCAGTCAAGAATATACCGGCAGATTAAACTACATCAAAGGTGCCGCATTCTACTTTTACTCCTGAATACCCCAGTCAGCCTGTAAATTTAGCCTCTGCATCGTGGTAACTTTCCCTATTTACGGCTCATCAAACAGTCTGCTTCCCTACAATAAACATGATACGCTGTTTTTCAGTCCATTATTTATATTTCGGAAAAGATTTCATTTTCTGTTTTCCAATCAGAACTAGAAATGTTGATGAAGAAAGAGGCGTAAAATAATTGAGAAAAAATTCTACCTATTTCGTCTTCATATTTCTATACATACTGATTAAACATATAGAGCTCGTATTTCATAACACGAACAATTCATATTTTATCCTTGTTTGTGTGAAGGCTGGACCGGTGGGCTAAATTTTTGAATAGTCTGCATCAATATGCAATACCTAATTTTTGGGTTCTACAGAGTTAGAGTAAGGACAACCTAAGACGCCAATTTCCAACCACTTTGCACATAAAAAAAAAATTTATGAACACGATACGATTTCCATTCCTTTATGCATTTCACACCTCTTTCAGTCAAGTTGGATTAAAGTTAAAGGCGTAAAATACAAATAAATAGAGGTATTTCCTTAATGTTTAAGTACTTATTATATGATATCTTTTTTAAGACTGGTGTTTTCAATTGAATATTTGCTTACAGTCATGGCCCTACTTCCTGATGTTCATAATCCTAGAAAATATCGTTTTGTGGCTGCAAAAAAGGCCGACTATAAGGTTCAACGACGGCATCAGCAGTTTGTCGCATGGCCTTGCCCATGAATGCTCCAAGTGAGTGACCTTTCTCAACCTTGTTTCTTCCTTGAACTTGAGTCGAATATGTATATTAATCACAAGAATTCTACATTCCCTATAAGGTTTAATTGTACCATCTATATAGTATTCTTTCATCACGTTCTCCCAGCACCATCAGCCTTCTAGCCTTTTGCTTTCAATTTATAATGACTGATCTTTTCTTACTTTCAGAATTGTATTCAGAGCAGTAGAAAGTTACTGCTACATTTCGATTTACAATAGATTCAGACTTGTCGATTTATCGTGGGACAACAGGATGACCTGGTATTTAGCTGCTTTGTCGATGGATTTTTTCTACTATTGGGGACATAGAGCGAGTCATGGTAAGACATCCTGTGAAAAATGACCCCTAATACTGATACAGCAAAAAGAACATTTTTTTGAAAGGTTTTCGGAACTAGATCTCGAAATATTTTTTTTGATAAATAGATATTTTTCTCGAATAACAAGAAAAGCTCGGGAATATGGATAAAAACGTCCTTTGAATTTTTTTAGAGGCCGGGCCTGTCGTTTCATTTATTTTTCAGAGATATTTCAATAATGCAGCACTTACTCCGATCCTTAACGAAAATTTTCGAAAGAATTTCTGCTCATTTTAATGAACCTTCAGAATAGAAAATACGAAATAAAACGTAGCCCACTGTAATTTTTCAAAGTTCCCGTTTGAATACTTTCATATTAGAGAATTTCCGCATAGGAAAATCTGTGTAATTTGGAGCGAATATCTCTCCAAAACGCAGATCCAATAATCTATTGTTTTTGAAATTTGTGTTTTACTCGTGTTTATTGCTCACAAAATATAATGAAAATAGCCTGATGAATCCTTAAATAAATATTTCATCATGAATTAAAATTTTGTGGTTTAATATTGAAAAACAAACATATTTCTGAAGCTGTTGGAATTAGACTCAATTGACTAAAAATATTAATATATATATTATGTTCCCCACAATATTACTCAGCAGACCTCTCTTTTTGGCGCAATTTTCAAGCAATGAGTGTTTTTGACTACTCACTCAGATTATAAAACTTTTCCAATTTTCCTTTATTGTAATAGTTATAGATTATAAAAACCCCTTGTTTATTTACATGCACCTATCCATTAACAATGATCAAATTATTATCAAACCACGTTCATTTAATTCACTAATAAAAGTGGGTTTTAAATACTTTCGTATTTTACTATTTTGTCCATTTTTGAATTGTATTTCAGAAATTTATCATTAGAAATAGTAGCAATTAGTTCTTCTAATTTTCAGAAGTGCATATTTTGTGGGCACAACATCAAGTTCATCACAGTTCTGAAGATTTCAACACAACCGTTGGTCTTAGACAATCTGTTCTTCAAGGATTCAGCTTTGTAAGTACCCATAAAAATTTCTCGAAATATTTGGAAAATTTAGGGACTTAGGTATTACAATAATCGACTAAGAACAAATATTGTTATTTACGCTTCATCTAGACTTATACTGAAAGAAAGGAGGATATACCCTATGCATGCTAGACTCGTACCTTCAAATACAATAGCAATATCGAAAGCAATTTTGTGAAAATAAAGAAGAAGAAAATAAAAACTCTCTTTCCCAAGAATTTTCTCGATTTGAATACTAACAAAACTCCCTTTATTCGCAGATTTTTTATCTTCCCATGGCTCTCGTGATACCCCCTTCGCTTTTTATAACGCACCAACATTTCAACCTACTCTACCAATTCTGGGTCCATACAGAAGCAGTGGAAACACTTGGTCCGTTGGAATACATTTTCAATACACCTCAACATCATAGAGTACATCATGGTAAGTGGAATTTATTTCAATAGGGAAAAAAAAAATTATTTTATTCTTTCAAAAAAGAGGGGGTGTTTTAAAGGTGGGTCTTTCCCTATTAGAAGATAGGGCTCTACAAAATAAATAATTTCACAAAATATTTAAGATAACAGAGTTACCATCCCCCAAAGTCCAATACCACCATGGAAACCGAAATATGTGCAAATTTCGCGTAGAAAATTAATTATCACTGTATGGCATTAAATATCGCTTTTTTTCTTTCAGGAAGCAACATATGGTGCTTGGATACGAATTACGGAGGAGTACTTATAATATGGGATAGAATATTCGGTACATTCGCCAGCGACAAAAAAGACGAACAGATAATTTATGGACTAGTTGTGAACAGGCCATTCTTCGATCCTCTAAAGAAACAGGTAAATACTAGATTTTCAATCGAGCCAATAATATCCATGATGAAGTCAAGTTATTCACTTTGGAGTTAAAAATTTTGGCACAGCATATGCATCATCTCCATCGGTACTTTTAGCTCCACCGTGAATGGCCAGCTTATTAAAACATTTAATATTTGATCTATTTTATTATTGAACCATTCATTGATATTACAGACTTTATACACGAATTTCGTGATACGAAAATTCAAGGACATGGATAACTGGAAGCTAAAGCTTTGTGCACTCTTTTTTGGTCCAAGCTGGCTACCTGGAGGTCCTCGACTTGGATTGGAGAAAGAAAAATTCAAGGTGAATAAATCCTTATAGTTAAGCACCTGGAACTTTTAATTTTGATAGTGCTCTAATAATAATAACAATAAAAAGATGAAACAAAGAAAACCACAACAGAAGAAATAAAATCTTGATATGATACTATTTTTGTTCAATTACAAATTTTTATTATTCTAAATAATGAGCTAAATTCAAATCGCCATGCCAATAGCTGATCAACCAACGTTTGTAAAATATTGTTTCAAGTTTTTATTAATATTACAGGTCGTCCCCAGAGAAAAGTACGATGTTAAAATCCCACAATGGTGTAACCTGTACATCCTAGTTCATTTTTGTGTAATACTTTATGGGTATCATAAGATTATGTCCCTTTACCAGGTAAGTGTTAACTATCGATCAAACTTGAAGAGGTATTAAAATAGTTTGATTTTCCAGGAACTATCTGCATTGTTCATCCTCGTATCGGTCATCTTGATCTTCACAACCCTAACATCAATAGGGATGCTATTCGATAATCATCCTTACGCTTGCAGCCTAGAGGTTGTACGTTGTCTGTCGCTAGTTTTGGCGATACAAAAAGTACAATTTCTTACATTCGACGAGAATTTCCTGCTGTTTATGGAAGTACTTTTCTCGCTCTCGGGCGTGTTCTGGTTTTTGAAAACTGTGAATGTATTGCAACTCGTTCCTTATGAAAAACAGGAAAAGGTTGCATGAGCACAAGAAGACTAATTAGCCAAAGTATTTATTTACCGTTGTATTGAATGAGAAATGCAAGTTTTATTGCAGTATCTTAGCCATGTGTATGGGAATTATCTCCCTTAAACCTTGATTCCTAGATCGAGGAAGAGCTTGTATTTTAGTCTTATAGTTGTTATTGAATTAATATTTATTTCAATCATACACAATATGGATAATTATTGTATTGTTATTATAACTCCAAGATGTATAAATATATACATCTTGGCATATACAATGATTTCGCCTAATAGGGCTAAACATTCTTATTGCGCTGAAAAATATTAAGTTATACAGGGCGTTAGTGAATACCCTGTATATACCATACCACGCGTTTTTGATGGATCCAAGATTATTCGTTCAATCAAATAAATTCAGAAAAATATAATTGTTGGTTGTTCTAAAAGCCAAGGATCGAGGTTAATTCTCATTATTATTTTCTGGCAATTACTCAGTCACAAAACTTTTCATGAGTAATGACAATGTACTTCTTATCAACTTTATTTCATCGTCAATACATCATACAAACATGGAATATCGATAAATTCCTCAAAAACCATGTTCTTCAAAATTATTTTTTTTTACTTTAGAGCCAGTAGGTTGAAAATATGGTTGACATAAATCCACAAAAAAAATAAAAAAAAATTGTCATCACGTGATATATAACTCCGATATTTTTCTAAGTGCAATAAGTTTATTTTTCTTGATACCTTTCATCTCATATGTATACAATTAATTGCGTGAGCTACGCTGAGTGATATTATTTATTATTATTTATTGAGTTATACATATATGTAATTAAAATTACCTCTGATCAGTTGTAACTTTAATTGTTCATTAAACATACAGATCAATGTATATAAAATTTTACTTTTCCACTTTTTTGAAATGAAACTGAATGAATCTTCATCAGCAAATTACTAGACTTCCATCATTCACACTCCTTATGATCCTTTATGAAATGATTATGCCGTTTAATTATTATATACAGGGTGAGTCTTTGACTCGTACAAATATTTTAACCGTAGATTCTTGATGTCAAAAGAAACACTTTTTACCTTTACAATTTTTTCCGAATCGGCTCGCTTTAAAATATACAGGCTGTTGAAACCACATAAAATGCTATTTTTAGTTTTATCTCACAAACGGTGAGAGTTTCATCGAATGAAATTAATTTCAGGATATAGTTTTTCATTTATTTGATTAATCTTTTTCGAACAAAAAATATCACCCACGTCTTCCAGTTTTTTATGACATTATGACCATTACGTGTACCATAAAAATACCAAAAATTCAAAAAATCTAACTCTTGCAACTAAGTTGGACACTATCTAATGAATATTTGAAAGTTTTTTAAAATTATGGTATTCTTCATATTTTCTCGTATAATGCGCTGTTTTCGAATAATTTGATGTTCAAAAATTAAAAAGTATCTGTGAAATTTGAAAAATTGGGTACTTTGGCTGAATAGAACACTGTTTGAAAGATCCACAGATGTGTAGTATCACAGATTTACACCTAGTTATTCTGAAGGTAATTTTGTTTTTCCAGGGGTGGCACAGCTCATTATGAAAACTTAAACTGGCTATATCTTTTTATCAGGGCTGAATCGGAAAAAATGGTATAGGAAAGAAGGGTTTCTTTTGATCTCAAGAATCTACTGTTAAAATATTTGTACGAGTCAAAGACAAGTGGTTCAACTCATTAAAAAAAAATTATATGATTTGCACCAACATGAGTTCTTGAACTACGACAAGTGTTTCGCTATCACAATAGCATCTTCAGGTGAGCGGAAGTAAACTTATGTTAGTGAAAATCATATAATTCAATATATGATTAATTAAAAAAAATCATCAATCAAATATATCCCAATATACATCCCTTGATCTTGCATTACTTCCGTTATCAAAAACTCACTTGAATTCAAGAGTAACATTTATATCAATTTATCTCCGATAGTTTTAGTTTCGAATGGAAGAAGATAAAGTAAAGTATTCTGATGAAATCTACCCTCGACAGAAAAATTCTGATCCTTTCAAACAGCCTTAAAATAATTGAAAATACTCGAGAAAATACTCAAATATAAACTCACCACTAGAATTCAGCAATATCGTTTGCAGACGTTCCTCAAAGTGTTCCACCATTAGACTTATGTGCGCACAATCTTGACATGCGCAATAATGAGTGAGTTTCCACCTGCACCAATGATAACATTAGTTTGTTCAGGAAACACTTCACAAGCACTTTTTGTTTGAAGTCTCTTTTCTTCTCCATCGTTCTCACGATACATTCAGGCTTTCAAGCTTATGGTTGGGACCAAACAAATTCTACACGCCGCAAAATTTTCAACTATTTATAACCTCCACTTTCACAATTAATTTACCCTATTAATCTTTGTCAAGATCAATTTACCAGAGAGTTGATTAATGCCAAGAAAACAAGGATTTATATGTTCAACATAATTTAATAACTACAATGAAATTTTCTAGATTTGCAAATCACTCTGATAAAAAATTCAGATATAACTAATATCATACCAATAAAAATTAACATTCATAAAATAAATTATCAATTGGGTTTGATTGAGAGGTACATCTTGCCTTTCAGCATTTGCTTAACTGGATTTATCCTCTTCAATATCTGCGTCATTATGTTTACTAGCTGTTCACTAGACAATCCAGTCTTCTTCGATTTGAATTTCTGCAGTAACTCGGTGGTTGTCATAGGTTTCCTCATCAGATATTTACGCACAGCCTCCTCTGTTATACCGGACTCGCTAAAAAAGATTCGAAAGTTTGATTGAGGATAATTTCATAGCAAAAAATATTTTAAGAATACTGAGTTCTGCATATACAGACTGGCCCATATAGTGGCAGGTTCACAATGAAAGCAATTCGTAATTCCAATGCCGTTTCAACGTAAAACGTAAATTTTTTTTGTCGGTATATTCTACATATAAAAGTGCCTAAGAAGGTTCAAGTTTCAGATCTGTAACTTCAAAGACAAAAAAGTTAGGAGAACTTTTCTAAATTGTCAAAATCTCATTTTTTGGTAATAACTCAAAAACGAAGAATCGTAGGAGTCTACGGTTTTCACCATTCTTTGTTTCTCTGAAATAGGGCTAGGAAATGTGTCATCTGTTTTTTACTAGCTCTTATAGTTCTCGAGATCCCCTCAGTAGACGACCAAATTTTGCCCAGCCTGTACATAATATTATCAGGACAAGTGGAAATATATCTACGACACGTTGGGATTAGTTGGATGTAGTTTTTTATACAGCACACTTTCCTATTTTTCGGTAAAAATCAATTATAATATGTCTATACAAGGAAATGATCGATCAGACCATTATATTTGGAATTTACATGAAATATTTCGAAATATCTCACTTGCCATAATTAATCTGTGTACCTTTTTGACATGGGCAACTTTTTTCAACAAATTTAATAGTTATGTTAGTTTAAACTAGAGATCATATCTTGAAAACTGTTCAAGATAAATGTATGATCATTTTTATGGAAACATTTAAGGCCTAAGATGAATAGTTTTTGAAATTATTTCGGGGCCTTAAATGAATAGTTTTTGAAATTCATTTTAGATCTAAAATGTTTCCATAAGAATGATCTCTAGTAAGACAAACATACCCATTAAATTTGTTAGAAAAAGTTGCCTATGTCAAAAAGGCACACAGACGAATTAAGACAAGCCGGGTATTTCGTAATCAGAATTTCATGTAGATTCAGAATGATATAAAATTACATATTGGTATTTGATTAAAATTATTAATTATTTGCATGGTGGTATAGAATTTCACAACTTCTGGAGCACCCTATAAAGTCAAAAATAATTTTAGTCTCGCTGATTTTGGTGTAACAACAAAAACTGACACTTTCTTCTATACTGAAATTATTCATTTGCAGAAACCAGGGCCAAAATGAAAAACTGGACAGACAACAAACCGACTTGAATTAAGTCTTACCTTGAGCCAGGTATTGAATTGAGATCAAGCTTCATCTTCTTATTTGCTGGACCCGCTAGAGCATCATTTATTATCTTCCTCTTGTTATCTGTTGGAGTTGCCGACCTTGAACTATTCTCACTGCAAAATGAAGACATTGTTTGAAAATTATAATTAATTCTTCAAGAACCAAATACCTGTTGACATCCTCTTTTTTGGCTTTCTTATCTCCAGGTTTTTTTTTTGACTCGTCCTCGGAACTGCTGTCTGAACTGAAGTCGCTCAGGCTCTCTGCAAAAAAAAAACAATTACTCCCAAAACTGTATTCATATCTGGGCTTATTCAATTTTTTACACAATCTATGCATGAAGTGATGATAGTAATCCAATTTTTCAGTTCACTTATAATTTTTTTATTCCTTATAAATAAATAAATGAATAAATACAAAAAATAACTTCTATTTCTGCAATTTCTCACCTTCTTTTTTGCCTTCCTTCTTGACCTCCTTCTTAGAATTTTTCTTTTTCTTCTTCTTATCCTTATCTCCCTTATCTTCTGATTGATTGTCACCATCTTTCTCCTTGTCTTCTTCTTCATTGCTCATTTCTTTGTCTGATTTATCGGAATCTTCATCTTCCTCATCGGAATTCAATAGCTTCTTGAGACCTTTTTCCTCAGCAACGCTATCTAGATTCGTGTTTTCTGGTTCACTATCAGTGCTGTCGCTTATATAGTCTAGTTCTCTGCCTTCTCCATCTCCATCATCAGAATCCTCGAAAGCTTCTTTGTCAGTGTCTCTTTTCTTTTTTTTCGGGGCATCTATAGAAAAAATAATATATCAAGTTCTTTATTGATAAAAGGAAACCTTCAACTTACTTTTTTTTCCTTTTACTTTTTTCTTATTATCCTTTTTATCTTCACCTTCTTCTTCTTTCACTTCATCATTATCAGAAGAATCATCATCTGAACTGTTCATCCATTCATCCATTTCAGATATTTTCAGTTCTTTGGACTTACTTGGCTTCTTACCCTTCTCTTCCTCATCCATTTCAGTTTCTTCATCACCCTTCAGCCTCTTTCTCAACATCAAAGAGAAAAAGTTCATATGCTTATTCCTCTTGCTGTATTCTTGTTCGGCTTCTTCAGCAGTCAGCGATTTATACCTTTGGATAGGCTGAAATTTGTACCATTCTTGTAATGGAAATGCTTCAATGGCACCATCTTCAGCATGTGTGAAGACGTAGTAGGCTGTGTTCTCAGATACACCGCCTTCTCTGATACCCTTGAATTTTTTGACTGTACTACCATAAGTTTTAAGAATCCAGGGTTGATCGTCTACTTTATACTTTTTAGCAATAATTCCTAATTTTTTTCTCCTTGCTTCCTCTTTAGCCTCCCTTCCGAACTCAGAACCAGCACCAAATCTTTCAATTTGAGAAAATCATAAGTAAATGCCAACATTTCTGTTTTTAGGAGGTTACCTCTACCCTCCATAAGCCAAACATATTTAAATCCTATTTTGCAACTTACTTAGGCTGTTCTTCCTCGATTCCTTTATATTCTCTCATGTTATTTTCTCTCTCCATTTTCACTTGTGTCCATTTTCCTATGTCGACATCCAGATTTCCATTGAATCTCATTACGTGATAACGTTTCTTTGAATTCTTGGGAACTCTGATAGAGTACTCCCTTACACTTGGTTGCTGAAAAGTATCAAAGTATGGTATGCAGTTTGACATTTCTCATTATTTGATAAACTTACTGCTTGAGAAGACATCAGGAAAAATATATATGCACAAACTGTAACTTATTTAAATGTGTTCGAAATCGATTTCAAGAATACTCAGTTCAGGACAACTTTCACAGATAACATAGCATGACAACTTTCTAAACACAACAGCTGTTGTCTCTAACCTAACCTTTTCAACTGACAGTTTATGACAAATGAGCTACCTACTACTACTAAACTATGATCTACGCTATTCTTTTCTTTTCTTATTCTTTTTCTTGAATATTTACAGATACTTAAATTTTTCACAGATATTTAAAACGACTCATTCACATGCAATCAACAAAAATAAACAAAATTTTGTTTTATTTGATCCATTTGAAAATGTAAACATGTTATGCTCTACTCAGAGGTTGTCTCTGGCTCTACTAGTGTAGAGCATTTGTGCTAAGTATGGTTTTCGGGGAAAAACTATTGTACCTAGTCTAAATGTCAGATTGCTAATTATAATTAAATGCTTTTATAATGATTTAATGATTGTTTTGTGATATTTTTTATCATAAATAGTAGTGGAAGCCCCTGAAATAACTCGTTTTACGTCATTCATCAAATGCTAACTAGTTAACCTCGGGTAATACAGGTAATTCGTCCATATTCTTATTTTAAATTAAAATTACAAATTACAAAAATGAATATATTGAAACCCAAAATTCAAGATTTCAGATCAATTGAATACATATGAAAATATGGTTAGTCCAACGACGAAAGAAGCAGAAACTCCCAGAAGCTATGTATCAGATGAAAAGGCATTGAAGAGGTTTGTGAGACAAATGATACGAAATCATCATTTTGTTGGTTCCTACTTAGAAAAAAGGTATGTGTCTCATTTGAGATGCTATAAGAAAATAATTAAAATTCCGAACACTGAAGAAATATTCATAGAAAACTTATTAATTATCAAACGCAGACTTGAAAATTTTTATCAAAGTACTAAATGGGTAGGAATTACAACTTCACATACCCCTGGAGCTCCAGAGGGATTTAATATATGGGTAGATATTGATGAGGAAGTACTTGGTAGATATAAGTTCTATGTAAAAGATGTTTCTTTTTCCTCAAATAAAGTTGTTTTAAAACTTGAGGTAATAAAGCCTTATGAAGGAACTCTGAGTTCAAGAGAATCTAGTAGCAATAAAACTAGTTCAGGCTTATTTGACAACTTAGAGAGTCTGATTAAAGACGATGATAATCCAATTCTAACCCAAGAAAATTTCAAAAACTCCATGGTTTTCATTTTTCTCTTAACTATCACTATCCTTACTGGATTTGGGCAAATAGTGAAGTTTATACTAGAGTATATATTGAAATTTATGGAAGTTTCCACTCCTATTATTGTAGCATTATTCAACATGATAAGTAGGATGTTTGGGTACCTTTGTTTTTTAATTGCATTTTTGTGGAGAGGTGGGGAACAACCAAAGTATAGATTCAACGATGTTGGATATAATCAAATAGTATATTATCAACCTACATATCCGTATGAAAATAAATATAAGGCTCTTCCATACAGGCAAAAAAGTTCAGTATGTATTACTGAGTTAAAAGAATAACTTCTAAATCGTTTTTTTTGAAATGGTATTTGTATTAACAGAGAAAGTGAAATCTATATATTATATTGGAAACTTTTTAATTCTCTATTCATATTAGTGGTTGACCGAATTATCGAACTGAATTCAAGATAGAATTTGATTCACATATTTTCTTACAAAAGATGATTATTTTTGGCAGAATGAAGGTATAACCTTCTGAATACTATAGACTTAATATATTATTTAGTATATAGTATATGCTGAATACTTATGTAATATGTACTAACAGTAAATAGTTGTACCTATCTGTATAAACGTGAAATTTTAGGTTTGATTTCACTCGATGATGAGTCTATTGCGTTGCATTTATTGAATTATATTGAGAAAAATCCAGATTATTTTTTAAATAGCATATGTTATCAAGAAAAATTGAAATTTGTTGACCAAAAATCTGATTTTTATATAGTATATGTATGCACATAAACCTATTTATGTCCATGACAAGTTATTTGACTGTGATATCTTCAGAGTACTATTTGCAACTTTTGGACTTCCATTATAAAACTTACTGGATGATTCTTGAAATACATATATGTAAAAATCTGAAGTTTGAATTATGTTTCCACAACCTGATTTGCATCGATTTTTAGAAAATCCTGTTAATAATACTGGTTACTTGACTTCTACTCAAACAGCCTGCACTTTTTCGGGTATTCTAACCGGTTTGGGTTGTCAAAGTCCTCGTTCCAGTTGTGATTGTCTTTGCTGAAAGGCTCATTTTATATTTCTATGAGAAAGGAGAAAAACGTCAACAGGTATGTCGAAATGCGAAAAATGGTTAACTACGGACCCTAAGGAACTCAAAGAGCCCTTTCACACGTACCTGCCCCCACCACAGCCCGAGCAATGACCCTACCTTGTATAAATACTCGGAAATATTATAATGCAGGTTCAAACTAATATACAGGGTGAGTCAATAGTGCTGGGAAGTTCTTAGAAATTTTGGACTACAAAGGACAATGATTCGAACTTTGGCGGACTCTAATTAACGCATAAGCAAAAGTAGTTTTTGACTTTCTAGTGGTACCAAACTGGTGAAAGATTATGCCACCTTGCTTTTTCAATATCATATTAAATCAATGAAACCTCTTCATTTCTGAATAATTTGAAGAAGACTTAATTGAGAATCATTGAATGAATGTATATGGATCAAAATTTTATGGGAGAATGATATTCTGAATGCTCATGACTGAATTATCGATTGAAAGCAAATTGACATTTATCCTTCAATCAAGCGTTGATTCCCCGATCCAGCTTTGTGAAACCAAGGTCGAATCTACACAAAATTCCTGCCAACCTACAGTTGGTCTGAAAGACACTGCTATTTTTTCAAAAAGACCTGGTTAGTGTCGTTATTATTGATTTGGCACTTGCTGCTGTAAAGATGCTGGGATTTTTCTTGAGAGCTAGCCAATATTTTTTGCCCTCTAACTTGAAAATAGGGGGGGGGGTTTCTTCCGATAGGTTACCTACAAAGTGTTTTGTTTCCCTGCTCTACAGCTACTTCCATGGTGAACGTTCTTTGGAGGTTATCTCTGTTATGCCAGGACTTGAGAAACCTGCCAGAAAAACTTGCCTAACAACTGAATCCCATCGATATACAGTCATCTAGAAGGCTTCTATAGAATCTTACTTCCCCATTCTACACTCCATTGATCCAAGGTACTGCCTGTATTTAAGTCTAACTAGCGTGGATAACTTGAGTGAAAAAAATGCTAGAGAAATGAGGCTGGGAAAGAGAAATCCCCATGAAAAATTTTTTTCCCTCCAAACAAAGATTAATGACTCTCAAGTGTTTTAAAAAACTTCATTGTCTAGACTCTATACCAAGAAATCAGGCAGAATAGGGTATTTTTATACATACGAAAAAAAAAACATTTCAGATTACTGAATTTTAATTATCCTATACAATAGTGAAATAAAAAATGAAATATCTGAATATGAGTGTTTGTGTATCGAAATATAATAAAAAACCGATAATATTAAAACATATTCTCAAGATACATTGTAGGTTTAGGGACTATTATCCTCAAAAACATATTGTGACTAGTAAAAATTATATCGAGTGCGAATTACAAATATCAAGACTTCCATTTACCCTCCAAATTTCATCATGACATGCTTTACATTTCATCTAACATAAACACAAACATATAACATTCATGTGAAACGGTTCTTTATAACTACCGATTGTCCGACTTGATAAGAATTATCTGTGTTTCTAGTGTGGAAATCTCATCAAGCTGACCCAAATAATGTATTAAATTTTCGACAATTACATCTCTTCAATGAAACATTTCACACAAAAACCTTTTCTATTCCTAAAATGTTTGGATGTAGATGTTACCCATTAAGCATAATGCAATTTTATAAATTGTCTGGTTTGTCATATCCCACTTTCCATGTGTTCAAGGTTCTCTCGCCACTTTCAAAAAAACATTTGGATAAACAATTATCATAATTTCAAACTGACAATTCAATGTCATCTAGACTTACATGGTTCGAAAATTATTGATATCTGATATTATTTAATTGGTCTAACTTTTTCATTGATATGCCACAATTATTTGGTTTTTGAAAATGGCAGTCAACTTTATTGATGATTATGCAAATTACTTGGTGGTTCTCAATGAACGTAAATATTTGTATAGGTGATTAACACCCAGCATAATCGGTGCATTGCTTGATTGCATGTTAAACAACTAGCTCAATAATGATAGTATAAAGACCAATAGGCAAAATTACCAAAATATGATTTGTTCTTGTAAAATAGCTATGTTCCTATAAAATTGGCAAGTGCATCTTCAAAGTGTGAAGATTATGCAAGGTAAGGGAATACGTAAATTATTCTCATCACAACAAGTGATCCCTACTCTATTTACCGCAAATAAAATACTGTATAATATGGAATCTAACCTCAAAAACTTGCTAGTGTTATTAACTTGCAAGTTTGTCATGGCCGTTATTTTGAAAAATAATCTCAAAGAAATAGTAGAGTGAGGTTTTATATAGTCTTTGAATTAAGTAATGATAATAATAATATCAGCTGGAAAACCCCTCAATATCATTATTATATCATTACATTGATTTTGGAGCATGTAGTTAGGTTTTCAATAAACACTTAATTTTCAAAGAAATCAACCTCTAAAATAATTAATTTTCATTGAGCTTTCATATTTGGTGTCCCGAAAAGAGGACTAGCTGAAACATATTATGTCATAACTTAATTTAGAGACTATATGAGTATTTATGTTTCCAGGCAAGAAAAAGGTTACCTACAGATAACCCGAATGAACATTAAATCAGTCCTAATAATCTTTTGACCGAATTCGTAACATTATGGACCAACAAATCGTACAAATCCCACCATCATACAAAATAAATTAGAAAAAACCCGAGAAATGATCGAAATCACCATCGCATCAGCTAAACGATTAAAAAAATTAAAACGACATATCATCTTTAGGTATTCCCATCCCAATAAAATCGAGTGGAGGTGAAATCCTTAAAAGAGATCGTTGTCAATAGCATGGTGCAAATCCTTCACCAGCCTTCCAAGTGGTTCCCTGTAATCGGAGCTTCTGTTGAAAATAACATCCAAAAATTGTTCGTTGCCGAAAAAGTTGAACACTCTGTTTATGCGTGCTATACTGTTGGGTGATAGGTGAATTTGCGCAATGCTCATAACAATGTTGTGGCACTCTGTGATGCAATGAGTTAGGAATATTCTATCGTAGGTGAACTCCATGTCGTAGAAAGTAATGATATTCATTGCGAGACCCCTCAGTTTCTCCTTCAGAACGATCAGTCTTTCCTTCTGTTCAGGGTCTAATAGTTGGTTTTTATACAGAATTGCGAATTTGATAACTGTTTTGATGATGTTCTTGATCAACTTTTCTGATTCTTTTTTGTCGCTCGACTGAAACAATAGAGATAACAATGAAAATGGATAACGTAAATAAATGAGGTTTGGTGGGAAAACTTAATTACATAATATTTTCCATTCACTTTTGCAAAAAGCAGTTGGTATAGGTACTACGAAAATATAAGGTTATGACGCTTGTCAAAACATTTTTGGATTTTGAATACATAAAGAACTGCATAGTACTTAGGTATGCATTTCACACAATGTGAATTCACTTTGGAAAAAAAAATTAATTTGAGAATATGTGATGAACATAATAAACGTTTATACAGGGTGAGTCTCTGACTGGTACAAATATGTATTGTGACAATAGATTCTTGAGGTCAAAAGAAACGCTTGTTTCCTTAATCATTTTTTCCGAATCGGGTCGGATTAAAAGGTACAGGCTGTTGAAAAACCATAATGTAATGTTATTTTTAGTTCTATCTCACAAACGGTTTTATCGAATGAAATGAATTTCGGAATATAGTTTCTCATTTATTTGATTAATCTTTTTCGAACATAAGATATCACCCACGTCTTCCAGTTTTCTCATTATGACCATTACATACCATAAAAATAACAAAAATTCAAAGAAACCAACTCTTGAAACTAAGTTGGACGCTATCTAATGAATATTTGAAGGTTTTGTAAATTGAAAGTATTCTTCATATTTTCTCGTATAATGCGCCGTTTTAGAGTAATTTGATAGTCAATAATTATAGAGTATTCGTGAAATTTGAAAAATTGGGTACTATGGCTGAATAGTATCTCTTTAAAAGATCCACAGATATGTAGTGTCACAGATTTCGCTAGTTATTTTGTTTTTCCAGAGGTGGCACAGCTCATCATGAAAACTTGAAATGGCTATATCTTTTTATCAGGGCCGAATCGGCAAAAATGGTGAGAGAAAAAAGTGTTTCTTTTGACCTCAAGAATATACTGTTGAAATATTTGTACGAGTCAAAGACTTGCCATGTATAAACTGATCGAATGATTGAAGGGATTTCTCATTTATGTACTTATTTGCATTGAAAGTACAAGAGATCAGTGTTTAAATGTATTTATTTGCGCTATGAAATAAAATTAAATTATTGACACATAATATGCTGATGCTTGAGAAGAATTAATGTTCGTTATCCTCTTGGACACTTAAATTGGAGACGTCAGTTTTGATGAATCCAAGTTTCATCTAGGAACAGAAACCTGAAATTTTCAACGCATACGTAGTTGAGTAATAATAATTTTTAAAATTATCACTGCAATCATTTTTTGTCGCACACTTTACTCACAATCTGCCTGATAAGATTATGGATGTAGCCAAGTTGTTCATACTTAGATGAAACATAATATAAATTTACTTACGGTAAACGAATATGTTCGATACCGTTAGATAAATCCTAGATTTCAAAATATAAAGGTTACTATTAGAATGAGCATATTTCAATTCAGAGTAACAGTTCCTGATCCTGTTTTTTTTTCTTTTTGGCAAGCACTTTTGGAATTTTTGCAGCGTAAACAAATAGGAACTGGTAAATGGTTGTGGCAACGTCGTTTTGACCTTAACGAGATTTCATGTGTCCCAACCTTACTCCCTTCTAGTTACAAAAACATAAGAAAATTATTTCATAGCCAACCGACTGCTTTCATAAAAGTGAAAGTACCTAATTGCAAGTTTCGCTTGTTCTAAACCTATTCTAACTTAATAAATTTCCAGTATTTTCAAAAAAAGGTGTAAATAATAGCCATCTTTAAGCAGAGATCCAACTCAATTTCTTCACCATGTTACCAAGATGGTGGCTGGCATTGTATAGCCATATCCATCAAGTAATAAGTACATCTTTTGTTAATATATCAAAGTGGATATGAGAAAAATACCTTATCTATTCTAAGAACTTTAGGATATGTATAATAATTATAATGAATAATTTGTTGCTGGAATACTCACAAATTTTTTTGCGATTGTGTATAAATTATCCAATAGAGATGTCGAATACTCATCTAAGAAGAGGCTGGACATATTTTTGCCAGACATCTTGGATAAAAGTTTCTTTTGAGCTCTCAGACTGATGTCGCGGGCTCTGAAACCGCCTTCTGTCATAACTGAAAAAAAAAACAGTCGTTCATTAAATTTGAGACGAAAAGAAATTCGAAAAATCCCTTATATCTCGAAAGTCCTTACACAATATGTAAATTTTCAGCACAAAATTATTAGGTCTTCATAAACGTCTAAGATCGCGGTGAGAGTCAAGTACTTAAAAGATCATCACAGGGTGTCAGTTTTCTCTATTTTTTTTTCTTATGATTTGAAAGCCCGCGACTCAAGTATTTCAATTTTTCAGATAACCCCTCATTAATGTAGTTTGTACACTGGGCCCCTGGGCAAATCACCCTTTTCTCACTTGACATGACACTGAATTTAAGGATGATTGAATATTGAATTGATAAGGCCGATACTTGACGAAAATCCATAATTGAACTAAAAAACTGAAAGAACTTCTTCAAATCATTCCGTTCTTTGTATAACATTTCTGAGTTTCAATGCCACTGCGAATCTCTTTTATCTTTTCAGATAATGAGTTTTTTCATTGTGAAGCATCCTCTTTGTTGCAGGCTTGAGTTTTATTTGATGCAGTAATGATATCAGTTCACTCCCACTAGGTACATAAGATTAATCATCGTCAAAGACAAAATGAAAGGATTTCCTTTCCGACTAGATTAAACAACAATGCATCAAACATACATTCATGGCATTGAACTATTCGAGAATAATAAGTCACAACAGTTCAACCAAACCATTTTATCTGTACTGAAAAACTGCAGCATAATTGAATTCCTCAATAACTGAAGGCAGAAAAAATATTTTTTATTTTCGACTACATCAATTTCTGAATTAATGTCCAAGAAGAAAAAAGAGGAGTTTATTTTTCGTTTTGAAGCCTTTCTCAAGTTTCACCTCTTTGTAATCAGCAGAAATATAACTCGATATCTCCTTCATTGTCGAATTTATAAGGAAATTTGGCAAATGCCTAACAATTCTTGTAATCCTGAAGTATTATCAGAAGAACCTTAAAAAACAGGCCCCTGTATATAGGGTTGATTTCAGATATCATTTAAGGGAAGAATTTTATGGACATTTTGAAATATTCAACTGAATGGCGACATTTTTTAATTGACAACGATAAATTGAAGCAATCATCAATATTAGGCAGCCATAAATTAGGTTCATGACCGTGCACTAGAAATAAAACGAAAATAGCGGAAAATGAAAAAAAAAATCATACTATACCTTCGGGATTCATGCTTTCCATCGGTATCCAACTGATAATGTACACAACAACTAACAGAACTTCTCAGGCCACACAACAATAAGAAATCAAAAGATCCTAGAATGAGAGAACAGAACTGGAAATTAAAAAACGCACATACGGTGCAAAAACGGTCCTTTTTTCAAAGGTTGTTAAAAACATGACAATACAATTAACAATCTACCACGCCAGAGAAACTTGGAATAATAATTATGATAACATTGGAGGGTTTCCGACAATTAAATTATTGTGGTAGATTGGCAAGTATTTTCAGTGATAATGGAATATGTGAGTAATGCCATACATACATACACAGCGCGACATCAGAAATATACAGATAGTTTCATTCATATCTATAAAAATACCGGAAACGCCTCAACAAATAGGAGATTTGTTATCTCGTTTATTTCTCATTTTATTGATTTAATCAAAAAAAGGGAAATATTCAGGAAAATTATGGTATAACAAATTCAGTTTTATTTCTGATAATGAACTTCAGGGAAAAATGAATGTTTCATTACTCAATTTTCTACCCTCAAAATAAAGTTACTCGCAATTTTTTTTAATTCGTTTTTTTCTAAATTTTCAAAACGAAAATAATTTATCTGTGCCTTTTCGATGTAGGCCACTTCTTTCAATAAATTTCATGGTTTTAACTAGAGATCATACATTCAAAACCGTTCTTGATCAATATATGATTTTTTTATTGAATTCCCGAAGTGTTTTCATATCAATTTCTTCAAATGCGACGCGCTGAACTTTATCTGGTGAGTGGTCTTCATTTTTATGGAAGCATTTCAGCGCTAAAATGAAATTTAAAGAGTATTCATTTTACACCTAAAATGTTCCCATAAAAATTAAGAAAAAAAAAAACCAAACGTCTTAATCTTCGTATTTTGTGCGGAAAATGATCTGAAACGATTTAACACGACAAACTCATGAGCCTAACCTTTTCAACGATTTAAACACCCCGAAAACCCAATGTAATTTTTTTAAACGAAAGTAAAATAAAATTCCTGGCAAAAGGTAGATTCCTATAGCTGTAATTGTTCCAGTTTCCAGTTGAAAATACTATTCTTGGAAACCGCCCGCTTTCTAGATTTTCAGGTCAATATTCGACTAGTAACATGTGAATCATCCAGTATAAATACGTCAATCCTTTCGCTCTCAATTTCATTTTCTTACTGCAACAACATTCTGAAGAATTTGTACTAACTTAATCTGACAAATATTTAAAACTATTTATATTTATCCCGAAATCGATATTTAGAAATAGCCGAGTACATAGTAGAATATACATTCATTTCGAGTACAGAAACATCGTTTCATAGAAACAGGAAGAAATAGGAGAAACTAGAACTCTCAATCATATAATAAGTCTTGCTTAGAAATAGATAGTTGGAACTTGGAAATAAGCTAGTTTCGTTAAAATATGCGCTATTTTCCTAGTGGACTATTGATTTGTGAAAACGAGACATGCTTCAATGTCATAGACATAGAGACATGGACTGAGCAATGCCAGCATGAAATTGGCTATTTATTAGAAAGAGAGAAAAGCTCGTCGGGATATACCTTTCTCTTTTTTGTTCACATAGAGGTGAGTGTAGACCAATCAAAATTCTAGAAAAAGACAACTGCATTCCCGACGTGTTTTTCTCTCTGTCACTTTTTTTGACCGTATTTCATGCATAGATATAAAGGGAAGGCACAGTCCATGTCTCTATGTCTATGTTCAATGTATTTTGCGTAACGTGTAACCTTGATACAAGCATAAGCTACTTTTGATCCAGCTTTCCACTGCTTACTTGACTGTCATAATAGCCGATCAAATGGAGAAGGCAATTTAAATCGGGAAAGAAAAAACTTCTTTGAGTCTGGTTTCCGATAAAAAAAAAGAAATGGAGAACGTACTGATTTTTTATTTGTTTTTCGAAATAAACATGTGTCAAAACTGAAATTTCGGGGGGATTTATTGATTACTCTTCTCTTATCAGAAATTTGCAATGACAACTGAATTTCTGTATATTTCTGATGGAGAAAGGTGGCAACAAGCAAAAGCTAGCATTTTTAAGTAACAAATATATTTCGGCTTTTTGGTATGACTTTATTGCGATACTCACATAGACATTCGCTGCATTCTGCACAGACGCACTGATAAATTAACCAAGCTTCCAAATCAACCATAGACATCTTCAGGAATTCTATATGGTATCACAATCTGAAACAATAAACACTCAATATTATGCTTGAATAAGAAATGGGACAAAGTGACGTGTATTTTTATCGACAAAGAAAATATTTCATTGTAAAATTATTCATAAAATATCACATATTGACAAAATTTGCTTAATAATTTTTACTAGTGATTGTTTTGTTACGAACGACCTTGAGTACGCCCCTTTCGCTTCTGGCAGAGGTGAGATCTCCCCAGATACCTCTCACCATTTTTACAATAATGCCTGAAACCCATACTTGAATACTGCTCAAATGAATAGAGCTAGTATAGGCATGGTCCAAGCAGGTATAAAGCACCTGGATAAAGCTCTCAACGAAAGTCAGAGTGTTGTAATATGGCGTTTAGTACTTTAGTAGCCGAATATACGAAAACAAGAGAAGTGCAACATAACGGCAGCACCAAACACATTTGTCCAACAAACTTTGAAGTAGAGCTAGGAAGTAGAAAGATAATTATAATGTCGAGCCAATGGGTTGAGTATTTCACGGGAATTCTACCTGTACCTCAGCTCAGAAGGCCTTGGAGGGCTCCAAGGATTATAGACCAACAGGGTGGCTCATTCTCTATCTGCGTACATTGGACAAATGTACGCCATCCATGTATGAGCCATCCTGTTGGTTTATAATCCTTGGGTGGGCTTAACCGTTAACAAGAAGAACTAAACTCACAACTAATTTAGAGTGGGGTCAACATCACACATATTGGGATATTAGTAATTGGTCGAATGTCAATCAACGACAACAAGGAGCAACGACATTAACAATAAACAAAGAAGAGAAACAGAAGTCGAAAGAAGCCCATTTGATGGATATCTGAAGGTGTAAATAAGTCTCGAGATCTTCCAGAATTTTCCATCAAGGCACTTGAGCCTGGATACATGACCTAGAAGTCATAATATCATAAGGAGAATTGTAAGAAGACGTCAAGGAAAAATTCTATGGTCCTCACTACATACATCAGAAGAATACAAATTACGGTTCATCACAAACCAAACGACGCAACATCAACACAAGAGCGGTCTGAAGAAGAACTTAATCCCCCCGAAGCTCAGTTATTAAGTGCATTCCGTCTCGTGGAAAGCATTCCGCCTTATTGAATAATTTGGGAATTCAGGTCGTTTGGAATATTCCGAACGCGGTCTTCTCTCTTCGATGCTTGGCGACTCTATGTGTCTCTTCCTCTTTCCTTCTGCCAATTTGTGAATGTTTCCACAGAGACCGGGCACGTTCCAATACGTCGCTCTTTATTTCGACGCGTTCATTCGGAAGCTCCGAGGTCGGGTCAAGGCCGAGCCACACGTTTATTCGTGCACGAAACGATCATTACGTTCTGCGTCGATCGAGATGAAAGAATTGGATAACGTCGATTTCGTCACTACTGACGTAGGACATCATTATTGTCGATGAGCAGGATTTCCTTTTTCTGGGGTGAGCCTGATGTTTTCTAGGTAAAAAACTCGATTTGTGTCTTTGAAGGGTTAGATGGGTTCTTCCATAGGAGTGGATTTTCAAGCTATCTCAACGGTATAGAAAGCCTCAAGATGAAGGCTGTCAAGATCTGTGGACGTGGTAAATTGTAGATTTCGACTATACTGCGACATCAAGAACTATTGTGCTTCCACTAAAGTAAAGAACTTCTCGCCATAACGTCTTTTACAGCTAGTCCTCCAGTTCCAGAGTTCTAACGAACTCCAGTATCTGGAATGGCTTCAAGGTTACCTCGGAGGTTACTTGCTTTTCCTTTCGTTAGCTAGCAATGGCGAGGCATTGTATCCTCAGGTGCATCTTCCTCCCCAGAACCTGCACTCGTCAGTTTCTACTAGACCCATTCTCATTAGGTGCTTCCTGAGAGGCAATGCCCTGTAAAGAATCCACTGAGAAGGTGCTGGATCAAGATCTTAGACTAAACAAGTTAGTTCTGTGATCAAAATAATTCTTACATCCAGCACTTTGAGGTGCTCTCCTAAATCTCAAATTTATTCTACAACTGAAGGTGTTCTCAATGATAATTATTTTTATCAGAATTATGCATCCATATGTTATCAATAGTTTTTCTTTTGTTTGATTTTCTACACTCGATCGCTATGCAACGCGAAACACGCAATTTGACCCAAGAGGAATGTGCCCAAGCGGTAGTTTTGCGAGAAGAAGGGTGGACATACACAAGAATTGCAGAAAGGTTTGGAGTTTCCCATACAAGTGTGTCCAGAATGTTGCAGCGATTCAGGGAGACGGGTATGAATGTCCGAAGACCAGGACAGGGTAGACCACGGGTAACAACTGCCATTCAAGAACGTTACTTGAGAGTTTCTTCGTTGAGACAACGGTTTGCAACCGCTCACCTCCTTCAAATTCAGCTTGAGCAAACTCATGAGGTGCAAATTAGCACTCAGACAATAAGAAATCGCCTCAGAGAATATGATTTAAGGCCTCGTGTCGCGGCAAGAGGCCCAGCTCTTACCCCAGCCCATCGAAGGACGCGTTTGGATTTTGCGAGAGAGCATATCCATTAGGAAGAGGCCGATTGGGAAAGAGTTCTCTTCACAGATGAGTCTAGATTCTGCCTCTACCATTGTGATCGACGTTCCCTTGTATACAGACGTCCACATGAAAGATATGCTCAGTGCAATTTCCTGAATACTACTGGTTTCGGGGGAGGATCGATTATGGTATGGGGTGGAATATCTTTGACTGCTCGCACAGACCTAGTGGTCGTTGATAATGGAGCTATGAATGCTGATAAATATATAAGGAACATTCTTGAAGAGCACGTAGTGCTATTTGCCTCATACGTCGGTGAAAATTTCATTTTTATGGACGATAATGCCAGACCCCATGCGCGCATCGTTCAGGAGTACCTTGAAGAGGTTGAAGTCTCTCGAATGGAATGGCTAGCAAGAAGTCCAGATTTCAATCCGATTGAGCAGGTTTGGGAGAACCTCAATAGAAGGCTGAGAAGTTCAGAAAATCATCCAGCTACTCTTAATGACTTAGGAATCCAACTCGGAGAAATCTGGGAAGGATTAGATCAGAACATTTTAAGATCACTCATTTTGAGTATGAACCGTCGTTGCCGAGCTGTAATTAACGCAAGGGGTGGAAATACCAAGTATTAAATCACTTATCAGCATTTCAGTATTTTGAAAATTGTTCATTTCTCTTCTTTTGCATAAGATTCGGTAAAATCTTGAATTTCTCTTCCATTTAATGTGTCTTGTTTCGTTAAAAACCTTGCCGAGAGAACATAAAAAATAAGTTATAAAGT
Organism: Coccinella septempunctata; assembly: GCF_907165205.1. NCBI lineage: Eukaryota > Metazoa > Arthropoda > Insecta > Coleoptera > Coccinellidae > Coccinella > Coccinella septempunctata. Next base: position 22,319,220 of record NC_058196.1, read on the forward strand.
CAATGTAGAGTTAAATTTCATTAAAATTGAGATTTTCAAAATGTGCGTTAATTTTTTTTGAGCACTGTATTTTCCTTAACTATTAGGACTATGGCGTCAACATAGCCTGTACTTTCGAAGCCAAGCTCTGTTGACCTATTATTATAATTATTTGAATCGGGGTCGTTGTGGCTCTATTAGCCTTTCGGGAACTGCGACCATGCAGATCTTTTGTTCTCTACCCTACTCATTCATAGGAACCCAAGGAGGTCGTCAATGGTGTTGATAAAACTGACAACATCCTTAGGGGTCTTAGCCGTTACCTCGTGAGTATTCAGGACCGGTTGCCCCATATGAGTGGTTCTTAGGTCCGCCAGCTCTGGACACTTGCATACCATGTGTTCAGCTGTTTTTGCTTCTGATCCACAGAGCCTACAAATCTCATCTGCTGACTTACCCATACGGTACAAATGATATTTGTACCAACAGTGCCCAGTCAGCAGTCCCACCATCACCCGAAGCTCAGCTCGTGTCAGCTTTAGCAGCTTTCTGGTATAGGTCGATAAAATTATCACGAATTTCTTTGGCTGAGTAAGTCCAGGAGTGTTTCTCCAGAGGGTTAATTTGTTGTTCAACTCTCATTGTTGGACCGCTGCCTTGTATTGGTATTTTCCAAGCCCAGGTCCAGCAGGTATTAACTTTGATGCTCTTTTTGCAAGTTCATCGGCTTTCTCGTTTCCTTTAACATCACAGTGCCTTGGTACCCATAGTAAAGTCACTTTGTTGTCTCTGGCCAGTTGCTTTATGTTATTAAGGCACTCCCATGTCAGCAGAGATCTCTGGCAGTTTGATTCCAGGGACTTCAGCGTGGCCTGGCTGTCCGTCATGATGGTTGCGCTCCTTTGAGGTTCATTTTAGGACACTCCTGAGCGCCTACGTAAACAGCCAGTGTCTCTGTCTGGGAGGGTTCACCTCCCAGGGCTTTAGAAATCCTCAGTGTAGGTTCATATACGTCAATGCCGGTGCCCCGTTTCTGATTTCCGTAGACATATGAAGCAGTTCATCTACTACAAGGCTATAAAAGAGGATACAGGGTGTTTTCAAAGGTGAGGCTTTTTTTTGACAGAAGGTAGAACTCATCAAAATAAGTCGAGACATGGACTGAGCAATGTCAGCATGAAATTGTCTTTTTTATAGAAAGAGAGAAATGATCGTCGGGCATTTACCTGTTTCTTTTTTGTTCACATAGAGGTGAGTGTGGGCCAATCAAAATTCTAGAAAAAGACAACTGCATGCCCGACGTGCGTTTCTCTCTGTCACTTTTTTTGACCGTATTTCATGCAAAGATATAAAGGGAAGGGACAGTCCATGTCTCTATGTCTATGGGCTGGACAATGAATGGTTCAGTACCAAGTTTATCGGTTTAAAAGGCATCAGGTCACTTGAAGGAATAATAATTGTTGTATCGTACAATTTAGGGTGAAAATAAAAATGTAAAAAATCGAGGCAGTTTCTTGAAAGTGCTTATGTTATGTCAAGATTTTTATAGCGGAATCAGGTTGGTATTTGTGAATGAACAGTGATCTAGAAACCTCGAGAGAGACCTCTTATATGTGAATCTATGCATTGAGCCACTGATCGACGATAATTTGAGTTTTGTCAAGAAGATGTATCTTCTTGGAATTTCGTACTGCTGTTTATGTCCTTATTTAAACGTAGAAATTGGAAACTATAGGTCCTTTCGTTTGCATAAAAAGTGCAGCACTTTTCTACACTCGATTTTAGTATTCGTTTGCTGATTGAATTTACACCAGTGTAGGGGAGGCGTAGTTTATCTACATCTCCTTTTGACTATGTGTACATAAACTACCCTGGTATAAATCAAATCGAGTGTAGAAAAGTGCTACACTTTTTATGCAAACGAAAGGACCTATTATTGTATTATATCAATACTGGATGCTGATTAATATGCTCTGAATTCGAATGCTTTTCTAAGTTATATTTATAAATTTATTCATATTCCAGTTCTGATATTGAAACTACAGAAATTATTGAAGCTCTTTTGTGACCAGATATTAATCTGCGTCTGGACTTTCAAGACCTATTAGGATGTCAATCATTCTTGAATGGACTATAGATTTAGCTCCTTGATAAAAAATAACTACAGAACTATAGTCTATCCAAATCCGAGAGGCCAGCGTAAACAAACTGACTAACGCGTGATATTATTTAAGGTACTCCTCTTATTGGTCAAAGCTTCAGGAACGCCATGTTTGCAGGTGGGAGTAATGCAGAACCGCATTACGTTTGATTCATTGATTGTATGCGAATTGTTGTGCAGAACTGCAGAGATCATTCATTGCTTTTTCTTTCGTAAATTGGTTTATAGTTGTAGCAAGTTATTCAAGTTACAAGCATTTAAGATAATGTCAAGTACTGATACTGCTGAGGAATCGCGTGTTGACTTAAGTCCTCCAAAAAAGAGACGTCTGAAACGACACTTCAGTGCCGAGATATGATTTTGAATACTTATAAAATTGAGATTATTCAAAATGCAGGAATGTGTTTAAAGGACGTAGAACTCCGAGTTGCTGAGAGACTTGGCATTGGAGCTCGAAGTGTTAGGAGAATTATTTCCGAATACATAAATTCCGGTGTTCTATCACAGCCGGCAACAAATCAAAATCGGACCACCAAATGGAAGTCCTTATCAGATTTCGATAAAAATGTAATACGGCGAAAAGTTCACGAGTTTTTCTTCAGAAATGAACACCCGACTATAGAGAAAGTATTAAAAATAGTTAATGAAGACTCGAACCTGCCAAATTTTAAGAAGAGTACCTTCTCTATAATATTGAAAAAACTTAATTTCAAATATGGACGTCGCAAACGCAACAGTTTTTTAATGAACCGTGACGACATTAAATGTTGGAGAAGAAACTATCTCACGAAAATTAGGACCTTCCGTGATGAAAACAGGAAGATTTACTGCTTGGATGAAACTTGGGTAAATGCCGGTCATACTAAATCCAAAGAGTGGACCGATAAAACAGTTACATCTTCTCGGCAAGCGTTACTTGCTGGATTATCTACTGGATTAAAAATCCGTCTGGGTAGGTCTTGAATTTTGAGTTTAACCCTCGGTTTCATAAAGCTTGATCAGAGAATCAACGATCGATTGACGGATGAACGTCAATTAGATTTCAGTCGATAAGTTGGTCATAAGCCTTCTGAATATCATTCTTGCACCAAATAATTATCTATACACCCCCATTTGATGATTCTCAACTGCTACTCCTCCAATATATTCGGAAATATGAAAGTTTCAATGATTTCCTTCGGGAAATCGAATGCCAAATCGTTGATCGAGCAATCAAAGTTTTGTGAAACTTGATGTAAGTACCTTTTAGGTGGAAAACAATTTCAACATTCTTTTTCAAATGAAGTGAATATATTTTTCCAGGCAAAGGGCAAAGAATTATAGTGTGTCATATTGGCAGTGACACTGATTTTTTAACTGGAGGACTCTGGACTTTCCAATCCAAAAAAACTGGTGACTACCATGAAGAAATGGATGGTCAGTCCTTCGAAAAGTGGTCGAGGGTATACTTCCTAAATTGGAGGAAAATTCTATAGTAGTTTTAGATAATGCTCCTTACAATTCAAGGAAAATGGAAAAAATTCCTAATTCACAATTCAGAAATAGTGATATCCAACAATGGTTGAGGGAGAAAAATATTGATTTCACCCCTGACCTCATAAAAGCGCAATAGTTGCAGATAGTCAGGCAGAACAAAGAAAACTTTGAAAAATACATCGTGGATGAAACCGCAAAGGCCAAAAATATTACTGTACTTAGATTACCGCCCTACCACTGCGAACTGAACCCTATTGAATTGATTTGGGCCGATGTCAAGAATTTTGTGGCAAATAAAAACACCACATTTAAAATGGCTGACGTCCAAAATCTTTTTCAAGAGGCTCTCTCACGGGTTACTTCCGAAAGATGGAGAAAGTGCGTGAAACATGTCAAACAAAAAGTTGAGGTAGACATGTGGAAACTGGATAATATTATGGATGATATAACAACAGTCATCGTCAACTTAGAGGAAAGTTCTGCATCTTCTGACGACACTACGGGGTAGTCACTTTTACAAAAAAAATATTGTTACACATTTACCTATATACATAGTATTTATTAAAGTGAGAACTTTAGATTAATTGTTCATTACTGAGACTCGTAGATAAGCATACATATTTTTCACCGGAACTGGAACACTCAAAAAGTTTTAAAATATAACGCTCTCGGAATTCAATTTATTAGTACACCTCTGCGTTATCACGTTCTTGACGCGTGATCATTGCATGCTGTAATGTTTACCGCTGGCCTCTTGGATTTGGATATACTATAGATATTTTGTTGAGTTACCTTCAAGTGTTAAAAATTTTCAGAATTTATTTTCTCACTTTCATGAGCTACAATCAATAGTGTTTACCGTTATGAAAAAATGTCCAAGTCAAATTGTTCATAATAATTTGAGTGTCATCCATTTAATTTCGTAATTATTTGTAGTGCTCTAATATAAACTGCGGCCATGACGCAATTAAAAACCTCAGCTAAAATAATATATTGTGCGGATGTTGGCCTATTTTCAATTCCATACCTTTGTCGACGGATGTTGATCTAAAAGAGAGATGAAATGATTAAATGGATATGCGAATTGTCACCAAACCAAGCAGGATTTTGGTTCACGTTTTGCTTCCCTATTGGATGATGTTTTTTTGTAAGTACCTTGAGTTGCAACAAGCAACACCCTTATTTCCAACCTCTGTTCGAGATGATTCCTCGATATTTTTGTTCCTTCTGTTCTTTCGTTCATAATGTTAAAACGATAAAACATCTGTCGTTCCTGACAGAATAGAAGAAAGGGATCTGGCGCACTTTTTCAACGTACATTTTCACCTGTCGCAACAGACATCGGGCGCCAAAGCGATGGAGGTTCCCACATCAGCTCGAAATATTTTAAGTTTGTACCGAGTTTTATACTTCCAGTCTAGTCACGTTGATTTTTCGATGCAATCGCCGCCAATGGTTTTTGGTGCCAATCGAAAATTCACAGTCGGTTACAGAAATTGGATTGTACGAAATAATGAAATAATATTCACCAGACGCATGTGTCTCTATGGAACCTTAAAACTGTTCACATTCCTTGTTATTTAGATAAAAAATACTATGGGATTCTGAGACATAAGTATGCCGTTTATTTAAATAAAAAATTACGAATTCGCTTATTTGAACAGGATTACACACGTTAACTGCGCGGCTATATCCTCTCTAGTAGAGGGTACCTAAGTTAAAGACAGGAATGCGAAATTCTCTCATTTCCTAAAACTACACCGAAATAATCAAAATTCCCGCAAAAATACAATTTTGACGGCTCTCCAAAACACAGAATTCATGAACATAATTAGGACAGGTTATGGGCTTCTTCTATGTTATTTTACTTTGTGGCTTTCAGAGGTTACAGACAATAAGATATCTTCTTATTTGCAGACTGAAGTTGGGGCCGATCACAGAGCGAGTTGGAGTCATGCACAGACCCAATATGTATGTCTATGGGGTCATACTAATGTTTTGTGGGTGCGATGTTTTCGAATGATTTTCATAAATCCTTATCAATTTTCTATGATAATGTATTTCAGAGAGATGATATGAAGGTCCTATAAGATAGAGAACTGACCTATTTCCATAATATTGACAGGTACAATTGAATGTTTTGTGATCATAAATGGCTTATTTTCCCCTCAAGTGAACATACATATCCTATATACAAGTGAAGTCATTCCGAAATGCCTAATGGGAAGTTTTTCCACATAGACACACAGTAAATCTATGGTTTTTCTATCAGTGGAAAAGTATCGTTTTTCTAATTGTGCCGCTCGGTTCCATTAATCATTTATCAATCCTTGAAACTGTGTGCGCTCTCAGATATAGGTGATATGATGAAAAAAATGATATTGTGCTTTCAAGGCAAGTTTTGACATCATTTGGCAGTTTTTTTCTTGTTTTGTTCATTATATTAATTGTTACTGGAGTTAAACATTTACATATCATTTCATGTTTTCTTTCAATGTACAATATTGAAATTTCTAAAAGTAAGAAAGTGTCGGATCATGGAACTGTATGATTTTGTGCGTCAATCATGAAACAAGGATTTTCCCTCTTTTAATTGATAATAATGAATCAATAATAAATCAAAAATTCAGCGCGAAGTAAACACGGTAGACACTGGCTCCGACCGACAGCCGAGTATCGGAGTTTCGTTTTCATCAATTTCGATTTCGTCTTCACCCGTTTCATCCCCTCATTCGTGCTTCGGGGTCATAGGGTTACCTGGGAAACCTCCTTATAGGGTTGAATTCAAAGCGTCGAATGATATGCCTTCCCATTGACCCTAACGACCGATACTAAACTAGTTAACAGGTAACAGGCCCAGCCTGTGGACAGGGAGACGAAGTATCTGCAATCTGCGTTCAATTTCGAAGTCAAAGCGACATCGAATTGGTTGGTGGACCGCTTGTGTTCACAGTTCACTGACCTAGTTTACTGTTAATCAATTTAATCAGAAAATTATTCAAGCGAAGAGGCAGTAACTATTTTTTACACGGGGGTCAAGCAGCGTCGAGGGAGTTCAGTCCTTGGATGGGTGACCGCTCTGGTTTTGAAAAATTTGAACGAACGCGCAAGCCTTAAAAGCTTGTAATCTCCACGTCTCAAGAAAATGTAAAATTGTCAAAGGATGTTAGGAAGTTATTCGCACAGATTACTGTAACAACTTGTTTCTGTAATCTGTGTGTTATTATTATTATTGATATAATTTATTAGGTGCGCTATTTCATGGACACATACGGAATGGTACAAATTACCTAAAGTAAAGGTGCCTGAAGAGCTAAGTTAGAATATCCAGCCTTGAGAGGGTAGTATCCTTTCAGAGGGGTTTCATGACACACATGACCTTCACCCTTGGACGCGCCTTGGCCCTAGCACACTAAGCAAATGACCCATAATTTTTATGAATCTCCCTATAGAAATGCATCAGGTAATTTCCCAAACTTAATCTTTATCGGTTCACACTATACATAATACATAAAAACGAGCATAAAAATGAATCAATTGGAAGAATTTGCAATATCTTCTGGATTATTTTATGGCAAGAACAAAGGAAGCCTTTCACCTCAGTCTCTGGTCTCAGATGCATCGAGAGGACTGCGAGTGCGAGGAAAATGATTAACTAGTGCCAAAGAAACAGGAAACCAAACATTAGGCGAGTATTAGAAAATTTAGATAGTGATCCTTTTTTGCTTTAAAAACATAATTATGTTGGTCGTGATACGATCATTGGCCAGCTCGTTGGTCAGTACATACTAATAAGGGAATTTGCAGGCACTATGCAAAAGGAACAATTGGCCCGCTGAAGTGTGAAAAATGCACGGGCGTGGCCAGGGGGGGTTTTGGGGGTTCAAACCCCCCCCGAAATAATATAGTTACATAATATTAGTTTCAAAAAGTCTCAATTTATATGTCAAAATTAGAAAAATTTCATTTCAAAACCCCCCCGAAACTCAACCCTGGCTACGCCTATGGAAAAATGTAATTGCAGACTGTGCTCCACCAATTAGAGAAACTGTTTGTCTTCAGTTTAAATTAATAGTAAAACCATTTAACTATGTTTGAAACTGCTTTGAAGGAAAATCAGAGGTCTCAAAAGAGAAACCCGAAGCTTGGCTTTGCAACTCTATTTTCTAGTGCGATTGGTGGCAAATCTGGGCAGTGCGATGGTCATGAAATTAGAGGATGACTTTATGTTCTTGTAATATAAGAACTTCCTGGTCGTGTCGTGAAACAACAACTGTGCACATAGTAATTAGTAAACCTTGCTTTTTGAGGACATGCGTTTTCTTGTTGAGAAATGGTTTTTATTAAACGTTGAAGGTAACGAAGCTATAGTGGTGTAACGTACAACAGAAGGCAATCATTGAAACTCCATATAAAAGAATATGTTGATCTTGATTTACCTTATTTTAAATAAATGAATTAATAAATTCTCAGGTAAGTAAGGGTGATCAATTTGTAATCAGACATTTTTACCAGTCGACTATAATAATAGTATATGCTGAAATGAATGCAATAAGTATAAGTTTCCCAAATCCAAGAATCCTCAACGGAAATTAGCCAATAACTGCTGATGAAACTCCGAAATATAAATACGCGGAAATTAGAATTGAAATCACAGGAATGTTTATCTCTCCACATTCATACTGATAAAAGGTAAGTGAATTAGTTATATACTTTATTTTAAAGGTGTGATAATCACTATTGTACTCTAATCAACCTAATATTTTCTATAAAAAGCACCATTCTTGTAGCCACGAGCCAGTTTTCTCTCATGGAGCACTGATTCCTCCTAATTGGATATTCAAGGCTTTTTTCTAGGTTAGTTCAAAGAAATCTCTCATTCGAATATTTTCTGATGGAAATTCAAAGTATAATTATCTTAACTCTTATTCCACCTACCTTCCTGGTTTATTTAGAGTGAAACTAACACTAGGCACATAGTTTTTGGTCCGAGAATCAAGAATGCGAGTTTTTGTGAATAGTTCGTGAAACCGTTAAATTAACCCAACCTCCTTGATTCTTATTACTGAATCTGACGTTTTGGAGCGTAAAACGAAACGTTAAAAAAATCGAACATCAAACTACTGTCAAGTCAACTTAACCCATAAACATTTACGCTCAGCTGCCGCTGGAATTCGCTTTGGAATTGGTGAATAATATGCTTTCGCTTTGTCTAATTCTATTCTTCTTTCTCTTTTGTTTTCCTTATTGTGATGGTGGGGGTAATATGGCAACGTTTTTCGCAGACAACACGGCAACAAGGAACGTGCGGCAACACGTCATACATTCCCATTGAACAATAATGTATTGTGCTGCCATCCATACGAGCGTACAGAAAACACTTCAATCGGAATATTCTTGAAGAAGATTACTTCTTCAATTTTAAAATTTTGAACCTGCATATTGAATAATTTCTTCAAACAATTATTTGATGCTTTAAAAAACCTGTTCTCTATTTATTATCATATGTTGAGAAAAAAAAAGTGTTCGAACTTTCTGAAAAAGTTTATAACAATCTAATTTTTAAAAGCGTTTCTCGTTAGTTTCAACAGATGTCACAGCCTGTGGCCAATACCCAAAGCTCCTTGCCAATTTCTCACATATACCAATAATTTTGCAGATAAGATTTAAGATCATACTTCACAGGATCATTTCTGTAGTATATCTTCACACATTCTCAACTCACATTGAGAGTGGTCGTAACCTCGACGATGAGTCGTAGTTTCGTGTCTTGAGCGTGAGGCAAGCTCAAGGATATCCTCGTGAAATCCTTGTAGCTATCGATGATCGTTCAGCTGAATTTGTTCAGTTACGGACACGAAACAATCTGAGGGGTTACTTTTTTAAATTAATCAATGTATCGGCGAGTTGGAATCATTTTCTAATTATTAACTCATCGTTAACACATATTTGATTGAGTAATAATTACAACTATAACTTTTTTCAATCATTACATTATCATTAATTGGAAGAAATTTTCTGATTATTATTATAATAGTATTGCGTGACGAAACTTTACATATAATCAAATTGCTTCACTAGGATCCACTACTTATACTTTCACAGTTTTTTACGAAAACTGAGATTGTTTGCATGTTAGCTTTCCACGGAAATTGAATTTCCTCTGATCACCAAAAGTGTCCAGTGAAAATTCAAAATGAAAATTGACATCTTCAAGCACTCAAACAAGTAAATAAACTTTGTGGTACTATTCACTCACTCATCTGTAATAGTGAATAAAATTCAGTATTTTCATTAATTAAAATTAATTTTGAGAAACTAATTCTTCTCTTGAAGACCATGAAATTGATGACAGTGGGCGTTCATTTGATCCTGCTATATAAAGAATGGATAGGAAGAAACTTGACTAGAACAAAACAAAATATACTGATAACATTTTATAAAATATAGAGCTTAAAGCAAAAATTACATCCATGTATCCAGTTGATAAAAAATCTATATAGCACTTTTACTGTACAATTCTAATCACATTCATAAAATTGATAGAAGTATATAAATAAATATCATTACTTGCACATTACATTATTTGTGCTTGTGTGAATCTTTGTCTTTTTTTGACAGATCAACAAAATATTCCCAAAAAAAATTTTTTAGGAACCTCGGTTCTTGCGGATTCTATGCTGGCATAAACCTCCTTTAAGATTGCTGTGCATAAAAGGAGAAAATTATGTTTTGATTGGTAAAATTTTTTACCCTATCAACTTCTGATTACTTCTGAAATATGTACATGAGTACTTCTGCAACACAACACCATCCATAATTCTTCTGGAAAAAATCATATACAGGGTATTCCATTTAAAGTGTCCACTAGAAGTATCTAGAGTACCACATGAGATTTTTTCTGAAAATTTGTGTATTTTGTTGTAGATGAAACTTTGTGTGGAAAACTCTGTGTAAATATGTATTCGTAGTTTAAGTCAACGTATGCATGTAGTAATAAATTGATTTAGAACTTTTGAGAATAAAACAAATTTGTTTTTCCAAGAATGGGAAACAAGCCAGTTTTGAGGTCCATTTCAATATCCAATATATCAGAAGTAAATTTGTTACTTTTTCTCTAGATGCTCATAAAAGCATGAATACTTTATTTTGAGAAATTGATTAATTTAAACTCACTAAAATCAAAAATTATGGAGAAATCTGTCTTATCTTCCACTAGAATTGTAGAAAAAATATCTTGACGATATGAATTTCATTTGGGAACATTAACCCAAAAACCTTTTTCAAAAAACCAAAATGCTATCACGAAATGGATAATGAGAATAATTTCTAATATCTTACTTGTCATGGAATAAAAAATTCTAATATTGATGGCAGATGAATTCAACCTCTATAAAATTGCTTTTCTGAAATGTCTTTTGACTTGTTCGCCCCCTACCATCCACAAAAACTATTTAGACTGGCTCCACTGGGCATGCAAATTTTTCAAATGTTCATAAGCTTTATTTGTGATAACCAATGGTACATACACTTCTTCCAAGGGATCGATTTTCATCATACTTAAACCTGCTAGACCTAAAGATGTATGAAGGGGATCTGGTGGATAGTACTCGTATTTAGACAGCCCTCCATTTCTATGTTGTGCAAACATCAATTTGTGCCTTTGCCGCTCGTAAGGAGCTATCAGTTTGTACGCTCCAAGGAGATGAAGCGAGCCTCCTGTCCAGAAGGAGTAACATGTGTCTACTGGTTTATTTGTCCTACCACTGAAACCAAAGTCAACCTTATTGACAAGCCACCTCAAGAGTCCATGTTTCTGAAAGTCGGAAAGTTTATCCATATTATCGCTCAGAAAAAGGGAAGCTAGAGCACAAAATGTTGATCCTGAATGGCTCTCAGAATCTGGTACTTGTCCGAAAGCTTGTTCATAGGACTGTAAAGAAAAATTTTTAATTAAAATAAGCAGAACAGCAGTTATAAAAATGTTCATCCACAATTGATGCATAAAGTGATCATGTTTCCTTGAGCATTATGACATTCCTAAAACACCGATTATTTATGAGCCATTATTCACTGGTCTATCAAACTTCATTGTCACAACCACAGACAGTCTCTGAACATAGAGATTCTGCTGCATACCAATATTGAGAAGCCAGGATTGTGTTCACAAACTCTCAGGGTAGAGTATGAATATGACCATGCTCAGAGGGCGCTTGAGATTGGGATTTAATCAGTTAGCCTTATATATTATACACTAATATAGAATGTCAACAATCATCACTTTTTCCAAAGAGTGGAAGTAGATTTATAAAAAAAAGTTTGCTTACTACACAGTTATGTATGTATTCTATCATTTTTTTCATATCGATTCCAGACCAATCATTCAATATATAACAAATGGATGCAGCGCAGAACACAAATCTCATATCACTCTCAGTTCCTCCTAGACGAGTGGCAGTAAATGAACCATCATCATTCTGTAAAGCTCTCAAACCTGAATTAATTGAAAGAATATTATTTACAGCAATTATACACATATCTGAAATGAACTTACTCAAAAGTATTGCTTTTTTATCTACTTTCGATAGGTTGTCACCTAATAATAATAAAATGGCTAATGAAGAATATGTATTTGTTATATGTCCCCATTTATATGGAGAATTTTTATTTTTATTTTCTTTAGTGTTCATAATTGAACTGCCTTGAAAACCACTCACTAATTCTGTAAAAAAATATATTATGCAATTCTATTTCTTGAATGAGACGAAATTTACTGACCTTCATCGTCTACCACTTGTAACGAATAAATCCAATTTATTAATTTTTCCTTTTCTCCTTCCGATAAACTTTCAAGCTCTCCTAATATTCCTAATCCTAATACGGCGAAATGAGCAATGACCACCCTTAAAATAATCATGAAAGTTTTTTTAAAGAAAGCAGCATCCAACTACCTGTTAGCATCAGATGATCCGTCATTTCTGGGAATTTCCCGTAGGATATGTTTTAGTAATTTTTTATGCATTTTTGGCTGAAATTCTGGGCAAACCAAATTTAATTCGTTCATAGTAATGAATTATTTGATAAATGATATATTTAGATATGGGTGTGGAAAAATGGAAATGAGAAAAAGTAAACAAAACCCAATTTTGGTTAAGTCACACAAATCATAAAATTTTATCACAGAAATCAATCCTTAAACTTCAAGCAACAATTAATTTTTTTTACTGTAATTATTATAATAATTAATATCATTTATCATAAGATATTCTACAATGAAAGTTCAATAGGAAGAATGTTTCTCATCCATAAAAAAATATTTTTCATGACTAAGAACACAGAACATCATAGCAATAGCTTTCTTCTTGACATGTCAATTAAAAGTCATCACACTAAACAAAAAAAACACTAAGCTCATTTGACTACTGGGAACGACTTAAATATAATTGTTAAAAATTATTTATTAAGTATTTCTAAGAGAGATCGACTGTGATATACTGATTTTATAAATTTATAGATACAATACTTATCTCAATAAAAATGTCCAACAAATTTGAAGCGTATGTTACCATGTTGTTACTAATATAAATTATTGTAATACAGCATGTTGTCATATTGTTTCTAGACTCAAACAGCACCCTGCGGAAAATTCAGATAACGATAGTGGAGATGATGAGTTGGGGCCCAACATTGGAGATCTAGGGCCGATAGAATATCCACCAGGTGAACATAGGTTACAACATCCATATTGTTTATGGTTTTCTAAAAGGCCTAGTAGAGCAGCACAAGGCACAGAGGGTTACAGTCAGTCTCTGAGGTTGGTTGGGCAAGTAGGTACCGTTGAGCAATGGTGGGCTCTCTATTCTCATATCGTGAGGTTGAATGATATCGCCCCACATAGGGATGTACATCTTTTTAAGAAAGGTATCATGCCTATGTGGGAAGATCCTGCCAATAGAAAAGGGGGTAAATGGGTGAGAATAATGAAATCATAAATTCACAAACTAGCTCCCAACTTGATGATTTTAGGTTATACGTTTGAGGAAAGATTATGGAGGTAGAGCATGGGAAAATCTTTGTCTTGCCATGTTAGGGGAGCAATTTATGGTAAAATATTTTGTTTCAAATTAGAATAATTGCTTTGGCGGTTTCACCTTCTTTGGTCTGTTGAATTTTCATTGTCGAAATAAAAAAATTTTAGGCTGGTAATGAGATATGTGGTGTAGTGGTATCCACTAGGTTTCAAGAATGTCTTCTAAACATTTGGAATAGGACTGCCTCTGATATGGTCACCACAAATAGAATAAGAGATGCTTTAAAACGATTGTTAAATATACCTGCAAGTGCCACAATGGAGTACAAAGTACATAGTGATTGTCTCAAGTAAGTAAATATGGGCTCAAATTGAGCATGAGTAACATTCCATCAGATCTTAAATAAAATGTAATGGTTAATTTTCTTTATAATTTTATTAGTGTATAAGACAGGTACTTTGTTTTTCCCCATTTCTTATTTTAACTAAACATCTTTTACCTTCAGAAATTTCAGATCACAAAATAAAATTCCTGCTTGTATTATGGTTTACATAATGGACAAGTAGCTTGAGATGCAATGATAGTTATTTTAGATAGAAAAGGTTCAATTATCAATTTTCATTCATCTATAGCTATAGTTCATGAAATCCTGTTAGGGATGTCTCATAATAATCAATGGGAAATCCTATCACAACAAGAACCAAGTTCTCAAAAATAACTGTCATTGCTACATGAATAATTCGAATTTTTCTGAAGTAAATCTTTTTGAATTTGAATTTTTTCAGAGCTTCAAAAACTATAATTACTAATAACACATTCAAAAGTTGACTTGGAGTGAGCTGTTGATTGAAAGATAGAGGAATTGATGAAATTTCGTTATTACCGATTGAAGTACATATTATTTCTGCCAATAAATATGATAATAATATATATTTTAATTTATTTCTTCAATACACTATTGAAATGAAAAACCTATCATTAATTCAAATATAATTTTTCATTTGTTCTTGTGATGTATACTTCTTAGGAGAAATAATTATGTTGAATTTTCAACATCAAAAATCTATTTATAATTGCATATGCCCCACAATCATAGGATTTATTGGGAAATTTTCATCATTTTGCATTATTTTATCCAGAGGATTTGCTAAAATGAGAAATAATCTGAAATGCACAAAATTCCTGCGCTTACATGCAGGTTAAAATATTTTAATTGTCAGTTTGAACTTGCTGCTATAATTGCTAATTCAAACTTATTAATTTTTTTCCGCATGTCTTCAGCAACTTTGCAAAAAAATAGAAATAGAGTAGCAAACTTTCTATCATAAATAATTTCATCTTTATATTTATGCCCGTTTCCACCACCGATCCCTATCTAAGATCTAAGTATTCCTTAGCTTAAGGGAGTAAGGTTGCATTTGAAAAATCATTGATTGCTTTTTTCCTGATTATAGTCCTTTAAATTTTGACTGTCTATGTGTGCATAGATAGCTGAAGTAATATTATTTCAATTTACTTAACCATTACTACTTCAGTTTAATCCAGTCCTGCTGATAGATACTCTTCACGTTACTATGAAAGTTATATTGATTCGAATAGTACTTGGATAGCTGGGTAAAGTTCATTCATACAAAAAAGTCTTTAAACAGTTTTTAATTAATTGTATATTAAAAATACAAAGGTTAATAAACCTAGGTTCATTAGCCAGTATTTTAAAGTATAGATAACTATTTTAAATATTATTTATATATTTAATTTTGGGGGAATAAAAATATTCCAATCAGATAGTCCAATAAAAATACCATTATTCTCAGAATAACTGATAGATTGCATCGTTGATTAACTATACATTTGTTTGTTGACATCCTCGAAGAATATCGTGTAAACTGGTGCTCTTTATTCACTTTTCGAGCTGGAGCTATCCTCATCATCTTCAGAAGAAGAACTACTTGAACTATCAGAATCGTCACTACTTTCAGAATCCTCACTAGAACTACTAATAGAGTCTGATTCACTGTCTGAATCATTACTATGTTCAGTTTGGTTTACTCCTGCGTTTTCACTGTTCTCCAACACTTTCATTTTTTTCTTTAGTTGTTGTGAACGAGATTCTCTGTGTAAATACTTTCTCTTTCCCTTACATTCATATGTCCAATGTCCATACTCCAAACATTTCTGGCAACGAACTCCTTGAGGAGGATATCCATTTTTATTTCTGAAATTTTTAAGTTTAGAAACTTCAAATGATTTAAATCTATCAACTCACTTCGCATTGGATGGCTTCACTTCTTTTCCAATAGTCATTTCGTTGGAAGATATGATGGATGTTAGAATAACTGGTTTATGATATAATATTAACGGTTTAGTCAAATTTTATCTTTAGAATCCTGTATCGTCGGCAAATTCGACCCATAAAAACAAATTTTATCAATGCTGTGTTGCAAGAAATCAACCATGGCACCGGTGTAAGGTGTGAAGTTAGCGAAATCCCGAACATTTCCGAAGTAGCGATGGTGGCCAGTGGCGTACACAAATGTTTATAATATGAAAAATTTATCATGGATACATTGATATTCGATAATCCCACCCCCATAAATTTGTTTCAATTTCAATGGTAAAAATAGTTTGATAATAAAAATTAATGGTGAGAAAGGAATACTTGAATTGACAGTTTAAGGAACTTTTTTACTCAATATTATCGAGTTCAAAGTTCCTCTCTGGTTAAATGATAATATCGCTTTTAAAATGCCATAATTTTTGTGGAAATCACGCAACAAGTGCATGAGATCATCAGACGCAATTCATGTCGTCGGGAATATGTGGTTGTTACGAGTAAATTCTTTCTTAAAATATAAAATTCGCAGTCGTTCCCATCAGAATTTCCATCCTAATTATAACCATGTTCAACCTCGAATGAATTTTGATTGATATTCTTGAGTATTCAACTCTTACAGTCGGGAGTTTACTCAATGTTGATATTTCATACATTGTACATTTCTGTTATCGATATTATCGGTTTGACAAATGTTTTCAAAAAATTTATCGAGTAATTCTATTCCTATCAAAGAGTTGGGTTAACTCTATAATCTTCGATTCGAATGTGCTCATAATCAATTCTTCATATTTAATTTTAAATCTCCATTTAAAATTGCACTAGTCTCGCGACAATGGCATACGTTAAATCATTGGTGTACGCCACTGCACAACATAGCTACATCGCTTCGGGTAACTTCGGGATTCTGTCTGCTAAAAAATTAGATTCTGTAGCCAACTTCATACCGCTAACCCCAAACACAGAATATTAACAAAGAGCAGTGAACTCAAATAGAGTTCGCAAAGGAAAATTTGAATAAAGAATTCTTTATTCAAAGGAAATAACCAAAGATATTGTGATATTTTTGGAAATAACCAGAGAGAGATTGTTTCTGCAAATAACTTTGAATGAGAAACCATAAAAAACATCCTTTGGTTTGAAAACTGTTTTGTTTGGAACTTAGTATTTCGGAGTACTATTAATTTATTAGTAGAACTAATTCATGGTTATTCATCAGGAATGCGTCCATGAGCTTTTTGATGTCCATTCCATATTTCTTTTTCATGATTTTTGACATTTCAAACTAAACCATTTCTTGAGAATCAAGAAAAACTGAAGAGGCTATTCGATGCACCAAACACCTTCGCGCGTTCTCTTCATGACATTTGACATTGACATCATATTCCCTGTTTTATCAAAAAAATTCTGTTTTGCTTGATGATGGCGGACGATAAAGATGTGGCCGAAAAAACTATTGCGGAGGACTTGGTTGTTACCAAGTATAAAATGGCAGGAGAAATTGTTAATAGTGAGTTTAACCAATAATAAGCCTAACCTAGGGTATTGTTGCACTTTCAAGATCGTATTACATATGCTTGCCCCATATGGATTTCCCTGGTGAAACATGTGCACATTTCTTGTATTTCTTAAATAAGTGATGCGTATTGATCATGTATACACAAATCTATGTTTACCATTGAATTAACTTTCATATTTCGAGAAATAAATTGTATCCTTATTGATCTTTTATAAAATTATTTTCAAGGTTCTGAATATCCGTTTTCTCAACCTACCGGTATTAACGTAAGAGAAGAGATTCTAAAAATTTTTTATAACTGAATAAGCGTGTATGACTGATTCAAACTTTTTTTTCCAGGAGTCCTGAAGCAAGTCATTGATAAATGTGTGTCTGGGGCTTCTGTAAGGGAAATTTGTCAGTTTGGTGATCAGCTATTGACAGAAGAAACAAGCAAAGTGTTCAAAAAGGAGAAGGAACTCAAGAAGGGGATTGCTTTTCCTACTTGCATATCTGTAAATAATTGTATCTGCCATTTTTCTCCTGTCCCAACGGAACCAGACTATACTCTCAAAGATGAGGATGTAACTAAGGTGTAAGTCCTGATTCTTTATAATTATTGTTTTTGGTATTTATTGGCTGCCATTTCATATTTGATATTTGGTAAGAAATTAACCTTATGAGGTATTTCATACTCAGTTATATGGTGCGTTTACTTCTGAGTGATCAACCCTAGTCAAGTAATGTGAGAGTTCATACATATTTCCCAAATAATTATGAATAGAAAATTGCTGAAAGCGTAACCTTTAAGCGAAAGCTATTTTTACGTAAGGGTGGTAAAAAAAAAAGAAATATTAAGGATCCCCTGATTAAATTTGGAATTAGCTTTCGTAACAAAAGCTGCTGTCATTGATCAATTGATTTCAGAGATTTGGGAGCCCACATCGATGGGTTCATCGCAGTCGTCGCCCACACGATCGTCATAGGCGCATCTAGCGAAAATAAGGTAACAGGAAGGCGGGCCGATGTTGTTCTTGCCGCCCATTACGCTTCTCAGGCCGCCCTTCGACTGATTAAGGCTGGAAACGAAACGTACGCGGTCACCGACGCCGTACAGAAGGTAGCGGAGGCTTACAAGTGCAAACCTGTGGAGGGTATGTTGAGTCATCAGCTGAAACAGTTCAAGATCGACGGCGAGAAGACGATTATTCAAAATCCCACTGACGCACAGAAGAAAGAGCATGAGAAATTCGAATTTGACAAATATGAGGTGAGGATGAAGAAAGTATAATAGAAAAACTGGTTGATGTAACCTTAGGTCCCGGATGTTTCAACAGATACGACCACCTAGTTAACAAGCCCCTGCTCCTGAGTTACACCTTTACCCTTATATTTCGATACACAAATTATCGCGAAATTGTTGATTCAATATCCTTGAAAAAAAGTTCTGTCTGCTGTTTGTAATCTATTGTGGACGCCCTAGAAGCTGCAATTTGGAGGCTATCATAACGAATTTCGTGGAAATCGGAAGAACGGTTTTCGAATTATTTGAATTGAAAAAAAAATATAGTGGGCTTGCTACAGGTCGCAATTTTGAATATAGCGATGTCGAAATTGTGAAAACAGGAGATTACTCCTTTTGAGTATTTATTCTGGGGTGGTTTTTTCGAAATGAATTTTCACCGTTTTCAATTTTTGCTTTATGTAGTATGTACACAATTTGCTGTGTGGACCTAACTAAAATGTTCAGGGTGTTTAGGAGGAGTTCGACAAACTGGATTCATCAAAAGTCAAATTACGACCTATATTTTTTATTATTGCAGTGGATTCTACGATAAGAAGGTGAGGTTTACTTGAAGGGAGAGAAATCAGCCATTTTGAATTGCTTGATCAGTCTGTGACTTCGGAGAAACAGAAGGAAACTGAAATTCGATAATCCAAAATAATTTCGATATTTCATGAATTCTATCTGATGTTGTAATTGTTAAGAATCCATAATAGTTGAGGAACCCAAGAGGAAAAATCGGGATTTACTTGAGCGTGTCAGATAAATATAAGGGGAGATACCTTGGACCCTGTAAAGTACCTCTACCAAAAATTAGACCTATATATAGGGGGAATTTCTAGGACAGCCTGTCAGGAAAAAAACGATCATTGTACTCGAGCGTGTCAGATTAAAATATATGTGGTTAATTACATGTTGAAAAGTATATATTCTTTTAAACGTGACGAAAATGTGTGGGAGGGCGCCAAACTTGCAACTCTTCATAAACTTTTTAGGGTTTTCACTCCCAATCTCTGAAACAAAATCAATTAAAAATGAAATCAACGATTTGCTCCTGCGTAAATTCTTGCACTAATTTGTCAGGAGCAAATTAACTAGAAAAAATTGTTGCCTGACAATGAATGAATTTCAATCGATAGCCAAACTTGCAAATAAAAAAGTCACGTGTACATTCTCGATCGCGGTGGCTTTTTTTGATATTTTGAAGGTAATGATTCAAGAATAACAGAAAAAATATAATCTGACAGTTTCAGCAAGCCGAAACAATAAAAATTGGCCATAAAGGTCACAAAACTCAGTTTTTTTGAATTATATCCTCTCCCGGGCTTCGAATTGTTTTCGCATTCATCACAAAAGTTGTAGAGCATAACATTTTCTACAAATTTTGTCCGAAGCAATTTTTTCTACGTTTGAACGTTTTTCAGATATAAGGCGATGAATGTACAGGGTGGGCAAAATTCGTTGTCTACTGAGGGGATCTCGAGAACTAAAGCAGCTAGAAGAAAACGGATGACACATTTCCGAGCTCTTTTTCAGAGAAACAAAGAATGGTGAAAACCGTAGCCTCCTAAGATTTTGTCCACTTCCAAAAGTTCTCATAACTTTTTTGTCTTTGAAGTTACAGATCTGCAATTTGAACCTTCTACAGGCACTTTTTTACGTAGAATCCACAGCTCAAAATATTTTTTCATTTCGAATCATTAGGCGAACTTTTGTTCTTTTAAATGCAAAGTTATATTGAATTTGTTATTTTTGAATTGGAAAAAACCTTTTGTCAGTAGATTCTATGTATTGAAGTCCCTTTAGAAAGTTCAAGTTTCAATTCTGTTACTTATGAGACAAAAAAGTTATGAGAATTTTTTGAAATCGTCAAAATATCAATTTTTGTTTATAACTCAAAATCTAGAAATGATAGGCCGGTTCTGTTTTCAGATTTGGATTAGTCAGGAAAAAAAAGCTCGAGAATGTGTCATCTGTTCTCTTCTAACTGCTTAGTTCTTGAGATCCCCTCGGTAGACAACGAATATATATATATATCGCCCTATAACTCGTAAACAGTTAAGAGTATGTGAAATTGCTTCAGACAAAAATTGTAGAGAATTTTATTATCTACAACTTTCATAATAAATATAGAAAGATTAGAGGTACAGGAAGGGAGATATTTAAAAAAAATGCTTTGTCGGACGATCCACCATCGTCTGCTCCCCAACTATAAACAATTCATGAAATGTCAAAATTATTTAAAAATTTCCGGAAGTGACAGACTAATCAGGCAGTTTGAAATTGCTGTTTCACCTATTTCTACTGTTTTCTTCACAAGTTTTCATTTTGGGTACCTATAGGGTTTATTTAGGTACTCCCCCTCTCTTCTTTTGCGTAGAATCGACTGAAATAATTAAAAATATAGGAATGAATTCGAGAATCTTGAGTTTTGATGAATTCGATTTGTCCAACTTGATAATTTTCTCATAAACACCCTGTACATTTCCAGTTTAAATATAGCAAAAAGTGTTATAATGCTAACGAATGGCAAAATTGAAAATGGTCAAAATAAAACCGTTGAGTTTTTACTCAAAGTATGGCAAACTGTTGTAATCACCAATAAGTTATCTACCGATGCAAAGATCTACCATTTGAAACAAGAAAGTAATAGGCTTTTTCCAGTATAACCGAAAGTTGTAGAGGTCTGAAGATATTTCAGAGACAAAGTTCATTGTGCAACACTTCAACAGGCAATGTGAATCATCCTCTATACAGGGTGTTCTTCTTAAGTTTAACTGGCTAAATATTGTGTTCCAGGTTTACGCTATGGACGTTCTCATAAGCACGGGGGAGGGCGTAGGCAAAGAAACTGAAACGAGAGTGTCAGTCTACAAGAAGACCGATGAGATGTACCAACTCAAACTTAAGGCTTCAAGGACTTTCTATACGGAAGTGAGGCAGAAGCATGGTAACATGCCCTTCAATTTGAGATCATTTCAAGACGAGACGAAGGCCAAGATGGGAGTAGTCGAATGCGTGAAGAACAAGTTGATTGAACCCTTCCAAGTTTTGTATGACAAATCAGGTGAGGTGGCATCTCAGTGAAAATCATTAATCTGAAAACAGATTATATGATCTGATGATTCTCCATTAGTTCGAAATTCATGATTCAGACTTTATTTCCAGGTGAATTTGTGGCTCAATTCAAGTTTACAGTGCTACTTATGCCTAACGGACCCCATAAAATAACTGGTTTACCGTTTGAAACGGAACTGTTCCAATCTGAAAACTCAATAACATCTCCAGAGCTCAAGACGATCCTCAACAGTTCCGCGAATCCCAAGGCGGCCAAGAAAAAGAAGAAGAAAGCGGAAACAGCGGAACAGCCCACCGAAGCCGAGGCCGCGGCATGATGAAACTCCGCCAAGGGTAAATTTGGCAGCAACTGGAGGAAGTATTTAAAAAATAAAAAATCTTGTACAGAAAACTGCGAATTTCTCGAAGGAGTTATCGGAACGTTGGACAACAACGTTCGGAAATACAGTAAACTTCTTCCCAATTAGTCAAATCTATTCCTTGTTTCCTCACCACCATTTTTCATCCACAACTCGTCCTCTTTTTTTCTGAATAAAATATCTTATTTTTTATACGAAATGGTTACAATTTTTCGTCAGAACCTTTTTACATAGTGCATAAATCGTCAAATTTCATGATTATTTTAAAATTCGACATTGATAAAATCTTTAAAATACACAAAAGAGTTGAGATTGTTGTGTAGAAATAGTGAATAAAATATTTGGTATTTTCTCCTTTGAGTGTCGTCTATCCTGCCCAGTGTCTGTTTTATTGCAATTCTCCATGTTATCTCTGGTTAATTCTTTCATCCATTTGCTATGTATCACTTTCAGCTTTACGATGATTTTTATGGAAGATACGCGTGTTGAAACTTGACCTTCGAAAAAATGCAAAAAAGATGGAGTCACTTGAAAATTTGTCAAAACCAAAGTGTTGCACTGGGATCGATGAAATTTCGAGATTTATTACCAGAAGAGGTGCTCTTTCAAAGTATTCATCACTTTCAGCCTTTCAGTGAGTTTTCTGGACGATACGCGTGTTGAAAAGTGACCTTCCAAATATTCCCAAAAAGATGGGAAGAGTAAAAAAAATGGTCAAGACCAAACAGTTGCACCCAGCAGTGCCTTTTTAAACTTCATAACTTGGGAATTTGAATTAACCAGTTTCATTTCACTATCATTAAAAATTAATCATAACTTGAAAACAAGATGAATAATTTAAAATTTATTGCTATTATCTATGTACAAACACCCTGTGATTTCACTACTGCTGTTTGGGAGTTTCACTTAGTTTTAAATTATCAACGAATTTTTTTATTTCATCGTTCTTGAGAGCAATATCTAATCCTTTATCAGTCCAATTTGAAACATGAGTTGGAAGATTCTGCAAGAAGTTGAATGTGGCGATTACTCCTCTATTCCAATAGACTCCAACCATTTGATGCATTTGTTCAGTTTCAGGCAACTTCGGTAACTGTAACTAATTAATTCCTTATTAATATTACACTAACATTCAAATTTAATTACTTTAAGAAAATAAAATTCGAAAGATAAATTATCTACGTCCACTAACATTGTGGCTCAAACACAGCCCAACCTAAATAACTATTTTCCCCTAAGATCCTTGAAAGCTAGGGGCTTCATAGGGTGAGTATTCCAAGACTTTAAATACTAAAACAAGATGAAGTTGTGATAACTTACATCTAAGGGGACTTGCTCTTTGAGCTGATCGAAGTGAGGTTTCGAAGCTTCTTTCAACCTATCCAGAGCTTTCAAAGACACCTCGCTATCATTCCATACTCCTTCTTTTTTCATGTAATAAACGGCGCTTCCAGCTAAACCAACTTTGACGGCGAACCTACAATAATAAAATACCGCTTTAGTATTTTCTTCACCCAGTTTGTTGACTAGAGCCGCACTGAATAATTTTTTATTGAAATAATTCATTTTATCGGAACATAACGCAATGAATGGAAAAAATATTTACTTTCAACGAGACAGTGTAGTCATGGTGAAAGAATAAATTGTATTTCTACTTCTGAGCGGTCCAAATCTAGCATAGTATATTATAGAATTGAAGAAAACGCCGAAATTAACTTTGCATAAAAGTTACATCATACCTGATGAGTCCCATACTGCTATCGTTCCTCTTACTTTTTCCAGAGATGTTTTCAGTTTTTCTTTTTTCTCCAAAAACCAAAAAGATCAAGATGTCAATATTTGAGGTTAGGCTATCCATAGAACATCATAATGATTTTTTATCATAGACAGAGTTTCAGGGATATGTAATTAGTCCAGTTTCCTCATTTCAAGGTGTTGAAACATTTTCAAAATATTTTTCCCCGTTTTGAACTCAAACAAACTGTATAATATTGAATATGATCCCGAATTCGAAATATTCGCTTGACTAAACATTTGTAAAGGTAATTTTGGGGTCCTATTTTAAATTCCCGTCAGCATCCAATTATTCATTACGTTTCATTGAAAGTAAACACATAATATTCGACAGGTACATCCTGTTATTGATGGGTATTTTTCAACTAAAGTAGACCGTTTCTAAGAATCAATAATTCTAATTCTAGTCAAGTAAATTTTTCAGACTTTCTTCTAACCGCCTTTATGCGCTTCACATGAAGGGCACTCAGTTCATACTCATCTAGCCTAGACGAAAACACTTTGATATCTTCCTGATGGCCAAAAGGAAGTATCCATTTAAGAAATGTTGGTTACATAGTACATAGTAGAGAGACTAATTGATAATTCAAGACGTGCCTTCAGGATGTGCGGTGTCTAGCCTGGACGATTCCAAGCAGCCTTTACTTCATTGCAATTACGATAAGTTGATGACACGTAGAGATTAAAGAAATGAATAGTTTTTATCTAAATTGATTGTATGTGGAAAGGAACAATACACTCTCTTAACTGAGATTAGATATTTTGATTATGGGTGCTAATTATATTTTGAATATTGAATACAGATAAATGTCTTGGCCTATAAGATTACAGCTTTAAGCTGGTGCTAGTATACCCTTTTGTGTGAGCAAAATTATTAGCCGGATGATCTTGTGCGACGGTTGTGTAGCTCTAGTCTAGTTCATCCACCTACATATGAGTATATGCACCACTTTCTTTAGGCTTTTCCGATTTTGAAGTATTTGCAGTGCGCGTTCTGATTATTTGTCTTTCGTTTAACATTTTTCATGGTCCTCGATATGCAGCGGTTCGCTCACAGATACCGATTTCCCTTAACCCTCTTAATCATAGATTACAGATGTAATCTGTGCTCTAAATCATTTTTCTCCTCTGACTTCACGCACTCCAGAGCTTACGAAATTAGTGTTCAGACGTAGCTTGCAGATTTGATAAAAAAGAACAATCATTTATCAGTTATCATGCTCGATAAATTATAATTTGGAATCATGGAAATATTTTGTGGTACAAAAGCCTTCGTTTCAACACAGATCAACCTTTGAGCCTTCAAAGTTCGGTATAGCTTATTACAAATTTTTTGAACGCTCGTTGATTGATAAAAAAACTGACCTTCCTCAGTGAGTCATTATTGAGTCGAGATAAGATAGAGCAGCAATGAAATCCAATAAAATCATTTATAAACAAAGCAAGAACACGATAGTTTATGTTTATTTTAATATTTTGATGTTTTGTCCGATATTTTTACGCTTTATTAAGTTTCCAATCATAAATTATCTGAGGAACACTGAATCTGATTTTTTAACATTGTTTTTTACACAAAACCCCCGAATACATATAGTAAAGGGAGGTACGTGTGTAAACACTGAACTACTATTATGCCAGGTGATCCATTATTTGGGTCGATTTGCCTTGAAAAACTATAATGAAAAACAAACAAAAACACTTAAAAAAAGTAATCTCCATATTTTTACGTATAATGCGCCATTTTTGAGTAATTTGAAATCGAAAAAATCTGTGAAATACGAAAAATTGGGTACTTAGGCTGAATGCAATTCTGTTCAAAAGAGCCACTGAATTAAACGAAATACAACCAAATAACATAGAGGTGTGTATTGTCATAGATTTACTTAACAGAAGGGAATTTTGTTTTGCTCTGCGTATAGTGACTCTAACACTTGTTAAAGTCACTGTAGTTCTGGACTGGAGTTTCTCAACTTGGCATCTATCGGTGGTTAGCGACATAAAGTAAGTCAAGGGTCTGTTCTGTGGTTAGCGAAAAATATGTGCATCACATTCAGGTCAACCGTGTCAATCCACATCTTTCGATCTTTTATGCCCTGATCATAGACATAGAGACATGGACTGAGCAATGCCAGCATGAAATTGGCTATTTATTAGAAAGAGAGGAAAGCTCGTCGGGATATACCTTTCTCTTTTTTGTTCACATAGAGGTGAGTGTAGACCAATCAAAATTCTAGAAAAAGACAACT
The DNA here is from genome assembly GCF_907165205.1 of Coccinella septempunctata. Taxonomy (NCBI): domain Eukaryota; kingdom Metazoa; phylum Arthropoda; class Insecta; order Coleoptera; family Coccinellidae; genus Coccinella; species Coccinella septempunctata. The sequence goes on from NC_058196.1 coordinate 22,345,459, forward strand.
GCATTCCCGACGTGTTTTTCTCTCTGTCACTTTTTTTGACCGTATTTCATGCATAGATATAAAGGGAAGGCACAGTCCATGTCTCTATGTCTATGGCCCTGATGCCCCCAAGGGTTTCCTTCAACCATTGAATATTAAACTCTATGCTTCAATATTGATATTGACACTTTAATCATGATTTGTTCGGGTATTTACCTATTTATTAATAAATTAACTAATATTGTCAAATTGTCAGTGTTCATAGCTTTATATGGATGGAATTAATAGAATGTTTGTGTGGAAATTTTAATGAATCGATCTTGAAATGTTCATCGAATCATTTTGCGAAATTCGGAAAAATGTATGTTTCTCTTTTTCAGATTTCCAGACTCCAGCTAGTTCCTCGACAGGCAATCTGAACTGATGACAAACGGCCGAGAATGTGCAGCTTTACCTACTAGGTGTACAATGTAGTATTTCATAGTTCAGGAAGCGCTTCAATCTAATTAAACTTGTTAAAGAAACTGTACATCATATTTGCGCATGTCGTTACCTTATTTCCATGCTAAATTCCAAATGGTTGCGTGAAGCAGACTCCATACGAAACAGGAACCGAGTGAGCAAACGAAGTCAGCCACCTAGTCGAAACAAAAAGCATTGCGTATCGCGTTCAGTCAGTTCCACCAGCCCGCGTGTGTACGTTGTGGTAGGACGAGAGTGTTTCCCGTGTTAAACAGTGTCCAAATGACTTCTTCTTTATGGCTATGCTATTTCTTCGAGTCTTCTTTGTGTGTGCAGTAATATTGTCTGTCTGTCCAGCAAAAAGTAAGTTTGAAAACGGGACAATCGCGCTAAATTCTGCGAACAACTGATCGTTCTCCTGCTTTCTTATAGCCAATATGGCGGTGTGTTTAGTTTACAATCTTAAATTCCCGAAATTCACCGATTTCACTTCATTCTGTGCAAGAGTAAAAGAATTGGTCGGACTCTACATGATGTTCCCTTTGATTTCCCATACTTTTCCCCCGTGAAAACATTCCCATATTTGCTGTCAATTAAAAAACATGACGCAGTTCATCTGTCAAATTGAGATGGGTATGTGGGTGCATTCTTTCAGATCTGGATTAGGAGGGTGGAAGCTGTTGTCTCGTAGTTTTATGGGGTGTACTGTGAAGGATTCTTGTTTCAGTTTGTAACGACGTAATAGAATGCCATGGCCAGGTAGTTCCTCGATTTTATCGTAGGGTCGACGCGCTGATTGAAGGTTCTTGAAAGATTGTTTCTTATTGGGGAATTCGCTGATTCTCGGTATGTTTTTGCGGACGGAAGTTGGCATTCAGTTTACCTTTATCGATTTCTTATATTCATCAATTCGTGAGTGACGATTAGGAATTGTAATGAGTGTTTAGATGAAAAGTGAGATATTATTCACACGTGTTATTGTTTTTTTTCTGTGAATGTGGTACGTTTTTCTTTGATGGCTTTGTGTGCGTATTCTCTACCATTCGTTTTGAAAGGAAGAGGAAATGGAGGATTCTATCATTGTTTTTCCTGAACATTGTAGACAAAATATGAATGAGTTTAAATTCGATTATTTATGTGAAAAATTGCCTGTATACCGATCCTGTATATTTTTTGTAATGTAATTCAATAGAATACATATTATTTCACCATAGTAAATTATATTCTATGTTTTCCTTCCGATATTACATTGTCATTACTGGGACATAAATACATCTATGTTCCAAGAGAAATACTATTTTCCAAATTATTGTCGATACCAAAAAACAAAATCAAGTATTTGTTATTGCATTGTGTTTTCAACGCAGAATTTTTCCTCCATACACTTTTAACTATTTAATGTATGATAAACTATAAGTATCGTAAACGACAATGTATGAAAAGAAATATTTGAAATGAAATAATGATTAATCTTTAATCTATTTATTTTTTATACATACATGTTCAAGTGAAGGAAGTTATCTTTTGAAGTATAAAACTACTGGATTGTTGCAACGAAAAGGACAAAAACAACTAAGTTGTTGACAATAAACATAACAGAACATTGGTGTTTCTTTTCTTAGTAATAGATATTTAAAATTTATTCCTAATAAATTTTCGTACTCTAATGTGTACTCCGTTCAAAAATATTGATGGGTCTGTAGAAAATTGACATCTTGGGTGGTTGGGAAAAATATGTTGGTTCTAGCCCATTCTCTAAGATTTTGACTGGCGGAATTGAGGTTGGTAGTGGAAATGACATAGATTGAATAGCACTAACTGAAGATATTCTGTTCTGTTTGTTAATGTTACCGGTGAAATCGAACGAATTGGGAAAATTTTTGTAACAATTTTGAATGCTGATTCATTTGTCTGAAGTTAAGCAAGTTCTCTTCATTTTAGTTCACCTCTCTATGTTATATTTTCTGTGGTCTTCTGTGACCAGATATTAAGCCGTGGCTGGATTTTCAAGACCTATGGGGATGTCAATAATTCTTGAAAACGGTTGAAATTTATCGTAGATTGATTGTAGTACCATAAGTTATGCAGGGTCTTCATAAATGACTATAACATTGCAGCACCGTTAATTTGGAAATTCTGTGCTTCAGTAAGAAGCAGCACATAGTAATTCTAAGCCCCCTGCGATGTTGAAGTCATTCATAAAGATCCCGTATAACTCAATAACGGACAAGACTTCTATTAAACTGCTATTATATAAAATAGTTGTTAACGTACGTGCGATAATGCTGGAACGATTTTGAGAAATTTGTTTCAAGCGAAAGAATAACACCTTTGAGAGATATTGTTACACAATAGTGTTCATTCATAAAAATAATCTTGTTATCTTGAATTCAACAGATTTCGAATAATTAATGAATTTGTCTCTGTGAAATTTTGTTATGGCTTTATACGTGTTGATAACATGTCGTTAGATTTTGACTCTCAATCTCCAATTTCGTTCAATAGTTCAAAATTCTACTGAGATTCATTATTTACAGTCGTAACTAGATTCTAGATCGATTTACCTTCGAATTACACGAACCAATTCATTCCAGCATCTGGTTTCGTATCCGATACGCTTGTCGGAGATTTCGCCACGTATAGAAACTATGAGAAGTTGATGTAAGTGGTGTGTATTCAAAAATCCTTCGAATCAGTTACCCTCTTATGAATTCCGTTTTTTTTTTCAACGAAAAAATAGATTTCTTATTTTTTTGAATCTGGAAATAGAAATCCCTTTGGGAAATTAGATAGAAGGTTCTCGAATTTTCAGTTGCAAACACAAGGTCCTTTCGTTTGCATAAAAAGTGTAGCACTTTTCTACACTCGATTTGATTTACACCAGTGTAGAGGAAGTGTAATATATCAGACATAGTCAAAAGAAGATGTAGATAAACTACACCTCCTCTACACTGGTGTAAAATCAATCAGCAAACGAATACTAAAATCGAGTGTAAAAAAGTGCTATACTTTTTATGCAAACGAAAGGACCTATAATCGATCATGAATACGTTCTCGCAAAATACCCCATTCCTAAAATCCAACTAGATGAGTCATGCTAAAGGGTTATCTATGAGTTAGAAGGAATGCACAAAATTAATATCTTCGGTATATTATTATATATACTTTGAGCTGTAAATATATTTTAACAGCAGACTCTTGAGGTTAAAGAAACAATGTTTTCTTTTACCATTTTTTTTTTCGATTCGGCCTGGATAAAAAGATATATTCGTTTTGAGTTTTCTTGATGAACTATGCCACCTATAAACTCATTTTCTTCATTCCATTTGGCCAATAAAGTAGCAATATAATAATATTGCTTATAAATGAGTTATCGCAATTTCGTTGGCGATGTGTATTGGATATTATCGTCTCTTGATTTGTATTTCATTGAATAACGAATTAAGTTTCCCATCTCCCATATGAAACCATTTATTATAGTGGTTCATTTTATTTCGTACAAAAGTTACCAGATTAAAACGTAAACCATTTAACTTTTCATCTTGATTTGAATGAATAAATGATATTTTTTTCTCTGAACGTTCAGACATTATTCTTCTTTGTCCAGGTGACAAACACAGAACACTAGAATGACAACAAAATTTAATACCAATCATAGACATAGAGACTATATGTCTATGATACCAATTAACAAGCTAAATCTATGAGACAACACATCTGTTATGTTTTGAGGTTAATTCTGTGGATATTTTGAACAGAGTTGCATTCAGCCAAAGTGGAAGGAAGACTTGCTAATCCATCTCATGAAATTGACCGGATTGGGAAAACCCAGCAACAGCAAATGAATAAGCATCGAACAATTGAGCAAAGCCCCGACCATCCTTCCGACAGCAATTCGCAAATCTTCAGTTCCGCACTGTTGGCCCCCCTTGCCGCAGGTTGCTCCCGAATAAAATTTCCACTTTGATCCGACGACGACGTTAGAACCAGATCGAATTACCGGCAGTCGTTCGGTCGTTGAGATCGAGATCGAGAGGGTCAGCAGAAGAACCGCCAATCCGACGTGCCCATTCTCCACGCCCAGCTGATTCAGACCCGGGTCGTTTGATATCGTTTCGTACCTACATACTTTCGATTATATTTCCGGAGGACGGCGGAATTTCAAGCCTTCGGACGTTGTTGCCGTTTCGGCAGATATAACGGAGACCAAGGAGGGGGGGGTAAAATGTGTTGAAGTTCGGAAGATGTTGTAGTTAAAATCGAAGGGCTTCTCACTTCGGAAGTAACCATTGCATATATCCCCTTTTATATATACGACCGCTATCATATCCTATTAAAACTTGAATAAAACTGCTGAAGAGCAATAAAAAAATCGTGCACTTCGTGCAAGTAGATAGGGTCAACATGCCAAGAATACTTGCCTTGATAACAACTTCTTGTCTTGTCTTGAGAAAGAGTCAAGAAATTTAAAAAAATGTTGTCTTGATGTTTTCTTGTCATATTATATCTTGTCATGACTTAACGGTCAAGCTTGCAGAACCCATTTTTTTTAACGTTCATAAGAAAGTTCGGCGGTTTGTTAAAATGAAAGCATAAAAAGAGCCTAAAATTGTGATGTGATAAGAATCTGGATAAACATTTGATTAGCTATTGGATTTTGATAACTTAACAGTTAAGCTTGCAGAACCAATTTTTTAACGTTTATAAGGAACTTCGGCAGTTTGTTAAAATGGGACCTAAAATTATGATATGATCAGATTTTTGATGAACATACGCTTAGCTGTTGGATTCTGCTAGCTTAACTGTAAAGCTTGCAGAACCCATTTTTTTAACGTTTGTAAGGAACCTCGGCAGTTTTTTGGAATGCCTAAAGTGATTCTGAAATAATGATGTGATCAGAATCTTGATAAACCATTCGATTACCTGTTGGATTCAGGTAGCTTAACGGTCAAACTTGTAGAACCCATTTTTTAACGTTTATAAAAACCATTGGCGGTTTGTTAGAATGGGACCCTAAACTGAGCCTAAAATTACGATGTGATCAGAATCTTGATAAACCATTCGATTAGCTGTTGGATTCAGGTAGCTTAACGGTCAAGCTTGTAGAACCCATTTTTTAACGTTTATAAAAACCATTGGCGGTTTGTTAGAATGGGACCCTAAACTGAGCCTAAAATTATGATGTGATCAGAATCTTCATAAACCATTAGATAAGCTGTTGGATTCAAAAAGCTTAACGTTAAAGCTTGTAGAACCCATTTTTTAACGTTTATAAAAACCATCGGCTGTTTGTTAGAACCCTACTGAGCTTAAAATTATAATGTGATCAGAATCTTGATAAACATTCGATTAGCTGTTGGATTGAGGTAGCTTAGCGGTAAAAGTTGTGGAACCCATTTTTTAACGTTTATAAAAACCATCGGCGGTTTGTTAGAATGGGACCTTAAACTGAGCTTAAAATTATGATGTGATCAGAATCTTGATAAACCATTCGATTACCTGTTGGATTCAGGTAGCTTAACGTTCAAACTTGTAGAACCCATTTTTTAACGTTTATAAAAACCATTGGCGGTTTGTTAGAATGGGACCCTAAACTGAGCCTAAAATTACGATGTGATCAGAATCTTGATAAACCATTCGATTAGCTGTTGGATTCAGGTAGCTTAACGGTCAAGCTTGTAGAACCCATTTTTTAACGTTTATAAAAACCATTGGCGGTTTGTTAGAATGGGACCCTAAACTGAGCCTAAAATTATGATGTGATCAGAATCTTCATAAACCATTAGATAAGCTGTTGGATTCAAAAAGCTTAACGTTAAAGCTTGTAGAACCCATTTTTTAACGTTTATAAAAACCATCGGCGGTTTGTTAGAACCCTACTGAGCTTAAAATTATAATGTGATCAGAATCTTGATAAACATTCGATTAGCTGTTGGATTGAGGTAGCTTAGCGGTAAAAGTTGTGGAACCCATTTTTTAACGTTTATAAAAACCATCGGCGGTTTGTTAGAATGGGATCTTAAACTGAGCTTAAAATTATGATGTGATCAGAATCTTGATAAACATTCGATTAGCTGTTGGATTCAGGTAGTTTAACAGTAAAGCTTGTAGAACCCATTTTTTAACGTTTATAAAAACCATCGGCGGTTTGTTAGAATGAGACCTTAAACTGAGCCTAAAATTATGACGTGATCAGAATCTTGATAAACCATTCGATTAGCTGCTGGATTCAGGTAGTTTAAGGGTAAAGATTTTAGAACCCATTTTTTAACGTTTATAAAAACCATCGGCGGTTTGTTAGAATGGGACCTTAAACTGAGCTTAAAATTATGATGTGATCAGAATCTTGATAAACATTCGATTAGCTGTTGGATTCAGGTAGTTTAACAGTAAAGCTTGTAGAACCCATATTTTAACGTTTATAAAAACCATCGGCGGTTTGTTAGAATGGGACCTTAAACTGAGCCTAAAATTATGACGTGATCAGAATCTTGATAAACCATTCGATTAGCTGCTGGATTCAGATAGTTTAAGGGTAAAGATTTTAGAACCCATTTTTTAACGTTTATAAAAACCATCGGCGGTTTGTTAGAATAGGACCCTAGTGAGCCTAAAATAATGATGTGATCAGAATCTTAATAAACCATTTGATTAGCTGTTGGATTCAGGAAGCTTAACGGTAAAACTTGTAGAACCCATTTTTCAACGTTTATAAAAACCATCGGCGGTTTGTTAGAATGGGACCTTAAACTGAGCTTAAAATTATGATGTGATCAGAATCTTGATAAACCATTCGATTAGCTGTTGGATTCAGGTAGCTTAACGGTAAAGCTTGTAGAACCCATTTTTTAAGGTTTATAAAAACCATCGGCGGTTTGTTAGAATGGGACCCTAAACTGAGCCTAAAATAATGATGTGATCAGAATCTTAATAAACCATTTGATTAGCTGTTGGATTAAGGAAGCTTAACGGTAAAACTTGTAGAACCCATTTTTCAACGTTTATAAAAACCATCGGCGGTTTGTTAGAATGGGACCTTAAACTGAGCTTAAAATTATGATGTGATCAGAATCTTGATAAACATTCGATTAGCTGTTGGATTCAGGTAGTTTAACAGTAAGGCTTGTAGAACCCATTTTTTAACGTTTATAAAAACCATCGGCGGTTTGTTAGAACCCTACTGAGCTTAAAATTATAATGTGATCAGAATCTTGATAAACATTCGATTAGCTGTTGGATTGAGGTAGCTTAGCGGTAAAAGTTGTGGAACCCATTTTTTAACGTTTATGAAAACCATCGGCGGTTTGTTAGAATGGGATCTTAAACTGAGCCTAAAATTATGATGCGATGAGAATCTTGATAAACCATTCGATTAGCTGTTGGATTCAGGTAGCTTAACGGTAAAACTTGTAGAACCCATTTTTTAAGGTTTATAAAAACCTCGGCGGTTTGTTAGAATGAGACCCTAAAGTGAGCCTAAAATTATGATGTGATGAGAATCTTGATTAACCATTCGATTAGCTAACCATTCGATTAGCTGTTGGATTCAGGTAGCTTAACGGTAAAGCTTGTAGAACCCATTTTTTAACGTTTATAAAAACCATCGGCGGTTTGTTAGAATGGGACCTTAAACTGAGCCTGAAATTATGATGTGATCAGAATCTTGATAAACATCCGATTAGCTGTAGGAATCTGTTAGCTTAAAGTTAAGCATTGCAGAACCTATCTTCTCAACGTATACTTATAAAGAAATTCTGCTAGCTAAGTTGGCGAAATCGAGATTTATCTAGCAATTGCGTAGCAGAAATGTTTCACTAGGGTGATGAATAAGCCTGAATTTAAGGCCAAAATTCCAATATGGTTCTGCTAGTTTACGGTGGTGAACTTTAAACTGTTTTTCGAAAGCATTCCTGGCTTTCACACGTACTTCAATAGAATCGAATATTAATCGTCCGAAAAAGCGACAAGCCTATGCACCACCGTGTGTAACATTATTATTCATAATCGAATGAATACATATAGGTATCGGTCGTAGTCAATACCTCAGGTGCACACATTGTACGAACAGCGAACATAAAGTCAACTGGCTAGAAATTCCTCTGCTCCCGGCAACTTTTGAGTCGATTCCAGTTACACAATGGCGTATTAAGTGGTTTCTAGTAAGCAAACACTATTAAGCTACGAGGCGAAGCGGCCCCAGTGTTATGGTGCATGCTGAGCTTATGCACTCAAGATCCGCGGAATCGTTGAACTATACGAGGTCAAGGCTGCTAAAAATGCATTCTGATGGAATACCATTCTGTATCGAGAATGCCGAATCGGACGGATACCTTGAACGTTATTTCGCTTAGATCTTGATTTTTCGATTCTAGATCCGTTTCGGTTCATCCGTTGCGGACTTGAATATTCAATTATTAGGGAGATGCAGCGGTAGATATTGGGAAATCACCTTGGAATTTTGCATTTTTTTGGTCATAAATTTAAATCAATCTACTGCCCTAGTGCAGAATTTTTTACTCTCAGTTATTGAAGGAATTGCTTTAAGCTAGCAGAGCCTGAAAATAGTAAAAAACGCCTCTTTTGAGTCCCACCTGTGAACAAACTACAGATTTTTCTTGGGATTTTGACGTTTACCAAACGAAAATTGTATAAAAATCCACGTCAGTTTGACGTGACCAGGGGTGGGTGGTACCGGTTTGACTCATATAATGAACATTGGTGTTTTTTGCCTCGGTATTCATTAAATTCTATTCATTATGGTTGTTTAACGCAAATAGTCCCGAAAAGGTTGACTTTATATACTAATTTTTACAGTTCAATACAGGGTGTTCTCAAAGGTGAAGCTTTTTTTTTGACAGAAGGTAGAACTCATCAAAATGAGTCGTTTAACCAAAAATTGTCTGTATAAAATATTCGAGAGGGCTGAGATACAACCCCTAGAAGTTCGACAAAATTTCATTGAATTTCAAGTACGGGACAGTGGAAGGTGACCAATTTCATCGGATTAGATGCATCAGGTCACTTTAGAGAGAATCATAATTGCTGTATCGTGCAATTTAGGGAGAAAAAAAATGTAGAAAATCGAGGCAGATTCTTGAAAGTGCTTATTTAGTTATGTTGAGAAAGTTCTATGATGTTCCCTCATTTCATCCCATTTTTACGACGATTGTTAGAATTTTCTAACAAGAAGAATGTGATGCCCATTGTAAAAAAAATCGTGAATAAATTAATAATAATAAATTAGTCTTTTCTCTCAGTTGGTATCGAAATGAGCCATTTCATAAAATCGTGTAAGTCACTGAAATATAATGCGAACAATTCAGCAATCCTAAGTTTCAATTTTCATTACCACGTAAATATCGAACGAGCCAATATCCTAAACGAAACCACATAGCCAAATGCATAAGTTTTTTCCATTGCTTTGAGATAATAGGGAATACTCCTTCTGACGAAAATGATTTTTCGTTTTATGAAATATCTTTGAAACGTCACATTTTGAAATAACCATCTCAACCGTTTCCCAAAAAAATTATTTCAAGCACTTAAAAATGAAAAATAAAAATGGGTATTTAAAGTTTAAAGCGTTTTGTGAGAATTGCACAAGCTGGCAACATCGATTGAAATATGCCTTGATAATAAAGGACAACAAATGCATTATCTGATGAGATAGACAAAGATGGCTGTCTATGAAGTCTGCGACGAACGAGGAAGGTCGTAAAATTTTATGGGATTTTTATGGCCGGTTGCAGTTGAAGCTCGCCAGTAAGCACACGCCTGTAGATCAACAGCTGTTATTTTATAAACAAGCTGATCGGACATTGTTCTTTTCATTGGTCGCATTCAGCGGACGGAGCGCAAAACGCTTCTGCTACCCATCGGTAGCGGTAGCGGTCGGGAACATGTTGAACGTTCGCTGGCAAGCCGAGATAGGATAAGGCAGTCCAACGAGCTGTCACTATCAGCTGATTAGTTGAGAAGTCTGTAGGAAAGACGTAAACAAACGGATGTTTTAAGTTTCGTTAACCTTGTGCTGGTTAAGTCATTTTTTTTTTGTGAAAAACAACCTAGAATTCTGACGAATTACTTTGTTGCTCTAGTATATTTCCTATAACTTATTTAACATCCTTCTTTATTACCTTCCATCAATTTTCATTTCATTTTCCTCAACAAACTCAAGCTCGTGCATCTTCCACACTAAATAACAACTACCTACTCAGTTCAAGTCCAACTTTCGCTCCTTTCCGCTACCGCTACCTAGCACAAATCAAATCCGCTCCCAAAAGTGGCGTCCGCTCCAGAACGTGTTGAGAATGTAGCGCATATGTCACCGAACGTTTACGCTAGCGTTTGGTAACAGTTGCGCAACTGTTTCGTCCGCTGAATGCGACCATTGTCTTGTATGCGCTGTTGCCAAATCGTAAACTCCGCACAAAGCGATTTAAATTTTAAAACCCCATATTGGAAGGATGATTTAGAATAGTTTCCGCGGTGAATTTGAAAAATCACGAATGAAACAAATGATTATTCAGTTTAAACTTGCATATGCAGTGATAACCCAAATTGAGGAGAATTCCCCATTCAGCTAACAAACGGTCTAGGGTCGTATTAAGATCTATTTCAGTAATCATTTTCAATTTTTTTCCAACCTTGTCATTTTGAAAGTTTTGTATAGTGAAACGCTTCAGTTTGACCAGTACTACCTTCTGTTGAAAAAAAATCCTCACCTTCAAATACACCCTGTGTATCGTTGAATATATTGAGGACAAAAACGTCAAAAACAACAATTTCGGTGAATTCGAGAGGGGCCCGCTTGATTCCATCTCGGGCACTTGCTCGATACCTGAATGAATGGACAGGTATCGCCTGTTCTAATACGTTCACGAATATCTCTGCCCAGCTATCGCTCCCCACTCCATTCTTGGTTATTGTTATATTTATGGAACAATAAACGACGATCTTTCGTCCTTTTTCAACGGTCCCACGGATTCTTATCAATCGAATAGAATTTTTTTTCTGAGGCCCCCAGATCAATATTTGATTATCTTCTCTATATTGGTTACTTACGGCTTAACAATGGCGTGACCTTGGTTTTTAAGAGAGTTGGCTGTGCGATGGAAACGTCGATGACTGTTATGTCGTTGTTGTGTTGCAGATTTAACGATCACAGAAGCCACAGCAATAGCTAGTTTATCAAAACTCGTCACCGCGTAGGCTATGGAAATTTGATATTTCCGATTTGTTGCCTCTTGTTTTGATGAAAATCCTGCGAATGTTGTGAATGACATTTACACCATTTCTCGGTTTTTTCGCATAAATTGCAAATCTAATCTATCATTTTTCGAATCAACTGATCCTATTTTTGAAGATATTATGGAAAATAAAATGTGATTCTGTGCATTGTAAATGTACATTTTTGAAATTATCGGGTATATAACATATATAAGAAATATAAAATAAAATTCTGTACCTCAGATATTATTCTCCTGATGACGCTCAAATTCTGCAAGAGGCTTCTAGCCTTAAAAACGTTATTCAAGAGATAAGTACCAGTTTTCTCTGTATCTGATCTATATCTGTATCTGAAAGTAAAACAACATTCTGTATCTCGGGTACTATTCTCCAGATGACCCTCGAAATCTGTAAGAGCCTTCTAGCCTTTAAAACGTTATTCAAGTACCAAGTTTCCTCTGTATCTGAATGTGAAATAACATTCTGTAACTCAGGTATACTATACTAATCTCCAGATGACAATCGAATTCTGCAAGAGCCTTAAAAACCTTATTTGACAGCCGACCACTATTTCTCAAAACCAAATGATCTGTATATTTGATGCTATTAGGAAAATAAAATAAAATTCCGTACCTCAGAAATCATTTTCCAGACAACGCTCAAATTCTGCAAGAGCCTTCAAAACTTTATTTTACAGACGAGTTATCTTTTTTGGAATGAACGGATCTGTATAATATATACGGAATGAAAAATAAAATTCTGTAACTCGAGGACAATTCTCCAGATGACTCTCAAATTCTGCAAGAGCCTTAAAAATGTTATTTGAGGCCGAGCACTATTTTTCATAATTAAAGGATCTATATTTTTGAACATATTAGGAAAATAAAATGAAATTCTGTAACTAAGCTACCATTTTCCAGTGGACTCTAAAATTCTGCAAGAGCCTTCAAAACTTCATTCAAGAGACGAGTTATATTTTTCGAAATTAGCGGATAACATATAAACGATATGAAATAAAATTCTGTATCTCAGATACTATTCTCCAGATGCCCCTCAAATTTTGTTACAAGAGCCTTCAAAACATTAATCAAGAGCTAAGTTTATATAGGTAATGTAAAATAAAATTCTGTAACTCAGGTACTATTCTCCAGATGACGATGGAATTCTGCAATAGCCTTAAAAACCTCATTTGAAAACCGAGCACTATTCTTCAAAATCAACTGGTATTTTCGATGCTATTAGGAAAATGGAAATAAAATTGTGCACCTTCCAGATGACTCTCAACTTCTGCAAGAGCCTACAAACCTTTATTTCACAGACGAGTAATCTTTTTTGCAATGAATGGATCTGTATAACATATACGGAATGAAAAATAAGATTCTGTAACTCGAGGACTATTAGCCAGATGACTCTCAAATTCTGCAAGAGCCTTAGAAAGGTTATTTTACAGTTGAGCACTATTTTACTAAATTAAAGGATCTGTATTTTTGAACTTATTAGGAAAATTAAATTTAATTTTGTACCTCAGAAACCACTTTCTAGTGAACGTTAAAATTTTGTAAGAGCCATCAAAACTTCATTCAAGGGACAAGTTATATTTTTCGAAATGAACGGATCTGTGTAAGTTATAAGGAATTGAAGGGATTAAAATTAAAATTCTGTACCTCAGATACTATTCTCCAATTGTCGTTGAAATTTTGCATGAGTCTTCAAAACTATCAGGAAAATAAAGTTTTGTACCTCTCCAGATGACGCTCAAAGGGCCTTCAAAATGTTATTTCAGTGCCGAGCACTATTTTCCAAAATCTGTAGATCTCTATTTTTGAACCTAAGAATTAGGAGAATAAAATGAAATTGTGTACCTCAGGGAAAGCTAGAATTCTGCAAGAGCCTTCAAAACTTTATTCAAGACACGAGTAATATTTTTCGAAATGGATCTGTATAACATATACGGAATAAAAAGTAAAAGTCTGTAACTTAGCGACTACTGTCTAGATGACGCTAAAATTCTGCAACAGCCTTCAAAATGGTATTCAAGAGCTGAGTACCAGTTTCCTCTGTAACTGATCTGTATGTACCTTAAACTTTATAAGAGACGATTGATAATTTAAAGGATCTGTATAACTGAGGAATATACAATTAAATTCTGTACCTCAAGCTGATGCCCAAATTCTGCAAGAGCCTTTAAACTTTAAACCGTTATTTAAAAAATATTTGGGAATACATATACTCAAGTGGGAAATTATTAAAATTAGGACTGTGGATCAAAGTTCATACTGGGGCCCGCATCGTTCTGGCTGGGTACAGGGCACCCCAGGACAAGTGGCGTGAAAAAAAAAATCAAACAGATCTCTCGCTCGTTACAACAATAATCACTCAATTCCCCGATACGTTCAAGGTCGCTTATCGCAGATATTATGGATTTTTTCTTTGTTTAAATGCCGACTCGGCGTAAACTAAAAACGGGGACGTTAACCTAACCTTGAGTTTCGAAAACATTCGGTAATCGAGCGGAGATCCCACAACTGCGGAGTTGATTAATTTCCGACCGGGCGACGTAATAAAATTCGCTCATTCCATTTCCTAAATATAGTATCGTTTATGATGATCGATCAGGAAATGATGGTGGTACGTACGTACGCGCTCTTTTGAGAATATGGGCGGGGTTGACGGCGACGGGGGAAAATGCTCGTGACTTTCCGGTTTATTGTCTTGTTTTCCGCGGAAAACTCGGCGCGGGTCGTAACCCTCCGCGGAATTTGGGTCAATTTCTGCGAGCGGAGAACGGGACCAGCGCGCGTACTTGTTAGGGAAAGGGGAATGCTCGATGTCGTCTGGAATGGGCAGGATGCTGTCGGTATTGGCGGGCATCGGTCATATTATACAGGCTTGGGATGAAGTAGGTAACCAAATTTATCTATTGGAACTGGAAGGACCATATTTAGGAAACTTTACAGGCAGTTCAATGACGCGTGACGCATCTAACAGAGTTGGCGAAACATTGGCTCTGTAGATTGGCAGAACCAAATTATACAGGGTCTTTAACTCGTAAAAATATTTCAACATTAGATTCTTGAGGTCAAAAGAAACATTTTTTTTCTATACCATTTTTCCCGATTCGACCCTAATAAAAATATATAGCCATTTTAATTTTTCATAATGAGCTGTGCCACCCCTGGAAAAACAAAATTACCCTCAGAATAGCTAGCTAAATCTGTGGCGCTTCACATCTGTGGATCTTTTAAACATAGTTGCATTCGGACAAAGTATCTAATTTTTCGAATTTCACAGATATTTTTAATTTTTGAACATCAAATTACTTGAAAACGGCGCATTATACGAGAAAACATGATAAATACTTTTATTTTATAAAACTTTCAAGTATTCATTACATCCAACTTAGTTTGAAGAGTTCGGTTTTTTTAATTTTTGGTATTTTTATGGTACGTTATGGTCCTAATGAGAAAACTAGGAGACGTGGGTGATATCTTGTGTTCGAAAATGATTCATCAAGTAAATGAAAAACTATCTATATTCCGAAATTCATTTCATTCGATAAAACCGTTCGTGAGGTGGAACTAAAAATAACATTTTTTTATGAATTTTCAACAGCCTGTATCTTTTAAACCGAGCTGATTCGAAAAAAATTGTAAAGGAAACAAGGGAAACTCCCCGTACTTCCCCTGTATAAAAACCTTCCGACGGGGGGCAACTTCTAAGATCAAATTCAAAATAACACTCTGTATCTTGATCATAAAGGGAGATAGACCTTTTAAATATAGGTTATTCTGACTTACCTCCGTGTCCTCTATCTACCCTCAGCTTCGGACCATTTACCAATGAATCACTTTGTATATCTCAAATATTTCCGATATTTTTGAGATGTTCCAGAAACAACAGAAATGTTTTGAATATATTCGATTTTTGTTCAATATTTCCAATATTTTAAAATTATTTCTGACAATTGTTAAATATTTTCGTTATTTCTGAGATATTTCTGGCATTTCAGATATATTTCTGACATTCATATATATTTCTGACAAACATATATGAAATATCTGAGATTTCTCGATTATTTTCAGTATTTCTGTAATATTTTCGATATTCAGAAGATATTTCTGGCATTTCAGAAATATTTCTGAGATTTCTCGAATCTTTTCACTATTTCTGGAATACTTTCTCAAATATTTCTCATTACTTTTGAATTATAACGGCAAATATATAATAGGAATATAATATACATGTATGTAATTTATATGAATAAATCTATGCTATTTTACCCAATATTTCCGAATTTTCGTACTTCCGGTATTTCAGAAATATTTTTGACATTTTTTAGATATTTCTCAATAATTTCTAAAATGTATTTCTGTCATTTCTGAAATATTTTCAATATTTCTGGTATTTTAGAAATATTTCGATATTTCTCTAATCTTTCAGTTATTTCTGAAAAATTTTAGATAATTCTCAAATATTACCCATAATTTGGATAAATCCTAAAGTTTGTAAAAATATTTCGTAATTAAAATGCCTCTGAGATTAGCGATTGAAGAATACCGAAATCAGTTTGGCACTTAAGTGTTTTGAATATATTCGATTTTCTTTCAATATTTCCATTCCAAAATTATTTCTGACAATTATTGAATATTTCCGTTATTTCTGAGATATTTCTGGCATTTCAGATATATTTTTGATAAACATTAAAATATCCAAGATCTATTGATTATTTTCAGTATTTCCGGTGTTTTTTTGATATTTTCGATATTTCTGGTATTACAGTAATATTTATAAGATTTCTCGAATCCTTTAATTATTTCTGAAATATTCTGAATGATTTCCGATTTTTCGGAAATATCATTCCGATATTTCTCAATAATTTCTAATATTTCCGTAATATTTACGCTATTTCTGAGATATTCTTGGTCTTTAAAAAAATATTTCCAATATTTATCGAACCTTACCGTTATTTCTGAAATATTTTCTTAAATATTCCCAATTATTTCCTACATTTCTGAATTATAATGACAAAAATCTATAATATTTCTAAGTATTTCCTACATTTCTGAATTATTTTCGAATTTTCGGATATACTTCTGGTATTTCAGGAACATTTTTAACATATTTTAGATATTTCTCGAAAATTTCTAGAATTTTCGTGATTTTTGAAATATTTTCGATATTCTGGGAGATTTCTGGTATTTCAGAAACATTTTAATATTTCTTCAATCTGTCCATTATTTTCTAAATATTTTCGATATTTCTCAAATATTTCCCATAATTTGGATGAATTCCCTAGAGTTTGTTAAAAAAAATTTCCTAAGAGAAATGCCTCTTGAGATTGTTGATAAAAGAACACCGCAATCAGTTTGGCACTCGCTCACAATCATAATTAACCGAGAATAGGTCTGTTTCGGCCATTTCCATGACCGGAGGTGATAAATAGTCGATTTGAATTTCTATGCACGGTATACCCATACCATAGGATATTTATCGATGTGAAACTCGCAGAAAATATCTCGCATCGGTTGTGGTACAATCTGTTGGCATTTTTACGATGCAATTAAAACGGTATCGAGATATTTGCCCTCCCCGGTGCGAAACATCATCAATTAACTTCTATAACAGAATGTGAATGTTGCGAGTACCTGTACCATCTAAACATGCCATTATGAGAACCATAGAATTTGTTATCAGCGATTATCGTACGTCGGAGGTGAATATAATATACTGGGAGATATTAGAATTATTACACATTAAAAACAAGCTAAATTGAAAATAAAAAGATTTCTACTGAGTTATATAATAAAACATATAACAAAATGGGATAAAATGTACATATTTTACTTTATTTTTGGATTCTCTATAAAATTTTTGCTACAGTTTATTTCAACTTCACCCCACCCAAACCTCAAGATTCTGAAGATATAAACCAAT
This sequence comes from Coccinella septempunctata, assembly GCF_907165205.1. Taxonomy (NCBI): domain Eukaryota; kingdom Metazoa; phylum Arthropoda; class Insecta; order Coleoptera; family Coccinellidae; genus Coccinella; species Coccinella septempunctata. The sequence continues at coordinate 22,363,063 of NC_058196.1, forward strand.
TTATCTCAAGTTTGATGTAAAGATAGTCATTAATTCTTGACAAAAACTACACAATTGAAAATTGCAATATCCTCAGAGAAAACTCTCTAGATTCTACTTGCTCTTGCTGTAAATCCAAATGTTTCTCAGGGAAGTTCAGAATTGACTCTTAACTTCTTTTTTCTAGAACAGCACCCTGTATTAGGACTACTGAATGCAATGCAAAAATCTCTCGATCTGAAGATTAAGAGATTAATTATTTATAAAAATTAATTCAATATGTTTAGGTCAAATTTAATACAAATGAACTAATACTGCGCAAAAAAATTAACGCACATTATGGAAATCTCAAATTCATTCTACAACTGAAGGTGTTCCCAATGATAATTATTTTTATCAGAATTATGCATGCCTATGTTATCCACTTTCAACGGTTTTCTTCAATACAGATGTTTTTTCCCAGCAGGAATAAAAAAAGATGTTATCAGATTTTGAATGTATTGGCTCCATTCTAAAATCTGTTGTTCTCGATCAATTCTAGTGATCAATAGTTTTTCATTCGTTTGATTTTCTACACTCGATTGCTATGCAACGCGAAACACGCAATTTGACCCAAGAGGAATGTGCCCAAGCGGTAGTTTTGCGAGAAGAAGGGTAGACATACACAAGAATTGCAGATAGGTTTGGAGTTTCCCATACAAGTGCGTCCAGAATGTTACAGCGATTCAGGGAGACAGGTATGAATGTCCGAAGACCAGGACAGGGTAGACCAGTAACAACTGCCATTCAAGAACGTTACTTGAGAGTTTCTTCGTTGAGACAAGGGTTTGCAACCGCTCGCCTCCTTCAAATTCAGCTTGAGCAAACTCATGAGGTGCAAATTAGCACTCAGACAATAAGAAATCGCCTCAGAGAATATAATTTAAGGCCTCGTGTCGCGGCAAGAGGCCCAGCTCTTACCCCAGCCCATCGAAGGGCGCGTTTGGATTTTGCGAGAGAGCATATCCATTGGGAAGAGGCCGATTGGGAAAGAGTTCTCTTCACAGGTGAGTCTAGATTCTGCCTCTACCATTGTGATCGACGTTCCCTTGTATACAGACGTCCACACGAAAGATATGCTCAGTGCAATTTCCTGAATACTACTGGTTTCGGGGGAGGATCGATTATGGTATGGGGTGGAATATCTTTGACTGCTCGCACAGACCTAGTAGTCGTTGATAATGGAGCTATGAATGCTGATAAGTATATAAGGAACATTCTTGAAGAGCATGTAGTGCCATTTGCCCCATACATTTGTGAAGATTTCATTTTTATGGATGATAAATGCCAGACCCCATCGTGCGCGAATCGTTCAGGAGTACCTTGAAGAGGTTGAAGTCTCTCGAATGGAATGGCCAGCAAGAAGTCCAGATCTCAATCCGATTGAGCAGGTTTGGAACAACCTCAATAGAAGGCTGAGAAGTTCAGAAAATCATCCAGCTACCCTTAATGACTTAGGAATCCAACTCGGAGAAATCTGGAAAGGATTAGATCAGAAAATTTCAAGATCACTCATTTTGAGTATGAACCGTCGTTGCCGAGCTGTAATTAACGCAAGGGGTGGAAATACCAAGTATTAATTCACTTATCAGCATTTCAGTATTTTGAAAATTGTTCATTTCTCTTCTTTCACATAAGATTCGGTGAAATCCTGAATTTTTCTTCCATTTAATGTGCCTTGTTTCGTTCAAAACTTTCCCGAGAGAACATAAAAAATAAGTTATAGAGTCAATGTTGAGTTAACTTTCATTAAAATTGAGATTTTCAGAATGTGCGTTAATTTTTTTGCGCAGTGTATTGAAGTTTGAGTATGGGGAAGTTTAAGTGAATACCGCGTGAAACGCCCTGTAGAAGATCGGACATTGATTGATGATGATAAGAGCTTATTAAATATGATAATAATTCATCTGACCGCTTTTGATCTACACTGTCAGGACGGAACGTTGATTATGACGCTTTAAAACAATGAAGCTAATCTGACTTGTTGACCACATTTCAATTCTACAATCCAGAAGTAGATCAAACTGGCTCTCGGTTTTTATTCGATGTAACAGAAAGCATGTGTTTCTTCGGGATTTACATAAAGGCATTCGCGTTCGAACAAATTTGTTGATAATTAGCTGCTCCGTTCGTATGTGGCGAAGAAACATAGATGAAGTCGATAGATAGTTGAAATTGCATGTAAATAGGTAATTGGAATATATTATTTCTTGCGAAACCATCTCATCACCTCCTTTTACATACTCATTCATTTTTTTTCCGTGTTCTCGTGGACATCTGCATCACATTAAAAAATTATATACACATTGACGCGAATTCTACAATTCCTTCTGGAAGGAGATTGGCAATACTGAACTTCTTGACAAAAAAAGATTTTCTTCCGCTTATTGGTTTGATTTATGACGATAAAAGGAATCATTTGAAGGACTTTATTAGCATTAAACATAGTCCACATTTATTTGGAAATCTAATCGGTGCTACACACGATTGCTCCTATACAGGGTGACAATTTAAAAACCAGGCTAATTATGTCGCGACAAGGATGTTTTCAGAGAAAATGCCTGAACAGGTCAATTTTTATTCGGAGGGGGGACATATTTTGAGCAGAATTTTAATCCGAAATCTCCTCAACCCTAGGTGTAGGGGCTATCACCCCTAAATTCTTGATTGGGAATAGGGGGTGAGATTTACCTCAATTGAAAGAACACTTGTCCATCTACATGAATACTATGGTTTGCAAATGTTTGTTGATTCCTTGAAGTAGTTAGAGGAGGTGACAATTTGAAAACTTATCAGGCCAATTATGTCTTGACAAGGATGTTTAAAAAAAAAACCGGAACAGGTCAATTTTTAAAGAGAGGGGGACATATTTTGAGCAAAATAGTAATCCGAAATCTCCTCAGACCTAGGTGTAGGGGCTATCACCCCTAAATTTTTCATAGGGAATATAGGGTAAGCTAAACCTCAATTGGAAGGCAATATGTCCCTCTACATAATACTATTGTCTTCCAAATGAGGTATAGCTCACCCTCTATTCCCTATTAAGAATTTAGGGGTGACAAGCCCTACACCTAAGATTGAGGAGATTTTGGCTCCCAATTCTGCTAGAAACATGTCCCTCTCCTAACAAAAATTGACCTGTTCCGGCATTTTCTCTGAAAACATCCTTGTCGAGATATAATTGGCCTGGCAAGTTTTCAAATTGTCAGCCCCTGTAACTACTTCAAGGACTCAATAAAAATTTGCAAACGATAATATTAATGTAGAGGGTCAAGTGATCTTTGAATTGAGGTATTGCCCAACCAACCCCTATTCCCTATTGAGAATTTAGGGGTGATAGCTCCTACAACTAGGGTTGAGGATATCTCAGCTTACAATTCTGCTCAAAATATGTCCCCCTACGAATAGAAATTGACTTGTTTTGGCATTTTCTCTGAAAACATCCATGTCGTGACATAATTGGCCTGGCAAGTTTTCAAATTGTCACCCTGTATTACCGCTTGTTAAAGAGTCAGTTAAAGAAAAATGGGTTAATTCTCCCTACAGTCCAAAGTCTAGACCCGGAGACCTCACAATCAAACTGGCAGTTTGTGCGAGCCAACTTGAACGTGAGAACACAAACATAAAGAAACACAACGTTTAACACGTTGACGGACAGTTGCGTCTATAGCCGTCAAGTTCAAGTTCACTATGTGACATGACGGCAATAGCCGTCCAATACGAAACGGTCGTTTTTAGACACTGCGGCTGTAGCAGCACAAATTAATGCTGAATTAATCAAAATTAAGTGTATTTAAGCAGAAAGAGTAAAACTATACTTCTTATATTCTAAAAATTACAAAAACATATATTGTCAATTTTCGAATTTCACTTGTTTCTACTGTCCGTCAACGTGTTAATAAGCTCGCAAACAGAAATATTCTCAAAACAGTGTGATTTTTCCCACAATTTTTTTCGCAAGAATCCCAATAACACGTAATTGTGGTTAGTTATTAAATGAACATCTAATAGACCATCATGATGAACTACTGTATATAAGGAGGGGTACTTATTTGACCCAATGTTTCTTCTTGAAATAGTAATATTTTTGGACAAGAGGCAACCTCCTGCATTTTTGCAGCATCTTCAATAAAAACCTTGTTCACAGTAGTTCGGTGTAGATAATGGTTAAATAGAATAGAATAGAATAGAATAGAATAGAATAGAGTTTATTCGTAAATCACAATATAAACTCATTACAACTGTTGAGTCCGATATTAAATATCAACTGTGCACAGTTCGTACAAACTAATTTTATTTTCTTAATATGTACCACAAATTGTCCCCTTAAAATCCTATCAGCACAACCCACTCAAGACAATACCAAAATCAACCGACGAAAATACAAAAATAAGCCCTCCACATGAAAACAATTGATTATCTATCTATAATATTAACCACAGAAAAATTTCATGAACATAAGATGGTGATGAAATCTAGTATGAGATCAAATATTAACAACACAAATAGACACATACAGGTCCCAAGCTCGCGCATTCTGCGCCTGTGCGACGGGGTAGAAAATTACACGTTTCTGCGCACACTCACTTCATGCCCTCAAATGTATCGGTACCAACATTTGTTCGCATGAATCTTTCGTGCCAAATTGCCCAACTCAGTACCCACCTTAAGAACATTAATCTAATCAATTGTGAATGCTCCGTACAGCGAATTGAATAATCAGAACAGTAATAAGATTAATTTGGAGAAACATATAAATGGAGACCCGGAGAACCTTGAAATTTCAAGCGTTCGGTTCCTTGTCTAATAAATATAGCATGAATTATTCTAATTTTTGCTATGCCAGACCGAAACCGCAGACATACATTTATGCACATATTCAGCGCGAATTTCGGTGCTGGGTGCAATCGTTACTTATCGCTTGTTTTCATACGGGCATTTTACTGACTACCGTCAATTTTTCGTTCATCAAGTTCTCTGCAGTGAACTTGATACTGAGTGAGTGAAGAATGACCCACAAAATTCATATCTTCGTTATTTATTATTGTGTAGAAAAAAGCCCACAGGTTGTTGTGGTCAGAACTAGGAAAATAGTAGCATATGAAAACAATATATATACTTCATTCACTTTTATTTTAGCAGTCGGTTGGCCATGGAAATTTGACACATTTTACTCTGTATAGTACGAAAATGTGGGGTTATGAAGCTTGTCAAAACATTTTTGGGTTTTAAACCAACGCTATGTTGCCCGTTCTACGTAAAAGTTTCTGTTATTACGTATTTTATCAGAATGTCGAATCTCTTCGGAAAATATGTGACGAACATAATTGAAGTTTATACAAACTGATTGAAGGCATGCCAAATCCAGTTAATTACATGGAAAATACAAGAGATCAGTATAATATCATAATATGCATTAGCTTGAGGATAGTTTATGTTCGTTATCTTCTTTGGCTTACATCATTTGTAGATTTCAAAAATATTAACCCGAAGATGAAATGCATATGATGCAGTGGTTGGGAATGGGTATCTCCCGAAGGAATTAACAGATAATCACAAGAATGTTAAATTCTTATATAGAAAAAAGGAAGAGGAATTGAAGGAAGTTTCAAGTTAAGATGAACTTCACCTCTGAACAAAAATTTCACATGAATAAACAAGAAACAGGGCAATTTGCGCGTATTTGTGGCTATTCATCTTAATACATTGATGTAATAATAATATTTAGGTATTTATTAGTCTCTTAAGACATTTACATTGTATAGGACAAGTCAAATGAAAAATAGAAAATTCCATTTTAGGGAACTTATTCTCCGATGACATTTATCGAAAATCCTGTAGTAAACTTTTCGCATTAATTCACTCAAACATAAAATTCTCAAATGCCACCACTTTTTTGGGTCTCCCAATAGAAGGAAATTCTTTGTCATCCTCTTCATTCACAATCTTTCTGATTGTGGAAATATTCAGCTGAAATATAAGTCGTTTAGATTCAGATGAAACATCATATAAATTCTCTTCCATTGAATATGTTCGCTGACGTATTGTGGATTTTAGAATATCAGGGTATAACTATTTGAATGAGCGGACCTGAGTTCTAAATAGCACTTCCTGAAACACTGTCTCTTTTTTCAATCACTTTCGGTTCGTAATAAAAATTGATATTAGTTGTGGCAACGGCGTTATGACATTAACGACATTTCATGAGTGCCAACCTAACTTCGTTCTAGTTACAAAAACTTGAGAAAATTATTTCATGGCCAACCGACTGCTAAAATAAATTTGAATGAAGTATAGTTGTCAATCCAATTATTAATAATTTATCAATTTGTCATAATTTTTTGAAATAATAAAACGATAAGTTCAGCATAAGTATTTTGATCTGAACACAGGTAAAATTTATTCTAATCAAGTAGGTCAGGGGATCCATCTTCAAGTATCGATTCGCCACAAAAAACCATAATGAATTCCATAAATACCGCGGAAAAGAACACTACTCTTCGTTCTTTGAGTCAAATCAGTACTTCATTACTGTAGTACCTTCATCACTACAGTAATGGGAGTAGATTTTTCTTTGAAATCCATCTTCACTTTAAGATGAGCGATTTTTCTCCGTTGTAGTTTCAATTATTTTAATTCCGATTCAGGATTTAGAAGACAAAAATGAAAAAGGGGAAACAACCCCGTCCAGTCCGAGTTCTTACCCTACTGTGAGTAGTTTGACTCGCGGTGCGAAAGCCCCTGGAAAGACAAAAACGGAGCGGAGAACCGAATCCTAAAGAGAACTCTGAGAAAAACCCGTTACAAAATGTTTTTAGTTTGTTACTTCTGTAAAGAAAAATGTATATTTCCTATAAAAAAATCTACTTGACCTTGAAATCAAACTCCAAGGTCAGATTGAAGTCGAAACGTCACGTGAAAAGACTACAACTAAAAAGTCTAGAAAATCCTAAAAATAAACACTGGCCGAGAAAGCCTTTATCAGTATAAAAAAAAGAATGTTTGAGGAGTTTGTGATTCGGCAGTCTTCAGGCTGGTGTATTCAAGTTGGTACACCCTGTGTGATAAGGCATTCCGTGAAATTGGCGGCGTGGACAGTTCTGCAAACTGGCAACTGGCGTCTAAAAACGTTTCTTTTAGTTCCGTCTCGCTTAGTAGAATTATCACAATAAAACGCGCTATTTTACGGTTGATTCCGAAATATTTACGTTCGATAATGGCCTACTCGGTGTCCTATTAGGGACTTTCGGTGTCGCATAAAAATCGATATCAGCTCGGCTTAATGCAGTCGTCTCTGCGATATACGCGAAAGGCGGTAGCGAAAGAAAGCGATCTGTTTCATTTCTTACGACTCAATTTTCACCTGCGAACGATCGGACGTAGGTATCTATTTATTTTATTTTATGGAACATGGTGCATTCAACTTGGACTTTTTGTTCGATCGTTTTAATACAAGGGTTATGCCAAATTCTAAGAATTCTTCGTTTCACATTGAATATATGAACTTTTGAGTTTAGAGTATGAAACCATCCAGCTTCTTGGGCAGATCTGCCTCGAAAAAAATATGCAGGGTGTTTTCAAAGGTGGGACAGAAGGTAGAACTTATCAAAATAAGTCGTTTAACCAAAAATTGTCTATGATAAAAAATATCCAAGATGGCTGAGATACAACCCCTAGAAGTTCGACATAATTTCATTGAATTTCAAGTACGGGACTGTAGAAGGTGACTCCGGCATCTCAAAAACGAAACAAAACATGGCTGGACAATGAATGGTTCAGTACCAAGTTCATCGGATTAGATGCATCAGGTCACTTTTGAGAGAATCATAATTGTTTTATCGTGTAATTTAGGGTGAAAAAAAATGTATAAAATCGAGGCAGTTTCTTGAAAGTGCTTATGTTAGTTATGTTGAAAAAGTGCTATGATGTTTCCCCATTTCATCACATTTTTACGACGATTGTTGGAATGTTCGAATAAGAAGATTGTGATGCCCATTGTGAAAAAATTCGTGAATAATTTAGACGAATTTGATTGGTGAGATTTTGAAGTAATTATTCTATTTATTGCACTCGTGTCCTAAGTCTTTTCTGTCAGTTGGTATCGAAATGAGCCATTTTATAAAAGCGTGTAAGTTACTGAAAAATAATGAGAACAATTCGGCAATCCTAAGTTTCCATTTTCATTACCACGTAAATATAGAACGAGCCAATATCCTAAACGAAACCACATGGTCGAATCAGGAGAAAAGTTTTTTCCCAATGCTTTGCGATAATTCAGCTAACAAACGGTCTAGGGTCGAATTAGGATCTATTTCAGTAATCATATTCAATTTTTTTTTCAACTTTGCCATTTTGACAGTTTTGTATAGGTGTTTTAGGTGAAACGTTTAATTTTGACCAGTTCGACGTTCTGTTGAAAAAAAAAAGCCTCACCTTCAAATACACCCTGTATAACTATTTTACATTTATTTACAGATTTAGTACATTTGATGTCTATTGCGTAATCTTCTTCATTAAAGATTATATCATAAGAAGGAAACATAATTTGACAGTTTTAATTTAATGAAGAACAACATGGGGTGAACTCGAAAAAGCACTAAATAACCCGAATATACAAGGTGTATCCGCATGACACCCAAAAAATGCAAGGGATGATTCCCTTCATGTATACAAGGTGTCCTTTGACTCGTACGAATATTTCAAAGGTAGATTCTTGAGGCCGAAAGAAAAGCTTTTTTCCGAGTTGGCACGGTTTAAAGATACAGGCTGTTGAAAAACCATTAAAAAAAATGTTATTTTTTGTTCTATCTCGCAAACGGTTTTATCGAATGAAATGAATTTTGGAATATAGTTTTCATTTATTTGATGAATCTTTTTCTAACACAAGATATCACCCACGCCTTCCAGTTTTCTCATTATGACCATTACGTACCATAAAAATACCAAGAATTCAAAGAACCCAACTCTTGAAACTAAGTTGGACGCTATTTATGAATATTTGAACGTTTTGTAAAATAAAAGTATTCTTCATGTTTCCTCGTATAATGCGCCGTTATCGAGTAATTTGATGTTCAAAAATTAAAAAGTATATGTGAAATTTGAAAATTGGGTACTTTGGCTGAATGCAACTCTGTTTAAAAGATTCACAGATGTGTAGTGTCACAGATTTAGTTAGTTATTCTGCAGGTAATTTTGTTTTTCCAAGTGTTTCTTTTGACCTCAAGAATCTACTGTTAAAATATTCGTACGAGTCAAAGACTCACCTTGTAAAGTAAAAGAGTTTATCTTTTGACGTGAAAAATACTGTTAAAATGTATGTACAAATCGAAGATTACATCTAATACAGGATAGTTTTGCATTTTTCATTCATATCATATCTTTTTCTGATACAAATAATCCAAAATTATAATCAAACTTGGTCAAAGTAGAAAAAATTGACGAAAAATCAAGTAAGGTGAGAAATTTTTTGAAAAACACAAGAACTCCTATATCTCGGAAACTGTTGATTTTTGGTTATCAATAAATGTGGCTCAAACGATAGCAAATGAGTGATACTAACATCTCCTCCAAGGTTCACGTCCAATTTGGGAACATATACTTTCAAAAAAAGTGAGATGAGAAGAGCAGCGTTCTTGTATCCATCTGAAAGTTAGTTGAGGACCAAAAAGGCACATACTTCTTTCGAAGTACTTCTTGTAGCAGAAGCCGCACTTATTGAATTTTCGTGACGATCCAATATCCAACCTGTATGCAAATCGGGCAGCACGGGCCATATGGAAATTATTCAACGAATTCAGGATTTCGTCGATTCGTCAGACAAATTGATGTGGGGCCCTTTAAATCGGAATAAATCGCTGCCTCCGGTGGAAGTCAACTGGCGAATTATGGTCCGTGGTAATTTGTTTCAGTCCCTAAATTATTTATAAAATGCGTCGGCGTCTCACGAATTTCAATTGCGAACAAGTTCTGCAGATAGAAAATCACCGAATTCAGATAAGTCCTTCCATCGCGCTCGAGGTCAAAGGTGTATCATTTGTAGGTGTCATGGAAGTTTAAAGGCCCGATGCATTTAATGATTTGCCAGCTCGGCTCTGTTGTATTGATAAAAAGAGTGCCATTTAAATTGATACCTGCCATCGGTATCAGTGATAGAAGGGCAGTCATGGTCATGGTGTCCCATTTCTACTCATTAGTTAATTTTTTCAGAATTCTATCCTTCTGGTCGTCTCAAATCGAGTGCAAAAAAATTAACGCACATTATGGAAATCTCAAATTTATTCTACAACTGAAGGTGATAATGATAATTATTTTTATCAGAATTATGCATGCCTATGTTATCCACTTTCAACGGTTTTCTTCAATACAGATGTTTTTTCCCAGCAGGAATAAAAAGAGATGATATTATCAGATTTTGAATGTATCGGCTCCATTCTAAAATCAGTTGTTCCCGATCAATTCTAGTGATCAATAGTTTTTCTTTCGTTTGTTTTTCTACACTCAATCGCTATGCAACGCGAAACACGCAATTTGACCCAAGAGGAATGTGCCCAAGCGGTAGTTTTGCGAGAAGAAGGGTGGACATACACAAGAATTGCAGAAAGGTTTGGAGTTTCCCATACAAGTGTGTCCAGAATGTTGCAGCGATTCAGGGAGACAGGTATAAATGTCCGAAGACCAGGACATGGTAGACCACGGGTAACAACTGCCATTCAAGAACGTTACTTGAGAGTTTCTTCGTTGAGACAACGGTTTGCAACCGCTCGCCTCCTTCAAATTCAGCTTGAGCAAACTCATGAGGTGCAAATTAGCACTCGGACAATAAGAAATCGCCTCAGTCGCGGCAAGAGGCCCAGCTCTTACCCCAGCCCATCGAAGGGCGCGTTTGGATTTTGCGAAAGAGCATATCCATTGGGAAGAGGCCGATTGGGAAAGAGTTTTTTCCACAGATGAGTCTAGATTCTGCCTCTACCATTGTGATCGACGTTCCCTTGTATACAGACGTCCACATGAAAGATATGCTCAGTGCAATTTCCTGACTACTACTGGTTTCGGGGGAGGATCGATTATGGTATGGGGTGGAATATCTTTGACTGCTCGCACAGACCTAGTGGTCGTTGATAATGGAGCTATGAATGCTGATAAGTATATAAGGAACATTCTTGAAGAGCATGTAGTGCCATTTGCCCTATACATTGGTGAAAATTCAATTTTTATGGACGATAATGCCAGACCCCATCGTGCGCGCATCGTTCAGGAGTACCTTGAAGAGGTTGAAGTCCCTCGAATGGAATGGCCAGCAAGAAGTCCAGATCTCAATCCGATTGAGCAGGTTTGGGACAACCTCAATAGAAGGCTGAGAAGTTCAGAAGATCATCCAGCTACTCTTAATGACTTAGGAATCCAACTCGGAGAAATCTGGGAAGGATTAGATCAGAACATTTTAAGATCACTCATTTTGAGTATGAACTGTCGTTGCCGAGCTGTAATTCACGCAAGTGGTGGAAATACCAAGTATTAAATCACTTATCAGCATTTCAGTATTTCGAAAATTGTTCATATCTCTTCTTTCACTTAAGATTTGGTGAAATCCTGAATTTTTCTTCCATTTAATGTGTCTTGTTTCGTTCGAAACCTTCCCGAGAGAACATAAAAAATAGGTTATAAAGTCAATGTAGAGTTAACTTTCATTAAAATTGAGATTTTCAGAATGTGCGTTAATTTTTTTGTATGATAATGAACTTAATGCTCCTAAATTGTGCCAGGTTATTAAATGACACAGGCTTTGCCTTCAGTGGATTTCCTTCGGTTTATTATTCAGATATTAAAATTGTAACAAACTTGTAGATTTCAAAGAATTAACCTCATTATTATTATTATACTAATATGAGAGACTTTGAAGATCACTTTCATTCCGGATATTTAAAAGGATGAAAAATTTTCCAATATGAAATTAATCACTTTCAGAAAATTTTATAAACCTGTACAGTGTTTGGCACAAAAAAGTTCAGGTTCAAAGTTCGAACATAATATTTATAAATTATTCTCTTCTTCAATTGAAGGGAAGTTGGATTTACGTCAACATTGAGTGATGTTCATCTTCGAAGCATTCTCTGGATAACTTTCAACGAGTCAGGTCAGGAACATCTGTTGAAGCATTATAACAAGTAGCTCGTTAGCGTTCGGCTATAAATAATGCTGTAATTGAGTTTTCATGTTTGTTTACGTAATTGCGTCTAACTTCGTTTTGTAGTAGGAAAAGTTTGAACCGACAAAGCTAAGTATCGCTTTTCATAAGAAAAAACGGTAAGATTTATAGCATACAATTGAAATTGCCATCACATCAGGTATCTACTAATACGTAGATATACTGGGTGTGCCATTCAAAAAAGTTTTTGGTATAACCCGAAGTTGTAGAGTTTTGAAAATATCGCAGGCAGAAATTTCATTGTCGAAAACCCCAACATGCAAATTTTCAGCACAAAATTGTGACCAGTTCTCCATAAATCACAATTTGTCGGGCTTGTAATTATAATAACTTTATGAAAAAAAAAAACGGTTGACGTAAGAGTTAGAGTGCTTTCTTACTTTTCATCAACTCCGTTTGTTCCCACCAAACTCTTTCAGATGAAGGTGAAGGAAGTTAACCCATGCAAGTGTCAACAACAATTATATCAACATCAAGCATTTATAGTAATTAGTTTCGATATGGTTGAACAGTAATTCTTCATTCGAATGACCTAATCTCTCGGAGTGAAAGTAATTAAGACTGTGTTTAATTGCTTGTGATAGAGAGCTGCTGCTTTTGCCACCATGAGTGCAATGTTAACTACAACAATTTTCCGCAGACGGTGGAATATCAAGCTCGGAGGGAAGTTAGAAAGGAGTGATTTGAATTAACATAAACGCCAATATCAGGAAACGTTTTACTATAAGTGTGTAAAATGATTGATCTATGAAGCGTGATAGAAGTGTTAGGTTGATGAATTGCATCATCACCGAACCCATATAATTATCAAATCAGTTGGGATAAGCCTATCAGAGTTTTTTTTTCATTTCGCCTTATTCTTTCCAATTAAAGAGAAAAATACGGTAGATTCGGGTGACCTGGGACAGTCCTGTAGCTTGGGACAATTACCCCCTTGCAGATTTCTTTGTTTCTTACCATTTATGAGTGAAGAGACAAACTTATAAGATTGTGTTGCAACTTTTCGGTTAGTTTAACAATTAATTCCTGTTGAGTTTGTCGTGACCAGAGCGTTCGAATTGACAGCGTTTTTTTATGGCCCTTATACTTTCTAGTGTCCTGTATATGTGTTTCGATTTGTGCATATGTAATTTTTTTTCTGGATACGTGGGATATTAGATATGTCATGAAACAAGGTGGTTTACAGATCAAACGGCAATTCGGATTTCATTCATTTATTTTGTTGTTTCATAGAGTGACTTGGGACAATGCCGAATAGATATAAGCGGCGCATTGGCAGCAGGAAATATGCCGATTTTTCGCAGGATATTATCATTTACGTTATTTCCACAAAGAAATCACCAAAGAATGAAAGCAATCAAAGTTCCCTTGTTTTGTTTAGTTTTTTCACATTTGAGTTGCAATAAATTAACTTTCGCTGTAATAGGGGTTTATCATTTAATTTCCTTACCGAATTTCAACTATATAATCACAAATTCTAATTTTTCAAAGCTATACAGCGTCCCAAGTCAGCTTTTTCATTTGATAGTTGAGAAATCAATAGATTTCAACTTGTGTCCAAGCCTCCCAAATCGGTGGGTGACTTGGGACAAGTATATTTTATTTTTTTCAAAATTTATGTCCGAATTCTGAAGCATGGCATATAACCTAATCAATAGTCTGAGTCATCAAGCATATTCGAACATCTTTTTCAGATAAAAATAGGACACCGTTTTGAAAATATGACAAGTTGAATTCAACAATCGTCCCAAGTCACGCGAATCTATGGTAAATCTCAGCAGCTAACTGGGAATTTACTGTGACGGTGACATCCTGTACTTCCTGTTTCATCAAGTTAACGAGTCAAAGTTTTTATTGTGTTTGCAGGGGGGTCAGAAAAGTTGACAGGAATGTCGAAATGGCGCCGAAACGACTGAAAACTACAGACCCTAAGGAACACATAGAGCCCTTCCGCACCTACCTGTACCCACCACAGCCCGAGCAATGACTTTTCGAAAGTCGTCAATCGAATCGACCCTGCGCATCCTGTAATATCGAGTTTATCCTGTAATATCATCCCGAATTCAAAGATACTAGGGTTGTAAGTTTTATCTGTCGGATTATACAATTTCGCACAGTAAGCGTAAATTGATTGCATGCTCCCCGTAACATCTTGTCCTTGAAAGACCGAAGGGGCTAGTCGTAGCCAGTTGCGTAGTATGCGTGTATTACAAAAGGGGACCTGACCAGATCCCGATGGACTACTGTGTCTGGGTCAGTGCAGGCATCCTTACACGAAGGGGACACTGAAGTCGACCCTTGCACAATTCGTTTTGGACGTTGCACTTTTCGAGCGCTCTGGGGGTTATCATTTTGTGTAACGGTACAGGGTGGTGCACTTACAACAGTCCGCAAGCGGATTGTGTTTCTCGGAAACGCCGTGGTAGTGATATACCCATAAAAACGCTTCTTCAAATAAAAATTAATCAGGTTTACTAGTTTACAAAGACTATCATGTGGCAGCTTTTCAATCTTCTGATTAAAATGAATCTTGCCTTTTAGTTTTGGGCAAAACTGCTCAATCGTGAATGCTATTTTTCATTTGAAACCGATCGATTACACCGATGAAATTTCGGTATTTATTACTAGATTATTACTAGAGTTGTTCTTTCAGAACATGTACCACTCTACGATGAACAATTTTTCAAATTTAGTCATCAATCTTAATAAGCAATAATATAGATATTATGTAGATTCTTAACAGCCCTAAAACTATAACACAGGGCGTTTTCAAAGGTGAGGCTTTGGCAGAAGGTAGAACTCATCAAAATAAGTCGTTTAACCAAAAATTGTCTATATAAAATATCCAAGATGGCCGAGATACAACCCCTAGAAGTTCGACTAAAGTTCATTGAATTTCAAGTACGGGATTGTGGAAGGTGACTCTGGCATCGCAAAAACGATATAAAACATAAACGTATGGCTGGACAATGAATGGTTCAGTACCAAGTTCATCGGATTAGATGCAACCGGTCACTTATGAGAGAATCATAATTGTTGTATCGTGCAATTTAGGGTGAAAAAAAAATGAAGAAAACTGAGGCAGTTTCTTGAAAGTGCTAATGTTAGTTATGTTGAAAAAGTTTTATGATGTTTCCCCATTTCATCCCATTTTTACGACGATTGTTGGAATGTTCGAACAAGAAGATTTTGATGCCCATTGACGAATTTTATTGGTGAGATTTTAAAGTATTATTCTATCTTTTACACTTGTGTCCTAAGTCTCTTCTGTCAGTTGGTATCGAAATGAGCCATTTAATAAAATCGTGTAAGTTACTAAAAAATAATGAGAACAATTCGGCAATCCTAAGTTTCCATTTTCATTACCACGTAAATATCGAACGAGCCAATATCCTAAACGAAACCACACGGTCGAATCAGGAGATAAGTTTTTTCTCACTGCATTGGGATAATTCAGCTAACAAACGGTCTAGGATCGTATTAGGATCTATTTCAGTAATCATTTTCAATTTTTGTTTCAACTTTGTTATTTTGAAAGTTTTGTATATGTGATTTTTGGTGAAATGCTTCATTTTCACCAGTTGTACCTTCAAATACACGATAAACATATAACAGATTTTCCGATGGGCACTATAATACAGGGTGAGTCTTTGACTCGTACAAATATTTAACAGTAGATTCTGGAGGTCAAAAGAAATACCTTTTTCTGTTGCCATTTTTTCCCAATCGGCTTGGTTTTAAAAACACAGGCTGTTGAAAAACCATAAAAAAATTATTTTTAGATTTTGAAACTAAGTTGGACGCTATCTTATGAATATTTGAACGTTTTGTAAAATAAAAGTATTATTCGTATTTTCTTGTACAGTGCGCCGTTTTCGAGTAATTTCATGTTCAAAAATTAATTAATAATTAATTTTTACAATTACAATTTAATTGTATCTATGAAATTTGAAAAATTGGGTACTTTGGCTGAATACAACTCTGTTCAAAAGATCAACAGATGTTAGTGTCACAGATTTAGCTAGTTATTTTAAAGGTAATTCTGTTTTTCCAGGGGTAGGTAAAAAGAGTCTCTTTTAACTTCAAGAATCTACTGTTAGAATATTCATACGAGTCAAAGAATCACCCTGTACATTTTGAAATAATCCACCGTCCGGGTAACTTCTCCTAATCCTTTATAGGATAATACAGTAAGTACCTATAAACCAAAAGAAACATAACTGAGCAAAAAAGAAAATCAACCCTAAAAACAACTTTTTTTCTCCCCATATACTGTGACGTATTAGTAACCCTCTTGTAAGGGGCAACCTGTATATTTACATACGTACGGTTGCGAATTTCCACCGTCCTGTTTCGTTCTGCGAATTGCACGTTCGCGAAGCCAAACATCCGGTCTTGTCGGGATCAGATGTAACCCGATCCTCCTTTTACTTTTTTTTCCACCCAGAGTTCCTTGTTAGTTGGAGAGGATTCGATATCTGTCGACAATACCGAACCGAGAGTGTCGTGTTCCCCGACAAATTCGGGTTTTTATTCAGCCTTTCGTTCATTCTTATCTATGTATATCTATATGGGGTAGGTATGTCCTCGTTAGTTAACGCGATATGCACACCGCGATACCGGGTGGCACACATATCGGAGCATAAAGTCACCATGATCTATGCGTTTCCTCGAGCATTATGTTCATAAAACACTTGTGAATAATGAACCATTATTAATCACTTGTGATTAAAATTATTCACTGCTCTATAAAACATCATGGGCATCACAGCCAGAGTTTCTGAACATAAGAGTTCATACTATAGTATGAACTCATAATCATAAATCAATATTGCTATACAGGGTGACAATTTCTTAATTCTTCATAGAGAATAGAGGGTGAGCTAAACCCCAATTGGAAGACAATATGTCCCTCTACAAATACTATTGTCTTCCAATTGAGGTATAGCTCACCCTCTATTCCCTATTAAGAATTTAGGTGTGACATGCCCTACACCTAGGGTTGAGGGTATTTCGGCTTACAATTCTGCTCAAAATATGTCCCCCTCCGAATAAAAATTGATCTGTTCCGGCATTTTCTCTGAAATCATCCTTGTCGAGACATAATTAGCCTGGCAAGTTTTCAAATTGTCAGCCCCTGTAACTACTTCTAGGAGTCGATAAAAATTTGCAAACCATAGTATTCATGTAGAGGGTCAAATGGTCTTTCAATAGAGGTATAGCTCATCCCCTATTCCCTATTAAGAATTTAGGGGTGATAGCACCTACACCTAGGGTTGAGGAGATTTCGGCTTACAATTCTTCCTAAAATATGTCCCCCTCCGAAAGAAAATTGACCTGTTCTGGAATTTTCTTTGAAAACATCCTTGTCGCAACATAATTGGGCTGGCAAGTTTTTGAATTGTCACCCTGTATTATAGCAAAATTGAAATTGAGTTGCGGTAGCGAGTATGAATGCAGTTATTCTTGAGAATGAGGTGAGATATTTTAGGTATTCTCTTTTCACAAAGCTGAATAAAGTACAGTGTGTATTTTATACTCGCATATTATGGCTATTAATTACTCGAATTTGATTCAGGTTATCAATTAATTAATTAGTTTAGAAGCCACTGGCAGAAAGAAGGTATTCAACATCTTCAATGTTCGATATTATGGGCCATTGAAAACGCAACAGCGCCTCTGTAGGTCGGCAGAACCGTATTATACAGGGTGTTGCTAAATTGGAAGTACAAACGAAAAGAGGAGTAAAGAACATGTGCCCTCAAATGATTCGTTTTTGAGGTACAGTGGTCTGAAATTAGAATTTTTTTCAAGTTCTTCTATTAAAGTTCTACACTTCACAAGATACTCAACTGAAATTTGGCATAAATATTATAATTGAATTCATTCAACACATCTTACTAAGTGAATTCTTATGAAAATTTGGAGTTTTTTGAGGATTCAAAATTTTTTTCTCGAAATCGGTAGCAGATACGACAAAACAACAAGAGACCGTAAAGTTTAGCATAACAACAAAGCTTCTATTTACATTTTTTCAAATCACCAGTGGCTCACCAAAAAAAAAAAATCTGTAGGAAAATAGGGAGGGAGTATTCCAGGAAAAATATCACCCTGTATATTTGCTATCGAAATTGGCATGTCACATGGTGTGACCTATCATTTATAATGTCTATACCCACAGATTACAGAGTAGAAAGATAGGAAACGCCCTCATATCGCTAGTACTAAAAACCGACTACATTTTGGCCAGTGAAAACACGCGTGACAATGAGATGGCGCTAAAAACGCACTGTCAATACAGGAAAACTTTTTGATAACAGTTTTCTGTTTTTTAATTGAGGGGCGCGAAATTCTAATTCTATTTCTCGTATTGCATTCCAATATTGACTTTGTTTCTATCAGAAAACAAACATCCTGAGCGACAAAACAAAAGTATGATTTTGTTTTGTGATCAGGATGTTAGTTTTCATCTAAACATTGTTTGGAATCAATTGATATCAACGAAAAACTCTGTTGGATGTGCTATATGTTTATTTGCAATTTATAAAAAATTTACAAAAATTGAAATAGTGGGCAATAAATGAAGCTTTAACTAGGACACTAAAGTATATGGTGATCTGCTATACGTCGAAGGTGTTGTTTCTGTGCAAAAAGGCGTTCTGAATTAATGAAGTTGAATTTGTAAAATATACATATATCAGAAATCAATATGAACCAATATTCAATATACCATCATAGTAAATCTTAAAAATTTCATATATTTCTGCAAATGGCACTCAAATTAATATTTTAACCAGTCCTAGCGTCTTAAAAACACGCGTGACACACAGATGGCGCTCAAATCGCTTTACTCGCCTCGTTTCCCATCTTCTTACTCTATAATCTTTGGTCTATACCAAATTTAAGTATTAAATATCTTGTGTTCTGTGGATACTATGGGAAAAAATTCCGATTTCATAGCCTACTTGACGACGAATTTTTTCGAACGCACGTTATAACGAGTTATCGATGATATGGTGGCTCAACCGTTACCAAACTAACGGCGGCGATTCACAAAGGAGTCCATCGTTCATTTCGATTTTTAACGGATAACAACACGAAGAATACCACCTCGTGA
The DNA here is from genome assembly GCF_907165205.1 of Coccinella septempunctata. Taxonomy (NCBI): domain Eukaryota; kingdom Metazoa; phylum Arthropoda; class Insecta; order Coleoptera; family Coccinellidae; genus Coccinella; species Coccinella septempunctata. The sequence goes on from NC_058196.1 coordinate 22,382,403, forward strand.
TCTCCTGAAACGCTCATTGCAGTTCTCCCAATTACCGTCTAATCCATGAAGAACCACCGACCGTACATAAACCCGATCTCATTTTTATTAATTGAATATTTAATCTCTTTAACATGATTTGCAGCCCGTCCACGTTCGCGTTCTATCAACATTATGAGCAGCGGCGGACGTTTTACAAGCCCTACTTGCGATAATGGGAGTCCGGCTTCTTCCTGGTCACCGTTGGTCTGCCAAGCGTATGACAAAACATAAAGGCAATTAAACCCCGGTTATTTTCAGGTAATTTTCAAGGAGCCGCAAAAAAAAACGCTCGACATTCTGTGAAATATGGTTATTGTAATGGCGATTTAGATTTCGCGATAAAATTCATTTGTTAATTAGTATTTTGGGCAGCGTTCTGGATCTGAATGAATAATGTGAGAATATTTTTTCGGGTGATATTATGTGGTTTTTCGTGCAAACGATGACGTTGTACTGAAATGTTCAATTCAGATTTCAAATCCACAGTCGTCCTTCCCATCGTATTATTTTATGTAAAAAAAAAACTTTTAATGTTATAAAACATCATGAACAGTCAGTAAAATTAATTATAAACGCAGAAAAATATTATCGGCTGAAGTGGGTTAAATGTAATCAGGGAACATTTTTTTTGCCAATTTTCGAAGATATTACCCTTTTTACACCCAATTTTCTTTTTATTTGACCTCTTTAGTCCTGTTTTAAAATATTCTCTATATAGGTTTATTTTATTTGAGAAATTATATGATTGTCTTACCAATTTCGAAAGCTTTTTTTCTTATTTCCGATCTATCTTATTGCTCGGCACTCTCCGATCTTTCGTCTTTAATTTGCTGATTTTCCCCTCTTACCTGTAACACTCGGTGTTCACGAAATAAGTATACCTTGAAGACGTATGTGAATAGACCACCCCTCATCTAAAATCGGAACGATACAAAATTTTGTACAGGGTGCCCGAGTTAAAGAGGAGCTGAAGAAAAAGTTAAATACAAAACATGTCTCTATTTTTTATTTTCTATAACCCACCTCAATACAGGGTGCTCCTTTTTTTCCCTGTTGGTATCAACTTTCTTATTTTAAATGGAACAACCTGTTTATTATTGCATTTTTGAATTCCTTGTCAAATTTTAAGGTAACTTTGGTGCTATATGGTGCTATATAGCACCGATTCTGAGATATTCGACTTTTTCCTAAAATTTTGACAGCTGTAGGTGCTCACTAAAATAGCTGATATTATTTTTGTAATAGATGTATTAAAACCAAATTTTCCCCAGCTCTTGTCAACATATTGGGTCATACGTTACATCTCTATTTTCAGAAATTTGATATACAGGGTCTTCAAAAAGACGAAGTTAAAAATTAAAATAAAATTTCAATCAACACTTTTTTCAAATGGCAACCTATATTTTTTCTTGTTCATCATGTAGAGCAGGTTGAAATGAGCAAAAAATGTAGGAACATTGAATAGAGAATTCCAATACCCTCAAAATGAGTTATCACACAATCCATGTGGCTATTTAAAAAAAAAATACCACCCACTATAGTGAAATTAGGTGGATGAATTCTTTATCGAAACCAGAAAGAAGAGTGTATTTCCGATTAAATTATATTTGGTCCCAAAATATTGTTTCATCTAGATTTTAGATGGATGGGGTGGGGATAGTCTATTTACGTCCTCACTGTATACCGACTACCACAAAAGAAGTCCGATCCTGCAACTTGGAATAAATTCTGTGAATATGCTGGGTCAGTTGGATTTTCAGTTGTCATTTTTATGGAAACATTTTATTCCTGAAATGTTCAAGGCCTGCCTTTTGAGAAAAAAGGGTATTATTGACATTTTTGAACAATAGCAGTGTCTTTTGGAACACCCATAGAGTGATCCTAAAACTGAATACTTCAAAACTCTCCGGATGATCCTTAAAAAACGGATAACTTCTAATCAGAAGTTTCAGATTTTGATATGAAAATTGGAAAGAATTGGAAGAAGCAGGGTGGTATCGTGTTCCATCACTTTCGGACCAACCTATAGAGTCAAAAATAATTTAAGCTTATGCGCTAAGTAGAATCTATTCCGCAGAAATTTGACTCATTTTCCTAGCCCAGAATTTGTAAGAGTTATCCACCAATTACTGTTTACTCACCACTCACCCCGTATTTCCACTTCTTCAGGGCTACAAAGGAGAATTTTACGAAAATTGATGATTTTGTGAAGAACTTCACTACGAAAATTATAATAAACATAATTTATGAAGTTCTTTGCGAAATTCGTAAATTTCTCCTTTGTAGCCCTGAAGATGTGGAAATATATCCGCGAAACGTTGGCATTAGTTACACTAAGCTTTCAACAATCCACATAATCCTGTGAATTTCGAGTATTCACATAGTCTGGCCGTCAAAGTCGACGAAAGGTTCGGAATTGAGAAAAAAAACGTATTACATAAATCAAAATGGCCAAAACCTCAAGTACACTCCTCCGAAGTTTCTCCCCGTAATTTCCACTTGGCATCTCCGTTTGATACGCGAACGCCCATCGAGTTGCTGCAGAGTTTACGGTGAGTCTGCACGCAATGCTTGGAATGTTATCGTTTCCTGTCTTGGAAACTGTACACAGAAGAATAATTACCTGGTCGAAATGCAATAGAACGGAAAGTGAAGATATTACATACGCGAGCTCTACTCGATCCCATGCCATTACGTTCAAAAGATATATTCAGCGTCGTTTCTGTTATCTTACGGTTTCTTGATAAGAAAAGCGAGAATGTAGAAGGGCCCATTGAGTCATATCTTGTGGAGATTCGAGAAAAATTCAATGTGGTCCAACGAAAACTCAACACCTCGATTTTCCGGCTTTAAAATGAAAATATGGAAATATCTATTCCGCTCTTTGCATCCCCCTAAGGGGGGCTGAGCGCAAACTCTTGATTTTGAATGGGAATGAGGATGCTACGGTACCTCATGTTGAAGATCTTATCTAATAATACTATCTGATCCAGGAATTTCGCTTCAAAATTTCCATCGATAACAAAATAACAGGTGAAATCATTTATTGAATGCTGGAAATGGGCACCATTCACCTCCATGCAGAGTGATATAAGTATTGCTGAAAACGTTCACGTACATTATTCAAGATTTCTAGTGTAATTTAACCCTCTAATACCCAATTCCGCCTGAGACTGGTTGCATATAAGTGGATACAAAATTATTCCCTGTGAGCAGTTTAGTTCAACTGCCCATGTCCGCCTTCAGTATAGGTTCATTTTGTGAGAACAGGTGTTAATGTAAATCAGTTGACTATTTGCGAAAAAAAGATGTAGATTATACATAAGCTAACTTGAAACTATACGGAAATAATTTAAAAAAAAAAAAAAAAATTGGGCATTAGCGGGTTAAGGGCATTGGTCAAGGATCCTAGTTCGCAAATTGTCTACTGACTCAGGCTGGATGGGGTAAATCTTGGATATCAGATGACCCCATAGAAAAAAGTTCAGTGGAGTCAAATCGGGTGATCTAGGAGGCCCCTCAACGTGTAGATGATCGTTTGATAAGTGATTTAATACTTGGTATTTCCACCCCTTGCGTTAATTACAGCTCGGCAACGACAGTTCATACTCAGAATGAGTGATCTTAAAATGTTCTGATCTAATCCTTCCCAGATTTCTCCGAGTTGGATTCCTAAGTCATTAAGAGTAGCTGGATGATTTTCTGAACTTCTCAGCCTTCTATTGAGGTTGTCCCAAACCTGCTCAATCGGATTGAGATCTGGACTTCTTGCTGGCCATTCCATTCGAGAGCCTTCAACCTCTTCAAGGTACTCCTGAACGATGCGCGCACGATGGGGTCTGGCATTATCGTCCATAAAAATGAAATTTTCACCAATGTATGGGGCAAATGGCACTACATGCTCTTCAAGAATGTTCCTTATATACTTATCAGCATTCATAGCTCCATTATCAACGACCACTAGGTTTGTGCGAGCAGTCAAAGATATTCCACCCCATACCATAATCGATCCTCCCCCGAAACCAGTAGTATTCAGGAAATTGCACTGAGCATATCTTTCATGTGGACGTCTGTATACAAGGAAACGTCGATCACAATGGTAGAGGCAGAATCTAGACTCATCTGTGAAGCGAACTTTTTCCCAATTGGCCTCTTCTCAATGGGTATGCTCTCTCGCAAAATCCAAACGCGCCCTTCGATGGACTGGGGTAAGAGCCTCTTGCCGCGACACGAGACCTTAAATCATATTCTCTGAGACGATTTCTTATTGTCTGAGTTTGCTCAAGCTGAATTTGAAGGAGGCGAGCGGTTGCAAACCGATGTCTCAACGAAGAAACTCTCAAGTAACGTTCTTGAATGGCAGTTTTTACCCGTGGTCTACCCTGTCCTGGTCTTCGAACATTCATACCTGTCTCCCTGAATCGCTGCAACATTCTGGATACACTTGTATGGGAAACTCCAAACCTTTCTGCAATTCTTGTGTATGTCCACCCTTCTTCTCGCAAAACTACCGCTTGGGCACATTCCTCTTGGGTCAAATTGCGTGTTTCGCGTTGCATAGCGATCGAGTGTAGAAAATCAAACGAAGGAAAAACTATTGATCACTAGAATTGATCGAGAACAACTAATTTTAGCATGGAGCCAATACATTCAAAATCTGGTATTATCATCTTTTTTTATTCCTGCTGGTAAAAAACATGTGTATTGAAGAAAACCGTTGAAAGTGGATAACATATGCATGCATAATTCTGATAAAATAATTATCATTGAGAACACCTTCAGTTGTAGAATAAATTTGAGATTTCCATAATGTGCGTTAATTTTTTTGCGCAGTGTATGAATTTATCAATGTTCAATACTTTCTCTTAGTCTCTACATACAACACATTTACTTAATACTTCTGAAAGTAGATTGTACATCTCGATGAATTCAATGAAAAAAATCCAGGATGGTTTATTAACGAAAATGACCAATGTCTTGATGAAAATCACTGACTATATTCGTTTTTGTTGATATTCAAAATCGACTGAGCGTTCATATTGTAAAATGGTTAATTTTTCTGCTTGCCATCGCCACCTGGCCCATTTAAAGTATTTTCCCGACTTTTTTTTACACAAAAAGCCTTCAAGTTTGTCTTCCTTTTCTCTACACTCCATAATGCAGAGCGAGGTGCGGAGAGCCCCATCTAATGTTCGATAATGACGAAGAGGCTCCTATTAGTCCTATTGTAGCAACGAATAATCAAATTCCAGCTGGTGCGATTCCCCACACGGCAGCTAAAGTTTATTGATCTCTTCCCCTTCGGCTCTGCGACTCATCAACCTGCCGGTGAATCGCCTGATGGCGCGCTAAATTTCTAAGACCGATTGATCCATTCATTGGCCGGCTCTTTAATCGTCCGCTCGGGAAAATCGCAATCGCGGCACCTGCCGGGAGAGAAAAAAAAAACTGCGTCTTACTAGATCGCGTTCTCACGACTCGCCTAAGCGGGCCCCCTCCTCGACCTTGGCCGGGTCCTGACGCACCGCCGAATTTAAAATTTTACGCACTATCTCGTGTTTACGGCGGAAGAGGAGGCGAACGCGTGTACTGGATAACAGCTGACTGACGCCGCCGCCACCGCAAGCCTCGCTTCGTTCCGACGACTTGGTTCATTCACAGGTTGTCGCACTATCATTGCCACCGCACCGATACGTTTTCACGCTCGTGAAACGTTTTGGTCTCTTGTAGTTGGAGAGCCCAAGAGGGAAATTCGGGATTCACTCGAGCGTATCAGATTATTACCAGGGGAGATACTTTGAACCCTGTAGAGTACCTCTACCAAAAATTAGACCTGTATATAGGTGGAACTATCTAGGACAGCCTGTCAGAATAGTAAAAAAAACTATTATTATACATACTCGAGCGTGTCATATTAAGATATATGTGGTTAATTACATGTTCAAAAGTATACATTTTCTTAATCTGACAATTTGAGCTCGATGAAAATGTGGGGGAGGGCGCCAAACTTGCAAAAAAAAAAGTCACGTGTACATTCTCGAGCGCTGTGCCTTTTTTTCTCATTTTGAAGATAATGATTCGAGAATAACGGAAAAAATATAACCTGACAGTTTCAGAAAGCCGAAACAATAAAAATTGACCATAAAGGTAACAAAAATGAGTTTTTTTGAATTATCTCCTCTCCTGGGCTTCAAATTGGTTTTCGCATTTACTATAAAAGTTGTAGATCATAACATTTTCTACAAATTTTGTCCGAAGCAATTTTTTCTACGTTTGAACGTTTTTGAGATATACGGCGATGAATGCACATTAGACTCTACATTGACCTTGGCCTTTCGCATGTGTGGCTAAGCTCCTCGCCCTTATCGCCCTCTACCTCGAAAACGGTTGAGGGTATATAGAATTGCTTCAAACGAAAGTTGTATACAATTTCATTATCTACAACTTTCATAATGAATACAGAAACGATTAGGGGTTCAAGATGGGAGATATTGTTATCATCTTTAAACTGTCAGATTAAGAAAACTCCCCCAGATTAATGAGTCAACACGTCTGCAACACCGAGATTAACTATCTGTATGAAAATCTGAGACGCTCAAGTATGTACAAGTTACAAATTTTTTTGCATTTTCAAAGGATTGTCAGTCCCTTAAAAAGTAGCTTCCTTTGGGCCCAATTAACATATCCCCTAAAAGTCTGACAAGTTCGAAAAAAATTTAGTTTACCATTTTAACTCTTCCGTACGGCCAGCCCCACCACGCAAACTGTCAGATTAACATCAGAGACACGTAGGGCATATGCAGCGTTCGAATTTTGGAATGGAGCAAAGGAGCGTCGCATTGGGAGTCATGAAAAACTGTACGTGAAGGGCCTGCTTTAGACTCAATATCGACAAAACCAAAATCCTGGTAAGTCCGCCAGAAAGCCTTCAAACAGACATCAGTTATATCTAGAACAGGTCGAGCAGTTCAAATACTTAGGAAGCTTCATAAATACTAGGGCTTACCTGGACACGGAAATACACAACCGTATCAATTCGGTATAATGGGCATTCTGGAAGCTAAAGGACAGAATGTTTCAAAATCACGACCTTAATCTAAAAAAAAGACAGCTATTTACAAAGCAGTGGTCCTTCCAACGCTTTTTTACGGAAGCGAATGCTGGACGCGCAGCAGGCGACATATTAAACAGCTTGAACAAAGTAGTAGTAGTAGTATACAGGGCTAGAACTATTTACAGGCGGACTACGGGAATACTGAAAAACGTTAAAAATACTTAATGGGGAATTCTCCTCAATTTGGGTTATCACTGCATATGCAAGTTTAAACTGAATAATTATGAGTTTCATTCATGAATTTTTCAAATGCACCGCGGAAACTATTCAAAGTAATTCTTCAAATGTGAGGTATTAAAATTTAAATCGCTTCGTTTCTAGTTTACGTTTTGGCAACAGCGCCAGCGCCTACTAGAAATTAAAAAGAACAATGGCTTGTTTATAACATAACAGCTGTTGATTTACAGCTATCCTAAGGCGCGTTCACTGGCGAGCCTCAACAGCAACCGGCCATAAAAATCCCTTAAAATTTTAAGACCTTCCGCGTTCGTCGCAGACTTCATAGACAGCCATCTCATAGATAGTGTATTTTTTGTTCTTTATTATCAACGCATATTTCAGTCGATGTTGCCAACTTGTGCAATAGAAACGGAACGCTTTAAATTTTAAACACCCATTTTGATTTTTCATTTTTAAGTACTTAAAATAATTTTTATTTGGGAAACTTATTTCAAAATTTGACGTTTCAAAGATATTTCATAAAAAATACATCATTAAGTGCTCCAGAATAATTGCTATTTAGAATTATGAATACAATCCGAATTTCGTGTAGTTATCTCCGAAAAGAAATGAGTTACTAAGAAAAAAAAGCTTATCTTAACTTTCAGTTGTTTCGCGATATCTCAGGAACTATCAAAGATCTTTTGGAACTGTTTACACCAACACACTCATCCTTAAATAACGCAACTTTTTGTGATTCAAGCCATCCTGTATTTCTAACGGTTGCCGATATCCCTGTAGTCCCCCTCTAAATAGTTCTAACGCTGTATAATATGTATAAATATGTACTCAATCAATTTTTCTAATGAAAAGTTCAAAACAAGAACTTTTTTCAGTTTTTCATACTATTTCTACTTAATTTTATTATTATCAGTTTATTACTTCATTTTACTTCCAATTACTAAATTGTCCCTCACTATGACAGAACAAGGCCTCAGATTTTACTTTTCGCATCACGGCTTCGTTATAATTTCATCGCATGTAAAACAAGTTGTTCCCGTACAAAATACATGACAGGCGACGTACGAGTCGATTAATTTAAATTCGATGCCGATATCGCGAGACGACTTGTACTTCCTCAATGGGCCCCGTGTTGTCCCACGGCGAGAAGACGCTCTCTCCCATGAATTCCTAGAGAAATTTTCCCATGACTGCGCTACTAGGGGGTTCGACGACGACGAGTCACACCGGGAGATGAAACGCGGACGGGTACGTAGATATCGATTCGAATCCGGCATTCCTAACGGCCCAGGGTTGATGACTTTCACCGGTTTCTGTAGGAACTCGCGCGAGAACGTTCCAGCGGCCAACACACGTTGCGCGTCTAGTCTTCGAAAACGACACCGGTGATAAGATAATGGGTTTTAGGTTGGTTCCGTCGATGGTCTAGTCGAAATCTCGTATACCGAGTCGGGAATTTGGGTTAATTCGAATGCTGGCAGTCGCTTTTAGTGGAAAACAAGAACAAATAGTTGGGGAGCCCAAGAGGGAAATTCGTGTGTTACTCTAGATACTGTCAGATTAATATGAGGGGAGATACTTTGGACCCTGTAGAGTATCTCTACCAACAATTAGGCCTGTATATAGGGGGAACTTTCTAGGACAGACTGTCACAGTAGTAAAAAAAAACGATCATTGTACATACTCGAGCGTGTCAGATTAATATAAAGAGAGACCTTGGACCCTATAGAGTACCTCTAGCAAAAATTAGAGTATAGGGGGGGATTGTCTAGGACAGACAGAGTGTCAGAATAGTAAAAAAAAAAACGATCATTATACAGGCTGGACAAAATTGGTGATACCTGAAATCCAACTTTTTCAACCCAACGAGATAGAGGAAAATGCATGGCACATTACGGTAGTCTTTTTTCGAGAAACTAATAATGTCATCAACTGTATTACTCTATCTTCTTTTGTTTTCGAATTATAGGTCAAAATTTGAATTTCAACTTTGGTCATAATCTCAGTTTCTGTTTAAGCTAGGATGTTGAAATTAAATAAATTATACAGACACTTTTTTGATAGCAATCCAGTGGCGTACTATGATTTTTCCAACAGGTATATTTGCTGAGCTATAAGATGAAGATCTATTTTTTCTTATGAATACAGTAGTTTAAAATGACTTAGAAAGACTGAGGGCAATGTATGATATATTTCTAAAACGGTTTAAAAATGGCGATTCTTTCTTAGTCATTTTAAACTACTGTTTTCATAAGAAAAAACACAACTTTATGTTATAGTTCAGCAAATAAACCTGTAGGAAAAAATCATAGTACGCCACTGGATTGCTATCAAAAAAGTGTCTGTATAATTCATTTCATTTCAACATCCTAGCACAAACAAAAACGGAGATAATGACCAAAGTTGAAATCGCCCAATTTTATAATTTTGGCCTATAACTCGAAAACGAAAGAAGATAGAGGAATGCAGTTGATGGCATTATTAGTTTATCGAAAAAAGACGTCATGAATGGTACGTATATTTTTCTCTATCTCGTTGGATTAAAAAGTTGTAGTTCAGGTATCACCAATTTTGCCCACCCTGTACATAATCGAGCGTGTCAGATTGAGATATATGTGGTTAATTACATGTTGAAAAGTATACATTCACTTAATCTGACAATTTAAGCGTGACGAAAATGTGTGGGAGGGCGCCAAACTTGCAAAAAAAATCGTCACGTTTACATATAATCTAACAGTTTCAGCAAGCCGAAACAATAAGAATAGGCCATAAAGGTCCAAAAATGGGTTTTTTTGAATTATCTCCTCTCCTGGGCTTCAAATTGTTTTCGCATTCATCATAAAAGTTGTAGAGCATAACATTTTCTACAAATTTTGTTCGAATCAATTTTTTCTACGTTTGAACGTTTTTGAAATATATGGCGATGAATGTACATTAGGCTGGGTTTCTACATTGACCTTGGCCTTTCGCATGTGTGGCTGAGCTCCTCGCCCTTATCACCCTCTAGCTCGAAAACGGTTGGGGGTATGAAAATTTTCTTCAGACAATATATGTATAGAATTTTATTATCTACAACTTTTATACTGAATATAAAAACGATTAGTGGTACAGGGAGATATTTAAAAAAAATTCATTGTTATCTTCAAAATGTCATATCAAGAAAAACCCCCCTGATTAGTGTCAGATTAATGGGTCAACACGTCTCCATCTTTAAAAATGGAGATAATGTGCTACTTTTTTATGAAATAGCCAAACATTTTTTTTAGACTACCACTATTGGTGAATTCTACATGAAAATGTTTCTTTGGAGTGTTACATTTGTCTCTAGACATTACAAAATCCTCACTAGAGTGGAGCACCCTTGAGTTTTCACTACTTGAAAACAAAACAGGGATGTGGTTTTGCCCAGTTTCCATCTTTTGAAAATCGAGATGGAAAAAATTCCTTCCATTTTTCCCAAGCTCTTATGGTTACAGAGCTGCCATTCAATCCCATCAATTTTTACTCACCCTGTACAATGTAAGAGGATTTTCGTTACTTGTCCATTGGGAAATCATCCTTCAAAAAATAAAGGCTGCAAATTCGAATGCCTTTCAAAATAAAATGGTATGAATACAATTTCTCACCATTTTTTTGATATTCTGGGTGCTCAATCAACTCTCAATTCGAAAAATTAAATATAATGCTAGTTTTATATTTATTCCATTCAAAATTACCCTGATGTAATTTGAAATGTAAGATATTTGAACAGCAGATTCTTGAGGTCAAAGAAACACTTTTTAACCTTACCATTTTTTCCAAATCGGCTGTTGAAAAACTATAAAAAATGTTATTTTTCAGTTCTCACAATCGGAATATAGTTTTTCATTCAATTCATGAATCTCTTTCGAACCCAAGATATCACCCACATCTTCCAGTTTCCTCATTATGACCATTACGTACCATAATAATACCAAAAATTCAAATAACCCAACTATAGAAACTGTGTAGGGTGCTATCTTATGAATATTTGAACGGTTTGTTAAATAAAAGTATTCTTCATATTTTCAAAAATTATTGACTATCTGAGAAATTTTGAAAACTTTTTTTTGGAGTTTTATTCGTTGAACTATAGACAACAAGGATACATGTATTACTTACTTATCCCGAATACATGTATACAAAAAATTGTGTCAATAACTTCGTTAATACTGGGTGTGAATACTCCAAGATTTCAGATGATTGATTTTTTTGTTTAGAGAAATGAATAATCTTCTTCATTTTGGCCGTATCTTCAGTAAACATCCTTCATTATTCAGGTTACAGAAAAGCTAGTGAAAATTTCGTAACGCTCACAGCCTGCGTATTATTGTACTCGCTGAAACGCTGGCATGAAAAACACATTTGGTTAACATGCGACCTCGAATTGAGTATATTTCCGTGTTGAATAAGGGTTCACTGACATATTTAGTAATCCACCCCCCGCTATGGTGGAGTTCGAATCGATATGGGAGTTATTTTCGTTGCATATATTTACTGTAAGTTGATGGTTGGTTTCCTCAAAATGGGGAATATGGATTACACACTCGAAACCTAGGTCACCCTCGCCGTTGAATAACCCGACAAATTATTTTCCATTATATTCGTGATGGCTTACTGCAGTAGAAGGTTCCAGGAAGTTTTTGGGTTTCGGTTGTTCAATTCGATTCTAATAACTGGACTCAAACATTTTTCATTAATAGTCAAGTTTAATATATGCCCAAATTTTTATCATCTTTGGAAACTATCAATTTTCATTTGTGGCAGGAAGTACCTACTCGCAACATCTATACAGGGTGTACCTGGGTAGGTGGTTTACGGAGGGCGGATCATAGGATTGTTCTGAAAATTTGGGTACTAGGGTTTACGCTCCTCATCTATCTGGTTGAAATTTTTCAATGTTGCAGCGCAAATGGGACACACCCTATTTAATTTAACCTTTTTCGCCTCTCTATTCTCATCTGAGTAATTTTCTCTAGTACTTCTTTATCCCTATTCCTGATATTTTCCGAGATATTGAAGGTTTTCCACTAAAAATTTCCAAATACATGGATCCAAATAATTAGGCATAAGATAAGATAATGTTTATTGACATAGAAAGAACATTTCATATTTTAGGAAGCTGAAATGTTCTAAATACGTTCCATTATCTTGTTGGAAAAGTGTGACTGACTTGTGCACAGTTGCAGAAGCGCCATTTATAATTTAATGGTCTATTCAATTTTTAATGCTCCATTTAACGGGTTATAAAGGGTCCTGCAATAGTGCGTTATGCTTCCATAGCTGCCAAACCAGACGTTATAGGAGGAATTTAGTTGAGATGCATTCCCTTTGTACTTTCAATTCTGTATCTCTGGAAATTATTTTCTGATATCCAGGGTGTTCCCAAATAAAATTATTTAACAAATGAGTGATTGTTTAAATGGAACACCCCTCATATTTTTGCATATTTTCAATGCTCTTCAATACCTCTACCATGATGCAAAATATTAGGGATATTTTTCCAATGGTACGGATCTTATTCAGAAAAAACTGCAAAATTTCGACGAAACAGTAGTTCGGTAAAAGCCCTTTACCGATTTCCAGAAGCGATAGAAACATGAATTTGATCAGGATTTCTTTTAACTCAAGCATTTGCCTTGTCATCGTTCCTAAATTATCAACCTCTCTTATACAGGGTGTCCGTTATCAATGTCCAAATATGAAGAATTTCAACTTGTTTTTCCTCGATTTTTTCAAATGTAACCCTGTAATTTTTTTCATGATGATGTACACAGTTTAAAACCTTACATTTTTTCAAAAGTAACCAAAGGGCTATTTACACTCCTGTGTCCAGCAGACACGATATATTTGGACATTGATAACGGACATCCTGTATAAGAGAGGTTGATCATTCAGGAACGATGACTAGGCAAATGGTGATCAAATGCAAATGGTGATCAAATTCATGTTTCTATCGATTCTGGAAATCGGTAAAGGGTTTTTACCGAACTACTGCTTCGTCGAAATTTTGCAGTTTTTTCTGAATAAGATCCGTACCGTTGGAAAAATATCCCTAATATTTTGCATCATGGTAGAGGTATTGAAGAGCATTGATAATATGCAAAAATATAAGGGGTGTTCCATTTAAAAAATCACTCATTTGTTGAATAATTTTATTTGGGAGCACCCTGTATATTAGAAAATAATTACCTGAGATGCAGATTTGAAAGTACGAAGTACGAAGGGAATGCTTCTCAACTTAATTTCTAAAACGTCTGGTTTGGCAACTATGGAAGCCTAACGCACTATTGCAGGACCCTGTATACATAGGTTAACGGAGGATTAAAATTTTGATGGAGCATTAAATTGTGATAGACGTGCTTGCGTCGTGTTAAACGAATATAGAATTTTTTCCTGTTGAAGTTATTAATACTGAGTGTTCTGTTTTCTATGTATTTCATCTTGAGTCATGAAGAGGACGATACTACTTTTTACGATACATACATTTATTAAGAGATCGTTTTTATTTTCAGCGAAAACACAGGTAGCGAACATAAACAGCGTTTCGGGAGTTAAGAACATAACGGATACCCACAATGTGACAGATCCAGAAGACGTCGTAGTGCTGAAGGGCCAACCGGCCACTTTGCGGTGCAGCATCAAACCGCCTGGCACCACTTCTGACATTCCTACAGTGATAACGTGGCTGCATCAGAATCAGCCGATACCGGAAGACGACAATAGAAGGACGGTACAGAAGGATGGCAGCCTTTACATACCCAGAGTTACAGGCGGTAGAAGGCCTTTGACGGGCAGCTACAGGTGCAAGGTGAAAAATGGAGTTGGAGCGGTGATCAGCGGGGAGGCCAAAGTACAAATTGCTTGTGAGTATTTGATTATTTTGGGTAGAACCAACCAAAATTGCCATTATTGGTTGATAAGCTTAAAATAGTCATGAAAAATTCGAGGTTACATGCATCATTGACAGTGTCGAAAACTATATTCTTAGAATCTTCATTGCAAAGAAATCATCAAAATACACTGCGCAGAAAAATTAACGCACATTCTGAAAATCTCAATTTTAATGAAAGTTAACTCTACATGACTTTATAACTTATTTTTATGTTCTCTCGGGAAGGTTTTGAACGAAACAAGACACATTAAATGGAAGAAAATTCCAGGATTTCGCCGAATCTTATGTGAAAGAAGGGAAATGAACAATTTTGAAAATACTGAAATGCTGATAAGTGATTTAATACTCGGTATTTCCACCCCTTGCGTTAATTATAGCTCGGCAACGACGGTTCAAACTCAAAATGAGTAATCTTAAAATGTTCTGATCTAATCCTTCCCAGATTTCACCGACTTGGATTCCTAAGTCATTTAGAGTAGCTGGATGATTTTCTGAACTTCTCAGCCTTCTATTGAGGTTGTCCCAAACCTGCTCAATCGGATTGAGATCTGGACTTCTTGCTGGCCATTCCATTCGAGAGACTTCAACCTCTTCAAGGTACTCCTGAACGATGCGCGCACGATGGGGTCTGGCATTATCGTCCATAAAAATGAAATTTTCACCAATGTATGGGGCAAATGGCACTACATGCTCTTCAAGAATGTTTCTTTTATACTTATCAGCATTCATAGCTCCATTATCAACGACCACTAGGTCTGTGCGAGCATTCAAAGATATTCCACCCCATACCATAATCGATCCTCCCCCGAAACCAGTAGTATTCAGGAAATTGCACTGAGCATATCTTTCATGTGGACGTCTGTATACAAGGGAACGTCGATCACAATGGTAGGGGCAGAATCTAGACTCAGCTGTGAAGAGAACTCTTTCCCAATCGGCCTCTTCCCAATGGATATATGCTCTCTCGCAAAATCCAAACGCGCCCTTCGATGGGCTGGGGTAAGAGCTGGGCCTCTTGCCGCGACACGAGGCCTTAAATCATATTCTCTGAGGCGATTTCTTATTGTCTGAGTGCTAATTTGCACCTCACGAGTTTGCTCAAGCTGAATTTGAAGGAGGCGAGCGGTTGCAAACCGTTGTCTCAACGAAGAAACTCTCAAGTAACGTTCTTGAATGGCAGTTGTTACCCGTGGTCTACCCTGTCCTGGTCTTCGGACATTCATACCTGTCTCCCTTAATCGCTGAAACATTCTGGACACACTTGTATGGGAAACTCCAAACCTTTCTGCAATTCTTGTGTATGTCCACCCTTCTTCTCGCAAAACTACCGTTTGCCACATTCCTCTTGGGTCAAATTGCGTGGATCGCGTTGCATAGCGATCGAGTGTAGAAAATCAAACGAAAGAAAAACTATTGATCACTAGAATAGATCGAGAACAACTGATTTTAGAATGGAGCCAATACATTCAAAATCTGATAAAATCATCTTTTTTTATTCCTGCTGGGAAAAAACATCTGTATCGAAGAAAACCGTTGAAAGTGGATAACATATGCATGCATAATTCTGATAAAAATAATTATCATTGAGAACACCTTCAGTTGTAGAATAAATTTGAGATTTCTATAATGTGCGTTAATTTTTTTGCGCAGTGTAGTTGAATACAGGGTTGGTCATGAGTCTGGAATGAAATTTCCTCAAACATTTACTCAAAGTGAAAACGCCGAGACCCTTCAATTGATTATTGATAACCCTCATTCTCTGGCAATAAATTTGAGTGTTTTTCTCCAACCCCATCCAAGTTCTGTTTTTTGAGAGGAAGCATATGCCATGGAAAGTAAATCTTTGTTTTTCTTTTTCTTTTGTGTTTATCAGAAGAACCACAGAAGTCCCTTAAAAAATCCTTCAATCATGTTAAAATTTGTTACTAACTTATTCTTTTTTCTTGTAGCCTTGGATTTCAATGTCACAGATCTTCTTCTTGATGTACCCGAAGAACAACCTATCGTCTTACCTTGTCAGTTTCATTCCGTACCAGAGGCGAAACTCCGATGGGAATTCAACAAACAACCTCTACCTCACGATTCAAGGTATAATGAGGTTTATCTATAAGATTTTGTAATCGTAATTTTGTATCAAAATCTATTCTGATTTTTTTTATCGTCCGCACTGACGAAAAAGTGTGCTGAATTGTGTTGATTTAAAGAGGTGTCACCATTAAAGTACCACTAAAACTAACAGTAAGCGGATGACCTTATTTTTTGTTCAGAATAATGAAGTACCATCAACATATCGAAAGTTTCAACGAAATATCTCTTGCACTTTCAATATATTCAACTAAAAAGTTCCCATTTTCAATACCCAAGAATGGATGCATATTTAAGCCTATACAGGGTGAGTCTTTGACTCGTACATATATTTTAACAGTGGATTCTTGAGGTCAAGAGAACCACTTTTTCCATACCATTTTTTCCGATGCGGACCTGATAAAAAGATGTAGCCATTTCAAGTTTCCATAATGAGCCCAAGTACCCAATTTTTCAAATGTCACAGATACTTTTTAATTTTTGAAAATCAAATTATTGGAAAACGGCGCATTTTACGAGAAAATATGAAGAATACTTTTATTTTACTAAACGTTAAAAAATATTTATTAGATAGCGTCCAACTAAAGCCCGCTACCAAATTTTGAGAAGAAAACGGCAGAGATCATTTTGTATGCAACTGAACAGTGGGGCGCATGAATTCTCGGGTAAATTCTCGGCTGTTCTTTGAATTTTTGGCATTTTTATGATACGTTATTGTCATAATGAGGAAACTGGGAGACGTGGGTGATATCGAATGTTCGAAAAAGATTCATCAATAAATGAAAAACTATATTCCGAAATTTCTTTCATTCGATAAAACCGTTTGTGAGATAGAACTAGCAGAACATTTCTTATGGATTTTCAACAGCCTGTATCATTTAAACCGAACCGATTCGGAAAAAACGATAAAGGAAAAAAGTGTTTGTTTTGACCTCAACTATCTACTGTTAAAATATTTGTACGAGTCTAAGACTCACCCTGTATCTCATAAGCTGGTGATATAATATTCCCAAACTCGTGTTGCCATTGGTACTAATTTGATCATCCCAGATTTTGTGGATGCCCTATGAATTACAGCCTTGAACGGAATTGTTGTTAACGTGTAATTTTTTTCGCAGATATGTTCCTCTTCCCTCTGGAGCTTTACTTATCCTGAAGACTTTGAGTAAGGACGATGGCGTATTCAGGTGAGATTTCAAATATCCTACTTGGAAGAATCATTTGAATAATTCATAATAATTGTAGGTGTGCCGTTACCAATTCGTTATTGAAGAAAACCAAATACAAAAGTTTTACTTTGGCGGTGTCGCCGAAGCTGGAGAAAAAACTGCCGGTTTCTTTTTTACCTCTCCCTGACCCACTGAATTCGACGGTGACGGTGGGCCTGAGAACTTCCTTGTATTGCAGTGCTTACGGCTGGCCCCTGCCTAAGATCGAATGGTTGAAAGGTAAATATCGTAAAACAGTTCAGACTACCACGCAGAGATCAAAATTGAAGAGTAAACACTATAACTATACCCCTTGCCCTACGAGTCAATTGAACGGATTTAACCTCACTTTTGTCACCGACGTGGATTTATTTACTTGAGTAATTAATATTTGAGCCTTTTGAAAAATTCAATTATTTTTCATATTTTCTCGTATAATGCGCCGTTCTCGAGTAATTTGATATTCAAAAATGAAAATGGCTGCAAAATTCTAAAAATTCACTTTGAATCAGAATATCAGCAACATATCCAAGAAACACTGTAAACATTTTGTTAAACAACAAAGGAATGAAGGGATTACAGAATTCAAGAAGTACTTATATGAGTAATATAGTCATATTATATTTCTCTGAAGAAAAAATTATACAGGCAAGACAGAAAAAAAAATATTGACCATGAATAAAAGAAATGAACGTAACCAACTATCATTATAGAGAGGTTGTTACCCCCAGTTCCAGCTATTACATTGATTAATTGAAAAAAGTAACCCCTCAGATTGTTTCGTTTCCGTAACTGAACAAATTCAGCTGAACGATCATCGATATCCACAAGGATTTCACGAGGAATTCCTTGAGCTTGCCTCACGCTCAAGACACGAAACTACGACTCATCGTCGAGGTTACGACCACTCTCAATGTGAGTTGAGAATGTGTGAAGATATACTACAGAAATGATCCTGTGAAGTATGATCTTAAAGTTCTCAACCAACTTCGAGGCTTTATGTTGAATCGTAAGGAGATTGTGGGTATTGGCTAAAAGTCAGAGCCATCTAAACTTTCTACTTTCTTCAAAACTCCTAATATAGGATATTGTTGAATGAAGTGACTTACAGCTGTATGACTGTATTATGATTCATGACTGAACCTTAAGCGTTAACGTCCCTTTTGTGAGACCGTACCCGAACACATTCAGGTTGCGGAAATGAAGCTTCGAAGAATGTTTCATCTTTTAAATTAAATATGTATTTTTGAGTCTTGAATAACTTAATATATACAATATTCTATATTTTTCTGTATAAATGAAGAGTTTACTCCATCAGATTTGAATTTGTGTGGTAATTTTGAGTAAAGATGTTGGTATAAAAGGAGTTCCCAAACACTCATGATGAAAAATGGAAGAAACATGTATATTTAGATTACTTCGTGTGGTGGAAATGAGCCGACAAAAATTCTCAGTGATTTATGGTAGTATTGGGTGATTTCTATCATTCTATTGAAATTTTACCTGCTATAAAGGTACCTAAAATAATCAGATCCAAAAAAATAATGAGTTTCTGGATCGGAAATACAATTTTTGTGGAAAGCTAACAAGCAAACTATCTCAGTTTTCGTAAAAACTGTGAATTATCCACAATGTTATATTCAATAAAAGTAAGTAGTGGATCTAGTGAAGCCGTTTTATTATGTGCTCAAAGTCATGCAATAATCAGAAATATATACAATATTCTGTATTTTCTGTAAAAAGGAATTGAATAGACGATGAGGGAATATCAATTTGTAAATGAGTAATTTATATACTCAAATGAGAAAATGATTTCAACAGTCGCTGTTACATTGATTTAATGAAAAGAGGCAACCCCTCAGATTGTTTCGTGTCCGTAACTGAACTAATTCAGCTGAACGATCATCGATAGCCACAAGGATTTCACGAGGAATTCCTTGAGCTTGCCTCACGCTCAAGACACGAAACTACGACTCATCGTCGAGGTTACGACCACTCTCAATGTGAGTTGAGAATGTGTGAAGATATACTACAGAAATGATCCTGTGAAGTATGATCTTAAAATTCTCAACCAACTTCGAGGCTATATGTTGAAGCGTAAAGATTTCTTGAGTATTGGGTGAGAGAAAGCGCCACCTATTTTAACAATTCTCTACTCTCTTCATAGTGACGGACACTTACCAGTCCGAAGCCAGCGGCACCTATCTACAGAGTGGTCTACTCCCTGCAGTCGTCCAGTAGATGGCGGAGGTTGTTACTTACAGTGACTATATACCATATGGTGTATTAAGTCACTGTACTTACAGTGACCACTGAACTATACTTGATTATGGTTCGGTGGTCTAAACTGTTGAGGGTGGACTTCCCTTCATAGTCTAAATTCTAAATATCTAAACAAACACTATATTTATTTATTAGTATAAATTCATCACTTCCATTCAGTAAATGGAAATGTATTTGGAAAATGAATTCAGTGAACTGGACTATATTAATGGAATATTCGAAGGGTTTAGCCCCCCTCAACTATTTTGAACGTCTAGATAAAAAGGGCAACTCATTTCGATGTGATTTGGACGGTTTTTTTTTTTTAGTTCTTTAGCTGCTACCATGTATTCTATTCAGAACAAATACTTTTCTACATTATGTCCATACCCTAATATTCCGAATTGTTTGCAGATGGCAAGGTCATCTCCAACACGAGTGTCCTGAACATCATCCCCGATGCCCAATCGGAGAACCTCACCTACGTGTGTCGAGCTCAAAACAGTCAACACACCGTATATCAGACTTATCACCTCAAAGTTCAAAGAAAGCCGTACTTCACCAAGACTCCAACGTCGCTGTCTTACGTAAACGCGGGGATAGTGAAGTTAGCGTGCGCGGCCGGAGGGTTCCCAACACCCTGTATACAATGGCTGAAGGACGGTAAGAAGGTGAAGCTTGGCGCAAGGACCAAGATCAGGAATGGGGCTTTGGTCATGAGTCACACGTTCACGAGCGATGTTGGTAAGTAAACATTAAGGAACTCCTGTAAGTGCACCATAACGTCCTACTAAGGCAGTTTAAAATAAAAAAGTGAACGTCGAAATGGCTATAAATAATAATAATACAAAAAGTAATGATCTGGCAGAGATCTATATAGATTCAGAATGAACTATAAAGAAAGCATATACCAGTTTAACTCTTATTAGAGCTCTTCACTATCGCATAACTCAACCAGTGATGACCATTGAATAAAACATAAAATCAATGATTACATAAAACATAATTTCTTGCAGGCATTTATCAATGTGTAGCGTCGAATTCGGCCGGGAGTATATGGGCGCCTGCGCAGGTGGTGTCCGATCCGAGGACACCAGCTATTCCCCCACCGCCGCACCATGTACAGTGTCGTTCATACGACAGGAAGAGTATTTGCGTAACGTGGCAGGAGCCCGAGAATGTTGTAGTTAGGGCTTACAGCATTTTTTCCTTCTATAACACTCATCGTAAGTATATAACGATGATGCTGAAATGATTATTACTTGACATCTGGACATATTTCAGAAGAGTGCACGAATGGAAAGTGCCAAGGTACAAATAATACTATAGGCTGTGAAGATGGTTCTCATGAAGGTAAGGATTAACTGGGAAGATTCAGTTGTAAGTTGATTTTCAACTGGAATAGGGAGGCTTCGAACCATAAACAATTATTTATTCTACCCCGAAATCAATGCAGCAATATTTGGTCAAAGATTCAAGACTTGACTCGTACGAATATTTTAACAGTAGATTCTTGAGGTCAAAAGGAAAACTTTTTTCCTGTACCATTTTTTATGGATCTTTCCTTTTTTTATGGTTTTTCAACAGCCAGTATCTTTCAAACCGAGCCGATTCGAAAAAAAAATAGTAGAGGAAAAAAGTGTGTCCTTTGACCTTAAGAATCTACCTACTATAAAATATTTGTACGAGTCAAAGACTCACCCTGTACAACTTCGGTGAAAGAACATGAATATGCAATTTACTCATTAACTTAATTACCATCCACAGAACCAGGACCTGACTATGTAACCACAAATGGTACCTATATTTTGGCAGATAGATTAAATAGTAGTACAAATTATACATTTTACGTAAGACTGTACTCCCGAGGAGCAAGCGATGACTCCAATTGGGTTACATGCAATACAGGTATGTTGTTTTCGTGGTAACTTCGTCCGAGATAGATATAAACTTTGTTCTCTTCTAGTTGTTAAGGGAGAGAGAAACCTTAGGTTCAGATTATTGGGACCTGATTCGATTGAGTTGGTATGGTCTGAGATTAGCTCCGATATTACCTGTGGTAGCACAAATACTTCCTATATTGTTCAGTGGAAAAATGAGGTTGATCACATGGTCAATGCAAACACAACCGATAACCTTAAGTACAACATAACTGGTAAGTCAAAAATGCAAATGTTTTATCAGGCGAACAACTGAAAAAACCAATCACTAAGCAGTAGCGTGCGAGAAAGAGAACACTGGAAGTGCTGAAGATATAAAAAAAGTCACACAGATAAATAAAGACAAGTAGGGTACCGGTATATTTGGGTGACTTGGGACAGTCCTGTAACTTGGGACAATTACTCCCCCTTGCAAATTTCTTTGTTTCTTTCCATTTATGAATGAGGGGACGAACTTATAAGCTTGTGTAGCGTCTTTTCGGTTAGTTTAACAATTAATTCCTGTTGAGTTTTCCGTGACCAGAGCGTTTGAATTGACAGGAAAAATTAACGAATTCAGGAGAGTGGACGTGCGTTTTTTTGTGGCCCTTATACTTTCTAGTGTCCTGTGCATGTGTAATTTTTTTTCTGGATACGTGGGATATTGGGATATTAGATATGTCATGAAACAAGGTTGTTCAGAAATCAAACGGCAACATGGATCTCATTCATTCATTTTGTTGTTTCATAGGGTGACTTGGGACAATGCCGAATAGATACAAGCGGCGCATTGGCAGCAGGGAATATGACGATTTTTCGACTTGAGACGAGTATATTTAATTTTTTTCAAAATTTATATCCGAATTCTGAAACTTGGTATATATATCCTAGTCAATAGTCTGAGTCATTAAGCATATTCGAACCCCTTTGTCAGATAAAAATAGATAACCGTTTTGAAAATATGACAAGAATTCAACAATCGTCCCAAGTCACCCAAATCTACGGTAGTGCGAAATCAGAATTTCATGTATATTCAGAATATGTTATAAAAATTGGGTATTCCCATTTGAAAAAGCCACTTGGTATCGTGTTTCACCAATTTTGACACCCTATAAAGTCAAAAATAATTTTAGTCTATGCGCTAATTAGAGGATTTCGCCGAAGTTTTAATCACTCTCCTAACCCAAAATTTCTGATAGTTATCGATTGATCGAGCACTGTTTACACACGCTGTATCTTCTTGTAAGGGCTTCATAATTTGGGCTTTCCCTTAAACCCGTATGTACCAAACACACTTAGGTTAAGTGTCCCTTAAAATGAACCCTTAACTTAAATTACGTTGCACCAGCTGTTAACTGACATTTAAATGGCTAAAACTATGACCACTTAAATATTTGAGGGCGGGATTCTAACCTAAAATAATTTGTTGAACTGGCTGCTAATCCCATTTTTGATGGATTTTGAGAATTGCATGAATTCATTACTGAACACCAAGCCTTTTCTTTTGCCTTTATTACAATGCCATCAGTCTTATTATTTAAAATTCTGTGTCTCAAATCATACTATAGTTAGCAACAAACTTTTTTTTCTGTTGAGAAGTTGGGTGCCTTTGTAAATTACCACCACCTGCTTGGCAATCATTCACCGTATTCGTACTAACAAGGACATTTTCTTCACGTATCTCTTCAACATTAATAAACAAATTCGCATAAGACCTTACAAAGGAAGTATTGTATATAAACTTAGGTACCTTTTATTTGACAATCATTAGCATTATCAATAATAATTCAAATTCAATAGCAAAGAGTTATTACTCTTTGATAATAATATAACAATTTACTTGAAACTGACTGACAGGACAGTAAAGGCTAATGAAATCATCGGCAACCGGCCAGCCAATAAAATGGCTAAATGGCTTTATTGGACTAGGATGAAGTTGCACCAAAATAAAAAACTGAAATGTCACTAGATAGAAAAACTTAAGGGCCTGTTACTTAAGATTTTGTTAAGCCACAGTCATGCAACTGGGAATAAGTTTAAGCCTCCATTAACTTTAAACGACGCTTAGTTAAGTACTCCTTTTAAGGGGTACTGGTGCAAACTGGTCTTAAGTTGATTTTAAAAAATGCGCGTAGTCAATCACGCGTTTATCGCTGCATCTCTACAATGCCTAGACCTTGACACTAAACAGATAAATCTCCCATTACTTTTCGATCGACGTTATCTTTGCAGGCCTAAACCCGGAGGTCAATTACCATATTCGCGTGATGTCTTCCTCCTACCGAAACGATGATACCAATTGGGTCCTGCTGAAGCTTCCCGAAGTGGACGACGAACCGGCCCCCAACCAAACATACATCAGCTTCGACAAGAAGACCATCTCGCAGAATGTGCCTACGAATCCGGAGGGGTTCAGGGCCACGAACATCAACTCCAAGTCGGTCACTCTGCACTGGATGGCTCCGGAGGAGGAACCGGAGTTCTACGCCATCTGTTACGCGGAAATCGGGAAGGACTGCGAGAAAGGAACGATCGTTAAAAGGTGAGAAGAAAACGCTTCAAATATTTTTTTCGTCGACCTCAACGAAAAATTACATTTTGCGAACTAATTTTCGAACGAAAAGTCGACAAGTGCTTTTCGTCCGCCTACACTTTTCGTCCGCCAACTCCTTTCGTCTGGCTGTTACCAGTATTAGATAGAGTGGCGATTGAATCAATTTCTGGAATACAGAATTTCATGAAAATATAAGTGCCCGTGTCAATTACTGTCATTTGCTATTGTCAAATTAATTCTTTACGAAATGTGATACGATTAAATTAGGTACGTGGTTTGAATGTTAGTGGTTAACTAATAAAAGTCATAATCCGAGTTCACAAAGTCTATTGGTTGTTTCGCAATAAGGAACAGAGTAGGCACTATTACACAACTCTAAAAATCCACCGAATTACAGGAATATAAAATAAATCAGTCAGGTGAAAATCACAGTACAGGGTGGGCAAAATTCGTTGTCTACTGAGGGGATCTCGAGAACTATAAGAGCTTGAAGAAAACGGATGACCCAGCTCTTTTTTAGAGAAACAAAGAATGGCGAAAACCGTAGCTTCATACAATTCTTCGTTTTTGAGTTATTAGTAAAAAATGAGATTTTGACGATTTCGAAAAGTTATCATAACTTTTTTGTCTTTGAAGTTACAGATCTCAAACTTGAACCTTCTCAGGAACTTTCATAAGTAGAATCTACTGACAAGATTTTTTCCAATTTAAAAATAACAAATTCCAATATAAGTTTGCATTTGAAAAAAGAAATTTCGCCTAATGATTCGAAATGAAAAAATATTTTGAGCTCGTCAGTGGATTATACTTAAAAAAGTGCTTGTAATAGGTTTAAGTTACAGATCTGTAACTTCAAAGACAAAAAAGTTATGAGAACTTTTCGAAGTCGTCAAAACCAAATTTAACCTCAATAACTTAAGAACGAAGAATCGTAGGAGGCTACGGTTTTCACCATTCTTTGTTTCTCTGAAAAATAGCTCGGAAATGTTTCATCTTGTAGCTCTCATAGTCCTCGGGATCCCTTCAGTGGACAACGAATTTTGCTTACCCTGTACAATAGGTGGTCCACTTAACATAAATGAAAGTGTTTTTGTCGGAGTGATATACAAACAGCAACGAGAAAGTGATGGTATCACGGAGTGAGTTGAACGGAAGGAAAAGATTATTCTTTCGCAATTCAGAACCAAGACTTACACTTAGCGGACAATGGAATCTGAACTCAGCAGGGATAGGGTTAGGGTTCGAGTAGGACGGAAAAGAAATACGACGGTTCACCCCTGAACACTTTCTGTCCCCCCTAAGTTTTCACACCAGCAGAGAATCGTACAACAGTAGATGTGGAACACGGGCAAGTTGGGAAAAAAGAACGGTGGTTCTCTCCCCGAGTGCTGTCTGTTCCCCTCCCGGGTTTTCACACCAGCAGAGAATCGTACTAACAGTAGAAGTGGAACACGGGCAAGTTGGGGAAGAGGATGGGTAAAGGTGGAAGCTCAGATTCTCAACTAATAGTATGGAGTGCTATCTTACCTCTGGACTCTGGAAATGAAGCTAAACGGCAAAGAATCCCGGCTACCTTACGTAAAAAATGAAGCCCCATTACAATTTATTAATTTGTAGTTTTCTGTGGAGCAACGTCTGTTGAAAAATCTGTAAGAATGCCCTTCACCCTTTGTGAAGTAACTACACATTGATGGAATTCGATTAATTTCACTTTAGGCTGTTGTAATCTTACAGTTTTTCATTTAATTTCCATAAATTCCACACCATCTACACATTTTTTTTTAAATCGGTTAGGTGCTTGTTTATTTCAAGATACATCTATCTCATCATTCAACATTATATATGTACTGTAGTTTGTTAGAAGATAATTTTTGTAATTGAACTAGCTTCGGCATGCTGTTGACTGTATAATCAATGATTAGGTACAGCTTATATTCTCATTTCAGTCTGAGCAACATAAAGCAAATCGAAGACTTGAAACCAAATACTATGTATGAATTCAGAATACGATCCCATAATGCCGAAGGTTTTCATGGACCCTTTTCGTCTCCTATTGAAGTCCGAACCCATCCAGATGGTAAGGATTATTGTTATGACATCAAACAATCGCATTATCAGTTTCAATTTTTTTTGCAGTGCCTTCAAGAGTATTAGACTTAAAATATAAAATAATCAACGATACAACGGCCTGTCTGGCCTGGTTACCCCCTCTTTATACTCATGGTAGATTAATGAATTATATTGTCACTTATACGTCAAACGCTAATAGGCCTCTTGAAGAATGGACCTATCTCACTGTACCTGCGAACAGAGCATCTGATACGGTGAGTACAATCATTTATTAGAGGGTTGGAAATCGAGTTTTCTTCATTTTTTTTAATATTGCGAATAGCCTTTCTAATTGTTCTCTTTTCAAGGCCTGCTGGTTCGATAAGAAAAGTACAATTTCTGTGATGTTAAAAAACCTGGAGCTAACCGAAGCGTACACCGTGATTGTCCGTGCGGCTTCAGACAACGGGCTCAGTGACCCTACGTTTCCTTTCGTGCTGAGAACTGCGTACAAACAGCATGATAGCATGAGAACTGGAATGCAGGAAATCACCAACAAGCAGAAAATGGGTAAGTTTTATCGTCGAACTATTCTTCGCTTAAACAAAGATGCGTCTCTTCGAAATAAACAAGCGAGCAGATTGAATTATGTCCGCTTTCGTCTTCAGGTGTGGTAGTCGGCTGCATTCTGGCCCTTATTTGCATCGCGTGTTGCATCAGCTGCATCGTTCTGAGGCGGAGATGCGTCAAGCGAAGGAATTTGGCCCACGCCAGACTGGCCGCCTCCAACAACTACTACCCTGCGGTGGCGCACTACGCCACGCAGGGCAGTACGGTTCAGGTGAGGCTGGAGAACGTCTGCGCCGCCGATTTGCGAGAGACGGAGAATTTGGTGGCCGAGGAGGATAGGAACGAGGCGTTACCGCAGCCGGTATATCTGGACTCAAAGGTAAGTAGCCACCTTCGAAAACACCCTGTATGTTCATTATACACGAACATTTTGTTATACACTGAGAAAGTTATAGGATCAAGAAGAATTTTTAGGGAAGCAAGTTTTATATTTCTTTCTGAAATGGGAAAGAGATCTGAAAACAGAAAAAACTAAGAGCTTTTTCTAGTTTCGTCATGCATTTTTTGCTGATGAAGCCTCCCCTCTAAAAACATAACGTTGTCAATCAACATCCATTTCATCTTTAAATCTAACTAGAAATGGTAACATAACTTTGACCTGTACTTTAAGTTTCATTGAAATGAGATCAATAATCTCTTGAAGAAATAATATTAGCAGATTCTCTCAAAATACGAAAAAATTACCTGACAGGTACTACTGAATCCCAAGGATAGCTACGTTCAGCCACGGAATATCTACCTTCAAAATTCCACATCCTACTTGATAACCATTTTTTCATGAACACAAATCTACACATAATTTAAATTTCCGCAAGAATTTACAGGGTTCAGATGAATCGTTACGAAAAAATTTAAGGGGTGATTCCTTTTCTAAATAGCGTGTGAGTCTTTCTTCCATATATTTTTTTTTTTTTGAGCAGCCCCTACTTGGGGTACTATATACACAATGGTGACAAATTCGATGCTCATCACTACTATCTTCTTAATTATACCAAATTTTTTATTTCCTTCTCGCTCCCATATAATGTTGCTAAATTATATTTCTGTTAGTTTTATGGTTTCTAAGAAAAAAAGATTGCTTTTCAGGTGCCTTCTTTAGGGGACTGTATATGAGCATGGGCTGGTCAAAAAAAATTTATACAAGCGACTGATACTATGTATTTTTGACAAGGAATCACTCTTACAATTTTTTCGCAACTGTTCATTTGCACCTGTAGATAATTTGAAGTTTCAACACACTGAAAGATTCAGATAATTCATATCATATTTTTACGTTCCTGAATTTCTCTAGGAAAGGGACGAAATTCCAAATGGCAATGTGAATGGTTTGAATAAGCCATTGACGAATGGTCATTTATCGAATGGACATGTCCACATTACCGAAAATCCACAGGTAAGATGCGTGTGTGGAAATGTCTGGGACGACTCTAGGATTTGGAAAAATTTCAGCAACTTGAAGCGCTATTCGAAATATTAATTCAGTTGCGTTTCGTTCGATGTTGAAATTTTTTCATGGGAAAATCATCTCATATTCTTTCGGTAAAAGGTTAACTTAACTAAACACTGTGCTTTTTATCTTCAGCTGTGATTCTTGTTTATCTTCTCTTATCACCCATATCCTTTCTCTAATGAATCACCTATGTGTCTGCAATTTCTTCCTTGTGCAGTTACAAATATGTTTGGGAGCGTTGGCCTTTCGAAATTTCAAGATTTATGCCGGCATATTGGATTTATAAAACACCCCGATGCAAACGAAGGTAATACGCGGTTGAGCATAAGCCTGCAATAAAGTTAATATTTCTCCAACCAATTACTCAAAATGAGAACGCTAAAACCCGTCAATCGATTTTTAATCACCCACAATTTCTAGCAATAAAATTGGGTGTTTTTCTTCAACCCCTATTCAACATTTTCTTCGAATGGAACATACCATGCGTCGGCTCGTTGGATAGCTCAAAGAAAATGGAATCGCACCATAGTCTTTGTTTTTTTTTTTAATTTAGTGGTTATCAGAAGAAAGAAGTTTTTGGTCGAAAATGATAAAAAATCAACTAATATTCTACCATAAGTACTTTACGTATATGATGCTTAGTAACTTGTTTCAAGCCCACAGATTAATTTGCACAAAATTTCCAACAATCGTTTCTCTTCTAAATATCTAAAATCGTTATTAATTGGGAAAAATTTCTTCTTGCTGATGGGATTCTCTCTTACACATGCAATTAATCAATCGTTATCAGCTCTGTCTCTCTAATGGCTCTGTACACACATTATACAGGGTGAGTTTTCAACTTGTAGGTGCTTATTTTTTGAAAACTTATTGAGGTGCGCCAGAATAGGCATTTCTCTTTGTTCCTGTTTTGTTTATGAGTCATACATATCAAGACCTCTCCAATCATCTAGTTTTAGAACACATCTCACAAGGTTTTATCGAATGAAATGAGTTTCGGAATATAATTTTTCATTCAATTTGATGCATCTTTTTCGAACACAAGATATCACCCATGTCTTCCTGTTTTCTCATTAAGACCATAACGAACCATGAAAATACCAAAAATTTAAAGAACACAACTCTTCAAACTAAGTTATTCTTCATATTTTCTCGTATAATGCGCAGTTTTCGAGTAATTTGATGTTCAATAATTAAATAGTATCTGTGAAATTTGAAAAATTGGGTACCTACTTTGGCTTAATACAAATCTGCTAAAAAAACCACAGATGAGTAGTGTCATGAACATGGGATCGCAAAGGTTTCGTTTTCGAGATACAGGGCGTTAAAGTTTGAATTTTTCGATTGGTATCAAAACAAGTTTCGAAAACATCTTCATTATTATAAAAACCGAGTTTAATTTGATGTGTCAAAGCTAACAATGAATTCATTCACCACAGTTTACTAACTGAATTTTAATGACATTTTGGATTTTTCTAAGGATTTCTAAAGAATCGTTCAAAATATTTTTCTCGAACTGGCGTTGAGGAAACAAAGCCGATTTATGTCGAGGACGCATCTTGACTTCAGTTAAAATGGATTTTCTCTGTGTTGTGTAGTTTCTTTACCCTCCTTACCTCACTACATAGAGAAAGCAGATGTCAATGTTAGAAAGAGTTTGTTTGAATTTTAATCTGAGTTTAAGTAAGCGGAGTTATTATTCTTTGGAGAAATTGGCCCTAATTTGTTTATCATGCCTAGAGTGAGGAGTAGAAAATTTTCAACAACTCAGCGAGTGCCTTAGGAGGCGAGTATACGCTGTGTTCTATGTCCCTGGCTAAACATTTAGTATTTGTTCTAAATTAACGAAGCTTAGGAACATTCGGCGGTTTGACCGGAGATTGAATCCAACGGAAAATATTCTGAAAATTGTTTTTTTGGGTATATAGCTAAATACACATTGGCTGAGAACAAGGGCGGCTCGTCAGAGGAGGCAATGGAGGCTAAGCCTCCTCATAAAGCTTAGAGCTAAAATACATTCATTTTGGGCATGTCCTTATTTTCAGAAAGTAATTTCTATATAAATTTTCCGAACACCTGAACTAGATATATTCAGATACAAATTAGTTCATTTTTCGGTTCTCCGCTCATAAAAATCCAGCATAACAATCATACAATCCACCGGCCGCGTACGCGTCCGCCGCATCGAATGTGAATATTTCCTAGGACTGCCTATTCGGACGGAGGATGTTGGGCCTGCTGCCTCCGTTGATAGTGTAACTCATGCATACGTTCTCTGGACTCACATACTAGCCGAACAAGAATTCAGCTGACTTACTGTACCATATTCGCCCGTAAAATGTACCAGAGGAGGCACAGCTCCCCTGTTCTCCATCGATTCTTTCGTGCCGTCTTCGACTATATTCGCTTGATCTCCGGCGGTAGTTGTTATGATTTCAATTTTCATTTTGAATGTAACGACTTCGTGGAGAACTGGAACTTCGGGAAATATGTGATATATTCTTGTTAAGATAGGTTGTTCTGTTAGGGCGTTAGGGGTAAGTACTGATACGGATCAAAAAATAAAATGGAATTGAATATTGAGAATTAACAGTACACGTTGTTAAAATCTTACTAGACCTCCACCAAATTTAATTACACTAAAGTCTACCGAAAATCGTCAGAATAGAGGTTTCAGTATTCAGTATTGTTTGGTACGACAAATGTGATTGGTTAACTGGATCGATCAAACGGGAAAAATTATTCTGCTGGACAGATTTATTATTTTCTCATCATTCAGAATATACTTCATGGTTCAAAACGGGGTTTTCAGATTTGAAAAATATACCGCGTTCTATCGAAAGGCATAACAAGTCAAAGAAGCATATAGCGTCCCCTTGCATTGAAAATTAGTCTTAGAACTGGCAACTTTTCATTATATTGAAGAAGTATACTTTATTGACTGATAAGAGTTTGTTCCAACACTCCTCGAAAACTATTAGCCTCCTCAGCTCTCATGACCACGAGCCGCCACTGGCTGAGAACTCCCTAGTAATTTTCCATCCTTTTATCGACCCCCATCTAGTCGAGAAGGACCCTGTACAAGTTGAAAGCTCCCCTTGTAAAAAGTCGAAGCGGTATTTTAAGCATCACGAATACACTATTACAATTTTTTCTACCCTGAATGACTAATGCCTTCCTGATCGCAGTTCGAGAAGAAAGAAAAGAACGGGGACGTCCAGCGAAACGGCTACAAGAGGTCGCCCCAGTACACCCTGTTCAAGGACGACACCAACTCCAACCGTATAACGACGCCCAGGCACAAGCACTACATCGACCCGTCGCCGAAGAGACGGAACAAATGCAACGGCCTGTTCAACGGCTGCAACCGCCTGGACGACGAGGCCGTACCCTTCTCCGGCAAGGACCTCGACCTGGAGACCACGTGCTCCCTGTTCGACGACCCCTTCATCATAGGGCAGCACCGGAAGATATCGCCGCTGATGGGCGCCAACGTCTGACAGGAGTCGGGGGTGAATATGTAATTTAAAAAAAAAATCGACGGTATTTTCGAGAAAGACGACTTTATCTTTTAGTATGTAAGGACGTGAGACGTTAGATTACGTTGAGATGTTGAGTTTTTTGCTGGGTGGCTCGTTTTGGTGAGATGTCGGATGAAAGCTATATGGGCCTATTCACACTGACAAAAGGTCGCGCATGTCCGGTACGTTTTAATCTAGTAACGCTGGTTATTCACGGTGTAGCAGTGTGTAGATGGCTCCATCTTGAATGGCCAGCCTTAAAAAAAAATTCCAACATCGGACCAGACGAATTGATCTCCAGATGGATTTATATCCATCGTTTTTGGTGGTGTCAGATCTTAAGTGCCTATTTTATGTTTGTTCTTCGTGAAAAACGTCATTAGTTTTCTATAAATATCTTTTTGTCGAATTTTTATGTTCGTCACTTGTTGCAACAAAATTTTCATAAATTTATAGAACAACTCGAGTGTTCTTCACAACAAATTTGAGTTATGATGCGTTTTTCGCAAGTTTATGCGAAGAATGGACGCATGACGATGAGCAGTTTCTTCCACAAAAATGCTGCAATTTTTTTATTTCCATGTCATTTTTATTTCATTCGATAGCACCCTTCATTAATACAGGAACACTGAGAACATTCGACAATTTATTGCATATAAAATGGAAAAACGAGAAGCATTGTCCAATAGACACAGATACAGGAAAATTAGCTTCATTAGATACAAGGCCAATTTTGAACACATCACGAAGATGTTCTTCTTTGCCAAATCTAGAAAAGACATCTGAAATTTTTTTATTTATCGACAAAGTTTATTTCTGGAATAATGCAGTCCAAATATTATCCCGCGTTAGTTCAAAAACTGACAGCATATGGAGCTGTTAAAAAATGAAGAAAACCTTTGATTGAAATTTCGTTTTCATTTTAAAAGGAGTCCGCGATTTTTTTTACGTTTTTGGTTTTAATAATCATAATTTCAATTCCACTCAAAATTCAGAAAGTGTAGGAGACCGGTAACATTCCAGACCGTTTGCATCCATTTTTTCATTTCTAAAAACTATGCGGCAACGTGTGAGAACAGGTGGTCAAAAACTGACAGCATATGGAGCGGTTAAAAAATGAAGAAACCCTTTGATTAAAATTCCGTCTTCATTTCAAAGTGAGTCTGGGATTTTTTTACGTTTTTGGTTTTAATAATTACAATTTTAATTCTATTCAAGATTCAGAAAGCGTAGGAGACCGTAAACATTCCACACCGTTTGCATCCACTTTTTCATCTCTAAAATCTATTCGGCAACGTGTAAGAACATAATGAATTTGGAGATAACCGCGTTTTTGTTCGTAGGCACCCATAAGCCGGTGCAAAGAAATTTCTACCGGCCCGAATTTTACGATTTTCAGTTCATGGGAGACATTCCTTTTCCTCTCCCCTGTCCTTAGATTCATCCTTGATTAGTTACCGACTGAGCTGCGGGTTTGTTTCTCCTTTTCCTGTTCTAAGTGGCTTTCGCACCGCCAGCCAAACTACTTCCGGAAGGGTAAGAACTCGAACCGGACGGAGTTGGCTTAATATGAAGTTCAAATTTAACAGTAGGGCGGGGGCTGCTTACAGGAATGACTATTAAAGTTCTTTTAGATTGTTATTAGCCTTTCGCCCAAGTTAATATATTAATAAGCGCTAATGACACTCGCGATCCCGTTTAAAATTTAATTCGCAATAACTAAAATAAACTAGGGAAAAAGAAACTAGTGAAATCTAAAAATTCGTACATTCTCAACCTATTCAATACTTGATTGAATGAAAACAATACAGGCCAAAGTTTTGATCATCTCTACATATCCTACTTTCTTGTATCCAACTCAAAGGCGTAAAATAACACTTTGCTAGAATTATAAACTCAACTGAACAAAGAATTGAAATTATTACTAAAATTAAGAAAGATTAATATAGGAAAATTATATTTGGATTCTAGTTTTCCTTCAGTTGAGTTTATAAATCCAGCATTTCATTCAGATAGCTGAATAAAAAAAAATATATATTTTTTTTCGAAATATTGCATCTCATTGAATTTCCCAATTTCATATGATAATATCAACAATCCAATGTACAAAAAAGTTACGCGTATTTTTACCCTTACCTCCCCGATTTTTACACACGCATGAATCGGACTTTGGGCTAACTTTCGTTTCATTTGATTAAGTATCGCATAGCTACAGCTAGAGAAATTGTAGACATGCATCATGAAAACTTTTGAAGATAATTTAAAAACATTCTTTGGCTTTTTGAGGGGCTATAGCTTTGTTGAGAAGTGCAAATTTTATAGTTTTTCTTTCTTTTTTGTTCCCGTTTTTGTTTCAATATTGCTATGTAGCAATATCTCTATGTTCAGAGCCTCTGTCTACGGTTTTGACCATAAGGTTTGATATCATTGAATAATGATCCTTTTATCACGAGCGATTAATGAATCTTTGATGGGCAATAAGTGGATCATCACGAGTGATTTATGGAAGTCATAATGTTCAAGGAAACGGATAGATTATGATCACTTTATGGTAGATAAAATGAATTTCAAAAGTCAATAGGAAAACTGAGATAAGGGAACGTTCAAACGAATGCAAATGGTCTACTTTTCATAATTATTGTCATCATAACCTCCATACCTTTGGAGTAACCGTTCTCTTGAGATAATCTACTGAAATCTGTTCAATAGGGCTTTGAGAAAGCTCGACATCTCGCCAAAATCGATCCTAAAACAATCAAAATAGCTTTTAACAGACTAATCGTAAAAGATGAACAGACTGATTTCGCTACTGTATATTTCGTATAGGTTTAAAATGTATCCATGGCAATATTGTTTTCGTTCGAAATATTTTCCCGATATTGTTCTTGTCTCAGCATGGTATATTCACGTCTCATTATCATCAATTTTCACTCACTATAAAGAGATATAGATAAACTATACTCTTGGAGAATAGTTTATCTATGTTGAAACAGATGTTTCCATTTTCATCGGTATATTTCTCATCCACATGAAGGAAAAAATAATCAACGAATCGCCATAAATAATTTCAAATTATCAGTGCATTTTATTATAAAAAAATTTCACAGCGTTTAAGTTTTTACAATGCAAGTTGTTGTCACAATATAATCTTTTCCTTTGATAAAAGATAATTTCATTCTTACTGATATTATCGTAGGAGGAAAGAGAAATTTTCATGCTGTCAATTAATAAATTACACAAACCATGAAGCCATGAAAAAATTCAACGAAAGATCATAAATAAGTGAAATGCCTCACAACTGTTTTAAACCCCTTGTGTGACAAATTAATACGAGTCTTCAACTTGGAATTACAACAAGAAATAAAGGAAAGTTTTTTTGTAAATATGCCTCTCTTATGACGCAAGAAAATGTTATACGGCGTGTCCCAAATTTAAGATATGACGTCATGGATATTATTTTTAAATGGCAATACTAATTTTTATGTCTATTTTTGAAGGTATATCAAGTTATCTTATATCAGAATTTTATGACATTTCTGTATATCATTTTCCAACATAAAAAAGGGCAATAACAAATACTAATCGTCCTGTCGAAGCATATTCACAACCAAAACTCGCTTTGACTTATTGAGTTTATTCGCACTGTATGTTTATTCTCAATTTTTATACAACATGTCGACAGTTGGGTCTGACATGATTTTCACTTTTTATAACTGGCCTAGCAGTTTATTAAATACAAACATTCGTTCGTATATGAAAAAAAAATCTCGAAAATAATTCGAATAAAAAACAGTGACAACGACATACAATTTCTTATCTATGTGACGCAATTGCTCAAGAGGCACGTTTTTTTCTATCGTTGTACATATTTTTTTATGATCGTACAAGATGTGGCCTTGACAATGGCTACAGTGAGAATATACACGTGTTTAGCATACATGACTTAGAAGCATTTTGTGCTTGGTTTATCTTCTTAATTCAGCCCTTAAAAGATATATAAGGGAATGGATTTTGTTCCAAAGTTCGCTTTTTTCACCCCTACACTAATTTTCATCACAATTCATTTTATTCCATGAATTATCACTTACCATGTGTAGACATTATCCAGGAGCTTTCAATGAATACATATTTTTGCCACCAAATTTTGGTGATCTGTTTTTTACTATTGTAACCAGTACCTGATGACGTAAATATATAGTTAGTTCATTCAAGTAAGATATTAATTCTGTACAGTAATCTATATGGTGTATGTGAGATTGTATCGAAGAAAAAACTTATGCATGAAAAAAATAATTATTGTTGACAATGTTTGATGTTGAAAAAAATGTTAACTGTTCACAATTCAACGTTACCATAATATATTTATTTATAATACTTATATGTATACCCAAAGACTACAATGCTCTGTTGTTGAAAAAAAAAACATTGAATTAAAGTACAAACATTTTTTATAGTTCAACAATCAAGTGAACAGAGAGAACTTCTGAGCATAAACTGAATGTTGAAATTTTCCTCCAATTCTTGCAGCTTGAAAAATAGAACAAAATGATACTAGCTTCGATCTCTGATGCTGATCTTGATGGGAGTAAAATTCATATTACATTTTTATAGTGAAACAATTTCAAGACGTGAAATAATAACAATAGTTCCGATAATTTTCTATTTGCTCGGGAGTTCTCGTAAATCTAATGATACAGCAGTCGTTTCTCATAAGCCTTATGCCTTAACATAACATTGTACAAAATATGGTTTTTCCAAAATTGTTGTAAATATTGTGTTTTTGGAAAAACACTCCGTATTGCTCATTCATAGGTTACTTATTCCTTTTTGAAGTAGTGTTCGTCACATTTTAATCAAATGTTCTGGGACTAAATTGAAAATGCTTGGTTTTCAACAAATAATTTGAACTTTTTCAGATTGCTTCTCATGATTCAGAAAATGAAAGTCGGTTCATCACTTTTTTGTGTAGTACATATTCTCGGTTTTCGTGTATTTTTCAAGGAATACCTGTGGATTAGTCCAAAAAATAATGAAATTTCTTACAATATCTTTCAATTACCTGAGAAGTTTCGAGAATATTCAATAAATTATTTGAACTATAATTTTCATTTTCCAATGGACGAGTTCAGAAACGCTTACCAGCTTTATAAATATGTATTTGAAAAAACTAAAAAATTATGTTTATTCTTTTTGGTTGCCTGAATCATTTCACAATCTTTGGAATTGTGCCGGCTTGAAAAATGAAGTGATATGATAAAAAAACTTATTTTTATTCCGTTTTCAATTTAAGTAGTCGATAGTTAAGTAGTTTCAGTCGATTCTACGTAAAAAAGGAAGGGATCACTTAAATCAACCCTATACTTAAAAGAGAAACCGATTTATCAGTGAAAAACTTGGAAAAAAAAAGGGAAAACTTTTCATTTTGTGTATATGGTTCATCAAGTTAACCATCTCCATTTTCCATGTAGGATCGACTGAAATATATAGGTTGCTATTTGAAAATCTTGGGGAAAACGGTCTTGATCAACTTTATGATTTTCTCAAAAACACCCTATACATTTCTTTTACAAACACTTAAAAGTGTTGCAATACTACAGAATGGCAGAGTTGAAAAAACTGCCAAATAATGTCGAATCTTTTTTTACGTTTCCACTGAGACTTCAAAAGGTTGTCAAGAGTTTCTGAACTCATCATTCTAATTAATTGAATCAGGAAATACTCATTAACGATTAGCTGTTTTCATGAAGCACACACTAATTTACTTAAGTCTTCGTTCAGGGTTGTCCTCTAACTTCAACTACCTCAGTTTAACATTCCTCTATATTTACATTTTCTGAATATTCCTAGTTACCTTTTGTATAATACATTCCAGCTTTTTTAACCTCAAACACCTCATGCAGTTTGTACTTTCTATTTTATTAATTCACTGTATTTTATATTTATATATTTTTATAGTTGCAAGCAAACTTCTGGGATGAAAGTGAATAATAAATTACCTCAGCTCATTATATCCTTGTAAACGATTGCAATAGATCTTCACCAACATATGTATAAAAGAGATTAATAGATTATCGATTTATTTTTATTTTTCTTTTAAAAATTTTATTACACTTTCCTCTTCGATGGTTCAAGTTAACGATGATTAATTGATAATTTTAGTTTATGGTTCATTGAATTTGTTCATGACTAAAAGTTGAATCTGCTCTGATTTATGTTAATATATATATACGGTCTATTAGTATATGTGTACATTTTGTAGATGACTTTTTATTATGCACTTGGTAGTTAACTGTGTATGTATTCTATGTATCTTAGGAATTTTTAATATCTACCTCATTATATTTAAATTTTTGGATGTTAGGTTTTACATGTAGATTTTATTTTTTAAGTAAATTATTATTTTCGATCTTTTTATTCAAGCATGTCTCAGGGCACCACCAGTTTCCATAAAAAACTTTTTTTATTTTTAATCTGTTGAAGAAATACCATCAAATACAGGAATTGATATCCCAATACAAATATAGCACTTATGGTAGCTTAAAATGGAAACGATTTCCTTTGGTGTTTTCTGGTGAAAGATTTTAAATTTAATTTCAGCTCTAAAGATGTTTCATTCTTGAACTGCAAATCATTTTGAAACTACTTCCTAATAAACGAAAAGTCTGATTGAGGAGGCTGCTAGTTTTATTTTGTAGCCGACAGGTAAAAGAAATAGTCTCGTTTGATGTTCGATATTCTGAAATTATTTGATATTCGGATGTTGCTTCTGAAGCTTCTTTCATCCACCAAGAGCTATACCATGAGAGAAGAGTTCAACAATTTTTAATAAACATATAATTGCACTTATATTAATGTTAATGAATTCCACCTGTGTGGTCAACCTAGCCACTAGCGCTTCAATTCCGGTTCTAATGAAAACGAAACAGATGTCTATAAAATCGAATGTGATAACAGATTTAATTTTTTATCAATAAATAAAAGTCGCACAGGTGTAATTCTGAAGCAATACTTTAGTTTCAAAGCTGTAGAGTACGTATAGTATGTTATATATTTAAGCGAATTGTGTAAACGTGGTAATAATATATATTTTTGTACGCTTGGATGATTATGATATTAAAACAAATTCAATACAAATAATTAGTTTGATTTCTGAAATGACATTCATCTGTTACAGTGCGTTTCAACCAGTTTCCCGCACTAGTGCGGGAAAGTAACTCTTCCCTCGGCTTTATATTCAAAGTTCAATTCGATTGTTATGAATAAATTGTTTTTGAAACACATTTCTATGAAACTAGATAACTCACAATGACAGCTCTGCCTAAATGCTGAACTGTAGGAAGAAAAACAGTATACGATCGTCGCATCATTGTTCCAATGCGCACAAGTAATGAAAAATTTCCTATCTCTGTGTGGCCACACAAAAAAGTTGAGGACTGAATAACGTGTAATTTGGTACGAACGCATCAGTGTTCCGTCGACTTGTGAATCGTTAGGCCAACGTTTTTCTTGGAACGGGTAAACGAAATAAATTTGTATTCGTTCCATTATAATGGTGAGTTTATAAGTTTTTATGTCGCAAAAGTATGGATGTGGAGGCATCTCGGTTCTCAAAAAGCGCAAAAAAAAATTTCAGTTGAATAACTTGAATAACATGATCTACATCGGCGTGATATAAGTGGAAGCAGAAATTTGTTGCATCTGAAGGCGAACTCTATTTGTTGGCAGTCCTGCAACTGCCTCTCGAGATGGTAAGTCTTTAGTTATTTTTCACACTGTCTTCATCATTAACTGCCATCAGATGTTAGGTATAATGAACTATTTTCTTCCTTATACTACTATATCAATTAACATAATTACGGATTCTAAAAACAGAATTTCCTGAGTCGTTCACCAATATATTTGCCCTCTAATGGTGGGTTTACGCAGAGTTTTCTAAGAAGTAAGGCAGGAACAATCTCATTGGTTGATGGCGTTCACGTGATCGTCGTCTGACAATTATATTGGACCCTTCCTTTAGGTCTGGGGGGCTGCATAAACCCAGCACAAAGGAGAAATCTCCTTGCCCAGCACAAAATCATATTGGGAGCATATAACTAATCAAGTATTTCTGAAAAACAAGATGACAAAACCAGGGTGTTTAAAAAAAACAGGATAAACATAACTTACTTGTAGCCGGCCTTGAAGGCTTTTTTCCTGAAATAGTTCGTTCCCAATATACAGGGCGTTACATATGTTTTTCAACAAAAAAAGATATCCCTGATATTTTTGAAAGAGTTCGGCGATTCAAAAAGTATCTTAGCTGGAGGCGTCTTTATCATTAACTGCAATTAGATGCAGATGTTAGATATGAATGATATGATTAACCATTTTCTTCCTCGTGTACTACTATATCAATAAACATAATTACGGATTCTAAAACTAGAAATTTTTGGGTCTTTCATCAATATCCAGGGTGTTCCAAAATAGGTGTATCAACGGTCAACTGTAGATTTATCATGAAAAAACAACCTTTTTTTCTCTTCCATTTTTTCCTCCGGGTTGTCGTTTCCGAGATTTTTTTCAGTTTTTTGCTAATAACTCAGGAACCGTATGAATTACTGAGTTTTTGTTTACGCATTGTCACTAATAATAGCTACTTTTTTGCACTTTACTCGGTTTTATTAGATGTGCCAGTGGCGGAGATATTGAATGTGCACAAAAGTTTTACCCCCCAACTTTTACACTACAGGACCAATTGGCATTTGCATAGCGAATTCTGATGTGCCAATGTGTTTTACATAAAAAAAGGTAAGTACTTTGGGTTTATTGCTTTAAAATGAACCGTTTTGGAGAAAACTGGCATTTTATTTACAAAATCATATTAGGAGGATATGACTAATCAAGTATTACTGAAAAACAAGACAAGGCCTGTCTACAGGGTGTTTCATAAAAACAGGATAAACTTGAGTTATTTGTAGCCAGTCTTGTAGGCCTTTGTCCTGAAATGGTTCGTTCCAAAGATACAGGGCGTCACATGTTTTCCAACAGTAAGTCACAACCCTGATGTTTTTGAGAGAGTTCGGCAATCTGTGAAGAGAAGATTGGACTCTTGCATCTTAGCTGGAGGCGACCATTTTTCAATCATTCTTGTAATTTGGAAAGCTTTCTGATTTCTGATGTAATAAAATTCGCTGTACTCCAGTCTCCAATATTTTTTAGAATAACGAAACGGTTTTCAATTATGTATTTATTGAAAAGTTGCTGAAGACGAGGCATTTAACGTGAAATAATCACCTCAAGGTGTATTACCAAATCTCGTTCGAATATCTCAAGCTGTTTCGAAAATATTCAGAAACTCGTTTCTTATTTGGACCTAAGGCATCCTTTCTACTCCAAATAACTCAGGGAACAATATCCTGAATTTGTTAGCATTTTTTATAAAACAACTTGTATATTCCACTTCCCGAAAAACAACTTCGAACCTGAAACAACTGATTGTCTCGAAAAGTTCTTAGTACCTGGATGTGGGCTGCAGGGACTATGTCCTCCAAAACAGATTTCCTGGCAATTATTTTCAAAATGTTAGGTAGGGGCTTATAAGCTGCGCAAGAGCAGACGCTCGTTAACAGTAGGGGACATTAAAAAAGCTTTGAATAAACAGTATCCTTTATTCTAAAATGTTTGTACAAATTTAATTTTTTTTATAATTTCAGTCTAGAATTATAAAATTTGAAGTATTTATTTATTTAATCTTTTATAGAACGACATCCAGTTAACCAGATTCTATCATGAAATCCTTAGATCCTTGCACTTGTGTCAATTTAAGGGTTTCTTCATTGCAAAGATGAAGTATTGCAGAAAAGGCAAGTGAACAACTGAGTTCCTTTGCCATTGCCGAAGGAAGCGTAACCTTCGAGTGGCCGTAAACTTTGGAGAATGTCGTCGGCATAACTTTTTTCGTCTTCTGTAAAATGTAACAAAATATAAGCTTATATAAGAACCATTGTGAATAAAGTAAGCTATTTTATATTAATCAAATACAGCGTGTCCCAGTTTTAGTGGTGAATAATTCGCTACAGTATTTACGATCAAGGATATTGGAGGAAGACAATAAGAACTTACCTCTGCCGAATTTTGTGTTAACGTCTGCCAAATGAAGCTCTTCAGTTTTTTCATATCCATTTTTTTCGCTTGCAACGCGTATGGAATGTATATTTTCGCGGCCTGCAAGAAAAATCCGAATTAAATGTGAGGGAAACACGGCAAAACAAAAATATATACATATTCAGGCGCGTCCACTAGATTGTCTCCCATAAAATTCTGTTCCTCCCTAAATATTTCCGTTTGTTCTCTTTCAATATCGTTTCCTGGGTCATGATCCATGTGATCCATATGATCCATACCATCGTCATTGTCCATATCGTGCTCCTAAAAGTAATTATTTTAGTCTTCTCGAAGTATATCAGAATAAGTACTTGAAAAGCGAGTTGCACTTGTAATCTAACAAGAAATTACAAAATCATCGTTCGAGACTGCGCAAATGAACTTATTCAGCATTAATTCAGCCAACCGTTACCATTTATTACTAGACATAATACAGGTAAGTTCCCCATGTTTCTCAGGAAATATTAGGTTTTAGGACAAGAAAAAACCTTAATTTTTGCGCACATCATTGAATTTTTAGTATATTCTACAGAGAATTTGGTTGTTACCGGATAGAGCTCCTTATTACCAACGAAATGTTCGAGATTCTGTATAAGTTCTCCAAATAGTGGGCAAAATTGCTACATTGTGGAAGAGAGGTAAACAATGTAGAAGAATCGAGTAACGGCATTGAATGTGCTGGTGAAATTTTGTTGGTATTCAAAGTGATACTAATACTATATTATACAGGCTGTATTTGAAGGCGAGGCTTTTTTTCAACAGAAGGTAGAACTGGTCAAATTGAAGCGTTTCACCAAAAATCACCTATAAAAAGCTTTCTAAATGACAAAGTTGAAAAAAAAATTGAAAATGATCCTAATACGACCGTAGACCGCTTGTTGGCTGAATGATCGCATAGCAGTGGGAAAAAACTTATCTCCTGATTCGACCATGTTGTTTCGTTTAGGATATTGGCTCGTT
The DNA here is from genome assembly GCF_907165205.1 of Coccinella septempunctata. NCBI lineage: Eukaryota > Metazoa > Arthropoda > Insecta > Coleoptera > Coccinellidae > Coccinella > Coccinella septempunctata. Next base: position 22,425,412 of record NC_058196.1, read on the forward strand.
CGATATTTACTTGGTAATGTAAATGGAAACTTAGGATTGCCGAATGGTTCTCATTATTTTTTAGTAACTTACACGATTTTATGAAATGGCTCTGACAGAAGAGACTTAGGACACAAGTGTAAAAAATAGAATAATACTTCAAAATCTCACAAATAAAATTCGTCTAAATTATTCACGACTTTTTTCACAGTGGGCATCACAATCTTCTTGTTCGAACATTCCAACAATCGTCGTAAAAATGGGATGAAATGGGGATGTTTTCCCATAGCACTTTTTCAACATAACTAACGTAGGCACTTTCAAGAAACTGCCTCGATTTTATACATTTTTTTCACCCTAAATTCCACAATACAACAATTATGATTCTCTCAAGAGTGACCTGATGCATCTAATCCGATGAACTTGGTACTGAACCATTCATCGTCCAGCCATATGTTTATGTTGTGTTTCGTTTTTGCAATTCAGGAGTCACCTTCCACAGTCCCTTACTTGAAATTCAATTAAATTTTGTCGAACTTTTAGTGGTTGTATCTCAGCCATCTTGGATATTTTATGGAGAAAATTTTTGTTTAAACGACTCATTTTGATGAGTTCTACCTTCTGTCAAAAAAAAGCCTCACCTTTGAAAATATCCTGTATTTCAACCCCATTTTAACGTAGGGCAAGATTGCGCGGATATTCAACTAATGATGACAACTTTGAATAATTTTTACGATTTATTTTTCCAACTCTGTCATCTTAAGAGCTTTTTGTATTCAGTTTTTGATGAAACTGTTTATAGCAGTAAACTTTGATGAACTCCGTCGATAACTTCTCAGAAAGGTTGTTTGTACTTACCTCCGCTTCCATAGGACCCATATTATCGAAATTATCTTGAGTGTCTTCCACCCTATCGTTTCTACCTTGGGTCACTATCGTACCAGGCTTGATCATTAGTTCATAAACATCGTTCATCATGTTACGGCATGAGGCATCCGGCAAAGGCAGGGTTATTTTACTGAAAAAAATCAATAATAACAACAACATCGATTATGTATTTGGAAAAATTTACTTGGAAGGATAAATTTTTTTCTTGATCTTGATCCGCTTCAATTTCTCCAGCTCCGCCTCCACATCCTCCGAATTCAAAAGATCTATCGGTTCTGGTTCTTTCGTTTTCAATTTTTTCTTTTGCCTGGCTACTGTCTGAGCCTCTACGGCCCCCGAATATCTTGCTTTACTCCTACGCAAGAACTTGAGTTTCCAATGGCTGGGTCCGGCCCATATTTGATCAATGACCTGGAAGGTATGAAATGAGGATGCATTATAATACGAGACAAATCGGAGGTTGCCCCTTTTCATTGGGACACCCTGTATATCCGCTATCGATATTTTGAGCTGAGTTTGCTAAATATTCTATCACCTTTCCATTGCCAAGGGTGATCACAGTATTATAGGAATATTCAGATCTCTGAAGTGTAGTCTCGGTTTTCATTATATCAACCACATGAGCCACATCGTGCTGTATTTGTTGGGCCAAAAAGTTCTCCGTTGGCGGCTCGTCGTCATCTTCGGCAAGACCCACTGAAATCGTGCAAATATGAAATTATGCAAGTATCTTGTCGAAAATATGTAAAATTACCATCATTGTTATCGTTGAAATCCTCTTCGTGTATGGAACCGTCTAGTTCATGTAGTGGTATTCCGTTGTCATCATAAACCACTACATCATTATCGAATACATCGTTTTTGGAGGGGTTATTCCTAAACAATAAAATACGATCTATAACCATTGGAAAAACTTTTTTTATTTCTGAAAAGAACTCGACCCTTACTTATGATATTAATATAAAATTAACCCCTGAACTGAAGTTATGAAGCGATTATCAGAATAAATTCAGACGCCCGTCGATATAAATATCCAGAAATGTTAGCCAAACACCATAATTTGGGGTACTAACAGAAAGGCCATTCCATCGAAGAAAAGAAGTTGTTAACAATGGTTTTGGTATTATTTGAGCTCATCAGAGCAACACAACTCTTACCTCGGTAGAAAAGGCATGGAATACAGAATATTTTGAATTGAATACTAGCACGACTTGGACAGTTATAAGTTATTTCCCAGCGCCACCCAGGGGGGGATACTTTCAAAGTATTGAAGAAAAAATTCTGATATAACCACTACTTTAGGACCCTCAACAAAAATTGAGTGTACACGTTCGGATGGACAGAATTGATTTTGGCTACGAGTTCTTTATAACTGAGTCCATTTCAATCTTTTGGGACTATTTTCAGCTCGAAGTTTGGAAATTACAGACAATGACAGACAAAAAAAATAAACTTACTGATCTTCTTCGTCTGGATTCCACTGATCTAAAATGAAGTTTTGGAATGGGGTACATATGTTACCGTCCTTTGGAAGAAGATCTATATCGAAACTTTTTGGCTCCTCGAGACCTTCAACTGCCTCGTCAGGTCCTGTTACCCAGGCTTTCACTTCGCCTCTGGAAAATAACAGCAAAAATATTGAAAATGCATGTACTCAGGTTGAAGATAATCGTAAATCATGTTTCGCTTGACTCCTGGTACAAAAAGTTAGGGTTGACTCTTGAAAAAACTTTAAGGAAATAAATAAAGAACTATTCGATAACTATTCTAACTTTACAATGAAAGAATATAAACCACAACTTACAAGGCTAATAATTTACAGCATGATTTATCCATTGGCAAACTATTGGTGAACAGGTTATCTACTGTACTCAAATTAGAATCGATCCTGTTTGAGAAAAAAACAGATTCTAATTGTGGAATTGGGGCGAGTAGAGTGTTTCTATCCTTGACCACAGTATTTTTTACCCCTGCGTCAAATCTTAGAGTCTTCTTCTTTTTTTTAGCTTTTGGTGCATCCTCAGGATTTTCCACATTATTCTCCACATCTTCATTTTCTTGAAAAGAAGAATATATTCTCGTCTATTGTGTTTTATAAGTGAAAACATATTTCAAGTAAAAATATTAACGTACGTTACTAGATTCAAAATATAAAGATGAAGACCTTGAAATGATGGCTGACTTAACAATTCATGTTAAGTTAGCATTGTATATAATGCCAAAAAAAAGTCTTCTATTTTTGGAACATTTTCTTACCTTTTTCTGGAGCTTGATTTTTTGCAGCGAAACGTGCCATTGAATTGGCTAATTTCAAACCTTCTGCATGTACATCATCTACACGTAAACCATACACTTTGGCTCCAATATCTAGAGAAGTACTTGCGACTTGCAACGAGTCACTGCTCTGTTTTCTAGATACAACTCTCAACAAATCTATAATTTGGAGCTGCCAAGCTACGCCTGTAGTTATTTTCTGGAACAGGGGAGGCAATTATTATTGGGAAAGTTTCGCAGAGAAAGAAAGTTTACACACATTCTCAGCATATAATTTGGTGCATATTTGTAAGTGGTCCTTTATTTCTTGCTCTCCACTAAATCTGACTGAGTCGTTTAGGGATGGACTTTGCGCTACTACTTGAGCCTTTTTCTGTATTTCAATAATGCTTCGTCTTGAAGATCTTTCGGTTTCGTCATTAATTGGTTCCTAAAATAACATATTTGAGAAAACATGCTAGTTTATGGAGCATACAAAACCTTACTGATGTTATAGGTGTATCAACTAACTTCATCAAAGTCCTTCGTCTCAGACTGTTTCCTTTATTATTAGCAGGAGTTGAAGCTTCCATCATGATGTTGATCATCATGGGATTGGAATTGATGCTCTGTTTGTTAAAAAATATTGTTTGTAGTAGAGAATTAAAATTTCACCATCTAATATATATAAATTTGCGAAGAAATCATTTACTGCTAAGAACGAGATTTTTTGCCGGTTGAATGTTGTGGAATAAAGATTTGTATTGTTTATAAAAATGTTCTCATTTCATATTTCAGTATTTTTGAACTCGTTGTTAGTAAACAATTTTCTTGTATTCAAATATACAATGAGTGAATTATTTTTTTATATTAAACGATATTTGGGAATTATAGTTTTACAGAAGTACAATACGCATATTGCATATTTTCAACATACCAGTAAAATAAAATATAATTCGATAAATATCGATGATGAAAAATGAAAACGGTTTAATTTTAAATGTCAAATTTGAGTTTGCGCATTCTTTAAACTAATGTGAATGATCTACGATCTACTTGAAAATTGACCTATGTAGCAAAGGGTAAGAGTTATTTCTCTTTGCTTGTGACCAGATTCTATGGAATATATTAGTGTTCTCTGATCACGTTTCCATGGGTGGTTCTAGTTGAGGGGTAAAGAGGGTAATTATACCCCAAATATTCAGCCTTCATTAAAACTCCAGAAATTCAGTCTTGGCATCATTCCACTACTTAATTTTATTTAATAATTTTATTTAATCAATTAATGTGGAAAAATGGCAGATTCACCATGGATTTCAAAAAATTTCGAAATCAAAATTTGCTGGTAAATTTCTTCTGTTTTGAGTTTTGGCCCTAAGCCCAATAATAGATGGACTAGCTGGGATTACCAATGCTATAATGATCAGAAATTCAACACAAAAATATTAGATTTTTTGCATAAATTGTTAGATAGATTTTGCAATTTAGATTGATTAGATAGGTTTTGCAATTATAGCGCAATTTATAATCCATATCCTCCTTGATAGACCTCAATGATCAGAACTCAAGATCTTACGAGTTATAATTTTTGATTGGTCCATTGTTACGTAAAAGGAGGATCTGCGAATTTAGATTGACTTTTAGAGTTGTATTTCCCAAAGATTATAAAGTCTTTGGTATTTCCTACTATGGAGGATAGAGAGGCCCTCTCTCCACTGAAGGATACGCGTCATTTCTGTTATTTTCATCGAAAAGTGGTATTAAACAATTTTTAACGATAAAACGAATTGATGGAATTATCAAATAAAAAATAATAATGCACCCATCAGTTTTATGAGGGTAGAGCAGGTAGAGAGCCTCCGTTAAATTGTTTGTGTACGCCACTGGCCGCTACTTCGGGTAACTTCGAGATTTTGTCCATAGAATACAAAGGGATATGTCAGCGAAGCAAACTTCACACGGCTCGACCGCTCTATGATTCTGTGTTTTGATTTTTGAATGGACATTTATCAATGGATTAATTCAAAAATCATATAAATGATATACTTCTTTCAATAATAATAAGTATTCATCAACAATGGGGGACTGGCAGGAAGTGGGTGAAAAGAGATGGGGTCATCTTCGAAAAGTACTCGAAAGACCAGGGCCATTCAGCCATCCAGATTTTGAACCAAGTCCGGACTTATTAGATTTCATCAGAAATACTTGTAAGATTTTGATAATTGGCGCAGGGGGTCTCGGATGTGAACTTTTGAAAGACCTAGCTATGATGGGTTTCAAACACATTCACATAATAGATATGGACACCATTGACTTGTCCAATTTGAATAGGCAGTTCTTATTCAGGCCGAAAGATATAGGCAATTCTAAGGCTGAAGTAGCAGCTGCCTTTGTAAATAAAAGAATAAGTGGATGTCAAGTTGTTCCCCATTTCTGCAAGATTCAGGACTATGATTCGGAATTTTATAAGCAGTTTCATATTGTAGTGTGTGGGTTAGATTCAATTGTTGCTAGAAGATGGATAAATGGGATGCTTATTTCAATGTTGAATTATGAAGATGGAGTATTAGATCAAAGCAGTGTAATTCCTCTTGTTGATGGAGGTAAAAATATAAAAACATACCTCAATTCACACTGAAATTATTATAGAATTATGATTGTAGGTACTGAAGGTTTTAAAGGAAATGCCCGTGTGATTTTTCCTGGGATTAGTGCCTGTGTTGAGTGCACCCTTGATTTATATCCTCCTCAGGTCACATATCCTTTGTGTACCATCGCTAACACTCCTCGCCTCCCTGAACACTGCATAGAATATGTCAAAGTAGTACTTTGGCCTAAAGAGAGTCCTTTCAATGCAACATTAGATGGCGATGATCCTCAGCACGTTGGGTGGATCTATGAAAAGTCTTTAGAAAGAGCGCAACAATTCAATATACCAGGGGTGACATACAGATTGGTACAAGGTGTTGTTAAAAATATTATTCCAGCTGTTGCATCAACTAATGCAGTGATAGCTGCAGTATGTGCTACAGAGGTAAGAGTTAACGAACAGTTATTTTCTATCTAGAGAAATGGGGAACTAAGTCTAATAACTTCAATTGATTTAAAGCAGTTTTTTACTGAAACATGGATCCATGAAATTTTTTCTTGTGGTATCCTTGAAGCTCAGTAATAACCAAATAAAATGAATCAATTCGCCTGTTTTCTCCTTTTGGAGAGTCCCAGATCGGCCCAAAACAATTTTTCAAAGCCATTTTTTTCAATTTGTCTCAATAATTATCAACAGATCACAGGATGATGAGAAAATTAAAAATAATTTCAAAAATCTCTCGTTCGGAGTTGTAACAAAAGTTAAATATATCCCAGGTATTTCTTCATATAATTTCGGGTGAAGTTTAGGAAGAACTTTGTATAATGAGCTATTCCTTTAGCTTCATTGTAGAACTTGAATGAATTACAGGTTTTCAAAATAGCAACAAGCTGTTGCCTCACCCTGAAAAACTATCTAGTTTTCAATGATGTTGATGGAATATACACGTATACTTATGAGGCTGAAAAGAAAGAGAATTGCCTTGTATGCTCCCAAGTGCCCCAAGTTATTGACATCAACGATCCAACAAAAATGAAACTGAAGGATATAATCACACTTCTAACTGAAAGTGCCCAATACCAGATGAAAAGTCCTGGTTTGACCACCGTTGTTAATGGTAAAAATAAAACATTGTATATGTCAACCATAAAGAGTATTGAAGAAAGAACAAGGGATAACTTGAATAAAAGCCTGGTGGAATTGGGATTGGAGGACGGCAGTCAGATATTGGTAGCTGATATTACTGCCCCTGAAAGCCTGGTTATTAAACTGAAATATTTGTCGCCAGATATTGAAATGACGTAAGAATAAGTCCACAGTGAATCACTTATCTAATTTTGTAACATTACTCATTTGAAATGAAATCTTGTATATAAAAATGAATGTATGTTTATTTGTCCCTCAAGTATTCCTACACCATACATCCACTGAACTATACAAAGAGCAGGCAGAATATGTGTTAGTCCTTGCATATTCTGATCTGAATTCCCCCATAAACAAAGCCATTTCGAGACACACGCAGTACTATGGGGGTAAAGGGGTAATTGTACCATTTTTAAATTTTTCATTTCATTCATAAAATTATGTAATACCAAAAATATATACAGGGTAAGGCTTTGACTCATACAGATATTTCAACAGTAGATTATTGAGGTCAAAAGAAACACTTTTTTCCTATACCATTTTGTCCGATTCGGACCTGGTAAAAATATATAGCCATTTTAAGTTTTCATAATGAGCTGTGCCACCCCTGGAAAAACAGAATTACCTTCAGAATAATTAGCTAAATCTGTGACACTACACATCTGTGAATCTCTTAAACAGAGTTGTATTCAGCCAAACTACCCAATTTTTCAAATTTCATAGATACTTTTCAATTTTTGAACATAAATATGAGGAATATTTTTATTTTACAAAACATTCAAATATTCATAAGGTAGTGTCTAAATTAGTTCAAGAGTTGGGTTCCTCGAATTTTAGGTATTTTTATGGAATGTAATGGTCATAATGAGAAAATGGAAGACAAGGGTTTGAAAAGCTTTCATCGCATAAATAAAAAACTATATTTCGAAATTCATTTCATTCGATAAAAACGTTCGTGAGATAGAACTGAAAATAACATTTTTTTAAGGTTTTTCAACAGCCTGTATCTTCTTAAGTGTTTCTTTTGACCTCAAGAATCTACTGTTAAAATATTTGTACGAGTGAAAGACTCACCCTGTATTCCTGTATACCAAGTTTCATAAAAACCATGAATTTCTATAGAACTTCTCAAGCTCCACAAAATTGTAGTTCATCATTCTTCTCATCTTCTCCATTACTCAACACGGCCAAAAAAGCTTTAAAGTATCAGGTTCATTAACGCCTTCATAAAAAAACCAAGGGCCAGACCACAAAATGGAAAAAAACCTTCAGGATTAAGACAGGTGAAAAATAAACAAAATTAATTCAAATAAATAACATCCACTGATATAAAATCAAATATTACGATCTAAAGTGAACTAGCCAACATCATTCAATGTATTAACAGAAATACCGTTCAGTCAGAAAGAGTAGATTGCTGACCATGGTTTCAGTCTCATTTGACATCATCAGAGCAACACAACTCCCATCTTGACAGGGATGGAATGATTTGATGCCATCATTTCAGAGGTCTCTCTGAAGAGGTCAAATGAGAACGAAACCATGTTCAGCATCTACTCTTTCTCGACGAAATGATATTTCTGTTAATACTTCGACTGACTATAGTTGGCTTCATAATTTAGATCGTAACATTTGTTGATTTTATATCAGCTGATATGTATCTGAATTAATTTCAAGTTTTGCATCTCAGTTTGAAAGTAACCTGTGAATTTGTATAGTAATACCAACAAAATTGAAAATAAGACTTAAAAATTATTATTTTTATTGAGTTAATACAAAATTAGAAAATCAATTATAACAGTATTCAAATAAAGCTCATAATAAGAAACGTGTATAAGAATTCATTTCCCTTGGACAGGTTTCGCTTTAGGTGTCGGTACCCTAACGCCCATCAATTTACACAGTTCGTTTCTGATTGGTTTGACGACTTCCACTGGCTCCTCCCAATTCGTGTCGCCCAATAGTTGCAGTATCTGATCCATATTGTCTGGATTTATTGTACTTGCGTCACCGTTTACGAGGAGAGATTCGTACAATCGTGTTGCTGTCGACCTCCTGATATAGGAATGGCGATGACAAAGCATTATGCTCAACTGTATCAAGGTCTTCTCACAAACCTCACTCTTTATCTGTAAACAGATCAAGAATTCCACATTCGTCAGTATGTACAAAAAATTTCCTAACTTAAAAGATGGCAAAATTCGTTGTCCAATGAGGAAATCTCGAGAAGTATTCTTATACTTCTAGAAGAAAACGGATAGCACATTTCCTAGCTCTTTTTCAGAGAAAGAAAGAATGATGAAAACCGTTGCCTCCTACGAATCTTCGATTTTGAGTTATCAGAAAAAATTAAATTTTGACGATTTCGAAAAGTTCTCATAACTTTTTTGTCTTTGAAGTTACAGATCTGAAATCGAACCTTCTTAGGCACTTTTATACGTAGAATCTACTGACAAAAGATATTTGTCCAATTCAAAAATAAAAATTCAATAAAAGTTTGCATTTGAAAAAAGAAAGTTCGCCTGATGACTCGAAATGAAAAAATATTTTGAGCTCGTCAGTGGATTCTACGTGAAAAAGTGCCTGCAGAGGGTTCAAGTTTCAGATCTATAACTTTAAAGACAAAAAAATTATGAGAACTTTTCGAAATTGTCAAAATCTAATTTTTTTCTATTAACTCAAAATCGAAGATTCGTAGGAGGCTACGGTTTTCTTTGTTTCTTTGATAAAAAGCTTGGAAATGTGTCTTCATTTTTCTTCTAACTCTTATAGTTCACGAGATCCCCTCAGTGGACAACGAATTTTGCTCACCCTGTACAAAATCTTATATCAAGTCAGTTTTACTACAATATGAAAATCTTAAAATACGAGTCTCCAACATAAATTCAGTGAATCAAAGACAGTTTTTCTGTTTTAAATATGCTTGGACAGGTCGATTTATATTTCAAATTGATGTTAGAAAATGCACTACAGTGTGTCCCAAATTTGCAGGCAGTTCGGAAAATGGAATGTTAAGAGACATTTGTTAATCATTTTTTGTAGAAAAAAAAGTTAAACAAAAGGAGAATAGTTTGATCACACATTCAGATTCTTTTCAAAAATCTTGCGTTTCATGAACAAACTGCAAGAGACAAGAAATTTTTTTATTTGTTAGGGCTTTCCAACAGTTTACCAATTTCCAAGAAATTCAAATATGCTGTAAAGTCATTCCAAAGAAATTGTGGCCTTAAGGCCACCAAAATAGGCAGCACTATGAGATTCTTCAAATTATACAAATCCTGTGGCCAAATTCAGTGATTTTCCTATGGCCAGAAATGACTTTTATTAGGGGTGAAATGCAGGGGGCTGTAACTGCCAAAGATAGGGGCCTACCGGCGAAAAATGAAAATGGGGGTCTCCTAATTTTATCTCGAGAATCTGTGACCAAATTGTTGCATTAATTTCAGGACAGCTTGTATAGCAATATGTTCACAGTCTCCTGACTGATTCGTACCATGAATTTTAATAGACTAGTGAACTAGTCTATAATGGCTCATAAATAACAAGTGTTTAATGATTGTGCATTAATCACGGGTGATTAATGAATTGCGCAAGGAAACACATAAATTATCATCAATTTATGCATAATCGGTGGTGGATAAAAGCTTCTAGCTGCTTTTCTATTTATGTATTAATCGATGCTTGATGGAATGTCTTTAGAACCTGTGCGAGATAGTAGAGAAGATGTAAAATTTTTGCATTACATTATTTCTCAACTAATCATAAGTATTCAAGTTTAAGGGTCATATAAGCTAACCTGAATGAATTGGCATAGAGTGTTGACCCCATCAATAAGTTTGTATATATCCTTGCAGCCTGCTATTTCCGCCTGGATCAGTTTCAGTATCTGCGGGGCAAAATCGGACTCCTTATCCTGTAGAACGCACTCCAGGCAACCAGAATCGAAAACTTTGTCCAAAAACTTGAACATGGGTACAGTTATCCTATCGTTCTTGTGATAATCCACGAAGATTTGATGAATAACCTCGCAAATCCTCCTCATCTCAGCATCCCCCTTGAGTTTTTTCTCCGAATCCAGATACGCGAAGAGCGACGAAGCAGAATATTTTACCTAAAAAAAAAACAAAAATAAAATTTCGAAGAAATTGGGGTAGTCTCAACTTACCAAGGTTTCCGTCAGACCTCCCACGCTACAAATTAGACCCAACAGAATGTTGTAGGTGAAATCGGGAAATTGCAAAAGTTGAACGAACTTTGGGAAGGTGAAATTTGCAGAATTCCAGTTGAGATCGTCGCATTGCTCTTTCGGGAATATACTGATTAGTTCTGCGTGGTGTGGTACATAAGGGACCGGGTTATCGCTGAAAATTAAAGGATTTATATCTACACTGCCTTGGAATGAAGGTTTAGTATCAATACGAGGTTCTACATCAAGAAATAATGCTAAAGGTTCATATAAACAATAATCCAAAAATGCAACTCAGGAGAGCCCTTCGAAGGGAGCTATCGGAATAGTTTTCCACCTATAATTACTTAATTAATTATAACTTTCTTACTTATGAATGAAACTGTAGAATACCCTTCCGGCCAGAGCCCTAGTTCTGTCGATCTTCTCGACAGCTTGCTGGCTTATATTCGACAAGGATTTCACCACCATATCTGGCTTTAGATATTTGGAACGTTGGTTGGTTAAAAACAGGATCAGAGTTTGTAAACCTGTCATCGAAGCTTCTCGCATCCAAGCCCCTATGTCGCCCCTTTTGTCTTGAGTGTAGTCTTTCAGGCCTTCTAGGAAAGTGTTGAATATGTTGTTTACGAATTTTTCAGGCAGTTCTGAAACGAGGGAGAATAAAAATTGAAGTGTAAGATATCGATCACTAGCTTTGTGTATTCAGATTGCCTGAAAATGACCTAATTTTAGTGTCCATACATATACAGGGTGAGTCTCTGATTCGTACAAATATTTTAACTGCAGATTTTTGAGGTCAAAAGAAACACTCTTTTCCTATACCGTTTTTTTCCATTTTGGCCCTGATAAAAAGATATAGCCATTTTAAGTTTTCATAATGAGAAAAACAAAATTACCTTCAGAATAACTAGCTAAATCTGTGACAATACACATCTATGGATTTTTTAAACAGAGTTGTACTCAGCCAAAATAATCAATTTTTCAATTTCACAGATATTTTTTATTTTTCAACATCAAATTACTCAAAAACTGTGCAATTTAAGAGAAAACATGAAGAATACATTTATTTTACAAAACGTTCAAATATTCATAACATAGCGTCTAACTTAGTTTCAAGAGTTGGGTTCTTTGAATTTTGGGTATTTTTCATTTGATTCCATAAAACCGTTAGTGAGAGAAATTTTTTTTATGGTTTTTCAATACCCTGTATTTTTTCAACCGAGCCGATTCGGAAAAAATGGTAAAGGAAAAAAATTTTTCTTTTGACCTCAAGAATCTACTGTTGAAATATTTGTACGAGTCAAAGACTCACCCTGTATATTCAGGGTAGGCAAAATTCCGTTGTTTGCTGAGGGGAACTCGAGAACTATAGCAGCTAGAAGAAAAATGATTGCACATTCTTTAGCTCTTTTTTCCTGAGCAATCCAAATCTGAAAACAGAACCGGTCTATCATTTCTAGGTTTTGAGTTATGTACAAAAATTGAGAAACTGCCATTTTCAATGATGCTGAAGTAGAAATAGTTGCATAGGAAAAGTTGAAACACGAGTTGAAAACACTAATAATATCTTCGAAATGAAGAGAGAAATAAAAAAATCACCGAACTTGTTCATAAGTTGAGCATATTGATGTTTCCGGAAAGGTGCATATTTTCAGTAACATCTAACGGTCAGTTCATAATCAATTTTGAAGTCCCTTTAATTTTGAAGCGTTAAAGAATAATTTTTCCGAAGCCGATGATTACATAAGTTGTCGATTCAAGAATGTTCACCATATGAGAACCCAATAAACAAAGGACATCTCACCTTTCTCCAAATCTTCCCCCAAGGTTAAAACTATGTTGCATAACGCTCTGACGCAATCCCTTCTAGCCTCGGCCCACTTCAAAGTAGCCTGAGTTATCATTGAAGCCTCTATCAGAGCTTCTATTATGGATTCCAGGTTATCTTTCAACATGAATTTGGGCAAGAAACCCAAGGCTAACGCGTGACCCATCCTGGTTTCCTGAAAAAATCGATTAGTGAAATTTTGGTTATAAACAACAACAAAGAACAAAGTATTTTCTTGAAACTTTTCATAATTTTTTTTCTCCCAGCATCTGAAACACAAACAAAAATAATAAATTGTTGTTTGTGGAAACAACAGTTTTTTATTCTTATTTCTTGTGTTTCAGATGTTATAATGAGTATCTCAACTGTTTGTTAAGGTTTCTATAAACTGAAAGCCAAAAATTAGACATGATATTTTCACCTGGACGCTCGTATTTGAAAGCTGCTTTAAATATTCTTCAACCAATTTTTCCTGCTTCGCTACAGCAGAGGAATCTCTGAAGTACTCATCGAGTAAAATGGGCAAAGCTTTAATAGCCCCATTCCTTATGGCAACGACATTGTACGGTATACATTCGTTGACAAGGCACAACCAATCATCTGAAAAAAAGATCGTTAATTTCTTCGCTTGTCTCTATAAAACGAACTTATCGTCAATTTCATTCTCACCCACAACATCTTCACCGTGAAAGGGAAGGGAAGACAAGGAACATTTCTCGATAAAGGTGCAACACGCCTGTTTCATCAGTTCCCCTCCCATCCCCCTGAAATATAATTTTTCCCTGAATATCCTGATGAGGCCTCTCAATTTGCCCAATAGATCATCGTTGAGATATGTGTCGATCTTCGCTTTCTTTCCGTTGGCTATGACGGAGAGGGCGTGTACGATTTCTCCGATTGCTATAACAGCGCCATGGCGACCGTTCAGATTGATAGTATAAGCCTGCGCAAATAGGGCTGGTAGAACTTTCTGGACCATGTGGTTTGGATCCTAGAAGGCCACGTAAATCGGTCATTTTAACATATTTTATAAAATATTTATCAAAATTCATGTCACAATTAATCCACAACTGATACTACACAACACCAGATTAGTTGCCATACCAATTTTCTGACATATGCTCCACAAATAAATCTTACACCTACAGGAAATGTGTTTCTTGTCATTTTTTTCAACTAAGCTATTCAGTGTCATGAGGACCATATTTTGTGTGTAATACATGGGTGCAAAAATTTGAGTTTTCTGACGGATATCCACAATTTTTGAGCAGCGTATATAAACTTACGGAAGCGGTCAAATTATGCAGAGCTTTTGCGGTCAACTCTCTGATCCCGACGTCCCAGTGGTCGACCTTTTTTTCGACCAGGTGATCGATGAGCGACAACGTGTACTCTTCGAACTGAGCGATGTAGGGCGCTATTTGGAGGTAGGCGTTGTTCCGAACGCTCACCGCGAAGAAATCGGCGCAGGTCAAGATGTTTATGCCATGGGGAAAAGTGCCTTGTCTGCCTACGTTCTCTTGGAAAGCCGCAGATGCCGCTCTCCTACAGTTTATCTGAAATGAGGGACAATGTAAAGGAAAATTTTAAGTGCATATGTTCCTAAACTGGAGATGCAAACGAAAAGAAGGGATTTCTTGAGTAACTAAGAAAAAAAAGTGTCATAAACATGAGACCACAAACGATTGAAGTTAGAATTTTTTTCACGTTTTTTTCTTATAGTATCTACACTTCATAAGATATTCAACTAAACTTTGGGTTAAATATTATAACTGATAGTTCCCTGTTTTCCTCCAGAACTTTTTTCCAGTGAGCCACTGTTAATTTGAAAAAATGTAAAAAGAAGCACCTGATGATCAATCTTAAATTTTTTTCTTAGAAAGCAGAAAACTGTCAAAAACAAAATTGAGCAGACATGGGAGAAAGCAATTTAAAAAACTTTTGGTTGTGTGTATTTTAATGTTTCATTTTTTTTTAAACATTAACCACGCACTCGACCATTTATATGTTCAATTTGAGAACTCCAATTCTCCTACATTTTCAGATTGCCTCAAAGTGACCTAATTTTAGTGTACATACATATACAGGGTGAGTCTTTGATTCCTACAAATATTCTAACAGTAGATTTTTGAGGTCAAAAGAAACACTTTTTTCCCATACCATTTTTTCCGATTCGGCCCTGATAAAAAGATATAGCCATAATGAACTGTGCCACACCTGGAAAAACGAAATTATCTTCAGAATAACTAGTTACTCTGTGACCCTAGACATCTGTGGATCTTTTAAACAGAGTTGTTTTCAGCCAAAGTACCCAATTTTTCAAATTTCACTGATACTTTTAAATTTTTGAACATCAAATTACTCGAAAATTGCGCATTATACGAGAAAATATGAAAATACTTTCATTTTAATAAACGTTCAAATATTCATTAGATAGCGTCCAACTTAGTTTCAAGAGTTGGGTTCTTTGAATTTTGGTTATTTTTATGGTACGTAATGGTCCTAATGAGAAAACTGGAAGACGTGGGTGATATCTTGTATTCGAAAAAGATTCATCAAATAAACGAAAAATTATATTCCGAAATTCATTTCATTCGATAAAACCGTTTGTGAGATAGAACTAAAAATAAAATTTTTTCATGGTTTTTCAACACCCTGCATCTTTTGAACCGAACAGATTCGGAAAAAATGGTATAGGAAAAAAGTGTTTCTTTTGACCTTCAGAATCTACTGTTAAATCTTCGTACCAGTCGAAGACTTCCCTGTACAGCACCAATTTCGTGAAGAAACTTTGAGTAGACAAGAAAAATTCTAAGCTCCAATGAATATGATGGATAACACATTCAACCTTGTTATCTGAATAAATATCAGTCTATCGTCCAGTTGCAGGAAAGTCCATTGAAATTTAATACTTCATTAAAATCTAAATCCTCCATTTTCCCCTTCAAAAATGACAGTTTTAAATTTTGATAGGACATCAAATCTTAATGGACTTTCCTGCAACTGGAGGTATGTCAAATTTAGACCCTTTATTCACAAAAATATAGTTTTTAGGGGATATGGCACATTTTAAAATAAATATCGAGTTTTTTCCATATTACAAACTATGGAATCACGTAATGGGGACCCTTAAAAACGACCAAACAGTCTGTAAGTAGTGTAAATAGTTTGATCATGTCTCAGCCCCATAATTTACATTGCTACTCACCTCTCTATCGAAGCAGGTTACAATAATAAGAGTACATGCAATCTGATTCACATACGGCTTCAATACATCTGTATCGTAGGCTCTCGCAAAAGACCAACAGACGTAGCAGGCGGCATCCCTAATATGGGAACCCACCGACGAATATCCCCTTGGTTCATCGTACACCAGAGCTTTTATGACTACTGGTACCACCTCTGGTAAACGCTGAGGAAGCAGTAATCCTCTTCTTCCTGATAAGAGGAAAAATGTTGTTTTATTCCTTCACTAGGTCAAACCCGCGCCTTCGCTCGCGTAATATTATTGTGAAACTCCATTATGCTTTTATAAAATCACACTGAAGCAGCTATCACATAGCATTGTGGTTCTAAGCTTCATCTTATTTCTTGCCTAAATTTGCAATTCATCAACCTGCCATATCTCGCGAAATATTCGTTAATAAAATTCTGCAAAGGCTATGGTTTATCAGGAATGAATGACGAAGATAAAGGTCACTTGTACAGAGGGTATATGAATGTTAAATTCAGACTCCCTGTATGTGTGTATGACACACAAACAATGTTGAAAACGGTAAATGTGGGTTACACAAAATTTCTCACCCAATTCAGCTAATGCCAAGCAACCCCCATGCCAGGCACCATCTCCCTCTCTTGGATTGAAAAGTTGCAAGACAGAACCAACAACTTCATCTGCTAACTCCTTAGGCAACCGTCCAGTGACTCGACCAATACCTTTAGCTGCGCTCCACCTGTTCATATTGGTTAACAATAATACCCTTCAACCGACATCGATCAACATATCCAATTTTCTTACAAGAAACTGTACGATAAATTTGTTGCAATTTGAAAAAATTCATTTACCTCACAATACCATCTTGATTCGCCAGCCCTTGAACAAGCTGATCTATCACTTCTTCTACTTCTTCAGGAACAATGGCTTCTTCATCATCATCCTCCTCAGTCTGCTTTACCTTAGGATCATCGCTCGAAGTGGTACCATCTCCAGCGCTCAAATTGGTAGCCAAAGAACGATTACCTCTCTTATATCTCCAACTCGCAAGTCTTGGAGCCAAGAATATCAGACCTTAGAATGTGAATAATTCTAATAGTCAGTATATAATTGGTCGGTATCTATAAAACCTCACCGATTCTCTGAATTATTTTAAAAACCAACTTATTGACATTACTACCAGTGTTCTCTCTAAATTTTGGAGAAATTATCCATTGTAATAAATCTCTTGCATAAGGTAGAAGATCGTCTCTTTTTCCATGCTTCAATATAATAGCTATGCATTCGAAAATTCCATGCTTTTGGAAAATATTATATGTATCTTGAGAACCTAGTTCTTTGGCCCATTCTAAGAACGAAGTTAAATGAACAGATTTCACATCAGATCTATAATAATTTTAAGTTAAGAACTTCATAAATTATATAAAGTGTAGATCATTTACCTGGAAAGGAATCGTGCAGCTAAAAGAGCTGCTGCATCCCTACATTTATCAGATACTACACAATATGTTTTTATCAACTCCAAAACCCGACCCATAACAGTTTTCTCATCAGAATTTCCATCTAATATTCCATCTAATCTCGACATATGAAATGGTATTCGGACTATAATTGAGAGCCATAGCAGTAAAGTATACCTGGTCGTCCAGTTGTCACAGTCGTTAGGATCTTGAGCTTCTAACATCTGCAGAACTGGTTCAAAATCAGCCACCTGAAATTGAAAACCTGAAGTTCCAAAACTCAATTCACTCCGATGCAATCTTACTTCATGGGGTAGCTGGTTTACAATTACTTTGTAACCCCTCACATTCACCAAAACAAATAAATATTTGAATGTCATATGCTTCAATTCCATACTATTATTCGTATCCCGAATTATATTTATGAATTTTTCCAATAATTCTGGAATATGCTTGTCTAAAAGATGTGGTTGCTCACTGTAAAGGCTCAAAATGAAAGCAAATTTTTCATAAGATCTTTCACGAAATGAAAGGTCCTCATTGATAGCATTCTTTAGATTATCTATTAATTTTTCCACCTCGTCTCTTTCAGTGAAGGCTTCTAAAGCACAGCCTAGACCATAAGGTTCATCTTCTTTGTGAATTTCCATTTTTTCAGTACTTGCCATTGGGTAAATTTTCGGAAAATTTGTTAAGTAGTTAGGTGTATTTATGTACTTGTACGTGAAAAAGTTTATTTTCATGTGGGGATTTGACATTTGACAGTATTTTAAATCAGTTTGACAGAATACCCGAAGATGCCCGAAGGGCAAAGAAGCGATAGCGGCCAGTGGCGTCCCAAAACCAAATCTTGTCGTCCCTTCTGTGGAGTGACCTCCACAGAACACTAATATGACCTCGATATCGATAGAAAAACATCGGCGCCTCCTTGACATCCCTATGAATATGAATTGATAACCCCTTTTAGATTCCCGAAAATTCCATTTAATCAAAACTGTGAATCAAAACGTAATCTGAAGCAAAATTCAACTACTTCTTAGACCTTTTCAGAGTGGAAAAAATGGAGAAAACAGTAATTTTGTTGCAGTGTTATAACAGAGGATGTGGTCAAAAATTCGACCCCAATGACAACAAAAAAGGTTGTTTTATAAACCAATATAACAAATTAATTGATACCTCTTTATATTGACATTAGTCCGAGGGCAATCAACCGTAATTTTCAGCCCAAATTAAATAGAACTGCTATTTCAGATTCTTGTCGTCATCACCCAGGGGATCCATTTTTTCACGATGCTTATAAAGGCTGGTCATGTTGCAACAAGAAATGTACAGATTTTACGGAGTTCTTGAATATTAAAGGCTGTACGGTTTCCTTCCATTCAAATGTTAAACCTCCAGAGCCTGAAAAAGCAAAAACTGTGGAAGTAGATGTAAATGAAGTTATTGAAGTTAAACCAATTGTACCGAACTTGCTCCCACGACCACCTTTTGATACTCCTATGGTAATAAATTCAGTTATGTGAAATTTTCTTAAAGAGGAGTTGAATCTCACTCTAGTTACAATGATGAATTGTTTGAGCTAGAAATTAGTAATTTGTTTTCTATTTGGTGAAGGCCGAAATGAAGCCAGATATAGCCCCCTCTCTGAAGCAACAAGTATTCAATAAGAAAGCTGAAGAAAAGGGCACTTCTGATACAATTGCTGTTGGAACAGCATGCAAAAATGGGGGATGCAAACATACATATCTAGGACCTCAAAGCAATGATTCAAATTGCATTTACCATCCAGGTTATCCTGTGTTTCATGAAGGTTTGAAATTTTGGTCATGTTGTAAAAAGAGAACAACTGATTTTCAGTCCTTCTTGGATCAGGTCGGCTGCGAGGAAGGAAACCATTTGTGGAAAAAAGAGGTAGGGAATTCAAATGTTTTCATCCACAACCAATGTAAAAAGTGATCAAACCTTTTGCATTTTATTTTGTTTTATCATTGAAATTCATTTTAGGTTAGCGATAAAAGTAAAGTGAATTGCCGTTGGGATTATCATCAAACTGCTTCCCATGTTATAGTAACAATTTATGCTAAACAATATGATGTAGAAAAGAGCATAGTTCAATTAAATCCAATTAGGTTGAATGCTAATTTGGTATTTCCAGAGGACAATACCAGTTTTCTCCTTGATATTGAACTCAAAGGGGTAACATCGAAGAATTCAATTCAAATTACGCTCACAATGAATTCTCTAATTTTTATTTTAGATAATTGACATAGAGAAGTCTAAATTAACAATGTATGGTACAAAAGTGGAGGTTAGTTTGAAAAAAGCTGAGCCTGGAAGTTGGCCAAGGTTGGAAGTACCTAGATCAACTCAATGTGATCCTGAAATAGATGGGGATACTGACAAAGATATAACTCCTATGGTTGAAGCAGTTGACCTTTCCGATTTATGATTTGGATATCGATATATGAACTTGATTCTATCGAATTGTTTTATAAAAACGTCTTTGTGAGATAAAATAAATGAAGGATTTGCTTCATTTTATTCACTCGTACAGTTATTTCGCTAAAAGACAATTCCGTAAATTTGTTCTTCAAATAGAGAAAGAGCAGAACAAAAAAAAAATTGATATATATTAACTCATATACCAGACACGAAGAAGATATGTCTCCTTGCCAGAAACAAGTGTTTGTCTCTGCAATTTGGAAATATATCTGTTTCGTTTTATGTATATAAAATACAATGAGTGAAAATCTCTCCTTGCTGGAATCTGCATAAAAAAAATTTCATATAAACCTCCACCTTGCAACCACAGATTATTTTAGATTTATTAATGTGGATAATCTGTGGTGTCGTTTTCTATGGGACAATTCATAGAAATCGCTGTGAAGAGAAAGGAGAAAATTCATAATTTTTTCTGAAAGAAGAAATTTTTTCCATTGCCTTTCGGCAAACAGCGCGGAATATTTTGGCTGTATGCATCTGCTGATTTTACCAATAAGAAAAAGATGCTCAGAAATTCCGTGTCGGAGCCATGAGCAGGCGCGGTAGGTGGTTTGCGGGGAAGTGTTACGGTAAAAATTGGCATGGCTGACTAGTTCTGTAACTGAAATATGTATAATAATCTAATTATATATTTTATTGTTCTTCAAGACATTGGGTTACCATTTAATTCAAATTTAGGATATAAATTAATTTAACTTGTAAGTATTCCTGAGCTGTAAGGAGATCGCTTGCTATGTTTACGTGTTATTAATCCCATTAAATTTCTCTGACAATATATCCTTTCACTATCATCCTATCAACACAGCAATACTTTAGTCATGAGACTTATGGTCTTGGCAAAAATATGAACCAGAATTTCTTACAGAATTTGCTCATTAGTAGGTTTTTCATAATCATGTAGCAATAACAAGTAGATAGGATTATAGGCAGTATCTCACAACTAAATGTCAGATAACATTCATTTGATATCTTCATTTTTATACCAATATCGAATACGTAATTAACTACCTGATTTGCTAACTATTTTTTACTGCTTGTTTCAGTTGATAATTCTGCAGATCTCTTGAATGAAAAATAAAAGGAATAAACAAGGAATGTAGTTCAATATTCAAACAACACAGTTAATTGAAATTTATGATGTGAAGAAGGTTAAGCGAATTAATTAATATATAAATATGTCGTTTTTCAATAACATAAAGAAAGTGCTTCACATCGGTGGCAACGATGCGAAAAAGAAAAAAGTGTACAACAATGTGCGAATGGATTGTGACCCAGAGGAGTTCTGGGAAATGATCGGAGAATTGGGGGATGGGGCCTATGGAAAAGTATACAAAGCCCAACAGAAGCAGTCAGGCCAACTAGCCGCTGCCAAAATGTGTCGGTTAGAAGGTGACGATGATTTATCAGACTTTATGATTGAAATAGACATTTTGACGGAGTGTATACATCCTAATATAGTGCAGTTACATGAAGCATTCCTGAAAGAACAACAGTTATGGTTGTTGATAGAGTATTGTGACGGTGGAGCCATCGATAGTATAATGACGGAATTGGAAAAACCTTTGAATGAAAAGCAGATTGCATACGTGTGCCAAAATATGTGTGAAGGTTTACAGTTTTTACATAAATCCCATATCATTCACAGAGACTTAAAGGCTGGAAATGTCTTACTGACTATGGCTGGAGGTGTCAAAATTGGTAAGTTTGTTCTTAGAATGAGATATGATATTTGCAGCAGCTTATTTGTTTCATTTCTATATTTTTGTTCAGAATTATCAGAATCTTGAAGAAAAAATGTTCAGTTCTGTTCTTATTCTGAACAATTTTGACCATACATTACCTAATGAAAACCTGAATTGCAAATTAAAACAGATCAGAACTGGAAGTCTTGTTAGTGCAATATGAGAGAGCTTTATGATGTGAAAGTTTTGAGTTTGAGGCTTTTACTATGAGGGAATTTCTCTTCAAATTTTGGGTCTG
Source organism: Coccinella septempunctata (assembly GCF_907165205.1). NCBI lineage: Eukaryota > Metazoa > Arthropoda > Insecta > Coleoptera > Coccinellidae > Coccinella > Coccinella septempunctata. Next base: position 22,447,438 of record NC_058196.1, read on the forward strand.
AAATGTCGAAGTTTTAATATTTTGAGACTACACTATAGTATCATTTAATTAGTTTGTTCTTTCAAAAGCTTGTGTCAGATCAAATATATGTTATTGTTTTTATGAAAGAGGAAATTATTTTTGAATTGAATTGTGGTTAACCAATTGATTTCTTCTTGTTACATTTGACTACAAAACTTAAATTTCCTGTGTTAATATTATTAACAACCAAAAAATTTTTATAGGCTTAATGGAGAGTGTAAAACCTACTTATTATTATCATATTGGCATTACACTTTTACAGCTCTTGATATGCCTTGGTTTTTATCCATAACAACCAAGATTTTTTATTTACAAGTTACACTTTTATTCTTCAGTTTGATGAGCTCATTTACCCAACCCTTGTCTAGGATTTCGTTCTTACTATCGTTTTGACCTAAACTTTAGTCTGTAGGGGACACTTTGCAAAGGTACACCCTTTATTGTAGTGGCTAAAATTAAATCATCTCTTGAATCCTTGTTTTACATACTCGCATTATGTGAGCCGGTCAGAGGAAAAGTGGTATAAGTCACAAATTCCGATTTTTGAGTTATATCGATATTTGGGTACCAAATGTGGAAAATTTTGTTAAGAGGAAAAACATTAAATGGGTATAACTCGGTCAAAACGACGATTTGACTCATACCACTCATAAGAAGAATAATATGCAACCTTTGGTACCCAAATATCGGTATAACTCAAAAATCGGAATTTGTGACTTATACCACTTTTCCTCTGACCGGCTCATGTAAAACAGAAGGTTATAAATAGTGGTGTCACTGTTTATGCTTCAAAATCCATTTCTCCATTTTTGAAAAATAAGGGATTATGATTATATTGCTCATATGAGCAATATCTAATTATTTTTCATCAAATTATGATCTCTATATAGGTCTATTCAATATCAGTATCAATGGATACTCTTTTGGAGATGCAAAGGTCTCAGTGATTTTGTTTTGGAAATCGAGTGACTTTGGTGTCTTTGATCAGACAATGAAAATTTTGTGGAACCCACAGTGAAACTTTTTTATTTCTGAATATATTGAAGAAGGAGCAATTGATTCATCATCATCATCATCAAATGAACATACATATTGAGATTTAGAATTCAGAATGCTCCTTACTGGAGTATGAATTGAAGCGTTGATTCTCTGATCAAGCTCTTTTCATCACACCAATCAAATGATCAAATGAATCAACATCCAACTCATAGAACTCAGAGGAAAACCACGTTTATACAGAGGAAACTCTTTTTGTCATGACTCGACTTTGCGTACTTTTTCTGAAAGAATTCATTCCTGTAAAAATATTCCATTTTATGTATTCTGTATTCAAGAATTATTGACATCTTGGGTGGCTGTGGAAAATCGAATTTTAGTGGGTAATAGCTCAGAAAGTACTATTTTGTGTTGTGGAGTTCAGGTTGGTATTGAGAATTGACAGATACTGACCTATACACCAATTCATTACAAATAAGTCTATGCACTGTCCGAAAATATTTTAAATTTTGTAATGTTGTGTGTATTCTTCATTAAATCAACAAATTGAGGAAATAATCGTTCTGTGATTGAAACTTTATAAATTAGGGGATCTTTTGTGACCTGATATTAAGCTGCGTCTGCACTATCAAGGCCTACTACTGAAATGTCAATAATTCATGGATGGACTTTAAGTAATGGAAACAAACTTTTCAACAATGGTCTTGTCAAATGTTAAGTAGAATTGGATTGACAGAGATCTATATTCAGAGTAAACCATAAAAAACATTCCGCCATCGAAGGAGACTATCAATGGACCGGTTTCGTTGTTATTAGAGCTCCTCAGTACCGCATAACTCAACAAACCAGTCTGTCGCTACTTCTTCTGTGTAATTTTCTCAGAATCTAGATCTCTGGCAGTCTGATTTCTGTTGCATTGTTATTTTTAGCCTTTTCGTCGTTAATTCGCAAATGTGCAGAGTATAGGACACTATTTTTTGTGTGCATGCCGCAATTCGTTATTTCTACTCAATCTAATAGAAAAACTAATAGAATTAATTATCTGTCTGCTTCCAGCCGATTTTGGGGTGTCAGCGAAGAACAAGAGCACCCTCCAGAAGCACGACACTTTCATCGGCACGCCCTACTGGATGGCCCCAGAAGTTGTGATGTGCGAGACATTCCGTGACAATCCCTACGACTACAAGGTGGACATCTGGTCCATGGGCATCACGCTCATAGAGTTCGCGCAGATGGAACCGCCCAACCACGAGATGTCGCCCATGCGGGTGCTTCTGAAGATACAGAAGAGCGATCCGCCCAAGCTGAAATACCCGACCAATTGGTCGAAGGATTTCAACGATTTCGTGGCCAAGGCGCTGATCAAGGACCCGCAGAAGAGGCCGACGTGCGAGGATCTGTTGAAACATCCCTTCATAAATTGCAGGTTGGACGCCAAGCCGATCAAAGATCTGTTGTTGGAGTACAAGGCCGAAGTAGTGGAGGAAGAAGTGACCGACGATGATCCTGACGTGAGTAGTTTGCTGTCAGTTTGGGTCAGGTCGGAACTTTTTAGTATTGGGAACTGCGGCCAAGCGATACGCATCTTAGATGCCATTTTCGGGAACATTTTGGGATAGTAGTTTTGGCAGTTTTAGGGTTTCTGTTAGTTACCTATTGTTAGTAGATGCTACGTATAAAAGTGCCTAAGAAGGTTCAAGTTTCAGATCTGTAACTTCAAAGACAAAAAAGTTATGAGAACTTTTCGAAATCGTTAAAATCAAATTTTTTGCTAATAACTTAAAAATGAAGAATCCAACGAGACTACGGTTTTCGCCTTTCTCTGTTTCTCTGAAAAAGAGCTCGGAATTGTGTCATCCGTTTTGTTTAAGCTCTTATAGTTCTCGATATCCCCTCAGTAGACAACTAATTTTACCCAGTGTGGCCCAGTAAAAAGTGTCTTAACACTGCTGCTATGTACCAAATTCAGTGACTTGATTATGTGATCTTGCCAAAAATAGGGGTCTTCCAATTTTGTCTCTGTGACCAAATTTTGTTGTATTCATTTCGGGACAGCTTGTATAGGAAAAGGGTTTTGTTGAAATCCTTTTTTGTTATCAGATAATATAAGGAATATTCTGAAGAAAAACCGATAAGGTCTATTTCCTATTTCAGTATATGTAATTTCAACGAATCCAGTATCTATTATTTTGTTCAGTTCACGAAAAAAAAAACATAAAAGCCAAATACAAATTAGTAGGTTAACGTCTGACTTATACATGGCACACTGCAAGTCAAGTTCCATAACCCTTAAACGTTATTTTACGTTATTTCTTAGGTTGACGTTTACCCAAAGGTTAACGTACTGTGCGCTATTCCACTCTTTAATATCATAGTCTTTATCTCTGTCACTGTCCTAATCATAAATTCGAATTTAATCTGTGCATTTCATCTTGAGCATTTGTGCAACTTTTAAATTTTTTGTTACTGTCATAAAATCATAGTCAGTTGAAGAATTATTGACATCTCAGTAGTAGGCCTTGAAAGTCCAGATCTAGCTTAATATCACAAAAGATTCCTAATAGTTTCTGGAAGTAAAATATATAAATATAACCTGAAAAAGTATTTCAGATGAAGAAATACTCAAATTCAAAGGTAATGAATCAGAATTCAAAATTGATACAATTATTTTCTGAATTTGTTTGATCAAACAAAAAACATAGTTCAAAATTCAAATTATCTTTGGTCTGCATAGACTTACATGTGATTCGTCTATGGGTCAGTGTTATTCGCAACTCAAAATCTTATTGAATGGGCTATCACCAACATAATTTCGATTATGGATCGTCCACATCAACTCAATATTTGTTTATATTTCACTACTAACCCAAAATGCTTCGGATAATCACCCCCATATCGCTGATTCTTAGTTGCAGTTCCCAGTTCCAATTTTTCTTGTAGTTTATCAGAGTTGGCTATAATTGTTTGCAAAGAAAGTAGGCATTCACAGCATCTTCAGTTATTAGAAGTAGTAAATTCAGAATTGAGCTCTGCAATGCTAGGTTGTGTTTCTAATTATATAATGATTATTCATCAACACGATCTTTTTCTATCATCAGTTATAATAATTATCCCTCAATACCGAGTAAAAAAAAATTATAACAATATCTATTCTGAAATACAGTGTAACGAAGCAGAAGAAACAAGAACTAGGGGCGTTTCAGTAAAGCAAGGGAAGCCATTGCTTCTCCTAAAATCAACTGAATTAGAATTCTAGCATCGAAAGTTTGAAAGAGAATCATTTATAGGATGTGAAATGGTTGCGAAAAAATTTGAAGGGTGAATTCATTGTCAGAAAACACTGGGTCTTGCATATAATTTTTTTGAGCAGCCTCTACTTAGGTACCCCTAAAGATGGCATCTGAAAAGCAGACTTTAATATTTTTCTTAGAAACCTGACAGAAATGATATTGAGCAGACAGATTCTATGGTAGCAAGAAGGTAGTAAAAATTTTTTTGTGTGTATTTCTCCTATAGTGTCGGCATAATATCCGCTCCGCCTATTAGATAAATTCAAGTTGCAAGATAATTTCAGCCTATACGATTCACTCTGTTGCAGGGGCTTCTCAAAAAATTTTTTTTAAAGATCCACACTTGATTTTAGCATTTCTGATTATACACTGATTGTTGATTTAGAAACGCAATGTAGTATGATTTCGTAACTCTGAATAATGAATTGTAGGAAGGTGGACTGAATGATCAGACCGCTGCTTTTGTCCACAGTGTACAAAAAAAATTAATCTTTACATCGTTCTATTTTTCCATCCATGTCTTCTTTGGGATAAAATTGGACTTGAACATTCTTGAATTATACGTAAATTGCCAGGGTGAAAGACTGACATGTAAGTAAAACACCCATCCCGCAAAATTCCAAAAATAACAATAATTGTGTCTTCCCCCATTAGAATTTCTCTGGAACGATCTAGTTCAGTAGATTTTCATATAGTGGTGGATTGTGGTCGTTGGATTTTTATATTCCGAACTTGTGCTGTCGGATTTATCAATTGTTGTTGTTATCAGCCAGGCGATAAATTTGGCTCGGTTAACCTTGACGGCGTTATTTTCAGGACAACCGGGCCTCCCAACTTCCTCTGGTATTGGAAGATGATGCATCGGTGAGGTTGAGGGCTGACAGTATCAACCAGAAAGGTAAATATTAAGCCATCCTTTTTTATTCCTCCTGGAGTTCTTCACGTGAAATAACTCAATTTATCCAACAGCTGCTGTTGAACAAGTAATATATTCTTGTGTTTACGCGGTTTATACAAGGTGATTCACAAGTATATCGCCAAAGTTCACGACTTGAAAATAAGGAAAGTTTGTTGAATAGGTAAATTTCTTTGGAATTCTTTTTTGCAAGGGTGGGACAATTCGACAGTGCTGAATTTTCTTCGCTAAACGACTTAAAGGAAATTTGTATCGAATTTCGTTTGAATTTTTTTTTATGTATCTACTCTAGTGGACAAAATTGAAAGACCAAAAAAAATTCAGAATTTTCAAGGAGGTCTAACTTGGAAAATGGTCGTAGGACAAATTACAAAAGAAAGAAATTGTAGCTACCAAGTATTCAGTTTTCGGATCTGAAATTAAAATTTTTTAGCGTTAGGGGTTTTCGAGCAATCTAGAGAATACCAACGATATATCTTTTCGTGTATTTTTTATGTAATTTTTGCTGTATTCTTGCACGAGCCATTCGCTACCCGAAGCTTAATTTTTTATTTCTTATTACATCAACTAAATTCAAACTCCTTCTAAAGTTGGGATTCTCAAAATTTCTGACAGCGATATTTCATAACATGCCCCTTTTCCTGGGTTATTAATGTGCGTTCAAAACACTTTTCTTTCTTTCCTCGCAGAATCTCGCAAAATTCCTTACAAAAAACATGATGGTGCTATCGAATTTAAAAGATAGCAACGAAATATTATGAAGGGGGTTTTTACTTCTCGATTTTCATCTTGTCTTTTTTACAGTTCCAGAAGTTCGTTCTGTAGAACCGATTCCAACCGGAGATAAACCGGCGAAACCTGCATCTGAAGCTTCATCGGCTGAAGCAATCCAACCAGCACCAGAAAAGAAACAGGTTTGTAAAATTAGCGAAATATTCGCTCAGCTAACGGGTATTGAACTGGGTCAAAATTTAGTAGAAATCTGTCAAAGAAAAACAAAACATGTGTTGATCGAAAATTGTATGGCCTTCTTATTCTGCTCCTTTCGATGGTGTTGATACAGTGGCGGTTCCAGGAGTGATTTTGGGTGGGAGCTCTAATTTTATAGTTGAAAATCTGTAAGGCGTGTGTTAACATAAAATAGGTATATCACCCTTTTGACTGTCCACAACTTCTAACCTCACTTCAATAACCCGAAGTTTAACCCAGCTTTCGAGTTTGGTAACCTTCGATTATATGCTGTCAGGGTTCATGACGTCATGTGATAAAGACCAACAATGACCAAAAGGGCTTGAATAGATTGGAAAATACCAATGATGTACTTGGTTCATCTTAGCAATGAAACGACGTCAGCAGTCGGAAGTACAACATCGTTGCCAGACTGTTAAAATAATCCAGGTTTCTACTACCAACGTTAGTCATGACGAATTTTCATGTGGATTGGAAATTTTAAGATTCTATTTCGCAAGTTGATGAAAATAAACTTTGTGTCTGACTGTTCTTTGTCACCATTTACCCCAGAAGCAATATTGAAAACAATGCATCAACTTATTCCCAAGGCATCAGCAACTTACTGTAAGGAATGAGTAATGAAACACTTGTAGGCATTCGAAACTTATATTGAGTTACGAAATAATTGATACTTGAGCTGCAAGAGACACAAATGGCCCCTCATTATCATGTTCATCCTTCAAATAAAAAAGCTATCGTAAATTTCTAGCCTGGTTTGATGAAATTTGGGCATTCTTTCCTAGGAATCGGAAAGGAAATTTTCAATATGAAACTTGGTAATTCTGAAAAAAACTAATTGGGAAAAACCAATGAAATATGAGTATAACAGATGAAAATTAATCGAAAGCAGCCAAACCCAATGTTTATGGAGTTAATCTTATTCTTTGACCGAAAAAAAAAACGATTGAAATGAACGGTTAGTGCATCGGCAACGTAGCACAGTGTTGAAAACATAAACTGTCAGAAATCGCTTGGTTTTGTGCGAAATTCCAAGGTGGTTAGTATTGGCATGGCTGATCCGCCGTTCGTGACATAATTTCATACTTTCCGAAAACAGACTGTATTTAAAGGTGAGGCTTCTTTTTCAACAGAAGGTAGAACTGGTCAAAATGATGCGTTTCACCAAAAATCACCCACACAAAACTTTCAAAATGACGAATTTGAAAAAAAAATGGAAATGATTACTGAAATAGATCTTAATACGACCCTAGACCGTTTGTTAGTTGAATTATCGCAAAGCAGTGGTAGAAACTTATCTCCTGATTCAAGCATGTGGTTTCGTTTAGGATATTGACTAGTTCGATATTTACGTGGTAATGAAAATGGAAACTTACGATTGCCGAATTGTTTTTATAATTTTTTAGTACCTTACACGATTTTATGAAATGGCTCATTTCGATACCAACTGCCAGAAGAGACTTAGGACACAAGTGAAAAAATAGAATAATACTTCAAAATCTCACCAATAAAATTCGTCTAAATTATTCACGAATTTTTTCACAATGGGCATCACAATCTTCTTGTTCGAACATTCCAACAATCGTCGTAAAAATGGTATGAAATGGGGAAACATAACTAACATAAGCTCTTTCAAGAAACTGCCTCGATTTTCTACATTTTTTTTCCACCCTAAATTGCACGATACAATAATTATGATTCTCTCAAAAGTGACCTGATACATCTAATCCGATGAACTTGGTACTGAACCATTCATTGTCCAGCCATACGTTTATGTTTTGTTTCGTTTTTGCGATGCCGGAGTCACCTTCCACAGTCCCGTACTTGAAATTCAATGAAATTTTGTCGAACTTCTAGGGGTTGTATCTCGGCCATCTTGGATATTTTATATAGACATTTTTTTATTAAACGACTTATTTTGATGAGTTCTACCTTCTGTCAAAAAAAGCCTCACCTGTATATTACAGTGACTATATGAGGACCCTGGTATCAAAGTCGGCAATCTCCACTTTTGGTCGAAATTGAGTTAAATACATAATATTTCTTAATTTTTCGCGCTACATCTGAACATCTAGTTCGCGTGTGTCAAGAAAGGCTATATCCCATTAAAAAACCACTTTGAAACTTCGTCTGAGAATCAAACCCGGCAATCTCCAAGATCCGCTTAGAATCAAAGCCGGCAATGTCCGTTCTGGCCAATCAGCACATGTGTGTTGTGACGTTCGTAATTCATCTGAATTCCGAGCGTCAATTCAGTTCGTTTTTGCAAACCTTCAAAAGTGTACTGAGAAAAGGAAAAACCCTTCACATGATCGAACCAGTCATCATAAAAACTGGTCTGAAACAAGTCGATATGTTGAAGCTTAAAGATGCTACCTGGAGATCAATTGAAGAACTAGATTTTTATGCAAAAATCCTTTCTAATGGAACTCTCGAATCAGGGCAAGCAGGCCCTGCATTGCCAGACATAGGAGAATCAGTAGCAGAAGGAGAAAATGTTAATAAAAATATTTTTGATTACATATCTTCTTGGAATTATTTCAATATTGCTATTTTTCTATTCGTGAATCTTTTTCAAAACACTTGATATTCAAATCCCAACTCATTTCAGTTGAAACTTTGGTATCAAATCCGGCAAAATCCAATAGTCAGTATCAAACACGGCATTCTCCATTCATTTTTTCTCATTTTTTCGAAAACGAAAAAGAAATTAGGCATAATAACTTCATTATTCAATGGAGTTTAGTATTTTATTCCGTTAGAAACTACGCACGCAATTATATATAAAACAATATGGACGTAGCCGTTTTTTGCGCTTTACTCAAATAGGAACACGGTGGAGATTGCCGACTTTGATATTAGGGTCCTCATATACCCCCACAGTGGCGACAACTGGTCATAAAACTGTCAAAAATCCGCCATGTTTTGTCAAGGACATAGACAAATAATCATAGAAATAATAATATTGGTTAGAAATTCTATGCAAATACCAGTCATTTTGACGTCCGACAAAACATAGTGGATCAACCAATAGAAAATGAGACTGTCTATATCGCCACTATGGGGGGGTATATAGTCACTGTACTGAATATGATTTTGAAGACTTACATTATTTCTAACTGAAAGACCAATCGATGCTTTATCTTTTCCAGGTCAAAAAAGATGAAGAGCCGAGGAGGCTATCGAGGGACAAAGGACCGGCCCCGTTGCCGCCTCTACCCAAGGAATCGCCTCAGGAACCCAAGGCGGAGAAGGAGAGCGCCCCTCCTCCGCCACCCCCGCCTCCAATCGTGATACCTGCTTTACCTACGCCTCCGTCCTCCCCCATGACCCCTCCCCCAACCCCGCCCAACGAAGCGTTGCCGCAGCAACCTTTGCCGGGCGCTGCGCCGGCGGCCGAAAGGATAGAGGAGCAGGCGCAGCCGCAGCCGCCCGATCAGTTGGAGATAGAAGACGTTGCCAATATCCCGCTGCCTCCAAGCCTGTCCGGCGACAAGATCGACGCTACCGTCGGCGGATCGCCCAAGGGTGACTTCCAGAGGAGGCCGTCTTCGGATAGCGCCAAGGTCAGGAAGGCGGACACGGTCACGGTGAACAGCACGGCGTCGTCCGTGAAGAGTTTCGAGGTCGTTTCACCTTCGGAAAAGAGCCGGATGAACACGTCTACGATAACGATCAATTCGGATCCGCCGGATCTTTCCAACAGTCTGGCTTCCAATATAAGTCAGGTGGGTTATGTCAACGTTTAATTTTTTTTCTTTTTTGAATAGGTTGCGTTTTACCAAACACTGCTCAAAAATTGAAGTGATAGAGTGAGAGTTATGAAGTTGATAATGAATCAATCTGATCTTGTTTCACCCAGTCACTATAAGAATCATTGTCACAGTGAAAAACTAAGTCTAGTCCATCTTAAGTTCTCTTGAAAGTAATTAACACGACATGTAATGGTAACTAAGTAACTAAGAAGTAATACCGAAGAAAGGGACCAATCTTATAGGCAGATGGCAAACACGTGCATGCCATCTGCCAATTTTATTGGTCCCTTTTTATGTTATAGTTCTTTTTAACTATGCATTTACTCATCATCAGTTAGTTTTGGAATTTTTCTTGGTATATTAATGTTTGAACTTTTAGCGGTTGGGTTGTCTGCCAAAATGTGAGTATCAACAGAATGAGTACTAATAGTGCAATAGTAGATTCTTTTTTTTTTTCTTTACCATTTTTGCCGAATCGGTTCGGTTCAAAAGATACAGTTGAAAAACCATAAAAAAACTAATCCTAGTTCTATCTCATGAACGGTTTTATAGAATGAAATGAATTACGGAATATAGTTTTTCATTTATTTGATTAATCTTCTTACAACACAAAATATTGCCCACATCTTCCAGTTTTCTCATTATGACCTTTCGTACCATAAAAATATCACAAATTCAAAGAACCCAACCCAACTCAACTTATGAATATTTGAACGTTTTGTAAAATAAAAGTATTCTTGATATTTTCTCGTATAATGCGCCGTTTTCGAGTAATTTGATGCTTAAAAATTAAAAAGTATGTGTGAAATTTGAAAAATTAGGTACTTCGGCTGAATACAACTCTGTTTAAAAGATCCACAGATGTGTAGTGTCACCATAGACTTATAAGTCTATGAGTGTCACAGATTTAAGCCATATTTTCGCGATTAAGACGCGTGAAGCGTCTTTAAGCGGTGCTATTCGAGCGAATAAGTCATGACGTCAGTCTTTAAGACGCTTTAAGCGGAACCCGGCGGTCTGTGGAGAGCGCCTGTGTCATAGAGTGAGTCATCTTGTCTCTGGCCTGTGTCGTCGCCTGTCTGTCGCACAGAACGTCTTAAGCGGAAAGGGGTAATATAAAGAAGAAGGGAGAATATGTTGTTTATATCGAATTTGATTTGAATTCCTACTAGGGAAGAGTGCTTTTATTGCCAATAATGCAGTTTCTGCATTATCCTTTAGAATAAATAAATATTTTTCAAATAATAGCCATAGAACAGAAATTGAAAAATTCACAATTCGATTCGCTGTCTAAGCCATATTTTCGCGATTAAGACGCGTGAAGCGTCTTTAAGCGGTGCTATTCGAGCGAATAAGTCATGACGTCAGTCTTTAAGACGCTTTAAGCGGAACCTGGCGGTCTGTGGAGAACGCCTGTGTCATAGAGACATCTTGTCTCTGGCCTGTGTCGTCTTAAGCACAGAACGTCTTAAGCGGAAAGAGGTAATATAAAGAAGACGGGAGAATATGTTGTTTATATCGAATTTGATTTGAATTCCTACTAGGGAAGAGTGCTTTTATTGCCAATAATGCAGTTTCTGCATTATCATTTAGAATAAATAGATATTTTTCGAATGATAGCCAAAGAACAAAAATTGAAAAATTCACAATTCGATTCGCTGTCTAATGACAACGACAGATGACTCAACCATCAGCGATATTCTATTTTTGCGACAACAAAATTAATGACGTCACGCTTAAAGACGCTTTAAGACATCGATTAAGACGCTTAATCGCCAAAATATGGCTCTAATGACAACGACAGATGACTCAACCATCAGCGATATTCTATTTTTGCGACAACAAAATTAATGACGTCACGCTTAAAGACGCTTTAAGACATCGATTAAGACGCTTAATCGCCAAAATATGGCTTTAGCTTGTTATTCTGAAGGAAATTTTGTTTTTCCAGGGGTGGCACAGCTCATTATGAAAACTTAAAATGGCTTTATCTTTTTATCAGGGTCGAATCTGAAAAAATGGTATAGGAATAATATGTTTCTTTCGACCTTAGGAATCTACCGTCAAAGACTCACCCTGTATATACTTTTCGCGTTTAACCATTTTGTTCTCCTCGGGTAAATCAACACGCACTAATAATAATATTGCTGGGACACCTACAAGAAATGAGTTTTCACGAAAATCGAGCCCAGGACTCCTTTCAACGTTTTTACCTATCTAATCTCATTCATTCATCGTTGTATCCCGTTACCGAGAATAAATCTACAAAAAGACTCGAAAAAAAAAAAAAACTATCGGTGTGATCAAACTTATAATTTCTTGAGGCTACTTGCGACTGTGTGTCCTCCTGTAACTGAAGAGACCCAATCGTCATCCACAGATCTTTCCACACTCCGGGCATGGATAGTCACCAACCAGATCTGGCCGCCGCTGTATTCTCATTATAACTGTGAACCAAAGACCTCCACTGGGAACAACTAGCGTTACACAGATCACAGTGTATGGCATTAACTGAACTTAGGGATGGATGCAGTATATCCTTAAACCGCTTATACTGGCCTCCTGGTTCCCGAGCTCCCCCTGTGGTATCGCCATACAAAGCTATTTTGGGGAGCCTTGTATCCTCAGAATGTGGCCGCTCCATCTGAGTCGGGCCCTCGTTACTCGAGTCTCAATTGTTATACAACTCGCGCGCTGCAAGACTTCAGCATTTGAAACTTTGTGGAACCATCTGATGTGCATTATTTGTCTTAGGTGACGTTGTTGCGTTTGTTCAAGCTGTTTAGTGTGTCGCCTATAGGGAGTCCAATTTTCGCTTCCGCAAAGAAGCGTTGGGAGGACCACTGCTTTGTAAACAGCTGTCTTGGTTTTCAGATTGAGGTCGTGATTTTGAAACTTCCTTTAGCTCCCAGAATGCCCGTGATGCTGAATTGATACGCTTTTGTATTTCCGTGTCTAGGTTAGCCCTAGTATTTATGAAGCTTCCCAAGTATTTGAACTGCTAGACCTGTTCTAAAGTTTCATTCTCCAGGCTGATATCTGTTTGAAGGTTTTCTGGCGGACTTACCAGGATTTAGGTTTTATCAATATTGAGTCTAAGGCCTAAAGCTTCTCATATATGTTTATAGGTGTTCAGCATTATGTGTAGATCGTCTGGGCTGCTAACGACAAGTGCGCAGTCGTCTGCATATTGAGTAAGGCCACTAGGTATCACTGTAGTTAGTATCGTGAAGGTTCTATCGTACGTTGGTACTACGTTTCCTCGATATTTTTTTTTGTTATATCAGTCCGGGTTTAATCTTGATCTTTCTACAAAAGCATACCATTCCATGACGAAAAGGTTTTGTAGAAAATTAATAATAATAATAATAACTGTTCTTTATTGGCCATCGACCGAAGTCCTTCAGCCTAGTGAATTACAAAAATACAAAAAAAAAAAATTCATTCTATTTCAGTTTCTTCATTGCAGCTCAGATAGTCTGTCCATCACACTTCGAGTTGGAAATTTTCTGTGTGGGTTAGTTAACGGGGGGTTCTTGTGGAACATGATTTCAACATCCTCTATTTCTTTCAATCTTTGTGCAAATCTTCTATTCAGTTTCTCTAGTCTCTCCTTGATTGGCTGTATGTTGGCTTTTTCATATAATAGTTCATTTGATGGGTTGTGGAGTTTATTGAGTGGGTGTCTCTAGAAAATTAATTCTGTTATTAATTCCGATTCCATTAGATGGTGCTGGTATTTATAATATACACCGTTACTTTGAGGTATGCATCATGTATCTGCAGACTGAGTGACAATCCAATTGGTCCTTACATCAGCAGTAATGATAAAGGTGCAATTTGTGAAGTATATTTGTTCTTTACAAGGAAATAGTTAGTACAAAAAGTTCTTGTAACCTCATAATTTTGTACTATTGCTCATCCTTACTTATAATCATTGTTCGAAATTCTACAAACACCCTTCGAATAAGGCAGCATCATTTGCAAATGTCCCAATTACATTGCCTGGGTTAGTAGGTAGATAGATTTGCTGTATAACACAGATACAGCAGGGAACCAAGAACACTCCCTCGCGGAACACCCCATGTTATCAGCAGATTGTCGCCAAGTTAGTCGAAATAAGAAAGAACCCTCCCTAATATAATATGCTTGCGTTTCTTCAACCCCTGTTTCCTTTCAGATTACTGTAGTTACAACCCATCCGCCTGTGATAATAGACAATACTCAGTGTATATCCAGAACATCGACGTCGCCGAGCAACAACAGCGTGAGCGAGGTAGTCATAGTTGCCAACGAGACCAACAAGACCCACATCGAGTCGTCGTCGGACGACGAATGCTTCCCCTCTCTCGACTCCCTGGAGTACCCTCCTCCTAGTGAATTCCGCGACAACGGCGCCATCTCCAGGGCGAAGAAACTCGACGAGAGCGAGGTCCTGATCGTGGACAGCAGTTACCTGATAAACGATTCGGGCCTGGACGTGTCGGAGGACAACTCTCGTCTCTTGGACACCAGTCACGTGTCCGTTGTCAAGATTGACGAGAAGGAGGTGCAGGTGAAGGATTCCAAGTCGTACATGGAGGCCAAGGATGGGTTCCAGGGGTCCACCAGCGACCTCTCCAACACGTCCTCAGGTAGGGAATTGAGCGTTCGGAATCGTCTGGATATTGTAGATGAGAAAATGAGGCTAAATCTCGAAAGACATATTGCAGGTCATTACATGGTTATACAGGGCGTATTGAAAGGTTGGGCTTTTTTTTAACAGGTTAAAATAAAGCGTTCCACCAAAAAAGACCTATAGAAAACTTTCAAAATAACAAAGTTGAAAATTGATTACTGAAATCTTAGAATATAGAATAACAGGAAGGAGCATATTGCTCATTTCAATTTGACCGGAATAGAGGAGAAATATGGCCGACATATATTTCCGTTTCAACAGTGGCGTAGGACAATGAAGTTTCCAAAAAATCAATCAAAGCGGAAATTCACCCCGCCTAACAGTGCTTGGCTGTATTCTTAATGGTATTAAGGTCTATGACTTAACATCATCTACGCCCATGGAGTGTTATTGTCATGGGATAACCTTGTTATGTCTTGAAATTCAGAAACTCATAATTAATAACTGATATTCAGCTTAAAAAAATCACCTACCTATGAATAATTCACGCTAAAATATCCAAAATCCTTATTTCCCGCAAATTTCAAGAATCCAAATTACCAAAATTAAGTTTAAACATCACTTTGTTCATTTGGCCACAGATAACAGAATCATTTGACTTCCAAGTCTGCCACTTTTCAAATCAGAACTTGGAAGACCAATATGGCCGTTTCCGTCGCACAATTCCCGTCACATTTATTCGAAAAAGCTCCTTCCTGATATTCTATGTTCTAAGACTGAAATAGATCCTAATACGACGACCCTAGATCATTTTTTATCTGAAATATCGCAAAGTAATGGGGAAAAACTCATCTCGTGATGACTGACTCAACCATGGTTTCGTTTAAGATATTGACCCGTTCGATTTGTACGTGGGAATGAAATCAGGATTGCCGATTTTTTTTCATTATTCAGTTACTTCATTGATTGTATAGAATGGCTCATTTCAATACCAACTGACAGAAGATTACTTAAGAGACAAGTATAAAAAAAGAATATTAGTTCAAAATCTCACCAATTAAATTCGTCTAAATTATTCACAAAGATCATCACCTTCCTCTCCAATAATCGTTTTAAAATGGGGTGAAATACTGTAACAATATCTCTTTATCACCATAAGCACTTTGAATAAACTGTCCCAATTTTCTACACATGTGAAGGCTAATATACGAACAGAATGATTTTCAACGTAAGTATAGCATATTCAAGAATTATTGACATCCCAGCAGGCCTTGAAAATCCAGACACAGCTTAATATCTGGCCACAGAAGATCTCTAGTAATATCTGTAGTTTGGTTCACAGAACTGAAATATACATAATGTATTTGAAGGTGAGGCTTTTTTTTCAACAGAACGTAGAACTGATCAAAATGAGCGTTTCACCAAAAGTCACCTATACAAAACTTTCAAAATGACAAAGTTGAAAAAAAAATTGAAAATGATTACTGAAATAGATCCTAATACGTCCCTAGACCGTTTGTTAGCTGAATTATCGCAAAGCAGTGGGAAAAAACTTATCTCCTGATTCGACCATGTGGTTTCGTATAGGATATTGGCTCGTTCCATATTTACGTGGTAATGAAAATGGAAACTTAGGACATCAGAATTGTTCTAATTATTTTTTAGTAACTTACACGATTTTAAGAAATGGCTCATTTCGATACCAACTGACAGAAGAGACTTAGTACACGAGTTGTAAAAAATAGACTAATACTTCAAAATCTCACTACAAAATTTGTCCGAACTATTAACGAATTTTTTCACAATGGGCATCACAAACTTCTTGTTCGAACATTTCGACAATCGTCGTAAAAATGGGATGAATTGGGGAAACATCATAGCACTTTTTCAACATAACTAACATTAGCACTTTCAAGAAACTGCCTCGATTTTCTACATTTTTTTCACCCTAAATTGCACGATACAACAATTATGATTCTCTCAAGAATGACCTGATGCATCTAATCCGATGAACTTGGTACTGAACCATTCATTGACCAGCCATATGTTTATGTTTTGTTTCGTTTTTGCGATGCTGGAGTCACCTTCCACAGTCCCGTGCTTGAAATTCAATTGAATTTTGTCGATCTTCTGGGGTTGTATCTCATCCAGCTTGGATATTTTATATAGACAATTTTTGGTTGAACGACTCATTTTGATGAGTTCTACCTTCTGTCAAAAAAAGCCTCACATTTGAAAACACCCTGTATAAATATAACTTGGAAAAGTATTCGAAAAGACGAAATTTTCAAATTCAGAGCAAATTAATCAGTATTCAAAATTGATACAATTAAATTCCCAATTTGTTCGAATAAATTGAGAACATAAACAGCAGTACCAAAATTCAAAAATAATAATATAAAAAGAGTCTCTTCATGTACATAGCGCTTGTCTACGTTTCATCAATAAGGTGAATGTGAATCCAATTCGTTGTGGGGATGGACTCCACGCTGGTTGTGTTACGTGTGTATTTTAAATTCCTCATCGAAATTTTTGTGGAACCGAATTGGTTCCATTAAAATATATCAACGACGTTCTTCATAACGACAATGCAATTTTTGAAATTCATATTGGAAACTTGCGGATACAGTCATAAACGAAGTTTTTGCGTGTAATCGGTAATTCACAATTGGACAATTGGTCTGATTTCTCTCACACCATTTTCATGATTATTTGTTATCATTATCAAATATTACTGTATAAGTTCACAATAACTTTCGATTTGTGGTTTTATCTCCTTGTTCAGCATGCGTGAGTCACGTTAAATTAGCTGACAATTATCGATTATCAAATGTCTTTTACATCGAAAGTTGTTAAGCAAATTGTGATTTCGATAACAGCATCACTTCCAGTGTATATTAGATAAGAATCATCTTGTTTAATCTTCCCATCAAGACAACCTTGTAGATTTCAAAAAATAAACCTAATTATTATTGCTAATATTAGAGACTTTGAAGATCACTTTCATTCCGTATGGAAAATTTCACTTTCAGGAGATTTTGTGAACCTGAATTCAAATGAATGTTCCGAAACATAGAGGGTTTATATTTAAAAAAAAATAAATTAAGTAATCACCACTATATCACTGAAGTGGCGGACTGAAAAAATCTTTGACTACGCCACTGCATTCTACATGAAAAAAACATCTGTAGAATGTAACATTTCTTTTTCGATATCATTATCCACCTTTTTAAAATCGAGGTCAGAAACGTGCCATCCATTTTTCCAGGCTCTCACGGTTACAGAGCTGTCAAAATTTGCCGAGGAATCTCCGAAAAAGGGGACCTATTAGAAAAAATAGGTGTCTTCGGATTTTGTCCCGAGAATTCGTTATTAAATTTTGTTGCGTTGATTTCAGATCACCTGTATACAAAAAAATTGTTGTGATGAACATTCATACTAGATGTTCTGCTTTCTTTGTCGCCCGGTATATGTACTTTATAATTAAAATGCTTTTCACTTAATTAATGAAATGATCTTGTTTTTGCCATTTCGGTTGAATATTTTTGTTGTCGGTGTTTATCAATTAATTCAATTGATTATAATATCGATTCAATTACCAAACTTATTGATTAGATAAATAGGAAGTTGCTCGGAAATCGAGTTCGCTCTTATCCTGTAGATTCCGTCGAATAATAGTAATCTTTTCGAAGAACTATTTCTTATGATTAAGCTTGAGATTAAGATTCCCACGTTTCTACACCTTGCAATTATAGGGGAACAACATCAACATTTTTTGTATTGCCTTCTCGCTCCCATAAAATTTGCTCAATTTTCATGTGTGAGTTTTCTGGTTTCTACGAAAAAAATTAAGAATGGCTTTTCAGGTGTTATCTTGGAAAAAAATTTGTATGAAAGACCCGAACTTTTCTTTGACAAGGAATTAGTCCTCAAAGTTTTTCGTAATTTTTCTTTTGGCATTTCGATATAACACAAAACGGTACAATTATTATTCTTTGATGACTTTCGAAGAATTTTCAGGAACGACGGACATTATCTAATCATTCAACATATGACCAAGAAACTTCCTAATGATAATCCGTCCGCCAATACTTCCCCAGGCAAAAATGTTCACGAACTAAGTTTGCACTGACTAATGGGCCTTTATCGGAACAATGGCGGACTCATTGTTGTCACCGCCATTTCAAAGAGAACCTAATTAATATCTGGAAGTGTACTCTTTTGAATGGGCAATTAACAGAAACTGATTGTCCCCTATCCACCTACCCGATAAAACTTATCCCCGTTTACTTTCTCGAAAATCGTATCTCGACTGCTCCCTCGTCGATCATTCGGTGTTCGGTATGCGTAAGTGAGGTTATGACGGAGGCTACGCGGCCATCATGTCCACCGACGATAAGTGTAAGAGGTGTGATGTAGTGGCCAGAAACGGACCTAGATGCGTTAAGTGCCGCAGTATCTTTCATTCGGGTTGCGTTAAACATTCCCCTAACGTCGTTCGCGTGAACGATAGAGAGGTCGTATGTTGCGAAATGCCCATCTACGGCAATAACTCTGTGACGATGGACGAGGAGGAACCGACCATTTGCCTTTTGCAACGGTCCATTCAGGACAAGGAGCTCACCATCGAGGAGCTTCAGAGGAACATCGATATGTTGCAGAAACGTCTCAAGGTCAGGAAGGAAACCACGGACGTTGACAGTTCGGAAAACGTACCCTTGGCCGGTAGGTTTTCACCGGTGGCGCGCCAGAAAACGCCTCCGCTGCCTGTTAAGCAGCGAAGGACTAAACAAGGTTCATCCAGGAGTGACGATGAGGACTCCGCGCCACCTCTGCCCGCCAAGGGTAAAGTTAAGACCCATAACGCGAAGTCTGTGAAGTTGGAAGAGGGTACAGTTGTTTCCAACAGTGACAAGAAGGGATACAGCAAGTCGGATGGCAATGTAGCTCATTCGAAGACTGATAGAAGGAGTAATAGGGTGTCAGATGATGAAGTTAATTCAAAAACTAATAAAAAGATCAATATCAAGTCGGATGACAATGTAGTTCAGTCGAAAACTGTTAGAAATAGCAATATGGAGTCAGATGACAACGTAGTTCATAAGAAAAGTGATAAAAGAAGCAATATCACGGATGACAACATAGTTCATACAAAAACTGATAAAAAGAGCAATATCAAATCAGATGACAATATAGTTAATACGGAAACAGACAAGAGGGGTAATATCAAGTCGGAGAACAATATAGCTCATTCGAAAAGTGGTAAAAGAAGCCCAATCAACAAAGATGATGGTACAGTGGCGAACGATAAACGCTTTGCCAACTCCTTCGAAGGAACCCATTGCTATTTGGGAGCCATGAAGGATTCTTACGACAATTCTTCGGTGGAGAATAGAAGCACCAAATCTGAATCGAAGATAGTGTTGAAAGCTCCGCTTCTCCCTCTGAACCAGCAGAGATCCTGCAGGATCGTGCGGCCGAATAATTCAAAGGATTCCTCTCCACGTAACGAACACGATGACGTTGTCCTTAAAGCTCCCCTATTACCGCTGAACCGGAAGGGGTCTTCACAATCAATCGAAGAGTTAATCGACGGAAAGAGTACCCAGGGCGCGTCCGTCGAGTACCATAAAAAACCGTCGTTCCTGATGGGCAAGCTGGAATCTTTGAAGAAATCCCTGCACATCAGCGGTCAGAAGAAGCCCGAAGGTTCGCCGAAGAAGTCGCCTTCGAAGTTCTTCCTCTCGTTCGATAAGACCAGGGGCAACAACAACCTCTCGGCGAGTCAGGGCAAACCTAGGAAGTCCCGGTTGACCAAAGCCGACAGCACGGACGTGCTGGATAAGCCGAACGCGCGGAAGAAGCACGCGTTCAAATCGTCCAGGAGCGAGGAATCCCTAAACTCGGTTCCGGCGAACCAGAGGGTGGACACTCGGGTCCGTCAGAATGGGAAATTTACGTTTTTGGACTCGCCGTCGGAACAGCAGAGGTACCTGGCGTGGACCAACGACAGACCCGTCACTGAGGATAATCTCCAAGACGAAACGCCTCCCGCTGATGCGGATAAGTCCGCTGATCGGACTTACGAGGTGCCGGAGTTCTACCTGAGGCGCGCGGAAGATAAAAAAGCCAGCCAAGGGTCGGGTACTGAGGATAGACCGAAAGCCAGGAGGGAGGAGAGGGCCAAGCCGGCCCTGCCGCCCAAGAAGAAGAACCTGCTGAAGAAAAGGGTGGTGTATAACGGTACAGAAGGCGAGGGGGCGGGAGCGAATTTGGAGAGACTGCCCCCGACCGACAGGAACGAGGAAAATGGTAGGAACGGAAGAAGTTTGGACGTGTCCGAGGAGGACAACAATAACGAGAACGATCTGGAGGGTAGTGTTGAGGGGTTACGCGTCGTCAGAAGGGGGACGGCACGTAACGTTTCCGTGAGAACTTGTAAGCGTAACCTGGTGCAGAGCAGGTTGACGCCGGAGATGGAGGAACAGATCAGTAACGCGTTGTGCGACAGTGTTAAGGGAGTGCCGAGGAAGAAGACTGGAAGACGTAAAATGCATAATAATATGGGTAAAATGTTAATTTTAATGATCTGAATGTAATTTTTATTGATGATGACGAATTTATTGCAGGATTAATCGGGTTGTTTTTATTATTTGCATCCAGTGGCGGCTGGTCTGTGAGGGCTATAGGGCTACAGCCCCCCATACAATAAATCACAAGAAATCAATCCTCTTATGCTATTTACTTTCCCATACGATTTTCAATGAAAATATTACTTTCCACGGTTATTTATATATTTTATTAATGTAAAACTTTCATGCGACTCCTGCAGTTTTGTTTATTTCAATCATAATCTAGCAGTTCGTCCCTGCATGGGCGATGAATCGTGTAGCCCCGAATTCTTGCATTCGGACAGTCATTCGGCTCCAGCCGCAACTCTTCGTGTCGGTCGTTTTAAGGAGTAAAAGGGCTACGATAAAAGTCGCCCCTATCCGCTTCATTCTAGCCGCTGCCGGCTAGCGTATAGACAACCTAGCGTGCGTTCGTATTTGTTTACGTTTTAAAATCACGGCGGACAATAGTGTTCAAAATATTTCAAAAACTGATTTCGCGAGGCTTTCGCTAGCGGAAAAAATCCGTATTCAACTGCTGGGTAGACTGACTCCCGATAAATTTTACCCAGGCAGATAAAACTCCAAAAACTTCTTAAGCAAGACGATTCTCAAGACAAGTGTATAACAATTGATAACGTATGGGCAAGGGCAGGATTTAGAGATTTGAAGCACCTTAATGAAAAAATTAAGAAGCATGAGCTATCTACCAAGCATGTAAATTGTTCGACAGAATTAGCTTTTCTGGTTACGACTAATATCGCTGCTCAATTAGAATATCGGAATAATATTATTAAGCACAACGAGCAAGTAGATAAGAACAGGTATGTTTCGAAAAGAATTATAAATTGCATAAAATTTTGCGGACAACTGGTTTTAAAATTTCATATTTTTATTATTATTCTTAAAGTAGCCCCCTAGTGAACTAGAACACGAGCCGCCACTGTTTGCATCCTTACATTCAACGTTTCGTCATTAACCATAATAAGTTATATTTTGAGAGGTTGCGTTGCACAGTGACCTATAGTTCTATTAGACCTCGTCTCAGAGCTGTCGTCACTATGTCATCTACAGCTGGTCGTCTAGTTCTAGAGCTTTAATGACCTCCAGTATCTGAGGTGGCAGATCTGTTTTTCTTGCACGAGGTCTGTTCAGCCTCGGTTCCCAGTCACTCAAAAATCACAGAAAATTAAGGTGCCAAATGTTTCGTGTACTTGTAAAGGCGCACACTCACTGGCGAAGAGAAACGTAAATAAAAATCTACTAGGATACATTGAAAAATTCTCAGCCTACTATTGAACCTAAGTAAATTTCAATGTCAAAATATTTTGTTACTCAACATATTCTCCTCTTAATTGGATACATTTATTACAGCGAACCTGCAACGTTCCTAGACCTTTCTAAAAAAAATGTTTCTTCTTGCTCTGCAAACCAGACCTCCACATCTTTTATTACCTCCTCGTTGGAGGAAAATTTACGACCTTTTAAAAATTTTTTCAGTTGAGGAAAGAGATGATAGTCGGGTGGAGCCAAATCTGGTGAATAAGGGGGGTGGTCTAGTAACTCAAACCCTAAATCACGAATTTTTTGCATGGCAACATGAGATGTGTGCAGGGGCGTTGTCCTGCAAAAACAAAACATCTTTGGATAGCCTTCCGCGTCTTTTCTCTTTAATGTTTTCCCGTAGAGTGTTCAGTAATGTCGAATAGTAATCTCCAGTTATTGTTCTACCCTCATCCAAAAAAATCAATCATGATTTTTCCATGGCAATCTCAAAAAACTGATGCAAGAACAGCAGATTTTTGGACACGAAACTTCTTAGGTTTTGGATAACCAGAGTGTCGCCATTCCATCGATTGTTGCTTTGTTTCTGGATCGTAGAAATGTACTCAAGTCTCACCCATAGTAACAATTCGGTTTAAGAAGTCGTTTTCAAATCGAGCACAGATCGAACTTGTGCTTCTACCCTTGCACAAAAAGGTTTAAGACCCGTTTGCACCAAACACACTTAGTGTTAAGTGTCCCTTAAAATAAACCCTTAACTTAAATTACGTTGCACCAGCTGTTAACTGATACTTGAATGGCTAAAGCTAACCTTAAATTTAAGTGCTCCTGTAATTACCACTTAAATATTTGAGGGCGGGATTCTAACCTAAAATAATTTGTTGAACTGGCTGCAGAACTTCCTATTTTTGATGGATTTTGAAAATTGAATGAATTCATTACTGAATACAAAGCTTTTTCTTTTGCCTTTATTGTAATGCCATTAGTCTTTTTATTTTCAATTCTGTGACACGAATCATACTATAGTTAGCAACTAACTCATTTCTTCTGTTGAGAAGTTTAGTGCCCTTTGTAGATTACCACCACCTGCTTGGCAATCATTCACCGTATTCGTACTAACAAGGACAATAAGGACATTTTCTTCACGTTCCTCTTCAACATTAATAAAACAAATTCGCATAAGACCTTATAAAGAAAGTGTTGTACTTATATAAACTTAAGTACCTTTTATTTGACAATCCTAATTCAATAACAAAGAGATGTTACTCTTCGATAATAATATAACAATTTACTTGAAACTGACTGATAGGACAGTAAAGTAAGGTTACTGAAATGACAACAATCATCGGCAACCAGCCAACCAATGAAATGGCTTTGTTGGACTAGGATAAAGTTGCACCAGAATAAAAAACTGAAATATCACTAGATAGAAAACTTAAGGACGCCTTACTTAAGATTCTGTTAAGCCACAGTCATGCAACTGGGAATAAAATTAAGCGTCCATTAACTTTGAACGACGCTTAGTTAAGTACTCCTTCTAAGGGGTATTGGGACAAACGGGCCTTAAAAAAAGATGGAAAAGTTTCACTTTCCACACTTGTTAGGAAAATAACTATTTTCGCCTTCGAGACTGACTCCTTGATTCTTACTCAAGTTCTCTGAATTTCCAGGAAAGACGAACAGCACAAAGAGCGACTACAGCGACGAGATCCGCAGCACGTCCATCATACTCGACGGTTCCCCCTCCACCCCGACCAGCACCCACAAGCTGAACGGTCAGGTGGTGCGTTCGGCCAGCCAGGACGAGGTGAGGAAGAAGAACAGCCTGAACGGCAAGCTCTATCACCAGGACACGTATGAGATAGCGCTGTCGGACAAATCTCATAGCGACTCGGGATCGTTGAGGAGCAACGATTCGCACAGGCGGCCTATATCAGGCGCCAGCAAGAGCATAGAGCAGTCGGATATTGAGAGCGTGTCCATCGCCAGCCACGAGAGCAAAGAGAGCAACAACAAGGACGGTGCTACCGAGGGAGAGGACGGAGAAGAAGGTAGATATTGTTAAGCAGATCCTGAAAGAGAGCATTAAAAAAAAAAACTATCCGAATGTGTTTCACACAAAGATACGCTTGTAAAATGTTTCGTTGCTTCAAAGATATTTATATGTTTAGTTCGTTCACTTTAATGAAAGCAGTATATGATGAAATTGATGGTATCAGTCAAGGAACAAAAACAAAGAATGCTATTCATTCAGCAACGTTTCGGCTCCTTTATTGGGCCTTCTTCAGGCTAAAATAGAGAAAAGTCACAAATAACAATACAATATAGGTGCATATAAAAAATTACTTGATAAATTACATGATAATATATGATGAACAGGAAACAAGGAAACATTAGAATAAACAAATAATTGTCAGAATGTGAACAGACCAATACAATCATGAAAAATACTAAAACTAGCAATTACAAACTTACCATCGAAATACAAGAAAATTAAAAATTAAAACATTGAAAGCAGTCTAGTTTTTGTAACTAGAACGGTGTAAGTGCGTACACATAAAATGTCGTTAATTTCGAAACGACGTTGTTACTACCATTTACCATGGACTTATAACATTTTTAATTCAATTTGTGCTATTTACCGACTCCTATTTTTTGCTATTTCGAATTGAAATCTGCTCATTCAGAGAAAGAATTTTCTTCTATTGGGAGACCCAAAAAGATAGTAGAAATTGAGGATTTAATTTTCGGAAAAAATCCGCAACGACAAATTTGGAATTACATTCTGAAAAATGAACAATTCAACACTACTACCTTATGCGAAAGATAATTTGTAATATAACAGGGAACGGACATAACTTTTTCGAAATTTTAAAATCGATGGATTATACAGGGTAAGTCTTTGACTCTTACAAATATTTACATAGTACAGGGTGGGCAAAATTCGTTGTCTACTGAGGGGATCTCGAGAACTATAGCAGCTAGAAGAAAACGGACGGCACATGCTCGAGCTCTTTTTTCTTGACTAATCCAAAACTGAAAACAGATCCAGCCTAACGTTCATAGATTTTGAGTTATGAACGAAAACTGAGAAATTGTCATTTTTAATGAAGCTGAATAACTCGCTTGTTTGAACTCGTATTCGAAATCTGTTGTTACATTCTACAGGCACTTTTTTATGAGGAATTCGAATATGATATCAATAAAATTTTTGATCCAGTCATTTTCGAGATACGACAGAGATTTCTGATTTTTCAAATATAAACTATAGTTGAAAGTTCTTTAATCTTGCTGCAATTTTTTTGCTGATTTCAAAAATGTATCATATGTCGATATTCACATGAATATAACGTAAGAAAAAAAAATTAATACTTTTTCCTGTTTTTCGATCGAGTTTTCGATTCACTGTTGAATTTTCAGTAGGCTGGCGTAACCATAGCGACCGTTGAAAATGCATTATGGTTCGTGAACTCCACATACTCCTATGTGAACTCAACCTTCTGCGATAGGAATCATCGACTGACGAATAATTATTTCTTTTATATATCGATATCCTTTTAAAGAGAGTAAAAGACTTTCGTCTGATTATTAAAGAAGAAAATTTATTCAATTATCGTTTTTCTATTTATGAAAGAAACTTTAAGGAGTCAGTAATATTATAAATAAACTACGATAGCTATCTATAATTATAATTAAGATTAAGAATTAGAAGTAAGATGATGAAAAATAGGTACTTCTGCCAACGGTAGTGTTCGAATTGTGAACCAACGTAAGAAAAGTATGCCAAACATCGCGAGAACAAACGATGGCAAATTAATCATCGATATATTTATTCAGCAATCCTTGATTTCAATCATAGAGGCTCAGGTTCACAAAATATAATGCATATTCAACGGTTGCTATGGTAACCCAGCCTACTTATAATTCAACAGAGAATCGAAAAACAGGAAAAAGTATTAATTTTTTTTTCTTACGTTATATTCATGTGAATATCGACATATGATACATTTTTGAAATCAGCAAAAAAATTGCAGCAAGATTAAAGAACTTTCAACTATAGTTTATATTTGAAAAATCAGAAATCCCTGTCGTATCTCGAAAATGACTGGATCAAAAATTTTATTGATATCATATTCGAATTCCTCATAAAAAAGTGCCTGTAGAATGTAACAACAGATTTCGAATACGAGTTCAAACAAGCGAGTTATTCAGCTTCATTAAAAATGACAATTTCTCAGTTTTCGTTCATAGCTCAAAATCTATGAA
Source organism: Coccinella septempunctata (assembly GCF_907165205.1). NCBI lineage: Eukaryota > Metazoa > Arthropoda > Insecta > Coleoptera > Coccinellidae > Coccinella > Coccinella septempunctata. Next base: position 22,474,164 of record NC_058196.1, read on the forward strand.
CGTTAGGCTGGATCTGTTTTCAGTTTTGGATTAGTCAAGAAAAAAGAGCTCGAGCATGTGCCGTCCGTTTTCTTCTAGCTGCTATAGTTCTCGAGATCCCCTCAGTAGACAACGAATTTTGCCCACCCTGTACATAGTATATTCTTGAGGTCAAAAGAAATAATTTTTTCCTTTACCATTTTTTCCGAATCGGCTCGGTTCAAAAGATAAATCGTCGTTCTAAGATGCAAATTGCCTAACTCACAAAATGACAGTTTTGCAGGGAGCTAAAAAACTTTGTAAATTTGAATTTTTATTAGAAGCAAACCAAATTTAATTATGTTACAACATTTCTTGTCTTTCAAATTAGAACTTGGGCCGCTGTCAGATCATTGGTTTGTGCGTTTGTCACTAGAAGGCACTAATACCTTTGTTTTCATCAAAAATGGACTTGGGCAATTTTCATCTTAGAACGACGAAATGTTATCTTCAGTTCTATATCACAAACGGTATTATTATTTAATGAAATGAATTTCGGAATAAAGTTCATCATATATTCCTCCCTTTTATCTTTTTCGAACACAAGATATCACCCACGTCTTCCAGTTTTCTCATTATAACCATTACGTACCATAAAAATACCAAAAAAGTTACACGCTATCTAATGAATATTTGAACGTTTTGTAAAATTAGTATCCTTCATATTTTCTCTTATAATGCGCCGTTTTCGAGTAATTTGATGTTCGAAAATTAAAAAGTATCTGTGAAATTTGTAAAATTGGGTACCTTGGCTGAATACAAGCCTGTTTAAAAGATCCACAGATGTGCAGTTTTACAGATTTAACTAGTTACTCTGAAAGTAATTATGTTTTCCCAGGGTTGGCACAGCTCATTATGAAAACTTAAAATGGCTATGTATTTTTATCAGGTCTGAATCGAAAAAATGGTTTAGGAAAAAGTGTTTCTATTGACCACAAGAATCCACTGTTGAAATATTTGTGCGAGTCATAGACTCACCCTGTACAATCCGGTTCTGCCGACCTACAGAAGTGCTGTTTCGTTTTCAATGCCCCACTCTGTAAAATCGTTAATTATGTTCTTCACATCTTTTCGATTTCATTCATATCCCGAAGAAAATTCACAATAGGAGAAATACGTAATGAGTAAGACCTTTATGCAGAACGGGCAACATAGCGCTGATTTAAAACTTAAAAATGTTTTGACAAACGTCAAAATTTTCATCCTGGAATGTGTTAAATTTCCAAGGCCAACCGACTGCCTCTATAAAAGTGAATGGGCTACACCAGAGTTTTGTCCGACCTATTATTAGGCCTGTTCGTAGAATGGTTCACAATGGCTGTGAACTGTGCAGAGCAAGCGCAGATAGGTTTTCCCTACCCTAAAATGGAATAGCGCTTGCTCTGTACAGGGTGGGCAAAATTGGTGATACCTGAACTACAACTTTTTAACCCAACGAGATAGAGGAATATGAATGGCACATTACGTTCGTTTTTTTTCGAGAAACTGCATTAACTGCATTCCACTATCTTCTTTTGTTTTCGAGTTATAGGCCAAAATTAAAATTTGGGCGATTTCAACTTTGGTCATTATCTCCGTTTCTGTTGGTGCTAAAATGTTGAAATAAACACATTATTGAGACGCTTTTTCGATAGCAATCCAGTGGCGTACTACGATTTTTTCCAACAGGTTTATTTGTTGAGCTACAACATAAAGTTGTGTTTTTTCGTATAAAAAGAGTAGTTTAAAATGACTTATTAAGAATCGCCATTTTTTTCCCGTTCCAGAAATATATCATACATCGCCTTCAGTCTTCCTAAGTAATTTTAAACTACTATTTTCATAAGTAAAAACGCATCTTTATGTTGTAGCTCAGCAAATATACCTGTTGGAAAAAATCATAGTACGCCACTGGATTGCTATCAAAAAGTGTCTCCAAAATGTTTTTATTCCAACATCCTAGCACAAACAGAAAGATAATGACCAAAGTTGAAATTTTAATTTTGGCCTATAACTCGAAAACAAAAGAAGATAGAGGAATGCAGTTGATGGCATTATTAGTTCCTCGAAAAATGACGACCGTAATGTGCCATGCATTTTCCTCTATCTCGTTGGGTTGAAAAAGTTGTAGTTCAGGTACCACCAGTTTTCCCCACCCTGTACAGAGCAAGCGCTATTCCATTTTAGGGTAGGAAAAATCATCCTGCGCTTGCTCTGTAAAGTTCACGACCATTGTGAACCACTCTTCGAACAAACCTATAAGGTTGATCGATTGCAGCTCATTTTGTTCGGAAGTTTCCTACATTGATCTTTTCGTGAATTCCCAGGTTTGGTCGTACTCCGCAAGAGAACCCCGAAGACGAAAGAGTCGACGCTGAGCAATTTCAACAGAAAAACCAGGAAAAGGACGCGAAAATTCGTCATAGACGGCGTCGTCATAACGACGACCACGAGCAAGGTCATATATGGCGACGAGGAGACGTACAACTTCTCCAATCCGCTGACGGACAGGAAGCAGGAGCTCAGGGAACTGAAGTACCTGCAGAAGCAGGAACAGAAGCAGTTCCAGGACCTGGCGCTGAAGGAGAACCAGGCCATCGAGGCGCAGGACAAGAAGTTCGAGCAGGAACGGTTGTCCCTGGAGAAGCAGTACGAGGCCGAACTGGAGAATCTCAGCAGGCAGCAGCGGATTCAGATCGAGAAGGCCGAGGCCCAGCAGGACACCGACCTGAGGAACGCCTCGAAGAAGATCAGGGCGGACCAAGAGAGGGAGCTGAAACAGTTCAGGGACGGCCTGAAGCAGGAACTGAAGCTGCTGAAGGCGGAGATCGAGATGTTACCGAAGGAAAGTCGAAAAATGGAGTTTAAGGTAATCTTTTATTGAATTTGTTATTTTTTTAATTGGAGAAAGTCTTTTGTAAGTAGATTCTACGTATAAACGTGCCTAAGAAGGTTCAAGTTTCAGATCTGTAACTTCAAAGACAAAAAAGTTATGAGAACTTTTCGAAATCGTCAAAATTTCATTTTTTGTTAATAACTCAAGAACGAACAATCGTAGGAGGCTACGGTTTTCACCATTCTTTGTTTCTCTGAAAAAGTGCTCGGAAATGTGTCATTCGTTTTCTTCTAGCTCTTATAGTTCACGAGATCCCCTCAGTAGACAACGAATTTTGCCCACCCTATACAGGGTGGGTAAAATTGGTGATACCTGAACTACAACTTTTTAACCCAACGAGATAGAGGAAAATGAATGTGTCATCCATGTCGTTTTTGTTCGGGAAACTGCCATCAACTGCATTCCACTGTCTTCTTTTGTTTTCGAATTATAAGCCAAAATTGAAATCTGGGCGATTCAAACTTTGGTCATTATCTCCGTTTCTGTTTGTGCTAGGATGTTGAAATAAAAACATGGAGACACTTTTGATAGCAATCCAGTGGCGAACTATGATTTTTTCCAACAGGTTATTTGCTGAGCTATAACATGAAGTTGTGTTTTTTCGTATGAAAACAGTAGTTTAAAATTATTTAGAAAGAATCGCCATTTTTTTACCGTTTCAGAAATATACATTTTCTAAGTCATTTTCAACTGATGTTTTCATAGAAAAACATATTTATGTAACAGCTCCACAAATATGTCTGTTGGAAAAAAATCATAGTGGGTCACTGGATTGCTATCAAAAAAGTGTTTCCATTTCAACATCCTAGCAGAAACAGAAACGAAGATAATGACCAAAGTTGAAATTTTAATGAAGAATGTGATCACGCCTAACAGGGAGGCAATGAATAAAATAATGAGGATAAATTCAGATGCATACCACCCGACGATATGAATATCGACAAGTGTTACGATGTGGTTACGGGTGGTATGCATCTGAATTTATCCTCATTATTTTATTCATTGCCTCCCTGTTAGGCGTGATCACATTCTTCATTATTGTACCGCCGGCATCGTACTCTGCCGCGAACCGAGCGCGTCTCAGACTTCCCATCATACGTCCGACGTTCGCAAAGGCGAACCGGCGTACTGAATTAGGGAAAATATGGGACATATGCTATTGTCTTCGTCTTGGTTTCTATCTGGGGGGGATTGAATCGGATACCGTTTCATGTTGGATGGCGCTGTGGGTAAATAATACCCACCAGAACATGATAACATTGAATAAAGTTCCATCAATTCCAAACGTTCTCCACCGTGGAAAAATGCTATGTTGCTCTGATGAGGCCAAATGAGGCCGAAACCATGGTCAGCATCTGCTTTTCTTCGGTGGAGCGTACTCCATTTGGGGGCCTTGACGATGACAAACTGGCTACAGAGATATAGAAGGGGGGAGATTGAGCTTCAAGCTGCGCGAACTGGCTAAAATTGAAGGCCGCCATTTGTCAGGAAATATATACAGCACCGCCTAAAAGTGATAGCATGTGGCAAGAGTTATATACAGGGGCACGTAAAATTCAGAATTTGAATGTTATGATTTCGTTGATAACAGTACTTGAAATTATGAGATTTCGGTCAATTCGTTTCTTATTTCTTCAGTACAATACAAAATGAATACCAAAAATGTCAACGAAGGAAAAAATTTTTTGTTTTATGTATTTTGGTGAATATAATGAGATGTCCAAATATTGAACATATCATCTAAACCAATGAATCACTTTGAATTATATTCAAGCGTTTGTAACCAAGGATGAATTTTAATTTAATTGTCTTTTCTTGTTTTCGTCTTTTCTAAATAGGTAACGTTTTCAAAATAAAATCCATGATTTCGAAGATTCTAGCAATTTGGTCTTATGGGGTAGTTTGATATAGACTTCGAAGCGTCACCAATATTTGGTTTGTTCCAGAATCGCTTCTTTTCACTACTGTTCCCTAATTACGATCAGAGGAAAGTACCCTGAAAAATTGCTCACCCACTTTCCTTCGAGATGCAATTCTGGAACTCTGCTTTTAAGTTTTAATTTTTATTTTCTGTTTCTAAGGAAACACGATTTTGTCTATCTGAAGGACACTAAATTTTTTGCACAAAGTGGATAAAATGATCTGATATTTTTTATTGGAAGTAATACATGATATGATGAAAGCTAACAAGTCGATAAATTTTTCAGTAGCTACTGGCATTAAATATATAAAAGAAAAAAACATTTTTCTATTCATTTTATTTATACAATATTGTATATCCAGTATCGATTGCTGCATAAAATCAACTGATGAAGTCTTCTAATTGCAGAACCTTGAATTTTTCAGTATAAACTTTTTACAGATTGAATATTCTAATTTTAAAATGAGATCTGGCAATATTTTTCACTAAAAGAAAGCCATAACGTCTTCCAATCACTGAAGAATATAAAAAATGTTCTTTCAAGGAAGGGAACAAATCATCAACTCGATCATAAAATTTTTGGGATTGAATTGTTGCAAATGCTTCGAGAAAATTTTCATCTCTTGAAACTCTATTTTCAGTTGAAATCATCAAATTCCTGATTGACATATCGTTATAATTCCATATGATGGTACATGAAGTCCCTCTGAAACAAACAAAAAATAAAATCATTTCAGTTTCATATTAAATTATCTCATCTTACCTTGATTTTTGAAGAATATTACAATTCCCTCAAGACTGGAACTTTTAGGGTCACAGTATCATTCTCTACATTTTTTAAATGTCTCTTCATCAATGTGGCACTGAATCAAAAGATTTCTCCCAATGATGGGCAGCATTTTCAGAAATACGTTGATCTTGTCTCAAAAAGTCCATCACTTCTTTCATGTGTTGTATTTTATTTTTAAGAGACTTAATTGTATAATTTCCTTCTATATGGAGTTTTTTCAATTCGATGAGTCTTTTCATCAATTTTGAAGGAGAAATACTGAAACAAGTTTAAAAAATTTGTAAATCTATCAAAGATATTCAAAAATTGATATAATTGGGAACTTACCTATAATTGTGAAGTAAGCCATCGTAAATATCCTGCTATTCAGCGAAAAAAGCTAATAAAACCACACGAATCCGCTGAATATAACCAAAAATACGTTCATATTTGTTATTATTGTTTACATTCGTTTGACTTGACAGCAGGCAATGGCAGCTAAATGACAAGAATATTCACTAAATTGTTAGACCGTGATCATAATACCGTGCTATGACCTGACAAATGGCGGACCCACTTTTGTCCCATGAAAATAGGATGCGCAGTGGTCGAAGCTCAATCTCCCCCCTTCTATATCTCTGATTGGCTAGCTCAATTCAGATCGTAACACTTATCGATATTCATATCGTCGGGTGGTATGCATCTGAATTTATCCTCATTGTTGAAATTTTAATTTTGACTTGAGGTCAAAAGAAGCGCTTTTTTTCCTATACCATTTTTATCGATTCCACCCTGATAAAAAGATATAGCCAATTTAAGTTTTGATAATGAGCTGTGCGATCCCTGAAAAAACAAGATTACCTTCAGAATAACTAGCTAAATCTGTGACACTACACATCTGTGGATCTTTTAACCAGAGTTGCATCCGGCCAAAGTACCCAATTTTCCAAATTTCACAGATATTTTTTATTTTTGAACATCAAATTATGTACTCGAAAACGCATTATATGAGAAAATGTGAAGAAAACTTTCATTTTACAAAACGTTTAAGTATTCATTAGATAGCGTGGAACTTAGTTTTAAGATTTGAGTTCTTTGAATTTTTGTTACTTTTATGATAGGTAATGGAAATAATGAGAAAACTGGAAGACGTGGGATATCTTGTGTTCGAAAAAGATTAATCAAATAAATGAAAAACTATATTCCGAAATTAATTTCATTCGATAGAACCGTTTGTTTTTTCAACATCCTCAATCTTTCAAACCAGTGGTTCCCAACTATTGGTCCGCAGAAGCCAAAATATGGTCTGCGAACTTAGAACATGGAACTTAATTCGAAGTCCGCGAATGATTTACAGTTTTTTATTTAAGATTTAATCGCTGCTCTCAGACCAAACTGTTTAATAGATGGCGTTAGTGAATAGAATCAGTAGTACAGTCAATACAAACTTGCTGAAAAATTTGAGAACTTCGCAAATATATTCATTTTTGAAGATAACCTTCGAGCTTTTATTCGCAAATTTCAGTTGTGATTATACGTAAAAATTTCCAAAAAGATGGAATCATTTGAATAATCGTCAAGACCGAACGGCTGCATCAAGCTCCATAAAATTTTCAGATTAATTACTAGAAGAGTTGCTCTTTCAGAATATATATCACCTTTCTATCTACGGTTATTGTTATAGAAAGATTATCCACTCGAAAAGTGACTATCGAAAAATTTCCAAAAAGATGGAATCAATTAAATAATCGTCAAGACCGAACGGTTGCATCGAGCTCCATAAAATTTTCAGATTTATTACTAGAAGAGTTGCTCTTTCAGAATATGTATCACATTTACATCTACGGTTATTGATATTGAGAAATAATCGACTCGAAAGCTGACTATCGAAAAATTTCCAAAAAGATGGAAGCAGATAAAATTTTTATTGAATATTTTGATAATCCACCTTTCCATATTGCAGATACGTAAAGAAAAAATAGACGCCGAGCACGCCGAAAGAGAGAAACTATTCTTGGAGAAGCTGCACGAAAGCCACGAGTCATCCTTGAGGAGACTGAGCGATTCGCATCGGGAAAGAATTGCTCTTACAGAGAGGCAATTCCTTCAACAGAAGCAACAATTGATCCGGTCTCAGGAGGCTGCATTGTGGGAGATAGAAGAAAAGCAGATACACGAGAAACATCAGGTACGCATTCCATCTCATATACACTTCGCAAAAAAATTAACGCACATTATGGAAATCTCAAATTTATTCTACAACTGAAGGTGTTCTCAATGATAATTATTTTTATCAGAATTATGCATGCATATGTTATCCACTTTCAACGGTTTTCTTCAATACAGATGTTTTTTACCAGAAGGAATAAAAAAGATGATATTATCAAATTTTGAATGTATTGGCTCCATTCTAATATCAGTTGTTCTCGATCAATTCTGGTAATTAATAGTTTTTCTTTCGTTTGATTTTCTACACTCGATCGCTATGCAACGCGAAACACGCAATTTAACCCAAGAGGAATGTGCCCAAGCGGTAGTTTACCGAGAAGAAGGGTGGACATACACAAGAATTGCAGAAAGGTTTGGAGTTTCCCATACAAGCGTGTCCAGAATGTTGCAGCGATTCAGGGAGACAGGTATGAATGTCTGAAGACCAGGACAGGGTAGACCACGGGTAACAACTGCCATTCAAGAACGTTACTTGAGAATTTCTTCGTTGAGACAACGGTTTGCAACCGCTCGCCTCCTTCAAATTCATCTTGAGCAAACTCATGAGGTGCAAATTAGCACTCAGATAATAAGAAATCGCCTCAGAGAATATGATTTAAGGCCTCGTGTCGCGGCAAGAGGCCCAGCTCTTACCCCAGCCCATCGAAGGGCGCGTTTGGATTTTGCGAGAGAGCATATCCATTGGGAAGAGGCCGATTGGGAAAGAGTTCTCTTCACAGATGAGTCTAGATTCTGCGTCTACCATTGTAATCGACGTTCCCTTGAATACAGTCGTCCACATGAAAGATATGCTCAGTGCAATTTCCTGAATACTACTGGTTTCGGGGGAGGATCGATTATGGTATGGGGTGGAATATCTTTAACTGCTCGCACAGACCTAGTGGTCGTTGATATTGGAGCTATGAATGCTGATAAGTATATAAGGAACATTCTTGAAGAGCATGAAGTGCCTTTTGCCCCATACATTGGTGAAAATTTCATTTTTGTGGACGATATTGCCAGACCCCATCGTACGCGCATCGTTCAGGAGTACCTTGAAGAGGTTGAAGTCTCTCGAATGGAATGGCCAGCAAGAAGTCCAGATCTCAATCCGATTGAGCAGGTTTGGGACAACTCCAATAGAAGGCTGAGAAGTTCAGAAAATCAACCAGCTACTCTATAATCAATATACAAAGACTCAGAGACGAAACAGTGGAGAAGGAGGTTCAGCAGATGATGAACGACAGAATGGGAGAGATAAACAAGCAAAGAAGTGGAGAACTTGACGTACAGGAAACATGGAACAAGATCAAAAATGCTATCACCACGACTGAGGAGGACAAACTTAAGGCAAACAGGGGAGAAAAGAGGAAAGAATGGATGACCAACGAGATTATTGAACTGATGAATGAAAGAAGAAAGCATAAAAGTAAAAACAATGCGAAATATAGGGAAATACACAAACTGATTACAAAGAAAATAAAAACAGCAAAGGAATTATGGCTGGAAGAAAGATGCAGGGAAATTGAAGAGCTGCAAGAGAAACATGACTCATTCAATCTTCATCGGAAGATAAAGGAAACAGCAGGAATGCGCAGATCAAGTGGCCCTAGTATAATACAAGACAAGGACAACAAATGCATTAGCGAGAGGAAAGCACAACTAAATAGATGGAAAGAATACGTAGGAGAACTTTTCGAAGACGAGGAGGAACTAAATATCGATATACAGCAGAACACCGGACCAGTAATCACCAAAGAGGAAATCATAGCAGCAATAAAACGATTAAAAAATAATAAATCCCCTGGACCTGATGAAATACATGGGGAAATGTTTAAGATAATTAATGAAGATAACTTATCACTCCTAGTCGACTTCTTCAACAAGATTTATGATACCGGAGAGATCCCAGAAGATTGGCTTACATCTGTCTTTATACCAATCCCTAAAAAGAAAAATGCGAAAAAATGCGAGGAACATCGAATAATAAGCTTAATGAGCCATGCCCTAAAAATATTACTCAATATCATCCACTCCCGTATATACAAAAAACTAGAGGAAGGTATTTCGGAAACACAATTCGGATTCAGAAGTGGACTCGGAACCAGAGAAGCATTATTCGGAATTCAAGTGCTGATCCAAAGAGCAAGGGACGTCAATAAAGACATCTATACATGCTTCATAGACTTTGAGAAAGCGTTTGACAAAGTCCGCCATCAAAAGCTACTCGAGACGCTGGGGAATACTGGTATCGATACTAAGGATGTAAGATTAATAAGGAACCTATATGAAGAGCAACAAGCAATAGTGCGGCTAGGCCAGGATACATCAACAAAGATTAGAATAAGAAAGGGAGTAAGACAAGGCTGTACATTGTCACCAATACTTTTTAATGCATACTCCGAAAGACTGTTTGCCGAGGCGCTACATAATACAACGGATGGTGTATCTATTAACGGCGAGATAATAAATGACATAAGGTACGCGGACGACACTGTACTCTTGGCCGACAGCGCTGAAGGTCTACAAAGGTTAATAGATAGAGTGGTCTCTACATGCGATAACTTTGGGATGAAGCTAAATTGCAAGAAAACACAGATCCTTGTTATAAGCAAAAGCAAAAACAACACTCCTAGCATACCATTCTACGCCAATAATACAGCTCTACGACATGCTGAAAGGATATCATATTTAGGATGCGACCTAAACTCTAACTGGGATCACTCACGGGAAGTCCGAACGCGGATAGAAAAAGCTAGAAGCACTTTCAACAACATGAGAAAGATATTATGCAATATGAGCCTCAGTATTCAGGTTCGAACTCGGGTCCTGCGTTGCTACGTGTTCTCAGTGTTACTGTATGGCGCTGAGGCGTGGACTTTAACTGAAGCCTCCATCAAACGTCTACAGGCTTTTGAAATGTGGTGTTACCGCCGCATGATGCGAGTGTCATATATACATCGTGTCACCAACCAGACCATCCTAAATAGAATACAGAAAGACTGCGAAATAATAAGAACTATAAAGATGAAGAAAGTAAGCTACTTTGGTCACGTAATGCGCAATGAAAAATATAGAATACTGCAACTAATTCTTCAAGGCAAAATCGAGAGCAAGAGAGGACCAGGGCGAAGGAGAGTGTCCTGGCTTAAAAATCTGAGACAATGGACTGGGATGACATCAGCTACACTGTTCCGTTCGGCGGTTAATAAAGTCATATGGTCAAATGTGATCGCTAACATCCAAAGAGGATAAACACCAGAAGAAGAAGAAGACTCTTAATTACTTAGGAATCCAACTCGGAGAAATCTGGGAAGGATTAGATCAGAACATTTTAAGATCACTCATTTTGAGTATGAACCGTCGTTGCCGAGCTGTAATTAACGCAAGGGGTGGAAATACCAAGTATTAAATCACTTATCAGCATTTCAGTATTTTGAAAATTGTTCATTTCTCTTCTTTCACATAAGATTCGGTGAAATCCTGAATTTTTCTTCCATTTAAAGTGTCTTGTTTCGTTCGGAACCTTCGCGAGAGAACATAAAAAAATAAGTTATAAAGTCAATGTAGAGTTAACTTTCATTAAAATTGAGATTTTCAGAATGTGCGTTAATTTTTTTGCGCTGTGTATTTTTCATTGTTCAATACTAAATTTCCTTCTTCGCGCAGCTAATGAAGAGGCAGATCAAGGAAATTTTCATTCTACAAAGGCACCAGATGTTGACGAGGCACGAGAAAGAGAAGGAACAGATCAAGCGAAGGGCGGCCCGCAAAGAGGAGGAACTGCTCAAGAAGCAGGCGACCGAGAGGAGGTCCCTGCCTAAGAGGATACGTAACGAGATGAAGGCCAGGGAACTGATGTTCAGGGAATCGATGAGGATTTCCGTCTCCAACGCGGATCCGGAAGTCGAAAAGAACAAATTCAAAGAGGTAAGTTTTCCCGGCTCGAATTCACGTTCTCCATTCCATGAGAATTTTTTTCGTTTCCAGTTCCAGGAGAAGGAGAAGAAGCGGTATCAGGCGGAACAGCAGAGGTTCGAGCTGAAGCACGCCAGACAGCTGGAGGAGCTGAGGGCGATGAGCGACGCCACCATCAAGGAGCTGGAACAGCTCCAGAACGAGAAACGGAAGATGTTGCTGGAGCACGAGACGCAGAAGCTGAAACAGAGGGAGGAGGCCTTCAGCAAGGAGCTGAGGGAGTGGAAGGCTCAGTTGAAACCAAGAAAATTGGTGAGTTTTTGGTTGGGGGATTCGGTTTATGCACTTGATTTCATTAGGTTATTACGGGGGATTTCAGGTAGGCTGTTAAAAGTTGGAATTTACATTTTCCCCTTTCTTCATCTCATGTGGTTGTATATATGCTCCATTCACTTTTATTTTAGCACTCGGTTGGCCATGGAAATTTGACAGATTCCACTCTGTAAAGAACGAAAATTTGGGGTCATGACGCTTGTCAAAAAATTTTTTGGTTTTAAATCAGCGCTATGTTGTCCGTTGTACGTAAAAGTCTCAGTAATTACGTATTTTATCAAAATATCGAATCACTTCAGAAAATATGAAGTCGAAAATATGCGACGAACGTTTATATATATTGAAGCCATACCAAATCTAGTTATTTGCATGGAAAATACAAAAGATCAGTTTTTAAATATATTTATTTTTGACATGGATGGAAATTGAATTATTGACACATAATATGCAGTAGCTTGAGGAGTGTTAATGTTGGTTATCTTCTTTGGCCAAAGGTTGAAGACATCAGTTGTTAATTTAAAAATAATCAACCCGAAGATGAAATGTATATGATGCAGTGGTAGGGAATGAACGGATAATAATCACAAGAATGTTAAATTCTTCAAAAAAAATCATCTTTTAAAGGAAATTCCAAGGCAAGAGGAACTTCACCTTTGAACTAAAATAGTCGTTTAGATTGAAACATTATATAAATTCACTTACATTGAATATATTCCCTGCTGTCTGATATATTGTACAGGATGGGCAAAATTCGCTGTCTGAGAGGATCTCGAGAACTATAGCAGCTAGAAGAAAACGGATGATACATTTCCCTAGCTCATTTTCGGAGAAACAAAGAATGGTGAAAACCGGAGCCTCCTACGATACTTCGTTTTTGAGTTAGACGTAAAGTTCTCATAACTTTTTTGTCTTTGAATCTACAAATCTGAAACTTGAACCTTCTACAGGCACTTTTTTACGTAGAATCCACTTATGAGCTCAAAATATTTTTTCATTTCGAATCATTAGATGAACTTTCCTTTTTTTTCAAATGCAAACTTTTATTGAATTTGATATTTTTGAATTGGAAAAAAATATTTTGTCAGTAGATTCTACATATCAAAGTGCCTAAGAAGGTTCATGTTTCGGATCTGTAACTTCAAAGACAAAAAATTTATGAGAACTTTTCGGAATCGTCAAAATCTCGATAGACCGAATCTATTTTCAGATTTGGATTAGTCACGAAAAAAGAGCTCGAGAATGTGTCATCCGTTTTCTTCTAGCTGCTATATTTCTCGAGATCCTCTTATAAGACAACAAATTTTACCCACCCTGTAAATACAGGGTGACAATTTGAAAACTTGCCAGTCCAATTATGTGACAAGAATGATTTCAGAGAAAATGCCGAAACAGGTCGTTTTTTACTCAGAAGGGGACATGTTTCTAGCAGAATTGTAAGCCAAAATCTTCTCAATCTTAGGTGTAGGGGTTGTCACCCCTAAATTCTTAATGGGGAATAGAGCTATACCTCAATTGGAAGACAATAATTATGTAGAGGGACATATTGCCTTCCAATTGAGGTTTAGCTCACCCTATATTCCCTATGAAGAATTTAGGGCTGATAGCCCCTACACCTAGGTTTGAGGAGATTTCGACTTACAATTTTGCTCAAAATATGTCCCCCTCCCTTTTAAAGTTGACCTGCTCCGGCATTTTCTTTGAAAACATCCTTGTCGAGACATAATTGGCCTGGCAAGTTTTCAAATTGTCACCTCATGTAACTACTTCAAGGAATCAATAAAAATTTGCAAACCATAGTATTCATGTAGAGGGACAAGTGATCTTTTAATTAAGGTAAATCTCACCCCCTACTCCCTATCAAGAATTTAGGGGTGATAGCCCCTACACCTAGGGTTGAGGAGATTTCGGCTTACAATTCTGCTCAAAATATGTCCCCCTCCGAATAAAAATTGACCTGTTCCGGCATTTTCTCTGAAAACATCCTTGTCGCTTCATAATTGGCCTGGCAAATTTTTAAATTGTCACCCTGTATAGAATATCAGGGTGTCTTCTCTCTTTTTCAATCACTTTCGGCATTTTGTATATTAGTTTTGGCAACGGCGTTATGACATTAACGACATTTCATGAGTGCCAACCTTACTCCGTTCTAATAATTACAAAAACTTGAGGAAATTATTCCATGGCCAACTGAGTGCTAAAATAAAAGAGAAAGGAGTTCACATAATAATAATAATAATTGTCACTTGGCCGGATGAACACTAAATTCTACATGCTAACTGTTAATCGAAAATGGTTACTTGATATCGTATTATTAAGATCTACATCGAGGACGTTTCATTGGTCCGGTGTCTATAAAAAGCATTCTTCAATTAGGTATCGTCTGGTGTAAATCTACTAGATTGCCAAAAAAGTATTCGCAATTATTTAGGGTATTAAAAAAAGTTAATGTTCAAGAGGGAGAAGATGGGAATATAGATTTTGCAGCTGAATAAAAAAAATATGGGGTTGATCCATAATCCAATAAATCGAGAGATTGGGTCCATTCAGCATACCCCTTACTGTAAATAGTGTACATAATCACGTAGGAGTGGAACATTAACACCTCGCAAATCACTGTCATAACTTCATCAACATAATCCCCCCCCTCCAGTAAATACACTAACTTGTTAACACTGCATGCCTTCTTGTAGAAAGTCGAAGAGGCGGTACTTCGAGAAGTCGATAAGTGCAAATATACGATGTTCTTGCCGAGGATCTACCTAAGCGACATGCTTGGCGCATCGGACAGTTCCACCGACAACCTGCCCCCGTGCTCCGCCCCCTCCACCCCCTCCCATTCCCACAACCACCAGCCCGGCTGGGGCCATCAGCGGACCTGGAGCACGAGCGTCATGCCCGACAGGAACAGCTCCTTCCTGCAGTCCTCGCAGTCGATCGCCTCGGTACCCTTCGATTCCTCTGTATAGTTTCCCGATTTTTGTTGTTGTTGTTGTTTGCGTTCCCTCTCCTTCCCACCCAGATCCATCCGCTTCTTTGGGAACAACAGATATTCATGCGACCTGAGGCCAGCATGCTACTTAATTATTTTTTCGATTCACTTCAAATCGGCCCGACCGTCGGCGGCCGATTGGAGCCGACTAGGTTCCTCGTGTAGCCGTCAGGGGTCGTTTTGATTCGAATCGTCATCGTTACCATCTTCCATCTTGTATTTATGCGAAGGTCCTTGGTCTGTTTCCATCATGAGTATCTGTTACAAATGTGTTGTCAAAGTTTTGTTGTTGTGGCCCCCATATTTTTTGTTTCCGATAGTCTTAATTGAAACCCCTTTTTTCCGGTTGTATTGTAGAAGCTGAAATTTTTTAATAGAACACATATCTCCGTAGTTTTAACTCATGCTTTGGAATTTGTAAGATATAGAAAGAAATTGGTAATAAATTTTTCAATGATTTGGATGATTTTTTCCGCATTGAATCTTCGTTTTTTTTTAATTAACTTGAGAAACAAGCATTGGGATTAAAATGATAAATCAAAATGATCTCAAATGTCTGTAGCAATATGAGAAGTGATCTTATGAGTGATATGATAAAGATGAAGCCATGTCTTCCTTGAAATATTCTGGTACGGGTATGATTAAGACTATCTGGTTTATGCCCATGATTGAACCTCTTTTTTTTTACGTCCAAGACCTCTAATTTATCAGGTTTGTAAATAATTGTATTTATTTCATTGTTATCTCTCATTTTAACCAACTGAGCTCACACAATCCCTTATGATTCAGCGCTCAAAATTTCTCCAAAAATTAACTTGGGGGTAAAATTTTGTGTGAATTAAATTCCCGGCGTATGTTCTCATGCATTTGACCAGAGCATGAACAGTAGTTCATGCCAAGTTATTGTGGTATTGTTAAAAATTATAATAAGTCTTCGACTTTTACATATATTTTAAGAGACGAGTCCTTAGGTCAGAAGAACACTTTTTACTTTACTATTTTTTTCCAATTCGGCAACTCGGCAACTCGGCAATTATACTTGATAAAAACTTGCTTCAGGGATGAACCAGAAGAAGTTTTTATAATCGCTATAAGTTTATGTAATTGAAAAAAGATCAAGATGATTGGGAAAATATGCATATTCGGAAAACGTCGATATCGGTTTGATTGAAGTCTTGACGAGCAGTTAAGTTGCAGATGATCATTAAATTTGTTGAAAAAAAAAACCTCACTATCAAATACACCCTGTATATAGCCATTAAGATCCCACCATGTGAAGTGCCACAGATATAGCTGTGAAATTCAAAAAATTGGTTACTTTGACCGAATGCAACTATTTCTGAAAGATTCATAGATGTGTAGTGTCACATATTTAGCTAGTTATTCTGAAGGTTATTTTGTTGTTCCAGGGGTGGCACTGCTCATTATGAAAACAGAGTTGTATTCAGCCAAAGTACCCAATTTTTCAAATTTCACTGATACTTTTTAACACGTTGACGGACAGTTGCGTCTATAGCCGTCAAGTCATTTAAGCAGAAAGAGTAAAACTATACTTCTAATATTCTAAAAATTACAAAAACATATATTGTCAATTTTCGAATTTCACTTGTTTCTACTGTCCGTCAACGTGTTAATTAACATCAAATTACTAGAAAATGTACTTTGATCTTACAAAACGTTCAAATATTCATTAGATTGAGTACAACTTAGTTTCAAGAGTTGGGTTCTTTAAATTTTTGGTATTTCTATAGTACGTAGTGGTCATAATGAGAAAACTGGAAGACGTGGGTGATATCTTGTGCTCGAAAAAGATTCATCAAATAAATAAAAAACTATATTCCGAAGTTCATCCCATTCGTTAAAACCGTTGTGAGATAAAACTAAAAATAACATTTTTTTATGGTTTTTCAACATCCTGTATCTTTTGAAAAGAACCGATTCGGAAAAAATGGTAAAGAAAAAAGTGTTTCTTTCGACCTCAAGAATCTACTGTTGAAATATTTGTACTAGTCAAAGACTCACCCTGTATACTAACATCATTTACAGATTCATGCAATCCACGCAGAACAAAATGCAAGTGACAAATTACAAATTTAACATGGTGTCATATCACGATAGTGGTCACTTGGGTTGAATGTCTATACATGCAGAAAATGACGAGAAATATACTAGTATTTTTTTCGTTGTTAGTGTCAACGCTTCCACTTAGCTTACCTAGAAGCCGACCGAATTTCTAACAGAATTGAATTTGGTCAAGAATTCTTCATCAATGAGTCCAACCCAATCTCGGTTCGATACATTTTCTTCTAAAATTAGCAATGTGGCGAAAATCATAACTCTCTCGTTTCGAGGAACAAAAACTGCCACCATTTTTTTATAGCTGAAAAATAAATGTGAGGTCAGTTGGTTATGTCCGTTTCAACATCATCGAATTCCTCATTTAACCGATATTTCCGATGCTACATGCTCCATTTGTTTCAGAAATTGGAGGAGACGTTCAGTCAACAAATGGAAGAGCAAGAACGGGTGTTCGGTCCAGTGGGTCCCATTAGCTACCCGCATGATTTCACCGAGAACAGTCAAGAATCTAGATTTAACAATATGGGCTCCACCAGGAGCAGTCTGTCTTCTATGTCGGAAGGCTATTAGTCCAGTTCTTTTGTATAAAATGCTGTGCCTCTGGTTGATCGAAGTGTACATAATTACATATACAGACTGAGTAATATAAAATATTTAAAAGAGAGGTTTATATATATATATATTATGAGTAAATATTATACATACGTTATAATAGGCTAAGTATGTACTGAATCACCGCAAAATCAGTTTTTCGATTAGCAGACTGATTGATGTTCTGTCAGAGGGTGTCTTTAGTGATTTTATCGATATGCAATTGAGAATTGATCATTTTCATGAGACGACCTAGAATTGTTCCAATTATACCGTATAAAATTTTCAAAAATCCCTCATAAAGACATCCTCCTTATACATAGGTAGATAAATGAATTTTCCACCATTAATTTTATAGTTATATACCGTTAGATGTATTTTTCCAGTGGTTCAACAATTTCGCAAAAAAAGGTTTATAATGCCTATAGTCGATGGAATCTGAGAGCGACATTCCGACATTGTTACCTCTTCATGTTCGATGTTATCTTGATGCTTTTATTGAATGAAAATGCCTCGCATTTTTCACATCCATGATCCTCGGTTCAAGTTAGAACAGGACAAAAAATTATCACCTAGCTAGCTCGTCATGATTTTCTTAAGCGGCTTTTGCTACAGGACTTCCTGGGGGGTTAGACGGTGTTGGATTTTTTGTCATGTGACTTCTTGTCCCTGAGGATGTAGATAGAGACGAAACTTCGCGAGCTTTTCCTGATTTTATCTAGAGAAAACTTTTGGCTCTTAGGTTTCTTTTATAATGCTTCTATCGACCTAACCAGTCGTATCGTCTTATTTGGGCTTAGTTAGTCCGATTCTGAAGGTTGCCATATTTTATTATTATTCTTACGAATTTGTTGTTGAAATTCAATTCGAGCGACTACGTTTCCGAGTATTAGATCTGCAAATATTTAGAGAATTCTGTCCATTAATCTATATATAAAAGTTTGATGCGATCTGTAACATAACATTTTGTTTTTTTTTGTGAACTACTTACTAATTTTTGTTTTATTTATACATATCCTGAAAAACAATTAAAATTTACAAGGTCTTAAGTCTTTTTTCTTGACATGTATTCATTAACCAAGTCAACGATCTATTTTTCGCGCTTTCTTTACCTTTTGTCCAAATGTCTGTAATTTTCAAATTTTTATCTGATCTTATAATAGTGTCCAGTGCTACTAGTTTCAGATTTTATCGATCGATATTGCAATAAAAATCCAATTGCAGCAATTGAATTACTAGGGTTGAAATACTCGAATTGTGGGTAGCTTTCGATCGATGATTAAAGGTGAAATAATTCTGATAATTTGGGTTCAAAAAAGGGAATCAGAAAAAAACTTAATCCACAATCCTTTACTGATTTAGTACAAGGCACTGGGTAAGTATACAGTCGACAACTTTCAAATTAACCCTGTGAGTAATTCACAGCAGTAGGTGAAGAATAATGGATTCAAAAGTTTTTTATTATGCCATACCATCAAGTTGATGCTGTTGATGGAAATTCGATAGTGCTGCCCGATTATGAAGAGAGAAACTATCCATTTCATATAAATTTATGTATATGCATTGCTATTTATGTGAGAAGTTGTTTTTTACTTATTTGTTCTACTAGTTCTTCACTTATCCATGATAAAAACTGTATAATTTCACGAAATAAAGAAAGATATTGAAAAAACGGACGTTTTATTCTCAAAAATTACCCCAGCAATGACTACAGTTCGAAAAACGAACGTGTCTAGAGTAAAATAGAGACGCCCTGAAAATTCAGAAATAGGCAACACATAATACACAATAATGTATGTTCGGTTGCCTACCGCATGGATCAGGCGCTGCTCCGTATACCTCCTCGCTCTCCTGTGATCCTAATACGAAATCCAAATTTTCTAAGATTTGTACCTCAAGAATTGCACAAAAATCGAATTTTGTATCAGGATCACATGAGAGCGAGGAGGTATCCGGAGTATCAGGAGGCCCCTTAAAAATTCGGAAATAGGCAACACACAATACACCATGCGTGTATGCTTGGTTGCCTACAACACGGATCAGGCGCTGCTCCGGATACCTCCTCGCTCTCCTGTGATCCTAATACAAAATCCGAATTTTGTATAATTTTTGGGTCATGAATCTCCGAAAACTTGGATATTGTATTAGGATCACAGGAGAGCGAGGAGGTATCCGGAGCAGCGCCTGATCCGCGTGGTAGGCAATCAAGCATACACGCATGGTGTATTGTGTGTTGCCTATTTCCGAATTTTTAAGGGGCCTCCTGATACTCCGGATACCTCCTCGCTCTCATGTGATCCTGATACAAAATTCGATTTTTGTGTAATTCTCGAGGTACAAATCTTAGAAAATTTGGATTTTGTATAAGGATCACAGGAGAGCGAGGAGGTATACGGAGCAGCGCCTGATCCATGCGGTAGGCAACCAAACATACATTATTGTGTATTATGTGTTGCCTATTTCTGAATTTTCAGGGCGTCTGTATTTTACTCTAGACACGTTCGTTTTTCGAACTGTAGTCATTGCTGGGGTAATTTTTGAGAATAAAACGTTCGTTTTTTCAATATCTTTCTTTATTTCGTGAAATTATACAGTTTTTATCATAGATAAGTGAAGAACTAGTAGAATAAATAAGTAAAAAACAACTTCTCACATAAATAGCAATGCATATACATAAACTTATATGAAATAGAAGAAAGAGTTCTATAACTGAATGAGTTCTTGTGGATAGTTTCTTTCTTCATAATCGGGCAGCACTATCGAATTTCCATCAACAGCATCAACTTGATTGGCTCCTGTGAAACAAAATTTCACAATTAATCATACGATTTCATATCAGAATTGATAAAAATATTTCATGAATGCATTCTTTCGGTTATGTTCTTTTCATGTCTGAGCTCAGTTTTGACGAAAAAAATAATTTCAGCCGCTATGGCCTACCAAAAATCCCGACCTTCAAAAGGGCATAAAACGAAAAATAAGTCACTTGAAGAAGAACGGATTGCAGTTTCTGATAGAGCAGACTCTAATCAATCTATATTCTGAATTTCAAAACGATACGAAGAAAAAAGTATTTTCGCCGAAAATTTTTCATGATGTATAACCTTGCGTTTTTTTCGATCGAAATCGAAAATCCAACTTTTAGATATTGAAGTGTCGTACATGTTTTCTGGATATTTCGAGATCTCTGATTCCAAATCTTAGCTCAGTTTTGACGAAAAACATTTAGTTTGGCTGTTTTTGCTATTGAGCTCTTTTTCTGCCCTCGACAACCAGTACCTGCATCTGCACATACAAAGTTAGTAGGGCTGATGTATATGATGACCTATGGCGGTATTTTCTCGGCGCTTTCCAACAACTTTCTTCGTTCAAAATCTCTACCCTCCATATACCAATGTCTTACAAAGACCATTTGTTTCTTCCCTCAATTTGGGAATTTTTAATAGTATTTTAGACCCATTGTCTAATTAGGCCTGGTGAGCCCAGATATTCCATATACAGGCAATTCTATCACAATTTTTTTACAAGAGAGCGGCATCATTAGCTCTGTTCCTATCCATACTCGCCCACAGAATTACAGTTATCTTTCGAATTGAAAACCCATAGACTAATAAAAGGCTATGTGAAATTATTTGTTTTCTGTGGTGAAAATCCATTGAACTCTATGGTTTCCCATAGAGTTCAATGTGAAAACCAAAGATTATGTTCTGTGGTAGTGGTACATAACCTCAAAGAAAACTAACCTAACCTAACTCAAAGATAAAGATAGAGATAGAGATGTTGGGACTTGGGAGGCAGAGGTAAATATTTGGAATGGTTTCATATTTGAAGATATGTGTTTGTCATTTTCTAGCTTGTCTGTAGATCAATTCAGAACAAACTTCTTATGAAACAGTATTGAATTGTGATTATTTCCCAATGGCAAAACAAGTTAAGGTTGGCAAAAAAATCAAAGGATCTAAAGGTAGATATCATTTTAAGCTTTTTCTTATCTGAATTGTCAAGGGTGAAAGTTCATCCTTTTTATGTTTTGCAGATGTCACAATTTATGATTTCGCCAATTCACCACAAACAACTAATCGACCTAAGAAATCTGAAGTCAGCATAACAAACGTGGTCAAAAACGAATTAGAAATAAAGGAACACTGGTATAGCGATGATGAAGATGAGGAAACTGATAAAAAATCTCCACAATGCAAGAAAAAGGGGAAACCTAAAAACGAGAAGAAAGATGAGGAGACTGGTGTGAATTACCCAGTCGATATATGGTTTTTGATATCCAATCATATAAGACCAGAAGATGTTGGGAGATTTGCAGCAATATGTAAAGCTTCCTATGCTGTTGTACAAAGTGCGCTGTTCTGGAAATGCCTCTACAAGAGATATTATAATAAGGAATGCTTAACACTAGATTTCCAACCAGAATGTGTATTGAGGCATTATGGTCTTAGAACAGCTGTAATAAGAGCATTGTATCTTATGTATCCGCCTCTTGTCAAAAGAACAAGACAAGCCCTTTTAGGAATAACGCATCCAGATGTTTTGTTAGGAATGACCTGTGTAGGAGTAATGTCGAAAACTGAGGGCAAAAATGGGATTCAATTCTTATGCTATTACTTTAAATTCAAGAGGAACACTGCGATATCATTTGAAACTAACAAAACAAAGGAAGAGTCTCTTATTGATTTGCTGAATGACATCAATGCAAATCCAGAGGAAGATCACTGTATACTTCTTGCAATATCAAATGAACAAATCTGCTTTCCGCCTATCCTTGGTCAAACTTTGAAACATGTTTCAGTTTCACTATCTAAAGGATTCTGTAATAACCGGTTGCAACTTGTTTTTGGAAATGCGCTCGATAATTTTACAACAAGAGGTAATCTTATGAATGGAAATACTATTGTATTAGATCCTGTATCAAATATTTCAATTCTCAATTGGTGGCACCCAATGTATATTAAAAGTAATAATATACCAAGTCTTGACGAGTAATGACTTAATTTTACAAATTTCTTATATTTTGTTAGTATTCTTTCAGCACTAGAGTATTATTTTTATATTAAATGATATGTAAAAAATTAAATTTCAAGGATACTGATAAAAATAGTCCCCCTCCAAATTTTCCACTATGAAGAAATGGATGCAAAAAGAATAGAAGCACTACTGGACAGAAATGATGCATTGTTTTTTCATTTTCAAGACTTTTGAAATCTTTTACTTTTCATATGTTGTTAAATTCAATGTTGAACTGAAAAATATGGTACAATAGAACATTCAATAAAAGTATAAAAACCTGTAAACTTGTTTAATTCATTATGTTTAATCATTTCCTGTTAGCATTTTCGAATTTTATTGAAAAAATTTTTGAACTTTTTTAACGAAATTAGTTCAGATACATAACATCCCTCAGTATAAAACTCAACAAATGCTAATTTATGAATCGAACTAGCTAGCCATCTCCACTCGGAATATGAAATGAACTGAACAGCAAATATTACAGAGTTATCTTTGCTGAACAGTAGCCCATGGTTTTGGTCTTATTTGACCTCGTCAGAGCAACATGACTCACACCTCGTGGAATGAATTGTTTATTCGATGTCAGTAGCGACACCTGACAAAGAAAACGAGGATCAAGTCAATTTTCCTTCTAAATCCCCCAAACAAAACAAAAAATTAGTGACGTATATTGATTTTTTTCAAACAATCGTTCTGTTAATTAGTTAAAAGAACGATACTATGAAAAATTTCATACTACTATCACAGCCGTAGTTTAGGAGGCTGTGGTATTTAAGTATTCAATATGCATTACCAAACGAAGAATCAGTGGCGTACACAATTTCTATTCAAACAATCCTTTTGGCAATTTTCATATAATACATCAACAGTTAAAAATTTAACGCATTTAAACTTAGTCGTCTACTTCTACGTATTTGATGTTAATAAAGAGCTCGAAAAGACTTATCTATTTTTTAACAAATACCTACATTCTTCCCAACAATAATATTGACAAAACTTTGTCTCCATAGTAACTTTCTGATGTCATTTATGAGTGAGCAAATCATTTTTGATTATTTAATGTCACAACTCCACAAATGGCCGAAAGAATAATTCCATCAAGTAACACTTTAGTGAAATATGAAAACCCTACGTTGGTAACCAAACATGAAGAACGCAAAAAAGTGAGAAATTTTTAAAATGTACTAAAACGGTTTTTCCCGTTTAAAATCGAAATTAAATTTTGTTCTCT
Source organism: Coccinella septempunctata (assembly GCF_907165205.1). Lineage (NCBI taxonomy): Eukaryota > Metazoa > Arthropoda > Insecta > Coleoptera > Coccinellidae > Coccinella > Coccinella septempunctata. The sequence continues at coordinate 22,498,115 of NC_058196.1, forward strand.
GTGTGGTGTTAACTTCTAGGATTGCAGGAAAAAGGTCGGGACGAATCACCAACTAAGGGTAAAGCAGTATCAGCTGGAACGGATGCCAAAAGAGAAACGGAAGAGATACTGAACACAATTTTACCACCTTTAGAATGGGAAGAAGACGGACAAATGTGGAGGCAACAGGTTTCCACAAACCCTGCCACAAGATTAGAAGTAGTCAATTTACAAGAACAATTAGATATGAGGTTACAGCAGAGACAGGTATGCAGTCACGCATTTTGTTGCATCAGTTCAGTTCGTTGAGAGATGAACTCCACCAAAATCTCTAGGTACCATATTTGGAGGATATAACAATAAATATATCCAGTTTGGTTTTCGTCCAATAATATAATAAAAAACTTGTCAGGAATGAGGACAATACTTTAATTTGTCCTGCAAGTCTTTATGAAATATTATTGCCTATTTGATGTTTTCTCGAAAACTGGATATTCTTGAGGTTGGTTTCAGAGACTGTCCATGGAGCTCGATGCAGCCGTTCAGTCTTGACGATTATTTAATTGATTCCATCTTCTTTTGTGCCAAAATGTCGTTTATCTAATGAATTAGTCACTGGAAGAGGTTTTCACAAGTTGGTCAAATTAGTGAAAGAGAAGTGCACATAGCCTTATTTTAAAATAGCTACGTCAATGCGCGCTTGTGTTACATAGCATGTGACAACAACCGAGTTGGCAGAACTCTATTGCGTCCCCTTTCTATACCTCCTATGATTCTGAACTGCATAACCAATATCTTTCGATGTATGATATTAAAAAAAATACTTTCGCGCAGGCCAGAGAAACGGGCATCTGTCCAGTTCGTAGGGAGCTATACACCCAATGCTTCGACGAAATAATTCGACAAGTGACGATAAATTGCGCCGAGAGAGGTCTCCTCCTGTTGCGGGTGAGGGACGAGATGCGCATGACCATAGAGGCGTACCAAGCCCTCTATTGCAGCAGCATCGCATTCGGCATGCGCAAAGCGCTCCAAGCCGAACAGGGAAAATCCGATCTGGAGGCGCAGGTAGAGCAACTGAAAAACGAGAAACTGGAGCTGGAACACCAGATCGTCGAGCTGAAACAGAGGGCGGAGCAGGCCGACAGACGGGCTGCCGAAACAAGGATGGCCGAAGAGAGGAAACACACGGAGGAGATAGCGTTCTTGAAGAAGACGAACATGCAGTTGAAGGTTTGTGTTTGACCCATATCGTCTTCTTGTAAAATGACAATTTTCACTTGACACGAATACAATGTCAATCGATCTTAACCTCAAAGAACTATCGAGATGATCAATTCGTTCATTTTAGTGATCTGGTTGACAAATTCAATTGGTTTTTAACAGTAGAATATTTCGATAAAAGAAATATGGTTTCCCTGTGAAATAAGGAAGTATTATTCTCAGTTCAATCAACCTTCAGAACGATATCAACATAACTTACCCTTAGACCTCGTTACCTGTCAGATGGCGTTGTCTTCCAATCCTCCACTAGCATTCAATTAGGTCCTTTTTTCATCTTGGTGAGAGTAACGTTGTTCTGACGGGGTCAAATAATACCGCATATACTCTTCTTAGATGGAATGGTATTTCTGTTGATACTCTGAGTGATGGCGGTTGGCTAGTTCTATTCGCATGGTATCATTGGTTGATTCGAATCATCCGATGATGTCTGAATTAATTTTGTTAATCTTACCTTATTCTGTTCAATTTTCAGACTCAACTGGAAGGAATCATAGCACCGAAGAAATAAGAAGGAATAAAACGAGAAGACGATTGTATTTATATATTAAAATTTAAGTCTCTCTCCAAAGCATTTTTATATTGTCTGTTATCGTATAAAATAAATAGTATAAACCACCTTATAATATGAACAATTTTATATAAAATATAAATTTCTCGATTATAAATGAAAAAGCTTTGGACCTTATTAACTACAACTAATTACAGATTTATTTAAAAAATACATGAATTATGTAAATACTCTGTACAGGAATACAATGATGATATTCATCATAAAATTATCAATAAAACCCATCCACCATAAGAATCTTAACACCATTTCGAAAAGTAACATGGAATTCTCACATACTGAACTTTACAGTACCTTTCAGTGTTGTTTCCCTTTCTTTGATCTTTTTCTCTTCTTTTTTTTGTTTGCGTTTGTTGTATTTTCGTCAAGTGTTCTTTCTTCAGTATTGGTGGGAGTTGGTGGCTCGGAAACAGTGTCATCATCTACGTCATTATCATTTTCTTCTTTGATATTGTTATTATTATTACCATTATATGTAAGGTCCAATTCTAGGTCAGAAGGTTTTGTCAATTCCAAAGAAATAATTTTTTCCCTGACAGTTTCAACCTGTATGAGAAAAATCGCTTGGAATTACAAAACAGTACCATAACATCATGTACAAAATAAATATACAATAACTCTTTGTTTTAATTGTTACATTTCGTGAAAAATCTGAATAAGGAAATACATAGTTACATAGGTTTCGAATCTTTTGCGAATATTAAGCTGAAAGATAATTGTACTTATTCAAAATGCCTTTGAAAGCATGCAAAAAAAAGGTCGAAAAAAGAATGTGCAGTAGTTTTATCGTATTAGTGAAGTTATCCACTCAAAAGAAAGCTGCACAAGAGAAAGCTCAAAGTTGTAATAATTAAAAAAACAGACAGATAAACTCTTTTTGATTCCAAAGATGATCGAAACCACTTGGAAGGAATTCAAAGTTATATACATTAAACAAAATTGAAAGTAATCCATTCAATAGACATTAGATATAAAGCCAATTATTTGTCAGTCTTTATGACACGAAGAAATGTTATAATGGTCTTAAAAATCCACCGCGTGCTCAAAAATTGAAGTGGATAATATTTGTGTACATGTAAGAAAATATAAATTGAAATAAAAAACGATTTTGTATAGGTACGGATGTATTAAGTTAGTTGTCTACATATGGTTAACCTGAAATGGTTGAAGTGAGCAAAACTGCTTTAGAGCGACAACGTACTAGAGGAATGAACTCATCAAAGATTTCACATGATGAAGTCTGCAGGCTTAAAGAGGTTCCTTCTGTTAGAAAGACCTTGAAATCAAGATATGTACAGCAATACTGAAACAATAAGTTTACTGTCGAATGTCCACTTCAATTTTTTGGCAGTGTACAAATTTGGACCAATTCATGATGCAAACATGTCTGAATCTTGAAAAAGATGTTATGAAATACTCATACCGCACTTCTTCTTGCCATAAAAAACCCCTAGACTACATAGAAACGTGTTAAAAGAGACTAACCATAGTGCAAAACATGTCATGCTGAATGGGTCAATCAATCCAATCTATACCTCTTTCTCGATAAGTTTTTCCACATATTCAACAGTCCTAACTCTCGTCTCTCCCGTCGTTTCATCGACGAATTCCTCGGTTTTCTGGATCACCCGCTCGTCCAGCACTTTTTCGCTCTCCCTGACCACCAGGTCCCGCTCCGCTTTGCTTCGTACAGCAAGCTTTGGGAAATCCGCACTTGATGGCTTCAACTTGACATTGCATGCAACGATGCCATTGGTGTTAGTGGAAGGACCATTGGAGGCCTGGACATGTGCAAGGTCCAGTACGGAGTTAGTTAATGAATGCGGTTAGTTACATAAAATGGAGGAAAGTCAGTAATAAAAGTGCCTCAGCAAATATCTGGCGATCGACGCTTGCTAGGATATTTGTGTGATTTATTCTGTTAATTATAGCGAATGGTTTTTCAAATTTTTTCGAAGGCGATCCGCTAAGCCGAGTTGGAATCAAACTGGCCTCACATATGTACGGGTGAACCAACAGTTCTCCTCTAAACTCATTATAACAAGCTTCACCTTAAATGGATAAAAGCTTACATACTACCCATGGGTGAGTAGTTGACTTCTACATATATTTCAATAGCAGATAGGCTGTAGAAAAATGTTTTTGGCGAGATAACTCTCCGGAATAATGATATCACTAACAATAACATGTTAATTTAAGTATTGGCAACGTTCTTAAGAATTTTTACAAAGACTGAAAGAAAAAATGGAAGAATACTTTGATTTTCGAAAAATTAGCTGTGAGTTTATACAGCATCAGAAGCTACCTTTTGTTACCAGATATTGAGCTGCGTCTAGATTTCCAAGGCTTGCTTGGATGTCAATAATTTTTGAACCGAGTATACTCCATTCAAAGGAGTGGACTTTGAAGTCCAGACGTAGCTTAATATTACAAGAAAAGAGTAAAAATTTCTGTAATTCAAATTATATTAGGAGAAAATATGAATATTAACTGGAAAAGTGTTTAAACTGAAGAAATACTCAAATCAAAGCAAATTAATTCAGGAATTTATATAATTATTTTCTCAATTTGTTCGATTACAGTACAAAATTCAAAATATCTTCTGTCATACACGTCATAGGTCTTTGGTCAGGGTTTATTCCAAATATTTGAATTCCGCAACTGAAAATATTACTGAATGGTTCATTACTACAATATATTAATATATTTTCGTTTTTCAATAGCCGCCCGAGATTTTAATAATTCTTGAACAGGGTAGGTATACAGGATGTTCCAAATGAAGTCGGCATTATTATTGCAAACTCCGTTATTATTAATGCTACGAATTAGGTTAAATGGGCAAACTAGTATCATTTTTAATGGCCCTCTCAATGCCAAAAATAAAAACAAAATTGACAGTCGCATTTTCAAAATATTTCATAAAATTAAATTTTTTTAAATGAAACACCCTATATTTTATCATGCATTTCGATTCGTAATAACATTTTTTAAAACAAAGCTCATATCACATTTCTTCCTAAAGTTGAAAATAGCGACTTATGTGGAATTATTCATTTCATACCACTACAAAAAATTCCTTTGTTTTGGCGAATAAAATTTCATGATTGTCTAAACACCCAATTTTGGTATTTATACGAAGGACAATATTGCTTTGAGTATTTGGGCAATCATGAGGTTTTATTCGCCAAAATAAAGAAATTTTTTGTACTAGTGAATGAAATAAATATTTTCAGTCGCTTGTTTTCAACTTTAGGAAGAAAGGTGATACGAACTTTGTTGTTGAGAATGTGATAACGAATCGAAATGCATGATAAAAGTGTTCCATTTAAAAAAATATCATTTTATGAAATATTTTGAAAACGCAACTGTCCATTTTTGTTTGTTTTCGGCATCGAGAAGACTATTGAAAATGCTACTAGTTTGTCCATTTAACCGAATTCGCAGCATCAATAATAACGGAGTTGGCAATGGTGCCGAGTTAATTTGGAACACCTGTATACGTAATACGTAATACATAACCGTAAAACATTCTCCTTCTTCTTCTCTTATCTTTCAAGTTATGAACCTAACTGGCGCCATCTATACCATACAGATGCGTAGTGTCATAGATTTCGTTACCTTGTTATTCTGACTGGGAACCTGAACTTGTCAGTCTGAGGTTTTCAGGGGTGGTATAGCTCATTGTAAAAGTAGGTAAAGTAGGAAAAGATGGTAAGGATAAAAGTATGTAAAAGTTCTTTTGACCTCAAAAATCTGCTATTGAAATATATGTACAAGTCAAAGACACACCCTATATTCCTATATGTATATACAGAAATATCATGATAAATCAGATAATGTTCCTAGAAGATTTCAATGTAACCATATTGGAGATATAAGGATATAAGGAATCTTCTATTAAATTTCAACAGTCTGTATTTTGAACGAGGCCTCTTTTGGATAATAGTGAATGAAAAAAATTCTCAATAAATCCAATTTCAACAGATAAAAATAATAATTCGGCTATATGATATGAACGTTTTATTGAAACTGAAGAGTTACGGCGATAAGGTGCTGCAATAGTTTCGGAAAAACTTTGAATAATAGATAAATTATTGAACGAAGTATATCTTTGTAATGACCGATGAATTTTTTTCAATCTGTTGATAGCTGCGAAACATTTGAAATTGTGCATCTCAATGAGCAAAATTAGAATTTAATACACCTGACCTGAATTAAATAACAGTGTCAACTCATATTAGCAAAGCAATGACGGCTTAGCAAACCTTAAAACAGAAATTATCAGAAATCCGCCTCAACAATTGAGCTTATATTTATTTTCTTCGTTATAAGAATTCATATTGGTTATCTTTGCTTCAATCATCAGCTATTACACTGAGATTTGAATAAACTAATTCAGAATTATTCAATAGAATAATTTTACAGTATGCATATAAACCTGAAATTACTCTTCGAAATACTGGCATAAATGTTTCTCGACAATTGCCAACCTAATGTGCTGAAATAAATAGACTGTGATCATTATTCAAGATAAGTGCGTTTTTTTCGATTCGTGTACAGCCCAAAACGATATTAATGACATTAATGTTTTTACAGAAAATTAAAAGAATAAAGATATGTTCAGAATGGTTTCGGTGACATGAAAGCGACTGATCTGTAATTCGAACGCTGCGCCTGTAAACGAAAGACAAAATACCTTGAATATTTGCTTCGGCGGAATGTTTCATGAATTACTAAATAAAAGGTACATACTCAATCTCACAACCCTCGTTAGTAAATACAGGTTAAAACAACTAAAACGTTTCTTTTTGCTCAATATAGACACTTACGTCTTCTTTGTGACCATCGGAATTATTAGTGACCACTTCGTTGGCGTCCACCATATCGGTCATCGATTTGATGACCATTTGGGCCTGGATGGCGTCTTGTTCGAGCGACTTCAATCGCGCCGCTCGCCACGCGGCCCTCTTCTCCGCCTTCTTCTGTCTAGATTCAGCCGGCGAGAGGTTTGCCTCATCCTCGTCAGTCAGAAGACCACTCTCTCTGAGTTGGTCTTTGTGACGTCGTTCGGCTTTGGCCGTCCTGACTATTCCTATCACGCTGGACGGCCTGGAAAAGGATCAGAATGATAATTCGTTCTTTAAAAAAGGATCTTGATTGATGCACCTACCTCGTGTTCGAAGATCCCACAGAGTCGTTATCTGAGTGATCTGCCGAGTTGACGTGCAGATTATTCAGATCTCTGGCGATCAGCTTGTCCTCCTCGGCTCTCAATTTTTCCAATTCGTCAGCGCTCAAGTAACTGAATACTTTTTCTGAAATAGGAAAAAAGCTTTCAGACGTTGTTAGTTGTTCAAGCAGTTTTGGAGGCTTCTTCGGAGCAAACATTTGAAGGAGTATGTTTGATACCTTTTGAAACATATCAATTTTGAATTTTTTTACTATTTCCTTTTAAATCATCATCTCAGTTAACAAAACTGTATACAGTATACAGGGTGAGTCTTTGACTCGTAAAAATATTTCAACAGTAGATTCTTGAGGTCAAAAGAAACACTTTCTTCATATATCATTTTTCCCGATTCGGCTCGGTTCAAAGATACAGGCTGTTGAAAAAAATACTTTTAGTTCTATCTCACAAACGGTTTAATCGAATGAAATGAATTTTGGAATATAGTTTTTCATTTATTTGATGAATCTCGAACACAAGATATCACCCACGTCTTCCAGTTTTCTCATTATGAACATTACGTACCATAAACATACCAAAAATTCAAAGAACTTAGCTCTTGAAACTAAGTTAGACGCCGTCTAATGAATATTTGAACGTTTTGTAAAATAAACGTATTCTTCATATATTCATGTATAATGCGACGTTTTCGAATAATTTGATGTTCAAAAATTAATAAGTACCAGTGAAATTTAAAAATTTTTGTACTTTGGCTGAATAAAACTCTGTTCAAAAGGTCCACAGATAGTGTCATAGATTTAGCTTGTTTTTCTGAAGGATATTTTGTTTCTTCAGAGGTGGCACAGCTCATTATGAAATATAAAGACATTAAAATTTTTATCAGGTCCTAATCGGAAAAAAGTGTTTCTTTTGACCTCAATAATCTACTATAAAAATATTTGTACGAGTCAAAGACCCTATATCTGTATGTGCGTCAGCATGAGTCTTTGAATTGAACATATAATTCATGAGGTCAAAATAAACACAGCTCTTTGAAAGTGAATTCTTTATATTTTCTCGTATAATGCGCCGTTTTCGAGTAATTTGATATTAAAAAATATCTGTGAAATTCGAAAAATTGGGCACTTTGGCTGAATTCACCGCTGTTCAAAAGATCTAGAGGATTAACCTTAAAACATAGTACATTACAGTGAAGTGTCTTAGATTTAGGTTGGTTATTCCTGAAGAGAATTTGTTGCCATTATAAGGCTTGTTCGTAGAGTGGTTCACAACGGTTGTGATCTGTATAGAGCAAGCGCAATTCCATTTTAGGGTAGCGAAAATCCATTTGCGCTTGCTCTGTACAGTTCACAACCGTTGTGAATCACTCTACGAACAAGCCTATAGTTTTCTACGTTAGTTAACCTAGTAAAGAAGAAGAACGTTAGGAGATGATATGAAATGAAAGGTTCAATGGGTTATATTTGAATCTGGTAACTTCCGTAAGAAATGAAATAAATGAATAATAAATTTACTGAGCTAAATTCGTTATTTTTACCGGAAATGACATACAAATCAAGAGAAGAATCGCCAAATAAATTGCAGAAACTCATTTATTGTATTATGAATACTAATTCGAAGTTTAAAATGCTATAATTAATGCTGTGAAAAACTTCAGTGTCAATTCCAGGGGTGGCATAGCTCATTATGCAAACTTAAATTGTGCATTTTTTTTTATCTAGGCCAAATCGAAAGAAATGGCAAAGGAAAAAAGTGTTTCTCTAGAATCTATTGTTAAAATATATGTACAAGTCAAAGACTAGAGCTGTTCATTATTATTCCTACTCTGAAATGTTTTTTTTTTGAGCGATACAAAACATTTACGGCTATCATAGATGTCACGTAAGGAATTATAGCATTGCCTCTACCAAATAGGGTGAGTTCTTTTTTTCAAAACTGTTGAACGAAAAATTAGTAGGGGAACATATTGAATAAAACATAAAATGAAATGAAGGAAAGAAATAACATACCTGGCTTATTGGGTTTTTGGCTTTCTTCCATGGCAGACTCGAAAAACTTCTTTCTGTCGCTCACCGATGATTTTGCGGTGTTGCTTTTCGGAGAAGTGGGGGGCTGTTGAAACAATTGAGAGTTTTAAATTCAAAACCCTTCAATGTATTGAGTGACGAAAGTCAATAAATTATCAGAGATCAAACGAAACAATTCAAAAACAAACTAACACACAAAATCAGTAAATATTGGTTTTCAATCTATTATATCATTTGAGTCAACTGATATAAATGAATTTTACGCGAATATTTTTCTGTTTATGACCCCTCTTTTTTTATATAAACGCTGCGGACTTCTTGTAGTCCTTGTACGTCCATCCTTTAGGTACTGCTTGAAAAAGGTCGGTTGTTATTGAAGCAAAAAAAAAACAATTGGAGATAATTTAGACACATATCACGCGCTGATATGAATATGGGTGTGAATCGAACTAGCCAATTTGCCATCGTAATTATCAACTACGCCACTGTAGCTGAATACTCACAGTTTTGCGAAAAAACAGAGTTATATAAAGCAACAATTATTTTACAATCTAAGACGTCACACACAGGTAAAAAACGGTACCGACATACCTTTGTTGAGGTTTCAAATATGTCATACTTTTTATTGAATATCAACGATTTAGGGCGTTTTTTTGATTGGTCTTCTGGGATATTAATCCCCGTTTCAACAACTTCTAATTGGTCCTGGCTCTGAGATCCCTTCATTGCACTTCTTCTAAGAGGAAATTTTGGTTGATTCATTCTATGCAGTGGAGGGGGACTGGTTGGTAAGGGAGGAGGGATTTTCGTTGGTGCATTTGAACTACCGATTATTTCGAAAGGTGGGGCAGTTTTCGGTAGGGGTGGGGGTGAGTCACTTCCGTTTCCTTTATAAGCATTTTTCTCCGGCGTTTTACTTTGATCCATCATGTTGGTATCGACATGCTTTTGGACGAAACCGTCATTCAATGGTGAAGTGAAGGAGATTAGTGGAGGATCGCTAAAAAAATTTTCTGTTTGGTAATTGCCATTAGCGTCTCGTTCATAATATTGATCTTCGTCGAATAGGAAAGGGTTACTGTTGTACGACTGATTAATGAATGGATTCGAGCTGAATTTCCTCTCGTAAGTTCTCCGGATGTTCGGATCTTCAGGCAATCCAACGATATTGGGATTTCTATACGGAAACGTTAAGTTGTTAGTGTAGGTCGGAATATGATGCATGTAATCAATCCCTTGGGGGTATTGATAACTGGCAAACTGGGGAATGTGTTGTTGGTTAGCTGGCGGCAACGTGTTATAAATATTAATCTCGTACTGATGAGAAGTTGGTACGTCGCGTCTATCCAAAGAATCGATACTCTTAGCGACAGAACCTTCGGAAACTTTGAAGCCCTGCCGTTTCAAACATACCTCATCACCAGGAACAAAGGATAAACTATCTTTCGACGCGTTCTGATCAGAATCGCTTGAAAAAAAGTAATCTGGAGGCGGTGGTAATATGAGGTCGTCAATCGATTTCGATTTAGTAATTTCACTTAGTTGGCTTATCTTTTCCGACCCTTTGATGATGGTCCTGGTTGAAGTTTCATCTGATTTGGCAGGTTCCGAGCTTTCAATTTGATTCCCATTAATGGACATAGCGCGGGGGGAGTATGGTTTAGGTTTTGGGGGAGGAATTGGTTTGGAGTGTCTTTTAACATCTGAAATCTCCTCTTTTGAGGTTACCTCTTCTTCAATCCCCCCAGCCACAAAGCCGTTGGGTTGTGATTCCTGTCAAAATTTGACGTTATTACTCGACCTTATTCATTCCCAAACCTTCCACCTTGAAGCTCGCAAACGCAACACAACCACAAAACAAAAACATAAAAGGAATGAGACGAACACGTTTATACCAAAAATATATTTGCCATTGAAAATCACATTGTTAAACTCCCTATCGACATAAATAAATAGACAATGTTTTATTCTGGTAACAGTCAATATAAAATTTGAGACAACGGATAATTGGCAAGGCAGCTTTTTGCCCTCTCTATATATGAAAATAAATATTTAAAACACAGTTGGGTCATCTCCTACAGAAACTATATAGTAAAACATCTTGTTTGAAGGAAAACCATCTATTTTATATCCCCTGTTTGAATGTCAAAGAACCTCTTGTCAGTTTATTGATCTTATAATGAACTGAGGGGTAAATCTATTTTTTGAAAAAACCTTTGTAACATTTCATCAAACAGATATTTCTAACAGATAAATATCTTCGGAATCATTTTTCACTTGTCATTAAAAAATTTTGAATGCTGCGGCTATATTATGATTTCTTTTTGTTTAGACATTATTTTTATATTCAAAACTTTACAATACCACAAATAGATTCGAAAATGAGTGTGACTCGGATAGGCGATGGAAAATTTTTGTTTTTAATTTTGTAAGACATCTATAGTCCATGCACTTTCATAAAAGTAGTGGGTTGGCCGTGGAATAATTTTCCTCAAGATTTTGTAACTAGAACAATTTTAGTCCAGAAGAATAACCAACATCAATTCGTTTTAAGCTTCTGCATATTTAGGGTCAATAATTAAATATATTTAAACAATGACCTCTTCTGCCTTCTATGCAAATAACTATATAATTATTCCCTTTGATCAGTTTATATAAACGTTAATTATGTTCATCACTTATTATCGAACTATTTTATTTCTCGAAGTTAATTTACTTTGTGAGTAAAACATTATTACTAAGACGGACAACATAGCGCTGATTTAAAACTAAAAATGTTTTCAAAATCATCATAACTTTACATTTTGGTAATCTACAGTGTGATATTTCAAATTTTCAAGATCAACCGACTACCTTTATGAAAGTGAATGGACTTTAAAATTCCCAACAATATACATAAATTAATTGCAATCTACGCTTTCAGCTTCCAACAAAAATTAATCTTCAATGAAAAATAGGACAAGAATTGTCGATTTTCATGTTAATTCTTTGAAAGTATGATGAGTGACACTTATTTATACTCACAACTTTTATTTTTATTTCATTTTCGGAATTGATGTTGATTGCCCATCAATCAACAGACCCTTGTGCTATTTTTCGAGCCCTAATAAAATCATTCAATTGGTTCGAACGTAAAAATGCATAACCTCGACTAAAATTATGATTGGCAGTCATACCTATACAATCTTCTGATAAAAATTTGGTACTTTTGATATGGATGAACTTACTCGATTTAATAGTAACAATTGGATTCCTATTATTTAGAACATATAAGCCACTGAACACGAGACATCAAAACTGACGGCTTGTTATTGTTATTACTTATTTATTTACAACTGTTAGTAATGTCCTGCTGAATATGAGCACCACATTTTATTTCATTTCCTATACAGTTAAAGATCTTGCGATTCTGCTACTGAAAATGAGTTACGCTGAAGTTTTTATTACAACATTATTCAATTGTGATAAATTTCTATCTATGATAATATTGAATGGAAGAATAACAGAATGAACCTTGGAAGTATAAGAATTACAGCGTGAATAAACTCTTGTGAGTACTCAGTAACATCGATATATTCCTGACTTAAAAGTAGCACCTATTTCAGCCCCCTAAGTCGAACTTTTGAAATGTTCCGTCTCAGACTGTAGGCTTGGTTAGTTGTGCTGAAGGAAATAACTTTTCGGAAGAATATCATGGAAAAAGTGAAGTTTGAATTAATCTGCAGCAAAATCACATCCACTCAACATTAATTACTAACCTCAACATCATTTAAGTCATTTATTTTACAGCAAAATTTCACTAGACAGTTTTTGTTATGGTGAAGACGTCTTCACACTCTGCAATAGAGAAAAATATCGTTTTCATTTGATTTTTTGTTGGTAAACAACATGCCCATGCCTTGACACTAATCCATGCTGGTACAGCAAGATTCCTTCGGGTTCATTAATTTAATTAAAGAAATTGGGAACGGTGTAACATGCTAAAAATGCCAAAATCACCTCATCGGTGAAGAAGAGGGTTAAATAGATTTCCCCCTCGTTCATTACGAATATAGATAAGCCAGTTCCTTGTAGACTCAAAGGGTTGAAGCACAGAAAGAAATTTCAATTAGATTCTGCGATTTTATTGTATACTAGTTGACACGGCCAACTTCGTTCTGCTTTGAAGATATGAGATGCTGTATCAACTCAGCTTTGTTTTTATTTTCAAGCAGGATAAGAAAAAAGTAAAATAAATATATAAAGATAAATATAGAAGTTTCATCAAGCTTCATGTAAGTGGTTATTGTTGCAAGACCCTTTTTTACTGGTTTGAAATTGGTATCTTGTCATGGATGACATTTTCAGTTTTGTTTTCAGATGAGAGAATAAACAGAGCAGATGATTGGCCGATAAATTAACATGAAAAAGTTCGGAGTCAGTAATTCAAAATACACAATAATTGCATTTGCATTTGTTGCTTCAAAAGCTCGACGTATACAGCGCACTCTAATGGCATTATCTGAATAAATGACAGAATGAAAGTTCTTCAAAAGCCCTTTATGTCATGAAATTTCTCGTATGCTTTTATTGGAAGACTTAAATCATACCTGGACTCAGAAATCGCCATATTTTTATAATAACCGGGCTGTAGCCAAATCTGACAAATCGGAGAATTGAAATTCCGAACGAACAGTCAAGCAGTCTTTTATACAGGTTAAGTCATCAGTGCTCGATAAGACGATAACTCTTAGATATTTTGAGCTAGGAGAATGATCCAATCTTTGATTGAATCGACTTTAATTTGCGCATAAGCTAAAATTATTTCAGACTTTATAGGGTGAAAATAGTTTCAGCTTATGCGCCAATTAAAATCGATTCTGCCAAAGTTTGAATCATTCGCATAGTCCAAAATTTTCAACAGTTATCGACCGATCGAGAACTGTTGACTCACCCTGTATATACGGCATACATGCTCGAGTTCATAACTGTTTCTTGATGTGAAGAGGGGATAAGGAACCATTCAAACACAGGGATAGATAATGTTTTTTATGGAACAAAAAGGATAAATTTGCAGAAATTTTTTTATCTATACAAAAATCTATGAAAGCATTAAAAATAGGGTTATAGCATTTGTCCTATTGAATTTTCCACATGCCGTTCATTACGGAAATAAACATAGAACACATCAGACAAAAGCCATCACATAAGAATATTCATCTACTTTCACACGAACATAAACAAACACCATAAATGTCAATTGTGTACACACATCTTGAGAGGAATTTAAAAAAAATGCATGGAATTTACCACTGTTTACATCAATGGCTACAAATGAAGGTAAATTTTGCAGTGTGTCATTTTCTATTGACAGATGACATTTAACACAGCAAACTCTATCAAATATCAATGAAAAACGATTCTATAACTGGAAACAAAAGTGCAAAGATGTAGATGTATTTTATAAAAGAGTGATTCTAACAGGTTTCAACAAATTCAAAATTTCCAAGTTTGTCTTTCACTTGTACATTACAGAATCTCTCAGATATGTGTGTTTCCCATTTATCAACCCAATAAGACATGTCTACTCACAGTGGTAGTTTGTGGGGCCAGGGTGTGCTTGCTCATCACTATAGTGGTGGTCTTTAGTTCCGCCGAGTTCACTGGCGATTTCGGAGGAACAGAATTCTCGACTGGTCCCTGATGGGCCAACGTTTCTACCGCACGGACTACATCTAACACCTTGTCCGCCGGAGACGCGGCCTTATGTTCAATCAGCGACAAATCCTCCTCGGACGTACTGGGAAGACGTAGACGGTGCTCCGCCTCTTCTTTCTCGAACTGCACGAGCTCCGACTTCATACGATGCTCCTATTAAAAGTCACAGGGTGGTTAAGATCGAACGTTAAACTACCCATTGATCGAAGAAACAAGACTTAACCCCAACGTTCGGATAGCATTTCCCAATTACGATATCTACAGAATTGATAGACCTAACAGCACAGGTGGCGTTGCTATACTGGCTAGAAGGAATATGGATCACCATTTCGACCAAATATTCAATGGACAAGAAGTAGAAGCAATATCGATTATTGTGAATACTAATCGAGGACAAGTGAAGATTATTTCAACTTATAAATCACCGGATAAGGACATGCTGGAAGAGGATCTAAAAATGCTACTAGAAGGAAGACCCCCTAAAATCATAATTGGTGATCTTAACTGCAAATCGCAGGAATAGAATAGTAGAATGGAAAATACCAACGGGAGAAGACTGAAGATTTGTGCTGAAAAACTTAATGCAGTTGTAATAGGACCTGATATACCGACCTACATACCAAGAGTATATGGACTACCCGATGTACTGGACATTGTCGTAATGGAAGACATCACTGAAGAAATCAGCATTGATACAATAGAAGACGGAACTTCAGACCACAATCCCATAGAATTCATAGTGGGACATGGCCCAAGAAACGAAGAAGAGACACAAACCAAGGATCGCACAGACTGGGAGAAATATAAGAATTCACTTCAGGAGAAAATCACGGAAATTCCCCAAATAAACACCCGGGATGAATTAGATGAAGCAGTTGAAAAATTGGAAAATCAAATAAAAGAAGCCTATGAAGAAAGCACCAAGAGAATAAGGAAACCAATTCCGAAACATTCACATGGAGATACGCCAAGGGATATAAAGGAACTTATAAAAAAGAACAGAAGACTCAGAAAAATCTACAGAACAACTAAAAGAGAAGAAGACAAGAAGAAACTGAATAAGCATAGCCAGATATTGAAAAATGCTTTAACAGAACTGCGTAATAACAGATGGCACCAGAGATTAAGGGAACTGAATACAATAGATCACTCGGCTTGGAAAATGCAAAAACGCTTACGACGAGAACGGACAGTTATACCTCCACTGCATGGAGCAAACGGAATGGTATATACGAGACTTGAAAAAGCCGAAGCACTTGCCGACTCAATTGAGAGAGAAGCCAGAATAAATTACAGAAATGATGATGACAATGAAGATCTAGAAGAAGAAGTGGAGGCAAACGAAGAACTGATGATGGAACCACCGGAAACCGAAATCATTCCAAAACCGGCTTCACCAACAGAAATCAAAGAGATCATAATGAAATTGAAAAACAGGAAAGCGCCAGGAGAAGATAGGATAACGAATTATATGTTGAAGAAATTGCCTAGAAAAGGAATAGCAGCCTTGACGAATATAACAAACGGAGTGATGAGGACCGAATACTACCCAAAGAGATGGAAAACTGCAGAAATGATAGTTTTCAACAAGCCTGGAAAGGAACGGAAATTTCCTCAAAATTATAGACTAATCAGCCTACTATCAGCACTAGGAAAAATCGTCGAGAGGGTTATCGCTAAAAGGCTGAATGAGGAAACAGAAATGTTGAAGATAATTCCACCCGAACAATTTGGATTTCGACGAGAACATTCGACTGAACTCCAATTACTACGGCTCATAGAATACGTCACCGAAGGAATGCAGACCCAACAGGCCACAGGATTAGTTCTGATGGATATCGAGAGAGCTTTTGATAGAGTATGGCACGAAGGCCTAATCTACAAGATGAAAAAAGCAGGATATTCGACCAAGCTATGCAAGATTATAAGGAACTATCTGAGGAATAGAAACTTTTATGTGAAAATAGATGGAGCAACCTCTCAAACCAGACAATTGGAAGCGGGAGTGCCTCAAGGATCGGTACTTGGACCTCTGCTTTACGTAATATACGTCTATGATATCCCGAAGAATGCTAGAAATATGCTCACCTTGTACGCAGATGACACAGGAATAGCGTTCAGACATCGACGCCCAGAGATCATATACCGGAGACTGCAGGAAGCCATAGATGAATTACTCAAATGGTGCATCAAATGGAAAATCCAAATCAATGGAAGAAAGACTCAAGCAATATTACTGCAAAAGAGAAGATTGAGGATGGAAGAAAACCTTGAAGTTGATGGAGAAGAGGTTGAATGGAAAAATGAAGCAACATACCTAGGAGTGACGGTTGACAGAGGACTTACATGGAAAAACCACATCAAATGTGCAGTTGATAAAACAAAAGCCGCAATCAAGTTGACGATGATTAAAACAATTGCGCGACCACAACTCACATATGGATCGGCAGCATGGGGCTTCGCAGCCAAGACCCACATCAAGAAAATACAGGCCACTGAGAATAAACTCCTTAGAATGGCGATGGACGTACCCTGGTTTGTTAGGAACAAACAAATCTACAAGGACTTGGAATGGGAACCAGTTACAATATTTATGAAGAGAAAGGCGGAAAGGATATTCGACAAAGCCAAACAACATCCAAATGAGGAACTACGAAGATTAGTCGACTATGATCCAACAGAAGAAGCTAGAAGGTCAAAAACCTACCACCGAAGACCGAGAGATCAGTTAAGGATTTTAAGTAACCAAAGAAGAGCTTAACCTATAAAAGCTATAGGCAGCATACAAATATCAACACGACTATGATCGTGTGAGAGTCCAGAAACCATAAGAGTCAACTGGTTAATAGGCAAAATGCCCGGAACCTATGAAGAAGCAGTTAAGGGTTTTTAGTGGGTTTCGAGCTCAGAGAGTGAGAATCCCCACACTGTTCCCCCTCAGGAGAGGGTGTGTTCGTCTGTTTGCAGATTTTCCCCCCTGCTACATCAAAAAAAAAAAAAAAAACCATTGATCGAATTACCTGTTGGACGTCTTCATCCGGTATGTCCAAAGAACTAACGCTTTGCGATCTGCTACTAACAGATCCTCCCCTAGTCAGTCTTCCTTCGGCGACGGCTCTGTCGACGTCGGCCCTCTCGTAACCTTTGCAGACCAGCAACCTTATGCGGTTACCGCAAGACCTTAGGGCATGCACGGCCTCCTGGTGGGTGGCTCCCAGTAAGCTTCTGCCGTTAACCTCGATCAGCCTCATGCCCGTCTTCAGCCTTCCGTCCCTTCTGGCTGCGCCAACGGAATTTATCTTGGAGATGAAGACGCCTTCGTCCGACCTATCCAGTGGATTG
The DNA here is from genome assembly GCF_907165205.1 of Coccinella septempunctata. Lineage (NCBI taxonomy): Eukaryota > Metazoa > Arthropoda > Insecta > Coleoptera > Coccinellidae > Coccinella > Coccinella septempunctata. The sequence goes on from NC_058196.1 coordinate 22,516,200, forward strand.
CCTCTCTGCCCGTGAAGGCCTCCCTTGATATGCATTCCCAGTTTCTCGGTATCGCCTTTCTCCAATATCAATTCCTAGTGACAAAAAACAGCGATTGTTGACGTGAAACGAATTGTATCCACATAAAAAAGCACTCCACACTATGCGAAATCATACAGGAAGTAAAAAAAATGTCACACGAGCAGAACTCAGGCCATTGTTCATACCAGCAGAAATCCTGAAGAAATGAAAACAAAGAAGATGCAGTAAAGAAGGTATTGTAGGTACCGTTTGTGTTTTTAACCTAGAATATCGTTAAAAATTCACCCAAAAGTTCGGTAATTTGAAGAAAAAAGGTGTACACCGGATGTATCTTCAAGACCTTCGTAGCTAAATTTGAAATTAGACAGATGAAGCGTATTATGAATACTTACCATAGGTTCTAGATATGATATCATGAGTTGCTTGAAACAAAGGGTGAAAGTGATGAGAGATTATAATTATAAAAAAGAGGAGTTTCAATAACAGCGCAAGATTTTAACATCATATCGTCAATTTATATTATAACAGACATTTGAGAATTATACATTGAACAAAACAACTGGCAAAAACTTGGATGACAATATCAGAATAAAACTATAACAAGATCTTCAGTCATGGGTGAATGAAGCATTCTACGATGCTTCATCAGTATACAATTCCACTGTTATTGAAATACCCTTAAATAAAGTATCATTCTTTATCATGCTGCTCTCTAGAGTGATGAAACTATTTTCTAATGTAGGTATGAGTGAATAAATTATCAAAAAAGTGCATTTGGACAAAAAAATTGTGTTCAGCTGTTACACACAGAGTGTGAAGGAATAGTTGCGGAAAAAGGGTTGGTTCCTTGTCAAAAAATAGTGTAAGTCTCTCAAATAGAAAAATTTCTGAGCTGCTTAGGATGCTAAAGATGTTTTTCTTAGAAACAGATAAATTTTTCAATGATCTGATATGAATAAGGAAAAAAGTTTTTTGTGAAACAAATTTTAAGGGTTGGTTCTCCATCTCTTGCAAGTATAGGGGAAATGATAACCTACCTTCAAGAAGGTGAGAGACCAAAGAAAAAAATCGTGAGCTGATATAACGTTGAAAATGCCTATTGATCTTAAACTTGAAGAAATACTAGACAAAGTGTGTTAGCCTCTACAGGATTAAAAGTATGGGTAATCTAGACATGAACTCACTTGATATCCTTCAGGAAGAGGGTCATGACGTACTGTCAAAGTGATCGTGTCTCCAGGTCTCAGAAGCTCCATCACAGCCTCTTGATGTGTTGCATGGGTAACATCCGTACCGTTGACTTTCAGAATTCTATCACCTACCCTGAGTTTACCAGAGTTTGCTGCGGTGCCTCCCGGTACCATCTGAGGATGTAAGCATTGTAAAATTCTGCTTCCGTAAAATTAAAGGCTTTAAATTTCTGTAAAAGTATTACTACTCACGTGTGATATGAATATACCAGGTTCTTTAGCACCAAAAGGAATACTGGAATGGTCTGTTCCACCGATAATACTGAAACCCAATGATCCTTCCGCCTTGCTCAATATTACATCCTATAAATATTTTTTGACATGAAGATCCAATAAAATTGAGATAGATATTTACTCATTATCATTAAATGTGATATGACAGACACTATATTGAAATCTAAGGATTCGTTTCACATAATTTCAGGTTTAAATTGATGAGGCAGATAATATATCAAATTTATTTAAGCAAGGTAGTGACGTCATGGCGATAAGATCAGCTTAGCAAACAAGCTATGTGAAGCTGGCACCCCCAAATGCGAATTTTGAAACAAAAATTTCGGGGTCGTTTGTCCATCGTAGGTCCACCCTTTTTTCATTTGTCAACTCTTCTTGTTATTAATCTGAGAATTTCATCCATTTCGGCTCAACTGTTCGGTCTTGACGGATTTTTAACTGAACCCATCTTTTCCAGGATTTTTCAAAGGCCAGCTTTCGAGTCGTTTATCTCTCAGTAAAAGTAACCGCAGATTAAATTGTGATACATATTCTGAAAGAGCAACTCTTCTAGTTATAAATCTGAGAATTTCATCTATATCGGCGCAACCGTTCGGTCTTGACGAATTTTTAACTGAACCCATCTTTTTCAGGATTTTTCGAAGGTCAGCTTCGAGTCGTTTATATCTCAATAAAAGTAACCGTAGATGGAAATGTGATACATATTCTGAAAGAGCAACACTTCTAGTAATAAATCTGAGAATTTCATGCATCTCGGCGCAACCGTTCGGTCTTGACGAATTTTTAACTGAACCCATCTTTTTCAGGATTTTTCGAGGGCCAGTTTTCGAGTCGTTTATCTCTCAATAAAAGTTACCGTAGATGAAAATGTGATACATATTCTGAAAGAGCAACTCTTCTAGTTATAAATCTGAGAATTTCATCTATATCGACGAATTTCTAACTCAACCCAAATTTAGTGGACAAAAGTGGACTTACGTTGGACAAACGACCCTGAAATTTTTGTTTCAAAATTCGCATTTGCTTCACATAGCTTGGCAAACATCCACCAAACAAAGGAACTTTCTGAAGTTGTTGCAGTTCCTCTGCTGCGCTGTCTGCATGTTTACTCAAAATAGCAATAGGTGTTTGTCGTTTTAGATCCAACAAATCAAAATACATAACCAAAAGTTACATTAAGATCATAACGAACATCTTCCTTGAAAAATAGTATAAACAATAGGAATTATTTGAAGTTTGAACAGTCTGGCAACAATATTTTCAATCGAATCCTGACCTGACGTCATGGCTTTGCTGAAATGAATAGTGGATAGTTCTATTCTCGAGGTTAAAAACTCTTAATTCAACAGTTTCTCATATTGCTACAAAAAACTATTGAATAAAAACGAGTTTCTCACTTTTTCAAATTAATAATATGCGATTCCCTTCAAATGTCCATAAATATTTCAACTGACACCAAAATGCTTAACATTTCTACTGAAATCCTCTAAAACTATTTTTCAGTGATATGTTCAAAAGTTTTTCACTACGAATACGTGTGAAGATGTGCTTTCATTGAGAACTAAAATAGAACTGAGCAAGTAGTGACAAATGGCAAAGTGAAGGTATAGATTAGACTGAGTAAAGCGGGACTGGGGAAGAGGAGAAGCCATGAATTCACCGTTTATCGTTTTACCTGCATCCTGGCTGACCATCTATTGAAGTGAAAGGCCCAAAATTAATTGATCTACTTACATTTTCTAGTCCATCTATAAAACTACTTCAAGGGATATTAGGTCTCCTCAAACAATAATTGTTAAAAAAATTGAACAAACACAAATATTCAAATATTAAAGTCAACAAAAATTCTCAGTCATGCATTTTCATCCAGAATTCCCATGGAAAAAATTGAGAGATTCCAGATTTGCTTGGATTAATAATATGTGATTATAAATGAATGACATAAACTCAACGAGAATCTTTTGGCTTTGTAGATTAAGTTCAAATATAAAAAACTAAAAGTGTAATATTCAGGGATTAATGATTGAAAGACAGAAAGTTTCATGCACTATATGGAGAAATAAAAGTATTGGTTTCAAGTAAAACAAAAAAATACAAGCAAAAAAAGGCCAATAATTGATTTTGATTAATTGGTGTGACACCCAATTTCCAAATTATGATACTGATTGTTCAAAGAAGATTCTTTGGAGTACAGTCGAGAAATGACGATGGTTCGAGTTTGGACATTAATGATTCATGATCAATCTTTTTTCGTGTTAGAAATCGATGAAAAAATATGATGTGGGTATAAACTTCTCTTTGAAAATGTTAGGTTTAGATCACTTGGAATGAAAGTACTGCCTATGCTTTATTTGAATTTGTACTGAATGAGTGAAGTGACGTATTGAAATGATCTAAGTTGTACTTCGTACGTGAATTTTTAGGAGATTTCTCTTTACCAAATAACACAGTTACCTACTGCATAAGAAGTTTCAGAAAATATAATAGAAGCAGAAAAACAAAAATAGCCACCCATTCTCATTAGGCGCCTCCTAAGGATACAGTGCCCTGCAAGGGGTGCAGCATATTCTTGCCAAGGCTCAGATACTTCTTAGATCTCGCAAAAACAGTACCAAGGTTAAAACTTGCTGAACCTTGGAAAAGACCAATAAAAGGCAGCGGTCCAACAATGGGAGTTGAACAACAGAAAAACCTTATGGAGAAACACTCCTGAACTTACTCAGCCAAAGAAATTCGTGATGATTTTATCGACCTATACCAGAAAGCTGCTAAAGCTGTCATGAGCTGAGCTTCGGTGATGGTGGGACTGCCGATGGGGCAGTGCGGTATAAATATCATCAGCAGATGAGATTTGCATGCTTTGTGTATCAGAAGTAGAAACAGCTGAACACATGGTATGCAAGTGTCCAGATCTGGCTGGCCTAAGAACCATTCAAATGGGAAAACCAGTCCTGGATACTTACGAGGCCAAGGCTCATAAGGATGTTGTCGGTTTTATCAACACCATTGACGACCTCCTAGGGTAGAGAACAAGAAGATCTACATGGCCGAAAGATTAACCGAACCACAACGATCCCGGTTTAAATAATAATAGATCTAGCAGTGTTAAAGTTCCCAAGGAACTTTTCGGAGTGTTCCAGTCTCAGAAGCTTCCTAGCACTTATTAAAGGTGGGCTTAACGTTAAGGCTTACTTAATTTCTCTGATAGCAGTAATCATAGTAATCGAGGAAATAGTAAGTCTTAACCTTGAGCTAGCTTTAAATAAGTCGGTGCAAACTGGCCTGAGAATACTTCAATACATTGCACATTAAAATTTCAGCCACCTCGGTTCAAATGACCACGAAACTCCACAGTACCATGGTAACTATAAAGAAATTCCCTAAAAACTCCTCTTCTGAAGTACAAACTTAGTAGACGCATCTAGCGACCATCAAACTACCTGTTTGGCATCTTCAATTTAGATAATGAATGGGAGAAGAGTGCGGAGACTATCTGAAGGAGTACTAGACCGTAGCTAGCTCCTAGACGCGGGTGCGTTCAGAGGGTGTTAGAAAGTGAGTGACATGCCAGGTGAGTGTGAACAGGAGAAGGAACATGGTTAATGCAACACGGGCATACCTCGACGATCAGCGGGACTGCCAGTTTGTTATCAGTGATGCGAGTAACGGTCGTTTCCGTGAAAGTGCTCTTCGTGATGGTTTCGGTAACCCTGCCCGGCCCCGTGGGGGCTGGAGGGAGCTCAATGGGGTCTGGCCGTTTGACCGTGACCGTGACGGTCTGTCCGACCGTTTCGGGATGCGTTACGACATTGACGGAGGGATTTTTTTTAAGGAAATGATCGGGAATCATGGCTTGGAACTCCTCGTTCGTGATAGGCCTCGGCAGTACCTGTACGTCATCCCCCTCCAGGGAGGATGTGGGCGTGGCCTTTTTGTGATTGGCCTGCGGGACGTCGTCGGGGTGCACGTGGTTCGCCGGTGGTTGTTGGTGAGGAACGTGTTTTGGCTGGTTCGTAGCTGCGGGCGTCAGCGGCGGCGACGCTGGCGACTGGGTCTCGTTCTGGGTTAGACGTCTGGGCGCCGGCTTGGGATGGTCGCCGACGACCGGCGTCTTCGGTCTGGAGGCGTCGATTCCGTTGGTTTTCGTTACTTCTGGTTTTGGAGAGGATTCGGGAGTCTGGAAAAAAAATGTTCTTGTAAATTTTCGTTTGGTTTTTTTCGGTCAAGACAGAATGATTCCCATAAACCATGGGAGAACTAGCATTTTGGACAGAGATCTAATCCACTATAGTTTAAAGCTTCCAGTTACACTGTAACTGTCTTATTGGTCTCTTATACTCGAAAAAAGATTAATAAGTGTCTGAAACATTGTCTATGTCAAAATCGAATAGTTTTTCAATTATTGAAGATATCGGAAGGTTTACTAGTTTGTTAATGTATTTTCATGTTGTCCCTCGTTCTATGCTTTAATTTCTCTTATTAAAATCCAGAATTTCATGATATTTTTTCCCAGATATTCACAGCACTGAAATGAGACCAATCCGCACTGATGTTGGGAAATGAATCGTCAAGACAATTTCAATTTTTCTGTTTAGTATTAGCCCTGATCTGAACTATCAATGTGCGAATAATCCCTCAACTAAGAATAGTGATGTGGCTTTTTTCCGGACATAATATATTCTGTAACTTCGTTGAAAAAGAATAAATTGAGGTCCACCTATTCACAGTTACCAGTTTGCCAAAAAATTAAGAAAGGCTATACATTTTTCTTGAATTGGAAGATTGATAAGTGTGGTTAGTTCATCATGAACGAAGAGAAAAAACGTCCTGCTGAACGAATTATACAGGGTGTCTGTAAACAAATTCGAAGGACTTAGGGAGATGATACCTCGATGAAAATAAGCAGGGGTAGTTCCTATAACTTTTTTTCGAAATCGACCTACCTTCCAAGATACATCCTGTAGAAGGTGATGACGAGTTGACAGTTTAAATTTTTTTTTTAAAGTCTAAAAAACACTGAGTCATGAAACTATACATAATATGAAGCACTAAATAGATGCTACTCACACAATTTTTTTAGATCTCATAACTTTATTATAAGGGGTTCGAAATAACAATTCCTTAAGATTTTCCCTCAAAATTGTTTTCGAGGAATAGATTTTCGAAAAATAAAATTCTCTTATGGTTTCCCATTCAATTCTGGAAAAAAAGTCCTTCGCATTTGTTTACAGACACCCTGTATATATTTTTATATATTTTTTTCATTTTGACCTTATAGTGCTATCAATTAACTTTCCTTTATTATTAAAATATCCTTAAAAATTATACATATTATATTTACTCCAAAAGAACTATTTGAAATGCATTTTATTCATTATTCATCATAATCTCACGCAGGCCAATGTTGATTCACGAATATTTCAATGAGAAATGGCGGAAAACACAATCTGATCTACATCGTTGATACCGATTAAAAATAACTCGAAACTATTTCCGAAGTTACTGGAAATGATTTCGACTCTATCTAGTTAAGTGTAGAGATAATCCGGTAAATATGGGTGATTTACTCAAATTTATCGCAGCTGTTAGAGGTTTTTCCACTTCTACCGATCGAGACAGTATATTAAATTCAACATAACAAAGAATCAATAAAATTCTGAGTATACAAAATTGAGAATTTATTGTGAGATAATTCACGTTAGATTCTATATGTTTTGTTCATCAATAGCCACTAATTTTCAACTATCTTTTTCATAGACTTCGGAAAAACTCAACATCTTTTGAGGTACCATGTCAACATGATGTTCATAAGATCACACGACATTCACAATAAACTGATTTTTATATGCATAAACGAAGTGAATACATAAATGAATTTTTATTGGGGCATTAAGACATGAAGAATATAAGATAAGTCTCAGATTCAGTTAAGTGTATACAGGGCTAGTCAATAGTAATCAATCGGTCGATAAGAAACTCTGAGAAATTCTACATAAGAAATTTTTTATTTCGCATTCATTAAAAAAAGTCGTTTAGGATACGTCCTTCTATTTCCGACGAATTACAATGGGACACATCATCGAGTCCATTGTTCGCCCGTGAAACTTCGAATCTGACTCATTCGGAAATATCTCTGCCAAAAATCGGAATTCAATGAATGAAATGCGTTTCGTTCATTATTATTCATCCGACAATAGGAAACGAGTTGTTCGAATGAATTATTGCAGTTTCTTTTCTCTATTTGTTTATTCCAGGCTATTTCAGGTTCACAATCATTGTTCGTGTTTTGTGTCAACTTTCTACCGTACAATAAAAAGTTTCAGATAAGTTTTCATTAATTCGGATTCGATGAAACGAGCGAAGTTAAAGATCGAATCTGCATGGGAACTTGAGCAGTTAACATTAAATGACACAGAAAACAGAAGCCAGTATTAATGAATATTTTAGAAATAATTTGTAGGTTGCGTACGTAATGTAATCCCCTTCGAAATAACTCTATCGTTGTGTTATTTATTTATAGTTGGGATCCCAAGAGGGAAATTCGGGATTTACTCGAGAATGTCAGATTAATATAAGGGGAGATACCTTAGACTCAGACCCTGTAGAGTACTTCTACCAAAAATTAGTATGTGGGAGGGCGCCAAACTTGCAAAATAAAAAAACGTCACGTGTACATTCTCGAGCGCGGTGGCGTTCATTCTTATTTTGAAGCTTATGATTGAAGAATAACGAAAAAAATATAATCTGACAGTTTCAGCAAGCCGAATCAATAAAAATTGGCCATAAAGGTCACAAAAATCAGTTTTTTTGAATTATCTCCCCTCCTGGGCTTCAAATTGTTTTCGCATTCATTATGAAAGTTGCAGGGCATAACATTTTCTACAAATTTTGTCCGAAGCAATTTTTTCTACGTCCAAACGTTTTTGAGATATATACGGCGATGAATGTACATGGTGGGCAGAATTGGTGACTTGAATTACAACTTTTTCAACCCAACGAGATAGAGGAAAATGCATGGCACATTTCGGTCGTCTTTTTTCCAGAAACTAATAATGCCATCAACTGCATTACTCTACCTTCTTTTGTTTTCGAGTTATAAGTCAAAATTAAAATTTCAAGTAAGGTCATTATCTCCGTTTCTGTTTAAGCTAGGATGTTGAAATGAAAACATTATATAGACACTTTTTTGATAGCAATCCAGTGCCGTACTATGATTTTTTCCAACGGTTATATTTGCTGAGCTATAACATAAAGATGTATTTTTTTTATGAAAACAGTAGTTTAAAATGACTTAGAAAGACCGAGGGCAATGTATGATATATTTCTGAAACAGTAAAAAAAAGCGGTTCTTTCTAAGTCATTTTAAACTACTGTTTCCATAAGAAAAAACACAACTTTATGTTATATCTCAGCAAATAAACCTGAAGGAAAAAATCATAGTACGCCACTGGATTGCTATCAAAAAAGTGTCCCTATAATGTATTCATTTCAACATCCTAGCACAAACAGAAAAAGGGATAATGACCAAAGTTTAAATCGCTCAAATTTTAATTTTGGCTTATAACTTAAAAACAAAAGAAGAAAGAGGAATGCAGTTGATGGCATTATTAGTTTCTCAAAAAAAGACGACATGAATGGTACATTCATTTTCCTCTATCCGTTGGGTTAAAAAGTTGTAGTTCAGGTATCACCAATTTTGCCCACCCTGTACATTGGACTGGGTTTCTATTTTGACCTTGGCCTTTCGCATGTGTGGCTAAGCTCCTCGCCCTTATCGCCCTCTAATTCGAAAACGGTCAAGAGTATGTAAAATTGCTTCAGACGAGAGTTGTACAGAATTTTATTATCTACAACTTTCATAATGAATACAGAAACGATTAGAGCTACAGGAAGGAACATATTTGAAGGAATGCCTTCTTATCCTCTTCCAACTGTTAGATTGAGAAAACCTCCCTTGATTATTGACAGATTAATGGCTCAACACGTCTGCAATACCGAGATTAACCATCTGTATGAAAATCTGAGTGTGTACAAGTAACGATTTTTTTTAATTTTCAAAGGACCTTGCGTCACGCCCGAATTGTCAGTCCCTTGAAAGTGGCTTCCTCTGGATCCAATCAACATATTTTTTTTTTACCATTTTCAACTCGTACGGCCAGCCCCACCAAGCAAACTGTCAGATTAACATGAATTTATTATCAGAGACAAGTAGGGAATATACAGTATCTTAATCTGACACGCTCGAGTATGTACACCCGACGATTTGTTTTTAAATCTTTGAAAACCTGCAGACGCTTTCCCCACCGCTGAAAGTGCATAGATCATAGATCCTTTTTTTTTTCTTTCTACCATCTAATCTTCAAAATCTACTAGGTCTCCACGACGCTCGAGTAAATCCAGATTTAGCATCGTCGGCTGTAGTTTAAGAATTTAAGTACATTGTTGCCGCAATACTACACTATATACTATACTATATTATCCTGATTCTCCGTAGGTACCGAAGTACCCCTCAGAAGCTCCATAAAGCTTGTACGAGTTCGAAGAATCAGTTATGTTTTGTGTAGGCTTTGTAACCGTGTTCTTACGCCACCCTATGCACAGCACTGTTAATTGTAACACAAGCCTTCAAAAATTCTCCATAGGAAAAGTTAAGATATTCTGACAGCATAGAAAGTTGACCAGAACAGCTAATAGTAGACATATAAGTAGCAAAACTCACCCTTCTCTCTCCCTCGTAGCTCCTCCGGTATCCAGCGTAACCGGGCCTGTTGGCCATGTAACTATTGGCGGAATACAGACCCGTGTAAGGTTTCGGCAGACCGAACAACCTAGGGCTGTGTTGCGGACCCGGCGAGGCCTGCGGGCTGTTCTTGCTCACGGCCACCTCCCTCTCCACCACAAGCCGTACGAAACGTTCGAGGCCGGTTAGCATGGCGACAGCCTGATCGTGGGTGGCGCCCGTCAGGTCCACCCCGTTGATCGACACCACCTTGTCGCCGATGGCCAGTTTGCCGTCCTTATGCGCGACGCCACCTTCCGTTATCCTCGAGATGAAGATGGCGTCCGAGTCCAGCTTGAAGGGCTGCGAACCCTTGCCTCCAGCTATGCTGAAACCCAACCCCCTCGAATCTCGTATGAGGGTGGTGTTGATCAGCACCCTCTGGAGGACTTTATCGTCTTCTATGGGCGGCAGGGGCGACGGTGGCGCCTTCTTGACCTCGCTCTTTTGGGTCGCGTTCAGACTGACGGGATCGCTGCGGTACTTGATCTCCTTGACCAATCGGGTGACTTCCCTTATGACCTCGAGGATCAGGACGTTTCCGGAGGCCTTGAGGACCTCGACGGCGTCGTAGTGACTGACGTCTAGGACGGAGACCCCGTTGACTGTCAGCACCTTGTCGCCGACCTTGAGACCGGCCAGGTCCGCAGGACCGCCCTCGGTCACCCTGGATATGAAGATGCCCTCGTCTTCGCCCTTGAAGGGCGTAGAGCCTTTGCCGCCGGCTATGGAGAGCCCTAGGCCGGCGTGGGAACGTTCGATATGTATCTCGTATTTTTCTTCGCGGAGCTCCACTGCCACGTCCGAATCTCCAGCTGAAAAAAAAAAATACAAGAAATCAGATCGTAATTATACTTGGCTTCTGCGAGTTAATCGATACACTGGATATCCAAAGGGTCACACAAGTGGATCCTATCCTGATGGATTACAAAGAATGGTGAGTTATACTTGAGACCCCCTGTATATCTGTGAACATTAAATATCTTCCGCTCGAGCGAGAACTATTGAAGATTAGAGCCATTCGGGGTAACTGAGCGCAGAGGGTAAGTGTGCGCAGTGCGTATATCTCGACTATGCAATGTATGAAAGAGGGGTTCATTTTGGGTGAAGCAAAGGCGCAGAATCGCCAAATTAGTTTTTCATGGGAGTGCACCGTGCGACGTTTTGTTAAATTTTTATTTGCAATCAATCTAATTCACTAGTTTTCTTGTTAATTTTTAGCATCTCTGCATATTCAGCCAGGTCCAAGTTCCGAGTCCGACAGTGTTAAACAATATTTTATTCGATCCTGCGCTTATTAATCTAAATATAAAATAAAAATTTTGGGTTCTCTTAGCTGCTCAAATCTATAAGAACGTCAATTCAAATTTTGGCTTACTGGGGAAAGCGTGCGCGGGTAAGTGTGCGCATAGATTCATTATATGGGCATTTGTTCAGTGAGGAATAAATTGTGACATTGTTGATTTTCTTGGTAAAGACTCGATCAATATTCTCCTATTTGTTCAGAAAAATATGAAGAGCCACCAACAGGAGAATGTATCAAGTGTTGTGTTCACCAGGAATGGTGGCACGAACAATGATGCAGTGCTTGTAAAAAGGCGCTTCTGTATTGACAATAAACTGCATTTCTCTAATATTGTAACATTTTGAGGACATTATTTTGTGATTTGTTTTGATTGTGTGGTTCACTAAGCACTGCTTTCACTTACCCCGTGAGGGTGGGCACACTTACCCGCAATAAGGGGCATGTGAACGCACTCCGACTTTCACTATTAATTATTTTTTGCGGAAAGAAAACGTTTTTGTTAGTTTGCTTTTTAATTTTTTTTTATAGATTAGAAAATTCTCTATCTTATGAATATGTTTTAATTTTCCTAGCTTCAACATTTGAAACGGGGTATGGCTTGAAAAGCAAAAGTGCGCACAGTTGCCTCGAATGACTCTACGGTTCATTACGACCCAAAGAGTTTTGGTTGAAAACATTGAGTATTTTCCTACTGATTCGAATGAGTAAAATCGTTTTCCTCCAACCTTTACCATTTTTTTATAGCCCACTGAAACTTGTCAATAAGCTGTGCCGCATTCTGCGGATGAAGTTGAAAGAATTTAAATGGGACAATTCCTTATGCAGAGATGAGTGTTACAAAATGAGCCTTGAATTGTTTATAATGCTATGGCACAAAAACTACGCTTGGACTGAAACCATCCCTTAAGAGGTAGTCTCCATTAAATTAGGAAGAAACCTCCATTGGTTGACCTAAACTTAAACCGCCGTATACCTAACGAGCATTCCAACCCTTTCGAGTTCTATTATCGCCAGGAATCTGATCCGTACATTGATAGATGGTGAGGTAGTCCACATTTAATATTTCGTAATGAACTTTAATCTGCCGGTATCGTTATCTCGAATTCCTGACGAAATAGTTGTGTAATTACGGCCGTAAAATGTCGAAAACAATGAGAGGATACCATATTATCACAAGGTACAAAATTTAATATTCGACCCACTGAATTAGTATGTCGCATAGCTCTCAATATTGAATTTGAAAAGTGGAAGGAAATATGGGTTTTATGTTTGGATTTTAAATTGTCGCAGTTTATGAATTTCACAATAGCATTTTCAGGTGGGTGAAGGTAAACTTCACCCACTTGAAGATGCTATAGTGATAGCGAAACACGTGTCGTGGTTTGAAAACTCATTTGGTGAAAATCATATAATCTGTTTTGAGTTGATTTGAAACCCCAAAAATGTTTTGACAAGCGTCATAACCTCACATTTTCGTACTGTACAGTGTGAAATGTGTCAAATTTCCAAGGTTAACCGAGTGCTTTTAGGCCCGTTTGAACCAATCCCCCTTAAAATGAGTAGTCAACCAAGCGTAGTTTAAAGTTAATGGACGCTTAATTTTATTGTCAGTCTCACGACTGCGGCTTAACAGAATCTTAACTAAGGGGCCCTTTAGTTTTCATATCTAGTGATATTTCAGTTTTTTATTTTGGTGCAACTTCATTCTAGTCTAATAAAGCCTTTTCATTGGTTGGCCGGTTGCCGATGATCGTTGTCATTTCATTAACCTAACTTTATTTTCCTGTCAGTCAGTGTCAAGTAAACTATTATTACTAAGTTCGAAAAATACACTCCATCGCCTCTCTCTACTCCTATCGTTCTTTTAATCGAATCTTTTCCACTAAACTCGATAAAAAGAACAATAGGAGTAGAGAGAGGCGACGGAGTGTATTTTTCGAACTTACTATATATTATTATCAAAGAGTGACAACTTTTTGTTGCTGAATTAGCATTATGATTGATAATGAAATGGACTGTCAAATAAAAGGTACTTGACGTTATTAGAAAAACCACAGCAGTTCTGCAGCCAGTTTATGAGTTCAACAGATTATTTTAGGTTAGAATCCCGCCCTTGAATACCTAAGTGGTCACTACAGGAGCGCTTAAATTTAAGGCTAGCTTTAGCCATTTAAATGCAACTTTCCAGTTGGTGCAACGTATTTAAGTTAAGGGTTCATTTCAAGGGACACTTAACACTAAGTGCGTTTGGTGCAGACGGGTCTTATAGAAGTGAATGGAGGTAAAAAGAAACACTTTTTTTCTTTGCCATTTTTTCCGAATCGGCTCGGTTAAAAAGATATAGGCTGTTGAAAAACCATAAAATGTTATTTTTAGATCTATCTCACAAGCGGTTTTATCGAATGAAATGAATTTCGGAATATAGTTTTCCATTCACTTGATGAATCATTTTCGAACACAGGATATCACCCAGGTCTTCCAGTTTTCTAATTATGACCATTACGTACCATAAAATACCAAAAATTCAAAGAACCCAACTCTTGAAACTGAGTTGGACACTATCTAATGAATATTCGAACGTTTTGTGTAATAAAAATATTCTTCATATTTTCTCTAATAATGCGCCGTTTTCGAGTAATTTGATGTTCAAAAATAAAAAATATCTGTGAAATTTGAAAAATTGGGTACTTTGGCTGAATACAAGTCTGTTTAAAAGATCCACAGATGTGTAGTGTCACAGAATCAGCTAGTTATTCTGAAAGTAATTTTGTTTTTCCAGGGGTGGCACAGCTGATTATGAAAAATCAAAATGGTTATATCTTTTTATCAGGGCCGAATCGAAAAAATTTGAATGACCTCAAGAATATACACTTGAAATAATTGTACGAGTCAAAGACTCACCATGTATAATTCAAAATTGTATCCCAGTTTTCCTAAAAAAACACTTCACAGATGTTGATAACAAAAGCTACTAATACAGAGAAATTTATATTTGATCCCTATCAATTCTTGAGCAGTGTATTCACCTCAATATTTAGAACTCGAAAAAAAAAATTGTTTCGACAAAAAATTATATCCTGAATTACATAATTTTCGCTAGGATAAGTTATTTAACCACCACACGTGTGTCTCTCCATCACAATAGCATTTTCAGGTGGGTGGAGGTGGTATACCTGATGAATTGTTTCGTCCTCTCAAACGACCATAATTTCGGCAATAAATATAATTACGTAAAAAACTGATACAGAGATATTTCTGATGAACGGGGACTGTTCCGGTTGTCTGAGTGGAATGAAATTAATTACATAATTCGTGCGTCCGATGGCTCGTACCAAAAAACATTAAATACAACATCGACATCCGGTTTCCATTCATAATTTCGTTATAAACCAATACAATTTTTCCGGTCTACGACACCGACTCACATCTATAATTCCCGAGGCCATGGAAACTTGTTAATCCTTTCGTTCGACTATGAAATGGGAGATTTATCGATATCACTACACGCACGTAACGAGTGAATGCCTAACTGTTTCGTTTGAAATGATTTCTTTATGTTTTGAATTCGATAAACTTAACTACTTCCACATTAGTATTGGTGGGTCGATTAGGCTTAGATTTTCCGAGGAAAATCATCTTTATTCAACCCGAAAGTTTATAGGTTACGTCAGGAAATATAATACATACAGGGTATTTTCAAAGGTGGGGCTTTTTTTTGACAGAAGGTAGAAGTCATCAAAATAAGTCATTCTACAAAAAATTGTATATTTTAAATATTCAAGATGACTGCTATACAACTACTAGAATGTCGACAAAATATCATTAAATTTGAAGCACAGAACTGTGGAAGTTGACTCCGGCATCGGAAAAACGAAACAAAACATAAACATTCGGCTGGAAAATTAATGGTTCAGTACCAAGTTCATCGGATTAGATGCATCAGGTCACTTTTGAGAGAATCATAATTGTCGTATTGTGAAATTTAGGGTGAAAAAATAATGTAGAAAGTCCAGGCAGTTTCTTGAAAGTGCTAATGTTAGTTATGTTGAAAAAGTGCTATGATGTTTCCCCATTTCATCCCATTTTTACGACAATTGTTGGAATGTTCGAAAAAGAAGATTGTTACCAGCATTGTAAAAAAATTTGTGAATAATTTAATTTCATTGTCAGATTTTGCATTTGTGTCCTAAGTCTTTTCTGTAAGTTAGTATCGAAATGAGCCATTTCTTCTCAATAATGAGGAGAATTCGGCAATCCTAAGTTTCCATTTTCATTCCCACGTGAAAATCGAACAGGCCAATATCCTAAAGGTCATCACGAGATAAAAATCTAGGATCTATTTCAGTAATAATTTTTGATTATTTTTTTCAACTTTGCCGTTTTGATTGTTTCGTATAGGTGATTTTTGGCGAAACGAGTTATTTTGACCAGTACTACCTTCTTTTAAAAGCCTATTAGCCATACACGTTGCGAAAACTCAACGTATGACTTTTCTGAAAATTTGGTTATAGGGGAAGGTGAAAGTGTCGATCTAAAAATACTTTCAGCTTTGAAATGTTGTCGCTTCAATGGAAATCCGTTATCCACTTTGGTTTTTCAAATAGAACACCCTGCATATTTCAACATTTTCGAATGTGTCTGCAAATTTTTCAGAAATAAAAAATATATGTGATATCTGGAAAATTGGGTAATTTGGCTGAATGGAGCCAAAAGATACATAGATGTGTAGTGTCACAGATTTAGCTAGTTATTCTGAAGGGAAATTCGTTTTTCTAGAGGTGGCATAGCTCATTATGTAAACTTAAAATGGCTATATCTTTTTATCAGAGCCGAATCGGAAAAAATGGCATGAGAAAAATGTGTTTCTTTTGACCTCAAGAATCTACTGTTGAAATATTTGTATGAGTCAAAGGCTGACCCTTTTGTCTTCCCAATTTCATTCCTATCAGTTTTCTGACTTCTTTAGGCCCCATTTAAGCAGCTGCTCAAAAAAAAATATACGGGGCGAAGAAAAATTATCCGAACGATAGATTATTTCATAATATACAGGGTTTATCACAAAAAGTCTGTGCAGCTGTTGAAAATCTACATAAATGTGATAAATTGAAATATACAGGGTAGCCCACAAAGGTGTGAAGAATGATAGTTATGTTTCTTGGAATGGAACCCTAAATTAAAAAAAAATTATCTACCATATGTTATATCTTAATTTATTAGTCTCCTAGATATCATGACATTTCGATCAATTACTAGACACAAGATGGATTTCAAGAAACAGTTTAATAAGTCAACTATTCACACTATTCACAAACACTTATGAGATATTATGACAAAATAGCTCTCTATTTTTCGATATGGTCCCTATCACAAACTGACAACAATACAAGAATTGCTATTCTGGTACCTTTGAAACGCCGATTTTAAGGGAATTAATAAATTTAGATATATAATATGGTAAAAGAAAATTTAAAATTGAGTCGACAATATAAACAAGCAATAATCATTTGGAAAAAAATCATTCTTCAGAACTTTGTGGGTGACACTGCATATTTCAATTCATCACAGATAAATATGTATATTTTTAACAGTCATATAAAAGTTATAAAAGACATTTTCAGATAATCCCCTATTTTGAAATAATTGACCGTTCTGGTATTTTTCTTGACTGCATGAAAGACCCACACAATTTTTTGGCAAAGTATCACGCCTTAAATTTTACCGCAGCTATTCAGACAGAAAATGTCAAAAAATCATCATTGAGTGTTCTGAGGACGCCTTTTAGGAAATACTTAAATGGAGCGAACTGACCTCAAGATTAATGTTTCGAAACGCCTTTAAACATAATTGTTGTTGATTCATTATTATCATTATTATCTTTTCCTTTAAGAATCTAATCCATTTCAAAAGATCACCTGTAAGAACAAATAAAAACCATAAGCTAAGGTTATCCACATTAACTTTTTCAAATCCATATTTTACAGACTCCTGTCCATGTCTTTGGAACAATTAATGACTCAGATATAATTAGTAGGTTCAAAAAATCAGTGCTACTGAAAAGAGTGAAATGATTAATATTGAATATAAAAATATATTTCCAACCAAATTTCTCAGTAACGTTTCAAAAACCCTCATGCTATTTCATTCAACATTTTCCATCTACGCCAACAAAATTGGTTTAAAACCCAAGATAAACAAACACCAAGTCGACAACATTCCAAACGTAATACCGGATGATTCACCTCCCAGTCGATCTCACCTTAACTGCTTCAACAACGAATGAGATAACCTCGAAAAATTAACAAACAACAATTGATAGGTCACGGCCTCTAACCTGAGTAATTCAAAGTTTTCACACTGGCCACGTTGTTGTTCCTCTCCACCGGCTTCCTCGACGATACCACCACCTGTGCACCCCTAGCTTTCCCGCTCTTACCCCTAGGCAGCGTCCTCGCTACGACGCTCACCTTACCACCGGGCGTCTTCACTTGCACCCTCGGCAGAGTGCTCATCTTCACGTTTATCTCGCGGTTTACCGCACCTCACCCGTCCGATCCCATCCACAATCTGGCCCTTTATCTCTCCAGATAACAGTACGGTGTTTTGTTTGTTTTGCGACGATAACGTTCTGGTCGATCCGCGACTTGAGACGTGCATGCGCGGGGTACGAAGTCGCGCTGACAACTGCCCGCTACCAAACGGAGTACTTGATTAAATTGCCCGCGATGGGTCCCACCTACGAGCTCTTGTTCGATCTGGTCCGGTGATCTACCGGAGAAAGGTAGATTGACGATGCGGACACGGCGGATAGGTCAGGTTGGCCGTGATCGGGGACGTCCATTGTTCGATCCGACGTATGCGATTGTTTTGCGGCGTGCCCTTCGACCTTCCCGGGATTTGTCGTACGGCAAGGTCGTTCGGGGTGTGGGAGCTTTAAATTTTGGACGAAGACCCAGAAAGGGCTGTTTTTCGGAGATAACATGAGAGTACTGACTCAACACGAGCTAGGGCAGTGTCAACAGTGTCATCTAAGAGAGTAGATCTAAGCATCGCTTTCAAAGTTTATCATAATGAATCTTGGTGTTATATGAAAATTCTACATGAAATTTTGTACATTTCGTTTGACACCTGGACGACTGTTTCAGATTGCACTTGGAGTGTTGACTCTTTTTATTTATATGCGAGAAAATAAATAAATGTATCGCTCATTTTTTGAATTAGGTATTTGAGTTTTTAAAATTTTGCTTAAAGTTGACAAGGGCCAGGTTGGTATTGTACGTAATTATTCAGAATTGTTATATGATTTATACTTATTGTTTTTCATTTTCTGTGTATTTTTTGTTTGTTTTTTTTTGCAATTGTTCTCTCACCCTCAGATGTCACACAGATATGCTCTCTTTTCGTTGTCAAAAGAGATGTGTGCTTTCTTATATGACTTTTGTCGTTTCATATTGTACTGTATAATTAATATTAGCTCCTCATTTAATTTGTATCGCTCTTCCAGAGCCCTGAGGAAGGTTTTAAATAAACGGAAACGCATGATATCAGTTTGATAGTCCTTCTTTTGGCCTTTCCCATCAATCTTTGATTTTGAATTGTACATTTCGATAGCAATGATTTGGATTGTTTTCTGATCAATGTTGGTAGTATCACCTACTGTACTTCATTCTTTTTTTATTTTAGCACTCGGTTGGCCATGAAATAATTTTCTCAAGTTTTTGTAACTAGAACGGAGTTTCATTTGTTGTGAATACTGTAGTGGGCCATAGCCTGTTTGTATTCGTATGTATAAATAAATAAATAACTAAATAAATAAATAAATAAATACATATATCAGATGGTAGCGAACATATTCAATGTAAGTGAATTCATGTAATGTTTCATCTGAATCTAAACGACTTATATTTTAGCCGAGTGTTTCCACAATCAGAAAGATTGTGAATGAAGAGGATGACAAAAAATTTCCTTCTATTGGGAGACCCAAAAAAGTGGTGGCATTTGAGAATTTTATTTCAGGGTGAAGGAATGCGAAAAGTTACTATAGCATTTTCGATTAATGTAATCGTAGAGTAAGTTCTAGAAAGTTAATTTTTCAATTTTTTATTTAATTTGTCCCATACATCGTAAATGTTTTGAGGGATCAATAAATATATAATTATTATTATATCAAAGTATTGAAAATAAACAGCCATGAATAGGAGCCAGTTTTCCTGGTAATTGTTAATTTATGTGAATTTTTTGTTTGAAGTCGGAGTTCCTCTTGCCTTGAAACATCCTTTAATTCTTTTGACTTCCATTGATGCAAGATGATTTTTGTTGAAGAATTCAACATTCTTGTAATTATCCGTTAATTCCTTCGAGAGATACCAATTCCCAACCACTGCATCATATGCATTTCTTCTTCGGGTTGATTTTTTGAAATCTACAACTGATGTTACATAAGAAGAAGAAGATGACCAACATTAACTCTCCTCAAGCTACTGCATATAATGTGTCGATAATTCAATTTTCTTCCATAGCAAAAATAAATATATTTGAAAACTGATCTCTTGTATTTTCCATGCAAATAACTAGATTTGGTATACCTTCAATCAGTTTGCATAAACGTCAATTATGTTCGTCACATATTTTCGACTTCATATTTTCCGAAGTAATTCGACATTGCGATAAAATACGTAATTTTACTTTTACTTAGAACGGACAACAGAGCGCAGATTTGAAACCCAAAAATGTTTTGACAAGCGTTATAACCCTATATTTTCGTACTATACAGAGTAAAATGTGTCAAATTTCCATGACCAACCGAGTGCTAAAATAAAAGTGAATGGAGTATAGTAGGGTAGTTCAGGTTATGCCATTTGAATGGCATTCTCTTCGGGAATTCAATAAAAAAAATAGTACACTGATGATAAGGACACCATCGAATTTTCATTGTCATAATTAATTAAGCATCTTTCGAACGAAACCTGGAAATGACCGCAAGCATAAAACTTACCTTGACTGCTGCTATAACTGCGTTCGCCAATGCTACCAGGCGGAGTGGAAACGCTCAATCTGTCAGTGCTTCCATCATCATCCTTACGGTGCTTCATAGCCTGCAATAATTAAAATGGAATTGGACAATTGCAGTGAAATTGAGCCTTTCAGTAAATTCACATTCACCACTTATAGAACAAAAACAAGCCGAACATATGATACAACGAGCACATTCAATCAAATTAGCTTCATGAGGCCGCATCATTCAGCGTGTAGAAAGATCGAATTTTGATATTGACAAGCCGGGATAATGCTGCACGAATATTACGTCAAAATAGGAAAATAACTGCATCAATATGTTATGGAAGTTGCATTACAAGTAAATTTGATTGAAACACCGCTTGTTCCATCAAGGATATTGTAATAGAACTGATGGAACTGTAATAACTCATCAAAAGCGGGACGCGCAAAAACTTTGATCTGTTCCTTGAAAATTAGGTCAGGTTCAAATAGGGATTTGCTTTGAGATTTATCAATTGAATAACTGATAGGTACGTGCAGTATTGACATAACATATTTATTTGGTCTTGATTCATTGAGAGAATTGAGAATTTATTCACTAATATACATCGAAACTTATGTTGTGAAAATATAGTTGAAAAACGAATCATTTCAAAGCTAATGAATTCTGATTAGGTGTAACAGAAGCTGACGAGTGCAGATTTTTCAAATGATTTCAGTCTTCAATTGGTCTAAATCAGAAACAGATATTTGATAATAGAATTCTTCAGGTGAGGCCATAGGAAAAAATCAAATGGTGTAAGATTACACGATCTAGGAAAATATTCATTCTTGCTATTGAGGCTTATCTTGCCGATCCTGAAAAACATTTCTTCCTTCAACTTTGGGGACCCCAAGAGGGAAATTCAGTATTTACTCGAGCGGGGAGATACCTTGGACCCTATACAGTAACTCTACCAAAAATTAGACCTGTATATAGGAGGAATCGTCTAGGACAGCCTGTGAGAATAGTAAAAAAAAACGATCATTGTACATACTCGAGCGTGTCAGATTAAGATATATGTGGTTAATTACATGTTGAAAAGTATATAGTCCCATAATCTGACAATTTAAGCGTGACGAAAATGTGTGGGAGTGCGCAAAACTTGCAAAAAAAAATGTCCTGTGTACATTCTCGAGCGCGGTGGCTTTTTTAAAAATTGTAAGCTAATGATTCAAGAATAACGGAAAAAATATAATCTGACAGTTTCAGCAAGCCGAAAAAATAAAAATTGGCCATAAAGTTCACAAAAATCAGTTTCTTTGAATTATCTCCTCTCCTGGGCTTCAAATTGTTTTCGCATTCATTATGAAAGTTGTAGAGCATAACATTTTCTACAAATTTTGTCCGAAGCAATTTTTTCTACGTTTGAACGTTCCTGAGATATGGCGACGAATGTACCTTAGACTGCGTTTCTACATTGACCTTGGACTTTCGCATGTGTGGCTAAGCTCCTCACCTTTATCGCCCTCTAGCTCAAAAATGGGGTATGAAAAATTGCTTCAGACAAAAGTTGTATAGAATTTTATTATCTACAACTTTCATAATGAATACAGAAACGATTAGATGTACAGTAAGGAAATATCTTTAAAAATGCCTTATTATCATCTTCAAACTGTCAAATTCAGAAACTCCCCCCTGATTATTAACATACTAATGGGACAACACGTCTGCAACACCGAGACCATCTATACGAAAATCTGATACGCTCGAGTATGTACAACTAACGAGTTTTTTTTTGCATTTTCAGACCGCTGTCAAGTCCGACTTGTAGCTTCCTTTGGGCCCAATTAACATATTCTCAAAAAATTTGACAAGCTCGAAAAAATTGTTTTTTACCAGTATAAAGGGAAAACTAGGTATTCACTAAAGGAGCAGAATAATCCATGCATCTTAATTTGCACTATTCTAGAATTCATTCAAAATTTTGTTGTTCCTCTTCATCATCTCCTACTGGTATAAAAATGGATGAGAATTGAATCAGAAGGTCTTTAAATCGAATTGTAAATGGTTCTCTTTTCAACCAGATTAAGGGATGGCTGCTTCGTCGCGGCTTTATTCTAGGCGGCCCTGACACGTGACCCACTAAAGCGGACGACGACGGAAAATTTATAGGTCGCAAAACGAAGGACAAACAAATGGATCTGTAATTAGATTCGTTCGAATGGATGACAACCGCACGAAACTCAATATGAGACGATGGCATAGTATTCCATCAAGGTGAGCGAATTGATATTTTACACCTACTGCTGCGGATTCCACTGTATTAGGTACAGGTTGTGGATCCGGGAGCGGATGCTCCCTTTTTCACGCATCGACGACCAGGAATTCAAACCGAATGACATTATTGACAGTAGAATTATTTTGAGAAGCCTTGGGGGAAAACCCTCACCTTTGCTAGGAGGCTTGGAAAAGAAAACTATATATTTGACACATTATTGATTATCTCCAAAGTTTCTATTTGAAAATGATTTAATTTTAAACGTAAAATCCAAAAGAAAATTCTAGTTACCCTTGTAATTTGTACTATCGTTGAACATGTCTTACAAAGAGCTGTAGTTAGATAGAATTGAACGATTTTGAATGTTTACGAATTGTGAGAGTGCTCATGAGTAACTCTCTTCTCGCATTTTGGATTTTTGTAGTTGAATATTAGTTTTTGCTAGAAAAATATTTCCATATTTTAGTTTTTTCGCATTCCAAACTATTTTTGACTTGCTTCTTCCCTCTGAAAATGTTTGTTTTTCTCGAGTAATCTTCACACTCATGTATTTTTTGAAGAAACTTTTTGCGCAGTACCTACTCATGAACACTCTGGTTACTCTGGTCAACACTGAATTTAGTGCACTACAAAGACTGCAAGTCATATCCAAAAACTCAATAAAATTACTAGAAACATACTAGAACTCTTGTAAACTTTTGAATCAATGCTGAATTCTATATTGGTTTGATAATAATTTGTTTATAAACGTTATTCTTAACTTCTCTTGTACCTTTTTCCAGAAAAAATAAGATGTCGATTACCCTCTTAGGATGATTTTTCAGTGGTTTCTCAACAAATTTATTGATAACGATTTTTCTTCTGATGAAGACTGGTTTTTTATGTCAACTCTCAAAATATAAAGATGATGAGCAGCCAAGAACCTGTGGCCTCATTTGAAGAATTCAATTTTTCAAATGCTCCGGTTGAAATTAATGCCAAGAATTTTTACCAAACTGCTCAGTAAGTTTGGATTATTGGAATCTAACTCAATGAAAGGCATGTTTTTCGCACGTTGGAAGAAATCATTTTCTGAAAGTGCTCCATATAAATTAAATATAGGTTAATGTCCTCCATGTCTACATATGTATTTTTATTTTGGGAACAAGAAGTGATTCAAGGAAAGAATAACGTTCGGTCACAGAACCTGGAAAGTTCCATAACCTACTTAACCACGATTTTTTTTGAATGCAAGTTATATCGGAAGTACCACACACTGTATTTGGTACACAGGATGGGCTTGGGGGAGGGGCTATTGCATCACCGTTTACCAAACCCTAATATAGGGTCATATTAATTTTACAATCCATAAATAGCGCCATAACTTTGTGGGTAATTAATTTTCCACCATAAAAACGAGGTCGTCTCGTCGTTACACAACGCATTCAATTCCTATTGTATTCATCGACATAATCCCCGATAAATAGGGATGTCCGTTTGTCGCGAAATCATTATAGTTGGGAAGCCGACGATGCTAAATCGGTATTTACTAGAGCGTCGTGGAGACCTAGTGGATTTTGAAGATTAGATGGTAGAAAGAAAAAAAAAAAGGTTCCATGAAGCATGCACTTTCAGCTGTGGTGAAAGCGTCTGCAGGTTCTCAAAGATGTAAAAAAAATCGCGAGCTGTACATACTCGAGCTTGTCAGATTAAGTTAGTGTATATGCCCTACCTGTTTCTAATAATAAATGTCAATCTGACGGTTTGCGTGGTGGGACTGGCCGTAAGGAAGAGTTGAAAATGGTAAAAAAATATATTTCGAGCGTGTCATATTTTTAGAGGATATGTAAATTGAATCTAAAGAACCGGTTAATCTCGGTGTTGGGGTTTTCTAAATCTGACAGTTTGAAGATGATAACAAGGATTTTTTATCCCCTTTCCTTCTAATCATTTCTGTATTCATTATGAAAGTTGTAGATTATAAAATTCTATACAACTTTTTTCTGAAGCAATTTTACATACTCTTTTACCGTTTTCGATGTGTAGGACGATAAGGGCGAGGAGCTCAGCCACACATGCGAAAGACCAAGGTCAATGTAGAAACCTAATGTACATTCATCGCCATATATCTCAAAAACGTTCAAACGTAGAAAAAATTGCTTCGGACAAAATTTGTAGAAAATGTTATGCTCTACAACTTTTATAATGAATGCGAAAACAATTTCAAGCCCAGGAGGGGAGATTATTCAGAAAAACTGATTTTTGTGACCTTAATGGCTAATTTTTATTGTTTCGGCTTGCTGAAACTGTCAGATTATATTTTTTCCGTTATTCTTGAATCATTAGCTTAAAAATAGGAAAAAAAGCCACCACTATCGAGAATTTACATGTGAAGTTTTTTTTGCAAGCTTGGCGCCCTCCCACACATTTTCGTCACGCTTAAATTCTCAGATTGAGAGAATATATTTTTTTCAACATGTAATTGACCACATATATCTTAATCTGACACGCTCGAGTATGTACAATGATCGTTTTTTTTTACTATTCTGACAGGGTGTCCTAGACAATTCCCCCCATATACAGGTCTAATTTTTGATAGAAGTACTCTATAGGGACAAAGGTATCTCCCTCTTAATCTGACATGCTCGAGTAAATCACAAATTTCCCTCTTGGGCTCTCCAACTATAATGTCCAAGTCAAAATTTCAAATGATGCTCTTAGTTTAGTGAAATTTCATGCAAATCACTTGAAGTGATAATAAAATTAAATATACTTGAAACCAAAAAACGATCGAAAATTATAAGTATTTCGTTTCCGCTGTTCTTGCACCTCGTTTGGCAACGTTGAACTACGTTACTATGGTGATTAGGAAGAGAGCAACTTTAGACATTCACCCTATTGGTCTGCGCTTTTTCTGACACTTGAAAAGGTTGCCAAGTTCTCTCATACGATGGCAGAATTGATAATTCATGGAGATTTAAGAGATTGTAAACAGTCTTATCTTTAGGAAGATGTCTATAACCGATGTCATCTAGTAGATGAAGAGCAAACAAATCAGCGCCAAAGACGTGACGATATGCATCCATCGGAATCTCGAACCCATCCACCCTCTGCAGCCTCGCCCGCCACAAAAAAGTCCCATTTAATCATCCAATTAATACGGAACCTAATTCGTGCCGGAATATAGCGCGACCCTATTATCTAATTGTTTCGACCGCCGGCGTAGAGGGCGGGGCGGTCGGGGAATGACGGACGAACAATTGCAATTAGGTGACGTACATGTCGCACGTCGCCAATCAGTCACCGATACGGGAGAAGAGTGAAAAAGGAGAATGCCGAGGACCGGAATACAGATGAGCACGTGCTGCTAGCGAAGGTGACGAAACCGATACGGTTAAGAGTGTTCAATCGGTCTTCCGGTGACATTCGTGAATCACCCATCGTTTTGGCGTTGGGTTAGGATCGCAGATGGCTCTGCTTGATGGGCTTCCTTTCCACCTAGACGAGCCTAGACTATCATAATTAAAATGATCTTCGACTGACATGAGTCATGTCATTTTGGGGGCTACCATAATCAATATCTATTGAAATAATATTTGGAAAACCTTTTCTTTCACGGAAAATGGGTAGGTGGAGACACTCTTACACATTTTCGACACGCTTAAATTGTCAGATTAAGACTTTCCGAATACAGGTTTTTCCATGTTAACGGAGAACGGATCATAGAATTGTTCTGAAAATTTGGGTACTACGGTTTACGTATCCGATCTATCTAAAATACTTTCAATGTTGCCGCTTGTACGAAAAAATACTACAAGTTTTGTTATTTTAAGTGGGACACCCTATTTAACTTTTTTTTCGCTTCTCTATCTCCATCTCAGTATTTTTGTCTAGCACTTCTCTATCCCTCTACCTGATACATATTTTGCGTATTTTTTTGTATAAGCGACAACGCCGCAATATTCAAAATATTTCAGATCAGAAGCGTAAACCCTATTACATATCCTAATTTTCAGAACAATCCTACGATCCATTCTCCGTGAACGCCTAACAGGCCACTCATCGTGGGAAACCCTGTATAATCGATATTTGTTCAGCAAATTACGAAGTAGCAACAATAACGCATATTTCCTAACATACTATGTCGTCGTAAAGCGTTAATAACATTTTTACATGTATCATTCTGTCAAGGCCGCTTTGGTTATAATTGCTTCGTTAGAATTCATATGCAGTAGAAATAGCAAAGTGCCAAAGGTTTATATTGCCTCTAATTGCGATACTTTTTGGATTCCTGATAAGGAAACATTGCTTGTTACGTTGTGAAACGGAATTAGAATAAAGAAATATTGTCAACTGAAGAAAATCTTCAAAGCTTGAAGAAAGTCCCTATTAAACAGGATGTTTCAAAGAAAAAAAAAGTCTAAATTATTCATCGGCACATCTGACAAGTTTCATATATTTCAAGTTTTAATTTTAAGTATAGGACTTAATTAGGTAGCCCTCCCGTCTTTCAACGTAGAATCAGCTTAAATAAAAAATATCCAACTTGATGATCTTGTCAGTAACACTATGAATCCCTATAACTCATAAGCCGTTGACTGTATGCCTATGCCCAAGGTATGGTCTCAAAATATTTTAGGGAGGAACTTTACAGTCGCAAAGTTTCAGCATAAAATTATGATCAGTTCTCCATAAACGTCTAATATAACTTCACGGTAAATCACCCTATAGCTTTCAAGCGAATAAATTTATTGACAGGAAATTTTGACAGATGTCGTGGACTACCGCCAACAACAACAACAGCCAAATTCTATTATATGATCTTATTTTTTGACCACAACAATAACCTTGATGAGTTCAGAAAATGAGATTTGCTTCAAAAAAAAGAGTCAATAGGCCATTTTCAAACAGGATCCCTCCTCTCTCGTGCTGTACGAAAGTTCCATTGAAATAGAACGTGGTGTAGCATGAGATTATAACTGGTTATATTGGATAACTGCAACTTCTTCATCATCGATGATAAATATAGCCCATGATGTCATTCCGCAGGTAGACACTGAATACACAAAAACAGGCTTTCATTAATTGATGCTCTATAGAAGGTTAATGACATGGCGTCTACAGGATAACGCATTCGCATAGGTGAAAAAAAGTGGTAACTATTAAGTGTTGGTATTTGACGGATGATGGGATGATAACTTGGCTATGAAGTTGATGCGAAAGATATAAATCATTTGCTGAATGGTATCTTCTATTTCTCGTGCATATAGGACAAGCGACAGTATTAATTTTTGCATTGCAAATTAAACCAGAACACATTGTCATGTCAGGAGTGGTACAGTGCAATCAACTTCAGAATGACGCTTTAGGACCGATAAAAAGAACTATGTCAAAAGTGAAGGTGAACTCAGTATTTATAATTTTATTAAAACAATTTTTCGTACTATGCGTCTTAGGTTTAGGTGGGTAATCGATCAAAATTTCAGATGAATCCAACCGAACGAAAAAAGGAAAAATGTATGATGTCCTACGCATTCAGATATTAACCTGATTGGCTTCAAAATGCGTCGAAGTCATTCTGGCTACATATGGTCGTGCATTTTCTCTTGTTGAGTGGGTTGGATAGGTAGTAGTGTGTTATATCCACTGCCTCTTGGGTGTTACTGCCCATTCTCAATGATGTTACTAGTGATGGTAATGTTTATAGTGAGCTACCATGTTAACGCTTAAGTAATAAAATATTCAAGAAATATTTTTGACGCAATATCATATTATCATTACGCTTGACATTAACATTGATGTGAACAGTATCGTAGTAGCTCTATTATTTAAGCGTTAATAACGTAGCTCACCATTAACATTACCATCAACACTAACATCATTGTAAATGGGCAGTTACACAAGGCAGTCATCATAGTAATGTTTTCTCTGATGAATACTAACAAACTTCTGAAAATTTAACGAATGGATAAATTGTCGTTAATTTTGTGTGAGTTTCTGATATTACTTTCAATGTTTTGACAACTGTTGATCAATAAACTGGTGGATTTCTAGAGATTAATCTATCCAGTATCTCTCCGTCACTACTAAAAATCCCAAATACTAGTATGGTATATAATAAAGAGAGGTTAAATGCCTGTAAATCTCAGAAAGTACGAGTCAACTCAATCTAAGGTTATTGGGAGTTTCCTCTTTACCAGTTATCGGTCCATTAAGTTTATCGAATAGATTAACTTCCGATGAGTGAAGCTCTATTTCAAACGAATCGATAAATTAGCAAATCTTTCTAGTAAATTAATTAATACTGATTGTTCTCTTCACCACCATCACAGTTAGATTTTGGAGTTGACTTATGATTGATATTGAACAATTGAACGAATCTTAATATTTAAGAGCCTCTCATCCAAGAATCAAAGGCTTCCATTGAGATTGTGCAAGACTGCAAAGTGAAAGTTGTCCAGATAGCGAGTGTTTTGAACTGCTACCGAGAATTTAAATATGACAGATTCCATTAGCGGATTAACGGAAATAATCAAGAAATAATTGGTTTTAGAACTGGAGGAAAAGGGAGGCGTTCCCATTGCCCAGAATCGATTTCAAGTAAGATGAAATTGGATGTTCAATCAGAAAATTTTGTACAAGAATAAAGAAAAATGCTTCTTCCAAAGGATTAGATAATTGGTTATGGGATTGAAGTTGAATGAGCTTTCACAGCCTCCCCAGCTTTAACCGCGTCATATTTTTCAGTTCTCAGACAAAAATTGGGTGGCTTAAAGTAGTTTCTGAGTTTCTTGCAAGAATACCGAGTGAATAACATCGCGATAATCGAAAAATAAGTTGCCATCATCCTAACACTTGACAGGGTTTGACAAAATCGAGTATAGCCTGACAACGGTCCTTCCAGCTGGACTCTTGAAATTAGAAACATGAACGCAAACAAACGATTAATCTTTCTACATCTTCACCGTTTCCGCATTTTCCGCTTCGGGTTCGTGAGACGAACAATTCCTGCACAATAGGGCGTCCTCTCTACGACCGTAGACAACGAACGTCAATCGCCCCTTCGTATAAAACGACATCGAATGATTCACGTCTTTTCGACCAACAAAGTTACACAATGAGGTTTATTGTGAGTAGAGCGCCGTTAACAATGAAGATGAATGCGCTAGATCAAAGTCAACAGACGGATATGAGAGACGTATGGGGCGTTCTGAGGATCAGTGTAATCGTCTGGTAGCATTCGGTGAAATGTTCCGAGTGCGGTATGGATAGCACCTTTAAGCGTTCTTCCGTCAAGAGGGTATTACACCCCATTCAAATTTAAATGGCATTTTTCTCCCGCTACAGACCTCCCATTGGTATGTGGTTTGAAGGATGTTTATGAAAAATATAGTTCATTGGGCAGAGCCAACGAAGAAGAAAATTATGTTCCACATTTTTCCGGAGAAAAACAATTGGTTTTGCATCATTACCTCGCCCATTTCAAGTGTTTTCCACCCAAAATAATCGACTGAAAATGTGCAGTAAAACCAGCAGAACGAATTTTCGAAGTTGGAATTCTCAATCCTCTTTCTTTCAACAAGGGTTGTGCCTAGTCTAACCTAATCGTCTCGGGGTTTCGTTAAGTGTAGTTAGTAAAACTATTGTACTAGAGGAAGTGCTGCATACACCCATGGGGGTTGAAAATGAAGAACTACAACCGTCGCACAAGAACGGCTAATACGGAAAATTGTGAAAATTCCCTTATTCACAACATAGAGAATTAACAACACATTCCTGCAAGCTACCTGGGGGATAGTGTCAAGCAGATGCATAACACTCGCTGATATTAGATACAACAACAACAAATATTCCAATCTATAGAACCAACAAACCACCATCACTCAAAGTATTAACAGAAATACCATCTCGCCGGGAAAGTGTAGATGCTGATCATGGTTTCGGTCTCATTTGATCTCGTCAGAGCAACACAAATCATACCTCGACGAAAATGGTTTGAATTGATGGTCGCTTCGTTCGATGTGAGTAGCAGATATGATGTACGAATAAACCCCAGCGACATCTAACAGGAAGCGGGTCGAACTAAATCCACTTTCCTAATTTTGAGAGTGCAGATGGCAGTATGGACCCATTTGCTCAAATTTTCAGATTGCATAAATCGTTTATTACATTAATCAATTCAAGTTAGAAATATGCAGAAAGAGTTTTTCTTATTTCTTACTTCAATCCAAAATATCTAGGAGTTAAGCTCTTGTATCATACGCAAAATTGTATGGTACTTCGTTACGCTAACCTCTACTGAAACTGTACACATGCTATAATTATTGTTTGGTGTTAAAAATTGTAATGCACTACATCAAAAGAATATACAAGGTGTATATCTACCTTCAACAGAAGGTAGAACTTGTCAAAATGAATCGTTTCACCAAAAATCACCTATACAAAACTTTCAAAATGACAAAGTTGAAAGAAGAATGAAAATGATTACTGAAATAGATCCTAATACGACCCTAGACCGTTTGTTAGCTGAATTATCGCAAAGCAGTGGGAAAAACTTATTTCCTGATTCGACCATGTGGTTTCGTTTAGGATATAGGATCGTTCGATATTTACGTGGTAATGAAAATGGAAACTTAGGATTGCCGAATTGTTGTCATTACTTTTAACTAACTCACACGATTTCATGAAATAGCTCATTTCGATACCAACTGACAGAAGAAACTTAGGACACAAGTGTAAAAATAGAATAATACTTCAAAATCTCACCAATAAAATTCGTCTTAATTATTCACGAATTTTTTCACAATGGGTATCACAATCTTCTTGTTCGAACAATCTAACAATTGTGGTAAAAATGGGATGAAATGAAGAAACATCAGCACACTTTTTCAACATAACTAACATAAACACTTTCAAGAAACTGCCTCGATTTTCTACATTTTTTTTCACCCTAAATTGCACGATACAACAACTACTCTTAAAAGTGACCTGCTGCTTCTAATCCGATGAACTTGGTACTGAACCATTCATTGTCCAGGGATATGTTTATGTTTTGTTTCCTTTTTGCGATGCCGGAGTCAACTTCTACAATCCCGTACTTGAAATTCAATGAAATTTTGTCGAACTTCTAGGAGTTGTATCTCAGCCATCTTGGGTATTTTACATAGACAATTTTTGGTTGCACGACTTATTATGATGAGTTCTATCTTCTATAAAAAAAGTATCACCTTGGAAAACACCCTCTATATAACATCTAATAGTTTCTAGTTTCATTTCATTCATCATACAAAAACAAGCATAAGAATGCGCTATAGTATGGACTGTTTTGGGACACCTTGTAAACACAAAACTCGGCCACTCGGAGGTGACTAAACCCCGTGCCACTTTGAAAACGCTCTTCATCGCAACAATTTTATCTCGACAGCCCATCTGGTGGCCCGATCTTGAAACGGAACAGTTAGATCATGACAGACCGAAAGAAAATCGGTGAAGGGTAAAAATATGCTCAATACGACAGTCATCATCTCTAATCACCGCGGATGATGGCGGGTTCGCATTATCGAATAGCTAGTCCGTCTCGGAACCGATATGCCTTTCGAATGCGGAATCTATAATGTGCAGCTTTGGGAACCGGTACGTAGAGGTAGGTGCTCGTTTTCAGTTCTGTATCATTAGGGGCTTACACACGACAATCTCCGACAGCAGTGGAACGGAACAGGAAGCGAAATTGTTGCCCGCTGTTTCGATGATGCGTAACGATATTGCACTAAATACCTTTAGAAGTATGGCATACAAGTCTACTATAGCTGGGGAGCCCAAGAGGGAAATTCGGGATTTGCTAGAGCGTGTTAGATTAATATAAGGGGAGATACCTTGGACTATGTAGAGTACCTCTACCAAAAATTAGACCTGCATATAGGGGGAATTGTCTAGGACAGCCTGTCAGAATAGTAAAAAAAAAACCGGATCATTGTACATACTCGAGCGCGGTGGCTTTTTTTCTCATTTTGAAGCAAATTATTCAAGAATAATGGAAAAAATATAATCTGACAATTTTAGCAAGCCGAAACAATAAAAATTAGCCGTAAAGGTTACAAAAATCAGTTATTTTTAATTATCTCCACTCCTGAGCTTCAAATTGTTTTCACATTCTTTATAGAAGTTGTAGAGCATAACATTTTCTACAAATTTTGTCCGAAACAATTTTTCTACGTTTGAACGTTTTTAAGATATATGGGAATGAATGTACATTAGACTGGGTTTCTACATTGACCTTGGCCTTTCGCATGTGTGGCTAAACTCCTCGCCCTTATCGCTCTCTAACTCGAAACGGTTAAAAGTATGTAAAATTGGTCCATTAAAAAGTTGTGTAGAATTTTATAATCTACAACTTTCATAATAAATACAAAAATGATTAGAAGTACAGGAAGGGAGATATTTAAAAAAGTCATTGTTATCATCTTCAAAGTGTCAGATTGAGGACCTCCCCCTGATTAGTATCAGATTAAATTAGAATATGCTTAACGACTCAGACTATTGATTAGGATATATATACCATGCTTCAGAATTCGTATAAATTTTGAAAAGAATAAAATATACTTGTCCCAAGTCACCCACCGATTTGGTAGGCTTGGGACACAAGTTGAAATTTATTGATTTCTCAACTCTCAAATGAAATAGGTGACTCGGGACGGTGTATAGTTTTGATAAATAAGAATTTGTGATTATATAGTTGAAATTCGGTAAGGAAATTAAATGATAAACCCTTATTACAGCGAAAGTAAATATATTCCAACTCAAATGTAAGAAAACTAAACAAGGGAACTTTGATTTCTTTCATTCTTTGGTGATTTATTTGTGGAAATAACGTAAATAATAATATCCTGCGAAAAATCGGCATATTTCCTGCTGCCAATGAGCCGCTTGTATCTATTCGGCATTGTCCCAAGTCACCCTATGAAACAACAAAATAAATGAATGAGATCCGTGTTGGCGTTTGATTTGTGAACAACCTTGTTTCATGACATATCTAATATCCCAATATCCCAAGTATCCAGAAAAAAAATTACACATGCACAAAGTGTAACACATGTACAGGACACTAGAAAGTATAAGGGCCATAAAAAAACGATCTTTTACTCTCCTGAATTCGTTAATTTTTCCTGTCAATTCAAACGCTCTGGTCAAGGCAAACTCAACAGGAATTAATTGTTAAACTAACCGAAAAGATGCTACAAAATCTTTTAAGTTTGTCCCTTCACTCATAAATGGTAAAGAAAATCTGCAAGGGTGGGTATTGTTCCAAGTTACAGGACTGTCCCAAGTCACCCGAATATACCGGTACTCAGAAAATATTGAATTCAAGTCTTCGAACTATCTAAACCACAATTTGGAAGTAAACTATTCAAGAATAATATACTTGGATTTAAAATCTACGTATGTAGAGGTAGAAATCCATTCTTAAAAGAGGTATAGTCTTCAGGTCAGATTAACACGAGTCTCTAAACAGAATAGGTTTGTTCGTAGAGTGGTTCACGATGGTTGTGAACTGTACAGAGCAAGCGCAATTCCATTTTAGGGTAGCGAAAATCCATTTGCGCTGTACAGTTCACAACCGTTGTGAACCACTCTACGAACAAGCCTATTATTCCTTTCATCCTGTTCTTTTTTTTTGAAGTAGAAAGGTTAGAATCTTTCTTCGAACAAATACGAAAATAAGTCAGTTCTTCGAAGATTCTCGCAGTATTGTATTGTTTTTCTTAGAAGTAGTTTCTCTGTGGATCTTATCTTTTGAGTAGACTTCGAGTAGTACTCTTGTTGGAACAGAATATATAGCATACAATATTCCCGACTTTTACTCTTCTGAATCTATGAAAGTTCGAGGAATGTTTTGCCGAATGTCCTTCAAAGTATTGGCGAGCTGCTGTAATGTCTGCGGAGGGTCAGGTAAGCGGTGTAATTGCTGTGACATTGCAGACCTGACTTGTTCAGTAAAAATTTGCTCTTCCACCCCATGAGTATAAGCAACACTTTCAGTGCTGCTAAACTTAAGTATTCAGTATAACAAACAGAAGAATAGGTTGTATCAATGTTTTGTAATAAGACTTTTGCCACTCTGTATATTTGAACTCCTCTGAGCAATAATCGACACAGAGTACCAAAATAAAAACGAATTTTATTGAGTCTAGTCCATTCATATGCGGATGTAAAGGGACGATGCACGAGTGTGTTCCAGGAAAAACTGGAAAAAATGTGATGCGAAAAATTCATGCAGATCTAATGCAACAGCACGTTAGTGTTAACTGTAAAGCAAACTACGCATGCGCTGTAAGCAACGACAAGCAGATAGATGCGGTTATAAAGACCTGCGCTATGATCGAAGCCACCTTGTCTTTGTCAATTGGTGCCACGTTGATCCGTTTATTCTTGAGGTGGTGGGGGGTGTCGCGACGGTGCAAACGGCTCGGGCGTGCGTCGGCGTCCACTGATGCAGCACCCTCGGTGAAACCGACGTGCCTCTGTGATTCTTCCTGGGGGAGCAGGAGAAATTCTTGGTGAGCAGCGTTAGTAATTGAAGGGGGTGAGGGAATTTCGGTGGGATGGTTGATGAGTTGGTTACATTCGGGGATGTTTTCAAGAATGGTGATGGTCTACTGGGTGCGCTTCCTTTAACATTCATTATATACAAGATACCGGTACATGGATGCATGTCAGAAAGGGGAGAAGTTTGTACGAACTGTGTAGGGTTAATTCAGAAAAAAAATTTGAACACCTTGTGTGAGAAGCTTATGAATTGGGCTATTAGATTACGTATCGTTAATTTTTTCAGACAGGACTATTAAAAGAAGAATAAAATGAAATCAGTGGAGATATAGGCCACAACAATTATAATTATATAGGCATGACCAGGAATGAATCGATTGATTCATTCATAAATTACTAAAAAGTTTCGAAGATTTGAAAAATTTCCAGAAATGTTCACATAGTCCTTAAGAAGGAAGTGTTAAATGTCTTGTATTTCCTTCAGAAGGATAGATCGCAACTAAATTATAGGTTCTTCCATTTGTTTTCCATCATGATTAATATGAAATGTTATAAAATAAAAATTTCCTGTTTTATTCATGACATGCTTTTTAATTTCCGGTTCATTTCTTATCAGGTAATTTTCATTCTTTTCATGAAATTTCTGAATGTTTCAATGATTATAGACTAATGAAACTTTGAAAACCTTGAAATGTACTACTGTATTTCTGGTAACCGTGTATTGTTGTTAGCACTAATAAAAACTTTTCATTTGGAATGTGAAAGTAAAACAAAAATAAACGAAAGTCCTTTCATAAGATTCATCCAGTATTTGGTCCCATCTGCTCGAAAATTGAACTAGATTCTATGCAAATTGAAAGGAGGACATAAAAGGTATTCCTTCAATGGTAAAGCCAATTTATTCCAGCATGCCATTTTATCTGTAGAATTTTGCACTCCCAAATAAATAGAGGGGGAGATTCATCATGAGTTTAGAACATAAATGATTATACGCCAATCGAATATTTACCAACGTTTCTTCTTTATCATGTTAGACTTCTTCAGAGATCATATTTCAGAACTGAATTTTATATGGATACAACATGCAATAATTTCCAGTGATTTTCTTCAGTCTTAACTCATCTTGGTAAGAGATTCGAAACCAGGAATGTGGTAACTACCATAAAAATGAACGAAAAATGGTTCAGCGGCAAACAGGGATAATATATTACAGGTGAAAATGACACTAACAAGTGCCGAATATGGTTTTAAGGCCAATATTCACGATAACATCGAAGTTACTGGTTCGGGTAGCGCCATCTACACATATAAGGAGAAATCTTACCGTAAAAAGTTTAGCACGACTTTGAAACCGAGTGGGAAGATCGCTGACTATGTCTGCGAACTAATTAAAAGCCCAGTTACAAGGATAAGACAAGATAAGGATCATAAACAATTTAAACAAACTGAATTATATTTCGAATACTGAAAATTACCCTTGATTTCTCAACTCAACCACCTTTCTTTTTTACAAAGTTTGTTCTTGACTTACATTATGGTAATAGGGAGAAACAGAGAGATTCGAAAATATATTTTATTTTTATTTTTTTATTACAGTTATCACAAATAATTATAGTTGAGTTTCAAATTACAAACTTATAGGTATATTAGATCTTTTATTTTATTAGTTTCGGTCCTACTGCAACAAATGCAAATCTCCAATCTCCATATTCTAGAAACTATAGAGGCTAATTGCACAGTAAATGATAAAATCTTCAACAATTCTCTAATTGTCCTGAATTATCATCTCATCTAATCATCGGAGTCAATGGACCGAAATTGATGGGAAATCATTCAATTAAAATAAATTCCAATTGCATAAATTAGCGGAAAAAGTAGAAGAGGCATGGGAATTCACCTTTCTGAGAATGTGAACATTAGTATTTTGCTCAGGTGTCCGTAAACACTTTCGAAGGAAAAAACCAGGGACTTTCAGGGAAGGTTGGGAGTACAAATGGATGACTTTTTTTCTCAATCTCAAGTCCATTCCGTTACAATCAACTGAGCCATTTTTGTTTGAAGTTGGGTTCGAAGTGTGGGTCTCTTTAAATGATAGTGATTTCGGTGTGCATTCATTGAAGTTCCTAACATTTATCTACTGGCCATCCCGTCCATCAGTTTGAATTTTCATGACCTGATAATCGAAGCATTCCACGAGTGAAAAACGCCATCGATAATTCCTCATTAATAAACGACTTGAATACATGCGAGGAAGTGACAAGCAGGCCAATTATCTCCTGTTATAACTCGAGTAGGTACACTTCACTTTTTTCCGGGAAGTGATGGTAGTCACAAATAAGTTCCAGGTGAACAACTTAGACGTTGACTGAAGCCAAGGATGCCCAGATAATTGGAGTCGGGCCACCTGTTGCCATTCACCCTCGTTGAGGAAAGTTTTACGAAGGGGTGCGGGAAAGGAAACAGTGTGAAGGGTTCGTTGTTTTCTTTTTTTGAAGTACAAAATTTAATCAATCACCAGCATTACAAGCAGCTTGTCGTTCATCTGGATTTTGTGCACTTTATGCAGTGTGACTAGTGTGAAATACAGGGTGTATTTGAAGGTGAGGCAGCAGAAGGTAAAACTGCTCAAAATAAAGCGTTTCACGAAAAATCACCTGTACAAAACCTTCAAAATGACAAAGTTGAAAAAAGAATTGGAAATGATAACTGAAATAGATCTTAATACGACCCTAGACCGTTTGTTAGCTGAATTATGGCAAAGCAGTGGGAAAAAAACTTATCTCCTGATTCGACCATGTGGTTTCGTTTAGGATATTGGCTCTTTCGATATTTACGTGGTAATGAAAATGGAAACTTAGGATTGCCGAATTTTTCTCATTATATTTAAGTAACTTACACGATTTTATGAAATGGCTCATTTCGATAACAACCGACAGAAGAGAGTTAGGACAGAATTGAAAAAATTGAATAATACTTCAAAATCTCACCAGTAAAATTCGTCTAAATTATTCACGAATTTTTTTAACAATGGGCATCACAATCTTCTTGTTCGAACATTCGAACAATCGTCGTAAAAATGGGATGAAATGGGGAAACATCATAGCACTTCTTCAACATAACTAACTTAAGCACTTTCAAGAAACTGTCTCCATTTTCAAATTTTTTTTCATCCTAAATTGCACGATACAACAATTATGATTCTCTCAAAAGTGACCTCATGCATCTGATCCGCTGAACTTGGTACTGAACCATTCATTGTCTGCCATATGTTTATGTTTTGTTTCGTACTTGAAATTCAATGAAATTTGTCGAACTTCCAGGGGTTGTATCTCAGCCATCTTAAATATTTTATATAAACAATTTTTGGTCAAACGACTTATTTTGATGACTTCTACCTTCTGTCAAAAAAAGCCTCACCTTTGAAAACACCCTGTATAGACACCCAACTTCATCTAGAATTTTATTGAAGAACACCTTCCTGGTAGTATTCACATGGATCTGCTCGAAAAATAATAGAACCGTTAATTACAGCAAGTGAAGAGAATCAACTTCATGGGGATGGCAATATGCTTCTACAAAAAGACCTCCTAAACAATGAAATAGATGGAGCTTCACCTATTGACTTTCATCCAGTGAGGCTCACTGATTATTTCCAAAAGGAATGGATTGGTAGAAGAAGGCCGATTGAATGATCACCTCGTTGCCTAGACTCGACACCTTTAGGTTTTTTCCTATTCAAAGTATGTATTTTAAAGTCGGTTGTGTATAAAACACCCGAGATGCACAAGAATTGAAAGTAAGAATACATACTCCATGCTGAAAAATTCAAGTTGAAGTTTTCCAAAACGTAAGGGTTAAATTTCAAAATAAGTTATAATTTTGTCTATGAAATAATGGCAACATTTTGAAAATCCTTTATACTAAAAAGTTTTTCATTATTTTTATGTTTCATTGTAACTATTGGTATTGTAACTATTCTACTTTTTTTTATTATATTTTCGTAAGTACTCTCAAAAAGATTCAAGTGTACGGCAATTTTGAAAAGGCAATCGAATTACCTTCAAAACAAGGTGTCACTCAACCCCCAACATTTGAGATTTTAGGAGTTACTGTCATTTCGCTGACAGGGCTGATCCAAATTGATTGGAACCAACCGTATAAAATGTTCCCTGCGAACATTGTTTATTTCTTTTTGTATCTTCGTTAATTTTGTTTGGAGGCCGACATACTACAGGTGGTACATCCTCAAATTGACACAACTCCAAGACTAACCCAGTTCAAAAAGAATTAACTGGAAAATTCCACTAGTAATTTTTTTATGTATGTATTTCAATGATCTTATTATACTTACCGTATACAAGAACAAAACGAGTCGATCCAACCACTGATAAACTGGCACAGATCGTTTGAATGGGGACTAGAAGGTCGATCGAGCAATTTCTGGACATTGAAACCATTCAAACCCAATAAAACACGATAATATTCCTTGAATCTTCACACGAATCCAATTTATTTAAAAAAATAACGTGAAACCACGACCACAAAAGAGTACAAACAAGAACATAACTGTAAAAAACAATGAAAAATAATCGGTTAAAAAAAATCAAGTCGATCAACGAACATCCTTTTCGCAACCCCTTATAATCTCGTCGAGGGCCAATCTGAGCATGCGTGTACTTACATCTTCGGTGTCTTCCTCGGCGCTGGGCTCGTTGCTACCAGCGATCGCATCGCCGTTTCCGATGATCACCGTTTCCGGCTCGGTCTGGGGAGCGACCACGGGCAAATTGGCGAAGACCGGCGTCTCCACCGTCTCGGTGGTGTTCAAGACGTCGGCGACGGAGCTGTTGGTGGTGTTGTGCAAGTCGCTGTCGTCTAGGCTGTTCTGGCCCTTGCTGAAGAGCTTGTGAGCTTTGGCCTTGAGTTCCCTAGGGTGCGGGGTGTTCTGGCGGACGAACTGCGTCTGAAAATTGAGGTTATGTTTAGGAATTATCAATTGGAGGATTGAAAATAGCGTCAGAATGGTTTTAACTGACTTGACATTTGTGTTTGAGGTGGTTCTGCGCAGGTAGAATATTTTATAGTGCACCATATGAGGTACGACTGGGAGTCTATTATAAAAACCCATTATCTAGGAGAAAAACATCGCTATACATTCCACACAACTAGTGGGACATCGGACTTTCCTATTGAGTCACGCCTTTCCACTAAATTGTGCAGTAGCAAATCATGCGTTGACAAAATTCACTGATACAAACTCAAGAGAAATAAAAAGATATAAATCGACTGAAGTGATGTGAGCGCCATCTCGTATTTCGAATGTGTTACAGATCCTAAGAAGGGTTAAAATATTAATTTGAGGTCCATATGGAAAAAATGAAATTTTGTAAGATTTCAGATGTCCATTTTGAAGAGGTTTTGATTCTCGTACCGCTTTCTGTTTATGTAGCTGCTTCTAGTTGATGATTATTAAATTTTTGTGTGTATTTTCTTGGTGAAAACCTACAAATGTAATTCTTAACTTAATTAAGGAAAATTGTCTCAAACAACGTCGATATTTGAATGCAATACAATAGAACTCTTATCGAACAGTTTTTTCGTTTTGACAGTACGTTGTCAGCGCCATCTCATAGTCAAATGTCACGAACACAGACCAAAATGTAGTCGATTTTTAGAACTAGAGATTTGACTGCGTTTCCTATCTTTCTCCTTTATAATTTTTGGATATAAATATTTGCATTGCGTTGTATTTGTTCTTGAATTGGCAACGTAGGACTATGTTATAAGGGAGATAACAGAAGACGCTTAGAAAGAGAACAATCTTAGGCTTCTAGTCTACTGGCCTAAGATATTTATGAGGATTGTCGACATAAACTTCTCAAACCCTTGCAGAATGTTAACACCCATATAATGAGGAATATCACAAGTATTTTGAGTTTATTTTTTGGTTTACTCGTGTATTCAAGGACACTTATTCGTGCGAAACTTATGAACTAATAGATGTATCATTGTATATTCAATGAATTATTTTTCCACTCCTTCTGGCAACACAGAAAAGGAATCCTTTCCTGACCTAGTCGGCCAGCCAAGAAAGACGAATGGACATTTTGGGGACAGCTTATAATATGAACACTTCTGTCTTCATGTTTACACGTCAATGATAAAGTGAATTTCATAACGAGCTATGCCACCTCTGGAACAACAAAATTTCCTTCTTAATAACCAGCTGAATCTATGAGACTATACATCTGTGGATCAAACAGAGCTCAAAATTTTTTTTTTATGAATTTTCAACAGCCTGTCTCTTTTCAAGCGAGCCGAATTGTGAAAAAAGGCCAAGGAAAAGTGTTTCTTTGACCTCAAGAATCTTCTGTACAAGTCAAAGACTCAGCCTGAATATTATAATTCCGAAACATAACAATTCCCTTTGAAACCTCCTGTAAACCAAAAAAGGACCTCTTCAAAGAAATGATTAAATCAATGACCGAACTCATTCGAATTCCTGACGTTGAATCAACAATTTCAATCCCCCTTTTTAGGGTTGAGGATAACGACAAAGAACAGACGAAGTCCGACTCGAATCCTCCCTAAATAGAAAAAGTTTCTTCTGACTTTTCGAAATAAACCTTACCGCGTTGTTGGGAGGAAATTCATCAAGATATTAACTAGGCCACGAGATCCGATTTGTTACTTGTCGGCTGCCAAGGAACTGTCCTAATTAACCACGGCATTGTAAACATTGACACCGTAACTTCAACAGGCCGCAAAATCGATGAGACACACAGGTCTGGTCATGGGGAGGATTACGAGAGCCGGTTGTTGGTAAAAGAAACACTGTTTGAAATATTTCAATTCAGACTGTTCCATATAGGACCAAAAAAAAAATTCTTTTGTACTTTTTTTTTTCAAAAAACTAGGTAAACTTGCGCCATTGTTGACTTTTATATGTGTAAGTGAATTTTATTTTTGGCTTATTATTATGATTATTATTATGACAAAGGGAAAAACTTTTTCTCTCTGTCACACTTTTTGGGATGTCATTAAAACCTATAAGCAACGATGGTGAAATAATAATTTGACAGGGAAGGGAGGTCAAATGAAGCCGAAACCATGATCAGCATCTGCTCCTCTTCGGTGGAACGTTCTACATTTAGTTGTCCTGACGATGGCAAATTGCCTAATTCAATTCGGATCCTAACGCTGATATTCATATCAGCGGGTGGTATACATCTGAATTAATTCTTATTATACAGGGTGTATTTGAAGGTGAGGCTTTTTTTAAACAGAAGGTAGAACTGGTCGAAATGAAGCGTTTCACCAAAAATCTCCTATACAAAACTTTCAAAATGACAAAGTTGAAAAAAAATTGAGAATGATTACTGAAATATATCCTAATACGACCCTAGACCGTTTGTTAGCTGAATTATCGCAAAGCAGTGGGAAAAAATAATTTCTGATTCGACCATGTGATTTCGTTTAGGATATTGGCCCGTTTGATATTTACGTGGTAATGAAAATGGAAACATAGGATTACCGAATTGTTCTCATTTTTTTTAGTAACTTACACGATTTTATGAAATGGCTCATTTCGATACCAACTGACAGATGAGACTTAGGACACAAGTGTAAAAAATAGAAGAATACTTCAAAATCTCACCAATAAAAATCGTCTAAATTATTCACGATTTTTTTCACAATGGGCATCAAAATCTTCTTGTTCAAACATTCCAACAATCGTCGTAAGAATGGGATGAAATGGGGAAGAATCATAGCACTTTTTCAACATAACTAACATAAAGTACTTTCAAGAAATTGCCTCGATTTTCCAAAAAAAATTTTCACCCTGAATTGCATGATAAAATAATTATGATTCTCTCTAAAGTGGCCTGATGCATCTAATCCGATGAACTTGGTACTGAACCATTCATGTCCAGCATGTTTTGTTTCGTTTTTGCGATACCGGAGTCACCTTCCATAGTACTGTACTTGAAATTCAATGAAGTTTTGTCGAACTTCTAGGGGTTGTATCTCAGTCATCTTGGATATTTTATATAG
This sequence comes from Coccinella septempunctata, assembly GCF_907165205.1. NCBI lineage: Eukaryota > Metazoa > Arthropoda > Insecta > Coleoptera > Coccinellidae > Coccinella > Coccinella septempunctata. The sequence continues at coordinate 22,559,622 of NC_058196.1, forward strand.
ACCAAAAATTGAGCCGGTCAGAGGAAAAGTGGTATAAGTCACAAATTCCGATTTTTGAGTTATACCGATATTTGGGTACCAAAGGTTGCATATTATTCTTCTTATGAGTGGTATCAGTCAAATCGTCATTTTGACCGAGTTATACCCATTTACTGTATTTCCTCTCAACAAAATTTTCCATACCTATTAATGCGGTTTTTCAATCAATTGAAACGTAAAACCTTCATTTCCAACATTTCACTTAATTGTAGTTAGATCACTTTTCCTCTGAGCCACTCAATTGTCTGTTAAACGACTTATTTTGATGAGTTCTACCTTCTGTCAAAAAGAAGCCTCACCTCTGAAAACAACCTTCAATTCTGTTGTGTAAATAGTTCAGACTACAGAAAAAACAAATATTCGAACTCGTTCTTCTTTCGACTGAATAATGTTATCCTAATAACGCCCGTTCATTTCAAGAACAACTAAATGTCACGTCTGCAATGCAAGACACAGTCGTATCCTAGATCATTATCTACCTCCGAGTATCATCTGGAAATAATTCCACGGACAAATATTCGTAACAATCTTCGCGTTACAGTTGGCGTCCACCATTAAACGAGACTCCGTTGCTATTTTTTCTTCCTATTTGCGATTCCCGGAACATAATTCTCGAAGCAAATTGCTACAGCGACGTGAGGCCCTTGTTTCTACAAGAAAACTCGCGCTCCCAACGGCTGAACTTCAAACTGTTTCGAACAAGACGGGAGAGCGACTTGGAAAAACATCGTTTTGAGAAAGAAAGTTTGCTTAAGCTACCGTTAGTTGCCACAGATAATATAATTCCGATCGATATTCGTTCCCTTGCAGCAAACACTCGATGCACTTGAGATTCGTATGGAAACTTTGGTTATACAGGTCACTGAGATTCAATTGTTATGTTTGTAATGAAGTTCGATTTTCGGTTAAAATCCTTCATCTTAAGATGAGTCAACAATTTTTGATTTTAATAATTTCAGAATTTGTAGGAAACCGTTAACATTCCAGACCGTTTTAATCCCATTTTTATGTTTAAAAACGATATAACACCGTATAAAAACATCATGGGTTTGAAGATAACCGCGGTTTCGACTTTCGGAGCAGAAGCCTCTGGAAAAACGAAAAGGGAGGAAGAAGAAATAACCTAGCCCTGTCTGAGTTCATACCCCAATGGAAGTAGTTAGACTGGTGGTGTGAAAGCACCTGGGAAGACGAAATCGGAGCGGAGAACCGAATCCTACCGTATCCTTGACAGAAGTTCAAACTCATCAAAATAAATCCTTTCACCAAACTCCCCCATGAACATTCAACATAAAGGAGCTAGGATACCCCAGAATCGAGTGCATTTCTGCAAAATTTCGAAAACAGATCTAGCTTCCAATACTTCAGTATCTAATCAGTGATATCATGACATGATTTCGGTGCACTTTGTTATTGTTGGAATTTTTATGACTTTCCTATTTTGAAATATACACCGGTACACTTATTTAACTCGACATAATCCTGATTTATAGCACTCGCTATAGAAGAAATAGGTTGTTCGAAAAAACTCCGAAAACGGAAACCTAATTTCTCTAATAGAAAAATAAATTCTGGGAATAGTCCAGGTGTGCCGTGACAGGTGAGTGAAATATGTAGAGCAATATTAACACTGCTTATGAAATTGTGCGTGATCAAAGTGATCCTGATGGTACCGTATTTTTATCACAATTTTACGCCAGACAAGACTGGCGACAATTTGGAACCATTTTTGTGGATGGTTCAGACCGATTTTATTTGTACTCTTCAGTAGTTTCCCCAGGATTTCCAATGAATTTTGGGAATTAATGATATTATTATCGTCTCTATCATACAACAATGAAAGGTTGAAAAGAAACAGTATTTTATAATAGTAGTCGTGAAACTTATTTGTCATGTTGGCCATTACATTGGCTTATTTAAGTATTATGTTATTTAATCTATATTCTGTACTTCGATAGTGAATCAAGTTGGAATTTTCAATTTATCAATTATGCTCTGCTCTACTGTGTATGGTTGAAACACAAAGAGTGTCCTTTGGGATTAACGAACTACATATTATAATATTATTATCCCTGCCATCAGCATCGCACATATGGACCAAAAAACGTCGAAAACTGATTAATATCGAAATGTCGTTATCCTCTGCTGAACCAGCTACGAATTTACATTTTTAATTAGATTCGCTGGCTCTCTGAGCCCATAACTAAACAAAGCATTGAAAAATTCGATGCCGTCAGTTGAGTGGAGTGCGGAGGTTTAGTTTGTATTTTGGTTTATAATTTCCCATCATGAAACTTTGGAATCGAGCAGGAAATAAATACCTGAATAGCAGGAGCTTATGGTGAAAACCTGAAATGTGAGGAAAAACTAACTACGCCACTGGATGATACAACGAAAATTCTATAATATCAGAACCACTGCTCACTTCTGAGTATTCCCAGTGAAGAAATGCAAGCAGAAAGTTTTTATCGTTTTTAGATATTTTCGAGAATGAAGAGGGTATGGCACATTTTCGAAATTGCCAAATATCAAAATTTGCTTATTATACTTTTCAAGGAAATCGAGCCCAGGACTCCTTTCAACGTTTTTACCTATCTAATCTCATTCATTCATTGCTGTATCCCGTAACCGAGAATAAATCTACAAGACGACTCAAAAAAATCTATCGGTGTTATAATTTCTTAGGGCTACTTGCGACTGTGTGCCCTCCTGTGACTGAAGAGACCCAACCGTGACCTACAGATCCTTCCACACTCTAGGCTTGATAGTCACCAACCAGATCTGGCCGCCGCTGTATATATCTCGAGTCTCCATTATAACTGTGGACCAAAGACCTCCACTGTGATCTGTATAACGCTAGTTGTTCCCAGTTATAATTGGCATTAACTGATTATAGGGATTGATGCAGTTTATCCTTGAACCGCTTATACTGGCCTCCTGGTTTCTTAGCTCCCTCTGTGAATTTGCCATACAGAGCTATTTTGGGGAGCCTTGTGTCTTGCATCGGGCCCTCGTTACGTGAGTCTCAATTGTTATACAACTCGCGCGCTGCAAGACTTCCCTTGTGGAACCATCTGATGTGCATTATTTGTCGTAGATGACGTTGTTGCGTGTGTTCAAGCCGTTTAATACATCGCCTGTAGTGCGTCCAGCTTTCGCTTAAGTAAAAAAAGCTTCAGCTTCCAGAATGCCTGTGATACCGACTTGATACGGTTGTGTATTTCCTTGTCCAGGTTAGCCCTAGCATCTATGAAGCTTCCCAAGTATTTGAACTGCTCGACCTGTTCTAGAGTTTCATCCTCTAGGCTGATATTTGTTTGAAGGCTTTCTGGCGGACTTACCAGCATTTTGGTTTTGTCAATATTGAGTCTAAAGTCTAAAGCTTCGTATATATGTTTATAGGTGTCCAATATTATCTGTAGATCCTTTGAGCTGCTAGCGACAAGTGCGCAGTCGTTTGCATATTGAAGTGATAAACTTTATACAGGTTTTTGCTCTGAGGCACTTCAGGTTAAACAGGCCTCCATCAAATCTGAATCTCAATCCAACACCTCTTGCAGGCATACTCATGTCAGCAATTATCGAGACAGCTATGGCGAAAATATTGAATAGTAAAGGCGCTAACACGCAGCCTTGTTTTATTCCAGAGTTGGTTAAGAAACGGTCGGTTGTAGAGCCATTATGCTGTATTCTAGCGGTGTTGTTGGTATGGAGGCTTTTACACACTGCTAAGAATTTTTCGGGCACTCCAAGACGTCTCATGATTTTCCATAGCGCTCTCCGATTCACCGAGTCGAAGGCCTTACTTAAATCGATATAGGCTATATAGATCCTTGATTGTATCTAATCTAGAAGTACTAGAAACAACCAGAATCTAGCAATTTGGTATAACCTTTACTTGTACTAGTAAATTACAGAAAAAAAATTGTATTCAAGAGAGTATTCGACAGATGACGTCAAAATTTCTCAATTCTCACAAAACTACTACCAGTTTCCAACAGAATTCAATATTTTCGGAAATATGGGGATTTTTTCTGGAATTCCAGCAACGTTGAGCGTGTTTACCACCCGAATGGGTGACCGCTCTGGTAATAGAAAGAATCTCCGCAACTTCAGATCGGAGCTTTCCAAATTTCATTCGTCATCTCATTCAAAAAAAGCTTCTTTTTCGAAGAACATCCCTAGAATCCTCAGATGTGTATGCTCTCAACGAAACTCCGCCGATAAACAGCTTTGTTCCTTTCGCCTTTCAAGACCACCTCCGCCACACGAAATCCGACGTATCCGGCTACAATTCTCCTTCGCGTTAGAAAGCAAATCCGATCCGTAGGAACGAAAAACCCACGAAGAGAAACGGGATAGAAAAAAAACCCTCGACCATCTAATCTGAACATCTCACGAAAGTCACGAAAATAGTTTAATCTCAATTTGCCCCGTTCGGCGCGGCCTGCGTTTTCACGCCCGCCGACGAGAGAAAGGCCGTAAACCGCGGTCCCAGGCTCCACTTAGGCCGCTCGCTCGGAATATTCGGGGAAATGCCTCGGCCGGTCGGCGTGATGCTAGATTCGCGGGACGCGTAGAGAGGTATGCTTTTCCGGCCGGTATAATCGATTCGTTAATGCGCTACGTGGTATTATTACGGCGGCTGTTTAATTCCGCGAATGTGCACCGAGAAATGGAACCCCCGTGAAGATATGCCCGAGTTTAATTGGCCGACGTGGAGGAGAATAGGTTGCGATCATTTCTGGTCGGCTATTCAGCTGTTACGGCCTTTGGATTGGGAAAGACCGACGGATTAGGATTAATGGGAACGGGTATGCTGAAAGGATGCGGTGTGACGCAAGGCTTAGCACTAGGATTCAGTGGAGACACTGACAGGATCTGTACTGCCCAACCAGAATTAGGAAAACGAACAATATGTACTTAATTACTCTGGCAGACACGAACTATTCATTATTTATTCTCCTTTTTTGATGATTCAGTACATCTTCTATAGTTCGGCCGCTAGTAGGGGTCGCCAAGTTCTTGAAGATTTCAAGACAAAAAGTAATTTCAGAATTTCAAGACAAGACAGGAAATTTTATGCCAATGTCAAGATTTTTTGTTAAGAAAACAAAAAATCTTGAAATATCTTGTCTAACTATGAATACGTGTTTATTCGTTAAAAAGATAACATATCTACTTCTATTTATTGCACACATTTTTTGCTGGAAAAATGTGAATCGAAAATAAATAATGATAATCTTGTTGAAACCACAATTGGAATCTGGATTTGCAATTCTTACTTTCAGTTTTTTATGTTTTCGGAAACATGGTATAATTTTGGCTTATTTATTATTTTCGACGTTGGTACTTGTGTCCAACCTGAATTTAGAAAGAACAACAGAATTTTTTCTGCCAGTATTGCCACTAGTACCTACCACTATCTTTCATTGGTGAATGCTGCTGCTTATTCCTTTTACTGACGCTTTCGCAGCTGTAGTTTCAGATTAAGATTTATCATTTTCACTAGCATTAGTCGAAGTAGCTTTTCTTTCACTGATCATTTAATATTATTACTGAAACTGAATATTCTGAGTCTGTTTACTGAAGAGTCGCCACTTATGGTAAAATAAGACTTCCACTTTGTGATGATCAAGAGTAGGTATAGAAAGAAGTCGCAATTTTGTTCAAAGCCGATTGTAAGGGTGATGTCGTAGAAGGTGAAAAAGCCGAGTTCAATTGACAGAACTGGGTCCGTTAGCAGTGGCGTATCGATAGATAATAGTGATAGGTAAAGTTGAAAAGAAGATTATTCAAGAAAACTTCAGCTTTTGTGCCAAAACTTTGTTATTATTCAAACTGCACTGCCTGATTATATAATAGTGTGGCGTGTGGAGATACCAAAGGGAGCCGAGTATTTTCGATCTCCTATTGAGCCTACATTCTCTATTTTCTTGGTAATAATAACCTCACTCAACTATACAGGGTGACAATTTAAAAACTTGCCAGGCCAATTATGTCGCGACAAGGATGTTTTCAGAGAAAATGCCGGAACAGATCAACTTTTATTCGGAGGGGGACATATTTTGAGCATAATTGTAAGCCGAAATCTCCTCAACCCTAGGTGTAAGAGCCATCACCCCTAAATTCTTAATAGGGAATAGGGGGTGAGATTTACCTAATTGAAAGATCACTTGTCCTTCTACATGAATACTATGGTTTGCCAATTTTTATTGATTCCTTGAAGTAGTTACAGGAGGTGACAATTTGAAAACTTGCCAGGCCAATTATCCCTCGACAAGGATGTATTCAGAGAAAAAGTTGGAACAGGTAAATTTTTAAAGGGAGGGGGACATATTTTGAGCAAAATTGTAAGCCGAAAGCTCCTCAAACCTAGGTGTAGGGGCTATCACCCCTTTATTCTTCATAGGGAATAGATGGTGAGCTAAACCTCAATTGGAAGACAATATGTCCCTCTACAAAATTATTGTCTTCTAATTGAGGTATAAATCACCCTTTATTCCCTATTAAGTGTTTAGGGTTGGCAACCCCCTCACCTATAATTGAGGATATTTTGGCTTACAATTCTGCTAGAATAAAATTGACCTGTTCTGGCATTTTCTCTGAAAACATCCTTGTCGAGACATACTTGGCCTGGCAAGTTTTCAAATTGTCAGCCCCTGTAACTAGAACAAGGACTCAATAAAAATTTGCAAACCATAGTATTCATGTAGAGGGTCCGGTGATCTTTCAATTGAGGTATGGCTCACCTCCTATCCCCTATTGAGAATTTAGGGGTGATAGCTCCTACACCTAGGGTGTAGGAGGAGATTTCGGCTTACAATTCTGCTCAAAATATGTCCCCCTACGAATAGGAATTAACCTATTCCGGCATTATCTCTGAAATCATCTGGCAAGTTTTCAAATTTTCCTGTATATCTTTGGAGATCAGGTCTATATTTGACGAATTTATCTGTTATTTCTTAAAGTTTGTGAATATACTAGGCGATTCATTGGTAAATGGGCGAAAGCTTAGGGAAGATCTCTCTCTATAATCAGGATAGAGAGTGTTTTATTGATTTTGAAAATTTTTTCAATTACCCATAACTTCCGAACCACTCTTCATATTGCGATGATATTCAGTACGTTTATTCTCAGCAAAAACAAGTTTATACTGACATAGTAACTGATTTTTTTTACAGTTCCAGTCTAGGAAAAACTGATTAATAAGATTGAATAAAAAAACCCTATGTATCAAAATTCCTTTTATTTGATATTATATTCGAGAAAAGAAGAAAAAACTAAAAGAACAAGATATTTCTTGTGCTTCCGCATGCGATTTTAATACTCAATAAATCCTAGTCAAATCTGAATATTCAGACAACACAGTAATCAAAATTTTATTCGGTATATAGTAATTTTCCTAATTTAATTGAATCTTCAACCTCTCATCGAGGCCTTATTTTTGGGGTAACATTTTTGAAAAAGCGATCGAACTACCTTCAAAACAAGGTGTCACTCAACATCCCTCCCCATTAAAGATTTTGGGGATTGCTCTCATCACGTTCATATGATTGATACAAATTGAGTCAAACCAACCTTATAAAATATTCCCAAACAAACCAAAGTTCATATCTTCATAATTTTTTTCTGATTTTTTCAAATTAGGTCCATAATAACAACGAATGGTTTTAGCCATACGATTCTTTTTTCCAGTTACCGCTTTCAATGGAACATCAATGTTGTATGAAATGTAATAAGGAAAACATCCATCACGAGTAACTGAATTCTGTCACTGACAAATAATACACACTTCGAACAAATATTTCCATTTTCCCGACTCCTATTCCTCAACTTCACGAGATTTCGCTCGAAGAGAAAGTAAAATATATTGAAGCAATCTGTTGCCACGACCCTGGGCGTCTGCCCGTGTGTACTTTTACTCGAAATGTCAATTTAGCGAAGTGGGATCGTGCATCCATCCACGATCCTGTAGATGGTTTCAGGTGTACAAGATATAAACCCAATCGCACGTTCGATTTAGTCTAGCTGTGTTATGCATAATCTGAAAAATCCCGTAGATCGTATCTCAATCAATCCAGAGTTTATAATAGGTATCTTGGTGGTGAATTCAATTCGCTCTGCCTGCCTGAATTGAGAAAATTGAGTGACGCCTTCCTTCACTAAATTGCGATATTTTCTAGTAACCGCGACCGTTGAGGTATTGAGGTGTGTCAACACTCCACCTAACCGTTAATTCTATCAAAATAAGAAAAAGAACTACAAGAAAATTCGAACGTTCGAGCTAGTAGAAAAAACATTTCAACCCCCACTTCATACAGCTGTCACCCTCATGTAAAGCCGGCCTTAGCAGCGCAGACCGCGGTGTAACACAATTTTCTCGCCTCCGGTAAAGTTAACACCGCGAAAACACATAGTAGAAACAATTGGAACTTCACGAGCAGACATAATGAGAGTTTATCTGCCTTTCAGCTGTCAAAACTCCGACAATAGGAAGTTCACGTCTGTGAGTTACAAATGTGGACCGGCATTTACTGGGCGAAAAACAATTCTCGCGGTTTGTTACAGACAATGTTACACCGTTAGACGTCATTTTTAACCACGGGAATCAGATAAACGAAGCGTGGGAGGTGTTGGAAAGCGAACCCCGGAGTTATTGAGATATCGAAAACGATATAGCGACTCGAAAGAATTAGATAGAAGTGGTAAAAAGGAGTATATGGCCTTCGGTCCTCCATCCAATCACGAAGAAATTGGATAAGAGGATTCTGTATATATGTACTGGGTAGGTAGTTTCTTATATTCGACACAAGGTAGAACTCATTGAAGTGAAACATTTCCCTAAAAATTGCTCAAATGATGGCAGTGTCATCTTACCATCAAGTCTAATGTGAATCCATGAAATTAAAAATAGTGGTGCACATTACTGTTCGTCTGCAGTATACTCATCAGGCAGGCAACTCTGTATGCCATCACGAAGGTCAGGTGAAAATTTTTTGCTACAGGATTACCTTATCTTCTGAGACTCTAGGATTTTCACTCCCGGTTTTGTTGTAACGACACTGTATTGAAGGTGCTTTTTGCCATAGCTGTCTCGATAATTGCAGACATGAGTATGTCTGTGAGAGGTGTTGGAATAAGATTCAGATTTGATGGAGGCCTATTTAACCTGAAGAGCCTCAGGACAAAAACCCTTCAAAGCTTATCACGGAACTTCAATATGCAGACAACTGCGCACTTATCGCTAGCAGCCCAGAGGATCTACAGATAATGCTGGACACCTATAAACATATATACGAAGCTTTAGGCCTTAGACTCGATATCGACAAAACCAAAATCCTGGTAAGTCTCCCAGAAAGCCTTCAAACACATATCAGCCTGGAGAATGAAATCCTAGAACAGGTCGAGCGGTTCAAATGCTTGGGAAGCTTTATAAACACTAGGGCTAACCTAGACACGGAAATACACAACCGTATTAATTCGGCATCACGGGCATTCTGGAAGCTAAAGGTCAGAGTGTTTCAAAATCACAACCTCAATCTGAAGACCACGACAGCTGTTTACAAAGCAGTCGTCCTCCCAACGCTTCTTTACGAATGCGAGAGCTGGACGCCCTACAGGCGACATAACAAACAGCTTGAACAAACGCAACAACGTCATCTGAGACAGATAATGCACATCAGATGGTTCCATAAAGTTTCGAATGCAAAAGTCTTGCAACGCGCGAGTTGTACAACAATTGAGACTCAAGTAACTAGGGCTCGACTCAGATGGAGCGGCCACATTCTGAGGATGCAAGACACAAGACTCTGTATGGCTAATTGGCAGAGGGAGCCCGGAAACCAGGAGGCCAGTATAAGCGGTTTAAGGATACACTACATCAATCCCTAAAATCAATTAATGCCAATCATAACTGGGAACAACTAGCGTTAGACAGGTCAGAGTGGAGATCGATGGTGCAGAGTTATAATGGAGACTCGAGAAGAATTCAGCGGTGGCCAGATCTGGTTGGTGACTATCCACGCCCGGAGTGTGGAAGGATCTGTAGGTCACGGTTGGGTCACTACAGTTACAGAAGGCACACAGTCGCAATTAGCCCCTACAAATTATAAGTCTGTTCTTTTTTTATATCTTTTTGTAGATTTATTCCCGGTAACAGGATACGGCAAAGAATGAATGAATGAATGAATATGTATATATTATCTATTAATTTTATAGATGAGTTTGAACTTTTTCAGTCAAGGGTATAAAAGTATTGAAATGCACCAACAGTTACAATATAAATATTTTTGAAAGATACAGGCTGTTGAAAAACCATTAAAAATGTTATTTTTAGTTCTATTTCACAAACGGTTTTATCGAATGAAACGAATTTCGGAATATAGTTTTTCAATCATTTGATGAATATTTTTCGAACACAAAACACAAGCTATCATCCACGTCTTTCAGTTTTCTCATTTTGACCATTACGTACCATAAAAATAACAAAAATTCAAAGAACCAAACTCTTGAAACTAAGTTGGACGCTATCTTATGAATATTTGATCGTTTTGTAAAATAAAAGTATTCTTCATGTTTCCTCGTATAATGCGCCGTTATCGAGTAAGTTGATGTTCAAAAATTATAAGGTATTTGTGAAATTTGAAAAATTGAGTACTTTGGCTGAATATAACTCTGAAAGATCCACAGATGTGTAGTGTCACAGATTCAGCTGGTTATTCTGAAGGTAATTCAGTTTTTTTAAGGGTGGCACAGCTCATTGAGAAAACTTAAAATGGCCATATCTTTTTATCAGGGCCAAATCGGAAAAAATGGTACCTATAGGAAAAAAGTGTTTCTTTTGACCTCAATAAACTAGTGTTAAAATATTTGTAAGAGTCAAAGACTAACCCTGTATAACAGTACTGGGGTAATCAGATGAAGCTGAAGATTTTATCGACAATCCCATCATGAGGGCTTGAAACATTGCTTTCTTCGCATCTGACGTTACAAATTGATTAATCTCATGTCGTTCGGTTATCAGAACCCGAAAACAGAGGAGCAATTCTTGTACTCGTTTCCAATACTTGAGGGCATAATCGATAAATAAATCAGTAAAAATGATGACTTAATAAAGTAGGTTCTTCTGTACGATGCAAGTTTAACAGGGAACATTCCTCGAACGACAATTTGGAATAATTACTAGAAATTATCTTGTCTTGATGGTGTTAAAATTACGAGTACCAAGATCGCTGGGGATCATGAATATGATAATGAGATAATTAAATATTATTTAGAGCCACTAAAGGAGAATATACTGTGGTATTGAGGACCCAAGTGACTAGCTTTCCATGGAAATAGTCCTAATTTTCATAATCCATGTAGAATTGTCTGTGGAGAATCTCAAAATGAATTTACGTTAATTTTCCTGCAAGAATGAACTTGCTGTATCCAAGATAACGTTGCCTGGATTCTCATTAGGTGCTCCCTGAGGTAACAATGCCTAGGAGTTACGAAATATTCTTGCTAAGATCCAAATACTTTTTAGTTCTAGCAGGACGGTTCCAGTTTCGTCGTAAGATTCCTCCAGAGTATCTCAAGATTTTTTCCTTCTCCTGAAACTCTTTCTTGGTACATTTCCTTATACTCCTTTAATGGCAAGTGTATTGGCGTTGCATACCATTTAATAACGTTGCCTAGTTGTCTCTTCACCGCCGATTGTCTCTCAATAATAGAAAACGAGTCAATGAAGCATTTATTAATGTCTTTAGTGCAAAGGTCGTCACGGGTACATGCACGCTTTAGGCTCCCTCAGAATTATCACCATCAGCACAGAGGACAATCAAATATCCCAGTGGGCGTTACCTACCGATAGGTACTTTATCATGCTGCTACGTATCTGGCTGTAAACCACGTATAAAATATTATAGCTTTGAGGTTATAAGTAAGAGGATGTCACTGTTCGAATTATCGAATGGGCAGTAGATTGAAATCGTGGATGGCGGCATGTTTACGATCGCATGAAGTGCGAAGACGCATATTGTGTTGGCAGGGGTCAAGAGGGCAATGTTGGAATACCCTGACATCTAGCAGCTGTTACTGCTAGCTGTCCCATCTCAAGAAGAATTATCGTCTATTTCAGGGAGCTATCACAATCTGGGTAATACGGGAGGTAATTGGTTTCGAGCTTATTGGTTCTCCTCAGTGCATCCTTTGGAAGAGAAGATATATCACCTCTACGATGCAGATATGCACTGCGCAAAAAAATTAACGCACATTCTGAAAATCTCAATTTTAATGAAAGTTAACTCTACATTGACTTTATAACTTATTTTTTATGTTCTCTCGGGAAAGGTTTTGAACGAAACAAGACACATTAAATGGAAGAAAAATTCAGGATTTCACCGAATCTTATGTGAAAGAAGAGAAATGAACAATTTCCAAATACTGAAATGCTGATAAGTGATTTAATACTTGGTATTTCCACCCCTTGCGTTAATAACAGCTCGGCAACGACGGTTCATACTCAAAATGAGTGATCTTAAAATGTTCTGATCTAATCCTTCCCAGATTTCTAAGAGTTGGATTCCTAAGTCATTAAGAGTAGCTGGATGATTTTCTGAACTTCTCAGCATTCTATTGAGGTTGTCCCAAACCTGCTCAATCGGATTGAGATCTGGACTTCTTGCTGGCCATTCCATTCGAGAGACTTCAACCTCTTCAAGGTACTCCTGAACGAGGCGCGCACGATGGGGTCTGGCATTATCGTCCATAAAAATGAAATTTTCACCAATGGATGGAGCAAATGGCACTACATGCTCTTCAAGAATGTTCCTTATATACTTATCAGCATTCATAGCTCCATTATCAACGACCACTAGGTCTGTGCGAGCAGTCAAAGATATTCCACCCCATACCATAATCGATCCTCCCGCAAAACCAGTAGTATTCAGGAAATTGCACTGAGCATATATTTCATGTGGACGTCTGTATACAAGGGAACGTCGATCACAATGGTAGAGGCAGAATCTAGACTCATCTGTGAAGAGAACTCTTTCCCAATCGGCCTCTTCCCAATGGATATGCTCTCTCACAAAATCCAAACGCGCCCTTCGATGGGCTGGGGTAAGAGCTGGGCCTCTTGTCGCGACACGAGGCCTTAAATCATATTCTCTGAGGCGATTTCTTACTGTCTGAGTGCTAATTTGCACCTCATGAGTTTGCTCAAGCTGAATTTGAAGGAGGCGAGCGGTTGCAAACCGTTGTTTCAACGAAGAAACTCTCAAGTAACGTTCTTGAATGGCAGTTGTTACCTGTGGTCTACCCTGTCCTGGTCTTCGGACATTCATACCTGTCTCCCTGAATCGCTGGACACACTTGTATGGGAAACTCTAAACCTTTCTGCAATTCTTGTGTATGTCCACCCTTCTTCTTGGGTCGAATTGCGTGTTTCGCGTTGCATAGCGATCGAGTGTAGAAAATCAAACGAAAGAAAAACTATTGATCACTAGAATTGATCGAGAACAACTGATTTCAGAATGGAGCAAATCCATTCAAAATCTGATAATATCATCTTTTTTATTCCTGCTGGGAAAAAAACATCTGTATTGAAGAAAACCGTTGAAAGTGGATAACAACAGCTGGTTCACAAATTTCCTTGTTTAGGGACGTTCTTCTGACACGACCTGTACCTTTAACTCTTCGTGTACCGCCTTCTTGATTTCAAATCCCACAACAACATACAATCGTATTTACACTTATGTGTAACTGTAGAAATGTCACTTCATAAATTTATATCGACGGATGTTATGCATCTGACAATCATATACCTCAAATTTCTTCACAAAGATAGAGTTTAAGTCAAGGCTGTGAGGCTGGGAATTTAATGTCCGCTACCCGTACCTTTTTTCACTTCATACCCCACAAAAACGCCCGATAAGATAACGAGTTTCATCTCATTATCGGCTAAGATCTCGAATAGATGCATCGCAAAGAACCTGACCACGCATTCATCGTCTATTAGCTCTTTCCCAATTACTGTTATTTTCATAATGAACAGTCGTAAAAACAGCGAGCCGGAGGAAGTGGCTAAATTGTATGTCATTAACGCGGAAACTCCTCTCCAGATTAATCATCCTTATCTGCGATCTCTACCTTCTCCAATCCCCCGGAAACAATGGAAAAATTCCGTCATATTTTCTGCGTCAAATGATGCCGGTCATGTCTTCGCCGATGAAAGGCGAAAAAATGCGGGCTCGATGATGGATAGGATAGGTCGGCGTTGGCAGAACTGTACCATTAATACCTGTGGTTATGTTCGATGCGAAGACGGAACAAGCATTAACGTTTCAGTGATGAGGGTGGTCCGTAGGCAACTGAAACTTCGGTTGATGGTTTTTTAGCTTCTGACCTTAGCGATATAATGTGGTTATCACTACATAAGAAAGGGGTGCGAATTCCTCCAGTGAATATTTTGATGTAGATATGAATTATTGTGAAATTAAAAACTATTTATGCACTTCAGACAATGAGAGGTAATTTTAATCTCTCATTTGAGCGGCTAAAGTGGCACATTCAATCCCTATCATGATTTCCATTCAGATGAAAATCCACCGATTAAAACTCGTGAAAAAGTAGTAATACATCTATATATACTGTGTATACTATAGTTGGGGAGCCGACGATGCTAAATCGTGGAGACCTAGTGGACTTTGAAGATTAGATGGTAGAAAGCAAAAAAGGTTCTATAATGTATGCACTTTCAGCGGTGGGGAAAGTGTCTACAAAAGAATCTTCAGGTGAACATACTCGAGCGTGTCAGATTTTCATACAGGTGGTTAATCTATTGCAGACGTGTTGACCCATTAATCTGATACTAATCAGGAGGGGTTCTTAATTTGACAGTTTTACATACTCTTAAGCTTTTTCGAGTTAGAGGGCGAGGAGCTTAGCCACGCATGCGAAAGGCCAAGATCAATGTGGAAACCCAATCTGATGTACATTCATCGCTACATATCTCGAAAACGTTCAAAAGTAAAAAAAATTGCTTCGGACAAAATTTGTAGAAAATGTTATGCTCAACAACTTTCATAATGAATGCGAAAACAATTTGAAGCCCAGGGGAGGAGATAATTCAAAATCTAGGTATCTCCCCTTTCATTAATATGATGACACGCTCGAGTAAATCCCGAATTTCCCTCTTGGGCTCCCCAACTACTATGTGTGATCCATATCAGGGGAGGCTATTAGCCATTTGGTTCCGCTGACAGCGTAACTCATGCGTACGTTTACAGTTCCCATCAGATAGCAGGGTAAAAATTCAACCGAGAGACTGCACTTACAAAGCAGTGGTCCTCCAAATGCTTCTTTACGAAAGCGAAAGCTGGACGCCCTACACGCGATATATTAAACAGCTCAAACAAACGCAACAACGTCACCTAAGACAAATAATGCACAGCAGATAGTTCCAAAAAGTTTCGAATGCAGAAGTCTTGCAACGCGCGAGCTGTACAACAATGGAGACTCAAGTAACGAGGGCCCCACTCAGATGGAGCGGCCACATACTGAGGATACAAGACATAAGACTGCCCAAAATAGCTCTGTATGGCGAATTCACAGAGGGGGCCCGGAATCCAGGAGGCCAGTATAAGCGGTTTGAGGATAAACTTACTGCATCAATCCCTAAAATCAGGTAATGCCAATCATAACTCGGAACAACTAGCGTTAGACAGGTCACAGTGGAGGTCTTTGGTACACAGTAATAATGGAGACTCAAGAAGGATAGAGAGGCAGCCAGATCTGGTTGGTGACTATCCATGCCCGGAGTGTGGAAGTATCTGTAAGTCACGGTTGGGTCTCTTCAGACACTGGAGGGCACACAGTCGTCATTAGCCCTAAGAATTTTTTTGGTAGATTTATTCCCGGAAACGGGATACAGCAATGAATGAATGAATGAATCAGAGCTTTTAATAGGCCTGCAGAGGCTGCGTTCCGCTGGTTCCTGCTTCTCTAGCGGTCGCAATCAATTCTCTCGTGTAGACTTCGACTACATTATTTCTCTGAGAGGGATGATTATCCCTAAGGAGTTAGCATTGATTTTAATTTAAATTCAACGATTTCGTGGT
Source organism: Coccinella septempunctata (assembly GCF_907165205.1). Classification (NCBI taxonomy): domain Eukaryota; kingdom Metazoa; phylum Arthropoda; class Insecta; order Coleoptera; family Coccinellidae; genus Coccinella; species Coccinella septempunctata. Next base: position 22,575,767 of record NC_058196.1, read on the forward strand.
AAACTCAAATTTTGGAAACCGCGATGGTTCTTGCTAGACGATTAAGTATATTTTGGAAACTATGTATTTTCAAGGAAAATTCATTTCAGAAAAATATCATTCTTTATTGTATTCAAAAAATATAATTGATTTACTGTGAATACTTGATTCAGATAGAGGGTTCCGAAAATTGATACTTTTGACGTTTACCAAGAAACAACGTCTGGTAAACATGAGCCTGACAACAGAGAATGGGCTAGAACAGACCTTAATCCATATCTGACATATCCGCCGCAAGACTGAAGTCATCGACCAATGATGATATCATCATCAGAACACCCTGTACAGCAGGAAGTGCTCCTTGAACAAATCCCCATATCGCCAGCAAAATTGAACCATTAATACCTGCGGTTAAACTGCTTCGAGAGCAAGGAAGAACTGCCCATTTATCCTCGTGTTTCATTTTTTCCCATCGTTCTAATGATCCTCTTCTCAAGAGCCCGGATTTTACTGTGCACGATAAAATGCGCTTGACCATCGCGTAAACAAGGAAATCTACTTCGACCGGGGCGTAAAAGTGGGATTTAATGCCTTTATATTTCAGTTTTTACGCTGAAACCGGCAATACGGAGAGCCATTACTACAACACGGAAAGGTAATTCAAGATTCATTTGAAAATTTCCTACGGTCCCCTTTTTCTCTTTCTCTCGATCCAACAAAATGCGAAGACGAGGAAATTCGAATGAGAATGACGAAGGAAAAAGTGCACAGAAATAAATGATCATTATTTCTGTATGAATTTTTTTCTAATATTCCTCTCGCAATTTTACCAGATTCCAACCAATATTCATGGGCAGATTATGTATATGGTCCACTAAAAAAGGGTATATACAGAGTGATTCATTTAATAAAGGTGGCGACCAAAATTTATAATAAGCCAATATCTTCAAAACCACAAGAGGTTTTTAATAGGTAATTAATAGTATTTGGCGATCTGTCAGTAGGTTATAGTTATTCATCCCACCACAAAGAAAATATGGAAATATGGCCTGAAAAAATTTTTGCGGATAGATACTGTTTATCAAACTTGATTGGAATAAATTATTCAGTAAAATTCTTCACAGTCACTACATTAGTTTGATGTCTGGTTGAAAAATAGTGTAAAAATATGATAACGAACGCTTTCAATGTCATGTCTCGGTGCTTTTACTCTATTCACTATACTCATTTTTCAAATCATCACAGACACGTGATTTTTCAATTGAAATGATTATTCGTATCCACAGATAAAAATATCATCTTGAAGAACAACTTCGCATTTGTAACATTTGTATCCTTTGAAACAAGTAGGGGTAAAATTCTGATAGCATAAATTTTTTTCTGAAATTAGTCCTCTGGATATTGTACTTTATGAATTGCGAAAGCAATTCATTCATTATTCAATTCTCTCATACTCCAATCAAAGATTCAAAAGATATACTGAAGTGCCATTTGAAATGAGGAAGTTTCCAATGTAACTGGAAGTTTCTAAAATCTGAAAATATTTTAGGGAAAAAGTTCATTGTCCAAAACCACAACATGCAAATTTTCATCACTAAATTAAGATTTTTTTTCCTTAAACGTCTAATAGGAATACGTCAATCTATATTGTACACCCTGTGTAAGTGCGTTGTTTGGAAAAAATCTTAGTGGTGATTCCTTGTCAAGAAATAGTGGGAAAAAAATGTATTTTTAAGCGGCCCCTGCTTACATACAGCTCCCTAAAGATGGGAACTGAAAAGCAATTTTCCATTCTTTTTCTTAGCAGTGTCTGCTGCTGAAAAAATTATATGAAAGACCCACACTATTTTGTGACAAGTAATCACCCCTCACAATTTTCGCAACATTTCATCAACACCCTGTATAGAAAATCGCTATTGAATAATTATGTTGAAAAACTTATTGACCAAGCTAAATGAAGGATTTTTTAAAGTCTGGGGCCTGTAGCACGAAACTACTTAGCATTTTCACACTTTTCTAATGAAAGTTGCACTAAAAATATTCAGAATACAGATTGAAAGGTCAATTGAAAACTGAGAAGCACAGCGCAAAAATAATAGCATTCTTTTGTTCCAAAAAATTCATTTTTCAAATAAAATTTCAGATAGGACAAATTTGATGGAAAAGCTGAAAAATAGTTTAGTACAATACCCTGTCAAGTGTCAGTTTTTTGTAACTGTTATTAAATTTATTATGTAGTGATTATCAACCAGGTCAGTACAACCAAATTATGTGATTATCAATGAAATAATTTTTGATAACATGCATGTTGAAGAATAATCTTAATCGTCACATTATTTATTTTTCTGAATGTTGGAATCAAGTATTTTTTGAGCAGTTGACGGTAATAAAATTGATTGAAATAAGTTGTCAGTCAAAAAACTTGGTAAAAATAATATGGTTTGTACACAAAGGGTGTTTAATTGTAGGAACCCAAACAATGTAGATGTTTGAAAGAAATTTCGCTTGAGAAAAATAAATACTAGTACACTTAATGAAGAGTCAAACCGAATATTCCGCATGCAACAAGTTCCCATTTAACTAACCACCAAGCAGAACTATAAGGTTTCTCATAACCTGTTAGTCCAAATTACCCAAAAACCAGACAAGAAAGAAACCACATTAAACACCAATACGAACCACATCGAAAAACGTGCTCGAAAGTCAACAAACGCTTCTTCCCATCCTCCGGAAATGCATCTCCGGATCTATTTCTGAACGCGAATACCAGAAATACCTAACAGCATCCTTCCGAGCACGCTTCCCGTGTTAAAACCACGAAAATAAACACATGCAACGTGTAAATGATTTATTGAAAATATTTACAAAGTCAACGTCAACAATGGTACGTCGGAGTCTAATAAAAATAACCACCCACTTCGAACAGATATTTAATATTTACAGAACAATGGTTTGCGTTGACGGGTTTGCGATCAGGAAATTATTCGGCATCATAAAACGGTTAATAATTATTACTGTTTCATTGCTCCACGATGTCGAACTGAATTTCGTCGTTGTTTGCGATTGAATGGATGGAATCGCACGAACAAAGCTGGTTCATTGTTGGACATTCCACAGCTTACTTTGCTGCGTTATACAGGATGTTTCGTCGGCTAGAGAAAGTGTTCCACAGGGTGGAATAATATTTAATACTATCGGATCTTATTTCCTTTAAAAACACCCCCTTTCACTGCAGAACACCTCCCTTAACGAACAGTGGTAGCATACAGTGTGTCAATTTGAATAGGTACCACATTCAATATCAATCCTGTGAGCGTTATGACAGCAACTTCAAAAATCTTAGCTAGATCATCTACGAACATTGAAAATTCGTAAAGGGTATAAACAATGGACTTCCTTAGGCAAATGATGGACTGCGACCCGTTTGCACCAAACGCACTTAGTGTTAAGTGTCCCTTAAAATGAACCCTTAACTTACATTACGTTGCACCAACTGTTAAGTGACAAATGGCTAAAGCTAGCCTTAAATTTAAGCGCTCTTGTAATGACCACTTAGGTATTTAAGGATGGGATTCTAACCTAAAATAATTTATTGAACTCATAAACTGGCTACAGAACTGTATGGTTTTTCTAATAACGTCAAGTACCTTTTATTTGAAAATCCATTTCATTATCAATAATAATGCTAATTCAGTAACAAAAAGTTGTCACTCTTTGATAATAATATAATAGTTTACCTGACACTGACTGACAAGACAATAAAGTTAGGTTAATGAAATGACAACGATCATCGGCAACCGACCAACCAATGAAAAGGCTTTATTGGACTAGGATGAAGTTGCACCAAAATAAAAAACTGAAATATCACTAAATATGAAAACTTAAGGGCCCCTTACTCAAGATTCTGTTAAGCCGCAGTCGTGCAACTGACAATAAATTTAGGCGTCCATTAACTTTAAACTACGCCTAGTTAAGTACTCATTTTAAGGGGGATTGGTGCAATCGGGCCTGAAACTGAGATATATCTTGACATTTCTGTCAAAATTTCGAAATTATACCCACGTTAATCGTACAAGCAACTTATCGTGGAAAATTTCACTTTTACTGATCAAAATATGTGAACTAATCGGTTAAACTCATGACCTGGTGGGAAAAAACTGTATTCGTCTCTTCGGAAATTCCTAGAACCATTCCGTGTTATTCCGAGACCTGAATAATTGAAATTGGCCGATGGAGATATATTACGAGCGAACATAACCTCAACATGCAGACACAGAAGCGATAAATTTCGTACGTTTACCGGTATTTTTAGTGGGTTCAATACATTTCGAGTGGGACCGTTTTGTTTTACGCCGCTAGTTCAACAGTGCAGACGTGAAAATTTTATGATGAAACGTAAAATCCGTTGGGGATTTAGATCTCGACGGTGGAAAGCTACAAAAATTCGGAGATTGGTCAGGATACTTCTATTATACGAGTGAGCATGAGAGAATTGCCTCAGCGAGAAGGAAAAATAGATCTTCACACCTTTTTTATTTATAAATTTCCGTTGTTTGACGAAAGGCCCAGAGCCAACAGAGAGTGATGTTGAAATTGAAAAATTCTTCCCCTGTTCTTTTTTATCTGTAAAATTTATAGTATGAAATTTTCAAGGGAAGTATTTTTAAAGGGAGTATTTTTATTTGTCGATCGCAAAGATCCATTATTCAGAAAAAGGAGCCAAAAACCAAGATTTTTCTTCAGCTTCGAGTAATGGCTTAATACACAACCAGTTAACAGGTGAAACATTTTTCAAATCTTTCTAGGATTTCTGGTTCTGATAATGCCATAAATACGTATAAGGTAATGAAGATAATAAAAAGTGTCCCGCATGAAAAACAGCTCTATTCGAATGCCATAATAACCCAATCGCAAACCGCAAATACCAACAGCACAAATCTTACAAATAATGCACCAACAGTTCAATATCCGCTTCGAGTCAACCGCATATCCATCGGATGGAAGTTGTCCATTCTTAAAATCTTTGGTTAAGTGAGGTAAATTAAGACTAAAGCTAAATTTCAAGCAACCATCTCAGACAGATAAGCGGCACCGTTAGCAAGACCACTAGCAACAACTAGAATGAACTAAAATAAATAAATAAATAAAATTCGAATCGAAAAATGCACAACCATCTGTTAGATAGAACCATAACCGACATGCATTTTTGGTTAATGTACAGAGTGCCAGGAAGTATCTTCACACATACACTACTCTCACTTGCATCGTCGACAGCGGTGGGATAGTATTCTTTACCAAGCTACCCTAATTCGTTTAAACTTCTTTTTCTATACTAATACATCTCAAACAATGTTATAAATATAATTTTTATCTTGCATCGCACCCAAGACTGTGTGAAGATACCTCCTGGACACGCTGAATCCCCATGTAAAAACTACATTCGGTCAACTATGAATACTCGAGCGATAACATACAATACCAGTGTGAAATCCGAAGAACTTGTGTGACATTCTAATGAAAGTAATGCGTTCGAATTTTTCAGACTTGTCATGCAAATGCCTTCGACCAAGTCCAAGTGAATGTGTATTGATTTATTGGTTATTAACGTCGCTCGTTCACGACTGATTTACACGAGGTTCGAGCCTGTATATCGGTACACGAAGGTCGATCTTTGATCAGCAATCGAATCAATGAAAGAAAGTTCTAGTTCGAGAAAATGTCAGGCAGCAAAAGAGAGAGGTGCTAAGATCGCGAAGCTAAAATAGGTTAGGTATGCTCCAACGGGATTCCAAACCATATGCGCAATGGGTTACACATCACTGCGCATCCAAATGAGAATGGGTGGATTGTCTTGGAGCCCGATTGGAGTGAAACCCCTAAGAGGTTTGTATGTGCAACAAAGCTTAAGTTAGAAAAAGCGCTACAGGAACATAAAAGACTATTTTTTGCATAACTACTTTTTGATTGTTCGGGAGGAATTTCAAATATAAACAATAACTTCCCCAACCATCTGATCAGTGTTGAATGTAGGTAAGCCTAGAATAATTGAAAGGTAAATTCCGTAAGTCTGTTTGTTTGTCTGCAGAACCAGATCTCAGATCTCCATGGTCCCGTACTTGAAATTCAATCAAATTCGAATTTATAGGGGTTGCATCTCAGCCATGTTGGATATTTTATATAGACAATTTTTGTTTAAACGACTTATTTTGATGAGTTTTACCATCTGTCGAAAAAAAGCCTCACCTTTGAAAACACCTTGTATGTCAAATTCCTGAAACTTCGGTGCCATATCTGTCCCAGAGTAACCGTAGCAACCTCTCTGAAATTCTCTTCTTCTTCAGAGAAATATCAATGTCACATCTGTCAGTCGGGCGGCAATTTTGTGTTTTAATTTTCGGAGTATGGACACAAGCTCTTCTCTCTCATCTAGTAGGCGATGATATTTCCGCATCATATTTCATTAGTATCAGCCAAATCAAGCTTTGTTCGACCTTTATTTTTCTTCAGTTAGACCATCGTCGAAGCATTCAACAATTCGCATAAGTTTCCACCTACAGTCCTTCATAGATTTCTCAGCTCGTCCACTGCACCAGAATTCGAACCTACAGCGCCATTGTGATGCTAAGGATCGACCCGGAACTATGCAAGTTCGGAATTCTTTCAAGGCGCGAAACACGCCCAAGAGAATAACGAATTGAATTAATGTCAAATTCGCTAAACAAACATGGGCTGTATTTACGATCGAAGATTGCCTCGATAGGTCGGAGAATAAACAGAGGGGATAATAATTGTATGCCCCGACGTAAAATGCTGGTTGTTTTCCTGGGTAGATGAGGAAAAATGGAGGAAGAAAACAATTTGTTTTCCCGACAGACCTGTTTACTGTTACTACATCGATTCACTCGAACGTTAATAGGATTGACATTTTTGGATAGCCCTAGGTGTGTTTGGGGATAATTAAGTGAATGTGATAAATTCATAGAGAAACCTTAGCATCTAAGGAAAATTTTGTATATAGGATGTATACGTTTAATGAACAACACCCAGAATGTACCTAACCACAAAGTTAGATGTATTCTATGCAATATCAATAGTGATTGGATGAAATATCTGCTACCTACCCCTAGGTACTATTCAGAGGGTATTTAAAGAATTGGAATATTTGATGAGAATTATTGAAAATACTACATCTTCACCAGAACTGTTTTTAATTTGTGAAAATTCTTGTTTTTAGTGGTGCCCCCCACATGAGTACTCAAATACTTTCAATACTTTTTGAACTACCCAGAGTACTTCAGTGCAGCAGTGCCCAATTCGGCCACCACTATTTTTCGTAAGAAATAAAGGCTGTAAGTTTTGGAGGAAATTCGTTAAATTTTTCAAAAATTCTTCTATATTTTTAGGACCTTGTGTTCTTCATTGTGGGAGTTCTATTAACTGGACAGTGTGCAGATTGTTAAATTTGCTAGTTAATCAAGTCATGACATAATACATGTAACTTGCGTTTGTGTTATATTTATTCGACAAGAAAAATTATTTACAGTTTTGAATCTTTTTCATTCACTATACTTATATCAGGCATTACCGAATCATCCGCTCTTTTTGAACTATGAAATGAACATGCAATCAATTACGAGACATGAACATCATTTCAACCATAGCAGAAATAAAATTATAAGAAAGTGCAAAACATAAAACATATATGTGCTATTGAAGATCAGGCTTATTTTATCGATAAAATTAAATTGCCCACATCACATAATATGACACCCTGTTTCTCATTTTCGCTACCAGCTCCGTTATGTACAATATTTTACCGACTAAAAGCGTAGAAGATTTAAAATAACTACGAATAACATAAACAAGTGGAAAGCAGACATGTGCAAATCACGAAAAGTTTGAAATGTTAAAAGCTGAACCAAAGAATATAAATTCATAGGAAGGTGAGTTGTTGTGGTGGCTATTTCAAATGTTTGAAACTGATGGAAAGAAAAAGGAGAAAGTCAAATAGCATATTTTTTAAACTATTCAACAAACGATATGAACACTACAATCATAGGTGTAAACATGGAATTATAAACATTGGAGATCAAGGTTGAAAAGACTGATTAAAAAGGTTATTGTGAATTGTGGACAGTTAAAGCGCTTTATTACTTAGCGTCCATGAATTATGTAGAATGCAAAAAAACCTTCTGATCATTGGCAATTTTTCATACTCTATATGGTGCATAATTCATTGTCGGCATTTAATTTTTCCCAACTAATTTGAACAACGTGTATTATCTACCTGTACAACAGGTTATCTTGTTTATCTGTTCAATTCTTAATAAAATTATTGTATTTGTGAACTTTTTCCTTTTCGATACGTTCTGCTTTATTTTCATTTCTGTGAACTTTTCAACTAACTTGAGGGTATCTCGCTAATTTTGACACATTCAACTTTCGTTTAGTTTCGCCATTTGACTTCATTTGACTCGATCTTTGGTGCAAGAGGAAATAGATTTTCCACAAAAACCAATACTGAGAATCAGTGCGAAAGTAATCTTCAACAAAAGTTTTTTTGATGGCGATCTCCAAGTTCATCTGCACCGGAAGAGCTTCAATCTTCTCGCGAGATAACAAAATCTTAGAATGACCTGAATACCGCACCTTCGATCCAAAAAACGCAATCACACAATACTGGTAACCCAAAAAAGTTAAGACGAACTGATATCGGCATTGCATGCCTCACTCGAATATGCAACCGTGACAATAAACCAAGATAAGATTAATCTTGTACGAGAGGAAGCATTGCGCAACATGGGTACAGTAACAATATCGTTAAGGCTAATAAATTTCGAGTCTCAGAACTCGGGAACCAACGAGCATGTCGCATGGTACCATTAAATCCACTACACGTCTAGATGTATTAAGGCAGCCACGGCCATTTATCACAGTTGAAATGTGCTTATCTGTTTCTTAAATCGGTACGAAAGACATGGGAGTAACCCATTTCGCGTTTTCGACTACTTTGGTTGTATGATATCACAGCTATGAGGCGGGTTTTCAGATCGCCAACCCTCGTATAAAGATCGTGAATGTGTTGATGGATAGTCTGCGGGCAGTGTTCAAGCATTTTCTGTTTCAACAATTTTTCCAAACGATTAGCACTAAAAATATTCGTTTGGTGGTCAGTTTTTGTAGTAGTAGATGAGAACTCATTGAGGGTGCAGTCACTAAATTATTTTTACGTAAAAGATTAAATCTTTTTGTTGACAAGAAAATACTTCGAACTAAAATGTGTAATGTGAATTTGTACCTGATATCGTAATCTGAATGTAGTACGTTTCGTGTTGCTCATTATTATTATTCAAAAATACAGCTTAAACGAGTTGGATAGAAATTGTAGATACAATAGGAAGTGTAGGAAGAAGGAAGAGTAGGAGATAACAAGGTGCAATTCAACACCCTAAAAATAGAAAAAAAACTACAAATATTTGAACAGTAAATTCATGAGGTCAAAAGAAACACTTTTTTCCTTTACAATTTTTTCCAAATCGGCTCGATTTCAAAAATACAGGCTGTTGAAAAACCATAAAAAAATTATTTTCAGTTCTATCTCACGAACGGTTTTATCGAATGAAATGAATTTTTGAATATAGCTTTTCATTTATTTGATGATCTTTTTCGAACACGAGGTATTACCCACGTCTTCCAGTTTTCTCATTAACATATCGTACCATAAAAATATCAAAAATTCAAAGAACCCAAGTTTTGAAACTAATTTGGACGCTATCTAATGAATATTTGAAGGTCTCGTAAAATAAAAAACGCTGGCATCATTTCTGCCGTGATCTGAACGCGTTCCCAGACTTCTCAATTCGTTATACGTTTGTTGTTCGCAAAGCGAATCGGCGTACTGAATTAGGGAAAATATGGGACATATGCTATTGTCTTTGTCTTGGTTTCTATCTGTTAATAAAAGTGTTCTTCATATTTTCTCGTATAACGGGCCGTTTTCGAGTAATTTGGTGTTCAAAAATTGAAAGGTATCTATGAAATTTGAAAAATTGGGTACTTCGGCTGAATACAACTCTGTTTGAAGGATCCACAGATGTGTAGTGTCACATATTTAGCTAGTTATTCTGAAAGAAATTTTGTATTTACAGGGGTGGAACAGCTCATTATAAAAACTTAAAATGGCTATATCTTTTTATCAGGGCCGGATCGGAAAAAATGGTATAAGTATTTCTTTTGACCTCAAGAATCTACTGTTAAAATATTTGAACGAGTCAAAGATTCACCTTTTATGTACAGGGTGGGCAAAATAACACATTCTCGAGCTCTTTTTTCTTGACTAATCTAAAACTGAAAACAGATCTATCTTAACGTTCATAGATTTTGAGTTATGAACGAAAATAGAGAAATTGTCATTTTAAATGAAGCTGGATAACTCGCTTATTTGAACTCGTATTCGAAACCTGTTGTTACATTCTACAGGCACTTTTTATGACGAATTCGAATACGATACATATTATTAAATTTTTTGATCCTGTCATTTTCGAGATACGACAGGGATTTCTGATTTTTCAAATGTAAACTATAGTTGAAAGTGCCTCCATCTTATTGAAATTTTTTTGCTGATTTAAAAAGGTATCATATGTCGCTATTCACATGAATATTACATGAGAAAAAAATTTAATACTTTTTCCTTCATTTAAAATGACAATTTCTCAATTTTCGTTCCTCGAAATCTATGAACGTTAAGATAGATCTGTTTTCAGTTGTATTAGACCCGTTTGCACCAAACGCACCTAGTGTTAAGTGTCCCTTAAAATGAACCCTTAACTTAAATTACGTAGCACCAACTGTAAAGTGACATTTAAATGGCTTGAGCTAGCCTTAAAATTAAGCGCTCCTGTAATGACCACTTAGGTATTTAAGGGCGAGATTCTAACCTAAAATAATTTGTTGAACTCATAAACAGGCTGCAGAACTGCTGTGGTTTTTCTAATAACGTCAAGTATCTTTTATTTGACAATCCATTTCATTATCAATCATAATGCTAATTCAGCAACAAAAAGTTGTCACTCTTTGAAAATAATAATAATAGTTTACTTTACACTGACTGACAGGACAATAAAGTTAGGTTAATGAAATGACAACGATCATCGGCAACCAGGCAACCAATGAAAAGGCTTTATTAGACTAGAATGAAGTTGCACCAAAATAAAAAACTGAAATATCCCTAGATATGAAAACTTAAGGGCCCCTTACTTAAGATTCTGTTAAGCCGCAGTCGTGCAACTGACAATAAAATTAAGCGTCCATTAACTTTAAACTACGCTTAGTTAAGTACTCATTTTAAGGGGTATTGGTGCAAACGGGCCTTAGTCAAGAAAAAAGAGCTAGAGAATGTGTTCTCAGTTTTCTTCTTGCTGCTATAGTTTGCGACAACCCTTCAGTAGACAAAAATTGGTAATACCTGAACTACAACTTTTTCAACCCTACGAGAAAAAGGAAAATGCAAGGCACATTACGGTCATCTTTTTTCGATAGACTAATAATGCCATGTAGTTCAGGTATCACCAATTTTACCCACTCTGTACAAGTCAAAGAGTCGCTGTATAGTCGATATAAAGTCGGTATAGATTAGCCATCCAATTCCACCACCACCACTTTGTCTTTGAAGCTTCTTGCCTCCTCTATTTCTACTCTATGAGCAGAATATGCGCTTGTCCTAATAGCCCTAATGCATGTACAGTTAGGTGGTTGACGGGCAGGGTCACCTAGCGTCATTAAACCCCCCTACTTACCGAATCACCCCGAATGGATTATCCGTTTGCGGAATCCACCACCCTATCGCAGCGACGCCATCAAATCATCCCCGACCGCGTTATTATCTCAGCCTCCGGTATGGTATAACCAAATGAAGCGGGTTCGCAGATTCGATTCGAAAACTCCAACGATACGGTTTGATGTTGGGCCGCGGCGGGCGAAGCCGTAAGCCACGAGTTTGGCTGGAGGATCTTAAGCCCATTTCGCGTTGTTACCGGAAGCGGGGCATCGTAATTAAACTTTGGAAATTGAGTCCGTACATTAGGCAAATGAGGGGAATGCATCGGTTGGCCGTAGACGGCGGGCGCTTTGGCGGAGGCGTTTTGAAACGGGAGGGAAGGAGAATCGGATTTCCATCGGGTTTATTGAAGGTTTAATTGGAAAATGTATAGATGCTTGGTTATTTAAGACGAAGGAGGAGATACGGGACTCTCGCAGAGCTTACTAATTAGAAGGATTCTTTTTTCACAATTTACAACAAACGGTTGGATCTGTTTTTTGGTGAAATATCTTAAAAGCAATGTGATTCATCCCACAATACTTAGACAAAGTATTTATTCAAACAAATAAAAATTCGTATGCGTTTTGATTTTGCTACGACAATTAAAAAATCGCGTGACCAATCCTTCTCGAGTGTTTGTGGCTGGAATCTCGAGAATAGCCAGTTATAAGTTGCGTGGTCACATGATAACAAAACCAAAAAAGTGGTTCATCGCGAGGTACTCCAATGAGAGAAATGAAAACCATTCGAAAACAAAGAATTCGTGCAACAATGACCGCCCAAATGAAGGAATGTGTTGCCGACATTTAATGATCTGCATCGATATCAGTGAATCTATTTCAATGTAATGAGGGCTACCGCGTGTGAATTCGCCGCTAGATGTGCTAGTGTAGCGTGAGGTCCAAATCATAGACTCAACTATATGATTAATATTAAGTTTATGGTCTCCATATATCCATAATACTTTTATTGATATTACGTGTTTAATGCTATAAAAGAAGTGAAGCCAAATCATTGTCAGAAAGGAACTTACACACATGACGAACAAGATATTGATTAGTAATCAAATATTTATTTATTCAATTTCTCCAATATTATGATCTGTGAAATGACAAGTCCCCGTCATCGTAAATAAACAAATCTTGCATTAGTTTGTCTATGTTCAGGACCTCACTCTACAAAGGCGCCAACTGGTGAGCAAAAAAACGGTAGCCCCCATTGAATGATATTTTCATCTTTGCACCTTAAGCCCGTTTGTAACAGCCGAGAATTCTCTGGAGAATTCTCTACCTAATTTCGGTAAGAAAACGGCAGAGATTATTTTGTATGCAACTTAACAGAGAATTCTACCGAAAGTGCGCATGTAACGGTACATAATTCACGGCGCATGAATTCTCGAGTAAATTTTCTAGAAAATTCTCGGCTGTTGCAAACGGGCTTTAATTATATCTCATTCATCTCTTTCGAAAAAAACACAGCTATGTTGATAAAACGTTTCATATCATCAAGGCGATACAAAAATAACCGGGTCAGCTAGTTTATTAAACGATATGGAGGAAAATTTCATATTCTTCGAATATTCAACGACGTAATTGTCATAAATCTTTAAAACGTCAAGAACTTCACGTCTCGTCAGCACAAAAGGTGTGTGAACATGCACATAAGCCAGCTTAAAACGTCGAACGTTATCAACATGTTAATGCCGGTCCACTCTACTTGTGCTACTCGTGTGGACGACTGCTCAGCCGAGATACAAGCGCGCGAGCCTTACGAGCTTGTTGTCGGTGCATCGAAGAAAAGGATCGCTATGCAAGTCCAGCCGCTCGAGTTATGTGGACGATAACAAGGCTGCAAATGAAGCGGATCCTCACGAGTCAAAGCTTGACAAGCAACTATGTAAGTTAGTATAGACAATGATAGGTAAACACGGCCGCGAGTCAGACGAGCCACATCAGCCCACTAAATAAGGCCAAGATGGGCGAGCACGAGCACGAATAGTGTAGACCGACCTTAACGCATTTTGATATTTGATGTTTGCATCGTTGATGCAACAATAACTGTTTTTATAATAAATGTAAATTCATTTACATCTATTTCAAATGTATATTTATTATTTAGTGACTTTGGGCACTCATTCAGTAACAATCACCGGTATGGTTACACACTTTTCTGTGATATTTAATATTTTTCAAAATTTTGCTCTGAAGATATATTCTTGTTAGCAAAAAGATTTTCTCCACCCTTCATCAACAAAACAAGCGAAAACGAGTTCTCCCACTATAAATAAGTCAGTGGGCGCAAATCCTTCATCCGTCAAAATATCCAAACTTTGAACCAATCTACTATCCTGACCGAGAAGCCATCCAAGTAGCCGAAAATAGCGAAATGCGTCCTCCCTCTTTCAAAAAAACAACCTCAAACGTCAGACGATAGTCTCGAGATCCTTCACGACGTTCAACGTGTAATAACTGGCGCTTCTGCGTAGACGATACCTGCGCGACAGGCAGCAAATCAGCCGGGACGCCAGCCGTCGCAGGTTTCGGGGCGCGAAGAACCACCTCAAGGTACTACTCCTACTAAATCCTACCTCTCTGTTGTCCTGCTCCTGCGGATCGGTGAACTTGACGGAGTGCGTCCTGCTCGCCTCCTTCTCCTCCCAGTCCTCGTCGTCGTCCTCGGTGTAGTTGCCCCCATCTGTGGCAACGGTTAAGGTGCCGTTAGACAGCCCGGACGAGTAGTTGCAGCGATACAAGCGGCCATCGGAAGAAGCTAATCGGGTGCGACAGCAGGCACAGACGGGGACAGACAAAACAGGAGTGCTCATGAATGCGGGAAGATCGTGCAGTTTCGAGGGCTCGAGAAGTGCACGGGATAAAGTTGTTCGTCAGTATCTTTTCACCGTCTGGCGCAGGCGCCACGATTTCGGGCTTAAAACGAGGGAAATGTTCGACCACCCAACTTTATCCCATGCGTCTTCATCGGTTTTGAGAAATGAATCGTTATGAGTATATGTACGATGAGGGGGAAAAGTTAAAACAGTTAAATGTGATTTTTTTGACGAGTGTTGCTGACACAGAGCAATGTAGCGTCGTTGAGAGACAGAGATGGAGCTTTCGAGATTGTCATGCCAAATCTGTCCCCCCACTGTCCTATTTGTAGAATTTTTCGACGCTATATTGCTCTAGGGTCGCATCCACAAATATAAGCAACATGGGCAGACATTTTGAGTTGCATGCAACGTGCGAAAAACCAAAAATCTTTCCAACAAACGAAGATAAAATCTGAATTGAAAAGTCAAAATGTCTGCCCAAACAAATTGTGCTGCGGTAGGAATTGAGCAAAGCAAACTTCGTTGAAACATGCAACGAACAGTGCGGTGTTTCAAGAATTTCCTTGCGTATTTCCATCACACAAAAAAGTCCATTTAAAGATGAGAAGATGTGCCAGTTGTGAGAAGTGCTCGGATTGCGACAATTTTGGGGAATATTATTTTGGAATCACACGAATCATCACGTTCCTGAACTATTCCATAAATAAATATAAGGAACGTTATATTCTAACATTCGGTACGCCCTGGCGTACAACAAAAGCCTTGGGAAAAGCGTCGATGAAATCAACAGGAAGCTATTTTAGTGACATTTTGAGAACTTGAAGATTTTTTGAAAGATCCAAAACTATTGAAAGCAAGTTACTATAACTGCCGATCAAAGCTGGACTCATTACGACCATTAAAAAGGCACTAAGTCGTGGGTTAAGCCTGTTAAATATCCGTAGATACCAGCTTGTTCTTTGGTAGAATCGGATAGGTGTTAACTGTGTACCACGAACTGCACTAAATATGACTTGGTATTGTTGACGAGTACGGTTGCAGTCGAGTGTCGGTCGCGCGACTGCAGCGGCCACAGAGATGCGTCTGCAACCGCTCCAGTGACACTCCAACTGAACTTGAGCTATTGGCACCACTAAAAAAAATCCAGTCTTTCGACATTATGAATGAATTGCCATTTCAATTTTTTTTTATCATTAAACTTCCAAATTCCCAAGGCCTTCGAAGCTTAACATGTCCCTTCCCCTATCCGACCACTTCTCCCCCACATAAGGCGAAGAGAACATAAATGCGAAGCCGTGGCGACAATCCAAAAATCACATCGAAACCACCGAACTTACCTATGGTCGGTTGGTACTCCTGCTGCGGGAGCATGAAGCAGGTCAGCACAGTGGCCCCCGTATCTGGATCGGTGTCAGTCTGGAAGGTTAGGAGGGGCTGAGATTGGTTCTCGCTGAGCCAAACCGCCTTCAGGCTGAGCTGAAGGAGCTTGTACGGTAGGTGAGGTAGTCTGTTGCCGGACACGTCAAGGACGCGCAGCCGCCTGCAATCGCCTATCGTGTCCGGTAGGAGCACCAGTCTGTTGTCGCGCAGACTCAGTACGCCCAGTTCCTTCAAATTGCCGATCTGCAAAGAAAACAAATTATTTTTAAATTATCGCTATCGAGAGACTGCAATGAGTTGCCCGAACAGACGTTTTCACCCACCTCTTCAGGAATACCCATCAGGGCGTTCTTGTCCGCGTTCAAATTCGTCAATTTGACCAGGTTGCCTATCTCCTTAGGCAGCTCCGACAGGTAGTTCTCGGTCAGTATCAGTTCCTGAAGGTTGCGGCACCTTCCGATGTTAGCGTTCAGGGTGGTCAGCCTGTTCTGGTCCACCTTCAGTATGGTCAGCTTCTCCAGCTTCCCGATGCCTTCGGGTAGGGATTCGATCGCGTTCTGGGAGAGATGGAGATCGGTCAGGCTCTCCAGGCCGGCTATCTCCTCGGGCAGGTACTCGAGGCGGTTCTCGGACAGGTCCAAGAAGGCCAGGTTGCGCAGCTGGCCGATCTCGGGCGGTAGCTTCTGCAGCTGGTTGTGGTCCAACCAGAGCTCCGTTAGGGCGGGTAGTTTGCCTATGTGAACCGGCTGAAATAGGAAAATGGGGATGAAATTGTGTTGTCTAGGTTTGAAGTCGATGCTTTATTGTATCAAAAAATGATATAGATGGGATTAAATCGGATGTGCTATGAGAAAACGATAGAATAATTGGATTTGTAAGGTCCTCTATAACCATAAAGATTACATGGTCTTGTAAAGTAGCTTAGGTGTAGATTTTCAGGACCAAAGGGAAGGGGAGGTTTCTCATTCACAATCACAGCCTAAGACTTATTATCCTATCCCTATTTCTATCATGCGAGGAGATCGATGATATGAGCTACATCAAAGAGCCTTGCATTGGGTTGAGGTTATTTTCTGTTCTGATTATGCTAGAGTTGTTCTGGCCCTATCGGGGTAGAGCACTTGAAGAGTTGTCTCTTTATCAGACATTTTACAGTAAAGTGTCCCATGTCTGCCACTTTCGGGACTATTTTGGCTAGACAGTCCATAATCTTCATCAGTAGCACCTTACTGTGTCTCAAACGACGTTTCAGCTTATTGGAAAAGTAGCCTATGTGAGTAAATTTTCACACTTCATATTTCATAATTAGAATAATCGTTCTGAAAATACTAGAAAGTAGGTGATTTCTGAGATGCACGATATATTTCATGGAAAGTCATCAAGTTTTACTGGGTGTTTCATCATCTTGGCAATAAATACACTGCGCAAAAAAATTAACGCACATTATGGGAATCTCAAATTTATTCTACAACTGAAGGTGTTCTCGATGATAATTATTTTTATCAGAATTATGCATCCATATGTTATCCACTTTCAACGGTTTTCTTCAATACCGATGTTTTTTCCCAGCAGGAAAAAAAAAGATGATATTATCAGATTTTGAATGTATTGGCTCCATTCTAAAATCAGTTGTTCTAGATCAATTCTAGTGATCAATAGTTTTTCTTTCGTTTGATTTTCTACCCTCGATCGCTATGCAACGCGAAACACACAATTTGACCCAAGAGGAATGTTCCCAAGCGGTAGTTTTGCGAGAAGAAGGGTGGACACACACAAGAATTGCAGAAAGGTTTGGAGTTTCCCATACAAGTGTGTCCAGAATGTTGCAGCGATTCAGGGAGACAGGTATGAATGTCCGAAGACCAGGACAGGGTAGACCACGGGTAACAACTGCCATTCAAGAACGTTACTTGAGAGTTTCTTCGTTGAGACAACGGTTTGCAACCGCTCGCCTCCTTCAAATTCAGCTTGAGCAAACTCATCAGGTGCAAATTAGCACTCAATGAGAAATCGCCTCAGAGAATATGATTTATGGCCCCTGCTCTTACCCCAGCCCATCGAAGGGCGCGTTTGGATTTTGCGAGAGAGAATATCCATTGGGAAGAGGCCGATTGGGAAAGAGTTTTCTTCACAGATGAGTCTAGATTCTGCCTCCACCATTGTGATCGACGTTCCCTTGTATACAGACGTCCACATGAAAGATATGCTCAGTGCAATTTCCTGAATACTACTGGTTTCGGGGGAGGATCGATTAGTTATAAAGTCAATGTAGAGTTAACTTTCATTAAAATTGAGATTTTCAGAATGTGCGTTAATTTTTTTGCGCAGTGTATATCAAAAAACAAACTTGACGTTGACGAAATACAAAATCAGATAAGCTAGTAACCTACACATAATGAAGAAATTCTTCGGATACCAAGTGCAACCAGATAAGATAAAGAGTAGAGTGATGAAAAAATTATCTCGATTTCATAAATATCGTTTTTACGAAACCAAAACGTAACGCAGCTATCTGCCTGAACCTGCGTCGAATACGAGGACATAAATGAAAAGGACCCACTGAGGACGTCAAGTCGGATGATTAACTGACAATTTATCGTATAAAGCTGTCATTCAGCGCACATAAGTTAGGTCGGGGCACCATAAGGGATAAGTTTGGCGTCAAGCTATTAACAACTATCAACAAATTATTAACGTCCAGGACACGATGTTATATTATGTTCCACGCGTTGTAGCCTGGTCGTGAACGTGATAGAATAAGCGGGAACCTAACATTCTCACCCTAGAGGATTATTTTTTTGGTCCCGCGAAAATATATTCGACACCACGAAAAAAAAACTACCGGGAGGAAAAAATACCTTTCGACTCAAAGACTTGTTTCAATCTCAAGAAAAATTATTATACAGGGTGAGTATTTGACTCTTACAAACAATTCAACACTAGATTCTTGAGCTCAAAAGAAATTATTTCTTTACCATTCTTCCGAATCGGCTTGATTTAAAAGATACAGGCTTATGAAAACCAATAAAAAACTTCTCATTTTCAGTTCTATCTCACCCACGGTTTCATCGAATGAAATGAATTTCAGAATATATTTTTTCATTTATTTGATTAAGCTTATTCGAACACAAGATATTAATCACTTCTTCCAGATTTCTCATTATGACCATAAAAATACCAAAACTTCAAAGAACCCAACTATTGAAAGTTTGACGCTATCTAATGAATATTTGAACGTTTTGTAAAATAAAAGTATTCTTCATATTTTCTGGTGTATTGAGCAGTTTTCGAGTAATTTGGGGTTCAAAAATTAAAAAGGATCTGTGAAATTTGAAAAGCTGGGTACTTTGGCTGAATATAACTCTGTGTAAAAGATCCACAGATGTGTTGTGTAACAGATTAAGCTATTTATTCTTAAGGTAATTTTGTTTTTCCAGGTGTGGTACTGCTCATAATGAAAACTTAAAATGGCTATATCATTTTATCAGAGCCGAATCGAAAAAAATGGCATAGGAAAAAAGCGTTTCTTTTGACCTCAATAATCTACTGTTAAAATATTTGTATGAGTCAAAGACTCACCCTGCATATCTACCCCGACGAAATATTTTTTCTTGAGAGAAGAGAAAGAAAAAATATTTTTCACGGGAAAGTTACAATCCTGGAAAAAAGCATTTCTCTATCTCAAGAACAGAAATATTTTTCAATCCAGAGATGAAATGTTTTTCGTCCCCGAGAACAAATAATTTTCTACCTGAATAAAAGAATATTTTTCGACCCATGGAAAATTTTTCTCGAATCAGATGCAAAATGTTTTCCGGCACTTTGATGCTCGATATCAAAACAATGGATCCACATCGAATAGCACCTAACCTTTGCGAAATAACAGAGCCCACATCTCAGCAACGCCCACGAAACCGCCCAAAAAAATTGCGATGAGCATCATCAACTCGATATTAAACTTTCGAACAAGAGGAGGTTATACGAAAGGAATGCGTGATAAACAACAAAATATTCCATCTTCACGCTCACACATAAACCCACAAAAGGCCCGATCAACTGGAAGCAGAGCTCGCAGTTCGCGGAAACCAGAAGAATTTCGTTGAACGAATGCAGGGTGTATTTGAAGGTGAGGCTTTTTTCAACAGAATGTAGAACTGGTCGAAATAAAGCCATTCACCAAAAATCACCTATACAAAACTTTCAAAATGACAAAGTTGAAAAAAAAATTGAAAATGTTTACTGAAATAGATCCTAATACGACCCTAGACCGTTTGTTAGCTGAATTATCACAAAGCAGTGGGAAAAAACTTATCTCCTACGACACAATAATTATGATTCTCTCAAAAGTGAACTGATGCATCTAATCCTATGAACTTGGTACTGAACCATTCATTGTCCAACCATATGTTTATGTTTTGTTTCGTTTTTGCGATGCCGGAGTCTGCTTCCACAGTCCCATACTTGAAATTCAATGAAATTTTGTCGAACTTCTTGGGGTTGTATCTCAGCCAACTTGGATATTTCATATAAATTTTTGGTGAAAAGACTTATTCTGATGAGTTCTACCTTCGGTCAAAAAAAGTCTCACCTTTGAAAACACCCTGTATATTATCCCCTCTGATTTATACATGTTCTTTTAGAATTGATCCAGTGGCTAGTTTTGAGTTTTCAGAAGAATATTTTGCATTGACAGCAAGAGTCCGTCATCTCTCACTCACCTGCTAGGCATTTACAATGGAGTGTTTTCAAAGGGTACAGTTCTTGATTTCTTTAACACTGACATGAGGGAAATGAGATTTAATTTGTTGCTGCATCAAGATGAAAACTCAATTTAATGTGATATGCTATTTTCTACTTCATACCTCCACTTTTATCCTCTTTTATTTTACTTGTTTGTTTTATTGTTTTTGTTGCTTTTCCTTCTTTTATATCTTACTAGCTGACCCGGCAAACCTAGTTTTGCCATTCAAATTATTTCTAGGGTAGATAATAATAACTAACTCATCGTGATTGTTCGATTGGTCGTAAGAAAAAGGAATGCCTTTCTTTGTAAGGTCTCATGCGAATTTGTTTTGTTAATGTTGAAGAGGAACGTCAAGAAAATGTCATTGTTAGACAAATACGGTGAATGATTGCCAAGCAGGTGGTGGTAACTCACAAAGAGCACCCAACATCTCAACAGAAGAAACATGTTTGTTGCTAACTATAGTATGATTTGAGACACAAAATTGAAAATAAAAAAACTGATGGCATTACAATAAAGGCAGAAGAACTGGCTTGGTATTCAGTAATGAATTCATTCAAATTTAAAAATCCATCAAAATGGGTTTTGCAGCCAGTTCAACAACTATTGTAGGTTACAATCCCGCCTTCAAGTATTCAAGAAGTCATTACAGGAGAACTTAAGTTCAAGGTTAGCTTTAGCCATATAAATGTCAGATAACAGCTGGTGCAACGTAATTTAAGTTAAGGGTTCATTTTAAGGGACACTTAGCACTAAGTTTGTATGGTGCAAACGGTTCTTAGTAGGCTAAAAGAAAGCTTAGCCATCTTGGATATTTTATATAGAAAATTTTTGGTGTTACGATCTATTTTGATGAGTTCTACCTTCTGTCACCCTGTATATTCGAAGAAGATTGTTTGAAGTCATGAAGTAAGTGAAACTTTACGGTTACGCTGTGGATTCAACAGTGTTAACTAATCAATTTTGTGATCACGGCCAGATACTATACGAATATTAGAAATTCCCCAGCTTTTTCGCCGTGGTACTTTTTTCCATCTACGTTTCGTCTACGGCAGATTCAGGCATCATCAGAGTAATCCCGGTCTTATACCAAAGCATTAGCGAAACGTCCAAACAAAAAGTTCTACCCACTGTCCAAAGGCGAATTTTAAAAGTGAACGTTCGCACAATCTGAAAACGATAACCTCTTATCGCTCGTTACAAAACGAAACGAAAAAAAACCACACGTGAAACAATCCAATTCCCGCCTCGACTTATTGCGAAACTCAATGTTTATCCTTATTGAGTCAGAGCTTCAACCAACAACATTATCGCAAATTGGTGTTACGCAATCTTTGTTTACAAATAGGACCGGCCATCCGTACAGTAGTCGGTATTTGAAATTCTAGAGTTAACAGAGTGTTAATTACGCGATGATTTCTGTTTGCATATTTGGAATCGATCGTTTCTATTCCACTGACCTCCTCCCGGTGTAACCTGCATGACAAAACTCTTAATTGGAGACGTTTAGCGACTTCAAGGTTGCCGGATGGAGGCCAATCGACGTAGAATCTACGAAGGGAATGCATTTTTGCTTATGACTGTAGTCTAAACGCTTGAGAATAAAGTCTTAGGGCTCATGAAAAAGTCTAAAATCTAAAACAAAGTCTAACGGCCCGTTTCATAATCAAACCTCAAGTCCCCTTAATTTTAAAGCTTCCTTTTACCCTACTAAACACCAAAAACACTTACGTCCAGTTTCATAATCGAATTTAACGTCACTTTAAGCTTGAAGCCTCCTCTACTGTCATTTTTAGTAGGGTTAAAGGAAGCTTTAAAATTAAAGGGACTTTAGGTTTGATTATGAAACCGGCCGATAGTGTTAAGTGTCCCTTAAAATAAACCCTTAACTTGAACTGCGTTGCCCCAGCTTTTAACTGACATTTAAATGGCTAAAGCTAACCTTAAATTAAAGTACTCCTGTAATGACCACTTAAATATTTGAGGGCGGGATTCTAACCTAAAATAATTTGTTGAACTGGTTGTTTGAACTTTCCATTTTATATGGATTTTGAGAATTGAATGAATTCATTACAGAATACCAAGCCTTTTCTTTTGCCATTATTGTAATTCCATCAGTCTTTTTATTTTCAATTTTGGCCACAAATCATACTATAGTTAGCAACAAATTTTTTCTTCTGTTGAGAAGTTGAGTGCCCTTTGTAGATTACCACCACCTGCTTGGCAATCATTCACCGTATTCGTACTAACAAGGACATTTTTATCACGTTCGTCTTCAACATTAATAAAACAAATTCGCATGAGACTCATCAAATTAAGTCGTTTCACCAAAAATGCATATATGTAAAATATCCAAGATGGCTGAGATACAACCCCTAGAAGTTCGACAAAATTTCATTGAATTTCAAGTACGGGACTGTAGAAGGTGACTCCGGCATCGCAGAAACGAAACAAAACATAAACATATGCCTGGACAATGAATGGTTCAGTACCAAGTTCATCGGATTAAAGGCATCAGGTCACTTGAGAGATTAAAATGTAGAAAATCGGGGAAGTTTCTTGAAAATGCATATGTTGTTGTGTTGAAAAAGTGATATGACAGTAAAGGAAGCTTAAAGCTTGAAGTGACGTTAAATTCGATAATGAAACTGGACGTAGAGGCTTAAAAATAGTATAAAATTAATCAAGTTCAAAAGTTC
The DNA here is from genome assembly GCF_907165205.1 of Coccinella septempunctata. Lineage (NCBI taxonomy): Eukaryota > Metazoa > Arthropoda > Insecta > Coleoptera > Coccinellidae > Coccinella > Coccinella septempunctata. The sequence continues at coordinate 22,599,217 of NC_058196.1, forward strand.
ATTAAAGAAGTCTTGGAAATAGAGTCTGAACATCAAAGTACAAATTCTAACGGGAAGGGCTTAAAAACAAAGTCTCAAATTTTAAGAATGAAGTTCGAAGGATTGAGAGTAGTGTGGCATAATATTTAGACCCGTTTGCACCAAACGCTCTTAGTGTTAAGTGTTCCTTAAAATGAACCCTTAACTTAAATTACGTTGCACCAGCTGTTAAGTGACATTCAAATAGCTAAAGCTAGCCTTAAATTTAAGTGCTCCTGTAATGACCACTTAGGTATTTAAGGGCGGGATTCTAACCTAAAATAATTTGTTGAACTCATAAACTGGCTGCAGAACTGCTGTGGTTTTTCTAATAACGTCAAGTACCTTTTATTTGACAATCCATTTCATTATCAATAATAATGCTAATTCAGCAACAAAAAGTTGTCGCTCATTGATAATTATATGATAGTTTACTTGATACTGACTGACAGGACAATAAAGTTAGGTTAATGAAATGACAACGATCATCTTCAACCGGCCAACCAATGAAAAGGCTTTATTGGACTAGAATGAAGTTGCACCAAAATAAAAATCTGAAATATCACTAGATATCAAAACTTAAGGGCCCCTTACTTAAGATTCTGTTAAACCGCAGTCGTGCAACTGGAAATAAAATTAAGCGTCCATTAACTTTAAGCTACGCTTAATTAAGTACTCCTTTTAAGCGGTACTAGTGCAAACGGGCCTTAAAGGCTATTTAAATAAGTTTGAGGGGGCTCAAAAGTCCAAAGGCCTAGGAATAGGGTCTAAACTCTGAAGGTTTGAGTTATGAAGTTATGAATGTAGTCTAGACGCTTAAGGTTAAAGTCTTGAGGATTATGAGGAATGTCTGGCTGAAGGATAGCGTCTGAAGGCTCTTAAATGAAGTATTGTGGCGAAAGACGTATTAAATCCGCTAAAGATGGTGTGCCTATCGATTTGGGTAGCATTACTCATCCTCCAAGAACAATTTCATTTATCAATTTCAACTCACCAATGACTCGATCTCGTTGTCGCCCAAATCCAGCCTCTCGAGCTTCGACAGTTCGCTGATGGAGGCCGGCAGCTCCTTCAGGAGGTTCTCCCTCAGCTCTAACGACGTCAGGGAGGTCAGAGTGCCGAAATCCGACGGTAACGAGGTCAGCGACATGTCGTTCAGGCCCAGGACGCTGAGCGATTTCAGCTGGCTGAAGGCGGGCGGCAGCCTGGCGATGGGATTCGAACTGAAGTCGGCCATTTGGAGCGCCCTGAGGGCCCCGATGCTCTCGGGGATGTCCTGGATGTCTGAAAGGAGACGAACGATAGTTTAGCCGAATGAGACGAGGCAGAAGATGAAGGCAGTGTGGAATTGAATATTTCGTAATTGTTTTCTGTTGGTCTTCGTGATGAACCTAACTTATTCTGTTCACTAGAAATACACTGCTCAAACCCTGAAGTGGACATTTTAGAATAAATACAGGGAAATGAAAAAACTATTTTGTATAAGTATATTGTACTGATGTATAATAGTTGGGGAGCCCAAGAGGAAAATTCCCTCTACTCTACCCTGTAGAGTACCTCTACCAAAAATTAGACTCCTATATAGGGGGAATTGTCTCAGACAGCCTGTGAGAATAGTAAAAAAAATTCGAAATTCAGCGTGTCAGATTAAGATATATGAGGGTTAATTACATGTTGAAAAGTATATATTCTCTCAATCTTTTCTCATTTTGAAGCCAATGATTCAAGAATAACGGAAAAATTATAATCTGACAGTTTCAGCAAGCCCAAACAATAAAAATTTGCCATAAAGATCACAGAAATAAGTTTTTCCGAATTATCTCCTCTCCTGGGCTTCAAATTATTTTCGCATTCACTATACAAGTTATGGAGCATAACATTTTCCACAAATTTTGCCCAAAGAAATCTTTTCTACCTTTGAACGTTTATAAGAATAATGGCGATGAAGGTGCATTAGACTCGGTTTCTACATTGAACTTGGCCTTTCGCATGTGTGGCTAAACTCCTCGCCCTCTAACTCGAAAACAGTTAAGAGTATGCAAAGTTGCTTCAGACAAAAGTTGTATAGAACTTTATTATATACCTACAACTTTCTTAATGAATACAGATGCGACCAGAGTTACAAGTAACGATTTTTTTTGCTGTGACCTTGCGTCACGTCCGAATTGTCAGTCTCTTGCTTCCTTTGGGTAAAATTAACATATCCTCTGAAATCTGACAAATCCAAATCCAAATCAGAGACACGTAGGGCATATTCAGTATCTTAATCTGACATGCTCGAGTATGTACACCTGACGATTTTTGTACATCTTTAAAAACCTGCAGGCGCTTTCCCCACCGCTGAAAGTATATACATCATAAAAACTTTTTTTCTTTCTGTCATTTAATCTTCCAAAATCCACTCGGTCTCCACGGCGCTCGAGTAAATCCCGATTTATCATCGTCGGCTACCCAGCTATTAAAGGTAAGTATATGCTTTTACCCTGCTTTAGAGGGACAACATAGTAGAGAAATGAACAACATAAAGATTCTACCTACTGGGGTCCGCAGGTTTAAGAATTTTTCCTTTTTTTTTTCTCAAACACCTTAAAATCAAGGTTCAAAGCCCGTGTGGTGACTTCTCTAGCTCGTCGTAGTTCTTATACCATATCGGGGTAATTAGGTTAATGAATGTTTGTGGAATGTTTTCCCGAATGTCCGTCACAGCATTGGTGAGCTGTTGTAATGTCTGCGGTGGGTCAGATAAGCGATGTAATTGTTGTGACATTGCAGACCAGGCATGTTTAATACAATATTGGACTGGAGAGGCAGCAGGCCATTTAATTCGGTCCATGCTATGCATTTCTGAGGTCACGGACAACTCTGGCCAGGTGTGGATTAGCCGATCCTGTGCGACAGTTGACGCTCTTACTCTTCCACCCTCATGCGTATATGAGTATATATACATGTAGTGAAATTCCCATTGAAAATATTTAAAAAAAAAGCTAGAACACCTCACGTCCTAAACAGTGAGAACATCAAGAGAGATCGTAATTTCTTTACATGTCCATTTATAAAGGTTTATTATTGGAAATAATAAAACAGACTCGACCATTTAATTGCGTTAAATCGTCCTTAACCTAAACAAAAATAAAATACAGCGGCGTTTGATATTAGGCCGGTCAGTGTTAATGTATGTTCGTTTCCTTCGTGGCCCGTAACTCACAGGCGTCGGACGTCATTGGCGTACGGCGACGTATTTACGGCTCTTTTCCGATTGGATTTGCGACCGACGTAACGATGTTGTTGTCGATGGAAGTGATGGAACTCGTGTTTTGTTTCGTACGTCGAAAAGTAGTAAGGCTTGTTGATTTTGGCTGTTTCTCAAGGCTAGATCGGTGAAAACTTTGAGAGGAGTCTTGAGTTCGATTTTCGTGAAAATTCCATCAGTGGAAACCGTTTCACGATATCTTTGTTTGTTTTGATAGCGACTCTCTGCTATAAATCAGCCCTATTTATGACAAGAGGATTTTTTATTCTCAACATAACCCCATACGAATAAATCCAAACGATTGAGCTCTGGTGATCTTGCCGGCCATGCAATAGGATCATGCGTTTCCATGCTAGCAATGCTTTTTTCTTGGGAATAATCATGTTAAAATTGAGCGGAGCACCCTCCGATCTTTCTTTTATCGATACTCAAGACCAGCTTCGATGGCCACTTATAGTACTTTAATTCAGCTATGCACTAATTGACCGAAGCAGCAGCCCCACGCTCATTGTTTTCCGAAGCGGAATAATGCACGTTTTCTTATGATTCTCTTCGTTCACGTTGTTGAATTGACTTTTTATTAACCTCGATTATTGTTGTACTTCTCTACCAGTTCATTTCTTTTAAGTAATTCTCTTTAAAGTCTTCTCGTTCAATTCTGGTGCTAACCTGTTCTCCTCAAAGACTCATGCACTACGAGTCTTCTCAAAATTATTAATTAATTCGTTTCCATTTTCTTTTTCAGTATTTCATTGTCAGTATTCAGTGGTGAGGCATGATACTAGTTGACAGTCTCTCGTCCTGGTTGGAGCAGACCTTCCAGGATGGATTATTCATTAATCGTGCTCGATATACATGTTAGTTTTCAAGCCTTCGGTTCTACTCGAAACCAACGATTAGTGGTTTCCCTCATTAGTACTCTCGATTTGTAACTCTCATAATTTATCAATTGTATCTTCTGTTTTTCTGATGGACGTTCTAATCGTGCTTACTTGTAAGCAGTCCGTCTCTGTATATGTTGTATTCATTGATAAATTTTTGCACTCTTCAAGACCAACGTTACTCATATTGATTAAAATATTCTTGCTTTTCTCATAACAATTATAATATTATTGCTCTTCTCAGATCAATTATAATATTCTGGTTCTTCTCATTCAACTTACAATATTCTTGCTCTGAACGTATTCAAATAATAATTATTGTTCGACTCACATTTAATGTACTGATCTTTCATTGACGACCAGACTTAGATTAGATTAATTTAGTTTCACCTCTTGGCCTATTTCACTATTACAACTCAGCCTTCTTCATTATTCTCACCATCTGTTTTTCTGATGGAATAGAGAGGTTCTCGCAATCAATTATCATTAATTGCTATGTCACTGTAAACGTTGTGTTAATTTTGATTTTTCTGAACTTTCTCAAAGTCTAAGTCTGACCTCAAGTGACTTCTCATTTGAACTACTCTGGATTAGGTCTGCATTTAGTTGAATAATGTCACTCTGAGTCTATAGATGTTGTTAATATGTGTTTTTATTACTGTATTGGCTTCATGCAGGTGACTTATTCATTTTATGATCGAATACGATATACAATAAATGTTTTTACAATACTATCTCCAACTCAAGTTCAAGCAATTTGAGATGCTCTGTACATTTCACAACCAAGAACAAACCTATTATATTCGTCCCTACGGTGATGGTCCGATCGAACAACCAGACCAAGGGGGCCCGTAAGTCGAGTCGTCGTGAAGTCTCCGTGTCTTAAAAGGCCGTATTATCCCAATTCCGCAAAAGAGCGGGCCCGACCAGGAGGAGGTGGAGACGAACCGTTTCTCGCCACGCTTAGCGACAGAGTTCCTTAAACTCGACAGAGAATTCGCGATCACCTTGCTCCGGGCGCCAAGGTCGCGGACGCTGGGCCTATGAAGACGGCGCCGATCCTGGAACGTCCTCCAGTCACGAAAATTACGCTCGTGAAGACGACGACCCATATTGAATCGAGAAAAAAAAACATTTCGACAAGGACGAAATGTTTTCGAAGCACCGGTAAAGTGTTTTAGTTGATATTCCCTCGAAAGATTCAAAATTCCATTATTTCAACACGAATGGCATGCCCTATAATTTCAGCTTTCATGGTCGAGAATGAATACTATAAATACTACACATATCTTTGAGTTGCACGAAAAGTGTCTATTATATTATTAATTAATGAATCATTGGTAGTTCCAGTTATACCTGAAATTGAGCCAAGATTTGTTATTTCGAATGAGATCAATGTTTCATCACATTTTTGGATTATTTTTGAAATTTCAAATAGGGTTCATTTGAACTACTCTGTACCCGAATTTCAAAGTTCTCGGGATATTCATTCATTTGCCTCAAATTTAACGTAAAAATCGTCGTGAGTGAATTGTTGTTACTTCCTAGTGACAACAGTTGTACTATCCTCAAAGATTACTCTAGCTTTTAATGTTGTTAAAATGTTTTTAGGGAAAGTTCGAAATTCATTCTAAGAGTGACTGTCCATCACGAAACGTTTCATATTTTTCAAATCCAGCACCTTATATTTTCAGACTATTAGATAGAAAAAAACTATATCTAACAATTTTTCAAACCCTATACCTAAATGTTAGAATTATGGAGATATAGGATTTTTATAGTTTCCCTTCAGATGATATGGGACACCCAGAGTTTACTTTCATATTTCTTATTTACTCGATTAGTTATATGCAATTATGCAACAATTTTCAGCCTTTGTAAATTCATTCATGAATCGACAGGTACCTACTACATGTTTGATGACTCATCTGGGACAAGACACCTGCTCAAAGTTTGGTTTGACCTTAGAATGTTTCTGTACATAACCAGTACAATAACCTATAAAAAAACTAGCCTTTGAAAATTCGGAGGGATTTTCAGTCGAAGCTTTGGTTCACGATACACCCTGTATTTGTACGATACATTCCTCTGATCGACAAAAATTCATGATTTTTTCATATTCTGCTTCAATGAAAATATACAGGATGTTGAAAATTCCAAAAGTGGTGATGATACCACTGAATTTTAATGTGTTTCGTTTTTTCTTTGACCATATTTTTCAATCAACTCTTATTTATCGGAGCACAGGAAACTAAAGGATTAGTTTCAAGTTGAATGAGATTACGTATGAAGCCTGTTTGTAACAGCCGAGAATTTTCTACCAAATATTGGCAAGAAAACGGCACAGATTGTTTTGTATGCAACTGAATTCTACCGAAAGTGCGTATGCAACTGTAAAGAATTCACGGCGCATGAATTCTCGAATAAATTCTCTAGAGAATTCTCGGTTGTTGCAAACGGGCTTAACAAACTATGTATCTTCATTCTCTTTCCTTTATTTTCATTAAGTACATAAAGAATTTTAGAGAGTTGACTACCTACACAGGAATGAATGAAGTCATGGGATAAACACTATGTTTATGCAGAACAGGTAGGTAGTTGAAGTTGGGTTCAACATTCCAGTTCAATTACTTTCTATTGTATTCCCCTTTCTCGGTATTCGAAAACCGTTCATTTTACTCTAAAATTCTCTTATTCCATCCCTGTCTAATTTACTGTTCCACTAGGCATTAATGCTAAATGGCTTTCAGATTTTCAATCAGCGTTGATTATGAGAACGTGAAACGATAACTGATCAAAAATACTTGTCTCAAACGTCAAGACATGAAAGAGCAAACATTTGATTTCTCATGAATGAACATTTGGTGGACAAAAACCAGCAACTTTTGAAGAGGTGAAAAAAATTTTTTTGAGCAGTATATTTATCCCTCGATTCATCCTATCCATACCTCTCCATTCCTTTCTTTTCTGTATGAACAGTATTGTAGTGATGTTTTCTCGTCATTGTCAATGCCTCGGCACAGACAAAAACCAAACTGAAAGGCTAACTGCACTTAGAAAGTCACGTCATTCAAAGACCAAGTACGTGACAAAATCGTGATTTAAAGATTTGAGCAATAACGAGGAAGTACTTTCGAAAATTTATGGTTGTCAATACGGAACGCTCGGGCTCCCAAATTTTTGTACCTTCAATTGTCCTTAAGAGAAGTTCATACCACGGGACTTTCTCGCCATCCGTAAAGACTACCAGACTGTGGGGGTGTTGCCAGAACACTTGAATGATAAGTAGAAGTTACGAATAGTTTCCACTTTGAAAAGATGGCAGCATTTAACGAATGTTTTTGTTTCGATTTCACCAAGATACGAATTGTAGCCAATGGCGAGACATTTCGAGAAATTTTTTTATGTGAAAATATACAGAAGAGACAATTTCACCTCGGAAAGTTAATAACATGAATAAATATTTGTTCTCCAATAAAAAAAAATCCGTTTGACGAATGAAAAAACTGACTTTCCGAGATAACGAACTGTTTGAATTGAATTATAAAGAAAACCCCATACAAATAAGTGGTTTCTGACGTAAGATATTCATTTTCTCATTTTGAACTGACCACTAAAACGGTGTAGACCCCTCCTAACCTGAATTCAGGACTGATTAGAAAAGGGCGGGTCAGTTGCTGTCCATCTGGGGCCTCATCCTTCAGATGAGCCTGGAATAATTCAACGATTCCATACCAATACTCGACACAAAATACAAAATTCCATTCTCCACATAAGTGATAGCAATCAACGCTCTCATCCTGGCTCCCTGGTTTTTTCAACGCGAATCAATCGACAGTGCGTTGCGGTTCTTCGCAAACGGCCGATGACGCGTCCGCTCAACGATTTCGAATATTCCGATATCGATAATTCCAATCCATTTATTCGGACGGAGCAATTCGACCTTGAACGTTCATTACTTCGGATCTATCACTGTGTTTAGCCGGTTTATTTTTAAATTTCCATCAATTATTCCTTCGCTTTACGAACCGCTCGAAAGCTTAACTGACGTGAAAAAGGTATGTGTTCCATATTGCGACCCCTAAAAGTAGGGTAGTTTGTTTTCGATCACACTCGTTCCTCTGTACAAGGTTACAGCAAAGTATGGAATCTGGGGAATTATTTCAAGGGTACATTTAACAGCTAGTTGCTAAGGTTTAGCTCCAAAAACACCTAGCTTGATTTCTTTCGACAATTAGAATGTTTAGTAGACAGACAAACGTTTTTCATACCTTTTTCGGTTCAAAATTCCCCTTGATGTAACCCAAAAATACAGCAATGGCTGATTGTGAACAGTAATCAATGATGGGGAAATTACTTCGAGCAAAGATTGAGCGCCATCTATGTTTCAAATGTGTTTCTAAGACCCTAAGACGTGTTTGAATATTAATTCGAGGGCCATTTGCATAAACGTAATAAATTTCGTACGATTTCAGATAGAGATTTTAATCGAAGATGTTTTGATTCTGAAACTGCATTTCGTTTATCTAGCTCGTTGTAGTTGCTGATTATTGATTTTTTTTTTCTCTAATTTCTTGGTGAAAACCCCCGTTCGAAAATGATTGCACTGTGGATCAAATAAAATGGATTTTCCGAGATTAAGTTTTTCACTTCACTAAGGAAAATGGAAATGTCAGGATTAAAAGTGAGTCAATTGAGAACTGTTCATCCACGTAAATTGTTGTATGCAGGAAGCATCCCCTTGCATGAAGGGCCCATTAAGGGGACACTGTGACCTTCATACGCCCCTTCAAAGGTACTCAATTGGTACTCCTTCAATATATTCAGAAATGCAAGGTTCTTTATTGATTTCGTTTTGGGAATCGAGTGACTGTCAAATTGTTATTTGGAAAGTCAAAGTTTTATGAAACCTGCTGTGAAAGTTTTGTTCATTTATTAATCTATTTGTATACGAGGATATATTGCAAATTTCTTAGCCTACTATGGAACCAAACAAAATTTCAATGTCAAAATATTTTATTAATCAACATTTATTCTCCTCCTAATTGGATACATTTATTACAGTGAACCTGCAACGACTGTACACCTTTCAAAAAACTGTTTCTCCTTGCCCTGCAAACCAGACCTCCACATCTTTTATAACCTCCTCGTTGGAACAAAATTTACGACCTTTTAAACTTTTTTTTAGTTAAGGAAACAGATGATAGTCGGATGGAGCCAAATCTGGTGAATAATGGGGGTGTTCTAGTAATTCAAACCCTAAATCACGAATTTTTTGCATGGCAACATGAGATTTGTGTTCAGGGCTTTGTCCTGCATATACAAAACATTTTTGGATAGCTTTCCGCGTCTTTTCTCTTCAATTTTTTTCCGTTGAGTAGTCAGTAATGTAGAATAGTAATCTCCGTTTATTGTTCCACATTTATCCAAAAAATCAATCATGATAACTCCATGCCAATCCCAAAAAACTGAAGCAAAAACTTTTCCAGCAGATTTTTGGACACCAAACTTCTTAGGTCTTGGACAACCAGAGTGTCGCCATTCCATTCCATCGATTGTTGCTTTGTTTTTGGATCGTAGAAATGTAGTCTCATCCATAGTAACAATTCGGTTTTAGAAGTCTACATCGTTTTCAAATCGAGCACAGATCGAACGCGATGCTTCTACCCTTGCACGCTTTTGGTCAACATTTTGGGGACCATTTTGCAGCAATGGGGGCTACCGTTTTTTTGCTCACCAGTTGGCGCCTTTGTAGAGTGAGGTCCTGAACATAGACAAACTAATGCAAGATTTGTTTATCTACGATGACGGGGACTTGTCATTTCACAGATCATAATATTGGAGAAATTGAATATATAAATATTTGATTACTAATCAATATCTTGTTCGTCATGTGTGTAAGTTCCTTTCTGACAATGATTTGGCTTCACTTCTTTTATAGCATTAAACACGTAATATCAATAAAAGTATTATACATATATGGAGACCATAAACTTAATATTAATCATTAGTTGAGTCTATGATTTGGACCTCACGCTACACTAGCACATCTAGCGGCGAATTCACACGCGGTAGCCCTCATTTTTCTCATGCCCAAATTGACGTGAAGTATATGATGAACGCGTTCTTATGAAATATTCAGTGCTTCAGATATCCGTTTTAGCCCAGTTCGACGGTCTGATAAAATCATGTCATGAAGTGCATCGAAATTTTCGCGAACTGACACAGAAACTGGCCTTTCCGATCGGTCATCATCTTCAATGGAAAATTTACCTCTTTTGAAACCATACTTTCGTTTTGTAGCTCATGATGTTTGTTATCAAGAAAGTCGATATTGAAATTCAATACAAGGAATAGAATTGGAATTTCGCACCCCTCAATTATAAAACAGAAAACTGTTTAACAGTTTTTCTGTATCGATAGTACGTTTTCAGCGCCATCTCATAGTCGAATGTGTTTTCACTGGCCAAAATATAGTAGGTTTTATGGGGGCGTTTCCTACCTTTCTACGCAATAATCTTCGGTTATCTCCTTCAAGCCTTCCCAGATTCTGGTGTTCATTAGAGCTCTGGAAATAGACGGATAGCTAGACCATATAAAGGGTGCGAAAAGATGATCTTCAGGTCAGCCCCAATGACAAGCACCATTGCTTGTCAACCCACATACGTTCAATCGAATTTTGTGTTCCAGTTTGTAACACAAACATGTGCTCGATGTATTTCTAACGAAGTCCAAGCATCAGCATCTCGAGATGAAACGGTTAAAACTCAGAGGACCGGCCCGACTGTTTTCCTTGAATCCCGAACGTTCAGCAGAGAAAATGTTTACGTTGATTGGAATCGACGCTCGGCATTCGGAGATCAAAGACGGAACGTTCCGACGTGAAAACCCTTTTCCACGATAGCTAAAATCGTGCTGCATAGAGCGAACGAAAGGTTATACGATTGATGCTTCAATACCAATTACCTCGCAGTGTAACTTTGCAGAGGACGCGATTCGACAAAATCAGTATTGCCCCGAGACAGACGAAGAGAGAAAGGGGAATCGACCCCCGTCGGAAAATTCGATTTGGAAAGAAAGAACGGGAGGCTGGAGAAATTTCCCGGCTATAAATAAGTCTTCTCCGTTTAGCGGAAATACCGGCAGAAACGAGAAGCGAGAAACATGAATGGAAAGGTATGCACATCGAGGTGGAACTTGGTGGGATTCATAAGAAACTGTCGAAATCTATTAGGAAATGCCAAAACGATCTTTGTTACATTTTATTTTTAACCCTCGTGAATCATGTGTCTTCCCGAGGTGACAAAACATCGCTATAAAAGTATCGCATTTGTCTCGACTTCAGCAATATTTAACATAACGACTGCGGCAGTTTTAAAACATCGATCTTTCTTTACGTGATTTTCAATCAGCATGTTTTATCACGAAGGACTGAATTATCTGCAGTTAACACTTAAACGACCCAGATATACCCGAAAAATGCCTAGAAAAAAGGGAAATATTTGACATTCCTCAATTTAATTTTTTCCGTTCGCTGTTAAAGGAAAAACATCGAACATAAAGAACTGTCATGGGGAAGCACAAGTGTTATATTTGTGACGATGCACAAGTGTCATATGTGTGACGATGCACAAGTGTCATATGTGTGACGAGGCACAAGTGTCATATGTGTGACTAGGCACAAGTGTCATATGTGTGACTTGGCACAAGTGCCATATGTGTGACTGGGCACAAGTGCCATATGTGTGACGGCGCACAAGTGCCATATGTGTGACGGCGCACAAGTGCCATATGTGTGATGAGGCACAAGTGTCATATGTGTGACGAGGCACAAGTGTCATATGTGTGACGAGGCACAAGTGTCATATGTGTGACGAGGCACAAGTGTCATATGTGTGACGAGGCACAAGTGTCATATGTGTGACGAGGCACAAGTGTCATATGTGTGACGAGGCACAAGTGTCATATGTGTGACGAGGCACAAGTGTCGCCTTTGTGACGATCGATGATCGGACAAAATTGGCGGGTGTTTTGAACCGATGGGACTTACGAGGGACGTTCTTTTTTATGCCATATGTGTGACGGCGCAACAAGTGCCATATGTGTGATGGGCACAAGTGTCATATGTGTGACGAGGCACAAGTGTCATATGTGTGACGAGGCACAAGTGTCATATGTGTGACGAGGCACAAGTGTCATATGTGTGACGATGGATAATCAGACAAAATTGGCGGGTGTTTTGAACCGATGGGACTTATGAGAGACATTCTTTTTTCACTGTCCGAGGAACGGCAAATTTTTTCCTCACGTGACCATTTCTCGCGCGATGATTTCTCTTTTTCCTAGGTGGGCTGAAAAAAAAACTTTGAACTGGGGCGTCAAATCGCATGTCCGTATTGCTTTTCGTTTAATTCGAAAAATTTTGAGTGGAGAGGGGTTACACCCTCGCGGGCAAACTGAAAGGGCTGAAAGCCCGAGCCTGGTCTGAGGGCGAACAGCAAGGACCGGAAGGGAAGGGAAAGAAGAAGCTTGAGCAACGCCTTGTTTTAAAGGTAATTCGATCACCTTTTCAATTATTCCGTATAATTGACCTTTTTTGTTAGTACTTCCAAAAAAAAGTTGATTAATAAAAATACCAAGAGTTGCTATGAAACATCAAATGAATGAAAAATTTTCTTATGGTAAGATTTTCAAAATTTTGTTTATTATTTTGTGAAAAAAAACTTCAACTTGAATTTCTCGGCATGCTGTGTGTTCTTAAATTCTTACTTGCAATAGGGAATACTCCTTCTGACGAAAATAATGTATTTTTTATTAAATATCTTTGAAACGTCACATTTTGAAATAACCATTTCAACCGTTTCCCAAACAAAAATTATTTTGAGTACTTAAAAATGAAAAATATAAATGGGTATTTAAAATTTAAAGCGTTTCGTTTCTATTGCACAAGTTGGCAACATCGACTGAAATATGCGTTGATAATAAAGGACAACAAATACACTACCTTGATGAGATAGACAAAAATGGCTGTCTATGAAGTCTGCGACGAACAAGGAAGGTCTTAAAATTTTATGAGATTTTTATGGCGGGTTGCTGTTGAGGCTCGCCAGTGAATACGCGCCTTAGGATGGCTGCAAATCAACAGCTGTTATTTTATAAACAAGCCATTGTTCCTTTTATTTTCTAGTAGGCGTTGTTGCCAAATCGTAAACTAGAAACGGAGCGATTTAAATTTTAAAACCTCATATTTGAAGAATGATTTTGAATAGTTTCCGTGGTGAATTTGAAAAATTCATGAATGAAACTCATAATTATTCAGTTTAAACTTGCATATGCTGTGATATCCCAAATTGAGGAGAATTACCCATTCTTCTATACATCTCAGGGCTCTGTTTTGTACAGAATCCACTTAAAATGTCCCAGAAGAGAAGGAAAAAATTCAAAGGTGTCAAGTCTGGTGTGCGTGGTTCAGTGAGCCATAGCTCTAAAACGGTAACTAATTTCTCTGGTCAGAAACAAATAGCACATAATCCATAAAAATTACTGCAAACGTTGTGATGAATCTTAAACCTAAACCAAGATATAAAACAGCTATTGTTCAGAAACGCTCTGTAACTCGAAAACAAATCAGGATGTCTGTGTTGTGCCTTCTGATATCTTATTTCGAAAAAGAGTACTGAAGCTCATAAAAAAATTTCTTTAAATTCTCGAGATGCTTTCAGTGGATCACGCTGGCGCTGTACCAGTGAAAGACTCACCTCGTGTAAAATACGCTCTGACGGGAAACAGGAAACTGTCTCTTCGATTTCGAGTATTCCCAAAACCACAAGCTTAAGTAAGCAAGCATGAACTAGATTCGAACAATCTGGACACTCTCAACTGAAAGAATAGATGGAAAACACGGTTTACCTTCTTCGGATAACCCGGAGAATGTCGCTCTGAACTGGGGCATCCCCCTCTTCCTCCATCCTCTCCCTCTCGCACCCCCTCCTTCAGCCATATCCCGCGAAATGAGAAAAAAAAAACGAATTTTCGATGTTCACCAGGTGAGACGTCACCCCGCACACAGGCGCCCGTTACCAGAGATTATTACCGATAATGCGGACATACGAAACCCCACATCGTTACCTTCCGGTGCAGAAAGTCGATACGAGGAAAGGATAAGTTTTGCGTTTCTGGTTCTGAGGCTTATCGGCGGTCGGGTTCGGCCCGAGAAAAGTATCCTGTTGCTCGCAGAACCCAATACGTTATGGGATCGGTGAAAATTGATACCATATAGATACGCTGTTATGACGTTTATTCCCACATATTTAAGGGAGGAACACGAGGACAGCGATGTAGCGTGTAGGGATCCGAAGCCAAGAAGATTGGTAGTGACGATCAGAAAAATCCACCAATTTCTTTTGTTCCTTCCAGAATTAGGGAGATATTGTTTGGACCTACAAACACCTATGTCGACTTTCTTCAGTACACTTGGCAGGAATCTACAGAAAGCACGCGTGGCCTAGATAGGACATCTGTCTACTCAGCGATAGGTGGCGCTGACGCGCCTATGTGTTTACCGCTTGAAAAAGTTCGTTCACACCACACTCTTTGGAGATATGAGTGTTATTGAAAGGTTTAAAATCTGACTTCTGTTGTGTTAACAATGCTCTATGGAGACGCCTCCAGTCAAGCTAATGAGCTTGACTCAGCTCAGTGAGCTTGTCTCCGGCTAGGAAAATAACAGCTCATGTATCTATCGAGCACTGGGAGTTAAACGAAGAGATCCTTTGGTGGAAGACATCCAGATATGCTCAGACAAAAAGATTCATGAAATTTTCCATTTCGGCAAAGAAATTGTTCCATCCCTGCGCAGACTGAACGAATAATCAGTGGAGATAGTGGGTTCAGATCAAGAAAGAAAGTGTTATCCTTCATGCCCTTCTCTCACGTTCATCATCTTTTTCATTTGTTCATTTCCTTCAGTACCGTGATGCTTTCACGCCAACAGTGTGAAGTCAAGTTGTTGTCTCTTGATCAGTTGTTTTATGATATAACGTCTTTTCCAAGTTAGCAAATTAGTTGTCTATTGACGAATCTCCTACTGTACTCCCCACAAGTTTTTGATGTTGGCATCACGAAAATCGTACACAAAAATATATCTGCATTTACTGGGTGATTCTTCGACTTGTTTATATATTTTAACAGAAAATTCATGAGGTCGAAAGGAACACTTTTTCTCTTTACCATTTTTTCGAATTCGGCTCGGTTGAGAAGACAGAGACTGTTGAAAATACTTCAAAAAATGTAATTTTTGTTATGAATAAATTACCAATAAACGATTCCATCGAACGGATTGATTATCGGTTTTTCAATGATATGATTAATCTTCTCCGAACACAAAATTCCACCCAGTTCATCTAGTTTCTCCATTATGACCATTACATACCATTCAAAGAACTTCAATCTTAAGAGAAAGTTGAATGATCATTATCACTGAATAAAACCATTTTGAAAAATTTTAATTCTTTGAAATTCGAAAAATATGGGTACTTAGGCTGAATGCAACTCTGGGGTTATGTTTCAATACGTTAACATTTGTGCAAAATGAAACAAACAACGATAATACATGATAACATATATTTTAGATGAATACAGAGCTAATAAGGATAGTTGAAAGCTGAATACGTTATCATTATCGGAAATCAAGATTCAATACTCATCCGCAAGGGAATAGCAGGAACTCAATTACTGTATTATACAGGGTGTCTGTGAAAAAATGCGAAGGACTCAGGAAGACAATTCCTCGATGAAAATAAGCAGGGGTAGTTCCTATAATTTTTTTTTAGAAATCGACCTACCTTCCAAGATACAGCCTTTGGAAGGCGATGACGATTTGATAGTTTTTAATTTTTTTTACGGGTTCTAAAAAACACTGAGTCATAAAACTATACACAATATGAATCACTGAGTAGATGTTAATCACACAATTTTTTTAGATCTCATAACTTTATTATTAGGGGTTGAAAATAACAACATGTATTTTAGCGGGAGCTGGTCATTGTATGGAACACTTATACGATTAAATGGAATGAACAGCGATCACAACTGCTTGTAAGTTTTTATTTATTCCGAGAAGAGTATCGACTGTATCGAAATTTTGCAAGAGTATTTTTTTTTTCTCCAGAATTGAATAGGAAACCATAAGAGAATTTTATTTTTCGAAAATTTATCCCCGAAAAAAATTTTTGAAGGAAAATCATAAGGGGTTGTTATTTTCGACCCCTAATAATAAAGTAATGAGATCTAAAAAAAAGTGTGTGAGTAACAGTAACGACAAAACCAAAATCCTGGTAAGTCCGCCAGAAAGCCTTCAAACAGATATCAGCCTGGAGAATGAAACTCTAGAACAGGTCGAGCAGTTCAAATACTTGGGAAGCTTCATTAATACTAGGTCTAACGGAAATACAAAACCGTATCAATTCGGCATCACGGGCATTCTGGAAGCTAAAGGACAGAGTGTTTCAAAATCACGACCTCAATCTGAAGACCTAGACAGCTGTTTACAAAGCAGTGGTCCTCCCAACGCTTCTTTACGGAAGCGAAAGCTGGACGCCCTACAGGTGACATATTAAACAGCTTGAACAAACGCAATATCGTCATCTAAGACAAATAATGCACATCAGATGGTTCCACAAAGTTTCGAATGCAGAAGTCTTGCAACGCGCGAGTTGTACAACAATTGAGACTCAAGTAACGAGGGCCCGACTCAGATGGAGCGGCCACATTCTGAGGATTCATTCATTCATTCATTCATTGCTGTATCCCGTTACCGGGAATTCACTGAGGGAGCCCGGAAACCAGGAGGCCAGTATAAGCGGTTCAAGGATATACTGCATCAATCCCTAAAATCAGTTAATGTCAATCATAACTGGGAACAACTAGCGTTGGACAGGTCACAGTGGAGGTCTGTGGTACACAGTTATAATGAAGACTCGAGAAAGATTCAGCGGCGGCCAGATCTGGTTGGTGACTATCCATGCCCTGAGTGTGGAAGGATCTGAAGGTCACGGTTGGGTCTCTTCAGTCACAGGAGGGCACACAGTCGCAACTAGCCCTGAGAAATTACAAGTCTGTTCGCAATTTTTTTTCTTCTTCTTTATGTAGATTTATTCCCGGTAACGGGATATAGCAATGAATGAATGAGTGAGTAACATCTATTTAGTGCTTCATATTATGTATCGTCTTTCAAAGGCTGGTGGTCGATTTCGAAAAAAATTTATAGGAACTACCCCTGCTTATTTTCATCGAGGAATCATCTCCATAAGTCCTTCGCATTTGTTTATAGACACCCTGTATATGTCTACTTCGTTGACCGAATGGAATGGAAAAAGTGAGTTTATACTTTGTTTTTGGAATGTTAAAATGTTCTATTTAATACTTGGGAGAATTTCAGTGTCAGGTTTTCAGGAGTGGCATGGCTCATTATAAAAACTTAAAATGCCAATATCCTTTTATCTAGGCCGAATCGGAAAAAATTCTAAAGACAGAAAGTGTTTCTCTTGACCTCAAGAATCTGTTGAAATATATGTACAAGTCAAAGACTCGCCCTGTAGATTCTCCTTCAGAAAACTGTAATAATAACTTATGATTAATCACCCTATAGACGTCCGGCTTCAGATCATATCGGTTACGCTTAGGAATTTTTACCCATCCGAAAATCGCATCTCAAGATGATGTCTCGTCAAAAATCGACAGATGGGGCCTAATTTCGTACCTTAGAGCTGCAGGAGAGGGTGTGGACCAAACCGCGTACAGCTACGGGCTTTCAATTAGGGCATAACGATCCGAATTCCTAATCATCGTAGCCGGAAACGATGAATGGAAGCGTCGCGGGGCCCCCGTTCCTAGAATAACCGCCAACCCCGCTCGGTTTTTTTTTTCCGAATGGCTCGCGACACGTATGCGGCTCTTTCCGCTCTATTTGCGGCAGATAGAGCGTGGCACCGGCCCCAGTCGAAACGGACCACGAGTTTCGGTCCTTCGAGTCGAATTCGAGGAAGCGTATCGCATGTTGTTTGTCTTTCATCCCCTTTGATCCGACCATGTTAGGGATGCTGATTAACGACCGTACATGTAGGACCACGACTCGTTGGAGGAGGCATGTTGGTGTTGGCCAGGGGACTGGAAAAATTTTCACGTTTCCTGAATCATAATTTTACAATCTGTGCCAAGCAAGCTCTGTAGTTTTCAAAAGAAGTAATGGACTTCGATCCACGTTGCCAACCAAAAAGTTTAAGGGGACTGCATCTCGAAAAGGACTGCTCATAAAAAGAAAACATTATATGAAAGATCCTCACTACATTTTGAAAAAGAATTTTTTCGCAACTATTCATTTACACCCTGTATAAATGGGTCGGTCAGACAGACACAGGTTTTCCCATTAATACAAGTAATTTGCACTTATGTGACAATTTACAGATCTTCATAAATACAGGTTGAAGGTGAGGCTTTTTTTCAACAGAAGGTAGACCTGGTCAAAATGAAGCGTTTCACCAAAAATCACCTATAAAAACTTTCAAAATGACAAAGTTGAAAAAAAAATTGAAAATGATTACTGAAATAGATCCTAATACGACCCTAGACCGTTTGTTAGCTGAATTATCGCAAAGCAGTGGGAAAAAACTCATCTCCTGATTCGACCATGTGGTTTCGTTTAGGATATTGGCTCGTTCGATATTTACGTGGTGATGAAAATGGAAACTTAGGATTGACGAATTGTTCTCATTATTTTTCAGTTACTTACACGATTTTATGAAATGGCTCATTTCGGTACAACCTAACAGAAGAGACATAGGACACAAGTGTAAAAAATAGAATAATACTTCAAAATTTCACCGAGAAAATTCGTCTAAATTATTCACGAATTTTTTCACAATGGGCATCATTATCTTCTTGTTCGAACATTCCAAGAATCGTCGTAAAAATGGGATGAAATGGGGAAACATCATAGCACTTCTTCAACATAACTAACATAAATACTTTCAAGAAACTGCCTCGATTTTCTACATTTTTTTTCACCCTAAATTGCACGATACAAGAATTATGATTCTATCAAGTGACCTGATGCCTTTTATCTGATGAACTTGGTACTGAACCATTCATTGTCTAGCCATATGTTTATGTTTTGTTTTGTTTTTGTGTTGCCGGAGTCACCTTACACAGTCCCGTACTTGAATAAAATGAAATTTTGTCGAACTTCTATCCCTAGAAGGTATCTCAGCGAATGGTTGGTGAAACGACTTATTTTGATGAGTTCTACCTTCTGTCAAAAAAAAGCCTCACCTTTGAAAACACCCTGTTTAGCGAAACTTGACACGATTAATTAATTCATTATGAAATTTCCTTTCCCAAGCGTTAGAAAATTCCTAGGTTGTCAACTTAAACCGCAGTCCCCTATTGCGAACAAATGGGACAAAGCATAACTTGAGAAGCTACCAGTATTGAGGGGGAATATTAAACAACAAGATCCCCATTTATTTGAGTGTATCGGAGCAAAACCACAACTTCTTCGACAATGAATATTTCACGCAAAAAACAGACTTGTGAATGCAGCTCCTTACAGTTTCTCATTATACAACCCCAACCACTCGAGTCAGTCAAGAAGTCTTCGTAAACATCTTGAAGTAAGAACAATACCGCCGAAACAAACCTCTCTCACTCGGTTAATTCTCCGATGTAGGTAAAATGAAGATCACCCATCGGCAAGGTAACACTAACAGATAAACTTCATAACGGTCGAGTGCAATTTTCCTAGACCGTTTTAGCCTTTTTTTTACTCAGCTTCATTATCGCACACGAACGTATGAGAAACGAAAAATCATATGCAATTTCCAACAATTACGCTACTTGATAATGGTACGAGATATGCCCCCATTACAAAATTGCCCAGAGTTATTTATTGCTTTTGAGAATCATCGGATTTAGCGGCAGGTGAGTAACCAGCGTGCTATAGGTATTTCTAACACAGATGCAAGAAGGTTTTTAGTGTAATTAGTGAGATAACCCCAAATGGATTGGAGAAAGATGAAATTCATTCACATGGCAACGTGGTTATTATCATTTCAACCGGGGTCGGTGAAATTATCACGAATTTCTTTGGCTGAGCAAGTCCAGGAGTATTTCTCCAGAGGGTTATTCTGTTGTTCAACTCCCGCTGTTGGACCGCAGCCTCATATTGGTCTTTCCTAGCCCACAGAAAGGCTCAGGTCCAGCAGGTGTTAACCTTGATGCTCTTTTTGCAAATTCGTCGGTTTTTTCATTTCCTTCAACACCACAATGCCCTGTTACTCATAGTAAAGTCAATTTGTTGTCTCTGGCCAGTTGCTTTTTGGTACTATGGCACTCCCATGTCAGCAGACATCCCTGGCAATGTGATTCCAGGGACCTCAACGTGGCCTGGCTGTCCGTGGTGATATAGATATGCGCCCCTTTGAGGTTCTTTAAGGTTAAAGTTATCTTGGTGTCAGGTGACAGAGTAACAAAATCTGGATGTTCTTCTGAGATGTTTCTGTAGCATAGTAAAGGTCAGAAACAAATAACAGACATAATAGCGTGACAGTGGGCTATTCGAGAACCAGCCAGGGTCCTCAAAATGATGAAAATGTTATTGGATTCCTTCTCGATAGAGGGGACCTCACGCGCAGCAGCCTCTGCATCAAAGAACCCTATCTGGGTATTCGTTACTGATGGAGGTCAATTATCTATACTTCTATACTATATAAAAGATCTTTTTATGAATGAATAGGCCACCTGGAACACTGATGGTAGTGACGTCAACAGTGAATGGTCTCGGGTCTGTTTAGCATCACACCCAATATGTCCAGCCTCCCAGGAAAGAACTCTTCCAGTGCAGGCAAATCCGTATTGTTCCTGTAAGCACGCTAGAGAATTAAGATGTCCTGACAAACACATTAACATATGAGGGGTTCAGAGCTGAAGTGAACCAAGTCCATGCAGCCTAGTTTTGAGATGAATGGCTTAGAAGTTGTTTATCACCAATTAATTCAAAAGTGACTTCTTTAGATTTTAAAAGTTTAGAATGTAAGCATATGTTTACATAAGAATAATAATAAATAAAGAAGTCACTTTTGAATTAATTGGTGATAAACAACTTCTAAGCCATTCATCTCAAAACTAGGCTGCATGGACTTGGTTCACTTCAGCTCTGAACCTCTCATATATTGCGACAGTCAGGAAACACTGAAATCCCTCTCTGGTGTTAGGGTCAACTCCTACCAAGTGAGAGAATGCATTTTGTTGCCTGGCTCACTTGGAGGTTACTGGTAATGTGAAGGCAGGTGCGTGGACTAAGCCATGGGTTTGATAACGTTTGTTGAACTAGTTTTACATCTGTCAATAGCTTCTTTTCAAGATGGAAGATACGAAATTCCCCTCTGAAGGGAACACAAGGTGTGATCCTCTAGACTTCAAACTCCTGACCCTTGCGAGGAAACAACCTAGTCTAGTGCTCTAACCTCGGCTATAACTTGTAACTTTCACAATAAATATTCAAATGATCATTCTTCCAGCAGTAGTTACGTGTAGGAGCATAGATGAACACATTCTTCACCCGAGTCAATCTCACCGAGATAACGACAATACCAATAACTAGGGAACCTAACACTCACGATTCTTTCGGTTAGAAGGACCCCTTCCTGTAACCTTCCGTTATTTCTGTCAGCTTAGTCCAGAAATGGACTAAGTCCCCCCAATATCATGCTGAGAAGCAATGTACACATTAACGTAGGTGAATATTACTTAATCACCTCGAATTCAATATTTACCAAGATCAAACGCACCCACATGATGAGAACAATGTTTGCACTCGATTTCGCGTTATTTCCGACACAGCAACCTAGTAAACGATTCAATTACAACAGTAATCAGAGACCCTTTGTACGATCGGCTCGAAAATATGGACAAGCTCGCCTGTGCCCAAAAAGGCAACGTGCATTTTATCACCAAAGCCTTTGTCCGCCTAAATTGGAAAAACCTATAGGCCATCGAGAAATTCGCGCATCGCTTAACAAGTTAATGAAATAAATTCAGGAAGCTGCATTTGTTTCACGAAAAACTCGCTCAACTGAAATATTCAATTTGAGTATCTGTTTTTTTTTTCCCAGTTCGGATGGAAGCTGTTTCAGAACGCCGATTGAAATTGGGCAAAAAAACGGCTTTGTTATTTCGCGTGTATAGCTCTATGTCATCCCCTTCAGGTCCCATTCGCGCTTCCAACTACACTACTCAACAAGTGAAATGGATCGCTGACTTTGAATCAATTCATTTCAGGAATGCTTAAAGATGTATATTTCAATCAGATTTAAGAGTATGTTTTGTTCATACTATTGTTTTTTTTTCCATAGAAACTCTAGATTTGAATAGCAGAGAAAAAAATGTAATGCAGAGAAAATTGGAAAGTCTCAGAGAAGCTAGTACTTGGAGGGTCCCCCACTAGCTCATCTCAACCATTGCTGCTGCAAGCGGCTACCTAGCTCACTATTTAGTTTTTTCGAGTGGGATGCCAAACATTATATTCGAAACAGTAAATGACATCTGAACATGAACAGTAAATAACCAAAATATAACTATACTCATGAACCCTGATGAGGATCTACAAATAAGGACGAAACATACGTCAGTAAAACATAACATAAATTGTTATTGGTGATTTTTATCTTATGCATTGAAAATCTTTAAAACACTACTCAGAAATACTTATTTCCTTGTAAATTATGGCTGAACCAATATCCAATAGCTATTATTCATTGTACCTCGCTGTGGCTAAAAGCGACTTAATCAAAAGAATTTTTTCGTTGCTGATAGTAGTGGGTGTTTCAATTGTCAACAATTCAATTGTTATCATCCTTGTACCCACATAGGTGGATGAATTTCACAAGTAGTAGTAGTAACAATGCAATTAGGTGCTGTATTGTTATATTGTTATAGCTTAATCATCGTCTACATTGAGAACTTTAGATGATAAGAAATTGCGACAGTTTCATACAAGCCATCATAAAAAAACCAAAAGGAAATAGGAACTAAAAAATACGTACATGTCATAAATAGATAAATTCTAATTGGTGTGATTTAAATACTTGTGTTACACAATATATTGCAATTTGAACATTATGAATCATTGTTCCTCATAGTAAATAACTTATTACTGTGATTTGCTCTTGATGATCATAAGAATTATATTAGCAACTAATCATAGAAAAAACAAAATTATTATGTATGAATTCCATAATGAAAATATAGTTCAAATTTACTTCAAGGCTGATGTCTGACATGGTTCATCAATCAAATGGATTGGCCTGGTACTTTCATCACCACAGACAAGAAACCTAATTTAGTTTAAGTTTGAAATAGGTTAGGTTCCATCACAGAAGAAAACAAAAACAAATGTAATTAATACAGCAAGGATTCACAAATTGAATCATTTGCATATTGATTTAAATAATTCACTCCACTGAGAAACATAACATATTATGCAGTTGGAGCAAATCTATATTATAATCTGCATTCATTGAAATATACTCGGAAATATACATAAAATCTAGAACAATGAATATGAAGTATATAAATGGATACAATTCGAGGAATTTAATAGGTTGTTCAGAATAAACCGTTGCTTTATTAAATAGGCAGGTTGAGCATCATATTAATGTACAGGTATGTGGAGAAGCTTATAAAGGGGGGATACATTTCCCAACAATTGCAATAAATTACTCACCGTTTCTAGAGACATCCAATTCAACAAGATTCTCGAAATTCTGTATATCGGGCGGTAAATTGTTAATTTCATTATCACTCAGTCCTAGTTTTCTCAGCCTATGGAGACGAAAGAAATTCTGAAAACAATAACAGGTATATAGATGCAATAGTTTTACGAGGGATACTCCTACCTTCGGAAGGTCACGTATATGATTAGCATCTAATAAAAGCTCCTCCAAGCTTCTTGAATAACGTAAAATATCCTCTGGAACATTAGGTAGCGAGCAATGTCTTTTATCAACACTCTCGACTTGTCTATTACAGCCTTTAAAGATAGGTATACAACGAAACATTTTGGCTAACTATGAACTGTACACATATTTTAGAAAATATCACAAGGATTTTAATTTTTTTGGTCACTGCAGATTCATTTTTCAAGAAAACACGATTTTCAAGTCGTAACCATTCTGTTACCGCTCACTACACACTACACAACACCACTCCCGCTACTCGAACCTTCAGAACTAATCAAAAATCAAACGAACTATACACAGAAATTGCAAATACAAAAACCCCAGCGTTGAACAATTTCATCCAACAAAAATTCTATGTACATCACTACTTCAGAAATGACAAATTCCACACGACAAACGCAGACGATATGCGTTCTATGCTCTAACCTATTCAACAAATTATGGTACATGCGCTGCTTATCAACTCTGGTTATTCTGGCCCCTTATCCGCTTCCCAATGAACTCTACTATGGATATTCGAAACATTAAGTTCAAAAGGGAAGCAATTGCAAATATTTCAATTTGGTATAAATTAAAAAAAATTGTATAAATCAAAAGGTTTTTAATTTGAGCAAATACTAAGGCAAATTTTTGTGTGACTAGTGACCTCTACCCATGGGGAAAGAAGTAAAGTGTACTCAAGGGGTTCATAATAGTAGTTTTCTTCCTTAGTTGATAATCTTCTGAATCTACAGTGTCTACAGTGACTCTAACAGAAGTCAGAGCACAGATTACAGAGTCAGAGTCACCGTATTTGAATCCGAGGTACAGTGTCTTTATCAAACAATAAGAACAGTCACTGTAACTCTTGCTAAAGTGACTTTCCCTCGATATAGTTGTGGCACCATCTATGATCAACATTTGTAGTTCGAAAACTGAGTGAAATTTGAGTACACCCAAACTCAATCATGAAATACACATTTCAAAAAAATATTGAAGATCCTTATAATTGAATTGCCTGCTCGCGCATTTTCTTCAGATAACTGAATAGAAATTGAAATAACACACACTAAAAATGGCATCTGAGATGAGTCTCCGACAACCTTTTTTTTTTTAAGTATTGAAATATCAATTAATTTTGTAAACTCGTTTCAAACTTGGAACAGTCAACAAAAGATTGTCTCTCATCTCGAGAGCTTGCTGTTGAAAATTCCGATAGGGCCCTCTTTGAATACAAATTGAAACTTCATCATACTGGTTGAATAGAAATCTACTAAATTCTGCTCTGGGGCGGAGGCAATGATTTTTTCACACACTGGTTTCAGAAATGACTTCCCAAAGTATACGAAGTTTCTGATGTACTGATGTCATTTGCTGTTTTGATCAGTGCTCTTGACTGAATATTTAAGGTGAAATATTTTAAAAGTAAAATCAACAAAAACTAAACAAGGGATCCATTCCTTATCCACTATGAAATACGGCGACGATAATTTAATGGAGAGGTTCATTTAAAAAATTGCAGAGATTTAACCTGGAACAAATTTTATACAATTTAGTAATGACTAATTATTGAAAGCTCAAAGAAACCCTTGTGTTATTCGGAATGACACAACCTAATCCTGCAAGTAACTGTTTGTCTGAGTCAGAAATGCCTGAAGCAGAGTGCTCAAATGTACTGGAAAATGCAAAACAAAAAAAATTTTCATCAGGATCTCTAGGTGCAGCGGATTTAGCCCGTCCAAAAGTGGTTACCGTCAAGCACCCAGAATCAAATAAACTAAAGCCAACTGCCAAAAAGAATAAACGAATTCAAGCTGATTTAGATGTAGCCAAGGAGTTCCTGAAATGCAAAGAACAAGGTTTGAAGCGACTGGACCTGAGCAAATCGAATATTACACAATTACCTCCTAGTTTGAGAGATTTGACACATTTAGCCGAACTTTATCTATATGGGAATAAACTAGTTTCTTTACCACCAGAAATTGGCTGTTTAACAAGCTTACAAACTCTGGCATTGAGCGAAAATGCTCTGACAAGTCTGCCAGATTCACTAGTAAGTCTAAAATCACTCAAAGTTTTAGATTTAAGACATAACAAAATGAATGATATACCAGATGTTGTGTATAAGTTGACATCACTGACAACTCTCTTCCTGAGGTTTAATAGAATAAGAGTAGTAGGAGATGAAATAAGGAATTTAAGTGCTCTAACGATGTTGAGTTTGCGAGAGAATAAAATAAAGGAATTACCTGCTGGAATAGGTAATCTGGTCCACTTGGGGACATTTGATGTATCCCACAATCATTTAGAACATTTGCCTGAAGAAATTGGCAAATGTATAAACCTGTCCACTTTAGACCTCCAGCATAATGAGTTATTTGATATCCCCGAATCAATTGGAAATCTGGAACAGTTAACGAGATTGGGCTTACGTTACAACAGACTAGCTAGTATTCCAGCATCATTGAGTAATTGTAAGCACATGGATGAATTCAACGTTGAAGGAAATACCATAAGCATATTGCCCGAAGGTTTGTTATCCAGCTTAACAGAACTTACCAGTATTACTTTATCCAGGAATATTTTTACTGCATATCCATCGGGGGGACCTTCGCAATTCACAAATGTAGATTCCATTAATTTGGAACATAATTCAATTGATAAAATTCCATATGGAATATTTTCACGTGCCAAGCATCTAACTAAATTGAACATGAAAGAAAATCAGTTGACTGCTCTACCATTAGATGTGGGCACTTGGGTGAATATGGTCGAGTTAAACTTGGGCACAAACCAGTTATCCAAGTTGCCAGAAGATATACAATATCTGCAGAGCTTAGAAGTTCTAGTCCTGTCCAACAACCTTCTTAAGAGGATACCAACAAGTATTGGAAGCTTGAGAAAGTTACGAGTGCTAGATTTAGAAGAGAATCGTCTGGATCAACTCCCACACGAAATCTGTTATCTTCGAGAACTCCAACGGTTGATCGTACAGTCGAATCAACTCACATCTTTACCCCGAGCCATTGGACACCTCACCAATCTACAGTATTTGAGTGTTGGAGAAAATCTTCTGGCTTCTCTTCCGGAAGAGATCGGTACGTTAGAGTCCTTGGAGTCTCTTTATATAAATGATAATCCGTCTTTGCATAATCTTCCTTTTGAATTAGCCCTCTGTTCAAATTTACAAATAATGAGTATTGAAAATTGTCCATTAACACAAATACCAGCTGAAATCATAGCTGGTGGGCCCTCTTTGGTTATACAATATTTAAAAATGCAAGGTCCGTATAGGGCGATGTGATCACCATGTTGAATTTAAAGAACGAATAACTATATGGACATGGGTATGAAACAGATACACTAACTCGGTAGATTCCAGAAATTTTTTAGGAAAAACAAGTTGAACATATCCATAAACATACTTTTTCTCAGTTTTGAAACTTGAATAGACATTTCCACTAATTAAAATCAGATTTTTTCACATCATCGCATGTAAGGAATCCTAAATGGCTCGATTATTATGTCATTACCACACAATTATATTAAGCTGTTGACAATTGTCTATATTGATGCTTTAATTTGAAATATTTACATATTCCATTTATTTTATGCTCTCAATTGTTTGATTTGAAGTTCTTTAGTTTCTTGCTTTTGAGCGTTCACTATTACAATTGATCAATGAAAACTATAAACATCTATCATCTGAAATTCTCAAACAAAATGAGCAATCAATTCAAAATTTAGTTTTATTGAGTTGGTGTATATTTTTCTTACTCATGACTCTAGCTGTTTGGGAACTATAAAATTGTTTGTTACTTTGCTTTCATCGAATTGTTGGTTATATATCGAAAAATAATGCTTTAATATTATTCAGAGTTGTCATTATTTATATAAAAAGAGGCTATATCTTCCTAGTTAAGTGATTATTATCCATCGAGTTTATTAAATGATTTATGGAATATGTCTGAAAAATTTAAAATGCTTGTCCTCTTCCATACAAAGTGTGTTGTGATCAAATTTGTTAAGTTGATTTCATTTCATATATCATCGTTTTATACAACCAAGATCTCAACTAAATCATGTTATTTTGATGTAATTATTCATGAAACTTAGGACGAATTTCAATATTTTTTCAACAAATGGAAAGAAATTTGTGAACATCATAACTTCAGGAGCAGTTTGAAATTCAGAAGTGATACAGTTAAAGTGCCCCAGTGGCCTATTCAAACATTTCACACAATCTTGAAATTAAAACAAAAAACTTTACGTCCATGATGAAAGACAATAGGAAGGCTTTGTTGTTGTTAAAACATTTCAAACTGATTTTGATTATATAAATCATAATTATCATGTTATTGTTAACAACCCGAGTACAGGATTTTCTTCACGAGTTGAGATAAGTTTTTTTATTCTGATTTATTTATCAACTTAGTTGAATTTCTCCAATCATATCAGTATTTTCGAGTGCTTTTTTGTTCTATTGTTTCAATAGATTTTATTCTGTACAGATTCCTGAATCATGGGAGAAAATTTCACAGTTGAAATTTAGAACTCATTTTTTTCAAAAGTATTCACTTTGAAATCGAAGTCCTAGTCATATTTGAAGTTCAATCATACTTTTTTGATAGTGAGCAAAAATTTCCAATTTATATTAATTTATCATTTTTTATGATGCAATTCCCAAAAACTCAATTGTTAAGTATTTCACTCTATAGTTTTATTTCTCTAGCAAAATGAATCGTTATTTTGCTGCTTTGTGAGCTTATATTTAGTTCTAAGTTTAAATTTTTTATATCCCATTATTGTTTTTATTTACAATATACCTATAATATATACTATATGTAATGATTGCGATTTTATTCTGTTAACATAATGGCACCTATGGCATTTTTTAAGGTTTTGGCATGGCAAAACCAGTTAGCTTTTCGACGCTTGGCGGTTCTTTGCCTCCCCTGGTTATTCGTCTGTCATCTGACATTTACATGGCCCTCAAAATGCAGCGGTTCGTTCACAGATAACGTTTTCCCAACCCTCTTTATCGACTGATTTTCCACTCTTTTCTCTCCCACTCGCTTACAAAATTAGTATATAATAAAGAAAATCATTTTACATAACTTAAAATACCCCATACAGAAAGATCCAATCAAAAATAGTGTTTATCCACGAATTTTGGAATTTTATTCATTTCGTTTATTTCCAAAGACCTCTAGAAGAAACTGTATTTTTCTTCATTGCTTTAGTTATGTACATACTCATAATGATAAATGACAAGTTATTGAATCGATTCACAATAACATAGTATTTTATCAGTATTCTCTGGGTTATGTGAACAAACCATTTGGAAAAGCCAAAAGAATTATTTTCATTCAATATTTCACAATTCAGATACAATATAGAGGAAAAATATCTACAGTATAAATTACAATTTAACCCTTTTTGGAACATCAAAAGTTATGAAGTCAAGCAACGAATATACTTTTATAAAATATTACAACTAAATTCACTAAAACAATGTTATGCTCTCATTGAGTCCGATATCATTTCTGAAATCCAAATTTTCACGGGAACTAAACCACATGACAAAGATTTCAAAAATATTTTATGCTCACTATTCAACTTTCACATAACTTCTTGAAACATTTCAATGTCAAAGAGTAAAAAGAAGTGCACCTCACTTAAACTGCAAGTGAAGTTACATTTTTTTTACAAACCCTAAAAGTATGCAAGAAACAAGTGAAAATAAAGTAAACAACCGGAATATTGATCTCCAACTAGAGAAACACAACGAATCTATATGGAATAAATAAAAACAAGATTGTTCTTTGCTCCTCATTTTGGTATTCATTACCTTCTTGAGGATCTTCCACGTGACCTTGATCTCGACCTTTTCGAACTTCTGCTGGAATAATATGGCGACCTAGAACGTTTCCGTTTAGATCGAGAGCTTCTGTCGGGGGATCTTCTAGATCTATAAGAAGAAGACCGAGATCGGGACCTCCTCGATGATCTTGATGTTCTCGATCTAGACCTTCTGGATCTGTCAGAACGATTCCTATCCTTTTTATATTTGTAGTCCGAAGAATGTCTCCTATCATGAGATCTGGAACGAGACCTTTTGGATTTGTGTTTCTTTCGTTTCTCTGGCGTGAAACCTCTGCCCTTAGACCTATTCCTATGTCGTCTCCTTGTGCTTGAGGAAGATTCCCTGCTCGAAGATGATTTTCGGTGGCTGGACTCATCATCACTCTCATCCGAGCTTCGAGAGGAACTCCGACGATGTTTTGAGTTTGTATCCTTATTTTTTGTTACTCCTTCATCTTTCTTCTTTTCAGGAGTGTATTCTTCCACATTGTTCTCTGAACTGTTCTCCTCCTCCTCATCTTTAGTCTTCTTACTATCCTTATCCTTTTCAGCCTGCTGTAACTTATCCTCGATTCCTTTCTCTGTTTGAACAAACTCTGCTTTTCTTTTCCGTATGGAATTTTTCAGTTCATCATCAGAGTCCTTGGTAGATGAATCGCTATTATCACTTTCACTACCCGAATCGCTGCCATACATACCCAAGCCAAGCTTAGCCTTTACATTTGTTTTTCCAGTGACTTTCCCGAGACTCTGTGTTTTTTTCATGTATCTTTGTCGCTCCTCTGTACATATTGAATGAATTGCTTCATTTGTAACCTTTAATAAAATTTCCGTCATGGTTCTTCGAACTAATATAATCAAGTCATCGTAGTTAAGAGGTTCGGGGTCCTCTTTTTCTTCAATTGGCCTAGGACTGTGCTCATCATCACTGTCGAATTTGCTCCTTCTTCTTTCATTTATTGTGTCTTTCAATATTTCCATAGCCTCCTTTTCATGTTCTTTCACTTTCTCAGAGAATAAAGTTTGTTTCTCCTTCTCCTTTTCTCTCTCCATTTGTTTGAGTTTGTCCTTTTCCATTTTTTCTAAACCTTCTCTTATCCAAGCAGGCAACTGTTTCCTCTTATTAGCATCTAAGTTACTGGTTTCGATCTCTGAAATTTGTGGAATATTGACCGCAGGAGATGGAGACGTAGTGTTAGTTTTAGGTATGTTCACTTTACTGTAACGTCGATTATGAGGTTTGTAATTTCGTGAATGGTTCGGAGCAGATTGTCCACTGTAGCTGCTTCCAAATTCACTGCTCTTCACACTCGTATAACCTGTTGAAGTAGTTGAAGTTTCTTTTGGCGCATCTATAGATGAATATCCCTTAGTTATTGGTAGCAATGTTGTCTTAGAGGGTGGATTCACAACTGGTGCAGTACTGAGATGGGGATTCCATGCCGGATTTCCCCATTCCCAATTCTGTTGAGTTTTCCAATTCCATGAACTGTCCTGAGACTCAATAGAGTTTGTCACGCTATTCCAAGGAGCATTAGCTACATTATCCTCAGGAATAACAGGTGGAAGAACTTCTTTTTGGACTAGAGGAGTCTCTTTTACTTCTGAATTATTATTAGGTAGTTTTGGTTCGGGAAGAGGCGGTCCTGCTTCTTTCATTTGAATCCATTGTTGTGCTAAAGCAGCCCAATCCACTTGTTCATTGGGCATATTTTGAAAAAATGCTGGATTCAATGGCCACTGGCCATAGTTTGCCGATTCTGTTGAATCACTACCAGAATACATTTTTCCAGATCTGAAATACAATAGTTCTTTACAGTCCACTTGAAGACACTTTTCAATAGTTATTGGAACTGTTTTTAACTAATTTCACAGTTAAATCAATGATCAGCAGTGGTAATAGAATCCAAATAGGAACCAGAACATGATAAAGAGGTATCTGTAGATGTTGGTACTGCATTTTTAGGCATAATACTATTTGCGCTGTTATCTTTAACAGAACTAAGACTACTAATAGTGTATTCTTATTTTCGACACCAGATTTGAAATGTTCATGCTTGCATCGAATGGATATTTGAAAGAGTGCTTCTATAGTTAAAATAACGTCATAGATCCACATAGGCAGGAAGATTAGGAACCAATTCCAATGTATCCTCCCCTCTAGACGTAGACATAATAGGATAAAGAATACCAACAGTATAAACCAAGTAAAAAGGGCCCTATGGATCACCATTATTAACTTACTCCATCAGGTTATCTGTAATAACGTGAGATAGGAGTAAGAAGAGTTTAAAGAAGGATGATTCTCACCTGAGGACTCATCAGAGGTTCGCAATTTTCAATTTATATATTTTTGCAGTTTCTTACCACACTTCAGCTTCTGATAATTTCTCATATTCAGAACACAACACCTTAGAAATGTGGGTATAATACTCCATAATGCTCAAATCTTTAATTACAATTTACAAGTTTCCATTTAGTTGAGCGGGTCTCCAAATTTACCTCAAATCAAAATTGTGAAGGATCTCGAGTTGCATAGAGAATAATAAAAATGTCGTTTGATGTTTAGATGTCATCGGAGAAATCTATGGATGTCATCTTTCGATTTTTGAAAATAGGTACCTTGAAATTTGAGCTTGTGAATCAGTCCACCTTTTCAGAAATAATAAAGAGTGAACTTATTATTTTCAATATTTAAATTGGTTATAAAAATTTCAAATTTACCATAGATTACGTAATTCTTCTTTGCGGATTAGGTGCTGATGTTATGGGGGAAATTAATTAACCTAAAAAGTTTTGCATCAAGTTTGACATTAAAAAACAGTTAGTTTGCGATACCTTATGTAAATTTTATAATATCTTTTATATGTAATATCATAACTGAATAAATCAGAAATAAAGACATAAAATGGTGGACGTTCTAGATATTAATGCTGCCGTAGATATAGACGTCGAAGACGAAGGTGACCAAAGCGTCCTCCGTTTGAAGGATAAAGTAATCAAGAGGAAAGGTAGAGGATTTGGAGCTGGTGAATCCCGAGATTACGACAAGCTCAAAAGATATGAAACTATAGAATCCGAAGACGGGGACGAGCCAGGTCCTCAGAAATCAGTAGAAGGTTGGATTCTCTTTGTAACATCGGTTCATGAAGAAGCAACAGAAGATGATTTGACAGAGAAATTTTCCGAGTTTGGTCCCATTAAAAATATAAGTATCAACTTAGATAGAAGAACGGGTTTCCTGAAAGGTTATGCACTGATAGAGTATAGCGAATATAAGGAGGCTGCATCTGCTAGAGAAGCTTTAAATGGGTCTAACTTGTTGGGCCAAACTATCGGAGTAGACTGGTGCTTTGTGAAAGGGCCGAAAAAATCTAAACGTAAGAGTAGAAAACATTGAAATAATACCCTTGACAATGTTTGATTTATGGAGGTAATTTTTGTATATTTTCACATTATAATAAATCCATTTGGACCTTCTGTTTGTCAATTTTTTATTTTGAATAGTTTTAGAATGGAATTTTCATCAGGTTTGGCCTATTAGTTTATCTTATATTTATTATGTCACATTTTAAATATTTTGTTTCATAAAACAATAAAAAAATTACTACACTGACATGTTTAACTTCGGAAGATTTATTGCAAATTAGTAAATATTTGAAAGTTCATTTATGCTGAATTCCTGAGCAGTAATTCAGATTGTCATGGAGCGGCACCAATATTATCCAAAGTATCAAAGTATTCCTCACTATCTTCATTGTGTAACCTTTGGTGTTCGATCTGTCTGTGATTTCTTTCGGAATGCGTAGCTAAACTGTCATCGGGAAGTGAAATGATATCTTGAAAAGAACTTCTATTATCTGCTTCAGCTATTGATGAATCGTTTGTTGAGGAAGCCTCAGAACTAGCATCCTCACTTTCGTCGTCATTGTTTCTTATAATCCATGGTGTATTATTTCCTAAAAAGAACTCATTCTCGTCAGAGTTCCCAGATTGACAAGTGAATAAAATCAAATATAGAATGTACGATAGCGAAGTTGGTACTTCAGTTCAGAACGTACCCCACCCGTCTCCTTGACTATAAAAATATGCCCATTCATTGCTGTTGTCTTGGTTATTATCTGGAAAGTTATTACGGAGAATCCTTAACAGCCATCCTGGAAAAACATTACCATCAGGTTGAGCTGCAACGAGAGCTCGCGTTAAAATTTTAGTGTTAATTATTAGCAGGTAAAATTTGCTATGAAATGATTTATTGCACCATAAGTAATAGGCTGCTGAGATGTGTGTGATAATGTGTCATTATTCACTGCTTGTCCATCAATCATACATTAATCCCTGGTGATTTATGAGTCACTATTCTCTGGTTCTTCCTAAACAAGCCGTGAATAAACTTCCAGACTTTTATGGCCGACCGACGGTGAGCAAATATTAAGAAATAGAGAAAACCAATCAATTATACAATATACATACAATTTCGTAGAACTAGAAAAGTTCTTTGAAAAAGTGTGCGAAGCTATATATCAAAAATTTTCGAGAATGAACCACAAGAGGCCTATTGACTGACATGAAATGAGTTTATAAACAAATTGAGGTGAACTTCGGCATTCAATGCCCCTTACACCATATTTTTAACGAATCTTTCGCAAGATATGGCAAATTTAGGCAAGAGAGAGTAGATCAAAACAAAACCAGAGACAACCAGTCTCTGATCAACAGTAGATTTTTAAGTTCAAAACAAACACTTTTTTCCTTCACCATTTTTTCCGAATCGGCTCGGTTTGAAAGATATAGGGTGTTAAAAAACCATAAAAAAATGTTATTATTAGTTCTATCTCACAAACAACAACAAAAAAATTTATTTCGGGATATAGTTTATCATTTATTTGGTGAATCTTTTTCGAACACAAGATATCACTCACGTCTTCTGTACGTACTTTAAAAATACAAAAAATTCAAAGAACACAACTCTTGAAGCTAAGTTGGACGTTATCTAATGAATATTTGAACATTTAGTATAATAAAAGTATACTTCATATTTTCTCGTATAATGCGCCGTTGTCGAGTAATTTAATGTTCAAAAATTAAAAAGTATGTGTGAAATTTGAAAAACTGTTTGAAATATCCACAGATGTGTAGTATCACAGATTTAGCTAGTTATTATGAAGATAATTTTATTTTTCCAAGGGTGGCACAGCTCATTATGAAAACTTAAAATGGCTATTTCTTTTTATCAGGTTCGAAAAAAGTGTTTCTTTTGACCTCAAGAATCTACCGTTAAAATATTTGTACGAGTCAAAGATTCACCCTGTATATGCAAAATACAGTGTATACATTAGCGTTTTTCAATAATAATACAATAGACGCGATTTTTCAACATCTTAACGTAGATCAAGCAGTTTAGAAACTAAAACATATGCATATATTGCTTCTATCATTTCGATTTTACAGAAAGATTATTGCAACAATACTTTGTTTGTTGACGTCCCTTTTGTCTTGTCCATATTTTCTTCGGGTAAGCGCATTGTCGTTTATCTGCTGTTGCCATCCAAGTCCACTGAAAAATCAGTAATATTCATTTTGAATTTTGAAATCTCACCAGCTTAAACAGTTTTTTATTAAAGAACAGACAGAGCTATTTTGGACTCATTGCTTCGAAACAAATAAGTCTCCATCAGTGGAATCAAGTTGAATGTTGCTGTGTTACTTCCATCAATGAACGTAAAAAAAAGAGTTGAATCTTTCGTATCTTATTATTTCTCCTTTATTTATATGACTTATGCGACTATAAACGTTTATAGTTTTTCACTAGTTTAATCAGTTTCTGTTAATTCTGTGGAATCTCGAAGAAGAGAGCCAACACTAAATTCTTCTGCAGTGAAATACCACCATTTTTGCCACATCTTATATGATATCTTCGTGGTATGCGATTCTGAAGATGGTATTGAACCATCACCATCGCGCTATCTTGTATATTTGAGGTATATTCCGTAGACTCTTGCAAAAGAGGATGAATTGGAGATGGAAATGACTGACACGGCTTATATTTACGAGTATTCGAAACATCAGAAGCCTTACCTGAGTCGTCTTCATTCAAAGGCCGCATGCCCAAGAATACCACGTTATTTGCTGGAGCACCGACTGAAATGGTCTGGACGCTGCCGAAACCATCTAGCAAAGGCGATATATCGAAATCTTCCAAAAGATCAACACGTGAATTCGGATCGTAGAGTGCTTCTCTACTGGTCACCGAATTGTTAGTGTCGAAACCCTTCTTCCTCACGTCAACAACAGTATCTTGCGAAGTATCATTACTTCCCGAGCTACCGCTGCCATCTTGATCCGTCGAAGAGGAGGGAAGATCCATGATCTGAAAGTTCGAACTGGAGGACGTGCTAGACTCTGGTGTTTGCACAACTGGGTCGTCAATGTGATCAGCTATCAGCTTGCTGGACTCTTTGATATCGAGCTTGTTCAGCGTGTTCTCTAGAAGGCAATTTGCAATAGATTTAATATGGCCCAACGCATCATCCTCGCTATCTGACAGTGGCTTTCTACTCTTTCGTTTCGTGCTCTTCGAAGCCGTGGTTCTTTCCCTGAAAGTCTTTCGCGGAGACCTCCTACTGGTGATTTTGAATTGCGTCCTCATTATCTGGCTGAAGAACGTTTTACTCAAAGGATACGGCCTCGATTGGTTCCTGTTGTTCAGGCAGTCTAATTCGTTCACCTTATTGGGATCCGGAAGGGGTCTGTTCACGGTCTTCTGATCTTTCAGCAGGGTTTCGGTGCTGAACAAGGGTTCGAACTTACAATCGCTCAATATGACCGCCTTCAGCTGTTTCCTCAGCGTCGATTCTTTCAGGCTCATACAACTTCCTATCACTTTGTCGGTAGCATCCTTGGCTACAGGCTGTGACGTGCCAGTGATGGATATAGTTTTACCTAATCCCGACTCAACCAGTCCTTTCGCATGCTTTTTGTTACCGTCCATTTTCTTTGTACTCTTTGGGATTCTCGAGATTCCCTTAGAACCTTCAAAAAAAAAGTTTTTACCCAACAGTTCGAACTCTTGAGATCTGAACAAAGTAGACTGTCGGTTGAAAATGTGTTTCTCTCTCGGTTCTGAGCATTCGGGTTGAGATATTCTGTAAGATTTTGAACCAATTGACAATTTTGAGGCCTTTTTTTATTCCCCTTGCTGAAATTTGTCTGAATCAATCTTGGGATGGTCGAGATCAGAGTTATTATGGGTCTCTCCACAGAATTCTTCAAAGATAAAAGCAATATTGACATCACCACCGATACATCACTGAATTACACGACTTCCACCACAAAAACTTTTATAAACCACTTCACACGTATGAAGGAAAAATTACCTCAATATCAACCGAATCTGAAGAAGCCGAAGTTGCCGAGAATCATCTAGACTAGATACCCACAGTGAAAATGATTATTTGAGAAGGATCCCATAGTCAGATAGGGAGGTTTATTTGATCTACTATGTTCAGATTCATACAAACAAGATTCAGACTCACTTGAAGAGTGCATTACAGGCTCCTTTCTTTCGTGATTTGTTAAGCTAAAAGAAATAGACTTCAGTCATCTTTCGTTCCATATGTGGTCTTTTCAGTACGATGAAACGGCGTCGAGATGTCTGATCTTGAATATTTGAGGAGAAATATGCTCGCTGAAATATGTGAAAAGTTTTTTTTACTGAAATTTTTGTAGCTTTCGTTATTTATGAAATGATCTGACTTCAAATGTCATTCTGACTGAAGTAGAAATTTCGGCGAAAATATATTGCAGATGTTAGGTACCTTAGATTGAAATCGGCTGTTAGTGTAATGTAATATTTGCACCCAACCATAATCGGGATTTTTCAGTGAGTTGATTTGAATACTACTGATAATTTACCAACTTTTGCTGATGAATGTTAAGCTAATATTTTCTGGACAAAGTTTATAACGAATTATCCGGTAATCATCGCTACAAATTTAAAATTATTTGAAAAATTCCATATAATATAAAATAAAAATAATTTTTTTTTTTTTGAGTTTTTGAGTTAGCAACTTTGCGTGTTTTCATTGAAAACGGTGGCTTCAATCAGCGGCGTGCAGGCAGCAAAATCGATGCAAATGTTGAAAAGAAAGTGTGCTAGGTCGCTGCTGGGGCTTTTTCTGACTATTTCTTTTATTGTTCGTTGGCTGTTGCCTTTTTTCGTATTAAGAATAGTATTGAAGTAAAATATTGAAACTATTATTGTAATGCACCGTGTATAACTACTTTATATTTTTTAGTAGATTGTTTTCGAGTGAAACAAACAAATAGAAAAAAAAAAACGAGAAAAAACAAGAACAAGAAGGCAAACAAGCCTTATATTTCACTACCAAAGCTCCTTATTTGAGGCGGTTTATTTTCAGGAGATTTTTTTAGTCAATATTTTGAGTTACATTGAAATAAGAAAAATGAAATTTAACAAAAAATATATTTTTTCAACATTGTGATAACTAATAAGATATAGAAGACAATATTGAAGTATTCACTATTTGAGATTATAACAGTGTTTTATTTAGAACATAAAATAGGGTTAAGAGAATTGAGAAGAGCATCTCAAGGCTCATCACCATATCTCTGACCTCCATTTACCTCTTATGCTTTGAGTACTCAGACCCTTCATCACATTGTATCACTGGAAGTGAAGAAGTTACCATGTAACAACATAGAAATAACATACTGCGAATAGGAATTTTCAAAGCAAAACTTTTTACAACAATCATATATTAGGAGGTATTTCCCAGACTATACAGGGTCTTTCACATAAAGTGTCCACTGGAAGTGACTAGTTGAAGGGATGAGATTTTTTACTGGAAATTTGTGGATCATAATAGGTTTGTTCGTAGAGTAGTTTAGCACAAATTCTGGTAAAACCGGGAATACCACTTTGGTTGTAGAGATCCTGTTCATTCATTAGGCTTGTTCGTAGAGTGGTTCACAACGGTTGTGAACTGTACAGAGCAAGCGCAAATGGATTTTCGCCACCCTAAAATGGAATTGCGCTTGCTCTGTACAGTTCACAACCGTTGTGAACCACTCTACGAACAAGCCTAATGAATGAACAGGATCTCTACAACCAAAGTGGTATTCCCGGTTTTACCAGAATTTGTGCTAAACTTTGATACCCAATATTTTCATACATTTTTGGCATCTCCACAAAATTTCAACTACGTTTTATTTGAACTTTCCCATTACCAAACTTCAAGGTTCATCATCATCTCAAAATATAGGGTGGTAAAACCGGAAGTACCAGAGGAGCGATAATAATTTAATTGGACAACGGGTACCAGCTATCCATCACAAATTGAAAAAAAAATGTCATTTGGTTCTCAAGATTCTTCTAGTGGACTCTTTGCGTGAAACACCCTGTATAACCGCAAGAAAGAAATTAAAAAGTTACCTTGTCAATCACCCTTTGGGGCTGTTGCGGTATCGTCGTCCCAGTCAGAAAGGGGCGTTTCTGGAGACAACCTTTGGTTTTCATCTTCATAAGAGTGGGTTTCTGAGTCGGTTGAAGGAGTTTGGGGTCTTTGATATAACACACAGGGTGCCCAATCATCATTGCCTTCTCCATTACAATTCTTCACCAGGCAATTTTTTATTTTATATCCATGAAGAATCAGAACATCTCTAATTATAGAAATTTCTAATAGAAATTATTGAAATTTGTATGGTATTTGTATACATAAACCAAACATGCCAAATACACTACAGAAATTAAGTAATACAAAAGATTGAGTTGGCTCTGAGTAATCACTCATATTTTCAAAATGTTTCAAATGTTTTTAATCAAGCCTCTCAACATGGGCTGATTCTGGACCAGTAACCCTGCGTGGCATTTGAGGTTATGTCAAGCAAAATGGACCAAGACCATATTTGTTATACACCATACACATGTATGAAAAATGTATAACAAAAAGAGCACTAAATATATCAATTACCATTAGGTCAACACAATAGGTTTCTCATGATTACTAATATTTTTTCTTGTGCGCTTTTCCCAGGTTATGTGAAAAATGAAGAGCTCACTTACTTGATTTCCTCCTCTGTAATATTCTGTCCCTCATAAGTCCTAGTAATTGAATACAATGGTATTTCATCCACACCATCTTCATTTGTATATTGAAAGAAACCGTTATAGATTTTATACTTAAGAGATTCCAAAATATGCTCTTCTTTGGTTTTCTTATCATTTCGCTTGTGCGGATATACAGCTTTCTCTAGTAATCTGTAGAATTCATTTCCGTTAGTACACTGGAATTCTTTAGATTTTGTCAAGTATGTACAAATGCCGTGAGCTTGTAGGGGATTACAATCTGAGCATTGATCACCATTTTTCCTTAACTTTGCACCTTCACAAAAACAAGGTGAGGTGTCATAAGGAAACCCAATCATATCCGTCCTTATGAATAAAGCCAACTGAGAACAGTAGCCAAGATCAGAGGTCCCTCTTGGGCCCCTTCCAACACCAAAAAATGATACTTTGTATTGGGGAAATCGTAATGTGATGTTTGAAGCCCTAGAAATTAATTAATATTTGAAATCATGAGAATTACAA
Organism: Coccinella septempunctata; assembly: GCF_907165205.1. Taxonomy (NCBI): domain Eukaryota; kingdom Metazoa; phylum Arthropoda; class Insecta; order Coleoptera; family Coccinellidae; genus Coccinella; species Coccinella septempunctata. The sequence goes on from NC_058196.1 coordinate 22,639,834, forward strand.
AATCTGTAGTTCCAAAATTTTGGGACTAAACCGAAATAAGACTACAAAAGCCCCTATTCATACTAACCACGACTGAAACTGCTCCCTTGTCCATTCAAATTTGTGATCTGGATGACGAAATTTATGAAAATTTGGTAGAGCTACATTGAAATCCGCATTAGGAGTTGTGAAAATAACAATCTTGGGTTTGATAGTGTTAAATATAACGTAGGGTACTGCATCTAATGTGTCAGGAAACAAATGTTCAATTCTGAAAATGAAGAAACAATTTCAGCAGGACATTTTTGGATATTTTTCCTTTGAATTCGAATATATATAGCTCACATTTCAATTCCTACAACAGCATCTGAATTTAGTATTCTCCAATCTGGATCTGAAATACTTCCCTCAAATACTTTTACTTCTAGAGGATTAGCTCTTTCATTCATGTGATCATACAATAAAGGCCTAATAAAAAACAGCCTCTGCTCCAACAAATATTCGTCAATGTCTATGAAGTTAATTTGTTTTATACTTGGAGTATTTTTCAAAAATGGAAAAAATTTGTAACCCGCACAACCATACTCTGTTACTGAAGAGATTTGGTCTCTCCACTTCGAATGAGTGAGCAATTCATGAACAATCGTATATCTCTGTTTGGCAACGTTTGGTATGAAAACTAAGTTTTGTTTGTCTTTGATATAATGCGACCATGAAGAATCCGCAATCTTGATATCTTCCATATTCCCAGAATTTAAATTTCCATGTAATCTAGTTGACTTTTGTTGATGAAAAATATGAGCACGGGTTCAGTACTAAACACATTTTTAGTTCACTTTCCTATTTCAGGAGAACCCTCTTTGTCTATGGAGAACCCAGAGAAAAGGTTGTCTCTGCCAGAGCCAATTCGAATTCCCTTGGAGTTAAAACATTCATTTCATCTCTCTTATCTACTAGAAAATAAGAATGAGTTCCTTTGCAAATTGTACACCTTAGTAATTATGGAAATTGGAATTGATTCTCGTTTTAAATGAAGATGATCTGTACTTTTCATGAAAATGAAATGAACCAAGAGAACTTAACTATATGGTTGTATTATAATTTATAATAATAAACAAAAACCAATGAGGAATCTTAGCAAAAACATCCAGTTTTGAGGTTAAGAATTTTTCATCCCTAACCTAATCCAGAAAAAAAAAATATCCAGCAGGGCTTTTTTCAAATGTTATAATATTTATTTCATGTTTATAACTTTCATTGAATATCAATAAACAGATCAGGTATAGAAAAAAGTCCTTCTCGGCGATTCGTAATTGGAAAAAGAGGAAAATGTTGACTAGGTCGCGGAGGTATACAGGGTGAGCCCAAAGATTTTACACAATAATAGTAATATCTTTCGGTGAGCCTTCGACTTGTACGTATTTACTTATATTAGGTCAAAAAACACATTTTTTACCTTAACCATTTTTTCCAATTGGGCTCGGTTGAAAATCCATTATCTAGTACCAATCGGAAAAAGTAAGGGAAAAAAATTATTCTTTTGACTTAAAAAATGTGTACAAGTCGGTAACTCATCCTCAATATACAAATTATCGATTTGTGTACAGCAAGAACCAGATAGTAAAAATCATTTTATAACTTTTCATAGGTCAGAAAAAATTCACAAATTTCAGAAGATCAATCATGGAAATTTTAAAATTATTAATATGAACATTGAAATTTTTTCCATATCCACCCATTATAGATGAAGCTCTAGACTCCAGACGTTTTTGAAAATATAAATTTTATATTTTACACCCTCTTTTATCCATTAAACACCTACCTTTTTCTTTCGTGATCGATTTGAAGGCTTCATTATTAGAAATACTGAAGTGATCTATTGAGGGAGAAAACAATGTTAATGAAATGATGGAAGTTTTCATTTTAGACAACTTTATTATACTTGTAATAACATTTTCACTACAGCATTCAAATAAAAATGAAATTCTATATTGCCAGATCCCAATCATCCCTAAAGTTAGCCAAAAAATATAATTATTAGCTTTTCTTTTGAGAAAAAATTTGACCAGATCTTGAATCTTGAAACTAATTTCTATACTAAAACATCACAGTTTGTCCATATATTCATTCTTCATTGGATTATATATTCATATTGAATTGAGATTGATAACTCCATATTATCCCAAAAAAAAAAAATCGAAATTATTTGAGTAAGTCCGGTAGCTAAAAATAAATATAAAGAAGAAGTGCCAGTAAAAGTTAATGAATCATCCTTGTTCTTCCTGCAGTACCAAATTTCCGACTCGTCAGAGGATGATTCAGACGTCTATCTTCTTTTTGTACCAAAAACTCTACGCATCTTTTCCATTTACAAACATCTGATCCTATGTCATCACTCACGAAGCATTTTTTCACATTGTAACCATAGCGGATGAGAATGGATCTAGAATTTGATGAAATAGTTATGATTGATCATTCAGACCGCTACTGTGCTATGATTTATTTTTGCCAGGTTGGTTGTTTGCTAATTGAAAATTATACTTTCAAATTTTGAATCAAGGATGATTTTCCACTTACTCTGCTTCTTCTTCTGAAATGAGTACCCCAAGGTTGTAGGTACTGATAATCTTATGCAATGGTATGAAACAACAACCATCCGCAACAGGCGCCTGGTAACTTATGTTCTTCCTCATTATCTCTAACAATTTCTCTTCGTCAGTTCTATTGTCATCATCTATATACTGATAATCTGTTTTATAAATGTGTTTATAAAACCTCAAATCATTTTCTTTTATACAGGTGAATTTCTTTGAAGCAGTCATATAGGTGCAAATGCCCAAGGGTTTTTTGGGATTGCATTTTTCACAATTTTCTTCCTCATCTTGCGCCCCACAAGTACAGTTTGATGTTAATTGTTGATTTGAGTGATCTAAGATATCTTTTCTGACAAATAAAGCTAGTTGAGAACAACATCCAAGATGTTCAGTACCCTTCGGACCTTTGCCAACTCCCAAACACACAACATTATACTCAGGAAACCTCAACGTGATATTGGAACACCTAAAAGGTAGGAAATGAGAAAGTTTGAAACAGTTGTAACAGCTGTAACATCACCATCAGGTGAAAATGTAATCTGAATTTTGATTTTTGTGCTTCAAATAGAGGGATAGTAAAAAATTCAATTCAATTAATCAATATGTCTACGGAATTATACTACAACCAACACTCATACCATGATTGAAATTGCTCTCTTGTCCATTCAAATTTGTGATCAGGATGACGAAACTTCTTAAAATTTGGCAAAGCTACATTGAAGTCTGCATTAGGCGTGGTGAAAATAACAATCTTTGGTTTGATACTCTGGAATATCACATAAGGAACTGCCTCTAAAGTGTCTGGAAATAAATGTTCAATTCTGAAAGAAGAAAGGATTTCATGTGGGCAAATTATTATGAACTATATTTTGTCATAACACTCAAAAATCCATGAAAAAAAATGACTGTAAAGAAAAAGTTGACTTGACATAGGTCTACCTACATTTCAATTCCTATCACCACATCAGAATCCAGTACTCTCTCATCTGGATCCTCAATGCTACCTTCAAATACATTAACATGTAACGGATTGAATCTTCTATTCGAATAATGATAATCACAGATTTTCAGATTGCTTAGTTTTTCTTTCAAAACTATTTCATCGATATCTACAAAGTTTACTTTTCTGAGACTCAAAAAATGCTTGAAAAATTTCATTAACTTGAAATCACCACATCCATATTCAGTGATTTTCCTGACATGTTTTCTCCATCTCATGTTAATGAGGATGTCGAATACCCTTTGATATCTTTGGTAGTAAACACAAGGGTCGAATAACAAATTATTTGTGTCTTCATCATAGTATGAATATGAAAAATCTTCTACTTTTAATTTGTTGTCATCATTAAAGATTTCTTGAGAGGAGAGCTCTAATTTCTGGTAGGGAAAAAATCAATTGTTTATAAGTAGTACAGGAGATACCTCATTACAAAAACAAATATCAAGTCCAAATACTTTTCTCAATTGTAACATTATATTCGTATAAGTTGAATGAAAAGCAGAACATTCTTTGGCATGAAATATCGAAAACTCATTTATTGCTTTTAGTTGAATGTCGTTATTTTAGTAATTTAATGCTTATGCAAAGTAGGTTTGCGGTAAATTTTCTGTTGAACGTTACTGAATTGTAAAAGAATAATGTCACAACACAACACACCTGGTATTCCCCTGGATTACTCATGCTTCATATGTGATGAAGGCGACTCAGAAATATATTTGAAAATGCCTAAGGTCTAAATTTCGAAATGTTTCATAACTCTCCATAATAACAACAAAATAAAAAACAATAATATAGGAATATAGGTTAGGTATTTTTTTGATACAGAGAACTTTAAAGTTTAAAGAATCATTAAAAAGTTTACTGCAAAAATTAGTGAATTTCTTTGAGGGATAGTTTTTATTGGTAGGAACATCTTTCTTGATGACGGATAGACGATAGAGGGCAGCAATGAGCTTTTACTTAAATATTCGATAGTTTTTCATTGCGAACTGAACACAAACATTATTTTCTGAATGAAAACATCAGGAAAGTCATATTTTCATAATATATAATCTCACATACTTGTGAGAATGATTTAAATTTCTATTTCGCTTTCCTGAAAGAATGTGACATGGTGGGCCATCTGTAGTAGACTAGCTTCAACTAATTTCCCGCCTTTTCAGATTTATTTACTTCAGTTACGGAATCGAAAATATAATCAGCTTTATCAGGTCTGAACTGAAAAAGTAGATAACACCGCATCAATTCATAAAAAATAGATTTAATGCATTTCATGAAAACTTCGGTCAAATTTTTGTATACCGTGCTCTGGTGTCAAGATCAGATGTGTATGCACAACATACGTCAAAAGATTGTTTGCGAAGCTAGTGTCTGTTTTGCTGCTTGGTGGTCGCAGCTGTCAAACTGATTCAACAATTTTTTTTATATAATTAGAGTATTATATGAATTTCCGATTTGTGTGTTTCTATTAGTGCGGCTTTTGTAGTGTAACTGAGGGTGTGTTAATCTTGTGATTTGTGGTAATTTTTGTGGTAACCTGCTTTTTATGCGGGAATAATTCAGGGAGGTAAATAAATCTGTTTATTAACCTACTCTTGTTTTGGTTCTTTCGCTTTGATCTTCCTTATGACTTAAATTCATGATCAAGTTTGATGAGGAAATCATTGGATTGGATTTTCTCTATTTCAGTAGTTCCATTATTTCAGCTAGGCCAATATTTGGGGAATACCCACCTGTGCAAGAACAAAAATGAAAATATTGAACAATTTCACTATCTGGTTGTTGAAATTTCCTGAAGATGATGTTGAAACTGGAATTTCAGTAATACAGAAAAATAGCTCCAAAATATCTTTTTGCACCACATCAGATTCCAAGTTTAATGGTGATGCCACCTGAAGGTCTTCATATTTCTATTTGAGCAGATGATGTTTTAATATGTTTTAATCATCATTGGGACAATATCTACCCTGTTGAAGTGTTTGATTAAAGGGTACATCAAGTTATTGCACAAGGAAACCTGGCCAGACTCGTATTGGAATGAAATTCGGGGATGAAAATTAATTTTGTATATTAATTGTGAATGATATTGCTGTACACCTACTTGTTCCACGTAAATTCAAGTTACACTGTGGTGGAATATTTCGAGAAATTTGCCTGTAAGGGCTCCTTTAAGTTAATAAATCATTAAAAGACATGATTTGGATAAAAATAAGATACCTAATAGCCGATAGTTCTAATCACTGTTAGTTCCAATGACCGATAGTTCGAACAACTGGAAGTAATAACTTTCAGTAGTTCGTATGTTATATAGTTCAAAAGATCGGTAGTTCAAATGGCTCATCCGATAATAAATTATAAATACGATTTGGACAAAGTTGATGTCGTATTTGCGAGAAGTGCTGAAGGAAGAAAAGTGCTAACCTCGATTTCCTTCCAGATTCGCCATGCGATGCGCCTAGTTCCTATCTGCGAGCGTACCCGGATAGTCGCGCAACCAGTTGCCCGACCGTCGGACGCGTCGGTCGCCGCGTTATGCCCTGAACGGCGCCTGCGCCGCAGCGTTGCATGACAAACGGACGAAACGCCGCCATCGTGGGCATGGCGTCCTTCATGACGAAGAAGAAGAAGTACAAGTTCCAGGTGGACATCTGCCTCGAGGAGCTGCTCGAGGTTCCCTTCATATCGGCCGTATTGTTCGCGAAGCTGCGCCTGCTCGACGGTGGCAGTTTCCAGGATCACAGTAGCAGGTGAGTCATGCGCACAACGGACGGTGATCGGAGGCTGCGCGGCCTTGAGAGTGATCTTGGTCGTTTTAGTTTCTCATTGAGTTTAAGAGCTCATTCTGAAGGCCGGCCTACACTACTCGTGCTCGTGCTTGTGTAACTCGTAATGTGGACTATAGCTCGAGCCGAGAGACAGCCACGTGAGCCTGTGGCTTGAGTACCTCCGCTTGCTGTCGGTACATCAAAGGAAATTATCGAGTTATGTGGTCGACAACAAGCCTGTGAATGAGTCTACTAGACAAGCCTAAAATGGGCGGGCTCCAGCACGAGTAGTGTGGTCCGGCCTTTACTCAAAAGAAAGGGCCATTGCTAAATAAAAGATCCCTTAATGTTGGTGTGATATTTGACCGACTTGTTTCTTGTTAACTTTATGATGAAATTTTTTCATTTGACAGAGACGACTGTAGAAGTCACAATAAGGGACATGCTTCGAACTCTTCTTGTGCAGGCATTGGAAATTCAGTACCCCTGGGAGTAATAGTGTGTGACATGAAATGTTTAAATTGTTGTTTCCATGACGTTTTCGCCTGTTCGATAAAATGTCTCCACGGGACCGTCTTTCGTGCGTTGTTTTCCACGTTCGAACAGTTTTTCTTTCAGCCACCCTCATTTTTACTTGAATTCACTCCGATTTGAATTTGTGGTTAACTTGCATTGAATAATCCACTGTTAAACTGCTTTTGAGGAACACCAAAGCAACACGTATGCTTTTCATATTCTAGCACAGTTAAAGATGGTTCTAATTTTTGGACAGATTACCAAATACGCCTTTTTGAGGGGTGTAAACCCCTTGCTCATTTGTGACCGAAAATGTCAAATTCGCTTTAGGTTTTCATAATATCAAAGCCTTATGAATGCTAATTGTGAGGTTTCAATTAGATCGAATTCATATAACACAAGATATCGCAGATTGAAATTTGCTATTTTTTAATAAGGCCATTTCAACGATGAAAATTTGTATGGAGAGACAAGCTTCCGACTTAACATGCGATAGCATGATCGTAAACCTCTATCTGCTGTTTTAACAAACGGTCAAATATCTGGCAGTATTTTCGATAAAATGCGTTTTTTATTTTTCATTCCTCAGTTCACCGAGGAAGGTCCTCTGGAGCGCAATGAACCATTGGGTCATCAATGGGGAATTGTCCTCAATTTGGGTTATCACTGCATATGAAAGTTTAAACTGAATAATTATGGGTTTCGTTCATGAGTTTTTCAAATTCACTACGGAAACTATTCAAAATCAATCTTCAAATATAGCGTTTTAAAATTTAAATCGCTTTGTTTCAAGTTTACTATTTGGCAACAGCGCCTACTAAAAAATAAAATGAACAATCTCCTATCAGCTTATTTATAAAAAAACAGCTGTTTATTTACAGCCATCATAAGGCGCGTACTTACTGGCGTGCCTCAACAGCAACCAGCCTTAAAAATCCCATAAAATTTTACGACCTTCCTCGTTCGTCGGAGACTTAATGGACAGCCATCTTTGTCTACCTCATCAAGATAATGTATTTGTTGTCCTTTATTATCAACGCATATTTCATTTGACGTTGCCAGCTTGTGCAATTGATACAAAACGCTTTAAATTTTAAATACCCATTTTTATTTTTCATTTAAAGTACTTAAAATAATTTTTTTGGAAAGCGGTTGAAATGGTTATTTCAAAATGTGACGTTTCAAAGATATTTCACAAAAAATACATCATTTTTGTCAGAAGGAGTATTCCCTATTAATTTTCTACCGGAGAAAGCCCAAAACAACCCCTATTTTCAATATCATGGCACAGTGTTAGGATGCTTTTATTTTTAGAGTTCTTTAGGGGTGTCTAAACCCAAAAATTCGAAATTTCAAATTCGATTCTATACTTCTATATGAGATCCTCATGAACGCTTATTATAAATCAAGATTGATTTTCCATGTTACTCAGTGTATGTTAAAGTTGAGCCCGTTCTCGTCAACTTCTACCATTCGAGAACAGAAAGAATGGTAAAAAACAACGGAGAACTGTCATAACAACGTCCTTGTCGGTTACATCATAATAATCATTGGTAACCTATTGAATAACTCTCGGTATTTTAATCGATTTACGGCATAACTATCCGATTTATTATTGCAAGAATGGTCTTGGGACAGGTTTCAACGGGACCGTTATTGTATCGGCTATGCCGTTTATCATTCCGGAGGTTATATTATGTCGATTACATGAGAGTTATCACAAATCGAATTTATTTACATTTTCAAACATTCTCGCGCCAGTTAATTATACCTATATATGTAACAGATTGTTGAACGACTTGATAATGGAGTTTTAAAAGCGCATAAATCCGATGGTGTTGAATCTGGAAATTTTCGAAATGGAATTTCAATGGTCCCACATTCACTTTTTCAGAACAGGACAGAAGTTAGGAAATTACGAACCCAATCAAAATTCTTCTTTTCCCTGGTAGAAATTTATAGTTTATAAGAGATTCATTGATACTGGTTCTATGGGAATAATTCGTGGTCTTCCAATTTTCAGTTTAACCTAACGTTTTCCTCAGTCTCGGCTCTCCAGAGGAAATCCTGTTAATCAAGACGAAAATAGACGTTTCTAAATCCAATCGGACCGTGATCGACCGACACATTTTATAAACTGTCCAATTAGAGTGCCATCGAATACGTCCACACTTCGATTTCTGCCAAATTACGCTGTAGATTTGGCCCGCGGTTGCCAAATTAACCGGTTAAAGAACTTCTACCATCAGGGGCGTCTCAGGGCGCATTTTCATCGATCATCCAATAATGAAAAATGCTCAGAAAAATGTTTCGTCATTCAGATCCTAGGGACTCTTGAAAATACTTCATCAGTTTCACAGTAACTGTACTGGGCGGAAATTTCTAAGAAACCATTGACCGAAAAATTGTTCACTCTCAATAAATCCCCATCTCTATAATACGAATTGAAATTTTTCGTTAATAGAATTCAATTTGTTGGCTGAAACATCTACAGGGTGTGAGTCCTCAACTCGTACAAATATTTTAACAGTAGATAAATATTTTTTATTTTTGAAGATCAAATTACTCAAAAACGCCTCATTATAAAAGAAGATATGAAGAATACTCTTATTTTACAAAACGTTCAAATATTTATTGGGTAGCGTCCAACTTAGTTTCAGGAGTTGGGTCCTTTGAATTTCTTGTGTTTTTATGGTACGTAATGGTCATAATGAGAAATCTGGAAGACGTGGGTGATATCTTGTGTTCGAAAAAGATTTATCAAGTAAACTACAAATCATATTCCGAAATTAATTTCATTCGATAAAACCGTTCGTGAGATGGAATTAAAAATAATTTTTTTTTTATGGTTTTTCATCAGTCTGTATCTTTTAAACCGAGCCGATTCGGAAAAAATGGTATGAGAATAAAGTGTTCCTTTTGACCTCAAGAATCTACTGAAGGTACTTTTATTGAAGATTTACAGGGCAAGTCAAAGACTCACCCTGTGAATGAGTACCATTATACTTTAAACAAATCGACATCTTTTTCTAACAGAATTTACTGTATTCAACAGCATAACTCGGGAAATGTCTTTGATGGCGTTCCTGACTCTTCAAATCAGCCCTATTTTTGACTGAAGTCTTGATGAAATAATCCAGAGGATTGAGGTCTGGCGATCTTGCTGGCCAGGCAAAAGGAACATAGGTTACCATCCATTGATTCCCGAATAATCTATCGAATTTGAATGATGTCTATATCTATGGCAATGCTTCTTTCTGGAAATAATCTAGAGCAAAAAATTAATCTCATTCACCTTTACTATTGTAATAATGTATTGAAGTATTCTATGTCCACTTCATTCCTAGAATAATGTATGGAGACTCGACAGTTATTGATTATTTCACTTTTATGCTGAATTTGCCTTGAAAATGTAAGTAATATATCAACATTTATGAGAAGCTATTTTTTTGTATGATTTGAGATAAAAAAAGGAGTGCATTCATATTTAAAATGACGAAGTTTTCCATTCTTGGTACAACAGATAAAAAAATGAATATATTTTAGTATTCCCAGTGAAAAAGTGCCTGTAGCAAGTCCTCATCGTTTTTAGATATTTACGAAAATAAAAAAGTTATGGCACACTTTCGAAATCGACAAAATATCAAAATTTGGTTATATCTTCGAGAAAAATGAAGATATGTATCGTGTAACGGTTTAAACCCAGGACTCCTTTCAACGTTTTCCACCTATCTGGTCTGGAAGTACCAGAAACAGCCAATATCAAGAAATTTGGGATAGCCTCTACATATATAAAAAACTGTTGTAATTTATTCATTAACATAACACCCGGGGGTTCTGTTTCAATGTCACTCAGTAAGTAACGTTCAAAATCTATCAATTAAAAAAAATCCATCGATGATACTGATTTGATTCAATCAAAGCACTATCTGAGATCATTTAAATTCGTTTTTAATCTTATCTGCCATGATTCATTGTCGATTGATTCGTCCTATGAAACAATTAAACCGTACTAAAATAGCATTTATTGTGGTAACTAACAATGCCTGTCGGTGTAGTGGAGAAAAAAATCGAAGTAAACTCCTGCGAAGGACCAAGTTTCGCAGTTGGAGAGAGTTTCATTCAGTGGTATCTTACGCAATCGTATCTCTTGTTTTCTTCCTCAATTTGAATGGCAATGACCGTGGAGAACATCGTAAAAACTTCCTCCATTATTCATTCGTCCAAGAAGATTGGATAGAAAATGCGTGGCTCGGAGAAGAAATAAATAAACTCGGTATAAGGGATTTTGGCGATAAGCCGGGTTGAGATCTTGTGAAGGGACCATTTGTTCCATCTGAATTGAGGCAGGGCGTAGTTTCAGCTATGGTAAATGTACCAGGGCTATTCTATTAGTATAAAATGAAAGAAACAACAAGTGAACAATTCGCAAGATGACACTGACATTTTGCGTGTACCTTCAAAACGTTTACTTAGGAAAAAATAGAAAAACAGCAAATTTGAGTTAGATCTTTGTTTAAGAAAAACTATGCATGTCCCCCAAAAATCATAAATTTCGATAGCGCATCTATCCAGTAATACTGTCCAAAAACGGATTGCAAAAATTCCTTCATTTGGAGTCTTACCACCGAAGCGAGTGGCAAAGGGTGTAATTTTTTGTAATTTTCAAAATCTCGAATATCTCGAAAACCAAGGGATTTTTACTAAACAGGTACTATATTATCCATTTATTACGCCACACCCCATATATACATATATCGTCCATTCAGTTTTATAAAAGCACTCGGTTGGCCTTGGCAATGTGTCACATCCCATACTGTGAAGTCATCCATCTATGGAAAATCGAGATCGAAAAAGTGCCATCCGTTTGTTCCTAGCTTTGACAGTTACAGGGTTATCATTTAATCCCATCGAATTTTTTCGAACCTGTGCATATCTTGCTTTTGCTATTTCTGTAAATGTCTATGAAACAACTTAAACAAATCAACAATATCTCCGTTTCTATCTTTTTTGCCAAATTCCTAACAGTTTTGTGGCATATGCAAAGTCTCTCACTGGAATCTATTCGAAAACTCATTAATCACACATTGGCGAAATGCAAACAGATGATAATATTATGTTATGCAGAGATATTTACGATGATAACTCCTCTAAACGTGGATCATACTCCGATTATTATTATCCATTAGATGATGGATACATGGAGATTTGTGTACAGTAGAAACGTAACGTCATGAGACTTGGCTGGTTCCTGAAATAATTGAACAATAGACCCATTTCTAATTTCACTTTCATCATTCACACGAATTTATGTGAAACTCCTCCAAAATAAATACCAACAGATTGGTATGCAGCAAGTGGACCACAGCATTGACCGATTCGCCGTAGGCAAGGCTGAAACCAAGGCAATAACACATCAGCCACGCTGATCACTTGCGCTTGCATTACATGTGTATATCGTACATATCCATTTCATCAGAAAATTATCAATGAATAAATAGGAAGGGATGCGTTTTATTCATTCCTTCTCCCCTTTGTTATCAGTATTTTTGTTTCAGAAGAAAGCACAGAAACAAAAAGGTTCCAGAATATACGGGGTGTCCAAATCAAAAAACGCCTATCTTTATAAATAGTCACAGCATTGAATTTTTAAACTGCATTCAAATTCAACCGGATTGTTAATCAAAATTATCTTTGAAGTTATGTATTCAAACAATATTGGTGATTTGAAAGGTTTTGGAAAAATGGGCTTTGTGGGTGCTTATGAAGTATTTGAATTCTCATTTGGTTCTTCTTCTTTGCATTATTTCTCTCTAATGAACTTCAACGAGAAGAGGGCTATCAAGCAGATTTCATATCGTTTCATGATATTTTATGGAAATTTCTCGAACACATGTGAACAACCTTCACTATTGATAGAATATACAAGGTGGGTCAACGGTGCTCCATTGGTCGATAACTCTTAGGAATTCGGGATATGAGAATGATTCGTAGGCCAACAAATTTCATGGTTATGATGGTTTCAAATGAAGATCATATCTTAAAAACTGTTCGAGATAAATGTATGAATTTTTATTGAATATCCGAAGTGGTTTCAAGTCTTTTTGAGTTTTTCGGATCACTTTACAGGTGGTCCGAAAGACACTGCAATTTTTCAAAAATCAACTTCTAAAAAAGTCAATAACCCTATTTTTTCAAAGGACAAGACTTGAACATTTTCTGTCAATTGGAAACCCTGGTGAATGGTCTTAATTTTTATGTCAACATTATAGGATTAAAATAAGTCTTAAAAACCATTTTAGGCCTAAAATTATAACATTAAAAATGAAGATTACCCACTCTAGGAGGGTATCCAACAGACAGAAAAAGCTCAGGGCCTGCTATTCGAAAAAATGGTCGTTTTGCATTTTTTCAAGGTATTTTTTTTAAATCGCATAGTCGCAGTGACCCAAAAAGTGACTAAGACTTAAAAACACTTCGGGAATTCAATAAAAAATCATACATTTATCTCGAACTGTTCTGTAGTTGAAACTGAGGTTAAAACCATCATAACAATGAAATTTGCCGAGAAAGGTGGTCAAAAAAGCACTCAGATTAAATAAGACAATTGAGAATTTCATGTTGATTGAGAATATGTTATTAAAATTGAATTTCATCATTCGAAAAAGTAGTATCGTGTTCCACCCTTTTCGGACCACCCTAGTGGACTAGTGTCAAAAATAATTTCAGCTTATGCGATAAGCAGAGTCGATTCCTCCAAAATTTGAATCATTCTTCTAGCCCAACAATTTTAATGGTGAGTTTTCGTAGAGTTACTAGGAAATAATACCTAACAAGAAAAGGGCCAAACACGTATACGTCTCTTTCTTAGGTTTTAGTTCTCAGTAACTCTGTATAAACTCACCATAAGAGTTGTCGAGTCAAGTTGTTGTATCCCTACAGGATACAGCTTCCTTTTAAACAATTCTAGCATCGCAGTAGGCGTCAATTTTGAAATTATAGGACATTTAGTTCCAGACCCATCTATAAGGAGCAGCATAGGGTAACAATCATTTATGCTAACGTCGTATATCAAAATCAATCTCTCCTTTTGAAAATTTGGTTCATTTCATAAATTTTCAATCGAACTCTCGACGAATAGAGATAAATTGAAAATTCATTATTCTGATGGAATTATAGGAATAGAATGTTGTACTGGTGAAATTGCCCAGAAAGTATCGCGTTCATCTTAATTTTCCTGGCTTTCACCAGGTAGCATGGTATTCTTGACAAAAGATCGTAAGACGGAAGTCTCTTATTATTTCCATCTGTGGGTAGGTAATGAAAAACGACGGAAGTGTAAGAAAGGTCATTCCGATTACTTTTCGTTATACACTGATCGTTTTGGGATATTGTTCGAAAATAACGTGAGAAATTTTATATACGACATTGCCAAGGTTCAGTGCAATTATGAATCAGCAATGAAAGAAGATTCCATTTTTTTTTCGATTCAAATTACTGAGAGTCATTTAAAACGTCTGGCACTGGTTAATAGCGATTTCTAAACTTCGTTGAGTCGTTATTTTTCATCACCGATCAGTTATTACTTCGAATCTGGCAACCAGATCACTCTTTATAGTCTCTCAAGTTAATTTTGTTTGTTTGGTATGATCAAGACACATCTCGTATTGACTTTCGAAAATTTCCACTAGTAATTGAAGTATAAATTATTGTTTTTGAATAAGTCAAACAATAAGTGGAAGTATCTAATGTGGAGACTTCGAATTGTCGTTCCATCAATGTGTGCTGGTCATGAATCAGAGGATTATTGTCCCTCATCAGTACGGTGCAGTGTAACACATCTCAACCGGAGGATGGTGTCTTTAAGGGAGAAAAGGGACCCGCCATGAGGGATATTCTATAATATGTGGAAAGTCTAACATTTCAACAGTTTAAACTTTTTTTAAATTTTTTTGTTATACTCATTCATGTCCGTCTTACAATATAGGCGACAGAAGCCACTGGTTTGAGCTATTATTCCCACAATCACCTTATGAACTTCAAACGTTGAAATTTGCAGCGTTTCAATCTAAAGCTAAATTCGATTCAAATATCCGTTTTCCTGGTTTTCACGAAATAGCGAAAAAAAGAAACGATTGATCCTCTGTGGTCGTCGATCACGTTTGTCAACCTATCGTCCGGCTTAGATTGATTCCGATATATCCAGAACGACACGTTCGAGTAGATCGGATCGTTGGTAACGTTGGAAAATTGCCCGTTCGTTGGTTAGCCTCACACAGTTGACACTACTTCCGGAAGATTGATGTTTATTGGATCCGAACCGACCGAAAATGAGTTTTGGGAAGGTGAGTGTGCGTACAGGGATTGACTGGGAAAATCTGGAAAATGTTTGCAGTCATGTTACACCAATATTTCTCTGTCGTACTTCGCCATTCATGATGTCCCTTCCATTGGGATAGACGATCTGATTTTCCTCTCATGAGACCAGCTTTGAAATTGAAAGAAGTGAACATAACACAGGCCAACACACATTTTGGTGCCTTCGATTTGTTAACTGTTCCTGAGTGATTTTTAGATGCAGAATGTAAAAAAGTTCTCAGATTTAGTTTTTGAGATTTTTAAAAAAAATTGTGTATATAATTTACGTTATAACTGTTATAATATATAATATTACTATTAACAGTTAAAAAAAAACAAAGACAAAAGGATTTAAGTATTTATTGCAAAAACTTAATTTACATAATTACATTAGTCACCAATCACAGAAAAATTTTCTTTTATACGATTTTCTAGAATGGAGTTTACTAGGGCAGTCTCGCTGAAAGCTCCAGCAGTAGTCCGCCATCATGTGGCTATCCCATCGTCCTTGATAACGATCTTCCATAGTTTTAATATCCTGATGGAATCTTTCCCCCTGTTCTTCACTACAATCACTTGAGTTTTCTGGAAAACGATCTAGGTGGCTGTGGAGGTAGTGAACTTTTATACTCATGTTACAGCCGAGAATATTAAAATTTGAAAGCATAGTTTCCACTAATTCTAAGTAATTCTCTGCTTTATGATTGCCAAGAAAATTTTGTACTACTTGAACAAATGAACTCCAAGCGTTACATTCAGTCTCGTTCATTAATGTGGTGAATTGTGGATCTTAAACAAGTTGCCTTATTTGAGGACCATCAAATATACCAGCTTTTAGTTTTTCCGTGCTAATGCCAGGAAGTTTACGTGACAAATACCCAAAACAATTTCCATCTCTATTTAAAGCCTTCACAAATTGCTTCATTAGGCCTAGCTTGATATGCAAGGGCGGAAGTAAGATTTTTTCTCTTGAAACCAAAGGTTCGTTGATCACGTTTTGTATTTCTTGAATCATGACATCTCCTGAAGGCCAATTTTTGTTAACCCAGTGCTCATTTTTAGCTCTGCTGTCCCAAAGGCACAAAAAACAAGGATATTTTGTATAACCACTCTGCTGTCCAAGGAGGAAGTTAATCATTTTTAAATCAACACAAATTGACCACTGATGTTCTTCGTATTTAATTTTTCTCAGAACTAATGCTATTGTTTCATATTCTTCCTTCATGGTAGTAGAATGACCAATAGGAATTGAGCCATATTTGTTACCGTTATGTAAAAGAACACATTTTAAACTACGTTTTGAACTGTCAATATACCATTTATCCTGTAACGTGTATCTCAGAAACTAAAGCTGATAGAAAAAATCTGGTGGCATTTTTGGAATCAGCACATTGATAACATCTAAAATCAGATGTTAGATTTTCGGCACCAAATTTTTTTTTCATTTTGTTGGCCTGTGTAATCTATATGTTTCCTGGAGCAGAATGACATTATTCACTGACGGTCATAATTCATTCACAAATCACTTGTGATTAAAGAGCCTTTTTCATTGATCTCTTTCCCCTTAGGAATCCAAATGTAGATTGCAGCGACATGGTGATGGCAGTTCGAACTGAATCGTTAGTAGAGTCATTTTTTGAAGGAGATTTTGAAATTTTCTTCAAATAAATCCTTTTTTCTCAGTTTATAGTTGCCTTTTCTCATTTTTGAAGATTGTTTGCCGACAATGGATTCAAATATGTTAATTAATATCAATTTCAGATTATGTTCTGAATTAGTCCATGAAACAGAGTACCTTATATTCTTTGAAAGTTTATCTTATCTTCTCCAGTATCTACAATGACTACAATTGGAACATAGATGCAAAGAAAACTTGTCCAAGTTGAACTGGAAATTAGAAATGATTTTTTAAATGGAGTTGTGGAAAAATTACCCGTTGGGGAAAACAGATTTGTTTTTTGTACAAATTCTTTTATTTTGAGGTGGAAAAAAGTGACAACTGAAAATAATATTGGAATATTTGCTCTAAGGATTCAAATTATGAAAACTTCACTAATCTTCCCTCATTATTAGGAGATAGATGAAGATATATTCAAAATATTAAGATATATTTAAAATAAGATATTCTCCGTTTCTCGATATAAACAAACTACTTTTTATTCACAAAAATTGACACCAGGGGGCCTATCGCTTGTTAGGAATTCCCAATCAAAGTTCATGGTCACAAGAGACGTTTATGGCATAGACATAGAGACATGGACTGAGCAATGTCAGCATGAAATTGGCTTTTTTTATAGAAAGAGAGAAATGATCGTCGGGAATTTACCTGTCTCTTTTTTGTTCACATAGAGGTGAATGTAGACCAATCAAAATTCTAGAAAGAGACAACTGCATTCCCGACGTGCGTTTCTCTCTGTCACTTTTTTTGACCGTATTTCATGCATAGATAGAAAGGGAAGGCACAGTCCATGTCTATATGTCTATGGTTTATGGTCACAAACACAGAAAACTCAACTGGGAGTGACTAGGGTTCAAATACACTGCTCAACTGCTAAATTTCTCTTTATTTATGGCGTTTTAAAGTTATCTGGAACATCTCTAATACATGTGTTCTTTTGGTAAAAACTCGGTTATTTCAAGTGGTTTTTATCATATATTTTTTTACTTACTCAGACTCTTACCCTCTGAAATCGATTGAGGACTGGTCAGTTCGCTCTCCAGAAATGAATTGCATCTAGCATACCTAGACAAATATGTCTAGACAATAGTGCTCCCTAGAACCGATCAACAATCTCGAGTAGCTTTTTAACGCCTCGCAAAATTTCATAAATTGTCTCATCAAAATTA
The DNA here is from genome assembly GCF_907165205.1 of Coccinella septempunctata. Taxonomy (NCBI): domain Eukaryota; kingdom Metazoa; phylum Arthropoda; class Insecta; order Coleoptera; family Coccinellidae; genus Coccinella; species Coccinella septempunctata. The sequence goes on from NC_058196.1 coordinate 22,657,893, forward strand.
TGTCTTTAAGAAAAGAAAACATGGGACGAGCTCATGGGGTACCAACTTAATACTAGCTCTACTGAGAATCGTCGTTCAATTAATGCGAGCTAGTAGACTGTGGACCGGTTTCTGGATTATTGTCCCTCGTCAGTACAGTGCAGTGTTACACATCTCAACTGGTGGATGGTGTCTTTAAGCGAAATATGGGGTCCGCTATGAGGGATATTTTTCAGTCCCGATCACGACGCGCCTCCTGTCCTAACCAGACTGAACCAATCCTCACTCCTGTAGAATCCTACACCCATTCATGACTCCCTTACAATACCACTAACCTGCAGTCAACGAAACATTTTTTTCACAGTTATTCAATGAAAAAATATATCTACGAAACTTCATTCTTTCCTGAAGAAAAAACAGAATATCAGCTAAACAATCTTCTGCCATCTGATCAAAATTAACATTTATGAAATAAATTGAAGGAAGGTCACTGATCCCCATCAATTGTTGAGCACTGTAGAGCTTGAGAATAACATTATGTTGGAAAAAGGAGATGAGATATTGTGGGTTAAATCTCTTAACATTGGTGGACAAAGTATAGTATTCTAATCGTATATTATGGCCAGAGACAACCTCTGATTGTGGCTAACTTCATCCGCGTGACCATAGCCAGCATAATATGCTCGTTCTTCAATTCAGGCAAATATTTTTTGTTTATAGCTTGATAAATTCTTGGAATTTTACAGAGAAATTTAAAATTGGCAAGAGATTGGCCGAGTTACAACAGTTCGCGATGTCGCTAAATCGACAAACTCGTGTTTCGATCGTTTATTTCCATATGGCACGACCAGATAGTGTCGACATGAAAGGACAAACGGAAATGACCTTGCTTTCCTTTATCCGCGACAATAAGCGAAACAAGGTCGTTTCCATCGGATTTCAACCAGTCTGGATGATAGAGTTACGAGCATATCCGTCCAAAGCCAATTGAGAATCTGTTTCGGTTTATCATTTTCCATTAATAAAATTCCGGAATAGAACACTGATAAGAAAGAGAAAATAATAATCTACCTGAAATTTTCACAGTTCAAACAGGGTAGGAACGGTATTGAAAGAGCTTGTGGAATAATTATGCATTATTCATTCTCCTCCATAATATTTATTTATTTATCTTCACTTTACATATGCCAAGGGTAATTACATGGAAAGGTTGTCAACTATAGACTAGATTTACAATCCAAAAATATAAAATATAAAAGAAGGAAAAGCAACAAAAACAATAAAACAAACAAGTAAAATAAAAGAGGATAAAAGTGGAGGTATGAAGTAGAAAATAGCATATCACATTAAATTGGGTTTTCATCTTGATGCAGCAACAAATCAAGTCTCATTTCCCCCATGTCAGTGTTAAAGAAATCAAGAACTGTACCCTTTGAAAACACTCCATTGTAAATGCCCAGCAGGTGAGTGAGAGGTGACGGACTCTTGCTGTCAATGCAAAATATTCTTCTGAAAACTCAAAACTAGCCACTGGATCAATTCCAAAAGAACATGTATAAATCAGAGGGGATAATATACAGGGTGTTTTCAAAGATAGTGTGAGTTACTAAAAAGTAATGAGAACAATTCGGCAATTCTAAGTTTCCATTTTCATTACCACGTAAATATCGAACAAGCCAATATCCTTAACGAAACCACATGGTCGAATCAGGAGTTTTTTCCCACTGCTTTGCGATAATTCAGCTAACAAACGGTCTAGGGTCATATTAGGATCTTTTTAAGTTATCTTTTTCAACCTTGTCATTTTGAAAGTTTTTTAGAGTCATTCGGGGCAACTGTGCGCACTTTTGCCTTTCAAGCCATACCCTGTTTCAAATGTTGAAGCTAGGAAAATTAAAACATATTCATAAGATAGAGAATTTTCTGATCTATAAGAAAACATCAAAAAGCAAACAAACAAAAACGTTTTCTTTCCGCAAAAAAAGGATTTAATAGAGAAAGTCGGAGTGCGTTCACATGCCCCGTATTGCGGGTAAGTGTGCGCACCCTCACGGGGTAAGTGAACGCAGTGCTTAGTGAACCACACAATCAAAACAAATTACAAAATAATGTCATCAAAATGTTACAATATTAGAGAAATGCTGTTTATTGTCAATACAGAAGCGCTTTTTTACAAGCAGTGCATTATTGTTCGTGCCACAATTCTTGGTGAACACAACACTTGATACATTCCCCTGTTGGTGGCTCTTCATATTTTTCTGAACAAATAGGACAATATTGATCGAGTCTTAACCAAGAAAATCAACAATGTCATAATTTATTCCTTACTGAACTAATGCCCATATAATGAAACTATGCGCACACTTACCCGCGCACACTTTCCCCAGTAAGCCAAAATTTGAATTGACGTTCTTAAAGAGTTGAGCAGCTAAGAGAACCTACAATTTTTTATTATATATTTTGATTAATATGCCCATGATCGAATAAAATATTGTTTAACACTGAGGGATTCGGAACTTGGACCTGGCAGAATGTGCAGAGATGCTAAAAATTAACAAGAAAACTAGTGAATTTGATTGATTGCAAATAAAAAGTTAAAGAAACGTGGCAAGGCGCACTCCTATGAAAAACTAATATGACGATTCTGCGCCCTTGCCTCACCCAAATGAACCCCTCTTTCATACATTGCATATTCGAGATATACGCACTACGCACACTTACCCACTGCGCTCAGTTACCCCGAATGACTCTATAGGTGATTTTTGGTGAAACGCTTCATTTTGACCAGTTCTATTTTCCGTTGAAAAAAAAAAACCTCACCTTCAAATACATCGTGTATAACAATAATACATGCAGCTTATCGCAAATAAGACCTGCGCTCCTTCGTGCTGAAGCTGAAGACTCTCGCTCTCTATCCATCGGTGGACTGGAGGTAATTTTTAAAATATCGTGATACTAATTGAATTTTTCGATGCCGGATCTGGAAAAAAGACTTTTTTTTTATTATTTTCATCGACTCAACTGAGGATGAAGAGGAGAGAAAGAATGTATTAGCCAAATATTATGAAAATGTGTAGGGTGGTTCACAAGTCACGATTAATTGAGAATATGGGGAAAATCACTAAATCTCCCTGTATCCTGTATCAGAGTAATAAAGAAAGAACACCCCTCAAATATAGGTTATTAAGAGGCACCTTGCTGTCCTCTATCTGACCTCACTGTATGCGTATTTCCCAATGAATCATCTTGTATAAGTAGTGTATTTTAATGAAACGAAGTTCACCTCAAGTTTTGATAAGACCATTTGAAATATCGCCGAAAGTTCATCAGGGAATCGTTCGAATCTGATTGGAGACTTGCCAGATGCACCGCCGATGACAATCTACTCGGAAAAGGATGGTTATTCATTTGTCGTGTCGTTTTTCTGGCTTCGAAATCGGCCGGGATTATATTGTATTAATGCGAGGTTCGTCGAACTCTCTCCTATCGTGTCAGTTTCGATGTTTTGAAACGAGAACAAAGTTTTATCGGTGTTTTCATATCGGTCGCGATTTCGTTAGATGCAAAGTTCACTAGGAAACTTCGACGATTGAAAGTAATGTCATAAATATTGATGAATTGCGAAAGCGATTTTCATAATGGGCCGGAAGTACTACAATGCTTCATTGAAACGATGAAAAGATCCAGATGGACGGTTAGGTGATGATTTGAAGTTTCATCTGGGATGATTGAAAGCACTTAAGTGGTGGGGGATGCTATATTCAATCTCTTGAAGATACCACTTGCTTAATCTCGTTAGCTTTTCTGCTATGATACTCAACAAGCCCGATTTGAAATTCTTCAGAAAGAAGTGCAGCTAGATATAAAAATGAAGTTTGGACTGGAAAAATGTAGACTTCTGAACCTAACGAGAGGCAGAATAGAAGATGGCACATTCGAACTAGAGGAAGGTGCAGAAATTTAAGTATCAAAGGAAGGAGACACGTATGAGTATATAGGCATAAAACAGGCAAAAAAAATCAATCAGAGCTAGATGAAAAAAGAATTAATGCAGAAGTTCACCCGAAGATTGAGGAGATAATGAGAACTGGTCTTAACAGCAAGAATCTGATCTACGCTTGCTCAGCACTGAGCTACTCATTCGGTATCATCTCTTGGACCACCACCGATTTAGCAGCCTTACAGAGAAAAATAAGGACGATGCTGACAAAATACAATGAACATTACCCCAGAAGCTCAATAGAACGGACAGAGCTGCCACGACACCTTGGGGGTAGAGGAATTGTTGATTTGTCCAACCGTATGTCACAGGAAATTGAAAGAATTTCGAAAATATTTCCAGAACAAGGCTGCTTCGTCAGAACCCCATCGTGTACCTACTGCAGAAAGCAAAATGCAGAAACTGATTGGCAAACCTTTGCATGGAAGGCACCATAACGAAGTCAACTATGATTACGTCGACAAATCTGCGTCGAACTACTGGTTGACTTCCGGAAGGGTTTTTCCCGAGACAGAGGGCTTCATCCTTGCCAGCCAGGTGGTTGCAACAAGGAACTATATGAAATATTTGGCCAAGGGCACCATAGTGGTGGACGATAGCTGTCGTTATGGCTGTGCGACACATGAAATCATCCAGCAGATCGCCGGGGGATGCCAGAAGTCCGCATGCACAGAGTACAAGAATAGACATGAAGCTGTTGCCAAGATTTTACATCAAGAATTGGGTATAAAATACCAACTTCTAAGGTCTAAAAAGGTTCCTTATTACAATGCCCATCCAGATTCTGTATTTATTGAAGGATGATCCTCACAAGCTCTACTGGGATCGCACGGTTCTCACAGACTGGATAATTACCACAATATACCTTGGCGATTCCAAATAATAACCTACCAGATAGGCACACCGAAAAAATTTCAAAATACAGAAACCTTGAGGAACAAACCAATGCAAGTTGAATGATATCAAAACCATTCCTATTGTCGTTTCATCACCAGGCCTGATACCCAAGAAACTGACAGAGGATCTGAGGAAGCTTGGGTTTGACAGGATAAGTCAAGTTCTCGAAAAAGGCTGTTCGGGAAAATATGAAGAATACTCATATTTTCTAAAATGATGAAATATTCCTTAGTGAGCGTTCAAATTACTTTTAAGAGATGGTTCATTGAATTTCTGGTATTCTTATCTTATGGTATGTTATGGTCATACATAATGAAAAAAGAAGATGAGTGAGTATAATTTTGTGTTCAGGGAAGATTAATCTCATCAATGAAAAACTATATTCCAAAAAAGTTTCATTCGATGAAATCTTTTGTGGGATATATAGGTAAATGAAAATTTAATTTTTTAATGGATATTCAACAGCCTTTTCAACCGAGCAGAATCGAAGGAGTAGATTAAAGGAAACAGTGTTTTTTACCTCAGGAATCTTCTGTTAAAATATATGTACAAGGCAAAGACTCACCCTGTATAGGTGGGTTATTTGACCACTACACGTGTTTCGCCGTTACAATAGCATCTTCAGGAAGGTGATGTCACACTGTAGTGATTGAATAAGTCATCCGATCAATTTCTAGTTTAATTATGAATTTATCAATTCAATATTTCTCTTGTGATATCCTCCAGATCAACTACGGACTCTCGTATTGAAACCTGTTCACGATTCACCCCCCGATGCTCTTCGCTAAATAATTCGACATATCTACCGTGCAGACGTCCTTCTCATCGAGTTTCGGCGACGATTTCCTCGCAATTGCGCCAATTGAACGATCAGAGGCCGCGTCCTAGTGTAAGATCGGAATGTCGATTTGACTTTCGCCAGATCGATTTGACCCTAGGTCAACTAGAAACGATTGCTCGGACGCCGAACGACCGCGAGGATGTGTGTGTGTGTGTATGCGGAGTTGAACTTGACCCAACTCAGAGTGTCAGTTCTTGTATTATTGATGGTTGAAATATGTACGAATTGTGATCGTGTTCACACTGGAACGTGTTGGCTACACAAAGAGCAACAATAACTAGTTGTTTTTTCTGACATTTGGACAATCCTCTGTCAATGTCATTGAAATCTCCAAGTAGCGGGTAACCTGAATATTTGCCGATGAATTTTCTTCTATTATCGCTAATTTATCGACAAATTGTCCATAAAGTGTCAAAAGTATTTTAATTTATTTCTCGATTTTACCTATTTTCTACTGAATAACCACCGATATAGCTATGAGAGATGATTCCCCAACAAAAGGGTCCTGAATATGTTCAGACCAAGACAAGTCCTCAGTCATAGTAACTCCGAGATCACAGTGATAACCGGTTGTATAGTGTCTTGGATTAAATGGTAGATTTATTTTGGGTTATTTCTACCCATGTGGAGCAATTCACATTTTTCTATATTCAAAGGAACCATCCAAGCACAGCACCATTTCAGAATAGTCGTCGAGGTCATCCTGTAAATGATGCGCCGGTTAACGGGTTACCGTAAATTTTTGCGTCGTCAGCAAACAAGGAGCAAGTCGACTTCAGCATAGCAGGAAGGTCAGATGTAAACAGTAGGAAGAGGAGCGGACCCAAAATAGAGCCCTGCGGAACTCCTTTAACCACATCCCTTGCGGAGGACAGGGAATCTCTAACTCTAACTCGGAATGTTCGGTTGGAGAGAAAAGCTCGGATCCAAAGAAGCAGATCGCCACAAATTCCAAGGTTTTCTAGTTTGAGGAGCAAACGTTTGGGGGGCACTCGATCGAAGGTCTCAGAAAAATCCAAGTGAAGGATATCTACAGGAACGTTACCATTCAGCATCGTGCTATGACGCCTAAATTCTTAATAGGGTATAGGGGAAGAGATTTATCTCAATTGAAAGATCACTACTTGTCCCTTTACATGAATACTATGGTTTGAAAATTTTTATCGTTGAAGTAGTTACAGGAGCTGACAATTTGAAAACTTGCTAGGCCAATTATGTCTCGACAAGGATGTTTCCAGAGAAAATGCCGGAACAGGTCAATTCTCATTCGGAGGAGGACATGTTTCTATCACAATTGTAAGCCAAAATCTCCTCAAACCTAGGTGTAGGGGCTATCATCCCTGAATTCTTCATAGGGAATAGAGGGTGAGCTAATCCTCAATTGGAAGACAATATGTCCCTCTACATAATACTATTTTCTTCCAATTGTGGTATAGCTCACCCCCTATTCCCTATTAAGAATTTAGGGTGACAACCCCTACACCTAAGATTGAGGAGATTTTGGCTTACAATTCTGCTAGAAACATGTCCCCCTTCGAATAAAAATGGACCTGTTCCGGCATTTTCTCTGAAAACATCCTTGTCGAGACATAATTGGCCTGGCAAGTTTTCAAATTGTCAGCCCCTGTAACTACTTCAGGGAATCGATAAAAATTTGAAAACCATAGTATTCATGTAGAGGGTCAAGTAAATCTCACCCCCCTATTCCCTATTCAGAATTTAGGGGTGATAGCTCCTACAACTAGGGTTTAGGAGATTTCGGCTTACAATTCTGCTCAAAATTTGTCCTCCTATGAATAGAAATTGACCTGTTCCGGCATTTTCTCTGAAATCATCCTTGTCGTGACACAATTGGCCTGACAAGTTTTCAAATTGTCACCCTGTATTTAACAAGTACTCAGGGGCGGCTAAGCTATAGTTACTACATAGCCAAGGGTCTAGGCGACCAAGACTGCAAATCCGCCATTGGTGCTACCTCTTGAAATTGTTGCAGTCAAACTAAAAACGATCGCAATTGTAGTTTCCGCCAGCAAGCTGCGACCGCACGTCAAACAACATAATCTATCGCCGAGCGACATAAGCCGCGTACAAAACGTTCGCAAACTTGTCGAACCGGTATCATATGTCGCGCAAAATACTAGCCGGATGCCGCGAATTAGCAGATTAGCGTGTTATCAATCGGCGAGGACGGCATTCGACCTCGTTTCACACGACAATTTGAAGACCTGTCCGACGTTTTGAGTTAGCGCACTGCCGGCAGGATTTCTGCGGAAGATTGCTGTTTATAGTTTACTGCCTATCTAATGGGCCGGCTTTTTGCAGCGTGCCAGATTCCCGAAAAGAAAGAAGTCTAATGGGTTGGTTGTTTTGTACCCAGCCGATAAGCGTTGGCGTTAATGAACTGACCTCAAGCGTTGATTGAAGTACCAATACTTCAATCAACGCCTGAAGGGAGAAAAGTGTGAAGGGAAGTGAGGTTAGGTAGTTTTGAAGGCGCTTCATCCACGTTTTTTGAGGTTACGTCTAGGGTGTTGAAGTTTTGAGAATTGACTTTCTATAAGGCAAGACACATCATCAACCAGATGTACTAGGAGCTGAGTCTTCCAATGAAATATTGATGAATTCTACAATCTTAATTATATGAATTGAATTTGTATTCTATTCTGTCTGGTCTGAATACGTTATATTTTTTTCTCATCCATTTTTTTCCAGAAGTTAAATGGACTTGAAATATGAAAAAAAAATATACGTGCATTATATTTTCAAATCAATATATTAAGTATGTCTGTTTTTATACTCACTATACCTCTTTTATCCCTTATATGAATAACTCAATGCGATCAGCAGTGTAAACATACAACAAAAAAATTTTTAGATTTCTACCATAGATTATTTGTTGAAAATGTGAAAAAGTAAAATCTACCTTTCAACAGAATGTTATGACCATTACTCATCATGAAAAGAACCCAACTCTTGAAACTAAGTTGGACGTTATCTGATGAATATTTGAACGTTTTGTGGAATAAAAGTATTCCTCATACGAGGATGTATTGATATCTAGTTAGCCTAGACCAGTTCCATGCATAAAAAAAAGATTACGTTACCATAGCAATATATAACAATATCTCATTAGGAGTGTCAGTATGAAGTTTGAGGTCAATAAAGTAAACCAGAGTTATGCAATAAATTTAAAGAAAGAAGATGTCCACCGAAATTGTGAAAATCGAATAATTGGAGTATCGAGCCATCATCAAGTACCTGTATTTAAAAGGGTTAAGAGGTGAAGAGATTTACGAAGATATGTTTAATCCCTTGGTGATCAATGTGCTTCGTATGCGACCGTGAAAAATTTGACTGCAAGCTTCAAAAGAGGTAAATTTTCCATTGAAGATGATGACCGATCGGGAAGGCCAGTTTCTATGTCAGTCCCCGAAAATATCGATGCAGTTCATGACATGATTTTATCAGACCGTCGAATTGGGATAAAACGGATATCTGAAGCACAGAATATTTCATACAAACGCGTTCATCCTATAGTTAAGGTCAATTTGGACATGAGAAAAATTGCTGCCAAATGGATCCCCAAATGTTTGAATGTTGACCAAAAGCGTGCAAGGGTAGAATCATCGCGTTCGATGTAGACTTCTTCAACCGAATTGTTACTATGGATGAGACATTGGTACATTTCTACGATCCAGAAACAAAGTATCAATCGATGGAATGGCGACACTCTGGTTCTCCAAGACCTAAGAAGTTTCGTGTCCAAAAATCTGCTGGAAAAGTTCTTGCTTCAGTTTTTTAAGATAGCCATGGAGTAACCATGATTGATTTTTTGGATAAGTGTGGAATAATAAACGGAGATTACTATTCGACATTACTGACCACTCTAGGGGAAAAAATTAAAGAGGAAAGACGCGGAAAGCTATCCAAAGGTGTTTTGTTTTTGCATGACTACGCCCCTGCACACAAATCTCATGTTGCCAGGCAAAAAATTCGTGATTTAGGGTTTGCATTACTAGAACACCCCCCTTATTCACCAGATTTGGCTGCATCCGACTATCAACTCTTTCCTCAACTGAAAAAATTTTTAAAAGGTCGTAAATTTTCTTCCAACGAGGAGGTAATAAAAGCTGTGGAGGTCTGGTTTGCAGAGCAAGAAGAAACATTATTTTAAAGGTCTAGAGACGTTGCAGGTTCGCTGTAATAAATGTATCCAATTAAGAGGAGAATATGTTGAGTAATAAAATATTTTGACGTTGAAATTTCGTTTAGTTTTATAGTAGGCTAAGAATTTTTCAATATATCCTCGTATTTTCTCGTATAATGCGAGTAATTTGATGTTCAAAAATGAAAAATATCTGTGAAATTCGAAAAAATGTGTAGGTACTTTGACCTAATGCAACTCTTTTAAAAAGTGTCACTACACAGATGTGTAGTGTCACAGATTCAGCTAGTTATTCTGAAGGTAATTTCGTTTTTCCAGGGGTGGCCAGCTTATTATGAAAATGGCTGTATATTATCAGGGCCGTAACGGAAAAAATGGTATAGGAAAAAAATGTTTCTTTTGACCTCAAGAAACTACTGTTGAAATATTTGTTCCAGTCAAAGACTCACCATGTATAGCTACGGGGACTTACAAACTAGTGTGAAATCACTGTAGTGTATCTCTTATTCGTGTAATTTAAAGAAATCAACCTGTCAGTTCAGAACTTTAGCCTACGCTTAGCCCGATTTAGTCCATTATCGGCTCGAGATTAAACTATAACAGTTGTTTGGGCAGAAATAAAATAATGAAACTGCAGAATATATTCGATGCTGATTTTCTTCGAAATGCTGCTTCAATCCTACCCAGCATTGCGCTAAGTATCGAATTCTCTCTAATCTGAAACGTCGCAACGTTCGCAAAGACCGACCAATTCATCAAGAGTTATCTGGATCTTTTTCACTGCGTGCAGAAAACGTGAATGAGCATCGGAGAAAGGCGTGGGAGGCGGTGGAATAGCGTTGACCGAGTGTCCTTTGATGTTTTTCCGCCGGCAAAAAGCTAGTGAGTAATTTGAGGAAATGGCACGTACAATAGAGCGCTAATTACACGATAAATACAATCCGTTTTTCCGATTTAATACAGCGAAGTTAGGGAATATCTGGATTTCTTTACAAGCGGACCTTTGGCAACCACGATGAGAATTTTTATTCCTTAAATCAAAATTGGTCGGAAGAACTCAGTTTTGGCTGAATAATTTCTGGTAAATGAGTAAAATTAGCAATATTGGGAGCTTTCAAACCTTTGTTCAAAATGAGCAGTTTTATATCAAATAGCTAGAAGAAATCGTATGGTAGTAACTCCTCCAGAACATCAGTCATACGTGGATAACATCTATTTTCAGATGAAGGATGTATCGAAGTGTTCAGAGTCCACCTATCAAAAGTGAAATATTCCCAAATATTTTCATTTCCGAAATAGCAATGCAATCACTTCGATATCCATGTTTATTATACCGTGAATTCTATTGATAGGAATTCGCAAGAAATAATATCGAAGGCGTTCATGTTGCTTTGACTAGCGCAGATTACCGTTATGCTTCAACGATTATATTTTTAGGCATCTAGGTATTTCAGCGAAGAATTTACGATGTGAATGCTGAACTGATGCCTACTAAGTATTACAGAAGTAATGATTATAGGCGACCTCCCAACTTGTGATATTTTAGAGCAAGCTCAGCAGATTGTTTTAATAACATAAAAACAATCAATCCCATTCAATTTTAATTGAATTAAGATCGGACATCTTTTTTTTTTACTATGTTTTTCATAAAAATTTATTATTTTCTTTATAGTCCGGTATTTGAAAATATGTGTGTTGACGATACACTTTTCGATTGTCATCCCTATAAACCGAAAAGTTGACAGATATACATAGTTAAACGGTGATATTTTTTCTAAATATCTCCCTTCTTGTGTCTCTAATCGTTTTTGTATTAATTATGAGGTTTGTAGATAATAAAGTTCTATACAACATTTGTCCGAAGCAATTTTACATTTTCTTAACCGTTTTCGAGTTAGAGGGCGATAAGGGCGAGGAGCTTAGCCACACATGCGAAAGGCCAAGGTCAATGTAGAAAAAACCCAATCTAACTTATAACTTAGAAACGTTCAAACGTAGAAAAAATTGTTTCGAACCTAATTTGTAGAAAATGTTGTGCTCTCCAACTTCTATTATGAATATGAAAACAATTTGAAGCTGAGGGAAGGAGATAATTAATAAAAAACTGATTTTTGTGACCTTTACGGCCGATTTTTATTATTTCGGCTTGCTGAAACTGTAAGATTATATTTTTTCCGTTATTCTTGAATCATTAGCTTCCAAATAAAAAAAAACACCGCGCTCCTGAATGTACACGTGATGATTTTTTTTGCAAGTTTGGCGCCCACCACACATTTTCGTCACTCTTGAACTGTCAGATTAAGAGAATATATAGGCTGTTTCCTAATTGAATGTCAATATTTATGAGGGTGAAAAAAACTTTATATAACATTATAACTTATGTCCTAAACGTCTTACCTTTTGAGATACAGGTTGGCGAGCAGGTTGCTAAAGTTTTCAAAAATAAATCATTTATTATCAATATCTACAATCCCACTTCAATAATTTCAATGAAATTTGTCATACATGTACTATGAATCAAGAGGCATTTTTTAATGTATTTCGTTTTTTTTTAATTTCCACCAGTGCCGTTCGTACGTAATTTGACCTACCTATTTTGGCAGACATTGATGGTACACCACGGATTTTTCCTGAAATAAAAACTATTTTTGAAATTCCCAATCATTTCTTACCAAAGTTGATCACTTGACTTTTTTCAATCCGATTCACGGTTTCCGTTTAAAAAAATAAAAACCGTTTTTCTGCATGATCATAACAATATCGTTAATACATACATATGATAATATCACCATGCAGAGACATACGTAGATTTCATTTGTGGTATTGTAGATATTGATAATAATTGATTTATTTTTGAAAACTTTACAACCCTGTATCTCAAAAGGTAAGACGTTTAGGACATATGTTCATATGAAGTTTTTTTCTGAAAATGGGCCCAGGAATCACCCCCATAAATATTGATATTCAATTAGGCAGCACAGTTATAATTTTTGGTAGAGGTATTCTGTCTGAAGAATCCAAGGTATCTCCCCTTATAATCTAACAGGCTCGAGTATTTACTCGAGCCCAAATTTCCCTCTTGGGCTCCCCAACAGAAATATTTCTTGAAAACCGACCGATATCTACAATGGTGAACATTTATAAATAAAAACGCAAAACCTAGTGGAATGTGAAATAAACAAAAAGCTTACAATTGTGGGGAAGGCCCATAAAAATTCTAAAATTACATGTCCGGAGTCTGAAGTAAACAATACCTCAACAAATAATGAACTTCAATAGATATAATAACAGACAATATCTTGAAAATTGAAAAAATTACTCTGTAATATATGAATTATATGTTCTCTGCGATATTCTTCCGGTTACTTGGCATATTTTTAGAATTTTTGTTGGATCGCACCACGAGAACGATATTAAGGATTTCCTGTTTATCCAAAGATCCAAACGAGACTCCCAACTTGATACAATATTTAATGTGGTTTATTTGGCTCGTTATAATAATGTAACCCCTTTTAGCCATCATATGCTTATTTAGGAATTTCGAATAAATTGCCAGATATACGTTTTTTATTTATTTTTCGAAATCCATATTTCTCCTAAATTGTTTCTCTGGGAGCAGGGTATAAGGACTCTCCTCATGTTGCATTGTTCGCACATTTTTTTTATCCGGTAATACAATCCGTCCCATGAATACCTGATCCTGTTGCATTTCCCAGACGAATTCTTGTGGCAACGATGCCGCTGTATATAGGGCGCTATATATTATGGCGGTGTCATTAGATTAATCCGAGATTCCTCGAAATATGGCTCCCAGATGTTCGTTCATTAAGGCCTTGGAAGTTTAATTAACTTGTCGGGAAAACCGATATCAACGTTAACCATGTTATCGTCACAAAGAAACAATTGATGCGGGGATCTCTTGTCTGGGAGTTTTTCTTCTCTTTCCGGTGCCTCCTACTCGGTTCTACTGAGAATGGAAACTCGATACGTTATTTCGAGTATTACTTCATATTACTCGGAAACTCGCTCTATAAACTGCATAACACGATTTTATTGATTTTCCTCAGGAGGAGTTAGTTAACCACCACACGTGTTTCGCTATCATATTAGCATCTTCAGGTGGGTGAAGGTGAATCATCCTAGTGAAAATCATTTGATTCAGTTTCTAGGTTGATTATGTATCTTCCTCATTTATCGGCCACGCTAATTCAATATCTGAAGAAATTTGTTCTACCAAGGATCAGAGCATGTTTATGTATAACCTTTCTCGTCTTATTTTGAAGTTCTGAATCTATGTCCAAATTTGGTTCCATTAACCCTGGGACGCCCTGTATAAATGAAATAAACGATATTGTATGTGTACTGATGTATTAAGTGTCTACATTACATGGTCCTGGTCAACCTAAACTGGCAACAGTAAACAAGACCTGCTTTAAAGCGGCGACATAGTAAAGATTAACGAAATGAAGATTCTACCTGGTGCAGTCTGCAGGCTTAAAAAAGGTTCCTTCCGTTGCAAAAAACCTTGAAATCAAGGTTTAACATCAAGGTCTTCTAGTCTTCATAGTACTCTTACTCCATTCGGCATTGTGCCCATAAGGTTGTCAATGAAAGTTCAAGGAACGTTTTTTCAGTTGTCAGTCAGAGCTTCGCGAGCTGTTGTGACGTCTACGGTGGGTCAGGTCAGCGGTGTAATTGATGTGACAGTGCAGACCGGACATGTGCAATAAAAGAAATTTACCCTCTGAGAAATACTAACCGTTTTATGATAAAAAAAATTGATAATATATATCTCACACACGGACCACAAAAATATCATTGATTTACAAAATAATTAGTTGCTTGATTTTTTCAATTAAGCTGTTAGTAACACGACGAACATATTTTATGTGTATGTAATATTCAAATATACGCCTCTGTACATGTTATGTGCAAGAATGACAATCTGATTCAATATAATAGCGGTAGTTCTAGCAACAGGTAGTTCTGATAATCCAGTGTTATATATGCTAGGTAGTTCAAACAACATGTAGTTCAAACAACATGTAGTTCGAATGTGTATATTAATTACACAATTAAATGAGAATACGATGAAAGCACTCCACCTGATATCATTGGTTCTAGCTCCGGCGGTATAAAAATTCGACCATATCAGCACTATTCTGAATTTGGTGCAGATGAATATGACTTCGAACGTAAAAATTTATATTCACCGGCTTCCAACCCAGTTCGCTCGAAAGCACCCATTTTACATAAGAGTTAAGGTAAGCGCACATACAACGGCATCGGACGGACGGTATGGATCGGAATAAATTACTTTCAATGGAACTGAATGGAGCAACGCACATATGTGCGGACGGCAGGCATCGCATCGCATCGCATCCGACGGAATTGAGGAACGAGAATTAAATTCCGACCGATGCGTGATATGCCGGCCGATCCCGACATATGTGCGATACCAATCGGAGATTGCCGCGGCATCTGCGTCATTTTACAAGTCACTACATGCAGCGGCTTGTACGGGTAGTCATAAGAAATACGAATTCACGGAAGAAGCATGAGTTTTCAGGAGAACTTAATACTGCGCGTACAAAATTATAATGAATTGTACAGGGTGGGCAAATTTCGATGTTTTAGCACTACAGCTTTTAAACCAGTAGAGATAGACAAAATCTGATACCCCATTCTCGGTCTCTTTTTCTGAGAAACTAACAAGAGTAGTAGTCATTTTTTTCCACCTTCTTTTGTTTTCGAGTTATAAGCGAAAATTGGAAAAATGGCGATTTCGAAATTAATTTATATCTCCGCTAATACTGATGATAAAGCTCTGGAATTGAAACATTATACAGGCACTTTTTCAAGTAGAATCCAGTGGCGTGCTTGCCTTTTTAGCAGGATTTTTAATTATGAAGCTATTACCCAAAGTTTTGTTTTTTTAAATGGGAACATCAGATTTCTGTGCAATTTTCTGAAAGCTTAATTCTTACTGATTTCAAAAATATATAACATCATATAATTTGTATCAATATAAAAAATAGAAAATTGTCAAAAACCTTTGTTTTCCCAATATTTCTATGGTTTCAACTTTTGACGAGAACAGAAAAATAGAGCTTCCTAAAACAAGATTAGTCTCCTTCCGGCAATGTCATTCTTTCTATGCTTTTTACCAATTTTCACAAAATTTTAATTTTGGAGAAATTGAGTAAGAAGCATAGAAATTAAAGGACTAATAGAAGGAGACTGTGGTAATGATAAGATGCTACATTTTTCTATTCTCATCGAAAGTTGAAACCATAGAAATATTGAGAAAGAAGGTTTTTGACCATTTTTTATTATTTTTATTGATACAAACCATATGACGTTATATATTTTTGAAATCAGTAAAAATTGAGCATTCAAAAAATTGCACAGAAATCTAGTGTTTCCATTTAAAAAAACATAACTTTGGGTCATAGCTCCGTAATTAAACATCCTGCTGAAAGAGCAAGCACGCCACTGGATTCTACTTAAAGAAGTGCCTGTATAATGTTTCAATTTCAGAGCTCTATCATCAGTATTAGCGGAGATATAAATTTATTTCGAAATCGCCATTTTTTCAATTTTCGCTTATAACTCGAAAACAAAAGAAGGTGGCCAAAAAGGACTATAACACTTATTAGTTTCTCAAAAAAAGAGACCGAGAATGAGGAATCAGATTTTGTCTATCTCCACTGGTTTAAAAGCTGTAGTGCTAAAACATCGAAATTTGCCCACCCTGTACAATTTAAGTGACAGAAATTATAGCAACCATTTTTTTTTTCGTCCTTCATCAAGTGCGGAAATAAATGAATATATTCTCCAAAATCCTTCCTTTTTTACATATGTCATGTATCCACATTCGTCTACGATTCCTTCGCTTTTGAAACTCTTCTTCCTCCAGAACAAACGGTAGTTCCTCACAGCTTGAAGACATATTCGCAACTAATCTATTCCTCCGGAGTCCGGCGATTCCGATGTTATATGTGCGATACCTTCATAAAAATTCCGCCGCTGCCATGCCGTTCCTTCCATGCCGTCCGTCCGATGCCGATGTTTGTGCGCTTACCTTTACAGTCGTTTCGGAACAAAGTGTAGAACGACCAAATACATCATGCTAAACTGCGGACAGACACTTTTCACTTCACACTTATACCCGTAAGAGTAACGTGAAACGGGAAAAGGATCCTTAATTTCGCAAAACGTTAAGCCTCCCTCGCGTAGTCGCTCATGCATACTTTAAACGAGGAAATTACTCAGGTTGTTCAAGTGGCGATGTAGGTATTTGACAATTTGGGAGTGGTAATTCACCTACATTAATTTTTTCATTTCACCTGCTAAAAAAGTGGAATTTAAGAACATTAAAATTGAAACATACATTTAATTGTGTTTTTGTGCTGGACTTTTCAGTTTTTGCATTTTTCATCCAATTTTTCCTGAATATTTATAGACGCAACATCAGTTACAGGCTTTCCGATTGTCAACCACTTGATATCAGCCGGAAATTCAATTACAATTGTAATCTATATAGATAACTCGAGTTTCTGTGTCAATGTCGGCCACTAAATTGTACAGGGAACCTTCGAGTGGTAAACGGCATTGCGTAAAAATGTGGAAACTTGATTTCTCGCTCAACTTGGAGTCTAATAAAATACAAGGAACAGTTTTTCATTAGCGTAGCCAGGATTTTATCTTGGGGAGAGATAATTCTGAGGGGAGGGGTGGTTGTGTTTCCACCCTACATAAAATCTCATTTTCAACATGAAGGAAAACATACGGATAAACATGAAATCCACCGAAGAAAATCTAGATGTACCGCCCTAACTTTAGTGTGGACGTTTAAAAACCTTATATTTAAGGTAGCTCTAAAGCAAGAAGTTGCAGATCGGGTGAGCGCGTCCTCGTCTCCTTCGTGTACTTCCTGTTTTCTCAAGTTGGGGAGCCCAAGTTTCGATTTTGTTTGCAGAGGGGACAGGAATGTCGTAATGACGTCAAAATGCCCGCTGGGTTGCGAACACAGAATAATTATTTTCGTGAAATGCACGTACGGCAACGCCCCGACTCATTCTGATGCTGACTGAAAACTACGGACCCTAAGGAACACAAAGAGCCCTTTCGCGCCTACTCTTTTTCGGTTATTCGTTGCTTGAGTTGTGGCAGGGCGTGTGGACGATGTTTGAAGACCTTCTTTTTAAGGTAAGAAGTCGCAGATGCCCAAATTAGGTGAGTGCGCTGGCCACCCCATGTCCTCACTCAGTCGCCCCGGAAACATCTGTCTCTAAACAGCTAATTTGAGCTGTAGCCCCATCCTACTCCAACAGCTTGCACATTTTCGGTTATTCTTTCGGTTCTCCATGCCATTGTCCTCAAGTTGAAGAGCCTAAGTTTTGATATTGTTTGCTCAGGGGGTAGAAACGTTGACAGGAATGTCGAGATGTCGCCGAAACGCCTTTATTAAGGGTTATTTCTGTAAAACGTGAGAACAGCAAAACCCCGATGCATTCCGGTCCAAATTATGGCGCCGTTTAAAAACTACAGACCCTAAGGAACATAAAGAGCCCTGCCGCACCTACCTGCCCCCACCAGAGCCCTTCGAAGCTCGCCAATCAACTCTGCTGGACTCTGTAGATGGCTTGGGCTCATCCCCACTCGAGCTATTGTGACTTATGAAGTGGAAAATCAACTGTAATAACGAAATCCGCCGACAATTCGAAATTAAAACGGTTGGAAACGTTAAAATGCTGCCGTTTCATCAAAACCGAGCGCCCGCTTGGAAAATCGCGTCAGTGGACCAAACGAACAAATTGCAACACCAAATTGACGTTTACGTCACGCCTGGGAGATGACGGGAATGCGGATTTTTCTGTGTGTCGATCGAAAAATCAGGACAACGCCGCGACTTTGGTATTTATGGGATCGTTTGTTTGGAAGTTGAATCGGCGGTCCAGAAATAGCTCATTAAAGTTTATTTAGAATGTAGGGTGTCCGTTTTTCGGACGTATACGCTAGGTCGTGACGAACCTGGCCCTATTTTGTGATGTCCTATCAGCTGATTCAGCGGCAGTGCGTTTTCCCGATATGTTTTCCTCAAAGATATTAATATCTTTGGTTTTCTTCAATATGTATCGGCTGGCTGACCTATTCATTACTTTATTGCTTCTAATCGCTTACAGATGGCGTTTATGGGTCTCTATTTCTAGAAATTAATAATAAGAATAAATATTACGCCTCAATTTTGTATATTAGGTTTGGTCACTACATACGTTAACTTGCCTGGAAGGCAATAGTAAGCAAGACTGCTTTGTAGCGACAAAATAGCTCTTTGCCTTTCCGACATTGTGCCGATGAGGTTCGCAATGAAAGTTTGAGGAATGTTTTGCCAGATGTCCGTATTCGCGAGCTCAGCGAGCTGTTGTAATGTATGCGATGGGTCAGTTAAGCGGTGTAATAGATGTGACATTGCAGACCAGACTCTGAACCCTTCGGCGTCCATCACTGTTTCAATGAAATCGAATTCAATAATTTAATCCTTTTTCTACTGCAAATAATTTCTGCCCGATTAGTTTCGACTAGTATTACTCGCCATACTCAAGAGCTAGTAACAAGACAACTGCAACGGAAGAAAGATATCAGAAAATAATTATTCCCATAGAATGAATTTATCTTACATTTTCAAAAAATTTCGTCAATAAATAAAAATATAAGTGTGAGCATAAACAAACTATGTAGATGTCATAATATGATCGACAGAAACATACAAATCAAAAATAAGCAGGTGGATACACACGAACACAGAATAGAAGAAAATATGACAGATCAATGCCGAGAAACATATCATACATTGGAGGCGCACCAAGAAACAATATAAACAGGTGTAAAATAATCAAAATAAAACACTCATCTGTGTTATCAACCACATTATAACTAAGTTCTTTCCTGTATACTTTACTAGTGGTGTTGCCAACAACAAATTAACTTATCATTGATAAGTCATTACAGAATTTTTCTCTTACAACACAGACTGTTTTAAGAGGGAATTACCCAACATTCAAATTCAAACGACATTTTTCACCCGCTACAGACCTTCTATTGCTATGTGGTGTTCAAGGATATTTCATGAAAAATGTAATCCATTGGGCAAAGCCAACCATATTACATTGGAAACGAAAAAGAAAATTATTTAACATATATTTCCGGAAAAAGAAATTTTTAGACTTTACACCCATACCTCATCCATTTCAAGAATTTTCCACCAAAAATAATAAAAAAAAAATGAACAGTAAAGCCAGCAGAACGAACCTTGGAAACTGAAATTCTTCAATCAGTGAAAATTTGCACTTTCGGGCAACATCACCTAGTTACTTTATTTTCCGTCTCTGTTTTGTGTTAGGGAATCGGAAAAAGTTTCCTTCAACCGCATTTGAAAAGCCACGTGGTTTAATTCCCTCTTGAACTTAAGGAAGAGAGATGAAGGACCGTAACTTCCATGTACAAAGTCTTTCCGAACACCTACAAGAATAGATTATCTTGTATTTTTTTTAAATAAGACTAATGGCTCTCATGAGGACCATTTTTTTCATCATCGAGTTCAACCCATTGGTTTCAGACCATTTTCTGCCCCCTATCTGAAAATTATCTATATTTGAGCAAAATTGCAAAGAATGTTTTTAGTGACCTTTTTGCGGTTCTACATCGAGGAAATCCACGCTTACATCGTCGTTCGCCTAATTTTGAATAGAACGAAAAGTGCTACCAGACGAGTTGCTCGCTGAATATCAAGTACCTAGTTCCCCCTAAATGGGGCCAAAAATTCGGCCGTTATGCAACATCGCGTCCGTGAAGTGGAACATCCGTAGCGTAGGTACATCCATCCGTATACTTCACAAAATTCAATAGTTCAAAGATGGAGATTCGCGATTATGGACAGATGAAAAGGCGTTCCATTCCGAGAGTAGAAAACGAAAGAAAGTATTGGGAGATATGGCAATCTCTTTCAATGCGGATTTGCTGCTTCGAAAGGCTTATGTTTGTTAGAGATCCTACCCATTGAATGGGCATTCTGAGACGGACAATAGTCCATTAGGGGGAATAGAGGAGAGACAAACTGGAGGAAAATCATTAGAATTGCCATTTATACAGCACACCGTGCTAGATACAGGGTTAGCACACCTGGAATATTTCCAATATAAAGAGTTTCCTGGAATCTGGCGGTTAAATTTTTATTTCATACCTTCTAATTCTAAATTCATAGTTACACCTTCTTGAGAATCTTGAATGGCAAAGATGTTGAGTTCCGAGTTCCTGCCATATAGAAGAACACGCCTTCTTATAGTATAAGTGTGTTTCATGCCTGAACAGGTCGTGGCTGAGAAAATCATAAAGCTGATCTGTAAATATGGAGGCTTTGTTTGTTGCGTCGCCGATATAATAGGAATTGGGGAAGATCTATTGCAGACTATACAGATGGATACGCCACCTATCGCCGAATATAGAAGGAGCCATCTATTTAAAGATAGGGAGTAGCCATATTAATTCAATTCCTGAAATATTTAGATATATTATATTATTCATGAGTAAATTGCAAGTTCCACTAATAATAAAATTTTTTAGTCACATCAATTACCGTCACAGAGGTATATGCATAATGTGATATTAACGTCTGTTATGCGGAATAGTTGCTAGTTGCTCGTGAATGTTAGCGAGGCTTTAATGTCGGCACTTAATGAATTCGGGAACACTATCAGGCCTCATCGATAGAATCTGTCAATATTGTCCGTACTCGAGAACGTTTTGCTCAAATATTTGTTGGCTTATCCCGAACACATATTTGTATTTACACTAGGCTTTAGGGGGGAATATAAGTTCGTGTGAGTATAGTTTCAATCTGCAGAATATTTTGTTGAAATTAAGGATCATATACCTTTATAATTTCAAGCAAACAGAATTAGTTGTATTTTGAAGTCCTTGCTGTAGGAGCTATAGTATCCCTCATTAGGTTAATACTTATCAGCCCTAACTGATGTAATGTTGTCAGGTATTTATATCTCAATCCTGTGGTAACACGATTATGTACCGTGCTTTCATTGGTCAATTCCCTCACTCCACATTGTTTTTACATTCGTGTTATGGATGACTGGTAGCCAAGCGCTATTCAGAGCGAGTCTTTGGCTTCTACATAAAGGGTTAGTCTTTGACTAACAGTAGATTTTTTGGGTCAAAAGAAACACTTTTTTTCTTTACCATTTTTTTTTCGAATCTTCTCGGTTTAAAAGATACAGGCTGTTGAAAATCCATAAAAATTATCTCACATAAGGTGTTCATGTGATCCGCTAACGAATCTTTTTTCTTTTCAGAGAAGAAGTCAAGGACCACAAGGTCAGCTGGGGCGCCAAGTTCTCGTTCCCCTGCAAGATGTTGGCGAACGCCTCTACCGGCGTACTTGAGCGTTGCGTCTTGCGCATTTCCATACGGAAGGAGAGCAAAGGGGGAAGATCCTTCAATAAGCTAGGCTTCGTCGATCTGAACCTCGCCGAGTACGCAGGCGCCGGCATCACCTACAAGAAGGCGCTGCTGGTTGGCTACGACGCCAGACATCGGCAGGACAACAGCATGTTGAAGTTCTCCATCGCCATGAACATGCTGTCCGGAGACGTCCTTTTCAAAGTGTGAGTGTTCTATTGTAAAACTTCGATTATGATGTAAATAAGCATTGGCCGAACAACGTTTTTTTTTTATTTTTGGCGAAATACCGATTATAGAAACGCGAATACTTCTCCCAAGTTGACAACTGACCCAGAACTGTTTTGTGGTATAGATAAATTAATACACATATAGAAATAGTGTCTGGAGAAACCAAAACCAAAAGACTCTGGAGTAATCTTCTAGGAGTGGATCATTCCAATAAGTTCCTCTGGAATTTTAAAACCAAGAGAGATCCAAGAAGTATTTGGATCTGAATAAGAATAACTTACACCTTCTCACGGGCTTCCTCACAGGACTGGAGCTGGAAGACGAGATTTAGATGTCGTATAGACCTTAAGCTTACCTCCTTACCAAACCATAAACTGGGTAGTTCCTACTTCCTCCTCAGGCGACAATGTCCTGTAAAGCGAAGCGTGCACTGAAGTTGCGTTGCGACCAGATGACAAGTGGAATTTTTGGAGTCTATGTAAATAACATGTAGCTGTGCCTCCATCGGAATGGAGGAGTGTGGTAGATAATCAAAGCAAGTGTGGTGGAGTTCAGTTACAACTTGCGTAGAACAATTTCAATTTTCGCAGTTTGGAGATTTGAATTGCACCTTGCTTATCACTCCTAAATTAATTTAATTGGGGGCTAGGAAGGTGGTGAAGAAATCAGCAAACCTTAGCTAATGCCAACGTTTCGCCATCATATATCGTTGCTTCTTCAAGGCTACAAGATACAGATAACAGTCATATATAAAAAAATCAAATGATAAAAATATACTACATACATCACATAACAGAGAAAAACAAACACTAACACATATACAAGAAAGTGACTCATTACAGGGCCACGCTCTACATCAAACCCATTTACCAAAGCCAAACTAGGCGTTCAAAAATTGTTCATAAAGTAAGAACCGCAGACAGCATAACATCGAAAAAAAAAAGCTTCAAGGATTGAACTCGCCTAAGGGATACTTTTTAGATCATTTTTTGAAATAATCCATCCTTTGAAGATTCTTGCTTTGTCAATAAAAGGGGTTTATGCCCTTTTATTGGCAGGTGTATTGGTCTCCTCGTAATTCTGCAGACGGTGAATGAAAATGAATACGCAGCATTTTTGGGAGACCCTCTAAATTAAGGCTCCATTGAGGTGGAAGATTCTTGCTTCAATGATTAAGTGTTTCCGGTATTAATTAAGTCGTTTAGCTACTATGAGGTTTCTCATACAGACACTTAAAACCGGAATTACGAAGAACCACTGTGCAATTTTACCTAAAGGTTCATTATCAAGTCTTTCCATTCCCTTTATTCTATTAATTGTTGGATCTTTGAGTGAGGTATACGGCCTCATACAAATTCCTGTGTTGGATTTCAGTATTCAGAAGCAACGCTTTGTTTTGCAAGCTAACAATAAGTGATGATTAGATGTTCAAATGCAAATATAAAACTCGATATCTCGATCGGTTATGATAGAACAATAGTTGTAATGATCTTACTTCTTGGACCGCCCGCGGAGATTCAAAATATACTGCTCAAAAATTGAAGTGGATCTTTGAATGTGAAGAGGCGTATGTTTGCGTATTACACACGCACAAAATATGGTCCTCGTAACACTTAAGCTCGGTTGTAGTTCAACATTCAATCTGTCAAAATTTTGTTGTTAAGTTGAGCTGGGTTCACACTTGAACTTGAACTGTGGCTTAATTTAAAAAAAAATTAATATTACAGTTACATTTCTTGTAGGTGTGTGATATTCGATATTTTTGTGTGGTACTTATGCGCAATAATGGGCTATTGCAACACATGTGTTTCAAACTGTGGATCAATTTTCACGAGTTTAACATGCGTTTAGAAAACTTCCGGGTGTCACAAAGTATAATTAGTAAAGCATAGAATCGCCGTGGTACTAGTGGAAGTGCCGCATTTTCTTATTGTTGTTGGAGATCTACAACTGTCGCACAAGATCGGCTGAAACCATGCCCCTCCAGACCAAAATTGTTTTGATCATATTTGGTCTGCAAGATTATAACAAATAGAGCACTTACCTAACCCACCGCAGACATTACAAAAGTTGGCCTATGCTTTCAGGGATATTTGGCAAAAATTTCCTCAAAGTTTCATTGATAACCTCATTGACATAATTCCGAATAGAGTAAGAGCATTATGAAGAGCTAAAGAAAGTCCCACCCAATATTAAACCTAGATTTCAAGGAGTTTTCAACAGAAAGAATCTTCATTCTGTTTATTTCTCTACTATGGACGGGTATTTTTATATAATTCGGTTCTGTCAACCTACAGAGTCACGGTTTCGTTTTAAATGGCCCGATCTGTATATAAAAATAGTTTTTCATTTCCCTCTGTATGTAAATGTATGAGAATTATGCACTTCGATTTTTGAACAGTGTAGTTAGATCGCAATCAACGAATCTGAAGATTCAATCAACAAACCTCCTATGACGCCCATTAAACAACTTTCCAGATTCTCTCATCTCGTCTGGGATCGAAATAAAGTATGCAATCATTTTTTATGACTTCATTAATGATTAACGTTCTGTAATTATCCGAAAAAATTGCATCAACACACGAGCCGAACAACTGTAGGAAAATTATGAACGTTCGAAATGGATGTTTATGATTTTAGCCGAGTTTAATTGTTATTGACATTGAAATTTTACTCTGCTGACTCGTCGAAACATCTTTTTTCGTGAGATTGCTGTTGCCAGGAGTACGCGAAGGTTATTTATGTGCTATTGACTTGTGTGAGCTAAAGAAATTTTTGGATCGAATGAGAATTACAATCCCAATAAGTCATACACCGTTTATTTTTTATTCGAGGTAGGCATATTATCGAAGTGCCATTAAATCAGCTATCAAATGACGTGAAGTGGGTGTGCCTTTCGAAATAAGAAAGTAGAAGGGTTGCTTCTGGTATAGCTAAAAGTTGCAGAGGTAGACCTATATGTGATACATATTCTAAAAGAGAACCCTTCTACTATCAAATCTTGAAATTTCACCGAGCTCTGTACAATCGTTCGATCATGACGATTTTTTTTTTAACTGACCATATCGGAATTTTTTTGAAGGTCTTCTTTCGACACGCGCATCTCCCAGAAAAATCATGGTAGAACTAAATGTGACTCCTTCTTTTTGGGAGACGAATATTGAAGTATGAGCTCGGAAGAAAAATCATTTTGTACCTACTCATAAAAAATATCTTCTTCTAATAAAATAAGAAATGAATTTCGAAATACGATTCCTAGCTCAAGTCGATACCGTGCTCCATCACTGTTTGAAAGAAGGCTCGTGAACGTCCGATTCAGAATGCTTTCTTCTTATCCGCACAATTTTCCCATTCATATCCAGGCGTCACGTACCATATGATGGACAACGCTGTTGTGGTTGATTTGAATCTGACAGCGTATGGTTTTTAGATTAAGATTGTGGAAGTTCTATTGCATAATACTTTGCGGTCTGCGTCCTTGAATTCTAATTGTACAGGCTCGTTTTTATTTGTTGCTGTGTTTTTATGTGAAATCTACCTGTCTCTGGAACGATCTAACCCTAATAAAGGGTTCTAATGAAATATCTCTTTCCCAAAAATAAAGAACACAATGTCAAAATGATTTTTTTTTTAATCTTTTAATAATACGGTACCAATGCAATTTTGCATAAGTCTTCGAATCGGTACTCCACTAATATCCACTGAGTCAATTCTTTTGTATAGGTATCCCTTTTCAATATTGAGAAGAAAATTAAAGACGCATATTTCTAGCTCATGGTTGAAAGTTACAGTGATTACAGATGATTCTTGCTTAATTTTTTTCTAACTTCTATCACTTTACAGTCCTTCCCCGTCTCTGAGGCCCAAGTCGGCGGCAGCAGAAGAACCACCTCAAGAGCAACGCACAGAAGATTATTCGGGGGGATCTCACGGGGGATCCATTGCCAGCGGAAGTTCCGGCTTTGGAAGCTTGCCAAAGAAACGACCAGCGCTGTTGTCTTCAGGTGAGCATTTTTATGAAGAGGCGCTTAGGAGACAAAGCATTTTAGCTTTTGCAGCTTTCGTTTTCGTGATCCTTCCCTCAAATCGACGAATGAATATGAATTTCACGTCAAAAGTTTAAGAATATTGAATTTATCAGTGTTTTCTCTTCAGAAATACCCAATTTACTTTTGAAATATTTCCTCGGCATGCATAATTACCTATTGGAAATATTTCAAGCATGGAATCCTGAGTCAAAAGATGAAGATATAATCCAAAAATAAACTATGTCCCTCTCCTGATTTACAAGATGTTTTATTTGAAAACTATTTTTGGCTAGTATTTCGAAACTGCCTGAACCATCCTTGTCATATTTAGCAGAGTGTAGTTACTATAAACCTCACAAAATTATGTCAGCCAATCTTTACTTGCTACTACCTACGTACGACAAGGGCATGTGACAGTTTAATCCCTCCCAATTTCTACGCCACTGCCGGAATTGCATCTTTGCAACAATTTTTGATTCGCCACTACTTCCTACGTAAATGACGTTCTCTTTTTTCATAGTGTTAAAATCCAGAGATCTTTAAAGAACATAAATATGCACAATTATTTTTATTTAAATGCGTACTTGATCAGAATTTCGAATTTATCAGAATTGAGAAATAACCGTTTGAATAGTCAAGACAGGAAATTAGAATTTTAGAATTCATTGACGTACGAGGGGACGTCTTCATTTATTCCCCAATTTATTATTATCCCAATTCAGGATGTTTTTCACGCTCTGAAATCGTTTTTCAAAAATTCGAAAGGCACAATGTTTATGGTTTCGAACGATGTCGGAATCCTGAATTGAAAACTGAATTGAAACTGAAGATATTCCAATCAAAATTCAAAACGAACAAATTCTTCTAAAATGAGGGTGCACCTTCGTTACACCCCACCTGCGTGGAGAGAAAAATTCAATCCACGATAAAAATAGGGAACAGTCGTTCGGACTCCAAACACATGTGTTCTGTCCCCGCAAGTTAAATCCTGGCAGAAAATTGTCGCAAACTTCACTTTTTCCATAATTGATATGCCCTTCGTCGTTTGATACTATTTTGAGCTTTTTAGCAATTTTAAGGACTAATTATCTAATTTGCCTGGGCTATACTAGGAGTCGACGGAAATAGCATTGGAGGTAAAGTTTACCTTCCCCACACAACTAACCGTCAGCTGATTTTGACAATTGGTTACAGTGCCTCATTATAGATCCCAAGATCCCCTTCAAAATTTAATTGGTACCTAGTCAACTTCTTGTATCGTTGACGTTTGATGGATCGAACATCGGGCGTGGAACAAGATAAACGAAAGTGATAATTGCAAATCAGCAACGCATTTTCTTTCGGCGCTTTCCATGAATGAAGTCGATTCAACAATTCCATCGGAAGACCCGTTCAATCGTGCGGTTTGAATTAATCATTACCCATTCCATTGACGATTGTATAATAGTCGGAGTCCGCAGAAACGGAATATCGAATTAGATCGGCGGTATTGTTCGCTGAATTGAAACAAATCGGTCGGCGTTTCCTGTACGAATCGACCGATAGTTTCGCGATTTCTGATGGGTTTTTGTGCGATTTTATCGTCCCGTGTAGCGTTACGACAGGTCGGGGGAGAAATCGGAGATGGTTACGGAATGGACGTTTGAATTTTGATGGATCTATGTAGAGCGAAATCGCGAGCGATGATGTAGGCAGGAAAATATTCGGGGTAGATAAGGATGCAAAAATATAACATCATCGTTGAGCAATTTCTACGAGCAACAAACGCTCTATTTATAATGAAATTGTTTTTCAACTTCGCATATGTTTACTTTGCTTATTAGTTGAATTGGTCACATGAAATATTTGGAAACTGGTAAAAAACCTAAAAAGCTGAAACGCACTAAAGTAATATCTTCGGTATTTCACATTTTTTTATGAATACTCGAACAGGTCAATTTTTATTTCATATTTCTCAACTTTTAATGATAAACTGCTCGTTCAAAATTCAGTATATCGTTGTTTTCCAAAAATGCATATTTTACGTATCATCATTACACCCCATTAAAATTTTAAGGACATTTTTCTCACGCTCCCGTCTTCCTGATCGAATTTCGTGAAGAATGTGGGACGTGGTCCCTCAATTTCTGGCAGCTTCTGGGAAAAATTAACTTTTTCTGGATGATAATGCTCTGCACACAGATCTTATTAGGTGATCACTGCTAGAGAAAAGTAGGGTTTTCTACGCCTAGCATCACCTCCTAGTCCTTCTGACCTAAATCCAATAGAGCACGCTTTGATCCAATTGAAATCGATGTCCGCAGACTTGAGATAATTTAATGATAAAAAATCAAAAAGTATCGGTGAAATTTGAAGAATTGGGTATATTGGCTGAATACATCTCTGTTTATAAGATCCACAGATGTGTAGTGCCACAGATTTAGCTGGTTATTCTTATAATTTTGTTTTTCCAGGGGTGATTATGAAAACTTAAAATGGCTATATATTTTTATCAGGGCCGAATCGGGAAAAATGGTATAAGAAAAAAGTGTTTCTTTTGACCTCAAGAAGCTATTGTTGAAATATTTGTACGATTCAAAGACGCACCCTCAATAAAAGATGAGTATTTGACTTTTATATATATTTTATTTGACTTGAAGTCAAAAGAAACACATTTTTCCTTCGCCATTTCATTTTCGATTCTGTCTAGATAAAAAGATATAGAAATTTTAAGTTCTCACAACGAGCTCTGCCCCCCCTTAGAAAAATAAAATTTCCTTCAGAACAACAAGCTGAATCTATGACATTACACATATTATGTGGATCTTTTTAACAGAGCTGCATTTAGCCAAAGTGCTCAGTTGTTCGAATTTCACTGTAATTTTTCATTTTTGTGATCATGTATTTGTTAGTGAGCTTTGAACTTACTCTAAGAGTTAGATTGTTGTAATATCTGGTAGTTTTATTGTATTAAGTGGCCATAATGCGGAAACTTGAAGATATAGGTGGAATTTTGTGTTGGGAAAAGATTCATCACTTCAAGGATATTCCGAAAATCATTTTATTGTGAAATATAACTGAAATTTTTTTTTCATTTTCAACAACTTTGTCTTTTTAACCGAGCCGAAATTAAAAAAAGATTTGTTTCCTTTGACCTCAAAAATATTCTGTTAATATTTGTAGAACTCAAAGAATCACCCTGTGAGTGCTGGCCTTGACCTAGATAATTGGCTAAGGCCGGTAAAGGGTATTTCGAAGATTGCTTCGATGAGGGTGGGAAAGTCTTATTAAATAGGGTATGTCCAGAAATTCCGCTCAACACCTATCAGTGGATATCATGCATCGGACAAAAGAGTAGTTAAATGTCTTCACGCGGGAGCACTCCCTTATTTCAAGAGTTTCCTCCATTCTCTTCATTACCTCTTCATCTTTCAGAGCTGGTTATTGGTCAGACCTTGTCCGAGAATAATATTCCCGTAACCGTGGCTTCAGACTGCAGCGAGCCCATCCAAATACCCGTCGACCACGAGGAGATACCTCTGGGAGAGCCCGGACATTCCAGAAACTCCTCGAACACCAGCCAACTGTCGAAAGCCTCTGGATACAGCAGTATTCATTCTCACTCCCACAGTCGACAGTCCAGCTCTGGAGACTCCGGACACATCAGGTAATTATCCAACTGGGACTAAGAGGAGATGGCCGTGATCTCAGTTCACGGAATTTTTTTAATTTTTTTTTTTTTACAATCGAATCGATTTCTTTTCATGGTTTGTATTTAATGAGATGGTGGAAGATGTTAAGGGGAAAAATCGAGTAATTTCATGAATCGGAGGATTTCCGGATTATAAAAAGAACAGAGACAGAGCAACAGATTCAAACTTCGATCTAGTTCAGCAAAAAAGTTCTATTCTGACCGAATTACATGGGGTGTATTTTAATGTATGAAATGGTATTTTCACTGTCCTAACTCAACCTAAAATTCTAACCTAACCTCAAAAGTATTCAGTTTTATTTTCACACAGAATCGATCAATTATTCAGATTTCTCCCAATAAATTAACTCAAACTTCAATTTGTTGAGTTCTGTGGGGAAAATAGTTAACGGACAAAAAGTGTCTGCGGACGAAATATGTTCACATGTTGAGATACCTTGATACTGAAACTGATTCTAAACGGCATTGGCCTTGGTAACCTAGAACTGCGCTACGTTGTCTCTTAAAACGAAATTACTCTGATTTTTCCCCTTTAACGCAATGATATAAGGGGCTCATGCATGCGTTCTCACTTTTTTCTTTACTTAGGAATCTCCATTCGTCCCTAAGGATAGCGTCTTTCTATAAATCAGCCTTGAACTCCTCCAAATTCACCAGAACCCAAAGTATCCCCACCAGAATCTCCTCCAGCTATCCCCACCCACCCGGCGCCGTTCCTAACGGTCCTGAACCCTCCCAGGACGCCGGCAAGACGAGCAAAGTTCCCTCCATAGAACTGAACCCGGACGAGTCGATATACTCGACCCCCAAGGGTTCCCTGAATAAGCAGACGAGTAACATGAGCAGCTCGAGCAACGAGGAGTACAAGACCCCGGAGGGGGGTCTGGACAACAGGGACGTCTTCTCGCAGAACTTCAACGAGTTGCAGAAGTCGTTCTCGACGACCGCGGTCGAGTTTCAGAGGATGAAACACAAGGAGTTCGTATCGACGAAGAACGCGTTGAATTCGAAGGCGCCAGAGGGTGGCGGCGATGCGCACGCGGTGATGCGTTCCAAGAGCGACTACGCTCTCAGTCCCATCACCTCGAAGTCCACCTGGTGGGCCAATAGGATCCCGGAGAGCCTTTACGCGTTCTTGACTCCGAGTCCGAAGAGGAAAAATATGATTTACTCGACGCCGACCAGGCCGGTCACCGTTTCCAACCCCTTCAAGATTTCCCCCGTCCCCCTGACCAAACAACCCTTCCATACCATATCCTTGAATTCCCTGCAGAATGGAGCTGCTTCTTCTGGGGAAGCCGGTGGTCAACGGCTTGGTGTCCAGTCAGTGAAGAGGTAGGAATAGTAGAGGTTTTGGTTTCGGTTCTTTGGGTTTTTTCTTTCTGTTTTCATCTTGGGGTTCCACTAACTTGATGATAAGCTGATAATAATATCACATGGCCTATAAAACATAAATTACTTCTGATAAATGAGCCATTATTCATATACACAAAACAAAAATATAGTTACAAGGATTGAAAATATTGAGACCAAAAATTGATTAGTATTTAAAAAATTGAAAAAGGTATTCATTGATAAATTAGAAGAAATACACCCCCTTTTAATTTATTTAAATAAATAAATAAATAATATTGAGAAACACAAAAATTGCAATTGAAAAAATACATATTTGAATTGAAAAAATATATATAGATATGAAAAATATTATTATCTACATTGAGAAGTATATTCACACTTTTATTCAACCCTGGATTATGTATTTTCGGTGTTATATGTGATATTATTTTCAGTTCTTTTCTCTTTCCTTTTCTTCTTCTCCTCGTTTCATGCTTCAAACGACTTTTCAGACCTGGCATTGGGCTTCGAATAAAATCGTACGTATTGATTCTCATTCATTTCAGACTCACATCTTGAAGACCTTTGAAAAGGTTGGTTCACATAAATACTACATATTCAAAGTGTTTGTTTCTTTGGAATATACCTACTTTTTATATCGAGCTGCATGTCCTTCGGGTATTTTATTGCTTAGCTAACGTATCGATTAAACTCAGTTTACCCTGATTCTGAAGACATAATTGCTATGTTTTTTCATTTGCTGCAGTACCGAGCAGTGAATAACACTAATGGCTCGTTCAATGCCGAAGTATTGGTTTTACATCACAGTTTTCACAATACGAAACATAATAACTTCAAAATCTGGTGATTTTTTTTTAGGTTATGTGGAGCTGGACAGTTATTTACGATTATAACCTTACTTTCTATATCAAATAGGTACCAACTCTAATTGCTCTATATTTTTTAGATGTATTAACTGTTCAGCTATAAATATCCTGAAAATATAACTGAGTGATACTTCAACTTGACATTCCACGTTTATTGCGAACGAGCCATTATGGACTGATGCAAGTTTGAACCAACGAACAAAGCAGGCTCAACGTTAAGGCTAACTTATTTCTCTGGTTTCTGTTGCATTTGTCATAGAAATAATAGAAGTAAGACTTAACCATTTAACGTTAGTTCTGTCTTGAATTCATAAGGCAAACAGGCATGAGAATTCCTTTATTATGTTTTGCACGACTTCATTAGTAAACTAAAATTTTGCATTTCGATGTTTTTGGTGGAATTTGATGATACTCATCGAAAAAACAATTTTTTTTTACCAAAATTTGACATAATGTTTTTCCAGGTTATCTGAAATCCCATATTGCTCATGAAGTTGTACCATTGTATGTGGATTATGAGTGTGATATTTAAGTAACTCTTGAGTTGTTCCCCTCCACACTCTCAATTAATTTTTCATATTGATGTTTATTCCCATAGTTCATAACATTTCGATGTGATATTTTCCATTTCATTTTGTCTTTGTCAGAAAGAAGAAATTTGTGTGGTTTTCAGGCAGCACCGTAAGTTGCTAGATGGCGGCAGTGCAGGGGGTAAGCTAGCACCTGTGGCTATAAGTCCGGACGAGGCTATAGCCCCAGCCCCTCCGTCACAGAACGAATGCGCAGCACAAAACTGTCAGGTCACAGTGCGTCGTCCTAGTGTCACTACGTTAGTTCGATTTTTTGTGTCTTCTGTGTGCTATGACGATTTTTCTGCATTTTTTTTTGTCGTTTTCCGGCCCGTATTGTGTCCCCTTTTCTGAATGCTCGTTGAAATCGATGTTGTAGAGTGATTTGGACTCCTAACAGCAACTTCACAGTAAAATCAGAACTTTCCAGCTATTTTATTATGCTTAGCTCTGCTTTTATTTCATTTGGTGCTGCTTCCAATTTTTATATTTCTTTATCATTTCTGAATGCTTTCGTTTAAACTAGCTGTTTGTTGAAAATTCGAAAAATCCCGTATATCCCGATAATACTTAGATTTAGGTACCTATAGGGTGTCAAACGTTCTAAGATAAAGATTTCTTCGTCATCCAAAACTCTAAGTTAAAATACAGGGTGTCGTATTTGCAAAAAAAGATGTTTTTCGTGATGAGCACTCTCTCTAAGTCGGAGCCAATTTTGAACTTTCCGAAAAATATTATGATGAACTTAGACAAAATGTAGGATCTAGAGATTATTCTTTGAGGGTGGTACAACTTGCAACGCGGTAACTATTATTAGTAGTTCAAATAACCCGGAGTTAAAATTTCATGGAGAATCTAAACATGTGTTTAAATGAAAGTTTGGCTATACTTCCGGTGTAACAGTGTCCAAAAAGTTTAGATTTAAATTCACACATCTCTCATAATCTCATTCAGATTCCCGTATGTCTAGTCTAATGTGACACACCCTTTATAGGTGTTATACATACATATTGACTGCGTTTGAATAAGAGTACCGAGAAATTTTTTATTTTATACTTACCGTTTTTGGTAACTTTTTATAGAATAGTCACTACAGTTGAAACTAATCTTGTACGCTGAAATCATTTACCTCAATTCAAATTATAGAATAATAACCAGTTTTTTTATTAGCTTGAATAAATTATCTATTCAGAGGTATTCATAATTTTTTACTATACGTGTCGAAGGCAGAGTTCCAATCATTGCTTAGTTAATTTTGTCTAATTCTAAGGGTGGGTTCATGCCACTCACCCATAAATAGGACCTCACTGTCAGTTCTTAATTCAACCGCAATAATTCCTATAACACTCTACGCAATCAGCATCTTTGCTTCATTTCAATTTATTAAATATTGTCACGGTCTTCGACCATCAGTATCTCTCACTCTTCCTGCACTCTAGCCATCATTAGAACCTTCTCCAACTCTCTTCCCTCGATGATACTAAAAAAGATCGGTCGTTTTCTTCAAGGAACCCAAGTTCCAGCAGCTTAGCCCTATCGGAAACCGGATCCTTGGACAGGGCTAAGGCTGCGTTCGAGAGACGAAAGAAGAACCAGCTTCTGGACTCGGACGCTGTACCGGTGGCTGGCAGGGTCGAAAATACCAGAGTAAACCCTGACCACCTCATCGAGGACCTCCTCAAGAACACGAATCTCGAACCAGCGGACGACGAAGCCGAAAGTGAGTTGTAAACCTATCTCTTTTTCACAGGAGTAGAAGCCTAGAATGGGCAGAAGAAGCTATCATACACTCACTTTCAAAAGTCCTGCACCCCCTAATTATTAAGGCTATCTCAAACTTTGAAAACAAAATTATACCCTCGGGTTCAAGGATAATGAAAGGCTTTTACAGAAATAAAATGAAATCAATTTCATTTCATAGAATTATGAAGTTGAAACAACAAATACAAATTAGGAATCAAAAATTGCAAAAACAAAAATTAAATTTGAACGGAAAATTATAAGTTAATTAATAAAAGAGCAAACTAATATGCAGTATTCGAGCCTCTGCTGCTTAGCAATGCATTCACTCGTCTAGGCATTCCAAAAATTAAATTATTGATTATTTCCTGCGGAATATTCATCCATTCCTTGGTAACAGCTACAATAAGTTCTTGTGAATTTCGTGGTGGATTATTTCGACGGAAAACGGCTCTGGAGGCATGATCCCATATATGCACTATAGGATTTATGTCAGGAGACATCGCGGGCCATTCTAATCTGATAATGTTTTGGTTTTCCAGGGCTTCTTGAACACCTCTTGTGCGATGTGGCCTGGCATTATCGTCCATAAAGATAAATTGAGCCTCTAATTCATTACCCATGGGTATAATTACAGGATTTATGATATTTTCGAGGCAATATGCACCAGTCATCGTCCCGGATATGTGAATTAGTGGCGTTCTTCTTCCAAACATTTTGCCTCCCCAAAACATTTCAGTGCCACCGCGAAAAGGAGCAACTTGAATAGCTCTCTCAGGTCTATTTCGACATCCTGGTTCCCTCCAAACTCTTAAGCGGTAGTCATCACTTACTAACCCAAACCGTGACTCATCTGTAAATAGCACATTCCTCCATTCTTCTAAATGCCAGTTTTGATGAGCTCGCGACCACTGCAGACGAGCGGTTCGGTGACGAACAGTTAATAAACGAACTCTTAGAGGCCTTTTGGACCGCAATCCTGATGTTAAAATTCTTCTACGAATTGTAGCACATGAAATTACACGGTTGTGGGCTCTTTGGAATTCCGACCTGAGTGTTGGTACCGTCACTGACCTATTTCTACGGGCTGATTGGGCAATATACCGATCTTCCCGAATCGTGGTAACACGAGGACGACCATTTCGAGGTCTTCTATGCACTCCACCAGTTTCCTCATAGCGCCTAATCGTTTTACTAACCGTGCTTCGAATAATGTTCAGTCTATTGGCTATCTGATGGCGTGAGAGCCCTTCTTGCCAGAGAGCAATAATTCTTGTTCTGTCAAACTCAGACAACTCGTTTCTGGGCATATTACACAGTTTTTGAACTAACCGGTACTCAAAACGAAAAACTACTGATCCGCAGAAAGGCACACATTTGACAAAATCGATATTTAAACACAAGAACATTTTTTGTTTCGTAATGTTATCGTTTTATTTGGTGGTCAACAAGTTTCTGTTGTTGTCAGTAACAATTTGTTGTGAATCTTGATTATTTTATCTCCACTACAGGGGGGGTGCAAAACTTTTGAAAGTGAGTGTATTTGCATGTGATCAGACGTCCAAATTCTTAATGTCAATCGAATGAGGGAAAATTAACGATTTTTTAACTTTTCAGCTTCTGGACTCCAGTTATTCATAGCCAAAGACGGAACTGCTGCTTTAGGTAATCACGAGGTGAAGTCACAAATGTCAACCGGCGTACAACTATTCAAACAAGTTGTCATGGACGACAACAGGTAGCCTATATAGAATCTATTTTTCTATGTGTAATTTCTAATGTGGAATACATGGTGGATGAATGTTCAGATCTGTCCCGGAATATCGGTTATCGTTACCATTTTACGCTTTGTTATCAACTCTTATACGTACTTTTTTTCAAACTATTAATTATTTTTCATTATGACGATTTAAATGTTTCATGTTAAAATATTTTCGACAATACATAATTGACCCCTAAGACACTCCAAAATCCTATTTAATTTATTTTATCTTGGGACATGATTGTTGTAGATAGACATTTTCTGTCAAACTCATCCACATATATCCATACCTTGGAGAAAAAGAGAGAATTTCGCTGGAAGAAATATCGTTGTATATTTCTATTCGAGCCCAAATCATTTCTCTTTTCTTGATGTACAAAGAGTTTTGTTTGAGATTATCACTATGTACAGTATTAAATATTGATTTGAGATTTTAGGATATACATTTCGTTGTTATAGAAGGCTTTTCAAAAAAGGATATAGATTCGTTGTTCGACTATCGAGAATTTTGCAAATCCAGTTGTTGAGTAACTAGTGGAATAAAACATCACGAAAGGTTATGTGATGCTTATATCGAGCGACAATATTATTTATTGTAAATTATTCTCTCTTGTATTATATTGTGTATTATTTTAATGGTTTTTAACGTATGTAATATCATGCTATTTGTCTTAAGTTATACATTGTATATATGGTTAAAAGAGAAATAAAATTTAGGTTCAACGATCTCTTCTTTTATTCAACATCTAGTCTGGCACCTGACAGACGTCCAACGTTAACGTAATTTCCATTGAAATTTAGCGTACGTTCAATGTTTGAGAATTGGAAAACATCTGCAACTTCGGTTGAAATTTCGAAATTGCGGGGTCAACGGTATGATGGACATTTCATAACGCCCATAACTTCCCTCAGTGGTGGTTCAGTGTGTTTTTGGGGAGACATTTGTTTTAATAATGGTCGCCCTGATCTTATTAACATCATTCACACAATCATGACAGCGGCAGAGTATTCGATTTGATTGTAGAACTTATTGTATATTCCTTCGTAGTAGCCATTGGCGACTATTTTATGTTAATCAAGCCAGAAAAATCAACTACGCATAGAAATGCACGGCATTAATCGAATTGATTAGCCTGCTCTCTCTCCAGACTAAAAGTGCATTGTATATGTCTGGTCTGCAGTGTCATATCAATTACACCACTAACCTGACCCACTGCAGACATCTCAACCATGCATTTCGATTCGTTCACAAAAATATATTAACGAACGGAATTCTTGTGACACCCTGTATATATTTAGTGCGGCAGAGCACTAACGATTTTCTTTATTCGAATGATAGTAACAAAGAATGGAATTCGTTCTCTTTAATATAGTTTGTTTATTGATCCTTCAAAAAAAGTCCCTGCATGGATTTGAACTTCCTAGAAAAATTCGGAGTACGCTAAATCTACTTAGGTTAGGACTATAGATCACTTAGTAAAAAGTTGCAGAAAATATAAATTTCAGGGTGTTTTCGAAGAAATTCATTCGTTGACCAATTCATTTTTGAGATGTCTTGCTAATTTCAAAATTTTTCAATGAGAAATGTAAAATTCAATATCCCTACCGGTTTTCAGATTATTCTCACTTCGTCAACCATCATGGTAGAAAGAAGGGGTAAGAAGTTTTTGGATTTTGTCCTATGAAGAAGATTTCCTTCAATATAATAATTTCAGCTTATTCACTACACGCGAATTCATTGCATTTTACTTATATCTATGGGCAGAGAGAGTTTTTTCTGAGGTTTTTATCTCTGTTTTCATGTATCATACAAAGATATGTATGGTACCCCGTTGACATTTTTCCTTTACTTACACTGAGATCTGGAATGGGGAACAGGTTCTAGGATCTTTTTTTTGCCATTTCTTTACACCCGCTTCATTGTTTTTGGATTGTGAAAGTTTGTATCACTCTATTTCAAAAGAATACATATTTTTCATCAATTTTCAATAAATTTTTTCTTTTTTCCGTATTGATTATTTTGTTTTGTATCTTTTTGTATTATTTCGCTTCTAATATTATTACTCATTTTTATAATCTCACAGGAGACCTCTTTTACCTTTCCTCTAGTGTCTAGTGAAATGATAAGAGTGTCTTAAATGTTTTACTCCATTTGCAATTTGATTGCTCTCACAAGTTAAAAATATCAACAAACAATGAGACATATTCTACGTAGAATGTTTCCTGGTGGTGTCGGTAAAGTATCTTTGAATATCCTTCAATGAATAAATCATTCGCTTTGAAATTGAATTATGGTTCAATACAAGATTTAACGCTCAAACAAACTGGAGTTAATATTCCGCATTATGCAACAAAGATCATTCATTAACACACTTCAATTACTTTATGAAGTGAACTTTCACCATTCGCGTTGATTCAATCTTTGGAATTAGTGGAAATGCTCTAATCCGTTTGCAAATTTCTTGATATAGTTAATAATCAATAAACAAGAATCAATAGCTAGCTGTGGGCTGAATATTCAGACACTCATATTCTGGTTATGGACCTTTCATAACCCTGGTTATGGACCCTTTATAAAACACAATAAGAATACGATGGAAAATTTAATTTCACGAAATTGAAACTGCCTAAAAAATTTTATTGTTTTATATACACGTGTTTAAAACGAATAATTTTTTTTGGTAGTCCCAATTTTGTAAAATAAAATTTTCCATCGTATAATTTTATTGCGTTTCCGTAGCTCAACAATTGGTCAAGTTTGCTCAAATGAGTCATTGTACTCGAACATTAATCGGCCTTCCACCGTATTCAACGTCTTCGTCCCAGTGAATATGCGTACCTAAAAAAAATTCTTATCATTTCCCACCAAAATCGAACTCCCTTCCAGACGTGGTACATATTAAGGAGGTAAACATACACGCATCGCTTAAGATTTCATTTCACCACCAATCGCTCAAATCGCGGCTGTGTTTATGCTCAAACTTCGAGTTTCAGCCGGTGGTCTTTTTGACGAAAATGTACGCATCTCTGTTTTTTTGTCAACTGGGGATTTTTCTCTCGGTTGTGAACGCGTTCAGTGAGAAATTGAGTGGAGAATCGGTTCTGTACGGCATCGCATCTTTAACGGAAAATTTCGAAAAAGATGAAATGACCACTTGTTCTGGTGAACTTAATGTCCTCTACAGGGCTGTGGAGGAACGGCATGTATGGGCTTTGAAAGGTGAGGACTGGGTAGATTGAATACCCTTAACGACATCTTTGTAAAAAAGTTACAAAGCTATGTTTTTTATGCCAGATATTACAAGATTTCGATGTAGTTTTATTTTGGGACAAATTCTTCCTTTTCAATTGCAATTTTATCAGAATAAAAATACTCGTTGATGGGAGAAAACCCTTT
This sequence comes from Coccinella septempunctata, assembly GCF_907165205.1. Classification (NCBI taxonomy): domain Eukaryota; kingdom Metazoa; phylum Arthropoda; class Insecta; order Coleoptera; family Coccinellidae; genus Coccinella; species Coccinella septempunctata. The sequence goes on from NC_058196.1 coordinate 22,697,889, forward strand.
CTTAACCACAAATGATAATGAATATATCTTATACACAGAGGGGTCCATTGAAAACGAAAACAGCGCAGCGGCTCTGTAGGTCAACAGAACCGAATTATTTAAATATGCCCAGACACGTCAATTTTTGATTCCAGGGGCACAACTTCTAAGATCAAATTCAAAACCGTATCTTTTCAACCCTTAGTGTTACAACCCCAACCCCTATATTTTGAATGGGGAAGATGGTGTTAGTGATACCTCATTTGAAAGGCCTTTCCATTCTGAGTCCAGCATATTTAATTTTCTTTCATTCAATGCATCGGTTTTCGAAATATTCACATTCAAATTTTGAACATCGTTGTTGGTTTCCCTTCAAGCATGCTGTGTAAATCAATTGAATTTTCACTCATTTATTCTGCAATTTCGATGTACGGCTCCCGCACTAATTTTTTTTTAAATTGAAGAAATTATTTCAATTTTTTCTGCTAATGGACAAACTATTTTTACCTTAATTGTCAATAAAATTAATTGATTCATATACGGCATGCCTAACGAAATGACCAATTCTGTTACAAAATTTAAACAATTTTCAGGGGTACGAAACTCTTTTCAACGGTTCAAAACTTTTGATTCGAAATACCTGAAAAATTCAGATTGTATACAGAGGGACAGTCTTTGACTCGTACAAATATTTTGACAGTACATTCTTGATGCAAAAGAATCACTTTTTAATTTCCTTCACCTTTTTTCCGGAATCGGCTCGGTTTAAAAGATACAGGCTGTTGAAAAACCATAAAATAACGGTTTCATCGAATGGAAGGTATTTCGGAATATATTTTTTCATTTATTTAATTAATCTTTTTCAAACCCAAGATAGCACCCACGTCTCCCAGTTTTCTCATCATGACCATTAAGTATCAGAAAAATACCAAAAATTCAAAGAACCCATATCTCAAGAATATTTGAACGTTGTGTAAAATAAAAGGATTCTTCATATTTTTTCGTTTAATGCGCCATTTTCGAGTAATTTGATGTTCAAAAAGTCAGAAATAAAAAAGTATTTGTGAAATTTGAAAAATTGCTTATATTTTCTGAATACAACGCTGTTTAAAAGATCCACAGATATGGTGTCACAGATTTAGCTAGTTATTCTGAAGGTTATTCTGTTTTTCCTGGGGTGGCACAGCTCATTATGAAAACTTAAAATGGCTATATCTTTTTATCAGGGCTGAATCGTTTCTTTTGACCTCAAGAGTCAAAGACTCACCATGTATAGGGGCAGGAGACATGGACTTTAGTTTCTCCCAAAATAATTCAGACGAACTACTGATATGATCAGTATCATACTGAAACATTAGAATAGGTATGATTTAAATTTATCATACCTACAACCCACACGCATGCTCATTAGCCTAATAATATTGTTATCAACAGAGACCAAAAGTTTTCGGAATTTTCCGACAATGAATTTTTTATTTCAATCTGCATCCAACCTCGAGAAACCCACGTTCATTCGAAATCACTTTGTTGTTTATTATATGTACCATAAACTCCAAGGGTTTTGGCACCACATAAAAATTGTCAAAACAAGCGATATGTACACCCATTAAGGTGTGAAAATACGAAATCTACGGCAAACATTCCCAAATTCTTACCATGAACTCATTCAAGAACACACATGGAACGATGGTAATGGTTTAATTTATTACTTTCTTCAGATATGCCATTAATTTTTATAAAGGCTTTTCTGAGAACACTCTCATCAAATGAGTTCATTCCATTACCATTCATCTTCGACAAAATTATGAAATTATGAAAGAAAAACTACAACCCACATATACATATATGTATATTTTAATGTTTTCTGTCAACGAAAAATAGGTTCAAGAAAGACAAATGGGTTGAATGAATATGTATGTTCCAATCCTTCGAATGAATCAACTTGGGTTTCATTTAGAACAATATAAAGCCTGAAACGAATTGTTATTGTAAAGGTAATCTACAGCTTCGAGCACATAGGCTAAGATAAAAAGAAATAAGAAATGCTGATTACATTCATTGCATGCAAAGATCTAATTCTGGCTTTTTGATATCCGAAAATATCATTCACCTTTTGTTCTAAAACTAATCTTAAGTTATCAATACCAAGTAACAAAGGTGGTAATAATGATATGTGTGTTGAAATCAGATCTGAATGAGTTTATTTTTAGATTTCATTGATTTCTGGGACATATAACGTGCAATAAAAGAAAAATTTCAGACATGGATCTGGCTCATTATCTGATGACACCTAGCGAACTAAATTAGGAACTGTTTATTCTGAGAAATTGTTTAATTTTGGTCCTACTTTTGCTTGTATTCCTCCTCTTGTAGTTCTGGATGCCAGTGGTCAACCGGAAACTGGGTTTCTTTACGGAAACAACCTGTGGCTGGGTGCTCGTACACATTGCCTGGACATACCCAACCAGAAACCCTTGGAGATCAACCATCAAAAAGTGGCACATCCACCACCAACTGCCTTCGATTATCCTCCCTTCTCCCTCAAATTCATCAAAGCATTCATCAAACACAACAACACCCTCCAGTTCCACACACAAATGCCCTTCGATGTGAGTACCCATGAGCCAGGAATGGAATAAAATTAGACTTGCATTTTGATTTCCTTCCAGTTCACCATCCAAGTAGGTTTATGCGTGCCAAGAAGTTGTTCCAACAGAGATCTGTTCCATTTGTTCAGGGTCTATTTGCAAGGACACTATTTGAATGTTCAGCAGCTGTATAATTTGAATTTGAACGTCGAGAGGGTGAAGACTCTGGAAGAGGATGCTGTATTCATCTTGTACTCGCCGAAATTCGTCTTATTGATGTGAGCTAGCCTTACTTTTAATTTTTCAGTTTTCACTTCAAGTTTTTCATCTTCCAGGGTAATTTTTGGTATGATTTTGGTACCCACTGTTCTTGGAACGATTTACGACATGAAGCAACACTACAGAGACAAGAAATACTTATTGTCGTTTCAGCAGAACATCGGAAAAATTAAAGAGAAAACGGGTAGACACAAAAATTTCATTGATCAACTTGTTCCTTGAATTTCGAATTTAGTTTCAGAGGTTGAGTTGGTGAAAGCTTCCCAGGAATCTCTGGGCGGGAGTGAATCGAGAACTTTGGAAATTCTGAAATGTTTCTCGTTGTATTCGAACGTAAAGACATTGTTGAGCGTTAGATTGTCGCCCGGCTCTATAACTTGCATACATGGCATTCGATTTTTCGGCATGTTATGGGTGTGCACCATACATTCTATTTTCTTTCAAGCTGATTACGTTAGAAATGTGCCGTATGCCTATAGGATTTCGGAGGATTTCGCTTCGCAGGTTATGAGCAATTCCACATACAGCGTGGATACCTTCTTGTTCATAAGGTGAGGATTGGAGTTTTCACAGCAATGAGTTGACACTTGGTTTTTCCGTTTATTCATACACTTCACAGATATTTTCCATATAGGTGTTTTTTTTGAAATTCCAGCCCCAAAAATTAAGAGCCCTTTCCTAAAATGATTCAGCTACGAGGTATTCCAACTGTAACAATGTCATCTTTTATAACTTTTCACACCATCAATATTTTTTCAAAAGCTGGGGGTAGGTAAGGTAGAAGTATGAAAAGAAAGGCTTATCAAAGATCGATCTTGTATTGACAAGTTATAGTGGGTGGTATATTTAACCGGAATACCCTGTATCATTATCCATATGGCCCAGATACACAACTTTCAACATATCAAGAATTTCAACGAAATATTTCAGTTCCTTCTAATTTTATCAACAAAAACGTGAAAAGGTTCCTGTTTTCGACACCCTGTAGATTAGATGTAGAGTAATACACGTCTAAAACTCTAGATATACATGAGACCACTACAATTTATATCCAAAATCTTCCATTCAGAATTCAAAAAGGTCTCGTTTCCATTTTATTCTAGCACACTGTATGTTCATTCATTCCTGCTAAAGAGGGTTTTAGAAAATTCGATGAAGTTTAAAACGTTGACTTTTCAGCGGATTCTTGTTGGCCTATCTATACTACAAAACGAAGAAAATGGTAGATGGACCTGTAAGTTATTCAGGGAAAATTTATGAATTTATCATGATGTTTTTACATCGAGTTGTCAGGTAAGTCAATTAATATGTTGATGGTTTTATTTAATTTAATGGTTAATAACAAATGAACTGACACATATTTCATCACCTGTTATGATGTAGGTATACCTAATGAATTAGACAATCAACAATTGAAGCGATTCATACAGAGGGTAAGTCTTTGGCTCGTACAAATATTCTAACAGTAGGTTCTTGAGGTCAGAAGAAACACTTTTTTCCTATACAATTTTTTCCAATTCGGCTCTGATAAAAAGATATAGTCATTTAAAGTTTTCATAATGAGATATGCCACCCCTGGAAAAACAAAATTACCTTCAGAATAACTAGCTAAATCTGTGACACTACACATCTGTGGATCTACAGAGTATTCAGTCAAAGTACCCAATTTTTAAAATTTCACAGATACTTTTTAATTTTTCAACATCAACTTAGTCGAAAACACGCATTATTCGAAAAAATATGAGAATACTTTTATTTTACAAAACATTCAAATATTCATTAGATAGCGTCCAACTTAGTTTCAAGAGTTGGGTCTTTGAATTTTTGGTATTTTTATGGTATGTAACGGGGTCATAATGAGAAAACTGGAAGACGTGTGGGTGATATCATGTGTTCGAAAAACATTAATCAAATGAATGAAAAATTATATTCCGAAATTAATTTGATTTGATAAAATCGTTTGTGAGATAGAACCAAAAATAACATTTTTATATGGTTTTTCAACAGCATGTATCTTTTTAACCGAGCCGATTAGGAAAAAATATGGTAAAAGAAAAAAGTGTCTCTTTTGACCCCAAGAAACTACTGCTTGAATATCTGTACAGATCAAAGAGTCACCCCGTATAAGTAGAGTAGGTCTGTACCGTCAGCACCATATTGATAATTTCTGGCCAAACTTTTATCCTTCTGAATATCCACAATCAAAATAATGATGGGTTTATGCAGCCTTCCTTAGAACTCGAATTAAGAACTAACGGCTGCATAAAGCCAACATCAATTCAAAGAATCACCTAGCATTTTTCAGAAAGAAAGTTTACCTACCTCTACTGCATGGCGAAAATGTCAAAATATGTTTTATTTCCACATAAACTGCAGAAATGGACAAAATGAAATATCTTTTTATAATATTTGATCCAACTTTATGAAAGCAACTTTCCGCCCATGTCTCATAGATTGTTCAGGTCAGTCCTCTAAAACTTGCCAGTACCCCCATCCCCCAAACTCATGGGGGGATGCGCCACTGCTCAGGGCAATAAATAATTCTTGATTTTTTGCTTTGTATGGGACTTGCTCCATGAGGTAGATTGCTCCAATTTCAAGAACAGCTCGAATCAGTTATTCTGTTTCCAAAAGTTCTGGGTTACTATTGCTTTTTGCCCCCAGCTTTTTGAGCTAAAAAAGAGCCCTTGTCCTTTTACTGGCTATTAACTTCTTTTTTTATCTGGGTACCGAATGAATTCAGTTATGTGTGTAAGTACCCTATTCTTTGATATACGCCAGGTATTTTTGGATCTAGCATTTGCTTACTCAGAGTATGGTACAGTTTCTTTGTCTTATAGAGAGTTTCATCTCGTTTTTCACCAAAAGGTACCTATATATGTATATGTTTTCAGACTAAGCCCTCCCTATATCATCGTAATACTAATAAGCGATGTGCTCTATACCTATTTGAGAAGGACATCATCGCTGGAAAGCAGCGAACAGCCAGACATTATGTGTGCTAGATACTGGTGGAGAAATCTTTTATATATCAATAACTTATTTCCAAGGAACGAAATGTGCCTTAGCTGGTCATGGTACTTATCATTGGACACGCAGGCTTTTGTAATCACATCGAGTTTGATTATAGTTTCTACATTGTGAGTTTATCGTTTTCCATTACCTCTATTAAAAACCCCGCAAATGGTGAAGATATAATTTTTTTGCAGTGCGTTCAAGACAGCCACAATGATTTTATTCTTCTTGATGTTATGTAGCATTCTCGTCACATCGTATAAATCATATTCGATTGGTTACATTCCCACGTGAGTATTACACAACAATCATCAGTTTTACAAATCCTCGAAGGAATTTCAACCATTTCGATAGTCCTTTTTACCTTTTTTTAAACCATGCGAACTGTTATTTCAGCATGGATGAGCAATTGATGCATTTGGATGATATTTACGATTTGCCATGGAATAGAATTGGCCCCTATCTAATAGGAGCGATAACTGGCTATTTGCTAGTTAAAAAATTGAAATTTCAACTCATCCTTGGAAAGGTATGTGAAGTGTTCCTTAAAAATCATTCTTAATCGCTTCAACTGATCGAAATATGTATCGATAATTGAGAATTATTCTACAATTTACAGCTTCCAAAAGCGATTTTATGGATAATTTTTCCCTCGATAAATTTATGGATACTTTTTGCTCTTCATACAAGGCAGCTATCGGTGGAATTTTCAGCAGTTTATATGGGAATTTCTAGGACCCTCTGGGGTGTTGGAATGGCATGGTTTTTGATAGCTTGTTGTACAGGAAATGGAAGTACGTTTCTTTGGATTCATAGGCATACACCTTGGAATAATATTGACCTTCGATTTTTTTTTCAGTTACCCTGAACAAATTCCTATCCTTCCGTGGCTGGATACCTTTAAGTAGGTTGACTTTTTGTGCGTATCTGCTGAACCCTCTCGTAGCTAACGCCATGTATATGGGGGCGGAGACCCCTATGTATGCATCTAAAGCAGGATTTGTAAGTTATTGATTTAGCTATTTTATTTGTAGGTGAATATCGTAAGGTAAATGTTAAAATATTAAATATCAATATTTTCAGGCTATCAATATTTTGGGAGTGACCTTATCGACGTTCTTTTGGGCCTTCGTTGTTTCGATTTTTTTCGAATCTCCTTTTATTCTACTAACGAAAATTTTACTTCGAAGGAGAGCGGAGAAACCTTCTAAAACTGAAATTTCCACTATCCCAGAGAAACCCTGAGCTGATTCCCAATTTTTAACTGTTAACTTCAAAGCTGTGATGTATTCTTGTGAGTTGAACTTCTATAGTAGCTGTAGCTTTACCTAATTTTAAATATTCAACTTTAGTCTGTATATTTTATTTATGTGAAATAAATATATTAGGTTTTTCGTATTATTTTTGAAGAAGAACTAACGTCACCAAAGATAACAACCCTTAAAAAAGACTCCCATCTTCCATTGAAAACGAAACAGCAACTTTGTAAGTTGGCAGAACCGAATTATACTTATGAAAACGATTGGACGTCAATTTTTGATTCCAGGCCAAATTATGTATTCGCCAAATAAATTGAGACGTTGAATAAGATTTGACTCTTGTTTCATTTATTGTTTATAGCGCCAGACAAAGTTTAAACTGAAATTAGAGTCAAAGTGAACAACAAATGGTATAGGAATTCTATCGCAGATGGACTATCAACTAGAAGTAAAAGTTTTTACATTTCACACAACATACTCCACTACTACCTACTGAAAATTCACAAATATTCTGACGAGTACAAATGTTGAGTTATATATATAAAACTATAATCTTTAGATACTAAAGGTACCTAGTAGTCATACTTAGAAAAAACTACCTACTGATATTACACTAAAAATGCCATAAAATATTCACAATTTCTTCTGAAGAGACCGCTTGATATATTCTCCCACTAACTTTTGAGGTCTCCTTTGCCATTCTTCCATTTGGTCCTTTGTGACCATAACCTGCAAATGAAGTGTAATTAAGAACGTTTACAATACTCATAGGTATACAACTCTGAAGTACTCATTGATCTGATACTAGAAAGTGTGGTACTGAACCATTGTAAGTAATGATGGTCCAGTCATCTACACTGTTCAAAAATTGAATTCAGCCTATATAGGCGGCTCTATCGTGTATATGTGTTTGTGTGTAGGTGTGTATGTGTGGGTGTGTGTGTGTTTTTGTGTATATGTGCTTGTGTGTGTAGGTGTGTATGGGTGCTTGTGAGTGTATGTGTGTTTTTCTGTGTAGGTGTGTGTGGGTGAGTGTGAGTGTATGTGTGTTTTTGGGTATATGTGTGTGTGGGGATGTGTGTGAGTGTGAGTATGTGGGCGCGTTTGCGATTCTAAAATATACGCCTCTCCATATGATAGGCACAGCAATACTGAAAAATTTTTTTCAGTGAAAAAGTAAATTTTCTCTCGAAAATCAACACAATTTTTGAGCAGCGTATTTCCTTTTCCCGTAGTTGGCGTCGACATCGAGTCTCGTACTTCAAATTTGATGGAATCTCATTGAACTTGAAAGAAGGATCGGGCTTTTATGTTCATTCTTACTTGGTCCCCTTGTAGTCTATCTATGAGGGTGGTGCAGACTATTGCAGCTCTAATACCGGTATGATGTGTGAGTGCGGCAAATACTGTTGCCTCCATTTCTATATTAACTACACCACGTTCTCTCAGTTGAGCGAGATATTCCATTTTTTCGTTCTCAGAATGGTCGCAGATTGCGCCATCAAGCCTTCCTTGACCTTGAATTTGAAAATATGCTTATCAGATTATGTGTTCTTAACTCAGTATTTATCGATACCTATACATAATTTGATAGCTATTGAATTAATAAGCTTATAAGCGAGCATTATTATAACCAGTGATTGCTGAATAGTTTTCGAGTTACTTATTGCAATAATTGCTGATGTCCCTGTCTTGTGATCTTATAAAATCTCACCACTGCGTGTGGTTTCTGACTTGGAATATTTCCCTATCTGAATCACTTGAAAAGCTGATGCCAAGAAACTAATTTTAAAAATTACCTTCATAGAAATCATTTGCACACATTGTGGTTCCTGTCACAGTTTCATAGGAATCATTTGGATCGACGCAACTTTTCAACTGCTCAATCAATTCCATATTGAAAGTAGCAGGACGCCTTACAATTTTTCCTAGAACGGCCTGAAAATAGCCCACTTCAAAAAACAGCGAATATTTGTTAATGGTTGAGAAATTCAATTTATAACACTTAATTTGGAGATATTCCATTTATTGAGGAATATAGGTATTCTTGAACTGTCTGGTTTTTTACCAAAAATCTGAAATCATCTGAATGAGAAGCACGACAATGTTTTTCCGAAGATTTTCCATCTGATATCTGATACCTGCTGAAGGATTATGACGTAGGCTACGAAACGTTACATTGAATATTGAATTATCATTCATGTCAGTTTAACATTATTGGTCAGCCAACATTGTTTGAAAAATTACTTCCGACAAATAGTGTACCTACAACTTTCAGCGCAGGATCAGAATTTATCATCTTTATTCTATGTATTCAGATACTTATTGTAGAGAAAACCCCTGAAAATTTTAGTAGTAGTAAGAGGCCAATGCTCGTTAAAATATTTTTCATGGGTTTTGTGTGAGTTTGTATTGCCATGACCAGCGCAATGTCGAGAACTTAATCCCGTCGAGCATATTTTGGACATACTTCGGAGAAACAATGAGGTGGGCATACATTTTGTTTCTCATTTCATATTTCTGTCTATAAAAAGGTTTTACTCACAACTTCATAGAAATGATTGCCTAAACCATCAACAGCATTGTCTGAAATAACGACAGTTCCACTTTCTACTCCTATTCCTCCGGACGTACCTATTCTGAATATTACTGGATCTTTAGCTTTAGCGTGATACAGTAATTTGATAATTTCATGTAATAAAATGCCGATAGAGGGTACACCCATTCCATGCTGAAAAAGGCTGCAAATTTCGCACAAGGATTCATTGAAAAGATTTTGCTTCAACATTTCCCATTCATTTTCCACTATAATTTTTTTATAACATAAATAAATGGGCAATGTTAAGAAATCTCTGTTCCAGTATATATAATTAATTAAATGTTTTACACTGCTCAAAAATTTAAGTGGAGTCCTTTTTGCAATTGAATCAAATTTTCACTATATTGCTGTACCTACAATCCGTTTGGACGTTTGCGTGGTACACATAAACAAAGTATGGTCCTCATTAATGGTCTAATTAAAAAAGGTGCATGATTTTTTATGTGTTCTGTGTGTGCGATCATGGCCATGATCCCGGGTTACTGAAACTCATATGTGTTGTGTTCAACGTGCGTTTGGAATTCTACCAGCTTGAACAATTTTGTCTGCTTGAACGAGGATTTAACTGAACAGAATAAGCTGCTAACAGCCTCCGGATTTCGCAAATGTAGTTAGTAGAGCATAGAATCGGTACCAGAGGAAGTGCTATATACTATGAGGTGAAAGAGCAAGAGCTACTAATCGTCGCACAGGATCGGCTAATAAGATCTAGAGAAAGCCCCACCCGATATTAAACCTTGATTTCAAGTTGTTTGGAACATAAGGAATCATTTTTGAGCCTGCAGACTGCATTAGGTAGAATCTTCATTTTGTCTGAAGCAGATTAACCGTATCTGGACACCTAACCCTATGTAGGAACCTTGTATGTATCAGTATATCAGTACAGAATCGTTTATTTCCTTTCATATATGTTTTATTACACGTGCGCAAATTATCCACTTAAATTTTCGAGCAGTGTAGAATAAAAAATGCGAAATTGGTTATAAGCTAATGCTGCGCGTTCGTTAGTTTTGACAGGCTGACGTCATGCCATCGCTCACATGGATAGATTATACGAATTGAACTGCTACTACTCAAAATTAAATTGAAGTCAAGTGATTCGATGAAGTATATGTGACTGAGTAAAATTGCTCACCCGAGTAATAAACGTAACCTTCATAAGATCACTCGTATATGACCTTCTTTACTCGTTGACACAAAATCAAGGACGTATAGCTTAAATTCACGGATTATACCGTTGGAAGTCATGGTGCATGGGTTGTCGTAGAGTTCCTAAGAACTAAGACCTAATTCACCTAATGCCCCTAATGGTGACTAAGAACTAATACCTGAGAAAGGGACCGCAATTGCATGGGCAGACGAAGATCGCACTCACCATGAGAAAGTAGCAATCTTATTGGTAGATGGCATTCACGTGATTCCAATTAGATTGGTTGCTTTCTTAGGCCTTATTTCTTAGTAAACCCACCGAAACATTCATGTATAACATTGAAGATTAAAAAAAAATCCAGTACAAATAATAACCGAATTCGAAATAAACATGACGATCGAAATAAACATGACGATCGAAATAAACATGACATGCTCTGGAAAAATGTGAAGAAAAATGCTGAGAATCCAAATTGGAATGTAGTCTCGTAAAGTGAGCCTGAAGGTGGGTCAAAAAGATTGAGTTGAACATAGGGCATTTATTTTTATTTTTTGAGCCTTTAGGTATAATACTTACACTTATAGATAAAACCGGTCCTACTTTGTACAAACTGAATCTGTAGTTTGTGATTTCAGAAATCACAGCACCTACTGGTAGTTTGTAATCGAGAACATCCATTATGTGGTATGCGAAGGTTTTCATACGTGAAGGTGTGCCGCCCATACAGACAAACTGCAAAAAACTCAGTTGGAATAGAAGGATTAAACCTGTTCAATGTTCAATTGAAAGTAAGGGAAGAAGAGCAGGGTTTTAAATTCAATTAGTACTTTAACATCGCCGAACATTTCCTCCAAATCATGAGATTTAGAGCCTAATGCCAAATGGTACAAGACGTCCTCGTCCATATTTCCAAGGTGTGGATTTTTTAATTGAACGGTTCTTTCGGAACATCTGTAAGAAATATTAGAAAAATTAGAGTGATTTTTCCCTATTTTCTATATATATTGAAAAATCTTTCAGATTTGTTTATTTCTCGCTATAGACGCTTTGATACACCACTTCACGTGTTTCGCTAAAGCAGTAGCATCTTCAGGTAAGATACTTGATCTGAACACTCTAAGTCTAAACAGTAGGTACTTAACAGATTTTTCCATGAGCGTACGAAGCTAGTGCTTGGGACCACGAAAACCTGCCAGGAAATGGGGGTTATCAAAAATGAATTGAGAGAATATGTATACAATGAAGCTGGTCTCTTTTCATCTAATTGGAAAAAAGGCCTTCGCCACTTATTTATGGGAATTCTACAAAGTTGGAGCAATAGATTTGTTCGCCGCTTGGGACCTCCATTTAAATTGACCCGCCACTGTATCTGAACAATTAAAAGCTTATTTTCCTTTACGAGGAGGGACTGAAATGGTGATTTTCTAATGTTTTCCGTAGAATATAGATTCATCGCGAAAAATCTTTTGAGCAAATAGTGAAAAATGCAACTTTATCAACTAAGATTTTGAAGTGTCAAAGGGTATACGTCCCCTGAGAATTTACTCATAGGCGTAGATTATATTGTTTATCACAAAATAATATATTTCATAATTCGGAAAAATTTGGAGATCAGTTGAAAACTTGATTGAAATAATGTGAATAATCAGTTTTGTTTTCATATTTTTGATATGAAAAAAAAAACTCACTCCGAATGTTCACCATCTGTATATACATTGCTCTCCATTCCGATGAAATGCACTTCACTATTGAATCTAAACTGCAACTTTATTCGAAGGAAATGGCATATATAAAACGGTGATTCGTGATTCATCTAATAGACCTAATCAATTTATTCTTATCAGATAAAATTATTCAGATCTCACACATCATGTGCCTACTACTAAACTATAACTGAAAACTCTGTATTGAATAGGTTAGGATTGGTTTCTGGTTTTATCATCCCATGGAATTGATTACTTATTTATAGTTTCATAAGAATTTAATCATTTTATCTAGGGAAAACGAGTATTGAAACACACCTTCACATTGAATGCGCCATCAGTTTGACTTAAAGGAAGGTAGAGTAGGAGGAAGGGTGTAAAATAGAAGAATAGGTGTAGAATGTGGTCAAGGCCATACTTAATCCTTACGGATTAGGTTCTCTTTTCTATATGACTTAACTAACAAAGCGGTTTGAAAATTTTTCTGATTATTGGACCTCCAAAGGTCCCATATGCAACCTATGCAATTTTGCTATACCTTATAACTTCTTTACTGTATCATAATCCATACGTGGTATAATACTTAGTACAATTAAAATTGTTTGTTTGTCTTTACATAATTCCTGAACAACGCATCCTTGCCAAACAATTTTTCCTGAATTGTTGGCTGAAAATGCTGAAATGTACCACTTGTCGTCTGTAGCCTCCATAGTACACTGGTCCTTTCAAAACACTAGTAGTGTGATTAAAGGTATAGAGAATTCAACTGCGAGTTCAAAAATTATACAACTTTGATAGGACGTGTGTTTTGACAGCAGCAGCACTTCGGATGTTACATACGATAAAAGGTACGTTTTAAGCCAATATGTGAAAAATTGCGTTGTTTAGGAGTGCTCTACGCCAATTAGTCATTTTGAGGACTATCTTTAGGTTTTAAAACGATTTTCAGCTTTTCCTAGACGACCTCAAGGCCAAAGCATAATTTAACTGGACTAATATGTAAGGTTGAATAAATATATGTAAATCTAAAACCGATTTGATTTTTCTCTTTGAGAACTACTATCGTTTCTCTCTTTTCTCAACTGCTTTTCATAAATGTTAGGTACTGGATATTCGAGAATAGCAAATAAAAGTTCTTCAAATAACTGCCAAAAATTTATTTCAATAGGCGACATCGATCAATTGGTTATATGCACATCAAATCATTTTACAAAATTGCATATAAAGTTATCGTTCACTGTAATCTTAAATTATATCATCAGTATCTAGCATTACGTTAACATTTTACAAATACATCAATGTTGTTTTACAACTTCGATTAGTGACATTTGCTCGTCAATGCTGATCATTATAAATATCTATTTTACTGATATTCAAGATGATTATGTATTTATTATTCATTAATTCTGTTTCTTGATAAAAATAATAATTTGTTCGCTCAATTATTTTTGAACCCTTTATTGATAGGAAATGCACTCCTTGACAATTGATAGGGATCATTTCTCTTCCTGGCTTTTGTAAGTGTGGCACATTAACATATACATGTGTTCTTTCAGGAAAAACATGGATATTTTGAGTTTTTTATCATATTCTTTTTTTACTTTTAATTGAGCTCTTGCTCGAGTCATGCCGAGAAGACTTTGAGCTCCTGTTCAACTTGACCAAATCATGAGGTGGAAATAGAAAGGGTTTTCCCAGCGAGAAGTGTCCAAGCAGTTGAATGTTTAGCAAAGTGTTGTATATCGAGCTTGGAATGGGTTCATCCGAAGGATAGCTTATGGTCATGAGAGAGATCGGCTGCGTAATACAACAGCTGCTCGAGATCGCCTTTTGGTCGTCAATGCTTGGGGAAACCCCACATATCCGACTCAATAGATAACAGAGAGTTGCAACAGTTCTTATTTCTAATCAGACTGTAAGACACTCTGACTGCACGTGGTTTGAGAACTCGTAAAAGGGCACAGCATCCCAGTTTGGATAGGAAGCAAAGTATGCCTACGGCAGGTTAATGCAGCTCTGACTAGATGCGAGCATGTCTAGGCAGAGACGTTTAGACAACTGTCCTCCCGAAAATAACCCATTTACAATCTGGAGCAGCTTTCTAACGCTTTATTTCTCAAAAATTCATAATGTCTCACCGAAAGTGTGCCTCAAAGAGAAGAATATCAATTAAACATACTCTAGTATGTGGTCAAAATGAATATTTTCAATAAATTGATCCCAATCAATTGTTGTGCAGGGTATTTTGAATTTTCACCTAACTAAAACGGAAACACCAACATAAAACTAATAAACTCAGGTCGAATTATTTTTGTATCTTTTCGAACACCGCAATGCAATGAAGCTTGTGAGAATGGATGATGACATCAATATTTTCACGAAGATATCAGGATATCGTTCAGATTTCAAAATATCGCGTTTTCTTATCAACAATATATCAACATTAGCAGTTTCAACAATTTGAATACGTAACATGTTACCGTGAATGATCACAATTGTTATATCGTTGTATTTATACCTACTATCCTATGTAAAATTCACTTATCAATTAACCGTATTGTCAGCTATATGGCTACACATATTTATAACATAAATAATTTAATTTTCTCGTAACAGAAGCTTGTACTACAACATAATCAACATAATTATTCCATTTTTGGATTAAAACATTTATTTCTCAACCATTATCCAACTCAACCCTCAAGAAAAATCTTCGGTTATGAAAAAACAAAAATCACAAAATAATTTTTATTAAAAAAAAATTTATAATACAAATAATATTACGTTGGAAGTTGAGTCAACAAGGTTTCTTGAAACGTAGGTCCAATAAATGTTGTCTAATAGAAATTCATTTCTTCGGACATTTATCGCCTAAAAAGGGAAGTTTTAAATAAATGTCACAATAACACAAAAACTAGCGAAGGAAAATGAAAGATAGTGAGAAAAGTGAAGATACAGTTGGAATAGCAGCAATGATATATTTAGCATACACCGTTGAAACGTGATGGAATCGTAATTTAGGATGATGATTTTCCTCATGTATTCATTTAGATTATACAAGCAACAATATTTGAAGAATATTCTCAGTTGAATTTTCATATTTAAAAATCTACGCAGTTTTGAAGCATACAGATTGAAAAGTTTGTTGTAAGTGTAGGGTTATCGTAAAAAATTTGGGATATGTTTGATACTTCCTTATAGTATATAAGTTTATATTGAAAAACTTTCAAGATATAGTTCAATTTGATCCTACTACTGTTCAATACGTTTCCGGAATGTTGAGTCCTACCAGAAATGCGATCGTAGTGATTATATTTACAGTTCTGAGAATATCAATAGGTCCTATATTAAGACGATGCTCGGCAAATGTTCAAAATAAACATGAAAAAGCATATTGTAGAACTAGCCATTTTTTTTCGCAGATACGAAGTTGATATCCAAAGAGAAACGTTAAATTTCGAAGGACTTCTTGTCTAATAACTGTCTAACTGGTGTTGTCTGCTCTCGCATGATGGAACTATTAAAAAACTATTTGATGAACTTTTCAACATCATAGTCATTTTCTGTCGATAATTCAAGACTTATCTTTCCGTTATCAACTGGATATCACACAAAATTGTAATGTGCGACAATGGCAGTGCTAATAATACAATACAAAATTGAATTGTAAAAAAAGTCTGACTTTTGCGAGTCTACGCTTAGCGCATGAGCTCAATCGATAATCTCTGATTCTTGTTGTACGAGCTTGAACCTTCTTGGACTCTTCACAGACCAAGGTCCGTGACCAGATGAAGGTAATCTACCTTTTGTTTGCAGATATTTCTTGATGTACGCTGCCACTAGTTTCTGAGGTCGGATCTGCCATTCATTCATAACTTCTTTGGGTGCATTCACCTGAAAAAAGATAATTTTGTGAAAAACACATTGAGGTTCAGAGGTTTTCTTCATTAATTTCAGTCCAAACACAAAAAGTCGCTATTTCATAATATAAGAAATGATAATCAAGAAAGTCTTACTTGATCTCCCTTCAGCCTGTCTAACAATGTCACACACACTTCAGCTGCCTTAATGTTGGCATGGTGGGTAAGAGCTGCAAAGGGAATGGATTCCATCTCGATATTCACCACCCCTTGGTCATTCAGTTTTTGAAGGTATTCCATTTTTTCACCCTCGGTATAGTCGCAAAATGCTCCATCTAATCTTGCTTGACCTGTAAACAATTATCGAGAAATAAGCTTGGATTAAACTAAAAAATCATAGAAGAAAAAAATTTCTAGAAGAAACTAAAAAACATTTCTAGAAGAAATTCCAAAAAATTTCTGATAGAAATTACAGAAATATCTAGAAGAACTTTCGAAAAACGTTTGGGAGTTTTTCTAGAAGAATTTCTGCTTCAGTTCAGTGCAAGAAATTTTCAGAAGAAATTTTGAGAAATTTCTAGAAGAAATTTTGGAAGAAATTTTGACGAATTTCCAGAAGACATTTTGAGAAATTTCTGGAAGAAATTATGAGAAATTTCTAGAAGAAATTCTGAGAATTTTCTAGAAGAAATTCTAAGAAATTTCTAGAAGAAATTCTGAGAAATTTCTAGAAGAAATTCTGAGAAATTTCTAGAAGAAATTCTGAGAAATTTCTAGAAGAAATTCTGAGAAATTTCTAGAAGAAATTCTGAGAAATTCTTACAAGAAATTCTGAGAAATTTGTGGAAATTTCAAAAAAGTCTAGAAGGTGATCTGTAACAGGATTAACTGATGATCTACAAAGTGTTTTGGAAGGTTTTTATATATTTAGATGAAAGTGTGAAAATTGAGGAACACATTCAATTACCTTCGTAAAAATCGTTAGCACACATCGTGGTTCCAACGACAGTATCATAGGGATCGTCTGGGTCAATACAAGCCTTCAGTTCTCTGACCAGTTGCTGATCGAACACTGCAGGCCGTTTTACGTTCTTTCCGAGCATTGGCTGCAAGAAAAGTTATTATTAGGAGTCGTAGAATGGATAAAAAAGATATTTGCACTCACCACTTCGTAATAATGATTTCCAAGGCCATCTACAGCGTCGTTGGAAATGACAACTGTGCCACCTTCATGGCCAACACCACCGCAAGTTCCTATTCTGAAGAAAATGGGATTTCTAACTCTAGCGTGATACATTAACTTAATAATTTCGTGGAGGAGAATTCCTATAGATGGTACTCCCATACCGTGCTAAAAATAAGGTAATCCTTTTATTTGAAAAGATTCGCCAAGAATTAATTTGTGATAAACTGAATAATTTCTGATTAATGACTCAGAATGGATGGATAACATATTTCTGAAGAGATCTGTGATTACTTGACACTTGCAGAAAATACTCACACTGATTGATAATACTGGGCCGACTTTGTACATGCTGTATCTATAAGAATACTGACTTATGTCTAATAAGGTTGTACCAGTGGGTAGTTTGTGGCCGATGATCTCCATGATGTAGTAAGCAAACGTCTCCATACGTTTTGGTGTACCACCCATGCACACGAACTGAAGAAAGAGCAAATTTTAGACCTATACCTTCGTATTCAATTACATTTTTTCAAGTCCATTCTACATCTTCCCATCCCCATACTACAAACTTGCCTTAATTTCCCAAGAGTAGAGTAATTACTGTTACTACTATGTGATCGTTTTCTTAAAGTTATAAAGAGCTCCTTCCACCAGGTTCTAGTCTTTGTTCTCTCCTCAATAATCAATCATTTTACTATATAGTTTAATTCTGTCCACTCGCCTACACATATTCTTTGATCAACTGTTATTTAGAAAAACCAAATGGAAGGGGGTAAATTTTTCTTGCAATAAACAGTTTTTACCGAGGTTTTCACTAAATGAAACTCGTGAACATTTAATTTCGAATAGCATCAAATTATTTTAAGGAATTGAAGAAGTGATTTAATTCCCAAAATAGAAAGAAAAACGCTTTAAGAAAAAAAGATAATTATCAAAATTTTTAACACTTAGATAAAACGATCGAACTGTTTAACTTCCTCCTTATTCAACCAATCGTGATAAAACCCGATCAAACGCAGCCTCACGTGAAGAAATTGAGCATTCTAAACTGACCAACGGGTCAGTTTTAAAGAGAACAGACACAAATCACAACACCTTTTGAACGTTGAGAAATGTGACAATTTCACAATAGTATGGATCACAAAATGGATATTTCAGATTATCAAATACATTATAAACTCACTTTAACATCTCCAAACATTTCAACTAAGTCATGTGACCCGCTTCCCAACGCCAGGTGATATAAAATATCTTGATCCATCAACTCCAAGTGAGGATTTTTGAGCCTGACAGTTCCATTGAAATATCTGAAAAAAATAAAGCGTTTTTATGAGAAAATGAAATGGATTTCATACCCATCAACAAATTAAAATGCCATAAATTTTAAATTATGCGTTGAAATCATTCTTATGGACATATTAATTCACCATAGATGCATAAATTTGCCATAATCTATAGATTTCATTGAGTATTATGAAATCATTAATTACTAGTAACTAATGAACCATTATTCACTGTTTTTTCATCAAACAATCATCAATCTTCCGTTTCACACTTAAAGACACCATCCTCTGGTGAGATGTGTAACGCTGCACTATACTGATGAGGGACAATAATCCCGGAACCGGTAACTACAGTTTGTGTATACATGTTTCAGCCCCTCTGGGAATTCCTTCGCTGATTCATGACTAGCACTCATTAATATGGAACGACAGTTCTTGTCGTCTCGATATTAAATATAATCATCAATCACTTGTGATTTATGAGCCATTATTCACTGGTCTATCGAACTTCATAGTCAGAATCAGAGACATAAGCTCTCAACATAAAGATATTTCTAAACGTGAATTGTTGAAAATTTGGGAAATACATAATAGAGTCTGGGTTTGTATTTTGTGTCCTCATTAATTCAAACTCCTACATACCAATTATATATGTGATTTACATTCATAATATTAGAAAATGAAGAATGTTATTGTTATTGGTCGAAATATCTATTGATTGGCATTGATGCGTTCTCATATTTGGAAGTTATTAGAAAAATGTGTTAGAATAACAAATTCTCGATCCCAAATCCATTGATGATAAACTTATTATTGCGTAGTAACCTTTGAACCCAGATTATATAGGTAATTATCAACAAAAGTGATCTAGTATGTATATTTTTTTAATGAAATAACTCTTATTTCGCTATCGCTTCAAGATAAGAATTCATGTAGGTACTATGTCAATGTTTTCAATGTTGAAACTATTGCAGGTTCTCTATTTTTACTATGATACTGACGTAATAAGCTTAATCTATTAAATTATCATGATAAATGATAAGATACAAAAAGTTGCCGTTTTCCTCAGGAAAAGTATTGAAAAAAAATACTTATTCCTCAATAAAAAATGATATACGGAACCTAATGCTAAAATGTTAAAATTTTATCTATTGTATCGAACGAATTATGTATAATTTAGAACGAGGAAAACATAAGTTTGTATAACGAATTTTTAATTTCTTTTTTCCTACGAAATTATTTCATAGTTATATATTGTATTTTGGTTAGAGAATAATCATCTCTGATAACCAATTTCCAAGAATTTCAAACCATTAATCGAGAGATAAAATTTTCCTGGTGAAAGAAATACAACCCGGTCCTAATAGGATTAGCCTGTAAGAAGCTTAGAAATGTTTTATATCCGCATAATCAGCTTTGGTAACCGCGTCATTTCTCTCATGTGACTTAATTTTCAGCTAAATTTTCTCTTGCTAAATGTATCCATTTTATTTCTTGAGTGCACAGTGTCCAATCGATTCTCTCCTTAAATCGTTAAGAAAGATGAATTGATTCATGCAGACGATCTCAACTCTATTGAAAGAATTTTGCGAAAAAAAATTATACAAGAGGTTTCTTTAAAAAAATTTCCCTCTTCATGCAATGTTTTTTTGAAAATATCATCCGTATTCAAACAGAGAGAACCACTTCGTTTTGCATAGATACAACAAAAAAGATTCTGAAAGGTGAGCTTGTAGCATCTTCAGACAGAAGATTTTTCCTTATTGATCGGAAACATAAGCTTCTTCATGTACCTATAATCAGACTATTTCTTATTTCTGGTACTCACATATGCAGCACACTGTTATAATTCGTACAGATTTATGCATTTTATCGAAAGATCCTTAAAAAATCCGGAATATATCGAATGACACGAAACCCAAGGCTAACTCTCCATCAAACTTGACCTCGATAAGCAATAGATTAACAGTAGGTAGTAGGTTTTCCTAAACGCACATTATTAGTATTGTGGTAGTCGTCTATAAACCTCTTAAAATAGCCGGAAAACTTCGTGAGCTCTACGATTAAATATACCTTTTGTCTCCGTTTTCTTTTGGCTTGGTCTCGTCTTGATCTTTCTTCTCGTTCTCACTGATTCCACTCATTTTAGAACTATTCAGCGTTGGACGATGCAAACCGACACTTGCTTCCGTTCACAATATGATCAACCGACTGGCAGACAGAACGAAATAGGATAAAAATGAGTTACGTGTCGACCCTAAATGGTTAAACTTTGGTATGAAGCTGTGGATCTCCTTATCTGATCTGAGGATCGAATTTTTTATTTATCTGTTCGGATATAGATACGCTCGTAGGAATATAATTAAGAAGTTACATATTGATACCTCAAATAGTACTCGCGTATCTGCAGCAAAAAGTTCGTTGAAAGTGAAAGGTATGAAATTGCTGTGTGCTGTGTAATCAACTAGAGTGGATATGGGATCTGAAAAGGGGACAAACAGAAAACACTTGTAGAATACCTACAGCCAAATGTGGCTCCTTCATGGAGGGTTATACTACTTATTTTTTTTCATGGTGTGAACACATTAAATAACTATTTGAGTTCAACGTTGAATATGACCATTCTATAAGTAGGATGAAAGTATAGGTTTAATATCTCCGATAAGAGTTATTAGAATAAAGAATGGTC
Organism: Coccinella septempunctata; assembly: GCF_907165205.1. Taxonomy (NCBI): domain Eukaryota; kingdom Metazoa; phylum Arthropoda; class Insecta; order Coleoptera; family Coccinellidae; genus Coccinella; species Coccinella septempunctata. Next base: position 22,719,479 of record NC_058196.1, read on the forward strand.
GTTGTGGTACACCAATCAAACCAACATATTATTATATAGATGTTTTATTTTCGAAAAAACAATGTAGAATTATATATGAAAAAAATTAGATAAGTTTAATTAAGTAGGTACTCAGTATTCATAAATCAACCGTAGGAGAAAAACGGTTAAATTAATAATCTGATGGACCTTCACGATGTCTTATAAGCACTAAGAAACATAAGACAATCGGTTTCCTCTTGAGATCTCTAATCCCAGACAACTTGTTTACTTGTATCTCATGTCCAAGTGCCACTAGAGTCTGTAGAGGAGTAATCTTTTTCCCATAATACCCCAGACGTGTTCTATGGGTGACAGATCGGGAGATCCAGAGGGCCAAGGCAACAAATCGACTTTATTGTCTTCAAAATGAGCCATAGTAATTGTGGTTACATGTGGACAACCATAATCTCGTTGGAAAAGTGGATTTTACATGCCTTGCTTGCCAAATTGAAGGAAATTGAAAAATCAACACAGGTACATTGGCTTGCTATGCTTTGCAAACCATTGGACCTCAATTAACCTTGTGGACGTGAAGTGGTCCCGCAGGGCCACAATCTTAAGGCGGCTTTAGCTTCTCGTGTACTGCTTCATTTCATACCCACTACCGTATTTTCACTTATGTGTATCCTGGTGATAATTTCTCGAAAGAACAAACTAGTCTGGCGCCCTCTCAAACTAGTTGAAAATTTTCTCGTATTCTCACAACAAGCATGATAAACCCCCTTCCAAAAAAACAGGATTTTTTTTCTCTCATAATAATCATTATTCTCATTCGCACATGGCTTATACAAAAATCCACTTGAAGAGTTCCCTAATTAAAATGTTCCTTCCAAAGTTCACACGCTTTTTCTAATTTTGATGATCTTCGAGATGACTGATTCAGCTAATCTGAATCTTAATACCTATAAGATTACAACGAGTATGGACTTTGTAGTGTAGGTATTTCATATATCGCACTTGAATTTCTGATCATTGAAAAATGAAAAATTATGCTGGTCCACGAGATAAAATTCGCATTATAAAAATTGTGAAAATTCAGACTGAAATCTCAGTGCGCTGTCATATATTCTCCGAACAAAGTTTTGGATTCTTGAACTAAAAACTCAATAACATGATCTCCGCTGAAATGAAATATTCAACTACGACACGTATTCCGCTAGTCTATCTTCACTCACCTGAAGATGCTTCTGCGATAGCGAAACACGTGTCGTGGTTTAACAACTTATTTTTGTGAAAATCATGTAATTCAGATTATGGTTCGATTAAGAAAATTCATAATTGAATATCGGCCACATCAATATCACCTATAAAGGCTAATCTAATCTAATCTTATTAAATTTCTGGAATCTTTTCTGGTTGTAGACTATATCAAAAATTTCTCACGAGCAATTAATCGCGGATTATTCTAGCTCAAGGTTGAGGTATTAACCAAAAAAACAGGTCAGTGAATGTCTTAGAAGAATCTAATCACATCATATTTTCAGTGTCTAGCCAGTGTCAGGCTACCATTCAAACCTATTGCCGATTATCTTTCTATAGCTATTTATTTTTTTTAATCCTGGGTCTTCCTAGCTTTAGCGTTCAAGAAGAAGATTATACACAGACAAATCCACTTAGACAATAATTTCATGTTCCATTCATATTAATTCACATATAACCCTATATTTGCTCAATAATCAAGGGTACTATATGGTCTTTGTTTAACTCTTGTCGGAGTCCGGAGTCTACATTAAACTATGAACATGGAACCCACGATACCATCGATAACTTGGCGAGAATTAAACCATCCACCATCATCCACCAAATTAATTTCTTATCTAATTCAAGGGAACAAGCAACCAACTAGCCTTTGAGAACTACCCTTAGTGAATCCGATGAATCATAAGCAAATAACTGATGCCTTGTACCTCAAATAATAATCAACAGTTGAATTCCTTATGGAAGGTGCCCATTTCAAAAGTTCTCCAACAATTGATGAGCAGAAAATGTTTCATTAAGTCAATAAATTAGCCCAAAATTCTGGACCGAAAAAAAAAACTTTGGAACCATTAAATGCCATAAAACCGAGTATATGAATTCCTTGAAAATTGTTCGACCGTTATAGAAAGTCCGTTAAGTTGAAGAACTTACTTACCTGTTACAATTTTTTCATGAAACGCAAGATTTTTGAGAAAAATCTAAAAATGTGCTTCACGAGCAGAATTTCCATACGAATCCCGAAAAGCGCTTCACATTTTAAGATTTTTTCCTAAAATCTTGGGTTCCATAAAAAAATTGTAACAGACAAGAAGGGCTTTCAAAAAGACATCCCATTGATCCGAAGACTATCAGAAAAATCAATTGTGTCAACATGAATGCATATGTTTCAGTCGGGACACTCTGTATAATTATGGGGGTGGAATCCGAAAACTGAATATGACCGTCGACGGAGCAACTAAATAGACAGAACAAGAGAAAATGATCTGAAATCGCTGCGATGGTTTGCTCGTAAATTCTTTACACCTGTAGCTCTACGACCTCATTTTGAAACTTCAGTCTGGACATAAATCTCTGCCGCCAGAAGGTGACAATGACAAGGTCATTGTTCTCGCAATATGTTCAACAAAAGCCTCTAGAGTCCCCTGATACTTCCCAGGATCCCAGGTCAAACCGTCAAACACTACATTCATGCACAGCCCTCTTGAACACAGTCAAGGGGGCTGCGATTCATGCTATCGATATCAAAAAATATTCCTTAAAATCCTGCTATGAATCTTGACTAAAAACTGGCGGAATTTCCTAAGAATCCACATTTGTTTCGAAGTTGCATAACATCGAAAAAAAATCCGATTTGTCGATAAAGCAAGGTTTATCGACAAATCCGACAACAAAGAACTAGGCCATGAGTTAGGTACACTTACTCGTCTGTCTCTTCTTCCAAAATATCCCTGGTGGACATGTTTAGCACCGCTTTATTAGCACCTCAACTACGCACTCAAGAAAATCGGGCTGTTGCAAGGTATAAAGAGGGTCGAAGTTCAAATTATTCACTGAATAATCATAATTTATTCAACAGAAATAAGTGTACAGGGGTGCGCCGGGGTTGGTTTCCAAAGTGGCCACGGATTGCTGAAGGCGCTGAAGAAGGAATGGTCCTTCGCGCAGGATAAATCGAAACTATGGGTGGTCGAACTGTGTGGTTGGTATGCGTAGAGAAGAGAGAGAAGAGGGTGTTTCGGGGATGAAAACTGCATTTTCAAAGGGCAAGGGTGAAGGTGGAAATGAATTGGCTGATATTGACCCGGGAATTCGACTGACACGTGTGGATTCAGCCCTCTGATGAAAAGTTTTATTTTAATGCAATTTTTCAAGAGAATGGGAGCTCTTTTCGTTTAAAAGTCTGTGATTTCAGAATTTTCAGCCTAAAATGGTTCAAAGGTCGGTTTCTCCTATGCAGCAGTAAAGTTATTAAATATATACGATGCATTCATGGAATATTTTATTAGAGATGTTATTCGATTCTATCATTACTATTCAGTCATTCGATTATTTCCATCATTTTCATCCTCAAGCGTTCATAGTATAATTTCCCTCATTATACAACAATAAAATCTTTCCTAAATATCCATCTCACTTGTTCTTAAATCTAAATATACATACATATTACGATTAGAGGCAAGCCTCAACACTTTCTTGTCTAGCGCTTTATCTACATCATTGATGAGAATTGAGATCAGTTTGCCGTATAAACAGAAAAAAATTTAGGATTTGCGTTACTCTGACGAGGTCGAATTAAGACCGAAACCATGGTCAGCATCTACTCTTCTTCGATGGAACGTTCTCCTTTTCGTTATCCTGACGATGACAAATTGGCTAGTTCGATTCAGATCTTAACACTTGTTGATAGTCATATCAGCGGGTGGTATACATCTGAATTAATTCTCAGGAAAAAGTATCTTGTTTAGGTCGTTTTGGATATGAGTGAATGTCTTGCGACTGACGATGGTATCGGCAAATCATAGTAAGGTTTCAGAACGTGTTCATTTAGGTAGAAATAAAAGTGAAGAAGTAGACAGTTCACTAGAGTAACGTTATCCCTATCCGAGAACTAAATGTACAGGGCGATTTCTCATCAGTTGCCCATCAGGCAGGGACAGCAGGGGGTTTCAGAGGACCATATGAGGATTAAAGAAACATTAGTTTCTGAAAAGATACTGGGTGTTTCCTGTAAATCATACAATATTCAAACCCTTATAATTTCTGAGCTCTTGCATCGATTTTGATGATACATATTTCGCAAGCTCATTTTCTTTGAGGCACTCAAAAATATGAAAAAGAGAAAATCAACAAAAAACAAGATTGTATCTGTGTCTCAAAGCCACTGCAAAATATCATCAAAATCGATGCAACTCTCTAGAAATTATAGAGCTTTTTTAATATTCTACGATTTTCAGGAAACAATATAACCAGTATCTCAGAAACTATAGTAGTCATAAGGAATGCTTGAGGGCCCATTTCTGGTTCTCATGTGGTATAGCACCCCCTGCCCGATGGTTCATTGGCCATCACCCTATATAATTATTACAAATAATGTTCCTTCTGATACATTCATAGATCAATATCAAGCTGTAATCTTCAAGTTTTCAGATAGATAAGACTCAACGGAAAAAAAAACAGCCCTATCTTACAATTGCCCTTCATTCTGATACCTCCAACTAAACCTGGAAGTCCTATATATACTCAACTTAGGGAACAAGCTCATGGGGTTTTAATTTATGATAAAAATAACACTAATCCAGTAATCCACTATTGCTTGATTTTATTGCATTAATCTGTATCTGGGCGATATTAAATCCAACCGCAATGAGTCTTCAAATTACAACCATTTCGTGGAATATGATTCACCAACTCTGTGAAAGGAACTACAAGTACTTGGACTAAGGTTACCAGTTCTTATTCTATATTTTATCCTAGATGAACCACTTCACAGTCAATTAATTTATTAATTTCGATAATTTGCTTCCGTATAAATTATATTTTTTGTCCTTCATCCAATTTCAACCGATTTATTTCAATGTTAATATTCTGAAGAGCCGATGAAGGGTCTCAAGCAGCTCAAGCTTTCAATGCATTAGTGGGTGAAGTGGCATTTTCTCATTGAGTATTAAACCTAAACGATCTTATCCACTTAGATCGAAAGTCGCTACATAAGTTTTCACTATACCTATTGAATAGCGCCGTTTCTAATAAAAAATCTCGGAATAGAAGACTTTTACTCATAACAGAAAACCATTGGATTCAATTCAAATATGGATAGCGAAAATTTCATATATAATTCTAAGTATTTGACGTAATTTCAAATATTTCGAAATGCAGATTGTTATTTATTGAGAAATTGTATTATTGTAGCTAATAGAATTTAAGCACTTGCATGACTTTTGCTTATGGTTTTAAGTTTAGGGTAGACCTAAAATGCCTGATCTAGACGTAGGAGCCGCAGCTTTGAAAGACTGCGTTGCACATAAGCTAGAATCCAAATTGTCAATTTCTCTCTGCCAGCCTATTCAATATTTTTGGGACAACTTGTGTTTTCTACGAATTTATTCATTGCATTGCTCAGATTTTGAGTACCTACCTACCTTCATATGTAACTTCGAATTAATGACCAGAGCTGTTACCCATACAAGCAATGAACTCAACAGAAACTGCTGAGATGCCAGAAGAAAAAATAAGAACTTCAAAATAATTCAAGAAAACCGTAGGAACTTAAGGGTACTTTAAAAGGGTTATCGAATGAGCCAGAGCTGTCTGGGCCCTTAGAGGTCGTATCTAGAGAATTATCCCTAAAAAATTGAGAAATTAGAAATAGTCTAGAAAAGTTCAGAGTATGAAATTATGTAATGTGTCTTTCCGAAGCTCCAACCAGCAAATGGGTCAAAACCATGGGACTCACGCCTCAATCAACTGTGTAAACGATTGTCCTCCTCGTACCAGACTTCCTCCAAGTCACACGACTCTTCGTAGGTTGACAGTGACTTGCACTTCTCCAACTCCATCCATCCGTACTTCAAAGGTCGTTGCTGTTTTTTTTTTAACCAATTACCAAACTTGACACCCGATACTATTAAAACAAATAAAAATCGATCATGCGGAACAAATCATCTAATTCGCTATATAAACCCCCGTAGATCTGTTCAAACCATCATTCGACAAAATGAATAATTTCGTGTTGGTCCTCTTCGTAGCCACAGCTCTGGCTGAAGAAGTGAAACCCCTTTACAAATATCGATACGAATCTGAAGATGTCATGAAAACTGCCGCGTCTACGATCCCTGTTCACGGTTACCACGTGGTAGAAGGTGGTTACTACCCTTACGAAGCTGATTTAGGATTGTCTAAGTACGAACCAGCCTATTCAAGGGGTGGGTACAGTGCAGGACTAGGAAAATTCGGAGGAATTGGCCCTGGTTATCAGTATGGACCTTATGGTGGTAGCATAGGGTATGGACCTGCCATTGGTTTGTCACCAGGTTACATCGGTACCCCATACCAGGGTGGTTATGGAGGAGGGATTGTAGATAAAAATATTTACAGAGGTGGAAAGAAGAGTATTACCGACGAGAATTACGAAAAAGTTCATGGTAAGAAGGGTGAGGAGATCAGTAGAGGTCAGGAAGGGTATAATCATGGACAAGTTGCCCTGAAAAATGTCAAAGGGGATTCCGGATATTATAACGAAGAAGAAGCTGGGAAGAAACTGTTTGAGGATGGTAAACACTACAATGGGGCCCAGCATTTCGCCCAAGAAGGTATGTGATGAACATTTTAATTGAGGTTAGACTTACTACATATGTATATACTTGAAGTTTTTATTCCTTCAGTAATGCACTTCATTAGTTGATTCATAGTATCTATTACAATACAATACAATGTGAAACAAGTTACATTAATGCTGTGTGATCCACTAAAACCTTGTTTTTTTATTCAATTCGACATGTCCGAGCATTTATCTCGTCCGTTTTGTTTTCACAAGCCCACCTGTATGCCTTTTTCAATGCCTATTCTTGTTTGGAACATCCAAAATGGCAGTTGGTCTTATTCCTTTTATTTCTGCATGTAGCATAAGTCTCTACTTTTCTAGAGTTTCAAATATATTGTAATTTATATAGGTCTCAACGGCGGACAGAAGAAAATTAACACAGGCCACAAGAAGGGACACAGCATCAAGGGCTTCAAGACATCCCACCACAAGGACGAATCAGGCAAGACGGAAGAATATTACGACGAGGAAAACGATGAGGGTAACAACGTCTTCTTCAATGGCCAACATGGTTCCTTCGGCGAAAACGCTGCCTCTTCCTTCAAAGGCGGTCATGCTGATGGCAAATTCAACGCTGGCGAAAGTAAGAAAGAAGGACACTACGACCAGGAACATTATGTTGGAAACAGTAACGCTGGCAAGGGCAGTTTTGGGTCCAAGAAGTACGCTGGTAGCGGAGAGGTGTATGGCGTGAACAACGGATTGGACCAACACAGTTTACTTGGACACCAGGAGTCTGAGAGGTTCTTCAATCACCATCCTGATCATACTCCATTTTACGGAAGTGTTTATAGGAAATGATTGAATTCTGCAGTTTTCCAAGTTCTGATGAATTCCTAGATATTATTTATTTTTCCTGTATGTTTTGCTCATATTCAATGATATGTACGTTACCATAAGATTATTTTACTGAAACAATGCCATTATCGAGTAGTGGATGAGAAATAGAGATATAGGTCAGCAATTAATTATCTCATGTTTTCCTAATTTTCACCCTGATACCTTAGACATATTTCCCTCTCTCAAATGAAATTGGTGTGGACACTTTCAGTACAGCCCCTGTACATTTAAAGTTCCTCATGCATAATGCATTTACCAGGAAGTGCGTATTGCGTGTTGCTTCTGCAACCAACCAACAGAGGTCACCCAGTTCCAAAACATCAGGAAGTAAGGTTAACTAATTCTTGTCAAAATTGACAAGGACAATTTATTCTGTAACAATACATGAACGTTGTTCGTATTTTCCAGTGATTTTCTTCCAGAAAATTTTTCATAAATTAGATAACGACCTGTACAGAGGCAAGGAAATTAAAGATGTGTGGAGGTTTCACTTGCTCCAAAAATTCCCTCATAGCACTTAACATTCTATATATAGTAAGTGAACATTTTCATTAATAATGGATCTATGTAGCTAACGGCCAACGAATGCTCTTTTGCAGCTGGTAGGATCTATTTTGATAAGTGTTGCTGTATATGGAAGGGCTGCCTCCGTTGTATCCAACCTGCCGATAGTTGGTGTACTGATAGCATGCGGAATTATCCTTATTATGATATCCATGCTTGGGCTCTTAGGAGCCATAAAGCATCACCAAGTTATGCTTTTCTTTGTATCCTTTTTAGAAAATTTTCCTAACATAAGTATATTAGGATATAATATGTACTTCAATTGAATTAAGTGTTCAGTATCCTTCAAATGAGTGCTCAATTAGCATTATGTGGGTAGAAAGTGTGACCTCAAATCTACTGGTTTCATAATTTTGTTGGCTGATATCTATTGAACTGGTTAATTTTTCTGGTTCTTGTTCAGTTTTATTTGAATTGAATAAGGATGTCCAATAATGGGTCATACTTCCTCTTTTTCTTATTGTATTATCTGTAGCAATTTTATTAAGTTATTTAGCTGGGTTTCAATATTCCAATAAGAAAAACATTTAAGGCCATTTTTGAAGGTAGTTACGTTTTTGATGAGATCATTACTGACATCACAGATGTCATTTACATTGAAAGAACCGAAAAATTTCTTTCAAAATAAGCTCTGAATTTTTCTTGACTTGGATAAGTACATGGTGATACTTTTCCTGCTTTTCCTCTTGCAATTTTCTGTAGCATGTGCTTGCCTTGGGGTTAACACTGAACAGCAAGAGCAGATGGCAGAGCAAGGTTGGAATAAAGGAGGTAATTCAACAAGGATAAGGGTTCAAGATACCTTCACTTGTTGTGGTTTTAGTGAGCAAATTGATAAGGAACATGCTCCTCCAAAGTGCGAAGAAGAGCTTATGGTAATTGGAAATTTGTTCTACGGAACGAGCATCTCTAGTTAAATTCATGTGATTTCAGTTGAAGTGCTGTCCTGACCCTAATATCGAGGACTGCAAATGTCCAAAATGTATGAACAAACTGAGAAGCACAATAAGTTATGCCTTCAAACTGTGTGGTTGGATTGGATTATTCTTCAGCTTTACTGAGGTGAGTAACAATCAGGGTTGAGGCTAATTCAGTTTTTTTAACCATATGATTGAACGAATTTGAATTCTTGGTAAAAGTTTTTTCCAGACTTGTGTGTTCTTGGAAATGAGTTGAATTAGTTGGATATATCATTTCTCATCAGTAATAGTCATAAAAGTTCATTGTCAGCCCATACTTTAGGCACTTTAGGTGATATGAACTTGAAAATTTAAAATCTCTGTAAAAATTTTTTGGGACTTGTGTCTTCTTGAAAATGGGTTAAATTAGTTCCCCATATATATATTTTTGTTTCTTAACAGTCTCTTCATTAACAGTCGCCCCCATAAATATTGAATCAATATTTTAACATTGGGATAACAGGTGAAGTAGGAAGTGATAAATTTTCAGGAATAAAAATTGTTCATGCCAAATGAAGAGCTATACTGGTTATTAAAGAAATAAAGAAGAAATTTTATCACTTCTAAAACATCCAAAAATGGACTAATTACGTATTTATTATCTAATGCATATTAATATTGTTGTTTCTGCATTAGTTGAATCACAGTCATTGCAATTGAAGTCATATTTGAGTCAAGTTATTTTTTACTTCATTCTACAAATGTTTTCATGAATTCAACTGCCAGCTTGCATTGTTGACAATTTTCATTTTTTTTTTGGCTATGATTCAACATAGTTTTCAGAAGATTAATCATATTTATCTTTCCCAGTAATCAAATCTACAATGAAAATTTCGAAATAATTTGGTGTTGGTTGCATGTTTCAGTTCATGGGAGTCTTGCTAACTGTACGCTATCGTAATCAGAAAGATCCCCGAGCTAATCCCAGTGCATTTCTCTAGTCTGAAAACTACGGAATGGGTGGGTTTGAATCTTTTCCATCCCTCAACAAAGCTTTCGATTTTAAACTGTCCTACTTTTCACCCTCAAATTTCGACTTAATATTTTAAAATATGTCACTTTCGATATATCTGTGACAGATCAAATTTGAGTTCTACAGTTTATATTCAAGAATATTTCGAAAAATTGCTCTGACACTGAAATCATTATCTGCATTTAGAGAGATATACAGATTTTACAGTAGTCCTGGATATCTAATTAATATGCAACATCAAAAAAAAATATTGTAATGGAAAAAATTGAAAGTTTTGTTGAGGTTATGTTTATGTTGAGGTATGTACATAGAACTTGGTGATTGGATAACAGCATGCTTATCTTGAAATTATTCTATTAAAGATCATTCTGAAGGTTGCTGAATCAGGTTTGATGAATTCCAAAAACCGAATTAGAAACATCAGGAGGTTCACATTTCCCGGAAAATACTAATTTTTTTTTCATATAGATAATAGGACTGGTGCTGACAAGACGCTATCGCAACCAAACACATCCGGATTTGTATCTCAAAGCGACTGCTGTGTTTCCAAGAAGTAATTTCACCTATTGATTCTAGTCTCTACTTTTTAGAGGTGTTCTTCGATGAATTGCCATAAAATACCAAAGATTATTGACTTCCTCAAATATGACGTAACTTTGTGTTCAAAAACAGATAGTTATTGTATTGTATTGCATCACGGTATAATTAAAGCATTTTTTCTTTTACGAATGAGACGTGACAGCCAAGACAATGTGATTGCATCAACAAAGGCTGGTGATCAATAATAACTTTTCTATTAGTTGGAAATTTCAGGCTTGAACACTTTCTTGAAGATCTTTTCCTCTATATTAACTGTAGTAACAAAAAAAGTGTGATAAAGCTTTTTTTTCAATTGTAGCTCGTTCAAAGAAGTTTTGGTTGTGATATTTATTCTTTTTTGTTTTTTTTTTTGAAGAATAGATCTCTGTATCGCTTTCATAATAATTTTCTCATGGTATAACATCAAATAGAAATGTACTGTCACAAGTTTTTATGTCAAGAATATTCTGAAATGCTCAGAACTAATTACTAATTTGAAGTAGTAAATAAGAGTTGTTGAAAATGCCTATTCAGTCTGATGAAGCTTGTTGTATCTTCAGTTAACTGCGCAATTGTTCACTCTAGGAAATGTACGTAGTCATTGTTCATTTCCAATTATGACATTTTTTTTTTGACTGATTGCGATAAACTGATTTCAGGCTGTAAATATTGGGACAAGTAAGTCGCTAATTATAGTTAGTGTATTTTGGTACATCAAATGAGATACCTAATTTTGATAAATAGACATCTAGTGTGTAGGTGCATTACTTTTGACTCTTTCATGAGCCAATTTATATTTTTAATTCCTACTTAGTTTATGTTTAGCTTTATGAGATAACTAAGGTTTCCTATTTCACAGCAAAATTATTTCATCACCATACATTTTATTTATAACTCAGTGATCTCCGGAGTAGTCGATGATCTGCTCAGTATGAAGCCTTAAGGGGTTACATGTTTCGAGCTTCTATACGTACTATGTTATATTCTTGTTCGTTATTTATTTATATGATAAACAATTGTCAGTGCTCAGTGGTAAGTTAATGTTAATGTTCAAATTCAAACATTGTCATTGTGAATATATGTATATCAATTTATTTTAAAATAAATATTATGAAAATTATTTGAAGTTTTGATATTTTCATTTTGCCGAATTCGTCAGATGTTCTCGTACAGCCCCTGTAACTGGAAAGTCATCCCAAATAGAAATGAAAAAAAAAAAAAATCCGTATCCCAAAATATTTTGATTTATCCGAATTTAATTTGTCTCGGTGTGGTAGAATATTATTTTTTTTTCTAGCGAAAGCTTCAAAAGATAAAATAAAGTTTGCCAAGATCTAATATTTGTAGGCTGTAAGAACAAGATATCTGTCAAATGCACATAGAAAATCGTCTGTTTTGAAATTCTGAAAGAAAGTATCCAGATATTCGAATTTCCTGTTTTCAAAAAAAAACTTGGATAACATCTGTTCTGTATATTGTGCATCACGATTTATCATTCCTACATCAATAAACAAATCGTATTGGGATTGGCATGCTTTCTGGTAACCTAACCTAGTAATAATGGCAACAGATAACTGGAAAGAAAGTATTAAATCCCAACTACAACTTAGAAATAAAGTAGAAGCACATAAATTCCAGGATATAATTGCTCAAAGTATAACTAACAACCCTGGTCCTTCAGAGTATCATGCTAAATTTTCGCTTTCCATTTTAGATACTAAGATATTTAAGTATGCCAATGCTCTCCGGGTGGAAAATAATCAGCTTTCAAGTCATATAGACAGGTTGAAAGTGTCCGAAGGCAAAGGTGGTGGGAACGACTCGCGGTATCAAGAAAAAATTCAGTTTCTAGAACAGAAACTTTTGACTCAACAAGAAGAGCTTACTGAGTTACACAGACGAAAAGGAGAGAATGCACAACAAATCATTGATCTTACTGCTAAGGTCCAAGAACAGGAAAAGTTACTGCAAACTCGAGATGCTAGGTATTGGGTCTATATATTGTAGTTGATGAGATGGAGGCTTTCATATTGATATACACAATTGAATTTACTATATCTATTGACATCAGCTACTACTGAGAGATATAGTACCTATAAGTTGTTTACAAAATGTGAAGCAACTTTATATGTAATAGTGCTTTTAGTTATTAGAAAATATTTGAATCAAATTTTCAACAATATAATTATTGTTTCAGCATAGCTGAAATGACAAAAGAACGAACAAGTTTGAAGGCTGAGATTGGAATGTATCAAAAGTCCTTAAAAGAACTGGAATACCTTATTGACACACTGAGAGATGAGCATAGTGCGCTGCAAATGGCATTCAATGCCTTAGAAGAAAAATTACGGACTACACAGGTAGCTAATTTGATTTTTAAAATGCTTCATTTGAATTCATGCATTGAGTAGATTTCTATTGCTTGTTTAAAAGGCAAGTATTCATTTAGAGGGAAATTAAATGCAAGTGTAGCTTCGTTTCATGGCCGTATTTAATCTTGTTTTGGTAGTGGCGCCATCTGATGCCGAACACTGAAGGTTAAAATATATGATTTCTTCTTTTGATATACATTTTACAGAATGCATTTTCATTTCAAGGGTTTTCAACGAATCCAACTTGCCTATAATACATATACAGGTAAATTTTACTTTTGGCAGAAGATAGACATGTCGTAATAAATCGTTCACCAAAAAAGCGCCTGTATAAAATTTTCAAGATGGCAGAGTTATCATCCCCTGTAGTGCATTTCTATGTCATTGAATTGCAAGGGTGAATGCTTATGCCCTTGAAGGACCCAAACAAGTCCGAATAAAGACAACTGAACAACGAACTATACAGGGTGTAAATGAATAGTTGTGAACAAATTTGAAGGCCGATTACTTCTCACAGAATAGTGTGTTGGTCTTTCATATGAATTTTTTTTTTGAGCAGTTCCTTCTTAGATACAGCTACTCAAAGGTGGTAACTGAAAAGCAATTTCTTGTGTTAGAAATCGGAAAATTGACAGATTTGAAATTGAGCTGACATTCTATGGGAGAGAGAAGAGAAGTCAATCAAAAACAATTTGGTGTAATCCCCTATGATTGCAAGGGGTAGAGAATGCCATCTTTATAGGGGTCTGAACCTAAGAAGGGACTGCCCAAAAAAAGTTGTATATGAAAGAACCACACTATTTTTTGACATACATTTTTTCATAATTATTCATTTACAGTTCACACCGCTCTATTCTCTTATGTGGCAGATACTTGGCGAAAATCCACAATTAAACTGAAAACTGAATTATATGAGTTTCACTAACAAGACCATATAAGTGATAATCGTGTAATTCATGTTTTAGTTTACCATGATCTACATTTTTATGACTTCATTGTAGTTTTGGATATGGAAATAGGAAATAAAATAAGAAAAAAATTATAAGCCTTCTACGAATCCATTTGATTTCATCAATCTGCATAAATCTCCAAATCATCCCGGCAAAAAACTTTCTTCTTTTCATTCCCGGAAATGCTCCTTAACTTCCCGTGGTAAGATGTGTAACAGGCGGACATTTTACGTGCAGTTTTCTTTTGCCCCATACAAACGCTACTATAAATATATATCTATATTGTTCGAAAAATCCGTAGTTCTCCCGCATTCTGGTAATAGTCGATAATTCTTCTGAGGTCAGAACGACGACAAATTCAATATGCACCGTTGACTGCGTTTGTGCGCGAACGTTCTATATTTGAGTACAAATGTGGGGTGTAAAACATCGAAATAGCATTAAAAGTAAGAAAATTAGTTCGAGGTCATACTATTGAGTATTGGCTTCAATGAAGATGATAATTCAATTTCTTTTAATGATCTTCGTCATACACCAACTCCCACACATTTCTCCTTTGAAAATAATTCAAATGAACATACAAAGAACTCTACCCCAATACTACACAAAATAGTGAAATCCACATATTATTATGTAATTATTTATAGTCCATTCAATTTTATGGAAGCAGTCGGTTGATCATAGAATAATTTTCTTAAGTTTTTGTGACTAGAACATAGTAAAGGTCACACAGGAGATATCGTTTGTCATTCGAGAATTGACACAGTACTTGATTATGTGAAAGATAATTTGGAATATAACGTGGATTGGACATCACAAATCTTTGATTTGTACTGATATTTTAACAGTAGATTCTTGAGTTCAAAAGAAACACTTTTTCCTATACCGTTTTTTTCAATTCGGCCCTAATAAAAAGATAAAGCTATTTTAAGATTTCATCATGTGCTGTTCCACACCTGGAAAAACAAAATTACCTTCAGAATAACTAGCTAATTCTGTGACACTACACATCTGTGGATCTTTCAAACAGAGTTGTATTCAGCCAAAGTGCCCAATTTTTCAAATTTCATAGATACTTTTCAATTTTTGATCATCAAATTACTGGAATTACGAGATAATATGAAGAATACTTTTATTTCACAAAACGTTCAAATATGCATGACTAGCGTCCAACTTAGTTTCAAGAGTAGGGTTCTTTGAATTTTTGGTATTTTTATGGCACGTAATGGTCATAATGGGGAAATTGGAAGACGTGGGACTTATCTTGTGTTCGAAAAAGATTAATAAAATCAATGAAAAACAGTATTCCGAAATTCATTTCATTCGATAAAAAACCGTTTGTGCGGTAGAATCAAAAATAACATATTTTATGGTTTTTGAACAGCCTGTTTCTTTTAAACTGAGCCGATTCGGAAAAAATGATGAAGGAAAAAAGTGTTTCCTTTGACCTCAAGAATAAACGTAAATTTCGTTCATCACATTTTTTCGAATTCATTTATTTCTCGAATAAAATCCACATTGTCAGAGATAAGTAATTACCAAAAATATTTTTGCAAATTGGTTCATCAAAGATTCCTGGAGTTCCTCGGTACCCCAAGGATACCACTATCAAGAGTTCACACTGCTCGCGTAGGTGATTTCCTAGGACTGCTCCTCAACGACGTTGACATAAAATTCTCCGATGACATATTTAATAAACTTGAACTCCATCCAACTTTGTTGTCTCCATTCAAATTTCCGTCGAGATGGAAAATAGACGTCACCACGCCTTTCCGATTGTAAAATTGCACGTTTTCACGGTTCGTTCTCGACATAATTTCTACTTTTTTTTCTAGGACGAGAATAGGCAGCTGGTAGAGCGACTGATCAAGTACAAGACGAAAGACGTTGACAGGTTGAATGAGGAAAACGACAATTTTCTTAGGTGAGTTGTTTTTTTCCTCGCATTTTCCACAGGCTTGAATTTTTGTATATATGTTCAAGATAAGTTTTTTCTATTTTCTGTGAATGGCGTACTTTTATAGTAGTTGCTGTCGTTTGGAGTGTGTATATACGGGAAATTTTCTTTATGTGGGAAGTTATGTAGAATGATTGTTTGCGAATTGGTTTTCTTTCCATATTTACTTTTTGATGTTTTGAGGTTTTTTGCTGGAATGTGATTAAGTTATGACTAAATTCTTCAGAAATTATTTATATTTATTCCACAACGAATTTCAGCTCCAAATATAATTTAAAAATTGAGTCGAGGTTGGCAATATGCAGATTGATTGGGCAGTGATCCTGCTTGGTTGAACAATTGTGATGTGTGATTGAACAAACATCAGTCTTGATGAAACAATCATAGAGTTCAATTAGACAAGTGCTTGATCGGACAATCCTAATATTTATTGGTTAATCAAATTTTTGATTTGAAAATCGAAATAGTTGATTGGGCAATCAAAATGTTTGATTTGAAAATCAAAATACTTGATTGGGCAATCATGAAGACTTATTGGACAATAATCATGCCTGATTGCATGGTTACCACACTCGATCGTATAATTATACAGGGCGAGTCTTTGACTTGTACATAAAGTTTAACAGATGATTTCTAAGGTAAAAAAAAAACACTTTTCTCTTACTATTTTTTCCAATTTGGCTCGGTTGAAAAGATACAGCTGGTTGAAAATCTGTAATGTAATTTTTTTCATTGATAAGGTTCTTGATAATGATCATTACATGTTATAATAATACCAGAAATGTAAAGAATCCAACCTTTAAAAGTATTCTTCATATTTTAACGTATAACGCGCCGTTTTAGAGTAATTTGATAATCAAGAACAACAAAAAGTCTGTGAACAACGGAAAATTGTGTACTTTGGCTGAATGCAACTCAGTTTAATAGATACATACACTTAAAACATAACACACTGTGTAGTGTCATAGATTCAACTTGTTATTCTGAAGAGAATTTTGTTATCATTATAGTGTTATGTGTTTGTCAACCTTGCAACCACAGAACACTAATATCCATATCTAGTTTTAACCATAGAGTTACAAATGAATAATTACATAATGGAGGTGAATATCAGAGCTAATATGGGTGGTTGCAAGCCGAATTGGTTATTATTGTCCAATATGAATCTTGAAAGGGTCTATTTAATACTTGGAAAAATATTATTAAGATTCAAAAATGGCTATATCTTTTGACCTAGGTCGAATCGAAAAAGTGACAAAGGAAAAAATGTCTCTTTTGACCTCAAGAATCTATCAATATATGGTACAAGTCAAATACTAACCCTGTATATGCTTAAAGGATCATTATTTCTGATTGTATTATTAATATGGTTATAAATTTTTCAAGAACTTCCGTCAATAAAAAATGAGCTTTCTTTAAATTTTTCCTTTTTTTTTTAAACTTTTGAAACCTTTTATTGGTTCCTTTTTCGTAATTTTTATTCCTTCTCGTTGGTGTAAAATTTTCTCAACTCTGTAAATACGCAAATTACTGTTTATCCTGTTGCAAAGAATGGTATCGTAAAGGTTTTGAGGTCAAAACAACACTTCGAATTGTACAAAAAGGTTTGGTTCTGAACAACTTTTCTTTTATCTAAATAACACCAAAAATTTCATTTTATTTCTGTACAGTTTTCAGCCTTCTGGATGGCCTCCTGGTGCCGATCTGGAGAAAACCATGTAAATTTTCTTTTCATTTCCCGCATTTTAACAACCAGGTGTTTGTTCATTAATTATCATCTACTATAAGTTTGTCAAATTCGTCACCTAACAATTATTTGTTAGTCGTAGATGTGACGTTCGTATTATGTCGATAAAAATAACAATTTTTGACACCCACGAGGGAATTTATCATTTCATTTCTTACCTATAGTTTAATGGTGTGTGAACTTGACGCCAAAATACCATCGGTATATACTCCCTTGAAAAAATGACTGCTTCCGATTTTTATCGTGTTTTTGTAAAGTGGTAGCTTATAACTGATTTGGTGTTATGGAGCACCCAGATGGTGCTCATTTGCCAAAAATTATGAGCAATTTAAGGGAGCGATCAACTTCTTTTTCCTCTCATTTTATTCGAAGCTCTCTCCATTTTGATTTGGCATAACGAATTATGAAATGAAGTTAATACTAATAGTGATTTCTTCACTACCTCGATTTCGTGCTTTGAAATTTCCGATAATTTCCTGGGGAGAATTTGATATTTTTGTTTATTTTTCGTGGAAACCAAAATTTATTGTTCGATATATTCCCTGAAGACGGCTGATTAATGCTCACCGAAACGTTTTATAGAATAATCCACAATGATGGAAATAACTAACTATAATATCGAAAAAATAAAAAATCACTATGACAGGGTCTTTATGAATGATTGTTATATCGTAGTAAGCTTCGAATTATTCTTTGTTGACTGTATGAAATTTCGTGAAGCTTATGTTTCCAGAAACGTGAAAAACAGAATATTTTTACGGCCACTGCGGTGTTACAATCGTCTATAAAAACCCTGCGTCATCTTCACTATAAATCTTGTATATTTGTTTTTTTCATTGTTACTTGTGTGGTGTAGAATTCTCTTTAGTTTCATACAGAATTTGTGACACTGTGCCTGTTTCCTTTTATTCCCCTTTATTTTGCATGCTTATATTTGTTTGTTGCTTCTTGAGTAGATAATACATGTTGCTTCTTGCTTTTGATATTCCAGTGATGGGTCCAAAAAATTACTGAGCACATTTGGTCTATTCAAAAGGTACGTTGATTGGTTAGCGTTCATAAGCTCGATGTCGAATGTCATTACGTAACTTTCATTGTAGTTTAACTACTCGAAAAATGTCATCTGTCAATGGTGGTGGTAATATAATTGTACATATATTTTTTTAATTCATATTGAACCAGGCATTATGAAAGAATATATTTGTTTTTTTATTCAGTATTCTGTTTTTAGCACCACATAGTTCATTTCGTTAAATACTGAATGAATGAACTATAATCACTTGGACCCATTTGAAAAGAGGAGTAAGTGATTGGAAAAATATTTCTCTTCAAAGATTCTCAGTCAATGATGACTGATTCTGATGGGTGGATATTAGATTCCAAGCTTTATCAGAAATATTGATACTTAAAGATCACCTACTGTTAATTCTTCTCATTTGAAAAAATTCACTAGAGAGAAATCGCTGACATTATATGTAGAGCTTATTACAAATGTGTTTTCGAAGAATTTTGGAGATCATCTGATGTTATTGGGTGTAGGTCTGTTTTTCTTTATTTGTTTACGGACATTTCTACAGATCACAAAAATAAAATTAACATGCGTTGAGAAAAATTCGTCTACAATTAGGCTGCTGAACTTTGAACTTTGCCTTTCTCTTTCTGATCTTATACAGGGAGAGTCATCAAGGCTGGTGGCCAAAATTGATGAAGTGTCAATATTTACTGACTGACAAGAGATATGGGTTTGCGGTTTTGACTGGTTAACTTGAAATATAACATCATCAAAGATTTTTTTTCAATGGCAATCCTAACTTTTCATCTATATTCTTAAGTAATATAGTTCAAAAATTGAATGTCAAGAAGTGTTTGCTTATCGTTTACTGTCAAATAAAAAAGTTGAATAAAAATGTGAGGAGAGTAAGTATACTATCGAGTGAAGATTAGGGAGGACATTCATGGTACTTTGCGACGTAGGGGCTAAATCAAGATGTTTCTTTCTGAACAAATGGAGAACTTCATTTTGTGTTCTTGCTTTATCTCCATACCCAATCATGATTGTTCTTCGCTCAATACAATGTTACTCTCCTTATTCATTTTTATTCAAATTATTCATTCGATAAAAAATCTCTTGTCATTCCATTTTCAAATTGCTTGAATTATTTTATTGAATCAAAATTGATTGAAAATCAGATTTCCTCATTTTGAAATAGTTGTTGTTAAATATCTTTCAAATAACAAGGAATAATGATTTGATATTTGTAACTTATCAAGTTACACATGCAAGAATATCAATTCCCTTTAAGAAGTGTCATAAAAAATTAGGGAGTGCCATTCTTAATATTTCAAGTTTGCGACACGTTGTGTAATATTTTTAATAACCAAAAAAAGCGAAATTTAAAATTCTAATCTACCAGTTCGAGCATATTTACAAAAATAATGTCTCTGCATTCATTCTAAATTAGAGACAAGACTGGCACTGTATTCATAATTTCCAAATTGAAAGTGTTTTTCGTTCATGATGACCTTTTATTTGGAATCCAAGCATGGATGGATTTGCTGTGATGTCAAATAATTATATGGATATAGTAGTAGTTCTGTTATTTTTGTGTTGTGTTTTTGTGCTGTGTTTTTATATTTTGTAGTTTTTGAGACTGGCTGCATGTTTTGTGTATTTCTCCTCATCTGATCTGATTTTTTCGATTAACATGAACACGATGTCTCTAAAATGGACGGTGAATATATAGTTGACTTTGTATTCTGCATACTGTTAACACATTGCAACTGCCGATTTCGCACTCTTCTGTTATGAGTAACGTAAATTTAAGTACCTTGAGTAATTTCTAAATATATCCTGAGATATGAACATCAAATTGCTAAATCTAACAATACTTCTCACATCATTTTTATATTTTCACATTTGTTCGAACTCGTTTTCCAAATTAGACAGATTGATGAACAATAAAGATTCGAGTTGGTTGTTCTGAATTGAATTGGACATTTGTTCCAATCATTATCACAATTCCACACGATATTACTCTGTTGTGAGTAATGGAGCTTTTTTCCATGGACAGCCGTGAAGACAATTTGTCAGTATGCCCAATAATTCTATTTGGAGTGTATCTTGCTAATCGAAATTTTTCGTTGGTGATATAGGATGTTAAGTTACGATGATGGTGATGAAATATTTCATCGAGCTTATGAACTGCAAGACAACATTCGAATATTTCCACGTTATCTTCATGGATAATATGACTAATTCCTAACTCTGCGTTTTGTTTTAGGAAAAAATACCTCAAAGTACAGAAGGATATCGAGGATGCATGTAGGGACACGAGTAGGGACTCAGTTGAAGAAATTTCGGAGGCTTATAACATTCCTTTGCAAGAGACGATGTTACCGACTAAGTGTGTTGCGAAAATCGTAAGTCTTTTATATAATGCGATATACTGAAAAAATCTCTTTCTGAAGATAAACAAAGATGTAGGAACTAGAACTGCGCCTTGTGTAGCCGTACGATTTTGATAGGTTGAACTAGAATCATTTTCGAACTCAGCTCGAATTTGAACTATACAACCGGGCCTAAAAATTGTGACCAGGAAAAGCTAAATGAGCTTAGTGCCAAAAGTTTGTTCTGGTATTGAGCCAAAACTGCTTCAGTTCCAAATTCGGCAATAATACTTGACGGGTTTTGAAAAGCTTCTGAATAAAACAAAAGAACTCGACAGCGAGTGAACTAAACCGTCGTACAGTATAATTACAAATGAACGCTGGCATATAAGACTGTTAGAAATTTTTTGCAGCATGGAGATATTACCAGAGCCAACTTCTGTTCGCCATATATGTTGATAGCAAGAGAATAATAGGCACTAATAGGCACACATAGCTTCAAGGCTACGCATTGGCTTTAGCATATAGATTCTTTGGGTGTATGAAATGTGTAATGGCTTTTTCTCGGAGTTCTTGAGCGATAGCTGTTCATTACAGAGAAAATTGCAAACTCAACCTTTTAGCTTCTAGTCGAATACAAGGTTTTCCGCTATCTAATGTGTTAGCCATGACTATTGAAAGTCAAAATCTGAGTTCTCAAATTTATTCAGCAACTCGAAATTGGGAACATCATAATCACTTACCCACAATCATAAAATCCACCAATTGAAGGCTATATAAATTGGTATCTTTCAAATCAAAGCATAGTTAAATCGATGACCTGAGAGAAGAGGAAAAGGAAAGTCTCCTATATGCTAAAAATGTCATTTGTGGGACCAAAATCTAAATGTGTCATTCTCCAGTGACATTATCGTGCACCTATACTCTATTCACTTTTATTTTAGCAGTCGGTTGGCCATGGAAATTTGACTCATTTCACTATGTATAGTACAAAAATGTGGGGTTATGACGCTTGTCAAAACATTTTTGGGTTTTAAATCAACGCTATGTTGCCCGTTCTGCGTAAAAGTTTCTGTAATTACTTATTTTATCACAATGTCGAATCTCTTCGGAAAATATGTGACGAACATAATTGATGTTTATACAAACTGATTGAAGGCATACCAAATCCAGTTATTTGCATGGAAAATAAATACAAGAGATCAGTATAATATCATAATATGCACTAGCTTGAGGAGAGTTAATGTTCGTTATCTTCTTTGCCTAAAGTTTGAATACGTTACATCAGTTGTAGATTTCAAAAATATTAACCCGAAGATGAAATGCATATGTTGCAGTGGTTGGGAATGGGTATCTCCCGAAAGAATTAACAGATAATTACAAGAATCTTAAATTCTTCAACAAAAATGATCTTGCATCAATATAAGTAAAAGAAATTAAAGCAAGTTTCAATCAAGATGAATTTCATCTTTGAACAAAAATTACACATGAATAACCAATTAGCAGGACAACTGGCGCGTATTTGTGGCTGTTCATCTTAATGCATTGATATAATAATAATATTTAGGTATTTATTGGTACCTTAAGACATTTACAATGTATAGGACAAGTCAAATGAAAAAGAGAAAAATCAATTTCCGGGAACTTATTCTACGATGACATTTATCGAAAATCCTGTAGTAAACTTTTCGCATTACTTCATTCAAACATAAAATTCTCAAATGGCACCACTTTTTTGGGTCTCCCAATAGAAGGAAATTCTTTGTCATCCTCTTCATTCAGAATCTTTCTGATTGTGGAAATATTCAGCTTAAATATAAGTCGTTTAGATTCAGATGAAACATTATATAAATTCTCTTACATTGAACATGTTCGCTACCGTCTGACGTATTGTGGATTTTAGATTATCAGGGTATAACTATTTGAATGAGCGGACCTGAATTCTAAATAGCACTTCCTGAAACACTGTTTCTTTTTTTTCAATCACTTTCGGCATTTTCGTAATAAAAATTGATATTAATTGTGGCAACGGCGTTATGACATTAACCACATTTCATGAGTGCCAACCTTACTCCGTTCTAGTTACAAAAACTTGAGAAAATTATTTCATGGCTAACCGACTGCTAAAATAAATGTGAATGGAGTATAATTAAAATGGTTCTTCATGGTCAATGAAAAGATCCATTTATATAGTTCACATTATCCTTAACGATCTATTTTTTTTTGCAGGACGCGCATGACGGTGAAGTGAACGCCGTTAAGTGGAGTCCAGCTGACGGTATGGTCGCGACCGCGGGTGCCGATCGGAAGGTCAAACTGTGGGACGCGTCAAAAGGTCAGTTTTAGCAGGAAGAACCATCCCATTGCGCTACCTTCATTATGCCATCATGCTTGTTGTTCGGTGGAGGCTTGTTTTTTTATATATTTGTTAAGAATAAATTATTTTTATTGAATGTTTTATGTCGTTGTTTTTGTCTTCATTTTTTTTCTTGTAAGTGTTGTTCAGAGGACATTGGTCGAGTTGAGTTTGTTGTATTGTTAGTACTGTCAACTGTCCATATTTTAACGTTTAAGATAACATGTTTAACTTCAATAAGAACAAAAAGAAAAGAATATTCGAACTAACATTGTAGACTCAACAAGCTTTAACACGAATTCAGTTTTTCAACTAATTAGCACGAGGATATTGACATGAATGCATGTTCTGGGCGATATCATTTCATTCTGATTGCATTCATTTTGAGCTTGGTCATCCGAAGTAATAGCAATAAAAGTAAGTAGAATTCTATGGAAAGAGATACCTTCATCACTCAGTCAAGAAATTGCACTTATACTGAAGGAACATCTGAAAAAAGTACATTACAAACTAATCTTCATTCGAAGGAAGAATCTGAGGTGCATGACTATCTCAGCTATTGAATTATCCTCTAACCTAAGTTTGATACGAATATTCATTAGAGTTATTCATGTTGGTAGTTTCATTACATGGCTGTAGATTTCTGTGCGAAGGCATGCCATCACTACGATCAATTTTGAAGTTTGGATTGAAATATACTTCTGATTTAGCAAAATAATTATACTACTTCAGGAAATTCGGCCTACGAGCTTAATGTTGAGGATTTCCTAACTATGTACCCTAAGAGGGTATTGAATTTGGGTACACAAACTGGAATTTTAGGTCAATCTTCTTGGGGAAGCGGTGATGTTAGAAAAAAATAATAAATGCATAATACTTTATTACTGATTAAATCCCAAATAACCGATGTATAAAACTCGTTTCTTGGAGAATAAAAATTTTAATGGCCCATTAAACTATAATTGACGCTTCTGCTGGGCGATTGAACTAAATGAATAACATCGTTATAAAGGTAAGGTAGTGGCAGTATTTCCGAAGAAATCATAGACCATACCGCACTTTTCTGCCTTTTTCTCATATTTCTAACATTGTTGCACAAGTGCAAAATATATAATATGGCGTAAAAGAATTGGATTGGAAGTATTCAACTGGCACTGGCACTGGCAATATGAAGATATTGTTTCGCAATGCACGGCGGTGCTTTTCTGGATTTTTTGCAAGAAGATTGTGGCAAAAAAATGTGTGAAGTATTGTCAGTGAAAACTTCAACCTCGCCTTTATTTTAACTATCAGCAATTCCTGGTTGGTTCGATAGGAAATTTCGAGGGAAGAGAATGACCATCGGAACATTAGAGGTAAGGAACGCATGGGCGTAACGAAAGGGGATTATTGGGTACATAACCCCCCCTATTGGTTGAAAGAAATGAAAAAAATCATCACTTTATTTGATTTTATTATATACTAGCTCCATCTCTCTCCTTACTAATGTTGGTCGCCCTCGTTGGCTACTGAAACTTACTAGACCTTTGATTTTCCCAGCTTTTTCGAAACTTTTTTCTACAAAGTATGAGGAAGGTTTAAAAAAATTAAAACATTGGTTCAGCGGTTTTACGTGATGCGATGACAAACCAAAATAGGGTTCCATTTTTATTTATAAAGATTCCTCCTCTTAGCTTCAACCACGTAAAGATTCCCAGATAGAACATTTGTCAAAGATTCGATATAAATTAACAAAAAAATTATCAGCATATCCTTGTGAAATGAAAAAGCCAACTTGATGGTTTGTATTAAACCTTGAAGACGGCAAGAATATGGTGTATAGAAGGAGCTTGACACTACTTTCCATGGTCTACTTGAGGACGAATATTTTTGAACGATCTTATACTTCTTCTGCCGCCTTATGGTGAATCTCTCTACGCTGCTTCTTAAACTGCTTCCCATTTTCAAGCACAGTGCTTATGGAAATTTAACACTTTTCATCGACTTCGAGCCAAATTCTTGAAACCACAAAGAATGGTTTGATTTCATTCTTCATTGAGCTGAATTTATAACTTCCAAACCATTCCATGAAGATCAATATAGAATATAACGCTTCAAAAACATTCAAATATGAATAAACTTCCCTGAAACCTGAAACTTTCACACTCTATTCTATGACGATCCAAGTAGAAATCTATTTTTGAATGGATGATCCCACTTATCATTATTAGCTATCAGATTTTGATTGAAGAATAATTTTACAGGAACAGAGAATCAAAATTTATTCTGAATTTGTGAGATATTACTTACATTGGCAGATGAAAGATAAAAATTAACTGGAGTAGTAGTTTATTTGAAAATACAGTGAACATTACCACGATCAATACCTTATGACATTTCCCTTCCTGTGTGGTAGAAAATTCTTCGCTTGGCAACTTGGACTCTCCTCTATAACTTTTTTTGTATTGTTTACTGTGTTTATCATATTTTATTCCTCTTAATCCTTATGCCCACAGCTTACACCTACCTTAACTTCATCCTGCTTGCCTTCACATAATAGGACACAGATGCATGCAAAGAACTTACAAAAGGCACACTCTAACTATACTACATTTTGTCTGGCCTTGGTCTGTATGTTTGTGAGTCCAGAGTTTGAAATCGATAATGTTATTAGACAAGTTCTCTCATGTTCGCAGGACACGTGGTGAGCAAGGGCATGCTTGTCGGTAGTAACGCGGGTGTTATGTCTTTGGACTTTGATTCAACGGGTTCGATGATTCTTGCTGCTTCCAACGACTACGCCAGCAGGGTGTGGACGGTGTCGGACATGAGATTAAGGGTGAGTTTCTCTCTTTTATAGTTGCTGACTTGATCAAGTTATGTTATACTTAGAAAGCGCCTTTAGTATCTTTCTAAGCACGAACATAGTGTGAATATTCATTTTTACATTTATTTCAACGAATTCTCTCTATTATCTTCTTCATGTTATTATTTTTCCTTATTCGGATCACTCATATTACTGTTTGGAGAGAAATCTTTCAGATTAGTAATATTGATGACTACATACTGAAGTGATTCAAAATGCCTTTTTGAGGAGTGAGTCGTTATTTCTAAAAAATAATCATTTACATCACATTTTTGTCCCAAAGTTACGCAAAAGTTAAAGGGTATTCAGGATTCCCATCTCTTACTCAAAAATTCTTGACAATTTCACGCAAAAATCGGGCACGAGAGACGCCAAAACCGCGATAATACGCGCTAAAACTGTCCGCAAGGGAAATAATTCAGAGGTGCGTCAACAGGTGTCGGCGGTCCTTAATTTACGGCGACGGGGCGATCTTCATTATTTCGGCATTTGCCGAATTAACCCGCGATATATGTAAACTCCATTTTGTACAAGTTTAACCCGTCCTCTGTCCGAACTGCTCGTGACAGCGATAATCCCGAAAAATTAATACCAGCAACAATGTGCCGTGACAAAGTTGACGCACTTAATTATCAGAGTTTTGTTTTTCGGAGTACGTCCTAATTGAGTATAAACCGTGAATAAATGAATACGAATGAGGGTGGTTTATTAAAAACGGTCCTGCGGTACGTCGTTCTGATTCGATTAAAAATCGGATATGGGTTTGGTAATTTGGCGAGTCTGATTCGTATGTTGAAATGACGAATTGAATTACTTGTCGTCTATATTACGGACAGAACACACGTTTTTCTGTCATACAGCAAGGACTTCAGAATTCAGCAGCAACAATAAAAGCAGAGCACACTGTTTGACCAGTTGGACGGGTCTGAGCGTATACTCCATGCACTTTTATAAAAGCATTCGGTTGGCCATGGACATATTCCACGTACTATAGTACAAAATGTGACGTTATGACGCTTGTCAAAACATTTTTGGGTTTTAAATAAGCGATATGTTGTCCTTTCAACGTAAATATCTCAGTAATTAGTCGCAATATGAATTTACGTCAGAAAGTTAATGAAGTCGAGAATCTGTAAGGAACATAATTAACCTTTATGCAAACTGATTGAAAGGATTCCTAATCTAATTATTTGTATGGAAATGACAAGAGATTTTGAATATGTATATGTATTTTTGCTATAGAAGAAAATCAAATTATTAACACATAATATGCAGTTGCTTGAGGAGAGTTACGACCAGTTTCATAACCAAACATAAAGTCCCTTCAATTTAAAAGCTTCCTTTAACTTGAAAAATTGGTTACTTTGGTTGAATAAACTCTGTTTAAGAGATCCACAGATCTATAGTGTCACAGTTTTAGCTAGTTATTCTGGAGGTTATTTTATTTTTCCAAGGGTGGCACAGCTCACTACTTAAAATCGCTATATCTTTTTATCAGGGGCGAATCGGAAAAAATGGTATAGAAAAAAAAGTACTTCTTTTGACTTCCAGAATCCAGTGTTGAAGGTGAGTCAAAGACTCACCCTATATAGAACGAGGGTTCCAGAAAATTGCCGCATTTTTTATTACCTGCTGATAATTAAACGCTCGCGTTCAACTTCAACGCAACATGTTCATAAAAAGCACCCTTTTTCATTTTCCTTATCTCACGTTGGGGGTGATCAGTGGCATACGCCAGGTCTCATATTTTCAGACCCCTTTAGGGTTCAACTTTTATCGTAACTTCTAATTATTAGGCTTTCGGGTGCGAAATAAAAAATTTCAGGAGAAGGGAAGAATTTATCTCCTGGAAGTCTAACGTATGGTTTCACCCATTCTTTTCGTTTTAGTCGGTGGAGTTGAGCATTAAGAATGAGTCAAGTGACAATGCTATGTTTGATCCTTCACTAATTTTCGGGTGATTTTGCTCTTGTCTTCATGTCTTTCTTTTCATTTTTACTACTTGTACATGTACGATTAGTCATGAAATGTTTACAAGTTACAACCTGGTGTTCCAAATTCAAGTCTATACGAGGATACATGAAAAATTCTTAGCCTACTATAGAACCAAACGAGCTTTCAATGTCAAAATATTTTATTACTCAACATATTCTCCCCTTTACTTATTTTATTACTACTATTATTCTCCTCCTAATTGGATACATTTATTACAGCGAACCTGCAACGTCTCTAGACCTTTCAAAAAAATGTTTCTTCTTGCTCTGCAAACCAGACCTCCACAGCTTTTATTACCTCCTCGTTGAAAGGAAATTTACGACCTTTTGAACTTTTCTTCTGGTAATTCAAACCCCAAATCACGAGTTTTTTGCATGGAAATATGAGATTTGTGTGCAGGGGCATTGTCCTGCAAAAATAAAACACCTTTGGATAGCTTTCCGCGTCTTTTCTCTTTAGTTTTTTCCTGTAGAGTGGTGAGTAATGTCGAATAGTAATCTCCGGTTATTGTTCTACCCTTATCCAAAAAATCAATCATGATTACTCCATGGGAATCCCAAAAAACTGAAGCAAGAACTTTTCCAGCAGATTTTTGGGCGGGGACTGACACAGAAACTGGCCTTCCCGATCAGCCATCATCTTCAATGGAAAATTTACCTCTTTTGAAATCTTGCAGTCCAATTTTTTATGGTCGCATACGAAGGACATTGATCACCAAGGGTATTGAGCATATTTTCGTAAATCTGCTTACCTCTTAGCCCTTTTAAATACAGGTACTTGATGATGGCTCGATACTCCAATTCTTCGATTTTCACCATTTCGGTGAACATCTTTCTTTTAATTTATTGCGTAACTCTGGTTTTCTTTTTTAACCTCAAACTTCACACTGACACTTCTAATGAGTTAATGTTCGTTGCTATGGTAACGCAATATTTTTTTATGCATGGATCTGGTCTAGGCTAACTAGATATCAATACATCCTTGTTCACCTCAGACTTTCTTAGAATCGGAATTCGATCCTTATTGTCTATCAGATGCTGGGAGATGAAATTTTACGGTTCGAAAGAAACCTCAACCTTAGCGCAAGTCTCGAGGATCTTCGAGAGTTTCAAGGAAATCTTTCCATAAAAAGGAGTGCTCACAGAGTCAAATCAGCTCATTATGAGCCATATCTATTTATCAGGACTGAAATGGAAAAAATGGTATAGGAAATAAGTGTTTCTCTTGACCTCAAGAATCTACAGTTGAAATATTTGTCAAAGACTCACCCCCCCTATATCTTTATATTTTTTTGTTGTTTTTTTTTCGATTGTTATGTTTTTAGTTTTCTGAAGTTCTTACGATATTGAACGAAAATTTCAAGCCAGAGAAAATATATGTGGACTGCGATTTTAAGCTTGGGGTTCGCGTAATCGAATTTCCTGAAAGCATCGTTATTAACACCACCGAGGGGCAAAACCTCCGTGACATCGCGTTCCGATTCCAGGATATTTCGTATTCGATTGGCAATTATTCCCGTCCCTATTCATCCGGAATGATTTATGTGTCCCCATTACTCCCGGGTTTGCAGACACAGCCGCACGATGCCATCCAGATCCTGCCGGTTTCGTTGTTCTAGCTCCGACCCATCTACCATGTCCGTAATTAAGATTAACACAGGCACTTAGTGGGACGTTCTGTATGTTGCGTCGCAAGTCATATATATTGTTGCCTCCCAAGTCCGTACTCGGGTACGTGTATGGACTGTTCAGTGATGTATCTAAGGGACAAATCGGCGAAATTGGAGGATTAATGCAGCCCGTAGGACAGGTTCGCATTCAATTAATTTCAGGAGGAATTTCCTTGTACTTATACCTATTTCTTGTTTACTAGCAGAGAGTTTTTACTACTGAGAAGATAGTTTAATGTCTGAAATTTAATATTATGGAAGTTTCGAAGTTTTGAATCCAGAAGATAGTGGTTTCCAGACAATGCAGATGGATCCTCACGTCTGCCTGGGTAGCTCAGTTGGGAGAGTACCTGACCGGTAATCAGGGGGTCGTAGGTTCGAATCCTGCTCTGCGTGGTACTTTTTTCAGAATTCAATTCCTGTCTGCATGCCGTCAAAACTTTCATAGTTTTTACTACTTTGTGATACTGAAGAACTTCGCGCTGTTAGTTCGTCCAATGCATGGAGTTTAGGAATTACTGTGGAGGAATGAAACTTCAAGATGTCCCCTACTGAATTAAATCCTCCTCACCCTCATCTGCCCTCTGCTCGTCGCTTGGCGTCACAAATAATTCGGCATATTTCTATGCCGCACTCTTTATAACAACCTTCTATAAAGATTGAAAGGTATATTATACAATTATAAACGATTATGGTTCAAATTCAAATTTGAAATTCATGATGGGCAGTGCAAATTCCGATATTTGTCATTTTGCGATGGCAGAGATATTCTGACCAGCTGTATCAGATCTCATACAACAGTGGAACGTTTACTGATGGTTCTAAGATGGCGTATTCAGCCTATACTAAAGAAAGGTTTGGAGAAACTACCTTCCACTACCGTCGGATATTGGCCTTCTGCAAAGTCTTGGTGAAATACATCAGCTGTGAAATCCTGAAATATCTTCAGCGCTACAAACTACACTGCCCAAAACTTGAACTGGAAGTTTGCGCACCTGCAATAATATATGAAAGGAAATAAAAAACCATTTTGTATATTATGTACTGATATATTGAGTTAGGTGTCTTCGTACGGTTGACTTTCCTGAAATTGCAACACTAAGCAAGAGACATCAACCGAATGAAGATTCTAACTGGTAGAGTCTGCAGGTTCAATAAAGTTTCCTCCTGTTACAAACACCTTGAGAAGGTTTAATATCGTGTGAGCCTCTTCTAGCTCTTCTTATTGCTGTTACTTTATTCCGCATTGTATCAATTAGGTTGTAGGTATGACTGAAACAAGGAATATGTTGCGAAATGTCCATCGAAGCATTGGCGAGCTGCTGTAATGTCTGCGGTGGGTCAGATAAGCGGTGCCAGTGTTTCACTAAATGATATAAATTAAAATACGATTTTGTAAATATACTGATGTACCTATTAAGTCAGGTGTATACATATTGTTACTCTGTTCCAAATGGCAATAGCTAGAAAGAATGCTTCAGAGCGACAACACATATAATAGAACAAAATGAAGATTCTACCTGGTGCAGTCTGCAGGCTTGATAAAGGTTCCTTCTGTTACAAAAGCCTCGAAATCAAGGTTTAATATCGGTTCTTGCTCTTCGTGGTGGATGGTTAGACATGGTTATATTGTCTACGCCCTACGGTGAGTAACGTAGGCGGTGTTATTGCTTTGACGTTGCAGACCAGACATGTTCAATACAATTTTGATTTGAAGAGGTGGCGGAACAATCAATTCGGTTAATGCCATGCATTTCTATCTTGTCGTTGAAAATTATCGTCGCAAAATGAACACTAGTAGGTTCTACAATCACATCACAACACCTTACAGCTGTCATGGTTGCGTTTATGAGGATAATAATATCTATACGCTCATTAAAACAAATGCCTTCCCAAAAGAACACGGAGCCATCACCATAAAGAGTTGTTAGCGTCAAGAAATGTTCATTATACCCTTGAACCCGTTCTAGCCACACCAACATTCTAAAAAATGCACTGTTTTCGGGTTACAAGCATTTTATGATTGAAGATCAAAATATTTTTCATGAATATTGTCAGCTCTACTCTATTTAACACCTTTTGCACTGCTGCTGTCCTAACTAACTTGTCTCCTATCTTCTTCACATCCTCTTTTTGGTAAAAAAGACTTCAGATATAAAAATACTCATTGTAAGTAACCATAGCGACAATGAACAGCTTGCAATATTTTGATATTCAATCATAAAAATGCTTTTAATTCGAAAACTGTACAAATTTCGATGTTGCACTGGTATCCTTTTCGCAGAATTAACGATATATACAGGGTGAGTCTTTGACTCGTACAAATATTTTAACCGTAGATTTATGAGCTCAAAAGAAACACTTTTCCTATACCATTTTTTCCGATTCGGCCATGATAAAAGATACAGCCATTATAAGTTTTCATAATGAGCTGTGCCACCCCTGAAAAAACCTTCAAAATATAACCTGCTGAAGTTGTGACACTACACATCTGCGGATCTCATCAACAGAGTTGTATTCACCCAAAGTACCCAATTTTTCAAATTTCGCAGATACTTTTTAATTTTTGAACATCAAATTACTCGAAAACGGTTCATTATACAAGAAAATATGGAGAATACTTTTATTTTACAAAACGTTCAAATATTCATAAGATTGCGTCCAATTCATTTTCAATAGTTGGGTTCTTTGAATTTTGGGTATTTTTATGGTACGTCATGACCATAATGAGAAAACTGGAAGACGTGGGTGTTATCTTGTGTTCGAAAGAAATTAATCAAATATGTAAATGAAAAACAATATTCTGAAATTCATTTAATTCGATGAAACCGTGTGTGAGATGGAACTTCAACAGCCTATATCTTTTGAACCGTGCCGATTCCGAAAAAATGGTAGGGGAAAAAAGTGTTTCTTTTGACCTCAAGAATCAACTCTTAAAATATTTGTACGAGACAAAGACTCACCCTGAATTATGGCAGTACCATTTGGAGGCACATATCTTCGCCGGTGGGAGCAGTAAAAACTTGTCTTTATATACTTCTCTTCATATACTTTATTCAAACCTGACAAAAAGTCACGTATTGCTAGGACACCCTCTATTATAGTGGTAAGGATTAAAAGGAGCCAGATTGTCATACAGCTTAAGACGTCCAAATTCCTTGTGTACCACAGTGAAGACCTCCTTCAGCCGTGTCAACATGAAGCGCGACCATTAAACTTCCGGATCCCACCCTGGCATGTTACTAACAAAACCCCTGCGACAACGGATTGACGTTCATCCCTTATACGTTTGATTCCGCTGATTGATTGATTGCAGCAATCGGTAGAGGGGCGGTAGCGTATAAGGAACGGCAACCGCAATTCTGTCACGATGATCTTTCCTATTAGAGGGAGATTTGGGCCCTGGGGGATGAAACATTTGATTGATTCTGAGGTCGGAACAGGGTTAACGACACATGTTCGGTTGGATGATGTTGCTGTCTGGCTTAGGGCTGGAATGACGGTGTCGTCATCAGCGTTGCTGAAAGGAAGTATCGAATTTCGTTGCGGTAAAATTTTTTGGAAAATGCAAGTGTAACAAGTGGACGACATATGTACATTTAACTGAATTCTTTATGCATTATGATCAGCACTGTTTCGTTTGTTTGTTGCCTAAGCTTCAGACAACATTGCAGGATCTTTGGGACTCATATTCGAAAAATTATAATGAACTGCAGGATAAAATATAAAAATTTTCATACCTTCTGAAGATGTCACTATAATATAATACTATATCACTATATACAGTGTGTATTTGAAAGGGAGGCATTTTTTAAACAGAAGAACTGCTTAAAATGAAGCGTTTCACCAAAAATTCCCTATGCAAAACTTTCAAAATGACAAAGTTGAAAAAAATTTAAAATGATTATCATAAACTAGATATAGATAGAGATAGAAACTTATCTCCTGATTCGACCCTATGGTTTCGTTTAGGATATTGACTTGTTTGATATTTACGTGGTAATGAAAATGAAAACTTAGGATTGCCGAATTATTCTTATTATTTTTCACTTACACGATTTTATGAAATGCCTCATTTTGATGCCAACTGACAGAAGGAACTCAAGACACAAGTTAAAAAATAGATAATACTTCAAAATCTCACCAATAAAATTCGTCTCAATGATTCAGGAATTTTTTCACAATGGGCATCACAATCTTTTTGTTTGAACATTCTAACAATCGTCGTACAACTGGGATGAAATGGGTAAACATAATAGCACTTTTTCAGCATCAATAACATAAGCGCTTTCAAGAAACTGCCTCGATTTTCTACATTTTTTTTCACCTTAAATTTCACGATACAACAATTATGATTCTCTCAAATGTGACCTGATGCATCTAATCCGATGAACTTGGTACTGAACCATTCATTGTCCAGCCATATGTTTATGTTTTGTTTCGTTTTTGCGATGCCGGAGTCACCTTACATAGTCCCGTACTTGAAATTCAATGAACTTATGTCGAACTTCTAAGGGTTGTATGTCAGCCATCTTGGATATTTTATGGGGAAAATTTTTGGTTGAACGACTTCTATCTTCTGTCGGAAAAAAACCTCATCTTTGAAAACACCTCGTATAAAAGACAGTTGCGACACTGCGTTTTGTCAATTTCCAGAACACAGAACTGTGTTCTGGCTTTCTACTGTTAAATATCCAACTTGGTGAACTACCACATAATAGGATTATGACGTAGGCGATACGCATATACACCAACTGATACTTCCTGTTCGCGAAGAACACACCACCTAACCTGAAAATCTCGACGAAATGTTTGATGTGCGAACATCATCGCTGTTCAGGCTGTGACAACTTCTTATCATAATATGATCATGCTGGTTGTGTCTGAGAAAGAATATCTTTTTACTTTTTATTCAAATTTGAATGAGCCTTGCAGCGGATTCAAATAAGCAAACAATTTTTTTAGATTTCGTCAGGCAAGTAAGGTATTGAAATTATGCTCATATTTCACTTGGGAATTTGACGCGTTGGCTGCTCTATCTTCTACTGATTTTGTGGCTCGATACTCAGCAGTATAATGCCGAATTCCTTGCAATCGAGCTACAGTATATTCCTCTGAATGTAACGTAAAGAAATGCCAGCTGGAGCGAAAGCCCTTGAACCACTGAAAGCAAAAAAGAGATCCAGTCCTGTCCGAGTACTACCCGTGCTTTGTGTACGATTACTGGCTGGTGTGAAAGCCCATCGAAACCCTGTCTTCTCTCTTTTTCAATCACTTTCGGCATTTTTGTAATATTAATTGATATATTAGTTGTGACAACGGCGTAATGACATTAACGACATTTCATGAGTGCCAACTTTACTCCGTTCGAGTTACAAAAACTTGAGAAAATTATTTCATGGCCTACCGACTGCTAAAATAAATGTGAATGGAGTTTTTTCATACAGGTCGAGTTGATAATATAAAGAGCGTGTTGAGAATACTTTGAAACATCGAATGTTTTTTTTGGCTGATAAGCTTCGTTTACCCTCACCAGGGTTGGCGGAAGAGAAAATCTCTCGTATTTTCCGTTGAACAACAAATCGAAATTACGAAAAAATTTCAGCACCCCACGACCAACAGATCCCAAATCAAGTACAAACCTTCGGTGCCGACAAAAAATTAATGATACACCAAAGGCCTACGTCCCTTATCCCGATGGCTTTTTTTCCGAACGACTGCTAATTTGCCCCGGCACTCGTAAAATAATTACCACCAACTTTCTGGCGCCCCCGGGGCGTTTACTTTTACTTTATCTTACCGGGTTCGGGGGTATACTTTACTACCATACCAGCGCTGATGAAGTGTCTGAGAGGTGAACACGTGTTCTTAATTACCGCAACACGTTCCGGTGCAGTGCATAAATCAGGCCGTAAAATGGAATATTACGGCGCTTTAGGTCAGGCCGATTAGTCCCGTAAATTTTTATACGTCGGTCGAAGGTCCTCGAAGGGAACGGTGCCGATTTTGGAGTTACGACCCTTCGACCCTGCGATCCCGCGGTAGTTATTACTTTGAACTATAGCGGGTTCATGAGAATTGGTCGAACAGCTTGGCTGCGTGCGACCCTTAGGTTGCCTTCTTCATTGAAAGCCTCAAAGAATTTACAAGCGACTGATATATGTAGCACTATTGATAAACTGCAATTTATCTACCCTAAAATTTGTATCTTCACATCAATATCAACGCCTCAGTATCGCTCACTGCTTTTCTTCACTAGGTACATAATATTCAGAACAAAAATGAGGACCATAGAACGAAAAAGATGGCTCCGCCTAACACTTTTGAAGCACAGATGGCGCTCACATCACTTTAATCGTACAGTGACTCTAACGAGACAGTGGTGACAATTATGGTCTCGTTTTTCATCGTTTTAGCAAGAATATGACGGATTTGGTCACGTGACGTGACTTGAGCCAATCCGCATTCCGAATTAGAGATCACAGCATTGAAATCTGTGCTTCTAAGCCGCCCTATTCTTGTTAAATTTCCAATTGTCGCCAGCGTCTCGTTAGAGTCACTGTATTTAATCGCTTCATTTACTATTTTTCTACTCTATAATCTTTGATCTGACAATTAAAGTGTGACGAAAATGTCACGAAAATTTGCCAAACTTGCAAAAAAAACATCACGTGTACATTCTCGAGCGCGGTCGTTGTTTTTTTTCTTATTTTAAAGCTAATGACTCAAGTGTTCGGTATTCACGTAAGTGGTTCAAATAATTCTCGAACGACCCACGTACTTGCACCGTTCTTTACGTGAAACCAGCATATGCGGAACATTTGTTATAAAAAAAGACTAAAAAGACATTTCCATGAACAGTATGATTTTGGATGCCAAAGAGTGAACTTAGTAATTGCCGCCGTCGCATTATATGAATCGTTCTCATTCGGAAGATAAATCGAACTCAGTGTCTCAGTCACCATAAAATTATAGACGAATTTTCTTGTACTTTAACAACCATCAGTTGGTATTTACATTTAGTGCTTAACTGCTTAGTGCATGAGTCACCTCGCCGTGCAAGAAAGCATCAGGAATCAGTAAGTCTGGTGCAAGTATTTCATTCAAATACTCAAATAGAGTCGTTTTTCTCATATATACTTACAGTCCAACTAGTGAACCACTCACGAACTATCGTTCATTACTTGAGGATTCTTCCTCCGGTAAAAGACACTCAAGAATAACGGAAAAAATATAATCTGACAGTTTCAGCAAGCCGAAACAATAAAAATAGGCCATAAAGGTCACAGAAATCAGTTTTTTTGAATTATCTCCTGACCTGGGCTTCAAATTGTTTTCACATTCATCATAAAAGTTGTAGAGCATAACACTTTCTACAAATTTTGTCTGAAGCAATTTTTTCTACGTTTGAACGTTTTTGAGATATATGGCGATGAATGTACATTAGAGTGGGTTTCTCCATTGACCTTGGCTTTTTTCATGTGTGGCTAAGCTCCTTCCTCTTATCGCCCTCAAACTCGAATACGGTTAAGAGTGTGTAAAATTGCTTCAGACGAAAGTTATATATAGAATTTTATTATCTACAACTTTCAGAATGAATACAGAAACGATTAGAGGTACAGTACAGGATGGGAGATATTTAAAAAAAAACGCCTTGTTGTCATCTTCAAACTGTCAGATTAAGACAGCTCCCCCTGATTATTGTCAGATTAATGAGTCAACAGGTCTACAACACCGTAATTAACCATCTGTATGAAAATCTGACACTCTCGAGTATGTACAAGTAACGATTTTTTTTTGCATTTTCAAAGCACCCCTGTGACCTTGTGTTATGTCCGAATGATCAAACTCTTGAAAAGTAGCTTCCTTTGGGTCTAATTAACAAATCCTGAAAAAATTATTTTCTACCATTTTCAACTCTTCCGTACGGCCAGCCCCACCACGCAAACTGTCAGATTAACATGAATATATTATCAGATACACGTAGGGCATATACAGTATCTTAATATGAATTTCTTTCTCGTTTTTTCAATTAAATTCTTCTTTGAAAACCTGCAGATGCTCTTTCCACCGCTGAAAGTTCATAAATCTTAGAACCTTCTTTCTTTCTACCATCTAATCTTCAAAATCCACTAGGTCTGCACGACGCTCGAGTAAATCCCGATTTAGCATCGTCGGCTCCCCAACTATGAGTAATAACTACTTCATACTTTTCTATTATTGATAAAATGTATTCATCAATTTATGGTGACCTGTCCACTATTGAACATGGTAACAAGGGATAAGAAATAAAATACTGCAACCTTATTTTCGAAGATTTATTAATTTCATAAGTTAAGTAAATAAAAGGTTAGAATTCATCACTGAATATAATAAAAGAATAAAATAAACTGAAAAATTCAAAATAGCTATAATAAAAAGGAAGTATGGTATTTTGTTATTTTTTAATGCGTTTACCGGTGGTCGGTTTTGCGAAGAACTACATCCATTACATCTAAAAATTACAAAACCGACCACTCGGGTTCAAAGGAGACCAGGACAAGCTCTTTAAATACTCATTCATTCTCGCAGATACTCGCACTCTACACAATAAGAGTAGAAAATATTTTTTTTTACATTCGTGCATGATCGTCCTAGAATCCGTTCGAACCAGTTTTCGTAACGCCACAATGTTAGATGATCGATCTGTGTCTCTAATCTAATAAAAACCATAAACCGAAAGCTTAAACGAACGCGTTAGTAAGGAATTTGCACGTGAGCCATCCTGAAAACGACTGAAAACAAGAAATACCACCCTTAAATTTGGCACAATGTCGAGGGCTGCACGAGAAAAACGCCAACGATATTTTGACTTACAAAATAATGTTGGCGACAGTGTGAACGTCACAAAGTTCTATGAATAGTGGGGTGCGTTCAGGAACTGCTAATTTATCCTTCTAATTCGAAACGTGATCTGGATCTCAGATCGGTTCCGCTGAAAGTTTCATGAATTAGAAGAAGCAGATCATGTCTTTCCTTATGTCTATTGATATTTCTCACTTGCACTGGTTTCAGAACGTGTCTTGTTAATTGATTAGGATCGATTCGATCGACATTGCAGTAACGTTACCTTAAAAGCTAAAAATGATCTGTCTAATCTAATACGAGTATTTAATCATAAAACGTCGTATGCGACACATATAGGGGACATCGATCAATTACATCCAATCGATCGATTTCTAATCAGTTAATTATTTAATTAAAGATATTGCGGTATAAAGGAATTATAGCTTACATCCTCGGGTATACATACGAAATGATTAATTGCAACGATAAAATGATCCTAGGGTTTTTTCGAACGATGAAAATGGATGCTACACATTCCTAGATATTGATAAACGCCATTCCGAGAGTACGTATACGTGCAATCGCGCTTTTTATCTTCAGCCGCGAACGCGCCGCCTAAAAACGCCATTCGTGTCCGTCCTCTATGTTCCATATTTGGCGCATTTCTGTGCACATATTGTATGTCGGAGCTGTGACAACTTCCGACAGTCCTAACCTTGACAGCGTGGCGTGGTGCATGTTTATTATATGATGCGACCGAGTCTCGGCTTTACAGTTATGCATTTGCGACTTTAAAAACAACTGTAATCTTCCACGATGCCGTTCCCTCGTAACCTTTCAAGATGTGGCACTAACTGGATGGAGGCTAACGATCCACCTTGCAATATGATATGGGAAAATGTGAGGTGTCGAAGTGAGTTAGCGAATGAATCGCTACGCTCGGGTTGGCGAGCCGGCTTTTAGGTCAGCAGGGTCCTCGGAGTTCAGGGTTGCCAACAACGCACAGCCGAGACGTCTTAGGAATAATCGACTGTTAAGAGTGTTGTGACGATGATTACTTCGGAAAAACATCGTGGTGCATTGGTGTATGTTGAAATGAGTAGTTGTGGAAATGATTAGCGAAAGCGTTAAGGCGTTCTTGCGTAGCAACCATCTTATTAGGCGAAAATTTTGAGTGTCAGTTGTCCGGATTGCCGCTGGTGTGCCGAGACGGACAAACAGCGGGTTGGCCACATTGAAGAACAACATTTTCCAAGAAACATGCGGGAAGTCTTTGATACGAGCCGAACGTTTCACCGAAGTCCGTCCGCATCACCAAAAAATCACTTGTATACCCTAAAATCTACGCGGATGACTGTATCCGCTGTCGTAAAGCTTGCACAGACTGTCGGTTCTGCTGGAGCTCATGGCTGACGGAGGAATGGACATGGTGACCGACACGTTGTCGTGACCGGACAGTTTGGAGCTGGATCGTCTCTTCTGCCAGACGAAGGTCCAGGCGGCGATGAGGGACATCTGAGCTGCTAGAAAGACGGCGCACGCCACCAACAAACCGGCCATGTTGATGCAGACGCCGGCCTCGTTCGGCAAGAAGACGGCCTCGTTGAGGAGGGCGGAGTTGTTGTCGCGCTCGAATCCGAACTTGTCCTTGATCTGGATGCTCTGGACTAGGAGGAGATCGTCCTGGGCGTCCGTGGAACGACGCCTCCTGCGCTTGCCGTACGAGATGACGGATCTAAGGTCTCCGGTGCTCTCTTCTTGATCACATTGAACTGGTTCGCAGGTCGGCATGCAGGGCGTTACCAAAGCGCGGAACTGAACAACCTCTGAAGACGGGAACTTGAAGGCGTCGAAATGCGAGAGGAGAATCTGGAATTGAATTGTTGTAGTTAGTCTAGATGAAGGAGAAAGCAGCATGTTGCGATGAACATGATGTATTTATTGACAATAAGATAAAGATCTTATTTGCTTACCTTGCCAGTCTGGGCGGACTTGTAAATAGGTCCCATGATGAAATGGTCAGTAGGGCAACCGTCAGAATCGATAAGTACGATTTCGCTCGAGTCCACGCCGTCCATGGCCACCAACTCCCTGACGAAGATCTCGTAGGGGCTGTTCTTGTCGATGATTTCGAACCTCAAAGCAAGCGGGTCACCAACCTCAGCGGACGGCATGACATCTCCGCCATTCCTGTCGGTGATCTTCATGGCTACGTTGGGCGAGTCCACGGTGACCTCTTCGGAAAGCGCCGGTGTGATGTCTCCCTTCACGCCAAGGTCGAATTCGTTGGTGACGCTCTTGTTGGTCAGGTCGTATTGACAGGTGACGGCCAGGCCCAAATCGGAGCTGGTTACGATCTTGTCGTGGTGCTGGATGACGACGTCGTTGATGTATCTTCCAAGACCGTTCTTCCTCACGTTGCACTCGAGGTTGTCGTAGGCCATGCTGAGCTCGAACTCCAGGCTGTTGTTGACGTCTTTCACGCAGGAGTTCGGGCTGCCCTTGGCGTAGATCTTGCCGTCGAACAGTTTGCTGGTCTGGATCCTGGCCACCATGTCCCCGGACCTGCAGTCGATGCTCACGTTGTAGCAAGAGCTCAGCTCGTAAGTGGCGGCTTCCGGGACTTCCAAATAGGGATCCTGCGGGAAAAAAACGTACCGTGTCTTATTTGAGTTAATTGCCTGTTATCGGTTAATTAAAGCGTACGAGTCGCATCGATCGCGGTCGCTTCCCGTTAGACGGGAATTCTTCCGAGAACTATTTCGCGTAATGACGCATGCGGAGTATTTTTCGGTCCGCGTGTGTGTATATATATGGAGCGGCGAACGTGAGATGGCCTTTTTGCGATGTCGGCGCATTGTTAGGACGTTCTGGGAATGCACGATCTGTTCCCGGGGGAGAGGGGCGATCGTTGAATTAGAGACGGTGGTCTTGTTTCGGGATTTCTTGATTAACCCCGCCGATTAACAGCCAGCGGCTGGGAAGTTTTGAATGCTGGGTTGTTAGGCGTTTGGGGAACTTGGTCGGCAGTTGGATCGTTTGGATTTGGCGGCTTCTAATCGATCGACACGCCGACAAAGGTTTGAATCATCCCTTTATTGAGGTAACTATGACATAAGGCCTCAACAGTGAGGCATGAATGAAATGAAAGCACGAATGGACAATCCCATCGAAGAAGAGTAGATACTGACCATCGTTTCGGTCTTATTTGACCTTGTCAAAACTGCACAACTCCCAGTCCGATTGAAAATGGTTGAAATTGGCTGACCCATATTGAATTATAGTAGAGCCTTGAAGAATTAAGTGAACCATCGACAGGGCAACGAGATCCAACACCATTCCCTACAGATACCCACAATGAAGACCATAGATCTCTGAATTCTTTTCACCCTTACCCGGCTATCGTTTATTTATTACAGATCTCGGACCTCTTCATCTTGTGATAGATACTATAGATATATTAGCCCATGAGGACATTCTAGTGCCTGTATTAATAATCAGAAGTTGTCAGAAAGTCTTAAGTAAAGTCTTGAGACAACCTCTAATTAATAAATTTGGCTTGAGAATCTGTCATGCTGACGTATTAATCTGCGATTTCACTTGAGTAGGCGCTCATTAATAAATGTGACTGATCTCGAATAATCTCAAGAGGTTGGAAACGTCAAATTTTGAGTATGGTTGGATCCTGACTCAAGATGTGAACTGACAGTAATTTCTCTTTTGTGCTTCCAAAAATCGGCATCATCGAGGTGAAATATGGAATCCATGAGATAAGTGGTCAACTATTACGATGAAATCGATCACTTCGGCGAACAAGAATGAGATGTGACGTGACCGTTCGTTCGAGATCGAAAAATCTACTCCGTTACACCTCACTCATGCCACACTGATGAAAAAATTGAAAATACTAATTTATCTTTTCGTTTTGTAATCTCAATTCTGTCTCAAGACTATTACTCAAGACATTCAAACTCAAGTTGAGTTTCAAGACTCGCTTCTTGAGAAAGTGTCAAACTGATGACGACATAATATGAGTTTATTAATAAGCCGCCATCTTTAGATGCTGTTACTATCTTGAGAAGGTTTCAACTGAGATAGGTCTTGAGACCCGTTTTGAGATGGAGGAGGAGTAGGAAACTCCGGAGCAACTTGTGACGGAATGCCAACGGATAAAATGCTTCATTCAAGAAACCTGAAGAAGGGAGGAAGTAGAATTCTAGAACTGGAAGGCGATCTGTAGACTATTTAGTTTCAAGGGGCGAGAACAACTCTGATCGGGGGCAAAACAGACCATAAGGTGGCACGATAATCACATTCCGGTGAATTTTCCTCGGAGAATATCCAGTACTG
The DNA here is from genome assembly GCF_907165205.1 of Coccinella septempunctata. NCBI lineage: Eukaryota > Metazoa > Arthropoda > Insecta > Coleoptera > Coccinellidae > Coccinella > Coccinella septempunctata. Next base: position 22,762,668 of record NC_058196.1, read on the forward strand.
CACAAACTTACCTGAATGTCGGTCAAAGTGGCCCTGGAGTGGTGGCTCAACCTGCAGACCATCTCGCCAGTGTCACCGTAGTCGTATGAGTGGCATCTGTAAGGTGAGTTCAAGCACAATTCCCTGCACTCGTCAACCGATCCGACGTCCTGGTACACGGAGTCGACCGTCTTAAGGATCCTGCCGTTCAGTTTCTTGAATTCGCAGAGTTTGGTGGGCTCGTCCACGCAGTTGTTCTCTATGTAGTCGATTCCGTCGGCGGCCTGGAAAGAAACGAATGGTTTGAGGTTTAGGAACGTATTGGACATTTGACAATTACGCAGGTTCGATTTTCTATGGTTTCCCAAGTTTTTGAGCCAAGGTCAACCAGAGATGTACGATTTTCAAGACCTGTATTGTGAATTTACGGGTTTAATGCTCACCTGGAAGGCGTTGGTACCGGCCAGAGTGATCCTGTCCATGTTCGAGAGCTCGCAGTCACCTGTTGCGTTATTGTAGTTGGCAGACCTGCAAGAGACAATGGCTGAATGAGACTGGACCGATTTTTCCGTACTGTCGGACGGACGGACGGACAGGTGCAATCTCTCAACGTCCGTCCGGTGTGCTGGGCGATCTATCTCGTCCATATCACTTCGATCTTGTCTTGTTTCACATGTGTAAACGGGCAAGGTATGGTTTGAATGATGGCCGTCATTATTTCAGTGGTAAATGCGCGGTTCGAGTGGTCTTTGTGCTCGAGAGCGATAGATTTTGTCGGCGTGGCGGACAATGGAAATTTCTTCGGATGCGCCGATGGATGATCTTGTTGGGACGAGAAGAATTGTTCGAGTTCCCTTTTGTCACTATCGTCAGTGAATTCGAACAGTTTGGAGGATACCACAAGATGTCAAAGATTTTCCATGTCGTGCCTTAAGTCACGTAAAAAAGTAACAGTTACGGACATGCCGCATATTTTGACAAGCCCAGGTTACTGTAACATATGTTTCTCGAGATTTTTCATTTGTCAGCATCAATTTTACTCTGAATAACTTATAACTCCTAAACCCAACCTGACCTAACTTAACCTAACTTAGAGACATTTGTCAATGTCAAATTGATTAGGTTAGCTTATAGACTTGTCACTGTGTTTTTCGACAGCTCATTGAAATCTCGTTTTGTGGTACTTTTGTGGAGTGTCTTCTAGTTCTAGGTCTTGAGAGGTTGCACAGGAATTGTTCACGTCGTTACTCATTTGTAAGTTGCAAAAACTCTAGTATGTCATTATGTCAAGTATTCAGAACTAATCGAAGTGAAGTTAAATGGTCGTTCAATGATCGTCAATCCTAAAGCCGCAACATAAATTCCGCAGTTTCAGAATTTCACGCCTCGAAACCGTTCTTCTGTCTCGTACACCTTAACCGTTAAAGACGTCGATATACATTTCTCGTAACAGTACTCGATATTTACTTAATTGATATCCACCGCCCTCGTATTCTTATCTCGATCATCCACACATGTATCATTTCAACAACAACAGCAGCCGCCCTTGGCCGGGGGACTGTGCACGCGCATTCCTGCATTCGCGGCCTGCCGCACGGCAGTCACTGGCGGCTAGATCTTATTAATTTTAATAGTACGCCTCACGCACCCGAGATCGCTAAACGGAGCCTGGTTCTTCGACGGTCAAGGCAGCGGATTAGCCTTGCGGTAATCGGATTCTGCGTGAAGAAATAAGTGTTATTTGTGGGGAAATAATTATCATTTTTCCTTTTGTGCGTAGGCGTGATATGTATGTACCGCTCGGTCGAATGAAAGGTAGAATTTTTGTTTGACCGATACTGCCTATAGCGGTATATACAGGGTGTTTCAGAAAAGGGTGACCCCGTCTCTAGGATAGGTAGAAAACTGAAAAATAATTGTGGGTTGCTTGGTGAAAAATTTTCGTAATGCCATCCGTTTTTAAGATATAGGGATCACCTTTTTTTTAACAACTTATATAACTGAGCTCTTGTTGTGGGCCTCAAAAAAAAGCCCTGCTTAGGGTTTCTCTTGTTAATAATAAAACTAAAATTAAAAAGTCTCCCCTGTAGTACCTATTCATTTCTTCAGAAATTTCCCCATATTTTCAAACCGTCAAGAATTTTACATTCTCGTTCGTCACGTTCTATCGAAGATAAGAACAACGATTTGAACAAAAAAAAACAGACATTTCTCAAACTGCAAATCATCTTGTTGAGCAAACAATATCTAATGGAGTGTGCATTAAATATAATGAGATCGAAAGAACAGTTATACCAACGTTTTTCGAGATATTCGAAGATGGGTTGACATCAACGATTCATGGTTCAAAATGTGTAGATATAGAGGAAATAAAGATCATTGCCGTTGAGTGCGTTTTTTCTAGCATAATGACCTGTGACGGGTCTCACGATTTGGATGTTCAAATGATGGTTAATCCGCCAGTCACTAAATGTGAAGATTATGACGTTGCTGTCTCCTAAAAAATCTCATACTTAAACCGCTCTTTCCTATTGACATTGGAATTCGTGATTTGTAATTATGGACTGAGCACGAGTTAATTACTGCACCATAATTTTTATGAGCACTTTTGTTCCATAAAATCTGGTATTTGTGCTGGAATTCAGTGAAATGACACGTTTTAAACCTATAATTATACAAAAACGAATAAACCGGGTCGAAATAACTCTGTTCAAAAATACGCGACAGCGTTCAATATTTTTTTATCATAACTTTTGTTCTCTCAAAGGCTCGCATATAATTACATTATAATAGACTATTTACTATATCTTCCGATGCGCCCGGTTAGGCGCTTGGAGTACTGTACACTATACAGTACTCTTTCTTTTTGTATTTACTATATCATTAGACCAATTCAATAATTTTTCGAAACGATTGTGTGTTCTGAAGAACCTTCAGTTTCCCTTGAACTGAATTTCAATGAAGTGATGTCCTCTATTTATGAGAAACGTTTGTGCAATTCGTGATTGAAAATAACTGGGACGCAGACTAATAACAGTTTCCTTCAATGTAGCACAAATTCGAATCTTTTGTTTCTCGGACAAAGGATTATATGCAGAAGTCTACCGACAATGAGGAATAAATCATAAATTTCAAACGGGTGACAAATGAAACTATGCGAAGCTCGATTGGCACAGGAATGTGCTGTCATGCATGTTCGATAGATTCGAAGAACACTGACAATATTACTTCGTATGGACCGTTAGTTCGAGTGATTTATGGTGAATTCTGCCACGAAACAACGTCTATGAATTACCACTTGAGGTATTAGCGTTCAATCTAAAAGGGCGCTGTACCAATACTCAACATAACATCGATCTTTTTTCTGCTGCTAGGGAGTGGTACTAGCTCTGATCGCTTCTAGTTTGTTTCTTGCTGTTTTTACTTGTGTCTCTCGAACTTTTTGCCTCACTTCATGACATTTCGGATTTTCGTTACGTTTAGGCGCAAAAAACCTCTGTCTATGACCTCTATGTTCACAAACTTTCAAATTGTACTTGTCCGATTCTTGGCTGGTGTGAAAGCCCGTTGGGAGCAGAAAACAGATCGGAGAACCGCCTGTATATAATATCTGTATATGATACCGAGAAAGATCTTTTAATTGTGTATAGTAGACTGTTTGCCAATTCCACTTATTGTACTGTTCTTTTCACTATATATCGGTGGATTTTTATAGTTGTGTAATAGTTCCTATTGTGTTTATCATTACAGAATAAAGAATACAATTTGTGAACTCGGATTTTGACTTTCAATAGGTAACGCTAACACCCTAGATAACATTGTCTTCGACTCGCCTACCAGCAGGGTAGGCTTTTTTCTATTTTCCCTCTAAAAAGTAGCTAGCGCTCGAGATATCCAAGGAAATGCCATTACACAGGGCATGACAGAATAATGATTGTGGAAGTTGAAATCGTCTTGTTATAATTGAGTAAGGAAGTTATTGTTCCTGGTGTGCCGGATGATATTGATTGAAGAGGGAGAATCAGGTTATTAAAACCTTGAAAGGAGGAATCCTCATTTTGTTCAATCAAATTGACAATTATCTGCGAGGATGTCAGATCCATCACATCCACCTTAGTGTGGACAGCACTGAGTTCCGCCTCCCCTTATTGTCTCATTGTGAACTAAGAAACGTGTGTCGTTGATTGCGTACCGTGCACAATCGCAGTCAGTGCAAAAAAAAAATCTCTCTAACAGCCGAGACAAATGGCTGGGTAATTTATTACCTGGAGTGGGCCGTGTTGGACGTCTTTTTATGCGAATGATTTTCTATGGGAGCCATCGATTCGCCTACCACAGGATGATCTGCCATTTTTCCCTCATTTTTCTCTTCGCTTACGATGCCGCCTGCAATCTGTAATTTCCTCACCTGGCGGGAGTAATTTTGAAGCCTTCCTTAGGCCGTCGCAGTTAGAGCACAGATGGAATAATTCGAATCGCTTCTTACGTCAGATAGAGAAAGCGAGGATGCCAGTTACGTATAGGGCATTTCGAATCAGTTGACGTTGACAGGACCGTCATTTCGACTGAGGGGCACAAAAGTGACTTATGTCATTTCGATTTGACGTCGCGCTGAGGGGCAAACTATCTATGACATTTATGATCACTAATATTTGATTTGTACCTCTCAATATGTCGAAAATAGTCAGTTTTCTATTATACCGCACTTTTATATCACCACTGATGGATAGATGATATTCACTGAATGAAATTTTCTCAGAAAAAGCAACCGAAATCACAAAAACATAAACTTAACCGACACTTGTGTGCCCCTGTTAAGCTCAGCTGATCCGAAATGCCCTATTATGAGTATTCTATGACATGGACGTCATTGACTGACGATACCACCAAAGAGTAATAAAAACAAGTTGTTAATCTCTGATACGACATTGACGTTTAATGGACTTCAGTCTACTAGCTCTAAAAGCACCGCCTAACAGCACGTAGATGAAAGAAACAAAAAAAGAACGAAACTTATGTAGGAAAGCATGCGTAAAAGAAGCCAGAGAGAGAAAACAAAGGAAGGGGTATATACCCCTCAGAACATGACCGGCGGTTGGACTGTTCTGCTTGGATGCATAGAAGGATTTTTCCACCGTGTCATGTGTCAAGAACACGACGTAGATGGCCAGATAACACCACACGTAATTACAGAACTCCATGCCAAACATCCGCTTACACAGATATCGATGTGATTCTCGAGATTTTCGAGAAAACATCGAGATTTTTCGCGGTGCTGTTTCACCGTCGTGCAAATTGTCGTACTTGCGAATTAGCGAAGAAACAAATACGAGCAATTCGTATTGGAACGGGGAAATTACGCAATCAAGGGGGAATGTGGCATTGTGAAATAACCCCGCCGATGCTCTAATGATGATTCGAATTGATGGTCGTAATCTTCTCTTGATAGTGGGAAGATGGTCTAGGTGTAAAGAGGAAGGGGAGCAGGTAGTTTTCTTCGTCGCTCTATTGGCATGTGAATCTGAGCGCCCTGAATTCATCGTTCAGACAAAATTCGTTAAAAATTTCATGATATACAACTTTCATAAGGTATGCACAGAGGATTTGAGGTTCATAGAGGGAGATACTCCGGAAAAACTAACTTTTAAGACTTTTATTGAAGTTTCCTATTGATTGTCTAGTTAATACGGTAACATCTACATTTCAACATATTCTTGAATGATTTCCTTCGCCATGAATGGATCTCGCGTTTTGGCAGGTCATTATGATTTCCTAAGTCACCTACTGCCAATAATTCGAACGTTTTCCTGCTTGGATCCTGACATACGATTCCTGCAATATGGCAGTTTCAGCAAATGGATATCGACCAGTGATCGAATAAAGGGGCTATCAATTCGTTTCATTTTCGTCGAGGTATCAGTTGTGTTGCTCTGATGAGCTCAAGTGAGACTGAAACCATGTCCAGTCTCTAGTCTTTCTCGACGAAAAGCAAGGAGAGTTCGTTAAAATTTAATTCGCCATTAAAATTTTTATCCTTCATTATTCGCTTCAGATGAAATCGGTTGAGTCGTTCTCAAGTTATGGCGTGACCAAGGGAAACAGGTACTCATTTTGATATTCGAGTGAGCCAAATACTCACCATATACTTTGAGTTTGTCGATCGAGTGGTGGGACACATTGTGTGATGGAAAAGAGTGCAATAACCGTAGTTCTTTTCCGTTATCGCTGTTCAATTTAGCCGCCGACAATAAGTCGATGCGCACGGACGATTGCAACCGATGGATTTGTCTGCCTACGTCTTTCCGCGCGGCAATTTACAACCGTAATTTCTGATCGGAACCGCAGAGGGCGCATAAGGCGGCTCTTTTTCAGCGGATTTTTTCGCGACGGTGAACATAACCGTCGAATTATCGTCTTGTACGATGGGAACGTTTTCATAATCGAATCATGTCGCCATCAGATACGCTACTTGGGAGATTGGAGCGGATTTCAGCAACGAACGAACGTGGAAAACATTCTTCCATATACGTTGACTTTTTATGTCGTCCTAAGATTCCAAAGATGTATATTTTTGGGTAGTCTATATAATATTTATTTAAAACTATGAATCCTTTGTTCGATAGAATATACAACTCATCAAATCATTTCCCACAAAATCATCGATAACCTTTGAGATGGCCATCCCTCTAAGTCGAAAGCGATTGTGTGACAAGAATCGTACGACATCAGTCAACAAACTGAGCGTATCTGATGAATGAGAATATATCCGAATTGATCAGTGGTGGTAACCAGATAGTGATTATGCAAGGTGTATTTTGAAGTGAGATTTTTTTTTCAACAGGAGGTAGAAATGGTCAAGGTCAAGTGTTTCACCCAAAAATCACCTTTACAAAACTTTCAAAATGACGAAAAATTTTGAGAAAACTTGTATTGGAATAGATCTCAATACGACCTCAGATCATTTGTGATCTGATTTATCCCAAAGCAACACGAAAAAACTTATCTCGTGATGACTCAATCGACCATATGTTTTCATTCAGTATATTCATTCATTCTTTTTTATTTTTGCGTGGGAATGAAAATGGAAACTTAGGATTGTAGAATTTTTCTCATTATCTACTGTTTCTTGCTTTCTGCAATTTGAGATGTTACAGGCTTTTCGACTTATGGCAACAGAAGAAGCTACTATTCAAGAGACCGACGATTCACAGCCGCCCTTTGAAAAATCGTTACTTGCTACTTGTTGATCTCGGTATTGCAGACGTGTTGACTCATTAATCTGACACTAATCAGGGGGGTTTTCTCAATCTGACAGTTTGAAGATGATAACAAGGCATGTTTTAAGAATATCTCTCTTCCTGTACCTCCAATCGTTTCTGAGTTAGAGGGCGATAAGGGCGAGGAGCTTAGCCACACATGCAAAAGGCCAAGGTCATTGTAGAAAGTGACATTCTAATGTACATTAATCTTAAATTGTTAGATTAAGGGAATATATAATTTCAATATTTAATCAATCACATATATCTTAATCTGACACTCTCAAGTAAGTCCTAGACAATTCCCTCTATATAAAGGTCCAACTTTTGGTAGAGGTACTCAACAGGGTCCAAGGTATCTCCCCTTATCTACACGCTCTAGTAAATCCCAAATTTCTTTCTTGGACTCCCCACTTGATATGTTTAAATTAGTTAGAGTAGATTCAGCTATGGGAATCGAGACATGCCGATGATCTTTCGGTACCAACTACCAAGTACGGCAAACGAAATTCTGCCGAGCCTGTGTTGACCTAACAATATTACATCTTACATCGTTATAATAGGCAGTTTATTTATAGTTATTGAAGAAGGTGAGCAATTTTTCAATGTTACCCTAGAATCAAGAAGAGGCCCAATAAGTGATGAATAGTTTTCGTCGGACAGAGTCAATTTTTGTGGATCGGCATTACCGACTCTGCCGCCCCTGACAAGTCGTCACTGCCTCCCGATATTCTTTATATTAGTATCAGAACAGTATCTACTCGACATTTAACGCACTTTTTCCCCATCGTATGAAGAAATCCTTCTGGAGGCTGAAAAATTCGCAGCTATTCAGCTACCGTCAAGATAATCCTAACGACCAGTCACCATTGTCTCCAATCACCACGGACACGTCTCATACATCTTCACTCTATCACTGTACGCCGTCAGGCAATTAAAAATCGCTCCTGGGTGGGGCAGTTCAAGTGTCGCAAAACGTCCTATTAGCGACCGGGATTTGCACTTGTTAATCAGCCAGTAAATACTATTTGCGACGGCAGCGAAAAATAAACGCGTATTTAAGAGCAATCGGGTGTTATCCAGCTCGTACAGGTCCAATAAATACCAGGCCAGATATACAACGTCTCATTGTCTCCGTCCATTCATAGGCGACAGGCCCTGTTAAGGTCTTCCATGTTGGTACACTAGTGGCGCATTTACGGAGCCCTAATATACTTTCAGTTGGTATTATCGCCGACGTAATTCTTGTACTAAAATCACGCGTGATCTGAATAATGTACAGGACGTGGTCGGCGAATAATATAAGCACAAATGAGCGCTACTGAATTCCAATACGTCGCGTTTTCGATAAGACGCCGTTCGCATACTCAGAAAATCTTGGAGGCGGTAGAATAAATCCTGAGTTGCATCTTACAAGATAGGGGCTGGCTAATGAAAGGGTCCCTCGGGAAAAATTATAAGCGTTGATATGGGTGGAATCCCGTTTGATTGGTAGATGGTTGTTCTGCCGTCATGGAGACAGTTTCTAGTTCCGCAGAGAATAGTCGTGTGCATAGTTGGTTTATATTGTTCTTTATAAATGGTCAACATTCCTCCGACTTTTACATAAACGAATTGAATAACGTTGTTTTTTTGTCAATACGATCTACGACGCATGTTAGACCTATTTATACCGAGTTACTTTGACTCGTACAAATATTTCAACTGTAGATTTTTGAGATCTAAAGAAACATTTTTTTCTTATACCATTTTTCCGAATTCAGCCCTGATAAAAAGATATAGCCATTTTATATTTTCATAATGAGCTATGAATGCCACCACTGGAGAAACAAAATTCCCTTCAGAATAACAAGCTGAATCTCTGTAAATACACATCTGTGGATCTTTTAAACAGAGTTGCATTCAGCCAAAGTACCTCAATTTTCCGAATATCACAGATATTTTTTATTTTTGAGCATCAAATTACCCGAAAACGGCGCATTATACGAGAAAATGTGCGAAACAGATTAATCAAATAAGTGAAAAACTATATTCCGAAATTCGTTTCATTCGATTAAACCGTTTCTGGGATAAAACTTAAAATAAAATTTTTTTATGGTTTTTCAACAGCCTGTATCTATTAAACCGAGTCGATTCGTAAAAAAATAGTATAGGTAAAAAGTGTTTCTTTTGACCTCAAGAATCTACTGTTAAAATATTTGTACGAGTCAAAGACTCAACCTGTACACGAGGAGTACTGTGGAGTTAGTCTTGATGATATACGGCGCATTCAAAAGTGATGCTAATTTTTGACATTCAGAAGGCATCAAAATAAGTCCTCTCACCAAAAATTGCCTCTATAGAATAATCAAGGATTTCGACAAACTTTCATTAAATTTCATCAGATTTCAAATAAGTAAAGGGACTGTGGAAGGTAACGCCGGCATCACAGAAACGAAACATGACATAAACATATGGCTGGACAAAAATTGTTTAAAATAGTTCAGTTAATCCGAGTCTATTTGATTAAGGCCTGGTACTTTCACCTTCGAATAAATTTTATTCACTCTCAATGAGTATCTGTCGAATAATTTCCTATTTGAAGGATACCTTATTTCAGTGCTTTCAGATGAAATTATTTGACGAATAACAATTCTATGAAAGCACGGTATAGTACTTTTCACTGATCAATGTAAAATAAGACATCGCATTGTAGAAATTGTCATAATTCCAACTAGAAAGCAAATATTTCGTGAAAATCACACAAAAAATAACCATATATCAAGAATCTGAAAAATTCAACCAATAATGACGTACGGACATTCGATCTATGACAAATAAACTCTTTCAATTAAGTTTCAATGACAGATTTATTCGATGAATAACACTATCTGAAACTGAAAAGACTGCATTTTCACTTATCCTAAGAATAAGACTTATCTATCGAATAAATTTAGTTATTCGCACGTGAAAGTACCGGGCCTCATTTCATTGGATCACTTAAAAAAATTGTCGTATAGTGCGATTCAAGGTGAAAACAGTGTAGGAAATTGAGACATTTTATGGAAAGTGTATGTTTTGACAAAGTGCTATTATTGCTACCCTATTTCGGCCCATATTTACATCAGGTAAGATTTTTGGAACAACAAGATTGTGATGACAATTGTAGAAAATTTGTGAATGATCTAGACCGATGTTATTGTTGAGGTTGTATTCTGCTTTTCATCTCTGTAAGTTACGAATCTGTAGCGTACGATCGATCTGTAAGTGTCCGATTTGCAGATTCGTAAATTCAATTCTGGAAAGGTTTCTGTAACCATAGATTAATCTATGACTGTAACTATCAAAGTGTGATTTTGGAACAACTTATTGTTTTGACAATATTTATATCGAAGATACCTGTTTCTCTCAAGCGTTGATTGAAGTTTTGACGTATACATACAATAATCGTCCCAAAGTTATAATCACCTCTCTAATACTCGTAAATACTTACGGATTCCTGTTAGCTACAGATCACTGAAACACGTCCAGAATTGCAATTGTCCTGTAATCTTATGAAAAGTTACAGATTAGCTTACAGATGAAAGTAGAATACCACCATAAATCTGTGACCTACATGTCTGTGGATATTTAAAAGAGTTGCATCCGGTCAAAGTTCCCAATTTTTCGAATTTCACACACATTTCTTATTTGTGAACATCAAATTACTCCAAAAAGACGCATTCCACGAGAAAATATGAAGAATTCTTTCATTTTACAAAACGTTCAAATATTCATAAGATAGCGTCCAACTTAGCTTCAAGAGTTGGGTTCCTTGAATTGTTGGTATTTTCATGGTACGTTATGGGCATAATGGGAAAACTGAAAGACGTGGGTGATATCTTGTGTTCGAAAAAGATCCATCAAATAAATTGAAAACTGAGTTCAATCCATTCGACAAAACCGTTGTTTTACCATTTATTTATGGTTTTTCAAGAACCTGTGTCTTTTAAACCGATCTGATTCGGTAAAAATGGTAAGTGTTTGTTTTAACCTCAAGAATCTACTGTTGAAATATTTGTACGAGTCGAAGTCTCACTCTGTATAAAAGGATTGCTCTTTCTCTAAGTTACAGTGGTTCATCTCTGAAGATGCCCAAAGACTATGGTGGGATTTTCCCAGAATACAGTGGTTTTTAATCCATTGACTGATTTTATCTGCTTTTTAAATTGATGTTCTTTTCTTCCTCAGCATGGTCTTAGAATTTCCAATGTCTGACAGTTGGTTTCAAAGCCTGATCTCACCCGATAATTAACTGAACCATTAACAGTTCATCTCTTACCGAACCCGGTGTTTATCCTGGTAGGAACATAAGCGCGATTGACCCCATATCGCGCAATCAATCCAATTTAAAATGGCATGTGAATGCTGTTGGTCGTATTAAACTGCACAATGCAGCATATATATATTCTATGCGGCCATTGCACGCTTCCAGGTTCGGTTGACAATATTAGGATTTACTGCCCAGATTAATCACGTGGCCTTTGCGGCCGATCTACAAGCGGCCTGAAAATCGTGATCTCATTTGAGGGGCGCACCTGGTATAGTTTTTTCCACGGTCGGAACGATACTCGTGAGCATCCGCAAAAGTAGACGGCGTTGAAACTCGGCGAATTAGTTTATTTGCCATTCAAGGGTTCAATATTGGGCTATATCGTCCATTTTCTGACGAAAATGATGTATTTTTTATGAAATATCTGGGAAACGTCACATTTTGAAATAACCATTTCAACCGTTTCCCAAAAAAAATTATTTAAAGCACTTAAAAATGAAAAATAAAAATAGGTATTCAAAGTTTAAAGCGTTTTGTGAGGATTGTACAAGCTGGCAACATCCACTGAAATTTGCCTTAATAATAAAGGCCAACAAATGCATTATCTTGATGAGATACACAAAGATGGCTGTCTATGAAGTCTGCGACGAACGAGGAAGGTCGTAAAATTTTATGGGATTTTTATGGTCGGTTGCAGTTGTACGCCAGTAAGTACGTGCCTGTAGATCAACAGCTGTTATTCTATAAGCAGCTGATCGGACATTGTTCTTTTCATTTCTTGTATGCGCTGTTGCCAAATCGTAAACTCCGCACAAAGCGATTCAAATTTTAAAACCCCATATTTGAAGGATGATTTTGAATAGTTTCCGCGGTGAATTTGAAAAAATCGTGAATGAAACTCATAATTATTCAGTTTAAACTTTCATATGCAGTGATAACCCAAATTGAGGAGAATTCCCCATTCAAGTTGGCCGCGATCTAAGTGAGACTGCATCAAATGAACCCATCGCCATGTGTTTGATTCCCGAGGTCTTAGGTCGTCCCGGACCATCATACTTGGCGCGTTAATGAAAAGACGCTTTTTCATAGAATAGCGCCGCGGTCACCCATTACCCGGTGCTATTGATACATAGTTTCTAATCTCAGAAATTCGCCGATGCTGATAACCATTCCGATGTAGCAATTTGCGGCAGTTGTTGGGATAAAATGAGGATGGTTAAGATTTATATGTGCCGGGGATTCGCCCGCGGCGTTCCTTGTTTACGCTCCGAGCGGACGGGATCTCTTACAAGAAATTGATTCGAAGGTTAATCGAATACTTATTTAAATCGATGCTCGATGGGCAGTGACAGAAGGCGGAAATCGATACCGTGGAATCAATGGGGCGGACGAAGAATGGGCCGGTGCTGTAAGGCGAGCCCTTATGGCGTTGCCGACTTGTGTATACAATTACAATATATGTTAAAAGTCTTTTTTATTGACAGAAGGTAGAACCCATCAAAATAAATCATTTCGTCAAATATCTCCTATATAAAATATCCGAGATGGCGGTGATATCATACCCCAAGTGCAGTGCGAATCAGTGAAATTTCAAGTACGGATCTGGAAGATAGCAGCGAAGGGGCAGTAGTGAACAGAATCAGATTTGAAATCCTTGGTATACTGAAAGGGTTATCCTTGACCAAAATGGTCAGTTTTACACAAAAGCGGAAGGACCCTAGGTAGTTTACCACGATACCCTAAAAAGGTGCAGTGGTCTCTATCCTCAAACTAAATATTGATCAGAATAACCCTAGGAATCAAGTGATTGCCGAATAATGCTGGAAACATACTGAAGATATGACAATTGTCAGTTAACAAAAGAAGACTCTTCGTTTTTAAGGGTGAGGCCTCTTTTTTTTACAGAAGGTAGTACTCATCAAAATAAGTCGTTTAACGAAAAATTGCGATATATGAAATATCCAAGATGGCTGAGATACAACCCCTAGAAGTTCGACAAAATTTCATTGAATTTTAAGTACGGGACTGTGGAAGGTGACTCCGGCATCGCAAAAACGAAACATAACATAAACATATGGCTGGACAATGAATGGTTCAGTACCAAGTTTATCGGATTAGATGCATCAGGTCACTTTTGAGAGAATCATATAATTGTTGTATCGTGCAAGTAAGGGTGAAAAATAATGTAGATGCAGTTTCTTGAAGGTGTTTGTGTTAGGTATGTTGAAAAAGTGCTATGATGTTTCCTCATTTCATCCCATTTTTACGAGGGTTGTTGGAATGTGCGAACACGAAGATTGTGATGCCCATTGTGAAAAAATTCGTGGATGATTTAGACGATTTAGTATTATTCTATTTTTTAAACTTGTGTCCCAAGTCTCTTCTGTCAGTTGGTATCGAAATGATCCATTTCATAAAATCGTGTAAGTTACTAAAAAATAATGAGAACAATTCGGCATTCCTAAGTTTCCATTTTCATTACCACGTAAATATCGAACGAGCCAATATCCTAAACGAAACCACATGGTCGAATCAGGAGATAAGTTTTTTCCAACTGCTTTGCGATAATTCAGCTAACAAACGGTCTAGGGTCATATTAGGATCTATTTCAGTAATCATTTTCATTTTTTGTTCAACTTTGTAATTTTGAATTTGTTTTCAATCGATTATTCAGTCATGAGCATTTAGAATATGATTGTCGCATCAAATTAAATTGAATGATTTTCAATTGATTTTATTTCAATATATTCAGAAGCAGAAGTGCACTTTTTTCAGTGATTGATTGGGCTCTCAAAGTTTTGTGAAACCCACAATACATGATGTTATTCTGTGGATATTTTGAAAAGAGTTGCAATCATTCGAATTACCCAATTTTCGAATTTCACAAATATTCTTCATTTTGGAATATCAAATTACCCGAAAAAGGCAAACGGCGCATTATATGGGAAAATATGAAGAACTTACTCGGAAGAATTGGGTTCTTTGAATTTCTGGCATTTTTATGGCATATGAAGAAACTTGAAGATGGGCGAAATGTTGTGTTCGCAGAATATTCATCACATATTTCTAAAATTATTCCATTCGATACAATCGTAAAATGGTAAAGGAAAAAAGTGTGTGTTCCAGCCTCGAAATCTTCTGTTAAAATATATGTACCAGTGGAAGACTCACCCTGTATAATCTTAAATGCAAAAGTCACTGGCAGTCCCTGGTAAATGAAGTGTTCACTGAACAAATTGTATTGCTTTCAAGAAGATATTAGATAGATATTAGATATATTCTATTATATGGGCTGTGTTGCCTAGAGATTTGAGCCTTACATTAGCGTACATTAGGTGGCCATACACAAGTTTTTTGCAGGGTTTATCGTGCCGTGTTGTCAGTTGGCACGTGTTAGATCCCTACCCGTTCTAAAATTTGCGTGCTGCGGTACACAGTCACGCAAACAATTGTCCACCTGTTTTGGAGGTGACACGATAAATAGCGCGAACAAGAGTGCGTGTATGACCGGCTATTCATCCCCACTTACTTGTCTTCCTCCTTCCGACAAGCTATCCCCTGCCTTTCCTCCACGGCCCAGGCGTACCACCGTAAACTTCCCGCATTTGCATAGAACGATATGACCGCAGATCTCTCTGCCCCATTCATCCATAGAAATGTGATATATGAAAGCGCGCCGCGCGCGATTGCAGATCATCGGGTCGGAACCGATCAGGGTGGCTGTGCATTGTTCGGGATGCAGAACGTGTGCGTTCCTGTCCCTCTGACCGCCGCTGACAGGAACACACAGGCGGTGGCTAACTGCGGATCACGTTCGCGGCCAGATAACTCAGCCGATATCGAGAGATGACATTTGCTGAATGTCGTGCGTAATGTCGGAGGGCATAGGAAGCGTGGGATTTGTTTGGTAAACGCCATTTCTTAGCGAGCTCGAAGGCGTTTCCTGTACGGTTGCCTAGATGTAGGAAAACGTTACCGTCATTTTGAATTTAATGGCTGGTTTTTCTGAAGGTCATTATTCGGAAAGAAGCAAGCTTGAATTTGGTGACATTGTGGCGGTATCAAGAATCTTTTTGAGCAGAAAAAAAAGGATGGATAAACCACGTGTTGAACAGTGTGGTACAGCGCCAGAAGCAGCTCTGGACTAAGTTATTCCATCAGTTTTATTCTGCGTCAAGCGTCGGAAAAATTGGACATATTCAAATTCCTCTGGATGCCCGCAAGGAAAAATTGCAACGTTCACACACGTTTTCTTGGAATCGATTCCACCGATAGCCTTCTGCAGCTGCGTCCCATTATTATGTATGCGGAAAACGGAAACTCGGTGCTACCGATAAGGAAACGAGATGCAACAAGAATATCTGACAGTCTATCCTATCTACGGCGTTTGGCGAATTTATTTACTGCCGACCGTCCTTGGCCAAGTAGGGATGAAACTGTTTGGCTTTTATCGATTGATCAATTGATCAGATATTGAGAATGCAGAATCGAAATGGCGAATAGATGAAGATGTGAACCTGTTCGAATATGAAAGAGGTTCACCAAATGACAGTGTACAGGGTGGGCAAATTTCGATGTTTTAGCACTACAGTTTTTAAACCAGAGAAGATACACAAAATCTGATACCCCATTCTCGTTCTCTTTTTCTGAGAAACTAACAATAGTAGTAGTGATTTTTGGCCACTTTCTTTTGTTTTCGAGTTATAAGCAAAAAGTGGAAAAATGGCGATATCGAAATAAATTTTTATCTCCGCTAATATTGATGATAGAGCTCTGAAATTGAAACATTATACAGGCACTTTTTTATGTAGAATCCAGTGGCGTGCTCGCCTTTTTAGTAGGATTTTTAATTACGAAGCTATGACCCAAAGTTATTTTTTTTTTAAATGGGAACACTAGATTTCTGTGCAATTTTTTGAAAGCTTAATTTTTACTGATTTCAAAAATATATAACATCATATGGTTTGTATCAACATAAATAATAGAAAATGGTCAAAAACCTTTTTTCTCAATATTTCTATGGTTTCAACTTTTGATGAGCATAGAAAAATATAGCATCGTATGATTACCAGTGTCTCTTTGTATAAGTCCTTTCATTATTATGAAAATTTATGAAATATATCTTGATTCAAATTTTGTGAAAATTGGTGAAAAGCATAGAAAGAATGACATTGCCGGAAGGAGACTGCTTTTGTTATAGGAAACTCTATTTTTCTGTGCTCGTCAAAAGTTGAAACCATAGAAATATTGGGAAAAAGTGATTTTGACCATTTTCTTTTATTTATATTGATACAAACCATATGATGTTGTATATTTTTGAAATCAGTAAAAATTAAGCTTTCAAAAAATTGCACAGAAAACTAGTGTTCCCATTTAAAAAAACATAACTTTGGGTCATTGCTTCGTAATTAAAATCCTGCTAAAAAGACGAGCACGCCACTGGATTCTACGTAAAAAAGTGCCTGTATAATGTTTCAATTGCAGAGCTCTATCATCAGTATTAGCGGAGATATAAATTTATTTCGATATCGCCATTTTTCCACTTTTTGCTTATATCTCGAAAACAAAAGAAAGTGGCCAAAAATGACTACTACAATTGTAAGTTTCTCAAAAAAAGAGAACGAGAATGGGGTATCAGATTTTGTCTATCTCCTCTGGTTTAAAAGCTGTAGTGCTAAAACATCGAAATTTGCCCACCCTGTACATGTAAATATTGTTTTTCGATGATGCATATTTTTTCAATTACATGAACTCCTACGTTATATGTAGTGGGAGAGCCGACGACGCTAAATCAGGATTTACTTGAGCGTCATGGAGACCTATTGGACTTTGAAGATTAGATGGTAGAAAGAAAAAAAGATTCTTCGTCTGCAGGTTTTCGAAGATGTAAAAAAATAGTCAGGTGTACAGACTCGATCGTGTCAGATTAAGATACTGTATATGCCCTACGTGTCTCTGATAATAAATTCATGTTAATCTGACAGTTTGCGTGGTGGGACTGGGCGTACGAAAGAGTTGAAAATGGTAAAAAAAATGTCAGATTTTCATACAGATGGTTAATCTCGGTGTTGCAGACGTGTTGACCCATTAATCTGTCACTAATTAGGAGGGGTTTCTCAATCTGACAGTTTGAAGATGATAACAAGGCATTTTTTTCGAATATCTGCCTTCCTGTACCTTTAATCTTTTCTGTTTTCATTATAACAGTTGAAGATTATAAAATTCGATACAACTTTTGTCTGAACCAATTTTACAAACACTTAACCGTTTTCGAGTTAGAGGGCGATAAGGGCGAAGAGCTTAGCCACACATGCGAAAGGCCAAGGTCAATGTAGAAACCCAGTCTGATGTACATTCCTCGCCATATATCTCAAAAACGTTCAAACGTAGAAAAAATTGCTTCGGACAAAATTTGTAGAAAATGTTATGCTTAACGAACTTTATAATGAATGCGAAAACAATTCGAATACCAGGAATGAAGATAATTAAAAAAAGCTGATTTTCGTGACTTTTACTCCCAATTTCTATTGTTTCGGCTTGCTGAAACTGTCAGATTATATTATTTCCCTTATTCTGGAATTATAAGCTTCAAAATGAGAAAAAAAAGCCACCACGCTCGAGACACATTTTCGTCAATCTCAAATTGTCAGAATATATACTTTTCGACATGTAATTAACTACATATATATATATCTTAATTTGACACGCTCGAGCATGTATACTTCATTCAAATTTATTTTAGCAGTCGGTTGGCCATGAAATAATTTTCTCAAGATTTTGTAACTAGAACGAAGTTAGGTTGGCACTCATGATATGTCGTTAATGTCATAACGCCGTTGCCACAACTAATATCAATTTTTATTACGAAAATGCCGAAAGTGATTGAAAAAAGAGACAGGGTTTCAGGAAGTGCTATTTTGAATTCAGGTCCGCTCATTCAAATAGTTATACCCTGATATTCTAAAATCCACAATACGTCAGACGGTAGCGAACATATTCAATGTAAGAGAATGTATATAATGTTTCATCTGAATCTAATTGACTTATATTTCAGCTGGATATTTCCACAATCAGAAAGATTGTGAATGATTAGGATGACAAAGAATTTCCTTCTATTGGGAGACCCAAAAAAGCGATGGCATTTGAGAATTTTATGTTTGAGTGAATTAATGCGAAAAGTTTACTACAGGATTTTCGATAAATGTCATTGGAGAATAAGTTCCCTAAAATGGATTTTTCTATTTTTCATTTGACTTGTCCTATACAATGTAAATGCCTTAAGGTACTAATAAATACCTAATTATTATTATTATTACATCAATGTATTAAGTTGAATAGCCACAAATACGCGCAAGTTGCCCTGTTACTTGTTTATCCATGTGAAATTTTTGTTCAAAGGTGAAGTTCATCTTAACTTGAAACTTCCTTCAATTCCTTTTACTTATATTGATGCAAGATGATTTTTGTTGAAGAATTATACATTCTTGTAATTATCTGTTAATTCCTTCGGGAGATACCCATTCCCAACCACTGTATCATATGCATTTCATCTTCGGGTTAATATTTTTGAAATCTAAAAATGATGTAAGCCAAAGAAGATAACGAACATTAACTCTCCTCAAGCTAGTGCATATTATGATATTATACTGATCTTTTGTATTTTCCATGCTAATAACTGGATTTGGTATGCTTTCAATCAGTTTGTATAAACTTGAATTATGTTCGTCACATATTTTCCGAAGAGATTCGACATTGTGTTAAAATACGTAATAACAGAAACTTTGACGTAGAACGGGCAACATAGCGTTGATTCAAAACCCAAAAATGTTTTGACAAGCTTCATAACCCCACATTTTCGTACTATACAGAGTGAAATGTGTCAAATTTCCATGGCCAACCGACTGCTAAAATAAAAGTGAATGAAGTATACAATGATCTTTTTTTCTTACTATTCTGACAGGCTGTTCTAGACAATACCCCCTTTATACAGGTCTAATTTTTATTAGAAGTACCCTACAGACAAGAGTACAAGAATTGAATTTCGATACTTGTGGTAATATATTTAGATATTTGGAGATTTTTTAGTCTAGAGACCTTCATAATGTATTTATTCTCGGAATCGTGCTGAATAGCTCAGAGTTGCTTTTTCCAACAAAAAAAAGGATCCTCTAATAATTATTGTTTTGAAATCACTCATAGTGTGATGGATAAGGAATAGGCGTGGAGTAAGTACTTCGGTAACGAGAGTCAGTGGATTTGGGAGTTATCAGGAATAATATTGAGGATGAGCTGACTTTAACAAATCCAGTGAAAGCATTACGGGAAGTCTTTACCGAATATAATTCATTCAGTACATCACTTTCCGATGACAAGGTTCAACTTTCTGTCTCATCTAGTTCCGAACATCTAATTTCCGTATTTTCGAACCATGACAGACTAAATGGCTCTAAAATTATACCTGCTCATTCTAAAACCACTCGGTTTGTTCATTACGACGGAATAATTGTAGATCGGCCAATAAAATGGCGGCGAAATCATACCTTCTCTTCCCAACGAGAAAGAACGACTCTCACCGTGAAAAACTGGACGGATCACAGAGATAACTAGGAAACGGAAACGGGAAATCCACAGAATCGATTTGTCACGAATCATCTTCGCCGGCGACGTGTTCGATTGGTGCTCTCCGGTTGATTGCGGATAATTTGACAGCTAATTCGCCCGACAATTACGTAATACACGAACTGGAAGAGGTTCTCAGTGAAAGTCAGCGCCACGTCCTCTCGGAAAATACGGCCATACCTCACGTTTATTGGATCAATGATCATAAATCAGGTAGATACGATCGTAAACAGTGTCCCGATCGGTCAGACCGGCCGCTTTTTTCGACTAATTGAAATTGCCCCCTCATCTTCTTCTTCTTCTGCCCGATTGCTCTCATCTGTGACGAAGCAGCCGTTGGATGCGATGCAGCTTTTCCGAAGGTAAAAAGTGCTGGCGTCACGTAGTTCGATCTGGTTTTGGTGTAAGAAGAAGAATGGAAATTTATTCGGCGCCCTAACGTGCATTCAAAAAAATTCGTCGTCAAGTAGGCTATGGAATTCTGAACGTCGATATCTGTGTTTAAACGTAATTCTTAGCTTGAGCTGCACTATTTCCAGGTGAACTGTCAAGTTAGCAAATTGGTTTTTACAGACGTTCAAAAGCATTTTCTATTGAATCCTACTTCAAAATTGTAGAGAAAATGGAAAGAGAGTCGAAATATTCTATTCATAAGTGATTCAGTGACTTCATAGAGTCGATAGTATTCCACTTTCCATACGATATATAGGTTAATGTCATCATTGTTTACATTTTGGGAAGATGAAGGAATTCAAGGAAAGACATACGTTCCGTCACAGAACATCAACCTTCAAAATTCCATGGCCTTCTTAACGAAGAAATTTTTTTAAACGCACGTTACGTTCAAGAAGAAAATTCACAATATCGCCATTTTCACCAGGTTGGAAGGCGCCATGCGGAAACTTTATGATTGATTTATACAGATTTGGACATAAGCTGTGTTGAGTCTAGCAATTTGACTTCCAACACATCTAGACTTCTTCTCTATACACTGTACCTCTCATACGCACGTATTTTCTAGACTCACCCTCGGTTTTCTAAAGCTTGATCGGGAAATCAACGCTTGATTGCCGGATAAACGTCACTTTGTTTCCAATCGACAATTCAGTCATAAGCATTCACAATTAACTTCTCGCATCGAATTGTGATCTATATACCATTCAATGATTCTCAATTGCTACTTCCTCAATCTTTTCGGAAATGAAAAGGTTTCAATGATTTAGTTTTGGATATCGAGTGACCGTCAAGTCGTTGATCGGACAATCAAAATCTTCGGAAACCCGATGTTAACGTGAGGAATTCTATTGCAATGATTTTCTTCGTGAAAATAGCAAAAAACCATTGGAATGAATTGTGAAATCGAGCACTGTGAACCAACTGAAAGACTCAGTGTTCATAGAGGGTAGTTGTGTCAGCTTGTGACAAAAAATTTGACAATGCATTGCTCGAAAATGATGTTCAGTGATTATACTAATATTTTTTTTTTGTTTCAGGTGAGTTGATTCAAGTTACGGACGATGTTTCCATTTTATGATTCAGGTAATATTGGCTTTTTCTCTAATTTACGTCTAATTTTTTGTTATCCTCTTCACTCACAATCTTCTCGGTTGTCGAAATATGTAAATAAAATCGTTCAGATTCATATGATACATCGGTAGTATTTGAATTCAATTACATCGAATATGTTCGATTCCCCTTGCTAAATCTTTGATATCCAAAATATTTTTGACATTTGACATTGATGTGTCCCATCCTTATTGCGTTCTAATAACAAAGACTTGAGGAAATTATTCCATCTACAACCGACTTCGTTTATAAAAATTGAAATAGGCTGTAGCCCGTCAATCAAAAAAGTTTTACTCTGGGGAAAGAGTAAAAAAAAACCGAAATCGTTAGATGTACGGAACTAGGGAACATTTTTCATATGGGACCCGTTCAGTATGCTTTCTTGCCCCACGAAAGGTTTGGAGTACGCAAAAACAATCAGGCCGTATTTAATGAATATTAACGAGTTTAGAACTTTAAAAGCAGGTCGTCCACCACGTCCAAACGCGAACCATTTATATGAGAGAAGATAACGCGTTTTCGTGCGCGGCAAAAGAGGTATATAAGGCACTTTTCCGAAAGGCCGTTTATCAAAATTATCTCTAACAATGGGGTATCATTTTTCACTGTGAATTTTCGGGCAGTTATGCGCAAGCTGTCGG
The DNA here is from genome assembly GCF_907165205.1 of Coccinella septempunctata. Taxonomy (NCBI): domain Eukaryota; kingdom Metazoa; phylum Arthropoda; class Insecta; order Coleoptera; family Coccinellidae; genus Coccinella; species Coccinella septempunctata. The sequence continues at coordinate 22,785,020 of NC_058196.1, forward strand.
AACTGGGAGGACCTGGGCTAGGTGCTGAGATGGACGAGAAGAATTATGAGATACGGGTACACGAAGAAATTCTTTAAAATAGAACAGTTTCATCATATTTTGTAAAGGTAGGATGGACAGGGGATGCGCCTTTATGGTAGATTTTAGTAGTATTTTTCGCTCATTTATGATCACAAAACTTTGAATTGTACACGTCAATATTCTCCACAATCGTTACCACTGAAGGATTTCTTCTCAGAATTTTGATAATGAGTTATTAAAGCCACTGGAAATCAAAATAACTTGAACCTAAATGTGCCTTCAGATTACTCTCAAAATGCGCATGATTCAGAAAGCTAACATAGTGGTTTGTGCGGAGGTAGCGTTCAAATTGTTCTGACGTGACATCGCGCAAAAACGTACGTCAGATTTTTGAATCATGCGCATTATGACGTTATCCCACGTCACGTCAGAGTAATCTGTAGGCACCTTGACTTCTGTCCCCTCAATGGTCTTGTTTAAGTCAACAGATCCGAAATTATTCACATCAATCTGACATCGACTGTGGAAATCTCCGAATTTTCTATGTTTATCGATCCCTGTCATAAAATAAATGGATTTAGAGAAAGTAAAAATTTTCAATTTACGCATTTGGGGTATTTCAAGGTGGTTTCAGCACGAAAAAGTTGTCGAAATTGATAAACATTTAGAGGAGTGGGAGCAGGAACAATGTCCCATCTATAAAAAAATCCTTTCTTATGAAATTGAGAGCGCGCTATGTCTGCTCCATAACGGCTATGCAGACCCATCTTATGATCCTTATTCTTTTACTATAATGTTTTAGTATTGGTAAGAAACACCTATTGGAAGTTAGAGATCACGTGATTGCCATCTAACAAGTTTAAATAGGGACAAATCCTTCCAGATTAAAACGAGCTGTGATAAATGATTTTTGAGGAATAATTCTGGGAGAGAACCTCCATGAATGCTCTGTGAATTGTTCAAGCCGATCTCAGCCATGTTTCATTGCAAAAAGCAATATTCTTATCCTTGGAAATCTTTCTATTGACTTCAACTTCGATCAGAACGAGCACAGCGAATACCCTTCAAGTCTACGACGTGGTTATTGGACGAACAGTGGAAATCCAACAGACTACTTCGAAGAATATCGTTTTATTTTCTACGGAACAAGGCGTCCCGTTCAAACAATTCGCTATCTTCTTCCCGTCAAACTTTAACATCCCAACCTTCAATCCACTATACACTGGATGCCCCGGCATCCGGCAATTTTATCGGTAAATTCCAGCGAGACTAAACTCTAAAACCACGCTACAGTTATTTCAATGGATGCCCCAGACCGAACCATCGTAATTAAACAATTCCACTGTCATTTCGACGGGCTGTATACGGCATGTTTTAATTATCGCGAATCTTCTTGGGGCAATTTGTTGTACGAGGTGAGTTGACGATTATGACGTTGTTCGGACGACTGTAATCAACTCAAGTTGGCGGCGGAAAAATTCGCTAATTGTTCAGTCACTCGGCCGCCCTGATTACGATGTCAGTTTTCGGATTATGCACGCTTGGGATTTTGACGAGCTTGTTTCTCGTTCTTGGTTTATGTCGGGCGAGGCAATTAGCTTCCAGATTGGGCCGATAGGAGGGGAAATTCCTCAGACTCTAAGGGTGTGCCACCCTATCGGCCTGTTCATTTTTGCTGCCATTCTGACATATTGATAATGTCATGATCGATCGACGGGTGTCATATTGGAGTAAGTTAATAGGGAATGTTACAACTCAGGTACTAACTGGTTGTTACCTAATTATCGATCGGCAAAGTTACTTCGCAGAACTCAACAATGTCAAGTGTTTCTCTCATCATGAATTGCATTCCACTTGGTATAATAGAGTTTTGGCTTCCATGATTGCAGCTTTTTTCCAATAAGAACCCAATAAGAATGGTTGAGACCAGCGTTTAACAAAAATTCGTCGTCGAGAAGTGAGCTATACAGGGTGAGTGTTCGAATCGTACAAATATTTTAACAGTAGATTCTTGAGATCAGAAGAAACACTTTTTTCCTATACCATTTTCTCCGATTCGGCCCTGATAAAAAGATATAGCCATCTTAAGTTTTTCTAATGAGCTGTGCCATTCCTGGAAAAACAAAATTACTTTCAGAATAACCAGCTAAATCTGTGGCAGTACACATCTGTGGATCTTTTGGACAGAGTTGTATTCAGTCAGTACCCAATTTTTCAAATTTCACAGATATTTTTTAATTTTTGAACATCAAATTACTCGGAGACGGCGTATTATACGAGCGAATAGCAAGAATATTCTTATTTTACAAAACGTTCAAATATTCATTAGATAACGTCTAAATAAGTTCCAAGAGTTGGGTTCTTTGAATTTTTGGTATTTTTGTGATACCTAAGTGACATAATGAGAAAACTGGAAGAAGTGAGTGATATCTTGTGTTCGAAAAAGATTAACCAAATGAAAGAAAAACTATATTCCTGAAGTCCATTCCATTTTAAAAACCGTTTGTGAAATAAAACTAAAAATAATATTTTTTTTATGGTTTTTCAACAGCCTGTATCTTTCAAACCGAACCGATTCGGAAAAAATGGTAAAGGGAAAAAGTGTTTCTTTTGCCTTCAAGAATCTACAGTTAAAATATGTGTTAGAGTCAAAGACTCACCCTGTATAAGATCAAAGGTTGATATTCGAACTCTCATAAGTTTTGGCCTAGAATAATGATTCAAACTCCTGCGGAATTGACTCTTCTTAGCGCATAAGCTAATATTATTTTTGACCTAAACAATTATAGAAAATGAAACATATGGAGATCATTACTGAAATAACTTTAACCTTCTTATATAACTGAAAGTAGAGAACAAGTTATCTCCATTCTTTTGAGATTCTGAATTTTTGCAATCGCCATAAATTTTTTGGATTCTCGTGATAACGAGATGAAAGAATTATTTTTCGCAAGTTGGAGAAATCATTTTTAAATACGTCGAGACACATAATGTTAACCAAAATTTCATAGCCTAGTCGACGACGAATTTTTTTGAATGCTGAAAGTCACTCCAAGTCTATGAATGATGTGATGTAACATTTTTTTAGATTCTGTTAAAAATGGAACACAAATCTAGAGCTCAGTGACGTGATTCCTTGATTCTTGTGGCCATATTAGGTAACTATGGACGCTCAGTTCTGTTCCAGAACTCTCCTTGCATATCTACTCTCATAACCGGGGAGGTATTCATTGAATGAATTATCAAAACTACAAAAGTGACTTGTTTTCGAGCAAAATCATAATAGAGATGAAGCTCATCTTCACCTTTTTTAGCTTTGTTAGTCGTGAAAATTGTCCCCTCAAAATGTTGGTGCTGATTTTGAGCTGGATATTCAACGTGCTAAATGAATACCAGAATACTTTCAATTTTATCATCTTTTAAAATGTTTCGAGGGAATTGACAACTGCATTCCCCCGATCGAATGCAATTATTGTCGATAAATTGACGCTACGTCGTCGATGGTATTATAAATCGTCGTAACATTATTGAAACATCAAGTTGTAACCCCGGCTCGCTCGGCAGCCAGTCTAGAAACCGCAACATAAAAGAACCATACCTTACCCGTTCCGTTGAATGTCTTGCAACTCACTTATGACACGGTTTTCACTCACCTGAAAGAAAAAGTGATGTTAGTGCGATGAATACGAAAAAGGAGAACATTATCGCATGTTTTTTCGCCGCGTACATAATGGTGAATTTATTCGCGGGCAATTCACAGGCGATACGCTCGCAAAACGTCTGGTTTCTTGATTAACGAATGATATCGTCATTACGTTTAATGACTTTCAGTTTCGTTTTATGATTTCGATCGTTTAGGCATCAATGGAGAACCACACACTTCGCGCGATGCTCACATGTCGGTGGTTCGGTAAATTCCACGGCGATTTCTGAAGAGGATGTTTATGGATCTACGCTACGCTGAAAAGTTGACAGTTCATCTTGAACGGGCTGAAAGAAGGGAGATAAATGGACAAGGATAAATGTAGATTCATATTTGTTGTTATAATTTGTAATTTTTCGAATTACCTAAGTCGTTAAGTGTCTTGAGGACCATATTTTGTGTGTCTGCAATACACAAACATAGGCTACATGCTATGAGCAGGGTATCCCAAATTGCTTGATTTTAGCTCTTTCTGGTACCAGACTAGATAGGTGAAAACGTGGAAAGGAAAAAATCAAGAATTATCATGATTCGAACAATTGAAGCAGAAAGAATCTTTGAGGGAGACATTTTGTGGTACATGCCAGATTGGTGAGTCTCATTGGAATATGGAAGAAAGCCAAGAACCCACGTGCGAATCTTTTCTAATGACCAGCATCCAGAGACACATGAGACCTCTGAATAGTTCATCACCAAGTAGTATCTATTTCACTTCTCCCCTCTGGAGAACAAGTTCGCCCAATTGGCGATCGATCGAGAACAACCCTGCTCGGCAATTTCACGAGACTGAAAGTAACGAATCTCTTCGCGCATAAAAAGGTCGAATGAACTGCATCTTAATTATTTTTACTTGGCGAGCGCTTTCTGAGCTCTTTGCAGTGTAAAAGTTTAATGAATACGTCCAATTAAAAGATAGCTTCGTAATTAAGTTGCATCTTCCCCCTGTTATATCTCTTCAGGTTGATCTTTGCCAAATTAAAATATGGGCGTAGGGTCTAGACTGGCTTTTTGTCGTTAGGGACCCCTCTGAAATTCCTCTTACTGGGGGACAATTCACGTTGATTGTTGAATGAGATCTTCCGGTGGAATGTTACCCGGAAGGTTTGATCGACGTTTTTCTTGATGACGAAAGCGATGCAGAGACTCTAAGGTCGAGAAATATGTTGAAGGTCGGACTATAATATGGCTTGTATGTTCATGTTTACAGATGGTTCTTCTGTATGAAAGCGTCTGTGGCTTGGTGGTTAAAGCGTCGGGTTGGTATACCGCAAGGTACTGAGTTCGATCCCAGGCTAGAAAAGAAATTTTCTGGCCGATACGTTTGAAATTAACAGTGCTGTGCCTTACGGTAGCGTAAGGACACAGTAACAAAGCCTACACAGAACACAACTGGTTCTCCGAACTCGTACAAGCTCACAGAGCTTCTGAGGGGTACTTCGGTACCTATGGAGAATTAGGATAATGATAGGGAAATACACAACCTTATCAATTCGGCATCACGGGCATTCTGGAAGCTGAAGGACAGAGTGATTTAAAATCACGACCTCTATCTGAAGACCAAGATAGCTGTTCACAAAGCAGTGGTCCTCCCAAAGCTTATTTACGGAAGCGAAGGCTGGACGCTCTCAGGCGACATATAAAACAGCTTGAACAAACGCAACAACGTCAACTAAGACAAATAATGCACATCAGATGGTTCCACAAAGTTTCAAACGCAGGAGTCTTGCAGCGCCCGAGTTGTATAACAATTGACACTCAAGTAACGAGGGCCCGACTCAGATGAAGCGGACACATTCTGAGGATTTAAGACACAAGACTCTCCAAGATAGCTCTGTATGGCGAATTCACAGAGGGAGATCGGAAACCAGGGGTCAGTATAAGCGGTTTGAGAATATACTGCATCAATCCCTAAAATCAGTAACTGGGAACAACTAGCGTTAGACAGATCACAGTGGTGGTCTTTGGTCCACAGTTACAATAGAGACTCGAGAAGAATACAGCGGCGGCAAGATTTGGTTGTTGACTATCCATGCCCGGAGTGTGGAAGGATCTGTAGGAGACGGTTGGGTCTCTTCAGTCATAGGAGGGCACACAATCGCAAGTAGCCCTAAGAAATTATAAGTTGGATCGCACCGATAGTTTTGTTATCGAGTATTTTTGTAGATTTATTCTCGGTAACGAGATACAGCAATGATGATGATATGAACATCAAAAAGTATCGAGAAAAGTTGAATTGGAGCCAATATAAGGTTAATCAACTTATGTCAATCAGCACATTCTCTTGGAATTTTGGAGAAGACTTTTTCTTCGATAGGAGAAAATAATAAACATACAATTATAAATAATACGAACGAAATTTCATTGCTGTTCATGGTCAAAACATCGTTCGATAAATGAGTTGTTTCGCAACTTTCTCACTCATCGAATCGCCTAACAGTGCTTTATCCAATACCACCTGAACCGAAGAATCTGCGACCTCGACAAGTGAGGCGCCTAGGACGGTCACTGCCACGACATTGTCGCTTTCGTTTGAGATCAGTCAACAGTCGAACAGCGAAGTTGTGTCCCAGAAACTTACGCGAGCGAAGCGCCAGATCCAGTGAGAAATTACGCGTTTCATTCTGATGGTTCCTCAACATCCCTCCAGATCTCCAGTTACAAATGAGAGATGCCGCCCTCACCCCTTTTAATCAATCGACCCCTTTCCCAGTCACTCTATATAGGTAAACTCGTAGGTGTGCAAACAATCAGGGATAGTGCAATCAGAGTAAATGGTTTCATCTGGCTCACCGCTTTGATGAATTGTTGTCAATTGGCTCTTGATTTCTGAGGAGTAACTTTGTCGGTGTAGGATGATCCTGAACGGGGATATATTGAGTCCCTGCGAAATCGGACCAGCTTAGTCCTTTCGTTTTAGTTCCTCATTAAACAGGAGTATCTAACAGACCCTTGTAGTTCTTGCTATGAGTTCATTCAAATGAAATACAGTAGTATACAGGGTATACATGAATATCAAAATGGATACGACAAACTGAAGACTGGTTTAGGGATTATTGTCCCTCATCAGTACAGTGCAGTGAAAAAAACGCGTCTCCGTGAGGAATATTTTCTATTTTTATTCTGTCCCACCAAGACTGAACCAAGCCTTACTTATTGTGTAGAATGCTACACCCATCCATGACTTCCAGATATAACATTACCTCCAGCCAACGAAAGTATATTTATTCGTCAAGAGACTGCAGAAGAGTTTAAGGATGAATAGTAAATATTATAGTAATAAATAAATGATGAGTTTTATACCTTTCTCCTATGGAGAAATCAGGTTGTGAATTTTGAATCTTGACAATAGGTACGTCAAATTAGTTTACACATTGAAATGACCGATATTTTACTGATTTCAGGATGAAAACAGTTGAATATTCTCGGACAAGGGAAAGATTTTACCACGGCGTACACACGTTCGAATAAATCAGACGATATAACGACCAAAAACCAGACTAATTAGTTCTTAACTGGAGCCATTACCTTCGGCCCCCTTTGAAGTAGTCGAATTGTAACTACCCACAGAAACAATCAACTCTTAAACATCCAGAAGGTTCATTACAATTTACCCGTACATAATTGCTCGACTTGAAATTTAAAGAGAAGACGTTCTTCTCATTTAGTACTTTGTGATTAAGTTCGAAGTTTTTGGTGGGCTACGTGTTTTAATTGTGGGCCTGTAGACTTGTTGAGGAAAGTTTTCGTTATGAAGCCAGTTCTGAGCAGTTCGACTCGAAATGATCATTTTTGAAGGAGTTCCAGACGTTGGAATTTTTTACTAGCTTGAACCAGCTTCTTTGCTCGCGTCATATTATTGTGAAATGCGTATTGCGTATGCCTCTCTACCTTTTCGTATTATCAATTCACACTGAAGCGCCTGTCACGTGTCACTACGGACCCAGGCTCGATCTGATTTCTTCTCTGAATTTTCGATTTTTAACTCTGTCATATCTCCCGAAACATTCGTTAAAAATTGTGTTATAAGGGGCATTTTTGTTCAGAAATGAATGCAGAAGATAGAAGTCACATTAATTCTTTTCATGTGAGTTAAATCTCAAAACACTAATTCAGGTGAAACATGATTTTTAATTAAATTTGTTATAAACTGCTAATACCTACTGGTTATTTAGGGTTATCGTCGAAAGATTTGTACATATATTTTTAAAGTATATTCTTGAGGTAAAAAGAAACACTTTCTTCTTTTACCATTTCGTCCGATTCGGTTCAGATAAAAATATGTATATAACCATTTGGAGTTTACATAATTACAGAATAGCAAGCTAAATCTATGGCACTACACATCAGCGTAGGTATTTGTCATTTTTGAATAGCATAATATCAAACTGCGCATTATACCAAAGACTAAGATGACTACTTGTATTTTCCAAAATCTCAAATATTCATTAGTGAGCGTTCACCTCACTTTTAAGAGTTGGGTCTTTGAATTTCTGTTTTTTTTCATGATATGGAATGGTCATATCATAATGAAGAAAATTATACACCGAAAATAAGACCATTCAATTTTCAATTGAATCATTTGTGAGATATAGCTCAAAATTGAATTTGTTATAAATTTTGAACAGCCTGTATTTTTTTAATCTAGCCTTATTCGAAGATATGGTGAAAGGAAAAAAGTGTTTTTTTTTACCCCATAAATCTTCCGTTAAAATATATGTACTCACCCTATATACAGGGTAAGTCTTCGACTTGTACAAATATTTCAACAGTAGAATCTTGAGGTCAAAGGAAACACTTTTTTCTTCACCATTTCTTCCGAATCGGTACGATTTGAAAGATACAGACTCTTGAAAAACCATAAAAAAATTTAATTTTCAGTTCTCTCTCTCACAAACGGTTTCATCGAATGAAATGAATTTCAGAATATAGTTTTTTATCAATTTGATGAATCTTTTTCGAACACAAGATACCACCCACGTATTCCAGTTTTCTCATTATTTCCATTACGTACATACCATAAAAATACAAAAAATTCAAAGAACCCAACTCTTGAAACTAAGTTGGAAGCTGTTGAATGAACTTTGTTGTTGATGAAACGTTTTCTAAAGATATGTATTTTTTATATTTTCTCGTATAATCTGCCGTTTTCGATTAATTTGATGTGCAAAAATTAAAGTATCTGTAAAATTTGTAAAATTGGCTGAATACTACTGTGTTTAAAAGATCCACTGATGTGTAGTGTCACAGATTTACGGCCGGTTTCATAATCAAACCTAAAGTCACATTAATTTTAAAGCTTCCTTTAACCCTACTAAAAATGACACTAAAGGAAGCTTTAAGCTTAAAGTGACGTTAAATTCGATTATGAAACTGGACGTTAGCTAGTTATTCTGAAGGTAATTTTGTTTTTCCAGGGTTGACACTGGCTACTGTTGAAATATGTATACGAGTCAAAGACTCACCCTGTATAGAGCTTCCCAGAATCTCCCGAATACAAATATCCTAGCTACGCCAATGAGACTATATACTGTTAACTCACACATATTATAAACTGTATGTAGATATTGAAAAACATTTTGAATTTAGTGTTAAAATTCATAAACGATTATTCCAGATGTTGTTGAATGAAATACAGTGTGATTTCCATTCGAATTTGCGTTGAAAAAAATTGAACGGATGGCCCTGGCCAAATTTAAAAGTTCATGAACTCATCAGGTCGTTCGCCCCGGTGCATTTTGGCTTATACGGATCATGCAGACTACATGATGAATCATAATCCGAATCATCGACCGTTAAGCTGTTATTTTCTTGCATATACATGACGGCCTCGTGTGGAGAATTCTTCAGATTGAGGGGGGGGGGGAAAGGAAAGATGGAAGATTGAGGTCCAAAGGTCGGATAATCGCACAACCGTTGACATGGCAATTTTCACGAATTAAGATGATGCCGAAAAATGAGGGGTTATGCGGTTTCGCAGGATGGTTTAATAACTGCGCGAAATTAGGAGGTTCAACGAACCATTTTTCCAAAGAAAATGAATGAACCATTCCTCATTTTTTTTTTTGGATCTTTGCGAATGCCGTTTGGTCGAGGTCTAGGCATCGTTCAAACGGAAGAAGAAAGGTCCAGCAGAAAATGACGAGTGCAGTGAAAAAGATGTCAGTAAAATAATCGTCGAGACCGAACAATTGCACTGAGCTCGATGTAATTTGAAGATATATATCTAGAAGAGTTGCTCTTTCGGTATATCCATCACATTTAGATCTTCGATGATTTTTCTGGGAGATACGCTTGTCGAAATAACATCTTACAGAATTTCAAATACAAAATTATGCCCTCTACCAAAATCAGTCCAAGAACCACCAATCTCCAGATAACTTGATGAAACAACACCTCGTCAATCCAAAAGATGCTTTGGATAAGAAATTTGAAGGAGAAAGGAAGCCATCCCTGATCGTGGAGTTTATTAGAACTCTGGAACTGGAAGGCAATCTGTAGAAGAAATAGGTTTGATGGGGACACAAAATATCATTAAGTCGTAGGGCAACCCAACCCCTTTTAAAATCCAGAATACTGTATGAAACAATGTATCTGTATCTGTTTAATATCAACCAGGGCTATGCTGACATGAATTCTTCCAGTTTTTGTTAGCATAATTTTGTGCATTCAAGAAGGGAACAAAGGTTCCAAATGATTGAAGTGCTGTGGCCCAACTTGTCACCAAACTGTCAGGTGAAGACCGCAGAAGGACCAATGTTTCTCAAGTGGTAGATTAAGTGCCACCTTCTTGCTCATTCTATACAGAGCGAAACTATTCTCCTATCTGTGTGCCTCAGACCTCATTGAACGCCAAAGACAAGAGAATTTTGGAGTCTGTTGGTGTTGTAGACAGTAATTACACTTTCTACATGAGAAAATTTGCTGTTGTGATGTGTTTCTTGTCTCGGCAATTTCTGTGAACCGTAATCTAAAAATGAAATCAAACTTCAACAGTTTAATCCAAATATTTGTCAGTTTTCCCAAAGAAAAAACTCCTCGTCACAAAAATCACCCTGTATATCTCGATTCCCCAGGGAAGGAATGTTGAACCGATCCAAGTTGCCCCTTCGGTCGTTTTCGTACAAGAACTAATTTCAAAACGACCAAAACTCCGGTCCGTTCGTTCTGCCGAAGAATAATAGCCCGGTACATCTGCGGCCCCAGGATCAGGTCTCACGCTGATGCAAATCTGTCGGTCCTGAAGGCCCCCGGCAATTACGGGAAGTGCAACACAGTAACGGCGAACCATCATCGGGCGTCCAATATACGAAAGGACCTCTCCAAGTGCAACGCAATAGCGTTACGTTTAGGCACAGGCCAAGGAGGAGAGCCAACCGGACGTTATTGAAGAGGCACTTGTGGTCATTAGAGTAATAAGACACCTGTCCTACGGCGTGGGAAGAGGATGGTTACACGAGGGGGCGCTGGGGTGTTATTCGCAAGTTGAAGTGGAGGTCCCTCGGGCAGCTTGGAGGTTTGAAGTGCTTCTGGATGGGAGTGGAAAGCGAAAAGTGTTTTGTAAACCTCAACTCGGTTGTTTGGGGTGCAGGAAAATAATATATAGCCCATTCTTTCTTGTGTCTGCTATATGAAGTTCCGCAGGTGGCAGAAAAATAAAGAAATTTCTATTCCCTGACTTCTGATAAGTATACAACTGTAATAGTAAAAAACTATATTCCAAAAATTAATTCAATCTACTGTTGGAATATTTGTACGAGTAAAAGACTCACTTAATATAGTTTTACGATTGCTTGATCGAAAATTTAGTTCATTAGGGTACCTATTCTACATTCACTTTTATTTCAGCAGTCGGTTGGCCATGGAAATTTGACATTTCACTCTGTATAGTACGAAAATGTGGGGTTATGACGCTTGTCAAAGCATTTTTGGGTTTTAAATCAACGGTTTGTTGCCCGTTCTACGTAAAAGGTTCTGTTATTACGTATTTTATCACAATGTCGAATCTCTTCGGAAAATATTTGACGAACATAATTGAAGTTTATATACAAACTGATTGAAGGCATACCAATCCAGTTATTTGCATGGAAAATACAAGAGATCCGTATAATATCATAATATGCACTAGCTTGAGTAGAGTTAATGTTCGTTATCTTCTTTGACTAAAGTTTGAATACGTTACATCAGTTGTAGATTTCAAAAATATTAACCCCAAGATGAAATGCTATGATGCAGTGGTTGGGAATGGGTATCTCCCGAAGGAATTAACAGATAATTACAATAATGTTAAATTCTTCAACAAAAATCATCTTGCATCAATATAAGCAAAAGGAATTGAAGAATGTTTCGAGTCAAGATGAACTTCACCTTTGAGCAAAAATTTCACATGAATAAAAGATTAACAGAACAACTGGCGCGTATTTGTGGCTGTTCATCTTAATACATTCATATAATAATAATAATTAGGTATTTATTGGTACCTTAAGACATTTACAATGTATAGGACAAGTCAAATGAAAAATAGAAAAATTTATTTTCGGGAACTTATTCTACGATGACATTCATCGAAAATCCTGTAGTAAACTTTTCGCATTAATTCACTCAAACATAAAATTCTCAAATGCCACCACTTTTTTGGGTCTCCCAATAGAAGGAAATTCTTTGTCATCCTCTTCATTCACAATCTTTCTGATAGTGGAAATATTCAGCTGAAATATAAGTCGCTTAGATTCAGATGAAACATTATATAAATTCTCCTACATTGAATATATTCGCTACCGTCTGATGTATTGTGGATTTTAGAATATCAGGGTAAAACTATTTGAATGAGCGCACCTGAATTCTTAATAGCACTTCCTGGAACCTGTTTTCTTTTTTCAATGACTTTCGGCATTTTCGTAATAAAAAATTGATATTAGTTGTGGCAACGTCGTTATGACATTAACGACATTTCATGAGTGCCAACCTTACTCCGTTCTAGTTACAAAAACTTGAGAAAATTATTTCATGGCCAACCGACTCCTAAAATGAATTTGAATGGAGTATAGTATTGGTCATTCACCTGTTTGCGAGCGAAAGCAGTTGTGAGAAATTCAGTTTTTTGACATGCATTGGTTAAGGTTGATACCGAAACATTCCAAAATTGGCATCGAAGCAAAAACAATTGGAATCGTGATAGTTTTCACTTAATTTATAAAAAAGACCAAAACATTCATCCTAAAAAGGTCGAATAAACACAATGGGTGAGTTGCCTATTCAGTTATGAAGTTGCCCAGGATGTATTTATGATGTTCCTCAAATTTCAAATAGAGAAAGTATCTCTGGTTACGTTTTCATCTAGATGAGTTATTGGTGCATGTAATGAAGTGTATTACTATTCGACATAACGACATCTTCTCCTGTAAAATATCGATTAATTAAGAACGGGGTATCGAAATTGAACCGACATGCCCCAGTATGCAAATACGAATATTCCGAACGAAAGATCATTTTCGATTGGGACGGCAAAAAAATCATCTAATGAGGCATCAGATGCCGACAAAGTCCGGATAGTCTTCATTAAAATCAACACAGAAATCCGAGTCCCCCGCAGATGTTAACGAACTCTCTCTGTCATCCGAAGTTTCCGAACTCGCGGATAAAAAAAACAACCACACGAAATCCGATACGTATCGCAAATTGGGACGATAAAAGGCGCGGTTCTCGCGGTTTGTTAGGCCGTCGAATATTCTCTTACCCGAAGGGGATGTATTTGGCAGCGTTAAAAAATACGGAAACATAAAATTCGACCGCGAAATTTTCGTCGGCCAGTCGTAAACGATCAATTAGCATCGGATCGGTTTCGATTTCAGCCGCTGGAAATGGCCGAGAAACAATCAATTTTTTTTTTCGGTCCGGACCGGGATCAACGTACCGGGTAGTCTGTCAATTCATCACGCTTATTTGAGATGAGGTCCACCTGAGGCGGTTAATTAGTGAAGAAAGTATATGGCATGATTGAATACCCGTGGCCGAAAAAAATATGTTACGTTGTGAAAAACCCTCGGCGGTCGGTACCATGTTTTACGTAATGACAAGGCTAAATGCCTGCTAATCAATTGTTGTATGGCCACGGACAGAAGATCGATATGTTGGGGCATGTTTCTGAGTGCCGATTCATCTCGGATGACCACGGAAAGATGTCTGCTCATTGGGTTCCCCGAAATTTGAATGCAACAATTAGACTAGAAACAAAGCTATCAAGCAGCCTTTTGAGATATGGTTCAATAAAGAAAATATACTGCATTCACATTTATTTAAGCAGTCGGTTGGACATGAAATAATTTTCTCAAGATTTTGTAACTAGAACGTAGTAAGGTTGGCACTCATGAAATGTCGTTAATGTCATAACGCCGTTGCCACAACTAATATCAATTTTTATTACGAAAATGCCGAAAGTGATTGAAAAAAGAGACAGAGATTCAGGAAGTGCTATTTAAAATTCAGGTCCGCTCATTCAAATAGTTATACCCTGATGTTCTAAAATACACAATACGTCAGACGGTAGCGAACATATTCAATGTAAGAGAATTTATATAATGAAATGAAAGAATATTGGGATTCTTGGACTAATTTTCTTTATTGTTCTTCAATACTAAATGGACGATAACCTAAGAACAATTTATATAATGTTTCATCTTAATCTAAACGACTTATATTTCAGCTGAATATTTCCACAATCAGAGAGATTGTGAATGAAGAGGATAACAAAGAATTTTCTTCTATTGAGAGACCCAAAAAAGTGGTGGCATTTGAAAATTTTACGTTTGAGTGAATTAATGCGAAAAGTTTACTACAGGATTTTCGATGAATGTCATCGTAGAATAAGTTCACGAAAATTGATTTTTCCATTTTTCATTTGATTTGTCCTATACATTGTAAATGTCTTAAGGTACCAATAAATACCTAATTATTATTATTATATCAATGATGAACAGCCACAAATACGCGCCAGTTGTCCTGTTGATTGTTTATTCATGTGAAATTTTTGTTCAAAGGTGAAGTTCAACTTGATTTGAAACTTCCTTTAATTCCTTTTACTTATATTGTAGCAAGAATTTAACATTCTTGTAATTATCTGTTAATTCCTTCGGGAGATACCCATTCCCAACCACTGCATCATATGCATTTCATCTTCGGGTTAATATTTTTGAAATCTACAACTTGTGTAACGTATTCAAACTTTAGCCAAAGAAGATAACCAACATTAAGTTTCCTCAAGCTGGTGGATATTATGATATTATACTGATCTTTTGTATTTTCCATGTAAATAACTGGATTTGGTATGTTTTCATAAACTTCAATTATGTTCGTCACATATTTTCCGAAGAGATTCGACATTGTGATAAAATACGTAATAACAGAAACTTTTACGTAGATCGGGCAACATAGCGTTGATTTAAAACCCAAAAATGTTTTGACAAGCGTCATAACCCCACATTTTCGTACTATACAGAGTGAAATGTGTCAAATTTTATGGCCAACCGACTGCTTTTGACTAACCTCAAACTGTCAACTGCTAATTGTCAAAAATTTGTTTTCAAGGGTTGGCAACACTTAAGGTACAACACAAATGGCGGTAAATCTGCCACACCCTTCGTATTTAAAGCGAAACCGAAGGAAAAACCGATGCAGCGCGCCGTAACTGAATTCCGCTGGAAAATCCGCGTACCAACTAACGAGCCGCGTACCGCGCGCGTTCGCCCACAGACGAGACCGAAATTAGAGCTAGATGCGGGAGATAACTCGATGATTTGTCGCGTTCTATGGGCGCGGAGGTGTCGCGTTCCATTTTTACCGGGGCGGCGGAGCGAGAGACAGCCACTTATATGCCTTTTAACAATCGGAAAGATTTACGGCGAGATGGAAGATTATCGTTAATTAGCGTACATAACGCCTGGCGATATGCTCGAAAGCGTGAGCACAGGGGGATCTATTGTATGGAAATGAGCCGTTCTGTGATCGTTTCGAGAATTCGCGAGGTCGACTCTGTGGCCGAGTGGCGCGATTAGGTTATATCGACGACGCCGTTGAATTAGGTAGCTTGTTTTCTGGCGTATTAAACGTACGGACTCGTTATTTAGGGTCCGCACATGACTGCATAGTGTAGGAGTGCGTACAGCGCGGAGTGAATAGATTTCGATGGTCAGGAACGAGCCACTTAGGCTGCGTTCACATCTGATTACTTCGTCTCGTGAGCAAGAATCGCGCTGTATAGGGGGATCTACATTTACCAATAGAATATGAAATACCAGGAAGGACCTTGCCGGGCTTGTTCTTTAAAAAATCTTTCGAATATAAACGGCCATATTTGGCATTTGGCATGTGTTTAATAACATATTAATAGGTTATGTCTATGGTTTTGCTTCATCATAGAACTAATATCAATCAATTCGATATTAGATCTATGTTCCCTATCAACATTTGTTTTCTTTGCTGTCAAAGTTGTAAACAAATACATATTTATAATATAATAAACTACTTGTACTTAATGGATTCTTTTTATTTGATATCTACTCTACATGTTTCGCCTTGTTAGGGCATCTTCAGGAGTTCTACAAAAGGAAAAAGGAAATAGATGTGATCCCCTTACAACAATAGAATGGGGACTTACTTGTCAAACATACAGATTTCAAGTATTATATACATATAGTCATCGTCTCTTCCACTTTACAACCACACTTTCAAAATGGTTAGTTGTTCACCTTTTGGCTTTACTGAACACAAAACCAAACGGACATTGGTAGAAAATTTCACATGTACATGCTCAATAATTTATACAGGGTGAGTCTTACAAATATTTAAACAGTAGATTGTTGAGGTCGAAAGAAACACTTTTTTCCTATACCGTTTTTTCCGATTCGGTCTTGATGAAAAAATATAGCCATTTCAAGGATCTTTCAAACAGAGTTGTATTCAGCCAAAGTACCCAATTTTCCAAATTTTACAGAAACTTTTCAATTTTGAACATCAAATTACTCTAAAACGACGCATTATACGAGAAAATATGAAGAATACTTTCATTTTACAAAACGTTTGAATATTCATTAGATAGCGTCCAACTTAGTTGCAAGAGTTGGATTCTTTGAATTTTTGGTATTTTCATTGTACGTAATGGTCGTTATAAGAAAACTTTAAGACGATATCTTGTGTTCGGAAAAGATTCATCAAATAAATGAAAAACTATATCCCGAAATTCATTTAATTCGATTTAACCATTTGTGAGATAGAACTAAAAATAATATTTTTTATGATTTTTCAACAGCCTGTATCTTTCAAGCCGAGCCGATACGGAAAAAATGGTAAACGAAAAAAGTGTTTCTTTTGACCTCAAGAACCTACAGTTGAAATATTTGTACCAGTTAAAGACTCACCCTGTATATATTTTAATACGGAAACAGGAGTCGTCCATATGCAAGTACCTTTCCGATTCTCAATTTCAGGTCATGCTCCCTCTTGTTATTCTATACTCAAAACGTTTAGGTACCTCTTCTTTTTAGGGTTAAAGGAATGCATATACGTAAAGACATGGACTGTGCCTTTCCTTTCTATCTATAGATGAAATACGACCAAAAAAAGTGACACAGAGAAATATCGGGCATGCTAGTTGTCTTTTTCTAGAATTTTGATTGGTCCGCACTCACCCCTATGTGAAAAGAAAAGAGACAGGTACCGGCCCGACGATCATTTATTTCTTTCTATAAATAGCCAATTTTATGCTGGCATTGCTCAGTCCATGTCTCTAGATCTATGTGTGAATATGAACGCGTCATCTTCTTCTCTTTCAAACAAAGAGCATAGAATAAATTATCCTCCCACCAGAAGCATTCATGTGGTCGTGGATTGGGCCACTTTAATTGGAATAATTGTGAATGCCCAAGATTAATTTCAATTCGCCACATAGTCAAAGATAAAGATGAACAACCCTCAACTCTTCCCCTGACAGCATATTTCGTGAAGATTCATCATCTCTAAAACGTTCCCTTGATCTCCCATCAAAACCAATACGCACATTCCATAAGGTTTGCCTAATAATAATCGAGATCGACTAGCTGTGCATCCATAAAGCAACAGGAGTCGATTTTTCCCCCTAAGAAACACTCGCGCGCTGGCAATCGCCTGTTAGATCCAAGATACAAGATGCCTATATGCCGGAGATCTATTATCGCGAATGGGAAAAACATCCTGAAAGCTCTATAAAGGTCTTTTGGGAGCGAGTTATTAACTTCTTTTGTATGGGGTTCTGTCGGATTGAGGTGAAACGCAACGTGGCTGGCGATCGATAGGAGCGCTTTCGTTCTTAGATGGAATCAGATAAATGGGGCACTCACGGTGGTGTCCTTCAACTCAGTCATATCGCGATAAGGAAGGCGGATCAGTCGATTATGCACTATAGGTAGTCTTGGTTCGATCTTTTCCCATGAAGGATTGTGGCAGGTTACGGAGGAGAGAAAATGAAGACATAATGGAGTTTGTTGAGGGGAACACCTCAGCCTTCGTGTTGTATGGCCGCAATGGGCTCGATTTTAATTTCATTAACTCCTGGTGGTGGGGGATTGATTGATTTGACATATCATTGAAATCCACAGTTTTTATAGGGCAGATAGTGCTAATTTGATAATTCATTTCAGAGTAATTATCGCTGTAATTTGAAAAATCTCATCGTACCGGGAAATTGTCGCGGTAATTATTTAATGTCACTTGAAGTTATTGAAATTTACCATTAATCAACGATTGAGCTATAACTGCACTGTTCATAGAGAGTGTTCAGTACAATTTTCGCGGTAATTATCCGTTATTGTACTGTAATTCTTAGTCGTGTATTGAATTGGTGGTTAAAATTCGCGGTAATTTCCCTCAAAAGTGTAATTCCACCAAATAAACAACGACATTCCCAAAAGAAGTTATGTGGAAACTCAATCTTGCATTATCCTTCCAACGCAAGGCTGAATTTTAATGAAATTCACGTGAATGGCCACATTTCAGAGACAGAAGGATAATATTCGCTGTAATTCTCCATCGTTCCTTTTGAATAACGCTGTAATCTCTTGCTGCAATTTTGGAACCATCAATTATTCCTTTGAATTTATTACAATTCAATTTTAGCTGTACTTTTCTTGAAGGAAATATATTTCAGAAGAAGACCTCAGGTCGCTGTAATTCTCTGTAATTTTGTTGTCGAAATTTCGGAATTTCGGAAATTTCAGGAAAATGTTTCCTGAGATTTTGCAGGAATTCTCTTGCGTTGCTTTCGAATATCGCTGTAATTTTCCAGCCCTCTGTTCATACAATACTGTTCCTTTGAAATATTTGTTTCAACTTATAACTTTTTAATGGAGTTATGGAGATATAAAACTGTAAATTGCATTTCAACTGGGATTTCTCATCACACAAATCAATGATGGCTGTAATACGCGATATACTCGAAAGAAACTGTACATCGAAAGAAGAGCTCTGGTTGCTGTAATTCTTGATTTTGTTGATCAAATATCGCTGTAATTCCAGTCATGAGAGATCACCGTCAAATTTTTATTTGGATTTCGCTGTAATTCTCCATCCTCAATCCACTATGATTCGATATGAATTGTTCCTTCCAATTTATAACATTGATCTATGAAATCATGGAAATTGAAAACTGCATAATCAACTGGGATTTTTCATGAATCATTTCAATTATCAGAGAAGAGCTCGATCCCTGTAATTATTACACTTGTTGTCAAAATGTCGCTGTAATTCAATTCAATTGCATGAAGCATTACTGGAAAATTTGGCTTGCGATGTCGCTGTAATCCTTTCCCTCGGTTTAACAAAGCCTGATCGGGGAATAAACGCTTGATCGAAGGATAAACGACAATTTGTTTTGAATCAATAATTCAGTGATGAACATTCAGAATACCATTCTCCATTATGATCCATATATTCCATTCGATGATTTTCAATTGCATCTTCCTCAATATATTCAGAAATAAAAAGGTTTCAGTGATTTCATTTTGAAAATTGAGTCACTACTCAATTTCCAAAATGAAATCAGTGACAGTGGTCAAGTCGTTGAAGGTGCAATGAAATTTTGTGCCCGCTCTTCAACGTTGCTTCCAAGTATCGCTGTAATTCTTTATCGTTGCTCCCAAATATCGCTGTAATTTTTCAGCTATTTTTTTTTTAATTCATAAATTTTCAATGGAGTTAGTTATGGGGATTCAAAACTGAAAACTGCATATTTAACTGGAATTTGTCATCATCGCTGTAATACTCGATACTCTTCTTTGAAGAAAGTGTATATTAAAAGAGGAGCTGTGACGGCTGTAATTCTTGATCTTGTTGTTTGAATATCGTTGTTATTCCAATCAATCGCATGATAGTTCACAGTAAACTTGGGTTTGGATTGTCTCTGCATTTCTCCATACTGGACGCCCTTCGATTCATTGAATTAATATTCAAGAAAATAGTTCGTAAGTATATTCGCGAATATCTCATCTTCAGACACCACCGTAGCAGATTTTCCCAACGTCAGTGCCCGATAACCATTCGATATGGGCACCACCAAAGAATGACGAATGAATAAAATCCAATTAACAATTATTTCCATCGCAATCAATCCCTTTTTTTCGCAATCAGAGCTTCGTCAGCGCGTTTCATTCACCCCCACTATTACAGTCATCATCTCCTCTCAGCTCCTATATCGATCTCACATATGCCGACTTGACGAATGAATGCATTGGTCGTAATTACACCTACAACTTAAATTGATACTTTGTGTGACATGATTAAATTTCTCGTCTGTTTTCAAATTACATTTTAATTGAAGGTCGCTCTCGGCTGTGGGTACGAGTGGTACGACGCATCGTAGTTGGCGTGGCTCTTTTGCGGAGACAGACTAATGATGCATCATTAATATATTGAGGTCTTTTGTTCGTGTTCGGCATGTGGAAGATGCAGGAGGTACAAAGGAGGAACGGTGGATGGAAATGTCCGTTTTGGTTGAGTATAAAGCTTTGAACTTCTAAAAATTGAGCTGGAAGACCACACGTCTTTTTCCTGTACTACATTGGATTCTAAATGCCGATATTTATTTACATTTAAATGGTAAATTGGACCGAAACTGATGAACAAGCTTACACTGGTGAATTGTACAACGGACGCCACTGAATCTTCTAGAGCGGCGGTTAAATCTTAAATAAAAGACTGTAAATCATTCGCGGACTTCGAATTAAGTTCCATGTTCTAAGTTCGCGGACCATATTTTAACTTCTGCGGACCAATGGTGGTCCACGGACCACTAGTTGGGAGCCACTGTTCTAGAGGATATAGAAATTCTTCAATGTTACTCACCAATCACCATACGATCAGAGTATACTCATTCAACTAACCTGTAAAGAAAACACAGAATTAGAAACTTGAGTATATTTCAAAGTATCATTTGTGAATAGAACGAGAGCGAAACAACTTGAAATTAGTATGAACTCGTGTTAAAATACTTATATAGTAACTGGTAGATCTACTTTTTTGGTAGATACATTTTTTGGGGAGAACTGATAAGAGAAAAACCCGTACAAAATAATTCAGTACAGGATCAAAAGTATAAAATGCCTTGCCCCCTGTCACAGATCACTGGGATTCCATTAGTCTAGGCGGAGATAGCTCTGCCTACATCTACGAGTGTTGATAATATTCTCTAGCAATTGAGTTGGTCGATCTTTTAGTTTGTGTGTATTTTCCATAGTGTACATCGGATTTTTTTTTTCAATATGGCGTCAAAATCTTAAGAAAACTGACAAGGCCAATTCAACATGATATGTTAAAATTTACATTTATTTAGTTGAAATATACCCAATATGAAGATAGCTCTGCCCACATCTACGAGTGTTGATGATATTCTCTAACAATTGAATTGGTCGGTTTTTAAATTTGTGTGTCTTTTTCTTAGTGTTCATTGTATAATTTAAAACGCTTTTTTTTCAATGTGGCGTCGAAACCTTAAGAAAACTGACAAGGCCAATTCAACATGATATGTTGAAATTTACATTTATTTAGTTGAAATATACCCAATCTGAAGATAGCTCTGCCCACATCTACGAGTGTTGATGATATTCTCTAACAATTGAGTTGGTCGGTTTTTGAATTTATGTGTCTTTTTCTTAGTGTTCATTGTATAATTTAAAACGCTTTTTTTTCAATGTGGCGTCGAAACCTTAAGAAAACTGACAAGGCCAATTCAACATGATATGTTGAAATTTACATTTATTTAGTTGAAATATACCCAATCTGAAGATAGCTCTGCCCACATCTACGACTGTTGATGATATTCTCTAACAATTGAGTTGGTCGGTTTTTGAATTTGTGTGTCTTTTTCTTAGTGTTCATTGTATAATTTAAAACGCTTTTTTTTCAATGTGGCGTCGAAACTTTAAGAAAACTGACAAGGCCAATTCAACATGATATGTTGAAATTTACATTTATTTAGTTGAAATATACCCAATCTGAAGATAGCTCTGCCCACATTTACGAGTGTTGATGATATTCTCTAACAATTGAGTTGGTCGGTCGTTAAATTTGTGTGTATTTTTCTTAGTGTTCATTGTATAATTCAAAACGCTTTGTTTCAATGAAGCGTCAAAATCTTAAGAAAACCGACAAGGTTAATTCAACATGACATGTTAAAATTTACATTTATTTAGTTGAAATATACCCAATCTGAAGATAGCTCTGCCCACATCTACGACTGTTGATGATATTTTCTAGCAATTGAGTTGGTCGGTCGTTAAATTTGTTTGTCTTTTTCTTAGTGTTTCTTAGTCGTCAATGAAGCGTCAAAATCTTAAGAAAACCGACAAGGTTAATTCAACATGACATGTTAAAATTTACATTTATTTAGTTGACATACACCCAATCTGAAGATAGCTCTGCCCACATCTGCTGTTGATGATATTCTCTAGCAATTGAGTTGGTCGATCGTTTAATTTGTGTCTTTTTCTTAGTGTACATTGAATAATTTAAAAGTCCTACTCAATCTCATCCGAGAAGAGGGTTTCAATTTCTACATATATCATCTTATGGCTCGTTTGAAGCTATCCTCTCGTTTTCTGTGCCCCAAAGTGGACCCCCTCTGGGGCTCTCTTTCCAAACTGTATTTTTTTTATGTACCCGTATTTCGTTTATACAGGCTTAGAACTATTTAGAGGGGGACTACCTGCAGGGTTATCGAAAACCGTTAGAAATACAGGGTAGCTTGAATAATGAAAAAGTCGCGTTGTTCAAGGATGAGTGGGTGGGTGTAAACAGTTCCCAAATATCTCTGATGGTTCCTGAGATATCTCGAAAAAACTAAAATCAAGAATATTCATATGTCATTTGTTTTTGGAGATAACTACACGAAATTCGGTGTGTTTGTAATTTAAGCCACCCTTTATTTTAAACGGTTTTTGATATTCCTATAGTCAGCCTCTAAATAGTTCTAACCCTGTATATCAAGTGTCACTCGAAAACTAGTGTAAAAAAAATGTTTCAGCTAGTACCATTGTTGCAATGGATAGAACAACGATTTGCTCAAAAACGCCATCTACGGTTTCGGCGCTCTGCCGTTCTCATTCACGTAAAATACCGATACGATCCGATTATGCGATCCGAATCCAGATTTACTAACTCTACGGTGATTAAAGCCGCGTTTATTCGACCCAACCGTCCGCAGCGGATCCGCGGACCTTTCGGCTAAGCCCCGGAACGGGCCAACCAGGAACAACGTAACTACTGTTCGAATTCCGCCGATGAAAACGGCGCCGTTTATCGACGGCCGATCGCGGCGGTACAATACAGGTCCGATCCGGGCGATCGGTCGCGCTCGATTTAATCCGCCCGAGCTCTGTATCTAACGCTCGACAAAGATAATTGCCAGATACATTATCATAATAACGTCGGTCGGTTATTTTGTAATGGCCGCATTCCGAAATCAAATCGACATTAACCGCTTCATCGCGGGCATTATAGAAATTAACGAACAGGATTACCCTATTACGTACTATCGGCCGCGTTATAAATAAACACGGATCGTAATTGATACGCGCTGACGGTTGTGGGAATGGGGGAAGGGGGTTTGGTATCGGAAAACGCTGCGAGTTCCACGTAAAATTTTCTTATTTTTCGAGATATTTGAACTCAAACTATTCCTAGTCGGCTTCGAAAATTAAAATTTTTGATATACTGTCAAGAAACAAAAGAAACAAGAATTGAAACTCGTGGCTGACGATATTTGAAATTTTTTCCTTTTAAAATAAACGAGATCTACGAGTATATATTGAAAAATTCTTAGCCTACAATAGAGCCAAACAAAATTTCAATGTCAAAATATTTTATTACTCAACATATTCTTCTCTTAATTGAATACATTTATTACAGCTGACCTGCAACGTCTTTAGACCTTTCAAAAAAATGATTCTTCTTGCTCTGCAAACCAGACCTCCATAGCTTTTATTACCTCCTAGTTGGAAGAAAATTTACGACCTTTTAAACTTTTTTTCAGTTGAGGAAAGAGATGATAGTCGAATGAAGCCAAATTTGGTGAATAAGGGGGTGTTCTAGTAATTCAAATCCTAAATCACGAATTTTTTGCACGGCAACATGAGATTTGTGTGCAGGATCGTTGTCCTGCAAAAACAAACCACCTTTGGATAGCTTTCCGCGTCTTTTCTCTTTAATTTTTTCCCGTAGAGTGGTCAGTAATGTCGAATAGTAATCTCCGGTTATTGTTCTACCCTTATCCAAACAATCAATCATGATTACTCCATTGCAATCCCAAAAAACTTAAGCAATAACTTTTCCAGCAGATTTTTGGAGAACCAGAGTGTCACCATTCCATCGATTGTTGCCTTGTTTCTGGATCGTAGAAAGTACCCAAGTCTCATCCATAGTAACAATTCGGTTCAAGAAGTCTACATCGTTTTCAAATCGAGCACAGATCGAACGCGATATGCTTCTAACCTTGCACGCTTTTGGTCAACATTCAAACATTTGGGGATCCATTTTGCAGCAATTTTTCTCATGTCCAAATTGACGTGAACTATATGATGAACGCGTTCGTATGAAATATTCAGTGCTTTAGATATCCGTTTTAGCCCAATTCGACGCTCTGATAAAATCATGTCATGAACTACATGGATATTTTCGGGGACTGACACAGAAACTGGCCTTCCCGATCGGTCATCATCTTCAATGGAAAATTTACCTCCTTTGAAGCTTGCAGTCCATTTTTTCACGGTCGCATACGAAGGACATTGATCACCAAGAGTATTAAGCATATCTTTGTAAATCTGCTTACCTCTTAACCCTTTCAAATACAGGTACTTGATGATGGCTCGATACTCAAATTTTTCGATTTTCACAATTTCGGTGGACATCTTCTTTCTTTCAATTTATTGTGTAACTCTGGTTTATTTTTTGACCTCAAACTTCACACTGACACTTTTAACGAGTTATTGTTCGTTGCTAGGGTAACGCAATATAGTTTTTATGCATGGAACTCAATACATCCTCGTATCAATGGTCATAGGTTATAGATCTGTGTTTCCGCTGTCACCGTTCATTATGAAAGGAAAAAATGTCAAATATCGTCAGTCACGAGATTTAAAATGGTGTATTCTTGTTTCTGCTCTTCCTTGACACAGCGTGGTGAATTATAAAAGTTTGTGTAGATTTATATTTACTTTACTACATTATGTATGGAGCTCGTGAAACTCACATTGAGTAAGTTTAAACACATCTCAAATGAATGCCATAAAAATTTACTCGTTTGAATTTGTTAACTTTGGAATCTTTATTTCGTATTCATATCACTTTTTCCATTTCTTCCCATACAAGATTTCAATATTACGTAAAAACAAGATGTTCTCATCGAAAATTCAATCACAATGATCGAGAGTTGAAATTCTTCACTCTTCTTTGATATGATCGTATGAAATTCAGTTGTATGAATAGAAGGCTTTATATAATAGGTATTTTGAATTTCAATTTTCGTATTCTGAAATTTTTCATGGGTTTATATCATCAACTTCAAAAAAGATCGATTGAAACCGAAAATTCAAAAATCTTTGTCCAGGCGCACTCTATTTATCCAACAAATTTGTAAGACTTATCACTATTTGTTTCCTGATACTGGATGATGAACGGAAATTTTTGCTTCATTAATTTCTACAGGTCTTCAAACAAGAACGACAATAAATAAATAGTTGGTCTAGTTGGTCTTGTGGGCACTTATTCGAATGAAGTGAGTGTTTTTTTATAAAAGAAGGTAGAACCTGCTAAAATAAAGCCAGGTTCCGCCAAAATCTTTCCTAGGTACAAAACTTCCAGAATGAGGAAGTTGAAGAAATTATGGATCAAGTAGAATTTATTGATGAAGTTGGCTCCAAATTTTTTATGTTCTGACATTTGACAGGTTTCTGCTGTTTGTGCCATCAAAAGATTTTCTTCATTCCATACGGTCCTCAGGATATTTCACAGAATGTATGAAAAAGACAGCACAGCCATTCTCGAAAATTTAGGTTAAAGGCTAAAAATGTTGCGCTACAGATCTAATGGGTTGTGCCTTTCGAATGTTTGCCCAGTCTCATCCTCCAAATTGAGCAAAACATTGGTCCTCATTCTCGTGCTCCGAATATTTCGAATCAAATAACGAAGAAGTCAACATACTTGTCAAAAAACGCGCACATATGACACTTACTGACATAGAACCTCTCTGTGGCATTGGAAAATAAACCTAATGAAGAATCCAGGAATGGATCACTCCAGAAATATCCTCCGGAAGTCAATAAATGCTTAGGATCTCAGTAAGAAGGTAATGCCTCCTTACTGGCTTTCTTATATGGCATTGTCGCCTCAGAAAGTATATGATGATAATGTGTTTTGACGATTGTAGATTCTGTGGGGAAGAAGAAGAATCTCTAGGTGTTAACCTAATCACAAAGTGCCTCGCTATTGTCAGTCAACGCAAAGAATGCCGTGGATTTAAAATATTGGAAGGATTGGCTCCTAGAAACACTCCCAGGTATTGAAGTTTAATGGAGCTCTGGAGCTGAAGGGCTGGAGAAGGCATAAGGATAAAAACAGCTCTGACTAGAGCCCATAGACCTTAAGAGGTTGAAGTGAACTGTAACCCGCTTTTAAAACTGAACTGAACCATATAAACTCTTTAAAAAATCAACAAACCACAATCTAATTGATGATAAAGATCTCGAAAAGTGTACATACAACGTGCAAAAAAAAAAAAACATTTCCGACAAGGTGTGCCCATATCGTGCCAAATTGGCTATGATATGGCCATAATAACAGTAATCTCGGACTAGGAAATTACGGTTGTCGAATCTGATTCACTAACGAGCTTAATTTATAGTCTAATCAATTAACAGGCCAATTACAAAGCACTAATTATTGCCATTATCGACTTGAAGACAGGCGGAATACATTATGTATATTTTGCGTATAATTAGAATTGATCTATCTCAATCGAACTTTTCAACTGGAGGAATCATGGGAATTCAACTCTAAGAGTCAAGAGAGATGGTTTATATTGATGGTAAGAAAACCGATCAATTTCAATTGGTAATTGGTTTCTTTATCGCTTCCGATCAAAGTTATATGAAGGAATGCTCGTATACTCCAGCAAATTTATGCACATTTTATGGTTCGTCATATTCCAACTTAAAAGGAGAATTTCAGTAATTGAATTTTAATTGAAAATACCCATTTAGATGTGTTTGTCCGTTTGGTTAATTATATTACATTACAATGATTCGGAGAGATCTAAAAGTAACTTCACAATCCTCTCCTTTCTGCCTTTTCAAGCAGGAAAAGACTGGTTTCTACAAGAAAATTCAATTTGCCAATTGACCAAATTTTCTTAAACTTCAATTGACGTATGCTAGGAAGCGAATACTATAATTTTATTCTCAGTAAAGTTCTCAAGTGCTCCTTAAATGAAACATCTCGACTCCTAAAACATCACGTTAAAAATTTCTGGAATGCAATAAACGTCAACATCTGCAAATTGCAGTTTAAATAACACACCAGGAAATGATTCTAACTTAATAGACTGTTCTCAATTACACGTATAGGAGTAACATGGAATCTTGGATGTTAAGCGATAAAAGTGGAGAAGCCGGTAAAAAATTGTCGATTCCATTATTGCAGAGAATGACTACCGCCCATTCTGTAAAATTCAAATTAGCGCGCAATTAAGCAATCAGGCTGATTACTATTAGTATAAAATAGGATCTTGTCTCTTTGCTAGTCTAGGGTATGCTGAGACCACCAGGCTCTCGAATTATTTCGTTCTTATTGCCATGGAAGGAAGTCCAGATGTAATTTAAATTAATTGTAAATGGGGTGATTAGATGTTTTACATTGATAAACATATAGAGATTTATACGCGATTCAGGAGATTAGCGTTGATGTTGATCTTCACCAGAAAAAAACTGGATTCCGGTGATTGACAGCACGGGCTGACTCTCAGCATTAGTATGATGTTTTACAAGGTGTCCTAACTACAATACTTCACCCATCAACACAATTCACAGAATGGAATTTGCCCAAAACTTTCCTACAGATTTATGAACTTAAGCCTCAGAGAAAGCATCCCAGACATTCTACTCATGGTCTCATACCAAGGTTCTCCAGTTTCTCCCCTTATATGCAAAATTTCTAGGGTCAAACGGCCATTATGAGGGGTTAAAATTCGATTTCAAGTGGTAAACAGAAACCATAAAGAACCCTAGAATATTTTCAGGTAGTTTGAGAATGATTTGAATATATTATCTCGATATTTCCACATTACAATGCGACACAAGTGTTTTTGGTTTATGTGCGATAAAATAGATGATCTAGAGTTTCTCGTGTTATTTCTTCCCAGCATTGTCTAACGGCAGCTGTGGAAAAATGTATAATTTCCCTGTTATGGAAACTAGTTCATTCTGATTACATCCAGTGTAGAAACGTTTGTGTCATGTTGTCCAACCCCTTTTGGTCCACTTACATAATGAGACCCCCCTGAAGTTTCCAAAGGGTTCGGTCAGGAAAGCAATAATTCACATTGATGTTCCAAGACACTTCCAGCTGTGTTTCTGTTTCTCGTAACGTAGTGGGGAAGGGGGTGCGAATGTGCCAAGTCGGGAGGATTGTGAGGTCGTTGGGGGGTTGTTCTTGAAAGGAACATCCAAGGACCCGATAGGGAAAGTTTGGTGATTATCGCAAAACGTCCGTCTCTTGAGGTTGACCAGAGCCTTTCGTCGACCTTATTTAATACGGTATCTATGGGAAATTGCGGAGGGTTGAGGGCGTAAGGGATGTCGTTGAATGTTGGCAATTGTTGTAATTGGGTAGATAAAGACTTGAGATGGTGAGGGCGTTGGAAGTTTGTTAATAGCTTTTCGGTGAAAACGTTTGAAAACCAATATTACCAGGAGTGAAATTCAACTCTGGAGGTGGAACAGACAGGGATAAGCAGGAGGGTAAGACATTTCTGGAAGGGTTTTTCGTTTTTCCAACAATATAGAGCTTTGAAAGAAATCTCTTCGTTATACAGCGAGGCAGCTACTTAAACAACCATACGTTAAACAATTTTTGACAGATTGGATGAAATTCTCTCTGTGGAGTTTAAATACTCGATCAAGAAGATTAGAACATAATCAATTGAAGTTCAACTCTCAGATCAAGCAGGTTTTGTAAATATAGATTTTAATCTTGTATATTTAGTTCCTAGAAGTCATTTCACGAAGTTTGAAATAAAATTAATATTCTTTCAACCATAAACCATTCTAGGATCAGTTGGTCAATAGATTGGTTTTTAGAGTTTATATCAAATTAATGGCATGTGTTTTTTTGTGTTTGCCTGGATGTGTTACGCTCTTATTATTATTATCTATTATTTGAACCGGAGTCGTTGTGGCACTATTATCCTTTCGGAAACTGCGACCATGTAGATCTTTTGTTCTCTACCCTACTCATTGATAGAAACCCTAGAAGTCGTCAATGGTGTTGATAAAACTGACAACATCCTTAGGGGCCTTAGCCGTTACCTCGTGAGTATCCAGGACCGGTTTCCCCATATGAGTGGTTGTTAGGTTCGCCAGCTCTGGACACTTGCATAACATGTGTTTAGCTGTTTCTGCTTCTGATCCACAGAGCCTACAAATTTCATCTGCTGACTTTCCCATACATTACAAATGATATTTGTACCAACAGTGACCTGTCAGCAGTCCCTTCATCAACCAAAGCTCAGCTCGTGACAGCTTTAGCAGTTTTCTGGTGCAGGTCGGTGAAATCATCACGAAATTCTTTGACTGAGTAAGTCCAGGAGTGTTTCTTCAGAGGGTTAATCTGTTGTTCAACTCCCATTGTTGGACTCCTGCCTTGTATTGGTACTTTCCAAGCCCACATAAAGGCTCAGGTCCAACAGGTATTAACCTTGATGATCTTTTTGCAAGTTCATCGGCTTTTTCTTTCAACACCACAGTGCCCTGGTACCCATAGTAGAGTCATTTTGTTGTCTCTGGCCAGTTGCTTTATGATATTACGGCACTCCCATGTCAGCAGAGAACTCTTGCAGTATCCTCACTAGGTAGGAGTCGAGATATTTGTTAAAACCTTTGACGTTCTCCTTGTGTTTGTCTATGTAGGGTAGCAGAACAAAGATCACTGTCGCAGGTTTGGTAATTCGGTATTAATGATAATGATCTACCCTTTAGACAAATCCTTATCTTATCTACTAACCCTCTTGTTTCATTAATAATAAAATATTGATCAGAAGGGTTGTTGCTACAATAGTGCAATGTTGAATAATAGGAAATACTGCAAATACCAACGATCAGTTTAGCAAGGAATAGGTATACGGTTCTTATCGATAATATCCTGCCATTTTTTCGACTGAGCTGTAACTGTTAGATACAGAGGTTTTTGCCTATTCTTTTCCAGTCGAGCGATTAGAAGGAAACTGAACATTAAGTACAGTTATACCATTGTTCCATAATGAAATACCCCATCTTTCACTGCGGAACATTAACAATTATCCACACAACAAATCGACCTCAACACGTCATAATTCAATGTAGACCAACGTCTACGCCCATCTCTTAACTAACCCATAATAACAGCGTCCACCGAGCGAAAAACTTCCTCGGTTACCGCGCAGAACAAATAGAGGAGGAACTTGCTGCTTCCATAAATCACTGGAAACGTTGGTAAATGAATAATCGAGAGATTTCCCCGTTGCCTCGGGATCTGTACCGATGCATAATGGGAATGGAAGCGCATTAATAAGGGGGATATCTGCTCCGCAGGCGCGGAAATCATCTGGACTCGAAACAGGAAGAGAACAGGACTGCGGAACACTGGCCGGTCTGATAAGATGGAACGTAGGGCGGAAGTCATGACCGAACCCAGGAGATGTGAGGTGGAAGACAGTGCCCCTGACTGTCTCCTTCGATATGACGCCATAAGCTGCGTGAAATGATCACAAGATATTGTGGTTCCAGGTTGGCAAATGGTATTATGTCGTTCTCAGGTGTAAAATATCCCAGAGGTAGACAATCCTTACTAACTTAACTACCAGTAAGTTACCAATAACGAAAATTATACGGAATTGTCATTTTCTAGTTCAATATTTCCAAGGACATAGGATGGAAAATCATGGGACGCCTTGGAGTACCCGAAAAATTCTTACAGTGTGTAAAAGCCTCCATACCAACAACACCGCTAGCATACAGCATACTGGCTCTACAATCGATCATTGCTTAACCAACTCTGGAATAAAACAAGGCTGCGTGTTTGCGTCTTTACTGTTCAATATTTTCGCCATAGCTGTCTCGATAATTCCTGACGTGAGTATGCCTCTAAGAGGTGTTGAAATGAGATTCAGATTGGATGGAGGCCTGTTTAACCTGAAGCGCCTCAGAGCAAAAACCTGTACAAAGTTTATCACGGAACTTCAATATGCAGACGACTGCGCACTTATCGCTAGCAGCTCAGAGGATCTACATATAATGTTGGACACCTATAAACATATAAACGAAGCTTAAGGCCTTCAAACAGATATCAGCCTGGAGGATGAAACTCTGGAACAGGTCGAGCAGTTCAAATATTTGGGAAGCTTCATAAATACTATGGCTAACCTAAACACGGAAATATACAACCGTAACAATTCGGCATCACGGGCATTCTGGAAGCTAAAGAACAGAGTGTTTCAAAATCGCGACCACAATCTGAAGTCCAAGACAGCTGTTTCAAAAGCAGTGGTCCTTCCAACGCTTTTTTACGAAAGCGAAAGCTGGACGCCCTACAGGCGACATATTAAACAGCTTGAACAAACGCAACAACGTCATCTAAGACAAATAATGCACATCAGATGGTTCCAAAAAGTTTCGAATGCAGAAGTCTTGAAGCGCGCGAGTTGGGACTCAAGTATCGAGGGCTCGACTCAGATGGAGCGGCCACATTTTGAGGATGCAAGACACAAGACTCCCCAAAATAGCTCTGTATGGCGAATTCACAGAGGGAGATCGTAAACCAGGAGGCCAGTATAAGCGGTTTAAGGATATACTGCATCAATCCCTAAAATCAGTTAATACCAATCATAACTGGGAACAACTAGCGTTAGACAGATCGCAGTGGAGGTCTTTGGTCCACAGTTATAATGAAGTTATAGGTACCTTCGTTGATTGCAGGTCGTAGTTGAATCTGGGAGCTATGAATGAGTGTATGGGAGTCCAGACTAACCAAACCAGCCTCGCGTGAGTTTTTCATTTCAGTGAATCAAAAATTGACTGTGATTTCTGCTGAAAATTCGATTACCGGCATCGAAAACAATTTTCTTCGTTTTCGAGCTGCATTGACTCGAACCTAATGGTAAATCACGATTTCATTACCGACAAATTGATCGTGAACGATTTCTTCCCGAGCTAACACTACCGATTCCACGCACGGTAGCGTCTGATCCGATATGCGCATATATTATATATAAAAACCGAGTTATTTGGTATCAAACGAAGCGAAATGATGGTTCATCGGGGCAATAACGGTTTTTTTCAGGCTGATTGAATCTAGCGATTACTCGGATGTTATCAAGGGGTAGATGAGAGCGCGTATGTATAAGCTTGATGCGGATTGAGTCGCAGATCGCTAGATTGTACGCAATTCGAATCGCAGACGACGTTTTTGATTAATGTGCTACTAAAAAAGCTATAATGTACCAACCTAAACGAGCTTTTATCCACTGATATTATAAGCATATCATAACACAGGAATACAGGGTGATAATTTGAAAATTGCCGGCACAGGTCAATTTTTATTCGGAGGGGGACATATTTCGAGCAGAATTGTAAGCCGAAATCTCTTCAACCCTATGTGTAGGGGCTATCATCCCTAAATTCTTAACTGGGAATAGGGGGTGAGATTTACTTCAATTGAAAGATGACTTGTCCCTCTACATGAATACTATGGTTTGCAAATTTTTATTGATTCCTTGAAGTATTACAGGAGGTGACAATTTGAAAACTTGCCAGGCCAATTATGTCTCGACAAGACTTTTTCAAAGAATAAGCCGGAACTGGTCAATTTTTAAAGGGAGGGGTCATATTTTGAGCAAAATTGTGAGCTGAAATCTGCTCAAACTTAGGTGTAGGGGCTATCAACCCTTAATTCTTCATAGGGAATAGAGGGTGAGCTGAACCTCAATTGGAAGACAATATGTCCCTCTAAATAATACTATTGTCTTCCAATTGAGGCACAGCTCACCCTCTATAACCTATTAAGAATTTAGGGGTGATAGCTCCTACACCTAGGGTTGAGGAGATTTCGACTTACAATTCTGCTCAAAATATGTCCCCCCTACGAATAAAAATTGACCTGTTCCGGCATTTTCTCTGAAAACATCCTTGTCGAGACATAATTGGCCTGGAAAGTTTTCAAATTATCAGCCCCTGTTACTACATCAAGGACTCAATAAAAATTTGCAAACCATAGTATTCATGTAGAGGGTCATGCGATCTTTCAATTGAGGTATAGCTCATCCCCTATTCAGTATTGAGAATTTAGGAGTGATAGCTCCTACATCTGGGGTTGAGGAGATTTCGGCTTACAATTCTGCTCAAAATATGTCCCCCCTACGAATAAAAATTGACCTGTTCCGGCATTTTCTCTGAAAACATCCTTGTATAGACATAATTGGACTGGCAAGTTTTCAAATTGTCACCCTGTATGGGGTTTTCATTATAATTCAATTCAATCAGTTTGTCATCTCGGAAGGTCGAAAATTGTTTCATTCGTCCATCGGAAAAAAACTAAAGATTTTTTTCATTGAAGAATTTATGTTGTTAACTTTGCGAGGTGAAATCATCCCTTCTATGAAATTCCAGATGAAAAAATTTCTCGAAAAGTCTCGCCATTGGCTACAATTCGTATCCTGGTGAAATCGAAAAAAAGACATTCGTTAAATGCTGCCATCTTTTCGACGAAAGTCGAAACTATTGTAATATTCGTAACTTCTGCTTATCGTTAAAGTATTCTGGCAACACCATACATTCTTGTAGTATATCCCCTTTTACGCCTTATACGAACGCCGAAAAAGTCCTGTGGTATGAACTCTTCTTAATTGTTTTTCTAGTTACTGAAGAGATACCAAGGAGTTTATGTTTCTGAACCGGTTTATTGACCTATCCCTAAACTGTTCAGTAGCCTTGACGATAGGGGAATAAACCGCCCCTTAATCAGTTGAAGTTGAAGCTGAAATAATGACAGCTGCTCTGTTTTATCAATAAACAAAAAATTTCGCCCTAATTGAACGGAGAGATATAGAATTAAATATAGAGCGTACGCCATCCGCCAGTACTTTTATAATGGGATTCAATTAGACCGACTGAAGCCACGGCTAAAACACCCATCCGAAACTTCCTGGCAGTTTTGAAACTTGTTTGATTCGATCCGATTTCCCGATCCAATGAAACGGCGCAACATGGCAGTCCTTGGACAAGTCGGCGCTGTCCCTAAATTAGGCCGATCTAGAGCAGCGGTCCCCAACCCGCTTTAAGTGAATTATCTGTTAGCTTTGTTTTGGTTCGCACTTGAAGCGGTTCTGAATCGGTTCAAAGTAGTGGAGCAGCAATGGTGTGGGAAGCTTCACGCATGCAACGCGCGAGCTTACGCTGAATAAATAAATATGCGACTGTTTTGAACCGTTCTGGAACCATCCTAAAAGCGAACCAAAACAGGCCTACTATCTCTCGCCGAGAATCGATGGACCAGGTCCGGTCGCATTCGAATAACGGGCCCGAAGACTCCGTTTCGAGTTTCGAAGACCAAAAATTATGGACCGAAGGGGGTATGCATCAGGCTGATTTATCGAGCAGGCCTGGAGAGTGCGATTTAATTGGGGGAGGAGAACTTGGCCCGGAGTTGGAGGTCGTTGATCCTGCGGAGGAAACGAAATTGGGCAATTTTTGCAGGAAGGAGTTTTTAATGGAAACTGTCTACGAAGCGCGAACTCATTGAAATCATCTCTTTTGTGTCTCAAAGAAAAAATAATGGCTTGTAGACGTTGCATCATGCCTGCCATTTAGCACGATTGGTGGAAATATATGGGGCCACTCGACACTTTCTGGTGAGAATGATGGAACCCCTTGGCCATCAACAGAAACAATGCGAAGAATATCTAGGCGTTGAGCTAGTTTCTTCGATGAATTTGAAAGCCCATTTGGAAA
Source organism: Coccinella septempunctata (assembly GCF_907165205.1). Taxonomy (NCBI): domain Eukaryota; kingdom Metazoa; phylum Arthropoda; class Insecta; order Coleoptera; family Coccinellidae; genus Coccinella; species Coccinella septempunctata. Next base: position 22,820,510 of record NC_058196.1, read on the forward strand.
ATTTTATCCCTCATAAACTAGCTGGTACTTCATGAGATGCTGATGTAATTACTCTTCCAACGGCAGCCCTAGCTTTGGTTTTTTCGACTACTCTGTTTGGGTTAATAGTGCTCATATGCAAAAATTGATGCACAACGAAATCTCTCCATGAGAATTATAATTAGAACTATTAGATCTTCACCTATCCAATGGTTACCAGTTTTTTTGAACATTGTGCCGCCTCATATTCGAAGACAGAGTGCAGTTATAAATTCTTGGAATAAATACTACTCCTTTCCCAACTCATTTCCAGTTCTGTCCTGTATTCCACAAAATACAGATTGAAGTTGCGTAAATAACCCTTATGGTCTAACTCTTTCCTTGATTCGAATGTAAAGGACAAGGACATTTAGCAATCTGAATGGAATACGAGGACTATTTTCAACCAAGAATTAGTAAGTGATTCCCCATATAAAGTTCCTGGTTGTGATCTTCCCAGGAAAATACGGTGTATTCTGAATCGTACAGAACCTTGGAACATAGATACAAGGAATGAAAAATAAACATTCGTTGTTGTCCAAAGACTGGAGTGAGATAGTTGCTTAGTGTCGCCAATCGCAATTGAGATAGTTGAATCTGACATCATTGTCACGTCAATTTTCCGTACAAAAAGGTAGGAGCTATATAAATTTATTTATTTTGCGCCACTGCCTTAGTGTCGCGCTAGACAGAGAAGCATCGAATGTTTGTACCACAACAAATAAGTACATTCATAGCACGTCAATGTCCATTCCATGTATTTATGCTCTAAGTATAGAACAGGTCACGGACGTTGCAATAGTAAGCTTTTCATTCAGGTGGAATTCAATTTAAAGCCCTAGTTGTGAATGTGGGGAACCAGAAGAAACCATTAGATAATATGGTTAATTATTGTCCAATTTATAAATTTCAGGATGTTTCAGGGCTATACATGCAGTTTCCGAATCTTTTAGAACTGGTTTGTGAATTTAAGGTCGATCTGATATATGGAACTTAATTTCATCATCTCACATTTTTCTGCTTTTGTTTTTTTTTGTATGAAATCTTTGGTAACTTGGAGAAGACTACCTGATTTTCTTCGAGTAAATGCTCAATTTTTGAAGTGCGAGATGCCCTTCAATATAAAATTTTCAGCTTATTTTGTAAACAGTTTCATCTCTATCCACTTCACTCATGGGGAGAAATAGTTTTTTAATGGGGTTTTTCCCTAAGCTCTTGTATCATATGCAAAATTGTATGGCACCCCGTTACGCTAACCTCTGCTAAAACTGTACCTTGTACACATGCTATAATTATTATTCGATGTTGAAAATTGTATTGCTCTTTATCGAAAAAATTTAAAGGGTGAGTCTTTGACTCGTACAAATATTTCAACAGCAGATTCTTGAGGTCCAAAGAAACACTTTTTTCCCCCACCATTTTTTCTGAAACGGCTCGGTTTAAAAGATACAGACTGTTGTTTATTGAACAATAAAAAATTATTTTCAGTTCTATCTCACAATCGCTTCTATCGAATGAAATCAATTTTGGAATATAGTTTTTCCCTTGAATGATGAATCTTTTTCGAACACAAGATATCACCCACGTTTTCCAGTTTTCTTATAATGACCATTACATAACATAAATATACCAAAAATTCAAAGAACTCAACTCTTGAAACTAAGTTTAAGGCTATCTAATGAATATTTGAACGTTTTGTAAAATAACATTATTCTTCATATTGTCTCGTATAATGCGCCGTTTTCAGGTAATTTGATGTTCAAAAATTAAAAAGTATCTTTGAAATTTGAAAAATTTGGTACATTGGCTGAATACAACTCTGTCTGAAAGATCCCCAGATATGTAGGGTCACAGGTTCAGCTTGTTATTCTGTTTTTCCAGGGGTGGCACTGCTCATTATGAAAACTTGAAATGGCTATATATTTTAATAGGGCCGAATCGGAAAAAATGGTATTGGAAAGAAGTGTTTCTTCTGGCCTCAAGAATCTAATGTTAAAATATTTGTAAGAGTCAAAGTCCATCCTGTATATCTGAAAGACGCGGCTTGTAGATAAAGCGTCAAGAGTTCATTTTCATTTATTCAAAGTTTTACTGTATGAAACTCGCTCAATCTAAGATCTAAAGAAGACTAAGCAGAGAAGAGGTCTAAATTGAAAGACTGATCTATCTTGTTTCCATATTCCTTTACGACACTGCTTTTTGCTCAAAAGTACTATTGTCCTATCTGAAGAGATAATGTACAGTATAATATTTTTCGAATAAAGACTCATACAAATTCTGGGTCAAAGTTCGTGCACCGTTAGGCGGAAGAAAAAACGGGGTTCCTTCTGGAACCGTATTGATATGCAAGCCGAACATTCGGCATGTAAACCGTCTAGGCAATCATGCCATTAGGTCAGAGCAATATCGCAGCAGCGAACGACATAAGCCACTTCCTTCCATTCATCGGAACCTCACGTATTCGCCCCCGAATACGTGTGCGACATTCGAAGTCGATCAATCGAATCGAGATATATGTATCTAATAGATTCCGTCCTGACGGGGCACGAAATTGAAGGATGCCTCGGCATCGTACCTCGGGGATCTTGGCGGGCTCGGATTTGTCAACGTTCGCGGCCGAAGGATTGACGTGGAATTTATTGAGGAGAGGCATCGATCACGAAACCGTCGAATGTCAACTTTGGTCTGTCGTTTTTTTTTCGAGGTTAGGAAATTATTGGTTTTTTCGGAATGTCGTCTGTCAGTTCTTGACGTTTATAACCTTGGAGGTTAGGTGAGGTTAGGATTGCCAGTTTTGACTTCTGATAGAGTACTCTTACCATTTGTCAAAATCAGCTGACCTTGGAGGTTAGGTGAGGTTAGGCTTGCCAGTTTTGACTTCTGATAGAGTACTCTAACCATTTGTCAAAATCAGCTGACCGTTCGTTGCCGTGGGGCACACAAAGCTTTTTATTATCACTGTAAAGAGGCATTTCTGAGAAAGTTATAGTCTAATCACTTTAATCTAACGTTGAAAAAAACATTTTTTTCCAAAAACATGCACAAAACCCAATACTCGACTGAAACAGCATGCGAATCAATTGAGGGAAAAGCTTGTGTGCCCCACGGCAACGAACGCTTAGCTGATTTTGACAAATCGTTAGAGTTCTCTATAAGTATGAGATCAGACATTACATTACATTGCTGTACCTCGTTACCAGAATAAACCTACAAAAAGACTCAAAGACAAAACTAGCAGTACGATGAAACTTATAATTTCTTAGGACTACTTGCAACTGTGTACCCTCCTGTGACTGAAGAGACCCAACCTCGACCTACAGATCCTTCCACACTCTGGGCATGGATAGTCACCAACCAGATTTGGCCGCCGCTGCATTCTTCTCGAGTCTCCATTATAACTGTGGACCAAAGACCTTCACTGTGATCTGTCTAACGCTGGTTGTTCCCAGTTATGATTTAAGGGATTGATGCAGTATATCTTTAAACAGCTCATACTGGCCCCCTGGTTTCCGAGCTCCCTCTGTGAATTCGCCATACAGAGCTATTTTGGGGAGTCTTGTGTCTTGCATCTTCAGAATGTGTCCGCTCCATCTGAGTCGGGCGCTCGTTACTTGAGTCTCGATTGTTATACAACTCGCGCTCTGCAAGACTTCTGCATTTGAAACTTTGTGGAACCATCTGGTGTGCATTATTTGTCTTAAATGACGTTGTTGCGTTTGTTCGAGCTTTTTAATCTGTCGCCTGTAGGGCGTCCAGCTATCGCTTCTGTAAAGAAGCGTTGGGAGGACCCCTGCTTTGTAAACAGCTATCTTGATCTTCAGAGTGAGGTCTTGATTTTGAAACACTCTGTTCTTTAGCTTCCAGAACGCCCGTGATGCCGAATTGATACGGTTTTGTATTTCCGTGTCTAGGTTAGCCCTAGTACCTATTTATGAAGCTTCCCAAGTATTTGAACTGCTCGACCTGTTCTAGAGTTTCATCCTCCTAAATGATATATGTTTGAAGGCTTTCTGGCGGACTTACCAAGAATTTGGATTTTTATATCATAGACTAGTAGCGCTGATGGATAAAAATAGATGAATCGTAAGAATCCTTCTCGAAGGACCAACTACATAGTTTTTTTGTGAAAAATCAAATTATTTTTAGATATTTCGACTGTTTCTCTCTTCAAACCTCACACATTCATTCTCTGTTCCAGGAAAATATACAACCATCTTCCAGTTTCTTCGTGTTTGCTTCTTTCACACGTATCGAATGTGTCAGTCTTGCCTCATCACTCGCGTATCTCGACCGTTAAAAAACTGCTGGATTTAATGAACGTCCGTGTCGGTATCTGTGGTGTCGATGCACTCGATAATTCTTGTGCAACTCGGCTGATTATTATTCTCGGCACACGACCGAATCGGTTGATATGAGGAATACCGGGAGGCTTTCCGTTCTTCGAATAACTCTGCCGGACTTTATATTGGACACGGGAAGCGATAAGGGAATGTTCTTGTCGATGGCGATTATTTTTATGCTCACAAATTTCTCCAGGAGAAAATCAATTTTCTGCTATAATAATTCATTAATATCCTTATAACATACAGGGTAAATCTCTGACTCGTACAAATATTTTAACAGTAGATTCTTGAGGTCAAAAGAAATACCTTTTTCCTATACCATGTTTTCCGATTCCGCCCTGATAAAAACATATAGCCATTTTAAATCTTCATAATGAGCTATGCCACCCCTGAGAAACAAAATTCCCTTCAGAAAAACAAGCTAAATCTATGACACTACACATCTATGGATCTTTTAAACACAGTAGTATTCAGCCAGAGTACCCAATTTTCAAATTTCGCAGATATTTTTTAATTTTACACGAAAACGGCGCATTATACGAGAAAATATAAAGGATACTTTTATTTTACAAAACGTTCAAATATTCATTAGATAGCGTCCAACTTGGTTTCAAGAGTTGGATTCTTTGAATGTTTGGTATTTTCATGGTACGGTATGGTCATAATGAGAAAACTGGAAGACGTGGGTGATATGTTGTATTCGAAAAAGGTTCATCAAATAAATGAAAATCTTTATTCCGAAATTCATTTCATTCGAGAAAACCGTTTGTGAGAGAACTAAAAATAACATTTTTTATGGTTCTTCAACAGCCTGTATCTTTCAGACCTAGCCGATTCGAAAGAAATGGTATGGGAGAAAAGTGTTTCTTTTGACCTCAAGAATTTACTGTTAAAATATTTGTACCAGTCAGGGATTTAGTCGTGCAGTCAACCTAATTAGCTGATCTTGTGCGACGATTGTAGCTCTTGCTCTTTCACCCCTTGGGTAAAATTTCTTCTGAGGTTAAGATACTTCCTTCCTATCCATCGTTGACGTACAAATTGATATCAATCAGTCTGAATTTAAACTCGTAAAAACTCAGTCTGTGGCTAGAATTTAATCACACCTTCATTTTTGAAGGTTAGTACCACTTATATTTAATTCGTGAAGCCCGTTATCATCTTTGGTCCATCAAGAACTTTAATTATTTGTGATTCATTAACAATACTCAATCTTATCAAAGCTGTTTACGCTAATTTTCCCATTTTCCTTCGCGTGATAATATAAGAAAAAAATCTGTTGATATCGTCTGTACACGACCTCGTAGGAACTCAGTTTTCACTCACTTCGTTGAAATTTCCGCTAATATCAAAATAAAAAACCCGCTACATGAAGAAACTTTAGTTCACCCGCTACCAAATATAGATTTTATCGCAATAGTAGATAGATAGTGTCTTCCAGTTGTTTGTGTGGAAGCCAAGAAAAAATACAGGAAAGGGTACTTGCTGAACACTTTCGCTCTTTCTACTGTACAACCCAACCTTTTTCCTATGGTTTACGAACATACGCCGACTGAGCGAGCTAAAGATTGGTATTGGTGAGTTCAATTCTCAGCAATTTCCACATTTCTTCATTACTTTACAGTCCATTATAATTCGCCGTTATGATTATTACAGCTTCGAAAACGAAATTATTCCTTTGCTAACAAATTTTCATTGGTGCCTTTCCTCAATTTGTCATGAATGTAATAAGTGTGTAATGATGGAAATCGATTCATGTGCAAGAAGTGAGTTTTCTCGAATATCCACTTCAATATTTGCTCAGTGTATACTAATTGCGTGCTGATGATTATTTATTCTATTGAGATGCACAAACACCATAGATTCATAGGTATATATATTTATATTGTCATGTATTCAGACAACCTGTATAATATGGTAGTAATTTTCTCACCAGGTTGCAGAGAACCCGTTCTGAACATAATACGCATACAAATAAAAACACAGGTATGAAATTCATCATTTGTTGCTATATTTACATGTATTAATCATCGCTTTTCATGGCCGAAGATGGATTTTTTTTCAATTTTCCAAATAAGTCGAACGTTAGCTTATAAATTATCCCCAGTCCCCTATCACGCACATCTCTTATTAATTATTCTCGCAATTTTCAATTAATTCACGTGAAAATCTCCATACACCAGCCTATTTCAGAATATTTATCGCTGATCTCGTCTCTCTTTTATGATAAACTTGATTTATTTCGTCGAAGATCCCTGATTTATTCGCCGTGGGTAATTAATGCGGCGTATACACATGTGCGTGAGCTTCTTATTGATCTACTGAAACGAAATGTTAATTTCTCGGAGATTTACAAGATTATGGCGGAGTGAGAGTATTGGCATTAACATTCTGACTTGTGTTGCGTCCGATTGCTTCCTTTTCAACGGCCGTGTTCGCGAGATACGAGAAAATTGTTGGCGGTTGTTGAACAAGGCTCCAATCCCCGACGTCTGAATGGGATCCTGTTGCGAGGAGAATGAATCTGCCGGTGGAAATTGTCCCGATCATAATTGCACTTGGCGGTGGTTCGGATTCAATTTGAATAATTCATCGGAATAATGTTCTATCCATGGTTTTTTTCGGAGTTTCGTAATTTCGTCACGTTGATAAAATAAACTCGAAGGTATACGCCGGTGGAATATCTCGATGAACGGGGTGTTCCAGTTAAGGCTCCTTTTTTATGCATACACTTTGAAATTTTTAAATTTTTCTCCCAGATCCAAACATGAAACCTAATAGTATTATTAACATTTTATGATATCCAATCCAAAGTTTGAAAATTCTGGAATATTTAGCAATAGTCGAATACAAAGCATTTCTTCAGGGTTTCCCGAAAATAAGGGAACAAGATTCTTTCATAAGTTTTCGAGCCTAAATTAGGAAACTCCTATTTGTAATTTTTGCCAGGAAGCCCCCCTCTTTTGGGGTGACAGCCCCCTGAGTTTAGCCCCTAAAAATAGTCTTTTCTTTATGTAGATAATTGTATCAATTATGATTGCTGATTAATTTTCTCTGAATTTGAAATCTCTTCCTTTCCATAGTCCATTCAAGAATGATTGACATCTCCGGTGGCTATGGAAAATCAATTTCAAGTTGGTAATAGCCCATAAGTTGAGATTGTATTGCGGAATTCAGGTTGATATTGTGAATGAACACTGATCTATAGACCTATTATATGTGAATCTATGCACTGACCAACGTCAATTCGAATTTTGTACTGCTGCTCATGTTCTTAATTCAATCGAACGAATTGGGAACAAAATTGTTTCGATTTTTATTGCTGATTCATATTTTTCTCTGTTATATTTTTACAGGGTGTTTTCAAAGGTGAGGCTTCTTTTTGACAGAAAGTAGAATTTACCGAAATAAGTCGTTTCACCAAAAATTGTCTTCATAAAATATCCAAGATGGCTAAGATACAACCCCTAGAAATTCGACAAAATTTCATTGAATTTCAAGTACGGGACTGTGGAAGGTGACACCGTCATCGCAAAAACGAAACAAAACATAAACATATGGCTGGACAATGAACGGTTCAGTTCATCGGATTAGATGTATCAGGTCACTTTTGAGAGAATCATAATTGTTGTATCGTGCAATTTAGGGTTAAAGAAATGTTGAAAATCGGGACAGTTTCTTGAAAGTGCTTATGATAATCATGATGAAAAAGTGCTATGATGTTTCCCCATTTCATCCCATTTTTACGACGATTGTTGGAATGTTCGAACAAGAAGATTGTGATGCCCATTGTGAAAAAATTCGTGAATTATTCAGACGAATTCTATTGGTGAGATTTTGAAGTATTTTACACTTGTGTCCTAAGTCTCTTCTGTCAGTTAGTATCGAAATGAGCCATTTCATAAAATCGTGTAAGTTACTAAAAAATAATGAGAACAATTCAGCAATCTTAAATTTCCATTTTCATTACCACGTAAATATCGAACCAGCCAACATCCTAAACGAAACTACATGGTTGAATCAGGAGATAAGTTTTATCCCACTTCTTTGCGATAATTCAGCTAACAAACGGTCTAGGGTCGTATTAGGATCTATTTCAGAAATCATTTTCAATGTTTTTCAACTTTGTCATTTTGAAAGTTTTGTATAGGTGATTATTGGTGAAACGCTTCATTTTGACCAGGTCTACCTTCTATTGAAAAAAAGCCTCACCTTCAAATACACCTTGTATAGGGTGAGACTTTTCTGTTTATATAATATGTAGTAGATTAAGATTGAAGGAGCAAGTATCCTGTTCAGCGATACGTCAATCAATGCTACTCTCCACCCTCGACGTCTACCAACGAAATCTCGAGATGGATGGACGTCGATGACATGGAAAAAAATCACGATCAACTCGCAACGCAGAGGTACGCGGGAATACCGATCATATCGCATGTCCAGGCATTCAATTGGAGTCGACGTGGCGTAAACGGGAGCGACTTTTTCGCCCTAAGACAAATCGATATCGATTTCAATCTGAACTGCCATTTAATTACAAGACAAATAGAAAGCTGGATGATTTATCAACGTTGGTAGGCGGTTGGTTGGTTGGAGGCCGCTGAGCAGGCTGCACGATCGCGAATAAGCGGAAATTTTGCCGTTGCCGATGTGTTCTTGAGAGAAACTCATTTTCGGAATTCCTTTCGTTGTCGGACTCTGTTTTCATCTGGAAAAATCTTCGACATCCCACAAAAAATTAAGGATGTAAAGGATGAGACTTCGATTCGTACAAATATTTTAACAGTATATTCTTGAGGTCGAAAGAAACACCTTTTTTCTATACCATTTTTTTCTATTCGGCCCTGATAAAAAGATATAGCCGTTTTAAGTGTTCTTAATGAGCTACGCCACCCCTGTAGAAACGTAATTCATTTAAGAATAACAAGCTAAATCTATAACATTACACATCTGTGGATTTTTTAAACAGCGTTGCATTCAGCCAAAGTACCCAATTTTCCGAATATCATAGATATTTTTAATTTCGAACATCAAACTACTCGAAAACTGCGCATTATACGAGAAAATATGTCAATTTTTTAAGGGAGGGGTACATATTTTGAGCAAAATTGTAAGCCGAAATCTCCTCAACCCTAGGTGTTGGAGCTATCACCCCTAAATTCTCAATAGGGAATAGGGGGTGAGCTATACCTCAATTAAGGACAATAGTATTATGTAGAGGGATATACTGTCTTCCTATGAGAAATTTTGGGGTGATAGCCCCTACAACTAGGTTTGGGGAGATTTCAGCTCACAATTTTGCTCAAAATATGTCCCCCTCTCTTTGAAAATGACCTGTTCCGGTTTTTTCTTTGAAAACATCCTTGTCGAGACATAATTGGCCTGGCAAGTTTTCAAATTGTCGCCTCCAGTAACTACTTCAAGAAATCAATAAAAATTTGCAAACCATAGTATTCATGTAGAGGGACAAGTGATCTTTCAATTGAGGTAAATCTCACCCCCTATTCCCTATTAAGGAGATTTCGGCTTACAATTCTGCTCGAAATATGTCCCCCTCGGAATAAAAATTGACCTATTCTGGCAGTTTCTCTAAAAACATCCTTGTCGCGATATAATTGGCCTGGCGAATTTTAAATTGTCACTCTGTATACATTCTCGATTACTTTCGTGAAGGGTTCCGCTAACTCAAAATCATATGCAATGAGAATGGGCCAATGAATACGTGAATTGAAACAATCAGTGGAAGTCTGAATTGTTCATTGATGGATTTTTTCGCAATTTTTTGAGCTAGCTGATTTTGTACTACAACTAATGAAAGTGGAGTTTCACCTAAAACTGTGAAACTTATGAAGAAATATTCAGAATAATGAGTGAGTAAACATTAATTAAAATTTTTTTCAAGGCCAAAATTTCTGATCTTAATTAAATAGTAGTCTAGTATATTGTATTTCATTGGATCAGTGTCCAAAACCGTTCGATACAAATCTTCGGCTGAATGTTGACGCTAGTTCTTCTAAAACTCCTGTGTTATAGGAAATACGCAGTTTTCTGCCTATCGGCATAGCCACGTCTGGAAAAATCCTGCGGGGAAATGAAAAAAACTGACCTGCATGAAAATTCGTTCTCTCCTAGACACAACTCCAGACATTCCTGACGCGAGGAAACCTGTTGCTTGCTCTTGGTGTAGCCGGTCAACTTGTGGTTCTGAACTCTGTCGATGCACCAAGCCCTCTCGCATGGTTTGATTCCCAGGCAGCTTTTCTGCGCGTAAATTGTGAATACAGGGAACTGGGATCTTGTCAATGCTCCTGCAACATGAAAGAAATCGAATTAATTGATGGATTCTTCAGAAAACAAGGTTTGAATGGTGCTGATGTTAGTATAGTTAAAGCAACTGTGAAAAGCATACAATGGGGAATTCTCCTCAATTTGGGTTATCACTGCATATGCAAGTTTAAACTGAATAATCATGAGTTTCATTCATGTTTTTTTCAAATTCACCGCGGAAACTATTCAAAATCATCCTTCAAATATGGGGTTTTAAAATTTAAATCGCTTTGTGCGGAGTTTACGATTTGACAACAGCGCATAGAAGACAATGAAAAGAACAATGTCTGATCAGCTTGTTTATAAAATAACAGCTGTTTATCTACAGGCGTCTACTTACTGGCGAGCTTCAACTACAACCGGCCATAAAAATCCCATGAAATTTTACGACCTTCCTCGTTCGTCGCAGACTTCATAGACAGCCATCTTTGTCTGCCTCATCAAGATAATGTATTTGTTGTCCTTTATTATCAAAGCATATTTCAGTCGATGTTGCCAACTTGTGCAATCCACATGAAACGCTTTAAATTTTAAATACCTATTTTTATTTTTCATTTTTGAGTGCTTGAAATATTTTTTTTTGGGAAACGGTTGAAATGGTCATTTCAAAATGTGACGTTTCAAAGATATTTCATAAAAAATACATCATTTTTGTCAGAAGGAGTATTCTTTATTGTAAGATGGAAGATGTTTTCAATTGCGATATTCTCATCATTTCAGATGGTCTATGCTGACCGTCTAACTTGGGAGGATCTTGGTTGTGAATTTTTTCCCCTAGACCGATTGATGGTTCAGAAAAGACGTACTCATCATCTCCGATGATTAACTTTTATATCCAGATAGAAGCGATCGTGCTCATACACATTGTGTCACGATTATATTATGGATCGATTCACTGATTATCGCGATTTTTTCAGCGACTTCACATCGGAGATTCTCGGAAGTCTCTGAAGTACAAAATCATCGCTTATCGCTCGACTACCGACAATGACGATTACACGCTTTACCCGGTCGGAAAGAACAACATGTAAAAAAAAAATCGTCGTAACACAAAACGCCCCGTTGTTCCCGTCTAGACGTCTTCATCGTCCGCGCAAGAAATTAGAGAACAACTCAATGGAAGAATAGATTGAAAAGTGCGAGAATCGACCTTTTTATGCATAGGAGATTCTCGGTATTATTACACGGCTTAATCAAATTTAGCCGGAGTCGTCTGTTTTGCGAACGGGGTGATAAATTGGAAAATCGAGTTACGAGAAGCTCCAAGGACGTCCGACGCAGAAATGAAGCCGTGAAATTCTCGAAAAAATGGGGAGAAAAAACTGTCGGGTTCTGAACTTGCGAAACAATATCAACTGTATAGAAATTGAATCTGAATCTTACTTGAATAACTAGTTTTTTCAGGCACGAGCAGAGCTGGTCTATTGACGTATTGAATGGCATTTTTCATGGTGTTCAGGTAAAGGTTTTTAAGGTTTCATTGTCTGCATGGCGAGTCTTTGACTCGTACAAATATTTCAACAGTAGCTTGAGGTCGAAATAAACAGTTTTTTCCTTTACCATTTTTTCAGAATCGGCTCGGATTACAATATACAGGCTGTTGCAAAACCATAAAAAATGTTATTTCTATACTTCATTCACTTTTATTTTAGCAGTCGGTTGGCCATGGAAATTTGACACATTTCACTCTGTATAGTAAATGTGGGGTTATGAAGCTTGTCAAAACATTTTTGGGTTTTAAATCAACGCTATGTTGCCCGTTCTACGTAAAAGTTCCTGTTATTACGTAGTTTATCACAATGTCGAATCTCTTCGGAAAATATGTGACGAACATAATTGAAGTTTATACAAACTGATTGAAGGCATACCGAATTCAGTTATTTGCACGGAAAATACAAGAGATCAGTATAATATCATAATATGCACTAGCTTGAGGAGAGTTAATGTTCGTTATCTTCTTTGGCTAACATCATTTGTAGATTTCAAAAATATTAACCCGAAGATGAAATGCATATGATGCAGTGGTTGGAAATGGGTATCTCCCGAAGGAATTAACTGATAATTACAAGAATGTTGAATTGTTCAACAAAAATCATCTTGTATAAATATAAGTAAAAGGAATTTAAGTTAAAATGAACTTCACCTTTGAACATAAATTTGAAAAATTTCACATGAATAAGCAATTAACAGGACAACTGGCGCGTATTTGTGGCTATTCATCTTGATACATTGATAAAATTATAATAATTAGGTATTTATTGGTACCTTAAGACATTTACAATGTATAGGACAAATCAAATGAAAAATAGAAAAATCCATTTTAGGAAACTTATTCTCCGATGACATTTATCGAAAATTCTATAGTAAACTTTTCGCATTAATTCACTCAAACATAAAATTCCCAAATGCCACCACTTTTTTGGGTCTCCCAAGAGAAGGAAATTCTTTGTCATCCTCTTCATTCACAATCTTTCTGATTGTGGAAATATTCAGCTGAAATATAAGTCGTTCAGATTCAGATGAAACATTATATAAATTCTCTTACATTGAATATGTTCGCTACCGTCTGACGTATTGTGGATTTTAGAATATCAGGGTATAACTATTTGAATGAGCGGACCTGAATTCTAAATAGCACTTCCTGAAACCCTGTCTCTTTTTTCAATCACTTTCGGCATTTTCGTAATAAAAATTGATATTAGTTGTGGCAACGGCGTTATGACATAAACGAAATTTCATAAGTGCCAACCTAACTTCGTTCTAGTTACAAAAACTTGAGAAAATTATTTCATGGCCAACCGACTGCTAAAATAAATTTGAATGAAGTATAGTAATATCTCCCAAACGGTTTTAATGAATGAAATGAATTTTCGAATAAAGATTCTCATTCATTTGATGAATCTTTTTCGAGCTCAAGATATCTATCACCCCACGTCTTCTCGTTATGACCACAACGTACCATGAAAATACCAAAAATTCAAAGAACCCAACTCTTGATAACAAGTTGGACGTTATCTAATGAATATTTAAACGTTTTGTAAAATAAAAGTATTCTTCATGTTTTCTCGTATAATGCGCCGTTTTCGAGTTATTTGATGTTCAAAAATTGAAAAGTATCTGCGAAATTAGGTACTTTGGCTGAATACCACTCTGTTTAAAAGTTCCACAGATGTGTAGTGTCACAGATTTAGCTAGTCGTAGTGCAGGTTATTTTAATCCTCCAGGGGTTGCATAGCTCATTATGAAAACTTAAAATGGCTACATCTATTTATCAGGACCGAATCGGGAAAAATTGTATAGAAAAAAGTGTTTACTTTGACCTCAAGAATATACTCTCAAAATATTTGTACGAGTCAAAGACTCACCCTGTATAATTCGTCTATCGAATATATTGTATGAATTGATACTTTATTTCTCTAATAACAAAGTGTTTAAGTCTACTAGACATAGATTGTTCATTGTTGGAGTTCCTGCAGCTGCACCATTTACTGTTGACGCTCTCTAATTCTGATGAAGTTTACAAGGCTCTTAAAAGTTTCTCGTTGAAAGAATCTTTGCTTTGGCTAGCAATGGTTAGACATTCTATAACCATGTGATCTGGAGTTTCTGCCTCTTCCATAGTCGTCAGTTTCTGATATGTTATTCTTCTTGGGTGCATCTTGATGCCATGTGAGGAAGCCAATTATGAGATGAAACATATCTTCGCTAAGATCCAGATACTTCTACCATCTCATATCTTACGATTTTTTGAATCTTTTCCTTGAAGGTGCATTTCCCTACCACACAAATGATCCAAACCAATGCTCCTCTATTAGCATCGTTCTTTTGTTTTGCTGGTGATTAATCGAAAAATCAGAATGACAAACCTGGTTATTCTTTCTTGTCATCATTTCATTGAGTTTTATTAAGCAATCCCAGGTGATTTTCTAATTCATACCATAAGAGCTCAGTGCTTCAAAAGCAACTTGACTGTCAACAAATCCCTCAATTGTAACTCGAACAGGAGCATAATGATAGAATATCTGGTGCCAGCCCCAAATAGAAGAGCACCAGTTCCTGTTGTGGTTTTTGAACCATCTGTGTACCATTTAATGGCATTTCGTTTGAAGGTTAGGGTGGTAGATTTCCCTCACCTTTTTTTCTCTTAGCATCGTAGTTGCGGCTTTTTGATGCATAGTTTATTGATAATTTCGTTACTGAGAATATTCACTGATGTTTAGGAAGTACCAGGCTAACTATTGACATCTTTCAACCACAATTTGTTTCTTCTCAATCAATCTTATCAATGAAATGCCTTACACCTACAAGCAATACTTTTCTCGTAATTTTTTATAATCAAGCCTGTGATGAGGACCATATTTTGTGTGTGTCAATTTCATTCAAGTGCATAAGTAAGTTTACTATCGAATATCTACTTTAATTTTGGAGCAGTGTAATTGTAAAGGTGAAGGCCGATACAAGAGAGACTTTCTCACGAAAATAACAGTTGCTCTCTGTATTTTATGGACAATATGTATTTAGAGGATGGTCTTCATATGGATATTTGAATTGGGTAGTAATGATTATTAGACCAATGATTGTTACAATGTCGCATTAACAAAGAGCCGTTGAGTCTTCATCATGATCTCTTTCGTGGTGGGAGAGTTTCTCGAAGTTCTTCTCCAGGAAGTCCAACCTTTGAGCCCTGGGGCTGCGGAGGAAGCGATCTTCCACTCTCGAATATCGTCGTGTGGAAAAGGCCGTCTATTTGCCGACGATCCCGATCTCGTTTCCTCAAGCGCCCGCGGCCAATATGTCGCCTGCGAGAAGAACGGCCGGTCCGAAAAAAGCGCGGGAACGAAAAAACGCGGGCGTTCCTAGACGCGTCGACCGGTCACGACGATCGACGTGGGGCGTGTAATTTGAGAAGAGAGCGATAGATGGCGTATCGGACCGCGGGCCAGAAGATCCCGTCGGATCCCGGAATGGATAGCTCAATTTCGTCGCACGAACGCCTCTCCGGGGGTGTCATTATTTAGATGCCGGGTATTAGGCGTTTTTCGTTTTGCCCCGATCGGTTGGCACCTCTGAGTGAAAACCGACGGGCGAACATATCTGATGACTTTATATTGCGGACCAACGAGGGAGAACAATGGCGATACACTGTAATTTCACGAATTCATGCTCTATAATAGATGATATTCAAGATGCTGCTAAGATAGGTCGCATGGAAACAATGGTTATTTGTCACGCCGCAGTGGAATTTGTCTAAGGAGGAAGGTTCCACGTGTTCTATAGTCCCTCGATCCAAAACATGGATTTTCGACGTATGGCAGAGTTTACGCCCACTTTTAACAACAGTATCTGATGAATAAGGAAAATATAATGAGACTATAAGCTTCGAATGACGCCGAGATTTCATATAGATCAACGATGGTTAATGAACACAAATTCTTGTGGGATCCTCGGTGGGATCAAACTGTGATGCACAGGTTATCTTTAACCTCACACGAAAACTAGTCCCTCAAAAGAGAAGATGTGTTCGATGAGCTTCGAGGATGTATAACAAACAAACATATGTGTGCTTCTTCAGTGGTCGCAAGAATCCTTATTCTCTTTAACGAAACAGGCTCTCAAGATGCAAAATATCAGTCATCAACCTTCATCTTCCGCCTAAAAATTATGAGATTTCATTGGGCGTAAACTTTCTCTACGCCCCGTCAATGACGGATGCCAATTTCTCAATCCACAAATTGTTTGATCCAGGTAACCAGCCGATAAATCAAGAAAAATATTTTACGCCCACTGTAATTACATAGTGTTATATTTACGCCCATGGTTATGGGGTTTTGGGGCATGCCAAGGCAAGTCGGAACAACTAGGGTACTGAAGATTGTTAAAGATCTCACACCTCCTCGTATGATGATAGATTGATTAGTCTATGAGGCCATTCTGAGAATCTCTAGGGAAGGATTGAAAGATTAGGCCTATCGACTAATGACAGGATAATCCAGGGAAACCCTATCCCGAACAATTTGCTGTCGGTATGACGTGTAAGGGTTTTTACGCCCACATTGCCGCAGTTGGGTTGTTCTTTACGCCCAGCTGAATGTAACGATGATTTCGAATAGTCCGTTTCTTAAGCCTATCAAATTCCGACTTCGAAAAGTTTGCAACTGCGATGCGAAATATCAGAGATCATCTTCCGTGAAAAAACTATGATATTTAATTGGGCGTAAACTGTCTCTACTTGTACGTTACTTAAGGATACCAATAATTCAATCCAAAGACTGTTAGGTACAGGTAACCAGCTAATATATCAAGAAATATAGTTTACGCCCACTGTAACTCAATAGATTAATATTTACGCCCATAGAATTCTCATCGAATTTAACGGTGGATTCCAAAAACCCAGTTTAGGTTTGCTTGCAATTTCGTATTCTGAATCGAAACACTCATTAACAATTTTTGGTATGCCGCTTCAGTGGACACAGTAATACCATTTACCAGAAAAGGTAACCTCTAGATATTGAATTCATCTCTCTTATAGTAAACATAATAGAATAAAAGTCTGAAATTAAATATCTTAGAATAGCCCCAGATAGTTAGCTTCCGTGGAATAAGCATATTGAGATCGCTGCTGGAAAAAGAATGAAATTCTTGATGGCGTGCAGAAATCTTGCTGTTGAAATTTGGGGATATATGGCAAAATGCTATGGACATGTTTTACGCCCAATAATGACTTATGGGGAAATAGTCTGGCATGCCAAGACAAGTCAGAAGAGTACGTGGAAAACCTTCAGAAGTATATGAAGGTTAGCCTGTGTATTTTAGGTATCACTGGAGCTAGATCTCACACCTCTTCATCTGGTGATAGATTGATTAGCCTAAGAGGCCATTCTGAGAATATCCAGGAGAGTTAGAACTATTGGTTAGTGACAGGATAATCCAGAGGAACTCCATCCCGATCAATTTGCTGTCGATATGACGCAAAAGGGTTTTACGCCCACATTGCCCCAGTTGGACTCTTCTTTACGCCCACCTGAATCCAGACAGAATGCAACGTCGATTCCGAATAGTCCGATGCGGAATTGTCGGTGCGTCCGAAAGGTACTCCAAGACCCTCTCCATTATTCTCGTATTCCAGCCGTGCGATCCGGCACAGAAGTAACGAAACCGAGCATCTGGACAAACCGCCGATGCTTGGTCGCTTCCTACGCGACCCGCCGATCGTCCGATTGTAATGCGGAGGGCATAATTTTACATGTTATTTACGATCGCCGGCTATCTCACAAACGGAATATCGAAGTGCATCACGTTCCATTTCTCTTTATTCCGTTCTGCCCTTCCGCGACCCCGGAGATGGGCGAATATTGCGCTTTGTCGAAGGCCGCTTCGGACCGTGGTAGTATCAGCGAGCTCGGTCCCCTGGGATACGACTTTTCTCGTTGTGAGTCCATCCGTAGATACCCGCGGTTCTTCAAGAAGGCATTGTACCGAATGTGTCCCACACAGCAGCATTTCCTGCTGCAGAAATTCAGAAATATACATATAGGAAGCTATATATGAGATTATATATTACTGCCGAAGACAACTACCTGCAAGGATCATCCATTAAAATAGTTCCTTGAAGAACCCTTGGTGTCATCCCTATTTTAGCTTAAGAAGCATGTGGAGATGCAAATCTTGTGAAACTACACCTGATATTGGATTGTTCATGAAGAACAGACCACCTATCTTTAACATTTATGCTTGAAGTTTAGGCAAAGAAGGTTTCAAAAGAGATCCATTATGAAACTATATGCTCAGAGATAATTGAAGGGTTTGGTCGTAGTTAGGACTGCTATCTCAGGTCTAATAACATATTTATGGCAGTTGTTCTTAGTTTTGAAGACTTTCTGGCCTTAAAGTACCATTTAAAATATGTTGATGTAGACCAGATGCTAGGAAATCTTTGTGCTCATAAATCGGTCTTCAATATCTGAAACCGAATCGAATTTCGCAGAAACCGCCTATACGGAAAATAGAAGAGTGTTAAAGTAACAACCCTCTGCAATTTCGCTTCTTGCTCCGGGCGTATGGTACTAATCTGCCGTCATCTTCTCGCGCTGCTTACTCCTGCCTTTTTTCGACTTCCATTTGAATACGACAAACATCATGACCAGCATGTTAACAATACCATTAAACGCTGGTAATTCAGTTCTAATTGAATGTTTTCCGTGCTATCTTCGCAGTAGTTGTAATGGGTTCGGTCACGAAATTGTTCTGACTGAGCATTTATACTGAGCGTGCACTTGCGAATTGTCTGTAAGAAACTTGAGAGTGATTCTCGCTCTGGGAATTATGGATAACAAGCTCATTCATGGCTTTACCAGAAAACACTGAAGTTTGGCTAGAAAAAGTATTAGAGAGACAGTGTCTCATCAGAAAGCATCCAATGAGAATAGGTCTAAAAGAAGCTTCTTTTGGGAGGATGTAGAAACTCAAGATCCTTGGTTGTAGAATATTTTGCCCATTGCTGATCAACGCAAAGAAGATTGGTCTTGAAACTTGGTCTTTCTGAAGCCATCTCAGATACTGGAGTTCATTTGAACTCTGGAACTGAAGGGCGAAATCTATACAGGGTGTTTTCAGATTCATAAAGATTTTCTCATGATGGCAAAAATTGCTGGAAAATTAAGGTTTTCTCTTTTCGTATTCTCTGGAGATCATGAACAAATCAAACAGAAGAGCCACACACCCACTGACTGACGGTTCTAAGGAACTTGCACGAGTATCAACTCGGTCCACTTCCTATGGTTCTCTTCAGTGGAAGAAGGAATGCACAAAGGCAGTAAATCGAAGATGTATGATTCCTTCCTATCTCTGTGAAGTAGACACCTCTGCGCCAGTAGTACAATGTCATTGATGAAAGGTTTCTGCTGCGTATAAAGGATCGTTTAGTTGAAGTTGAGCGGAGCTTTATGCCAGGTAGTCTTACAAAATTATGTGGAGCATATCAAGAGGCACTTTTAAAGCAATGCCAAAGTGGTTCTTGATGGTTCTACTAGTAGGATGAGCTACCAGTATAACACTATCGGACGTTCTTTGCTAAATCCCTCTACTAAGTTTATGACTTCCAAAAAGCCTCATTCAGCACCATCACGCAGTCAAAAGTACTCTCGAACTACATAAACAAAATGAATTTTACAACTTCGCTGAGCCAAGAGGATCTTAGTCGAGCAGACAGTAGTGAACGCTGATGTACTGATCGTACAGATTGCTATTTCAGTTGACAGTGTCACCATGACAGAGAGTGGAAAGGGTAGCACCTCAACGAGTCTGCCAATGGACATACTCTCCCTACTTGAGAAAAGTGAGCACGACACCACCCTTGGGACTTGAGCAGCAGATGTGATACGGACGTATCAGAAAAACTCTGGTCTCTCCGTGATGTGGAGGGTTTTCAAGGACCCCTAGGTACCTCCAGCTCAAATTGCTCACTTTGACATGAGAACCTCGATGGCCTGAGATAACCCAGGATCATAAATTGTATAACATACTTGTATTATTAAAAGATATTTCATTATTCTTATATTTCTTGACTACTTGATTTGCACTTCAGCGAATTCCTTCCATTTGTTTGTTCATCCAGGCAAAATTGTAGTGAATTTAATCCCTTCAACTTTGGAAATCTTTTTTTTTGGTCGCAAACCGCTTTGATGAGAAATAATGTGTGAAATATAGAAAAAAGTTTGCCAAAATTGCAATAATGACTGGGCTAAATCCACTCTTAACTAGGCCAAAGTCTTCTAGCATTTCATTCGACCATTGAAAGGAGAACTTCGACTAGCGCAACTGTCGTCGTTCTCCCAGCGAGCTGCCTATCCGGTAGCAGCTTTGGACGGCTGGAAGCGAGTGGCAATTTCACTTAAGCATTCTCCAATGAATTCTCCCGGCTTTTCGGAACGACAAACGCCAAGTCCCTGGTTCGATATCCTAGAAGGCGAAGGTTTAATTGTGCATGTTCACAGTACCGCCGTCATTATTATTGCCTGATTGAACGAGTAATGCCCATCGTGCCGGGAATAAATTAGACGGCAATGAGTGGACGGTGCTGGAACGGAGCGTAACAGCCTTTCAACGGCAAGATATGCGTTTCAACGCGTCGTCGTCTTCCAGCAGCGTTGGTAAAACAGACAAAGGCAAGAAACAAGGAGTAACCGATCCAATATCTGTTAATCAGGCGAGGATTAGTGTCGATTTGCGGTGCGACGCTAATGAAGCAGAAAACGCTATGTTCTCGGGGTTGATTGCTCATTTCTTCAGTGGTTGGCACGGTCTCAGAGCTTCCATGAGAATTCCAACGAGTGTTTGGTCATTATTTTCCGAACTCTTTTATTTGTTGTTATGGTTATTTTATATTATGATTCTATAATCTTGAAGCAATAAGGACCATATAATGAGCAGGAGAGAAGGATAAAAAGAGGCCCTAGTATCGCCAAAGGCGAGTCCTCATAGACCAAAGTGAAGGAAGTATCGAAGGAATTTAGGAAAATTTCAAAATGAAAATGCAGTGTGATTGCTCTTCTCGAAGATGAAGCCATTTACTGGTGTCAAACGTCAAAAAAATTAAATAAAAACCCTAAACTTTCCTCCAGAGATACTTATTTACAAAGTGATTCCTTGACTCGTACAAATATTTTAAAAGCACATTCTTGAGGTCAAATATTCATTATATAGCGTCCAACTTAGTTTCAAGAGTTTGGTTCTTTGAATTTTTGGTATTTTTATGGTACCGATTGAGCCGATTCGGAAAAAAATGATAAAGGAAAAAAGTATTTCTCTTGATTCCAGGAACCTACTGTTACAATATTTGTACGTGTCAAAGACTATCGATGATCAGAAAATATTAGAAATACAGGGTGTTTTAAAAGTGAGGTTTTCATTTCGACATAAGGTAGAACTCATCAAAATAAGTCTTTCAACAAAAAATTGTCTATATTAAATATCCAAGATGGCTGAGATACAACCCCTAGAAGTTCGACAAAATTTGAATTTCAAGTACGGGACTGTGGAAGGTGACTTCAGCATCGCAAAAACGAAACAAAACATAAACACATGGCTGGACAATGAATGGGTCAGTACCAAATTCATCGGATTAGATGCATCAGGTCACTTTGGGGAGAATCATAATTGTTGTATCGTGCAATTCAGGGTGAAAAAAATTTAGAAAATCGAGGCAGTTTCTTGAAAGTGCTTATGTTAGATATGTTGAAAAGGTACTATGATGTTTCCCCATTTCATCCCATTTTTACGACGATTGTTGGAATGTTCAAACAAGATACCCATAGTGAAAAAATTCTTGAGTAATTGAGGCGAATTTTATTGGTGAGATTTTGAACCATTTGACTTTTTTTTACACTGTGTCCTAAGCCTCATCTGTCAGTTGGTATCGAAATGAGCTATTTCTCAAAATCGTGTAAGTTACTAAAATATAATGACAACAAGTCGGTTATCCTAAGTTTCCATTTTCATTACCACGTAAATATCGAACGAGCCAATATCCTAAACGAAACTTCATGGTTGAATCAGGAGATAAGTTTTTTCCCACTGCTTTGCGATAATTCAGCTAACAAACGGTCTAGGGTCGTATTAGGATCTATTTCAGTAATTATTTTCTAAGCAGAACAATAGAACTACTACACTATCTCTCCCCAAGTTATTTTTGGTGGCCCTGTTATTGAATATTCTCCTGCACTCATGAAGACACGTTCGCCAAATTTTTTCATTGATGTAGTACATATTACGAGGATGCTGGTTATCACTGTCGTCTGGCAAGCCCTTCTTGATTTCTTGCTGGACTCCAGATTTATCGTACGAGTTATCCCAACGCGCGTCATCTGCCTTAGTTTTCATCACCATCCTATCGTTTCGTTCCGAATTTATTCCACATATTATCTCTTCATTTGTGCCATTCAGACGATGAGACCGTGGAACGCAATATACTTCCATTTCCGCTGCGGTACTAAAGCCTTTTTCACCACCTTTGTATGTATGGTATATAGTAAGGTATAGTCGATCCGCAGTGCGTAGCTTGAGTGAGTTATGACTCGCAGATGAATACGATGGACTTGATGAAGCTCTCTTATTTGATGGCTCCTTTTTCAAGTCGTTACTCACAATTATCGATGCTTAATCGATGTTTTTCTTATGGATGTTTTTGTGTCGGGTTCGTTAGATGTTGCAGTCTGAGTATCGATTTTTTTTTAGGTTAGACAATGAATTATTCATCCTTGTGGAAAGGGGAATATATGGATTCGATTGGGGATACCTACGTATCGATCTAATCCGGAATATTTGGTTTCATCCCTATTGAACTTGCTATTCATGAGACAGTTATAAAAATACATTCATTCATTGTTGTATCCCGTTTCCGAGAATAAATCTACAAAATACTCAAAAAACAAACTATCGGTGCGTTCAAACTTATAATTTCTTAGAGCTACTTGCGACTGTTTGTCTTCCTGTGACTGAAGAGACCCAACAGTGACCTACAGATCCTTCCACACTCCGAGTATTCCGCTGTATTTTCCCCAAGTCTCAATTGGACCAAAGACCTGTGGACCAAAGACCTCCACTGTAATCTGTCTAACGCTAGTTGTTCCCAGTTATGATTGGCCTCAACTGATTTTAGGGATTGATGCAGTTCAAGTTGTTCAATATGTCGCCTGTAGGTCGTCCAGCTTTCGCTTCCGTAAAGAAGCGTTGGGAGGACCCCTGCATTGTAAACAGCTGTCTTGGTCTTCAGATTGAGGTCGTGATTTTGAAACACTCTGACCTTTAGCTTCCAGAATGCCCGAATTGATACGGTTTTGTATTTCCGTGTCTAGATTAGCCCTAGTATTTATGAAGCTTCCGAAGTATTCGAACTGCTCGACCTGTTCTAGAGTTTCATCCTTCAGGCTGACATCTGTTTGAAGGCTTTCTGGCGGACAGGATTTTGGTTTTGTCAATATTAAGTCTAAGGCCTAAAGATCCTCTGAGCTTCTAACGATAAGTGTGCAGTCGTCTGCATATAATACCTGGACAGTATTGACTGATTCTTTGTAGACATTTCTGTGGCATAATTGATCAATTCATTTTACGGAAATTTTTTCCTCAAGATTTGCGAGAATATCCTATTATTGCACAAATTTCTCAATGCTTCATAACTGAATTGTCCATTGAGAGAATTCGGATAAATAAGTCTACGACCAGGAGAACCAAACAGAAGAAGTGAATCGCCTATCTCATAAATAACCATCAGGAACGCGCTTCATATCGTACATGACACGTTTCGCATTTAACGTGTGTGTAAGCCTTTCATCCCATCGGACGTTCTCGATAAAGTACACGATCCATATTTCTAACCGGCGACATAAATCGATCGCAGCCACAGATATATTTGCTCTCATCAGGGATATAATTTCATCCATAAACATCGTGTTTGTCGATTTTACATAACTAGTTCTCCGACAATAACGCGTTCATCATCAGGGAAAGGCCGACTTTTACATACGCTCGTTGTCGAACTCAAAATGGGATTATGAGATAGGGAGGATGAGGTCTTCATCTTGTTAGTTATGGGTTCCATTGCGAGTAGAATGTGCTCAAGACGGCGTAGTCCATTTGTGTTGGTGAACCTGTTCGCTTTATGGGAATTACTGAGAAGGTGATGTGATCTGCAGGGTTGATTTTCCCTTTTCGTCAATTCTGGTGTGAAAACCCAAGGGGGAAGGGCACAAACCTTAATGACTCAAATAGCCCTATGCCATTCCACTCTCCCGGAGTGATGTTCATTTTTTTCTGTCAATTCTCTCTTTGGACGTCGGACTGGCAGGAAATTGCCCAAGACTATCGATGACTTCATGGTTCCGTCTCCAACGACTTTTTCTACCAACGGCAATTCCTTCAAAGCGTACGTGCGTTACTTCGTTTCGATTTCTGTGCGTTCAGATGCTCGCCTGATTGCATTCCTCCAATGCAACTTTCGTTTTAACGTCATTATCTACGAACAGCTGGGAAACGACCGTCTCGTTGTCCGAAAAAAAAAATGTAAGTGGTGCACACGGGACGTGAAGCTGATTTGCTCGGTGAAGGATCTCTTCTCTTGATCATCGTGTCGATTCGAAATTTCGGACAAAAACGATCGATGTTGCCCTGTCAGAATCGCTGTATCATCGAGAGGACTCGATGAATCTGGTTAAAAATGTATTGAAATTAACAATAATCCTTGATCTCCAGTTGACCCATTCTCAGGGTTCGCATTTGTTGAAGTACAATTCAGAACAACATATGTTTTGAAGCGTTGAGGATATAATATGAATTGTAAGAAGCCTTAGCTCTTTACGGAGCTTTTAGGCATTTGTTGAGGGGCCTCTGATGGATTAATAAAGAAAAAATTTACTAACAGAAACTGAAGAAAATCTCACGAATCAATACTGAAGAAAAATAGGTTTCAGGGATTTAGTATCGGTAGTTTAATAATAAACTGCTATAGTCAAAAGTTATTGAGGAATGTATGTCATCTCGTCAGAAACACATTTTTTTTAAAATTTGTATACAGGTTGTTTTCAAATGTGCGGCTTTTTTTGACAGTAGTCAATTTAGTTGTTCTGACGATGGCGAATTGGCTGGTTCAATTCAGGTACTAGTTCATGCGAACACCAAACACTACTCTTTGTTAACACTTTGTTGATATTCATATCGGCCGGTGGTATGCATCTGAATTAATTCTTATTGATGGATCACTATGTCACATCATTGATAGTTTCTTCCCAGGTTTGAGTCTACGCTCAAGATTGTGAGAAAAAAAAAGTTTTTCTTCTCAAAGAAATCACAACGACGCCAATTCTGCTTTTATATGGTGAAAATATTTTCAGTGTTAATAATCTGATATTATTCTTCATCCCTATCAGATCTGGTGTTCCCCAGGGATCTCATCTTGGCTCCATCCTATTAATTTTGTTCTTGAATTATTTGAATGATGTTTTTCTGAATAGTGGGTTTTTGGTTTTTGCTGACGACTTAAAATGTCACCGTATGATGATTTTGAAAAGAACTGGTTCTGTTAAGGACCTCATCGATTAGACAGTAGCCTAACCTTCAACTCTCATGTGAGTGATATCATGGGTAGAGCAACGAAAATGTCGAAGTTCATTATTAATTTCAATATTTTTTCTGAAAGAACATTGAAAGTTTTGTTCTGCTGTCATGTGTTGTCATGTTCTGTTGTTGAATATGCATCTGTTTTTTGGTCTACTGATCTTGTGATGACTTCTAGAGTCCTTGAAAGAGTTCAGAATGGGTTTTTGCGTTTTATAGCCTTTAAACGTGGTATTGGCAGAGATGAGAAAGACTATCATTTATTACGTCTCAGATTGAATCTGCCATCTAGAAGGCTCTTTATTTATTTATTTATTAGCATTTAGGTTGCGAACAGTACAATGTACCAACAAAGCAACCACAAATTACAAAATATACCTACAAGTCAAATTCACACTACATAATTGATCAGTGGTTTACTGTACAATAAGAAGAGAAAAAAAAGTTTTTAATGAATTTTTTAAAACTCTCAAACCCGTCCGAGAAAACGTCAGCACGCTCACTTAACCCGAGGGAGTCAAAAGCGGCCTGCATACGTATGATCGGAGAGTGCTGTCCTGTATTCGTTCTACGATAAGGGTTGTTGAATAGGCTTTTATCCCTAACATCGCGACCAGGTACTCTAAAACTGACTCTTGAAAGTAGGCACGAAGAGTTGATGTGATGATTGATGTAGAATGTTATTTTCTTCTTCAAGTCAGTCAATGGCGATGTGTATTCAGTTGAAGTTTTATCCCTTGTTAAACTTAACATACCCGCGAGGAGAACAAGACATACACATTTGCTTGCTGTTTCAAGATCGAGTACAAATTACAGAAACAAGTCTTATATGGTCAGATGTCCCACTTTTGTTAACAAACTTGGTGTTACAGTTGTAACCCTATCCAGTTCAAGAGCAAAATAAGTGAACTATTGAATTGACTTGTGTTCATGCTCTTTGTTGTTTGCCAGGTGCAATGTGTTGTAAATAAATGTTTCTTTTTTAGTATATTCGAGTTTTATAACTCGATTTTTGTTATTTTTGTTATATTGTTTTCTATTCTTATGGTTGTAACATTGATTGCTTCTTTATATTTCATTCGAATATGGGGATGATCCCTCAAAAAATGTTCTATCGCTTATGTAATAGCAAATAAATATGTAATGCCATTCGAGATATCTCCAAATCGGTATTATTTTTCTTGGCTTACGTGCGCACGAACATGTTGAGGGGGCGCTTAATGGAATAAGCGAATCACGGCTATCCATTCGAAAAAAATCCGATAGCTCTGGGACAACACGGCGGAATAAAATAAGGGCACGGTTGATTTCACCTCCCGCGTCAAATATCGAATCAATCGTTACGTTCCGGGGCGCGGAACATTTTCAAAGTAAACGTTCGCAGGCCCCGGGCGTAAACTTCCCGATCTTTTTTACGCCCTCCCGCCCGCACCCGCCCCCGCGTGTACTTGTCCCTGTTTGTTTGTTCCCGAAATTCGCCACTTTGTTTCGCAAATACGCAGTATTGTTTTTACGAGATGTGTAAATAACTCGCTGATTGACTGAGTTTTACGCCCTTCGTTTCTCCCCCTTGCGCCCCGGGCCGTTTCCCCATTTTAATATTCATCGTGCCTCATTTCGTCCGATGACTCGGGGCAGTGCGCCGGGATTGGCAAAACATACGGGAATTGGGGTAAATGGATCATTCCGATGTTTGCTTCCCGTTGGAGGGAGGGGGACGTATCCTTTCGTGGGATGTTATTTGCTCTGCCCGAAAATAAGCTCGATATTTGTCCTGTTTGGTCCGAGATCTGTTGGAACGTATCGGAAGGTCGGAGACTGATTCCCGGTTCAAAGAAGATTGATCAGGGAATCAACGCTTGATTGACAAATCAACAAAGATTTTTTCCAACCCATTATTGGGTTATGCGCCTTGTGATTTACGTAAGTGATCACTATCAAATGTACAGCATTGTACGAGGATTTATTGATATCTAGTTAGCCTAGACCAGTTCCAGGCCTAAAAAATATTGCGTTACCATAGCAACGGACAATAACTCATTAGAAGTGTCAGTGTGAAGTTTGAGGTCAGAAAAGTAAACCAGAGTTACGCAATAGATTAAAAGATAGAAGATGTCCACCGAAATTGTGAAAATTGGAGTATCGAGCCATCATCAAGTATGCGACCGTGAATAAATTAGACTGCAAGCTTCAAAAGAGGTGAATTTTCCATCAAAGGTGATGACCGATCGGGAAGGCCAGTTTCTGTGTCAGTCCATGAAAATAACGATGCAGTTCATGACATGATTTTATCAGACCGTCGAATTGGGCTAAAACGGATATCTGAAGCACTGAATATTTTATACGAACGCGTTCATCATATAGTTCACGTCAATTTGGACATGAAAAAAATTGCAGCAAAATGGTTTGAATGTTGACCGAAAGCGTGCAAGGGTAGAAGCATCGCGTTCGATCTGTGCTCGATTTGAAAACGATGTAGACTTCTTTAACCGAATTGTTACCATGGATGAGACTTGGGTACATTTCTACGATCCAGAAACAAAGCAACAATCGGTGGAATGGTGACACTCTGGTTCTCCAAGACCTAAGGAGTTTCGTGTCCAAAAATCTGCTGGAAAAGTTCTTGCTTCAGTCTTTTGGGATTGCCATGGAGTAATCATGATTTTCTGGATAAGGGTAGAACAATAACCGGAGATTACTATTCGACATAAATGACCACTCTACAGGAAAAAATTAAAGTGAAAAGACGCGGAAAACTGTCTAAAAGTGTTTTTTTTTGCAGGACAACGCCTCTGCACACAAATTTAGGGCTTGAATTACTAGAACACCCGCCTTATTCACCAGATCTGACTATCATCTCTTTCCTCAACTGAAAAAAAGTTTAAAAGGTGGTAAATTTTCTTACAACGAGGAGGTAATAAAAGCTATGGAGGTCTGCTTTGCAGAGCAAGAAGAAACTTTTTTTTCAAAGGTCTAGAGACGTTGCAGGTTCGCTGTATTAGTTGTATCCAATTAAGAGGAGAATATGTTGAGTAATAAAATATTTTGACATTGAAATTTTGTTTGGTTCTATAGCAGGCTAAGAATTTTCCAATATATCCTCGTAGTCTCATTCAAATCACGCTATTTTAGGTGTATTAAAACAAGATTTTTCCATAGGGATGAAACATGATTCCTACATGTCCTGTATCTGAAAAAAATGCCATCGCGACAAACATAAATAACGCCCACGCACCCCAATGCGTGACGTCTAATTACCGGACTTTCCACCTCGTCATTTCTCATTCAAAGGCAGCGACACGCTAGGCATACCGTTTCGAAAAAGGGCGATTTCCGACCCGGTATCATCCCGCCTGAAACCTCGTGAAATTTCGAAAGGAATCGTTCCGCCAGCCATATGCTCGGACTATTGCACGGTCGGCGTGCCGGCCCAAACCGAATTTGCGTTTCTATTTACATTTTAAGTGAGAACTCTCGCGACACATCTTCCGCTTTATCTTTTCGGTGAAGCAGGGAGTGTTCCGCAGTCGTTACCGCGGAGAACGGCGTCCCGACGCTCGTTCCGTACACTCGAGATTCCGAAAAATGAATATTTTTGCCGACCGAATACTTCGGTTAATACGTAGCGGGGTCGCGTTATGAGGGCTTGGGAAGTGGGGTTTATGACGATGAAAGGGAAGGCGAAAGTTGTAATTTTTTCTCGTTTACGCTTTCACTGGTTCCAACCCGAGAATTGGCTCATGCAATATCTCATTGCAAAAAGTTAGTTAAGATATCATTAGAATAATTCAAGAAAAAAATATAAGCAGAAAATCGATAAATTTATGAAAAATTAAATAGAAATGCCGGAATTTGGGGTACACAGAACATTTGAAGAACCAGCAATTCTAACAATGCGAGCTCGTCAAGCACAGGCGTAGGAAATCCCAGACAAGTTGAAAACATCTAAACACAACTGTAGACCAGGTTTGGGGGCATAATGGTTCTGCAACTGACCATTTCTTAACCAAATCTGGGCGTGTTAGCGCCTTTACTGTTCAATATTTTCGCCATAGTTGTCTCGATAATTGCTGACATGAGTATGCCTGTAAGAGGTGTTGGAATAAGATTCAGATTTGATGGAGGCCTGTTTAACCTGAAGCGTCTCGGGGCAAAAGCCCGTACAAAGTTTATCGAGGTAATTCAATATGCAGACGACTGCGCACTTATCGCTAGCACCTCAGAGGATCTGCAGATAATGTTGGACACCTATAAACATATATACGAAGCTTTAGGCCTCAGGCTCAATATCGACAAAACCAAAATCCTGGTAAGTCTGCCAGAAAGGCTTCAAACATATATCAGCCTGGAGAATGAAACTCTAGAACAGGTCGAGCAGTTCAAGTACTTGAGAAGCTTCATAAATACTAGAGCTAACCTGGACACGGAAATACACCACCGTATCAATTCGGCATCACGGGCATTCTGGAAGCTTAAGGACAGAGTGTTTCAAAATAACGACCTCAATCTGAAGATCAACACAGCTGTTTACAAAGCAGTTGTCCTCCCAACGCTTCTTTACGGAAGCGAGAACTAGACGCCCTACAGGCGACATATTAAACAGCTTCAACAAACGCAACAACGTCATCTAAGACAAATAATGCACATCAGATGGTTGTGTATAACAATTGAGACTCAACGAGGGCCCGATTCAAATGGTGCAGACACATTCTGAGGAAGCAAGACACAAGACTCACCAAAATAGCTTTGTATGGCGAATTGAAAGAGGGAGCTCGGAAACCAGGAGGCTAATATAAGCGGTTTAAGGATATACTGCAGCAATCCCTAAAATCAGTTAATGCCAATCATAACTGGGAACAACTAGCGTTAGACAGATCACAGTGGAGGTCCTTGGTCCACAGATATAATGTAGACTCGAGAAGAATACAGCGGCGGCCAGATCTGGTTGGTGACTATCCATGCCCGGAGTGTGGAAGGATCTGTAGGTCACCGTTGGATGTCTTCAGTCACAGGGGGGCACATAGTTTTTTCTCCTGATAGGTTTCTGAAGTCGAAATAATTTAATTTTTCTTATTTTTTTTTCAAACCCTGAATTCCTCATATTGAATTTTTTTCACGAAACTCTTCATTCGTTCATTTTTTTTTGAAAAACCCGAAACTAGTCATCTTTTGAGAAAGAGGAATAGAGTTGCCGTGATAAACTCCTTATGCCCCAAACTCGTATCGTGACTTCCGATTCGCCAACTCCTATCTAACCTAGCTTTTTACAGCCTACCAACCATTCTCAGCAGTCTCCGAAAGCGGCAGCAGTAACCAATCAACGTCAAACCCTTGCCAAGTCGACGCGAACGCATGAAATTAGTAATTGCTCCGATCTGGTCCTTCACGTACTGAAGCACTGACGTCTTGACATGCGGGAAGCGCACAGAGTACCAAGGACGCATAGAAAATCGACCGGGGCCGCGTTCCACGTTCGATCGGCCGATAAGGCATCGTCTACCCGATTACGCATGTTGACTACGTGTAGTGCAGCAGCGTGGGAACAAATCGGTCCGATTGACATTCTGCGTTCGCGCATTTTAACGACGGTCGTGCGATCCGTAGAGTACTACGCGCGCATGCATTCGGGTGCACGCAAGGCGGAGATAAAATGCGACATGCATTAATGCATGTGGATTTACGGGGAAATTTCGTCCGGCGAATGCGGAATTTTAAGTGGCCTGTTTCCATTAACGGCGTTTTTTGGTTTCTCGGTCGATAAATGAGCCGTCCGAGATATGTCACTCTGGAAGCGAGTGGTCGATCGGCAAATTGAAGCGAAATGCGGGTTCTTGAACCATTTTAATCCAGTACATGTAAAGATTAGACGTCTCCTTCGAACCTGACAGATATCGATGATCAGAGAAAATAATAAAATAATAGGATTTTGACAATCGATGTCAGATTGCGAAATGGTTAACGTCAGTTTGAAGGAAGTGAAGTTGGCTCCGATCACAGAGGGTGTTGTGTTAATATGATTCGGCTCATAGAGTAAAAAAACGTTTTGAACTCGGTGTTAATGAGTTTCATCTTATTTTCATGAGGTTTTCAGGGGGAGTTGGCCTAGACAGATGGATCCTCCCTCCTACTACTAATAGAACTTATGAAATGGAAATTGTGTTGCATGGGGTATTTCTTGACTCCGAAAGAAACTTTGATCGATGTGATAAATCACAAAAAGATTGTGTATTCATCAGGAGACTGTCCAGAAGTAGGAGTAATGAATTTTCAACGGGATGAAACAATTCTGAAACTCTCGGCGCAAAAAAAAAACGCCCGGTTCGATGAGATCGAACTGTTGATTGACACGTCGCAGATTGCGACTTGGTATTTTCGGAAGCGGCGTCATCGTCAACACGATGCAGCTGTCCGCACGAGAACGAAAAAAAAAACCTGGAAGGAAAAAACGCGAGTAATTTCAATTTAATAGAGGCCATAATAGGTTTCCAGAGGCGTACACGGGCAAGAACAAAAAACCTGATTGTGGCTATCGACGTCAAACTTGTTATGAGCGTGCATTTATAAAACGGGCTCTGAGTGGAGAGCGCCAAATGGAAGTGGCCGCGAAAGCGGATTGACTAACACGTGGATTAATCGATTTACTGATGGACTACGTCAGCTCGAGTACGAGATTTTTTCCCGAAAGAATCGATCAGCAATTGGCGACAATAGTTTTGGATATTTATTATTGTCCCTTTTCCCTTTTTGTTTGTCGAGCTACTGAAATGTCTTGATACCCACTGAAAATATCGTAATCATAGATCACAATTTGTTGACTTATGTATCAAATTTGACGTTGATCATCATAGATAACTATGATGTTAATTATGACATTGACAAATGGTCCATGAAGTGTCATAAGTTCTTTGAATTTCTTTCTGGTTTTTTCCTAATCTCTAATGGATTACCACTACCCCCAATATAAGAGCCTTCTTACGTTCGTCCAACAACGTAAGAACAGAAGAATCATCACTTGGAAGAACGAACCAGGTCGAAAGACCCTCAAACGGGGTTTTTTTACTGAGCTCTTGTGTGATTCGCCGAATTGTATCTTATCCCGTTACAATAACCTCTGTTAAAACCTGTACTTGCTGTATTATTTGATAAGTAAAAATGTATTGCTGACATTCAAAATATTACACAAAGTGAGTCTTTGACTCGTACAAATATTTCAACAGTAGATTCTTGGGGTTAAAAGAAACACTTTTTTTGTAAACCATTTTTTCCAATTCGGTCCTGATGAAAAGATGTAGCCATTTTAAGTTTTCATAATGAGCTATGCCATCCCTGGAGGAACAAAATAACCTGCAGTATAACTAGCTAAATCTGTGACACTCCACATCTGTGGATCTTTTGAACAGTTGTATTCAGACAAAGTGCCCAATTTTTGAAATGTCACAGGTACTTTTCTATTGATGTTTTCAACATCAAATTACTCGAAAACGAGAAAATCTAAGGAATACTTTTATTTAACAAAACGTTCAAATATTCATTAGATAGCGTCCAACTTAGTTTCAAGTGTTGGATTCTTTGAATTCTTGGTACGTAATGGTCATAATGAGAAAACTGGAAGACGTGGTTTTCATCTTATGTTAGAAAAAGATGAATCCAATAAGAGAAATACTATATTCCGAAATTCATTTCATTTGATAAAAATGATGGAAAATTTTTTCATTTTCCATTTATGAACCCGATATTGATATACGTCAAAAAGATTGTTGTCCCCCAGATATGTTTATTATATTATTTATTGACAACCACGATTTTGAACAATGTTTCGAAGGAAAAAATCCATTTATCTAATATTCATAGCCTGAGGAAGAG
Source organism: Coccinella septempunctata (assembly GCF_907165205.1). Taxonomy (NCBI): domain Eukaryota; kingdom Metazoa; phylum Arthropoda; class Insecta; order Coleoptera; family Coccinellidae; genus Coccinella; species Coccinella septempunctata. Next base: position 22,854,166 of record NC_058196.1, read on the forward strand.
ACTAAAAGTCTCGAAACGTAGCTATCTGAATAAATTGTATAAAAACTGAGGTTCCTGGTGACTGATATACCCTTTCACAACATATAATATAGGAACGATATAAAAACCTAGTCTACTATTGAATATTGAGTCAAAGACTCAACGTATACGTAAGGTCATTCAACGAAGAGTATAGTGACATATCGTCGTTAAAACCCGAAAAATGTGTAACTCCATTTTAGCTGATTTGACAGGATAGACAAAAAACTTTTTATTATTACCCGTACTCCCTCAATATTTACCTTTGTTTTCACAGCAAACCAGCACTATTTTTCCACTACTTCTTATGTTATCCACTGATGTGATGTGGATATATGCACTGACGCCGTGCTAGTGTAAGGGAGGTACACGTATTTCTTTTAAACAATTTCAAGCATTATTCTATTTTGCGCGGGAAAAATATTTAACTGTTCGAAGGAACTACACAAATTTCTGAGCATGTAGATGTTGAAAACCGCTAAGGGATGGCATCAAAATCTCTTTTTTGATTAAATTGGGAGTTACACATTTTTCGGGTTTTAACAACGATATTACCAAGTACCTATAATGGCTATAAAATCGCATATAAAAATAAAGAGACACTGAAAGGTTGCGTTTCAGTACCTAAGATGATATGAAGTTTTTATTCATATTTTGACCTATAGAATCGTCCCCTGTATATTGAGCATTCTTAAAGTTATTCATTCTGAGTAACAACTCACTAAAATCTCAGTCCTCGATACGATGTACAGAAATTAGTTTTTTTGTCGCCGTCTCTCGGAAAGCGCCGTTCATATGTACCTTCTACATAATTAACAATATTCTACCTAAACGACACATTTAAAGCGTCCATTAACAACCTCATTCTCTCGTAGATTGGACTTGATTGCAATTTGTCACGAAACCGAAGTACAGCGAATGAAAAAACTTCGCTTATACTGATTTTCACAGAGTTTTATGAAATTCTTTCGTTCGACCTCCTTCCACGCGATTGTCACCGTTTTAATTGACAAGATCCCGAGAGGCAAATTCAGATCGACCTGTAGATGTTTTTCCCTCGACATATAGCGTGAAGAAAATGAATCAGTTGTGGCATGTTCCATTATCCGAGGGGAATAATAAAAATGCTCGGATTCAGGTTAAGATGTTAACGCTCTGTCGGGAAGGAACGAACGAGTTCATTATGTCACTCTTCTCATGATATGTCGTGATTTGAATTTTTTTGCCGAATGGAAACGGGGACGGCCTGGAATGAGACTACCGTTCATTGTGATTTCTTGTGATTGTGGCACGTTTTGCATATGCAGAATCAGTGCGAAAGCTAGTGCACTTGGAACAAGTAGTTTTATATTGCAGAGTTAATTAGACGCGTAAAAGAAAAAATTGGTCTTGCTACACATAGTTGGGGAGCCCAAGAGGGAAATTTGGGATGTACTCGAGTGTCAGATTAATATAAAGGGAGATAGTTTGAACTCTGTAGAGTACCTCTACCAAAAATTAGTCCTCTATACAGGGTGTTCCTAAATTGAACATACAAACGAAAAGGGGAGATTCCTTAAGTGAGTTTAAGAAAAAAAAGTCCCATAAACATGGGGTCGCAAACGTTTCGTTTTCGAGACACAGAGTGTTGAAGTTTGAATTTTTTTCAAGTTTTTTTCTCATAGTATCTACACTTCACAAGATATTCAACTGAAATTTGGCATAGATATTACATTTTAGAGTTCTCACCACGTGACATGGTTATTTCGATGGAAGATCTACAGGGTGATATTTTTTCTGGAACACTGCCACCTGTTCTTCTGCAGAACTTTTTTTTGGTGAGCAACTGTTAATTTGAAAAAATGTGTTATAAAAAGAAGCTTTGTTCTTATACTAAACTTTTCGGTTTCTTGTAGTTTTGTCGTATCTACCAACGATTTCGAGAAAAAAAATTTTGAACGATTCTCTCGAAATTCTCTATGATAGGAAGGCCAGTTTGTAATCTGTAGGGAATGAATTCAGTGCCAGTGACACATCAAATTATTGAACGTTTGTTTTTTTAAAAAGTGAAGGTGGGTGCATTTGTGGCTATTTATTTTTTTGAATGTAGTTAAACTACTATTTTCATTACGATTTTTATGACTGTCACAACAATATTTGATCAGAAATTAGAACCACTACACATTTCAATATCAAAACATGCCGAATTTCACGAATTCCGAAATGACTGATATGCATTTCATGTCAAGAAAAGCTAGGAGTCTTTACATGGAACGCTATCCCAATAGAGTTCTGCAGAAGAACAGGTGGCAGTGTTCCAGAAAAAATATCACCCTGTAGATCTTCTATCCAAATTGCCATGTTACGTGGTGGGAACTCTAAAATGTAATATCTATGCCAAATTTCAGTTGAATATCTTGTGAAGTGTAGATACTATGAGAAAAAAACTTGAAAAAAATTCAAATTTCAACGCTCTGTATCTCGAAAACGGAACGTTTGCGACCCCATGTTTATGGGACTTTATTTTCTTAAACTCACTTAAGGAATCTCCCCTTTTCGTTTGTACGTTCAATTTAGGAACACCCTGTATAGGGGGAATTGTCTAGGGGAGCCTGTCAGAATAGTAGAAAAAAACGATCGTTGTACATACTCCAGCGTGTTAGATTAAGATATATGTGGTTAATTACATGTTGAAAAGTATATATTTTCTTAACCTGACCATTTAAGCGTGACGAAAATGTGTGGGAGGGAGCCAAATTTGCAGAAAAAACGTCACGTGTTAATTCTGGCTTTTTTTTTCTTATTTTGAAGCTAATGATTCAAGAATGAAGGGAAAAATATAATTGGACAGTTTCAGCAAGCCGAAACAATAGAAATTGGCCGTAAGGGTCACAAATCAAGTTTTTTTGAATTGTCTGTTTTCCCGAGCTTCAAATTGTTTTCGCATTCATCATAAAAGTTGTAGAGTATAACATTTTCTAACAATTTTGTCCGAAGCAATTTTTTCTAAGTTTGAACTGGGTATCTACATTGACCTTGGCCTTTCGCATGTGTGGCTAAGCTCCTCGCCCTTATCGCCTTCGAAAACGGTTAAGAGTATGTAAAACTGGTTCAGACAAAAGTTGCATAGAATTTTATTAGCTACAACATTTATAATGAATGTAGAAAGGATTGGAGGTACAGGAAGAGAGATATTTACAAAAAATGCCTTGTTATCTTCTTCAAACTGCCAGATTAAGAAACCCCCTCATTAGTGTCAGATTAATGGGTCACCATGTCTGCAACACCGAGATTAACCATCTGCATGAAAATCTGACTGCTTCGAGTATGTACAAGTAACGGTTTTTTTTTCCATTTTCAAAGGACCGCTGTGACTTTGCGTCACGTCCGAATTGTCAGTCCCTTGAAAAGTAGCTTCCTTTGAGTCCAATTAACATATCCTCTAAAACTCTGACCCGCTCGAGAACTCTTTTTTTTTCACCACTCTTCCGTACGGCCAGCCCCACCACGCAAACTGTCAGATTAACGTGAATTTATAATCAGAGACACGTAGGGCATATACAGTATCTCAATCTGATACGCTCGAGTATGAACACTTCTTTTACGATTTTTTTTACATTTTTGAGAACCTGCAGATGCTTTTCCCTCTGCTGAAAGTGCATACATCATATAACCTTTTATTTTTTCTACCAACTAATCTTCAAAATCCACTAGGTCTCCATGACGCTAGAGTAAATCCCGATTCAGCATCGTCGGCGCCCCAACTATTACAATCTTTCAAAACACAGCGTGCTTAAGAGGAGTTCATACCAAGAGAATTCCTCGCCATTCGTATTAGCCGTAAGAAAGGAAAAACCACCAGACTGTGGGCTGTTTCCAGAACACTTGAACGATCAGTAGAAGTTGCGAATATTACAACAGCTGCATATTATGCAGCTTTCGTTTTTTCTCATAGAGCCAGTTGATATTAAATCAATCAATTAGTCTTTGGTCATTTGGAGCACGTAAATGAAAACGTTCATCTTCCCAAAGCTTAATGAGATGGATACATTTATGGCTTTATCCATAACAAAAACTCATCTGCCAGTTCCCCACACGTCATAAATAAAGTCATATGATTTACCACCAATTACCCGATCGTTTCTCGGCAATCCGATTTAAGCATCAACCCACAGGATTACGACCGATCAAAAACGATCCGAAGAAACGATGATGGATGGACATCCTTCCGAAACCGGATACCAGGTACGCAGAAAACCCTCGAAAAAATGCAACTACCGGATGTTCTTGCAGTCGGGACCAGACACAATCTAGACTTCCAAGAAGCGCAGGTGTCTGGCAGACCAAAGACGGACGCAGCAGTCTTCTTTTGCATAACAAATCGCCGAGACTTTTCTGTGTCCTGAGCGAAACGGAAAGTGGATTCCAGCTTCTTAGAAAGCATCTTCGAGGAGATGGACGACAGGAGTACCGAGAAGGGCCGAGATGTTTCTGTTGGTATTGTTATGATGCGAACGACTCTGTTATGGCATTTATGGCAGATTGGAGATGGTGAGGCAGTAGATTGAAGGATGAGGTTGCAGTTTGTTTGTTGTTCCAGATGCTGAAGGATTTTTGCTTTTTTCTTATGTCTGGAGAGTTGGAGATGTCTTCTTTTGAGAGTTGCCGGATAGTCATTAAGGAACTTTTCAATCTGCCCATTAACTTTTTGCATTTTTTCAATTAATGAATTCTACAACAATTATTGGTTCTTGAACTTTGGCGACTGCTCAGATATGATTGAGCTGTTGATGGAAAAGGCTTTTTACAGCCTGTATCAGTTGAATGAAGTGAAAATATCCAAATGTGGAGCCTCTAAATAGATAAATATGATCAAACCCGACATGATATGACCACAGAACAAATTTAATTAGTAACGTTCTTGCATGTTTACGAAAATTATTATGAAAATGTGCAGAAAGCCGTCGTCGATTCCTGGCACGGGTCTGGAGCGTGGTAATGGATCCAGATATTTTAGCTATTTGGGTTATCGAAAACACATCGCGAATGCCGTTGGTATGTGCCAATTGGAAAAGGGATTGGGGCAATTTGTATCCGGATGACTTGAAGGGGGCAATTTCTCACTTTCGTTATTTATGAACGTGGTTTTCTTCCATCGGCGATTGCATTCGAAGAGGAACAGAAAATGGAGTTGAAATTCTCTTTGGTTTTTGAAAAAAAACATCCAAACTCACCTGGTAAGATGTCCGCGTTGGAATTGAACAGAACGCAAAGTCCAGTTTCGTAGTTGACAGATTGACAGCTGTCATTTCCTTGACAAGTTTCGAGACAATCTGTCAGCATAAGGGTGCCGGGTATGGAATCTAGGACGTTGGCTGGTGCAGAGAATACGTTTCCTGAAAGGATGAATAGAAGGATTTATAGAATATATTGACATTAGCATTGCTATTGATTAATACTATAATTTTCAAATCACTTTCATAGTTTAGGCTAAGACTGTGTTCATTTGACAACAGTTGATAATAACAAGTTGACAATGCATACTTTCTTCAATTGTTTTTACCGTTCCATTTCTAACAGTAGCAGTAGTGCAATACCTACAATGATTTTTCTTATAATTGAAGAACTTTCAACACTTTTAACAGTTGCAGTAGTGCCATATCTAAATTGATTTTTCTTCGAATTGAAGAAACATGAGAATTACGCAATTCCTTTGAAGATTATTACCTATTGAAAAAATTTCCATTCTTCAGTCAATTCCAAATTATACTGGGTGTTTTACAAATCATTAATCATTCTGTATGTCGTATTCGAACTATTGTTTATTATATATTTCATTTTGACTTAGGTCGGTTTAATCTCCATGTATACTGTTGACGTTTAAGTTTCCTAGTGTTTGAAATATATTTTACCCTTCCATGAATACGATTTTGACATTTTGTTATTGTTGCAGGTATGTTGATGATATTTCTTATCGAGATCATTATAACTCTCAAAAACGAGTGACTGAAAACAGGTATGTTGAGAAACTTACATATTCGTTTTGAAAGGAAGAGAAAATAACGTTTTCGAACGCTAACTTTTTAGTCAAAACAACAACTTGATGAATGTGGTGTACATTTATTTTTTATTTTTGAAAATTTAATGAGAACGCCAAAAATTTTCATATTTATATGAAAGGAAGATGAAAACTACAATAATTTCTCGATAAAAAGTATGAATCCTGCTTGAAAATTCTAGCTAATCTAGTGAATTGTCGCTATAATATTCACCCACCTGTGATCAATTCGAACCCTATCATCTCCGGATCACAATCGTCCAGAGCACTAGCCATTCCGATAGGTTTTTCAGGAATTTCGACCACTTCACTCTCCGCGTCCTCTTCATCTGCGATAGTGTAGGCTATGGCCAACATCAGTAGTAATATGGTTTTCATGTTGAGGAACATTTTGGTCTATCTGAAATAGAAAATATCGATCAATATCGATTGAAGTTACAAGAAGAACGTTCTGTTCTTAATTTGTGGTTACATTTTCATCCCCTTCTCGCCATTACAGGGCGAGTCTTTGACTTGTACAAATTCTTGAGGTAAAAAACACTTTTTTCCGTCACCATTTTTTCTGTTCTATCTCACAAACGGTTTTTACGAATGAAATCTATTGTTAAAATATCGCTACGAGTCAAAGACTCATCCAGTATAAGCCTAGTGAATTTTAGAATAGACTGATGATTGGTTTATGTAAATTTTCCAAGACTGATATCTAATCTATTGGTGGATGGGGATCTCCAAGTGGTCTCCATAAGGTATGTTGGGTAGGGTTGTAGAGGGTGGTTGAAAAAGTTTCAATTTTATTGCAAGAAAATGGGGTAATTAAAAATCAATTGACGGGTTTGAGCGTTTTCTTTTTGAGCTATTGGTTGAAGAAATATTGATTTCATTTCATACTTATGCCCAATCCTGTATAAAAAACGAATAAGACTTGAAATTCACCGAAATCTGAAAGAAAATAAAAACCAAAAGAGGGACAAGGCGAATACTAGACTGATCCCCAACGAGATCTGAATTTGTTCTTAGGGCAGGCTTTCTTTCCTACTTTGGCGATTGTAGCATTCTCCTGACGAAATGATGAACGATCTAGGTGGCTGCCACTGGATCTTTTTCGGATTTAACTAACATATAACGCGATCAAAAATGAGTTATCCGCGAGTCCTAGCCCGGGATGATGAATGGTCTACCAGACGTCGGCGTATCCGGTTCTGACGCGAAACGAGGAAAATGCATCTTCATTACAATGCTAATCTTGCAGCGAATACCGGCGTCGCGATAAATCTCAATTAGGCCATCAAAAATTCGAAATTATCAATCAGGCGGTATCGGCTTTTCGCACGGTAATTGGAATCGCGCAAACGCGTCGTAATGATTCCTCTCAAACACGAGGATTGATGGGATATAACTCAGATTCCTTTGACACTCGAACGGGATTCTTTCTAATTTTTTTTAATGCCGGCATCAGATGATAGGTCCATCAATTCGTTCAAATTTCATCGAGGGGAGACCTCTGACGAGGTCAAATAAGATCGAAACCATGGTTGGCTATACTTCCTGAACGAAATCATCTAGTTTTTGGCAAGGAACCATTTATTTACTCCCCACACAGGTTGAGTCTTTGACTTGTACAAATATTTAACAGTAGATTGTTGAGGTCAAAAGAAACACTTTTTTCCCATGAAATTTTTTCCGATTCGGCCCTGATAATGAGATATAGCCATTTTAAGTTTTTATAATGAGCTGTCCAACCCTGGAAAAACAGAAGTACTTTCATAATAACTAGCTAAGTTAGTGATACTACACATCTATGGATCTTTCAAGCAGGGGGGTATTCAGCCAAAGTACTCAATTTTGCAAATTTCACAGATCATTTTTAGTTTTTGAACATCAAATTAATCGAAAACGACGCGTTATACAAGAAAATATTACTATTTTACAAAACGTTCAAATATTCATTAGATAGCTTCCAACTTAGTTTCAAGAGTTGGGTTCTTTGACTTTTTGGTATTTTTATGGTACGTGATGGTGATAATGAGAAAACTGGAAGAAGCTGGTGATATCTTGTGTTCGAAGAAGATTCATCACATCAACGAAAAACTATATTCCGAAATTCATTTCATTCGATAAAACCGTTTGTGAGAGAGAACTAACAATAAGATTTTTGTATGGTTATTCAACAGCCTGTATCTTTCAAAACGAGCCAATTTGGTCAAAATGGCGAAGGAAAAAAAGTTGACTTAAAGAATCTACAATTAAAATATTTGTACGAGTCGAAGACTAACACTCAGTGTTCAAGATGGGTGAGCTACAAACCCTAAAATTTCGACAAAATTTCATCAAATTTCAAATAGGTACGGGATCGTAGAAGGTGACTCCGGCATCGAAAAAACGAAACAAAACATTGTTGTACCTTGCGAGTTAGGGTAAAAAAGTGTTGGAAATTCAGACAGTTTATTCAAATGGGCTATGCTGACAAAGTATTATTATTGCTATACTTCATTCAACTTTATTTTAGCAGTCGGTTGGCCATGGAAATTTGACACATTTCACTCTGTATAGTACGAAAAAGTAGGGTTATGAAGCTTGTCAAAACATTTTTGGGTTTTAAATCAACGCTATGTTGCCCGTTCTACGTAAAAGTTTCTGTTATTACGTTATTTATCACAATGTCGAATCTATTCGGAAAATATGTGACGAACATAATTGAATTTTATACAAACTGATTAAAGGCATACCAAATCCAGTTATTTGCATGGAAAATACAAGAGATTAGTATAATATCATAATATGCACTAGCTTGAGGAGAGTTAATGTTCGTTATCTTCTTTGGCTTACATCATTTGTAGATTTCAAAAATATTAACCCGAAGATGAAATGCATATGATGCAGTGGTTGGGAATGGGTATCTCCCGAAGGAATCAACAGATGATTACAAGAATGTTAAATTCTTCAACAAAAATCATCTTGCATCAATATAAGTAAAAGGAGTAGAAGGAAATTTCAAGTTAAGATGCAACTTCACCGTTGAACAAAAATTTCACATGAATAAACAAGTAACAGGACAACTTGCGCGTATTTGTGGCTATTCATCTTAATACATTGATGTAATTATAATAATTAGGTATTTATTAGTACCTTAAGACATTTACATTGTATTGGGCAAGTCAAATGAAAAATAGAAAAATCCATTTTAGGGAACTTATTCTCCGATGACATTTATCGAAAATCCTGTAGTAAACTTTTCGCAATAATTCACTCAAACATAAAATTCCGAAATGCTACCACTTTTTTGGGTCTCCCAATAGAAGGAAATTCTTTGTCATCCTCTTCATTCACAATCTTTCTGATTGTGGAAATATTCAGCTGAAATATAAGTCTTTTAGATTCAGGTGAAACATTATATAAATTCTCTTACATTGAATATGTTCGCTATCGTCTGACGTATTGTGGATTTTAGAATATCAGGGTATAACTATTTGAATGAGCGGACCTGAATTCTAAATAGCACTTCCTGAAACCCTGTCTCTTTTTTCAATCACTTTCGGCATTTTCGAATTTTCGTAATGAAAATTGATATTAGTATTGGCAACGGCGTTATGACATTAACGACATTTCATGAGTGCCAACCTAACTTCGTTCTAGTTACAAAAACTTGAGAAAATTATTTCATGGCCAACCGACTGCTAAAATAAATTTGAATGAAGTATAGTTACCCTAACGACGATTATTGGGTTCGAACAAAAAGAAGATTGTGATGATAATTGTGAAATAATTTGTGAATAATTTAGACGAATTTCATTGGTGACATTGTGAACTAATGTTCTATTTTTTACACTGGGTTCTAAGTATTTTTCTGTCAGTGGGTATGGAAATAAAATCGTTCAAGTTTTTAAGTAACGAGAAAAATTAGGTAATACCAAGTTTTCATTTTCATTCCCTCGTCAAAATCGAACGGGCCAATATTCTAAACGAAACCATATGGTTGAGTCAGTCACCACGAGATAAGTTTGTTCCTATTGCTTTGGTATAATTCAGATAACAAATGACCTAGAGTCGTATAAGGCTCTATTCCAGTAATCATCTGAAATTTTTTGTTCAACTTTATCATTCTGAAAGATTTGTATTGGTGATTTTTGGTGAAACGCTTTATTTTGACCAGTTCTACCTTCTGATAGAAAGAAGCCTCACTTTTGAATGCATCTCGTATATTCGATAATACGATTGAAAGCAAGTTCCGGTTAAAATTTCAAACATAAACGATCGCAAACTGAAATTGAAAACGAAAACGATCTATGAGATATTCCAACTATCTCAGGAAATGGAGAAAAATTTCTATGGGTTTATAACTTCTTTCTTTGTCGATTCAAGAAAATACAAGTTATGAATGCGAGATGGTAGGTGAAAATAAGCCTATGATCTCCTCGATTTCGGAATACATTATCTAACTGTTTCACAACTGCACCGGAGCGATGCAAGCCAATGATGCATTCCATCTTAACAAGGCATCTCAACAATCAGGTTAACTCGTATTTGCATGAGGAATTTGTGTGAAACTTCATGGCTAGATATGAATTATAATACCGATATGAAAAAACTCCGAATGAAGATATTAAGATATCGTTCTACATAATACTCGGAATGCCGTTAATTCTAACTGATAATGATAATTTTCCTTCATCGATCATAATAAGTTGTTTCACTCATTAGCCGGAGGTATCATGGGAAAACATTCCTGATGGTCCGGATAACAACCGTATTAATTTTCCCATGAAATCGATGTCTGGGCTGTGAGAGGGTGTTTCATCATCAGGAGAACGATTTTCTTGGACCGAAGAACTTAAACTAGAACGCCTGAGCCGGATCTTTAACGCAATGGTCGTTGAAGGATTATGAAAGTCTCATATATTTCAATTTTGACTTTAATTCGGAACTGCAAATGTAAGGAAGACTTGACAGTGATCACTGTTTTATAATTACTTGGGCTGTTTCCTATTTTTACTTTTATTTGGGAAAATCATTAAGACGAACTGAATATCAGGGGCTCCTTCTAAGTGCTTACGTCATAATACATTATCTGTGCTCTGATATTAATTCTAGAGTCGGCCCATGAATTAATTCAGCCCATAATCTCTCAATCGCACTGGTATTAACATAAATCTGTTAAGTGGAACTATCGGTAATAGTGCGATGTTAGATAAGGGCAACAAGACGAATTAGTTCAGTAACGGAAACGCTTAAGAACGTTCGGGACCACATTTCAACATAGGGTATATTTCTTGCGGAAGCTGTAAATAATTGTCGAGTAAGTATACGGTAGATTTCGCGGTTTGTCACGAAGAACCAACATACATATATCACTTGTGTGTGCTGTATGTGGTGAGGATGGATAAATTAAGAGGCAAAGTCTGCACTTAAAGTAGGATGTGTTGACTTTGTGGTCATCCATTATACGGGCGTTTTGTGTGAGGAAATTGATATGTCATTGTAGTGATCGGACGGTATTTCCTACGAAAATATTTGGTCTGTGAATCGGATAATTAATTCAAGAATTTACTCCTTTTATGTGTCTTGCTTGCACTTGATTTTGGTGCATCCTCGATTTCTGTCCTTTGAGATTGTTACATACATCTTTCAAAAGATTGACGAAAGTCGAAAAAAATGATATCTGTCGACAATGATTCGTGATTACCATTCGACGAAGCTTATACAGGGTAAGTCTTTGACTCGTACAAATATTTTAACAGTAGGTTCTTGAGGTCGAAAGAAACACATTTTTTTTATACCATTTTTTCCGATTCGGCCCTGATAAAAAGATACAGTCATTTTAAGTTAAAAATGGTGTAAAGCCCGTTTGTACCAATCCCCCTTGAAAAGAGTACTTAACTAAGCCTCGTTTAAAGTTAATGGACGCATAATTTTATTCCCAGTTGCACGACTGTGGCTTAACAGAATCTTAAGTAAGGGGCCCTTAAGTTTTTATATCTAGTGATATTTCAGTTTTTTATTTTGGTGCAACTTCATCCTAGTCCAATAAAGCCATTTCATTGGTTGGCCGGTTGCCGATGATCGTTGTCATTTCATTAATTTAACTTTATTGTCCTGTCAGTCAGTGTCAAGGATATTATTGTAATATTATCAGAGTAACAACTTTTTGTTGTTGCATTAGCATTAATATTGATAATGATAATGATTGTCAAATAGAAGGTACCTAAGTTTATACCTGTAAGTGCAACATTTTCTTTGTAAGGTCTTATGTGAATTTGTTTTACTAAGGTTGAAGAAGAACGTGAAGAAAATGTCCTTATTGCCCTTATTACGAATACGGTGAAGCAAGTGGTGATAATTAACGAAGGTCACTTAACAGAAGAAAAGAGTTTGTTGCTAACTATAGTATGATTTGTGACACCAAATTGAAAATTAAAAAAGAATGATGGAATCACAATAAAGGCAAAGGATATTCAGTAATGAATTCATTCAATTTTCAAAATCCATCAGAAATGGGAAGTTCTGCAGCCAGTTCAACAAATTATTTTAGGTTAGAATCCCGCCCTTAAATACCTAAGTGGTCATTGCAGGAGCGCCTAAATGTAAGGCTAGCTTTAGCCATTTAAATGTCACTTAACAGTTGGTGCAACGTAATTTAAGTTAAGGGTTCATTTTTAGGGACACTTAACACTTAACACGGGTCTAAAAAGTGTTTCTTTTGACCTCAAGAATTTACTGTTTAAATATTTTTACGAGTGGAAGACTCATGATTAATTTCCGGTGTTGCAGTACGAATCAGAACCGTACTCAATTCAATTGTATGGAATTAGACGACGGGGGACGATAACTTTTCTTTTGCTCAACGAATAAACATAAAGAAAATGATTGTCTGCATTATCAAACTTTTTTCTTATTGCTGACGACTTCGTTTCAACTTATTTTATTGAAGAATATTCACTTTCATCGAGTGTGCTTTACGTTGACATCAAACATGCGGAAATGGTCCATCTGATACCTTGTACAACTCGAAGAAGCGAGTCGTCGTAAGGAATCAGTGGAATTTTTTCAATCATTCACCAAAACCAGCGACTAGCAACGCGAGAAACAACCGACAGCGTCAATTTACCACGATGGAAAAATGAAATTTCTCCCAAGCCGTCTCGCTGCTCGGTTTCGAGTCATACAACACAATAAAGCCTTTTCGGGCACGATAAAATAGACCGTAAATAAAATTGTGGCGATTAAAAGCGATAGAGGCCGAGAAATGTTATAACAGTAACAGCGGCTCAGATCGACGATGGCGTTGCTTTGTTTACGGATTCAGAGAAAAACGTTGCGCTATTATCCGCTATTTCAGCCATTATTTTTTCCGGATCGCGTCGACTTGAGAACCGAAGCGGTTTCGTTCCTTACAAGAAAGACGATATTTCACGGCCGTTGTAGTTTTTTCTGGCGAATGCGACACTGGTCGTACGTAGTTTAGAACACATGGTCCGAAATAGTGGCGCCGTCGAAGAACAGGCAAGATCTAAGAGGAACAGGTCGTACTGGGACCATAACCTGTTGACGGATGAAAAGTGCTTTGACGTTTTATGTACCCTAATCCTCTATGTTGCTTGACATAACCTCATAAAAGGCTTGAGATTCTTCCTAATTATATTACAAAATAAATGAGAAACTGTATGAGTATAACAAATATACGAAACATGTTAACAATTTGAGTTTGCAGTAATGCACCTGTGCAGCTGGTGGCGTTGAGAGTGATTACAAATAACTGTCATTCCTATTCTGACGTTTCGAGAGTTCTTCTTCTCTATGATCTCCGACAGAATCATTGACTGAAATTTTTGCCGAATGGGCGAGAAACGCCATTTCATTTGTTGCCAACTTTCATTATCCATCGCGGAAGAGACTGCACCCAAAGCAATCAAGCAACCGCTGAACGCCTGCCCATTACCATATCGTCGGCCGGATCGCGGACGGTCATTATCGGTACCATAGAGTACATGCGAAACAAACCACAGAAACAGCGGCAAGAATGGGAAAAATCGGCGCGATCATGATGTACGTGACTATTTGCATATGTAAATTAATTCCTGGCGTACATTAGGAATCGCAGGTGGCCGCGGGCCGGCGTTAGGCAAATCCGATTCTTCTCCGCGAGCTCGATCATTAAACAACCCGGTCGTAATCGCGTACCGATCGTGTACGCCCGCTATCTTCTAATAAGCAGCGCGATTGTACGCGTCGCATTCTTCGAACGGACAGGGAAAGAACGGAAAGCGCATAGAACAACGGATAACCTGTCGAAAATTCAGATAGCAATCACTTATGGTGGTCCTAAATGTTGGTAGCACTACCTACTGTCATTGTCAACGATTACTCGGATCTGTCAGCCATTTTGGTTTACTGTAAGCGATCTGTGTCGTTGATTCTTTTTCTTTAGTCGAAAACTTTTAAGAGTCTATGACAGGAGTGACATAGATGAGGAATTGCGGAAAAAGCTGAATAGTGATGAAACTATTTGACAGGAAGAGTTCCTGAAGCACTGATAGGAAACTATACTTCATTCAAATTTATTTTAGCAGTCGGTTGGCCATGAAAATTTTGTAACTAGAACGAAGTTAGATTGGCACTCATGAAATGTCGTTAATGTCATAACGCCGTTGCCACAACTAATATCAATTTTTATTACGAATATGCCGAAAGTGATTGAAAAAAGAGACAGGGTTTAAGGAAGGGCTATTTAGAATTCAGGTCCGCTCATTCAAATAGTTATACCTTAATATTCTAAAATCCACAATACGTCAGACGGTAGCGAACATATTCAATGTAAGAGAATTTATATAATGTTTCATCTGAATCTAAACGACTTATATTTCAGCTGGATATTTCTACAATCAGAAAGATTGTGAATGAAGAGGATAACAAAGAATTTCTTTCTATTGGGAGACCCAAAAAAGTGGCGGCATTTGAGAATTTTATGTTTGAATGAATTAATGCGAAAAGTTTACTACAGGATTTTCGATAAATGTCATCGGAGAATAAGTTCCCTAAAATGAATTTTTCTATTTTTCATTTGACTTGTCCTATACAATGTAAATGTCTTAAGGTACTAATAAATACCTAATTATTATTATTATATGAATGTATTAAGATGAATAGCCACAAGTACGCGGAAGTTGCCCTGTTACTTGTTTATTCATGTGAAATTTTTGTTCAAAGATGAAGTTCATCATAACTTGAAACTTCCTTCAATTCCTTTTACTTATATTGATGTAAGATGATTTTTGTTGAAGAATTTAACATTCTTGTAATTATCTGTTAATTCCTTCGAGAGATACCCATTCCCAACCACTGCATCATATGCATTTCATCTTCGGGTTAATATTTTTGAAATCTACAAATGATGTAAGCCAAAGAAGATAACGAACATTAACTCTCCTCAAGCTCAAGCTAGTGCATATTATGATATTATACTGATCTCTTGTATTTTCCATGCAAATAACTGGATTTGGTATGCCTTCAATCAGTTTGTATAAACTTCAATTATGTTCGTCACAAATTTTCCGAAGAGATTCGACATTGTGATAAAATACGTAATAACAGAAACTTTTACGTAGTAAACATAGCGTTGATTTAAAATCCAAAAATGTTTTGACAAGCTTCATAACCTCACATTTTCGTACTGAGTGAAACGCACAGAGTGAAATGTGTCAAATTTCCATGGCCAACCGACTGCTAAAATAAAAGTGAATGAAGTATACATGTCCAGATCAATGGAAATAATTCGAGTATCATGAACGGACAATATTTTCCATCAACTCTTTATCTGTTGGACCTAACTGGCCATATTTAAGTGACATCAGGACAGTTAAACTGGCTTTCTTATTGGAAATTTGTTTGCAACTCTATGCGTGTTTTTAGAGCGACAAGATTCTAAGGTAAACTTCAAAATTTGTGAGATTTTCTACCGGCGAACATTGGCGATCAGTATCTACCCAATTCGGCGAATACCAATTCGCGCAGTTCGCATTGGCCGAGGCAGCGAGATTGGAAAATTTCACGTTTGAAGAGGTGGAGGCAGGACGAGGCAGTTAATCGTCGCTTTCGATTAAGGAAGAGTGAATTATCGCGCGTCTTGCTAGCGTAGCAATTCGTTTCCTATTGTGCCCTGCGTCTTGGGAAATTTGCATACTGAGATGGATCGGCTTCATGGTCGCTGATGGATATTCGTTCCTCGAGGTATCCTTTTCATTATATCGGTTCGTAGGGATTTTGAGGAGTTTCGCCGACGGATTAAGACTGCGGTTATTGTGCACAACTGTGTTTATTGGTTTCGATTTGTAATCGAGGTGTTTGTAAATTGCGTCATGTCCATAATTATTTTTATTCGAAACTTTGGATTGAAGTTGGTACTTAGGGCTCTGTATAAAGGATATTCTCGAGTCGTTCTTACTTGATATTCCATAATTAATTTATTCATAATTATTTAAAAAAAAATCATCCTTCACCTTCATCGAGTAATTTGATGTTCGAAAATTAAAAAGTATCTCTGATATTCGGCTGAATGCAACTCTGTTCAGATCCATAGATGAGCAGTGTCATAAATTCAGCTTGTTATTCTGAAGAATTTTTTTTTTCAGGGGTGTCTCAAAATGGCTCTATGTTTTTATCAGGGCAGAATCGTAAAAAGCGGTATAAAAAAAAAGTGTTTCTTTTGATCTCGAGAATCTACGGTTATAATATTTGTAAGAGTCAAAGACTCACTCCGTATAATGACAGACGTTATTCGGCATGTCGTTACCATGGTTATCTCAAGGATGACGTTCGGGACATAGACAGAATTTGATTAGTATGTTATTCTCTTGACGAATTCAATTTTATCTGTTATAATTAGTTGTATTGAAAATATATTACTATTAGGCCGGTTATTTCACGTGCGAATAAATAAATTTATTATAGATAATTCATATTTTTAGGATAAGTAAAAATGTTGCCGTTTCACTTTCAGATAATGTTATCCATCGAATCTGACATGGAAATTTAATAATAAGCGTTCATTTGTCATAGATCGAATGTCGTCGGTACGTCATTATTGGTTGAATTTTTTAGATTTTTGATGTATGGTTATTCTTTGTGTGATTTTCACGAAATATTTGCTTTCTAGTTGGAATTATGACAATTTCTACAATGCAGCCTCTTATTTTACATTAATCAGTGAAAAGAAGTATACCGTGTTTTTATAGAATTGTAATTCGTCGAATAATTTCATCTGAAAGCACCGAAGTGAGGTATCCTTCAGATATTAAATTATTTGACAGATACTTATTCACATTGAATAAAATTTATTCGAAGGTGAAAGTATCAGGCCTTAATATCAATAATTTAGTCTTCAACATCTGGGTGAGCACTATGAAGAGCTGAGGGTGGCTCTACACCGGATAGTAACCTCGATTTTAAGATGTTTGTAGAAGAAGGAACCTTTTTTCAAGCCTGCAGAATCACTAAGGTAGAATCTACATTTTGCTAATTTTTCTACTTTTATCTCAATATTTCATTACATACACGCAAATTGAAATTATCCACTCCAATTTTTGAGCACTGTATTTTTCATCATGAATGGTTTTAATTTCGAACTAACGAATGGCATATCGAGTATTTTTCTCCTCAGAATTTCCAAAGATAAGAGGCCATTTTGCTTCCATCGACAACGGAGAAATGATACGTTCCATAAACTCCCTCCTCCTTCCAGACGTTATGGCCGCAGCATCCAAATAATCTCCTTCAATTCACCGATCATGCCGGAAGCCCATATATACATCATGAAATCCAATCTAGGCCGAAAAATTCCCCTTACGAGCCATATATTCTCCCCGCAATCCTCCCGTTGGGGGAACCCCCCGTATCGGCGGCCCCCTCGGGGTAGCGCACGTAGGCCGCGTATTGAATTCATGAGGGCCATATACCGGTTTTCGTAGGAATACCATAACCAATATATCAGGACGCTCCCGTAAATTTAATCCTGCCGGCCGCGCCCGGGCGCTGAATACTAATGTTTCCTTATAAATTCGGGTTACGGCGGTTATTTTCAATAATTAAGTCCGTAAGTCACGGGGATGAAATCGATAGCGAGGGAGAGGTGGGAAGGTCACGCTCGAAGTGAGGTTGCTCACTTAGTTGGGGGTGAAGGACGGAACGAAGGATTTTTTGTCCGCTTGGCAACGTCGCATTTTTTTTGAGAAGAGTGTTTTGTCGATAAAACGATCAAGATCTCATACAGTAATTGTACTAGAGACCAATGAAATTGCGCGAAATTTCATATAAAATCGAATATCACTGTTTCTATACAGGGTGTATTTGAAGGTGAGGCTTTTTTTTTCAACAGAAGGTAGTACTGGTCAAAATGAACCGTTGATTGACGATGATTACTGAAATAGATCCTAATAGGACCCTAGACCATTTGTTAGCTGAATTATCACAAAGAAGTGGGAAAAAACTTATCTCCTGATTCGACCATGTGGTTTCGTTTAGGATATTTGCTCGTTCGATATTTACGTGGTAATGAAAATGGAAACTCAGGATTGCCGAATTGTTCTCATTATTATATTGTTTAGTAACTTACACGATTTTATGAAATGGCTCATTTCTATACCAACTGACAGATGAGACTTAGGACACAAGTGTAAAAATAGAAAAATACTTCAAAATCTCACCACTAAAATTCATCTAACGGCCGATTTCATAATCAAACCTTAAGTTGCTTTGATTTTAAAGCTTCCTTCAACCCTACTCAAAATGACAGTAAAGGAAGCTTTAAGCTTAAAGTGACTTTACATTTGATTATGAAACTGGACGTAAATTATTCAAGAATTTTTCACAATGGGCATCACAATCTTCTTGCTCAAACATTCCAATAATCGTCGTAAAAATGGGATGAAATGGGGAAACATCATAGCACTTTTTCATCGTAACTAACGTAAGCACTTTCAAGAAACTGCCTCGATTTTCAACATTTTTTTCACCCTAAATTGCACGATACAACAATTATGATTCTCTCAAAAGTGATCTGATGCATCTAATCCGATGAACTTGGTACTGAACCATTCATTGTTCAGCCATATGTTTTTGTTTTGTTTCGTTTTTGCGATGCCGGAGTCACCTTCCACAGTCCCGTACTTGAAATGCAATGAAATTTTGTCGAACTTCTAGAGGGTTGTATCTCATCAATCTTGAATATTTTATAGAGACAATTTTAGGTTAAACGACTTATTTTGATGAGTTCTACCTTCTGTCGAATAAAAGCCTCACTCACACGCTGTATATAGGATATTAGTGAAAAGTTGTGGCAGAGAATCGATTCTGCCTGAAAAAAATAATGAAAGTTTGCAAAATTACTTGTCCGCAATGCTTCTTTGTCCGAGATACGGAATGTCGAGGGGGTAACCACTTCCGAAATCGATGTACTTTTTTAGCCCGAAATCCCGAAATCATCATCCGAAATCCCGAAATCATCATCGAAATCCCGAAATCATCATCCGAAATCCCGAAATCATCGCCGAAATCCCGAAATCATCATCCGAAATCCCGAAATCATCATCCGAAATCCCGAAATCATCACCGAAATCCTGCAATCATCACCGGACCTTTACAATAATTTTAATAGTAAGGATACATTAAACATTCCACTTAAGGAAAGAATACATAATTAATTTAAAAAATTCTTCTGCAAAATCAAAAAGACTAATCAAGATGCTGAAGTATACCTAAAGTATGCTTTATACAGGGTGAGTCACGAGGTACTGTACATATTCCTACTCAGGTGCACAATTTAAAAAGGCCTTCTCTTCATACGTTTTATCGAGCGTTTTATACAGGCTGATTGTCGGTTTTCACAAAAAGCTTTGATCCGTCTTACTTTTGAACGGTTATCTCTTATCTTATAATTTTTTGGGAAATTTAATACCTTTAGGAACCAACAAATTTAGAATTCTGATAATCTAGGTTGTTTTATCTTCCCCAAATTCATTCGAGGTATGATAATCGTTCAGAAGTTATGAAGGATCGAAGGTTTTGGTAAAAACTGAAAAATACCCTGTATAAAACTTATGAAGAGTAAAAGTCACTTGGTAGATAGTAATGTTTCTCGTGTTTCTCTGTCTTTTTTCACAGAAGATCCATTTTAGTTTTTCATAAATTTTCAAATTCTAATACTTTTTATTACTATGAAAGTTTTGATGGCATGCAGACAGGCATTGAATTCTGAAAAAAGTACCACCCAGAGCAGGAGTCGAACCTACGACCCCCTGATTACAGGTACTCTCCCAACTGAGCTACCCAGGCAGACGTGGTAATCAGGGGGTAGTAGGTTCGAATCCTGCTCTGGGTGGTACTTTATTCAGAATTCAATTCCTGCCTGCATGCCGTCAAAATTTTCATAATATTTAATTTCAGACATTGAACTATCTGCTCACTTTTTATTACCTCTTCAACATTTTCGTTTTCGAATGAATTAAGTTGTTTGTCAGGGGTTCACTCATTTTGATAATAATATCATTTTCTCTCCCTTGAATGATTTAAGGAAAACAAATATTTCAAAATTATCCGGAAGGATTGTATCTATCGCATCTGACACAAATTTAAAAATTGAGTTACGTTTCTCTAATTAAATTTTATATTTTGTTGAACTTTTCCTTAGTCTCGTAATATAAAAGATATTATAAAATTTGTAGATGTCAGTTACGATACATTGTCTAGAGGACGACGAAATATACACCTACAAAATTGAAAAGATTGAAGGACTCCGAAACGTTACGAAGAATTATAATTTCAACTTTATTTATTTTGAGTTCATTGTCAGGCAACAATTTTTTCTAGTTAATTTGCTCCTGACAAATTAGTGCAAGAATTTACGCAGGAGCAAATCGTTGATTTCATTTTTAATTGATTTTGTTTCAGAGATTGGGAGTGAAAACCCTAAAAAGTTTATGAAGAGATTGAAGGACTTGTAGGATAGGAACTTTTTTCACAGAAAATCTATATGTTCAAATTTCAAAACGTTTTTCAGTATTTCAATATTTTCGAAGAAGCAATACTTCTCAAATAAATTGAGCTGTTTGTCGATGTTTTCCCTTTCGAGGATATGATATTTCTCCTCATCCCCAAAAGCTTTCAAAGTGAGAACAAATCGTTTGGGACTAATCCTAAATTTCTCGCCGAAATCATTCGCAGTCTTTTGAAATCATTCGAAATCATCCGAAATCATTCGAAATCTCCCAAAATCTTTCGCAATCATCCGAAATCTCCGAAATCATCCGAAATCTTCCGAAATCATCTTGATTTCCGAAATCGATGTACATTTTTCACAGAGTGGTTACCCCCTCGCGGAATGTATTATTCTTCGATAACGAATCACCCCTAAATATTTTCGCATATACAGGTTGAGTCTTTGCCTCGTACAAATATTTTAACAGTAGATTCTTGAGATCAAAAGAACCACTTTTTTCCTGTACAATTTTTTTCGATTCCTCCCTGATAAAATAATATATCCAGTTTAATGAGCTATGCCAAAATTACCTTCAGAATAACTAGCTAAATCTGTGACACTACACGTCTGTGGATCTTTTAAACGGAGTTGTATTAATCCATAAATCTGTGACACTACACTTCTGTGGATGTTTCAAACAGAGTTGTATTCAGACGAAGCACCCAATTTTTCGAATTTCACAGATATTTTTCATTTTTGAACATAAAATTTCTCGAAAACGGCGCAATGTACGAGAAAATTTGAAGAATTCTTTTATTTTACAAAAAGTTCAAGTATTCATTAGATAGTGTCCAACTTAGTTTCAAGAGTTGGGTTCTTTGAATTGTTGGTATTTTTATGGTACGTAATGGTCATAATGAGAAAACTGGAAGATGTGGGTGATATCTTGTGTTCGAAAAAGATTCATCAAATAAATGAAAAAATATATTCCGAAATTCATTTCATTTGATGAAATCATTTGTGATATAGAACTAAAAATAAAAATTTTTCATGATTTTTCAACCCACTGCAGCTTCTAAACCGAGCCGCTTTGGAAAAAATTGTGAAGGAAAAAATTGTTTCGCAATATCTTCTCCTGAAGACCCACGAAATTTCATTTGCATATCTCAACCGGTTTCAGAAAAATGAATAAGAAGTCAGTTATCATAAAAATCTTCAACACACCTTATTTCTGAAGACAAAGCAGTGCCAGCCGAACATGATTAAATTGGATCACAAATTCTCCATCTAGATTTTTTATGGCTAAAAATTCGTAAATTATAGACATTTGTGCAAAACGATTCTTCATTCTCCAAAAATTAGCATTCCCAAATTAAATATACCACATCAGCGTCCATTCAAACTCATAACATTTCGAAGCCTTCAATTTGCCCCCTTTAAACCGCGATGCTTATCGCATGAAATTTAAAATCTAGCATACGCCCACTAAAAACACGGAAGTTTTCGCATCGAAACCATCCGGACGTCTAATAGGAATTTAATTCCCTTTTTTTTTGTTCGATTGCCCGCAGGTAAAACGCCCACGGCCGGTTTTTAGAGCCATCAATTAGCTAGCCCGCAATAGCTACCTGTATCTCTTGTTCTGTTTTGTACCGTGAGGTCGTCGTAGTGTGTTGGGCGGTATATATCAGCATACTGATCAAGTTCATGAATAACCTATTCACCGTCCATATGGGCTCCCTGGAATTGCTTTCTTTGCACACGGGGAGCATTCACAATTGGTCAGTTAGAAGGAGCTTGTACAGTTACAGTTCACATTCGAATGGCTGAGATCGAATAGAATCGGTTCAACATTGACCGTTCTACATTTGCTGATGATTTCTCTACTGTCCAATAACACGACTCTACAAAAAAATTTTTGTTCTTTGTCCTAACGTTTATACTAGGATTTTCCGGTTAATTATGCACATAAACGAAAAGAAAATAACTTTTTTTGGTATAAAGTTTGCTTTTGTGATAGTTATAGTATTAATAGTCGTTCGTCATTTTTTTTATAATTTTCAATAATTCAAAAAGACCGTCCGATGAGAGTGGGGTGTTTACGTTTACAAGGTGCCGCTAGAGGGCACTCGAGTCATAAATAATGATCAGGTGCTGTTTACTAGCTCAGACAAACTTCAAATATCGTCAAGAATGTGTGAATACGATGCTGATGCATTTTGTTTTATAAATGGTCAATTTATTATAATTCGTGATGTGAAATACGAATTAAAGACATCTCACGTTCTCTCTGAAGCCTATGAAGCATATTTTGACTTTCCTGTTTGGAATCAAGACAAGCCATGGGCTCCACATGTTGCTTGTTTTTATTGTAAATGCTATCGTTGAATCAGTCTCCTAAACACAAAAGCAAACTTTTTCATGCCATATATTTTTTTTTCGTCTAATTAGGATCTAAACTATCGAAATTTTATGCTTTGCATCAAAGTCAAATTTGGTGTTGACCCGTGTAATCTAAACTGCTGTAAACATCACAGAGAAGTTTCTTTAGAAAAAGCTTCAAGCATGGATGCTTCTAGAGCTTGTTTTCGTGCTTCTAGAGCTTGTCTTCGTTCTTGTTAACAAGTGCCAGGTCTTGAGGGGGTTAAAGGCGATTGTCATACTTAGATTTTGAAACGACGTTTTCGGTAGACGTTTTATTCTTTCACTTTTATAAAAGCAGTCAGTTGGACAAGGAATAATTTTCTTAAGTTTTGTAACAGAGGAAGGTTGACACATGACATGGTATTAAGAAATGTCGTTGATGTCAAAACAACGTTGCCACAACCATTGGTCAACTATTGATTGCTCCTATTTGTTTCCGTTGCCAAAATGCCGAAAGAGCTTGCCAAATGAGCTTGCCGAAAAGCAGAGAAATATTTGCAGTAACTGTTCTCAAGTAGCTGCATATTATGTGTCAATATCAATAATTTAACTTTCTTTCATATTTAAAATGAATAAAATTAATAACTTCTACCTCCCACGCGAATATCTAGATAAGGAACCCTCAATTTAAAGAGTCTTTGACTAGTACAAATGTTTCAACAGTAGATTCTTGAGGTCAAGAAGAACACTTTCTTCCTATACCATTTTTTCTGATTCGATCCTGATAAAAAGATAAAGACATTTTGATTTTTCTAGATGAGCTGTGCCACCCCTGAAAAAACACAATTACCTTCAGTATAACTTGCTAAATCTGTGACACTACACGTCTGTGGATCTTTTAAACAGAGTTTTATTCAGCCAAAGTACCCAATTTTTCAAATTTCACATAACTTTTGTAATTTTTGAACATCAAACTCGATCAAATCACACGAAAACTGCGCATTATACGAGAAAATGGTAGGAATACTTTTATTTTACAAAACGTTCAAATGTTCATTATATAGCGTCCAAGTTAGTTTCAAGAGTTGGATTCTTTGAATTGCTGGTATTTTATGGTACGTAATGGTCATAATAAGAAAAATGGAAGACGTAGGTGATATCTTGTGTTCGAAAAAGATTCATCAAATAAATGAAAAACTATATTCCGAAATTCATTTCATTCGATAAAGCCGTTTGTGAAATAGAACTATTAGATAATAAAGAACATTTTTCATGGTTTTTCAACAGCCTGTATCTTTTAAACCTAGCCGAGAAATTCTCATCGCCAAAAGTGGAAGATTCTGTCCAAATTCACCCACTGTCGCCGCCACTGACTCACGGGCGGACCGGAGCGAAAGTAATAAAGGAAAGTTCCGACGGTGAAAAATAAAATTCGAGTCCATTAGGAGAGTGGAGACCTGCCAGAAAGTTTGTACACTTTTTAATTCGGAAACTTCGGCCTTGCCGATAAGAAAACTATAAATTGAATGCCGTAAAAATTTCGAGGCGTTAGAATTTATTATTCCTGGATGTTTCTCCCTCCGGCCGGTCGATAGGTCTCGGATAGCTTTCCTGAGGAACTACTGGTCGCCTGAAGGAGCTGTCAAACTTCGAAAGACGGAATTTTATGAAATGAAATGAAGAATGTGTAAAAAGTCGTAACATTTTGATATAACTTTGAGTAGTTTTTTAAATTGTGCCCATAGTACGATGATCATTGAAAGGCTGCTATGGAATTTAACAATGTTTTTACAGGGTGTCTCTGTAAGCCGAGGCGCTAACACTTCTGAAAACACAAGGACGACCAAAACAGATCGTCAAATTACATATCTGTTGTGTAACGCAAGGATCTAATTGTGCTTGAATTTCACTAATAACATCAAGAAGATCTTTCCCACCTTGGTTCGTTCAGATTCACATCATTTCCCACTGAATCGTTGCGGAGGATCGCATTGGCCTGATATAAAACGGTACTTTTTCGGATCATCTTCATTATTCGATGTTACGCAACCATAATACGATATTATATCCGTGGTATTTCCGTGCTGTTCTCGCACGCAACGCATTCGAGCTAAACGTTATAGGAAGCGCATTGTGATCTTTTGCGGAACACACCGTATATTTATGTAAAACTCTTCCTGATGGTGCTCTTAACGAACTCACATATGAGAAGCTATTTTTTCTTGTAATCAGCGAGCGATGATCTCTCGTAATAAATCATTGAATCAAAGTGTAATTTTCACACTGGAGGTGTTCGTGGTATCGCCTTTAATACGTACAGGTGCTGTCAAGAAAGTAGAGGCAGTTGGTCATTTAAAAATCTCTCAAAATAGCCCTAAAAATTGGTAACAAGCTGGAAATTGTTTCAAACGACAGTGGGTATCTCATATCAGTTCCTTGGTCCCCAAAAGTTAAGTACCTACCTGGGCTAAAAAGGGAGTTTTTGTTGTTGCTAAGTTGACACAAGCCTCTGTTTCCTGTTTGTAATGATAGTAATGAGCGTAATCTGTCATTCAGTCCATAGTCACTTCAGCTAAAAGTCAGTTCAGCAATGGATAAAAGCATTGCCAATGAAATTTCTCATCTGAAAGCGCTTGAAATGGTACATATGACATAGTATTTTTATAACAAAGCGCGACAATGGAAGTTACCTATTTCATACATGTCAGTTGAAGAATATGGATAATTTATTCAATGATTCGCCCAGTGTATAAATGCATAGTAGCTGATATTAATTTTCGAGGTACAAGGCTAAAAGATAGCGCACTTGATCGTTTCAAAACCGTCCTTTGCGCCTTATTTAGAGTCCTTTCTTCCCAGCTCGAAAAATGTTCGATTCCGTTTCGTTTTGCGCTCATGCATTCCTACGTTTTTCGCTTCAAAATAGTAACTGTTCACAGCGCACTTTGTAACCTAACCGTGGAGATTTTTACCAGCTATGACCCCTAGTCATGACGTGAAACATCTATTACCTATGGGCATTCTTTTCCATTTTGAATACAAAGCGTCCATCCAAAGTTGGTAATGACTTCCTAGACCCTACAGTTCGAAGAAATGAACATAGTTGTGAGAACAGGAATTATAATTATGGGCATTGCGTTAAATAAGATATTTTCGAGTAGTTGGCCGAATAACTGTCGATGTCTGGTGCCTTATTGGGACCAGAGGAGTTGTTACTTTGCATTCGTAAATGAAAGGACGAATTGTGTGAAGATTTTTATATATCCCATGAAGAATTGGAGATTCCCATTCATTTGGTAGTTATCGAAATCAACGAAAAAGCAAAACAATCCTGAAAAAATGAAGTTTAAGAATAACTCCATTATAATCTAATCAAAAATCAAACTGGACTTTTGAAACAACTCGAAAGTTTTTTTTATACCCTTCAGTTCAGAATCAATCAAGGTGGTCAGATATGTTCACTTGAAACCCTGGGACAAAACTGGTTTCACTGTCAAGCCTGATTGTAGAGGTATTCTGATACTCACTTAAGATGGATTTTACGACGTATTAACATAGTTGAGGAAATGAGATCGGTATATGTTATTCGATTGCATGAATTCGATCTTTAGTGTCAATAACTCCGGGGAGAAATACTTGTTTTCTAGTTAATCGGTACAAAATGGTCCGTTTATGAATCAAAAAACCTGGTAGATAGGCGGGAATAAAAGCTTAACTGCCTGTTCCATTCAACGAGATCCCATCAAATTTTTATGTAATACCAGTTCTTCCTGTCGGTTTTATCTGCATGAACTATTACTCTGAATTCATCGAATATTCATGGAAGGAAATGTAATATAGCGCGAGAATTTTTATTTTCTCGTCACCTTATGAGCAAGTTTAGGGGTTAACGGATGTGGGGTAAAAATATTGTCGAATTTTGTTTTATTCATGTTCTCGTGGTGAACTTGATTGAAAATGAAATGGAAATAAATGGAGTTGGAGTATTTCGGTTTTTATATGGAATTCGAATGGAGTAAAGCTCAGCTTGAACAGATTGATTTTTTCTGTCTTCATATAAATTTATCGTTTGGGAATATTTGGAGAGAATTGTTGGCAATACCATCCAGCAGAGCTTTTAAGCACTGGTGCTGTCAAGCATTTTTTACAGCGAGCTTTCCTAAAAAGGCATAGCACTAAAACTGAAAAGTGCCTGAACGCTAGGTGACCATTAACATATCTGCAATGTTTTCTTAGGAGATCTAATTGGTAACTCTCTTATGCATTATTTTTCGTTAACCATAACGTGTCTGATATGATATTTGGGATTGGGATGTACTCATACCGTGTCCAAATCATCTCCACATTTTGAGAATTCCTTTTTATAGCTCCATGATATCCACGTAACATATTTGGTACTTTGTTCTATATTTGTGATGTATCATTTTGAGATCATGGGTAGAGTATGACTAATCCTACTTGGGGAAGCTGCAAGACCTAGACAAATATGGAGGATGGTGAGGAACGCTATTGACACAGTCGTTTTGATCAGTTTTTAGATCTTGTTTATGTCACATGAAGGTATCAGGGATATAGCTCGTATGGAAATTTGCATTATTCATATTTGTACTATTGATGTTCCCTCCGAAAAGGAAATGTGTTAATTGTTTGAAGTTGACATAGGAGCGTAGTTTTTATATAGCTGCTCTTTATTTGTAACACAGGTTACATTTCTCCTTTATAACTGCTTTGTAATATGGTCATCTGAGACTAAGCATATCGTTAGCTTTGCTGTATCTTCATTTACCTGCGACATACCACAGATGCCAGCATATCGACTTTTCAAGAGCGTTGTGGCTAGTGTTCTGCCCCCAAATCAGCACCTTCACCTTAGGAAGTAATCTTGAAAAAAACTTTAATATAGCATTAGAAAAACGATTCTGAAGGAGCGTCATCAATTGGCAAAAACCCTGTTAATCTCCTTACTAATCCAATTAAATGGATGCAAACTGGAGATACTTGGGAAAGCTGCAAGACCTAGACAAATATGGAGGATGAACGCTATTGACACAGTCGTTTTGATCAGTTTTTAGATCTTGTTTATGTCACCTGAAGGTATCAGGGATATAGCTCGTATGGAACAAATATTTGCCTGATTCATATTTGTACTATTGATGTTCTCTCCGAAAATGGAAATGTGTTAATTGTTTGAAGTTGACATAGGAGCGTAGTTTTTATATAGCTGCTCTTTATTTGTAACACAGGTTACATTTCTCCTTTATAACTGCTCTGTAATATGGTCATCTGAGACTAAGCATATCGTTAGCTTTGCTGGTATCTCCATTTACCTGTGATGCCAGCATATCGACTTTTCAAGAGCTTTGTGCTTAGTGTTCTGCCCCCAAATCAGCACCTTCACCTTAGGAAGTAATCTTGAAAAAAACTTTAATATAGCATTAGAAAAACGATTCTGAAGGAGCGTCATCAATTGGCAAAAACCCTGTTAATCTCCTTACTAATCCAATTAAATGGATGCAAACTGGAGATACTTGGGAAAGCTGCAAGACCTAGACAAATATGGAGGATGAACGCTATTGACACAGTCGTTTTGATCAGTTTATAGATCTTGTTTATGTCACCTGAAGGTATCAGGGATATAGCTCGTATGGAACAAATATTTGCCTGATCCATATTTGTACTATTGATGTTCTCTCCGAAAAGGAAATGTGTTAATTGTTTGAAGTTGACATAGGAGCGTAGTTTTTATATAGCTGCTCTTTATTTGTAACACAGGTTACATTTCTCCTTTATAAATGCTCTGTAATATGGTCATCTGAGACTAAGCATATCGTTAGCTTTGCTGGTATCTCCATTTACCTGTGATGCCAGCATATCGACTTTTCAAGAGCTTTGTGCTTAGTGTTCTGCCCCCAAATCAGCACCTTCACCTTAGGAAGTATTCT
Organism: Coccinella septempunctata; assembly: GCF_907165205.1. Taxonomy (NCBI): domain Eukaryota; kingdom Metazoa; phylum Arthropoda; class Insecta; order Coleoptera; family Coccinellidae; genus Coccinella; species Coccinella septempunctata. Next base: position 22,883,489 of record NC_058196.1, read on the forward strand.
TGAGAAAAAAACGTTAATATAGTATTAGAAAAACGAATCTGAAGGAGCGTCATCAATTGGCAAAAACCCTGTTAATCTCCTTACTAATCCAATTAAATGGATGAAAACTGGAGACTCATTACAACAGGTATTTTTCTGTCCCACGACCAACCAAATAAATCAACCACTTCAACACCCGATGATCCGTCAAATCCAGCAAACGACGTGATTGTCAACGATGATCTCCCGTCGCAATTTTTTAATAGGGGACCACACACCCACCGAAATGCGTTGAGAGCATTGACGGCGTCAACTGTCCATTATGTTCGAAATTTACTGAAGACGTTCCAGCATCGCGAAACTGGTTCGACGTTACCCACTCAATTGGGGGATATCTCATACCGTCTGACAGGACGAGAGCTACCTGAAATTACTCATTCGACACGTGAAAAACGGGCGTAGTAATGCTGTGTAAATCGATAAATCGACGGGCGATTATGCAGATGAGGCAGTCACATATATTTCGACCCCGCTGACGGGGAGTCTGGGGGGCGTAGGCAATCTTCGTGATTGCCCCGGCTCGTGAATACCAAGACGGTCGTGGATGATTTTAAACGGGAGATGGGGGTTCGTTGAACCCTTGAAAAAATAACGGAAGAGGCGCCAAAGTCGCACGGTTCCTAGTATTACGGAGTACACCTTCGAAATTATGGGTCGGAATAACTCGGAATCGTTGAGCAGAAGGCGGAAAGAGATGTAATGGCTTGTGGTTTTCCGCTCCGTCAGGCTAGGAATTTTTAACAGTTTGGGATTGTTATGGTTTGGTGGAAAACGCAGTTGTCGGTTCTCGTTCTCGGCAGATATGAAGCATATGCATCGTCTGGTAGGTTGAAGGTCTATCGATAGGTTGATAGCCTCATGAAATCGATATATAGCATTCTAACTCTGGTGAAAACATGAAACAAAAAACGCTGCAAGTTTGAACAGACTTCACTCATTCATGGTCTTCGAAATATTCTTTCTCTTTATGGTCCTATGGTCAGAACTACACTGCGCAAAAGGCACATTCTGAAAATCTCAATTTCAATGAAAGTTAACTCTACATTGACTTTGTAACTTATTTTTTATGTTCTCTCGGGAAGGTTTCGAACGAAACAAGACACATTAAATGGAAGAAAAATTGAGAATTTCACCGAATCTTATGTGAAAGAAGAGAAATGAACAATTTTCAAAATACTGAAATGCTGATAAGTGATTTAATACTTGGTATTTCCACCCCTTGCGTCAATTACAGCTCGGCAACGACGGTTCATACTCAAAATGAGTGATCTTAAAATGTTCTGATCTAATCCTTCCCAGATTTCTCCGAGTTGGATTCCTAAGTCATTAAGAGTAGCTGGATGATTTTCTGAACTTCTCAGCCTTCTATTGAGGTTGTCCCAAACCTGCTCAATCGGATTGAGATCTGGACTTCTTGCTGGCCATTCCATTCGAGAGACTTCAACCTCTTCAAGGTACTCCTGAACGATTAAAATGAAATTTTCACCAATGTATGGGGCAAATGGCACTACATGCTCCTCAAGAATGTTCCTAATATACTTATCAGCATTCATACCTCCATTATCAACGACCACTAGGTCTGTGTGTGTCCTCCCCCGAAACCAGTAGTATTCAGGAAATTGCACTGAGCATATCTTTCATGTGGACGTCTGTATACAAGGGAACGTCGATCACAATGGTAGAGGCAGAATCTAGACTCATCTGTGAAGAGAACTCTTTCCCAATCGGCCTCTTCCCAATGGATATGCTCTCTCGCAAAATCCAAACGCGCCCTTCGATGGGCTGGGGTAAGAGCTGGGCCTCTTGCCGCGACACGAGGCCTTAAATCATATTCTCCGAGGCGATTTCTTATTGTCTGAGTGCTAATTTGCACCTCATGAGTTTGCTCAAGCTGAATTTGAAGGAGACGAGCGGTTGCAAACCGTTGTCTCAACGAAGGAACTCTCAAGTAACGTTCTTGAATGGCGGTTGTTACCCGTGGTCTACCCTGTCCTGGTGTTCGGACATTCATACCTGTCTCCCTGAATCGCTGCAACATTCTGGACACACTTGTATGGGAAGCTCCAAACCTTTCTGCGATTCTTGTGTATGTCCACCTTTCTTCTCGCAAAACTACTGCTTGGGCACATTCCTCTTTGGTCAAATTTCATGTTTCGCGTTGCATAGCGATCGAGTGTAGAAAATCAAACGAAAGAAAAACTATTGATCACTAGAATTGATCGAGAACAACTGATTTTAGAATGGAGCCAATACATTCAAAATCTGATAATATCATCTTTTCTTATTCCTGCTGGGAAAAAACATCTGTATTGAAGAAAACCGTTCAAAGTGGATAACATATGCATGCATAATTCTAATAAAAATAATTATCATTGAGAACACCCTCAGTTGTAGAATAAATTTGAGATTTCCATAATGTGCGTTAATTTTTTTGCGCAGTGTATGTCTGCCTGTCAGGCATTGCCCAAAACTGCAAAGTTATTTTTTTTATGACACGCGTTTTTGTGCCTTCCATCAACAGACTCATGCATTTTTATACGTATTTTTTACCGCTGTTCTCGGATTATGATTGAGGATCAACCTCGAAGACTACGTCTTTCGTAATTCTTCTTTGGGCTTATCTCTGAAATAATATGCCGGTACTTTTGAAACTCGATAACGAACAAAAGAATTACGAGTTTCCTGTCAGCATCATCAAGCAGATGGTCGCCGTGACGAGCAGTACATTTAAACGGTAAAACTTCAATGATTATTCAAATGATTCCGGATTTGCCAGTTTCCGAAAAGTTGAACGTTTGCGTAGTCCGGTTTTCCTGTCTGGTTGGGACTCAATGGCGCTCTTTACTTCATGTGCACGTCCAGTTCGACATGACTTACTTCTTCCTTTCGAAGATTTGCTCATTTGAAGTTGGCGTCAGTTTTATTCTGCTGAATATTTTCATAACAAGATATGGGAATAGTATATTGAACAAGCACGGTTATAGCTATAGGTGATGATGTATCTCGAACCTCGGGTTTCATAAAGCTTGATCGAGGAATCAACGCTTGATTGACGAAAAGACGTCAGTTTGTTTTCAATCGATAATTCAGTTATGATCATTCAGAATATTTCAGTGATTTTGTTTTAGAAATCGAGTGATTGTCAAATCGTTGATCGGACAATCAAAGGTTTTTGAAATCTGGTGGTGGAATGACTTCTGACTTCATCTGTCTGAATTTTTTTCACATCTAACACCAATAAAAAGTGATGTTGCCAGTTTTTTTTTCATCATCAAGCCGCTGTGCACTTTTCTCTCTTTCCAAAACACCACTTCGAGGAATACGTTTTCAACTGATTGAAGACATGAAAGTGATTTAGCCACCAGTTCTTAATTCATTTCGTGCAAATAGCTCAAAAAATGTTTTGATTGATTGGATAACGAGATGGAAATCCAGCTGATTAAATGCTTCACTCTAATGTGCCAATTGAGTCTTTTTCAACTTTTAGTGGATCGTCCGTATCAAGGGAGCAACCCAAATCATTGTAACTGGTATAGAATTTAATTTCGTTTAGTCGTTAGGACGAAACGTTTAACTGCATTTCCTGTCGGATATTTCCCGCTCCACATAACAGCCTAACAAATATTTTAGCGGATGATTTAGCGCATGTTTAATCAATGTGGGTCCGGATGAAATATTGGATTTGTCTGTACTGGTGATATAGAGGATCCGTTTTGGATGTTGGGGTTTCGTTTGGAAGCTTGTAAATATTTCCCAGCTCTGGCCGAGTTTCATATTTTGCGTGGACGAATAATACTTGCTTCCAGTGTTATTTCCGTCCAAGTGGATCTTAGTCATCGTTCGTTTACAGTTCGTGCTAACGATGGAATAACTGTTTCCACCGACAAATTCACACCTTGAAATTTAACGTGTAAACGACAATGCCCCTTTGTTCATGATATTTGTGATCGCCTTGCAAACATTTACTCAGTCATCAAAACCTACTTTGGAGCGATTACGCCCACCATGGTTCGTGATCTCCAACATTTGAAGTTTCTGTTCGAAACATTGCAAGAAACAAGAAAGGAATTGCTTCTAGGAGAACGCGTTTTATACCTGTACTATTGTATCTAGTAATAAATGGGTGTATGCCCAATCGTCGTGGGAGTGTTGAGGACCTGAAGTTGAGCAAATATCATAACCTGAAAAGAAGTTATACTTTCAGGAGGACTGAGTCAACGAGATCGCAGTCCCCAGGATGAATGTGAAGTGAAATCTATGACTGGAACTAATGTAACATTACCTATACTCCATTCACATTTATTTTAGCAGTCGGTTGGCCATGAAATAATTTCCTCAAGTTTTTGTAACTAGAACGGAGTAAGGTTGGCACTCATGAAATGTCGGTAATGTCATAACGCCGTTGCCACAACTAATATCAATTTTTATTACGAAAATGCAGAAAGTGATTGAAAAAAAGAGACAGGGTTTCAGGAAGTGCTATTCAGAATTCAGGTCCGCTCATTCAAATAGTTATACCCTGATATTCTAAAATCCACAATACGTCAGACGGTATCGAACATATTCAATGTGAGAGAATTTATATAATGTTTCATCTGAATTTAAACGACTTATATTTTAGCTGAATATTTCCACAATTAGAAAGACTGTGAATGAAGATAATGATAAAGAAATCCCTTCTATTGGGAGACCCAAAAAAGTGGTGGCATTTGAGAATTTTATGTTTGAGTGAATTAATGCGAAAAGTTTACTACAGGATTTTCGGTGAATGTCATCGTAGAATAAGTTTCCAAATTTTGATTCTTCTATTTTTCATTAGACTTGTCCTATATATTGTGAATGTCTTAAGGTACCAATAAATACCTAATTATTATTATTATATCAATGTATTAAGATGAACAACAGAAATATTCGCCAGTTGTCCTGTTAATTGTTTATTCATGTGAAATTTTTGTTCAAGGGTGAAGTTCATCTTGACTTGAAACTTCCTTCAATTCCTTTAACTGATATTGATGCAAGATGTTTTTTGTTGAAGAATTCTTGTAATTATCTGTTAATTCCTTCGGGAAATACCCATTCCCAACCACTGCATCATATGCATTTCATCTTCGGGTTAATATTTCTGAAATCTACAACTGATGTAACGTATTCAAACTAAGCCAAAGCAGATAACGAACATCAACTCTTCCCAAGCTAGTGCATATTATGATATTGTACTGATCTCTTGTATTTTCCATGCAAATAACTGGAATTGGTATGGCTTCAATCAGCTTGTATAAACTTCAATTATGTTCGTCACATATTTTCCGAAGAGATTCGACATTGTGATAAAATACGTTATAACAGAAACTTTTACGTAGAACGGGCAACATAGCGTTGATTTAAAACCCAAAAATGTTTTGACAAGCTTCATAACCCCACAATTTCGTACTATACAGAGTGAAATGTGTCAAATATCCATGGCCAGCCGATTGCTAAAAAAAAAGTAAATGGAGTATACAATACATTAACGCTCATTGATCGTTGCCTTGCGTCAAACTGACGTTAACCCTCAGCGCGCGATCTGATATTGATTGACAATTCTATGATTCTTGCAAGTTTCGAAGACTTCGGTTTTTCCTACCTACAGGGTAAGAATTAAAGAAACCGCACTCCCCAACTTCCTTTCTATTCAGTTCGTGCGTTACCAGAAAAAAATTAAAAGTTGCCATGTATTGCACGTTGATTCGCACCGACCCTAAAGTTGTCCAACAACGACCGCTCGCTCCAGCCTGTAAATCGCCGGGGCACGCTTATGTGACGTGGTGGGCTCGCAAGCGAGCTCGAGCGCCAAAAGAGATGTATGACGAGCCCGATGAGTCCTGATGAATCTCGTGGATGAAAAATGCGATCGCCCGTTCTCGCGGTGGTCCGACGCGGTGATTTATCTGTGCGCGTCTTGCCGGGACCAAAGTGGGGAAAAATGATCGAGGGACGTTTGTAGCCTTAAATTGGAAACTGACGGTACCGGGTCGCCTTCGTGTTCCTCGTCAATTGCTTAATGAACGATCCTTCGGTTATTCAGTTTTTTCTCGGCGGTCGTAACGAAGCGATATGGCTCAAGATCTGTTTGTTACATCCTCACACAACCTTTTTTCGTTATTTTATGACCACACCAGCGGATTTTACCAACTCTAGAATACTAATATGTATTATATTATGGACAAAAATAATGTAGATTCCAGTTTGGAACACTAACCAAGCGGTTCAAATGGTGTTCAAGTTAGAACTGATGACCATAAAGGTTAGGTTAGATTAGGTAAGGTTAAGTTAGGTTTGAATGGTGTTCAAGTTAGAACTGATGACCATAAAGGTGAGGTTAGATTAGGTTAGGTTAAGTTAGGTTCAAATGGTGTTCAAGGTAGAACTGATGACCATAAAGTTTTTGTGCATATTTTGGTGGGATTTGAAGGGAATCGTTCGCCATGGGTTGCTCCCATTAGGCCAAACATCTTCGAATCGGTATATCGACTTGCCAGAAGCTCAAGAGACTTGGTTGAGATGTTTTAAATCTCTCGCTATTGCTCAATCAGATTCATAGTTCCTTTTGAACGCCATAGGTTATAATTGGACACAAAAGTGAAATCCACTAACACTGGGTCAATGCCACAGAATAAACTTCAAAATGGTAATAAATTATCGAACAAAAGGGCTATGAGAGATCAGCTAATCATATAGAATAGGGCCAGCCAATTCTTGACAATTGCTACTACGTGCTGTTGGGATTTCCTATCCACGGAATCTGCATGTCCCATCTGGTAGATTGTAGATTCAAGGGGGGCTTCATTGCATTGCGACCTGAAGGTCTATTCTTCACCAAATCAGAGCTAGTCTACTGACTCTAGTGAACTCCAGGGATGGCCTCATCCCTCTTCTAATCGAAAGCATTTTCTGCGTTGGCTAGCAGGTCATCTGTAGTTTCCTCCATCTCCCGCAGAATCTCTAGTCGTCGTTTTCTGCCAGACCTTTTTTTCAGGTGCTTCCCAAGTCGCCAATGCCCGTTAAGTGAGGAAATGTAGCATTTCAGCAAATTCTTTTCTTTTTTGGTTTTTTGCTTCTCCTGAAGCTCTTGGTATGTTCACCTTCAACACAGAAAGGTTCTAGGCCTATGACGGAAATTTGTACTCCTATCAACAGAGAATGCATGTCTCATCTGGTAACTTGCCCATGCGATATGAGAAATATTTGTAACGCCAGTGTATCGTCAAGAGCCCCATCAATACTGGAAGCTCAGCTCGTGGCAGCTTCAGCAGTTTTCTGTTGTAAGGTGAAGGCATCTCGAACCTTTTTATTTCTGGAAGTCCAGGAGTGTTCGTTCTTAGGGTTGTTCTATTTTTTACTTGCTATTGCTGGTCTTTTTCAAGCCCACAAAAGTGTTCAAGTTCAGCAGGTGTTAGCTTTCATTCCCCTCACAAATATTCATCGTATTTTCTCAATTCCTACTATGCCAAAACACCTTGTTGCCTCTGGCCAGGTGCTTAATGGTATAACGCCATTTCCATATCATTAAAGAACCCTGGCTGTGTGAATCCAGGGCCCCCTGCGTGGCTTGGCGGTCCTATGCGATCCGGAATGTTTGACGCTTCACTCCCATTGAAATCAAGATGGTTTCTCAAGTACAATCGGCTTTGTGAAACGAAAACCACCTGACCAAAGTGTTATGTTTATTGATACTCAATATTCGAACGCCATTCCATTATGACATATTAAGAGTTTTGTGTGATGTCAACTCGAAGAGTCCCAATATCCTCACCTCTCAAATTAACATTTTTATCGTTGTCCACCTGTCGTACGAACAGATGAAGACCAGTCTCCCCGATAGTCGATAGCGACTCGATTGTCAACTACCTAAACTGGCAACCTGAACTTTGATCGGTTACAGTTAAGAATGTTGTCATTTCAACATATCTGCAACGTAACAAGTTCGGTTTTTCTATCGCGTAGCGATCGGTAGATCGATTTGACCTCGAGGCCGATGAGCGAGGCCGTTGAAAAATCGACCGTCGACAGAAGAAAGTTTAATTTGTCTTCGCCTGACCGATCTCAACCGCGCCGCGCCGGTTCTAACAAGATGACATAATTGACCGAACTGACGACGATAAAAGCGTTATTAATTTCGACGTAATTGCAGGTTCCACGATCGGATTCTTCCGATTTAATTCGAAACCTATTGTGCGTGATGAGGTGGCTGCTGGATGACTTAATTGTCCAGAACCTTTTGGTCGATGCAAGATGTTTTGACGTATGTAACTACGAGCATTGTTGCTCGAGTGCAGCTGGAGTTCTTTTAGAATAATAGGATGAATTATCTATAAATCAGTTCTGTTTACATCTGCCTGGTGAAGTTTATTGAAGCTTCAGAAGCTATCGATGAATAGAGAATGTTTATCTGAAGAAATCTCGACTAATTGGTGGTTTCTCATCATCACGTTTTGTTGTTGTTGAGATCTGAATCTCAATCAGACAGATTACCCTCTTTTTTGCGTGACACCAACTTATAATAATTCAAACTATCCGCTTTACTGCAATACAGTTTCGGCACATGTTTCACAGTATATGGAACTGAATGATATGACACCGCTGTTGGAGGTCCACTACAAGAATCTGCGTGACAGTAGATGATTTATTTCATACAGAATATCTCACACAGTCGATCTACTTCACAGTTGTTTAGTCTCGCGCGAAAACAAAATGAATCCACGAGAATTTCGCGTAGGTCATCTAGTGGCGATCTCAAAACAATCAGATATCTTCCAGCACGTTTCAGAAACAAAACAGCCACTATACAGAATGTGCGGATTCATCGTCATATGGTTAGATCGGATAAGGTAGATTCTACACGTCGACTTCTGCCAGCAATTTAATATCGACGGCTACTTCGTTACTTTTGGCTCTGGGTCGCATCTGACAGAGTCACATTTCGGAAATGGAAATTTTCTGATTGGAAAAGGTCCAAATATTTCCTGGCATGACCATAAATAAATCAGAAAACATAATGTTCTTCTCTACTGTTCTGAAGTTTGGAGTTGTAGATTGTTGATTGTTTTACTGAACTTCGACCTTAAGGTCTATTGTGATTCACGACAGAGCTGTACCAGTTACAGCTCTCTCTTCCATAGATCTAATGAACTCCAGCATCTGGGACGTCTCTAAGCTAGATCTTCACTTCTACATGTTTCCCGTCCAAACATTCTTGCGTTGGCTAGCAATGATGAGGTATGTTCCTACTTGGAGTTTCTTCCTTCTCTCACAAAATCTGCACTCTTCACTTTCTGCTAGACCTATTCTAGCGTTGGCTAGCAATGGTGAGGTATATTTCAACTTGGAGTTTCTTCCTTCTCTCACAAAATCTGCATACTCCACTTTCTGCTAGACCTTTTCTCGATAGGTGCTTCCTGAGAAGGCACTGCCCTGAAGTAAGGTGCAACATTAGTCCTTTTTTGAGATCCAAATACTTTTTCGATGACTCAATATGAAATTTCTTGAGGAACTCCTTGGAAGGATCGAGCTTCCAGAGTGTTTATTTATAATTTCTGCAAGTGATCAGGACCCCAAACTAAAAAGACTCTGTTATTTTTGTTTTTTTTTCCATATAGTTTTCTTCTGCAATTTTCATCTTTCAATCGATTGCATGAGAGCTAAGTGCATCGATAACAGCTTGGTTTTGAGGATGTATCCTTTCAACACATGCAGTGGCAGTTCCAGGAGTGACTTTGGGGGAAGCATCATATTTTAAATTCTGTAAGGTGTTCGTTGATATGAAATAATTGATAATTGTAAAATTAGCTGTATTTTCGAAAGGTAACTATTTTGAATCCTATTCTTTTTGAAGAGAGATATGAAATCATTTTTAGATATTCGATACTCAGGTTCTCAAAGAGCAACTCCCAACTTTCGATACATCTATTTCCCAGAAAAATCATCTTAGATCTGAATGTGCCACATATTCCAAAAGAACAACCCTTCTTGTAATAAATTTCGAAATTTCATCGACCGCGATGAAACCGTTTGATCTTGACAAATTTTTAACAGATACCATCTTTTTCAGGATTTTTCGAAGGTCAACTTTCGACAAGCGTATTTCATAAAAAAAATGATCTAAGATCTGAATGTTGTACATATTCTGAAAGAGCAACACTTCTAGTAACAAATCTCAAAATTTCACCTAGTTCGACGCAACCGTTCGGTCTTGGCGAATTTTTAACTGACCTAATCTTTTTCGACACGCGTTTCCAGAAAAATCATCGTATATTTAAATGTGATACATATGCTAAAAGAGCAGCTATTTCGATCCCTTCACTGGAACCTTCCTCGCATGGGTGGTCCTTTTATTGCCCTTTATTGCCGATGAAAAATCTTGACGCGATTGAGTCGATTCAGCGTCGCTTCGAAACCTCCCCGTGTGCCGAGGCCTTAAGATGTGCATATAAATGAATGCGATCGATAACGAGGCACGGTCGGCTGCCGCGTCCAACACAACACAACAAATAACTTGCGTTACTTGCACTTCTCCCTATCGGCGAGGGTTGTATGAGCGACGTCACTATCGGATTAGAATCTAGACGTGTAATTGATATCCGAGTGATTAGAGCGATAATTTGATACATGATTGTTCGAAGGCCGTTTCGATGGAACGAAACAGTCGCCCCGGGGCATTATTGGCATAATTCGCCAGAATTTGCGGAATATTAATATTTGCCGTCGGCGTTCGTTGGTTTGGATTTGTTGTGACGGGTGAACAATGGATGAAAATCTGGGTTAATTGATTATTTGGGCTGGCTGGCTTAGCCCTCTAAATGTCTATTATGATTAACTGTGAGAGATAATTTTATCGTAATGAGAGACACAGAGTATTTCATAAAAAAATTACTGTTGTAGAATAATCGAAATATTAATATTATCTGTTTTGTTTTCTTGGGAGAAACGTGTTATTTTTCTGAGACCATTTCGTGTCTGATATTTGGGATGTACCTGTGCTGTATCCAAATTATATCCACATTTTGTAAATTTCATGTTCCCGCTCCATGATATCTACGTAACATATTTGTAACATTGTTCTTTATTTGCCATGTATCATTTTGAGATCATGAATAGAGCATGACACCATAAGCGTTTTAACTACCGCTGAGGGCGCTGCTAAACGTTAACAAATATGGAGGATTGTGAGAAATGCTATTGATACTGTCATTTTGATATGTATTTATTATCATTTAGACGTTTTTCAAGTTGAATAGTGGATTACTGAAAGTGAAGTGCAGATATTGAAATTTGTTGTCATAGTGATTTTTCAGTGAAATGGTGAATTACTGAAAAGAAAGTGCTGTGGATATCGAACTGTTGGTCAATAAATCATTTTCAGTATACCCAGCATATAAAAATTATATTTGAAAAAACAATGTTCTGTTTGATGTAGATTTCGAAATGGGTTATTTCCTCACGTGTAGAAATAATAATAATAATAATAATAAGTTTTTTTCGAAAAATAAACAGAATACATCACAGAGGCGAATTATTATTATTAGAAATGAATGATTAATTATATATATTTCGAATTTTCTTCAGAAAGATATCCAATATGCATATAGTATTCTTCTCATTCTCACAACGCATAACATAGGCACAATTCTTCCAAAAACTTTTTGACCTATGCCGAAAGATTAGTGAACTGTTGATTGATCTTTTCATGGAATACATGAGAGTGCAAAAACCAAAAAGACCTCCAAATCTTTCTTGGAGAACAGTAATCATGAACCCAGGAGTTTGCATAATTTATTCTTTCTAGTTCTATTAACGTGTGGCCTGATCTTTCGCATCAATTTTTTGATCTGATTTCAATGAAAATATATTCTTTTCGAACATGAGTTCATTCGTTCACATACCTTATGGAACTGATGTGCGATGCTTTCGAATTTTCTTTTCAACAATGATTGATACAAGCACAGTATTTGAAAAATCGAAATTCGAGTTCAATTGTATAGCAATGGTTTAAAAATTTCCATAATTTTTCATCTTTTTGTTCTCAATAACAAATGAAACGTAATAAACATAACACAGAAGGTAATACATATAGACCTCCCATGAAACAAATATTTGCATGATCCATGTTTGAACTATTTATGCTCCTTTCAGAAAGGAGATGTGTTCCTTGCTTGAGGCGGACATAGGAGCATAGCTGCTACATAAGCTCTCTGTGTGATATATCTGTTATAAAACAAGGAGCGCGGGATACAGACTTGCCTGAAGCTCAAGGGACTTGGTTGAGATGTTTCAAATATCTCGCCATTGCTCAATCGGATTCATAGTTTCTTTTGAACGTCATAGGCTATAATTGGACACAAAAGTGAAATCCACTAACACTAGTTCAGTGCTACAGTAGAATAAACTTCAAAATGTTAATTAATTATCAAACAAAAGGGCTATGAAGGATCAGCTAATCATATAAAATAAGGCCAGCCAATTCCTGACAATTGAATACTACGTGCTGTTTGGATTTCCTATTTGCATGATCCATGTTTGAACTATTTATGCTCCTTTCAGAAAGTAGATGTGTTCCTTGCTTGAGGCGGACATAGGAGCATAGCTGCTACATAAGCTCTCTGTGTGATATATCTGTTATAAAACAAGGAGCGCGGGATACAGTTCTGCTTCATAACTGTTATAAGATATGATAACCTGGGATTCCTATTGAAGATGAAGATGAAGATTTTTGAAGGGCTGTCACCAACGCATTTGCAATCGAAATAAATTCCTCTCTAGATAAAAATGTTTGTGAAGAATTATTAATTATTCCGCTGAATTGTTTTATGTTTCGCTTGAGGAAAAGGCTTCAACTTTTTTCGTTTTTAATGTTTGTCACGATTTGGTTTTTTTAGAAGAAAGTTGTTGTATCATCATGCTCAACTACTGAGTTCTTCTATTTTTCTGGAAGCGATCAACAAGTTCCCACGTACATTTTTTATGGCCCAAGTCTCTTTTTTTATCGTTTTACGATCGAGATCCCTAGAAGCGACCCGTTCATTATCTAAATTATTAGACGAGAAAGAATTAAATTATATTATACGCGAAAAATCTCGGATTTCGACGGCCGAAAGAGCGTTAGAAAAAAAATTATAACCGCCACAAAATTCACATTAAAACACGATACATCCCGAGATTCCCCACTTAAATACAACTAATGGCGCTATTTCACCTGAAGAGCAATCCTTCAACTTTTTTACGACCGTCGCTCGAAACCAAACGAGCGCGAGTATTCAGATTAGCAACCGACCGGCCGGCGGTGGGCCGTTTGGCCAGCCGTGAAATCGCAGACGTTGACGTGAAAAATGACCGCACTTTAAACAATCAACCTCATCGACTACACTTGGTAATACCCGCTCATTACCGTCGAGCGCCTAAACTTAATTTGTCCATATCAAACCCGGTAATGTTATCAAATTGATGAGACCTATTCATTAAATTTTATGTTGCCGTCATGAACCGCGTTTTTAAGAACCTGGTAGGTACGTAAGACTGCGGACGTGGATAGGTGGACGATTAAAATCGAATTGCGCAATGTAGGAGAATTCGAGGTAGGCATTCATGGGGAGTAACGGTTTGCGCCGAGGGCGAAAATTAGCGTTTTTTACTATTACAAGATCCCTCTCCGTTGTGAGTGATTGCCTCAATGAAATGGAGAGATTGATGTTGCGTTTCTATCTCCACTAGCTGCAGCAATATTACTAGCATTCATGGTAACCGCTGATTGCTGCGTTCAACATAACTTTCAGACTTTTGTTGCCACTATCAGAATATTCTAACAGCAGTCCTACCATTAAGAACAATAATAACAACCAAATGCAACACACGCTGAAAACGAAGAATTCTCTGAGGATATCAAAATGTTATAGCGAGAGGCAAAATAGTTGTCGGTTCATTACAACTTGAGGAAGTTGCAGAAATCGAATCATTGAAGAATGCATATATGTACAAGTATCTGAGGATCAAATAGGCTAGAAGGATCAATAAGAGCCAGGTGAAGAAAGAATCGACAGAGGAGTTCACTCGAATATTGAGAATAATAATGAAAACTAGTGTACTAAACTACTGAGTACTGAGGATATCAAAATGTTATAGCGAGAGGCAAAATAGTTGACGGTTCATTACAACTTAAGGAAGATGCAGAAATCGAATCATTGAAGAATGCAGATATGTACAAGTATCTGAGGATCAAACAGGCTAGAAGGATCAATAAGAGCCAGGTGAAGAAAGAATCGACAGAGGAGTTCACTCGAATATTGAGAATAATAATGAAAACTAGTGTACTAAACAGTAAAACTCTGATCATAGCGATTCATACCTACGCTTGCTTACCACTGAGCTACTCATCAGCTGTCATCTCTTGGACAATCACTGATTTAGCAACCCTACAGAGAAAAAAAGAACAATGCTGAAGAAACTTCATAAATCTTACCCTAGAAGCTCAATAGAACAAACATATATCGATTGAAATTCATTGTGGGAGGATTCTGCATTCAGGAAAGAACGAACGTAGCCTCCACGACATCTTGGACGTCAAATATCTGTTGATTCGTCATACCGTATGTCTCAGGAAATCGAAGGACTTCCAGAATATTTCCTGAAGAAGGCTGCTTCATCAGAACTTCATCGTGTTGTTAATTCTACTCCGTTAAAGCAGCAACAAGATCACTTAGAAATCGTCGAACACTCTGCAGAGAGCACAACGCAGAATTTGATTGGCAAACCTTCACATGAGAGACACCAGAACGATGTCAACAATGATTGCGTCAGAAGTAATAGAGTTCTACAAGAAACGATTGACGAAACAAATGACTGGTGCATAAGGTGGAAAATCAAGCTCAATGGACAACAGAGCCAAGTAATATTACTGCAGAAGGGAAGAGTGCGACCCACAACAAAACTGGAAGTTTACGGCGAAAAAATCGACTGGAAAAATGAAGCCAAATATTTAGGAATAACGCTTGACAAAGGACTTACTTGGAAAAGTCATATCAAACAAGCAATCGACAAAACGAAAGCAGCGATGAATAGACTCTACCCTCTAACAGGAAGAACAAGCCACATGTCGAAAGAGACAAAATTGAAGATAATCAAAGCCGTTGCTAGGCCTCAACTGACTTATGGATCAGTTGCCTGGGGTTTCGCGGCAAAGAGCCATATCAAAAGAATTCAGGCCACTGAAAACAAGCTGCTACGATGTGCAATAGATGCACCTTGGTTTGTCAGGAATAGACAGATTTATAAGGACCTGAAATGGGAAACCATAACGGAATTCATGAACAGAAAAGCAGAGAAATTATTCGAAACAGCGAAAAACCATCCGAATCAAGAACTCAGGAGACTAGTGGACTACGACCCAGAGGAAGACAAAAGGAGAATGCGAATTTACCGAAGGAGACCAAGAGATCAATTAAAAAGAGATTAAAATAACAACAGAAACTTATTGAAAAATTAAATAAAGTGTTAGTCCAATAGAGGATAAACGCATAAATCCCAGCACGATAGTGTGCGAGAAGAAAACCGACTAAGAGATGAACGGTTTATAGGCAAATGCCCGGAACCAAAATTCAAGAAGCAGTTGAGGGTTTTTAGTGGGTCTCGAGCTCAGGAGAGTGAGAAACCCCACACTTGTTCCCCCTCAGGAGAGGGTGGTTCGTCTGACTTGCAGATTTTCCCCCTGCTACACAAAAAATAATAAATTATTGCATCGGCACATCTTCGTCGCAATACTGGTTGAATTCCGGAAGGTTGTTTCCGGAGGCAGAGTGATTACAATGAGGTACTTTATGAAATATATCGCCAAGGATGCCTCAGTGGTGGACGATAGCTATTGTTATGGCTGTTCGACTGACGAAACCATTCAGCACATCAACGAGGGATGCCAGAAGTTTGCAGGCAAGGAGTACCATAATAGACGTGATGCTGTTGCCAAGATTTTACTGTATTGACAATAAAATAACAACTTTTAAGGTCCAAAAACGTTCCTTAGTTCAATCACCATATAGATCGAATTAATCGAAACTAAAGATTCCTCAATTATTATACCCTATGTTTTAAATTTTTTCTGCATTATTTTTATTCTATTGCAATTTCCTGTATTGTAAAGGAGAACGTTCACATATTCTGAACTCCGGCGCCGTGGACAGCTAGCTCCATTGACGAAAGCATCAGTTCGATAGAAAACATTCAATGTTTAGTCCTAAGACAGTTTCGTAGATCTGACCACTCGTTAAACAAACCGAAAAGGAACCGTATGAAATATTGATTGTACACCTCTCCGGTCCGCCGTGTCCGCCTTCTTACATTTGTTCCACCCCTGGGGCTTTCTAGCTAAGTGAAATGTATCTCCTTTCAATATAGCCCTTTATGTGGCCATTACGCCTGGCCCGAAGAAAGGAGGTTTCATGAAAAATATATACTTTATACACTTTTCCGGTAGCAGAAACCCGTATCGTCGTTAGTTATTGATATCTATCGTTAGATACTGCCGGTTTTCGTGAAAAAGACCCGGACAGTTCGGTCAGATTTGGGGCGTAAATAGGGCATGAGGTATCGTTACGTGTTGTTGCCCCTGTTGCGGGTTGGATGCGGAATGGAAAAAGATTTCGCTGGGAGATCGCTCTGACGTGAGGTAAAGGATGTGGGAAGGAAGATATTGCCCCTTTCGGTTTGAATGGTCCTTGGGTTATTGGCGAACGCATTGGCGTAGCTATATGAGTTGATCTGGGGTTCTACCTATATATAAATCTCGAATATATAAATATAGACCCTTCACATTTATAGAGGAAGTTCGAACATAATCGAGTATAAATATGCAGAGTGGGCCATTGAAAAAAACGAAGCAGCGACTCTGTAGGCAGAACTGAATTATACTGGGTGAGTCTTTGACTCGTACAAATATTTTAACAGAAGATTCTTGAGGTCAAAAGAAACACTTTTTTCCTTTACCTGTTTTTCAGAATCGGCTCGGTTTCAAAGGTACAGGCTGTTGAAAAACCATGAAAAAATTTTTAGTTCTATCTCATAAACGGTCTTATCGAATGGAATGAATTTCGGAATATAGTTTTTCGCCCATTTGATGAATCTTTTTCGTTTACGAGATATCACCCACGTCTTCCAGTTTTCACATTATGAGCATTAAGTACCATAAAAATACCAAAAATTCAAAGAAACCAACTCTTGAAACTAAGGTGGACGCTATCTAATGAATATTTCAACGTTTTGTGGAATTGAAGTATTCTTCATATTTTCTCGTATAATGCGCCGTTTTCGAGTAATTCGATGTTCAAAAATTGAAAAGTATCTGTGAAATTTGAAAAATTGTGTACTTTGGCTGAATACAAGTCTGTTCAAAAGATCCACAGATGTGTAGTGTCACAGATTTAGCTTGTTATTCTGAAGGTTATTTTTGTTTTTCCAGGAGTGGCACAGCCTATTATGAAAACTCAAAACGGCTATACCTTTTTATCAGGGCTGAATTGGAAAAAATGGTATAGGAAAAAAATATTTCTTTTGACCTCTAGAATCTATTGTCAAAATATTTGTACGAGTCAAAGTCTCACCCTGTATAAGAACGCTGGCACATGACGGTTTTTGAAGGGATTTTTCAGAACCGGCTTCAATCCTTACTCCTATATTTTAAATAAACCAGAACTGATTTCGTAAAGTCTTCAACTTTCAGCCCATAAGGATAGTTAACATCAACTCTTCTGAAGCATCTACGTATTTCATGTAAATAATTCAATTTTCTTTCATAGCAATATTCCAACTATATTTCTTGTATTCTGCATGCCAATAACTAGATAATGAATCCTTTCAAAAGTTAAATATGTTCACCACATCCTTTCGTAAATATTCTGTGATGTAACATTGTGAGAAATCAGCAATTTCTAAAACCTCCATGTAGAATCGACAACAAAGCGCAAACAACACAAAGATGTGTTGAGGAGGCTTCATAACCTCACATTTTCGCTCTGAACAGTGTGGAATGTGTCAAATTTCCAAGGCCACCTGACTGCTTATATAAAAATTCGCAAACTTCGATTAACAGGTGATCTTCTCAGTTAAGTTACGCGTGTGTGGACTAGTGATGTGTTGCTTTGGACATATTTAAGGCCTTCGGATGTGCCTGGCATCAGGCAGTAACATTTTCATCCAGAATGAAGATATGTGCCTCTCATAGCCAAATTCCGTAAGCTACGAAACCCTTAGCGAGTACCACTTTGTGAAGTGTAACTTTGTACGGTGAAAATGAATTCGAATTAGGTGATAATAATTAAGTTAGATGCATACCACCGCTGATATGAATATCAACAAGTGTCGTCGTCAGAACAACGAGAGGGAGAACGTTACATCGAAGAAGAGTAGATACCGAGCGTGGTTTTGGTCTCATTTGAGCTCGCCACAGCCGAAACCATCGTCACTACCTTCTTCGATGGAACGGGCGCTTAGTGCAATGTTTGAAATGAGAAAAATACTGTTTTTGCGCCCGCATTTATTGGCCGACCGACCGGGCCAGCGGCCGAAACCGTATCCGCGTGCATCTCATGCGATATGCACCGACCGCATCGCCAGCAATTAATAACAGCATACGTCCGACGTGCCGTCCGATTTTTACGGTACGTCAAAGTCTGGCAGTTCTTGCCGGTGCGGAAATAATCCACGTAATCGGCCGCGGGCGGCGGAACGGTAGGCGGACGTTCGGCCGCGCCATCTACGGCTCGCACTCTCGCCCGTTGTTGGAAGGACGTTCAACTATTGAAATGAGACAAATAAACTCGGTCACGGTTGTGGCTCTCATAATACCGGTTAAGATCGGTCGGAAAAATGGTAATTGAAATGATGATCGGGCGATCGGTGCGGAAACTGAAACCGACGACGGTGCGACTGCATGTGAAATGGCGATTTTAAGTGGTTGTTGAGCCGCCGGTGGTATCTTTGCTAACCGTTCGTTATTTCGTTATGGAAGGGTGTAATTTCGGTGCACACTTTTCATTACCGTCGGAATAATTCTCGGATACACTCACCATAGGAAACGTTTCGATTTGGTGAATGGTCAAACTCATTGATCCCAACAGTATAAAAAATAAGATCAATTTTCTCTGAGAGTTTATATTGTATTAATATTTAAACAGTAAATTCTTGAGGTGAAAAGAAGCACTTTTTCCCTTTACCATTTTTTCCGAATAGGCTCCGTTTGAAAGATACAGGCTGTTGAAAAAAACATAAAAAAATATTTTTAGTTCTATCTCACAAACGGTTTTATCGAATGAAATGAATTTCGGAATATAGTTATTCATTTCTTTTATGAATATTTTTCGACTACAAGATATCACCCACGTTTTCCAGTTCTCTCAGTATGACCATTACGTACAATGAAATACCAAAAATTCTAAGAACCCTACTCTTGAAACTAAGTTTGACATTATCTAATGAATATTTGAACGTTTTGTAAAACAAAAGTATTCTTCACAGTTTTTCGTATAATGCGCCGTTTCTGAGTAATTTGATGTTCAGAAATTAAAAAGTATCTGTTAAATTCGAAAATTGGGTCCTTTGGCTTAATACAACTCTGTTTGAAAAATCCACAGATGTGTATAGTCACAGATGTAGCTAATTATTCTGAAGGTAATTTTGTTTTTCCAGGCGTGGCACAGCTCATTATGAAAACTTAAACTGGCTATATCTTTTTATCAGGGCCTCATCGAAAAAAATGGTTGGAAGAAAAAGTGTTTCTTTTGAGCTCAAGAATCGACTGTTGAAATATTTGTACTAGTCAAAGACTCACCCCGTAAATTTCCTTACAGATTGCCTAATTGCGAATATCTTTTAATATCAATTGTTCTCGTTCAAGTGCCATTTTCAAAGAAAATACATCACATTTCCGAAAATTGGCCTTATAAATGTTCAAGATGGCGTAGTTATTGGTCCCCGCAAGTTCAATGCGATTATTATTATTATTATTATTTATTATTATTTTATTTATATATTATTATATTATTATTGTATTTCATGAAATTTCTGGATGACGGCAGTGTGGTTCAGCGCAATGAATCGAAAAGTGAACAAAAAAAGAGTATAAGCATTACAACTGTAAGATTATTCTCACAAGAGAAATTTTTGTCCGTGGATATGAATAATTTCATGACATTCAGTTTGCTCAGTGATGAAATTATATTCACAATTGGTGAAGTGAATAATTTTTATAATACCTACTGTATGAAACTCATCACGATTACAAACGGAATGTTTCACTCTACACTATCTGAATAATATATTGGGATTAGTGTGGAAGCGTATTTTTAACCTATTTTCACGTATGAGACTGTAACGAACTAATGATGACAACTTCGGAAAATTTAAATAGTTCTTTCAACATGAAAAAATTTATTCTGATGAGGAATCACCAACTATGGGTTTGGTGGATTCTTTCAATAGATGTTTCATCTATCGGCTATAACTATCATTCAATCAATTAAGCCCGTGGACACCATATATGAATCAACTTACCTAGATATTTGAACGGATGTATCTATCTGAAACAGAATGAAGAAAAAATTAAAAATGGTTGAAAATATAAAATTTTCATTTTTCAAAAATATGTCCCATTGTAATCAATTTCGAAATACTGAAAAGTATAAGGTCAAATTCTTTTAATAACTTGTGATATATTGGGAGTACAAATTTATTTGAATTATCAGATCATTCAAAGTGTTCTCCATCGCTGGCTTTCACTTTCCTTTACCTCTCATTCAATTTTCGAATTCCATCAAGAAAAAATTCCTCGTTTTTTGAGGCGATTCAAGTTGGAAGACAATCTTCAAGTCCTGTGACCTGCCAACCCGTGTTGCCCTACAGTTATCAGAAGGGGAAATGCGGCAACGTCCAGAGAATACAACTAGTATATTCCCAGTGTTTATAAAATAAATATATCTTTCACGACTTGCGATATGAGACCCGTCAACGTTTCACTGTTTAGTTCATGAGGCATACGAGTATTTGCCTCGCTTTTAAATGAGTCCCATTGATTGTAATTGTACGGAAACTGTTTGTTGAGTCAGCACACAAGATTTTGCAAGCGCCTTTTCGTTTTTCTCGTAAATGCATCGAATAATGCCTACATTTCTATGTCTTCAGCGTTAAAATTATAATTTTTCAAACGTCGAAAGCATTCCCTATACGATTCATCAGTTGAAGCATTGTTACCATAAATCTCCACAAGTATTATATGCATTTCAACTGCAGTTTTCTTCCAATTAAAACAGAAAACTAAAACCTCCCACAAATGACTTATGGTTAACACATAAGCTAACATATTCAGCATAATTGAAAACAAGGTTTGTGTATGAAATTCAAAGCGATACCAAGTAAATATCATGCACTGAAGTCTAATTTTTATAAATTTACATTTCATGAGATACGTCTCTTATAATGTTAATGTAAGCAGCCAGTGGAAGAAAGACAGTTTAACATTGTGGCAACTTTGTTTTTCAAGCGATCTCTGACGTGATGACATTGCTGAGATTAATGGAATATAGTTGAGTTCAACTTATGGGTTTTATGACAATAAAATGATGGGAATGAGGAATTTCAGAGAAAACTCTTGCTTATGATATATTTGCAGCAAAAATTGTGGATGGCAAAGGACCATTTTTTCAAAATATAAAAGTCTGTGGACGTTAGTAAGCTGAACACTTTTGGTTTTGGTTTCTTATTGGTAATATCGAAATGAAATTCGAGCAAGCTGAAGGGTAATTTTTTAAAGAAACCATGGCAACTACTTCCCTAGCGAAATATTCGAACAATTGCATCGTCCGGGCCATTAACCACGGTTAACGTCCGCGCGTGGTCAGATGGGCAACGATCGCGTGTTTGCGACGATTACGATTACCTCGGTCGCTGATTTCGATAACGAAACTCGACATTCGTAGCGGGCGACAGGCCGCGAAACCAAAACCTCGCTACCTGGACGTTGAATTATGGGACTTTCGCTCATTTCGCGACCGAAAGGGAAACGAGGTTCCGTTGCGGATGAGTTGCAGAGCGGTCGACGGTCGTAATTCACATTCGGGCCCGGAGAAAGAATCCGGCGGGTCCAACGACCCATTTTGGGTGTCAATGTACGCGTTTATAAAGTCTACGAGCTCACGAGAACCTCGCGGAGGTTTCATTGCACTGCACCAAGGAGTCCAAAAGATGAGTGACCCTAAAATAGGACCAAGAAACCTTTGAATATGATCGTGTGGAAACTGGATTCGACAAAGATAAATAGAGAGATTGACTTCAATAGAAAAGAGGCCAATATAACGAATAACAAAGTACCTTCAGACCTTACCGGCTTGCTGGCATATAAGCATTATATTGATGAAAATTTCCATGTCAATTTCACATGAATTCAGGGTTTGAGTGGTAAAACAGAAAGCTTGAACATCTGATTAAGTGATATTACGAGTATATATTGAAAAATTCTTAGCCTACTATAAAACCAAACAAAATATCAATGTCAAAATATTTTATTACTCAACATATTCCCCTTTCAATTGGATACATTCATTACAGCGAACCTGCAACGTCTCTAGATCTTTCGAAAAAAATCTTTCTTCTTGCTCTGCAAACCAGACCTCCACAGCTTCTATTGCCTCCTCGTTGGAAGAAAATTTACGACCTTTTGAACTTTTTTTCAGTTGGGGAAAGAGATGATAGTCGGATGGAGCCAAATCTGGTGAATAAGGGGGTGTTCTAGTAATTCATACACTGAATCAAGAATTTTTTTGCACGGCAACAAGAGATTTGTGTGTCCTGCAAAAACAAAACACCTTTGGATAGCTTTCCGCGTCTTTTCTCTTTATTTTTTTCCTGTAGAGTGTTCAGTAATGTCGAATAGTAATCTCCGGTTATTGTTCTACCCTTATCCAAAAAATCAATTTTGATCACTCCATGGCAATCCCAAAAAACTGAAGCAAGAACTTTTCCAGCAGATTTTTGGACACGAAACTTCTTAATTCTTGGAGAACCAGTCGCCATTCCATCGATTGTTGCTATGTTTCTGGATCGTAGAAATGTACCCTAGTCTCATCCATAGTAACAATTCGGTTTAAGAAGTCTACATCGTTTTCAAATCGAGCACAGATCGAACGCGATGCTTCTACCATTGCACGCTTTTGGTCAACATTCAAACATTTGGGGATCCATTTTGCAGAAATTTTTCTCATGTCTCATTGATCACCAAGGGTATTAAGCATATCTTCGTAAATCTGCTTACCTTTTAACACTTTCAAATACAGATACTTGATGTTGGCTCGATACTCCAATTTTTCGATGGACATCTTCTTTCTTTTAATTTACTGCGTAACTCTAGCTTGAGTGGTAAAACTGGGAGCTTACACCCATCTGATTGGGTGATATTATGTGTGGTCACTGGCTCTATAGTCAATTTTCAACATCAATATAAGAGAGTACCTGACCATTCCAAAGGTGAACCCCATGATTGTGACACCAATAATAATCACCCATGGAGCAGTGGTCTGGTATATTGGAGCAGGCCAGACGAACACAAAAGATACTCGAAAAAATACGAAGGTTTGTCTGTGTGTGCACACCAGAAGCTATGAGAACCAACCTAACAAGAACACTCGAGATCATAACAGATTTTTTTCGTCTACACCTAATGATTGATAGGGTAACCAATGAGGCCATCCTCAGAAACTACACGAAAAGAAGAGAGAATTAAGAGCTAGAGCTCACATGGCTACACAGTGTCTCGCCACTACAATTCAATGCAAAGTATGCTTTCGATAAGGAACTTGTAAGACCCTGCCTCAGAGATCTCCAGCTGAATTGCGAGCTGAATGGCGCCCTCATGAGAAAAGCTATGATGGAGGCACAATAGACCTTAAGGTCGCAGTTTTTCCCTTTGAAACTAAGCTGAACTGATTAACGAAGCCATCAAATTGAATATATTAGATGCTGCTGTTCTTGACCACCACTTCCAAGCTTCTACGGTTTCTTTATGTAAGGCCAGTATGTTTAGCATCACCATTTCATGCTTCTGCTACTATTATATGTTTCTCTCATTCGATAACGTGCAATTGAATAAAAAAATCGTCCAGTTCCACTCTTGATCGAACCCTTTTTTACCGATCCATCAGATAGCAACAAGATACGATAATGTTTCCGGGATTAACCGAGTCCATTAAGAAAACGAGCCGATACATCGTAATCAATGGACGATCGGACTGTCCCTCAAAAGCCCACATGAAAGATTCCGGTTAGCGAATGCTCTGGGGACCAATTAGAACAGATCGATATCCAGATAACGCAGCAGATAACAAATAAAATCGCACTAATAGGAGCAGCGTCATTTGGGCTGATTGGAAACGGTCTAGAAATTGCGCTGTTAATTGAAAAGCTTACCCTGGTAATGACAAGGCGGAGGAGAGATCCCGGTCTTTGCGAAATGTTGATTTTCAATCGAAAAATTGGAATGGGGATGATTTGAACGTTTTTTAAACGAATCTTTGGTCTGTTGAGCTTCGGGGCTTGTCGGTCGTTGGTAACCATGGAAAGATATTGAATTGGGGGTGTACTTTGAATAAATCATCATTGCTTTGATGAAGCATACAGGTTTTTCAATCTTCTTAAAAAAGAAATAATTGTTTCAGTGTTACTTTGACCCTTAAGACATCGTAGGTGGTAAAGCATCCATTGAGGATTCAACATGAGTTCCATAGATGAGAAGAGCACCAGGCACTTTCGAATGATCAACATTTCTAACGTCAAAAACGAAGGCCCCTCCGGGTCTTAAGTGTATCAATCCGTATAAGCCACGGCGTACTTGCAAGTTCACGAGTTGCATTCGAAATTAATATTATGTATATCCCACATAATATGAACGCCACGCCAGTTCTTGAGTAATGTTTTTTTAATGAACGGTTTCGACGCTCTTCACATCATTAGAAATCTGAATAATCTCGCCTAATAACAGTGAGAAAAGCGCGGAATAGAATTGCTCTCGTAAAAACGTAGCGCAAGACACGAATAATGCGAAAATAAGGAGACGAAACAATTAAGAACGAACGTTTCACGATCTCTCCAGCCCTCTCGATAAATGAAACTGCACTCGTCTTTACGGAGGTGGAAGAAAAAATCGTTAATTCTTTGATAGTGTGCGCTGGGATTTGCATAAGTGTTAACTGACGTGCAGCGTCGTTAAAATCCGGAGAAGGAGTCTGGCTACCACATAAAATGGAGAATCGACACTGATATCATGAATGTAAAAGTTCATGTGTTTGTTTGTCCTTCCATAACTCCCGAACCAAATGTCCGATTTTGATTTGGATCACTCTATAGTATAGAGAATTTATACGGGAAGGTTTTCGTGTGGAGTTTATATACAGAGTGTTTATTGAAGACATTACAAAAAAACACTTCTCAAAAATGAATATTAGGTGCACAAGAATCGGCAAATTTTGAAACTGCTACAAGAGTTCTGAACTTTTGTGGAGCAGTATATTTCTTTTCGACTCACAAATGAACTCGTCCAGGAGGAAAACAGTCAATACAAATAAACGGGCGTATAGAACGAAGATGGTTTCACTCGATAAGCGCAGAGCACACTCGGATTGTATGGCGTAATTGAAACGTCCCTCAGTTCACCTAGACCGACGTGGTCGTTTCTCGTTGTTTTTGCTCGGATCTGTCCGTTTTTCTCGCGAATGAAGCCGCGTATCTTGCATCTCGCGAACGGTTTTCCGATACATTTTTACTCCGACATTCTTCGACGTTTCAATTCTGACGAGTTCTGCACGGAAGATAAACTCGGCGGATCGATTTTCCGAGCGAAAACTACTCCAGGTGGTCGTTTCCTGCTTGTTGGTGACAGAAATATGAGCGTCACTATAGGAAATGTAAGGCTCATTCGGTTTGAAAGTTAGTTTGATGAAATCAGAGTGTTTCAGGCTTTAGTTCGTTGGATTCCGACTGAAGAAACATTTTATTAAGGGGTACATAAAGGCTTTGAAATAATGGTGGATGCTAATGCATTATTCGTGGGTTCCTGATTACTCTGGATTCAAAGGAAAAGGGAGGACAACAAACTAGCCAGAAAGGGAGGGAGCCCTACGCCACTTACTGGCTCAGAGCCTTTCTGTGGTGTAGGAAAATGCACCAATAGGAAAGACCATCTGGAAAAGGGAGAAACTAAAAGAGAAACACTGTGGATTAATCTTCAGGAGTGAATTATTCCAAAAAGTTCCTCTGGAATTTTACAGCTGCAAGATCCAAGAAGTATTTGGATCTGAGTATGAATTAGTTACGTCACTGGCTACCACACAGGACATTGTCGACTGAAAAAGCATATGATGAAGATAGGCTCATCAGAAATTAACTAGATTTTGTGAGGAAGAGGAAGTCCTGTTAACCTGGCTGCAGAATGCCTCGCCATGGCAAGCCTGCGCAAGGAATGTCTTGGACGAGGAAATTATAGTAGGAATGAGGACTTAGCCTTCTTGAAGCCCTATCAGATACTAAAGTTCATTGGAGCTCTGGAGCTGGAGGGACAGCTGTAGATGACGCAGTTTTGAGAAAAGATCTGATGAAGGGCACAATAGACCTTAAGGTCTCAGTGAAATGTAACCCCCTTAACAAACTATAAACTATCTAATCTCCATAGAGCTGACTGCTTTGACGAAGTCCACAAGGTGATTGTTACCGATAGAGATCTGTATAACAGTCTTCTTAAGCCTGAAGATTCTATCTGTTTCAATGATAGCTCTGTGAGCTGCACACCTGTACAGGGTGGCAAAATTGGTGATACCTAAACTACAACTTTTTCAACCCAACGAGATAGAGGAAAGTGCATGGCACATTACGGTCTTCTTTTTTCGAGAAATTAATGATGCCATAAACTGCATTCCCCTATCTTCTTTCGTTTTCGAGTTATAGGTCAAAATTTAAATTTCAACTTTGGTCTTTATCTCTGCTTTTGTTTATGCTAGGATGTTGAAGTGAAAACATTATAGAGACACTTTTTTGATGGCAATCCAGTAGCGTATAATGATTTTTTCCAACAGGTATATTTGCTGAGTTATATCATAAAGATGTGTTTTTCTCATGGAAGCAGTAGTTTAAAAAACACAAATTTATGCTATAGCTCAGGCTGTAGGAAAAATCATAGTGCGCCACTGGATTGCTGTCAAAAAAGTGTCTCTATAATGTTTTCATTTCAACATCCTAGCTTAAACAAAAACGGAGATAATGACCAAAGTTGAAATTGCTCAAATTTCATATTTCGCCTATAACTCAAGAACAAAAGACGATAGAGGAAGCCATTATTAGTTTCTCGAAAAAAGAAGATATATTCCTCTATCTCGTTGGGATAAAATGTTGTAGTTCAAGTATCACCAATTTTGCCTACCCTACATCTTTCTAGGAAATAGTACAAGCAGATGTAGGTATGTACTTATCTGCGTGAAAGAAAATATTCCCAAAGGATACTCAGTACAAAGATCTCAACATATGTTGCGACAGTCAAGGATCACTGAAGTCACAAGATGCCAAGGTCAACCTAAAATGAGAATAAAATAAAGTTCTGCGTAAGAGTAACGAATTCTTTTCGCAGATCCTCTTTCCAGACGGGATCTTTTTCCTTTTATACTGTCAGTACCGAAAGAAGTATTCTTAGAAGATCGAGACTTTTCATTGGGAGATCGTCCTCTAAACTTATGGTTAGAAGAGTCCTAGTCTTTAAGAGCAAAGAAATAAATCTGGTGACCATTGCTGGTCACCTAGCAAATAGTCAGTTGAAGACAAGGAGACTGGTTATTCTTTTTGATGTTCGTGCTGGAGCAAAGATGACACTGTTAGACATATTCTGCTTACTTGTAGCAATCTTATTGAGTTAAGGATCTTAACCCAGGAACCTTACATTCACTTCTCCTGTTTAGAGGGTCAAAAGAAGATAGATCCTCTGGTGGTGTCAGGGTATTCAGCCAGGAATTGGCGCAACGAAAGAAGAACTGAATAAAATTCGGTAACCTTGGATATCTGAGCATTTTCAGTTTCTTTCTGGTTTGTAGCCTTGATTTGAGTACATTTGGGGATCTAAACTTTGATTTGGAATGTCGATGGGTGGTAGTTCAAAACGTGGACTGTGAATTTTTCCGAATCCAGATGTTCATCCTCATCCAAAATTCCCGTCTTCATTTCCGCTCAGTCTCGCACATCTTCATACGGAAACCGTGAGCGTCGTTCGCCGTAATTTACGGTCGTAAACCCGAAATACCCCATCTCGAACTCGTAAACCGGCAGGTGAGCAGCATTTCCGCAAACATTAGACGTACGAGAGATTGGCCTCGGCCTGCGAAAATCGTGATTTCGAACAGTCCACGTTCCGTCCAGGACTGCATGCAGTAAACCAGATCTACTTATTCCGGTGCGCTGGCCGATGTCCGAAGTGGCTCGTAAACCACGGGGCTATGACAGCAGCTAGCGATCGGGTTTTTTCTGCGGGACGCTCGGAGATGGCACGCGTTTAATTGTTCTCACAGTTCGGCGGAGCAACGATTGCAGTATTCAAGCAGGATGTTTCAGTGGATTATATGACGTGGGGACCTATCAATCTCTCCAGTTGGCTACCATCACAAAATACTTCAGCTCTAAATTAATTATTGGCGAGGATCTGTTTCATCTTAAAAGCCCCCATAAAACTCCGAACTTCGACATTCTCTTCTTCTGTCGCAATCATGCGTTACATCAGATGGCTGTAATTGATTCGCTACATTGTTCCCTGTTCGAACTGTTGTTTTCCTTTTCACTCGCTGCCGAAACCGTTTTAATGGAAATACGAAGAAACCAGGGGAGGATGGAAGGGTGGATTGAACGATTCCTGCTTGAGTGTGATCCATTAATCTTCTTAATTGCACAAAGCAGCCATCTGAGTGTAGTGGGAGGATAAACTACACTGGAACGTGCTCTTTCTGGATCTTGAAATGAGGAACGGACTGCTCGTTCCATTTGAGTCCGAGAATGAAGGATTTTTGGTTGATCGGCCATCTAATAATACTGATGTATCTTTTAAAATATGTTTGTGCTGAATGGTGGATCTTAGGTATTCTACCACACTCTCGACTGTCCAGCTAGACTGTATAGATTGAGTAGACAGTAAATTAAACTATTGTTATAACTGGCCACTTTGATCTGAGAAAACACCTGAGCACCACTGGCTTCTCTGAAGGAAATTGTTGTGTAGTAGTTGGGCAGTACGAGACAGAAATTCGGGATTTACTCGAGCGTAAGAATAAGGGGGAGATACCTTGAACCTTGTAGAGTACCTAAAAAAAATTTGATCTGTACATAGGGGGAATTTACTAGTCCCCGTCTACAGAGCCCTCGATGGGGGATATGGACTAACCTTGTCCTCCAAATGATTGATGATTTCAATCTCTAAATCCACTATCTAATGACGATTCGAGTGGAGGAATGCAATCGCTCTCCGGTGAAATTCATTGCGATGTACAAATCGCACCTTATATCAATTCAACGCGTTGGCTATTATCATAATATGCACCTTGCTTGCGCTTCCTGGGAACCACATAAACATGCACTTTAGAGTCGCCAGAGGTCGTTCGCGTTTTAATTTATACAGCTCACGGTGCGATGAGTGCGGAAAATTGATTGGACAGGGACGGTTGAGAAAAAATGAGGATGAAAAAAAAAATTTGACATCAAGAAAGACTGCCAGGGTTGACGTTTTTATTAGCTGAATGAAACGTTTAAAAAATTTTGTTTCAATTCAATTATACATGGAGCTTCCTCTAAAGCAACTGAAAAAATTTATAAATACGTTGCTGACGTTTATGGAGTTCAAAACTGAAGTACCAGAATTTCATCAGATAAAACTCCTCATGTATTGATCGTTGGGTACTCCTTCTGAATAAGGGATTCGATGAAAGCCATCAAGTACATTCCTGTTTGCTCAATTCCGTATCAAAATGTTTAGGAAAACAACCTGCTCCATAATATATCAATTACTCTCACTAAGGTATCGATACGTGTACACTTGCTACCGGTTTTACAAGTATGCACGCAGATAATATCGGCACGGTAAAATGATCATTATAACGTGAATTATCTAAGTTGTTTGAATATGTGGGAACATTAAATTTGTTTCCCTTGCACTTACAGTAATGAACTTATCCATATCAACGACTTGTAAGTGATACTTTATATGTGGGAACTGATTTTACGTTTGATTAATGGAAAAATGAGGAAGGCCACGTTTCGAGTCTTCTTCCATTGGAATTTTATTATCTTTAAATACTCCCTGACTAATGTCATGCCCGAACATAGCGCTCCTACCAATACCTGAAGAGTACTGAGTTTTAGACGATAAGTTCGAAGTGCTAAACTTGCCGCCATAGTCTAATGTTTTGTACACTCTATTCCCTCATTTGATAGAACAAAAATTGTCACATTTTGGTCCTCCAACTGTGATCCTTTTAAAGACTTTATTCAAGGCGAGTTATGTAGGTATGTAAAACAGTCGCTAGTTACTCGAGAGACAAAGCTTATGAAAGTCGTATAGTCCTATTAGTTTGGGAGCTAACGATGCTAAATCAGGATTTACTCGAGAGTCCTGGAGACCTAGTGGATTTTGAAGATTAGATTACGATACTGTATATGCCTTACATGTCTCTGATAATAAATTCATGTTGAACTGACAGTTTGCGTGGTGGGGCTGGCCGTACGGAAGAGCTGAAAATGGTAAAAAAAATTTTTTCGAGCGTGTCAGATTTTTCAAGGATATGTCGATTGGACCCAAAGGAAACTACTTTTCAAGAGACTGACAATTCGGACGTGACGCAAGGAGACAGCGGTCTCTCGAAAATACAAAAAAAAATCGTTGCTTGTACATAGTCGAGCGTGTCAGATTTTCATACAGACGGTTAAAATCGGTGTTGCAGACGTGTTGACACGTACATTAATCTGACATAAATCAGGTGGGATTTTCTGACAGGTTGAAGATGATAACAAGGCATTTTTTTATATATCTCCCTTCCTGTACCTCTTATCGTTTCTGTATTCATTATGAAAGTTGTAGATAAAAAAATTCTATCCAACTTTTGTCTGAAGCAAATTTACATACTCTTAACCGTTTTCGAGTAACAGGGCGATGAGGGCGAGGAGCTTAGCCACACATGCGAATGGCCAAGGTCAATGTAGAAACCCAGTCTAATGTACATTCATCGCCATATATCTCAAAAACATTCAAACATAGAAAAAATTGCTTCGGAGAAAATGTTATGCTCTAAAACTTTTATAATAAAAGCGAAAACAATTAGGCCAGGGAAGGAGATGATTAAAAAAAACTGATTTTTGTGACTTTTATGGCCAATTTTTGGTGTTTCGGATTGCTGAAACTATTAGTATATATTCTTTCCATTATTCTTGAATTATTAGATTATTAGCTTCAAATTGAGAAAAAAAAGCCACCGCGTTCGAGAATGTACACGTGACTTTTTTCTTGCAAGTTTGGCGCCCTTCCACACATTTTCGTCACCCTTAAATTGTCAGACTAAGAGAATATATACTTTTCAACATGTAATTATCCACAAATATTTTAACCTGACACGCTTAAGTATTTGCAATGATCGTTTTTTCTTTACTATTCTGACAGGCTGTCCTAGGCAATTCCCCCTATAGACAGGGTCCAAAGTATCGCGCCTTATATTAATCTGATGAGCACAAGTAACCCCAGAATCTTGGGCTTCCCAACTATATGAAGCGACCCATAAAAAATATATGGACTACTATTAAAGACTGAAACTGAAAACGGCGACGAATCAGGGACATATTTCCCATGCGAACGAACTTAGCCAGAAAGTATGCCGCCCCGTCTGCTATCGCACATATCAAGTGCAAAAACAAGGCCGCTGACACGGGCAAGGCCGATGATAATGCAAATTTCGCATAACGCTGCATATGTCGCACGACTCCATTGACTGTCGTTCGCGGTCGGCTCGTTTCTGGGTCATGCACGTTACTCAACTACCGCGGGAAACCGAACCGACCGTAAAAACATCGATACCGGGCAATTAAACGGCTTTATTCTGGTCGATTGTGCGATTCCGACTTAACGGAAATCGAAGATCGGCCTCTTATATCGATCGAAAAATGCGCCCGTTCGTCCACAATTCGAGTTTTGGGTAACGGTATGCCGGCGTGACTGCATCCATTCGGTCATTTAATTGGACGTTCTTGGGAGGTTACATCTGTCGTTCGGATGGGTGACCTGTCCATCGTATATGGCCTACGCGATGCCGTGTGAAAATGTTCAATTTAAAGTCGCGAATTCAGGTGGACTTGCATGCCGGTCCATTAAAAGGTCACGCGGAAGAAGATCCAGGTCTGGTTTTCCAAAGAAATCGGAAATTTAAGAGTATATTGGCTTCGAGGAGCTTAATTTCGATGAATGGCCTCTGGAATGCAGTTGTAGAAGAAATACGACACATCCTTCACAGATTATATCTCGAAACAGAGAAAATTCTGGATACAAGTCATTCCTATATAAAGAATTCTAAATGAAACTTTACTACATACTTCGCTCCAATCATATTTGGGCTTTAATCGACCAATTGTAGAACTGGAATGCACGAAAAATGAAGTTTAGATACCTCTTAGAGCTTCAGAAAATCCTACATATCAAGATTTTAGTGCAATACAACTTTTTTCGAAAACGTCTTCATAAGGGAGGTTTGAAACTTGTCCATCTAGTGATAAATAGTAAAAAAATAGTTTTCTTGTGAAAGTGTTCAGCCATAATATTTCAGTTTGTTAAATTTTAGCCTCTTTCTTTGAAAATTATTACTAAAAGAACAATTCATAGCTGTATTGTAAACTGCTGTTATATAAAGCATAAACTACGTAAAACTGATAGGAATTGAGTTTAAAAAGTTTCTCTAGATTTCACGTGAGTTTCAAGTGTATCATATTAGTAGTATTATACTGGGTGAGTATTTTACTCGTACAAATATTTCAAAAGTAGATTCTTGAGGTCAAAAGGAACGTTTTTTTCTTTACTATTTTTCAGAGTCGGCTCAGTTTAAAAGATACAGGCTGTTGAAAAACCATGAAAAAATGTTATTTTTAGTTCTATCTAACAAACGGTTTCATCGACTGGAATGATTTTAAGAATATGGTTTTTCATTTATTTGATTAATCTTTTTCGAACACAAGATATCATCCACGTCCTCCAGTTTTTTGGTAATGACCATTATTTGAACTTTTGTAAAATAAAAGTATTCCTCATATTTTCTCGTATAAATAATGTACAGGGTGGGCAAATTTCGATGTTTTAGCACTACAGCTTTCGAACCAGAGGAGATAGACAAAATCTGATACCCCATTCTCGTTCTCTTTTTCTGAGAAACTAACAAGAGTAGTAGTCATTTTTGGCCACCTTCTTTTGTTTTCGAGTTATAAGCGAAAATTGGAAAAATGGCGATTTCGAAATAAATTTATATCTCCGCTAATACTGATGATAGAGCTCTGAAATTAAAACATTATACAGGCACTTTTTTGAGTAGAATCCAGTGGCGTGCTCGCCTTTTCAGCAGGATCTTTAATTACGAAGCTATGACCCAAAGTTATGTTTTTTTAAATGGGAACACTAGATTTCTGTGCAATTTTTTGAAAGCTTAATTTTTACTGATTTCAAAAATATATAACATCATATGGTTTGCAACAATATAAATAATAAAAAATGGTCAAAAACCTTTTTTCTCAATATTTCTATGGTTTCAACATCCGTTGAGAATAGAAAAATGTAGCATCTTATTATTACCACAGTCTCCTTCTATTAGTCCTTTCATTTCTATGCTTCTTACTCAATTTCTCCAAGATTCAAATTTTATGAAAATTGGTAAAAAGCATAGAAAGAATGACATTGCCGGAAGGAGACTGCTCTTGTTATAGAAAGCTCTATTTTTCTGTGCTCGTCAAAAGTTGAAACCATAGAAATATTGAGAAAAAAAGGTTTTTGACCATTTTTTATTATTTATATTGATACAAACCATATGATGTTATATATTTTTGAAATCAGTAAAAATTAAGCTTTCAAAAAATTGCACAGAAATCTAGTGTTCCCATTCAAAAAAACATAACTTTGGGTCATAGCTTCGTAATTAAAAATCCTGCTAAAAAGGCGAGCACGCCACTGGATTCTACTCAAAAAAGTGCCTGTATAATGTTTTAATTTCAGAGCTCTATCATTAGTATTAGCGGAGATATAAATTTATTTCGAAGTCGCCATTTTTCCAATTTTCGCTTATAACTCGAAAACAAAAGAAGGTGGCCAAAAATGCCTACTACTCTTGTTAGTTTCTCAGAAAAAGAGAACGAGAATGGGGTATCAGATTTTGTCTATCTCCTCTGGTTCAAAAGCTGTAGTGCTAAAACATCGAAATTTGCCCACCCTGTACATCAAAAAGTATCTCTAAAATTTTAAAAATCCGATACTTTGGCTGAATACAACTCTGTTTAAAAGATCCACGAATGTGTAGTTTCACAGATTTAGCTAGATATTCTGATGGTTATTTTGCTTTTCCTGGGTTGACACAGCTCAATATGAAATCTTAAAATGCCTTCATCGTTTCAGCAAGGCCAAATCGGGAAAAATGGTATAAAAAAGTGTTTCTTGTGACCTCAAGAATCTACTGTTGAAATATTTGTACGAGTCAAAGACTTACCCTGCATACGCTTTATATTTCACGAATTTCTCTCGATTTACTAATGAGCCACAACTAATTTCACAGTTATGAAGACGCTGGTATTGGTTTATTTGCAACTTTGCTATCTTAAATTTGAAGCTTTTGTGTGTTTTTTTTGTGAAATTTTAATCACCTTTGGGTCGAAAAAGTTCTCTAGCAATTGACCAAACATTTTTACTTCCTGCTTCTTTGTTTCTACTGAATGAAAGCTACATCTTTACATATTGCTTCAGGAAAATGATAAATGAAATAGTTATTTCTGAAGCATGTGTAGGAGACAGATTTGGTATTGATTAATGTCTCTTTTTTGTTTCAGGTGAGTTAATTTGAAAACTGCAGAAACAGCCTTATAACGCTTGGTGAGTCCAATATTATATTTTACACTTTTCGATTTACAACACGCCGCGGTTGTTACAAAATGCTGAAAGCGCCAGGTTCCGAATGCGTTCCTAACTGTACATAATCGGTAACTAGGTATTCACCGTGGGTTTTACGGATAATGTACTGGGAACTGGCTCAGGATGGCATACCGAAAGATAACTCTTCACGGAATGCATAATTAATAGCTCATTCGTTCGAAATCGAACCGTGTTAAATGAAAGAGTAAATGAAGAAAATATCTTACCAGTTCTTGAAGCTGGATGGTTTTCTGATGTTCAGCGGGTTCTCGTTTCTGCAAAGGACGAAAAGTTAGATAGTTAACACTGGAAATTAGTTGAGCGAGACGGTGAAATATCGGGATATGATCGGATCAAGCGTGAACTAACGGTAAAGTTGTTCATTTATGTACTTTGGTAGTTTATGCTCCGAGGAATTCGTGTTTCGGGAACACTTGGGAGTTTGCGATTTTTCTGGAAACTCTGACGGAGTTGGAATTTTAAATGGAAAGAATCGATTCAATCGGTTTGTTTGTCGAATGGAGAGGTCAGTTTAGCTGATGAATTATTGCGTAATTGAAATCCGAAATGCATAAAGCACAAAAATCACTCATCGAATTCATGGGAATTTTTTTTCCAATTCAATTGTTTTTTCGTATGATAGCGAATTCAAATTCATTTTTGGAATTTTTTGAGCCGATTCTCATTGTTGCATGATGAGCGGAGAATCTTTGAAATATTTTAATTTCAATTTTATTACATACATCGTTTTTGAGAAATTGAAAATGTTGATCATTGATTCATGAAATTTTTTTGTTTTCAATAATTCTTAAGGATTACCTCTGCTTAAAATGAATTTTGTAACTGAGTCGCATACAGGAAAAAAATATTTTCAAGTATATTTCAATTTCTCATTTTTATAGCAAATATGTACATACTTGATTCAAGTTTTCTCTGATATACAACGAGAAAAGCTAAATAATATATTGAAAATGTTCGAGATGATTCATTATAAACGTTTTCCTATGATATGGAAACATGATTTCCATAATACTATTTCTAAAAAATCGCAATTAAAAAGTTTATTCTTTGGGTCTTTTCAATTTTCGTAAAATTGCAAAAATTTGTCGTTTCATCGTTTTCTATATTGCTTTGAAAGACTATAGCTCAGAATGAATTCTGGGAATTATATTTTTTTTTCGTATCAATTCCTGATATCAGTAGGGGATTCAGTTCGTGGATATAGCTTTTCATTGGAAAATTATATTTTTTTATAGTCATGCATTAATTAACCGATCTTCTATGAGAATGATGAATGGTATGTGGAAAACCTTTGAGATAATGCAATTTCGGATATATTTCAAAATTTGTATCAGAAAATATGAATTCAAAAAAACTATTTCCGGAAAAGAATCGAATCAAACATTTCCTCTTGTTCAAGGTTTTTACAAAATGTGAAAATCAATGATATGTGTTTTTTTTTTCAATTATACTCCAGAAAACGATAGCTTCAAATTAGGCTTGAAATGAGTAATTTTATTTTTTTTCACATGTTGAGAACATGATTTTCCATTGAAATTTTTTTGAAAA
This sequence comes from Coccinella septempunctata, assembly GCF_907165205.1. Lineage (NCBI taxonomy): Eukaryota > Metazoa > Arthropoda > Insecta > Coleoptera > Coccinellidae > Coccinella > Coccinella septempunctata. The sequence continues at coordinate 22,920,315 of NC_058196.1, forward strand.
TCTAACTATGAAAAATTATGGATAATATATGGAAAATCTTTGAGATAATAAATTTTTAATGATTTTTCTGAACTGATTCTATCAAGGATTCTATCAGCTCAATGAAATTGTTCTTGAAATAGAATTCTGAATTGAAATAAAATATTTTTCTCTTTTTATGGATTTTGCAGAGTTGTGATAATCAATCTTAGAGACTCTTTTGTTTTCAATAATGCTTCAAAGAAATAAACTATTAAAATATTATTTTTTCCAATTAAAGGCGAAATTTCATGAAAGCGACTAATTGAATGAGTTTTTGACTTTTCTCTGAGAAAACCTCGCAATTTTTCTTTAAATTCTCAAGAGTTGATATAACAAATCTCATCACTAGAAGTGATGGCCAATATGTGGAAAATTTCTGTAATCATTAAATTTTCTATGATTTTCTCATAGTCGAAGGAAATTTCTGGAGATATTTGAAACCATCAATCTGATAATTCAATAAAAATATCGTCCATGCAGAATTGCAACCAACAATGTAAAATTTTGAAACATGAACTGAGGAATTTTAAAATTGCAACATATCGATGAGCAAATATTCGCAAGTCTTTTATTAGAAACAAAATGCTCTTCTACTCACCAAAAAAAAAATCGCAAAATTTCACGAAAATCCGAAACGCATCAATGTCAACGTTACTTACGACCGAACGCTAAAACCGCCTCGGAAACTGTCGAGAAGAACGTGATAACGCGCGAGGTACCTTTCGTACCAACTTGCAAAGTCGCTATGGACAAAAACTACCGCCCAGGAACACTTCTTGGTTCTTGGTGCTACTACTAACTGAATACTACTGAATGGATGAACCACTGGCTCTCTTCGCGACCACGGCCGTCTTTGACGGTCGTACCGTTAGATGGATACGATGATTGAAAGAGAAGAAGTTGCAACGTTCGTCCCGCGGTTCTCTGTCGAGAGCCAAACGTACGCGTTTCTGGATGGGGGGGAATATGAATACGATTTCAGCGGTTCCGGATCCGACCTGATCGACCCAAAAATTCGCGCCACTTCGAGAAAATGAATTTCATGATAAAACTTCAATTTGAGGTGGTTGATGTTGGTTGTTCAATGAAAACTGATCATCAGGAGATTTGTCAATTTTATTATTACAAATACGATTGGAATAGAGACATAAACCTATAAATATTGAATCTACATAAAACAAAAAATAAATTAATGAAGTGAATAAATGGAAAGTTAATATATCCACAAGATAAATCAACAAAACGAAACAAATTATAATTATTGTTTATCATAGGCATTCTGGAAGGCATTGGTACTAGTAGAGTCGACTATGCTGTCAGGTAGACGATTCCACTCATGAAACACACCATTGGATAAAAACAACAAAACAAAATAAGTCATAATTATACATAGTTGATCAAAGGCATTCTGAGAGGCATTGGTACTAGTAGAGTCGACTATGCTGTCAGGTAGACGATTCCACTCATGAAACATTCCATTGGATAAAAACCATTGTCTCTCGGACGTTCGAAAAGTTTCTCTACCAAGCTTGAACGAAGGCCACAGGTTTAGAGGTACTCCTTACGTTTTGCCCGATCCAAGATCTCAGTTTACTTCTGGGAATGCAATGAAACGTCTGCGGGGGGTCTGATACCTTCATAATGAATTTTGTGATATCGCAGCGTAAGTTGGCAAATGTGACGGAATGGCTAGGAGAAGTATTTTAGCTTTTTCAGGATAGAAAATCTTCAAGAATATCTACAGGATGGTTTTTGTGATAACTTCTGTTCTCACAAGAAAAAAGAGTTCGCAATAATTGTGCTTTCTAGATACAATTCGCGTTTGATCGTACAATACGCCATGAAAAGTCTTTGACTCGTACAAATATATTAACAGTAGCTTCTTGTGGTCAAGAGAAAAACTTTTTTCCTCGCTTTTTTCCTATACTATTTTTTTCGATTCGGCCCTGATGAAAAATATGGCCATTTTAAGTTGTCATAATGAGCTGTGTCACCCCTGTAAAAGCAAAATTACCTTCAGAATAACTAGCTGAATCTGAATATCTGAGGATCTTTCAGATAGAGTTGTATTCAGCCAAAGTACTCAATCTTTCAAATTTCACAGATACTTTTTTATTTTTGAACATCAAATTCATTATACGAGAAAATATAAAGAATACTATTATTTTACAAAACGTTCAAATATTCACTAGATAGCATCCAACTTAGTTTCGGTGTTGGGTTCTTTGAATTTTTGGTATTTTCATGGTACGTTATGGTTATAATGAGAAAACTGGAAGATGTGGGAGATATATTGTGTTCGAAAAAGATTCATCGAATGAATGAAAATCTATATTCCGAAATTCATTTCATTCAATAAAAACCATAAAAAAATATCATTTTTTTATGGTTCTTCGACAGCCTGTATCTCTTAAACCGAGCCGATTCAGCAGAAATGGCAAATGAAAAAAGTGTTTTTGTGCTTTTGACTTCAAGAATGCACTGTTAATATATTCGTACGAGTCAAAGACTCACCCTTTATAATATGGGATGTTGTGTGTGGTCAGGTGTAATAAAATATAACACGGAATAATCATCACGATTCCAAAATCCAATACTGCAGTTCGTGCATTGGGAAGTTATCGTCCAATTACGCTATTATCTGTTTTGGGAAAACATCTTGAACAAATAATAAATAAACTTGTTCAAATGGAAATCAGCCACAAAATTCCAAACTATCAATTCGGATTTAAGGAAGGGAATTCAACCATTCATCCGTTAACTTTATTAACTTCGAATGTTCAGGTGAACCGTTTAATGGGAAATCACAGTGCTGCTTTATTCCTGGACATTACAAAAGCTTTTGATAGCATTTGGCATAGAGGTCTTCTATACAAACTTAAATTGTTGGAATGCCCAGCGTACTTAATCTGGCTCATAAGAGCCTACCTGATGAATCGCACCTTTCAGGTGAGAGTGAATGGCTGCTTATCAACATTATTTCACAGTGAACAGGGTGTTCCACAAGGCTCTCCACTTGCAACACTGCTTAGTAAGGTTTATTTGTTTGACATCTATAACCATAATCCCAAGCACTTTGACAAAAACCTGTATGTGCTGCAATTCGCTGACGACCACACACTCATTAGTCACAACAAAACTCTTGGAAAAACAATAGACAATCTACAGCTTCTACTAGATTCGACATTAACATGGTTCAACACATGGAGGCTACGTATAAACCCAGAAAAATCGCAGTTTGTCATATTTCATCACAACATTACTCCGAACTCGCCTAAACTGGTTCTGGCAAGCTCCAACATCGCTTGCAAAAATAGTGCCAAATACCTAGGTGTTGAGCTGGACCACAAATTGTCTCTGATGAACCACACAATACACAACAAGAAGAAATGTATCAACAGGAGCAAGCATTTTAGATCCTTAACCTACAAGGACAAAGGAATAAGCACCAAAACAGCGGCTCATATTTATAAAACAATATGCCGCCCTCTGTTGGAATACTGTCATCCAATCTACATCACCAGTAATAAAACTGTCAGGAAGATCCTTAGTACCGCAGAGACCACATCGCTCAGGGGAATCACTAAAATGAGACACCCCAGGAACTCCTTGTATAACCCTCCCAACAGTATGTTATACCGGGTGACTAAAATAATACCAATTGAAGAAAGAATAAAAATTCTCTGGAAAAAATTCGCGGTAAAGCAGAGTAACACTGATATATTGAAAACCTACTGCATTGAAAGAGATCCAAACAGAAGACCCAACAGAAAGACACCGCCGAACACCATATGGGAAGAACTCCAAAAGTTGTCCGCAACACCATAGTTCATAGTTCACTATTCATAAAAAACTAAATTTTTTTTTTTTTTTTTTTCCTGTTTTACATTTGTATGCAATTAATTTTTTTCAATATTTGTCAACATACCATATTTTATTTACAAAACTGGCTGAAGGACTTCGGTCGATGGCCTTTTGGATTGTTCCAATAAAGAACTGTTAATAATAATAATAATAAAATATTTCACTATGGTAATAGTCGCTCTTGGAATACACCTCAGAATATTTCATATCGAGGATGGGGCGTACTCAGAAAAATCAATACTGGTTCTGAATTGATGAGTCACTTGTGATAAATTTTTGATAAATTCTACTCCAAATCCTATTCGTTATCATAAGTTAAAGTACAACAGACAGACAGAAACTACACCAAAAAGGCATAATTCGTGAAGCCACGGGAAATAAAATTCGGACCTGGAGTACTACATTGTAATACAAATGTAACAAATTTCAGTAAACGCTTCCGGTCTTGACAGGGTGATTTGGCTAGGGTAGGTATGAGAAACTGAATCCAGAAGGAGTTCATTGGAAAGCATAGCTTGTCTCAAATCATTGTCATCAAGTTACAATGAACATTCAATTCAAAAAATTTGAATGACGTTGACGAATGTTTTTATTCGTCAGAAGCCTCGATAAGATGCTCATTTTTTTGCTGGGGAAGCTTTGGGTGAAGCCACTGTCAAAAATGTGTTTAACTGATCGGTTGTTTCAGTATGTTTCACGAAACACGCCACTGCTGGCCAAATTTCGTAGACTACGGTTTCCACATAGTGCCATCTAGCAATATGTAATATGTATTTCCACAATCAATTGCGAATTATTCATAGGAAACACAATCATAAATATACGACGATGTATTGCTATCTAGTTATCCTAGACCAGTTCCATGCATAACAAAAATATTGCGTCATCATAGCAACCGATAGCAAAGAACAATAACTCATTACAACTATCAGTGTGAAGTTTGAGGTTAAAAAAGTAAACCATAGTTACGCAATAAATTAAAAGAAAGAAATTGTGAAAATCGAAAAATTGGAGTATCGAGCCATCATCAAGTACCTGTATTTAAAGGGGTTAAGAGGTAAGCAGATTTACGAAGATATGCTCAATACCCTCGGTGATCAATGTCCTTCGTATGCGACCGTGAAAAATTGGACTGCAAGCTTCAAAAGAGGTTAATTTTCCTTTGAAGATGATGACCGAACGGAAAGACCAGTTTATGTGTCAGTCCCCGAAAACATCGATGCAGTTCATGATACGATTTCATCAGACCGTCGAATTGGGCCAAAACGGATATCTGAAGCACTGAATATTTCAAACGAACGCGTTCATCATACAGTTCACGTCAATTTGGACCTGAGAAAATTGCTACAAAATGGATCCCCAAATGTTTGAATGTTGACCAAAAGCGTGCAAGGTTAGAAGCATCGCGTTTGATCTGTGCTCGATTTGAAAACGATGTAGACTTCTTCATCCGAATTGTTACTATGGATGAGACTTGGGTACATTTCTACGATCCAGAAACAAAGCAACAATTGATGGAATGGCGACACTCTGGTTCTCCAAGACCTAAGAAGTTTCGTGTCCAAAAATCTGCTGGAAAATTTCTTGCTTCAGTTTTTTGGGATTGCCATGGAGTAATCATGATTGATTTTTTGGATAATGGTAGAACAATAACCGGAGCAGTTTTCGAAGTTCTTCAATAATCAATTCAGGCTGATCCGTTCACGACTCAAATCTCCGCAGGTTGAATGAACACCGACAACCCCGCAATTGACATCGAACGCATCGGACACGCTCCACTAGAACCGGATCCGGTCCCCGTTTGCGAGGGAGTCTTCCCGCGAGAAATCGGTAATTTTAATTGATTCATTAGGATTCCATATCTGCTCTCGGTGATACGCATCGATAGAGAACTCGCCAATTATACACAGACGTTGTACGTCTTGAGCGTAATTCAATAATTGCCACCTAATGAATAGTTTGCCGGTCTCGAAATGGGTTCGCTAACGAAAACAAATCGAACTGGAATCGTTTAATCATCGGGAAATGGTACTAAGTACTCGCGGTACTCGATTATTAGTACTCGGCGGCTGATCGAGATGTATAAGAGCGTACCTGAATAATACATATATCTTGTGTCGGCCCCTAATGGTTCCGCAATTTCATCCGGATTTTTAGCCGGCCGTCCGTATGACCTAGCGTTCGTGCGGGAGGATGGCGCGTGCCTCGGGGTTGGAATGTGAGGATGACAGGGCGCCGAGCCGCCGAGGCAACGTCCCGGTTATCTGCCCAGCACGAAATGTGTTCATCAAACTCAAGTATGAAGTGTTGGATGAAGATTCAGATTTGATGGAGGCCTGTTTAACCTGAAGCGCCTCAGAGCCAAAACCCTGGTAAGTCCGCCAGAAAACCTTCAAACAGATGTCGGCCTGGTGGATTAGAAGCTAGAACAAGTGGAGCAGTTCAAATATTTGAAAAGCTTCATAAATAGTAGTGCTAACCTAGACACGGAAATGTACAACCGTATCAATTCGGCATCACGAGCATTCTGGAAGCTAAAGGTCAGAGTGTTTCAAAATCACGACCTCAATCTGAAGATCAAGACAGCTGTTTACAAAGCAGTGGTCCTCCCAACGCTTCTTTACGGAAGCGAAAGCTGGACGCCCTACAGGCGACATATTAAACAGCTTGAACAAACGCAACAACGTCATCTAAGACAAATAATGCACATCAGATGTTCCACAAAGTTTCAAATGCAGAAGTCTTGCATCGCGCGAGTTGTATAACAATTGAGACTCTAGTAACGAAAGCCCGATTCAGTTGGAGCGGCCACATTCTGAGGTTGCAAGACACAAGACTCCCTAAATGGCTCTGTATGGTGAATTCACAGAGGGAGCTCGGAGACCAGGAGGCCAGTATAAGCGGTTCAAGGAATATACTGCATTAATCCCTAAAATCAGTTAAGGCCAATCATAACTGGGAACAACTAGCGTTGACAGATTACAGTGGAGGTCTTTGGTACCCAGTTATAATGGAGACTCGAGAAGAATACAGCGGCGGCCAAATCTGGTTGGTGACTATCCATGCCCGGAGTGCGAAAGGATGTGTAGGTCACGGTTGGGTCTGTTCAGTCACAGGAGGGCACACATTCGCAAGTAGCCCTAAGAATGATAGTGATAATTTGTAAAACGTAGCGAGTTTCAGTTGAAGAAACCTTACGAAGGTATTCTGTCTCTGTTTTGGTCACTATAGGAAAATAATTGATTCTTCAAAAATCTTGTAACTTATCCCACTATCATCGTACTCTAATGTCATTGTTTTGTGGAACTTCTTACTCGGTCTACTGAATTAGGCCCCATAATTACACAGTGATTAGGATAACATTAAGAAGCCATTTACCTACAGTAAAATTCTGATGCCGTTTGGGGTCTTACTTTATCAGTCTACAGAAGGTATTCTGTCTCTGTTTTGGTCACTATAGGAAAATAATTGATTCTTCAAAAATCTTGTAACTTATCCCACTATCATCGTACTCTAATGTCATTGTTTTGTGGAACTTCTTACTCGGTCTACTGAATTAGGCCCCATAATTACACAGTGATTAGGATAACATCAAGAAGCCATTTACCTACAGTAAAATTCTGATGCCGTTTGGGGTCTTACTTTATCAGTCTACAGCTGCCAGTTAATAACGTCGAAAAATATCGAGAATCATTCAATGAACCAGAAAATATTGTTTATAACCTACCGCTTCGTTTGAGCTATATCACTATAAAATGCAAGTCGCTACATAGAGATTTCGAAAAATTCTTGTCAGTCAGGAAAGGAACCAAACGAAAGTCAAATAATCAGAGAGTGCCTAGGTAACAATTCAAAGTACAAACCCTAGAGCCATATCAGAAAAAAACACAAAGAGCCCGAGAAAATTGATATTTTCCACTTATAACCGAACGCAAATGTGACCAAATTCATGTCAATATCTAAAACAAATAATGCACATCAGATGGTTCCACAAAGTTTCAAATTCAGAAGTCTTGCAGCGCACGAGTTGTATAACAATTGAGACTCAAGTAACGAGCGCCCGACTCAGTTGGAGCGGCCACATTCTGAAGATGCAAGACACAATAATCCCCAAAATGGTTCTTTATGGTAAATTCACAGAGGAGGCCAGTATAAGTGGTTTGAGGATATACTGCATCGATACTTAAAATCAGGTAATGCCAATCATAACTGGGAACAACTAGCGTTAGACAGTGGAGGTATTTGGTCCACAGCTATAATGGTGACTCGAGAAGAATACAGCGGCGGCTAGATATGGTTGGTGACTATCCATGCCCAGAGTGTGAAAGAATCTGTAAGTCACGGTTGGGTCTCCTCAGTCACAGTCAATTTTGGTATTTTTATGGAATGGTCATAAAGAGAAAAAGGAAGACGAAGGTTATATCTTGTGTTCGAAAAAAATTCATCAAATTAATGAAGAGTTAGAAATGAAAATAAATTTTTTCATGGTTTTTCAACAGCCTGTATCTTCCAAACTGAGCCGATTCTAATCCACTGTTTAAACATTTGAACGAGTCGAAGACTCACACTGTATATGACATCGAGAACTTTTTCGATGTTTTCATTATTTTCAAAATGGTTGCTAACCGTTTTTATAGACTCAGTGTCAGCCATAAAATCGCGACTAGTTTACGTTGAATCAATATTTTCTCTCATCTATTGGTTATGTGTTATAGAAACTAAGTTCACCAAAATCTGACATATTTGACGGCTGTTGTGTAAGGACAACAAAGAAATTTATGAAGCAACGTTTGAAATTGCTCGATGCCGAAGCATTTGGCTTATTCTTTCCTTCATCTTCAGATTGATTTTTTTCACCAGAATAAATTTTCCAAACTAGTGGCCCAACCTTCAACTTTCAAGAGTAAACGTTCTGACGTGAAAAACCAACAATTAAATTAATTGCCAGAAATCTCATCTCTTCATACTGTGTGAATTCGATTGACAACAATAGACACTAAATAATTCGGAATGCGAATGACTCCGGTCTTCAGGATAATTTCAGAGTGGGAAGAATGCGCTATAAATCACTGACTTGTTTCCATCTGGCTGATTTTTCGGAGAAAACATGAAAGATTGGGCGGTAACGAGACATCCGATGACATTTAGTTTAGCCTTGACTCCGCTTCCTTTTCCGGACTATACATTTTCCTACAATTTTATGGAGAACACATGCAATACTTCTGAATATACAAGGCCAATAGCTGCGTTAATGAAAATATCAACAAGATTTGAGATTCTTATTTTATCACAATGTTCTTCTTGTTCAAGAACCCTCCAACAATAATCGTAAAAATGGAATGAAGTAGGGTAACAATAATAGCACTTTGTCAACATTTGTCTCAATTTTCTACACTTTCTTTAGCCTACATCGGACGATACAATATTTTTTCAAGTTCCTGATGCAACTAATCAGATAGATTCGGAAGTGGGACTGAACCATTAATTGTCCAGCCGTATGTTTATGTTTTGTTTAGTTTTTTCGATGCCGGAGTCACCTTCCACAGTCCCGTACTTGAAATTTAATGAAATTCTGTCAAACTTCTCTAGAGTTGTAGCTCAGCCATCTTGAATACTTCATATAGATAATTTCTGCTGAAACGACCTAAATTAATGACTTCTACCGTCTGTCCAATAAAACACTCTGTTTATTTGGAGAATCATACTAATCTAGAAATAATTTCGAGCATGGATATTGAGTGTGTGATAAAAATAGTGCATTAATTCAGATATGTATATGGCAACATCCCATGTCCTACAATGTCGAGTTACGTATATAAACATTAGGAAACGTGGGAAATTCATAGATTGAACTGACAAGTGGCATATGACATATGACACTTTATGTCAAAAACGAACCAGATGAACGATGGAATTACGAATCTCTCCTAATGGTTCTCTCATCACGAGCAGAATCATCTAATATAACACGAAATTGAAAACCGTAATCTCCTCCAGCCTCTAGGGAGTGTTTTTCTCGCACGCCTACAATTACGTCAGATATGTCGATAAATCTGCGGAATTCGCATACCCCGGGCTTGGCGACCATTATAATATCTCGCATAACTCCCCGATTATACCCGATGACCCTTCGCGTCCACACATGGATATCGCCGATCGGCGGATCATTTTTTGCGGTCCGCGAATCGGGAAGAAGAAGAAAAGGTTCGGTCGCAGAAGAAGAAGAAAAGGGAGCGAGGTTCGCGACCGGCGAGTTAATTATTTCCTTGTGCCAATATGGCTGTTGACCTCCTGGGGCGTAATCACTGCCGAGCACCAGGACTCCTCAATTCCGAATGCAATAATTAACAATGGCCGTTGATTTCGTCTGTTTTCGTACGACGTACAACTTAATCATCTTAGAGGCTGCGGCCGCTTGGTCATAGAGCACGTCGGGTTATTAGGTGTTCTAGGACGGTGTTGCCACACTGCGACTCTTACTTTTTACGCCTTTTTTCAGGATTAATTGATCATTTGGACATTCAGGCACTTGGAAGGAGCTTGAGTATATAGAGGTTTTTGAGGAAATCAGTGGACTGTGAAGCTGTTCCGACATGTTGGATGAATTTTAAGTTGGATTTGTCTTCTCCAACGCTCCAGTACCTTCGAGTTCCTTTTCAAGTGTACATTTCGATCAAATAGACCAAGCTTATGTAATGTCAAAGAGAATTTCGTCAGCTTTGGACGATGTCTGGAAGTTTTTCCTCTCTGATGCATATCATCGGCCTTAAAGTTGTTTTTCCATTTTTCACCCCAACACTCTTTCTGATTCGCATCACTGACCTTTTGTACCCAACGTAAAACCTCATTCACCCCTCGGTCTCCATTCATCATCAAGAGGCAAGCTTAGCAGAAACCTTAACTTCAACAACTAGCTAAGGCTCCTAGAACTTAGTGAACTTGGGGCAAACACACAGACTACAAAAAATATCACACAGCAACAATCGTTTGATTCCTCTGTCGCATCGCTGTGGTCAGCTATATTCGATCTCTCACTCTTCTATAGACATCTCTGTGGCCTATAATCTTTGGAGTTTCCTTTGTTCAACATCAAGGGACAAGCTTAGCAGAGATCTCAATTTCATAACTAGCTAAGGCTCCTAGAACTTCGCCAACTTGAATCAAAGACAAACTACAAAGAATATCACACTCCAACAAGCGTTTCATTCTTCTGTCACGTCGCTGTGGTCAGCTTTATTCGATCTGTCACTCTTCTATAGACATCTCTATGGCCAATGCTTTTTGGAGCTTCCTTTGTTATGACCTGGCTATGAAGACCTGCCAAAAAAAGTTACCTAACCCCTAAATTCCATCCAGGTTCGAACTAGCTCTATACAACTGCGCATTCATTCTTAGAGGGCATCCATACTGCAGAACTTTCTATCTTATTGATCTAGGTTTGGTTATGTTAAGTTAGGTTAGGGTAGTTACTCCCCGTATTCAGATGTAATCTGCAGGAATCGTTTCTTGACAAGCAGCATTGCTTAGTCCGCTCCAGTTGAACCGGGACATCTGTTAGAAGCAGTAAGAAGATATTATTTCTTCCAAGTTCAGATTCTCAGATCACATAGGAAATAACTCAGTTCCTTTTCCGTTGATGCTCGCAAAGCCCGCAGAAACTCAAGCTCCAAGATGATGCCCCCTTCCGGGCCCTGTACTTTCCCCGAGCCCCCACGGTAATGGGAGGCATCGTCCGAAATGGCAACGCCGCCGACGACGTCTCCGTTAGTACTGTACAAGCAATTACTGCCTAAACATATGCGCTACGAGTGAGAATAAAACAACAATGTTGATTGTTCCCAGTCGCTCGGGGTACATAATAAATGCAACAAATCCGAGGAATCCTGAGTTATGGCGATACACAGCACGGGCCACGGCTGAAAAACTGGCCAATTAACGTTCTCGAAGGCATCGCTCGGATTTACGACCGTAGGAACAGGAATTCCGGACTGGCTGTATATCGCCCGAATTGGCTGCAGCTCCGGGATCAGCTGATATATTCGACGGGATGAATCGTCACGCCAAGAATCGCCTGTATGAAATTTCAAGATGGCGCAGCTATCATCTCCCCAAGTCGAATGCGATATCTTGAGGTTTAGAGTACGGGTCGAAAGTTTCAAGATCGCTATCAACTGATCAAACCTGATCGGTGACCAATTCATGATTTATTTATTTATTTATTTAACAACAGTAACGAGTAGAGGACAAACCTATACACTCGATTCACAAAGTCTGGAAAAATAAACATCTAATGCGTACAAACGGGCGCGGGTAAATAGAGTCTAGGATCAAACAAAGCTACCTTAAAACCGCAGCATGAACACAACACTCGAATGCACCCGCCACAGCACAGTCCGCACACCGACAGCACACCAGAGGTCCCTCACCGAGAGGACCTCCACCTATCGTAATTGTTCTTGAAGGAGTTTATTGATGATGACTGAACAACCTCCCCGGGCAATCGGTCAACATGATTGTTGTGTTTTTTCCGACAAAAATGCAGAAGTTACAATTCTGTTATTCGAAGGAATTGTATTCATAAAAGTTCAACCGAGAGCTCTTGAAAAAGAAACAACTGTGGCAACAACGCAATAAATAACGGAAGAACCTAATCGTACACGAGAGTAAAAGAGAAGCCAATGCGCAGGTCAGCAGAAGTCAGTCGTTACGACCTGCGCAAAGGTGGGCTTTTGAAGCAAGCATCAGCAGCGTCAACGACGCCGTGTTAGGCGTTAGTAACACAGCGGCAGAGCGGCTGTTTAATGCATCATGCTAATATATGGATTGCCATTGGAATTCACCGTCACTAATCCGCTTTACTGACATCTACGTGTACTTTGAGGTCATTTGAAATTTTATTTCGTGAAATAGAAGCTTTCATGAGGTTGAATTTCTTTTGATAAAGGTGACAAAAGCCTCTGAACCTTTCATTGTCAGCATTTAAATGTCCTTCTATTGAACTATTGTAGTGGCCTTTCTATTTTCGGCTTTTAAAATGAAACAGTGCGAGTGTTTCTCATACATATTTTTGTTAGAACCCCCTGCTGAATTGCAGCCCCCTGAAGATGGCACCTGAAAAGTTGTTTTTGAATTTAATTGGATTGGAAACCAGAAAAGTGACAAATATCTCATTGGAAATCGAAGCGCAGCATACTAGCTTGAATTTAAATCAGAGGAAAAATAAAATAATTAAACACATTCACATAACACTCAACACAAGATCAAAAAATTAGTATTGTCGGTGTTCTTTATATATTTTTAAACGTTTCGCTTTGAAATAATAGTTTTATTTTTCATTCAAATCAGTCATGTTGTATCTTAGGCTCATTTGAGAGGATTTGAGGCTGTAAGAGTTCATCAATAGGTACAACACGGAGAGAGAGAGAGATGCTCTTACTTTCTAGTGTAATTGAAAAAAGTTCAGAGAGTATTGAATGAATTGTTAAATTTGCCACGCACAAGGTCATGGTTGGGCATAATTATTTGCAGCTTCTCCACACACGAAAAGGTACAAGGTCAAACGTATACATTTCAATCGTACACACAAGATTCTTCTGAGCGCACTCAGATACCGAAAGATTCATAAAAGAAGAAAATGAAATGAAAGAACGAAAAAAACTAATTTTGAGCTAAGGAGGTTAATGACGCTGCAATTGCTCCGATACCCGACGATCAACCACAAGAATCTCCCCAGCAGATCCGGTTTCACGAAACTTCATTTGCTCCGTATGTTTTTTCCTTCTGCGATCGATCGCCGGGTTACACCAACCCAACGGACGGACTTGTAATCTGGTGCAGAGCACGTTCGCTTTTCCCAAGAACGGAGCGAGAACGCGTTAACCAAGACAATGCCTTGTGTACCCGCAGTTATTTCCAATCCTTTCCTTAATGCTCGTCGATATTGAATTTTGTCACGTGCCCGAAAGATTCGAATTTTCGGCCCCTATGTTGTTTTGCTGCTTTTAGGCGACGAAAAAGGGGGATGAGCAGCGTGGACAAGAGCGAATGTAGAGAGGATTAGTTGGCAATTTTTGGTGTGGAATCTCACATTTTTGATTTGAGGATGCGAAGATATACGAGGATGTATTGATATCTAGTTAGCCTAGACCAGTTCCAAGCATAAAAAAATATGTATTGCGTTACCATAGCAACGAACAATAACTCATTAGAAGTGTCAGTGTGAAGTTTGAGGTCAAAAAAGTAAACCAGAGTTACGCAATAAATTTAAAGAAAGAAGATGTCCACCGAAATTGTGAAAATCGAAAAATTGCAGTATCGAGCCGTCATCAAGTACCTGTATTTAAAAGGGTTAAGAGGTAAGCAGATTTACGAAGATATGCTTAATAACCTTGGTGATCAATGTCCTTCGTATGCGTCTGTGAAAAATTGGACTGCAAGATTCAAAAGAGGTGAATTTTCCATTGAAGATGATGACGGATCTGGAAGGTCAGTTTCTGTGTCAGTCCCCGAAAATATCGATGCAGTTCATGACATGATTTCATCAGACAGTCGAATTGGGCTGAAATGGATATCTGAAGCACTGAATATTTCATACGAATGCGTTCATCATATAGTCAATTTGGACATGAGAAAAATTGCTGCAAAATGGATCCCCGAATGTTTTAATGTTGACGAAAAGCGTGCAAGAGTAGAAGCATCGCATTTGATCTGTGCTCGATTTGAAAACGATGTAGACTTCTTGAACCGAATTGTTACTATGGATGGGACTTGTGTACATTTCTACGATCCGGAAAAAAAGTAACAATCGATGGAATGTCGACACTCTGGTTCTCCAAGACCTAAGAAGTTTCGTGTCCAAGAATCTGCTGGAAAAGTTCTTGCTTCATTATTTTGAGATTGCCATGGAGTAATCATTGTTGATTTTTTGGATAAGGGTGGAACAATAACTGGAGAATTCACATTACGGACCACTCTACAGGAAAAAATTAAAGAGAAAAAGACGCGGAAAGCTATCCAAAGGTGTTTTGTTTTTGCAGGAAAACGCCCCTGCACACAAATCTCATGTTGCCATGCAAAAATTCGTGATTTACGGTTTGAATTACTAGGACAACACCCTTATTCACCAGATTTGGCTCTATCTGACTATCATCTCTCTCCTCAACTAAAAAAAAAATTAAAAGATCGTAAATTTTCTTCCAACGAGGAAGTAATAAAAGCTGTGGAGGTCTGATTTGCAGAGCAAGAAGAAAAATTTTTCTGAAAGGTCTAGAGATGTTGCAGGTTCGCTGTAATAAATGTATCCAATCAAGAGGAGAATATGTAGAGTAATAATATATTTTAACCTTGGAATTTTGTTTGGTTCTATAGTAGGCTAGTAATTTTTCAATATATCCTCGTATTACTCCCCCTTAATATACAGAGTATGAAATAAGCGTTCAGTTTCAGCCTCGGAATTCTCAGTCCCGTAATTCTTCTCGCACGCATCTTCACGTATACCGTACCGGTGATGTCACAGCGATCGTTTCACGCGGAAAAATCGCCCGGTCTCCCGCATTCCGATACGAGCGGGCCAAGAACCGATCGCTGGGTGACGCCGGAATAACAACGACTTTCACACGCGCATCTGCAATGCAAATCGCGTCTCTTTCGGTCGCTACTCCTCCGTCTTCTCGTTGTTCGCAATATTTTGGTCATTGTTCTGCGCGTCGATCTTCCGGAATTAATAAGCCGACGGGATGATCGAGCGAGACGATGAGAACGGGAGCTCGCACGAAATTAATGATGTCGCCGAAATTGGATTCGCCGACGTTGCGTATCCAGATTGATGATTTCGGGCGTTTCTTGACGGCCAAGATGGAAGATGATTTAGGGGATGAAGTCGGTTATATAGAATTCTCATCAGAGGAGTGGAAAGCAGTGCAGCCACCGAAGCGACAGTATTTCTCGTTTTCCCAATAGCAAGTTATAGTTTGGTAAGGGGGTTACCTTCCTCTGCGACCTCAAGGTCTATTGTGTCACTTATCAGAGCTATTCTCACAACTGTGCCATCTTCAGATCACCCTCCAGCTCCAGAGTATCTGAGAAAGCTTCAAGGTGGACAAGTCCTCTTTCCTCCTTTATTTTATTTTTCAAGGCATGCCTCGCGCTGCCTTCTAATGGCGAGATCAGGTTAACAGGTGTTTGCTCCTCTTCCCCACAGAATCAACACTAGTCAGTTTCTGACAAGCCTACGAGCATATATTGAAAAATTCTTAGCCGACTATAGAACCAAACAAAATTTCAATGTCAAAATATTTTATTTCTCAACATATTCTCCTCTTAATTGGATATATTTCTTACAGCGAACCTGCGAAGTTTCTAGACCTTTAAAAAAAATGATTCTTCTTGCTCTGCAAACCAGACCTCCACAGCTTTTATTACCTCCTCGTTGAAACAAAATTTACGACCTTTTAAACTTTTTTCAGTTGAGAAAAGAGGTGATCGTCGGAGGGAGCCAAATCTGGTGAATAAGGGGGGTGTTCTAGTAATTCAGACCCTAAATTTGTGTGCAGAGGCGTTGTACTGCAAAAACAAAACACTTTTAGACAGCTTTCCGCGTCTTTTCACTTTAATTTTTTCCCGTAGAATGGTCAGTACTGTCGAATAGTAATCTCCGGTTATTATTCTATCCTTATCCAAAAAATCAATTATGATTACTCCATGGCAATCCCAAAAAACTGAAGCAACAACTTTTCCAGCAGATTTTTGGACACGAAACTTCTTAGGTCTTGGAGAACCGGAGTGTCGCCATTCCATCGATTGTTGCTTTGTTTCTGGATCGTAGAAATGTACCCAAGTCTCATCCATAGTAACAATTCGGTTTAAGAAGTCTACATCGTTTTCAAATCGAGCACAGATCGAACTAGATGCTTCTACACATACACGTTTTTGGTCAACATTCAAACATTTGGGGATCCATTTTGCAGCAATTTTTCTCATGTCCAAATTGACGTGAACTATATGATGAACGCGTTCGTATGAAATATTTAGTGATTCAGATATCCGTTCTAGCCCAATTCGACGGTCTGATAAAATCATCTCATGAACTGCATCGATATTTTCGGGGACTGACACAGAAACTGGCCTTCCCGGTCGGTCATCATCTTCAATGGAAAATTTATCTCTTTTGAAGCTTGCAGTCCAATTTTTCACGGTCGCATACGAAAGCCATTGATCACCAAGAGTATTAAGCATATCTTGTTGGAAACAATCATAGAATGCCACTGTATTACTATAAAAAAAGTGACCCAATAATGTTTTCATTTCAACATCTTAGCTCAAACAGAAACGGAGATAAGGACCAAATGGCAGAAAACTCTGTTGAATCATTGGGAAGTGGTGGAATTCATTAATTTCAACACTGTATTATTTTGAATAATAGAATATTTTTTGCAATCCACTGTCTGCCATCCAGGGTTTTCCCTGAACTTGCTGTAGTCCACCAGATGAATTCTGATGGTACAAAAATCGAACGCGCTCATTTTCATCCGACGTTAATGTTCGAGAAGACGCAGCAAAAAGCGACCTTAATCGCCTGAAAAGGCCTAAAATCAGTCTCACTGACTTGGAGGACCAATCTTGGGAATCTCTCGGACGAGAGTCGAAATGAAACGCCGAACGGCATAAAGAAAAACTATTCTTCCACTGATTTGTACGGAGAATCTGTTCGGACCACAGAGGGTGAAAAAATGATAATCCTACATTATGTCCGTCCGTGCGTAACGGAACACAGAGGTTTTTACGTAAGAGAGCGGTCATTAGGCTGCGCATTTATTCAAGATGATGCTCGTGAGTTGAGTACTTCATCATTGTGTGAATGATAGAAGTATACGTTGTGGCGACAATGCCATTTGTTTTGACGTACCTAACGTCTTATGCGGTGTTGGACGGTTGTCGAATACTCAGAGAGTATACTTAATAAGTGCATACAACAGTAGAATTACGAGATTTTCGTAAAGTTCTAGAGATACTGAGTGTTTGAAATAAACTAAGCACAAATGAAGTGGGAAAGCTTCAATATCATCAAAATTATGTCGAAATTATGGCTAGACAAACTTGAGCCATTTTTTTAGGTGTCCCACTTCATTTGCTGCTTAGTTCAGGAGGAGCGCCCTCAAAAGTAGCGTAGCACTGACATGGCACATACATAACAAAGGCGATGCATAATTTTCAGATATCGCACATCTGTCTGAAGTGTCAGTTCGTGAAATATGTCGTTCTCAGTTCAACTCTGAAAAATATGCATCGCCTTTGTCATGTATGTGCCCTGTCATTGCTACGCTACTTTGGTGGTTGCTCCAACTTAGTATGATGCTAGTCTATTGTTTTGATAATTTGCGCCACTGTCCATATCTTAAAAATATGGTTTTCTCCATTGATGCCAAAGTTACTCTAGAATATGGACGGATCTCAAAAGCTGAACATCATCCTAATAGACTGAACTTTTTGCACGACACTTCCGTTTCGAGATACCATCTCATCTGGCAAGTGTTCGAAATTACGAACGTGCTTTCATCTTTCATCCTGCCTAATAAGAAGTATATTCATAATTAAGATATCGGTACAATCAACTCTCAATTTCCATAATCCTTCTTCCATATACATATACGTTTTTGATCATCATACGCATAAAAGTGTACTTCTGGGTTTTTGCGTTTCCTCTCTGGCAAACTGATGCGCACCGCCTCAGTCTCTTGAAGAAAGTGAATACATTTTACGCTCATTAGATCTTCAATTACATATAGAAATCATTTACCAGACTGCTTATGCACTATACGTATGCGTTCTGGATACGTTCAGCTTCCGAAGTCGATATTATTTCATCATTTACTTGATTATACGTGTGCTGCGTTCATTTATGGACAATTAGCAGCACTGGTATTGCCAGCATCCAAAGATTATACAGTGGAAAGATAGGAAACGCCCTCATATCTCTAGTACTGAAAACCGACAACATTTTGGCCAGTGAAAACACATTTGACCATGAGATGGCGCTGAAAACGTAGTGTTTAATAAGAGTTTTCTGTTTAATAATTGAGGGGCGCGAAATTCGAATTATATTCCTTGTATTGGGTTTCCATATCCTTGTTGAGATCAGAAAACAAACATCTTGAGCGACACAACAAAAGTATGGTTTTGTTTTGTGATCAGGATGTTAGTTCTCATCTGGACATTATTTGGAATCAATTGATATCAATGAAATAGACTGTCTGATGTGCTATATTTTCATTTGCAATTTATGAAATGTTCACAAAAATTTGAAATCATAGACAACGAATGGAGCTCTGACTAGGACTCGAAAGTATATGGTGATCTGCTATACGTAGCTGTTATTTCTGTGCAATACTTGTTTTGAATCAATAAACCTAGTTGAATTTTTACAATTTATATCTGAAGCTAATATGAACCCATATTCAATATACTATCATACCATACACATCTCAGTTACTTGCATATTATTTACAGAACCTCAATTAAAAGACCTTACAGAATTGTACCATACCTGTATGTTAGCCTGTCAGTAAAGTTTCTTCATGCTTTTTTTATGATTTTTTTGTGGTATGGTTTATGAAGCAATATACAAATTGATTAATGAATAAAAAAAACACTCACAGCAGATTTCATAAAAGTTTGACTCTGCAAACAACAATTGGACAGTCACTCCTAAATCGAAATCAATAAAACCTTTCATTTCTGAATATATTGAAGGAGTAGCAATTGGGAATCTTCGCATAGACGTATAAGAGTCATAAATGCCCTTAAATGGTCCTTCATGCAAGGAGCATCATAGAAAAATCTACGTGGATGGACAGTTCTCAATTGACTTGCAATGTTCACTGCCCATGGTGTAGTCAGTAGTGTTTGCAGTACTTTACGCTCTGAAAATTTTATCCACTTCGGAGAATTGAAAATGAAAATCAATGAATGATGGAGTCACATGTTTCCACTTTCAATATCTACATTTCCATTTCCTCTAGTAAAGTAAAAAACTTAATTTAGGAAAATCCATTTTATTTGACCCAAAGTTCTTCATTATGCGATAATTTACTAATGATATCAAGAGGTTTTCACCAAGAAATTAGACAAAAAAATTAATAATCAGCAAGAACGAGCTAGATAAACAAAAGACGGAACGAGAATAAAAACATTCGAAACCTCTTCGATCAAAATTGCCATCTGAGATCTTATAAAATTTCATATGTTTCTGCAATGGTCCTAGAATTAATATTTTAACCAGTCTTAGGGTCTCAGAAACACATTTGAATCACAGATGTCGATTACATCACTAAGTCGCTCCGTTTCCCATCTTTATACTCTATAATCCTTGCTAGCATCGATGCAGTTGTACCATTTGACATTTTGGCAGTAAATTCTCATATAGCATCTGCGCCTCCAGGTCCAGAACAACATAGAGAAGTCTGGATCTGGAGGATCTGGATCTGGAGGATAGAACTATCCTCCTGCCCACAGAAAAATTGCGCTGTGCTTCTTGCTTTGGCAGAGCTTCAAGTCACTGGATTCTACACCCAGATTATTGTCTCAGATATTAACTCTAAATACATAAACAGCAAACCCTGCACGAATTAAAACCAGACGTTTGTACTCAGTCGAACTAATTAACGTTCCCTGACAAGTTGGAACAAAACTCAACTTTGGTGGGAAACGGTCATGTTCCGACAGGCCGTGTTTTCAGGAACTTCCATAATAATACCGAGTAGATCCGGATATTTTATTCATAGCGTTGACCCCGGCTTAACTGCGTACACACGTGGCGCTAGCAATTATCTCTTGGGCTTGTGTTATTTTGCATTAAGCATAACAATGTTACGCGCTGATGAACATCTGAAAATGAGAGTTGAACCATCTGGCTGGGCAGCTATACGGTCATTTCTATTACGAATCTCTGCGTCTATGATACGGCCGTCAATTCTAAATAACACAGAGCGCTAGGTGCGCTGTATAATAAAGGTATTTGAGTAATGTTTCATTTGAATATGTTTACCAACGGTTTAGCATCCATAAGTCGATGTTCCTTGTGAAGGTTTAGGGGAGTTACCGAGGTGCACACGCGGAAAATGATACAGGGTAGTGTGGTTCAAGATGGACGACTCGAGAAACAATCGCTTATACGATTTTTCATGCTGGGTTAAGTGAAACGCCGCTGTATGTTTCTCAGTGGTTGAATACCGGTCGCATATTCGATAAATGAGGAATTAAGTGTGGATTTTTGCAGAGTCACTAAGAACTAAGACCAAGCAAAGAAACTAATGTAATTGGCAGATCACGTGTACGCTTTCTATCAGTTGGACTGGATTTTTCTGCGGTCTCAGTTCTGAGTTAGCCTACATACACCCACCATGAGATTGCTCTAGATCTTCATTTTTGCCACTATCGATCGTTCAGACTCTTTTGTGCTCGACTAGGTGTGACAACGACCGAAAATGCTGGATTTGAAAAGATGATCGCCCGGAAGCCATTATGGAAACGTTGCACCTATAGATGATCACTATTTGGTGTGCTTTATGAGCTAGAGGAATCATGGACCAGAACGTTACGGTCAGTGGAAAGCGTTATAGATCCAAGATCCCAACTGAATCCTTGGGAAGTTGCACTGGCTTCAACTACTATGTGCAATAAGTCAACGAATGCTCTACACGCTACACAATTTTCATTTTGGAAGGTTTTATGGGGTGCAATTGGTCATCGAATCATCAACTCTCGTGAAACCTTGAAACAACTCCTTTAGTTTCAGATCCTTTCATCATTGCAAATAGTGATAGTACCGCTAAAATAAGGATGAAATTGAAGGTGACCCTCTTCTTTGGCATCTATTACCGATGAAGAATGCTACCTGTGGAATTTCGAAGAATACTCCACGAAATATGGCAGATTCAAGAAATGCTGATTAACACGCGGTCGTGTTTTTGCAATGATATCTTAGTGGGAGCGCTCACCAAAGTAGCGTAGCACTGGCATGGCACATACATGACAAAAGCGATTCATAATTTTCAGATCTGAAAATTATAGTTTCAACGTTATTTATTTTGAGTTCATTGTCAGGCAACAATTTTTTCTAGTTAATTTGCTCCTGACAAATTAGTGCAAGAATTCACGCAGGAGCAAATCGTTGATTTCATTTTTAATTGATTTTGTTTCAGAGATTGGGAGTGAAAGCCCTAAAAGGTTTGTGAAGAGAAAATTTTATTGTTATGGTTTTATAGTGGATCAAGAACATAACTCATTGATTGAGACCACGTAAATTCAAGGCGCATCTTTCGGAAGCTCTATTTAGGGTGAGTCTTTGACTCATACAAATATTTAGACAGTAGATGCTTGAGGTCAAAAGACATACTTTTTTTACCATTTTTTTCGATTCGGCCCTAATAAAAAAATAGAGCCATTTCAAGTTTTCATAATGAGCTATGCCATACCTGGAGAAACAGAATTCCTTTTAGAATAACAACCTTTGACAATACACATCTGTGAATCTTTCAAACATAGTTGCATTCAGCCAAAATATCCATTTTTCAGAATATCATAAGGTCCTTTCGTTTGCATAGAAAATGTAGCACTTTTCTACACTCGATTTAGTATTCGTTTGCTGATTGAATTTACACTAGTCTAGAGGAGATGTTGTTTATCTACATCTCCTTTTGGCTATGTGTAGATAAACTACACTTCCTCTGCACTGGTATGAATCAAATCGAGTGCAGAAAAGTGCTACACTTTTCATGCAAAAGAAAGGACCTATAATGTATATTTTTGAACGTCGAATTATACGAAAACGGCGCATAATACGAGAAAATAAGAGGAATAGTTTTATTTTGCAAAACGTTCGAATATTAATGACACAACGTCAAACTTAGTCCCAAGAGTTGGATTCTTTGAATTTTTGGTATTTTCATGCTAGGCAATGATCATAATGAGAAAACTGGAAGACGTGGTAGATATCTTGTGTTCCAAAAATATTCATCAAATAAATGTGAAACTATATCCTGAAATTCATTTCATTCGATGAAACCGTTCGTGAGAGAGAACTGAAAATAACATTTCTTCATGGTTTTTTCAACAGCCTGTATCTTTCAAACCGAGACGATTGGAAAAAAAAAGTGTTTCTTTCGACCCAAAAAATCTACTTTTGAGATATTTGTATACGAGTCAAATTCATACCCTGTATAAACAGATACTGGTCCAAAAAAAAATTATGTGAGACTCACACTAATATATTCACCCCTTAAACTTTTTGGCAACTATTCGTTTTCACCCTGCCTTCAAAATTTTAGAAGTACTTAGACAACTCATATCTCAGTAGAACTCAAATTTCATTTAATTTTAAGTTAAGTGGATTCTAAGTATTCCCCATTCCCATTAAAAAACAGGACCAGAATTGCTAGATCTTTCTCGGTATGCTGAGTATTTCACATCAACTAAAAATTGAAATAAGTATGAATGTCGTCCTGCATTATGAGTGCTTTTAAAACACGAAACTTCTCATTTATTAATATTCAATTAAGAGAGCTCAATTCATCTTATGAGGTCTTAATGTCAAAATCATCATAAAGACGGCAGTTTTAATAATTCTGACATTTCAACTGTCAGTTAAAACCGCATTTCATCAAATATGAATGTAGCTTGATTAAGATAGCACGTCATCAAACATCTTTCTCCTAATTCTTCATCGTTATTTCGGCCCGTTGAGAGCCCAAGAATGCCATCGTAAAATTACAATATGAAGATACTGTTAGGGAACATATGGACAGCCGGCTTAGCCCGCGTTTCTTCATGCACAAAAAACCGTAGCAGTGATCTCCCGACACGAGATCGAATAATGCAATAGAGAATGCGAGAACGCCAGGAGGTCCGAGATCGGATCTAAATATCTCAAATTACAATTGGATGAGATTATATTCAGCTAGCCGGGGAGCAGGTGAGTTTTCTTGAAGGCAGCAGCCCCGGTTCAGTTTCACTTTCTACATAATTCATGGTATGATAATTGGAACAACAACAGGGTAGCTAGGAGTATTGGCTGATGGGACGAGCCAGCGTTTTGTTGAATATCTTGGGTTTTTCCCTGAATATCATGTTTTTCAAGAGTTTCTCCAACGTTAGAGATAGAATCGGCAACTTTGTGCGTCCTGCTGATTAGACATCGCTGATGAAACTTGACATTCCCAAGAATCCCAAGTCCTTCTTATCGATGGATCGCAGGAATTAAAGATTCCGAAGAAAAAAATGGATTAATCGATTACCAAATCGAATCTGAATTATGGAAGTTTGCTGTGACGAATTATAACTTGTTTTTTATTTCATATTTATATTTATGCTCTTGTACGGTACTGTATCTTTGATTACGATGATCAAGAAGATGCTTATGTTTATTTGTTGAAAAACTTACGCTTCACTGTAGTTTCAGAAGAATTGTTGTTTTCTGAATGCCAATTATTACCTGAAACAGAAGAAAATAATCAGACTCTCGGTTTTAATTATTAAAAAATGGTTAATATCAAGGTTGGGGAGTATTTGAATAAATTGTATTTAAGAAACATAACTGCAATACAAAAATACAGGCTGTGAATAAATAGTTACGAAAAAAATTCAAGTGGCTTGTCAGAAAATAGTAACTTTTATAAAGGGTTAGTCCTTTACGTGAACAGGCTGGGCCAAATTCTTTGTCTACTGAGGGGATCTCGAGAACTATAGTAGCTAGAAGAAAATGAATGACACATTTCCTAGCTCTTTTTCATAGAAACAAAGAATAGTGAAAACCGTTGCTACCTACGATTCTTCGTTTTTGAGTTATATGCAAAAAATGGGATTTTGAGGATTCCGAAAAGTTCTCATTATATTTTTGTCTGTAAAGTTACAATTTTGAAACTTGAACCTTCTACAGGCACTTTTCCTTGTAGAATCCACTGACTAGCTGAAAATATTTTTTCATGTGAAATGATTAGGTGAACTTTCGGATTTTTTGAATACTAACTTTTATTGAATTCCTTATTTTTGATTTGGAAAAAAAATTGTTAATAGATTCTATGTTTGAAAATGTCTAAGAAGGTTAAGTAAGGTTAGGTTAGGTTAGGTGAAAGTTTCAGATCTGCAACTTCAAAGACAAAAAGTTATGAGAACTTCTCGAAATCGTCAAAATCTCAATTTCTGATTATAACTCAAAATCTAGAAAGGATAGGCCGGTTCTGTTTTCAGATTTGGAAGAAAGAGATGTGTCATCCGTTTTCTCCTAGCTGCTATAGTTCTCGAGATCCCCTCAGTGGACAGCGAATTTTGCCCATCTTGTACATATAGGGTGAGTCTTTGACTCGTATAAATATTTTAACAGTAGATTCTTGAGGCCAAAAGAAACACTTTTTTCATGTACCATTTTTTCTGATTCGGCCCTGATAAAAATATAGAGCCATTTTAACTCCAATTTTTCAAATTTAACAGATACTTTTTAGTTTATGAAGAGACTACTTTTATTTACTTGATATTTTTTTGCAATCTTAGAATTTGAGCAAATGAATACATTACTTTACCCTGAGAATTAGGAATGTGAACTGAGTTTCTCATCAGATGTCTATGGTACATGTACATTCCTACATCCTATCTACTACCGACATCGAATAAAGGGACCGTCAATTTATTCCATTTCCGTCGGGGTATGAGATGTGTTTCTCTGAAGAGGACCATGGACCATGGACCTGCCATGGACCAGGATCAAAAGTTAACAACAGCGACCAAACTTCATATGCCTCAAACTGTACAACCGACTACCAGCTGACATGTTGAATGCTACGCACTTAAAGTTAAAGTTGAAGAGTTACATCTTCAAAGAACAAAGAAGGTACATACAGTAGAAGAGTTTTTTTGCACGGCGGAATTTAAACTGTTACTGTTCTATTAGTGTTCTTGTTTGTGAATCCGTTGTAATTTATTGGTATGATGGTGTTTTATTGTGTGTCTTATATCAATTTTCATATTATCTTTGTCAAAAGACAATTTTATTAATCCATCGAATGAAAAAACAAAAAATGAGCACGAAACCATGGTCAGCATCTACTCTTTCCTCAGGCTTTTGATATCTGCAGGTATTTATGCATTTGATATTAACCTGCCGAACTCTCGAAGGCGTTAACCATTTATGATTTTGAAAACAACTTCAATTCGAGAAAGTCTTCATTTGCAAGGAAATTTGCAGGTATGTGAAGTGACAGTCTATGCGCCCCTCAAAAATTAATTAAGACCCTGGATGTTTTTACGAAAGGTTCCTCTCGACGTCTGTCACATCACCCCGGCCTCCGTGATATGAAATTCAGGTGTTTGAGTAACCTCGTTTCGAATTCAATATTGCTCTCCGGCACCCCCCCGCGTAACCACCCTTTCCATTTCGAGCGTCGGTGTCGAAAATGAGAATTGGTAGATGTCGCGCCGCTGCTGTGAGGGGGTGAAGGTGCTTATCGCTGCGTATGAAAATTGGAAAGAGGAGAGAATCATGTCGGTTTGCTATGAACGATAATGACTCGCTATCCTGAATGAGATTCCGCCCCGCGAACGTTCACGTGAAACCTGCCACCCAGAAGGCCCTATTACTCCTGCCCTTTCCATTTCGAGAGGATTCCGGACGATATGAGTGTGGAAATACAACGTTCAACTGCCGAATTCTCTAATCCTGGTCGCTGCGGCGTTGACGGCTTGCTCAAATCGTGGGGAGGGTGCCCAGGTGTATATTCGGGATTATTCTTGGTTTCATTTTGTTCATTCGCACCTTCACGAAGATTATTAGAGTTGAGTATCAATATTTTTGTGTGCTGAAGTATCAACCACCAGTGCTATTCTAAAATGTCCTTCATGGATAGGGTGGGCAAAGTTGGTGATACCTAAAACCTTTTAACTCAACGAGATAGAGGAAAATGAATGGCAAATGGTCTTTTTTCGAGAAACTACTGATGCCAACAACTGCATTCCTCTATCTTCTTTTGTTTTCGAGTTTAAGGCCGAGCGTATGTTTGTGTATCACACAAACAAAATATGGTCCTCATGTCACTAAATGGTAGGGGTCGCCTATTTCTTGAAAATTTCAAGATCTGCTCTTGATTTCAAGGCAATATCGACACAAGAAATAATATCAGTTTTCAAGACAAGACAAGAAATTTTATGTCGATACCAAGATATCTGGTCAAGTAAACAATATAAACGCTAAAATATATTTATTGGTGAAAAAGATGACATAATTTAATAAGCATATTTCCATTCATTGAATACAATTACTACAAAAACAATTTGATATAATAAAGACTAATGAAAATCTTTATACAGGATGATTCTTCGACTCGTACTGTCTCGTACAAATATTTAAATAGCAAATTCTTGAGGTCAAAAGAAACACTTTTCCTCAAACCATTTATTACAAATCGGCCTGATAAAAACTGTGACAATACACATCCTGTGTGAGTTTAAACAGAGTTGTATCCAGCCAATAGTTGGATTCTTTGAATTTTGGTATTTTTATGGTACGTAATGCTCATAATCAGAAAACTGGAAGACGTGGGTGATATCTTGTATTCGAAAAAGATTTATCAAATAAATGAAAAACTATTTTCCCAAATTCCTTTCATTCGATAAAACAGTTTGTGAGATAGGACTAAAAATGCCATTTCTTATGGTTTTTCAACAGCCTGTACCTTTTAAACCGGGCCGATTCGGAAAAAATGGAATAGAATAAAAGTGTTTCTTTCGATCTCAAGAATTTTATATAAAAATCTTATATAATATTTGTACGAGTCAAAGACTCGCCTTGTACAGGTTGTACCAGAACTACAACTTTGTAACCCAACGAGAGACAGGAAAATGAATGGCATATTACGGTCCTCTTTTTTCGAGAAACTAATAATGCCATCAACAGCATTCCTCTATCTTCATTTGTTGTCAAGTTGAAGGCCAAAATTAAATTTCGGGCTAAGATACTAAGATTATCAACTTCAGATCTGCTGAACTGCCAGCAGCCAGTTTAGCTTATCTTTTTCAACTTATAGGCAGGCACTCGTCATGTCTGATAGAGCGTTTGAAGCAATTTTTCGAAACCTAGAAAGATTTTGCAATCCTCATGCTGTTAATGACCCATATTACCATCTGTCAACTGTCAACACCACTTGAAACCCTCAGTAGCAATGGTCAATTTAGGATGAACGCAAAAGTCCTTGCTGCTTCAGATCGCTGCAGTGGCATGCTCGAAGGAAACTCCTGCAAGGTTACTTTCGCGTGGGACAAACTGACCCAACATCTCACAAACCTAGAAACGATCAATTTCACGTGGGTTTCCGCGAGTTACTTCGCCATTATTCGCAACGTCCTATGCTAATGCCGGCCGATCTACATCTCCCATTGTCTTGAATAAAACATCGACCGAAAGGACGTCGAACAAATTACGATTATTGGTCGCGTCTTATTAAAGGTAATTGAATTCCAACAGTCGTCCAATACGACCTGGCATCGTCGATGGGCATAACTGTCACAGTCAAGTAGGCCGTTGTTACTGTTAGCGCTGATTCGGCCTATCTATTAGTGGACTGGGGACATTATGGATGCACGTCGCGGCCGACAACGACACACATGGTGTTACATACTGACACATCTAGGAGGCCGAGATCCCGCGTCGTTTCGTCGTCTTTACGACTTCGGCAGGCTAATGGTACCGTTTTACGAATGGAAAGATCGATATCTGGGAGACCTTGTTAATGCTGGTGATTCAACGTAAGATGGTGGTGGGTCGCATTGGTGGGTAGTTGCGACAATTTTGCGCCGTTTTATAAACTGCTACTCAAAAAGGGGGGATATTGATGTCTTCCGACGATGCATATTTTCTGTATGCATCGAAAAATCTAATGATTTTCCTTTCGGTCTTTATGTCTCTGTATTATATTCAGTATGATCAAATGGTGATTGTAGATATTTGATTGTGGTTTCATTGCTCTGCGACATTGAGGTCTATTGTACCCCCCATCAGAGTTGTTCTCGCCTCAACGTAGTATGTCGCTCACTCTGAGGTTCTAAAGTTGTAATGAACTCCAGTATCTGGAAAGGCTACAAGGAGGTAACTTCCTCACGTTTACAAGATTCTTGTCCTAAGCATTTTTTTGCGTTGGATAGCAATGGGGAGGTATTCTGTAACCAGGTGCTCTAGAGTTTCCTCCCTCTAAGCTCTGCTTTTGTTGGTCCGGGACCGGCGCTGCCCATGTCTTACATCTGTCATGTAATTCTTTAATAGATGGTTAGACAGGAAATTTTCCTCTGAATGAAGCACGAGAAGTGGTCTCAGGCAGTCGAGGCTTCTCATTGAGAGACCATCCTCTGTGCCTGAGGTCAAAAAACTCCTTGAGAGGAAACAGCTGAGTCTGGTGACTCAGCAATGAATGGGCATTTGTTTAATAAACACTTATAGAAGGGGACTGACTGGCTGTTCCCTGTGCCGCTGGTGCTGGAGCACTGATGAGGAGACGGTTGAACATATTCTGTTCATCTGCAGCAACCTTGAAGAGTTAAGGATGACACACCTAGGAAACACAACACCTTTGGTAAGAGGGACAACTCTCTGTCGACTTGTGACGTTTTTATCAGCGTGTCTCAGGGTTTGAGTCTCTCCAACTACAAGTGGATGAACGATGGAGCACTAGGCCTCAGTTCAGCCTGGTCGGGCACCGCACGTGGAAGAAGAAGAAGAATGACGTTCATCGTTGACGTCGCAAAGCTTATGCCGCAACTCCAAATTCCCGATACGGGAAACAATGCCCGCCAGATGGCGTTCTCGAAACCCTTTTCAAACTCCATAATTCGATCGAGAGGTCCGCGTCCGATTTGGACGAATTTGCGCGGGAAAATTACAAAGTAATCAATCGAACAATGAAGCGGCCAGGACGGGAGTTTTAAGAACGATTTGGCTGATGAAAAAGTTCGACGAAGTTTGGACGCGAAGCATCGGATTCAATTTTGTGGGACGTCAGCCCGAAATGGAAGATTTTCTAGCATAATGGATTAGTTGAGGGACTGCTTGCTCAGGATTCCATTGATAAGATTGTTCGGTGCATTCATCGGAGAGTTATGGTAGGAGGTTAAGCTGGGTCGTAAGGACGGGTCTCGGAATGTTTCGGATTTATTTGAAAGATTGATCCAGTTGGATTTAGCCTCAGTTACATAAATCGTTTGACGGAAGAAGTCTTAATTACTGAGGCCAAAAAGTGTTCACCCTTCTCTATGACTCGAATAAACGTCACAACACACCTCACCGCGCTCTATGTTCAGTGTCAATTTCGAACTGATGTGGATGTTAACCTTTATTTTGTTATTTGTCATCGATCGTCCAAATCCTGACGTCTGCTGTCAAAATTTGTTAGGGTTCTTGACAGGCGAGGAAAAAAGTAGCTTCAATTAGTAGATATTTTCTTCAAGGTTTTTGGTGGCACCTCGGAGTGGGGAATAATATGATTCCTCCAATATTCTGTGGATTTTCATCGGCCTTATCCCGCCATCTGAGGATTTCAGTTCTCAGGGATAGATGTACGGTGATTTACCCACATAACGATAATGAGCGCATTATTATTATCTGAAACGGCGATGTTGCCGTTGTTCTTGTGGAATAAGAACTTATTTGCCAGTGTTAACTGTCACGAAATCAGGTAATTCGGTGCTTGATGATTCCGCATCTGCGTCTTGCTGATCGAATCTGGAGGAATTTAACTGTTGTGTGCAATATCGTTGGATTTAATAATGAGAAATGAGGCATAGAGCCGATATGCGATACGTTTATTCGATGGGTACGATGCTTTATGTGTGGTGATTGGATAATCGTGAGAATTTGGCGTGGGGCCTTTCGTGTCTTTGTTCGATAAGTTCGCCTTCAAAAAATTATAACAAAACGGTTTATGTGCATCGAAGCTAGTCAAAATCTCGCTATCAAATGTGGTGTACATTCCCTTACTTTTTAGTTAGAGGTCACAGAATTTCAAAATTGATTCCAAAGCAATCTTACAGTCCTTGATAAGAAACCTGTACACCGGTCTTTGACTCGTACAAATATTTTAACAGTAGATTCTGGAGGTAAAAAGAAACTTTTTCTTTTCATACTATTTTTTTCGATTCGGCTTGTTTCAAAAGATACAACCTGTTTAAAAAAAAATGTTATTTTTGGTCTCACAAACGGTTTTATCGAATGAACTTGATCTCGGAATTTTGTTTTTCATTTATTTGATGAATTTTTTTCGAACACAAGATATCACCTACGTCTTCCAGTTAACCCATTGTGAACATTACGTACCACTAAAATACCAGAAATTCGAAGAACCCAACTCTTTACACTAAGTTGGACTCCATATAAGGGAGGGTGCCCACCAAAGTAGCGTAGCACTGACATGGCACATACATGACAAAGGCGATGCAAAATTTCCAGATATCGCACATCTGAGTGAAGTGTCAGTTGCGTGAAATATGTCATTCTCAGTTCATATCTGAAAATTATGCATCGCTTTCGTCATATATGTGCCATGCCAGTGCTACGCTACTTTGCTGGGAGCTCTCACTAATGAATATTTGAACGTTTTGTAAAATAAAATTATTCCTTATATTTTCTCGTAAATGCTACGTTTTCGAGTAATTTGATGTTCAAAAATTGAAAAGTATCTGTGAAATTTGAAAAATTGGTCCTTTTGGCTGAATGCATTTCTGTTTTAAAGATTCACAGATATATATGATTTAGCTTATTCTGAAGGTAATTTTGTTTTTTCAGGGGTGGCATAGCTCATTAGGAATACTCAAAATCCCTTTATCAGGGTTGAATCGGTAAAAATGCCATAGGAAAATAGATTTTTTTTGACCTCAAGAATCTACTGTTGAAATATTTGTACGAGTCACCTCGTATACAGAGTGTACCGAAATGAATGTAACAATATTTGGTCAGAGATTCTCGAGATAAAAGTAGGAGACCCATATTTTTTGTTTTTACCAGAAGGCCCTCCTTATTTTGCAGTTACAGTCCTCTGAATTTCTGCCATTTAAATAGTCTTTTCTTTTTATCCGGCCATACGAAAACCATTGAATTTATAGATTGTATGATTCAGATGCATACCATTCGCCGATATCAAGAAGTGTTACGATCTGAATTGAACTAGCCAATTTGCCATCGTCAGTACAAATAAATGGAGAAGGTACTACCGAAGAAGAGCAGATGCTGACCATGGTTTCGGTATCATTCGATCTCGTCAGAGCAACACAGCTCCTTCTTCGATGGAAAAATGCTCTGAATTGATGGAACCTAATTAAATAGTCAATACTCAGAAGTGACTGCCAGTATTTAATTAGGATCCATCAATTCCAAGCGTTTTTCATCGAAGAAGGAACTGTGTTGCTCGGACGAGGTCAAATGAGACCGAAACCATGGTCAGCATCTGCTCTTCTTCGGTGGAGCGTTCTCCATTTAGTTGTCCCGTCGGTGGCACATTGGCTAGTTCAATTTAGATTTTATATCTTAATATCTCGTTACTTTCTCTGGTGGATCTTCCATGAACGACAACATTTTATAGATTACTTAAATCTGTAAAGTGCGAAACCTTCTTTTTCGAGTCCACAAATCCCCCTAGAACGTCAGTTTTAACCCGGTAATCAATCGCCCCAGCAAATTCCGAAAATCGACTCCGACACACTTCGGTATAATCGAAATTTCGCAAAAAACTGATTGGGGGATTAAACCGTGTAGTTTTCTCCCTCGAAGGACGCCGTAAAAAAATCCGCGTTGCAATTGCATCCGGATAACGGCGCCCGGGCGGCTACGGGCGCCCGGTACTTCCACGAAGATAATCGGGAGTATGGGAAAACACTTCGGCAAATTGAAAATGGTAATGAGATGGGAATCAGTCCCGATAGGTCCCGGGGGATCTGATTGAGGGAAGGGAAATATTGGATATCGTTTTCGAGGGCTCGATCATTATCCGGAAGACGGATAGACGGGGCTGGATTCGGACCGGTAATAAAGTTCTCGTTTCAGATTGATTCCGGGGGATAATATGTTGTATCCGGCGATCGGGACAGTCCGTCCATCTATCAAATTAAATGAACAACTCGAAAGTTGCGAATTCCGTCCATTTCGGTATAGTTTGCTATACACCAAAGGGGTTTTGTCGAAAGCAGAGCGAGTTTTTTTTACAGATTTTTTTTCTTTCAAATCTTTCTTCTTATTTGTGTGTTTCCCGCAACCGTCTGTTCATAAATACAGTTTTTGTAGTAATTGAAAGCCATGTTCAAAAAGTGAATGCTATAAAAATTGGCCATAAATGTTACAAAAATCAGTTCTTTTTTTAATTATCTCCTCTCCTGGGCTTCAAATTGTTTTCACCATCATTATAAAATTTGTAGAGCATAACATTCTTTATGAAATTTGTCGGAAGCAATTTTTTCTACGTTTTTGAGATATATGGCTATGAGTGTAGGTACATTAG
The DNA here is from genome assembly GCF_907165205.1 of Coccinella septempunctata. Classification (NCBI taxonomy): domain Eukaryota; kingdom Metazoa; phylum Arthropoda; class Insecta; order Coleoptera; family Coccinellidae; genus Coccinella; species Coccinella septempunctata. Next base: position 22,953,713 of record NC_058196.1, read on the forward strand.
ACTGGGTTTTCTTCATTGACCTTGACCTTTCGCATGTGTGGCTAAGCTCCTCGCCGTCATCTCCCTCTTACTCGAAAACGTTTAATGTAAAATTGCTTCAGACAAAAGTTGTATAACATTTTATTATCTACAACTTTCATAATGAATACAGAAACGATTAGAGTTACAGAAAGGAAGGTATTAAAAAAAATGCATTGATTGGTATCATATTCAAGATACCCTTTCTTGATCCTCATAATGTGTCAACACGTCTGCAACACTGAGAAGCTCGAGTATGTACAAGTAACGATTTTTAGTGCATTTTCGAATGACCGCTCTGTGACCTTGCGTCATATGCAAATTGTCAGTCTCTTGAAAATTAGCCATTAACATATTCTCTGAAAATCTGACACGCTCGAAATTTTTTTTTACCATTTTCAATTCTTCCGTACGGCCAGTCCCACCACGCAAACTGTGAGAATTACATGAATTTATTATAAGTGACACGTAGGGTATATACAGTATTTCAGTCTGACACTCTCGAATAGGTATATACAACTGACGTTATTTTTTCAAATGGTTGAAAAACTGCAGACGCTTTTCCTACCTCTGAAAGTGCAAACTTTTTTTTCATTCTACCATTCTACTTCAAGATCCACTATGTCTCCACGACGCTCGAGTGAATCCCTTTTTAGCTTCGTGAGCTCCCCAACTATTGTGCCTTCTTTCTATTTCAAACCTCAGGTGCCCCAAGGCTTGAGCTCTACTCATCGAGATTCAGAACCGCAGCAACTTAAGGGTTACTCTACAAAGAACCTGAATTCTGTCGATCCTGATCTCATAAAGATGCTCCTTGAATAAAAAATGACCGATTAGACAGCTCGTGAGTTGGTGTGGCATAATCTTATTCAGTCCGAGGAAGTTTTTTGATCGTCATAGACTCCCTGTTCGGCAGGAAAGATCCTTGCTGCTTCAGATTGTCCCAAAAAGAACTGCAACATGTAGCCAGCCAAGTTGGCCGCTCAGAAATCCTAGATTCTTAGTTACCTTTTGACCTGGAAATGCCTTACTGAACTGCCGGAGGCAACAGCGAGATGATCCTATGGGTGCAGGGGTAAAGTGATATTGAAATAAATAGAAAAGTTCAACGAGTTTCAAAGGACGTAGCGCCTGCTGGTTTTGAAGCTTGTTCAGGTCTCAGAAAGGGATACCCAGGGCCGTTTTGGAACAGTACAATGCGACAATCCCCTATAAGATTCTTGAGATTTTTGCCAAGACGCTCCTATAGCAGCAGTCATTGCAGCTGCTGATGGTGGTACTGAGAAATCGAATCATGGAAAAACGACGAGAAAGCTTAATTAATGAAATTACTGAAGAATTCATTGGGGTGTCCTGACCCGTGGAGAGTCCACAGAGTGTTTCTCTGTCAGACTATTCCTTTTTCTTCCAGAGTTCAGGAACCACTCTTCCCTTAACATCTCTTTTCTTGAATATGGAACTTGCTGGAGAGGTACAGCTCAATGAGCTCGTTTGTGTAGATCGCACGAGTTACGGTTGTAGGTGTTGTTTATCAGGTCAACAAGTCTAGCAACCTGTAAAGGTGGACAATTCGAAGAATTGTAGTTCCATTAATGCGTGCTAGTAATAAATCAGCGAAGGAATTCCCAAAGAGGCTGAAAAATATATACACAAAATGTAGAAGAGTTAGGAATTATTGTCTCTCATCAGTTCAGTGCAGTGTAACACATCTCAACCGTAGGATGGCGTCTTTAAGCGAGAAAGGGGACCCGCCATTGGGAAAAATAGATTTGTTTAACTCCTCCTGAGGAGTCCATATGTTTGAGTGAATGGCTTCCTTTTCATGATATCTTTGTTTTATTTCTATCATTATCGATGTGCTCCAGGACAAATAACGACCGTTTTCGCGACGGTTTTCAGGAAATCCCTAAAAAATATAATGATCTTCCGCGACACTGACAACTGACAATCAATCACACAAAACGGGACCGAAAAAGCTCGGGTAATCTGTCACAATTTCCAGAGGAAGTAATTCCTTCGACATCTTTACGTCCACCTTCTCGCCGAACTGTTAGAATTATGCGTATTGCACCAATTATTCCGCCGTTTTTAATTGTGCGTCTACGCGTAACGACCAATTAGTACTCGGTTTCCGGCACGCGGTTCCACCTGCTCCATTTGCATCGTCACGTCGACGTTTCGTGAAATTTACGACACCGCAGGAGCGATCACGTCGCCGCGGCCGTTAAGAGGTGTGCGGTCGAATAAAGTAACGACGGAACAACGTAAAACGCTTCCCTGTCGATGAGCGCTCGGCTTAGCCGTGATTTAAAGATTTCGTATTGCCCGCGACGTTTCCCGGAAACCGGGGATGAAGCCGTTTGGTTTTTTCTCGTTGCTCGGCGGACAGCCCGTCGTTCGCGCGCTGATGAGGTGAGAATTGGCCGTAAATACTCTTCGGCCATGACGTTTCCTGTATTGTGGGGCGATGGTTACTCGGATTCTCACGATTGTGCATATTGAAGACCGCATTATGGATATTGGATGGCTGGGGGAGTAGATCGGGATTGGCCGGTAATCATCATAACTGGGTACATGCCCAGAAAACCTGAGAGTTGCGCCATAAAATTTAACGAATGATACGTTAGTGCAAAGACGATCTGGGGCGCTATTTTTGACATCAATTGCAACTCTGCATATCCTTAGGTATGCAAATGATGTTTATGCAAATACTTTGTAAAACTGTTTCTCCTAAGAACCTGCCAACATCAACATCCAAATACAGTTAAAAACAACCCAATTTAACGTAATTCCATGGCTGGTAGATTACTTTCGGTTACACTGCACTCTGAAGGTCTCTTGTGCCCCAAATCAGAGCTGTTGTCAATTCTGCGCCATCTATAGGTCGTCCTCCAGTTCTAATGAACTGAAGTATCTGGAATGGTACCAGTAAGTGTCAAGTGCAAAGTATATCTTGCGTTGGCTTGCAATAGCGAGGAATGCCTCCACAAGGTGGAATGGAATATTTTTCTTCATCCCAAGGAAATCTGCACTCTTCAATTTAGTCGGTCTATTTCATTGTGTGGTTTCTGAGGCGGGTTTGAACTGTCGGAATGCACGAAGAGTGTGTCAAATCTTTTGTCTGAGATCCAGTTATTTCTTAGATCTTGCAGCATTGATTATTATCACTTCAGCCTAGTGGCTTGCACACACTTCCCAGACGAACATTCAGTTCAGTCTCTGTTTATGATCTTTTTGGAACCCTTTTCTGTAGGTGCATTTGCCTGTACCACTAAGAGCTTCCAGAGCAATTCCAGGCAGGCAGGCTATTTTTCTGGCAATTGGCGAATCCAAAAATCTAGACGCCCTCTGCCGACTGAATTACGAAACTACTTTGTCAGTACTGCAAAGTCAAAACAAGTTTAGTTCCTTATGTTTTTTCTTATCTCACGTTGTCCAACAAAATATTATAATTATTATTTGGAGAAGTTATATTGGGATTATTGTCTGGGTTTCTGAATAGAGATATCGACTCCGAAAAAATATTGGAAAAGGTATTTATACCAGTGATTTCAACTGGCAGGAATTAGGTTAAAAGATTTTTCTTTGTGAGAGTTTTCTGCTAAATTCAATTGACGATTTAGAAATACAATTTCATAATTTTCATCCAAATGAATGCTTTTTCCCATCTGTAGAACTTGTTCCATGAGCTGAATCATATTTATGTATTTATGATTTCAGTATGAGGAATACGTATATCATAACATGGAATTTAAATACTTTAAATAGAAACTTCACAAACTCAGTATATGCTGCCTCAACATTATTAGCTAGGTTTAATTCAAGAATCTGTGGAACAATAGGATTTTGTGTCTAGGTACAGTGGATCACCAATATCATCGCTCGATTTTATTCCACAATTCATCCTTTTCAAGTGAAATATTTCCAAAGAATGTTGATCTTTCTTTACGAAACTAAATCAATCAATTCACTTCCAATAAATATCTTGATTTTCTAGAAAAACTCTATTAGGCCATACAAATTTCGAAAAGAGTACTGACAAACGTCAAAGTTTGTTTTCATTTCGCAGCGCCCTCAACGGTAATTGGATTCGCGAATTGCTGACACAATATTGAAGCACAACGTTCTACACGCATTAGGTACTTATATCATATTATTGATGAAAATAATCTGCAAACTTGGCCTTAGTAGTTTTTGAGTCTTTTTTAATGGAAGAATAATCATACTATGTTATATATGTATTCTGAATTAAAATAAAAAAAAAATTGAATACTTTGACTGAATACAACCCTATAGTGTCACAGATTTAGCTAGTTTGTCTGAAGGATATTTTGTTTTTCAAGAGGTAGCACAGCTCATTAGGAAAAATGAAAATGGCTATATATTTCTATTAGAACTGAATCGGAAAAAATGGTATAAAAAAAAAACTGTTCTTTTGACCTCAAGAAGCAACTGTTGAAATATTTATACACCAGTCAAAAACTCACCCTGATTATGCTATTGCATCCTACATAAAAAAGTGCCTAAGATTGTTACAATTGTTTTTCGATATCACTGATATTTCACGAAATTTAGGCACCAATTCTAAGAGACCAAAAATTAGTTTTCACTTATAACTTGTAAACAAAAAGAGATAGAGAGATGGAGTTTTGGCCAACATCCATCGTTTGAAAATCGAGATCGGACATAATTTTCCCCTAGCTCTTACGGTGACACAGCTGCCATTCAATCCTATCGAATTTTGTCTACTCTGTCACTCATTGAAAAAAAAAGCGTTTCCGCTTAATTTCAAGAAAGTTGCAACGACATCTCTTGCATATTCAGAAGGCTCCTACAGACCGGGGTCTCACTCCACAATCCGAAAGCCATAAACGTAATATCCTCTATTCCACGGGCACTAACAATCAAGTGTAAGGTTTATTATACTGGTTAACGTCATGTACTTGAAATCAATTAGCGAAAGGTAGCAAACAGGGATCTCGAAGACCGTGAGCATTGTGTCAATGATTTACCACCTTTTTCCTCAACACTGTCGTAGTATACGTTCTACAAGTGGGTATACCGACACATGATGTGCATCGAATAAACGAGTATTGAAACAATATCGCTTTACAACATCGTTAATGTTGAGTGCTCGCATTGATAGCGTTTTTGTTGTATATCAAAATGGATCGCTCCTGATTCGTTTTATGAACGAGTTACTCTAATGGAGTTGTTTAATGTTCATTAAACGATCAATAATGAGAGATTAAAGAGGGAAAAGTTCAGGTGTGGTGGCATCCGCTCGTTGCCTCTCAGTTCCCAGAAAGAATGAATTTCTCAATATTTACGAAAATACAGGGTGACTTTTCGACCCATACAAATATTGTAATAGTATATTCTTGATGTCAAAACAAAAACTTTTTTCTATACCATCTTTTCCGATTCGGCTCGATTTAAAAGATAAAGCCATTTTAAGTTTTCATAATGAGCTCAAAATCAATCTAAGGATACCTATCTACATCTGTGACTCTACACATCTGCGGATCTTTCAAAGAATGTTGTTATCAGTCAAAGTACCCAATTTTAAAAATTTCATAGCTAGGTACTCTTTAATTTTTGAACATTACTCGAAAACGGCGCATTATACGAGAAAATATGAGGAATACTTTTATTTCAAAAAACGTTAGAATATTCATAAGTTAGCGTCCAACTTGGTTTCAAGAGTTGGGTTCTTTGAATTTTCGGTATTTTTGTGATACATAGTGGTCATAAAGAGAAAACTGGAACACAGGGGAGATACCTCGTGTTTATGGATTATCAACAGCCTGTAGATACAGGCTTAAACCGAGCCGATTCGGAAAAAATGGTGAAGGTAAAAGGTGTTTCTTTTGACCTCAAGATCTACTGTTGAAATATTTGTACGAGTCAAAGACTCATCCTGCATACTAGTATACTACGATGTTGTAATATTGTGAACAAATAGAAGATAATGCTCTCGTCTACACGAAATAAAGATTCATGGCATGAAGCATACCAGAATTGTATTGAACATGTCTGGCCTGCTATTTCATAGCAATTCCACCTCTACCACCGCTGCCATAAAAATTTACCATCCGTATTTAGAATGAAGAAGTTATTTTTTTTTCCACCCTTACTACAGGAGATAAAAATTTGAGTATAGCGTCGTATTTCCAGTGAAAAAGAGCCTGTAAAAAGTTTGAGATATTTTCGAAAATAAAGAAGTTATGGCACATTTTCGCAATCTACAAAATATCAAAATTTGGTTATATCTTCGAAACAAATGAACTACCTATTAAGTCCAACCAGAAACAGCCAAAACAAAGCAATTCGGGATACCCTGTACATATTTCACGCATTTTGGACACAATGGACCTCTGCGGAAAATTCGCAACGTTTTTCGTTTCTCTATGCTTCGCACGAATCCGATATCTATCAATCCGGCCCGAATTAACCGTCGTTTTTCCCTACAACGGACCGTCATAATCAACCCTTCATGACCACGCTCGCTGCAAGTTTCGGGGCCATCGAAATTTAATTACAGCACACCGCATTCGGCTATTAAATCATCTCCCGGTCCTGTCGGCCGAATTGAGTCCGATCTGTAACGTTGACCGTGTGCCGACGTTGACAGGATCGCTACTGGCGAGCGTTATTCGGCTAGCATATTAATTATGCGACGTCGAACTTTGCAGTTAATCACCTTCGATCGTGGGAGTATGCTGGGAAGATTGTGAAAATCGATCATGAGAGAATAGACGAATCGCGAGGGCCGAAGGCACGAGCTTTTTGCGTGGCCGAGGCAAACCGCGAGGGCAGAAGGCCCGAGCCACAGCCGAGGCGAGTCATTAAAGCGAGTTAAAGATACGAGTATATATTGAAAAATGCTTAGCCTACTATAGAATTAAACAAAATTTCAATGTCAAAATATTTTATTACTCAACATATTCTCCTCTTACTTGGATACATTTATTACAGCGAACTTGCAGCGTCTCTAGACCTTTCAGAAAACATGTTTCTTCTTGCTCTGCAAACCAGACCTCCACAACTTTTATGTCCTCTTCGTTGGAAGAAAATTTACGACCTTTTAAACTTTTTCTCAGTTGAGGAAAGAGATGGATGGAGTCAAATCTGGTGAATGAGGGTGTTCTAGTTGTTCATACCCCAAATCACGAATTTTTTACATGGCAACATCATATTTCTGTGCAGGGGAGTTGTCCTGCAAGAATATAACACCATTGGATAGCTTTTTGCGTCTTTTCTCCTCAATTTTTTCCCGTAGAGTGGTCAGTAATGTCGGTTATTGTTCTGCCCTTATCTGAAAAATCAACCATGATTACTCCATGGCAATCCCAAAAAACTGAAGCAACAACTTTTCCAGCAGATTTTTGGACAGGAAACTTCTTAGGTCTTGGAGAACCAGAGTGTCGCCATTCCATCGATTGTTGCTTTGTTTCTGGATCGTAGAAATGTACCCAAGTCTCATCCATAGTAACAATTCGGTTCAAGAAGTCTACATCGTTTTCAAATCGAGCATACATCGAACGCGATGCTTCTACCCTTGCACGCTTTTGGTCAACAATCAAACATTTGGGGATCCATTTTGCAGCAATGTTTCTCATCCAAATTGACGTGAACTATATGATGAACGCTTTCCTAACAAATATTCAGTGCTTCAGATATCCGTTTTGGACCAATCCGATAGTCTGATAAAATCATGTCATGAACTGCATCGATATTTTCGGGGACTGACACAGAAACTGACCTTCCCGATCGGTCATCATCTTCATTAAAAAATTTACCTCTTCTGAAGCTTGCAGTCCAATTTTTGACGGTCGCATATGAAGGACATTGATCACCAAGGGTATTGAGCATATCTTCGTGAATCTGATTACCTCTTAAACCATCTAAATACAGGTACGTGATGATGGCTCTATACTACAATTTTTCGATTTTACAATTTCGGTGGACATCTTTTTTTTATATTTATTGTGTAACTCTGGTTTACTTTTTTGACCTCAAACTTCACTCTGACACTTATTATGAGTTATTGTTCGTTGCTATGGTAACGCAATATTTTTTTTAAGCATGGAACTGGTCTAGGCTAACCAGATATCAATACATCCTCGTAGAACGAACGGTGCAATGAGGAATTGGATATTTCATAAATTCTTGAAGAGATTCCTTTTTTGCCGTCTAACATTCACGCCCAAAAGATGACGATGAAACTGACATCATCCAAATCAATGTCCCCACGGAATTCCTCGCATAGCATCTACCCGACACGATCGTTCCAAAATTGAAAGAGTCTCCGTTAGTTCCCCCGCATAACAATTAAATCCCGCTGAATTCGATAGGGAAACGCCGTCGGTCAAGGTGGCAGGAATTATTCATTCATCTATCACGTGGGAATGCCTCACGGGGCGAAACAGGTAGATTGTAACTGTACCGCGTTGACAAAATGATGCTCACTTCCCCAATAAATCAGCACTTTTATGGTTGGAGGCGTCAAAATATCTACGTGCGTGACCGTTTGCGGTAATACTAATTAGAGTCGTACTGTTGAGAGAACAGTTTGTGGATCTTTTATTGGTAATGGTGAGTAGTGGTCGGTTGATTTTTCATTTTGGTTGTCGACCGATTGCAAACAGCTAGATAGAAGAGAAATCAGCACAAAGCAAGCCATTTCGTTTCATCCCGAGTCGAGGACCAAAAAGGATAAAATGCCATGAAAAAATTCGAGTTTCAGTTTCTGGCCATATTGAATTTCATATATGAAGTGCCAAAAAGCGAAAGATGAGGAAACCACTGAAGTGGGTTCAGGAGTTTTTATATGCACTTGTTTGAATAGACCGCTGCTTAAACCCCAGAGAATATAATGATTACCGGTCGATTCGGGTGACTTGGGACAGTCCTGTAACTTGGGACAATTACCCCCTTGCAGATTTCTTTGGACAAACTTATAAGATTGTGTAGTGTCTTTTCGGTTAGTTTAACAATTAATTCCTGTTGAGTTTGCCGTGACCGGAGAGTTTGAATTTACAGTAAAAATTAACGAATTCAGGAGAGAAAAAGCGCGTTTCTTTATGGAGCGGCGCTTATACTTTCTAGTATCCTGTACATGTGTTTCACTTTGTGCATGTGTAATTTTTTTCTGAATACGTCGGTAATTGGGATATTACATATGTCATTAAACAAGGTCAAACGGCAAAACGTATCTCATTCATTTATTTTGTTGTTTCATAGGGTGACTTGGAACAATGCCGAATAGATACAAGCGGCGCATTGGCCAGCAGGAAATATGCCGATTCTTCGCAGGATATTATTATTTACGTTATTTTCACAAAAAAATCAACAAAGAATGAAAGAAATCAAAGTTTCCTTGTTTTGTTTAGTTTTTTCACATTCGAGTTGCAATATATTTACTTTCGCATTTAATTTCCTTACCCTTACCCAATTTCAACTATATAATCAGAATCAGAAAGGACACTGGCATTGGCGTATATTGTCCTAAACTGAGAATCTCTAAAGCCCTGGGAAGTGAACCCTCTATTTCACAGACCGAGATACTGGCTGTTTACATATGTACTCAGGAGTGTCTTGAAATGAACCTCAAAGGGCGCATATCAATATCACCACGGAGAGCCAGGCCACCCTGAGGTCCCTGGAATCACTCTGCCAGGGATCTCTACTTACATGGGAGTGCCATAATACCAAAAAGCAACTGGCCAGAGACAACATAGTGACTTTACTATGAGTACCAGGGTATTGTGGTGTTGAAGGAAATGAAAAAGCCTATGACCACCTTCTGGACCTGAGCCTTTCTGTGGGCTTGGAAAATACAGCAGTCCAACAATGGGAGTTGAACAACAGGATAACCCTCTGGAGAAACACTCCTGGACTTACTCAGTCAAAGGAATTCGTGATGATTTCACCGACCTACACCAGAAAACTGCTAAAGCTGTCACGAGCTGAGCTATAGGTGATGGTGCGACTGCTGACAAGTCACTGTACAAATATCCGTTGCACCGTATGGGAGAGTCAGCAGATGAGATTTGTGGGCTCTGTGGATCAGAAGCAGAAACAGCTGAACACATGGTATGCAAGTGTTCAGAGCTAGCAGGCCTAAGAACCATTCATATGGGGAAACCAGTCCTGGATACTAACGAGGTAACGGACAAGGCCCCTAAGGATGTTGTTGTTTTTATCAACACCATTGACGACCACCTTGGTTCCTATGAATGAGTAGGGTAGAGAACAAATGATCTACATGGTCGCAGTTCCCGAAGGACTCATCGTGCCACAACGCTGGTTCAAATAATAGCAATAATAATAATAGTCCTCCTGACACTCATTTCTTGTAGATGTATAATTTTTTGTGGTCCTTATGAGCGATAATGGACTATTGCTATACATCTGGTGTAGTGTAGGTAGTGGATTAATCACCACAAGTTCAACATGCCTTTAGAAGCGTCCCAACTTTAACATACAGGATATAGGCCGAGTTCAGCTAAGCTGAGGTTAATCAAAACATAACCAAAGGTTTTTAATGAAAGTTTCGCCTTCCAGTGAAGCCCTCAACATTGCTCCACTGCAATCCGAATGGCTTCCGATGGCCGGCCAACGTCAGTTTCTCGTCGTGGGCCACTCACGCCACATCAATTGCGTTGTTCAATTGAAACAACCCCCGGAGTCGCGACATCTGGCTCGATAATCGCCCCGGTCCGAACGACGGTCATTAATATCGTAACCGATATCCGGATGACCGGCAGAATTCCGTCTGCGACCTCTCCTCTCCCCACGGATCTCGTTAAAATATTGATTAAACCACTCGACGTTTTATCCCTTATTAATTCATGAAGTCTGGTTTTGGATTATGTGCCCCGCGCGGACTGGCTAAAAACCAATTCCCGATCCTCTCAGCTCGGTTTACGGCCCATCCGGCGGAATCTGCCCGTAGGACGACATAAAATCGAATGGCCGAGATGTGCCCCGGCGAAAATTAATTTTCGAAATGGAAGCTGAGGGATATTGAGATGGCCGAAGGTGGCGCGGATCGGTCCGGAGTTCACTTCGGGCCTGTTATTGAATGAAGTGGGATTTTTGGGGATGACGGATGTTGAAATACTGAGGAAACCGGAGGAAGTTTGCCGAAGGAACTTGAAGGAGGTACAGCGAAATGGACATTGATCCAGTTGTTTTCTCGATATGATAAAACAAACGAGTTCAATTCGTATTAATGTGCTAGGGGAACCATGAAGACCGAAGGCCCAAGCTCCGTCATAGGCAAACCGCAAGGGCCGAAGGCCCGAGCTATGTCCTAGGCAAACCGCGAGGGCCGAAGGCTCCAACCACGTCCGAGGCAAATCGCGATGGCCAAAGGCCTGAGCTATGTCCTTGACAAACCGCGAGGGCTGAAGGCCTGAGCTATGTCCTAGGCAAACCGCGAGGGTCGAAGGCTCAAGCCACGTCTGAGGCGAATCGTGATGGCCGAAGGCCTGAGCTATATCCTTGGTAAACCGCGAGGGCTGAAAGCCCGAGCTATGTCCTCGGCAAAGCACGAGGGCCAATGGAATGAGCTATATCCTTGACAAACTGCGAGGGTTGAAGACCTGAGCTGTGTCCTAGGCAAACCGCGAGGGCCAAAAGCCCGAGCTATGTGTTAGGAAAATCGCGTGTGCCAAAGGCCCGAGCAAACCGCGAGGGTCAAAGGCTCAAGTCACGATTGGGAAAGAGTTCTCTTCACAGATGAGTCTAGATTCTGCCCCTACCATTGCAATAGACGTTTCCTTGTATGCAGACGTCCACATGAAAGATATGCTCAGTGCAATTTCCTGAATACTACTGGTTTCGGAGGAGGATCGATTATGGTATGGGGTGGAATATCTTTGACTGCTCGCACAGACCTAGTGGTCGTTGATAATGGAGCTATGAATGCTGATAAGTATATAAGGAACATTCTTGAAGAGCATGTAGTGCCATATGCCCCATACATTGGTGAAAATTTCATTTTTATGGACGATAATGCCAGACCCCATCGTGCGCGCATCGTTCAGGAGTACCTTGAAGAGGTTGAAGTCTCTCGAATGGAATGGCCAGCAAGAAGTCTAGATCTCAATCCGATTGAGCAGGTTTGGGACAACCTCAATAGAAGGCTGAGAAGTTCAGAAAATCATCCAGCTACTCTTAATGACTTAGGAATCCAACTCGGAGAAATCTGGGAAGGATTAGATCAGAACATTTTAAGATCACTCATTTTGAGTATGAACCGTCGTTGCCGAGCTGTAATTAACGCGAGGGGTGGAAATACCAAGTATTAAATCACTCATCAGCATTTCCGTATTTTGAAAATTGTTCATTTCTCTTCTTTCACATAAGATTCGGTGAAATCCTGAATTTTTTTTCTTCCATTTGATGTGTCTTGTTTCGTTCAAAACCTTCCCGAGATAACATAAAAAATAAGTTATAAAGTCAATGTAGAGTCAACTTTCATTAAAAATGAGATTTTCAGAATGTGCGTTAATTTGTTTGCGCTGTGTAGTTATAGTATTGGAAGAAAATGGCTCCTGCTACTTTGATTCGTATTGTGTAATTGAATGTTTAAAAAATTATGAAGTCTTCTTGAATTTGAAGAGAAAATAACGATTATATATGTCTTTAATTTAGGACAACTTAGTTGTCCCTTAGACATATCTGGTTGTCCAACCAACAATCTTGAAGAAGGTACTAAATGAAACAAATTCAATAAAGTATCAGTAGCAGCAGTTTCAATGATACCGCACACCGGACAATAAAAACGTTATCAACGTTCTTAATAATGAACAACCTTACAAAATAATAATTTCAAAGCGAAAGGTCTTAAGTCTGAAGACAGGATGTCAACTATTGGAATTAGGGTTGTCCAGCATTAGAATGTTCATATTTCCCAAGTAAAAATCTGATCACATAGTTTTTATTGAAGGGACAGCAAAAATTACTTTAGTTGTCCAAGGGACTGGTTGTCCGAGGGACTTATCTAAAACTTTAAGCCGTATAATAAATATTAAAAAATGCATGGGTTTTATTCAACCCTTACGGTGAAATATATATGAAATAGTATATGGTATAATTTAATATATTCTAATATGTTAAGTACTCAGGTATTTATGCCAGTTGTACGATGGACAGACAATAAAACCACCCAAACTCGCGAGTTGACAATACCTACTGAATCAAAACTCGGCATTCAACGATCAATAATAATCCCGATTCGGGAGTTAAAACGACCTTGAGGAACCATCTCTAGCGTTTATCTTTTCAAAAGGAGTTACAGACATTCCGTTCAATATTTCTCATTCACTCGCCCTAATAACATGACTCCAGCGCAGGAAGTGCTAATAGAACGTTCTTAACATCATCCAAATTACACGATCGATACATAAGATAACGTTGAAATCAAAATGTTGCAACATTGTATACGGGAACAAATTATCGATATTGAGTAGATAATATCGTGGAAGAATGGCGAAATGGATTCCTAAGTGGTAGAACCAAACTGGCGACAAAGAGGTGTCCGGTTTTGAAGTTATAATTTGAGGATGATGATTAATCGGACCTGAAACATGTAATCATAAGATTCATTCATTGGCTCATGAATATCGTACGAAGTGTGCTCGAGAAGTTTCGTTGGTTATTTCTCGATTAACTTGTCAACGAATATTTAAATTATGTTATCTTCTATCGAGACCCATACTACTTAATTAATGTATTTTGGGGTCTGTTATTTTCTTTTCTTCCTTAGAGAGGTTTGCAGTCGATAGAAAAATGCATGGGGAAATATCCCTGGTATTTTCCTGGTTTCAGCATCGAGATCTTCATAATTCCTTTCAACAGCTTGAGAGCGTTCTGATTATTCAAATAGACAAACAACTGACAACGTGCTCAGACCAAAATTCAAAGCTTGGGAGTGACCGTCTCATCATTCAGAAGAGTGAAATTCAATATTTACCAGGTATCCAAATAATATTTATCATGAGGTCATTCCCGGTACCTATTTGCATTTGGAGCATTTCTTCGGAGAATAAATTGTTTATTCGAGGTTTGTGTGTTTTGCGTGGGCGTTCATGAATTATGGATTGGGACTGAAACATCTACAGGTTGGTTCTGGTGATGATTTAATCTGAGGAAGAGGAGAGTATGTTTTGGACACCACTCAAAGATTATTGTTTCTGAGAAGACGAATATATGTATATCTATATATTCTTTTGATACAGCGCATTACAATCTTTAACAGCAAACAATAATTATAGCATGTGTATGAGATACAGTTTAAGCAGAGATTAGCGTAAACGGGGTACCCTACAAATAGATGTATGATACAAGAGCTTAGGGAAAAACCTCTATTAAAAAACCCTTTCACCCCGTTAGTGTAGTGGATTGTAAGAAATGAAATTGTTCACGAAATAAGCTGAAATATTTTATATTGAAGGGCATCTCGCACTGCAAAAATTGACCTTTTCTTCGAAAAAAAGGAAAATCCAGCAAGTCTTCTCCAAGATACCAGAAACTTTAATCTGAAATAGAGAGGAAACAAAAGCAGAAAAAGGTAAAATAATAAAATTAGATTCAATATGTCAGATCCATCTAAAATTGACAATCCAATTCAAAAAAGATTCTGCATGTATAGCCCTAAAACCATCCTGAAATTTATAAATCGGACAATGATTAATCAGAGAAGACGAATGCAGTGATGATTTCAGAAACATTGACCCCCGGTTTCATAAAGCTCGATCGGGGAATCAACGCTTGATTGACAGATAAACGTCAATTTGTTTTCAATCAATAATTCAGCCATAAGAATTCGGAATTCAATTCTCGAATCAAATTATGATCTATATACATCTATTCAATGATTCTAAATTGCTTCTTGTTCAATATATGTAGGAATGAAAAAGTTTTAGTGACTTCGTTTTTGAAATCCAGTGACTGTCAAATCGTTTATCGGGCAGTAAGAGTTTTATGAAACCCGCTGACAATCTTGAGAAAACATTCATTGTATTGCCGAGCAGGACGTCTAGTTGACAAAATGTTATTATTGTTATCCTATTTCATCCCATTTCAAAAAAATTGTGAAAAATTCAGAAGAATTGTATTCAACAATTATACTTGGTAACACCACGAAGATTCTTGAGAAAGATTGAGCATTCCAGAGTACTAGGAACTGATTGACAAATGTGAGAAAGTTTTCAAGAGAAAAACCGGGCTTCCTGATATGGAAAAAAATAGGGAAAAGAAATAATAATCAAGTTTTCCCATTCTACATTAAAAAACCCTCCTCGTAGTCTATAAAAATCCCTTCCATCGCGAATAACAGCGCCTTTAATTAACTTTCCTTATCAAAATAACGCCGCGCATCTAACACGCCGAGTTTTTCGCGCTGAATTTTTCAAAGGGGTTCCATTCTTGCTGCGGTATCTCATGAACCGCCAACACAACGTCAACACACAATTCCGGGACCGGCAATTAATTATACTGGCAATTAACTAGAGTTGCTTCCGAAAGTCCATCGGTGTAGTTCCCACGGAGCGTCTCTCTACGATAGTGCTGCACATCATCTTGGCTTGTATTATTTTCCTTCCATTAGACGGTTGGAAGGAACGTAATTAGCCCTGTCCGTTCAGATTCGGCATGAAATATTTAGTGGCCGGGATGGATGGCTGTCGTATTATCCATACGATGAGTAATATACGAGTATGTGCTGTTACTGAGAACCTTCCAGTGCGTGCATCCCAGCATGCATTGGCATTGAGCTCTCACATGAAGACAATGAATTTTCTATGTAACAGATCTGTGTCTGTGCTTCTGTGTATTGCGTAGAAAAAAAGGTGGAAATTGTTTTTCAGATATAGCGATTTAGCGCGAACAACAGCGGCTTCATTTAACGAACAAAATGTATCTACTGCTTAAGCTGTGCAACTGGTTGCCAAATTTGATGCTACTGGTTCAGTCGGAAACAAAGAGGGTGCATGAAAGAGACGAAGCGAGGGACGTGGCTGTCTTAGGTCATGTAGCAATCGATTCGACCTTTAGTGCTAGGAAATTGCCGATGTATCTGATGTTTCACGAATAATCATCATAAGAATATTCAATCAACATAAATTCCATCCTTATGAGATACGCTTGGTTCAGGAACTGAATGAGGATGATCCCGATCGCTGACTCCAGTTCTGTGAAGTGGTCAGTTGAGGATTAACGATATCTAATCAAAACTACATGTTCGATATCTGTTTTGCGAGTATTCATTTTGCATTGACGGCATTATAAACCGACATAACTGTCGGTATTGGTCAGGTGAAAATACAAGATATACTAACTGACGAAGAAACTGCAACACCCAGAAGGAGCTGTTTAAATTTTAATTTTTTTTTGGTAAAACATGAATAGTATAGCGAAGAGTAAATGATTAAAAGTTGGAAAAAAAATCGTGAAGGTTTTTCATAAAAACAAACAACTAGCTGTTCGAAGAGGATCCAAAGTCGATGTTTACTTTTTGTTAAAATGCCTAGAGCACGTATACGCAGAATTTATCGCCAGCTAAGAGAATTTGAAAGAGGTCGAATTACTGGTCTACGGGACGCGGGGTTGTCATTTCGAGAAATCGCTAACCGTACGAACAGAAATCCAACTACTATTATGAGATGTTGTCAAGCGTTGTTTGTAATGCCCAAAATCGAAGAAGAGTAGGCAACAGACGTCGGAGGGGCACAAATAAAGTTCAACATCGGCGTCTAAGACTTATGGCCATTAGAGACCGATTTGCGATAACTCGATCTTTGGGTGATGCGTGGTTAGGAGAACAAGACCATCCTGTAACTGTCCGAACGGTTTACCGCCGTATAAGGTCTTTTGGACTACAGCATTATCGACCCCATCTTGTGTTACCTCTTACGGTTGAGCATCGACGGCAACGATTACAGTGGTGCAGAGAACAACAACATTGGAATATGGAATGGCATCAAGTCTCTCATATCGATTCTCCTTGGGTGCACATGATGGCCGAAGAAGGGTTAGACGACGTCGAGGAGAAAGACGTGTACCTCATTTTGATATTGAGCGTCATGTTCACCTGACAGTAGGTGTTATGTTATGGGCTGCTATTGCTCATGGAAGAAGGTCATCTCTAGTCATTATTCGAGGTAACATGACAGCGCTGCGTTACCTTCAAGAAATAGTGGAGCCATATATTCTTTCTAACCTTAACCGTCTCGAGAATCCAATGTGTTAGCAAGATAATGCTCGACCCCATGTTGCCAGAGTTAGTTTGAACTTTTTTGAAGCGACCCATTTGAATCCTTTATTTCGTTGGGTTGAGAGAGTTGTAGTTCAGGTATCACTAATTTTGCCCACCCTGTACATACTACATAGTGTTTTGTTTCTTCAGCTGCAAGTGGTCTGGTGTTATAAATTTTTTTACCATGATAATAGCAGCTCTTGGAAGACATAAATAGGGATTTCAATTGATGAGTGAGTATCGGTATTCGACAAAATATCGATGGCTTAAAGCCATTTTCATAATCAAATTTAAGCTCCTCCAAAAAACACTTAAGCGACGCGCAAACGCAGTCGAAGAATGTCCTCTTCGAACTCAATATAATCAGAGACGACCTCAATATATCGAATTATTGTACAAACATTCCACATGGACCAGACCGATGCGAAACTACGAAGGCCTATAAGTGGATATAACGAACCCAAACAAATTGGAACTAAGATTCACGTAATCAAACAGATTTTCTCTCCAGCTTCCTGATTCGATTAGGACTCCGGTTCTTCGGCATTGCCCATCGCGTCCCGGACTAATCTAATTTACCGCTTCACGGTAGAAACAATATCGACAATTACCCCCGTCGGCGAGCCCATTGTCTCATTTGAAATTCGCATTTTATCCAACTGTAAAGCTAATTGATTGTGGTTTTTGCCTTCGCACGTACCGCGTAAATACCGAGATGGAATTGTTAACTTAATACGAATCCGATGCCACATAACAGTCCGAGTATGTGGTAGATTTCTTTTTTCAAGTCTCGCCTCACCTCTCGCCGATGAAACATTAATGAATTTAATCGATTTAGGTTCGCCTTTCGGTTTTTGCCCGGATTACGGTTTTGAAATTATGATAATTCAGATTGTTTCTTCGGGGACTGGTAAAGAATGACTTCTCCATCATTCCTCTAATGTAAATATATATATGGTGTTATTACAGTGTCGTATTAAATCGCGCATTTTTCGAATATCCTACTTTCACCTCGTTACACCTCAATCTGTTTCTGCTCCCGATTGGTGGATGAAAATGAAACAAGAAGCGCATTAACAACTCCATCAGGCTGAATTGTCCACATTCCGCAGATGATGTTGGCTTAATAAGCGAAATGGCCAACGGCGCTCAGATTGGATCAACGAGGATACAGCTCAATCTTTTTCTTCGATATTTTGCTGAATAACTTCAGAATGCTTGTGGGAACGGATGCAGTACGTTCAATTTGCTCCCGATTTGGACAAGTAATTCCGTGATTGAGATGTTTTTTATATTGGGGTCATTCCAGGTCGAAAAATCATTTAAACATCCGGAATTTCACTGCAGGGGTGCAAGACCAAATGATGCTGCCTCAAGGGACTCTTACTTCAGTCATAATTTGAACTGAATTTGTTCTGGACACCTTAAGGATGTTAAATACAGTTTTTAGGATTTGGCTCCCTGAATAATTGTCACGAAAATGTACTGAAGAGTGTTGAATTCTCAACATGAGGAGAGATTTCATGAAACCGAGAAAAAACTTTTCACCCAGCTGTTCTGTAGCTGCAGCATCGCTTTCTATAAGTTTTACCTCACAACTTTAAGTTTCTCATATAAAATATTTCCTTGAGGGTTATTCGACCATCAGGTCTGCACTTGATGCCTTTGCCAGATGTCTAGGACAAATCTTACAGCTTTGCTTGAACAGGGCTTCAGTTACTTTCTGAAAATAATTTCATCCCAGGCTCACACAAAGATTCCTGTTCAAACGGGAGCAAAAAAATTGGCTTGCTCCAACAACGTTTATCTGTCAGAAGCTCTATATGTAGCACAAGGGGTGATCCCAGGCAATCTAAACTACTCATTTGCAATGAGTAGTAGGCTGACAACTGACAACTAAGCCTGAGGTCAAAAAACTACTGGCCTTTGAGAGGGAAAAACTGAGAATGGTAGTTGGGGCTCTGGCCAGCCATCCCTTCAATAAACATTTATGTTAAATACTGATTAAACTGTTGAAAACATTTCCTACACCTGTAGCTGAGCTCAATATGGGTTGAGTAAACCCAACATCCCCATAGTTAGAGGAACTCCTACCTGTTCCTGTCAGCAGGCCGGTCTTCTGACTTTCTTCACGCGGAGGTATAAATACAGTACTGTTCAGTCTGAAAATGGCGACGCATGAGAAAGGTCTGGTTTTACAGCTGAATCTTCTACTCTTCAAGTGTCTGCAGGATCCATAGTTAGTATATTCCCTGCCACGCTGAGGTGGTATTGATTGAAATTAGGAAAACATATTGGATTTTAATGAAGCCACTTAGAGCGGTAAAGAGGTCGGGCGAATTGTTGTTCTGTATTGATAGATAACAGCCCGATTCATAAAAAGTAAGAGTGAGTACATTAATGTCTTTATGCACTGGGGCATCATCCTTCCATTTTAGAGGCAGAGGCATAACCTGTCTACACTTGTGTTCTAGAATGTTTCGAGAGGAACTGAAGGAGTCGGAAAATGACCAACTAGCTCTAAAAAAAGCTCACTCTCCTACATAGCCAGGGCATTTTTACAGTGAGGGCAGTTAAAATGCAAGAGAACTTGCTGCAAGTGCATCAAGGCTAATACCGACCGGATATTAACCTGTTTCTAGGGTTGGAAAAGAAGAATTTGATGCAGCAGTTCATGAATAGGAAGTGAACAAAGGAACAGCCCACTGTAGAAACACTCCTGGTCTTGCAAAGGCCAAAAAATACTTTCAACGACTGACACCAGAAAGCTACTGAAGGTAACACGAGCTCTACGTCGGTTATTATAGGGTCTACTAATGAGGCACTAAAGTTACAAATATTGGACATATAGGCACTGAATATCGAAAGAAGAAAAAACTGAAAACATAAGTATATAGTAAGCAATTGTCCAGAATTGGCTGGCCAAAGAATCCTACATATTAGTCCTGTCCTGGATACTGAGGAGGAACTAGCCATGGCTCCTGTCATCAGATGGTCATCAGATTTGTCAATACCCTTGACGATCTACTTAGAAAATATAAAAGAGAGATCGATAATTCATGAAAAACATCTGGAAATCGAGTGTTAATGTGGCTGATCATCTCTGGGCACCAAAAACGACCCAATAACGGTAGAACAGGCCGATGATATCACGATCAGCGATCAGAGCCGACCTTCTTCCATACATGTCCTTCTAGATTGGACGTCCAGCGGTGGTAGCCCGCCGAGATGAATGGCGCAAAACAATTTTATCGGACGAATGTGTCGATGCGATACGATTTACGATATTCTCACGTTCGCTTATAATCTGCAGGCGAGAGCGCATTCTATGCGTTATCGCTCCCGTATGCACATATCTCTAAATCAAGCAGCCCCTGCGCGCAGAGGTTCCCATGACCGTGGGCTCGACGATAAGACGGACCGTGGAAATCTGGATGGATTTTTTTTGTCGCGGATTCAGATTAGCTCGTTCCTGGTGGCGAGAGAGGCGATACGTCAAGTGCGAGACGGGATGGGAGAGACTAGATTGAAGGAGTTGTTGAGTTGGAATCGGAAATGAGAAGTTTCTGCTGGTTACCTTCTTAGGCAGACCTTTTTTTTACTTATACGATTTACGCAGTTTAGACCTATATATGAGAAATCAGTGGAGTAAGGCTAGAAAGAAGTAGCACCTACAAGATGTGTAGGTTGAAGCTCACAGGCAGAAATCAGCTGTTTGGCGAGTTTTCCTGACAGGTTCCTAAACTCGTAACATAATTTAGGTCAGCCCCAAGGAATATTGGATATGAAACAGTGAAATTTTAGCCCCAGCGCGCCTATATGCTTGGAGAACCAAACGTTTGGTAATATTGGGTTCACCAAAGAGACGAATAGCTCTTCTAGACTGGGTCGAGTAGTTCGAGTGAAGCTGATACAACAAAATATGGAAGCGTCATCATAATTTTCTCAGTGATTGGTAACTGCTATAGAAATCAGAGCAATAAGTGAGTCATAACGTCGAGCCCGTCTCAAATGAGTTAGTGCAAATGGGCAGAGTATTCTTAAATTAGAGGTTGAAAAATAATCCAGTAGCAATTGCAACAACCACAGTAGTCTGCTGTCTCTTAGAAGAAGTTGAAATACATGCGAGAACTCAAATACATTTAAATAAGAATTAGAAACTATGGATTTCACTAGACCTAACGAAGGAATAACAAGGTTTTAGAAAAAAACGCAGCACCATAGATGCAATAATCATTTTCAGACAAATAGTGGAACGGTCAGTGGAATATCATAAACCCGCATACATGTTCTTTGTGGATTCAAAAAGTGCCTTCGATTGGGCAAAAAGGAATGACAGCTTGATAATTCTAGAACAGAAATGTGTAAACTTCAGATTAATTCAACTAATAGAAGAAATAAACAAAGGCAACAAAAGGAGATGCACAACCCATACTTGTGGATGGAGGGATACGGCAGGGAGACTGTCTCAGCCCTGTAATAATGGATAAGATAATAGAAGAGGTGAAGAAGCGAGATGGATATAGAATGGGAACTAACAGGGTCAATATAGTATGCTATGCGGACGCGGACAATGAAGACGACCTACAAAGACAACTGCATACATTCAACATCACGGCGAAAGGCAATAACATGAAGATTTCTGCGGAAAATACAAAATGTATGATGATTAGCAGGACCCCTAGATGCAAATTTGGAGTGGACGGCAGAAGCTTGGAGAGCAGGTTATGACATTTACTTACCTTGGAGTTGGACTAGCTAAAGGGACATAAACGCAGAGGCAAAAAGACCGGCAATGAAAGCAACAAAAGTTAGCAGATTCCTGAGGGAAACCATATGGAAAAAACACATGTCCACAGACAGCAAGTTGAGGATATATGAAACAATTGTGAGACTGATTCTAACCTACGCGACAGAAACCATAGCCGACACAAAAAGAAAAAAACAGATAATGAAGAACGTGGAAATAAAGACTATAAACAATAAAGGGTATAACACTCAGAGACAAACAAATAAGAACATACGGAAGCAATGTAACATCAACAAATGGGTAAAAGCAAGGAAGAGAGACTAGGATAGTCATGTTGATAGAATGGCACCCGACAGATTAGCTATTATTTGCAAAAATAATAAACCATACAGCAACAGACCAACGGGAAGACCAAAGAAAAGATGGAAGAACAATCTACTGACAACGAAAACAACGAAAACAGAATGACAGGCAGACAAACAGGAGAAGAAGGATTTCACTACACAAAATTCACTGAGAAAAAGTTGCTATTTCTGAATATATGTAGATGTTAAATCAGGGTCATTACAGAAGATACCTTGGCATCCTTGCCAAGATACCGCCCAAATTAACGTTTACGTAATCAACCAACTCTACAACGTCGATTTATTGGCCCCATAAAGACCTACCTTGAAATCGCTCCTAATTATTCAAAGGAGGAATCTGCTCGACGATGAAGGAAGCAGATTAATGGCGATTCGAAGCGGATGTGTTGTAATTGCTGGCAGTAAGATGATAATAATCCATTACAAAGTAGTGTTAAATAAAGTGAGAAAATGCAACGCGCTGAGTGATTATTAGACCTATCAGCATGGCTTTTTTTGTGCGGAACACGCAGTGGTTGGATTCTGACTCTGCGGTCTCAGGGCCGTACCGTAACAATTCTTGACATTTTCGACCTATGATTAGGATGTATAGCAGTTTTAGATGAAGAATGTGTCCCCGATATACACAGATACTCAGAAAAATTTTTGCATTTTTTATGCAACGCTATGAAATACGTCTCCTCTCAATTGGATACATTTATTACAGCGAACCTGCAACGTCTCTAGACCTTTAAAAACGAAAATGTTTCTCCTTGCTCTGCAAACCAGACCTCCACAGCTTTTGTTACCTCCTCGTTAGAAAAAAATTTACGACCTTCTAAACTATTTTTCACTTGAGAAAAGAGATGATAGTCGGATGGAGCCAAATCTGGTTAATGAGGGGGTGTTCTACTAATTCAAATAATGAATCTCGAAGTTTTTGCATGGCAACATGAGATTTGTGAGCAGGGGCGTTGTCCTGCAAAGACAAAACATCTTTGGATAGCTTTCCGCGTCTTTTTCTCTTTAATTTTTTCCTGTAGAGTGGTCAGTAATTTCGAATTGTAATCTCCGGTTATTGTTCTACTCTTATCCATAACAATCAGGATTACTCCATGGCAATCTCAAAATAATGAAGCAAGAACTTTTCCAGCAGATTTTTGGACACGAAACTTCTTAGGTCTTGAAGAACCAGAGTGTCGCCACTCCATCGATTGTTGCTTTGTTTCTGGATCGTTAAAATGTACCAAAGTCTCATCCATAGTAACAACTCGATTTAAGAAGTCTACATCCTTTTCAAATCGAGCACAGATCGAACGCGATGCTTCTACCCTTGCACGCTTTTGGTCATCATTCAAACATTTGGGGATCCATTTTGCAGCAATTTTTCTCATGTCCAAATTGACGTGAACTATATGATGAACGCGTTCGTATAAAATATTCAGTGCTTCAGATATCCGTTTTAGCCCAATTCGACGTTCTGATAAAATCGTGTCATGAACTACATCGATATTTTCGGAGACTGACAGAGAAACTGGCCTTCCCGATCGGTCATCATCTTCAATGGAAAATTTACCTCTTTTGAAGCTTGCATTCCAATTTTTCACGGTCGCATACGAAGGATCACCAAGGGTATAAAGCATATCTTCGTAAATCTGCTTACCTCTAAACCATTTTGAATACGTACTTGATGATGGCTCGATACTCCAATTTTTCGATTTTCACAATTTCGGTGGACATCTTCTTTCTTTTAATATATTGCGTAACTCTGGTTTACTTTTTTGAGCTCAAACTTCACACTGACACTTATAATCAGTTGTTGTTCGTTGCTATGGTAACGTAATATGTTTCTTATGCATGGAACTGGTCTAGGCTAACTAGATATCAATACAACCTTGTACTCGTTATGAGCTAGAATTAGGAATTTTTGTGGAAAAAAGTCCTTCTACAAATTCTCTATCCTCTATCAATCTCACCAGTCGCTGGCTAGAATTTTCTAGAACTAATCTGAGATCTATAATAGCGGTTTTCACAGGACACTGCAGACTCAAAGCCCACCTCAAAAAACTCAGCATCGTCAATGACCCGCTCTGCAGACTCTGCTTAGAGGAGGACAAAACAATTGAGCAGATCCTCTGTGACTGCCCGGCGGCAGACAGGGTCAGACATGGAGTTTTTGGCTCTCCGAAGATGATCCTAGAGGAACTCAAGAATCACTCCCCCTCCGACATCATCTCCTTTTTGGGTAGGATGGGACTAGAGGGAGAGATCTAGCTCTATGAGCTTGCTTGTGTGCTACAATAGACCGCTTAGTCGCAGTGGCAGGTTTGGGTTTATCCGTCCAACACACCCAGCAATCAGTAATCAGTAATCAGTAATCCTCAATAAATCCACGTCAACAACCCAGTTACATTTTTCGTAATTTATTCCATCTTCACTCGACGGAAGAATGAAGATGGACATTTCGAATGGGAGGGATACTTAAAAACCCAAACACCCGAATAACCCAACAAAAAACCCCGTAACACGGCTCTGAACGACGTCACGATTTTTGCATAACGTCAAGCGCAATGTCATTAAAATAACTTTTGCATTTCGCTGCGAACGCGAAATTATTCAAATTGCAGGTTGAAATTGACGCGAAAATGCGTTCGTGGCCTGAATATAAACTGCATTATTACAGTTGGACGCGTTTAGTCACACCTCCAGAACGCAATAAACAATGTCAGTAGCCTGTCTCTTGCCGCCCGCGGCTTTCCTTCCGAAAATGACGTGCCCGCTGCTCCGATGTTACCGTTCCTCGAACAGCCTCTCGCCGATCGTCGAGGAGGCTGTGACCATCGGACCTGCGTTTCTCACGAGATCATTAGACGGGTAATTGGGATCATAAATTTGACGGTTAATTGTGGAGCGAAAAATTCGTTTTTCTGTCTCTCAATGTCGCAGTGCCAAGAGATAAGTAGGTGCTTAAGCGACGATGGAAGAGTGGTGATTTATCCTCTACCTGTGTTACGTGGAACTTCGCCCGTTTCCACAATAGTAGGACATCAGAAGCAAGGGGGGAAACACTTGAAAGTATATCCAGAAATCTTGTTTACTTCGATGCTGCTTTGTGGCTCCAGAGAACCATGGATCTCGTTGAACCCTTGGGGCTGAAGAAATATCCTCAGCAAAGAAAACTGACGCAATGTTGGGTTAAGATTGAGTGAATTTATCAACTTCCACTTCTTCACATCTGGAAAAGTGCTTAGAAAAAAATATTCGCTCCTGGAAGACTACAAACGCTGTAACTGCTATGTGCCAGAACTCTCATTGTTCATCTACTTGATTGACTAGGATGATAAAACGTACCACATTCGATCACTTGGTTGTAACACACAGTTTCTGCATTTGGTATATTTCGAGTTAGTACCTTTCCATTTGGAAATTTTTCTATCTGAGATGAAAAAATTCATTTTGCGTATAGATAAGCGCTTGCAGAATTTTTTCAAATAAAACTAATGCAGCTATGAAAGGCTTGAAAGGATCAATCACGTCATGAAAACTTCGTTTTCTTGGAAATAGTGCTTCGTAATATCTTCAATCCGAAGTACTTTTGTCTTGAAGAATTATTTGTAGATTATCCTTTCCATTCAAACTCAGACTCCTTCAGTAAAACTAACTGCAATTACTTTCGCAACTGTTACATGTAAGTCTATTTTCCTCTTAGTATTTAATTTGGCGGATCCAAAAAAATCCATATTCTGAATTTCATTGGTTTCTAATCAATTTTGATAGAATGGTCACCATATTACACCACTAGAGTTTCGTTGTATGTAGAACGTAGGTTGACATAAGAAGATTCTTCCATATGGAATACTCTAGAATCAGTTCATGGAAATTTAAAATTCGCTATATTATACTTACATGACTTACAAGGGAAGATAAACCTATTATTATCGGACAATACCCTGCTTCTGTAATGAATACCTTCAGAACTATCAGAGGAAGGACCAATTCAGTGCCATATACGAGGATGTATTGATATCTAGTTAGCCTAGACCAGTTCCATGCATAAAAAAAATTTTGCGTTACCATAGCAACAAACAGTAACTCATAAGAAGTGTCAGTGTAATGAAGTTTGAGGTCAAAAAAGTAAACCAGAGTTACGCAATCAATTGAAAGAAAAAAGATGTCCACCGACATTGTGAAAATCGAAAAATTGGAGTATCGAGCCATCATCAAGTACCTGTATTTAAAAGGGTTAAGAGGTAAGCAGATTTACGAAGATATGCGTAATACCCTTGGTGATCAATGTCCTTCGTATGCGACCGTCAAAATTGGACTGCAAGCTTCAAAAGAGGTTAATTTTCCATTGAAGATGATGACCGATCGGGAAGGCCAGTTTCTGTGTCAGTCCCCGAGAATATCGATGCAATTCATAACATGATTTTATCAGACCGTCGAATTGGGCTTACAGATATCTGGAGCAGTGAATTTAGACATGAGAAAAATTGCTGCGAAGTGAATCCCCAAAAGTTTGAATGTTGACCAAAAGCGTGCAAGGGTAGAAGGATCGCATTCGATCTGTGCTCGACTTGAAAACGATGTAGACTTCTCAAACCGAATTGCTACTATGGATGAGACTTGGGTACATTTCTACGATCCAGAAACAAAGCAACAATCGATGAAACGGCGACACTCTTGTTCACCAAGACCTAAGAAGTTTCTTTTCCAAAAATCTGCTGGAAAAGTTCTTGCTTCAGTTTTTTACGATTGCCATGGGGTAATCCTGATTGATTTTTGGGATAAGAGTAGCACAGTAACCGGAGATTACTATTCGTCATTACTGACCACTCTACTGGAAAAAGTTAAAGAGAAAAGACGCGGAAAGCTAACCAAAGGTGTTTTGCTTTTGCAGGACAACGCCACTGCACACAAATCTCATGTTGCCACGCAAAAACTTCGTGTTTTAGTGTTTAAATTACTAGAACACTCCCCTTATTCACTAGATTTGGCTCCATCCGACTATCATCTCTTTCCTCAAATGACAAAAAGTTTAAAAGGTCGTAAATTTTCTTCCAACGAGGAGATAACAAAAGCTGTAGAGGTTTGGTTTGCAGAGCAAGAAGAAACATTTTTTTTGAAAGGTCTAGAGACGTTGTAGGTTCGCTGTAATAAATGTATCCAATTAAGAGGAGACTATGTTGAGTAATAAAATATTTCGTCATTGAAATTTTGTTTGGTTCTATAGTAGGCTGAAAGTCAAAATCATAGTTGGTAGACTATAAACACTAAGTTACTTTCTGTCAATTTGATAGGGGTGAAACAGTTGGCTCACACCAATCTGGTTTATCCTTTAGAGAAATAACAACGAGAATGCACAGAAGGGTGAATGCAGTAGTGGTTTTTTGTCGGGTTTGGATTTTTTTTTATGCGTGCTTTGTTTTCCATATCACTGAGTAGGTTTATCATCTTGCCGTTTTTCTGATAGGAGACTTCAGACAGAGAGAATACTTGAAATCCAGCAGTTGAACAATGCCAGACAATTTGTGATCGGAATTTCACTAGAAGAACTCTTCAAAATGAGCTTGAAATCATTCCCATCAGTCAAGATTGACCTCTAATCATCGAGTGAGATGACCTGCCTGAAAAATCACTTGATCCACCTATAATCGCATCCAATTCCCTCGAAATCGGAATCATCTTCGGAGCGCTGAAATACTTCCACGGTCCCAGCGCCTACCAGTCCCGGTAAACGTATACTTTGGACGGGTCGGTTAACCAAATGCCTATACTCCCGTGGTCATGTACACCTCGGCTATCGAATAACCATTATCTGGCGGCGATTGTGAGGCTATTTACCCAAACGTTGTACAAGTCCGGAGAGATAAGAGGATAAGAGGGATTCCTCGATGTGTGCTCGCTCTGGTGGTCCGAGGGGGTTCTGGAGGACGCGGTCCCACCCACGTTCGTTACTTGTCACAATTATTATTATCGGTAGTACGTCGCTATAATTGCGAGTGAGGGAGATTTTTCCCGTTGCACAATCTTCCGATAGCATCGCGGTTGCATGTGGGCTGATGATAGACTGGTGAAAGTGCTGCAATAAGGTTCGACCTTGGTTGCAGTTGTTGCTTACTGATTGTTCGCGGTGATGATGACGGCGACTTTCTTGTACGTAGTGCCTACCTGTAATCACTGAAAGTACTCCTTCTCCGAAAGTTAATTATACGTTGATTTTTTTTTCTGCGATGGACCTTACTAGTATAGATACTCGATCCGCCACATATATAAACTGTCCAAGACACTGCAAGACCCAGAAGAAGCTGTTTAAACTTTTTTTTCTGGTTAAACATAGATAGGAGTGAATGATTGATATTTGGAGAAAAAACGAAGGGTTTACAATTTTACTCATTAAATTTGTTAATAATGTGTTTGTCCACCGCGTTTATCTTTACACTCCCCAAAACGTCTGGGCATTGATGCAAGAAGATGATCTATTTAATCTTGAGGGATACTCTTCTAGGCTACCTGTACTTCATGTCTCAGAGCCGCTAAAGTCCGTGGGGGCTGGAGTAAATTTCTGAGCCTTCTACCCATGATAACCCAAATATGCTCTATGGGCGAAAGATCAAGGGATCTGGGCGGTCATGTTAAAAGATTGACCTGGGTAGCTTCACAAAAGTTCAAACTAACTCTGGCATTATTTTGCTGAAATATTGGATTCTCGAGCCTGTTAAGGTAAGGTAGAACATATATGGCCCAACTATTTCTTGGAGGTAACGCAGCGCTGTCATGTTACCTCGAATAAAGACTAAAGGTGACTTACTTGCATGTGCAATAGCACCCCATACCATAACGCCTACTGTCCGGTGTATATGACGCTCAACATCAAAATTAGGTTCACGTCTTTCTCCTGGACAACGAAGACGTTGACCCAAAGAAGGGTCAGAACCCTTCTTATATATTGTTCTCTGCACCACTGTAATCGTTGATGGCGATGCTCAACCATAAGAGGTAACACAGGATGGGGTTAAGAGGTAAGCAGGTTTACGAAGATATGCTTAATACCCTTGGTGACCAATGTCCTTCGTATGCGACCACGAAAAACTGGAATGCAAGCTTCAAAAAAGGTAAATTTTCCATTGAAGATGATGACCGATCGGGACGGCCAGTTTCTGTGTCAGTCCCCGAAAATATCGATGCAGTTCATGACATGATTTTATCAGACCGTCGAATTGAGGTAAAATGGATATCTGAAGCACTGAATATTTCAGACGAACGCGTTCATCATATTGTTCACTTCAATTTGCACATGAGGAAAATTGCTGCAAAATGGATCCTCAAATGTTTGAATGTTGTCCAAAAGCGTTCAAGGGTAGAAGCATCTCTTTCGATCTGTGCTCGATTTGAAAACGCTGTTGACTTCTTAAACCGAATTGTTACTATGGATCAGACTTGGGTACATTTCTGCCATCCAGAAACAAGTTTCGTGTCCAAGATTCTGCTGGAAAAGTTCTTGCTTCAGTTTTTTGGGATTGCTATGGAGTAATCATGATTGATTTTTTGGATAAGGGTAGAACAATAACCGGAGATTACTATTCGACATTACTGACCACTCTGCGTGAAAAAATTAAAGAGAAAAGACGCAGAAAGCTATCCAAAGGTGTTTTGTTTTTGCAGGACAACGCCCCTGCACACAAATCTCATGATGCCATGCAAAAAATTCGTGATTGAGGGTTTGAATTACTAGAACACCCCCTTATTCACCAGATTTGGCTCCATCTGACTATCATCTCTTTCCTCAACTGAAAAAAGGTTGAAAAAGTCGTAAATTTCCTTCCAACGAGAAGGTAATAAAAACAATGGATGTCTGGTTTGCAGAGCAAGAAGAAACATTTTTTTTAAAGGTCTAGAGACGTTGCAGGTTCGCTGTAATAAATGTATCCAATATAGAATATGTTGAGTTATGAAATATTTTGACATTGAAATTTTGGTTGGTTCTATAGTAGGCTAAGAATTTTTCAATATATCCTCGTATATCATGTAAATGGCGCAGTAATGAAGTGAAGTGTTTCTTTTTCAAATATAATATCAGTGTAGAGATAAATTTCTTCTGAAAAAATTCGTCTAGCAAAGCAGACGGGTGTAGCTAGTGTAGTATAAGCATGAAAGGGCCGTATCCTCAAAAAACTAACAATTTCCCAGCTCCCAACGAAAACCTTCGAAAAGCGTCCACTCAGGACCAGCGTCGACCGCGACCCCCTTAAATGCCCCCCGCAACGGTCCCCCAGTTATTGTTAGAATAAACAATGCGGTCGCAATTACTCGAACATACTAGTTTTGACAACAATGGCAGATCGAGAACGTGTTGTGTGACTTATTTCGATTGGTCGGTCGTGACTGAAATTCTATGGTCGTTCCGTACCTCGACA
This sequence comes from Coccinella septempunctata, assembly GCF_907165205.1. NCBI lineage: Eukaryota > Metazoa > Arthropoda > Insecta > Coleoptera > Coccinellidae > Coccinella > Coccinella septempunctata. Next base: position 22,984,511 of record NC_058196.1, read on the forward strand.
ATGAAAACTTATCCCATTGTTTATAAGGCAAACAATTTATTCGACGGTCGGAACAATTTACGAACGCTCTAATTGGGGATATACGGGATCATGAAGATCTGTTTCATTTTGTTTTCGATGCGGACGTTATCATTTCGATATTTCCGCGTGCATTTTCCCATGGACTGGAGTGGCGCCCGCGGTACGTATACGGAGATGCGCACGACATTTGACCCGCGTCGGACGTTCGAATTTGAGGCGCGAGCTGGGAAAAAATGGAGTGGATAACAGCGTTGCAGTCGATGATCGTGACGAAATGTGGGTGATCGGAATGGGGTTAGGTATGGATGATTGCCCGGCAACGTGTCCTCTGGGGTCTGTTCGATTCAGCCAGATTAGAAGTATGTTGGTCACTTTATCCATCTTTTTAATCGAAACACATCAACTGGAATCGTTTGGTTGAAGAAAGATTTTTGATAAACTGAACACATACGAGGATATATTGAAAAATACTTAGCCTACTATAGAACCATACAAAATTTCAATCTCAAAATATTTTATTGCTCAACATATTCTCTTCTTAATTGGATACATTAATTACAGCGAACCTACAACGTCTCTAGACATTTCAAAAAAATGTTGCTTCTTGCTCTGCAAACCAGACCTCCACAGCTTTTATTACCTCCTCTTTGGAATAAAATTTACGACCTTTTAAACTTTTTTTCAGTTGAGGAAAGGGATGATAGTCGGATGGAGCCTAATCTGGTCAATAAGGAGGGTGTTCTAGTAATTCAAACCCTTAATTACGAATTTTTTTCATGGAAACATGAGATTTGTGTGCAGGAGCTATGTCCTGCAAAAACAAAACACCTTTGGATAGCTTTCCGCGTCTTCTCTTTTTAATTTTTTCCCGAAGAGTGGTCAGTAATGTCGAATAGGAATCTCCGGTAATTGTCCTACCCTTATCTAAAAAATCAATCATGATTACTGCATGGTTATCCCAAAAAAACTGAAGCAAGTACTTTTCCAGCAGATTTTTGGACACGAAACTTCTTAGGTCTTGCTGAACCGGAGTGTCGCCATTCCATCGATTGTTGTGTTATTTCTGGATAGTAGAAGTGTACCCAAGTCTCATCCATAGGAACAATTCGGTTCAAGAAGTCTACATCGTTTTCAAATCGAGCACGGATCGAACGCGATGCTTTTACCCTTGCACGCTTTTGGTCAACATTCAAACATTTGGGGATCCATTTTGCAGCAATTTTTATCATGTCCAAATTGATGTGAACTATATGATGAACGCGTTCGTATGAAATATTCAGTGCTTCAGATATCCGTTTTAGCCCAATACGAGGGTCTGATGAAATCATGTCATGAACTGCATCGATATTTCCGGGGACTGACACAGAAACTGTTAGGATTGCGTAGTCAACAGAATTTGGTTACGAGAGGCATGTCTCAATATTCAACTAAAGCATCCGATTGGTTCAACACCTTTTTGACAGTAGTTCCATTGTGATGATAAACCAAAAGGATATTCCATTCTGTTTTTCGAAAAATCGTCGGTAATTTCCACCTTAATGGCCTCAAGTGCCCTCTTAAGTGTCTGCACAGATAAGGGCATAGTTATCTGAAAATATATTTTCAAATTGATGGAACAGCTAACGCCCTACCAGGGAGGCAATGAATACAATAATAAGAATTAATTCAGTTTACATGCTGATAAGAATATCAACAAGTGCTACGATCTGCCTGGAACTAGTCAAATTGTAATCATCAGGACAACGAAAGGGAGAACCTTCCACTTTGCTCTGACGAGCTCAAATGAGGCTCAATCCATGATCAGCATTTGCTCTTCTTCGTTGGAACGTTCTCTCATTCGTTGTCCTGACGATGGCAAATTGGATACTTTGATTCTGATCGTAGCACTTGTTGATATTCATATCAGCGGGTGGTACCTATGCATCTGAATAAATTTTTATTATATTTTCCCATTGTTGATTCATGGTGGACAGAATGGACAGACATGAGAATCTTTTTCGAATCTGCCACATCTTGTAGCACATCAAATTGCGTTGGTTCATGTACGACTGTACTGAAACCTAGAGTGGTGTGACATGATTTGCTTCTGACAAATTAGTGCAAACATTTTCGCGGGAACGAGGCGTTTATTTCAATTTTTTAATTGATTCTGTTTTAGAAACTGGGAGTGAAAACCCTAAAGAGTTTCAGAAGATGGGTATGACACGAGAGAGCTGAAAACATGTTCTGCGAATTTGTCCATGGAATAAGGCTACAAAAATCCTAATCAGTTTGTGAAATGTCCAGTACAATAAGATTCCCATACATGAAACTGAATTACATTTGGGCTTGATTCAAGTATGAAATCACGATTATTTACCATTCATGATCAAACTGCAGCAATAACATTCCGAAATGCATAAGCAACCCCCACCGCATAATTCAATTACAGTCCGAAATGAAGCATCTGTACAAATCTAGTTCAACAAGCGAAATTATACCACCAAATCTCCTCCGCATCAACGGAACACATCCGCACTTCGACCACAGAATCGTCCCAAGCTTACGTCGCAGTGCTGCCCTCTGGGGCCGTTCAGACGAGGGTTGGATAATGCCGGTAATTAAGCCGATCCCAGACCCGAAGCCGTCCCCTGCTTGTCCAGGAGATAAGTAAATGTAGAACATGAAATAGGCGGGCTCGTAGAGGACTGCGGCTAGCGCAAGATAGAGATGTGGTCAACAGGGAGTATGACATGATAGGACACGACCGGGTTAATAGAGGGTTGGGTGGCCGATGTGGCATATGCGACATTCTCTCCCATGGACAATCGGAGGAGTGGTCACCGATTTCTGTGATATAAAATGGATATCGTAAGATTCAGAAAATAATTATAAGCTCACACTTGGGAGCCTAAGAGAGAAATTCGGGATTTATAGAGTGTGTCAGAGGTGGGATACCTAGAACCCTGTAGCGTACCTCTACCAAAAATTAGACCTGTATATAGGGGGAATTGTCTAGGACAGCAGGTCAGATTAGTGAAAAAACGATCATTGTACATACTCGAGCGTGTCAGATATGTGGTTAACTACATGTTGAAAAGTATACATTTTCCCAATCTGACAATTTAAGCGTGACGAAAATGTGTGGAAAGGTGCCAAAAAAAGTTACATTCTCGAACGCAATGGCTTTTTTCTTAATTTGGAAGCTAATGATTCAAGAATGTCGAAAGATATATGATCTGACAGTTTCAGTTTCAGAAACACTAAAAAGTTGCTATAAAAGTCACAGTATTTTTTGAATTATCTCCTGCCCTTGGCTTCGCTTTCATCATAAAACTTGTGGAGCATAACATCTACAAATTTTGTTCGACGCAATTTTTTCTACGTTTGAACATTTTTGTATCTAGAACGGAGTAAGCTTGGCACTCATGAAATGTCGTTGCCACAACTAATATCAATTTTTATTACGAAAATGCCTAAAGTGATTGAAAAAAGAGACAGGGTTTCAGGAAGTGCTTAGAATTCAGGTCCGCTCATTCAAATAGTTATACCCTGATATTCTAAAATCCACAATACGTCAGACGGTAGCGAACATATTTAATGTAAGAGAATTTATATAATGTTTCATCTGAATCTAAACGGCTTATATTTCAGAAAGATTGTGAATGAAGAGGATGACAAAGAATTTCCTTCTATTGGGAGACCCAAAAAAGCGGTGGCATTTGAGAATTTTATGTTTGAGTGAATTAATGCGGAAAGTTTATCACCGGATTTTCGATTAATGTCATCGTAGAATAAGTTCACGAAAATTGATTTTTCTATTTTTCATTTGACTTATCCTACACATTGTAAATGTCTTAAGGTACCAATAAATACCTAATTATTGTTATTATATCAATGTGTTAAGATGAACAGCCACAAATACGCGCCAGTTTTCCTGTTAATTGTTTATTCATGTGAAATTTTTGTTCAAAGGTGAAGTTCATCTTGACTCGCAAATTCCTTGTACTTATATTTATACAAGATGATTTTTGTTGAAGAATTTAACATTCTTGTAATTATCTGTTAATTCCTTCGGGAGATATCCATTTCCAACCACTGCATAATATGCATTTCATCTACGGGTTAACATTTTTGAAATTTACAACTGATGTAACGTATTCAAACTTTAGTCAAAGAAGATAACGAACATTAATTATCCTCAAGCTAGTGCATATTATGATATTCTACTGATCTTTGTATTTTCCATGCAAATAACTGGATGTGGTATGCCTTCGATGAGTTTGTATAAACTTCAATTATGTTCGTCACATATTTTCCGAAGAGATTCGACATTGTTATAAAATACGTAATTACAGAAACTTTTACGTAGATCGGGCAACATAGCGTTGATTTAAAACCCAAAAATGATTTGACAAGCGTCATCAACCCACATTTTCGTACTATACGGAGTGAAATGTGTCAAATTTCCATGGCCAACCGAATGCTAAAATAAAAGTGAATGGAGCATATGTACATTAGACTGGGTTTCTACAATGACATTGGCCTTTCGCATGTGCGACTAAGCTCCTCGCCTTTATCGCCGTCTAATCCGGAAACGGTTTAGAGTATGTAAAATTGCTTCAGACAAATGTTATATAGAATTTTATTATCTACAACTTTCATGATGAATACAAAAACGATTGGAGGTACAGGAAGGAAGATAATTAAAAAAAAAAAATCGAAACTGTCAGATTAAGAAAACCCCTCCTGACTATTTTCTTTTTCATCTTTAAAACCTGCAGACGCTTTCCCCACCGCTGAAGAATACATCATAGAACCATTTTTTCTTTCTACCATCTAATCCTCAAAATCCAGTAGGCGTCCACGAAACTCGAGTAAATCTCGATTTAGCATCGTGACCTCCCCAACTATCAAGGAGTCCATGAAATTACAGAAGTGAAGGGGAGGAACTGTAGCTACAATGATAAAGCCACATCTTTACATATACATTTTCATTTCAATCAAGATCAAACCAAATTTTTCAATCTGACATTTTGACAGGTGTGTTCCACAATAACGCAATTAAAGGGAACGCTGGTGCACGACTAAACTTGACCTAATTTCTTTTCATTAAGACTGTCTATCACTTATAATCGAATTACGAGCTGAGGAAACGACCGCATCTGTAATTTGTCCCCGAACAGCCAGCGTCCGGAAAGGAACAAAGTGACATTTTCTGTCTCGTACTGTTCGAATGGAAATAATTAAAGGATGGTTCCCGAATTCAATTCGAGAACGAGCTCGATCGCTATGACTGTCAGTAGAATCGATTCAGCCAGCTCCTTTACTTTCGCTTCTTTGATAACGCCGGCATGAAATGATAAAATGGAGGTTGATTGCTTCGGAAGCTCGGGTATAATGGGAAATTGTTTCGTTACAGATATCTCATGGCGCGATGTATCGGCGTTTCATTTGTTATCTCCATGTGAAAACTGTTGAAGAATCGATTTATCGATTGAGTATTTGATGTCACAAAATTGTACTAATTGATATGCAGTGCGTAAAATAATAGATTTTAAAATATATTTAACGTCAAAATTTTTCTTGTACCCTCTGAGAAACACTTATTCGAATATCCAAAACACCAATGGCCGATGGTCGATGAGATTTTGAGATATATTACTAAAAAAGTTCTTTGTTTAGAATATGTATCACCTTTTTGTCTACAATGATGTTTTTGGGAGATTCTAGTGTCGAAAAATGACCTTCGAAAATATCCCAAAAAGACAGGGTCACTTGAAAATTTCGAGAATTACAAGAAGAGTTCTTTCAAAACATGTATCACATTTATAATCGAATCGAATTGCTCAATGATTACTTACTTCTGGTCAGCATGAATCAAATTAAAAATTTGACATCAATTATTGCTGAACCATAGACGAGAATATTGTTTTTTCAGTTTTTCGCTCTTAGAGATCCTCAGGGTAATTTTGAAGCATGAAAAGGATCACGCCTAAACAGTGAGGAAATTAATACAATAATAAGATTTAGAGAAAATATGGGACATAAGTTCCATGCATAAAAAAAATATTTCGTTACCATAGCAACGAACAATAACTCATTAGAATTGTCAGTGTGAAGTTTCAGGTCGAAAAAGTAAACCAGAGTTACGCAATAAATTAAGAGAAAGAAGATCTCCACCGAAATTGTGAAAATCAAAAATTGGAGTATCGAGCCATCATCAAGTACCTGTATTTAAAAGGGTTGTGAGGTATCGTCGAATTGAGCTAAAACCTAAAACGGATATCTGAAGCACTGAATATTTCATACGAACGCGTTCATCGTATAGTTCACGTCAATTTGGACATGAGATAAATTGCTGCAAAATGGATCCCCAAATGTTTGAATGTTGACCAGAAGCGTGCGAATTGTTACTATGGATGAGACTCGGGTACATTTCTAAGATCCAGAAACAAAGCAACAATTGATGGAATGGCGACACTCTGGTTCTCCAAGACCTAAGAAGTGTCGTATCCAAAAATCTGCTGGAAAAGTTCTGGCTTCACTCTTTTGGGATTGCCATGGAGTATTCATGACTGATTTTCTGCATAAGGGTAGAACCATAACCGAAGAATACTATTCGACATTACTGACCACTCTACGGGAAAGAATTTAAGAGAAAAGACGCGGAAAGCTATCCAAAGGTGTTTTGTTTTTGTAGGACAATGCCCCTGTACACAAATTTCATGTTGCCATGCAAAAAATTCGTGGTTTGGGATTTGAATTACTAGAACACCCCCCTTATTCACCAGATTTGCCTCCCTCCGACTATCATCTCTTTCGTCAACGGAAAATAAGTAAATTTTCTTCTAACGAAGATGTAATGAAAGCTGTGGAGGTCTGGTTTGCAGAGCAAGAAGAAACATTTTTTTAAAGGTCTAGGGACGTTGCAGGTTCGCTGTATTAAATGTATCCAATTAAGAGGAGAATATGTTGAGTAATAAGATATTTTGACATTGAAATTTTGTTTGGTGTTAGTGTAGGCTAGGAATTTTTCAATATATCCTCGTATAGTACTCAGTAGCGCACTGTGTTGCTGGATAGTACTCAGTAGCGCTTGCTAGTATTAAATAAGTGTCCATCAATTCTTAACGTTCTCCATCGGAGAAGAAGCTCTGTTGCGCTGACGAGGGCTATTGAGACCGAAACCATGATCAGCATGTGCTTTTCCTCGTTGAAGCGTAATCCATTTAGGGCCCTGACAATGGCAAATTGGCTAGTTCAATTCATATAGCAACACTTGTTGATATTCATATCAACGGGTGGTATGCATCTGAATTAATTCTTATTATTGTGATTTTGAATGTTTTTTGTAGAAAATATCAAAGCACCATTAGATATATTCTAGAGTCGGTAGACGGTAACACACAAAGTTCATATCTTTGGTCTCTATGCGTTGATAATAAAAGACAACAAATACACTATTTTGATGAGATAGACAATGATGGCTCTCTATAAAGTATGCGACGAACGAGGGAGGTCGTAAAATTCTATGGGATTTTTATGGCCGGTTGCTGTTGAGGCTCGCCAGTGAGTATGCGCCTTATGATGGCTGTTAAACAACAACTGTTATTTTATAAACTTAAACAAGACATTGTTCTTTTTATTTTCTAGTAGGCGCTGTTGCCAAAAAGTAAACTAAAAACGAAGCGATTTAAATTTTAAAACCTTATATTTGAAGAATGATTTTGGGTAGTTTTCGCGTGCATTTGAAAAATTCATGAATTAAACTCATAATTATTCAGTTTAAACTTGCATATGCTGTAATAACCCAAGTTGAGGAGCAACAACATTTATTTCAATTATAATATGTGAGAAAAATGTTGTAACTCTTCAAAAAACCGTTGTTTCTCTATAAATTTTCATGCAAATGTTTGATAGTTGATCCGATTGAATATTTCGATAGCTCGTGAAAAATATTATCACCTATAGCACCTTTGCTGAATGTATAATGTATAACTGAGAAAACCTAACTGTAGCTACTTCAAAAAAAATTTTTGTCGTAATCTCCATCAATTTTTATCGGAAATGCAGTGCATCTCCCACCGGAGACGCTCGAGACCCGACGCGTCTAATCGAGAGCGATACCACCCCTACTAGACGCGAGAAAATGACAAAAAAAAAGGTTCCGCCACGAGTAACTCGTAATTACATGGAAAGCACCGGCCGTCTCCTTTCCCCGAGATATTCGCTTTGCACCGTCAAAGTTTCTGAAATCGCGATCCGTTCAGTCATTCTTTCAATTTTCCGGAAGAGAAACGGCTTAACAACATCCCCGCAACACAAAGGAATTTTTGCGGTTTCCTTTATCGTCTTCTTGTTCGGAGGTAGATGAAAGTATTATGAACAGTTTCGTGAATGCACCAGCCAAAGCGATAGATTTCGAAGAAAATTAATATTCCACATACAAAGGACCTGTGCGAATTCTATTTGCAGATGAAGGCACAAAGAATGCTTGCTTTCTGCTACCTCGGAAGGTTGGGAGGAGGAACGGTCCCTGCACAGGGACGTACTGGATGTTGATTCGAGGAAGTTTCTCTGTTTCGTGGCTATTTCTACCTGAATAAAACGCCTGGTGAGATATTGATGGTCACGCCGATAAAAAGGGTTAATTTGCTTGTTTGTATGTTTGTCTTTTCATATCTCCGGAACCAGATGTCATATTTTGATGAGGCATTCATTAGAGTGTGGAGAATTTATTCTTGAACATTTATGTTTAAAATTCATGCCCATTGAATGATTGAATGGATGACGAAAAATATCCATACACAAGTCGCGAATAAAGCCGTTAATTTCAGGCTTTTATGGCCAACACTGGGAAAATGATCGAGCACAATTTCATACAACACAAAATGTTGTCTTGAAAATTTCGCGGGGCAAATGTCTTCCGAGGATAATAGAGATAATTTTTAAATCAATCCAAAATAATGTGCCATTTGAAGAAGGCTTTCGACAGGCTTGGACTGAATTAACATGAAAATGAATGTGACCTTGTTTACGGCATTTACTCCTGATGAAAAATGCTCTTTACAGCACAGTTTTGTAACGGATATTTCGCGTGAAATGACAGTTTAAATAAATACGAACTAAGGGCCAATTTCACCAAGGATATTAACCCAGATTTCAGATGTAACTCGTCGATTTATGGCGCATCTTTATTTCAGTTGAAATGGAGTATCTCTGTATTGTGTGGTTTCTTTAGCCTCCTTACTTTAAAGACAAAGCGGAGGTCAATGTTTGAAACAGTTTGTTCGAATTTCAATCTGAGTTTAAGTTAAGCGAAGTTGTCACCTTTTGGTGGAATTGGCCCTTAGGCAAGAAACGCTACTTCAAAGCGTGGTTACAGAAGTGGGCAGATCATTTTGATTTGATGTTGATTACTTATCATTAGTGTTTTTTCGATTTCAGTGTTCGCAATGAGGTTTGTTGGTTCTCTGCTCGTTTCTGTTCTTGAATTATTCCAATTATATCTCAACAAGTGTTTTACTATGAAATATTGCGCTAGCGAAGCCGGGTTTTTGAGCTAGTATTCTACAGGGTGAGTCTTTGACTCGAACAAATATTTTAACAGTAGATACTTGAGCGCAAAAGAAACACATTCTTCTTTTACCATTTTTTCCGAAATACCACCACAGGAAAAACAAAATTACCTGCAGAATTACTAGCCAAATCTGTGGCTCTACACTCTGGGGATCTCTTAAACAGAGTCGTATTCAGCCAAAATACCCAATTTTTCGAATTTCACAGATAGTTTTCAATTTTTGAACATCAAATTCCTGGAAAAAGGCGTATTATACAAGTTCATATGAAGAAAACTTCTAGTCTACAAAACGTCCAAATATTCACTAGATAGCGTCCAACTAGCCTTGGGTTCTTTGAATTTATTTGTATATTCATGGTACGTAATGGTCATAATGGGAAAACTGGAAAATGTGGGTGATATCATGTGTTCGCAAAAGGTTCATCAAATAAATGAAAAACTATATTCCGAAATTCATTCCATTCGATAAGACTGTTTGTGAGTTGGAACTAAAAATATCATTTTTTCATGGTTTTCTAGAGCATGTATCTTTCAAACCGAGCCAATTCTGAAAAAATCGTAAAGGAAAAAATTGTTTCTTTCAACCTCAACAATCTACTGTTGAAATATTCGTATGAGTCAGAGACTCACCCTCACCATGTATAGTGATCAAATTTTCTCAACAACTTGACCACATTGAAATAACTCACTTTGTCTGTTCTTCAAGTTCCAGCATACGGTCAAGCATACAATCGTACTTCATGCACAGTGTTTTCCTCACCTGAAAGAAAACCAATTGTTTTAATAGTTGGCAATAAATAGCGTGAATATATAGTATAGAAAATTTTTCCATTACATCAAGTGATTTTGATCGCCCCCTTCGCAAAACATTTTATAACATGAATTTACGTATAATTTTTATTTGATTCCAATTCCATCCTTCAAAGAGAAGAATTATACATAATATGTTGCAGAACGAACTCTCTACAGAAAGTTCAGCTTTCATCCATGAATTGTAGAAAAATATTTCAGCAAGATACATAAAATAAGTCTTTATTTGCATCTGGATAGAAGAATTTTTGCATCATATGTGGTTAAAATAGTAGGTCTTAACTATCTGATCACAACAAGGCGATTTTGCATAGCTGAATAGGATGGATCAGTTACTGTTTTTGATCTTTGCTGACTTCTAGAATTACAAAAAATGATCTGTACCTACTCAACAATGGAGGGCAGTTATGAAAACTGAAAACCAAGGGGTGAAAAATGTTCAAATAATCTTCCAAACCCTTCGCTCCTTTTAGGAGTCGTTTCCGGTCCGAACCTGTCCTCCATCGTCGAGGCAGACTGAAACTAGCCCGCCCCTGTCCTCGCCCCCGTTCGTTTCGCGACGGAGACGATTTAACGCAGGAATTATCAAAGTAATCGAAATTAAAGAAGCTGCATAATTTCTCGGGATGCTCTCGCTATGCCAACTCCTGCGAGGGGCCAGGAGGGGGGCGGTAATCCCCCCCAACTTCCCACCCGCGATTTCCGAACCCCCTCACGGAATCCGGGGCGCCCTCTAATCCGGGAGAAGCGGGGCGCGATTTTCATTAAGTCAATAAGGGTTATATTAGTGCGAGCCGCCGCTACATCCACCTGAAATTCTCCGCAATTATAGCGCGGTAATTCCTTCGTTGATGCGGTAATTCTGATCGGTATGGATTTTCGCGAAGTGGGTAGATTCGTCTGATCGATTGCGATTTGTAATACCGGCAATCTACGGAGACGAAAATATATTTTGACCGTATACGAGGATGTATTGAGAAATTCTTAGCCTACTATAGAACCAAACAAAATTTCAATGTCAAAATATTTTATTACTCAACATATTCTCCTCTTAATTGGGTATATTGATTACAGCGAACCTGCAACGTCTCTAGACCTTTCAAAAAAATGTTTCTTCTTGCTCTGCAAACCAGACCTCCACAGCTTTTATTACCTCCTCGTTGGAACAAAATTTACATCCCTTTAAACTTTTTTTCAGTTGAGGAAAGAGATGATAGTCAGATGGAGCCAAATCTGGTGAATAAGGGGGTGTTCTAGTAATTCAAACTCCGAATCACGAATTTTTTGCATGGCAACATGAAATTTGTGTGCAGGGGTGAAGTCCTGCAAAAACAAAACACCTTTGGATGGCTTTCCGCGTCTTTTCTCTTTATTGTTTCCCGTAGAGTGGTCATTAATGTCGAATAGTAATCTCCGGTTATTGTTCTACCTTTATCCAAAAACTTAATCATGATTACTCCATAACAATCCGAAAAAACTGAAGCAAGATCTTTTCCAGAAGATTTTTTGACACGAAACTTCTTAGGTCTTGGAGAACCAGAGTGTCGCCATTCCATCGATTGTTGCTTTCTTTCTGAATCGTAGAAATGTACCCAGGCCTCATCCATAGTAACAATTCGGTTTCAGAAGTCTACATCGTTTTCAAATCGAGCACAAACGCGATGCTTCTACCCTTGCACGCTTTTGGTCAACATTCAAACATTTGGGGATCCATTTTGCAGCAATTTTTCTCAGGTCCCAAATGATGTGAACTATATGATGTACGCGTTCGTATGATATATTCGTTTTAGCCCAATTCGACGGTCTGATGAAATCATGTCATGAACTGCATCGATATTTTAGGGGACTGACACAGAAACTGGCCTTCCCGATCGGTTATCATCTTTGATGGAAAATTTACTTCTTTTGAAGCTTGCAGTCCAATTTTTCACGGTCGCATACGAAGGACATTGATCACCAAGGGCATTAAGCATATCGTCGTAAATCTGCTTACTTCTAAACCTTTTTAAATACAGGTACTTGGTGTTGGCTCGATACTCCAATTTTTCGATTTTCACAATTTTGGTGAACATCTTCTTTCTTTTAATGTATTGCGTAACTCTGGTTTTTTCTTTTTGAGCTAAAACTTCACACTGAAACTTCGAATGAGTTATTGTTCTTTGTATGGTAACGCAATATATTTTTATGCATGTAACTGGTCTAGGCTAACTAGATATCAATACATCTTTGTATGTGCTGCACTATGTGCAGCTTTAGTACCGCGTAAGAATCTGATAGTAACAGTCATCATTTCCTGTAGCTTAGCAGAGCATCGGAAGTGATAATATCTAGGGAACAGGCACCAGTCTAAATTGCTTGATAGAATCAAAGAGTTGCCATGAAGTTTATTGTCGACTCTCTGTCGCATTTTTGTCAGAGTGTCTCAAAGTGTTAATTTCTCCAACTACAAGCGGATGTACAATGGGCTACAAGCCTTATTTAAGCCCAGTGAAGGCACTGCACGTAGAAGAAGAAGAAGAATCGCCAGAAAAAATACAGAGTTCTTCAGGTTTGAGTAATAAGATTCAAAAAAATGATGCATACACTTTAGCAAAATACAATATTCAAACAAATATGTAGTTTACCAGGAAGTGTTATGGAAATTTCAAGAATTGCTCTTCATGCATCTGCTCTGCATGCTTTCCACTGAATTTCTGAGGAAGGTCTGCCAAATTTGTTGGCAAAATTGTGACATCATTTCATGGAGACGTTTTCTGAGGGAGCTCAGGGAAGTTGAAAAGCCTGTGGCATATCGAAGACGTTGAATTACCCTCCTGGCACTGCTGAGAGGCTGTGTCCTCACCGAAAGATTAAAAAAAAAATGCTTCTACTGGCGTCATAGCTCTTGGTCTACCATTTCTCCAACAGATCAAGCAGTAAAATACTGTGAGAGTAAACTTGATGGCTAACATTGAATGAACTAGCCACTGGCACTTGTGTTCAACCAACCTAAGCATTTCAAGAACGCTTGTAGCATCGTCATCGGATAAATCTTGGTGTACTCAATGCAAATTCGATTTTCATTGCTTAAAACCGTTTGATCCTATTGACAACGAAATAGAGGTCTTGCTATGTCGCACGCCGACTTAGGTATAATCCATCAGTAGGAAAATCCTCTAGAGCTCCAATAAAGGTTGAAAAGCGAAAACTCCATTAATTTGTTCCTTCCCGAGTTATTTAAATACACCGGGAAACTTCCAGAACGCGTCGACGTTCTGAACAAGTCTATTGAAATCATAATCCAGCATTATGCGGTGGGAATCTTGTCGACAGACCGGGAAAATTGAATCTCATAACTCCAGGCAACCGACGAAAATTTGCATGATAAACTATTTCAATTAATATTTCATTTGATATTAGGTAGAAGCGCAATTTCGGTACGGAAGTCAAGATTTGTCGCTGGCGAAGTTGTCGGTATTCGTCGAAATTGTGTACCTGCATCTTGGCTTTGTTTTGCCTCAAGTCGTAATTTACTCGAGTTGGATATTTGGCAAAGAATAAGATAATGACAACAGTTCATTCGTCAACAATATTACAATTCACGAGTGAGCTCTTCAGTAGAATATTATTTTTGTTGAATCATAACAAGTACATTTAATCTGAACATTATATGATATTGAAGAAGTAGCCTTATTACACTTTATTTCATGACAATTTTTTTTTCAGGTGAGTCTTCACAAATCCTTTGAGGGTATACGATGAGTTTTCGAAGGTGAGTATTTTTGACGGAACAACTATTTCACCAATAATCGCTCATATAAAATATTCAATATGGCGGACCTATCAGTCCAAAAGTCGAATGCAACTTCAGTTAACAAACACTGATAATCTGATTTAATCATTATTTTCGAACGTGGGCAGCACTTTGTAATTGTTTTGATTTTATCCTGGTTTTCGTGATTTTGAAATGCTGATTTGGCTAAAACAGGCAAATTGCAGCTCTTTGTTCGTAAGAATTCCAGTTCGAAAAGTACACGAAAATGGCAGACAAGGAACACGTTCAGTATAGAAGAATTGAGACACGGTATCGAAAGTGCTCATGAAATTTTTACTACTCAAAATTATGTCCGGACTATCGTACTTTCATTGAATTTGTTAGTTGGAGGAAACAGTGCGGACATCAAACTAATGGTGAAGAATTTTCTCTGATATGAATAATTCAACTACTACTAAGAAATTTAATATAATCATCCGGTGGTGGACCTACTAGGTTATACCTTTAGTACACGTAATAGTGCACAAATAACACATCCAAATGTATATCTTGTAATTAATTTTCAAGGTTAATGACGAATTGTCCTCAAATATCGCCTGCATCAAAGATTATAGAGTAAAAAGATGGGAAACGGAGCGACTACAGTGATGTGAGCGCCATCTGTGTTTCAAATGTGTTTCTGAGACCCTAAGACCGGTTAAAAATATTAATTCGAGGGTCATTTGCAGGAAAATATGAAATTTTGTAAGATTTCAGATGGACATTCTGATCAAAGAGGTTTTCAAAGTATTCATTCTAGTACCGCTTTTTGTTTATATTGCTCCTTCTAGTTGCTGACTATTGAAATTCTTTGTCTAATTTCTTGGTGAAAATCCCAAAATATCGTTCGAATAATATTGAATGGTGGAGAACTGAGGATCGAATAATAAAATGGATTTTTCTAAATAAAGCTTTGGACTTTGCTAAGGAAAATGAAACCGCAACTATGTATTAAAACTGTCTAAGTCAAAGCTCGATTTGTTGTCCATAATTTTGAATTTTCGTTGATTTTCAATGAATTTCAAATGAAAATATAGCACATCCAACAGCTTTTTTTATTTATATCAGTTGATTCCAATTAATGTCCAGATGAAAACTGACATCCTGATCACAAAACAAAACCATACTTTTATTTTGTCGCTCAGTATGTTTGTTTCCTGATCTCAACAAAGTCTATATTGAAATTGATACAAAGATAAGAATTCAAATTTCGCGCCCCTCAATTATAAAACAGATAACTGTTATTTAACAGTTTTTCTGTATTGACGGTACATTTTCAGCGCCATCTCATTGTCAAATGTGTTTTCACTGACCAAATATAAACGCTTTTCAGTACTAGAGATATGAGGGCGTTTCCTAACTTTCTACTTGATAATCTTTGCCCTACATGAAGTCAAGTCTATTTTTCTTCCTATTCATGAAAATGTCACTTGAAAACTACTTTGGATAAGAATATTAGGTATTCACAGATGTTGTAGGAGTTCAGTTCTGTAATTATATCGGATATCCAGTTCGTTTCGTCCTTTTGACAGGAGAAAATATGGCGAAATGATTAGATCAACTGTGTTGTGGCCAATAATACACACTTTTATCACTTGATCTTTGAAATTTGAAACAGACATTTATCAAAACTATAACTGGCAATCCTTTACGTCCATATCTATTCTTAACGAGTCTCAAATATCATATCCTCGACGGTGAAGCAATCTTTCGACCATTATCGAACTAGTCCGATTAATTCACGTCCACGAAAATAGCAATCTGTTTCTTTTCGTCAATCTACATGTATAATTCGGACCAGTCTCAATTGCTCCATTAATTGATTCGCCGGGTAATTGATGATTAGATCGTGATTTATTAGATTCCATTCCTGCATGCCGATACGATGCTATCGAATGAGTTACCGCTATCGAATTTGTTACTGGCTCATTTTTGAATGATTAGCATTGTTGGATAAAGGTTTTTGATTATTCCGTCCGTAGGATTTTTCGCTAATCATCGATGCTAAACGTGCTCGGAGGAGATTAGATCTGAGAACGATAAATTGGAACCATTGGTAGAATTCTAATTAAGTACGGATTTGATAAAGGGTATTTTTTCTAGTTGGATATTAGGTAACAAAAAACTTCTACCAGAAAAAAATTACTACGATTCATAACCCGTTCCTTTGAGTTAATATAAGAGGAGATTATAAATCATATCTGCGAATATATATATCCAGTGTCATTGGAAGTGTTATACCCAGAAGGTATAGTTTCGACAACTCTATTTTTTAACAATGTCTCACATCAACGATACTAGTATTTATGAACACGAAAAGATTGTTTAGTAATTTTAGTATCTATTTTCTTCAAATCCATTGACTTTCAAGGATAAAAGGTTGAGGTTAGACCAGGTAATACGTTAGGTGGGATCGTATTTATATTTTTTAAATTTCTATGCATAAGACAGTGTTGAAACGAAGTTTCATTGGACCACTGAAGAAAATAGGTATTGACTATTTTTGATAAATAAAATTTTCGTGTATGCATAGTAAGTTGTCTTTCTCAACGAGGCAACATCATAGTCCAATTCTGAAATTCTGTGATATTCAGACTGAAAAGTTCCACCAAGAAGCAGCATTTAGTAACTCAAAGTCAACTTCGATATACCCAATTGTATTCATCATGACATATCGCTTCTTTCTTCGCTTTTATCAACAAATATCTGCAGAAGGATCTCACACAACTTGCAGAATTCTTTTTGAGGTGACTCTTCAACGTGTTCATATGATGAATGATTTAGATTTTTAGACTGCGGATCATATGACAAATATCTGTACTTATTATTGAAAAGAACATCGACACCAACGAACTATAGTCGTTTTGGAATGTTAACCAGAGGTTAGGCAAGTAAGAATACAATTGAATGGATTTCAAGAAGATATACAGGGTGAGTTTTTGACTCATAGAAATATTTCAACAGTGAATTCTTTTTCAATACCATTTTTTCCGAATCCGCTCTGTTCGAAAGATACAGGCTATTGAAAAACTATAAAAAAATGTTATTTTTCGTTTTATCTCACAAACGGTTTCATCGAATGAAATGAATTTCGGAAGGTAGTTTTTCATGTATTCGATAAATCTTTTTCGAACACAAGATATCACACACGTCTTCCATTTTCCTCATCATAACCATTACGTGACATAAAAATACGAAAAATTCAAAGAACCCAACTCTTGAAACTAAATTGGAGGATAGCTGATGAATATTTGAATGTTTTCTAAAATAAAAGTATTCTTCATATTTTCTCGTATAATGCGCTGTTTTCGATTTATTGGATGTTCAAATATTGAAATGTATCTGTGAAATTTGAAAAATTGGGTACTTTGGCTGAATACAACTCTTTTTAAAAGATCCACATATGTGTAGTGTCACAGATTTAGCTACTTCTTCTGAAGCTTTCTGAAGTTCAGAAGAGTTGAACCCCTTTGAAACCACTTTAAGCTGTATCTGTAAATGGTAGCAACTCATTTTTTTACGTGGATATCATCCTCAAATAGGTAACGATAGATAATAGTAGAGTGATTGTGAGATGAGCAGTTTGAGTACAGCAATTATTTTTTTAGGAACCGAAAATTTGCTCATGTCTCTCTTACCCATGGGAGAGTTGAACAGAGGGCGAGAGACTTGACCATAAATTTGTTCATTAGGAAAAACATTGAAAGAAAACAATTTTCAATGACCAACTATTGTGTATGTCAAGATTGTCATCATCAGATGTATCAGCGTATGAAATACATATTTTCTATTTCAGTGTCACTCTCGCTTGTTACCGATTTTTTTATTTTCTAGAACCTTTGTATATTTTTTGTATTTATTTCTATCATTCAATTTTTTTTTTGAAGCAGACTATTATCTAAGCTCATTGCGGGAAACTTGGATCACTGGTTATGTCTCCCGACCATAGCATGGTTCAATTCTTCCGCATTCCTATTTAACAGTTTTCTTTAAACTTTTACAACTATTATTAATAAGGCTCATCGTTTGTAAAACAATATCAATCAACGAAAGCAATGAAACTAAATAACACCACGATCCTATATTAAACTTTTCAGACAATGTAGCAAACAAAAATTATTCAATTTCTTACTTCCTAACAATAAAATCACGTTCAACCCTCTCACTCCCGAACTGTTCTGATGGCGGTCAAAATGGAGCCGCCACTAGTTGTTCCTTGTAACGAGTATGTCGCAAGCTACTGACGATACCGATAGAGCCAAATTTGAATTGAAAATTTTGAGGTGGTTCAAGTCTCCCACCTGAGCAAGTTTCCCGGACTCCCCCTGATTTTGTTTTTCCAGGGTTGACACAGCTCATAAAGGAAACTTAAAATGGCTATATCTTTTTATCAGGGCCGAATCAGAAAAAATGATATGGAAAAAAGTGTTTCTTTTGACCTCAAGAATCCACTCAAGAATCCACTGTACTAGTCAAAGACTCACCAGACAAAGAGTTTGAAAATAGAATTTAATGAATTCCTTACTAACTCATTGAGTTAGCATGTTTCTTCGATTTATATTTACTTTATTTCAATTGTGGAATTTCCCTCTTTTTTTCAACTCTCTCGGCATGTCCTATACATCACTGTTAAGTCTGAAAGAATGAAAAAAGTTTGTTGTATTGCATTTTTCTTTGCATGATATCCCACACACGTTCAATGGGATACAAATCCGGCAAAAAGAGTGGCCACTACAAAAATCGTACAGCCCGTTTCTTCAAATTAGGAGACAGCCTTGTTCGCACGGTATATTCCCGACCCTGCGATCTCCCTCGCTCCTTCCTCGATCTTCACGATTCACCTGCGTCGATTTCTGCCGCTCGACCCGCGGGGTAGTCGCGCGGGGGCGTGAGCAGGAAGTGGACAGCGGCGGGCTTCGAGCCCGGACGATCTGCGAGAGAGGCGGTCAGTTCCGCCAATTCGCCTGGGAAAAATGCAAATGACCGTCTCACGAAACGCAATAAACAGCGTCGCGATATCGCGCCGCCGTCACCTGCGTCCCTATCTGCATCGGAAGGACTGAGGAAAAACACATAAAATTTAACGAAGAATTGAGATCGCCGTCGCGTAATTGGTTCTGGATGAAATTTTATCTGGACGGGCACCGTTAGTCGACTTACAGTTACAGATATCGAAACGGAGATTCGAATTTGTACGTGGAAAAATTTACATCGGTATTCAAGTTGGCCGTTCGAAGGTATCGCCGCGTAGATCTACCGATGTTTTTCCGGAAAAACCCAACTGCTGACTACTGACTTGATGAAGAATCAGGTGCTTCAACTCAGGAAGCCCATGCATTTAAACTGGGACATCTGTTCGAACCTAGAAAATATATCTCGCCTGATTCTAGAATAAGGCGAGATGATCAGGCCTGATTCTAGAATCAGGCCTTGTACAGCACTAGTGCTGTACAAGGCCCAGCCCAAAGGAAATGGACCTACAACTATTCTTCTTCTTCATCTTCCTCTTTTTCCAGGATATGGTCCTGTTTTGTAGCAACGACTCGTCCTCATATCATTCTTTTCGGTGGTCTGCCTGGAGGTCTTTTCCTGCTCAGTACATGATCTTCGACAATTCTGGCTGTTCGAAGTTCAGCTTTCCTGTTCACATGTTCTCTCCAGCTTCTTTTACCTCTAAAACACTCGACAACATATTTCACCCAGCAAAGTTGCTTTTTCACATTGGACCTCGGGTGGTCCCAAAAGATATGGTCTCTTATCGCCCGCAGTATTATCATCTCAGCTGTTCGAAGTACACGTTTGGTAATTGCTGTGTCGGCACTTGTTTCTGCAGCTTATGTCATGATAGGACTGACATAGGTTTAATATATTCTCACTTCGCTGTTGATTGCCACATGCTTGTTTCTCCAGATGATGTTCCTTGAAAACCCCGAGTGCTAGCCCACGCAAAAAATGCTTTTGGATGAGGAACGAGGAGGTCACCTCCTTTAGGCCATCCCAGATACTGGGTGATCATTAGAACTCTGGAACTTGAAGGTGAGCCGTAGATGACATAGCAGCGAAAACATTACATTAAGATGGCAGTACAACGAAAGTCCTTTTGATATTTAGAATCTAGAAAGACTTTGACCAGACTAAGACTTGAATACTGCCTCTTGTCTGGAGCTCATCACCAAAACATTCATCCAAGAAAGAGCAAAACCATCGATTGACTCCTAAACTTCAACAACCAGTCTAGTGCCCTTGAAACATCGAAGCAGAGATTAATCTATTGATTTCATCATCGTGCAGATATAAATGTTCAATTCAAAACTTCAAGAAATTCTTTTCACCAACATTCACCTCCTTCCACTAAACTAAATATTGTAACAAGCTTCCAGTTGATGTGTTTTCGTCGGAGTGTGATTTCCGGCAACAAAAATGAGAAAGAAGTGAAGTAAAATTCAAGAGAAGGTTTTGTTCCTTTGCTTCCTCTGATGAGCCATCTCTGAGGAAGGGTTTACTTCAAAATTGACTCGGCGTAAGTACGAGACTTTCGAATTTGCTGTTGCTCTTACAAACTGAAGTAAAACTACCCTCTATTGCGAACTATGAGTAGTAGGTGGGGAGCCCGCGATGTGAACTTTAGCCTAGAGTCTTTAGTGTTCAGTGCTGCTAGAAATGGGATATTGGCATCAGAGAGTGGGTAGCAGGTTAGTGCTTAATGTCCACAGCAAGTAACAGTTCTGTGAGGGCAACAGCGACTACACATTTTCCACCAGACTTCAAGAACTTTCAATACCTTTCATGAGTTGTCCTCTCTCATCACAGACAAGTGAGAGTGTAACGTGAGTTTTAACGTTCGTATTTCTGTGTTTCTGTATTTCAAATACGTGTAATTTAAATATCCTCTCAGAGAATCTGTCAAAAGTAAGAGGTTCATTGCCATGAATGCCTCCAACCTATTTTTTTCAGTTAATCATGGAATCCTTAAGCAAGGTATGTGATTAACCTCAAAGTAGCTTTCTGCCTCGGAATGTGGGGATATGCCGAGTTAACATCGCGTTTCTGACGGGCGTCTCAACCACCTCCTCATGTTACATCCGCGGCAACACCTCGGCCGATTCAGTTTCATCATTAACGCGAAATTATGCGATCTTTTAGCACGAAATTCCTCGAATTCCCCTCCGGCTGCCATAGATCAGACCCGCAAACGGTCTCGCTGCGCCGACCCGCGATTTATACATTCTTAATACATTTAAAGTGACGGCCCGCGGTACTTCATGATTCACCTCCGCTAGAACGACGGGCCGCGGATATCAAGAGCCTTACCGGAAAAATCCGGCTGTTTACACTGATTACATTTATCACGGGATCTCTCTAATAAATAATTACTTAGAATATTCCACGGTAAGGAACGGTCGATTTGTTCCGTGTAATCGGGCTTAAGAATCGTGTTGTTGAAATTTGAAGAAAGTGTACGTACATGAGGGGGATAATTCTACGTCTCCTCGTGTGTATGGGAGAGCTTGCAGTTGGCCGTAACGGTACAGGGTGAGAACCTGGTGATCTACGGTTGTAACGTGAGCCTCCCGTCTTATGGAAATGGTAAAAATTGCTCGCATGAGCGGTTCCGTCGAAATACCGCATAATTAAGACGCTTCAATAACTGTTGAGCTGAGGAGAATTCTTCCTGTCGTAGGAGGTTAGACTAGGAGTTACTGTTACAACGAACGTTTCGAAAAACTCATGCTACATTGTTGAATTATTCGAATCTAGAAAAAGTATCGAAGAAAAACTACTCCTAATCTATGGAATATATGTGTGAGACGTCCTGGTTCTTGAAAGGACTAATGAGTCGGTTTTGAAATCAAAATGAACTTCACCACAACTTAAAATCATTTTGTCCACTTGACACACTTGAGAGACACATCAGAGCGACAGTTTCTTCGTATGAGTGGACATGTCCACTCTCGCATTCCTCGACTATCAGAAAAATGTCTATACAGGCTGTTTTCAAAGGTGAGAAGGTAGAACTCATCAAAATAAGTCGTTTAACCAAAAATTGTCCTCATTAAAATTTCCAAGATGACTGAGATGCAACCCCTAGAAGCTCGACAAAATTTCAAGTACGGGACTGTGGGAGGTTGTCTCCGGCATCGCAGAAACGAAACTAAAGATAAATATATGGCTGGACAATGAATGGTTCAGTACCAAGTTCATGGGACTAAATGCATCAGGTCACTTTTGAGAGAATCATAATTGTTGTATCGAGCAATTTAGGGTGAAATAAAATGTAGAAAATCGAGGCAGTTTCTTGAAAGTGCTTATTTTAGTTATGTTGAAAAAGTGCTATGATGTTTTCCCATTTCATCCCATTTTTACGACATTTGGAATGTTCGAACAAGAAAACTGTGATGCCCATTGTGAAAAGATTCGTGAATAGTTAAGACGAATTTTTTTGTTAGATTTTGAAGTATTAATCTATTTCGTACACTTGTGTCCTAAGTCTCCTCTGTCAGTTGGTATCGAACTGAGCCTTTTCATAAAATGGTGTAAGTTACTCAAAAATAATGAAGAAAATTCGGCAATCCTAAGTTTCCATTTTCATTACCACATAAATATCGAACGAGCCAATATCATAAACGAAACCACATGGTCGAATCAGGAGATAAGTTTTTTTCCCACTGCTTCGCGATAATTCAGCTAACAAACGGTCTAGAGTCGTATTAGGATCTACTTCAGAAAACATTTTCATTTTTTCTCCAACTTTGTCATTTTGAAAGTTTTGTGTAGGTGATTTTTGGTTTCTTTGGAAGAAAATTGAAGTGCTTAACCATCTTCCGGTTTTGTCCATTGGACCCTGAACCTAACCTTGAAATGGTTAAGGTTTTTGGACTATCAGTGAGCCAAGTTGAGTGCAGAATATATGGCCAGGATGATAACGCTCTTGTTTCTAGGAAAAAGCGCACAAGAAAAACTTCTGGTAAATACAACTACATTTTTCGTGGGCATGTTTGTGTAGACTCTTCATCCTAAATTTGGCTCTAGATACCAATTGGAATTCACGTAAAATTAAATATTCGACTGAAAACATTGGTCTGAATTTAATGGCGAAACAGTTGAGTCGTTAAATCATCTATGAATCAACATTGAGTATCCGATTGAGTTACGAGGTGCAGTTTTCATAGTATTATAAGCTGTCGGTTTATATTTGACCATCAATAATTAAATGTAAACAAACACTTTGTCTTCCCATGGACACGTCCGAACAACAGTTCCTCCATTCATATCTGCCCCCATACAAGCTTATGATTTATTTACAACCTTCGATATAACGTTAGCCGTTTAACTGTTACTTCAAGCGGCGAACCTACTAAAAAGAATTTTTGATTGCGCAATTCGAATAAATTTTCGATAAATCGTCGTATTTTATTCTGTGGGTCAGTAAACCATCGATAAGGATCGACCGTTCGGGACGAGACCGAAGACGAGGAAGGAAGGCCACAAAGTATCTTGACAAATTAATGCCAGGTACCCTATTGTGTCGTTGGTGGGCTCTGTAACGTCAGGCACTGTTAATAGGCGAGTTGTAGAGTCTCAACATGTGATCCGTTATAGATCTCCATTCTTGGAGGATTCGCGAATCCGTTAATTTTCTCACCTACTCGTCTCGGTGTCCCGACCACTGATGTCATATTAATCTTGATGAACGATATTTCTGCTCGATCTTCCTTCGATGGAGATTGAGCCAAATATAATAGATCCAACCGAAATTGAAGGTGTGCATGCATTCTGAATAGTTTGACAGCTGTCATTTTTGACAGATCACAATCAGCATACAGTCCATTCACTTTTATAATAGCAGTCGGTTGTCCATTTGATAATTTCTTTAATTTCTTGTAATTAGAAAGGAGCCAGGTTGCCACACATGAAATGTCGTTAATGTCTAAACGACTTTGACACTACTATATTCACGCTGAGTAAATGATAAAAATGGTAAAAAGCAGAGAAAATACACTGCGCAAAAAAATTAACGCACATTCTGAAAATCTCAATTTTAATGAATGTTAACTCTACATTGACTTTATAACTCATTTTTTATGTTTTCTCGGGAAGGTTTTGAACGAAACAAGACACATTAAATGGAGGAAAAATTCAGGATTTCACCGAATCTTATGTGAAAGAAGAGAAATGAACAATTTTCAAAATACTGAAATGCTGATAAGTGATTTAATACTTGGTATTTCCACCCCTTGCGTTAATTACAGCTCGGCAACGACGGTGCATACTCAAAATGAGTGATCTTAAAATGTTCTGATCTAATCCTTCCCAGATTCCTAAGTCATTAAGAGTAGCTGGATGATTTTCTGAACTTCTCAGCCTTCTATTGAGGTTGTCACAAACCTGCTCAATTGGATTGAGATCTGTACTTCTTGCTGACCATTCCATTCGAGAGACTTCAATCTCTTCAAGGTACTCCTGAACGATGCGCGCACGATGGGGTCTGGCATTATCGTCCATAAAAATGAGATTTTCACCAATGTATGGGGCAAATGGCACTACATGCTCTTCAATAATGTTCTTATATACTTATAAGCATTCATAGCTCCATTATCAACGACCACTAGGTCTGTGCGAGCAGTCAAAGATAATCCACCCCATACCATAATCGATCCTACCCCGAAACCAGTAGTATTCAGGAAATTGCACTGAGCATATCTTTCATGTGGACGTCTGTATACAAGGGAACGTCGATCACAGTGGTAGAGACAGAATCTAGACTAATCTGTGAAGAGAACTCTTTCCCAATAGGCCTCTTCCCACTGGATATGCTCTCTCGCAAAATCCAAACGCGACCTTCGATGGGCTGGGGTGAGAGCTGGGCCTCTTGCCGCGACATGAGGCCTTAAATCATATTGTCTTAGTGCTAATTTGCACCTCATGAAGTTGCTCAAGCTGAATTTGAAGGAGGCGAGCGGTTGTAAACCGTTGTCTCAAGAAGAAACTCTCATGTAACGTTCTTGAATGGTAGTTGTTACCCGTAGTCTACCCTGTCCTGGTTTTCGGACATTCATACTTGTCTCCCTGAATCGCTGCAACATTCTGGACACACTTGTATGGGAAACTCCAAACCTTTCTGCATTTATTGTGTATGTCCACCCTTCTTCTCGCAAAACTACCGCTTGGGCACATTCCTCTTAGGTCAAATTGCGTGTTTCGCGTTGCATAGCGATCAAGTGTAGAAAACCAAACGAAAGAAAAACTATTGATCACTAGAATTGATCGAAAACAACTGATTTTAGAATGGAGCCAATACATTCAAATTCTAATATCATCTTTTTTTATTACTGCTGAGAAAAAACATCTGTATTGAAGAAAACCGTTGAAAGTGGATAACATATGCATGCATAATTCTGATAAAAATAATTATCATTGAAAACACCTTCAGTTGTAGAATAAATTTGAGATTTCCATAACGTGCGTTAATTTTTTTGCGCAGTGTATAATGAAGAACTGCGACTGCTACACCTCTATGTTGGATTTCTAGCAGGGCTAGATTGGGTCTAGCAGCTGTGCCATATTATGTGTCAATAATCTAATTTTCTTTCATAGCAGAACATGACATATTCAAACATTGATCTTTTGTGCGTTCCATTCAAATAATTAGATAAAGAATCCCTTCATATGTTCATCACATCTTTCCGAATTCATTTATTTTCTGAAGTAAATTCACATCGTAAAAAATACACAATGATCCAAAACTTTCCTGACAAGCGTCATAACCTCACATTCCTATAGACTGTGAAATGTGTCAAATTTCCAAGGCCAGCCGACTGCTTTCAAAAAAGTTAATCGACTATTAAAGGTACAGTATCTTTCTGCACAGACCACAGACTCTATTAATGGAAATAACACTGATTCAGTGTAATGAAATAACAGAGCTGAAATCCCGAAACAGGAAACGGCAGCGCGCTTTTTCATTACCTCTCTACCTACCACCGACAAGTTCATTATGTAACATATGGAAAACTGACCCGACCGCGCACTTCAATTAAGAAATTAATGCATCCGCAAACAATCGAACCGAACCGTACGGTCCTCGGCTTTTTCCAGAGGAAAAGAATCATCATTAGGACAATGGGCTGTGTGGAGACCTAACATGTGCTGAATGAAGAAGATCGAATGACCGTTAGACTGTAGTATTTCTGACGATTCGACTGAGCTAATTGAATTCCACTCCTGCTGGGCGAGATTGCGTGCGAAGATCACAATGACGGTATCATTTTTTTCGTGGTTTACTCGCTCGTCGAGGTCCGTTTTGATTCGCGTCTAACAGGAAATTGTCGTTCACCGTTGATGTTTCGATTATTGCGTTCGCTTACGTGACTCCTTTCCGGGAGAAAGATTGATGGCCTGGGGAAATTGAATTAGGGTAAAGTATAGTTTTCAAAAGTTAAACATCTAGGGTCATCTCTGCCTCAATTCTTACCAGAGTGAAATATAAAGAAGCGCAATTGAGTTCAAAGCCGATCGGAAGGGTGATGACGTATTGGGTGGCTCTACCGAAGAGAGTTCATTAGCAGTGGCGTCCCATAGACAGTGGGTGAAGTTATGAAGAAGATTATTCAAAATATTTGTTTGCAAATAATTGTCTATCTAATGATCAAGTCACAGGAACAGCTGTAGATTCTCTCACGAGTTAGAGTTAACAGGGTGTTTTCAAAGGTAAGTTTTTTTTGACCTTAAAATGTCTATATTAATATTCAAAATGGCTGAGATACAACCCCTAGAAGTTCGACAAAATTTCATTGAATTTCAAGTACGGGACTGTTGAAGGTGACTCCAGCATCTCAAAAACGAATCGAAACATAAACATATGGGTGGACAATGAATGGTTCAGTACCAAGTTCATCGGATTAGATGCATCAGGTCACTTTTGAGAGAATCATAATTGTGGTATCGTGCAATTTAGGGTGAAAAAAAAATGTGGAAAATCGAGGCAGTTTCTTGAAAGTGCTTATGATAATTATGATGAAGAAGTGCTATGATGTTTCCCCATTTCATTCCATTTTTTCGACGATTGTTGGAATGTTCGAACAAGAAGATTGTGATGTCCATTGTGAAAAAATTCGTTAATAATTTAGACGAATATTATCGGTGAGATTTTGAAGAATTATTCAATTTTTCACATTTGTGTCCTAAGTCTCTTCTGTCAGTTGGTATCGAAATGAGCCATTTCATAAAATCGTGTGAGTTACTAAAAAATAATGAGAACAATTCGGCAATCCTAAATTTCCATTTTCATTACCACGTAAATATCGAACGAGCCAATATCCTAAACGAATCCACATGGTCGAATCAGGAGATAACTTTTTACCCAATGCTTTGCGATAATTCAGCTAACAAACGGTCTAGGGTCGTATAAGGATCTATTTCATTAATCATTTTCCATTTTTTTCCAACTTCATTCATTTTGAAAGTTTTGTATAGGTGGTTTTTGGTGAAACGCTTCATTTTGACCAGTTCTACCTCACCTTCAAATACACCCTGTATTAGCTGTATTCATCATATTTATGTGATTCTGGTTTTCAGTTTTAGGCTAGGTATCTCACGAAAATTTGCCTTGTGATTTTCACTGTTTCTTTTGTGCCATGAGTCAAATTTTTGGTTTCATAATTTCTGTGCTGAGACGGCTGATTTGACATCTTATGGATCGAGATCATCAGAAATTTCGTCATAGTCCTTTAACGCAGTTTTTTTCAACATCAAATTACTCTAAAACGGCGCATTAAATGAGAAAATATGAGGAATACTCTGATTTTGTAAAACGTTCAAATATTCATAAGATAGCGTCCAACTTAGTTTAAAGAGTTGGGCTCTTCGAATTTTTTGTATTTTTATATGGTATGTAATGGTCATAATGAGGAAACTGGAAGACGTGAGAGATATCTTATGTTCGAAAAAGTTTCATCAAATAAATGAAAAGCTTCATTCCGAAATTAATTTCATTCGATGGAACGTTTGTGAGAATTGAAAATAAAAATTTTGTATGGTTTTTCAACACCCTGTATTTTTTAAGCCGAACCGATTCGGAAAAAATGGTAAAGGCAAAAAGTGTTTCTTTTGACCTCCAGAATCTACCTTTGAAATATTTGCACGAGTCAAAGACTCACCCTGTAGATGCAATAATTCTCTAATTGAAATACAGTTTTAGATTTCTTCCTCCTGATGAGGTTAGGAGAGCCTTACGGTTCTTGACGAATTCACAGCTTGTTTTTCCTGAATTCAAACTCACCTTGTTTGCTAAACGTTCAATATCTTCACGCCACATCGGACGATCGAGAAAAATTCACCCAATAAAGATCCCATCTACTTCCTTCCCAGCAAACCTCCTGCTATCGGCCGACACTTCGAGCCTAATTGGCTCAAAACCGTGAGACAGATACCGCGAATCTGCGTTCTGCTTTCGGCTCCATTATCTCCAAAGCTCCCATAATTCCGAGAAGTTATAAATCAGTTTAGCCATCGTTTTTCCTGATGGGTGGTCCGCTCCAAGTTGCGGTGGCTAAAAAGTTCGATCTCTTGACGATTATCGGCGTTTTGATGTTGCTGTGGTTGCTTTGGCGTTCGCAAGAAATTTTAACCACGTATTCTACATCGAAAATAAGCCCTAGTTTGTCATATGAACATATGTCGAGAAATGTTTCCTCTCCGAGATACGGGGTGTTAAAATTATAGAAAGAAAAATGTTTTTTATTGATAACTTTCACACTGCTTGAAATATTTTTATGGAATTTGAGACGTAGGTTTTGAGCTTCAGGGAGCACTTTTTGCATAATATCATTTCTCTTTTATTCTACCAGTGGCGTCCGTACTGCAACGAGACTGAATATTTTCAGATAAAAAAATGATACGCCACTGGTTTTTCCGACAATAAAAATTACTATTTATATCCTTATTTAATTTGGAGCAAATTCGGTCTCCTGACTTTTTGCTGTACGGGGCACCGTTTCCGGTTAAGAAAATAAAACACATTCTCATGCATGAACAAATCGCCAAAATTTGATATAGTAAAAATAGTCTTATCATTATTATGTACCTACCATACAAAATTTTGGCGATTTCTTCATGCATGAGAATGTGTTTTATTATTTTAACCGGAAACGGTGCCTCGTACAGCAAAAAGTCAAGAGAGGGTTAGTTCCACAATTGTCTCGTGTATTGTTTCGTATATCAGAGTAGGCTCTTCTGCATTTGGCTCCGCTCACAGCTTAACTTCCGCGTACCTTTCTGTCGTCATAAATTTAGCCGATTATAATGACTCGAAGACCTGACTCGTAGGATCTTTAAAATTTTAGCCCCCTGAGTTCAAATGACCACGAGCCTCAACTGAAATCAACAAACAATCTCACAGTTTTCCCAGCTCAGTTCGAACGGTTCATTATATAGAAAACTACTTCATAGGAAAGAGTTCACCGGAATCGATTTTCATCCTCTTCATTCTCTTTTCTTCCGTCGACATACAGAAACACGATAAAAGGCGGAATTTTATTCAATAGATAACGGGAAAGTTTAAATAGTTGGGGTTGTTCAAACAAGTCCGAACTTCGGGCGGAATGTTATGAAAAATCATTGGATAAACTTTCTTCGAGGTGTTTTCGAATTTGCTTCGAGTTCTGAGAACCGAGTTCCGTGAAAAGAGGGACTTGGTATTCATTCCTCCTATTTTTATTATGTTGAGAGTAAGTTGGAAAGTTTGTAGTTATAATATGTGTAGCTGCATTTTATATATTTTGTAGTAACTGAAAGGGTATTTCACCTTCTGAAATACGAATATTACATTTTTGAGATGAAAATTTTTCCAATTCGATAGCTCATATCGTTTTGGCGGTTCACGTTATGTTTTTCCCTGATGACAAATCTATACAAGGTGAGTCTTTGTTATATGTTAACGGTTGATTCTTGAGGTCAAAATAAATACCGTTTCCCTTACTTTTTTTTAATTTTCACCCTAAATTGCACGATACAACAATTATGATTCTCTCAAAAGTGACCTGATGCATCTAATCCGATGAACTTGGTACTGAACCATTCATTGTCCAGCCATATGTTTATGTTTTGTATCGTTTTTGAGATGCCGGAGTTACCTTCCACAGTCCCGTACTTGAAATTCAGCCTATTCAGAAATAGTATACTGCATTCACATTTATTTTAGCATGGAATAATTTTCTCAAGTTTTTGTAACTAGAACGGAGTAAGGTTGGCACTCATGAAATGTCGTTAATGTCATAACGCCGTTGCCACAACTTATATTAATTAATATTACGAAAATGCCGAAAGTTATTGAAAAAAGAGACAGGGTTTCAGGAAGTGCTATTTATAATTCAGGTCCGCTCATTCAAATAGTTATACCCTGATATTCTAAAATCCACAATACGTCAGACGGTAGCGAACATATTCAATGTAAGAGAATTTATATAAAGTTTCATCTGAATCTAAACGACTTATATTTCAGCTGAATATTTTCAAAATCAGAAAGATTGTGAATGAAGAGGATGACAAAGAATTTCCTTCTATTGGGAGGTCCAAAAAAGTGGTGGCATTTGAGAATTGTGAATTAATGCGAAAAGTTCACTATAGGATTTTCGATAAATGTCATCGTAGGATAAGTTCCCGAAAATTGATTTTTCAATTTTTCATTTGACTTGTCCTATACATTGTAAATGTCTCAAGGTACCAATAAATACCTAATTATTATTAGTATATCAATGCATTAAGATGAACAGCGACAAATACGCGCCAGTTGTCCTGCTAATTGGTTATTCATGTGTAATTTTTGTTCAAAGATGAAGTTCATCTTGATTGAAACTTGCTTTAATTTCTTTTACTTATATTGATGCAAGATGATTTTTGTTGAAGAATTTGAGATTCTTGTAATTATCTGTTAATTCCTTCGAGAGATACCCATTCCGAACCACTGCAACATATGCATTTCATCTTCGGGTTAATTTTTTGAAATCTACAACTAACGTAACGTATTCAAACTTTAGCCAAAGAAGATAACAAACATTAACTCTCCTCAAGCTAGTGCATATTATGATATTATACTGATCTCTTGTATTTTCCATGCAAATAACTGGATTTGGTATGCCTTCAATCAGTTTGTATGAACTTCAATTATGGTCGTCACATATTTTTCGAAGAGATTCGACATTGCGGTGAGATACGTAATTACTGAGTCTTTTACGTAGAACGGATAACATAGCGCTCATTTATAATCCAAAAATGTTTTGACAAGTGTCATAACCCCACAATTTCGTACTACACAGAGTGAAATGTGTCAAATTTCCATGGCCAACCGACTGCTCAAATAAAAGTGAATGGAGTATACTCTACTAGTTGATGTGGGCCGCCCTTATAGTCATAATTCTCAGAGTTCATCTTGGGGAAGTCGAAAGACGATGATGCAATTCATGCATCGACACATCAATGTCCATCAAATTGTAGCCCTACTCTGTTCGCCTCCACAATTCAACGTTCATCACAGGAAACCTCATATAATTTCCGAAGAATGATAGAATCATAATTATCCATTAACTTGTCCCGTTTCAACTCCAGCGCGCTAAATGACGAGGTGTTTTGTCAGTTGTTGCAAATCGACATTCCGATCCGACTTGTTACGATTAAAATGCCCGTTCGACGTCAGATCCAGTCCGATGTAGGTACCTTATGCTTGCACCCCACCGAGACGCGGCTCTGAATCAGGCTTCCGTTCCGGGGCAGTCAACCAACTTTAACCCCTGACCGCGACCAAGAAGGCGCAATGCAAGACGACGAGGAAAACATTTGTTCTGTGGTCGAGTGCGCTGTCATATCTTCCAGTTCTTCCGTCGTTGGTTATGGACGACTGATGGGAAATTGGTCGAGATTCTGCTGACTGCGGTTCTGAAAATGTGGGACGTTCTGATGACCATCGGGCGTGGGTGTTCTGGTATCTACGGGATGTGGAAGATTCGATTGTCCTTCTCCTTGATGGAAAATATATACCTAATGAACCTAAAGGCTTTTATCACAATTTAACAACCCCAAAAATTCCCAAATGAAGTTTATAGCCCGAAACTTGAGGAGTTGGACCAAACTGTATATGAACTATAGTTTGATTGTTACCTACCGGATTCTTCATGAGTAGAAGTAGCATGGTCGAATTCTGCCCACCATTCACTCAAAAATGTTTGAGTTTCATTGGGAGAGTATTTTTTCGATGAAATATCAAAGTTTCATTCCAGTACCCCACGATTGAATAAAACAGTTCTGGTACTCCCTTTCTATCGGCGGATATTTGCGCAGGAATGCCACTATCGACATTTGCATTATGGCCATTGTTGGTGGACAATAATATCCTAACCGGGCACGATCTAACAGAGTGAATTGTGATCGTTGTTCGTCTCCTACGGTCGTATCTGGCTAAATCAAAAGGCGACCGATCGATCGGTACCTTGCTGCCGCTTTCGCCTACTGCGATGATCATGACCGCCTTTGTTTCGTCTAGAATTATGCCCGAGTTGAAACATTGACAACTCCAATCGCATAACTCATAATTGGACGTGGTTATGACTGGAATTCCATAACGTACACACAGCTATAGGAGCCGCGGCCGTCCTAGCGTATCGGTATCGTCAACCTCTGACGGTGGTTGTGGGAGAGAAGAGAGTAAGACGGTGGTCATGACCGACGTCGAAGGCGAGAACTCATTGAAACACGTCGTGGACTCATCTACTTTCACCAATCTGTTTGATATCGAGGTTGACGAATGAAAGGGATATGGGAATGGAACCGCCTGGTTATTATGCGAAGAGTTGCATCTGGTTGCAACGGCAGGTCGATGTCTTGGGATTGGCGACTCATCATCCTTGCAGCCTGGATGAAGCTTGTCTTTCCTTCCAGTTTTGTAGACGTATACTCTCTAGATCGAAAGGCAACATTTTCTGAGAGGACAGTAGGTAACCCCTTACGACATAGATAAACTTAAAACAAAAGAAAGGACAGATATAGAGGACATTGTCTATATAAAATATCCGAGATGGATGTGATACAACCCCTAGAAGTTCGACAAAAATTCATTGAATTTCAAGTACAGGACTGTGGAAGGTGACTCCGGCATCGCAAAAACGAAACAAAACATGAACATATGGCTGGACAATGAAGGGTTCAGTATCAAGTTCATCGGATTAGATGCATCAGGTCACTTTTGAGAGAATCATAATTGTTGTATCGTGCAATGTAGGGTGAAAAAAAATGTAGAAAATCGAGGCAGTTTCTTGAAAGTGCTTGTGTTAGTTATGTTGAGAAAGTTCTATGATGTTTCCCCATTTAATCCCATTTTCACGACGATTGTTGGAATGTTCGAACAATAAAATTGTGATGCCCTTTGTGAAAAAATTCGTGAATAATTTATACGACTTTTATTGGTGAGATTTTGAAGTATTATTCTATTTTTTACACTTGTGTCCTAAGTCTCTTCTGTCAGTTGGTATCCAAATGAGCCATTTCATGAAATTGTGTAAGTTACTAAAAAATAATGAGAACAATTCGGCAATCCTAAGTATCCATTTTCATTACCATGTAAATATCGAACGAGCTAATATCCTAAACGAAACCACATGGTCGAATCAGGAGATAAGTTTTTCTCCACTGCTTTGCGATAATTCAAATAACAAACGGTCTAGGGTCGTATAAGGATCTATTTCAGTAATCATTCTCAATTTTTTTTCAACTTTGCCATTTTGAGAGTTTTGTATAGGTGATTTTTGGTGAAACGCTTCATTTTGACCAGTTCTACCTTCTGTTGAAAAAAAGCCTCACCTTTAAATACACCCTGTACACTTGCTTGCCTTAAGTGTGCACAACAAGATATCTGAAAATAGTGGAATGCTCAGTGGAAGAAGATTCGGTTCTGTAGTGAAGAGGGCAGTCTTAAATATAGCAATATACATGGTGAGTCTTTGACACGTACAAATATTTTAACAGTAGATTTTGTGGTCAAAAGTAACACTTTTTTCCTTCACCATTTTTTGCAGAATCGGCTCGGTTTAAAAGACAGGCGGACGAATGGAATGAATTTCAGAATAAATTTTTTTAATTAATTGATGAACAGTTTTCGAACACAATATATTACCCATGTCTTCCAGTTTTCTCATTGTGACCATCACGTACCATAAAAGTACAAAAAATTCAAAGAATCCAACTCTTTGAACTGAATTGGACACTATCTAATGAATATTGAAATGTTATGTGAAATAAAAGCATTCTTCATATTTTATCGTATAATGCGCCGTTTTCGAGTAATTCGATGTTCAAAAATTTAAGGGTATCTGTGAAATTTGAAAAATTGGATACTTTGGCTGAATACTACTCTGTTTAGAAGATCCACAGATGAGTGGTGTCATAGATTTAGCTAGATATTTTGGACGTAATTTTGTTTTATCATGGGTGGCACAGCTCATCGTGAAAATTTAGAATGCCTATATCTTTTTATCAGGGCCAAATCGAAAGAAATGGTATAAGAAAAAAGTCTTTTTTTCGACCTCAAGAATATTACTCTTAAACTATTCGTACGAGTTAAAGACTCACCCTTTATAACTTGAAAGAATTTTATGACTTTAATTTTATTGTTGAAGTTAATTAACTCTTGGTGTATTTGTAAAATTGTCGATTGTTATATACTGTTAGATACCGTGCAATTATTGTAGTTTTTCTGACTTTTTTCTAAAATGATTATACTGAAAATAAGGACTATTATTATTAGATATTATTATGGTTTCCTTTGACGGTTGATCTGAGAGTAGTGAGAAGACAACATAGTCCACGAAGATTCTTCGACAGGTCACTTCAGCACCTCCCCCTGCCCGTGCAACAATCGATAGTTCCTGAAATCGAACTGAAAACATCGGGATTCGTTCCTATGACAAACCGAGAAAGATTGCCCGGCCGTTCCCGAGTCCGAGATAAAATCAAGGATGCAGACCAAACAATGCAATGAGAAATACGGGCGGAAGCGATTTGAATAATCGATAATCGCAATATTTAACGCGGCACGCCGGAAAATCCTCCAGATATCATTAATCCGAAGACGCCGATAAGATCCTATCGGCCGGTGCATCTTTCCCACCTCATGACTTTATCGGCTCGTAGGTGTTCCGCGAGAAACGTTCGCGTGTTCCCCTCGTAGGGACACGGCGCGTCACCTCCTGCCGACGCGTTCTCGTGCGGTACTGTGCGATATACAGGGTAGGCAAAATTGGTGATACCTGAACTACAACTTTTTAACCTAACGAGATAGAGGAAAATGAATGTACCATTCATGTCGTGTTTTTTTGAGGAACTAATAATGCCATCAACTTCATTCCTCTATCTTCTTCTGTTTTTGAGTTATAAGCCAAAATTCAAATTTGTGCGATTTCAACTTTGGTCATTATCTCCGTTTCTGTTTGTGCTAGGATGTTGAAATGAAAACATTATGCAGACACTTTTGATAGCAATCCAGTGGTGTACTACGATTTTTTCCTATAGGTTTATTTGCTGAGCTATAGCATAAAGTTGTGTTTTTTCTGAGGAAAATAGTGACTTAGAAAGAATCGACATTTTTTTACCGTTTCAGAAATATATCATACATCGCCCTCAGTATTTCTAAGTCATTTCAAACTATTGTTTTCATAAGAAAAAATACACATTTATAATATGTTATAGCTCAAATATACCTGTTAGAAAAAATCATAGTACGTCACTTGATTGCTATCAAAAAAGTATCTGTAAAATGTCTTCATCTCAACATCCTAGCTTAAACAGAAACTGAGATAATGACCAAAGTTGAAATTTTAATTTTGACCTATAACTCGAAAACAAAAGAAGATAGAGTAATGCAGTTGATGGTATCATTAGTTTCTCGAAAAAAGACGACCGTAATGTGCCATGCATTTTCCTCTATCTCGTTGGGTTGAAAAAGTTGTAATTCTGGTATCACCAATTTTGCCCACCCTGGATGGGCAAAATTCGTTGTCTACTGAGGGGATCTGGAGAACTATAGCAACTAGAAGAAAACGGATGACACATTCTATAGCTCTTTTTTCATGACTAATCCAAATCGTGCTATCATTTTTAGATTTCGAGTTATAAACAAAAATTGAGATTTTGACGATTCCGAAAAGTTCTCATAACTCTTTTTGTCTTTGAATTTAGAGATTTTAAACTTGAACCTTCCTAGGCACTTTCATACGTAGAATCTACTGACAAAAGATTTTTTTCCAATTCAAAAATAACAAATTCAATAATCAGTGGATTCTACGTAAAAGAGTGCCTGTAAAAGGTTCAAAGGTTCAAGATTCAGATTTATAACTTCAAAGACAAAAAAGTTATGAGAACTTCACGAAATTGTCAAACTCAAAAAACAAAGTATCGTAGGAGGCTGCGGTTTTCACCATTCTTTGTTTCTCCGAAAAAGAACTCGGAAATGTGTCATCCGTTTTCTTCTAGCTCTTATAGTTCTCGAGATCCTCTCAGTAGAAAACGAATTTTGGCCACCCTGTACAGGATGGGCAAAATGCGATGGGATTGACTGACAACTCTGTAACCGTGAAAGCTAGGGAAAAATGAGTGGCACGTTTTTGACCTCGATTTTCAAAAGATTGTTAATGGCGAAAACCGCGTCGCTCTATCTTCTATTGTTTTCAAGTTAAAAGTGAAAACTCATTTTTCGGCTCTTCGCACTGGTGCCTCTATTTCGTAAAGTATCAGTGATATCGAAAAACAAATGTTACATTCTAGAAACACTTTTTTATTTTGAATGCAGTGGCGTAGTCAGAGATTCTTTTCAATACGCCACGTCAATGATTTAGTGATAACTCTGATTTTTTTAAATATAAACCCAGTGTTATTTTTACATATATCGATTGAAATTTATTTTGGGAGGATTTTGCATCTCTTCATAAACTTTTTAGGGTTTTCACTCCCAATCTCTGAAACAAAATCAATTAAAAATGAAATCAACGATTTGCTCCTGCGTAAATTCTTGCACTAATTTGTCAGGAGCAAATTAACTAAAAAATTGTTGCCTGACAATGAACTCAAAATAAATAACGTTGAAATTATAATTCTTCGTAACGTTTCGGAGTCAAAAGTAGATTTTTCCGTCTGATGAAGGAGTCTGATATAGACTCCGAAACGTTACGAAGAATTATAATTTCAACGTTATTTATTTTGAGTTCATTGTCAGGCAACAATTTTTTAGTTAATTTGCTCCTGACAAATTAGTGCAAGAATTTACGCAGGAGCAAATCGTTGATTTCATTTTTAATTGATTTTGTTTCAGAGATTGGGAGTGAAAACCCTAAAAAGTTTATTTTTACATATTTGAGTCCCATATTTTTTTCTGATTCAGAATTTATACTATAAATCGTATTTCTAATTGTTCTTCGAATAAAAAGAATCAAGAACTAGTTCGGTCAAGTTGGCAGGTCATTTTCATTGATAATAGAATGAACTTTATGCTCTTATGTTGCTCAGGTAATGAGAGATTTTGGAGATCACTTTCATTTCAGATATTCGAGAAGGTGCTCGGGAAATGAGGAAATTATGAGAATTTCCATGACTACTTCATATTTACCAATTAACCTTTACTAGTAGTGACACAGCCTTATTTGTGAAGGTGTTTGAAAAGGCTGTGGTACTGGTATTTAGATTATCTACTAGTTGAAAAGGCTGTGGTACTGGTATTTAGATTATCTACTAGTTGAAAAGGCTGTGGTACTGGTATTTAGATTATCTACTAGTTGAAAAGGTTTCGGAACCTAATCAGTTGAATTCAAGTTTATAAAATTTTTTGAAAGTGATTCATTCTATATTGAAAAATCTTCCATCCTTACAAATATCCAGAATGAAAGGGATCTTGAAAGTCTCCCATATTAGTAATGATAATGAGGTTTATTCATGGGCGCCCGCAGAAATTTTTCTCAGGGGGGGCAAAATATCATCTACGATTAGTTTTACTGAAAGAAAAATTTCTCTAACGGTGTCTATCAGAATCTCAGGGGGGGCCGTGGCACCCCCTGGCCCCCCCCTGTGGGCGCCCATGGGTTTATTTTTTGAAATCTACAAGGTAGTCACAATTTTAATATCTGAATAATAAACCTAAGGAAATCCACCAAACGCAAAGCTTGGGTCATTCAATAACCTGACACAATTTAGGAGCATAAAGTTAATTATCATATTATCAATGAAATGACCTGCCAACTAGACCGAACTAGTTTTTGAGTTTTTTTATTGGAAGAACAATCAGAGACACGACGTATGTTATATATTCTGAATCAGAAAAAAATATGGGACTGAAATATGTAAAAATAACACAGGGTTTATATTTGAAAAAATAAAAGTTATCACTAAATCACTGAAGTGGCGGACTGAAAAAAAATCTTTGACTTCTCCACTGCATTCCTCATGAAAAAGTATCTAGAGAATGTAACATTTGTTTTTCGATATCACTGATTCTCTGCGAAATAAAGGCACCAGTAGGTACGAAGTGCCGAAAATGAGTTTTCACTTATAACTTGAAAACAAAAGAAGTTAGAGGGATGCGGTTTTGTCAGTTAACAATATTTTGAAATTCGAGGTGGGAAACGTGCCATCCATTTTTTTCCTGCTCTTACGGTTACAGAGCTGCCATTCAATCCCATCGAATTTTGTCCACCCTGTACATTTAGAGAAAAAAACCCGGACAATCCTCGTTTGGAGTTTTTCACGCTAGCCGTGTACGCAACACATCGATGTTATTGAT
This sequence comes from Coccinella septempunctata, assembly GCF_907165205.1. Taxonomy (NCBI): domain Eukaryota; kingdom Metazoa; phylum Arthropoda; class Insecta; order Coleoptera; family Coccinellidae; genus Coccinella; species Coccinella septempunctata. The sequence continues at coordinate 23,023,505 of NC_058196.1, forward strand.
GATAGCGCGTTTTAATATCAGATTATTTCCGATACTGATGAGATAATCATGATGTAATGGACTTATCTCCGTGCTATTACAAGGCCTCCAGTGGAGCCCCATTCAGTTACGTCTGTTTTGTAATAACTTGTAATTATGAGATTGATCGCGGCGTAGAGTTGGTATGGGGAATTAACGAAGAATGAAAACGGTTTTTTCCCCTTGTTCTTGGGACGTTGAGCTGGCGGAGGGTGACATATGACCTAGGAAGTGACTACTCCGCGCACGCTTCATTATAGGTCTTTCGATGGCTACTCGATACTTCGTTGAACAAACGTCAGCTCTTGATTTATGTGACTTTGTGCTGACTGGAAGATTTGGAATCAATGGCGGATACAGGGGGGAGGGGAAGGGCATGGGGTTCATGAGCCCTCTACCCCATTAGAATTTGAGAGAAATATTTTTTAGAATATCGAAAAATGCTTTTGTATCCCTCTTAAATTTTTTTTATATAAAGCATATACATATTATAATTCCGACGATATCTACACCTATTTATATTATATCAACAGACACCTTACAGAATTTCAAACAGAAAATAATGCCTCCACCCCAACATCACTCCTGAAAAAGCTACTGCAACGAGTTCGATGAATTTTCGAGATTTATTACTAGAATGGTTGCTCTTTTAGAATATGTATCACTTTCAGATCCTTAACCCTCTAATACCCAAGTCCGCCTTGAGACTGGTTGCATATAAGTGGATACAAAATTATTCTGCCCATGTCCGCCTTCAGTATAGGTTCATTTTGTGAGTATACAGGTGTTAATGTAAATCAGTTAACTATTTGCCAAAAAAAGATGCAGATTACATAAGCTAATTCGAAACTATACGGAAATAATTTTGAAAAAGAAAAAAAAAACTTGGGCATTAGAGGGTTAATGAGTTTTATGTGAGATACGTGTGTCGAAAGTTGTTCTTAACTACAAAAATCCCGAAAAAGATGGGGTAAGTTAAAAATTCGTCAAAAACAAACGGTAGCACCGAGGTCGATGAAATTTCGAGATTCATTACCAGAAGAGTTGGTTTTTTAGAATCTGTTAAGATCGACGATGATTTTTCTGGAAGAAACGCATGTCGAATTCGGTGAAAATTGGAAAGCCAAGTGTCACACTTAGCTCTGAGAAGACTTCTCACAGCCAGCTGTGAATGAAGAGGGATATCTGTATAGCACAATATATTTAATCTCACATGGTTGAAAAATTGTATGGCTGCGTTCTCTATGCTGTGCTTATACCCTGAAGACCAAGACATCTGTTTATAAAGCAGTGGTTCTCCCAACGCTTCTTTACGGAAGCGAAAGGTGGACGCCCTACAGGCGACATATTGAACAGCTTGAACAAACGCAACAATGTCATCCAAGACAAATAATACTCATCAGATGGCTCCACAAAGTTTTAAATGCAGAAGTGTTGCAGCGCGCGAGTTGTATAACAATTGAGACTCAAGTGGACGGACGGCCACATTCTGAGGATGCAAGACACAAGACTCCCCAAAATAGCTCTGTATGGCGAATTCACAGAGGGAGTTCGGAAACCAGGAGGCCAGTATAAGCGGTTTAAAGATATACTGCATCAATCCCTAAATTCAGTTAATGCCAATTATAACTGGGAACAACTAGCGTTAGACAAATCACAGTGGAGGTCTTTGGTCCAAGTTATAATGAAGACTCGAGGAGAATACAGCGGTGGCCAGATCTGGTTGGTGACTATCCATGCCCAGAGTGTGGAAGGATCTGTAGGTCACGTTTGGGTCGCTTCAGTCACAGGGGGGCACACAGTCGCAAGTAGCCCTAAGAAATTATAAGTTTGATTGCACCGATGGTTTTGCTTTTGAGTCTGTTCGCACTTTTTTTTCTTCTTTTCTTTTTCCTTTTGTTTTTTCCCTTTTTTGGTCTTTTTGTAGATTCATTCCCGGCAACGGGATACAGCAATGAATGAATGAATGAATGAGATTTATTCTCGGTAACAAGATACAGCAATGAATGAATGAATGAATGCTTATACCTTTCAAAAGGCAAGACAATCAAGTTCAAGATGTGAATTTCCGATTAATTCCCCTTTACTGGAACACCCATGTGAACTATCTCCCGTATAACACCCTCTAACTTGCCATGAACAAGTGTTTTCTGAAACGGGCGTTCTCGAAACACCTGTTGCTGACATTGTCTTATCTGGTTTATCACTTTCCTCGGCTAATTTTATCCCCGTATATTATTCCGCAACTACGATGGCGCGCACACACAACACAAGAACGTGTTAGATATGAATCGAGTACGTGCCAAATGTTCCCCCTTGCTAATGAAGGCACTAAGGTAGGTGGTTTACGGTATGATTCGCTGTCCTAAGGTCCATTTCACACGGGTAGACTTGTCTTTTATCATTGTGAATTGACCGCATTGGGTTCACCGAAATAGTTTGGATCTTGATCTCTTCCAAGTTATGTATAGTATGGTCGAACAAGTGATGAGCAAGAATCTTCGTCGATTACACTGATCGACAAAATTATAGCTTTGTTCTCCCACCTAAGGAATATATATATATATATATTTTTAATCTTCGTAGCCAAGGTATAAATGCACGATAAATAAAAAGTGGAAGTTAGCTCTTGTTGTTTTTTAATAATTATATTCATGATTTTTAACAAAAACAATGCATTATAATATTTGCAATGGTGTAAAAGATTCCGATCGCTTAGATCTTTTGTCTTTTCTGCTGTAGGACGACTACAGTATTTCTCTAACGATGGACAAAACAATAATCAGCAAGCATAGAGGGTTCCCCTTTGCCTTGGGAGCGTTTTTCGAATGACGCGATGTCTTGATGGAATCGCTTCCCATGCTCGTCACTTACGGCTCCCATATTTTGTGGAAAGAAATTAATATGTGATTGCAAAAAGTGTATTTTTAAGCCCGTTTGCAACAGCCGAGAATTCTCTAGAGAATTTGCTCGAAAATTCATGCGCCGTGAATTATATACCGTTGCATACGCACTTTCGGTAGAATTCTCTGTTCAGTTGCATACAAAATAATCTCTGCCGTTTTCTTGCGAGAATTTTGTAGAGAATTCTCCAGAGAATTCTCGGCTGTTGCAAACGGGCTTTAAGGACATGTTGCATCCCATTTTTTGATGAGCCTGTAACATCGTTTTGACGATATTTACATATTGCGGAGATTTGTGATTGCCAAGAAAATTTTTGGTCACTTCTACAAAGGACAACCAGGCTTCTATTTCAAAGTCATTCAATGCTGCCAGAAACTGAACTTGTTTCAATAGTTTGTTTATTTTATAAAGTATCGTAAGGTACAGAAGTGCGAACATGGACAATTCACGCATGTCTTTTATTTTGATAACGGGAGCTAAACAAAGGTAAGTACTATTATTTTTGTAATAAGGTGAGGAATACCTAACAAAAAAAATATAAATCTCTTAGGTGGGAGAACCCTTGTTGAATAGTGTTATTCAGTAATTTTTCTATCAACAAATCTCTAATAATGTCCCGTCTATCCTTGAAAGAACGGCAAAATGTTTCATCCTAGTTACCTGGCGTCGAGTTTCTGCACATAGCAAGCATTTTTTAATCACTATACTTTTTTTTCTCAAAAACCGTCAACTTTTTATTGTGAAATATAAAGATGGATGGAAAGTTTCTTGCGAAACAAAGTTCGAGGGTGGCTGTTTCTACCCCTTGCAATTATAGACGAACCCAACCAAAATTTTTTTTCATTGCCTTCTCGCTTGCATAAAGTGTCTGCCTAATTTTAATCCTGTCAGGTTCTTAGTTTTTAACTATGCAGAAGGGCTCAAAAAACCAAAGGTTATATGAAGGATCTACCCTTGACAATCACCCACACCCTAAATGTTTTTGCAACTATTCATATACACCCTGTATAACGTTAGAGTTTCGTTTCAAAATTACGTTACTGAAACGTTACAGAACCCTAAGAGTGGCAGCGGAAAGGCAATTTTTATTTACTCTCTTATGAGAAACCAGAAGACTGATAGAAATGAAATTTCCTTTTTCAGCCCCCCCCCCCATCTATGATGATTTCGTTTGAGTTGATATAACCTATGAATTCTCAACATTTCAACAATGTTTTTCGAACTATAGTGAAAATATACTTCGTATTATGATTGAATCTGTTTCATAAACATTCCATAGATACAAATAAGTACTCGGTAACTTAATTTCAATAATGAATTATGAATTTTCTAATTCTCAGTCAATGGTTGACTGAAAAGTATTCCTTGATATTCATGCAGCGTTCTTTACTGCAAATCTCGAGAAAATGCTCTTAGATTCTTCCTTTCTGAAGACGCTCATCATTGGAATTTATAGTAACAATTAAACGGATAGAAATAAGTATTCATAGTCATAATATCCGTTAATGATTGCAACTACGTTGCTTTATGGGAATTAAAACAATCGATTCCTACAATCCCGGTTTGCAATCACACTGAAATGCTAATTTAGCCTTGTGAATCGGAGGAATTGAATTGCTTAAGGACTGACTTCAGTCAGTTAAGCAATTAAAAACACATTCAAGAATACAGGTTATATCTTTTATACATTGAAGTTGGAAAATTTGTTGTTTGAAACAAAATGTGAATGGCTTTTACGAGTAGGTAGTAGTCTTTGCTGGAGCTTTGCCATCAATCGCGAACCACCAAAACAACTCCGGCCCATCCCTTTGATCTGAGAATCCTGGCAGAGGTTACTTTTGAACCTCTCATATCGGAGTGTTAACGACAGCTCTCTTCGTCGGAATCGTCGGTCAGAGTTGAAAACGTTACATATGAACACGAACATGAATTCGAGTATACGCAACCCCTTGGGCATAACGCCGCAGCAATACTTCCACGTGAGAAGGACTATAAAGGGGGGCATACATTAAAGGTTTTTTTTATCATGACCCGCGGAGTCTTTTCCAAGACCAATTCAATTTCTTCAATTCACGAAGCTAAATTAGCTTTTCAGTGCTATTATAAACCGGGATTGTTGGAAAAGATTGTTGTAATTCCCATAAAGCAATCATTAACGGATATTATGACTCTGAATACTTATATTTCTATCCGTTTAATTGTTATTATAAATTCCAATTATGAGCATCTTTAGAAAGGAAGAATTTAAGAGCATTTTCTCGAGATTTAGCAGTAAAGAACGCTGCATGAACATCAGTGGAAAAAGCAGGTTGATACAAAAGATGACAGGAAAGGGTTGGGGACCTGCTCTCAATATTGTAGGTGGATACATACCTATAACCTTATCACAACAGATCTTAACCAAGAAATTTTAACCACGTATTCTTCATCAGAAATAAGCGCTAGTTTACATATGCCGAGAAATGTTTCCTCTCTGAGATACGGGGTGTTAAATTTATAGAAAAAAATAAGTTTTTTATTAATAACTTTCACACTGCTTGAAATATTTCTATGGAATTTGAGACATGGGTTTTGAGCGTCAAGGAGCACTTTTCGCATAATATCATCTCTTTTCTATTCTACCAGTGGCATCCGTACTGCAGCGAGACTGAATATTTTCAGATGAAAAAATGATACGCCACTGGTTTTTCCGACAAAAAAAAAAGTACTGTTTAAATCCTCATTTGATTTGGAGCAAATTTTTGCTGTACGAGGCACCATTTCCGGTTAAAAAAATAAAACACATTCTCATGCATGAAGAAATCGCCAAAATTTGATATGGATCTGTTACACGTCGATGTGAATTATGTCTTTAGCAAAATGTTTCATACTTCGAACATCTTCTTTAGGTTCGTTTTGAATGTTGTTGTTAATTCATATTTTTTTTTACTTATACGTTTCGTTCACAAAAATAGTCTTATTATTATTATGTACCTACCATATCAAATTTTGGCGATTTCTTCATGCAGGAGAATGTGTTTTATTTTTTTAACCGGAAACGGTGCCTCGTACAGCAAAAAGTCAGAAGACCGAATTTGCTCCAAATTAAATATGGATTTCAATAGTTATTTTTATTGTCGGAAAAACCAGTGGCGTATCATTTTTATATCTGAAAATATTCAGTCTCGCTGCAGTACGGACGCCAATGGTAAAATAAAAAGAAATGATATTATGCAAAAAGTGCATAAACCTATGTTTCCAATTTCATAAAAATATTTCAAGCAGTGTGAAAGTTATTGATAAAAAACATATCTTTTCTATAAATTCAACTATCTAGGAGAGGAAACATTTCTCGACATATGTTTATATGGCAAATTAGGGCTTATTTTTGATGTAGAATACGTGGTAAAAATTTCTTGGTTACGATCTGGACCACCCTGTATTACAGAAGTTGATTATTGAAGAAGATTCTGGTAGGGAGTTCGCCTTAATGTCGAGAATTAATTCGATAAGGTTCAAAAATATTGAATTTGGTGATCTGAAATTGGATCTAGCCTGTGATCGCAGTGCCAAAAAGTATCTCTTTGGCAGTGCCAAGTGACTGCCGTGAGAGAGGAGAATAAACTAGTGTAAACAACAGTTTTCTAATAATATCACGTGAGGGAACCTTCGAATTTGAGCTTATGAACCATGGGTAAAAAATTCTCGTTGAAAATATTGAGTATTGATTCATGCGAAAGTGAGAATTCTCAATCAGCCAACCTCCTTCGTTTATTCGACAACTTATCCGGCAGGATCCTCATCACGAGCGATAATACACTCAAAATTGATTATTCATAATCATTCCCGTCAAGTACGCCCACCAAATGTATCGCAGAAAACGAAAATTCAACGCAAAAGCATCGCCCAAGTTGACACACATGATCAACCTCGCGGCGCGCTCGTTGTAAGGGGCGTAGCCTCCTTTAATTCAATTTCTGCAGGAGTTTGTTCGCGCTCAAATGACTATAATTTAGTCTAATGTTCCTGCTATGGTGTAATTAAAGGTCATTCAGACTCTCTAAATCGAATCACCTGATCCCCCCCCCCTTCGCCTCGGCTGGATGGCGCGTTTCAACCGCTCTACCCCGTCGCTGAGGGGGGGGTAGGGGGTCCGTAAATGGTTTTTTGCCGATGTTTACGACCCGTTTCAACCGTCGCTGGATACATATCTATGGGAACGATTACGGGTCAATTTAGAGGGGTTGCGAAAAAAATAATGTGGGCGTTATTATGAGGAACGGTGAGAAATATTTGAGTGTAGTGAGTATGGTGAAAATCATTGTTGCTTCGCACGACTTGTACAAGATGAGTAAAGATTCAAGAGTATTCCCTGCTCCTGTTTTTTTTTCTCTTGAAGTGGCATTGGTGACTTTTACCCGCCACAGAAAACGTTGCTTTAAACCAAAACCTTCATGTTCAACAGAGCTACAAGTCACAAGATTCTCAAAGGCCTTCACTATGAGGTCGAAAGAAGGAGAATAAGGATAAGAATGAATAAAAGCAAGAAATAATAGAATTATGCTCAGGAGATGAAAAAAGATCCGCAATTTCATCGAATAAGAATAGAAAATCATAGATAGATATTAGATATTTATTTGCACACGATTAAGAGAAAATAATACAAAGGAAAACATGTACAAATATTTGCCATCAAAATAATTACATGGCTTGTCAGTAAAAAAAACATCATAAATAAAACAAATACATATCTGCTTAGAAGTCAATCACTCACACAAACATACCCATACATCATCGACTAACAAGAAAACACATTTATGTATAAAGCCAGACAATATACAAATAATCACGGAGAAACAAACAGGGTTTCAAATTCGATCAATCTATATATCGTTGTCTGCAAAAGCAGACACCTGTATTTATGGAAAGCAGATTGCAGAAATACTCAGAATTTTCAATCTCAGCTCTAGCCTTATGGAAACCCGCCTCATGATCTCAAACGATAAATGTTTTCTCCAAAAAAAATAACTAGAAGTGAATCAACTTCAGTTCCTCCACCAATCCCACTTCCGATAAAAATGACGTCTTTTGGGGCTACACGGCGGCACGAGGCAATCTACTTTTCGATGGGGACCTATTTTCGGGAATAATCCAGAGTGCTAATGACGTATATGGTGGATCAAATAACCGAATTATCCGATTTCGGGACTGCCTGATGAGATGGATATCGTCTGAACGGAAACCTGGGAGCTGAGTTAACAGACTCCATATTCGAAGGGATATTAGGCGGATTATATGACGGTAAAATGGATAATCCATAAAGAACCCGATTTATATTCGTTTGTATGTGGTGTACCAAATTCGTGCAAGCCAAGAAAATGCTGCTTTTTCATAAATGTAGTATTGCTAACAGAGGAAAATGGCAGTTTGACAGGTGACAGCTTGGAGTTAAGGTTTTAGGTTGATCCCTCTATTCTGAAAAACTCATAAATATATCAAGTTACGGTGTACTTGAACATCATATTTGCTACTGACTTAAAGGGAGCCGGTAATTCATTTCAGTTTCGTTGAGGAAGGAGTTATGTTGCTCTGATGAGGTCAAATGAGACCGAAACCATGGTCCTTTTCTCGAAGAAATGGAATTTCTGTGTGTCTGTTGGTAGTTTGTTAGTTATATCTAGATCGTAGTATTTGTTGATTTAATGATGAATACATCTGAATCAATCTCATTTATTCTGAAGAACACCAGCCACTCATTGACATAACTCCGTGAGTATTACGCGAAATTCACGATAAGAACGTCGATGGCGTCTATTCCACATTCCGCGGATATAAAAATTACCGCGAACGCTTGTCGCTGAAAGTGAAAACGGTATCGCCATTCCACGCATAAACGATGGTCCTTTTTCCCATGTTCCCGAGCGATATCAGCGTACGCTCGCCATCGATATGTTCATATGACAGATGCCAACATCTAGACGGAATCCGATTCGACGTCAATCTTGCGGAAATAAACGTCAGCCCATTCAACGGGGGAAAAAAATGAATTCCGCGTAAATTGGTGGCTATCAGTCCGAGAAACCGAAGTGAGGATGATGGAAGAACCCGGATCAAGTTGCGTGTTGCGGCGCGGATAGGATTGCAAGGTGTCAAGTCGGGAGGTTTCAGGAATACGCACGAACCAGAGAGGGTTACACCGCCTCGCCACCTTATGGTATATTGTGGGCCCATCCGATCGGTTTTCGCCGATTCATCACCTACCTTTACCTTTGCCGTCCAGAGTTAAGGTATGGATTCGGTAATGCGTGAGATACATGCAGTGGGTGCAGAATGTGACTTCTCATACGCAAATACCAAGCAGCGGTCACATTCTGTGCTACAGTATGTGACTTTTGCTTGATAGTTGCGTATGGGCAGTCACATTCTGCAGCCACCGCATTGACAAGGTCAATATGCGGACGACGCACTACTGGTGGTGGGCAATGATGACCTACCAAGACAACTGCATACATTCAATATCACGGCGAAAGCTAACAACATGAAGATTTCTGCGGAAAAAACTAAATGTTAGGTGATTCTCAGGCACCCTCCAAGGTGCAAATTGGAAGTGGAAGGCAGAAGCATAGAGCAGGTTATGACATTTACTTGCCCTGGAGTTGATATCACTAGCGATAGAAAGATAACCGCAGAGGCAAAAAGACAGGCAATGAAAGCAACAAAGTTAGCGGATGCCTGAGAGAAACCATATGGAGGAATAAACACATGTCCACAAGGAGCAAGGTAAGGATATGTAAAACAACTGTGAGACTGATTCTCACCTACGCAACAGAAACCCGAGCCGACACAAAAAGAAAAAAACGGATAATGAGTAACGTAGAAATGAATACTGCAAGAACAATAAAGGGTACAAAACTCAGAGACGGACAAACAAATAAGAACACACGGAAGCAATGCAACATCCAAGATATCAACAAATGGGTTAAAGCAAGCAAGAGAGACTGGTATAGTCATGTTGATAAAATGGCAGGTAATATTTGCAAAAATAATAAACCATACAGCAAAAGACCAACGGGAAGACCAAAGAAAAGATGGAAGGATAACCTAGTGCATTCATTCATTGCTGTATCCTGTTACCGAGAACTAATATACAAAAAAAAAAAAAAAATTATCGGTGCGATCAAACTTATAATTTCTTAGGGCTACTTGCGAGTCTGTGGCCTCGTGTGACTGAAGAGATCCAACCGTGACCTACAGATCCTTCCACACTCTGGGCATGAATAGTCACCAACCAGATCTGGCCGCCGCTGTATTCTTCTCGAGTCTCCATTATAGCTGTGGACCAAAGACATCCACTGTGATCTGTCTAATGCTAGTTGTTTCCAGTTATGATTGGAATTTAAGGATTTTAGGGATTGATGCAGTATATCCTCAAATCGCTTATACTGGCCTCCTGGTTGTCAAGCTCCCTCTGTGAATTCGCGATGCTGAGCTATTTTTGGGAGCGTTGTGTCTTGCATCCTCAGAATGTGGCCGCTCCATCTGAGTCGAGCCGTCGTAACTTGAGTCTCAATTGTTAGACAACTCACGCACTGCAAGACTTCTGCATCTGAAACTTTGTGGAACCATCTGATGTGCATTATTTGTCTTAGATGACGTTGTTGCGTGTGTTCAAGCTGTTTAATGTGTCGTCTATAGGGAGTCCAGCTTTCGCTTCCGTAAAGAAGCGTTAGGAGGACCACTGTTTTGTAAACAGCTGTCTTGGTCTTCAGATTGAGGTCGTGATTTTGAACCACTCTGTCCCTTAGCTTCCAGAATGCCTGTGATGCCGAATTGATACGGTTGTGTACTTTCGTGTCCAGGTTTGCCCTAGTATTCATGAAGCTTTCTAATTATTTGAACCGCTCGACCTGTTCTAGAGCTTTATCCTACAGGCTGATAACTGTTTGAACCTACTGACAACAACAGCAACGGAAGCAGAATGAGAGGCAGAAAAAAGGGAGCACTCCTAGTCAGACGCAGAAGAAGATTGTCGTCCTTGTTTGAAGACCTGTAGAAATTGAATGATGCAAAAATTTCCGTTCATCTTTCAGTATCAGGAAACAAATATTATTATTTGTTAAGGCCATAGCTGTGTCACTTTACCATCTATTCTGTTTATCAGGAAGAAAGCACAAATTGATGGAATATTTATGAAATATATCGAAAACCACCGTCTTATGTTTCACATAAACATATGCCCTGAAAGTTTTTAACAAGTGCTGTCATCTTTGTATCTGTTTATTGCAGAAGAATAAAAAATGTCTGCTCTCGATCATTGTGATGAAATTTTCGAAGAAAACAACATATTCTTTTGGTATTTTTCGAAATCTTGTATGGGAGAAAGGAAAAAAGAGGTATGCATTAGAAAAAATGATTCCAAAGTTCTCGAATTCGAAAAAAAATCTCTTTTGTTGTTCAAAATATTTACGAGACTACGAGACCCCTGTGAGACTCGTCTGAGATCCGTAAGAGACTCGAGACGAGACAAGTCTCGTCTCATCTCGTCGATGAAATATCGAAAACGAGACGAGACGAGACTAGACTTGTGCAGAGCCTAGAGGACTGTAACCTATTCAAACAGTATTCAATCGTAGGGTGATTGCAACCTCTCCAAAGACTCCTAGAATTCCTATGATCCACCACAATGTAATGATGGTTCCTTAAGGTTTTCCCAGCAGTGTTAACCACTCTTCTTCTTCCGCAGTCTCACTACTGGCTTAATAGGTAACGCGGAAATCATCCATTTCGCCGACCTGCCGAAAAAAAGCCCGTCTTACGGTAAATCACTCGAGATGAGAATTTTTGGCAACGGATCTCGCCGTACCGCACGGATTCGATCACGTCCGACGGGCGAACCGTACGAAAAAACTTATTCGATCAATTACCCGTTTTTTCTTTTTAATTCAACCTCGGACCGATCCCCCGTTCGGCGTTGACAATTTCGGCTCGGATACTGTTAACGCCGCGATCCTTCGCTTATTTCGTTTTATTTTCGCTCTCGCGATATCCGTTACGCCAGCTACCCGTCACTTTTTGCGGCAAACTCTGTAACAGGTGTTCGTTTCGACTGTTAATGAAATATTGGGTATTGTTTCACTCCGATAACTCACCGGGGGAATACGTGAAGAAATGTGGGATATGATTCGTTTCCTGCCTTTCAAAACATGAAAGTATCTCGTGACTGTTTCATAAAAGTTCAAACGAGCTCGACAGTTCAATCGTCTGGTATGTAGTTGGGGAATCGACGATGCTAAATCGGTCGTGGTAACCTAAAGTATTTTGAAGATTTGATGGTAGAAAGGAAAAAAAAAGGTTCTATGATGTATTATGCACTTTCTGCAGAGGGCTTTCCCCTCTGCAGGTTTTCAAAGATCTAAGAAAAAATCATCAGGTCTACATACTCGAGCGTGTCAGATTGATACTCTACAATATGTCCTACGTGTGTCTTATAATTAATTCATGTTAAGCTGACAGTTTGCGTGGTGGGGCTGGCCGTAGGGAACAGTTAAAAATGGTAAAAATAGTTCAGATTTTACAGTATGTATACAGGGTGTCCGGGGAATAACTGTACATACTCTTACCAGAGATAGAGTTGGACTAGCTGGTTACGGATTGAATATAAAAAATTAATTTCTGGATTTCCCTAGAAAGCTACAGGGTGATTTTCCAACTTCATGGAAATACTTAGATCATCATAAAATCCAAACTTATTGACGGATATTATTGAAACTTGGGAGGTTATTGACACATGCTAAGGTCAAGTCAGAAAGATATCAATTATTTCATTATTCCAGTGCCGGACTCATTTATATTCATTTAAAGTGTTCAGGGCAAAAAAAACACTTTGTATTTCAAATTACAAATAATTGATTCGTTTTTTAGGAAGAAGCTAAATTATGCTTCAATTCTCGGTATCACTCAAAGTTGTCACATCGAGAATTATTTTTTTATGAATTTTTGAATTTGGATAAAGTTCGAAAATTTGAATTTTTCACCATGAAGAGAACTAAAAATCTCATATTTGAATATAAAATGCGAATGTATTAGTAGAAAATTTACAAAAAAGTTCAGAGCTTCAATAAGCACTTCAATAACGAAACAATAACAAATGAAAAAACTAAAATACAGTAGAGTACCTAATAAAAGTAAAAATAGGAACGAATGAATTGCTGAGCCAACGATATCTCAAAAGTGGTTCGAAATGAAAACCATCAGCTTGTATACATTTCTCTTGCCGAATTTTCAAATTGGATATAGCCTTTCGAATCATATCGCCATTATTTCTTAAAATATCGCAACAGTTGATTATTCTGTTCAGCAGCTGTTCTCTTCACTGGAAGAAGTGTAACTTTGGTCTATATCATTGTTGTCGAACACCCAGTATACATAGGAATAATTTTGAAATATGCTTCAGTAAACCCTATACACATCACCAATTTTTTTTTCAAAATACCTTCATTTACTCCCTCAAAGTGAAATCCGCGTCTGTGGTGGCCACCCAGTATATCAACAAATTATTATAGTCTTCTTCACCTTCAGTGACTTTTTTAAGAGAATTTATTATTTATTTTCGACCTTCACAAGATGACTATGTCCTGTTCAGGTAAATAAATTGCAATTTTCGAACTTTATCCAAATTAAAAAATTCATAAAAAAATAATTGTTGATGTGACAACTTTGAGCGGTACCAAAAATGGAAGCATAATTTAGCTTCTTTCTAAAAAGCTGATCAATTATTTGTAATTCGAAATACAAAGTGTTTTTTTTACCCTGAATACTTTAAATGGAGATTTATGAGTCCGGCCCTGGAATAATGGAATAATTGATATCTTTCTGACTGAACCTTAGCATGTGTCAAGAACCTCCCAAGTTTCAATAATATCCGTCAATAAGTTTGGATTTTATGATGGTCTAAGTATTTCCATGAAGTTGGAAAATCACCCTGTAGCTTTTTAGGGGAATCCAGAAATTAATTTTTTATAGTCAATTCGTAATCAGCTAGTCCAACTCTATCTCTGGTATGAGTATGTACAGTTACTCCCCGGACACCCTGTATATTAATTGAACACAAAGGTAGCTTCTCTTCGGACGTGACGCAGGGTCACAGTGGTCCTTGAAAATACAAAAATAATCGTTACTTGTATATACTCGAGGGTGTCAGATTTTCATACAGATGGTTAATCTCGGTTTTGCAGACGTGTTGACTCTTTAATCTGACAATAATCAGGGGGGTTTTCCTAACCTGACAGTCTGAAGATGATAACAAGGCTGGAGGGTCATGAGGGCGAGGAGCTTAGCCACATATGGAAAGGGCCAAAGTCAAGGTAGAAACCCTGTCTAATGTACAGGGCGGGCAGAATTCGTTGTCTACTGTGGGGATCTCTAGAACTATAGCAGCTAGAAGAAAACGGATGACACGTTCTTTAGCTCTTTTTTCATGACTAATCCAAATCTAAAAACAGAATCAGCCTATCATTATTAGATTTCGAGTTATAAACAAAAATTGAGATTTTGACGATTCCGAATAATTCTCATAACTTTTTTGTCTTTGAAGTTACAGATCTGAAACTCAAACCTTTTTAGGCACTTTCATACGTAGAATCTACTGACAGAAGATTTTTTTCCCAATTCAAAAATAAAAAATTTCAATAAAAGTTTGCATTTGAAAAATGAAAGTTCACCTAAATATTCGAAATGAAAAAATATTTTGAGCTCATCAGTGGATTCTACGTAAAATAGTGCCTGTAGAAGGTAACTTCACTTCAAAGACAAAAAAGTTATGAGAACTTTACGAAATTGTCAAACTCAAATACGAAGTATCGTAGGAGGATGTGGTTTTCACCATTCTTTGATTGTCCGAAAATGAGCTCGGAAATGTGTCATCCGTTTTCTTCTAGCTGCTGTAGTTCTCAAGATCCTCTCAGTAGACAACGAATTTTGCCCATCCTGTACATTCATCGCCATATATCTCAAAAAAGTTGCAACGTAGAAAAAATTGTTTCGGACACAATTTGTAGAAAATGTTATTCTCTACTTTTATAATGAATTCGAAATTAATTTGAAGCTTAGGAGAGGAGATAATTGAAAAAACTGGATATTTGAAAATCTAACGTTTTCAGGGATTCTCATATCTGCAATCTACAAAAGCGCATTTGTAGTTTTTTTAATTTCATCCTGTCGGAAATTATCGGAGAAAAGAGTGTTTCCTTCAAATTTTATATTGAGATGAAGAAACCAAGGTCAACTGAAAAATTTTCGCAGTGAATTCATCAAAATTTGACGTGAAAGGAAATATCCAACCCAGTCTCATCATTCTTGACTCATTTCGACATATTAAGGCAATGCGGCAATATCATTTTATTGGCCAATTACATACGTTGGACCATGATTGTTAAAAAAAAATGTTCGTAATAAAGCTGTAGAACATGCAGAAATTTTCATCTATAATGGTTCACATGGCCTTGAAAATCGTAATTGGATGTTTTCATGGAAGTCTATTCAAATAGTGAATAGTTGAATAGTCTTGCCCGAAATAGAATAAATATATCGCTCATTAGAGGTCAAACAACCAAAATTTGATTTTTATACGCCTGTTTAGTGTTGTCATTATAACCTTCGGTCGAGTGATTTAACAATGTCGATGAATTTCAAATCTTCGTGCATTCACAGTATCAACTTACCCACGTCGTTAGACAGGCAATGAGTATACCGAAATATATCTTTCATAGAAGTAAGAAACGTTTTAAAGGAGAACGTTAGTTGAATCCCTGTGCGCTCGAAGCTTTTTCTTCAGTCCCATTTTGCTAGAATACCATTTTCATGTTCATACTGAAAATAGTAATTGAGGAGCAGTCACAAAGTGAATATTTGAATAGGGTAAACAGCCAATCCTCTTTGAAGGCTTATACATTGGAAAAAACTCATGTTAGTAGGTATGGAGGCAACTCAGTTGGAAAATAACAGAAAAATAGGGTATTACGTTAGACGAACTGTCGTCATCAAAATTTTGCTTTAAATCCGGATTTTATATGCATGGAAACTGATATTTTCGATAAGCAAATCTTGAGCCAACCGAATGATTATAATTCACTTGTGGAGCATACAATGGTGAGCTTGAGCAGTTCTTCAGAAGAAAGGATCCATATTCGACGATCACTTGATCGCCATCTGCCAAGGAGATTGTATCTTTCTTAGGACATTTCGCCATTTCAAGTGAAAACAAAAATACTATTGGATTCAAATACAGCATTTATCTTCTTATGAAGACCTTGCTAAGTAATCAACACCTGAGCTATCTCACTTTTCTTCGTGAAAATCGAGTTCACAGTAGTGGTCCTTGACTTCTCTCTACTCTTGTGAACTGATCGATTGCGATAATCTCCCAGCCTTCTAGGGAACATCGAGGAATCCCGTTTGTCCGTAGCATCTTCTTTTATAGACTCTGCTAGATTTCGTATTTCCGAGCGACATTTTACTCTGGGTTGATGCAGGTCAGCTGGCATTCTGGCGATCGCAAACGGTGGACAAACATTGATTGAGGAATTAACCGGCTTATCTGTCTCGAAATGGCAATTACACCCTGCTTCAATTCACGTCTCGAGAGTGGATAAGGCAGCCTTATTGGCCTCATGCACACTGTCATTTCAACTGATGAAAGTTGAGTACTTTTCATCCGCATACACTTTTCGTCCGCAAACTCTTTTCGCCTAGCTGTTCGTCACACGGTTTGGGAATACAGAATTTGATGAAAACTTAAGTTTCCGTGACAATTATACTGTCATTTGCTGTTGTCAAACTAATTCTTTACGAAATATGCTAGACTTCAAGAGTGAATTATGCTCGTGGTTTGAATGTTAGTGCTCCTTATAATCAAGAATGGATAGTGATAGCGTTATGGATATCATAAGGCTATCAAACGGGCAACTACTTACTTTCACAAAGGTATGTGAGGTCGACGAAAAAATGCACCGCGACAACAAGCTGTCTATATTGTCTCGCCTGTTTGCTTTTTACAGGCTTGACTATGATACAGAGTGAGCCTTTCTTTGACAGAAGGTAGAACTCATCAAAATAAGTTGTTTAACCAAAAATTGTCTAAATAAAATATCCAAGATGGCTGAGATACCGCCCCTAGAAGTTCGACAAAGTTTCATTTAATTTCAAGTACGGGTCTGTGGCATGGCAAAAAAGAAACAAAACATAAACATATAACTGGACAATAAATGGTTTAGTACCAAGTTCATCGGATTAAATGCATCAGGTCACTTTTGAGGGAATCATGATTGTTGTGTCGTGCAATTTAGGGTGAAAAAAATGTAGAAAATAGAGGTAGTTTCTTGAAAGTGCTTATGTTAGTTTTGTTGAAAAAGTGCCATGATGTTTCCCCATTTCATCCCATTTTTACGACGACTGTTGGGATGTTCGGACAAGAAGATTGTGATGCCCATGGTGAAAAAATTCGTGAATAATTTGGACGAATTTAATTTGTCACATTTTGAAGTATCATTCTATTTTTTACACTTGTGGCCTAAGTCTATTCTGAAATGAGCCATTTCATAAAATCGCGTAAGTTACTGAAAAATCATTAGAACAATTCTGCAATCCTAAGTTTCCATTTTCATTACCACGTAAATATCGAACAAGCCAATATCATAAACGAAACCACATGGTCGAATCAGGAGATGAGTTTTTCCCCACTGCTTTGCGATAATTCAGCTAACAAACGTCTAGGTTCGTATTAGGATCTATGTATTTCAGTAATCATTTTCAATTTTTTTTTTCAACCTTGTAATTTTGAAAGTTTTGTAGAGGGGATTTTGGTGAAACGCTCATTTTGACCAGTTCTACCTTCTGTTGAAAAAAAATGGTTAAATGAATTGTGCTGCAGAATGTCACAAAATATGATGAGTGGTTGCCAAGGAAATGATTTATTTCTGTGAAAACTCAATATTTTCCTCTCCAATGGTCCCCTGGTTTTCATATCGAAACGACAATTTTTCGGAGAACTTTTTTTCTTTCAAAGTTGGCTCCACTGAAAACATTTCAAGACACGGATCAACCCATATCGTCCAGTCATCCCGAGACTCTTATCCATCGGTAACCAGAGTAAATAAATCTTATTTCAATTAACTGGTTGACGTGCGGCTATCAATAATGTACATCTATCGGCCAATAATGAAGATAATCTAAATTCCTACGCGGAAGACGAAAGACTAGAGGCTATAAATTCATGGTTGGGACATACTGTACGTCTAGCGTTCTAGCGCATCCAAGCTCTCCGGGAACGATCCCATAAATGGAATAATATGCCAGATGAGCACTCGGCTGAACGCGGGCTATGCCCTTGCTGATTTCTGCGTGAATTTATCATGTCCGAGTTTTATGCAAAGATCTTAAAATTTCAAATCGTTGTATACGAATGGCGGCTATACCGACCGGCAAACTGGAAAGGTTTCACTTCCCTCTTCTCTCCAAGGAATTAATTCAAATTTATTCACCGGATCGACGAATTTGATAACGTCGGACAGATTTCGCATAAGGGACCCGCCGATCCGCGCTTAGCGTAGGGCCGAGGAACCGACGACGCCAAAAATGCGAATAAATTTACAGTTATCGTAAAAAATGGACAATGGCTAGTCTACGACCGTTAGCGACTATTCCCGCATGGTTATGGTGACACTTCTAACGATAAGCATCGCTATTTTCGGACCAGTCATGATAAGGCACAGACCGGTACATTGCATAAAGTTATGTACACAGTCTTCGTAATGTCCCGATCGTCAAGACCGAATTCAGACTTTTCGGCAGCGAAAGCTGATTATTTTATGTCACGTCGTGTGTGAAAATTTTGTTTGCAGATTCTTCTTTTAATTTTCTGAAACAGCAAAGAGTTTCTTCCAAACTGTTTCGAATAGGTCCAATGTTTGGTAGTCATTGTGGATGTAAAACTCTCATGTACGAGGATATATTGAAAAATTTTTAGCCTACTATAGAACCAAACAAAATTTCAATGTTCAAATATTTTATTACTCAACATATTCTCCCCTTGATTGGATACATTTATTACAGCGAACCTGCAACGTCCCTAGACCTTTCAAAAATAATGTTTCTTCTTGCTCTGCAAACCAGACCTCCAAAGCTTTTATTATGTCTTCGTTGGAAGAAAATTTACCACTTTTTAAACTTTTTTGAGCTGAGGAAAGAGATGATAAAATCAGATGGAGCCAAATCTGGTGAATAAGGGGAGTATTCTAGTAATTCAAACCCTAAACAACGAATTTTTTGTTGCCATCAACATGAGATTTCTGTGCAGGAGCGTTGTCCTGCAAAAACAAAACAGCTTTGGATAGCTTTCCGCGTCTTTTCTCTTTGATTTTATTCCGTATAGTGGTCAGTAATGTCGAATAGTAATCTCCGGTTATTGTTCTACCCTTATCCAAAAAATCAATCATGATTACTCCATGGCAATCCCAAAAAACTGAAGCAAGAACTTTTCCAGCAGATTTCTGGACACAAAACTTCTTAGGAGTTGGAGAACCAGAATGTCGCCATTCCATCGATTGTTGCTTTGTTTCTGTATCGCAGAAATGTACTCAAATCTCATCCTAGTAACAATTCGGTTTAAGAAGTCTACATTGCTTTCAAATCGGGTACAGATCGAACTCGATGCTTCTACCCTTGCACGCTTTTGGTCAACATTCAAACATTTGGGGATCCATTTTGCAGCAATTTTTTTCATGTCCAAATTGACGTGAAATATATGATGAACGCGTTCGTATGAAATATTCAGTGCTTTAGATATCCGTTTTAGCCATGAACTGCATCGATATTTTCGGGGACTGATACAGAAACTGGCCTTCCCGATCGGTCATCATCTTCAATGGAGAATTTAACTCTTTTGAAGCTTGCAGTCCAATTTTTCACGGTCGCGTACGAAGTACATTGATCACAAGGGTATTAAGCATATATTCGTAAATCTGCTCACCTCTTAACCCTTTTAAATACAGTTACTTGATGATGGCTCGATACTCCAATTTTTAGATTTTCACAATTTCGGTGGACATCTTTCTGTTAATTTACTGTGTGACTCTGATTTACTTTTTTGACCTCAAACTTCACACTGACACTTCTAATGAGTTGTTGTTCGTTGCTATGGTAACGCAATATTTTTATGCATAGAACTTGTCTAGGCTAACCAGATATCAATATATCCTCGTACATGTAACTCGCAACTCAATAAATTTATTTTATTATACCAGCATCAAAAGGGAAGTCTCATATGTCTCATGAGTCTCATATTCTCTCTTAACGTCTTCATCAATGAGCTTTGGTATTTTCATTGTGTTCATGAACATACCTCAAAATAACAAGATAAAAGGTGGATCTAACTCCGAACCGGATCAAAAATCGATAGATTCAATACACTGGCTTTCACCCAAAGGATTTGCATGCACCACAAGCACGGCGCACCATTTTTTCTTAGAAATTCTTATTGAAATAGCAGCGTTTTTCGATGTTGGTGTACAGCTAAAAACTAACCTTACCTAACCTGACCATAGTTACAAGAATTTATACTAGATGGACCGCAACTTGAGCATTTTCTGAAATGTCAATTTTCTTTCTATTTCACTATTAAACAATAAGACAATAAGTAGGTAGGCGTTAAATGCATTTTTTTTTCGGTAATGAATACTGTGTGATAGGAATTACCTATTGTCGAATCACTTCCCCTATGCCTCTATTTTTACTTCAGCATTATTGAAAATGGCAGTTTCTCAATTTTTGCTCATACCTCGAAATCTAGAAATGATAGGCCGGTTTTGTATTCAGATTTGGATTACTCAGGAAAGAAGAGCTAGAGAATGTCTAATCCGTTTTCATCTAGGTGCTATAGTTCTCGAGATCCCCTCAGTAGTCAAAGAATTTTGCCCACCCTGTACATTGAAGGCTCACTTGTATAACAATACACTACGTTTTATCGAAACTTCTATGATATGTGGTTGTTTCAACAAAATCCGAGCATTTGATAATCGTTGGAAAGCAGCATCATTTCGATAATTGTCTATTCGAGAATTCAGTTATTGCAAACCGAATGATGAGCGCTAATCAGTCATAAAATGAGGTAACAATTAACGTTCAGATGCTTCAAACGGAATTATCGTTCGAAATCGAACCTATCAATCAAGCAGGTCAACCTTTGTGAAAGCGTGTTATTAATATTTCAAATTGATATTTTATTGAAATCACTCAATTAAAATGGGATTCAAATATAGTTTGATGGTTTATTCCAATTGAATAAAAAACAAATCATCATTATGTTATGTTGAACACATATCATGTATTTCAATATGCGTTATTTGTTAACCTAAATATTGTGTAGGTAATTTAGAATATCCTATCCCTTCTAAATATTTTTCTCGAAGGTAATTGAGTGTTATGTATTGGAAATGTTGGGTTACTTGATGAAAGTAAATATTCAGTCTACTTTACACAACTTAGAGGGTCTTTTTCGAAATTACATACACATAGCAATGCATAAGTGGTGAATTCACGGAGTGAGTTGAACGAAAAGAAAATGGATCTGATCTCAAACGCGCCACGGGTGTTACGGACTCGAGGTTTTCACACCAGCAGATATTTGTACTAACACTACAGGTGGACACTGGTAGGTTAGAAAAAAAAAAGCACTTCACGCCTAAGTGCGTTCTACTCCCCCTGGGTTCTCACACCAACAGAGAATCATATTAACAGTAGGGGTAGAACACAAATTGTGGCAAAGAAGGGACAAAGGTGGAAGCTGAAATTCCCGGAGATTGTCCTTGCACCGATGAAATCTTTCACAATTCACTTGACAGAAATCTGCGGTCTCCCAGAAACATGCTCGACACGAAATGGTGCAAGAAGAATTGTTGAAATTACTACTTAACTCCGGATTAATCAAAATTTGAATGACTAAGATAGGACTGCAAAACTCTGACAGAACACTAGAAAAGATTAATAAAAATCTAGAATCAAGTTATCAAATTTAAATCGCAACTAAATTTAGAATCACTACTCATTAACTACTCGCATACTCAGTACGGAATGAATCAACACTAGCTATCGCATTATTACTCAAGACAGGATACTAAGAATAAATTAACCTGCAAGGGGACATCTCCTTTTATACCCACCGGTGGGGGGTGGAAATGGAATGTCTCCCAGATACCAAAAATCGGTAAAATTCGCGTCGATTAAGATGTCTTAACTCTGGCTTAACGGTAACAAGAATGTTTACGGTTTCAAACGATGTCGCAATCCCGAATTAAAACTTTGCCAATTAAAAATCAAAATGAAAAAAATAATTTTAAAATAAGGGTGAATTTTTGTAGGAAAATTAAACTTCATTACAACTCAAAAAACACAGAAGTTATGCAAACTTTTCGATATATTTATACTAATACATAACCCAAAAACGAATCATCGAGTAGTCTACAGTTACAAATTTTCTTCGTTGCTGAAGAAGTGCCCAAAATGGTGTGATCTTTTTTGCTCTAACTCTTCCAGCTTCCGAAGTCCCTTCTCGGGCATCCAATTTGGGAAAACTTAAGCGTATTTTTGAGTGGAAACCAGAAGGCTGGCTCAAATAGAACAAAAGTTGTCATTTGAACTGTTGACTCCCAAATTATTATTTCGGAGATATTCCAGCTTTCCATCAAGATACTGCGTTCCTGCAAATCGACTGTAACGTTCCATCCTCTTTCGACGTACAACGTTCCACTGCAGACGTGAACGAATCGCCGAGAAAGTGGTGCAATCTACGGTAATTAAATATTGAAATATATTCGTCGGGCCTGTTGATGAGTCTTTTTATTATGAATTCCCCTCTCCACCATTTCCTTCTCGGAGATAATGATTGTTGGAAACGGTGAATCTTTTTCGAAGATGCCCATAATTGAATGTTCGTCTTGAGTTATGACGTTTATTTATTTTAGTGTTCAGAAATGGGTTTGTTCCCTGGCTGTTCTCTGGGTCCATTTCCTGAATCCATTTATATTTCAATCACTGATTTAACTCGGTTACAAAAGAAGTTTCGTATGAAATTGTTCGGCTTGATAGGGTATTAAAATGGAGAATGAAAGCGTTGTAAACCCTTGGCTTTGACTCGTAACTTTCGATTTATCGCTCGGTGTATGTTGATTATTTCACTAAAATATGTTGGGAAACGATATCCTGGAATTAGGTTCATTACTAAATGGATACCTTAAATGAAGAGCTTTTTATATGCATCCTCAATTAGCTATTAAATTTAAATCTAATAAAGCTTTAACGACTGGGATAATTTTTTCTCAAGTCCTCATTGCAGCCTCCAGTTTGAGTCGTCTTATATCAGAATTAATAGTCTGTTCGTCACAAATAAAAAGAAATCATATGTTAACGTGTTTTTTCAACGTTTATGGTACAATTCAATCATCATTTCTTGGATTTTAATGTCATATCAGTGAGAATATGCGAACAGGATCGTTATGATGGCAATATAGGTGGAAGTCATGTAGTATTCGAGTTGATAATCTTATGAATCTCCCATGATGCAATAAACAGCCTAGTCATATTCAGAATCATATAATGGTTAACGATTTTCCATAATCAAATGGAAGTTAGGGTAACTTTCATAGCACCCTTGAACCCTCCTGTTTAGTATTCGCAACTCATCAAATGTGATATGTCATTGGAACCGAAAAATAAAGAATTTCAATCTTTTCTTTCTTTTACCTTATAATACAGGGTGAGTCAACAGTGCTCCGTGGGTCGATAACTCTTTGAAATTTTAAGGCTAGCAAAACGATTCTCAAACTTGAAAGGATCTACTCTTCTTAACGCATAAGATGAAATTATTTTTGACTTTATAGGGTGGTCCTAAATTTGTGAAACTCGATAACACCCTGCTTTTTCAAAGGATAATATCAAATTTTCATACCATACCCTGAGTTTACTTTTGAAATACTGATTTCGATATACCACAATTGTCATAATTTATCTGTGCCTTCTTGAGGTAGACTTTTTTTTCGACAAATTACATGCTTCTGATGGTTTTAGCTAGAGACCATATCTCTAAAATCGTTCGAGATAAATGTATGACTTATTTTATTCAATTCCCGAAGAGTCTTCAAGTCTTCTCAAGTTTTTTTGTACAGGTCGACCGAAAGTCACTGCAATTTTTCGAACTAGACCTTCAAAAAATGTCAATGTGTCTATATTTCTCGATATATTCAGATGTCATATCCTGAATTTTTTTGCATGTTGGATGCCCTTCAATTTTAAGGAAACATTTTGTGGCTAAAATGAATAGTTTTGAAAATTAATTTTAGGCCAAAAATGTTCACCCACCAGTGTATCCAACAAATAAAAATTTCAGGACATACCATTTGTAGAAATGGAGTTAGTGACATGTTTTGAAGGTCATTTTGGGAAAAATGCATTGTATTTCGGACCAACTGTAGAGTGATCCGAAAAACTAAAGAGGACTTAAAAACTTTTCGGGAAATCAATAAAAAAAATCATACAATCATCGTGAACGGTTTTCAAGATATGATATCAAAATATAAGCATCATTACCATAAAATTTGTGAAAAAAGTAGCCTACGTCGAAAGGGCACTTTGACAATTGGAGTACAATTGGAGACAATTCAGAATTTTATGTACACCCAGAATATGGCATAAAATTAAAAGAAAAAGGTCGGTATCATGTTTCACCTCTTTAGGTTGAATCCTTCCCCTAGTCGGAAATTTCTAATAGTTATCGACCGATCGAGCACTGGTGACTCACCCTGTATATTTGAAATCTTCTCTTCGAGCTCAAACGGCGAATTCAATTTCAAAAAGATAACTCCTGCGTTGTAATTGAGAGTAATAGAAGTCTGAATTACCCAGAGCAACATTTTTTGTGTAATTTTCATAGTTTCACATACTTATAGGTTCTTTTCAAGTAGGACACCCTGTGCATAACTCCTGTACAAATGGACCTATTAATTGATGTATATCTACTCATGCACAACAGTAGCAACGGCCACATTGCAACTGTCTCGTTTGTCAATATCGTCCGAGGTATTTTTCATGCACTCCTTTAGCGACTCCCTTTTCCCCTGCCCAGTTTTTGCTGCCTGCGAGATGATTTATCCTGTTCTA
Source organism: Coccinella septempunctata (assembly GCF_907165205.1). NCBI lineage: Eukaryota > Metazoa > Arthropoda > Insecta > Coleoptera > Coccinellidae > Coccinella > Coccinella septempunctata. The sequence continues at coordinate 23,048,609 of NC_058196.1, forward strand.
TTTCTATAACAGTCCCCGAGAACTGTAATTACAGAATTCGCTCTAACGAGCAGAGGAAATATATGTCATAATTCCAATAGGCCATCGAGTAAAACTTTATTGTACGTTCAGAATGACATTTTTCATTTTAATTTTTGCAATTATACTCCCTTTCATAGTGCGCACGGCATTAGACCGGTTGATTTTTAGGTCTTGTTTCGTTTTAACGGCAGGTTATGCCGTTTTTTCGAATTCACTTGCGCTCATGGCGATGTATATAGGTGTAATTGCACGAGCACTTATTTGGAGTGGTAACTACTTGTTTTATCATCAAGTGGTGCTTCACTTCTTTTTTTTTTCGTTTTAATGTTTGCTGCCGCATCGAACGAGGTTCAAATGGCGGTTAAACTCTGTACTATTCGTTTTGGAAACGCTTCATAATTGCAATGTTGTTTGAGTAAATAATGCCGACCAATTCATTGTTGTAATTAACTCAATTTTAGTGAAGATGAAAAGACAAAAGAGTTTCAAAACATTAATGTCAATGGAAGAGAAATGATTTTATTACACCCAAAATTACATCCATCGAAATGATTTGTTATATTGGTATCGACAATTTTCGATTATACACAGTGAGGACCATAGAATAATAATAAAAATAAAAATATGTAATATAAATAAAATACAATAAATTTTTCTGGACTTATGAATGGTTCCTAACATTCTTCAACAAAATAATTGCATATGTAGATAATTTTATATCGAAATTTTCTTCACTGAACTGAAGACAAATTTGATTCCATCAAACTCATATAGATCTCAAACGTGAGGTAGATAACATTTTGAAATAGAAATTATTAATTATTAATTTGAATTCTATTTTTGTCACAGCAAAAATCAAGAAAATTCAAAAGATTTATACTCTCTTTTCTTCCTATAAAATACTATTTATCCACACGAAATTCCAAAGAGAAATTCCAAGGAAACCACACTTATCATTTTTCTAATTTTCAAGCAGTTTGAAAAATATGGTTGCTACCTTCGAAATTGGACCAGAGTTTTTCGCATGTTCAAAGCATTAGGGTTTTATTTTAGAAATTTGAAATGTATTTCGAAAGTATCAATTTCGTATCATAAAAAGAAGTAATAAATTTTATTTTGTAATTTCTTCAGTGGATTGAGGAAATTGACGAATTTCAACTCCAGAAAAAAAACAAGTGAGATTTTTTTCTACTACTTTACCAGTTCATCTAATTACGTTTAAAATAAAAGGAATAATCGATTTTCAGCCGGATCAACAAGTTTCAAACATTTCTTCGACAAAGTTTCTTGAGTTTAAATTTTTTATTTGTTTCTTTTAGTGGTGGATTATTTTCTGATTCAACAATGAAATTATTGATTTTAAATTTTCCACATGCAGAACGAATTTTCACTTTCCATTCAATTCCGAATTCGCGTAATCTTAATCGAGGATAATTTACTTTCATTCAGAATAAGATCGACTTTTTTGCCGAAAATTGTTTTCCAGGTCGATCAGAATGTATTTTGCTACGTTAAAACGAAATATTAGGCATAATGAACTTTTTCTGCGATCAACTGTTTCTAAATATTCATATATTCATCAAATTTTCCGACTTTAATCCAAAGTCGATTTTTGTCAATTCATCCTTTGATAAATTTCGAATTTAAACCGATTTTCTACTTCGAAACACTGAAACTCCGAAACTCTAAGGATGCTTAGCGACCTCCATCTATGGTTCACGATAAAATCATCCAGAGGAATTTTTCGAATTCAAAATAATTGAGAAAAGTTTTTCATCATGAAAATTAGAACGATCTTCTTTCAACCCAAAAAACAAGCTGAAAAATTTGAAAAAAATATTTTCCATAGTTTTTCTAGACGATAAGAATGAAATGGTCACTTTGCAAGAAAAAAAATTAAAAAAAAATAATTTTTATTGAGTTTTTCGACTTTACCTAATATTTTACTGTCAAATTTCCTGTGAAAAATCATCTGATTATCGTGTAATCGACGTTTCATCATTTCTTGAATTTCCACTGATTTTCCGACATAAACTCATCGCTTTCTGACTTTGAAACACCGAAATTCTAAGGATTTTTCACGACATAAGTCGATTATCTAACGATAAAATCAACGTTTTTAAATTTCGTAGCATGCAGAGCCTTTTTTCCTCTCTGAGTGCATATAGATAAAGTATAATTTTCGTTTATGCAGAAATAAAACGATTTTATTTGACCCCAGAATGCAGGAAAAATAAATAAATTAATTTTTATGGTTTTCCAAGCTTGTAGGAATATAATGGTCACGTAGAAATGAAAAAAGTCTGCTACGCAAATTTTCTGCTATCAGTTTTTTCTATTCATAACATTCTTTTACTTTATCATGAAATATTCCGTCAAATATTGTGAAAAAAATCGTCTAAATTTCGTTTAATCATAGATTAATCGAATTTCCACCAAATTTCCCCGTTAAACCCAGCGTTTTCCGACTTAAAAACGCCGAAACTGTAAGGATGTTTCGCGACCTCAATCCACCTGCAGCGGCATCGCCAACCGTGAACTCCACGAGTTGGGCAAGGTCGAACGAACGCAGCCAGCGTAAGAGAAATTTATCGGTAACTTTTACATAATAGCGTTCGCCGGCTCGGCACTCTCATCCACCCGCTATTGGCGGGCGCCAGCCCCCGAAGGACTACCGGGTGAGTCGTGAATTATCCTACCTTATGAGATGCGATCCTCCGTAACAATCTCGCTCGTAAAAGAAGGCGATTATGATGAAGACGAGCTCGGTCGGCCTTCGGGTCTTGAAGATCAAGACCGTACTTGGTGTAAGATGAGACACTGACACTTGTGTAATACAATTCTATGTCCTTGGCCTTGGCGTTGTTTTCGCGAACACAACCACAACAGAAATGCTTTGGCGAGCGACGAACTGCCTCTTTTCCTGCTTTAACGACGGCCTAAGAAGTACCCGGTGGTGGGGTACTGCTCTTTGCGATGGTACCCAATAGTGCCTTGCGTACCCAGGAGGCAGGTGGAAGGTAGGTTCGATTTTTACGTGCTCGTTATTTACCGGGATCGATTTTCGGGACGAGACGAAGAGGTTTTCTCCCCCTTTGATGTAGTCGTGTTTCAGATTTCATTCCACAGTTTCTTCTGTTTCATATGGAGTGACTACTCACCCCAGCAGTATTCCTGCTACTTTTCTGTATTTTTTGAATTCCTTATCGACTGTTTGGCCTTGAACCTTCCCATTTCCTGATTGCCTCCTTGTGTTGACTTTACATATCTCCTTGTCAACTAATCTTTAGCGAAAATCACATGTCATCCCTGTTAGCTTCTAACAAAGCATCATGAAGATCCATCAAATGGAAATTTTCTTCGATCTCAACACAAATTGACATGTTACGTACTTATTTCCGAACGAAGTCGACTATTTTTGAAGGCAAGTAATATTCGTCCTCAATCATACTTTTGTCAGTACCCAAATTCTCTTTGTTAGCTGTTGTATGACAAATTACGAGAACCCTGATTGTTGAATTCACGATTTAATGAAAACATGTTGTCAAATTAATTCTTCACTAGTAAGCCCATAGATCTACCTTGTAGGTAGATTAACCTTTACAGGCTGATTCGCCTTTCGTCCGTAGCTCGGGCCTACGGCCCTCGCGTTTCGTCTTTTGCTGTAGCTCGGGCTTACGGCCCTCGCGATTCGCCTTTTGTCAGTAGCTCGGGCCTGCGGCCCCTGCGATTCGCTTTCTGTCAGTTGCTCGGGCCTACGACCCTCGCGATTCGCCTTTAATCCTTAGCTCGCTAGATTCGAAGAGTGAATCTTTTAAAGAAAAAGTTGTTAGTAAGGCCTTTCACGTATTGAATTCTACCAGATCCTTCTGGTCCCGTTCGTTTATTTTACTGGGATCTTGGTACATAAAATCGATTCGCTGAAGTCTATGAAGATGAGATGTGAAGGTACTCGCTCAAAGGAATGTCACTGGTGAATGTTGACTTGAGCGTGCTGTAATAAAACTGAGCCTTCGAACAATACAGCTTTCACAACCGAACCAGGTACTAACTGAAATCGTCAACAACTTCCTAAAATTTAGTAATTAAACTTCATCTACTCGCATAGAATCACAGAAACATCATATGGAAATGACTTATTTAAACAAAAACAAAACAAAAATGGTACGAACAGACTAAGTAATTAATAATTCAAAGATAAAACTATCGGTGCGTTCAAATTTATAATTTCCTGGGGCTAATTGCGACTGTGTGCCTTCTTGTGACTGCAGAGACCCAACCGTCTCCGGCATACTCCTGGCATGGATAGTCACCAACTAGATCTGGCCGCCGCTGTATCCTTCTCGAGTCCCCATTATAAGTGTGTACCAAAGACCTCCACTGTGACCTGTCTAACGCTAGTTGTTCCCAGTTATGATTGGCATTAACTGATTTTAGGGATTGATGTTGTATATCCTCAAACCGCTTATATTGGCCTCCTGGTTTCCGGGCTCCCTCTGTGAATTCGCCATACAGAGCTATTTTGGGGAGTCTTGTGTCTTGCATCCTCAGGATGTGGCCGCTACATCTGAGTCGGATCCTCGTTACTTGAGTCTCAATTGTTGTACAACTCGGGCGCTGCAAGACTTCTGCATTCGAAACTATGTGGAACCATCTGATGTGCATTATTTGTCTTAGATGACGTTGTTGCTTTTCTTCAAGCTGTTTAATATGTCGCCTGTAGGGAGTACAGCTTTCGCTTCCGTAAAGCTCTGCTTTGTAGACAGCTGTCTTGAATGACGTATACTTCTGATCCTGCCTACATCAGTTGTCCTTACTAGTTTATACAGGGTGTTTTCAAAGGTGAGGCTTTTTGTCGACAGATAGAACTTATCAAAATAAGTCGTTTAACCAAAAATTGGCTATATAAAATATCCAAGAAGGCTGAGATACAACCCCTAGAAATTCGACAGAGTTTCATTGAATTCCAAGTACGGGACTATGGAAGGTGACTCCGGCATCGCAAAAACGAAACAAAACATGAACATACGGCTGGACAATGGATGGTTCAGTACCAAGTTCATCGGATTAGATGCATCAGGTCACTTTTGAGAGAATCATAATTGTTGTATCGTGCAATTTAGGGTGGAAATAATGCAGAAAATCAAGGCAGTTTCTTGAAAGTGCTTATGTTAATTATGTTGAAAAAGAGCAATGATGTTTCCCCATTTCATCCCATTTTTACGTTTGTTGTTGGAATGTTCGAACAACAAGATTGTGATGCCCATTGAAAAAAAATCGTGAATAATTCAGACGAATTTTATTGGTGACATTTTGAAGTATTTTTCTATTTTTTTTGTATACTAAGTCGCTTCTTACAGTTGGTATCGAAACGAGCCATTTCATAAAATCGTGTAAGTTATTAAAAAATAATGAGAGCAATTCCGCAATCCTAAGTTTCCATTTTCATTACCACGTAAATATCGAACGAGCCAATATTCTAAACGAAACCACATGGTCGAATCAGGAGTTTTTTTCACTGCTTCGCGATAATTCAGCTAATAAACGGTCTAAGGTCGTATTAGGATCTATTTCAGTAATCATTTTCAATTTTTTTTTCAACTTTGTGATTTTGAAAGTTCTGTATAGGTGATTTTTGGTGAAACGCTTCATTTCGACCAGTTCTACCTTCTGTTCAAAAAATGACCTCACATTCAAATACACCCTGTATTAGTTTTCAACCCTGATGACCACGGATGAGCCGACAACGAGCCGTGTTATGTAAATTGCCCTACGCTAACAAACCTTCATCTCGCATGGCAAGGGAAATCAGGAAAGTTCTCACGTCCACTATAGGTATTGCGCAAAACCCAATTCCGTCATTGACAATGACTATCGTGTCGTACCTCATCCTCATCCGAATGATCCGAATCTGAATCTGCGATAATCGGATATCCGTTCGAAATCGAAAGCGAGAGTGTTGCGTCGAATCCGCAGCCGTTCATCTTGTTATTCCGTGCCCGATAATGAACAGCCAGGAGAATAGTATATATCTGTTATCTGAACCAATTCTGCATGCATCTATGTGTATGCGCGACGCCGATATCGGCCCGTTAGCTCCCCAAGGGTTGGCGGGTGGATGTACGGGCCTTTTTTGCCCCGGCCCGGCCTAACGGATAGTGGCAATAGATGGAGATATTGGATTGGCAATTATTAAACGTTCCAACACCTGCGGCCCGGGGCCGAACCGCACAGAATTGAATCGGCAACACGTTAAGCGTATTCGCGCGGCCGATCTGCTGGGATTCTTCGCATAACTTCGCGGATCGACGGTTATTGTCTGTCTTGGATTGATGAAAGGTCGTATCGCATTCATTCACCACGGAAAAATCGACGATGTCGCTGCATGCATCATTGATTCGGCGTCAACTTGAAAATTAACTCTGATATGTTGCTGTGTTTATATTTGTTCATGAAACTACCCTCTGTAGATGAGGCTAATAAGGAAATGATTCTGACACCGTAGTGCACGATTCGACAATGTGATTTGTGATTATCCGGCGCTTAGAGTGTACAGTGTACAGGGTGGGCAAATTTCGATGTTTTAGCACTACAGCTGTCAAACCAGTGGAGATAGACAAAATCTGATACCCCATTTCCTTCTCTTTTGAGAAACTTCCAAGAGTAGTAGTCACTTTTGGCCACCTTCTTTTGTTTTCGAGTTATAAGCTAAAATTAGAAAAATGGCGATTTCGAAATTAATTTATATCTCCGCTAATACTGATGATAGAGCTCTGAAATGAAAACTTTTTTAAGTAGAATCCAGTGGCGTGCTTGCCTTTCTGGCAGGATTTTTAATTATGAAGCTATGACCAAAGTTATGTTTTTTTGAATGGGAATACTAGATTTCTATGCAATTTTTTTAAAGCTTAATTTTCACTGATTTCAAAAATATATAACATCATATGGTTTGTATCAATATAAATAATAGAAAATGGCATATGAAATAATGGTTTATACGATTTCTTCGACTGAAGGACTGTCATTGCAATCCCTCAAAGTAGTCGGTCATATCAGAGTACCAACCTCTTTCACTTTTCGGAGCTAGAAAAAATGTTACATTTGTCAATCTCTCAGGTTTAATAACATAACGAAAGGGTAAGAAATCAAACTTTTTAACAAGTTCAATTCGAAGGACTAAATCAAGTCTTTTAACATGAACTACAACCGTAACATTCATCAGATCTTGTATAGACCATTTTCCGTTGTTGCTCAGTATAACTTTTTGTTTTCTCGTACAAAAGTGTTATTGATATCTTTTTCGGTCATAATATAGCATTCTTGGGAGGTCTGAAAAAGCTTTGTTGTTTTCTACGTTTCCTCATTTGATATATCCGCGGAGAAAATTAGAGAATGTTAATTATAATGATTCACGTTGCTGGGACAGTCAAAGTTTATGGTCCTTCGCGTTGAATATGTGAGTTTACATTTGTTACGATAAGGATTTAATGGGATGTAACTGATGTAAGATGCTAGTGAGAGTAAGGTGTAAAATTTTGATATCCATTGCTATACATAAAACGTTATGGACTTTCGAAGAACGTTCTGGAAATTCGGTATTTACGGGAGGAAATATCTTGAGTACGTAACAGGCATATAAAGGATGTCATTTTGAAGAGAGAGAGAGAGAGAGAGAGAGAGAGAGATAAGTTTTTCGCGGTCAAAGAAATTTAAGAGGACTTTAGAAAAATTGTACGTTGTATATTTTGTTCATATCATTCTGCGCAGGATCTAATTCTATCACTTGTCTTGAAATGTTTCGTTTATTTTTATGGATAAACCTCATTTGAACATGTCAGATCCAGCATAAAGCAGTGAATGCTATGTGGATCAATCATGGATAAATTCCATTAAATAAAACACTTTCGACATGAATTGTCAGTGGAATTTCAAACGAATGAGGTTTGCAATACGACTTTAACATCATTTCAATCTAACAACCTTGATTCACTGAATCACTATTCTTAATAAAGAGAAAATTATTTGGATGTGCTAGAGGCCTATAATCATATAGGATTTTTAGCTTCTGCATGTTTATTGCAGGATTCATTTAAAGGAATATCAGCTGCAGAAACTACAGGAACTTAGAGGCTTACTGCAAAAGAGTAAATTCTATGACTATCTTTTACTGAAGAAAGAAGTGAAAAACAAAGGACTCTTATGGTCTCCTTAAAGCTTCGCAGGTTGAGCCTGTTGAAGGATGAGCTGCTCGGGCGTGGCCAGCCAAAATTGAGCCAGCATGTTCCGAGGTTCCTCTCTCTGTTTCATGAACTTGGTGAGATTCTTTTGATTTCTAGATGATCACTACTAGGTTGAAGTAGAGCTTGCCTCCATTAGTCGTGCTTCTTCTGCGCTGATGTAGTTGAACGCCTATCTGACGCTTGTGTTGAACTGGACAGCAATAATGATTTTTAAGATCGGACGATGTTGAAGTGCTTAGGCCCGAGTGTTTTCATAGCACTGCGGAGCAGCTCTTTGAAGAAACCTTGCTGAGTTGATGGAGGACTATGAAAGTATTCCTGATCTGATACACAGATGAGTCAAAAAAGAAAAGAGCGCCGATACAGGAAGAAATATGACCACACCAACTAGATACAGATAGATATGTTCAACTCCTCAACTCTGGCAAAAAATATCAAGTGTTGGCTAAGGATCACAAGACCTAGACAGAAATTTCCAGAAGGTTTTAATAGAACTTGACCAATTGCAGGGATAGAAGGATAACCTACTGTAAAACAATAGGATGAAGAGGGTGCCTTCTCCACTTGACGAAGCTTATCGATGGCCACCAAGAAACCAAGAGATAACTGTTCTTATACAGAAATGGATCAAAGAGGGAGCTGAAATAGGTATATGTGTCCTGGAATATAAGATACACTGTGGTCCTCAAGGCTACTTGTCTTCTGTAAAGATGAAAATTCCCTTCTACGATAGTAAAAGTAGAGTCACGTGTATAAGTTCGTGGTGTAGAAAGGATTCTTCGAAGACCAAACAACCACACTTTCAATTTGAAGCGAATGTTTCTTGTTGACCAGGATGTAGGCATGGAATTTTTTCTGGATCTGATGAGGAGTAGGTACAAGGAAACTGACATCCTTCAGATGCCATCGTTTACATAGTAAACGAGAAAACACTCCAACTTCTTCGATCGTGTGGTCCTTGCTGCAGCGTGCAGGACCCATCACCACCAACTGCATCTCTCGTAAGGTGCAGCGGAGTCTGCGGCAGGTTCGACAATCTAGAGTGCACTTCGGGTTCATTATCAAGGCCGTATCAAGACCGCGCGGTTCAGCGAACCCCGAGCGCTGATGTAACGCGAGCGCGGCTGACTACCTACGGGGTTTCCTCCGTGTGTACTGCTGCCGGAATATCTGCGATGATCGTGAAGGGTACCACGTACGACGAGATTTCCTCCATTCCTAATTTTGGCATCTGATACCGTTATAGTGCATCGAGGCCGCGTTGTTATGTCTAAGATTGGAAAATAGTTGGATTCCGAAGATATTCAGATAGGATGCTTTTTGATACTATTCATGATTATATCTCAAAGATTTACAGGGTGTTTTCAAAGGTTATTGTTTTTTGACAGTATGGAGAGCTCATCAAACTGGGTTTTTAGACCGAAAATCATGAGTTCAGCGATTGTGTACATTAGTTTTGTACGCTGAATTCAACAGAACGTCTTGTAGAGGAGTCGTGGGAACTTTTTTCGAATTTCGTGAATTCTTTTGGAAAATATTTGAAACAGCCTCAATTGGCAGACGTAGAGAACCCATTTATGTTTAGGAATATCAACATAATATATTTGGAAACATGTGGTATCGTGAAAAAGTGTTAACAGCCTATAAAAATTCGGACTCAGTCTGAGGAATTATAAGTTATTCAATTGCTATTATTGCTCCCGTATATTCAACTCATTTTCAAGCCAGATGAGACTACTCAACAAACACAATATACAGCAACTGCATCGATACTACATTACAAGTGCCCTCTGAATGCAGCACATAAATTGCTGTACTGAAACTGCGTAGTTTCTGTATTGATAATTTTGCATTTTGAAAATGCAGTATTTGATATACAGTTACTGCACAGTGACAGCTGCATTCCAAGGGCAACATGCTTTACAGTTTTTGCACAGTGACTACTGCATTTAAAGTGCAGATTGCTGTACAGTTTTTACTCAGTGACTGCTGCATTTGAAGTAGAGCGTCCTCTACAGTTTTACCACAGAGACTGCTGCATGTAAAGTGCAGCTTGCTGTGCAGCTTTTGCACAGTGACTGCTGCATTTAAATTGCAGCTTGCTGTACTGTTTCTGCATAGAGACTACTGCATTTGGAGTACAGCTTGTTGTACTGTTTTTGCACGTGACTGATGCATTTGGAGTGCAGCTTGCTTTACAGTTTTGGAACGTGACTGGTGCATTTTGGGTGCAGCTTTACTGTACAGTGCATCCCATTTTGGGTGAGACAGCCAGGTTTCTCGCTTGTTATTCAAGATAGAGCCTTGCGGTTTTTACGTTCCTGTCCTCCTCTTTTGTGAAACCCAAGTTGGGTTTCAGATTTTGCATAACTGTTTCCGGCGGTGAAGAAGTAAAAGTTCCCGATGATCCTGTCAGTAAAAATATGACGTTATTCATTGTACGTTTGTAAAAAATTTTTTTGCTACAGTCTAGAAACAAGGTGATTATAATAATAATAATAATATAGTTTATTCTGAAAACTTCAGGATAAACATCTTTCTCAGAGGCGTAAGCCTGTACGTGAGAAACATTTCAACCAAAATAATATACACTATCCTCAATAATGTTAGACTAACTTTGGAAAAGTTTCTGAGCGTCATTTAAAGATATTGTTCTATTTTGTGGGTGATCAAAATTTTGTCTTCATTTAATGCTTACTTTGTTGTGATATCATTGCTGTTTTATATTGATTATGATTTTGCAGATATCTCATTCTTTGGAAGCATGATTGTCACTAAATTCTTATATCAAAAACACCTCGGCCTGGAACACATCTCTTTGAATACCATTGTTGTGCTATTTATCGACCAGTACACGAATTCGTCAATCAGTAGATTCGTGTATGAGCGCCTTAGTGGCCGAGCCCACCATCTACACGATAACCTATATCGATTCTGAGTTGATCCGATATCATAAGTATTCTGAGGATTTTTCGCGCGCATAAATCGCGTCGTGCACACCGAGCCTTACGCAGCCATTCAGTCCGCACTTCGGCGGAGCAGGTCCATCGGAATTACGTAACGATTATCGGATGTGCCGCGTAACCACGTAGTGGTAGCCGAATTCGTACCGAGCGGGGTCTTATCCGGCAATCTAGTTGACCAAATTGATTACATTACCGATTGGGGACCGGGGAAATAAATAACTGGTCCGACGAAATGGAGTGGTGGATTTGCCGTGAGATAATGGGCTATACCTGTTTTTTACATGGCGCCATTCGATGACTGCATAATTTGGAGAAAATTTGGCAGCTAGAATTTGGAATTGATTCACTTACATCAAAATGAAGTACTTTCCATTATACAGGGTTAGAACTATTTAGAGGGGGAATAGAGATATATCGAAAACCGTTAGAAATACAGAGTGGCTTGAACTACAAAAATGTTGCGTTATTTAACGATAAGTGTGTAGGTGTGAACAGTTCCAAACTGTCTCTGATGGTTCCTGAGATATTTCGAATAGTTCCAACCCAACAATCAGTGGTGAACCGCCGTTCCTCTTCCCCATCTTGTTGGTAATCTACCTCTGTTGTTAGTATAATTCTCAGCTGGTGTGAAATCCCGGGGGGAGCCGATATCACTCAGGGATGAACCGTTTTGTTTCTTTTTCACCCGCCAGAACCCTTTTCCTGCTGAGTTCCGCTGAGTATTCCATTTTTTTCGTTTCGGACCTGATAGAAAAATATAGCCATATTAAATTTTCAAAATAAGCTATGCAACCCTTGGAAAAAATGCTAAAAATAATATCTTTGACTAAATAATTAACTAAAATCTTTTTTTTTTCAGGTGAGTTTTGGAAATAGCTCTTTATCAATACATCAAAATGTGACAGTCTGATGAAATGAGGATAGAATGAAAAAATACTCGAAAAAGGTATGGTAAAACATATTCAATTCCTGAAATCTCCATTCATGTCCAATAAGAGCATTCCTCATTACATATGTGTATGTAATGTATATAGATTCGCACTTTGTGAGTGTTGCGATGTATTCTCGAAGGTTTTAATACTTGTTTGAATTCTTTCTCGCGTATACATAGCAGGGTATGAATTTCGAAGTTTTCAGTATGAACATTATTGAAACACTACTTCTCCGCTAAATATAAACTCTTCATATGAGTAATTATTTTTGATTTTATATTTGTATGAATGTGGTAAAACACGAAACAACCCTGCTTTTCAAATGAGGACACCCAATTTCTGTATCATATTCTGAGTCTCTACGAAATTCTGAAATACCGCAGTTCTCATAACTGATATATGTGTGCCTTTTTAACGTAGGTCACTTTTTCCAACAAATTTAATGGTTATGATATGGTTTCAACTAGATATTATATCCTGGAAACCGTTATACATACATGATTTTTTTATTGAATTCTGGGTGAGTTTTCAAGTCTTCGTCAGTTTTTCGGATTACTTTATAGATGGTCCGTAAGATACTGCGATTTCTCTAAAATGACCTTCATAAAATATCAATAAGTCAATTTGAAATTTTTTGTCTGTAGGACACTTCAGGGTGTAGTCTTCATTTTGGTGGGAAATATTTTAGGCCTAAAATAAAAAGTTTTTAAAATTCATGTAAGGTCTAAAAGTGTCTGTGATAATATGGACAAATAAAGGTCATCCAATTGAATCTTCACGGTGGGATTTCGAAGATATATTCCTACTAACCGTGTTCGACACGATCAACGACTCGAAAATCCCTTTTTTTTTTTCCTTGTACGCCGCTATAACCGCACGATAATGAGAGTTAATTGAATTTCTGCGAACATGTACTTCTTGGCTCATGCTCTTCACCCGTACCCTCTCACACATGAGTCAGGCCATCGCATTTATAAAATTTTAATTCGTATAAACATGGGAGTTCATTGTGGAAGAGGCACGGAGTTCGGAATCTTATTATACCTGCATGCACGTAACAGCTCATTTGGATGCAAATATGGGTACACCACTCGCGGTCGTACATTAAGTTTCGTAATTTATAATTGGCGAAATTCACATTGTGGCTATGTTGCGGATGCGGCAGGTTATTTACGAATGATTTTCATTGGTTTGGCGTTGCGCTTTCGGTGGTAATTTCGAATTTTCTTCAGGGAACGTATAACGAGAATGGTGGTCGTTCCGCGATCTTTATAATCAATTTAAGGTCTCACCTATTATCGTTTAACAGCAATGAGGTTTTTTGTTTTGCTTCTTTGTCTTGGAGTTTTATTCTCCATTTCATTTCGCTGGTCGTAAAATGGGACAGTTGGAATATAGCTTTCAGTGTCCTTCTGGCCAGCAGAGATGACTGGTCCGGTAACGAAGATCTCCATGTGCACAATCTAGTTTTTTTCTTTGCGTTGCGAGCCGTCAAGGTGCATTTAAACATAGCTTCGTAGCCAGGATTCCTTGCAGTCTAGCTTTATTTCCGTAATTGTTTATTTTTTTTGTTACTGCCATAGTGTGAAGGAGTCCTGCTGGCGTGAAAATCCAGGGGAAACCGTGGGTCACCGCCGTTCTTCTTCCTCATTTTGTTCTTGTTCTACCTCTGGCTATTAGTACGATTCTCAGCAGATGTGAACACCCGGGAGGAACAGAAAACACTCAGCGGTGAACTACCGTCCCTCTTCCCCATCTTGTTCGTAATTTACCTCTGCTGTTAGTACGATGCTCTGTTGGTGTGAAATTCCGGGGGGAGCAGATATCAGTCAGGGGTGAACCGTTGTGTTGTTTTCCATCCTGCCAGAACCATTTCCCTGCTGAGTTCTGATTCCATTGTCCGGTTAGTATAAGTCTTGGTTCTGGCTGGTGAACCGGTAACATCCGAGTTGCGTTTGAGATCGGTCCCTCTCTTTTGTTTCCGTTCAACTCCGTGAAATCATAATTTATCATAACATTTTGTTTATTACTCCGAGAAACACCCTTTCAGTTGTATAAAGTAGACTGCTGGTTATTTACGGATGATTTTCATTGGTTTGACGTTGCGCTTTCGGTGGTAATTTTTAAGTATCTTCAGGAACGTATAACGAGAATGGTGGTCGTTCTGCGATCTTTATAATCAGTTTAAGATCTCACCTTATTATCGTTTAACAGCGATGAGGTTTTCTGTGTTGCTTCTTTGTCTTGAAGTTTTGTTCTCTATTCAATTCCCCCCAGTGTTAGATTGACAGAGTCCTGCTGGCCAGCAGAGATGAGGAACATACCGTTTCCAAACCCCACTGGGGGCTACAAAAGGAGATGTTCCTCCGCTGGTCCATGATTCTGTATTCAGTAGCGATTTTGACTAAGATTATCTTTAGTATTCATACTGTATTACGCCGTATTAATAATTATAAGTTCTATCTAATCCTATAGTGAGTGCGGAGCCCGTTTTACGTGAAAATCAGAGATTTTCTTTCAAAATTTAAGAGAACAATCTAGTTATTTCTTCTTTGAGTTGCGAGCCGTTAAAGTGTGTTCAAGCATAGCTTAGTAGACGGGAGTTCTTACAGTTTAGGTTAATTTCCTTAATTCTGCTATTTTTTTACTGTCATAGTGGATTCCGTAGTAGTATCTGGGTACCTCAGATTTCCCCTTCACCCGTTTTATTCGTGTTTCATATATCTCCTGTTAGTACGATTCCCTGCTAGTGTGCAAAGCCGGAGATAACAGGAACCACTCAGTGGTAAACCACTGTTTCTCTTCCCCCCTTGTTCTTGTTTTAACTCTGCTGTTAGTATAATACTCTGCTGGTGTGAAAACCCAGGGGGAGCAGAAAACACTCAGAGGTGAACCGCATCTTTCGATCTTGTGAAGATTCAATAAATTTTCTTGTATATTTGAATCGAAATGGCCGAATATTTCAATTCATTCTCGCTATTCAAGAATGTTTCGTCTGTGAATTTCGAATCCCACCCCGTAGTAGTGAAGCAATCGGAAATTTCCATATTTGGTTGAAAATCTGATGCCATTCTCGTTTCACCAAGTATCCTTTTGTGATATATGAACCTTCGAAGTCGCCGACCCTACTGAAGCAGCCGACCACAAGCTGAAACCTTCTCATCGTTGCGTTCTCTTTCGCGCATTCCGGGAATGTCGCTGTCGCGATTCACACATCACTGGTTATGTATGTGAGACCGTCCCATAAACGTCTTTTCCGCCATCGTAATTTGTTTCCAATGTTCCAGATAAGCGCTAAACAATAAACTCCGGTTCGTGACTCCGGCCCGAATAGCGTCCTTGAGCAATTGTCTTATGCGGAACTGCCTCCCGATGGAGGAATGTTCCTAATTTCAGATACTCAGAAGGCAGAAGGACTTCGTTGTTTATTCATCGTGATATTCGATGCCTACAATGGGGATTTGTTACTGGGAAGCGAATTGAATCGGGTTTGAGTAGGTGTTGCTTGGATCTAGGGATAATAGAGAGAGAGCTGGGAGATTCTCTCTGACTTGTTCGTTCTACAATAGATACCATTTCTAATTGTTTAATGTAAGGCTTTGTCCAAAGTATAGGGCTATTGAAACTTCATTAACAAAAAGAAACACTAAACGAGCGAAGCTACTTCCTTGTTTTTCAACAGATGCTGTTTTTATTGGTATTATTTGGAGTCAATTGGAAATGTGGTTCTTCATTACTAGTGGTGATAAAATGTCATAAAATAGGTGTCCCTCATCTGAAGTACTTATGTTCAAAGCCTCCTGTTGGGTGTTACAACCCCTGGAAACTTCCAACAGTTTCCTACAATAAACCAACACTCCAGAGTTCCGTTCGAGCTAGTTACGCGTGATAAAAAATGGTCTCCGAATACATCCCTCCGGCACCCCCACGTCCGGAACGCAGTAACTGACCTACGCTGAAAAAACGCGAACTAATTAAATTCTTGCAGATGAACTAGCGCGCTTTTGCGACCGCCATCACGGGCGTTAATTAACCGACGACGTGTGCGATCGCTCGAAAATTTTCGATTGTGATGACGCTGCACGCCCGACGCGGAAATCCACCCGTGCGTTCGCAGCCATCGAACGCTGAAAAATGACTTAATTAATGGATTAACTGGCATAATTGGCGACCGGAGCGAGGATAAGGGCATGCGATTCAGGTAAACGAAGTATTTCTTTGTTGTCGTGATCGCGCACATGGGCGTAGTTGCAGAAATGGTCTCTCGAAAGTTAACCTGCAATTATCGACTTGAACTGTAGTTATTTTCCATAAAGAATGAAAAATATACCCAAAGGAAATGAAGAACCCAAAGATTATAGAGTGAAAAGATGGGAAACGAAGCGTCTTAATTGATGTGAGTGCCATCTGTGTTTCAAATGTGTTATTAAGATCATAAGTTAAAATATTAATTTGAAGGCCATCTTGATCGAATTATCTGACCTCTCGTACCTTCTTTTGATTATGTAGCTCTTTCTAGTTGCTGATTATTGGGTTTATTTGGCCAATTTTTTGCTGAAAACCCTAAAATATCGAAACTTATTATTATTATCGATTGGGAACTGTTCATACACGTGAATTGTTGTATGCTGGAAGCATCCCTTGCATTAAGGGCCCATTTAGGGTAATCTATCACCTTTATACGTTCATTCAATGATTCTCAACTGCTACTCCTTCAATATATCCAGAAATGCAATAGTTTTAATGATTTTGATTTGGGAATCGGGTGGCTGTCAAATTGTTGTTGTTTGGATAATCAAAGTTTTATGAAATCTTGTGTGAGTGTTTAGTTCATTCAATAATCGACTTGTTTATTGTGTCATAAAGGGAACATATCATACAGAAGCTTTATTTCCGTTATTCTGCTACTTTTTTTTTGTTACCGTCATAATAGATTGTGTGAAGGAGTCCTGCTGGTGTGAAAATCCAGGGGAAACAGTGGTGCACCGCCGTTCCCCCTTCTCATCTAGTTTTTTCTCTACCTCTGCTGTTAGTACGATTCTCCGCTGGTGTGAAAACATAGGGAAACAGAACGTACTCAGTGGTGAACCGCCGTTCTTGTTCTACCTCTGCTGTAAGTATGATTCTCAGCTGGTGTGAAAACTGGGGGGAACAGAAAGCAATCGGTGGTGAACCGCCGTTCCATACATATCATACAAAAAGCATGAAGAAACTATACTGACGGGCTAACATACAGATCGTGTACACCTCTGTAAGGTGGTTCTGAAAATTCCATAAATGATTTGTAAGGAACTGAAATGTGTATGCTATGATGGTATATTGAATATCAGTTCATATCAATTTATGATATAAATTGTAGAAATTCAACTAAGTTTATTAATTGAAAACAACGTATTGCACAAAAATAACACCTTTGACGTATAGCAGATCACCATATACTCATGTATCCTAGTCAATGCTTTATTTGTTGTCCATAGTTTTGAATTTACGTAAATTTTTCGTTTTTGTTGCGCCACCTATCGCCGTCTGTAGAACCCTTTCAAATGAGCGGCTCCTTGAAGTGTCACCCAACCAGAATAAACCGAATCTATACATTTAGAAACCTGAAAAACCAACCTGCATAATAGAAGATTCAACTCGTACTCGCAGTAGCGTAGATGAGATAGCTCTTTCGAGAACGCATGCGCAGCTGTCGAACGAAGATGGTGCGAAACTGCGAAACCATTTTTACGACCGATCCAATTACATTAAGCCTACCAACGAAACAAACCGTAAATGGCACGCTACTGCCGGCACATAATTAAATTCGAGTGCATTTAGATCCACTTCGATGTCGATAAAACTTGGCCTTCGGTTATTTATGTGGCGGCCAACCATCTCGATCAAATTCTATGGCATCGCGCCGCATTTTTCAGTGGTAGCGTCGTTTTAATTTACGCGATAGCAGGCGACACGATCGGATAATTAGCTGACCATAAGCATTTGAATGTAAACGATGACTTCGATTATTTGCTTTTATTGACTCCGCGCACCACGGGGGTACGGACATTAATTTTGTTCTTCTATGGCGACGTCACATCGGGTGCTAATTATTTCAAAACTGGAAGATTCCACCAGCGTTGGACTTAATGATAGGTTTTTCACGTGTGAAACCTGTCCCCTATGGAATTATAGAGCAAAAATCGTTGCTGAGATGTTCGGAAAAGAAGATGATAAACTCAAGTAAATAAGAAGTGCAACACCATAGAAGATGAAATTAGAATAAACGTTAACTTAGTTGCATGTTCCAATTGATTATAAGCGTTCAGGTTATTACTTGTTTAAGTCAGGTCTATTAACTCATCATGATATATTCAGTTTGGATTGTTCAGAGTGCAAATGCATGAATGAATGGAGTATCTATGGAATATATTGAATACCACCAACTGTTTTTCCCACAAACATATCCCATATCATTTCTCGAGTGCGTTCGTCTTGAGAGGTTCAGCCCTTCACTTTCTCATTCATTTTCAAAAGGATAATTTTATTGTAGTGGAATAACCACTTGATATTTCGAAAATTCTAAAGAAATGTTCGACAGAAAGAATAATTCACTTTTTCTCGCTTTCCAAATCTTGTATTTCAGAAAGAATACATTTCAGGACTAACGTAAGGAAAAGAAATAACCTGAATACAAAGATCGGGAAATGGGCAATTCTGACGTCTACGAAAAATCGAGTGACATTTCACAAAATTTTATTATTTTCTATCGATGAAAAGTAGGTAGGTGAACTTTGAACATCGATGCCAGGTCGTGATTTGAAGGTTAACGTCAATTTTGACGGAAGTACGGACTCATAGAATAACGTTTTTGGCCTAGGTATTTATAAGAGGGCCAATCGAGGACGAAAGGTGAATCGCGAGGGCCGCAGTCCCGAGCAACGAACGGAAGGTGAATCAGCCTGTAAAGTTGCATCTAATTACAATTTGGATCTCCTGGCCATACTAGT
Source organism: Coccinella septempunctata (assembly GCF_907165205.1). Lineage (NCBI taxonomy): Eukaryota > Metazoa > Arthropoda > Insecta > Coleoptera > Coccinellidae > Coccinella > Coccinella septempunctata. The sequence continues at coordinate 23,067,757 of NC_058196.1, forward strand.
TCTATATTAAGTGTATTAGTATTTCCGGTTTTTCATTATCCAAAATTGAATTGTTTAAATTTAACGCGAAAAAGCATTTCTCAAATAGAAAACTATTTCTTTATATTTCAAACCAAAGGTGAAATACAATTGAGGCGATCGAGCTTCGACACTGAAGGATATGTAACAGTATAGGTTATCTCATTTCCTTTCCAGAGATTGCAGATAAACCATAAAATATACAAATTTGAGAATAAATATAATTTGTTTCTATTATTCCTATTCATAAACAATAACGATAAGCAAGAGCAAAGAAGTTTGGCTGGTACACATATCACATTCATAAACATATATCTCTTCATCAAATATAACGCAAAGATAAAAAAAATGTGAAATTTTTCCAGAGATCAGTCAATGAAATGAAAATAATCAATTTTTATTTCATTGTAGGATTTTCGATCCGTTTCTCGATGACGCTTGTGCAAACGAAATGATTTCAAAGCTTACTCTTTTGTCAAAATATTCACAAGATTACAAGAGCACAGCGAGACTGAGTGTAGAGTATATGCTACATAAAGATCTATTGTGCCCCCATCAGAGTTTACGCCTGATACCTGATCAACCGGTGTGGCCGACTTTAGAATAAGCTGTGTAGGATGAGTTCTGAGGTACTGAGGTACTGAGCCACCACTACGTACTGTAAACTTGGAACCTCAGCTCAAACCCATCACGTCCTTGTCCATTTTTCCCTACTCCGATTGATTGAGTGCTTTGCTGGTGTGAAAGCCCGTAAAGCATCGAGAGCAGTTAAGGAGAAACTCCCCCTACTGCGGTTAAGTGCTTTGCTGGCGTGAAAGCCCGTGGTGAATCACCTAAAGAAGGAATGGAGAAACAACCCATCGTGTTCTTCTTTCTCTTTTACTATTAAGTGCTTTGCTGGTGGGAAAGCCTGTAGAGCTTCGAAAGTGGGATAGAAGAGACGCGCCGTCCTGCTCGAGTTCTTTCTGTACTGTGAGTTAGGTTCCTTTGCTGGCGCGCAAGCCCGTGAAAAGCCGGAAATAGAGCGGAAAACCGTATCTTACCTCTGTGACTTGTCCCTCGACCTGAAAATCCGTGAATTTTTTTTTCGATGTTGATACAGAAAGTGGCAGAGTGACAGTGTTTCCTGCGACAGTCCTATATCATCGAGTGCTCTGATCGCAGCCTGACTGTCAGAATGTATAGCTGTCATATCTCTGATATTTTCATTCTGGATTTATTTCCACCACATCTTCCGATGGCGAATATGTCTTACTGAAAGACGCTTGGACCTCAGCGTAGGGGGATGGTGAGCATCTAGTGCCAGCCACAAATATTCCTTCGCCAGCACCTGTCGTCATAGTAAATATTTCTATTGGGGATTTAGGGGTGGTTTTCATCAACTACGACTACAACGAACTATGAAGTGTCGTCTCGTCTTCTGAAAAAGAGATTCCCATAAAATGGGAATATGAATGGTAAAATTAGACGTTTATTGCCAAATTCCTGACAGATATCGATGACCAGGGCAGGAAAGATGACGCGCTATTGACGAACAGGTTACCCTATGTAATATTCAGTTAACTTTTTCACTTCCTACATGGCACAAGCCTCGCCAAAATCCTTGTTGTATCCTATATAATAAGACAAACCATCCGAATCTCGCCGTGATCCTTTGAAACAACTCGAAACGTCTCGAGAAATCCGCCCGAGGCCCGCACGTGCCCCGTCCTCCGTCCGGCTGAATTTATGCAACGCCGCTCCCATTATAAATTACAATGCGATCAAGAATAATGACGCGTCTTATAATGTCACAATGTTCTCCCGTGTTTGCACATGTTCGGCGGCTTGATAAAGTGGACGTCCGTCCGTCGGCCGCGACAACGTCGAGCGGAAGACGATGAAAAAGGGCGATGCGGGCGTACGGAGAGAGGCGATATGAATTTCCTTGTGTATCGCGAGGCCAGCCGTGAATACCGATGAGGGAGCCTGACAGGAGCTATTCCGCCTCCCGTCCGGCAGTGCGATCGGGTGAATTGCGTGACGATATATTATAGCCGGAAAAGAAATGTGGATTGGCGATGTTTTCGCGGGGATACCACATGTGTTTATTGTACAGGGTATTACGTTTTTCCGTTTCCTAGTCAGTGCTGGAGAACTGAAATCACAGGTTATGGGCTCCCAAATTTTCTAAGTTGATTAAACTAAGTGGCAAAAGTTAACAAAAATCGAAGTTAAGTTTGATTTTTGTTACAAAAATCCACATACATTTCAAGACGATTCGTCGAATTCTTCCTCTTTTTAGTTTTAATCTGTATAGACCCGTCAAGTGCCATGGGCACCACTGACCGCGGAATTATATAAAATGGGGATGACAGTTCAAAGGATGGTCTTTCAATTGATGCGAGATGTGCAACACTACACTGTACTGATGAGAGACAATAACCCCGAAACCGGTCTACAGTTTGTGTTTATATCTTTCAGCCTCTCTGGGAATTTCTGCGCTGATTCATGACTAAATCGCATTCATTGAACGATAATTCTTTGAATTGTCGTCTCTATTTTAGGTTAAGTTAGGTTAGGTTAGGTTAGGTTAGTCCCTATTTTAGGTTTGATCGGTATAATTTTGATTTAGATTCAGGATTCAGAAATCGTTGGAAACAGTGAAAATTCCGGACCGTTTGTATCCTTTCTTTCTATTCTGAAAAATGATGCAGCCCCGTGAAAAACTGTGCATTGGAGATAACCTCGTTTTGTTCGTCAGTAACGATAAGCCAGAAGACATTTTTATCGACGCGAATTTTACCAATCCGAAATCCCGTGAATCACTGGGAGCACTCCGTTCTGCCGCTTTTGCGTCACTGGGATCAAGTGCTTTGCTGGTGTGAGAGCCCGTGAACTACCTAAATAAGGAAAAGAGAGATAATAATAATAATATAATAATAATATTTATTGATTCCATTAGATTACATATTATATATAACGTAAAATTGGGATAGGTCATAAATATTGAATAGAAAAATGGTTAACCTTTACAAAATTCTTTGAAATCACCTATATTGTAGGGCTCACAGTTTAAAATCACAGGATACAAGGCTTTCTTAAATTTTAAAGGGTCAGAAATATTTCTTATTTTAGGAGGCAACATGTTGAAAATACTCACTGCCATATATTCTACGTTTTTTTCTCTTAAAGTAGTTTTGTGTGCTGGTACAGTATAAGGAAATATTCTTCTAGTAGCATTTAAATTTTTGTAAGGCTCGAAATAATGTTTGTGTTTACAGAAAAAAATCATTAATCTAAATATATATAATATTATTGCCTTTGAAGAATCCCCTACAAGATTCTCTATATCCTAAATTTAACATTGTTCTTAAAGCTTGTTTTTGAATGACAAATAAATCGCTCACATAAGAAGAATTACCCCAGAAAATTATTCCATATGACAGGATAGATTGAAAGCTGACAAAATATACAACTTTAAGCAGATCAAAATTGATTTGCTTTCTCAACATAAAAAGCATGTAATTTACAGAATTGAGTCTACCTCTAAGATGTTCAATATGAGGTCCCCATTTAAGGTGTCTATCCACTACAATTCCCAAAAAAGTAACACTCTCTCTAACCATGACATCATTACCTGAAAAGTTAATTGACAAAGGAAAGTGCAATTTAGATCTTTCACTATAGAAAAATAAACACTGCGTTTTATCAACATTCAAAACAAGATTGTGAGCTCCCAACCAGTCACCCACTGACTTCAGTACACTTTTTGAGTCTTCTATAGCTGTTGCAACACAAGGGGATTCGAGAATGTAGTTGGTATCATCAGCAAACATACCCATATTGTGCTTGATTGGAATTATGGCCTTAGGTAAACCATTAATGTAGATAATGAAAAGTGGAGGTCCTGGGATACTTCCCTGTGGAACGCCCATAGTGATTACTCTATCGTTCGACTGCAATATTTCACCATCCACTTCCATAACAACTATCTGTCTCCTGGATGACAGGTAACTCTCCATTAGCTTTAACTGATTGTCTCTGATGCCGTAGTCCTCAAGAATTGATAACAATCGTTCATGATCCACACAATCAAAAGCCTTGGTAATGGTATGACGTCCTGTCCGTCTTCCATTACTGCGATTGAGTGCTTCGCCGGTAGAAAAGCCCATGAAGCACCTAAAGGGTTATAGAAAAGACACGCTGTCCTGCCCGAGTTCTTTCTGCACTGTGAGTTAGTTCCATTGCTGGTGCGCAAGCTCGTGAAAGGCGGAAAACCGTATCTTACCGCTGTACCTTGTCCCCCGACCTGAAAACCGGTAACTTCCGTTTAGATGTTAATACAGGCAGTGGCAGAGTTCCTAAGGGCTTGAAAATTAAAAAAAACTTTTTTTATACTCAAGTTTTGAAAAACTTGAAAATACACTGATGTAATAGATTTAATTTTCGGTTCAAAGCGAACAGTATGGCTTGGAATTATTCGGTTACTCGCTACTTGAGTTGTGGCAAAGTGTGTGGACGATGTTTTAAAACCTTATTCCCAAGGTAGCTTTGGAGGAAGAAGTCGCAAATGCTCAAATCAGGGGAGCGCGTGGTCACGAGACTAGTTGCCAGGTAACATCTGTCTCAAAACAGCTAATGAAATTCAATTCGACCTATGTGGGCTGTAGCCTCATCCTGCTGAAACCTGATGTCACCAAGACTGTGTTCTTCAGCAATTTTTCAACTCAGATTTTGCTGATTGCTCGACTGCACATTTTCGGGTATTCTTAACGTTCTTCGTTGTCTATATCCTCGTCCTCTACCTTCTGTTTCCGCAAGTTGGCGAGCCCAGGTTTTGATTGCGTTTTGCAGAGGGGATAGAAACGTTGACCGTGATGTCGAAAGGTGCCAACGACACATTCTGGTCTAATTCATGGTGCTGACTAAGAACTACAGATCCCAAGGAACACAAAGACCCCTTTCTGCCCCACGATAGCCCGAGCAAAGACTTTTCGAAACTCGTCAATCGCCTCTGCCCTACCCTGTATCACCATGCAATTGGCGATATCTTCAACTTTCATCCTCGAATCACTGAGCGAACACAGTAATGACATCCCTGTTCAAGCTAGTGCACAAACCTTGCCAGTAGTTTTATAAATTTCGCAAATAGCAAGATCAAATTTTGTGACCTAACGTATACATCCATTTGAAAACTGCGAGTGTGAACCTCTCTGTCCCTTTGTTTCTGAAAATCTGCAATTTATATTCATTCGACCGGACATCAAAACATCGTATACTTTCCGTCTAAACTTGGCACAGAGCTGCGAGAACAAACGTCCCTCTATTTCAATCGCGAGGAATCATAACAGAAATAATTAATTAGGGAAGTTGAACCCCGCTTAATTGGCAACGCTGACACCATTAACGCAGAGCCAGATTTCGCGAATTTTATTCGCTATATGCATATAATCAATGCGGACCGTATTTCCGTACGGTTCCGTAAGTCCCATGTATTAGCAGTCGCCCAACTTAGTCAGCTAATTATTGCCGGTACAAACGGCGAATTCGCTATCCGTATAGCGAGAACGTGTACGTGGCGTACAAGCAAGTCCAAGTCGCTTTAATTAAATTTGCATTATTTACTGTGACCGCGTGGGTAGTTGCCTGAATATGTATAATAATCAGGTAATGGTGATAGATGTTACTGTACCACAAAGCTTACAAGCTAATCTCGATTATGTATTTGGATCAGTTTAATTCACGATTCAGCAGTTCCCGACGCATGCTAACGGAGCTTGGATCTGCGTCGACGAAGATGCAATCGCCGGTGTATGGAATGTTCGATCGATATTTTTGTTCAATTCTCTCCGAAGGTTCATGAATACCCGTCCAGTTTTCATAATTTTATGTTGTTTTCTGTTTCACTAGTAGGCCCAGATTCACATCTTTGATAGATCGAACTTTTTGGCTGATTCCCCTAAAAGAATCGAAAATATGACGAAATTTATGAATACCGAGATCAAAAACAGAACACTCTTCGCTTTATGGTACTCCTTCTTCCCCTTCTACGTGTCATTCGTCAACTAGGCTGAACCGAGGCTTTGTGGCCCATTGTTTATTCACTTATAGTAGAAGAGACTCACACCCTCAGACACCTGACAGAAATATCAGAAGTCTACAGAGAGGAGTCCCTCTCACCATAGGAATAGTGGGTGTCGTGTTTCCTTGGTTTGTTTTCCTTCACTGTGTAAGATTACTACAGGTGTACAGAATATGTTCAACAGTTTCAGTAATGAAAGTGATAACTCCTTAAAAGGAAGGCAATGAATAATAGTAAGAATTAATTCAGTTGCATACCACCCGCCGATATGAATATCGACATTTCTGAGTACTGGATTAGTACTCAGTAGTACGTGCCAGTGTTAAATAAAGGTATCGATTAAAATTTATTCTGGGAGGATTCTGCATTTCTTAATAAACTTTTTAGGGTTTTCACTCCCAATCTCTGAAACAAAATCAATTAAAAATGAAATCGATGATTTGCTCCTGCGTGAATTCTTGCACTAATTTGTCAGGAGCAAATTAACTAGAAAAAATTGTTGCCTGACAATGAACTGAAAATAAATAAAGTTGATGAAGGAGTATGATATAGACTCCTAAACGTTACCACATAAAATTATAATTTCAACTTTATTTATTTTCAGTTCATTGTCAGGCAACAATTTCTTCTAGTTAATTTGCTCCTGACAAATTAGTGCAAGAATTTACGCAGGAGCAAATCATCGATTTCATTTTTAATTGATTTTGTTTCAGAGATTGGGAGTGAAAACCCTAAAAAGTTTATTAAGGAATTGAATAAAGGTGCTATAGAAGTTTGTGCAGAGCGTTCAAATTGTTCTGACGTGACGTAGGAATGCACGTTCAACGTCACATCAGATTAATTTGAACGCTTTCGCGCAAACTCCTATATTATATTTTTCAATCATGCGCATTATGACGTCGTCCCACGTCACGTCAAAATAATCTGTGGGGACCTTAAGGGTCAATTCCAAACGTAACTCATTCGGAAAAGAAGCTATGTTGCTCTGACGAGGTCAAACGAGACCGAAACCATGGTCAGCATCTACTTTTCTTCGATGGAGCGTAATCCATTTGGTGGCCCTGTCGATGGCAAATTGGCTACCTCATTCAGATCGTAACACCTGTCGATATTCATATCGGTGGGTTTCATCAATGCTGCTGCACCTAAGGCACAAGAAACAACCAGTAAGTCCCATTTTCTTCAAATGTTAATTGAACAGCTTCCCTCTCGCATTGAATCATAATTTGTGGAAACCCATTAGTCCTAATGTTGCTATTATTATGGTTCTTCCTCATGAAAGTCCACCACACCAGAGTAGCGTAGCGTTGGAAAGGCCTCACCACTACAGCCTGTGCTGTATGGCCTGGAGTGCCATAACTTAATCTAAAATCAGAAGGTCAAGGTCATTCGCATAGGCCACAATACAGTCCAAGGCCTACCAACAAGACCAGGAGAGAATAATAATGATTTGAACCTCCACGATGTTTTTGCACTCAGAAACACAATTTGAAGAGAAATGTCCCTTCAATTTCTTGATGAAAATTTGAGTCTCAGTTACTCACAGAACCAATTATTTCATGTTTTCTCACAGGAAATTTCGCAGAATCCCGCGTTTCACGTGACATAATTGAATATCTGAACGGAATGAAGCTGCAGCCTTTATTGCCAATTCTAGGATCTGGCACGTACTCAATCAATTAGGCAATAACCCATAACTAAACAATTATCCTACGTTTTCTCCTCCTCCGGACCGGTCGTCCATCTCGATTTTTACGAGCTTCTCGCACTTGCTCCAAGGAAAAATCGAAGAATTAACGCATTCCTCGTCTGAGTTGAAAGTTAAGAGTTGATAGTAGACAACGACCACCCGCGGGTACCCTATGTCCTAATCTATCATTAAAATTATTTAAATGGGCCGGTAATTTGTTCCGGATGGACTCTTTGGCGAGGACGGCGTTTATGCGAGGCTGTGTGGTGTAAATTAATACATCATGCAGGTTTTTTTCGCTGCGAAACTCTTCGAAAAAATCGTGCGGTCTATCTCATTAAGTCTGGATGCTTGAAGCGTCTTTATGTCTTCATCAGTTGTTTTTATTTGGAAAAAAATCTGTGATGATAGAGCTACGTGGTAATGCGTATAATGAAATTTGATTTTTGTTTAAAATCTGTTTTCATTTTAAAATGAGTATACTATAGTTTTTGTTCGTTCTTGTTTTAAACATTCAAGACCGTGTTTACCTTTTTTATTCTTGAAATGATAAAGCACCGTCTACAAAAAAAAACATGAATATGATTTTTGTTCTTTGATTCTCAATACGGATGAGCCGGAGCAAAGCATGTTTCACCAGCAAGAATTTTAATATTTTCAGCAAATGACAGACTTTCCTTTTCCTTCGCCCTAAAATTGAAAATAAAAGAGGATCTGCTCCAGCCTAAGTCATTCTGAATTCATTCTTGGTTCTAAACTAGTGACTTTTGTGCTGCTTTAGATTTTCTTTTCTTTCACCTTAGGTGTTGAGAATGTCATTGGTAGTGCGAGTGGTTAAGTTTGGTGCAAAATTTCATAGGCGTAGTAACACGTAATGAAGATCTAAACTCTCCAAATTGGGAAGTTTAAACAGACTGCAACTGATTTGGATACTTGGACACTCTGGCTTCAGGGGCAAAGTATCGGATGCTCTAGCCAGAGAAGGCGCAACATCAGCGCTTATTGGCCCGGAACCTAGTAGAGGAATTTTCAATTCCTTAATCAGGGAATGGAACAACAGCTGGATAAGGCAAAAGGTCCTGGAGTACTGGCGCAACCGTCCTGGACAACGTCACTCGCACAGGGCTATTTCAGTGCCTCCCAGCCCATACACCACTCGTTGGCTAAACTTTTCTAGAACAAATCTGAGATCTATAATGGCGGCTTCCACAGGACATGTAGACTCAGAGCCCATCTTAAAAAGCTTAGCATCGTCGATGACCTGCTCTGCAGACTCTGCTTAGAGGAGGACGAAACGATTGAGCATATCCTCTGTGACTGCCCGGCGGCAGACGGGGTCAGACATGGAGTTTTTGGTTCTCCGAAGATGATCCTAGAGGAACTCAAGAATCACTCCCCCTCCGATATCATCTCCTTTTTGGGCAGGATGGGACTGGAGGGAGAGATCTAGCTCTACGAGCTCGCCTGTGTGCTACAATAGACCGCTTGGTTGAAGTGGCAGGTTTGGTTTATCCGTCCAACACACCCAGCAATCAGTAACCAGTAACACGTAATGAAAATTTTTCAATGAAGTTTTCGCTAGATACGTCGTCTTTCGGAACCAGGTTGTGGTTCTCAACTTTATTGGATCTGAATTTTTTAATCTTCTGATTTCTGAAAGCCAAGCAATCTGAGTAACTCATCTTCGATTTTTATTTCTTGATCCGAATAAATACATGGAAAACGCTCATTCCAGGAAACCAGTACGGCGAAAAAGCCTCTGTTTATGTTCTCAATTATTTCCCACCATTGCTGCATTCATCTACTGAACAGACAGACCGAGTAGGTACCAGGTAGTCAGCTCTGATATTTACGAACCTCTCCTTGGTCAGTAGTGTCTCTTGGAGCCATATAATTTGTAGATGGAAAGATTATGGCCATTTAACACGTAGTCAACATACATGCCCGGCTAAGACTCTGCCCGTTATATGTGCCCTCATGGCTTCTGATATGAGCAGTTGAACAAGAAATACTGGTCTGAGGCAACAGGACAAACTTAGCATTTATTATTGGGTCTTTTATCGTGTTCCATTGAAAGGATATTTTTTATGATAATTCACTAAGTCCAGAGGGATTTACATTAAAACTGAAGATTTATGCTGACTTGTTAACAACTGAGAGCTGAGATTTCTTTTCGATATTTCGGATCAAAAAAAATTTCTCAAGCCCATGGGTGAATAGAGGGGAGAAGAACTTCTGTGTAAATCGACACTAGGAAAAGAAATCAAGTGTATATCGAAAAATTTTATAACATGCTTTCCAAAGGTGGATAGGTCGTGTAAATACCTATCCCAGGACGCAATTTTCATATGAAAATAACCTCCCTTTTCTGAATAAGGCCATGAAAAAATTATTGACGCACTCCCGATAAGTGCCTGCCCGCTTTCACGAAGATGCCATAGATCCACGTCGTTGGCGAACCGTCGAATTGAAATCGAAAACTACTTCTCGGAATACACAAACACGATTAGGAATTTTAGAACCAGCAGCGTTGGGAAAAGTTGGAACTTTAACGAGATTAAAGACAGTTTTGACGAGCTTTTGTTACATCACATTTATTCAGGAACTTTTTGGCCGGATTATCACCCCTAAAACAATTTTCTCTTCCATTTGAAGACTGGATCCGAAGGAAGAGAAAACGGGATTAGAATTTGTTGGAGAGTTCCGAAAACTGGATATGTTTCAATTAGATTCAGCCCAAAGGGGTTGGTTATTTATTTACTATTTGAACTTTTGAGTTTTTATGAAAAATATCGATTAATTCAATATTGAGATCCCCATAGTAGGAAAAAATAAGCTGCAGGTCAAGAACTGAGCATATTGAATCATTTCTGATAATGAAATATGTATATTCGGATCAAATCAAAAACTTTAACGACGAGAAGTTTATTTTTTTCTAATCTTTTTCGTCATTAAAAATTGGTCCAGAATATTTCATGACTTTCATGAATTTATTACCGATATGTCCGATAATGATTGAAATTTAATCTATTCAATACTCGAAAAGTTTATCCTACCCATGCAAAATGTATTCTATCGTTAATTATGCCAACCGATGTACATCAATACCAATATTATGTTTACCACATCCAATCATGCTAAAGATAACAATGGATCAGATGAAGAGTTATTTTTACCGCGATGACATGGCTAATTTTTGAATGGAAATATTCATTATGATAGCAAATAACATCGGAAACAGTGACACTGGTAGTTGGCACAACATATGGCTTATATACATATAAACCGAATTAGAATTCACGCGCAAATGGACTTAATGACGTTTAACAAGAATGAACACAATGTTCGGAATCGAGTAGCGACCGATGTTGAAGCCCGTTTGATGATTTTTGGTTCTGAACGTTCATGCATTAACGATGCCGAATAAATTGTACGCATTAGCTGAATATTAATTCTCGTTAAAAGATTCATATCGACGAGTGTTAAATTTTTATTATTCGGCTGGTTGTTAATCGAAATATTCGATTGATTGGGATTGGACGTGGCGTATATGAAAATGTTGGATGAAGTTTTATCTCATTTTGTTTGGGTATTTGTTCAAAATCGGGGGTGTTCAGATTTTGTAAACATTAACGTAGTGGACTGTTACCAGATAATGGTGTTGGAGATGGTAGTGTAAAAACATTTATTGTATATCGTTCTCAACCATAAAATGAATAAGTCACCTGCATAAAACTTATACAGTAACAAATACGAATACAAACAACATATATAGACTCAGAGAGATATTATTCAACTAAAAATAGAGATAATTAGTTAAAATGAGAAGTCACTCGAGGTCAGACTTAGACTTCGAGAAAGTTCGTTGAATTCAAAATTGACACAACGTTCACAGTGACAGAGCAATCTTCATTCCATCAGTTTGGTTATCAATGAAAATCAATACATCAAATGTAATCGAGCAATAATATTATAATTTAAATATGAGAGGAGCAAGAATATTATAATTAATATGAATAATGTTGGTCTTGAAGAATGCAAAAATGTATCCATGAATACAACGTTTACAGAGACGGATTGCTTACAAGTAAGCACGATTCCTTAAAAAAAGTAGAAGATACAATTGATAAATTATGAGAAGTACAAAATAAGAGTACTAATGAGGGAAACCACTAATCGTTGGTCTCGAGAAGAGCAGAAGGCAGAAGAAGTTATCTGTATAGCGATCAAAATGAATGAATATGAGAATATATCAATGAATGTACAAAATATAATAAGGACATCATATGAATTGAGAAAGTAGAGTAGATAAGCAGAGCAGACCTTCCAGGTTGGAACCAGGACGAGAGACTGTCAGTGTTATGGGTTACCACTGACCGTTGGACCATATTTGAATAGGTCACATCGTGTTCTGAAAAAAAAACTAATTCCTGGATCCACCCTGGAGAATATGAGAATTCATTTATCTGAAAGTCGACAACAGTAATTAATCATATGTACATCAGAGTTGACTTGAAAAATTCAATAAACCGATTCAAATGAAGGACATGATCATGGGAGCATTCATCGCCAATGAGAAAGACATGAGAAGGTTCAATTCAGGTGCTACATACCCATTTCCATGTGAGAAAATCTAGAGAGGTCTGAAAATCTATGTGAATTATAAAATATCATGAAATGAATATTCGAGAGAAGGCATTTAATCGAGTGGTCTCGTATGAACATATCAATTGAGCAGTACTAGTAAGGATTATAAATTTGTTGAAGATTCTGAAATAATCGTGAACGTGGACACATTTCACACAGAATGAAAAAAAAATCATGAAAATGGTTAAATTAATAATTTTGAGAAGATTGAGAGTACATTATCCTGTGAGTAGAACAATTTAAGATCAGAATTGAATGAAAAGATTTGAAGGAAAATTACTTTTAAGAGGTGAACAGTTAAAGAAGTTTTACAATAGTCTTAAGTTAGCACAATGAGAAGTTAATTCAACAAAGAGAATAATAATAGAATGTGTGGTTTTCCGCTTCTGAAAACACCGTTAATATTTCAAGTTGTTTTCATCTTCTATTCTTTTACTTCATCAAGCTGATGTCCTCTAAAATCGATCAATTGTAATTGTATATGTAATCACTGAGACTTTTGCATAGAACGAAAAACATAGCGTTGATTTGAAACCAAAAATTGTTTCGGCCAGTGTCATAACCCCACATTTTCGAACTATACTATATAATATAAGAAGGGGTAGAGGAGCCACATTGTACTCTGAAAATAGTATGTATGAATGTGTAAAATTCTCATGGCAATCCGACTGTTTTTTTTTTAAGTAAATAGAGTATACACAACATAACAATTTACATCAACTCCAGTTATTTAATTTCCCCATTTCCTTCAGGTATAAGGAATGGTGAGGGCACTCTCTGTTTTCCCTCATTTACTGCCGGCAATCAGGGCTGGTCGAAATATTCCTCCGAACAACGAATTATTCAAAATTATTCGTTTCTTCTGGCTCGTTTTGCACGATCTGTGCGCGCCAACGCAAATAATAAATCTTGCGGTAGTTGCGTCGGCGAAAACAACAACGAATTAGGTGCACGCCGGTGCTGCAACAGCACAGGGCAAGATCAGTTTGTTCTATTGTTCCTGATGTGCGTATCAGATGGGGCTGCTGCATGATTTGTAATTCAGATGGGGAACAGGCCTAACAAGCTGGCATTTCTTTTATTATTGTTGGCTCAAGTATATGTATCGTCTTGCGATCGGTCTCGTATTTGTAAATGACAGTATCAATAACGCACATTTTGTGCTTCGGTAAATGCGCGACAGGGCGGTCGCAAAGATTATGTGCGCAAGGCCAGGTTAGGACTAGGTTTCGTGGAGTTTCAACAGTACTCTAACAATTGATGCACCTTGTAATGAAGTTTCTATTTTTGATTGAAATTCATCCTTCTTTTGGGGAGATTCAGACTAGGTTTCGTGGAGTTTCAACAGTACTCTAACAATTGATGCACCTTGTAATGAAGTTTCTATTTTTGATTGAAATTCATCCTTCTTTTGGGGAGATTCAGTCATTTTTTTATGGTTTTGGTTTTAAACAACATAATTTTAATTCCATTTTTATCCTTTTTTCAGTTCTGAAAAGCGTTGTAGCACCTTGAAGAATATCCATTTCTTGGTACGATTCAATTCGATTTTATTCTCTTCCACGTGAACTGCTCATGGTCATTCGATCCTCTGGGTGATAGCTCTCAGCCACAAATTACCACCATTCGAATTCCGCGAGCAGCGTTCATACACCCACAAGTGAATCCGATACCATTTCCTCGATACCCCGATCGCGCAGAACCCTTCATCATCCCATCACGCACCGCGCTACGCCTCTGGTGGCTGCAGAAACGTCCATAACCTTCCTTCTAATGTAAAGCATATATACCGGTAATGGTCACTATTAATCATCCACTCCAGCCCATCCATGTAAGGAAAATGATACGTTCTGTTGGGCAGAAAGGAAAAGTGTACAAAATTATTTAATGTAATACAAGTCGACCGTGCGGTCGGTTCGAACTTTGACCCGCGAAAGGGAAAAATCGGGGTAATGAGGATGAAACGATGCTTTCTCTGGCTAACGTGAGCATTCCTGCGTGACTTTCCACATTGTGATACTAAGTAAGCGCAAGAAATGTACAACGAGGAAAGAAATTGAGCAGTACGTTTGGATGTTGTCCGTACCCATAAAAAGCTTTTCAGGTTTCTTAGGATAATAACATGACTGTCCTTTATTGCGAAGTAAATAGCCATCGAGTTTGAGTCCTTTATACGAAAGCGCTGGCGGGCCACACAAAAAAAATCCAAATGTATAATTCCGACTTGCTAAGTCAGAATTCTGAGTTACAAGTCGGAGTTGCGAATTGCAAGTCAGAACTCTAAGTTACAAGTCGGAATTCTGAGTTACAAGTCGAAATTCTGAGTTACAAGTCGGAATTCTGAGATACAAGTCAGAATTCTGAGATCCAAGACAGTAGTGAGGCTAGAATTGGTCGAATGACATTTGCTTTGTTGCATTCGATTGTTGCCGAATCATGTGAGCAAAATGCCCTCTGTAGAGAGAAGTTGTCCCATTTAAGGCATGTATAGGCACATTTGGACCCTTAACCTACGCCTACTCTATTTCTTTTCTTTCAAAAGTTTCAACGGACGGTATTGATTCCGACAAGCGCACAGAGCTTCTGAGGGGTTCGTCTTTACCTAAGGGGAATCAGGATAGTCTGATAATATGCTCGTAGGGTGACAATAAGTCGATCGCTTCTTCATGTTTTGACACGATTTCCGAAGGCCTCTCGCGAGCACTTTATAGGGATTACTATGGACTAACGGCCAGTTTCATAATCAAACTTTAAGCCCCTTCAATTTCAAAGCTTTTCTTTAACCCTACCGGAACTGACACTAAACGAAACTTAAAGTGACTTTGAACTTGGTTATGAAACTGGATGTAGGAATTTCGATAAAGTGCTCGAATCACTAAGCACTAAGAAAGGTTTTGAAAAGTTCCCAGGAGCATAATTCTCGGGAGTACAATTCAAGTGCTTTCACAAGCACTGAGCACGAAGCTTTGGGACAGCTCAGTCATAACTCGGTTGCACCATAGTGCAACCGAGGAGAAAAATAGAAAATCATTTCATTCATCCAAAATTCCTCCAAGAAGCTTAAACACATTCACGGATCAAATGCAAAAAAAAATAAAAGTCATTAAACCTTTTTTAGCCCTCCTCCTGTCTTGCATCTCAAAATTCCGACTTACAAGTCGGAATTCCGACTTGTATCTCAGAATTCCGACCTGTATCTCAGAATTCCGACTTGTATCTCAGAATTCCTACTTGTGTCTCAGAATTCCGACTTGTATCTCAGAATGCCGACTTGTATCTCAGAATTCCGACTTGTATGTCAGAATTCTGACTTGCATCTAAGAATCCCTACTTGCAAGTCAAAATTCTGACATGTATCTCAGAATTCCGAGTTGCAAGTCGGAATTGTACATTTGGAATTTTTTTTGTGTGGCACTTCAGCGCGTTCGTACCTTCAGCCTTCTTTCAGAATTATTATACAATCCAATGTAACAGTAAATAATAGTAGATAAAAAAAAAACACCATCAATTGTTCATGCTCTTGAGCCCCTAATTTTTGGTTTTTCCATTTCGGGCTTACTTTTAGAAGTTATAAGTGGAGCTGATAAGGGCTTGCAAGTCACCCCCTTTGATTTTAAATCTGTTAAATCTGTCTGTGTATGTGTGTGTTCTATTGTGGATATTGTGCAAGTCACAATGTTGAAGTAAACGTACTTTTGACCGTGTGCCCCACAAGCGTCTCATACACAATCTAGAGCATCTTGGCATTCGTGGTCGTCTTCTATCGTAGATCGAGGAGTTTTTTTCCGACCGCACTTTTCAGGTTCGTGTTGTGGGTTCTCTGTCATCACCTAGATTTGTTGTTAGTGGAATTCCTCAGGGATCAGTGCTGGGTCCCTTGTTGTTTCTGCTTTTTATCTCAGACTTGCCGTCTCATGTTCGGTCATACTGTTGGCTATTCGCAGACGACACAAAAATCGTAGTGCAGTGGTGTCAAAACTAGCAGTTATCTGTCAACAATGATAAGTGCGTCGTTCTTCATATGAAACCCCGCAGTTCGTGTTAACCTTAACGGAAGTTCAGTTCCAGTTTCAAGCAGCCACTTTGATCTAAGGGTGATCATTATGGACAACCTGAGTTGGTCGGATCATATCCTCCAGACTGTCAATAAAGCAAAGAGGTCTTCATTTCTTATCCAGAAAGCCTTTGGCTGGTGAGACCCTTCAACGTTTACGGCTATCTATCGGATGTCCTTGAGTTCGCCATCTTCTTTGTGGTCTGCCTCTATTTTTCTTGGTTTCACAGGGTAGGTATCCAGTGTAGTGTAATTAGTGTCCATGGACAGCTGTCCTGTCTGGCTATGTGACCAGCCTGTGTCCATTTTTTGATCGCTGTTTCCTCTTTAACTTCCCCAATTCTGGTTCTCTCCCTGATTTCCCTGTTTCTGATTATGTCTCCCTTCCAAGTCCACCATATGTCGATTCACAATGCTACTACTACTTCATAAAACGACCTATAGGATTCATTTGTCATTCAATCTCCTCATGAATGATGAAGCTCCCTGCAACTCTGAATTCACGTCGAGTTAATCCCGTAAAAGACTGACCATAATACGAAAATCGGATGACTCCTACACAACACTCGCAAACGGTCGCCAGCGCGTCAAATCTGCAATTCTCACCCCCTTTCCCGGACTCCTGAACAGCCTTCTCAGTCGTTGCTCGGAGACATTTTTCCCTCGCCCTGGTCCCTAGGAAAGATCACCGCCGGACGCGGTCTGATTTATTCAGAATCTCTACCGGATTCCCCCCGTTTTCCGGTCTACGAGTCGCATGCTAATTGGGCACAATGAAAGGGAATCCACTTCCTGGTGTTTCCTAGGCTGGCCGACTATGAGATCCAGGCGAACGGTCTACGTAATTGCGAGGTATTAAGATTATCGTTGGGTCGTACGTGGTTATTGATAATAATTTGCGAAACACGATACTGTTCCGTCGGCCGATGCCTTTTCCCAGACGGAGTTTGAGGCTTTCGCTTGTTGTTGTAGTTGTTGTTCTTGTTGAGGTTGAACTATAGGATCGATTTCACTGAAGTGAGATCTTCTGCTCATTAATTATGTCGTTATATTGAAAAAAATTTCTGATTTTATTGAACTCACTCATCCGCCAGTGCGTTGGGAATTGAATAATCTGTGGAAGGGGCAACGCGGAGCTTTAATGTGGCAGAAATACAGGGTGTCCCACGGTGGGTGCCCTAATAGACGGAGAACGGATCATACGATTGTTCTAAATATTTGGGTAATAGGGTTTATGTTTCTGATCTATTTGACTTGAATATTTTCCGTGTTGCGACGTTGCCGCTTATACGAAGAAATACTGCAAACTTCGATATTTCAATGGAGACCCCCTATTTATTATTTTCGCCTATTTTTGTCTCATACTTTTCTATCCCTATTCTTTCGGAGTTTGCATGAAATAGGTATAGAAAAAACATTTCATATTTAAGGAAGTTGGAATTTTCAAAATACATACATGAAATAGATCCTGTGCATGCGTTTCGTGTAGAGAAAGCTTGGTTGGTGATGTACAGGGTGGGCAAATTTCGATGTTTTGGCTTTCAAACCAGTTGAGATAGACAAAATCTGATACCCCATTCTCGGTCTCTTTTTTTGAGAAACTAACAAGAGTAGTAGTCATTTTTGGCCACCTTCTTTTGTTTTCGAGTTATAAGGGAAAATTGGAAAAATGGCTATTTCGAAATAAATTTATATCTCATCTTATACCGATGATAGAGCTCTGAAATTAAAATATTATACCGGCACTTTTTTAAGTAGAATCCAGTGGCGTGCTTGCCTTTTTAGCAGGATTTCTAATTACGAAGCTATGACCCAAAGTTATTGGATTTCTGTGCAATATATAACATCATATGATTTGTATCAATAGAAACAATAGAAAATGGACAAAAATCTTTTGTCTCCTTATTTCTATGGTTTCAACTTTCTACGAGCAACATAACTTTGGGTCATAGCTTCGTAATTAAAAATCCTGCTTAAAAGGCAAGCACGCCACTGGATTCCACTCAAAAAAGAGTCTCTATAATGTTTTAATTTCAGAGCTCAATCAACAGTATTAACGGAGATATAAATTTATTTCGAAATCGCCATGTTTCCAATTTTTGCTTATACCTCGAAAACAAAAGAAGTTGGCCAAAAATGACTACCATTCTTGTTAGTTTCTCAGAAAAAGAGAACCAGAATGGGGTATCAGATTTTGTATATCTCCACTGGTTTAAAAGTTGTAGTGCTAAAACATCAAAATTTGCCCACCCTGTATAGGATATTCCAAAATTCTTCACCATTTTTTTCGAATCGGTACTATTCAGAAGATACAGGCTGTTGAAAAACCATAAAAAAATGTTATCTCACAAACTATTTTTTCAAATGAAATGAATTTCGGAATATAGTTATTCATTTATTTGATTAATCTTTTTCGAACACAAGATATCACCAACGCCTTCCAGTTTTCTCATTATCACCCTTACGTACCATAAAAATACCGAAAATTCAAATAACCTAACTCTTGAAGCGCTATCTAATGAATATTTGTACGATTTGTTAAATAAAAGTTCTGCTCATATCTTCTCGTATAATGTGCCGTTTTCGAGTAATTTGATGTTCAAGAATTAAAAAGTATCTGTGAAATTTGAAAAATTGGGTACTTTGGCTGAATACAAATCTGTTTAAAAAACCACAAATGTGTGGTGTCACAGATTAAGCTAGTTATTCTGAAGTTAATTTTATTTTGCAAGGAATGGCATAATTATTATGAAAACTTAAAATGGCTTACCCCGGATTTCATAAAGCTTGATCGGGAATCAACACATGATTGACGAATAGAAGTCAATTTGCTTTCAATCGATAATTCAGTCATGATCATTCAGAATATCATGCTCGCATCAAATTATGATGTTCATACGTCCATTCAATTATTCTAGATTGCTACTTCTTCAATATTCTCAGAAATGAAAGGTTTCAGTGATTTCGTTTTAGAAATCGAGTGACTATCAAATCGTTGATCGAGATTTTGACGATTTCGAAAAGTTCTCATAACTTTTTTGTCTTTGATGTTACGGAACCGAAACTGGAACCTTTTACAGGCATTTTTTCACGAAGAATCCCTCAAAATATTTTTTAATTTCGAATCATTAGGCGAACTTTCGTTTTTCTAAGGTGCAAACTTTCACTGAATTTGTCATTTTTGAATTGAAAATAATCTTCTGTCAGTCGATTTTACGTATAAAAGTGCCTAAGAAGATTTAAGTTTCAAATCTGTAACTTCAAAGACAAAAAAGTCATCATCTTGAAAAAAAAAAAGGAAAGATGCTTCAGAGTCATCAAAAATTGCTCCGCTCGAATTCCCACCTACCCTTCAGGTCGCAATCACTTCTCGACATATCATGGGATCCATACACTCAATCCAGCCCCGAAACTTTCCGTTCCAAATCGAGAACCCGACGATACTTCGAACGTAATAAAGGATACTTGCGGGAAACGGGGACTTTGTGTATATCTTCGCAATGTCGGCATCATTCATATTACATTCCACTCATTTAATTTCGAGGAAACAACAATAGACGGCCTTTTTCGCCTCCGCAACTTCCCTTCCAATATCGTACATTATTCAGAACTTTCGGAGGCCCGCCGAACTTGAGAAATACGCATTCTTTCCAATCTTCCACATAACGTCGCCGTCCCGCTCGGGAGACCCATTAGACTCTGGATGTCCCTTTGATCAGGGATGCCGGCGAGGAGTTTCTCTTTTCGCTGCGAGTCTTTCGTATTCGCAATAAAACACTCTTTGTTTCGACGTTTTATGTTCAATTCTAATCGGTCCGTTAGGCTGTTGCTACTTGGTCCTTTGTGACGTTACTTGATTTCGTGAATTTATCCACGTCACGATGGCGCGAAAGGAGAGAAAACGCAAGAGAAATTTGCGAGTGGTGACAAGCAGGGGCGGTTTCTATCCATGTGGTGCTGAGCTGCTGAACCGGCAATTTCTTTGGCGAAATTGAACCTACTGTCTGTGGACAACTATAGCTGTAACCATCAAGTATATTGTGGTGAACCAATACCTTATTCAATACGACAGTACGTTTACTTATTGACAACTTATTTCACTAACATATATGGTCCTTCATGGGGGATTTGGGCTGCACTATTTGGTGCTCTTGACGTAGTCAAGCGTATCGCTTGCATTCTATATTGTTAGTTCCATTTATTTTCGATTAGCTGGGAGGGTCTATAGACCAGGTCTTCCAAGTGATGATTCTTCTGTTCTTCAGTTGTTCGAGGAACGCTTTAGGACCCTTATGTTTGACAATCATCTCCCATAGATATACCAGTGGTTATTCAGTGGAGAATTCAAAAAACGAGAAAGAAATTCAATTTGTTTCAATATTTTCAACTCTATTAAATCATACACATCCATTACACATCCATTGCAAAATAAATATTGCAAATCTTTTGAAATTTCACCTCAATTCGTTAAGCAGCATCGAAAAATTTTAATTAAGAAGCTATCAGCTGAAGCAGGCTAAAGTTGAAAGTTATTGTGTTGAATCGGAAAATATATACATGCCTACAAATATATGGTTGTATTCTGCTCTTCATCTGTAAGTTACAAATCTGTAGCGTACGATGGATCTATCAGTGTCCGATCAGAGATATAGATCTATATCTCTGTGTCTGATTCGTAAATAATGCAATTCGTAAATAATGCAATTTTGGAAATGTTCCTGTAATTATCTTGTTTCAGACATCGATTGAAATTTATTCTGGGAGGATTCTGCATCTCTTCATAAACTTTTTAGGGTTTTCACTCCCAATCTCTGAAACAAAATCAATTAAAAATGAAATCAACGATTTGCTCCTGCGTAAATTCTTGCACTAATTTGTCAGGAGCAAATTAACTAGAAAAAATTGTTGCCTGACAATGAACTCAAAATAAATAACGTTGAAATAATTCTAAGTTGTAACGTTTCGGAGTCTATATCAGACTCTTTCATCAGACGAAAAATCTCTTTTTGAAAATCTTCTGAATTGTGGCTTTTGTTTGACATTGATTGATTCATTTAATTCTGAAATTAAAGAGTCTACGTGTATTCTATTAGATCAAGATAATAATTTGGCAAATTGTTCGGTAGGAATAGATCATATTTGGATCAATTTACTAAAGAAGGAACTGTCATCCGGTAATTTCAAAATTAAATGAATCAACGTTTCTATGCAGTCTCTGTTTCTGTGTGTTGACAATTAATGTCAAACAAAAGCCACAATTCAGAAGATTTTCAAAAAGAGATTTTTCGTCTGATGAAGGAGTCTGATATAGACTCCGAAACGTTACAACTTAGAATTATTTCAACGTTATTTATTTTGAGTTCATTGTCAGGCAACAATTTTTTCTAGTTAATTTGCTCCTGACAAATTAGTGCAAGAATTTACGCAGGAGCAAATCGTTGATTTCATTTTTAATTGATTTTGTTTCAGAGATTGGGAGTGGAAACCCTAAAAAGTTTATGAAGAAATTATCTTGTTTACCGTGTTACTTTTGAGCTACTTATCGTGAAAAGTTACGAATTCCTGTAAGCTACAGATCACTAAAAACGTCAAAAATTGTAATTTTCCTGTAGGCTTATGAAAAGTTACAAATTGTCTTACAGATGAAAGCAGAATACCACCATTAGATTGTAGATGCGGCAAAAAAACGCATTATACTTGTTCACTTGTGTACTTTCTAACGTTGAAAAAGTGTAGTCTCAGATGTGCTATACTGACTCCTCCCATTTGGGTGATAAAATAGTTGCATTATTGAGGAATCTCAATTCTGCAGAGCAACCTGATTAATCTGCTTACTCTGGACATCTATAGTAATAAAACGAGTCAGTTCCTCCTGAGTCGGATGAAGAACGCTTTCTTTTTGCACCCACGACTGCTGAGAGCTTGTGATCATTTTCAAAATGTACAGAACGGATAGATAAACATCCATGCACAATTTTGATGCCTATCCCTTCTATAATATACGACTAATCTCATCATCAGTGTATCTGAGTACACTCTTTCGTGCACCTTGGAGCACTATTTCAAACACCCAATTTTCCATTTATTACCCACTTGAGAATGACCCAAATCTAAATCACTTCTCTTTCCCATCCGAAAGCTCCATCCGAAACCCACTTGCAAGCTCGAAGAAGCAGATGACTCCTCTTTTTCACGGAATACTGTAATTGGTCTCAATTTCCACTAATTAAATTTCATGCTCACCTTATTTCTCACCTTGTCAGATCGCATTCTTCTACCCCTGCAAGACCTGTTCTAATAATGTTCGTGAGCGAACCAAGATGACCATTAGTCGTATTTCTTCATCGTCATTTTCATTACCACATCGACTCGTTCGTAATCGATACCCGAGCTTAAACTATCGAATGGTCCTTATCTATCGAGCACCAGCTTTGGATTTGTATCGGTTCGGTTCATTATAATATCGAATTACGTGGAGAATTGGACACAACTAACAGATATCTTCGGAGCCAACAGATGACCGCTTTGATTTCCTCGTATTGGTGTCTGAAGTTCATTTGGATGTGTACATCGAGTTCATAAAAAGCAGGCGGATTTAGTTGTGAGCTTATATGGTTTATTCAGACTTTTAATCTCCCTCCTCTTTATGAGAATTGCATTTTGATAGGCGACTCTGAAAACCATTCCATAATTCCTTATGCACCCATACAGGTTACTGCCAAAGAGCAAGGTTGATCTTGTTTCTGATAGAAAACATTTAACTGTACTACAACTCTTGTTGATCGATAAGTATGATGAGTAGAATCTCGTCAAATAACAAGAGAATCTTTCCATGAAGTAAGAAGCTGAACAACGATCAGAACGATGTGTAACCAAAAAATGACAACTATTTGTACCAAAATATTTCAATCTATATGAAAACTTTCTAGAGTTTCAAGATGATAAAATTTAGCACTGAATGAATATTTTGGCAATGTGGACAATTTTATGGAATCTATCATTCATCCCTCATTACCAACCATTCGAATCTGGCTTGATTCTTTCTCGATATTGAAATGGAAAACAACGATTTTATTATACGTGAACTGCTGTGAAAGGAGAATCTTCAGTCGGACTTTGAATTTTATTATCAAATATTGCTGAAGTGTAGATCTACAATACTATTACTGCAGCACCCCGACGAGAGTGATATGGAAAGCGAAGGCAGCGTTTTGTTTGAAACTTGTTTGGAGCAACGTCCGTCTTCAACACGATGCTATGTAAAAGGAAAGAATGAAAAAAAGAATACACTACCCAAAACTTCAAACACCAAGTGTACACCATTGTTAAGCTTCTGCTCAATTGTTTTTCGGGCAGAAATATGCACATGCAATCGAAAGATGCGTAAACATAGACCTGGAAAGAAATTATCAGGGATGTGACATAGTGATCCAATCTGATAGTCAAGCCACTATCAAAGCACTGTCATCGACTAAAAGCTGATATGGAAGGGCCGAAGGAAAGTCCATGAAATAGCTGGGCAAGAACAATGAGTTCTCTTAAGTCTGGGTTCCAAGTCATTCTGGAATCAAAGGAAACGAGGAAGCTAACACTGGTCCAGAGTTTTTCAGTGGTATAGGATGATGCACCTATAAGAAAGATTTTTTGGAGAAGGAAGGAACCGAAAGAGGAACACTCTAGAGAAATAATCTACAAATGAATAATCCAAAAAAATCCTCCTGAATTTTGAAACTGCAAGACCCAAAAAGTATGGAAGTATGGAACTGACTCAGAATAAGTTAAGCTCCTTACAGCCTTAGAAAGCATATGATGAGAGTGAGCTGATCCAAAAGTGAGTGTAGATTTTGTGGGGAATAGGAGGAAACTCATGTTCATCTGGTTACAGAATGCCTCTCCATTGCAAGCCTGTGCAAGAAATTTCTTGGACGAGGAAATTATAGAAGGAATGAGAACCTACCTTCTTGAAGCCTTGTCAGATATTAGAGTTCACTGTGGAGCTAGGTGGCGAGCTGTAGATGGCGTACTTTTGGGGACAGCTCTGATGACCCTAAGGTCTCAAACTATAAAATATAGTTCGAAGTCTTCCTGAAGAGACAAGAGCGAGAATTAGTAGCCGTCAGTTTCTGCTAGACTCACTCTCACTAGGTGCTTCTTGAGAAAACAATCAATGCCCTGTGAGAGACCCAGTAAGGAGTTGTAGCATATTTTTGCTATGATTTATACACTTCCTAGATCTCAAAGACTAGGTAGTGGAGAGCATTCAGCACATGAGTCACATGGACCTCAGGAATACCACAAATAGAAACCCATCATATGATATCTGGGTAACGAATCAATGTCTCTCAAGTGACTATTTGAATAATTGTCACATTAAGCAGATTATAAATTAGTCCGACTGGGATGAAAGTTGGGTGGCTTGATTAAGTCCTCGACCTTCAATTACGTCTTCAATTATGCAATCAGACACAGACGAGTGTACTATATCATCTTGTTCCAGTGGGTCAGGCTGCAACGAACGGTATCGCGAGATATCTTCATTTGCATAGCTGGAATAATAAAGGGGAGAGCAGTAATGGAGAAGTTGTCGCTGTAATTGTTGTAGGACATCATTCAAAGTTGCCGTTTGCGAATTTATCCGTGTTTTAATGGGATATAATCCCCGGTTATTCGCGTCATGGCGTGCTGAACTTGGACAATCAGGATATCCCGATTTTCATCTGTTCACCAGACAGGCTCAGGTTCCAGGAATGTCAACTGTTATTTTGTTTCACGTTGTTCGACTGCCGCCTGACGTTCTTTGATAAAGCGTTCGTGTCGCCGGTTTATTCAACTGTTTGTTATGATTTTCGGGACGATGTGAATTACGGCAATATCCTGTGAATTCTCGTTTTACTTGGGTTTTCTATTCGGATTTCGATGGAGATTATCCTTCGACCGAGGAATGGAAGTTCATTTATCATTCCTCTGTATTCAGCGACAACCTTTCTCATTGATTCGACAAATGGTCTGGTAATAGTGATCCCTTGACATACTGGTCTCAATGTAAAATACACTACTCAAAAATAGAAGTGGATATTCAAGAGAAAATTAACTTTTTTTGCATAAGAATTAAATTTTCAGTATTTATTTATTGACTAAGGAACGCTAATAGGAAAAAGTCCCAGAGAGGCAGTGTTCGCTCATATGCAAGTAAAACCTCAATTATTCACTCAATTTACCTATGAACTGAACACATATATCACATATAAGATACTTTCCTTACAATATTGTCAATACAAACTGAAGAAAATAAGGGACCGAGATGAGAACCCTGCGAAACTCCAGAAGTATTACGGAATCTCCTAGATTTGCAATCATCTATCAAAACGTAATGACTTCTACCCACGATATAAGACCTTATCCACAATCTCTGCCTTCCATACATCTCTACCTCAGCAAGCCTTACCGATATAACTGTATGATACATCGAAGGCCTTCGTGAAGTCGGTGTATACGGCATCTTTTTGGACACAGGTCCCACCACTACCCTCAAGAAAATCCAGAAAGTGTCATCTCAACACTTTTACCACTTCTGTTGATGTTCTTCAGATGAAATGAGAGTTATTTATCAACCGAAGACTAGAATAATTTGGGTAACACTGATAAGATGCTTGAAGGATCAATGAGATCTTTGTGTCCGTTTTAAAATATTGAAACAACATACGACAACTTCCAGATCTTCGGGAAAACACATATGGCTTGGTTTAGTACCAAGTTCATCGGATTAGATACATCAGGTCACTTTTGAAAGAATCATAATTGTTGTATCATGCAATTTAGGGTGAAAAAAGATGTAGAAAATCGAGGCAGTTTCTTGGAAGTGCTTATGATAATTATGATGAGAAAGTGCTATGATGTTTTCCCATTTCATCCCATTTTTAAGATGATTTTTGGAATGTTCGAACACGAAGATTGTGATGCCCTTTTTGGAAAAATTCGTGAATAATTTAGACGAATTTTATTGGTGAGATTTTGAAGTAATATTTTTTTTCACACTTGTATCCTGAATATTTTCTGTCAGTTGGTATCGGAATGAGTCATTTCATGAAATCGTGTAAGGTCCTAAAAAATAATGAGAAAAAATTGGCAATCCTAAAGTTACATTTTCATTACAACGTAAATATCGAACGAGCCAATATCCTAAACTAAACCACGTGGTCGAATCGATAAGTTTTTCTCATTGCTTTCCGATAATTCAGCTAACAAACTGTCTAGAGTCTTATTAGGATCTCTTTCTGTAATCATTTCCATTGTTTTTTTTCAACTTTATCATTTTGAAAGTTTTGAAAGTATAGGTGATTTTTGGTGAAACGCTTCATTTTGACTACCTTCTGGTAAATAAGAGTCTCACCTTCAAATACACCCTGTATAGTATATTTTTTCATATTTTTTCGCCGACCTCAACAAAAGAGAAGTGAATCATTTTTGGAAGCAAGACTTCCAAAGACGTCCGCAGACACTCTTCTTTCTGTTTTTGTCACTATGATAAGGTAATTTTGATATTTTCTAGAATACGAGGTTTAATGGAAACATAACAGCCTATGATAGTAACTGTCATTTGCTGTTGTCAAATTAATTCCTTACGAAATCTCATGGATCTTACGAGTGAATCAAGACCGTGGTTTGAATATTGCGCTCATAATAATCAGTATGGATAGTGCTAGTTTCATGAGTGTTAGTAACAATGGTCCAGAGTTGAGGGAATTGGCAACTACAGTGACGTAGCAGTGGCCAGCAAACAGAAAGCGTACTTAATCCTATAGAGGTACGTGAGTTCGAAGAAAAAAATGTAAAAGGCATTATATTATAAGATGCCAGTTTCCATTAATTGCTCTTACCATATCTTTCAGCTTTCCGTTTCCCAAGTCAAACAAAACATTCGAAATATCTCCTACATGATACGTATGGTATTATATTTCCAGTGTTGCTCTAATTCCAGAATTTTTTCTGTGATATCCTGGTGAGAAGGCTGTCTTAGCATTTTTTAATCTCCCATCTCAGTTTTTTTCTATTTTCTTCGAGCGATTGTACCTATCATGAGCTATGAGGTCATTCGGATGAAAAATAAAAGATCTCAGTTGTTTTCTCTTGTGTTTTCAATCGCGCCACTCTCGTCCAATACAATAAATACTCCGCCACGTCAATTATCGGATGTGGAATAGTCCAGGCACATACTACGGTTTGCCAAATGAGGCTGTCATTATCGACCCGTCATGAGGCCTACAATCCTGCAATTTGACTTATATTATGTCATTATTCAAGAACTGGTCTAAGTGCACAGGGAAGGTGCTAAGTGTGTGTTCTAACGAGAAAGAGGCAGCCTCGGACATTTATAGAAAACACTTTGTAATTATGCCATTCTCATTGCGGATAACTAGGCGTTAGATGTATAACAAGCCTCTTTGAAAACGGAATGATAGAGCGAGAGCGTTTCGTCTGATTCGAGCTTTCACACTGTGGTTACAACTACTGATGCCCCTTCAAGAATTTAACACGAAAAGCAAGTCGGTGGGAAGACTGTAATTGAAATTTCATTTCATTCTTTCACCTTTCATTGTGATCATCATTCAAAAATAATTGCGAAGCAGAAAATGACCAACTTTCAGTAATCCCGGTTGAGTCAGATCGTTTAATGTTAACAAATAATACTAATTTCTTGTCTTAATAGACTTTTTCTATGACGCAGTGCCTCACCAATAAATTCGGAAAATTATAGCTATTTATCGGATATTTTAACCTGCGTAGTTTTTCATAACTTGTCGATCACAATTTTTTTTTTCATCATTTCAATTTTTTAATTCATTTTGTTCCCGATATTGGGAGTTGAAAACCTAAAAACTTCCAGCAAATTGAATCCTGAAGTCTTGCCCTTTTCCATATCTCTCATGTCATGAGCCTTGTGTATCCATCTCACTTTTGTTCACATTTGGAGTCATCAGAATGTATAAACTGTCTGAAGTGTGACCCTTCTGCACGAAGGGTGATTGTTGAACCTTCAGAAAGACCTTTCAAGTAAAAAAACTTCCCTTTCTTGAAATTTTTTGAAGGAAAGCAAGATTTTTGAGAAAAGTCGAAAAATTTGATGGATCTCATTTGAAGATTTGTGAGGAATTCTACTTTTCAATCATATTTTTGAATTTTCCTCAAAATTCTTGCGTTCCATGAAAAAATTTCAGGAGACAAGAGAGTTCTTCAATGGGGAATTCTTCTCGATTTGGGTTATCACTGCATATGCAAGATTTAACTGAATAATTATTAGTTTCATTCATGATTTTTTCAAATGAACCGCGGAAACTATACAAAATCATTCTTCAAATACGGAGTTTTAAATTTGAATAGCTTGGTTTCAATTTTACGATTTGGCAACAACGCCTACTAGGAAATAAAAAGAACAATGGCCGATCAATTTGTTTATAAAAAAACAGCTGTTGATTTAAGGCGCGTACTCACTGGCGAGCAGCAACAGCAACGGCCATAAAAATCCCATAAAATTTTACTACGTTGCATGTTGCACCAGTGAGTACGGTGCTTTTACAGGCGCTTACTTACTGGCGAGCATCAACTGCAACCGGCAATATAAATCCCATAAAATTTTACGACCTTCCTCGTTCGTCGCAGACTTCATAGAAAGCCATCTTTGTCTATCTCATCAAGATAATGTATTTGTTGTCCTTCATTATCAAGGCATATTTCAGTCGATGTTGCCAACTTGTGCAATTGAAATGAAACGCTTTGAATTTTGAATACCCATTTTTATTTCTCATTTTTAAGTCCTTAAAATATTTTTTTTGGAAACGGTTGATACGATTATTTCAAAATGTGACGTTTCCAAGATATTTTCAAAAAAATACATCATTTTCGTCAGAAAGAGTATTCCCTATTGAATGATCTTTCTATTAGTTTAACAATTTTCGAGGAATTCTAATGAACTTCTGATATTCAGTGGTTTCAAGAACATTTTAGTCCAGTAAAAAAATCTTATGAGTGAAAAATTCAGTTATTATGTTCTAAGATGAAGAGAAAAGAGTGTTTTCAGGAGTGAAGTTCAGGGGGCTGTAACTCCAAAAGAGGGGGCCTCCTGGCAAAAAAGAATCGGGAATCTGTGACCAAATTGTTTGCATAAATTACGGGATGTCCTGTATGATATAATTTTCATGTTTTTGTGAGAAGCATGATGGTCATATTTATATATGAGACTCAGTAATAATTCATATGGTCAAGTGTATTAAATAGCGTTCCGCAGTTACAAAAACTATCTCTGTGAGCACATTATCCGCATGAAACGTTACAAATTAGATTCTCACGTCCCACATTTTAGGTCAGAAGTGCCTACACGATACGCACATACATATTTGATTCGATACCTGTGCAATGCCAGGTAGATACGACCAGTGTAAAATGATTCTTGTTAATGTTTCTGACTCATATTTCATCGGGAGTAGTTCACTATCGTGTCAATTAAAATTATTTACGATTTATATTCGACCCTGTTCCTGTTATGTTTTACGCAGATCGGGAAACCATTGGTATGGAACTGTTCTTGGTGGAAAGCATTTAAATTGATATGGGTGCTTTTGTTTGTGAATTATCCCAGAATATCGATTCATTTCGGTAAAAAGAGACTGCCTTATTTGTCCTTCCATCAAGGTTTCATTGAAGGTGTAGAAATGTCAATGAAGATTCATCTTCATTAGCATTAATGCTCTAGTAGACAAGTTTATAGTGTTCTCATTTTCAGTTCAAGTATAGGAATGATGGTTGATTGACACGTCAAAACTTTATTCCACACCTGCGGGTAGGTCTACTTGTAATCTTTCAAATGAGGTGAAAAGGTGCTGATGAGGTCCGCAAGCCCCATCCACACGTGCCTACTTTTAATATTTCTAAGAGGGGAAATCGGAACAACACTTTTGGAGTTATTAGAAAAAAAACTGTCGTGAGCACTATCTGATGGACAGATTGATCTGAAGTTGATGCTTGAAGTTGAAAAGTATATATTCTCATTTTCTTAATCTGACAATTTAAGCGTGACGAAAATGTGTGGCAGGGCGCCAAACTTGCAAACAAAAAACGTCACGTGTACATTCTCGATCGCGGTAATTTTTTTTTTTTTCAATTTGAAGCTCAATAATAACGAAAAAAATATAATCTGACACTTTCAGCAAGCCGAAACAGTCAGAATTGACCATGAAGGTCAAAAAAATTCAGTTTTATTCAATTATCTCATCTCCTGGGCTTCAAACTGTTTTCGCATTCTTTATAAAAGTTGTAGAGCATAACATTTTCTAAAAATTTTGTTCGAAGCAATTTTTTATACGTTCGAACTTTTTTGAGATATATGGCAATGAATGTACATTAGACTGGGTTTCTACATTGATCTTGGCCTTTCGCACGTGTGGATAAGCTCCTCGCTCTTATCGCCCTCTAACTCCAAAACAGTTTAGAGTGTGTAAAATTGCTTCAGGCAAAAATTGTATAGAATTTTTTTACCTACAACTTTCATTATGAATACAGAAACGATTAGAGATACAGAAAGGGAAATATTTCGAATTCATTTTCATCATCTTCAAACTATCAGATTAAGAAAAACCCTCCTGATTAGTATCAGATTAATGAGTCAACACTTCTGCAACACCGAGATTAACCATCTGTTTGAAAATCTGACCCACTCGAGTATGTACCTACAAGTAACGATTTTTTTGCATTTTCGGAGGACTGCTGTGAGCTTGTGTTACGTCCGAATTGTAAGACCCTCAAAAAATGGCTTCCTTTGGGTCAAATTAACATACCCTTCTAAAATCTGACACGCTCAAAAATTTATTTATTTACCATTTTCAACTCTTCCGTACGGCCAGCCCCACCACGCAAACTGTCAGATTAACATGACTTCATTATCAGAGACACGTGGGGCACATACAGTATCCTTATTCGACACGCTCGAGTATGCACACCTGCAGATTCTTAACCTGCAGAAGCTTTCCCTACCGCTGGAACTGCATACATTATAGAACTTTTTTCTTTCTACAATCTTATCTTCAAAATCCACTAGATCCTCACGACGCTCGAGTAAATTCCGATTTAGCATCGTCGGCTCTCCAACTATAGCACGATAAAAACTGTATAGTTTTTTGCATACAGATTCAATGTACCTACATACCCCATTTTAAATCGTTTTCATGGTGAATGCCAAGAAATTCGGTACTTTTCTCTGATAGATTAGCACCATCCAAATGGCGAGTCACCAACTTACGATCACAATGCCCAATTATGATTTAAATACCTACATCATCAGCAAACAGACTGAACAAAAGCTTCTTCATAGTTGAAGAAAAACGTCTAACTCGTGAGCAGCTTCAGGGAAATCGCTTTGAAATTGAAGGCGAGATCGTTGATGAAGAGCAGGAATGAAGAGGCCCAAGGACTGATCCCTGAGGCACTCCCAGACTCAGATCATCCTCCTCAGATAGACATCTTCCAACCTTTACAGAAATGCTTCTAACCTAACCTCGATATAGCTCCAGAGTCAATCTAAAGATATATCCCAGAAACTCAAGTAGTAACAACTTTCAACTGAAATGAAGACTATGCTCGCGAGATGCCCAAAAATGTATGCATTCCAATGTCTGAGAGGCTGGAAAAATATGTATTGCATGTTGAGAACTATGGTGGGTTCACGCAGAGTTCCATTACAAAGGAACAATCACATTGGCATCAGACAATCACTTGATCGCCATTTGCCGAACTCTGCATGACTCCACAATCAATATGGGCTTTGGAAGAATGTTTGAGAGCGTTTTCGGATTCAGCCATCTCAAGATTCGTCGTAGCGGGCCCAGTGCGGATGCACCTCGAGACAAAAAGCCGATAGCAACACGTCATTTAGTATCTGTGTCACCTGTTGTTGCAAAAACAAACGACACCATTAAGGCGCTGATACCTTCCATCTGTGGACACTTCGTGCCTCATCAAGGCCGCCGTTCAGCCGCTCCAATCTGCCCGGAAACGTAATCAGTGCAACGCAGGTTCCATTGCGAACGTGTGATCGGGGGGAGATTTCAATCGGACTCGTCCCTGTTATGTCCCAAGGTCCCCTGTACCGTTACGCGACAAGAACAATACGTAACCCGTCTTTAATAACGCGGGACAATTAGAATTATTCTGCCCCAATCTGAGACAACGGTACTCTTCGCTTAGACGGTTTTTGGCGATATTAATATTCGAGGACGTACCTGAGTAATTACTGTGTTAACATCCGTTCTGATGAGTTCTCGGAAAGGATTCCTTCCGGTCGTACTTAGAACTTTGCATATTTCGGGTTTCTTGCCCTTTATGGAACCTGCCTGTTATTTTCAATGTATCATTGAAAAACAAGTTATGTACCTATGATTTATTTTTTTCTTCAGTCATCATCAAGTCTTGGAATAAGTTTGGATGAAGGCTTTATTATTCACTTTTTTTCTCGTTTTCTGCTCTGTTTCTTTGTTTCAGATATTATTTCGAAATGGAAAGAGGATAAAGAAATTTTTATGTCAATGGAAAGGAAGCCCTTCAGTATTAAAAGCTTATTCTGTAAACAAATTTGTCATCACTACACTTCTCACGGGGAGACAGGGTTTTTTTACTGAGGTTTTTCCCTAAGCTCTTGTATCATACTCCAAATTGTATGGTACCCCGTTACAATAACCTTTGCTAAAACTCATACATATGAGTTTGATAACTAAAATGTATTGCTGACAATCAAAAGAATATATATATATATATCATTGTAAAATATCAGGGTATATGCGATCTTGAAATGATGCAGGTGACTGTCGTATCCAAACGAAACCATATGGTTGATTTCCAGGTGATCATATTACAAAGCAGTTACATAGCACAAATGTATCCAGTGTTCCTTGTTTTGTAACCTAAATTTACCATTCAGGGCACAAATATAAAACAGTTATATAGCAGCTATGCTATGTTCGCCTCAAACAAGGAAAACATCTCCTTTCTCAAGAAAGCATATATTGTTGTCCAGAACACATCAAATTATGGAAATTGATATGAACTCTTGCTAAAATATTGAACTCAAATTTTGTAATTTCAATTCTCATGTTTTTAACAATCTCTGTTGACAAGAAATTCCAAAATATCGGTGAGGTACTCGTATGTAAACGAATTTCAGATTACAAAATCGACGACAAAAGATTCGTGCACAAAGTAATATGACTAGAAAGAATATATTAGGTACATCCTGCTGGGTTTATAACTGTTCTCCAAGAAAAATAAGAACAGGATCGTCATTTTCATATGAAAATGCATTTGCATTTCATAAGAATATTAATCAATAGTTCACTGATATAAAAATATATGTCGGTTCGTAATATATTATTTATTCATTTATTTCTAAAAATTACTTTGAGCATGTGAAGAAACAACTCTATATCTATTCGCAGTTCATCATATATTCAAATATAATGTTTATGTGCTTGATATATAAAAGTATCAATGCCTATTATGTCTCATAGGACTGCTATGAAAACACAAGAAATGATTTATTGACCTAGATAGAGTTCGACATCCATAGCACTTGCCTTTCAATGTTCACAATTTCACTGAAAAATCTCTGTGACTTAAAAATAATTAATTGAACGTTCAATATCTGCACTTCACACTGACTCTACTATTCGAATAAAAAATGTCTATATACCTCAAAAAAACTAAATGATAATAAATACAAATTCACCAATAAAAACAACGGTGTTAATAGTTTTTCTCATAATCCTCTATATTTGTTTACGTCTTGGAGCGCCTTCGACGGTGGTCAAAACTTTAATGGTGTCATACCCCATCCATGATCTTAAAAGGATACATGGCAAATATAGAACAAAATAAGAAATATTTTGACGAGCGTCAAAACCTCCCATTTCCTTACTATACAGAGTGGAATGTGTCAAATTTCCATGGCCAACCCAGTGCTTTTAT
This sequence comes from Coccinella septempunctata, assembly GCF_907165205.1. Lineage (NCBI taxonomy): Eukaryota > Metazoa > Arthropoda > Insecta > Coleoptera > Coccinellidae > Coccinella > Coccinella septempunctata. The sequence goes on from NC_058196.1 coordinate 23,102,236, forward strand.
AAAAGTGAATGGATGAGTAGGAATACAACAAATGTTGGGAGTGGTTTTACTTATAAATATTATATCAGGAATTCTCGAGTTGTTATCTCATCTTTTCAATTACCGAATATCATGAAAATAAATGCATTTCGCGATAAATTTGGCTGTATCCATTTACAATGATAATGACAATATTCGGGTTTGGCCCAGCTCATTCACGAGATGACATCGACCATGAATAAAGGCTGTTATCGTGACATTCGCATACGGGAAACTTCTTGATATCAATTGTGAATATGCAAAAGGAACGAGGATTCCTACGGCGTGACTAATATGGGCTCTTAACGGTTAATTGAATAACGAAATAAATATTCGTATTTTTCCTTTCACAGAATTCGTCGGTTTTGATACGAAGGAGGGCAAATCGACGCTTGAAATGATTTAAAGGCGACAGAAAAGTGCCATATTGGAGAAATATTGCTGGTACAGTTATTTGTCCGTGTGAAGTACGAAATAAAAGCGTTAAATAAATGCGTACCATATGGGACCTGGCAGTTTCTATCGTCGACCTGATTTACGAACACTTCTTCGATATTTCTTCACGAATTCAAATATGAATACCATGATTTTTATTAACATGAGTTAGCGGTAGATTCAGGTGACTTCGGACAGTCCTGTAGCTTGGGACAATTAACCCCCTAGCAGATTTCTTTGTTTCTTACCTTCTATGAGTGAAGGGACAAACTTATAAGATTGTGTAGCGTCTTTTCGGTTAGTTCAACAATTAATTCCTGTTGAGTTTGCCGTGAGCAGAGCGTTTGAATTGACAGGAAAAATTTACGAATTCAGTAGAGTAAAAACGCATTTTTTATGGCCTTATACTTTCTAGTGTCCTGTACATGTGTCTCACTTTGTTCATGTGTAATTTTTTGTTTTGGATTCTTGGGATTTTGGGATATTACTTATGTCATGAAATAAGGTAATTTACAAATCAAACGGCAACACGTATCTCATTCATTTATTTCGTTGTTTCATAGGGTGACTTGGGACAATGCCGAATAGATACAAGCGGCGCAGTGGCAGCAGGAAATATGCTAATTGTTCGCAAGATATTATTATTTACGTTATTTTCACAAAGAAATCACCAAAGAATGAAAGAAATCAATGTTCCCTTGTTTTGTTGTTGTTTTTTTACATTTGATTTTTTTTACATTTGAGTTGCAATATATTTACTTTCGCTGTAATAGGGGTTTATCATTTAATTTCCTTACCGAATTTCAACTATATAATCACAAATTCTAGTTCTTCAGAACAATACATCATCCCAAGTCACCTTTTTTATTTGAGAGTTGAGAAATCAATAGATTTTCAACTTGTGTCCCAAGCCTTCCAAATCGGTGGCTGACTTGGGACAAGTATATTTTGTTTTTTTAAAAAGTCATATCCGAATTCTGAACCATGGTATATATCCTAATCAACAGTCTGAGTCATACTCAAACCTCTATTCCAAATAAAAATAGGTTAGGTTAGGTTAGGTTACTGTTTTGAAAACATGACAAGTTGAATTCAACAATCGTCCCAAGTCACAAGAATCTACGATAGTCCTGAAAGAAAAGGCTCAGCTTATTCATTCTTCTTATACTGAGTGACATCTAGAAAACAAAACACTCGTTATATTACCTTATTGAACCTGTATTGGTGAGATTATCCCTTGCAGGAATCTCACAGTAGCCGATTTCACACAAACTCCTTACGACGATTGGAAAAAGTCATAGTATTGACCATAAACGTCTCATCTTATGTCAGAATATTTTAACGCGTTGAGCGAGGTACTTTTATACGAAATATCTAAATCGTGAAAAATCGTAGAAGATTATAACTTTAATGAGTGACCATTTATGCTCGCAGTAACTGTACAGAACGTTCATTTGACCACATGACCTGATGCTGAACCCGTTGTTCAAGACATTGTTGAATGCGATATCGCCATCGCGAATATTCGTGATGAGTTTGATTCTTCAATGAAGTTTCAGAATCAGTGTATTACCGAACCAAACATGACATTTTTGGTTTACTGCGACCTCATTCGAGATGGATGGGTCAAATCTCTTCATTAGGTATTTCAGGCATTTTTTTTTGATTATTTTCATTTGATGAACACTTGCAAATTTTATTGATTCCTTGGTCTTTAATTCGTATTGTTGAACCTATTTCTTGCTCACAAAAACGTTAATTATTTCTTTTCAGTAGTTGGGTACTACATAAACATCCAGAGTATCACATAATCGTGATAGTTAAAGACCCTAACCAATTGGAAATTCGTTGAAACCCATAAAATGTCTACTGAGAACTACTATCGAAATCTCGTTTCGAAAGTATAATAATAGAGAATTGCTACGTTTTACCGCAATAGGAACTTGAAGCAATGATGAATTGTGAAGAGGACGATTTACAATAACAACAATAGTAAAAAATGTAACGGATTTCACGTTTTGTTCAATCTTTTTATTCGAGTTTTATCCGATTGTTCTCGAATTGAATTTCCAGCAGGGGATCGTCTTGGAGATTTTTCTTTCGATTGAATTCACAGAGTAACGTTATGTGATCGCTCAGATGAATTTTTTTTTCGACATTCCTTCACCTACTACAGAATTGTATGCCGATTTCATTTCAACCCATTGATATTTCTAAAGCCAGATCCAGCATTAATTTCTTGCATGCAATTAGTTGTAATTGAAGATCAATACCACTGCAATAATGTACCAGAACAAGAATATCTCATTCTTACATTTGTTATTTCCATTTCAAATTTATATGGTGTCATGATTCATTTCACTGAGGGATGTATACCTCCACCTATAAGTCATATTTTTCAATTGGCAGTAGCTGCACATTAATTTTTATATTGAAAGTATTTTCTGACTTGAATTTACACATTTCAATATGCTTGAAACATTGCAGTGAGCGACAATTTCAAAATTTTAGCTTATTTGAGACCAGTATCAAATAACACAAAGCCAACTATAAGGTTTCAATCATTTATATATATCCTGTATATACAAAGAGAGAAGAAGTAACATTTATAATAATTCATATCTTCAGTATATACTATTTTGTAGAAAAAATGCTCGAGCAAGCCAATTTTTATTTCCAATAACGCAACTTCCTACTCATAATCCTTAACAAAAATGGACTTTTCATTTTTGGCATAAAAGTTAAAGTTGCCGACGTTGCTGTTCAAAAAACTCAACCACTTTTCATCCTTCGTAGACAGTAACAATCTCTACAATTTCACATAAAATATTGGGTGATTTGACATAAAATTCACCTGCTCAAGCATTTTCTACAAAGTAGTGAATACTCGCTATGTATGATATATGATAATTTCCTGATTTTTTTTTGCATGGTTTTGTTTTGAACTTCAGATTTATTCAGGATGGACTTCCAATGAGATTTATGTGGAAGAAGATTGGTTTCCGACTGCTTGGTATCATCGTCTCAAAAACTCCGTAATATAAGTCGAATTGACGAAGACATGCAAACATTTCTTGCATCATAAATTTGATTTACTTCCACAGAATGTTCTCACGCATAGAACCCACGTGGAGAAATATAAAACTGGTACTATTTTGCATATAAAACAAGCATAAATTCGAGTGGATCCTAATTACCGGCTACCGGATTGAAACATTATACTTTTACAGGACTATAACAAACCATTTTTGACGTTTACGATTTTAGTTGAACTAACCGTTCATTACTCAGAGTGCGCCTAATCTATAGCCTGGGAATCAGCACTTCTGGTCCGCTGTATACGACGATTAACCTCAATAGATTTCCAACCCTCGTGAGATATTTGGAACTGGATTTTTTTCGATAAAAACGATACGACTTCATTTTTTTTTATCGAATTATCAAGGAACTTGCCCCATTGCTTCAATTTGTAGGTTCTGTGTTCAATTTTTGTGAATGTCCAATTTTCACATAATCCGAAACCTGAGAAGTCACGGGATCTAAAAAAAATACACTGTTACACAGTAAAAACTAACAATTGCTTTTTAATATTTCGGATGAACGAAATCAAGAAAGAGTAGATGCTGTTCATGGTTTCAGTCTCATTTGACCCGGTCAGAGCTACACAACTCAAACCCCGACGAAAATGTAATGAATTATAGGCCTCTTCATTCTATGTCAGTGGCTGGTATATTGCAGGAATATAACGACTTCTGACAGAAAACGGGAACCAACAAAATTTCACTTTATTGACTCTCGGAGCGAAGAATTACAGAGAGGAAAGAAAGGAAACGCCCTCATATCTCTAGTCCTAAAAACCGACTATATTTTGGTCTGTGTTTGCTACATTTGAAAGACCCTGAAACGTACTGTGAATACAGAAAAACAGTTCAATAACAATCAACGACTGACAGTCATTAGATTTCTAAAACGAAATCACTGAAACCTTTTCATTTGTGGATATATTGAAGAAGTAGCAATTGAGAATAATTGAATGGACGTATGAACATCATAATTTGATGCGAGAATGATATTCGTCAATCAAGCGTTGATTACCCGATCAAGCTTTATGAAACCCGGGGTTAGGGTCTAAGTAACACATTTAAAACACGAGATGGCGCTCACATCACTTAAGTCGCTTCGTTTCATATCTCTATCACTCTTTGATCTTCAATGTATTTATTTGTTCAAAGTCTCGGATCGCAGGGATCCCTATTTTGACTAATCTAATTTTTATTTGAGTTTGATAGCAGCATTCAATGCAGTTGGATGTGCTATTCACGAAAATACATTGGGCTAATTACTCGAAGTAACCAATTTATAAAGGGTGCGACTGGCAACCAATTCTTACTAATTTCTTGAGATGTTATGTTTTGCGAAGGCTTCTAGGAATTTGGCCTCGAATATATCCAGCCATTCACAGAACTATTACTTGGTAAAAGGAATTGATAGCTACCTGTTCGTCCAACCATTGTTCCGCATAAGGCACCTATTCTATCGAAGAAAAAAAAATACTTTACTGCATCAGTGGCTACTCCAGCTTCGCAACAGTTTACTGCATCCCAGTATGCGAATATCTATCTAATTGAATCAAAGGAGGAAGAACAATTAAGGCTTAATTCAACTCGGGGCATGCAATCATACCATCGACTGTGCATTATTTTAACGTATGACCGTTACAGTATCGTGCAATTTTTCACGAGATGCACGTTTAATTCGATAGAGATCGCCAGATAAAACTAATGACTTGGTGCTTACTTAAAATGGTTACTCGTTATATTGTTGCGAGTAGGAACGAACATTAGGCCAGGTTTGGGCCCGTAGTCTATTGTCCGGCCTCTGGATTTGCGGACGCCCTTTTAGAATAATGGAATTTGCTTTTTTCAGAATGCCGGAACTGAACGTATTAATTGCGGTCTATTAGCGCGGCTTTGGCATGAAGACATGCTGCACTTTGAGTGGAACGAGTCAAGACTTCATCATTTACCGCCTATCTCGACATGAAATCCTCGAGGAATTTCTGGCTTAGCGAATTTGAGTGTTAATGAGAGATTGAGAAGAAATTATACAGCTTATACATCGATAAATGTTCTTTTGGGATACGGCTGGATGCAGTAGTAAGAATTATTTGGCAATTTTAGCCAGTAATTTGTTACCAACCGCAGAAGAATTTCATTTCATTCGGAAAACAGTTTTCCTTACCAAATTATCAATAAACTTGGTCCATTTATTCAGTTTGGATATATCAGAATTCTATTTCTTATCTGTATTTTGAAACAATAAGATATAGCAAAGGAAGTGCAGTAGGAGATCGGAAGTTATAGTCTCACTTCTGTATCGCCACACTCCGTGTCAAACTAGCGCGCATTGGCGTACGTCTCATGAAATGCCGTGCTATGAAACAGAGAATTTGAAGTACCTAAGGTATATTTTCAGAAATTTGAACTAATAATGGAAACCAAGAATGAAAATACAAGAGGTGAAAGTTGAATTTTCTTAGTTTGTCATCAAGGAGATCAATACATAAAATAAACGTGAGGGTATAAAATTTATCAATGATTACAACATTTACATACGGCTTACAAGTGAACAAAATTATTATTTCCATTAGAAATAGAAGATTCAATTGGTGAACTATAAATAGTACAAAATGAGAGTATATATCTACTGAAATGAGGGAAACCACCAATCGTTGGTTTCGAGAAGAGCAGGAAGCTTGAAATCGAGTTTGTACGTCGAGCGAGATGGATGAACATGATAATTCATAATCATTATAATGAGAAGATTATACCAAATGAGTGAATACACTGACATCAGAGAGCACCATCCTGGGTGGAACCATGAAGAGGGACTATCAGAAAGTTTCATTGCTTACAATTAACCCTGGATCCATACTGGAGAACTTCAGCTGAAGTTCTGCTGGAAATCGACTAAACCCAAGGTCCACCCTAGAACCATGAGGATTAATTCGTCTGAAACACGAGAACAATAATTAGCAATATGTTCATTGAGAGGTTAACAATAGAGTTAACTTGAGAAATGAAATAATCTGATCAAAGTAGTGAGATGAGCATGGGTGAATAATACATCCGTATTCATTATCAGAGAGAAAGACATGCCAAAGTTCAATTCTGTTCAACATTTCCATTTCTATGTGGTAAAACTAGAAAAGTCTGAAAATCTATTATAGAAATATAGATAATGAAATATATGTTTTTCAGGGTCCAAATGAATGAGGTGAATCGAGTGAACCAATAAGTTCAGCAGTACAGATGAAGATTACCAATCTATTTGTAGATTTTTTTGATCTTATACGTGTTGGACACATTTCATACACGATGAAAGCATGAAATGACATGAAAAGAAGGAAGTAAAAGGGTTTCATTACTTTTTTTTTTGTAGTTCTGAAACAATTGGCTTGAAAGTTAACTTGCATTTTGAAGATCTAGAATCAAGTTTAAAGATTATATGGTAATACCTTAATTTTCCAAATTCGAAAAAAAAAAACAGTTAAAAGATAAATTTTGAGCTTACCGAGGTTACACACTATTACTCATCAAAAATTGTAAATCCACTCCTATTGCTATTCTATACATTTGTAAATATTGTTACCTCTCAAACTCATACTCAGGTAAACTCTTCCATGTAGGCCACGCTCTGTTATAAAAAAACAAGTGTAGCACCAAATTTCTGAAATTTTTGGGGTATTTTCTTTTCTCTGGACAGAGAAGTCATATTACGCGTTTGTCTACCCTTGAGTAGTTACCCATTTGATTGTCAGTCGCGTATAAAACGACTAAAGTACATAATTTCCGACCACGGAACATTTGCTATGTGCGGCGTTCATTTTCGAGACGGGAAAAATCAAGTGCTCAAAATATAAAATCCCATACGAATAGATTCTCATATCTCTCCAGTGCATGAATTATGCATGTGCACCTAGGTACGCAATCCGTATTATTCTGAGGAAAACACGACCCAGCTATAGTTTCATGTTTATTATGGCGTGCCATTTAGAATGCAAAGAGGTTTTCCGGGAATCCTAGGAGAACGAGGTGAATTGAAAACGACTTAGCGGAAAAATATTGTTTCTATTCTCATTAGATATGCGGTACGGGAAAAATTAAGCGTTGGAAAGGAATATCATCAACATGATGATATTTTTTCAGTTGATATTTTTGGAAGAGCGAGTGGAAAAATTCATGCCAAATATCGAGTAGCTACTGACTATATCTGATAGAAATTGAGAAATGGCCATTTCCACTACTGCTGAATGCTGAAAATGTATAATTTATATAATAATCCATGTCCTGACAAAATAATCTATATAATGAAAGAGTAATATATATACTAAAATGATAAGGCCATAGACCCGGTGAGAATAGGAGATACTAATACGTCTTTGAGAAGACAAAAATCGCCTAAAGTAATTCCAGAAAAGTGCGAAATCCAAGGAGAATTGCGAGGGTCGAAGGCCCGAGCCACGACCGAGGAGAAACGCGAGGGCTGAAGGCCTGAGCCACGGCTGAGGCGAATCGTGAGGGCCGCAGGCCTGAGCCACGTTCGAGGCAGACCGTGAGGGCTGAAGGCCCGAGCTATGTACGAGCCACAGCCGAAGCAAACCGACAATTCCTCATTTTTTGTTCATAATTCGAAATCTAGAAATGATATGCTATTTTCAGATTTAGATTACACAGGAAAAAAGAATTAGAGAATGTGTCATTCGAATATTGCCCATCCTGTGCACATAAAAGCTATGCAACAAGACAATCAGACACAAAACCTTCAGCACATTTTTATTATTCATAATTGTCCTGCTCCTTCTAGGTATCTTTCAGAAGTCCTTGAGAAGTGAAACTTTATCTTTCCCCAAACTCTGTTAATATTTGAAGCAGGGCTGTATGCTCTTCTTGTCTGAACCCTGGAGAATATTCCTGAAGGATACTATTCATAACAAATTTAGGTAGTAATTTGTGACTGCTAGGAAACACTGAATTGCCTCCTAATTAGCCCCTAAAAGTGTATCTACCCAAGAAGTGAATATACCAAAAAGTGAGAACTAGTTCGGTATTATTCAAACACTAATAGAGATCCGCATTGAGGTATCGATTTACCTTCCCAAAGCTTCTCAATTAAATTCAGCCGTATCAGTCTATCAAGCGCGACTGTTGATCGTCCACAAATACAAGTAACGACATCCAGAAACGTTCCACAATATATTGAATGTTGCAATGAAATTGATCTCGTATTTATGGCCGATTATTAGTCAACAAAGCAGCAGGCAATTATCGTTAGTCATAGCGAATACGCGCTGAGTTGTTGCTGTAAAGGACAATCGCCAATACACATGACTAACAGCGCACACAGTCGCTCAATAGACATGACAAACGCGTAAAATACTGATACCGACAACAAATTGCGAATATGTCCTCCATACTAGCTCCTATAAAAGCGAAACCATTCGAATAACTTGAGTCGCTATTAGCATTAATGCCAGTCCGACTTGTTCGGCTTTTCATCATAAACCATAATTTGTTAGATGCGTAATAACTATTTGTACGAAACGCGTTTCCTATTATAGCGATCCGCCTTTTGTAAATCAGGCTGCAGACAATGCTAGGCGGGTCCAAATCTGGACAAAGTGCGTTTGGTTCTCGTCCGTACTTTGTTTTGATGGCCAATGGTAGTATTGTTAGAATTAAATATTGTAAATGATGGGGGTATCTGGTCTTGGCGATGGAAGAAGCAGCCTTAAATGTTCTCTTCTAATTAGGTATTTTCACGACACAAATGCAGTAACACCATGCTTTCAAGAACATGCAATACTAGAACAAGAAAGATACTAGCTATTACAGATGCAACACCACAATACAAGTTCCCATGATATCGAGTCAAAGATGATATAGAAGTACCTAAAAAATGGAATTATTGGCATTCCTCCGTCCCACTGACTTTTTGGTTGCTGAGCTGCCATATAGGATCTCTGGTGACAAAAGCAATTAGGTTTGTCACCATATGACTCAGATAAAAGATATCTGCATTTTGTAACAATGACGTTCATAGACCTGACTCTCAACGTTCTCTAGCCCTCGAAAGATATGGTCTAAAACCATCTGAAAATAACTTTACCCTTCAGGTAAAAACAGAGACTAGAAACCTTGTCTGGCGCAGGTCTATGAACCCATTGGGCAGGTATAATAAGCCAGAACCATCAAAGAGAGATACTAGTTATTAAGGCTCACAGAATACATTACAGAGTGATTCCAGAATAAACAAGCTACAGGTCTTGTTTTACTAGACGTCGCCAGAGAATTCGACAGAGTATTGCATGAAGGATTAATATATAAGATGAGATGTGCTGGATATTCGATCAAAATATCCAAGTTGATCCGGAATTATCTCAAAAATAGAAGATTTTACGTGAAAGTGGAATGCTCCACAACAAGAGATATAGAGGCTGGAGTACGCCAAGGGTCAGTACTTGGGCCACTTCTGTAGAACATATACATTCACGATATTCCGAAGAATCCAAGAACCATGCTAATGTTATATGCTGGCGACACAGGTATAGCAACTCGACACCGCAACCCAGAAGTAATAAAACGAGTTCTACAAGAAACGATTGACGAAACAAATGGTAGGCGCATAAAGTGGAAAGTCAAGCTCAATGGACGAAAAAGCCAAGCAATATTACTACAGAAGAGAAGACTGCGACCCACAACGAATCTAGAAGTTGACGGCGAAGAAATCGACTGGAAAAATGAAGCCAAATATTTAGGAATAACGCTTGACAAAGGACTTACTTAGGAAAGTTATATTAAAAAAGCAATCGACAAAACGAAAGCAGCGATGAATAGACTCTACCCTCTGATAGGAAGAAGAAGGCACATGTCGAAAGAGACGAAATTGAAGAGTATTAAAGCTGTTGCTAGGCCCCAACTGACTTATGGATCCGTTGCCTGGGGTTTCGCGGCAAAGAGCCATATCAAAAGAATTCAGGCCACTGAAAACAAGCTGTTACGATGTGCAATGGATGCACCTTGGTTTGTCAGGAACAGACAGATTTATAGGGACCTAAAATGGGAAACCATAACGGAATTCACGAGCAAAAAAGCAGAGAAATTATTTTAAACAGCGAAAAACCATCCGAATCGAGAACTCAGGAGACTAGTGGACTACGACCCAGAGGAAGACAAAAGGAGAATGTGAATTTACCGAAGGAGACCTAGAGATCAATTAAAAGGAGATTAAAATAAGAACAGAAACTTATTGAAAAATCCAATAAAGTGTTATCCAATAGAGGATGACCACATAAATCCCTGCACGATAGTATGCGAGAAGAAAATCGACTAAGAGATGAACGGTTTATAGGCAAATGCTCGAAACCAATATTCAAGAAGCAGTTGAGGGTTTTTAGTGGGTCTCGAGCTCAGGAGAGTGATAATCCCCACACTTGTTCCCCCTCAAGAGAGGGTGGTTCGTCTGACTTGCAGATTTTCCCCCTGCTACGCTAAAAAAAAGAGAGATTCAGTATCAATTTGGCAAGTTACTATTATTTGTAACAAATACAGGTCTCCGCAAAATAAACTGTGTTTTCATCTTCGTCAAGTGTTTAAATGATACCCTTGAACGTAATACCCCAAATATTTTTTTAGAACGCGACAGCATATAGCATAGTCCGTTCATTTTGAGACGTGAGTTGTGTTATTCTGAAGAGATCAAATTTGATCGAAATCATGGTCAGCTTCTACTCTTCCTCATCAGACAGTCTTTCCTCCGGCACCCTGAGTGATTGTCATTGGCAAGCTTTATTTAGATCGTTACTAAGTTTATCATTAATTAGTTACGAATATCATGTTTTATGTTTTTGAAAAGTCCCCATTTATGGTGATTCATTTATTCTACAATAAAGTGATGTAAAGGTAAAATTTAATAGTATGCTGATTGAATATCAATGGTTAACCATAATGCGAAACTCATTTCAATCTACCATCAGTATTCCATAACCAAGTAGTCTATTGAAATCTGCCTGACGGGAAATAATCCCACATGCTCATTATGACGCTCAAGAGTTTCAATTCAAACACTTCATACGAAGCATAATTTGTTCACAGCTCCGTAAGGACCGGGCGCCAATATAACGAATTAGCATACCCACCGGGTATCGTTTATTTGGCAACAACAAACGTCGGTGTTATTGACTATTACCGACAAATGATGACATAAGGTTCGATTATAATCAGTGTGTACATAAGAGCGACATGTGTGAAGTCGATAGAAAGGATCGTCTCAATATTGACGTTGATATGAATCGAATGTTTCGTCAGACTGATTTTGAGAGTTTGGTACTGGTTTTGGCTTCTGACTATCGACGATGACTTAATCGACTAGCAAGTTTTCATATTTATTTGGTTCTCATCCACAGAGTGGATGCTGATGATGATTCAACATGAATTAACAACATACTGAGTAGCTTGGAAATAAACGAATACGATTAATATTTTCGAGATAAATTCCACATTGCCTCTTTCATTATTTTTGCTTCCATTTCATTATCGATGGATATTTTGGAGCGAAATTTTAGGGATAGATAGTACTCGATACGATCTTCAAAATAAGTTATCGTTACACCCCTCGTCCCTAATCAAACTCAAGTTGTTGTGCTCACCACAGTTAGGGGATTGAAGTTAGGATCGGTCTACACCGTTCTAGTGGTCAGTTCAAAAAGAGGAAATGAATATCTTATGTCAGAAACCACTAATTTATATGGTGTTTCCATTAAAATTCAATTCAATCAGTTCGTCATATCGAAAAGTACGAAACTTTTTTATTCGTCTAACGGAAAAAAAAGTTTTCATAGAAGAACAAATATTCATTCAGGTTATTAACTTTCCGAGGTGAAATTATCTCTTCTATGAATTTACACAAGAAAAATTCTCTCAAAAAGTCTCGCCATTGGCTAAAATTCGTATCCTACTTCGTAGCCAGCAGGCCCAAATTGCAAAGTTAAGCTCGCTCTTGGGGCTAAACGAGAGGAGCTAGAGAGTTAACTCAAACTATAGTTTTCATGAAATTTGTCAGCGTTCATTATTGTAGGGAGTATTTCTTCTGTGGGATACGTCGCTTCGGAATTACAAGCAAAAAAACTGAAACAACGCCTGAAATTCAATGGTATTCCGCCATTTTCATGGTGTAGTTATATCTCAATCCCAATCGATAACATGATTTTCGGATTCAGCATCCCAAAAAACATATATCCGTCAAGAAAAATTCTTCATCAACTTGACTCGGAATGCTGACTCTCGCATCTTCCTCCGCATTTTCTGTCGTAACTATTTCGACACATCCTGTTTACTAGCAATAGGCACAGCCTCCGCTGAAATTCCAACATTGAATTACGTACAAGGGAACAATCGTCCGCAGGACAACCATTTCAAATATCCCATTATCAACAAATTCCTTAATTGGATAAGACCGTCCAATTGGAATATTCATGTCGACAATTCGTGGTATTCTTACTCCAATAGAAAAAGAAGAAGAAAAAAAGAAGGTAAGCCTGGTGAAGATCGGAAAGAAAGTGTCCGCAGCCTAAGAGATACGTCCAATTAACATAGTCCAGATTTCAATGAACCGATTGCCGTGAAATCGTTCATTAGGCACACGACGCGCCGGTATTTTTCTGTTAATCGAGTAAACTGAATAAGTTCTATCTCGGAACGTGTCCGTTCCCGAGGCCGGCCTGCGATAATTTGTTGAATAAGTGGAATTTGATACCGTTCGACATTTGATACGTGAAAACGCACGAAGTTCTCGTTTTGCTGGAGACTCTGCGGTCTGTTTCTGGCTGGACGTGAGCGGGGCATTGTTTGAATATTTATCGGCAATTACAGCCAGATAGGTGTTGATTCGTAATGTGGAAGCTGCGGATTGATGTTGCCTTTTATCTCGATGATTGAACCTCTATATGAGAAAGGATTGAAGTCACACGAGATCCATAGAAAACAAGCTCTATTAAATGGACGAAATCGCTAATGTTTTTGAGCTAATATCCAACTTGGAATCAAAGCAAAATAGTCTGAGCCTCAGCAAGTATGAAGCTAACCTAGACACGGAAATACACAACCGTATCAATTCGGCATCACGGGCATTCTGGAAGCTAAAGGACAGAGTATATTTCAAAATTACGACCTCAATCTGAAGACCAAGACAGCTGTTTACACAGCAGTAGTCCTCCCAACGCTTCTTTACGGAAGCGAAAGTTGGACGCCCTACAGGGGACACATTAAACAGCTTGAACAAATGCAACAACGTCATCTAAGACAGATAATGCACATCTGATGGTTCCACAAAGTTTCGAATGCAGAAGTCTTGCAACGCCCGAGTTGTACAACAATTGTGACTGTAGTAACGAGGCCCGACTCAGATGGAGCGGCCACATTCTGAGGATGCAAGACACAAGACTCCCCAAAATAGCTCTGCATGGTGAATTGGCAGAAGAAGCCCGGAAACCAGGAGGCCAGTATAAGCGGTTTAAGGATACACTACATCAATCCCTATAATCAATTAATGCCAAGCATAACTGGGAACAACTAGCGTTAGATAGGTCACAGTGGAAATCTATGGTGCACAGTTGTAATGGAGACTCGAGAAGAATTCAGCGGCGGCCAGATCTGGTTGGTGACTATCCATGCCCGGAGTTTGGAAGGATCTGTAGGCCGCGGTTGGGTCTCTTCAGTCACAGGAGGGCACACAGTCGCAATTAGCCCCAAGAAATTATAAACCTCTTCTTTTTTATGTCTTTTTGTGGATTAATTCCCGGCAACGGGATACAGCAATAAAATGAAATGAAAATGAATGAAGCAATCCCATTGGATGGTTATACATCTTGAGGTGTATTGTGCCCATCATCAGAGTTTTTCTCACATCTGCACAATCTACAGCTAACCCTCCAGCTCCAAAGTTACAATGAATTCCAGTACCTGAAAGTGCTTCAAAGAGGCTGAATCATAATTCTTTTAAATGATCCATTCCTGTCTCCAGACTGTCTCCTTCAATTTCTTCCTTTTCCAGAAAGCCTTCGTTATAGATGCATTTTCCTATACCACAGAAAGGCTCTGGGCCAGTAAGTGGCGTTTGTGCTGGCTTGCTTGTTCCCTTTGATTCCAGAGTTACCTGGAACCCAGACTAAAGAGACCTTGTTGGTCTTGTCTACTTCGTTGAGTTTCCTTCGGCACTCCCATGTCATGTTTGGGTAGATGACATAGGAGTTCAGTACTTTGATAGCAGCTTGACTTCAGAATGGAGCACTATGTCACATCCTTGATAGTTTCTTTTCAGGTTTATGTCCACGTATATTTCGATTGCAAGTATTTCTGCCTGTAAAACACTCGAGCAGGAGCCTAACGATAGCCTAACCTAACCTAACCTAACGATAGTGTTCATTTGGTGTTGGCCTCGTATATTCCAACGCAAGCCACTGTCGTGGTGTTGAACCGTCAGTTTACCATTTAATGGTTTTAAGTTTGAAATTCTGGGTGGTGTATTATTTTTCCCATTCTTTCCTTTTACAAAGCATCGTGTAAAAGTTCTTCTCCATACTTACTTTTTTTTATCATAACATCACGAAGTAGGTTCGCTGATGAGATGTATATACTTGTTTAGAGAGGACCAGGCTCTCTGACTTTTAAATCTTTCATTACCTGTACCTACTCTAGATATTCTGAGGATGGTTTCATTAGGCTAATGGCCTAACATAAATCCAGTTTTTTCAATTTCATTATCTATTCTTTTCAATTAATTTGATTTGATGTGACCGATACTTGATGACAATCCATCTGAAGAAACTGAATTGTGAACAACATTTTCACAAGGATGAGCTGTTTATCACTACAAGTGTTCGCTATCACAATAGCTTCTTCAAGTGGATGAAAATGATACTAACGTTACGTTGGCTGGACGAAGCAAAGAACTGATGCATTTATGCATCATCGTCACTATCAATCATACAATCAATTTAAACCCGGGCATTTCTCCTGGAGGGTAAGTATGTGCAACGTTATAGAATTGAGACTACTTTGATATACCTACTGCTAAAGACTGTGTGTATTTCACCCTTGCCCAACTGAAGAAGCTACTGGGATAGCGAAACAAGTTCCAGTACTGGCAAAGAAAATAGTGCAACTCGTGTATTTCAGTTTCGATAGTCTGCCATATGTGCACATATGGCCTTTGAATTTTATCAATTTTGAGTTATATGCTTCAAACACATCTGTCATTAAACGTTGACTGGGAAGTTGGACATAACAAATGATGAAATTGTGGTTCCGATGTATTCCAACAAGAAACTTTCACGGTTACATTGCAATAGATCTAAAATTTGCGCGATTTGAGATTTCATATTTTGATGATGATGAATTTTTATACGAAACTGATATATTGTTTTTTTTTTCAGGTGAGTTTTTGCTTTCTACGATTAATAGCAACAAAACGTGTGAGTATGTAATTTCCCTATTTTTTTTTATCACGCAGACCTTATGGCCAACGCGTCTGTGAAATCTGACGAGGTTGTCACTTGATCAAATTAACTAACATGTTATTAAGCTTCTTTCCCATAGTGGTTTTTTTACAAATAGAAAAATTCTTTTCTTGCGACCGGGTGATGAATACTGTGTTATAAGTCAGTTTCGAGGAATTCATATCAAATAAAAGTTGAACATAGTTTTTACTCATAAGGATTACATGTTGTGGCTCCCTGATGGGAGTAGCTTATTTTGACTGATTGGAAAATTTTCAAGAGTCACTGGAGCTTCATAATAATTTTCTGGTATGATCTTTTCATCAATTGAATTAGGTGCATTAAGTCTACTTAGAGCATCAGCTATGTACATTTCTCCACTTGACTTATAAAAAATGAAATTTACGTCATACATTTGTGGAACTAATAACAGTATTTGGAGTACCATACTTAACACTTAACTAATGACTTTTCGAACAAGCCCATTCACTGTTAGGTTAACATTAGCATTGCTGTGGTGTAAATACACAGCAACAATGCCTTCACAGCTCTCCGAACTAGCTATGAAGCTTCTGATTGGTACTTCGGTGGCCTAAAATCAGTTCATTTTTATTATTCGGCACAGGATAATTTTTGATTAAGTATTTAAATTTAGCTTCCATCCTGAAGAAAGCTTTATACCATTTTCACCAAATATGAACTAATTTTTTATGATTTTGTTGACGTTAATTCAACATCAACTTCTATTAAATTTATCCAGGTGGTTGTCCCCACCTAAGAGGAGATGCGTAAGAGAAAAAATTCATTAAAATATAATATATAGATATAACAGTGTGAGATCAATAAAGATTTCCAATACCTCTGCAAGGCATGTAATCATAGCTCTAGTGATATGAACACAGAATAGCGTTTATTGATTTGCTAGCAGCGATGTCAATATGTTTATTCTTCAGGAGCTTGCTAACTAAGATTATTTCTAAATTTTTTTTTTCACTTCGGCTGAATGATGTCTTCTTTCGGAGAGAGATATTTTTTAGCTGGAACTTCGTATATTAATATAAGACATGTTATATCACAAGGTCACTCGACATTATGTCTCTCATTACCACAGTGTTACAAGGATCATGACCGATTCAGCCTACACTGGAACACGTTTTTGCGTTTCCTGATTGCTGCTTCATCTCTAATCTTACCTATCTATAGAATCTAGTGACTAATTGCTTATTGTCAAGTACCAGAACGGAAGAGCACCAGGAGACGTTTTACACAATTCCAGCAATTCCGTCGCAGATTACCATCTGAACATGCAAAACGTATCCATATCCATGTCCGAAGTTTCGTAATGCCCAATCACGGCGAATTTTGAAGCAGGCATTTGCGACCCAATTAAACACTCGTCGTCTCATTCTCGAACTGCGCTCATTATGACCGGTATTCTGCTACTCGCATTCTCATCGAACACCGCCGGTATGGCACTTATTGCACTGTGCCTAATGGCGGCCATTAAAATCACATATGGAACACCTCCACCGGTGGAAGTGGGACGCGTTCGGAGACGATTTCGTGGGGTCGAGTGCAATTTGACATGTTCAGCAACGGTGAAGAAGAACTGAGTCAGGTGCATAATTTCTTCGCGTCGGTCGTAAAGCGGGATACGGTCACTTGTAATTTCGTCCATAGGTTCCAGTTTCAGTTTATTACGCGGTTCTTAATGAATAGTAGGTCGGTTTAATTGCATGGACTTATGGTTGTTGTTGTTCTGTGTATGGGATGTTTCGTTGGGTCACGTCTATTTTTGTCCTGCCAGATAGGCAGTTCTTGAGGTTGAGGATTTTTTTCCTAAATATGTTTGAAACACTTCTTCGAAACATTGGGTGTCACAAATGGGAGCAAAAACTGAAGAGGCAAGAGATATATCGAGGGCATTTGCCATATGTCTGTAGTATTTTATTTTCCAATCAAAATAATGATTTCTTCAGATATTACCATCACTTAGAACAGAAAGAAAGCATAGTATTTCATCTGACCGGGACCTTTTTGTGGTATGGGAAAATCTACCAACAGGAAAGAGGAGAAGGAAAAACCTCAAAGAGAATCACATTGGAGGAATTATCCGAGACTGTTACACTCCAAAAACATGTTTGGGAACTTCAACGCTGCGAGATCAAGAAGTATATGGATCTTTGAAAGAATATGTTACACCTTTTCACTGGATTCCTTACAGCAAGCACCTAATGAGAATAGCTCAGGCAAAAAATGAAGAATTCAGGAAGTTCATTGGAACTCTGCAACTGGAAGACGAGCTGTAGATGGCATAGAGGCAAAAACAGTCCCTTCAAAATCTTGAATCTACCCCTTAAAACGTTATCTACATCTGAAACGTTGAAGTGCTCGCAGAAGAAGAGTTACTGAACCTAAAACGGATATCTGAATCACTTACCCCCGGTTTCATAAAGCTCGATCGGGGATTCATCGCTTGATTGACGGATAAACGTCAATTTATTTTCGATCAATAATTCAGTCATGAGAATTCGGAATACCATTCTCGCATCAAATTATGATCTATGTACGTCCATTCAATGACTCTCAAATACTACTTCTTCAATATATGTAAGAATGAAAAAGTTTTAGTGAATTCGTTTTTGAAATCGAGTGGCTGTCAATTCGTTGATCGGGCAATAAAAGTTTTATGAAACCCGCCGTTAATATTTCATATAAACGCGTTCATCATATAGGAGTTAACGTCAATTTGGACATGAGAAAAATGGCTGCAAAATGGATCGCCAAATGTTTGCATGTTGACCAAAAGGGTGCAAAGGTCAACGCGTTTGATCTGTGGTCGATTTGAAAAAGATGTAGACTTCTTAAACCGAATTGTTACTATGGATGAGACTTGGGTACATTTCTACGATCCAGAAACAAAGCAACAATGGATGGAATAGCGACACTCTGGTTCTCCAAGACTTAAGAAGTTTCGTATCCAAAAATCTGCTGGAAAAGTTCTTGCTTCAGTTTTTTGGGATTGTCATGGAGAAATCATGATTGATTTTTTAGATAAGGGTAGAAAAATAACCGGAGATCACTATTCGACACGAGATTCGACATTACTGACCACTCTACAGGAAAAAATTGAAGAGAAAAGACTCGGAAAGCTAGCCAAAGTTGTTTTATTTTTGCAGGACAACGCCCCTGCACACAAATCTCATGCTGCCATGCAAAAAATTCGTGATTTAGGGTTTGAATTACCCCTCTTATTTATCAGATTTGGTTCCATTCGACCATCATCTCTTTCCTCAACTGAAAAATAGTTTAAAAGGTCGTAAATTTTCTTCCAACGAGAAGGTAATAAAAGCTGTGGAGGTCTGGTTTTCAGAGCGGAAAGAAACATTTTTTTCGAAAGGTTTGAAGACTTTCAGGTTTGCTGTAATAAATGTATCCAATTAAGAGGAGAATATGTTGAGTATTAAAATATTTTGACATTGAAATTTTTTTTGGTTTTATAGTAGGCTAAGAATTTTTCAATATAGGTATATCCTCGTATTCCCTTATCTTCATAAACGAAAAAAAAATGAATTTTTTTAATTGAATTCGAGATTAGTTTTTTTGTTTTTTATAGTTACATCTTCTCATGTCCCATCATTTATCCACACTTAATACAGATTGTATTACATGTCACATGTTGACATTTCTTTTGATTTCTAAATGAAGATGGTATCACCGAAAAATATATTTACAAAATTGAGAAGATATAAATAAATAGTTCTGATGTTTCTCAAATTTCACAAATGCTGAAATTTTCGAGGTAGTTTTACCGAATGTGTCGATTGAATTCGTCAATGGGCAAAATCCGCTCTATGCAATAACAAAATTTCGAAAACATATCTCGGAAACTATTGTTTCCGTATATGCATGTTTAAC
Source organism: Coccinella septempunctata (assembly GCF_907165205.1). Lineage (NCBI taxonomy): Eukaryota > Metazoa > Arthropoda > Insecta > Coleoptera > Coccinellidae > Coccinella > Coccinella septempunctata. The sequence continues at coordinate 23,122,160 of NC_058196.1, forward strand.
TATGGCTATTATGTACTTTTACAGTGGAGCTATTTTTTAATCATGCAGCATTTTTTAATCATTTCAAATCCGGACTCGTATATTACCGTGAAATATCCATCACGCACTTGCGCATTTATATTTAATTTCATATATTTATCGGAAATCGCATACGTCAACTCATCCATCAATTCTGCTGGAAATGAGCTGCTAGTTCACAAAATTCAATTTCGTTCCATACATAAATTTCCGATCACATCAAAATATCCCGCCGGCCCCCCCACCCCCTAACCCCCGCCTCATTTCAAAACGTCCGAGAGAAGATAATCGATGTAAACCAGAAAATATGCCAGTATAATTCGACAACCGCGAAAACAATTATTAATTAGATTTTAATGAGTCCCGCTGCTGTAACCCAGTTCAACTGCCATTGATTTCCCCCCGTCTCTTTGGCCCCCTACCCCCTTCTCGCCACCTAGAATATGTAGTGCATATGTCACTAATTTTCTCTTGAAAGCGTATTTCCCGGTGCAGTTTCTGCATTAATTGACAAATATTACGGTTCGACGCGGAATGCAAATATAATTATTCAGGGAGAAAAAGCACGTCCATACAAATATCAATCAAATCGAAATTAACATGTAGATCGGCGGTAATGCGGAATGAATCGATGGCGTGGAAATGATGGCTGAATTGATGGCAGCACTTATGTAGAGGTAGATGATAATGACGGAAAAAAGTCGCGACATAGATAATACGGCCGTTTATGTATATGCGTATTTTATTTCAATAAGATTCTCTGCGTTTTATTGGGAGTTGAAATTGATGAGAAGCCTGGTAAATCCTAGCGATACTCTCAACTTTGTTGACATCGAAATAGATTCGTTTGATACTGGTCTCCAGAACTTGAAGGCTGTGATCTCCTTCTCCAGGACTCCTGTTTTCTTTCTCTGTTTTATACTTTTGTTTAAAGCACCCTGTGTCTTGATTAATGAAAGAGCGGCTTTTCACTGGACAGGGGTTGATTATTTTCAAGATGATAAAGCACAGCACAACGAATAGGTGATACTCTTTCTGACGAAAATGTTGTATCTTTGTAATGATCTCAAGTTTTCTGAGAAAAATTGGAGTTCATTTTAGTGCATTCCTTTCATTTCATATTTCCGCCTCTGAAAATATTTAATTCTCAAATATTCAGTACATTCATTCCGATAGGCAGAGTAAATGTAAAACACCGTTTATCTGTGTTTAACGTTGTTTTTCTTGCATGCCGTTGAAGATTTCGACGTTTTTCTGATGTTGATATTTTCATTCTTGTCGCATTTTGGAATTGGATTTGCATATAAAAGCAGATTTTCTCCCGAGACGGTCACTCGACTTTTGATTCTCTTTTACTTTTTGATTTCTGCTCTTTTACTTCAGTCTCTTTAGTTAGTTTACGCTCCGTACTTTTCTGCGATTCGACTTTAATTGTGTGCCCGACAAACCGTTCAACAAATTTGTAGAATAAATTTTGTATTACGAAGTTAGTGCTCTTAGGAATTGGTTTTCTAGTTTTCGTTCGTTTTCCGCGAGTGCCTGAAACAAAGGAGGTAGATCCTTGTCTTTACTGTTCAGTTTCTTTGTTAGGTCTACACCGGTTACTTTTTTGACTTTGACACTGCTGTACTGTATCGCTTTCTGTTATAATTTTTCGTACTTTACCCTGTTTCGCGAGTCTGACTTTTCCCTTCGCTATCAGTCATGGCGCGTAAGACCTTGGGGTACTGAAGGGAAACTCTCGTGCACCCCCCTGTTCGCGTTATAAGTGTTGAATCAGAAATCTCTTATTTTCTATCAGTCATCGCGCGTAAGCCCTTGGGTTAGAGAATAAGAGATACCGCTCGTCGTCAGTGAAATCCCGTAGTTGCGTTAAAAATAGACCTATTCTTCGCTATCAGTCATGGAGCGTTAGCCCTTGGTGTAGTGAGTAAAAGTATCGAATAGATCCGCCCTGGTTGTATTTCTTTTCATTTGAGAAATACAATTAATTACATCCTGATACCGTATAGCAAGTCATTTCACTTCGCGAGGTCATCCTCAGTATTCATTCCGTTAGGTTCTGGTTGGCGCATTTTATTGAACAACCTTATAGAATAATAGAATTTCCCGAATATATGTTTGCTGATAGAGTCGCTCATATTTCATACATACACATATCTCCGTTGTACATATAATCAGTTTCCGAAGGTGTGAATAAACTAGTACATAATTTTATTTCGACTACTTCGTTATCGCTTCCACCCTAGATAACAGCGGACTCTGTCTCCGACTAGCAGCTACTCTGGTAGGTTTGCTATTCTTCCTAGTGAAAAGAATAGCTGGCGCTCGAGATAAGTTTTCTCCGAGGTGACCACGTTACATCTTTTAAGAAATATCTTTGAAACCTCACATTTTGAAATATCCATTTTAACCGTTTCCCAAAAAAAATTATTTTAAGTACTTAAAAATGAAAAATAAAAATGAGTATACAAAATTTAAAGCTTTTCGTTTCTATTGCACAAGTTGGCAACATCGACTGAAATATGCGTTGATGATAAAGGACAACGAATACAATATCTTGATGAGATAGACAGGGATAGCTGTCCATGAAGTCTGCGAGGAACGAGGAAGGTCGTAGAATTTTATGGGATTTTTATGTTGAGGCTTGCCAGTGAGTACGCGCCTCATGATGGCTGTAAATTAAGAGCTGTTATGTTAGAAACAAGTAAAGGTTCTTTTTATTTCCTAGTAGGTGCTGTTGCCAAATCGTAAACTAGAAACGAAGCGATTCAAATTTTGAAACCTCATATTTAAAGAATGATTTTGAATAGTTTTCGCGGTGCATTTGAGAAATTCATGAATGAAACTCATAATTATTCAGTTTGAACTTGCTTATGCTGTGATAACCCAAATTGAAAGAATTCCCCATTGAAGACCCTCTGAAAGGAAAAAATGTTGACAGGTTATGTTATATTCTATATTTTTTTAGGGAGAAAGTTTTAAGTGATTCATTGATATTATACAGCGAATCGTCCAAGTTGGACGCCAAACAGTTAGATGAAAACCATATTATTTGTACTATGTATGGTGTTTCTTGTAATTTCTTTCGCTCAATGTTAAACTTTTCTGATGAGTGCACAGGATCCATAAGCAGATAGTGTCGCTGACCAAAGGATTGCGTCCTTCATCCTTGTCTTCCATCATCTATTTAACTCATAAGGTAAACTAAGAACATTCTAGCTGGCCGATTGTTTCATCCAGAATAATGATCAGTGAATAAATAAAATTCTCTATTCCACTTCCTCATATCCTGGCGCCGTTCTTTCAATAAACGCAATGAATATCAACAAGGTGCGTTATGGAACGTCACTGGTCCGTTTTATTTCTCGCTTTATTATTTATCGGCCGTTCGAACGGATTTAAATTGCAAAACCGACCTTACATCAAATACCTTCAGCGGCGAGCAACAATTATTGCTTTTGCGGTCTGGGCGCCGGAGCCACCACGGGCCGGAAATGTTTTATTAATATTAATGACATTTTTCGTGGCCCCCTCCCTTTCATGTGAGGTCGAGATAGGAATTCGTCGACGGCCCAACGCGAGTGTGCTGTAATCCTATTTGAAATACGGCCTATTTACTAGCCGCAAAATTCCTAGTAACGTGATGATGGCTAGGGGTATTTTCTGCTAGACTCGAACTCTAGGTACTTCAACAGCATAGAGAAAAACGCTGAAAGTTATAATAGAATGCTAGAGCCCCTTTATTCCATCTGAAAAACAGAAATTTAGAATAATGAATTTTAATGAGAAGACCGAGTATACTGACATAGGCCAAGATGTGGAAACTAAGTTGTCCAAGTTTGGTCACCAATGAGATCAATACATTAAATGTGTGTCGAGAAAATATATTAAAATTTGAATATGAGCAGAGCAAGAACATGAGAATTTGAATATGAGAAGAGCAAGAATATTCATATAGAGTCATTCGGGGTAACTGAGCGCAGTGGGTAAGTGTGCGCAGTGCGTATATCTCGACTATGCAATGTATGAAAGAGGGGTTCATTTGGGTGAAGCAAGGGCGCAGAATCGCCATATTGATTTTTCATAGGAGTGCGCCGTGCCACGTTCTTTTAACTTTTTATTTGCAATCAATCAAATTCACTAGTTTTCTTCTTAATTTTTAGCATCTGTGCAAATTCTGCCAGGTCCAAGTTCCGAGGCCCTCAGTGTTAAACAATATTTTATTCGATCATGGGCATATTAATCTAAATATATAATAAAAAATTTTAGGTTCTCTTACCTGCTCAACTCTATAAGAACGTCAATTCAAATTTTGGCTTACTGGGAAAAGTGTGCGCGGGTAAGTGTGCGCATAGATTCATTATATGGGCATTAGTTCAGTGAGGAATAAATTATGACATTGTTGATTTTCTTGGTTGAGACTCGATCAATATTGTCCTATTTGTTCAAAAAAATATGGAGAGCCACCAACAGGGGAATGTATCAAGTATTGTGTTCACCAAGAATTGTGGCACGAACAATAATGCACTGCTTGTAAAAAGGCGCTTCTGTATTGACAATAAACAGCATTTCTCTGATATTGTAACATTTTGATGACATTATTTTGTAATTTGTTTTGATTGTGTGGTTCATTAAGCACTGCGTTTACTTACCCCGTGAGGGTGCGCACACTTACCCGCAATACGGGGCATGTGAACGCACTCCGACTTTCTCTATTAAATTCTTTTTTGCGGAAAGAAAACGTTTTTGTTTGTTTGCTTTCTGATGTTTTCTGATAGATTAGAAAATTCTCTATCTTATGAATATGTTTTAATTTTCCTAGCTTCAACATTTGAAACAGGGTATGGCTTGAAAGGCGAAAGTGCGCACAGTTGCCCCGAATGACCCCCGAATGATAGTTATATTCATATTATCCTGATTCTCCATAAGTACCAAAGTACCCCTCAGAAGCTCCGTAAGCTTGTGCGAGTTCGGAGAATCAGTTGAATAACGTTGGTCCTGAAGAGTGCAAAAACTTATCAATGAATACAACATTTACAGAAACGGACCGCTTACAAGTGAGCACAATTAGAACGTCCATAAAAAAAAAAGAATATACAATTGATAAATTATGAGAGGTACAAAATGAGAGTACAAATGAGGAAAACACTAATCGTTGGTTTCGAGAAGAGAAGCAGGCTTGAGAACTAATCTGTTTATCGACTGAGATGGATGAATATGAAAATATATCAATGAATGAACAAAGTATAATGAGCAGATCGTACCAATTGCGAGAGTACACGATTACCATGTCAGAATTTCCAGAGTTTAACCAGAACGAGAAGAACGAGAGATTGTCAACCACTACCATGGCTCACCACTAACCGTTGAACCATATTTGAGAAGTTCATCTCGAGGAAAACTACTAATTACAGGGTTCACCCTGGAGAACATGAGGATTCATTCATATTAAACTCGACAACACTAATTAGTCATATGTACTAGAGAGGTGAACATCAGAGTTGACTTGGAATATGAAATAAACTGATTCAAATAAATGAGATGATCATGGGAAAACAATGAATCAGCATTCATTATCAATGAGAAAGACATGAGTTAGTTCAATTCTGGTTCTACATACCCATTTCCATGTGAGAAAACCTAGAGAGATCTGCAAATCTGAATGAATTATAAAATATCATAAAATACATATTCCGGAGAAGGCATTTAATCGAGTGGTCTCGTATGAACATACAGGGTGTCCGCGCCACGGGGCAGCGGTCTATTACTCTAATTCTATTGACTTTACAAAAAAGAGTTTCAAATAGAACTTTCCTCTTTTTAAGTAAAGCATCTCCTTAAATGATTTATAAAGTAAATGACTATACAAAGTGTTTCGTTTTTTCTGCACAGCTATCAACTTCGTTATTTGAAATTATTTATTTATTTAACTATATCTTGACAGTTTGAGGCACTTACATGAAAGACTATAGCTTCGTCCCTATTCTATGTAATTGATTCGAATTTGGACTGTGTCTAATCAATAAATGATACACTAAAAATGTTCTTTGTATATAACCATATTAAATACAGGGTCCACGAAAACGTAGATCAATTATCAAAACATAAATTAATCAAAAAGAAGCGATAGGTATCAAGTGCATACTAGATATAAACGAGTAAAATACGATGTCCCAAGAATATGGCGGAATTGGGGTCCAACTAAAAGTCAGACAAAGAATGCAACCTTGGTGTTCTCCTCCTCCTTGGTCATCCTCTCAAATTATTCAGCGTCCCTTAACTCTGCCTGAGTGTGTGTCGAATTGCCGAAATTCGCAGCGCAAAAACTCACGTTCGAGATTCCTCCAGCGATTTTTCTACGCCGACCTGACCCATCGAAATTCATCCACGGAATTTCCATATCGTACGCCTCCAACAATAACCTTTGACCTGCTGCATAGCCCTCAGGTACTGTGCCGGTGTCTCGTGAAAACGCCGACACAGAAGAGAGCGTCTCCTATCTCAGTCGGCCATCGTTCACCTATCTCTATGAACTTGAGCGAATTTCATGAGCCGTGTGCGGTAATAAGGGCTTTTATCATTATTGCCATCGCTTGGTCGTGTATGGGGGGAGATGAAACCGCATACTTGGTTCTATCGGAATCACTTGTATTCCCCGTTGAACGTAAATGTTTGGAGGGTTTTGGTGGAATGTGGAAAGGCGAAGCACTTGGGAACTGCGTTTATATTCAGCTATTGGGAATGCGTAGAAACAAAGCTGACAGTTGACTCGTACTCGTCAGAAGAAACAATTTTCTGCAGTAGTATTCATCTAATGAATATTTGAGCGTTTTGTAAAATGAAAGTATACTTCATAATTTGAAAAATTGGGTACTTTGGCTGGATGAAACTGTTTAAAAGAACGATAGATGTGTAGTGTCACAGATTTAGCTAGTTTTTCTTAAGGTTTTTTGTTTTTTATGAGTGGCACAGCTCATTATGAAAAATTGAAATGGATATGTGAAAAAAAGTGTTTCTTTTGACCTCAAAAATCTATTGTTTAAATATTTGTACGAATCAAAGATTCACCCTGTATATTCGCGCTAGGAGTCACGGACATCGTGTTAGGCTTCCAGAGTCCAGGCACAGCTGTATTTCTGTTTGTTATCAATGATTACCCATAAACATATTGGAGATTAATCTCAGGGCTCATATGAGTGGTTGCAAGCTGAATTTATTAATATTTTCTTAAATGAAATAGGAATCAAAAGAAAAATGTTCCATATTTATTGAACTTGCGGTAACTCATTTATTGTATGATGAATACCTACCACTACTTTACTACTACTATTTAGTTTATGCTTGTTTTAATGATAAACTAACTAGTTTTGGTTAAAATGCTATATATAATGCTCATTACAAAAACTTTACATCTGAATCGTGAAAAATGGCAAGAGAAAAGTGTTTCTTTTGATCTCAAGAATCTGCTGTCAAAATGTATATACAAGTCAAAGACTCAAACTGTATAATATCACCTGGAATGGTGCCTTCATGGTTGTCACGGCTCGATGACTAATTTTCGTGACGTCTTATTTTGGAAACCTAAAACTCAATAATTTTATTAAAAAAATAGTAAAAAACATAGATCATGATAAAACTATAGGTATGCTCGACGAATGAAAACAATTGATAATTCTTTCCAAATACTTCGATATACATATATCATAATTGAATGAGTTGAAAATTTTCTTTGGAATTGGTTATTCCAAGAAACCTGCAATTTTTAAGAATGTCAAGAACACTACGACCAAAACATACTCTGAAATTGAATAGATAGCCTTATTTTGATGAGCCCAGATCTTCATCACCCTTGCCTTGAAGGGCAGCTAGCTTGGGCCTTATAGCCTTATAGCAAGCCAGCTATATTACATTCCGTGATGCCTAGAACGAAAATGGGGGCATGTATCTATATGCTCCAAACTTTTTCTATGCAATAAACGATGCTTTCAGGCATATAATCAAGAATAACCAAGATGCGCAGCATTTGTCAATGTATAATAACTATCGACACGTGCTATTATCTGGCTGGTCTAGTCAAATACATTCAGCGCATGAACGCAAAAACCATTCCTTCGAACTAGAGTAGAAGCTGACCAAAGTTTTGGTCTTATTGGACATCATCAGAGCAACACAACTCTACCCTTCCACGAGAACCGTTTTCGTCGTTGAAAAATGGATAGACTAAGACGCATAGTAGATACATAGTGAAATCAAAATGGGTAGCTCTGTGAATCTTAACTCAATTCAACTTTACTTCTGACTCTGCAGAAAGTCAAGAAGGTATCGCATATTCTTCGCTGTTGGTGTTTGAAGATGGCGTGTCTTGTCAGCATTTCACTGGTGGTTATTCTCTCAATGTCAAGATAATTTCACACAAGCATGTGCCTGTCAGGGGACCACTAGGCGTTCGCACAATTTTCGTTAGCTGCCACTTATCAGATCTTCACTCGCTACTTTATGGCACAAGATTTTCGACTATGATTGCGATGTTATTCATTTTGCCCGTGAAAAGATGTGGGGGTTCTCGTGTTGTAATATTACAGCATATTTCTATGCGCCTATGATTCGGAAGTATTAACATAGATAAAATATCAATAACCTTCACTTGTGACATTTGAAAATTGTCAATCAGAGTTATTACATTCGGTCATCCAAAAAAAATTATTTATTTCTCGTCAAAAGGAACTTGGAAGTGAGGGGTTATTATCCGAGCGAAGTCGGTGGCAAGCAGTTAAATCATTCCCCACTTGGGTATTCCTGTAATAATTGCCGCTGAATTCTAATTGTATTTATGTGGCACTGTTTGCTAATCTGAGGTATTTAATTACATCTTATCTCGATTGTCTCGGAGGACATGCCCGTACCGTTAGCGCAACGCAGTGACTTTAATCACACGAGACAACTATTCGCCTTCGCAAGTCGGTCATTTCCCGATTTCCCAGCAGTGACGGACATGTGTAACTCCTGAAAGGGCCCTCGTACAATTCTCCATTGTCTGCGGCTCATTCCCAGCTAATTTTCGTGTGCGGTTATACGCGCTGAGTGATTGCATGCATCACTGCTCCATGTACTTCACGAAAAAATTCGGTGATAAATGGCGAAGATGCGCTGGATACGCCGTTAACCGCGTTTATGTGTCCGAAATCGAGATCAGTCGGATATGTTCATTTTCGAAAAATTCAACAGGTTATGGGCCCGGCCGAATTCGATACACCTGGTTCAGATACACCACTGAATTATTGCAGAAAACTGTGATTTACTCTATGAGCTCTTCTGGGGACTGAATTACATAGGGTATCCTGTTGAAGGTGCGACAAAATTCGAGAGTGGCTTCCGAAGAACGAAACAAAGTATCGAAAAACATTGCCCAAAGCACAGGAGGAAATTTAAAACAAAAAAGATAATTTCTTGAACACACTTCTGTTGTTCATTGGGCGTTTTGTTCCACAAGTTGAATACGTGATAATCTTCTAATTTCCCTTGGAGAACAGTTATGAACCCAGTAGCTGATACCTATAGAGATATTACTTTGTACACCAATTTCTTGATTATTCTCTTCCGAATCTATTCGTTTACATAAGTACCACACCGAACTAATATGTGATGTTTTGGAACATATGGAACAAATATTTGCTTGATCCTTATTCGAACCATAGATGATCTCTTTAAAAAGGAGATGTATTCCATGTTTGAGACGGATATTGGAGCGTATCTGCTACACTGCTGCTCTATATTTGTGCTCTGACTGAATGCTATATTTATGTCATAAAACAAGGATCACTGCAAATATCTCTGATGTGTAGCTGCTTCTTAACAAAGTCACCTGGGAATCAATATGAATTTTGTTGAGATACGCCTACAAGGTGAATTTTAGTTCGAAGATAATTCTACAAGGTGACTAATGTCCTTCGTATGCGACCGTGACAAATTGGGCTGCAAGCTTCAAAAGAGGTACATTTTCCATTGAAGATGATGACCCATCGGCAAGGCCAGTTTCTGTGTCAGTCCCCGAAAATATCGATGCAGTTCATGACATGATTTTATCAGACCGTCCAATAAATTGGGCTAAAACAGATATCTAAAGCGCTGAATATTTCATCATCGTAAAGTTCATGTCAATTTGGACATGAGAAAAATTGCTGCAAAATGGATCCCCAAATGTTGACCAAAAGCGTGCAAGGGTAGAAGCATCGCGTTCGATCTGTGCTCGATTTGTAAACAATGTAGACTTCTTAAGCCGAACTGTTACTATGGATTAGACTTGGGTACATTTCTACGACCCAGAAACGAAGTAACAATCGATGGAATGGCGTCACTCTGGTTCTCCAAGACCTAAGAAGTTTCATGTCCAAAAGTCTGCTGGAAAAGTTTGCTTCAGTTTTTTGGGATTGCCATGGAGAAATCATGATTGATTTTTTGGATAAGGGTAGAACAATAACCGGAGATTACTATTCGACATCGATGACCACCCTACGGGAAAAAATGAAAAAGAAAAGAACCGGAAAGCTATCCAAAGGTATTTTGTTTTTGCAGGACAACGTCCTTGCACACAGATCTCATGTTGCCATGCAAAAAATTCGTGATTTAAGGTTTGAATTATTAGAACACCCCCCTTATTCACCAGATTTGGCTTCATCTGACTATCATCTCGTTCCTCAACTGAAAAAAAGTTCAAAAGAACGCAAATTTTCTTCCAACGAGGAGATAATAAATGCTGTGGAGGACTGGTTTGCAGAGCAAGAAGAAACATTTTGATTGAAAGGTCTAGAGACGTTGCAGGTTCGCTGTAATGAATGTATCCAATCGAGAGGAGAATATGTTGAGTAATAAAATATTTTGACATTGAAATTTTGTTTCGTTTATTTTTCAATATTAGAATGTAAGTACAAAGTTTCTCACGAGAAAAAACCTCAGAGTAGCTTTTTCTACCCCTTGCAATTATATTGAACACCAGAAAACTCCATGCTTTCAATAGCGTTCTCCTCATTATATTCATCGACGTGACCATAAACGAGGCCTTGAGTGAAATCTTCCCCATTTTCGGCATATCGTCCGGGATATCAGCTTGACGAGCTTCCGTCTTGTCTACGTTGCATACCAGGCAATTGTTTTCACGGAAGACGAGATGATCTCCATGTTCCCGACGCGCAGCATATTGTTGTATGTTAATTATGATATAGGTATTACTACTCGTTAAGGAACCGTGCGTGTGAATTCATACACCTCTACAGAATGAGGCTCTTCTATACGGCCGTGGGGATCTGATAGCCACGAGGAAGCGATTCCGTTTCGGAGCGATGAAATTACGACCTTCAGGATTGATGTGGGATTGTGGGAACGTTCTTAGGCGAGTACACGAAAAGATTAAAATTGCGTAGCTTCGGTGCCATCGTACTTTGGGTGTAATTTGGATTTTACCGTATCCTATCGTGACATTTGGCGATGTTGGCTTCGTTGCTGAACTTGGCATTTGCTGGCGTATTCAAATAATCCAGGATCACAATCTGGTGATCACTTCTGCAAGGTCTCTACCTGAAAGTCAGCATTCTCAATAGCGTCTTGTCTGTGTTCTCTGAAAGATCAAATTACCGTTTTTGTGCAAACCAGCAATACAATTGTCAAAAAACTAATATATTGTCATTTGCAGCTTTGATTCATGTTGTTTTAGTTGTGTTCATTATGTCCGTTGTGTGTTTTTACGAGGACGTATTGATATCCAGTTCGCCTAGACCAGTTCCATGCATAAAAAAAATATTACGTTATCCGAGCAATGAACAATAACTCATTAGAAGAGTCAGTGTGAAGTTTGAGGTCAAAAATTAAACCAGACTTACGCAATAAATTGAAAGAAAGAAGATGTCCACCTAAATTGTGAAAATCGAAAAATTGGACTATCGAGCCATCATCAAGTATCTGTATTAGAGGTTAAGAGATAAGCAGATTTACGAAGGTATGCTTAATACCCTTGGTGATCAAGGTCCTTCGTATATGATCGTGAAAAATTGGACTGCAAGCTTCAAAAGAGGTAAATTTTCCATTGAAGATGATGACCGATCGGGAAGGCCAGTTTCTGTGTCAGTCCACGAAAGTATCGACGCAGTTCATAACATAATTTTATCAGACCGTCGAATTGGGCTAAAACGGATATCTGAAGCGAACGCGTTCATCATATAGTTCACGTCAATTTGGACATGAGAAAAATTGCTGCAAAATGGATTCCCAAATGTTTCAATGTTGCCAAAAGCGTGCAAGGGTAGAAGCACCTCGTTCGATATCTGCTCGATTTGAAAACGATGTAGACTTCTTAAACCGAATTGTTACTATGGCTGAGACTTGGGTATATTTCTACGATCCAGAAACAAAGCAACAATCGATGGAATGGCGACACTGTGGTTCTTCAAGACCGAAGAAGTTTCGTATCCAAAAATCTGTTGGAAGAGTTCTTCATTGAGTTTCTTGGGATTGCCATGCAGTTATCCTTTGGATAAAGGTAGAACAATAACCGGAGATTACCATTCGACATTAGTGACCACTCTACGGCAAAAAATTGAAGAGAAAAGATGCGGAAAGCTATCCAAAGGAGTTTTGTTTTTGCAGGACAACGCCCCTGCACAAAAATCTCATGTTGTCATGCAAAACATTCGTGATTTAGGGTTTGAATCATCCCTCTTATTCATCAGATTTGGCTCCATCCTACTATCATCACTTTCCTCAACTGAAAAAAAGTTTAAATGGTCGTAAATTTTTTTCCAACGAGGACGTAATAAAAGCTGTGGAGGTCTGGTTTGCAGAGCAAGAAGAAACTTTTTTTTTAAAGGTCTATGGACGTTGCAGGTTCGCTGTTATGAATGCATCCAATAAGAAGAGAATATGTTGAATAATAAAATATTTTGACATTGAAATTTTGTTTGGTTCAATAGTAGGCTGGGAATTTTTCAATTTATCCTCGTATTAATGAGAATTTTAAATTAATGCAGTTTTGTTCATATGTCCTGTTCATTTTGTAGCCTTGATAAAGGCGCAAATGCTGCCGAAAATTTGGTGAAATTTTGCGTTTGAAAGAATCGGGAGAATAAAAAGTTGTCCACTTGCCTGATAGTGTTCTAATTAGATCATTTCAATCATGGATGAAAGTGAAGGTGAATTGATTAGTTGGCAGTGAGAGTTTCCCAATTTTGCAATCACATACGTATGAAATTTTTCACATGGAAAAGTTGAAACATTCTAAGTCGTCGTTTTGTAAAACTTATGGGAACTCCAAGACCATCAACCATTACGGTTACCGTTCTTTTTTAAATTCCGTAACTGGACAATTCGCAACATATAGCGAAAGGTCGTGATAAAAATGAATGCGAACATAAATACCGCAAACGAACGAAGTCGCAAACCGCAATATATTCGAGGCCCGTCAGAAATTGAATTTTGAAACGTTGTAGCTGTTCGCGCATATTTTACGACTTCAAATAAGCCCGCGAATTACTTACCGTCCGCCGTCGCTCCAATTTTTTTTCGGCGTGCGTCAGGGGAGAGAGGCTCTTCCGAAAAAGGCCACGTTCACTTATCGTAATTCGGAATTGGCATAATGGAGAGATAGCCGCATATAGCTATCGGATATATGGATTTCAACTCGACCGAATCGTAGATACCCACGGTTGGTTATGGTATTATTGAACTCATTTTTTTTCGATTCAGGTATGTGCCATTACCGGTATATACTTTGGATATTGAAAGTAGTTTTTATAAAATTTTGACCTATAAAGTGATAATATAGGAGTTTTTAGAGGAAGAGGGTCTGGGGTACAAACAAAACCACTTTCTCAAAAACAACGCCAACCGGTTTCAACTCATTCTTCTTCAGGCCTCTAAAATGGACAAAGATGTAAAATGGCAATTACGAGGATATATTGAAAAATTCTTAGCTTAGCCTACTATAGAGCCATACAAAATTTCAATGCCAAAATATTTTATTACTCAATTTATTCTCCTGTCATCTGGATACATTCATTACAGCAAACCTGCAACTTCTCTAGACCTCTCAAAAAAATGTTTCTTCTTGCTCTGCAAACCAGACCTCCACAGCTTTTATTACCTCCTCGTTGGAAGTAAATTTACGACCTTTTTAACTTTTTTTCAGTTGAGGAAAGAGATGATAGTCAGATGGATCTGGTGAATAAGGAGGGTGTTATAGTAATTCAAACCCTAAATCAAGAATTTTTTGCATGGTAACATGAGATTTGTGTGCAGGGGCGTTGTTCTGCAAAAACAAAACAACTTTGGATAGCTTTCCGCGTCTTTTCTCTTAATTTTTTTCCCGTAGAGTGGTCACTAATGTCGAATAGTAATCTCCGGTTATTGTTCTACCCTTATTCAAAAAGTTAATCATGATTACTTCATGGCAATTCCGAAAAACTGAAGCAAGAACTATTCCAGCAGATTTTTGGACACGAAACTTCTTAGGTCTTGGAGAACCAGAGTGTCGGCATTCCATCGATTGTTGCTTTGTTTCTGGATCGTAGAAATGTATCCAAGTCTCATCCATAGTAACAATTCGGTTTAAGAAGTCTACATCGTTTTCAAATCGAGCACAGATCGAACGCGATGCTTCTACCCTTGCACGCTTTTACTCAACATTCAAACATTTGCGGATCCATTTTGCAGCAATTTTTCTCATGTCCAAATTGACGTGAATTACATGATGAACGCGTTCGTATGAAATAGTCAGTGCTTCAGATATCCGTTTCAGCCCAATTCGACGGTCTGATAAAATCATGTCATGAACTGCATCGATATTTTCGGGGACTGTCACAGAAACTGGCCTTCCCGATCGGTCATCATCTTCAATGGAAAATTTACCTCTTTTGAAGCTTGCAGTCCAATTTTTCACGGTCGCATACGAAGGACCTTGATCACCAAGGGTATTAAGCATATCTTGGTAAATCTGTTTACCTCTTAACCCTTTTAAATACAGGCACTTGATGATAGCTCGATACTCCATTTTCGATTTTTACAATTTCGGTGGAGATTTTTCTTTTAATTCATTGCGTAACTCTGCTTCACTTTTTTAACCTCAAACTTCACACTGACACTCCTAAGGAGTGATTGTTCGTTGCTATGGTAACGCAATATTTTTTTATGCATCGAACTGGTC
The DNA here is from genome assembly GCF_907165205.1 of Coccinella septempunctata. Lineage (NCBI taxonomy): Eukaryota > Metazoa > Arthropoda > Insecta > Coleoptera > Coccinellidae > Coccinella > Coccinella septempunctata. Next base: position 23,137,368 of record NC_058196.1, read on the forward strand.
TAGGTTAAATAGATATCAATACATTCTCGTAATTCAAATTCAGATTTTTAAAAACTAACAGTTTCTTCTTAAGTGATTTTATCGTCATATACGATAAATTATCTGCGAATTGGAAATTGACAACACATTGACACATCGGAAGGACAAACATTACTGAATTGAAAATTGGCCAGCATTGGCAAATTCGATGAAAATTTTAGGTATTGAAACAAATTAACAAGAAACGTTTAACACCTGAAATTAGCCCCATTAGATAAGATATTGATAATTCAAATTTAATAAATAAAATAAATGAAAAAAATAGTTAAAGGATCATCATAAATTATAAATTAAATATTATAAATATTGATAACACCATGCAAGACAATATCTTCAGATATCTCCGTCAAATCCTGCTCGAAAAACGACTACGACCGTCTTTCCGATAAGGCTTCTGCACCTGTCAACTTATTGTCCAATATCCACTCAATCTCTGCGTACAAATTCAGCGTAACCTCGGGTATAACCCTATAAAGAGCGAGTAATCGCATTAAATAAAGTATTCCCTTGATCACCATCAATTATTTTGTATGGCTTAAAACTTCGGTTGCAATCAAGGCAGCAACCCGTCCAAAGAATAATTATGTTTAATCACAGGTTGTCGTCTTCATCTTGGATTTATAAACATCAACAACGCCCTGTGAAGAATTCCAGCGTCGTAATGATATCGGACGTAATCGACCGATTAATAATTGTCAACGTCAATAAAAGTTTAACGTGGAATTAACGCGGAGTGATAGCGCTTGCCCCTGGAAATTTGTTACGATTCATTAGAGGCCGAATGCCATGCAGGAACGTCCCATTTTATGGATGGTACAGGCGGTGAAAGTGCTTAATCTTGTTCTTTGTTGGTGGTAGGTACAGGCAGTCTTCGAGCTGCTCGTGATGGACTTGATCATGTCAACTCACAAACCTCCAATAATCAAAATAGAATTAATCAGTTGTGTTTTAATGGTGTCCATTAATTTTGGGAACTGTTCAACAATGATGTACCTACATATTGGATCAGGGAGACAACAGTTTTTCCAGCTTAAGAACTGGGTGGAATGAAATAATTTGCTATTTTAACAATTTTTTTTTCAAATATAAAGTACTCGGAATAAAAAAAAAACAATGAATTGTTGTTAACGAAAATTCGCACATTTATTTTAGCAGTCGGTTGGCCATGAAATAATTTTCTCAAGTTTTTGTAACTAGAACGGAGTAAGGTTGGCACTCATGAAATGTCGTTAATGTCATAACGCCGTTGCCACAACTAATATCAATTTTTATCACGAAAATGCCGAAAGTGATTGAAGAAAGAAACAGGGTTTCAGGAAGTCCTATTAAGAATTCAGGTCCGCTCATTCAAATAGTTATACCCTGATATTCTAAAATCCACAATACGTCAGACGGTAGCGAACATATTCAATGTAAGAGAATTTATATAAAGTTTCATCTGAATCTAAAAGACTTACATTTCAGCTGAATATTTCCACAATCAGAAAAATTGTGAATGAAGAGGATGACAAAGAATTTCCTTCTATTGAGATATCCAAAAAAGTGGTTGCATTTGAGAATTTTATGTTTGAGTGAATTAATGCGACAAGTTTACGTAGTACAGGTTTTCGATGAATGTCATCGTAGAATAGTTGATTTTTCTATTTTTCATTTGACTTGTCCTATACATTGTAAATGTCTTACGGCCGGTGTCATAATCAAACCTAAAGTTTAACCCAACTAAAAATGTCACTAAAGAAAGCTTTAAGCTTAAAGTGACTTTAAATTCGATTATGAAACTGGACATTAAAGCAATAAATACCTAACTATTATTATATCAATGTATTAAGATGAACAGCCACAAATACGCGCCAGTTTTCCTGTTAATAATTGTTTATTCATGTTAAATTTTTGTTTAAAGGTGAAGTCCATCTTGACTTGAAACTTCCTTTAATTCCTTTTACTTATATTGATGCAAGATGATTTTGGTTGAAGAATTTAACATTCTTGTAATAATCTGTTAATTCCTTCGGGAGATACTTATTCCTAATCACTGAATCATGTGTCTTTCATTTTCGGGTTAATATTTTTGAAATCTACAACTGATTCAAACTTTAGCCAAAAAAGATAACGAACATTAACTCTCATCAAGCTAGTGCATATTATGATATTATAATGATCTCTTGTATTTTCTATGTGAATAACTGCATTTGGTATGCCTTCAATCAGTTGGTATAAACTTCAGTTATGTTCTTCACATATTTTCCGAAGAGATTCGACATTGTAATAAAATACGTAATAACAGAAAATTAAACGTAGAACGGACAACATAGCGCTTATTCGAAACCTAGAAATGTTTTGACAAGCGTCATAAACCCACATTTTCGTACTATACAGAGTGAAATGTGTCAAATTTCAATGGCCAACCGAGTGCTAAAATAAAATTGAATGGAGTATACCCATTTCTGCATTAGGAATTTTTGGAACAACCTCAATAGAATATCCGAGTGTGTGGGTTAAACTTGGACGCTCCTTCATCTATCCATCATCACGTTGACTTATCCTTAATTAATGCGCAATAATGCCGACGATATTTTATTAATATTAATTTTCACCTGAGGAGATTCCAACAAATCCTGTCGACTCTTCATCGAATTCCACGGGAATGCCATCTCGTCGCTTAATCGAGTCAAATTACGATCTCATCTACTCAAGATGCACTTCCACCCGAGATAACAATAAATCTGGAAGAATGTTTATTTCTCATTTATTTGATAATCTATGTAAATCGTAGCCACTGAATTGAACGTCGACGGAAGCAGATATTTGCAGGATGGATCCTTCTCATTTTGATCATAATTGATAGTGTGGTTTATTTTTTTGATAAAGAACATTAGAAATTTTAACATAAAACAATAATGGAGAATTTTCCTCGATTTGGGTTATCACTGCTTATGCGAATTCAAACTGAATAATTATGAGTTTCTTTCATGATTTTTTCAAATTCACTGCGGGAACTATTCAAAATCATCCTTTAAATATGGGGTTTTAAAATTTAAATCGCTTTGTGCGGAGTTTACGATTTGGCAACAGCGCATACAAGACAATGAAAAGAACAATGTCCGATCAGCTTGTTTATAAAATAACAGCTGTTGATCTATAGGCGCGTACATACTGGCGAGCTTCAACTTGTGCAATCAAAATGAAACGCTTTAAATTTTAAATACCCATTTTTATTTTTCATTTTTAAGTGCTCAAAATGTTTTTTTTTGGGAAACGGTTGAAATAGTTTCAAAATGTGACGTTTCAAAGAAATAGATATAGATATAGAGAAGATCTAATAGTTTCAGTTATAATTCTCATAGAAAGATTCAGCTGTGCATCAATTTTTTGCACTTGAGCGCTATTAACTCACACGAGGAAACAATATTGAGCAGCCAAAAAAACCAAAGCTAGGGCTGCCGTTCGAAGAGTAGTTGTATCAGCACCCCATGAAGTAACAGATTATTATGCAGAATGTTATTCCTAGTTTACAACTTCAGATGCAAATATTCGAAATGATCCAGCAACTATTAGATATTTGGGATCGAAATTATGTTTCAAAATAGAATTACTATATTTTGATGATTATCCAAATGTGAAAACAAGAAACCTCGGTTTTTTTTGCGTACGCAAACGCCTATCGAAAAAGTAGTTCCTCGAAATTTCGAAATCTGTATTTGAAAAAAAAAAATATTTAATGAATTATTCATAAGGTGAATTGGTGGACTTTTCGTTCGAATATTTTTTATCATTGTTGTTTATCTATGTAATTTCAGTGATTTCGTTCGTAATTTCACGTTTTTCTTTAATTTGTCGCCCTGCTGGTTTCTTGTATTCAGTTAATGTATTTGGATTTATATACTGTTCCTACCAATGTTGTAGTTTCAGCCTTTCAGATATAAATTGGAAAGAAGTAGTATTAAAACTGATCCTTGTGGAAGCCGTTATTCGAAATTACCACTAACCTTATCAACAGAAACACGAAACCTTCCACTTGACAGAATTTTTTTAGTATGCGAACCATCTTTCCACATTTCAGATGTGTATAAAGTTTTAAAATCAAACCATCCTTCCATATTGTGTCATATGCTGCTCATAAATCCACAAATGCTGTTCCTGTTTTTACTCAACCATTGAAACTTGCTTCAATTAAAGTGTTTGGCTCAGAACCTGATCACAACGATTTCTATTTTTCCTGAAATCCCCTTGACAACTTTGTAAATCGTCTTCTAAGGTAGATTCAATCTTGAAAAGATGAAGTCTCTCAAAGAACTAATGGGTCGATAGATAACTACTAGGATCATAGGAATTTTTTAGCGTTTTAAAATTCCCATGACTTTAGCCTGTTGAAACTCGGCAACAAAATTGCCAGCATTCAGAATATTGTTAGAAAAAGATAACAACCAAGACAAGGCCCTTTTGCCTAAATGTTTGATGAATTCAGGATAGTGTGATATTTCAGCAGAATAAACTCATTCTTATTAATCTATTTTTCGGAATAAGGTTATGTTGAGTGAAATCATAATTATTATTCAAATTCATTACACTAGGTACGAATTTCGTTACACTTACTACCAATTCCTAGTAAAGCTTGTTTGTTGTAATTCAGAAGTAAGTTAAGCCTGAAGTCATTTTGATAGGGGAATGGAATTCGGAGTGGAATATATAACAAATCAATCACAACTTTCTATAGGAAAGTAAGCGGATGAGATTCAGATCATTTTATTCATCTTATTGGAAATAAATCCATATAACTCCCAATTTGATGAAAATTTACCGATCCCATCTGCAGGATAGATAACAAGGATTTAATTAAACACAGTAACAGTCGCAAATTTTCGAATTATATCCAACTCCACAAATGGAAGCATCTCTTCAAACCACTCATACAATTTTCATCTCACGTTCACTTTTCTTGTAGACTCCAGCCGGAAGATCCAATTTACATATCACCGCCATCTGAGATTAATATTATGACTATCTATTAATTAACCATAATTTCTCCATTATTACGACTCCAGTTCCACCACAATCTTTCAACATATTGCAAGACATTCCCGTATCCATGTTGCGAATTGCTTTTAATTAGTTGGAGGATATTCTCGTAATTAATAATTCACTGTTTTATTTCCTACTGTGTATGAACAGTGGCGCCCTTAAAATCCTTAAGATTCCGCAACTCCGGTAACAGAATATCGCGTGAAGATATAATCGGGGTGTAATAAAACAACGAAGCAATAAAAAGTCGATGTAATTCATCCGGAGTCTTGGTTTATCTTGATCTGTATTTTGATGGTTTTTACATGCACAAGCATTTGGAACGCGCATTAAACCCTTATCAGTTGAATAATTCTGTTTAAATGAGTAGTTTTGTAGCTGCTTCACCATAAAGATATTCTATGAGAAACTTCCCTCTCCTTTCTAAGAAGGACTAACGTGAAGAGAATTCTAATATTTCATTCAGAATATCCAATGAATTGCGAAGTAGATACTCGCGACACGAAGAAAATGTTCAGCTTCAGTGTCGTCTATTTTAAGGGGTTTTTTTCTGTAAAAAATGTTGTTGAAATTTTTTTATTTGTTTCTGTTAAACTTTAAATTGGATTTTTTTGTTGTATTCGTGGCTGTCTGAATAGAATGTCATACACAATCGTTTCAGACAATTTGCAGCCCAAAATACGAAAACGGCAGACATTTGAGCAAAATAATAATGATAAGAATTATTAACACTACATAGGATGAGTTTTGACTCTTACAAATATTTCAACAGTAGATTTTTGAGGTCAAAAGAAATACTTTTTGTTATACCATTTTTTCCGATCCGGCCCTTATGGAAGATGTGGCCGTTTCAAGTTTTCATAATAAGCTGTCATAATTAGAAAACTGAAAAACGTGTGTAATTTCTTGTGTTCGAAAAAGATTCACCAAATAAATAAAGAACTATATTCCGAAATTCATTTCGTTCGATTAAACCGTTTGAGAGATGAAACTGAAAAGAACAATTTTCATGGTTTTTCAACAACCTGTATCTTTTGAATCAAGCCGATTCGGAAAAAATGGTTTCTCTTGACCTAAAGAATCTACTTGTACCTATTTGTATCTATTTGTACGAGTCAATGAATCTACCTGTATGTTGTGAAAAAGAGCACAAAACTGCAAGCTACATGTTTGAACAATCAGAAAGTTTGTGGGTGAGGATAATGATAAAAATTTCCTTTATTCGGAGGCCCAACAAGATGGTGACTGGATTTTATTTTCAGAAATTTCACAAATGGGCACTTCAGTATTAGGTCATCATTGTGAATTGTTGCAAGATGTGCCACCATTCATTGTATATCGAGATAAACAACAATTTTTCCACCCTTCCCAAACTAGCGTTATTCTAACGGTATGAAGCCCACGCCACACTCGAAAAAGAAGGAAAAAACTCATATAATCTTCCCAGTGACCTCAAATGTAAAACAGAGGATGAACAGTAATTTACTTATTTTTACGACTGTTGAAATGGGCGTTGTTAATCGCAAATTATTAGACCACGCTTAAAAATCATGTACAGCTCTTCATATCCTTAAGCCTGGGCGTCTTTGACCCCGGCCATTTTGTTGACCCACAAACAAGGAACGTTAGCGTGGTGATCCACACCTTGTGGGCGAAAGAATCGCCACTCTGTGCTATTCCTCAGCATTATGCCTCCAAAGATAATAGAAATGGTAAAAGAGCTGGAGAATAATGAATAAATCACAATGTTGCTTTGTGTTGACAAGGGTCTTCTTCAAGACTCCATTCACTGTTTAACAATGTTGAACAGAATGATGGAGTGTTGCTTATATGTTGTGCCATTACACGAAGAAATCGAAACAATAATATTCGTTAAAAAAATGGAGAAGCACATTGCGCATTGCAGTTCAGGTTGAGCTGAAGATTAGTAACTGGTTCTGAAAAGACCATTCTTGCAAAATGTTACATTTTTGTGTAGGGGGATTTTGGTCAAACGCTCTATTTCTACCTCCAAAAACACCTTATGTAATTCAGGGAAATATCACTGGCCCTTCCAGTTCCACAACGAGATCTCTGAAAAAGTTCTCATTTGACCACATATCACAATAGATGTGTAACATGATACATAATTGAGTACATATTTGTTCATCCGACAGCAAAAATTCTTTTGAGTTTTATTGAAGAGAATAAATAGTTAAAAAAGCATCGAAGGAAGATGAAAACTTAATATTTTTGTACATATATATAGCATTCTGGTCAAGGTTTTCGATATCAAGAAGAGGTTTATACGTTTTCTTCCATATGGTCTGAGTGAATTCTTCGTTACTATTTACCTAGGAAGCAATATTGAAACAATTCACTAACTTATTTCCAAGACAGCAGGAATTTACTGTAAGAAAAAAGTAAAGAAACTTCTGTAGACATTTAAAATATCGTTATGAAGTAATTGATCCTTGATAGTTTCAACTGCAATGATCGCCTAGTATAACGTTCATCCTCAAAATAATTTAATAACCAACCAATCATAAATTTCGAGCCCGATTTAACAAAACTTGTGCATGTTTCCTTAGGAATCGAAATGAAACTTTTCAATATGCATATTGGTAGTTTTGAAAGGAACTGTTTATGAAAAACCACTGAAATATGTGTATAATAGACGAGAATTAATAGAAAACAGCTAAGTCCAAAGTTTATGGAGTGAACCTAACTCTTTGACCGAAACGATCCCGTTAAAAGAAATCGCTAGTGCACCGGCAACGCAGCAGAGTGTCGACAACATAAACTGTCAGAAATCGTCTGGTTTTGTGCGAATTTCAAGGTGGTTACGTTTGGCATGGCATGCTTTCCGAGAACAGACTATAGTCTGTTACCATAGTACATAATTAGTTTTGAAAAAATACAAAGATTGAGAATTCTGGGTATTCAGGTAGCGTGAAGAAATATTGACTTTGAGTTAATGATATTTTACCCTTGGTAACTTGGGATTTTTTCCATAATTTTTGCTATTTTCGAAAGATGCCAAATATAGCTCTGTGATTTCTTCGGAAATTCCATCCACAACTCTGATATCAAAAAACTGACGTTGTCAGTTTTCAACTACGCGGGATGTAAATTGCAGTTTCGGTATGTAGGTCCCCATGCCCACGACCTCCTACGATTCCTTATCACGTTTGGCTCATATTTCACTTGAGCGTTGCCGATGGTTTATCTATTTGTGGTCTTCGAGGTCGCACAATATCACTAACGAACCAATTCGACGCCAGTAAGTCACAGACGCGAATGGCTCGGTCGAACTATTATCGTAATTCTGTGATCGGGCCGAAATGATAAACTGGTCGATAATGACGTTTGAATATTCCGTGTTCCGATTTAAGATCCCGAGGTGGAGTTGGAGCATGTTTTGCTGGTAAGGATTTGATCCGTTACAGATACATGCCATGTTACCATTGAATACATGGGAAAATTCGATAAAACATAAAGTCCACTCACGAATGTCTGACATCTCGATTGGCTATGGAAAATCGAAGTTAAGTCGATAATATCACAATAGTTAAGATTTTGTGTTGCGGAATTCAGGTTGTTTTTGTGTGAATCAACAGTGATCTATAGACCTAATATATGTGAATTGTAGCAATTTCGAATGCTGATTACTGAGCTCAGTATTTAAATTTCCTCTTTTTAAATATTCTTTTAGGTTATATTCATATATTCCAGTTCTGTGATCGAAACTACAGAAATTTTTGAGGATCTTTTGTGACCAGATAGCAGATACTGGACTTTCAGACCTACAGGGATATCAAAAATTCTGTAATTGACTATATCATGTGCATCTATGCACTGACCAACGATAATATGAATTTTTTGCTGCTGTTTATGTTCTTCATTCAACCGTTCAAAATGGAAACATAATTGTAACAATTCTGAATGTTTATGAATGTGCTCTGTATTCGAATATTTCTTCTTTTCAAATACTTTTCTAGGTTATATTTATATATTTCAGTTCTGTGATTTTGTGACTAGATGTTAAGCTGCGTCTGGACTTTGAGGACCCACTGGGATGTTAATCATTATTGAAAGGACTATATATTTGATTCTCAATTGCTACTTCTCCAATATATTCAGAAATGAAAAGGTTTCAGTGATTTCGTTTTAGAAATCGAGTGACTCTCAAATCGTTGATCGGACAATTAATGTTTTATGAAACCCGCTGTTAGTTCACTGAGCTTTCCTTATTAGGTCCTTCCGTTTGCTTAAAAACTGTTGCAATTTTCTACATTCGATTTTAGTAATTGTTTGCTGATTGTAGAGGAAGTGCAGTTTATCTACACATAGTCAAAAGGAGATGTAGATAAACTACACCTCCTCTACACCTGTGTGAATTCAACCAGCAAACGAATACTAAAATCGAGTGTAGAAAATTGCTACACTTTTTATGCAAACGAAAGGACCTACAATAACGAGATAGTCAAGATATATACAGATTAGGATATATTTATCGTGAAAACTCTCATCAAAACACCAAAATATTCCCCGTTCGTCGAAGTGAAGAAACAAAAGTCTACTTTTTATTTACAAAAATTCACACCAGGTGGCGTATCGCTTGTTTGAAATTCCGAATCAACGATTATTTCGATCGACAAATAAAATATCTGCATATGATGAAAGGCAACACTTAAATTAAGAATAAAAAACTACCAAGAATTCCCTGATGCATTGTCTGGAGAAATTGATCAAAGGATAATTGAACCTCGGTTAATAATTTCACCTCTTTCGAATCGAATAAACAAGAGTCGAAATCACGTACCCGTAAAAACTCATTCAATATTGATTCTATCATAATTTTTCGATCAAATTAAAGAATTATCTCTGGCTGGTTTCACGCCCATATTAAATTTCAATCGGAGTCGTACCGTTAGATGAGGCGGCTTCATAACACCATAACAAGCACGCCAATCGAAATAGGTGCTCATCCTATATCGTATTACCTGTTAATATTCATCGATATATTGCTTTTTAACAACCACATATATAATATATAGGCAGGCGAGATTTATTTCAGAACGCAGTCGGGCAAAAAAGTTCGAGAGGTACCGCTGCCGAAAGATATATAGGCTGCCTTTCCCTGTGGGCGTTTATTGTCTTTCTCTCTTCGATATAAGATAATTTCCTGTCACTTAATCCTGTGGTCTCTATTCTAAGCGTGAATTATCATCTTCATATTGTCTATAAGAGCAAATATGGAAAATGCTAATTTGTTCGAAAATGTGCTTATTTTCAGAAACAAATCTACAACAAAATTAGACAAAGTATGCTCCAAGGGTAGCTACTACTTTTCTCCACATCTCAGCCAATTTTCGAATGACAACTAGAAAAAATATTTCAACTCTTGCGGTGATTAAGTTAGAAGCCATTTCACCATTGAAACAAATGCCTCACCAAACAGTAACTGTACCACCTCTGAATGAGTGAACTTCTGATCTGCGATTTTTGTACACCAGAGGATGGGTCCAAAGCCGACCCATCTGTGACCATACAGACCTCCATTGATCGTTCCAATTGACGTCCTCATCGGGACATTCCAATCAATTCATATGATTTTGAGTTTGCGGAATCCTTCTCGAAAGACGTTGAAAATGTAGTTTAACGTCCCAAAATCTTCGGTGAACTGTTTCAATCAGCACCAAAACACCAGGAGCGTTCAAAAGCCGCTTTCTACGGGTAGAAACAGTAAGAAACCGATCCTCTCCATCAAAAATAGGGTAAAATAGGGTAACGATAGTAACACTTTGGCCTAATGAAACTAATCAGATCAACTCGGATGTACTGAACCATTCATTGTTCAGCTATATGTTTGTGTTTTGTTGTCGGATTCACCTTCCGCAGTCCCTTACTTGAAATTCAATGAATTTTGTCGAAATTCTATGGGTTGTAACAATTCTTGGTGAGATGACTTGTTTTGATGACTTCCACCTTCTGCCAATAAAACCTCACCTTTGAAAATAATGACTATAAATCGAAAAGGACTACAAACCCTTGTTGAATTCTGTTATTTGCAGTTTTAGAACGATACTCCATTCACTTTTTTTTAGCACTCGGTTGGCCATGAAATAATTTTCTCGAGTTTTTGTAACTAGAACGGAGTAAGGTTGGCACTCATGAAACGCCGTTAATGTCATAACGCCGTTGCCAAAACTTATATCAATTAATATTACAAAAATGCCGAAAGTGATTGAAAAAGAGAGAAGACGGGGTTTCAGGAAGTGCTATTTAGCATTCAAGTCCGCTCATTCAAATAGTAGGTAATCCTGATATGCTTAGATCAGATATCAGACGGTAAGTGAACATATTCAATGTAAGTGAATTTATATAATGTTTCATCTGAATCTAAACGACTTATGTTTTAGTTTAATGTTTCACAATCAGAAAAATTGTGAATGAAGAGGATGACAAAGAACTTCCTTCTATTGGGAGACCCAAAAAGTGGTGGCATTTGAGAATTTTTTTTGAGTGAACGAATTCGAAAAGTTACTACAGAATTTTCGATGAATGTCATCGTGAAATATGTTCCAGAAAATTAATTTTTTTATTTTTCATTTGACTTGTTCTATACATTGTAAATGTCTTGAGGGGTCGAATTATTTAGAATAAAAAGCCATAAATATGAACCAGTTGTCCTGTTAATTGTTAATTCAAGTAAAATTTTTGTTTGAAGGTGAACTTCCTCTTGCCTTGAAACTTCCTCTAATTCTTCTGACGTCCACTAATCCAAGATGATTTTTTTTTAAAGATTAAACACAGTTTTTTAATTATCTGTTAGTCCTTTCGAGAGATACCCATTGCATCATATGCATTTCATCTTCGGGTTCTTTTATTTAATCTACAACAGATTTAACGTTTTCAACCTTTAGCCAGAGAAGATGACCAACATTAACTCTCTTCAAGCTACTTCATATACCTTATGTGTCAATAATTCAATTTTCTTCCATAGTAAAAATAAATATATTCAAAAACTGACCACTTGTATTTTCCATGCAAATAACTAGATTTGGTATGCCTTCAATCATTTTGTATGAACGTCAATTATGTTCCTCACATATTTTCGACCTCATATTTTCCGAAGTGATTCGACATTGTGATTAAATACTTAATTACTGAGAGTTTTACGTTACCCCACATTTTCGTACTATGCAGAGAGTAATGTGTCGAATTTTCATGGCCAACCAAGTGCTAAAATAGAAGTGAATGGAGTATACTCTTTTTCATTACCAAAAACATGAAATCTTCAATCAGATAAGATACTTGTAATGAATCCCAGTTTTCTGAGGAAAATTGGAGTTCATCTCAGTGCATTCCTTTCGTTTTCATATTTCCGCCTTTGAAAATATTTAATTCTCAAATATTCAGTACGTTCATTCCGATAGGCAGAGTAAATGTAAAAAACCGTTTATCTGTGTTTAACGTTGTTTTCCTTGCATGCCGTTGAAGATTTCGGCGTTTTTCTGATATTCACGGTCACTTTTGCTCTTTTACTACAGTCTTTCACTTGGTGACTTCTACTTTTGACTTTTGATTCCGTTACTTCAGTCGCTTTTTACTGCTCATTTACTTCAGTTAGTTCATGCTCCGTACTTTCTGCGATTCGACGTTTAAGAATAATTTTGTGTTGCTAGCATCAGTGATATTAAGAATTGATTTTTAGTTTTTTTCCTTTGATTTTCGCGAGTGCCTGAAACAAAGGAGGTAGGTCCCCGTCTTTACCGTTCAGTTTCTTTGTTTGACCTACACCGGTTACTTCTTTGACTTTGACACTGCTGTACTGTATCGCTTTCTGTTATATTTCATCGTGCTTTACCCTGTTTCGTGAGTCTGACTTTTCCCTTCGTTATCAGTCATGGTGCGGAAGCCCTTGGGGTACTGAAGGGAAAGTCCCGTCAACCCTCTCTGTCCGCGTTCCGCGTCATAAGTGTTGAATCCGAAATCTCTTCTTCGCTATCAGTCATGGCGCGTTATAGCCCTTGGGGTAGAGAATAAGATATACCGCTCGTCGTCAGTGAAACCCCGTAGTTGCGCTAAAATAGACCTTTTCTTCGCTATCAGTCATGGCGCGTTATAGCCCTTAGGGTAGCGAATAAAAGTCTCGAATAGACCCGCCCTGGTTGTGTTTCATTTCTGGAAAAATACAATTACATCCCGATACCGTATAGCAAGTCCTTAGTATTCGTTCCATCAGTACTGGTTGGCGCATTTTATTGAACCTTCGATTTTTCACTGCACCCGGTATAAACTTTATAAAGTGCTCGTGACTGGATAGAATTTCCCGAATGTATGTTCGCTTATAGATTCGCTCATGTTTTATATCACACATGTCTCCCTTGTACATATATTCAGTTTCCGAAGGTGTGAATAAACTAGTGCATAATTTGATTTTGACTACTTCGTTGTCGTTACCACCCTAGATAACAGCGAACTCTGTCTCCGACTAGCAGCTACTCTAGTAGGTTTGCTATTCTTCCTAGTGAAAAGGATAGCTGGCGCTCGTGATAAGTTTTCTCCGAGGTAACCACGTTACATACTTTCTACCAAACGAACCCTTTGGAGCTCTCATACTGTATAACTGATAGAGCAGTTTTTCCGCTAATGCGATGAATTCAGTTCTTCAAACTGCTCCCGATCCTTATCTCCATCGAACTCGCACATCTTCTTATCTGGACTTCGATCGCTACCAGGACTCATTGTCGTTCCCCGTCTTGAGCCCTCAATTTTCCCCTCTCGCCCATCTAGTTCGTCCGTTTCTTCTCATGATTATGATTTATATGGTTCATAGACGCTTCTTGAACCCGAATAGCGTTTCTCCTCCGTTTAATTTCGCCGTTAATGGTATTCCGATGTCATATCTAGACAGCCCAATTATTCACTCGTAGGTTCCATTGTTGTCGGTAATCGTTGTTATCGGGTTTGAGGGAAATTCACACGGGCCTTGCACGCGATTCATGAAAAGCTAACTCGATTATTGTTCTCATAGGGAACGCGAACAGACTAATTGTCGGAGATGTCAGATATATTTAGCTGCAATCTTTCAGCTGGAGACGGAAATGAGACGGTGGCAAAGTACGACTTCGCGATGTTATTCGGCATTGGAAGACACGACGAAAAACGGTATCTATACTCCATTAACTTTTATTTAAGCATTCGGTTCGCCATGAAATAATTTTCTCAAGTTTTTTCTACTAGAACGGAGTAAGGTTGGCACTCATGATGTGTCGTTAATGTCATAACGCCGTTGCCACAACTTATATCAATTTTTATTATGAAAATGCCGAAAGTGATCGAAAAAAGAGACAGGGTTTCAGGAAGTACTATTTAGAATTCAGGTCCGCTCATCCAAATACTTATACCCTGATATTCTAAAATCCACAACACTTCAGACGGTAGCGAACATATTCAATGTAAGAGAATTTATATAATGTTTCATCTGAATCTAAACGACTTATATTTCAGCTGAATAATTCCACAATCAGAAAGATTGTGAATGAAGAGGATGACAAAGAATTTCCTTCTGTTGGGAGACCCAAAAAAGTGGTGGCATTTGAGAATTTTATGTTTGAGTGAATTAATGCGAAAATTTTACTGCAGGGTTTTCGATGAATTTCATCGTACAATAAGTTCCAGAAAATTAATTTTTCTATGTTTCATTTGACTTGTCCTATACATAGTAAATGTCTCAAGGGATCAAAGAATTTAGGATTACCCATTTTTTACCATTTACCACTGCATCATATGCATTTCATCTTCAGGTTGATTTTTTTGGAATCTACAACTGATGTAATGTCTTCAACCTTCAGTCAAAAAAGATAAACACCTTTCCTCAAGCTACTGCATATTGTGTGTCAATAATTCAATTTTCTTCCATAGCAAAAAAAATATATTTAAAAACTTATCTCTTGTATTTTCCATGCAAAATACTAGATTTCATATGCCTTCAATCGGTTTGTTTTGTATAAATGTCCATTATGTTCGTCACATATTTTCCATTTCATATTTTCCGAAGTGATACGACATTGTGATAAAATACGTAATTACTGAGACTTTTATGTAGAACGGACAACACAGCGCTGATTTAGAACGCAAAAATGTTTCCACAAGCGTCATAACCACACATTTTCGTACTGTATCGAGTGGAATGTGTCAAATTTCCATGGCCAACCTAATGCTGAAATGAATGGAGTACAAGCGGGACGATTCTCATCCGGGAAATACCGTGGGCGGTAGAGCCGACTGAAGAGTTTCGCAGGGTCATTGCTCGAGCTGTGGAGGGGACAGGTATGTGCGAAAAGGGTTCTTTGTGTTCCTTAGGGTCTGTATCACCATTATCTGTTTTCCTAAATTCATCCCACCGAGCTTTCCTGCAGTTTCATCTAGGCTTAGGTGAAGATGCATTTGTATGAGGATTATTAACTAAACAGAGTAAAATTGGTTTATTTTCATTGTGTAGGAAGTTAAAAAGAACTTACCGATTGATGAAAAGAGGTCTGGAATTCACATCAGAAGAAACTATCCATAAATCTGGATTATGTCCTACAGTCCAGATTGTGTGTATCTTCAAACCACTCAGTTAAAGGCGCGTACTTACTGGCGAGCAGCAACAGCAACCGGCCATAAAAATTCCTTTGAATTTTACGACCTTCCTCGTTCGTCGCAGACTTCGAAGCGATCCGAGTCTTGTCGGTCTTCGCCACTCTCAAAGAAAAGTAAAACCGTGCTTCGCAGGACGAACTCACTGGTGCAACATGCAACGTCGTAAAATTTTATGGGATTTGTATGACCGTTGCTGTTGCTGCTCGCCAGTGAGTACGCGCCTTAATGCTGAACCATTGTGATCGTTATCTGAAGAACTATCCACATTAGGTTCTTTCGTTTGCATAAAAAGTGTAGCACTTTTCTACACTCGATTTGATTTACACCAGTATAGAGGAAGTGTATCGATTGATTTTGTTTCAGAGATTGGGAGTGAAAACCCTAAAAAGTTTATGAATAGAGGAAGTGTAGTTTATCTACACATATTCAAAAAGAGATGTAGATAAACTACACCTTCTCTACACTGGTGTAAATTCAATCAGCAAACGAATACTAAAATCGAGTGTAGAAGTGCTACACCTTTTATGCAAACGAAAGGACCTATTGTAACGGCTCTTTCTGGGGCCTCTCAAGCGCCAGCAATTCTTCATAGGGGATATTGTAAACCCACCCTGAAGGCTACTAGCCGAAGACAATTTTCTCTGTTATCTAGGATGTTAGCGATAACTATTGAAAATAAAATCCAAGTTCACAAATTTATTCAGTAGCTACCATAGCCACGAATAATCATAAATCCGCCCATTAAAAGAAATTCAAACTGGTATCAGTCAAACAAAAGTACAGGAGGTACAATAGGTGGAAATAGCAAACAGTTCCCTACACGCAGTTAAAAGTTTCTCTCAGGATTATGTACAGAAAGCAAAGAGAATTGTTCATTCTACATACTGTATTGAACGAAAAGAAATTTCGAACGCCTCCCGAATATTGCCGAATTGTTCGGCAGCCAGAACCAAGACTTCCAGTCAGACACATTATACTTGGATGACTCAGTGCAACGAAAGCTTTTTCAAATCTAAAATCTATACAACCACCTCTTCAAAAAAAGTTTATTTTTCAGTCTCCCTTGTTTTTTGGCTGCAGCTACTGAGTTACTTCCTTTGCCGTTGGTCAGGACACCTGAATAGATACCATGAAAGATCGATACGATCTACCTCGATTAAAACTTGTCCCGGAGTTCACCCGGTATCGATGGCACGCAATCATTTACCGATCAGCTTCAATTACCGCCCGGTTTCATGAATAAAACGTAACGGAGCCGTTACTTCCGTCAGGTAACGCACTCCGGACGCAGCAAACTGTATTGTCCAACGGCCACAAATCGGGATTTATGGCAGGCCGTTCCGGGACTTATCGAGACAAACGTAACCCCTGGGAAAACGGGCGATCCGCGCGCCGACCACCTCTAATAATATAAACATAAATTTCAATTTTACCTTATTTATTAGAAATGACCACTATCATCTTGTATCATGATGGGTTTCGGATAAATCAAATCGTAGGTGAAAGGAAAATCTATTGCTTTTCCTTTGCGATACACGTCCGCGATTCGTTCTGCCTCTCGGTCTCGTGATGAACTACTATCCATGCTACCAGGGCCGATCAAATGAAGATGGGGACGAGTTACCCTGTGAAATACTCAGATTGTGTGAGGTATACTATACTGCTACTACTGAAATATGATTTTAGATGGGCCCACACGAATGTGGTGCGAATTCAGCCTGATATGATATCTAATTAACACTGTTGATGTATTGGTGCTTGCGTTTCATATGACTATAATTTGGAATCATTCTGATTGTTGATCTTGCTCTGAGATTATCGAAGATGATATCCAATGAGTAACTGCCTTGTTTTGAAAGTTTTTTATTCAATTAACGATGTCTAAGTTTAGATATTCCTAATCAATTCGATGTATTGTATATAAGATAATTTTTTAGCAATTTTTCTGTCATCATTTCAGTGTTTTCATTTCTCGGTTCTAGTCTATTCATTTCTTTTCATTTGTTTTCGATTGTTGATTATTGTGTTCAGTCGATTTTCGATCGATTCAGTTTTTGTAGATTGAGTTTGATATCAGCCTGTGAAGATGTCAATAATTTTATCACAATGTCGAATCTCTTCGGAAAATATGTGACGAACATAATTGAAGTTTATACAAACTGATTGAAGGCATACAAAATCCAGTTATTTGTATGGAAGATACAAGAGATCAGTACAATATCATAATATGCACTAGCTTGAGGAAAGTTAGCGTTCTTTATCTTCTTTGGTTAATGTTTGAATACGTTACATCAGTTGTAGATTTCAAAAATATTAACGCAGAGATTAAATGCATATGATGTAGTGGTTGGGAATGGGTATTTCCCGAAGGAATTAACAGAGAATTACAAGAATGTTAAATTCTTCAACAAAAATCATCTTGGATAAATATGAGTAAAAGGAATTAATGGAAGTTTCAAGTCAAAATGAACTTCACCTTTGAACAAAAATTTCACATGAATAAACAATTAACAGGACAACTGGAGAGTATTTGTGGATGTTCAACTTAATACATTGATATAATAATAATAATGAGGTATTTATTGGCACCTTAAGACATTAACAATGTATAGGACAAATCAAATGAAAAATAGAAAAATCAATTTTCGGGAACTTATTCTACGATGACATTCATCGAAAATCCTGTAGTAAACTTTTCGCATTAATTCACTCAAACATAAAATTCTAAAATGCCACCACTTTTTTGGGTCTCCCAATAGAAGGAAATTCTTTGTCATCCTCTTCATTCCTAATCTTTTTGATTCTGGAAATATTCAGCTGCAATATAAGTCCTTTAGATTCAGATGAAACATTATATAAATTCTCTTACATTGAATATGTTCGCTACCGTCTGACGTATTGTGGATTTTAGAATATCAGGATATAACTATTTGAATGAGCGGACCTGAATTCTAAATAGCACTTCCTTAAACCCTGTCTCTTTTTTCAATCACTTTCGCCATTTTCGTAATAAAAATTGATATTAGTTGTATCAACGGCGTTATGACATTAACGACATTTCATGAGTGCCAACATTACTCCGTTCTAGTTACAAACACTTGAGAAAATTATTTCATGGCCAACCGACTGCTAAAAAAAATGTGAATGGAGTAAAGGTTGTTGTATGAGCTGTTCAGTGCCAGTACTATCGTGTGTTAAAATAATTTGTAATTGATTATAATTGATGATAATATTGGGGAGTTTTCCTGTTTGTATCCAGAACTGTGAATAAATACATAAATAAAGAGTCAAGCCACTGGGGAGGCAGTTGCCCCCATGTCTTCAACCATCGACGCCCATGGGAGGACCTCCACCGTTACACATAAAGTTACCAGACTTTTCCATATTTCACTTGACCCCGAGCCTGTCGATGTTTTCGTGGAGAGGATGGAATTCTAGCCACTCTGCACACCGCGCAATAACTCGAAAACATGTTAACGGCTGGTACTGAATTGACCAGCAAAAAGAATCGAACCCGGAATGTCAAGTTCACTCGTTATATTTCCCTTTCGCCATGAAATATGCGAACCGCAGTCCTAGTTGCGATTGGTTATTGTTAGGGGCTTTGCACGGACCGAACCGAGGCCGTGACGCGTTTTGCGGACGCAGAACATTCTCTGTATATTCCCGATAAATCATGAGATATGAAACTAATTTGAGCGATTTAATGCGATGCGGGGGTAGCCGCATACGAGGATCTCGCTCGAGATAGACTTTGCAGGATCGTTAGATGTTTGAGAATATCCGAAATATTGCCACTCTTTTCTCTCCACCAATTATGTAACGGGTTTTCCTTCCATGACTTAATTCTCGGGAGAAAGCTATTCTTTCAGAAAAGGGGAAATTGACAAACTCTTTTAAGTACCTACCCCAAGTAATCGGAAACAGAGTCTGGGGTGATTTAAGGTGCTAGCCATAACAATAATTCAAAACCAAGTTCATTACACAGGCCAACACACATTTTGGTGCTTTGTTTACTGTTCCTGAGTAATTTTTGGATGCAGAATGTAAAAAAGTTCTCAGATTTTGTCTATCAGATCTAGTTTTTGAGATTTTTCAAAAAAATTGTGTATATAATTCACGTTATAACTGTTATAATATATAATATTACTATTGACAGTTAGAAAAAACAAAGACACATGGATTTAAGTATTTATTGCAAAAACTTAATTTACATAATTACATTAGTCACTAATCACATAAAAATTTTCTTTTATTCGATTTTCTAGAATGGAGTTTACTAGGGCAGTCTCGCTGAAGGCTCCAGCAGTAGTCCGCCATCATGTGGCTATCCCATCGTCCTTGATAACGATCTTCCATAGTTTTAATATCCTGATGGAATCTTTCCCCCTGTTCTTCACTACAATCACCTAAGTTTTCTGGAAAACGATCTAGATGGCTGTGGAGGTAGTGAACTTTTATACTCATGTTACAGCCGAGAATATTAAAATTTGAAAGCATAGTTTCCACTAATTCTACGTAATTCTCTGCTTTATGATTGCCAAGAAAATTTTGTACTACTTGAACAAATGAACTCCAAGCGTTAGATTCAGTCTCGTTCATTGATGTGGTGAATTGTGGATCTTTAACAAGTTGCCTTATTCGAGGACCATCAAATATACCAGCTTTTAGTTTTTCCGTGCTAATGCCAGGAAATTTACGTGACAAATACCCAAAACAATTTCCATCTCGATTTAAAGCCTTCACAAATTGCTTTATTAGGCCTAGCTTGATATGCAAGGGCGGAAGTAAGATTTTTTCTCTTGAAACCAAAGGTTCGTTGATCACGTTTTGTATTCCTTGAATCATGACATCTCTTGAAGGCCAATTTTTGTTAACCCAGTGCTCATTTTTAGCTCTGCCTTCCCAAGAGCACAAAAAACAAGGATATTTTGTATAACCACTCTGCTGTCCAAGGAGGAAGTTAATCATTTTTAAATCAACACAAATTGACCACTGATGTTCTTCGTATTTAATTTTTCTCAAAACTAATGCTATTGTTTAATATTCTCCCTTCATGGTAGTAGAATGACCAATAGGAATTGAGCCATATTTGTTACCGTTATGTAAAAGAACACATTTTAAACTACGTTTTGAACTGTCAATAAAAAGGCGCCAATCATCTGGAGTGTATTCAGGCAAAAAAAACTAGAGCTGATAGAAAAAATCTGGTGGCATTTTTGGAATCAGCACATAAAAACATCAAAAATCAGATGTTAGATTTTCGGCACAAAATTTTTTTTTCATTTTGTTGGCCTGTGTTATGTAACGGGTTTTCCTTCCATGACTTAATTCTCTGGAGAAAGCTATTCTTTCAGAAAGGGGAAATTGACAAACTCTTTCAAGTACCTACCCCAAGTAGTCGGAAACAGAGTCTGGGGTGATTTAAGGTGTTAGCCATAACAATAATTCAAAACCCAGTTCATTATTGATCCAACTATACTTAACCATACAAGGACAATGTCAAGAAATATACAGATGATGGCCAAGCTTAAAATCGGAAAATAAAATTGACGGAGGACGATGAATCAAAATTAATACAGTGAAATGTCCTTCTGAGACTATAGGCGGGTTCAGCACAAAATGTTTGAATGTTTTTCTGGCGGACAACATGTACCTATATTCCTGTAATTAGAGAAGGAAACGCTTGAAACATGTAAGTATTCATTCGGACAGTTGAACCAATTCTCACGGAAGGTTAAACTTTTTCCAAAGTCCGTTTTCCTGCCTCAAAATGGCCATATTACGGTATGCTCAACTGCATTCCTCTTCATAATCATGCAGATGATGAACGAGATTCATCACCAAATATATGAATTATAATTATGGATTTTATTATTCATGATACGATTCAGAATCCGATAAGGACGGATTAAATCATACGCGTTGACGTCCTGAATATATTAAAATAATAACGGGATGTCGCATTGCTCCGGCCGATCTCGGAAGATATATTTCCCTAACAAGATCCAGTGGCAGTAAATACGATTTTTCCGTCGCAGATAACGACGTTTATTTCATTATGTGTTTGCGTATCTTTTTAACTGCCCCGTAATGGAGTAGAAGAGTCGTTTTTCTTTTGTGGCGTCCGAACGGAGAAAACTGTACTCGGGTCAACTCAATTATGGACCGTTCATTTTCGAGAGATGGTACAAAGCAAAGTTGCATTCATTTGTCTGCAATCGATAATGTGAAGGAGAAAATGCTTCTTCCTGTATAAATATGTGCAATTGCCGTTCATTAGGCACAGGAGAAATGCTTTGCTGAGAATGAATTTTTATGTCGATACACTGGGTGTTTACTGAAGATGCGACAAAATGATTTTTTGATACATCGTGAGCATTCCTTTTTAGATGAGGGGTGTCAATTACGGTCTACAAACTTTCTTGCGTTCATTTTGCTGTTATATCGAGAATCGAATGAAAAATCTGAAATTTGTGACCTTCAACCTCGGATAACAAGCCAGGAAAATGAGGGATTTTTGACATTGTATTTGTAGTAACGTAATGATGACCTGTACCAATCTAATAGTTGGGGAGCCCAAGAGGAAAATTCAGGATTTACTGGAGCATGTCAGAATAATATGAGGGGAGATACCTTGGACCCTGTAGAGTACTTCTAACAAGAATTAGAACCGTATATAGGGAGAATTGTCTTGGACAGCCTGTCAGAATATAAAAAAAAAAGATTCTTGTACATACTCGAGCGTGTCAGATTGATATATATGTGGTTAATTGCACGTTGAAAAGTATATATTCTCTTAATCTGACTATTTAAGCGTAACGAAAAAGTGTGGCAAAACTTGCAAAAAAAAGTCACGTGTACATTCTCGAACGCGGTGGCGTTTTTCTTATTTTGAAGCTAATGATTCAAGAATAACGGAAACAATATAACCTGACAGTTTTAGCAAGCCGAAACAATAAAAATTGGCCATAAACGTCACGAAAATCAGTTTTTTTGAATTATCTCCTCCCCTGGGCTTCAATTTTTTTGCATTCATTTTAAAAGTTGTAGAACATAACATTTTCTACAAATTTTGTCCGAACCAATTTTTTCTACGTTTGAACGTTTTCGAGATATATAGCGATGAATGTACATTAGACAGGTTTTCTACATTGACCTTGCCCTTTCGCATGTGTGGCTGAGCTCCTCGCCTTTATCGCCCTCTTACTCGAGAACGGTTAAGAGTATGTAAAATTGCCCCTCCACGCAAACTGTCAAATTAGCATGAATTTATAATCAGAAACACGTAGGGCATATACAGTATCTTAATCTGACACGCTTGAGTATCTACACCTGACGACTTTTTTTACATCTTTGAGACCCTGCAGACGCTTTCCCCGCCGCTGAAATCATAAAACCTTTTTTTCTTTCTACCATCTAATCTTCAAAATCCACTAGGTCTCCACGACGCTCGAGTAAATCCCTATTTAGCATCGTCGGCTCCCCAACTATGAGTTTTTTTGAATTATCTCCTCTCCTGGGCTTCAAACTGTTTTCGTATTCATTATAAAAGTGGTAGGGCATAACATTTTCTACAAATTTTGTCTGAAGCAATTTTGTCTACGTTTAAACCTTTGTACGATGAATGTACATTAGACTGGGTTTCTACATTGACCTTGGCCTTTTGCTTGTGTGGCTAATCTCCCCACACTTATCACCCTCTAGCTCGAAAACGGTGAAGGGTATGAAAAATTGCTTCAGACAAAAGTTGTATAGAATTTTATTATCTACAACATTCATGATGAATACAGAAACGATTAGAGGTACATGAAGGGAGATATTCAAAAAAAATGCCTTGTTTTCATCTTCAAACTGTCAGATTAAGAAAACCCCCCTTGATTATTGTCAGATTAATGGTTCGTCACGTCTGCAACACCGAGATTAACCATCTGTATGAAAATCTGACACGCTCGAGTATGTACAAGTAACGATTTTTTTTGCATTTTCAAAGGACCGCTGTGATCTTGCGTCTCGTCCTAATTGTCAGTCTCTTGGAAAGTAGCTTTCTTTGGTTCTAATTAACATATCCTCTAATAAATCTTACACGCTATAAAAAAAAAATTATGTCACCATTTTCAACGCTTCCATACGGCCAGACCCACCAAGCAAATTGTCAGATTAGCATGAATTTATAATCAGAGACGCGTAGAGCATATACAGTATCTTAATATGGCACACTCGAGCATGTACACTTGACGATTTTTTTCACATCCTTGAAAACCTGCAGACGCTTTTCCCACCGTTGAAAGTGCATACATTATATAACCTTTTTTTCTTTCTACCATCTAATCTTCAAAATCCACGTGGTCTCCACGACGCTCGAGTAAATCCCTATATCTTGTTGGGAATCAATGCAAACTGAAATTGATATTTCGTCTGCAGTAAACATCTGTCTAGTCGTAACATGGCCATGAAAATTCTCAATTGGGAAACACCAAAATGGCGTTTCTCACTAAAAACGATCAACGGGAATTCACGATGAATATTCATCGCGCCTAACTCTTTCTCCACATGTCTACGGGCATAGCGATAGCTCTGTACTATCTCTCTAACATCTTCATTCCTGGGATGCACACAGAACGAAATCCATTATGACTACCGCATCTCGTTCACTCAATAAGGAAATTTGCTTTCGCTTTTTTCCGACATGGCTGTGTATGGTCTCATGTTCATTATCTTGAAAGATCAATGTGGTGAGTTCAATTATGCGGTTTCGCTGCTTGGAACTGGATTCAATTCGAATTCTTCAGACTGGCGTAATGAATAAGTTCAAAGCTCATCTTTCATAATGCTTACACTAACCGAGTCCATTTCTATTTACACAATTCGATGTTTCATTGGCAATTATTTCTTTGAAGCGGTAATAGGAGAAGAAGAAACGACTCGTACCTAACAAATTGAACTGTTCGAAGAGCATTCCGATTAATTATTGAAAGCGAGAAGGATACCAGGAAAAAAAAATTGATGGATGTTGGGTTATTCTCTTTTCTATGACCACAGGAAAAGATCACACGGTGTAAGACCACACGTTTTTGGTGAAATATATGTTCGGTATTGAGGGCTAATGAGCTCATCATGATAAGCATGCTTCATAATAGGTAGGGTTTCAGGTTTGTGGATTTATCTGCAACAAATGACACAGAGTATGGAAGGTTGGTTTGATTTTAAAACTTTATACACACCTGAAGTGTGGAAAGAAGGTTCCATTATTAGAAAACATGCTGACAGATAGAAGGTTTCGTGTTTTTCGGATGATTATAGTAGGTATTAATTTCAAAACTTTGAATAACGGTCTTCCACAAGGGTCAGTTTTAGCGCATTTTCTTTTCAATTTATATCAGTGTGATATGCATACGACTTCTTCTGAGAAATTTTTTACGCTGATGATATTGCCCTCGCATTTCGTAATTCTGATTTTAGATGTATAGAGAATAATCTATCTATAGATGTAGAAATTTTGAGGAATTACTTTTTCGATTGGCGTTTGCGTCCTAACCCAAATAAAACTGAGGTTTCGTACTTCCATTCGGTAATTTTCTTTTGGAACATAACTTCAATCCAGAATATCTTGGTGTTTAGCTGGATTTCTCGCTGAATTTCAAAGTTCATTCGGAAAATTTGCGTAAGATAGCTGGTACTTCATGGGGTGCTGATACAACTGCTCTTCGAAAGGCAGCCCTATCTTTATTTTTTTTGGCTACTGAATATTGTTGCCCGGTTTGGGTTAATAGTGCTCATGAGCAAAAAATTGATGCAGAGCTGTATCTATCTATGGGAATTATAACTGGAGCTATTAGATCTTTACCTATTCAATAGTTTCCAGTTTTTTTAAACATTGTACCGCCTCATATTCCTAGACGTCTGTCTACAGTTATAAATTCTTAGAACAAACTTCTCGCCTTTCCCGACTCATTTCTAATACTGTCCTATATTCCACAAAATACGATTCTACAATGTCGCGTAAACCCTTATGGTCCAAGTCTTTCCTTAATCCGAATGTAAGGGGACATGTGTTCCATGTCACTCCATCCAGCTGAAATAGAACCCGAACAGAGTTAAGTGGAAATCCTGTCACATTTTCAACATTGTTAATCAACTCTGGGATTCTTTTCTTTGGTCGATCACTTTTTTCCTTGAACACTATCTGTTTAACCCAAAAAGCTTGCTCAACAATTCACAATTCAAAAAGATACTCTAGTTAACGACTAATTTTTTTGAGCTACGTTAGGTTAGGTTAGGTTAGGTTAGATTCAAAAAGATAAAGTTATCCACCTTCAAAATTCCATGGCCTGGTTAACGCCTAATTTATTTGAGCTACGTTAGGTTAGGTTAGGTTAGATTCAAAAAGTTAAGGTTATCCACCTTCAAAATTCCATAGCCTGGTAAACGACGGATATTTTGAGCTACGTTAGGATTTAAAGAAAGGACGCTGTAGCAGACCAATTATCTGATCTAAGTAAATAATAAAAAAACATCTATTATACAATTCCCTTGGTAGATGAATATCTATATTCTCCTAATATTTATATTTCACTCCAATATGAAGTGTTTAAGGTCAATTCTATCTCCACGTTCACCCACAATCACAGTTAAACGTCTTGGTTGAAGTCATCATCCCAATCCAATTTCACAGTACTTTTTTTCGATTGTTTGAGGCCCTATTTAACGATTCGACGGACGTTTTTCTCTGAGTCCTCCAATCATTCATGGATGGTTGGACTAACAACAGACTTCATCATTCACTCATAAAAAATATCGTCATCAAATCACAGTTGCGCGCTGAGCAAGCTTCATTACGTTTAATTCATCCAGTGGACATTCGTACAGTTTCTGCCACACAGCACTCAATTTCAATATGATTTTTCACTGACCTCGGCAATTTTTCATATCATACATGGCAGGTTGAATGCAATTGTGTTATTCGGTGTACTGTGATACCGATCCTTCATTAATTCTAATTATCAGTAGGTACAATACTTGGGGTGGGTTTCACAAAACTTTGATTGCCCGATCACCTGCTAGAGAGTTATTTTTTTTTAAATTTTTGAACATACAAGATCACTCGGAAATGTCGAGCAATAATTCTGAGGATGAGAGAAGGGTGCTGGGTGCTACAACCCTCTGAAAGGGCCTAGCAATAGTCGGTTTTTCCTACAATTTTCCTATTATCCAGAATATTTATATGTTTTTGTCACTGCTTTTTTTTTATCGAAAGTACCATCAACCCCGTTTCCTCATATTTTGTGTTCAATAAATTATTATATTTTCCCATCGAATTTTAATGTTATTTTCATTACATGATTTCACTTATGCTTCAGTGTTATTTGAGCTTATTCTCAATTTTGGACGATGTGAAATTTGCCCTTTAACGTTAGGAGGATAAAATTTAAATTCACAGACTCTTATTGAAGCCATGCTTTACTTTTTTCTTTCTAATATTGACTTAAAAATTTGACAAAGTATTCACGAAAACATCTTGATTTTTATTTGAGTATTCATCAAAAAATTCCTCATTTCAAATGGGACCTCTTTTTTAACCGAATTACAGAGTGTCTGTAAACAAATACGAAGGACTTAGGGAGATGATTTGTCGATGAAAATAAGCAGGGGTAGTTCCTATAATTTTATTTCGAAATCGACCTCCCTTCCAAGATAAACCTTTGAAAGGTCCCTTCCAAGATGAACCCTTAACAGGCGATGTTTTTTTACGGGTTCTCAAAAACACATAATATGGAGTACAAACTACATGTTAGTCACACAATTTTTTTAGATCTCATAACTTTATTATTAGGGGTTGAAAATAACAACCCTTTATAATTTTCCTCAAAAATTGTTTCGTGGGATAGATTTTCAAAAAATAAAATTCTCTTATGGTTTTCCATTCGATTCTGGAGAAAAAAAGTGTCTTGCTAACTTTCGATACAATCGATACTTTTCTCGGAATAAATAAAAACATACAAGCAGTTCTGATCACTGTTCATTTCATTCCATCGTATAAGTCTTGGATAGCATGACCACCTCCCACTAAAATACATGTTGTTATTTTCAACCCCTAATAATAAAGCTATGAGATCTGAAAAAACTGTTTGAGTAACATCTACTTAGTGCTTCATATACTGTATAGTTTTATGACTTATTGTTTTTCAGAACCCGTAAAAACAAATTGAAACTGTCAACTCGACATCACCTTCCAAAGGCTGTAACTTGGAAGGGAGGTCGATTTCGAAAAAAATTTATAGGAACTACCCCTGCTTATTTTTATCGAAGAATCATCTTCCTAAGTCCTTCGCATTTGTTTACAGACAACCAGTGTAATTCTGTTGATAAAAACACTGAAATGGAACATAATGTCCCATCAACTGAATGTCTTACAACAGTAATATCGAAATAGCAAGAACCCAACTGAAACAATCATTCTTCACCCTTTAATATCCTCCGGCTTGGGTAAAATACCATAATCTAAAACCAAAATTGCTTTCTTGTCGCCTCAGAGAAACGGGAGAAAAATCAATTATCTCAAACATTTACTCCGACAAAATACGCCCTCAATATTTCTCTCAGCACGGAGTGCCAGCCTCCCTCTCGAAGCCGCCCTCGACGGACCACCTGCAATCCTAACCAACCCCGAAACTCATCTTGTCCAACAAGTAATCTCAATCTCAAGTTTCACCACATCCATTATGATGAAAATTGAAGTTAATCAAAATATCGGGGTTGATGAAGTTTGCCGAACGGATCCGTAGATGACTACAGGAACTGGGGCGTGAATCTTCCGCCCGGCAAGCCGAACGCGTTCTCATCTTGTCGGGGCAGATCCTCGGATTTTGTCGAGTCGTAAAATTGGATGGGGGCCGGGGAAATTTCCCGAAAAACTGGGATATTCGTCTGATTTAATTCGATGTTGTTCTTGATGAGAACATTCATTACTTACGATTATGAATCACCGCATTAAATGTATACGCCATTCCATAGGAAGAAGGAAGATATATTGAAGGTGAAATAAAGGAATCCTCATTTTCGATTTTTTTTAATACGGCTTTTGAAGTCCTTTAGATCAACGCCCTCCGAAAAAGCGTCCACTTGCAGAGAGTTGCAGAGTCTGGACGTTTCAGGTAGAAAAGTGCGGTCATATCGAGGCGTTCTAGAAGTCCGAAGCTCGACTACACAGAGTGTCCCACGACTCAGACAGGAAATGTTTCGGAACAGAAACAAAAAGTAGTAGTTAATTGTAATTTTGTGGTTTTAACATAGGGCTTCGGCCCTTGGACTCTTCTCACGACATAGAGGTCGATCTGAGAAACAAAAACTCTTCATCTGTACTCGACGGGTAGGAAGAGCATTACAATTGAATTATTAACACCTCCGTCGACTGCAACAGTTTCAATCTTGAAGAACGTTGATGTATTCACATTTATCGTTTGTTCTATATCTGATTCAGATATCTCGGTTACTGTTCGATTATAGAGGCAATCAAGAGAACAGTTATCTAAACCTACAATCATTAATTTCGATTGTTCGAACCGTTCAGTCACATTGATTTTAATATTCGTAAAAATTCCATCCGTTCGATTTGCAATTGTGACTGTCGAGCGCCGCAGAGGAAGTAGGTTTCTTAAGCTTCCGATCGAAAATGAATTATGTAATTTGCGGTATAATGACAGGGTTGGACTCGTCATATGCCTTGGTGTGATATTGGACAGTGAACTACTGTGAAACAGACGCGTTGTGGCCCAAATGGATGAATAAGACCAACGTAATCGTATGGTCAACTCGAAGAGTGCTTGGCAATGGAAAGGGTTACACATTATACACTGGTTGTTTAATCTAGCTGGTGTGCAAACTTCATCGAGTAGTCTGTTTGATAGTTCTACTCTGTTGAAGCTGCAACACGATGACTTAAAAATCGTCGAACACTCTACAGAAAGCAAAATGCAAACCTTTGCCTGAGAGATAACAGAACGAGGTCCATCATACGTCGACGAATCTGCGTCGAACAACTGGTGGACTTCCGGAAGGATGTTTCCTGAGACAAAGTAATTCCAACAAGAAACTGCATGATGTCTCACTAGCTTTGCCACACATGAAATCATC
Source organism: Coccinella septempunctata (assembly GCF_907165205.1). Lineage (NCBI taxonomy): Eukaryota > Metazoa > Arthropoda > Insecta > Coleoptera > Coccinellidae > Coccinella > Coccinella septempunctata. The sequence continues at coordinate 23,167,194 of NC_058196.1, forward strand.
CGGTACATCACCGGGAGATGCCAGAATTTTGCGGGCACGAAGTACAAGAATAGACATGATAATGTTGCCAAGATGTCAAAACAGGAAATGGCTATAAAAAACCCACTTCTATGGTCAGAAGAGGTTCCTTATTACAAGATTCCGTACAGAAAAATGATCTATAGGTATCCCACGTTCCTCACAGACTGGGAAATAACTCACAATAGACCTGAGCTCATATTGCTGAATGAGACAACAGAACTGGCTACTTCGAAATAACAACAATCAACTTGATACGCGTATTGAATATATTGCGAAATACAAAGATAGAGAAACGAACAAGAGGAATATGGAAGCTGAAAAATCATCTAAACGAAAATATCTATAGAGTCATTCAGAAAGAGGTACTGCTAGGGACGGCCAGAACGGAACGCAAGTGCATGGAAAATGCAGAAGAACATCCCCCAGTATTCGGATGGGCTAGCAGCTGAGGCCTCTATGGAAACAGATTGTAGAACGTTTACTAAAGGCTGTAAAACAGCGGAATATTTCGTCATCAGGACTAGGCAGAGAATAAAGGCACCTTTTAAAACAGCGACGAGGAGCTGGCAGTCATTTTTTCGTGTGGCATTATTTCCATGTCAAGATGAAGAGGCCATAGTCTCCATTATAAAACGGAAATGTTCTTTGAACACTCCGATCATCTTGTTTCGCAGGTGGTACCCATAATTAACTAGCACCACATTGTGATTTTCGTGTTTTATGCTATTATTTCATGAGTTTTTAAAAGATACTTTATAATGAACGTGTATTTTTCTGACAAAAATGCACTTTCATTTTAAAATACTCTTTTAGTTTCATTTTAAGTAATTTTATTTTGAATTAATTTTGGAGAGAAATATTTTCAGTCCAATTCAGGATTTCGACATCGTTCGGAACTGTAAACATTCCGCACCGTTTTTATCCTGTTTTCAGTTCTGAAAAACGATGTCGCACCGTATAAAACATCCTGAATTGAAAGATAACCGTGTTTTTTGTTCGCTACCACATCGAAATTAAGACGTCTTCAACGACGCAAATATTACCGAATTTTGACAGTCGGGGCACATCTGATTTCCGCACCCCCCTTGTGTGTATAAAATCAGATGTTCCCCCGCAGGTCACTTACTTACGCTTGACTTGTTAATTCACTTGCTTACGTACGAACCGAATTATCGCTCCGTGTCGACTTAATGCTCTTAGAAGATTTTTTTTCGTTTTTTTCTTTGCACAATTCAGAGTAGAATTTTATTTTTTCCTTCGTCACTTTTATTCGATGATTTTGGAATTTCCGTGTGCAAGTGCCTGTACCGAAACCATAGGTAAGACAACACTCCGCTTTTTTTATATCATTGGAACTTCAGTCTTCCTTCATCCCTTACTACCCCGGTTCAAGTTCCACTCCTACTGCTGAAGCACTCCGCTGGCGTGGATACTCAGGGGGTGCGGAACGCACTTCGGAGTGGCAAGCCCTCCTTCTTTCCTCGTTTGTCCGACGCTCGCCGCTGCTGTTATCGAAGAACCCCGCTGGCGTGGATACTCAGGGGGTGAATAACGCACCTAGGGGTGAGCCATTGTGAATCTGTGCCGTCTTGTTTCATTCCCTAAACTGGCCGAGGTCCGATACCTGTCCGTTAAGTGTGCGTCTTAGGTTCTGGCTGGCAAACACATCCGTAAACCCCGTCTCACTTTTGAGATCGGATCCTGTTGCATTCCGTCCGTTTTGCCCTGTAAATTCATTGATCTCGAGTCTTTCACTGAACGAATTTTATAATAGTGCCATTTGTGTCCTTGTACGAGTCGACAAATATAATTTGTGTACGTTGATTTTGACTTTCACTGGTTGTCGCTAACATCTCAGACACCGAGGAACCTTGTCTTCGGCTCGTAGCCAGCAGGGTAGGTTTCCTTTTATCCGTAAGAATAATAATAATATATTTCAATCCTTTCAGACATTTGAAAAAAATGTATAGGACACGTACAAGAAGAATATAACTCGATAGATCGAGAGAAAAATAAACTAATCAATCAAAATTTATACAAAAAAAATTCAGGTATGCTATAGAAACATTTATCAAGCAGTAATGATTTAACATGATTTTTGAATTGCCTATCGTTCATAATTCTATAAGAGTTGGGCAATTTATTATAAAGTTTGATGCCTGTGAATGATGGTGACAATTCATACTTGGCAGTATTATGTTTTGGTATGCACAGTATTTCCTTATGTCTCGTCTCATATTCATGGAAGTCGGAACACTTATTCAAATGATTCAAATTAGAACGTATATATAAAAGACACTGTAAGATGTAAATACAGGGGAAAGTCAAAATCTTATGTTCCTTGAAAACTGGTCTACATGAATCCTGAGGTCTTAAGTTGAAAATAGGTCGGATTGTTTTTTCTGGGCCCTGAACGCCCTAATGGTATTTGTTGAGTTACCCCGTAACACAACATTATAACTCAAATGGCTGTAAACCATACTGTAATAAATACCCAGCAAAGCATCAGCTGGAAGTGCACTCTTTAGTCGCAATATTGCATAGTATGAACTGTTGATTTTTTTACAAATGTGATCGATATGATCATGCCATCTCTCTCGAGCTGGCGCTCGAGTACCGTTACAACTTGTGAGCTCTAGAGGGGCAGCTGCAGCACTCCTGAGGACACCCATGGACATTGTGGACTTAGTCGACACTTGCTTCATATTCGACAAATTCTCGACGGGTCGAGGTAAACAATAAAAGTCGACGCCCAACTCTTCCACAAGAAAGCGTTCCAAAAACATAGACGGAATATGTGGAATGTTGAATCTACTTCCTCCGAATCAGCTTTCGTGATAATTCTTCTTGGTCTACGAGCTCCAAAGCAGCTGGAGCTTGTTAACAAGGTGTTACCGCGTCCGCGACACCGAATTCCGCAAATTTATCCTCGGCCGACCGCGGTCCTATCCTCCCATTCACGCGAAATCTCCAAGAACTCCACACAAAGACCCTCCCTTCCGGTTGTCGCGACTCCCGTCGCCTAAAATAAATCCCGTCCGACACCCACAAGTCCATCTGGCACGGGCAGATCGAACAGATAAAGCGATCGGCCGTAAAACTCCGCGTCCCGTACGACACGGCCGGTGTGGGCGGGGTGCCGCGACTCCGGTGACATACGGTGAGACGATCCGATCCGGGCGGCAAGAAAAAAACCGGAATAGTAACGCGAGATTCCAATATAAGCATACAATGACGCAATACTTTATTCGGAAGTACGGGCGCACCGTTACGGTCCTGCTTTTTTAATCCTGTCGCCGGGCACGTTTATGCAAATCCGCTGTCGATGTCGTGGCCAGTCGTCGGAATCGGGTGGGGGGAAGGGGGACGACAATAATGCCGTACGTCGTTAATTGATTGAGGGTGCAACCCATTTATGCCTTTTTAACGTGGTCGATTGTGGGATTGTAGTATTGGAATTTGTCGTTGCGCCGATGACGCTCGTCGTGGTACACTGGGAGGTGTGGGTGAGGCGTCTATGAATGGCCTTTGTGGTATTGGAATAGTAAGATGAATCGTAGAACGAACAGAATAAACAGAAATCATCAGCCCATTTCGAGAGTAATCTTCGATCGAGTGTTATCCGTGTAAAACGCAACTAAACACCGTATTATGCCTATTTCCCTCCTCTTATAAACTGACAGGAAAGAAGCCATCGCATTACATGATTCTAACTCCTTGATTTGCGATTTTTCAACCGACCACTACTTAAGGAAAGTTCGTTGAAAAAATATGCTATAAGTGTATCCATTTAGCCTAATATCCGGCTGGCAGGTTACTAGGTTCATCTATTATTCGATCATGAATGGCAGGATATATTTTTGGCGCGATGCCTATCGAAATCTTGCCGCAACCTTTTTAATTCGAATGAAATTATCATCTATATTATGATTTGTCCCGAAGGTAAGGCATTTAGAAGGTAAAAGACATTAAAATCAACCATTTTACCAAAAATTATCTGAATAAAATATTCAAGATGGCCGAGCTAAAACCTCTAGCATGTCCATAAAATCGGAAACAAGAAACAAAACGAAAACATGGCTCGACAATGGTTCAGTGCATCGTACATCCGATTCTATCTTATTAGTTGAATCAAACTGTTGTTGAAAACAGTGTATAAAATTGAGGCAGTTTATTGAAAGTGCCTATGGTGACCAAGTGCTGTTATTGTTACCCTATTTTATCCCATTTTTGCTACGGTTGTTGGAAGGGTTCGATCAGGAAGAAGATTTCGATGACCATTGAAAAAAAATTAAATTGAGAATAATTTAGACTAATCTTATTGGTGAGATTTCGAAGTAAAGTTCATTTTCTTTACTCTTGCTCCTGAGTATTTTTCGATCAGTTGGTTTCGAAATGAAACATTTCATGGAATGGTTCAAGTTGCTGAATAATGAGAAAAATTCGGCAATCCTAAGTTTTCATATTCATTACCACGTAGAAATCGAGAGGGACGATAGCCCTTAGTTTTTTCCCATTTCTTTGCGATAATTCAGATAACAAATGATCTAAGGTCGTTTAAGGATCTATTTCAGTTAAATTTTTAATTTTTTTTAACTTTGTCTTTTCGAAAGTTTTGTATAGGTGATTTTTGGTGAAACGCTTCATTTTGACCAGTTCTAACTTCTGTTGAAAAAGCTTTATTTTTAAATACACCGTGTATATAAATGCAGCCATATCCTATATAAAAGCGATCAGCATGCAAGTACTTAATACTTGAATCACAACAGACAGAAGCAGAACTAGAAAATTACCTCTACCAATGACATTATAGGTCATCTTCCCTATTCTCTCTATAATTTCGTTTTTCACAATCTCCGTCGATTGAAAAGGTTAGTTCTATTAAATTATCTCGGAATCTATATCCATTGTTCAAGAGTTGATGTTGAACTATCACCTGCCAGAGTCAGTCCCCTGCCCCTTCACCATTTTGCTTCCATAATGTAGTTATGAATATTCCCAATATGAATTACTGTTCCAAAGAAGGAGTAAATATCATTGATAACTTTGCGATAAGAGAAGCTGAGTTATTTTTTCGGTGAACGAATTGCTTAATTTGAAGTAGTAATTGTTTCTTGCAAGCGATATGAGCGAACAGTTAGCAGAATTAAAAGATTAAAATGACAAAGGATTTAAACAAAGCTACGCAGGGTAAACATTATTGATGAAAAACTATAGGTTCTCCCACTTCTCTCCCTAACTGAAAATTTCCATCATCTCGATACTTAACTTGAATTTAAGAAGAAAAAATGGGAGAAGTAAACAAGTTCTCGACTATGTACACCGGACGATTTTTTTTAAATTTTCGAGAACCTGCAGACGCTTTCCCCACCGCTGAAAGTGCATACTTCATAACACCTTTTCTTCTTTCTACCACCTAATCTTCAAAATCCACTAGATGTCCATGACGTTAGTAAATCCTGATAAAGCATCGTCGGCTTCCCAACTATAGTGACAGAATAGCCATTAAAAGTCAACGCAAAAATGCTTTGAACGAGAATCTTTTTTGATTGTAATTATATTTGAATATTTCGCAAAAAAGTGATGAACAACGAGACTACAAGACTCTCGCACGAGACGAGATTTAATGTATTCTCAGGGAAACAAGATTCCAGTCGTTGGTCTCCTGGGAATTACTGTTCCCTTTGGATTTCACTATACAGTGCTTTCCCCGGCGCTGAAAGTGCATACTTCATAGCACCTTTTCTTCTTTCTACCACCTAATCTTCAAAATCCACTAGGTGTCCATGACGTTCGAGTAAATCCTGATAAAGCATCGTCGGCTTCCCAACTATAGTGACAGAATAGCCATTAAAAGTCAACGCAAAAATGCATTTAACGAGAATCTTTTTTGATTATAATTATATTTGAATATTTCGCAAAAAAGTGATGAACAACGAGACTACAAGACTCTCGCACGAGACGAGATTTAATGTATTCTCAGGGAAACGAGACTCCAATCGTTGGTCTCGTGGGAATCAATGTTCCTTTTGGATTTCACTAATTTTTCAGACAAATTTGATGTAATCCTACTTTACGTGATTGTTAGGAATAACTGCTACTACATAGCGTCCTGAGCTTGGTGGTTAAAAGCGTCGGCTCAGTACTACGGCAACCTCAGGGTACTGAGTTCGATCCCGGGATAGATAAGGAATTTTCTAGTCCATACGGCTACGGGCCACCATTCACTGTTTGGGTTCAAATTAACAGTGCTTTGCCTAAGGTAGCGTAAGGACACAAAGCCTACACAGAACACAACTGATTCTCCGAACTCCTACAAGCCACAGAACTTCTCAGGCGTTCTCCGGTACCTATGGAGGATCAGGATAATATGAATATGAAAATGAACTGCGGCCTGCCTCCTCCATCATGAGTTTCTTCTACGGTTCACTCCCACCACGGAAATTGTGTGAATGTCTGAGGAACGTCCCGTAACTGATAGCGACCCGCAATCAACCGCCGACCTAGGAAACCCCAAAACAAACAAATCCCCCATCATTCAGGACTTATCCTTCCGCATCTACCATCGGATATCTCGGGATTAACTCGCTCCAGTGGGTGGCAATTCCTATCCGCAGTTCCTGCACAACCAACCCGTTCGGTTATCGTCCCATCCCGACGGAAGAGATATATCAGCGTTTCAGAGCTTCCACCAGATAACGCGGCGTTATAAATCGCCACGCTCCGCTATAATACGCACTGCTCTTCCGGCCGGGGCCGGGGGGGCTAATTTAATAATACCTGTGATACAGTTTTAATTGTAGGTGTCGAGCGAGGAGAGAGGGCCCAGAAATCTGGAAGGCGGTCCGCGGTCGACGGAACGGTGTCGACGTAACAGTCGGAGATTTTTTTTTCGTGTGGCGTTATCGGGGCATCTTCGCATCAGGTTCGCTCGCAGTTTAAACTCCAGATGTGCAAAGTTGAAAATCCGTCGATCTGGAAATATCGATTAAATTCAAAATACGAGCAATCATCCATTAACTACAGCCATTAATGTTCGATTTCTCTTTAATGCATGATTATGACAGGATGCCAAAAATGGAAGAATTCCTAGATTATTCAAATACTGTCGTAACTTTCATCCGTTCACAACGATCTTCGACGTCTTCTGATTCACAACCTCCCATAGGTTCCCTTCTATCTCCTTCAATCTCACTTCTCTCTCTATTATTACACTGGGCATCCAATCAAGCTCCTGCTTCGTCTCCTATTCTCTGTACGTGGACTGTCAGTTATTCGAGGATCTACTTTCATGTCGAGTGAGGCACAAAATCTCTGTTTCAGTTGGCCATACTTAACCATCATTAGTTGTTATGCTTTTAATTATGGATTCATTCACCCTGTACTCGTTTTTCTGGAGATGATTTTATCCCACAGTATACCATTTAACTACCTTATTGATCTTTTTCTTGAGTTCAGTGTTTTATTTCTTCATCCATGCTCCAGTCATTTATGATCTCCATTGGAAAATATTTGTCTCATTCACATTGTCTTATAACCTTTTTTTTTCCAGTATCAAAACCCGCTAAATCGGGATTTACTGGAGTGTCGTGGAGACCTTGTGGATTTTTAAGATTATATGATAGAAAGAAAAAGACGGTTCTATGAAGTATGCACTTTCAGCGGTGGGGAAAGCGTCTGCAAGTTTTCAAAGATTTAAAAAAATTGTCAGTGGTAGTCATAATCGAGCGTGTCAGTTTAAGATGCTGTATATACCCTACGCGTATCTGATAATAAATTCATGTTAATCTGACAGTTTGCGTAGTAGGACTGGCCGTACGGAAAAGTTGAAAATGGTAAAAAAAATTTCTCATATTTTTAGAAGGTATGATAATTGGACTCACAGGAAGCTACTTCAAACCAGACCTACAATACGGACGTGACGCAAGGTCACAGCGGTCCTCTTAAAAAAAAATGGTTAATCTCGGTGTTGCAGATGTGTTGACCCATTAATCTGATACTAATCAGAAGGGTTTTTTTAATCGGACAGTTTGAAGATGATAACGATCATTTTTTTAAATACCTGCCTTTCTGTACCTCTAATCGTTTCTCTATTTGTTATGAATGTTGTAGATAATAAAATTCTATATAACTTTTGTCTGAAACAATTTTACATACTTTCAACCGTTTTCGAGTTAGAGGGTGCGAGGAGCTTAGCCACAAATGCGAAAAGCCAAGGTCAATGTAGAAACCCAGTCTAATGTACATCCATCGCCGTATATCTCAGAAACGTTCAAACGTAGAAAACATTGCTTCGAACAGAATTTGTAGAGAATGTTATGCTCTACAACTTTATAATGAATGCGAAAACAATTTGAAGCCTAGCAGAGGAGATAATTAAAAAAAAACTTATTTTCGTGACCTTTATTACCATTTTTTATTGTTTCGACTTGCTGAAACTGTCAGATTATATTTTTTCCCTTATTCTTGAATCATTAGCTTCAAAATAAGAAATAAACCACTGCGCCCGAAAATGTACATGTCACTTTTTTTGCAATTTAATTAACCACACATCTTAATCTGACACGCTCGAGTATGTACAATGATCTTTTTTGACATTCTGTTCTAAACAATTTCCCCTATATACATGTCAAATTGGTAGAGTTACTCTACAGGGTCCAAGGTATCTCCCCTTATATTAATCTGACACGATCGAGTAAATCCCAAATTTCCCTCTCTGGCTTCCCAGCTATCAGTCTTACTGATTTTACGATTGGCCTCATCTCTCGTATTACACTATTAAAAGCTAGGACCAGTCTTTCTGTATCTATGTCCTATTAGATATTTTCAGAATAGCCTTATGGGCTATTTGTCTAACTCAAGTGGCCTCTATGAAATGAGTAACATAATTTCTCACCGATTCATCTACGACTAGAATAGATTATTCAAAAATCTACACCTAGACATTAGAAATCGATCCCAGAACTATCGACTAGTTTGTTCATTTCGCGAAATAATTCTAACACGTAACGCTGGTCTCTCCCCATTCAAATGATTTATTTTATGATATGTTTTCTGTCTGGATTTTCTCGAATGGAAGCATTGATGGAACCTTTCCTTGATGGCTGTCGTTGGGGCCAAGATTGCGATATTTGTTTATCATTTGCACGCAGAAACATTTCAGATTTATGTACGTTTTATTGTCTGCAGAATGGCATCGTTCGTGAAATGCTACCTGACTGACGGTGATTGCTTTCCTTTTCATACTTTGCGCGTTAGCCACCTTCACTTATCTAAATGGGTTTTAGCGTACTTTCGTTCAATAATTCATCGCGAAATGAACGAAATATTGGAAGCGTGAGAAATGTTGAAGTCGACGACATACAGACCATTGTGCTTTTAGATGAACGAGAGGCATTTCGTGTGATATATGCGACATTTTGATGTGGCCACAGCAAATCCTGCTTCAAGGGCTACTGACAGGAACAAAAAATGTCAATGTACAAATTGCCTTGAAAAACTGAGAGGAAGAGATCTGTGTTTCGAAGAACACTATACAGGGGGTTTCATAGCTGAAAGTACGAGGTATCCCAAATTCCTTGATTTTAGCTGTTTCTGGTACTTCCAGAGTATCTACCAGAGTACCTACCAGAGTAGCTACTAGCCGGAGACAGAGTTCGCTGATATCTAGGGTGGTAGCGATAACGAAGTAGTCAAAATCAAATTATGTACCAGTTTATCCACCCTTCGGAAACTGATTATATAAACAACGGAAATATGTGTAGGTATGAAATATGAGCGAATCGATCAGCAAACACACATTCGGGAAATTCGATCCGATCACGAGCACTTTACAAAGTTTATACCGGGCACAGTGTAAAATCAAAGGTTGTTCAATAAAATACGCCAACCAGAACTGACGAAATGGATACTAAGGATGACCTCGCGAAGTGAAATGACTTGCTATACGGTATCGGGATGTGATTAAACGAAAAAAACACAACCAGGGCGGATCTACTCGAGACTTTTATTCGCTACCCCAAGGGCTACGCTCCATGAATGATAGCGAAGAAATGGTCTATTTTGAGCGCAACTACGGGATTTTACTAACGACGAGCGGTATCTCTTATTCTCTACCCCAAGGGCTTACGCACCATGACTGATAGAAAATAAGAGATTTCTATTTCAACACTTATGACGCGGGAACGCGAACAGGGGAGTTGACGGGACTTTCTCTTCACTACCCCAAGGGCTTACGCACCATGACTGATAGCGAAGGGAAAAGTCAGACTCGTGAAGCAGGGTAAAGTACGATAAAAGATAACAGAAAGCGATACAGTACAGCAGTGTCAAAGAAGTAACCGGTGTAGGTCTAATAAAGAAACTGAACGGTATATACGGGGACCTACCTCCTTTATTTCAGGCACTCGCGGAAAAAAACTAAAAATAAAAATTAATTTCTAAGAGCACTACCTTCGTAACACAAAATTTATTCTAAATTCGCTGATCGGCTCGTCGGGCACACAATCGCAGAGACAAGAGAAAAGAGAGTAAAGAGCATCAAGTGACAAAAGAGCGTAAAGAGACAAAAGAGACTAAAGAGTAAAAGAGGCCGTCGCGGGAGAAAATCTGCTTTTATAGGCAAATCCCTCCACACGTCAAAAATCTGAAAATTTCGGAATGCGACAAGAGTGAAAAACGTCGTCAGCTCCGGTTTATCGCATATCAACATCAGAAAAACGTCAAAATCTTCAACGGCATGCAAGAAAAACAACGTTAACCACAAATAAACGGTTTATTACATTTATTGTGCCTATCGGAATGAATGTACTGAATATTTGAGAACTAAATATTTTCAAAGGCGGAAATGTGAAATGAAAGGAATGCACTGAAATGAATTCCAATTTTCTCAGAAAACTGGGATTCCTTACAAAGCAATGAGAAAGAGCGTGGAAAGTTTGGAATCATAGCAGTAAATGTTTTGTCCCCGACATCTAAATCATAAACGGTTAACACCTTCAAGACAGATGAAAAATAAACGAAATTTAACTCAGATACATAACACCCACCGATATTGATTCAACAATAATTGTTAGGATGTAAATCGAACAACCAACTATACTCACTCGAAGTATCAACAGGAATATTGTTGGCAGAGTCGATGCTGACCATGGTCAGTGAAGCTATTCCAAGTAATCATATCAGAGTTTCCCACACAGAACTCTGGAAAACCTTATGGAATCAGGTCATGAACCTTCTGCTCGAAACAGAGCAGAGATTCATGACGATATGAAGCATGGAACCAAGTGTGGACATTGAACCACCGTCGCTACCATCGTAATCGTTGACATCTTGCATTATGACGGCATAATCAAGAAGATTACGCCGAAGTTGGACAACTATGCCCCTTTATCTAACTCCAGGGTCCAAACGAGGCAATTCTCGCCGTTTGCCTGGCGCATCCTGCAACAATGTTAGCCAATCTCACATGGAGTTTCAACCACTCGTAAATTAGCTGCAATCTGCAATGACAAGTACTTGGCCGGAGCAATTAAGTCGGAACCATTAATTACTTCCAGTTAACTACGTGACCAGGCCTTCTCTCTCCCGCATTAGTGGAACTTTTTACAGAAGCTTTTCCAATGGAATTTATGTCAAAACTTCCGACCTTCCCGACGGTGAACGGGAAGGGGGAGACCCCTTCCATACCCGCCCCAACGACAGAATTGCGGAGCGGGTGGCTTTCACAACTTTTCCATACTGGGTTCGCTTTTATCTCATTCGAAACAGATACGATGATCAATCATGCCTTAGGTGATCTGCACAAATTTTATGTTCAATTGAGTGCCTACTCAAGAAAGTAATAGATAACGGACCTATTGATAGACCATAAGAGAAAATCGAATCCACACTGTAGCATGCAGTGAACGCGTATGAAAAACGTGATTACATAGATATTGCTGTGGAAAATAACAAAGTGGTTTTTTCCGTTTATTATTGATGGCTTAAGCTTCTATTTGAAGGTGTCATCAAAATCAGCGTAGAGGCATAGCTTTGGGAATGTAATCTCATTTAATGCATCACTTAAAATTCTGTTATAGCTTTCTGATGATGGAATAAAATGGTAGCTGTTTTTGAAGAAACCAAGTCATTTCGATTACTTAATACTGGTTATACGAGGATGTATTGATATCTAGTTAGCCTAGATCAGTTCTATGCATAAAAAAACTGCGTTTCCATAGCAACGAAATTAACTCATTAGAAGTGTCAGTGTGAAGTTTGCGGTCAAAAAAGTACGCAATAAATTGTGAAAGTCGAAAAATTGAAGTATCGAGCCATCATCAAGTACCTGTATTTAAAAGGGTTAAGAGGTAAGCAGATTTACGGCGATATTAATGCTTAATACCCTTGGTGATCGATGTCCCTCGTATGCGACCATGAAAAATTGGACTGCAAGCTTCAAAAGAGGTGAATTTTCCATTGAAGATGATGACCGATCGGGAAGGCCAGTTTCTGTATCAGTCCCCGAAAATATCGATGCAGTTCATGACATGATTTTATCAGACCGTCGAATTGGGCTGAAACGGATATCTGAAGCACTAAATATTTCATACATATAGTTTAAGTCAATTTGTACATGAGAAAAATTGCTGCAAAATGGATCACCAAATGTTTGAATGTTGAATGACCAAAATCGTGCAAGGAAGGGTAGAAGCATCGCGTTCGATCTGTGCTCGATTTGAAAACGATGTAGACTTCTTAAACGGAACTGTTACTATGGATGAGACTTGGGTACATTTCTACGATCCAGAAACAAAGCAACAATCGATGGAATGGCGCCACTCGGTTTGTCCAAGACCTAAGAAGTTTCGTGTCCAAAAATCTGCTGGAAAAGTTCTTGCTTCAGTTTTTTGTGATTGCCATAGAGTAACCATGATTGATTTTTTGGATAAGGGCAGAACAATAACCGGAGATTACTCTTCGACATTACTGACCACTCTACGGGTAAAATATAAAGAGAAAAAACCCGGCAAGCTATCCAGAGGTGTTTTGTTTTTGCAGGACAACGCCCTTGCACATAACTCTCATGTTGCCATGCAAAAAAGTTCGTGCTTAAGGGTTTGAATTACTAGAATACCCCCCTTATTCACCAGATTTGGCTCCATCCGACTATCATCTCTTTCCTCAACCGAAGAAAAGTTTAAGAGGTGTGGAGGTTTGCAGAGCAAGAAGAAACATTTTTTTTTTGAAAGGTCCAGAGATGTGGCGGGTTCGCTGTAATAAATGTATCCAATTAAGAGGAGAATATGTTGAGTAGTAAAATATTTTGACATTGAAATATTGTTTGGTTCTATAGTAGTATTTTTTAATATATCCTCGTATTGTAGGAACATGATAATTTTACCCAGTTCTTACAAAAACGCTATTCAGTCTGAATTGTCTCAGAGGAAAATTCTAATTTTATTTAATTCATCAAATCTATGCTTTCGAATGTCAGAAAGGTGGTTTTGTGTTCCTGAAAGTGATTTCTCCAAGCAAATTACTTTTTCTGTGTTCTATTGTCGTTCAATTTTAACAGCCTGTATGTTTATCCCACAGCAATAGCTTTTCAAGGCATACTTGCTTTCCTAGATATACCCTTAGTGCTTACCTCAATAGTTATGAATCACATTATATTTTATCATTGAATGCTTACTGAAAATGCCTATAGATCTACCTTGTATGTAGCTTTACCTTCACAGGCTGATTCGCCTTATGTGCGTAGTATTCCATAGCTCGGACCTACGGCCCTCGCGATCCGCTTTCAATTCGTAGTTCGGGCCTCCGGCCTTCTTGATTCGCCCTTTTATGAATATCTAACTCTTGTACGAGACTCGTAAATGAAGTATCGAGTCTCGTCTCAGGTATCGTCTCGGAAACAAGACGGGACGAGACTCTTGTGGTAGGTGGTAGCATTGCTATGAAATTAGAATAAAACGTATTTCTTAACCATATTTATGTAACGTTTTTTCTTCGTTGTTAAAAAAATTTATGTCGGAAGACGAAACTTTTGCGAAGCAAAGTTCTATAGAAAACCATTATTTCTTTATGAAGTAACACTTCCTGAGATTCACTTACTCTCTAACACCTCGTATAACCTTCGAATGTCTTTTTCCGGCATCTTATCCTGGACCAGCGCATAAGTGCATCAAGCCTTCCGACAGTAAAAAGCTCGCGTTTCAATCTCGTCAGACAGGAGAAATCGAGAGTCCGTATTCAATTTCATTCGGCACACATCCGAGCGAATTTACCATACTCGAGTAATACCTGAATGCCATCATGTCTGCATATGATAGCGAGCTTTACTCCTTTAATACGAGGAGTTGAGTGCAGCCAGTACGTGCGGCTACATCTCGCATGAAGATTGCTGAAGTAGTCTGAGCGTAATGGGCTCACGCCGTTTACATCCCATCTCGGCGATGCCGAAACAACCACTAGTTATTCCTGAAACTACGAATAACAATGCAGGAACCGCAAATTCAATATGTACGGAAATGGAATTAGCGGTTTGCCGCGGCCGTTCTCCATATAGTTATAACTGCCTTCAAATCTGATTATTGTTTTTGTTTCAGGTGAGTCTTGATTAGCTGACTGCGGATTGGGCGAGGTGCGATTTCTGTGTTCGCCGAACACGGCTATGTGAGTAGAGGATTTATTGTAATGTGCCGACTCGCACAGTTGAATGTTACGTGATTTTTCGTTCATTGATCTAAGATCTAAAGCCGGGTCCAGACTATGTAACAAAACAGGTTATAAAGCAAAGTTATAAAACTTGTTAGAGAAATTCAATTCAAAAAGTTATATAACACAATGTTATAAAACATTTTTCTTGCTATATAGCAAATTTAATGTTATCCGTTGGGTGTCGGTAAAGATCAAAGAAAGTAATATAACTTTGTTATAAAGCACGCCGCAACTTGTCCACACTTGTGCTATCAAACATTTACTGCAGCGCCAATCTTTCTTTTACTGTTATTGCATCTCGAAATGTCGTGTCTTTTTTGTCTATTTTATGGCCGATTTGATTAATTAGGTATTCGAAATCAGAACTTGTCATCCTTAGGAAATTTTTAAAACTACCAACACATTTATTGTCCCCTGTCAATGGGTCTATGTCATCCATTGCTAGATCCTTCAAAAGAGTTGTTCCACTATAATGTTCCCCTAGCTCTCAACGATGAGATTTCACTCGTCTACATAAAATCACACAAGCTGCTGCTGCCAAAATGACATCCTCTACGTTTGAGGACATTTTCAATGTCCTACAGATGCCACTGCTTCCAGTTGAGCACGTTTAGTTTTATTTTGTTACATAGTCTGGATGTCTCTGCTATTTTATAACAAGTTATATAACAAAGTTGTTTAACACATTTCTTGTATAACTTTGTTAATAAAATGTTTTGTTACATAGTCTGGACCCGGCTTTAGACCACTGAATGTTTTTTCCACTGTGGATGCATTTATGGCCTATAATTTTTAGCATTTCTATGTGTTTTTGAAAGTGTGGTATAATTGTTTGTTATTCCATACTTGTATGTGTTTGTATTTATATTACTCGTAATACGTATATGTATTAACTATATGTAAATGTGCCTATATATATTTAATATTTTCTGATGAATCTGAATATTTTGGAAAAATATTGTGACGTATCCTGTAATGTTGAGGGAAATAACTGAAATGAAATGAACGATGCGGTAAATCCTCATCTGTTATTCTCTAAATCAGGAGCCAATATTGTTGAATTATGTTTACGTTTCTGATATACTTTCTTGATTTGTTATGATGAAAACCGAGTATCAGGCGGCAAAATACAAAATATTACACGAGGAATTGGAAGAATATGGGTTGCCTACTTTTCCTTTAGAACGCCTAATACTATGAAGTTGCCAGGTACAAACAAGTTGGCAACCGTTATTTACATTCCCTCATCAGTTATTCCTTTTTTTTTTGAGTGAAAAGTTTCTTCATCTCTCACCTCACAGTATTAGGTTGCCTGGTCGAAAGTGGGTCACATTCATGGTTGCCTAGATTATACAGGGTGTTTTCAAAGGTGAGGCTTTTTTTTGACAGAAGGTAGAACTCGTCAAAGTAAGTCTTTCAACCAAAAATTGTCTATATAAAATATCCAAGATGGCTGAGATACAACCCCTAGAATTTCGACAAAATCAGTTCATCGGATTAGATGAATCAGGTCACTTTTGAGATAATCATAATTGTTGTATCGTGCAATTAAGGGTGAAAAAAAAATGTAGAAAATCGAGGCAGTTTCTTGAAAGTGCTTTTGTTAGTTATGTTGAAAAAGTGCTATGATGTTTCCTCATTTCATTCCATTTTTACGACGATTGTTGGAATTTTCGAACAAGAAGATTGTGATGCCTATTGTCAAAAAATTCATGAATAATCTGGACGAATTTTACTGGTGAGATTTTGAAGTATTATTTTGTAGTTCTGCTTATATATAAATTGAATCTGATGTCATATCTTAACGACATAAATGAAGCAAGTGCAGAATCTCATCTGACAGTTCACGCGATGAAAACTTCCAAAAAGTTTCGACTGAAGACGAACTCACATTCAAATCTGGCCCATGAGGCTACGTAAAACTTGGTATCAGAAAAATCCAGAAATTCGTATTGAGTGTAAAAAAATTTCTGATATACATAGGCAAGAAACGGACTCAAATTTTGAATGAATCAGTGATGCCAACGTATGGGAAGGATAGTTATATTGAGGAAACAGTGTTTAACCAAATGAAAATATCATAGCTCCTTTTTTGAGACGTTAAGGAGGTACGTAGTGAGTAGTACGTGTGAGATGTCAAACAATATCAAGTGGTTGAACGCAGCATCAACGTTATCTTCATGTGGCCACAGAAAATGCAAATTTCCATAATGCAAGTCTTATTTGAATATAAATTAAACAGAATTATACATACTTCATTTCTTTTCTATAAGTACTTAAGCATTAAATCTGTTGTTTTGATCTTCAGGTAACGGCTGATGTGAAAACCTTCAAATAGCTCTTAAATTCAAACGGTAATTTGTTGAACTATTACAGTACACTAGGTATAAATTTCAATAACCGCAAAATTTCCTCACTTTTAGCCATCGCTTTTGTCATCTTTGCATGCCCCATTGCAAGGCTCAATGGAAGAAAGAATAACAAAAATATTTTTGATTCTTCGGACAATCTTTATTGTCCGACTTGAATTCTCACTATGATCCTCGTATCCTCCAGCATTCTGTGTTCGGTCGTGTATATCAACACCTGTAAGAATTCGGCCACCATATTATATCCTATTAACTATAATTTCCAGCTAACCGTGGGTCATTTCCCCCTTTACCGGACTTCAGTCACGTACCTAATCAATTTCGCGGTTTGTTACTCGAATTATTCTAACGAATTGTTCCCCGGCCCATCAAAGTATGCCCACTTGCGTTAATATAAAAATTTCCGAACGTTATAACGGTTTCCGTTTCGGATCGACTTCTTTTCGAGATTGAGTTTTTTGTGGACGCGTCGAATTGTCCGGTGTTCGCCTGTCTGACCACCCAAAATGAGTGAAAAAGTGCGGATGCTAGTCGATTGTGATATACGCGGTGTGTAGCAGATCAAGATATTCTAGTATTTCATATTTTATTATGATACATACCAAATATATTGTAACGACGTTTCTTTCAGTTGTTTCGAGCGCCATCTATACTTTGAATGGGAAAATACCAAACCTACCGTAGTGTCTTCTAGTCTGGACTACAGTGACTCTATCAAACACAGTGGCGACAATTGGAAATTTAGCAAGAATATGGCGGCTTAGAAGCATAGATTTCAATGCTATGATCTCTAATTCGGATTGGCTCACGTCACGTAACGTGACCAAATCCGCCATATTCTTGCTAAAACGATGAAAAACGAGACCACAATTGTCGGGACTGTGTTTGATAGAGTCACTGTAGTCTGGACAAAATTACTTGTTATCTAGGGTGTAAGCGATAACTAATGAAAGTCAAAATCCGAGTTAACAAACTTTATTCGTTGTTTCACAATAAGGAACACTATACGTACTATTACACAAACTCTAGAAATCCATCGATTTTCAGGGACTGAAAATAAATAACTGAAATCAGTCGAGTGAAAATCACAGTACAATGGGTGGAATAGAAATGGGTCTACTTTCCACAACTTGGACGGTTTTTTTCGAATTTATATATAAAAAACAGTGCGGAGGTAGTAAATTCAGGTAGTTAATTGAACGGAAAGAAAAGGGGATTCTATCTCAAACGACGGGTGTTACGGATGCGTTCGCCAGCCAGAACCAAGGTTCATAGTTGACGGACAATGATGTCGGAACTCAAGGTTGGGGTTTGAGCAAGACGGCTCAGAAATATGGCGGTTCACCTCTGAGTGGTTTACACACCAGCAGAGATTCGTACTAACAACAGTAGAGGTGGCAAGTTATGAGAAGGAAGGGAAGGCCGTTCACCCCTGAGTGCGGTCAGCTCCCTCCGGGTTTTCACACCAGCAGGAATCGTTCTAAAAGTAGCGGTAGTAATCATTCGTTTATAATTGCCTTTCAGAATTTTTCAAGCTCAAGAGATTTCACAAGTTGAAGCAAACGGTTGAAAAGCTGAAGAAATAGAGAATAGAGAACAGAAAGAAATCGATTTCGTTTTTTTTGCATGTTCTCAAAGTATATCATGACTTTTGATTTGGAGTGAAAACAGTGAACTCTTTTCTAGTTATTTCACGACCATTGAAGGGCGATATACGATATTTGAAGGTGAGGTTTTTTTTTCAAAAGAAGGTAGAATTAGTCAGAATGAAGCGTTTCGCTAAGAATCACCTATACAAATCGTTCAAAATAACAAAGTTGAAAAAAAAATTGAAAATGATTACTGAAATAGATCCTAATACGACCCTAGATCGTTTGTTAGCTGTATTATGGCAAAGTAATGGGAAAAAACTTCTCCTGATTCGACCATGTGGTTTCGTTTAGGATTTTGGCTCGTCCGATATTTAAGTGATATTGAAAAAATGGAAACTTAGGATTGCCAAATTATTCTCATTATTTCTTGATAACTTTTACGATTTTATGAAATGGCTCATTCCGAAACCAACTGATAGAAGAGACTTAGGACACAAGTGTGAAAAAAAAATATTACTTCAAAATCTCACCAATAAAATTCGTCTAAATTATTCACGAATTTTTTCACAATGAGCATCACAGTCCTCTTGTTCGAACATTCTAACAATCGTCGTAAAAATGGGATGAAATGGAAAAATATCATAGTACTTTTCCAACATAACTAACAAAAGCACTTTCAAGAAACTGCCTCGATTTTCTACATTTTTTTTCGCCCTAAATTGCACGATACAACAATTATGATCCTCTCAAAAGTGACCTGATGCATCTAATCCGATAAACTTGGTACTGAACCATTCATTGTCCAGCCAAATGTTTATGTTTTGTTTCATTTTTGCAATGCCGGAGTCATCCTCCACAGTCCCGTACTTGAAATTCAATGTAATCAATCCATCTTGGATATTTCTCTACCTTCTGTCAAAAAAAAGCCTCAACTTTGAAAACACCCTGTGTACATATTGAAAGGTATGAATGGAGTTTTCAAAACCAATGATCGCTGTAATTGAAAAACCGCTCGTTGGATTTGAATGAAATTTATACATCGTATGAGAGCATGGAGCTCGTGTTGCAATGGAGGCAGAAGAGAGACTGCTCTGCATCATCTGACTGAAGTCGTTTAGAATACCCTGAATTATAAATAACTCACAATGTTTGTCTCCCTAGACGTATCTTGGCCTTCGAAAACACAATACATGTATCCGTCATGTATAACATTTTGAAGACAAGAATAGCTGAGACACAGGTGGCCAATCAAACCACCTCAGTTAAAGTCACTCGCGGAATTCCACAAGGAGGAGTATTATCTTCCCCATCTATGGTGAATAGTAGTGGATGAGTTACTTAACAGGCTTACGGAGCTTTTCTTCGAATGTATAGACTGAGAAGTTTGGTAAATCACTTGAGTTCTCTTTGCGAGAGACTGTCGGTTATGAATACATGATATCGTTAGTATACAAAAAACAGCTTGAAGAAAACAGAGGGTTTTAAATAAAACTTTTCAGACAATCTGTCGATTCAGAATTCCGAATAGCCGAAACGAACATTCGATTAACATTTTTGTACCGACTTCCGCCGGGAGAATCAATTAAACCGTCTCTCGATCAATCCGCCGACGCGGCGCGTCCGCACTTCATTCCGTTACGCTTTTCCCATTTCGGCCGATCGGCATAAATCGGCCTGTCAATCCGACCGGCCGTACGGTTATTTGTCGCATGTCACAATCTGATGCGAATGTATGAAAAACCCCATTTCAATCGACAGATTCATCCAATTACTCCCGTGCCACGTCCAGCGATGACTTGCGAGTGATAAAAATATCGGCCGATGGAAAAAAAAAGTGGAAAAAAGCCGACCGGTCGGGTCGTTAGCATTAATTTCGTGGATGAATCGGGCCGAAGCGCCGTGAAATGAGCGAGAGGTCTCGGACACGTAGAGAGAGGACTGCGGCGGTCGGCCGAATTATTTAGTGAATTAAGTTTTTACGTGTGAAAGCGGCATAAGGAATCGAATATGTTTGTGCGGTTCAGTTCATTGTTGTCACTATTTTCTGGCCTAAGTCGTCAAAAACCTACTACATAAGGGAGCATATATTGATGTTAAGTCAGAAGCTCTGACGCGCAATGTATTTCCAAAAATACAAATAGGATCAAATGTAAAACTATGTAGTACTTGGCTTTAAGTAGGGGAGATCGGCGTTAGTTGACCAACTTTTAGCTAAAAGGCTTCTATTTTAATTTCTTTAGAGTATATTAATTCAAAAACGGGTTCAGTTAATAGATTGACTATAAAGCTTTAGAGAAAAGCGACAGAAAGCACGTTATTCATTATGGTATAGAGTGCAGGCCAGTTCTTGTATAATTGGAAAAACTAGTCAACCTACCCCATGCCTGGTGTAAGTTGACCTATGAAGTTATAAGGGCCAAATCTATGAGGAAATAGGATGAAAGACACAAAAAGACCGGTGCATTGCTAATTTTTTTTAATTGAAATCAATATCCAATTTTCTGCCACTTTCATTGGGCACAATAAACTTTGAATGAAAATGTACAATCCGACGTTTGAAACTAACGCAATTTGAGTACCTGAAGAACAAACAAGGTAAACAAAGTAGTTATTAAGTATTCAGAACAAAACGAAGGAAATTTGCATAAAATTTAACTATTATGTCATACATAAGTCTACCAGCCCCGAACAAACTTTAAGTTTGTAACCACTTGCCAAAACCTCAAAACTGTGAGGAAATCAAATATAATTATACATAAAAGAAAGAACATGAATCAAACATTCGATATAAGTGCTTTGACAATCAATAACCACGAATAAATAGGCATCATTACAAATATCACTATGACCAAAATAATTACCTACGTGTGTGGTTTTTCAATATTGAAACTTTTTGCGTGCGCGATGCCGCGTTCCCGGCAGGAGGAGGTGACGTACTTTTGTGCCTCACTGGTTGGCTCAAGTCTATTGCGTCGGACGAGTTTTTGGGAGTTAGTCAACCTACCCCTATAGACAACCATCCCCGGTCTCCCCTAATAAGCATCTTGAGGGTTCCGGTCAAGACAACAGTTCTTTTTTTCGATATTCTTCTTTTGCACTAGTGTTCTTACCGATACATCTCAACTAGATAAAATGAGACTCAATTCGATTGGACGGGTTTTTTTTTCTGAATGTTGCCAGCATTCATTTATTCATTCATTGCTGATCCCGTTACCAAGAATAAATCTACAAAAAGACTCAAAAACAAAACTGTCGGTGCGATCAAACCTAATTTCTTAGGGCTACTTGCGACTGTGTACCCTCCTGTGATTGAAAAGACTCAACCTTGACCTACAGATCCTTCCACACTCCGGGCATGGAACTACACTGTCTAACGCTAGTTGTTCCCAGTTATGATTGGCATTAACTGATTTAAGGGATTGATGCAGTATTTCCTTAAACCGCTTATACTGGCCTCTTGGTTTCCGAGCTTCCTCTGTGAATTCGCCATACAGAGCTATTTTGGGGAGTCTTGTGACTCTTCTGTCTTGCATCCTCAGAACGGGGCCACTCCATCTGAGTTGAGCCCTCGTTACTTGAGTCTCAATTGTTACACAACTCGCGCGCTGCAGGACTTCCGCATTTGAAACCTTGTGGAACCATTAGATGTGCATTTTTTATCTTAGATGGCATTGTTGCATTTGTTCAATCTGTTTAATATGTCGCCTGTAGGGAGTCCAGCTTTCGCTTCCGTAAAGAAGCGTTGGGAGGACCACTGCTTTGTAAACAGCTGTCTTGGTCTTCAGATTGAGGTCGTGATTTTGAAACACTGGGTTCTTTAGCTTCCAGAGTGCCAGATGACGCAGAATTGATACGGTTGTGTATTTCCGTGTCCAGGTTAGCTCTAGTATTTATGAAGCTTTCCCAGTATTTGAACTGCTCGACCTGTTCAAACGTGAAATATATCTGTGAAATTTGAAAAATTGTGTTCTTTGACTGAATACAACTCTGTTTGAAAGATCCACAGATTACTAGTGTCACAGATCAAGCTTTTTATTCTGAAGATAATTTTGTTTTTCCAGGGTTGGCACAGCTCATTATGAAAACTCAACATGGCTTTATATTTTCATCAGGACCGAATCGGAAAAAATGGTATAGAAAGAATTGTTTCTTTTCACCTCGAAAATCTACTGTTGAAATATTTGTACGAGTCAAAGACTGACCATGTATAAGTACGAAGGGAAAACTCGAAAGGATAGTGGAAATATTCAGGAAGTATGACTACTTGAATTCAATCGATTCGTCATAGTCCCGCGCTGTACCGTTTCAAAGTGAAAGGTCTCCGTTCACATTCTATCACTTGTCAGTATCGAGATATGTCTGTGGATCGTTTGGAACTTTATTGCGGGAACTTTCGATATCGGGGCCTTACGCGAGACGAAAAGGGAAAATTGCTTTTAATTTCAGGCTTTTATTAGGGACGCTGCCATCTGAAACTGGTGGAAGTTTAAGAATTACAGGAGCGTAGCAAAACGGTCACTGGCAATGCTTTCCAATGACTCTTGCATAGATGAAAAATGTTCCTACATCCGATGCTAGTAGTGAATATACAGGGTGTTCCATAAATATTGTTCAGGATATTAATTTTTGTGGGAAATCTCAGTCGGATGGTTCCTGCGGGTATTGTTTTCCAAGATACAGACATGTTTTCCAAATAAATGACGTATTCCTCGATATTCGGACGTCCATGTGTTTGTATCCCAACTGGAGGCAGCCATTTTGAACAATTATTTTGGGAACTTTGAAAATGAAGGAAGTTAATTCAAATACATGACACCCACCGACGTAAAATCAACAAATGTCACGGCCTGAATCGAACTTGCACACTACCAACACTCAGTGGCACCCAGAGAACAGAATCACTATGGTTTTGGTCTCATTTTAACTCGTCAGGGCAACACAACTCAAACCCCGACAAAAATAAAATGAAATGTTGACTGTTTTACTACAAAAATATAATGCAAACATTCGAGATTCAAGTGATAAATGAACATATCTGTTGAATTCATAGTATCTACGTTCGATAATTTTATTTCTCGTATATTTTATCCATGAATCAGTCGAATTGTAATCTGTGTTTTAAATCACTGATATGAAGTGATGTTCAAAATAGAGAAATACGTATATTGTTTCACATATATTGTTCTCGAAGAATCATACACCTTTTATTTCTCGGAATGGCCAAATTTCAATGAAATGGCGCTCTTTCATTATATGAAAATAACCCATCATTTTGTTGTACGTGTGTAAAACATCAGTTCTAGTGTCGAGTGATTATAGGTATTTCCAGTAATCGTAATGAATTGTATGCAATTATTGTTTGGTTCCTGCAGCAACATCGACGGCGCCAAAATTCCGGACATTCAATTTGACCAGGCGATATTTTTATGTGATTTCATTGGTGGCTCGTCCAATGGAACCAAAAGAATGAGTATAAAGATGTTTTCATTTGTGCAATTCGTGAATCTCTTGGTACTAACCGAAGAAGGTTTTTTTTGTCAGTTACACGTAATTTGGAAAAGTTCTATGCGCCAAATCCAGTCTATAGAATTGAAACATGTTCACATGCTTCTTCGGTTGATAACTTATTCCCTGAATATGGCTGACGGATGCTAACCAAAAAATCGGAAAGAATAAGCCAAAATGAGGGAAATAGCCCAATAAAAGCTACTACGAATGTTTCATCAGAAATTATTTAATTTCTCCATTTTAATGGCCAAAATGCAGTCATTGTGCATCTTGCTGGCAAATTGCAAGGTTAGGTCCCCTGCTTCAATTACTCATACAGAAAGAGAACTTCATCTAATTAAACGTCAATGCTTTTGTGAAGAGTTTTTTTGATCCTTCACGTCGACAAATACAATTTTCTGAAAAGTAAAGAATAACTTATGATTCAATTGATGCTGCAATTAATCCATCCTTGCAGAATCTTCTTTTGTCATGGAATTGTAACTGTAACAGATGTTTCCAGTTCGTTTGAAGCCATTTTTCTTGATTTACTTCAGCAGAATTATAGCCTGTAAGCCCTTGGGACAGCTTAGGAAAAAAACAAGTCCATATTCCTGTGTGCTGTTGAATCTTGAATCTTTATTCAATCTTAGTAATTTCGACCGATTGTGATGTTTCATGGCAGTTCTTTCGGATAAGAAACGCCACTGCCAGTGGTCATTGACTTGACCCTGATAGAGGGCGTGAAAACAATGAACTCAATCCTCAACACGCCCGTTGCCCAATTACGGTCGCATATGTGATTTTTCACAACCGAAAATATGTTATTTAGGAGGGTCATTCCGTGAATTATACGGGTCCAGATGTAAAATCGTGCCATATTGTTTGGGCACCGGGCGAGAAACTATCGATTTATGGATTGATACATAATAACGCTGCTAGCGGGGAAGTGGATGAAGAAATTTCTTACCTCTAATGTATCATTCAACAGTTCATTTGATACGTACTGATGATACGTTGGAACCTGAAATATTGCACGTCGGTTTCTAATTGTCGGACGTTCGATTGCTTTGTTTTGGACGTCCCACGAGTTCGTTGATTCTTATCTTTATCGATGTAACTGTTCTGTTCGTAATATGCGATTTTGATGACTAATGATTATAGATGTTTAGGATTTATTGTTGGAAGGTACTCCATTCTCTAATATTTCACGGTGTACTTACGTATAGTGTGTTTCACTTCAGCGAATCCTTGGATTTGTGACTTATTCATTAGGCACTATTAGGCAGTTTACGACAGTAAATCATAAATGGTATAGTATATTTCAGTAAAACTACCGAAAGTACATACATGAAAATGTGATCTTGATTTTGCAAACTCTACTGGATATTTCACAAAATCCAAAATGAATATAAAATGTTATGAATCTCAGAGTCTGCACATCACAATTTCTTCTTTTCTTTCAAATGTAAAGGTGTCGCTCAGTTCCTGTTTCAAGAATCTTAGTGAATCTTTTGGACGTTTTCTATTTTCATTCTACTGTGAATAGAAAAATTTTTCTCGCAGCAACAACAATAGATTCTCTTTGCGTCTTCAATCGAAAGGTCAAGAAAAGCAGCAATCTTCAATACAAATCGTATTATGAATAACGCATGGAATTATTTGAGAGAACAGTATTATGTACCTCTGGGATGTATATCACAATATGGTTGCGAAAAAATTATGCTTATCCGGTCGTGAATGTTAGGTTGCCTGGCTTGGTTTGTCAAGCGTGTTTTATCCCAGTTGCTGGCAACCACTAGCGGGCAAAAACAAACCCTTCGAATGTCATTCATCAAACAATAATAAACATCGTCGTACGCTCTGGAAGGTTCATTAAAAAGCGAACAAATCCTCTAACATATTGCCGCAGTTATCGCCCCTTGTCATTTATATAACTATAAACCAGAGTGATATTGAGCAATTTTGAGTAGATTGCCTGTGTTTCCCTAATCAATGGAAGGGAAACCTCGGAGCTTGTACAAAAGGAAGGTTGAGTCCCTGTTTCTGTTCCCTTTGGAACCCATTTCTGCTACCAGTCCAGTGGAATTTCGCCTGGGTTTCTCCTCAAACCCGTCTGGGATGATTGCATTTTTACCAGTTCAGTTGCTCCAAATCCACAACAATAATCGTCTGAAATTGGTTGCAAACTTCTTTCGAACCAATTAATGCTAAAGAAATCGTTTTGGGGTTTGCGCAATATAAACTGCAACAAAAATTAGGTTGAGGTCCAAGAAATGCGGGAAAAAATTCCAATTCTCTTGAATGTTTAATATGTTAAGCAGCACCACTGCATCCCCCTTTAGCCTCAGATTGTTCAGTAGTTTTTTATTCAAAGTTGATGTAATATTTCTTACTTCCTATTGAATACGTGTAAAGTTTATAGGATAAAAAGAATAACTTCGGTTAGTGTGAAAGGTTCTTGAAAAGTTTGGTATTTGACGCTGATGTAGATTTCAGTACTTCTTTTTGAATGTACGCTGTAAGAGCATGATGAAGACAAGTTTCTTTTTGGTGGTAAAGTAACCTGTTGTTGATTGGTTTCCCATTCAACGTTGATATAATGTTTCTTACTCATTATTGAATATATATCGAAGAGATGCGATAGACGAACTGTTCATTCTGATGTTTAGAGCAAAACGTTGAAAAATTCAAACAGTAATCTCTCAACGTCCGCTAGCACATATGACCGTTCTCTTTGGTTCACTGTTGCTCTCATTAGCAAAATGAATATTGAACCTACTGTACTTTCAAGAATACCTATGTCTCATTCTGGATGAAGGAATTACCAGTAAAGTTGATTGAGCCCGTTCCTAATCAATACAGACACGTAACTTTCTCCGTTTGGTCGCCAATAGGAATTATGTTTTCAGAGGCTCTATTGAGAAATAGACAGACAGGTGCGACACCTATCGTCCTTTACTCGGACGCGGGCTTGTAGGCCACGCGTTTGGTCTGTAGATCCCTTTTGATATCCCCACCAATTTATGTATCGGAGCATTCTATTTTATTTTGTATTTTGGGGATGGAACCCTTACTCTATTTGTGAAGTAATGAAACTAATCTGAATGTAACCTACTTAATTCATAGGCACAAGGTACAATTTTCGAAATGAGATCTCGAGGAACAAAAAAAGAGACAATAAATTTGAAAGAAATCAAGACCGAACCTGTCGTCGTTTCATCAACAGTCCTGATACTGAAGAAATTACCAGAGAAATTGAAGAAACTTCAACTGGACGAAAATATATATAAAGCTACACTACTAGGGACGGAGAAAACTCCATGGAAACTGCAGAAGAACATGGAAGTTGAACACCTCTTCGACTTGAGTTGCGGGAAGATCAGGAACCTAACTAACGCCAAAGAGACGATAAGGAAATAGAACCCAATCCGACATCAAGATTCCGAAGAGCAGCCCGATCCCTACCACAACCATGAGCCAGAAAACCAGGAAACCAAAGGCTTCAACATCTGAGATGTCCAGAATAAGTCGATGTTCCTCTGGAGACCTGTCTGAAGGCCGCAAGGCTGAAGTCATAAATTGCTAAGAGCATATGCTATACTATATACAATTGAGACCAGAGTATGTTTGATAAAAACATGTTTTGTGTGCTTTCAGAGCAAACTTCACATTCTTCAAAACATCGTCGTATGTTATCGATAGGCACAATGAACCTACTAAATTTTTGTTTCTTGATCAGAGTGTGTCTAATCTTGGTCTATTAGAACCGTGTGTTTCAAGAACATCTGCCTTCTTCCACCTCAACCGCCCCCGCACATCCTGCCGATCTGCATTCCGCGTGCGGACGATTTCAATTCAGACAATTTCCCGGTGTCTGCAACCTGTGGATCGGCCCCGCATTAAACCAAAACAGTATGCAGCTCGTTCTCTCCTCGCCCGATCTGTAATCATCCTACACCTCCGTGCCCTGGCGCGTGTTGGGCATATTTCTAGATCGCTATCTGTCCAACTCCCGAGATCGCATCTGACTCTCGTCTCGCGATTGTGTAACTGTAAAACGGAACGCGACTCTCTGTTACGATTCCGTCGCGAAAAAACTAGCGCCGCCGCTCGCCCTCGGGTGTATATTTTAATTTGCCGATTTTCCGGCCGATAAGGCCCAGAGAACGAGAGTCTCGGAAATCGAGAGTGAGGCCGCGATGCCGCTGCGGAATGCGAGATCGATTCGGTTTCCGGGAAGGCTGCTCCGGTCACCTCTGTCTTTGTTTTTTTGGAATTCTCGGAAGGTATACAGGGTGTTCATAGGTTGGTATCAAGATGGCGAGGTGTTATAGGCAAGGTGGTGGCAGTAAACAGAGAATCTAATACTTTTGACGCCAAATAAAATAGTACCATTTTAAACGCTCTCTTTAAATAAGTATGTTTAATCCCGGAAATGGGGGTGATTGAAATGGGGGTTGTTCGACTTTTCTGAAAATTGAAGTAGTAGACTGTCGCAGATATTTGAATTGGAGATGGTAGTGTAAAAACATTTATTGTACATCGTTTTCAATCTTAAAATGAATAAGTCACCTGCATAAAGCTAATACAATAATAAATACAAATACTAAACACATCTACAGAAAGAGACATTAGTCAACCGAAAACAGAGAAAATCGAGAGAAGTTCAAATAAGGAGTCACTTGAGGTCAGACTTAGACTTTGAGAAAGTTCGATGAATTCAAAATAAACACAGCGTTTACAGTTACCGAGCAATCAATGAAAATTGTTGGCGAGAGCCTCTTCATTCCATCAGAAAAACAGAAGGTAAGAAGAATTAATTTCAATGAGAAGGCTTTGTTGTAATAATGATGCTGTCCAAGAGGTAGAACAAAACTGTCTAAGTCTGGTCATCAATGAGATCAATACATTAAATGGGATACGAGCAGTAATATTATAATTTGAATATGAGCAGAGCAAGAATAGTTTGATTTAACCATGAAAAGAGCAAGAATATTATAGTTAATATGAATAAAGTTCGTCTTGAAGAGTGCAAAATTCATAATTTACATAGACGGACTGCTTACCAGTAGGCACGATTACAAAATCCATCAGAAAAATAGGAGATGTAATTGATAAAATATGAGGGAAACCACTAATCGTTGGTTTCGAGAAGATCAGAAGGCTTGAGAACGTATCCGTATGTCGAGCAGGATGAATGAAAATGAGAATTTGTATATCAATGATAATACAAATTATAATGAGGAGATTGTACCAATTGAGAGAGAACACGATTTCCAGAGCAGACCTTCCAGGGTGAAACCAGGACGAGAGACTATCAACAAGTGTCATGGTTTACCACTGACCGTTGAACCATATTTGAGAATTTCATATCGTATTCTGAAGGAAAACTACTAATTCCAGGGTCCACCCTGGAGAACATGAGGATTCATTAATCTGAAACTTGACAATAGTAATTTGTCTTATTTACGTGGAAGATCAATCGGAGATTACTTGAAAAATGAAATAAACTGACCCAAACAAATGAGATGATTATCAGTAAATAATAAATCAGTATTCATTATCAATGAGAAAGACATGAGAATATTCAATTATTGTGCTACATACTCATTCCATGTGAGAAAATCTAGAGAGATCTGAAAATCTAGTTGGGGTGTAATGTATAAAAAAAGATTCATTCATCATTGAGGTGACTCGAGGAAAACTGTAAAATGATCAGTACAAAGACAAAGAAGAATCACCAATATTGTTCGTAGATTTTCCATAATCTCGGAGGTGGACATATTTCATACTAAATGATAGTATAAAAAGCACATGGAAGTGGATTAATCAATAATTTCGAGAATACTAAGAGTACATTACCTTTTTCGTTGAACTAGTTAGCACCAGAATTGTCCGAGAAGACTTCAAAGAGAATGACTTAAATAAGATGAACTGTCAAAGAAATTTTTAAAAATATCGAGTTTAATGAGAAGTGATTTCAACAACGTGAACAAAGAGAATCATAAGAGAATGTGTAGTTTTCCGCTTCGGAAAACATTGAGAGTGGGGCTTCTGCTTCGGTCAATTAGCGCACCGCAGAATTGGGGTACTCCACGTGGCCATCCGGAGCTAGTCAGGAGCGTAGACAAGAGCAAGGTCGGAGAGGGCATGGACAATTTTCAAAAGGGATCAATCTGGGCTCATGTTCAATAGCCCAACGAGATCTCACACGCCGCTGATCCCGACTCGATCGCTGGTGCCTGTGAAATCCGGAGACGCTTAGCAACTTCTTGTTGAATTGGACTTTCGTTCAACCAACACACTAATTGTTCAAGTTCGAAGGCTTCTAAGCGGATGTCAGACTCGTGACAACTACTCTACAATGAATACCTACTACATAACACCATATTAGTTGCACTAGACTATTAATGTACATTTGGAGCATAAAGAATATCATACACGTACAAGTAATGGGTTTCTTCTAATTTTCTTTCATTGAACCATTAACTGTCATGAGGACCATATTTTGTATGTGTATGTAACACGGAAATAAATGCCTCCCCACATGGTATGCACGGAGGTACGGAAAATTTGATTCCAAAGCAAAAGTTATGTTGTCTCTCAAATATTTAGTTTAATTTCTGAGCTGTTTATTCATGGACTTGTATCAGACTCATGTGAAACCCAAGTTATCTCCTTCATAACTAACTCCATATGTGTGACAATAGGTCTTTGACCAAAGGACATGAAACCAGATCGATATCTCGCAATAGAAACAATAATTTTCGAATTCTATCGGCACGTTTCTCGATAAATCAACAGCCGACATATCTGAAGGCAGCGATATCGATACATTCAATTATTCAAGAACCGTTAACGTATGTAACTATGCACAAAAGCACGAATTCGTCTTTTATTCGGTTGTTGTTCCATACTACCCATAAGATCATGTACGTCTAGCACTATAGACCGATCGCTGTTGCAATAAATCAAAAGGCCGTGCAAAATTGTTCGGTTGTGGTGAATTGAACTATGCATGACTACGTTTATGATCAGTTCCTCATCGTCTACATTCGGATAATAACTCGGAATGTTTGTTCTTCTTTCTTGAATGAGCTCAGGTCATAAATTTACGAGTGATTTCGTAGGTGTGGTAACTGAAGAGGCTTAATAAGGAATAGGCACATATGTTCAGCTACCAACAGGAGTTTTTTTAAACTCCTCTGAGCTTGTTCTATCAGGGAAGTTCTTCTTATTATTGTTAAGCTTTGTGGCGATAACAATAAAGATCCTTGTGAGGAATATGGTTCCAGAAACTGGACTTACCAGTAAGGTGAGTAACAAAAGCACAACTGCTACAGTGAAAGAACCCCAATCCAGAAGTTTAATTCACAGTAGAATAATGGCCCACGAAATCATAAGAAAATAAGAGATTCAGGATTCAGTGTAGAATTCTCGTTAGAACAGTTGTATGTCTGTTAATAAACTTAAGGAAGAACACACTTCTTTAACTCACCAGCATCTGCTAGGATGTAATTTATTCAAAAAAGCAGAAAGTCGATGCATTAGGCGAAGGAAAACTTCCAGATTGAATCTTGTATTAATAATATTGCCCATAAACTGAGTTACAACAATTACCATAATTTCTAATCACAGAGCATGAGCGAAATGTCACTTGTTCGCGTTCAGATATGGTCACTTCCGCATCTATATGTCATAATGTCGCGATGCTCATACTGTATATGCTTGTATATCTGCGACCTCCACTATTCGTGGGTGGTACATTTCACTCATCCTCAAAGTGTGTTATCGCCCATGCCGGTCAGATCCTGAAGCTTTCCCAGCTTAAATGAGGAATTGAACTTGAAGGATAGACTAAATTTCTAGAAGCCTTTTTCTATAGAAAAACAAGATTTTGTTGACTATTTATTGTAAGGACTTCATGAGAATGAGGAAAAATTACAAAAAAATTATCGTAAATCTAAGTGTGATACATATTTCTAAAAAGCAGCTCTTTCAGCCATGAATTTCCAAATATCACCGAGCTTGGTGAAACCTTTGAAAATTTTCCAACTGATCCCATCTTTCCGGATTCTTCAAAGGACAACTTTCAATACAAGGATCTGCCAGCAAAAATCACTGTAGATCCAAATGTGATACATCTTCTTGAAGAGCAACTCTTTCAGTAACAAATCTCGAAGTTTCTTCGGCATTAGTGCAACCGCTCGGTCTTGATGATTTTTCAACTGACCCCATTTTTTTGGGAATTATACGAAGGTCAAAGTATACCTAGATAAATTATATCTAAGTTTGATACATATTCTGAAAGAGCAGCTCTCTTAGCCATGACTTTTCATCGAGCTCGGTACAACCGTTCGGTCTTGAGGAATTTTCATCGTCCCACTCTCCCCTGTAACCGCCTTTGGGTTCAAGTACCTGAAGCCGGGTTTTACAATTGAATATTATAGAAAGCGTAGAATGCACCTCCTTGTTAAATACAATTACAATTTTTTCCTGTTTTGAATTACTTCAATTCGTTTTCTCCATTAACTCTAAATTTCAATGCAAGTCAAGAGAGCCTGTCATAGGGCTTTCACCCTATAACTCAAATTGAAAGGGAAACCGCAGTAGTAAAACTCTCTGGTATACTTAAATTGCCAATAACGCCGTCGATCGTGAAAAACATTATTCACGCTTGTAAAAAACTCATCAGCCCATCCCAGTCCATGCGCAAAGAAGTGACAGTGACACTGATCCCGGAATTCAGCTCACACAATGAAATCAAGCTTCTATCAATTCAATAGACATCTTCGTAGTGAAACGGCACACGTTTTTCGGCCATATACGGTCGCTTGATCCGCTGAGAAGCCACTAGTGGCTGATGATATACGCCAAAACGAAAAAACCCGGAAGAGGCCGCTAAAGAAAGGCGCGTTTTTCCCTTGTTTTCCATCATATGCCGGCACGCATTAACGGCATACCCATTTTTCCGAAGGACCATATGTGGACAAAGGAGTACCGACAGGTTGCATCCGATTGTTTATGTTCGATTGGCCAGGATGCCACGTTCTCGGCTAATCTTTAGATGCATCTCCGTTGCGGCAGAGATAACACGGCCTTTCAGTATTATCGGTATCTTGCGCCGATGTTACCATCTTTGGGCTTATCGCATATTTCGGTTATGAGACCTCGATACTACCTTGGGTGCATATCGGTTATATTAATCGAGATAATCGCGATGATGGTATAATTATCTAATACTTGGGGATAATCGAAATCTGCAAATTCGCAGAGTAACTTCCTGTATAAGCAAAGTTTATTCATATTTTCCCCATAACGATAAGCTCGACTATTTTCCAGTGGAAATAGATCTCCATGAAACATAGGATGAATTGAAACAAGCCTAAAGTTTGGGATGTGAAAAAAAAAGTGCCAGCCACTGCCACTGCCAAGGCTAACCTAGAAGACAGTGTCTCACTCCAATCCACTGAAATGCCTTTTTTTGCCTTTTTTAATCGTTTTCAATGATGAATCGATGATGGTGTGATATGTTAGTGTAGATTGTAAGCAAAAATATATGGGAATTCGTACCACAGCACGTACGAGGATGTATTGATATCTAGTTACCCTAGAACAGTTCCACACATAAAAAAATATTGCGTTACAATAGGAACGAACAATAACTCATTAGAAGTGTCAATGTGAAGTTTGAGGTCAAAAGATTAAACCAGTGTTAGGCAATAAATTGAAAGAAAGAAGATGTCAACCGAAATTGTGAAAATCGAAACATTGGAGTATCGAGCCATCATCAAGTACCTGTATTTCAAAGGGTCAAGTGGTAAGCATATTTACGAAGACATGCTCAATACCTTTGGTGATCAATGTCCTCCGTATGGGTCCGTGAAAAATTGGACTGCAAGCTTCAAAAGAGGTAAATTTTCCATTGAAGATGATGACCGATCGGGAAGGCCAGTTTCTGTGTCAGTCCCCGGAAATATCGATGCCGTTCATGACATGATATTATCAAACCGTCAAATTGGGCTTAAACGGATAACTGAAGCACTGAATATTTCATACGAACGCATTCATCATATAGTTCACGTCTATTTGGAAATGAGAAAAATTGCTGCAAAATGGATCCCCAAATGTTTGAATGTTGACCAAAAGCGTGCAAGGGTAAAAGCATCGCGTTAGTTCTGTGCTCGATTTGAAAACGATGTAGACTTCTTAAACCGAATTGTTACTATGGATGAGACTTGGGTACATTTCTTCGATCCAGAAACAAAGCAACAATCGATGGAATGGCGACACTCTGGTTCTGCAAGACCTAAGAAATTTCGTGTCCAAAAATCTGCTGAAAAAGTTCTTGCCTCAGTTTTTTGCGATTGCTATGGCTTAATCGTGATTGATTTTTGGATAAGGGTAGAACAGTAACCGGAGATTACTATTCGACATTACTGACCACTAAGCGGGAAAAAATCAAAGAGAAAAGACGCTGAAAGCTATCCAAAGGTGTTTTGTTTTTGCAGGACAACGCCCCTGCACACAAATCCCATGTTGCCATGCAAAAAATTCGTGATTTAGGGTTTGAATTACCCCTCCTTATTGACCAGATTAGGCTCTATTCGACTATCATCTCTTTCCTCAACTGAAAGAATATGTTCTTCCAGCGAGGAGGTTATAATAGCTGTGGAGGTCTGGTTTGCAGAGCAAGAGGATATATTTTTTTAAGGGACTAGAGACGTTGCAGGTTCGGTATAATAGATGTATCCAGTTAAGAGGAGAATATGTTGAGTAATAAAATATTTTGACATTGAAATATTGTTTGGGTCTATAGTAGGCTAAGAATTCTTCAATATATCTTCGTATGTCCAAGGTTTCTTCATATCCTCCCCATAAAGATAAGCTTGACTACTTTTCAGTGGAAATAGATCTTCATGAAACCTAGAGGGAATTGAAACAAGCCTACAGTTTGGATGTGAGAAAGGGAGTTTCGGGTACTGCCACTGCCAAAGCTAACCTAAAAGACAGTGTCTCACTCCGATCCTCTGAAATGCCTTTTAGAACTTTATTTCAATTTGGATAGATGAATCGATGATGGTGTAATATGTCAGTGTAGACTTTTAAGCGGAAGTATAAGGGTATTCATACAACAGCACGTATCTGAACGATTTCGAAAAACAGTGCACGCTGAAGGAGCACCATTTGGTCAATCGACACGACAGGTGATTTAAACTATCGGTTGCGGGCAACTCTGCCTGTACAGGTGACTTCTTAATCCAGGCGTTGTACGGTCCGTGTGAGGTTCACTCTGCAAATTAATATCTCACTCCACACTCCGACGATCTCACTTTCAATTTCACGATTTTCACCTCGTCTGCTCGCTCGAGGAAGTCCCTTGTTAGACCAATTATCGGCTCATGAATCCTAAAGAACTCGTCCGAGATTCATGACTACTTTGGCTTCGACTAGTCTTGGCTTAACTGAGTGTTTGGTCTAACATGAACCTAATGCACGATGTTTTTTCTTATCATATGTCGAAAAGTTTATTTCTGGATGAAACTATCAGGTTATCTGATGGCGACAAGTTTGCTTTTTTAATTGATACATGGTACTCTGTGAAGATTGAAGATAACGAAAATACGCCCCAAACGATTGCTGGAAGTAGTGCTTCTACTGTTCTTATATCAAATCCAATAAGTACAACTGAAACAGTTGATTTAACAAGCGATACAAAGGTGTCTCAATCTGCATCATTGAAGAGAAGCACCGATGCTTGTATTCCGAAGAAAGAAAAAGATTGAAACTTATGAATGAGAGTTTAGATAGACTGAAGGATAATATTGAACAAATAGTAGCCCAAGATCCCCAAAATGATGAAGATCCGGATAAAGGAACTACCAAAGAAGTTGAGAATAATAATGCTAAAGAAGTATACAAAAAAGATAATATGTCGGATTCTGATGACGAGGATAGTGATGCTGAAATGTTACCTGAAGTGACTAGAGATACTGAAGTTGTAACTGGTGTACAAGTGTGAGTAGAGATAGAATTCAGATAGAATTTTTTTTTTCAATATTAATTTTGGCATGTTTTGTGTAGGTATAATCTTTTGGTCTATACAGTACTACAGCCTGAAACGTTTAGGCAGTGTATGAAGTATTATTAATTTCATACTCTGCCTAGGTTCCTCACAAGTGCGGCAAAAAATCACTTTTCTCTATTAGCCAGTAAATGAAATGCTGAGGACTGGGTAAAAAACTGTATCTCGAAAGTAAGAGATTCCTGAATTTGTGATATGAAGGAGGAGGAATTCAAGAGCATCGTCTGAAGAGGAAATAAGGCGGTTTATTGTGGACTTGTTTGATCCAAATTTGATTAACTCATACTCAATGACATAGAAAAAGGGACATTCATTGACCTAGTGTTGATGAATTTATTACAACAATTCTTTGTATTAAGTAGGGTTGGGTAGGTAATCGATTAAAAATTGAGAACACCCTGACTGTAGAGAAATAGAGAAAAATCATAATGTGTGATACCTCCACGAAGGACACTCAGAAACGTCGAGAACAGATGATCGATTTCCTCATGAGGTATTTCATCCCATGTAACTTGTATATCATTTCTAAGAGTTAATATAATATGTGGGGAATTAGATAAATGAAGTAAAAGGGTAAAATATTAGTTGATCTAGGTAGCCAAGGCAACAACTGGTTGTCTTCAAAATGAGCCACGGGAAGTTTGAATTTGACACGATACCTCTTCAAATCCAAACTATCCTTAATCTCAGTATTAAGTTGTTCACCGTGCACAACCACGACACGCACAGCCTGTTCCTCCGAACCGCCTCGCCACATATCTCGGTAGACGCATGTAAATGTGCGAGTGGCTTTATACACAGTTACCTGTCATATGTCATTCGGCGACCACGACACAGAGAGCATGAACACAACGAGCGGTGTGTTCATTGAAGAACTGGTTTATTAACACGTCCCTGCGGAAATATGGACCACCAGAGCAATATCGTAAGTCCGAAAGCGATATCTTTATGAATAAGTGCAGAAAAAGACGGTTTATGTCTTCTTCTATCTGTCAGAGATGTCGGCGGTGCGTTCTTGATATGAATGTACGTGGTGATCTTCCGGCACATAATATTCGTCGGTCTCTGTTGATGAGGGGTGATTCTGGAGGTTGAATTTCACATACTGGATGGTCCAGTTGAAATTGGCCACTTGGAGAGTATATACTTCTCAGCAATTGATAGGGATCACCTATAAATTTTTCTTAATTAGAGTCGTTTGTGAAGATATCTATTTTATGAGTTTTTCTTTGAAAAACTAGGATAATATGAGTTATTTTCATTATATTCTTTTCTAACTTCATCAAGTTCTTGCCTTCCGAAATCGTTCTATTAGTAGGCTTCAGATTCTGACCACCAACTCCTTGGTGGCAGAACACAATAACAGATGAACCTGGCACTAGTACCGTGGAAGACACGAAAGCATGCACATTGGTCTGGTTCATTTTATTAGAGTTCCCAACACCTTGCTGACCCACACATCAACAGATTAACACATCTCAAGGTAGTCAAGGACTATCGCAGCCTACCAGAGCTACATAACATTTATAGAGTGATTCCTGGACAGTCAGGACAGGAGGCACTAAATTTTATGTGAAATTCTCTATAACTTTGAATCTTTCATAGCTTTCTTCATGGGCTAGTACAAACTTCTTGCACATCTGCACCAACTTTTCTTCGATGATACCATATGCAGTCTGTTGAAGTTTTACACTGTCATTTCCGGATGGGTCCAACAGTCTCAATGAATATTTGGGTGCTGAGATCCAAGTTTACATATACTATTCCAATCCAAATACATTTGCTTCCATCGGGAAGTAGTGTACCACAGAAATTTTTCTGCAGCGAAATCTGAAAGGAAGCTAGGTTATTATCCGTACTAAATTTCAGCATCAATTCCTCCCGTACCATCATAATTGGTGCGCGCTGCTTCCAGGCAATGAATCTTCCAGTTTTATTATTAATTACATTAACCTAAGTGCTCATTATCATACCTGAGCAACAAATATGCAAAATTGAAACGCCAGCTACTCTTACGATGTTCCCACGTTGTAGCATCGATTCTTGAACGAGGAAAAAATGAATACGTTGGATTTATGATCTCATGGAAGTGTCAAGTATGCATGAAATGAATATCTATTCAAAGAGACTGGTACTGAAATATTCGCAGTGTAAAACTGAAAATATTGAGTTAATAATATATACTGGGAATATATCTCTTCGGTTGATTCTCACAAGGAAACAGTTATTGAATCCTATTAAAATTTTTGGGAGGATTTTTTTCGTGAAGGATGCAGACTATAGGAATTCAGGAGACGCTGTGTCCCTTCAAATAGTTTGCATTCAGTCACGAGTACTTGTAGAAAAATGGTTCTCCCAATAGTAGCAGAATGATACCAAGGAATAGCACCTTTATCAGGATGAAGATATGTACCTGGGTAGAATCTTGATCAGTATGATATAATGTAGATTACATTGATGACAATCTTGGTATTTCTTTGATTCAACTAGAAAATTGCATGATTTTCATTTCAGTTTCTTCCGATTTCCATCGAGAATCAGTCACGCCAATTCAATTAGGTAACAGAGTTCAGACATAATCCCTATCTGCTCATATTACAAGCTGATATTATGCACACAATGTTCCCACTACTCCTTGAAAATGCTGATATATTGCACGAGCGCATCGGATGAATGAGATTAATCCGTAGAAGAATTACTTCCTCTGCTATATAACTTTTCCCAACAAAAATAATTTCACCTACGTTCTCACGATGCTTCCTCATCAACTTCTTCGGAATTGCCTCATAGATAACCAATAAACAAACCCTGTTTCAGTTCCTCCAAAAGTACTACCAGTATTATCTCAGACGCTGAAGATGAAGATATACGAAAATATGCAAGTATATAAGTGAGTTTTTAAGTGCTCCTGAATTCACAGCCCTTTTCAGGCCATAAAAGTTTTGTTCTGCAGGCAGAAACTCTAGCTATATGTATATTACATGACCAAGTGTTCCTCCAAACGAATGTCAATGGTGAATGTAGAGCAATATTTCTAGGAATTATTGAACGAAAAATAACTGGCCTTTGTCACTTAAACTTATGTTTAACAGTAGGGGAGACTGGGGAGGGTTGATACGTTTTTTGGAATTTTTATTCTGGAAACTGAATTATATGAAGAAACAGGACTTTTCTTATATTATATAATTCTTCAATTAATCGTTCAACAAAATTAATATAGAAGTCTCAAAACATAACCATCTTATTCTATACAGAACGTTGAACACAAAAACATGCAAACTGTCTCAAGCCTCCCCACATATGGGAGGATTGATACGATGTACTGGGGGAGTAATCGAGAGGATTATTAAGCTCAGTAGGTAGGTCAGCAATGATACTGGCTTGCTTTGGTCCCATAGGTGTAGAAAAATCATGAAATGGTCGGTTAGTCACTTCCGCACAAGAAAAGTCGACCTCGTTAAATACATGGGGATTGTACGGATAAATTCCAGTTGTTAAAAATCCCTTTGATATGTTGGATGGTGAAAACGCCTTCATGTAGGCCTATCCAACTAGCTACGGAATATTTTTTTGAAGATGATTCATGTATCAGGCCTCCCCACGACAAATGTCTCAAACCTCCCCGAAAGCAATTTTTAGAGGGATTTATGTTTTCATCTTATACTCATATATTTTGAAAGGCGAATGAAACTGTAAATTGAGTAGTTTTATGCATATTTCCCAGTGAAATGTTTGTTTATGCCGAAGAATTAATGCATGATCATAAAAACCTTAGGTAACTTGAGTAAAAACTTACAATTTCTCACCTCGAAACACTTTTTGTTGAATATTTCACAAACAAACTACTGTTAGCCTTACAGATTAACGTCACGCAATGCCCTCTGCCAAAGAATAGTGTTCACTAGTATAAAACTTTTGAAAACGGCTACAGATCGCGGATATAAGCCTGTATCAAGCCTCCCCATGTATCAATGCTCCCTAGTCTCCCCTATAGTGCTGCAACCCTCAGAATGGGTCATAACACTTTCAAATATTTGAGGGACACAAAACGTGTTATAGGCTTATGGTTCATTCCAATTTTTTATCAGTTATTTTTGATAAGAATTATGAAACCAATATTCTCTGAAGCTTTTTCTTGAGAAGAGTTACTGATATATCAATAAAAAAAATATTTATGGGTAATTCACGTTCAGAAATAGATATGCTCGTCGGTTCCCATAATTTCAAAGTGAACTCAGATGATAGAGCATCCCAAATTTGTGTGGCTCTTTTATGAATGCTAGACCATTTCGATGAAAGAAATGTAAAGTTGATGCACTTCTGAAAACGAGGTCAAGGTTAACACCTGCTCGTCCCGAAATTTCTGTGGACTTGCAAAATGCTATGAACAGCGATCTGGCAAGGGGGTTGTGCAGTTAGCCAATCCTCTGGAAGGAAACCAACACACCTACTCCAAGAGGCTTCTTGAGCTGAGTCTCGGAACATTGTGGGATTGCTGACGAAGCACTCTATCTTCAAATTACCATCAGTAGTTACTGAATGATATTTGGAGAATTTGACATTGTCATCACAAGATAATTTCGTACAAACAAACCAGAACTGCTGAAGGTGTTCTTCATTTTCCTTGTCAAATTTGGTTACCTCCTGAGACGACTTCGGAAAATCTCCCGCAGATTTAACCTGATTTCAGTGACATAAACACTCGAACTGTTTCAATAAAGAACATTCCAAACATCTCCATTCAAAAGCACTCAGCCGTTCCGTTCTCGAAGAACAGATTCTATCTGCGGTCGCCTGGAGAATATGCAGACGTTTATTTATCGAACACAGTTTCTGACACTTCCATGAGATAATATTTAACCGAGGCGTTCGGAACCATATTCTAGATATTTTTACTGACCGGGCATCGTGAGAAAATCAAGCTGAAATATATACTCACTTGTTTCTATCGCGCACTGAGGAGCGTTTAATTTTGCATCAAAATGGGACCGCTTGCTGCGTGTAACTATTGGAGGATGCGTGTAATAGTGTGGAACAGCTGGAGCTGCTATGAGGAAGCTTCCTCCGTTCGAACAGTAATTGGAATGTTTAAATTTTACAATAGGGAAGAAAGAGGTGATCTATTATTTGGAAAATCTAATCAATTGTTCATTTTAGGACTCAAAATAAGAAGGGCGAATGTGTAAAATTAAAATGTTGTCCGTTCAGAGAAAAGATAAACGAAAAGTGGCAGTGGCAGCATCAATGATCACTATATTGACTGGCCTCCTTTTCCTTTTCATAATTCCCATACCATGAAATTATTCAACCTAGTGATACCCAGAACGAATACTACGATCCATTCTCTCATTTGGTTCATGAGGTCAACATTTAGTTGAGTTGTGGAAAAGTGTGACATTCACTTCTACTCTCTTGCAGCTCATTCATTGATGTATCTCCTTACCGACAATAAACCTAGAAAAAGATTGAAAAAAAAATCGGTGCTATCAAACCCTAATTTCCTAGGGCTACTTGCGACTGTGTGCCCTCCTGTGACTGAAGAGACCCAGCCGCGATCTACAGATCCTTCCACACTCCGGGCATAGAAAGTCACCAACCAGATCTGGCCGCCGCTGTATTCTTCTCGAGTCTCCATTATAACTGTGGACCAAAGACCTCCAGTGTGATCTATCCAACGCTAGTGGTTCCCAGTTATGATTGGCATCAACTGATTTTAGGAATTGATGCAGTATATCCTTAAACCGCTTATACTGGCCTCCTGGTTTCCGAGCTCCCTCTGTGAATTCGCCATACAGAGCTATTTTGGGAAGTCTTGTGCCTTGCATCCTTAGAATGTGGCCGCTCCATCTGAGTCGAGCTCTCGTTGTCTCAACTGTTGTACAACTCGTGCACTGCAAGACTTCTGCATTTGAAACTTGGTGGAACCATCTGATGTGCATTATTTGTCTAAGATGACGTTGTTGCGTTTGTTCAAGCTTTTTAATATGTCTCCTATAGGATGTCCAGCTTTTGCTTCCGTAAAGAAGCGTTGGGAGGACCACTGCTTTAAAAACAGCTATTATTAGCAAGGAGGTATGTACACAGGTTGATTTG
Source organism: Coccinella septempunctata (assembly GCF_907165205.1). Taxonomy (NCBI): domain Eukaryota; kingdom Metazoa; phylum Arthropoda; class Insecta; order Coleoptera; family Coccinellidae; genus Coccinella; species Coccinella septempunctata. The sequence continues at coordinate 23,209,547 of NC_058196.1, forward strand.
AATAAAATTATGTTTTGTTAGGTTATGTCAAATATCTTTGATTGTTTCCTGAATATATTTTTCTGTCATTCACTGTTTGTTTTATGTTTTTCCTTCTAGGGCTGTGGCTTTATTTCTTTGTGTTCAGTTCCACGCAATTTATTCCTTTCAAGATATTTTCATCCAACTGTAGTTTCCTCGAATTGTCTGTGTGTTTCTCCCAACGTCAGCATTCCAGGTTTAATAATCGCAAAGCGCGTGTTATATGACTCATTCTAGTGGAAATCAAGTAGGTGATTTTTTAGGGAAGAATTCCTTCCATGCAGAACAGAATATGTTTTGTGTCAAATAAGCATAATTTTTGGTAACTTCTTTCCTTGATTTGAAGAACGTTTGCCATTGCACAAAGTCTGAACTTTTCATTGAATATTGGATCACATTGAGCTTGATGTAATATCACCACTAAATTCTGCTGTTGTCTACGTACCATTCTGGGAAATGCCTGAACTGACGTTATGCCGTGGATATTCCATTCCTACGAGCCTAATGCCGAATCGATTCTACCGAAAAAAAGCAGCCCATTTCTCCGCACAACAGTAATTACAGAGGAGATCCCCAGACACAGACGAACTAGGTCAGCATCTCATCACATATTGTAATCGAAATGTAGCCAATCCAATTGCATCGCGGCAGCCAGAGAGGAAATCAACAACAGGAAATTAATGACCACTGTTTTCGAATGTATCACTGGGACGTCCCTATGCATTATTCAGAAAAAAAATCTGCGCAATTTCGATACGCAATATCTGCCGGTCGGTGGTTTCGACTATGTCGCATCGATCGATTTACGTTAGTTATTACGCCCATGTAACTAGATTATGATTCATTTTTTGTCGTTAAATTCGGAAAAAACACGAAACTCCTCTATTGGTTCATCGTATCTGATGAACCTGTTGACTGGGCCCATAACCGGTTAGTTCCATAACGATAATCCCTCGAGGAGCCTTGCGTTGTTGCGCTGTTTCGGAATTAATCACTGTCGAGATTTGATTGCATTGAGGACCTGATCAATTTTTCACGAAAACCCTTTATGTGACTGAAAAGCAAAGATTCACATGGTCCCACTTCTGGAAGCTTCTAGCAGAATATAACATTCTGCTATAAAAAGATTAGTCTGAAGGACACTGGATAAATTGATCTATAGAATGTCATCAGTTATCTGGTTGACAGAAGTCAAAACATTGAAATTGTACCAGAAACTCACACAAAATTAACCACAGTGTATCCATTCGTTGGAGTTTTCGAACTAATAACGAATGATGGTTATTGTACTATCCCAGAAACCAGGTACTAGTGCGATGAACTTGGTCAATCAATTAGTCATCCTCACAGTTTACTGAAGGCTCTATACCTATCAGAAAAATGTTCAAGCGTTGAGGCATTTGGACTGAAGTTATGGATCTTCATGCCCCTGGGATATGAGTCCTCTATCCCACAGGCAGGTTAGGGTAGGTTAGGTTAGGTTAGGTTAGGCACTGCGACCTCAAGATCTATTGTGTCCCTCAATAGAGTGGTTTTTGGCGCCATGTCGTCTACAGCTGTCCATCTTATTTCAGAGATCTAATGAACACCAGTATCTGAGATGGCTTCAAGGAAGTTACCTCAACAAGTTTCTTGTTCAAAACATTTGCGTTGAATAGCAACGGTGAGGAATTCTCCCACCAGGTGGTGTCTCATCCTCCTCCTTATAGGAGTCAGTTTCTGCTAAATTAATTCTTATTAGGTGCTTCTTGAGGCGACAATGCCTTGCAAGTAATACAGCAAGGAGGAGCATACCCAAGCTCAACAGGCCATGTTATTTTCATCTAATTTGTTGAGTTTCCTTCAGTTCTCCAATATAATGTTAACATCGGAGACGTGCGAGCTAAATTCTTGGAACGCAGCCTGACTGTCAGGAGAGCTTTCTGCTAGTTTGTTCTTGAGTTAATTTTCACACATTTTTTGAGTACAAATACTTCTGCCTAGAAGACCTAACGATGGTGAGCATCAGGTGCCAGCACAGAATATTCCTGCGTCAGTCCCTAAGGTTTTCGAACCATTTCACGTCCTCAGAGACAAAAGAAAACCTTAAAGAACCACACATCTATATCATAATGGACAACTAAGGGTCCTGGATTCACAGCCAAGGTTTTCTACTGACATAACGTTGAGCAACTGGCCGGAAGTAGGAAAAGTAACTCTCCTAAGGGTGCCAGTACATTGTGTCATTGAAGAAAAATTAAAAAATCAAGGTTTACACCGACTGAGATGGGCCTGAACCCTTTTGAGAGCTTCGAAAAGACCAATATTGAACAGTCGTCCGACAATGGAGAATGAAAAATGGAAACATACCCACCTGAAATATACTGAATGTTTCTTACTGTAACTTGAATGATGAAAAACAAAACTCAGAACCTGTACACTCTTTTAAATTTCTTCCCAGAAGGAATAACTGCCATAGAAATTACATTCTGACTCCGAGATAGCAGATGAAATATTAGTACGTATGGTAAAATAACAAAACTTGTATCCCAAAAGCAGAACTGCAATGTTTTCTAGCCTTAGGAATCATCCGCTAAGATGCGTCTTGCCTTCTGACATCACCAATAAACCCACTAGATTCAATGCTAATCAATATAAAGTCCCTGAACCGAAAGCAATTCATATCAGAATTACACAGAGAGCAAAATCCGAGTAATTTACTAATTACTCTCCGCGAAAGCCCATTAGGAAATCCAGCTACTTTCCGCGAGATCATCAATTCTCTCCTTCTCAAAACGTAAGATTAATCTCTATGGTAACTCCCTGCGCCGTATCGGCCTTATCAATCACCGGCTACGTCGAAATTATGAGCCGGGATCGTTACCTGAAAATTTTTCAGCCTCTTATCGTCGCATCATTACAAAATGTGTCAGGCGACCGGTGGCGAACGTACGCAATTACACCGGCTCGTATTCGTGTGTGATCAAGATAAACAACAATGGTCGCCGGGTCATTTTACCTGTGGGTTCTGAGGTACAGTTATGTAAGAGATAAAATGAGAAAAAATTGCCGTCCTCTGGATATAATCGATGTTAAAATATCGCGGTGTGGTGGGTGTACCTATATGCATGGCCGAGAGATTTATTCCGTACGGTCTCAACATATGTCTGGAAATGGTTTCGAAAGACGGTAATGTGGTATTTTACGACTGGATTATCCCGGGTTGTCGCTAGCTAAATTGAGTGAAATACGCGTACACTCACGATTCGAAAGAAATTTTCGAATGGAGGTCTGCGACAAATCATCTCCCTTTGTGGACAGAACCATAACAAAATAACTGGCAGTGCCTCATCTTCATGGAAATGAAGATTCTTGGTGCTCCCATATCACAATGCAAACCAAACAGTAAGAATTGTTGTGTGTTTTCAATCATGATGCATTGTTTGGTCTGGAACCTGCGCTGTCGTTCATATCTGCCAGGAATTCCTTTAAAATATGGATAGACAGAAAATTTTCCACCGAATGGTCTCAGGCAGCCGAGGCTTCTCAGTGTTGAACAGTCCTCTAGGCCAAAAACTGCTGGGTCTTCAGAGGAAACAGCTAAGTCTGGTGACTGGGCAAAAACTGGTCACCTGTTCAATGAGCATTCAAAGAAACTACTGGTTGCTCCTCGATCAGACTTGACTTGTTGTTGGCTGCTGGGTGGCGCTCGCGTAAGTTGATACTAGGTAGAACTTGCCAGCATTCAATATAGTCAGGATATTCCGTAACTGTTCTCATCAACGTGAGAGTTGTGTTGCTCTAACGAGGTCAAAAAAGAACGATACCTTGGTAAGCATCTACTCTTCCTTGATGAGACGATCTTTCTTTCGTCACCCTTAGTAATGGTGGATAGCTAGTTGGATTCAGATCGTAACACTGGCAGATGCTGTGAATCTGAATGTCATTTATTTATGTAGTGGTTCATTAGGGGGTTACATTCCACTGGAACCTGAGGGTCTATTGTGCCCCCATCAGAGCTATTCCCACAGCTCGCTTTCCAGCTTCAGAGTTCCAATGAATTTCAGTATCTTTCAAAGTTTCAAGGAGGCTAAGTCCTCGTTTCCTCCCTAATTTTTTCGTACAAGACATTCCTTGCTCGGCCTTTCAATGACTAGGTATTCTGTAACCATTCTCCACTTCTCCATAAAGTCTACACTAGTCAGTCGCACATAAGGCCATTCTCATATTATGCTTCATGAGGCGCCGATGTTCTGTGGGAGAACCATTGAGATCGAAATACTTTTTGGATCCTGAAGCAACTTTTTGGAATGTTTCATTCCTGGGAAATTCCTCAAGAGTTTTTCTCTTTTGGTTTCTTCCCTCTGCAGAAACTGTTCCTTATAGTTGCATTTTCCTACACCACAGGGAGGCTCTGGGCCAGTAAGTGAAGTTTTTGCTGTAAGTGTGTTGGCCTCTTCGTTTACTTTGGTTCCAGAGTGATCAAGAACCAAGAATTAGGAAAATTCTGTACATGTGCGTATGATGGTTTTTTATGAGTATGCTGCAGGTCAGACCTGAAGCTATCAGGCTCGAATTAGGCCGAATTAAAGTCATAGACATTGAAGAAGCTTATTGATTTTGGTTAGAATCGCAAGAGAATTTATCAGTTATTCCTATTATCTAGACGAAGAATAGTCATTCCGTTTCACCATGACAACTGACCAAAGATATCAGGCTTTTTCATTAAAATAGCTTCATACAGGGTGTTTTAAAAAAGTGATTTCTACTCAATATAAGAAAGAACTGTTCAGAATGAAGCTTTTCTTTCAAAATCACTTCATTCAAAACATTCAAGATGACGAAGTTGGAAAAATTATCCATGAAACATATTCTAAAGCGAACTCACATGGTTTGTGATCTTAATCATTATCAAGGAACACTTTATCTCGATATGATTATATAGTTTACCTCAGAATATTGAACTTCTCGGTTTTTGAATTGAAATGTATAAGGAAACTTTCCATCCAATGACAGAAAGAGAGTTGAGGCAAAGGTACAGAGAATTGAATTAATTCTAAAACTTACCAAACAACATACATCTCAATTATTCACAAAATTTTTTTTGAGTCGCCATCAGGACCCTCTTTTTATTCAAAGATGTCCGCACAAACTAACCCTAGGGGACAAAAGACAGTAACAATAATGACACTGTGTCAACGAACAATATAACAAGCATTCTTCAATATCAGTGCTCCTATGTCTCTAATTTTTTCAAATGACTCCAAATAATTATTTAGATAGTCTCGAATTCAGTCATCTGTTTCAAAATCGCATAGAATATTTTATTGAGGGGATTGGTGGTGAAATTATTCATTTTGATGAGTTCTCTATCTTCTGCCAATACAAAATTAATCTTGAAAACACCTTTTCTTAGTACCCGTGACCGAAAATAGTGATTGATGACTATTTGATACGGTGCACACCATATTAAAGCTAAAGTGTTTACAGGACTCCATCTTACTCTACCAAAAGTCACACAATTTGAAATAACTGAAATAATATTCATTCATATCAGACTCTGGGGGTAACTGAACACGAGCTTTATTGTCCCTAGTGGGGACGTCCATGCAAGAGGTGCGATTTGCAGAAGTAGTCACAAACAACCTTTGACATCCCCAATCGTATACTCAGCGATATCAGGACAGGGTAAAATAGACCTCCATCGGGATGCAGATGAAAAGACGCAGTTCCATCTCCAAGTTTCACCATAGATACCGATCTCATAACTCGGCAACATAAATAGAACGTGAAAGACCTTAATGAATATAGTTTCGGGGCACTTTTAAATTTCCGCAACTTCCTTTTTCGTCAACACAAAGAGACTGGATAGTCCCTATAAGCGGTTAGTCCGTTTATTCTGCGAGATACCATTCAGGGGAGATCAAAGGCGGCTTGATAAATTTCACGGGATTAACTCTCCAAGTGTATGGACTCATCCACTGTTTGTTCAACTGCAGAATATCACCTAGAACTGTACATTCCTCGCCCGTTACATAAATGGATGGCTCCTGGCACAAAGGCGAAAAACAGACTTGGATTTTGTAATAATTTCGAGATTGCACGAGCATTTTGAAGTAGATCCTCACATATGGTCTTGAAATATTTTTCTTCAATTGAGTATCAGGGATCAGTTCCTGTGGAACTACTGAATACATTCTAATTCATCGAATAACTTTTTCTCCTTCCTCTTGAAAGATGAAATCTGCTAAAAATGTTGTAATGTATTGTAGAGTTGAACTCATGACATGAGAGAGAAATGTTAATTCACCTCACTAGAATGCAATGCAATAAAATGCCTTCCTAATCTCCATTTCAATAAATGTGTTGAAAATATTGAGATCTACGTCTTAGTATCATCTTTGGAAGGACTGTCTCACATTGCTGCATCACGTTTCAAATCATCCAGCATATTCATGTTGAGACGAAAGTCTCATTATAAATTCCTCAGATAATTTATGATGAAACACTGTAATCTGCAATAAACGCTGAAAAACATTCCGATATTTCTTCCGTAACTGTCATAAATCAGCCTTTTCAGTTCAGAACAGTGCATCGTATGAAATAGCAAGTTCACTTTCATAGAACGAAAGTAATGAGAGTGAGTATAACAAGCCTCATAGAAATCCATGCGAACCTACTCTTACTCTTCTCGGCTATACGAGGCATATCTTTCGCATAATGCCCAACAATAGCGAACAAACTGGTGTGTAGATACTAATTATCAATAGTTAATAACACCGAGGAGTCCTATGTATTAAGACCGTTACAACGGTTCTATTCTTCGGACGTACATTGAAATTAAAAACCTCATACTTCACTTAGCAGGGACATACAATTTTTCTGAGTTTTCCAGGAAATGCATGCTAACAATATGCGAATATTATCTGAATACTCGAACCCCGTTGCACGTTAACTTTCTTAGTCAGCGGAATTCTGCAGTTTGTAAAGAATAGCCTGTGAACAGTTTTATGGCTAATACAGGAAAACATATTGACTGATGTCTTAATGTCATCTGCTAATTATTGCCTTATGGCTCATGGAAGATAATGATTATTTGAATATTTCAACTGAGTAGAAGATTAAATCGATGCATTTTCCTGGATTGCTTCTAGTGTGTACAGAATCGACTCTGGTAGCTTTGTATAATACAGAGGTTCCAAGTAAAGTTTCATTTTTATTCGTACAAGAAAAACCTCTTCTAGTGAAAAATTATTGAATACTTGTTATTAAGATTGTTAATGAACAAAATCTGCACGATGGTTCCAAAGTTATAGGCATCTAGTTCCTCTAGAGAGGAATGTAAAAACTGACAGGCTGCAGTCATGAGTTACGAGGATGTACTGATATCTAGTTAGCCTAAACCAGTTCTATGCTAAAAAAAATATTACGTTATCATATTAATGAACAATAACTCATCAAAAGTGTCAGTATGAAGTTCGAGGTCAAAAAAGTAAACCAGAGTTTATCGAAAAATTGGAGTATCGAGCCATCATCAAGTACCTGTATTTAAAAGGGTTAAGAGGTAAGCAGATTTACGAAGATATGCTCAATACCTTTGGTGATCAATGTCTTTCGTATGCGACCGTGGAAATTTGGACTGCAAGCTTCAAAAGAGGTAAATTTTCCATTGAAAATGATGGCTGATCGGAAAGGCCAGTTTCTGTGTCAGCGCCCGAAAATAGTGATGCATGATTTTATCATACCGTCGAATTGGGCTAAAACGGATATCTGAAGCACTGAATATTTCATACGAACGCGTTCATCATATATTTCACGTCAATTTAGACATGAGAAAAATTGCTTCAAAATGGATCCCCAAATGTTTGAAAGTTGACCAAAAGCGTGCAAGGGTAGAAGCATCGCGTTCGATCTGTGCTCGATTTGTAAACGATGTAGACTTCTTAAACTGAATTGTTACTATGTATGAGACTTAAGTACATTTCTACGATCTAGAAATAAAGCAACAATCGATGGAATGGCGACACTCTGGTTCTCCAAGACCTAAGAAATTTCGTGTCCAAAAATCTGCTGGAAAAGTTGTTGCTTCAGTTTTTTGGGATTGCCATGGGGTAATCATGATTGAGTTTCTGGATAAGGGTTTAACAATAACCGGAGATTACTATTCGACATTACTGACCACTATACGGGAAAAAATTAAAGAGAAAAGACGCGGAAAGCTATCCAAAGGTGTTTTGTTTTTGCAGGACAACGCCCTTGCACACAACTCTCATGTTGCCATGCAAAAAAATTCGTGCTTAAGGGTTCGAATTACTAGAACACCCATCTTGTTCCCCAGATTTGGCGCCATCCGACTAACATCTCTTCCCTCAACTGAAAAAATTTTTAAAAGGTCGTAAATTTTCTTCCAAAGAGGAGGTTATAAAAGCTGTGGAGGTCTGGTTTGCAGAGCAAGAAGAAACATTTCTTTTGAAAAGTATAGAGACGTTGCTGCTTCGCTGTAATAAATGTATCCAATTAGGAGGAGAATATGTTGAGTAATAAAATATTCTGACATTGAAATATTGTTAGGTTCTATAGTAGGGTAAAAAATTTTCAATATATCCTGGTATTGTAGGAACACGATAATTTCACCTGGTTTTCACACAACCCTCATGTTGCCATGCACCAGATTTGGCTCCATCCGACTATCATCTCTTTCCTCAACTGAAAAAATGTTTAAAGGGTCGTACATTTTCTTCCAACGATGAGGTAGTAAAAGTTGTGGAGGTCTGGTTTGCAGAGCAAGAAGAAATATTTTTTTCGAAAGGTCTAGGAACGTTGAGGGTTCGCTGTAATAAATGTATCCGATTAAGAGAAGAATATGTTGAGTAATAACAAATTTTGACATTGAAATTTTTTTTGATTCTATAGTAGGCTAAGAATTTTTCAATGTATCCTCGTATTCTTGACGAATACATATGAAAGAACCGTTGTTTCTCTGGAAATGCTGCAAATGTGTCGAAACGAAGTTCGTCAACTTGATTCGACCAAACTTCCCAGAAACATCGCAACCAAGCTCAGGCCAGTGTTCCTCGCCATAATGGCACTTACACAATAATCCCCGGCGCAGTGTGGGAGTTGAAAAATGACATACGTCCTCATCTCCGGCAGATAAGTATATACGTGTGGACGCCGCGAACTGTAAATTTCATTTAATTTCTTCCACGTTCACTTTTGCGCATCGATGTACCCGCTCTTGTTCAAACAACCACGTTTATGTATTTATGGATGGCTACTATTCATTTTATTGTCCCCGCGCAAACAGATCGCGATTGGTCGGGAAGAAATACAACTCGAGGTGAGCTCTAGCGGAAAACGGCACTCTGTTTTGCTTCGCACATAAAATTCCTGTTCCGTGAGCAATGAAACGATGCGAGTCCAGACGAATTTGCGATAGCGTCCTGTTTAGCGGACGAGAGCAGGTTGATTCGTATGAACTAACAAGGATCAGAGCAGGCCATCCTTTCCGCCTTGGAGGACTTCAATCAATGATACCAAAAAATATAAAGTCCTCACCAGCTTGTGAGAAAGGCCATGATCTGTTCACACTTTACTACCTTTTCTCTTAATAATAAGAACATAAGAAAAGTAACGTTAGAGAGAGGGCGTAGATGTAGCGCAGACTCAGATTCTGATATAGAGGGTTTCCCGAAATTTGGTCAAAGATTCTCGAGATAAATTTAAAAAACATTCTGATATAGACAGTATTCCAATTATATTTCTTGTAATATGTTTTTTGTACTTGTGTTTCATTTACTTACATTTGCAATTCCATTACAAATGTAATTCGTAATTGGTATTTCAAATACATGACGCTGAAGCATTTTGTATTTTGATACTTATGTCTTCAGAACTCTTTTGAACATAAATACATGTAGCGTTTCAAGGGTGAAGACATAGAAGACTGGCGTAGACATCAGTTAAAATATTCATGTCCTAAATGATTCCATTTTGAAGCTAAATTGAATGACCAAGAAGGGAGGGGTCAGGCCTTCACATAGGAAGGCAATGAATACAATAATAAAAAGTAATTCAGATGTATACCATCCGTCGATATGAATATCAACAAGTGTTACGATCTTAATTGAACTAGCCAATTTGCCATCTGTAATAACGCACCCCGTATCTCGATCAATAGAAGAGCGGCTTTCCACTGATCATGGAGTGATTATTTTTAGATGTTAGGTACACAATAAGAAGGCCCTCGAAAGGGGAAAAATATGTGGATTCGGCCCGTCGCGCGAAGGACAGGTCTTGAAGTTGAATATTATTATTTCTGGGGAGAAGTTTAAATGAAAGTCATGAAAAACTTTAACAAATAAATCTATTGGAAAATAAAATTAGAACTTCTCTTACAAATACGTACTCGGTCCAAAACGACCAACAAAAAAATCTTCAATTCCTTAAACACATGCAAATAAGCGCAGAACAATAAAACATAGTTTCATAACCAAAATCTTGGATTAAAATTCAAATTCCCAACTTAGCGTTCAATAATAAATCAATACTTTATCAATGAATTTTAGAGGAGCTTTCAAGACTCTGGACGAATAAAAATTGGAACTTTCTACCTTTTCTGCGACTGCTGTTGTCTGACGCTGCCGATGAAAACTTTTCGACACCAGACCTTACCCGCACTTATCGGCGAATTCTTTACACTCAACCGAACTTCCCGCACTTTTCCGTCGCAAACGTTTTTCGTTTTAAAATTCCCTATCCAAAAGTTTAACACAATTTTATATCTGGTCGTACTACAAATCAAAATAGACGATCACTCCTCGAATGCTACTTTACGGAGTTCCGATAAACTGACTTTAACTTCAAATTATCTCCAAATTTCTTCAACTGCCAAATTCCTGATATTCCGTTTCTACTTGGACAAAAACAACAAAAAACAAAGGACTGGATTTTTCTCTATACTGAACTTTCCAAATATTTATGAGCCGACCGAGTCTCTGATTCTATTCCGTGATCTACCTAGACCTTTCTCTTACTTCGTGAAAACTTGATTATTCTAAGTCCCTATACTTCTTCCTTACTGACTGACTCTACAAAAGAATTATAACTTCTCTACTTATCCGCACCGACTCGAAGGGGTATATTTTCGATATTTTTCAGATCACGTCCCCGGACCGACTGACTAACTTTTTCCGATGTAATTTTTCCCCGGTCTTTCTCTCCCACCTATGGGTGGTACCAAAACGTCCCAAAATCGAAATCATTGGACGATCATTCTTGCTGAGTTGAAAAATCAGCGTTCCCAAGCTGGGCGGTTACAAGAAAATTTCGGCTACTTCGAATTCTGAGAACTGTTTTCCTCTCAGGGTCTCCAGACTAATAAATCTTTCTTAATCTACATGACTGACCGTTTTCACCCGTTCTGAAGTCCTTATCACCGGATATTGGAATCAATTACATAGGCCGGCGATCGCCGGTTGCTCTCCGAAAACGTACATTGTATCAATATCTGCAGAATTTCTGACTGAGTGACACTAACTCTTTCAACTCTTATCGAGCTGATTATTATTTAAATCCCCGCGACTTAATACCGTCTGATCTCAAGTGCCTCAAAGTATCGTATGTCCAACTAAAAATCGCCTCTGAAGCACGGCTGCAACAATGTATGAATGTTCCTCGTTTCAATTATCCCAAATTAATTCGAGTTTCTTATTCCGATTTATTACAATACTCCCCCCTTTTAAAAAGTTTTGGCATTGGATGCCACAACTTTTCCTAAATCATCATATATTCGTCCAAACTCCATCATATCCTGCTCTTTCCTAAAACTAACATTCACCAAAAATTAAGTTTCACAAACAAATTTTTTTCTCACAAGCTACGGTTCCTTCCTTATCACTTAACCTCAAATGCCCTAACAACTCTGCTTATGTAGTAGTCCTTTAAATCACACATCATCTTTAAGCTCTATAAACATAAAATAACAAGAAAAACAAATATGAACAAACTAAACCTAAATAGTACATTATTCAGACAATGGTCATCAAAACAGTTTCTACCCACATCTTTTCATCAATCACTTCACTATCTCCAACATGGAGTTCTTTAGGTTTGATTTTCGGAATTCTTTCTCACTATCGCGAACATTCTCACGCACAACCATATATATCCTCGGAATCATATGGAATAACTCTTCAGGTGAAAAACCAAAAGTTACCTAAGGTGGAAAAGTTTCTTTACACGGAACGCCACTGTTCAACCCGTGCTAATGTCCATATCGTATGATCATCTAGGTTACGAAAACACAAACTCAGTTCGACCTTGTTGACGCGGCACATTATTCGGCGCATCGTTTACCGGCTATGTCTCTCGGTCCAGTGTGGTATCACTATTGGTAAAATTGGGTGTAACCCTGGATATTACTCGATTTGTTTTTGGTAGCGTACTTTCGACGTCGGATTTGCTCGAATTTTAACGTCGTTATTCGTCTCCCATAAGTTGTAAACCTTCTTTACTGAGTGATGCATTTGATTAATAGCAGTTTGGTGAGCTTATACTATTCCTTCTTGAACGTCAAATTATGTAGTGGACAGTCTATGTCCCGCCGTCTCTAATCTAATTCTCTTCTGGTTGCCTTCCACTCGCATCTCTCGAAGAACCTTTTTAAGCTGAACCATCGTCGTTCTACTGATGACGATTACGTCTACCTCTGGATGATGAATTTCGAGCCTTATATGCGGACCGACATTGTTCCATAAACCGCACTTATCAGTTCAGAATACCCTCGTACGCACACGTTCACATATTGAGTTGAATGTCTCTCATTTCTTTTTTCTAATTCTTTCACGCACAACTTCTCGAGTTCATGAAGATTCTTAACATTTCTGATGAAATAGCCGCAATATTCGGTATTCCGCACTATGGTATACTATCGCCGTTGCCACCTGGTAACTAAGGTTAATCACCATTCAGAGGTTATTCCACTGATGATGACCTGATGATTATACCTTCCTTCTGGTTGAAAATCTGCTATGGATTGTCTTTCAAAGATACCTTCTTTCGGATATTGATTGACCAAAACGAACTTATCGACTGAATACAAGAAAAACGAAAAAACACATGCAAAAATCATACAAAAACAATTCATCTCCCATGAGCATGCAATTTAATCATGGAGAAAACAATAATCATAAAAAAAAACCTATCATAACTATATCAACGAAACTCGACCTTATCGTAAAAGCATGCAGAACGTTGTGCTCACGTTAAAGGGTGACCACAACGCTTCTTCATAATCCTTTTCCGTCAAGGATTATTTCTTTCTCATTTCATCTACTTCCGATATTCTTTATTGATGATATTTAAAATCATCCATCAGCAAATCACAATTAACCCCTATATCGTTAATCTAACTTCCAACATGAAGCTCCTAACACAACCGAAAATGACACTGCTCCTATGAAAATCTATCACTCAATAATGACTCTAGCTGAAACTTAACTAAAAATACTTTAACTCGACGGTGTCTCTCCCAAACTTCTCATATTGCATAGAGCAAAAGATCTTGAATGATTTCAATCTAAACGAAAATGAACCAATTGCTACATAATGATCAAGGGTTTCTCGGGAGATCAATTCGTTATGATACTCAACCCTGGCGCCCATCTGACCCAAAAAAAAAATTAAAGAAACCCATCTTTATACCGTTCATTTCCCTTACTATAAGTCATTATTACCGGACCTCCTTGTTATTCTACTTATATTATAATCTGTGGAATGGGAAAGGTCGATTATTCCTTTTTCAGGACTATCAGCCAAAATGTCCTGCCACTACCCAAGGAAAAAGAAGAAGAAGACCCTTTTCAGGTTGTGACTCTCCGGGTCAGTGAGAGCTCCTGGAATCTGCGAAAGAGCAGGAGTCGATTCACTTCTCCTGACAGGTCAATCCTACAGATTTTCCTGCCGCTACCCTGATCTCCTATCTGATTAGGTTGGGCTCCATCTATCTGGGGGACGCCTAATCCTGGTAGACCTCCTTACCACCCTTTCTGCTTCCTCTCTATCGGTCTCCATTACCTCCTCCTCATCATTGCTCTCTAATCCCGTGTCTGAATTCCGTGTATGTCTCCCATACCCCTGTGGAACCATTATCGGATGAAACCTCCGAGGTTTCCCTATTTCCGAATCTGTCTCACTAAAATCCTCAAATCTTTCCTCTCTTCCTGACAAATGTTTGTCAGGGCGCTTTTTCCGAACCTTTGCGACATAAGGCTTCAGCCTGTTTACTCGAACAATTCTGCTCTCCCATCCCCCACATTTTCGTATCCTACAGGTTACCGAATCAAACACTTCCTTGATCCTGTATGGCCCTAACCATTTCTTTCCCAATTTTTCAGATACCTCCTTGAAATATACCAAGTCTCCTACCCTAAATTCCATCATCTGATCTTCCTCTGTATTGACGTCCCATGATACTCGTTTACTTGATTTCGACCCCCTGGGTCTATTTTCCTCTTGATACTCCACTTCGTTCGTATCCACTACTATTTCAGTAAACTTCTCTTTGCACCTTTTTCCTTGTTCCCTGTTATCATCCTCATCTCTCTGTTTCTTCCTAGTATAACCGGTACTAATTTTTAAATTCTTCCGAATTTCCTTCCCAGTTCCTTCCATGCAACTCCTTTGTTCATGGCAAACATCAGTTTCCCAGTTACGCCCCTGATCTACGTCGATCATCTGCTCTACGTTATCGATTATTCCCATATTCGATTCTGCCAACTGGCATTCCTCCGTCGCGACCGTCCTTGGCACGCGTCCACTAATCCTTGACCCCCTGGGCCCCTTTTCACGTGAGTACTCAGCATTACTCCCTATCATTTCCGTATTTCTCGCTAAGTTTCCACGTTCAAAATCCTTAGTATTCTTATTTGAGGCTGCCTTTTCCCATGCCTCCACCGGTTTCCCCTTTATTTTTTCATTCCGAACACCTGAATTCTCCTGAATTCCTTCCGCAACTTCTGCTCTAACCATCGAAGACCTTTCTTCTCGCAGTTCCCAAGCTGCTTCCCTTTCACCGCTATTCTTCTTGTCTCCCTTTCCATTCTCATCTTCCCTCATCGGGATTCCCAACAGTGACTCTAGGTTCGCCAACCTATCACCATCCTTGTGACCTACCCCCGCTAGGTCCGGATTATCTATTCTGATAGTATTAATACCCCTATGTATGTTATCCTCTTGCTTCCTGGGTTGGAACTCCCGCGAAAATGGAGACAATTGGTTGGAAATAGCTTCCGTATTTCGATTCCCTTCTCTAGTTGAATGTTGTGCCATTTCTTCCCCCCTTCGTTGAATCATTTCCAAATTTACATCACCTCTTCTTATTAGGTTTGTAGGTTTCTGCTGTCTGTTTTCCCTAAAATTCTCTCGTCCCTGACGATTTTGTCTTTGGCAATCCCTAGCCCAATGACCGTTTTGACCGCAAGTATAACAATCTCCCTGAGTCATTTGCCCTGACCTACTATAATTCCTACACTCTCTAGCGAAATGGCCCGATCTACCACATGAATAACACCCTTTTCTGGTGTTTTGTTCAGAATTCCCCTGACTCCTCCAGCTATTTTTACACTCTTTCGCCGAGTGACCCTGCTGCTCGCATAACTGACACACGTTTTGTGTGTAAACTGCTGATATTCTCATGTTTGATGACCTTCCTTGTATCATCCTGGTTGCAGTTTCTTGTAAAATGAGTAGTCTCTCCGCTTTTTCTAAGTCCAAATTGTCTTCCCTTAATAGCGCTACCCCCATATCCTTCATCAAGTCTTTGCGCAACCCTGTTTTGAATTGGTTCAATATCAGATCTTTATTTTTCTTTCTGATTCCCGCTTCTTCGTCTGGCGATGCTCCGCCCAAATCTTCCCGGAGTAATTCCGCTCCTAAAATCCGCAGCCTAGTACAAAATCAAATCAAATCAAATCAATTTATTCATCATATAAACATATAAACAATTAAAGTGTTCTATTGGCAACTGAATTCACACTAGAAATGAATGAATCCATATCTGTGTCGTGAACCCTTCACCATCAAATTATAAGGATGCAAAAATAGAATGGAGCAAATGAGGAGCCCAGAGACCGCCCCCAGAGAGCCGAACGAAAAAGAGTCCCGCCAGTAGATAACACGAAAAAAAATAACTGTTCAAAATAGTAGTATTTTTTATTAGTTCTTATTATGTAGATGGCATTATATTCAAAAACGTACCATAGTTCTCCTGGATGTATTTTTTGGTTAGTTTACTGAACTTTCGTTTGTTATTATTCAATGATTTTATGGTGTTAGGAAGTTTATCATAAAACTTAGGTGCAAAATATGTTACAGTCCGTTGCGTATGTGACTTGATGTACAGATGGGTTCTTAAAAGATTAGATCTAGTGGTGTAGTACGTGGGTTTTTTTGGTAATAGGTGTTGTATTTTGGGCAAATAATTGATGCAGGCATGAACATATAGAGCCTTAATTGGAAGTACATCAGCCAATTCGAATAATCTGTCAGTTGAGAAGGTTCGGGGTTTGTTATGTATTATTTTAAGTATAAATTTCTGAGTGGTCACTACGCTTTGTAAAGAGTTATTGAATCCTCCCCCCCAAATAATCAAACAGTATCTCAGAATGGATTCTACTAGTGAGATGTATACCATCTTTAATAGTTTTTTGTTGAGAATATCTCTGAGTTGATATAGTCTGTATACTAATTTTCTCATTCTCTTATTGATGAAGTTGCAATGAAGATTCCATCTGAGATGTCTGTCTAAGATAATACCCAAATATTTAATACTGTCGACACTCTCTAAGGGCTCGCATGTACAGTCACAATTCGTACAATCTTCACTGTGAATTTTCAAGGTCATATTTTGGGGTATGTCGACGGCGGATATTGAGAATGTAATGTATTTTGTTTTTAGAATATTTATACTAAGAAGGTTGTAGTTGAACCAACTATACAGATTTCTAATACCATGTTCAGCCTTCCCAAATACCTCCTGCCAAGTGGACCCTGAGAACGATAAGACCGTATCATCAGCGTAGGCAATTATTTTAGCACTTTTTAGTATTGATCCAATATCGTTAATATAGATTAAAAACAGTGTAGGACCAAGGACGGTACCCTGTGGGATACCCATTGGGGTAATTCTCTCGTGACTATAAGTATTTTCGATTTTTACTCTTTGTGTCCTGTTGGATAAGTAATTTTTGAAAAGAAGATTCACATTTCCCCTTATTCCCAGATACTCCATTTTTTCCAATAATTTGTCATGAGGAACGGTATCGAAAGCCTTAGCTAAATCGATAAATACTGATAAGATCTTCTTATTTGCGTTAAAACACGTATTTATTTCATTTGTTAGATTAAATATGGCGTCTTCTGTGCTTAAATTTGATCTGAATCCATACTGATTATTAAAGATTACATTATTTTTTTCGAGAAAGTTCATAACGCGTTTTTTCAAGCATTTTTCGAATAATTTGGCAAAGTTATTGATGAGTGCAATGGGTCTATAGTTTTGTAAAGATTGTTTATCTCCTGACTTATGTATAGGTATGATATTAGATGTTTTCCAGTCTAGGGGAATTTCGTTTTTAACAAAAGTTAGATTAATTATATATTTGAGAGGTTCTACTAAATATGTATGTATCTTTTTTATGAGTTTGGCGTCAATTCCATCATCCCCAGGTGAGGAATCATTCTTCAGGGTAGCTATTAGTAGTATAAGTTCTTTTGAGCTCACTGGTGCCAGGAAAAGTGTATTTGGATTAGTTATGTTAGTTGTGTATATTTTTTTTGTTTTCTTGACCTTTTCCTGCATTTTACCTCCTATAGTGGAAAAGAAATCGTTGAATGAGCCAGCAATGTCAGTTGGATGAGTCAATACTTCATTTTTTTCATTGATAATACTATTTATTTTGCTTTTAGATTTTGCGACATTGACCGCCTCATTCATTATTTTCCAAATTTTTTTAGAGTCTTTCTTTGCTGATTTAATTTTGTTAGAGTAATAATTATTTTTTGTTAGTTTTAGTAATTTATTGAGAAAGTTCCTGTAATCAATATATTGAAGTTTCTTTTCTTCTGAGTAATTTCTATTTAAATCTAATTTCATTTTATCCCTTTTACGAATACTATGTATTAATCCAAGAGTTATCCACGGTTTAAGTTTCTTATTTTTGTTGTTTATACGTGTTTTCTGTTCACAATTGCCAATGTGACTCATCAAAATAAACTTAAATTCCCGATAACATTCCTCCACATCATCTTTCTCATATACTTTTAACCATCCCTCCTCCCTCAGTAATCCCAACAATTTCCTGTCATCGATTTTCTTAATTTCATCCGTTTTAATACCACTACAAATTTTTTCATTTAAGTTGAGTTCTAATCCCACTGGAAAATGATCAGACATTGAAAATTTAAAAACAAAGGGACGGAGACTGATTTTTTTACTAATACTCTTCTGTGTTCTGATCATTATATGATCGAGTAGAGTTTTTGTTGTTGCTGTGACTCTAGTAGGCTTGTTAATATAAGAAATAAACCCACATGATCCCATTTCATTTAAATAGAGGCTTGCCATTTTATCGTTTCCCTCCAAAATATCAATGTTTAAGTCACCAATAACTACCTCTACATCATTGTAATTAAGTTCACTTAAATATATTTCCATTTCTTCTATGAATACTTTCATTTTAGTTGCTGGAGGTCTGTAAATAGCCGTCAGTCCAAGAGAAAATTCATTAATTCTAATTTCTATACGAATAGGAATTGTTTGACTCAGCTGTACATAAGCAACACTTGGATTCAGATTGTTTCGAATATAAACTATTGTTCCATCGTTTTTATTGAATAGTGAGTTGTTATAAAATGTATTATACCCAGGTATAGTGAATAGATTAATGTTAGTAGTTTCGATGTTAAAGGTTTCCGAGAGAACTATTATGTGTATTTTTTCTAAATTTATGCTGTCCAAGTGAACTAACAGTTCATTGAAATGTTTGTGAATACTTCTTATGTTGAAATGCATTATACCCAGCCGCGTATGACCCCCAACAAAACACTCCCCCGCCCCAAGCTCCCCGACCACCGCCGTATCCGGGACCTCATCAAGCTCCACCGTCTCTAACACATTCATGAGACAGATACAAAAATTAGTGACTCTCACATGCCCTCCGATCAAGTAAAAAATTTGAAAAGATTCACTTCATAAAGTGCATAATATATACAAATACATACTACATACTATTTTATTTTTCAAACAAAGATTATGATTTCAATAATTCAGAGAAAGAATAATATGAATGACTCAGTAAAAAAGAAATTCATTTTAATGAGGTTACATTTTTTCTCTCTACGCCATTCTCACTTTTAATGTATATATTTCCGTTGCGCGTGAATACTTGTTTTTTATCCTCGCATTTCCGTTGAAGCGATCGATATAACTCAAGGCGATTTTTTGTTAAGTCTTCAACTATTCCAATTTTGGTTCCACTCAAACGTCCACAATTTTTCATTATTGTTAGTTTTGTTTGATAACGTTCGAAGCGAACAATCACTGGACGCGGCTTTTCCTTTTTCACACCAACTCTATAACACCTCGCAATGTCAGTTTTGTTGAGTGTTACCTTCATGTTGTCCTTGAATAATTTAAGTAAATTCTCCAATAATTTTTCCTCTTGATTTTCCATCAAATTGAAGATACATACATTGTTGATTTTCTCCGCTTGCATAAGATTATCCATCCTTTTGTTTATCAATTCGATTTTATCCGAGTTATCGTTGACTGCCGACTGTATCACATCTAGTTTTTCGTTGATCTTGATAAGAAGTTTGTTTATAAATTCGTCGTCACTTAGGATTTCTATAATGGATTCCTTAATTGCTGCCTTTATATCTGTGGTGTTTTTAGGAGCCATTTTTCAATGTAGGTGTAGGTACAAATGTTTACAGCCCAGGAATTCTGGGATTCGTTGGCACTTGTAATTTTTATAATAATTAAAATTTTAACAGGAGCGATGTGTTCACGGTCTACTCTCTGCGCATCTCAGATGATGAAAATGATGAAACATCTTCATCATGTCGCTGGAAACAACGACTTAAATTCCACTGACTCTCCCCTGGTAATTTTGATGGCGTAAATTTTAAGATTAGCCGCTGTTTCAATTCAGAATATTTCAATTTATCATATGCCTCATCAGACTTAAAATACTCGTACGCCGCGCCTGTCAGTTTTAATTTTAGTAAAGTAAGGGTTTCTTCCTCACTCCATCCGTCCAATTTCGACCTCAACTCTAATTTGTCGAAGTACCTCTTCGCGTCTTTTCCCGAAAAACCATCAAGGGTTGTCGCAATCATCCCCAACGAATACATAAACGGAAATCTCATAACATCTTTCCCAGCCACCGCAGGGGTGGTAGTACTAGCACTAGCCGCCGGCAACATTCTCAAAACTTTCTGAATAACCTCAATAACAATTAAATCCGAAAACCGTCTGTAATCTCCTCAAATTAGACGAGCAAAACAAAACAATTATATCAGGTTTGCGCTATTTCAAAGTATGAATCAAGTTTCCCTATTTCAAAATCCAAAATACGCTGCACACACACGATAGAATTAATCAAACTATAAACGCCAAATACTCTCTCTATTCAAAATATATCAACCTTAGATGGAAACGCCCTAAAAGACAAATTATATCATCAAAAAAAAAATATTATCCTGAACGCAACTGTGATCCCCAAAATAATTAACGTCCTGGAAGAAAATTATATCACCAAAAAAAATATTATCCTGAACGCAACTGTGATCCCAATAATAATTAACGCCCTGAAAAAGAAATGATATCACCAAAAAAAAATATTATCTTGAACGCAACTGTGATCCCAATAATAATTAACGCCCTGAAAAAAAAATTATATCTCAACAGCAAAAATAAAATTCAATAAACAATGTCCTGGAAAAAAAAAACCTGCAACCCTATCTTGTCCTAACCTTCCGAATTATTTTGTAAATCAAACCGATCCAAATATTACATCCAACTGACTTAAAATTCCGAAATATTCTGACGTTTATTTGATCAAGACACTTAACTTGAAATTACCAAAATTCAAAATTTCACTTAATTGAAGCAATTAAATTCAAATGACCGAAATTCAAAATTATTTTAGCCTCCAAATTTAAAAAAAAATAACTCAAATAATTTCCTTAAATCCGTGTTCAAATTCTAATAAAACAGCATTAAAACGTCTCAATTTTTCTTATCTGCTTTTTCTAATTGACTTTAATTTCGCAAAAATACTTGAATGAAATTAACTAATTCTCAAACCCACTTTTTATAACA
Source organism: Coccinella septempunctata (assembly GCF_907165205.1). NCBI lineage: Eukaryota > Metazoa > Arthropoda > Insecta > Coleoptera > Coccinellidae > Coccinella > Coccinella septempunctata. The sequence continues at coordinate 23,230,932 of NC_058196.1, forward strand.
AAATAACCGATCATTCAACTAGTCACTGATAAACAAGAAGGAATTATTATACACGCCAAAAATTATAACTTGATTGACGACTTTTCTTCTAAAATTTCCGATAAACTACAAGTCCAAAATCAATTAATCCGCACACACGACTTTGCGTTCAAAATCCTACGTGATTGATACTCAACAAAAAAATTTCAAAAATTATTCACTTCAAAACCATCAAATTCCTGCAAAATCAAAAATTTCAAAACACACAGTAATATACACTTAAAAAAAATAATTCACCTGAAAACAATAAAGAAAAAAAAAATATCTTTCACCATCAGCCAAGAATGCAACCTCAAAACAATAAAATTATCGCGAAAAATTAAACTCAAATCTTCAATATTGATCAACTACTTTATCAATTTTTCTTAACGTTTCCATCAATCGATTAATTAAATCTTCCACAAATTATTGAACACCAACGTTCTTCACGAATAAAAATTTTCCAACTATCTCCCGATTAGAACTTGATAACTTATCCGATTTTTAAGATAAAATTCTGATCCATTACAACGAAGAGTAACTAACGAACTTTTATCCAACTCTACTCAACTTTCTCTATATCACGGCAGCTAGACTTTATTTTCTCTTCACAACTCTACTTTTCACTTCTCACAAACTAACTCGATTATCCTCTTGAATTAAACAAAAATCGACGCAAAATGAACTTATTCTTGGCAATAGAAATAACTCAGAGTTCCTTCATCCGAAAGTCCTCAAATTCATTGATATACTCTCAACTAAATTCATCAATCAACCCTTAATCAACCACAAAATACTTAAACACAATTCTCTCAATAATTTTACAATGGCTCCGATTGAATTATTGGATTTTATCTCGACTCGCTCCAGAAACAACTGAAAACTTTAAAAATCAACTTCTCAAATAAAACAATTTTGGTATTCTACCCCAGAAAATCAACTTAAATCCCACCTAGCTGTCACCAGTGTAATAACGCACCCCGTATCTCGATCAATAGAAGAGCGGCTTTCCACTGATCATGGAGTGATTATTTTTAGATGTTAGGTACACAATAAGAAGGCCCTCGAAAGGGGAAAAATATGTGGATTCGGCCCGTCGCGCGAAGGACAGGTCTTGAAGTTGAATATTATTATTTCTGGGGAGAAGTTTAAATGAAAGTCATGAAAAACTTTAACAAATAAATCTATTGGAAAATAAAATTAGAACTTCTCTTACAAATACGTACTCGGTCCAAAACGACCAACAAAAAAATCTTCAATTCCTTAAACACATGCAAATAAGCGCAGAACAATAAAACATAGTTTCATAACCAAAATCTTGGATTAAAATTCAAATTCCCAACTTAGCGTTCAATAATAAATCAATACTTTATCAATGAATTTTAGAGGAGCTTTCAAGACTCTGGACGAATAAAAATTGGAACTTTCTACCTTTTCTGCGACTGCTGTTGTCTGACGCTGCCGATGAAAACTTTTCGACACCAGACCTTACCCGCACTTATCGGCGAATTCTTTACACTCAACCGAACTTCCCGCACTTTTCCGTCGCAAACGTTTTTCGTTTTAAAATTCCCTATCCAAAAGTTTAACACAATTTTATATCTGGTCGTACTACAAATCAAAATAGACGATCACTCCTCGAATGCTACTTTACGGAGTTCCGATAAACTGACTTTAACTTCAAATTATCTCCAAATTTCTTCAACTGCCAAATTCCTGATATTCCGTTTCTACTTGGACAAAAACAACAAAAAACAAAGGACTGGATTTTTCTCTATACTGAACTTTCCAAATATTTATGAGCCGACCGAGTCTCTGATTCTATTCCGTGATCTACCTAGACCTTTCTCTTACTTCGTGAAAACTTGATTATTCTAAGTCCCTATACTTCTTCCTTACTGACTGACTCTACAAAAGAATTATAACTTCTCTACTTATCCGCACCGACTCGAAGGGGTATATTTTCGATATTTTTCAGATCACGTCCCCGGACCGACTGACTAACTTTTTCCGATGTAATTTTTCCCCGGTCTTTCTCTCCCACCTATGGGTGGTACCAAAACGTCCCAAAATCGAAATCATTGGACGATCATTCTTGCTGAGTTGAAAAATCAGCGTTCCCAAGCTGGGCGGTTACAAGAAAATTTCGGCTACTTCGAATTCTGAGAACTGTTTTCCTCTCAGGGTCTCCAGACTAATAAATCTTTCTTAATCTACATGACTGACCGTTTTCACCCGTTCTGAAGTCCTTATCACCGGATATTGGAATCAATTACATAGGCCGGCGATCGCCGGTTGCTCTCCGAAAACGTACATTGTATCAATATCTGCAGAATTTCTGACTGAGTGACACTAACTCTTTCAACTCTTATCGAGCTGATTATTATTTAAATCCCCGCGACTTAATACCGTCTGATCTCAAGTGCCTCAAAGTATCGTATGTCCAACTAAAAATCGCCTCTGAAGCACGGCTGCAACAATGTATGAATGTTCCTCGTTTCAATTATCCCAAATTAATTCGAGTTTCTTATTCCGATTTATTACACATCGTCAGGACAACTGAGTAGAGAACGTTTCACCGAAGAAGAGTAGATGCTGACCATGGTTTCCGTCTCATTTGACTTGGTCAGAGCAACACATCTTCCTCTCCGAAGGAAAAACGCTTGGGATTGATGGACCCTAATTGAATACTGGTAGTCACTTCTGAGTATTATCGCGTAGTACTCGAGCGCCATCTAGTATGAATCGAGATCCGGTTCAATCCCATAGATCGAAACCTAGACGTCTGGATCTCGTTTCATACTGGATCATAATAGATGGAATAAGTTAGTATTCCGAATTGAAACCTTATCTTTTTCAGATTTCTTATTTCGATAGTTATTTTTTTTATTTATGTATTGCCACTGTTTTATTCCATATATCCTGAATATTCGATGTAGGTGAAGTGATTTGAAATGAAGAGATTTGTTGTTGTTTTTTTTTGTTTTTATTGAAGTAGCTTATTTCAAGGTTAAAATGGTTTATTGAATGCTTGAAAAAATTTCAGTCTCAGAATTCCAGGGGTGGCATATCTCATTATAGAAACTTGAAATCTTCAATTCTTTTCATCTGAATCGAAAAAATTGAGAGCAAAGAAGTGTTCCTTTGAAAGTTACCGTTAAAATATATTTACATATGAAAAACTCACAACAGCAACTACCCAGAAATTTTCTGATTTATTTTTGGCATGAAGCTACCAGTCACCCAACCTTACTTTTTTTTTTGTGCCCAAGAAGTAGGCTGAAAGCCTATGGCCTTCTCCGCAGAGGGCGGTTCAGTGCTGTTGGCAAGTGGTAGCTTCTTCTAATTTGAAGCTGGCAAGAGAGCCATAGTTAACCATGCCACTTCCTCATGCTGACTTTCTCTGACTTTAGGTCCTCTTCTTTGTTTCCCCACTGTCGTTTTCGTTGTTTCCTGTAACGTAGAAATCTGTGTAGTGGAGAACGCATCAGAATAGGAATACAACAGTGAAGTTCTAACATTAGTCCATGAATTCATGAACTCTGGGAGCCAAAAAGTCATAGTTACTTCCTGTTGTTGTGGGTCATTCTTGGTTTTCATTGCTCCCATCAAAAGAAGTTTCGAGATTCCTCGCAACTACTTAAGCCTGTGCACCACGACAAGGTGTTGACCATCGCACGGGAACCTAACCCAACCTACAAAGAACCAACCTAACCTAACCTAAACAAAACTAACCTAACCTAACGTGAACAGAAACTTGATGATTTGCTTTTGCTACCAATCGAAGAGGAGGGTCTAATGTGGGTTTCATTAGGTAAAGAACTTCTTGACGTTTTGTTTACCCCATAATCAGTGGACGTCCTGCGAGCTTCACCATATGCAAGAAGTTACAAGAGGATCTGCATTGAGTACCTAAGTGCAATATGAGAGCTCCTCCTTTCGTTCAGACTGATATCTAGAGCTGGACATCTTCGAAACTTGAAAGACCTCACCGCAAACCTACAATTTTTGAGAAATCTGTCTCTTAGGTCGTAACCTTACGTCCGGAATAAACTCCGCAACAATGATACGTTTCAGTAACGGCAACAAAACGGAAAGAACAACAACAACAACAACAACTGGGAGGACGAATTAGGGCCTCGTCAAGGCGGATAAATAGAGAGAACTGGGCCATTAGATATTTGTTTTATGGCGATCGTTACGAACACTAAGTGGAAGAAACCATTGGTGGTCCGTGGTTATGCGAAATTTATTCGATGGGGATCAGTAGTCGTAGGAGGAATAAAAGATGCCGCGATTATTTCATGAGGGGATATCATGAGAGGTGGATTTGTGCTTAGACGTCGAAAGTGATGCAATAGTTGAGGTTCCGGGAAGTTGAATAGGTATTGTATGTACTGTGACATGAAAATGGGAAGAATACTGACGTGAAATCGACAGCTGTTACGAACTCGTGAAAATAGAATACCAGAGCGTTCAAAACTCACCTGTTTGCTGGCCTCGGCTACATCGCCGTAGTTGCCAATTCCCTCAGCTCTGGAGGGGTGTTACTGTATACATATCGTTACAGCAAATGAAAGTTATTGTCACAGGACTTTATGTTTTTATAAAATCGTTGTTTCACGAAATTGAATCAAACCAACTCTAGCATTTGTATCTCACTAACAATAGCAGACTGAAAGAGGTCACGAACGAAAAGAGTTCACTTTTTGACAAGGAATGAATTCTCAATTCCTCTTGCAACCATTCAGTTATCATATCGATTGAAATTTATTCTGGGAGGATTCTGCATCTCTTCATAAACTTTTTAGGGTTTTCACTCCCAATCTCTGAAACAAAACAATTAAAAATGAAATCAACGATTTGCTCCTGGGTAAATTCTTGCACTAATTTGTCAGGAGCAAATTAACTAGAAAAAATTGTTGCCTGACAATGAACTCAAAATAAATAACGTTGAAATTATAATTCTAAGTTGTAACGTTTCGGAGTCTATATCAGACTCCTTCATCAGACGAAAAATCTATTTTAGAAAATCTTCTGAATTGTGGCTTTTGTTTGACATTAATTGTCAACACACAGAAACAGAGACTGCATAGAAACGTTGATTCATTTAATTTTGAAATTACCGGATGATAGTTCCTTCTTTAGTAAATTGATCCAAATATGATCTATTCCTTCCGAACAATTTGCCAAATTATTATCTTGATCTAATAGAATACACGTAGACTCTTTAATTTTTCGTTTAAAATGGTCTGGTTCCGTCATTAAAATTTTAGTGTTGTCCCAATCCATCATGTGGTCTCCCGTATTAAAACAAATGTGATCTGCGATTTGTGATCGATTAATTTCTCTATTTTTAATATTATTTTTATGTTCGCGTTTTCTTATTTCTAGAGGTCTGGACGTTTCACCTGTATAAGTTTTACCACAAATGCAGGGTATGTTGTAAATACAATTTTTTTATTTTTGTTTTTCGTTCAAAGGTTTAGTTTTTGTTAATATAGATTTTGTTTCAGAGATTGGGAGTGAAAACCCTAAAAAGTTTATGAAGAGATTCAGTTATCATGTCAAATCATTAATTTTTAGATTTCGAATCACTTTCAAATAACTCCATAAACGAAGGATCAAAGAGTCTTGGCGACGAGGTTATTAATGCTGCTCATCTCATCCAATCCCATTCTAAATACAGCTATTTCCAGGGACATAAACCGTACCTACAGACGCGCCACTAAGCTCTCGACCGTAAAACCCCTACCTACAATAATACATAGGAACGGTTCGATTTTTTTATCCCCATTTTCGAAACGCCGCATAAAATATGATAAGTCCGACGCTGATAGCGGTAATGACAACTTGTAACTGAGACACACTGTACTTATACTCGGTTAGTGTACCATAAGACTCGTTATCGTCGATGGCAAGTTGTAATCAGTCCGCGTTCGGTTTTTTCATGAAAGAGAGTGAAAACACCGTTTATATTGTCGTTTTATTATTCATAAAACTCAATACCTCGGAGCGGCGTTCCCATAATGGATCTGTCGTCTGACATTGATCTAATAACATGATTTCCTCGGAATTTCATGAACTATTCCGAGTACAGCTATTCGCGCCGAGGATTGTCCGCTAAGCGGACTAGACTGCAGCGGATATCCGTCCAGGCTGCTTAGCAGTGGAACAGGACTCCTAAGTGGCAGGTAGATGCTGTGTCGATATTAACGATGTTGATAATTGGAACGTATCATATTTTTCAATAATTTGATTATGTGGCAAACAAAGTTATTACCTACACAACTGACAAATTTAAAATTCATGTTCACCTCCCCTTCACCAGTCAACAAGGTTATCATATGTCATGTTATAAAAATCTGAACATGAAATATTCTTATCTTTGGTATTGTTCAAAATCAGGAGTGTTGAGATTTTGTAAAAATTAGTATTGAACTGTGAAAATGTGTGTGAAAATATTTATTCCATATTCTCAATCATAAAATGAATGGTCAATATGCAGACGACTGTTCACTCATCGCTAGCAGCTCAGAGGATCTACAGATAATGATGGACACCTATAAACATATATACGAAGCTTTAGGCCTTAGACTCAATATTGACAAGACCAAAATCCTGGTAAGTCCGCCAGAAAGCCTTCAAACAGATATCAGCCTGGACAATGAAACTCTAGAACAGGTCGAGCAGTTCAAATACTTGGGAAGCTTCATAAATACTAGGGCTAACCTTGACACGGAAATACACAACCTTATCAATTCGGCATCACGGGCATTCTGGAAGCTGAAGGACAGAGTGTTCCAAAATCACGACCTCAATCTGAAGACCAAAACAGCTGTTTACAGAGCAGTGGTCCTCCCAACGCTTCTTTACGGAAGCGAAAGCTGGACTCCCTACAGGCGACATATTAAACAGCTTGAACAGACGCAGCAACGTCATCTAAGACAGATAATGCACATCAGATGGTTCCACAAAGTTTCGAATGCAGAAGTCTTGCAGCGCGCGAGTTGTACTACAATTGAGACTCAAGTAACGAGGGCCCGACTCAGATGGAGCGGCCACATTCTGAGGATGCAAGACACAAGACTCCCCAAAATAGCTCTATACGGCGAACTCACTGAGGGAGCTCGGAAACCAGGAGGCCAGTATAAGCGGTTTAAGGATACACTACATCAATCCCTAAAATCAGTTAATGCTAATCATAACTGGGAACAACTAGCGTTAGACAGGTCACAGTGGAGGTCTTTGGTCCACAGTTATAATGGAGAATCGAGAAGGATACAGCGGCGGCCAGATCTGGTTGGAGACTATCCATGCCCTGAGTGTGGAAGGATCTGCAGGTCACGGTTGGGTCTCTTTAGTCATAGGAGGGCACACAGTCGCAACTAGCACTAAGAAGTTACAAGTCTGTTCGAATTTTTTTTTTTTTTGTCTTCTTCTTTTTGTAGATTTATTCCCGGTAACGGGATACAGCAATGAATGAATGAAAATGAATGAGTCACCTATATGAGACTATTACAGTAATAAATACAAATACTAAAAACATCTATACACTCAGAAACATTACCTATTCAACTGAAAACAGAGATATTCCAGAGTAGTTCAAATGAGAAGTCACTTAGATTTTGAGTGATTTCGATCAATTCAAAATTAAGACAAGGTTTAAATTGACAGATAATCAATGATAATTGCTTGCGAGAGCCTCTTTATCCAATCAGAAAAACAGAAGGTTAAAATTGTGAGTTTTAATGAGTATAGGCTGAATTTCACTAATGAAATAGGCCAAGAGGTAAAAACTGAATTGTCTAATTTTGGTCATCAATAAGATATCAATACATCAAATGTGAGTCGAGCTATAATATTATAATTCAATATGAGCAATGCAAGAATATTATAGATAATATGAGACGAGCAAGAAGATTATAATTAATATAAATAACTTTGGTTTAGAAGAGTGCAAAAATTCATCAATGAATACAACATTTACAGAGACGGACTGCTTACAAGTAAGCACGATTAGAACGTCTGTCAAAAAGTAGAAGATACAATTGAAAAATTATGAGAGGTACACAATGAGAGTACTAATGAGGGAAACTACTAATCGTTGGTTTCGAGAAGAGCAGAAGGCTCTAATCTGTATAACTAGCAAGATGAATGAATATGAGCATTTATTTATTGAAATACAAAATATAATGAGGAGATCCTACGAATTGTACGAGAATACTAGAGCAGACCCTCTAATGTGGAACCAGGACGAGAGACTGTCAACCAGTATCATGGCTTACCACTGATCGTTGAACCATATTTGAGAAGTTCACATCGTGTTCTGAAGGAATACTACCAGGGTGCACCCTTGAGATTATGATGATTCATTCATCTGAAACTAAAAAAAAGTAATAAGTCATACGTAAGTTAGAGGTTAACAAGAGTTGAGAAATGAAACAAACTGATTCAATCAAAAGATGATCATGAGACAACAATAAATAAGTATTTATTATTTATGAGAAAGACATTAGTGGCTATTGCTTTATATTATTTCGAAACATCGAAAATATTAAGATTTCTATTTTTCAATAGTTATCGCTAACACCCTAGATAACAAGGAACCTTGTCTTCTACTCAAAGCCACTAGAGTGAGTTTGTTGATCCCCCTCTAAAGAATAGCTGGCGTTCGAGACATCCGAGGAAACGCCGTTACATCTGAAAGAAATCTTCAACAGCTATGCAAAAATAAGATTTGGAAAACTTTAGCCGAAGGGGTTTCTAGATAACCAGATACCATAAAAACCCCAGATTCATATTGTTATTGGAAGGAAAAATCTCCATAACCAAAAAAATGCATGTTTCCTGAAAGATTGCACAAAAACATTCAAATGCACAGAAAAACTTCCGCTGTTCTCATATCATCGGTTCATTTATTCCAAAGATCACACTTTACCACAAACGCCTCGAAGTACAACTCATAATCCATTAAAATAACTCACTTCAATAGTTTCAACTGTGTATTATGAAATTTTATCGATGTAAAATCGATAGAACAACCAAGGCGTAAAAAACTCGAATCAGAAAACTGAATCATGTGGAAACAGAACAACCGTCCAGTAATAAAATGACGCTATCATAATAACCGAGCGAACTGCAAGTCGGTAAATAAAAAAATCATCGACACGAAAAAAACGCGACAACACGAAAAGCCCGTACGAAGTTAATCTACCGCGCCCTATCGAAATCCATCTCGATTTTCGCGTTGTTCGGCCGCACACAACCGAAATATTCGCTTAATTGTAGTTGGCTTTGCAAATTGCACTATTGCCGGTTGGGACCGTCGAAATAGAACGAACGGATCGGGGGGAAAAAGTCAACGGGCGCCGAAAATGAGGAATTTGCGATATTTTTCGCGTTATGATTGGTCGGTTGTTCGCGGTATTTCTCGCGGTATCCGCGGAGAATTGTTCGCTTCCGGCCATAGAATTTATCCGATGAATGGGCATCGATTGCGGCGCATATGGTGTTTCCGTTTTTCGATGCAGTTCATCGAAAATACGAATGTTGGGGTTGATTACACCCTACAGGTATTCATTTTTGGTGAATGTTTTCATCTGAGCATTATTGTGTTATCTATTTTATCTCACCTCGTATATCGGTTCTTTATTTCTTCATCTGTTGATAAGCCTGCTATAGGGTGGATTATGGCAAATCGTCTGGTTCCACTCTTAGAAAAACTATAACCTGAATCCTAGTGCAGCTTTCGACCAAATCGAGGTACGGTGGACCTAATTTTTACACTGCGACAGCTACAAGAGAAGGCCCGTGAACAACAATCAAGGATTTATACAGCCTTCATCGATTTAAGTAAGGCATTCGACTCGGTGAATCGGAGAGCGCTATGGAAAATCATGGGACGACTTGGAGTATCCGAAAAATTCTTAGCAGTGTGTAAAAGCCTTCATACCAACAACACCGCTAGAATACAGCATAATCGCTCTACAACCGACCATTTCTCAACCAACTCCGGAATAAAACAAGGCTGCGTATTAGCGCCTTTACTGTTCAATATTTTCGCCATAGCTGTATCGATAATTGCAGATATGAGTACGCCCGTAATAGGTGTTGGGGATAAGATTCAGATTTGATGGAGGCCTGTTTAACCTGAAGCGCCTCAGAGCAAAAATCCGTACCAAGTTCATCACGGAACTTCACTATGCAGACGACTGTTCACTCATCGCTAGCAGCTCAGAGGATCTACAGATAATGATGGACACCTATAAACATATAAACGAAGCTTTAGGCCTTAGACTCAATATCGACAAGACCAAAATCCTGGTAAGTCCGCCAGAAAGCCTTCAAACAGATACCAGCCTGGAGAATGAAACTCTAAAACAGGTCGAGCAGTTCAAATACTTAGGAAGCTCCATAAATACTAAGGCTAATCTAGACACAGAAATACAAAACCGTATCAATTCGGCATCGCGGGCATTCTGGAAGCTAAAGGACAGAGTGTTTCAAAATCACGACCACAATCTGAAGACCAAGGGAGCTGTTTACAAAGCAGTGGTCCTCCCAACGCTTCTTTACGGAAGCGAAAGCTGGACGCTCTACAGGCGACATATTAAACAGCTTGAACAAACGCAACAACGTCATCTAAGACAGATAATGCACATCAGATGGTTCCACAAAGTTTCGAATGCAGAAGTCTTGCAACGGGCGAGTTGTACAACAATTGAGACTCAAGTAACGAGGGCCCGACTCAGACGGAGCGGCCACATTCTGAGGATGCAAGACACAAGACTCCCCAAAATAGCTCTATATGGCGAATTCACTGAGGGAGCCCGGAAACCAGGAGGCCAGTATAAGCGGTTTAAGGATACACTACATCAATCCCTAAAATTAGTTAATGCCAATCATAACTGGGAAAAACTAGCGTCAGACAGGTCACAGTGGAGGTCTTTGGTACACAGTTATAATGGAGAATCGAGAAGGATACAGCGGCGGCCAGATCTGGTTGGTGACTATCTATGCCCTGAGCGTGGAAGGATCTGCAGGTCACGGTTGGGTCTCTTCAGTCACAGGAGGGCACACAGTCGTAACTAGCCCTAAGAAATTACAAGTCTGTTCGCAATTTTTTTTTTCTTCTTCTTTTTGTAGATTTATTTCCGGTAACGGAATACAACAATGAATGAATGAGGGGTGGTAGGAATCTGAATTACTTCTTATTAATTGTATCCATCGCCTCCCTGTTGCGGGGTTAACAGTCTTTCATTGTTTCGCCGCTGGCATCAATCCTGCCGTGAACTCGAACGCGCTACCACCTCCTCAATATCAATAATCATATAACATATGCCATTTTCTTCGTCTGGGTGATTCGATCGGACGGATTGAACTTAATTTCCTTTTATACAAGATAGCGCTCGAGTACTATTTGATAATACTCAGAAGCTCCTACTAGCATTCAATTATGGTCCGCGAATTCCAAGCGTTTTCCATCGGAGAAGGAGATGTGTTGCTCTGACGAGGTCGAATGAGACCGAAACCATGGTTAGCATCTACTCTTCTTCGTTGGAACGTTCTCTCTTTTGTCTCTCTTTTTGTCGTGACGATCACATATTGGATAGTTCGATTCAGATCGTAACACTTGTTGATATTCATATCAGCTGGTGGTGTGTATGTAAGGAGATTCTCATTATTGATGAAATTATTTATTTGGCTATAACTTCGAAACCATCAGCATGGTTGAAAAAATATAGATAGATACTTGAATTCCGATTATTCATTTCAAAACACAAAGTCTGAAGTGCGGTTACATATTCAGCCATGAAAACAACGAATCACAACGTAACAAACTACAAGCTATCATGCGACATCGGCATAAAATTCAGTCATGGAACTACTACTACTGGACATGACCGCAAAAGGAACGATTATAAAGGTAAATTACGACAATAAAACGTTGGCGTTTCAACGATGCCCCCAACTTTATTGTATGTAAATACACATTTATCCAACGTCAGATCGTTTCGGACAGTTCCGTCTGGGAGAAAAGTGAGATGAATCTGAAAAGGACATTGTTTCGTTCGAGACGCGAATACAGGATCGTATTCGACCGTTATACGAAGATATATTGAAGAATTCTTAGCCTACTATAGAGCCAAACAAAATTTCAATGACAAAATATTTTATTACTCAACATATTCTCCTCTTAATTGGATACATTTATTACAGCGAACCTGCAACGTCTCTAGACCTTTCAAAAAAATTTTTCTTCTTGCTCTGCAAACCAGTCCTCCACAGCTGTTATTACCTCTTCGTTGGAAGAAAATTTACGACCTTTTGAACTTTTTCTTAGTTGAGGAAAGAGATGAAAGTCGGATGGAGCCAAATCTGGTGAATAAGGGAAATGTTCCAGTAATTCAAACCCCAAATAACGAATTTTTTGCATGGGAACAAGATTTGTGTGCAGGGACGTTGTCCTGCAACAACAAAACACCTTTGGATAGCTTTCCGCATCTTTTCTCTTTAATTTTTTCCGCATATTGGTCAGTAATGTCGAATAGTCATTTCTGGTTATTGTATCACCCTCATCCAAAAAATCAATCATGATTACTCCATGGCAATCCCAAAAAAATGAAGCAAGAACTTTTTCAGCAGATTTTTGGACACGAAACTTCATAGGTCTTGGGGAACCAGAGTGTCGCCATTCCATCGATTGTTGCTTTGTTTCTGGATCGTAGAAATGTACCCAAGTCTCATTCATAGTAACAATTCGGTTTAGGAAGTCTACATAGTTTTCAAATCGACCACAGATCGAACGCGATCTGTGGACGCTTTTGGTCAACATTCCTTCATTTGGGGATCCATTTTGCAGCAATTTTTCTCTTGTCCAAAATGACGTGAACTACATGATGAACGCGTGATGAAAGCGTTCGTATGAAATGTTCAGTGCTTCAAATATCCTTTCTAGACCAATTCGACGGTCTGATAAAATCATGTCATGAACTGCATCGATATTTTCGGGGACTGACACAGAAACTGGCCTTCCCGATCCTCCATCATCTTCAATGGAAAATTTACCTCTTTTGAAGCTTGCAGTCTAATTTTTCATGGTCGCTTAAGAAAGACCTTGATCACCAAGGGTATTGAGCATCTTCGTAAATCTCGTAAATCTGCTTACCTCTCAACCCTTTTAAATACAGTTACTTGATGATGGCTCGATACTCCAATTTTCGATTTGCACAATTTCGGTGAACATATTCTTTCCTTTTATTTATTGCGTAACTTTAGTTTACTTTTTTGACCTCAAACTTCACACTGACACTTCTAATGAGTTATTGTCGTTGCTATGGTAAGGCAATATTTTTATTATGCATGGAACTGTTCTTGGCTAACTAGATATCAATACATCCTCGTACTACCTATTCAAGTAAGAGAGTTAGACCAAAAATACTCTTGCTTTTCCATGAATTGTTATTGCTGAATTTAACTTTCGAAGAATCGTGCGATTCGTATAGTCCTCCAAATTCTTGCTGAGTGACATTGACCGTCGCACTTTGAGACGCATAAGTATCATAGGGTCGTTGACTCGAAGGAGAACAGTTAACAAATGGGCAAATATTGATCGAATTACAAAGTGAAAATGAAAACACGTCGAAGAACCGTTCAACATTTTCACTTTAAACAAGAGTCCAAATATGGTACCAGACGATAGTTTTGGATATTTGTCACATAAACATATTGACAGTTCAAAGGATTTCACACCTATCATTTCTCAGGATCTCACAGGAAACGACATATTTCTCCCAATTTCTATGTATTTGGGGATCAAAGATGAAACGTTCTGTTTTCTCTGAGAAGCAATATGCTCGAACTTAATCATGTTAAAAGAGTATCCTAAATGTTTCATGTGTCAATTTTATGTTCGTTCGTCAATATAAATTAAAAATTACTGAAATAATTAAAGCTTCAAGGAAGAGAGTTGAGATGTGGAGGTAAAAAGAAAATCGATCCTATAAGAAATCATGGTGTCCCAAAACTGCAGTATACCTGCAGTAAATCAATACAAATGTATTGAATTCCTTCGATTATTATCCAATTGTTTCAGTTCTTGAGGAAGAGAACTTCAGCCATATAGTGTTCAACTAGAACTTGCTAGGGAGATTTTCATTTTCTTCTTTGTTGATTTAGTGAAGAGTACAAGAACAATAATACATGTTCGCAGTTCTGAAAGATACACAAACCTATTGTTTGTCCATTTACCCAGTATTATTAATTGTATTAATAACCTTTTTACCAATTTACTAATAACAGTAATTGAGGTTGGTAAAAACATGGAAAATTCTTGGAGAACTATGACAATAAGATCCGCAGTACCAAGCAGAGCAAAAACTTGATCGACACGAAGAAGTCGAGAAGCAGCATGGGGCATAAACCTTGCAAGGGTCCAACAAAGCTTAATCATGGTAATCATCATCTGGTAGGTATCAAAAGATACCTACCAGATACCTTGGATTTGTTCCTCCGAAAACCGTCGATGAAAGTGTTCTTGGACCTGTTCAACATCTAGGACAGCTCTATGTGAATGCCTGAAAACTGTTCGTACGAATGGAAATTACATGCACTTTGTATTGAGATGTCCAGGAACGATTCCATTATCTCTTTATATGCACCACGTTTTGTTCGCTCTCTCTTTTTCCCCATGATGACATTTGCTAAATGAAATATTCCGGAGTTAAGAGCCATAAGCCGGCGGGAAAAACAATGCCCTTGGCGACGACAGGAAATTAAAATAATAAATCCGGTGCTGGGACAGGATATGAAGTTCGTGGTAGTGACCCTGTTGAATCCGTATCTGAAAATGTGAATTTTCGAGCGGAATATTCGTCTGCTTCTCATCGTCCAAGTTTTTCGGTTTGTTTGAGAGTACGAAGCTCAGCGTAGATTGTCTATTGAGTTCTATGATCAAATTTTGGATGACAATGACAGATATGCAACTGCAACATTCACCTGTATCACTCGATTCGATTTTTATTAATTTATTCTCACAAAATTGATGACTAGGAGGGTAGCAAGGTTTCTTCATATCTCAGCAAAAGAGGAGCAACATCCTAAGGCTTAAACGACTAAGTGGGACTTGATAAAGATCAACATTCAACACCACTACCATGCCACATTTCCATTTCTTAGCATTGTTCTAGGTAGAGGCAAGTTTCTAACATGAATGTATTCGGTAACTCGATATGGAAAATGCCAGGAGTCGTCGGCTGACGAATTGATCTGGACACTCCAACATCGGGTTCTTATGATTGTTGTGTCTATTGGAATTCAAAACAGACCAAAAATTGAGGAAATTCAACCGTGGTACTCGTCCTTTTTTTTTTGGTGTAGCAGGGGAAAAATATGCAAGTCAGACGAACCACCCTCTCCTGAGGGGAAACAAGTGTGGGGATTCTCACTCTCCTGAGCTCGAAACCCACTAAAAACCCTCAACTGCTTCTTGAATATTGATTCCGGGCATTTGCCTATAAACCGTTCATCTCTTAGTCGGTTTTCTTCTCGCACACTATCGTGCTGGGATTTTTGTGTTTATCTTCTATTGGATAACCCTTTTAATCTTTTCTCGATTGATCTCTTGGTCTCCTTCGGTAAATTCGCATTCTCCTTTTGTCTTCCTCTGGGTCGTAGTCCACTAGTCTCCTGAGTTCTTGATTCGGAGGGTTTTTCGCTGTTTCGAATAATTTCCCTGCTTTTCTGTTCATGAATTCCGTTATGGTTTCCCATTTTAGGTCCCTATCAATCTGTCTATTCCTGACAAACTAAGGTGCATTTATTGCACATCGTAGCAGCTTGTTTTCAGTGGCCTGAATTCTTTTGATGTGGCTCTTTGCCGCGAAGTCCCAGGCAACTGATCCATAAGTCAGTTGAGGCCTAGCAACGGCTTTGATTATCTTCAATTTTGTCTTTTTCGACATGTGGCTTTTTCTTCCTATAAAAGGGTAGAGTCTATTCATCGCTACTTGCGTTTTGTTGATTGCTTGTTGGATATGACTTTTCCAAGTAAGTCCTTTGTCAAGCGTTATTCCTAAATATTTGGCTTCATTTTTCCAGTCGATTTCTTCGCCGTAAACTTCTAGATTCGTTGTGGGTCGCAGTCTTCTCTTCCGCAGTAATGTTGCTTGGCTCTTTTGTCCATTCAGCTTGATTTTCCACTTTATGCACCAGTCATTTGTTTCGTCAATTTTTCCTTGTTGAACTCGTTCTATTACTTCTGGGTTGCGGTATCGAGTTGCTATGGCTCTGTCGTCAGCATATAACGTTAGCATGGTTCTTGGATTCTTCGGAATATCGTGAATGTATATGTTGTACAGAAGTGGCCCAAGTACTGACCCTTGGGGTACTCCATCTCTATATCTCTTGTTGTGGAGCATTCTCCTTCCACTTTCACGTAAAATCTTCCATTTTTGAGATAATTCCGGATCAACTTGCATATTTTGATCGAATATCCAGCACATATCATCTTATATATTAATCCTTCATGCCATACTCTGTCGAATGCTCTGGCGACGTCTAGTAAAACAAGACCTGTAGCTTGTTTATTTCGGAATCCCTCTGTAATGTATTCTGTGACCAAGACAGCTGTTTACAGAGCAGTGGTCCTCCCAACGCTTCTTTACGGAAGCGAAAGCTGGACTCCCTACAGGCGACATATTAAACAGCTTGAACAGACGCAGCAACGTCATCTAAGACAGATAATGCACATCAGATGGTTTCACAAAGTTTCGAATGCAGAAGTCTTGCAGCGCGCGAGTTGTACAACAATTGAGACTCAAGTAACGAGGGCCCGACTCAGATGGAGCGGCCACATTCTGAGGATGCAAGACACAAGACTCCCCAAAATAGCTCTATACGGCGAACTCACTGAGGGAGCCCGGAAACCAGGAGGCCAGTATAAGCGGTTTAAGGATACACTACATCAATCCCTAAAATCAGTTAATGCTAATCATAACTGGGAACAACTAGCGTTAGACAGGTCACAGTGGAGGTCTTTGGTCCACAGTTATAGTGGAGAATCGAGAAGGATACAGCGGCGGCCAGATCTGGTTGGAGACTATCCATGCCCTGAGTGTGGAAGGATCTGCAGGTCACGGTTGGGTCTCTTTAGTCACAGGAGGGCACACAGTCGCAACTAGCACTAAGAAGTTACAAGTCTGTTCGAATTTTTTTTCTTCTTCTTTTGTAGATTTATTCCCGGTAACGGGATACAGCAATGAATGAATGAATGAATTCTGTGAGCCTTAATAATTGTTGCTCTGTTGAATGCTCTCTTCTGAATCCGAACTGTTCTGGTGGTATTAGTTTCAGATTTTCGGTTTCTTCATTTAGCCTCGTGGCTATAATTCTTTCTACTTTTTTTCCTAACGCCGACAGTGGACTTATCGGTCTGTAGTTTTGTGGGAACTTCTTCTATTTGAATGGTTTATTGAACACTACTTCGCAAACGTTTTATAGGCAAATCGTCAAATATTATTACTCAAGTGACGCCCTTCAAGCTGAGTTGCAATTTCCTCCTATTATCGCACCAGTCGATCATTTTGGGCGGTCAAGTTCTGTCTGAAAGCCGCCCGTCCATACACCACTGTATATTATAGCACGACCTAGGTGAGCATTTGTCGACAGTTGGTTCCCGAGACGAGATGGGACTTCCCAAACATCGTTTTGATCGAGTTCAGACACTATCATCGCAGCCTAAATTACATGACAGGCCGGAGCCAAGAACACGGCCGATTGTCGCCTCTAGAATTTAGTTATTGATAAATAGTTCTTATCCTGTTTCCGACGTTCCTCCGGACGCCCAGGGCGCGGAAAGCGACGAAACTCTGTGAGCGTGGGCGTGACCACAGAAACTGATATCCGAACTAATTGTACACTATTATTGATCGGGGGACGTTTACCGCGTTTAGAAATGGTTCGAAGAGGTTATGGGCTCAGTTGTGTGGAGGAATATGTGTTTTTTTTTGTGAATATTTCGGCAATTTCTATCTGAGCTTTTCTTTGGAAAGTCCCTGATTGAGTTGAGGATAACGCCAAATGTCTGGGCCAAAAGAGCTACCCTGCAGTGATCAGCATCTGCTCTTGTTCGGTGGAACGTCCTCCATTTAGTTGTCCTGGCGATGGCAAATTGACTAGTTCAATTCATATCGAAACACTTGTTGATATTTGTAACGGCGGGTGGTATGCATCTGAATTAATTCTTGTTATCGACTGAGATCTTTGCCTTTGCGGTCAGTTCACGCCTAAACTTACTCAAAACGCACAATTTCACTTTTACGGTCAAATATTTATTATTTACGCTTGACCTCTATCCCTTCGTTATCCTAGGTTTATTTTTTCGCAGAGAATAATGGGAAGTTTGTTTGAATAAACCCAGCGTTCAGTTCGCAGATAAATCACTATCTGGAACAATATCCTCGAAGAGTATTTACACTCCGAAAATTATAGGAACTAAAGGCAACTGGATCCTTTCGTTCTCTGTAGTTCGAACTGATGGGAATTCGATTATGTTTTATCATACACAATCTCCCCTAGGCTTCGTATTTTCACGTGTTTTATGTGATTTATGGGGTGTACAGTAGATGCTTGCCGATTCTTTTTTCTGTTTATGGTTTATATCGATACAGAAGCCTGTATCATAAAAAGCAGGTTCCAGTTTTTTATTTCCTATGGTGTTGCAATTCACGAGCTACTAGATATTCATTACTTAGTTTTTTCAGTTTTAAATAATAATAATAATAAGTTAGGAGATTTCATTTCACGTGATGACGACTTCAAAATATTGAAATGTTGGCAAATTTTTATATGGAATTGCCGTCATATGTTGACTTCTATTTATAACTAGCTGACCCGGCAAACCTAGTTTTGCCATTTAAATTATTTCTAGGGTAGATAATAATAACTAACTCATCGTGATTGCTCGATTGGTCGTAAGAAAAAGGAATGCCTTTTTATCTGTTCTGTACAATTTTTTTTGGGAATATTTTGTTATATAAACCTTGCCCTAACAATAATAAACACAACAAAAAAAGAATTGTCCAATTTGGTGCGATCGTTTGAACAATAAAGCATTTTGAAGTAAACCATAGATCCTCTTCTATTAATATAAGATAAACATTCATAAAATTCATCTTGTACTCCATGAACATATACACTCGTATAGGTTTATTTCGTAACCTATACTTAAACACACCTACAATCAACGTTTTCTGCTCGTTACTTTGTAGCTCTAAGTATTGATTATTGATTCGAGTTTTCTTTGCAAATCCTTCAATAAAGAAGAATCGAATATCAGATTATTAATTCCTCATGTCATCACTCCAACCTACTCAAACCTTTCTGAAAGCCACATAAAATCGTTGGAACTCCACGAAGCGATTTCTGTTCCGGGACCAACTCGACATCTCGAAAGACAAACGTTCACGATGGTAGCGAAAAAAGGCGGTATCCACCTTCAAATATATTAAAATATGGCCACCAGTTCGTCGTGCATCTGCCACTTCCCGATATTCCAGTTCTGTTGTAATACATTCTCTGTTAACAGCGGAAACAAGTAAGGTTATGTCACGATATAATGCCCGGTCGATTCCATGGACAGTTTGTCACAGGAACATAATGGCAAATGGTCGCCGGCTCTTATGAATGCCTATTGCATGACCAGATGGTATTGGTATCGTGGATTTTTGCATTGGCAACTAGTGGGAAGCACCATGGTCCGGAAAATATGGTCCTCGGTATCGTTCGTTATTCTTATTGGGACAGTACTGTTAGACAATCGGAGAGGATGCAGAATAACGGACGTATCGATGGCTAGTTGGCATAATAGGCGTTTAACACGAATGTCCCCATGATGTCAGACACAATAATGAAGTGATACTGGAAAAACCTCTTCTTTAATTTCGAGAATGATATTTTGCATTGTTCTTACAGAAATGGCCAACTAGACTCTTCCTGAGGAGGCAAAATAGCTTGGGTTTTCTCATGAATCATATATTATAAGTCGAAACTCATTCTCTTAACATCACGTACAGTTAAAGGGAACTAGAAAGATGGTGAGAATTAGCACATTTCAGCGAATGCCTTCCCATGTCAGGGAGACTTGCTCAGGTAGGAGATTTGAACCACCTCAAATATTTCAATTCAAATTTTGCGCTACCGGTATCGTAAATGGCTTATGACATACTCGTAACAAGGGACAACTATTAGCAGCTGCGTTTTGGCCACCATCTGAACAGTTCGGGAGTGAGAGGCATATTTGTTTGTAACACTGTCTGCAAAGTTTGAAAGATGCGTGGTGTTATTTAGTTTTATTGATTTCGTTGATTAATATTGTCTTACAAACGATGATGTTTTTTTATAGTAGTTGTGAAAGTTTCAAGAAAACATATATTGAATAGACTAAAGGTCAGTTCATATTATCCGTCCGTCTCGGTTCAGTTCAGCTCAGCCAAAATATCTTTTAATGTGTTTTATATGGACTAATTCATATTATCCGTCTCCGACCTTTCAGCACCTATCGGCACGCTTACGACCGTCCGACGGTATTCTTCCAGAGAATATTTTGCGGATGGGCTGAAGGGCGTGGTTGGACTGAACGAGACTGAACGTATAATATGAATAAGCAACCGCTCAGTTCAGCTCAGTCAATCGAGGGTTTTCCTTTGTCGTGAAAGCTTCTTTGAACTTTTCTTTTTTATTAATTGCGATATTTTTCACAGTATACAGGATGAATCATAACTATTGGGACATGGGCTAAGGGCAGATTGTTTGGACCAAAATATGGCGATAGGACCAATTATACCTCAATAAAATATTGCTGTGCAAAAAAGATAGAGTTGATGTTTTTTTTCGTTTTCTGCTAATAATTTCACTCTATATTTTTTCATTCTAAAATAGCCATGTGTGGACCAATTTTTTTTTAATGTCCAATATTCACCTTCAACTTTCCTCTTTTCAGATATTGGTTAGACACCCAATCTTTTTACCGACTTTTTGTTCCTCTTCATCTTCGTCTAACAATAATGCAAAAGCACATCATTCATTCAGGCGTAATTGCAGCAATTTTATTTTAAGCAGAAGTTAAAGGGTTTACGTCCTATGAGATAGGGCACGTAAGAGAAACAACGAAAATAATAATACTGATAATTTAACAATATTTTTTAGGGTCCTTGTACTGTTTTGATCAAAATGAAAGGCTTCATGTGTCAAGTGCTGGTCGATTCGAATGCAACCGAAGATTCACGACACACGAAGCGGAAGGTGACTGAGACGATCGTGACTGATAATATGAACGCAACCTCCGTCAACGGCTAATGATCCTTCCGCCGGCCTGAACTGAGCGGAACGTATAATATGAATCGACCTTAAAAGGGAGTGCGGAGGACTTGACCCATGCTATGGTCGGGAGACATAATCAGTGGTCCAAGTTTCCCGCACTGAGCGTAGTTGCTTCAAAAAAAGAAAATTGAATATTAGAAATAAATATAAAAAAATATACAAAGGTTCAAAAAAGTAAGAAACATCTCGGAAATAAGTGAGAGTGACTCGAAAAATTTGTAGTTCATACGCTGATACATCCGATGATGAA
The DNA here is from genome assembly GCF_907165205.1 of Coccinella septempunctata. Taxonomy (NCBI): domain Eukaryota; kingdom Metazoa; phylum Arthropoda; class Insecta; order Coleoptera; family Coccinellidae; genus Coccinella; species Coccinella septempunctata. Next base: position 23,252,581 of record NC_058196.1, read on the forward strand.
AACCTTGACATGGACAATCGTTGGTCTTTGGAAATTGTTTTCTTTCGATCTTTTTCCTGAAAAAACAAACTTATGGTCAAGTCTCTCTTTTCCTATATTCAACTCCCTAATGGGTTAGGGAGACATTAGCCAATTTTCGGTTCCTAAAAAAAGAATTGCTGTACTCAAAATGCTCATCTCACAATCACTTTACTCTTATCTAAACTGAGTTACTACCATTTACAGATACAACTCAAGTGGCTTCATAGTGACTCCCCATACTGTTCACGATACTATCAGAGATATAAGAAAAAAGTTTTAAGTGAAATAAAGACAACACGTCCAGTATGTAATATCCAGAACTAGCGAAAAAAAATACATTATTATTCCACAGTTCGAGTCAAGTTATTGAAGGTCAAGGCTGAAATATTAATAACCACAAGAAGGTGCATAACATCCTTCGATAAAAATCAATGAATTCTAAATTAAACTATCTGAAAGAACATTCCATCGAGGCGCAGATGCTGAGCATGGTTACGGTCTCCTTCGACCTCATCAGAGCAACACATCTCTCATCTCGATGTAAAAAGGATCGGAAATAGACTTACCCCGTTGGTTCCGGACGTTTAATATCTTCACCATGCAGTTGAATTGAAGTATTCTAGACAAATAAGAAAGGGGCGTCCATATTTTATAACTCTCGGGGTTGTTTGGTGCAAGTCAAAGAGTTACCCCATGAACGAATCTCTCCCTCTCGAAATCCCCAACGTTTTTCTCTGAAGGCTGGCTCTTCTTCAACACACATATAACGATATACCTCCAATCTGCCCAAAGCGTTTTCGTCAACAACAGGATGAAAGCCATGGATCCGTGGAAACTGTTCAGTGAGCTTAGTATAACTCGCTCTAATTACTGACGCAGTAACGACTTGAGCTGATTTCTCCATATTTACATAATACTTCGTGCCCTATTTGCGTTTCTTAGCTTCGGAGAGTTTGCTTTGAGCGGGGCGCTTTTTGATTGGGAGTTCATCCGAGAGGAAAAATGATCTGCTCACGTGGAAAACACAAAGAACTCCTGGCTCTTTGTATTTTTCTTTCCGAACGGGAAGTCACGCTGCAGAATGAGATGTTTACCTGATATTCTCGTTTACGCAAGCAACGGAATATCTGAGAATATATTTTGAGGGGTCCGCAGAAAAATATGAGATTATTTTCTATTCGTCCCGTCGTTGATGGAGAACCTGCACCAAAAGAAGATCTAGAACTGTACGATCCATACTCAGGAAGAAAATACTTCACTCAAGAAACCAAGTTTGTAGATTACAAAAGAAAGAGATCTGTGTTGTATGAACGATACTACGAGGATATATTGAAAAATTCTTATCAAACAAAATTCCAATGTCAAAATATTTCATTGATCAACATATTCTCCTCTTAATTGGATGCATTTACTACAGCGAACATGCAACGTCTCTAGACCTTTCAAAAAAAATATTTCCTCCTGCTCTGCAAACCAGACCTCCACAGCTTTTATTACCTACTCGTTGGAAGAAAATTTACGACCTTTTAAACTTTTTTCAGTTGAAGAGAGATGATAGTCAGATGGAGCCAAATCTGGAGAATAAGGGGGTGTTCTAGTGTTTCAAACCTTAAATCATAAGTTTTTTGCATGGCAACATGAGATTTGTGTGCAGAGGCGTTGTCCTGCAAAAACAAAACACCTTCGGATATCTTTCTGCGTCGTTTCTCTCTAATTTTTTTTCCGTAGAGTGGTCAGTAATGTCGAATAGTAATCTACGGTTATTGTTCTACCCTCATCCAAAAATCAATCCTGATTACTCCATGGTAATCCCAAAAAACTGAAGCAAGAACTTTTTCAGCAATATTTTGGACACGAAACTTCTTAGGTCTTGGAGAACCAGAGTGTCGCCATTCCATCGATTGTTCCTTTATTTCTGGATCGTAGAAATGTACCCAAGTCTCATCCATAGTAACAATTCGGTTCAAGAAGTCTACATCGTCTTCAAATCGAGCACTGGTCGAACGCCATGCTTCTACCCTTGCACGCTTCTGGTCAACATTCAAACTTTTGGAGATCCATTTTGCAGCAATTTTTTTTATGTTCAAATTGACGTGAACTAAATTATGAACGTGTTCGTATGAAATATTCAGTGCTTCAGATATCCGTTTCAGCCCAATTCGATGGTCTGATAAAATCACGTCATGAAATGCATCGATACTTTCGGGGACTGACACAGAAACTGGCCTTTCTTATCGGCCATCATCTTCAATGGAAAATTTACCTCTTTTGAAGCTTGCAGTCCAATTTTTCACAGTCGCATACGAAGGACATTGGTCACCAAGGGTATCAAGCATATCTTCGTAAATCTAGCTTCTCAACCCTTTTGAATACAGGTACTTGATGATGGCTCAATAATTCAATTTTTCCATAATCACAATTTCGGTGGATATCTTCTTTCTTTCAATTGATTGCGTAACTCTGGTTTACTTTTTTGACCTCAAACTTCACACTGATAATGAGTTACTGTTCGTTGTTATGGTAACGCAATATTTTTTTTATGCATGGGACTGGTCTAGGCTAACTAGATATCAATACATTCTCGTACATTTAGTTCTCTCCGGAAACATAATCTAGAGCTTGGTAACAACAGAACTAGTGTTAAAAGACTTGAAAGCTCACAATATGAAACATCGTATAATCACACAATCGATTCTAGTGATTGTGACAACTATGTTTCGTCGCATCATTGGTTCCTCCAATAACCTCCATTGATAAGACATGATTTGTCTTATACAAGATATTGTTCAGATTCAGGTAGGTTTAGGTTTGTCTTCATGGCTTGCATTTTGATTTCTTTGAATTGTTGTTGCCCTACAGACAGAGATGTGGTGAAATTCCCATTTAAACGTGCAGTATGTCTATCATGACATTTCTAATAACGATTTTCACTGATTACCATGCCTCGTCTTTGACGATTCGAAAAAATGAACCTTGTTAACATAATCATCCAATCCCACTGTAGCCCTACACCTCTTCCTCGTCAGACAGCTGTCTTATAAATACAGAAAATTTATGATCTCCTCCTTGCCATTTGCATGATTCCCAGAAAAGAAACCTGCGTTACCTCACGCCCCTAGTCGTAACTCCTCTTCTGCTATCATCTCAGCCTATCCTATGTCTTAATTACGCAGAGGTAAGGTTAGAGCATCAACCCGATTAAATCTATACGTCTCAGTTTATATTGTAGGCGAAAATATTCCGCGATCTTGTTATCTTGTTAGGGGAATCTGAAACAGATACTCCGAGATACGAAACATGGAAACCATTATAGATAAACGTCTGCTAATCTCAATTAGTTCAGCATACTTTGTTGCTATCACAAGCACTCGGTGGTGCGCATCGACAATATATTTCCTTTGTTAGATTCCAAGCCATGTTGATTATACAATTTTGAATGGTAGGATGATGAACTTCCATGATTAGCAGTCAAGAAGTATTTTTGCTGATATTTTTGTTCTCTATAGAGGTTTTGAAACTAAAAATCACCTTGAGTTATCATAGAGGATGCTGTGGGATGACTCCTAAATTTTTCCAACTCGAAAACCCTCTGCTAACATGGGAGGCCCCAGAAACCTTAAGATTTTCAGATAAGCTTTTGCTCGTATCTTCTATAGTTAGCGATATCAGACCAATGTGTGTAAAAAATTTCTTCATAAACCCAATATAAATCGAGATACAACCCATAAATTTTAAATTAATTTTTTTTAAATGTCAAACATTTGTGAAACACGAGGGTTTTTAGTCCTCTATCAATCATCATCAGTTCTATGGTAAAAACAGTAATCACACGGAAAAGGGGAGGGGTACTGACTAAGTGCTTTTTTCAGATAATTTTAGTCAAGAAATAGTTATCAAGAATTGATCAAAGAATATAATCAATAAAGATAATATGTACAACAAATCAAGTAACTATATACAATGTATATAAACCTCAGGAGGTATCTCAGATTATCGTCGTTGTCAAGTCCATACAGTTTCACTAAGAACTTCTGTCTGTGGTCAGCTCTTTGAGCTGGAGCTGGATCAGCTACATTGCTTCTTTTTTTCATTCATTCATTCATTGCTGTATCCCGTTGCCGGGAATGAATCTACAAAAAGACGAAAAAAGGGAAAAACAAAAAGAAAAGAAAAAGAAAGGAAAAAAAAGGTGCGAACAGACTTATAATTTTTCAGGGCTACTTGCGACTGTGTGCTCTCCTGTGACTGTAAAGAGCCAACCGTGACCTACATATCCTACCACACTCCGGGCATGGATAGTCACCAACCAGATCTGGCCGCCGCTGTATCCTTCTCGAGTCTCCATTATAACTGTGTAACAAACACCTCCACTGTGACCTGTCTAACGCTAGTTGTTTAACTGATTAACTGATTTTAGGGATTGATGTAGTGTATCCTTAAACCGCTTGTACCGGCCTCCTGGTTTCCGGGCTCCCTCAGTGAATTCGCCATACAGAGCTATTTTGGGGAGTCTTGTGACTTGCATCCTCAGAATGTGGCCGCTCCATCACCTACTTCTTTTCAGTTACAGAGGGTGGTGGGATGGTGTCGAACCCTCTGATCGCGTGTGAGAAGACTACGACGTATAACTCGCATTTGAAAGTGTATTTGTAGTGTGACCTTTACCTTCCTTCACTGTCGTACTCCTCAGCAACTGCCTACTTGTCTTGGATCTTCTTGTTTTGTCGTTCATCCTTCAACATCGTCGTTCAAGAAGAATTTCACTTGCGTAATGGTGCTCATTGTGGTTGTGATGGAAAACATAGACATTGTAGACGGGTTCATCAAGGAACGTCGACAATATTTTACTGCCTGGAAGCTTTGATAGTTCATCTCACTAGGAAACCCACTATGGCTTTGCTCCCGAAGTACCTTTTTAGATAGTTCAAGTAGTTCCGGCAGACTACCTGGAATATAGATTCTCTAGATCCTATGTACTTCCCTATGTACCACCATCTATGAATAACATTGCAATTTCTGGCGCTGAAGTTTACTTCACTGGTGATGAGAAGAAATGAGTCAAACTCCTTCGATCTACTACTTCTAGGCATACGTTGTTTTGTGAAGAGGGGGTCTATTTTAAACTTGTGAAAGTTTCTCAGGTGAGCTTTGTTGGTCTACGGGTCTACTGTGATTTGTTCTTTCTTTGCCTTTGATATTTAGTGCCTCTTTTACAGAAATGTTCATCGAGAGAGGACCATGCATTGGCTGGCACACTCTGTACAGTTTCTTGAAAACCAAAATGAAAATGTGATTGGCTCCATTCTAGGAAGCCATACTTATAACACCAGCAATTTCAACCGTTATTTAACGAGAATTCTCGAGCATCAAGATAAACTTTTTCCTAATTATCCTTCGTCAAGCAAGTATACGATATTGAACCGTCCAAAATACCTTCTCATTCCGAAAGGCCCATTTTCCGCCGTGTGGAAGTCCTTGTACCTTCCTGCGATAATCGTCCGTCCTTTTTAACAGCCCGAGATGGTCCCGATAAGGACGAAATCCAGCATTGCCCTATCGGCTGCCGTTATCGGAATGAACGAAACATTTAAATCTCTCCCTCTTTCCCCGACTACGAAAGATATTCGGCTCTTCAGCAGTTACAGTTATGCCGGCAGATTGCATTTCTTATGGACCGCGTTTTCCACCAGTCGTACTTTCATGGGTGGGTGCTGTGTTTGCTGAATTATTGCTGAATATCTGACCCTGATTCGGGTCGGACTATCACGAGAAGATACTTTATTAGTCGCAAATAATTGAAACGTGGGAATATCAGGGGCAGGTTCCGTTATTGTCGGTTATCAATGATGACTTCGGAATGCTCAGGATTTCACAGCGGCAACAATGAATTATTGCTCAAATAACTTACATAGTAAACCTTATTTATGTATATGCTGAAATTGGGTATGTTGAACGGTGATAAAATGAGGCGACCTTCTTTATGCGCAGTCGACCTTTTGGGAACTCATCCTAAAAATCCAATGCACTATCGTATTGCGAAGCAAATAACAAGAGAGATCTATCGATAGTTCTTCTTGAGGTGTTAAGCTCAAAGGGTGCTTTACCATGAGTAGATTCTGGCCATGGTTTCGATCTCGTTTGACCTCGCCAGAGCAACACAACTTTCACCTTGACGAAAATGGAAACAACTGATGGCCTCTAATCGGTATAGTGGAAGAATATAACCCAGCATCATTTGACAGAAAACGAGGACCTACAATTCACTTCAGCTGGAAACGTTCGAATTTTTGGCAGATCATTGCCTTGATAATCGTGATTTCGTTCATTATTCACCTGCCAGAAGGCAAGATTTATTGATCATTAAAAGAGTTAATGCAACTTGTGGTCTCCTTGGGCGTTGTAAGGTTGAACACAGTTATTTTAGTAGGGTGCAAAAATTTTATTTCCAAAGAGCCATTGTAGTTGGGGAGGCGACGATGCTAAATCGGGATTTACTCGGGGGTCGTGAAGACCTAGTGCACTTTGAAGACTAGATGGTAGAAAGAAAAAAAAATTCTATGATGTATGCATTTTTAGCGGTGGAGAAAGCGTCTGCAGGTTTTCAAGGATTAAAAAAAGATCGTTAGGTGTACATACTCGAGCGTGTCAGATTAAGATACTGTGTATGCCCTACATTTCTCTGATTCATGTTAATCTGAAGGTTTGCGTGATGGGGTTGACCGTACGGAAGAGTTTAAAATGGTAAAAAAAATTTCACAGAGGTCTTTTGAAAAAGACAAAGAAATCGTTACTTACATACTCAAGTGTGTCAGATTTTCATACAGATGGTTGATCTCGGTCTGCAAACATGTTGACCCATTATTCTGACACTAATCAGGGGGGGTTTTATTAATCTGACAGTTTGAAGATGATTTGAAGGCTTTTTTTTAATTTCTCCTTCCTCTGCCTCTGATAGTTTCTGTATTGACAATGAAAGTTGTAGATAATAAAATTCTATACAATTTTCGTCTGAGGCAATTTCACATACTCTTAACCGTTTTCGAGTAAGAGGGCGCTAAGTGCTAGGAGGTTAGCTACACATGCGACAGGAGCTTAGCCACACATGCGAAAGGCCAAGGTCAATCTATAAACCCAGTCTAATGTACATTCATCGCCATATATCTCAAAAACGTTTTAACGTAGAAAAAATTGCTTCAGACAAAATTGTTATGCTCTGCAACTTTTATAATGAATGCGAACACAATTTGAAGCCCAGGAGAGGAGATATTTCAAAAAACTGATTTTTGTGACCGTTATTGCCATTTTTTATTGTTCCATATTGCTGAAACTGTCAGATTATATTTTTTTCGTTATTCTTGAATCTTCAACTTTGAAATAAGAACAGAAGCCACCTCCCTCGAGAATGTACATGTGATGTTTTCTTTCTGCAAGTTTGGGGCCCTTCCAGACATTTTCGTCACGCTTTAATTGTCAGATTTGGAGAATATATAATATATAATAATAATAATAATAATAATAAGTTTATTCGCATAAATTCGCATAAATATACACAACAGCAATATCACAACCAAAGAATAAACAATATGACTCGATAAGTGCAAGAACACTTGTTTCGAGTTATTAACAAAGCGTAGAAAAAAGAAAAAAAAACTATGGATACATAAATTAATTAAACAGGGCAAGCAAACAGTCCAAAATTTATATGACAACCGAGGGCATCACATGACACAGCCCCACCAACGGAGATCCACAGGCACACCACAGCAGCGAAAAATACTTTTCTGACATGTTGTCCTAGACAATTCTTCCTATATACGGGTCTAAGGTTTGGTAAAGGTACTCTACAGGATCCAAGGTATCTCCCCTTACACTGACACGCTCGAGCAAATACCGAATTTCTCTCTAACTATTGCCCTTGCAGTTAGTACGTATTCACATTATTGGATTACATTAACAGTATCAGCCTTTTATTTGTGAGTTCCGACATATCTTGGCTCTTCTAGCTGAACGATATATCCCTAACGATAAAATTATACGGAATTGAAGAATGTGACAGCAGTCATAAAACTGTGAACCTTCTTCCGTTGCGTGCCTTATTATGATCCATAAAAATAATCGATATCGATCGAATATAAGGCTCTTATATACCGCCTCAATATATCTCATTCGTATAATTACGGACGAGATGGATGATAATTGTGGTATTAGACAGGAATTAGATCTGACCAAATTGAATTAGTAAGACAAATACCTGTCCGTATTAACGATCTTTTAGATCACGCTCAATTAGAGAGGAATCGATCGAAAAATCGTTATTCATCCTCGGGGAAAATTATAACAGTCTCATTATCTGGTCTTGTAGCCGGAGATGGGGAATTGGTTGGTCTTCCGGATAAGACGGGCTACGCAGATATAAAATCGTATCGATATTCTTCGTTGCCACTGAGTTATCAAGGAATTGGTTAGTTATATCTATAATTTATTCACACCGTGAAAACTGATAATCTTAATATTATCTCTGCTTTTGTCAGAAGGGCAGCAAAAAAGTTATCTTTTTTAGATGCTTGTGTAGAATGGGAAAAGTTATTATTGACCTTCAGTTACCTGAAGATCCCCCCAAGGTAAGCGTTTATTATTCAAAATAATGAGAAGATTAACAACACAACTCTTCGAGGGTTTTTCTACTGGTGCATCTTAAAAATCCAATACATTTTCTTGACTACCTCCAGAATTGAATATCGAAGCTTATAATTCAATTTTTTTCTGTCAACACTGAGTACATTAATATTGTTGGAGTTACGAGCACTAATAACGAGTAATAAAAATTCTTAGCTGAACGATAATGAGCACCTAATAGTTAGGCGGTTTTCTTTGTAATCCATCAAGCGTGTGTCAACCAGTGTTCTCGGTTTGCTACCATTACGAAGCGATAAATTGACTGCTCACAATCTGGAACTAGAGACAGGAAGATGGTTAGGCAGCTCTACAGAGTGAGTACAACATAACGCACAAAATTCATATATTCGATGTTTACTATATTTGGAAAATTTCTCTATCAGGTTAATTTTTAATTTGTAATTTTTTATACATAATTAAGTATTTGGTTATAAACGTTAACTAACCCTTGTTGCTATGAATTGAATAATGTCCTCCTCGAACGTCAAAATGTCATAAAAAACTAAAATTTCCATACAATAACTTTGAATATTCTATACCTCATCAAAAATGATTGATAAAAAAAGGTCCACCTATTTCTGGCACAAAAGATTGGGATTGCCATTTAAAAAACCACAACTTTACTGGTACTTTCCACCCCTCTTAAAATCTTACGTCAAGGTATAATTCGAAATAAAAATTGACCTGATCGATTATTATTCCACAAAAGAGTGATTACCCATTGAATTAATTTTGTGCGTCACTTTTAACTCTTTCTGTTTATTATGCAGTTTTTATTTTCTATTGGTACCGTAATCGATGATGAATCTCCATTTTGTATCATTTCAGATCTCATTTTACGCCCGACAATACTGTTATGACCAAATTAGTGTATCAGATACGGAAATGATATCAGAAACGTAGAAATTACAGTTTTGTCGAATCCCGAACGGTTGAATGAGGACAGTTTCCTTTTAAAACTGTAAAAAAGCATCATTTCGATTATCTTGGGATTAAAACACTGATTGTTTATATCTGGCATTACAAGTGGATTAAATTTCGAATCGTCTTCTACTTTTGATGTGACATAAATTCGATCTCGCGCATTTCGTACGGTCTTGAACATTTATGACCGATTGAAGGCTAAGGGGCGTTTGAAATCATTTAGTCTCACTGCAAAGAATCTTTATTACCTCGGTCAAAATTCGCCATCATCGCTACAAGACTCCCGACACCAGACCGTCATTTAATAAATGAGTTCTTTCATGATTATGAGCGAATTTACGATCTGATTGTGTTTTATTTCACGGAAATTATACCGGCTGAGATTGCCAGTCTGATTTTATTATCTTCATGTTAGCTTACTTCATCACGCACTCGTTGAGTAGTCGACAATAATTCCCATTTTTTCCCTTAATAGAACGATAAAATTTCATGATAGCAGTAGTCGAAGATGTTGATGACCTTTGGGGTAATAAAAGCGTGAGCTTTGATAAGAAGTGGGCATAACTTGCGTATCATCAGGATACACTGTGCATCATGCTGATGACAAGGTTAAGCGAAGTTGCCGAAGGGGATGGTGTTTTTTTTCATGAGACTCTGGGCTTGAGTAATAGGTTGGGAAAAATGAATTCGTTGGTTTCTGTGAACTTGAAGCCTTCGACATCGATCTGAGTTCGTGTTCATATTGACACTCAATTTTTCGAACGAATATGTTTTCGTCTTTTATTGTTAAGATAGTTCAAACTTTAGGACGGACTCCATTGAATGGTCCAGATTTAACATCATTATATTTTTATTAAATCTTTGTTTGAGAAATGTTATAGTGGAACCCCATGAGAATGTTAGAGGTCACCAAACCGTCACTGTTTTTAACAACAGTTGTCGTCTGTGTTCACATTTGGTGAACAAGGAACGATCAAGATATTCAAGGTCGAATGGATCATCATCGGAATTCACCCCATAGGTGGTTAATTGGCTTCTATTCGAATTGAAACCGAACATGCTAATAAGTATACTTCATTCAAATTCATTTTAGCAGTCGGTTGGCCATGAAATAATTTTCTCAAGTTTTTGTAACTAGAACGAAGTTAGGTTGACACTCATGAAATGTAGGTAATGTCATAACGCCGTTGCCACAACTAATATCAATTTTTATTACGAAAATGATGTGATTGAAGTGATTGAAAAAAGAGACAGGGTTTCAGGTCCGCTCATCGAAATAGTTATACCCTGATATTCTAAAATCCACAATACGTCAGACGGTAGCGAGTATATTCAATGTAATAGAATTTATCTAATGTGTCATCTGAATCTAAACGATTTATATTTCAGCTGAATATTTCTACAATCAGAAAGATTGTGAATGAAGAGGATGACAAAGAATTTCCTTCTATTGGGAGACCCAAAAAAAGTGGTGGCATTTGAGAATTTTATGTTTGAGTAAATTAATGCGAAAAGTTTACTACAGAAATTACGATAAATTCATCGGAGAATAAGTTCCCTAAAATGGATTTTTCTATTTTTCATTTGACTTGTCCTATACAATGTAAATGCCTTAAGGTACTAATAAATACCTAATTATTATTATTACATCAATGTATTAAGATGAATAGCCACAAATACGCGCAAGTTGCCCTGTTACTTGTTTATTCATGTGAAATTTTTGTTCAAAGGTGAAGTTCATCTTAACTTGAAACTCCCTTCAATTCCTTTTACTTATATTGATGCAAGATGATTTTTGTTGAATAATTTAACATTCTTGTTATTATCTGTTAATTCTTTCGGGAGATACCCATTCCCAACCACTTATATTCATTTCATCTTCGGGTTAATATTTTTGAAATCTACAACTGATGTAACGTATTCAAACTTTAGCCAAAGAAGATAACCAAAGAACATTAACTCTCCTCAAGCTAGTGCATATTATGATATTATACCGATCTCTTGTATTTTCCATGCAAATAACTGGATTTGGTATGCCTTCAATCAGTCTGTATAAACTTCAATTATGTTCGTCACATATTTTCCGAAGAGATTCGACATTGTGATAAAATACGTAATAACCGAAACTTTTACGTAGAACGGGCAACATAGCGTTGATTTAAAACCCAAAAATGTTCTGACAAGCTTCATAACCCCACATTTTCGTACTATACAGAGTGAAATGTGTCAAATTTCCATGGCCAACCGACTGCTAAAATAAAAGTGAATGAAGTATGTGTATAGTGCTATATCGACCGTGTGGAACTATTTCAACCTGCCCACAGACACTGTTCTACTCGAGGAATGACATTGTACAAGATGGTGAGTTCTCTAGCTAGAGTCATCTTGAGTCAAGCAAAGTCTTCAAGTTTGACTCTGTCTCCACACAGTCACAAGAGATATACTGTATAATCTCGTCTTCCTCTAAGCAAAGTCTGCAGAAGGTTTCATCGACGATACCAAATTTGTATAGATGTGTCCTGAGAGTGCAGTGTTTCGTAAAGACAAACTTGAGAGATCTCGAATCTGCTTCAGAGAATTCTATTTATATGATGGTCCGGAAATAGCCGGTGGTGTTGATAAAACCGACCAGGGGCCTTCGCCGTTACCTCTTGAGTATCCAGGACAGGTTTGCCCATATGAATGCTCGGGACACTGGCGAATCATGTGCTCAGCTGATTCTGCTTTCGCATAGCTGTCTCGATAATTGCTGACAAGAGTATGCCTGTAAGAGATGTTGGAATAATATTTAGTTTTGATGGAGGCTTGTTTAACCTGAAGCGCCTCAGAGCAAAAACCTGTAGTAAGTTTATCACGGAACTTCAATATGCAGACGACTGTACAGAGGATGTACAAATAATGTTGGACAGTTTTAAACATATGAACGAGGTTTTAGGCATTAGACATAATATTGAACAAACCAAAATCCTGGTAAGTCGGCCAGAAAGCCTTCAAACAGATATAAGCCTGGAGGATCAAACTCTAGAACAGGTCGAGCAGTTCAAATACTTGGAAAGTTTTATAATTACTAGGGCTAACCTGGACACGGAAAAAAATAACCCTATCAATTCGGCATCACGGGCATTCTGGAAGCTAAAGGACAGAGTGTTTCAAAATCACGACCTCGGTCTGAAGACCAAGACAGCTGTTTATAAAGCAGTGGTCCTCCCAACGCTTCTTTACGAATGCGAAAGCTGGACTCCCTACAGGCGACATATTAAACAGCTTGAACAAACGCAGCAACGTCATCTAAGACAAATAATTCACATCGGATGGTTCTACGAAGTTTCAAACACAGAAGTCTTGCAGCGCACGAGTTGTATAACAATTGAGACTCAAGTAACGAGGGCCAGACTCAGATGGAGCGGACACATTCTGAGGTTACAAGACACAAAACTCCCCAAAATAGCTCTGTATGGCGAATTCACAGAAGGAGTTCGGAAACCAGGAGGCCAGTATAAGCGATTTAAGGATATACTGCATCAATCCCTAAAATCACTTAATGCCAATCATAACTGGGAACAACTAGCGTTAGAAGATCACAGTGGAGGTCTTTGGTCCACAGTTATATTGGAGACTCGAGAAGAATACAGCGGTGGCCAGATCTGGTTGGTGACTATCCATGCTCGGAGTGTGGAAGGATCTGTAGGTCACGGTTGGGTCTCTTCAGTCACAGGAGGGAACACAGTCGCAAATAGCCTTAAGAAATTATAATTTTCATCGCACCGATAGTTTTGTGTTTGAGTCTTTTGGTAGATTCATTCTCGGTAATGGGATGCAGAAATGAATAAAAAATAATAATTTTTCTGCTTCAGATCCACAGAGCCTACAAATCTCATCTGCTGACTTTCCCAACAGTAAGCTGTTGCAGTCCCACAATCACCCGAAGGTCAGCTCGTGACATCGTTAGCAGTTTTCTGGTGTAGGTCGTGCCGGAGATCTAAGGGCTTGTTTTTCCTTCGAAATTTTTATGGATCTTTCGACCCAGCCTCTACCAAGAATGTGTCTGGTTCATATGTTGAAGACAAATATTTCTGCCTTGAACACAGTTACAAATCTGCTTTGACTGGCTCAATTCTGAGTAAGTTGTCTGCCAATCCAGAATCGTTTTTACTCTGTTGGTAAGGAGTAAACTGAGAATTTGAGATGTAGTAAAGCGGAAGCGTTTTGAAAACTGGTAAAGCAGCTTCTACCTTCAACCGAATTCGAGAATCTGAACACGGGGGTTCTGAATACATCCCAACTCTCTGAATTTTTTATACGATTTCCACTTCAGAAAATAAGTCATTGAATTTCGGGCCCCAATTCCAGCGAAAATATTCAACATAGTCGAGTAGATAATCGAGAATAACGAACGAAATCTCGGCCTGATTCACCGGGGACACGGGGATGGTACGAAGTGCCACTAACCCCGATATCTCCATCATCCCATCTTGTCGTCGTTCTACCCCAAAGCCACTCCGGCGACAATCTACCCCTCTCATCTTCCGTCCCGCAATCCTCCCGGTATAACTCATTACGCGAATACGTACTTAATAACATATTATAATTTTCTCGTCAACGCGGAACTCCATTTCATATCTCTTTTGTGTGCGTTGAGACGGGGCGGCGCGGCTGCAATTTTTCTTCCCTTTGTTTCGCGGCAATTTATCAAGTGCTAACGCGGGAACGCTAAGAAGTAAATTGGACATTTTATGGTCATGCATTCGGGACGTTTATCGCTGTTCCCGAAAATATGAGAGTGAAAAATCGCCATGTTTATGTTCGGATCCGTGCCAGAATGAAACAATTGAATTCGGTTGGATCGGCCCTTCGCGGTGGTGCGGGTTGATTTTTCGCGGTTTGAAACAGGTTGAATAGATATACAGGGTGGGCAAAGTTAGATGAGATTGAAGGGCAGATCTGTAACCGTAAGAGATAGGGAAAAATGGATGGCACGTTTCGACCTTGATTTTCAAAAGATTGTTAATGTCCAAAACCGCATCCCTCTATCTTTCTTTGTTTTCAAGTTATAAGTGAAAACTCATTTTTCGGTTCTTCGTACTGGTGTCTCTATTTGGTAAAGTATCAGTGATATCTGAAAACAAATGTTACATTCTACAGACACTTTTTCATTTAGAATGCAGTGGCGTAGTCAAAGATTTTCTTCAGTCCGCCACTTCAGTGATATAATGATAACTTTTATTTTTTTAAATATAATTTATTTTTAGATATTCAGGTCCCTCATTTTTTCTGATTCAGAATATATAACATACGTTGTGTCTCTGATTGTTCTTCCAATAAAAAAACTCAAAAACAAGTTCGGTCTAGTTGGCAGGTCATTTCATTGATAATATGATAATGAACTTTATGCTCCTAAATAGCGTCAGGTTATTAAATGACAGAGGCTTTGCCTTTAGTGGATTTCTTTAAGTTTATCATTCAGATATTAAAATTGTAAGAAACTTGTAGATTTGAATAAGAATGAACCTCATTATTTTTACTAATATGAGAGACTAGACTTTGGGGATCACATTCATTCCGGATATTTGAAAGAATGAAAAATTTTCCAATATGGAATGAATCACTTTCAGGCAATTTTATAAACCTGAATTCAACTGAATATGTTCCGAAACCTTTTCAACTAGTAGATAATCTAAATAGCAGTACCACCACCTTTTCAAACACCGTCACAAATAAGGCTCTGCCACTACTAGTAGAGGTTTTGGTAAATATGAAGTAGTCATGGAAATTCTCATGATTTCCTCATTTCCCAAGCATCTTCTCGAATATCCATAATGAAACTGATCTTCAAAATCTCTCATAACCTGTCACATCCTAAGAGCATAAAGTTCATTATCATATTATCAATGAAAATGACCTGCCAACTTGACCGAACTAATTTTTGCGTTTTTTACTGAAAGAACAATCAGAGAGACGCCGGATATTATATACTTTGAATCAGAAAAAATATGGGACTGGAATATGTAAAAATAACACAGGGTTTAACTTTAAAAAATGAAAGTTATCACTATATTACTGAAGTGGCGGACTGAAAAAATCTTCGACTACGCCACTGCATTCTTCATGAAAAAGTGTCTGTAGAATGTAACATTTGTTGTTCGATATAACTGATATTCAACGAAATAAAGGCACCTGTACGAAGAGCCGAAAAATGAGTTTTCACTTATAACTTGAAAACAAAAGAAGATAGAGGGATGCGTTTTGGCCATTAATAATCTTTTAAAAGTCGAGATGGAAAAGGTGCCATCCATTTTTCCCTAGCTCTTACAGTTACAGAGCTGTCATACAATCTCATCGGAATTTGCTCACACTGTACAGCAAGTAATAAGAAGATGGTGATTTCATGGAGTGAATTGAATGAACAGAAAAGGGGATTCGATCTTGAACTCGCTCCGGATGTTACGGATTCGTTCGACAGCTATAACCAAGACTTTTACTTAGCGGACAATGAAATAGGAACTCAACTCTAAAAAGTTTCGCAGGTCCAGGAAACGAGGAATGGAGGTGAGGGTTCCCCGCTTTGTTTTCTCCTTTCACCGGTTTGCACGCCAGCCAAGAATTGTACTTCCAGTGGAGAGACCCAAACAAGACGGTGAAAGAGCCCAACTGCTCATCACTCTATTTTTTGCCCTCAACGTGTTTGCACGCCAGCCAAGAATCGTACAACCAGGAGTGGTAGAACTCGGTTCTAAATTAATAGTACGCAGTGTTTTCTCTCTTCTGAACGTTGGCGTCAGTCCTAACCCTTTGCACTGGCATTTGGCGAAAACGTGGTCACTCCTCGAGTAAGCGACAAGGAGAACGAGCTAAGCACGCTTACTACCCTACACAGAACGAGTCCACAGCAAAGCAGCAGAAAAAGCGAGGCTGCGGGAATCAAGCCAAAAAAATGAAATACTGGATAAGAGGCTACCTTTAAGCGTTCTTTGATTACTCGAAAAGCAAGAAAGAAAGCTAAAGAGACCACTTGAACTCTCAACAGCGTGAATAACCGAAAATACCGAATGACTCAGTACCCAGTACGGACGCCTCTCAACGAGGACCAAAGGGGAACATCTTTTTTTGTACTCACCTGCTGGGTGCGGAAACGGTATGTCCCCCTTGTGCCCAGCAGTGTAAGATTCACGTCGATGGAAATGTTGTGACTCTGGCTTATCAGTACTGATAAATAAACACTCGGTTAAAGCCATCGTTTGTTGGTGGATTTTTGAGAGCACCTGGATTTCCGAAAGACTTCGAAACGTTGCAGCAGAATTTTCGAGATCCCTCAGCTGCCCTGAACAAATAACTGTTTTTGGCATGGGAATCACGCGTCAAACTTTTTTCTCCACCTCATCAACAACCTTCCCGTATGAAATAAACTTAATTGATGAATGACTCCATCTCCCCGCTAGGTATTTCTCATATAACTTCGAGGATCCATGAAAAACTGTTTCGCGAAGGCGAAAGATCAGTTTTCAATGGCGCCGCCCGTACGTGCCTACGAACGGTTCCTCCGCTTTTCGCGAAACGTCTCGAGAGTGACTGAGTGTCCCATAATACCCCCTATTAACGCTAAAAGGCCTCCACGTAGTCCGCTTATTATTTACGAGGAAATTCAATTTGAGGCAAATTGAAACGATGCATCAAGTACCGTGATAACGAGGCGTTTCTCTCCCGAATAATGACTTATTAAAATGTGCAAATCATCCGCTCTAATATCCGCCAACGTTGGCGAAAGCGATGACTGTTTTGACAGTCATGACACACGCGCATTGTCTCGCTGATGATTCGGACGTGGCGTACGTGTGAAAATTTGCCCGGATTATGTTTGCGATTGAATCGGAGGGTGAGGATTTCC
Organism: Coccinella septempunctata; assembly: GCF_907165205.1. Classification (NCBI taxonomy): domain Eukaryota; kingdom Metazoa; phylum Arthropoda; class Insecta; order Coleoptera; family Coccinellidae; genus Coccinella; species Coccinella septempunctata. The sequence continues at coordinate 23,270,084 of NC_058196.1, forward strand.
CGTTTGTTCGATGGGAATGAAGGTCTTGGATGCGGACTGCAACCGAAGATATGCTGTTGAAGGTTCCAACAAACTAACGTGCGTTCAAAAAAAGTTCGTCGTCAAGAAGGCTGTGGAATTTTGAACGTCTTTATTCCGTGTCTGAACCTAATTCTTGGCTTCTGCTCTCTTTTTCCAGGAGAACTGCCATGTTGGCATTTTGGATTATTGTTGTATTAAAATTATCAGCAAATTATGAAGATAGATTACGGTCGTGCTTAAAAGCATTTACTATTGAATCCAACTTCAGAATTAGGGAGAAAATAGAAGGACATTGGAAATATTTTATTCATAAATGTTTCAGCGATATAGTATTTCAACTTTGATGTATATTATTATCAACATTTCCAAAGTACTTCTTCGAGATGGGTTGATATTTCTGTGAAACAGGTGTTCGAACAAAAAAGAAGTTATCGACCAAAAAAGAAAAACCCAGAGTTATTTGGCAATGTTGAAAATATGTTGACAGAAGCTAAGGCTGTAGTGGTTTGGCATATGCCATATGCCAAGTGAAATTGAAAAAAAATCATTAATTCAGTTCCACAAAGATTTACATGTTATCTGAAAATTGAAAAGGTTGATCATCTACTCTTGTAGCATAAGAGGATATATTGAAAAATTCTTAGGCTACTATAGAACAAAACAAAATTGCAATGTCAAAATATTTTATTACTCAACATATTGTCCTCTTAATTGGATACATTTATTACAGCGAACCTGCAACGTCTCTAGACTTTTCAAAAACAATGTTTCTTCTTGCTCTGCAAACCAGACCTGCACAGATTTCATTACCTTCTTGTTGAAGAAAAATTTACGACCTTTTAAACTTTTTTTCAGTTGAGCAAAGAGATGATAGTCGGATGAAGCCAAATCTGGTGACTAAGGGAGGTGTTCTAGTAATTCAAACCCTAAATCACAAAATTTTTTGTATAGCAACATGAGATTTGTGTGCAGGGGCGTTGTCCTGCAAAAACAAAACACCTTTGGATAGCTTTCAGCGTCTTTTCTCTTGAATTTTTTCAGGTAGAGTGGTCAGTAATGTCGAATAGTAATCTCCGGTCATTGTTTCACATTTATCCAAAAAATCAATCATGATTGCTCCATGGCAATCCCAAAAAACTGAAGCAAGAACTTTTCCAGCAGATTTTTGGACACGATATTGATTAGGTCTTGGAGAACCAAAGTATCGCCATTCCATCGATCGTTTTGTTTCTGGATTGTAGAAATGTACCCAAGTCTCATCCATAGTGACAATAAGGTTTAAGAAATCTACATCGTTTTCAAATCGAGCACAGATCGAACGCGATGCTTCTACCCTTGCACGCTTTTGGTCAACATTCAAACATTTCGGGATCCATTTTGCAGCAATTTTTCTCATGTCCTGAACTATATGATGAACGCGAACGTATGGAATATTCAGTGCTTCAGATATCCGTTTTAGCCCAATTCGACGGTCTGATAAAATCATGCCATGAACTGCATCGATACTTTCGGTGACTGACACAGAAACTGGCCTTCCCAATCGGTCATCATCTTCAATGGGAAATTTACCTCTTTCGAAGCTTGCATTCTAATTTTCCACGATCGCATCAAAGGACATTGATCACCAAGGGTTTAAGAATATCTGCGTAAATCTGCTCACATCTTGACCCTTTTAAATACAGGTACTTGATGATGGCTCGATACTGCAATTTTTCGATTTCCACAATTTCGGTGGACATCCTGCTTCTTTTAATTTATTGCGTAACTCTGGTTTACTCTTTTTACCTCAAACTTCACACTGACACTTCTTATGAGTTATTATCCGTTGCTATGGTAACGCAATATTTTTTTTATGCGTGGAACTGGTCTAGGCCAACGAGATATCAATACATCCTCGTAAAATGAACTCAGCTTTCCTGCAATTTTCCCACTGCGTCAGCGTCAGAAATATCATAATGTCGCCTGACTAACTCTATAAATGATGCCGCAATTTATTTTATTAGTTTTTTCTACTCGGGTCCTCGCTAGTTAATGTTCGGTCCCAAATGAAATCTTGGAGTTGAGGAGACTTTCCCGGTTTATGAAATGGGGATATCATCAGAAGTGATGGATCCTCGGTTGTTTGTTGGCGTTAATAGAGGAGCGGAAAATTGTCGTTTTTTTTTTACCGCAATAGTTTTTCGTCATACACCGTTCTCAATCCACGTCTCAGGGTTCAGCCTTTTGTGTAAATTTGATTGATGTCATTAGAATTATGAGTCCGTCAAATATACTTAGTTTTCCTAATTTAGTTCTAACGAAACATGGTCGAATATTCAATCAATCTCTGCAATGCCAGATCTGATGAATCAATTTTTTGCAAGAGTTGGCTGAAAATAGCTGTCTCAAGGTTTTTCCGACATTAATATCTCTTGAAATCTAATTCCTTCATGAAAAATGGAGTTTGAATATGGCAATATCTTATCACATTCAGAAATTTCACAAGCACTCTTAATAATGTGTCCCAAATCTTCTACACTCTTCACTACCCTTTCATAATACACAAGACTAATCGCATTTGACCTCGAGGGATGACAGTTTCCCCATCTGTTATTATGACAGAAATGAACACTAACATTCAAACCACGTACCCAATTCTTTCGTAGAATCTAGCGGATTTCGTAAAGAATTAATTTCACTACAGCAAATGACAGTTATTGTCACGCGCACTTATGTTTTTATCGAATTCTGTATTCACAAAATTGATTCAATCGCCGCTCTATCTATTATATTGTATGCGGACGAAAACTAATTGCCTTCAAAAAGAGTCAAATTATCGTTCGTAGTTATCTACGAAAAACGATTTTGTATATGTACTGATGTATTGGGTTGGGTGTCTAAATAAGCAAGACTGTTTTAGAACAACAACAAAATAGTGAAATTAACAGAGCAGAGATTCTTCCTGATAGAGTCTACAGGCTCGGAAGAGGCTCTTTCTATTTCAACACCTTGAAATCGAGGTTTGAAATTAGGTGGATTATCCTCTAGCTGTTCGCAGTGCACTCACTATATTCGGCATTGAGTGCAGGAGGTTATTAATCTAAGTTTAAGGAGAGTTTCGTCAAAAATCCATCAAAACATTGGCGTGTTGTTGTAATGTCTGCGGAGGGTTAGGTAAGTGGTGTAATTGCTGTGATGTTACAGACCAAACATGTTCAATACAATTTTGGTCCGGAAAGGCAGCGACTAATGTCATGATTGTCATGCATTTCTATGCGGTAGTTGAAAATTCTGTGGGGGCGAGCATTATCATCGATTAACATAAATTTTCGCCAATGGCTGCGGCAGAGGGGACAATAATAGGTTCTACAATAAAATTACGATATCTTACTGCTGCCATGATTGTATAAATGACGATGATAAGATCTGTGCGCCCATTGAAACAAACCCCTCAGGGTTAACAAATATAATGATTACATAAAAAGAGCATGATGTCGAGAAGAAATGGTTTCACCTTTAACTCAACTCGGATGTGAAAATTGAAACTGAAGCAATTTTCTAGGGTCACTCCTGAGGGGTTTGCCTGTTCACATACACGTCACGGAACACGAGCTTGAAGATTCTACGTCGTGACAATTTCTTCCGGATATTCATGTTCTTCGGGAATACTGTGATACCGGACCGTTAGGTTGATAATTGTGTGAGAAATTCGTATAAATATAACAATTTCAATTTGCCATCTAGCCGCGGTGGTCTCATCCCGTAATTAGAGTTCGTGTCACTTGACGACACGTTTATTAGTCATTATTATTAATTCTCTTTTTTGTTGCAGGTGAGTGACAACCTTTGGTGTAGGATTATCAGATAGCACTGTGAGTAACTTCTTAAGCTTCGTCCAGGGTAAGAATACTTAATGTTCTGTCAACTAACGTTGACCAAGTTTGATTGAAAATGACTTGTTCAGATTTGAAAGAGTGTCTCACATTGAGCAGTATTCTAGTCCATTCATTTTTATGAAAGCAGTCGGTTGGCCTTGGAAATTTGTCACATTCCACTGTGTATAGTATGAAAATGTAAGGTTTTTACGCTTTGCGAAGTATTTTTGGGTTTTAAATTAGCCATTTTGTCTTTTCTACTTGAAGAACTTAGTATTTACTGATGATGTAGATGTGAAATCAATTCGAAAATATGTGATAACATAATGCACGTTTCTACTGACTGAAGGATTCCTAATGTAGTCATTCGCGACGAAAGTACAAGAGATCAGTTTTCAAGTATATTTATTTTTGCTACAAAAAGATTGGTGCATAATATGCAGACTCGTATGCAGATGCTTGAGACTTGAGGAGAGGTAATGTTGGGTATACACCTGGACTGAAAAATGAATATGAATCACTTTTGGTAAATGCAAGTTTCATCTAGGAACAAATGAATATTCTATACAGGGTGTGTTTGAAGGTGAGGCTTTTTTTTAATAGAAGGTAGAACTGAATTAAGCGTTTCACCAAAAACCATCGATACAAAACTCTCAAATAGACAAAGATGGAAAAATCATCATGAAAATAAAAAAAAATCATGAAATTGCAAAAGCGTAGCTGAATCTGTAGCCATTATAGATGAAAAATAATTCTGTTCGATGTTACGGACCTACCTACAGAAAATAAGCACAAATCTGGTGCTCTCTTCGTGTTTGAGTTCCCGTAGGTCCATTCTAGAGGAGCTCGACTTAATGACCGTTAATTCCCCCATTTCAGGGACGGCGATGCATATCGACAGGTCGGCTTATTTCCTATATTGGAGAGAATAACGCAGGACGAAACAAGACCCGAGCCGTGTTCCGCAGTAAATTGCTCGCAGTCGGAGGTTCTGGATTTGAAGAATGCACCGAGAGAATTTATGTAGGGAATAGGGGACAATCGTGAGCATTGTCGGATTGAGCAAATGCAGCCAGTGTTGAGAGTTCGATCGACGTTTGTTCCGATACTAAAATCCCAACAGCAGCGTAGACTGGGGGAATTTATTTACCTATCTGATTTTTTCGTACGTCTGAGCCTGCATTCTGACAACTGTCCCTTAAACTTAAGGGATGTCAGTTTTTGTCACCGTTGAACTGAATATAGTCTAACAAAAATAAAAGTTCAATATTCAATAAATTTAATGAATAGTGCGAGAAGAAAAGCGACGTCGAAAGAACAGGAATTACAGAAAGTCTTATTCTTCAATATATCATTCCTTGGACTCACTCGAACAGAAAACAATATCTCTGTCAGCTGCGGGAGTGAGCAGTACCTTCATCGTCAAAAAAGACATGCAGTCGTCTTGCAAGGTTTTGTTTTTGATGCAGAAGTTTTGGCAGAGACTAAATACCTATCAGAAGCCATTTTTGACTGAGGAAAAAGTGACATTTCAAATCGCTTTTGCAGGCTGAAATTTTCATATTATATCATTTGGATATTCGAGAGTAAAACATGAAATTGGCAGACGTTAAGAGGAGTTTATACCACGGGACTTTATCGCCATCCGTATGAGGCGTAAAGGGGGAAAGACTACCAAAATGTGGGGTGTTGCCAGAGCACTTGAAAAATAGGTAAAAGTTGCGAATATTACAATATTTTCCACTTTTGTCGAAAATATGGCAGCCCTAAACGAACGTCTTGTTTCAATTTCATCAGGATATGAATTGTAGCCAATGGCGAGACTTTTCGATGAATTTTTTGATGTGAAAATTCATAGGAGAGATGATTTCACCTCGGAAAGTTGATAACATGAATGAATATTTGTTTTTCAATGAGAAATTTTTTTCCCTTCGACGAATAAAAAATTTTTCCGAGATGACAAACTCATTTAACAGATTCATAATGAAAACTCCATATAAATTGGTGGTTTCTGACGTAAGATATTCATTTCTTCCTATTGATCTGACCACTAAAACGGTATAGACCCCTCTTAATTCGGTTGATGAAAGAAAGCAGACGCCCTGAAAATTTCTAAATACTACTGATGTACTATTCAAAAGTGAAACATGAAATTTGCGGACATTAATTCTATTGCTCAAAGAAGGTAGATACCCTCATTGTTTCAGGATACTGTTCTATTGCAGAGTATTATGTCCATTAGCTCTCATATTAGTGCGTTTTACAGGGTGTTCCGGGAGTAACTGTGCATACCCTTATCAGAGATAGAGTAGGACTAGCTGAGTGCAGATTGACTTTAACAATGAATTTCTGGCTACAGGTTGATTTTGGAAATTCATGGAAATACTGAGATCATCATCAAAGCCTGACTTATCGGCGGAATTTATTGAAACTTGGGAGATTGTTGATACATGCTGAGTTCTAGTTCGGGAGATATCAGTAACATATCAAAAATTATTTTGTAACAGTCAATCTGTACTCAGCTACTCCTACTCTATATCTGATAAGTTACTACAGTTACTCCTGAAAGAGCCTGTATATGCGATCGACCAAAATCCAGAGAATCGATAATAGTTATTATAGAACTAGATAATTCCGAATTATCTTCTCCACAATCTCTTTAGCACTGAATATCCAAGTTTATCCACTGGCTTTGGTTCATCTGTTCTTTATTTCCTAATTGATCGGATTTTTCACATCTTGAAATTAACTTTATATGGAAAAATCGAATGCGAAGACTGTGTACAAGGTCTCAATGTGCCTTCTCGATACGCCACTGATACCATAACAGTTTGTGTCATTTGAGTACTGTACCAGAAGATGTATACATTCCTACTTTGTGGTGGACATTTGACAGTCGCAGTCCTATTCTCCCATCTAACTGTAAAATGATTTCCCACCTAGGTCATTTCTTTGCCACTGCGGAATCCATAAACCCATTTCTTGACTTGACCCCCTTGGGTACAGCGCGTTTCGTCAACATATAAGGTAATATAATGAAATCCCCATTGTATTGTTCGGAAGTATGTTTATGTTGATGTATGTGCAGAAATGACGTAGCCAATTCAACTTGACAATGTCCAAGTAATCACGACCGGCAAACACTACGTCCAATATTTCTGTCACCAGCGTTATCGATGCAATTTCCCGGAACACTAAATAATTCATTCCGTATCCGACATCTAGAGATGTATCTCTAGATGTCGAAGAAATTAAGCTTACAATAACATGCTTGTTTCTCATTAATTACTTCCGATAATGCATGTAGGTACCTTTGAGTGACTGGTCGCTAATGCAAAATGCGAGGAGTGAGATGTGGAATGGAATGCTTTGAATGTTTGTTTAAATTGTTAACTAGGGCTGTCAATCATCCAGATACTGAGTTCTCCCAACCTTAATGGTCTCCGAAAAAAAAAATGTGTTGGGAATTATTGGGCTATTTCCATCATTTTGGCTTATTTTATCCAACATATTGATTAGGACATTATAAGTTGATGGGAACTAAAAAATCAGCAAATCACAGCTAATGCCAACATTTCCCAAATATATTTGTTGTAAAACATTCAAGATGGCTGAGCTACAACCCCTAGAAGTTCGACAGAATTTCAAGTACGGGACTGTGGAAGGCGACTCCGGCATCGCATAAAGGAAACAAAACATAAACATATGGCCGGACAATGAATGGTTCAGTACCAAGTTCATCGGATTAGATGCATCAGGTCACTTTTGAGAGAATCATAATTGTTGTCGTGCAATTTAGGGTGAAAAAAAAATAGAAAATCGAGGCAGTGCTTATGTTAGTTATGTTGAAAAAGTGCTATGATGTTTCCCCATTTCATCCCATTTTTACGACGATTGTTGGAATGTTGGAACAAGAAGATTGTGATGCCCATTGTGAAAAAATTCGTGAATAATTTAGACGAATTTTATTGGTGAGATTTTGAAGTATTATTCTATTTTTTACACTTGTATCCTAAGTCTCTTTTGTCAGTTGGTATCGAAATGAGCCATTTCATAAAATCGTGTAGGTTACTAAAAAATAATGACAATAATTCGGCAATCCTAAGTTTCCATTTTCATTACCACGTAAATATCGAACGAACCAATATCCTAAACGAAACCACATGATCGAATCAGGAGATGAGTTTTTTCCCACTGCTTTGCGATAATTCAGCTAAGAAACGTTCTAGGGTCGTATTACGATCTACATTCAGTATTTATTTTCAATTTTATATACGTGATTTTTTGTGAAACGCTTTATTTTGACTAGTTCTACCTCGTTAAAAAAAAGCCTCACCTTTAAATACACCCTTCATTCAATGCTTGAAAAAACATCGGCCTAAGGTTTTCAGGAGCAGCTCATTTTGAAAACAACAGCTGTGTCTTTTTATGTAGTCCGAAGTGGAGAAAGGGTAATGGAAAAAGAGTTTTTTTCGACTTAAGGGATATATTTTTGGCGGTATGTGCTGGGGTGAGTTCACGCGAGGAAATGCGTGCTCTTGGGGTGATTGTTTCGTCCCACTGCTAGGGTCGGACTCATCAGGTAGGTTAATGAACCCTAGCAGCTACCTACGACAATCGCCGAAGCAGCGTAGTTTGTGCCTGCTATAAACGCCGGTTACGTCGAGGGTATCGAGTTTTGCGTCGCCGGTGGCGCCATCGTTTGGCGTATGCTGCACCGCAATAGACGTAAAATCTATCCTGTGATCGCAACCGTCGTGCGCAGTGATGCCATCGTTTGGCTACCCTTGGTACCATCATGGTGAGATGAAGTATTCCTCTACCATGGGTACAACTACGCCGCCACAACACTCCCCCACCAGCGGCGCTGACTGGGGAAGCGATGCGATACGGTAGGCAGGGTACCGCCGTTTACGGAGATGGGAAAGGGCGTCTAGAGTAGCGTCAGAAATACCAGAGATGGGAGCGTGCATTGTGAGCGAGCTATTGTCTCAACCGGTCTGGCCTTCTGGGATACGTCGTTAAGACGGCCCTCCCTCATCACGTCGGGGTCACCACTTTGGCGGTATGTGCTGGGGTGAGTTCACGCTATTTGAGGAAATGCGTGCTCTTGGGGTGATTGTTTCGTCCCACTGCTAGGGTCGGACTCATCAGGTAGGTTAATGAACCCTAGCAGCTACCTACGACAATCGCCGAAGCAGCGTAGTTTGTGCCTGCTGTAAACGCCGGTTACGTCGAGGGTATCGAGTTTTGCGTCGCCGGTGGCGCCATCGTTTGGCGTATGCTGCACCGCAATAGGCGTAAAATCTACCCTGTGATCGCAACCGTCGTGCGCAGTGATGCCATCGTTTGGCTACCCTTGGTACCATCATGGTGAGATGAAGTATTCCTCTACCATGGGTACAACTACGCCGCCACAACACTCCCCCACCAGCGGCGCTGACTGGGGAAGCGATGCGATACGGTAGGCAGGGTACCGCCGTTTACGGAGATGGGAAAGGGCGTCTAGAGTAGCGTCAGAAATACCAGAGATGGGAGCGTGCATTGTGAGCGAGCTATTGTCTCAACCGGTCTGGCCTTCTGGGATACGTCGTTAAGACGGCCCTCCCTCATCACGTCGGGGTCACCACTTTGGCGGTATGTGCTGGGGTGAGTTCACGCTATTTGAGGAAATGCGTGCTCTTGGGGTGATTGTTTCGTCCCACTGCTAGGGTCGGACTCATCAGGTAGGTTAATGAACCCTAGCAGCTACCTACGACAATCGCCGAAGCAGCGTAGTTTGTGCCTGCTGTAAACGCCGGTTACGTCGAGGGTATCGAGTTTTGCGTCGCCGGTGGCGCCATCGTTTGGCGTATGCTGCACCGCAATAGACGTAAAATCTACCCTGTGATCGCAACCGTCGTGCGCAGTGATGCCATCGTTTGGCTACCCTTGGTACCATCATGGTGAGATGAAGTATTCCTCTACCATGGGTACAACTACGCCGCCACAACACTCCCCCACCAGCGGCGCTGACTGGGGAAGCGATGCGATACGGTAGGCAGGGTACCGCCGTTTACGGAGATGGGAAAGGGCGTCTAGAGTAGCGTCAGAAATACCAGAGATGGGAGCGTGCATTGTGAGCGAGCTATTGTCTCAACCGGTCTGGCCTTCTGGGATACGTCGTTAAGACGGCCCTCCCTCATCACGTCGGGGTCACCACTTTGGCGGTATGTGCTGGGGTGAGTTCACGCTATTTGAGGAAATGCGTGCTCTTGGGGTGATTGTTTCGTCCCACTGCTAGGGTCGGACTCATCAGGTAGGTTAATGAACCCTAGCAGCTACCTACGACAATCGCCGAAGCAGCGTAGTTTGTGCCTGCTATAAACGCCGGTTACGTCGAGGGTATCGAGTTTTGCGTCGCCGGTGGCGCCATCGTTTGGCGTATGCTGCACCGCAATAGACGTAAAATCTACCCTGTGATCGCAACCGTCGTGCGCAGTGATGCCATCGTTTGGCTACCCTTGGTACCATCATGGTGAGATGAAGTATTCCTCTACCATGGGTACAACTACGCCGCCACATATTGTTCAAATATATGTATAAATATAGGTATGGATAAGTCCAAGACTCATCCTGTATAGTTCAGATATGTCAGAATCCTATTTTATATCTTGAACTCTGGTTCAGTGATAGTTGTTTTTCTTCTGGAAATATTATCTTATTATTGGAGACCAGACGTGTTTGAGTTCGACAAACGTTGCACTAATGGCATTCTCAGCCATGGCCATGGATGCTGATGCTCTTTGTTTTGGTCTTTCTTCCTCCGATATTATGGAAGCTTCATTCCATTTTATACTTCGATCTTTATTTTTTCACCTTTTTGGAAAACCTTTTAAGGGCGATTCGAGATTAAGAATATCGACATTGGTTGCTTTACGGATGCTACCCCAAATACGAAAATGTGTTATATCTTCGAGCAATAGCCTGAATTACGTATTGAGTCAGTTGAAAAGTAGAAATTACCACGTGAGAGGTATTGAATAATTTCAATTATTCCTGAATTTACGCGTAATTTTGGCATATATCGCTATGAAAATCTTTTCAATATATAAGCAATTGAATCGCCGATGTCACCCTGTCGTTATTTTGATCGAAATATGTCGAAAAATGATTGTGAAATCAAGTTTTCTTGATTTTACAATCAAGAATCAATTTTTAATACAAAACAAAAAGAAAAGTTTAAGTTTTTTTTCATGAAAAAGCAACTAAATTGAAAAAAAAAGAGACGAGGTGACATCAAGACGTCCTTAAACTTCAATTAAAAAAATAATCAAGGCTTCACTTAAGAAATTGAAACCGTAAATTAGGAACTAGGGAATGCCGTTTTTGAATGGAGATTCTTGAGGTATTATTTCCCCTTTACATATAAGGGTTTGGTTTCCGTTAATATTTATTTATTGATAATAAAAAGAGAATGAATGGTGAGGAGAATATTTTGTTCAGAAAAATGTCAATTTCCCACAGCACATTCAAGACAAGGACAAAACACGAATAATCACATTAAGAATTTCCCTCATTACCACCCACCCAACCAACAAACAGATGCTTGCATTTTTCGAACCAGCCACGCGTAGCAACATACTCGTCCTCCAGCAAATACAAACAATCCCATCATCATCTCCTCAAGAGATTCGACGAGTGCCCTCGAAGCGTGTGAAATGGGCTTTATTCCGCATCTCTTCGCGCAAATGAAAAGAAGGTCTGCATTCATTACGCGGGGCAGGATTCAGGAGTTGTCTCATTAAGTTTGAGTCATGCGAGAAAATACCGCCCGGGCGCCCTATTATTGTCGCCCGCCGTGATCCGCCCGCCCGTGCAAGTACACAGTACACACAGTTTCAATGGGCATCCCAGTTAACGTTTTTCACTTCCGCTATGGGGGTTTTGCTTTCCCATTCGCCGGTGATGCGGAGAAGTGTGCGCGGGGCTTAAGCCAGGAATCATTCCGCCAACTGGGAACCGTTGCGATTCCTGTAGGGAATTGTGAGAGTTTTAGGTGTTTAGCTGTGGGTTTTTTATGTTTCATTATGCTTGGAGGTTGCGAATGGGGGATGGAAATTATGCTAGGGTGTAACAAGCGTTTTTTATTGCTGCCAAGTGTATGAGTTGCTTACGGTGAAGGTTCAGTAAGGTGCAGATGGCTATTGATCAACTGCTAAGCATCCTCGACACTGCAGAGGCGCCATATTACGCATCTCTCGAAAAGAAATAGGTATTTGAAAATGGTGTCACATATAATATTTTTTCTATAGGGCAAAGCTTGCTTGCCATCAACAATGATAGATTGATGCACATCAGATAGAAGTGCTTCCGTCATTTTCTAGTGAAATAAGGGTTTCTGATAAACACAAGTTTTCAATTAAAGAGCATAGAGATGTGCATGATATGCAGTTGTTGTGTTGAGTGCGAATGTGGCAACAGGGGTCGCACTCTTTCCTGTAGCTGAGCCTGGTCATTCAGTTAAAAAGGTATCGACTGTTTGCTTATACTCAGAGTGATCCATTCGTTTTTGACTGCAATCCCAAATAACCCCCAACCTGGTCATTCATTCATTCATTCATTGCTGTATCCCGTTACCGGGAATAAATCTACAAAAAGAAGAAAAAAAAAAATTCGAACAGACTTGTAACTTCTTAGTGCTAGTTGCGACTGTGTGCCCTCCTGTGACTAAAGAGGCCCAACGGTGACCTGCAGATCCTTCCACACTCAGGGCATGGATAGTCTCCAACCAGATCTGGCCGCCGCTGTATCCTTCTCGATTCTCCATTATAACTGTGGACCAAAGACCTCCACTGTGACCTGTCTAACGCTAGTTGTTCCCAGTTATGATTAGCATTAACTGATTTTAGGGATTGATGTAGTGTATCCTTAAACCGCTTATACTGGCCTCCTGGTTTCCGGGCTCCCTCAGTGAGTTCGCCGTATAGAGCTATTTTGGGGAGTCTTGTGTCTTGCATCCTCAGAATGTGGCCGCTCCATCTGAGTCGGGCCCTCGTTACTGAGCCTGGTATCAACTATCGAAAAGACTTTTCTGAAACTTTTCTCCGATGTTTCAAAGGCTCTTCTCTCAATACAATCTAAAAGATTCAATAAATCTTTATCGCTCATCTCTACACATGTACAAATATTTTAATTGTAGATTCTTGAGGTCAGAAGAAACACGTTTTTCCCTTAACATTTTTTTCGAATCGACTAGGTTCAAAATATAGAGGCTGTTGAAAAATAATCGAAAAATGTTATTTTAGTTCTATCCCTCAAACGTTTTTATCGAATGAAATTAATTTCGGAATATATATTTTCATTTATTTGATTGAACTCTTTGAACACAGATATCACCCACGTCTTCCAGTTTTCTCATTATGACCATCAGGTACCATAAAAATACCCAAAACTTTGAAGAACCCAACTCTTGGAACTAAGTTGGACGCTATCTAATGCATATTTGAACATTTTGTAAAATAGAAGTATTCTTTATATTTTCTTGTATAATTCGCCGTTTTCGAGTAATTTGGTGTAAAAAAACCAAAAAGGTTTCTGTGAAATTTGAAAAATTGTTTTTTTTTGCTGAATACAACCCTATTTAAAAGATTCACAGATGTGTAGTGTTGATTTAGCTAGTTATTCTGTTTTTCCAAGGGTGTTATGAATGGCTATATCTTTTTATCGGGACTGAATCAGAAAAAAATAGTATAGGAAAAGACTGTTTCTTTCGACCTCAATAATCTACTGTTGAAATATTTGTAGGAGTCAAAGACTCACCCTATATAAGTAGTTAGATAGTGAAACCCATTTTCAAACAATGGCTCCAGGTTTTTTAGCAAAAAAATCCCTGACGATAAAAACTGCACCAAACACTTACACCTTTTTAATTCAGCAAGCAAAGGCAATGAAGAGGGTCGCACTTACCAGAATACGATCAATAACTCTTATGATTGGCCATCAACCTTCCTGGGTATAGAAAAATGTAACTAAATAACTAAAAAAGAATTTCTAAGGAAGGAGAAAACCCAAAGAAAACTTCTGTCCTTCCAGATTAAGACTTCTCATGAACTTGAGTATGTTAGATGGCTTCAAGGAGATCCTCTGCAAGTTTCTCAAAGCATTTTTTGCGTTGGCTAGCAGTGGCGAGGCATTCTGTCATTAGGTGATCTGGAGTTTCAACCTCCTTCCCACAGAACCTGCAATCGTCAGTTTCTGCTAGATCCATACTTTTGCTGAGTCCAGATACTTTTCACATTTCTCAGTATCACCAAGGAACATTTTGAATATTCCAGTCTCGGAAGATGCCTCCAGAGTAATTCTCTTTCGGCTTTTTCCTTCTTCTGAAACTCCACAGAAAGGTTCTAGGCCAATGAATGGAGTTCTTGCTCCTTTCCTGGCAAGTGTGTTGTGAGCCTCCTCAGTCCTTGGGATTCCCAAGTGACCAAGAACCCAGGCTAAACAGACCTTGGTAATCTTGCCCAATTCGTTGAGTTTCTTCGAGTACTCGCATATCATTTCAGTCCGCCATTGCAAAACGACGCAATAATTTGGACGCTAAGCTTGCAGAAGCAAAGAAGTATCCTCCTTGAAGTCATCCCAGGATGGTTAATTAGGACTGAAGAACCAGAGGGCAATCTTAAGACTACGTAGTGGCTAGAACAGCTGTGATATGGAACATAATAGATATTAAGGTCTGAGAGCAATTCAACCGACTTTAAAATCTAGCTTCACAATATGAATAGATTTTCTCCGATACTTATACATATTTTTTGCCCCAAAGGCAGTCATTTTAAAAAAATTTTCAATCCTAATCATACAGGAAAACCTCTGAAGTAATTCTTGGAGGGTAGAAAATTGTATCGTTTGCCCCACTTTAAGTCGTATCTATTCAATATTTTCATTAAAACTAGGAGAACAGGGAAATTAGAGGTCTGGAATGTAAAGATGAATCCGATAATAATATTCCCAAGTACCTACGTTTTGTGTACTCTGAAATACATTCCACTTTCCGCAGTGTGATGACTTTATGAGTGTTCAGTGTTCATCACAGGCATCTCAACTTCCTACATGCCACTCGTTCCAGCTCACGCCAAAATGTAAATATCGCGAACGACAACGAGAAGTTAGTTAATAACACACAAAGTTGTCATCTCAAAATCCGAAATTCAAACTCCAGCAAAGCACGGCATCCCGCTTTGTGTAAACCGTGGCAACCCATGTCGCTTGATTTATTCCGGTAGTTAAAAGGTCGGGGGACAGTAGCAAAAGGGACGACACTCCAATGAATTATTTCCGCTGGAACAAAAACATCCCCACTGACTTGTATATTATGATACAAGTGTAAATTCGGAGCAGCGACATGTGATGTTATCTGAATCTCACGTCAAATCGGGCACAGTTTTACGGGAAAAGCGAAAATGGGGTTGTTTCCACTCTGATCTGTGCTTTCTGCTCGAATACTGCAGGGACATTGACGTTTAACTTTAGCTACTTGACAAGGAAATTGACAAAGTCGATTCTTGAAATTAGGGTTATGTGAATTATTCTGTTACACTCGAGTCTACGAGGATATATTGACAAATTCTTAGCCTACTATAGAACCAAACAAAATTTCAAAGTCAAAATATTTTAGAACTCAACATATTCTCCTCTTAATTGGATACATTTATTACAGCGAACCTGCAACGTCTCTAGACCTTTAAAAAAAATGTTTCTTCTTGCTCTGTAGACCAGACCTCCACAGCTTTTATTACCTCCCCGTTGTAAGAAAATTTACGACCTTTTAAACTTTTTTTCAGTAGAGGAAAGAGATGATAGTCGGATGTAGCCAAATCTGGTGAATAAGGGGGATGTTCTAGTATTTCAAACCCTAAATCACGAATGTTTTGCATGGCACCATGAGATTTGTGTTCAGGGGCGTTGTCCTGCAAAAACAAAACACCTTTGGATAGCTTTCCGGTTCTTTTCTCTTTGATTCTTTCCCGTAGAGTGGTCAGTAATGTCGAAAAGTAGTAGTCCGGTTATAGTTCCACCTTTATCCAAAAAATAAATCATGATTACTCCATGGCAATCCCAAAAAACTGAAGCAAGAACTTTTTCAGCAGATTTTTGAACACAGAACTTCTTAGGTCTTGGAGAAACAGAGTGTCGCCATTCCATCGATTGTTGTTTTGTTTCTGGATCGTAGAAATGTGCCCAACTCTCATCCATAGTAACAGTTGGGTTTAAGAAGTCTACATCGTTTTCAAATCGAGCACAGGTCGAACGCGATGCTTTTACCCTTGCACACTTTTGGTCAACATTCAAACATTTGGGGATCCATTTTGCAGCAATTTTTCTCATGTCCAAATTGACGTGAACTATATGATGAACGCATTCGTATGAAATATTCAGAGCTTCAGATATCCGTTTTAGCCCAATTCGACGGTCTGATAAAATCATGTCATGAACTGCATCGATATTTTCGGGGACTGACACAGAAACTGGCCTTCCCGATCGGTCATCATCTTCAATGGAAAATTAACCTCTTTTGAAGCTTGCAGTCTAATTTTCCACGGTCGCATACGGAGGACATTGATGATCACCAAGGGTATTGCATATCTTCATAAATCTGCTTACCTCTTAACCCTTTTAAATACAGGTACTTGATGATGTCTCGATACTCCAATTTTTCGATTTTCAATTTCGGTGGACACAACTTTTTTAATTCATTTCGTAACTCTAGTTTACTTTTTTGATCTCAAACTTCACACTGACACTTCTAATTAGCTATGGTTCGTTGCTATGGTAACGCAATATTTTTTTTATGCATGGAACTGGTCTAGGCTAACTAGATATCAATACATCCTCGTATATCCCAATTATCTCACTGTTGATGTTCAGCTAAGCCTAAACAGACCTCAGTATTCTTGCCCATTTTTTTGGAATAATTAAATACAAATATCAAATATTAATCCTTCAGTTGATTATAATTTTGAAGCCAAAAATCACAAAATTTACCATTTAACAAAATCAGAAGTCACGTCTCTTTTATTTGGTCAAGAATTGGAAAAATTCTATAAAGATTCGATTCCAAAATTCGGTTATCAACATCCCTTTTAGAAATCCGCCAACAACCTCCATTATACGACGCCCTAAACCGCACGCCCTGTTAAGTACGCCACTGTACTGGGCCGGTATCCCGTGTCACGGACATGCACGATTTATCGGCGCCGTTTATTACGAAATTGTTGTGTTTTTGCCGGCGCCCGCACTACGGGATTGGATATTTAGACGTCGTTCTATCCGTTTATTAAATTTCGAACTGACGGCTAATCCTGCCCAGTCATGATAAATAATACAAAATGGCGAATGCGCCGTGTTTCGATATCGGGGGTTCCAGATAATACAATACGGATGGTAGAAGAGTTTTTCTTACTAGAATGTGTCGACTTACATCGCCAAATGTTGCCTTTACAGAGACGTATGATTGTGGTTGAAGTTCTTAGCTTATTTTGCCACACGTCACGAATGCTTTGTAAAAAAGGCAAGACTGTGTCCTCGAATTTTCCTGAATTAATTCGGAATAAATACAGAGTGTTAACAAAAGATGAGGAAAAATTTGGGAGATGATTCCTTGTTCTGAAAAATTATGGAAAGTGGGACTTTGACAACATAACAGTGGTTCTGTAGGTCAGCAGATCCGAATTATACGAAAAACGCTCGATTTTTGATCCCAGGGAGAAAATTTTTGAGATCAATTTCAAAATCGTATCGCTTCAACCCTAATGTTATAACTTCAACCCTTATATTTTTATGAGGAAGATGGTATAATTGATACCTTATTTTAAAGGTAGGTACTCTTCTGAGTTCCGCATCTTCAAAATTCTTCCACTCAATGCCTCAATCCATTGGTGGTCGAAATATTCATATTTGAAATTCAAAAGAAGTTGGCCAAGCATACTGCACTGGTTAAGTTTGAGAAATAAAGAAATTATATCAATTGTTTCTACCAATGAATACACTGTTTTTACCTCAATGGTTGATAACGTCGAGTTTCATAATCAAATTTAAAGTCACTTTAAGCCTAAAGCTTCCTTTACTGTCATTTTTATTAGGGTTAAAGGAAGCTTTAAAATTGAAGAGACTTAAGATTTGATTATGAAACCGGCTGTATGAGAAACAAACAGTTATATTTTACTCTGGTGTATGAAAATTAACGATAAACGTCGAAACAACGCAATGAATTGGTGAAAATTTGATTGATTCACATAGCAACCAAAGAAACAATTCTGTAAAAATTTAAATTTGAATACCTATCTTAACAACGAATGGATTGAAGAAAGAAAGATATTATTCATGTAAAGTTTCACTTAACTCATCCTGTCTTTGACAAATATTTCAACAGTAGATTTTTGGATCAAAAGAAACAATTTTCTCCTATACAGGGCGGTTTTCTACTGAAGGGATCTCGAGAACTATAGCAGCTAGAAGAAAACGAATGACACATTCTCGAGCTCTTTTTACATGACTAATACAAATCTGAAAACAGAATCGGCCTTTCATTTTTAGATTTCGAGTTATAAACAAAAATGGAGATTTTGACGATTCCGAAAAGCAACGATAACTTTTTTGTTTTTGAAGTCACAGATCTGAAACTTGAACCTTCTGAGCCATTTTCATACGTAGAGTCGACTGACGAAAGATATTTTTTCAATTCAAAAATAACAAAATCAATAAAAGTTTGCATTTAAAAAAATGAAAGTTCACCTAATGATTAGAAATGAAAAAATATTTTTAGCTCGTCAGTGGATTCAACGTAAGAAAGTGCCTGTAGAAGGTTCAAGTTTCAGATTTGTAACTTCAAAGACAAAAAATTTATGAGAACATTAGAAAATTGTCAAAATCAAAAACGAAGTATGGTAGTAGGCTGCGGTTTTCACCATTCTTTGTTTCCCCGAAAAAGAGCTAGGAAATGTGTCAAACGTTTTCTTCTAGCTGCTATAGTTCTCGAGATCCTCTCAGTAGACAGCGAATTTTGCCCACCCTGTAAAATTTTTTCCGATTCGACCCTGATAAAAAGATATAGCCATTTTGAGTTTTCATATTAAGTTGTGCCACCCCTTGGAAAAACAAAATTACCTTCAGAATAACTAGCTACATCTGTAACTCTACACATCTGTAGATCTTTCAAACAGAGTTGTATTCAGCCAAGATACCCAATTTTTAAAATTTCACAGATACTTTTTAATTTTTGAACATCAAAGTACTCGAAAACTGCGCATTAATCGAGAAAATTTGAAGAATACTTTTATTTTACAAAATGTCCAGATATTCATTAGATAGCATCCAACTCAGTTTAAGGAGTTGGGTTCTTTGAATTTTTGGTATTTTTATGGTACGTAATGGTCCTAATGAAATAACTGGAAGATGTGATTGATATATTGTATTCGAAAAGGATTCATCAAATAAACTATATTCAAAAATTCATTTCATTCGATAAAACCCTTTGTCAGAACTGAAAAAAGTGATCTTTTTGACATGAAGAATCTGCTGTTAAAATATTTGTATGAGTCAGAGACTCAACCCGTATAGCGTAGCGTCTTCTTGTCACTTCCTGCTGAATTACGTCAGTTTTTTGGTTTCTAAAGAAAATAATTGAAATTGCTCCTCTTCAGGTGTCTTCAGATGTATCTATGCAGAAGCTGTTCAGAAGAAAACCATATGAAAGAAAAGCACTATTTGTTGACAAGAAGACACGGTTAAAATTGTTTTCCAATTATTCATTAACTACAACAGGTATTACACGTGGACTCACCACATGTGTACCACATGGTATACGTGTGTTGAGTCCTTTTTTAAATATTCGTAAAATCGCAGCCAAATTTGAGATTTTATGGTAAAGAGTTCGAAACTCTTAACTAAGGAGCAGCAAGATGAAGTTCACAAATTCGATGTACCAATATTCGATGTATTCAAAACTTCTGCCACAAAACATGGTTTATTGAACCAAAAACACCCCGCTGCTATTGGAGCATCCTTCAATCCCGACAAAAGTTATTCCTACGAATGTCTCTTTCGCTTAAAATACCCCCGCATCGAAGATGCCGCCGATATTTGAATTCCGACCGCCAGCAATAACCGCCTAAACGGGACAAAATCCCCAAATAACGCCCAGATTCATTCCAAATTCAATTTATCTCCTAGGGAAGCCACACCGACGTATTGTCGTCGATATCGAATCATTGTTGCATAACACTCGCGCCCTCGCATACATCATATATAACATCTCAGGTGAAACACATCAAGACACCGGCAAGGATTCAATTCAGCGCAGACGGTAGAGTAGCACGAGAAGGACTTCTCTCCACCAGAGCCGACGACGGAGGTGAGGACTTTAATAAAATTCCGTGAATGATCTATTGTTGATATTTCTGTTGAAAGCTGCTCCTTCGCTGATTGCTTGCGAACGTCTGGTGATTTCCATTGTCGGCGCCCATTGTAGTGTTGATCCTTCTGGATGATGCCGACTTTGACGCAGGGAATTTCCTGTATTTCCCGTCCTTTGAATGATTCCATTCAGACGGGCGATAATGGTGTCTTTTCGAGTTAGTTCGGATCGTTTATTGGCTATTTGAGATGGGGAATTTCTGAATGGCGATGTGCGACGTGTAATATTTCTCGAGCAGCGTGAATTCTGATTGCTTTCGCGGGTGAAACCGATTTCTTGTATCGGAATCACTAAATTTATTCGATTTACTGTCGTCTGTGGTGGTTTACACCATCACGATTAAATTTCCATTGAATATTCTTTATGTCGATCTCATTTCTTATGAGAATCAGATATCTATCTTAAGGGTTATTCGTACGAATATTTTAACACTAGATTCTTGGGGTCAGAAAAAACACTTTGTTCCTATAAAATTTTTTCCGATTCGGTCCTGATGAAAAAATATAATACATTTCAAGTTTTCATAATGAGCTATTACACCCCTGGACAAACAAAATTCTCTTCAGAATAACTAGCTAAACCTATGATTCTTCACATCTTTGGATCTTTTAAAAAGAGTTGTATTCAGCCAAAGTACCCAATTTTCCGAATATGACAGATATTTTTTATTTTTGAACATCAAATTACTTGAAAACGGCTTATACGAGAAAATTTGAAGAATACTTTACCATTTGTGTAGTACCTAGGTATACCAAATCTAGCATTGTATAAGGGTGAGTGTTTGACTCCTACAAATATTTTAACAGTAGATTCTTGAGTCAGAAGAAACAATTTTTCCTATTACTATTCTGCACGATTCGGCTCTGATAATATAGCCATTTTAAATTTTCATAATGAGCTGTACGCCAACTCTGAAAAAACAAAATTACCTTCAAAATATCTAGCTAAATCTGTGATACTACACATCAGTGGATCTTTGAAACAGAGTTGTATTCAGGCAAAGTACCCTATTTTTCAAATTTCACAGATACTTTTCAATTTCATCAAATTACTCGAAAACGGCGCAATACACGAGAAAATATGAGAATACCTTTATTTGACAAAACGTTCAAATATTTATTGTATATCGTCCAACTTAGTTTCAAGAGGAGTGTTTTTTGAATCATTGGTATTTTCATAGTATGTTATATTATGTAATGGTCATAATGGAAAAACTGGAAGACGTGGGTGATATCTTGTGTTCGAAAAAGATTCATGAAATGAATAAAAAACTATAATCCAAAATTCAGTTCATTCGATGAAACCGTTTGTGAGATAAAAAAAAATAATATTTTGGTCTTTGTCTAGTGAACTAATGTCCTACATGCTTAGACACGTTATTGGCGTATGCTTCTTGGCTGCATTTATGGGGTTTATGGGGTAGATCTCTAAGCGTGAGTTGAACTTTTTTGGACATATTTTTTTTGTCTTCAGTTTTTCCAAATAACAACCTGAAGCATCAAAGTAATACTCTCTGAAGCTTTTTCTATATTCTTGATTTATATCTAAAATTCAACTGTTGTTGACCAGTACTCAATAGTGTAAGGGGATAGAATATCAAGAAATATTTTCCAATGAACTACAATTTTACAACCCTCAGAAGTAAAATTGGTTGATATAGAGATGCTACGCCCAGCAAAAAGTTTTTCGAAATAAAGCTACAATGAAGTCAATTTCAATGAATACTCTCTGGTAACAAAAATAATAATGATTCAAAAAAGATAACCCTCCTTTGGAAATAACTTTTAATGAATACAAAGATTCGATCATATAGCATAAACATACAAATAGCGTATAGGATAGCAAGTTCTAAATGCAGTAATACTTCACACTATTTGAGAAAACTTACTGTGTTTTTTGAAAATGAAGCAGCACCCACCTAATACAAAGTCTTGATTTTTCAATCACCGGAAAAAAAGGGTTCTTGCTTTTCGATTGTGGAGGGGGTTTCACAGAATGATTGTGTTTTCGTGACAACACTTTTTGGAACGAATTAATAGTGTTTCTTCTTGATGTTCTAATAAGTACTTTAAAGTATACAGAATAAACTCAGGATATCTCAATATTTTAGAGCATTTTCTGTTTCTCCGCTTGATTAGTTCGTAAATCTGGAGGACTACTGACTCAAGTCAATACTCTATACATTCGCTTCGGTATTCGTATATAGGAAAACACCTGTTAATTCACATATTCCTTCTCTCTCCTCGTCATCAATCACGAATCTAATATCATTATCACTTTCATTCGAACATACGAGCTCTAAGATTTTTATTTGCTCTTCTCGATATACAATTTATTATCACGTCTCACTCTACAATTAGTGCATAGCACCTTCGAAATGTCTTTTTTGCATGTGAAGGCTATCACGTCATAAATAGCTGTGATATCGCGTCATTCTCGAGGCTGCAATTGCACGCGTCCCCCAGGTGCGTTGGGTCCTGTTCGCATCCTTCATCTTTGTCTTTAACGACCCGGGCAGGCGACCAGATTATGAGACACGTACGTTGATGCTACCCAGAGTGACAAATGGACGCTGGATCTGTCGAACAGTGTGAGCATCCGAAGATGCTGGGAAGTGTTATCAAACGGCTTTTTCTCAGCGAGCGACTTCTCCAGTTTATAAATTCGGTAGGAATGTTCTCACATGATAACTGCCAATGCCACCTTGTGTTTTTTAAGTGTATGGGTTTTCATTACGTTGTTCGGAAGGCATTTATCGACAAGATTGTGTGTAATAGTAATAAAGAGCTGAGAAATATACTGATATTGGTTTATGATTTCTGATTATTCTTTTCCTCACATTATTTCAGCTGATAAAAAATTGAATGACATTATGAGCTTGTTGAGAACTGCGTTACAGAGTATGACGTGGGTTACAGCGCGCATTGGACTAAAACTCCAGATTTCATTCATGGTTCATATTTTTGAACCTCAAAGTTTATCAAAAGAATTGCCTGAAAATTCGTTGAGACAAAATGAATTAAAGGTATCCATCTGCAGAAACACTAGCTTAACATGTTAAATAATATCAATACGTCATCGCTGTTAAGTTTGATGCCCTGCATGCGCATCCGTGAGAAAGGAACAGCGACGCGTCCTCCCCCCCCATGCGATTTTAGAACCGACGACGTTCAACTGTCTAATTATCTCCGTGGAACAAGCGGTAGTGATTAAAACCTGGCGTATACCTTCATCTCCGCAAGACCGCATCTCATTTGTCAACCTCATTCATTGTATGCACTTCATGATCATAACCAGGAACTCCTACCCGGCAAGTAGCTCATTAAATACGAGATCTTATTGAGCTGCAGGTTCGCGGCCATGATGCACCTGTGCAGAAAGCCGGACAGACCATCCATTGCTTCTTCTGCTATTAGAACGTCATGAAGTGCGATTAATGGTGCCATCAGCGTTGAATTGCGTAACCACAATAGGATGGTCAATTTTCGAATTTACGGAAAGGGGCGCATGCGCGAGCTTATTTCATCAGTGGATCACCAGTTGCTACTATTAACTTCCATTAAAATTCCCAAAATGGGGCATTGAAGTCATTCGCTCTGGCTCCAAATAGGAGTAAAGCCTCTCAATTCGTAATATGCTTAGAGTTCCTCAAGGAACGGTATTAGGTCCCTTGTTTTTTCATGTACACTGCTCCACAAAGGATTTTTTGAATATGACAAAAAAATTGAAAAATGAAAGTCAGTAAGGAGTACGAGGATATATTGAAAAATTCGTAGCCTACTATAGAATCAAACAAAATTTCGATGTCATAATATTTTATTACTCAACACATTCTCCTCTTTATTGGATACATTTATTACTGCGAAACTGCAACGTCTCTAGACCTTTAAGAAAAAAGATTCTTCTTTCTCTGCAAACCAGGCCTTCACAGCTTTTATTACCTCCTCGTTGGAAGAAAAACTACGACCTTTTAATTTTTTTTCAGTTGAGGATAGATATGATATTCGATGCAGCCAAATCTGGTGAATAAGGGGGGTGTTCTAGTAATTCAAACCCTAAATCACGAATTTTTTGCATGGAAACATGAGATTTGTTTGTAGGGGCGTTGTCCTGCAAAACAAAACACCTTTGGATAGCTTTCCGCGTCTTTTCTCATAATGTATTGTCGAATAGTAATCTCCGGTTATTGTTCTTAACTTATCCAAAAAATCAATCATGGCAATCCCTAAAAACTGAAGCAAGAACATTTCCAGCAGATTTTTGGACACGAAACTTCTAAGGTCTTGGAGAACCAGAGTGTCGCCATTCCATCGATTGTTGCATTGTTTCTGGATCGTAAAAATGTACCCAAGTCTCATCCATAGTAACAATTCGGTTTAAGTAGTCTAGATCTTTTTCAAATCGAGCACAGATCGAACGCGATGCTGCTACCCTTGCACGCTTTCTGGTCAACATTCAAACATTTGGGGATCCATTTTATAGCAATTTTTGTCATGTCCAAATTGACATGAACTATATGATGAACGCGTTCGTATGAAATATTCAGGGCTTCAGATATCCGTTTCAGCCAAAACGACGGTCTGATAAAATTATTTCATGAACTGCATCGATATTTTCGGGGACTGACACAGAAACTGGCTTTCCCGATCGGTCATCATCTTCAATGGAAAATTTACCTCTTTTGAAGCTTGCAGTCCAATTTTTCAAGGTCGCATACGAAGGACATTGATCACCAAGGGTGATATCTTAATCTGCTTACTTCTCAACCCTTTTAAATACGGTTACTTGATGATGGCTCGATACTCCAATTTTCCGATTTTCACAATTCCGGTGAACATATTCTTTCCTTTCGTTTATTGCGTAAGTCTGGTTTACTTTTTTTACCTCAAACTTCACACTGACACTTCTAATGAGTTATTATTCGTTGCTATGGTAACGCAATATTTTTTTATCCATTGAACTGGTCTAGGCTAACTAGATATCAATACATCCTCGTATGGTCTCCTCGAACATCAACCACAGATTTCGTTACTCATGAAAGAAAATGGCCACAAAACATTTGGGAAGCAGTATATTCTCAAAGAGATATATTAAAACGAAAGTATGGTTATTCGTAAATAACTCATGCGACATTATTTTCCTCGCATCTTCTGATGATATGTACTCAGAAGCAGTATGAAAGAAGAAGTCTTCCATGTTTATGAATTTGAACGAACAATCAAAACTCCTGTTTCAAAACTGTTGTTTTACTACAATTACCATCAGTTTTGATAATTGAAAGCTTATCTTACTAGTTTTATTTAACGTCTAGGAAAGAAATCTTTAGTCCCACGTAATAACACTGGTAGGGGACCCTTTCTGAATCATTTCCCACTCATCGATACCACGAGTAATAATAAGGCTCCAACCTACAACCAATTTAGTTTCAATAGAGATGAAAGATTGCTGCCCTGAACAGATCCGTTCATAGTGGACGTAATAAAAGAACACGCATGCCCATAAGGAGAACGAGGATTATTGTTAGATCCTTTGAGGGCGTCCGATTCTGGTTGTACGGAAGTATATTCGAATTGAAATTGCCGACGTTTTAAAGACGTCGGTTGCCATTGTCAGGCGTTCGCATGGACGTTATGCTAAGCAGTCGGCTGTGGTCAGCCGTTTGACAATTGCATGGTGGCCGACTAGATTCGAACAATCGGCGAAGGGGAAAAAGCTAGACGAAGCTTGAATAGAGGGACCTCCGGTGGTTAGACGGAAAGGACAATATGGCTTTTCTGCTGCTGAAAAAAGTTCAATGTCAATGCATTCAGGAAGTATATTTGTGTCGACGACAGTAGATTATGTAGGTCTAATCATACGAAACATAAAGGGTTTTCCAATAAGAGGTGTTATTTTGAATAGCCCGCTATTTCGGTAGCTGTCACTTTTGAAGCTGTTATTTTTTGATATTTGACAAGTAGAAACTACGCCATTACTAAAAATGGAACGATACACACTTCAACAACGCATTGAAATTATTAAAATTCACTACAAAAATAGTGAAAATTTTGCAGTCACAGTTCGCAAAACTAAAGCATTTTTGGGACGTCGTGAAGCACCTTGTCGGACCGCAATACAGAAATTGGTGGAAAAATTCGAGCTGTTGGGAAGTTAGTGATGTGAAAAATAAAACCCGTACACGTCGCTCAAGAACAACTGAGAATATCGTTGCTGTAGCCCAAAGTGTTGAAGAAAACCCAGAGATGATTAAAGAATTTTTATGGCCGGAGTTGAATGGTATTGATCTGGACAACGTTTACTTTCAACAAGACGGTGCTAAGTGCCACACAAGCAACGAAACCATTGATCTTTTACGGGAAAAGTTTCCGGACCGTGTTATCTCTCGAAGAGGTGATCACAATTGGCCACTGAGATCTTGTGATTTAACACCTTGCGACTTCTTCCTTTGGGGCCACGTTGAAGATAAGGTCTACGCCAACAGCCCAGCGTTGATTCAAGACCTCAAAGATGGAATTCGTGAGGCTATCGAGGACATAGGAAGGATATGGTCCTGTAAGCGTAGTCGTGGTGGCCCTTTGGCTGATGTTGTTTTTCATTATTAACGGCATACTTTCCTCTTTATTATGAAATAAATATCCGATCATTTATCTCGAAAAATGGCATTTTTCTTTGAATATCAAAATAACACCTCTTATTGGAAAACCCTTTATAAAATACCTTGAAATGTTGTCGGAGTCTGGTCAGGATTTTGGAAATCACGGAAAATTCTGTATTTGAAAGGTATAGGTACAGGGTGGGCAAAAGTCGATGGGATTGAATGGCAGCTCTGTAACCGTAAGAGCTAGAGAAAAATAGATGGCATGTTTCCGACCTCGATTTTCGAAAGATTGTTAAGGGCTAAAATCACATCCCTCTATCTTCGTTTGTTTTCAAGTTATATGTGAAAACTTATTTTTCGGCTCTTCGTACTGGTGCCACTATTTGTTAAAGCGGCAGTGATTTCGAACAACAGATGTTACATTCTAGCGACACTTTTTCATGAAGAATGCAGTGGCGTAGTCAATTTTTTTTTTTTCATTCCGCCACTTTAGATGTATATAGTGATAACTTTTAATTTTAATTTTAAAAACTCAAAAACTAGTTCAGTCAAGTTGGCAGGTAATTTCATTGATAATATGATAATGAACTTTATGCTCCTAAATTGTGTCTGGTTATTAAATGACACAGGCTTTGCCTTCAGTGGATTTCCTTAAGGGTTATTATTCAGATATTAAAATTGTTCAACCTTGTAGATTTCATAGAATAAACCTCTTTACTATTACTTCTATGGGAGACTTTGAAGATCTCTTTCATTCCAATTTGAAAGAATGAAAAATTTTACAATATAGAAATAATCACTTTCAGGAAATTTTATAAACCTGGATTCAAGTGAATATGTTTGGGAATCTTTTCAACTAGTAGATTATCTAAATACCAGTACCACATCCTCTTCAAACACCTTCACAAATGAGGCTGTGCCACTACTACTAGAGGTAAATTGGTAAATATGGAGTATTCATGGAAATTCTCATTATTTGCTCATTTCCCTAGCATCTTCTCCAATATCCAGAATGAAAGTGATCTCCAAAATCTCTCATAACCTGAAGAATAAGAAGCATCGCGTTCGATCTGTGCTCGATGTAGACTTCTTAAACCGAATTGTTACTATGGATAAGACTTGGGTACATTTCTTCAGATTCAGAAACAAAGCAACAATCGATGGAATGGCGACACTCTGGTTCTCCAAGCCTAAGAAGTTTCGTGTCCAAAAATCTGCTGGAAAAGTTCTTGCTTCAGTTTGTTGGTATTGTCAAAGAGTAATCATTATTGATTTTTTGGATAAGGGTAGAAGAATAACCGGAGATTACTATTCGATAGTACTGACCACTATACGCGAAAAAATTAAAGAGAAAAGACGCGGAAAGCTTTCCAAAGGTGTTTTGTTTTTGGAGGACAACGCCCCTGTACACAAATCTCATGTGGCCATGCAGATAATTCGTGATTTAGGGTTGAATGGACAAGTTTCCTAAAACTCCAAAACCGAATTTGAGATTATTTATGGAAAGCCTTTTCTACTAGTTATCCAACACGTAGAAGATTCTCTTCACAAACCTTTTAGGGCTTTCACTACCAATCTCTGAAACAAAATCAATTAAAAATGAAATCAACGATTTGCTCCTGCGTGAATTCTTGCACTAATTTGTCAGGAGCAAATTAACTAGAAAAAATTGTTGCCTGACAATGAACTCAAAATAAATAACGTTGAAATTATAATTCTTCGTAACGTTTCGGAGTCTATATCAGACTCCTTCATCAGACGAAAAAATCTACTTTTGAAAATCTTCTGGAATTGTTACGAAGAATTATAATTTCAACGTTATTTATTTTGAGTTCATTGTCAGGCAACAATTTTTTCTAGTTAATTTGCTCCTGACAAATTAGTGCAAGAATTCACGCAGGAGCAAATCGTTGATTTCATTTTTAATTGATTTTGTTTCAGAGATTGGGAGTGAAAGCCCTAAAAGGTTTGTGAAGAGATGCAAAATCCTCCCAAAATAAATTTCAATCGATAACGTAAAAGATTCGCTTCAAAATTCAGACATTTCAGAAATACACCCTTCGAAATTTCAACTATGTGAAAGCTTTTGACGTCTTCTTCTTCTTCTTTATCAGCCACATCTTGTCCACTCCTGAACGTAGGCCTCCTTCAAATTTCTCCATGCTGTCCTATCTTGTGCTTTTGACGTAGAATGCCTTTATTGAAGTATAGTAATTTTTGTTAATTCGACAACACTGGAACCGATCAAGAAGATATCCACAGATTACAAAAAATTGTTTCTGTAATCTGTGTCTTTACCTTCTTAAAACCGATGACATTTTGTTTTATTGTGTGTTTTTCTTGTCGAATGTGATCATCAAACTTGATATTTATTACGTCTATGGTGATCAGAAAACTTTCATGACCATTACTGACACAAATGGGCGTTGCCGGATTGTAAAAATGACGTAGAATGTTCACAAGAGCACTTCTGAAATCAGAATTTTCGTAATCGAATACAGACAAAATGCAATATGTTAAAATTCGAAAAAAAATATATTTCGAGATATTTGAGTTATAAGGATTTTTATGACATATATTTTGAAAATTAGGAAAATACCCCATTACTAGAACACCACTCTTATTCACCAGATTTTGCTCCATAAGACCATCATCTCTGCCCTCAACTGAAAAAAAGTTTGGAAGGTCGTAAATTTTCTTCCAACGAGGAGATAATAGAAGCTGTGAAGGTCTGATGATTTGCAGAGCAAGAAGAAACGTTTTTTTTGAAAGGTCTAGTGATGTTGCAGGTTCGCTGTAATAAATGTATCCAATTACGAGGAGAATATGTTGAGTATATTATTATTATAAATATTTTGACATAGACATTTTGTTTAGTTTGGTTCTATAGTAGGCTAAGAATTTTTTAATATATCCTCGTAGAGTTTATAAAAAAAAAATTAAAGTTACCACTATATCACTGGAGTGGCAGATTGAAAAAAATCTTTGACTACGCCATTGCATTCTACATGAAAAAGTGTCTGTAGAATGTATCATTTGTTTTTCGATATCACTGATACTTAACGAAATAAAGGCACCAGTACGAAGAGCCGAAAAGTAAGTATTTACTTATAACTTGAAAACAAAAGAAGATAGAGGGATGCGGTTTTGGCCATTAACAATCTTTTGAAAATCGAGGTCGGAGACGTTCCATTCATTTTCCCTAGCTCTCTCAGTTACAGATCTGTCATTCAATCCAATCGAATTTTGCTCACCCTGTACATGCTGTCCCCGGAATTAATGCAGAAAAATTTGTTAACAGATTCTCGAGACAAAATAACAAGATCCCTCTTTTTGATATTTGCCAGCAGGCCCCGTTTCCTAGTTCGACATTGATGATTATGGATCTGGAAGCATGAAATTTCCTCGGTTATTAAACAGAAGATCTGGACAGTCCACTGTGCGATAGCCGTCCCGGAAAATGTGCATTTCACGACTTACGGATCAAATATATACCCAGAGACAGATCGCACCAACGACCCCTAAACGATCCACCATTTCTTGCGATCGTCATCTGCGGCACCGATTTCGACTCGCCGGCAACGTGAATATTCATATTATGTCCGGCATAAAAGATGTCGCCACGGGTCGGACCCATTCCGAAGTTTATAATACAAAAAGTTCGATCCCGACGAAATTTCACATCATTCCCGCATCTGCATATATCAGAAATGAATTCTGGAGTGTCTTGTTCCCGCGGTGATGAAGAGCCCGGTCCGTTTTTTCGATGAGTTATGAGTTTTGCGGCTTTCGGGGACGGTCGCGGAGAAGAATGAAACTTACTGCAGATGTGACGTCTTTTTGGGCGCAGAAAGTTTATGAGATTTGCATCGGACGAGAGGAAAATGGGCGATTTAAGAGAGGCTTATGTGGAAATTATTGAAGTGCTCAGTAGTTTCAGAAGGACCAGGAGAAAGTACATTTTTGATACAGTATGCTAGAAAAAAAGTAACCGATACCATGTATAGAATGGTGCAACTTAGGTGACAGTGGGTTCATTCATTCATTCATTGCTGTATCCCGTTACCCGTCTGCAAAAAGACAAAAAAGAAAAAAGTAAAAACAGGTGCGAACAGACTTATACTTTCTTAGGGCTAATTGCGCCTGTGACTGAAGAGACCCAACCGTGACCTACAGATCCTTCCACACTCCGGGCATGGATAGTCACTAACCAGATCTGGCCGCCGCTGTATCCTTCTCGAGTCTCCATTATAACTGTGTACCAAAGACCACTGTGATCTGTCTAATGCTAGTTGTTTCCAGTTATAAATGGCATTTACTGATTTTAGGGATGAATGCAGTATATCCTTAAACAGCTTATACTGGCCTCCTGGTTTCCGGGCTCCCTCTGTGAATTCGCCATACAGAGCTATTTTGAGGAGTCTTGTATCTTGCATCCTCAGAATGTGGCCGCTCCATCTGAGTCGAGCCGTCGTTTCCTGAGTCTCAATTGTTGTAAAACTCGCGCGTTGCAAGACTTCTGCATTCGAAACTTTGTGGAACCATCTGATGTGCATTATCTGTCTTAGATGACGTTGTAGTTCTTGTTCAAGCTGATTAATATGTCGCCTGTAGGGATTCCAGCTTTCGCTTCCGTAAAGAAGCGTTGGAGGACCACTGCTTTGTAAACAGCTGTCTTGGTCTACAGATTGAGGTCGTGGTTTTGAAATACTCTGTCCTTTAGCTTCCAGAATGCCCGTGATGCCGAATTGACACTGTTGTGTATTTCTGTGTTCAGGTTAGCCCTAGTATTTATCGAGCTTCCCAAGTATTTGAACTGCTCGACCTGTTCTAGAGTTTCATCCTTCAGGCTGATATCTGTTTGAAATCTTTCTGACGGACTTACCAATATTTTAGTTTTGTCAATATTGAATCTAAGGCCTACAACTTCGTATATATGTTTATAGGCGTCCAACATTATCTGTAGATCCTCTGAGCTGCTAGCGATAAGTGCTCAGTCGTCTGCATATTGAAGTTCAGTGGTAAACTTTGTACGGGTGTTTGTTATAAGGAGCTTCAGGTTACCAGGATACCATGTATAGAATGGCTCAATTTAGGTGACAGTGAGTGACACACGGGGCAAGGCAAAATGTAGTGAGATGTTCATACAGACTGAAATGAAAACCTCTAGAAAGAAAAAGAAATAGAGGAGGACCTAGAAATAGATAAACGATATAGTTGCTACAGCCGGAAAGCAATGGATGAGAAGCATGAAAGAAACTCGAAGAATCCTATATCCGACAATGGATGAAAAAATGCTGAATACAATAAAGAAGAAAATAATATACTTGATGGATAGCGAAAGCATGACCGAAGTGATTCGGTGTGCATTGGGAAAGTCATGGTTCATCAAAGAATTTTACCTTGCAAGCAGTAAAAAATAGGAGCTCCAAAAGGATTCCTTCAATACCCCATAGCCTAGATCGATGAAGGCGACATCATCACTCGAAACAGCCACAACAGTACCAAGGAGAAAGGTAACTTGACATCAAGCTCGTCACCTCCACTTACAACAGATGTTTACCTCTTGTGGAGGCAAGGCACACATTTGTGCTTTGAAATTTGCCGCCAACTCTACATTAAACTCTTTTGTTTGACATACCGGTCTCTATGTCGACCTGAACATCAAGAGATAACCTATAGGGTTTTTCAACAAGAACTTTGTTTTTCACTATGGCCCCATCGGAACTACATGAAAGTTTTGACATTTGGTTTTTGACATATCGATAGTAGAAACTTGGGCAATTGTTACAATGAATTCCATTTCACCCAAAAATCGTTTCAAAATAATGAAAATTCACTATGAAAATGGTGGATCTGTAAAAGTTTTACTGGATTCTGTATTTAAATTTCCTCGCACTTTTTTCATTGAAAAAAAAAACCTTCTTCTCAAATCGCATATGCGTCTGTAAGCTCCTTTAAGAACTGCAGCAAGTTAACTTATCTCCCCCTGTTATTAGTATATTTGAAACATCATCGAGCTCGAAGCATTTTGTCACTCGTTTTTGTAGCAGATGAATCTTTCAGACGTGTCTGATTCTTTTCCTGTTCCTTTCCAAACTTTAAGTGTAAATGATCTTCTATATCCATTCTCTCATCGCCCTTTCCACAGACTTAACACATCCGACCTACGAGCACGCCGATGAATGTAGTAGGCTCGAGAACATGCAACTATCGCCAGACGATCGTAGCTTCATCCTCCAGATCGGCGCGGCGCTAGATAATCGAACAATGAGATTTTCAGGTACCCATAAATTTCCTTTCTCTTCCCGTTGAACGTACCTGGTCGTCGCGCCTGCAGACATGCCGCGAAAGTGTGAACGCGACCTTACTTTCCATTAGTACACGACCAAGATATCGTAGAGGTAACTTACTCTGGGAAAACGATGACAAAAATGTGGGCATGCACTCAGAGAACGGCGTAAAAATAGCGCTGTGCGATCTTGTAGATCCTTATCGCCGTAATCGAGTCTGTACAATGGTGTGTAATTAGGGTGGCGTTGCATCAAGATTAATTGCGGGTCTTATTTCTCGGTATCGTTGAGATTAGGAGCAGACTTCTGTATTGGGCACTGGGTAAGAGGATGGTTGGTGGATAAGACTTGGTGGTGCTCACTTAGCCCCAGAGTCTATTTGAAACATACAATTGAAATTTGGGTTGACACAAGGCTCTTTTTCTTGTTCACTTTATATATCTATATTTTCAACCCCCACATTCATTACTTTCGTGGTCATACCTTGGTCGTTGACTTGTACATACATTTTAACAGAAGATTTCTAAGCTGAAAAGGAACACTTTTTCCTGTGCCAATTTTTTTCAATTTGGCACGTTTAAAAAGATAAAGGATATCGAAAATCCATTTAAAAATGTAATGTTCAGTCATATCTCATAGACGGTTTCATCGAAAGGAATGATATTTCGAATATAGTTTCACATTGATGTGATGTGAATTCGTATACAAAATTTCACCCACCTCTTTCAGTTTCTTAATTAAGGCCATCACATACCAGGAAAACACTAGAAATTGAAAGACTCAGCATTTAAGATTTACCCCCCTGATCGGAGAATCAACGCTTGATCGACGAATAAACGTCAATTTGTTCTCAATCGATTATTTAGTTATGAGCATTCAGAATATCATCCTCTTATCAAATTATGATCTACATTCGTCCATTCAATGATTCTAAATTGATTCTCCTTCAAAATATTCAGAAATGTATTGGTCTAAGTGATTTCGTTTTGGATGTCGAGTGACTGTCGTGTCGTTGATCGGGCAACCAAAGTTTTATGAAACCCACTGTAAGTTGAACGCCCATTTATGAATATTTGACCATTTTGGCAATTAAAAATTTTCGTAATATCTTCTCGTCAAATGAGCCGTTTTCGAGTAATCCAGAAATGGATCATTTCTTTCAAAAGATCAACTATGTGAATTTGAAACAATACACTTACACACCACGAGTGGCAACGTCGCTTCCCGTGAAAGAGAGAGCTCGCTGCAATACCTTCATTCCGGCAAAAACTAAGCGAATATTTCGGGCAATAAAAACGAGAATATACGACCTCATTTTGAATATATGATTCGTAATTTGTTTCATAAAACCGGGAAGGGTTTTCAATTCAGCAGAAGTTTTTATCGTCGGCGCTCAGGAGTCGATGATATTCCCGGTTACGACCGCGTCCGATATTATTTCGGCCTGTCGTTTTTTTTCTCCTCCTGTTTTTCGTCCGCTCCTGGATATTATTTTTTTGCGGCCGCGTCAATTGCGATTTTATGGAGTCGCGTAAAAGGGCCGTTACGATTGTCCCGATTGGCTATCGTCAGGAATTCTCCCTTTGCAGCGAGGGTTGTTTTCGGTAAAACGACGATACCAATGAATATTTTTCGTTACCTTTAATTTCTGCGAAGTCGTTAGTTTGGTTTTGAGTGTTCTGTCTAGTGTTCCAGGAATTATTCACCTATTTTTGGTGTTAGAGCAGTCACTCCCAGTCTCTGAAACAGAAGCAATTGAAAAATTCAAAGAATCGATTTGCTCCTCCATAAATTCTTGCACTTGTCTGCCAGAAACAAATCAGATGGAAAAAATTGTTGCCTGACATTTTTCGTTCATTGTCGGGCAACAATTAGATGGAAAAAATTGTTGCCCGTCATTTTTCGTTCACTGTCACGAAACAATCAGATGGAAAAAATTGTTGCCTGACATTTTTCGTTCATTGTCAGGCAAAAATTAGATGGAAAAAGTTTTTGCCTGCCATTTTTCGTTCACTGTCACGAAACAATCAGATGGAAAAAATTGTTGCCTGACATTTTTCGTTCATTGTAAGGCAACAATCAGATGGAAAAAATTGTTGCCTGGCATTTTTCGTTCATTGTCACGAAGCAATCAGATGGAAGAAATTGTTGCCTGACATTTTTCGTTCATTGTCAGGCAACAATCAGCTGGAAAATATTGTTGCCTGGCATTTTTCGTTCATTGTCAGGCAACAATCAGATGGAAAAAATTGTTGCCTGACATTTTTCCAACTGATTTTTTCCTGAAAAATTGCTGCAAGTATAAAAGCAGAGGCGAATCGATTTTTTCACTTTGAAAATTGATATTTTTTCAGAGATGTAGAGTCTTCCCAGATTGAAGACTTATTTTGAATTAAAGAGTGGATTGATACAGAAAGGGCAACAAAATCTGATTTTCTAGGGATTTGTGTTTTTTTTTGTCGCAGAGAGTGTTCTACTGAAAAAATCGCAGAATGAATGTTTGAAAATCTTTCAGAAATCAAACGTTGTATTCGAAGAAAAATTTCATCATAAAATTTGCTCATATGTCGATGGACAATGGCAAACATGATGATTTGATATGTAACCACGAGCTTTTCACAATTTCATTTAATTGTGTGATTGATTTCAAGGGGAAGGGGTGTTAGAGTTAAACTTTAGGGATTGTGACGAAGAGTTAAGCTTTTGTTTGTCTTTGTCATCGGTCTGTATGAAATTCATTGTAAATCTCTTGGTCTTCTAGTCTGCAATCCTAAAATTCGAACCATCATTCAAATTCAATAGCCAGGAAAAAGGCGTATGATCATACTGGACCTTCAGAAACACAAAACTCCTTACTGAAGGTGTTGAAACTGAATATAGCCATTTTAAGTTTCCATAATGAACTGTGCCACCTCTGGAAAAACAAAATGACCTTCAGAATAACTAGCTAAATCTGTGAAACTACACATCTGTGGATCTTTTAAACAGAGTTGTATTCAGTCAAAGTACCCAATTTCACAAACACTTTTTAATATTTGAATATCGAATTACTCGAAAACATCGCATTATACGAGAAAATATGTAGAATACTTTTATTTTATAAAACGTTTAAATATTCATTATATAGCGTCTAACTTAGTTTCAATAGGACTGGAAAGACGTGGGTGCTATCTTCTGTTCGAAAAAGATTCATCAAATCAATGAAAAACTATTTTCCGAAATTCATTTCATTTGATAAGACAGTTTGTGAGATAGAACTAAAACTAACATTTTTTTATGGTTTTTCAACAGCCTCATATAGCTAGTTGATTCGGAAAAAATTATGAAGAAACAAGTAAACAAATATTTGTACGAGTCTGACGAGTCAAAGACCCACCCTGTATATAAGCAACGTTGGTAATTATGTCGAATGTTTGACTTAATAGAATTATTAAGAAATTATATGAAAATGTTCCAGATAAAACCAGAACATCAAGAAACGTTAATAAACCAACTATAGTATGTTTTGTTCCAATAAAGTCTCGCATCACAACGACAACGATCCCATCTGATACGGATTCCGGTAAAATACGCGCTCAGGAAGAGCGAAAAGCGGTAATATTTCAGCGCAGTGAAAACGCGGCCCTGTTGAAACTATAGTGTGTCCCATCACCGACTTTACGACGCTGCATGCTAGTATATGTTTTCCGTTCATATCCGGTTCTATGGGCGTCTGCAGGAAATGGAAATCCGAGATCTCTGACATCTTTCATACGTTTTCCAGACAATAGACGTTTCGACAGCATATTCAGCCTTCTCCCCAGTGGATACGTTTGATTTTTCGCAGGTTTATATGCAATTGAAAGCGCTCTCGTAGTTTCGAATTGGCCTCAGTGAAATCAGTTCTCGCGAATTCGATTTTCATGAGGAGATTGAAAAGTGGAAAATTGTTCCGTCTAGTTTGTTGTGCTCTTGAGGGGTTATTGGTTTTAAACAAGCGCGCTTTGAATTGTGGACTGGCACTTTATCGTATCGGATACTTCAAAGGAGTTGTCGGTCATAACAGAATTGACGGTTGGAATGTATTCCTACGAGGAAAATTTCCGGAATAATGGACCTTTATGTGGAACAGTGTTTTCTGTGAAAAATGCTGGCCGTTACATAAGTGTTGTGATAATTTTGCGATGTTGTGATAACTATGCCTTCGTTTCCGAGGTGAAAATTTTTATTATCCATTGTCTGCGTCATATCAATATGAGGGGGATACATTTAACCATTCGTGTAGTATACCTACATCATAAACATGCCTTGTATATTTGGGGATATGTGTAGGATATCTTAAGATATATTCAGGTAATAGCATGTTGAAAAGTAGGGGGAGTCCGGGAGACTTGCTCAGGTAGGAGACTTGAACCACCTTAAATATTTCAATTCAAATTTCGCGCTACCGGTATCGCGAAATAGCTCGCGACATACTCGTAACAAGTCACAACTAGTGGCGGCTCCATTTTGGCCGCCATCAGAACAGTTCGGGAGTGAGAAGGTTGAACGTAATTTTTTGTTAGGAAGTAAGAAGTTTAATAGCTGCGTGGTGTTATTTAGTTCAATTGCTTTTATCTATTAATATTGTTTTACGAACGATGAGCCTTTTTAATAATAGTTGTAAAAGTTTCAAGAAAACATCTGTTGAATAGACGAAAAGGGAGTGTGGGAGACTTGACCCATGCTATGGTCGGGAGACATATTCTCTGGTAAAAGTTTCACGCACTGAGCTTAGATAATAGTTTGCTTTAAGAAAAATCGAATAATAGAAATGAATATAAAAAATATAAACAAAGGTTCAAAAGAGTGAAAAATATCTCGAAAATAAGTGACAGTGACTCTGAAATAGAAAATATGTATTTCATATGCTGATACATCTGACGATGAAAACCTTGACATAGACAATCGTTGGTCATTGAAAACTGTTCTGCTTGTTCTGATAAACAAACTTATGGTTAAGTCTCTCTGGCACCCTGTTCAACTGTTCCATCGATTAGGTAGACATGAGCCAAATTTCGGTTCCTAAAAAAAATAATACTCAAAATGTTCATCTTACCATCACCCTACTATTATATATCGTTATCTATTTGGGCATGATATTTTCACGCAAAAAAATGTGGTTCTACCGTTTACAGAAACAACTCAAGTGGCTTCAGAGTGAAGAGGGGTTGTACTCTCTACCGGACTCCCCATACTTATTAGCAGTAGGAAAAAAGTTTTCTCAAGCCCGAGCGAATTGAACTATATTTTATTGAGAGATGTCTAACCTTTTGGAAACCGCCCAAAATTAGCTTTGTCACTTTGAAACCTTAAAACAGCCAAAGTTATTTTCTGAAAACGGGCCTCACTAATTTTTGACCCAAAATGAATTTGAGCACCCAAAGCTCGATCCGAAAAAGGTTTGTCCTTATCCGCTTCCTGTTAAATAATAATTATCATTTAAGTGAAGCTTGAAAGAGGACTAACATGGAAAAACCACATCAAATGTGCAGTTGAAAAAACAGAAGCCGCAATGACTAGACTTTATCCACTCATAGGCAGAATAAGTCATATGAATAAGAAGTTGACGATGATCAAAACTATCGCGCGACCACAACTCACATATGGATCGGCGGCATGGGGTTTCGCAGCCAAGATTCACATCAAGAGAATGCAGGCCACTGACAATAAACTCCTTAGAATGGCGATGGATGTACCCTGGTTTGTTAGAAACAAACAAATCTACAAGGACTTGGAATGGGAACCAGTTACAGAATTTATGAAGAGAAAGGCGGAAAGGATATTCGACAAAGCCAAACAACATCCAAATGAGGAACTACGAAGATTAGTCGACTACGATCCAACAGAAGAAGCTAGAAGATCAAGAGCCTACCACCGAAGACCGAGAGATCAGTTGAGGATTTAAATGTAACCGAAGAAGAGCTTAACCTATAAAAGATATAGGTAGCATACAACTATCAACACGACTATGATCGTGTGAGAGTCCAGAAACCATAAGAGTCAACTGGTTAATAGGCAAAATGCCCGGAACCTATGAAGAAGCAGTTAAGGGTTTTTAGTGGGTCTCGAGCTCAAGAGAGTGAGAATCCCTACACTGTTCCCCCTCAGGAGAGGGTGTGTTCCTCTGTCTTGCAGATTTCCCCCCTGCTACATCAAAAAAAAAGCATCATTCGCAATAATGAATCCAAAACTCAACTCAGAATTCCGGATTGTTCCAACGGTATCGTATCACATTTACGGATCCAGCCATTACAGCTGGGTCAGCGCACGTCTAGGGAAGATCGTTGCACGCGAGGCGAAAAAGCGAAAAAAAACGTCGTGTTTCGTTCTAATCATATCCCGCGGTTCCCAGGGGCCACTTCGTGAGCATTTTATGAACGATTATACATAATACGTATGAATATGTTGGGTAGCGGCGTTATTGGAAACATGCAGCGAAAACGATACCGCGGGTTATGGCGCTGGAAAAATGGCGTGGCTGCGTGAGCTTTGGGAATGGAATTATCCACCGAAAATTCGAGCGGGGAGAAATGATTGTTGATTCATCCGCTGCTCTTGGTAATGGTTACTGTCTCTATTGAGTGTGACTGAGTGTTATTATACATCTAACATCTATACTGCCTATATAGATTTAAGTAAGACCTTCGACTCGGTGAATCGAAGAGCGCTATGGAAAATCATGGGACGCCTTGGAGTACCCGAAAAATTCTTAGCAGTCTGTAAAAGTCTCCATACCAACAACAACGCTAGAATTCAGCATAATGGCTTTACAACCGACCCTTTCTTAAACAAGTCTAGAATAAATCAAGGCTGCATGTTAGTGCCATAACTGTTCAATATTTTCGCCATGGCTGTCTCGATAATTGCTGACATAAGTATGCCTGAAAGAGGTGTTGGAATAAGATTCAGATCTGTTGGAGCCCTCTTTAACCTGAAGCGCCTCAAAGCAAAAAACTGTGCTAAGTTCATCATGTAACTTCAATATGCAGACGACTGCGCACTTATCGCTAGCAGCCCATAGGATTTACAAATAATGTTGGACACCTATAAACATATATACGAAGCGTTAGGCCTTAGACTCAATATTGACAATACCAAAATCCTGGTAAGTCCGCCAGAAAACCTTCAAACAGA
This sequence comes from Coccinella septempunctata, assembly GCF_907165205.1. Taxonomy (NCBI): domain Eukaryota; kingdom Metazoa; phylum Arthropoda; class Insecta; order Coleoptera; family Coccinellidae; genus Coccinella; species Coccinella septempunctata. The sequence continues at coordinate 23,310,458 of NC_058196.1, forward strand.
TATAAGCCTGGAGGATGAAACTCTAGAACAGGTCGAGCAGTTCAAATACTTGGGAAGCTTCATAAATACTAGGGCTAACTTGGACACGGAAATGCACAAATGTATCAATTCAGCATTCTGAAGGCTAACGGACAGAGTGTTTCAAAATCACGACCTCAATCTGAAGACCAAAGCAGCTGTTTACAAAGCAGTGGTCCTCCCAATGCTTCTTTACGGAAGCCAAAACTGGACTCCCTACAGACGGCACATTAAACAGCTTGAACAAACGCAACAACGTCATCTTAGACAAAAAATGCACATCAGATGGTTCCACAAAGATTCAAATGCAGAAGTCTTGCAGCGTGCGAGTTGTAAAACAATTGAGACTCAAGTAACGAGGGTCCGACTCAGATGGAGCGGCCACATTCTGAGAATGCAAGACACAAGACTCCCCAAAATAGCTCTGTACGGCAAATTCACAGAGAGAGCTCGGAAACCAGGAGGCTAGTATAAGCGTTTCAAAGATATACTGCATCAATCCCTAAAATCAGTCAATGCTAATCATAACTGGGAACAACTAGGGTTAGGCAGATCACAGTGGAGGTCTTTGGTCCTCAGTTATAATGGAGACTTGAGAAGAATACAGCGGAGGCCAGATCTGGTTGGTGACTATCCATGCCCGGAGTGTGGAAGGATCTGTAGGTGACGGTTGGGTCTCTTCAGTCACAAGAGGGCAGACAGTCGCAAGTAGCCATAAGAAATTATAGGTTTGATCGCACCGATAGTTTCATTTTTGAGCCTTTTTGTTGATTTATTCTCGGTAACGAGATTGAGGAATGAATGAACATTGCAGCTCTTCAATTTGACAGAATTGAGACAGACATCACCTGTAGTAGGAGAGCCTACGATGCTAAATGTGGTAAAGCTAAAGACAATATCATGGGAGGAAAAAAGGGGTTATTAGAGGTTTGTTTTCTGTCGATTAAACAATAAAACGTACCCTTAAACTGCATTCGCAATAAAACTTTCTCTTTGGCATTTATAGCGGAGTATTTCGACCTCAAAAACAGTTGACGTTGTATACAACGTCAACAGAACAACAGAACTTGTGACAAATTTCATAATTCACAACTTTCATCATGAATGCAAAAAAATTTTAAGGCTCAGAGAACTTGTCTTCCGGACTTTTATACACGTTTTGTTTTTTGTCTCAGCTTGTGAAAACGGTCAGATTATACAGTTTAAGTCTTTGACTCGGACGAATATTTCAACAGTAGATTCTGGAGGTCAAAAATTCTCTCTCACCATTTTTGCTGAATCAGCTCGGTTTAGAAGATACAGGCTGTTGAAAAACTATAAAAAAAATTTTAATTCTATCTCACAAACGGTATCGAATTGAATTAATTTCGGAATTAAGTCTTTCATTCGCTGAATGAATCAAGTGAAGATATCAACTAAGTATATCTGAACTTTTTGTTTAATGAATGTATTCCTCATATCTTTTCGTATAATGCGCCGTTTTCTAGTAATTTCATGTTCAAAAATCAAAAAGTATATGTGAAATTTGAAAAATTTGGTACTCTGGCTGAATACAACTCTGTTTAAAAGAGATATGGATTGTCACAGATTTAGCTAGTTATTCTGAAGGTAATTTTGTAATTCCAGAAGTGGCACAGCAATTTTAAAATTGCCATTAATTTTACTTCGAATGCATTCAAAAACTTCACCCACCTAAAGATGCTGTTTTGATAGCGAAACACAAATCATGTAATTCTGTTTGTAGTTCAATAATGTCTCACATGGGCGCCCGCAGAAATTTTTCTCAGGGGGGGCAAAATATCATCTACGATTAGTTTTACTGAAAGAAAAATTTCTCTAACGGTGTCTATCAGAATCTCAGGGGGGGCCGTGGCCCCCCCCTGCCCCCCCCCCTGCTGGCGCCCATGATGTTTCAAATTTTCTAACATTCAATAAAGTCTGCTAACCTTATATCTACATGATCTTCATTAGTCAATATCAATGGTAACAGTAAAGATCAATAATAGACCTGTACGGATTGTATGCACTATGTTGGAATTTTCGAACATTAAATGAACAAATATTTGTCTACACGTTGCAATTTCAGCGCGTAGGTGTTCCTAATCAGTATTTAATCTAGGGGGCGGCAGACTAGGGGGCGAATATAAGAGTAAAATCGCGAATTTGCAATATACAGATCCGCTACTACAACTCCAATATTCCCCATCTTCAAAGGAATCCGATCCTCTCTAATCTAACCGTTATTACCGGGAGCTGAGTCTGTGTTATCGTTGCTCTATGCGGAATATCTCTCAATATTTCCACTCGGAATTTCGTAGCTATTACATAATTACGTGAAAGGTATTATTCGGTGAGTTGGATGAGTTTACATTGGGATAAGCCTGTTGTTCCTGATTAGATTCAATTTATTCATGAAGGATATCGTAAACTAATTATTGCCTCATAAAAAATTGGCATCTGTTGAGTTGAGTTAGCGCCGTTTTCAGAACGAATTCTTGGAGAAACGTGTATTATGTATTAAATCTTGAACTGATCACTAAGGTTAATCAGTTCTGACCACATGCTGCCGAAGAAAATGTGAAGAATCTATTCGTTATTCATTTGGCCCTACTATCATTTCAAATGGAAAGGCACTGTTCAGAGATATACAGGTGGTTGCGCCATCTATGGTCAGGTAGGCGGATGTGACTTAGACCGCACGCACAGTCTGTAGATCTCTGTCAAAAGTATTAGCACCACACTAAGCTTGATGGATCGTTGTTATGCGATAAATTTGTGTTTTACATGAATGATTTATCTTCAGTATGTCTAGTAATGTGAAGTCTGGGAATATCTCGGGGAATATTAAGTAAGAATGACAAGACGGTTATGCTCTCTTTCCTATGAATAGACCAGTCGATTCCACAATAACATTACCATATAGGAAATAATAACTACGAAGATAAATATTATCTGCAATTTTTTTTTAATAGCTCTTTCCCAGACGTTTTACATTTTCCTATATATTTAAATGTCCACTAAGTTCTACTAGACATTAAAATGCATTATTGAGTCGAAAGGCGTGTGAGTGTTGAGATCTTTTCGATTGAATTCAACTATTACAGGCACAACCCAGAAAAGACTATCATCGTTATTGTTGAAAACACTCACATGTTATATTTCATGTAAGATATAACACTAGTTATGGGTGGTTTCTCATTAAATGGCGCGTGAAAATGATCGAACCAGAAGAGATAAGAGTCATTTTATCATTGATATAATGCCTTGAAACAATGACAACCACAGGAGTGTTAATTTACTGAAAGTTTTCTGGAATGTCACGACTTCAATATTCAAGACGAAACTTTTCAAATTGCAATTGAGATATGAATGTCCTCATCTCGTATTCATTCTTGCATTTGTATAGCACTATTTTCCTGTCTCTAATTTTCTCTTTCAATACTTGTCGCAAACGTATCAGCATAAATTTCGACTTAAATAACCCATCAGTCAAAAGAACAAAGAGGTAAGCATCTAGAATTCATCCTAGGATAAAAGAAAATGGTTAAAATTTCTGGCAGTTTTCTTGCTGCACAGAGGAGAACTCAATTGTTATTAACTCGTTTTGAAACTGAAATGAGCAACATTTTCTTTCATTGCAGTCTATGTAGATATCGTTCTCAGTTGGAGAATGCTCGTAATCTTGAATTTATATCTACGGATATGTACGAAGAAGTTATTGTAGTGTCAATTATTTCCAGCGGTATCCACTTGAAGATTTTGTAATGGAAATTCAGCAAACGAAAGAGGGAGAGAGACGTCACAGTTTAAAAGCACAATTATAAGTCGTTGACCTATTTCTCTAGAGTATTCTCGATAACACAATATATTTTCACGAGATATAGATTTCAAAATAGCTACAACAATTCGTACAATTCATATTTTCAGTAGATCCTTTTTTTTTGTGTTTTTACAATTTTTCATTTCGGGAGTTCTAGTCATACAAAGAAGGTGTTTGTTATTGCTATCCTAGGTTCTAAAAGACCCAAACCAAATGAACCTTGTTGTCCCTCACCTCAATATATCAATGAAGATGAAGGTACATTCGTTCGAAGTAAAAACCACTATTGAATAAGTGCCTGTGATAATAACTGCTAGATTTTACTAGTGGATTGAAAACGTAGTTTGAATATCAGTGTTCATAATAACCAAAAATGGTTAGAGGCAGATATGGATATCAGTAATAGTACTTGAGAGCTTAAGGTGGCATTCGGATCCTAGCGACCGCGACGCGCGACCGCGACCTGCGACCACCACCCGCGACAGACGACGTACTGCTTGTACGTATTCATATGGAGTCCCGACGCATCCTAGCGACCGCGACAGGCGACCAGTGGGCGTGGCTGTCGAGTGGCTTTGGTCTCGCGACCTGGTCGCCCCAGGAGCAGTGCTGTCTCGCGACCGAGGAGAAGATCGTATAAAAATGACATCGTTTTCTCCGCAAGAGGACGACATATTAATAGAATTAATTTCCAGAAACCCGCCCCTATATGATGTAAGGTTAGAATCATATAGGGACGGCATTTTGAGAGAGAATATATGGAATGATATTGGAAAAATGATGAATAAAATAAGTAGGTACACCTTATTTTTTTTTTCGATGAAACATTTATGGACAACATATTCTGAATGTTTTTGGAATATTTGGAGCATAAATCCGATTTCAATCTAGTTTATTCTATCGATAAAATCTTCTTGCCATGAAACTTGACCAGCTGGACTGGAGAAAAAGTTTTTCGAAGAACCACGAATTTCGAGTGCAGCTAGACTTGCAAAGCCACCTCTTCGTGACATTGATAACATCTTTTCTGAATTTTTGGATCATAATTGTAATACGGAACACCATTTTTTTTATATAAGCATCCCGTAGTAAATTATGTAGGCAACAAGCTGTCAAAATCAGATCATCTTCAAATGGAATGAACAGGGTAGCGGGCCTCAGCTGTTTACGTGTCGCAAGTCTTGGTCGCGAGGATCCGAATGCCAGTGGTCGCGGCCGCGACAGGCGACCATAGCAGCTTGGTCGCTGAGTCGCGGTCGCGCGTCGCGGTCGCTAGTATCCGAATGCCACCTTTAGGGAATTGGCGACTACGGCAACGTAGCCGAGTCCAGCAAATAGGTTAGTGTTAAGTTTTATTAAAGTATGTGAGGTAGACGACAAAATGTAGTATGGATGCGTCCTTGGTACATACATACCTAATTTTTTCAGACTAAATGATCCTTTTTTCGATACTTTTTCCTTGTTCATGATGACGCTGTCGGGCTCGTTATGTTCTTTGTTGAATCGAATCAGTGACGGATTTGTTATGATTCCAATTTCCGTTATCGGCCGCACGCATTCGGACGATCGGTGGAAATGAGATTAACATTTATATTAGGAATGATAACAAATAATCCGCCAAACTCTACTACGTATCCGACCTGGGGCTGGCGTGATTTTGTGAAGTTCCCGAAGCGTGCCGATGGTTCATTAATACGAGCCAGTTTTCACGTCAGATCAAACCGAATTACCGTTTGTATCAATTTCCTGTATTACGGATCGGTATTTTGTGCTGAATCAATGCAACATAGGAGAGTGTGTATAGGACGAAACAGAAATCGTGAAGCATAGTCGAAAAAATTATTTTTTCAACGAGAAAACTAGTGAGCTTTGCCAAATTCGCCTCTGATGATAGAGGAGTGGAGGGGGCAGTTATCTAAAACAATATTCTGAGAAACTCTCTTCACAAGGCTGAAGAGAAAGTTTAATATTGTGAGGAATTATGTTAATCTGATGAGGTGCATGAAGACCAAAACTCTGCTATGGCTATAGTTAGGGTTGGGCAGTATTAGAATATCTCAAAATCAAAAAACATAATTGAAATAGCAATACATATGTGGTTATTTCGAATTTTAATTTCAAATGGTGTCTCAAATACTGAAACTGAGGCAAGAAGATAAAACACATAATAAAGATAATGACATAGGCAATTAGAATTGCTCACAATGAAGATCAATCAAACAAAAATAAATAAAATACCTTACTCTAATCATTATAGATAAAATACTCTCAACAATTTCCGAATGAAACAAAGATCAATGACAGGAAACTAAAATGATAGCTTAGCTACCCAAAGAAAGACAAGTATCAACTAAATTACACCGGCTCCCATTAAGAATAACAACTAATGCAAACATTCATGTTATGCAATTTTAACAAGCAAATTTTTGTAGAAAATCGAAATCTCTCAGAGAACCAAAAAATGCAATCTCGCGGTATACAGTCAGAGTACAGAACAGGTACGACCACCAAAAGCATAGTTTCTTTAATATCTCGATCGCCATGCAAAATCAGAAAATGTGGGTGGACATTTTATACGATTGGTTCCAATCAATTTGTATCAACTCTCTGAGCGTGATGACAGCAACTCTAAAATTTTGATTATTAGGCTATGATTTGAATTTCATTCAAAATCCAAAATCCTGGTTAGTCCACCAGAAAGCCTTCAAACAGATATCAGCCTGGAGGATGAAACTCTAGAACAGGTCGAGCAATTCAAATAGTTGGGAAGCTTCTAAATAGTAGGGCTAACCTGGACACGGAAATACACAACCGTATCAATTCGGCATCACGTGTATTCTGGAAGCTGAAGGACAGAGTATTTCAAAATCACGATCCTAATCTGAAGACCAATACAGCTGTTTACATAGCAGTGGTCCTCCCAACGCTTCTTTACGGAAACGAAAGCTGGACGCCCTACAGACGACATATTGAAAAGCTTGAACAAACGCAACAATGTCATCTAGGACAAATAATACACATCAGATGGTTCCACAATGTTTCAAATGCAGAAGTCTTGCAGCGCGCGAGTTGTATAACAATTGGGACTCAAGTAACGAGGGCCAAACCAGATGGAGCGGCCACATTCTGAGGATGCAAGACACAAGTCTTCCCAAAATAGCTCTGTATGACGAGGGAGCTCGGAAATCAGGAGGCCAGTATAAGCGGTTTAAGGATATACTGCATCAATCCCTAAAACTACTTAATGCCAATCATAACTCAATCAATTAGGGTTAGACAGATCACAGTGGAGGTCTTTGGTATTTTGGTCCACAGTTATAATGGAGACTCGAGAAGAATACAGCCTGATCTGGTTGGTGACTTTCTATGCCCGGAGTGTGGAAGTATCTGAAGGTAACGGTTGGGTCTCTTCAGTCACAGAAGGGCACACAGTCGCAAATAGCACTAAAAATTATAAGTTTGATCGCACCGACAGTTTTGTCTTTGAGTCTATTTGTAGATTTATTCTCGGTAACGAGATACAGCAATGATGATATTCGGTCGGCTGTTATGATTTATTTTCATAATAATATTTATTTATTTTTTTTTAAATTGCTCTATTAGTTTTTAGACATTGTTTCAGTTTGTGAGAGTTATTATTATATTGCAAAGATTTGAGTAATTTATTTTCAGTACCATTGTCATTATGTCCATTATGAACTAACTAACTATGAATGTTTAGCCTCCTAAAGCGACGTTGCAATTCGAATGAATTGTAGAAAAATCAGTGTTCTTTGTGATTATAAAACTTTTCCATAGTGAAAATTGTGAAAATATAGATCATACTGATTGAAAATCTAGTGGTCATGAAAGGAAAGTTTACATTTTCACGTTGTGTTCCATATATTTCAAATTTCATATTTTGAATACATCCTAGTTGGTTACTTGGTTATTTGATTTCTGATTGAAGCAAAGAATAGTTTCCACAGTTCTGGAAATCAAGAGAGAGACTTCTGCTTTGGTGTCATTTGAGAAAAAGGTCAACTGTAAAGTAAAATTGAGACACATCATTGGAACTCCTGGTGCATAAATTGATAGTATTGTTTATATCTCACCTCAAAGTCTTCAGTGGAAGACGATTGAATGGATATTGTTTTTGCCCAAGAACTGGCAGAACCCGCCAGCAGTATAGGATTCTCCGAGCGCTTATTTCTAAGGAATAAAGCTGATTATTTCAATGAAATAACCTTCAAAGAGATCGCCGCCGAACTCCGCGAAGAAACTGCGTCGGCCGAATCAACTTTTTCCCTCCCGTTCTCAATTGTTTTCCAGGTCGACTCTCCGGCTTTTTCGCAGAGAACTTCTGGGGGCCAGTTGGAAAAGTTTGTATGTTTGAATTGAATATCCCGACGGTATTCACGGCGAGCATCTGTCTTCATTATGTCGGAATTGTAGTTTTCCGTTTTGTTCGGTCGTTTTAGGGACTCATCTTGTAACTTCTGTCCTCGCTGCCGAGTCGGGAGTTCGAGAGGTTAATATTTAACGTGTTTCGGACCGTTCGGAGGAAGATATGATGGAAAGTTTTGGAGTTGGAGAAAAAGGAATTACGGCCGTATCTCGGACTCGGCGAAGTGGTTTCCTTTCGGGTGAAATGAAATAGAACGAATTCATTCGTGTAGATTGTAGATTGGCAGGGTCGCTAGGGGGTGAAGTTATGCGCTCACAGAACTGCAGCCCATAAAGTATGACTTTGGGCCAATTCCACCATGGATACAAACCGAGATTAAGAGTAACTGGCGTTAAGGAAATAAACACGAAGAATTATGTCAACAACGCATCTTAATTTCAGATAATATGCAGTTTATGTTGTCTTGTTTCTTCATCCCCCTCACTTCACTTCATAGACAAAGCAGGTGTCAATATTGAACAAAGTTTTTTTGAATTTTAATCTGAGTTTGAGTTAAGCGAGGTTATCTAGTGGAGCGCCGTCAGATTTATACCACGGAAGCCAAAGAACATCGGACAGCGAAAGATATATTTCTCCGGCATATAATTTTCTTGTTGCTTCTTATTATTCCTTTATTATTTATAAACAATCTGAATGCCTGGATAAGTAACATCCAAATAACCCTCAGAAGAAATTTTTTTGGAAAATCAATAGTTTTAGAGTTATTTCCGATTGAAGTCCAAGATTTCTCATCTAGAAAAGCCACGTTTCTGAACCAGTTTTCACGAACAACTCAAAAACTATGAGCTTTATCGAAAAACTTGTTATAATCAAAATTGTAGTTCATAGGACCCAAGCAATCAATTTGAATGAAATGTGAACATGACTCATTTCTGTTGATTATGACTTCGAAAACTACTCAATTTAAAACGTTCAACATGAATTTTTTTTCTGAATTTTTTTTTCTGGAATGTGTATCTTCATATATTGAAAATAGCAAATACAGGGTGATACTCGTACAAATATTGTGAGAGTGGATTCCTGGGGTCAACAGAAACACTTTTTTCCCTACCATTTATTTCCAATCGGCTCATTTCAAAAGATAAAGGGTGTTGAAAATCCATAAAAAAAATTTTATTTGTAATTCTCACAAACGGTTTTATCGTATGAAATGAATTTCGGACTAAAGTTTTCCATTTATTTTATGAATATTTTTCGAACACAATATATCATCCACGTCTTTCAGTTTTTTTATTATGACCATAAAGATACCTACCAAAAAGTCAAAAAACCCAACTTTTGAAACTGAGTTGGACGCATGAATGTTTGAACGTTTTGTTAAATAAGAGTATTCCTTATATTTCCTCGTATAATGCGCCGTTTTCGAGTAATTTGATGTTCAAAAATGAAAAATATCTGTGAAATTCGAAAAATTGGGAACTTTGACCGAATGCATCAAGAGATTCAAAGATGTGTTGTGTCACAGATTTAGCTAGTTATTCTGAAGGTGATTTTGTCTTTCCAGGAGTGGCACAGCTCCTTATGAAAATTCAAAATGGCTATATATTTTCATCAGAGCCGAATCGGAAAAAATGGTACTCAGGGAAAAAAATTGTTTCTTTTGACCTCAAAAATCTACTGCTACGAGTCGAAGACTCACCCTGTATATCGAACAACTTCGAAAACTAAACGTTTCAGCCATTAAGATAAGTAGGTCGTTCCCAACAAAATTCTGAGAATTTAGGAAAACGAATAAAAAATCAAGCATAATTCATCAATAAAAATGTGTTCAGTAAAACTCCAGTACCTACCAACAGTTCATAATAATGGATAGGTAAAGATTCTACGCTCATGGAAAATTCTAGTGTACTACTGGTAGCCAAAAAATCCTGCCGGAAGGACCAAAACTATGAAAACCTGTGTACTGCCAGCAGGACTGAGTTTCGTGTACAGCCGTTAACCTCCTTCAGACAGGAAAGACGCTTGGACGTTCTATGATTAAGGTTCCTATGTTTGCAGAAAGTGAAGATGAAAAAATTCAATATCATCCTGCGATGAACACACGATAATGAAGATGAAGCAAAATCTGCAGCAAGTTGAATACTCGAGAAGATGAGCTGTCAATAATTCCTCGTTCTATGAGTACATTGCGAAAAAAAGCCAACAAAAAGCCGTGTTTCACTTTCAATTTTACGGGAATTATTATTCCTAGTTTTTCATGTACGTTGGTGGAATTTCAACGTGCATTGTAACGCCATGGAGCAATATCTATTACTCGACGATGGACTGAAAAGATCACGGTTGGACTATGCATAATGTGATCTATTACATTAGGAATGTTACTTATTATGATAACAAAGGGATTCTATATCAGTTCGATAACTCAAGAGTGCAATAAGTTGATTATTTTAATTCTCGTCATTCTAACCTCTGAATACAGTGCTGTTTTAGATTACTGATAATTAATTTCGAGCAGAAATCACGACAAAAAGGTTAAAGCTTATCCCATTAAATCATTAATATTTTAAGTCTATTGATGTAAGGATACAGGACGGATACCAAAATGCTCATTCTTCATGAATCGGCTACAAAAGCGTTGGCCATAAAAAGTTATATCGTCACTTCTATTGTAGCGAGAAAGCAATCAGAAAAAAAAATCTTTTGGTTTACTCCTATAGTGCTAGAAAAAGCCGCCCCTAATTTGTTCAACAGCATAAGACAATAAGTCTTATTAACCGTAGGTAGTGTTGTCAGTAGTTGGGGAGCCGACGATACTTGTGGATTTTGAAGAAGCGGTGGGGAAAGCGTCTGCAGGTTTCCAAAATGTAAAAAAAAACGTCAGGTGTACATACTCGAGTGCGTCAGATTAAGATACTGTTTAATATACCCTACGTGTCTCTGATAATGAATTCATGTTAATCTGAAAGTTTGTGTGGTAGGGGTGACCGTACATAAAAGTGTAAAAAAAATTTTTTTCGAGCGCGTCACATTTTGAGAGGATATTTTAATTAGACCCTGAGGAATCCACTTTGCAAGAGACAGACAATTCGGTCGTGACGCAATGTCAGAGGAGTCCTTTGAATATGCAGATGGTTAATTTAGGTATTGCAGACGTGTTGATCCATTAATTTTGACACTAATCAGGGGAGGTATTCTTAATCTGACAGTTTGAAGATGATAACAAGTCATTTTGTTTAAATATCTCCCTTTCTGTACCTCTAATCGTTTTTGTATTCATGATGAAAGTTGTAGATAATAAAATTCTATACCACTTTTGTCTGAGGCAATTTTACATTCTCCTAACCGTTTTCGAGTTAGAGGGCGATAAGTGCGAGGAGCTTAGCCACACGTGCGAAAGTCCAAGGTCAATGTAGATGTAGAAACCCAGTCTAATATACATACATCGCCATATATCTCAAAAACGTCCAAACATAGAAAAAATTGCTTCGGACAAAATTTGTCGAAAATATTGTGCTCTACAACTTTTATGATGAATTCAAAAACAATTTGGAGCCCAGGAGAGGAGATAATTGAAAAAAACTGATTTTTGCGACATGTATGGCCAATTTTTATTGTTTCGGCTTGCTGTCAACTGTCAGATTATATTTTCGTCACGATTAAATTGACAGATTGAGAGAATTTATAGTTTTCAACATGTAATGAACTACATATATTTCAATATGACACGCTCGAATATGAACAATGATTCTGACAGGCTGTCCTAAACAATTCCCTTTATATACAGGTCTAATTTTTGGTAGAGGTACAGGGGCCGTGGTATCTCGCTTTCTATTAATCTGACACGCTCGAGTAAATCCCGAATATCCCTCTTGGGCTCCCCAATTACAGGAGAAAATGTCATTCACCAACATACTGTCTAGCACAGCAGTTGAAAACTGGAACTCACCTCAAAAACTGAAATATAGAATATTCCCGGATTTGAAATACATAAACGGCGGACCTCGCCTGCAATGAAACCTAATAGCTCCGGCAAACTCTCAAAAACAATGAACCGTCCGAACCGGTCATCCACGAACACCTTATCGTTCGAATTGAAATATTCCCAAATGGGCGGCGGCAGCAACGGGGCGGGAGGGGAAAACGATCTTTGCAGCAAGGTACTTCAGCTTTATGCGCCCATTAACAAGGCACGGGGACATGCTGGAAATGCCTCAGATCCGGCTTATCTCGCACATGTATGAATCTAACATCTTAATGTCGGCTGAACGCCGTATTTAAAACAGATATGAGCCGGACAATGACAGAAACGTTATGAATAGGAAACGGTTCACAGAGATCGACCGCTTTGATTATCGCCACCGTTTGCCCGGCGTAATTGGGTGGTGACATCTGAATTTCCGAGAAAATCCGAGGGGTCACTTGGATGGAAGTCACGGACGAGGAAACGGCCATAGATTTGCACGAAACTTTATTCTTGTGAAAAAATAACATAGAGACAAGCAGGGCTGTTGAATTTCAATATTCTGAAGATACCGAACAAAAGCAATCGAAAAAGAATAACTTGTTACACTATAAGATAGCTTAACACTCCAATTTTGCATGAACCTCCTCAATTAGAGCTAAAGAATACTTGGAAATTTTTTTTTACCGGATACAAGAGGTGTTGGACATGTTCAGTACCTGAATGGTTGAAAGTTATGGTTATGAATATGAAGGTACAACTGCGCAAAAGCTTTTTAGATCACCCTAGTGGTTTTTCAGTTTGTTTCATGTTAAATCCATATACATTCTTCTGCAAGTTGATCTACTGTGAAAGAAAAGTGATACGTTTCTGTTTTTTTGGAAAAATTCTAGATAATTCTGTTGTCATATTCATATACTCTTTATTATTTTTCAGCTTTGATGAGAATTCTTCGGCTTGAAATAATGCTTTCATAGTACTTTCAATTTTCAATACTTTACCAATGGTGAGAAAATTATTTTCATTTGTAAGAACCGAAATATCCAGATTTGCCAATGGATTTATATCTCTTTTCGATAAATCATGCTTATACTTATGAGTTCTCAAAACTCTGTCAGAAACCGATCTTGGCCAGAAATGGTAAATAATATGGACGTCTACTCCTCGGTCTTTCGGTTACATCGCAAACTACAAGGAACTTGGCTGACAGTGAAAAATTTATCGAAAGAGGAGCAAAAAACATTTCGGATATAGAAGATTTGATTTTTCATGAAGGAAAATTTGATGAACAAAAAACGGCAAATTTTGAAACATTCACAAACAGCAATGAATGTATTGGACAAGTTATATCAAAACTACGATCAATTCATACATATTCCAAATTCACAGAAAAATACTCCTGCACACTATAAAAACAATTAATAAGTAGAGCTCTAAAAACTCTCTTAAACTTGATGATATTAAGTACCTTAATTTTACGAGGGAGATGATTGAAAATTTGTATACTCTGATACCTAGGTGACATTTCGAAATTGGATGTTTTATATTCAGGAATATTCAATATTTCTTTACTTCTAGTATTAAAAGAATGAAAGCTTGATAATTTTATAATGCTACTCTCAATCTCCTTGACCTAAACAAGACATGTAAAGATGAATATGGAGGCCAGGGTCATTAGGTAATTCCCTATGGAAACAGGTCTACAGGAACATCGCGGATCCACATTGAAACGCAGAATCCTATTTCGAATTATAAAGACCCTACCAACATCAGAGGAATTACCCCACAGCAGGATGTTTTATGAAAGGTGGCTGTTCAGGGTCTATTTGAAGGTGCGGCCTTTTTTTTGTCAACAGAAGGTAGAACTGCTCAAAATAAAGCGTTTCTTCAAAAATTACCTCTACAAAACTCTCAAAATGAAAAAGTCGAAAAAAAAATGAAAATGATTACTGAAATAGATCCTTGTACAACCCTAGACCGTTTGTTAGCTGAATTATCGCAAAGCAGTGGGAAAAAACTTATCTCCTGATTCGACCATGTGGTTTCGTTTAGGATATTGCCTCGTTCGATATTCACGTGGTAATGAAAAGGGAAACTAAGGATTGCTGAATTGTTCACACTATTTTTCAGTAACTCACACGATCTTATGAAATGGTTCATTTCGATACCAACTGACAGAAGAGACTTAGGACACAAGTGTACAAAATAGAAAAATACTTCAAACTCTCACTAATAAAATTCATCTAAATTATTCACGATTTTTTTCACAATGGGCATCACAACCTTCTTGTTCGAATATTCCAAAAATTATCGTAAAACTGGGATGAAGTGGGGAAACATCATAGCACTTTTTGAACATAACCTACGATTTTCTACATTTTTTTCTAAATTGCACGTTACAACAATTATGATTCTCTCTTGACCTGATGCATCTAATCCGATGAACTTAGTACTGAACCATTCATTGTCCAGCCATATGTTTATGTTTATGTTTTGTTTCGTTTTTGCGATGCACCTTCCACCGTCCCGTTGTTGAAATTCAATGAAATTTTGTCGAACTTCTAGGGGTTGTATCTCAGCCGTCTTGGGTATTTTATAGAGACAATTTTTGGTTGAACGACTTATTTTGATGACCTCCTGTCAAAAACAAAGCCTCACCTTTGAAAACACCCTGTGTACTAAACTAAATATAATATACATTTATGAGGGAACTTAGAGAAAGCAAATTTTTAACAGGACTCGTTGCATAATAAGCGCTATAAAGTTTTTCACATACAGCTTCAATATGCGAGTCCCATGTCAAATACCTATCAATGTAAATTCCAAGAAATTTCGTGCATTCCATGAGTTTCAAAATATCGAAATGTGAATACAACACCATAATTAGATTATGAAAAGCATATACACTCACAGCGGGTTTCATAAAACATTGATTGTCCGATCAACGATTTGACAGTTACTCGATTTCTAAAACGAAATCACTGATACCTTTTTATTTTTGAATATAATGAAGAAGTAACAATTGATAATAATTGAGAGGACGTATAAATATCATAATTTGATGCGAGAATGATATTCTGAATGATTATAACTGAATTATCGATTGAAAACAAATTGAAGTCTCTTCGTCAATCAAGCGTTGATTCCCCGATCAAGCTTCATGAAACCCGGAGTCAGTTTTACTCATTTTGATCATAATTGCATTCAAATTGCATCACTCAACAAAGCAACGAACCAAGTGATCGCACAACTTCTGCAATCCATCCGTAGTATGAGCTCTAACGCCTCTAACAGATAATGAAAAGTCATCAGCGACCAATGTTGCTGTTAGTATTTTGGTCTGTGCTTGTATATGTTAATGAATAGCTTTTCAAATTTTCTGGAAGATCGTTGATGAAGAAAAAAACAGGAGCAAACCCAAGATAGAGCCTTGCGGCACCCCTAATTTGAAATTGAATCTTGGGAACAAGTTAGATAGAGGTTAATGAGAGGGTGAGTTTGAACTATTTTATGAAGGATATTATGACTTTGGTCAAAAATTTCTCACCCGTATAAGTAACTTCACCTACGGTATGCGTTTGTTAAAAAAAATTAACAAAACGCCGAAACTAGTTGCAGACCCTGATAATGAAGGTTTCTCAGATGCGACACGGACAAATGGAAATCCAATCGAATCGTTAAATCGAAACGAAAACGATCGAAAGAGCGACACATCGGACGATTGTCACGGTCTCCGACTTCTCGGAACACGCGGACGCTGAGCCGTGTATACGCGGCACGGTAAATCCCGGCCGCGCACAATGCAGCAAAACGTCGCGACCGGCGTCTTTTTCATCGTATTCAATTTCGAGGGCGCGACCCACCCGCGCGAATTCGCCTGGCAATAATTGCCGATCATCGACCACACAGGTCGTCCCTTTGATCGGCGACGAAAAAAAGGCGCTCGTCTCTGCGAGATTAGCGCGCCCGCCTAGTTTACTTGACTAATTTATCGGATGGCGTTTTTGCGGACGCGCGAGGCAGAACGGATCCCGCTGTTTCCGATGAAAATTAATCGTTTTTCCGACGACGACTACGTGGGTTCGACGTGCCCGGGGGGGGGGGGAGGGCATTGTTCGCGGCGTGGAAATCGGCGTGTTTTTGCCGGTTCGCGCTCACGAAAAAGTTAATTCGTTTTTGGCGCGTTTATGTGTGTGTGTGTGTGTCCTCGTTCGGGGAATGCAGGACCATATTTCGAGCGCGAGGCGGTAAACGAAGATGCGGGAATTTTCTTCGATTTTATACGAAACCTGTTATCATATTTTTCGAATTCTTCTTTACCGTTTGATGAAGAGCTATGGCTTCAAATTGCCAAATAGAGTGAAATTTTTCATTCAAAAACAAAATATGTAATTATATTATAATATATATAATATATAATATATATAATATATATAATAATATAATAATAATATATATATAATATATATAATATATAATATATAAAATATAATAATGAAATGAAATTCATAAAAACGCAGGCCAAAAATATGAATTAAATCGATGAACCGGGATTTGTGATCGTTGCCTGTTTCTCTGCTGTCTACATATATAAAGAGAAGAAAAAGGAGAACAATCGTCGTGGAAAGTGTCTCTAGAAACGGGGAAAATGAGATGAGCTGCCATCTCTGGAAAGAATCATTAAAAACCTGAAACTTTGTCGTCAATTTGAAATAAACTGCTTTCATTTTATTTTAGCTTATGTGTCACCGTAGTAGTCGTTTCTGATGATTTTTCAAATAGATTTCTTCGAATGTATAATAAATGTGAATTGTCCGATTCATATGCAAAGAAATAAAATAAGTACATTAGTATAGAAAGGGTAGTTAGTCATCAGCTACACTCCTGCATAATAATGAAGAAATCAGTATAATTTCATGAGAAAATGTAAGCGTTTCATCTTTGATAACTACTGAACTCTATGGTAGTATGCATATAGTCTGTAATTTTATAGTGTCCCAACATTCATAACTTGCTAGTAAAGAATAGGTACTGCTTGTGATTCTTTTCTTATACAGGGTTATTTTTTGACTTGTAAAAATATTTTGAGAGTGTATTCTTGCGGTCAAAAGGAATGTTTTTTCCTTTACCATTTTTTTCCAAATCGGCTAGGTCTGAAAGATACGGGTTGTTGAAAAACCACAAAAAAATGTTATTTTTAGTTCCATCTCAAAAACTGTTTTATCGAATGAAATAAATTTATGAATATAGTTTTTCATTTATTTGGTGAGCCTTTTTTTCGAACAGATATCACCTACGTCTTCCAGTTTTCTCATTATGTACCACAAAAATTCCAAAAATTCAAGTTTAATGCTATCTAATGACTATTTGAAAGTTTTGTAAAATTAAAAGGATTCTACATATTTTCTCGTATAATGCGACGTTTTCATGTAATTTGATGTTGTATCCATGAAATTTGAAGAATTGGGTACTTTGGCTGAATATAACTCTGTTTAAAAGATCCACAGATGTATAGTGTCAGGGATTTAGCTAGTTATTCTGAACCTAATTTTGTTTTTCCAGGGATGACACGGCTCATTATGAAAACTCAAAATGGCTATATCTCTTTAACAGGGCCGAATCGGAAAAAATGGTATTGGAAGAGTGTTTCTTTAGGCCTCAAGAATCTACTGTTGAATATTTGTATGAGTCAAAAACTCACCCTGTCTATTTGTAATTGCTTATTGAATATAGGATGTACATATAAAAGTTAATAATTTTATCAATAATAATTAATAGTTGAATGTTATTTTCATGATAATTCACATTTAATAAGGAGTAGCTATATCAAGACAGCAAAAGATAGGAATCTCAAATTCTTCACTTGATAGAGAAGATTCTGTTTGTAATCATCAGCTAGGAAGCTTTGGATAATATATGTTATGCCAACAAAAGACTTCAGAAATGTCTATTTCGTTTGCATTCGTGTAAACGTTTGCATTCGTGTAAACGTTTGCATTCACCTTTTTCTCAAAAATGTACCATGAATATTCTCTTGTATCTTTTCCTTCTGACGGAAAACGTCTCTTACACCGACGTACGCTAAAACATTTCACTATTTTTGAGTATTTTTCTCATCAGAAATGAGAAATTAATTAAATATTCTAATCGTCTCTCACTAATACCCGAAAACAATTCACTAGGCAACTAACTTCAAGTAGCTCAAATCAAAAACTTGTTTTCTCTTCCGAACGCCCTGAGATCGCTGCTTGCAAACTATAGATAACTAAATTAAGTACCAGTAAATAGTTAATTCTTCAGCCAATAGGTTCGCTGGCGTACGGTAGAGAATACAAGTTTTTGATTTGAACTTGTTGTAGTTGGCTAGTTAATTATCAGAAACAACATAGCCCAAAATAAAGCTGATGGCAGTTCTGTGGAAATTTACATCAAAATTGACGCTTCTTATTGATAACTCCCAGTGATATTGATCAATAATATTAAATAAAAAAACTTTTCGAGATTGTTACAATTCAACTTCAGCAGGAAATTTATTCCATTTTGAAGGTATTTCATGAAGTTGAAAAACCGTCTTAACAAGCCTTCCGCCTTGGCTTCAAGTTTGCCATCTAAACCGCATAACTGACACGTGTGTCAACTTGGACTATTGAGCTGTACACGCCAGATGAATAGTGGTGAAGATAACCATCCTTTCATATTTTTAAATGAGATTTCTTCGACGGATTCCCGTGTCCAAACTCCCGTCCTATTCCCAATATGCTTCCACTCCGTGCTGGAACTATTAACGATGCAAACAAGAAGCCAGAACCGTGGGTAATTGAAAGAAAGCCCTCAAGTCCACCACATATCGTCTCCCAGAAAATAACTCGACGGAGATTCCCTAACAGTAGATCATAATTCAAAGGCAAATAAAGCGGCAGCTGTCGTCGGCATTTTTGAACGGTTCAACCGCCATACAATGCAAGGTGGACGACCTTGCCTAAGGTCTCTTTGGAAGCTTTTGATTAAACGACTGCCCAAAGGTAAACAAATTGCCTACGTGATTCAATTCCGAGAAGGAGCGTCGTCGTCTCTTTTCGCGCCATGATTAAGATATGGCTTTCCTCGAGAATTCCTCGTCTTGCCCATAGATGTGCACGCGTGATGATCTATTATCACAGGTGGAGGCGAAGGTCGTCGATTGGAATCGACGTGGCATGCAATTGAAAGTCGTCATGACTTCAACCTGACCTACCCATTCGCCATTTTGAGGAAACCATTATAGTCTTGTTGAATGAAGTCGCTAGGAGTAAAAAAGGATGACTAATAGTATCCAGGGTGAGTCAACAGTGCTCAATAACTGTTAGATATTAAGGACTTGGAGAATGTTAATAGGTCCATATTATTACCAAGATATCAAAGTGTACTGGAAAAATGTTGTCCTCTCAATAATACGGGAGACAAATAGAAGACGGTACTTTCAAACTCAAGGAAGTCGCAAAAATCGAAGCATCAAAGGAAGAGCATACAAAGAGCTATCAAGGGGTCAATCAGGGTAGAAGGATCAATCAGAGCCAGATGAATAAAGAATTAATGGAGGAGTTCACTCAAAGATTGAGAAGGATAATGAAAACTGATCAGAAGAGCAAGAATCTGATCAAATCGAAGATTAATAACCTTGTTGCCTAGCACTGAGCTACTCATTTGGTATCATCTCTTGGAGCACCATCCATATGGCAGACCTACAGAGAAAAATGAGATCAATGCTGACGAAACTTCATGAACGTTTCTAAAACTAAAAACTTAATAGAATGAACAGAGATGAAACGACATCTTGGGAGTCTAGGAATTGTTGATCTTTTAAACCCTTTGCCTCCGTAAATTAAAGGACTTCCAGAATATTTCCTTAAAAAGGTTGCTTCGCCAGAAGACTGATTGACAAATTTTTACGTGGAAGACATCAGATCGAGACCAACCATAATAACGTCAACATATCTACTCCAAGCTACTCATTGACTTTCAGAAATTTCCCGAGACAGTGGGCTTCATCATTGCCATTCAAGCCAAGGACACCTCAGTGAAGAATGGAAGCTTTCGATTTGGCTATGCGACACAAAAACTATCCAGCACCCCAGTCAACCAGAAATGTAACAGTAAGTCGCAGGGAGTACCCAAAAATATCGCATTGAAGCGCTTCTTTGAGAAGTTTCATGGATGTACTTAAGATTTCACATTGTGGACATTAACGTCCGCATATTGTTAAGTTTGCGAATTCCTCAACTTTAGATCCCTAGTGGTTGCATGTAACATCATATCGAGATGTTCCGATGAAGTGAACATAGCTGCTATTATGCGACTTCTCTCTGTTGATATTTTTGAAATATTGAATCTGTGATATTTTTAGAACATGAAATGATGTGTTGTGAATAAATTTCGATGAACTCTACCCAGCTACTTCTCTAAGAAAAACTTTCAGTAACTGTCTGAAATGTTCTATTTATCAGCACGTGGTCTCGAGGTTAACTCATAACCTAAATCCCTCTATGCAAAACGTGGTGTGACGTGTTTCGTTCTGTGACTGCGTTGTGTTGAGAGAATGAACAAACAAAATCTTTATGAAAAAATTTTTAGAATAATTTTTTTAACCGAGCTGTTCTATTATTAAATTTCGTTTTAGTTAAGTGTTACTTGACGTTGATTGATTAATTAACGTGCAGTAAAAGGTGAGTAGTTATATAACCTATTGAAATAATGACTACATCATGATCACTTCTTGGCCCTCTTATCCTCCCCATTTTTGCACCTTTGTAACGTTCAACTTTCAACATACCTCATATGAATTTAGGTGATAAGTAACATTCACAACCTTCAAAATCAAACTTGGAATTGATTTGAATCATCGAGAGAATTCCAAATTATTATTTTAGATACTGTGCTGGAAAAAATCACCTTCTACTATTGTTAGATTTTTCATGACACTCAATTTATTACTATCAATACAGCTCTGATTTTTTCTTCTTCAGCTGGACCATGCCGTTCCTGAAGTGGAATGAAGATTTATAACAAGATATATGTTCTTTATTTTATATATTTGGATTTGTATGAAACATATTAATCTTGAATAAAAAGATATCAGTAATTCATATAGTTGTTCAATTTCCCTTTTGAGGATGAGAGCAGAATGCGAAATATATGTAGGTAAGAGTAAAGAGTAAACACAGGGTACAAATGAGGCGTTCAGAGCTGAAGAGGCCCAAGCTACATTTTTTCTGAAATTGAGTTTACGAGTATATAAAATTTTGATTCATTTTCAGGCAGTTCTTACTGTAAATTCAATTTCAGAAAAATTGTAGCTTGGGTCACTTTTCCCCGGAACGCCTCGAATATAGAGTGCAAATTGATTGCCACGATGGTAATTATCAAATTGAACATGAATATAACTTCAATAGAGGTAGTTTATTCCGTCAAAATAATCGTTCCAAAAACCTCCGAAATGAGAAGTCGCAAAGTTGCTGTTTAGAGTGCTTTTTTTACACCTACTATGTGATTTACTGGGTAATTACCCGCGATATGCGTTGTTGCGGACATTAAGCACTCTCCAGTAAGTACTGGTGGCCTTTTTTTAAATCAACATTGTGAAGTCGCATTTCCACAGTGGTAATTCCCAACAACTTCCCTGTGACTGAAACTGGTTGACTGGGACATCACATCACCGAAGGATGTCAGGCGTGGAGTACAAGAATAGATTTATTGCTTTTACCAAGAATTTACAGAATGGGCAATAATTCACTATAACTATCAAGGTCAACAAAGGTGCCTTATTAGGTACAATTATTACCATCGAGATTCTGTATTGTAAAATGATTATCACAAGCTCTACTGGTATGGCTAACAGAACGGAAAATAACACATAATAAACACTCATATTATTGAATGAAGATCCAAATCCAAATAAAAGTGACCCCTGTTACCATATTCTAGAAAAAACTCAGACTTAGGAAATATTTGGCTTGACTATTTCATTGCTCTCTACCTGTCTCACGAAATAAGCGAATTGCATTCACATGATAGCAGATGGAATAGAAGGAAATTGCAGTGAAATAGCGGATTAGCCACCGAATAATTGTAAAACGTGAAAATTTCCTGAAGAAAATGGTCAAATTGCGAGATAAAAGAAGAATTTAGATGACTCTTGTAAAGGTAAATGATTCACAAAATTTTAATATCAAGGACATATATATTTTAACGAAACAGGTAGATCATGAACGATAAATGATAATGCCATTCTACCCCCTCTGTCATTTGAGTCTCCGCTTATGGTCCATGACTGTACGATGCAAAATTCATTAAAGCATTTTCTTTTATCAGAACATCGCGGCTTCTAAAGTTTCCTGCACAGATATTCCCACCATCTGAAGCAACCAACAAATAAGTGGCTAATCTATTACATGCATCTCTTGCCACTGACGTTCGATAAAATAAAACCCTTTTAAAACAATAATTACTTCAGGTAAGTTATGATGCGTCAGCCAATTAATAATACGGTTTTATTTATCTAATTTGCCTCAATGAATTAAAAAAAAACAACCAACACCAACGCCTTGGGATGAATTTAACGGTTCTCTGGATATGAACACAATCCTTCTATACAATGATTTATCTTTTTGATATCAGATTTTTGCATATTGTTGTAGGGTAATTATCCCTGCTCGAATGTATTCGTGATTTTATAAGATTTTATAGGTTTTTTTAAACAATTCCTTGAGTAGAGCATATTTGAGACATTAACGACCTACTCTATAGAAGTTACTATTTCTTTTCTTTGTATATCCAGAGTTGGGCACTATTTGAATTAGTTTTTTCGAATAATTGATGCTGAGGTAATTATTCCCAAAAATTATGACTTTGAATGCATTTTTTCATCCACATTCTCTTGAGAGGATCTAGCTCGATGAAAATCCATGATTGAAATGATATCTGAACTACCCAAATTTCACAAGGATGAGGACGAGTTTACTCCCTCACCTTCCTGAAGATGCTATCGTTATAGCGAAACAGGTGTAGTGGCTAATTAAATTTTTAGTTTTAGAGATGTAAAACCGGTAAATAAAAAAAAGCTGGTAGTTCATGAAACCTGGATGAAGTAAATATGATTCATTTCAGCATTCCATGCATGGTATAATAGTTTATTCCTAACTGAATCTATCTGGATTGTCGATATTTCCTGGTTTGTCTAAAAAATCTCGACAAGGTAAGCAATGAATATTAATCGGATTGTTGTCGCTAATCTGCATCAATCGGGTTTTATTGAGACTTCATCTTTGTAGAAAGTGAAAAATTTTAAATTAGAACATGCTAGAATATCTGCCACTTCATCCTGTTCGACTCGAAATAATCAAGGTGAATCAAGTTATTGCAGGCAGAAAAAAAGTCTTCCTTTCATGTTCATGTGGTTTTTTTTTTTGTAATATTGTTTTCATGAGAATATAAAATACCTTCTCATGGAAATATATTTTGGGAAATTCTTGAGATAATTATGAAATACTTACCAATAAAGATGAAGTTTCTATAGGTTTAAAATTCATGAAAAAAGGCCTTATTCAGAAAAAGCAATTAATTCGATTCATCCCAAGAACTTCAACATCCGCTATAATTGCAAAAATTAAGAGATCTATATTGGAGAAACATTCCGTGAGCAGCACAATTTTTTTTGTTGAATGTAATAAAAAGAAGAAGAAATAAGCATATTAAATCGTATTTCTATAACATTCAAACTCACCGATGGGTAAAATCTTTCTTGTCAGAAGAACCTTTCAGTGAATACAAACCATACGTTTAAATTGTCGGTAGAACAGTTAAGTTGACAGATATACGATCATAGGAATGAACTAATTTGAACATTCAAATTAGGTTTGTTTGTTAGCAATAATTAGTTTATGTGGCGGTGGATGCGAATGTTTCCCGAAACAATTAAGAAGCTGTAAATTATTATGTTGGGCATCTTTATTGTAGCCGGCAAATCAATTACTAGCCTAATTGCCTTCAGTAGATAATACTACGAATGAAACTGCGAGTAGATATCCGCGTTTATATTTCAAAGTTTACCCGATTACTTTGTTCGTGAACACGCTTTACGGAATTCGGAACGTTTTTCACGAAACTTATTCGCTTCCATGACGAAAGTGACCAAACATAAAAAAATTTGCTCTTATACGTTATCTAAGACTTTAACTAGGCTATACCTACGATTTTCGTCTAAAAATTTGGGAAACTTGAAAACGCAAGTTTGCTTTTCCATTCTCAGGTGTTTTATCATTCTCAGAAAAGCGAAAGTACTATTATACTTCCATGTTGTCGATAGAGAATATTGAAAAAAAAAAATCACTTTGCTCAATCAAAACAGTGGAATACATAAAAAATCTTCAGCAAACACAGAGGCAAACACCAGACTGAAACTTCAACGATTGAAGCAGATGATTCAATGGACAAAAACGAAGGTATTCTTGAAGAGCAGATCCTTCACAGCTAATAATTATCTGTATTTTTTTTAGAGACAATATATGTTTTGAAACGTTGGCATTAGCTAAGATTTGCTGATTTTTTTCACCTTCCAAGTTCCCATTAACGTACACTTACATGATGTTGAGAGGAAGTGAGCTTTTAAGTTTTTATAGTCAGTTATTTGCCAAGGTGCATATTACATTTTTTCGTCGACGTCACATATTTTTATGAAAGTAGATACTCACCTGCCTGTGCTGTAAATCCAACCTGACAGTTGTTGCCAATTCCCTCATATCGTTATGACTATCCATTCTTTTTTATAATGAATACTAATACTTAAACCACGTTCTTAATTCACCCGTAAAATGTAGCAGATTTCGTGAAGAATTATTATTTTGACAGTTATAGTCACAGTAACTTATATTTTCATCAAATCCTGTATCTCGAAATTGATTGAATCGCCACTCGCGCATCTGTAACTCAGCGAGGAACAGAGCGGACGAAAAGTGTATGGGGACGAAAAGTACTTCCCTTCAAAAATAGTCGACTGAAGCTTGTTTTCGCAGAAATTATTTTCGTTCAGCGAGAGGTTCCAAAACAAAACACACGAGCCACAAACTAGATCCAGAATATTCTAAAAATTCGAATGAATGGGTAGATGTAGAGGTAATTGCAGACGGAGTTGAATTGGAGTATTGTGAACGGAGTGAACCGAACCTGTACTTAAATAATTTGTAATTAGTACAGTTAATAAGTTATTTTCAACACTGCAGGCATAAGTACCGATTCATGACGCACAGAGCATTTATTGTGGGTGGTCCATTCAGAAAGATTCATGGTCTTAACGACATATTCTTCAGATGAAACGCAGTCGATGATTTTTCCGCTTGAAAATGGGAAAAATATCGATTTCTTCTGTTTTTTTTCTTATTTTCGAGGAATCTTGCAGTTTTTTCCTCTCGTTCAAAAGGGGATTATTTTGGAGATTCAGACAAATCGGGGAACTTGACAAGGAGGCTACATATCAGGCGGTCCAATTCATTTTTAGTGGATATTCTATTCGTCGATATGGTTTTCAACGATGTATTCGTAAAACCAGTTTTACCATATTTATACAAGGGAATAAAACCAACTATCGAGACAGCTTTGTGAATTTTTGACCAAGGATATGGATAAGTTCCATCAAGATCGGAATTTCTTAAATAAGTTTCAAAGGTGTCACACAATGGAGAAATTCTGTACATATATTTTCAGCTGAATAACTTCACGTACTGAAATTTACCCAACTCGACAACTTCTCTCTGTTAGAGAGAAGTAGGTCCAGAAGGAAGAGGTTTGAAAATAAGAAAATAATGTTTTCCTTTACGGTTGTTTTCTGAATAGCTGTTGGAACTTTTCCTCGCATAGCAAATGAACACTTTTACAATTGAAATTTTTTTGTTACAGCACACATTAACTGGACATTCCGGAAAAGTTATGGCAGCTAAATTCCTAGGCGAGGCCTCAAAAGTGGTGACAGGAAGTCATGATAGGACTTTGAAAATTTGGGACTTGAGGAGTAGAGCATGTAAGTTGCCCATAATTTGGTGAATCTTCCATTATATCAATGAATTTTACCAGATCCTGTGCTCCTTACCTTTTTCTCGCAAACTCTGAGTACTAGACTAGAACATTTCAGTTATGCCATGTGTCCAAAAAACTGAAGATATTAATGTGTACCCCTACTTTATTGAAATTCTCAGCAAATTTATAAGTAGTCGAGTTTTTAATTTTTAAGAATACATTTATATTTGCCATGTAGTGTCCAAAAAATCTGTATATTTTTTGGTCCCACATGAACGAATACGATATTGAAGTTATCTTCAAATGTTTGCGATATTTTGAAGCCTTTAACAGATCCAACACCACACAAATGCTGGGTCGACAATCCTTTGGTTATGAAGAAATCCCAAAAACTTCAAAACATGTTCTCACTTATAAAGTATGCATTCAAATTAGTAAAAGTGTCTACAGATTACTCTAACTCTGCTCTTGATTCAAAAATCACCTCCACGTCACTCTTTTATAGATTTTTGAATCATGCGCATTATGAGGTGGTCCCACGTCACGTCAGAGTAATCTGTAGGCAACTCTAGGGTAAACTCCACTAAACGATGACAAACTCTGCTAAACCTAAACTCAGATTAAAATTCACTCCATTTGAACTGAAGCCAAACAGCGTTATCGACATAAATCGGCAATTTTTTTTTCCTTAACGCCATCTAACTTTGATCTAAGTTTATATCCTTGGTGAAATTGTCCCTAAGTTTCATAACGAATGTTGAAGTTCCTCCAATTTCAACCTTCCTTTAAGTTTTTCGTTTCAGTAGAGCTAAAAGAAGCTTCAAAAGTCTAGGAGTTCAAATTTGCTCTAGGAACTAAGATTATTCTACTAGACTATCTGCTGGTCGGAGAAGAATGCAACATAAATTCCTAGCGGTCACAACGGAGGTGACGCTAGGTCGAGAATCGATATTCCCCACAAATCCTCCTGTCACCCTCTTGTCATTTGCTCGCAGTAAATTGATTCTGAATTAAATTATGTGCAAACATTTTTCAACCCTTATCTCCGCTCTCCACGCGGACACTCCGGTGTTTCAAGTTCCCGGATGCAAATTAATTGTTTGGAGAAGAGAGCCCCCGATGTTCCACTACATTGTGGGATATTTGCACTAACGCCTGGACATCGGTGAAACTTATCTAGTGCTTTAGTGCCTTGATTAAGGTGGCAAAAAAAGCGATTCATTCTTTCTTAAATATGATCATAGCGTCAACTATAACACTAAAAAGGGAGCAATTCGAAAACTATTCTATTTTCTAAGAGAAAAATTCCAATTTATTCATCGTATAGCTTCACGCGCCGATCAACATTTGTCGATAAAGATTTGATTGTAATCATCAGGAACGCTCTAGTTTTCTCATTGTGTTATAATGAGTATGTCATTGTGTCATAAGTATGGAGCAAAGATTAAAGAGTAGACTACTAAAAACCGACTTCATTTTGGCCTGTGTCTGCCACATTTCCCAATGAGGTGGCGCTGATCAATACAGAAAATCTCTTTAATAACAGTTTTCTGCTTTTCAATTGAAGGACGCGAAATTCGAATTCTAATCCTTGTATTGAATTTCAATATCGACCTTGTTGAGACCAGAAAACAGACATCCTGAAGGGCAACACAAAAGTGTGGTTTTGTTTTCTGATCAGGATATTAGTTTACATCTCAACATTGTTTGGAATCAATTGACATCAATGAAAAACGCTGTCAGATGTGCTATTTTTTATTTGAAATGTATATAAAATTTGTTGTTGTTGGTTGTTGGTGTTATTTCTGTACAATACATTGTTTTGAATTGATGAAGTGAGTTGAATTTGTACAATTTTTATCAGAAATTTATATGAACCAGTTTCATAGTATACACATTTCAGTTCTTCACATATTTAGTTACGGAATTTTCAGAACCACTAAAAAAACCTTACAGAGGTATATAAGACTTCGTCAAATAGGTTTTTTTGCTTTTTTTATGGTTCCTGCATGATATATGGTCTCTTTATGAAACAATATAAAAATTGATTAACGAATGAACAAAGCACTTATGGCAGCTTTCATTAAACTTTGACTATCGAATCAACAATTTGACAGTCACTCGATTCCCAAAAATAAATCAATAAAACCTTTGCATTTCTGAAAATTTTGAAGGACTAGCAATTGAGAATCATTGAATGGATGTAAAAAGATTATAATTACCCTTGAATAGGCCCTTCATGCAAGGGATGCTTCCTGCAGACAACAATTCACGTGGATGAATCGCTCTCAATTGACTTGCAGTAAAATGTTCATTGCACATGGTATATAGTGTGTAGTATTTGCTCAAGTCATTTGCCCTGAACATTTCATCCACTTCGGAGCACTGAGAATAAAAATCAATGAATGACCGAATGACATGTTCCGAGTTTCAATACTTATATTTCCATTTCCTTCTGGGAATTAAAAACTTTAATTTCGGAAAATACATCTTATATGATCCACAGTTCTTAACCATGCATGATTTTCGAACGATATTCTTAGGTTTCCACCAAGAAATTGGAAAAAAAATACTATCGTCAGCAACTGGAAGGAACTGGTTAAACAAAAAGGGATATGATAATTAAAACATTCACAACCTTTTATCAAAATGGCCATCTAAAATCTTACAAAATTTCATGTTTCTGCAAATGGCCCAAAAATTAATATTTCAACCAGTCTTCTGGTTCTCTTCATAAACTTTTTAGGGTTTTCACTCCCAATCTCTGAAACAAAATCAATTAAAAATGAAATCAACGATTTGCTCCTGCAAAGAGATCGGGAGTGAAAACCCTAAAAAGTTTATGAAGAGATGCAGAATCCTCCCAGAATAAATTTCAATCGATATCAGTCTTCTGGTCTTAATAACACCTTTGAGACACAGTTGACGATCACATCACTTTTTTCGCTTCGTTTTCCATCTTTCTACTCTATTTTCTTTATTTTCTTTGGTTTGGAGGAGCTTCTGCAAAGTATTTATGCAGCAGCCATTCAGATAAGGTGTTTTCGAATTGTTCTTATCATTCAATTGGGTTGTCGGTGTTGATTTAGCTGAAGAGAGAGTGAGTAGAGTACGATTCTTCGTTTTTGAGTTTTTAGCAAAAAATGAGATTCTGACGATTTCGACAACTTATCAAACCTTTTTTGTCTTTGAAGTTGCAGATGTGAAACTTTAACCTTCTACAGGCACTTAACCTAACCTAACCTAACCTTACCTAACCTAACCTTACCTAACCTAACCTTCTACAGGCACTTTTTTACGTAGAATCCACTAACGAGCCCAAAATTTTTCCTCATTTCTAATCATTAGGCGAACTGTCATTTTTCTAATCCAAAATTTATTGAATTTATTAATTTTGAATTGGAAGAAAAACTTTGTCAGTAGATTCTACGTATAAAAATGCCTAAGAAGGTTCAAGTTTCAGATCTGTAACTTCAAAGACAAAAAAGTTATGAGAAATTTTCTAAATCATCAAAATCTCTTTTTTTGCTGATAACTCAAGAACGAAGAATCACAGGAGGCCACGTTTTTCACCATTCTCTTTTCCTCTGAAAAAGAGCTCGAAAATGTGTCATCCGTTTTCTTCCAGCTTCTATAGTTCTCGAGATCCCCTCAGTAGACAACGAATTTTGCCCACCCTGTATAATAAAGTTTGTGGAATCCCACTGGACCCTGGACCTGGGGGAATCACAACCCCGCATATTTCGTACAGACGTTTTATGGTGAAATAGTTCATGAGTCCACATTGAAAACTGCTGCAAAAATAAACTTTATCTACCTATGTTTTGTCATCATCAGTTCTCGAATTTCCTCCCACCATCAAAATAAATTTAATGACGTATTCACGTCGGAATATTAACGTGAAACGGGAAGTACATAGTCGATAAATGAAGAGAGCCGAGCCAATACTCATATTTCAGAAGAATGTTTGACACTATTTTACGCCCGGCACTTTCACGACCAATTAATTAATACGCGGTAATCGAATATCCATAGGGTACGACCCGAAGGTCATTTCTCTTCCCACGGCCCAGCCCTCAGAGCGCGCCCGATCAGCGTTCTTTCCTCCCGCGCTTCAGCAGGAAATACTACCACAATTATACGCCGATATTTACGCGTGTCGCATTGTTTCCCGGACGCAAATTATAACCGCACGTAAAAACTGCCGGGCCGTAAAATATTTCGAAGATGATAAAAGTTCGGCGATACGGCCTGCATCGGCCCCGGCGGGCGTCGTAAAACAGGAAGGATCGATTTGCGAGCATTATCGCGATTTCATCGGCGGGGGCGACGACCCAGCCACCCCTGGTCGCGATAGCCGGGCGCTAATCACGGTAGGAAGTAACACAGGTGGAACTTCCTCTGCGATCTGCCTTGAAGAATTCTTGCGTTTTACGAGGACTAATTGTAAATTGTTGCGAGAAGCGTTTTGAATGAATTGATGTCGGTGACTCTACATTCTTCTTCTTCTCCACTTCATCAGCCACTAGACGTCCACTCCTGGACAAAGGCCTCCCCAAGTTCCTTCTATCTGTCACGGTTTCTCGCTTCTAAATACCAGTTAACTGCTGTTATGTTTTTTATATCGCCCATCCAATGTTTGGGGGTCTACCGATACTCCTCTTTTGTAATCGTTGTCGCCATTGTGTTAAGCGCCACTTCCATCTTGCCTCTTCTTGTCTGGCTAAATGCCAGGTGGAACTTTCTCTTCGATCTGCCTTGAAGAATTCTTGCATTTTACGAGGACTAATTGTGAATTGTTGCGAGAAGCATTTTGAATGAATTGATGTCGGTAACTCTACATTCTTATTCTTCCCTTCTTCATCAGCCACTAGCCGTCCACTCCTGGACATAGGCCTTCCCAAGTTCTTTCCATCTGTGCCGGTTTCTCGCTTCTGAATACCAGTTAACTCCTGTTATGTTTTTTATATCGTCCAACTTTTGTGGGTCTACCGATACTCTTCTTCTTTAATCGTTGTCGCCATTGTGTTAAGCGCCACGTCCATCTTGTCTCTTGTCTGGTTACATGTCCTGACCAAGACCAGTTGGACATTGCTGTCCGTTGGATGGAGTCATCTACTTTTTTTCGTCGTCTCACCTCTTCGTTGCGGACATGTTCTCGAAGGCTAACCTCCAGCATTAATGTCTCCACTGATCTCAACTTGTTCGCTGCTCGATCAGTGCTGTTGTTTCTAGCCCATATGTTAAGAGCGGGAGAACACAAGTATTAAAGACCTTAGTCTTCAGATATATACCCTAGTTTGCCTACAGCAGCTCAGTTCATTCATATTCTCCTGTTATTCTCGGCTTGCTGATTTTCTTTTCCAGTTTTATGAGATGTCCAAAATATATATATTTACTCAATGAATCGATACAAGTACAATAGCTATATCTATTGGAGTTGTACTTTGTGCGAGGATTTTTTTCTTAGTGATGTTCATGGTGAGCCCAACTCTCTCCGAGGCTATTCTCAATTCGCAGATCATTTCTTCCAATTCTTCTAGGTCGCTACTGACAAGAACGTTATCGTCAGCGAAACTGAGGTGGTTCAGAAACCGCCATTCAATATTGATTCCATTGTGGTCCCAATTGTTGTTTAAACACGCCCTCTAATGCCAAAGTGAGTAGCTTTGGTGGAATTGTATCTCCTTGCCTGACACTACACTACTCCAGATTATAAAGAATTAATAGGTGTGGACCGATCCAAGAGCCAAATGTAATTTTGTGGTTTACTCGGAGAGTACTTGGCGAAGGATAGGGGTTCAAACCACATATTATGCACTGGTTGTAAACTGTAGTTGTGAGGCTCATCCTTACCTGAGCATCTCTGATGTGGGGAAGAACTGTAGACGCACCATTATGTCTAGATGTCAGAGGAAAGCTGATCTAAGTATTACAGGCGCTCTGTGATCCACCCTTACAGCCATTGAGTACCTTCACCTTGTAGTTACAGAGGTGGCTACGAAGACAGCTCTTAGAGTTTGGGAACGGGGACAATGGCGTGATAGTGGACTGTTCAGGGTAATTGTTCCTGACAAAGACCTATTCATTCATTCATTGCTGTATCCAGTAACCGATAATAAAACTACAGAAAGACTCAAAAATAAAACTATCGGTGCGATCAAACTTATAATTTCTTAGGGCTACTTGCGACTGTGTGCCCTCCTGTGAGTGAAGAGACCCAACCTACAGATCCTTCCACACTCCTGGTATGGATAGTCAGCAACCAGATCTGGCCTCCGCTGTATTCTTCTCGAGTCTCCATTGTAACTATGGACCAAAGACCTTTACTGTGATCTGTCTAACTCTAGTTTCTCCCAGTTATGATTGGCAAAAACTGATTTTAGAGATTGATGCGGTATATCCTTGAATCGCTCATACTGGCCTCCTGGTTTCCGAGCTCCCTCTGTGAATTCGACAGAGAGAGCTATTTTGGGGAGCCTTGTGTCTTGCATCCTCAGAATGTGGCCGCTCCATCTGAGTCGGGCCCTCGTTACTTGAGCCTCAATTGTTATACTACTCGCGCTGCAAGACTTCTGCATTTGAAACTTTATGGAACCATCTGATGTGTATCATTATCATCATATCAGACTTTATGGTCTACACCAAACAGGCTTCTTGTTCCTAAAGGTCCCACTTGGTTAACCGATGGCTCTTCGATGTCCATAGAAACTGGAGTGAGAACTGTGGGACAATATTTCAACCTGTCCATCCCATTAGGAAAGGACGAACTGTATGCTGTTCTGGTCTGCACACTGGAAAATATCCACAAAGGATGCTCCAGAAAACACATCTATATTTGTTGTGACAATCAGGGAACCCTGAAATCCGTTTCTGGGGAAAGGCTATCTCATACTAAGTAGAGGAATGCAGGTGCTGGGCCCCGGTAACATTTTGAATGTGACCGGCGCATGCGGGGCTCCCGGGAAACGAGAAAGCAGACATAGGTACTTGCTGAGCGGCTTGCTCAGTTTTTGGTGATCCGGGACCGGCGCTGCCTATCTGTCGTACATCTGTTAGGAACTTCTATAGATGGCAAGACAGAAAATCCTCTGAAAGGAGTGGCACCAGACAGTCGAGGATTCTTATTGAGAGACCATCCTCTAGACCTGAGATCGAAAAACTCCTGACCCTCGAGAGAAAATAGCTGAGTTTGCAGCAGGAGCGCTGATGAAACTGTTGAACATATTATTCTGCTCATCTACTGCAACCTTGAAGAGTAAAGAATAAAACAGCTAGGAATAAGAACATCCTGTCGACTGGTTGCAATAATCTGTTGAAGAATACATATTATATCCCTAACGTCCAGTTTCATAATCGAATTTAACGTCACTCTAAGCTTCCTTTACTGTCATTTTTAGTAGGGTTAAAGGAAGCTTTAAAATTAAAGCGACTTCAGGTTTGATTATGAAACCGGCCGTAATACAAACTATAATGATAACTTTTGATTTATGATCGACTTGACAATTCCCCTGTTCGCCCTTATGACGGAATAATTTCATTTCACCAGAAATGAATTCCATTCAGAGTCTCTTCATCAGTAAATTCCTATTACATTACTTCATTCCTATTTTATGGCCCGAGACACCCCAAGAATGCCATTAAATCACAAGGAGCAGTTTAAACGATATCCCATGTC
Organism: Coccinella septempunctata; assembly: GCF_907165205.1. Taxonomy (NCBI): domain Eukaryota; kingdom Metazoa; phylum Arthropoda; class Insecta; order Coleoptera; family Coccinellidae; genus Coccinella; species Coccinella septempunctata. The sequence continues at coordinate 23,344,365 of NC_058196.1, forward strand.
CTCCATTCTTTATTACTTTCGCATTAAAGTTTTCTAGATAATGAACTGATCCTTCCAATATATCGGGCTGTAATATGGTAGGTTTGTACCTAGTTGTTGGGGGTGAGGGCACATTTTTCTCTCCACATTACCATTTCTGACAGCGCATTTGAATTCATATTGAATAAGTTTGAAATTTATTGATACTTTATTGTTTCTCTAGGGATGTAAAATACATTATTCCACGTCAGAATGATCCTTAATGACTTTTTAGAAAATGGGTATACCTAATACGTCCAGCTTCAAAGTGTTAGTAATTGTTTTTTCTAATCAAAGAATGACGAAATTGATATAAACTGATTCAAAAGGCTGGTAAAAAGTTGAACGTCGACATTGAATTCACATTTGAACTAAAAACAGATTGAATGATTTTCACAAAAATGAGTAGTTGAACCACGACACGTATTTCGGAATGGGTTGTGCTTTTGTGATATCGAAACACGTCTCATTTTTGTGAAAATCCCTTGATCTGTTTTCAGTTGTATCGAGACTTTGTGACTTAATTTTGTTGCATTAATTTCACAACCCTTGTATATTCATTGGTGTTAAGGTGACGCTCACGAATCCCTGGAACTGTTGATACACATTATGACGGAAATTTTATTTTCTGGGCTTATAACCATTATAACTACTGTGGAATGTGTGATCGTTCCAATTACTCTTTCTTTCCTGTAGGACTTTTCTTGCCGTAAGACACCAGTGTTGATCGGTCACTTAATATTTTCCTTCCACCTCTTTGGAATCCGGGTTAATTAAGCGAACGTCGGATGTAACACATTAACGTAATAAATATTGCAATTTCGTTTGTCAGGGAATGCAATTATTATATGACAGCTTAATACTGTTCGGAAAAATAGCGAACATTTTCGTGGCGTTATTACGCAAATGACTGTCTGATTTGCATCGGGTTCATATTTAGCTGTCTAAACATAATCGGAGTTGGCGTTAGGTGAAAAATCGAGATTTAATAATGTTGTAACACACCGAGCTTGATTAGGGTTCTTGCATATAATTGAGTTTTCCATTTTTTAGCGTGAGACGTAGGACGTAGAAAATTGCTTAATTTTTTCATTTCACGCAGGACTACTATACCAGGTTTTCCGATTCGATATAGCACTCACATATTTAACTTTCTTTTCACTGAAACGATTCACGCAGGAATATGAAGTATGGGAATCGAGATGATAGTTTAATGTCTCGTAATAAAATATACCTGAATTAGAAAATTAGCGGTATGTAGACAACTATTGAATTCCGAAAAAAGTATCTCTGCAAGCAGGACTTGAACCTACAACCCCATGGTTGACGGTCAGGTGCTCTACCATCTGAGCTACCAAGAAAACGTGAGGATTCCATTACCTGATAGAATGGTGAAAGGTTACTTTTTCGACTTACCATGACGTTGAAGTCAACGATTGGAATTGAGGGAAATTCAAACTGGTTTTACATAATTAACAGCGGGAATCAAATTTAAATCAATTTCACCACTCTTGACCGTAAACACTTTGAATATCAGTCACTGTATAAGGATGTATTGATAACTAGCTAGCCCTAGAAACGAAGAATAACTCATTAGAAGTGTCAGTGTGGAGTTTGAGGTCAAAAAAGTAAACCAGAGTTGCGAAATAAAATAACAGAAAGAAGATGTCCACCGAAATTGTGAAAATCGAAAAATTGGAGTATCGAGCCATCATCAAGTACCTGTATTCAAAAGAGTTAAGAGGTAAGCAGATTTACGAAGATATGCTTTATACCCTTGGTGATCAATATCCTTCGTATGCGACCGTGAAAAATTGGACTGCAAGCTGGATCTGAAGCACTGAATATTTCATAAGAACGCGTTCATCATATAGTTCACGTCAATTTGAACATCAGAAAAATTGCTGCAAAATGGATCAATGTTTGAATGTTGACCAAAAGCGTGGAACTGTACAAGCATCGTGTTCGATCTTTGCTCGATTTGAAAACGATGTACACTTCTTAAACCGAATTGTTACTATGGATGAGACTTGGGTACATTTCTACGATCCAGAAACAAAGCAACAATCGATGGAATGGCGACACTCTGGTTCTCCAAGTCCAAGACCTAAGAAGTTTCGTTACCAAAACTCATGCTGGAAAAGTTCTTGCTTCAGTTTTTTGGGATTGCCACGGATTAATCATGATTGATTCTTTGGATAAGGGTAGAACAATAACCGGAGATTACTATTCGACTTTACTGACTTACTCACCACTCTACGGGAAAAAAAAAATTCAGAGAAAAGACTCAGAAAGCTATCCATAGGTGTTTTGTTTTTGCAGAACAACGCCCCTCCACACAAATCTCATGTTGCCATGCAAAAAATTCGTGATTTAGGGTTTGCATTACTAGAACACCCCCCTTATCCACCAGATTTGGCTCCATCCGAATATCATCTCTTTCCTCAACTGAAAAAAAGTTCAAAAGGTCTTAAATTTTCTTCCAACGAGGAGGTAATAAAAGCTGTGGAGGTCTGGTTTGAAGAGCAAGAAGAAACAGTTCCATTACTATAAAAATACCAAAAATTCAAAGAACCCAACTCTTGAGACTATTGAGTAGAGGAATTAATGTCTGTGAATTAAATATCAATGAATATGTTAACCGTACTCCCACACCGTATGTAAACCGTACACACAAAGTATAACCGGAGGTGTACTTTTTCAGAATTCAATAATTGTCTGCATGCCGTTAACATATTCATTGATCTTGAGACTATATTTGACGTTATGTGATGAATATTTGAACGTTTTGTAAAATAAAAGTGTTCCTCATATGAGGGGTTCAGAACTGAAGTGAACCAAGTCCATTCAGCCTAGTTTTGAGATGAATGGCTTAGAAGTTGTTTATCTCCAACTAATTCAAAAGTGACTTCTTCATTTATTATTATTCTTATGTAAGCATATGCTTTCATTCTAAACTTTTAAAATCTAAAGAAGTCACTTTTGAATTAATTGGTGATGAACAACTTCTAAGCCATTCATCTCAAAACTAGGCTGAATGGACTTGGTTCACTTCAGCTCTGAACCCCTCATATTTACTCGTATAATGCGCCGTTTTCGAGTAATTTGATGTATGATGATGTATCTGTGAAATTTGAAGAATTGGTTACTTTGACTGAATACAAGTCTGTTTAAGAGATCCACAGATGTCTGGTGTCACAGATTCAGCTAGTTATTCTGAAGGTAATTTTGTTTATACAGGTGTGGCACATCTCATTATGAAAACTCAAAAAGGGTATATCTTTTTATCAGGCCCGAATCGGAAAAAATTGTTCTCAAGCATCTACGGTTAAAATATCTGTACGAGTCAAAAACTCACCCTGTATATGTCGAATTTCGTAATTTTGAAACATGCGAGATAGTTTTTTGTGATTTGTATTTCAAATTTCATTTCAGCAAGCTCTGCTTGTTGGCGAGAATTGGCAATATCATGAAATGATAATTGTTGATGGCATAAAATATTACCTTTCCTCGATGGGAGTTCTGTAGCTCGTAGTATTATTTCAAAGAGGTACCTATTCATACTCCAAGTTGAATTCACGATGAAATAAGAGTTGCTGCTCCACTCGAGCAGAAAATGTCGATTAGAATTAGCGAACTTTCCGCCGAAGGAAGACAATATCTTGCATCCTCCTTCCCCCTTACCCCAGATAAGCCACGTAGTTTTTCTATGAACAAGTGCGAACTCCGCCTAAGTGGAGTTTTATCCGCTGCTCCCTGAATTCATTTACCGCCGCGACTATGCCCTGGAAACGGCAAGTACGGACAACTTTTTTCAATTCCGCCGCGATATTTCACGGGACAAAGGTCGAGGGAAGGGGATAACGTATAGTTTCGAAAAGTCGAAATTAACATACAAAAGACATTCGGGAGATCCAGAACTTTTTACGGGAACCGGGAGACGTATCCTGCCGCCGGAAGAGCGGCACAAAGGCGAGCGACGAGCGGTCCTAAAGCTGGAAAACCAGACAATTTCCACTGCTTCGCCCTTAATTTTTCCGCCGGTGGGGTCGGCCCGATGACGTTTGAAGGGCGAGGAGGGGGGTGGTCGAATATTATGAAGACAGAGCGTGGGGAAAATGAGCGGGTGTAATTTGCATTTCTTCGATGGAATCGGAGGAAGATTCGGATGCTGAGGTTGAGTTTGCGGTGGAAAGTTCCGACTTTAAAAAGTTTGGTATAAACAGATTTTTGAGCGTTTGGGAGCTGTAAGGTTGAAGGTGATAGGGTGAATTTTCAATGGATTGCTTTTGAATAAACTGCATATTTTTTGCGAAAGTTGAATCGACACTTGATCAAAATCAGTAAAGCGATAAAACTCCTCTGGAGCTGAGGGAATTGACACTACAGTGACGTAGCCAGGGCCAGCAAACAGTAGAGTATGGGGAGTCCGGGAGAGTTGAACCCATTTTCACTCTGAAGCCACTTAAGTTGTATTTGTAAATGGTATCAACTCTTTTTTTGCGGGAAGATATCATGCCCAATTAGATAACGATAGATAGATGGTGAGATGAACATGTTGTAGTACAGCAATTCTTTTTTTAAGAACCGAAAATTGGCTGATGTCTCCCTAACCCATGCGAGAGTTGAACAGGGAGAGAAAGAGACTTGACTATAAGTTTGTTTATCAGGAAAAACATTGAAAGAAAACAATAACCGTAGATGGAAATGTGATACATATTCTGAAAGAGCAACTCTTCTAGTAATAAATCTGAAAATTTTTTGGAGCTCGATGCAGCCGTTCGGTCTTGACGATTATTTGATTGATTTAATCTTTTTAGCCCTTGTTACTTGAGTCTCAATTGTTGTACAACTCGCGCGTTGCAAGACTTATGCATTTGAAACTTTGTGGAACCATCTGATGTGCATTATTTGTCTTAGATGACGTTTGTTCAAGCTGTTTAATATGTCGCCTGTAGTGCGTACAGCTTTCACTTCAGTAAAGAAGTGTTGGGAGGACTCTTGCTGTGTAATCAGCTGTCTTGGTCTTCAGATTGAGTCGCTAGGTCAGTGTCGTAGAATGAGTGTTGTTTCTTTGGTTGAAACAACACTTGCTTGAAGTTTTTAGGGCAACTGAACGACCAGACTCAGAACGTTCAAGGGAATGTCTTAACTCCACAGTTGCCCAAGAGGTATATTGATCAAACTGAAGATGAATGATGATTTTATTAATTACAGTCTAAGCTTATATACTAAATTGAATAATGACGATAGAAATAACATTGCCATATTTGGTATTACTGCACTGACGGAGTCCCCGGTTGCATCAATTGTTTCTAGCCAGTCAGCAGAATTCGGTAGATCGACGGCTCGCTCGGCGTGACCCAGTTTTGTGAATAATTCAGATGGAATTTTCCATATTATTGAACTTGATTATTTTTTAGAATAATGTTCGAATTTCGAACATTACTCCCAAGGCCGAAATACTGCAGGCTATGATGTTGGAGCTCCAGTGTTGGCAATCTGTTACTTCTATTGTCCTATTTCCTAATTTCCTAATTCTAATTCGTGCGACACTCGATCGAGTGCCTTATTGGGCATGGTCATGAATGGGTGCTGACGTCCGGAGTTGGTCTCTCGTCTTATCGTTTCTTCTTTCTTCTTGCTCGACCGGGAGTATGCAGATTTTGGTTATAGGTCTTCTGATCTCTTTCCCATCTTTGCATCGTATCGTAGCTACTCTCACAAATCCGTCTATTCCTGGGTGACACTGCGTCACTCTTCCCAAGGGCCAATAGTTGGGATTAATGTTGTCCTGTTTGTAATGTTCGATATCTCCTATTTTCATGTTTTCTTTTTTATCCGTCCATTTGCTCCTTTGTTGCAATCTGGAGAGATATTCCGATGTCCATTTCTTCCAGAAGTCTTGTTTCATTTTTTGTATAAGCCTCCATCTATCTTGTAGGGTGATATTCTTTTCATTGACTTCTGTTTCAGGGATTGAATGTAGTGATCTTCCTATGAGAAAATGTCCAGGCGTCAGCACATCTAATTCTTGTGGATTTTCGGTGATTGGGATAAGAGGGCGAGAGTTGAGGCATGCTTCTATTTGTTCTCCCAATTTTTCTTCCATGTTGGTTGAAGGTTTCATGAAATCTCTGCTTTGAAGATTTTTTTTTTTTTGTTGATTTTCCGGAAGGCTAGTTCACGGGCTCGTAGTTGGCGCTAGAAGGCTTCTTCGCGGATTTGGGTGTTGGCTCTGGAGGGCTTCTGCTGGCGCTGGATTTGGCTCTGGAAGGCTTCCCCACAGGCGTTGTTGATTTAATTGATTTTAGGGTTGTTAATCCTTAGCTCTTATTTTTTCCAGTGGACTCGTTGTGTTCCCTGGCTTTTTTGAATTTTTTGATCCGGAAGGCTTGTTCACGGGCTCGGATTTGGCGCTGGATGGCTTCTTCACGGATGCTGGTGTTAGCTCTGGAGGGCTTCTGCTGGCGCTGGATTTGGCTCTGGAAGGCTTCCCCACAGGCGTTGATGATTTAATTGAGATTAGGGTCGTAAATCCTTAGCTCTTATTTTTTCCAGTGGACTCGGTGTGTTCCCTGGCCTTTTGAATTTTTGATCCGGAAGGCTTGTTCACGGGCTCGGATTTGGCGCTGGATGGCTTCTTCACGGATGCTGGTGCTGGCTCTGGAGGGCTTCTGCTGGCGCTGGATTTGGCTCTGGAAGACTTCCCCACAGGCGTTGATGTTTTGATCGAGATTAGGGTCGTAAATCCTTTCTCTCGATCCGGCCCGAAGGACCAAAAAATGTTGTTTCTTTGGTTGAAACAACACTTGCTTGAAGTTTTTAGGGCAACTGAACGACCAGACTCAGAACGTTCAAGGGAATGTCTTAACTCCACAGTTGCCCAAGAGGTATATTGATCAAACTGAAGATGAATGATGATTTTATTAATTACAGTCTAAGCTTATATACTAAATTGAATAATGACGATAGAAATAACATTGCCATATTTGGTATTACTGCACTGACGGAGTCCCCGGTTGCATCAATTGTTTCTAGCCAGTCAGCAGAATTCGGTAGATCGACGGCTCGCTCGGCGTGACCCAGTTTTGTGAATAATTCAGATGGAATTTTCCATATTATTGAACTTGATTATTTTTTAGAATAATGTTCGAATTTCGAACAATGAGAGAAAGTGGTTCACGTGTTCATTTCGTAAATTTTGATAATCTTAGATTCTGAATTTCTGGGATTGTTGAATAAATGGGGTAGGATTGAATAGAAACAAACTTTTTATCCTTTCAGAAGATAATGTGACAGCAGGAAAGTGGAAATAAATGAAGGAAAAATATTTACACTCAAGATAAAATTTGTAAATGTCTTTCAGTGAACTCCAAATTGTGATTCGTATTGATGTTTCGTGTTGAAATAGAAATTTTATCGGTATTAACAGAAAGATCCTGAAGAATAATAAAACTATCATGCAAAAGCTTGGCCTATATCCCATTGAAAACAAAACATGTATACACTGTAACGATACTTGATTGTTTTTCAATAAAAATCAAGCCTCGTTTTAAATATCCGTTTCCCTGAATTTTCCAGTTGAAACAATGCAACACCGTCTGATGGAAATTTCAGTTTCAATATAGTTATTCCGTTTCATTGTGGAAATATTTTTCAGAATCCTGATTAATAAATTCAAATTCCGTATAATTGAAATTTCCATCCTTAATCCGCCGTAAGAATCCAAAATAAAGAAAAAGTGTCTTTCTGCATTCGGCGTTGTTTTTCCGTCCACAAAAACACACCGAATTCAGTATAAAACAACGTGGATTGCAGATAACGACAGTTTCTTTTACCGATAAAGAGATAACCGCCACCGAGAATATTTCTTCTGGGGAGAATATTCGAGAATTCCGAATTTTGATCCTTGACCGTCCACATGTTGGAGAGTTAATAAATAGGACCGCACCACCAGACGAGAATTAATTCATTATTATTCATTCGGTAGTCATTCGTTATTAATTCATTATTATTCATTCGGTAGTCATTCGTTATTAATTCATTATTATTCATTCGGTAGTCATTCTGCGATTCTGTATTCTAGTCTTGATTCGGTAGTGATTCTTTTCTTGATTCCTTCGTGATTCTTTAATTTTTCCGCTTTAATTAAGTCTGTCTTCGTATTAGAGTTTTCCTTTGCTTTTCTTTATTTTTTTCTGCTAAGTGGTGGTGTGACCGTACCGGAACAAACTGTAAGTCTTTTCTTGATACCGCATACTTCGTGATTCAAAGTTGCATTCTTTTATTTGTTTAATTGTGTTAATCCTTGTTGTTAATCCCCCTGTTTAACGCAGACTTCTGTCGCCTGGTTCTCTGGTGAACCAAGACCAGTCGACGGAAATCTCGAAGTCTTTCTACTGGTAATGCTTGGCGTGTGACACCCAAGGTTGCCACAGAAAGACCACAGTAACCTATCCCGTCCTACCCCATTTGTGTTCCGTTTGGACTTCCCGTTTAACGCAGACTTCTGTCGCCTGGCTATCTGGTGACGGAAACCAATCGGCAGAAGTCTCGCAGTTTTCTACTGGTAATGCTTGGCGTGTGACACCCAAGGTTGCCACAGAAAGACCACAGTAACTTATACCGTACTGCCCCTGTTGTGTTCCGTGTAGATTTCCCGTTTACCGCAGACTTCTCTCGCCTGGCTATCTTGTGACAGAAACCAATCGGCAGAAGTCTCGAAGTTTTTCTACTGGTAATGCTTGGCGTGTACACCCAAGGTTGCCACGGAGAGACAACGATAAACTACCCCGTTATCCTGTAAATTGTTGCATTGTGTTTCACCTGTATCAACCCCGTCCCGTTAATTGAATAGTTTCAAATTCTGATTGGCCTGTACACTGAAAATCACTGGAAGTGCTCGGGATCAAACCCATTGCTAAATTAACCGATTACAGAGACTTGGATCTTTCTGAGACACCCGGTTGCTGTAAATTTTGTGTAAACCCCGTACATCCGTTATTGTCTCAGAAGGAATCAAAGTGACTGCTATTAATTGTTTGCTTTCTTTAATACCTGATAGTTTGACTGAATATAGTTGATTTGAATATTCTTTAGTTCATTGATTTCACTTTCTGATCACCGTGACAAGTTATTACATTTCTGTTTTCCTTATTTTTGAACTTGGTCATCAGCTGAATATATTTCTTGACAACTGTATAGTTCACTGTAATTTAGATTGTTGTAATAAATTCGGTTTTAAAGTACTTGTTATCGCTACCACCTTAGATAAACCCAACTCTGTCTCCGACTAGTAGGTACCTGGGTGGGTTTGCTATTTCTCCCTATTGAAAGAATAGCTGGCGCTCGAGATTAAATCCTTTTCCCGACCAAACCCGTTACAAAATTGGCGCCCGAGCAGGGACTCTTAAAACCGGGTTCAGTTTTGGAATAACTTCTTTTTTTATCTAACCGAGGAGAATAGTTTTGAACGGTGAACCATACAAACAATTTATTCAGCTGTTGACTTGCAAGAAATATTTTATCCGGCTTATATTTCTGAAATATAATTTATTTAGATCAGTTGAGTGAGCGATTTGCTGATTGCGTTAAGTTAACCTATCTTGAGTTATAATAGAACATCACTGGTAACCTATAAACAGAACCGAACAGTTAACCAGCTATTTCTGATAACCGCATAATATTGAATTGACTTATGAGTTTCACCGCTTATGATTTTCACACGCTTATGATTTTCACTTGAATAATAAAACTGACTGTGTTTTCTTTTCCCTTTCCCCATTTGATTTATTTGCTGGTTGACAAGTGTTCATTATAACTCTGATAGTTTATTGTGATTATAACCGCATTGGACTTGTTGTTTCTCTGATTACTTTATTTTATTTGAAACCGTTGATACACTGTTGGTTCATTATTCCCTTTGAATTAGGTGAGCTTGAACTGAAAATAGCTTCAGAAAGGTAAAACTGTAAGTGAACTTGAACCGAAATAATTTTCTTGGCTGTTAAAACCGATAGTGGACTTGGTCTGAAATATTTTGTTGACGGGTAACCTATTTCTTCGAACAAGTGTTAGGTTAACAGTGAGCTGTCAAGTGACCGATAAATAGTGAGTGATAGGATAATAGGTGCTTCCTCGATTGGACATTGATTATTAATCCGGGTTTCAGTGAATAGTGTTGAGTTAATTATTCATCCGGGCCTCAGTGAATTGTATTGAATTAATTATCCATCCGGACTTCAGTAAATTTTTGAATTGATTATTCATCCGGACTTCAGTGAATTTTATTGAGTTAATTGTTCATCCAGGCCTTATTGAATTTTGTTGAATTAATTATCCATCCGGACTTTAGTAAATTTTTTTTTTTTTGATTGATTATTCATCCGAGCTTCAGTGAATTTTATTGAGTTAGTTGTTCATCCGGGCTTTAGTGACAGTGATATTTAATCGGACTTAGTGATACTGAAACATTATAACCAGTGTTGAATTATTCCGTGTGTTAGCTTTGAACTTTAACTTTACATTATTTCATACCGGGCATCGAACTTATTGAGTGTGAGTTACTGGATCGTGAGTCGGGTGGCAAGATAGTTGAACTATATGTCATTGAGCATGGATGTGAACAGGCTGCTCAGTGATGAATTGACTTATGAACTAGAACTGAGAGGACAGTCAATACCAAGCACTGTGATGACAAAGCGGAGTCTACTACGACAAGTGTTACAGTCAGACATACCGCTACAGCCTTGCACATCAATGAACCCCACACTGGATATCGACATTTGCCAAAATAAACTCACCGATCTAGTGGAAGCACTTCAGAATTTCAATCACGCTAATGCGACTAACGAATTTTCGCGAATATTCACAAGATTAACACACATTCAGGGAAGACTGAATTTTATTGTCACTTCCGATGAAACGCAGTTACAACTGATCGAACAACTGAAGGCGACTACAACTAAGGCCTTGGAGACGCTGGAGCAACTGAGTAGTAGCAACACCCGTGGACAGCCATCCAGTCAGCAGGAACGGTCCCTCTTGGATGTGGAGGTTCCCAGTTCACCTGGGATGTCCCCGATCCAACCGGAAAGAGCTGAAACATCCCTGATTGATCTTGAAGATGGGGTCAATCTTCCGACAGCTGCTGATGTCTCACATACTGGTACACCTGTAAGGAATAAAACATTAGAACATGTCATGAACGAGACAAGGCGAACATGTACAGCATTACTGCGGCAGATACCGGCATTACCTGTCACCCAGTCACAGGACTGTGGGACAGCATCATCTGAAGATCGGACACCGAGAAGATGGATTAATTCTACCCGTAGAGTATCTTTTCCACACTTACCTGCATCTTGTGTGAGCTCTGGCAGGACCATGACCAGAGAGAGAGTACCATTAGAGCCGGAACCTCGACCGTCACCGGTGCCAACCATTCCTGTCCACAAATGGAATATTTCATTTGGTGGCACAGGTAGTGTGAGCGGCTTCATCGAGGAGGTGGAGAGATTGGCCGAATCTCGTAAGGTGCCCCTAGAACAAGTGTTCGAGTCAGTTTATGAACTACTGCGGAAGGATGCCAGGGATTGGTTCATCCCCAGGAGGGGTACATTCAAGAACTGGCAGGATTTCAAGGAGCAACTTAAGGAAGCATTTTTACCGGTGAACTATGAGGAGAACCTGTTGGAAGAAATAAAAAGGAGAACGCAGGGTCCTGATGAAAAGCTGCTGATGTACGTCACTCGAATGCAGAATTTGTTCCAGAAGCTAACATACAGTAGACCAACCGAAACGGAACAAATCCGAATCATCAGGCAGAGGCTGTTACCGACCCTACAACAGGCCTTAGCATTCCAGGAGACTAACACCTATGATGAGCTCCTGCGAAAAGGAAAGGTTTTCGAGTTAGTACAGTGGCAAATGAGCCAGTACACCAGGCCACCGTCGAAACCAGGTCTTCTTGACGAGCCCTACCTGACGTATCGTCCGTCCCAACAAAACCGACAACAGGCCAGTTTCTCCTTGGACACCGAAAACATCTCAGGAAACTCAGAACCACCAGTACCAGTAGGTCACAACAGACCACAAACACCGCCGTCACCGCTTAGAAACACCCAGCCAAGACCGGATCGACCAACGGCACGAGTCGACAAGCAAAATACAGGTGCACCTAACCGAGCTCCATCACCTACACCAACACGACGATCAAACCAACAAGGAGACCGACAGGAAACACAAGGAAACCGGACTGACCCACCGACAAGGAAAGTATCTTTCCAAACACAGTGTTTCCGATGTGGTGAATACGGCCACATGCGGCGAGAATGTCGAGGACGACCGAGGTTGTTCTGTTCTCGTTGCCAGAAGAAAAACATTCTCTCACGAGATTGTCCCTGCCGTCCGGAAAACTAGACGGAGGTATGGAGAAGGAGTCGACCATATCTCCCAACACACTGACTCCCATGACATCGACTGCCTGGAATGATAACCGACCGCTTGTCGAAGTTAAGATAGCCGGAGAGCACTACAAAGCATTAATTGACACTGGAGCCACGAAGAGTTTCGTAAGTCGGAAAGTGGCAAAACAATGTGAAAGCAAGGGAATCACCGGACAACATGTTGAGAATGGTTTCGTGGTGGTCGCAAATGGTCAACCCACGACAACACCCAAACTCTACACTACCGCCGTCCACCTGGCTGATTATTCCTTGACCGACATTAATTTTTTGTTGGTGCCTGATTTACCAGTAGACCTCATACTAGGAATGGACGTACTAGGAAGGTTCAATTTTTCCATTAACCTCAGTACCGCCGACTGTTACCTGGAAGGTCGACTGATTGCCAAACCAACACCGGAAATTGGAAAAGCTGTTGAGGTACAGGGCCGGAGAAAATCCCTGAATAAACTTGCTGACAGTCTGTCCCGGAATCCCTTACCGTCCGTAGGTTCCGTATACCTGGCCAAAGTGGAAATTCACTGCCGATGGTACAACAGGAAACTACAGGAGGTTCAGAAGGACCCAGGAAATTTCCCAGATTATGCCATAATCGATGGGAAACTGTTCCGACATTTTTGGGATGCATCAGACTTCACGGAAATTGGAACTGGACAACCCTGGAAATTATGCGTACCCACCGAACAGCGTTCCGAAGTACTGAAGGAGAATCATGATTCGGAACTAGCCGGACATATGGGGATCGCCAAGACAAGTTCCAGGATTGCCCGGAATTACTACTGGCCTGGTATGTTCCGAGACATTGCGAAATATGTTAGAAACTGCACTTCGTGCCAACGCTACAAAGTTTCGCAACAGAAAACTGCTGGGAAGATGCAACCACACAGGATGGCAGATGCACCATTCAGGGAAGTATCTACAGATATCGTCGGACCGTTACCCCGAAGTAAAAAAGGTAATTCTTACATTGTGGTCATGCAAGATCGCTTCACGAAGTGGATCGAGTGCCGCCCGTTGCGAAAAGCTACAGCCAAAACCGTTTATTTTGCGTTATACGAACAAGTCATCCTGAAATATGGATGTCCGTCCGTTGTTATCTCCGATAATGGAGTACAGTATGATAGTAAATTATTTAAAAACAGCCTTCAGGAACTGAATATAGCTCACAGATTTACCCCACCGTACTCGCCACAGTGTAATCCGGTAGAAAGAGCGAATCGAACACTAAAAACTATGATTGCACAATTTTGCGAAACCGATCAGAGAAACTGGGATGAAAAGTTAGGGGAATTAGTTTTTGCTATTAACACCGCTAAACAAGAGTCTACCGGGTTTACTCCGGCTTTTCTGAATTTTGGTAGGGAACTAAAAGTCCCTAGGGCGATTTATTCGACAAAACCCCAAAATGAGGAAAACAGTAACCCAACCGAAGTAAATAGAGACATGACTCACCGTACAGAACAAATCCGGCACCTACAGGAAGCACATGAGTTTGTGCAAGCTCGCTTGTACAGGGCTTTTGAACAGCAGGCTCATCATTACAACCTACGCCGTAGAGAAGTTCGCTTCCATGTAGGTGACAAAGTTCTCCGTCGCACAAATCCGTTATCATCCGCTGTCGACAGTTTCGCAGCTAAACTGGCTGCAAAGTTCGCCGGACCGTATACCGTTATTGAGGTAGTCTCTCCTGTAGTGTATGATCTGAAAGATGAACAGGGTAAGAAGGTTACCAACATCCATATTAAAGATTTAAAACCATTTCACTCAGGATAGAGATATTTTTACTGTTCACCCGTTAATTGAACATGATCCCCAGTCATGTGAAATTTTGTTTTATTACCGTTCCGTTAACCATCACACCGGTGATTTGACAAACCCTTTGTCAATATCCTGACAGCAACCGTCACCGTATAAGATTTCATATCCTATTCAGTTCACCGAACAAATCAGTATCTACCATGTCATCTAACTAGAAACAATACTTTCTTTCTACATTTTGTTCAGTGGATTGAATGGATTCATGATACCGTTCAAGCTTTGCAATTACAATTGGAAAACATTATCAAATGGTCAAATTCATCTAGATATAGCCAATCCGTTCAGCAACGCCGACATGTCAAAACGATATAAATTGTCATCTGTCTGTGTTTCTGAAAGGTACATCCTGTAGACAGAGCAAAGCACAGCTTGAAATCCGTTACATAAATTATTCTGTGAATTCACAAGGTTCCGAGACAACCCGTTGCTTTAAATATTGTATTCAGAATATTTAAGATGAATAACGATTAACAAATACTAACCGTACTACCTTAAAACTGGATAAATAGTCTGAATTGTATCTAGTTCTCTACTACTGTTTTCCTGTGTAACTTTTTCTATGAAATTGTAACACCGATACAGGTGAAAGTGCATATCCGTGATCTGTTCAATTTAATTCTACCCAAGAAAACTGGAAAAAGCTCTGTATACTGTCAATGTTCTACTGTTAAAACATAACCTATGTGGCAATTAAGTCTGTTCTAGGATATCAATTACTCCAACAAGATTTAACTGAAAGTTCAGCTGTTAACCTACCTAGCGGGGACTGTCGGATCAGAGAGCCTCCACCATTCCTCCGTCAAGGATTACGTTCCAACTCCGAACAAGATTCTGGCACACAGTGAATGTCCACATCCACCTCCAGTGTTTTGAGAGGGTCCAACTCACCTCCAACAACGAGTGATTTCAAGCTTGGGTACATTTCCACCTACAACGAGAACACAAGTTAGTGAATGGTTCTTCCCACTTGAAGTACTAATCGAAAGGACTTTTGTTTGATGAAGGGGATATTCGAAACTCACCTGCTTGACCCGTCTTCGTAGTCAAATGATACACCGAACCAACATCCAAGGAAACAGTGCCAACAAGTGGTCGACGTTGAAGATGCCTCATCAGCCCATTTCATCGTGAATGATAGTTCTCTAAAATCCAACCGTTAATATGAAATGGAACAATCGATTTGGAGTACTCACCGTTTTATGTTGCCGTCGATTTCATTTCCCGATTCTGGAGTAATTTCATTCCACTAAAAGCACGTTGTTTCTGACAGATACCACCGAACCAACGACAGTCATAGAGTGCCACGGAATAGGTTATGTCAAACGTCTACCGACAATCGGATCAAAGATCACACGCACTTCGGTCCATAGCTAGGGACGACACCGATCACGGAGCATAACGCAGAGCGCAGAGTATGGATCATGGATCATGGATAGGAGGGAACCACTATACATGGAAGGAGCGCCTACCGGACGATTACTGAACTACACCTGTGAGCAGATCCGGATATCACTTCTATTGTACTGTTTAGATAAGGATGAGAACTCTGTAAGGGTGAGATAGCGAGCACTTAACCGATTTGAATTTCCGATTAATTTTTTTTTTTTTTTTGATGGGCCAGTTACCCCTTATTAAATTGAACTTGTGTCTTCAACGCAACTTCAATTTTTCCCAGGGGAGGGGGATGTAACGATACTTGATTGTTTTTCAATAAAAATCAAGCCTCGTTTTAAATATCCGTTTCCCTGAATTTTCCAGTTGAAACAATGCAACACCGTCTGATGGAAATTTCAGTTTCAATATAGTTATTCCGTTTCATTGTGGAAATATTTTTCAGAATCCTGATTAATAAATTCAAATTCCGTATAATTGAAATTTCCATCCTTAATCCGCCGTAAGAATCCAAAATAAAGAAAAAGTGTCTTTCTGCATTCGGCGTTGTTTTTCCGTCCACAAAAACACACCGAATTCAGTATAAAACAACGTGGATTGCAGATAACGACAGTTTCTTTTACCGATAAAGAGATAACCGCCACCGAGAATATTTCTTCTGGGGAGAATATTCGAGAATTCCGAATTTTGATCACGTGACCGTCCACATGTTGGAGAGTTAATAAATAGGACCGCACCACCAGACGAGAATTAATTCATTATTATTCATTCGGTAGTCTTTCGTTATTAATTCATTATTATTCATTCGGTAGTCATTCGTTATTAATTCATTATTATTCATTCGGTAGTCATTCTGCGATTCTGTATTCTAGTCTTGATTCGGTAGTGATTCTTTTCTTGATTCCTTCGTGATTCTTTAATTTTTCCGCTTTAATTAAGTCTGTCTTCGTATTAGAGTTTTCCTTTGCTTTTCTTTATTTTTTTCTGCTAAGTGGTGGTGTGACCGTACCGGAACAAACTGTAAGTCTTTTCTTGATACCGCATACTTCGTGATTCAAAGTTGCATTCTTTTATTTGTTTAATTGTGTTAATCCTTGTTGTTAATCCCCCTGTTTAACGCAGACTTCTGTCGCCTGGTTCTCTGGTGAACCAAGACCAGTCGACGGAAATCTCGAAGTCTTTCTACTGGTAATGCTTGGCGTGTGACACCCAAGGTTGCCACAGAAAGACCACAGTAACCTATCCCGTCCTACCCCATTTGTGTTCCGTTTGGACTTCCCGTTTAACGCAGACTTCTGTCGCCTGGCTATCTGGTGACGGAAACCAATCGGCAGAAGTCTCGCAGTTTTCTACTGGTAATGCTTGGCGTGTGACACCCAAGGTTGCCACAGAAAGACCACAGTAACTTATACCGTACTGCCCCTGTTGTGTTCCGTGTAGATTTCCCGTTTACCGCAGACTTCTCTCGCCTGGCTATCTTGTGACAGAAACCAATCGGCAGAAGTCTCGAAGTTTTTCTACTGGTAATGCTTGGCGTGTACACCCAAGGTTGCCACGGAGAGACAACGATAAACTACCCCGTTATCCTGTAAATTGTTGCATTGTGTTTCACCTGTATCAACCCCGTCCCGTTAATTGAATAGTTTCAAATTCTGATTGGCCTGTACACTGAAAATCACTGGAAGTGCTCGGGATCAAACCCATTGCTAAATTAACCGATTACAGAGACTTGGATCTTTCTGAGACACCCGGTTGCTGTAAATTTTGTGTAAACCCCGTACATCCGTTATTGTCTCAGAAGGAATCAAAGTGACTGCTATTAATTGTTTGCTTTCTTTAATACCTGATAGTTTGACTGAATATAGTTGATTTGAATATTCTTTAGTTCATTGATTTCACTTTCTGATCACCGTGACAAGTTATTACATTTCTGTTTTCCTTATTTTTGAACTTGGTCATCAGCTGAATATATTTCTTGACAACTGTATAGTTCACTGTAATTTAGATTGTTGTAATAAATTCGGTTTTAAAGTACTTGTTATCGCTACCACCTTAGATAAACCCAACTCTGTCTCCGACTAGTAGGTACCTGGGTGGGTTTGCTATTTCTCCCTATTGAAAGAATAGCTGGCGCTCGAGATTAAATCCTTTTCCCGACCAAACCCGTTACAACACTGAGATTGTATGGAAAAAAACAGACTATATACAGGGTTGGGCATAAGCCTGGAATGAGATTTATATTTCTTCAAGATGAAAACTCAAAATGAAAACACTGAACTCCGTGAATTGATTTTTCATTTACCTCATTTTCTGTCAATTAATAGTTTCTCAACCAATTCCTCAACATCAATATACCGAAACACGTGAATTGAGTTCTAATTGCACCTACTTATTTTGGGAAATAAAATTGAAAATTTTTCTTCAACCCCTAAGTGGCAACCCTGTCCAATATACGGTTTTCAATTGGGATCATATGGGCTTGTTGGAGAGCTTTGGAAAATGGAATCCTACCATAATCTTCGTTTTTTTATGTTCGTATTTATCATTGGAAACTCAGAATTCAATTGAGAAAAAATATATCAATGTTTAATTTGAAAGAAAATAAATATTTTGGTGTGATTCCGTGTTTTCATTTGAAGATATTGGTTGAAGAAATAGATATCGATTTTATTTCAGACTGTATCCTGTTTATCCAATTATCTAATAAATAATGTTCATTATATTTTTATTGCAGGTACAGAAACTAAATTTGCTGGTTCCAGTTGTAATGACCTAGTGACAGTCGACAGTAGCGGTTCAACAATCATCAGTGGCCATTTCGATAAGAGTATACGTTTCTGGGATACTAGAGGTGAAGCTTGTTCCAATAGTATAATATTTAACGGAAAAGTAACTTCCCTGGACTTGACGAGAGGTGAGTGATATATTTTCTTCAGTTTCTTGCATGGAAAGAAGGAAAATAAATGGTTTTTCATTATTTTAAAGCAGGATTCCGAACACAAATCTGAATTTTTCGAAGTTGTTTTTTAAAATAAGATTGGTAAAATACCTCTCAAACTACCAGATATATTAGGTGAAATGATGGAGTTTATCTGTACTTTCTTCACTGTCTTTTGTGAGTTAATAGGACATTTTCCATGAAATTGTTGACTTGAATTCATCATTATAGCCTCAATGAATGGCATACTGAATTTATACGCAAGAGCAGGCTCAAAAGTGAATCTTCTCGATCGAGGGAAGTCATAAGAGGAAATCAATGAAAAAATTCGGCGAAATTTTCCGGCTTCTGATTTGGTTTTTCACGTGTGAGTGGTCGCGTATTTTTTCGTTTCTTTTCCTCTCAGGGATAGCAGGGGAGAGAATTTCCGCTACCCCCGAGGGTATTGCCGAAATTTACATTTACAATTAGCCCGGCTGATTCAATCTTGAAATTGGATCTGAACGGTTAATTTAGCGATTCGTCCTGTATCGGGCGCAAACAGAGACGGTTCATTAATGCTTACTCCGTGATTTTTCCGATATCATTTCCCGAAGGAGAGATAACTCGGCGCCATTTTGTTTCGTTGCTGTGTCGTTCGAAGTTACGATTTACGGCTTAAAATTGGTAAAAAAGTACTTTTACATTGAACTAAAGTAGAACCTGCAGAATGATTATGAAAAAAGAAAGATGATTTGAAGTACTCTCGTTAGAGATAAAAAACAAAATATCAAATAAAAACAG
Source organism: Coccinella septempunctata (assembly GCF_907165205.1). Lineage (NCBI taxonomy): Eukaryota > Metazoa > Arthropoda > Insecta > Coleoptera > Coccinellidae > Coccinella > Coccinella septempunctata. Next base: position 23,363,781 of record NC_058196.1, read on the forward strand.
GAATGAATATTAACCAACGAACTGAAAGATATAAAAAGCAATTACAACTTCAGACACAAATGAAAATATTAACTGAACCAATAGAAAACATATTCCAAACACAAACATAAACTTTTGAAGAATCCTTGATTAACGATAAAATGAAAACAATTTACACTAAAATGATGATTGTTGCCTTAGATATATAAAATTCGCGGTATATTTCGATAAATAAAACCATATTTGACTATGGATTTCAATCAATTTTTTTTCTCCTGACCATTATACCTTCCAAAAGAATATATATATATATATATATATATATATATATATATATATATATATATATATATATATATATGAATATTATTATTTTGTTTTCTTTCATGAAAACGTTTTCACGTTTGTTCCTCAAGAGGGATCTACACCGTTTCAGTGGTCAGTTCAAAACCGAACAGAAAATAGAAATGTTTTTTCATTAACGAACAATTGTTCTTTCATGTTATTCGCTTTCCGAGGTGAAATGATTTTTTCAATGAATTTCCTCATAAAAATTTTTTTCGAGAAGTCTCGCCATTGGCTACAATTCTAAACCTGCTGAAATAGCCTTGACGGCTAATACGGATGACGGATCCCGTGGTATAAACTCCTCTCAACGTCAACAATGAACTTGGCGTTGCTGTTAAAGATGGTTTTTCATGGGGTTTTCGTGGCACTTTATTTTCTATATGGATGAAATGGTTAGGTTAGATTAGGTTATTTTATGTAGGGTTAGAAATTATCACATTTTTCATTTAGTCTGAGGTCAAACACTTCAGGTGTGATCGATGTTTCTGAAGTGTTATTGAGAACATGCCTTTTTCGTATTAATCGATGATTTTCGTTTGATTTGATGGTTTGGTTCGAATTGATTTACCAGTTTTCAAGGAATATATCTCATACTTTGTCGAACCGTTTATTCAAATTCCTACCGGAAGTAGAGAACTATAATTTGCAATTTGCATCAAATGAAACTTAAGTGCCATTTTTAAAACTCAACTTTCCTCCACTTGTATTCAACTAATCAAAAGTCGACTTGCGTAATTTGAAATGGAAATTGACATTTTCGAGCATTTTTCTACAAAATAATGAATACCGAAGATATAAGTCTTGTATATTTCTTTTTACCCACTCTGCATCATCGAATCATTTTTTATTTTTACCCACTCTGCTTTGTATTATCCCCACCCTGATCGTCAAAATTTAATCACGTCATAACAGACCCTATCGATACGGAAACGCGGCATGATAACAGAACGAAAATAAAAAAAACACAGCACGAAAGAATACAGGAACGAGCTAATTGTGAATGTAAATTCCCCCTAATGCTGAGAAAACTTTGCCGCTCCAGAGCGACCGCATAAAATCGCCATTATTGGAGAGCTCATTGTCTGTGTTTGGAAGAGAGGAGAAGGAAGTGCTTCCAGATTCTGAATCTAATGCAAACCAATTATGTAAATATTGTCACCTGATAAAATAAATCCCTTCAGAATTCCTCGGAGAACGGTCTTCGAATGGTGAAGTATTGTATAGGGAGCGTTCGAAAAAAGATACTTCCTCGTCATAAAAGAGATAGGGTGAGAAAATTCAAGCGCGTATTCTCGACGGCTGCATAGATACAACATGAAGATTTATGTCACATCAGTTACGTTAGGAGCATTGTCATCAATGGTAATTTGAAGCGAATGGGATGGTGCTCAAAACTGATGTCACTAGAGTTGATTGGCCTGGAGGGAAGAGTAACTGGAAGTTTTCTATACAGGGTGGCCATTTGAAAACGAAACAGACGAGATTACAGACGAAATAAATTTTTTCGATAGAAATGCTCGGACAGATCGATTTCTGTTTCGAGGGGGACAACTTAAGATGTAGGTTACGGACGCATAGCGCTTCAACCCTTGCTACTACAACCCTCACCCCCAATTTTTGAATAGGGAAGTTGGGGTGAGTGATACCTCATTTGAAAGGTATTTTTATACTGATTTCAGCACAGTAATTGTTTTTTCATGTTATGCATTAGTTCTCGAAATATTCTTAACTAAGTATTTGAAAATGAAGTGGTGTTTTCATGGCACTTGTAGTGTTTTTTTTTTGTGAAAAATCGACATTTTGAGCTTCAAAACAACCACGACTGTGGCTTCCTTCCTCCAATCCACTGACATAGAAACCTTCAATCAAGATGTCGAACAAACAAAGCGTATTGTGAAGGAGCTCAATCTTGCTGAAACTTAATCTAAATTATCTTCGATATAATTTGCAGTATTTCCAATAACATGCGGTAACACTTGATCGATAGAAATCTCCAAAAAGTCCAAATACGTACATATCTCTAATCAGATTACCAGGTAAAAAAATCAAATCATTAATGATGCCACAGAAATATTCCAGTCCCAATTCGTGAAACGATTTCCGACTTAATTATGAAGTGTTTTCTCAGTTGGCTTCAATAATGTTTCCATTTTGTTGATTAACTGAGAAAACACTTCATAATTAAGTCGGAAATCGTTTCACGAATTGGGACTAGAATATTTCTGTGGCATCATTAATGATTTGATTTTCTTACCTGGTAATCTGATTAGAGATATGTACGTATCTGGACTTTTTGGAGATTTCTATCGATCAAGTGTTACCGCATGTTATTCGAAATACTGCAAATTATATCGAAGATAATTTAGATTAAGTTTCAGCAAGATTGAGCTCCTTCACAATACGCTTTGTTTGTTCGACATCTTGATTGAAGATTTCTATGTCAGTGGATTGGAGGAAGGAAGCCACAGTCGTGGTTGTTTTGAAGCTCAAAATGTCGATTTTTCACAAAAAAAAAACACTACAAGTGCCATGAAAACACCACTTCATTTTCAAATACTTAGTTAAGAATATTTCGAGAACTAATGCATAACATGAAAAAACAATTACTGTGCTGAAATCAGTATAAAAATACCTTTCAAATGAGGTATCACTCACCCCAACTTCCCTATTCAAAAATTGGGGGTGAGGGTTGTAGTAGCAAGGGTTGAAGCGCTATGCGTCCGTAACCTACATCTTAAGTTGTCCCCCTCGAAACAGAAATCGACCTGTCCGAGCATTTCTATCGAAAAAATTTATTTCGTCTGTAATCTCGTCTGTTTCGTTTTCAATGGCCCACTCTGTATAAGAATACTCAGATAAGCAAGATGCAATTCAGGTGTGGTAATCTAGCGAGCTAGAGAGAGATAGCCTGAGGTTTAATCTTCATTCATTCGAGTTTTTGATTGTTTATAAGTTGAAAAATTACATATTCGATTAAATATTTCTCTCTTTAGAAACTTTTCGCGAGTAGAAGGAACCAGGTTCAGTTCCATCAATACCATAACTGAATTTCAATCAGTCTCTTCGAAATTCTAGGACCAACTTCGATTTGTTTCATTATTTCCGCGACCCCCCTCCCCCCACCACCGTCGTCGTGCCTGGGCCCTTTCCGCAGCACAACAATTGAATTATTCAAACAAATCGAAGCCATTACCATTCCTAGCTTTGTCTCCTCATTAACACCTTGCTCGCTGCATTAAGTCGCTGCGAATCTAATTGTGACGCCTCTAGGTGATTTATAGGCCGTTCTACTCTGTTTGCATTAATTAGGCATCGAAAGCGTTCGCCTTATCGGTCATGTCTTCAACACCCCCTGCTCTGGTGTCGTAATCGCTGAATAATGTCCCTGCTCGTGTTTTTTCAGAGAGCGGTTGGTCGAGCGGGTCAGATGGTTGCTGTGATGGCCGCTTAATGTTGAATATACACAGACACACACAGACTGTGATAGAATAACCCAGTATTTCACAGAAACAAGAACCAGGAACTGAAAAAGTTGACTTTCCTTTGTGGCTACTGAAATATGGCACCATTCTCTGCAGTCTTGTTAATAGTTTCAATAGTGACACCGTTTAATTTTCGACAACAGTATGTTACCCATCTTCAATCGTACTAAGCGACATGGAGAAAAAAACTCCACTATTTTAATTTATGAGATAAATGTGAAAAATCAGTTCTCTTTTTTTTTCAGATGCCAAATATTTGCTGTGTTGTGTGAGAGATGATACCCTCAAACTTCTGGACCTCAGGATGAATCAAATCGTGAATTCCTTCAGGTAAGAGTGTTACTTAATGATTTTTCAGCATAAATCGAAATTTATGTTCAGTCGTTCAGTGACTATGCGATTGCCAATTTCACATTGATGTTTTTCTCCAGCCACTTAAAAGGTTTTCAACTAAGTGGCTGTACAAAAAAACATCATTAGATAATTGGTTGGTCTTAGTGCCAGTGAAGGGGTGAAGTCTTTTTCACCTACACTCTATAAATTGAATGTTCAATTCAAAGTTCCGATTATTTTCGCACAGAAAAGTAATGGCCAGTTTCATAATGAAATTTGAAGTCGCTTCCTTTAGTTTCATTTTTACTAGGGTTAAAGGAAGCTTTAAAATTAATTAAGTTCGATTATGAAACCTATGTACCTTAGAACGTAGATACATGGAATGGAAAATAAATATTCTGAAGACTGGAGTAAGATAGTTGCTTAGTGTCACCAATCACAATTGAGACAGTTGACTCGGACATCATTGTCACATCAACTATGTGAATTTTTCAATATAACGCCACTGCCTTAGTGTCGCGCTAGACAGAGAAACACCGAATTTGTGTAGGGGAGAGTTCCTTTGAATTGGACAGCCCATGAACCTGACGCTACAGTTTTCTACTACACTCGATAGTAATTTAGCATCCTTTACGTAAATCCCATTTTCGCAACAAGGCGCGAGCCACAGGGTCAGCCATTTTCCAAGAGATCTCGATCGATGTTGGGAAAATGGGATTTACGTAAAGGATGCTAAATTACTATCGAGTGTAGTAGAAAACTGTAGCATCCGGTTCATGGGCTGTCCAATTCAAAGGAACTCTCCCCTACTACAAACAATCCATTCGTTACATGAATGTCCATTCCATGTGTCTATATTCTAAGGTACACACCGAAAGTATGGAGGTTACGTTTTACTCACTACGTATATGGAATAAGAAGGTAAAAATTTACAAACAATGCGAATGCCAAATTGTTCGAACACTATACAGGGTGAGTGTCTGACTAGTACAAATATTTTAACATTAATTTCTTGAGATCGAAAGAGACACTTTTTTACATATCCTTTTTTTTCGATTGGGCCCTGATAAAAAGATATAGCCATTTTAAGTTTTCATAATGACCTGTGCCTTCCCTGAAAAAAAAATAACTTTCAGAATAACTGACTGACAGCGGGTTTCAAAAATTTTTGATTGCCCGATCAACGATTTGACAGTTACTCGATTTCTGAAACCAAAACACTGAAACCTTTTCATTTCTGAATATATTGGAGAATTAGCAATCGAGAATAATTGAATGGACGCATGAACATCATAATTTGATGCTATAATGATATTCTGAATGATCATGACTGAATTATCGATTGAAAACAAATTGACGTCTATTCGTCAATCAAGCGTTGATTCCCCGATCAAGCTTTATGAAACCCGCGGTGAATCTGTCACACCACAGATTTATGGATCTTTTAAACAGAGATGTATTCCACCAAAGTACCCAATTCTTCGAATTTCGCAGATATAACAACTGTTTCACAAAAAGACTCAAAAACAAAACTATCGGTGCCATCAAACCTATAATTTCTTAGGGCTACTTGCGACTCTGTGCCCTCCTGTAACTGAAGAGACCCAACCGTGTCCTAGAGATCCTTCCACACTCCGGGCATGCATAGTCAACCAAATCTGGCCGCCGCTGTATTCTTCTCGAGTCTCCATTATAACTGTGGACCAAAGACCTCCTCTGTGATCTGTCAAAGGCTATTTGTTCCCACTTATGATTGGCATTAACTGATTATAGGGATTGATGCAGTCTATCCTTAGACCGCTTATACCTACTCTCCTCCTGGTTTCCGAGCTCCCTCTGTGAATTAGCCATACAGAGCTATTTTGGGGAGTCTTGTATATTTCATCCTCAAAATGTGGCCGCTCCATCTGAGTCGGGCGCTTGTTATATGAGTCTCAATTGTTGTACAACTCGCGCGTTGCAAGACTTGCATTCGAAACTTTGTGGAACCATCTGATGTGCATTATCTGTCTTAGATGACGTTGTTGCGTTTGTTCAAGCTGTTTAATATGTCGTCTGTAGGGCGTCCAGCTTTCGCTTCCGTAAAAAAGCGTTGGGAGGACGACTGCTTTGTAAACAGCTGTCTTTGTCTTTAGATTGAGGTCGTGATTTTGCGACACTCTATCCTCTAGCTTCCAGAATGCACATATTGCCTAATTGATATGGCTGTGTGTTTCCGTGTCCAGGTTAGCCATTTATGAAGCTTCCCAACTATTTGAACTGCTCGACCTGTTTCAGAGTTTTATCCTCCAGGCTGATATCTGTTTTAAGGCTTTCTGGCTGACTTGCCAAGATTTTGGTTTTGTCAATATTAAGTCTAAGGCCTAAAGCTTCGTATATATATTTATAGGTGTCCAATATCATCTGTAGATCCTCTGAGCTGCTAGCGACAAGTGCGCAGTGGTCTGCATATGGAAGTTCCGTGATAAACTTTGTAGGGGCTTTTGCTCTAAGGCGATTTAGGTTAAACAGGCCTGCATCAAATCTGAATCTTATTCCAACACCCCTTACAGGTGTCAAAGACTCACCCTGTATATGGCGGAATGGTCGTGGATGCCTGTTATCTAGCGAAATATAAACTGAAAGACGCGACCCCAGCTCATTTCACCCCGAACGCGCGTAACCGATACCTACACGCATTAGAAAAAAGAACATAAACGTCCAAAATCAAGATAAATTACCCGCGATAAAAACGACGCCTCGATATCGCTTATATCGCCCGGGCCGACGTATCCCAACAACGCCCGCTCAAAGGACCTGTTGGCCCCGCCACTTAACCCACTTCTTCCTTTCCGGCAGGAAGAGGGGGCAAAAAAAATGACCGAGTGTTTAACGCGTTAAGTACGCAGGAAAATGAGCGAGCCCCCGCATGATTTATCGGTGGTTTGACGGCCGGGTGGGCCGGCCGTGCCAGTTTGGCGAAAGTTCGACGATTATGGGACTTCGCACTTTGGAGAATGGGTCCATAAACTTGCGGAAATTCGTCGCTGATTTATGCGTTGTATTTTTCGGTTGGCGGGCTTGAGATTATGGGCAGACAGCGGGGAGATGCCGCCTGCATCTACCCCTATCGATTTCAGGGTAGATTTCGCCATTCTTGGGCATCTAATAAAGAATAGAGTGGTGCAAATGCAAATCTCGATTATGGAAATAATTTACGAGACCAAATTCTGATCGGAATCAGAGTTTATACAAAAGAAATTGCATAAGCAACGATCTGAATTCGATGTTAACTTAGTACCGCATAACTCAACCAACGATTATTTTTTGATATAGGAAAAGCTGATCTCTAAAAAGAGATCACTTCTCCTGAGGGGGTAGTGTGAAGCAGAGATTATAGAGTAGAAAGATAGGAAACGCCCTCAGTCTCTAGTACTGAACTACACTATGGTCAGTGAAAACACATTTAACAATGGGATGGCGCTGAAAACGTACTGTCAATACAGAAAAACTGTTTGATTACAGTTTTCTGTTTTATAATTGAAGGGCGCGAAATTCGAATATTTTTCCTTGTATTGAATGTCAGTATCGACTTTGTTGAGACCAGAAAAAAACATCCAGGGCGACGAAACAAATTCATGGTTTTGTTTTGTGACCAGGATGTTAGTTTTCACCTGAAAATTGTTAGGCATCAATTGATATCAATGAAATACTCTGTCGGGTGTGTTATATTTTTATTGATGAGATGAGATGGCGCTGAAAACGTACTGTCGGGTGTGTTATATTTTTATTCTTCATTTATAAAAAATTCACAAAAATTTGAAATTATGGACAACAAATAGAGCTTCGACTAGGACACAAAAACATACGGTAATCTGCTATATGTCAAAGGTGTTATTTTCTGTGTAATACGTTATTTACTTAATAAACTTAGTTGAATTTGTACAATTTTGATCAGAAATTAATATCAATCAATACTCAATATACCATCATAGCATTAACATTTCAGTTACTTACATATTATTTATAGAATTTTCAGAACCACAATTGAAAAAAAACCTTACGGAGGTATACAAAACCAAAATGTTAGCCCATCGATATAGCTTATTCATGCTTTTTATTGTTTCTTTATGATATGGTCTCTTTATGACACAATATTCAAATTGATTAATGAATGAACAAGACACTCTCAGCAGATTTCATAAAACTTTGGCTTTCCAATCAACAATTTGACAGTCACTTGATTCCCAAATCGAAATCAATAAAACCTTTGCATTTCTGAATACATTGAAGGAGTAGCAATTGAAGATCATTAAATGGACGTACTAAGGTCATAAATTCTCCTAAATAGGCCGTTCATGCAAGGGATGCTTGCATACAACAATTCACGTGGATGAACAGTTCTCAATTGACTTTCAGTAAAATGTTCATTGCACCTGGTGTAGTTAGTAGTGTCCGCAGGCCCTGAAAATTTTATCCACTTTGGAGCACTGAAAATAAAAATCAATTAATGACCGAGTCACATGTTACAGTTTTAATACTTACATTTCCATTGTCCTTAGCAAAGTAAAAAACCTTATTTCGAAAAATCCATTTATTTGATCCACCATTCAATCAGTTTAAAACGATATTTTGGGGTTTTCACCAAGAAATTAGCCAGAAAAATTCAAAATTCAGCAACTAGAAGGAGCTGCACCTATAAACCAAAAATGGTACGGGAATCAGAACATTCAAAACCTCTTTGATCAAAATGTTCATCTGAAATCTTACGAAACTGCATGTAAGACCCTCAAATTAATGTTTTAGCTAGTGTTACGGTCTTAGTAACAGTAACACATTTGAAACACGAGATGGCGCTCACATCACTTTAGTCGTACAATGACTCTATCAAACACAGTAGCGACAAACTGTGGATATGGCGGCTTTGAAGTACAGATTTCAATGCTATGATCTCTAATTCGGAATGCGGATTGGCTCACGTCACGTCATGTGACCAAATCCGCCATATTCTTGCTAAAACGATGAAAAACGAGACCACAATTGTCGCCACTGTGTTTGATATATATTTAGTCGCTTAGTTTTCCATCTCTATAATCTTTGGTGTGGAGTTTCTTTCTTCATTCAGAATAATCTTTTAACTTGAATTTATCTTGTAGGCGAAAATTATGTTATGCATTTTCGCTGATATAGAATGTCCATTCATTTTTATTTCGGTCAGTTTTCTGGTTCCTGAGAATCAAAATTGCTTTTCAAGTGCCATCTTTAGGATTGCTATCTAAGCAGGGGTTACTTAAAAAAAAATTATGAAAGACCAAGGTTACATTAATTTACATCCTGTGTATCGATGGACAAATTATAAAAGTGCTGATTCTACCCTCACCAGATAAGAGAAAAAGCTTCGAATGGCAAAAGAAACGGCGAAGCAAGAAGCTGAACGTCAGAGTTAACATGGACAAAAACCTCTAGTGGCAATTAAAGTACTGCAGAAAATTCTTGAACCTCGCAAAAAGCCAGATTTATGTCTCCGTTGAAAAATGAACGAACGCGACGCAAAAACTAAGCCCGACTTTATGAAAGCGTCTAGCGGGATAATTACAAACAGGAAACAATAATGCCCTCTCCCGGAATTTTATCAAGAGGGAGACAAACACGTCGGTCGCTTGATGGGAACATTTGTCTGGATTTGCGGGCGCAGAGGCCGGATCCAGATTAATGTTTCTCTCAAACTGCGGCCACTATTTGTTTTATTCAGATGAAATTCAGATAAACTCGATTGAATTCCTGGAGGTGATCCGTTTCGGTCTTGATGCAACGTCTGGGGGGTAGTTTTTTCTTCTTCTGATTGCTACGGTCATATTTCAAAAACGTCCCGGTCGAATTCTTGCTGAAATCGGGTGATAAATTATCTTATTCGGTCGGATTTCACGAAAGGAACACAAATGGCTTCTCGGTAAGTTTCACTGGTTATCGACAAATTGAAGCCGGGGTACCAAAAAAAAAATTTATCCTAGAACTAAGGGAATTGACCAATACCCTGTACTGTAAAAAAAAAGGAAAAGGGACAGTCGTGGAAAAACTCCAAGAAAAACGAAAGTTAAACAGTAAAAGATCTTCGAAGAGAAACAAAATTAAAACAATTTATAGAGTTCGGAGAAGAGATGCAGAAGGAACATAGGGCAACTAAGCCACTTTTGTTGTGTCTTGGAATCAGTACGAACGAAGAAGTTATGTAAGGGGAGACCTATATTTTCCAAGAACAGATCCGAGTGGGACAATGGAATGAGTTGAAAGAAACCTCAAAAACGTAAAACACACTGGACGCCACATGATAAAATGGGAAATAGACTAAAGAAAGACGAAGAGAAGTATATTCAGGAGCTACTAGATACCTAAGTGATTCATGTCTGGAGGCACACAATGACTGAATAGTTCATCAAGAAAATATTCTTCAAGATCAAATGACAGTGCAAGACTTGAAGAAGGTGGAATGAATGTTGTTATGCTGGACACGATGTTGTGTTTTGAGGGGTAACTTTCAGTTTGTTGTTGAAAGTTGCTGGAAATATTCGTTTTACTTCAGAATGTTTTGAAAACTACTGGACTTGCTACCTTCGACAAGCCGAGTCTTAAGACGATTCCGTTGAATAGACCGCTCAACAACTGATAGGGATCATGATTAAATATCTCTGATTGTTCGGGAGAACCGTTGTGTGACCATCAGTAAAAGATATCATGATATTTATAATAATCGAACCAATAATCGATACACTCGTGGCAACTACTGGTGAAATTTTCATTTTAATATACACAGGTATCCTTATTACATCTAGTCAAGACTCAAATAATGCCTGAACAACCTTGACTGAATATACAAAGGAAAATCTTGAGTGCGAAAATCAAGTAGACGTTGTTAGTGTTGATTCAGTCTTCTACAAGAAGAGTATTCGGAAATTCCTCACTGGACTGCAAAATGTTAGGGTATGTGGTTCACTGAGTTCCTCAGGGCTCTAACCTAGGTCCTCTAATCTTTATAATATATATTAATGATATGGGAAACTGTTTCAAAACATAAGTTATCACTAACTACTAGTGTGGTCGTCCCATGTGAGGCACTTGGGGGTTACATTCGACTGGAAACTTGAGTTCAAAATTGATTTGAAAAAAAAAACTGCACCAGATTAACTGAGTGATCAGTGATTTATATGAACTGTTGTGCATTGTGTGTTCAAATTTGGTGATCTTAACTGTGTTTCTAATTCGATCGCCAACGTGTCCAACACCTGGAAACAAACAAATATCTATTCGAATCTCTACTTCAAAGCCTGAATCATAAGGCTTCCAGCAACTCTCAGACTGCAAGAACATACGAGATAAATACATAACCGACGCAGGCAACCTCGTATATTGCTTTTTCCGCTACACTTGATACCGGCAAGACACTCCAAGCTACAAGCAAAGTTTCCAGAATCGTAATTTCGTCCAATGAGACCAGCATATTTCTGGCTGGAAGTTCTCGTCTCGCCAAAAACCAATACCCAACTTCGTTACAAATTCCCCTTCCCCAAGCTGAAAGTTTCGAAATTCAGATATTGAGATCAACAGATGCTGTTAGCCTTGTTAGGCGAAATGTTCCATTCACGATAAATATGCCAGCGTCTTATGTTTTCAGCTGTGATGGATTCAAAGTTGGCTGTGACTGGGCTAGGGCTACGTTCAGCCCCGACGGACAATATGTCTCTGTGGGATCTTCTGACGGAAGCGTCTACCTTTGGGGGGTCAACACTGCCAAGGTGGAGAGCATACTCAAGGAGCATGTGTAAGTATAAGCGTTTGATTTTTTCGCAGCATGGCTTCTGGTTTACGCTCAGATGCAGAAAAGAGCGTCCAAATTTAATGCTCCTTTAAATTTTATTCTATTCCAAAATTACACATTTAAATTTTAATGGAGCATTAATTTTTAATGGAGGTTCCTGCAACTGGGTCTGTGAGAATTTTTTTTAAGCGTAAACCGTTTTGGCTGTAAGCATGAGTATAATATAGATGAGGAGATAAGCCGCGGATTTTCTCTCAACAAGAATCAGCTAATGACAAATGATGTGAACGATTCAGCGTGAAAAATATCAATAGTTATGAATCGAATATATTCCAGATTCCGCACAATTCACACAATACAGCGACAACGCAGCCGATCTCTGAAATTTTCAAACAAATTTGGACGATGGATCAGATCCATCAATTTTATTCGTTAACGGCGTTATTCGCACGTTCGATCATGCATCAGAATTGTTTTCAACATTGAATTATTTCAATTCGATCACTAATTATCATGAAATATCATCCATTTCAGAATGCCGGGAATAATAATGGATAAGCTCTCCTATTCCGACAGCAATGTATATTTTTCGATCGAGCGTTATCGGTTGAAACGATGAATATGCATTTTACGTGTATTTTGTATGGCAATATTAATAATTCAGCCAGAAAAATAGGCACGAAAATCGAAATTTATTTAATTTCAGTTATATCTGTTCTGCGAAAATTTTATCATAAATGGAGACGACAATTCAAAGAATAGTACATAGTTATGTCTGGGAGCCATGGATGGGTGTAGGATTTCACAGAGTTGGTTCAGTCTTGGTGAGACAGGTGGCGCATAGTAATGAGAATTGAAAATATTCCTCACAGCGACGCACCGGTTTCGCTTAAAGACACCATTCTCCGGTTGAAATGTTTACCACTGCACTGTACTGATGAGGGACAATGATCCCGAAACCGGTGTTTAGTTTGTGTTTAGATGTTTCAGCCTCTCTGAGAATTTCTATGCTGATTCATGACTAGCTCGCAATAAAGGAACGACAATTATTTGAATTGTCGTCACCATTTTTGTCACTTGTCGGGGGAGTACTGTTTACTCCAGTTCATACTATTTTCATGTTGAATATTGATGAGACACACAACCATCATTTACGAATAAATGAAACAAAAATTCATCAAACAAATATTTATTGAGTGAATCGAGAAATGAATGAAATAAATGATTATTAAAATGAATGAAATGGGTTGAATATAGATTTATACTGCTCAAAAAACTGAACAACATAGATTGTTAGCTCGAGAAAAGTCTTCTCCGCTGAATGAAACATGATTGGGTATCACTGCATGCTTTTATTTTTATTTTTGCCTTTTATATGTGAGCTTGGTTATTATTTTTGTTTACATGAACCCTGAAGATCTGTTGGCCTCTTCTCCAGGTCTGCAGTGACAGCAACGGCGTGGCAACCGTACGGAACATATTTGGCAACGGTGGACAGATCCAAGAAGCTGATTGTTTGGGGAGACCAGTGACGTGCGAATTGAGAATACAATTGTCTAGACAGTTTAATCGTGAAATTCCAGTGAACTAACATTAGAAATAAGCATCACGAACAAGTTCGCTTCATCGAAGTTATTTCCATTGTGACGTGAAGTTGAGGCAATTTTTTTAGCAATAAGGTTCATTTTAAATTTGAAAACTTTATGGTTCAATTTTTTCTTAGCAATTCTTTTACAGTCATTATAAAGTTGTATATGATTTTAGAATCCAATGGTGATTATTCATTTCTTGTGATATAAATATACACTAGTTCAAAGTGGAAAATGAATCATCGAAAAATATCGTGAAAAATTGATGTTTTCGTAAATCATAACCAGTTTCTGAATGTAAAACCAAAAATAATACAATTATATTATTTTTAGATTCTTCATAAAATATTCATCATGTTAATTTCGTAAATTTTGACATCATCAGACTTTTATCCCGAGAATGTACCAGTGCCTTTGTAATTGGGATACGAGAACAAAATTTATATGATTTTAGCATTGTGCATGAAAAAATAAAAATTTGTGATTTGTTGCATGTTTTGATTCATCTTTATCAATAAAGAACTTATACACAGATTCGGTTTTATGTTCCTCAGTGATCTATCAATTTCGGATTTATAACAATTTTGTTGCGAGCAATACGGAGAGCAATAAGTACCATGAAAAACAATGAAAGTTTGAATGTCTCTCAAACCTTTTTTTTTTGTGCAAGTAAACAGTGGCACAGAAGCCTCTGGCCAGAATTTTTGGTGCAGCATTTTTGTCATTAGAAGCTTTTATTTCCTCAATAAAAATTTCAATGATATCAGTTTCTGTACCAGTAAAAAAAATTTAAGACCGAATAAATTCAATAAATACTGTAAAAAACTTGATTTTTCGATTTTCGTAACAGACAATTAATTGTTTCAACTTTCGCCAGGATAATCATTCGATGAAATAATAAAAAAAATTACGTACTCGATACTAAACAGCGCCAAACTGTAATTGGCCTAGGGGAGCAAAAAAGTAAGTAGTAATGGGCTTTTTGGAATTTTTCTCGAATAATGTAGAAATTGGAAGATGAAAGAATTTGTGGTCTATTTTTCAAATAAAGATACATCATAATGGCTTGTTTAAACTGACAACTAAAATATTATGTTTGATTTTTATTAGCAAACAATCTCCAAAAATGCTTTCATTATCAGAAACAATGAAACGAAAAGAGTGTTGTCACATTTTATAACATGATTGGTAACGCCTGACGTCTTCAAAGAAAAGTTTGATGCAAACTGAACCTTTCAAAAGGTCTATCCATTTTCTGTAGAAACGCTTCAGTAGAAGAATCACTTCATTCCTACCGAAAAATAGATGGTCGAAATCATCCTGATGTATCTTCCCGAACTCAAACACAAATCCGTCATGCTAAATTTACCCAAGAGCTTTTTCCAACTGCTTTTATGGAAGGCGCAACATCTAGCCCGTAACTCAGGCACGATAACTTTTTCCAAGAAACTTCATAAATTACGATGATCGATATAATATTTTATGCGCATTATGGCCAGACCCGTTTTCCTCTTAAAGTATATAAATAATGCAGGGTTGGTCGCTTTGTGCTTTAAAAACAAACTTGCATATCCGTACTGATATAAGGAGTCGATTTTGCGGTACAAACTTTAGAATGATTCGGGTAGACGGCTCCTAAAAGCCCCTAAGTGGCTGTAAATAGGCGGCAGGTGTACCAACTTCGCGTAACGTAAGTTGCGGAGTCTGTAGAAGTGTTTAATTGACTCGAAGAATGGTCGCAAACTCTTGAGTCGAGGACGGTGCTATTGTGCTTTCGATACCTTTGGGCGTTATGTTAGTTGCAGATGTTACGAGGCGGTTAAGTTCGTTAGTTGGGGAAACATTGAGCTGACTTTGGGTTTATAAACGTTTTCTGTCTGCAGACTAAGAGATTCATCTGACCATTAGTTTCTGAGATATACAATTTTATTGCGATTTGTTTTATTAGATAGAAATACGGTGCCCAAGTAATTCTGCACACTGAAATAGAAGCAGTTGAATATTAACAGTTAAATATGCAACAACACATGAGCCCGAAGGGCTCATGTAACACAAGTGAGTTTTACAGAGTCGATTGGCTAGTTTCAAAGGGCTTTGAATAAATGGTGAAAGTTGGAGAAAATAAGTTGCATATATTCGAATCAACAAGGAGTAAAGTTTTTGTACTCAAGTTTTATAAACGATATCTCTCAGTCAACGTTAATCGCTGCTACAGTTTGGGCAGGATTTGTGAACGATCTTTGAAGAACTTCTCTTTAAGATAGACAAAAAAAAAGAAGTAGAAGATGCTCAAATCTGGTGTGCGCGCCGGCAGCTCAAATTCCATTCTCCGTGAGTCCAGTCCTGAATAGGTATATTTTTATAGTTCGGGAGCCCAAAAGGAAAATTAAGGATTTACTAGAGCGTGTCAGATTGTTATACGGGAAGATACCTTAGACCCTGTAGAGTACCTCTACAAAAATTAGACCTGTATAATATAGGGGAAATTGTCTGGACATCATGTCAGAGTAGTGAAACAAAAAGATCATTGTTCATACTCGAGCGTGTCAGATTAGGATATATGTGGTCAATTACACGTTGAAAAGAATATCTTCTCTTAATCTGTTAATTTAAGCTTGACGAACTTACAAGAAAAACGTCACGAGTACATTCTCGAGCTCGGTGGCTTTTTTTCTTATTTTGAAGCTGATGATTCAAGAATACCGGAAAAAATATAATAACAGTTTCAGCATGCCGAAACAATAAGAATTGGCCATAAAGGTCACAAAAATCAGTTTTGTTGAATTATCTCCTCTCCTGGGTATCGCTTTCATTATGAAAGTTGAAGGGCATAACGTTTTCTAAAAATTTTGTCCGAGGCAATTGTTTCTACGTTTGAACTTTTTCAAGATATATGCGATGAATGTACTTACATTAGTATGGGTTTCTACATTGACCTTGATCTTTCGTATGTCTGGCTAAGCCCTTGCACTTATCGCCCTATAACTCGACAACTGTTGAGAGTATGTGAAATTGCTTCAGACGAAAGTTGTATAGAATTGTATTATTTACAACTTTCATAATGAATACAGAAACGATAAGAAGGAACGGAGATATTTAAAAAATGCCTTGTTATCATCTTAAAACTGTCAGATTAAGAAACCCCCTCCCTGATTAGTGTCAGATTAATGGGTCAACACGTCTGCATCACCGAGATTTACCATCTGTATGAAAATTTGACACGTTCGAATAAGTACAGGGTAGGCAAAATTCGTTGTCTACTGAGAGGATCTAGAGAACTATAACAGCTATGAGAAAATGGATGAGACATTTCCGAGCTCTTTTTCGGGAGAAACAAAAAATGTCTCCCACGAGACTTGACAATTTCCTGAAGTTCTCATAACTTTTTTGTCTTTGAAGTTGCAAATCTGAAACTTGAACCTTCTACAGGCACTTTTTTACGTAGAATCCACTGATGAGCTCAAAATATTTTTTCATTTCTAATCATTAGGTAAACTTTAATTTTTTTAAATGCAAACTTTTATTGAATTTGTTATTTTTGAATTGAAAAAAAATCTTTTGTCAGTAGGTCCTTGGTATGGAAGTGCCTAAGAAGGTTCAAGTTTCAGATCTGTAACAACAAGAAAGTTATGAGAACTATTCGGGATCGTCAAAATATCAATTTTTGTTTAAAACTCGAAATCTAAAAGTGATAGGCCGATTCTGTTTTCAGATTTGGATTAGTCATTGAAAAAGAGCTCGTGAATGTGTCATACGTTTTCTTCTAGCTACTATAGTTTTCTAGATCCCCTCAGTAGACAACGAATTTTGCCCACCCTGTACAAGTGACGATTTTTTTTTTGCATTTTCAAAGGACCGCTGTGACATTGCGTCACGTCCGAATTGTCAGTCCCTTGAAGAGTAGCTTCCTTTGGGTCCAATCAACATATTCTCTAAAAATTTGACCCGATCAAAAAAAAATTTTCTTCACCATTTTCATCTCTTCCGTATTAAAATGAATTCGTTATCGGAGACACGTAGGGCCTATACAGTACCTTAATCTGACACGCTCGAGTATGCACACCTGCCGATTTTTTTACATCTTGGAAAACCTACAGACGCTTTCCCCACTGCTGAATGTGCATATACATCATAAGACAGTTCATTGTATATTTCGTAATTTTTCATTTTTTTGTAATTTCTGTTTTTTTTTTTATTTTTTTCATTTTATTTTTGTGATTTGTTAGGGGTTGAGTGGAGTAGCTCATGCTAGACTTCAAGTCCTCAAGTGTATTTTTTTTTTCCAAATAAAGACACTATTATTATTATTATTATAATTATAACCTTTCAACCACCTAATCTTCAAAATCCACTAGGTCTCAACAACTTTCCAGTAAATCCCGATTTGACATCGTCGGCTGCTAACAATTATGATTGTAATATAATATGCAATATTTTTGAAAAAAAAAACACTTTTTTATCTGAAGGAATGTTCACCTAAAAAAGTATGAAAATATGAGTTGTTGCGACCAGGACAAAGACATTCTAGCATGTTCATCCAGCAAAACTCTTGCCCAACCTCCTTCGCACCAGATCGACAGTCTGCCAACGCAACCCCAATAACCCCCGGATCGCGGGTACAAAAACCGCGCTAGACGTCAAACAACGTCGCAACATATGTCACTAAGCCCCCCCGTCATCGGGCGAACTTTCCGCGAGCGCTGAGAAAAACGGCTAATTTGTTACCGAACTCAATTCAAGTGAAACCTAGCAGGTTTCGGCCGGGAGACCTGTCACGGTAAAATATGTCGCCACCCAGTCCGCTTATTTTTCCAATAAAGTTGCGGGCATGTACACTGCAAAAAGGAGGCGGTTTCCGCGAATGAAGATGTATGGCAACTTTTCCGAGAAAACCGGGTCGTTTATCTTGGCCTAAATGCTATTTACAGGTGGAAAGCGACGTCAGTCCGTTCGACCCTACGGGGGAGATGAAAAGATTAAGGGTGGCGAATTTCGATTTCGTTGTCGATATTCTTCGCGACAGCCAGGAGGGGTTGTATTTATATTGAAATGTCTTTCATTTTGTCGAAATGAATTAGGTTTTTCGGTAATGAAAAAAAACAAATAATGTATATTCAATTAAAGAAAAAGATATCTATAACTGACGAAATTAAATTTAGTAATACCTTATAACAAATGGAATTTTTTTTCTCGGTTACTCCTATGGCAAGACTGTTTCTACATTGCTCAAAAATTGAAGTAAATATCTTGTATATACATGTTGTATTCAAACGCTAAAACGAGGCTTTTTTTTAGCAGAAGGTAGTAATGGCAAAAATAAACTGTTTTACCAAAAATCACTTTCAAAATGACAAAGTTGAACAAAAAATTTAAAATTATTATTGAAAGAGATCCTAATACGACCCTAGATCAATTGTTATTTGGATTATCACAAAGCAATGGGTCGCAACTTGTCTCCTGGAAGTTATCATGAATATGTCATATAGAAAATTTTTGGTAAAATGACTCATTTCGATGACTTCTTTCTTCTGTCAAAAAAAGCCTCACCTTTGAAAACACCCCGTATAAATTAAAATACAGAAGATTTTGTATATGTACTGATGTATTGAGTTGCCTATACTGGCAACAGTTGCTTTAGAGCAATACCATAGTAAAGAGATCAACAAAATAGAGATTCTACCTAGAGGTAGATCATAATACCTCTAATGAAAAAGCGTACCCAGTGTGTGGATTTCGGAATAGGACAAATAAATTACCAATTAAATCAAAGGTCTCTCTCTCATAATTTTTTCAAGGAATCACTACTGATTTCGGGATGACTCAGATGCATCCCATCTTCAGGCTCCTACAACATTAATCGCATAAGCAAAGCAGTAAAAACAAACAATAATGTGCAAGCCTTACAATGATATTAAACAATACAACTACAAGAAAGATGTTGAGATGTTGGAGAGAATTTTTTGAAGCTTGCACTTTTGTGATCTCTCTTTGTGTTTGTCCTGATATTTTTTGTAGTTGTATCGTTTGATATCATTGTAAGGCTTGCACCTTATTGTTTGTTTTTACTGCTTTGCTTATGCAATTAATGTTGCAGGAGCCTGAAGATGGGATGCATCTGAGTCATCCCGGAACCGGTAGTGATTCCTTGAATAAAATTGTGTTAGTCGCTACGGTGTATTTATAATAATATCCGATACTGACATCATTAATTGCTGTATCCGCTTATCGAGAATAATTCTACAGAAAGACTCAATAACAAAACTATCGGTGCGATCAAACTTATAATTTTTTAGTGCTACTTGCGACTGTGTGCCCTCCTGTGACTGAAGAGACCCAACCTTGACCTACAGATTCCACCACACTCCGGGCGTGGATAGTCACCAACCAGATCTGGCCGCCGCTGTATTCTCCATTATAACTGTGGATCAAAGACCTCCACTGTGATCTGTCTAACACTAGTTGTCCCAGTTATGAATGGCATTTACTGATTTCAAGGATTGATGCAGTATATCCTTGAACCGCTTATTCTGGCCTCCTGATTTGCGAGCTCCTTCTGTGAATTCGCCTTACAGAGCTATTTTGTCTTATGTCTTGCATCCTTAGAATGTGGCCACTCCATCTGAGTCAGGCCCTCTTTACTTGAGTCTCAATTGTTATACAACTCGCACGCTGCAAGACTTCTGCATTTGGAACTTTGTGGAACCATCGGTTGTGCAGTATTTGCCTTAGATGATGATGTTGCGTTTGTTCGATATGTCGCCTGTAGGGCGTCCAGCTTTTGCCTTCGTAAAGAAGTGTTGGGAGGACCACTGCTTTGTGAACAGCTGTCTTGGTTTTTAGATTGAGGTCGTGATTTTGAAACAATCTGTCCTTTAGCTTCCAGCATGCCTACTTACTTCGAATACAGGGAGCCCGCAAATCATTCAAATTTCGTTGACGAACGGCTATGTTGCTCTGACGAGGTCAAATGAGACCGAAACCATGGTCAGCATCTACTCTTTATCGACAAAATGGATTTCTGTTAATACTTTGAGTGATAGAAGTCAGTTAGTTCGATTTAGGTCGTTACATTTTTTGATTTAACTATCGGTGTGTGTAATGCACCTGAATTAATCTCTTTTATGAAGAGCTGCGTCATTTAAGATGTAAATTGTCCTAAGCACTTTTCAACTCAACAGTTATTTTGGCAAGTTCGTATCTTCATTCCATGGAATGGACTCTGAAATATATTCCGATAATGCTGGTAGTACTTGCCAGTGCAATGCGATATGTGTCAAGCGTTACATTGTAACGCTTGACAGTGACAGTTTGCAAAACTGAGGTACTGGACGGTGGACAGCAACGGCTGTTCTCCAACAACAGTTTGGAGATGTGCCATGATGTGCCAAGACCTGAAATCAAAGAATATCACTTGCTAATTTAAAAAATGAATCGGTTTTGGCATCTACCTCCAAAATTGCCCCCATTATCACACGAAATAATAATATTATTTCGTGTATATCTTGCAATAAAAAACACCTTTGAATAAAATCAGTGTAACGATATAGAAGAAGTCTGTATTAACTAAGAATTTGAATTGTCACAATCATTTAACAAAATATAAATATATTTATATAATATTATTCAACTAACGACAACTAAGATAATAAAAGTTAACCATAGCTAATGAGACAACAAAGAATACTGGAACCTGGAACTCACAGAATAGACCATTAATATCACTGGAACTGTACGGAACTGTTGCACCAGCAGCAGTAAATACAGGGTGTCTTCAAAGGTGAAGCTTTTTTTTTGACAAAAGGTAGAACTACCTCCTGTTGAAAAAAAGCCTCACCTTCAAATACAGCCTGTATAAGCCTCTAACACAATCCTTGAAGATTGGTGCGTAGTCATCATCAGTAAAATCCGAGAGACTAACTTTACTGTTTGAGAATATTGGAACAACCCCATAGACTTCGAATGTCGGAATGTGTAACAGGTATAAGATCATACAAAAAATTAGCCTTGTATACAGGGTGATCTGTGCAGAACTTCAATTAGCATTTCTCATGGTTTGATACTTTTTCATCACAACTAGAATTAATAATAAGAGGAATCTGGAATCTCGTAACAGCAAAGGGATGTGCATATCGATCCATCCGAAAGGGTTCATATTATTGAAACAAATTGCTTTACACTCATCCCAATATAAACCGAGGGTCCAATTTATTTTCCCTCCGACGTACATGAATAAAGATCGGGGTCGACGCTTCGCTATTTGAATGTCCGAAAAATGGGAAAATATACCACTCCCGACCGAACGCTGCGGGTGCCCCGTATGAATAAGAATTCTTCGGGAAAATCCGCCTAAATTGAGGCTACTGACCAGGGAGGTTTGGATATTGACCGAGCCATCGGAGCTGCTTAGGGGAATCCTCTATCTGGCTCTCCCTTAAAAATTGTGTTCTATTAGATCCCACGGCCGCAGCAAACCGGGATATGAATTTATGATCCGTCCTGAAATTGGTTTCGGATCAATGGTCATCGCCTAATCTATCCGCATCTCTGTAGCCGGCCTATTCGCTGTACAGGATGGCCAACGAAACCGATCTCTTCGCTAATAACAACTCGTGAAAATTTTCGAATGTGTTCGATTAATTTTATAAGGTTTTCTTATTAATGCATTGTAGTTGGGGAGCACAAGGGGGAAATTAGGGAAAAAAATTTCTCGACTCAACTAATTCAGAACAGAATGTAGGAAGAAATATCGGGTGAGAAGTCTCCTCTTTGGTCTCAGTTAGAGTTCTTTATTGAGTACTGCCAAGCTTTCGGCCATTTGCATGGCCATCCTCAGGGCACTATAAATGAGAGGTATGTACGATACTTCAATAAATTGAAACAATAAAATCTTACCTTCAAATTGAACACAACCTTTTCAAGAAAGTCTGAACAGCAGCCAAGAAAAATACATTTGTTCATCTGAAACCTCGTATCAGTGAACAGTCCAAAATTTAAAACCAAGAAACGAAATATAGAAAATCTTTCAGAGAGACAGAACACGGGATATCTACCGTTCACACACACGGTGTGAACGAGTTTTGAAGTGATGATGATGACGTTTCGATTGGTTGACATATGATTGTTCTCTATTGCTTTATTGGCTGTCAACATTTTTTGACCGATAGAGTATCGTACATACCTCTGATTTATAGTGCCCTGAGAATGGCCATGCAAATGGCCGAAAGCTTGGCAGTACTCCATAAAGAAAACTCTAACTGAGACCAAAGAGGAGACTTCTCACCCGATATTTCTTCCTACATTGGGAAATTAGGGATTTACTCGAGCGTTTCAGATAAATATAAGGGGAGATACCCGGGACACTGTAAAGTACCTCTACACAATATTTGATACGATTCAATTCTATTGTTGTGACTGTTAAATACGAAGATATATTGAAAAATTCTTGGCCTACTATAGAACCAAACAAAATTTCAATGTCAAAATATTTTTTTACTCAACATATTATCCTCATAAATGTATACATTTATTACAGCGATCCTGCAACGTCTCTAGATCTTTCAAAAAAAATGTTTCTTCTTGCGTTGAACCAGACCTTCACAGCTTTTATTACCTGCTCCTTGAAAGAAAATTCACAACCTTTTCTCAGTTGAGGAAAGAGATGATAGTCGGACGGAGCTAAATCTGGTGAATAAGGGGGCTGGTCTAGTAATTCAAACCCTAAATCACGAATATTTTGCAGGGCAACATGAGATTTGTTTGCAGGGGCGTTGTCCTGCAAAAACAAAACACCTTTGGATAGCTTTCCGCGTCTGCTCTCTTTAATTTTTTCCCGTAGAGTGATCAGATATGTCGAATAGTAATCTCCGGTTATTGTTCTACCTTTATCCAAAAAATCGATCATGATTACTCCACGGCAATTCCAAAAAACTGAAGCAATAACTTTTCCAGCTGATTTTTGGACACGAAACTTCTTAGGTCTTGGAGAACCAGAGTGTCGCCATTCCATCGATTGTTGCTTTGTTTCTGGGTCGTAGAAATGTACTCAAGTCTCATCCATAGTAACAATTCGGCTTAAGAAGTCTATATCGTTTTTAAATCGAGCACAGATCGAACGCGATGCTTCTACCCTTGCACGCTTTTGGTCGAGATTCGAACATTTGGGGATCAATTTTGCAACAATTTTTCTCATGTCCAAATTGACGTGAACTATATGATGAACACGTTCGTATGAAATATTCATCAGTGCTTC
The DNA here is from genome assembly GCF_907165205.1 of Coccinella septempunctata. Lineage (NCBI taxonomy): Eukaryota > Metazoa > Arthropoda > Insecta > Coleoptera > Coccinellidae > Coccinella > Coccinella septempunctata. The sequence continues at coordinate 23,387,553 of NC_058196.1, forward strand.
AGATATCCGTTTCAGCCCAATTCGACGGTTTGATAAAATCATGTTATGAACTGCATCGATATTTTCGGGGACTGACACAGAAACTGGCCTTCTCGAGCAGACATCATATTCAATGGAAAATTCACCTCTTTTGAAGCTTGCAGTCCAATTTTTCACGATCGCATATCAAGGACATTGATCACCAAGGGTATTAAGCATATATTCATAAATCTGCTTACCTCTTAAACCTTTTAAATGCAAGTACTTGATGATGGCTCGATACTTCACTTTTTCGATTTTCACAATTCGGTGGATATCTTCTATCTTTTAATTTATTGCGTACCTCTGGTTTACTTTTTTGACCTCAAACTTTAGACTCACACTTCTAATGAGTTATTGTTCGTTGATATGGTAACGTAATATTTTTTATGCATGGAACTGCTCTAGGCTAACCAGATATCAATACATACTCCTAAGTTTTCCGACGTAATTTGTTGCAGTTTACTGTTACGATCATTTTCCGAGTTTTTCTTGTATTATTAACATTAATTATGCACATTCATCTATGAAAAACGAAAATATTCCGAAAGAAAACAAAAACTCTAATTGAAATCAACATGGGACGAAGTATCTACCACAATGATCCCCGCGAAGAACGATGATGCTATTTAATTGAGTGGGGGCTCTTTCGAGAAAAAAGATGAGGCAGATTTCTCGAGGGACGTCGAGACAGGCAAGTTTCATCAGGTTCGAACGGGGACGAAGAAATATACGAGCCGTCCAGAAACACTTGCAGACTTGCTCGACGGATCTTTCGTAATTAAAAGTTATAATGACGTATATCCTTGGAGAGTTCGATCCGACATAAGTATCTGAGCACATTGATACAGTTTTCGACGGCGAAATTCATATAGTTCAGATTCTGAGAGCTCGAATTTTATTTTATTCGAATTTACTAGAAACGGGATATATTTCCTTGTTAAGTTCGGAGTAGAAGAAAAAGTTCGGAAAATATTCTTTTGAGAATCTGTTGGAGAAATTTGAACTGCTATTTTTCTGTAGGTACACTACATTATCCCAGGTACGAAGATATATTGAATAATTCTTAGCCTACTATAAAACCAAACAAAATTTCAATGTCAAAATATTTCATTACTCAACATATTCTCCTCTTTATTTGATACATTTATTACAGCGAACCTGCAACGTCTATAGACCTTTCAAAAAAACTGTTTCTTCTAGCTCTGCAAACCAGACCTCCACATCTTCCATTACCTCCTCGTTGGAAGAAAATTTATGACCTTTTTTTTCAGTTGAGGAAAGAGATGATAATCGGATGAACCCAAATATGTTGAATAAGAGGGGTGTTCTAGTAATTTAATCCCCAAAGCACGAATTTTTTGCATGGCAACATGAGATTTGTGTGGAGGGGCGTTGTCCTGCAAAAACAAAACACCTTTGCATAGCTTTTCGCGTCTTTTCTCTTAAATTTATTCCCGTTGAGTGGTCAGTAATGTCGAATAGTAACCTCCGGTTATTGTTCTACCCTTATCCAAAAAATCAATCATGATTACCCCACGGCAATCCCAAAAATCTGAATGAAGAACTTTTCCAGCAGATTTTTGGACACAAAACTTCTTAGATCTTGGAGAACCAGAGTGTCGCCATTCCATCGATTGTTGCTTTGTTTCTGGATCGTAGAAATGTACCCAAGTCTCCTCCGTAGTAACAATCCAGTTTAAGAAGTCTACACCGTTTTCAAATCGAGCACAGATCGAACGCGATGCTTCTACCCTTGCACGGTTTTGGTAAACATTCAAACATTTGGGGATCCATTTTGCAGCAATTTTTCTCATGTTGACGTGAACTATATGATGAACGCGTTCGTATGAAATATTCAGTGCTTCAGATATCCGTTTTAGCCCAATTCGACGGTATGATAAAATCATGTCATGAACTGCATCGATATTTTCGGAGACTGACACAGAAACTGGCCTTCCCGATCGGTCATCATCTTCAATGGAAAATTTACCTCTTGTGAAGCTTGCAGTCCAATTTTTTTCGGTCGCATACGAAGGACATTGATTGCCAAGGGTATTAAGCATATCGTCGTCAATCTGCTTACCTCTTAAGTCTTTTAAAAACAGGTACTTGAGTTGAGGATGGCTCGATATTCCAATTTTTCGATTTTCACAATTTCATTGACATCTTTCTTTTAATTTATTGCGTAACTTTGGTTTACTTTTTTGACCTCAAACTTCACATTGACACTTCTAATGAATTATTGTTCGTTGCTATGGTAACGCAATATTTTTTTTCCTTCATGGAACTGGTCTACGCTAACCAGTAAGTCCCAAATTCCCCCCTTGGGTTTCCCTTTTACACCATAAAACCAGAAACGAAAAGTCTATTTATCCTATGTCATCGAATACCAAAGTGACACGTTCCAAACGATCAAGCCTTCTCGCCTCTCGCATATTGACCGACAAGGCTGAACGATGAAGTCGGTGGAAGTTATATTAATCCAATACTAAACTCATTACCGAAGTTGGAGGAAGTTTGTGATAATAGCTACTGGTGCTATGTTGTGTATACTGATGTAGGGTACAGAAATATCTTTCGCTAATTGGTTTCAGCCCATAAGGAATTGGCGTTTCAGTTGGGGAAGTTCTTCACACATTGTTTTCGTATACGGGGAAAGTGAGTTTGAGGAAGTCAACACCCTGAATATAAATGCTTACTTTCCGTTCGCGAATGTTGAAGAAAAGCGATGGAATGAAATAACAATATTTGGTTGTGGAATACTGGTGCATCATGGGGTTCATTACTTATGAAAGAAATGGAGAATACAGATTGAAGATCGAAAAAAAACATATCATTATTTAATTCAGATTAACTCTTTGTTTTACAGGGTGAGGCTTTGACTCGTACAAATATTTCAGCAGTAGATTTTTGAGGTCAAAAGAAACACTGTTTTCCTTTATCATTTTTTCCGAGTCGGCTCGGTTTGAAAGATACAGGCTGTTGAAAACACATAAAAGAATTAATTTTATCTCACAAATTTCCAATGAAATGAATTTCGGAATATAGTTGTTCATTTTTTTGATGAATCTTTTTCAAACACAAGATATCACCTAATTCTTCCAGTTCTCTCATTATGACCCTCACGTACCATAAAAATACCAAAAATTCAAAGAACCCAACGCTTGAAACTCAGTTGAACGCTATCTGATGAATATTTGAACGTTTTGTAAAATGAAAGTGTTCTTCATATTTTTTCGTATAATGCGCCGTTTTCGAGTAATTTGATGTTCAAAAATTAAAAGGTATCTGTGAAATTTGAAAAATTTGGCACTTTGGCCAAACGCAAATCTGTTTAAAAAATCCTCAAATGTGTAGTGTCATAGATTTAGCTTGTTATTCTGAAGATATTTTTATTTTTTCAGGGAATAGCTCATTATGAAAACTAAAAATGGCACTATCTTTTTATCAGGGCCGAATTGAAAAAAATAATAATAATAATAATAATAAACGTCTTTTATTCACATTTTCAATATAATACAGGCGAAGTTTAGCCTAAGGCTAAACAATCTGCTGATAAAATATTTGTACGAATCAAAGACTCACCCAGTAAAACCACAGATGGACCACTAAATACATGGTGTTTTCTTTATTTATGAAATTCCTGATAGGTTAGAAATGTATGTATACTCCATTCACATTTACTTTAGCAGTTGGTTGGCCATGAAATAATTTTCTCAAGTTTTTGTTACTAGAACGGAGTAAGGTTGGCACTCATGAAATGTCGTTAATGTCATGACGCCGTTGCCGCAACTAATATCAATTTTTATTACGAAAATGCTGAAATTGATTGAAAAAAGAAACAGGGTTTCAGGAAGTGCTATTTACTATGCAGTCCGCTCATTCAAATAGTTTTATACCCTGATATTCTAAAATCCACAATACGTCAGACGGTAGCGAACAAATTCAATGTAAGAGAATTCATATAATGTTTCATCTGAATCTGAACGACTTATATTTCAGCTGAATATTTCCACAATCAGAAAGATTGTGAATGAGGAATGAGGATGACAAAGAATTTCCTTCTACTGGGAGAGCCAAAAAAGTGGTGGCATTTGAAAATTTTATGTTTGAGTGAATTAATGCGAAAAGTTTACTACAGGATTTTCGATTGATGTCATCGTAGAATAAGTTACCGAAATTTGATTTTTCTATTTTTCATTCGACTTGTCCTATACATTGTAAATGTCTTAAAGTACCAATAAATACCTGATTATTATTATTAAATCAATATATTAAGATGAACAACCACAAATACGAGTCAGTTGTCCTGTTAATTGTTTATTCATGTGACATTTTTGTTCAAAGGTGAAGTTCATTTTTACTTGAAACTTCCTTTAATTCCTTTTACTTATATGGATGCAAGATGATTTTTGTTGATAAATTTAACATTCTTGTATTTATCTGTTAATTCCTTCAGGAGATATCCATTCCCAACCACTGCATCATATGCATTTCATCTTCGGGTTAGTATTTTTGAAATCTACAACTGATCTTACATATTCAAACTTTAGTCGAAGAAGAAAACGAACATTAACTCTCCTCATGCTAGTGCATATTATGATATTATACTGAAGTCTTTTCCATGCAAATAACTGGATTTGGTATGCCTTCAATCATTTTGTATAAACTTCAATTATGTTCGTCACATATTTTCCGAAGAGATTCGACATTATGATAAAATACGTAATAACAGAAACTTTTACGTAGAACTGGCAACATAGCGTTGATTTAAAACCCAAAAATATTTTGACAAGCGTCATAACCCCACATTTTCGTACTGTACAGAGTGAAAGTGTCAAATTTCCATGGCCAACCGAGTGCTAAAATTAAAGTGAATGGAGTATACATCACGCATTTTGTTGTAGGCTTAGCTTTCCTTAATTCGTCTGACGACCATGAGTTGAAAGATAATGGAAAACATATAGACATACTGAAAACAGTACAAAGCAAATAACTATTTCGGAGAAAACGGCGCTGAAATAAGTAACATCCAATTAATTGGCGTAGTTTAAGCGCCCGCAATAGTCCAAATACAAGGAGTAATAAAAAATGAATAAAAAGAGGAGAATCAGCGATCGAGGAAAGCACATTATGTTGTCTAGTGTCGGAATGATTTGACGGGCCATTTGGTGTCGAGACCCAAGTTGCTTGGCGAATAATGGCCACATTTCCGCTCATTTGGGTATGAAATGGTCATGTAATTCGGGAATGTTGCCAAAATATAGTCTATATATCTTGCACAGTGAAGTTGCGGCCACTCTGGAGATGTTTTCATGTTTTCTTCATCGATGGATCCATGCTAAGTTTTTCCAGAGTCAAATTAGGCCTTGTTCAATAAACCAGAGCATTTTCACGTTGCTGGAGATCTTTTGTGTTTGATTGACTCATTGACTCATTGACTCGGTACAACCAGTTAATGGATTATAATAATTGATCAATCTATTTACGACCCCGTGAAATAGGCGGATAAAACGCAAAGCAGTCTTTGTGTGTCCCCTATCCTCTTTCAGTAGTGATATCGTGCAACATGATATCTATTCGTAAATCATGTCGAGCCTTGTTGTTCGTTTTTTAAAAGACAGGAACATCAAACAGATATATGTTGGGTGTGGTTTGAGAATTGATTATGATTACAATAATATGTCATGTGGAGTGATATGGGGAGAGATAGGGTGAACAGACCACTCAGTTTGGGGTTCCTCGGGGATCTATATTGGGTCCCTTGTTGTCTATATTATACTCGAATGACTTGCCTCATACTGATGACCAGAATTTCATAAGAAAGTTTGTAGATGATATCAGCAATACGAATGTCGTCATACAAATCGAGAAAACCTAATAGAAGAGGCCAAAAATTTGTAGATTGGTTTAATGAGACAACATTATACTTAAACTTAGAACAACTACCTATAGAACAAAAAACAACACAGAAGCACTTTTGATTCCTGATGAATGGAACAGTATATAAGTTTCTGGGGCAACATTTTTGGGATCATATTGAGAAAATTCTAAAACTGGTTCAATAAAAACAAATTACACTTAAACTTAGATAAAACCGTCTTCATAAATTTCAAACCTATGGAACGAAAAACAACACAAAATCACTTTTGATGAAAAATAAAGGGAACACTATATACAGGGTGTTTCCAAGTTAGACGTGAACTTTGGAGGAGGTGTTAGTATCACTCATTTGCTATCGTTTGAGCCATATTTATTGATAACCAAAAATCAACAGTTTCCGAGATATTTGAGTTCTTGTTTTTCAAAAAATTTCTCATCTAACTTCATTCTTCGTCGAATTTTTGTTACGTTCACCAAGTTTGATTATAATTTTGGATTATTTTCATCAGAAAAAGATATGATACGCATGAAAAAAGCAAAATTATCCTGTATCGAAAATATCCATGCATTTCATGACATGATTTTATCAGACCGTCGAATTGGGCTTACACAGATATCTAAAGCACTGAATATTTCATACGAATGCGTTCATCATATAGTTCACGACAATTTGGACATGAGAAAGATTGCTGCAAAATGGATCCCCAAATGTTTGAATGTTGACCAAAAGCGGGATCGTTTGATCTGTGCTCGATTTAAAACAATGTAGACTTCTTGAACCCAATGGTAACTATAGATGAGACTTGGGTAGGTTCATTTCTACGATCCAAAAACCAAGCAACAATCCATGGAATGGCGACACCCTGGTTCTCCAGACCTAAGAAGTTTCGTGTCCAAAAGTCTGCTGCTCCATTCTGAGACGAATTTTCTCTGTATCTCCAGACTTGGCAAATGGGTTGAATTCTTTTATTCTTGTCATCTGAACTTATGACTCCAGTTCCTATGGAATCAATGTACCCCTTACTAGAACGCTTCAAGAGGGGTCTACACTGTTTTAGTGGTCAGTTCACATAGAGAAACTGAATATCTTACGTCAGAAACCACTAAATTGTATGAGGTTTTTATTATAATTCAATCAGTTCGTCATTCCGGACAGTCAGATTTGTTTTATTCGTTATTTTTCTGAAGAACGAATATTCATTCATGTTTTTAACTTTCCGAGGTGAAATTATCCCTTCTATGAATTTCCACATGAAAAAATCTCTCGAAAAGTCTCGCCATTGGCTACAATTCGTATCCTAGTGGAATTGAAAGAAGACGTTCTTTAAGTGCTGCCAATTTTTGATGGGAATGGAAACTATTGTAATATTCATAACTTCTACTCATCGTTCAAGTGTTCTGGCAACATATTCTGGTAGTCTTTCCCACTTATTCGGATGTCGAGAAAGTCCCGTGGTATAAACTCCTCTTAAGTTAACATATTTCCTTAAGATCGAAAGGTCTTTCAGAGTCTGCATGCGTTTAGTGTATGTAGAAAAGAAATATGAAATTTCATAACTCAGATATTGTCGTAAAAAATGTGATTTTCACCTAGCAGGTGGTTCCTAAGCCCCCCAGCCCCCTGCGAAATCCACGGAATGGATTCCAGAGGCAGTAACTTCTGCCTAATGTGAGATTTGGCGCTGCTGGAACCGGATTCTATAATGGAAATTGTGACGGAAGGCTTGCGTGATATACACATCTAATGTAATCTCTTGTTCGCAGTAATTCCATTAGGGATATCTGCATACCCAGACGTTTTGGTTCGGGCCCCGACCCGCCATTTTCAAATGCCGTGACTCATGGGGGGAAAATTGATAAAACTTCGTCGGCTGAAAGGGAACCGAACAAATGACTAGTTTCCGTAATTTGGGGCGAAACGGCCGGGTGATTAGAAGGATTTATGATGTTTACCTTGGAGGGACGCACGTCAGAAACATTCCATTAAAAAGTGCAAGACAACTAGGCCGGTAAAAGGTGCTCTACGACATTTTCAAATCATAACAATGTCATATTCAATTGAGGATTATTTTTTATTTATATTTATTTTTATATATATATATATATATATATATATATATATATATATACTGTTTTTGTGGATTACTAATTGAAATTTCTCATAGCAATAGGAAATAAAAAATATAAATAATAATAAAGATGTTTTCATATCTTGTTAGCCTAGACCAGTTCCATGCATAAAAAAATATTCCGTTACCATAGCAACGAACAATAACTCATTGGAAGTGTCAGTTTGAAGTTTGAGGTAAAAAAAGAGAACCAGAGTTACGCAATCAATTAAAAGTAAGAAGATGTCCACCGAAATTGTGAAAATCGAAAAATTGGAGTGTCGAGCTATCATCAAGTATTTAAAAGGGTTAAGAGGTAAGCAGATCTACGAATATATGCTTAATATCCTTGGTGATCAATGTCCTTCGTATGCCACCGTGAAAAATTGGAATTCAAGCTTCAAAAGAGGTAAATTTTCCATTGAAGATGATGACCGATCGGGAAGGCCAGTTTCTGTGTCAGTCCCCGAAAATATCGATGCAGTTCATGACATGATTTTATCAGACCGTCGAATTGGGCTAAAACGAATATTTCATACGAACGCGTTCATCATATTTATAGTTTACGTCAATTTGGACATGAGAAAAATTGCTGCAAGGGGCATCGCGTTCGATTTGAAAACGATGTAGACTTCTTAAACCGATTTGTTACTATGGATGGGACTTGGGTACATTTCTACGATCCAGAAACAAAGCAGCAATCGATGGAATGGCGACACTCTGGTTCTCCAAGACCTAAGAAGTTTCGTGTCCAAAAATCTGCTGGAAAAGTTTTTGCTTCAGTTTTTTGGGATTGCCATAGAGTAATCATGATTGATTTTTTGAATAAGGGTAGAGCAATAACCGTAGAATACTATGCGACATTACTGACCGCTCTACGGGAAAAAATTAAAGAGAAAAGACGAAATCTGGATGTTATTTTGGTTTGGACGCAAACGCCACTCGAAAAAGTAATTCCTCAAAGTTTCTGAATCTAGATTATTTTCTATGCATCTAAAATCAGAATGACGGAATGCGAGGGCAATTTCATCAGCGTGAATAAATTTCTCAGAAGAAGTATTAGGGATATCACACAGATATAAATTGAAGAGTAGAGGTTCTAGAACTGATCTTTGTGGAAGACCGATATTCAAAGATTTGAAATTACTACTGTTATCATCAACAAAAACACGAAACCTGACAGCATGTTTTCTATACTTCATTAAATTTTATTTTAGCAGTCATGGAAATTTGACACATTTCACTCTGTATAGTACGAAAATGTGGGGTTATAAAGCTTGTCAAAACATTTTTGGGTTTTAAATCAACGCTATGTTGCCCGTTCTACGTAAAAGTTTCTGTTATTACGTATTTTATCACAATGTCGAATCTCTTCGGAAAATATGTGACGAATATAATTGAAGTTTATACAAACTGTTTGAAGGCATACCAAATCCAGTTATTTGCATGGAAAATACAAGAGATCAGTATAATATCATAATATGCACTAGCTTGAGGAGAGTTAATGTTCTCTATCTTCTTTGGCTTCCATAATTTGTAGATTTCAAAAATATTAACCCGAAGATGAAATGCATATGATATGCAGTGGTTGGGAATGGGTATCTCCCGAAGGAATTAACATATAATTACAAGAATGTTAAATTCTTCAACAAAAATCATCTTGCATCAATATAAGTAAAAGGAATTGAAGGAAGTTTCAAGTTAAGATGCAACTTCACCGTTGAACAAACATTTCACATGAATAAACAAATAATTAGGACAACTGGCGCGTATTTGTGGCTGTTCATCTTAATACATTGATGTAATAATAATAATTAGGTATTTATTAGTACCTTAAGACATTTACATTGTATAGGACAAGTCAAATGAAAAATAAAAAAATCCATTTTAGGGAACTTATTCTCCGATGTCATTTATCGAAAATCCTGTAGTAAACTTTTCGCATTAATTCACTCAAACATAAAAATCTCAAATGCCATCATTTTTTTGGGTCTACCAATAGAAGGAAATTCTTTGTCATCCTCTTCATTCACAATCTTTTTGATAGTGGAAATATTCAGCTGAAATATAAGTCGTTTAGATTCAGATGAAACATTCTCTTACATTGAATATGTTCGCTACCGTCTGACGTATTGTGGATTTTAGAATATCAGGGTGTAACTATTTGAATGAGCGGACCTGAATTCTAAATAGCACTTCCTGAAACCCTGCTTCTTTTTTCAATCACTTTCGGCATTTTCGTAATAAAAATTGATATTAGTTGTGGCAACGGCGTTATGACTTTAACGACATTTCACGAGTGCCAACCTAACTTCGTTCTAGTTACAAAAACTTGAGAAAATTATTTCATGGCCAACCGACTGCTAAAATAAATTTGAATGAAGTATAGTAACCGAACTATTTTTCCACACTTCAGATGAGTATAAAGTTTGAGAATCAAACCATCTTTCCATACTGTGTCATATGCTGCAGATTAAAGGAGCGGCAATCCAAACCTTCTATGCCTACCTCTTTTTGGGCCCCTAAATCGACCCCTGAGGGTCCCCCAAAAATGCCGATAATTCGTCCCACCTGGATCGAAATTAACACTTTTGGTAGTAACTATACACGATTTGCACCAATACTGGCTGGCAATATTCAATTCCTGTGCGCGACGGTGTAGTTTGAAACGACTGCCTCATGGCCGTTCAACGGCAATTTGTTTGTACGTCTAGCGTCATTACCGCAGCTACGGGTTTAAATATTTTACCGTGAAAGCGGAAAAACCTATAGCCATTGGCTGGAAACGAGGTGACAACGGCACTACGGTCCGCATTTAAACGGGTCCGGTTCGAAATTGGAAACGATATTGTTGTTTGCGATTGATCTCTGTCTAAAGGTGGCGCTCGAGGGGTTTGTTGTAGGTTCTCAGTGTGATTTCGTGTCGTGTTTCGATGTCGAGTCCGTCAACCCTGGTTTAATGCGAATGCGGTCACAGAATTCGACTTGACAGCTAGGAATAACTTGACAGTTCTCGAGTGTCAGATATATTTGAGGAGCCGACGATGCCAAATCGGAATTTACTCGAGCGTCGTGCGAAGATAGTGGATATTGAAGATAACATGGTAGAAAGAAACAAAGCTTCTGTAGGTTCTCAAAGACGTAAAAAAAAATAGTCAGGTATACATACTCGAGCGTGTCAGATTAAAATTAATCAGATTAGGGCTCTATATGCCCTAGGTCTCTTTGATAATAAATTCATCTTAATCTGACAAATTGCGTGGTGGCGCTGGCCGTACGGAAGAGTTGAAAATGGCAAAAAAAAAATTTTGTGTGTCAGATTTTTAGAGGATATGTTAATTGGACCCAAAGGAAGATACTTTTCAAGGAACTGACAATTCGGACTTGATGCAAGGACACAACGGACCTTTGAAAATGCAAAAATAATACTTACTTGTACATACTCGAGCATGTCAGATTTTCATACATATGAATCTCGGCGTTGCAGACGTGTTGACCTATAAATCTGACACTAATCTGGGGGGCTTCTTAATCTGATAATTTGAGGATGATAACAATGCATATTCTTAAATATCTCCCTTCCTGTACAGGGTGGGCAAATTTCGATGTTTTAGCACTACAGCTTTCAAACCAGAGCAGATAGACAAAATCTGATACCCCATTCTCGTTCTCTTTTTCTGAGAAACTAACAAGGGTAGTAATCATTTTTGGCCACCTTCTTTTGTTTTCGAGTTATAAGCGAAAATTGAAAAAATGGCGATACCGAAATAAATTTATATCTCCGCTAATACTGATGATAGAGCTCTGAAATGAAAACATTATACAGGCACTTTTTTAAGTGGAATCCAGTGGCGTGCTTGCCTTTTTAGCAGGATTTTTAATTACGAAGCTGTGACCCAAAGTTTTGTTTTTTCAAATAGGAACACTAGATTTCAATGCAATTTTTTTAGAGCTTAATATTCACTGATTTCAAAAATATATAACATCATATGGTTTGTATCAAAATAAATAATAGAAAATGGTCAAACACCTATTTTCTCAATATTTCTATGGTTTCTACTTTTGATGAGAATAGAAAAATGTAGCATCTTATGATTACCTCAGTCTCCTTCTATTAGTTCTTTCATTTCTATGCTTCTTACACAATTTCTCCAAAATTCAAATTTTGTGTAAATTGGTAAAAAGCTTAGAAAGAATGACATTTCCGGAAGGAGACTGCTCTTATTATGGGAATTTCTATTTTTCTGTGTTCGTCAAAAGTTGAAACCATAGAAATATTGAGAAAATAGGTGTTTGACCATTTTCTATTATTTATTTTGATACAAACCATATGATGTTATATATTTTTGAAATCAGTGAATATTAAGCTCTAAAAAAATCGCATAGAAATCTAGTGTTCCCGTTTGAAAAAACATAACTTTGGGTCATAGCTTCATAATTAATAATCCTGCTAAAAAGGCAAGCACGCCAACGGATTCTACTTAAACAAGTGCCTGTATAATGTTTTCATTTCATAGCTCTATCATCAGTATTAGCGGAGATATAAATTTATTTCGGTATCGCCATTTTTTCAATTTTCGCTTATAACTCGAAAACAAAAGAAGGTGGCCAAAAATAGCTACTACACTTGTTAGTTTCTCAGAAAAAGAGAACGAGAATGGGGTATCAGATTGTGTCTATCTCCACTGGTTCAAAAGCTGTAGTGCTAAAACATCGAAATTTGCCCACCCTGTACATACCTTGAATCGTTTCTGTATTCATCATGACAGTTGTAGACAATAAAATTCTATACAATTTTTGTCTGAAGCAATTTTAAATACTCTCAACCGTTTTCAAGTTAGAGGCCGATAAGTGCGAGGAGCTTAGCCATACATGCGAACGGCCAAGGTCATCGTAGTAACCCAGTCTGATGTATATATCATAATATATCTCAAAAACGTTTATACTTGGAAGAAATTGCTCCGAACAAAATTGGTAGAAGATGATATGCTCTACAACTTTTATAATGAATACGAAAACAATTTGAAGCCCAGGAGAGGAGGTAATCGGAAAAAACTGATTTTTCTGACCTTTATGGTCAATTTTTATTGTTTCGACTCGCTGAAACTGTCAGATTATATGTCTTCTCTTATTCTTGAGTCGTTAGCTCATTAGCCCTGGTCATCAGTTAAATACTGATTGTTATGTCTTCTTTTTATTGTTATTTTGAACTGTATCTGTCTTTTGACTCTGAAGTAGACTTCGATATGATCTGAAAAATATGTGTTGAAATTCAAATTCGATTTCGATGTCCTTTTTCGAAAGAATTTTCCATTTTCTCGGTGAATGGGCCTAAGAACCAATGACGAAAAACGAAAACATAAAACTAATCCAAAGTGGAAATTAACGCTTATCGGGATCCGCCAAAGTTCCCCCCTTTTCCGAAAGTACTTGTCTGAAGATCATCAAACTCCGACGGGAGGGTTGAAAACCTTGCTGCCAGATCCCTTTTGATCCGTCCTCTACATAAAACATGGAAATAAAGACGGGACGGAATTCAATTTACCTTAAACGTTGTTAATCTTAAGTTAATTAAAAATTACATCTATAGAGCCGTTGCTCTATGTCGAAGCCTGGAACTTTGATCAGGGCGCATTTAATCATCAAGGAAAGATAGCCCAGATAGCCTTTTCACCTAGAAAGGATATTTTATTAGAGTTAATTCATTTTATGCATTGATTCCAACTATACAGAAGAGCTGTCTAACTTGAGTCGATGTGCCTGAGGAACAGAAGAATTCAAAATACTTTATGCACTGGGGAATAATTAATTCAAAATACTTTCTACTCTGAATCTGCCACTCTTAAAAATATAATATATAAATTTCAAGGAGGCTTATAGTTTTTATTTGTGATCAATCAAAAAATCAGAGTCCGTATAGAAAACCCAAAGTGTGCAGTAATTTGGTGAATTTTTCGATCAACCTCTTCCTCATCCTTTAAATAACAGAATTGATATATTTTTAAAAATATTTATAACTAGGAGGGTGAAGAGGAATAAGAGGAACAAGACCATAAAAGACTGGATAACACTGTCACTTCTGGGATCTATAACTTGAAAATATCAGCTTTCCATAACAATCCAGAGGAATCAAAGGATAGAGATATTGAGAGAAGGGTATAAAAGATATAAGACAACGTAACCTAAACTAATAATGCATTGGAAAACAAAATACTAAGAAAAAAGATTCAGCAAAATGTATATGAATCCAAGAATCTCTGGCAATGCGTTCACAAAATATGTAGTAAAGATGAAGATTTCTACCATGAGAAGAAAAGATTTGCAATAACAATTGCCAATTTCAGTGATTAAGAAAAAAATGGTATTGAAAATATCCATACCCATTTTAAGTCAGTGCAACTTTTCTAATATCCTGAAATACTAGGTCATCAAAAATATACCTCAGAGCAAGCAGAGCAATGGTTAATATATTTTAAATGAATTATTCACGCATGAGTACCTAAGACTAGTCTTTGAGAATACACTTTGTCTATAGGAAACGAGATGAATGAATTACCCACATGGGGTTGTTTTGAATTAAGCCCAATACCCTCTATTCCTAGTTTTGTTTGTCCGTTAACTCGTGAAACACCCCTTCTGATTCACTTCTAGAAAATTTTCATTCTATCTGAAGTGAGCTTCATAATTTTCCTCAAATTAGAGTTCTATCTGGAGGGATGAATTTGAATATTCTCGAATATAACGCTGTGAATTATCCAGGTGCGATGAGTAATGTAATTCAAAAACAGTTTGCAGTATTGCGAAGTTTAACCTCATACTCAGTTCGGTAACGATTCAACAAACACCACAACAATATGAATTACAGTAGATAGTTCATCAAACTTCAGCTGTTTGAGTTTCGTCGGTTGGACGAACGTGCGAGGTTTACTCAATGAAATTGTGATAGTTCAACTTGCAATAACGTCAGATGAATAACTGAGGTTGGGAAAACTTTTGGTTATGCTATACCTCTAAATTTTGTTCGATTTTAAAATTGGGAATTGTCTTTATATTTAATTTTGAAGAATACAAAAAATCGTCTCAAGGTTTCTCGGAAAGAAAACTTAGCTTTACTCAGTTTTTTCCAATTTCTTTTAATTTCTATTCGAATTTTTTATCTTATATATTTCCAATTGTCATTTCAGACATGTTGTTAAGAAATACGTTTCTTTATGGTTTAATAATAACGGAAACTCTTCACGTTTATTCAGGGTTTCTTACACAGACCCAGACAGTGGCTGTTTACGTATGCTCAGATGTGTCTTAAAATGAACTTCAAAGAGGCGAATTTCTATATCACCAAGGACCTCCAGGCCACGCTGAGGCCCCTGGAATCACACTGCCAGGGATCTCTGCTGACATGAGAGTGCCGTAATACCATAAAGCAACTGACCAAATTCAATAAAGTGACTTTACTATGGGTACCAAGGCATTGTGGTGTTGAAGAAAATTAAAAAGCCGATGAACTTGTGAAAAAAACATCAAGGTTAACACCTATTGGACCTGAGCCTTTCTGTTGGCTTGGAAAAGACAACAATGGGGTTTGAGTAACAGAATAAACTTCTGAAGAAACACTTCTGGGCTTACTCAGTCAAAAAAATTCGTGACTGAATTGATTCCAACGACCTATAATAAAAAGCTGCTGAAGCTGTCACGAGCTAACTGATGGTGTGACTGCTGTGTCACTGTTGGTACAAATATCATTGTACCGTTCGGAAAAGCCGGCAGAGGAGATTTGTTGACTCTGTGAGGAGCATAAACAGCTGAACACATAGTATGCAAGTGCCCAAAGCTAGCTGAAGATGCTGCTGGTTTTCTCAACACCATTGACGACCTCCTTGGGTTCCTATGAATGAGTAGGGTAGAGAACAAAAGATATACATGGTCGCAATTCCTGGAAGGCTAACCGAGCCACAACGACCCTGGTTCAAATAAAAATAAACCATTTTTTTGTAACCAAAATTCTACGTAAATATAACGTTGCATTCTCATTTCAGAGTAACCTTGTCAAAAACGAATGCAAAAGCTTTGAGTTGATTCTGGAACACGCCTTAAATTTTAGAATTTTGGCAACATTGACATTGAATTCAATGAAACGAGAAACACTCTACAGAAGTGGATCATTCCAAAGAGTTCCTTCAGAATTTTGAAACTGCAAGATCCAAGAAGCATTTGGATCGCAGTAAGAATGCCTCTTCTCTGGCTTCCTCCTCACTGGATATTGTCGTCTTAGGAAGCATATCAAGGAAATGGGCTTATTAAAAACTAACGAGTGTAGATCATGTGGGGAAAATTAGGAAACTCTTGCTCAGCCCTCTCAGATACTGAAGTTTATTGGAAATCTGAAACTGAAGGGCAAGCTGTAGATCAGCTCTGATAGGGGGCCCCATTGTATCTTAAGGTCGCAGTGGAATATAACCCCCCTTATCATCCTATAAAGAATTGCGGGTTGTTGAATAGTTTCATATTCAACGCTTGCTTTTTATTGAATAAACGGTGAGCAATCTCAATAAGGCAACGTTTTTTGTTGTTGGTTTCAGCAACGGTTTGTTGAATGGTTCCTTATTCAACGTTGATGTTACGTTTATAACTTGTTATTGAATACACGTTGGGGAAGATCAGTAAGGAAATATTTCGTATTGCTGCCTTCAGTAATGTGTTGAATCATATACGACGATTAAACGTGAAATCAACGTTTGGTTGAATTAACGTTACCAAAGACGCGTTAAAATGAGAAACCTCCTATCAATGTCGCCTAACACACATAATGTAAAATACACGTTTATGTAATTATTGAGTATACTTATGGTTTATTCCCTCTAAACTTGATTACTTCGCCAACTGAACATTTTCATCCTGAACACTTCGCTCGACGCTCTAACTTCCTCAACGCAAATTCCTGCATTATCTAGTCTCTCAAACCAATAAGGAATAGCTTCTTACTTGTTGGATTTTTTCTTCGGAGCGCGCACATATCGATATCCCAGAGTGGTGCCCCCGAGTGCATACACTGCTCATCAATAAAACATGACGAGTGCGTGAGCACCGAGTAAATCGCAATCCTGCCATTCAATAAATCGAGGATTAGGCCGTTGCAGGCAGGAATAAATAAGGCGGGTCATATGGGACGGAAAAGAAGTTCGCCAAGGGGCGATACGGGGTTCATAACTCAGAGGGCGTGTGGGATTTTCGATACAAGAGTGTTAAGTTTGCCGGAGCGTATGTTGGGAGTGGTACTGATAATGTGCAAGTGTAGGATATTTATAGGCGTCGTAGAGAAGCAGAGGATTTATCTGAAGTTGCAGTTAGTGCTAGGAAAAAGATTGAATTGGTTGCATTTAATTCTGAAAGTGGGAGAGTGCATTGGATGTAGAGGGAAACCCAGATATAAGAGCGTTTTCAAATGTATTTTTCTTCATCAGAATAAAGAAACTAGAAACTCATCAAATGAAATATTTTCAGAACCTAATAATCAGCAGTATAAGACATCTCAATAAAAATAGGCCATACAGGATGTCCACAAATAAGGTAAACAAATTCAATTGCGTATTCTATGTCAAAAGAGGGCGAAATATGAACCTATTCCTGGAAAATCCCTCATCTACGAACTACAGCCTATTGAAAACAATAGTTTAGAAAATAATTAAGTTTATTTTCCAGTTTTACAAAATGGCGCATGCACCAGTTGCCAATATACCTCATGTCCTTCATATCTTTTCTAGAGATCGTGCATAGATTGTTGGGAGATAGATGTTGAGGAGATGGATTACGTTAAGAGAACTTTCATATAGACAAGTTAACCACTCATGAAGTTTTGAAGAGATTTGGGAAGAAAGGATATCTGAAATGAACTTGAAGTAGGTCTCATAGTTGGATGAATCTATGATTTTCTGATATAAAAGTTCCTGAATATATTGAATTTTTCATTCGGAATTTTACATGAGATTGAAGAACAAATGCAACGTTTTTGAAATGATTCATTTGTAAATGGGTGAAAGCTAAGGGTAACGATTTGAAAACTTGCCAGTCCAGTTATGTCACGACAAGAATAATTTCAGAGAAAATGCCGAAACAGGTCAATTTCTATTCGTAGGTTGACACATTTTGAGCAGAATTGTGGGCTGAAATATCCTTAACCCTAGGTGTAGGCGCTATCACCCCTCAATTCTCACAGGGAATAGGGGGTGAGCTATACTTCAATTGAAAGATCACTTGACCCTCTATATGAATACCATGGTTTGCAAATTTTTATTGAGTCCTTGAAATAATTACAGGGACTGACGATTTGAAAACTTGGCAGGCCAATTATGTTTCGACAAGGATGTTTTTAGAGAAAATATCGGAACAGATCAATTTTTATTCGGAGGGGGACATGTTTCTAGCAGAATTGTGAGCCAAACTCTCCACAATCTTAGGTGTAGGGGTTTTCACCCCTAAATTCCTAACAGGGAATAGAGGGTGAGGTATATCTCAATTAGAAGACAATAGTATTATGTAGAGGGACATATTGTCTTCCAAATTGAGATTTAGCCCACCCTCTATTCCTTATGAAAAATTTAGAGGTGATAGCCCCTACACCTAGATTTGAGGAGATTTCGGCTTACAATTTTGCTCAAAATATGTCCCCCTTCCTCCTGTTCCGGCTTTTTCATTGAAAACATCCTTGTCGAGACATATGTAAGGCTTGGCAAGTTTTCAAATTGTCACCTCCTGTAACTACTTCAAGAACTCAATAAAAATTTGCAAACCATAGTATTCATATAGAGGGACAAGTTATCTTTGAATTGAAGAAAATCTCACCCCCTATTCCTTTTTAAAACTTTATCGGCTTTTTTCGGCTAATAATAAAAATTAACCATTTTTTTCGAAAATACCTTGTCGCGACATAGTTGGCCTGGCAACTTCTTCTTCTCCAACGTTTTTCGTTGGTGGTTACAGAAACGGTTTGTTGAATTGTTGTTTATTCAACGTTGATGTAAAGTTTATAACTTGTTATTGAATACACGTTGGGTTAGATCAGTAAGGAAATATTATAATTATTATTATAATTATTATAATATTTCGTATTGCTATTGGTGCCTTCAGTAATGAGTTGAATCATATACGACGACTAAACGTGAAATCAACGTTTGGTTGAATTTACGTTTCTGTTAGAAAATACTAAGGAATGATCAAGCCTTAAGAGGGAGGCAATGAATACAATGGCTGCATTCGGGTTCGGCTTTTGGACGGTCCGAGAATTGTTCTAAAACTGCGCAAAACTGTTGCGCCCTAGTATAAAATCCTCTGCGCAGTTCTAGAACCATTCTCGGACTGTCCGAAAGCCGAACCCGAATACAGCTAATAATGAGGATAAATTCAGATGCATACCACCCGCTGATATTAATATCAACAAGTGTTACGATCTGAATTGAACTAGCCAATTTGCTATCGTCAAGGCACCAAATGGAGTACTCTCCACAATCTTAGGTGTAGGGGTTTTCACCCCTAAATTCCTAACAGGGAATAGAGGGTGAGGTATATCTCAATTAGAAGACAATAGTATTATGTAGAGGGACATATTGTCTTCCAAATTGAGATTTAGCTCACCCTCTATTCCTTATGAAAAATTTAGAGGTGATAGCCCCTACACCTAGATTTGAGGAGATTTCGGCTTACAATTTTGCTCAAAATATGTCCCCCTTCCTCCTGTTCCGGCTTTTTCATTGAAAACATCCTTGTCGAGACATATGTAAGGCTTGGCAAGTTTTCAAATTGTCACCTCCTGTAACTACTTCAAGAACTCAATAAAAATTTGCAAACCATAGTATTCATATAGAGGGACAAGTTATCTTTGAATTGAAGAAAATCTCACCCCCTATTCCTTTTTAAAACTTTATCGGCTTTTTTCGGCTAATAATAAAAATTAACCATTCTTTTCGAAAATACCTTGTCGCGACATAGTTGGCCTGGCAGGTTTTTAAATTGTCACCTTGACAATGAGGTGAGTCAGTTTAACCTATATTTTCAAGGATCTCTCATTATAATCAAAATACATAGTGTCTTACTGATTTCTCCAATTTCTTGTATTACCCATATCTTTTGAATCACCTCATAAAGGGTCAGTCTTTCACTCGTAAAAATATTGTAACTGTAGATTCTTGGGGTTAAAAAAAACTTTTTTTTCCTACCATTTTTTCCGAATCGGCTGGGTCAAAAAGATACAGGCTGTTGAAGAAATGTTATTCTCAGTTCTATCTCATAAACGATTTTATGGAGTGAAATGAATTTCGGAACACAGTTTTTCTTTTTTTTGATGAATCTTTTTGGAATACAAAATATCACTCACATTTTCCAGTTTTCTCATTATGACCATTACGTACTATAAAAATACCAAAACTCAAAGAACGCAACTCTTGAAACTGAAATGGACATCATCTAATGAATTCTTGAACGTTTTGGGATATGAAAGTAGGTATTCTTCACAAGTTCTCGTATAATGCTTCGTTTTCGAGTAATTTTATGTTCAGAAAAAAAATATCTGTGATATTCGGAAAATTGGGTACTTTGACTAAATGCAACTCTGTTCAAAATATAGACAGATTTGTAGTTTTATAGATTTAGCTTGTTATTCTGAAGGGAATTTTCTTGCTCCAGGGGTGGCATAGCTCATTATGAAAACTTAAAATTGCTATATCTTCTTATCAGGACCGAATCATTAAAAATGGTACAGGGAAAGTGTGTCTTTTTCTATCTCAAGAATCTACTCTTGATATATTTGTACGCGTTGAAGACTCACCCTGTATGTTTCGATTATATTTCTTAAGTTTATTCTCCGCAACAATTGCTTCATTCTGACATAGTTACTCTATTCTTTTTCAATTAAGAACCCAGAAAAACACCGTGTATATCAATATTCGTTATATTTGAAATGATATTCGGGAAAAAAAATAAAGGGAACAAGTTTTCTTGTACTTACTCATGCGATTTTAATGCTCAATAAACCTAGCCACATCTGAATTTTCAGAAAACACACTAACCAAAATTTTATGAAACGCAAGTATATTCGGCGTTAAGTAATTTTCCTGATTCAATTGAATCTTCAGCCTCTGATAGATAGACTTTAAATTTAGGTTATTACTCAGTTCCGTGTCCTCTAGCTACCCTTAGCGAATTGTCAATGAAGTGTCAGAAGTTTTTTTGGATTTCTTCCCCGTTTTTTCAATTTTCTACTGAATAACCACTGGGAGATGATTCTCCAATATAAGGGTCCTATAGCGTTCCTCGAACAACTGAAGAATAGAAGAATCATCACTTGGAAGACTGGACCTGGTCGAAAGACCCTTCCAGTCAAAAGCAAGATTTGGTTATTAATAATTTGAGTACTGAAGGCATTTCTAACGACGAGGGTGATCCTCCACAAAGATCAGCAGAAGATTTTTGACGCACAGATGATATTCCTCCCAATGCAATTGAAAAACAAGTTATGTACCTATGATTATTTATTTTCTTCTTCAGTCATCATCAAGTCTTGGAATAATTTTGGATGAAGGCTTTAAAATTCACTTTTTTTCTCGTTTTCTGTTCTGTTTCTTTGTTTCAGATATTATTTCGAAATGGAAGGAGGATAAAGAAATTTTTATGTCAATGGAAAGGAAGCCCTTCAGTATTAAAAGCTTATTCTGTAAACAAATTTGTCATCACTACACTACTCACGGGGAGGCAGGGTTTTTTTACTGAGGTTTTTCCCTGAGCTCTTGTATCATACTCTAAATTGTATGGTACCCCGTTACACTAACCTCTTCTAAAACTCATACATATGCTATATTGTTTGATAACTAAAAATGTATTGCTGACATTCAAAAAAATATATATACCCTTAGCTTTCACCCATTCTCGAATGAATCACCTTGTATATTACTTGCTGAATTGAGCCTTATTTCTTATGCATTGCCAATCAATCTTCCGGAAATGATTTTATGAACCTCTGTATATGCATATCCTAACTCCCTATCCCTCTCGAATAAACAAGGCGAAACAAACTGCATCTGACTAGATATTCCTCAAGAAAATTGCCACGTCGTAACCCTGTGCAACATTCGCCCAAAACACTAAAACGATTATTCATAAGAATTCCCCACATAGCCAAAAACAACCCCAGCGATCCCCGACAATAATTCCAACAAACACCCAATCTTGGAACTTCCCGTCCACCAAGCCGGAAACTTCCGATTCGGAATTCCCAAATTGGCCAAATAGCAAGCCTTAAACTATCGCAGTTGTCGAAGTTATATAAGCTCCGACCGGAAAACGGCGTGGCGCAGCCGAATACTTTAATGTTATGCAGGGTGAAGTGGCGCGAAAATAAACGTCAGCCCCGTAACAAGTGACCGCAATGTGCGACATCTGGCGTTCGGTTATGAACTTCGCCGAACGGCGACTAAAGTGATACTGACTTCCTCGGCCACGGTCCCGCATATCCCCCTGTAATCTGGAAGGCTGCTACCGATATTGGTTTCGGAAAGTATTTCAATAAACCATTCCTTCGTGGTTCTCTGGATATAGCCGACGGTTACGGAGTGGAGAACACGCCCGCTGGATTGTGTCAAGAAATGATCCGGTTTGATTGAGGTTGGTTGCAGAATGGAGTCAGCCTACTCGGATAATAATGGAAGAGTTGGGAGAGGATTACAGTTTGACATGAAACAGATTAGGATCATGGATTCATGAGAATGGGAGTACATAATGATATTTTCTTCAAATGATGACATATAAAGTGACAATTTTCAGAACTGACGGGCGTTATGAAACGCCCTACTTTGTGTAACTAGTTGTAGTTGTAGAAAGCAAAATACTATGCAACTGGGGACAAAAAATGGACTTCACAATTAGTAATAATAACAATAGTTGTTTTTGTAGCTAGGACGAAAAACTGTCTATTACAGTTGAGCCTGCAAATTGATATCCTAAGATATCCAATATAGACAGTTTTTCATACCTTTATGGAAGTAGGAAGTTACCTGTTTTATGGCCTCAACTATGTATCCATAATAGCCAATTCCCTGAGGTCTGGTGAAGTTTTACTGTTATACATATCGCTATCACTATCCTTTTTGATTTTACTGAATACTAACATTCAGACCACGTACCTAATTCACTGGTAAAATCTAGCTGATTTCGAAAAGAATTAATTTGACAACATCAAATGACAGTTATTCTCACAGGCGCTAATGTTCTCATCAAATTCTGTATTCACAAAATTGATTGGGGAAATATATTGCTCAGTGATATATCCGGACGGAAAGTAAATCAGTACGAAAAGCACTCGCCTTCAGGTCGACGAAAAGATCTTTCAACTGTTATATCATGAATTAAGAATTGATTATTAAATATATTCAGGGTCTTTGACTGTCTTTTACGCATAGTAGATTCTTGAGGTCAAAAGAAACACTTTTTTCCTATTACATTTTTACCGGAAATTCTCAATATATCCCTCCGCAACAGTGCTTGATTTCCAACCATTGCTAAGTGGCAGAGCTTTTTCTGAAGCAGTGGCCAGTATACAGGGTGAGTCTTCGACTCGTACAAATATTTTACAGTAGATTCTTGAGGCCAAAAGAAACACTTTGTTTCCTTACCATTTCTTTCGAATCAGCTTGGTTTAAAAGATACAGGCTGTTGAAGAACCATAAAAATGTTCAAAAGTTGAAAAGTATTTGTGAAATTTGAAACATTGGGTACATCGACTGAATACAATTCTGTTTAAAAGATCCACAGATCGTAGTGTCACAGATTTAGCTTGTTATTCTGCAGGTTATTTAGTTTTCCATTATGTAAATTTAAAATGTCCATGTCTATTTACCTGTATAGATTGAGCATGATTTGAAATTGTGCAATAACTTTTGGCAGTCTTTTAAACCTGTTAATATCTACAGGATTTCTGGTACATTTTTCATTATTATGTTTTAAAAAAAACCTCTGTTGTGTTCAAGGTTCTGAGGATGCAAATTCTAATATTTTCTTAAAATTCCAACAAATTTTGTATTTTTCATATCACCAGTAGTTATTGCAAACTGTCGTATAATTTTTTTTTGACGAAAATGGCTTTCTTCATCTACAACATTTTCAAAGAGTAGAAATGTTAACTCTGCCATTCTTTAAGCTCCTGCCAGTCCAATAATCATTACAACATTGGCCATTAATTATTTTTCGACACTAGCATCTGACAAAACATTAGAAAAAATCTTGTAGGTAATAAGTTACAAAATGCAATTTTGTGAGATTTCGAGGAACGAACGCAATTACAAACAATAAGGCAACTGATTACAAAAAAAAATTGCTGTTACTTATTTTATATACATATTCTTCAATCATTGCAAATAGAGTTTGGACCATGAAAAAATGCCAGAAATAATTTGGAATCCCAATCTCCTAAATTTATTATTATAATGTTTACAACTACAAATTGAAAAAAATTCAGCTTATCATTCGCGAGAAGTGTATATTTCAGTCGTACAAAATGGTGTATGCACTAGTTACCAATATTCCTACATTCTTACTGGATTTTCGGTGATACCGAAGAGAGATCATGCAAGAAATTTTTCAATAAGGAGATGGGTTATGTTCAGATATCTGATTCCTCATTACACATAAGTTCCCTAGTCACTCAACAGGTCATATAATGAAGTTTTGAAGAGATTTGAAAGGAAAAGGAAATATGAAATAATATGTTACATATGTTATAGTTCACTATATGAAATGCGAAAAATACTTCTCAAAGTATACCTAACTCAGAGTGAGAAATACCAACTTTTTCATAAGAACTTCAAGTTTGAAGTTATGTGCCCTGAGGTGAAAAGATAAGGAACAATCATTACCGCAGATGGAAGTTTCGAATCCTCCTACATTGTATTTTTATATACAGACATGAAATCTTCAGTTATGGAATAACTTCCTAAGTGCATTTTTTACGATAGCTGTATTTCTCTCTCGGTTCTCGTCCGGGCCAGATACAATGTTGTATGAGTAATGATTCAAAGTTTTTTCGTTTAATAGCGTAACGAGGCTTTTTACAAAACAAAACATGATAACACGATCGATTCAAGATGCATGTAGGCATCTTAAGTATAGAAATTTTCACCAAGAATTCTCATAACCGCCTCAGATTGCTTGGATTCTTTTGATCTGGCCCAATGAAATGCTTTTCGCACGTTAGGTGAAGTTTACAGGTGACCATCAAATTTTTTTCACCATAGCCTTTTCCTTTCAGTGAATATCTACTCAATCTTATTTCTGTGGATCTTCTGGATTCCAAGGAAAATTTAAAAACTGCCTTGCAGATGCCATATTTAGGAGGCTGTCAAAAAAATGGACAATTCTACTCCATTCACTTCTATTGTAGCACTCGGTTGGCCATGAAATGATTTTCTCAACTAGAATGGAGTAACGCCGTTGCCACAACTAATATCAAATAATATAACAAAAATGCCGAAAGTGATTGAAAAAGAGAGAAGACAGGGATTCAGGAAGTGCTATTTAGAACTCAGGTCCGCTCATTCAAATAATAGGTAACGCCCTACAGGCGACATATTAAACAGCTTGAACAAACGCAACAACGTCATCTAAGACAGATAATGCACATCAGATGGTACCACAAAGTTTCGAATGTCTTGCAACGCGCGAGTTGTACAACAATTGAGACTCAAGTAACGAGGGCCCGACTCAGATGGAGCGGCCACATTCTGAGGATGCAAGACACAAGACTCCCCAAAATAGCTCTATATGGCGAATTCACTGAGGGAGCCCGGAAACCAGGAGGCCAGTACAAGCGGTTTAAGGATACACTACATCAATCCCTAAAATCAGTTAATGCGTTAGACAGGTCACACTGGAGGTCTTTGGTACACAGTTATAATGGAGACTCGAGAAGGATACAGCGGCGGCCAGATCTGGTTGGTGACTATCCATGCCCGGAGTGTGGTAGGATATGTAGGTCACGGTTGGGTCTCTACAGTCACAGGAGAGCACACAGTCGCAATTAGCCCTGAAAAATTATAAGTTATAAAGTTATAAATCCACTTTAAAATTCAGTGTCAATTCTTGAACGGAATCCTGGAGGGGGGCGCGAACTTTAAGTGAAGAGTGTAATTCCGGGCGCGTTAAGACTAGCGCCCCGCCCGGGGACCGGGCGGTAGAATTAATGTTTCCGAAGTTAATGAATTATGTGCAGCCGAGCAGGTGCTATTTACTGAGGGGGCATTCCGTTTTGGGCGTCGACAACTGCCTCGACCCGTGTAAATAGCTGTCGAGACGTCGATAACAGGGCTACGTTCCGGAAAAATTGGGGAACGCCGCGATAGGAATGAAAATCGGGGATTTGTCTACAGGGGGTCACTGCTGTCGGTGATCTGAGTGGTGTCGAAGAACTCCATTCATCACTTCGAGTGAAGGTGAGACATAGATCGTTTCGTACGATGTCCTCCTGTAATGATCACTTAGGTATTTAAGGGCGGGATTCTAACCTAAAATAATTTTTTGAACTCATAAACTGACTGCTGTGGTTTTTCTAATAACGTCAAGTACCTTTTATTTGACAATTCATTCCATTATCAATAATTATGCTGATTCAACAACAAAAAGTTGTCACTCTTTGATAATAATATAATAGGGAACGTGGGGCACGCAAGCTTTTCCCTCTATTGATTCGCATGCTGTTTTGGTCGAGTATTGTGTTTTGTGCATGTTTGTGGAAAAAATGTTCTTCCCTACGTTAGATTAGAGTGATTAGCTTATAACTTTCTAAGAAATGCCTCTTTACTGATAATTAAAAGCTTTGTGTGCCCCACGGTAATGAACGGTCAGCTGATTTTGACAAATCGTTAGAGTACTCTATACTTTACTTAACACTGACTGACAGGACAATAAAGTTAGGTTAATCAAATGACAACGATCATCTTCAACCGGCCAACCAATGAAAAGGCTTTATTGGACTAGATCAAGTTGCACCAAAATAAAAAACTGAAATATCACTAGATATTAAAACTTAAGGACCCCTTACTTAAACTTAGGTTAAGCCGCAGTAGTGCAACTGGAAATAAAATTAAGCGTCCATTAAATTTAAGCTTCGCTTAGTTAAGTATTCATTTTAAGGGGGATTGGTGCAAACGGGCCTTGTGTACTCACATGAACATTTGCAACTTCTTGATCTTCTCTATGGTTTTTATAACCCCGAAATTGTATGACAGAATATGTTTGTAGGTTGCGATATCTGTGACATCCATTATTTCGTCTATGACATCCACCATTTTTCATCAGGAAGTAATGGAGTTCTGTTTTTTCACATTCACACATTGAGTAAGTAACTGAATCACATGTTACAAGAAGATGACTGGTGCTTCTTTTCATAGACCTCTGAAGAAGCTTCACAACGGAAGCGTTCCTTTGGACTCCAAGAAACCCGATAATCTGGTACGCAATACTCCATTCACTTTCATGAAAGCACTTGATTGGTCATGGAAATTTGACGTTGTGTACTCATTCATAGGAACCCAAGCAGGTCGTCAATGGTAATGATAAAACCGAAAACATCCTAAGAGGCCTTGGCCGTTACCTTGTGAGTATCCAGGACCGGTTTCCTCATATGAGTGGTTATTAAGCCAGCCAGCTCTGGACACTTGCATACTTTGTGTTCAGCTGTTTCTGCGTCTGATCTACAGAGCCTACAAATCTCATCTGCTGAGTTTTCCATACGGTACAAGTGATATTTGTTCCGACAGTGCCCTGTCAGCAGTCCCACCATCACTCGAAGCTCAACTCGTGACAGCTTTAGCAGTTTTCTGGTGTAGGTTGGTGAAATCATTACGAATTTCTTTGACTTCGTGAGTCCAGGAGTGTTTCTCCTGAGGATTATTCTGTTGTTCAACTCCCACTGTTGGACCACTACCTTTTACTGGTATTTTCCAAGCCCACAGAAAAGCTCAGGTCCAGCAAGTGATAACCTTGATGCTCTTTTTGTAAGTTCATCAGCTTTTTCATCTTCTCCAACACCACAATGCGCTGATACCCATAGTAGAGCCACTTTATTGTCTCTACCCAGTTGCTCTATGGTATTACGGCACTCCCATGTCAGCAGAGATCCCTGGCAGTGTGATTCCAGGGACCTCTGCGTAGCCTGGATGTCCGTGGTGATATAGATATGCCCCCTTGATGTTCAATTCGAGACGCTCCTGAGCACATACGAAAACAGCCTGTGTTTCAGCCTGTAAAATAGAGGGTTCACTTCCCAGACATTTAGAGATCCTCAGTTCAGGTCTATATCCGCAAATGCCGGTGCCCCTTTTTGATTTTGATCTATCGGTAAACCACGTGGATAACTTTTAGTCCAAACGATTTACGAAACTTATTGCACTAGGACGATCAGCTATGACCGTTTCGAAATCGAAGATGATTGGCATAACATCCGATGGTTTTTCCAAGATGTTTGAGTCCAATTGATTCAATATCCTCATATGTCCAACCCAGTTTCCGGGTAGCAGATTCCTGTTAAGGGATATTCTTGTTGCTTCTAGCAGGCTACATTTCCTCACATGTAAGTGTAGGGAAGGCAGATCAAGTATGACCTCAAGCGCTGCTGTAGGGGCTGTGGCCAACCTTTGCAGTTTTTACAGCCGGTTGCTGCCCTCTTCGGACCATGCTAGAAACGCATAGGTGACAATAGAGCGTACTATCCTTGCCGTTCTACGTAAAACTTCCAGTAATTACATCACAATATCGAATTACTTCGGAAAATATGGAGTCGAAAATATGTGATGAACATAATTAACCTTTACACAAACTGATTGAAACGATTCCTAATCTAATAATTTGCATGGAAAGTACAAGAGAACGATTCGAAATAATAATCCTGATCATGTTTACTGAATTATCGATAAATCCATCAAGACATCTCTAGGACATCGGAAATACCTAAAATTCACAAGGACGGGAACCGCAAAAAGCACAAACAACCTTCCCCGGAAAATCCATCACGTAAGTATTACCGCCCGTCTCAGGACGGCAATAAAGATGTAACCGCCCTCGAAGATGTTCACAATCATGATAAATATGATTGAATATTGCCCGATAAATTTTTAAAGTTGCACCGAAACTGGGACAGTCTGGCGAACTGTACCATCGTCTCTATTGAAGCTGTTTACAGCTTGCTGACGGTAATTGGTAGCTTAGAGTCGTTTCCGCACGATAACACGTTCGGATGCTATGAAAGTATGACGACAATTACCGGTTTATTCGGAGAAGGATCGACCCAATTTTGTTGCCCGACCCGTAACCACGACTGCCGAACAGGAATTCTCAAAGGAAAGGAGCAGTACTGGAAAAGAATTAAGAATTATGTATTCTTGCTGAACATCAACTTTAATATCAGTTGAAACTGACGATTCCGATTCTGACGAAGTCAGAGCATTTGAAAAGCACCGTGTATGGCACCAATTTGTGGTCCGACCATGCTCGTGCTAAAAAATATAGATCTAGAATTATCACAAATTTATCAACCATATTTTCCACAGAGTAAACAGAGTCAGTCTATGACTTGTAACTACTCAAAGTGGGGCAAAACCACGGAGTGAATTATTTTATTTTAACTGAGTGAATTCGTGTGACACACAGTATATAACGTATTCTCCAAGATCCTTTCTGGAGAAATAAACAAACCATTTTTTTGTGTGTAGCGGGAAGAAAATCTGCAAGTCAGACGAACCACCCTCTCCTGAGGGGGAACAAGTGTGGGGTTTCTCACTCTCCTGAGCTTGAGACCCACCAAAAACCCTTAACTGCTTCTTGAATATTGTTTTCGGGCATTTGCCTATAAACCGTTCATCTCTTAGTCGGTTTTCTTCTCGCACACTATTGTGCTGGGATTTATGCTTTTATCCTCTATTGGATAACACTTTATTGGATTTTTCGATAAGTTTCTGTTCTTATTTTAATCTCTTTTGAATTGATCTCTTGGTCTCCTTCGGTAAATTCGCATTTTCGTTTTGTTTTGCTCTGGGTCGTAGTCCACTAGTCTCCTGAGTTCTTGATTCGGATGGTTTTTCGCTGTTTCGAATAATTTCTCTGCTTTTCTGTTCATGAATTCCGTTATGGTTTCCCATTTTAGGTCCCTATAAATCTGTCTATTCCTGACCTAATCCAAACCAAGGTGCATCTATTGCACATCGTAGCAGCTTGTTTTCAGTGGCCCGAATTCTTCTGATATGGCTCTTTGCCGCGAAACCCCAGGCAACTGATCCATAAGTCAGTAGAGGCCTAGCAACGGCTTTGATTATCTTCATTTTTGTCTCTTTCGACATGTGGCTTCTTCTTCCTATTAAGCCCGTTTGCAACAGCCGAGAATTCTCTAGAGAATTTTCTCGAAAATTCATGCGCCGTGAATTATTTTCCGTTGCATACGCACTTTCGGTAGAATTCTCTTGAATACAAAATAATCTCTGCCGTTTTCTTGCGAGAATTTTGTAGAGAATTCTCCAGAGAATTCTTGGCTGTTGCAAACGGGCTTTAGAGGGTAGAGTCTATTCATCACTGCTTCCGTTTTGTCGATTGCTTGTTTGATATGACTTTTCCAAATAAGTCCTTTGTCAAGCGTTATTCCTAAATATTTGGCTTCATTTTTCCAGTCGATTTCTTCGCCGTCAACTTCTAGATCTGTTGTGGGTCGCAGTCTTCTCTCTTGTAGTTATATTGTTTGGCTCTTTTGTCCATTCAGCTCGATTTTCCACTTTATGCACCAGTCATTTGTTTCGTCAATCGTTTCTTGTAGAACTCGTTCTATTACTTCTGGGTGGCGGTGTCGAGTTGCTATGCCTGTGTCGTCAGCATATAACGTTAGCATGGTTCTTGGATTCTTCGGAATATCGTGAATGTATATGTCGTACAGAAGTGGCCCAAGTACTGACCCTTGGGGTACTCCAGCCTCTATATCTCTTGTTGTGGAGCATTCTCCTTCCACTTTCTCGTAAAATCTTCTATTTTTGAGATAGTTCCGGATCAACTTGCATATTTTGATCGAACATCCAGCACATCTCATCATATATATTAATCCTTCATGCCATACGCTGTCGAATGCTCTGGCCACGTCTAGTAAAACAAGACCTGTAGCTTGTCTATTTTGGAATCCCTCTGTTATGTATTCTGTGAGCCTTAATAATTGTTGCTCTGTTGAATGCTCTCTTCTGAATCCGAACTGTTCTGGTGGTATTAGTTTCAGATTTTCGGTTTACTCATTCAGCCTCGTGGCTATAATTCTTTCTACTACTTTTCCTAACGCCGACAGTAAACTTATCGGTCTGTAGTTTTGTGGGAACTTCTTCTCTTTGAAAGGTTTATTGAACACTTCAGTCGGCGTTTGAAAAAGTAGTTCTGGTGGTATTAGTTTCAGATTTTCGGTTTCCTCATTTAGCCTCGGAATAGCATGAGGAAACCGAAAATCTGAAACTAATACCACCAGAACAGTTCGGATTCAGAAGACCAGCCTAGATATCGTTTCAGAATATTTTTTCTTACTGCCCAGTCATATCAAGATAACAGGTTTGAACATGGGCGTACATAAATACAGTTGGCCCTTTCAATTTTGATTTTGAGTAGAAACTGTTGTTCGCGAAAATAAACCACCTTCATCCAGGCAGAAGTGAAAACGCAGCACACGTTCCAGAAGAGAACGTCACCGACAATTTTCCAGACGAAGTAGCGCTAAAAAAAACCGCTTCGAATCCGTACGGTGTCATTGATTTTCCGTCCGCCACAGGAATTTTCCTTCGGGATGTCATTTGTTTTCGCATTACATTTGCGAATAGCTCCACGCAATCATACTGAAATATGTTCCTTACCTTAGTCACGGTCGCGTAGCTGCCTGAAAACAAAAAAGTTCGAGTCAGTTTCAGATGTCTAATTATATAGAAAGTAAATAAGGAATGAGAGGATCTTCTGCCACGCAAATTGGATTTAGGAGAGGCTTTTTGATGGTGGATCTGTTGTCGTAGTCGCGTAACGAAACGAATAATGAGCTTGTTGGGGTGAATTATGATTCATCTTTTTACTTTTAGGGATGACACTGTGCAGGGGTAAATGAGATTCGTAATGAGGAAAGTATACAGTGCCTAGTAGTTAGGGGTTTATGTACAGTGTTTACGTAATGCAGGAATATAACAATGTGGCAGTACACCATGCTCTGGGATATTTAATAACTTCTCGTTGTTCCAGATTTTATTAATTTATCGTTTGTTCTTTTCCTCCCACACTTCCGGTTTTTTCATGTTGAACCTTGGATAAATTAATCCATTTTCAGTTTTCATTTTGAAATTCAACGTGACTCTTATCATATTACTCCATTGGCGTTTCAATACTTATTCGAGCATATTCTCTTTTAGGGATACTTGAACTTGTTTTTTTTTTACGAATTCCTATTTCAGTTCCTTTTTTTAATGGGAACCCACATGGTTGTGTTATTTCTGTTATAAAAAATGGTCCTTCCAACACATATTCAAAATCGGGATCAGACTTTGTAAAATTAATGTTTCCAGATAATTGAGTTGGAGATGGTAGTGTAAAAACATTTATTGTATATCGTTAACAATCATAAAATGAATAGGTCATCATCATGAAGTTAATCCAGTAATAAATACAAATAATAATAACATCTATGAAGTCAGATTAACATTATTATAACCAATTCAAAACGAAGGGGTAATCTAGAGTAGTTCAAATGAGAAGTCACTTGAAGTCAGACTTAGACAGTGAGAAAGTTCAACAAATTCTTTACTAACACAATGTTTACAGTAACAGAGCAATCAATTACAATTGATTGCGCCAGAAAAACAGAAGGTTAGAATAATTAATTTTAATGATTTATAATAATGATGCAGACCAAGAGAAAGCTAAATTGTCTAAATCTGGCCATCAATGAGATCAATACATCAAATTAGTAGAGCAATAATATTATAATTAATATAAACAACGTTGGTATCGAAAAGTGCAAAATTTATCAATGATTACATTTACAGAGGAGAGCCTCTTACAAGTAAGCACGATTAGACCATCCATTAGAAAAATATGAGATACAATTGATAAATTATGAGGAGTACAAAATGGGAGTACTAATGAGGAAAACCACTAATCGTTGGTTTCGAGAAGAGCATAAGATCTGAAAACTAGTCTGTATATCGAGAAAGATGAATGAATATGAGAATATATCAATGAAAGTTCAAAGTAAAATGAGCAGATCATACCAATTGAGGGAGTACACGATTACCAGAGCAGCTTTCAGGGTGGAAGCAAGATGAGAGACTGTCAATCAGTGTCATGGGTGACTACTGACCGTTGAATCATATTAGAGCAGTTCAGATAGTGTTCTGAGGGAAGTAAACTAAATCCAAGGTCCACCCTGGACACATGGGGATTCATTCATCTGAAACTTGATATCAGTAATTAGTAATATTTAAGTGAGAAGTTAACGACAGAGTTGAGCTAAGCAATGAAATTAGTAGCTTCAAATTACTAAGATGATTATAAGACTGAGAGCACATTACTTGTTGCATAGAACTAGTTGATAGCTATTTTCGACATAAGCGGAAGTGACAAAGCATTGAAATATTTAGGATTTTCGGAATCCTGGATGATAAGCTGAAAGATAATTTCATGAAATATCTTTTGTATTTTCCTGTATAATTTTGGGTGAGAAAAACCAATGACTCTGTATAAGAATCCCTAGAATGTTAATAGTCGTATGCATAGTTTCATCAGACAAAGAATGCAAATGAGACGAAGTTTGGTGAATCATACACCAAGTAAAAGTAGTTTTTAACACAAAAGAATTTCAATTTTTATTCCAAGTCTTTGTGTTTCAAATATTGGGAGAGAAAAGACATTCTAAGTTGCAGGCAGAATATAAAACCAATTCATCTGAAAGGGAGATAAATACACAGGACGATAATGAAAAGAATACAAGGGTTCCTTCTGTATCTCAGTGTATCACACTCTATTTTCCCCCCTTATTTTCCATCATCCCAACACGAAGAAACAACAAAAACGGATTGAGCATGGAAATGAACGTAGATATTTTCCGAATGTTATCCCAACAAGGATATCCTGTTTATCCGAACGCAAACAAATTCCATTTCTCCGTGTAAAATCCAGACTTTCCTGCGAATGATCGGCGCTCTCCAAGAACCATCCATAAGCACGAGCCAAGCAGGTAAAACGGAGAAATCCCAGATACCATCTCGGCGAAGAACGGCACGCGAAAGTAGGACGACAATAACTCAATGCCTCAGTATCTGGAAGCCCCTAATTCAGTCTGGAATCCAGTCTGCGGCCCCTTAACTTCGCGGGAGGTAAGAAAAGTAAATGTGGCTGAAGTAGACGGGATCTGGAAAGCCACAGGGAAGCGGCAAGACCCCCGTCATTACTATAAACTCGTGTGACGAGATTTTAAAGCGCAGCCTTAACGCGTGTCTTGCACGTATGTAGCTGCGGGTAGGATCCTGATCCGTAGACACTTCTAGGTCGCTGTACGTACGCAAGGATTACGGCTTCCCATAGACTCGGGCTCAGCCGAAAGGGGTAATGTATGCAACATTAACTGTAAACAATGCTCCCGAATTGAATTGGAACTTTTCGACTCGATCGATAGCTCGCGCCGAGCAAACGTGCCGCAGGTCGTGATCCAGGTTTTATGGGTGGGATTTGGGAATTGGAACGGATGCAGTCTGAGCTGCCTCATGCCTCTGGAGCAGACGAGATTTCGCTGATTTGTGAACACAAAGTGTCGCTGATTTATTTTGGAGGAGCGAAAGCAACTTCTGAACTACGATTGGTGTGTTTGCCGAAGTGAACGTTCAGGATCTCAATAAGAGGGCTACTTTCTCATATACTCAAACTGTTGGAGAGTTGGTGGAAATACGATAGTGATAATGATTTCATAGCTGCCCATTGCTTGTCATTATCTCACGTGTATGTAAGAAGGAAAGGGAAATGTGAAGTATTTGTATCACCTCTTCTGCACATGTTGGACAAGTTTGGATCCGTTTTTTTCTGCTCGGAATGATTTTTCGTGCTCTCTACAGACAAGACAAGAATGAAAGAGTCCCAAGAAGTATCTGAATCATATGATTGTCATTCCAAACATGTTGGAAAAGCCCGAATTTGTCGTGATTGGAAGAAAATTTCGAAAAGCAGCGTTCATGAATACAAAGTCGAATCTTATTAGTAGAATATCGGTTGAGGGGTATATTTGAAGAAGATGAAGTCATTAAATGTGAGTAGAAGTGTCCGACACTCACCTGAATCAAGGCGAGACAAAGTAAAAATAAATAGTCAACTAAATAGGCCGTCCCAGGATCCTTTTTTTTTATTTCTTGTGTGGTACCAAATCCAGCACGAAGAAGAGACAGTCAAACCAGCAGACACACTGACGAAATTCACTTGAAGAAACAGTAGAACAATTAAGGAGTAGTGGAATAGTTGATGTTGAGTAATCTAGGTCTTCAACTGAATAAGTTTGCTTCAGGTGAACACAATGAGTTCGGCAGTTTCAGCTGTGGTTCTCAAGCAACGGAACAAGTGATAACCAGTGAAATCTATTCTACATAGGTGTTCATCAGAGAGGGGATCGGTTATAAAACCTTTAGGCCAACTGAGTTGTTTTCTTATAAGGCCAAGGATTTTGCGATCTCAGGCTGAGCATGCAGCTACTCCACAATAAACTCTTGCTCTTCATTCGGGGACGAATTTCATATCGAGACATCTAACAAAGAAGCTTTCTTGAGATGTACACCCATGAGATGAGATATTGTCTCGCTAGGAAAAAACTTTCTAGACCTTGAACTTGTCACAACATATGTAAATCACATGTTTGAAGAAGTATTATTTCCAAATGTTCTCTAGCGTGGAGAGAAGGACAACACTTAGTTCTGCCCGCACTGTAGAATAGTACTTTCATAGAAGTATGGGTCTACGACTTCTATGACCAGTCCCTATATTTGTCATAGAGCCATTGGTGAACTAGTTCTAATAGTTACAACTAGGTACCTGGTATATAAAACATGTAGAGATTAGAGGGTGAACCGTCTATTCTATAGCTTGTTTGTGGGCAAAATAGAATGTTCTGGTCGCAGTACCGCATTCGTGAGAGTAACCTCCTAAATTGCGTCAATATAGCCTGGGAAATACCACCAGAGGTGACGGAACTACCCTGGAATGTTATCGACCTATTTCCCACTTGAGAGTTTTTTCTAAGGTCTTAGAGAAAGTGATGCGTGTTCAGACTCCGGATTACTTCGACATAAATCAGCTTCTTCCATTTTGGCAATTCGGTTTTAGGAAAAGAAGAGCGATGACAAACGCTATTTCAATTTAATTGAGACTTTCAACTATATGTAGCTCATGCAGCACTATTGGTAAATGTACGAAGATATGGCTTTTGTGAGGATGGCCACTTTTATTTGTAAGATTGCAAGCGCATTGATAATGAGTAGTCAGAAAAGAAGAGCACTAAGGAAGGTGCGATATTGCCTATATTGTTTTTAATTCATATAAATTTCGTCTCTGATTGTATGAAGTTAATTTATTATGTTACATTTGACGTCCTCGGTCAATGAAAATAGAACGAAACAATACATTTTCACATTGGACAGGACTGAGATAAGAGATGCAAAATTTCCAGGACTATATTTGAATAGGAATACTTGGTGTATTGATTGATGATTATTCTTACGGAATCTGACAAGGAGCACTTTTGTATTAAGGCAGTTATCTTCTTCGGTTTGAATGGGATTCATTCTCGCAGTATGATTCCTATTTAGTAGTTTCGAGATAATATTCAGAGTGGACAGACGAACGCTTCTCATTTTAACCATCATGGACTATAGAGAAGATTCTTTTACGAGGCTGCAAATACTACACCTCCACTTATAAACGTGCTCGTTCATATGTGCCCATGGGTCTAGGGGATGGGGTTTTGTTGGAGAACCATTCTCATGTTATGAGACATAGGAGGTACTGCTCGCCATTTGCAGATTGGTGAAGTCTCAGAGTGCACCTGCTTATTTTTCCCAAAGCTTCACTTCATTTGATGCTCACGTGTATCAGAGTCAGATGAAGCGAGTTTTTTAAGTAGAGTCATTCGGGGTAACTGAGCACAGTGGGTAAGTGTGCGCAGTGCGTATATCTCGACTATGCAATGTATGATAGAGGGGTTCATTTGGGTGAAGCAAGGGCGCAGAATCGCCATATTAGTTTTTCATAGGAGTGCGCCGTGCCACGTTTCTTTAACTTTTTATTTGCAATCAATCAAATTCACTAGTTTTCTTGTTAATTGTTAGCATCTCTGCACATTCTGCCAGGTCCAAGTTCCGAGTCTCTCAGTGTTAAACAATATTTTATTCGATCATGGGCATGTTAGTCTAAATATATAATAAAAAATTTTAGGTTCTCTTAGCTGCTCAACTCTATAAGAACGTCAATTCAAATTTTGGCTTACTGGGGAAAGTGTGCGCGGGTAAGTGTGCGCATAGATTCATTGAATGGGCATTAGTACAGTGAGGAATAAATTATGACATTGTTGATTTTCTTGGTTAACACTCGATCTATATTGTCCTATTTGTTCAGAAAAATATGAAGAGCCACCAACAGGGGAATGTATATCAAGTGTTGTGTTCACCAAGAATTGTGGCACGAACAATAATACACTGCTTGAAAAAAGGCGCTTCTGTATTGACAATAAACAGCATTTCTCTAATATTGTAACATTTTGATGACATTATTTTGTAATTTGTTTTGATTGTGTGGTTAACTAAGCACTGCGTTCACTTACCCCGTGAGGGTGCGCACACTTACCCGCAATACGGGGCATGTGAACGCACCCCGACTTTCTCTATTAAATTCTTTTTTGCGGAAAGAAAACGTTTTTGTTTGTTTGCTTTTTGATGTTTTATTATAGATTGGAAAATTCTCTATCTTATGAATATGTTTTAATTTTCCTAGCCTCAACATTTGAAACAGGGTATGGCTTGACCCACATAGCATGGGATATTTGTCAAATATTTATGAAATATTTGTACGCAAGGTTTTGAATATTTAAGAAATCTTTCGTTGAAATATTCATGAAATAAAGTTATGTCCGACTTTTTCTCACATTGAAATATTTCATGAAATATTTCATATAGATTTTTGAAATATTTTCTACAACGTCATGTGAAATCTCTTCTAAAGATCATAGTTATATTACATGGAATATTTACGCAAGATTTCTTCTAATTGAAGAAAATTTCTCCTGAAATCTTCAGAAGAGGTTTTCGAAATCTTCCAACGAGGGGGTCTGAAATGTTACGAAATATATTTCTGCGATGTTTGTGTAAAGTTGCTGGAATCTTTCTAGAAATATTTTTGGAAGTTTTATATGCAATAATAGGAAATATTTCCATAAAAATTTAGGAAATGTTTTGAATTATATTCAGCGTTATCTGACTTTAAAGATTTCTGCAATATGCAAAAAAATATCTTGCGAAGTCTCTGAACAATATTTCGCCAGGGTAGCTGAATAACTTCATAAAATACATGTTCCTGAAGAATTGAGCAATACTTTGAACATATATCTTCAAAGTAATACCAAATTTTTGAGGATTTGTATTTCATAAAGTCCCTTGCTAAATATTGTTCAAAGATCTCGCAAGATATTTTTTGAGGAACATTATATTTATATGTATAAGGTTTTCCTGAAAGAGTATAACAAGGTTATATTTGTATTGAATAGATCAAAATCAGTTAAAAAAATTTATTCATTGTTCATTAACTACATTAAAATATGTATCAATATATACGAATTCTTTATCTTCGTCATCAGGATCTGCAGATAATTGAAACGGATATTATCGTTGGCTACTGGCAATCCTGGAATAAATATATTTTTATGATTTTTCAGAAACAGAAAGTTCCATTTTTTATGAATTTAGGGTCATGAAAGTTCTTCTATGAATAATTGGGGTAATTATGGCAAAATTGGAGGAAAAGTAATTAATATGTACTTTTCAGAAAATTAATTGAGCAGCAGTAAATACGGAGTCTTTATGAAAGATTGTTGCATAGCATTTGGCTTTGAATGATGCTCCTTACTAAAGGGTTTTGAACTGAATAACATCATAGAATTTCGAAATTGACGCCAACTGGTGTAAAAATTATTTATAAACAACCTGTCAGTACTAGATGATACTACATTGGTGGTATGGAATATTTATAGTACTGAAAAGATTACTGAAATGTTTTCTTCAACTTGTCAAATTCCTGATCGGTGTGATTTTGGTATTAGAACAAATAGATGTTAACAGAAGATTTCATAGTGCAAGTGTGTAACTTTGAACAATTCAGTAAATCGAAGGCAGTTTTTGTTGTTGTAAATATGCTAGAACAGAGCGATCGGTAGTTTAAGTTGCGCTATTTTTCATTCAGAAAAATGTTGTAGAGCGTGACCTTAATTTCAGACATGACGTCAGTGATGATTTTTTCAAAGGACAATTCTAATTTTTTTATGATTTCTCTTATGTTACACATACGCACACAAATATGAAGTTTTTATTTCATATTTTTTTGTTCGATTTTTCAACAAACGTCGTGACCCACAGAACGACAAACTAATGAATATCCTCGTTAATCTTCGCTGCTACTCCCAACTTTTTATTTGACAGAAAACGATTATCAAGAACCTCGTGTCATTCAATTTGTGAAATAACCGAGTTATTTTTTCTAGTTGAATCAGATTCCCTCGTTTTCGAATTAGTCGATGTTTGTTGAATATCTTTCCAACGACAAGAAATAAGACTTTAATATTTGGTACATACTTAAGTGTAACTTGATAAAACATTCAGAAATGGAGAGGATAACAACTATGTGAAAAATGTACATTGATTTCGGAAATCAAGATGATTTCGATCTTCAAAAGTACATCGATTTCGAAAGTGGTTACCCCCTCGAAAAAAATTGAAAAAATTTCGATAAATGTATCAAATTACAGTATAATATTCCTTCACTCAAGAAAGCTCCATTTAAAAATATTAAT
Organism: Coccinella septempunctata; assembly: GCF_907165205.1. NCBI lineage: Eukaryota > Metazoa > Arthropoda > Insecta > Coleoptera > Coccinellidae > Coccinella > Coccinella septempunctata. Next base: position 23,427,684 of record NC_058196.1, read on the forward strand.
CAACCTGTGCTAGTATATTTAGAAAAAAGCTGCCCTTTTCACAGAATTTGTTTGAAGTTAAATTCTCACACTCTATAAAGTGAAGTCATTATTTAAAGAACAATAAAAGCCCTAAAAAATTAACTTCACGAGAACAATTTTAGAGCAGATTCTATTTCGACAGCACAAAATTAATTCTATTCTGAGGGTGAACTGAAGAAAAGCAAAAAATCTCAGGATATGAAAAAATTATAAAACTCACTTTTTATTCCGTCCACCATCTGAAGTCATCAAACCATATCCGTATGGGTAACACTTTGTATTATTTCGGCATCTGTCGCTTCTTCATATTTTGTCCTTTCACCAAAAGCTACTGCAAAACATTCACAGTATGAAGTATGATACAACTTTAATCAAATGATATAATTTGCATAAATAGGTAAACAAATACCAAAAAATAAAAATACGAGTAGAAATTGATAAAACATGGAAGGCTCCTGTTTACTTTAGCGCCCACCTTGGATTTTTGTCTTCGATTTTTTCATCAATTTCAATGAATTCGAATGTTAGCCTTAAGATAACTCGATGACTTAACGTTTTCAGTTAGTTTATTCCGAAAAATGTGGGAAATTTTACATTTTTCGATGAAAATATAAATAATGGTTTTGTGGTTAGGTTAGGTTATTTTAGGTTGGGACAATTAAAAATCATATTTGTACATGAAAATACCATTTTAAGATATTAATTAAACGCATGAACGATTGCACTTAGTTATTTAAGCGCTAAACAGGGAAAATGTTACAATTCGACTAATTTATACCGAATATTCGCATATTTCATAAGAACTTCAAAAAAATCATATCTCCCAAACTACAAGTCTCCTAAAGTTGAGACATGTACCAATCGATTTTTTATACAATGCTTTATCTAAGAAAAAATCGACGACAAAATCGGAGGTGGGCACTAATCTAAACTTATAACAAATGAACATATACAAATATTTCGGTAACATTATGGCACAAATGGATAGATTTAATAACACCTGTAAGTAGATGGAAAACGTTAAAGAGGAAATAAGTTACTTACCAAGAATCAAGCGGTAATCAAACTGGAATTTATTTCGTTCCATATCAATACACACGTTAGTCTCACACAAACACACAAAACGATCGAGACAACGCGCAAACGACAAAATCAAAATGGCACCAACGAATGCTTCCTTGTTCGGCTTGCGCTTCTTCGAATGAAACCCAAATCTCACGTACTGCCGTTTCTCCGGTTTCTCGTTTCTGCAGCTGCTCAGCTGGCTGGAGTGGTTAGTGATCAGCGTTGCCAGTTCCAGAAATTTTATTCCCCAGTATACGGTATCCAGAGTAAAGTAAATTTTTACTATGTTGAATTACCTAGATTGATTAGATGGATTTTTATTTTTATCAAGCCTTGAGAAGAACGGATAGAGAATATCGACTTCTGAAAGTAGTAATTGTTAAGTTCATTTGTATCCAAGGAATAAAATAAATAAAGTCAGTTCCTAAAGACAATATGATTAAAAATAATTCATCTACTTCACAAATTATTTATTACTTATAATGATTGAATGCCGATTATACAGTTACAGATAAAAGCTTAATCCAACGTTGAACCCAATTCAAAATTCAACTGACTGCCACTGACAATGACAAAATAGAACTGAACAACAGTTCAGTAATTTTGGACACAAAATTACAATGGATTCAACTTTGAACTCGATTGTAAAGTATAAAACCGTGGCTTAGAGTAATTGAAGATAGTGTAATTTATGAAATAAAACAGATTTCTGGACATCGGAAAATAAATCTTAGGAAAATTTCTGCAACCTGGCATCGCTGCTGATTTTATCGCGGGGGACTGGGAATGCCGCGTCGACGCACACTAGTCTAGTCGAGAGAAGAGCGCGTTATTTGAAAGTTAACTAGGATACGACGAAAATTTAAAGCTGCATTTAATATACATAAAGGGGTAGTAGGTGAATGTAATTGAGTATCTCCGAAGTAATTCAAGGGATGAAATGAAATAAAAATTAATGCTACTCTATGCAATATAGTTTCAATAGAATATCTATAGACAAAATTATAAATTGTTGAAGAAACAAGGTATAGACTATACAGTCAAATTCATTCATACAGATAGATATTTTGTTGTTGTTATTAGCTCTTTCGACGTACTATAATGACTACCTAGTGCGAAAAGAATAATAGCATATAAACAATTTTTTCTTCACACGTTAAAAAGACAGTAACTTTTGACAAGAGGGATGCTAACGACAAAACATTAAATAAAAGGTCAGTAGAATATTTCACGGATATAACCCGAAATATTCCGCACAAAAATCCGGAGATGTGTTGAAATATTCCTGCAGTATTTCTTATATATTTATTTAAATATATGAATTCTTTTATGAAAACGTTTCGGTGAAATTAAAATATCATTATCTTTCAAAAATATTTCCTGAAATATTAACAATTTATTTGGGCTTCCACTTCATCTTTCAGAAATATTGCAAAGAAATATTCTGGGGCGATTTCTGAAATATTTATTGTAGCATTACTTGAAACGTTAATGAAATGTTCTGTTGCATTATAGGTAAAGAGCATTCAGTAAGATGTCGGGAATGAAAATTGATATAATTTTTACACTTTCAGCTTTTCATCGAAAATATTCCACTGAAATATTACTTTAAGGTTTTTTTTTCAATGTATTATGTAGACGAATTAGAAATATTTAGTTTGTATTCCTGCAAATATTTTTTGAAATATTTAAGAAATATTTCTCACATATATTCTGATTCCTATGGATATTTATTTTCCTGAAATATTGCAAAATCTGTCATAAAAATTTCGTAGAATATTTCATGAAATATTGATGAATCTTATGAAGTCATATTTCATGAAACATTTATTACATATCATGGAAATATTCTGCCAATCTTGCGAAAATTTTCTTGCCGTAAATATTCTCGAAACCTTTCATAAATATTTCAATGAAATCTTTCTCGAGAATATTTTGAAATTTTTCACTGCAATATTCCATGCTATGTGGGGAAAGGCAAAAGTGCGCACAGTTGCCCCGAATGACTCTATGGGTTTTCAGCGTTTTATTGACAACCAATTTTACTTATTTATATTCTTGAAGTAGGTATGTGAATACTTTTTTGTATCTCAACTTGATTAAACTTACTTTCACTGTTGCAGTAGCAGGTCATACAGTCAAACAAGCATCAAGCAGTTATTTTATAGAAGAAAAAAGAAGAGTGAAACCTCACTAAAGAAAACTATAGTTTGTGTATCAATGTTCACTTGCGAAAGTTCGGTTTATTGTATGATAAACCAAAAATTTATCTGGTCAATGCGTTAATTCCACATGATCGAATCCGCTGGTGAAACTACCCCGTTATGCCCGAAATGGAAGCGAAATCGCAATAACATAGCGGCATAATACACGAATATTTCCGAATCGGATTCGCCGGAACAAAGGAGTCATTGAATTAGTAGTTAAGATTAAGTTTTCCGCCATACTAAAACTTCCCCACTTCGCGGAGCTCATTTCCATTCTCGTTTTAGGAATAAAACATGCAGCATGCTGTGAAAATGGAAGGAAATCTGCAATTCTCATTAATATTTATCGAGCATTATAAGGACTATCGGGGACGCTCCCTGTCTCGGCCTTCGATAGGAATAACGGGGTCGGAATCCGCTGTCGTGTCCATCTATTTAATCCATTCAAGTTCGGAAGTTTTCGCAGCACATAAAATATATTTTTTTCTCCGCGAAACAGGGTGGATTTCGTTCCTCTCGAATGATTTTTATGGAATTTTCTCTTCTTTGCTCCTCGTCGTGTTCTGCGCGAGGGTGTCTCTATTCAAATGAGTTTTTTTTTCTTGACTCTGTCGTTCAATCCTTTTTCTCCATGAATATACCATTTGTAGTCTCTTGAAATCTTTCACGATATAGTGTACATCAAAGAGTCTGAGTATAATTATCATTATCAAACAGATAATACAGAGTTTAAAGCTTTGACGTCCAAATACCCTTTGAATAATAGATTTTTGAAGGCTCTTCAACCTTAAGTCTTCAGAATGTCGTCGCCTATAGCTGCAATGGCCATCTTCAGTGGGATGTAAAAATAAAAAAGGTAAAGGCTCGAGGTAATGTAGTGATCGTTTTTCAAAAGTATCCGCAGTAGATTCTTGAGGTCAAAAGAAACACTTTTTTTTTCTATATACAGGGTGTCTGTAAACAAATACGGTGGACTTAGGGAGATGATTTCTCGATGAAAATAAGCAGGGGTAGTTCCTATAATTTATTTAAAGGCCTCCCTTCCAAGATACAGCCTTTGGAAGGCGATGACGAGTTGACAGTTTTTAATATTTTTTACGGGTTCTAAAAAATACTGAGTCATAAATTTATACATAATTTGAAGCATTAAGTACATGTTACACACACAATTATTTTAGATTTCATAACTTTATTATTGAGGGTTGAAAATAACAATCCCTTATGATTTTCCTTTAAAAATCTCTTTGGAGGTTAGGTTTTCGAAAAATAGGATTCTCTTATGGTTTTCCATTAAATTCAGGCGAAAAAACGTCTCTTGCAGAATTTCGATACAGTCGATACTTTTCTCGGCATAAAGTAAATCTTACAAGCACCATACGAAGGTCTATGAGGCAGAGAGTTGATGCATGTATTTTAGCGGGTGGTATTCTATGGAACACTTATACGATGAAATGTAATGAACAGTGATCAGAACTTGTAAGTTTTAGGTTATTCCGTGAAAAGTATCGACTGATTCGAAATTTTGCAAGAGATTTTTTTCTCCAGAATAAAATGGGAAACCATAAGAGATTCTTGTTTTCGAAAATCTATCCCACTAAAATGATTTTTGAAGGAAAATCCTGAGAGGTTTTTATTTTCAACCCCTAATAATGATGTTATGAGATCTAAAAAAATTGTGTTATTAACATCTACATCTACTCAGTGCTTCATGTTATGTATAGTCTTATGACTCAGTGTCTTTAAGAACCAGTAAAAAAATTAAAGCCTGTCAACTCGTCATCGCCTTCCAAAGGCTGTACCTTGGAAGGGAGGTCGATTTCGAAAAAAATTTATAGGAACTAGCCCTGCTTATTTTCAACGAGGAATCATCTCCCAAAGTCCTTCGTGTTTGTTTATAGACACCCTGTATTTTATTCCGATTCAGCACCGACAAAAAGATGTACCTAGCCCTTTTGGGTTTACATAACGAGCAGTGCCAAAATTACCTGCAAAATAACTATACCTAAATCTGTAACACTGCAAATCAGTGGATCTGTTTCTTTTGAATCTACTTTTAAAATATTTGTACTAGTCAAGGACTTATCCTGTTTATGTGTAGGCTGGCTCCTTATGAAAACATGGCTGCTGGATAAGTTACAGTGGTTATATAATAGAGCTCGTCTAGACCACCTTACTTCAGTTGGATATTTAACAATGAAATTCTACCCTTATTGTAAATGAAAGCTCATAGTGGGCTCATGCAACGTAACTAAGACCTGAGACTTTATCTAATCGGCAGATGGCGTTCACGTGGTCGCTAGGAGTCCATTACATTTTTTTTCTTGGGGTATAGTACATAGTAACTCAGCATAAACCCACCATTGGAGATTACGACTCAAATACCAGATAATTCTAATATCCAAACTAAACATATAGTTCGTAGACTTAAACATCAGACTATCGCAACTTTATCGAAAAAAAGATTTCAAAATTAGAATCTCAAGTTTTGCACAGAAAACATTACGAGTCATATACTGAAAATTCCATGTTCATCGGCTTCACAATTTTCTTTTTCATTAACTTCTCGAGTCTCCCCCCTCACAACGGAAGCACTCCATCATAGCGAACTCTAGATATTTTCCACCTAATCAAAAGTAACGCTCCGAATGACGGAGTATCACGACACTTGTCGTGAAGCAGGAAAGACAGGTCGCAAATATGAGTTCACCTGCGAGATTAATCTTCGATTTGATGGATGAAATCAATCGTCCACCTCCATCAATCTCGCGGAACGTAAGTGTCAAGATTAACGCTTTGTTGGTTTTTAAGACCGCCTAATATAGCTCCGCAACTGTGCAAAGACGAATAGGCGGTTTTGACGGTGTTGATTCATCGTATTGGGGTTGAACACACAAGATGCAGGGAAATATTTTCGAATGATCTCAAACTCAGGCCGTAAATGTTTTTGAAGCTGGGGTTTAATTTGGAATGTTTGGAACACAACAACTGATTCTAAACTCTACTCAATCTAGTACTACTCATTCTGTTAGCGTGATGAGAACAAATCAATAATAATAAAAAGTATCACGCCTAAACGGTGAGGCAATGTAAACAATAATAAGGATAAATTCAGATGCATACCATCCGCTGATATGAATAATAACAAGTGTTACGAACTGAATTGAACTAGCCAATTTGCCATCGTCAAGGCCCCAAATGAAGTACGCACCATCGAAGAACAGCAGATACTGACCATGGTTTCGGTCTCATTTGACCTCATCAAAGCAACTCAGTTTTTTTCTCCGATGGAGAACGTTTGGAATTGATGGACGCTTATTCAATACTGGCAAGCGCTGTTGAGTATTATCCAGTAACACAGCGACTACTGAGTACTATACAGTACACATCTTCTGAATTGCAGTTGCTCAATTGACATTAATTTGTCTCCGTTCGTTGCCAGGAAACAATTTTTTCCATCTGAATTGCTCCTGACGAATAAGTGCAAGAATTTACGCAGGAGCAAATGAATTATTGCAATTTTTGAATTGATTTTCTTTTAGAGACTGGGAGTGAAAATCCTAAAGAGTTTCAGAAGATGCAGAGTCCTCCCAGATTGAATTTCAATCGACATATGAAATATGTTTTTTTGTAGAGGTTTCATGCTGCAGCGAAGATGTTTGACCAAGATATTGTTTCCGGTTGCTGTGTACATTTGTGTTAAAATTTTGACTTTATTTTCTCTCTTTTGATTTGTAATATGTGAATGTATGTCTTTGATTTGGGACATGAAAATTATTCAATTCTATTTTATTTCCCAACTCCAATCTCACTCAGGATGAGATCCTCATCTGTAACGTTCCACAGAACTCTCCGATCGCTTCTTCATCCACAATAGCCCACCTATCGCGCCTCCTACATCAAAGAGCCAAGGGCCGGCTAATGGATCGTCATCCAGAATGGCTCGATTTTTTCCGCGGTTCTCCAGACCTAGAGGGCACGGCTTATCCCACCCCGCACACCCTCCTCCGTTCCATTAACTGAGTTACATGTGCTGTAAAATCGATTAGGTCTATTTAATCTATTTCCGATATCGCGTCGACCATTCTCATAATTAGCAGAAGGCCATTGGCCATTACGCCGATGACTGCGGACCTGAATCCAGCCAGATTTATATGTGTACATTCCGATTCTGCCGACCGGGCGAATTGTTTGTTGATAGGTTATAGATGGCGGTAGGGGAAGTTGGTTACTCAGCATCGGATTTGGGAGGTGATTTGGTCGATTTCCATTGTGATCAGAATTCGTGAGTTATGTCGGTAAAAGACTGAGAGATCGAGGAGACTGATGGGTGTTTGATATCGGCTGGTCTTAACCGATTATGGATGATTAGCTCCTGGGCTTGCAGCTTGCATTCCTTCAACGAACCTGTTAATTTCACGGGAAGAGAAATGTACAACTTTCATTATTAAAAATAAAAACTTAAACTTTATGATCCTCATGGCATAGACACAGCAACGAAAGGAGTATGTGTTTGCGCTTGTGTGTGTATGAAGAGTCCTTCTGCTAGCTTCTGGATGTAACACACTCAACCCTTGATGTCCACCACTAGTTCGACGCAGATATGTCGACGTCAGCATGATATAGCTGTTAGATTGTTTGTCATTGCTCTCTGCAGAGTAAGAGTGAGAAGGATCACGCCTAAAAGAGTGTGGCAATGATTAACAATAATAAGTAACAATAATAAGATTTAATTCAGATGAATACCAACACTGATATGAATTCAACAAGTGTTACCATCTGAATTGAGCTAGTTAATGTGCCATCGTCAGAGTCACTAAATGGAGAACGTTCCACCGAATGAGAGCAGATGGGAACCATGGTTTCGGTCATATTTGACCTCGTCAAAGCAACACGGCTCCTTCTACGATGGAAATTCATTTATTTTTTGTAGCAGGGTTAAAATCTGCAAGTCAGACGAACCACCCTCTCCTGAGGGGGAACAAGTGTGGGGATTCTCACTCTCCTGAGCTCAAGACCAACTAAAAACCCTTAACTGCTTCTTGAATATTGGTTCCGGGTATTTGCCTATAAACCATTCATCTCTTAGTCGGTTTTCTTCTCGAACACTATCGTGCTGGGATTTATGTGTTTATCCTCTATTGGATAATACTTTATTGCATTGTTCAATAAGTTTTTGTTCTTATTTTAATCTCTTTTTAATTGATCTTTTGGTCTCCTTCGGTAAATTCGCATTCTCCTTCTGTCTTCCTGTGGGTCGTAGTCCACTAGTCTCCTGAGTTCTTGATGCGGATGGTTTTTCGCTGTTCCGAATAATTTCTCTGCTTTTCTGTTCATGAATTCCGTTATGGTTTCCCATTTTAGGTCCCTAAAAATCTGTCTATTCCTGACAAACCAAGGTGCATCTATTGCACATCGTAGCAGCTTGTTTTCAGTGGCCTGAATTCTTTTGATGTGGCTCTTTGCCGCTAAACCCCAGGCAACTGATACATAAGTCAGTCGAGGCCTAGCAACGGCTTTGACTATCTTCAATTCTGTCTCTTTCGACATGTGTCTTCTTCTTTCTATCAGAGGGTAGATTCTATTCATCGCTGGATGTATGGAAGATCCAAGATGAAGTCTGTGTCAAGCTGTCTTTGTGTGATTGTTTCTTTCAAAATTGTATTTTAATTTTTTTGTATGGGTTTATGGGTTATCCTCAACCCTTGTAATCTATTAAAGAAATAAATAAAAACGACGTAAAACCATTTCTGAGATAGCGCGTAATGAGGGCGAAGAGCTCAGCTATACAAGGTGAGTCTTTGACTGTTACAGTAGATTCTTGAGGTCAAAAGTAACGCTTTTTTCTCTTACCATTTCTTTCGAATAAGCTGGGTTTGAAAGATACAGGCTGTTGAAAGGCCATAAGAATGTTATTTTTAGTTCTATCTCACAAATTGTTTCATCGAATGAAATGAATTTCGGAATATAGTTTTTCATTTATTTGTTGAATCTTCTTCGAACACAAAATATTACCCACGTCTTCCAGTTTTCTCAATATGACAATTACGTACTATAAAAACAACAAAAATTTAAGGTAGGTACCAAATGCTTCAAACTAAGTTGGCAATATCTAATGATTATTTGAAGGCTTCGTAAAATAAAAGTATTATTCAAATTTTCTCGTATAATGCGCCGTTTTCGAGTAATTTGAAGTTTAAAAACTAAAAAGGATCTGTGAAATTTGAAGAATTGCTAACTTTTAAAACTTTATTCAAAAGGTCCACAGATGTGTAGTGTCACAAACTTAGCTAGTTATTATGAAATTAGTTTCATTTTTTTGGGGTGGCTCAGCTCATCAAGAAAACTTAAAAAGGCTGAATCTTTTCATCAGGGCCATACGGAAAAAATGGCATAGAAAAAAAGTGTTTCCTTTAACCTCAAGAATCTACTGTTGAAATATTTGTACGACTCACATGCTGAAGCGAATGAAGTTCTATAGTTCATTCTGGTTTAGTCAGTTAAGAGGCTCTCAAAGACATGTGGGGTATAACCATCTAATCTTCACAATTCAGTGAGTCTTCGCGAAGCATCAGTACTACCCATTTAGCATCGTGTGCTCTCCTACTATCTATTTGAGGAAATAATGAAAGTGTAATGTGACGCTCATAGACATAGAGACATGGACTGAGCAATGCCACCATAAAATTGGCTATTTCATAGAAAGAGAGAAACGATCGTCTGGCCATTATCTGTTCCTTTTTTGTTCACAAAGAGATGAGTGTGGACCAATCAAAATTCTAAGGAAAAAAACTGCATGCTCGATGTTCAGTTTCTCTCTGTCACTTTTTTGACCGTGTTTCATGCATAGATAGAAAGGGAAGGCACAGTCCATGTCTCTATGTCTACGGTGACACTAAACTAACTAGTCTCGATCAGCGCCATCTGAATGCCACAACACGAAACAAGCTCAGAGCGAAAACCGAACGGAACAAAACGACCCAACAGATCCAATACTCCATTGCCAACCTGACAAGTTATAATTACCGTCGACCATTGTCCATCATCATATCGTCGGTTATTGCAAAAGCTCCAGGATCCATTGTCGCCAACCGGCGCGATTGTTGCGCCCCCAACCCAGTTATAGAACTGAATACACACACTCTCACGTAGAAATAGAATTATTAATATCGAATAGTCCATTCAGACAGTTCGGGGATAATCTGTCCGTCCTGTCTGCGGGCCGTACGTACAGAGCTCTCCCCACGCGGAATCGGCCCGGGAGATAGTGAAGTTAATTAATCGAATTGTTGTAATTGACGACTGGCATCGTCTGCCGGGGCCGGATCGTTAAATAAAACGGCACCGTGCAGTTACCGGGTGTTAGTCTGAAACGCGTTAATTTTCCTCGACGGGTGTTTTATCGTTCGAAATGCGGTGAACCGATGTAGGATCGGTCGTATGATGAATGTGTTGGGGGTGGGCATTATTTGTTATCGAAATGGACGTTTATTTGATGATCGTGTATCTTCCACGTGTGGGTCAATCTACGGAGTATTAGCTATGATGATGGAAATCACTACAATAGACAGACAGCAATTTCCACAGTTGATTTGTCACTCAAAGAAAGATTCTGTAGATTTTTTATAGAATAAATTACAAAAAAAAACTTGATACCTTGAATGACACACAACAAGTGGGAAAACCATACACTGACAGAGTCAGTCGAAAGCTTCCACGGGCTTGTAGATTGTAGATTGGGACTATTACTGGCACTGCAACCTTGAGATCTACTGTGCCCCCATCAGGATGTGTCCTCCTAAATTCAAATGCCTCACCTACCAAAGATATTAGAGTAGAAAGATGGTAAACGAAGCGTCTGAAGTGATGTTTGCGCCATCTGTGTTTCAAATGTGTATTAAGACCCTAAGACAGGTTAAACTGTTAATTTGAGGGCCACTTGCAAAATCGTATGAAATCTTGTGAGATTTGAGATGGCCATTTTGATCGAAGAGGTTTTGAATACCTCGATTCTCGTACCGCTTTTTATTTATCTAGCTTTTTCTAGTTGCTGATGGTAGAATCATTTTGTCTAATTTCTTGGTTAATACCACAAATTATCGTTCGAATCTTATCGAATGGTGAAAAACTGTGGAACAAATGAAATGGATTTTTCGAAATTCCAATACTGAGGAAAATGGAAATGCAAGTATTAAAACTGGTGACATGTGACTCGGTCATTCATTGATTTTCATTTTCAATATGCAGACGACTACGCACTTATCGCTAGCAGCTCAGAAGATCTACAGATAATGCTGGATACCTATAAACATATATACGAAGCTTCAGGCCTCAGACTCAATAGTGACAAAACCAAAATACTGGTAAGTCCACCAGAAAACCTTCGAACAGATATCAGCGTGGAGGATGAAACTCTTGTACAGGTCGAGCAGTTCAAATACTTGGGAAGCTTCATAAATATTAGGGCTAACCTGAACACGGAAATACACAACCGTATCTATTCGGCATCACAGGTATTCTGGAAGCTAAAGGTTAGAGTGTTTCCAAATCACGACCTCAGTCTGAAGACCAAGAGAGCTGTTTACAAAGCAGTGGTCCTCCCAACGCTTCTTTACGGAAGCGAAAGCTAGACACCCTATAGTCGACAGGTTGAACAAACGCAACAACGTCGTCTCAGACAAATAATGTACGTCAGATGCTTCCACGAAGTTTCAAATACAGAAGTCTTGCAGCGCGCGAGTTGTATGACAATTCGGACTCAAGTAACGAGGGCTCGACTCTGATGGAGCGGCTACATTTTGAGGATGCAAGACACAAGACTCCCCAAAATAGCTCTGTGTGGCGAATTCACAGAGGGAGCTTGGAAACCAGGAGGCCAGTATAAGCTGTTTAAGGATATACTGCATCAATCAGTTAATGCCAATCACAACTGGGAACAACTAGCGTTAGATAGATCACAGTTGAGGTCTTAGGTACACAGTTATAATGGAGACTCTAGAAGCGGCGGCCTGATCTGGTGGGTGACTATCCATGCCCAGAGTGAGGAAGGATCTGTTGGGTCTCTTCAGTTACAGGAGGACACACAGTCGAAGGTAGCCCTAAGAAATTATAAGTTTTGATTTCTGATTGTTTTTGTAGATTTATTCTTGGTTACGGTATTAATCAATGAATGATGAATGAATGATTTTTATTTTCAGTGCTCCGAAGTTGATAAATTGTTCAGGGCGTAAAGACATGTACTTCAGCAAACACTGACACTGACTACACCATGTGCAGTGAACATTTTACTGCAAGTCAATTGAGAACTTCTCATTCACGTAAATTGTTGTATGCAGGAAGTATCTCTTGTATGAAGAGCCCATTTAGGGGAATTTATGACCTTTATACGTCCATTCAATGATTCCCAATTGCTACTCCTTCAATATATTTAGAAATGGTTTTATTGATTTCGATTTGGGAATCGAGTGAATGTCAAATTGTTGTTGCTTGGACAGTCAAAATTTTATGAAACCTGCTATTAATCACTTTGTATATTGTGTCATTTAGAGACCTTATAATGCAGAAATCTTAGAAAATGCATAAAGAATGTCAACTGACGGGCTAACATACAGGTTTTGTATACCTCTGTGAGTTTTTCTTGAATTGAAGTTCTGAAAATTCTATAAATAATATGTAAAGAACTGAATTGTGTATGCTATGATAATCTATTGAATATTGGTTCATATTAATTTTTGATATAAAATCCTCTTGAGGCATTTTTTCTAGATGAAATTCGAACATTGCCTTGAAGCTGAAAGAAAAACGGCAGCCAGCCATGGAGGATACTAGTGATCCTTCCATTAATAAGGTTTTGAAATAAACACTTTTTGACCATAAAAAACGAACTACTGTGAACTCCCAGTTCATCAGAGTTAAGTAAGCATATTTTTTTCGGACACCCTGGAATTTTGTATATAGAGGCTAATGCTACACAGCGTCTTGTCAGAGAAGGTAATAAGTATATTGCTAGCATATAAGTTTCAATCCATTCAAAAATCCTCGTGGCCTATTCGATTAATTTAAAACGATACTAAGCAGTCCTGAACGTTTTTATTCGCCCACGATGAGTTTATCGTATCTGGGAAACACACAATAACAGCGCTTTTATCTGGGAGCACTGACTCATCAGAAATGTTCGTGAAGAGTCACTTAGAGGGTCGAATTAAAATGATTGGCACCCTCCTACTACAACACTCAACACGAACGATTCGGTCCACTTGCTCGTTCACACAGTTCACAGGAATATCTATGGCATTTGCTACTGATCAATTTGATATTGATTGGCCTTCTGATTCATCATTTTTAATTCTGATTCTCTGAAATGGAGTATGAAACCGCGTTTCTGACTCTTTTTCACCTAATTTAATTTTTTTTTCCAGTATTATTCTCCCCAAATCAAAATCCTTATTTTCATTTCACAAACAGAGAAATAAAACGGATGACTGATACACCAAATTCGTATCAACGATATTGTTGAAATTGTTTTGTCAAGATGACAAAAATCAACAGAATACTTGAATTCAGACCCACAAGAAAATGATTTTCCATGATGGTTATATTGTTTTTAGTTCTTATTCTGTGGTTGTCTTGAGTTATCTGAAAAAAAAGTTTAAGTATATAAATATTGTAATATCGCATAGAGGCTATATTGTCCCTACACTAAGAAATTTCATGTGATTTTAAAATTGGCAGTCCTTATTATTGTATTCTCAATTCCTAGTGAAATGTTGTTAACCTTTTTTTTCCAAATCCGTGAAAACTGTTGAAATAAATGAGAATATTTCAAGGCCCTCTGCGTGACTCTCATGTTAAAATTATTCATAAAAACAGAAACTATACAAGACTGAATGAATCGAATTCTATCTCTTAATTTCTGTATTGTATTAATGGTTTTTATCGTCGACCGATCAAAAAATTAATTATAATCTATGCGTTTCCTTGAGCCTTATGACACACACAATGAACATTATTGACTGATCCAAGATTTCATTAATCAGTCTCGAAACTTCACGCATGAACGATGGCGTCGAAGCACTCCGGCCATCTACGCGGTCTAGCAGTTGCTCCCTGCACAATGGAATTTTAAGGGTTGCGGCCAGCAGATAAAGGGAAAATGATGTCCCATATGTGGGTAGATTTTTCATTCTGACACCCCCATTTTCCCTTTGACTCCCGTTAAGTGATTTTTACAACACTGCGTGTATGCGCCGGCATATTACTCGGAAGGAATACAAATTTATAGTTCTCATTCATCGGACCATCGGATTAATTGAAACTAATTCATTTGGGGCTGTTTCCGCTTTCAGCTGCACGGAAGTGGGTTGAGTGTGGCCTCCTGGGGGAGGTGCAGTCGTTTTTCTTCTTTTTTTTTTCGTGCGTACATAAATATTCAGTACATTTGTGTCGACTGATTTATCGAAAATGGGGCGGTGCTCTAAGGCCAGGTTGGCTCGAACTAGCTGGGGTGAACGGAATTAGGGAAATTAAAATAATCTAGAGAGCCTTTGACGAAGTTTGAAGTAGATTCATAGTTTTCTTACTTTTACAAATCAGCTTTATGAAGGCAGTCGCACAGTAATAATTTTCTTGAATTTTTGTTACTAGTACGGAGTAAGGTTGGCAAACAAGAAATGTCTTTAATATCAAAATGATGACATTTCCATAACTCATATGTCATTGTATGAGCTGCAAATATGCCGTGCTTCCCATAAAGCAAAGAAAAAGTATATTCTGAATTGATATTTGCTCATTCTAATAGTTACCCTTTTATTTTGATACTAACTATCTGATACTAATTATCCTACAGTATCGAACATATTTGATGTTGCTGTATTATGTTCATTTTAATCTGAACCACTTATACAGGGTGTTTTAAAAGTAGAACTCATCAAATAAAGTCTTTTAATCAAAAATTGTCTGTATAAAATATCCAAGATGGCTGAGATACAACCCCTAGAAGTTCGACAAAATTTCATTGAAATTCAAGTACGGGACTGTATGGAAGGTGACTCCGGCATAGCAAAAACGAAACAAAACATAAACATATGGCTGGACAATGAATGGTTCAGTACCAAGTTCATCGGATTAGATGCATCAGGTCACTTTTGGGAGAATCATAATTGTTGTATCGTGCAATTTAGGATGAAAAAAATGTAGAAAATCGAGGCAGTTTCTTGAAAGTGCCTAGTTAGTTATGTTGAAAAAGTGCCATGATGTTTCCCCATTTCATCCCATTTTTACGACGATTGTTGGAATGTTCGAACAAGAAGATTGTGATGCTCATTGTGACAGAATTCGTGAATAATTTAGATGAATTTTTCTGGTGAGATTTTGAAGTATTATTCTATTTTTTACACTTGTGTCCTAAGTCTCTTCTGTCAGTTGGTATCGAAATGAGCCATTTCATAAAATCGTGTAACGTCCAGTTGCAGGAAAGTCCATTAAAATTTAATACTTCATTGAAATCTTAATCCTTCATTTTCCCCTTCAAAAATGACAGTTTTAAATTTTGATGGGACATCAAATCTTAATAGACTTTCCTGCAACTGGGCCTAAGTTATTAAAAAATAATGAGTACAATTCTTAAATTCTAAGTTTTCATTTTTATTACCACGTAAATATAGAACGAGCCAATATCCTAAACGAAATCACATGGTCCAATCAGTAGATAAGTTTTTTCCTACTGCTTTGCGATAATTCAACTAACAAGTTAGGGTCGAATAAGGATCTATTTCTGTAATCATTTTAAATTTTTTTTTCAAATTTGTCATTTTGAAAGTTTCGTATAGGTGATTTATGATGAAACGCTTCATTTTGACCAGTTCTACCTTGGGTTGAAAAAAAAAAGGCTCACCTTCAAATAAACCCTGTATTTTAGCTACATGTTCAGAAAGATTATGAGTGGAAAGGATGATAAAGAATTCACTTCTTTTAAGAGACCCAAAAAGAGGGTGGCAATTGAGGATCGGTAAGGACAAATTAGGAATTATAATTAGAAAAATTATCATTTCATTGGTGACACTTTATTTTCTTATGCGAAAGCTTTTTTGGAATAATTGGGTTATAAATATATAGAATAATTTTATGTAAAAAAAAACAAGTCATAACTTCCAGTCCAAGAGGAATCACACTCTCCTAAAGTAGCTCCATATTCAGCATTCAGAGAGATAACCAAGATAACTCTCTGAAGAATCTGCATACATTTTGTGTCAATAATTTGATTTCATTTCATGCTCAAGATGCTCAAACTCCAAGTGAGTATATAAGAAAGTTGTGCCTTGTGCCAATTCAGATAATGCCTAAAAAACACCAGAAAACCTATGGACCGAATAGCATCTGGTCCACCCCTCACTTAAATCTAAAAATTCGTCATAATGAAATATGGCTTTCAACTGATTCTCATGCCGAAAAATATATGAATTCACGCTTCTCCACACATTTCTCTCCTTTTTTGTCGCATTTCACATCAACGGTATCATTCGTATGCATCGCCGTATCTAGTCCCTTTAACTGCAATTAGTCGTTCGCGCATCGCTTGAAGAACGAATGACACGTGAGGAATGTGACAGATGTTGTGTGGGATCAAGTCCTTTTAACGAATTCGGGTCCGAACTGGGACATCGGTGTCATCAGCTCAGTTACAGAAACATTTTGATGATCAAGAGGTGTTAATCGAAGTTCATCTCCAGAATTTCAACACCACGATTATGGAATATAGGGACATCCTGTAGATGTTCCACAACATAGGAAACGTTGGTGTTTTTGTTACAGAGAAATTTGGATGTGTGATATTGAGTTTGCTTGAGTTTTTCGATGTATTCCTTTGTTTTATGATATTTTTATTTTTTCATTTTATTTTCATTTTATGTTATCGTAGTCTTGTAGGTGAAGAATTTTTGAATATCTCCATTTCGTGAATATCTCTGCATATTTGTTCTCTAATTCATAACTTCCCAGTTTAATACGTACATATTATTTGCTCGTTTGGATTTTTTGCTTTATATTTTGAATATTTTTTTAATTGTTTATTTCTTTTTTTTGAATCAGTGCAGTTCTCATAATTTTTTCTCTGTTTTGTCCCCAAGAAGTTCATTATTTTCGAAAATATTCAATTTTTTCAACCCAATGTCTTAAATAGTTTTTTATAAATTTTTTTCTTCATATTGATATTGCATTTCAATTTGAATTCCAAAAATTCTGAGGAATAGTTTAGTCCTGGAATACAATATTTATTTGGATATGTTCATTGACAACCTAGCATTTTTCGATTAGAGTAACAAATATTCAACTTCTAGAGGAGCAAAAAGAATACGAGAGCTATTAGTGACCTTAGCTTATGTCATGTAATACTGAAACGAGATCCATGAGTTGTCGAAAAAATAACACAATGAAAAATTCAATTTCCCCATGTCTATCCCAGGAGATAATCGTTTCGATAAACATTCAGGGAAGATGACAGGACCTTCTGAACTCCAAACCCTTCATGGACAATTGACTCTGCACTAACCGTATCATCTCATCGGTCAATAAAACTCATCAGGGGCGCAGCAATGCTCAGAGGGAAATCCCTCCCGAATGGAGGGTTGTGCACAATTTTCTGTAATGATAACATAGCATCAGGTATATGGTACTGAAAATTTGGATCTCTTTCATTCGGTTGAAAAGGGAGGGTTTAACCACATCACTTCCTACAATATTGAATGCAATGAGCCTCGTTAAGTATAAACAGGCTGCAAACGAACAGTTGCGAAGGAATTTGAGGTTTGAATTCTTGTTGAAAAATAGTGTGGTTCTTAGAAGCAAAAAGGCAATGAATATTTTTTATGATGTTCCCTTTAAGGGGTAGAATTTGCCTTCGGAAAATTTGTTCTGCAGGAAACTTTTTATCTCATTTATATTATAAAATTGAAAAAACAATTTTTGATGGTTCGGCAGTTTTGATAGTTTGAACTATTCTAAATTCTGGGGGAATTTCAGTTAATCCTCAAAATCGGATGATGCAAGATATTTTAGAATTGATATGAGTGTTTTTAGGAAATGCTACTCCATGAAAATGAATTGGTGTTCTGCATAATTTTTTGTCCAACCCTTTCCTCTTCAAGTTACCTAATGCCTTCTGAAATTGGAAGAATTTTTTTTTATATCTTCGAATAGGAACAACAACAAGGACGATGAAATTTGGCAATAAGCCAATACTATAATAGTTATATATCTCCTCTTGAAAAGTGCTTCAATGGCTCAATTTCATAACAGAGGGGTGAAAAAATATGCAGCTTTTTCTTTTGATACTCCGAGAATTCTCAAATTGAGAAATCTATTCAAAAAAATTTGACAGACAACATGTTCTTCCCGAATTCTCCTCTAAATTGTTGTTAGATCAATTACAAAAGCTGATGGTGAATAAGAACAAAATTTTTCATCCAAGATTAATGTTGAAAGAACATATACAGGGTGAGTTTTAGACTCGTACAAATATTTTAGCATTTTCTCCAAATCGTCTCGGTTTGAAAGATATGGGCTGTTGAAAAACCTTAAAAAAATTATTTTTAGTTCTATCTCACAAACGTTTTTATCGAATGAGATGAATTTCAGAATACAGTTTTTTTTTTATTTTGTGAATCTTTTTCGACACAAGATATCACCCACGTCTTCCAGTTTGTTCATTACCGTTACCATTACGTAGGGGAGACTGGGGAGGGTTGATACGTTTTTTGGAATTTTTATTCTGGAAACTGAATTAAATGAAGAAGCAGGACTTTTCTTATATTATATAATTCTTCAATTAATCGTTCAACAAAATAAATATAGAAGTCGCAAAACATAAACATCTTATTCTGTACAGAACGTTGAACACAAAAACATGCAAACTGTCTCAAGCCTCCCCACATATGGGAGGATTGATACGATGTACTGGGAGAGTAATCGAGAGGATTATTCAGCTCAGTAGGTAGGTCAGCAATGATACTGGCTTGCTTTGGTCCTATAGGTGTAGAAAAATCAGGAAATTGTCAGTTAGTCACTTCCACACAAGAAAAGTCGGCCTCGTTAAATACATGGGGATTGAACGGTTTTTAAAAATCCCTTTGATATGTTGGATGGTGAAGACGCCTTCATGTAGGCCTATCCAACTAGCTACGGAATATTTTTTGAAGATTATACATGTATTAGCCCTCCCCACGACAAATGTCTCAAACCTCCCTGAAAGCAATTTTTAAAGTGATTTATGTTTTCATCTTATACCCATATATTTTGAAAAGCGAATAAAACTGCAAATTGAGTAGTTTTATGCATATTTCCCAGTGAAATGTTTGTTTATGCCGAAGAATTAATGCATGATCATAAAACCCTTAGGTAACTTGAGTAAAAACTTACAATTTTTCACCTCGAAACACTCTTCGTTGAATATTTCACAAACAAACTACTGTTAGCCTTACATATTAACGTCACGCAATGCCCTCTGCCAAAGAATAGTGTTCACTAGTATAATACTTTTGAAAACGGCTACAGATCGCGGATATAAGCCTGTATCAAGCCTCCCCATGTATCAATGCTCCCTAGTCTCCCCTACTATAAAAATACCAAAAATTTAAAGAACCAAACTCTTGAATTTCATGTTTTGTAAAATAAAAGTATTTTTGATATTTTGTCGTATAATGCGCCGTTTTCGAGTAATTTGATAATAAAGAATTAAAAAGTATCTGTGAAGTTTGAAAAAATGGCTACTTTGGCTGAATACAACTCCATAGATGTGAACTGTTACAGATTTAACTAGATATTTTGAAGGTGATTTCGTTTTTCCATGGGTGGTATATTATGAAAACTTAAAATGGTCCTTTTTATCAGGGATGAATCACAAAGAATGGTATGATAAAAAAGTGCTCCTTCTGACCTCAAGCATCTACTGTTGAAATATTTGTACGAGTCAAAGACTCACCCTGTATACTATGCAGAGGGACTACAGACTACAGTAGTAGTGGTTGCAATTTTGTTGTTTCATTCAGTTATTTTTTTCAGCTTCTGGGATACCATACGTATTTCATCCAAAAAAGTAACATCATCATCACGATCATGTTGAATGTTTGACAATGAATTGTTTGAGATGGTTCTCAGAGATCGGATTATTTATTCATTGCTGAAGCTTTGAAACTACCGAGCTCCTGAAAATTCACAAAAAATAATTGAATATCTCAAGAGTATTTCATTTTATTCTTGGAGAAACTAAAATCCACATTTCTTCGAAAATTCTATTCCTCAAAAAATAAACAACTTTCTGCCCATAACTATAGAATCACAAAGTGGCCAATAAGGCCAATAATGGCGGCCACTGCAGTCCATTTCTTCCTAAAAACGCTTCAAAGTTCCACTGAGAGTCGAAGAGCAAACTCAAAAAAAAAGGGAAATAACTTAAATTCTCGTATTTGTTTCAAAGTGTTTCCTCATTATCCTTCGTTTTATTTTTATTTCAATTTAATTTCCATTCACATAGAAGACGAATGTTGGCCATTACAGGGGGGCACCACTCATTCGATAAGAAACACATAAAAAATTGGACCAGGTTATCTGAGCGTTCCCGAACAAGCACCACCGACGTGAAACCATCGAAAAAAAAGCCCATCCCGCGAACACCGGAAAATCGAGGAACCCCGACCCGCGCCCTGCGGAACACCCGCGACAACGACATGTAAATAATTGAAAAACCGCCGTTATAACCTGTTGGCATCCCCATTCTCACGCGACATATCGAAAATACTGTCAGAGAGAACCCCCCGGGGACGGTGGTGCAAATTCTCCAACTCCCGAGATGTGGGAGTGGCGTCCTTCGCCGCCGCCGTGCGAACGACGCTGCGCGACGCGCAGCTTCATCGCTGAAGCCCAATCTCCAGTTTCCGCGCGTTCTCACCCGTCGAAGGACGTCGGGGCGTCGCGATCATCATCACAGGCGGCCGTGTCGGATGTCACACATTTGGGCCAATTAATAAACGGTGTATGACAGCCGCGGAAAGGAAATAAAAGACGATTTTAATAAGTCGGGGAATCTTTCATCTCGGGATCAAGAGCGCGCCGTGGCGGTTATGAAGATCGTAGGTGGCGTAAAGTGATTCGGAAAACTTCTTGTAAACTAGATTTAACGCAGTTTTCGGTGAACTGGTGGTTGAGGATGTTCTGCAGTGATAACGCGACCATGGGAGGTTGTGCGAGAAGTGTTTTTTCCGATAGGAAGTCTGCGCTGCTCCAGTTCGTGCTCTTGATGGTGTTTTTAAACGGTGAGTTATGCGTTGTGAAGAATCAATCTTCGGTGTTTTAATAGGCAATTACGCTGGCGGATAAACGCGTGGCGGAGGATGTGGAGCGTGGTGAACGAAGCCTTGGAAATTATAATGTGCATAAATTTGCTGCTCTGTCAGATTACCAAAACTGATTACATACTTTTTTCGGGAAAATTGCAGCGCAAAAAAATTTCTCAAGGCTTCGGATGATTCTAAAATGAAAATTTTGCGAGTTCGTCTGCGTTAGAAAAGTTTAAATAACGTGCGTACAAAAAAATTCGTCGTTAAGTTGGCTGAGGGATTTTGAACTTCGATATTTCATGTCTAAACGTAATTTTTAGCTTGTTCTGTTGGTACTATTTTCTAGGTGAACTGTCAATTTAGCATTTTGGATTGTTGATTTAAAATCATCAGCAAATTATAAAGATGAAAATTATCCCAATGTCGCAGTGGATTATTATCAATCTCTTCAAAGTACTGTTGACAGGTATGTTCAACCAAAAAACAAAGTGGTCGACCTCTGTTTCATCTCAAGTGGCTGGAGTATACGTTGGCGTATGTGGCAGGATTTTGAGAAAAAGACATCAATTTTTCCATAAAGATTGACATGTTATAAGAATATTGAAAAAATTGATTACATACCCTTCAAGCATCAAAATGAAAATTGGAGTTCGGTATGCATCAGTCAAAGGCAAAAAGTGGGACATATTTTCTTTTATGACTTTTAACAGTAGAACGTTATAAAGCTGAAATCATCGTGCCTTTTTATAGCTAGATTGAATTTTGATAAATTTTCCGATAGTTCTTCAGTTTAATCATGGATTATCAGTAATGACCAAATCAATTTAATATTTATAGCGAATTAATAAACATATTGAGATTTTTACTGTGATTTATTCATATTACTGAAATAGGTAACCTTAAAAAAAAAACACGAAACTACGATTTATTCAAGATTCATGTCTCTTACGTAGATGAAAATAGTGGACTTCGGTTGAAATTTTTACCAAGAATTCTTCTAAACACTTCAGATTGTTTGGATTCTCGTGATCTGACCGAGGATCTCACTCGGTGAAATGAAAGAAATGCTTTTCGCACGTTGAGTGAAAATTACTGGTAACTTTTCACAAAAAGTGCCTTTCCACTTTCCATGCAAAGTAACGGTATTTAGCTTATTGTCATTATTCTTTACATTTTAGGAAGATGAAGTAATTCAAGGAAAGCCACCGAACATCAACCTTCAAAATTCCATAGCCTACTTTACGACTAAGTTTTCTGAACGTATGTTAAAGACGTGTGAGATTTAATGTAAAATAGCTTTGAAAGTTTGAGAGAGAAAACATTGTTCGTGCAGAATTTAATGAAATCATAATATTGTTCGATTTTGATAATTTGGAGTGTTTGTGTGGAATGTTATTCTACCTATTATTAAGTTTAATCAGACACATCTCCTGACCTATCGCCTCAATTAACGAGAGATGTACTTTGCTACCAAAATAATCATGAAACTCAAACGTAAATCATCAGTACGAAATTTTGTTCGACCATGAAGGTCACAAAGAGGATAAAATTCTTGGATGTGAAACAAGACGTATTTTCACTGTTCTTGGAAGAAATTAAAGGCAACAGATATATTTCCTGATCTACCGTCTAAATTAATGAGATGAGATGTAAATTGCTGCTAATGTAGACATGAAATTTCGACGTGAATCAGCTTCACGCATTTTATTTGATCATAGCGATCACAGGGAGAATAAAATTCGTGGAATTTTGAATGTGAAATAAGATGCGTTTTCACTATTCTTTAGGGAAGAAATAGGCAACAGATTTATTTCCTCATCTATCGCCAAAATTGAATACTGTTATATAACCTAAGGATTAGACAATGCCAATTTCATTGAATCTTGAGCGAGATATTGAGTGATCTATAACATCATATTCAATGCTTTTTGATTCAATTTACGCTCTTTTCAACATCCCATTTGTAAAAAACAATTGTCGTATGCAAATATTTTACCAGTGATTTTTATTCTTAATCATATTCATAAGAGTAAAACGATACGTCCAACAGCATTCAGTTCTTGTTTGTTTGTTGATATCGGATTTCAGTATCAAGTTGAATCGCTATAAAGCATCAAGGTGCAATTAAATCTTGTTCGTTCAATCCAGATATTATTGGATGTTTTATTCCTATTTGTATCATCGCTGCGATCGCCTTATAACCTGGAACTTCCAAGAGCTACACCTGAGCAATGCGAACATAGAAAGTGAATAATTTGCCAATCGTACATAAAATTTTGTTCTTCCGCATTATTTTTTTGAGAATTTAATACTGAAGCTCAAGGAAAGTTTTGAATTTACATAACGAAAAATTTTTATGTTGTTATGTTTAAGTGTGATTTATCTGTCACCTAGACAGGGTTATAGTCGATCAGTTGAGTGGTTATAATCAAATATCCTGAAATTTATATTGTCTATTTGAAACTTTTTTTTGATAGAGGTGATTTTTTTTTGCCTTGAACCATATTTTGTGAATTGTTTGAAATTTGAAATAATTTATGAAGGTTTATGTCTCGGTTTATGTACTCAATGATATTAAGGCAATAAGAAACACCAGAGATTCTCCTCAGTACAACACAAATTGTATAAAAGTTTCAAGGCATGAGTGAGCACATAAATGAGATGAAGTGAGTTAAACGTCATGCTGTGATATGAAATGAATTATTGTTATTTCGAATCACAATTTCAATCAAATCTAGACCAAGATAAAACTGTTTGTGACCAAGGAAAAAAATAACTCGAAACAAATTTGAAAAATTCTTCGATTTGTTACATTTCGAGAAAGTCATTCTTAACTTAAACAGACAAGAGTTAATAAATAAACAGATTTTGCTTAAAACAGTGAATATGATAATATATAGTTTAAGCATCTACATCAGATTACAGCTTTCATAGAGAAAAAAGTCAAATCAAATCAAAAATAATTCTTGTGGTGTTCCTCTATAATATCAGCATGATATCCGCCTGTTGGGTAAATTTAAGTTCATTCCAGCCTTTACGACTCACACTATGTACCCGTTCATAATTTTTTTTTTCTCAAAAATGTTTACTTTTATCAATTACAAAAAAAATGAATCATATCAATAAGGATTGAAAAATCTTTTGAAACAAATTTTATGGCTTGTTTTTAATACCCCTTGTCAATTATAGGTTAAGACACCAAAATTATTTTCGATTGTTTTTTTTTTATTTTCGCTATTAAAAAAAAACGAAACAAGTTCACATGTCCAACGAAGGGTAATGCACGTATTGAAAGGTGTTCAATTAACCGAAATACATTTTCATGCAACCCGTGGACCAATCATTCCATTTCCGGAACAGAGATTCCATTAAATCCATTGATTTCTCTTTAAAGTACTACAGATGTAATGCATGAGTTTTCAACTCATACTCCTCTTCTATAACGAGTTACCACCAGTCATTCGTGATGATATTTTATCGAAAACCCATCAAACTTTTCCCGTTGTCGGGTGTGGAGGGGGTTGGTCGATCCACTGGACGGACGTAAACGGGGATGTGACGTGGGAGTGCGATGAAAAATTTATGGAAGCTGAATTTCGATACGGCGCTTGAATATTCATAAAATAATTGGATGAGATCGAAATGCAGGCGATTGTTGGAATGAAATTTTCAATAAATTTGGGGGGATACTGATTTTTTCGTGGATGGAGGGGCGATTACCTAGTTGGAATTATTTATTGGGTCAAAAAACGGCAATTTAGTTTTGTCACGCATTGTCAATTTCGAATTATCACTTCATAACCCAAATTGAAACTTAATGACTGGAAACGCTCCTAACATTTTCACGTCTGAGAAAAAAAATTGGATATTTGTGGAAGGCAGTGGCGCCTAGTAGTTGTTTTGATGTATTCAAATGATTTCAGTCGACTAATGAGATTATTTCAGTTTGATGATATTTTTCTGAAATTAAGTAGGTATCTCTCAAAAAAGTTTTAGAAATATATTTTATCGACTAGCAAGAACCAGCGTGGAGGTAAGAGTTATTTTTCGCCAAGAAATTCTAACTGACTGAAATTATTCCTCCATATCCAATATACAGGATGGGCCAAATTCGTTCTCCACTGAGAGGTTCTCGAGAACTATAAGAGCTAGGAGAAAACGGATGCCACATTCACAAGCTTCTTTTTCCTGACTAATCCAAATTTGAAAAAGGAACCGGCCTATGATTTCTAGATTTTGAGTTATGAAAACAGTTATGCATTAGTAAATTGCCATTTTCAACAATGCTGAAGTACACGTACATTATTTCATTAAATTTTTCTATCCAGTTATTTTCGAGATTCTGATTCTTCAAATGTTAACTATAGTTGGAATTTTTTTTTATCTTCCTACGAAATTTTTGATGATGGCGAAATTGTAACTATTCACCTGAATATTTCATGAAAAAAATGCCATATGATCTTTTTTCTGATTTCTGTTTCACTATTGAATAAAAAGACAATAAGTAGGTAGGCGTTACCATAGTGACTGTTAGATATTGTTTGATTTTTCGTAAACTCAATACCTACTCTGTCATCGAGATTGCTGATTGTTGAATCACTTTTCCTATGCGTCAATTTCTACTTCAGCATTGTTGAAAATAGCAGTTTCTCAGTTTTCGTTTATAACTCAATATATAGAATCTATAGGCCGGTCGTCTTTTCAGATTTGCATTACTAGAGAATGTGTCATTCGTTTTCTGCTAACTGTTATAGTTCTCGAGATCCCCTCAGTAGACAACGAATTTTGCCCACCCTATAGTATGGTTTCGTTATGTTTAATTTCCTAGATTTTATCTGGTAAATTTGGGATCCAGTATCAATCGCTGACAACAAAATCACGATGGTTTCAAAATTATACCTAACCACGAATCCTTTGAATTCAAATCAACGAGAATTTCTTGTGGAAATCTACACTCTCGGAGATTGAAATGATCGAATAAAGTCGAGGTAATTGATTGCGACCGCTAGAGAAGTGGGAAACAGCGGAACTCTGCCAGTGCTGGCTCTATTGAAAGGTCGAATGCTAAATTCTTAGCTAGTAGTGTATCAGAACTGTGAACGTACGCATGAGTTACAACAACTGAGTTTTCCTTAAAGCGGGAAGAATTTCATCTCAATATCTAAAATATTTCATGTATTCACATGATAAATTTCAGTGCTCAGCTTCATGAAGAGGCTTAGCCTCCTTTGCCTCCTCTGTTGCCTTTTATGGAAAGGTAGTTTTCATATGGAAATAATTGGTCTGTGAAAACTAATTGAAATCAACAGTGCTTTACTGGAAGAATGATAATCAAAAATCATGTGAATATAAAGTCAAAATGATGGTTGAACTCATTTATGAATAATTCATGACCAAATTCCTTCTTTCTTTCTTTCTGAAGAACAGAGTGAGCCCAAAATTTCAGGATATATTAGGAGTCAATGAGTCAGTTGAGTTAGATTTCGATTCAGATTGTTTGAGGGATGACATTGCACTGCGACTAAATTATCTATTGTGCCCACCATAAGAGCTGTTCTCGTTTTCATCAGCATTTGTGTATACACAGCGCGCAAAAAGTTACGCAAAAAAAATATTTTCGGTATTTACTTTTTTGCAGGAATATGATAGAACAGGTCAATTTTCATTTATAATGAGGAGTTTTTCGTTGAGGCTGGTTGAGTTTCTCCAAGAGGCAATAGAGATAGAAAACCTAAATTTTTGTTCCAGAAATGGATAAACCTTTTGTTCGACCAATAACACAACTAGAATCTGTGAAAAACTATAAGTTTTGAACGTCGAATTCAGCGGCAGATAATATAATATCGATTTCCACCCCCCATAAGAGCCCTTCAAGTTGGAGGTCCACGGCTTCGCATGGAATGTCACGGACATATAATAAGATAATAAATAATGCCGTATAAACACACGCGTGGATCGGAAATGGAAACGGCCCCTGTATCGATCTGACTAACAGTTCATGACACTTTTGGGAATAACGGCCGAAAGTTCTTGTTGCAAGTTCGGGTAGGTCTGAAAATGAACGTTAACCTTTGTTGGTTCATATTGATTACTATAATTCATTTGTAGGGAGTGGTTGTTGAAAGAACATCTCGATTTTGGCTCTTACAAAATCGAGAACTTCTCTTTATTGTTCATTCTATTTTTTACACTTATGTCCTAAATCTTTTTTTAGTTGGTATTGAAATCAGCCATTTCATAAAATCGTGTAAGATACTGAAAAAATAATGAGAACAATTCGGCTATTCTAGGTTTCCATTTTCATTACCAAGAAAAAATCGAACGAGCCAATATCCTGAACGAAACCACATGGTCGAATCAGGAGATGAGTTTTTTCCCACTGCTTTGCGATAATTCAGCTAATAAACGGTCTAGGGTCGTATTAGGATCTATCTCAGTAAACATTTTCATTTTTTTTCAACTTTGTCATTTCGAAGTTTTGTATAATCATTTTAACCTGTTCTATCTTCTGTTAAAAAAAAGCCTCACGTTCAAATACACGGTGTAGATGGACCTGTTGCTGCTGAGGATCATTTAGTCTTTTATGATGTTTTCCGTCAACCTTTTCTCATTATAGGAATGAAAGGGCTGAATTCATTGATTCAATATTTAAAAAACAAATACTTGAACAATGTTTTTTTTTATATGATCGACGAATCAAGAACAAAAAACTTAGTGAATGCAAGAAATTTTTCAATAATATGTTTTTTGGATTTTACAGGTTTTCTCTTCTCTGATTCAATAATCATTTAAATCTCCTCCCAATTCAAGAAATTTTTACACCAAAATGATTTCTTTCGAAAATTGATAAATAAAAACGCAAAAAAGTACCATTCAAGGTTCTGCCCCCTCTGAATTAAAATTGAACTGCATCGATTCTGGAAGAAATCATACTTCCGGAAATATTCGGATGGACTCAATTAGCTGGGCCAGCCTCTGTAGCAATCTCTACATGTTCTTATAAGACCATCTCAGTTTTACGTCATTATTCAACTCGATCTACTATAAAATAATATTCCTGCGAAACTTCCACAACTTTGAATAGCCTTATCTTCTCACAGCGCTAATTTAGAAAGTTCTACTGCCTGGTGTTCATTTGATGTTTACTGCTGATACGAATGAACTTGAGAGTGCATTATAACGATGTTAACTCTTTTATGCACGTAACGTTCTTTCAATTCCCCGTTCTTTATGATGAAATGAACTTCATTCTATTGTGCCGAGGATCTTGTTATATATGTAGTTTCGTGCCTGTTGTGAAGGATGACCCTATTTGCATTTTAGGTGATGCTAAAATATAACATTTCCGGAGTAAACTTTCCGTATGCGGATAGTGTGCCGTATTTCCACTTGAAGCATATCTTCACAGAAATTATATACGTATATTCAGGTGGATAGAGAAAATTACAAGTGGAAATAAAAAAGATATGCATCAGATTGTTGAGTTAGGATGGATGTTAAATGTTGCTCTGACTAAGATTCTCTGACAAGTGGTATCTTACAATAGGTTGTCTTAAAAATTGGGAGAAATGTTTCATTGAATATTAACTGAATCGAAGTTTTCGAAAACGTTAAAACTCACTTTTTTCCCAACTCAGAAACGACGACTCGTTGGAGGCCATTTTTTGATTCCGAAAAAAAGGTATAGCTGGTCTAGTTCACTAGATAACCTCACTAGACATTGAATTTGGACAACCTGTAACGTGTACAGTGGGCTACGTAAGTTAGAGCAACAAATCAATTCGAATAATTTTTCGAGGGGAAATAATGAAGCTGTATCAAAAATGCATCAGCTCTGACTTTAAAATCTCACCAGTAAAATTCGTCTGAATTATTCACGAATTTTTTTCACAGTACTCATCACAATCTTCTTGTGCGAACATTCTAACAATCGTCCTAAAAATGGGGAAACATCGTAGCACTGTTTCAATATAACTAACATAAGCACTTTTAAGGAACTGTCTCGATTTTCTACATTTTTTTTCACCCGAAATTGCACGATACAACAATTATGATTCTCTCAGGAGTGACCTGATACATCTAATCCGATGAACTTGGTACTAAACCATTCATTGTCCAGCCATATGTTTACGTTTTGTTTCGTTTTTGCGATGCCGGAGTCACCTTTCACCGTCCCGTACTCAAAATTTAATGAAATTTTGTAGAATTTCTAGGGGTTGCATCTCAGCCATCTTGGATATTTCATATAGACCATTTTTGGTTGAACGACTTACTTTTATGAGTTCTACTTTCTTTCGTAGAAAAAGCCTCACCTTTGCAAACAGACTGTATTTTTAGCAGAAACAGTAAAAGTTGCCTTTTACAAAACACAATTCTCGGAGAGGTTGAACGACTAATATGAGAACCTGTTCGAGCATCTTTCTACAGAATAGTAAATACAGAAGATATTAATTTTTTGCATCAACTCCTACACAACTGAGCTCCTTTGCATAATTATTATTCACCCTAGTTTCTCAACTCACTTTCAATGTTTTGACACCTGTCAATGAGTTAATCTAGAGATTATTCCATCCAGTATTATTACCCCGAACATTCCATCAGTACTTAAAATCCGAAACATTAGTATGGTATCTATTAAAGTGAGGTTGAATGACTTCAAACAAGAACGTCAAATAGTAACCCATCGTCAACGTGTTAACTCCAAGGTTATTGAGAATTTCGTGCGGGCTTCATCTTGGCTTAAAGTTTCTGTTTTTTCCATTTTTTGAAGATTAGTATCACAATGGGGAATACTCCTTCTGACGAAAATGATGTATTTTTTATGAAATATCTTTGAAACGTCACATTTTGAAATAACCATTTCAACCGTTTCCCAAAAAAAATATTTTAAGCACTTAAAAATGAAATTTAAAGTTTAAAGCGTTTTGTGAGAATTGCACAAGCTGGCAACATAGACTGAAATATGCCTTGATAAAAAAGGACAACAAATGCATTATCTTCATGAGATAGATAAAGATGGCTGTCTATGAAGTCTGCGACGAACGAGGAAGGTCGTAAAATTTTATGGGATTCTTATGGCCGGTTGCAGTTGAAGCTCGCCAGTAAGTACGCCCCTGTAGATCAACAGCTGTTATTTTATAAACAAGCTGATCGGACATTGTTCTTTTCATTTTCTTGTATGCGCTGTTGTCAAATCGTAAACTCCGCGCAAAGCGATTTAAATTTTAAAACCCCATATTTGTAGGATGATTTTGAATAGTTTCCGCGGTGAATTTGAAAAAATCATGAATGAAACTCATAATTATTCAGTTTAAACTTGCATATGCAGTGATAACCCAAATTGAGGAAAAATCCCCTTTATAGGTGGAACATGAACAGGCCAGAAATTCTAGAAACAATCTAAAATGACACCACATTCGTCAATTTTAATCAAAACTTACTTCGACAAGCAATAAAATTATCGGTGAGGAATTCTCGTACCTCTTCAACCAACCAGCTCACGCTGCAATTCCGTACCTGAGTTTTTCCATCTGCCTCGGAAGGATAATTGAAAAATTTCCCGGAAACGGTCTATTCAGCGGGATACTCGTAATCGCTCCTCTTGCGCAAGAATCGCAAGATGAATGAGATACGAATAATTTGAACGTAAATTACGAATTGAGGATGATGGATCTAGCTTAATTAGATTCTCTTGTGACGTTCCTAAGTTCGGCGATAAGGCGGAGTATAAGCCATCTGGATTTATTTTCAGCATTTGCTGCAAGAATGAAGGATGAGTGCGACTGAAACTAACGAAGTCAAATGGATCGAGTATTTGTTTTCATAATTATGTTTTCTTCCTTTCGTGGTTGCGGATTTGAAAGCAGCCGATCCGAGGTTTCTGGAGGAGAGAAAAACGCCCATCGCTCATTTATTGATTAACTCTTTTCTTTTATCGTACAAGATATCATTGTTAAAGTTAAAAAAAAAATCCCTGAAGAAATATCAACTGAGTATACTATGATATCTGATAATAAACTTTCGAGAAATAATATATGGTAGGTCAGTGATTCATAATAATTGTTAAGCAGTGTAATTGATTCCTTCAGTTTCAATATAATTCGATGAATTTGTTGCTTCATCTTTCAGAAGCGTTCGAATGCATCTTTTCATTAGTAGAAAGTGGCTTTATTCAAAATATCAATCAACCTGTTGGAATATTTTTCTGAAAAAAAGTAAATACTGAAGATGTGAATTTTTTGCGTTACTTTCTCTTAACTCTGTATACAACGGTATTTTCATGAATATTCATACTAAGTTATAGTCTTGTAAGGACAATGCTCGTCTATTATATCGTCTTATCCACCACGGTTATTTTTCTCAGCAATCGCTCAAATACTATTCTTTCCTACTACATGTTGGCCAGTGAAAACACATTTGATAATGAGATGGCGCTGTCAATACAGAAAAACTCTTTAATAACAGTTTACTGTTTTATAATTGAAGGGCGCGAAATTCGAATTACATTTCTTGTATTGAATTGTAATATCGACTTTTTTGAGACCAGAAAACAAACATTCTAAGCGACAAAACAAAAGTATGGTTTTGTTTTATGACCAGGATGTTAGTTTTCTTCTTAAATTGTTTGGAATCCATTGATATCAATGAAATACGCTGTCGGATGTGCATTTTTTTTATTTACAATTTATAAAAGTTTACAAAAATTTGAAATTATGGATAACGAATAAAGCGACAAAACAAAAATAGGTTCTGTTTTGTGAGCAGGATGTTAGTTTTCATCTGAAATGGTTTGGAATCCATTGATATCAATGAAATACGCTGTCGGATGTGCAATGTTTCATTTTAAATTTATAAAAAATAGAGCTTTGACTAGGACACTGGAGTGTATGATATGCTATACGTCAAAGGTATTATTTCTGTGCAATACGTTGTTTCGCAGTAATAAACTAAGTTGAATTTGTACAATTTATGTAAGAAATCAATTTACCCTCATAGCATACATACATATTTCCTTTACTTACATATTATTCACAGAATTTTCAGAACCACTATTGAAAAAAACTTTAAAGAGTTATACAAGACCTGTATGTTAGCCAGTCAGTATAGTTTTTCATGGTTTTTTTATGATCTCTTTATGGTATGGTCTCTACGACACAATATACAAATTGATAAATGAATTAAGAAAACACTCACACCAGGTTTCTAAAAACTGACAAACATAAATTTGACAGTCAGCCGATTCCCAAATCGCAATCAATAAAACCTTTGCATTTCTGAATATATTGAAGAAGTAGCCATTGAGAATCTTTGAATAGACGTATAAAAGTCATAAATTCCCCTAAATTAGCCCTTCATGCAAGGGATGCTTCTTGCATACAACAATCCACGTAGATAAACAGTTCTCAATTTACTTGAAGTAAAATGTTTACAGCACATTGTGTAGTCAGTAGTGTTTGCTCAAGTCATTGACCTCACGACCTGAAAATTTTATCCTCTTCGGTGCACTGAAAATCAATCAATGAATGACCCAGTCACATGTTACCAGTTTTCATAGTCACCAAGAAAAAATTGAATAATTAGCAACTACAACAGCAAGATAACCTAAAGGCGATTCGAGAATTAAAGCATTCAAAATTTTTTTGATCAAAATGGCCAACTGAAGTCTTACAACATTTCATATGCTTCTGCAAATGGCCCTCGAGTCAATATTTCAACCAGTCTTAGGGTCTTAGAAACACATTTGAAACACAGATGGCGCTCTTACCAGTTTAGTTGCTTCTTTTCCCATCTCTCTACTCTATAATCTTTGCAATGAGTGATCATGACATCAAAAAGGCGTGCGACTCAAATATAGCTGTCTTGTAGAGAAATCTGTCATAACCTCAGGATGATCGATCGCATATTGCCAAATTCATAACACTCGTAAGCTCTCCTTGCCAATCCCCACTTCGTTCCGAAATATTTTCGGTAACAGGAGGGTCCTTCATCTTGTGCTTAATTATATTTAAGCGATGTGTGGATTAACATCTCAAGGCACTTGAGAGATGTCCTCTGAGATTCGCTTAAGCTGTATGAAATTGGGAACCCACGCTTCGGGTTAATTAACGTTGCAAAGACCATCAGCGGCATGAGGGTGACGTATTGAACTATCAGGGCTGATATTGTGCTCCACTAGAGGGACCTTATTTCAAGCTCCCGTGAGTATGACACCATGAGGTCGATAAGAACAAGCACATAATTAAAAGGAATAATAGATCTGATATCCATAAGATCAAAGTTTTATTTTTTAGCTAAGGTATAGAGAGAATGAATTTGCTTTCTTTCTCCAATTGAATACTAGCTTGATTAATAGTGAAGAATTTGATTGAGCTGTTTTGGCATTTCCCAAACTTTACATTGGCATAAAAATCAATGTCAAGAATGTTTGTCTGAGAGATATAGCGGAGTAAATTAATTTCTTCTGTTTTCTCGAAGGTTAGCCATGGATTCGCTCTGATTTGCTAATGAATGAAAAAGCTCCAGCTCCTTAATCAACGGTTGGTTACTGAAAATAGTCGAGCAGTGCACCTAATGAATATTTATCATCCCCAAAGCACCGAGCTTCAAAAGACGTGTTAACTAACAATTAATTATATTTTCCGTAAGAATCAACCTCCTCAAGGAAGAGAATCGAGTACCTAAGGAACGTACTTCATCAAATTAAAATTAAAAATTTCCCCCGTGAAGGGTTTTCAGTAAACAAATATTAATTAGCGCAGGCGGCACTGAAATATCGAGCCTGAAAACATTTTAATGATCGGAGTCATTACGATGAAAAACGGCGCTTGGGGGAGGAACCGGTGAACATTGAATGAGTTTCGGCAGACTCTGGAAAATTCAAATGAATTTTTTCTTCGCGACACGCCCCCCGTTGTTTTCCGTGCTGAGTAGGGAGTCAGGCGATGAGGGATAGCGTTGTTGACGTGTAAAATCGAATTTGAAATCGACGACAACCTTTCAAATCGATTTAATATTGGCTGTTCCAGAACGAAGGCGATCTGAGAGAAAATGTTCAAGAAAGATTTCTTGTCGAAGTGATCAATGCGACCCAATAATACTCTGTTTCTTGACGTTTCTGTATAAGGAGAATCTTGACTAAGACTAAGCCATATCAACGTCATACTGACCAACGCCAGACCGTTCTCTGTGGCTGAGGTCAAAAAACTCCTGGCTCCTGAGAGGAAACAGCTGAGTCTGGTGACTGGAGCAATGACTAGTCATTTGTTTAATTAATTTAAACACTTAAATAGAATGGAACTGACTGGCTGCTCCCTGTGACGCTAGTGCAAGAGCACCGATGAAACTCTCGAACATATTCTGTTCATCTGCAGCAACCTTGAAGAGTAAAGGATGACTGTCGACTTGTGGCGTTTTTATCAGCGTGTCTCAGGGTTTGAGTTTCTTTAACTACAATCGGATGAACAATGGAGCACTAGGCCTCAGCTCAGCCCGTTGGGGCACCGCACGTAGAAGAAGAAGACCAACCTCAGTGCATGAGTCAAATGAGAAATCAGGAAGAGGTATAGGTAGGTGGAGAGAAATTAACGTCCTAATGCCCCAGAGATTTGAGCGTTCCATCTAACAGCACTCGGTTTCAAAAATGTTTCGAAAAGAAGGAACAAACAGTCAATACAAAATGAAGGCTCTGGAATGACACAGAAAGGATCCTGCTGATATGGGAATGTTGTTATAAATCCTCTAACATAATGCAATGAGGGCTCTAGGATGTTGTGGTACTTGTGGAAATGAAAACGCTGATGAACTTGCGGAAAGGTTAACAGCTGCTAGATTAAACCTTTTGTGAGCTTCGAAAAGATCAATATGAGGAAGCGGTTCAACAATGAGAGGTCAATAATATACATACACTACCACCACGTATAATACAGAGGAACACTCCTTTACTTGGACAGGAAAAAAGTTTGTTGAACTTTCACCGATCAACAACAGAAAGCTTCTGTTTCTTCAGTGGATCCTGAGCTTTGTCATGGACACAATTATATCTCTTAGAGTTGGTGACTCGTGGTCTGATCATGGAGGATTTGATCTGGGAGTTCCCCAAGGATCTCTCTCCTAGGGCCACTACTATTAATTTTTTTTTGTTTTTGATGATGTGGTGCATCATTTAATGCTGTTATTTGAAAGAATCATTTCAATTGTGGATGATACTTCAATTGTTGTATCAGCAAAGGGTATTGGTGAGGCATTGCTGGGGTGTTTTGTGAACTGGTATCAGGCGAACTCATTTAAAATCAATATTGAGGAAACTGTACTCATTAAATTTGGGTTGAGGGAAACCTCCTCGTTAGTTTGGCGTATGGTTGTTTGTGCTATATCTAATATTTTAATTTTGGAAAGCTTCATTAATTTCAGAAGGGTGTTTGTGGCGTAAATATGCATTATTAGATCTATACTCCGCTTGTATCCTAGTGATTCCTGTAGGCCACTATTCATTGAACACGAAATACTCACCTCGATACTCACGGCCCCATGAATTTCAAAGTTACAGCACTAGAGGTGTAGAATCTCTTGTTTTTCTGATGACAAGGCTAAGGACGTTGCTAGATATGTTAGTATCATGAACGGTTTCCTTAGGACCCAGCAATATGTAAATGTAATGAAAGATCGAAGTGTTCGTTGTTATCAAAGGCCGCAACGAGATCCTGATCAGATAATATTAATACGTAATAGTAAATTGGCTTTACTGAAAGAAGCTAAGAGCACTTCATTTCTTAAGCCTACGATACCTATAGCTGCCCATTCAGTTCCATAGTTTTAATGCATCAACAGTTCTTAGGTTCGCTTTCAATATCGACAAAGACTTCTGGAATTCCCTCTCCTCTCCACAAAATCTGACTTGGTAATTTTTGATCTGACGATTTCGGCAACGAAGCATACTCTGAAGTGTCATATTTTCAATCCGTTTGAGATGTGTTGATTGAAGTAGTTCAAACCTAGCACACTCCTTCAGTGTGGGATTCTCTTTTTTATTCAAACTTTTTTTTCCTATACAGGGTGAGTCTTTGACTCGTGCAAATATTTCAACAGTAGATTTTGTAGGTCGAAAGAAAAACTTCTTTCTTTCTCTTCTTCTCTCTCATAATGAGATGTGCCAATCCCTGAAGAAACAAAATACCCTTCGGAATAACTAGCTAAATCTGCGATACTACACATCTGTGAATCTTTCAAACAGAGTTGTATTCAGCTATTAAGAATTTCGGAAAATAGTTTTTCATTTATTTGATGGATGTTTTTCGAATACAAGATAACACCCACGTTTTCTCATTATGACCATTACGTACCATGAAAATACCAAAAATTCAAAGAACCTAGCTCTTGAACCAGAGTTGGACGCCATCTAATGAAAATTTTGTAAAAAGTATTCTTCATATTTTCTCGTAAAATGCGCCGTTTTGAAGTAATTTGATGTTCAAAAGTAAAAAATATCTGTGATATTCGAAAAATTAAGTACTTTGGCTGAATGCAACTCCGTTCAAAAGATTCACAGATGTGTACTGTCATAGATTTAACTTGTTATACTGAAGGAAATTTTGTTCCTCTAGAGAAATTTTAAATGGCTATATCTTTTTATCAAGGTCGAATCGGAAAAAATATTTTGGGAAAAAAGTGTTTCTTTTGATCTCAATAATCAACTGTGAAAATATTTGTACGAGTCGAAGACTCTCCCTGTATATTTCTCCGTTTACCTCTACTGTTTTTGCATAAAATCAAAGCGATATGAACTGATGTCTAACCTCCTTGAAACCACCTAAATCAAGTGACACTATGAGACATCCATTGATGGCAGTCAAAGCCATTTTATTAAAACGGATTAACTTGTACTGCCAAAATAGTCAAATTTCTAACAAGCCTCTGTCCCAATAGTTCGGACATCCTCCAGAATAAATCCCTTGTGAAATGGAAAATCCATTCTGATCGAAAAATCCCGATTGGAGCAAAAAGTTTTCAAGCCACTTCTGGCTTCGCCCCATAAGAGTGTTTGGAAACGGAACTCGTTCAGTTTACGCACATTGCTTTAATCAGTCAATGGCGCGAATGCCCGAATTGAAAGCGTCGTTGTCCTATTATTCATTCGCCATTATTTCAGAGCGGAAACTGATGGTTATATGCCGATAAAATGGAATATTGTTTTCCACCTGTGGACCACAAAGATATGGGGAAAAGCCTTTGTTGGCTAACATAATAGTTGGATTTCATATCGGAACGAATTCGATGCCGAAAAACATTCAAAGGGAATATTGCATCCGGATAATGATTCGAAGGGAGAGGGAAAAATGTATAAACCATTTTTATTCCATACGTTGTGACCGTATTCTTCAGATTCGAATCAGATTGGTTTTATTATAGAGGCGAAGAATAAGGAAAAATATATTATTTTACACGGGCTGGATACACAATAATGAAAATATTTTAAAAATTATTTTTGTAGGTAACTTCATCACACTTCTCTTCAGCTGGCTTAAATCTTGCATTTTCCTAATAATAAAATACACATCAAAACACACTAAGGAGAAATCAATTGCCCTTAATATTCTCGAATATGAAGAAACAATACAGGGTGAGTCCTTGACTCGTAGAAAATATTTTGCGACAGTTGACTCTTGAGGTCAAGACCTCATCTTATCATTTTTTTCTGAATCGGTTCGGTTTAAAAGATACAGGCTGTTGAAAAACCATAAAAAACATTATTTTCAGTCCTATCTCACAAACGGTTTCATCGAATGAAATGAAATTCAGAATATAGTTTTTCATTTATTTGATGAATCTTTCTGGAACACAAGATATCACCCACGTCCTCCAGTTTTCTCATTATGACCATTACGTACCATAAAAATACCAAAAATTCAAAGAACACAACTCTTGAAACCAAGTTAGATACTTTCTGATGAATATTTGAACGTTTTGTATTATAAAATAAAAGTATTCGTCATATTTTCTCGTATAATGCGCTGTTTCGAGTAATTTGATGTTCAATATTTAAAAAATATATGTGACATTTGAAAAATTGGGTACTTTGGCTGAATACAACTCTGTTCAAAAGTTCCATAGATGTGTAGTGTCGCAGATGCAGCTAGTTATTCTCAAGGTAATTTTGATTATCCAGAGGTGGCACAGCTCATTATAAAAACTTAAAATGGCTATGTCTTTTCATCAGGGCCGAATCAGAAAAAATGGTTTGGGAAAAAAGTGTTTCTTTTCACCTCAAGAATCTACGGTTTGAATATTTGTACGAGTCAAAGACTCATCCTGTATATGTAATTCAAAGTTATACATATTCTGAAATAAAAGAGTGCACAAAAAACTGACAGTTTTCAATATAAATGTCGAATGTCTGCAAAAGTAAAACGAAATAAAATCTCCCAAGGAATTAAGAATAAACTATTCATGCCCGTCAACAACATCAGGAATTATCCTCCATCGATAAAAAACCTCCGGTTGTTTCCAAAGTTCCGAATGCTCTTAAACCGAAAGAGAATTAATGGCGGCATGCGGCTTCATTATTGACCTCGGGTTCGTCCGATTCCGTTTCTCGAAAAAAATTTCTGTTCAAATATTAAAATTGTAAACCTGAGGGATTATATGCCGACCCTCGAGCAAATTCCTTTTTTGTTCAGCCAACGCGACAACGTTCTGAAGCTCTTTCATCATTTATAATATGCGTAAGTTGCGCAGTGTTTTTTTATTCCTTCCATACTCTGAATTTTTTGAGGGCTTTCAATATTTTATCGGAAAAACAGGCTTTGAACGCTTCTGGTCGATAAGATAAAACGGATCGTTGTAGGAAAGGTGAAAGGGGCCGAAATTCTTTTCACAATAACAATGATTTACGTCTTCGCTTTTACAGGTTTCTCGTCCAACGTATTTTTTGAGTTGGCTAGCTCAAAAGCTAGGCTTTTCGTCCGTTAACTCTTTTCGTCCGTTGACACTTTTCGTCCGCTCTGTTTGTCGCTCAGACAGTGGCGATTAACCGATTAGTAGCCTCGTCTAGTAATTTGCAGGCTCCACTGTAATGGATAGTTTTTTGTCCTTGTTACCGGAATGACTATTTGTTGACTCGTGTTGTATACCAGCTGATTATAGAAGGGGCGATGAGGCCATGCTACTCTCAAGAACACCTTCACCTATCTATCTATCTTGCAACCCCGCGCTGTTCACCAGTTGGACAACAATCTCTCAACAAACTTCACCACCTTTCTGGGTCCTACATCCATCACTTGTTCTGGCATCAAGAACCAAAGTGCCTAAGCCTTTTTCTACTGCCAGCCTCTCAATAGCAAGGCAAGTGTTTAGCGGTCTCACTGCGGCTTCTTAACAGAAGCAACAGGTATCATCCACCTTTTCCATTTTCTACAGTTCAATTCATTGGACAGTGTTCAATGTGTATAACTGTCATACTTCTTTCGATTTAATTTACTGAGTGAGAGAACCTGTTTGGTCCAGATCGTCGAACAGGACAATAAGAACGTCTTTGTCCTTTGATCATCTGTCAAAGCTTGCTTTTTGGTTCCTTTTTCTTGACTGCTATCGCTGGACAAATGGCTAGGCAACTCCAAATCGTGCTGCTCCATTGCAGAAAGTTTTCCCTCCTTCCCTTGACAGCTGCCATTTCATTGCTTTGCACTCCAGAATGACGATGTACTCAGGAAAAATAACTTTGTCCGAATACACATGAAGTCAAGCATTAGTATCGTAGCTTTGCAGAAAGTTTTCCCTTCTCCCCTTGGCAGCTGCCATTTCATTGCTTTGCACTCCAGAATGACGATAACTCAGGAAGACTAACTTTGCCCGAATAAATAGGAAGTCATGCATCAGTATCGTAGCTTTGCTGTCAGATATTGTATATGTTTTTCTTTTCTGGTAGTAGTTACTGCTAAACGCTTATTCCCTTTAGGTGCTTCCTGAGACGCCAGTGACCTGTAAGTAAGCCAGTGGCGGAGTATTC
Source organism: Coccinella septempunctata (assembly GCF_907165205.1). Taxonomy (NCBI): domain Eukaryota; kingdom Metazoa; phylum Arthropoda; class Insecta; order Coleoptera; family Coccinellidae; genus Coccinella; species Coccinella septempunctata. Next base: position 23,468,300 of record NC_058196.1, read on the forward strand.
AAGTTGCACTGATTCTCGAATGATCGGAAATCCAGAATAAAAAGACCTGATTCTTGCCTATTCCATTTAGTCGAACGCAATACACCAAACTATTCAAGCTGCGTGCTAATTATGCCTACCAAAAAACTCATTTCTTCGAAGACACAATACAACTGAACGACGCCATCCTAACGATCAATTTCACAGCAGCATCTCCCCAGTAAAACGCCTTCAGTAAAATTGGCGAAATCTACTAAGGAACCGTTTGATATTCCCGAATTTAAGAGTATCGCCGCTCGGAGAAGCCTCAAAGCTGTTTCAATTAATCCGTTTATGCAATAAGGATGTTTCGGAATTTGGGAGGGCACAATGAGATGCCCGAAGTTGTTTCCCTTTTTCCGCCATAATTTGATACCTCTGCGGCTGATAGGCCGAGCTACAAAAACGTCTTTTAATAAAAAGCCCAATCCGGCGAAATGAACCGGATCAAATAAAGTTTCTTGGAACAGAATTATTCCAGAGAAACAATAACAGTAAGACAGACAAGAGGAAGCAAGGATGTCACGCCTACGATAAAAATGTGGAATCGGACTGGATTTTAATGAAACAGGCCAATAATTCCTTACGAGATATTATTTCAATATATTCAGCGAGGTTAGAAGGGTAGCTTTCTGAAAAAGCGAAAGATTCACGCCTAAAGGCAATAGATACGAGTATAATAAACTGACAAGCCATATTTTGGCTTGTGAAAACACATTTTACAATGAGATGGCGCAGAAAACGTAGTGTTAATACAGAAAAACTGTTAAATAACAGTTTTCTGTCTTTTGTATTATTGAGGGGCGCGAAATTCGAATTATATTCCTTCGTTGAGACCAGAAAACTTCCTGAGCGACAAAACAAAAGCATGGTTTTGTTTTGTGACCAGGATGTTAGTTTCCATATGAACATTGTTTGTGTGGATCAATTGAACTATAAAATGCATTGTCGGATGTGCTATATTCTTATTTGCAATTCATGAAAAATTTACAAAAAATTGAAATTATGGACAAAAAAAATAGTTTTGACTGTGACACAAGAGTTTATGGTGATCTGCTATACGTCAAATGTGTTATTTCAATACATTGTTTTGATATAAACTAAGTTGAATTTGTACAATTCATATCAGAAATTAATTCGAAACAATATACAATTTAACAGAATAGCATACATATTCCAGTTACTTACACCTTATTTACAGAATTTTCAGAATCACAATTGAAACAAAACCTTACTAAGGTATACAAAGTATGTTAGTCCGTCAGTCAGTACAGATTTCTTCATGTTATGGTCTCTATATTACACAATATACAAATTGATTAATGAATGAACAAAACACTCACAGCAGGTTTCATTAAACTTTCCAAACCACAATTTGAGAGTCACTCGATTCCCAAAATGAAATCAATAAAACTTTTGCATTTCCGAATATATTGAAGAAGTAGCAATTGAGAATCTTCGAATGGACATATAAAGGTCATAATTTCGCTTGAACGGGCCTTTAATGCATGCGATGCTTCCTTCATACAACAATTTACGTGGATGAACAGTTCTCAATTGATTGGCAGTAAAATGTTAATTGCACATGGTGTAGTCAGTAGTGTTTGCAAGTATTTACGCTCTGAAAATTCAATCCACAGTTTTAATACTCTCATTTCCATTTTCCTTAGTAGGTAAAGTATTAAATTTAATTTCGGAAAATTTATTTTATTCGACCCACAGTTCTTCACAATGCAATCATTTTCGAACGATATTTTGAGGTTTCCACCAAGAAATAAGACAAAAAAAATTAATAATCAGCAACAACATAACAATCTAGATAAACAAAAGGAGGTACGAGAATCGAAACATTCAAAACCTCTTTGATCAAAATGGCAATCTGAAATCTTACAATGTTTTATATGTTTCTGCGAATGGCCGTCGAATTATGTTTAAACCAGTCTTATGGTCTTAGAAACACATTTGAAACATAGATGGCACTCACATCACTTTAGTATCCCATCTTTTCACTCCAAAATCTTTGAACAGTTCATTGAAACTTCCACCAAGATATTTGTTTGGACTCGAGGGTAATAGAGTCATTTTTATACCCTATTTTAACGACTCACGTCTGTTTTTTGCCCGGCCATAGACTAATAAAGTTATTAGTCTATGTGCCCGACACAATAACCAGCATTATTTTTAACAGTCTTCACAAATTCTGCATTTAACCAACATAAATCGATGGAAATGATATGCTGACCTCTGCCGATTTCCCTGAATCAACTAAACCACCCTTATACTCAATTCCAATGGATCTTTTCCCGGATCTAATCTGCTTACGGACGGATCCAATCGCTCAGAAGCCGCCGCGCCAATTTTACGCGAACCGTAGAACCCCTAGATGCCAGATCCCTAATTACCCAACACAAACACTAAGTCGTTTTTGAGAGAACTCCCCCCATATCCCAAGGGATGCACTACTGGGTCGAAATCTCCGATGTTGATGAACAATATGTAACTCCGGCCTTAATCAGCTTTCCTCCGGCTGGTCTCCAAATGCCTGTTTGAATGCAAACCGTAGTTTCTGCGCTGATTCGGCAGCTAGCAATGCATGTTCAACTAACCATTTAAGTGCTCAAGATAATGGACCCCGGAGATAGGTCTCGAGGCAGGATCAAGTGAGCTGATGCAGTATCAGTGGAAAATGAATTATTCCACTTGAGGCCGGTGCTAGTCGGTGATGCCTGTTTTCAGGTACTGAGATGATGTGAGCGTGTAACTGAGGAATGATTCGCTCGCCTGGTTTATCTTGGGTTAGGTGGATGATGAGAGTTCAGTACACATGGATTATGCGTCTTCGATGCGTAGGCTCTAGATTCAGAGATGGCTGGATCGAAAATATAGGATTTGTACTGGATGAATGCACTATACAGGATGTCCCGAAATTTATGATAAGATTGTCGGGGACGAAATAAGGAGAATCCTATGTAATGAATCCCAGTTTTCTGAGAAAATTGGAGTTTATTTTAGAGCATTCCTTTCATTTCACATTTACGCCTTTGAAAATATTTAATTCTCAAAACTTCAGTTCATTTCGATGGGCAGAGTAAATGTAAAAAACCGTTTATCTGTGTTTAACGTTGTTTTTCTTGCAAGCCGTTGAAGATTTCGACGTTTTTCTGATGTTGATATGCGATAAACCGGGTCTGACGACGTTTTTCACTCTTGTCGCACTCGGGAATTTTCAGATTTTTAACGTGTGGAGGGATTTGCCTATAAAAGTAGATTTTCCCCCGTGACGGCCTCTTTACTCTCTTTTGTCTCTTCACTCTCTTTTCTCTGCGATTCTTCTTTGATTGTGTGCACGACGAGCCGTTCAACGAATTTAGAAGAAATTTTGTGTTGCGAGGGTTAGTGCTCCTGGATATTAATTTTTATTTTTCGTTTTCCGCGAGTGCTTTGAATAAAGGAGGTAGGTCTCCGTCTGTACCGTTCAGTTTCTTTATTAGACGTACACCGGTTATTTCTTTGACACAGCTGTACTGTATCGCTTTCTGTTATGTTTTGCCGTACTTTACCCTGTTTCGCGAGTCTGACTTTTCCCTTCGATATCATGTCATGGTGCGTAAGCCCTTGGGGTAGTGAAGAGGAAGTCCCGTCAACCCCCCTGTTCGCGTTTCCGCGTCATAAGTGTTGAAATAGAAATCTCTTCTTTTCTATCAGTCATGGTGCGTAAGCTCTTGGGGTAGAGAATAAGAGATACCGCCCGTCGTCAGTGAAAAGGGCTTTCTTACGGTTCAACAATTCTATTTTACCTACATGGTTAATGTTTAGTGGTGCCAAAAACAATGTGGTAGACTGAATAGTATCAGGAGTCCATCACCAAAAAGGTAGCCTTATAAGATTCCGCATATCCTAAAACTCCTGTCTACCAAATACAGTGCTTTTCGTATGACCATATTCTGAGATGAAAAGAAGAGAATATTTTTGGAGGCGAAATTCAGGTGGCTGAAACTCCAGGGTGGACACCTGGCAAAATCAAAGATAGGGTTCTGCTCGTCATTTAACTAGAAAAACTGTGCAAAATTGTGAAACCCTGCATTATTGAAGCAAGGTGGTATTGGGGGAAGTCTAAGAGCTAAAAAAAAAGTGAAAAGGAAAACCAGCTGAGTTGGACTGCTATCTGTGGACAAACTTCTGCGTATTAAGGCCACAAAAAATGCTAAAAAAATACCAGAATACCAAAAAGCCAGATCAAAAATAAGAAAAAAAAAAGCTTCAGAAATTCGTAGTTTTTGAAGTTTGCTGAACTCAAATGTAAACAGATCTACGTAAGTGGAAAGTGAGGTTAGCAGCGATCGTAGACAAGGGTGGGTAGTACTGAAATTATGCAGTTTCTTCAAGTATCGGCCATATGAATTCAAAAAATTGACTCGTTCCAGCTTTTTTCAGTTATTTGATACAGGGTGAGTCTTTGACAAGTACAAATATTTCAACAGTAGATTTTTGGGGTCATAGAAACATTTTTTTTATACCATTTTTTCCGATTCCGCCCTGATAACAATATATAGCCATTTTAAGTTTTCATAATGAGCTATGCCACCCCTGCAAAAACAAACTTTCCTTCAGAATGACAAGCTGAATCTGTAACACCTTACATCTGTAGAAAGAGTTGTTTTCAAATTTCACAGATACTTTTCAATTTTTGAACATCAAAATACTCGAAAACGACGCATTATACTAGAAAATATGAGGAATACTTTCATTTTACAAAACGTCTATACCTATATTCATTAGACAGCGTCCAACTTAGTTTCAAGTTGGGTTCTTTGAATTTTTGGTATTTTTATGGTACGTCATGGTCATAATGAGGAAACTGGAAGAGGTGAGTGATATCTTGTGTTCGAAAAATATTCATGGAATAAATGAAAAACTATATTCAAAAATTCAATTCATTCGATTAAACCATTCGTGAGATGAAACTGAAAACAATTTTTCTGCATGGTTTTTAGGCCTGTATCTTTTGAACCGAGCTGATTTGGAAAAAATGGTGAAGGAAAAAAGTGTGTCTTTTGACCTCAATAATCTACTGTTGAAATAATTGTGCGAGTAAAAGACTCACCCAGTATAGGTATAAAAAAGATCGTCGTGTTTTGGTCTCAATCCAAGCTGCAGAATGACATGAGATGATGAGAAAAAACGCCCTTTTTTCCCTGGCTTAAATAATGGAACGAAAGCGGATCTAGGCGACCATTTCGGCAAAGGGGAAGCGTATTTCCTGCCTACGGGGGTGACGATGAAAGAGGAGATCCCAATCTTCGCGCGGTTAGATGTTTCGCGGCCCAAGGCCCCGCAGATAAGGCCCAAATTTCTGTAACGCTTTTCCTCCTTTCCTCGTCAACTCCAGGCCCATCTAAGTGCGCCCATCCGGGCTTGAAATCTCGCGGAATGTTCGCTTCCCCAAGCGAGTTCTTGACGGAAATAAAATTTTCGTGGAATGAAGATGGGAAATATTAAGTTGGGTGTTCGGGATTGAGTTTGTTGATCTAGGTACAGGCGGAGGAAATGCGGCGTTTCGGGACAAAGTGTTTTGTTTCATCGCTCGAAATTGCGTTACAGACGAAGGAGAATTTGTTGATGTTAACGCTGGAAGTTGAGCATACATGAGCTGGAAAAAATTCGTCCCAACTTTTTTTTGTGGGACGCCAATTCAGGTCTGAGTGGAGGCCATGGGGCCCATATTGTTCTTATGCTTGATGTTGAAGAGAAAAACGCCCTTTCTCCAATTATTCCTAAGTTTTAAAGGACGCCAAAGTCCATTTACACGACACTCATGGTGAGTTCATGCAGAATCCTTAAGAACTAAGAGCTAAAAAAGGATCAAATCTATTCGGCAGTCAGCGATCATCTCAACGCCATCTACTATTGATATTTTTTCATTCTCAAGCCGTTATTCTTAAGAACTCTGCCCAAACCCAGCATTTTCTCGCCAACGTTAAGGCGACACTTGAACAATGATGAGATCAATCCTTGGGATTCATTCAAATGGCAAAATTGTGAGTAATCTCACAAATATAGACTTCCATAAAAACTTTTAGTCTGTTTCAAAGATTCCTATTTTTTATACATAGTTACAAATATTCCAGCAGAAGATTCTTGAGGTCAAAAGAAACACTTTTTTTCTTTACTATTTTTTCCGAATCGGCTCATTTTAAAAAATACAGCCTGTTGAAAACCCATAAAAAAAATTAATTTTAGTTCTTTCCCACAAAAGATTTTATCGAATCAAAAGAATTTCGGAATATTGTTTTTCATTGTTTTTTTTGAATAAAAGATATCACCCACGTCTTCCAGTTTTCTCATTATGACCATTACGTAGCATAAAAATACCAAAAATTCAAAGAACGCAACTCTTGAAACTAAAAAGAAGGCTATCTAAAGAATATTTGATCTTTTTGTAAAATGAAAGTATTCCTTATATTTTCTCGTATAATGCGCCGTTTTCGAGTAATTTGATGTTCAAAAATTAAAAATTATCTGTGAAATTTGAAAAATTGGGTACTTTGGCTGAATGCAGCAACTCTTTCCAAAAGATCCTCAAATGTGTAGTGTCACAGATTCAGATACTTATTCTGAAGGTAATTTCATTTTCCAGGGATGGCACAGCTCGTTATGAAAACTTTATGGTTAAATGGCTATATGATTTTATCAGGGACGTTTCTTTTGACCTCAAGAATCTACAGTCAAAATATTTGTACGAGTTGAAGACTTACACTGTATATGACAAATCTAAATATTAACTTACTTATCTAACTCATTCTTTGGCCCTCTTTTTCATTAGCTTTACGACTTCAGGTGGAAATTTATTTTAGTATTTGTAGAGATAGATAGAAAAAGATAGTCTACTCGAACATCAACCACACATTGTTGAAGTAGCCTTGATCAATTTCTCTTCAGAGTTGCGGTGAAAGTCATCTGAGTTCTTGAAGTGTATGTGGCTTCGGTTGATGAGAATCCAGCACTCTTTGTTGGTGATCTCAGGCGTGTTCAATGGGAAAGAGGTATATTGACCGAAAGGACAGGGCCAAATGAGGAATACCATGAATTTCTAGAGTTTTATTGACAATTCTCGTTAGTGGGTGTCTCATTATCGTCCTGAAATAGTAAATTTGTCCCAATACCATCATGAAACAAAGGGATAATATTGTGATTGACTTGCTCTACGTAAATCTGCACAAGCATGGTAGCATAAAGCACCAAAAATTCTGTATGAACATCAAAACAAGGACCTCCTGAAACAGTAAGTGTACCATCTCTGAACTAATAAACTTCCTGAACTGATCTGAGATATCTGGGCACCAGAGGATAGTTCTACAACCCAACCGGCCGACTATATGAAAACCGTTCATATCTCGACTCACCTATGAACAAAATCATGAACCATGAACGTCCCATTCCAATCGAAGTCGCATATGGATTTGAGTTAAGGTCGATTCATATTATCCGTTCCGCTCAGTTCAGGCCGGCGGAAGGATCATTAGCCGTTGACGGAGGTTGCGTTCATATTATCAGTCACGATCGTCTCAGTCACCTTCCGCTTCGTGTGTCGCGAATCTTCGGTTGCATTCGAATCGACCAGCACTTAACACATGAAGCCTTTCATTTTGATCAAAACAGTACAAGAAGGACCCTAAAATTATTGTTAAATTATCAGTATTATTATTTTCGTTGTTTCTCTTACGTGCCCTATTTCATAGGACGTAAACCCTTTAACTTCTGCTAAAAATAAAATTGCTGCAATTACGCCTGAATGAATGATGTGCTTTTGCATTATTGTTAGACGAAGATGAAGAGGAACAAAAAGTCGGTAAAAAGATTGGGTGTCTAACCAAAATTTGAAAAGAGGAAAGTTGAAGGTGAATATTGGACATTATAAAAAAAATTGGTCCACACATCATGGCTATTTTAGAATGAACAGGATATCATTTCGATTATACAGGGTAATTCATATTGGGACATGAGCTAAGGGCAGATTGTTTGGACCAAAATATGGCGATAGGACCAAATATACCTCAATAAAATATTGCTGTGGAAAAAGATAGAGGGCGTTAAAGTTGAATTTTTCATGAGGGGACAGAATAATATTTTCTTCAAAGTTCGAAAGTCTTTTATAGAAAGAATTGGAAAAGGCATAGAAGTAGGGGGAGGACACGTAGAAAATTTAATTTAAGTTTATTCTTTTCATGTTACATTGTTTTAAATTATGCTTTATCGTCGAAATAAATAAATAAAATAAATCAATCGTTACTTCAAATCCCCTTCCGATGCTCTGAACTGTTCAATTGTGTTTTTCTTAAAAACGGAAATAGAAAATATACAGTGAAATTATTAGCAAAAAAAATCAACTTTAACGCCCTCTATCTTTTTTGCACAGCAATATTTCATTAAGGTATATTTGGTCCTATCGCCATATTTTGCTCCAAACAATCTGCCCTTAGCCTATGTCCCAATAGTTATGAATCATCCTGTATACTCTGAAAAATTTCGCAATTAATACATTCTCATTCAGTCCAACCACGCCCTTCAGCCCATCCGCAAAATATTCTCTGGAAGAATACCGTCGGACGGTCGTAAGCGTGCCGATAGGTGCTGAAGGGTCGGAGACGGATAGTATGAATTAGTCCATATAAAACACATTGAAAGATATTTTGGCTGAGCTGAACTGAACTGAGACGGACGGATAATATGAACTGACCTTTAGTGTTATTCATCTCAAAAGTCGCCAAGAATTCTCAACGCCTCGAAATCTTCGACGAACTGTTAAAATCAAAAACAAACCATCAGAAGCTTCCAGAAGGCTATTCAAAAAGTGTGGTAAATCTTGTTTGTCCACTTCTCGGTCTTTCGATAACGTTTCCTGCTTCTGGTTAGTTAAGCACAAGCCGATAAATTACGTTTTCACTAACTGCACAGAAATTCGCAATTTCTCTCTGATTACGTCTTGGCTCTATCATACCAAACCTTGTTGAAGCCCTATTGGCGTCATGTGCACTAAGCTTACGTCTAGGCATCATTAAATAACAAATTTTCATTTCATTTTGAATCTAAGTTGATTGTAAGATCGTGAAACAATAAATGATCCTAAATTTAATAAAAACAAAAGACAGAAACTGAAAAAGTTATCGAACTATGAGCCAAAAATGAACATTTGGTGGACAAGAATCGACAACTGTTGAAACAGTCACAAACTTCGGAACCTCCTTAACTCTTTGCGCAGCATAAAATTTTCGACTATATTGGTACCAAAGCTCGAAATGAACAATAGTACAAGAATTGATGTGGTTAATTACATGTTGAAAGGTGTATATTCTCTTAATCTGACAATTCAAGCGTGACGAAAATGTGTGGGAGCGCGTTGGCGTTTTTTCATTTTGAAGCTAATGATTCAAGAATAACTGAAAACATATAATCTGACAGTTTCAGCAATCCGAAATAATAAAAATTGGTCATAAAGGTCACACAAATCAGTTTTTTTTTTATTATCTCCTCCCCTCTCTCGTACGGCCAGCCCCACCACGCAAACTGTCGGATAAGCACACTGTCATGCGCACTATGACGTGGTCCCACGTCATGTCAGAGTAATCTGTAGGCTCCTTAACCTTCGACTGGTTATTGACAATTGAAACTAATCAATGTCTTATGGATTTCAAAGTTTTCAAGGTTTCAATTAATTCTAACATCAACCTCATCAAATCCGAACTTCTGCATCGTTTCAGTGAGAAATTGAAACTTCAGCCTTGTTTTTGTTAATCGATTCCATGTTTATAACACAGATGATCGTGATGGTTCGAATTTGTTGAAAATTTTCATGTTTTCCCATTTTGTTCGAGATCTGCGTAACGTTTTAATAACGTAGGAGAATTCCAGGGGTGGTCCAATTTTTTTCGTGCCAGTCTGCGAAAGCAGGAAAGCCCATGATGAGAAAATAACGAAACAAAACCAATACCCAAACACGAAATCATCCGATCGCTAACAACTGTTCGCAAAATTCGAACCAATAAAGCCCTCCAATTTCCATATAACCCCTCGGATGGGATTTCCTCAATTTTTTTCATGAATACATCAGTCGGAACCCGAAAGACGAGGCACTCGTCCCGCTATATCCCGACGAGCAGAAACAGAGTCGAATCGGGAATATAATGAACCTGCGTCGGGGCCGTTGTTAACTCGAAACGAATAGAATTTCACCCCGGTCTCGAAAAGACGAAATATAATAATGTTTTGGATATTGTCGAAATACGTCTCGAATATCCAGATGGAGTCCCGGTTGAACGGCGTCCCCCGGGAACTATGAGAACGTCGATTGAATCGTCCCGTTTCAATCTGGAACGCTGGAAGCGTTGCCGAAGATGAGATCGCTGCCATTTCTTGGGTCCTCTCTGCGGGAACAGTCCTCGACTCTCGCGTTTTTAACTTCTGGGTTAATTTCATCATCTTTCGCTCCATTGCAGATGTCACTTCGAAAACTTTGCTTCGGCCAGATATGGAACTCGTGAAATGGATGCGTTTCACGAAAAACGACCTGGTCTAAGTTAAAAATTGCAACAGAAGTCATTAAAATCCAAGTACTTTACTTCTGTGACAGATAATTTGAGTCACTTTTCATTTGAACTGTGATATTAACTTTAATCTTCCGGTAGTACCTTCTTTCTCTGACATTTGTCAAAAATTTCAGTATAGACCATTAACATTTCTGAAAGCAGTCGGTTGGTCATGAAATGATAATTTCCGTGAGTTTTTTTAGCCGGAATGGAGTACACTTGGCACACATGCAATGTTGTTAACATCAAAACGACGTTTACCAAAAACTGCCTACCAAGAAGCAGAGAAAAAGTATCAGGAACTGCTATTAGAAATCTGTTTATTCTAGTAGTGATGATATTTAGAAATCAGACGGTATCGGACATATTCGATGTAGATGGGTTCAAAGGAAGGTACCTTTCAAAATTTCAGAATCAATGGGTAAGAAATATAAAAGGGCGATCAAACGCAAAAATTTATAGTGAATAGAAGCATGTCAATGCAGGCGAAATTTCTTTTTTGCAAAAATTTTCACAATATAACTCTTCGGATGAAAATATTAAAAACTTAGACTTACCGAAACCGTCTTCAACGTTGGCTCAACCAATATTAACTTCAATCATCTGCATATCAGGGGACATTAATTTAATTTTATTGAAAAGCAAAACTAATTATACTCACACTGACCTCGTTCTTCTTCCAATATCTAATAAATCCCTAAGGCCCGGTACTTTCACCTTCGAATAAATATTATTCACTGTCAATAAGTATCTGTCAAATAATTTCCTATCTGAAGGATACCTTATTTCGGTGCTTTCAGCTGAAATTATTTGACGAATAGCAATTCTATGAAAGCACGGTAAACTACTTTTCACTGATTAATGTAAAATAAGACACCGCATTGTAGAAATTGTCATAATTCCAACCTGAAAGCAAATATTTTGTGAAAATCACAAAAAGAATAACCATACATCAAGAATTCGAAAAATGCAACCAACAATGACGTACCAGTATTCGATCTATGACAAATAAACTGAGAAGACAGCATTTTTATTTATTCTATGAATAAGACTAATCTATCGCATAAATTTATTTATTCGCACGTGAAAGTACCGGCCCTTAGAATAAGTAAAATGCAGTCTTTTCACTTTCAGATAGTGTTATCCATCGACTAAATCTGTCATTGAAACTTAACTAAAAGAGTTATTTGTCATAGATCGAATATCGGTAGGTCATTATTGGTTAAATTTTTTAGATTCTTGATATATGGTTATTTTTTGTGTGATTTTCACGGAATATTTGCCTTCTAGTTGGAATTATGACAATTTTTACAATGCGGTGTCTTATCTCACATTAATCAGTGAAAAGTAGTTTACCGTGCTTTCATAGAATTGCTATTCGTCAAATAATTTCAGCTGAAAGCACCGAAATAAGGTTTCTTTCAGATAGGAAATTATTTCGAAATGGAAAGAGGATAAAGAAATTTTTATGTCAATGGAAAGGAAGCCCTTCAGTATTAAAAGCTTATTCTGTGAACAAATTTGTCATCACTACACTTCTCACGGGGAGACAGGGTTTTTTTACTGAGGTTTTTCCCTAAGCTCTTGTATCATACTCCAAATTGTATGGTACCCCGTTACACTAACCTTTGCTAAAACTCATACATATGCTATATTGTTTGATAACTAAAAATGTATTGCCGGTAGTTTGTTCACAGATTTCCTTCAATCACCCTTTTAAAATATCCATGCATACTTGCTATGTCAACTGCCACCATTTCACAATATAGCAATAGCTTTCTATATTGAGAGCCTCTCCTAGTAGGGCCCTCTCAGTTGAGTGTTCTGTTCTTGAGGCTTCATTATGTCTACTTCTGAATAATGGACTATCATTCACTAGTGATTTATGCTTGATAAAACATCAGTGAATAATTTTATCTCCCCCAAATCACATAAAAACTCCGACCTGCCATCAGTAGAAAAATGGAAAAGTGTCAATAACTGGCCCCAAACGTTCTTTTAAATATGTGTATAATTAGGACAGTTGAGCGATAATTGGCGCTAAACTTCTAATTAATCCAGGACTGAGACCTACACTCGTTTCGAATTCTCGTCATGTCGGCGTTTTCTTCCATCTGACAACAAACCCGGTCGCTAATTGGATGAAATTTCTACTAGAGACTGCGTTAATTTCACATCGACATTGAAACAGGGGCACTGACACACGGTATCTGTCTCGGCAAGGGGCGTGCAGGAGATGATGCTCCTGTAATTTTTTCATGAGTAAAGATCGGATATAATGAATCTTTATAAGAGTATGCTGGCGGAAGTGGATGATGGATATCAGTTCATGTTCGTGTGGCTCTCTTATCTTTTTATCAACACCGACCAAAAATGCATACGTATGTATACTCCATTAACTTTTATTTCGGCACTCGGTTGGCCATGGAAATTTGACACATTTCACTTTGTATAGTACGAAAATGTGGGGTGATGAAGCTTGTCAAAACATTTTTGGGTTTTAAATCAACGCTATGTTGCCCGTTCTACGTAAAAGTTTCTGTTATTACGTATTTTATCACAATGTCGAATCTCTTCGGAAAATATGTGACGAACATAATTGAAGTTTATACAAGCTGATTTAAGGCATACCAAATCCAGTTATTTGCATGGAAAAAACAAAAGATCAGTATAATATCATAATATGCACTAGCTTGAGGAGAGTTAATGTTCGTTATCTTCTTTGGTTAAAGTTTGAAAACGTTACATCAGTTCTAGATTTCAAAAATATTAACCCGAAGATGAAATGCATATAATGCAGTAGTTGGGAATGGGTATCTCCCGAAGGAATAAACAGATAATTACAAGAATGTTGAATTCTTCAGCAAAAATCATCTTGCATCAATGTAAGTAATTAAAAGAAGTTTCAAGTCAAGATGAACTTTACCTTTGAATAAAAATTTCACATGAATAAACAACTAACAGGACAACTGGCGCGTTTTTGTGGCTGTTCATCTAAATACATTGATATAATAATAATAATAAGGTATTTATTGGTACCTTAAGACATTTACAATGTATAGAATAAATCAAATGAAACATAGAAAAATTTCGCAATAAATCACCCAAACATAAAATTCTCAAATGCCACCACTTTTTTGAGTATCCCAATAGAAGGAAATTCTTTGTCATCCTCTTCATTCACAATCTTTCTGACAATTTTATGGATGTGAATTATTTACTGAAAATTCTGCCTGCAATCTTTCTTTTTTGACATGCAGTTCATTATCATATATTTCAACATATTTCGACCTTTAGCAATGTCATCCGAACGGAATGAGACAAAATACTGCTGTGGTGGTAGACAGAGGTAGGATTTGGATTTCTAAATGGCGGTATTCATATCTGTCAGCTGCAGCGCAGTCACGAACCCTGAAGAAGGTCCGCAGAGAATCTGGTGGTAATCCTATTGGAATTTAACAGATCGTGAATTTCTTATGAAAGGCTTTCCAACGAACCATTTGTATCGGTTCCCTCGACACCGTTCATTCAGTTAGATTCCTGCGTGACGGGGATGAAAGTAATACGGTAAAAATGTGGAGACGGGCATCACTTTCTCGCCACTAATAATGAGAATGTTTCCTGAAAGATTTTAATTCGAACATATCGATATTTGCTCCCAATTAATATTTGAATGAACTGAAGAAAAAATCACCATTAAGTTGCTTTTTACGAAAGACCATTTGGAACAGTGACGGCTCATGAACATTCATCAGGGGATGGCAGTTTCTGAACCACCTTCAATTTATCCCCTATGCCAAATTACATTCTGGCGACCCTTTGTATTGAACAAATAATACTGAGTCAATATAATGAAGAGTAACTTTAACGTAATTGAGTCAGGAAAGTTATGGATATTATATTCGCAAAATTCTGTGAATAACGTTGGGGAAAAATCCTGATATCCCGTTATAAACTAATTAATATAGAAAATATCGGTCACTTGGCAAGGAATAAACATATAAATGGGAGGTGAAAGCAATGCTCATCATGATCTGAAATGCAAACACCATTAATGAGAATAGACGATTACTCAACAGCCACCGTGTAGATGTGGTTGAAAATCTGATCTTTCCTTACTCAACGACAAACTAGCATAGACCTTCGGCTTCTCTTGCTCGATATTTCATAGTGAAACGCTAGTTGAGATATCATGACATTAATTGAAGAAATAAAATAAGCAGAGAATCAACAAACCACACCATGAAAAATGAGAAGAAATAATAAGTGAATGACCCTTAAGATGAAGAGAAAAAAACTCCAATTACCAAAAGATTCGCTTGAAATTTCTGAAGGAAAGCTCTATGGACTTCTGTGCTCCTTCTACAACCTTGCTTCGAAGTAGCCGTCACCTTTCCAGTCTAAATTCGTATTTCATTAACCTGTCATATCTTGCGAAATATACGTGAGAAAACTACGCTGTGAAAGGCATTTTCAATCAAAAATTAGAGATGATTAGAGATCACATTTAATTTCAAAAAGTCATTCCATGCCCGTTAAAAACTCTCGTCAAATAAAACATTATTTCGTATCGATTTCAAAATGTCGAATTGGTTATCATGAGTTATCCTACGAAGTAAGATATAGACTTCTGCAGACTTTCAAAAACAGCTTTTTCAGCTCTAAGAACTTGTACTTGATCATTATCCTCTATAATTTATAATTTTTGCAGCGTCTGCTATAAAAGCCTGAAATAATACAGCTTCATACACTACTTATTCAGAAAAAATCGATATTTTTCCTTATCATTATATGGGAATGAATGTTTCACGAACACTTACAGCGGGTTTCGTAAAACTTTGATTGCCCGATCAACGATTTGACAGTCACTCGATTTCTAAAACGAAATCACTGAATTCTTTTTATTTCTGAATATATTGGAGAAGTGGCAATTTAGAATAATATAATGGGCGTATAAACATCATAATTTGATGCTAGTATACTATACTGAATGATCATGAGTGAATTATCGATTGAAAGCAAATTGATGTCTATTCGTCAATCAAGCGTTGATTCCCCGATCAAGCTTCATAAACTCTCTACACTAAAGTGAAATTTCCATCAACATCGGACATCAGTTCTGGAATTATGGAGGGACAAACATACAAACAAAGTAAGGAAAATACGGACTTTCACGTTTATAATATTAGATCGGATTTTGGTAATGCTACAACTTTGCAACAACGTCAGAATCAGACATAAGGTTTTGGATTAATGAAAAATACGTAGAAACAAATAAACTAACTATACACAGACACATTCATAATGTAACTTAGCAAACATTACTTCTACTACATCTACTTTTTTTTGGAATAAATTCATTGATACTATACTTCATTCACTTTTATTTTAGCAGTCGGTTGGCCATGGAAATTTGACACATTTCACTCTGTATAGTACGAAAATGTGGGGTTATGAAGCTTGTCAAAACATTTTTTGATTTTGAATCAACGCTATGTTGCTCGTTCTACGTAAAAGTTTCTGTTATTACGTATTTTATCACAATGTCGAATCTCTTCGGAAAATATGTGACGAACATAATTGAAGTTTATACAAACTGATTGAAGGCATACCAAATCCAGTTATTTGCATGGAAAATACAAGAGATCAGTATAATATCATAATATGCACTAGCTTGAGGAGAGTTAATGTTCGTTATCTTCTTTGGCTTACATCATTCGTAGATTTCAAAAATATTAACCCGAAGGTGGAATGCATATGATGCAGTGGTTGGGAATAGGTATCTCCCGAAGGAATTAACAGATAATTACAAGAATGTTAAATTCTTCAACAAAAATCATCTTGCATCAATATGAGTAAAAGGAATTGAAGAAAGTTTCAAGTTAAGATGAACTTCACCTGTGAACAAAAATTTCACATGAATAAATAAGTAACAGGACAATTGCGCGTATTTGTGGCTATTCATCTCAATACATTGATGTAATAATAATAATTAGGTATTTATTAGTACCTTAAGACATTTACATTGTATAGGACAAGTCAAATGAAAAATAGAAAAGTCCATTTTAGGGAACTCATTCTCCGATGACATTTATCGAAAATCCTGTAGTAAACTTTTCGCATTAATTCACTCAAACATAAAATTCTCAAATGCCACCACTTTTTTGGGTCTCCCAATAGAAGGAAATTCTTTGTCATCCTCTTCATTCACAATCTTTCTGATTGTGGAAATATCCAGCTGAATAATAAGTCGTTTAGATTCAAATGAAACATTATATAAATTCTCTTACATTGAATATGTTCGCTACCGTCTGACGTATTGTGGATTTTAGAGTATCAGGGTATAACTATCTGAATGAGCGGACCTGAATTCTAAATAGCACTTCCTGAAACCCTGTCTCTTTCTTCAATCACTTTCGGCATTTTCGTAATAAAAATTGATATTAGTTGTGGCAACGGCGTTATGACATTAACGACATTTCATGAGTGCCAACCTAACTTCGTTCTAGTTACAAAAACTTGAGAAAATTATTTCATGGCCAACCGACTGCTAAAATAAATTTGAATGAAGTATAGGTGTTCTGTTTTTCATGTCACTCAGTACGTTTTTCTTATTGCGAGTTTATGGAGACTTCCTTAGAATTGAATTCTTGGCGATCGTTGTTCGCTCACTACACAGGGCGTAGCTGTCTCTATAAAGTTTTACTGAAATAAGGTCGTGTACTGTGGGAAAAACCGCTGAGCAAGAAGTTACGTGAAAACCTAAGTCCTCGCTTCAATTTTCACGGTTCGAACGAACACTTGAAACATCTAACAAATTACAAACACTAATAAAACAAGCGCACCCGCTCAAACGCCGCGTCGCAGAACGCCCAGGAGAAATCAACGAAAAAAATTATTTACCCTGCATCACGAACATACCGTGCGGAAATGTATGCAAATATCAACATCAACTCGATAAAAACCCACGAAATAAGGCGGTGTCTGGCCGGGCATACCCATGCCGCCGTGTTCTAGCAGAGTTATACCGACTAAATAACAACGCGCACTCAAAAAGCGTTTGTGTTTTTTAATAATGCCCTTTTATATGCGGAATAATTGAAGTACCGCATGTTCGTGAACGTTTTATATTCTGGAGAGGGTTGCTGGATGGGACGGAGGCGTTGTAATGTAATGGAAATCTGAACCGGTGACTGCTTTAAAAGAATTTCCCGCCGCTAGAGTTACAATAGAGAGACCGTCGTTGTTTTGTAGATTAACCATTATGATTAAGAGTAAACGCTCTGAGGGTGGAATGAAGGAATTCAACCGATGCGAATAGAGGTGTTTTAAACGAAAACTGGACCACTTTAACTCGCAGCTACCGTTATCAAAGGGTGCAAGCATTGCAAGTGGAAGCTGGAAGATTATTCTCCAAGAAGAGATATTTATCTGTGGTTCATAAAAAATTTTTATTAATTTATTGTCGACATTCACAAGGAATGTATATTTCAAGGCATCAATCGAAGATTGAAGAAAAGAACGATGGGAAACAGAGCGACGACGGTAATTTCAGCGCCATCTCTGGTTTCAAATGTGTTACTAAGACAGGTTAAAATATGAATTTCATGGCCATTTGCAGAAATATATGAACTATTGTAAGATTTCAGATGGCCATTTTGATTCTTATACCTCTCGTTGTTTATCTCGCCTCTTCTACTTGTTGATCATTAAAAAGCACTAGAAATGTAAGTATTGATCTATACAGGGTGTATTTGAAGGTGGGGCTTTTTTTAACAAAGCTTAGAGCTGGTCAAAATAACGTTTCACCAAAAATCACCTATACAAAACTTTGAAAATGAAAAAGTTGAAAAATAATTGAAAATGATTACTGCAATAGATCCTTATACAACCATAGACCGTTTGTTAGCTGAATTATCCCGAAGCAGTGGGAAATTAAGATTGCCGAATTGTCCTCATTATTTTTTAGTAACTTACACGATTTTATGAAATTGCTCATTTCGATACCAACTAGCAGAAGAGACTTAGGACACAAGTGTGAAAAATAGAATAATTTTTTCACAATAGGGATCACAATCTTCTTTTCGAACTATCCAACAATTGCCGTGAAAATGGGATGAAATGGGGAAACATCATAGCACTTTTTCAACATAACTAACATAAGCACTTTCAAGAAACTGCCTCGATTTTCTACATTTTTTCTTCACCCTAAATTGGACGATACAACAATTAGGATTCTCTCCTAAGTGACCTGATGCTAATCCGATGAACTTGGTACTGAACCATTCAGTGCCCAGCCATATGTTTATGTTTTGTCCTTTTTGCGATGCCGGAGTCACCACCCACAGTCTTGTACATGAAATTCAATGAAATTCTAGAGGTTGTATCTCACCCATCTTTGATATTTTATATAGACCATTTTTGGTTAAACTGTCAAAAAAAGCCCCACCTTTGAAAACACCCTGTATATGTCCATTCAATGGTTCTCAATCGCCACTTTTCGAAATATTCAGAAATGGAAAGGTTTCATTGATTTCATTTTGGGGATCAAGTGATTGTCAAAACTTTGATAGGGCAATGAAAAATTTGTTAAACCTGCTTGATCATTCATTATTTCAATTTATATGTGTCCTGAAGAAACTATGCTGAATACATAAAGGAATCACAAAAAACAGATCTTGCATAGGTACGACGTAAGGTTTTTCAATTGTGTTTCTGAAAATCCTACAATTTATAATATGTAAAAAACTGAAATGAGTGAAATGTGTATGCCATTATGGTATATTGAAATTCAATTCATATTGGTTTCTGATATTAACTGTACAAATTGAAAAAAATTCAGTAATTCAAAACATGCATTGCACGGAAATTACACTTTTGAAGTACAACAGATTACATACTTTTGTGTCCTATATTCAAAACTTTATTCTTTGTCTTTAATCTTCTATTTCTGTCATCTTTTCTTATGACCTAAAAAATAAAGCAAATCCAACTGCATATTTCATTAGTGTCCATTGATTCAAATCAATGATTAAATAAAAAATAACATTCTGTTCGAAAAACAAAGCTTTACTTTCGTTTTGTAGCTCAGGATTTTTTTTTCTGGTATCGACAAAGTCGATATTCGCATACAATACAAGGAATAGAATTCAAATTTCGCGCCTTTCAATTATAAAACAGAAAACTGTTTAATAACAGTTTTCAGTATTGACAGTACTTTTTCAGAGCCATCTCATTGCCAAATGTGTTTTTATTGACCAAAATTCAGTAGTTTTTCACTACTTGAGATATGAGGTCGTTTCTTATTTTTCTCCACTAAAATCACACTTGTCTTGCAAATTTGAGATTTATAAAGTTGGACATTACTATTATGGAAAATTTAAAATTTTTCGTGATATTGTATATAAGGAAAGTTCAAAGTTTTGAATACTTCAAGGTGTCCATCGAAATAATCCGATATTAGGGGTGGAAAACGGAGTTTGCCCGGAACGCATGTCGTACATGTCAAAGTTGCCCTAACAAGCTGTTAGCTGTTAGGTCTTCTCTTGAGACTCACCCCTGCCTGGGCTTTGGGATTTGCACGACCTTTATCGGTATCTGAATGAATTTTTCAGTGACACTTTCAGGTACCTACTGCGATATGATGTTTAATTTTGAAACAGTCCCAAATAATTCATGTGTTATCATGATGAGAATATTGTATGAGCATAAAGAGGTGAACCAGTAAACGATTATTTATGATAAGTACTTCATGGAGCAAAATGTTCAATAAATTTTATCTCAATTTCCCCCAACATTCGATTTTTCTTGGAGGTTCACAACAAGAACGAAAAGAACGAAAGAATAATTTCGGTTCGACTTATCGGATTGGGTATTGTCAGTTGTCACCACGCATTCCGTTGTAGCTTTGGGCTGTGTGTTCTCATCATATCGAAACGTTCAGTTAAATCCAGGCGAACTGGAGTTATATCGTTCCCAAATATTAGCTCACGCCAAATATAGGTTTCGCGTTTTTTTTTTTCTGGTTTGGTCGATATCGAGCGCCTCAGGATGTTATCTATAGTTTCATAGCTCCGTTAGCGCGGTAAAATCAATTTGTATCAGAGAGTACAGTAGCCGTTGTTTCTCAGAATTGTTTCCGAAAGAAATTCATAAAACTACACAACGGAATTTGAACGTGAACAGATTAGATTCGTGATTGATTTGAAGTAGTATACCTACGTAATTTTATGTATAACTTGAAACGTTGAGAGTTGAAGGTTGTAGTCATTGGTTGTTTACATTGAAATATGGGAAGTACGCCATTACCTTCGTCTGGGTTTCGATCTGGATGGGATTGAACTGGATTTCGTTTCATACTGGGTGGCGCTCGAGTACTACTCGATTATACCCAGTAGCGTCTGCCAGTATGCAATAAGAGTCCATCAATTCCAAGGCTCTGACGGGGTCAAATGAGACCGAAACCATGGTCAGCATCTGCCTTTCTTCGGTGGAACGTTCTCCATTTAGTGGCCCTGGCGATGGCAAATTGACTAGCTCAATTTAGACCGTACCACTTGTTGATATTCATATCATGCATCTGAATTAATTCTTATTGTTTTAGTCATTTTTTCAATCCATCCATCCATTGCTGTATCATAAATCTACAAAAAGAAGAAGGAAAAAAAAATCACAAACTTGAAACAGTGAAGTTTCAACCGAATAAAAGATTGAATGATTATAGAAAAGCCTAATTTTACAAATGGTCATGGTCCTGTCAACGTAATCTTGCTCTGGTTTTTATACTGTTTTTGATATTCGATGGAAAAATTACTGTATTTAATGGAACAAAAAAAAAACCGAATGAAAACTGTAAGCGAAAAGTAAATGTGTTTTTTTTTCTACCTGTAGCACAAATTCAATAAATATCAATGCAAAATACTACTATATTCATTTATCGCAATCGTTTCAGTTTGAGCAATCCGAAAACTCCGGTACGTTTGAGAAAGAATTCAATAAAAACACCCTCAAGTATATGAATAATAACATGATAAATAACGAAGTTTGCATGCTGATATTTCATCTGCATGAATCTTGTTTTGTGTCGAAAAACATAATTGAAAATCTATATTCCAAAATTCATTTCATTCGATAAAATTATTTGTTAGACAGAACTAAAAATAACATTTTTTTATGGGTTTTCAACAGCCTATATCTTTTGAACCACACCGATTCGTAAAAAATGGGAAAAAAAAAGTGTTTATTTTGACCTCGAAAATCTTGTATTAAAATATTTGTAAGAGTCAAAGACTCACCCTGTATAATAGTAGGAGGCTTGGTACCAAAAATAACTCTAGATAGTAAGCAGCCCTTAATCTTTTTTTATGCATGGAAATGATTTCCTATCATTACTTTCTCTAGGCATTATTTTTTTCATTATTAAGTCACTCTGTTGCCATAAAATTTAGTTGAAAAAATTATCTATTTTGTGTAACCCTTCTAGTATCACCTATTTCGAAAGATCAATTAGCGCAATAATCCGACTTAGGATATACTTCGATTCTTTCATTTCCGTCCAGAATCCAATAAGCCTATTACGATGGAAGCTGATTCGTATTCAGGAGAAGTGAGTTGAATCCACGGATATCCTCACTTTTTCTTGTTTTCCCCATCAAAACCAAGGATGAACAAAGTCCATTTTTCCGTTCCTAACAACATAGCGGTCAAACCTAAACGATTTTTAAGTTTCGCTTAACGAATAAATAACCCCAAAGTGTGGTGTATGACTTCATCAACATCTTATTAAGGGTAATTTCGAATAAACACCAATTAGCATCCTCTGTTTTGTTGATGTAGTCAGCTCGGTGTTAATAATGCTTATTCAGTGTCATAATTAGTGGCTTTGTCGGGTTTTATAGTCGCCCACGCCATTCTCATTCATAAAAATATCACCTACTGGAACACGTCAGTAAATTTCTTGAAAAACTGAAATATCAAGAAAATAATATAGAAAAAAGTATTGATGATCGTGGGAGGCTTCGAAATTATCTCTAGCTGGAAGAAATAATTAGAATTTTATTGAAGTATCGTTCCAAGTATACAGGGTGGGCAAAATTCGATGGGATTAAATGGCAGCTTTTTAACTGTGGGAGCTAGAGAGAAATGGATGGAACATTTTAGATCTCAATTCAACGAAATGCATATCTTTAGTTTTCAAGTTATAACTGAAAACTAATAAAACTATCAAATTCTTTCTATTGACAGGTAATAAATATGTTATAGTTGGGGAGCTCAAGAGGGAAATTCGGAATTAACTCGAGAGTGTCAGATTGATATAATTAGGGGAGATACCTTGGACCCCGTAGAGTTCCTCTACCAAAAATTAGACCTGTATATAGAGGAAATTGTGTACGACAGCCGGTCAGAATAGTAAAAAACGATCATTGTAGGTACGTACCTACTCTAGAGTGTCTGATTAAGATATATGTGATTAACTACGTGTTGAAAAGTATAGATTCTCTTAATCTGACAATTTAAGCGTGACGAAAATGTGTGGTAGGGCGCCAAAGCTGCAAAAAAGAACTTAAAGTGTTCATTCTCGAGCGCGGTGCCTTTTTTTCTTATTTTGAAACTAATGATTCAAGATCAAAGGAAAAAATATAATCGGACAGTTTCATCAAGCCGAAACAATGAAAATTGTCCATGAAGGTCAGAAAAATCAGTTTTTTGAATTATCTCCTCTCCTGGGCTTCGAATTGTGTCGTATTCATTATAAAAGTTGTATAGCATAACATTTTCTACAAGTTTTGTGTTTTGTTCGAAGCAATTTTTTCTACTTTCGAACGTTTTTGAGATATATGGCGATGAATGTACAATAGACTAGGTTTCTACATTGACCTTGGCCTTTCGCATGTGTGGCTAAGCTCCTTACACTTATGGCTCTCTAACTCGAAAACGGTTGAGAGTATGAAAAATTGCTTCAGACGAAAGTTGTATAGAATTATATTATCCACAACTTCAATGATGAATACAGAAACGCTTAGAGGGACAGGAAGGTAGATATTTTTGAAAAATGCCTTGTTATCTATCATCTTCAAACTGTCAGATTGAGAAAACTCCCCATTGGTTGGTGTCGGATTGATTGGTCATCTGCAACACCGAGATTAACCATCTGTATGAAAATCTGACACGATCGAGTATGTACAAGTAACGTTTTTTTTGCAACATACTCCAGTATGTACAGGATGGGCAAAATTCATTGTCTATTGTGGGGATCTCGAGAACTATAGCAGCTAGAAGAAAACGGTTGACACATTCTCGGGCATGACTAATCCAAATCTGAAAACAGAATCGGCCTATCATTCTTAGATTTCGAGTTATAAACAAAAATTGAGATTTTGACGAATCCAAAAAGTTCTCATAACTTTTTGTCTTTGAAGTTACAGATCTGAAACTTAAACTTTCTAGTCACTTTCATACGTAGAATCTACTGACAAAAGATTTTTTCCCATCAAAAATAACAAATTCAATATAAAACTTTGCATTTAAAAAAATGAAAGTTTCCTAATGATTCGAAATGAAAAAATATTTTGAGCTCATCAGTGGATTTTACGTAAAAAAGTGCCTGTAGAAGGTTCAAATTTCAGATTTGTAACTTTAAAGACAAAAAAGTTATGAGAACTTTACGAAATAGTCAAACTCAAAAACGGAGTAACGTAGGAGGCTGCGGTTTTCACCATTCTTTGTTTCTCTGAAAATGAGCTCGGAAATGTGTCATCCGTTTTCTTCTAACTGCTATCGTTCTTGGGATCCTCTCAGTAGACAACGAATTTTGCCAACTCTGTACACCTGACTTTACATATTTGAAAAGCTGAGGACGCTTTCCCCACCGCTGAAAGTGCATAAATCATAAAGCCGTTTTTCTTTCTACCATCTAAACTTCAAAATCTGCTTGGTCTCCACGACGCTCGGATAAATCCCGATTTAGCATCGTGGGCTCCCCAAGTATTAAGAGAGAAGTGAAAATCTGATGAAGTTCAAAGACTGAAATTTCAGCCTCGTGAACCCAAATCAACCCGAATTCCACTCTTTTCTCAACTGTAATACACCGCATTGAATCCTCATGAATCAATAAGAAAATCTGTATACGAGGAAGACAATATCCATTGTGCACAAACACACGAGAAAAACTATCCGAATAATACCACAGAAAAACATCATTTCCTCGGAAATAATAATCGAAGCCGGGCTCGCAACAAAAAATTCGCATTTTCTTTTATTCCCTCATGTTCGCCCACATTATACGTTCTCCTCCCGGAGCTCATTCCTCCTTTGTTACGAGTGCACGGGACGAAATAATTTCCTACATGACGCTCATTACCAGCGGACGCAAACACAACAATAAAGGCAGCTCAATTTTTACGACCGCGAGAGGAACGTTCCAAGTTTTTCGAACAACGAGCGGTCCAGGAGAACCGGGGGTAATTCTGGACGGTGTAGCGTCTCTGCTTTGCCGCAATCGCGGGCGGTGGGGACCGGCTTTATTTGCGGATGCATGCAAACAAACCGGCGTAATGCACCTTAATGGAATTCCTAGGGACATCGTGCACTTATTAATGCTTCCGGGGGATGAAGGTTGGCGCCGATGTTGTTCCGCGACCGGGTCCTTATTTTTCATAGCGGGAAATAATGAAATCCGCGCATTCGGAATGGAACCACGTACGGCACGCCGACAGCGGATTTGGAACGTTAGATGGGATCTGTTTGTTAGGTGGTTTTTTTCCGGGAGGTGCTTAGGCGAGGTGGAAATTCTAGATTAGGGAAATTCGGAGAGAAATCAGGACCACTGAGAAAGATACGAGGTTTATCCTGGATAAGTAAACGCGATAAACACGTCTGGGAAATAATATTGGAAAGGAAACTTCGTATATATAAAGAGTGAGCCATTGAAAACGATACAGGGGCTCTGTATGTCGGCAGAACCGAATTATTAAAAAACGCTCAGACAATTCGTTTTTCGATTCCAGAAAGACAACTTTTGAAATTAAATTCGAAACCGTATGGCTTCAACCTTTGATGTTACAACGCCAATCCCAGGGGAAATGGAGTAGGCCTTAATATTTTTATATTCCGTGTTCATCGTATTCAGTTTTTCATTATTTAATCTATTGGTTCTTGAGATATTCAATTTTAAATTTTGTACAGAATTTCGTTAAATTTTCTTCTAACTTATTCTATGATTTTTAACGAAAACTAGGATAGACAGGAGATCCACCTTAAAGGTGATTCGCCCTTCTATGACCTATACTTCCGTCAAAACTGACGTTGATTAACCTTTAAATCAAGAAGTGACCTGGAAAGTTCACTTTATTTTCTCTGATCACCGAAAGAAAATTATGGACGAGTTCAGGAAAGTTTGCCAACTTTAAGTAATAAAAAAAATCTCTCAAAGGAAACGTACTTTTTTTAAGTTATATTGGTGCGTTTCGGTTGCTTTCATCATTTTACAATCCTTGAAAGTGATATGAAAGAAAATTCATATTGTATTTTTAAGGTAAGTTTTGACATTATTCAGTCGTCTTTTGTTTTTCGTGCATTATATTCATGGTTTCATCCATAGACATGGATTTATTTATTATGAGACTATGGTTTGATCACAGAACTGCTAATGTGTTAATGAATAAATTATTAGTCTTTGGATGAAACCATAAATAATGGACGTAACACGAAAAAACGCCTCAATAATATCAAAACTTACTTCGAAAATAAAAAATGAATTGTCTTTTATATCACTTGATATTGAGAGCCAGGGACATTCCTTAGATGTAAAATCATTAAAGGAACCAAAAGGCAAAAATATAATTCGAAAAAGTACGTTTCTATTGAAAGAGTTTTTTATATTATTTACAGGGTTGGCAAACGTTCCTGAAGTCTTTCATTCAATTTCATGAAATGTCAATCAATCTTTCGTATACGTCAAAATTACCTGTTTTCTTACGCTTTTTTAGGTAATTTCCGTATCCACCATACTCCATTCGCTTTTATCTTAGCACTCGGTTGGCCATGGAAATTTGACACATGCCACCCTCATAGTACGAAAATGTGGGGTTATGACACTTGTCAAAACATTTTTGGGTTAAATCAGCGCTATATTCACATTCTACGTAAAAGTCTCAGTAATTTTTATCACAATGTCGAATCACTTCGGTAAATATGCAGTCGAAAATATGTGACGAACGTAATTGATGTTTATATAAACTGATTGAATGCATACCAAATCTAGTTATTTGCATGGAAAATGCAAGAGATCGGTTTTTGAATATATTTATTTTTGCTATGAAAGATGAAAGAATTGAATTATCGACACATAATATGCAGTAGCTTGAAGATAGTTAATGTTGGTTATTCAGCTAAAGGTTGAAGACGTTACATTTTGTAGATTTCAGATAAAGCAATCCTCTCTCAATCCGTTTATTCCTTCTCTGGAAAGAATAAACTGATAATTACAAGAATGCTAAATTCTTCAACAACAAAATTTATCTTGCATCAATGGAAGTCAAAATAATTAAAGAAGTTTCAAAGCAAGAGGAACTACACCTTCAAACAAAAATTTCACATGAATCGACAATAAACGGTACAACTGGCTGTTATTTATGGTTTTTTATTTTCAATACTTTGATATAATAATAATAATTATATACTTCATTCACTTTTATTTTAGCAGTCGGTTGGCCATGGAAATTTGACACATTTCACTCTGTATAGTACGAAAATGTGGGGTTATGAAGCTTGTCAAAACATTTTTGGGTTTTAAATCAACGCTATGTTGCCCGTTCTACGTGAAAGTTTCTGTTATTACGTACTCTATCACAATGTCGAATCTCTTCGGAAAATCTGTGACGAACATAATTGAAGTTTATAAAAACTGATTGAAGGCAAACCAAATCCAGTTATTTGCATGGAAAATACAAGAGATCAGTATAATATCATAATATGCACTAGCTTGAGGAGAGTTTATGTTCGTTATCTTCTTCGGCTTACATCATTTGTAGATTTCAAAAATATTAACCCGAAGATGAAATGCATATGATGCAGTGGTTGGGAATGGGTATCTCCCGAAGGAATTAACAGATAATTACAAAAATGTTAAATTCTTCAACAAAAATCATCTTGCATCAATATAAGTAAAAGGAATTGAAGGAAGTTTCAAGTTAAGATGAACTTCACCTTTGAAATTTCACATGAATAAACAAGTAACAGGGCAACTTGCGCATATTTGTGGCTACTCATCTTAATACATTGATGTAGAAATAATAATTAGGTATTTATTAGTACCTTAAGACATTTACATTGTATAGGACAAGCCAAATGAAAAATAGAAAAATCCATTTTATGGAACTTATTCTCCGATGACATTTATCGAAAATCCTGTAGTAAACTTTTCGCATTAATTCACTGAAACATAGAATTCTCAAATGCCACAACTTTTTTGGGTCTCCCAATAGAAGGAAATTCATCCTCTTCATTCACAATCTTTCTGATTGTGGAAATATTCAGCTGAAATATGAGGCGTTTAGATTCAGATGAAACATTATATAAATTCTTTTACATTGAATATGTTCGCTACCGTCTGACGTATTGTGGATTTTGGAATATCAGGGTATAACTATTTGAATGAGCGGACCTTAATTCTAAATAGCACTTCCTGAAACCTTATCTCTTTTTTCAATCACTTTTGGCATTTTTGTAATAAAAATTGATATTAGTTGTGGCAACGGCGTTATGACATTAACGACATTTCATGAGTGCCAACCTAATTTCGTTCTAGTTACGAAAACTTGAGAAAATTATTTCATGGCCAACCGACTGCTAAAATAAATTTGAATGAAGTATA
This sequence comes from Coccinella septempunctata, assembly GCF_907165205.1. Taxonomy (NCBI): domain Eukaryota; kingdom Metazoa; phylum Arthropoda; class Insecta; order Coleoptera; family Coccinellidae; genus Coccinella; species Coccinella septempunctata. Next base: position 23,496,773 of record NC_058196.1, read on the forward strand.
TATTTATAGATCGCTTAAGAGATTTACAATGTATAAGACAAGTTCTGGAACTTATTCTACGATGACATTCATCGAAAATCCTGTAGAAACTTTTCGCATTCGTTCACACTAATATAAAATTCTCGAATGCCACCACTTTTTTGGGTCTCTCAATAGAAGGAAATTCTTTGTCATCCTCTTCAGTCACAATCTTTCTGATTGTGGAAACATTCAGCTAAAATATAAGTTGTTTAGATTCAGATGAAACATTATACAAATTTACTCACATTGAATATGTTCGCTACCGTCTGATATATTGTAGATATTAGAATATCAGCGTTTACTATTTGAATGATCGGACATGAATTCTAAATAGCACTTCCTGCAACCCTGTCTTCTCTCTTTTCCAATCACTTTCGGCATTCTTATAATATTAATTGATATTAGTTGTGGCAATGGCGTTATGACATTAACGACATTTCATGAGTGCCAACCTTACTCCGGTTCTATTTACAAAAACTTGAGAAAATTATTTCATGGCCAACCCAGTGCTAAAATGAAAGTGACTAGAGTATAGAGTATATGATATCTTGGCGCTTTTACCACACGCCATCTCTTTACCAACGACGCAGGAGTCTCTCCATCGGCTGACTCCATTCAGTGCCTCACGTTATACAAACTGCTGGACCCTTTCAATAATAATTCAAACCGCATAAAGGATTGAATAGATCCCGTAGTTGTCGTTAGGGCAATCGGGTCGTTATCTTAGCAAACATCCCAGTCGGTCAATTGGCCAGTCGTATGACCATTGTTAGACTAGTCGTTGACGAGGCTTGCACGACGGTCCCGTGTCTTCTTTAATGCAGAATAAACGATCCGTTTTATCGTCTAGATTGAGAGAGGTCGGACATGGTGTATTGACAATGGGGGATGAGTGGGATTACCCCTTGCTGTGGCTGCCGCCCACCCCTACCATTGATTAAATTTCAATGGAATACAAGCTTGAATGAATAACGATGACATCATATTTGCAGAAAAATATGCTGTTCACTTCAAGAGGCCACATTGAGAGCACTTTCTATTTTCAGTAGTATTTGTAGACTTGTTCGAATCCAGGGCGTTTACCTGTACAAAAACTGAAACAGTGATAGTAGGGGAGCCCACGAGGCTAAATACGAATTTTAAATCAAATTACACTATTTCTGCTCATGTAAGAGCAGAAACATGTTTCGCATTCTGAGTAAACTCTTCAGGTGGTGTTAACAATTCATCTAGGTTCGAATACCGTAAATTTTTTTTTAAATCTGGATAATAAGTTGTGGTTTTCTTGATTTGAGGTGAACTAGTTGGAGTTTATTGAACTTGGTAAAGTGAAGAATATGAGGAAATCACTAGACTGCAATTTTTTTTTCAAACTAGCCACTCAAGATTTGAATCCACCCCAAATTTCTCAAGCAGAGGCAAGTGTTCTCATTGACGATTTTAATCAGTCTTTCTTTGAAACTCACCTCATATTTAGTAGAAGGTTTTAACGAGGAGGAAGTAGGAAAACATTGCTTGGAACACTCGAGAAAACTGAATTAAATTTGCAAGTGTATGTTGGGTAGTCTACCCTCCACGGACAATGACTGATACTCGCTGGCGGCTGACAGTTGACAAGTAAACGTAATGGACGAAACGATCTCAATATCGATTCAACGTTATGAAAGTTAAGAATTTTGGTTATCAAATAATTGATTAATGTAAGTCTGAGTGATTAGTGAGGAGTAGGTATATCAATTTTAAGTACTATATGTAAACATCGACATTGTGCTTTGCAATTTGCTATCCACTTCAAATTTTGATTAGGCGTTGAGTTTTGCAACTTACATTTACGTTAAAGGAGAGACAATCAGTCGCATATCTGACAATAAATAAAACATCCTTGAGTGTACGCAGTAATAATCCATCTTTTCACCCTGTCAATTGTATGTAGCCTGCTCCTGTGCTGCCTAACCCTCATCTCAATTTGTTCAAGCAAAGGACACTGCAATGAAAAGTTAATATAAGATGTGAAAATATGTGAGTGTGGGTGTATCGACTAATAGATTCAATATTCAATGAGCAGTTGTCAGTAGTGGCTGCTTGTTCTGTGTGTTTTCCTTGAGATATCCTTCTGATTATCCTTGTAATTCAGTCTTACACAACCAAAGAAATTGTATGCATTACAGCTCGTACATTTAGTTGTCCCACATTGATGTGAGTCTTCCTTTTTACCATGTTGTTGCATACTTGATCGATTATTTTTTAGTAGCCCCAAAGAAGGAGATGACAATCTCCGAAAGCTTGGCCGAAACAATAAAGAGGAGTTTTCGATAAAAAGTTTAAAATGAAATATTTTTTACTTTGGATACTATACCAACAAATTTTTTTTTTATCTCACATTTCACTTCCAAGTACTAAATATTCTCTATCTATGACAGGACACAGTCTGCTGGGTTAGCTAGTTTTACATAAGTTTTCCAACGAAAGAATGTTATAAATGGCGCCCAATGTGTGGCTACTGGCTTAACGCATCCAAATATACTCGAAGACCTATTCCAATGTAGAAAAAACGTATAGTGTAGAGATCAAAATATAAACAATCAAAACTGTTGCTACAGAAAGATATCAATAACATCCAGCTGAAACAGTTTTTGCCACCGGATCCTATAATAGCGAAAAGACTCATTTGGCCTAAATTTTCGTCAGAATTGGCCCTCGAAATCAAGATCCATCCGATGATGCGATCTGCGTGTGAGCAACGCCGGTGTAGGTCCTAATCTACACCCTCCCATCTTCATTAGACCGTCACCCGAATCGTTTTCCCGAACTGCAGAAAGCGGCCCTTGGACCGATTCTCCGCAGGATTTGAGAGCTTCACTTCCACGGTTATTGAGAGCCCGTGATTTACGAGGCATTCCAGGTCGTTCCCGACCTAATGAGGTATTCACCATAATTATTGCTCCTCTCTCGGTTCACGTAGTTCCTTGTAATGAGTTCCAGGAGTTTTATTGGTCGATTAGTCCTATCGATGCTCGCTAAACTAATATTTGGTCTCGTAGTTAGAGATTGAGTGTTTCGATTTCTGATATTTGCGGGTTGAGCCAGTGCTTTATTAGGCGAGATATTAGGTTGTTATGCACGGGAAACGCAACGAATTTCTTCACGAACTCTGATCTGTTAATAAACATTTCCCTACTAAGCAATCAATATCTCCTTGAATTGTTGAAAACATTTTGTTAGCTTCGATAACTTGGGTGCAGTTATTATCTTAAACATTTGTACAGGGTCAGTCTCAACTTCTTCTTTTATTTGAACAGTAGAGTATTGGGATCGAAAGAAACATTTTTTTATTTTAGCTTTTTTTCGATTCGGCCTAGATAAAAAGTAGCCTTTCAAGTTTTCATAATGTGCTCTGGAAAATCAAACTTACCCTCAGAATAAGTAGCTAAATATACGAGGATGTATTGATATCTAGTAAGCCTAGAACAGTTCCATGCATAAAAAAAAATATTGGGTTACCATAGCAACGAACAATAACTCATAAGAAGTGTCAGTCTGAAGTTTGAGGTCAAAAAAGTGAACCAGAGTTACGCAATAAATTAAAAGATAGAAGATATCCACCGAAATTGTGAAAATCGAAAAATTGGGGTATCGAGCCATCATCAAGTAGATACGTGTATTTAAAAGGGTTAAGAGGAAAGCAGATTTACTAAGATATGCTTAATACCCTTGGTGATCAATATCCTTCGTATGCGACCGTGAAAATTGGACTGCAAGCTTCAAAATAGGTAAATTTTCCATTGTAGGTGATGACCGATCGGGAAGGCCAGATTCTGTGTCAGTCCCCAAAAATATCAGTACATGATTTTATCAGACCGTCGAATCGGGCTAAAACGGATATCTGAAGCACTGAATATTTCATACGAACGCGTTCATCATATAGTTCACGTCAATTTGGAGATGAGAAAAAATGCTGCAAAATGGGTCCCCAAATGTTTGTATGTTGACCAAAAGCGTGCAAGGGTAGAAGCATCGCGTTCGATCTGTGCTCGAATTGAAAACGATGTAGACTTCTTAAACAGAATTGTTACTGTGAATGAGACTTGGGTACATTTCTACGATCCAGCAACAAAGCAACAATTGATGGAATGGCGACAGTCTGGTTCTCCAAGACCTAAGAAGTTTCGTGTCCAAATATCTGCTGGAAAAGTTCCTGCTTCAGTTTTTTGGGATTGCCATGGAGTAATCATGATTGATTTTTTGGATAAGGGTAGAACAATAACCGGAGATTACTATTCGACATTACTGACCACTCTGCGGGGAAAAATTAAAGAGAAAAGACGCGGAAAACTATCCAAAGGTGTTTTGTTTTTGCAGGACAACGCCCCTGCACACAAATCTCATGTTGCTGTGCAAAAAATTCCTGATTTAGGGTTTGAATTACTAGAATATCCCCTTGATTCAACAGATGTGGCTCCATTCGACTATCATCTCTTTCCTCAACTGAGAAAAAGTTTAAAATGTCTTAAATTTTCTTCCAACGAGGAGGTAATAAAAACTGTGAAGGTGAGGTTTGCACAGCAAGAAGAAACATTTTTTTTGAAAGGTCTAGAGACGTTGCAGGTTCGCTGTAATAAATGTATCAAATTAAGAGGAGAATATGTTGAGTGATAAAATATTTTGACATGGAAATTTTGTTTGATTCTATAGTAGGCTGAGAATTTTTCAATATATCCTCGTACTATGACACTCCTCAAAGTTGAATTCAGCCAAAGTACCCAATTTTTTGAATTTCACAGATTTTTTCCACATCAAATCAGTCGGCACATGATATGAGAAAATATGAAGAATACTATTATGGTACCTAATGGTCATAATGAAAAACTGTTGGGTGAAATTTTTTGTTTCATTCTGTTTTGCCGATATAAATCAGTAGGTATGTTATTTTGACGGCACCAGTTTACAGAACACTGCGGCTACAATTGACATAGAATCTGTAACTTCTCGAATGTCTTGGCACTAATCATTACTGAAGTATCAGCAGCAAAAAAGACCAATCTTAACATGTTCATGAGAAAATTAACCCAATAATAGAAACAGCATGATCTTCAGCTTCATAGGTAAGTCATTGACAAAAAACAAGAAAAAAAGTGGTCCGAGTAAAGATCCCTGAGGTACACCACATAAACAAATTTTTTTACTATCATTAATTCTCAGTGAAATGGCCCTCCATCAAGTTTCTGTGCAGGTCTAGAAATGAGGAATAACACGGAATATGTGGAATCCCTCTGGCTGTCGATTCAATTACTCGGTTTCATGTCAGTCTGGCGGAAAATTCTTATGAGGTTTTCACTTTTACGGCCCACGACGCATTGGCGACATTTTGCAGGCTCGCATAACGTTTCTTGGAGAGGCGCAATTGAAAGGATACTCTGGAAACTGTCGCAACATCTGGGTCCGCTCTTGGGAAGGAAATTCGAGTTAACGAATATGGTTTTGTGTTTCGGCATCACGGCGTAATAATGAGCGTAGCGTTGCTGGTTGTTTAAGTGTAGCGTTCGTTCGTTATGTTATTTTACCCTCGTTTTTAATTGGCAGGGCTTGTTATGAAGATGCTATTAGGTTTTCAGGCATTTCCCGGTTGTCGATGTTATTTTTATAATGACTTCTTCACTGGGATAATATAAATTTTACTAGTGTTGAATAATTTCTGATTTCGCTGAACTTGAATACTGAAAAGTACTTGTCAAGGTAAAACGACCTAGGAAAAGAGCCTAAGGAGAACAATTGTTGTACTTAGTTATTCTTATTATATAATATTTAACGCTTCATAACAGAATGAACTGTTGAAAATACTAATTCATGTTTTAATTTTCAGGTACGAAAAAGCTTTGATGTTCAGAGAGAGGTGTTGTACAGTAAAATTATACTATATTTCAATAAAAATAGGTACGTACTGCAAATTTTTACATCCCGAAAAAAACGATATTGTCAATCATTTACACACAAAACGAGCGAAACTAATCGAAAAAATTATTAATGTATAATAATGCTACATGGCTTCCTTCCTCCCGTTTTCTGAAGAAGGAAGTTGACATCAGTACTACCTCATGCTGGTTTGAACTTTCGAAGAGATGTGGCAAAACTATAGGAGTTGATTTTTTGTTCGAAAACATTGATTCACTGCCCAATGATTGATAAGGAGCACTCACTTTCCATCAACTTATTTGAGAAATAATCATTTCAAGATGATCATTTTGATCAGATTCCAGAGTAGCTAAACTCTGTGCTGTTTTTATAAGCGTTGCAGGTTCGGCTCACCAGTGAATACACGCTTTTAGAGTACTATACTAATTGAGAAAAAAAAACGCCCAGAATGAATTGTTTAAATTTAAAATATTTTTTTTTGAAACATGGATATGGAGCAAGGAATAAATGATTAGAATTTGGAAAGAAAAATCGTGAAGGTTTTGTGAAATAAACATTTTTTGTAACTTAGATATTGAAGTCGTGTTTTGCAAATTTTTGAGATTTTACAACAAACCAGCTATTCGAGAAGATCCAATGTCGATGTGTAGTTGTTGTTAAAATGCCTAGAGCACGTGTACGCGGAATTTATCGCCAGCTAAGTGGATTTGAAAGAGGTCGAATTATTGGTCTACAGGAGTCGGGGTTGTCATTTCGAGAAATCGCTAACCGTACGAACAGAAATCCAACCACTGTAATGAGATGTGGTTTGATAATGCCCAAAATCGAAGAAGAGTAGACACCGGACGTCGAAGAGGCACAAATGAAGTTCAAGATCGGCGTCTAAAACTTATGGCCATTAGAGACCGATTTGCGACAACTCTTTGGCTGATGAGTGGTTAGGAAAACAAGACCATCCTTTTCGAATGCTTTACCGCCATATAGAGTGTTTTGGACAGCAGAATTATCAACCCCATCTTGTGTTACCTCTTATGGTTGAGCATTGACGGCAATGATTACAGTGGTGCAGGGAACGACAACATTGGAATGTGGAATGGTATCAGGTCGTCTTTTCTGATGAATCTCGATTCTCCTTGGGTGTACATGATGGCCGAAGAAGGGTGAGAAGGCGTCGAGGAGAAAGACGTGAACCTCATTTTGATGTTAAGCGTCATGAACACCGGACAGTAGGCGTTACGGTATGGGGTGCTATTGCACATGGAAGTAGGTCACCTTTTGTCTTTATTCGAGGTAACATGACAGCGCTGCGTTACCTTCAAGAAATAGTGAAGCCATATGTTCTCCCTTACCTTAACCGGCTTGGGAATCCAATATTTCAGCAAGATAATGCTCGACCTCATGTTGCCATAGTTAGTTTAAACTATTTTGAAGCGACCCATGTGAATCTTTTGCCATGGCCGCCCAGATCCCCGGATCTTTCGCCCATAGAGCATGTTTGGGACATCATGGGTAGAAGGCTTGGACATTTTTCCCAGCCCTCACGGACTTTGGTGGCTCTGAAACATGAAGTGCAGGTAGCTTGGGATAGTATCTCTCAAGAAGAAATAGACCATCTTCTTGCATCAATGCCAAGACGTGTTGGGGAGTGTAAAGATAAACCCGGTGGACAAGCACATTATTACCAAATTTAATAAATAAAATTGTAAACCCTTCGTTTTTTTCTCCAAATTTCAATCATATACTCCTTGCTATACTATCTGTTTTACAAAAAAAAACAGCTTCTTCTGGGTGTTGCAGTTTCTTTGTCAGTATACAAGGTGAGAAATTCTCTTGAATTGCCACTTTTCTGCATAGAGCTAACGTAAAATTTACGATTTTCCTAACGTATTCATAACTGATCCTGAAGTATCTCTCATAAATGGTTGTTGCTCGAAAAAGAACGTTGTCGTAATTTGACACCAGGCATGTTCATCGTCAATCATGTATTTCCATGCATCCATATCTGCGGGCAATATTTACCCAGCGCTGTTATTTACGGTCGGAGTGGGTGTCACCTTTAATCTTCCGTTTGGTGTATAGTGGGGTCCCATAAACTCGCTTCAAGTTGGGTAAATATTTACACTGGCGTTTAGAGATCTTAATCCTTAATCCCTCGGCAATCAGTGTTGCTTCCAGAACGAATGACTCATAAAGAAACGGGGGCCCTAGGAATACACGGAGGACTGTTGCAATCGTTCGGGATGCTCTCGTTTAACGGAGGCTTTAAATTAAGAATATACAAGATAGTTAATTGGAGATTCAATTTGTTAATTAAAAATTCGACATGACTTTCATAACGACTGCAGAGGGGGTATTTTCCCCTGTTTTCTGATTGTTGCTATACACGAATGACTCATTTGTTCCATTCCATTCCATCTTCTTTCCATCAGAAATTGACCACAATGTGGTTGTTCAAGAGATGGACCCACAAGGATTTTTTCTTGAAAAACAGTAAAACTACGATTTCCATTAATCAAGGTTACTAGATTTCTGAAACCGCTGTCGAGTAGGTAGAGTCATTCGGGGCAACTGTGCGCACTTCTGCCTTTCAAGCCATACCCCGTTTCAAATGTTGAAGCTAGGAAAATTAAAACATATTCATAAGATAGAGACTTTTCTAATCTATAAAGAAACATCAAAAAGCAAACTAACAAAAACGTTTTCTTTCCGCAAAAAAAAATTAATAGTGAAAGTCGGAGTGCGTTCACATGGCCCGTATTGCGGGTAAGTGTGCGCACCCTCACGGGGTAAGTGAAAGCAGTGCTTAGTGAACCACACAATCAAAACAAATTACAAAATAATGTCCTCAAAATGTTACAATATTAGAGAAATGTAGTTTATTGTCAATACAGAAGCGCCTTTTTACAAGCACTGCATCATTGTTCGTGCCACCATTCCTGGTGAACACAACACTTGATACATTCTCCAGTTGGTGGCTCTTCATATTTTTCCGAACAAATAGGACAATATTGATCGAGTCTTAACCAAGAAAATAAACAATGTCATAATTTATTCCTCACTGAACAAATGCCCATATAATGAATCTATGCGCACACTTACCCGCGCACACTTTCCCCAGTAAGCCAAAATTTGAATTGACGTTCTTATAGAGTTGAGCAGTTAAGAGAACCTGAAATTTTTAATTTTATATTTAGATTAATATGCGCATGATCGAATAGAATATTGTTTAACACTGTCGGACTCGGAACTTGGACCTGGCAGAATTTGCAGAGATGCTAAAAATTAAAAAGAAAAATAGTGAATTTGATTGATTGCGAATAAAAATTTAACAAAACGTCGCACGGTGCACTTCCATGAAAAACTAATTTGGCGATTCTGCGCCGTTGCTTCACCGAAATGAACCCCTCTTTCATACATTGCATAGTCGAGATATACGCACTGCGCACACTTACCCTCTGCGCTCAGTTACCCCGAATGACTCTATGGTTTGCTAAGTGCTGACGCCATATCTTGTCTCTTGATGTTCAGGTTGATAATGGAGACCACCATGCCAAACCAAATGCTTGAATGTCGTCTGTCAAGCTTCTCAGTTCAGTGCAGCATATCAAGGCAAAAATAATCATTCCATCGTGAAATTTCCAGGATAAACTCCCGGTTGATCTCCATCTCACGATCAGGAGGAGAAATCCAAATTATAAACCCAGATTGTCAGCCTACCCTCAAGCAATCAATAACCCAGTCCGGGTCATACCCACTGTTCGCCATTAGCGGCAGTGGATCTGGGGATGATGGAAAAGAGGCTGTCGCTATTTACCGTGATGAAGCATCAGGGTGGAGAAGGTGACAGAGCCGGGAGTGTCTATGCATAACTAAGTCGACAAAATGGGGTATTTTCAGACCCCGAGGCTGGGAACATCAATTTCGCTGTAGCAGGTTGAGAATTGATTAAAGGCATCTAGACCGGTTACGTACAGTTGAAACAATCGAGGGTTCGGTCCGTGTCATTTTAAAATGTCAAGATGACGTTTGTCAGGTGATGAGTCTTCGGTTAAATTCGGACACCTGTTGCTATTGATGATTATATTATGATACAACTAACATATAATATTGCAAAATGAAAAAGGCACTATCTGTGACGCGCTTGATCAAATCTAGAAAATGAGCGTTGTCCAATACCAATTTTCAAGGTTCATGCAAGATTTGAGTATCAGCGGGTGTTGTGATTCGAAAATCAGAGACATCTGACCGAAATTAATGTTAAATTTGTCTGATAGGTCTTTGGATTGCTCTGTTGATGCCCTATTCTACAAATAACAGGTTTCGAAATTCAATTCATATGAAATCCTTCAGAAAAACTGGAAATCCTCGTACTAGTTTTGATGTTTTCTGAAATATTGTGACCCCGAACATTTAAACTGTGTTTCTACCTTGACCTTGGCCTCTCCTATGTGTGGCTGAGCTCCTTGCTTTTATCACCTAGCTCGAGAACAGTTGAGGGTTTGAAAAAGTGCTTCAGGCAAAAGTTGTATAGAATTTTAATATCCACAACTTTCATAATGAATACAGAAACGATTAGAGGTACAGGGAGGAAGAAATAAAAAAAAAATGCCTTGTTATCATCTTCAAACTGTCAGAATGAGTAAACCCCCTCTGATGTGTCCGAATAATGGGTCAACACTTCTGCAACACCGAGATTAACAATATAAGTATATGTATGTACAAGTAACGATATTTTTTGCATTTTCAATAGACCGCTGCGAACTTGCGTCACGTCCGAAGGGTCAGTTTCTTGGAAAGTAGCTTCCATTGGGTCCATTTAACATATTCTCTAAAAATCTGACACGCTCGAATATTTTTTTTTACCAATTTCAACTCTTCCGTACGGCCAGCCCCACTACATAAACTCTGTAAGATCAACATGAATTTATCATCAGAGACACGTTGGGCATATACAGTATCTCAATCTGACACGCTGCAGTATGTACACCGGACGATATTTTTTACATCTTTGAAAACCTGCAGACGTTTTCCCCACCGCTGAAAAAGCAAACATCATAGAATCTTTTTTTCTTTCAACCATCTAATCTTCAAAATCCACTAGGTCTCCACGACGCTCGAGTTAATCCCGATGTAGCATCGTCGGCTCCCCAACTATTAGGGTGAAATTTGTTCCAATGGACGAGCAGAGTTGTTGGTTCTCATATCAGCTTTAAACAATGACATCAGAATGGACCACATCCTCGATAGTCTCTTTCCAGTTTTATGTCTGCACTTCTTTGGATTGCGAGTACTTCTGCCTGAAATACATCACACAGTTAGTGCTTGGGCAGCCTTCATTGGAATTTCCTTCGAGATTTTGGATACAGCATTCCTTTTTCCAATATTCCTTTTTCCTTAACATCATATTGAAGTTCTTCTAATTGCTTATCTACTTTCTTGATCATAACTAGGTTAGCTGATGCGATGTACTTGTTTGAAGAGGACCAGGCTCTCTGGCTTTCAATTCTTTTATTGCCTGTATCTTGACTAGATGTACTGGGCATGGCCTCATACGCTACTCTATGAATCAATAGATGTAGATTGTTGTGTGTTGAAATATAAAATAATAATGAAAGTGATAACGCCTCAGAAGGAAGGCAGTGAATAATAATAATATTCAATTCAGAAACATACCACCTGCCTATATGAATATCGACAGGTGTTATGATCTGAATGAGCTAGCCAATTTGCCATCGTCAGGGCCACCAAATAGAGTACGCTCCATCGAAGAAAATGGTGGATGCTGAGCATGATTTCGGTCTCGTTTGACCTCGTCAGAGCTGTTGTCCGCAATAAGCGAGCTGGCGTACTGAATAAGAGGAAATATGGGACATATGCTATTGCTTATTGTGTTCCAAACTGGAGGGAATTGAATCGATTCACGTTTCATACTGAGTGGCGCACTGAGTTCCTGGATAGTACTCAGTAGCACCTGCCAGTATTGAATAAGGTTCTGTCAATTCCAAACGTTACTCCATCAAAAATAGAAGATTTTACGTTAAAGTGGGAGGAGAATGCTCCTCAACAAGTGATATAGAGGCTGGAGTACTTGGGCTACTTCTGTACAACATATACATCCACGATATTCCGAAAAATCCAAGAACCATGCCAACGTTACATGCTGACGACACAGGCATAGCAACTCGACACCGCAACCCAGAAGTAATAGAAAGAGTTCTACAAGAAACGATTGACGAAACAAATGACTGGTGCATAAAGTGGAAAATCAAGCTCAATGGACAAAAGAGCCAAGCAATATTACTACAGAAGAGAAGACTGCGACCCACAACGAAAATGGAAGTTGACGGCGAAGAAATCGACTGGAAAAATGAAGCCAAATATTTAGGAATAACGCTTGACAAAGGACTTACTTGGAAAAGTCATATTAAACAAGCAATCGACAAAAGGAAAGCAGCGATGAAAAGACTCTACCCTCTAATAGGAAGAAGAAGCCACATGTCGAAAGAGACAAAATTGAAGATAATCAAAGCCGTTGCTAGGCCTCAACTGACTTATGGATCAGTTGCTTGGGGTTTCGCGGCAAAGAGCCATATCAAAAGAATTCAGCTGAAAACAAGTTGCTACGATGTGCAAAAGATGCACCTTGGTTTGTAGGAATAGACAGATTTATAAGGACCTGAAATGGAAAACCATAACGGAATTCATGAACAGAAAAGCAGAAAAATTATTCGAAACAGCGAAAAACCATCCAAATCAAGAACTCAGGAGACTAGTGGACTACGACCCAGAGGAAGACAAAAGGAGAATGCGAATTTACCGACGGAAACCAAGAGATCAATTAAAAAAAGATTAAAATAACAACAGAAACTCCCCCTCATTAGAGGGTGGTTCGTCTGTCTTGCAGATTTTCCCCCTGCTACACCAAAAAAAACGATACTACATCGAAGAAGAATCTATTTTGCTCTAACGGGATCAAACGAGACTGAAACGATGGTGATTTTCTTCGATGGTGTACTCTATTCGGTGGCTCTGACGAAAGGCTAGCTCATTCAGATCATAACTGGGGTGATATGCATCTGAATTAATTCTTATCTGTATTAATCTCAAGTTCAATGCACACGCACAGATCAGCCTTCGTAGAAGTAAAAAAAATGTCTAAAAGACTGCTATGAAAGAGTCATACTACATTTTCGATATTGACAAAACAATCCAAATTTGGTACCTAATGTAGCGAAAAACTGTTTTCACGAAAATGAGATGGAGAGCCCTTTTTTGTCTGTCTGATCTGGATGTATCAAAGACAGCCTAAATCGTACAATTTGGGTCACACTGTATAAAAACCTATCGCTGTAATTGTTATCTCCTGATATGAAGTAGTGACTACACCAAGCCCCACTCAACCTATCCAATTTATCTATAGAACCTACTCCTCTCAATCTCCTTAGAGCGTCCTACACGAGGCCACCCCACAAGGTGGTCTAAGTGATATAAGTTTCAACTCCTCACCAGCCGAAATCGTTCGAATTAATCCCGGTCAGATGGAACCGGGGGTAAATGGAACTTTTTACGGGAAAGTAGGTGGAAATAGCCCGTCTACCAGCCGGGAACATCGGCCGGAACATTACGGCAAACAAAAGGAACCGAAATTGGAAGTCTGAAACAATGACTTTGATTAATGGAATCCAGGGATTCGCGGCGTTATAGAGTGCGCACAAAAATCTAGAGTGATTGATTATAAAACAATGGAACGTCGTCCGGATACGGGGAAAAAGTGTAACCGCACCGTCAGGAATTCCACTTAAGTTTTTCGGGAATTTTTCCCGTACTATCTGATTTGTCGGGGATTTATTAGGGGGAAGACTTGACGTTCGGGCAGCGAAGAGTCGCAGGATTTTCGGGGATTGGAACGGCTCCGGGGGTTCTAATGGATGACTGGATGATTATGGGAAAAAAGTATCAAGGAGGCGGGATCATTACGGACTAATCTCGACTTTAGACGGCGGATCCCCACAGGGTGACTTGGAGATGATGGAACAAGATTTCCCTTTATTCAACTGTTTCCTTACAAATAGAAACAATTTTTCTACAATCCCTTTTTTTATGAGAAGAAAACGAAATTCAGCTAGTTTATATTTTATGTGTTTCATCACATTTTTTCAAGTGGTTTGCTCAAGGAGTTTCAAAACTTGTAACATAAGGCAGCCCTACTTGGGGAACCAAGAAACTGTGGTCAACTGACATGCACACTTCGATTGACCAAAAAATTTTCAGATTTATTTTTAAGACTTATACAGGGTGAGTCTTTGACTCGTACGAATATTTCAACAGTAGATTTTTGAGGTCGAAAGAAACACTTTTTTTGTATACCGTATTTTCCGTTTCGGCCCTGATAAAGAGATATAGCCTTACCAGGTTTAGATTAGTGCACACCTGATTTTGACGTCGATTTTTTCTTAGATAAAGTCTTTTATGAAAGACCCATTGGTACATGCTTTAGGCCTTAGACTCAATATCGACAAAACCAAAATCCTGGTGAGTCCGCCAGAAAGCCTTCCAACAGATATCAGCCTGGAGAATGAAACTCTAGAACAGGTCGAGCAGTTCAAATACTTGGGAAGCTTCATAAATACTAGGGTTAACCCAAACACGGAAATACACAACCGTATCAATTCGGCGTCACGGGCATTCTGGAAGCTAAAGGATAGAGTGTTTCAAAATCACGACCTCAATCTGAAGACCAAGACAGCTGTTTACAAGGCAGTGGTCCTCCCAACGCTTCTTTACGGAAGCGAAAGCTGGACGCCCTACAGGCGACATATTAAACAGCTTGAACAAACGCAACAACGTCATCTAAGACAGATAATGCACATCAGATGGTTCCACAAAGTTTCGAATGCAGAAGTCTTGCAGCGCGCGAGTTGTACAACAATTGAGACTCAAGTAACGAGGGCCCGACTCAGATGGAGCGGCCACATTCTGAGGATGCAAGACACAAGACTCCCCAAAATAGCTCTATATGGCGAATTCACTGAGGGAGCCCGGAAACCAGGAGGCCAGTACAAGCGGTTTAAGGATACACTACATCAATCCCTAAAATCAGTTAATGCCAATCATAACTGGGAACAACTAGCATTAGACAGGTCACAGTGGAGGTCTTTGGTACACAGTTATAATGGAGACTCGAGAAGGATACAGCGGCGGCCAGATCTGGTTGGTGACTATCCATGCCCGGAGTGTGGTAAGATATGTAGGTCACAGGAGAGCACACAGTCGCAATTAGCCCTGAAAAATTATAAGTCTGTTCGCACCTTTTTTTTTCCTTTCTTTTTCTTTTCTTTTTGTTTTTTTGTCTTTTTGTAGATTCATTCCCGGCAACGGGATACAGCAATGATGATGATGATTAGTACATGTCTAAACTTCGGGAGACTTCTAATTTGGGAGATATGATTTTTTTAAAGTCCTTATGAAAATTGCGAATATTCGGTATAAATCAGTCGAATTGTTATATTTTTCCTGCTCAGCGCTTGAATAACTAAATCCAATCGTTTATATGTCTAATCAATATCTTAAAATGGTACTCTCATGCACAAATATGATTTTTCACTGTCCCAACCTAAACAAACCTAACCTCAAAACCATTATTTATATTTTCATCGAAAATTGAAAAATTCCCCACATTTTTCAGAATAAACTAACTTAAAACGTTAACTCATCGAATTCTCTTAATGCTATCATTTGAATTCATTGAAAATGATGAAAAAATGGAAGACAAAAATCCAAGGTGGTATACAGGAGCCACCATTTTAAGTTTTCATAGTGAGCTGTGCCACTCCTGGAAACACAAAATTACCTTCAGAATGGCTAGCTCAATCTGTGACACTACGCATTTGTGTATCTATTAAACAGAGTTGTATTCAGCCAATGTACCCAATTTTTCGAATTTCACAGATACTTTTGAATTTTTCAACATAAGATTGCCGAAAACGGCGCATTATACGAGATAAAATAAAGAATACTTTTATTTCACAAAACGTTCAAATATTCATTAGAGTGCATCTGACTTAGTTTCAAGAATTGGGTTCTTTGAATTTTTGTTTTTTTATGATACGTTATGATCATAATGAGAAAACTGGAAGACATGGATGATATCTTGTGTACGAAGGAGATTCATCAAATAAATGAAAAACTATAATCCGAAATTCATTTCATTTGATAAAACCGTTTGTGAGATAGAACTAAAGATATCATTTTTCTTTGGTTTTTCAACAGCCTGTATGTTTCAAACCGAGCCGGTTCGGAAAAAATGCTGAAAAACAAATGTGTTTCTTTCGACCTCAAGAATCTACTGTAAAAATATTTGTACGAGTCAAAGTCTCACCATGTATAGGGTATCTCGAAATTAAAGCAACTGAATCAGGAAGGCTATGAATGCAATAATAAGTATTAATTCAAATGCATACCACCCGCCGATATGGATATCAACAAGTGTTTCTGTCTAAATTGAACTTGCCAATTTGCCATCGTCAAGACAACTTAATATCCACCGAAGAAGGGCAGATGCTGACCATTGTTTCCGTCTCATTTCACCTCACAGCTCCTTCTCCGATTTTAAGATGGTTGGAATGGATGGACCTCAATTAAATACTGGTAGTCGTTTCTGAGTATTATCGAGCGCCACCCAGTATGAAATGAGATCCGATTCAATCCCCTCCAGATCGAAACCCAGACGAAGACAATAGCATATGTCCCATATTTCCTTTAATTCAGTACGCTGACTTGCTGATTGCAGGCAACATGCGTTTAAGAATTGAGGAGGTGGAGACACGTTCAGTTCACGGCAGAAATGATCGGGAAAATGATGATCACGCCGTTAAGGCGTCCATCAATTCCAAACGTTTTTCTATCGGAGAAGGAGGTCAAATGAGACCTAAACCATGGCCAGCATCTCCTCTTTTGATGAGGTCAATCCGAAAAAATTGAGCTCAAAGCTTTTTCCATAGCCTTTGGCTGAAAAAAAAATGTTCAGATCAGGATATTTGAAAAAAAATTTCGACAGTTTTTCTTGACAGAAAGATTAACTACCCTTCAAGGAACCCAATAACAAAAAAATCTCAAAAACTGAATTTGTGTAGGTACGGCATCTGTTCTTAGGACGGCAGTAGATACATATTATTATTTGTTTCATCAAAGCTGTTCTCTTCGATACACCATCAACATCTCACCCTACAGTTCCAGAGTTTTAATAAACTCAAGTATTTCATTAACCTCAAAGGGACAAGTTCCTATAAGTTCCTCATTCAATGAACTGCGTTGGCGTTGGCAAGGTATCCTGTAGGCAGGTGATCTGAAGTTTCTTCCACCAGCCCTGAGAATCTCAGTTGTCATTTTTCCTAAATCAGTTCTCATAAGGTGCTTCCTGGGTCAGCAGTGCACTGTAAGAGTTCCTGTTAGAAGTTGCGTCGTATTTTTACTAATATCCAAATACTTTTTGATCACGCAGCATTAAAGGAAGGAACTTTTATCTCGAAGGTACATTTTCCTAAATCACAAAAGACATTCGTGCCTTTTTCTGACAACTGAATTCTTGTTCCCTTTGATCGACGACTGATCGGAAGTACAGACTAAAAAAATGCATCCTTATGGCACTGTTTTCCACCCTAGTCCGTTCTACCCTGCATTTCCGCTGTAAGATCCATCAACTCGAAACCGACGGCCTAACTAGTTTCAAGCCAGCCGTTAATGAGTACGTTGCAACTTCAAACAACCTAACCGCGGTCTGATTGCCAACACATCCAGATCAATGCAGAACAAATTTACACATCACTGAGATGAATCCGACACTCCATGTGTAAACAGGCTCCGATTCGATATATGTGTATTTATTTTGATGCACCAATTTCACCCAGTCTGATTGACTCGAGATCTCTAGAATCAGAATCAGATTGATTCAGTATGTGTGGCAAGGAGCCACTAAACTGACGGAGGTAAGCTCAGAAGGATGATCCCTCACAGGGTGTGAATAAGCACATTCAAATCACATATCGATAACTTTAAGTCAGGTTGTCTGTACTGTGAGATAAAAAGTATCTGGATCTCAGTACAATATGCTACACCTTCTCAATGGCTTCCTTGTGAGGCTTTGCTATTTCAGGAAGAAACCTAACCTAACCTAACCTAAACTAATAGGGTGTAAGTGAGCACATTCAAATCACATATCGATAACTTCACGTCAGGTTGTCTGTACATCAGGGCTCCTTTTACAAGTTGTTGAGATTATTTCATCTTCTGTTCTCTACCCTACTCCTTCATAGGAACCCAAGGAGGTCGTCAATGGTGTTGATAAAACCGACAACATCCTTGGGAGCCTTGGCTGTTTCCTCGTGAGTATCTAGGACCAGTGTCCCCATATGAAGGATTCTTAGGCCATCTAGCTTTGGCACTCTGGCATACAATATGTTCAGCTGTTTCTGCTTCTGATCCACAGAGCCTGAGGTGATGAGATAAAAAGTATCTGGATCTTATTGAAATATGCTACACTTTCTCACTGGCTTCATTATGAGGCTCTGGTATCTCCTTAATCTTCTAGGTCATCTCAGGCTCACAGATACTGAAGGTCATCAGATGCTGGTGGACGTTTTTCTCTTCAAATCATCTTGAGAAGGATTGACAGCAGGTGAATCCATGGCTCTTCGACGAACTTTTGCCATTAAGGTCGATTTCCGAAACTCATTCGAATATCTTCAAACCCATATAAAAATTCCTGACGCTATTCCTGTAATTTATTGTCACAAATAGGAATGAAATATGAATTTATTCGCTCTTCGGATCTCAGGAAATATTCGCGCACTGCACTTCAGGAAGACAATAACGTGTTGATGTCGATTTTCTACCGCGAATGTAATTCGGTCGACACATTTATAAATACGTTTCAGTGTTTGGTGCTCGGAGTGTTTACCTTTGAACCGTTAATTCGGGGTTCCGGGAACCCGACAAAAACAAACATCATTCGTTGTCAGCGGGATTTACTATCGATAAAACTTTTAACACTGCACTCCGCCATCATTCAGAGCACAATGGATTGATGGCTAAAAGTAGAGCAAGTACAGAACGGCTGAGGCCATTCGATACCACTCGTGAAGCTTCCAATTGGAAGCTTGTTCAGTTTCGCGAACGGGAATTATGACAGAATTCTAATTCGCAGGTACTCTACAAAATGAACTCTATTGGCTGATGGGTGATATACGATATTCAAAAACAACCTTTCCTAAACAACTTTTTCAATAATTCCGCCAATCCTGTTTCGCAGATGAAACACATTCAAATCGAAAACTGAGAAAAAACAAATATGAGTAGAGGAAGAGTCAAAAATAGCAAATAAATGACTTTGAAGTTTTAAAGTCAGCAGTTAACCTCAGCAAGGTCAGTTCCTAACTAGCTTCTGGCTGTGATAAAGGCCAGTGAAGTGCGTTATATGCTTCACACACACCAAAATTATACAGTTGTAAAACACTCTACTGGAGCCGGGATTCAGGGTCACAGACCAGACTAGTTTTGGCAGGTTTGAGACTGCGCTGTAGGCTGGAATCGTCCACATTTGGCAGACACAGTCTTGACAAGAAGTTTACTAAAGGATCAGAGAAAATCCTCGTGGATAGTCAAGTCTTTGTCAGCTGACAAATTAAACTTGGCTCAGATGCTTGAGAGTCTACTTTCTCTGAATTAGAATAATCAAACTGATATGAGAGTCTAGGCTAAATAAAAAAACGAAACATTAGATGCAATGGCCAGAAAATATATAGCCCATAATGGTATGTAACCAGAAATGTGAATTCTCAACTCATATTTTGCTGAAAAAAGACAATGAGAGATGAAAGAAACTCACACTCCTAGAGTACTTACGTATCAGGCTAGTGCTACGTTACTTCCAAAGGACTATTCCTGGACTGCCAACCAAATCTTACATCAGTTTCAGATCTCTCGTAGATATCTGTCTCTACTGGTCAATCCAAGATTCAGGACAATCTTGTCAAAACCCTGTATCCACTTTACCTAAGTAAAGATGAGATCAATGAACTAACCATCCTTTCTTGCTGTCCTACTTCTGAGAGTCTGAATTGACTCCCTTAGTGCTCTCAAGCTTACTCTAGAAGACCTAAGAGGTATATATGTAGGTACCATTCTGTCTAATATCATTTATCAGAAGGATAGGAACGGTGGGTTTATGTGGCTTGCTTGTGGGTCACAGAGGATCCCACACTGGTCTCGTTGACTGGTTAGGTTGTTCGACATCCACGTTATAACGGTCCATAATCTATAACACAAGTTCTCTACGAATTGAATACTGAGTATAAGTTGTCTTCTGGCTGTTTCTAGGAAAATATAGTACCTGTGGCATCTAGAAGACAATGATGGCCATTCTGCAGATTAAAAGGTGTCTTCTAACCAAAAGAGTTGAGAAACGGTCTCCTTCTGACGTTTTATCACGTGGTCTACCATTTCTAGGTCTTTGACGAACATATCTAATTGCAAAGTACCATATATCAACGTTACTTAGTCAACTCTTTCCACTCTCCAAAAATTTAATTGGCCTGCTATCTCTTGAGGCATCTATTTGAGAGTGAAGGCTGCTCTACCCAGATGTTTCTATTGAGAAAAAATGAAGAATCACAAATGTATTACATAAAGCCGACGTCTTGAGAAATAATGCTCGAGTAAACTCATTCATGGTCTCATGCGTCTCCGGAACTCTTTTCCTTGTCACCGCTTATAAATCATCCCTGACGTGCTTGAGCATCCACAAAATCCCAGTTTTCAGTATTTGAATACTACATCAACGCTAAAATCCAACGTCTACCGCAGTCCCAGATGTTCTCATTCCACAATCTAATCCTCGACATGGCAAGCTCGTTACTGAATGAAACAAGTTAGCTCATCTCGTCTAAAAATAAAGCTGGCTGTCACTTCCACGGAGCTCGATCAGGTGCACATCTTGCACCGGAAATGGTGGTTGCAAAAAGGCGCGGTGGTAATCACCGTGGTAATTTTAACTGCGCAACGTGTCTTTTTCCGGAACATCGATGTAGAGTTGACGCAACATCATTTGGCAGCGTTCATGAATGGATATGTCCGACGATTTTCAACGGGAGTGATGATTTGGTGGGAGTTGTTATGAAATATGGGTGTCAGATGCGAAGAGAATTATTCTGGAGGACACCCACGGCCTGCCAGCCAAGAGTTGACACCAGAAAAACCTGTAAATGAGAAGTTCAGGTTATGCTCATCCATCAAATCGGAAGTTGACATATTGGAAACCAGAAGATAACCTTCCTTGGTATGGATGCTTGGTCCATAATCGTTTTAGCTGCTCATCATGTGTAGGTACAGCGGACTCCATCAAGTTAAAAAGAGTTTCAGGTTAGAAAATTATTGGAGGTCGGTAAACTAGCGGATTATTGGTACGGTGGAAGAATGAAATACGTGTGAATTTTTTATGAGGGAGAAGGCTAGGACGTACATACTACTGACTTGTGTGAAGTTGTTAGATTTTTTAAGATATTCCACAAATCGTTTTTTTCAAGCTTATTGCATTTTTTTTTCTCGAATCTTGTTCAAGCTTCTGGCTCACAAGTAATCTTCTCAGAAATAACCTTTTTTCAATTCAAATCAAATTTCGAGTAACAAATCCGGTTTTCGAATAACTGTGGGGTTTTGATTATTCGAATTAAACAGGATAATAGTGGTTTGGGAAGTTCCTACAGGAGAATAGTAAAAGATGATACATATTCACATCTATTAGGACGTGAATTGCTATAAGACATACTTTGGAATTATCAAGAAAGGTTTTATCTGCCGTCCAATCAGAAAAACTCATTAAAACTACCTAAGTATATCTCAGCTAACTATGTTGACACAATTTTGAAAATAGCTCTTCATTCCGGCACTTATCTCAGCAGGAATATCTCTTCAATATTGCCAGGATTTATGATATCACCGAAATAATATGTCGTTTATAGAGGGCGATAAATTAGAAGATTGGTAACACGTGCAGGGGACTGTCATAAGTGGGACACTCCCAAAAATTAAGATGATAAATTATAGCGAGTGTCTAGATGTCGGTGATGAAGGTGTTCATCACTGATTCACCATTAAAATTCTTTGCGATTTCATTTTAATTTCATATTTATGTTTTCTGTGGAAACAAAATTTGGTTTGGATCGTTGCCATTCATGAACCTTGATTTGACACCCAGCAAGTTATATCGTCTCATCTATATAACCACCGTTAGTTGAAAAAATCATCAATCGACATACAGAAATTCATCAGCGAATTGCTGAATACTATACGAAACTAGCTAACTTAAACATTCTTGAATTCATGATTGATTATGATTGGTTCTTAAGTTTTGAGTATGGTATTTATAAACGGCATAGATTCACCATGACAGATTATGATGAGCTGACTACTTGAGTTTCTATTCTATTGTTGATTGTTTGATGTTAAATAGAATAGATGCTCCAGGGCATTGTACGGTAGTTCAGTCAATATTTACATGTCGATCGAATGTAGTTGACAATACCAAAAGCGGTACATCAGATATACTCTTTTTTTACCTTATTGGCTGTCATGGTTTCTTATTTTTGGTTTTAATCGTTGAAAATTGGTTGTTACGACTTCATTTCCAATCATATCTTTTGCTTTTTTTTACTATTTTCAACTCGAAACAAGTCTAAAGGATCTCCCGAGGAATTCAGACGAAAGATCGGCTAAACTTTAGTTCTACAATGCAAATGGATTAGTGGAAATCTAAAGTGAACTGTAGGAAACGTGCTGTCATCGATCTAAAGAGTAGTAGCCAGAACTTTCTGACTTTTATTTGTCTTCATCAGTATCGCATAACTCAAATCGATGATGACAACCAAAATAAAAAGCAGAACTTATATTCAACACCAGAAAGAATATCTGAGTTTTCAGAAGACAACAGACAAGTAATGGGAAATCCTACAAACAACTTCAAGCTCTTGCTCAACAAAATATGCATGAAGAAACTCATCAAACACCTTCTTTCTGAGAACACTCTGGAATTACAATTAATTCCTGTTAGCAAACGCTGCCGACTGCAGCAGATTCAACTAATTAATTTTCATTTGCGTTCATTCGTTCTACGTCCAGCGCCTCATTCACTAATTAGTGAATAAACAATAACTTTTTGAATTTCGGAGTTAGATTAGAATTTAATTCTAGAAATTAGCACCTCCGATACACTCACAAGAGTCATCAACATCATTGCTGTATCCCGTAACCGAGAATAAGTCTACAGAAAGACTCAAAAGTAAAACTATCGGTGCGATCAAACTTATAATTTCTTAGGGCTACTTGCGACGGTGTGCCCTCCTGTGACAGAAGAGACCCAACCGTGACCTACAGATCCTTCCACACTACGGGCATGGATAGTCACCAACCAGATCTGGCCGCCGCTGTATTCTTCTCGAGTCCCCATTATAACAGGAGACCAAAGACCTCCACTGTGATCTATCTAACGCTAGTTGTTTCCCAGTTATGATTGGCATTAACTGATTTTAGGGATTGATGCAGTATACCCTTAAACCGCTTATACTGGCCTCCTAATTCTCGAGCTCCCTCTGTGAATTCCCAATACAGAGCTATTTTGGCGAGTCTTGCCTTGCATCCTCAGAATGTGGCTGCTCCATCTGAGTCGAGCTTTCGTTACTTGAGTCTCAATTGTTGTACAACTCGCGCGTTGCAAGACTTTTGCATTCGGAACTTTGTGGAACCATCTGATGTGCATTATTTGTCTTAGATGACGTTGTTGCGTTTGTTCAAGCTGTTTAATATGTCGCCTGTAGTGCGTCCAGCTTTCGCTTCCGTAAAGAAGCGTTGGGAGGACCACTGCTTTGTAAACAGCTGTCTTAGTCTTCAGATTGAGGTCGTGATTTTGAAACACTCTGTCCTCTAGCTTCCAGTATGTTCGTGTGCCGAATTGATACTGTTGTGTATTTACGTGTCTAGTTTAGCCCTAGTAGTTATGAAGCTTCCCACGTAGGTATTTGAATTGCTCGACCTGTTCTAGATTTTGGTCCTCCAGGCTTATATCTGTTTGAAGGCTTTTTTGCGGACTAGGATTTTGGTTTTTTCAATATTGAGTCCAAGGTTTATTGCTATCACAAGGGTCACAAGTCTACTGGCTAACTATTTGCTAATTCGTTTCAATTGAAAACCAGGCACAAAGGAAAATAACTATGGAGTTGAATAGTTAGAAATATATCAGAAATTGAATAAATTCACTGTGATTACAAAATTACAGAAAATAAAAAGAAAAAGGAAGCTGGCGCTTGTTGTTATCAGCCAGAAGCTTTTAGAATGAAATCAGAAGAGCTGCTGCAGCATTCCATTCATATTCCGCAAAGAACGACGGAAAGGACAGGTATTAGCAGCTTCCACGGGGAAAAAACGCCAACCCGCAAAATCCGCATTTTTCAATCAACTCGATCCGTCCATTTCGGTAGGAAACGAACCTCTTTTGTCTGACGTAACGAAGTTTCATTCACCGCATTTCCCCCTTTCCTCACCCTTCCCCACCGTCCCCTTCGACGTCAAGTTGCCAGCAGGATTTCACATATGAATGAGCGATCCCGAAAACTCTCCAGATGCGCTACATAAATAAAATCCTCTGCCACGTTGGCGTTCGTTGAATGAAACTCCGTTTCGGACGTTTCGTCGGTTTTAAAATTATCCCGTCAGTGCGGAATCGGGTGCCGCAGATGCCGATGCGTCGCATTCATCAACTTGTTCGCGTGGGATGGCTAATTGCGTTAAATTTACAAGAAGAAGAATGTCGCGGAAATAAGTCGAGATTATCTTGGTTGCTGTTGGTGACAGAAACTTCGATTTCCTGCCAGCAAAAATGGAAGCATACAACACAAGAGGAAGTTGATCTATTTTCAGTATAACCGCGGTTTATTAATGGGCCTTTATGCAAATCAAAGATGATGTTTGAAGGTATATGAAGCGATACCGTAGACCAATCCATTACCCCACTAGTTCCTTCTATTTATTTCGATTAGCATACAATGAACCTTCTTTTACACCATGAGGGAAAAATGATAACATCCAAATCGAAAAAAACCATCCACATCACTCAAAGTACTAACAATTTAGTCAAGAGACCGTAGGTGCTGTCCACTGGCCTCATTTGACTTCTCCAGAGCAACACAACTCCCGCCTCGACGAAATGAATTGAAATTATTGCCCCTCTATTCGATGTCAGTAGTCACTACGGTGATGTAATACAACCTAGCGCCATCTGGCAGGAAACCAGGTCCATCTCAAATAATTTTCCAACTCTCAAAGTAAAAATGGCAGCGGAAATAAGTCGAGATTATCTTGGTTGCTGTTGGTGACAGAAACTTCGATTTCCTGCCAGCAAAAATGGAAGCATACAACCCAAGAGGAAGTTGATCTATTTTCAGTATAAACGCGGTTTATTAATGGGCCTTTATGCAAATCAAAGATGATGTTTGAAGGTATATGAAGCGATACCGTAGACCAATCCATTACCCCACTAGTTCCTTCTATTTATTTCGATTAGCGTACAATGAACCTTCTTTTACACCATGAGGGAAAAATGATAACATCCAAATCGAAAAAAAACCATCCACATCACTCAAAGTACTAGCAATTTTGTCAAGAGACCGTAGGTGCTGTCCACTGGCCTCATTTGACTTCTCCAGAGCAACACAACTCCCGCCTCGACGAAATGAATTGAAATTATTGCCCCTCTATTCGATGTCAGTAGTCACTACGGTGATGTTATACAACCTAGCGCCATCTGGCAGGAAACCAGGTCCATCTCAAATAATTTTCCAACTCTCAAAGTAAAAATGGCAGCAGAAATAAGTCGAGATTATCTTGGTTGCTGTTGGTGACAGAGACTTCGATTTCCTGCCAGCAAAAATGGAAGCATACAACCCAAGAGGAAGTTGATCTATTTTCAGTATAATCGCGGTTTATTAATGGGCCTTTATGCAAATCAAAGATGCTGTTTGAAGGTATATGAAGCGATACCGTAGATCAATCTATTACCCCACTAGTTCCTTCCATTTATTTCGATTAGCATACAATGAACCTTCTTCTACACCATGAGGGAAAAACGATAAGATCTAAATCGAAAGAAACCCATCTACATCACTCAAAGTATTAACAATTTTGTCAAGAGACCGTAGGTGCTGTCCACTGGCCTTATTTGACTTCTGCAGAGCGACACAACTCCCGCCTCGACGAAATGAATTGAAATTATTGCCCCTCTATCCGATGTCAGTAATCGCTACGGCGAAGTAATACAACCTAGCGCCATCTGGCAGTAAACCAGGTCCATCTCAAATAATTTTCCAACTCTCAAAGTAAAAATGGCAGCGGAAATAAGTCGAGATTATCTTGGTTGCTGTTGGTGACAGAAACTTCGATTTCCTGCCAGCAAAAATGGAAGCATACAACCCAAGAGGAAGTTGATCTATTTTCAGTATAAACGCGGTTTATTAATGGGCCTTTATGCAAATCAAAGATGATGTTTGAAGGTATATGAAGCGATACCGTAGACCAATCCATTACCCCACTAGTTCTTTCTATTTATTTCGATTAGCGTACAATGAACCTTCTTTTACACCATGAGGGAAAAATGATAACATCCAAATCGAAAAAAAACCATCCACATCACTCAAAGTACTAGCAATTTTGTCAAGAGACCGTAGGTGCTGTCCACTGGCCTCATTTGACTTCTCCAGAGCAACACAACTCCCGCCTCGACGAAATGAATTGAAATTATTGCCCCTCTATTCGATGTCAGTAGTCACTACGGTGATGTTATACAACCTAGCGCCATCTGGCAGGAAACCAGGTCCATCTCAAATAATTTTCCAACTCTCAAAGTAAAAATGGCAGCAGAAATAAGTCGAGATTATCTTGGTTGCTGTTGGTGACAGAGACTTCGATTTCCTGCCAGCAAAAATGGAAGCATACAACCCAAGAGGAAGTTGATCTATTTTCAGTATAATCGCGGTTTATTAATGGGCCTTTATGCAAATCAAAGATGCTGTTTGAAGGTATATGAAGCGATACCGTAGATCAATCTATTACCCCACTAGTTCCTTCCATTTATTTCGATTAGCATACAATGAACCTTCTTCTACACCATGAGGGAAAAACGATAAGATCTAAATCGAAAGAAACCCATCTACATCACTCAAAGTATTAACAATTTTGTCAAGAGACCGTAGGTGCTGTCCACTGGCCTTATTTGACTTCTGCAGAGCGACACAACTCCCGCCTCGACGAAATGAATTGAAATTATTGCCCCTCTATCCGATGTCAGTAATCGCTACGGCGAAGTAATACAACCTAGCGCCATCTGGCAGTAAACCAGGTCCATCTCAAATAATTTTTCAACAATAAGGATAAATTCAGATGCATACCACCCTCCGATATGAATATCAACAAGTGTTACGATCTGAATTGAAGTAGCCAATTTGCCATCGTCAAGGACCCAAATGAAGTACGCTCCATCGAAGAGAAGCAGATGTTGACCATGGTTTCGGTCTCATTTGACCTCATCAAAGCAACATAGCATTTTTCTACGATGGAGAACGTTTGGAATTGATGGAACTTTATTCAATATTGGCAAGTGCTACTGAGTACTATACATTTTACCCAGAGCGCCACCCAATATGAAACGGTGTCCGACTCAATCCCCTCCAGATAGAAACCAAGACGAAGACAATAGCATATATCCCATATTTTCCCTGATTCAGTACGCCGATTCGCTTTGCGACCAACAGATCACGGCAGAAATGATGCCAGCGGTACAATAATAAAAGAATGATCATGCCTAAACAGGAAGGCAATGAATACAATAATAAGGATAAATTCAGATGCATACTACCCGCCGATATGAATATCAACAAGTGTTACGATCTGAATTGAACTAGTCAATTTGCCATCGTCAAGGCCCCAAATGAAGTACGCTCCATCGAAGAAAAGCAGATGCTGGCCATGGTTTCGGTCTCATTTGACCTCATAAAAGCAACATAGCATTTTTCTACGATGGAGAACGTTTGGAATTGATGGAACTTTATTCAATATTGGCAAGTGAATAAAGTTCCTTATCCTTATTATTGTATTCATTGCCTCCCTGTTTAGGCGTGATCATTCTTTTATAATTTTCCAACCTTCAAAGTAAAAATGGCACCATGTATCCATTTGTTCAAATTTTTAAACTGCAGGTTATCAAGCTGAGAGAAAGAGAAAGCTAGTAAGCGTTGTCATATATGGCATGAACCGTTGTTCTTGGAAATATTTCTAAGGTCAACTTTTGACACGTGTATCTTCCAGAAAAATCATGGAAGATCTAAAGATGAGACATATTCTAAAAGAGTAACCTCTCCGTTGCAACTATGAAACATGAAACGTGTTGTCGTCATATTCCAAATGGACATCCACATACAAAAAAGGGTGCTTCACATGTAATTTTAACAAGTTTCATCCCTCAAAAGGAAGGATAATTTAGGAAAATACAAATCCCCACAAAAAAATATTTATGATGAAAAGTTGTAAACAAACAGTTTCTCATGTGAGTTAGTTTAGTCTGGAGAATAACCATGTTTACAAACTTCTCTCATACTGAATACATCACCGCTTTCCAAAGGCGCTCGCTCCGCATAGCGAAAAGATAATACAGCAAGTGTCCAGCCTCCGGCAGTGGATGCATCCATCAGCCCTTACACCTATCTCTTGACATGAGCAGTTTCCTACGACCCACGCTGACATAATCAATCTATGAGGGTTATGAAATCGGGACGGAAATTTATAGGCGACATCAACGGTTTTTAGAGCAATTTATCAATCCCTAGATTTCATTGTGGCTTTTTGCCGTGAAAGAGATACTGCTAGAGGGCATGTTACCATCGATCGTCATATTTCCACTTTGTGATGGAGTTTTTCGATGTTTCATCAGGAAAGATGAATCGAATCTGTATTCGCCAGTGCGGACGGGTGTTTGATTGGGTTTCCGCTAGTTGATCGAAATTAATTCGAATTGATTGATTTATTTCAACTGAAGTTTCCACGAAATTTCTTTGATACCAATATCGTTTTGAATTTGAATATGGAATAATGAACGAGAGGTGCCCATATTTGACGTGATTGCTCATGAAACAAAACTCCAGGATTACTAAGAGTTCAAGTTCGGAGATGAATCAATATTGTCGACCATTCCTTCATCAAGAAGATGTTGACTATTATCTTCTTCTAATCCTCTAGAAATCGTCGAATATACTTCGATAGGAGTATTTGATATCCTGAAGATAGATCCACGCTATAAAAGATGTCAACTCTGTACCTCAAACAAACGCTTGTTGGAGAGGACGCTAGTATTCCTGTGAAAGTGGCATATCTATGTTACCTTGGAAAACTCTGAGAGAGAAAATATCTGAGTAGGTACTATCTGTTCATAGTTTTTCACAATTTGTGAATGAAAACTACAATGACCTGCATGAGTCCAACGTATGCTGGGTTATGCATTGTTATAGTTTCACTTGCTGTTTGGTGAGGGGTTTACATTCCAACACGCGTCAGTTTTTGAGAAGCCCATCCTCATCATATTCTTAGTAAGGCTACAATGTCCTGTGAGCCTGAGATCCAGATGATATGGTGAGACTGTCACTGTCCATTGCAGAATTTTGTGTAAAGAAACTGAGGACGTTCTTGCTGAATAGGCTTCTCAAACCTCCAGAGTTGGTTCGAAACTATCAGTCGAGATGAAAACATCGAAACTATAGGTCTCTGAATTGATTGAAAATAACGCCAGAATATGTTTTTAAAGTTTTCCTAGGTTTGAAACCTGTAGAGGTTATACTAAGGGAAGCCATTCCTCTTCTCTTCCACTATTCGTTTATAATTTGTATTGATCCTACCATATCTGCCAATGGACTAACATCCGGGTATTGTAACCTCACAAAACAATGTAGATTTTTCGAATCTTTAGAGGATGCATTGATTTGGAAACAAAATAACCCCAATGCTGCATGCCGTAAAGATAGAACCAATCAAAAGTTCTAATCAGGGAGTGACACTCTGAAATCAGCACAAGGAATTTCCATTGATCAATTTGAGGAATCCTTTTGCAGATAAGACAATGGATGCTTTGCTTAAGCTGGCGCATTATTGGCTTAGGAATAGGCAAGCTCCTAAAGTAGACATTTAGAGACTGTCCATTGAAAGAGTCGGCTTCTGATATTGTCGGCATGAATGTGTAATGTGTCACCATTTTTACAGAAAAGTGATCGATGAAGAATCTTAGTGAATGGATTGTCAAAAGAATAATTCTGGATTGCAGCATCAATTTTGTTTGCAAGGTATGAAGTTCTAGTTTGTTTAAAGGGAGTTTCATGTCTCTGCAACCTCTTCTTTTGTGTCCCTTCTCAACTGTGCCTCTACAGCTCACCCTCCAGCTCCAGAGGCTTGAAGGAGACTAAGTCCTCATTCCTTCTTTAATTTTCTCGTCTAAGAAACTCCTTGCGCAGGCTTGCATTAGTGAGGCATTCTGTAACCAGGCGAACAGAAGTTTCCTCATGTTCCCCACAGAATCTACACTCGTCAGTTTCTAATAACCGTAATTTTATAATGTGTTTTCTAAGGAGACAATCTCTTGTGAGAAAGCGTAACTTATTTTTGCTCAGATCCAAATATTTTCGGCCTTGCTGTCTTAAAATTGCGGAGGAACTTTTTGGAATGATCCATTCCTTCTCCTTCTTCAGAAACTCATTCCTATTGTTGTATTTTCTTATACCACAGAAAGGCTCTGGGCCAGTAGGTGGTGTTTGTGACAAAGTATCTCTATTCTCTTCATAAGTGGCGATAAGGATGACATGATTCTTGATAATATGAATACAGAGTCCATTCTTGGACCAAACAGCCATCACTTCACTGGAAAGCATACCATAAGTGTCTTCATATTCCAAATTGGCGTGCAATTCTAATTTCGAGTTTTCATTGGAAAAGCGTTCCCCCACATGAAATAAAACCCGAATGAGGGCGGTGAACAGACCGCAGAAATCGTTCATTCTCGAGTAACCCGAAAAATCCACCGCATCATGGCGGCCCCCAGTTTTAATTAATCCCAGAAGAAACCCGAGGAAAAAAAACAGCTGTTTTTCCACCAGTACACCGCCCTAAATCGCGCACGGCGGCCAGAAGCACTGAAGTGCCCCATATCCCGAGGGATCTCCTGCAAATACTCGGAGATTGTTTTGATGGTCGGCAGTTTAACAACGGCGGTTTCAATTTGCGTAATTGTTATTACCAGGTAGCTGCACGTACGGATAACGCCGCCTCCTACACGGTCCGTTTGCCCCAACAATTCGGCCTTTAAAAGCCGCAACACCGCCGAGCTGCGTGGGGGGGCAGTTGTCTCATTTTCTGACCCTAACCGACCCGACGCTGGTATGCGGAGGATGGGAATATACGGTTAAACACATTCTTGTTTCGCAATTTTGCACGCTGTGAAGAAATAGCGATTCTGAGGGAGCGTTGTTGGGAGCTGTTGTGTGTCGAGATAAATTTCCCTCACTGGAGCATAAAAGTGATTGTTTGATGAACACCAAACTCACCACGCGTTGCTTGTGCTACTAGTTTCCGAGTTTGACAATTGAAAAGTGGTGTGAAAAGTATTCGGAAGGATATTGTTATCGAGAGGGATAATTTGGTTTTTGTTGCCAACGGCTGTTCCACTCAACATTCTTCAGATAACATGAAGAAGGATCACGCCTAAACAGTGAGGCAATGAATACAATAATGAGAATTAATTCAGATGCATACCACCCGCCGATATGAATATCAACAAGTGTTACGATCTGAATTGAACTAGCCAATTTGCCATCGTAGAATTAGAGGAAATATGGGACATATGGTCTTCGTCTAGGTTTCGATCTGGAGGGGATTGAATCTGACATCGTTTCATACTGGATGGCGCTCTGTGTAACTGTATAGTACTCAGTAGTGCGCTGTGTTACTGGATAGTACTCAGTAGGGCTTGCCAGTATTGAATAAGAGTCCATAAATTCCAAACGTTCTCCATCGTAGAAAAAGCTATGTTGCTCTGACGAGGTCAAATGAGACCGAAACCACGGTCAGCATCTGCTTTTCTTCGATGGATCTTACTCCATTTGGAGCCTCGACGATGGCAAATTGGCTAGTTCAATGCAGATTGTAACACTTGTTGATATTCATATCAGCGGGTGGTATGCATCTAAATTAATTCTTATTATTCTTTAGATACTAGGAAAGTATAACGAAAAATCTGAAGAACACTTGAGAAGCCTTTGTGATTCAGTCTCCGATAACTTTTTAATTCTTGCAAGGATCCAGAGCTTGACCATTTGAAAATCTGTGATTCTTCATTTGATAATTTTACAGGATTGGCTGGAACCATCGATGGAATAATTCTTGTTCAGATTCACCTCAGCTTCTGCCCTTCGATCGAGCACTCAGTCGGCGCATAACACTCTGTAAAGGGTGTGCAAAATTTTTGATACCTGAATTCGAACTTTTTAACCTAGCGAGATCATTTCAACATCCGAGCACAAACAGAAACGGAGATAATCACCTAAGTTGAAATTCGAATTGTGGCCTTTAACTCGATATCAAACGAAGATGGAGGAATGCAGTTGATAGCATTATTAGTTTCTCGAAAAATGAGGACCATAATGTGGCATGCGTTTTCCTCTATCTCGTTGGGTAGAAAAAGTTGGAGTTCAGGTATCATAAATTTTGCGAACCCTGTACAGGGTATCAAATTGCTTGATTTCGATTGTTCCTGGTCTAGACTAGATAGATAAACACGTTGCAAGGAGTCCTGAGTTCGAATTTCGTGAAAAGTGCTTATTCACAGTATCCCAATTTATCTTGAAGTCAAATACTCACCCTCTAGAGGCAATTTCTGGTGCAATGCTTCGTTTCTATGAAAGCATCGAGAACTTTTTGCTTTTTTGTCAGTACTCTTTGAAGGTTGATATCATATTGATATATGAATATTAAATTTCAAGTAATTCTGGCTTCCATTATTAATACATCATTCGAGTTTTCGAGTATTTGAAGGTGAGGCTTTTTTTTCAACAGAAGGTAGAATTGGTAAAATGAAGCGTTCGACCAAGAATCACCTATACAAAACTTTCGAAATGACAAAGTTAAAAAAAAAATTGAAAATGATTACTGAAATAGATTCTAATACGACTCTTACACCGTTAATTAGCTGAATTATTACGAAGCAGTGGGAAAAATCTTACATCCTGATTCGTTTAGAATATTGGCTTTTTCGATATTTACGTAGCAATGAAATGGAAACTTAGGATTCGATTCGATACTAACTGACAGAAGAGACTCAGGGCACAAGTGTAAAAAATAGAAAAATACTTCAAAATCTCACCAATAAAATTCGTCTAAATTATTCACGAATTTTTTCACAATGGGCATCACAATCTTCTTGTTCGAACATTCCAACAATCGTCGTAAAATTGAGATGAAAAGGGGAAACATAATAGCACTTTTTCAATATAACTAACATAAAAACTTTCAAGAAACTGCCTCGATTTTCTACATTTTTCCACCCTAAATTGCACGATGCAACAATAATGATTCTCTCAAAAGTGACTTGATGCATCTAGTCCGATGAACTTCGTACTGAACCATTCATTGTCCAGCCATATGATTATGTTTTGTTCCGTTTTTACGATGCCGGAGTCACCTTCCACAGTCCCGTACTTGAAATTCAATGAAAGTTTGTCGAACTTCTAGGGCTTGTATCTCAGCCATCTTGGATATTTTATATAGACAATTTGTGGTTAAACGACTTATTTTGATGAGTCGTCAAAAACAGCCTCACTTTTTAAAACACCCTTTATATGAAGCAGCCAAACTATCTGCTAGTTCGTGCGGTGCAAAGAGCTGTTTTTGTTTCTTATCATCTCCATACTCAGTCTCGCGTCTCGCCAAGAACTCCCTCCTTCATTTGCATACATCCGAAGATGAACGCAGAAACCAGATACACATCGCACGTGTCTCCATCTATGAAGGAACAGGAACACGGCGCTTCCATCCACTTCCTTTTTATTTCGGCACGGTCAGAAAACTGTCGACTCCGATGCATCCGGCGCTCTCCTAGATTATGCGGAGGACAAATAGAAAAACGTCATCGCAGATGCCATGGAAATGCCATACCGAGGTTTGCTGAACCGGAATTTCGAAGCTCGCAACGCCGTTCGCTATATTTCACTTTTCGGATTTGGCGGAAGTTTCGTAGACTTTCACGCTATTTATTCGATGCGCTCGTCTTCCTCTCAGTATCTCGATTCGGGTAGTCTAGCAGGAGTTTTGTTTTCATCTTTGGATATCATCTTTTTTCCTCTCTCGAGTTAGAAGTCTGGGCATGGCGGACAAATAACGCTCGCCTGTTTTCCCGAACTGCTTATCGGAGGTCATTATTCCATATTTCGGGTAAGGTATTCCATATCTCGTCTCGTTGATATTTTTGAATGTTGTCGAATCAGGATATTTTCTTGACGACAACTGTGCTTTAAGAGGAGGGGGAGGTTTGGAGATAAAGAGGGCCAATATGCAATTTTAGTTGCCTGGAAAAGGAGAGTTGTTCATGAAGTTTCGATCGTGAGGTCAGATATTCTTCAAGTCAAACCACACGATAAATACCACCAAAAATCTGATACATATATCGACACTAATATCACAACTATTTGCAGATATATACTGGACGTGGTGTATTGCTCCCTCAATTTATTGATTTTGTCAAGCGCTTTATTTGACCATAACTTTTGAACCACACTATATACACTGCGCAAAAAAATTAACGCACATTCTGAAAATCTCAATTTTAATGAAAGTTAACTCTACATTGACTCTATAACTTATTTTTTATGTTCTCTCGGGAAGGTTTTGAACGAAACAAGACACATTAAATGGAAGAAAAATTCAGGATTTCACCGAATCTTATGTTAAAGAAGAGAAATGAACAATTTTCAAAATACTGAAATGCTGATAAGTGATTTAATACTTGGTATTTCCACCCCTTGAATTAATTACAGCTAGGCAACGACGGTTCATACTCAAAATGAGTGATCTTAAAATGTTCTGATCTAATCCTTCCCAGATTTCTCCGAGTTGGATTCCTAAGTCATTAAGAGTAGCTGGATGATTTTCTGAACTTCTCAGCCTTCTATTGAGGTTGTCCCAAACCTGCTCAATCGGATCGAGATCTGGACTTTTTGCTGGCCATTCCATTCGAGAGACTTCAACCTCTTCAAGGTACTCCTGAACGATGCGCGCACGATGGGGTCTGGAATTATCGTCCATAAAAATGAAATTTTCACCAATGTATGGGGCAAATAGCACTACAAGCTCTTCAAGAATGTTTCTTATATACTTATCAGCATTCGTAGCTCCATTATCAACGACCACTAGGTCTGTGCGAGCAGTCTAAGATATTCCACCCCATACCATAATCGATCCTCCCCCGAAACCAGTGGTATTCAGGAAATTGCACTGAGCATATCTTTCATGTGGACGTCTGTATACAAGGAAACGTCGATCACAATGGTAGAGGCTGAATCCTAGACTCATCTGTGAAGAGAACTCTTTCCCAATCGGCCTCTTCCCAATGGATATGCTCTCTCGCAAAATCCAAACGCGCCCTTCGATGAGCTGGGGTAAGAGCTGGGCCTCTTGCCGCGACACGAGGCCTTAAATCATATTCTCTGAGGCGATTTCTTATTGTCTGAGTGCTAATTTGCACCTCATGAGTTTGCTGAAGCTGAATTTGAAGGAGTCGAGCGGTTTCAAACCGTTCTCAACGAAGAAACTCTCAAGTAACGTTCTTGAATGGCAGTTGTTACCCGTGGTCTACCCTGTCCTAGTCTTCGGACATTCATACCTGTCTCCCTGAATCGCTGCAAAAAAGTGTTTCTTTCGACCTCAAGAATCTACATTTAAAATATTTGTACGAGTCAAAGAGACCCCTGTATAAGACTCGGAATTAAATCAGACACATACCCTACAACTGTTGTTATGAAAATAACAGTTTAGAACTAAATCGGATTAGCCAATCACCATCACTCAAAATATCAACCAATAGATTGAGGGAGAGTAGATGCTGACCTCGTCAGAGCAGCACAACGTCTATTGCGATGAAAAAGGAACCCTTCGATAGACCCTTCATTTACCACCGACCAAACAATCTTCACTTTCTAAACTCTCAGAGTAAAGAGGCTAGCAAGCATCCTATTACTTGGGTTTAACTGAAAGAAAATGTTAAATCTGAACAAAATACACAATACTCTAGGAGCATCTTGTTGAAAATAATTTTCAGAG
Organism: Coccinella septempunctata; assembly: GCF_907165205.1. Lineage (NCBI taxonomy): Eukaryota > Metazoa > Arthropoda > Insecta > Coleoptera > Coccinellidae > Coccinella > Coccinella septempunctata. Next base: position 23,533,145 of record NC_058196.1, read on the forward strand.
ACTCTCTGTATCCTCCTCATATTCGACATAAGAAAAATGATTTCCTCTGAAAAACGTATTTGTACCAGAAATGGATGAAAAATTCCTTTCCAACAAGCGACATCTGCTAGCCGTAACCCTAGTTCCGATATATTTTATTTCCCCTATGTTCTTCCTCCTCCAGACGTGGTATGTTTTACATTCGCTGTCTGTTTCGTTGAGGAACGGGGGCCCGGCATCAATTCCGGAGGAGTTATATATCCGTCGAGATTCAATGCGTCCAAATATGCGAATGGTACGGGGCAATTTTTTTCTTGTCGACTTTTCCGATCAGATATGCGAGTTCGTATTCTTCTTCCGGTTATAAATTTCCGTCATATGGAAAAAGGCAGATTTCCGAATGTAATATAAACCAATATCTGAACCCGGAGTCGATATATGATACAGAGAGAACGATATTAGTTTATTTCGTAGTGAGTTACCCTTCTTCACTTCGCTGTCTTCTTTCAGCTCGAAATAAGCATTATATTGCAAAAGCTCTAGTATAGAAGGAGAATAGTTCAACTGTTCGTTCCATGCACAGTTCACGCCATAATTTCTGTTAAATTGAGCAAAATTATCATTTGCTCCAACTGCACGTGTACTCAACAAAAAAAAAACATTGTGTTTGTTTAGGGTTTTTTCTGCCTTCCATAAATTATTACATTCAATGATTGTTTCTTTTATCGAAATAAGAAGCAAGAAAAAAGAGGAAATCTATATCGACGAATACATTCCAAATATTTTCTGTAAAGATGTGACTTGGGGTTAGATAGGCAACCAGCCAGAGTCAATGAAGTGACTCTATGTTACAGACAGAGAAACTGGCTGTTTACGTATGCACTCAGGAGTGTCTTAGGTAAATGAACCTCAAAGTGGCGCATATCTATATCACCAGGGACAGCCAGTCCACGCTGAGGTCCCTGGAATCACACTGTCAGGGATTTCTGCTGACATGGGAGTGCCGTATTACCATAAAGCAACTGATCAGAGGTAATAAAATGACTCTACTACGGGTACCAGGGAATTTTGGTTTAAAGGAAATGAAAAAGTCGATGAAGTTGCAAAAAGAGCATGAATGTTAACGCCTGCAAGACCTGTGTGCTTGGAAAAGGCTAATATAAGACAGCGGTCCAACAATGGGAATTGAACAACAGAATAACCCTCTCGAGAAACACTCTTGGACCTACTCAGTCAAAGAAATTCGTGATGATTTCACCGACCTATACCAGAAAGCTTCTGAAGCTGCCACGAGCTGAGCTTCTGGTGATGGTTGAACTGCTGATGGGTACAAATAACATTTGTACCGTATGAGAAAGTCAGCAGATGAGATTTGTAGGCTCTGTGGATCAGAAGCGGAAACGACTGAACAGATAGTATGCAAGTGTCCATGGCTGGCTGGCCTTAGAACCATTCATATGAGATAACCGTTCCTGGACACTCACCGAGGTCGGTTTTATCAACACCATTGACGCTCTCCTTGGGTTTCTATGAATGAGTAGGGTAGAGAACGAAAGATCTACGTGGTCGCAGTTCCTGGAACGAAGCACAACGACCCCGGTTCATCAAATAAAATAAAATGAAATTAGTAGACAATAAATCAGATTGGGGTTATCACAGCATATGCAAGTTTAAACTGAATAATTATGAGTTTCATTCATAAATTTTTAAAATGCACCGCAGAAACTATTCAAAATCATTTTTCAAACATGAGGTTTTAAAATTCAAATCGCTTCGTTTCTAGTTTACGATTTGGCAAGTGCGCCTATTACAGAATAAAGAGAACAATGTCTTGTTTATAAAATAACAGCTGTTGATTCACAGCCATCATAAGCCGCGTACTCACTGGCAAGCCTCAACAGCAACCGGCCATAAAAATTCCTCAAAATTTTACGACCTTCCTCGTTCGTCGCAGACTTTTCATATACAGCCATTTTTGCCTATCTCATCAAGATAGTGTATTTGGTGTCCTTTATTATCAACGCATATTTCAGTCGTTGTTGACAACTTGTGCCGTAGAAACGAAACGCTTTAAATTTAAATACCTATTTTTATATTTCATTTTTAAGTACTTAAAATAATTTTTTTGTGAAACGGCTGAATTGATTTTTCAAAATGTGACATTTCAGAGATATTTCATACAGAATACATAATTTCCGTCAGAAGAAGTATTCCCTATTGAAGCCAAATTCAACCATTGGAAAAATGAGAAGAATAACTTGTCACTCTGAATTCAGGACGAAGATTTCAAGACATAAGAAAAATAACCATCCATGTTTTTGAAGCATTTGTGGTAACGATTCTCTCTTGTCGTAACAGCTTCTTTAGAAGATTGAAAATTAATCATTTTCCTAACATCTTAAATTTTATTTCGAATGGAATGGAATGGAAGTGGAAAACTGCAAAGTAAGCTTTCCAAATTCTTCATCGAATTCCACTCTGCCTGAAAAGGCTCCTAATTCACTTCATTCTCCGATTCAGCATCGATTCCGTAATCATATCCGAACAGAACAGAAAGTAGACGAAGATACCAGTGAATCCCCAATGGAGCATTGCATTGGAGGAGGAGAAATAAACGTAACCAAATTACCCTTATCGGATAGATATCGCAGAGCGGATGAATTATTGTTTTTCCATTCTTTTACCAGCATGAATATTCAAAATTAAAATTAAGACTCGTTTAAGATACTAAATTCGTTTGTTCAAGTTTCAATGGGAACTACTGATTTATAATATGACCTGTGTAGAAATCAACCGATAACTGAGCCACCAATAGACACGCCTATAGTAAAATGATAAAAGGTAGTGTTATTTGGCCCTCTGTCAGTCATTTACAATAATACAGGGTGTATTCAGATTTTCACCAAAAATCACCTATACAAAACTTTTAAAATGACAGAGTTGGAAAAAGAATTAAAAATGGTTACTGAAATAGATCCTAATATAATACGACACTGTCTAGATAATTTGTTCTCTGAATTATCGTAAAGCTTAATGGTTATAAGGGCTTGTTTGATTTTTACGTGGAAATAAAAATGGAAACTTATCTCATATTGACTGACGCAATCATAATGGTTATAAGATATTGGCTTGTTGGATCTTTACGTGGAAATGAAAATGCAAACCTAGTAAGTATGGCTGAATTTTCCTCATTATTTGGTGACCTAATTCAGCTAAATTATTCACAAATTTTCCACTATAGTCATCACAATCTTTCCCATGTTCAAAAGCTCCAATAATCCTTCCTCAAACCTTCTTGAATTTCAATTTTCACCCCAAATCGCACCATTCAACAATTTTTTCGAATGACCTGATGCAACTAATCAGATAGACTAGGATGTTCTGAACCACTTATAATTCAGCCATCTGTTTATGTTTTGTTTCGTCTTGTCGATATCACTTCAAATGTGCAGTTGATAATACAAAAGCCGCAATGAGTAGACTTTATTTACTCATAGGCAGAAGAAGTCATATGAATAAGAACTCAAGTTGACGATGATTAAAACTATCGCGCGACCACAACTCATATATGGATCGGCGGCATGGAGCTTCGCAGCCAAGACCCACTTAAAGAGAGTACAGGCCACTGAGAATAAACTCCTTAGAATGGCGATGGATGTACCCTGGTTTGTTAGGAACAAACAAATCTACAAGGACTTGGAATGGGAACCAGTTACAGAATTTATGAAAAGAAAGGCGGAAAGGCTATTCGACAAAGCCAAACAACATCCAAATGAGAAACTACGAAGATTAGTCGACCACGATCCAACAGAAGAAGCTAGAAGGTCAAGAACCTACCACCGAAGACCGAGAGATCAGTTAAGGATTTAAAATGTAACCAAAGAAGAGCATAACCTATAAAAGATATAGGCAGCATACAACTATCAAAGCTACTATGATCGTGTGAGAGTCCAGAAACCATAAGAGTCAACTGGTTGATAGGCAACATCCCCGGAACCTATGGAGAAGCAGTTTAGGGTTTCAAGTGGGTATCGAGCTCAGGAGAGTGAGAATCCCCACACTTGTTCCCCCTCAGGAGAGGGTGTGTTCGTCTGTCTTGCAGATTTTCTCCCTGCTACACCAAAAAAAAATAAAGACAAAATTTTGATTTTATTTCTACTATCATAGTTATTGCGAGTATCGTTTCAAACAGGAATAAGAAGGAGATTAGAGTCCATTGTTAATAACAATCTCAAAGAATTTCAATAGACCTGCGAAAGCCCCTAGGTAGACTAGGACAAGAGCGGACAACAAACCTCATAATATCACGCTTCCAGAAGTAAACTAACAGTCGGTGCGCAAGCCCCTGGAAAGATGAAAAGATTCGGAGAACCGACAATTACTGCTATTTCTCTTATAAGGAATACCTGGAGCTCGAGATCTTGTAAAACATGGGAACTCCAAAGAACGGAGGATTGTGTGTATGAGGTAGGAACAAGCTGAGTTAAACTGATGGTTTCATAAGCCTGTTTCAGGCTGAAACACACACATATCCCTAAGAGCGCACCCTAGTCGAAACGACGCGAACTCACCCAGCGCCAAGTTGAAGAATGATAAAAATAGACAGATGTATATCCGAAAGAACCAAGGTTCTATTCGCTGGATAATACAGCATCACAGTGGACACAAAGGACAAGAGAAAATCACCCTAATTCCACCACCTACAATTTTCACAGCCGCCCCCGATCGGCTTGTTGCTCGTCCGCAGCGAACCACCCCCGCACTTCCAATTCTCGCGTTTCCCACATCAGATAGTCGCTCAATCATTCATCGGACCCGCTACGACCAGAAGGACAATGATTTATTCCGGTCGACTTTGTCGATGTACTCGGCTCGCATAATGAATGAATTTCGCATATATCAATGTCGGCTACGAGCTACGGTGGGCCCGTCCCGAGGGCATACCTGGTCTCGCGGACGGTCGTGACGGATGAACGGGAAAGGGGACTCTGTCAATATTTCGTATTGTATTTTCCCGTTCTCTGGACGGTCGCCAGGGAGGAACAAATGCGCGATATGAATTTTCTATCGGGTGGAAATTGAAACGTCATCAATCGGGGATGCGGGCGGGGTCAGGGTGTCAGATAAAGTCGATCGTATTCGTGTGAGAGTATTAAAGCCCTTCGTGTTATACAGATGCTTCTCTGTGAGGCCGGAGTTTTCCCCCAGCGATTTCACATCGAAAACTGGATCTGAAATCAAGAACACATAGTCCATTCAAGAATGATTGACAGCCCAGTAGGCCTTGACAGTCTAGACGCAGCTTAATATCTGGTCACAAAAAATCTTCGTTAATATTTGGTTCAGTTTCAATCACAGAACGGGAATATATGAATATAACCTATGAAAGTATTTGAAAAGAAAAAATATACAAAAACAGAGCTCAATAATCAGCATTCGAAATTGATACAAGTATGTTTCCAATTTTTTCGATTTAATTAAGAACATAAACAGCACTTCAAAATTCCAACTATCTTCAGTTAGTGTAAGCATGGGCAAACTACGGCCCGCGGGCCAGGTCCGGCCCACGTGAAAGTCTAATCCGGCCCGCGTCAAGATTTTGAAACAATCACCAGTATTTTTGTTTTCTAAGTTTGATCGCCTGATAAGGAAAAGCAATGTCACCTAATACCGAGTTGTCTCAAAGCGTAAGTTGCGTACTGTTTATTATCATCTCAAAATGTTGAAGATTATACATCGAAGACGACAAATTAGCTGGAAACGTATTAGGTGGAAGAAGGACTGATAAATGGGGGCTTCATAGCTGCTGAAGTGAACCAAGTCCATGCAGCCTAGTTTTGGGATACATGACTTAGGTTAGAATATAAGCATATGCTTACATTCACTTTACACAAATCTAAAGAAGTCACTTTTGAATTAATTGATGATAACCAACTTCTATGTCATGTATCTCAAAACTAGGCTGCATGGACTTTGTTCACTTCAGCCCTGAATCCCTCAAATGAAAGTCCACCAATTTGTTATTCAAATTGCATAGAGTTGTGCTCGAGGCTCAGCCTTAGTACTGCGTGTGCGTCTGGCAGCGGCTGGCATTATTTCTTGTAATCCCCAGAAAAAGCAAAAGTCGCCAAATCTCCTTCGATGTTCCAACGACTGCATCACAGAACACAAATAGTGATGCATGGAATCCAAAACTTGCAACGAACGGTTTGTTGCTGAGCTCTAAACATGAAGGCAGTATTCAAGTGTGATTAATGCATGAAAATTCATTCAATTATTTGATTCTGCGTAGTTTGAATCGATTAAGTAACGGTTTCCTTCTAAATGAAAATTTTTGAGCTTCAAGAACGGTATTAATTATTGGATCTAACATTAATTTTAGTTTAGCAAAGTTTGCGCGCAACTTAGCATAGATGTAGTGTTCTAGTTCTCTCAATTCTAAACTAAATTATTTTGGATTTGCTTGGGACCTCGAGTTATAGCAGTCAACAGCACGGTTAATGAGATGCTGATATTATGCTCGTGGTGGTTAGTAACGAATCAAGCATTAAAATTTTCGTTTGGTTCGTTGTCAACGTCTGTGTGATTCGAAGTATTTTTGACCTTTTGATTTTCATTGATGAGAGCAACAAAAATATCACATATTTTTCAAAAATCACAAACAATCACGTCCTTCAAAGTACCTTTGACTAATATTTACAACATTACTACTGGAGGGAGGAGCACCCAATATGACGGGCGGAATCTGGTATCGTGGGCATATTTAATGAATAATCATAATATCTCGGGAACAACTGCATATTGTTATGTGAACAGGTGTGTTCCACTATGAAACTATGAATAGCAGCATAAGCAACCGACTATAAATGTGGCTACAGATTACTCTAACGTGACGTGGGCCCAAGTCATAATGCGCATGATTCAAAAAATCTAACATCGGCGTTCTATGTGGGAACGTGGGAATACACGTGTCAACGTCACGTCTGACTAATTTAACGCTCCCGCAAAAAAATCCTTTATTAGATTTTCGAATAATGCGCATTATGACTTGGGCCCACGTCACGTCAGAGTAATCTGTTGGCACTTTTAGTGACCAGCTTTTTGCATCATCACGGCCAATTTCTACCAGAGTATGGACAATTCTTAGAAGCTCAATCACAGTTTCATTTTTCACATACTCTTTCGTATCCTACCGAACAATAATTAATTTTTGTCATTTTTTTTTTACTTTTCTAGGATGTTAGTCATGTTTGATGTAAAAATCGAAAAAAAGTTAATCACTTGTAAAAATGTGTATTTTTTTTTGGCCCGCCTAGGTAATTTTTCATTTTATCTGGCCCTCCCCTCAAAAAGTTTGCCCATGCCTGGGTTAGTGCATAGACTCACATATTGTGATATTGTTTCACAGTCCACTACATTGTTTTTACTCTCCAGATTCTGAAGAATACCTCACCGTCAGGTATTTCAATTACGGTTGCAATATAAATTTTGACGGTAACTCAACTCCAGAGAGAAGTATTCCGAGACGAGGTTTTCCGAAAGGGGACTCCCGAGGGCATCAATAGCCCAACTGAAGATTTTCAAGAAAAGTTCATTCATCAAATCGAACAACTCGGTCTGAAGTGAATCTTTCCTTCGCTCCGCAATCCCAGCTCAGCCGAAAGGCTGTAAAACCACAAAATCTGGTCGAACAGCCACAAAAGACCGCGACGAAACTCCAGATCCCCATAAATTACCGGCAATTTTCGCGAATGCAAATCCGGGATCGCCTTAAGTCCGGAATTATCAAGTCGGGTGTAAAATGGCCGAAATGAATTCTTTATGAACCTCAGGATTTCCGGAATAATGGGTCCGCGGGGAGGAACACGTCCGAACAGCTCCTGGCAAGTATCCTACGTCTGAAAGATAATGCGGGAACATTCCACCGGGGAGCTGAACACTAGCCGAAGCCATTCCGGACGGGGAAGAACGGGAATTATGCGGGTTGTGTCTAATTTCTATTCTCCGGGAACCGGGGTTTCGGTATGCGTGGAGTTGCTAACTTCGGGGGGCGCGGGCATCTCGGAATGTATAATCTGCGTTTTTGCATTCGTTTGTCGTTGCTTTTGTGTTGATATGTTGCGCGGATTGGGATGCAGGTCTCTTTTAGGATTTTCGCTGGTTTGGAGAGAAGCCTTGTATTATGTCGCTGATGAAATTCCTCCTTGATAAAGGGTACAATATTACAATCAGAGCTGGCGAAACAAACTGAGCAGCGAATTAACTGGTACAGCTCAAAATTGGCTTCCAGAAACCAGGAGGCCAGTATAAGCGGTTTAAGGATACAATACATCAATCCCTAAAATCAATTAATGCCAATCATAACTGGGAACAACTAGCGTTAGACAGGTCACAGTGGAGATCTATTGTGCACAGTTATAATGAGACTCGTGAAGAATTCAGCGGCGCGCGGCGGCCAGATCTGGTTGGTGACTATCCATGCCCAGAGTGTGGAAGGATCTGTATGTCACGGTTGGGTCTCTTCAGGCACAGGAGGGCACACAGTCTCAACTAGCCCCAAGAAATTATAAGTCTGTTCTTTTTTATGTCTTTTTGTAGATCAATTCATGGTAACGGGATACAGCAATGCAATTGAAGTCACACTTAGACTCTGAAAAAGTTCAACAAATTCAATATCAACAGTGACTCTTCATTCCATTAGAAAAACTGAAAGGTTAGAATAATAAATTTTAATGAGGAGGCTAAGTTTCAATAATGATGCAGGCCAAAATATGAAAGCTTAATAGTCTAAGTCTGTTCATCAATAAGACCAATTCATTAAATTTGAGTAGAGTAATAATATTATAATTAACATGAACAACGTTGGTCTTGAAGAGTTCCCAATTCATCAATGAATACAACATTCACAGAGACTCACTGCTTACAAGTGATCACGATTAGAACGTCCATCAGAAAAATGGGAGATACAATTGATAAATTGTGAGAGTTGCAAAATAAGAGCACCAAATGAGGGAAACCACTAATCATTGTTATCGAGAAGAGCAGGAGGCTTGGGATCCCCTCTGTATATGGAGCAAGATGAATGAATATGAGAATATATCACGAGAATCCAAGGTATAATGAAGGGATCATACAGACTGATAGGCCCGACGCAAATGGAAACGCAGGTTAGTCTGGTGACGCAGCGTGAGTTTTTGTAAAACATATAGAAAAGAACAAGACCGCGCAAATAAAGCGCGACAGTGACTTGTCAGATAGTACGTGCAGCGCAGGAAAAAGCTGCGTCACCTCACCAACCTGCGTTTCTATTTGCGCCTGGCCATAGAGTCAGGGATTACCAGAGTAGACCTTCCAGAGCGGAGCCAGGACGAGATACTTTCAACCAGTGTCATAGCTTACTACTGATCTTTGAATCAGGGTCCACCCTTGAGGCATGTGGTACATTAATATAGTTAATCTGAAACTCGATATCAGCAATTAGTCATATGTGAGTGACAGGTTAACAACACAGTTGAGCTGAGAAATAAAATAACTGATTCAAATTAATGGGATGAAAATGAACAGACGATAAATCAGCATTCATTATCAATGAAAAGGACATGAGAAAGTTCAATTCTGTTGCAACATACCCATGTACATGTGAAAAACCGAGAGGGGTCTGAAAATCTATTAAAATATCATAAAATATTTATTCATGAGAATGCACATAATTGAGGTGATTCGGGAGAAACTATGAAATGAGCAGTACATATGAGGATCATCAATTTTTTGTTTGATTTTTTATGATCTCACACGTGGACACATTTCATACATAATAAAAGCATGAAAAATCATGAGAATGTAGTAACTAAATATTTTGAAGAGACATTACCTTTCGCGTAGAACTAATTAGCACCAAAATTGAACTAGAAGACTTGAAAGATAATTACTCGAGGTGAACTCATAGAGAAGTTTCACAATATTCAAGTTTAATAATGAAATTCATCAACGTAAACACAGAGAATCTGACAAAAGAATCAAAAGTTTTCCGCTTCGAAAACTCTGATAGTTCTGACAGTTCCAGAGTGGGGCTGCTGCGTCGGTCAATCAACGATTTGCGAAGTACTATAGAATTTGCGTACAGTAATACGTTGACGTAGCGTAGACAAGAGCAAGGTCGAAAGGGGCATCGTTCAATTTTCAGTAGGTATTTTGTGATTAGCGTTTCAAAATACAGGTCTTCAGATGTTAGGCGATTTTTCGACAGATAGATGTCACCAAACAGGATATTTTACCAAGAATTGTACTCATAAGATATTCAAGATGGCTGAGCTTCAAAAGTCAATCTGATTTCTCTTATTTTTCCTTTCTCCTTATTAAGTGGCAGATTTCTTGAACGTTTTAGATAAGCAAACATCAACTGCTCTAAGTGTTTCATCTCCAGCCACTTGAAATTCGTTTAGGTAAGTCATTTACCGCGAAACTTCCAACGGTGTCTGCTTCTAGACAACAACTCACACCAATCATGTCATATACTGTCATCTTCCTCGAAACAACGTTGAGTTTTGCGGTGCACCCTCTGCAGACGTCTGAACTTCCCGGATGGGGATATAAAATTACTCCCCCAACTTTATACTAACTACCTCGAGTGTAATATTGTAGGAAAATAACATTGTCTTGAAGTTATGCAACTCAAATCCTACCTTTGCTTGTCAGTTTCACCGCCAAATTATTATGATGCACGCTTGAAGATGCAAACGATGTTTTTCAGTCGATATTGGTGAAGAATTTTGCGAGATAAGAGCGAGTATTAAATGAGAATTATTGAAACCTGTAGACTGATGTTGGTACAGCTGCATTGGAAGAAAAAATTTTGAGGTTTCGAATAAAATAGAAATTTCAACGTGAAAAATATTTTGAAATTGATCATGAAAATGCTCGTAACTCGAAATCGGTGCAGTTTTTCAATGAAACAAGAAAAAAATATATACTTATGTGAATATACTAGGCGATTCATTGGAAAATGGGCAGTAGCTAAGGGAAGATAGAGGACACGGAGATAAGTCAGAATAACCTATAATTAAGGGTCTATCTCTCTTTATGATCAAAATACAGATTTGTTTTTTAATTGAACCTTATTTATCAATATTTTCTAGGACAGACCTGAATAAAATTAAGTAACTTTGTCAGTTTGAACTAGTGTTTGCGGAGAATAAACGCATCAAATATCATCAAAATGCATCTGCTGGTTCGAAATTTATGAGTGATTGAACAATCACTTCACGGTGTCCTCTTTCTGCCCTTAGCTTTCGCCCATTTACCAAAGAATGACCTTGTATTTAGTGAATCTAATGAATCAAACAATCATGTGCCAATAACCCGTTTTGGTATACTTGAATAATAACCAATATATGAAGGTATGTTTGTGTATCTTTCGAAAGAAAAGACTGTTCATACTTAAGTCCTTTTGTTAGCTGTGTTAAAGACATAAGTTCGTCAGGCAATGAGTTATTATTTTTTTGGTATTTTATCATCCCCAGAAATATTGCTCGACATATTTTACTCAAACTTTATTTGTATATTATTTAGTCTTTCTTCATTATTTTTTATTTTTGTTTATTTATTTCGACCTAAAGTGTGATCCTATGACGAGACACTTTTACAGAATTAGTAAACCTATATTTTCGGAGACAACAACCAGTTAACAGCGGCCATTTCTAGGGGACACTATCGATGTCGACTAAAAATTGGGGCAGCATGTTTACTCGGAGAGATACGCGATACGTGGACTCCCCCGCCCCGACACTTCCCTCGCGAAAATGATGAAAACTCTCAAGTCGGGATGCTCGTATCGATCCCATCGAAGAAGTTCCTATGAAGTTTCCATAAAGCATTGTAATCTCGCAAATTCAGGACGCCGAAGTTGGGTCGGATTGAATTCAATCGAACGTTGCCGAGAGTTTGATGTATTTTTTTTGTCGGTCTGAGAGGCTTTGAAGTGAACGTTTCGTAGGTAGTTTGGTTATAGGTTGGCTGGATATGGAATGTTTGTTGAACGAGAAGGTGGAATTGATTTTGGTTCGCCTCCGGGTGCATTGCAGTAGACGTAGGAATGTCACGAGACTAAATGAGATTGAGTTTCCGGTTAAAAGATCCGATAACTGGTGATCTGTTGTCTAGGATCTCGCTGGATGCTGCAGAATACTGATTCCGGAGTGAGTTCTTTTGGGGATTCAAATTAAGATTGCAGCGACTTGGTGATGACAGTTCGATGGTTGTTTTTTTTTCAATTATTTGTTTGTTTGTTGGCCAAAACTGAATTCAAGTGGTTTAATCATTGGTAGTTTCAAATCAATAATGTATCTGAAGTGTCAGTATTTATGGAAATAATTCCGGTTAAAAGAAATTAGGACAAAGAAGGCAGCATGTCATATATTCCGGTTTCTGTAGCGTAGTACGCCTTCTGGTTCATCCCAATCGCCAAGCATGTTTGTTGTAAGTGTCCTCCTAAGATAATTTTCTCTCTGAAATAGCCTTCCTCAACCCCTGAATACACGTAATAGTTGATCCTCTTCCTTTCCTTCTTTCTTCTGGTGTCCATTCTTTTACCCTACTTAGTGATCTTTTCTCGCATATTCTTTTCTAGTGGATGCACCATATGAGTTGTTGTTTTTGTATATCCAGTATGATTGTGTGTTCTATACATGTGCATTGAAGTCTGATGGCTTCATTCTGTAGATATTCTATAAGTGAAGTTCTCGCTGATCTCCTCCAAAAATCATTTTCTGCCCCCAACAATCCACTCCTTGACTACTGTGTGCGTTGCCACAACTCGGATCCATAATTATTGGTTTGAAATTGCATTATATATTCGCGTTCTCACTTCTGGTCGATTTTTTTTTGACACAGTGTTGAAGTCAAGGCTTCAATCACTTTCTTTCCTTTAGCTATTCTATCCTTGATGAATTAATCAATTCTTCCTGATGTTGTCTATTTGATGATTATCCACGGTGATTGTTAAATTCTTCTTCACTTTCTTTCTTATGTTTAGATGTTATCCATCTTTCTTTCCTCGTCGGTGGTATAGGTTCACCATTAAGATGTCTGTTAATTAACTCTGTCAGTATTGGAAATAGCTTCTCGGTTCCATTTTCAATTAGCTCTGCTGGTATACCTTCTGAACCAGCTGCATTTCCATTTTAAAGCTTATTCATGGATAGTAATGTGTCCTCAACGTTAATGTGTACAGATTCCTCTTGGATTTGTGCATAATTTTCATGTAGATTTATATCTATGAATTCTGGTCTATGTTCTACTAGCCGTTCCTTGTAGCGTTCTTACCATTTGGTTTCAGTGTTCTTGTTAATTTTTACTCCTTCTTATTCGTTTCATAAATTTCCAAGATTGCCTTGATTTTTTTCCATCAACGGTCTATCTCCTCATTTTCCCACTTCAGTTCTTAGCTTTTATTAAAGTTTTCTTGAAGTGTGTTAAAGCCTCCCTATACATATCCCTATCTCCTTGATCTTCTGTTTGTAGCATTTTTTGATAAAGTTTCTGTTTTTGTTCTTTCATTTTTCGTAAGTGATGATTTCACCTCTAATTTGTAGATGAGCTCTGTTTTTCTTCAACGCCTAGGGCCTCTTTCGCTGCTTGGTGTATAATGAATCATAATTTCATAAAGTTTGATTGTTTGTTTGATTGTGTATTCATAGGGTAGTTTTTGATCCAGTCTAAATTTGTATAACGTTGGGATACTTTCATTTTCCAGACTTTCAAGGGTTCATTGTACAGTTTGAATGTTATTCTGGTTTTCTTCTTGTTGATTTGTTCCATACTCCCATACGATGTGGGATATCAATATTACCTCTCAAGAGGTGGTCACTGCCACAATCTGCACCCCTGTAAACCCATCCATTCTGAACTTTCCATTTTGAAATTTGCTTAATATCAAGTCAATTGTAGACTTTAGGTTTCTAGATTGTTAAGTCCAGGTATGCTCTTATTATTTCATACATATTGAACTCTATGATATCTTCAAAATTTTCTTTTCCTTACAGATCTGACGTGCGCTCTGAAAGACATGAGGGTCACAATTCCTCAAGCTGCAAGGATTATGGACACAGTTTCACTTCAATGCTTTTACGATTTGGAGGGAGAGCCTCTGTACACGGTTAAATGGTACAAAGGTTCCAAGGAGTTCTTCCGGTTCATCCCCAAGGAATTGCCGAACACTCAAGTGTTTCCCCTTCCAGGAATCGATGTTGATGTAAGTGTTTTTAGATTCTTTATTTACGATAATAAGTCTTCGAAATGGAGCGAGCAAAATATTCTTTCCACTCTGCCATCTTACATTGAAATCTTGAAATTTAAGTCGAATTTATACATTTCAATTCTAATTTTATTATTACAAAATTGTTGTGCTGGATCCTTTACCAGGAAATTGGCAAAATCTTGCTCTTTTCGCTCTGGATTCTGAAATCGACAAACCGAATGGGTACTTCATTTATTCATATAAAATCTGTTTCGTTTTCAGTTGAGCAAGTCGAATCAGAACGAGGTGGTGCTGAGGCACGTACAACCTGAAGTAACCGGAAAATACAAGTGTGAAGTTTCCTCCGACGCTCCGAATTTCTACACCTTATATGTTTCAGGATATCTATACGTGATAGGTGAGTACAAATGAATAATGTATGAATAACCGCAGACATCCGTACCTTTGAATTTTGATTCGCTGTAGAGAGCATCAATACTACATCGAAATTCCAGTCACCAGAATGTTTTGATACAACAAGTTTACACCAGATATAGAAGTAAAATATTAATATGATTCCACATGAACAAGAAGATAAGCATAATAATCTATAATAAGAATTCAACATATCACATCTACGGTATCTATTGTGCTGTAGAAAAACCACTAGAATTCTGAAATGGACAACATTGCATGTATAAATGAGGAGTTGTCATACACCCTCTAAGAGGAGTGAAATGGCATTGACTTTTATGCCAGCACTGGATGGACTTCGCTTGTTGAGCACCTTATTTTTTTATTATATAAATTATATTTTTAATGTATTTTGAGGTCAATGATTGTTTTTGATACGTTTCTTCATCTTTCATCCACTACTAGAAAAAATGTTTTCGCTAACTTTTCAAAAACATCAATAACTTCCACTTAGTATGTCATTGACCTATTATAAGAATACATGAAAAAGCAATTGGAGAACAAGTTATGTACAGGTTGGGCAAAACTTTACCGACTGTCTATGATGCTACGCTATTGTATCGGACACACTTCTTTCAATTGAGCTTTACCCTGCCACCGTTCATGTCATCACTATGCCATTCCTCTTCAACAAACCATGATTATCTGAACCACCAGTAATAATCCAATATTTCCGAAAAAATTCAGGGCCACAACCGTAAACCCAAAAGGGACGAACTTTTACCCAGCGTCATCGTCTAGCTAGACCGAACTCAAACCTCTAATTGGAACTTCCACGATCCATCGAAGTGTTCAAAGTCTTCTATCTGAATTTTGCAAGGCTCAACTTCGCCCCATCTTAGGCCCTGCAAATTGACCACACTAAAAGTTCCTCTCCACTCTCTAAATCGTTCTCGAAAAAGTTTCGCGCAGGCAAAAACTTCTCAATTTTAATTACGACTACAGCATCTCATCATCGCGGGAATTTAGCATAACCCAGTCGACTCGCATTCTCCAGAGCTCGGTTATTTCAGAACTTCCTCGAAGAATCTCGAGTCGACATAACCTTTACCTGATGGCGAATCCGGCTGCCGTTCTATCAAGAGGTACATTTTTAGGCGGATGTTGTCTCCGCAGGAGGCTCTCATTGATCCAGAGCTAGGTTCATTCGGAATGAATAGAAGTAGGAAGAAAAACGGGGAAATGAGAGGGCTTATCGCTTCATTTCCAGGACTGAACTGCAGTCGGTCTCTTTACATTCTATTTGTTCTGTCAAGTCCATCTCTTTTCAAGATTCTCGAGTTCCATCAATGGGTTCAGCTGAAAATTTAATTATTCAAATCAACGAGACCAAAACGTCAGAAATATGAAATTTTTTCAGCAAACATTAAGCCATGGAAAAGAATTATGATAACCGAATAAACGTTCAGAAAATGCAAACATGACAACTTCGTCGTGAGTAGAAAATGGATGGTCTCCTAGAGCAAATTTCACAATCCAAAAAATAATTGATGAAAGAAGATTACTTCCCTTTGATTTGCGAGATAAAAAACAGTTTTTTTCAAGATTTGTTAACACCTGGTTAGAAAGACTCTTACTTTCAACTATCAAGAAGCTTAGTAGATACGATGACCAATTACACTGCGCAAAAAAGTTAACGCACATTCTGAAAATCTCAATTTTAATGAAAGTTAACTCTACATTGACTTTATAACTCATTTTTTATGTTCTCTCGGGAAGGTTCTGAACGAAACAAGAAAATTCAGGATTTCACCGAATCTTCTGTGAAAGAAGAGAAATGAACAATTTTTAAAATACTGAAATGCTGATAAGTGATTTAATACTTGGTATTTCCACCCCTTGCGTTAATTACAGCTCGGCAACTACGGTTCATACTCAAAATGTTTTGATCTAATCCTTCCCAGATTTCTCCGAGTTGGATTCCTAAGTCATTAAGAGTAGCTGGATGATTTTCTGAACTTCTCAGCCTTCTATTGAGGTTGTCCCAAACCTGCTCAATCGGATTGAGATCTGGACTTCTTGCTGGCCATTCCATTCCAGAGACTTCAACCTCTTCTAGGTACTCCTGAACGATGCGCGCACGATGGGGTCTGGCATTATCGTCCATAAAAATGAAATATTCACCAATGTATGGGGCAAATGGCACTACATGCTCTTCAAGAATGTTCCTTATATACTTATCAGCATTCATAGCTCCATTATCAACGACCACTAGGTTTGTGCGAGCAGTCAAAGATATTCCACCCACTACCATAATCGATCCTCCCCCAAAACCAGTAGTATTCAGGAAATTGCACTGAGCATATCTTTCATGTGGACGTCTGTATACAAGGGAACGTCGATCACAATGGTAGAGGCAGAATCTAGACTCATCTGTGAAGAGAACTCTTTCCCAATCGGCCTCTTCCCAATGGATATGCTCTCTCGCAAAATCCAAACGCGCCCTTCGAAGGGCTGGGGTGAGAGCTGGGCCTCTTTCCGCGACACGAGGCCTTAAATCACATTCTCTGAGGCGATTTCTTATTGTCTGAGTGCTAATTTGCACCTCATGAGTTTGCTCAAGCTGAATTTGAAGGAGGCGAGCGGTTGCAAACCGTTGTCTCAACGAAGAAACTCTCAAGTAACGTTCTTGAATGGCAGTTATTACCCGTGGTCTACCCTGTCCTGGTCTTCGGACATTCATACCTGTCTCCCTGAATCGCTGCAACATTCTGGACACACTTGTATGGGAAACTCAAAACCTTTCTGCAAATCTTGTGTATGTCCACCCTTCTTCTCGCAAAACTACCGCTTGGGCACATTCCTCTTGGGTCAAATTGCGTGTTTCGCGTTGCATAGCGATCGAGTGTAGAAAATCAAACGAAAGAAAAACTATTGATCACTAGAATCGATCGAGAACAACTGATTTTAGAATGGAGCCAATACATTCAAAATCTGATAATATCATCTTTTTTTATTGCTGCTGGGAAAAAACATCTGTATTGAAGAAAATCGTTGAAAGTGGATAACATATGCATGCATAATTCTGATAAAAATAATTATCATTGAGAACAACACAGTTGTAGAATAAATTTGAGATTTTCATAATGTGCGTTAATTTTTTTGCGCAGTGTATTTTTTGAAGAAATAAGAAACCGAAGTAGAACAATTCTGGCCGAATATTCCAGGCTTGATAGTTTCAGTTACTTCGGAGAATCAATACAGCAGGATCTAAAAGAATCTTCATCATCATAGTAAGGATATGCTACACCTACTCACTGGCTTCCTCAAGGAGCACTGCCGTCTCGAGAAACGCCTGATGAGGATAGATCTAGCAGAAATTGGCAGGTAAGGATTGTGTGAGAAGGAGAAAGAAATTCCGGAACATCTTGTTCAAGAATGCTTTGAACGTGAATCCTAAAGGAGCAAGGACGTAGCCTTATAGAAGCCTACCCTGTTCGTTGGAACTGCAGGGCGACCTCTAGATGGCGCAGTGGAGAGAACCCTTCTGATGGAGGCACAGTGAACCGAAGATTGAGTGTAGTGTAGCCTTTAGAACACTCCACAAACCATAAAGCAACCAGCAAGACGAAATGAATAAAAATGAAATGAGGAAACTTATAAGTTATAGGTGAAATCCTGATAACTTTAATGAAACATACATTTTTCGTATGAGACGTTAAAAATCTCTTGGTTGACGTGAAATAATTGAAGAATGTCGTTTTGTGAACGAGATATCCCTCTATGACAGATCTTGAAAAATCAATCTCGAAAGAGTTTCAAGAAATAATCAAATCTCCGCCGATTTCACGCCTAAGAAAATGCGATGAAGGGGATGTTGACAAGGAGGTGAAATATATAAATTTTCGATGAATAATGGCGCGGAGTAGAGAGGCTGTTCACCAAATCCTCACGCTCTCCGGGACAGCCATTCTATCGAAATTATCATAAAATATTCACTGAAGGGAACTGTATTATATGAAAGGAATGAATTACAGTGGCGCCACGTTTCTATAAATCATTGTTTTCCGAGTTACGTAACGTTATGAAGCAGATGGGAGTGTACTGAAGGGAACTGGTCAAAGCCGAAGGAAATCTTTCTTATTTTTTCAGATATTCATTCAGTTAACTCAGATTCACCCAATTCTTCGTAGAGTAAACCGAAAAGCTCAAGTTCTGATACGTACAGTTTTATCCCAAAAGAAAAACTCACAGCTGACACAATTGGTTCAAAAAAACAGTTTTATAATGAGCTTATGCAGAGTAACTAAGAACTAATAACTAAAGAAGAGAGACCAATTGAATTGGCAGATGGCGAGCACATGTTGGTCATCTGCCCATGAGATTGGCCCCTTCCTTAGTTATTAGTTCTCAGCTACTCTCACCATAAGTGGAAAAGGGTAATGGAAGAAGATATTGCAATTAAATAGGTACTCCTACCTTTTTCTACCTGATACATAAGCAACTGTCGAAACAATTTTGCAATTTGACTTCTCCGTTTGTTAGAACGCCCATAACAAGTTGACTCTACTATGGGTACCAGGGCATTGTGGTGTTGAAGGAAATGAGAAAGCCGATAAATTGCAAAAAGGGCATCAAGGTTAACACCTTCTGGACCTGAGCCTTTCTGTGGACTTGAAAAATACCAATAGAAGGCAGCGGTCCAACAATGGGTGTTGAACAACAGAATAACCCTCTAGAGAAACACTCTTGGACTTACTCAGTCAAAGAAATTCGTGATGATTTGTAGGCTCTATGGATCAGAAGCAGAAACAGCTGAACACATGGTAAGCAAGTTTCAAGAGGTGGCGAACCTAAGAACCACTCATATGGGAAAACCTGTCCTGGATACTCACGAAATAACGGCTAAGGCCCCTAAGGATGTTGTCGGTTTTATCAACATCATTGACGACCTCCTTGGGTTCCTGTGAATGAGTAGAGATCAAAAAATCTACATGGTCGTAGTTCCCGAAAGTCTAATCGAGCCACAACAACCCCGCATCAAATAATAATAGGGTGCCCATATCATACATTCAGAGGGCGCCTAACGAGACCTATACAGAAGAGTGCGACACCTGTAGTTTGGTAGGCGAATGTAATGCAGGCAGCCTGCAAAATTCTATAATATGATCCAAAGCGCCCTCTCCTGAACCGACGAAGTGAAAAGGAACACCTCTGTTATGCTTCCCCACACCAAAACTAATACCTTTCATCTACTCGCGAATAGCCGAATTGGGTCGAAATAGTAACGACTTCTGAAAGCAGCCATTTTCCAAGAATGATGGTCTCTTTGTTCGGAACAACTGGAGACATTAATTTAAGAAACTCATTTTTGTCAACCGAAAAAGCACTCAGACTAGCGATAAAGATATTTATGGAATGCCGACAATAATGGGAAACAGGACATCAACATCGTTCATGTATAACCCATTTTTCTGGAAACGGCCAATACAAATGCATTCAACGATTTTTATCGAGGATTAAAAACTGGTTTTCACACTCACGAAGGGCCTCGAAGAAATATTATTATGGCTCATTCATGTCAAATCATATATGAGAAGGCAATATGCGAGGTTAATATTCCAATTCATCATGAATTTAGATTCCCTTAATTATGATGAACTCCACTGCTACTGAAAGGCAAAAAATACCTTCGTTATCTTACCATTAATTAACCAAGGCTCAGCGAATGACCTAGATGTGATTCTTCATTTTGAAACACGGGTTTTGAAAAATAAAAGTAGTAGTAATAGTAGTAAACTTTATTGAAACAATGTTTCAAAGGGCTAACGGCCTAGGTTTTCCAGCCAATAATAATATGATGACAATTAATCAATTAGTCCTGGACCATTGTAAACAATGACTGTTCATTCGTCATGCATCACCAGCATCCTTTGCCCGTTCCGTACTCAAAAATTTTTGAAATCGCATTGAAATTTCTGGGCTGATAACTCCGCCTTGAATATTTTTTCCATTAAGAATCTGGCGAACGTGCAATTCGATTTCTATAGGCCATAATCGTAAGAATTCTAAGTAAGTATCGCCTGAAACAACTGCTTTTAATCAGCAGTCAAAACAACAATATAATTCATAATTTCAATTGGAGGGGCTTTTATAGAGCTTTTGTTTGCGGTTTTGTCAGAGTCAACCAATAAATTCCGGATTAGTTCAGCTAATACACTCACTCGATATTTGTATAATGAATGAAAACTATACAATACTTTGGAAAATAAACACTCAAATGTATATCCTGAATTCAATTAACCGGGGAATCATATTGACATCGTGTCATATAATGTAACATTAAACATAATATGAACCAAACTTCCGAATGTAGAATAACGATTCGAAGTTCGATATTTACCGGCAATTTGATAGGATATCGAATTGAAATTCAATTTTAATACTTAATGGGGTAGATAGTGTATTTTACCCAGTTTGGAAAAAGCTAGTTGGATTCGAAATGTTATCAATTCGGAATAAATCCGTTTCATTTTAGTCAACATCGAGTTGATTATTTTGCGATTTGTTTACGTTCAACTCTTTGATCCTAAAATTGGCTGGTATGGACATCGGACATGTTCCAATCCGATTTTTAATTCTTATTTGAAAGTCTAATTATACAGGGTGAGGAAAATTTTCAGAACGGTCGTTTAGAAGATTAATTTTTTTCTAGTTTCAAGCTGTGGCTTCGACTGACTTAAGCCAATTCTTTCCCCAATATCCCTATATTATTTGTTCGTTAGGCACATTGAAGGGGACATTATGTTTCTCATAGCTTTTCAGTGTTCTCGACAAGATTACACGTTGTATTTGTCATAGTTTTCCTATATTCTTGTTGTTTTTAATATACTGAGCTACGGATTTTAGAAGAAAAGTATTAACCAAAGGTTTCAGTTCCATAATGTGGAATATCCAACCATAAAATCCGCGCATTGCAAACATGGAACATACTGAAATTTTTAGCGGTGTCGTAAAAAGAAAATATAACTCGCATCAATCATGTCGACTGAACATTAATCGACTTTGTATTACGACGTTAAGATGGATCTGTTTACGTTTCTTCGAAGGCCCGAACACAAACAGGAGTAGGAACGAAAAAATAAGGGACGGAGCAGAGCTGAATGGTTATTTGCCACCATTGATGGCATAAATATCGTGAGTTATGATATCTTCGAGTTGGTTGATCGATTCGCTGTTCGAGAGTTTGCCAATTGAGATGAATGGTCCACGTATTTTTGCTGATTCATTGGTGCGAGACGAAGGTGCTTTCGTTTTAGGCACTGAGCTGTTATTTCGTGCGTTTCAATTCATTTGGAGAAAGCAGAAAAGCTCACACCTATTAAAATTGCTAATTTCGATGCTTAAGGAATGAGAAGTTTCTGATGAGACAGATTTTTAGCAATTAAGTCATAAATTTTTGTTTTCGAAAAAAAGATCGATGTTTCCTTAGCATTAGTCGAAAACAATTGTTTCCAATTAGTCCTCTGTAGTTGAAACATCTCGAACATTCTAACTGTACACGTTGAGTCGAACATGACAAAATCGAGCAGAGGATTATTGAAAGAGGATGTAATACCTTTCGTGAAATGAACGAACCGAGAATATACGCTATTTAAACAGCGAAAATATGGTACTTCTAGCAAAAGCTCAAATTATGAAATGAATGAATGAAAATGTGCTAAATGCAAAATGAATATTTGTCAGTAATGTATGAGTCCAAGTTTATATAAGAGAAAGATAGGAAACGCCCTCATATTTTCATTACTAAAGACCGTCTACATTTTGGCCTATATTTGCAACATTTGGCAATATGTCGCTGAAAACGGAGTGTCAAGACAGAAAAATTCAGGTGGTAGGATTCATTTCACGCAAAAACGCCCAATTGAGAAATATGCACATTGGCCAATCATTTTTATTGCCAAAGTTCGAGGCCTCAGTCATCACTTTATTTATTTGCAATCTGCAAATTTCCATATAGCGGATTATTCCATGGAAGATGAATTGACATATTATGTTACTGTCGATTTTAGGTGGCTTTCTGATAATGAAAGTAACACAAGATCAAGAGACGTATTATGATAGACTTCATTCACGATTTTTTCAACCTCGTAATTTTTAAAGTATTATTTATTTATTTATTTATTTATCTTAACGGACATGCCAATTTACGAATTATTATCATTATTATTATTAATTACAAACAGCAAAGCCAATTTTCCAATAAGATATACAATATTCCAAAAATTAACAAGAAAACAAACAAAAATGTTGAAATCTACAAAAAAAAAAAAAAAACATCATAGGAAAAACAACAAGAACAGTTGACAAGTTCAAATAGCTTCAAAATATCTTTTAAGACTAAAAATAGATATCTGAAAAAGATCAATCTCCGATGCATTTGCCCCTTTTATCGCTCGTGCAATCGGATTATTCATGGCATAATTAGTGGGGTTATATTCGATGTATAAGAGATCTCTATGTCTAAGGAATACATTTTTCGCATTAAGTTTTATCTTAGATACTAAGTATTCACAATCAATGTAATTATTGATTAGTTTATATACAAACATTACATCAAAATTATTCCTTCTTATAGATAGTGGTTTCATTGATAAAGACACGTGTAGGTGGTCGTAGTTTATTGAGGCCTTGGGAATACTCATTTTGTAAGCAACCCATCTTAAAAATTTTCGTTGCACGCGCTCAATATTATTTTTGTGTACTTCATAATAAGGAGACCAAACTACAGTTGAATATTCCAATATACTTCGGACATTCGCAAAATAAACACTTTTTAAGGCAGAGATATTATTAAAATCTTTAACTATATTATTATACACCCAACTGTTGTTGAAATGGTGTATTCTGATGAGTTTCACGAACTGTTTGAAATGAAGACTCATCTTTTAAAATACCCTCTATAGAGAAGTAGATTTTTTCTGGAAATTGACAGGGTTTCAAGTGTTGCATAGAACTGTGTGATATCCTATACTCCATTCACTTTTATTTTGGCCATGGAATAATTTTCTAAAATTTTTGTAACTAGAACGGAGTAAGGTTGGCACTCATGAAATGTCGTTGATGTCATAACGCCGTTGCCACAACTAATATCAATTAATATTACAAAAATGCCGTAAGTGATTGAAAAAGACAGAAGACAGGGCTTCAGGAAGTGCTATCTAGAATTCAGGTTCCCTGATTCGAACAGTATGTAACCCTGATATTCTAATATCTACAATATATCAGACGCTAGCGAACATATTCAACATAAGTTTCATATGTTTCACATAATGTTTCATCTGAATCTGACTTATATTTTAGCTGCATGTTTCCTTAATCAGAAAAATTGTGAATGAAGAGGATGATAAAGAATATCCTTCTATTGGGAGACCAAAAAAAGTGATGGATTTGAAATTTTTTTTATGGTGAACGAATGCGAAAAGTTACTACAGACTACAGGATTTTCGATGAACGTCATCGTAGAATAAGTTCCAGGAAATAATTTTTTTATTTTTCATTTGACTTGTCCTTTACATTGTAAATGTTTCAAGGAATCAATAAATATGTATATTAGGTACTATTATTTTTATATCGAAGTATTGAAAATAAACAGCCATAAATACAAGCCAGTTGTCCTGTTAATTGTTAATTCATGAAAAATTTCTGTTTAAAGATGTGCCTTAAAGCTTCTTTCAATTCTTTTGACTTCTATTGATGCAATATGATTTTGGTTTAACATTAACCCTATCACTGCATCATACGCATTTCAACTTTGGGTTGATTTTTTTGAAATCTACAACTGATGTAAAGTCTTCGGCCAACAAAGAAGATAACCAACATCAACTCTCCTCAAGCTACTACATATTATGTGTCAATATATGTAGTTCAATTCTCTTCCATAGCGCAAATAAATATATTTAAAAACTGATCTCTTGTATTTTCCATAACTAGATTTGACATGCCTTCAATCAGTTTGTATGAGCGGCAATTATGTTCGCAATATATTTTCCGAAGTTATTCGACATTGTGATAAAATACGTAATTACTGAGACTTTTTTACGTACAACGGACCACATAGCGCTGATTTAAAACCCAAAAATGTTTCGACAAGAGTCATAACCTCACATATTCTTACTATACAGAGTGGAATGTGTCAAATTTCCATGGCCAACCGAGTGCTAAAATAAAAGTGAATGGAGTATAGACAGAATTGGTATCGTTTAATTTTATTTTAACGTAACAAGATAACACACAATCTTTCATTCTGTTTTTTGCACCAAACAGGACTCTAGTTAGAACCATTATGTTTGTTCAATCTGAGTGAGGAAAATAGAACGTTGGCGAGCGGGCAATGCGTTGAGAGCCAGACGCATATATCAATTGGGAAAATTTGGCGTGAAAAACAAACTGATTGAAATTTATGGTGAAGTCTGGACAGCCCATCCATCAGGGTGGCTGCTACTCTACGGCGTGAGGAAGGGGATTAACATCTTTCGAGTCAGAGCGGATAGGAGAATTCGGCCTAATGGGGGTAAAGCCATAATTCGGTTGATACTTTGGGGTTGTCGAGGATGAATCGTTTGGATATTCGCGTGAGACGGGTTCTAGCAGAATCTTCTTGGTTCCGAAATGAACAACAGAGGGTGATTGTGATTCTGTGCATCGCTGAGAGAAGTAGGTTTTATTATTTGAGTGATTCAATTTTGCCTCCCACAACCTGGTGTCTTATCAATCTGTCAGGGCGACAGAGGGTCAACAGAGATTAAAACTGCATGTTATTAACCATTATATACCGAGTGAGGCATTGATTTGTACCTATGTATTTCAAGTATAGATTCTTGAGATCGAAACAAACACTTTTTTCATTACCATTATTTCAGATTCATCTTGGATAAGAAAGAAGACATTTTGAGTCTTCACAATGAGCTATACCACCCTTATAAAAACAAAATTCTTCCCAGAACAACAATCTAAATCTATAATGGGAATTCTCCTCAATTTGGGTTATCACTGCATATGCAAGTTTAAACTGAATAATTATGAGTTTCATTCATGATTTTTTCAAATTCATCGCAGAAAATGTTCAAAATTATCCTTCAAATATGGGGTTTTAAAATTTGAATCGTTTTGTGCGGAGTTAACGATTTGGCAACAGCGCATACAAGACAATGAAACGAACAATGTCCCATCAGCTTGTTTATAAAATAACATCTGTTGATCTACAGGCGCGTACTTACAGGCGAGCTTCAACTGCAACCGGCCATAAAAATCCCATAAAATTTTACGACCTTCCTCGTTCGTCGCAGACTTCATAGACAGCCATCTTTGTCTATCTCATCAAGATAATGCATTTGTTGTCCTTTATTATCAAGGCATATTTCAGTCGATGTTGCCAACTTGTGCAATCCACATAAAACGCTTTAAACTTTAACTTTGAGTTTTTAAGTGCTTAAAATAATTTTTTTAGGGAAACGGTTGAAATGGTTATTCCAAAATGTGACGTTTGAAAGATATTTCATAAAAAATACATCATTTTCGTCAGAGGGAGTATTCCCTATTCACACAAATCTGTGTAGTTTTCAAGCAGAGTTGCAGTCAGCCAAAGAACCCAATTATTCGAATATTATTTTTCGTTGAGGTCGATGAAAATATTTTCTAAGCGAAACTTACGCGTGAATGGATGCTACTGCATAATTTGAACTCAATTTAATCCGGGGCTGTTCAAATCATGCAATCACATGCACGGTCATCTTTTCGATACCATCCACCGTTATGTAATTAGGCAGCCGGGGGATGGTTTGGCATTTAGATTTCCATCAGACCGAAATTGTTGGCTTTAAAGCTCTGGCCTTTGGTCTGTTGCGTTTACTTTGTGGCCTCCAATGTGGTCCGTTACAGCATTTGCATAGAGCGATATTATCGTTTCCTTTAGCCAGACTTGGTGGAATAGACACTGTTGGAATCCAAACCGAAAATACCTATATCATATAGTCTTGATTCGAAACCATTTCGAAATTATTTATTGATCAGAAATGCTTTTTATGTCCCAGATTTTCCATTCGATGAACAGGATGGGCAAAATTCGATGGAATTGAATGGTAGCTCTGTAACCGTGAGAGCTAGGGAAAAATAGTTGCCTTATTTTCCACCTCAATTTTCAAGAGATTGTTAATGGCCCAAAACCCCATCCCTCTATCTACTTTTGTTCTAGTTATAAGTAAAAACTGATTTTTCGGCTCTTCGTACTGGTGCCCCTATGTCGTAAAGTATCAGTGATTTCGAAAAACAAACATAACATTCTATAGACACTTTTTCCTGTAGAATGCATTGGCGTAGTCAAAGATTTTTTTCAATCCGTCACTTCAGAGATATAGTGATAACTTTCATTTTTTTAAATATAAACCCTGTGTTTTTTATTCAGAATATATAACATACGTTGTGTCTCCGATTGTTCTTTCAATAAAAAAACTCAAAAACTAGTTCGGTCTAGTTGGCAGGTCATTTCATTGATAATATGATAATGAACTTTATTCTCCTAAATTTAGTCAGGTTATTAAATGATGCTTTGCCTTTAGTGGATTTTAGTGAATGGTTTATTATTCAGATATTAAAATTGTAACAACCTTGTAGAGTTCAAAGAATAAACCTCATTATTATTACTAATATGAGAGACTTTGAATATCACTTGCATTCCGGATATTTGAAAAGATGAAAAATTTTCCAATATGGAATGATTCGCTTTCAGGAAATCTTATAAACCTGGGTTTGACTGAGTATGTTCCGAAACATTTTCAACTAGTAGATAATCTAAGTACAAGTACCCCAACTTCTTCAAACACCTTCACAAATGAGGCTGTGCCACTACTAGTAGAGGTGAATTGGTCAATATGAAGTAGTCATGGAAATTCTCATAATTTCCTCATTTCTCAAGTATATTCTCGAATATCGGGAATGAAAGTGATCTTCAGAATCTCTCATAACCTGGCACAACCTAAAAGCATAAAGTTCATTATCATATTAGGTCCTTTCGTTTGCATAAAAAGTGTAGCACTTTTCTACACTCGATATTAGTATTCGTTTCCTGATTGAATTTACACCAGTGTAGAGGTGGTGTAGTTTATCTACATCTCCTTTTGACTATGTGTAGATAAACTGCACTTTCTCTACACTGGTGTAAATCAAATCGATTGTAGAAAAGTGCTAGACTTTTTGTGCAAACGAAAGAACCTATTATCAATCAATGAAAATGTCCTGCCAACTTGACCGAATTGGTTCTTGAGTTTTTTCATTGGAAGAGCAATTAGAAAAGAAAATTCGGGATTTACACGAGCGTGTCCGATTAAAATAAGGAGACAATCATCAAAAATCAGATCTGTTTATTGGGGGATTTGTCTAGAATAGTAAAAAACAAACGATACTTGTACAGGCAAATTTCGATGTTTTAGCACTACAGCTTTTAAACCAGAGGAGATGAACAAAATCTTATCCTATTCTCGATCTCTTTTTCTGAGAAACTTACAATAGTACTAGCCACTTTCTTTTGTTTTCGATATATACGCAAAAATTGGAAAAAAGTTGAAACAATAAAAATACTCAGAAAAATGTTTTTTGACCATTTTCTATTATCTATATTGATACAAACCATATAATATTATATATGTATTTTGAAATCAGTAAAGATTAAGCTTTCAAAAAGTTGCACAGAAATCTAATGTTTCCATTTAAAAAAACATAACCTTGTGTCATAGCTTCGTAATTAAAAATCCTGCTGAAAAAGCGGGCACCCCACTGGATTCTTCGTTAAAAAGTGCTTGTATAATGTTTTAATTTCAGAGCTCTCTCATCAGTATTAGCGGAGATATAAATTTATTTCGATATCTCCATTTTTCCAATTTTTGCTTATAACTTGAAAACAAAAGAAAGTGGCCAAAAATGACTAAGACTATTATTAGTTCCTCAGAAAAAGAAAAAGAGAATGGGGTAGATTTTGTCTATCTCCTTTGGTTTAAAAACTGTAGTGCTAAAACATCGAAATTTGCCACCCTGTACTCGAGCTTGCCAGATTAAGATAAATGTAGTTAATTACATGTTGTAATGTATACATTCTCTAAATCTGACAAAATCAAGCTTGACATAAATGTAGTCTTTTGAGAAGTAGCGTTCTTTGGGTTCAATTAACATATCCTGTGAAAATCTGCTTTCGTTTTGATACTTTCGAATATGCAAATGTATGTCAGTGGTGGACACCCTCGATTCCTCAGGTCAACCACACAAAGGTCAATCTTGTTTGCCCTCCACCCTCGCCCAGTTCGCCAAGAAAGTGTAGCACGCCCCCGGGGCATATCTAACTCCATAAACGGCTCTCCCCCAGGAGTCCCTAACGTTTAATTCGCGGGAAACGTTGAAGATCAAGGAAATTATAATCATTCGACCGAACAGCCGACGGCATGAATTCGAGAGCTGGCAGGGTCCAAAGAGTTACCTTTCCGAGGATTGCCCGAAAAATTGCTTTGAGGTTGTTGCGGAGTTGATTTGCGCGGTTGAGCGGTCAAAAGAGATTTCGCGAGTTTACAATTTGGGCGCACTTCAGCCTCTACAATACCAAAAATAAGCACTTCAGTCAACGAAATTTCGGCAATTTCAACAGGGGCGAAACAAATAAAGAAGGATCTTTTGAAAATTAGTTATTGTAGAGAAGTATCTTGTTATTCCATTCATTAATTCTCCCCAAGCGAAACATCAGTACCTAGCGGCTTATTATCTCACTGGGGAACAAAAGAAGAAAAGATGATACAAGAGTCCAGTAGATCCACCTTATTGCTAGATAAATACTTACATATTTTCGGAAAATGCATCTCAATGAATTGCCACATATTACTCCATTCACTTTTATTTTAGCAGTCGGTTGGCCATGGATATTTGACACATTTCATTCTGTAAAGTACGAAAATGTGGGGTTATGACGTTTGTCAAAACATTTTTGGGTTTTAAATCAACTCTATGTTGCCCTTTCTACGTGAAAGTTTCTGTTATTACGTACTTTATCACAATGTCGAATCTCTTCGGAAAATATGTGACGAACATAACTGATGTTTATACAAACTGATTGAAGGCATACCCAATCCAGTTATTTGCATGGAAAATACAAGAGATCAGTATAATATCCATAGAAATTATAACTTACAATGGAAGCGGTAAAGGAAAGAGAAACGTGTTGCCTAGAGAAAGATAGAGCTAGTAGTGGCAAAAAGCTCGATAAAAGCGTTGTTTACGAGTATTTAGTTTGCTGTTGTTGTGCTTTTTGTGCGATTTTTCCGAGTGTTTTGAAATAAAAGTGTTTAAATAACACAAATGCATAATGGTTAAATCTTGTGCAGCCATAAACTGTACAAACTGGCGGTAAAAAGAAAAAATTTCATTTCATTGAAGGGGACTATTTCATGTGCATGTCAATAAAAATTTAAAAGTAGGATCAGTGCCGTCAGTATTTAACTTCCCTGGTATAACCCAAAAGAAAACTTTTAAAACCGCACAGCTCGCGTTGGAGGCCCTATGTTTATATGAACTTTTTGCCTAAACATTCCCAAGGGAATAAACCCCTAAACTTATTGTATTGAATTCTGAAACACTCTGTATTCATTTAAATTCATTAAATAAACCATTACTGCGATCGCAATAGGATTTATATTTTTCTTCCCTCGAAGTTCCTTGAATTTTCATATTCATGAATTTTTGTAGCTATAAAAACAAATAATCATTCAGGCAATGCATACCCCCAATATTTTCCGTTTGCTCCTAGAATTGTCATGAAAAAGGCACAAATAACAGAATTTCCACACTCATTCAATGCTTTTTAAATGGAATTTGAGGGCTTTTTGCCACTATTAGCTCTATCTCTCTCGGCAACACATTCATCCATAGCTCGAATATGAGAGGGCTCATCCATGTTAGGTTAGTATATCTATGATAATATCATAATATGCACTAGCTTGTGGAAAGTTAATGTTCGTTATCTTCTTTGGCTGAAGTTGGAATACGTTACATCAGTTGTAGATTTCAAAAATATTAACCCGAAGATGAAATGCATATGTTGCAGTGGTTGGAAATAGGTATCGCCCAAAGAAATTGACAGATAATTACAAGAATGTCAAATTCTTCAACAAAAATCATCCTGCCTCAGTATAAATAAAAGGACTTAAAGGAAGTTTCAATCAAGATGAACTTCACCTTCGAACAAAAATTTCACATGAATAAACAATTAGCAGGACAACTGGCGCGTATTTGTGGCTGTGCATCTTAATGCATTGATATAATAATAATAATAAGGTATTTATTGGTACCTTAAGACATTTACAATGTATAGGACAAGTCAAATGAAAAATAGAAAAATCTATTTTCGGGAACTTATTCTACGATGACATTCATCGAAAATCCTGTAATAAACTTTTCGCATTAATCCACTCAAACATAAAATTCTCAAATGCCACCACTTTTTTGGGTCTCACAATAGAAGGAAATTCTTTGTCATCCTCTTCATTCACAATCTTTCTGATTGTGGAAATGTTCAGCTGAAATATAAGTCGTTTAGATTCAGATGAAACATTATATAAATTCTCTTACATTGAATATGTTCGCTACCGTCTGACCGTATTGTGAATTTTAGAATATCAGGGTTACCTACCATTTGAATGAGCGCACCAGATTTCTAAATAGCAATTCCTGAAACCCTGTCTATTTTTTCAATCACTTTCGGTCTTTTCGTTATAAAAAATTGATATAAGTTGTGGCAACGGCGTTATGACATTAACGACATTTCATGAGTGCCAACCCTACTCCGTTCTAGTTACAAAAACTTATTGAGAAAATTATTCCATGGCCAACCGACTGCTAAAATAAATGTGAATGCAGTATATGTACATTAAGTCAGTAAAGCCGAATCACAAAAAAAAAGACAATAACTGTCATTTGCTGTTGTCAAATTAATTCTTTACGAAATCTGCTAGATTTCACGAGTGAATTATTTTTCTTAGTAACTTATTGGTTTACTAGACCGGCTTACACAGTTATTTTGGTAAACTTATCCATTGGATGAGTTATGATTAGGCTGTTTAGCTGTCAACTTGCAGAAGTTTCACAAGTGACGTTCAAGGAAAATTATATTGAGAATTTTGTGATCTGCAGTTCTATAGCACATGGGTTGAAACCGTTTCAGAAAGCAAGGAAAAATCACATTCGTTAGAAAAAAAAGATGTGATGTTGATCAGCCTGAAACTGGAATCCAGAATGCGCCAACAGGTTCGGCTTCATCAGATGCATTTCCGAATGTCGCCAACGTTATCGCACAGGTTAAAACAGGATCGGTCAGCCTGAAAACTTCCCATTTTTCGGGATCCGCGTCCTCTGCCGGACAAAGTTCGGACGGAACCGGGATATGTGGTGCATGAAATGGAAATTCAAAGGCATTCAACTTTGGCAAATTGGGAAATCGTGTAAAGTTATTTCCAATCCTCTCCCGGACCACCCGGCTCGGAAATTATTGTCGGCAAAAAGTTTCGGCATCGATCTGAACGAGGACGTCGATTCCGCAGTTACGATCCCCCGGGAATTTTTCCATATTCCAATTTAAGAGCGGAATGATATCGGCGGAATTTCATTTCGAGTTAATCTTTAACTTTTCATGAGGTCGGTACTCGGCGTTTGGGTGTATTATCCCGACAACTTTTCCGCCCCTGCAGTCTGCGTTTTAACGGCGACATTTTTCATGGAAAACGTGCGGCGTTCCCTTTGAAGTTGCCAAATTTGAGGCGACACCTGAGGTTGATAGTGATTGAAGGGGAAATGTTATTTATTGCAAGGGGAAATAATACGAGGATATGTTGAAAACTTCTTAGCCTATAATATAACCAAACAAAATTTCAATGTCAAAATATTTTATTACTCAACATATTCTCCTCTCAATTGAATACATTTATTACAGCGAACCTGCAACGTCTCCAGATCTTTCAAAAAAAATGTTTCCTCTCGCTCTGCAAACCAGACCTCCACAGCTTTAATTACCTTCTCGTTAAAAGGAAATTTACTGCCTTTTAAACTTTTTCACAGTTGAGAAAAAAGATGATAAGCGGATGGAGCCAAATCTGGTGTTCTAGTAATTCAAACCCTAAATCACGAATTTTTTGCATGGCAACATAAGATTTGTGTGCAAGGGCGTTGTCCTGCAAAAACAAAACACCTTTGGATAGCTCTCCGCGTCTATTCCCTTTAATTTCTTCCTGTGGAGTGATCAGTAATGTCGAATAGTAATCTCCGGTTATTGTTCTACCCTTATCCAAAAAATCAATCATGATTACTCCACGACAATCCCAAAATACTGAAGCAAGAACTTTTCCAGCAGATTTTTGGATACGAAACTTCTTAGGTCTTGGAGAACCGAATGTCGCCATTCCATCAATTGTTGCTTCGTTTCTGGATCGTAGAAATGTACCCAAGTCTCATCCGTAGTAACAATCCGCACAATACGTAACAATACATCGTTTTTCAATCGAGCATAGATTCAACGCGATGCTTCTACTCTTGCACGCTTTTGGTCAACATTCAAACATTTGGGGATCCATTTTGCAACAATTTTTCTCATGTCCAAATTGACGTGAACCATATGATGAACGCGTTAGTATGAAATATTCAGTGCTTCAGATGTCCGTTTTAACCCAATTCCAAGGTCTAATAAAATCATGTCAGGAACTGCATCGATATTTTTGGAGACTGACATAGAAACTGGCCTTCCAGATCGGTCATCACCTTCGATAGAAAATTTACCTCTTTTGAAGCTTGCAGTCTAATTTTTCACAGTAGCATACGAAGGACATTGATCACCAAGTGTATTAAGCATATTTTCGTAAATCTGCTCACCTCTTAACCCTTTTAAATACAGTTACGTGATGATGGCTCGATACTCCAATTTTTCGATTTTCACAATTTTGGTGGACATCTTCTTTCTTTTTATTTATTGCTCAACTCTGGCTTACTTTTTTGACCTCCAACTTCCCACTGACACTTCTAATGAGTTATTGTTCATTGCTATGATAACGGAATACTTTTTTCATGCATGGAACTGGTCTAGGCCAACTAGATATCAATACATCCTCGTACTTTTTGAATCTCCATTCACTAATCGGTATATAGAAATTTTAAAGTACCGAGTGGTTGAGGTAAGAGGGGAGAAAACAGTTGGTTGAGATGATCAGGAAATCCCTATCTGTGACCAAACCGCTTAATTTTGTGGTACGTGAAAGATGCCAAAAAAAAGACTAATAGATGAAGCGTGCCCATCAAATACTCTCGACCGAGAAGCCAGATCGGAAAAGTTTAAAGAAAGACCGGAAAAATTGCCGGTTTTGTCGTTCTCCAAAAGCAAATGTAAACAAATCTACTTCAGTTGACCCATAGACATAGAGACATGGACTGAGCAATGTCAGCATGAAAATGTCTTTTTTATAGAAAGAGAGAAATGATCGTCGGGCATTTACTTGTCTGTATTCTGTTCACATAGAGGTGAGTGTGGACCAATCAAAATTCTAGAAAAAGACAACTGCATTCACGACGTGCGTTTCTCTCTGTCACTTTTTTGACCGTATTTCATGCATAGATATAAAGGGAAGGCACCGTCCATGTCCATATGTCTATGAGTTGACCATATTGACAAAAGTGAGGTTAGCACGGATAACAGGCAAGGGTGGGTAGTGAAGTTTCAACTTATCGACAGCGAAGTGTTCTTGGCCTCAGAATTTATGAAATTCATTTCATTAGTGGAAGCTCCCACCAAAGTAGCATAGCACTGACATGGCACATACATGACGAAGGTGATGAAAAATTTTTAGATATGAACTGAGAATGACATATTTCACGCAAATGACACTATCTGAAAGTTTTGCATCGCCTTGTCATGTAATTTTTTAGAACTATACACCATCCCAAGTCACCTATTTCATTTGAGAGTTGAGAAATCAATAGGTTTTAACTTGTGTCCCAAGCTTCCCAAATCGGTGGGTGACTTGGGACGAGTATATTTTATTTTTTTCAAGATTTATATCCGAATTCTGAAGCATGGTATATATCCTAATCAATAGTCTGAGTCATTAAGCATATTGGAACCTCTTTTTCAGATAAAAATGAGTCATCGTTTTGAAAATACGAAGTTGAATTCAACAATCGTCCAAAGTCACCCGAATTAAATTGTTGAAAATGTCGGAATGAACTCTTCCTGTCTGGCTTTCATAGCCCACGCTGAATAAACTCAGATAGAAAAAAAATTATCAACTACAGCGTTGTAAGATTCATTCAGTATCAGAATGAATTTTTATCGATGTAATTGTAGAGTCTCATCAAGCACCGAATAGGGGATATTCCTTCTGACGAAATGATGTATTTTTTATGAAAAATCGTTGAAACATCACATTTTGAAATAACCATTTCAACCGTTTCCAAAAAAAAATATTTTAAGCACTTAAAAATGAAAAATAAAAATGGGTATTTAAAGTTTAAAGCGTTTTGTGAGAATTGCACAAGCTGGCAATATCGACTGAAATATGCCTTGATAATAAAGGACAACAAATGCATTATCTTGATGAGATAGACAAAGATGGCTGTCTATGAAGTCTGCGACGAACGAGGAAGGTCGTAAAATTTTATGGGATTTTTATGGCCGGTTGCAGTTGAAGCTCGCCAGTAAGTA
Organism: Coccinella septempunctata; assembly: GCF_907165205.1. Lineage (NCBI taxonomy): Eukaryota > Metazoa > Arthropoda > Insecta > Coleoptera > Coccinellidae > Coccinella > Coccinella septempunctata. The sequence goes on from NC_058196.1 coordinate 23,568,544, forward strand.
CGCGCCTGTAGATCAACAGCTGTTCTTTTATAAACAAGCTGATGGGACATTGTTCTCTTCATTGTCTTGTATGCGCTGTTGCCAAATCGTAAACTCCGCACAAAGCGATTCAAATTTTAAAACCCCATGTTTGAAGGATAATTTTGAGTATTTTCTGCGATGAATTTGAAAAAATCATGAATGAAACTCATAATTATTCAGTTTAAACTTGCATATGCAGTGATAACCCAAATTGAGGAGAATTCCCCATTAATTGTTTGCAATACTATTCGATTAACCATGGAGACTGAAAAATGAAGAATAACTCCACAACTTTCACCCTAATATTTTCCATTTGGTTTCAGACACGCCTGAGGAGGACCCCGTCATGTGGGTAGAAACAGACTTTCCCGAAATTGGATATTCCATACGTGGAAATTGCTCGACGCCGCCTAGCTACCCGCCAGCCAATATCACATGGCTGATTAATGGAAAGAAGGTAGGATCACCTGTGCACTCCACGAACTTTTATGAGACTTTTTGTCGATCCCATTTTCATAAGGCAGCCGCTTCGGGATTTTATATTGGACGGGAACGGGGGTTTACGGTCGGAATCATTACTGCGAGAGGGTGAATGATCACAATTTGTAGTTTATCGTTCTTATACAGTTTTTCAATATGGTAGAATGTTCCAAGATTGACATGTCGTAAACGGAGGACTTTTATGGGTAAATGAACGCCATTTTTTATACTCGCCACTTCAAAATGTAACAGTCTGAATTACTGAACAGTTTGCTAAACGCAACTTCAAATAAACTACTCTTAGGCCCGTATTAATAGTCACATCTCAAGTATTGAGAATGTCTTAAGTAGCGTCTTGAGACATCAGCCTGATTAATAAATTTGACTTGAGACTCTGTCAAGATGACGTCTCAATCGGCGATCTCACTTGAGCAGGCGCTTATTAATAAATGTGACTCAAGCACTCGAATGATCTCAAGATAGGTTTTGGGAACGTCAAATTTTGAGTATGGTCGAACCCTGACTCAAGATGATCTCGAAATGAAAGTTGGGTTAGTTTGCTTTGTGAACTGACAGTAATTTAATTGTCTTTTGTGCTTCCAAAAATTGGCATTATTAAGGTCAATATGGAATCCAAGGAAGATGTGGTCAACTACTACGACGAAATCGATTTCATGAAGTTTATCGCAACAGAAAATCAGACTTTTCAATTAATGTCCAAGCCATTGTTGGGCCTAATACAGAATTTTTGGGTATTGTAACAAGATGGGCAGGAAGCATGCACGACTCCAGGATCTTTCAAATGTCCAGAGGACTTCACATGAGGTACACACAACGTGTACTGGATGGGCGATCGAAAATCCTGCTTCGTCACATTTTATTGTGAGTCACAGTATTGAAAAATATCAAGCAAAAATAAAAATACTAATTTCTCTTTTCGTTTTGTAGTCTCAAGTATATCTCAAGACCATTACTCAAGACATTCATAAGTTGATTTTCAAGTCTCGTTTCTTGAGATAGTATCAAACTGACAATGACTTGATATGCGTTTATTAATAAGCCGTCATCTTGAGATGCTGTCACTATCTTGAGATAGTATCAACTGAGATAGGTCTTGAGACCCGTTTTGAGAACTGACTATTAATACGGGCCTTAGAGACAGAGTTTTCAGAGTTTTGGTTTTGATGCACCCAGTACATCTGAAAGTTGATTTGATGTCATAAGATTCTTTACTTGCAATCACCTTATAATGTGCAATGCTTTGATAGCAGCTTTACTATCAGAATGTATCACCATACCACATCCTTGATTAATTTCTTTCCAGGTTTATGTCAATATGTCATACATAAGCAATACCTACCTAATCCATGTACACTGTGCAAAAAAATTAATGCACATTCTAAAAATCTCAATTTTAATGAAAGTTAACTCTACATTGCCTTTATAACTTATTTTTTATGTTCTCTCGGGAAGGTTTTGAACGGAACAAGACACATTAAATGGAAGAAAAATTCAGGATTTCACCGAATCTTATGTGAAAGAAGAGAAATGAACAATTTTCAAAATACTTAAATGCTGATAAGTGATTTAATACTTGGTATTTCCACCCCTTGCGTTAATTACAGCTCGGCAACGACGGTTCATACTCAAAATGAGTGATCTTAAAATGTTCTGATCTAATCCTTCCCAGATTTCTCCGAGTTGGATTCCTAAGTCATTAAGAGTAGCTGGATGATTTTCTGAAATTCTCAGCCTTCTATTGAGGTTGTCTCAAACCTGCTCAATCGGATTGAGATCTGGACTTCTTGCTGGCCATTCCATTCGAGAGACTTCAACCTCTTCAAGGTACTCCTGAACGATGTGCGCACGATGGGGTCTGGCATTATCGTCCATAAAAATGAAATTTTCACCAATGTATGGGGCAAATGGCACTACATGCTCTTCAAGAATGTTCCTTATATACTTATCAGCATTCGTAGCTCCATTATCAACGACCACTAGGTCTGTTCGAGCAGTGAAAGATATTCCACCCCATACCATAATCGATCCTTCCCCGAAACCAGTTGTATTCAGGAAATTGCACTGAGCATATCTTTCATGTGGACGTCTGTATACAAGGGAACGTCGATCACAATGGTAGAGGCAGAATCTAGACTCATATGTGAAGAGAACTCTTTCCCAATCGGCCTTTTCCCAATGGATATGCTCTCTCGCAAAATCCAAACGCGCCCTTCGATGGGCTGGGGTAAGAGCTGGGCCTCTTGCCGCGACACGAGGCCTTAAATCATATTCTCTGAGGCGATTTCTTATTGTCTGAGTGCTAATTTGCACCTCATGAGTTTGCTCAAGCTTTCTTGAATGGCAGTTGTTACCCGTGGTCTACCCTGTCCTGGTCTTCGGACATTCATACCTGTCTTCCTGAATCGCTGCAACATTCTGGACACAAAAGTATGGGAAACTCCAAACCTTTCTGCAATTCTTGTGTATGTCCACCCTTCTCGCAAAACTACCGCTTGGGCACATTCCTCTTGAGTCAAATCGCGCGTTTCGCGTTGCATAGCGATCGAGTGTAGAAAATCATACGAAAGAAAAACTCACTAGAATTGATCGAGAACTGCTGATTTTAGAATGGAGCCAATACATTCAAAATCTGATAATATCATCTTTTTTTATTCCTGCTGGGAAGAACATCTGTGTTGAAGAAAACCGTTGAAAGTGGATAACATATGCATGCATAATTCTGATAAAAATAATTATCATTGAGAACACCTTCAGTTGTAGAATAAATGTGAGATTTCCATAATGTGCGTTAATTTTTTTGCGTAGTGTATATTCTTAGCGAAGTAGGAGTTTCAGCTTCGAAACCATGTAATAACATTATAACATTATTATTCCACTTTAGTGGAATAATAATAAATAATAAAATAATAACTATTAATTCGCTAAGATTATACAAAAGCTTGCATCAGGTAGCTTTTGCTTATGTATGACATATTGACATTTACCTGGGAAGAAATTGATCAAGGATGTGGTAGGGTGATACATTCTGACAGTAAAGCTGCTATCAAACCATTGAACACCCATGACAACCACTCAAAGCTGGAGGGAACGGAAACTTAATAAGACAGGCAATAACAACAAGCTCTCTTTCGTCTGGGTTCCTGTTCATTCTGGAGTCAAAGATTTCGAAGAAGCCAAAACACGCTCTCCAGAAAGGGAGCTACCTAATGGCCCAGAACCTTTCTGCACTTTGAAAAAATGAGGAAATCACCAGATAAACATTCTGGAGGAATTTTCGAAGAATCATTCCTGAAAGTTCCTTTGGGATTTTTGAACTGCAAGATCCAATAAGTATTTGGATCCCAGTGTGAATAAGTTCTGCCTCCTCATAGGACATTGTGGCCTAAGGAAGCCTATAATGAGAATGGGCTTATCAGAAACTGGCGATCCCAACCTCTACAACTGCTCTGAGTCCTACGTAGTTGGAGTTGACTAGTTCTCTGAGCTCATGCTCACTAAAGAAGAACAAAGAAAGTGTTCAAACTCATCTGAACAAAGTTTTTGAGCCACAATTTATCGAATCATTCGATCACGTGCATAATTACTGCTGGAAATGAAAATCAAGCTATTGCAAAACACAAAATATTCACTATCTCTTCGCCATCAAAGAGCCAACTCCAAAGGCACCAATAATTCATAATCGTCGGAATAGACATAGAAATTTCCACCTTGCATTACTCCCAATTGTCTCGGTGTTCATTCACGTCGAAGTCCCGTTTATACTATCGCTCCGATGACGCTCCCAATTGATTCTGCAGGAATAATACCCATTAGAGGAAACCAGCCAACGTATCCCTGCAGCAGCCACCTCCGTCTGCCGGTCAATGATTAATCAAAGTGTTCGCTCTACGGCCGATTCGATTGCATGTGCAAATTGGTGCCTATTTTCCCTTCGCAGTCGGGCGAGAGTCGAACGGCGAACGGTGAACCTTGGAAAGGATCATTGTGCCTTACCTGCTGAATTAGATATCGGTTTTGTCTGGGAGCTGCGAATGGGGCAGTTGGATTTTTGCGGTCGGTTCGAATGTGCGGTTCTCGTTTGGCTCTGGCTGGCCACTTATTTGTGCTGTTCTGTCTGATCGCAACTCAGTTTTTTTGGATAAGTTAGCCGCAATATATCATTGAATTTAGTGATACTCCATTTCCATAATACTTCCTGGCTTCCTGAATGTGGTCTAACGATTGAACCCTCCTGAATCGCATGTAGTGACTTGACGAGGAGAGCCATCAGTGAGTGTGTAGGAGTCTGCAGAGTAAGTGAGATTTGGTTCAGTCATTGCGGGACAGGTGGCGCATCGTGATGATATTTGAAAATATTTCTCAAAGCTATCCACCGGTTTCACTTCCCATTTCCCATTTTCCGGTTGAAGTATCTAGCACTCTTGTTTTACTAGATATCAGCCAGAGCATTCGACAGAGTATGGTATGAAGGATTAATATATAAGATGAGATGTGCTGGATATTCAATCAAACTGTGCAAGTTGATTAGGAATTATTTGAGGAACAGAAGATTCTACGTGAAAGTGGAAGGAGAATGCCCCACAACAAGGTATATAGAGGCTGGAGTATCCCCTTGGGCCACTTCTGTACATCATATACATTCATGATATTCCGAAGAATCCAGGAACTATGCTAACGTTATATCCTGACGACACAGGCATGGCAATTCGACACGCAGAAGTAATAGAACGAGTTCTACAAGAAACGATTGACGAAGCAATATTGCTTCGTATTGACTGGTGCATAAAGTGAAAAATCAAGCTCAATGGACAAAAGAGTCAAGCAATATTACTTCAGAAAAGAAGACTGCGACCCACAACGAATCTAGAAGTTGACGGCGAAGAAATCGATTGGAAAAATGAAGCCAAATATTTAGGAATAACGCTTGACGAAGGATTCACTTGGAAAAGTCATATCAAACAATCAATCGACAAAACGAAAGCAGCGATGAATAGACTCTACCCTCTAATAGGAAGAAGAAGCCACATGTCGAAAGAGACAAAATTGAAGATAATCAAAGTCGTTGCTAAGCCTCGACTGACTTATGAATCAGTTGCCTGGGGGTTCACAGCAAAGAGCCACATCAAAAGAATTCAGGCCACTGAAAACGAGCTGTTACGATGTGCAATAGATGCACCTTGGTTTGTCAGGAATAGACAGATTTATAGGGACCTAAAATGGGAAACCATAACGGAATTCATGAACAGAAAAGCAGAGAAATTATTTGAAACAGCGAAAAACCATCCGAAATCAAGAACTCAGCAGACTAGTGGACTACGACCCAGAGGAAGACAAAAGTAGAATGCGAATTTACCGAAGGAGACCAAGAAATCAATCAAAAAGAGGTTGAAATAAGAAATTTTTGTTGCCCCTTCAATAAAAACGATGTGATGAGGTTTTTACTTGGGAAATATGAACATTCTAATGCTTGACACCCTAATTCCAACAGTTGACATCCTGTCTTAAGACTTAGGACCTTTCGCTTTGAAATTATTATTTTGTAATGTTGTTTATTATTAAGAACGTTGAAAACGTTTTTTTTGTCCGATGTGCCGTATCATTAAAACTGCCGGTACTGATACTTTATTGAGTTTGGTTCATTTAGTACCTTCTTTGAGATTGTTGGTTGTAATATTTCCATTGGACAACCAGATATGTCTATGGACAAGAAAGTTATCCCTAAATTAAAAACACATATAATCTTTTTTTTCTCTTCGAATTCTGAAAGAGTTCATAATTTTTTTGTTAAACATTGGATTATACAATATGAAACAAAGCAGGAGGATTTTTCTTTCATTATTATATTTATTTCGCAATCCAATTAACAAGTTCCGAGTCTGTGAAGTTTCTTGAGATATCCGCCATATATAAAGATAAAAATTAAATTGTATTGTTTGGGGAATGTAAGTCATATAATTATTTCAACAATAACACGACTCTACAAAAAAATTTTTGTTCTTCGTCCTAACGTTTATACTAGGATTTTCCGGTTAATTATGCACAAAAACGAAAAGAAAATGACTTTTTTTGGTATAAAGTTTGCTTTTGTGATAGTTATAGTATTAATAGTCGTTCTTCATTTTTTTTATAATTTTTAATAATTCAAAAAGATCGTCCGATGAGAGTAGGGTGTTCACGTTTACAAGGTGCCGCTAGAGGGCACTCGAGTCATAAACAATGATCAGGTTTTGTTTACTAGCCCAGACAAACTTCGAATATCGTCAAGAAAATGTAAATACGATGCTGATGCATTTTGTTTTATATGTGGTCAATTTATTATAATTCGTGACGTGAAATACGAATTAAAGACATCTCACGTTCTCTCTGAAGCCTATGAAGCATATTTTGACTTCCTGTTTGGAATCAAGACAAGCCATGAGCTCCACATGTTGCTTGTTTTTAGTGTAAATGCTATCGTTGAATCAGTCTCCTAAACACAGAAGCAAACTTTTTCGTGCCATATATTTTTTTTTCGTCTAATTAGGATCTTAACTATCGAAATTTTATGCTTTGCACTCAAAGTCAAATTTGGTGTTAACCCGTGTAATTGAAGTATGGTGGCTTTAAAAATACTTCCGAATAGTGGTCCAGGGGATAGGCCAGATTTGAGGTGTTTTTTCAGTAAAAGTCACTAATTTCATGAGAAATAGCTCTGCTCTGAACAGAATCGTTAACAGTAGGAAATTATCGCTTGAATAAAGTATGTAAATGTGGACAATTGGAAAAATATGAAAATCCACAATTTCACCATGTGGAAATTTAAAAGTTGATTCACCCTTTTCCATATATTTTGCACATTTTGATGGTTCTTCATGATCTGAATAAAATTAACTAATCCTGTGAATCCTGCAAGTAGAGTCCACTCAATTCACTCAACTCTTAACATGTTAAATTCAAAAAAAATGAGCTGAAGAAAAACAAATCAATTATGTGAAGTCTTCTGGTCGTATGGAACAATAACCATTGAAGGAAAAGGGATAGGAAGCGTTTTCTTTCCGAAAAGCGCCCACAGTCCCCTGATGATTCCATTTCACATATTCACAGGTTTTCTCCTAATCACATTCCGAAACCACATGAACATAAAAGTTTACCAATCCAATCACGTTCTAAGTATGGATTCGCATGTCTCGCATATATTGTATATATTAAACTTTTCCATCATGCAACTGTATGAAAAACGAGATACGTTCGTGCCCTCGTATAGTCGCTCTAACTCAACGAAATGTTTTCCGAAGACTTCGATTTTCCACATACAAGTCGATTTAATTTGCGAAATTGAAAAGTGCTCTTCGGAGTCGTGTCTCGGAACAAATTGGAACAATTTTTTGCATCCGTTTGTTATGTGGATGTTGTTGAAAGTTGTATGGATTGTACGAAAGTAAATTTAGAAGGGCCAATAACGTTTAAACTACAGTTATCGTTCTCTCTGTTGAACGTTGTGAAGTTCGAATCGGTTCTCAAAGAAGAAAAATTCAAACTTATCTACCGCCATGAGTTTTTTCGTTTATTCTGGGTAGAATTTCACTACCTATCCATGGTAGGTTTCCAGTTATTTACTGTTCGTCGAAAACAACTTCAATTCCGAATATTTTTGTTCATTTTTTTTCAAACAACAACAAGTGTGGGGATTCTCACTCTTCTGAGCTCGAGACCCACTAAAAACCCTTAACTGCTTCTTGAATATTGGTTCCTGGCATTTGCCTACAAACCGTTCATCTCTTAGTTCGTTTTCTTCCCGCACACTGTCGTGCTGGGATTTATGTGTTTATCCTCTATTGGATAACACTGTATTGGATTAGTCAATAAGTTTCTATTCTTATTTTAATCTCTTTTTAATTGATCTCTTGGTCTCTTTCGGTATATTCGCATTCTCCTTTTTTCTTCCTCTGAGTCGTAGTCCACTAGTCTCCTGAGTTCTTGATTCGGATGGTTTTTCGCTGTTTCGAATGATTTCTCTGCTTTTCTGTTCATGAATTCCGTTATGGTTTCCCATTTTAGGTCCCTGTAAATCTGTCTATTCCTGACAAACCAATGTGCATCTATTGCACATCGAAGCAGCTTGTTTTCAGTGGCCTGAATTGTTTTGATATGGCTCTTTGTCGCGAACCCCAGGCAACTGATCCATAAGTCAGTTGAAGCCTAGCAACGGCTTTGATTATCTTCAATTCAGTCTCTTTCGACATGTGGCTTCTTCTTCCTATTAAAGGGTAGAGTCTATTCGTCGCTGCTTTCGTTTTGTCGATTGCTTGTTTGATATCACTTTTCCAACTAAATCCTTTGTCAAGCGTTCTTCCTAGATATTTGGCTTCATTTTTCCAGTCGATTTCTTCGCCGTCAACTTCTAAATTCGTTGTGGGTCGCAATCTTCTCTTCTGTAGTAATATTGCTTGGCTCTTTCGTCCATTGAGCTTGATTTTCCACTTTATGCACCAGTCATTTGTTTCGTCAATCGTTTCTTGTAGAACTCGTTCTATTACTTCTGGGTTGCGATGTCGAGTGGCTATGCCTGTGTCGTCAGCATGTAACGTTAGCATGGTTCTTGGATTTTTCGGAATATCGTGAATGTATATGTTGTACAGGAGTGGCCTAAGTACTGACCCTTGGGGTTCTCCAGCCTCTATATCTCCTGTTGTGGAGCATTCTCCTTCCACTTTTACGTAAAATCCTCTATTTCTGAGATAATTCCTGATCAACTTGCATATTTTGATCGAATATCCAGCACGTCTCATCTTATATATTGATCCTTCATGCCATACTGTGGCGAATGCTCTAGAGACGTCTAGTAAAACAAGACCCCCAGCTTGTTTATTTTGGAATTATCTACGCTGATCAACGTATTCAATCCTATGTTCAGTTCTTGTTATGACCGCTGTGACAACCAACCCGTGAGACAACCATACCCGGTCTCCCCTAAACTCATATTTCACCATTCTTATCGAAAGAAAATGACAATCAAAAGAGTAGATCCATCTCTTACTGCATTGAAACATTTCAACTAGATATCCGAAAAATCTTCGTTGCGTTCCAGAATCCATAAACATAAATTTCATGCCCCTCCTCGATCGTTGAAGTTCCTCAAAATCATTCTCCCAATCCCCCCGACCATTCCAAACTGTGGAACCTCACAGAAGATCCATAAACAGCCAGAGAAATATCTATACTCCCCGCTAGGTAGACCTGAATATATCTCGCAAATAGACCATCCATTATGCCATAGACTTTCGCCGGGAAAACATATCCAGAAGACGTAAAATCTCTGGTGGTCATTCAAATTGATACTTATCCCAGATCCATTTTTCACCGTACGAAAAATAGCGATAAATTTCCATGCGCCGACGGGGGTATAAATCTGGGAAATGCCCCGTCAGAACGCGGGTGCGTCCGTATGAAAAATCATTCGACTCATAATGCCCCCCCTCCCTGTTCGGGAAATGGGGAATATCGTCGGAGGTCTCTATCATGGAAATGGATATGTTTGGTTTGAAAAGGGGCTCGAATCGAAGGAGGCCACGCACTAAAAATAAAGGTCGAATAGTATTCGTGACCGATCGATGTGGCCCTTTTCAGGTGGATGGAACGGTGAAAGGTGTTCGGAAAAATCTTATTAGATTATGCGATCTTTTCTCCCCTTTTAGGTGATGGAGAAACGATTGCGGAATGTACAGGGCTGGTTTGGTCTGGATGATGTCTTACAAATATTCAGAATGCGACACTCTTTCAAAGAGGAAAGATCGATTTTATCCTTTCTTCGTTCTTATAGAATGAATTAAGCAAAAAACCTAGTGCATCGAAGCCCAAATAACGACGTAACTTGACAAGATGATTGATCATCAGACGCTTCACCAAGAGCGTTTGTTTCATCCTAGTATTATCAGTATTTGGTCTTCTATGTCACCAAAATACATTATAGAAAGAAATAAGCAATACAATAGGTATAAAATGATCACTTTAGGTAGGTTTCTGATCTCTATTTATCATGAGTTAATATGTTCGATAATCTTTATGAACCGATAACCGGTAATTCCAGTTACTGAGGCCAGCTCAGAAGGAGAAACTCCCAATAGGATTAAGTTAAACCGTCAACGATGGCGCACCACTTGACGTACTTGGGAAGCTTCATAAATACTAGGGCTAACCTGGACAAGAAAATACACAACCGTATCAATTCGGCATCAGGGGCATTCTGGAAGCTAAAGGACAGAGAGTTTCAAAATAACGACCTCAATCTGAAGATCAAGACAGCTGTTTAGAAAGAAGTGGTACTCCCAACGCTTCTTCATGGAAGCTAAAGCTGGACTCCTTACAAGCGACATGTTAAACAGCTTGAACAAACGCAACAATGGCACCTAACACAAATAAAGCACATCAGATGGTTCCACAAAGTTTCGAATGCAGAAGTCGTGCAGCGCGTGAGTTGTATAACAATTGAGACTCAAGTAACGAGGGCCCGAATCAGATGGAGCTGCCATATTTTGAGGATGCAAGACACAAGACAAGAGGGAGCTCGAAAACCAGGAAGCCAGTATAAGCGGTTTAATGATATACCGCATCCATCCCTAAAACCAGTTGAGGCCAATCATAACTGGGAACAACTAGTGTTAGACAGATCACAGTGGAGGTTTTTGATCCACAGTTATAATGGAGACTCGAGAAGAATACAGCGGCGGCCAGATCTGGTATGTGACTATCCATGTCCGGAGTGTGGAAGGATCTGTTAGGTCACGGTTGGGTCTCTTCAGTCACAGAAGAGCACACAGTCGCAAGTAACCCTAGGAAATTATAAGTTTGATTTATCTTTGAGTCTTTCTGTAGTTTTCTTCTGGGTAACAGGATACAACAATGACTGAATGAATTAATGAAAAAAAAAATACTTGACGTCCTTGTTCACATGAATTTAATCTTAATTTATAATGGAAGGATTATTGGAAAGATACTGCAAAGATTAATCTCATAAAATCCACCAGTTATCTATTGACTGTTGCCAAAACATTGAAAGAGACCTCAGAAAGTAACACAAAATTAACGACAGTTTATCCTTTCGGTGAAGTTTTCTAACTAACAACTACTGATGTTTTTTGAACGAGCACAGAAACCGGGCATTAGTTGAGCTTCAAGGTTCTATAGATCACACGGCATACCCTCCTCAGCTTCGTAAACGTAATTTCCATACAATAAGTCGTAATTCAACGTTAGGGTAACGTTTTTTCCATATTATTCAATGAACATAATAGGAGACAAGAGTACGATACATTTAATATTGGTTGCTGAAGTGAAGAAGTAATCAACGTTGATTTACTGTCGGAGTTATGTCTCTTAGCAGATATGATAGGGAAACGGGGTTATATTTTAAATCCGTCCAAGAAAGGGTTGAAACTACTACGAAGGCAAGCATCAATTCTTAATTGGGCCGTTCTCTCTTGGAAACCTATTTGCTACTACTTCCCAAGAAATACCCAAGGTCAGTTGCTCTATTTTCTGAAGCTCTGAAAGATGGACTGACTTAAATTACAATTTCTGTTCCTTCCTCATTTTCTCCTAGCTGCTTATAGAGGTCATTAATTCAGAATTCCTGAAGCGTGAGTTTTTAATGAGTAAACTTCATCTGCACTTGTCTACACTCTCTCAGCATTCTTGATAATTCAACAAGATGATGTTTCACCTATAAAATATTTTCAAGGAAACTCAGCATTGTATCTCGTTGTTACTGGATGTCATTTAACCAATGGTTTAGGCACTTTTGATCGTTACTGAAACAGTGTTCCAGGTCGATTTATCAACCGACAATACATCGATTTTTGAGTTTCGCAAATGAACTCGAACATCATCGTGACAATTCCACAATGATAGATACGAATTTCGCGTAGGACCCTCCACCACATTGTACTCCAGGACGCAATTTGAACGTCATCCAGTTGGAGTAGAGCGTTGCGTCGCTGTGTTCGCATTCATACCAGGACTTCGCCATTAATCTGCAGCGAGCTAAACGTATTGCCCAGATATGACGGCAGAGTAATTTCGAGACCTACGTTTGACACACAATATACAGAGTTTCAACTCGTTCATTCATCACCACCAGACTGAATTTATAACCAAAAATATCCAGCATTCGACTCCATAATTCCGTACATCCAATTCATTAGTTATTATTAAAGTGGCAGGATATATTGTGCCTTGCCAGTAGGGCCGTTATTAAATTCAGATTTATGATGGCAATTGCGTTTGTCGTTTTAATTGTTGCATACTTGCTTTTGCGTTCGCCGATTCAAGTGGCTGGTGATTAATTGACAAATCGAATTGATGGCGTACGTGTAACGGCCATGACGACCGGGCTCTGTTGTTGTACTGCGAGCACAACGAGGTTGGTTGTTAGGTGTGGCGTAAAGGGCACCCCAAAGTGAAAAGAGATGTTTTTGCGTAACGCGGAGAGCTCGACACTGCATTGAAGGTTTACCAGCCAAACCCGCGGCTTCGTTGGCTATATATTATTGTAAAACTCTAGGGTGGACTACCAGCTACTATAAAGAAGAAAGACAGAAAACGACCGCATATCTATACTACAATAAAGCGAATACATTTTGGTTAGTGGAAACACATTCGACAATGAGATGGCGCTGATAACGTACTGTCAATATAGAAAACTGTTATGTAACAGTTTTCTGTTCTATAATTCAAGGGCGTGAAATGAGAATTCATCACAAAATATCAACTTTGTCGAGACCAGTACACAAAGAAGGATTTTGTTTTGTGATCAAGATGTTATTTTTCATCTTAACATTGTTTTGAATTGATTTAGATCGTTTCAATCAAAAACGTTGTTGGATTTTCTTCAATTCTTATCATGAAAAAATGTGATATAAATTGAAGATTATGGACAAAGAATACAGATTTTAATAGAGGATACAAAGTTATATGGTGATCTGTTTTCCGTCAAATGTGTAATTTCTGTGCAATACATTGCAATTTGTTCCTACAATTTAAAGAAAAATTAATATGAAACAATTTTCAATATACCATCATCACGTACATATTCCAGTTGTAACTTCTATAAACAAAATAATATTGAAAAAATCTTACATTGGTTTACAAGACCTGAATGTTAGCCCGTCGTATAGTTCTTTCATGATCTCTTTACCTATTTAGTATGTTTTTTTTTTATGACACAACTCATCAATCAATTAATGATTTAATTAATCGACTAATGTTTGAATCAATTGATTAAAGAATGAACAAAAAACTCACAGCAGGTTTCACAAAATTTTAATAGCCTGATCAACCAGTTGACAGTCACTCAATACCCAAAATTAAATGAATAAAACATTTTGATTTCTGAATATACTGAAGAAGTAGCAATTGACAGTAATTGGACGTATATACATAGCTCATACTTTCCCATAAATGGATCCTTTATGCAAGGAATGCTTCCTGCATACAGCAACTTACGTTGTCAATTGATTTGCAGTTAAATGTTCATTGCACATGGAGTAGTGTTTGCTCAAGTCAATGTCTTCACGCCCTGAAAATTCCATCCACTACGGAGCACTCAAAATAAAATTCAATGAATAACCGAATCACATGGTACTAGTCTTAATCCTTAAATTTCCATTTTCTTTGGTAAAGTTCGGAAATTTTTTTTATTCAACATGCAATAATTTTCGAATAACTTCCTGAAGTTTTCATAGAGAAAATACACAAAAAAGTTTAATGAATAGCAACTAGATAAACAACGAGAGGTACGACAATAAAAATCGCCATCTGAAATCAAACGAAATACCATAAGTTTCTGTTACTTATCCCTCAAATTGATATTTAAACCACTCTATGTAACACATTTGAAACCAGAGACGGCGCTCACATCACTTTAGTCGCTTTCCGTTAGGCGTATTCACTTCCTCTCGTGAACCTACAGAAGCGGTAGTCACTATAGTGACTACTACTAGTACTGTCTATTATTTGTCCTCATGGACTAAATTTTTTTTTTTAAACTCTTGAAACTCATAGTTCATCACTGCTTCATATCAGCATTTCGAGCTGAAAAATAACTCAAACTCCCTGTTAGACAGCGCTGCTCTTATTTTTGCCACCTAATATCTCACAAGGGGTGCATATTGTTCTTCATGTTTTTTTTTGGACAAGGAATCTTTCTTTGTTTTGCCTTATAGGTACATCATACGAGCCAAGAGTGAAAAATGTTTCCTTGAATGCTTTGTAGCCCCCTTGGGGTACAAACGCACCTCATCTTATTACACCTTAGGTGTGAACGGAGTTCCAATTATTTTGAGGAAAGAAGTTTTATTCAGTACTTTCGGTATAAAATTGACACAACCTGAATCATAGCAGAAAGCAACCTTTTGGTAGACCTCTCAAGTCTTCTACGAACTGCAATGTTGATGAAAATCAATTACAACCACAACACTCTCCATAAATTCCTCATCAGTATTCAGATCTGCCCTCATTACCCCTCGATCGAACCGATGTGAAATCGCAAATCAACCTCCTCCACCATCAAGGATGACGTCGACGTCGATCCGCAAGCGACGCGAGCTCGAGCTAGAGCAATTAATTTTTTTCACGCCGCTAATACGTAACGCCATGCCGAAGCTGTACCGCGACATTCCGCATTAAGTTGGCGACACAAAGTTTCGTTGGCGAAGTCACCGTAAACATAATTTAAATTTAATGGTTACCTACGGGACGCAATTTATCCCGAACTATTTTCAATTATGAAGTTTCGGCGCGGAAAAAGTTTCCGAGAATTTTTTTGGTCGTCGGTTAAAGTGACTGTAATAATTTTTTGGATATGCGGGGCGCACCTGGTGTAGACTAAGTATTAGGTATTACACATCCGCAGTAGTCAATTCCACGGGAAGTTTGGTCGTTGGTGTTCACGTGGCATGTTTGAGCGGAAAACCTAATTTCAGTACTTTCTAGAAATTGAATGTGGCAAGACTATTCCATCAAAAACTTAAATTCAGTCAATGTACGAAAACAGCGATGGTAATATAGTAGCTGTATCAAAACGGACCGTATATGTCCCGCTGAACTGCATACTTACTTTAAAGTACAATTTTCATTTGATATACATCCACAGTAAAAAGTAGCTGTTCCAATTCATCATTTGCAGTAACTGAACAGAAACTGTACAGCAGCAATGCTACACTTTGAATGCAGCAGTGGTAGTGCAGTAACTGTATCATTATGTGGTAACAAAAGCAATTAGACATCGAGTTTGTCACCACATGACTCAGAAAAAAGATATCCGCATTTTTTAACCATGATATTCATAGGCCTGACCCTCAAAGTTCTGTAGGCCCCGAAAGATAGAGTCTAAAAGCATCGGAGAATAACTTTTACAGGTAGAAAAAGGGACTATAAACCTCATCTTTCGCAGATCTATGAAGTCATTAAGCAGGTATAACAAGCCAAAATCACCAGAGACAGATGCAGTATCAATTTGGAAAGTTACAATTTTTAACCAAAATAGATCTCCGCAAAATGAACTATGTTTTCATCTTCGCCAAGTGTTTCAGTGATACCCGTGAACGTAATACCTCGAAAATATATATCGTGCTGAATTTTACAGTTACTAAACAGTACAAAATGCATTTGATATACATCAACAGTACAGCGTTGCTGCACTTCGAATACAGCGATGGTTTTGCAGTAACTGTACGAAAACTGTACAACAATGCTGGACTTTAAATTAAGCAGTGGTAATGCAGTAGCTGAATCTTGCATTGCTGTATTTGTACAACCCATAATATGGTAATGAAAGGAGTCGTCAATTATAGAGTTGAAGCTATTCATAAAATTTCTTCTCAACCTTATAGTCCAAAATCGTATTTTCAACCTGTTTCAACTTCTTGAAGCAGGTATATGAGTTTTAGAAATTCCTTACAATCATTAATCTTGATTCTATTATCTTCGGTTAATCGGCAAAGTCCAATAAATATTGATTCAATCCAACAAAACTCTTATTCATCAAATATAATATGTATATAGAATGATTTATATCAGAAAAAAGCATAAATATATATCTGAAAAAAGATAAAACTGAAATAACAAAAAAGCATGAAATCAAAATCATTAGAAGCTTGGATTATATGAGTATGATAATACAGAAACTGTTCAGTCACTGTATATCAGAAACTGCAACTTTAGAATGGCAGAATTATCAATACAGAAACTATACAGTTACTGTATATATCAAATACTGCATTTTCTGACTGCAGAATTATAAATACAGAAACTTTTAAATTACTGTTCATCAAATACTGCATTTTTTGACTAAATAATTCTCAATACAGACTGAGTATCAAAATCTGCATTTAAAATGCAATAATATCAATACAGAAATTGTACAGTAACTGTATATCAAATACTGCATTTTAATGCAGAAACGGTGTGTTTCAGTTGAGCAATTTCTGTACTGCATTCAGGTGGCAGAGTATCTCTACAGTTGCTAGATACTGTGTTTGTTGAGATATCCAAACTGAATATAAATATGAAGGCTGACAAGAGGAATGCCTGATTCAAATTCAACAGCGGGTTTCATAAAACCCGTTGATTGAACAATCAACGATTTGAAACTGAAACTGAAACCTTCTAATATCTGAATATACTGAAGAAGTAGCAATTGAGAATCATTGAATGTACGTACCTTAAGCTAAAGAGCTTAATCAGGAAATCAACCGAGGAACCTAGATTGTCTATCTCTGTAATGAATATTATAGGGGAACACCACCCAAATTTCAGAAAATTCTACGACCATACTCTAATTAATTCCACAAATGGCCTTCTCTGGGAAGAAAATGAAGGACAGGTCCCTATATTCACAGTCTTATTATACATTGGTGAATGAAAGCGAATTTCAAATGAATATTCTCTGATTTTTCCAGATAAACGAGAGCTCCTCATTCCAACATCAAGACCCGAACGCAATATCGAGCATGAGCAGGCGTCAACCCATGATTACCACCTCGCTTCTCGAGTTTGAAATTGACGGTGACACTTTCCAAGGCGGCAGAGCAAAGGTTGAATGTGTTGCTTCGGTGTTCAACCTGTATAAAAGATCGGTGGAAAGGGTTCTGGAAGAGGAGAGACCAAGGCCCAGACCCTCGTCAGTTTTGGGAACCAGGGATTCAGCATCAGGTAATGTGAATTTATAATTCAACTGGTCTAGTAAAGATACGTTTATAAAACTCAGTTTGTCCCCATGTAACGTATTTGATCAAGACTTGTACATATACATATTTAAACAGCAGATTCTTGAGGGCAAAAGAAACACTTTTTGCCCACACCTTTTTCTGATAATAAGATGAAGAAATTTTGAGTTTTTATAATGAGGTATGCCCTGAAAACCGGACACTGAAGTTTATTTTGGATGTTTCATATATTTACTCTCGGCAAAAGTGTCCAATCAAACCCATGTTTGGTCAACGGCAACCACACTGTACAAAACTCATTTGGCAGCAAAGGTTCCCTTGGATTCGAAGAATTTCGGATCTGGTTCAATTCAACCTTTCAATGGAGTACAGACATTCTGATCCTTGATAGAAGAAGATCTCCATTCAGAGTGAACCAAAGCAGGGCTCATTCAAAAACCCCAATCGCTGAGAGTGCATCAAACCAATGAAATCTCCATTAATAATGCGTGACAACAGATATTGTTCCCCGCAATCTTGCCTGCTTCAGTACGTTTAATGTGGATCCCGACACAAAAACAAGGCAACATGGATAAAACCCAGACAGGGCATTCAGGCCGGTGATTGATGGTCTTGGAAATGCATGTTTTACACTTATCCGAAGGTTGGAAAATTTAAAATGTTGCCTGGGAACTTCGAGTAGACAATGGGGTATCTTTACTTCGTCCGTAAAAAGCCGTGGATGAATAGGGATGATTAACATCTCCGTTCTGATACTTTCGGATATCACTCGGGAAATTCTGAAGTTGAATGATGAGGTTTCAGGATGAACGGAATTTAGGAGAGTGTTCATTTGTTTATCTCAATAAGGGACGTTTCAATGAGTTTGGTGATTATATTTTCACAGAGAGGCTTCTCGAAAAAAACACCTATTCGTCAATGGTAATTCAGCACGCAATTTTAATAAACGTAGGGAGATTTTATACTACTTCACTCAATTCAATGATGCATTAACAATTTGCATGTTTATGTATCCGAATTTCCTTTGAAATTATCTCAGGAAAATGACATTTTATCAGTAAATCTTAACCGGATTCTCTCAATGAAAGTTTTTTTTTTTTAGAGAGCTGCCAAAACCGAACGGTTGCCACGACCTCGATGAAATTTCGGAATTCATTACAAGAAAAGTTGCTCTTTCAGAATATGCACACATTTAGATGAAGGATGATTTTTCTGGGAGATACACGTGTCGATAGTTGAACCTCAAAAAATTCCCAAAAGAATGGAGCACTGAAATGATCGTCAAAACCTAACGGTTGCTCTGAGCTTGATAAAATTTCGAAATATATAACTAAAAGAGTTGCTCTTTCGGAGTTGGGTTCGTCTGATTTGCAGATTTTCCCCCTGCTACACCAAAAAAAAATTTTATGGTGAGACAATGTCGAGTCGCTGAAGTTCTAACATTAATACCTTAGCATTATATAATTTTAATGCTCGTTTCTGAAAATGGTGTTGCCAAAGCGATAAAAAATCCTTTCAAATACCGTCAGATATCGATCCTAATCGGGAACTTAACAAGGAATCCGCACCCGAAAATCCTCCAGAATTCCTCACCACCAGGGCCCGGCAACAGACCAGCATGGCCTCACTTCGCCGAACAGATATTATAAGGGCAATATAGCGGAGAATTTTCGCTTAGTTCCAGGACGGAAGCGGAAGTTACGTCGAAGAAATATGCAGCCCGTAGTCCGGAATCTCTACCATGAAAATTATGGAAATTCCAAATTAAACCAAAGCCACGTGCCTGAGATATTGAATACAGTATGAGAAAGCGGGCAACTTACCATCATCCATTTCTCCTCGCCGTCTTCCTGCGAGATCTGCTCTGCCTGCGCGATCTGCGAAAAAGTGAAAAAAAAATCGGTCGAAATTAATGTTTCGGTGGATATTTGAAATTTGATTCTGATGAAATATGAGCCGGTGGAAAATTCATTTCGTAGTTTTCCCGACTCGAGTCGACTCGTGATTCGAGGGGCATGTTCAAAGAATTCTCTGCATTCTGGCGATTTTAATGGAACTCTTTGAACGGATCTTTATTAGATTTTTTAATTTTGTCGTCTTTTATTTTATTCAAGGACGAAATCAGTTTGTCACTCTTTCTGGTGTACTTAAAGGGAGTTGAACGCGCCATTTGGACATTGAGAAGATCAATAATTTATAATTTTTTCATCCATCCAGTTGCGATCTGGATAGGGGAGTAGGTACCTCGTAGGTATCAATACCTAGTTGTCGGAAGAAGTTCAATAATAGGCCGATTGAAGGTCTTCCAGTCATTCATTCATTGCTGCATCCCGTTACCGAGAATAAATCCACAAAAAGTCTCAAAAATAGAACTATCGGTGCGATCAAACTTATAATTTCTTAGGACTATTTGCGACTGTGTGTCCCCATGTGACTGAAGAGACCCAACCGTGACCTACAGATCCTTCCACACTCCAGGCATGGATAGTCACCAACCAGATCGGGCCACTGCTGTATTCTTCTCGAGATTTCATTATAACTGTGGACCAAAGACCTCCACTGTGATCTGTCTAACGCTAGTTGTTCCCAGTTATGGTCGGTATTAACTGATTTCAGGGATTGATGCAGTATATCCTTAAACAGCTTATACTGGCCTCCTGGTTTTCAAACACCCTCAGTGAATTCGCCATACGGAGCTATTTTGGGGAATCTTGTGTCTTGCATCCTTAGAATGTGGCCGCTCCTTCTGAGTCGGGCCCTTGTTAATTGAGCCTCAATTGTAATACAAATCGCGCGCTGCAAGACTTCTGCATTTGAAACTATGTGGAACCATCTGGTGTGCATTATTTGTTTTAATTGACGTTGTTGCGTTTGTTCAAGCTGTTTAATATGTCGCCTGTAGGGCGTCCAGCTTTCGCTTCCGTAAAGAAGCGTTGGGGGGACACTGCTTTGTAAACAGCTGTCTTGGTCTTCGGATTGAAGTCGTGATTTTGAATTACTCTGTCCTATATCTTCCAGAATGCCCGTGATGCCGAACAGATACGGTTGTATATTTCCGTGTAGGTTAGCCCTAGTATTTATGAAGCTTCACGAGTGTTTGAACTGCTCGACCTATTCTAGAGTTTCATCCTGCAGGCTGATATCTGTTTGAAGGCTTTCTGGCAGACTTACCAGGAGTTTGGTTTTGTCAATATTGAATCTGAGGCCTCAAGCTTCGTGTATATGTTTATAGGTGTCCAGCATTATCTGTAGATCCTCTGAGCTGCTAGCGATAAGTACCTACGTCTCCATATTGAAGTTCCGTGATAAACATTGTACGAGTTTTTGCTCTGAGGCGCTTCAGGTAAAACAGGCCTCCATCAAATCTTCTTATTTCAACACCTCTCAAAGACATACGCATGTCAGCAATTATCCAGACAACTATGGCAAAAATATTGAACAGTAGAGGCGCTAACACGTAGCCTTGTTTTATTCCAGAGGTGGTTAAGAAATGGTCGGTTTTAGAGCCATTATGCTGTATTCAACGATGTTGTTAGTAAGAAGGCACTAGAGGTACTAACGCCCAAGGAAGCACCTTATATTGGTAGGTCTAGTAAAAACTGGCCAGGGCAAATTCTGTGGTGAGGAGTAGCAAACACCAGATAATCTGGTTGCACAATTGCCTTACCATTGTTTGTCAACGCAGAACTCGCTTTGAAAGAGAAGTGTTCAAATATGAACATAGCCTCCTTGAACCATCCCACACACTGGAATTCATCAGAACTGGGGGGCGAGCTGTAGATGCCACCTGTTTATATGTTGCAGAGGCGAAATCAGCTCCTTATAAGGCGCTGACCTTGACAACGAACACTCGTGACAGGAACAGTTCTGCGTACTACGTAAACAAACTTGACAAAAAGTCACGCATGTGGTGTATCGACCATTCATACCTATAAGACATGTCCCACTGTTTCACAGGCGGAAATATTGGCTGTCTTTGAGTGCGTTTAAGATTGTTTGAAAAACAAGCGCCCTAACATAGCTAGAAACTGCCAAAAAATACCAAGAAATTCAGAATTCCACTGCTAGAACTCTGTGTCAATCTAAAATGCAGCAGCACTTTGAACAAACTGACTAGAGACAATAGACTGACTCTGACTATGATTCTATGAGTGTCAAATGTCTGTGGAATGAGACTGAAAATAGAGCCTAGATTTTGTAAGCATCAGTTTCCTGACTCGCCTCTCCCTATGTTAAAAAATTCGAGGATCTGTCACGTCAGTGGTACGGAGATGAATGTTAACCGCTGGAAGGGATTTTTTTCCTCCGCAATCACCCCGAAATAACACCAACCCAATTCGAAACACAATCTCCGCATTCAACAATCCAGCAGGGTCCAATTATACTTTTTTCCGACGGTCAGACAGACCGACCGACCTCCACCGCCAAAGGTTAAACACTTGGAGATAATCCCACCGGCGGCGGACGTGTTTGCGGAACCAGGAAAGGGAAAATATTAATCTTAATGAAGCAATCGTGTCGACGGTCAGCTGTTGGTCGTTGTTGATTGCGTTAGGGACCGACATGCAAGGATTAACCATCGCCCCGAGGACCCTGATGGAATGTGTAACGAGACCTGACAAATGACCGGCTGTTTTTGAGGGCCCGCGATGTTGTCCGCGATGAAATTAAAATGGCGGAATGGGGGTCCCCGGTCTCGGCGCCCTGCGTGTACACGGTGCGGATTGATTTATCTCCCGGACGCGCGCGAAACGGAGTTTTGTTGACGACTTGTTGCTCTGGATATTCGGATGCATATTTTATCTGGATGTGTCGTGCGGGATGTTGCTAAATTGAAAAATGCCAAGCGCCGACCAGGACGGAATTGAATGGATGGGAAAGGGGTCCCGTTGATTTGGAGGGTAGTCCTGTATCGCCCGATTGGTTGGAGATGAACGGCCGTATTGGGGTCAATCAATTTTTTTTGATTGCTCACTGCGAATATCGAAGAATCAGGTGGAAGTGGGAATGAGGAAAGCACGGATGTGAAGTTCGAATTAACCAGGATGGACACACATCTATACTCCATGCGCTTCCATAAAAGCACTCGGTTGTTCATTGAAATTTGACACATTCCATTCTGTAGAATACGAAAATGTGAGGTCATCTTCTTCTGTTTCTCAGAAAAGCACTAGGTCCAATGGGGAATTCTCCTCAATTTGGGTTATTACTGCATATGCAAGTTTACGCTGAATAATTATGAGTTTCATTCATGATTTTTTCAAATTCACCGCGGAAACTATTCAAAATCATCCTTCAAATATGGGGTTTTAAAATTTAAATCGCTTTGTGCGGAGTTTACTATTTGGCAACAGCGCATACAAGACAATGAAAAGAACAATGTTCGATCAGCTTGTTTATAAAGTAACAGCTGTTGATCTACAGGCGCGTACTCACTGCCGAGCTGCAACCGGCCATAAAAATCCCATAAAATTTCACGACCTGCCTCGTTCTTCGCAGACTTCATAGACAGGCATCTTTGTCTATTTCATCAAGATAATGCATTTGTTGTCCTGTATTATCAAGGCATATTTCAGTCGATGTTTCCAACTTGCGCAATTCTCATAAAACGCTTTAAACTTTGAATACCCATTTTTATTTTTCATTTTTAAGTGCTTAAAATAATTTTTTTTGGGAAACGGTTGCAATGGTTATTTCAAAATGTGACGTTTCAAAGATATTTCATGAAAAATATCATTTTCGTCAGAAGGAGTATTCCCTATTGTCGCCCTCTATCAGAGTAGGCTTGAATAATTGTGTAGTATGGTGTGGTGGTTAATTCGAAATAGAGGTTGAAGAGTTTACAACATCAGTTGTTGAATTAAAAAAAAAATCAACCCAAAGAAGAAAAATCTGATGCAGTGGTAGGGAATGGGTATCTCACAAAGGAAATAATGGATAGTCAGTTAGAATGTTGAATTATCAACAGAAATAGTTATACATCAGCGGAAGTCGAAATAGTTTGGCTAAAGGTTGAAGACGTTACATCAGGTCTAGAATTTAAAAAAATCAGTCCGAAGATGAAATGCATGTAATGCAATGATTTCTCTCGAAGGAATTAGCGAATAATTAGAAAAATGTGGAATTCTTCAACAAAAATCATCTTGCATTAAAAAAAAAATCAAAATAATTAAAAGAAGTTCAAAAGCAAGAAGAACTTCACATCAATTAACAATTAACTGGGCTCAGATCTAGATATTATTATAGTAAACTGAAATGTTGAATCTTGAATTCAAGTTGACCTCAAAAACGTTGAATGAAAAAATATCTCAAATCATCGAAATGAGACGGAAAGCAAATATAGAAATCGCCCTTGAATTTATAGAAAAAAACATAAACATAAAACAAAAAGGAGGTGAAATGAAAAAGAACAACTATTATTGCGAATCTGATTTCAAATCGATGATTTCCTCCTCACGATCAAATTGTTTCACCGACAAAATAACAAGACGAAGGCGTTTGCCCTTCCTTAGCGAACATAACTGTCCCAGCTACCCAACTGGAGCCCTGCAATTGATACACCAAGGACAGAATAACATCATAATATCTCCTGTTCCGCTTGCACTAACAGAGTCATAAAGTCAGCGCGTCCGGGTGTGCAAGTGACACTCCCCAAGTCCTGTAAATCACATCAAAACACTGCGCTAGGCAGACGAGAATTACATTAGAAGGCTGTCCAAAATTTGCCAAGTAAGTTTAATTTTTGGAACGTGGGGTGAGAGCTGCCGACTTAGGGGACGGTGAGGGACTTCGTAATTCGATTTGGTTATGAATTTCCTGCTTAATATTAGATGCGGACAACGAATTCGGAGAGGATATGGATGGTTGACAGAATCTGAGCTTGTATACCTTACTGATACTTGTTTCTCATAACAGGCACACATTTTTTCGTGGATTCCGAAAAGTGGACGATTTTTAGAATGACGAAGTTAAACAAGTATATCCTGATACGTCCCTTGATTTTCCACTGATTTCTCCATTCTTTCACAGCCTCCACCTTTCTATCACACCAAGGGTTTCGTTTGGTCTCAGGAAAAGAAGTAACAGGGTTTCCGATCAGAAGAGCGAAGACACCACCTATAGAGGACCAAATGTTTCTATAGGAAAGAGTTCTTGCAGAAGGAAGAAACCAAAAGATGAACACTCTGTAGGAATCTTACAGGAAAGGATCATTGATAAAAATTTCTCCTGAATTTTGAAAGTGCAAGATCCAAGTATTTGAGTCTGAGTAAGAATAAGCTACTTCTTCTCACCGGCTTCCTCACAGGACAATGTCGCCTTGTAAAGCATATGATGAGAAAGGGCTCCTCAGAAACTTACGACTGCAGATTCTGTGGGGAAGAGGAGAAAACTCCCTTTCATCTGGTTACAGAATGCCTCGCCACTGCTAGCTTGCGCAAGGAATATCTTGGACGAGAAAATTAGGAATGAGTACTTATGGTGGTATTCTGTTTTCATCTGTAAGTCAATCTGTAACTTTTCATAAACTCCTGGACGTTTTTAGTGATCTGTAGCTTACAGAAATCCGTAACTTTTTACGAGAAGTAGTTCAAACTCAACACTGTGATGAAGATAGTTACAGAAACATTTCCAGAATTTCATTATTTACAAACCTGTCTGACCGATCGTTCGTACTCTACAGATTTGTAACTTACAGATGAAAAGCAGAATACAACCATTAGTCTCCTTGAAGTCCTCTTAGATAAATGGAGTTCGTTGAACTCTGAAGCTAGAGGGCGAGCCTTAGAGGGCGCAGTTGGAGAGCACAATAGACCTTGAGGTCGCACCTCCTTACCCAACTATAAACTAGAGGAAATCTAGTTTATTGTAAGGAGGAGTTCTATCGAGTACCTACTAACCACATTCTCTGTTCAAAACATAGAGGGATAGTTTATAGTCATTGGGGATGAAGAAAATGTACGAAATCTTCACCAGACGTTTGTGATGGTACAAGGCATAGCCCAATAAGCATACCACAAACAAGCCCAATCCGAACATTCAAGCAAATACTACTGAAAATTTGGTGTCATGGAGTGGCCCATTTTTTGTGAATGTGGGTTTTTCGATGTAAAGAATCGATGCTGTCATAATCAAGTCGTCTTTTCTGATGAATCTCGATTCTCCTTGGGTGCACATGATGGCCGAAGAAGGGCAAGACGACGTCGAGGAGAAAGACGTGAACATCATTTTGATGTTGAGCGTCATGTACACCGGATAGTAGGTGTTCTGGTATGGGGTGCTATTGCACATGAAAATAGGTCTTTATTCGAGTTAAGATGACAGCGCTTCGTTACCTTCAAGAAATTGTGGAGCCATGAGGTAAGCACCTTAACCGGCTTGATATTCCAATATTTCAGCAAGATAATGCTCGACCTTATGTCGCCAGAGTTAGCTTAAACTTTTTTGAAGCGACCCATGTGAATCTTTTGTCATGACCTCCCAGATCTCTAGATCTTTCGCCCATAGAGCATGTTTGGTACATCGTGGGTAGAAGGTTTGGAAATTTACCCCAGCCCCCACGGACTTTGGCGGCTCTGAGACATGAAACACATTGTTAACAAATTCAATAAAAAAAATTTGAAACTCTTCATTTTTTCTCCAAATTTGAATCATTTACTGATTGCTTTACTACCTATCTATATTTTACCAAAAAAATTTAAAATTCAAACAGCTTCTTCTAGATGTCGCAGTTTCTTTGTCAGTTAGTATATAAGATATACTTGACGAATCGTATGATGAACGTCTTGTTGCAGGAAAGTCCGTTAAAATTCAATAGTCCATCAAAATGTTACTTCTCCATTTTCCCTTCAAAAATGACAGTTGTAAATTTTGATGGGGCATCAAATCTTAATGAATCTTTCTGCAACTCAACTTGTATCGTTCAAATCACACCTACTACACTCCTGACTGACCAAAGCATGGCGTCTGCTTGGGGAATCATCAATCCATTCTTCCACTAAATTCTCACATTCAGAAAGTGGAAGTTCCGCCATCTTGAATGTTCAACATGAGTATTTGACCTGCACCCACCTGAAGATGTTATTGTGAATTAAAAAACTCATGTTAGTAAAAATCATTTGATTCTGTTCTTAGTTTTTTGTGACAATGATGGGAGATGGTTATGATCCTGAACTTGTTATATTTCATTATGAAATCCATGACTTCCTTTTGTGCAATTCAATGTATTTATGGAGGAGCACCAATAAATCATCTTTCTATCCTAAACTATGAACGACCATAAGCGGACTTGATTGGGATCTTTATACTGAATGAGGTCGTGACAACGACAGTCTGCCTAGTCGTTGAAGCAGGCATACCAGCAAAAAACATTAAAAACCGAAAGCTATCGAACGATTGAGGACGTATGAAATCGTTTACGCGTCCCTTCACGATTTCTCCAGAGACGCCCGTGAATCCTTGCTCCGTATTCTTTTCCGAATCGGCTTCAGTCAGGTCGCCGAGTCAAAGAGCCCGCACACTCCGGCGGAAAAAGGCAAAAGGCGGACCTGTGTGGTTACAGCCCTGGTCCCGGCTTTCAGGCAGACACGAGCGCACCGGCATCGAATCCGCGGACTAAGATCTCGTGGGAAATCATTTTCATTTTTGTCTTTCTGCGGCAATTTCTGCAGTCGGAATGCATAAACAGTTTCAATTCGTTCGAGGCGGATACGGTCCTAATGAGATAGGTATTTCTGGGGTCTCGGCCCAAATAAAAAGGCCGTCCGGGAACGATTGGTCTTCGTTTCGTGCTGGGGATTGTTGGGATGGAGTCTGAATTTTAATCTGAGGTGCAGTGCAGCAAGGTGGAAGATGTATCTTGTCCATTCTTCATAATCTTATCGGGATCTACGACGATGACAGTAAAAACTGCTTACAGTAGAATAAGTGGACTAATTCCTCAATACTTCCTACAGATTTTGGCTCGATTAAATTGTGGCACTCCAAACCTGCAACGTCCAAAAATTAGCTGGATTTTAATGAAAACCAGTTACACCTCTTCCTGCAGGTTGCATGGAGAAGGAACATTCATTCATTGCTGTATCCCGTTATTGAGAATAAACCTACAGAAAGATTGAAAAAAAAAATCGATGCTATCAAACCCTAATTCTCTAGGGCTATGTGCGAATGTGTGCCCTCCTGTAACTGAAGAGACACAACCGTGACCTATAGATCCTTCCACACTCTGGGCATGGATAGTCACCAACCAGATTTGGCCGCCGCTGTATCCTTCTCGAGTCTCAATTTTAACTGTGTACCAAAGACCTCCACTGTTATTCCCAGTTACGATTGGCATCAACTGATTTTAGGGTTTGATGCAGTATATCCTCAAACCGCTCATAGTGGCCTCCTGGTTTCCGAGCTGCCTCTTTGAATCCGCCATACAGAGCTATTTTGGGAAGGCTTGTGTCTTGCATCTTCACAATGTGGCCGTTCCATCTTAGTCGGGCTCTCGTTACTTGAGTCTCAACTGTTGTACAACTCGAGCGCTGCAATTGAAATTTTGTGAAACCATCTAATGTGCATTATTTGTCTTAGATGACGTTTGTTCGAGCTGTTTAATATGTCTCCTGTAAGGTGTCCAGCTTCCGCTTCCGTCAAAAAGCGTTGGGAGGGCCACTGCTTTGTAAACAGCTGTCTTGGTCTTGAAATACTCTGTCCTTCAGCTTCCAGAATGCTCGTGATGCCGAATTGATACGGTTGTGTATTTCCGTCCTAGTAGAGAAGAAACAGACCTAGAACTTTCGTTTTCCCCAAGCTGAATCAGGAAGAGCTTAGGAATCACACCCCCACTGATCTTATTTCTTCTCATGACTGCTGGGATTTGAGGAAGAATATTTCTTTCAGTTTATATGTGAGTCATCCACTTAGACTGCACTACACCATTTCCAAATGTATTTCAGAAATCGTCAATTTTATTTCAGAAATCGTCAATTGTATTTCAGATTAGTCAATTCGATTTCAGAAAGTGTCAATTGTATTTCAGATTAGTCAATTCAATTTCAGAAAGCGTCAATTGTATTTCAGATTAGTCAATTCAATTTCAGAAAATATCAATTGCATTTCAGAAAACATCACTTGTAATTCAGATCAGTCAATTTAATTTCAGAAATTTCAGAATTGTATTTCAGAAATCCTAATTCGAAATTACACACATTTCATATAGGTTACAGAAATGGTTATTGGAAATACGGTTTATCCTCTTGAATCCTGAGATCAGACTGAAAGTGAGATAACTGTGATATTTGGAAATTCGGTTTAATGTAATGTAAAAAACATTACTGAAGTTCTTCGAAAAACCGTTAGATCTTTTTTTGGAAGACATTTTAGGGGTTCGTGATTTCGTGAATGAGTCATGGAGCATGGAGGGATTGCTTCTGGTAGTTATTGATGGTAATCTTCACAAATTGAACGAAGAAACGAACGAATAATAAGATTTAAGCAGTTCCTACATTCAATCATGAATACAATTATTGAAAAGAGAAATAACGCAACAGTATATGCCTTCTTCAGCTGCTCGCGTAACGCGTGAATTCGGTATCATTGACATCAGATTCCATGAGTTCAGTGTTTTAACAGTGATTGCGGGAATTTGGACAAAATGTATCTCTTTTTTCAAATCTTCATTGAAAGCTAGCCAACGTTCTGAAGAAAATTTCTCTTTTTCAACTCACACTTTTTCACATTTCCATGTAATTTGAATGATATTCGTACTTTCTGAATTAAAAATCATTTAATCTGAATTACAATTGACGATTTCTGAAATTCAATTGACTAATCTGAATTACATTTGATGTTTTCTGAAATTGAATTGACTAATCTGAAATACAATTGACGCTTTCTGAAATTGAATTGACTAATCTGAAATACAATTGACGCTTTCTGAAATCGAATTGACTAATCTGAAATACAGTTGACGATTTCTGAAATACACTTGGAAAAGGTGTAGTCGAGGTGGAAGGTTGGATCGAGACGCCCAGAAAACTTTAACTAATATACGCAAATTTTACCGATTTTCTCACATGAGGGATTAACCGTTTCCACACCCCAACGGTGGGTCTGAAAAGAAGTGTCTCCCTGCTGGTCAATGATTCTCTATTTGGTAGTGATCTTCAATATTCATTCTGTATTATTCTGCTTACGTCCTATTAAGAATTCCGAATTTGGTATGTTTCTATATTGAGTGCCAAGGCCGTGCTAAGTGATTGTGCAAGATTTTCCTTTTTTCTCCATTCGAGTGCTTGTTATAGCTCTTTTTACCATAAAGTTTTTGTGGATATAGGCTTGTAGGCGGGATTTCTCAACGTTTAATTCGATTTCGCGGAAGAATCTACGTGTACTCCAAGTGCCAGCAACCGCTGAAGAGGTGATACAACACTACGCACTTTTGAGTGGGAACCCCAGTTTCAAACGCCTTTCCTGTCCAGTTCTACCTCTGCTGGGAGTAAAATTTACTGGCCGGCGCGCAAATCCGTTGGGAGCAGAAACCTGAGTGGGGAACAATTGTGTCCCTTTTACCTTATCCTTTTCGGTTTTTTTCCTGGAAGTACGATTCCTGGCTGGCGTGCTAATCTGTTGGGAGAATAAAACAGAGATGGTAAAGGGAAAATATTTTTCTTTTCACCTCAGGTATCCCTTGTTAAAATGTACGTTCGAGTCGTAGACTCGCCCTGTATAAAAATCGGAATTCAAATATGTTATCCCTATAAAAAAAAGGGTAATAAAAAACCACCAATGACCAAATAATAATCAGAATGTCAGTCTATGTATTCCCAAAAGAAAGAAGAATGTTGGACACTAAAATATACTCAACTACCCTTTCTCCATTGTAGAAGGGAAGGATAAGCTCCTCAGTTGAACATTAAAAGTCACGTAATTTTAAATACAATGTGAGTTGATCGAGCATATTTCTTCGAAATACCGAATATACAATTTTTGAACGTACAAACGAAAAGAGGAGATTCCTTAGGTGAGTTTAAGAAAAAAAAGTCCCATAAACATGGGGTCGCAAACGTTTCGTTTTCGAGATACAGAGTGTTGAAGTTTGAATTTTTTTCAAGTTTTTTTATCATAGTATCTACACTTCACAAGATATTCAACTGAAATTTGGCATAGATATTACATTTTAGAGTTCTCACCACGTGACATGGCAATTTCGATAGAAGATCTACAGGGTGATATTTTTTCTGGAACACTGCCACCTGTTCTTCTGCAGAACTTTTTTTTGGTGAGCAACTGTTAATTTGAAAAAATGTAGAAAGGAGCTTTGTTCTTATACTAAACTTTTCGATCTCTTGTAGTTTTGTCGTATCTACCAGCGATTTCGAGAAAAAAAATTTTGAACGATTCTCTCGAAATTCTCGTAACTATGATAGGAAGGCCAGTTTGTAATCTGTGGTAGATACGACAAAACTTTAAGAGACCGAAAAGTTTAGTGTAAGAACAAAGCTTCTTTTTACATTTTTTCAAATTAACAGTTGCTCACCAAAAAAAAGTTCTGCAGAAGAACAGGTGGCAGTGTTCCAGAAAAAATATCACCCTGTAGATCTTCTATCGAAATTGCCATGTCACGTGGTGAGAACTCTAAAATGTAATATCTATGCCAAATTTCAGTTGAATATCTTGTGAAGTGTAGATACTATGAGAAAAAAACTTGAAAAAAATTCAAACTTCAACACTCTGTATCTCGAAAACGAAACGTTTGCGACCCCATGTTTATGGAACTTTTTTTTCTTAAACTCACTTAAGGAATCTCCCCTTTTCGTTTGTACGTTCAATTTAGGAACACCCTGTATATTTCGAAGGCATGTAATTTTTTTCCATGCTCGATAACGAAGGTCATTCAGCAATTGGAAGTGGTGGACCTGAATTTTCAAAAACAACGTGACACAAAGTTCCATCCTGATGCAATACGGAAAATCTAATGTTCCTTTCATCATCCCACCCTCCACAACAGAGTCCATCCGCGTTAATAATTCACCTGTTCGGCTTTCAACATCCCCCCTACGAGGCGTGATTCGAAAAATTGACCGAAACGTCAACCAGAAGTCACGTAATTTCCACCAATCAATCTCCCATGAATTTTTTCACACCCGGTCAGCGCTCCAAGTTTCAACGGCGGGACTCGCGTAAAAAGCGCGGGACCGAATATTAAATATTCAGGAAAAGCCAGAAAATGGTCAGCGCGCCTTTATCATGGAAATAAGTTCGTCCTTTGAACCGACATCATTTCCAGACTCTCCAATAACTCCATCCCATCAATATTCACGATATGCTTCTGGCAGCCATTTTGAACGGCCTGTTTTTTCCAGTACGCTTTTCATCGGGTGCTGGTTGTCGCTGAGCACTGAGTGGTTTCGACCGTCGCGTTTTCTTTTGTGGGATATTCGAATGAGCATACAGAATTCTTGTTATGAGACGGAAAAAGAAGAAGAACTTTCAGTTTACGCATCGGAAATTGTCAAAGATGTCATCTCGTTTCGTAAAATGATAAATAAGAAGTCTATTGAGTGTTGAGCTCATAAACGAGGAAAAAACTAGGGTTATACGACAAGAACAAGCTTTTAAATGGATATAACGACGATTAGAAAGAGCATTTCCGAATCGGTGGTTTCAACTCCGCGTTGAACTGAAGAGGTTAGAGCTACTTGATCTACTTTGGATTCAGATTCGATAAAAGGAGGACCAGAGTATAGGTATTCTTTGGGCATGTGCAAGAACTACGAGTTGTGTACCTCGACCAACAAGATTCACAGGCGCCAAGAGATATTTGCCAGAAATTCGAATTCTGGCATTTCTGGGATTTTTGCATAACCGAATTGTTATTTCTAATTTAAGGTTGACAAGAAATGATATTTCAGTACGAGTCCAGATCAGAATGCCTGAATTAAGTGAACTCTTAAAGGTTTCTAGGTCAAATTCTCCTTACAAAACCAACATTTTGAAAAAATAAAAACTAGTTTAAACTTTATTTCAAAGTCTTAATCAGGGATTTGAAATGAAACAACAGTTCCACGATTAAATTCAGATGTTCGAGGCTATGATATCCTAATTTAAAATTTCAAAAAGACACAAAAAAAAAGATCCGCAAGTGAAGAAACAGAAGATAATCCATTTCAGAGCCCTGATAAAGACTTTGAAATTTTTGAAGGAAATACTATACCTAGAAACCTATGAGAAATCACTAAATTTCAATACATAGGTCTCATCATCATTCATCGTAAAATAACTAAGGTTTTATTACTGTGCTATGTACGACGATGTATTGATATCTAGTTAGTCTAGACCGGTTCCGTGCATAAAAAAATATTGCGTTACCATAGCAACGAACAATAACACATTAGAAGTGTCAGTGTGAAGTTTGAGGTCAAAAGAGTAAACCAGAGTTACGCAATAAATTGAAAGAAAGAAGATGTCCACCGAAGTTGTGAAAATCGAAAAATTGGAGTATCGAGCCATCATCACGTACCTGCATTTAAAAGGGTTAAAAGGTAAGCAGATTTACGAAGATATGCTTAATAGCCTTGGTGATCAATGTCTTTCATATATGGGACCGTGAAAAATTGGACTGCAAGCTTCAAAAGGGGTAAATTTTCCATTGCAGATGATGACCTATCGGGTAGGCCAGTTTGTGTGTCAATCCCCGAAAATGTCGATGCAGTTCATGACATGATTTTATCAGACCGTCGAATTGGGCTAAAACGGATATCTGAAGCACTGAATATTTCACACGAACGCGTTCATCATATAGTTCACGACATGAGAAAAATTGCTGCAAAATGGATGCCCAAATGTTTGAATGTTGACCAAAAGCGTGCAAGGGTAGAAGCATCGCATTCGATCTGTGCTCGATTTGAAAACAATGTAGACTTCTTAAACCGAATTGTTACTATGGATGAGACTTGATTACATTTCTACGATTCAGAAACGTAGTAACAATCGATGGATGGCGACACTCTGGTTCTCCAAGACCTAAGAAGTTTCGTTGTCCAAAAATCTGCTGGAAAAGATCCTGCTGCAGTTTTTTTGGGATTGCCATGATTGATTTTTTGGATGAGGGTAAAATAATAAACAGAGATTACTATTCGACATTACTGATCACTCTACGGAAAAAATTAAGGAGAAAAGACGCTATCCATAGGTGTTTTTTTTTTGCAGGACAACGCCCCTGCACACTTATCTCTTGTTGCCAAGCAAAAAATTGGTGATTTAGGGTTTGACTAGAACAGCCCCCTCATTCACCAGATTTGTCTCCATCCGACTATCATCTCTCTCCTCAACTGATAAAAAGTTGAAAAGGTCGTAAGTTTTTTTCAACAAGGAGGTTATGAAAGCTGTGAAGGTCTGATTTGCAGGGCAAGAAAGAACTAGGTCTAGAGACGTTGCAGGTTCGCTGTAATAAATGTATCAAATTAAGAGGAGAATATGTTGAGTAATAAAATATTTTGACATTGGAATTTTGTTTGTTTCTATAGTAGGCTAAGAATTTTTCAATATATCCTCGTATCTTCCTTGAAGCCTAAAAATTTCAAGAGATTTTTCTGTTATTTAATATTTTTCATGGAGACGAATTTAATCTTCCGCAACACCAATAACCATAACTGCGTATTGACACAAGTTATCAAGATGCATTTTACCATTTTGAAATCTACATGGAAGGGTCATCATTTTATAGAAGGCAACTCAGGATTTCCCATATATTTTTTTCACCAAAGGTGCTTGAACTTTTACATCATATTTCATCATGAAATTTCGAGCTACATTTTTCTCCCAAATAATGACAAAAGTTATTCATATATTTTTATGCATATCATTTTGTGTATATCCCAAGCTGGTTTTTATAACCATGGTTCACAGAAAAGTATGGTCATATTCAAAAAACATTATTTTGAAAAAAAAAGGCGTTTCCACAGGGGATAGGTACTTTTCGAAATTTTCTTCAGTTCTATCAATAGCTCTTCTGTGATGTGTTCCAGGATTTATTCTGGGATGCCCTGTATAGATCTGGGACAGGATGATTTGATATAAAAACCCATAATGAAATGAATTGCATGAAAACCGAGATTTCAATGTGCCGCCTACGTGAAATATCTTCGAAAAGACATTCACAGTCGACGTGTGACGCATCCGAAGCCTACTCGGTGAATTTTTCATTCTACCACGACGTGCCTCGTTCGAAATACGAAAAGTAAAACACACTCGTACAAAGTGGTAAACCGCGAAAGCATGATGCTCCGCTTGAATATTGAATAACGCCTTATCACGAAGGAAGAAGGATGTGTACCTACTTGGGAACCCGGAAGAGTAGAAACTCGTTACATTTTCCAGAGTATAAACACTTATTTATGTCAACTGACTCTCGAGGAAGGGAACCACCGGCAGAAGGGAAAAGGAGCGATCCTTGGCGCTATAGACAGGCTGCGAGGATTAACTTCAGCACATGCTGTTTTCGAATGAACGCGGAATATTTCCATCTGAAGCTTTCGCGGGAAATGCGAAACGCAAATTAATATTTGCTCATCCGTATGACACGTTACATTTGAGCTTAAGGTCGTCTTTTTTTGCCACCTCGTTTAGAGATATAAGAGGGAGTCAGTATCTGAAATGACACACAAAAAAATAACTAACACTGGAAGTCTTTTGAAGATGGCTCCCATTGAGTCATTCGAAGAAGTAAAAATTGAGAAAAACATATAAGAACGTTCAGATTTCCTGAATTAGAAAAGCATGAGATCCAGATTGAATAAGATCATCAAAATAGAAGAAAATATTTTGCAGCAGTTACATATATTCAAACAAAAATTTCAGAAACACAAAACACCCTGTATAAAATTAACGAGGTATAAATACGAGGATATATTGAAAAATTCTTAGCCAACGGTAGAACCAAACACAATTTCAATGATAAAATATTTTATTACACAACATAATCTCCTCTTAATTGGATACATTTATCAGAGCGAACCTGCAACATCTTTAGACCTTAACAAAATTTCCTTATTGCTCGACAGCTTCTTTCACCTCTTCGTTGGAAAAAATTTAAGACCTTTTAAACTTTTTTCAGGTGAGGAAAAAGAGGATAATCCAATTCAGCCAAATCTGTTGAATAAGTTGGGTGTTCTAGTAATTCAACTCCTAAATCAAGAATTTTTTGCATGGCAACGTGAGATTTGTGTGCAGGTGCGTTGTCCTGCAAGAACAAAACACCTTTGGATAGCTTTCCGCGTCTTTTCTCTTAAATTTTTTCCCGCAGAGTGATCAGTAATGTCGAATAGTAATCTCTGGTTATTGTTCTACCCTTATTCAAAAAATCAATCATGATTACCCCATAGCAATCCCAAAAAAAATGAAGCAAGAACTTTTCTAGCAGATTTTTGGGCACGAAACTTCTTAGGTCTTGGAGAACCAGAGTGTCGCCATCCATCGATTGCTACTATGTTTCTGAATCGTAGAAATGTACTCAAGTCTTATCCATAGGAACAATTCGGTTTAAGAAGTCTACATCGTTTTCAAATCGAGCACAGATCGAACGAGATGCTTCTGCACGCTTTTGGTCAACATTCAAACATTCGGGAATCCATCTTGCAGCAATTTCTCTCATGTCCAAATTGACGTGAACTTTATGATGAACACGTTCGTATGAAATATTCATTGCTTCAGATATTCGTTTTAGCCCATTTCGACGGTCTGACAAAATCATGTCATGAACTGCGTCGATACTTTCGGGGACTGACAAAGAAACTGGCGTCCCGATCGGTCATCATCTTCACTGGAAAATTTAACTCTTTTGAAGCTTGCAGTCCAATTTTTCACGGTCGCATACGAAGGACATTGATCATAAGGGGTATTAAGCATATCTTCGTAAATCTGCTCACCTCTTAACCCTTTCAAATACAAGTACTTGAATATGGCTCGATACTCTTATTTTTCGATTTTCACAATTTCGGGGGTCCTCTTCTTTTTTTGATTTATTACGTAACTCTGGTTCACTTTTTTGACATCAAACTTCACACTGACACTTCTTATGAGTTGCTATGTTAACACAATATTTTTTATGCATAGAACTGGTCTATGCTAACTAGATATCAATACATCGTCGTAATACCCAAATGGAGTTGAGTTGAATAATGCTATATAGCTTTCATTCACAGTTTCCTTTTTTCGTGAAACAATTTTCATTGTGATATAACGTCCAGTTTCATAATCAAATTTAAAGTCACTTTAAGCTTAAAGCTTCTTTTACTGTCATTTTAAGTAGGGTTGAAGGAAGCTTTAAAATTAAAGTGACTTTAGGTTTGATTATGAAACTGGCCGTATGGATTTAAACTTCTATGTATCTGTATCATCTTGCAATACAATAACTCACAATATATTTCTTGTTTCAGCTATTCCAGTTGCCAACCTGAAGCTCTACATAGTTATAGTGATTGCCATTATTTTCGTAAGACTGCGGTAACAATAAGACTGTGAAATGTTGAACCCGAAGGAACAATCATATGTTGTATATAGCGAAAGATGCTGTACATATTCCAATTAAATCTAGAAAATTAGATGTGAATTGTTTTGTACCTAAACTGTAAAACTTCTGGAACATCAAACAAGGACTCTAATAATATATAAACGATGTAGAAATGAACTAAGGTAATTAAGGCAAGGGTATGCTATTGTGATAAAATGGAGATTTGTAGATACTGAGACAGAGGGAGGGAAATGAGTGTATATATATAGAAGAAATAGAAAAATCAATCGTTTTTCAGTATCCTGATTGATGTAAAAAATCAATACTGAAAAATGATTAAATATATGATTGAATCAAACCATTTTAGATTAATTGAATGTACATTTGAAATTGAACCTGAAAATCAACTCAACTAATATTGTTAAACTCAACGAATTCGATTTCGTGAGGGGAAAATCAATAGATTATTAGAATTTGGAAGTGTCGATTTTCTAAGGTTTTCCTCAACTGAATTCACATAATAGTTTCTCAATTTATTGTATTCATGAATAATATTTTCGGAACAGAGGGAATAAGGAATATTTTCGTTCGATTCCTGAAGTCAAAATTCAGGTTTCTTCAATGAATATATCCATAAATCTGATATAGCTTGGCAACTATGAAACCAGAACCTTCGCCATTTTGTGTGCTCTATCCAATTTTCTCCAGAAACATCCTTAAAACAGAAACAAGCTGATCCTGTTTCAAATTCTATGGAATTTTTCACCCAAATTTATAGCGTGTAATGTGCTATTTCAATAAATAGTTGTTCCGCACAGTTTCCTTCTGAAAACTGCTATCTTATTCTTATGCACAAATCTACTTTATGGCAGTTCATTCAAACCTTACTTGTGGTTTCCCAATATATGTAAATGTATTTACTGTGCTGTGCATAGACGAATAAACAAAAATATAAGTGTATTGTGGATTACAGACACTTATACCTACATGTATAATGTCTGCCGTAATTTTAATAATACATAACGTAAGAAACATCATATCGTCGATAACTCATTCAGTGCTAATGATAATTACAGAACATTAGTCAAACTATTCTGGTTTTCAATTCATCAAGGTTATTTATCATGAAATAATAGAATTTCGATCTCCTTTGTATGAAAAAAGCCTTAATAATGAAGTCATTTGCAAGTAATTATTTCTTTGAAATGGTTTAGGAAAAACACTTGCACTTTTTATACACTGCTTCATAAAACACTACAGCTTTGCTTGCCTTGTATAGTTCGGTTTTTCCAAAAACTGTTGTGTGAGTGAGTTTTAGTATTGATTAAAAAGATGATTTTTATTTGACTGTTTCATTTCGATATTCTGTTGAAAGCATTGTATGGGAAATTATTGTTATTTCAAGCCGTGTACATGAAACAGTAACACGCAAATCCATTTTCAACCCGAACAGGATTTTTGCGTGGATTCGATTAATTTACCTCCATTCCACAATGCGTAAATATGTACAAATTTCATTAGTGATCTCAAACGAATACACCTGATATCAGCTTCCACACCAACAATTCGGATTCTATTTTAGTTATAATGGACTCGTGAAACGCATTCATTAGATATTGTGTTGTTGGTAAACGTTGTTATTCCGAGCATTCACCTGGTTCCATTTGATTTAAACTGCACATTACAGGAAGTTATTAGATTTACTGGACGCAGTCTAATACAATTTCAATTATCCCATGCATTGATCAATTAAATTCCGATCAGGGCGGTTCTGAATGCACTATTTTAGACTGGAAAAAATGGAACGAACGACTATATTCCTTATTTCCTGAATGGTATTGTTGTATTATTATAAATAAAAAAACTGTCTCTTATATGGTTGGATGATTTATTTTTTACTCAACACTGTTAAATGTGCTATATGAAAATTGGATTATATTGTTGTAAGGTGTAAAAATGTTTGTTACCCACTGTAAATCCCAGGCTGAAATAAATAATTGTTGATATCGAATGTTTTTAATGCTGATACCTGTAAACCTCATATATGAGCTCCTATGAGGCAGATGAATGGTAGTGGAGAGCACCAAAATAAACTCAAAAATTATTCAAAGACATTGAAAATTTCCATAAGTAGATAAATTACACTAGACCATAATCAGAAAAGCGTCAAAAGGATAAAACCGATTATTAAAGTAGACAAATCCCGGAAAAAACAGTCACAACTAGCATTATTGTTACCACATCACTTATATTCACATCAAGCAGCACTTCATTATGCAGTAAGAAGCATATACAGTGTGTCAATTTGAAAAGGTACCACCTTTTATAATGGGGTATTCTGCTTAATTTGGGTTATCACAGCATATGCAAGTTTAAACTTAATAATTATGAGTTTCATTCATGAATTTTTCAAATGCACCACGAAAACCGTTCAGAATCATTCTTCAAATATGAGGATTTAAAATTTAAACCGCTTCTTTTCTATTTTACGATTCGGCAACAGCACCTACAAGGAAATAAAAAAACCAATGTCCGATCAGCTTGTTTGTAAAATAACAGCTGTTGATTCATAGGCGCGTACTTACTGGCGAGCCTCAACAGCAACCGGCCATAAAAATCCCATAAAATTCCTCGTTCGTCGCAGACTTCCTAGACAGCCATCTTTATCTATCTCATCTAGATAGTGTATTTGTTGCCTTTATTATCAACGCATATTTCAGTCGATTTTGCCAGCTTGTGCAATAGAAACGAAACGCTTTAAATTTTGAATACCCATTTTATTTTTCATTTTTAAGTACTTCAAAATTTTTTTTTTGGAAACGGTTGAAATGGTTATTTCAAAATGTGATTTCGGCCCACAAGCAAAATCAAAAAAATGCAAAATGAGGTGAACATTAGATCGTAGGGAGACATTTTATACGGATATTTCCAATCAATTACGGGATGTAAGCCAGCAGAATGCTTAATGTGTGGGTAGGAATGACACCAGATGAAGAAAATAATCAGGGTGTTCCTCATTTTAATGTGAGGCTTTTTTTGTCAGAAGGTAGAAGTCATCAAACTGAGTCATTTCATGAACAACTGTCTATATAAAATATCGAAGATGTCTGAGCTGCAATCCTTAGAAGTTAGACAAAATTTCATTGAACTTCAAGTACGGCACTGTGGAAGGTGACTTCGGCATCGGAAAAACAAAACAAAAAATAAACTATGGCTGAACAATGAACGGTCAGTACTTGCGACTTTGCGAGTCTATCTCAGTCTATCAGTTGCATCAGGTCAATTGAAAAAATTTTTGTATCGTACGATTTAAGATAAAGAAAATTGATACAGTTCATTGAAAGTGCGTATGTTGACAAAGTATTATTGTTACCCTATTTCATCCCTTTTTCGAACAAGAAGAAAATTGTGATGACCATAGTGAAAAGCTTGTTAATAATTCAGACGAATATTATTTGTGAGATTTTGAACTAATATTCAAATTTTTTGCACTGGGTCCTGAGTATTTTTTTTTCAGTTGGTATCGAAATGAGGCATATCATAAAATCATTCAAGTTACTAAATAACGAGAACAATTCGGAAATCCTATGTTTTCATTTTCGATCCTCTGTAAAAGTCGAACGGGCCTATATTCTTAACCATATGGCTGTGTCAGTCATCACGAGAGAAGTTTTTCCCATTGCTTTGCGATAATTCAGATAACGAATGATGAAGGGGCTTACTAGAATCTGTTTCAGAAATCTTTGCAACTTTTTTTTTAACTTTGTCGTTCTTAAAGTTTTGTATACTGTATATGATTCTTGGTGAAACGCTTCATGTTCTACCTGTTAAAAAAGAAGCCTCACCTTTAAATTGAATACACCCTGTATAAAATTTCAGTTCCATAGCTCTCATACTCTCTAGATATCATTTAAATTTGGAAAACCTCGTTTTTGTCAGAATTTTTAGGGTCCTCAGTAAAAACGAAGAACTCAAGTTGGGTATGTGAAGTAGTAAGTAGTATTTAGTATACAAAAAACAACAAAAATCTGAAACGTGGGACATTCTCCCTACCCCTCAATCAAGGAGATGTATGAGACATCCGCAAACTCTAACGTTAGAGGTCTGAAAATTGATATGGGGACTGCTTGTTGCGAAATACAAATAACCTACAAAAAGAAGCGAAATCACACCAAAAACATTTGCATGTAGAATTTTGCCAAGTAGAGACCAACTTCCTCAAGCCGCTACTGATTCACTTGATGAGATACTGCCAGAAAGCGAGATCACTCAACCACCTGAATAACAAATCCAGCAATCAGACGCTCACCGCGCTACGTACAGAGGGCGCTGGGAACCTCGTAAACAATCCAGACGTCTCACTTACACCCCGAATACAACAATCCGCTGCAAATCTAATCCAGGCGCGATAAAAGATTAACCGTCATATTCGGATGGAAGGCGCCGAGTGCCAGAATTGAATTTGATCAAGTTTTCCAATTACAAAGTCTTAATAAACATATTTATGAAGTTGCCTCGAAATTTCCCTTTCTCGCAGATCTCCTAAGGCGCTCTTTGGATTTTATCTCTCCAGCGATTCCGGGATTGATGGAGTTAGGGAACGGGAGTTTTTGGATGGTGGGATCTAGAGGTAGTTTAATGATGAAGTCTAATTTTTTCTTGGACCATTGGAAGAGTGGGTGGAAATTTTCAATTAAACTCAAATACCTCCTCTTATTGGACCATGTTATTTCCAGGATGGGAGAAAATATCACTCAATTTACATTGTAAGTGTTCATAAGTTGTGGATCAGATGGTAGATCAGTGGATCAGATGGTAGAGTAACACTGGATTTTTCAGTAAGTATGAGTATGGAGAACGAAAAAGTTCAGTCCAATCAGGAAATTCTGGAAATAATACAGAAGGACCTCTGCTTCCAATCTGATTCTCAGCAAAATGACGAATCAAAGAGGGACTGGGAAAATAGTTAGAAAATAAGGTTTTCTTTACGATCAATCTCTAGAATCTTCACAAAGCGTGTGTCGCTGACGTCTATGTGTAGAGTGAGATAAGACTTAGCAATTAGAATGTGAAGAAA
The DNA here is from genome assembly GCF_907165205.1 of Coccinella septempunctata. Classification (NCBI taxonomy): domain Eukaryota; kingdom Metazoa; phylum Arthropoda; class Insecta; order Coleoptera; family Coccinellidae; genus Coccinella; species Coccinella septempunctata. The sequence goes on from NC_058196.1 coordinate 23,610,839, forward strand.
GAGGTATCCACAATGCTATTTCCTGAAATTCTAATCCAGTTCTTTGAATTTTCTGGATACTCTGGATGCTGCTCTCTCTGAAATCTAAGATTGGAATACCACCAGCATCTGCAGTGGAGGCTGTTGATATTACCTTTCCAAAACAATGAGCTATAAAAGAGAAAGCTATTCACTCATCTGTTTCCAATATTGTCATCAACGATCACTACCGTCTTTATTTGAAAACAGTTTTTAATAGGCCAGAGTCTCTTGCATCAACTTCGTGACCTCAATAATTTTGTAACGGTTACATTGCATTATGTGACCTTGAGGACCATGGTGCCCTCATACGAGCTGTTTTAGCAACTAAATCGCTGTTTCCGCAATTCTAACGAATTCCAGTATCTGGGAGCTTCAAGGAAGCTACAATCTCACTCCTACAAGTTTCTTTTTAAAGCATTCTTCGCCCTATATAGCAATAGCGAGGTATTCTGTCACTAAGAGATCCAGGCTCATTCATCTCATCGCCACAATAACTGTAACAGTGTATGCTGGAAATAATATGAATACCAAAATCAAATGACTTTTCAGACCCCAAAGTATTTGTTCCAAAGGAACTTTCAGGTTACGTTAGGTTAGAATAGAGCTCCAGGCTTTCATCCTCATTCCCGCAATAACTGTAACAGTGTATGTTAGAGATGAAACATATGAATACCAAAATCCAAAGACTTTTTAGACCCCAAAGTATTCGTTCCAAAGGAACTTTTGGGTTAGGTTAGGTTAGATTAGAGATTCAAGCTTTCATCCTCATCTCCACAATAATTGTAACACTGTTTGCTGGATGTGGATGCTGAATGCGAATTCGAAAGACTTTTTAGATCCCAAAGTGTTTGTTCCGAAGGAACCTTTAGGTAAGGTTGCGTTAGAGAACCAGGCTTTCATCCTCATCCTCACAATAACTCTTATAGTGTATGCTGGAGGCAAAACTTTATATCAAAATCCAAAGACGATTTAGATCCCAGCGTAGTTGTTCCGAAAGAACTTTCAGGTTGAGTTAGGTTAGAGATCCAGGCAAAACATATTAAAACCAACATCCATAGACTTTTTTAGGTCCCGAAGTATTCATTACAGAGGAACTTTTAGGTTAGGTTAGAGATCCAGGCTTTCATTCTTATCGAAGATCCGAAGGAACTTTTAATTATGTTCCTGCCCTTAAATATTCCACCCAACTGTTTTTCTTTCACTCTCATCCTTCTCTGCATTTTCTCTATCTCCGGAAGGATCCAGGCAGATAAAAGGAGTTCGTTCCTCTTTTTCTGCCAAGTGTATTGGTTTTAGAAGAATAACAAGGTGAAGACACCTTGTTATTCTTGCCTATTTCATTGAGTTTTCTTCGGCACTCCCATGCCGTTTAAAATCGATAACATGAGAGAACAGGGCTTAGATAACAGCTTGATTGTCAGAATGTATGGCTATGTCACATCTCTCGTAGTGTGTTTCTGCTTTAATTTCTACACATCGCAAGTATTTGAACCCGTGAGGCAATCGTGTAGGTTCCTTACCATAGCAACCATATCATGCTCGCCTCAAATGCTCAAGAGCTTATTCCTGTAGTAACTCTGGGACCATCTGTGTGCTATCCAATAGAACTTCTTCATAAAGTTTGGTTGTAGATTTCCTTTGCCAATCTTTCTAAGACTGGTAGGCCACTAAAAGCGGAGTCAGCTCCAAAAACCTGAATTGCTTTTTAAAGCAAAGCCGGCTTCCAGATCAGCAGTGGAGCGGAGTGTAGTAAAGCTGCATCGCACGGGTCAACTCCATAACGAATGAACTGACCAAGAATCAGTTTTTCAAGTTACGTTACCCTCTTTCTATATGAGAAGGACACCGATGCTAGGCAATTGGGGTAACTCTGGTTACTTCGTAATCGGTTGCAGACTTCCCCTGACTACGTTCTGTTGAGCTTATCTGAGCTCAACTTCACTTTCGGTGGTCGGCCAATCTCAGACAACAATAACAACTTTGTCATTCTTGTCTGGAATCAGTTGTCAAACGCACTAGCAGCATATTATAATCTAAGTTTCGCAAGCATCTCGCTCCTCAATTCCATCGTATTACCAGCGAACCGAGACCGAGAGAGCAAACCAAACAAACTTTGACGATCTGTCAGCATCCCGGACCGGTTTTTCCGAGCCGCAACTTCCGGAAAATCTATCGCGTCTGGCGGCTCCGTGGAACCACTTCATCCTAATGTACACAATGAGGAATTATCTAAGGTAGTGGCGTTAAGTGGCGGAATGGGATTTACACCCTATTTGGGTTCACGCAGAGTTAGAAGTATATGAAAATTTATGTGTTTCCGCGCGGACGTTCCATTAGAAGAAAGAAATTATTGCGTTTTACGCCCGGAGACCGCGATCGTCCCGACTTCCAGCGCTCTAGATTTCGGCTTTTTATTTTCGTCGCTGAAATTACGGAGGAAACATGCCGCTTAAAGCGTCAGTTCGATGGCGAATTCATCACGCGGCCGCTGTTCGCCCGCAGGGCCGTATCTAGAGTTCTAGAGGCCCTGCATTCGAGGCCCGACGCTTGTGTTGCTAGAACGGTGTCAACAGTATAGTGAACATCTCATTACTCCAACAGCTCCTTTTGATTCAATGGGCGCAGAATTCTTATTATTCTAATTAGCGCAACCATGACAGAAAAAATATCGTGATTTTGTTGTGAGAACTACTATAATTCACTTTGTGGCCGCTATCCGCGACATTTTTGTGGTAATCGTTGGTAATGCTCGTTCACACCCTGCCAGAATTGTCAAAGATCTCATAGAAATGCATGGTATTAACCCATTGAACTCTAAAAGAACTGGAATGGCATCTCGATGCAGGCAAACTGAGGAAGACTGAAAGGGAAGATGTAGAGCAATCTATCTCTCTCTGCGCTCTGTCAATTGGTTTATAACGATGTAAACAAAAACAACTCGGGGCGTTGAAGTGAGACGACTGCTGCGTCCTTCGTCTGATGCGGTTATTCGATTGGTTGCCGAGCCATTAGAAAGAGATGGGTTGCTCTACATCTTCCGTCTCAGTTGGACACACTTTGCGTCGTATTTCTATACCTAAGAGGCCCTTCCAGTTCTTTTAGAGTTCAATGTATTAACCGAATGGATTGTCCAGCTGTCTCCTAAGACCATTATTGTATTGAAAATCTCCTGTCTGTTTTGTCACAGCAATTACATCACTTACTTAACCCACCGCAGACATCACATAAGCTCGAGAATACCTCAAACTCATTTCTCAAACTTACATCTACAACCTTATTGACACAATGCCGAATAGAATAAGAGCACTTGGAGGAGCTGGAAGCGGTCATACCTGATGTTATACTTTCATTTAGAGGTATTTGTAACAAAAGGAACCTTTTTTAGCCTGCAGACTTCTTCAGGTAGGATCTTTATTTTATTCATTTCTTTATTATATTGCCGCTATACAGTCCTGCTCACCGTTGCCATTTCTGGCAGGTTAGTTGGGGAGTCGACGATGTTTGATCGGGATTAACTCTAGCGTCGTGGAGACCTAGTGGATTTTGAGGATAAGATAGTAGAAAGGAAAAAAGGTTTTATTGTATATGCACTTTCAGCGGTATGGAAAGCGTCTGCAGGTTTTCAAAGATGTAAAAAAAAAAATCGTCAGGTGTACATATTCGAGCATGTCAGATACTGTATATGCCATACATGCTAGTAAATTCATGTTAATCTGACAGTTTGCGTAGTGAGGTTGACCGTACAGAACAGTTGAGAATGGCAAAAAAACTATTTTTTTCTAGCTTGTCAGATTTTTGAAGGATATGTTTTGTCAGATTTTGATACAGGTAATTAATCTCAGTGTTACAGACCGATCAATCTGACACTAATTGGGTGGGTTTTCTTAATTCGACAGTTTGAATATGATAACAAGGCCAGTTTTTTTAAATATCTCCCTTCCTCTACCTCTAACCGTTTCTGTAGTCATTCTGGAAGTTGTAGATAACACAATTCTATACAACCTTTCTCTGAAGCAATTTCACATACTCTTAATCGTTTTCGAGTTAGAGAATAAGGGCGAAGAGCTTAGTCATACCTGCGAAAGGCCAAGGTCAATGTTGCAACCCAGTCTATTGTACATTCACGTATATCTCGAAAACGAACAAACGTAGAAAAAATTGCTTCGGACAAAATTTGTAGAAAATATTATGTTCTACAACTCCAGGAGAGGGGGATAATTTGAAAAAACTGATTTTTTTGACCTTTATGGAAGATTTTTATCGTTTCGGCTTGCTGAAACTGTCAGATTATATTTTCGCTGTTTTTTCTTGAATTATTAGCTTCAAAAAAAGCCACTGCGCTCGAGAATATACACGTGACTTTTTTTGCAAGTTTGGCGCCCCTCACACACTTTCCACGCTTAAATCCTCAAATTAAGAGAAAATATACTGTAATTAACTGCACATATCTTAATCTGACACGCTCGAGTATATACAAATTTTTTTTTTTTTACTAATCTGACAGGCTGTCCTAGATAATTCCCCCTATATACACATCTAGTTTTTGGTAAAGATACTCTATGAGGTCACAGTTATCTCCCTTTATATTAACCAGACACGATCGAGTAAATCCCGAATTTTCCTCTTGGGCTCCCCACCTGTAGTAACCTCATTATATGTATATCATATAAAATTGTTTTTTTTTTTTAGGCCATATTTCTCCTCATCGGAATCAATGCAAAATATTCCTCGTACGCCTCTGCCCCAAGCCTTTACCCCCCAACTCCGCCATCGCAGGCCGGGAAAATGAGTTCTAAGACATAGACGCGATCTTGAAAACCGATGACAGTACACTTTATTAATACAAATATTTGAAGAAATTTCGGCGAATTGATGGATTCAGCCCAAGGACCGAGAATCGCAAGGCTGTTCCAGACCGTCAGGGAACAATAAACACGGGGTTATTTTCCCTCTTGTTTATTCTGATATGTTTGCCCGATATCGATGTAAATTGGGCGTATAATGAACGAATTGTTCGCGTTTTTCGAGGCGCGATCGGGCGTTCAAAATGCAGAAAAAATCATGATTCGGCATGTCGGAAACGTTCGATGAATTCGGGGAAAAAATTCGGTTCGTGGGAGTCGTTGATTACGGTCAAGTTTGGTATTCTGTATGGAGCCGAAAATGAGACTAGAGCTAACCAAATTCGAATGACGCTCTGTGCTTGGCTGCTGAGCTTTCTACAGTGCCTGATTTCCACGCCTAAAGAACTAACACTAACAGTTAATTTTAGAAATTGATCCTTGAGAACAACTTGGTTCAAATCTTGCTACAAAAATTTGGTGGATACTGAATCGACTTGAGGTGCAAACTCAGTGTAGCTTCATAAACTATACTACTCCACAAGAATTAGGAATATCGTATTCAATCGTTTTTAAAAGTATGTAATCTTCGAGAAAATCGCTGTAAAACCATTTAAAACTCAATAACAACTTGAATCGATCCAATAAAATTCAGTATGGGACATTTCGTCAATCTGGTCGCCTTTTTTCTGAAGTTTGGTTCTTTGCATATGCTTCATGAATGTTCTTATTTTGAAATGAAGTCAGTTTATCAACGGTTTCTATTTGGAACGAGTTTTCTGAAAATGCCAAGACGTAAATTAACAAACGCTGAGGCTAATAAGGCTATCGGAATGCTACAGGGTGGCCTAACTCAGGTTGTTGCAGCGGAAAGGCTCAAAGTCAGCCAAAGTTTGGTATCTCGACTTTGGAATAGGTTCAGGGAGAAAGTTTCCATGTGGGAAAGACCAAGGCTTGATGGTCGACGAAAAACAACACCTGCTTAGGATCGTTTCATCACCGTTTCGGCGAGAAGAAACCCTACATCTACGTGTAGAATGCTACGGAATACTCTTCAAAATGCAGATGGGGGTCCAAGTTTCCATCGAAACCATCAGACGACGTTTGAGAGAGGTGAATCTAGGTTCTAGACGTCCATCAAGAGAAGTTTCATTAACGCGTGACCATAAGCGTCAAAGACTGGAATGGGCAAGGCAACATATCAATTGGAACGATCAATGGCGTAGTGTCCTTTTCACTGATGAATCCAGATATGGACGATTTTCAGATTCTCGAAGAATAAGGGTATGGACAATCCCACGCATACCCCGTAATCGTCGCTATGTCCAAGAAGTCCATCCATTCCGAGGGGGTAGTGTTATGGTATGGGCCGGGATATATTTCAACGGGCGCACAGATCTACACATTTGTCCTGAAAATATGACCGCCTTACACTATAAGGAGCATGCCATTGACAATGTTGTGCCAAATTTTCACGCTGCTATTGGTGAAACTTTTCAATTTCTAGACGATAATGCTAGACCGCACCGTGCAGCCATAGTTGAGAATGCGCGCGAGGAGCTTGGAATTCCACATTTACCAATACCTCCGCACTCACCAGATTTGAATTGCATGGAACATGCATGGGATATGCTCCAAAGAAGATTAGATAATCATCAACCTACCCCAGAATCCTTTAATGATCTGAGGGAGCTTCTGCCCCGTTTATGGAACCAAATTCTTCAAGAAATGTTCAACAACTTTGTGTGTAGTATGCAAAGAAGATGTCAAGCTGTTATTGATGCCTGTGGAGGACATACATTGTATTGATAGTCTTAAAATGCTTGAATTCTCTGGGAATAAATTTTTTTTTTTACTCGAATTTTCTTAACCACCCTGTATACGCTGCAGACCTACAGACTAAAATTAATTTGCAACTTTAAGTCATATGAATATAAATTTTCATCACAAAAATCTCATTTTAACTATATTTTTTTGCAATTTAAGTCAATATGCCTAACTCATGTTGAGCAGTTCATTTCAGGCTATTCAGTGAGTCATTTTCGAACGATGAAAAATAGCCTTTCTCTTTCTCTTTTTGTCTCTCTATAATTTGATGTCCTTATTTCGTGAAGCTTCAGTAATATCGAGCAACGATGTGATGTTGAAAGCAGACCAAAGGATTTAATTTATTCTTTAACGGATACAGTTGAAAGGCGATGAAGTTTCCAGAAAAAATCGATTTTTGAACAACCTATACTTTGTAGACCTACTCACAAAAGACATCGGTCAGTATTCCCTTGGGATAATTCCTATTTCAGAAAAAATCTTCTGCCTCGCAACCTCCTTCAGAATAAATAAGCCCATAATGCACGAAAAAATACAGACCATCCGAATCGTAAAGCTGAATACTCTATTTGTAAGGACGGCCGTTGAATAATAACTAAAGGTAGAATGGTGGACCAGATTATCTCGGCAAATAGAGCCATATATCTCTCTAATGGTGTGTCAAATCCCAGTCGGTTGCCCGATTTGAATGGGGAGTAAACCTATGCGCTGAGTGCTATTTATGTTTGGGAGAAAAAGTGGGAGGATACAAATATTGACGTGGGTATTCGGCCTATTCCCTAATTTATCAACTGGAGTCAGATATGAAATCTGGATTTGGTGCCGAGCAAAATTAGAAGAGTGGACTCATTGTTAGTCCGAAAAAAAATTGATGAGTTGAAAAAGGTGCAAAAGACTTTTTTCACGAATGAAATTCAGGGGGCTACAACTCTAAAAAGGTGGCCTCCTGGCAAAAATAAGAAATAGGGGTCCCCTTACTTTGTCTTCGGAATCTGTAACCAGATTTTGTTGTAATGATTGCGGACCCCTTGTATATTTCAGGAAAAAATACGAGGATATATTGATATCTAGTTAGCCTTGACCATTTCCATGCATAAAAAAATATTGCGTTACCATAGCAACGAACAATACCTCATTAGAAGTGTAAGTGTGAAGTTTGAGGTCAAAAAGTAAAACAGAGTTACGCAATTAATTAAAAGAAAGAAGATGTCCTCCGAAATTGTGAAAATCGAAAAATTGGAGTATCGAGCCATCATCAAGTACCTGTATTTAAGAGGGTTAAGAGGTGGGCAGATTCACGAAGATATGCTTAATACCCCTAATGATCAATGTCCTTCGTATGCCACCGTGACAAATTGGACTGCAAGCTTCAAAAGAGGTAAATTTTCCATTGCAGATGATGACCGATCGGGTAGGCCAGTTTGTGTGTCAGTCTTTGAAAATATCGATGCAGTTCATTATATGATTTTATCAGACCGTCGAATTGGGATACAACGGATATCTGAAGCACTGAATATTTCATACGAACGCGCTCATCATATAGTTTACGCAATTTGGACATGAGAAAAATTGCTGCAAAATAAATCACCAAATGTTTGAATGTTGACCAAAAGCGTGTGCAAGTGCAGAAGCATCGCGTTCGATCTGTGCTCGGTTCGAAAACAATGTAGACCTCTTAAACCGAATTGTTACTATGGATGAGAAGGTAATAAGAGCTGTTAAGGTCTGGTTTGTAGAGCAAGAAGAAACATTTTTTTGAAAGGTCTAGAGACGTTGCAGGTTCGCTGTGATAAATGTATCCAATTAATACGAGAATATGTTGAGTAATAAAATATTTTGACATTAAAATTTTGTTTGGTTCTATAGTAGGCTAATAATTTTTCAATATAGCTTCGTAAAACAGGGTGTTGTAACAATTCAGCATCAGGTAGTCTGTTGTAATAAAATATTTCACTATCTATTTTCCTTTCAATATCTCAAGACATTTCATTATTGCTCTAAAGTAATAATCTCATGTTGAGAACCTCTGTCTCTGGTTGTGAGCACATATGGTTTGATGGACCAGTGAATATCAGATGTATGAATGTCATTAGCCTCGAGGAAACGAATACATTATGGTCACTTTATACATCGACTTTGGGCGATGCAACCTCCATCTGAAAATAAAGCGAAAAAACCAACAAAAAATAGAATTAATTTCTTTTATATTTTTAAGAATCAAGAACAAGGCCAGGGTCTATGGGTAACTGAAAAAAAACCTCAGCACACTAATCTAACGTGACACTCTTGTTTACGTTCATTTTATGAATCAATTCGATTTGAATTCTGAATTTCAATTGTGAACCAACTTCTTGAGCATCCAGAAGGCATGTTGGATGGAAAATTTCCCAAAACACGTATTTCCACACTACTGTTATAGATGTCTCAAGAAATGTGATCACGGAAATTACGAAAAATATTGCACCGAACCCCTATTCACACTGACGCTCCCAAATGAGAGGAAATGCCAGCTTGCAAAGTTCAATTTTCGGCATCGTCAGCATATTTACAATTCAGATCGGAACGATTCGGCTCAATTTCCATGGAAATTGAATTATATCTCTAATTGAAAAACACTGAGAGTGCCGCCCGAAATCGATACGTGCCTGGGTCTCCGAGAGGGCGGCTTTTGAAATTGAGTTTTCGAAAAGAAAATAAATAACTGGAGGGGCGAGCGATATTGATGGGACTTATTAGAGGGTTGCACTGTTTGTGGCATGCTGATGGGGCGACCAACCCTTTCGTCCGAAATTCGGATCGTTCACAGAGTGGAACTTTTTACCATTTATCAGTAGCTGCATAAGAGTATATATTGAAAAATTCTTAGCCCACTATAAAATCAAACAAAATCTCAATGTCGAATAATTTTATTACTCAACATATTCTCCTCCTAATTGAATATATTTATTACAGCGAACCTGCAGGGTCTTTAGACCTTTAAAAAAAATTTTTTGTTGCTCTGCAAACCACACCTCTACAGCTTTTATTACCTTCTCTTTTTATGCATCGAACTGGACAAGGCTAACTAGATATCAATACATCCTCGTATGTTATATTGTGGATTTTTCCAAGCGTATGTTTCAAGAAATTGAATGACTATTTCCTGCACAAGACTGCTTGATTATAACTTCATCGAGTAATTTATGAATCTTATAATTCTACTCCGTTGAAGCACAGAAACAGAAAAACTTAGAAATCGTCGAACACCCTACATATAAAGCAAATTGCACCAGGAAGAGTTCAACCATGATTACATCGAACTACTAGTTGTCTTAATCAAAGATGTTTTCTCAGACAGTGGCTTCATCAGTTCCAAGATCAACTGATGCCAACAAGGAACTTTATGAAATATATCGCCAGTGATAACGTAGCAGACGATAACTATGGCTGTGCGACAAATGAAACTATCTAGGACATCACAGTGGGATGCCATAAGTTCGGCACGATTCTACACAAAAAATTGGCAATAAAGTAACAACTTCTAGAATAGCCATCCATCTGTATTGGAAAATGATCATCACCAGCACTATTGAGATCGTTCCTCACAGACAGAAAAGTAACACACAACAGACCTGACCTCATATTACTGAATAAAGATGAGAATAGAGCACTCTTCATCGACGTGGCGATTCCAAATAAGAGCAGCCTACTGGATAATCACATCGAAATGATTTCTAAATACAGATATCTCAAGGAACAAATCAAGAGACATTGTCAATTTAAAGCTATCAAGACCATCCATATTATCATTAACAGGCTTGATACAGAAGTAACTACCAGATAATTAGAAGAACTTCAATTGGACGAAAATATCTACAGAGTCATGAAAAAGAGATACTGCTAGGGATGGCCAGAACCGCAAGCAAGTTCATGGGAAATGCAGAAGCACATGGAAAAAACGCCAACAACTTCGACAAGACGTCAGGGAGATCAGAAACCTAACGGACAAGAAGGAGACAAGGAGGATGCAGTACCTGATCGACATCGTGAAGCCGAGGACCAAAGAGGACGTGACCGCCATGAGGCCGAAAACCGGGAAAGAGCTACAACAAGGCGCAATCCTTTTGATAATATCTGCGCAATCTGGAATAAGTGAATGTTCCTTTCGAGAGGAGTTTCAATGCCCCAAGGCTCAATTCATATTTAATTTTTAATATAAATATTCAATTCTATGAATGTTTTTACTGTTATGTCTTCATTTTTATTTTTTAGTATCAAAACCGTGATTTTACTGATAAAGTATAGTAACATCTGCTTCAGGTAAGAAATTTGACACCTCCTTTATATAGCCAGGAAAATGCAATCAGTAAATAGTAAATACCATCAAGACTTCTTCGGATGGTGAATATTCACATATTTCTAATCCATCGTGAGCTGAAATTCGAAAGAGTTTGTTTAATGACAGTTAAGTTTCACATTCTCAACTGAAATGTTCCAGAAGGCATATTTTCAGCAGATTAAGGGAAGAAAATGAAGTGTTGCAGTCCAAACACCTTGTATTGTTCGAGAAATGGAAAATTAACGTCAAAACTAGTTAAAGAATATATCACATTTTGGTGTTTCAATTTGTTTCTATAATTCAGCTCGTAATGTACAACTCCCATTCGAAAATGCTATATTAAATAGATCCCATATTCCCTCTCGATCTTATCGACGAAAAATACGAACAAATTTTCCTCCCTCAACACTATGAGTGACTCAACCTCATTTCCCCCGTTTCGCGCCAGAAGTAACGTCGTCACGCAATCCAAAACCCCCTTCCTAATTTCAGTAACATCAACTTTCCATTTGGGGAATGAAAGCAACGTTGTTGCAGGTCCTTATAATTGGTTTCTGTGCACACATTATCAGTTTATTGGGGTAAGTGTTTGGAGATACCGCAGAAGTATCGGCTGAGCACATCTGCAATCTTTATTCATTCCGTCAATGGCCCTCAATGGGCCTGTTGGGGTAGGAAAGATGGATTTTAGGAGGGAGGAAATAAGGGAGATCCGGTAATTACTGGCCATGTGGTTTTTCCCCCAGACTTCAGGGGGTGACGGAGGTCGACTAGGTTCCCCGAGAATTCTCATTAGCTAAGAATGTTCTTCAACATAATTTCCAGGAATGAAAACGAATACAAAATGGACTTGTAACAGTTCATTTTTAGAAATAAGCATTTATCTAATCCATCTGAAGACGAACTCTGAATTGGAAGTGAGTATAAGCAATGAATTTGTCGATATATCATAAATTTCTTATTATTGCCGTTTTTTAGTTTTTACGAACAACAATAAATACCTTTACTCCATTCACTTTTATTCTAGCACTCGGATGGGCATAAAATAATTTTCTCAAGTTTTTGTAACTAGAGCGAAGTGAGGTTGGCACTCATGAAATATCGTTAATGTCATAACGCCGTTGCCACAACTAATATCTATTAATATTACAAAAATGAAGAAAGTGATTGAAATAGAGAGAAGACAGGGTTTCATGAAGTGCCATTCAGAATTCAGGTCCGTTCACTCAAATAGTAGCTAACCCTGATATTCTAATATCTAAATTATAGCAGACGGTAGCGAACATATTATTATTCTATGAAAGTAAATTTATATGTTTCATCTGAATCTAAACGACTTATTTCAGCTGAATGTTTCCATAATCAGAAAGATTGTGAATGAGGAGGATGACAAAGAATGTCCTTCTATTGGGAAACCCCAAAAAGTGGTGGCATTTGTTAATTTCATTTCAAGGTGAACGAATGCGAAAAGTTACTACAGGATTTTCGATTAATGTCATCATGAAATAAGTTCCAGATAATTAATTTTTCTATTTTTCATTTGACTTGTCCTATACATTGTAAATGTCTGAAGGGATCAATAAATAAATAGTTATTATCATTATATCAAAGTATTAAAAATAAACAGCCATAAATACGATCCACTTGTCCTGTTAATTGTTAATTCATGTGAAATTTTTGTTTGAAGGTGAAGTTCCTTTTACCTTTGAACTTCCTTTGATTCTTTTTACTTCTGTACTCATTCATTCATTGCTGTATCCCGTTACCGGAAATAAATCTACAAAAAGAAGAAGAAAAAAAAAAAAAAAAAATTCGAACAGACTTGTAACTTCTTAGTGCTAGTTGCGATTGTGTGCCCTCCTGTGACTAAAGAGACCCAACCGTGACCTGCAGATCCTTCCACACTCAGGGCATGGATAGTCTCCAACCAGATCTGGCCGCCGCTGTATCCTTCTCGATTCTCCATTATAACTGTGGACCAAAGACCTCCACTGTGACCGGTCTAATGCTAGTTGTTCCCAGTTATGATTAGCATTAACTGATTTTAAGAATTGATGTAGTGTATCCTTAAACCGCTTATACTGATATCCTGGTTTCCGGGCTCCCTCAGTGAATTCGCCATATAGAGCTATTTTGGGGAGTCTTGTGTCTTGCATCCTCAGAATGTGGCCGCTCCATCTGAGTCGGGCCCTCGTTACTTGAGTCTCAATTGTTGTACAACTCGCGCGCTGCAAGACTTCTGCATTCGAAACTTTGTGGAACCATCTGATGTGCATTTTCTGTCTTAGATGACGTTGCTGCGTCTGTTCAAGCTGTTTAATATGTCGCCTGTAGGGAGTCCAGCTTTCGCTTCCGTAAAGAAGCGTTGGGAGGACCACTGCTCTGTAAACAGCTGTCTTGGTCTTCAGATCGAGGTCGTGATTTTGGAACACTCTGTCCTTCAGCTTCCAGAATGCCCGTGATGCCGAATTGATACGGTTGTGTATTTCCGTGTCAAGGTTAGCCCTAGTATTTATGAAGCTTCCCAAGTATTTGAACTGCTCGACCTGTTCTAGAGTTTCATTACTTACAAATACATTACTTCTGTAATGTATTTGCGCACTCCCCTCTCATCAGATGGTGAAGTGTGGGAGAACTCATATATTGTAAAAGTAATAAAAGTCAGTTTAAGGATGATTTCGTGTTTGATTAGACCCTTCCCAATATTAACGAGCAATAAGTGATTAGTAGAAACATTACAACTATCATTAATGAAAGAAGATTTCCTGTTGAAGAATTTAACATTCTTGTAATAATCCTATCATTTCTTCGAGAGATACCCATTCCCTATCACTACATCAGATGCATTTAATCTTCGGGTTAATTTTTTGGAAATCTACAATTGATGTAACGTCTTCAACCTTTCGCCAAAGCAGATAACCAACATCAGCTCTCCTCAAGCTACAGCATATTTTGCGTCAATAATTCAATTTTCTCCCATAGAAAAAATATATTTATTTTAAAAGTGATCTTTTGTTTTTTCCATGCAAATACCTAGATCAAGTATGCCTTCAATCAGTTTGTGAAAACGTCAATTATGTTCGTCACATATTTTCGACTTCATATTTCCTGAAGTGATTCGACATTGTGATGAAATATAAGTAATTACTGAGACTTTTACGACGAACGGACAACATAGCGCTGATTTAAACCAAAAAATGTTTTGACAAGCGTCATAACCTCACATTTTCGTTTTATACAGAGTGGAATGTGTCAAATTTCCATGGCCAACCGAGTGCTGAAATAAAAGTGAATGGAATAAACAACACAACGTGGGCAAAACTCACACTCTACAACGAATGGAAATGGTCTATAATTCTTTCGTTCCAGATCCTCAAATATCATCCAACCCAATCCTTGCCCCCAAGGGACAATGAGAACACCACAATATTTCTCCTTGCGGAATTAAACAATGCGTGCAAATTCGAAAAAAAACCCAACCGAGGGGTAAAACCGGGTGATTCATCACAGCCAAGTGTAACCAGGACCGAGTAATATACAAAATGTCCCGGAGATATATCAATGTAACGTCGTTCTAAACATTCTTCCTAAAACAAAGGCGGGCAGAACGCTTAAGGCCGCATAAAACTTCAGAAAACTCCACAATGGTCCCCTGGGAACCGCTGAATTATCTTGCTCCTAGTTAGACAGATGTGCTGAAAATGGGACATGACTTGGACACAATATTCCAGGAGGAGTGTACGTTATCGGGCACTGTGCTCTGGAAAAAATGGAAATGAATAGGTCCCGAGGGAATGAGGGGGTGTAGAAATGGATGAGAAGTATACTGATATTTTTTATGGTAGGTACCTATAATATTGGAACATGAACAATGTGTGAAATATAGAAAGATTTCCTACACAAAAAGTATGAGATATCCATATGCACCAATGTGTTTTTTCTAAGTTTAGTTTAATGCAGAGTTTATCGAGAGTAGATAAAAATTCTTATATTTTGTAGAAAAATGCTTGTATAATCGAGAAATTTGTTATGCATTCTGTGCGAGGTATGAAGGTGCCAGTAATGAATAGCCTTCTGTTCCTGAGGATTTGGTCATTGGTTTTCTACCAACCCTTCATTATTTCACAGGTGAATATGTTTGAGTTATTTAATTTTAATTTATTTTTTTTTATATTTTTCGAGTTCACGGATAGATAAACTGATTAGGACTGATTTATGTTTTTGAATTGTTATCGAAAACATTTCTTCATCTACGATAGTCACTGAAGAATGAAAAAACTCAGCAATTACATGGTTATTTACTTTCGTAATTGTTGGAATTCGATATATAATATGTACAGAAATAGTTACTGCTTAACCCCTTTTTATGGTTGTTATTTAATGAAAAATTTGTTATTTTTTCGTATATTAATTAATGAACTCGATGATTGGACTCATGATTGTCATAGATTTTTGTGGAAGATATTGACACAACGTTGGTTTTGAAGATTCTGAAGATGATCTTGGAAGACTTTCAATCGAAGTGCCTTCAAAATCTTAAAAGGAAAAAACTTTTACAAAGCTACATTCGGTACAGAATCCAAGAGTTTTCTCTTCAACAAAACTTGAATTTTCAAAAATTTTATTCTTAGCTCTGTGAAGAGACACCTGTGTCACGGAGTATTGGAAACAGAATCTACTCTAATAAGTGATAAATTTGAGATTACTGCCTTTTGTTGTCTCGATATGTTCTACTCCTCACTGCGACTGTATATAATTGTGAAGATTATATTAAACCAACTAACATATCCTGTTTTCAATAAACAATGATATTATGCGAGTATCATTTTTTTTTGATGAGTGATTTCTTTTGAATTTCATTAATTTCGTCATTTATTATGAATTAAAAAAGCTGATTACTTAGCCCCCTTTACAATGCGAATTGTATTTCATTGCATATAAATCAGAAAATTCATATTTGTTATAGATTTGAAGAAACGTATTTGAAAATTCATCAAAAAAAACTACGATGACACATAACCTAAAATAAAATGAAGGTTGTTCATTTCAAATTGACGCTTAAATCCACACCCCTTATCTATCCATAAACGTAGCGATCGCAGCGACACCTACCCTACGTTTCCCGTTTTTGGAGACACATTTTTAGTACGGCGATCGTTCTCCTTCTCTCTAATCTCCATACAGTCGATCAATTTTTCGAATTTCACAGATATTTTTCATATTAGAACATCAAAAATTATGCGAAAACGGCGCATTATACGAGAAAATATGAAGAATACTTTTTTTCTACAAAACGTTCAAATATTCATTAGATAGCGTCCAATTTAGTTTCAAGAGTTGGGTTTTCTAAATATTTGGTACTTTTATGGTACGTAATGGTCATGCTGAGAAAACTGGAAGACGTTGGTGATATCTTAGGTTTGAAAAGATTAATCAGATAAATGAAAAACTATATTCCGAAATTCATTTCATTCGATGAAACCGTTTGTGAGAGAACTAAAAATAACATTTTTTATGATTCTTTCAGCCAACCTTTTAAATTTAGCCGATTCGAAAGAAATGGTGAAGAAAAAAAGTGTTTCTTCTGACCTCCAGAATCTACTATTAGATTATTCGTAAGTGTCAAAGACTCACCCTGTATAATTTACGTATTTGTCTTGTAATTTCAATTACAAGACCTTCATGTGGGAAATTCTATTGTGTTGGTAAAGGATTGAAGGTTTGCAATTACTCATGATATGATTGAAGTTATTTCTTCTTGTAAAAGGTACCCTGTTTTTTATACTCATAATGATCAGCTCTCTTAATTTTCCGGTTTAACAGGAAATTAAGATGAATGTGGCAGTTTACAGATCTCTGAATCCGAATGATAATACTTGTTGATGTAGTGCATTGAAAGCTATGTGATTTGGTCTTTTCAATTCTTCGTATTGTTTCACACTATGTCTGTTCGCATGCATGTGATTTTCATTTGTTTCTTCTGTTCTCTATACGCATAATATGTTTCGGCACGAAAAGTTTTTAGGTTTAATTTCCAGTACATCTGATCATACCCTTATTTTGATGGAAAAAAAATTCTCAGCTTGAGTACTGACATAAAGGTATTGCATCCCAGTCAAAATTTTCATGAAATTTTATGGAAATACGGAAGTCGTTCAACTTCACTCTCCTAATTGTAAAGACTCAATGTTGTCGAACAGATTTGGATCTGTAATTCTGTAAATAAACTTTTTTCAACTTCAACTTCGTCTTAGTATTTAAAAACTTATATAGAAAATTTATTCGTTTAGATTATGAAGTAATCATAATTGATTTTCCATTTCAAATGAAAGTTCGTTATAGCTTATGCCAGAATTAGAAGCTAGGATTATTCTGAGAGTCCGGCAACGATGTTGTACATCTGACGTCATTCCATTACTAATAGCGTTTTTTATTGGTAAAACTAGTGCTGCACTGGATCACAGAACCTCAAATATGAATTAGGATATCCTATATATGCTCTATTTTTATAATATGCACTCAATGAACACTAGTTTCACTAATGGAATATTCTATTACAGTGAATTCCATTGAAAGAACTAGCTTCATATCCTTTGGAATGATTCTAGTGACACCAAAATATGCACTCGCACTGCACTAGTTTTACCAATAGAAAACGCTATAAGATCAACCGAGTCTAGATAGTGTTGTTCGTTTATGTGCTGTCATTTTCATAATACATTGAACAAAGATTACAGAGTAGAAAGATAGGAAACGCCCTCATATCGCTAGTACTAAAAACCGACTACATTATGACCAGTGAAAACACATTTGACAATGAGATGGCGCTGAAAACGTATTATCAATACAGAAAAACTGTTTAATAACAGTTTTCTCTTTTAAAATTTAGGGGCGCGAAATTCGAATTCTATTCCTTGTATTCAATTTCAATATTGACCTAGTTGCGACTAGAAAACAAACATCCTGAGCGACAAAACAACAGGATGGTTTTGTTTTGTGACCAGGATGTTAGTTTTCATCTGAACATTGTTCGGAATCAATTAATTTCAATGAAATACGCTGTTGGATGTGATAAATTTTTATTTGCAATCTATAAAAAATTTACAAAAATTTGAAATTATAGACAACGAATAGAGCTTTGACTAGGATACAAGAGTACATTGTTATCTGCTATAGTTACGTGAAAAGTATTTTCTGTAAAACGTTTCGACTTAATGAACTGAGTTGAATTTTTACAATTTATATCAGAAATTGATATGAACCAATATTCAATTTACAGTCACAGGATACACATTTCTGTTACTTACATATTATTTACAAAATTTTCAGAAACACAATTGAAAAAAAACTTACAGAGGTATACAAGCCTTGTATTCAAGCCCGTCAGTATAATTTCTTCATGCTTTTTCATGATTTCTTCATGGTATGGTCTCTTTATAACACAATATACAAATTGAGGTAATAAGTATCGACTGTCTGCTTATACTCAGAATAAAGAGTGATCCATTCGTTTTTTTGACTGCAATCCCAAATAACCCCCAATCTGAGTATACAAATTGATTGACGAATGAACACTCACAGAAGGTTTCATAAAACTTTGACTTTCCAAACAACAATTTGACAGTCACCCGATTCCCAAATCGAAATCCATAAAACTTTTGCATTTCTGAATATATTGAAGCCAATTGAGAATCTTTGAATGGACGTGTAAAAGTCATAATTTCCCCTAAATGAGCCCTTCATGTAAGGGATGCTTCCTGCATACAACAATTTACGTGGATGAACAGTTCTCAATCGACTCTACAGTAAAATGTTCATTGCACATGGTGTAGTCAGTAGTGTTTGCAGGCCTTTACGACCTGAAAATTTTATCCACTTCGTAGCACTGCAAACAAAAATCAATGAATGACCGAGTCACATGTTACCAGTTAATACTTACATTCCCATTTTCCTTAGTAAAATTCGTTTTATTTGATCCACAGTTCTTCACCATACAATAATTTTCGAACGATATTCTGAGGTTTTCGCCAAGAAATTAGACAAAATTTTCAATAATCAGCAACTAGAACGGGCTCGAAAAACAAAAAGCGATACGAGGTTGTCTATGGATACGAGAATCAAAACATTCAAAACCTGTTTGATCAAAATGGCCATTTAACTCTGACATCTCGCAAAATTTCATATGTCCCTCGAATTAAAATTTTAACCAGTCTTAGGGCCTTAAAAACACATTTGAAATACAGATGGCGCTCACATCACTCTAGTCGCTTCGTTTCCTATCTTTCTACTCTATAATCTTTGACATTGAAGTTTTGTTTGGTTCTATAGTAGGCTTAGAATCAATATATCGTCGTATGTGTTGTTATTTTCATAATATGGTCCGAAAAGCCCTTGAGAATTTGCGAAACGTCTCAAATATACGATTTGAGATCTTCTGGTGGTGTTTTTTCGTGCTTATCCCGCGAAAACATCAATATTTTTGGTTAATTATTTCAATTAAAATCCTTAAGCGTCCGTAACTGAAAGGGGTTGAGCAATAATTATGACAAAAAAGGGGCGATGAACGTTGAACGTAGGAAATTGAAAAAAATGCAAATTATAGGTTGTACGGTTTCGACGTAATATCAATTTCACTTATACCTCGCCTTCGTTACGTTTCCACCTTTTCACTCAATATTTCATACTTTCATATCATGATGATCATGAATAATTTCCATGGGGCGGAGGTACGGCAGTAGCGGAATCGTTTAAATGGAAGTAATGAAGGGCCGCGTTATTTATGGGGGTATTTGTCTTCGCGGTTTTTGAGATTTTATTGTGGTTTTTCCATCGCTGCGAAACCGGCTAGAATCACAGGGGACGGCTTTTTAATTAAGAAGTTTTATTTTTCCGGGATTCGCTTCAGTGTCCCGAATTGGGGGTCTTAAATAATATTGAATAGGAGAAATATCGCCAGGAATTACTTTTAATTGGAAGAGATCATATTTCGTATCTCCTGGTAGTCCAATCAACATGAACCGAAGTGGAGATGGCATGAAAATTAAGTATTTTTTCAGAAAAGTGGTTGGGATCTACAAATAAGCAGGACAGTGTGAAATAATAAGTATAAAAATGACGTTCCTAACGGCGGATCAGACATGCCAACTGTAACCACTACGGAATTCGCACAAAACCTAGAGATTTCTGATATTTTATGTTATCCACACTATGCAACGTTGCCAGTGCACCAGCGCTTAATTTCAATCGTTTCATTTTGTTCGAAGTGTTAGGTTAACTCGGTAAACTTTGGTTTTGACTGTTTTCGGTTGATTTTCGTCTATTGTACTAATATTTCATTAGTTTTTCAGAATCAGTGCTCCTCAGATCTACCAAATTTTCATATTGAAAACTTTTTTCATATGAAAACCTCCTCAAATTTTGTTTAATCAGGCTGCTAATTTATGATTACTCCGTTATTGTATTACTTTGAGAATGAACGTAATAATTTTTATCTCTTGCAGCTGTAAATAACAAGTTATTTTATAACTCACTATAAGCTTCACATGTCTACAAAAGTTTCATTACTTATTCCCTACAGTAAGTTGTTGCTGCCTTGGGAATAAGTTTGGATTGTTTACAATATTGCTTCAGAGAAATGTAGAATCGTGAATATTTATTTTCTTCAACTAAACTTTGATTTCCAAAAATTTTACTCTTTTTGTTGATAAACAGAGATAATTAATCATATAAGTAAGTATGAAATGATGTATTTGTCTTGTAAATGCAAAATTGTACGAAATTTTTTTGTGTTCATGAAGGTTTTCAAATCAAGATATGGTTGAAATCATTTCTTCACACAAGTACTCTATATTTCATACTGATAATGTTAAGCTTATCTCATTATCCCTATGGTGAAAGGTGAAAGTGACAATTCAGATGTTTCTTATTCCTAATGGGACTAATTGTTGATTAGTACTAACTAAAATCTATTTATTTTGGTCTTTGTTTATTTTTTTTATGATTTTGAGTATGAGAGTTTGCATGCATGTAATTTCCATTTGGCTCTCTATATGCGTGTTATATTTCCGCACAAAAAATATTCATTTTCCATTTATCTGCTCATTTCCGTATATTGATGATACTAGGAAAAGTTCCCAGTTTGGGTAATAATGATTTTAATGTTTCAGTCAAAATTTTATTCAAATGGAAATAAACTGGAAACTTTAACGAAGTCGTCAAAGTTCAGCCTACTAATAATCATTGTATAGACCTTAAAGTTATCGAACAATTCAGATTGAGATTTTGATCAGTCCCTATGTCAATAAATTCTTTCAATCTCAAATTTGTCTAAGTCAGCCTCTGTCTTTACTGGAATACTGCAAAATTGCTATGAGTTTTCTGGAAGATACGTCGGGTATTCAGATATATAAACAACAATAAGGATAAATTCAGATGCATACCACCCGCTGATATGACAAGTGTTACGATCTGAATTGAACTAGCCAATTTGCCATCGTCAGGGCCCCAAATGGAGTACGCTCCATCGAAGAAAAGCAGATGCTGACCATGGGTTCGGTCTCATTTGACCTCGTCAGAGCAACATAGCTTCTTCTCCGATGGAGAACGTTTGGAATTGATGGATTCTTATTCAATACTGGCGAGCGCTATTGAGTACTATCTGGTAACAGTGCCTTCCCGTTTAGGCGTGATCATTCTTCATTATATAAACAACAACCAGCGAGTTATAGGTATAGGTAAACAGTGTAAGAAAGAAGCAACGTATTATATTATTTGCTAAACACATAAATAGTCAACGGTGTTGAATGAACCAAAGTGTAGTGAATTGTACAATTCAGTCAAAGGAACTCGCAACAATATTGTTCATTTTCCACTTTCCTTCTACATACGAGAGCAGAATTAGAGCGGTATTTTCCCTATGAATAGAATCACTTCCATGTACAATGAATTTTTCGCTGAATCACAGAGAATATTTCCGCTTTATGAGAATGAACTATTACAACGATAAAATATTTCACGTGTTATGTGAAACTGTCACCATACATAATGGTGCTCATATACAGTATGTCAGTTTGAAAAGGTACAAAGAAAAGTAAAAATAGGGAAAATTTAGGTCGGAGCAAGACATTTGAACCAACCCTGCCCTGTTCTATAGGTGGCACTCTCTACCAGAGAGTTTTCTCATAGTGGTAGTTCATGTAACATGTGGGTCACCAACTAGGTGACATGGAACTGAGAATAGAGAGGTCAAAGATTATAGAGTAGAAAGATGGGAAACGAGGCGACTAAAGCGATTTGAGCGCCATCTGTGTGTCACGCGTGTTTTTAAGACGCTAGGACTGGTTAAAATATTAATTTGAGTGCCATTTGCAGAAATATATGAAATTTTTTCAGACGTCAATTTTGATCGAAGAGGTTTTGAATGTTTTGATTCTCATTCCGCTTTTTGTTTATCTGGCTCGTTCTAGTTGCTGATTTTTGAATTTTTTTGTCTTATTTCTTGGTGAAAACATCAAAATATTGTTCGAAAATTATTGAATGGTCGATCACATAATAAAATGTATTTTACGTGATTTAAGTTTTTCACTCAACTAAGAAAAATGGAAGCGTAAGTATTAAAAGTCGTAACATGTGAATCGGTCATACATTGATTATATAATTTTCAGTGCTCCGAAGTGGATAAAATTCTCAGAGCTTGAAGACAATTAATTCAGCAAACACTACTAACTACACCATGTGCAATGAACTATTTACTGCAGGTCAATTGAGAACTGTTCATCGACGTGAATTGTTGTATCTTGCATGAACGGCCTATTAAGGGAAAATGATAATCTTTATAGGTCCATTCAAAGATTCTCAATTGTTAATCTTTCAATATATTCAAAAATGTAAAGGTTTTATTGATTTCGATTTGGGAATCTAGTAACTGTCAAATTGTTGTTTGGAAAGTCAAAGTTTTATGAAACCTGCTGTGAGTCTTTGCTCACTCATTAATCAATGTGTATATTTTGTTATGAAACATACTCTAAAGATATCATAAAAAAAGCACCAAGCAACTATACTGACATACAGGTCTTGCATATGTCTGTAAGGTTTTTTTTTTATGATTGGTTCTGAAAATTCTTTAAATAATACCTACATATGTAAGTAACTGGAATATGTATGCTATGATGATATGTTGAATATTGGTTCATATTAATTTCTGATATATGTATGTATATTTTACAAATTCGACTAAGATCACTAATTCAGAACAACCTATTTTACAGAAACAACACCTTCGACGTAAGGCAGATCACCATATACTTTAGTGTCCTAGTTAAAGCTTCATTTATTGCCCACTATTTCAATTTTTGTAAATTTTTTATGAATTGCAAATAAACATATAGCACATCCAATAGCGTTTTTCGTTGATATCAATTGATTCCAAACAATATTTAGATGAAAACTAACATCCTGATCACAAAGCAAAACCATACTTTTGTTTTGTCGCTCAGGATGTTTGTTTTCTGATAGAAACAAAGTCAATATTGGAATGCAATACGAGAAATAGAATTCGAATTTCGCGCCCCTCAATTAAAAAACAGAAAACTGTTATCAAAAAGTTTTCCTGTATTGACAGTGCGTTTTTAGCGCCATCTCATTGTCACGCGTGTTTTCACTGTCCAAAATGTAGTCGGTTTTTAGTACTAGCGATATGAGAGCGTTTCCTATCTTTCTACTCTATAATCTTTTGAGAGAGGTATCTTCAAACAAAATTGGAGCAGTTTATGAATGATTATTTCACCTGTCCACGTTTTACCACCCCAATTCGCCAGTCTCTTTCTTCGAATACCTAAATCAACCCGACGTTCCAAACGACTTCGTAGCCCCACCTGAAAGGATCTAAATGAAAAGTACACCAATACCGGTTCCGTAATTTCTCCCCGACAAAATATGCCATTTGGATATTTCATCTGCACCCTTACCTTAATACACTCGGCAAATTTTAATCAAGGCTGAGGCGATTCCATCGCAAAATTGCATTATAAATTTTGGCATTCGAGACCTGTTTCGCAAAAGTGGATCAGGCCCCCGTGCAAAAAAAAATCGATTGTTGCAGCAAATGAAGCCACGAAAACCCGGTCGCGAATATTACCGTTTTTACGATTTCGTTCGCAATCTGGTCACGATCCGCTACTTTCAATGAACTTTTTCCCCGAGGCGGAATTAGCCCTTGGAGCGCGAATAAAATATGATAATTTTTCAACTATATCACCGAAATTCTCGCGAGCATTTACCGTGGATTTTCCTGCGGAGGGTTGCGTCTAGGGGTTCATTGGATGTTGGATTCCGTTAAGTCGTTATTGAGTCGAGGTTGGATGTGGTTGTGCAATTATGCTTCGAAGGGGTTAATAGTAAGCGTAGGAATCCTTTATAATTATTAAGATGGAATTCATAGCAATAAAACCACCCATCTAAAATATCCGCAAATATCAAGATCTGATTTTGGCAATGTATGCTTCCATAGTATGTTTCTGTATATAATCGGTGAATGTAGATAAAAAACACACCATTCTATGAAAGTTTACATGAAAACATCCAACATATTGTTAACAAATACGATTATACTCTGATAAATAATCGACATAAAAATATCGAAAATTTATTAGTTAACAATAAGACAAAAACCAAAAAAGAAGAACAAAGTGGAATATACAATATCAACTGCACAGATTGTCCTGCATTCTACATCGGAATGACCACACGTAACGTTAAGAAACGATTCAACGAACACCGCAGAAATACACCTAAATCAGCCCTAGGATGCCATCTAGACGAACATAAACATAACACTGACTTTGACAACTTAAAAATACTACATAAGGAACATAATTATTACAAACTCACATTACTTGAACAATTGGAAATTCTAAAGAACAGAAGTAATCAACATTTACTAAACGATATGACAGAATTCAATTTACGAGATAACAGCATAATAAAAATGATATATTTCCCGAACACAACACACAACGTCGGAAACTCGACAAATGACACCCCAAATTAATATCCTTTTTCCACTACATTTTACATATTGAACACGACAGGAACATCGACGTTTGGGATATGTTTCAAAGAATTGAATAGAGAAAAATTATTTCTTGAGGTCACATATTTTCATCCTTGATCTTTTCTCATCATATATGTTTGCCAATTTACCTCCAACGACGGTAAGATTGCACACTCTCATTCTTTTTCAATGACCACCGTTTACATAAAAAATGTACATGAAAATAGCATTATTTAAATTGTGAAAATGTAATTTCAGCTGGCCTGATGATGGCTTAATCATAGCCGAAATCGATCGCCAAAGTATTATACACTAAATACAGTGTGTTTTTTATCTACATTCACCGATTATCAAGATCTGAATCCAATTAACTATCCATCATTATCGAGGGTACCCAAAGAAAAATTATAGAGTAGAAAGATAGGAAACTCCTTCATATCTCTAGAAATATAAACCGACCACATTTTGGTCATTGAAAACACGTTTGACAATGAGATGGCGCTGAAAACGTACTGCCGATACAGAAAAACTCTTTAATGACAGTTTCCTATTTAATCATTGAAGGCCGCGAGATTCGTATTCTATTCCTTGTATTGAATTCCAATATCGACTTTATTGAGACCAGAAATCAAACATGCTGAGCGATTAAATAAATTTTTGGTTTTGTTTTGTGACTAGGATGTTATTTACCAGCTGAAAATTGTTTGGAATCAATCGATTTCAATGAAATACGCTGTCGAATGTGCTATTGTTTCATTTGAAATTTATAAAAACACAAAAATTCAAAATTATGGACAAAAAATGGAACTTTGACTAGGACAGAAGTATAGAGTGATCTGCTATACGTCGAAGGTGTAATTTCTATGTAATTAATACATTGTTTTGAATTGATAAACTTAGTTTAATATGTACAATTTATATCAGAAATTGATATGAACCAATATTCAATATACCATCATAGGGTACACATTTCAGTTCTTTATATATTAGTCACAGAATTTGCAAAACCACAATTGGGAAACCTTACAGAGATATATAATACAAGACCTGTATGTTAGTCCGTCACTTTAGTTTCTTTATGTTTTTTTATGATATCTTTATGACACAATAAACGAATTGAATTATAAATGAACAAAACATCCACAGTAGATTTAATAAGACTTTGATTTTCCAAACAACAATTTGACAGTCACTCGGTTCCCGAATCGAAATCAATAAAACCTTTGCATTTCTGAATATAGTGAAGGCGTAGCAATTGAGAATCATTAAATGGACGTATAAGATAATAATTTTCCTTAAATGGGCCCTTCATGCAAGGAATGCTTCCTGCATACAACAATTTACGTGGATGAACAGTCTCAATTCACTTGCAGTGAAATGTTCTCTGCACATGGTGTAGTCGGTAGTGTTAGCTGAAGTCATTGTTTTTACGCCCTGAAAATTTCATGCACTTCGGAGCAATGAAAATAAAAATCAATGAATGACCCAGTCATATGTGACAAAAATGGTCATCTTATATCTTACAAAAGTTTATATGCTTCTGCAAATAACTCTCAAATTAATATTTCAACCACTCTTAGGGTCTTAGTTACAACTTTGAATCACGAGATGGAGCTCACATCAGTTCAGTTTGCTTTAGTTGCATACCTACCCTGGAGGCTCATAGTCGAAGACAGAATTTCCTGTTATCTCGTATGGTCATATGTGACCAGTTTTGATACATTTCTATTTTCCTTAGGCCCGGTACTTTCACCTTCGAATAAATTTTATTCACTGTCAATAAGTAGGTATCTGTCGAATAAGTTCCTATCTGAAGGATACCTTATTTCGGTGCTTTCAGATGAAATTATTTGACGAATAACAATTCTGTGAAAACACGGTATACTACTTTTCACTGATTAATGTAAAATAAGAGACCTCATTGTAGAAATTGTTATAATTCCAACTAGAAAGCAAATATTCCGTGAAAATCACACAAAAAATACCCATACATCCAGAATCTTGAATATTCAACCAATAATGACGTACCGACAGTCGATCTATGACAAATAAAATTTTATTGACGAGTTTCAATGACAGATTTATTCGATGAATAACACTATCTGAAAGTGAAAAGACTGCATTTTTACTTATCCTAAGAATAAGACTTATTTATCGAATAAATTTAGTTATTCGCACGTGAAAGTACCGGGCCTTAGTAAAGTAAAAAGCTTAATTTCTAAAAATCCATTTTATTCGATCCACACTTCTGCATAATTCAATAAGTTTCGAAAGATATTTTGTGGTTTTAAAAAAGAAATTAGACAAAAAAATTCAATAATCAACAACTAGAACAAGCTTGATAAACAGAAGGCGGTATTAAAAGCGAAACATTCAAAGATCGAGATCAAAATGGCCATCTTAAATCTTACAAAAAGTTATATGCTTCTGCAAATAACTCTCAAATTAATATTTCAACCACTCTTAGGGCTTTAGTTACAGCTTTGAATCACGAGATGGCGCTCACATCAGTTCAGTCTGCTTTAGTAGCATACCTACCCTGGTGGCTCATAGTCGAAGACAGATTTTCCTATTATCTAGGGTGTTAGCGATAATTATTGAAGGTCAAAAACCGAGTTGTCAAATTCATTCAGCATCTCGAAATAAGGAACACGATAGTCACCAATACACAGTTACAAAATACAAAGATTGAAAGAAAATAAACTGGTAACAGTCAACTAAAAGTTCAGTACAGGATCTGGAAACAGCAAAAAATCTCCTATACTCAATTTAAAGATTCTCTCAGTATTATTCACAGATAGCAGTGAGAAGTGGTTACTTAACGGGGTGAAATGAACGGTACACAAACAACGGTAGGATACGGTTATCCACTCCGTTTTCGTCCTCCCAAGGGCTTTCGCAACGTCAGTTAGACTGCTTTCAGTGGGGTGAGAACTCAGGAAGGACGGGGTTGTTTCTCCTTCCCTATTTTCGTTTTTTCTGAGCCTTTTGCACAGCCACAAACTACTTTCAAACTTCAAATTGAACAGTGGGAAAGCCACCCAGCAGGTTATACGCATATATCATTATCACATGGTCGATAAACACATTCCTAAGTGTAAGTGTGAATGGGAAAATAGAAGTTGCAGGACCCTGTATAATTCTCGAACGGAATTAACTCTCATCCCCGCTCTTCCAAGTTTCTTTCTTCGAGAACATTTGTCGATTTTCGGGAATCCGGATTCCCGAAAATCTCGGTAGCGAATCCAACAGCCCCCGGGTCGCGAACCTGCGACGACAGGTCGCATTCCTCCGCCTTATAAATCACCGCCTCGCCCGTGCCGTTGAGGTCCGTCCTGAGCTATCTTGGAATTCCGTGAATTTTTCCGGAACAAGTCCAATTACGTCGACTTCCGCGATTCGGAAAATCGGATACGGCGAAACGGGTGCGAATAAATATGGAGCCAGGTCCCCGGGGGGTGGTTAAGGGTCGACGGGGTCGCGTTGGGACGGCGGAAAGGTGACGATGACAGACGCAGTGAGGGGGTGGAGGATCCATGACCGAATTATTTGGAAAAGTTTAGATGGAGCCGTGGGGACATCTGGCGGGTGGAGTGGTCGTTATTTAAACGCCTTTTCAACGATCCGGAAAAATCGACTCTTCAATTTTAGCTTGGGGTTTGTCTCGTAGAAACAGTCCTGATTTAACAGAATGGACCAATTCATGAACCACATTTTTTTTTGCGACATAGGTACTAACAAATTTCGAGTAATGGAACATCTATCAAGAGAGCCATGCTTGATATCACCCTAACCCATCCATATTGAACAGCTTGAACAAACGAACAACGTCATCTAAGACGAATAATGCACATCAGATGGTTCTACAAAGTTTCGAATGCAGAAGTCTTGCAACGCGCGAGTTGTACAACAATGGGAAATTCTCCTCAATTTGGGTTATCACTGCATATGCAAGTTTCAACTGCAACCCTTTGCAGCCATCTTTGTCTATCTCATCAAGATAACGCATTTGATGTCCTTTATTATCAAGGCATATTTCAGTCGATGTTGCCAGCTTGAGCAATTCTCACAAAACGCTTTAAACTTTAAATACCCAGTTTTATTTTCAATTTTTAAGTGCTAATTTTTATTGGGAAACGGTCATTTCAAAATGTGACGTTTCAAAGATATTTCATGAAAAATACATCATTTTCGTCAGAAGGAGTATCCCCTGTTGAGACTCAAGTAACCAGGGCCCGACTCTGAGCCACATTCTGAGGATGCAAGACACAAGACTCCCCGAAATAGCTCTGTATGGCGAATTCACAGAGGGAGCTCGGAAACCAGGAGGCCAGAATAAGTGGTTCAAGGATATACTGCATCAATCCCTGAAATCAGTTAACGTCAATCATAACTGGGAACAACTAGCATTAGACAGATCATAGTGGAGGTCTTTGGTCCACAGTTATAATGGGGACTCGAAAAGATTTCAGCGGCGGCCAGATCTGGTTGGTCTTGCAGCGCACGAGTTTTATAACAATTGAGACTCAAGTAACGAGGGCCCGACTCAAATGGAGCGGCCACATTCTGAGGATGCAAGACACAAAACTCCCCAAAATAGCTCTGTACGGCGAATTCACAGTTGGAGCTCGGAAACCAGGAGGCCAGTATAATCGGTTTTAGGATATACTTCTTCAATCTATAAAATCAGTTAATGCGAATCATAACTGGGAACAACTAGCGTTGGACAGATCACAGTGGAGGTCTTTGGTCCACACTTATTATGGACTGGGGAATAATACAGCGGCGCCCAAATCTGGTTGGTGACTATCCATGCCCGGAGTGTGGAAGGATCAGTAGGTCACGGTTGGGTCACTTCAGTCACAGGAGGGCACACAGTCGCAATTAGCCCTAAGAAATTATAAGTTTGATCGCACCAGTAGTTTTGTTTTTGAGTCTTTTCGTACACTCATTCTCAGTAACGGGATACAGCAATGAATGAATGCTCGGTATCACACAGATAGGTTACAAAATGAAGTCAAGGATATATTAGGGAAGATTGCGGAATTGAAGTGGAACTGGATGGGTCATGTGGCGAAACAAACGGCAGAAACTTCTCCTAGTTGACGCAGACGGAAACGACAGACGGAAGTGTTGTAGGACAGTCCTCCACTACGATGGACAGACGACATCAGGAAGATAGCAGGTGGAAATTGGTATCAGAAATCTCAAGAGAGAGAGCATTGAAGGGAGTCAGGGAAGGTTAATGTGAAGGAGTGGAAAAATGGAGGTTGGGGAAAAACGAAAGACGAGATGAGACCTGGACTCAACACATTTGTAGCTCAGCATCTTGGGACTCATGAATTCTATCCAGAGGAGGGGAGTACGTTAGGGAGTAAGTTAGGGACTTTGATCCTAGTTGCTGCCAAATTTCACCATCAGTCAAGAACTCCAAAAATTTCTGTTCATCAGAAATCCTTCCTGCAACGAACTGCATAATTGTTAAATACGATTCTATCTGTTGTGTTTCTATTGGAGTATAACCTTCAGCAGTTTAAATGTTGGACAAATGATGGATTCCCATTGGATACCTGAGCCTATTGGGGTGGCTGGAACTTACGAAACCCCTCAAACGCACTCAAGCATTTCATCAGTTACGCATACTGTATCAAATAAAAGTGAAGGAACGATTTTATGGAGCTGTTGACCGAGAAAAAAAGTCCGTGGAACTCTCGGGCGTAAAAGATCCATTACCGCACTTCCTCCTCGGTCGCGACAATGCCGAAGTTATGGCCAATCAATGACAATGCGCACGTTCTTGCCCCCCCAACGGGCTGGGCAGTAATGGATTGGGGGTACGCAACGAAGAGCCGACTGAAAGCATTTCTTTTCTTTTCCCGGACTACAAATTTAATTCAGTCGCCCCGGAGTTGCCGTTTTATTGTGTTTTTAGAAATGTTCCGAAATCGTATCGGTCTTTAATATATCGATACGGCTTTTGTGTCTGGAAGTTGGGAAAATAACCGACTTGGGGACTGCGAGACCTCGGACGTTTCTGGAAAACTAATTTTCTGGTCGAATCGGGTGATGGACGCTTGCGTTGGTGCGCGTGAACAATGGACAAAAAAAAAATTTTCCCATTGAATTTCGGGAGGAATCGATAACTTTTGCTTTCGTTTATTGGTACCCGGAATATGATATTGCTATTGCTTTTCGATGCGTCTCTACTCGAGTGGAGGATATCCATTGACCAAATGTCCTGTTTCGGTTTATTACTTCCAACGATGAAAATTCTCACAGAAAACACTACAATCTACGGAGTGTAAAAAAATCGGGAAAAGTGTCTCTGAAGATAAACTCAGATTGCACCAATCTAAGATACCTCCTTTCTTATAGTAATTTAAAATTAAGTGGAAATGCATACCTTACTGAGCTTCTGAGTCACCAACTTGGTGATAAAGGGTGATTCTTCTTCAATGATAGACAAGAAGTTTTGTTAGGAAGTTCCAAAAGTCAATTGATCTATCAAATAGGCGCTTTTCTTTTTGTGATAATGACTTTGAGCCATCTACATTATAATTAATTATAATCAAAATCTCACCGCCAGCTTACATAGGTGCCAAATTATTTAATCATCTTCCTAGCAGATTTCACTGTACTGATATTTTTAAATTTAAGAGATCTGTTAAGACTTTACTAATCGATAAATGTTACTATAGTGTGAAAGAATTCTTAGATGAGAAATTCGGTTAATTTTAGATATTGTTCATTTTGTTGATTTATTATTGATTTGTAGATTTATTGTTTGATTTGATAGTCCTATACATTTTATGTCTGAAAGGATGAATAAACATTATCATTATCATTATTATCATTATCATTCACTAGATAAATCACAAAATGTATTGCAATCGATTAATTTTACTTGCAAGAGACACCAGAGCAAATAGGTTTGTATAAAATATTGGTATCTGATTTCAAACTCAAAACAAAGTAAGAAATTCAAAGTGTCTGAAGGACCACTCGATTGCTCGAGGAGAGTTGATGGACTGTCTTGAATTTTATGATAGCGCAACTGGAAATTGCTTAATGGGCGAACCAAAAGAAAAGCGACAATAAAGGTACGACTTACCTATGGTGTGATGTGAAGAGACGAGCTGGCCAGCTTTATGAAGTGCATCCAAAGATGGTTTCACTCTCGAAATTACTTTAAACAGCGAGAAATACTTTACTTTATTTCGTAAAGTGTAAAAATGCGAAGAAAATCGAACACAGCGTCTTAGCGAAGTCTGCGGCGATACTGATCCGATACATGTGTTCACCACTCCTGGTCAGAAAAACTGTCGAACCTTTATCTAGATGCGCGATTATGATTGAAAGACCCATACAAAATAACAATAACTCCCAATTACCCTAAATGAACATTGGCAAAGAACCAAAAAAGGGGCACATAGATGCACAAAACTAAATATTAGTTTTAATAATACATAGATTTGAAAAAAATTAAATTACTAGAAAGCGTAAAAACCTGTTCAAGGTTTATTGAATTATGACTATGACCACTTTTGGGGTTGCCGATACATAAAAAATAATGTTAAGATTATAATACAATAAGAAGGCTGGAACTAAGAAGTGAAATAATATAACTTAACGGAAGTAACAGTAGGGGAGAAGAGGTGGTTTCAGTATTGCTGAGTCGTTCGACGTTCATTTACAAATTCATGAACTTACACGACATGACATGTCATAACATGAGTAACAAACACAACCACACACATGCCTTTGGTGATGGTTGAATTGAAGGGATGCTATTTCATATGGGGTATCCTATTCAGAGAACAAAAAAAAAAACATGATGAATTTTCGAAACGTGGCAACACTCCTCTGAGCTCTCAGAAATGATCTATCAAAGTCCACCTGTCCTAAGAGTGGACAGTGCGGGGTTGCTCACTCTATATGTTCGATACCCACTAAAAACCCTCAACTGCTTCTTCATTGATTCCTGGCATTTTGCCTGAAAACCAGTGGTCCCATTTATGGTTTCTGGACTCTCACCAGATAATTGTCGTGTTGATAATTGTGTGCTGCCTATATCTTTCATAGGTTACCCAGCAAACACTGAAATCCAGCCACTGTACAAAAACTGTACAGCAGCGATGGTAATGCAGAAACTGTACCAAAACGGACCGTATAAATCCCGCTGAACTGTACAGTACAAACTGCATTTAACATATGTCTACAGTACAGCGTAGCTGCACTTCAAATACAGCGATGGTATTGCAATCTCTGTACAGCAAGCTGCACTTCAAATGCAGTAGTCACTGTGCAAAAGTGTACGGCAAGCTGCACTTTGAATGCAGCAGTCACCGTGCAAAAACTGTACGGCAAGCTGCACTTTGAATACAGAATCTGTGCAGTTTCAGTACAGCAATTTCTGTGCTGCATCCAGGTGGCACTTGTAATGCAGAATCTGTATAGTTGCTGTATATTTGTGTGTGTTGGGTAAGCTCTGGTTAGGTTATAGTGAATCAATATTTCAGCTTTGCATTCTAGTTGATCTCTTGGTCTTCGGAGGTAGGTTCTTGACCTACTAGCTCCTTCAGTGAGATCGTGGTCTACTAGTCTTCGAATTCCTCATTTGGATGTTGTGTGGAACAAAAATACTCTCATATATAGACCAAGAAAGGTGTAAAATAGAGTCCAAGATTGGAGAAGGAACGTCGAAGTTGTAGCCAAAGTTAGAAGAAAAAATTGTGAGTAAACGAAATGACGAAGAAGAAGGCAGTCTATCTGAAAAGTGGCAAAGATGTCCAAGGGTATTGACAAATCCGGCAGAAAGTCAGAACTTTTTGAGGTTCCCTATCATCATCAAATTATTCGGCAAAACACAAACATTTTTGTCTGCCTCACATTCACACCATATACAACAAGAAAATATTGAAAAAAAGCACTCTGTAATAGTGGTATCCAGATAAAGCAAAATGTTTTGTGTCTATGGAATGTTGGAGGTAATAGCTATTCAAATTTGGGCAATTTCTTGGCTGTCCCACTCCATTTGCTGCTTGGTTCAGTTAGAATATCTCACACCTCTCAACTACAGGGCACTCCTAACAAAGCACTCTGGCTCAGGAAGTACCAAATGAATACAGGGTTAGCCAAATCTAATGAGTGTAGATTCTATGGGAATGAGGAAGCAACTTCAACCAGCAAAATGTATAGGGCTAGCCAAAGCATAAAAAGGTTTTAAACAGGAATGTAGCTGCCTCTCTTACCTACTGCACTTCTCGAGAATGAGAACTCTCGAACAGCAGGGGGCAGTGGCAAGAACATCTCTGATGGGGGACACAATCGAGCTCAAGGTCATAGAGCAGTGTAACCAATTGAAACAATCAACAAACCTGAGTGTCAGCTAGAATTCGATCAACCCTTTTCCGAAGAAGAAGAAAGACATAAATTTAATAACCGAGAATCGATCTCGACTAGTGGATATTCGAGAAGAAACCGGAAACGAAATAATAAAGTGCATACGAACACGAACGTTCAGAATTGTTTCCGCCAAGATCGGAAAATTGAAGGGGACGTAGCGGGGACTTGTCATTGAAAATGATCGTGAAAACACAGCCGGAATGTCGCGTTTTCCGTTTGACGTTTCGAGAGACGTGAACAAAAATCTGATAATCTCGGTCGGGGCTAGCGTTGGCGCGGAATCCTTCCAGAAATCTGAGACCCATTCGCGACTGTGACATGTCGCGTCTTTAAGGGAATTCCCAGAGACGGGGAAAAATTAAAGTGGAAACGCTATCGGATTGTGCCTCCTCGTACGGAAAAAGTTGGATTGGAACTGATCTTATTCGGTTTGATTCGCATGTCGTAAAAAATCAAATGTTGTGTATGGGAATTGAAAATGAAGAGAGAAGATCCATAAATCTTTCATAATTGATATAGGGGGAGTCCGGGAGACTTGCTCGGGTAGGAGATTTTTTTTTTTGGTGTAGCAGGGGGAAAATCTGCAAGACAGATGAACACACCCTTTCCTGAGGGGGAACAGTGTGGGGATTCTCACTCTCTTGAGCTCGAGACCCACTAAAAACCCTTAACTGCTTCTTCATAGGTTCCGGGCATTTTGCCTATTAACCAGTTAACACTATGGTTTCTGGACTCTCACACGATCATAGTCGTGTTGATAGTTGTATGCTGCCTATAGCTTTTATAGGTTAAGCTCTTCTTTGGTTACTTAAAATCCTCAACTGATCTCTCGGTCTTCGGTGGTAGGTTCTTGACCTTCTAGCTTCTTCCGTTGGATCGTAGTCGACTAATCTTCGTAGTTCCTCATTTGGATGTTGTTTGGCTTTGTCGAATATCCTTTCTGCCTTTCTCTTCATAAATTCTGTAACTGGTTCCCATTCCAAGTCCTTGTAGATTTGTTTGTTTCTAACAAACCAGGGTACATCCATCGCCATTCCAAGGAGTTCATTCTCAGTGGCCTATATTCTCTTGATGTGGGTCTTGGCTGCGAAGCCCCATGCCGCCGATCCATAAGTGAGTTGTGGTCGCGCGATAGTTTTAATCATCGTCAACTTGATGTTCTTATTCATATGACTTCTTCTGCCTATGAGTGGATAAAGTCTACTCATTGCGGCTTTTGTTTTATCAACTGCACATTTGATGTGGTTTTTCCATGTAAGTCCTCTGTCAAGCTTCACTCCTAGGTATGTTGCTTCATTTTTCCATTCAATCTCTTCTCCATCAACTTCAAGATTTTCTTCCATTCTCAATCTTCTCTTTTGCAGTAATATTGCTTGTGTCTTTCTTCCATTGATTTGGATTTTCCATTTGATGCACCATTTGAGTAATTCATCTATGGCTTCCTGCAGTCTCTGGTGTATGATCTCTGGGCGTCGATGTCTGAATGCTATTCCTGTGTCATCTGCGTACAAGGTGAGCATATTTCTAGCATTCTTCGGGATATCATAAACGTATATTACGTAAAGCAGAGGTCCAAGTACCGATCCTTGAGGCACTCCCGCGGTAGGAGACTTGAACCACCTCAAATATTTCAATTCAAATTTCGCTCTACCGGTATCGCAAATAGCTTGCGACATACTCGTAACAAGGCACACCTGGTGGCATCTCCATTTTGGCCGCCATCAGAACTGTGAGAGGGTCAAACGTGATTTTGTTGTTAGGAAGTAAGAAATTGAATAATTTTTGTTTGTTACACTGTCTGAAAAGTTCAATATGTGCGTTATGTTATTTAGTTTTATTGCTTTCATTCATTGATATTGTTTTACGAACGATGAGCTTTTTTAATAATAGTTTTGAAAGTTTCAAGAAAACATCTGTTGAATAGGCTAAAAAAGAGTGCGGGAGACATGCTATGGTCGCGACTCCCGCACTGAGCTTAGATAATAGTTTGCTTCAAAAAAAGAAATTTGAAGAATGGAAATGAATATAAAAAAATAAACAAAAGTTCAAAAAAGTAAAAAACATCTCGGGAATAAGGGAGAGTGAGTCTGAAATAGAAAATATGTATTTCATACGCTGATACATCTTATGATGAAAACCTTGACATAGACAATCGTTGGACATTGGAAATTGTTTCTTTCAATAATTTTCCTGATGAACAAAGTTATGGTCAAGTCTCTTTCACCCCCTGTTCAACTCTCCCATGGCTAAGGGAAACATAACCTTATTTTCGGTTCGTAAAAAAAGAATTGCTGTACTCAAAATGTTCATCTCATCATCACTCTACTATTATCTATCATTACCTATTTGGGCATGATATTCCCTGTAGAATAACTAGCTGCATCTGTGACACTACGCATCTCTGGATCTTTTAAATAGAGTTGTATTCAGCCAAACTACCCAATTGTTCAAATTTCACTTTTTTCAGATACTCTTTAATTTTTGTACTTAGCTTTCAAGAGTTGGGTTCTTTTAATTTTTGATATTTTATGGTACGTAATAGGCATAATGAGAAAAACTGAAAGACTTGAGTGATATCTTGTTTTCGAAAAAGATTCATCAAATAAATGAATAACTATATTCCGAAATTCATTTCATTCGATAATACATAGAGACATATAGAACTGAAAATAACGTTTTTCATGGTTTTTCAACGGAAAAAATGATAGTCAACTTTCTAATTTTTAAATGTTAGTTTTGTTTGAAATAAAGTTATTGTTTCCAAACGAGTAGTTTTCTTGATTCTTCTATTTTTCTTCAAAATAGATGAGATGATAAATTTACGCTCACAAGATGTTTGAGAGTTAGTCATTGATAATAACAAACTTGCCCCTTCATAGAAGTAGTTGAATGTTCAAGCAAGAAGTATTAGCGGAAAAAATTATGTGCTATCGAATTTTAGAAATATCTATAGTCGATTCAAGCTAACGAATGAATAATAGTTGTATGCAGAAACGCCAAAATTGAGGTAATTCTGAAACATCGACTCCCTGGATATCAGTACATTGTTACCTTTCTTCGGAAATTATCATAGTTTGGCTCATTGAACAAGAGAAAATAAAACATAGTCAGTATTAACCAGAGTGATTGCATCATTATGCTTATTAGAAAAACATCCATATAGGTTTCATTGATATTCATTCATATAGAGGGATAAAAATAAGGACCGTCAATGGATATATCTATCTTGAACCACTCATTATTCCATTGAAGTTTGATATTTCAAAGCATCTTTTTGTACAACTAACAGCAAACGAAGCCAATGTACTACATCAAAGTGAACAGCACAGAGCATACGTTCGGTGCCAATATTGATATTTTACGTATCAGATAGAGGATAATGATGACACAAACTTCTACATTTATGATCTATAAAGGACTGAGGCAGATGAAATCGTATGTATTTTAACGTGCATTTTCGCTATCCT
This sequence comes from Coccinella septempunctata, assembly GCF_907165205.1. Lineage (NCBI taxonomy): Eukaryota > Metazoa > Arthropoda > Insecta > Coleoptera > Coccinellidae > Coccinella > Coccinella septempunctata. Next base: position 23,648,768 of record NC_058196.1, read on the forward strand.
ACCTATTGAATATATTCGATTTTATGGCTCTTCTTTTCAACTGGTATATCCAAATAACTCAGAGCATCATTGAAAGTTTTCAATGAGACCAGATTACAGGATCTCTGAATAAAACATACGAGCCTATGGAAAGGATATTTAAGGGTGCTGTTTCTATTCGAATTCCTAATCAGTAGGACTGGTAACTGATGAAAGCAGCACCGAAAAAACCTTCGTAACTTCACTGAATTTAGATACTATACAAATGGTCTATATAAAATTCGACCTGTGCCAGCGGTCTATGCAATCTTTGAAGTACTTCTGCTTTGCACATTTTGATATGGTATTTAGTTCTTCCAGTGATGCGATCTTCATTTCCTGAATTGTGTCAATCCTCCTTCCTTCAACGCCTCTTTACAGTCCTGGAAACAAGAGAAGGTCCCAGGGGATCAAGTCAAGTGAATAAGGTGCTGAAACAACTTTTAACCTATTAACTATTTTGTTTCTAGTCAGAAAATCACTAACATGCATTGATATTTGTGTGAGGGCATTACGAGGATGTACTGATATCTAGTTAGCCTAGACCAGTTCCATGCATAAAAAAAATATTGCTTTACCATAGCAACGAACAATAAATCATCAGAAGTGTCAGTGTGAAGTGTGAAGATCTAAGAAGTTTCGTGTACAAAAATCTGCTGCAAAAGTTCTTTCTTCAGTTTTTTGGGATTGCCCTAGAGTGATGATTGATTTTTTGGATGAGGGTAGAACAATAACCGGAGATGACTATTCGACATCACTGACCACTTTACGGAAAAAATTAAAGAGAAAAGAAGCGGAAAGCTAACCAAAAGTGTTTTGTTTTTGCAGGACAACGTCCCTTCACACAAATCTCATGTTGCCATGCAAAATTCGTGATTTATGGTTTGAATTACTGAAACACCCCCCTTATTCACCAGATTTGGCTCCATCCGACTATCATCTTTTCCACAACTGAAAAAAGTTCCAATGGTCGTAAATTTTCTTCCAACGAGGAGGTATTAAAAGCTGTGGAGGTCTGGTTTGTAGAGAAAGAAGATACATTTTTTTTGAAAGGTCTAGTGACGTTGCATGTTCGCTGTAATAAATGTATCTAATTAAGAGAAGCATATGTTGAGTAATGAAATATTTTGACATTGAAATTTTGTTTGGTTCTATAGTAAGCTAAAGGCTAAGCATTTTTCAATATATCCTCGTAAAGTGGTGTAACTTCCATGACTGGTTGGTTGAATTCTGGGCAGTTTTTTAGTATTCCTTCACGAGAATGCTCTTTCAAATCAAGGTAAGATTCCTTTTATGCCGAACCACCTTCTGGCTAGAATTCACATGTTTCAAGCAGTTGTAATCAACTGAAATATTGAGCTTAAACTTCACAATTGACGCTCCTTTCTGTTTTGGCACCTCTGTAGCCTCCAACTTTTGTTATAAATTGTTTTATATAAGAATAAGTCTCTGGCACGTGGACGTTTCTACACTCGTTCTTGTCGACTATTTGAAAAATTGCTATATTTGAACTCGTCAGCTTGTGTTGGCGAGTGAGTGGAACTCTTGTTAACTTGCGACTCTGTCTCAGATTGGTATCTGTATCTATTGGTATGTAGTCCTAGTTAATATATCTGTTTCAACAAATTGAGTGTGTTTATTCTTTCAGTACTTAAACATCAATATAATTCACAGTCGATTAGCTGCTTGCATGAATATGGTCTACTTTTCTGAAGTTTCATCCTTCCCTTGAAATGATGCGAAATTGAATAGTGAGAATATTGAAAAATTCGTGTTGTAAAGAGAGCAAAAGAATACCTGGCAGGTCCTCAGTTTCCGAAGTTCAGGGCGAAATGATGGCAAGGGTATATGTGGAGCTTATCCCAAGTTTTCATCTCCACCGTAAGAGAAGCTACCATTTTATACAATACACGAACCTTTTCTCTTTCTCCAGTAGACGCATCCCTTGAGTCAGTATCCTCCAGGCCCTTCTAAATCAGGCGTTAAAACTACGACTGTTGGAGTTCAACAACTCGGTATGTTTGTAGTCCCAGGTAAAACACATAAGACCCAACCAAAGCCAAGACTTCGGCTCCATCCTTGCCTTCCGGCGTATATGAAAACTTTTCCCATACGATGCGATCTCTATGTGTCCGTATAAAAAATTTAAGTGTGTCGTATATTCCGGAAGTTACAGCTCGGCGCTCCTAGGCGAAACGCTGTAATCTGCAAAAGTGATGTTATTGGCCCCAGTAACAGGATCTTTTGGATAACCGAGTGGCCTGATGGGGTCCTCCTCAATGGTCCGGGGTTTTACAGTCAAGGAGGTCGTGAAATCGGGTCAGTTACTGGACAGCTGTCTTATCTAGGACGAGGGGGTGAGATCTAATTATTGACCGTCACGATCCGGCCCTTGTCGAGATTCCTTGCTTTAATGAAACATTTGTTGGGATTCGAAGGGCATTTTTTATTGGACCGGGCAGTTTCTGTTCGACGGCGTAATCGGTTAGGGCGGAATGGCGTTTAGTTGCGATGGGGAGATTTGAGACTGATGGGAATTTATCTAATGCGTGTTTGGTGGAGTTGGGGTTTATTGTTTCCGATCGGGGGGATTTGTCATAATATGAGGAGGCGGAAAAGGAGATGTCGGCAAAAACTTGAAGCATTGAGTAACTTCGGTGCGGCACCAAAATTCTGGGTAGAAATTAAAGCAGTATCTTGTAATGATACATTTTTTTTGTTGTGAAAATCAGGTTTAATTCTGAATATACATTTTCGTTCACCTTGGAAATGAAGAAGTGCAGATGCCGTTCAGTGTTATTTTCAATTTTAACTTTGATTATTGTATGTACAGGCTGTTCGCCAGAAAAATATACTATACCTACCTTAAATGCGAATCTATAGGAGCTACCGAGAAAATTTTCGAGTTAAATTTGTTTTGCATAAATCAGTCTTGAATTCGCTTATACAATTCGACTAACTCATTCGTGTACAGGGTGGACAAAATTATGATATCTGAACTACAAATTTTTCAACCTAACGAGATAGAGGATAATGCATGGCACATTATGTTCGTCATTTTTCGAGGAACTGCGTTCCCCTATCTTCTATTGTTTTCGAGTTATAGGCCAAAATAAGAATACATACGAAAAAACACAACTTCATGTTATAGCTCAGCAAATAAGCCTTTTGGAAAAAATCGCAACTGGATTGCTATCAAAAAAGGGTATCTTTTTTTTTAAATTATTATAATACATGCGACATTTGAATAGAGCTTAAAAAGACGAAATCAAATAATTCTATATTTATGGGTTTTATATTGCCGGTTATGAATTTATCGATAATCTTCGGCAAAAGTGGTCCAATATTCGAATTATACTGTAAGTAGGTTCTCTGTCTAGCCATTGAATTTCAGTTTTTGCCGAACAAAATTAGGATTATTCAACTTTGGGTGAGGATTTTTCCCCTGCTACAAAAAATGTACCTTCTCCATGTTTGAAGAAAAAAAACTACTCTGAAACTCATTTATACACTGCGCACAAAAATTAACGCACATTCTGAAAATCTCAATTTTAATGAAAGTTAACTCTACATTGACTTTATAACTTATTTTTTATGTTCTCTCGGGAAGGTTTTGAACGAAACAAGACACATTAAATGGAAGAAAAATTCAGGATTTCACCGAATCTTATGTGAAAGAAGAGAAATGAACAATTTTCAAAATACTGAAATGCTGATAAGTGATTTAATACATGGTATTTCCACCCCTTGCGTTGATTACAGCTCGGCACTCAAATGAGTGATCTTAAAATGTTCTGATCTAATCCTTCCCAGATTTCTCCGAGTTGGATTTCTTAGTCATTAAGAGTAGCCGGATGATTTTCTGAACTTCTCAGCCTTCTATTGAGGTTGTCCCAAACCTGCTCAATCGGATTGAGATCTGGACTTCTTGCTGGCCATTCCATTCGAGAGACTTCAACCTCTTCAAGGTACACCTGAACGATGCGCGCACGATGGGGTCTGGCATTATCGTCCATAAAAATGAAATTTTCACCAATGTATGGGGCGAATGGAACTACATGCTTTTCAAGAATGTTCCTCATATACTTATCAGCATTCATAGCTCCATTATCAACGACCACTTGGTCTGTGCGAGCAGTCAAAGATATTCCACCCCATACCATAATCGATCCTCCTCCGAAACCAGTAGTATTCAGGAAATTGCACTGAGCATATCTTTCATGTGGACGTCTGTATACAAGGGAACGTCGATCACAATGGTAGAGGCAAAATCTAGACTCATCTGTCACGAGAACTCTTTCCCAATTGGCCTCTTCCCAATGAAATTGGGAAATGCTCTCTCGCAAAATCCAAACGCGCCCTTCGATGGGCTGGGGTAAGAGCTGGGCCTCTTGCCGCGACACGAGGCCTCAAATCATATTCTCTGAGGCGATTTCTTATTTTCTGAGTGCTAATTTGCACCTCATGAGTTTGCTCAAGCTGAATTTGAAGGAGGCGAGCGGTTGCAAACCGTTGTCTCAACGAAGAAACTCTCAAGTAACGTTCTTGAATGGCAATTGTTACCTGTGGTCTACCCTGTCCTGGTCTTCAGACATTCATACCTGTCTCCCTGAATCGCTGCAACATTCTGGGCACACTTGTATGGGAAACTCCAAACCTTTCTACAATTCTTGTGTATGTCCACCCTTCTTCTCGCAAAACTACCGCTTGGGCACATTCCTCTTGGGTCAAATTGAGTGTTTCGCGTTGCATAGCGATCGAGTGTAGAAAATCAAACAAAAGAAAAACTATTGATCACTAGAATTGATCGACAACAACTGATTTTAGAATGGAGCCAATACATACAAAATCTGATATCATCTTTTTTCATTCCTGCTAGGAAAAAACATCTGTATTGAAGAAAACCGTTGAAAGTGGATAACATATATGCATGAGTAATTCTGATAAAAATAATTATCATTGAGAACACCTTCAGTTGTAGAATAAATTTGAGATTTCCAAAATGTGCGTTTAATTTTTTGCGCAGTGTTTGAAGAACGAAATAAAATCATTTTTCGATATTGAAAAAATATCACCCTCAAGCAAGCCGAAAGCAGATGATTCAGTTAATTATGTATTTACAAAATTCAATCCTATCTTTATTTTCTCCACTTATGAAAAGTTCCTGGCAGTTCCTCTTAGTACCTACCTTTCAATGACTTGTTTTTCACTTTAGATGGCAGTGACGGTTCGAGTGAAAATCAATTATTCTCTTTCGCGAATATTGGACTCATCAAAAACTCCCGAAATTTTTATATACTTCGTTCTGAAATACCGCCCGAGAAAAAAAGAAGGTACAGGGTACACAATCAAGGAATTCACAAGGCATAAAACCAGCTAATTCAAATAATTACGCAGCTCGAAATCGGGAAAATCCATTTTCAAACAAGTAAAGCAATTTATTCAAACAGAAAATCTGCATATTTCATTGAAAGCCATGGGAACTTTTAATTGGATCTGGAGTTACTAAAGGGACGGATAACTACCAAGAAACTCCGGTAAAAATGACTCGGCTAATTATTAAGTGTTTAATTCGACCGGTTCTAGATGGGACTCTTTGAAGACGAGAAGCTGCAGGCAGAACTTATTAGATTTGTCGGCGGACTCGATGTTTTCTACGATGATCGATTTTTGCAGCGTTCCAATGCTGGAATTTAACCTGAAAAGCTGTGAATGCTACGCAGTTTCCAATGTTCGGATCAATAAATAGGAAAAGTGGCTAAATTCACTCAACGATCGGAAAAACCTCAATAATTCACAAAAACAAAAAAAAAGTTATTTTTGACGATGAGAAATCTGTATTGCATGAATAGGTGAACAATTTTGACAATATTCTTTCAATAGCTTCAGAGTTACCCACTCTATAGTTCTTTCGTAAAATATCTGTAACTACACCCTTCATTTCAACTGGGTAAAAATTGCAAAAAAAAAAGTTTTTTTTCTCTAACAATTTTATTCACATGAAAATGTGACTTCTTGAGGGATCCTTGATGAATGATTTAATTTTCATCCCAATTCAAGTTGGAGAATTTCGAAGAGTTCGATACAACTGATATTTCTGTCCCTATTTTTGGTTTTATATGTATATACAGGGTGAGTCATTGACTCGTACAAATATTTGAACAGTACATTCTTGAAGTCAAAAGAAACACTTTTTTCCCTTACCATTTTTGCAAATCAGCTCGGTTTAAAATAAACAATTACCAAAGCAGACCTTCCGAGGTGTAACCAGGACGAGAGATTGTAAACCAGTATCATGGATAACCACTGACCGTTGAACCATATTTGAGAAGTTCACATCGTGTTCTGAAGGAAAACTACTGAATCCAGGGTCCACCCTGGAGAATATGAGGATTCATTCATCTGAAACTCGAATATATGTAATTGAGTAGTTAACAGAGTTGGCCGAGAAATTAAATCATCATTCAAATAAAAGAAATGATCATGAGAAAACAATAAATCAGTATTCATTATCAATGAGAAAGACGTGAGAAGGTTTCAATTCTGGTACTATATACCCAGTTCCATGTGAGAAAATCTAAAGAGGTCTGAAAATCTCCGTGAATTACAAAATATCATAAAATACATATTCCTGAGAAGGCATTCGATCGAGTGGTCTAATGTGAACATATCAATTGAGCAGTTCTAGTAAGGATTATAAATCTGTTTGAAGATTCTGCAATAATCTTGCACGTGGACTCATTTCATAAGAATTAAAAGAACCTGAGAATGGTTAAATTACTAATTTTGAGGAGACTGAGCGACATTTGATTTGAACAAATTAGCACCAGAATTAACAGAGAAGACTTCAAAGAATATTACCTTTATGAGGTGAACAGAACAAGAAGAAGTGTTACAATAATCTAAATGAGAACAGTTACTTCAACAGAGTTAACGAGGAGAATGGTTCTGAAACCACTGAGAGTGGGGCTGCTGCTTCGGTCAAATAGCGCACCACACAATTGGGGTATACTATACTTGACCATACACTAGAGCTGATCAGGAGCGTCGACAAGACAAAGGTCGGAGGGGAGCTTCGCTCAATTTTTAACAGTCATCCAGACCATTATCTTGTGCTAATCCACTTAATGTCGATGAAAGATTATGACAATGTAGTGTTCAATCCAAACCTCATGATGAAATAAATAAATAATACCTTCATCTTTATCATCCTGTTGACGCATATCTATTCAACATACGAAGTGCCCTGGATAAAGTGTCTCCATTGAAATTCGCATGGAATTTGAAGTATCCACTCAATGAAAAATCCTACTAGAATCATCCGGAATGAATATAAACCCCATAAACCTCCAGCGTCTCCGTTTCCGTACATAAATCAACGAAATAAAAATCATCCAACTCGGCCATCGTAATGTAAGCATCCCATCACTCCGAAGGATCCCACTCTATGGTCGTCGTCCTAATGGTCGTTCAAAAATGCTTCCGCATAGGGCAAACAGACGGATCGGGCTCTGTTATTTATACACGACATCCGTCATCTTTCCTTTGTCTCCATTAATCCAATCTATTCACAATAAACTCAGACGTTCCCCATGTAAATCGGGACCGAGAACGAAGACGTGATTCCCCATGACTGATTCCCGTGTCGAGATATCGTTTTGTCAAGTGTCACTCCTTCTGCGACGGCTTTTTCAGCCATTTTCGTCGTGCAGAAGACGGTGTGCGCCACCGACCGTGCCGTAGACGTCCGAAAGGCTGGATTTATTGTTTATCTTTTTTTTTTGCTCTCGCGACGAGACACGCGAAAAGTTGGGGAGCGAATCGTCAACTTCTTGGCACTTTGATGCGCTCTCCACTTGTCTCAAAGAAAAAGGCAGTAAATTACTCTTGTTGGAGAAGAGATCTCTACAACTCATGAAGTTGAGATTTTGTTTCCTTTGATAAGCTGAATTTATACGACTGATCTTTTTCTGTGAGATATTCAGATCAGCAAGGGACTTCAAGAAATGTGATGAATCGAAATTTTCAAAGGGAAAAGACGTATTCATGAAAAATGATCATCAGAGCAGGCCTTCCTGGGTGGAACCAGGACGAGGGACGGTCAACCAGTGTCATGGCGTACCACTGCCGTTGAACCATATTAGAAAAGTTCACATCGTGTTCCAAAGAAAACCAAATAAAACCCTGGAGAACATGAAGATTCATTCATCTGAAACTCGACAACAGTAATTAGTGAGAGGTTAAAAACAGAGTCAATTCGAAAAATGAAATAAACTGATTCAAATCAATGAAATGAGCATAAGAAGACAATAAATCAGCTTTCATTATTAATTAGAAAGACATCAGAAAGTTCAATTTTGGTGAAACATACCATTTGAGAAGCTGAAAGAGGTCTGAAAATCTAGTTGAGGTGTAAAATATAATAGAATTCATATATTCATATATTCCTGAGGGGGCATATAAATGAGTTGACTCGAGTGAACATATCAATCGAGCACTACTAGGAAGAACCATCAATAAATTTTTGGGTAAACTGAGAATACCTACAACACCTTTTGCGTAGAACTAGCTGGCACCAGAATTATTGAACGAAAAGACTAAAAAGAGAATCAGATGAACCGATAGAGAAATATAACCATATTCGAGTTGCGAACAGGTACAGACAATACAATGACACAGATCAAAACATTAACAAGCATGCATACATCCTACAATTTGCCGATGACACAACCTTGATATCCCACCACAAAACATTGGAAGAATGTATGAAAAAACTACAGAAGTTGGCAGGTGTTACGGTGGCATGGATGGGACGATGCAATGGAGAATACAACCCAACCTTACAAAATCAAAACTCATCATCTTCAACCACAAAATCAACACAAGCTTTCCTAATATAAAACTTGGAAATTACACAGTTACTCCAACAAATTCATGTGAGTAGCTGGGCATACAGATCGATAGCAAGATGAACTTCAAAGCACATTTGAAAACCCAAAAGAAAATAGCAACCACACGGGCAGGACACTTCAGGTCTCTAACATATAAAAACCAAGGAATCAGCAGTAAAACGGTAACTATGATTTACAAGATGATATACAGACCTTTATTGGACTATGGGCATACGATATTCTCAAATTCACCAAAAACAGCACTGGATATTATGGGAGTAGCAGAAAGAACTTGCTTACGAAAAATTACAAAATTAAGACATCCCAACAACACACTCCACAACCCACCCAATGAACTTTTATACCAGATAACAGGAGTAAAACCAATACTGAAGGGAATGCAAAAACTCGACAAAAAATTCATTGCAAACCAACACAATATCAACATAATCGAATCATTGATACACCACTACAATAGAGAGTTTGCACTAAGGGCAAAGTTTCCAGCCTTGCCACTTCTCGAACATCTGAAATGATTACCATTACAATAATCATTACCTCCAAATAGTTTTCAATTCATTCATTCATTCATTCATTGCTGTATCCCGTTACCGGGAATTTATCTACAAAAAGACATAAAAAAGAACAGACTTATAATTTCTTGGGGCTAATTGCGACTGTGTGCCCTCCTGTGACTGAAAAGACCCAACCGTGACCTACAGATCCTTCCACACTCCGGGATAGTCACCAACCAGATCTGGTCGCCGCTGAATTCTTCTCGAGTCTCTATCTTAACTGTGCACCATAGATCTCCACTGTGACCTGTCTAACGCTAGTTGTTCCCAGTTATGATTAGTATTAATTGATTTTAGGGATTGATGTAGTGTATCCTTAAACCGCTTATACTGGCCTCCTGGTTTCCGGGCTCCCTCTGCCAATTCGCCATACAAAGCTATTTTGGGGAGACTTGTGTCTTGCATCCTCAGAATGTTGGGATAAGATTCAGATTTGATGGAGGTCTGTTTAACCTGAAGCACCTCAGAGCAAAAACCCATACCAAGTTCATCACGGAACTTCAATATGCAGACGACTGTTCACTCATCGCTAGCAGCTCAGAGGATCTACAGATAATGATGGACACCTATAAACATATATACGAAGCTTTAGGCCTTAGACTCAATATCCACAAGACCAAAATCCTGGTAAGTCCGCCAGAAAGCCTTCCATCAGATATCAACCTTGTGGAACCATCTGATGTGCATTATCTGTCTTAGATGACGTTGTTGCGTTTGTTCAAGCTGTTTAATATGTCGCCTGTAGGGCGTCCAGCTTTCGCTTCCGTAAAGAAGCATTGGGAGGACGACTGATATGTAAACAGCTGTCTTGGTCTTCAAATTGAGGTCGTGATTTTGAAATACTCCGTCCTTTAGCTTCCAGAATGCCCGTGATGCCGAATTGATACGGTTGCGTATTTCCGTGTCTAGGTTAGCCCTAGTATTTATGAAGCTTCCCAAGTATTTGAACTGCTCGACCTGTTCAAGGGATTCATTCTCCAGGCTGATATGTGTTTGAAGGCTTTCTGGGGGACTTACCAGGATTTTGGTTTTGTCGATATTGAGTCTAAGGCCTAAAGCTTCGTATATATGTTTATAGATTGCACTGACAGCGTTACCAGTGCAGCTTTCAAACACCTTCTAACGCAGCTCCTACAAAAAGATGGATCATCCGAACAGGACAAATTGTATATCCGGAGTTTTCAATAAGCTTCATGTGAAACAATACTGTATTCAACTGGGTGGAAGAGTGCGGTCGATAGCCGTTTGATTATCAAATCAATAAATTTAATTTCTCTCTCTCTCTCTCTCTCACAATGAGAAGTTAATTCACCAACGTGAATAAAGAGAATATGAGAAGAGAATGATTAGTTTTCTGCTTGGGAAAACTCTGAGAGTCAGCTGCTTCGACGGTCAATAAGCTGTTTTAAAAGAAATTTAGAAGTAATGAGTAGCGTAGACAAAAGCAAGGTCGGAGGGGGCATCACTAAATTTTTAACAAGATTCCATGGACAACTAGATATCGGATGTCCTGTTCAGATAAAACTCTAATTAGTCTGAAACCAGCTAGTTTTATTTTCATGTTGTAGAAATAAAAACACATAGGTTAAGCAAAAGATCCTTAAGTATTGGATAGAATTAAGCGAAGTTTTCGGATTTTTCTCATTACACTCACATCGGAGGTCCTCTCGGGCACTTTCTCCCGACAAAGGGAAATTCCTCCCCCATTTCCCCCGAAATGTTTTCCATCGTTCCTACGAAGTTCCACACCCAGAAAGGCGGACGCCGCAAGGCATGAAAAACAAATTCGGCCGCTCATAATGCCTGTGAAATATTTCGTCCGAGAATTTCCTAATAAATAACGACAACCAAGCGACGCAATTCGTATAATTTTCATTGGAAGAGCTGAGGGGCCATTCCTGAGATTTATTCCCGCGAATCTGAGCCCAAATTCGGCGGGGAAAGAGCGTAACTCATCCGCGGGCCGGGCTGGGATATAATTTTTTCGGTGACGAGTTATTTTTTCGAGTTTTTTCCTTTGTTACGAGGAAGATTCTTCTGTGGAGTAGTTTCGTTTTTCGGCCGTCCTATGAATCACTGGAGGAATGGAAATATATGGCTGTCACGGGATAGGGACTGTCTGGAAGAACCTTGGTCAACATGAATGCTATGGCGACATCAGGGAAGGGCACTGGCGGTTCCAGGAGTGATTTTGGGGGAAGAGGGGCCTATTTTATATTGCAGAAAGAGTTGTGTACCTATGAATCATTATTTTTTTCTAAATTATCAGCAGGTTTGCGAATCAGATCGATGAAGGCAGCATTATTAACTTTTTCTTTCTCGTTTTCTGCTCTGATTTTTTGTTTCAAATATAATTTAGAAATGGATAAATATTATTCGGAATAAAAAATTTTGAAACAATTTCAAACTATTCATATCAAGATAAAATATCAGCAAGATTTATGCGATCTTCCTACACATTATACATTATGTATACAGGGTAACAATTTGAAAACTTGCCAGTCCAATTATGTCACGACAAGGATAATTTCTATTCGTCAGGGGACATGTTTGTGCAGAATTGTAAGCCGAAATCCCCTCAACCCTAGATGTAGGAGCTATGAACCCTAAATTCTCAATAGGGCATAGGGGGTGAGCTATACCTCAATTGAAAGATCACTTGACCCTCTACATACTTTATGGTTTGCAAATTTTTATTGAGTCCTTGAAGTAGTTACACGGACTGACAATTTGAAAACGTGCCAGGCCAATTATGTCTGGACAAGGATGTTTTCAGAGAAAATTCTGGAACAGTTCAATTTTTATTCGGAGGGGGATATGTTTCTAGCAGAATTGTAAGTCAAAATGTCCTCAATCTTAGGTGTAGGAGTTATTACGCCTAAATTCTTAATAAGGAATAGAGGGTGAGCTATATCTCAATTGGAAGACAATAGTATTATGTAGAAGGACATATTGTCTTCCAATTGAGGTTAAGAAAATCCTCTATTCCCTATAAAGAATTTAGGGGTGAATCCACTTAACGTAGGTTTGAGAGGATTTCGGCTCATAATTTGGCTCACAATATGTCCCCTCCCTTTAAAAATTGACTGTTCCGGCGTTTTTTCTGAAAACACCACTGTCGAGACATAATTGGCCTGGTAAGTTTTCGAATTGTCACCTCCTGTAACTACTTAAAAAAATCAATAAATATTTGCAAACGATAGTATTCATGTAGAGGGACAAGTGCTCTTTTGATTGAGGTGGATCTCACCCCCTAGTTTAGGGGTGATAGCCCCTACACCTAGGGTTGAGGAAATTTCTGCTCACAATTCTACTAGAAACATGTTCCCCTCCGAATACAAATTGACCTGTTCCGGCATTTTCTCTGAAAACATCCTTGTTGCGACATAAATGGCCTGGCAAGTTTTCAAATTGTCACCCTGTATACATAATGTATAATGTGCAGAAAAATCGCATAAATCTTGCTGATATTTGATCTTGCTATGAATAGTTTGAAATTGTTTCTAAATTTTTTATTCCGAATAATATTTATTCATTTCTAAATTATATTTGAAACGAAAAACTAGAGCAGAAAACGAGAAAGAAAAAGTAAATAATGCTGCCTTCATCGATCTGATTCGAAAACCTGTATTGACAAGGCGTAGACATACGTGGGTGTCATCATAACTTAGAAGTATGTTATTGCTCTGTAGGTATTTTATATTTCTAATTTTATACGGACCTCAAGAACTGCCCACCTGCAAAAAACACTAACGAACGCTCATGTTCATCAGAAAAATGTGAAAAAATAGTCGATAATTATTCAAAGGAGCAATATCATCTCAGCAAAATATCGACGAACTGAAGTTTCAACTACAAATATTCTCCTTCGGAACAAAAAACGACCTGGCCATTACTAGACGTTCCATTTTTTCGCCAATTTTGAAAACTTCAGAAAAACGTAATTGCCTTTGCAGTCGCATTCGTTCGGAATCGAACTCAACAGTGGCAGTTGACATCAATTACTGGGAATTCTTCAACTGCATATTTGCTGGATCTGAATTGCATTCTGCACGAAAAGGTTTCCAAGATACAAAGAGAAGTGCTCGCCGTCTTTTTAGAATGTCAGCCTGGAAAAGAATAACGAGGTCGAGAAACAGGGGATGGTACATTGATAATTTTTGGACGTAACATACCCCAATACTTTAGAACGATCTTTGGAAATCAAGTTCATGAGACTCGTGGGTTTTTAATATTGATTTTTCATAAATTCTAACAAATTCACTCATCAAAATTAAGATTGTATATCAAGATTAGCAAAATATGCAGAAGTTTCTTTTTTTCTGGAAAAATAAATCTGGTAATAATGACCTGAAAAGCATCAAACAGTTAAAGCTTAACAAATGATTATGGAATTTTTAATAATTTTAGATGTGCTATATTTCTTCGTCGTCAAAATTTGAGTTTTGGAGGTAAAACTCATCAAAATAAGTCGTTCAACCAAAAATTGTCTATATAAAATATAATATAAATATAAAATATATTATAAATATGAAAGTTCGACAAAATTACATTGAATTTCAAGTACGGGACTGTAAAAAGTGACTCCGGCATAGCAAAAATGAAACAAAACATAAACATATAAATGGTTCAGTAACAAGTTCATCGGATTAGATACATTAGATCACTTTAGAGAGAGAATTATAATTGTTGTACCGTGCAATTTACACTGAAAAAAAATGTTGAAAATCGTGGCAGTTTCTTGAACGTGCTTATGTTAGTAATGTTAAAAAAGTGCTATGATGTTTCCCCATTTCATCCCATTTTTACGACGACTGTTGGAATGTTCGAACAAGAAGATTGTGATGCCCATTGTGAAAGAAATTCGTGAATAATTCAGACGAATTTTATTGGTGAGATTTTGAAGTATTTTTCTATTTTTTACACTTGTGTCCTAAGTCTCTTCTGTCAGTTGGTATCGAAATGAGCCATTTCATGAAATCTTCTAAGTTACTGAAAAATAATGAGAACAATTCGGCAATTCTAAGTTTCCATTTTCATTACCACGTAAATATCGAACAAGCCAATATCCTAAACGAAACCACATGGTCGAATCAGGAGATAAGTTTTTTCCACTGCTTTGCGATAGTTCGGCTAAGAAACGGTCTAGAGTCCTATTAGGATTTATTTCAGTAATCATTTTCAATTTTTTTTTTCAGCTTTGACGTTTTGAAAGTTTTGTATAGGTATTTTTGGTGAAACGCCCAGTTTAGACCAGTTCTACCTTCTGTTGAAAAAATAAGCCTCACCTTCAAATACACCCTGTATATTATGTATTTAATACGTTTCTATTTACCAATAGTAAGAAAACAGTTCAAATTCTGAGGTTTGAATAAATTTATCTACTTAGGCTTATCCATCTCGAAGGAACACCTCCTTGCACATTTTTCAAGAAATGAATTTCGCAGAAAATTCATCTGGGATCCGGAATGTTTCGTCGTATCAAAAGCGCCCCGATGCATTCGCTCAACCTTCCAAAATGAAGAACTATCTATTTCCCAGGTGAACAAGAATGGAGCATTCCAACTTCCGTGGAATTCCTGATACCAGACCGTTTCATTCAGGTCTTGCTCCAACAGGGGTAATTGTCAAAAGTAATTTCACGCTTCCGTTGCCGCCATCAACTATTCGGGTCATTCCGAACGTTGAAAAACCTCCGACATTTTGGTCCATCGTCCCCACCCTCACCTCTTTTATAGTTTCAACCGAATCGGTTAACCCAATTATAAAATTCTATATTCGACGTAGTTTGATTCTACGTGGAATTGTCGCTTGGACAATCACCACAGACTAATTGGTAATTTTTAAGTTGATCATTGTTCTATAACAAACATCCCCATCGTATTTTGCATTGTATGAACAACGAAAACTGAAGCTTAAATCTACGGGGTGTATATATGAAAAGTGCCTGGCATTCATGGTGACTAATGAAATATTCTTCGTACAGTATCTTTTATCTGAAAATACATAAGTACAGGATGGGCACAATTCGTTGTCTACTGAGAGGATTTCGAGAACTGCAGCTAGAAGAAAACGAGTGACACATTTTCGAGCTTATTTTCGGAGAAACAAAGAATGAAATGAAAAAGAAGAAATGTGTTTGCTCGAAATTCTTCATTCAAAACTGCGACATATGTAGGTATCGACCCTTACAAAATTAGCGCCATCTTCAGGCATTTGCAGACAAATACAAAGATGTACGAAAACAGTAATAAAATAAAAGATAGCAAAAGAAAAATACAAAACAAAACAAAAAGATTTGAAACAAAGAATGGTGAAAACCACAGCCTCCTACGATACTTGGTTTTTGGTTTGACAATTTCTCATAACTTTTCTGTCTTTGAAGTTACAAACCTGAAACTTGAACCTTCTACAGGCACTTTTTACGTAGAATCCACTGATGAGCTCAAAATATTTTTTCATTTCGAACCATTAGGTGAACTTTCATTTTTTTAAATGCAAATTTTATTGAATTTTGTATTTTTGAATTGGAAAAAAATCTCTTGTCGGTAGATTCTACGTATGCAAGTGCCTAAGAAGGTTTGAGTTTCAGATCTGTGACTTATGAGAACTTTTCGGAATCATCAAAATCTCAATTTTTGTTTATAACTCGATAACTAATAATGATTGGCCGATTTTGTTTTTAGATTTGGATTAGTCATGAAAAAAAGGCTCGACAATGTGTCATCCGTTTTCTTGTAGCTGCTATAGTTCTCGAGATCCCCTCAGTAGACAACGAATTTTGCCCACCCTGTACAGGACTTAATTTTTATTTATGCAGATCAATATTTAGACCAATCATCTTGCTTGGCATAATGAATAAACTGCCATACTGATAATGATAATATAATATAATATGAGTTTATTTTTCTAATGATTGATTCCACTGCAGGAATCACTTCAAACCTGTTTTCCCTTCAAATCCACTACCAATAATCAATATTTTATGAATAGACATTATTCTATGTTGATTATGTTATCAGCGGTCAATATTTTCCTCAAACTTGAATTGAGTTATCTTTCGGAGTTCGTAGTAGGTCTGTGTTAATATGTGGCAATTCCTTTCAAGATTCTTGGATGTGAAAGTGGACGAAGAGGTTCAGGAACCAACGGCAAGAAATCCAGAAATAAAAACTGTAACCAGGTCCAGCGATGAGCACGATAATCATTGTTGTCGGGATCATACTGGAGAAAATTTTAATTTTGACTGTTTGGAAGAAAACAAGAACAAGAACAAGAACGAGAAAGGAGCTAAAGAATTTCGAGATTTCGTTGTGAACCATGCTGATATGGAAGAAAAAGGGGAGTTACTAAGTGCTTCAATATCAGTTGAAAAAAAATCAGAAATATTTGGTGAAATCAACACGTCAAAAACCTCAGATGAACCTATAAGTGATAGTGGTTCGAGAGTAGATGAAGCATCAAATAAAATATCTACCATTTCTTTTCCTTCATCAAATGAAACAGCCAGGAAATATTCGAAAGAAGAAAAAGATGTTCCACTTGTGAATGGGTCCGATCAAGATTTCCAGATTGATGGAATATCAGTGGGAACCATAGTGACGCAAAATTTTGATAGAGAATCCTATATTCACAATACTGTGGTTCCAAAACTAAAAGAATTCGCAACGAAAGAATCATGGTATGACCTTGGAAACATAATTAGATCCAAAAGAACAGAAAAAGGGGATGAGAACATTCAGAAGAACATGTGTCAATATTATAAACTGTGGAGTAGAGTGCAACTTATGGATATTAATCATATGATTGTACTGCTAACCACCCTTGGGCAATGGCATGGGTGGAATTTAGCTTTCCAAGACCAGAACCCTGAGGAGTTCCATATCTGGACGGGTAAATTGAACAATGTGATGTCGAATTATTTCGAGAAAGAGTCGTTTTTGAGGATCATCATCAAGAACATGAAAAAAGTGCTGAAGATGCTCGAAAGCAATGGCTATCACGAACTGGTCGATAAATATATGAAAAAAATGGGGTTCTTGGGCGATATACTTCTGCGCAAGACAAACGAAGTTTCTGTGATTGCTTTTCATGCAGACTGTTGGATTGATAACATTGTTTTTGGATATAAAGTGAGTCTATTTCTGAAGGAAGTGTTTATATCTATCCCAGCATATTCGTGTTGTTTTGAAGATATCCATGAGAAAAATCAATGAGGTTTGGTACGAAATTTTTCGCTGTGTGTTTGTTTTCGAATTTCATTCGATCGTTTTGATCTAAGGTTGACATATTTTTGTATTCATTTAATAAGGTTTCTGTTGGTTAACAAGAAGAAATTTTTTCAGGTGTTCTTCTGGAGTTCAGGATGAATGATTCAGACATCTTTTTATTTTCAGATTACTGGTGGTGTGTTGAAACCATCTGATGCATCTTTCGCCAATGTTCAACTGTCTATGGTAGACTCGCCAATCAAGGACCTCAGCTACCTCTTTTACACTTACAGCGATGAAGACACACTTCAAGATTTCGATTTCTTGCTTCAGGTCTACCACCACGCCCTGACTAATACAATGGAAAGATTGGGCAGTGATGCAAATAACGTGTTTTCCTTTGAAAAATTGAAAAAGGAATGGAGAAAGTACGGCATGTTCGGAGTGATTATGAATTTATTCGAAATGTTCGATGATGGTGATGTAGACAAGCATGGGAGGGGTATTATTGACCCAACGCTGGACCAAAAAATTCACGAGGAGTATAATAGCAGGGTTTTAAATCTTTTTGTTCATTTCGGGAAGAATTTTCTGTGAAAACTGAAAACACTGGTATTCTTGTCAAACCTACATTCTTATGTAATGAATGAAAACTTCTAATTGGTTTTTTTTTCGAATATTTTATCTTTTTCTTTGCTGCAAAACCGTTTTGTTAACATTGTGAACTGGAATTGAATTTTATTTTCAACTCATCACATCGTGTTATTGTATTCTGATTGGATGCTTTTTCTCATTTCTAGCAACGAGATAAAACTAAAAATAACATTTATTTATGGTTGTTCAACAGCCTCAAGCCTGTATCTCTCAAACTGAGCCGATTTGGAAAAAATGGTATAGAAAACAGTGTTACTTTTGACCTCAAAAATCTACTGTTGAAATATCTGTACGAGTCAAAGACTCACCGTGTATAACCAATGAATATTTATTATTCTTTTCAATTCAAGTCAAACTGATTTCAAACAATTGAACTTGACGCATTCAATTAGTCGTTTACATTTTGATAGCCTTCTCTTTCTTTATTTGACTTCCCTCTTTCTTAAACAATTGCTCACAGAATCTATTGGCCCTGGCTCGAAAACACCCAGTGAAAATGAAAATTCGAGTATCTGGTTCAGCTTATCGACAATGATTATCGTGAAGAAATGTACCTCATTAGTAAAATTTGACTCCAAATCGGAATGAATCATTCAGTGTCAACAGTAACTTTGTTTCTTCAGATTAGAAAGAATATCAGAACAATCCACGTTATGGAATTCAGTCAACTTCATACGGCTGACTTTCAGCTGTTCTCGGAAAAGCTTAGGGCTCGACCAGACGTGCCTTTGTGTGTTTCCAACCGAGCCAATGAAGTTTGAATCCGCGATTCCCCTTGTATATGGCCCTGTATCGAATTCAATTAAGGTCGAGTTAGGTAGATCCCCGCATGTACATGAAAAAACGCTCAGGGCTTAACGGTAACGAGTGGTATTATGCCGGGGATTCACATTTCTCAAAATACTGTGTAGGTGAGATAAGGGGTGCAGCGCGTTGAACGTACAAGCTGGAAGAGATGAGTGTTTGGAAAAGCCAGTTTTCATCGTCAGTTAGTCTGAGTGGCGATGATTCACGAGGGGCCAAATGAAGAGTGGATGATTTTATGTGGAATTATTTATAGGTTTATAAAAAAAAATTATACTTGTTTACATAAATTTATACATTTAACACAGAACTATTGAATATACAGGATGACAATTTGAAAACTTGGCAGTCTAATTATGTCACGACAAGGAGGATTTCAGAGAAAATGCCGGAACAGGTCAATTTCTATTCGTAGGGGGACATATTTTGGGGCTATCACCCCTAAATTCTCAATAGGGAATAGGGGGTGGGCTATACCTCAATTGGAGGACAATAGTATTATGTAGAGGGGTATAGTGTCTTCCAATTGAAGTGTAGCTAACCCTCTATTCACTATGAAGAATTTAGGGGAATATATAGCTCCTACACCTAGATTTGCGGAGATTTGGGATTACAATATTGCTCAAAATATCTCCCCCTCCCTTTAATTGTTGAAATGTTCCGGCTTTTTCTTTGAAAACATCCTTGTCGAGACATAATTGGCCTGGCAAGTTTTCAAATTGTCAT
This sequence comes from Coccinella septempunctata, assembly GCF_907165205.1. Classification (NCBI taxonomy): domain Eukaryota; kingdom Metazoa; phylum Arthropoda; class Insecta; order Coleoptera; family Coccinellidae; genus Coccinella; species Coccinella septempunctata. The sequence continues at coordinate 23,668,646 of NC_058196.1, forward strand.
CTTCCTACTTCAAGGAATCAATAAAAATTTGCAAACCATATTATTCATGTAGAGAGACAAGTGATCTTTCAATTGAGGTAAACCTCACCCCTTATTTTCTATTAAGAATTTAGGGGTGATAGCACCTACACCTAGGGTTGAGGAGATTTCAGCTTACAATTCTGCTCAAAATATGACCATCTTCGAATAAAAATTGACCTGTTTCGGCATTTTCTCTGAAAACATCCTTTTCGCGACATAATTGGCCTGGCAAGTTTTCAAATTGTCACACGTATTGAGGTTTGATACTCAATGATGAAACCAAGAATGAAATACTGAATAGAAATGAGATTTCCATCTGACCAGGCTTTGACACTCATTGAAAAACAAATTCATATTTGATATTTCTAGTTCAATTATTTAACCTAAAACAGATCATTTGATGTGCCATGGTTCAAAAAAATACGACCCCATAGACATATGGAACCTTCTCCAAAAGCTGTTGTGGGAACTATCAGCTGAATACTTCCAACTTCCTCCTTACAAGACTGCGTCTATCGGAGTTGAACTGACGACATCTGGACTCATCAGTAAATGAGCACCAACACCATTTTTTTTTTGGTGTAGCAGGGGGAAAATCTGCAAATCAGACGAACCACCCTCTCCTGAGGGGGAACAAGTGTGGAGATTCTCACTCTCCTGAGCTCGATACTCACTAAAAACCCTTAGCTGCTTCTTGAATATTGGTTCCGGGCATTTGCCTATAAACCGTTCATCTCTTAGTCGGTTTTCTTCTCGCACACTATCGTGCTGGGATTTGTGTTTATCCTCTAATGGATAACACTTTATTGGATTTTTCAATGAGTTTATGTTCTTATTTTAATCTCTTCTTTATTGATCTCTTGGTCTCCTTCGGTAAATTCGCATTCTCCTTTTGTCTTCCTCTGGGTCGTAGTCCACTAGTCTCCTGAGTTCTTGATTCGGATGGTTTTTCGCTGTTTCGAATAATTTCTCTGCTTTTCTGTTCATGAATTCCGTTATGGTTTCCCATTTTAGGTCCCTATAAATCTGTCTATTCCTGACAAACCGAGGTGCGTCTATTGCACATCGTAGCAGCTTGTTTTTAGTGGCCTGAATTCTTTTGATATGGTTCTTTGCCGCGAAACCCCAGGCAACTGATCCATAAGTCAGTTGAGGCCTAGCAACGGCCTTGATTATCTTCAGTTTTGTCTCTTTCGACATGTGGCTTCTTCTTCCTATTAGAGGGTAGAGTCTATTCATCGCTACTTTCGTTTTGTCGATTGCTTGTTTGATATGACTTTTCCAAGTAAGTCTTTCGTCAAGCGTTATTCCTAAATATTTGGCTTCATTTTTCCAGTGGATTTCTTCGCCGTCAACTTCTAGATTCGTTGTGGGTCGCAGTCCTCTCTTCTGTAGTAATATTGCTTGGCTCTTTTGTCCATTCAGCTTGATTTTCCACCAGTCAATTGTTTCGTCAATCGTTTCTAAGCACCAACACCAATCGTCAACTGTCCAATTGCATTTATCCTCGGCCTACCAGTCGTCGGCGTATTCTGTAATCCCTATAGAAACAGGGATGCTGTGGAGAGAGAAACAAATTTCAAATACATTCGCGTATCATTTTTTAGAAGAATATTCTTGAAAACTATTTCTGATATTTCATCATCCATGTGGTATTTTCCATACTCAGCTCTTGATCATAAAATGAGTACAATTAGGAATGAAAAATTGCGTAATTTTCATATGTTCTCGAATTCGGCAAACAAAGAATTCAAATAAGGAATAATCGTGAAATACCTAGAAGCGCCCTGCCCTTATTTTCTCATTTCATGACCAAGTTAATTAAACAATATTCAGTATTCATGCACGGAATAATAACGCTGCAAGTTATTACATCTCTCTAACAAACAACTCTGCTCTAAATTGTACATACCTTTAACGACAATAACTAAATATTTCAGGCATGAGCGTACGTGCAATTCTCCAACTGGTCCCAAACTAGTTGCATCTCTAAAGCACAAAATCAAGTGAATTACCAGTTTTGACAGGAGAGGAAATCTTCAATTCTCATTCAAATTTTAAACAGCAGAAGAATGACACTCCTTCCCTTGATAATAATCATAAAATCATCTTTCTCAGATTCAACGTAGACTTTCATTCACGCTGTCCTCTGTAGGTATTTTGAGTTCTATCGAAGACTGACGAGTGTAGGAACATGATCTGTGGTCTACACCGTCTCGACTACTTTTGAAGATACTGTAATATTTATATGCTTTGCATAAAACATTGAAACTATTATGATTCCGGAATATTTTCCACCTAGATTCTACAAATAATTGAAGCATACTCTTGTACGCCTATGGCAATGTCATCAGCGTGAAAGTGCTCGTAACAAAACTGCTCGAAAGTGCATTCGAAAATAATACATTTGTGAGGCGTTGCATGCGACAATGCCGATTCGAACGGTTTTAATTAGCGAGGCACTGTAATTTGTTTTCATAAAATTCGAATACAGATTAATTTAAACTTCGGAATTGGCTTGATAGGAACGGCTGCCGATGTGGAAATGACACGATTATTCAGATGGTGGGCGTTACAGGGAACAGGGGCTGGAGACAACGGAAGAAAAGGAGAAATGGATGTTAGTGAAATAGACATTTTACAGGGTGTAAATGAATCGTTGCGAAAAAATGTAAGGGCTCAAATATTATTGTGGGTCTTTTATATAGGGGAGACTAGGGAGCATTGATACATGGGGAGGCTTGATACAGGCTTATATCCGCGGTCTGTAGCCGTTTTAAAAAGTAATATACTGGTAAACACTATTCTCTGGCAGAAAGCACTATATGACCTTAATCTGTAAGGCTAACAGTAGTTCGTTCGTGAAATATTCAACAAAGAGTGTTTCGAGGTGAGAAATTGTAAGTATTTACTCGCGTTACCTAAGGGTTTTATGATCATGCATTAGTTTTTCAGCATAAACAAACATTTGACTTTGAAATATACATAAACCTACTTAATTTACTGTCTTATTAGGTTGCCAAAATGTATGGGTATAAAATGAAAACATAAATTACTTTAAAACTTGCTTTCAGGGAGGTTTGAGACATTTAGGGTGGGGAGGCCTGATACATGTATCATATTTAAAAAATATTCCGGAGCTGGTTGGACAGGCCTACATAAAGGCGTTTTTACCATCCAACCTACCTTCTGTACATGTTTCTGCACCTACGGGACCGAAGCAAACCAGTATCATTGCTGACCTACCTACTGATCTAGTAATTCTGGATCAGGCGTCAGGTGTGCTCGCAATGGTGCCACGAAGAATGTGACCGTGTTAGAAATGGCACAAAAATGTTTATATGTGACATTTGCAAGTGATAACAATGGGGCTTATATTTTCAGTTTATGTGTCTCATGCCTCCCAGTACACCGTATCAATCCTCCTATATATGGGGAGGCTTGAGACAGTTTGCATGTTTTTGTGCTCAACGTTTTGTACAGAATGGGATGTTTATATTTTGAGAATTCTATATTTATTTCGTAGAACGATTAATCGAAGAATTATATAATGTTATAAAATTCCTGTTTCTTCATATAATTCATTTTACAAAAATAAATATTCCAAAAACGTATCAACCCTCCCCAGTCTCCCCTATATTTTTTTAACCACCTTTGCAAAGATATAGACGGCTTAGGTTGGCACCTGAAAACCAACTTATAGTACGCATTCATATGGAAAATTATTATCTTCACTCGGCGTGATTTTGACTCCTGAAGATGAGCTGATGGGTTCGAAACATGTAGAGTCGATGATTAAAAATCATGTTCATCTCTTGTTCAGTCATCCCTCAATCTATTTATTATGGGTTTTCCAGATAAAAAGACATTGGACACTAATTCAACCTAATTCAGCCCATTGAAAGTAGCCGGCTTTGGGAGCTACTTCCGATTTCCAGAAGAGACTGATGATCAATGGTTTGTTTGCGAACTTATAAGAACAAAGGCGATACGTCTAATTGCAACAATTACAGGGGCATATCGTTGCTTAGCGTGGCCGGCAAAATTCTCTCGAAGATTATGGCTAATCGTCTGATTCCACTCTTAGAAAAGCTTTTACCTGAATCCCAGTGCGGCTTTCGACCAGATCGAGGTACGGTGGACCTAATTTTCACACTGCGACAGCTGCAAGAGAAGGCCCGTGAACAACAGTCAAGGATCTATACAGCCTATGTCGATTTAAATAAGGCCTTCGACTCGGTGAATCGAAGAACGCTATGGAAAATCATGGGACGCCTTAGAGTACCCGAAAAATTCTTAGCAGTAAGTGAAAGCCTTCAAACCAACAACACAAACCAACACAACTTTACTGTTCAATATTTTCGTCATAGCTGTCTCGATAATTGCTGACATGAGTATGCCTGTAAGAGGTGTTGTAAAAAGATTCAGATTTGATGGAGGCCCATTTAACCTGAAGCGCCTCAGAGCAAAAACCCGTTAAAAGTTTATCACGGAACATCAATATGCAGACGACTGCGCACTTATCGCTAGCAGCCCAGAGGATCTACAGATAATGCTGGATATTTATAAACATATATACGAAGCTTTAGGCCTTAGACTCAATATCGACATAACCAAAATCCTGGTGAGTCCGCCAGAAAGCCTTCAAACACATATCAACCTGGAGAATGAAACTCTAGAACAGGTCGAGTCGTTCAATTACTTGGGAAGCTTCATAAATACTAGGGCTAACCTAGACACGGAAATACACAACCGTATCAATTCGGCATCACGGGCATTCTGGAAGCTAAAGGTCATAGTGTTTCAAAATCACGACCCCAATCTGAAGACCAAGACAGCTGTTTACAAAGCAGTCGTCCTTCCAACTCTCCTTTACGGAATCGAAAGCTGGACGCCCTACAGGCGACATATTAAACAGCTTGAACAAACGCAACAACGTCATCTAAGACAGATAATGCACATCAGATGCTTCCAGAAAGTTTCGAATACAGAACTCTTACGTACAACGCGCGAGTTGTACAACAGTTGAGACTCAAGTAACGAGGGCCCGACTCAGATGGAGCGGCCACATTCTGAGGATGCAAGACACAAGACTTCCCAAAATAGCTATGTATGGCGAATTGACAGAGGGAGCTCGGAAAACCAGGAGGCCAGTATAAGCGATTTAAGGATACACTTCATCAATCCCTGAAATCAGTTAATGCAAATCATAAATGGGAACAACTAGCGTTATACAGGTCACAGTGGAGGTCTATGTTGCACAGTTATAATGGAGACTCGAAAAGAATACAGCGGCGTCCAGATCTGGTTGGTGACTATCCCTGCCCGGAGTGTGGAAAGATCTGTAGGTCACAGCTGGGTCTCTTCAGTCACAGGAGAGCACACAGTCGCAATTAGCCCTAAGAAATTATAAGTCTGTTCTTTTTTTTTATTTTTTTGTAGATTTATTCCCGGTAACGAAATGCAGCAATGAATGAATGAATGTTTGCGATCCTATCCACTAATTCAAATTTTGTTATCTGGGATAGTGCAAACCACGGAATGTTCAAGACGAATAGTTAAGTTTATCTGAGTTTAGATTAAACCAAACTAGCGCTAAGAAACGAAAGAGCTCCAACAAACATCGAAGAATTGTAGCACTCGTTCTACAATAATTTTGTTTATAGTTTTTGTAATCATATAGCTTTCCATCAGAGAAGCATGCTCAAAAATATGATTTTAGTACCTATAAAAGCGCACTTCATCTGAAACTAATATCGGAACACTTTTCTTCAGTAATAAATAGGACGCATTTCGTCAGTTCAGACCTGAAATTTCACCGACCACTCGCACAAATTGCGACTTCTGATAGCGGCGACGCCAAATTCTCCACACACCTCGATCAATGGAGCGGAACATCGAATTTTTATGCGGATCGCAGAACTGAGGGGTAACTCGTCAATGCCTCCATGCCATTTTCTAGTAAATCCTCTCCTGGCTGAAACGAATTTCTGGCAAACAGCAATGTGTCTTAGTGCAACTGTCGGATTCGAAATTATTGTCCCCTCTTGGGCCATTTACTGTTAACGCAGACTCGAGTTCGCAATCTATGGCGACGTCAGATGGGGCAGTATTGGCCGGCCAGATTGAATTGGAAATTGATTGCTGCTAACATTAGATCATCGGCTCTGATGATGCCGAGTGCGGAGAGTCCTAGATTTGGTATGATTTTTCACGGTCTCCTAAGTCGTATTCACTTTCAAGTCCAACTGTATCACGGTTTGATTCTATATAGGGTACTTGACCAACTATTATATAAATATACTAACTGACAAAGAAACTGTAACACCTGGAAGGAAGTGTTCAAATTTTGAATAGTTTTTGGTAAAACATTGTGAAGGTTTTTTTCATATAAACCAGCTGTTCGAGGAGATCCAAAGTCGATGTTTAATTGTTGTTAAAATGCCCAGAACACGTCTATCGCTAGCTGAGTGCATTCGAAAGAGGTCGAATTATTGGTCCACAGAAGAAGTGGTGGTCATTTCGAGAAATCGCTAACCGTACGAACAGAAATCCAAGTACTGTTATGAGATGTTGTCAAGCGTGGTTTGATAATGCCCAAAATCGATGAAGATCGGGCACCAGACGTCGAAGGGGCACAATTGAAGTTCAAGATCGGCGTCTAAGACTTATGGTCATTAGAGACCGATTTGCGACAAATCGATCTTTGGCTGATGAGTGGTTAGGAGAACAAGTCCATCCTGTAACCGTCCGAAAGGTTTACCGCCTTATAAGGTCTTTTGAACTGCAGCGTTATCGACCCCATCTTGTGTTACCCTTTAGGATTGAGCATCGACGGCAACGATTTCAGTGGTGCAGATAACGACAACATTGGAAGATGGAATGGCATCAGCCCGTCTTTTCTGATGAATCTCTATTCTCCTTGGGTGCACATGATGGCCAACCAAGGGTTAGACGACGTCGAGGAGAAAGACGTGAACCTCATTTTGATATTGAGCGTCATGTAGACCAGACAGTAGGCGATATGGTATGGGGTGCTATTGAACATGGAAGTAGGTTACCTTTAGTCTTTATTCGAGGTAACATGACAGCGCTGCGTTACCTTCAAGAAATAGTGGAGCCATATGTTCTGCCTTACCTTAACTGGCTCGAGTATCCAATATGTCAGCAAGATAATGCTCGACCTCATGTTGCCAGAGTTAGTTAAAACTTTTTTGAAGTGACCCATTTGAATCTTTTGCCAGGGCCCCCCAGATCTCCCGATCTTCCGCCCATGAAGCATGTTTGAGCCCGCACGGACTTTGGCGGCTCTGAGACATGAAGTACAGGTAGCTTAGGATAGTATCCCTCAAGAAGAAATAGACCATCTTCTCGCATCAATGGCAAGACGTGTTGAGGGGTGTATCTATAGATAACCGCGTTGGACAAACACATTATTAACAAATTAAATAAAAAAAATGTAAACCCATCGTTTTTTTTCTCCTAATTTCAATCACTTACCTACTCCTTGCTATACTATCTATGTTTTACAGAAAGAAAATTCTACATTTAAATAGCTCCTTCTGGGTGTTGCAGTTTCTTTGCGCGAAAGATCAAGACGGAGTTGATAAATTAAAGTCGCTAAAATGACTCTTGTTAAATTAGAGTCGTCCATGTGCTGTCAGGATTACGTTAAAGGAATTTTTCCAGGCATAGTCAACGACTACGTCACCAATGGCAGTTCATGGTCTAGAAACTATGCCAGTAACAACAACAGTGGCAGAAAAACTGACAGTAACTGAAAGAACTGGGTGTAGGCTCAAGAAAAACAATTCCGAGCAACAAAAAAAACACCGACACATGGATAGAATAGCCAAACATAGTTGGCAAAATGAAAGGAGATGCTCATACAAGTGACATCTTGGAGGCCCCCAGAAACAAAAGGCATAGGAACACCAAGAAAGAGATGCAGTAACTCTAGCTAGAAAACAATGGATGAGAACAGCATAAGACATAGAAGCATGGAAGAGGCCTATGTCCGATACTGGATGAAAGAGGACTGAAGACAGAGGAGAAGAATCTAGCTAGAACTACATGATTCACATACATTCGAGTGATGAATTAGCTCGCCTTCAACTCGTGACAAAAGCAGCGGGTGTGGAAACTATCTAGTTACACCGTTTCTGTCGACCCCTCTCTTCCTCATGGAGGAATCCTTTCCAGGATCGACGTAGACCGCGATGACGTTCACTCAAACGTCCCGTATTAAAACAGAATTAAACTTTAACGCGATACAACCCCTGTTATTCACGAGACATTATCGTAGCAAGGACGACGACGTAACGGCAACTTTGTCATCCAGCGCGCTTTAAGTACCCATACTTAGGCACAATGCTCGAGACACGGTATGAATTATTGAGTTCCTTCCTCTCAGTCGTGTAATTGTCTTACACCCCATAATAACCAGCGTATACGACACCGACTGCTCATTCATAATTCAGCCTGTGCGAGTGTATTAGAGCAATGAACCGGAGTAATTTAACAATCGGAGTTACTTATGCCGTCATAAATTATTCCTGTTCATCTAGGCTGCAGCAACACACCAAGGTTTGCTTTTGATGGTTTATTTTTTGTTGTCAACCGAGCCATGACCCAAATGGCATTCGAATATTGATTCAGTTCACGTATTTGTCGTATAATTTGGTATCTGTATCTCCTTTATCAATTCTTTCAATTTTTGCTAATTGATTATCATTCTTAATGAAAAATTCTTTCAACAACTTCCCTTGAGCTGCTCCATCTAACTTCGAGACTCATCCAAAGCTACTGAGATCATTTTTCAATTAGTGATGTGTGTATGAGAGCATCATCCGATGCAAAATCCGCAGAAACCTTACGAGGCACCAAGTTTTCGAACCTTGTTAAGATGTTCTCTAAATCTCTCAAATTGCAAAATTGAACTCAGCTTTTAAAAAGGTCATCATCTTGCTTAACGATAAGCCCTTTGATTAGTATTGACTCAACTGAGTGCCGACTTAAGCGTTTTGACTTTGATAGTGTTCCTAGAAGGCAGTATGCATATTGTTCTGACTTCACCCCAGCACATGTTGTACTCATCATTGTCAGCAGGTATAACTTTATTATAACAAATTCTTAATCTGCACTCACCTGTCAGAACACTAACAAGTTTACTTATGTTGGCTTATTCTTCTACTAGATTGATGAGGTTTGGTTTGATACAAATTTGAGACTTTCAAGTATTGTAGGCCTGGATTATGAATTCCGTTTACTCCTCATTCGGTTTCTTCCCTTCTGGGTGAAGGAGTTGACAGTTGACTGTCATAACATATGTGAAGTGTGATGGAGTATCTTTTACTTATTCCAGCAATCACTGTAGATGTTACAGAACCCAGCTCACGCAGAGATTTCCTGCATTCCACTTTTCATCTATTGCTGTATCCCGTTACCGTACAAAAACAAAAAATCGGTGCTATGAAACCCTAATTTTCTAGGGCGACTTGCGACTGTGACTGAAGAGACCCAGCTGCGATCTACAGATCTTTCCACACTCCGGGCATGGATAGTCACCAACCAGATCTGGCCGCCGCTGTATTCTTCTCTATTCTCCATTATAACTGTGGGCCAAAGACCTCCACTGTGATCTATCTAACGCTAGTTGTTCCCACTTATGATTGGCATTATCTGATTTAAGGGATTGATGCAGTATATCCTTAAACCTCTTATACTGGCCTTTTGGTTTCCGAGCCCCCTTTGTGAATTCGCCATGCAGAGCTATTTTGGGAAGTCTTGTGTCTTGCAGCCTCAAAATGTGGCCGCTCCATCTGAGTCGGGCTCTCGTTACTTGAGTCTCAATTGTTGTACAACTGGCGCGTTGCCAGACTTCTGCATTCGAAACTTTGTGAAACCATCTAATATGCATTATTTGTCTTAGATGACGTTGTTGCGTTTGTTCAAGCTGTTCAATATGTCTCCTGTAGGGTGTCCAGCTTTCGCTTCCGTAAAGAAGTGTTGGGAGGACTATTGCTTTGTAAACAGCTGTCTTGGTCTTCAGATTGAGGTCGTTATTTTCAAATAATCTGTCCTTTAACTCCCAGAATGCCCGTGATGCCGAATTAAAACGGTTGTGTATTCCATGTCCAGGTTAGCCCTAGTATCCATGAAGCTTCCCAAGTATTTGAACTGCTCGACCTGTTCTAGAGTTTCATCCTCCAGGCTGATATTTGTTTGAACGCTTTCTTAGCGGACTAATTAGGATTTTGGTTTTGTCAATATTGGGTCTAAGGCCCAAAGCTTCGTATATATGTTTATAGGTGTCCAACATTATCTGTAGATCCTCTGAGCTGCTAGCGATAAGTGCGCAGTCGTCTGCATATTGAAATTCCGTGATGAACTTGGTACGGGTTTTTGCTCTGAGGCGCTTCAGGTTAAACAGGCCTCCATCAAATCTGAATCTTATTCCAGTACCTCCGAGAGTACCTCTTACAGGCATATTCATGTCACCAATTATCGAGACGGCTATGGCGAAAATATTGAATAGTACAATGTATGAGTCAACCTTCTCCTCAGAAATGAATGTCAGTGGTTCCCTGATTATCGCAGCTTATACAGATGGCTTCTCCGGAGTATATTGTGCGGTAAATCCATCGTGCAGACAGAAAGAGCATACATTTCAGCAAGCACTATGGAACGTTCCTTTTCTAGGTTGAAACAAGCACCCACACTCTCCATTCCAGACCTGTGGACAATGCAGAGCGACCTTCAGCCATAAGAATCCTGTTTGGAATAGATTACAGATCTATATCAGGAACAATTACCCTGCATTAGGGTTCATCAAAGCAGAAGCTGGTCCACTTTCACGCCATGTCTTCTGTTCCTATACTCTAAAAGCTGTCTTCATAACCATTTCCGTAAATGGGAGGTATACAGAGATTAAATCTACCAGAAACTGCAGGGGTAGATCTCAGAGCTCACCTGATGCTCTACTCAAGCATATAGTTATGGTGGTCTTCAAGGTCTTCCCAATGGAAGTCCACCACACCATGCAATTCCATCCACTATAAAATATCATTTTCTTCAGATTCAAATGTCCAGATCTCGAGCATATTTTTTTGTATTTCTTCCAAAAAATCAGTTTGCCTTCTGAACAATTATCAACGAAACATCCTACAAACCATACGATCCAATCGATACAAGTATAGACTACTGCAACATAGTATTATATCAGAAATTCATCATAATAACCCGAGACTCCCTTAGTAATTGGCGATTGTTCCACACCTCGTTATAATCTACATATACATCGCCCATTGTTCCTACATTATTCAGAATTATGCGAGGTCTAAGAGCGGTGAATCCGCACTAATTCAGGGCTCGGTTATATGAATGAATTATTAGTTTTCCTAATATGGATCCGCAGAAATTCGACATCTATATCCAGGCAACTGAATACAATTCCCTTTGTGATCCCAACGAAATACCCCGATGAGTATACCTGGAAAAGCTTGATGGTAACCTGGCTACACACCACAGGTACAATTTGGAAATTCTAGATGTGGAAAATATTGGTTCGACGAAAAACTTACATGCATATTATATTTTGGGTTGAGAATTTTCTTCCTATTTTCATGAATTCATCAATAATGGTTTCATTGTTATATCATCTACAAACATTTATCCAGGGACAGGAAAAAATGGTCGGATAAATTTGATCGGAGATCCTAATTGCAGAAGACGAAATATCCAAACGCAACTGTAGACTGGTTGCAGGATCATTGTCCATCGTTGGTTCAGTTTTTGCGGGACAGTTTTCCCATCGTCATGAGAATTTCTCAAAACGTCGTCCTGCATTCCATCCTCCTTTTAGAATGTTTAGCGCTACACTATATTGACGAGGGACAATGATCCCGTAATCGTTCTAAAATAGGGAATACTGCTTCTGACGAAAATGATGTATTTTTTATGCAATATCTTTGAAACGTCACATTTTGAAATAACCATTTCAACCGTTTCCCAAAAAAAATTATTTTAAGAACTTAAAAATGAAAAAGAAAGATGGATATCTAAAGTTTGAAGCGTTTAATGAGAATTGCACAAGCTGGCAACATCGACTGAAATATGCCTTGATAATAAAGGACAACAATTGCATTCCCTTTGATGAGATAGACAAAGATGGCTGTCTATGAAGTCTGCGACGAACGAGGAAGGTCGTAAAATTTTATGGGATTTTTATGGCCGGTTGCAGTTGAAGCTCTCCAGTAAGTAGGCGCCTGGAGATCAACAGCTGTTATTTTATAAACAAGCTGATCGACCATTGTTCTTTTCATTGTCTTGTATGTGTTGTTGCCAAATCGTAAACTCCGCACAAAGCGATTTAAATTTTAAAACCCCATATTTGAAGGATGATTTTGCATAGTTTCCGTGGTGAATTTGAAATAATCATAAATGAAACTCAAAATTATTCAGTTTAAATTTGCATATGCAGTGATAACCCAAATTGAGGAGTTTTCCTAAGCCCTTTCATGACTAGCTCGCATCACTGGAACGAAAATTTTTCGGAATTCTCCCTACTCCGACTACATTCGATCATAGAGAGGAATGATTTTCATGAGGTGTTCAGGTTGATCTCAATTTGAATTCAACAAGTTTGTTGCAAACTCGAATTTTGGAAACTATGCCATTTTGGTGTCAGGATCAAAATATGATGAATGAAATAGTGGAACTTGAAGATTGCGAAATTATTGGATCTATGGAAAGCTCATTGTTCTGTTGAAATAATTTTGTCAATAAGTTGGATATAACCGAAAGGAAAAGTCTTGCGGATTGTACAAAGCAAGATCATTTTAAATAAGAAACCTACAGATTGCCTCTATGTCACTTAAGTTTTATCTTCCACTTTCCACTGTCTTCAATCAATCAGAATCTAAAGAATGCTACTTGAGGTCATATTTCAAAGTTCGAAACTCACACTGTATACAGGGTATTTGAACATACCTATGGCTGGACAATGAATGGTTCAGTATCAAGTTCATCGGGTTAGATCCATCAGGTCACTTTTGAGAGAATCATAATTGTTGTATAGTGCAATTTAGGGTGAAAAAAATTTAGAAAGTCGATGCAGTTTCTTGAATGTGCTTATGTTAGTTATGTTGCAAAGGTGCTATCATGTTTCCCCATTTCTCCTTTTTTTTTACGACGATTGTTGGAATGTTCGAACAAAAAGATTGTGATGCCCATTGTGATAAAATTTGTGAATAATTTTGAGGAATTTTATTGGTCAGATTTTGAAGTATTATTCTATTTTTTACACTTGTGTCCTAAGTTTCTTTTATCAGTTTGTATCGAAATGAGCCATTCCATAAAATCTTGAAAGTTACTAAAAAATAATGATGACAACAATTCGGCAATCCTAAGTTTCCATTTTCATTACCACGTAAATATCGAACGAACAAATATCCTAAACGGTCTAATCAGGAGATAAGTTTTTTCCACTGCTTTGCGATAATTCAGCTAACAAACGGTCTAGGGTCGTATTAGGATCTATTTTAGTAATTTTCATCAAGTGGATGTATTTACTCTTTTTTGTTTACTTTGTATACTTTTATTTGATTTTGACGGGTTCACAAAAAACAATCAAATCGTTCACATATATATGTATTACGTTTCGGGCTGTGCCCTTTTTCAAATTTATAAAATTTGAAAAAAGGCACAGCTCGAAACGTTATATACCTATATGTGAACAATTTTATTGTTTTTTTTTAACCCTTCAAAATCAAATGAAAGTATACGAAGTATTTTAGTAATTATTTAAAATTTTTTTTCCAACTTTGTCATCTTGAGGGTTTTGTATAGGTGATTTTTGTTGAAACACTCATTTTGACCTGTTATACCTTCTGTTGACAAAAATGCCTCACCTTCAAATACACCCTATATGTATGTAGAGTACGACAGACGTGCGGTATTCTGTTTACTTATCATTTATGGATTTTTTTCATCATGAATCAAGTTTATCCTAACGAAGTACCTACCATCACCCGGGTCCAATAGGTCGCAATTACGACATCGGCAAAACCGCCATATCCGAATTAAATCAACACCTAATCCAGAGGCCAGATAGTCACTTCCTGATTGAATCTTCCGCAGCTCGGTTCCGAAGGGAGAAAATTGAAATTCGCAGAGGGATAAAAAGTTTTAAAATGCAACGCGTTACCCGGCAATCCCTGTTCTTTCACAGCCGACTTCGTGATTCCCAATTGTAAGTGGTTCAGGATTTGTTTTCTTATTATTAACCTCAGGACCGGGACGCACAACAGTGAAACACTTCATCGTGTGAAATTAGATTAGAAATTTCGACGGTGGATTCTTCAATGAGCGGAATCCTTAAGTGTTTTTCTTGGTGCATCTGTTGTTTTCGAGGTGGTAGTACGAAGGCTGAATTGATAAAGTCGCTGTTTTCGTTCGAATGATGTTTTATTAGTTGGTATGCCCACTCATATAAACAATCCTCATTGCAATTAAGATATTGATAAGATCACAGGCGATTTCTATCCATGTACTGCAGAGCCACCGATTTTTTTCAGAAAAATTAATATTTTTTATAGAAAAGAGAGGAATTTCAACTGCGTCGATATTGTTGAAACCTTTTTAAAACACCTGTGAGACCTTCTTCGTGTAGACAACCTCAGACTGTAATCATTATACTCCATTCATTTTCATTTTAGCATTCTGTTGACCATGAAATAATTTGCTCAAGTTTTTGTAACTAGTAAGGAAGTAAGGTTGGCACTCATGAAATGTCGTTAATATCGTAGCGCCGTTGCCACAAGTAATATCAATTGGTATTACAAAAATTACGAAAGTGATTGAAAAAGAGAAAAGGCAGGTTTTCAGGAAGAACTATTTAGAATTCAGGTTCGCTCATACAACTAGTAGTAAACCCTGATATATCAGACGGTGGAGAGCATGTTCAATGTAAATGAATTTATAAAATATTTCGTCTGAATCTTAACGATTCATATTTTAGCTGAATGTTTCCACAATCAGAAAGATTGTGAATGAAGAGAATGATAAAGAATTTCCTTCTACTTGGAGACCCAAAAGAGTGGTGGCATTTGAGAATTTTATGTTTGAGTGAAGTTATGCGAGAAGTTCCAGAAAATTTATTTTTTCTATCTTTCATTTGACTTTTCTTTTAATTTTAAATGAAGAATGTAGCAGAAATAAATGTTTGAAAACTGATCTCTTGTATCTGCCTTGCAAATAATTAAATCAGTTTGTATAAACGCAAATGGGGAATTCTCCTCAATTCGGGTTATCACTGCATATACAAGTTCAAACTGAATAATTATGAGTTTAATTCATGATTTTTTCAAATTCACCGCGGAAACTATTCAAAATCATTCTTCAAATATGGGGTTTTAAAATTTAAATCGCTTTGTGCGGAATTTAAGATTTGGCAACAGCGCATACAAGACAATGAAAAGAACAATGTCCGATCAGCTTGTTTATAAAATAACAGCTGTTGATCTACAGGCGTACTTACTGGCGAGCTTCAACTGCAACCTGCCATAAAAATCCCATAAACCATAGACCTTCCTCGTTCGTCGCAGACTTCATAGACAGCCATCTTTGTCTATCTCATCAAGATAATGCATTTATTGTCCTTTATTATCAAGGCATATTTCAGTCGATGTTGCCAGCTTGTACAATTCTCACAAAACGCTTCAAACTTCAAATACCCATTTTTATTTTTTATTTTTAAGTGCTTAAAATATTTTTTTTTGGGAAACGGTTGAAATGTTTATCTCAAAATGTGACGTTTCAAAGATATTTCATAAAAAATACATCATTTTAGTCAGAAGGAGTATTCCCTATTAAGTTGGTCACGTATTTTCGACTTCATATTTTCCGAAGTGATTCGACATTGTGATAAAAAAAGTAATTAATGTGACTTTTACGTAGAACGGGCTGAGTTAAAACCCAAAAATCTTTTGACAAGCGTCATAGCCCAAATTTTCGTGCTATACAAAGTGGAATGTTTCGAATTCCCATTGCCAACCGAGTGCTAAAATGAAAGTGAATGGAGTGACATATAGTACATTCATTTATTTAGAAGCAATCGATTGGCCTATACACTCTGAAACATGTGTATAGTGAAAATTTACGCAAAATAGTTCGTCAAATATGCAGATACTTGATCGCTGCAATCCCAATTTTCACAGCAGCATGTGGAAATCGACCAATTTCACCGTTCAAGACCAAAATTAGCTCCAGACAGACACCGAGGGGTGTCCATTCTCCTACCAAACCAAAGTATTCACGAAACATCATCAAACCAAATATCAACATAGCCGCAAGCAAACCCCTATCTCGCACCGCTGAGCTTTGACTAGCGTTGTCACAGGTCGTTGATTTGAGTCCTGTACGCTCCCGGAAAATTGTTCTAATGGACCCGGTGATGTTCCAGATGACCTCTGAGGTACGAGAGCAAGAACAACGAGATCATGAAGAATCCACGAAATATTATATTCACGATATTAATTCACCTGAATCAAACAACTTGAAATAAGGTTACGCTAGATGACAACACTAGAATGAACTATGAATGTGGACTGAACTGAAATAATATCTCACCTGAAAACATTAACGTTTATTGAACAAACATAGGCTCAAATATTCACCTTTTCTGAGCTATTGGTAAGTAAATTTCATTTAGTTTTTGTGCAGCTCCAAAGATGCTCTGGCAAGAGTTTTGGTCCATGGAAAGTGTCTGACACTCATAATATAACTTCAGAATAATATTCTTTCAAACATATAAAACAAATGTATTAAGAAACATTCATTATAGCACTGAATGTCCATTCCATCTATCTATTTTCTAAGACTCTCTTATATGTA
This sequence comes from Coccinella septempunctata, assembly GCF_907165205.1. Taxonomy (NCBI): domain Eukaryota; kingdom Metazoa; phylum Arthropoda; class Insecta; order Coleoptera; family Coccinellidae; genus Coccinella; species Coccinella septempunctata. Next base: position 23,685,560 of record NC_058196.1, read on the forward strand.
TTCGAATAGTAATGATTTTAGTATTCGTTGACTTCTTCACCAGTGAGATCGTTACGGAAACAATTAATCAAATCAAAAGTCCATAATTTTCTGTACACAGAAATAAAGCATGCAAAAACTGAGTAATCTGTTTCGTTTTACACATCTGCAATCCGAAGGACCCACTAGATGAAAAACATCAATAAACGCAATCTCATACGCTCTCACAGCATAACGCTTATCAATCTTCGCTGCGATTTAATTTCATAGCGGCGGGGACACTCCAATTTTCCGTTTTTTCACTCCTACGGTCCTTCACGTCCTCTCAATTTCACAGGAGGGCTCGTCAATTTTCATGCACTGTTTTGACATCGAAATCGGCGCATGAACTCATTATTTCTACCTGCTTTTGAAGCCAACTTCCAATACGAGGCATCGACAGAGGAAGGTACATATCATCGGGGTCTTGCTTATTGAAATTCCCGTCGTAATGTGTATACATAGATGCCGATGGTTCGATCAAATATTGCTCTTCTTTGTGTGCTCTGCTCTTTTAGCGACTCTGCTGCTTATCTGATGGAGCAGCGAGAGGAGAGGGAGTTTATATGAAGATAGGGAATTGGATGGATATGAAATAATATTTTACATTTCCACCGGTGTATCTTTTTCACGGACATAAAAAACGTAATAACCGAAGCCAACAGGAGTTTCACAGGTAATGAGGTACTAGATCTCAGAATACTGGATACTGGAGACATATTGAAATGTCGAGAATGACGGGTGTTGAAAGATACTGATTTGGAGGAAAATTCAGTCATCAGCAATAATTGTAGTTGATTTTTTCATCCATCATCTTGTTGAAAATAAGGGTATAAATATAGTGCTTTCATTTTCATGAGAGCAGTTGGCTGGACTTGGCTGATTCGAGACTTAGTGATGATAAATAATAATCATTCGAAACATAACTTGTCCTGCAATTAAAGTTTGACAAATATCACCTCTGAGTCAGAAATCTTTTGCTGATCTGAAGCCGTTTAAAATCCTTTAGGTACTTGTTCAAAATCGGGGGTGTAATGATTTGGTGAAAAAAGAGTACTGGACTGTATGGCAAGATGATCGAGTTGGAGATGGTATAAAAACATTTATCGTTTATCGCTCGCAATCATTATATAAATAAGACACGTTCATAAAGCTAATACAGTGATAAAAATCAAGTATTAACATCTATAGACTCAGAGATACATTATTCAACTAAAATAAGAGATAATATACTAGAGCAATTCAAATGAGAAGTCACTTGATATCGAACTTAAACTTTGAGAAGTTCAATAAATTCAAAATCAACACAGCATTCACAGGGACAGAGCAATCAATGAAAATTGATTGCGAGAGCCTCTGCATTCCTTCAGAAAAACAGAAGGTTAGAATAATGAATTTGAGAAGACCGAGTTGTAACAGTGAAGTAGGCCAAGAGGTGAAACTACATTGTCTAAGTCTGATCATCAAGGAGATTATCATCAGACATTAAATGTGAGTTGACCAAAAATTATGATTTAAATATGAGCAGTGCATAAATCGTACCAGATAAATGAGAAAAGCAAAATTACTCAACCTGAGGGGTGCTAGAATATTATAATGAAATAAGAAGATCAAAACGAATTAATAAAATGAGAAGAACAATCCTAATTAATCTGGGAAAAGCAAGAATAGTATAATTAATATACATAACGTTGGTCTTGAAGAGTGCTAAAATTTATCAATTGATACAATATCTACAGAGACGGACTGCTTTCAAGTAAAGCACGATTAAAACGTCCGTCAGACAAACAGAAGATACAATTGATAAATTATGAGAGGTGCAAATCGAGAGTACTAAGAGGGAAATCATTGATCGTTGGTTTCGAGAAGTACAGAAGGCTGAAATCTAACATGTATATCGAACAAGATGAATGAACGTGAGAATACAAGTTACAATGAGTAAATCATACTAATTGAATAGACACGATTACCATAGGAGGCCTTCCAGGGTGGAGCCAGGGACGAGAGTGTATCAACCTGTTTCATGGTTAACCATTGATCGCTGACCCATAGTTGGGAAGTTCACAACGTGCTCTGAAGGAAAACTATTAAATCCAGGGTCCACTCTGGAGAACATGAGTTTCATTCTGAAACTCGACAACAATGATTAGTCCTAAGTAATTGACCAGGCAACAGAAATGGCTGAGAAATGAAATAAACTGTTTCGAATAAAAGAAATTAGCACGAGAAGAGAGTAAATCAGTATTCATTATCAATGAGAAAGACTTGGTCAGGAGCGTCGACTAGAGAAAGATCGGAGGGAAGCTTCGCTCAATTTTTAACAGCACTGAAAGTAATAATAGTCCAAATCTTGCTTTTGAAAGGCACGGTGTGTCTCGACCAAGTTTGGTCTTCCAAGTAATGATTCCTCCGTTCTTTAAGTGTTCTAGAAACGCTACAAGCTCCTTATTTATTATTATTGAATATGATCAAAACCAAAAATCATATACCTAATTATTGTAGATAAATTCTTTTATTCTGACTGCTATAAAGGATCGTATAAATGATTGATAGAAATCTCAGTGCTGGCGATGCCAACATCTAAATCTAATATTGTGAAATTTTCCGCGATATAGCAGATTATGATATCATCCTTCATATCATTTTCCATCCCTTGCCGTTTTGGAGTTCCACGTTTTACGCTGTGGCGTAGCACAATCTCTCACAGTCAACGCCAACTTGTGTTTCTAATTGTAATTAAATTAAACGTGCCATGATTTATTGCCCAAGTTTGTTATCCGCCCATCTAATATGCGCGACAATTTATAACATCTTGCTGATTCCGCTGCTTTGTATATTCCATCGTATCTGGGTTGGGATTGTTTCCCTCAGAATTATCTTTTCTCGTTCCAAAGCCATTTGTGCATGTTTGTTTTCAACATGGAAAAAGCAGGTGGCATTTCATTTTTGAAAATTTTTATGGCGAAACAAGACTCACTCATCCAGAGTGTTTCTTTTTTGAGCTCTTTCTTCTCCATGAACTGTTTTTAAAGATGCAGTTTCCTATACCCCAGAAAAGTTCTGCGTTAGTGTGTGGTGTTTTTGCTCCCGTTTTGGCGACTGTGTTATCCTCCTCGTTCACTTTGATTCTAGAGTGACCAAAAACCCAGACTAAAGAGGCCTTGTTGTTTTGCTTCTTTTATTAAGTGTCCTTCAGCACTGCTATATCATGAGACTATAGGATTTCAGTGCTTTGATAACAGCTTGAATATAAGAATGGATGATAAATCACATCCTTGATGATTTCTTTCCAGGTTTATATCTACTCATCTTTCGATTGATAGTATTTCAGCCTGAAAAACACTCGACCAAGAGTGTAACAATAGTGTCCACACTTGGTGCTTACCCCTTATATTCCATCGATAGCGCTTATCATGATTTTTGGATCATGTGTGTACCATTTCATGGATTAAATTTAAAATTTTGGTTAGTGTATTCCTTATCCCATTTTTCCCATTCATTTATTCACTGCTGTATCCCGTTACCGAGAATAAATCTACAAGAAGACTCAAAAACAACACTATCGGTGCGATCAAACTTATAATTTCTTTGGGCTATTTCCGACTGTGTGCCCTCCTGTGACTGAAGAGACCCAACCGTCACTACAGATCCTTCCACACTCCGTGCAAGGAAAGTCACCAACCAGATCTGGCTACCGGTGTATTCTTCTCGAGTCTCCATTATAACTGTGGTCCAAAGACCTCCACTGTGATCTGTCTAACCCTAGTTGTTCCCAGTTATGATTGGCATTAAATGATTGTAGGGATTGATGCAGTATATCCTTCAACTGCTTATACTGGCCTCCTGGTTTCCGGGCTCCCTATGTGAATTCACCATACAGAACTATTTTGGGGAGTCTTGTGTCTTGTATGCTACTTGAGTCTCAATTGTTATACAACTCGCGCGCTGCAAGATTTCGCAGTTGAAACTTTGTGGAACCATCTGATGTGCATAATTTGTTTTGAATGACGTTGTTGCGTTTGTTCAAGCTGTTTAATATGTCGCCTGTAGGGCATCCAGCTTTCGCTTCCATAAAGAAGCGTTGGGAGGACCACTGCTTTGTTAACAGCTGTCTTGGAATTCAGATTGAGGTCGTGATTTTGAAACACTCTGTCCTTCAGCTTCCAGAGTGCCCGTGATGCCGAATTGATACGGTTGTGTTTTACCGTGTCCAGGTTAGCCCTAGTATTTATGAAGCTTCCCAAGTATTTGAACTGCTAGAGTTTCATCCTCCAGGCTGATATCTGTTTGAAAGCTTTCTGGCGGACTGACCAGGATTTTAGTCTTGTCGATATTGAGTCTAAGGCCTTAAGCTTCGTATATATGTTTATAGGTGTCCATCATTATCTGTAGATACTCTGAACTGCTAGCAATAAGTGCTTAGTCATCTGCATATTAAGGTTCCTTGATAAACTTTGTACGGGTTTTTGCTCTGGGGCGCTTCAGGTTAAACAGGCTTCCATCAAATCTGAATCTTAATCCAACACCTAGGTGGTATACTCATGTCAGCAATTTCGAGACACCTGTGGCGAAAATATTGAAAAGATTCTTTCCATAGCACCTTGTCAAAGCTCTTCGTAATGTTTACTTTGTTGATCATAACATCGATAAGCAGTTTCGCCAAGGAGATGTGCTTATGTAAAAAAAAACAGGCTTTCTGACTTTTAATTATCTCATTATCTGTATCAAGCTACTTCTGGTTCAGCTACAGCTTCCTTCAAGTCCATCACCTATCTACTCTTGGTTCAATCTAAATGAATTTGAACACTCTGATCTACTTTGCAGGTGAATCTACTTAGGCTATTGTTATACTCTAGAGTTTGAAAATAAGCTATGATTTCAAGACCTATCATATTGCTGCTGAAAATACAATTCCGTATTCTCATCCCCAAAGCCCCCGCTGCTGGTTCGATCTAGAAATATCCATCCCAGCAGAATTGCTCCTAATAACTTGTAGCGTTCTGCGGAAATACCTCCATTTATTGGAAAAGTGGGTTTTCATTGAAGAGCTCTTTTCAGGAAATGCAAACAAACTGCATTTACATACGGCGCGACACCGTATATTTTCGATGCAAATCGCGGCGTAATGGAAAAGCTCCTGTGGCGTAATATCTACTTATAAATATACATATCAGAACCGAATTATGTTGTGCATATTGGTACACGTTGATGTGGGTAGATACGTATTTTTCGATACGGGTTTCAGTGGATATGCGATATTTACATCAGGTGAATTTGAATAATATATACGAGCGATGGAATGTGGTAGGTAAACATGAATATTCCACTCATCTCATTTCTGAGTAGTCCATTTCAGGAGATGGAAGAGTAGGAAGAAATAACCTGAAGCATGTGAAAAAATGGGACAATCTGAGAAAAAATTTTATGTCCAGATTTATTACCACTCATAGGTTTCAATCAGCTAGAAGTACTGTACCACCATCCAAATAAACCAAACTGTTACCAATTTAAGAGGACTGTGTCCATATTTCAGAAACCATTCTTGTTGTGATGTGTGATAAGTAGTTGAAATACACCTGAAGAAGAATTTTGCTGGATATTCTGCGGGTGTAAATAAAGTGTTTAATTTAAGGCTTGATTCTAAAACTACTTAATTCAAGTAAATATTCAATGTACAATTCTTGAAATTTGAATACTGCTGACATCGAACAAACTTAACTCAGATACAAAGCTGTTGTTTGAAATTTGAATACTGCTGACACGGAACAAACTTAATTCAGATACATAACAGCCGTTGATATAAAATCAATAAATGTTCCGGATGTTGTGTAGCTGAATTCATTTCGTTTATTATTCACCTGCATTAAACTTGAAGGAATTATCCCCTCTATGACTACTTTCATTATTCTGTCTGCATTTTTACAGTGTTCCTCCCTTAACGACTTCAGCAATGAGTTTTGTGGTTTTCATCTTTCAACTTGTTCACTACAGACTCCTGAATATAACCATGAGCTGGTGTTAGGATATCAAATATTATATTCTACTTCTTATTTTTCCCAACTATTGAAGTTTTGAATAGGAGCGCCAAAGTCACAAATTTGAGCCTTTAAATGACTACTTCTGTATCCCATTGAACGAGACATCACATAATTGATTAGCTTAATTTGAATATAAGTACCATTATTCTACTCTGAGTATCATTTCGAGATTGTTATTGATACTGAGTTTCAATGCAGTTATGGTGGGCTCTAACCTAATTTTTCGAGCAGCTTCAACAAACGCAACAACGTCATCTAAGACGAGTAATGCACATCAGATGGTTCCACAATGTTTCAAATGCAGAAGTCTTGCAGCGCGCTAGTTGTATACCAATTGAGACTCAAGTAACGAGGGCCCGACTCAAATGAAACGGCCACATTCTGATGATGCAAGATACAAGACTCCTCCAAAATAGTTCTGTATGGCGAATTCACAGAGGGAGCTCGGAAACCAGGAGGTCAGTATAAGCGCTTCAAGAATATACTGAATCGATCCCTAAAATCAGTTTATGCTTATCATAACTGAGAACAATTAGCGTTCTACAGATCACATTGGAGGTCTTTGGTTCAAAGTTATAATGGAAACTCGAGAAGAATACTGCGGCGACCAGATCTGGTTGGTGACTATCCATGCCCTGAGTGTGGATGGATCTGTAGGTCACAGTTGCATCTCTTCAGTCACAGGAGGGCACACAGTCGCAAGTAACCCTAAGAAATTATAAGTTTGATCGCACTGATAGTTTTGTTTTTGAGTCGTTTTGTAGATTTATTCTCGGTAACGATAATGAATGTTCGAGCTCTACAAAATAAAAATATTTTTCGTCACATCCAGTATTCTGTGTTGCCTTAGTGGATCTCATTTTTATTTTTCATATGAGAGAAAAAAAGTCTTAAGCAGCTTGACCTGTATAATTGAAATAGATTCCTTTCGCAGATCCGGCTTTAAATTTTTGTGACAACCATGTTGCTGTGCAATCCTAGGAAATCCATTTTCTCAGTGGAATGGATAATTCCTCTACAGGAATTTGAAAGCTTGAAGTATTTGACCATACTTTCTATCAGCGAAAGTCTCGTATACGAAGTGAAATACTTCGTTCTGCAAATTACCAGGACAACATTATGTCTAAATGGAAATTCGAGGAATTTTTAGTTGGAAAACCGCATTTTGCGAGGTATTTATCAGTTACTGTGAATCATCACACATAGTTTGACAGTCAATCAATCATATTTTCCTCTTTTGTCTTACTTACTATCGAAAGTTGTGCCGGTGTCCATTTGGTGAATAAAAATTCATTCCTCTCTGGTTTGATCAGTTATATTACCTTATCCATCCAGTGAACTTTCTCCAATTAAATTTCCGCTTCATCTCCGTGTCTAGAAGGATCCTTTGTACTTGCTTCACGAAGGGTATCCTCTGTTTCCGAGGATTATATCTGTTTTCAGTCGGAAGTGGCCGGCTATCTACGATACAGAAACTTTATATCTTTCGGATTAGAGCCCGACAATGTATTGCAGTTTATTGTTGCTTGTAATAGCTCCAGAGAGCAACAAGTTTCGGTTTACAACAAGTTTATCGAACGTATTCGGAACCGAGATCTTCCTTTGGAAGGATCCATAGAACTAGAGGTGAAGGGAAGAGGACAATATGCGAATGATGTTTCAAAATTGTTAGGTGACTCGGAGGAGACTTTTATTTCTTTTCTTATTGACATGAATTATGGGACAAAATAGTAGAGACATCATCATTTCTCATCATATGTGTGAGCACCGTCGTGAATAATTTGCGTATTTGCTGAAATTCATAATAAGAGTGATCACTCATTCTAATACTGAACTTCACTAACGCTGTTCAGGCCCAAGCGATTCATTCTGCCACAATATTCCAGTAGATTGTGGTATTCTTTTTGAATTTCGGAGAATCACTTTCCTAAAAACCCACACACTGTGGTACGTGTAACACTAATAACTATAGTGTTATACAGAGGCTACTGTGGTGTAACGTAGTGACTTTTTAAGTAGCAGTAGCTGATTGTGTATAGTTGGCCAAGTTGTATGATAAGGCAGAGATATTTTGAAAGCACAAAGAGCTCAATCATACCTTGAAAGGAAACCGGAACATACCCAGCGAGCACAAAAACATCTCAGAGATGTTAAAAGTAAGAGATTTCGAGACATTGAACATTCACTGCGATGTTCTGTTTATACATGAATAGAACTTTTATAGAACAGCCAATGTCCGCCGCAGGCGGCTATCATATGGATGTCCCTGGAATATCACAAAAAGAACTACTCAGAAATTTTTTTGATAGCCTTTTCATGTACACAATAGAACATTTCTAAAGCGCTTTTCGCACACGAAATCGCTGTTTGTAAGACTTTATATGAAATTCTTTTGTGAGGCCTTTTTTCTTTCATTTGAATGTTTGAGGATACCACATTCTATTTTAAATGAACTACAAAGTTTTTAAATGAAATACAGAATACTATATAAGAATAAAAATATTTTAATGATACTCCAACAGGTACAAAAGGAAAAGAAATCACATTTCACATAAAAAATTCAACAACAAAAAAAAATTGATAAATATTATACTACAGAAAGAGAGAATAAAAAAAAAATTATCACATTCAATAAAACAAAAATGAATAACCAAAAAGAAATATCACATTTAACATAAAAAAACAGAAATAATAGAAAACAAACTGATTATAATATTAGATGTACCGAAAGGGAAAATGAAAAAAAAATTATGAAAAATTTATTTTCCCTTCATTTTATCGTCCCTCCTCCTCTGCCTAATATGCCTAAACCAATCATTGGCATAGAGTTCGGATACTTTCCTAGTGATTTGGAATTTTTTATGGATCACATCTACAAAATAAAAACAATTCAAACAATTAATTCACAAAATATATGAAGGTTAAGATGATTTTTTCCAATTAAAATAACAGAGAAAATAGCTGCATGAAAGGATCTGGAAGATTTGAGTTGTATATAGCTCCTGACCAGATTGATTTGCGAAACGATTGTATTTATTTAATTATTTGTACTGGTATTTAAAGATGGAACAATTTAAAGGAGTTTTCAAAAACAAGAATTTTTCTGGGACAATTTCAATTATTTTGTGATTCACAAGTGATGAATGATTATTATCATAGTCGGAAGAGTAATCTCACAAAATATTCTGGGAATTATCAACGGCAGAGATAGATTATCGAAATATGTTGAAATCCTCGATGATATGGCTTTAAACTTTATAAAGTTATTTCTTGAATAATTATAATAACCTTCCATATACCGTTCGATTATTCCAACCAAAATACAATGATTTCTTATACCTAGTCCCAAATACACAAATAATATTAACCACGCAGCGTGGATTCTTTTGAGGTTATATGTATGTTTCTGGACATTATACTATACATTTAATTCATGTAATACTTACTTATTAATTGTATTTGGTTACTATGAAGAGATCGATCCTAAATTCACAATCAAAACCAACACAGAAGTAGTTAATATTATACAAATCACCAATCAACTTTCAACTCCGAACAGTCCACAGTCCAAACTAGGAAGAAAGTGGAAATGGCGGCAAAATGAAATAGGTGAATTGTATATTGTTTATTTGGAATAAACCTCCCAAGGCAAACTATGCGACGTCAAGAGAAGATATCCACACGTTTACATTATTTTCAACTCGACAGTACCTCTCAGTAGGTAGACGAAGAAATGCCACAGATGGCACAGATCAGAACAAATAAAGATTTCCAATAGCCTTTGGAGACCTCTTAGGGAAGTGCATATTACGTTTCAAAGAAACATCCTCATGCCAACATTTTCGAAACATCCCAAAACATCCCAGGGATGTTTGTGCTCGCTGGGTACTCTCACGTGTTGATGATTGAGTTTTTACTTCGAAGAAGAAGCTGAATCAAATAACAGAATAAGTGGACAGAAAAGTGTATTATTATATTAATTATTTGAACCGGGGTCATTACTCGGTTAGCCTTCCGGGTACTGCGATCATTTATTGGAACCCAAGGAGGTCTTTAATGCTGTTGATAAAACTGACAACATCTTTAGGAGCCTTGGCCTTTACCTTGTGAGTATCCAGGACCGGTTTCCCCATATGGATGGTTCTTAGGCCAGCCAACTCTGGACACTTGAATACCATATGACCTACTGTTTCTGCTTCTAATCCACAGATCATTCAAATCTCATCTGCTGACATTTTCATTCGGTACAAATGATATTTATAACGAAAGTGCTCCATCAGCAGTCCCACCATATCCCAAAGCTCAGCTCGTGACAGCTTCAGCAGCTTTGTGGTGTAGGTCGATGAAATCATCACGAATTTCTTACACTGAGTAAGTTTAGGAGTGTTTCTGCAGAGGGTTAGCCCATTGTTCAACTCCCATTGTTGGATCGCCGCCTTATGTTGGTATTTTTCAAGCTCACAGAAAGGCTCAGGTCCAGCAGGTGTTAACCTTGATGCTCATTTTGCAAGTTCATCGGCTTTTTCATTTCCTTCAACACCACAACGCTTTGGTACTCATAACAGAGTCACTATCACCTCTGACCCGTTGCTTTATTGTGTTACGGCACTTCCAGGTCAGCAGATATCCCTGGCAGTATGATTCCAGGGACCTCAACGTAGCCTGGCTGTCCGTGGTGATATTATGTGTCCCTTTGAGGTTCATTTTAAGACACGCCTGAGCGCATACGTAAACAGCCAGTTTCTCGGTCTTCCTAGGGCTTTAGAGTTCCTCAGTTCAGGTCCATGTACGCCAATGGCGTTACGCCTTTCAGATTCTGATCCATCAGTAATCCACGCAAATGACTTTTTGTCAAGACGATTCACGAAACTTATTGCTCTAGGACGCTCAGCTATGACCGTTTCAAAGGGCGTTTCGACCTCAAATGTTGCCAATCATAACATCCGATGGTTTTGCCAAGAGGTTAGAGTCCAGTTAATTAAATATCCTCATATGTACAACCCAGTTTCGGGGTAGGAGATTCTCCTTAAGAGATATTCTTATTGCTTCCAGCTAGCTGCATTTCCTCACATGTAGGTGTAGGGGAGGCAGATCAAGTAAGGCCTCAAGCGCTGCTGTGGGATGAGTGCGATGAGATATTCTTTCAGGAATTACTAATTTGTCTGTAGGTACAGGAAGTTTACCTTATCAATACATAAAACTCTCTTCTTGTGTTTGACTGAATTGTTTCTGGTTTTATTTCATTTTAGTAATGAATTTAGAAATTAATTGATACCTATTTTTGTTATCAGATCATAAAATACAGTAAATCAGTTCTGCAGCACAAAATTAATTTTCAGCTAAAATTCCCAGCGTTTCTTCTTCAAATCCGAAGATATGCAGTTGGTAGTAAAACATTGGTACCTGCAAAAAAAATCAGTAAAACATCACTCGAATCCCAATTTCTCCCACCTAAATCTTCGAACCCGAAACGGATAACAGCGCGTAGCTAAAGCCCATTCCTCCACCCATAAAACCTGAAACAATTCGAACAGGAAACAACGGAACACCGAGATCATTTCATGTTATTTCATCCTCCCGAAGAAGCCCCGATACACTACATCCGTTGGAAATGCATCGCCTATATAAACCTGGCCCCCGCCTACTCAGATTCTGGGCTTAGTTTTATGACGGCAGCGGCACGTATAAATAGGAAAGGAATAAAACGCAAGAATTAGGGATTCAGCCTGCATTCCCGCCGAACTTTGACTCGTCCTGACAGGGGCATGAGACTGAAAGAAATTGGAGGAAAGAATGTATGAGTTTCGAATGGAACAGCTCCGGGCGCGAGGGAAGAAAAGGAGAAAATACGTGGAATCATGAGGTTTCCAATTAAAGACAGTCGGGGTTGAATACTAAGATGCGTAGTGTTGGATGACGCCGTTTATGTTACCTCAAAATTGATTAGGGTCGAATTAATTGAATATACTTTGTTGTTCACGAAATTGCCTGGATGGAAATGAGAAGGAATTTGATGGGACAAAAAACAGGACTTTCAAAATTGTATTTCACAAGTATTTGGTTGTGGCTATTCGAGGTACAGAATTCAAAACTATCACTTGGGTTCGAGGTAGGTATGGATTATAGAACAATTCACAAGCTACACTGCAGTGTGAATTGAAGGTCTCTTTTGGTCCTCCTCAAGCTGTTCTCGGCGCTACACAATCATAATCTTGGATGAGATTTCCAGAGTTTTAGTGAACTGATATTTTTGGGATGGCTTTGAGGTAGCAATGAAATGTGACCACCTTACCCACCTATAAAGTGTAAACTATGCAGTGAATCAATTTCTACTGAATCACAGCTGGCATACTGTAGATCTCAGGTGACCACATTACAGAGCAGCAGTACAGCAAAAATATATCCAGTGTTCCCTTGTTTTATAACCTGAATATAGCATTCAGAGCATAAATATAGAACCGTTATATAGCAGCTATGTCCGCCTCAAACAAGGAACACATCTTCTTTCTGAAGAGAGCATGAAGAGTTCAAATATGGATCATACAAATATTTGTCCCAAATGAGATCTATATGTCGTAATACATTGATGTGATAAGAAAAAAATGGTTCTTGAGAATGCTTCAACAAAAACAAATCAAATTATGGAAATCAAAATAAACTATTGCTATAACATTATTGGACTAGAATTTTATGTTTTCAATTGGTGTGTTTTTAAAAACCATAGTTGAAAAAAATTCTAAAATATCTCACATCAGTTCGTTGAAGTATGTATAATATAAATAACCCAAAAAACTGAATGATAATAAATACAAATCCTCTAATGAAAAAAACGCTGTCAAAGTCATTCCTCAAAATCTTTGTTTAGGTCTTGCAGCCCCCTCAAAACTAGTTACAACGTTGTTGGTGTCAGTCTCTCTCTAAGATCTCAAACACTGATCCATGGCAAATAAAGAAAGAAGTAACATATACAGGGTGACCATTTGAAAACGAAACAGACGAGATTACAGACGAAATAAATTTTCGAGGGGGACAACTTAAGATGTAGGTTACGGACGCATAGCGCTTCAACCCTTGCTACTACAACCCTCACCCCCAATTTTTGAATAGGGAAGATGGGGTGAGTGATACCTCATTTGAAAGGTATTTTTATACTGATTTCAGCACAGTAATTGTTTTTTCATTTTATGCATTAGTTCTCGAAATATTCTTAACTAAGTATTTGAAAATGAAGTGGTGTTTTCATGGCACTTGTAGTGTTTTTTTGTGAAAAATCGACATTTGGAGCTTCAAAAAAACCATGACTGTGGCTTCCTTCCTCCAATCCACTGACATAGAAATCCTTAATCAAGATGTCGAACAAACAAAGCGTATTGCGAAGGAGCTCAATCTTGCTGAAACTCAATCTAAATTATCTTCGATATAATTTGCAGTATTTCCAATAACATGCGGTAACATTTGATCGATAGAAATCTCCAAAAAGTCCAAATACGTACATATCTCTAATCAGATTACCAGGTAAGAAAATCAAATCATTAATGATGCCACAGAAATATTCCAGTCCCAATTCGTGAAACGATTTCCGACTTAATTATGAAGTGTTTTCTCAGTTGGCTTCAATAATGTTTTCATTTTCTTGATTATTGAATTCATATCTTTTTCAAAAAAATGAGAATCGATAATTTTTTATTTATTATATTATTATTATTATTATTATTTATTATCTATGTCAGTGGATTGGAGGAAGGAAGCCACAGTCATGTCGATTTTTCACAAAAAAACACTACAAGTGCCATGAAACCACCACTTCATTTTCAAATACTTAGTTAAGAATATTTCGAGAACTAATGCATAAAATGAAAAAACAATCACTGTGCTGAAATCAGTATAAAAATACCTTTCAAATGAGGTATCACTCACCCCATCTTCCCTATTCAAAAATTGGGGGTGAGGGTTGTAGTAGCAAGGGTTGAAGCGCTATGCGTCCGTAACCTACATCTTAAGTTGTCCCCCTGGAAACAGAAATCGACCTGTCCGAGCATTTCTATCGAAAAAATTTATTTCGTCTGTAATCTCGTCTGTTTCGCTTTCAAATGGCCACCCTGTATGTTACGTGGATATCATGGAGCGGGTACATGACAGCTACAAAATAGGGATATAATTCGGATATAGCACATGCACATCCCAAATATCGTATCAGACACGTAATGGTTACAGAAAAATAACACATAACAAAGTTCCGTAGTGGATCTCCCAAGAAAACATAACAGATAATTAAAACGTCATTCTCTCTCTAAGGTCTCAAAGTGATCCATGGCAAATGAGAAGAAAGTAACAAATGTGTTACGTGGATATTATGGAGAAGGAACAAGACATTCATAAAATATGGATATAATTCGGATACAGCACATGAACATACCAAATATCGTATCAGACACGTAATGCTTAAAGAAAAATAACACATAACAAAGTTCCTCATTGGATCTCTCAAGAAAATATAACAGATATGTCACCTGGGATAACTCTTCCTAGCAAGAGCGTGTTAACCCATTTTCAATCAACAGTTACTGACATTTTCAGTAAGGAAGAGTCAACTATCAACCAATCAAATATGATTATAACTTGAAAAAGTAGATAAGCTGCAAGAAAAATTTAGAGCGAATGAATCCGAATTTGAAATTGATGGTTACATCCATTTTGTCAAATACTTAATCAAGGGTTCAAAAATTTTTTTCCACTTCATTAAACTCAAATATTTTCGATGCAATAAAACGAACTTTCATGAAGATCAATGTAATAGTTGCTCGTTAACCGATGCCAAGCTTGGAAGATGCCAGTTTCCATCCCTGAAAGGACCCTTTCCAACGGAAACCCGCAAAGGCTTCCACAACTTCGAAATTCTCACCTATCGACCGTTTAAACCCGCCCCATATCACGTTTTTCCACCCATTCTCAGATCACCGGCTCTATTTTATATCGAAGTTTGTCCGTTTAAGTGAGTTTTGAATCAGCCAGTTCGGGTCGTTTGGGGGGGCCGGTTCGAGACTCCCCGAATCCATAACAGTAAATATCGGCGACCTTGCGACCCGGCGCTCCACACTGGGAACTTTTCACGGCGAAACTTTATGGTCCGGTCGTTGGGGAGCCCCGGACATAAATTAGCGGAAACGCGGGGCTGGTCTCTGTCTTCCGGTGGAATTCTTCGTATTGAATTTTCCGAGCATTGTTTTCGCAAGGTTGATGTTGACGTGACGCCCTGTCAGCATTCGAGATTCACTTTGGTGATTTGAACTCGGGACTGTACAAAAATACTCTCCAATAAGGAGGAGTAATGTCAGAGATTGTCCTCTGCCAAAACTAAAAAAATAAAAGTTCCAGTTCAGTATGTTCGTTTTTCGAGCTTTTCTAAAAAATACAGGTTTGTTCACAATATAGGGTGTGAATGAATAATTTCTAGAAAATTGAAGGAGCGATTCTTTGTCAAAATTTTGTGCCCTGACAGGCATATTTTATGCATATTGTACTATGGAAAAATCTGTATTTGGTAGTGTTGAAAATTAAGCCCCCTGCGATCTTAATTTTGATCGCATCACTGTTCAACTCTACGGTGCCAACAGAACTTGACATCTGTCAATCTTGACATCTGATCGCCGCAGCCCCCTCTTTCCGCTGAAGCCATCATCCGTCTCTTTGTTCACTTTTTTGAATAAACGTCTCATTGTGCTCACTTAAATTGTTGTAAAACTTCTTTTAACTGTTCACCTCATTAAAGTAATTTTATTTCAAGTCTTCCCAGTCAATTTTGGAGCTAATTTGTTAAACTCAAATGGTTATGTACTCGCAGACGTTAATAGTACAGCTTAATTAATTAGCTAAATAGAGTCAAATCATTCATTTGTATACTCAGAAATATATATTTCATTATATTTCCACAATTTACATAGATTTTCAGACCTCTCTAGATTTTCTCACATGGAAATAGTTATTAAGCACCAGAATTGAACCTTCTCACGTCTTTCTCATCGATAATGGATACTGATTTATTGTTTTCTCATGATCGTCTCTTTTATTTTAAACAGCTAATTTCATTTCTCAGTAAACTCAACTCTGTTAACGGCTCCATTACATATATTATGACTAATTAGTGTTGTCGAGTTTCAGATGAATGATTCCTCATGTTCTCCAAGGTTTACCCTGGAATTAATTGTTTTCGTTCAGAACACGATGTAAACTTTTCAAATATTGTTGAACGGCCAGTGTTAAGCGATGATACTAGTTTACAATCTCTCGTCCTGGTTCCACCTTCGAAAGTCTGTTCTAGTAAATCGTGTACTCCCTCAATTGGTATGATCTCCTCAATATAATTTGTATTTTAATAGATATATACTCATATTCATTAATCTTGCTCGGCATAAAGATTAGTTTTGAAGCCTTTTGTTCTTCTCGTAGCCAACGATTAGTGGATTTCCTCATTAGTACTCTCATTCAGTACCTCTCATAATTTATCAATTGTATCTTCTATTTTTCTCATGGACGTTTTAATCGTGCTAACTTGGAAGGAGTTCGAAATGAAATTCTTTTTTTTTTCGTGAATCTGAATACATAAAGATGAAAAAAACGTAAATCAATCAATATCACTTGAAGTTCCATATCAACAATGATATTCTTTTCAACATTTTCAATTCACTTTGTACGGTGTCTACCCTCAATCACATCCATATCCGTCATGTAACCACCTATTTTCCAGATAAGCCTCATTTAAACTAGTGCTCTATCAATAAATATCCGATTCCCGCAAAGTTTGCCCCACTTCAAGAACACTCGGTACAATTCGGGATCGTCATGAATGCAAAACGTTCAAGATACATCCGTCGCAAGAGTGCCTCAACTTTCAGACCAGATAAGGACGTATTCAAAGCCGGCGCAAAGCTTCATACAACACGTCATTACATGGTATGACTTGGGTGCTTGAAAGATAAACGACTGAGCACGAATATATTTCAAATGAACATCAATTCGACCGGCCTCGACTTCAAAGGGTCCCGTTTCAAAGGACCCATTCAGTTCGTCCCTGCAATTAACATAACTATCAAGGACTCTCGCTAAGAGGATACTGTTGGGTTGGTGGAGTAGAAAGAACGGTTTGTAGGCTCGATTAACGGAAACGTTGCTCTTCTTGCACGGCCAAGCTAAACATTTCAGCAGCTGATTGTATCCAGGATCTCGATCTCAACATGTTGGAAATTTTATTGAATACATACAGTTAGTTGACTGATCTTCTGAAGCTCCATACTTTTGTGAGAGATCTTATTTAATATTTTTTTCTGCATCAGATTTGCCATCCGGAATTGTGCTTGATGCTTATGAAAGTACATCTGTGCTTATCAGCTCTGCATTCTCCCTGGAATCAATATTTCGACTTTTTTAATGTGGCTTAGAAACAAATATATAGTACCACCATCTAGAAATGAAAGACGTAGTGAAGACTTACTGATTTCTATAGCGGTTAGCAGTTCCTTTAATTTTGAATCTTTCATTAGTTTTACTGAAACTGACTCTTAACTTAACTTTCAGCTTAACAGGACATTATTATTATTATTTGAACCGGGGTCGTTGTGGCTCGGTTAGCCTTCCTTCATCCATAGAAAGGAGGTCCTCAATGGTGTTGATAAAACCGACAACATCCTTAGTAGCCTTGGCCGTTACCTCGTGAGTATCCAGGATCGGTTACTCTATATGAATGATTCTTAGGCAAGCTAGCTCTGCACACTTGCATACCATGTGTTCAGCTGTTTCTGCTTCTGATCCACAGAGTCTACAAATCTCATCTGCTTACAGTACCCCTTCAGCAGTTCCACCATTACCCGAAGCTCATCTCGTGGCAGCTTCAGCATCTATCTGCGTAACGTTCTGCTTCAAACCTGGAACCTAGACTAAATAGACTTTGTTGTTCTTGCCTATTTCATTAAGTTTTTTTTTGTATTCCCATATCAGCTTTGAGTCGATGGCATAGGAGTTCAGTACTTAGCAGCTTGACTATCAGAATAAATTACTATGTCACTGGATAGTAAGTACCTGTACATTTCGATCATCAAGTCGATTTGTTGCCCTGGCAACCTAGATCTTCAGATCTTCCAAACATAGATACTATGAAGAGAATATTACTCCGTTTACCTCATCCTCCACAGACTCTAGCGTCATTTGTACATAAGATGGCTGTCCCATTTTCTATGTTACCCTATGTTTCATGAACAACGCGATCACATGATTTTTACAAGATTTAGTTCAAGAACGTCTCGTTGATGGTATGGGCATCATGAGTCTAAATCTCAACTAGGCAATGAAACATGAAAATAAAAATAATACATCAATACCATCCACTTAACATAACATAAGATAGCCTAATGTGGCAATCAAAAAAGAATTTTGGTTGAATACTTTCTTGATTCGAAAAGGAGCATCTGGCCTTCGAAATCGAGATTTCATAAAAACTGCAGAAATGAATTCAGCTCGAATGACTGTTTCTGGTGCTACAGTTGAAAGATCGCGTCGTTCGTTCAGCAATCACACGAAATGGACTGCATATGACATTGTTACAAGGAAAATTCAATTTATATCTTGGATGCAAAAGCAATTTTGTTGATTTACGATTCGGAGTTATCGAAACGGAAGTTATAGGGCAATCTAGCCAATTGGTCTGTTTGTATCGCGTTCGATTCAGAATAAATACCTCACAGGGGGGGAACTCGTGTAAAAGTTTCCTGTACGTGTTTCGCGGTGGGTTTCTTCCAGTTTCCGTGCGTTTTTTTTGAATGTCGCTTGCGGAATATGAAGCAGTTCTGCGCGGCTTGAATAGGCAATTCGATGTGCGTATGAGAGGAATAGGAAAATGACTTTCAAAGGGAATTAGGCTTATTGGTACACCAATTGAATTTTTGTTGAAATATTTCAATCGAGGAATCATTAACGCACGGTGAAATTTGTATCGAAAGTGTCATAGGAATTAGATTTCGTAGATTTCACATAGCGCTTTATGGTTTCCTCTTCTGTGCCACACAAACATCCTCCTTAGTCCTTTGTTAATTCCATAAACACCAACTTTTGCAAAGAAGTAACCTGGAATTCTTTGTCGCAGAATTATTAAACCACATTTCACATGAATTCCATTCCGAATGCCAAACTTTTTGGTCACTTTAACTGTAAAATCAAAATGATACACAGGCCAACAAAATGAAAAAAAAATTGGTGCCGGAAATCTAACATCTGATTTTAGATGTTTTTAATGTGCTGATTCCAAAAATGCCACCAGATTTTTTCTATCAGCTCTAGTTTCTGAGATACACGTTACAGGTTAAATGGTATATTTTTTTCTGATAAAGGACAACAAATAAAGAGATAAATATGTACTTAATCGTCAAAATAGTGGTTATACAAAATATCCTTGTTTTTTGTGCCTTTGGGACAGCAGAGCTAAAAATGAGCACTGGGTTAACAAAAATTGGCCTTCAAGAGATGTCATGATTCAAGGAATACAAAACGTGATCAAAGAACCTTTGGTTTCAAGAGAAAAAATCTTACTTCCGCCCTTGCATTTCAAGCTAGGCCTAATGAAGCAATTTGTGAAGGCTTTAAATCGAGATGGAAATTGCTTTGGGTATTTGTCACGTAAATTTCCTGGCATTAGCACGGAAAAACTAAAAGCTGGTATATTTGATGGTCCTCAAATAAGGCAACTTGTTAAAGATCCACAATTCACCACATCAATGAACGAGACTGAATCTAACGCTTGGAGTTCATTTGTTCAAGTAGTACAAAATTTTCTTGGCAATTATAAAGCAGAGAATTACGTGGAATTAGTGGAAAGTATGCTTTCAAATTTTAATATTCTCAGCTATAACATGAGTATAAAAGTTCACTACCTCCACAGCCACCTAGATCGTTTTCCAGAAAACTTAGGTGATTGTAGTGAAGAACAGGGGGAAAGATTCCATCAGGATATTAAAACTATGGAAGATCGTTATCAAGGACGATGGGATAGCTACATGATGGCGGACTACTGGAGCCTTCAGCGAGACTGCCCTAGTAAACTCCATTCTAGAAAATCGTATAAAAGAAAATTTTTATGTGATTAGTGACTAATGTAATTATGTAAATTAGGTTTTTGCAATAAATACTGCAATCCATGTGTCTTTGTTTCTTTTAACTGTCAATAGTAATATTATATATTATAACAGTTATAACGTAAATTATATACACAATTTTTTTTTAAATCTCAAAAACTAGATCTGATAGACAAAATCTGAGAACTTTTTTACATTCTGCATCCAAAAATTACTCAGGAACAGTTGAAAAATCGCAGGCACCAAAATGTGTGTTGGCCTGTGATAATAGCTTCAGAAGAAGCTCTACCATTTTATTAGCTGACTCGCTGACAGTGGCTCTGATATTTTGATTATAGGAGCACGGTGGATGGAAATCAAGAACTGAAGGGATATAATTTGATAATTCCATTCAAAATAAAAACCAACGTCAGGACAACGAGAAGGAGAACGTTCTATCGAAGAAGAGTAGATGCTGACCATTTATTTTGGTCTCATTTGAACTCGTTGGAGCAACACAACTATTTCTCCGATGGAAAACGCTTGCAATTGACGGACCCTAATTCAATACTAGTAGCTTCTGAGTATTGTCAAGAACTCGAGCGCCATCTAGTGTGCAACAAGATCTGATTGAATTTCTCCCAGCTCAGGTACTCAGGGGTATAGCATTTTAATTGTAATAAGAGCTATATGTTTTATAGAAAACTACTTTGGAACATACCCTTATGGGAAGGGGGAAATAAAATCGTTTTTTGATATTCGAAAAACTATTTCTCTCAAGTACTGAAAGTGCAATTTTTCTAGTAACAAATCTCGAAATTTCTTCAAGTTCGGTGCAACCGTTCTCTTGAGTAATCCCATCTTTTTGGGAATTTTTGGAAAGTCAATTTCTGACAAGCACATCTCCCAGAAAAATCAACGTATATCTCAATGAAATAAAAGAGAAACTATTCTAGTAAAAAACCTCGAAATTTCATCGAGCTCGGTGCAGCCGTTCGTTATTGACGATTCTTCGACTGGCTCCACCTTTGTGGAATTTTTCGAAGATCAAATTTCAACACTTATAAATCCCATAAAAATGATCGTAGATCTAAATGTGATAAATATTCCGAAAGATCAACTCGTCGAGTAGTAAACCTCGAAATTTCATATAGCTCGAGTTGACAGTTGTCAGTTGACAAATGAGACCGAAACCGTGGTTAACATCTACTCTTCTTCGATGGAACATTCTCCATTTCTTTTTATTATTGTACCGCTGGCATCATTTCTGCCGTGATCTGAACGTGTTCCCAGACTTCTCAATTCGTCATACGTCTGTTGTTCGCAAAGCGAATCGACGTACTGAATTAGGGAAAGTATGCTATTGTCTTCGTCTTGGTTTCTATCTGGAGGGGATTGAATCGGACACCATTTCATATTCGGTGGCGCTCTGGGTAAGTGTATTGTACCCAGTAGAACTTGCCAATATTGAATAAAGTTCCATCAATTCCAAACGTTCTCCATCGTAAAAAAATTCTATGTTGCTCTGATGAGATCAAATGAGACCGAAACCATGGTCAGCATCTGGTTTTCTTCGATGGAGCGTACTCCATTTGGGGCCTTGACGATGGCAAATTGGCTAGTTCAATTCAGATCGTAACACATCTAAAAAAATTCTTATTATTGAAACTAATAATTCATTGACTTTTGCGAAGAATATTTCCTCCGATGCGGGTACTTCATCTCAGGGGAGATCAGCTGGTGAAGCACTTGTTTTGCAATCAAGTGTCGTTGATTCGAGTCCTGCAGACTACACGTTACAAAATTCTCTTCAGTAATATTTTTTACGCTTCAAAATGAACACTTATAAAGACTCTACATCCTGCTCTCAGGAAACTGAATTACCATTATAGACAGTTTCATTGTTAACATGTACCGTTAAAGGAAAATCAACGTCTTCGCTAGCCAATTGGCAATTTCAACACGGAAATATCTGAGGTGGCCCATAAAGGATCCACTCTCAATCCCGAACATTTATCTCCTCTAAAAGGGAATAACACGGTTGATTCATCGACATTTTATTGCCGGGGTCGATGATATGCACGTTCAACCTCGTAGCCACTATCTGAGTATCCAGTTGACCGTAACAAATGCTGCATGAATAAGACATGATCGTGAATATGCGATAGGGATGCTCGCAATGCCGCGCCCCAGCCATTACAACCGCCAAGACACGTTTGCTGCAACGAAAAGATAGCTAATACCTACGCCACTAAACCTCACGAATTGAATTACACGTATCGTGATGTCTACGACGTATTTGGTCGAGATAGAGTATTTGAAGACTATGAGATATTCGATATATTTGATCTAGGGAAAATGGCTTCTATTATGGGAAAAAAATCTATTTTGGAGGCAAATCAAGCAGAGGCATAAAAAAAACAAGGAATATTTTGAATCCTCTAATACACTAGCCAAGGTCACTCTTTGATTTGTACATATATTTAAACAGTATATCCTTGAGATCATAAGAAACACTTTTCCATTCACCATTTTCTCCAAGTCGACCTAGATAAAAAGATATTACCGTAAATGAGCCTGACAAACTAATTTTCGTGCCCAATCGTCTTGTAGCCCAATTGGAGGAAGACGAGGTGATGGGCATGAGAACTGATCATATAATCACAAGAACCAGCACGGATGGAACCTTCAGTTCTCTGATTCCAAGCAGAGACGAATGGCTCTGTCCCAAGGAATTCTATCCACAATTCCTTGTTGGTTTACTGGAGACTCCAGAATCAGTCTGGGAACTGTAGCTGGAGTATACAGTCTCACTGAACTCAGTGCTAGTCTGGGCAAGTCGGCGACAGCATTTCAGGAGGAAATCTTCGCCATTGATTTATGCGCCAACTATTTGCTTGACATGGGTTGGTCGTGTAAGTCGATGAAAATCCTAACGGATGGTTAAACTGCCATTAAATCCCTCGCAGAAGAAAAATGCAACTTGGCACAGGTATTCGAATGCAGGTCTGAACTCTCCAAATTGGGAAGTTCAAACAGACTGCAACTGATTTGGGTATCTGGACACTTGGGCTTCATAGGCAACGAAGTATCGGATGCTCTAGCCAGAAAAAGCGCAATCTCAGAGCTTGTGGGCCCGGAACCAAGTATAGGAGTTTCCAATTCTTTAATCAGGTCCTGGACTGCGTCACTCGCAAAGGCCATCTCAGTGCCTCCCAGCCTATACACCAGTCGTTGGATAGGATTTTCTAGAACCAATCTGAGATCTATCATGGCGGTTTTCACAGGACATTGTGGACTTAGAGCCCATCTTCAAAAACTCAGCATCGTCAATGACCCTCTCTGCAGACTCTGCTTAGAGAAGGACGAAACGATTGAGCACATCCTCTGCGACTGCCAGCGGCAAACATGGTCAGACTTGGAGTATTTGGTTCTCCGAAGATGGTTCTAGAGGAACTTAAGAATATCTCATCATCTCCTTTTTGAGTAGGATGGGACTAGAGGGAGAGGTCTGGCTCTACGAGCTTGACTATGTGCTAAAATAGTCCGCTTGGTCACAGTGGAAGGTTTGGTTTGTCCGTCCAACTTACCAAGCAATCAGTAATCGGTAGATAAAAAGATAAAGCCAAGAACTCAACAATCTGCAGTCTATGGAGTTTGTTGAGTCCTATCCTAATTCGACATTGCTATCTTATACCGCAAAACCAGAAAGCTGTAGTCCACCACGGATCTTAACACTCAACGGGAGTATGATGTAGCCTCTCACCCCACACTCATAGTTACTTCTTATCAAAGTGAAGTTAATTGATTTATACTTATTTATACTTTCATTGCCTAGGCAACATAACATTTTGAAACAAAAATAATCCGATCAAGTAACTCCATGAGCATATCTTCTCCTTTTTTTTCTTCTTCGCTTTCTGCTTTGATCTGTGGCAACAACCTGAATTATAGACGAAAATGAAAAAGAATAACCTGTGAGGAAAATTCTTTGATCGTTATGGCTCAATATAGAAGATAAGATCTCATTGTAAATTCAGCTTCAAAAGTCCATAACGCTGAACTTTCAGATCGTAATCCTGAATCGTAATATTTTATTAGCATCCTTAGATCGAGAGTAGGTTGAAAGTTGAGGAAGAGGAACGCCTCTCGTAATAAGAATTTCAATTTTAGAGTCGCCGGTAAACTCTCTCAGTATCTTATCATGTCAATTTAGATCGGTAAAATCCGTTTTCAGTAACTGAAAATTACTTTCAATAAAACTTCAGAATTTCCCCGATCTGAATAGAATCCCCGATAGCCGAGGATGGGTTCGATAACGGCATTATGGGAATCTAATTCTGGAATGGCGAGAATGGGAAGATTTGGAGTAGTTCTGGGATTCCGAGAAATGAATGAGTCATAATCTTCAGAAAGTACGGTAGGATGACGAGCGTTTCAGGACCGAATAAATATTTTTCTAATTCCATCTTATGAATCGAATTGAGAGGAGAAAGAGCCACCCTTTGCTGTGCTGCGCTTAGGGCGCTTGTCATGTGCCCTCTTATATTTTGAAAGAAATATCTTTTCATCTTCAATTACAAATCGAACTGAAATGTAGAAAATGATTTTTAATTATGAAAAATCACAACAAATGGTAAGGATATGAATAATAATATTATACATAGTTTAAGACCCGTTTGCACCAAACACACTTAGTGTTAAGTGTCCCTTAAAATGAACCCTTAACTTAAATTACGTTGCACCAACTGTTAAGTGACATTTAAAAGGCTAAAGCTAGCCGTAAATTTAAGCGCTCCTGTAATGACCACTTAGGTATTCAAGGGCGGGATTCTAACCTAAAATAATTTGTTGAACTCATAAACTGGCTACAGAACTGCTGTGGTTTTACTAATAACGTCAAGTACCTTTTATTTGACAATCCATTTCATAATCAATAATAATGCTAATTCACTAACAAAAAGTTGTCACTCTTTGATAATAATATAATAGTTTACTTGACACTGACTGACAAGACAATAAAGTTAGGTTAATGAAATGACAACGACCATCGGCAACCGGCCAACCAATGAAAAGGCTTTATTGGACTAGGATGAAGTTGCACCAAAATAAAAAACTGAAATATCACTAGATATGGAATTTTAAGGACCCCTTACTTAAGATTCTGTTAAGCCGCAGTCGTGCAACTGACAATAAAATTAAGCGTCCGTAAACTACGCTTAGTTAAGTACTCATTTTAAGAGGGATTGGTGCTTACGGGCCTAAGTGTTCGCAAGAATAGGTCAAATTGTAGATGGAAATATAATTTGATTTCAAGAAATGAAATCAGATGCAGACCATCCACTGATTTGAATATCAATAAGTGTTACAAGCTGAATCGAAGGGGCCAATTCGTCATCGTCAGGACAACGAAAAGAATAAGGTTCTATCAAAGAAGAGTAGATACTGACCATGGTTTTGGTCTCATTTCACATTGTCAAATCAACAGAACTCCTTCTCTGATGGAAAACGCTTGCAATTGTCTGCCTCTTATTATATACTAGTAGATGCTTCTGAGTATTATCAAGTGGTTACTCGAGCGCCGTCTCTTGTGCAACGAGATCCAGATCAATCCTCCTTAGATCGGGACCCAGACGAAAACAATGAATGGCATATGTCCCAGATTTCCTCTAATTCAGTACGCTGGCTTTTGTTGATGACAAATTCGACCAAAACAACGTTCAGCATCTACTCTCCTTCGATGGAACCTTCTTTATTTTGTTGTCCTGACGATGACAAATTGACTAGTTCGATTCAGATTGTAACACTTGTTGATATTCCTATCAGCGGTAGGTATGTATCTGAAATGATTCTTATTATGGTATTCATTGCCAATTAAAAAGTTATCTATTTCATAATCTGATTTTGATTGAACTTTTTTTTCTCTCTCTATGTCTTATATTCTAAATACTAACTTTTTCACTATGATTTGTTTGGTTTTGTCATTAACTTAATTTTGTTTCGTCCTCGTTCCAAACTGATTAATTATAATTTAATTATATTTGTACTTCAAGTTGTTTTAAAACACTGAAAATAATTTTCTAACATTTAGTTTGAAAGTAGTGTGCTATTGCAATAAATTATATATCGTGATTTTTACCTGATCTATTATACTCTCACTTATTATTGATCTCAAATTTGATATTATCAACAAAACAAGTGAAAATAATTAAATTAGCGCCTTGTGGCATACATATATGGAAAATATTGAATGATAGCGAAGGGGTGAGCTGGAAGGGTATCCGACAGTTTAATAGTCAAACTCAATACATATTCATCCTTCTGATTAACTTGTGAGGAAAATCCTTGTCACTTTATCCCCAGACTTTCATTATCTTGCCGCTGTATACGACTCAAACTTAATTAATATCCCGTAGCGACGTGTCTCCTGTACCTCAAGTAGCATTAGCAGGTCGTGACTTGCCATCAACTATGAAGAATAAATTAAAAAGCTACGAACATCGACTGGTGCGTCATAATTTGTGACGGGAAAACGTTTATGCACACTCAGAAATAAATAATCTATGGAACACCATTTCTGCCTCCTTCTTTTGTTACTATTTCATAAAATAGATTTTTACAAGTGTCCGTGAAGCATATATTATGACTTTCCCTACCGCTATACATACGAACCGGGCATTTATCGGGAATAAAGAGGCCATTTCTTCGAAATAACTTCAAGTTCCTAAATCAAAATTTATTTCGTCTATAATGATCACCCAAAGATCATGACTTGATATCACAAATCACTAATTGATAGTTGGTATTGATATTAATGCCTTATTTTGACGTTTTTATCCTTCCCAACGAATGTATAAAATCACGATACAAAATCAAAGACTCTAGGAGGTCTTAAGTGTCAACAGCAATTATTCATTCGAAAATTTATATTTGTCTTATTATAAAAACATGTCCTGCTTTCAACCAAAAGTTCAAGGCGCCTTGGAAACCAATTGTATATCTGGTTCTGTAGTGAAGCTTGTTTGAAGGGCATCCTGTATATGCATGAGTCACATTCCCGATTTCTTATTGTCTGAGACTGTCTGATGTGGAATGATATTTATCACTTAACCTTACCATATTAATCTAAATTATTCTCAACAAATCAAAGCACTCTTGTCGAATATATTCGCGCTTTTGTTTTGATAATCTCGTGTGCCTGTGCTCTATTTTTTCCTAGTATTCCAAAATGAGCAGTAATCATTTGAAGAGATAACAGGTTGAAATCACCATATCACACCATATCACAGGTCATCATTTCTAGTCGACTATTTGAATCGAGAAGGTTCTTGCTGCTTCTTAATTAAGTTATATTTATAAAGATCCAATCTAATCCCATTTTACTGGAGCATGCAGATCATGGAAACGGAATTTAAATTTGTTGATAGAACTAAGTGTTGTGAAGATATAACTAGATATACCGTGAGTAATCATAAAAAAGAATTCAATTACTTTGTTGTTTATCAACATTTAAATCGAATATTTTGGTAATTTTGGAAGTAAATTCTTATAAATCGATAATTTGACGATATAATTCCTATCCTTTACTTGGAACTTGGATGGTATCCGCTGAAAAATAGACCCTATGCCCTATAAGGGAAACCATAATAAAGGGTGTTTCAAATTGCGCGGTTTTTTTTAAGAATAAATAAAATATAGATGGCGCACTGAATTCGTCTGGGTATTTTGACATTTAAAAAGTGTGATGTATGACATTTATAAAAATGGCTTCGTACACGATACAACAACGCCTTCAAATTGTTAAATTATTTTATGAAAATCAGCGTACTGTGAAAAGTGTTTTTATTTGAATTTTATGGTTTACATAATCGTCCATCTGAAAGCACTGTTGGTCGAATTATTAAAAAATTTCAAGAGACCGATTCGGTGATAATCGAATTTTTGTTGCCTGAATTAATAAATATTGATCTAGAGGACATTTGCTTTCAACAGGATGGCGCTACACCTCATTTTGCAAATGACACAATTGATTTGATACCGTTGGACTATTTTCTTTGGGGTTATGTGGAAAGCCAGGTCTATAAGAATAATCCACAATCAATTCCTGAACTAAAGGATGAAATTATTCGTGTCATTTGTGATATAGAGCCTCAATTATGTCAAAATATCATTGAAAATCTTAACAAAAGAGTGGACGTCTGTACAGCTGCAAGAGGAGGCCATTTGTCAGATATTATTTTTGTTACATAAATGTCATAAATGATACTTCAATTACCTATAAAATGTTTTTGAAAATTAATGCAAATTATGTGTTTTATTTACTCTTAAAAAAAACCGCGTAATTTGAAACACCCTTTATTATAGTAACAGAAAAAATTGTCAAATAAAAATTTTTTTGAATGAAGTCGGTCTTCAGTAATTTCAAAATACCATATTGCTAACAGTTTCGTATCTACGGTGGTAATTGATTTTCGATTTTTCTAAAATCACTGATATTCTGAACTAAGTACGAAGTTGTCTTCATTCAAATCTTTGAATAAGCTCATCATAAAATAAGCTTTCAGTTCTTCCAGTCAGCATGAAGAATTGCAAGACTCATATAGGATTTTTTTCCAGAAAACCCTTATAGAAAACAACGGTTATCAATTCCAAGAAGTGGAACTATGTACAGAAGATGGCTATTACATCAGTCTTTACAGAATACAGAATGTCCAGAATCGCACTGACGGTAAAAGGGGAGAACCAGTTTTAATCGTTCACGGTTTAACACAAAGTATGGCTGAATTCATCATGGAAAAACAACAACTGGGATACTTTCTAACAGATTCTGGATTTGACGTTTGGATTGCCAACTGCAGAGGTACGACGTATTCAAGGAAGCATCGATCATATGCGGAAAACTCCAATGATTACTGGAATTACAGGTAAGAATATTTGAAAAAACTCTTTCGTTTCAAGCTGCGTACATCTTTTTCCATTTTCCTTCAGTTTCCACGAAATTGGTTACTACGATATTCCGAAATTCATTGATTTAATCCTAGACGAGACGACATATAGCAAACTTCACTACATAGGAGTTTCACAAGGATGTACAGTACTATCCGTGCTACTATCCACTAGAACAGAATACAACGAAAAAATTAAAGTAGCATGTTTTCTATGTCCTGCTATGAAGTTCAAGTATACCAAGCTTTCACTGATGAAGATTTTTTTCTTCTATATTTCTCCATTCTTAAAGGTGAATAAATTATATTTCAGATAAAAATCAAATTTCAAGTAAAAATCTCTATCGACCATAAAAAAAATTTTATGAATTCTTTTGTTCCTATATTCATTTTTTTTTACTTCAGTGGACGAATGACTACTTACGTTTACCCCTGCACGGCGATATAATATGTTATTTGATGAGAGTAATTGGACTAGAGTCCTCAAAATATCGATTGGCTGATTATATATATCAACTCTTGTGGACCTACTATGGAGGACACCTAGCAGGAAAGTCAATCAGATCCGTGAGTAAATAAAAATGAAATTTTGCCCACCATAGACAATGGACTGAGCAATACCTGCATGAAAGTATCTACTCTGAAAAAAGAGACAAAGCTATGAAGCAGCCAATACTCTAGAAAAAGACATCCACTAGCCACAGGTTCGGTTGTCTCTTTCATATCTTTCTGCCATATGACTCTACAGCTTAATAGGAAACGCTCAGTTCATTCTCTTTGTCTATGGTACCCACGAATAATGCATTTATTGCAGGTGGATCTACACAAAGTATGCCGCACTTCACCTAACACCGTGTCACTGAAGCAGGTTACACATTTTTCTCAGATAATAAGGGGTAATTTTCTTCATTTTTTGGTATGGACTGTGTAAACTTCAAAATTTTTTCCAGAGAATACATTCAGAATGTTTGACTATGGACCGGAGAAAAATTTTGAGAAATACAACAGCAGGACTCCACCGAATTATGATTTATCGAAAGTTTCTGTACCGATTGGTTTATTTTATTCCAGGAACGATACTTGTTATGGGTTACAGGTGAGATTTTCAACATTTCCAGCAGAATCTGTTTGGTTTCATATGGTGATGTGTCTGCTAACTTTTCTGCGGAATGATTTCCATTTGTTTTGCAATGAAAAAATTATAACCTATGAAGAAATCAAGATTGTGCAATGGCATGAAACTCAAACATTGTGATTTGCATTTTTTATCCCAAAAGATCATTAATTGAACGTTTGTATTCAAAGAGACCACTTTGTGAATTATTTTTTCCCTATCAACTGATACTTCTGTTCGAGTATGTCTCGAAATACCTAAGCCTTCACATTTGCAGTGTCATTATATTTGTATGATAATATATTTCCCTTCTAGGATATGGAAGATTTATCTAAGGAATTGGGTAATTGTGTCCATCAATACATTGTGGAAGATGACAAGTTCAACCATTTTGACTTTGTTTATCATAAGGAAGCGGTAGATTTACTGTATGTTAAGATCCTGGACTTCATGAAGAAATATTTGCCAGATCCTTTCCCAACAAGTTGAATGTGCCCTTCACGTTAGTTCATTTTTTGTAATAAAGATCCATACTTGACCTATTGTGATATAATACTTTTATATATTCAACTGAAAATATAATCAAAGTGACTCATTTTTACAACAGAAGATGTAACTCCTCGAAATAAATAATTTTATAAAAAATAACTGTGAGAAACTTGTTTACCTTGTGATGACAGATTTCTAGAAATTTTTACACGAACTATGTATATTGAAAATCACCAAAGAGCAAAAATTCAAAATGATTTGAAGTTGTCAACATTGGTTTGATATCAGCAAAATTTCACAAGGACTATCGATATCATGTCTCGATTCTTCTGCACTGTTGCTTTCCTTTCACGATACACGAAGTTTAAGAGGAATTTATTCCACGGGCCTTTCTCGCCATTAGTATTAGGCGTAAAGGTGGAAAGACTACCACAATGTGGAATGTTGCTAGATTAATAACACGAAAAGTAGAAGTTATGAATTTTATAATAGTTTCCACGTCGAAAAGATGGAAGCATTTAACGAACGTCTCTTGCAAATTTCACCAGGATACGAATTGTAGCCGATGGCGATACTTTTCGAGAAATTTTTTCATGTGGAAATTCACAGAAGAGATGATTGCACCTCGGAGAGTTAATAACATGAATAAATATTTGTTCTTCGAAGAAAACAGATTTTCATTATTTCTTCTGTTTGTCGAATAAACAAATTTCTGACTTTCCGAGGTAATGAACTGATTGAATTGAATTATAATGAAAACTCCATATAAATTAATGGTTTCTGACGTAAGATATTCGTTTTCTCTCTTTGAGCTGATCACTAAAACGGTGTGTCTTAAGGTCTTAAGAAAAACTCGAAAACAGAGCTGTACTTCTCAATCCATTGAATTCTATCTCACCCAATTTCAGGTTTCAGTAAAACAAGGATCGTTGTTAAACACGATGTAACTTCATTTTTCACCACCCACGAGATGCGGAATCCCTGAATTTAATAAAACTTCTACATTCACAATTTCCAGAATAAACTGGAATTGTTTTCCTTACGAAAAAAGTATCTTTCAGCTCCATATATCTTGCGTAAATCGCAAATAGCCCTCGGCGTTTCAATGAAACGAATTTCGCAGTTCGCAAACAAAAAAAAAGAGGTCTGAGCGGATTTGAATTTTATCAAAAACTACTCTATCGCTCATTTTATTTACCCGCAACATGCTCGAGAGGTATCTCGTCGCTATCAAATTTCGGAGGGAGCTTAAAGGTTCCCGATACACCCTCTCTTGCTTCTGTTTATAATGAATGTTGAAGGGGTTTTGTTGTCAGTGACCCAGTTTGTCCTATCCCTGTATCGGGATTTTTTCCTCGGAGCAGGTCCCGGAATTTTCAGCATTCTTGGCCATGGCTGTTTGGGGATACGGTCGCTATTCGTGCATTTCGTATAATGACAGAAAATATATGGAATCTGAATAGGAATTAATTCAGATGCAAACAAGTGTTATTTGCCATCGTCAGGACAACTAAATGGAGAACGCTCCACCGAAGAAGGAGCAGATGCTGACTATGGTTTCGGTCTCAAATGACCTCGTCAGAGCAACACAGCTCCTTCTTCCATAGAAATAGAAGAATATCTATGATATTCGGAAAATTGGGTACTTTGGCTGAATGCAACTCTGCTTAGAAGATCCGCAGATGTGTAATGTCAAAGATACAGCTTGTTATTCTGAAGGGAAATTTGTTTCTCCAGGGTTGGCATAGCTCATTATGAAAACTCAAAATGGCTATATCTTTTTATCAGGGCCGAATCCAAAAACATGGTATGGGAAGATAGTTTTTCTTTCGACCTTTTGTTAAAACATTTGTACGAGTTAAAGACTCGTCCTATAACTGACCGAAAACAAACATCCAAAGGACAAAACAAGAGAGTCCATGTACGTTTTTACGTTAAATGGACATGAATTGTCCCAAGGATGTTGTGCGCCATCAGGGTCAATAGCTGAATATAAAATGGAGGAAACTCAAACTGTATTAGACATATTAATCAATAGTAGAAGTAGTTTGCAACCATTCCTTTCACTCTATCTCTGATTCTTCAGCAAAAATCTCTATTGTTTTTCCCACTTTATCACATATTTTATTTATTTCATTTATTTTATTCAATTTATTTTATGTTTTATCATTCATTTTATTTTATTTTTTATTGCAATTAACTCTCCCCTTATGATATATATAATCCCCTCCCACCTTATGACATAATTATATAATAATTTTTTTTAGAGTAGTCGATTCACCAATTATTGAGAGTAAACTTATAGGTTAGGTGAGATCTCGTGGTTGCCGATTTCCACACCCCAATTCGTGTTGAACTCTTTCATTCACACAGAACCGCCTCTAACGACGAAACGTCGGTTAGATTGATTCAATCCGGAACGAGGACTCTGAAGAAATATACTTTTCGTCATTTATTATCATTCTCCTGCCGGAGAGCGGTTCAGAGAGAACGGTAATTAATATTCGTGCCTGCGGCCCTAAGACGATCACTCAGGAGCGGTGGTGCATTGACGGTAGAGCGGGTGGAACCAGGGGCGTAGCAGAATTGCCAAATCATGATTTCTGCATTGGCTCAACTACGAACTCAATCTCCGAATAACGTCGAGATGCGACGTGGCAATGTCTCTCTCTGTAAGCACCGAGACAAAATTATAATTTATTCCTTATAATGAATGGTGAACAGAACTCATCTGATACGACGAAAAAAGAATCATCTCTTGGTAGATTTCGTTAAGAAAAGTCATATTTTCACGACTGATTACATTGCAGCAATATACTCAGGCTTTATGGCGAGTTACATCCATTTTCAGGACAAGAAACAGGTTTGTATGTCTCGTTTCATACTGGATAGCGCTCGAGTACTACTCGATGATATTCAGAAGCGACTACTAGACACCAGTATTCAATCAGGATCCATCGTTTTTCCATATGCGAAGGGACTGTGTTGCTCTGACAGGGTCAAATGAGATCGAACCCGTGGTCAGTATCTGCTCTTCTTCGCTGGAACGTTCTCCATTTAGTTGTCCTGACGATGACAAATGGGCTAGTTCGATTAAGATCAATTCAGAACAGTTGTTGATATTTATATACCTACTTAATACTCTTATTATATTATTGACAATCATCAGCAGCGTGCAATACATCTAGGGTATAGTGGAATAACATGTTCTGACTTGTAAGTTGTATTCGGACCCTGTTCAACCCACTTTTCAAACAAGTTAATACATGACCATTTACAGCTAGAGTTGCGTTGACTCAATTTGAAGACTATTATGTTGATTTTCTGTCTTTATCTCTATATGGATCTTTTTATCTTTCAACCATGGAACAATATTGGGACATCATGTGAAGAAGATCACTTCGTTTACCTCAACCTTCACCAGTAGGTTGACAGTCTCATCAAGAGTATGCCCACCGTGTTTCTGAGTGCTTTAAGACATCGTGAAGGTCCAACATATTATAATTTAACTTTTCTTACAGTTATAAGTCACTCAGTGAGTATTGTAATTGGAAATGTTTTACTCGACGACTTTCTGTTTACTTCTTCACCACCAGTCCTGAACGCTGTCCAGAAGATTACTTACCAGATGAAACACCAAGTCCAATGAACTAATCACAACAAACTCAGAGTTATCCTCCTCTCTTTGTCGCCCAAGATAACCAGATGATTTGTTTGTTTTCACTTTTCGGCTACGCAAAGGCCTCCAAGAGTGAAATTTATATTCCTCCATCTGGCCTCATTAGCTCAGCATTAGCCGGAATTTCTTTGTGCGGAATCCGTCTCTGAATCCCAATGATGGAAGTCTGGTCAGAGGGGAGGGGAGATGTATCAACACCCATTTGCAGATTAATGGAACACACCGAGCCTGACGTCCCACATAAATCTTCATTTGCGTCGCCTTGTTCCTTACTTCAATTTCAGTGGTTAACGAAGTTTGTAGGGTTTTCTCTGAACGGATCTCATTGGACGTTGCGAGTGATTCATCGATGACGTGCCTTATTCCTCTCAGGGTCTCAATTTCCTGAGGTATCATTTCTGTGGTCCACCTTATAATCAACAAAGATTATAGAGTAGAAAGATGGAAAACGAAGCGACTAAAGTTATGTGAGCGCCATCTGTGTTTCAAATGTGTTTCTGAACCTCTTAGTGGCCCTTAGACTGGTTAAAATATTAATTCGAGGGCTATTTGCAGAAAACAATGAAAGATTTCACATGGCCATTTTGATCAAAGAGGTTTTGGATGTTTAGATTTTCGTACCGCCTTTTGTTTGTCTAGCTCGTTCTACTTGCTGCTTATTCTATTCTTTCGTCTAACTTCCAAAATATCGTTCGAAACTTATTGAATGGTGAAGAACTGCGAATCAAATAAAATGGATTTTCTGAAATTAAGTTTTGTACTTTACTAAGGAAAATGGAAATATGAGTACTTATTAAAACTGGTAACGTGTGACTGGGTCATTCATTGATTTTTATTTTCAGTGCTCCGAAGTTGATAAACTTTTCAGGGCGTTAAGTCCTTCAAACTCTACTGACTACACCAAGTGCACTGAACATTTCAGTGCAAGTCAATTCAGAACTGTTCATCCACGTAAATTGTTGTACGCAGGAAGCATCCCTTGCATAATGGGCCCATTTAGGGGAATTTATGTCTTTTATACGTCCCTTCGAAGATTTTCAATTGCTAATCCTTCAATATATTCAGAAATACAAAAGTTTTATTGATTTCGATTTGGAAATCGAATGACTATCAAATTGTTTTTTGGAAAGTCAAAGTTTAATAAAACCTGCTGTGAGTGTTTTGTTCATTCATTAATCAATTTGTATATTGTGTCATAAAGAGACCATACCATAAAGAAATCATAAAAAAGCATAAAGAAACTATACTGACGAGCTAACATACAGGTCTTGTATACCTCTGTAAGTTTTTTTTTTAATTGTGGTTCTGAAAATTCTGTGAATAATATATAAGTAACTGAAATGTCTATGCTATGATAATAATCTCTGATATAAAATTTAC
Organism: Coccinella septempunctata; assembly: GCF_907165205.1. Taxonomy (NCBI): domain Eukaryota; kingdom Metazoa; phylum Arthropoda; class Insecta; order Coleoptera; family Coccinellidae; genus Coccinella; species Coccinella septempunctata. The sequence goes on from NC_058196.1 coordinate 23,721,319, forward strand.
AAATTTAACTAAGTTTATCAATTTAAAACTTCGTATTGCTCAGAAATGACTAATAAGCAGATCACATATACTCTTGTGTCCTAGTCAAAGCTCTATTCGTTGTCCATAATTTAAAATTTTTGTGAATTTTTCATAAATTGCAAATAAAAATATAGTACCTACATGCGACAGCGTATTTCATTGATATATCAGTTGATTCCAAACCATTTCCATATTAAAACTAACATCCTGGTCACAAAACAAGACCATACTTTTGTTTTGTACATCAACAAAGTCGATATTCAAAATTCAACACAACAAACAGAATTCGAATTTCGCGCCCCTCAATTATAAAACAGAAAACTGTTATTGAACAGTTTTCCTGTATAGACAGTACGTTTTCAACGCCATCTCATTGTCGAATGTGTTTTTACTGCCAAAAATTCAGTCGGTTCTCAGTACTACAGTGACTCTATCAAACACAATGGCGACAATTAAAAATTTAGCAAGAATATGGCGGCTTAGAAGCACAGATTTCAATGCTATGATCTCTAATTCGAAATGCGGATTGGCTCACGTCACGTCACGTGACCAAATCCGCCATATTCTTGCTAAAACGATGAAAAACGAGACCACAATTGTCGCCACTGTCTCGTTAGAGTCACTGAACTCAGTTCTAGAGATACGAGGGCGTTTCCTATCTTTCTACTCTATAAACTTTGACAATCAAGAAATACTACAAAGTTGAGAATAAGGATGAAAATTTTGAAACGAAATAAGAAGATAAAAGAAACTTGAAAGAAGTTCAAGAAAAGTAAGAATTAAGAAAAATATGGAGAATTTTGAAAGTTTTGACACAAAATTGACAAGTGTCACGCTGAGGTTCTTACGACGACCGCCTATGCGCTGGGGTAACGACCCGACCTTTTCGAATCAGTTATTACAGAACTGATTTACCAATTAATTATTTTGCGGCGAACCCCATCCAGGAAATATCCAGGTGACTTAGTCGGGGCCGGATCCCGCAGGAGAGGTACGTGACTCATAAAGAAAACATGCGGTCCCGCTAAGCCTTCTATTACTGTTCGAAATCACGTACTTTCTGTAATTTCATCCATTACTTCGACGATCTCGGCCGCGCTGTCCGCTAAAGATTGCTCCATCAACTTGGATGAACATAATTCTCTTGAAATATCGCGACTAATGTCATTTGGTGGCGGCTTCATTTCCTTTGAGAGCCCTTTCGGGTTTTTTTGTCGCTGGCGGTCTAGAATTTCCTTCGGAATCCTATTGGCGGTATCGGTTCTTCACTGCGCTGCGCCCTCAAGGAGGTGTTACTTGGAGCGTGTGAGTTGAATTATTAACTTGAAGACAGTAAGACACTGAATGGCAGTTACGACTCATGAGTGATCTTCCCAATTGAATGGCCGTATTTCGAACACCCAACTAGATCATATCCAGACCGTCGAAAACCAGAGAATCTACTGTTTCAGAATCCTTATGATCAAATTCCAAATTTTTGTGAAAGGTGGGCAAAATTCGATGAAATTGAATGGCAGCTCTGTAACCATAAAAGCTGGGAGAAAATAGATGCCAAGTTTCTGACCTAGATTCTCGAAAGATTCAATCCTATCGAACTTTGCCGACCCTGTATAAAAATAATTGGTATATTATATAATGACCATATTATAACTTTTATTCAAGAGAATAACGTTTACCAAACGAATCGATGTAGCAATATCTCCATGCTGAGCCTACTCCTATTCTAGCAGTAGTCGGTCCCAGTTTTAAGTTTTTGTGACCATAGACGTCTCGAAATCTGTCGTTGTGGCCATGAAATTTCATACATCAGGAATAAAGACCCAACTGTGACCTACAGATCCTTCCACACTCAGAGCATGGATAGTCACCAGCCAGATCTGCCAAGCCGCTGTATCCTTCTCGAGTCTCCATTATAACTGTGCACCACAGACCTCCACTGTGACCTGTCTAAAGCTAGTTGTTCCCATTTATGATTGGCATTAACTGATTTTAGGGATTGATGTAGTGTATCCTAAAACCGCTTATACTGGCCTCCTGGTTTTCGGGCTCCGTCTGTGAATTCGCCATACAGAGCTCTTTTGTCTCGTGTCTTGCATCCTCAGAATGTGGCCGCTCCATCAGAGTCGGCCTCCCGTTACTTGAGTCTCAATTGTTGTACAACTCGCGCTTTGCAAGACTTCTACATTCGAAACTTTGTGGAACCATCTGGTGTGCATTATCTGTCTAAGATGTCGTTGTTGCGTTTGTTCAAGCGGTTCAATATGTCGCCTGTAGGGCGTCCAGCTTTCGCTTTGGTAAATAAGCGTTAGGAGGACGACTGCTTTGTAAACAGCTGTCTTGGTCTTCAGATTGAGGTCGTGATTTTGAAACACTCTGTCCTTTAGCTTCCAGAATGCCGAATTAATACGGTTGTGTATCTCCTTGTCCAGGTTAGCCCAAGTATTTATGAAGCTTTCCAAGTACGTCAAGTAGTAGCTACGCCAACGTTAACGGTTAAACTTAATCTAAGGTCCACAATATCTGTAAATCCTCTGGGGTGCTAGCTATAAGTGCGCAGTCGTCTGCATATTGAAGTTTCGTGATAAACTTTGAAAGGGTTCTTGCTCTGAGGCGCTTCAGGTTAAATATGCCTCCATCACATCTGAATCTTATTGCAACACCCCGTACAGGCATACTCATGTCAGCAATTATCGAGACAGCTATGGCGAAAATATTGAACAGTAAAGGCGCTAAAACCCAGCCTTGTTTTATGCCAGAGTTGGTTAAGAAATGTTGTAGTTGTAGAGCCATTATGCTGTATTCTAGCGGTGTTGTTGGTATGGAGGCTTTTACACACTGCTAAGAATTTTTCGGGTACTCCAAGGCGTCCCATGATTTTCCACAGCGCCCTCGGATTCAACGAGTCGAAGGCCTTACTTAAATCGATGTAGGCTGTATAGATCCTTGATTGTTGTTCACAGGTCTTCTCTTGCAGCTGCCGCAGTGTGGAAATTAGGTCAACAATCAACATAAAAACTTAATAACCATGAAAAACCGTTACGATGAAGAAAACTAAGGACAACCACCTTTTATCGGAAATTCGCGCAACCTTCTTGAAAAAAAACTCTGCAAGGCCCTATTATATCGTCTCGATTCAACTACGGCCTAAAACGTTATCACTTTCCTAGTTCGATTCGAAATGATCAGTTATCGATTATGGGTCTTTTATAACCTCACGTGACACTGTAATCCCAGGTAGATTTCATTTCTAGCCTAAATTTGTAGAAAAACTCTGCTATGAACGGCATTTTCCATTAGAAAAATGGAATGAATGTGTGGATGCTTCATAAGTTACAATTGATTGAAAAAATGAGAAGAATCGCTGAATTACCTTGTATCCTAACAATAAAGAAAGATAGAACTATAAACTAAAGAATATTTGAAGGCATCTTAGTGTCCTCTAACTACTCTTAATGTATGCGCATTTTCCAATAAATCACCCTGTATGAATTAATTCCATGCTTGTCAAAAGCGCACTTAATCTGGATAATTATTCTAAATCGAATAAAAAATGTTTATATCTAGTTTAATTCACGACTTGTTTATGAAATTTCAATATTTTTCGTCCTATCTTCATTGAATGGGAAGGAATTTCAGACGAAAACACACTAGATTAAATTCTCTATGACATACTGAAAATCCCATCAAAATCGGACAATTGGTTCCAGAGTTATGCAAAGACGAACCTATACAAACAAATAAACCCACAGACTTTCACTTTTATAATACTGGTAGGGACTATTTCATATTGAGAAATAACATTACTCACTATCAAATTTAGCCTAGGTCACGCAGAAATTATATAGATTTCTACTAGTGAAAAAATTTTCCGTAGTTCCAAAGATAACATCCTACAATCCGACAAACTCACAAAATAACAAATTTTGACTCTTTATAATTTTATCAAGGCATTTATAGATGAACCAAAAAAAAACGAGCAAAACTCAAGTAAGGCGCTTTCCAATTTTTCAATGTGAGAATTTCGTTTTCTTCGGCACGAGTTACTTCCAGATCATAAACTTCCTACTCCATTATTCTTGGAGCGACTCCTCCTAACGGAAATATGGAAACACAATATAAACGAGTCGAAATATTTGTTCCAAAATTCGGTATAAGATACCCTTCGATCTGACGTGGTTAGATTTATGGGGTAAGTTTATGAGGATCGCATTAAACATGTTTGAATCATCTATAAATAAGATGGTCGTCCTGCTGATTTATCGGCGTAGTGGATTAAACCTCTCCGCCGGTTCTTGGTAGATAACACTTTGAGATACAGAAAAATTGCTCCTCTTCATCTTGTCGTGATATCGCGATTGTTTAATGGCCTGCAATTTTGGAGGACTCCTTCGGTTCTTTCTCAGATTTGTCCCTCATTTTCGCAAAAATTTCGCGTATATTCAAATCGAGACTAAATCGAATTACTAGAGTTCATGTTTTTTCTTTACTTTATTACTTTAAAATAATGGGAAAAAAGCTGAAATGATGTTATTTTTGTTGTCCTTTGTTCATCCATATGCAGTTAGAAAGACTCACATCGTCCCTCTCGCCATAAGACTGTAAGATTACTACAGATAAACAGAATATATTCAGCAGTATCAACAGTGTTCCTGCTTCAGTGGCTCGAGGAACAAGTCCCAATTTAATTAAATGTTTATTGAGCAGGTGGCCAGTTACTGAAACAGTCATCAGACTCAGCTGTTTCCTCTCAAGGACCAGTAGACTTTCGAGGTCAGGCTTAAAAGACGATCCTCAATGAGAATCCTTGACTGCCGGATGCCGTGCTATATCAGAAGCAAACTTTTTGTCTATCCAACTAATAAAGAAGTTCCTGACAGCTGTATGACTGGAACAGCGTCTGTTACGTCCAACTAAAGCTGAGCGGAGTTCTGCTTGTGCCTTGTGCCAGAATCCAAATGACTGTCAAATGTGTCCGCTCACGCAGAGCTTTCGTGCATTACCCTGTTAAGTAGTAGAAGGAGGGATTTCAGTCTTCCTTAATCTCACAGCATATACAGATGTATTCTCTGGAATATCCTCTGCAAATATTATGCAGTGTGCAGGTAAGAACAGCAAATAGTTCAGCCTGCATTGTTAAACTCTCCATGCGGATGAACCGGTTGGAACGAGGTCCCAAACCCCCAAACCAGTCTCTGGACAGCAGAGATCCATCGGTGATCCAGCTGGGCCAATCAAGTACAAGAAGCGTGTTTGGTGTAGACCTCGTTCAGGAATAATTACCCTGCGCTGGTGCCCGCGCTATCTCAATATATAAATATCTACAGACGCTACCCACGTACAGCATAGGTAGCACATCTTCCTACTGGACGATAGATGGCGCACCCGTCTGCTCATTTCTCTACAGTGACTCTAACGAGGCAGTGGCGACAATTGTGGTCTCGTTTTTCATCGATGCCAATCCGCATTCCGAATTAGAGATCATAGCATTGAAAACTGTGCTTCTAAGCTGCTATATTCTTGCTAAATCTCCAATTGTCGCCTCTGTGTTTGATAGAGTCACTCTACATTTCTCCAATGAAGCACCTCATTTTGATTGACATAGGCAGCTCAATGGACAAAAAAGCCAAGCAATATTACTACAGAAGAGAAGACTGCGACCCACGACGAATCTAGAAGTTGACGGCGAAGAAATCGACTGGAAAAATGAAGCCAAATATTTAGGAATAACGCTTGACAAAGGACTTACTTGGAAAAGTCATATCAAACAAGCAATCGACAGAACGAACGCAGCAATAAAAAGACTCTACCCTCTGATAGGAAGAAAAAGCCACATGTCGAAAGAGACAAAATTGAAGATAATCAAAGCCGTTGCTAGGCCTCAACTGACTTATGGATCAGTTGCCTGGGGTTTCGCGGCAAAGAGCATTATCAAAAGAATTCAGGCCACTGAAAACAGGCTGCTACGATGTGCAATAGATGCACCTTGGTCTGTCAGGAATAGACAGATTTATAGGGACCTTAAATGGGAGACCATAACGGAATTCAGGAACAGAAAAAAAAAGCACAGAAATTATTCGAAACAGCAAAAAACCATCCGAATCAAGAACTCAGGAGACTAGTGGACTACGACATAGAGGAAGACAAAAGAAGAATGCGAATTTACCGAGGGAGACCAAGAGATCAATTGAAAAGATATTGAAATAAAAACTGAAACTTATTGATTAATCCAATAAAGTGTTATCCAACAGAGGATAAACACATAAATTCCAGTAGGATAGTGTGCGAGAAGAAAACCGACTAAGAGATGAACGGTTTATAGGCAAATGCGGGGAACCAATATTCAAAAAGCAGTTAAGGGTTTTTAGTGGGTCTCGAGCTCAGGAAAGTGAGACACCCCACACTTGTTTCCCCTCAGGAAAGGGTGGTTCGTCTGAAATGCAGATTTTCCAAACAAAAAAAAAAGTTTAGCGAAGAATTGGTGTAATCAACTGGATGTTTACACACACCAAAATCTTAATGGTGCTGCTAATGATCTAGAAGGACCTTCTAGAGCATTAGCAGCGCGCTTAGTCTCGATTCGCTACTCCTCTCTTGCGAATTCGGCTCTGCCTCGACAGGTATAGAGAACCACCCCTTTTGTCAACCAGGTTGCTCGTCAAAATATTGGCGCTAGATGGTTAATATCCAGGTAAATCTCCTGACTTTGTATCAGTTTTCTGAACTCCCTCCAACTATGAAAGCAATTTTACGGACCTCTTTACGCACACCTAAATAATCTGAAATAAAATGAGTCTATTAAACTCCTCCATCCCTCTATACACTCTTAACGGGTCCAAATAGGAGCACTACAAAACTCCCACGGGTCCGCAATGAATAAAACCCCGATATTTCTAACCCCCAGGGTCTCGTAAAGTAGAAACTTAGGGTGTTCATAATAAGCTCATCAATAAATTAAACCTGCGTAATAAACCCACGAAACGGCGAAACTCGTTATTATGCTCCCTTCTCGCAGAAAAGGGATTTTATTCACAAACAAAACACGGTTTCGTGGGAGATACTTAAGGTGTACGTAGGCCAAAGATTTCAATGGGGAGGCAGAGACGAATCAAATTATGAAAAGGGCGGTGTTTCGTTATGTGCGAATGGATTTCTTGCCGAGGGGTTTGCAACGCAGATTCCCGGGAAAATCCTTGTGATTAAATGGGGCAAATCGGATCTTGAAGGTCAATAGAATCAAATTAGCAGAATGAGAAAAAGTGCTGAATATATATGAAGCGAGTCGTGATTACTTCGGCCAATATTCCATATCAAGTATCCAATAAATTCAATATGGATGATTGCAGTTGTTATGCAATAGTAAAACAGGGTATTCCAGGAGTGATTGTTTATAAAAGTTTAAACTCATCAAAATAAATCAATTTTCCGAAAATCACTTATTCATATATGGGATATTCAAGATGTCATAAATATTATCCCCCAAGTCCAATGGGATTTGATGAATTTCAGGTACAGATCTGGAAGGCAGCCGCTTGAAAACAAATTAATCATGAGTAGATTCATACTCATTGTTTTCAAGGGTTCATTAAACTCAATAGAACACTAAAAATGATTTATAGGCATTCGTGCTTTTCTTGACTTTTATGAATTTATTGAAAGATGCCTGTAACAATCTGGAATTTCAGAAATCGAGCATTTCTTTTGGGAAATATACGCTATTTTTTCGGATTATGTTATAGAAGCTAAAGAAAGTGCAAGATTTTTGGGAATCTATCTTGATCAGAACTTGAAGTGGTGCTCGCATGTACATTCTGTTTGCAAAAATCTGAATAGCTCCTTTTATGCTATGAGTAGAGTTAGAAACTTAATTCCCCTACAGTCTTTGATGAATGTATACTACAGCCTTGTGTACAGTCACATTTCTTACAATATAATGTTATGGGGCAATTCATCTGATGTTTGTAGAGTGTTCATAGCCCAAAAACGGATTCTGCGCATGATGTTCAACATTCCACCTCGAACTTCATGCAGACCTTACTTTAAGGATAACAATATTTTGACTGTTGCATCTATATTCATCTTCCGGTGTCTTTTGTATGCGAAAGAAAATGAAAATCATATCACAAAACTCACAACATTTCATAGTTATAACACCAGAAATTTTAGAATTATGTCTTTACCCAAGCACAGAACTGCTAAGTTTAAAATGTCACCCTTGTATATGAGTATGAAGCTTTTTAATCACCTTCCAAGCGGTGTACAGTCGCTTAGTCTCAAGGAATTTAGGAAAGCAATTAAAGATACACTTTATGTAAAATGTTATTACACTGTCGGTGAATACTTTTCCGACAGATTGTAAATGTTCAATCATTATATATTTTGACTTGTCCTATGCATGTATAATGTCTTACAGGATGAATAAATTTATGACTTTAGCCTTGCGGCTGTCACACTCCTCTCCAGAGGAAAATTCACTTATCCCAGATATCTCAGATATCAGAAGGATTAAGCTCTGTTGGAGCCCTTTCCATTATTTTTTATTATTATTATTATTATTATACTATACTCTATACTAGTCTATACCATACCCTACTATACTACGACGATGTATTGATATCTAGTTAGCCTAGACCAGTTCCATGTATAAAAAAAATATTGCGTTACCATAGCAACGAACAATATCTCATTAGAAGTGTCAGAGTGAAATTTGAGGTCAAAAAAGTAAACCAGAGTTTCGCAATGAATTGAAAGAAAGAGGTTGTCCACCGAAATTGTGAGAATCGAAAAATTGAAGTATAGAGCCATCATCAAGTACCTGCATTTAAAAGGGTTAAGAGTTAAGCAGATTTACGAAGATATGCTTAATACCCTTGGTGGTAATGTCCTTCGCGTGCGACCGTGAAAAATTGGACTGCAAGCTTCAAAGGAAGTAAATTTACCATTGAAGGTGATGACCGATCGGGAAGGTGAGTTTCTGTGTCAGTCTCCAAAAATATAGATGCAGTTCATGACATGATTTTATCAGACCGTCGAATTGGGCTAAAACGGATATCTGAAACACTGAATATTCCATACGAACGCGTTCATCATATAGTTCACGTCAATTTGGACATGAGAAAAATTGCTACAAAATGGATCCCCAAATATTTGAATGTTGACCAAAAGCGTGCAAGGGTAGAAGCATCACGTTCGATCTGTGCTCAATTTGAAAACGATGTAGACTTCTTAAACCGAATTGTTACTGTGGATGAGACTTGGGTACATTTCTACAATCCAGAAAAAAAGCAACAATCGATGGAATGGCGACACTCTGGTTCTCCAAGACATAAGAAGTTTCGTGTCCAGAAATCTGCTGGAAACGTTCTTGCTTCAGTTTTTTGGGATTGTGGAGTAATCATGATTGATTGTTTGGATAAGGGTAGAACAATTAACGGAGATTACCATTCGACATTACTGACTACTCTACGGTAAAAAATTAAAGAGAAAAGACGCGGAAAGCTATTCAAAGGTGTTTTGTTTTTGCAGGACAACGCCCCTGCACACAAATCTCATGTTGCCATGCAAAAAAACGTGATTTAGGGTTTGAATTACTAGAACACCTCCCTTATTCACCAGATTTGGCTCCATCCAACCATCATTTCTTTCCTCAACTGAAAAAAAGTTTAAAAGGTCGTGAATTTTCTTCCAACGAAGAGATAATAAAGCTGTGGAGGTCTGGTTTGCAGAGCAAGAAGAAACAATTTTTTTGAAAGGTCTAGAAACGTTGCAGGTTCGCTGTAATAAATTTATCGAATTAAGAGAAGAATATGTTGAGTAATAAAATATTTTGACATTGAAATTTTGTTTGGTTCTATAGTAGGCTAAGAATTTTTCAATATATCCTCGTAGTATAGTATAGTATAGTTGTTATATTTTCGAGTTTGAAATATCGGTAAGACTAAGTGTCACAATCTAGAATCACAATAACAAATTCTGAGATCTTAAATTTTTTCCTGAAAAAATTGAATCCTCCGATATTGTAATTTGTTTTTTGAGTCGATGAAGTAAATATCAGAATCTATCAATTTTAAAAATTTATGACAATTCAAGATTTTCAGGTCGAAAAACTTCTCTGTCTGTTCGTCACAGCATCATCATTTATCAGTATGCATATTTATTCAAAGCATTCTAGTCTACCCGATATTCTATGACCGTGATATACATAATATAAACCATTCATCTCAAAGAAGGTTCTGAGAAAATTTGAAAGACACTCTCTTTCCCCCCAGTACTAAAGTTTGATGGATTTTCGTTCGTGTTCAAGGGACGAACCCCTTGTGTTAATGCTCAACTAACCCCAAATAAATACTACTTCAGGCATACAGTACGTTCAGTATCACAGGAAGTGGAAGTAATATGTGTTTACCGAATTATGCGAGCGCTTGAACAGGATAATGATAAGAGAGGAGCGTTCGTTCGAGTTTCAGTTTGGAACTGCGGAATCAAGTTTTAAAGTCAGGTTCTATGATAAAGTTTTTTCCAGGAAGTCGATTGATGTTCTCTCCCCTTCCAGCACAACTTTCCAGAGTTTCGTTCTGACGTGCTTTGGAAAATGATTCTATATCACACGGAGAGCCTATGAGAGTAAATGGAAAAAATTCAGGGATTTTTCAGCATGACGAAGGGGAATTTGATACGAAAATACTTGTCAAATTTAATAAAGTTCAGTCGATCCAAAATATGATTGTTTACAGTGTGTTTCAAGTGAGCACTGGAAGTTTTTACTTATTCAGTGGGCAAAAGTGAAAAGAGAACCATCAATATCAATCTTATCACATCGTTTTTATTGAAGGAACCTACTCGGCGAAGATAATTAAAAGGGCGAAGTTAAAACGCAAGAAATTCATAAACCGTTTAATGCAAATATAAGAACTCGGTACATTTAATGATTTTTTTGGTGTAGCAGGGAAAAAGTCTGCAAGTCAGACGGACCACCCTCTCCTGAGGGGGAACAAGTGTGGGGATTCTCACTCTTTTGAGCTCGAGACCCACTAAAAACCCTTAACTGCTTCTTGAATATTGTTTCCGGTGTTCTTCTCGCATACTATAGTGCTGGGATTTATGTGTTTATCCTCTATAGGATAACACAATAACAAGATTTTTCAATAAGTCTATGTTTTTATTTTAATCTCTTCTTAATTGATTTCTTGGTCTCCTTCAGTAAATTCGCATTCTCCTTTTGTCTTACTCTGGGTCGTAGTCCACTAGTCTCCTGAGTTCTTGATTCGGATAATTTTTCGCTGTTTCGAATAATTTCTCTGCTTTTCTGTTCATGAATTCCGTTATGGTTTCCCATTTTAGGTACCTATAAAGCTGTGTATTCCTGACAAACCAAGGTGCATCTATTGCACATCGTAGCAGTGGCCTGAATTCTTTTGATGTGGCTCTTTGCTGCGAAACCCCGGGCAACTGATTCATAAGTCAGTTGAGGCCTAGCAACGGCTTCGATTATCTTCAATTTTGTCTCTTTCGACACGTGGCTTCTTCTTCCTATTAAAGGGTAGAGTTTATTCATCGCTGCTTTCGTTTTGTCGATTGCTTGTTTGATATGACTTTTCCAAGTAAGTCCTTTGACAAGTGTTATTCCCAAATATTTGGCTTCATTTTTCCAGTCGATTTCTTCGCCGTCAACTTCTAGATTCGTTGTGGGTCGCAGTCTTCTCTTCTGTAGTAATATTGCTTGACTTGGGGTGCTTGACCTTGGGGTACTCCAGCCTCTATATTTCTAGTTGTGGAGCATTCTCCTTCCACTTTCACGTAAAATATTCTATTTTTGAGATAATTCCGGATCAACTCGCATATTTTGATCGAATATCCAGCACATCTCATCTTGTATATTAATCCTTCATGCCATACTCTGTCGAATGCTCTGGCGACGTCTAGTAAAACAAGACCTGTAGCTTGTTTATTTCGGAATCCCTCTGTAATGTAGGTATTCTGTGAGCCTTAATAATTGTTGCTCTGTTGAATGCTCTCTTCTGAATCCGAACTGTTCTGGTAGTATTAGTTTAAGATTTTTGGTTTCTTCATTTAGCCTCGTGGCTATAATTCTTTCAACTACTTTTCCTAACGCCTACAGTAGACTTATCGGTCTGTAGTTTTGAGGGAACTTCTTCTCTCTGAATGGTTTATTGAACACTATGACTTCCGCTGTTCTCCATTTTTCTGGGTATTGTTCTGTCCTCAAAATTCCATTCGCGATATTTGTTAGAGCGGCTATACCTTTTCTAGGTTATTTCTTCAATATAACGTTCGTTATTTTATCGCTTCCGGGAGCTTTCCTTTTCTTCAAACTTCTAATTATTTCCCTGATTTCATTTGGCGATATTGGTTTGTCTTCTTCAGCAGCCACTGATAATTCATCCATTTCTTCATTTCATCTTCCAGAGTTTCAATCGAGTTATTCGAGTTATATTCTTCAATATCGCGATATCTATTACATCTGGTATTCCCATACCAAAAGCAAGGTTTGTCAGTGACTCTGGTCCAATCAATATGACATTTTATTTTTCAGCGAAATCCTTGAATTTTTTGCCATTTCTGTTCTCTGCTCTGCTGTTCCATAATGGGGATTCACAGTTGAAATCTCCGATGCAGATTTTCGGGTTTGTCCCTTCCAACATGATGTTTATCTCGTCTTCCAATAAATTGTTTGGTGGTCGCTTATAAGCCGAAGTAATTTCGACTCTTTGACGATTTAATTCGGCAACAATCGTCACTGTTTCTGTTTTTCCCTGTGTTTCGTCGGTACATTTCATCGATTATTATCTGCGTGGACAATCTGTCCTACTCAATAGTAAGACAGATTGTCCCTGTAGGTTTTCAATAAAACCAACTTCTTGTGATGAAATGTTAGATAATATCAATGGACATATATCGGAATTCAGATAAAACTCATTACTTTTATATGAATTTATATTATCGATCAGGGACTACGACCGCCTGATGTTGATCACATAAAAGTTGACTCAACCAAATCCGTTCAGACGTAATGTATTCCATCTTTTACCTCGTACAGTTTCCATACAACCCCCTGACCAGAAAATAATCGATTACCCAGGAAGCATCCCGTGAATATTCCAGAAAAAAAAACTTGAAATTCGTCACAGCCTCCCAATCTGCCAGGCGAAATGCGAAATGCATGAACAAAGACCCTTCTGTCATCCCAGATATACCCCTGCCTTCACCCCGAGTGCTTCGAGTGCTCATGAAAATAATATGATTTTATTCGGCAATTTTCCGAGGAATCCCCATCTACCGCCCTTCGTAATCGGAGATTTATCTCCAACAATGAGCGCTTCGCATATTTGAGACTGGAGAACATGTTTTTTATTCACTCCGGATCGCGCGCGTAGATCGGAAAGAGTACTCGAGAAGCAATCAGTTCTCACGCGTGCGCAAAATTCAATTTTGTACGAGTGGCCGTATAACACTCTACGCCCGCGTTCATTTGGGGGGACGCCACTTCTCCGGGAGAAGGAGGTGGAGGCGAAAAATCCAATATTGGCCTGCTAATGGAATCTATTTTCATAGTCGATGGTCTTGGATTCGGGCCAGTGAAGAGAATTAGATTGGTTATGTGAGGGTGAAACTGTTAAGTATTGGAAATATGGATGGACGGATTTGAAGGGTTTGAAGTTTTTCAGGATATGTTCTACACGTTATAGTCATTTGACGTCCAGTTTTTCTTTTGAGGAGTTTATACCACGGGACTTTTTCGCCATCCGTATAAGGCGTAAAGGGGGAAAGACTACCAGAATGTGGGGTATTGCCAAAACACTTGAACGATAACTAGAAGTTACGAATTTTACAATAGTTTTACTTTCGTCGAGAAGTTGGCAGCACTTAACGATCGTCTTTTTTCCATTTCACCAAGATACGAATTATAGCCAATGGTGAGACCTTTCGAAAAACTTTTTCATCTGGAAATTCATAGAAGAGATAATGTCAACTCGGAAAGTTAATAACATGAATGAATATTTGATTTAAGATCAACATTAGATAATTGTCAGGGTAAACTACAAAATCCTCTTTGGATAGTAATTTAACTGAGTAAGAAATTAGAAAATGTCTTCTTTCTACAAAAGATCACTTGGTAACGCCAAATTTCACTAACTGACAAAAGAAAAGTTTTGAATGCTGAAATGTGAAGAGTAACCTGAAATGCAATTCTCCCTTCTCTAGAAAAGGCTAGGAGTTTTACTACCGATTTTAAATTATGTTGGAGCCAAATACAGTGTGCTACACATACGCACATACGATTGACGAGTTTTACAAAAAGACTCAAAAACAAATCACACTTATAATTTCTTAGAGCTACGTGCGACTGTGTGCCCTCCTGTGACTGAAGAGACCCAACCGTGACCTACAGATCCTTTCACACTCCGGGCACGGATAGTCATTAACCAGATTGGGCCGCCGCTGTATCCTTCTCGAGTCTCCATTATAACTGTGGGCCAAAGACCTCCACTGTGATCTGTCTAACGTTAGTTGTTCCCAGTTGTGATTGGCATTAACTGATTTTAGGGATTGATGCAGTAAATCCTTGACCCGCTTATACTGGCCTCCTGGTTTCCGAGCTCCCTCTGTAAATTCGCCATATAGAGCTATTTTGGGGAGCCTTGTGTCTTGCATCCTCAGAATGTGGCCGCTCCATCTGAGTCGGGCCCTCGTTACTTGAGTCTGATTTGTTATACAACTCGCGCGTTGCAAGACTTCTGCATTTGAAACTTTGTGGAACCATCTGATGTGCATTATTTGTCTTAGATGACGTTGTTGCGTTTGTTCAAGCTGTTTAATGAGTAGAGAGTCCAGCTCCTGCTTTCGTAAAGAAGCGTTGGGAGTACTAGTGCTTTGTAAACAGCTGTCTTGGTCTTCAGATTGAGGTCGTGACTTTGAAACACTCTGTCCTTTAGCTTCCAGAATGCCCGTGATGTTGAAATAATACGGTTTTGTATTTTCGTGTCCAGGTTAGCCCTAGTATTCATGAAGCTTCTCAAGTATTTGAACTGCTGGGCCTGTTCTAGAGTTTCATCCTCCAGGCTGATATTTGTTTGAAGGTTTTCTGGAGGACTTACCAGGATTTTGGTTTTGTCGATAGTCACCAACCAGATCTGGCCACCGCTGTATTCTTCTCGAGTCTTCATTATAACTGTAAACCAAAGACCTCCACTGTGATCTGTCCGCTACTTGTTCCCAATTATGATTGGCATTAACTGATTTTAGGGATTGATGCAGTATATCCTTGAACCGCTCATACTGGCCTCCTGGTTTCCGATCTCCCTCTGTGAATTCGACATACGGAGCTATTTTGGGGAGTCTTGTGTCTTGCATCCTCAGAATGTGGCCGCTCCATCTGAGTCAGGCCCTCGTTACTTGAGTCTCAATTGTTATACAACTCGCGCGCTGCAAGACTTCTGCATTTGAAACTTTGTGGAACCATCTGATGATTATTTGTCCTAGAGTATCTACATTAGATTGTCATTCAGAATTTAATTGTTGAATGATGAAGCGATTCCATGCTATAATTTATTCTAAGAGCAAATGATTAAAAAAACTTAATTCAATAAAATGAATAATGAGAAATTTAATCAATACGTTTTTTTGCCTTTATTGCTGAAGCACTGCAAATGAGAATAATATAAATCGTTGTTTTTCACGAGCGCGAGCTAGTGTGCAGAAGAGTCGGAATTCATTGTTGTCTTTGTTGATACAGTTGATGATTCTTTTAGAAAGAGGTCTAAAGTGACCCCTATAATCAAGGATTATGACTTAAATATGCACAAAACTTGGATTGAATTTTTCTAACCCACTAATAGAATATCCAACATTCGTGAGATACATATTTCAATAATCTTGCTGTATTTCTTTCAGTGCAGAGGTCATCATTAATGGTTCATAATTAGTAAATGATATTTATAGTTTGGCTAATAGTCAACTTTCAAGTCTGTCACTATTCACATGGAATGGCATTCAAGGGTGTTCCATATTCGTGTTATTTTTTTTTAAACCTTGAAAGAAATTTTTTTATCCAAATTTCAGAATATCAGCTATCACAAAGTCCTCCAGTCAGGTTCCTGCATCAATCAATACAATGAATGCAAACCCTGGACAAACTCCACGTCACCAACATAACAAAACGCAAGATAACTTCTCCATCCCCCAATCTTTCCCCCACTGCAATCAAGCACTCAATTTATGTAGCGAAATAGCTACAATTAAGCCGTAAGGGTCGCCTCGGATACCTTCAAGAATGTATTCGAAGATTTTATCGTGGTCACCATCTAGGAAATATATTTCGAGTGTAACCGCAGCATTCAGACGTCATTAGCAGCTGTGCCACCTGGGTTTCCAGCCCATGCCGGAACTGGGGACCTCAAACTGATAACGTTCTCCAAACTAACCCCCTGCGACCAACAAATACGCCAATTTATTGTGGAGGGTACGCCATAAATTGGGTTAAGCTCGGACACCAGAAAATATTTCGTTTTGGTTAAATACTTGAGTGGGCATAGGTCGAAATTTTCACATCGCTGCTTCGAGGCCATAACTGAGAGGTTAGAAATCCATTTCATGAATATTGTGTCCAATCTGTCAAACGATAGTTGATTGAAATGAATAAAAATCGATAGTTCTCTGTTAGATCAGTGTTCAAAGGTAGGTTAGAATAAGTGTTTTCAAATTCAAAAAGATTGAAAATTACAGGGTGTGTCATTGACTTGTAGAAATATTTTAACAGTAGATTCTTGAGGTCAAATGAAACGCTTTTTCCTTTACAATTTCTTTTGAATCGGATCGGTTTAGGCTGTTGAAAAATCATAAAAAAATGTTATTTTTAGTTATATCTCACATACGGTTTTATCAAATGAAATGAATTCCTAAATATAGTGCTTCATTTATTTGATGAATCTTTTTCGAATGTCGATGTCAATGTCACCCACGTCTTCCAGTTTTTTCATAATGACTATTATAATTATCATCATTATTATTAATAAGAATATCCAAAATTCAAATAACTCAACTCTTAAAACTGTGTTGGGCGATATGTAATGAATATATGAACGTTTTGTAAAATCGTTTTCGAGTAAATAATAATTTTATGTTCGAAAATAAAAAGTATCTGCCATGTTCGAAAAATTGAGTACTCTGGCTGACTGCCATCTTGTTTAAAAGATCGATAGATGTGTAGTGTCACAGATTTAGCTATTTATTCTGAAGGTAATTTTGTTTCTTCAGGGGTGGCACATCTCATTATGAAAACTAAAAATGACCATATCTTTTTAGCAGGGCCGAATCGGAAAAAATGGTATAAAAAAATTTTTAATTTTTTTCAGTTGAGGAAAGAGATGATAATCGGATAGAGAAAAATCTGGTGAATAAATGGGGTGTTCTAGTAATTCAACACTAAATCACGATTTTTTTTGCATGGAAACATGATATCTGTGTGCAAGGGCGTTGTCCTGCAAAAACAAAACACCTTTGGATAGCTTTCCGCATCTTTTCTCTTAAATTTTTTCCGTAGATTGGTCAGTAATGTCGATCAGTAATTTCCGGTTTTTATTCTACCCTTATCCAAAAAATCAATTATGATTACTCCATGGCAATCCCAGAAAACTGAAGCAAGAACTTTTCCAGCAGATTTTTGGACACGAAACTTCTTCGATCTTGGAGAACTAGAGTGTCGCCATTTCATCGATTGTTGCTTTGTTTCTAGATCGTAGAAATGTACCCAACTCTCATCCATAGTAACAATTCGGTTTATGAAGTCTACATCGTTTTCAAATCGAGCACAGATCGAACGTGATGCTTCTACCCTTGCACGCTTTTGGTCAACATTCAAACATTTGGGGATCCATTTTGCAGCAATTTTTCTCATGTCCAAATTGACGTGAACTATATGATGAACGCGTTCGTATGAAATATTCAGTGCTTCAGATAGGTATCCGTTTTAGCCCAATTCGACGGTCTGATAAAATCATGTCATGAATTGCATCGATATTTTCGCGGACAACTACATGAAAATTTTACGTTTCAAGTCACGTTTGGCACTAAACAGTAGGTACTTCCTTCTCTAACTAGCTTGAGGATTTCAAAATAATATTAGAAATTTTAGACCATAACTGATGGAATGTAGTCAGAACTTTTTGAGAAAATGATTTTAAAGAGACAATAGGTTTCGTCAAGAAAGATAAGTTAATCTCAACAGCTAGGGCCATGAGAGACCTCCATCGAGTAAGTTTCGTACAAACAAGTCCCGACAAAACTAAAAGTGTTTTCCTGGAACGGGTGTATCGGCGCCATCTCTTTGGAAAGGGAACAGGCTCTGATCCAGACATTCATATAGATCCCTGTTCGCTTCAAACCTGTTCGATTTCCTCCCTTAAAACCACCCTCATAACGGGAGAATCACAAATCTCTTTCATTTTGAAGAAGAATACTGGTTCAGTTTTTGTTCATTGAAAAATGTAAGTTGTAGATGGAATTACTATAGTATATTCGGCATAGGATATACAGGAGGCAGTTTTGAAAAAGTTGTGGATTTGTGTTCTTATCAATCAATGAGCTTTTAATCGAAAGAAAACTCTACAAAAATTTGTAAGTACATATTTTGTAATTCCAGACATTAATAATTTATTTTTGAAGTCTTATTACATCTATAGAGAAATAATATCTAATTGTTATTTGTTTCGTTCACATATGTAATTATCTGCAAAATCTCATAACAAAAACAAACAGGATACCTACTTTAGTTCATCCACGATTGGTTGAATTTTTTCATCGGTTAGGTGATCATTTTTTATTTTATTTTCAGTCCGATTTAAGTATAGCAATTACGCAACGTATTCAATACCTATATTTCTTCGGTAGAAACTGTCAGTCTGAATTTTAGTTTATCATCTCCAATAATCTATCAAAATCCAGCTATAGTTAACTTTGAAATTTTCACAGTTAAACGTCAAGAGAAATCTGTTCATTCGCTTTCAAGATTCCTTGATATTCTACTAGAGGGTATTCTTCATGAAATTTCTTTGATTCACCTTTTTCAACTGAAAAATTGAAGAGCGAAGAAGTAAAAATCCCATAAAAAATTTTCTACTGCACAAGTAGGGAACAACTCAACCACTTAGGTTGACTTGTACCGGAATATTGAATTGTTCATTTGGGCATTTTGGCATTGAGTGATCACCACCCCAACCACACTTCTCCGTCTTAATCTCCCAACTATTTGAAGCCGTCAGCGGAACATGCATATTGAAATATGATGTTTTTTCATGAGGCCTCAAGACAGCATGGGGAAGGTTATTTGCATATCCCATCGCTCTTCAGATGTCATCAAAATCGAATTTTGGCAGTGTTGCTACCGACTAATGGGATAGGGAATTATTAGTCAATTTGGTCGGGAGTATGACTAACACTTTGGGATTTGGGATGAGCCTCAAACAGAGGAACGGGATATCATGATCTAGAATTTCCGAATTTGAGGAAGACGTATGCCGCCGATCGATAACGCTGTGCGTTATGTGGAAATTCATTGAATGATTGAATCCGGTTCCCGATAGAGGAAATGGATATCAAGATGAAATTTGGTACGAAATAGATTATAATCTGACAAGGCTCCGCCCACCTCTTGGTTGAAATCCATTTATATTGAGGAGTTGGAAATTGAGTAGTCAGATGTATAAAAATCTAAAATTGCCAGATTATTGAGGCTGGATTCATGAAATTTTAAATACAGGATGGGCTTTTTAAAACGAAACAGACGAGACAACCACCTTAATTGAAGAAAGTAATTACCAATAATAATTATTTCGTTATCTAATGTTGACAATTAACGGTTACCATCGTAACCACAGGATGAATTAGTCAAATAATTGATGATTTCACATAGCATGGTTAGCGGAATGACTGGTACTGTACGAAATTCAAAATTAAATATCTCGAAAATGAATGCAACAAATGATAAGAAAATTGATAGGCTGAATTCATGATAAAAAGGTGAGGTATCACTCACCCTATCTTTCCTATTCAAAATTTAGGGGTTGTTGTTCTAACACTAAGGGTTGAAGCGATATAGTTGTGAATTTAACCTCAAAAGTTGTCCCCCTCGAAACAAAAATCGAAGTGTCCGAGCATTTTTTCGAAATAAATTTATTCCGCACGTTATCTCGTCTGTTTCGTTTTAAAAAGCCTACCCTGTATATGTAACATATGAATCAACAGGACATTTTCTTCCGAATGAGTTCATTTCAATTACGGACAAATTCAATTAGGAATTCATTTCAATTAGGAACAAAATTTTTAAATTAATGTGTTTTAAATGAAAAACAATGAAGGGAAGAAAAATTTTATGCGAACAAAAACATAGTTATTTCAGCCAAAAACATTTTCTCACGAAATTTTCACAATATGAAGCTTTGAATGGAAATGTCAGATCTGTATTCCTGCTTGAAACTTAGATTTACCAAATCTGATGTCGTAACGCCTTCAACTTCAAGAACAAGAAGATTAACAGGCATTGAATTTTTGAACGTATCAGCATATTATGTGCCAGTAAGATAATTTTCTATGATAGCAAAAATAATTGGAATAGTTTGGCCGATATAATTTATCCGTTCAACCCTTTACAATCCAGCAAAAATTAATATATACAGGGTGTTTAGAAAGGTAAGGCATTTTTTTGACAGAATGTACAACTCATCAAAATAAGTCGTTTCACCAAAAATTGTCAGAATAAAATGTCCAAGATGGCTGAGATACAACCTCTAGAATTTCGACAAAATTTCATTGAATTTCAAGTACGAGACTGTGGAAGGTGATTCCGGCATCGCAAAAACGAAACAAAACATAAACATATGGCTGGACAATGAATGGTTCAGTACCAAGTTCATCGGATTAGATGCATCAGGTCTCTTTTCAGAGAATCATGATTGTTGTATCGTGCAATTTAGGGTAAAAAAAAAGTAGAAAAACGAGGCAGTTTCTTGAAAATGCTTATGTGAGTTTATTGAAAAAGTGCTATGATGTTTCCCCATTTCATCCCATTTTCAAGACGATTGTTGAAATGTTCGAACAAGAGGATTGTGATGCCCATTGTGAAAAAATTCGTGACTAATTTAAACGAACTTTATTCGTGAGATTTTGAAGTATTATTCTATTTTTTACGCTTGTGTCCTAAGTCTGTTCTGTCAGTTGGTATCGAAATGAGCCATTCCATAAAATCGTATAAGTTACTGAAAAATAATGACAACAATTCGGAAATCCTGAGTTTCCATTTTCATTACCACGTAAATATCGAACGAGCCAATATCCTTAACGAAACCACATGGTCGAATCAGGAGATAATTTTTTTTCACTGCTTTGCGATAATTTTTCAGCTACCAAACGGTCTAGGGTCGTATTAGGATCTATTTCAGTAATCAGTTTCAATTTTCTTTCAACTTTGTCATTTTGAAAGTTTTGAATAGGTGATTTTTGGTGAAGCGCTTCATGTTGACCAGTTCAACCTTCAGTTGAAAAAGAAGCACTTCAAATACACCCTGTATATATCAAAACAAATCTCTTGTTCTTCTTGCCCAAATGATTAATGAGGAAACTTCGAAATCAGTTTATGGAAACGTTCATTATGTTCATCGCATTTGTTCGAATTATTTAATTTGCCAAAGTTAATTTTTCATTTAGAGAAAAATTTAGGTATCTCTCGTAAAATATTTTTTCCCCATATAGTTTGATCCCAGTCCGTCCCTGTACGTGAAAATTCGTGACCAGCCTGCGTTTGAATTCGTACATTTTTTACCCCCTTTCATTCCGACTGTCTAATGGAATTTTTCTACTTGGATGGAGTTAGTTATTCACTTTCCGTGCAAAAGTTGATAACGAATTTTTTAATGGAATTGCGAAAACCTCGGCGTATTTGTGTAGGTAACTCCATCGAGCTGAAAAGTATGGCCGACAAAAAAAATGATCTGCCCCTAGGCGCTTCTGCTTATTTACTGCTGTTCGGTCCAACAAATTCAATGTATGCCATTCGCTATGTGGTAAAAGGTCAATGAGGTGAAACTGAATCATGCTCACACATTTTATATTTTCGACGAACATGATTGAAGGCAGATTCGGCTGGAATGAATGAACGCCAACATTTGCACAAAGGGGAGATAACATTCGTAATCCATATTGAGAGTTTCGAAATCATATGTACCTATACATCATTCACTTTTATTTCAGCACTCGGTTGGCCGTGAAATAATCGTCTTAAGTTTTTTTAACTAGAATGGAGTAAGATTGGCACTCATGAAATGTCGTTAATGCCATAACGCCGTTGCCACAACTAATATCAATTAATATTATAATACAAAAATGCCGAGTGATTGATCAAGAGAGAAGACGCAGTTTAATGAAGTGCTATTTAGAATTCAGATCCTCTCATTCAAATAGTAGGTAACCCTGATATTCTAATATCTACAATATATCACACGGTAGCGAACATATTCAATATAAGTGAATTTATATAATGTTTCATCTTAATCTAAACGACTTATGTATTTCAGCTGAATGTTTCCACAATCCAAAAGATTGTGAATGAAGAGGATGAGAAAGAATTCCTTTTATTACCCAACAAAACGGTGGCATTTGAGAATTTTATTTAAGGGTGAACGAATGCGAAGAGTAACTAAGGTATTTTCGATTAATTATTGAGCACTGAGGCTTGCAAGTGGGGCTAAGCATTTGAGGGTTAAAGTTCAACCCAACCAAGCCTAAAGTGATTCCATTTACCTCGAAAAGGAAACCTACAGCTTTAACTTCCATACCTCTTAGTGAAGACATCATAAAAGTGTAGTCTGAAGTTGAATATTTGGAAATAAACCTTGATAGCATGCATCCCAACTAACGCACTAAAAATGATTACATATCTCACAATGCATCTTGTGACATATAGATTAACTGAGATGAGGCCATTCTAAGAATATCAAGGTAAACGGGTGATCAGAGATTTGGGTGCAGAAAGCCCGGATCTCTATGACTAAGTTCATCCTACATTTTTCTTCATCATCAAGCACTTTATCAGAATGGGTCTAGCAGAAACTTGCGAGTGCAGATTCTGTTGGCAGGAGGAAGAAACTCCAGATCACCAGGTGGCTTAATGCGTTGCTATCACAAACCAACAAGAAGAACTTGTAGGAGCGAGGAAGTAATCTCCTACTACAGTAGGAATGAACTACACTTCATGAGACTTCTGGAAATGAGTGTCGAGGAGAAATAGCAGCTAAAGCATCTCTGATGGGGGCCTCAATAGATCTCATGATGGCAGTTGATATCTGCATTTAAGAGTTTTTGCAAGATGCAAATTTGTCCCTTGAAACTCCATTCTCTGAAACCTTGGGGCGTTTGGTAAATGAAAAAGAGTCTTGGTCCTATGCTCTAACACAACAGTTTTCATTAAAAACTACCGAAATATTTTTGTGGTGTTTTGGTGGTGGTAGGTCAGTTCAATGCAAACAAAAGAATATAAAATTCTTTTTGGAAGACTGTAAGCCTTACAAAATATGTTTCGTTTTCTCAATTTTATCAACGAGAACGTGTAATCCGAGAGCTGGAGACGAATATCGGCAAGAGTTTTGTAATGGCTCATAATTGAATATGATTTAGTATTGAGGGTGAACATTACTCAGCACCCACTCTCAAAGTTAGGTGTTGGAACTTCTAGCAGCGACGCGCTTTGATGTGTACTTATATAGAATTACAAAATACTCTACAAGTATTTTGTAATGATTGAAAATAGTCACTCAGCTAGTTTATAGAACAGGAAATTTGAGAAAGTGGTCAGACCTCATTTTAGAAAAAAGCGGTGGGTCAGGACTCCACATAAGTTGCTCCTATAACGATGTCGTTTCAAGAGATTTGAAATGGCTGAAAATGCGTGTGTTGCTCAAATATTATATCATGTTTTATTTGAGAATAAAATAGTCAGACCATATATCAATAGAACAGAGGCAATCAGCAGTCAACCAAAGTACGGATATTGTAATTTAACATAAATCAAAGAGCGTCGTTGCCAGATGTTCCACTACCTGACCTTGAGAGTGGGTGCTGACTCATGTACACCACCAGAACTAACTCATATTTAATTATTGACCATTAAAAAACATTGCTCTCGGGCTAGTGAGCAATGTTTCCATTTTGGATACCCCACATCTTGGAAGAGGTGCATATTTCTCAGATTCTGTACAAATACTGGATCCGTTTGTGATCTGCAATCTGAAGGAAATAATGTTGAGGGGGAATCTCTAACAAGATCTTTTTTCCCATCAGTTTTGCCAGCCCCGCAACCCAGTCATATTTCAAAGAGACTGCTTAAATTAGAGACCAAACCTTTCGCTATACACTCTGCAAATACCGCCACGCCGAGAGCGTAAACAGAAAGAAAAAACTCTTTCGTCGAAACATCCACGGTGGAAATTCCATGTACAGAACCAATTTAACTGCGAGAACGTCTTCAAAAGACACTCGGCCTCGTCAAGCGGAAAAGCAATTGATTTCGACGTAGACCGTCAGTTCAAACGGCGTGAAGTTGAGGTCTTTTCTTTGTGAAAGACAGGCCGAAGTAGAAACGCAACTAATTACCAACTTCCAAAAGTATCGGAACGAAATGAAGTCGTCCCCGGGATTCTTGACAATGAAGAGAGGAACCTCGAGTTATTGTGGAATTGAGGTGCTGATCTCGTTTCGGCGTTCGAGGAAGGTGTGGCGGGTAATAGTAATTGCTAACGCGTTGCAGAAGCTTGAAGTTTCGAGATTAACGGCAGATTCAACACGGGGTTTCATTATTTCTCATAACCCTCGTAAGGTAACGAAGAAGCTGAATTTGATTCTTTACGTAAGGGGTGAAATGCTAACGTAGGAATGAGTAGAAGGACTACGAAATAGTTTTATTATTTCGAATTTCGAGATCCAAGTATCTACACCTTTTCCAAGTGTATTTCAGAAATCGTCAACTGTATTTCAGATTAGTCAATTGGATTTCAGAAAGCGTCAATTGTATTTCAGATTAGTCAATTGAATTTCAGAAATCGTCAATTGTAATTCAGATTGAAGTATATGTATTTCAGAAACGGTCATTTATGATTCAGAAAGTACATAGAGATGTAAAAAAGGATGACTTATGTAGTGGTCAGGTGATTTTGAGAAAAAGTCACTAAAGTCAGATTAAGTCACGATCACCTAAGTTTTCAATTTTCAATAATGAATTTGAAAGACCACTGTGCAATATGTCTTATTCCCATGTTGAGAAAAGCAGTTATAAAATTGCATCCGTGCCAACATTATTTGCACCAAAAGTGTTTTCTACCGATCAATACAACTTGCCCTATTTGCCGTGCATCAGTGATAAATTTTGATAATATCCAAAGGAGAAATTATAAAAAAAAAACACGAGAAGACCGTCAAAGAATTGTAAATTGTGCTAATAAAGGCGAAGACTGGGTGAGTTTAACGAAAACATTGGGCGTGGAATACAAGACGGCATATCATTGGACGCGTTGACATGAGGAAAAATGGTGGAATAAAACCTACAACACTCACTGAGGAAGAAATTAACACAATCATTCTATGGATAGAGGAAGATTCTTCCATAACCCTCAAACAAATGAAAACCAAAATAATGCAACATTTTCAAAAAGATGTTTGTACATCAACAATCGGCAATTATTTAGAGGGAAAGTTTTTCACTCTCAAACAATTTCATTATGAGGTGACAAACATGAATGTAATAGAAAATAAGAGGAGACGGGCTGAATATGTACAGTCTTTGAATTCATATATCGGGCAAGGAAAACAAGTTGTGTGGATGGACGAAACCAATTTAAATTTGTTCTGTAGAAGATCAAGAGGACGGTCCCGAGCTGGTACAAGAGCGATTCAATATCTTCCAGCGTCAAGGGGCCCAAATGTCCATTTGATTGGGGCAATGTCTGCTGCTGGTATAGTTGCCATGGAGAAACGTAGAGGTTCATTCACTGCGGACTCAGCAAATGAATGGGTGGTGACTTTATTGCAGCAGTGGCAAGATATGGGAAACCACTTAGAAGATTTAGTTATCGTCTGTGATAATGCTCCATGCCATTCGAGATTGGAGACTGTAGTCAACCCTACACCAGCAATACTGCTGCCACTGAGCCCTTATTCTCCTATGCTGAACCCCATTGAAATTGTATGGTCGAAGATCAAGACCTATGTAAAAACACACCTAAGAATTCCCAACTGTGTGCCACCGAGAGTTCTTGAACAAAGACTCATATATCTAGAAAATATAATTGACCAGGCTAAGGAAACAATCGTTGGAGGTGATTGTGCTCGAGCAGCGCAGCATAGCACTGCCTTTCATGCAGCTGCTATTGCCATGGAAGATATGCCTGTAGGAAGTTAGATATTTTTATGTAGTTAAGAGTTATTCGTTTTATTGTTTGACTGTTTCACCATTTCCAAGTGTTATTGAGAATTAATAAAGATTATACAGGGTTTTTCATGAGTCGTTGGCCATAGTAAATGCAGGTCATCCAGGCCTTTCAGAAAAGTTGCTAGTCTTGTATCCTCATAGAATGGAAATCTAGGTCCTGAACAAGTTATCATGCACTATTTCTTTCTCTCCGTACATTTCTTCCAATTCCAAATACAAATTACTCTCGTTCACGTGGAGATCACGTATAAAATGTGAGAATTGGAGATTGTCTGCATTAGAATTATTAGCGGATAAGCACAGCTGTATACTCAAAAACCCACCAAAATTAAAAAAAAAACACCTGTATTGAAAAACCATATTTCTTTTTTTAAGTTTCAACACCCTGTATCTCATGAGAAATGCAGCAGAGACCAATAGTACATAGGAACTCTGTCTGTTCCATGAAATCGTCTGAGCAATAAGAACCCGAATTTACGGAACCTTATTCTGAAACACGACGGGCTGTCTTAGTTAACTCCCCCCATAATATATGAGTCTTATGTTTGGTAGAGGTACTCTGCAGGGTCCAAGGTATCTCCCATTATATTAAACTAAAACGCTCGAGCCACTCCCGAATTTCCCTCTACACTCCCCAACTATGACCGGAAAGCCACTCTACATAATCACTATCCCAAGCGCATCATGACAAGTCTTCATACAAAAAGAATAATATTCACATTATATTTGTGTAGCTACATATGTACAAAATTATTCAATTTCTACAATTGTAGCCATTCGCATTTTGATACCGAATTAAGTTGGACTTGTACATAGTTACAGGTAGATCACTTGTAACTTGTACATATGTATGTATGTCGAGATGTATGTAGACTTGTTACACTTGTATGGTTTGTGTTATAGGCCCCAGTTGTAATTCAGATTAAATGATTTGTAATTCAGAAAGTACGGATATAATTCAAATTACATAGAAATGTGAAAAAGTGTGAGTTGAAAAAGAGAAATTTTTTTCAGAACGTTGGCAAGCTTTCAATGAAGATTTGAAAAAAGAGATACTTTTTGTCCAAATTCCCGCAATCACTGTTAAAACACTGAACTCATGGAATCGGATGTCAATGATACTGAATTCACGCGTTACGCGAGCAGCTGAAGAAGGCCTATACTGTTGCGTTATTTCTCTTTTCAATAATTGTATTTATGATTGAATGTAGGAACTGCTTTAATCTCATTATTCGTTCGTTTCTTCGTTCAATTTGTGAAGATTACCATCAATGACTACCAGGAGCAATCCCTCCATGCTCCATGACTCATTCACGAAATCACGAACCCCTAAAATGTCTTCCAAAAAAAGATCTAACGGTTTTTCAAAGAACTTCAGTAATATTTTTTACATTACATTAAACCGAATTTCCAAATATCACAGTTATCTCACTTTCAGTCTGATCTCAGGATTCAAGAGGATAAACCGTATTTCCAATAACCATTTCTGTAACCTATATGAAATGTGTGTAATTTCGAATTAGAATTTCCGAAATACAATTGACGATTTCTGAAATTAAATTGACTGATCTGAATTACAAGTGATGTTTTCTGAAATGCAATTGATATTTTCTGAAATTCAATTGACTAATCTGAAATACAATTGACGCTTTCTGAAATTGAATTGACTAATCTGAAATACAATTGACACTTTCTGAAATCGAATTGACTAATCTGAAATACAATTGACGCTTTCTGAAATCGAATTGACTAATCTGAAATACAATTGACGATTTCTGAAATAAAATTGACGATTTCTGAAATACATTTGGAAATGGTGTAGATCAGAGGTTCTCAACCTTTTCTTGGCCAGGGACCTCTTTTATATCATTCTTATCAGCAAGGACCACTTATAATAAACCTGTAATAAATCTGAAAATTTTATGGAGCTCGATGCAGCCGTTCGGTCTAGACCATTATTTACTTGATTCCATCTTTTTGGAAATTTTTCAATAGTCACTTTTCGAGTCGATTATCTTTCAATAAAAATAACCGCAGAAGGAAATGTGATAAATATTCTGAAA
Source organism: Coccinella septempunctata (assembly GCF_907165205.1). Classification (NCBI taxonomy): domain Eukaryota; kingdom Metazoa; phylum Arthropoda; class Insecta; order Coleoptera; family Coccinellidae; genus Coccinella; species Coccinella septempunctata. The sequence goes on from NC_058196.1 coordinate 23,749,888, forward strand.
GAGCAACTTTTCTAGTAATAAATCTGAAAATTTTATGGAGCTCGATGCAACCGTTCGTTCTTGACGATCATTTATAATAATTGATTCCATCCTTTTGGAAATTTTTCGATAGTCACTTTTCGAATCGATTATCTTTCAATAACTATAACCGTAGATGGAAATGTGATACATATTCTGAAAGAGCAACTCTTCTGTAATAAATATGAAAATTTTATGGAGCTCGATGCAGCCGTTCAGTCTTGACGATTATTAAATTGATGTAGAGTGACATATTGTTTCCAATTGAGGTTTAGCTCACCCTCTATTACCTACGGAGAATTTAGGGCTGATAGCCCCTACACCTAAAATTGAGGAGATTTCGGCTTACAATTTTGCTCAAAATATGTCCCCATCCCTTTAAAAATTGACCTGGCAAGTTTTCAAAATGTCACCTCCTGTAACTACTTCAAGGAATCGATAAAAATTCGCAAACCATATAGTATTCACGTAGAGGGACAAGTGATATTTCAATAGGGATTACTCCTTCTGACGAAAATGATGTATTTTTTGTGAAATATCTTTGAAACGTCACATTTTGAAATAACCATTTCAACCGTTTCCCAAAAAAAATTATTTCAAGCACTTAAAAATGAAAAATAAAAATAAGAATGGGTATTTAAAGTTTAAAGCGTTTTGTGAGAATTGCACAAGCTAGCAACATCGACTGAAATATGCCTTGATAATAAAGGACAACAAATGCATTATCTTGATGAGATAGACAAAGATGGCTGTCTATGAAGTCTGCGACGAACGAGGAAAGTCGTAAAATTTTATGGGATTTTTATGGCCGGTTGCAGTTGAAGCTCGCCAGTATGTACGCGCCTGTAGATCAACAGCTGCTATTTTATAAACAAGCTGATGGGACATTGTTCTTTTCATTGTCTTGTATGCGCTGTTGCCAAATCGTAAACTTGAAACCAAGCGATTTAAATTTCAAAACCCCATATTTGAAGGATGATTTTGAATAGTTTCCGCGGTGAATTTGAAAAAATCATGAATGAAACTCATAATTATTCAGTTTGAACTTGCATATGCAGTGATAACCCAAATCGAGGAGAATTCCCCATTGGAAGTATTATGTAGAGGGACATATTGTTTCCAACTGAGGTTTAGCTCACCCTCTATTCCCTATGATGAATTTAGGGCTGATAGCCCCTACACCTAGAATTAAGGAGATTTCGGCTTACAATTTTGCTCAAAATATGTCCCCCTCCCATCAAAAATTGAAGTCATAACTTCACATTTTCGCACTTTACAGTATGGAATGTGTCAAATTTCCATGGCTAACTGAGTGCTTTTATATAAGTGAACGGAGTATATGCGTAGGTTGCCTGTTGAATTTTTCAAAATTATTTATCGAATCGAAGTGTGAAAGTTGAAGCTGAGCGAGATAGAAGGTGCGCATAACGTTCCCCGATACATAAAAAAAATTCCTTACACATTATCCGTCCTAGTTTGGTGTTCGTTGGCTCCGTTACAGCCGGAAACTGAGGAACACGAACGTGAAATTATGGAAATCCAATACTGGGGATGGCGGTTATTGTTTTACGAAGGATTATTTATGGGACTTGAGAGGTTGTCGAGGCAATATGAAACCGCCAGCACGACACTCGAGAAATATCTCCAGCCTGTTCCATGGCCTGTTTCGTCCTGGTTTTCGTCGTATCAGGAATGATTAGTTAAGGCTCTTTCGCTCCACTGTTTAATAAAGATGAGGCAAGTATTGCCGGTGCACTGCATTATGATAAAAAGTCGGGTTATGGTGGAGCGGAATCTATTGCATGGAGGAGCTTCGGTTATTGAGGGTCGACTCGGAGCAGATTTATTGGAAGTTATGGAGGAAGAGAGGTTCAAGTTAAATTTCATCAAAATTTTCCGAGTTCGGTTGAGATTGTGGATTTTTGAAGGTAGATAACTGTTAGAAGTAAGCTCCGCCTGAATACCGATGGACGAACACCAACCATACACCTTAATGTATAGATGGTCATGAAGGATTTATATTTATATTGTTGCAAAGACATTTTATCGTCACGAATTTCACTAAATTTCAGCATATGGGGACTTACTTGCCCTTTATTCTTTCTGTATTAATTCTGCAGTCTGTATCTGTGATTCATTCTGTAGTTCTCTTAGTATAATTGGGCTACTGGATGGTGTGAAAGCCCTTGGGGAGTCGAAGAACCAAAAACGAGAAAGGAGACTTCTCACCCTACTCTGATTAAGCTGCTTGATGGTTGGCAAGCCTTTGAGGAGCCGAAAACAGAGCGGGAAACCGAGATAGTGGGCATTTATTGCTCACCCTCAATACTCAATCATCAGTCCCAGTCGTGGTTTTATAATCATCTACCTATATAGCATTAAATGTTTTTTATTTTTGAGATTCTGTGGATCGGTTCCTTTTCCCAATCTTCCTTCTAAATTTGCATTGTAATAAATTTTCCTCGATGCTGATTTTCATTATCATCTCGTCACATGACTCTCATTACAGAGCCAGGTTCTTTGTTTTTCAATTCTCTCATTATGTGTACCTTCCTTAGATATTTATAAAAAGGACTGATCTGTCCTTGATTGGATTTCTAGGTGTGTTGATGGCAAAGATTCAGAGTGCCCGTGTTCTGCGTTTCCATCCATTGGAATGAATTTTTCCTACCATACTCTTCCTCCCAATGTCTCAAACGTTAAAAAGTGAACCCTCATATTGGATACATACTGCAGTACAGTACGGACCTAAGGGTTGGAACGAGACGCCTGATTACTATTCATTATTCCCCAACTTTGCCCTCCAACGAAAGTGATTCATGTAGAAAGAATAACTTCTCTGCGGAAAATCGTCACACTCCAAGACACTTGGAGGAAACCGACGATACATCTCCTTCCATATCGCAGGAAGCGATATACGGAAAACATTGGGGGGAAATTGGGATCATTTACAGAAGAAACATTCTGACAAAGTTTATACATAACAAAACAAACACTGAGCGGAAGTAGGTGTGGGAGGTATGAGATGCCATGAAGTTTGCAGGGACGTAGCGAATGAAGAACAGAATGGAGAGATTGGACTGGAAGGAAAAGCTTCCTCCTTGCAATAAAGAAATTCATAGGCTTTTTTCTCTGACGTGAGCTCATTCGAATATACCCATGAGAAAATTAATGAATTTGAGCTGCAACTTCATCTAATATAATTGAAAGTGTGGGTTCATGCCAGACATCACGATAATTGTACTACATCTCACTTGTCTGTTTCTTCCATTTTTGATAAGGTACCAATGAAAACTTCTGATTTGTCATGGAAGGTCAGAATGAACCTCTTGAAGGAGCGATGAAGTAACCCTTATGAAGTTATCCCTGATACTTAGTTCACTAGGACTGCGGAACTGAAGGAAAATCTATATATAGATAATGTAGTGTCGAGAAAAGCTCTGATGTGGGACAAAATAGATCTTAATTTCGCAGTGCGTTGCTATTCCCTCAAAATCTACAATCTACCAAAACATAAATTCTAGGATTTGGATCAGAATACTGAATGATTACCCAACTCTAATAACCATTCTACTGCTGATCTATGGATGCTACTTAGCCACAACAACTGGAGGATGTACGACGATGTATTGATATCTAGTTAGCCTCGACCAGTTCCATGCATAAAAAAAATATTGCGTTACCATAGCAACGAACAATAATTCATTAGAAGTGTCAGTGTGAAGTTTGGATCAAAAAACTAGACCAGAGTTACACAATAAATTAAAAGAAAGAAGATGTCCACCGAAATATAAAAATTGGAGTATCGAGCCATCATCAAGTACCTGTATTTAAAAGGGTTAAGAGGTTAGCAGATTTACGAACATATGCTTAATATCCTTGGTGATCAATGTCCTTGGTATGCGACCGTCAAAAATTGGACTGCAATCTTCAAAAGAGGTAAATTTTTCATTGAAGATGATGACCGATCGGGAAGGCCAGTTTTTTTGTCAGTCCCCGAAAATATCGATGCAGTTCATGACATGCTTTTATCAGACCGTCGAACTGGGCTTATACGGATCTCTGAAGCACTGAATATTTCATACGAACGCGTTCACCATATAGTTCACGTCAATTTGGACATGAGAATAATTGCTGCAAAATGAATCCCCAAATGTTTGAATGTGGACCAAAAGCGTGCAAGGGTGGAAACATCGTGTTCGATCTGTGCTCGATTTGAAAACGATGTAGACTTCTTATTCCGAATTGTTACTATGGATGAGACTCGGGTATATTTCTACGATCCAGAAACAAAGCAACAATCGATGGAATGGAGACACTCTGGTTCTCCAAGACCTAAGTCCAGAAATCTGCTGGAAAAATTCTTGCTTCAGTTTTTTGCTATTGCCATAGAGTAATCATGATTGATTTAATGGATAAGGTAGAAGAATAATCGGAGATTACTATTTGATATTACTGACCACCTCACGGGAAAAAATTCAAGAGAAAATACGCGGAAAGCTATCCAGGGGTGTTTTGTTTTTGCAACACAACGCCTCTGCACACAAATCTCATGTTGCCATGAAAAAAAAAACCTGATTTAGGGTTTGAATTACTAGAACACTCCTTCCGACTATCATCTCTTTCCTCAACTGAAAAACTGTTTAAAAGGTCGTAAATTTTCTTCTAACAAGGAGGTAATAAAAGATGTGGAGGTCTGGTTTGCAGAGCAAGAAGAAACATTTTTTTTGAAAGGGCTAGAGACGTTGCAGGTTTGCTGTAATAAATGTATCCAATTGAGAGGAGAATATATTGAGTAATAAAATATTTTGACATTGAAATTTTGTTTGGTTCTATAGTAGGCTAAGAATTTTTCAATTTATCCTGGTATTTCTATCGGAACAACATTAATATCGACTAAATTCACCCTAAGTTTCACTTTTCTCCAATTGCAGTTTCGCGGAACTGCCATCTTAGTTCCCTAAATTTCATTCAATAAATTCGTCATTTCATAGGAATTACACATCAATTTCCAACTTCTATTAGCGTGCAAATTGCGAAGCAAGCAGTCTCCACATGCTGTTGTAGGTACAGAACAAGTTTGGGAGTAATTAAGTTGATGAGAGAAGTTGGAAATGATGACAAATATTGTGTACGACGCAACAAACTTGTCAAACGACGTTGAACAACAATTGACGTCATGTGAGTTGAAGGGATCTGAATTTATCTGTTGAATAATTTTTGGGGTGGCTCAACTCCAGTTGCATTCACCTGAGTTTGGTGAATTTCTTTGGTTATTTAAATTCCTTTTTGAAATGGAGATGACTAGACCAAGGACTGAGACTGTGAAATTATCACGAAAGTTTGGAACAACATACAAACACATCTCGTGGTCGAAAACTGTGTCAGAAAATTCGTACAACTATTTATTAGAAAATAGGAGGCGAAAAATTCCCCGAACGCAATTTAAGCCCCAACTATTTCCCGGTTATAATATCGAACGACTGCAAGCAGCTTCTTTCTCAACTTTTCAACCCAGGGAACATTATGGAGTTATGAAGAGTGTTCAAGTTCTTGAAAGCGACAGTCGAAGTAATATTTCAAATATCGGAGCGGTCCGGAGTTTGGTTTAAGGGTGCAGCTGTTACTCCGCATAGAAAGGAAACGTTTTTTTATTGTGATCCAAGTTTTTATTGAACCCCGGGAAAATTGCGTTATTGAAAAGGCGACTTGATTCCGGTTTTTCGGGCAGGGTCTGGTGGCGATAGAAATTCTAACTGCGATTCTGGAGAAATAACACACATTTCCGTTTAGTGTTCTGGTTTCGACAAACTTGCCGGAGTAGCATTAAGCAGATCACTTTCGGGAAGTTTGTTCTAGGAAAATAAACAAGAATTGATCTCCCCGGGGCTTTAGTTAGAATCACGAGGTTCTGAAGTGCGAAGCTTTTGGTGCAGATAGATTCGTAGGTATTCATGATAAATTGGAGTTTTATATGAACGCTTTTTTTTTAAATGATATAAGCGACAATGAACGATATTTCAATTTCCAGAATATGCTCGTCTTACAGCGATAGCTCAAATTATGAGCTGCTGCAGTAGCATACTGGCTGAGTCTTTGACTCGTACAAATATTTCCACTGTAGATTCTTGAGTTCATAAGAAAAACCTTTTCCTATACTATTTTTTCCGATACGGCCTTGGTAAAAAGATTTTGCCATTTTAAATATTCTCAATGAGCTGTGCCGCCCCTGGGAAAACCTTCAGAATAACTAGTGAAATCTGTGAGACTACACATCTGTGGATCTTTTAGACAGAGTTGTATTTAGCCAAAGTACCTATACAATTTTTCAAATTTCACAAATCTTTTCTATAGCATAGACGAATACATGAGAGATTGTATGGTGTAGGCTTTTGTTCTATATTTTTCTTTATTGTTGATTTCTTATAGGTAGAGTCATTCGGGGCAATTTTGCCATGTCGGGCGCACTTTTGCCTTTCAAGCCATACCCTGTTTCAAATGTTGAAGCTAGGAAAATTAAAACATATTCATAAGATAGAGAATTTTCTAACCTATAAAAAAACATCAAAAGGCAAACAAACAAGAACGTTTTCTTTCCGCAAAAAAAAAATTTATAGCGAAAGTCGGAGTGCGTTCACATGCCCCGTATTGCGGGTAAGTGTGCGCACCCTCACGGGGTAAATGAACGCAGTGCTTAGTGAACCACACAATCAAAACAAATTACAAAATAATGTCATCAAAATGTTACAATATTAGAGAAATGCTGTTTATTGTCAATACAGAAGCGCCTTTTTATAAGCACTGCATTATTGTTCGTGCCACAATTCCTGGTGAACACAACACTTGATACATTCCCCTGTTGGTGGCTCTTCATATTTTTCTGAACAAATAGGACAATATTGATCGAGTCTTAACCAAGAGAATCAACAATGTCATAATTTATTCCTCACTGAACTAATGCCCATATAATGAATCTATGCGCACACTTACCCGCGCACACTTTCCCCAGTAAGCCAAAATTTGAATTGACGTTCTTATAGAGTTGAGCAGCTAAGAGAACCTAAAATTTTTCATTATACATTTAGATGAATATGCGCATGATCGAATAAAATATTGTTTAACACTGTCGGACTCGGAACTTGGACATGGCAGAATTAGCAGAGATGCTAAAAATTAACAAGAAAACTAGTGAATTTGATTTATTGCAAATAAAAAGTTAACGAAACGTCGCACGGCGCACTTCTATAAAAAACTAATTTGGGGATTCTGGGCCCTTGCTTCACCCAAATGAACCCTTTGCTTTAATACATTGCATAGTCAAGATATACTCACTGCGCACACTTACCCACTGCGCTCAGTTACCCCGAATGACTCTATGTGTTTTATTTCAACGTTGCATTGTTGACAAATTGTTTTCGACGGATTTATCATGTAAGTGAGGACTATATTTTGTTTGTGCAATTCATCATTCATCACTTCGTGGCAACGTACATTTTGACTTTTCCTACACATTTTATATGTCTAAAAGGACTAATAAAGATTATTGTTATTAGATATTATACTATTATTTAAAATTTTTGAACATCGTATTACTATAAAACTGCGGTACCTATAAGAGAAAAACTATGAAGGATACTTTTATTTTACAAAACGTTCAAATATTCAACAGATAGCGTCTATCTTAGTTTCAAGAGTTGTATTTTTTTATTTTTGGTACTTTTATGGTACGCAGAGGTCATAATGAGAACACTGGAAGACGTGGGTAATATTTCGTATTGAAAAAGTATTTATCGTTCAAATGAAAATCTATATTCCGAAGTTCCTTTCATTTCATAAAACCGTTTGTGAGATTGAGCTAAAATAACATTTTTCATGGTTTCTCAACAGCCTGTATTTTTTAAACCGAGCCGATTCGAAAAAAATGGTATTAAAAGAAGTGTTTCTTTTGACCTGAAGAATCTACTGTTGAAATATTTATACGAGTCGATGACTCACGCTGCTTATTTCTGTTTCTAGTTCAATTATTTATTCTTAGCAAGTATCGGCCACATCAATTCAATATCAAAACTTTAATTACGTCGGAAAATCAACCTCTCACTGTCTTGATCACGAAAAAATTGGGTCAAAGCTAGCTCCTATCAGCTCCCATGTACCTCGGAAGTTAGAGGTTAAAGTATTCACGTCCAGACTAAGAGTCATAATTCGATGAGTTCTTCCAAACTCTTCCTATCGTTGAAACCATTTTCGGATAGAACACCACTTGTTCCTAGGGGTAAACAAACGCTTATAACAAGAAATATTCCCCCTTTCAAATGGAAATATTTTTCTCTGGTTCGCTCAATCCTACCCAACCCGATGTTTATCCACCGCAACCGAATGCGCAGCCAACACAGATTCCACCTGCGGGATTGACCCATCTTCAAGCTCATAAAATTGCTATTACCACATCCAGTTTTCCGTGTATGCCAGGAAGTCTAATGGGATCCAGAGGCCGTTTACTGATCCCTGGCAATGCAAGGACCGGCCAACTAGAGCAAATCGCTTTAAAATTACTTGTAGCGACAGTTGTACGGAGTTTTCGTATACTAATGAAATAACAATTGCGGAAATCCTTCCTGGCTGTCCTTTACGTGATCGATTCTGTGCCGAACAGAGGAATAGCCTATATCCTCCATTCAGATATTTCTGTTGTGATGTTCCCACAAACGAGTGAGACTTGAATTGTTGAAATATTTTACAAAATGTGGCACAAAGCTTGATTGTATATTAATTTCACCATATAACGTAAGATTAGTATTCATCATCAATAATTGTAGTATTCCATAGTTGGGTGACTAGTGTCACTTGGGTTGTACTGTGTTTTTCATGGATGATTGTATTTGAGCTCCAGAATGCTTGGTCGAAAATATTGGGATCCAGACAAAATCACGAAGATTAAAAGTGGCTTTATTCTGACTTACGAGGATATAATAGTAATAATAAAAGTTTATTGATCTTTTTAGACAAGCAAGTGCATAGGACAGGTCAAACAGGTATATTGAAAAATTATTAACCTACTATAGTACCACACAAAATTTCAATATCAAAATATTTAATTACTCAACATATTCTCCTCTTAACTGTATACATTTATTACAGCGAACCTGCAACTTCTCTAGACCTTTCAAAAAAAATCTTTCTTCTTGCTCTGGAAACCAGACCTCCACAACTTTTATTACCCCCTCGTTGGAAAAAAATTTACAACCTTTTAAACTTTTTTTCAGTTGAGGAAAGAGATGATGGTGGGATTGAGCTAAATCTGGTGAACAAGGGAGGTGTTCTAGTAATTCAAACCCTAAATCACAAATTTTTTTCATGACAACATGAGATTTGTGTGCAGGGGCTTTAACCTGCAAAAACAAAACACTTCTTGATAGCTTTCCGCGTCTTTTCTCTTTAATTTTTTCCCGTAAGCAAGAACTTTTCCAGCAGATTTTTAGACGCGAAACTTCTTAGGTCTTGGAGAATCAGAGTGTCGCCATTCCTTCGATTGTTGCCTTGTTTCTGGATCGTAGAAATGTACCCAAGTCTTATCCCTAGTAACAATTCGGTTTAAGAAGTCCACGTCGATTTTAAATCGAGCACAGATCGAACGAGATGCTTAAACCTTGGCACGCTTTTGGTCAACATTCAAATATTTGGGGATCCATTTTGCAGCAACTTTTCTCATGTCCAAATTGAGGTGAACTATATGATGAACGCGTTCGTATGAAATATTCAGTGCTTCAGATATCCTTTTTAGCCCAATTCGACGGTCTGATAAAATCATGTCATGAACTGCATCGATATTTTCGGGGACTGACCCAGAAGCTCTCCTTCCCGATCGGTCATCATCTTCAAAGGAAAATTTTCCTTTTTTGAAGCTTGCAGTCCAATTTTTCACGGTCGCATACGAATGACATTGACCACCAAGGGTGTTAAGCACATATTCGTAAATCTGCTTACCTCTTAACCCTTTTAAATACTGGTACTTGATGATGTCTCGATTCTCCAATTTTTCGATTTTCACAATTTCCGTGGGCATCTTCTTTCTTTCAATTTATTGCCTAACTCTGGTTTAGTTTTTCGACCTCAAACTTCACAGTGACACTTCTAATGAGTTACTGTTCGTTGCTATGGTAACACAATATTTTTTATGCATGGAACTATAGTCCATTCAAGAATGATTGACATCTCGGGTGGCTATGGAAAATCGAATTTAAGTTGGTAATAGCCCATAAGTTAAGATTTTGTGTTGCGAAATTCAGGTTGGCAATATGAATAGACAGTGATCTATAGACCTATTATATGTGAATCTATGCACTTAAAGCAGATAATTTGAATTTTTACTGCTGTTTATGTTCTTAATTTGATCTCACAAATTGAAAACATTGTTGTATCAATTTTGAATGCCGATTAATATGCTCTGAATTTGAATATTTCTTGTTTTCAAATACTTTTCTAAGTTATATTTGTTATTCCAGTTCTGTGATTGAAACTACAGAAATTATTGAATATCTTCTGTGGCCAGATATTAAGGTGCGTCTGGACTTTCAAGGCCTAGTCGGATGTCAATCATTCTTGAATGGACTATAGATATAAATACATCCTCGTAGATGAATCACTATGCGCCTGATCAAATGAAACGTTGTCAACATTTTCGAAACTTGGAATTTGAAGGGATGCTAAAAATTATTTTACTCGAATTTATTCGATTGCAAATGATAAGTTATGAAAACGTCGCACAGCGTGATTGAAACTACAGAAATTATTGAATATCTTCTGTGGCCAGATATTAAGGTGCGTCTGGACTTTCAAGGCCTAGTCGGATGTCAATCATTCTTGAATGGACTATAGATATCAATACATCCTCGTAGATGAATCACTATGCGCCTGATCAAATGAAACGTTGTCAACATTTTCGAAACTTGGAATTTGAAGGGATGCTAAAAATTATTTTACTCGAATTTATTCGATTGCAAATGATAAGTTATGAAAACGTCGCACAGCGTGATTGAAACTACAGAAATTATTGAATATCTTCTGTGGCCAGATATTAAGGTGCGTCTGGACTTTCAAGGCCTAGTCGGATGTCAATCATTCTTGAATGGACTATAGATATCAATACATCCTCGTAGATGAATCACTATGCGCCTGATCAAATGAAACGTTGTCAACATTTTCGAAACTTGGAATTTGAAGGGATGCTAAAAATTATTTTACTCGAATTTATTCGATTGCAAATGATAAGTTATGAAAACGTCGCACAGTGCAGTCCTATAAAAAAACTAATACGGAGATTCTGCGCCTTTGCTGCACTCAAATGAACCCCTACTCATACATTTCATGGCCAAGATATACGCGCTCCTCTCACTTAACCACTGCGCTAAGTAACACGTGGTGCAAGTTGCCTGGGAAGAGATACCTCAAGAGGCAAACAACCATCTTATTAGTCATCTTGGAAGTCCAACACTTCATTAATTTGTTTCCTACACTTAGATTTCTCATAAATCCTGACCGATTAATAACCTACATCTAAGGCACATGAATTCAAATGATTGTTATAATAAATTCATCAATACAGTGTGTTCCATGTTCTACGACACCTAATATCTGCATAGAAGACAGCTTTCCAAAACAGTTCTTTGCGAATTCCACCGCCAATGATGGAATTACCTCGTTGAAATTCACTTCCTCGCCCGCCCCTAAATCACAAATGAAACACCGACAAACAGGAATCGCATAGCACGCAGGAGACGAAATCGAACCTCCCAACAGTTCTCCGGGGAACCGTCCAGGATGCTCTCTTTATAAATTTCAATCCCCGAAATCTGGATTCCGAGAGGGGCAACAAAAACTGGAGGTCTCTATATTATTCCTCCAGTCGAATTTTATCGCATCACATGTAGTGGGTTGGTATCGTATCCCAGAAATCTGCTCTTGTCACCGACTGGCTTAGTTTCGGTGATTTATCTGGCCGTATATGGCCGATGTTGTGTAGTTAACAGAAAGTATTCGCTGAACTTATGGGTAAAACTGAATTATATATTTCGGAGTGGGACGAACCTTTATTCGCAAACAAATTTATGGGAGACTTTCTTTGGGCCATCAATGGAGGCGGAGGCACTCCACGATATGGAAAAATATTTACGTATCGTAGATGTTCGAACGAGGTTCGGCTTATGTCAGTTCTGGTTTTTATAGATCACTCCCTTTTTTTGATTCATCATCTGCGGTTTTCCGCAAGAATACTGGTAGAAATTGAAGGGTGACTTCGACTGGAAGGCTTCTTTTGATTCTTAAGATTTCAAACAAATGGGCAAATCTCCTGATTTAACGTTAGAGCCTTTTTCCATTTTTCATATTCCCATTCCATCATCATTATTGCTGTATTCCGTTACCAGGAATAAATCTACAAAAAGACATAAAAAAAGAACAGACTTATAATTTCTTAGGGCTAATTGCGACTGTGTGTCCTCCTGTGACTAAAGAGACCCTACTGTGACCTACAGATCCTTCCACACTCCGGGCATGGATAGTCACCAGCCAAATCTGGATGCCGCTGTATTCTTGTCGAGTCTCCATTATAACTGTGCACCATAGACCTCCACTGTGACCTGTCTAAAGCTAGTTGTTCCCAGTTATGATTGGCATTAACTGATTTTAGGGATTGATGTGTATCCTTAAACCGCTTATACTGGCCTCCTGGTTTCCGGGCTCCCTCTGTCAATTCGCCATACCTATTTTGAGGAGTCTTGTGTCTTGCATCCTCAGAATGTGGCCGCTCCATCTGAGTCGGGCCCTCGTTACTTGAGTCTCAATTGTTGTACAACTCGCGCGTTGCGAAACTTTGTGGAACCATCTGATGTGCATTATCTGTCTTAGATGACGTTGTTGCGTTTGTTCAAGCAGTTTAATACGCCTGTAGGGCGTCCAGCTTTCGCTTCCGTAAAGTAACGTTGGGAGGACGACTGCTTTGTAAACAGCTGTCTTGGTCTTCAGATTGAGGTCGTGATTTAGCTTCCAGAATGCCCGTGATGCCGAATTTATACGGTTGTGTATTTCCGTGTCTAGGTTAGCCCTAGTATTTATGAAGCTTCTCAAGTATTTGAACTGCTCGACCTGTTCTAGAGTTTCATTCTCCAGGCTGATATGTGTTTGAAGGCTTTCTGGCGAACTTACCAGAATTTTGGTTCTGTCAATATTGTGCCCAAGGCCTAAAGCTTCGTATATATGTTTAAAGGTGTCCAGCATTATCTGTAGATCCTTTGGACTGCTAGCGATAAGTGCGCAGTCATCTGCATGTTGAAGTTCCGTGATAAATTTTGAACGGTTTTTGCTCTGAGGCGCTTCAGGTTCTTATTCCAGACAAACAACATCAAACTACAAACCTAACAGAAGATATGGATTTTTTCTGGCCCTAATGAAAACATTCAATCTTTCAGAATGAATATGAAGAATAACTTGATGAAATCTAATCGATAATTGGCATCTCCTTGGTATTTGTCGAACTCATTTCCAGCTCTTGATGGGAAATTGTAATCAATGGACGATTGAAAAACCTTTTCAGATGAAATCTGATGAATTCATCAGAAAGTTTGGTTCTACTTCGAAAACAGGAAACTTCGTCTTTCGCGCTTTTTTGTGCGGAAGACCGTTTTTTCATTAAGGAAATCGAAAGATGAGGTGCTATAAAATGGAACACGTCTGCAAATGCAGTTTTTTTGTAATAGAGAAGTTTATAATTGAAATATCACCGCTCCAGTTTGGTTTTCTTTATGAATAATCAGAAATGTCATGTATAAATTGACCTTTGACCTTGACATATGAAAAAACCTTACCAAATTTGCAACAATATCAATTCTTTTTGATGGAGAAATGAATCAACAAATTTCCACGCCTGTGCTGAGAGATATAAAATTAAGATAACATAACTTAACAGATAAATTACAATTCGCATGAAAGAGACTTCTACATTCTACATTTTTCATTCTCCATAGACAGTAGTTTCGCATCTTTTGGATCTTTTGATGATCTACACTTCTCTAATTTGAACTTTTGTTATCGCTTGATGGATTTGGACTTGTAGTGGGACTAGTCTGCTTTGAAAAATCAGATTCTACTGGAGCTGGCGTTGGTACAGATTTCGTTGGATCAACTCCATCATCATTCTTTGTTTCTAATCTTTCCGATGGAGTTCGGACCAGCGGAAGAGTCAATTCTGGTAGATCTGGTAGATCCTCTGGATTGCATTCATTTGGAATAAAACCGTCCGTTTGTTCAGTAGTTTTTTCAATGCAGCTCTCATTAATTGATGATGATTTCGTAGTGGTCGACTGTTTCTTCCCAGTATCATCGGTATCTGATAATTTAATAGCATGTCTGGAAAAACATATTTTAATATGAAAAGCGAGTACAGTATTGATCATTATATTGATTGAGAGGTTGAACCTATGCGAAAAATACATCATATATACCGAGCATAAGTTTACCAGTGATGATAAATGTCATGACAAATTTTTAAAAACTGTTTATAACTTTCGAGCCACCCAGTACAATCAATTGATATTCAGGAAATTTTAGTGTCCACCACGACATTCAACTCATCCAAATTTTGTCGAAAGAATTAATTCAATAGTGAAATTCTACTAGCTTCTCAAAAATTACGTACATTGAGATAGAATATGAACAATTGTCTTTTGCACTGAATGAAAATTTTGTATCTATTGATATTCCAACGAATTGACCAAATATTATAAAAATATGTAAGGTTGTTCAGACGGTATGACGTATGAAATATTGTTTCTTTAGAGGCATCCTGACTGTATGTGCACTTCCCAAGAAATCACCCTGTATATTTCTATCATTAAATTCAATGGACTATTTTGAAGTTCGAATCTTCTAACGAAAACATGGAAGTTGAAATTCTGACGTTATTGCCTTTATACAAAATGAATCTATTTCTATGGAATACTCACTTCAATAATTTCTGCTTAAGGTCATCCATCAAATGCTCAGTTTCTTCCCTGAATTGATTAGATATTCGACTAATTTCCTCGCTTTCATATCTTCTAGATTTTTCCTCGAAAAATTTATTCTCCAATTTCAACGTTTGTCTCCTGTATTCCTCGACTCTTGAATTCGCAATCATCAGCATTCTCCTGTACTGTTTCGTCATATTCATCTCATTTTCAAGGGCAACTAAGAGTTCATTATTTGAAGACCGGAGCTTGATATTCTCATTATTCTCTAGTGCACAGTTCTTTTTTATGAGTTTCAGGTTCTCCTGAAAATAGTTCATTATATTAAACGCAGAGATATGCTGTCACAAAAATCAATAGAGCTCAAGTTCCATCTTCCTTACTTCATAATATGCTTGCATCTGCACCATTTTTTTTTCCAGATCATCTGCATTTATATCAGTGTTGACCTGATGATGGTCGCTCTGGCTAGAAGCGTTTCCAATTCCGTCGATATTCCAGATTTTATTACGTTTTATTGTTTCAAAAGTTGATATAATGAATGCTTCTAGTGAACACGATAATTTACCTGCACTTTTAATATCTTTCAAAATAGTGATGATTAGATGGAAAATGTCGAAGACTATACTTTGGCTAGTATTCATTTGGGTGAAGCAATCGTCTTTTAGTTTTCTGAGACTGTTCACCTCTTCCTTGACGATACAAATTTCTTCTGAAAATGAAATGGTGATACTGAAATTAGACTCAGAAAATGAATTGATGAAATAATTTCTTCCCAGAATTGATCAAGTACAGTTTAAAAACAGAAAAAGAGTTTTCTGTTGCAAAGATAAAGATTAAATTTCAACAATTTTAGTCAAACCTCACCTTTCAATTTGTTGCGTGTTTTCACTAAATCATCACACTTTTGTTTTTCCATCTTGAGTTGAAACAATAAATCTTCCACCCTCTTGGTAAGTGATTCTCGCTCTTCCTGGAGTGCCTCATCAGCTTCTTTGACTTCCTTCTCAAACTGTTTTCCCATAGCTTCTAATCTTTGTGCTACTGAGTCCTCAACTTGCATTTTACCCAAATTATTCTCAACAGCTTGTCCACTTGAACCTGTAGTCTTAGCATTTTTCTCTTCTTGAGAGGTTGCAGTCTGGTTATGTCCCATATTTTTTACCAAGTCTACTTCGAAATCTGGATCTTCGTTCAAATTCGCCTGTTCATTATTTTTGTTTTTCAGGTCGTTGACAGATTTTATTCTCGAGTTTGTTTCATCTAATAATGTTTGAAGGTCTGCAATTTGTTTTTTGTGTTTTAGGTTCTCACTTTTGAGGTTTTCCAGATGAGTTGACTGTGTTTGTGCGTTATTTAGTTTCGTTTTTGTCTCTTCTAGCTCTTGTTTCATCGAAGAAAGCAAATCTTGTAGTTTCTGTTTATCGGAAATCAATTTGGAAATTTCCTCATCTAATTTTTTATCTTCAATTTCCTTGAGTGCATTCTTCGAAGCGTCCAATTTTGATTGCAATTCCGCTACATTCCTTTCATTTACGATCATTCTCTCTATCTCTTGTGTGGCTTCCAGCAGTTTTTTCTTCGTGGCTTCAAGATCTTGACTAAGCTTCTTCAATTCATTTTGTAAGTTTTGTTTTTCGCCATTCAATTTGGCTATTTCCTCATCGTTTTTATCTGTGATAACTTTCAAGTCTTTTTTAGCCTTTTCGAGTTGTGACCGCAGTGAAATATTTTCATTATTCAGATCATTTTTTTCATTCACTAAATTTGTCAGGTCCTGTGAATTAGTCTGCTCGAAAGAATTTATTTTGGATTTTGCTTGGTTTAGTTGCGAATTGAGATTTTCATTCATTTTCTGCAGGTCACTGTGAGCAGCTTTGAGTTTTGTTTGTTCGGATTCACAATTCTCCAACTGTGCCTGTTTCGCTTCAATATCTTTATTCGCATTATTTATGTTCTCATTGACCTCCAGCAACTGCTTGTTAAGCCTATCTAGCTTAGAATCAAGTTCTGCTTTCTCTTGTTTCAAATTATTATATTTTTGATAGCCTATATGCATTTGGTTCATTAGCTGATCATTTGCTTTTTTCAGTTTTTCATTATCATCGCTCATGTCTTGCAGTATTTTGAGTTTAACAAGAGCTTCATATAACTGAGACTTCAAAGATTGTATTTGGCTTTGCATATCTGTTCTTTGGATTCCTATTCTTTGTTGTTCCGAGCCTGTTTCAGTTTTTATCTGATCGATTATATTATCGGATTCAAGGAGAGTTTTGTGAATCGAATCCAGATTTTTCTGCAGGAGACCTTTTTCATCCTTGAGTTCCTTAACTTGTTTCATTAGAGTATCAATTTGTGTTGATTTATTATTCGCATCATTTTGAATTGAGGTTAAGTTTTGTTTCAGTTCATTATTTTCCTTCTTGATCGTGTTCATTTCTGCTTTGAGTTTGCCCTCATTTTCGGATTCAGTGTTCGACGAAATATTTTTCAAATTTTCGAATTCGGTCGAAAGGGATGTATATTTATTCTGTATGTCTTCTCTCTCTTTCTTGCAATTCGATAATTCTAACTCCAGAGAATTCGAGTTTTTCAATTTTAGAGATAATGAGGCAAGATTTGTTTTATTCTCGTTCAAGGTGTTTGTGAGTTCGGAATTTTTGTCTTTTTCTTGTTTCAGTTGTTCGTTGCTATCCTGTAAGGTTTTTCTCAGGTCGGCGTTGGTTTTACTCATGCCTGTGTACAATTTTCCAAGGTCATTAAATTTTTTTTCCGATACATCTAAGAGATTTTGCAGCCTCGTTATTTCATCAGATGAAGCTTTATTGATATTTTGCAATTGGCTGTTCTGATTCGAAAGTTCCTGTATGTTGGATTGAAGGCTTGATATGGTTTGATCGCATAGCTTGATCGCAGCATTAGCCCTTTCATCTGAAACTCAAGATATAGTTATTGAAGGTTTTCGAAACTTTTAATTTTGATCCATTACCTGTGAAATAAGTACTTGTTAATTCCAAGCCAACGGGTACTTCTGCATCAATACTAACTTCTATGGTTATGGCATCATTTTTGATGTACCCGTTAGATGGTTTCAAGACTGTATCCCACAAAATGAACGTGTCATGTCCCCAACTAGTGGACGCGGCACTGTCGAAAATGAGATATTTCGATGTTTTTATTACTTTAGGCCTGGTACCATCAAGTTTGTAGGTCTTCACAGAGGCTCTACAAGACCATGGATTAGATGTGACAGATGCAGCGCAACTGACGAATATGGAGAGGTATTTTTTGTTGTCTCTTACGACGGGTTCTATGAAAATTTTCCATGGCATATTCTGGATCCAACATGCTGGTGATTGGGTAAGTTTCTGGAAGAAGATTAGAGAGAGACATTTTAAAAGTTTATGCAGGGTGTATTTGAAGATGAGGCTTTTGTTCAACAGAAGATAAGACTGGTCAGAATGAAGCGTTTTACCCAAAATCACCTATACAAAACTTTCAAAATGAAAAAAAAAATGAAAATGATTACTGAAATAGATCCTAGATCGTTTGTTAGCTGAATTATAGCAAAGCAGTGGATAAAACAAAGCTCCTGATTCGACCATGTGGTTTCCTTCAGGATATTGGCTCGTTCGATATTTACGTGGTCATGAAAATGGAAACTTTGAATTGCCGAATTGTTCTCCTGATTGTTTAATAACTTACATGATTTTATGCACTGGCTCATTTCGATACCTTTTGACAGCAGATTTAGGACACAAGTATAGAAAATTGAATAAAACTTCAAAATCTCACCAATAAAATTCGTCAAGATTTTTCAAGAATTTTTTCACAATAGGCATCACAATCTTCTTGTTCGAACATTCCAACAATCGTCGTAAAAATTGAATGAAATAAATTAAATATAAATAATAGTACTTTTTCAACGTAACGAACATAAGCACTTTGAAGAAACTGCCTCGATTTTCTACATTTTTTTTCATCCTAAATTGCACGACACAACAATTATGATTCTCTCAAAAGTGACCTCATGCATCTAATCCGATGAACTTGGTACTGAACTATTCATTGTCCAGCCATATGTTTATGTTTTGTTTCCTGTTCGCGATGCCGGAGTCACCTTCTACAGTCCCGTACTTGAAATTTAATGAAATTTTGTCGAACTTCTAGGGGTTGTATCTCAGCCATCTTGAATATTTTATGTAGAAAATTTTTTCTGTCAAAAAAAACCTCACCTTTGAAAACACCCTGTATATGGTTATAACTCGATCGAAATTGAATTGAAGCGGATTTCTTTTCGATTTCCATTTCACTTTGTCATTTACGTATTGAGAGAATATTAATTCCATACAGAAGATAAATAATACATTTTCATAATAATGTTGATGGAAGGAGTGCAATGTAGATACATATATTACGTGTGCCTAATTTCAAGACCAACCGACTGTTTTAATGAAAGAGAATGGACTATATTGAGTAATATAGTATAGTACCTACTAGTAATATAATAGAGCTACAGTAAGTATATCAGCTCAAATTATTGCTTCAAATATTTTTCATGACCAGCAGTACAATGAAATATCCGAGAGAAGTCATGGACATACGTTGGTCAAAATATAAAAGCATAGACAAAAGATTACCATTATGGTAAAGCTAAAAAAAAATGTTTGAATAATTGTAGCTGTCAGGGTTAGCTAACGTCTAGACTCCCATTGAATTAAAACAATGATTAGAGCTAAAACTCACTTGGATCTGACTAAAATTCGTGAATTTGTGGTTGAATGTCGCAGATGTTACGTGAAAATTCGGATCCATTTCTGTCGGGACTTCAGAATTGAAATCATTTTACACGGCACGGTATTCTGAGAGCGAATGGTTTCATTCGAAACTTCTATATTTCTGGAGAATCAATACTGCGAACTTTCTTCGAACTACTAGTAGAATAATGATAATTACAATTCGTATTTTTTCGAATTATCTCCAAGTTAGTCATTTTTTAATCATGGAAAAGATTGCGTATCGGAGGAATATTTATCTTCCGCATTTTTCTTTGAATTGACTATTGATAATGGTGAGGTATTTTCTGAACGATACGCGATGATATGTAGTTTCGGAGTTCACCTGTTAAATATGATAATTTTCATAAAATAAGTAACATTGTTTACATTGAAATAATGATGTTATTTGCACCAACTTCGCATCTTCACAGATTGTGCAGAGATTAAGTTTTCGGAATGTTCACTTGGAATTTTTTCATTGAAAAAACATAGGTACTGCGAAAATGACAGCAACAAGTCCATTTTTGTTTGAACGAGCAACCAATTGCAAATTCATGTGGATACACGCTGAGACTTTGACTCGTACAAATATTTGAATGGATTCTTGAGGTCAAAAGAAACACTTTTTTTTATAGCATTCGATTCGACCATGATAAATAGATATAGTCATTTTAAATTTTCATGATGAGCTATGCCAACCCTGAGAAACAAAACTAAGTTCAGAATAACTATCTAATTATGTGCCATTGCACATCAGTGGATCTTTCAGAGTTGTATTCAGCCAAAATACGCAATTTTTCAAATTTCACTGATACTTTTCAATTTTTGAACATCAAATTACTCGAAAACGGCGCATTATAGGAAAAAATATGAGGAATACTTTCATATTACAAAGAGTTCAAATATTTATTAGATAGCGTCCAACTTAGTATCAAGTATACAGCGTTTTTTGAATTTTTGGTATTTTTATGGTACGTAATATTCATAATTAGAAAACTGGACGACGTGGATGATATTTTGTGCTCGAAAAAGATTCTTCAGATAAATGCAAAACTATATTCCGAAACTCATTTCATTCGATAAAACCGTTTGTGAGATAAAAGTGAAATTAACACTGTTTTATGGTTTTTCAACATCATGAGTCTTTTAAACCGAGCCGATTCGAAAAAAATGATAACGGAAAAAAGTGTTTCTTTGGTCTTCAAGAACTTAATGTTAAGATATTTGTACGAATCAAAGGCTCACCCTGTATATTATTACATATACGCTAAGTAGATATCCACTTGAATTTTGGAGTAGTATACCAATAGATCATTCTTCAAACCTTGGCTGAACATTAGAGGCACTTTTGCCTTTCAAGCCATACCCTGTTTCAAATGTAGAAGCTAGGAAAATTAAAACATATTAATAAGATAGAAGAATTTTCTAATCTATAAAAAAACATCAAAAAGCCAACAAACAAAAACGTTGTCTTTCCGCAAAAAGAAATTTAAGGTGAAAGTCGGAGTGCGTTCACATGCCCCGTATTGCGGGTAAGTAGTGCGCACCCTCACGGGGTAAGTGAAAGCAGTGCTTAGTGAACCACACAATCAGAACAAATTACAAAATAATGTCATCAAAATGTTACAATATTAAAGAAATGTTGTTTATCGTCAATACAGAAGCGCCTTTTTAGAAGCACTGCATTATTGTTCGTGCCACAATTCCTGGTGAACACAACACTTGATACATTTCCCTGTTGGTGGCTCTTCATATTTTTCCGAACAAATAGGACAATATTGATCGAGTCTTAATCAAGAAAATCAGCAATGTCATAATTTATTCCTTACTGAACTAATGCCCATATAATGAATCTATGTGCACACTTACCCGCGCACACTTTCCCCAGTAAGCCAAAATTTGAATTGACGTTCTTATAGAGTTGAGCAGCTAAGAGAACCTAAAATTTTTCATTATATATTTAGATTAATATGCCCATGATCGAATAAAATATTGTTTAACACTGTCGGACTCGGAAATTGGACCTGGCAGAATTTGCAGAGATGCTGAAAATTAACAAGAAAACTAGTGAATTTGATTGATTGCAAATAAAAAGTTAACGAAACGTCGCACGGCGCACTCCTATGAAAAACTAATCTGGGGATTGTGCCCCCCTGCTTCACCCAAATGAACCCCTCATTCATACATTGCATAGTCGAGATATACGCACTGCGCACGTTTACCCACTGCGCTCAGTTACCCCGAATGACTCTATGTTTTATTCAACCATATATTCTATCATCTTTCGATAAGATAGGTAAAAACTTTTTGAATACGTACGCAAGATGAAGACCAAATGTATTAATTCTGTTGTATTCAAGAACGAGACCTTTCGAATAAACGTTTGTCCTGAAATAACATTAACAATGCCACTTGTTGGCTTTGAATTAACTTCAGCTGATTTTCACTGGAGTGTTTTGAACTAAATGTCATAGAATTCTGCTTATGTTTTCACTTATGGGTACTCTCTGTAGAAGACAATACGAAAATTGGCTTTATGGAGAGTAGAGAGAAGGAGAACGATCGACGTACTAAAAATGTGTCCCCGAAAACGGGAAACGTAGGATAGGTGTCGCTGCGATTGCAGCGGGTATCGATAAGGGGTGGGGATTCAAGCGTCAATTTGAAATGAACAGCCTTCGTTTTATTTTAGGTTATGTGTCATCGTGGTTTTTCTGATGATTTTTCAAATATCTTTCTTCAAATCTATATTAAATATAGGTTCTCTGAATTATATGCAATGAAATGCAAGTCGAAATCAATGAAATTCAAAAGAAATCACTGATCAAAAAAATTGTACCTACTTTTGTTTATCATTGTTTATTGAAAGCAGCTATGTTAGTTGGTTTACCGTGATCTTTAAAATTATATAAATCCGTAGTGAGGAGTAGTACACATCAAGACAACAAAAGGTAGCAGTCTCAGATTTATCACTTAGGTATTAGAGTAGATTCTGTAGCCAATACTCAGCTGAGAACCGATATAAACCATATATTATGTTATGCCAACAAAATTCTTCAAGAATATTTACTTCTGAATCATGTAGTTTTATTTGTTAGATATTCTTATTCAGAAGAGTCAACTTCTCACGAGGGATGACAATTTCGATTTCGTTTATAATAAATCCATCATCTTTTTGATATCTTCATCGCAAAAGTGCTCTTGACACACAAATTGATTCGGAGTCGATTCTTGAGATAAGGTTTTTTCCAATTTTCTCTCAAAAATGCTCTCGGAAATTTTATGTCTTCTCCTTTTCTTTCCGATGCCAAAACACTCTTATACTAGCGCACGCTTCAACATTTCACCATGGTCATATGTTGTTCTCTTATCAAAAATCGAAAATAATAATATTCCTATCATCTGTCACCAGGGAAACAGTTCACTCAGCCAACGAGCCAACTACAATTTGATTTGTGTAAATCAAAATTTCGCACTCTCGTGATGGCCAGCGCGCCTGTTGGCAAAAGCATGAACTACCCTATTGGTACATATTTTAGGGGACAAAAAATGTGTGGTCTCAAAGCAGCGATGGTTCTCCTTCTCCCTACTCTCCATAATTGGCTTTATCATGGATTGGAAATTTTTTATGATTGTTGATTTGAACCATAGATGTGTGGTGATAGATGATGCTTAAATTCCACTCTACATGGGCTGCCCTTAAATTTGAACAAGCCCGCAAAAGCTTTTGACTTCTGCTCAGTGTTATCCCAATTTTTCAACGATACATTTACCACAGGCCTGGCGTTTTCAGCGGGAATTCAACGTCAGATTCAGCGAACCAGTTGTCTCCATACAAGCGAAAGCAATTTATCCGAGTTTTCCAGCTACATTCATACCCACTTTGAGTTTCGGCTCTAATCAAGGATAAGCATACGCGGTGGCATACATATATACATTAGGATCACGGAGATTAGGCGGTAGCCCCTCACACAATACAAGTTCAAACGCTGTGGGTAATGGGCTTTAGGCTCTCGTCGTTTACTGGGAAATTTCTTTGTGGGGTTGAGATTTCGGTTATGATTTTCGGCATCCTGCTGTTTCTTTCGCGATATGAGGTTCGCTGGGAATGGGAATGTATTTTAGGTGTGACGGTTGTGCGGTAAAATGAAATTGTAAATGACTTTGAGTTTGACTCTTGTTTAATTTCACGAATTACTACTTGCTTCTGGGATCTGGCTGTCATGAAAGTTATGAATCAACATCGTTTTTTTCCGTGGTGCATATAAACGAGTTCTGTATGGTCCAAGTATTCAATGCTGAAGAAAATCAAGGTTCACAATTGTGGACCTCCCTCGTATATACTGGTCCCATTTATAGAATCAATGGACTCTTTCACTAAACCTCATATAACTTCATGGAGTAGTCACAAAGAAATAAATCCGATAAAGGCATATATATTCAAGAGTTTCCGCATCAATCCCAACAAAAAAATCAATATGTGCGAAACTTTAGGACAAAAGTTTCCCGACCGCCTACGTCAGAAGAAAAATAACGCCTTTCGAGCTGAATACATCAGGTCCGTGAAAATTAGATTGAGAACGTTTTGCTGCCCTAACATGTGTACATAAGACGTCGGTTCTTTTCGAATTTCCTCGAATTGGACTTGTTAGTTTCTTCTTGTCCATTTCAGCTGTTAATCATTATCGTGGTCGGAGTTTGTGAATTTGATTGTGGAAGTGAGGAAACGTTCACAGTGGAATATGTCTTGCTATTTTGATCAAGTTATCTGATGAGTGGTAGAGGTGGGGATGGAAATGAAATGTTATTAGAAATTTTCCGAAAGGCCTGTGTGCTGCAGCAATTGAAACAATCTGAGAATTTAGAATTGTACCCTTATTTGTAGGCAACAGGCACAATTAAAAGAATATTCTCAATCCATCCTTCATGCTTTATTATTATGAGTAATGACTGGTCATTTATTCTTCTTTGTGAGTCCATTAACATGTCAGCAATACATTTTTAGTTATCGAATATTATAGCATATAAGGATAAATTCAGATGCATACCACCCGACGATATGAATATCAACAAGTGTTACGATCTTAATTGAACTAGCCAATTTGCCATCGTCAAGGCCCCAAATGGAGTACACTCCACCGAAGAAAAGCAGATGCTGACCATGGTTTCGGCCTTATTTGGCCTCATCAAAGCAACATAGCATTTTTACACGGTGGAGAACGTTTGGAATTGATGGAACTTTATTCAATGTTGGCATGTTCTACTGGGTAATATTTACCCAGAGCGCCACCCAACATGAAACGGTGTCCGATTCAATCCCCTCCAGATAGAAACCAAGACGAAGACAATAGCATATGTCCCATATTCTGGAGGGGATTGAATCGGACACCGTTTCATGTTGGGTGGCGCTCTGGGTAAATAATACCCAGTAGAACATACCAACATTGAATGAAGTTCCATCAATTCCAAACGTTCTCCACCGTGGAAAAATGTTATGTTGCTCTGATGAGGCCAAATGAGGCCGAAACCATGGTCAGCATCTGCTTTTCTTCGGTGGAGCGTACTCCATTTGGGGCCTTGACGATGGAAAATTGGCTAGTTCAATTCAGATCGTAACACTTGTCGATATTCATATCGTCGGGTGGTATGCATCTGAATTTATCCTTATTATTTTATTCCTTGCCTCCCCGTTTAGGCGTGATCATTCTTCATTACAGCATATGTATGAGTTTTAGCAAAGGTTAGTATAACGGGGCACCAAACAATTTGCAGTATGATAGAAGAGTTTAGGGAAAAACCTCAATAAAAAAACTCTGTCTCCCCGTGAGTAGTGTAGTGATGTCAAATTTGTTTACAGAATAAGCTTTTAATACTGAAGGGCATCTTTTCCATCGATATAAAAATTTCTTTATCCTCTTTCCATTTCGAAATAATATCTAAAACATAGAAACAGAAAAGAAAACGAGAAAAAAAAGTGAATAGTAAAGCTTTAATCAAAACTTATTCGAAGACTTGATGATGACTGAAGAAAAAAATAAATGATCAAAGGTACATAACTTGTCCTTCAATTACACTGGAAGGAATATCACCTCTACGTCAAAAATCTTCTGCTGATCTTGGTGGAGGATCACCCTCGTCGTTAGAAATGCCTTCAGTACTCAAATTAATAATAGTCGAATCTTGCTTTTGACTGGGAGGGTCTTTCGACCAGGTCCAGTCTTCCAAGTGATTCTGTTATTCAGTTGTTCGAGAAACGCTACAGGACCCTTATGTTGGGGATAGATATACCAGTGGTTATTCACCATAAAATTGAAAAAACGAGAAAGACATTCAAAAATATTCTGACATTTCATTGACAATTCTGTAGAAGCAAGTTCACTTCTTAATTCCTGATTCTTGAGTTCCTCCAGGTACATCTTCGGACAATCAAAGACTCTAAGACTGACACTATCTGACGCCGGGCAGTCACAGAGGATGTGCTCAATCGTTTCGTCCTCCTCTAAGCAGAGTCTGCAGAGCGGGTCATTGAGGATGCTGAGTTATTTAAGATGGGCTCTGAGTCTACAATGTCCTGTGAAAACCACCATAATAGATCTTAGATAGGTTCTAGAAAATCCTAGTCAACGACTGATGTCTGGGGAGGGACTGAGATGGTCCTGTGCTAGTGACGCAGTCCAGGACTGTTGCGCCAGTATTCCAGGACCTTTTGCACTATCCAGCTGTTGTTCCGTTCCCTGATTAAGGAATTGGAAATTCCTATGCTTGGTTATGGGTCAATAAGCGCTGATGTTGCGCCTTCTCTGGCTAGAGCATCCGATACTTCGTTGCTTCTGAAGCCAGAGTGTCCAGGTGCCCAAATCAGTGGCAATCTGTTTAAACTTTTTAAATTGGACAGTTTAGATCTGCATTCGAATACCTGTGCCCAGTTGCATTTGTCTGCTGCGAGAGATTTATTGGCAGCTTGACTATCCATTAGGATTTTTATTGACCTGCCCAACCCATGTCAATCAAATGGTTGGTGTATAGATCAATGGCAAGGATTTCCGCCTGAAATGCTGTCGCCGACTTTCCCAGACTAGCACTGAGTTCAGTCAGCGATCTACGACTGTAGACTCCAGCACTAGATCCCTGACTGGCTCTGGAGCCATCAGTAAACCAACAAGGGCCTTGTAGATAGAATTCCTTGTGACGGAGCCATTCATCCCTTCTTGGAATCAGAGAGCTGAAGGTTCCATCCGTGCTGGTTCTTCATATCTTCATACCTAGTGTTGAAATTTATAGTTTAACGAAGCATCGAGTCGAAAAATGGACGCTCCTTCACCAGAAACGAATCGAGAGCATAAATAATACAACGATCTCCTCTAGAAAAATCTGGTTGTGGTGGTAAAGTGTTTAGGATAAACCACACAACAACTCTTTCGTGCCGCAGTTTCAAAAGTTCAAATTGCCCTATTGACGACCATCGAAAGTAGAAGAAGTGAACGACTGAGAAAAACTTCAGTGATGATAGATGTAACAGAAAACTTTAATCGCTATTGGAATATCCTAGTTCGATGCTCTAAAATGCGAATATATGTATATGTTTTGAACCCAGACAAGCCAAGACAAATCCTTCTTCAGATGGCAGACCCACTTTCGCAAGCCGACA
Source organism: Coccinella septempunctata (assembly GCF_907165205.1). Classification (NCBI taxonomy): domain Eukaryota; kingdom Metazoa; phylum Arthropoda; class Insecta; order Coleoptera; family Coccinellidae; genus Coccinella; species Coccinella septempunctata. Next base: position 23,777,331 of record NC_058196.1, read on the forward strand.
ATATTCAAGTCTTGTTCCACCCCCCTGAAGATTATGTGGAAATTGTTGCGGGTTATTGAAAAAACACAGATATCTGTCGTTTCGAATTCAACGCTCCCCACTCCGTTTCGGAGTTTACACCCCTGACGTTGCGGGGTTGATACCCAAGATGGTCTATGTTCGGAATGTACGTGAGATGGGAATTTCAGATGAAAAAATTTATGCCCCCTATAAACTTGAGAACTTGGAAATTCTCCTTGAGACGTGACGTAGAATTTTCACTTGATCTTCGAGGGTGTTCGCCCTGAACTGAATGTCAAAGTTCCGTTATTGTTGTTTGAATTTCTGTCAAGGTTTATTTTCACGAACCGAATACGAATTTTTTTCTGTGAATATTATACAGATATTATCTTCCTAAAGTAGGGGTACAAACGAAGATGGGAGATTCCAAGTAATTTCAAGAAAAAAAAAGTCCCATAAACACCGGATCGCAAACGTCTCGTTTTCGAGATACAGGGTGTTAAAGTTTGAATTTTTGGATTGATATAAAAACAAGTTATGAAAACGTATTCATTATCAGAAACACCGGAGTTCAATACGCCTACTTTACAGAATTTTCATGGAATTCGGATTTTTCTGAGGATTTCGAGAGAATCGTTGAATTCTTTTTCCAGTAATATCAAGCAGATACGACATAACCACAAGAAACCATAAAGCTTAGTTCAACAACAAAGCTTCTTTTTACATTTTACCAAATCAACAATGGCTAACCAAATAAAAATTTTGGAGGAAAACATATATACAGTGTTCCAAAAAAAATTCTCTCAATTGTGATATCTATACCAAACTCCAGTTGAATATCTTATGAAATGTACATACTACGTCGAAAAAACGTTTGTTTTTTTACTTACCTACTTAAGGAATCCCCTCTCTTCGTGTACCTCCAATTTAGGGACACCCTGTAGATACTTGCGGACATTTAACAAGTGTTCTTTTAGGAAGGTGCAAAACCCTCTTATTTTACGTAAATGCTCACATATATTTGATCAATGTGATATTTGAGCAACACATGTTTCGCTACAAATATAGCATCTTTAGGATCACGTCAATCAAAATCAGATATTTCTGTTCTATTGAAGGTTTTCATCGAGTATCGCCACTGCCACATCAATTCAAGGGTACGCTTGACTAAATTCAATAAAGCATATTGAGTTCAATGGTGACAACCAATTTATGGATTGTTGGTAAAAAATGGTATCAAACTACTAGAGCCATTTTGATTGACTTTATATCCTACTATTTCAAAAGCGATGGTTCCCAATGTATCAAAATAACCCAATCTCATTCATTCTCGCTGAGTGAATGGATCCTCAAGGCATTCTTATGGAGAAACAATTAGCACCCTAAAATAAACGATTTCCATTACCGATTCGTATAATGTAAACAAACATCAGATTAATCAACAGCTGCGGCCACTCTTCTCATTGTTTGTATTTTCTGGAAGCGTTGTAGTAAGGAAATAATTGTCTCTCAGTGTATATTGTTTGGATATCGGATATGTTTCCCCCCCGTTATTTATCAAAGGAGATCGGAGATCTACGACAACCGATGAAGCAGATCGCATCTGCTACTATTTAAAACACAGGAAAAGTGTTTCATTTCGATATAATACGAGAGGAGTTGAACAAACATGTCGTTGATGAAAATATACAGAATAGCGAGTGGTGAATTTTGCTCACTTTTGTAACTTGTGAGAAAACATGTCACGACCGTCAAGGAGACCAGAATTTCACCACATTTAGTGGTGTTGGTGTTAGTGAAAATAGAATTCTTTGTTCAAATGATAATATATAAGGATCCACAATATTTGAGGAAGTTCTTCAATTTCGTGACTGTTCCAAAAGTTGCTGATTCTTATTCACCAAATGTCCATTTACGACAAATATATTGTTTTCTCTCTTCTATCCGAATAGTTGTTCCACTCTTCGTTTGATTTTTTTTTCAGTTTCAAGCAAGTTCTTGCCGTTTGCGTTTCTGAGAATTTTGATCAGTTTTTGGTGTATAATCAACTTTTATTCGAAATCTGATCATTTGTTTCGCAATATCTGAGTACTAAACGTACTTGAACTTAATGCGGATGAAGCTAATAGGACTATGTTATATGTTATTGGTGTTCACCATGGATCTCATCTTGGGCCCATCCCATTCATTTTCTTTTTGAATGATGATTTTAATACTGTTGTGTTGAAAACATGTAGTATATTTTTGGTTCTTGCTGATGACATAAAATTTTACCGTATAATCTCATCGGATCATGATGTTGATTTACTCCAGAGAGACATAGAATGATTGGTGATCTGGTATGAGACTAATCGTATACTTTTGAATATCAGCAAATGCTCAGTGATCTCGGTTAGCCTTTCGAGAAAACCACGGTCTGATACCTACTATGTTGATGACTATATTTTGAAAAGAACTAGTTTTGTTGAGGACCTTGGTATCCGATTGGATAGTAACCTAACCTTCAACTCTCATGTGAGCGATATCATAGATATCCTCTGTGCCTGAGGTCAAAAAACTCTTAGCTCTTGGGAGGAACAACTAAGTCTAGTGACTGGAGCAATGACTGGCCATTTGTTTAATAAACACTTAAACAGAATGGGACTGACTAGCTGTTCCCTGTGCCGCTGGTGCAGGAGCACGGATGAAACGGTTCAACACATTCTGTTCTTCTGCAGCAACCTTGAAGACTTAAGGATAACACCCCTAGGAAACACAACTCCTATGGTGAGAGGAACCCCTCTCTGTCGACTTGTAGCGTTTTTGTCAGCATGTCACAGGTCACAGTCTAACCAACTACAAGCGGACCAACAATGGGTCATGAGGCCTCAGTTCACCCCAGTGGGGCACCGCACCTAGAAGAAGAAGAAGAACAAGAAGATATCATAGATAAAGCAATAAAAATGTTGGGTTTCATCATTACAAATTTTAATATGTTTTCTGAAGCTACATTCGAACTTTTGTTCCGTTGTTAGGAAGTACGTGAGGAATATTGCTGAATATCTACTCCTATGTTGTTTGGTCAACTGATCTTGTGAGGATTTCTAGAGACCTTGAAAGAGTTCAAAATAGATTTCTGCGTTTTATAGCCTTCAAACGTGGTATTGACAGAAATGAGAAATCCTAACATTTATTACCTTTCAGTTTGAATCTGCCTGCTTTGGAATCTTAAATACTCATGCATGCGATCGTATTTTGTTGTTCAAGTTGGTCAATGATGATGTGTATTCATCTGAACTTTTATTTCTTGTTAAACTTAACATACCCGCGAGAACAACAGGTAAGTACACATTTGCTTGCTGTTTCAAGATCAAGTTCAAATTATAGAAAAAACTCTTATATGGTCAGATGTCCCACTTTTGTAAACAATGTTTGTTGTAATTCAGATTTTTTAGTTGTAGCCTTAGTTAGTTTAAGAAAGAAACAAATTGAACTCTTTTGGTGTTTGTTATGAGCTGGGAGTGTTATAAATATTTCTTAGAGCAAGTGTTGCACAGATAGATATTTTTGCTGTATTGGTTTTCTTTATGGTTGTTACTTTAAGTGCTTCTTTACATTTGATGACTCCGTAAAAATGTTTTATTGCTTATGTTATAGCAACTAAATAAATAAATGAGTAAATATTCGAATAATTGGTGGAAAAAAATTGAAACTTTTGAAACATTCTCAGAATTTCGTTAATTTTTGTGGAGTAATATATCTAATCGTGGGATCGCCTGTCATATTTGAGAAAATTCAAATATTTTATGGGGTGATGAAATTTTTTTTTTGTACCTTTTCGTCGTACCTTATATTCCTGTCAATCACAAAAGTGATCCTAAACACTTAACGATTTCTCCAGGTGAAATATCTGCTAAAAAACATTCCGGCTCTCTTTTACTCCTCAATTGTGTTATCAGGCAATTAGTTTCTTATGTTCTACATATCTTGTTTCAATATACATGAATACATCCACAATCCCCGATCAATTACCAATTTCCATCGAATTGAAAGATATCGCATTCGTTGTCTCTTCCAGGTATCATCTTCCTCCACGAAACAATCTGTTGGTTGTTCTCGTGTCGTCGACAAACTCGCTGAAGCACGTGTCCTTACACGAAGCCATCCATCCGGTAACGGAATCTGAAGGCCGACCGGCAGCACGTGTCCTGGACGACGTTTATAAACTGGGCCTTATTGCCGAATATGCGGCTCAGGCCGTCACGCCCAAGGGTTACGGAGGAGTTGGAGGGATCGTTAAGGGACATAAAGATGTACTTGACAGCGGATTATGTGGAGCGGATTCGCTGTTTATACACCTCTTGACGTCCCCTTATTAATCGTTGGAAATTATTGAGGTGAGGGGATATACAGGAATAACCGGAAAAACGTTCAGAATAGGAAGAGAGGAGAATCAACAATTTGTTGTTTGAGTTTCCATGGACAGAAGCCGTTTTGGAGCAGAAGTTGTCAATAAAGACCTGGGAGGTCCAATATGACTACAAAGTCTCACCATCCAACAGTCTTACTTTGTCTCAAACCAGGTCGAGCCTTACATCAGATGATATGGGAAGATTGCTGGAATTGGACCTTCTCCTTCATTGAATCACCCCCTGTCCAGTCACTTCTAAAACCTAAGACATCTGTAGTTATCAATAACGATCATAGGTTTCACTGACATTAACCTAATGTTCAAATACCACCACATTCTCAGTTCGAAAGACCAGTAGATGACGTAGGCTTTAGAATAAGGGGTGGTCCAATCGAGAGATGGTCTAATCCTGGCAACCTTCCCCTAGATAAGTAAGGCTACTCTATTACAAGACCTGTATAATAGTTCTTCCCTGAAGATGTCAGTATTGGCATCTTCAGGAATGATTTGAGTCAACAGTTATCAGTTGTATATGTTAACTGTTATATATGTAATAATGCAATAATGGCAGATCTTTGATGAGTCAGAAAGTTCTAGCTTTGTGTCAGTGGCGGCGCCAGAGGTGATTTTGTGGGGGAGGGCTATAATTTTATATTTGAGATTCTGTAAGGTATTTGTTGATAATGTTGATATATCTTTCGGTGGTAATATAAGCTATATGTTCGAAAGAACTACTTTGAAACTTATTCTCATTTGAAGAGAAAAATAAAACCATTTTTTGGTATTAAAATGAATATTTCTCTCAAGTTCTCAGAGAGCAACTCTTCTAAAAAAATCATCGTAGATCCAAAATGTGTTTCATATACTAAGCAACTTTTCTTGTATTAAATCATCGAGCTCATTGTCTATCAGCGGGTTTCATAAAACTCTTACTGCCCGATCAACGATTTGACACTCACTGGATTTCAAAAACGAACTCACTAAAACTTTTTCATTCCTATATATATTGAACAAGAAGCAATTTAGAATCATTGAATAGATGTATATAGATCATAATTTGATTCGAGAATTGAATTCCGAATTCTTATGGCTGAATTATTGATTGAAAACAAATTGACGTTTATCTGTCAATCAAGCGTTGATTCCCCGATCGAGCTTTATGAAACCGGGGGTATGTGCTGCTTAATAGGATAGAAAACAGCTTCTGGCATTTCCAGAATATGTTCGCAAGACACCCAAGAGTGTCAGAACAAACATATAGATTCTCTCACACATGTCACACCTTTAGTTCACTCTAATGAAGGCATCTATTGCATTAATTTCAACTTGGCTCCTTCAATTTATCTACTTTCCTTATGCAAGAAAGCCACTGATTGATTTTGACCTGTTTGTATATCCGATGATTTCACCACGTTGCAAAGATTGTTTCCATCATTCACCTTAATCTTGTTGAAACGAGGAATTTCTTCTTCAGCTTAAAAATTTAACAGTTCGAAAGGTTACAGCCCCTCAATCAGGGCTGAGTTCTTACCACTCCGCTACCTGAAGCTCGCCCTCCAGATCTGATGGACAACAGTATCTGGAAGGGCTTCAAGGAGACTCATCAATTCAACTATTTCCTCATCTGAATCGTTCTTTGTGCTGGATTGTGATGCAGAGACACTCTGTAGCGTGGTGAGTTGCAGATTTCTCCGCTTCCCCACATAATACACACTTGTCAGTTTCGGATAAACCCATTTCCATATTATGCTCCTTGACGCCACAATGCCCTGTGAGGAGTGGTCACTTGTTTTTACTGATGAGAACCACATGCTTTTTGATTTTGAGATTTTAAAATTTGAAAGAAACTTTTTGATTTGTATTTCGTCTTCCTCCTCTAAAAACTCTTTAATGTGACACCAGATTGAGCACCAGGACATTCTTGGTTGCCATAAAGTCACATTTTGTATCTCTTGACTAGATTTGACATGAGAAGTGTCAAATCTAGTCAACTCTAGTCATATCTTCATCTCTAGTAGCAGAGATGCATATAATCTCGGTAAGAATTGGTTGGAAATAGGTTTACGTTGTAATAAACAACACTCCGTTTTTTTATATATCACTGGAACTTCAGTCTCCGTCTACAACCCTCCTATACCAAAATCTTAGTTCCACCCCTACTGTCAATAACGTACACTGCTGTTGTGGATACCCAGGGGGTACAGAAGTCACTTTGGTGTGGCTACCCTTCCTAGAATTCTCCTGTACGTTCCCGTGTTCATCCCTACGATTAGGGAAGCATTCTGCTGGTGCGGATACCCGGGGAGTGCCGAACGCGCCTAAGGGTGAGCCGTCGTAATTCTGTGTCGTCGTATTTCATTCCTTAACCTGGCTGAAGTCCGATGTCTGTCCGTTAAGTGTGCGTCTTAGGTTCTGGCTGGCGAGCACATCCGTAAACCTTGTATAACGTTTCATTCCGTCCGTTTTGTCTGTAAATTCACTGATCTCGAGTCTTTCACTGTACGAATATTATAATAAAGCTATTTTTGATTCCTTGTACGAGTCGGCAAATATAAGTTGTTTTTGACTTTCACTGGTTGTCGCTAACACCCCAGACAACGAGGAACCTTGTCTTCGGCTCGTAGCTACCAGGGTAGGTTTGCTATTTTCCCTTAAAGAATAGCTGGCGCTCGAGTACCCCGAGAAAAAGCCGTTACAAGGTCTATCCATCATTTGTTGCTGTTTATTGTCAATTTTATTTCGTAGAGTGCTTCGAGTGAATGAAAATTTTTTTTGAAGGTAAACACAGAGCTTTACTGAGGAATACATGGAGAAAGTAAGTAGGTATACTGAAAACATAACGAATCGTATAATACGCTAAAACTACAAACTTCTCAGTGCTTTTACGGAAGCAACAAAAATATTCTTCATGTTATGTTCCCTTCAGCACCTTTCTCTAACACCACAAATGGCAAATCATTACGTTCCATGAAGGCCAATCTTCAGTGATAAGGACACAAAAATTGCCTCCCTCAAAAACTTACTCCTCATTGCAAAAGTATCTGTTGTGAAAGCTTAATGCCCTAGAAAATTTGCCGCCTTTCAAACACCTGGCTGTCAAGCAGTTGGTTGAAATTCATGGATTCAAGATTCCCTTTCGAACAAGAGTAGTGAGAGAGAATTGTTAGAAATTTGAACGAGTAGAACTGAAGGCTATCCTCCTTCATGCTATATATATACCACATTATATCTTTTTTCCACCGAAACACACACTCCACCAACATCGCCGCATCATCAAGTTTCGCACTCGACTACTGGAGATATCGAGGTCAAAATTAATTTAGATAAATACGAAGATACGAGCACCCCACCATCTGATTCATCAACTTCGAGCGAGCATCCATTCAACAGTTGTATGGCGCCGGTGTGGGGACTACCCGAGTTCTGGAGAACCCTCCAGCCCTTCTGAATGACTGCAAGACTGTACACGAACTTTTTTGCTAACAACCTATCGAGAATAGGCAGAACGCCGTTATTCATGATGTTCCCAGCTTTATCCGCGGCAGCTAACGATGCCGGCTCCACGCGCGCCAAAAGGACGTTCCAATAGAGCCTCCAACTTCAGTCCCGTCTCTGTCGGTGAAGTTTGTCAAAATAATTGAATAGTCTCGAATTCTGCCATTGAGGTATTCGGTGTTGCTACGGTTAATCATATTTTCTTGAAGTTTGAGATAGTTATCGGACAGCACTTGACGTTAACGAGGATAACCAGGTATCAGGATTTGTTGGATGTTCAGTATGCGTTGAGCGCGGTAGTGTTCTTCTTGATGTTCGAACAATGTGTGCATTTCTAATTGATGGAGATTGGCAAATATGCCGCTCGCGAATTGCTCACTTGCGTTGTTCAATTAGGAGGGTAGTTTTAGTTCCAGGGGTTGGGCATGCGAGCTACGTTTAAAGTTTCATCCAGTGGGCAGAACGACGTTTCGAATAAGGTGTGTTGGCACTTAGAATATTCTGGAAAATACAGCATCGAAAAGGCTATTGGCTGATACTCTAAAATTGTTTATATTTTTTTTCCTTTCATGCATTGCAATTGGAGAACTTAAGTCATAATCAAGTCTTCGAAATAGTTCGAAGAAATCTGTATTATTTCTTGATATATTGTATTATTTCTTTGTCGTTTTCTGCCTTTTGTTATGTTTCAATATCATTTCGAGGTCAAGTCCATGGAAAAGATGCCCTTAAGTGTTGAATCCTTAATTTGTAAACAAATTTGACATCATTACACTACTGACAGGGAGTTAAGGTTTTTACGTGAGGTTTTTCCTGAGATCTTGTATCATACGCCGTATGAAACTCCATTACATTATCCTCTGCTAAAACTACATATGCAATACTGTCTGCTAACTAAAAACTTATTGCTGACATTGAAAATAATATATTCGTATGCAGAAAAAACTTTTTCTACTGAAGTGTAAACATCGCCTGACACTCTTCGCTCGCAGCGAAAATTTCACATCTTAAGTCTAGGCATCCATGTATTCACCCAAGTTTTTGACAAGGCAACCTAATACGGTTGCATTCCGAATCAAATAACCTTTTATTTGATATATACGAGGATATATTGAAAAATTCTTAGCCTACTATAGAATCAAACAAAATTTCAATGTAAAAATATTTTATTACTCAACATATTTTCCTCTCAATTGGATACATTTATTATTACAGCGAATCTGCAACATTTCTAGACCTTTAAAAAAAAAAGTTTCTTCTTGCTCTGCAAACCAGACCTCCACAGCTTTGATTACCTCCTCTTGGAAGAAAATTTACGACCTTTTAAACTTTTTTTCAGTTGAGGAAAGAGATGATAGTCGGATGGAGCCAATTCTGGTGAATAAGGAGGGTGTTCTAGTAATTCAAACCCTAAATCACGAATTTGGCATGGCAACATGAGATTTGTGTGCGTTGTGCTGCAATGCTGCAAAAACAAAACACCAATGGATAGCTTTCCGCGTCTCTTCTCTCTCTCTTCAGAGTTGCTCTGTTTTTGGATCGTAGAAATGTACCCAAGTCTCATCCATAGTAACAATTCGGTCTAGTCTACATTTAATTCAAATCTAGCACAGATCGAACGCGATGCTTCTACCCTTGCACGCTTTTGGTCAACATTCAAACATTTGGGGATCCATTTTGCAGCAATTTTTCTCATGTCCAAATTCACGTGAACTATATGATGAACGCGTTTGTATGAAATATTCAGTGCTTCAGATATCCTCTTTAGCCGAATTAGACCGTTTGATAAAATCATGTCATGAACTGCATCGATATTTTCGGGGAATGACACAGAAACTGGCCTTCTCGATCGGTCATCATCTTCAATGGAAAATTTACCTCTGTTGAAGCTTGCACTCCAATTTTTCACGGTCGCATACGAAGGACATTGACCACCAAGGGTATTAAGCATATCTTCGTAAGTCTGCTTACCTCTTAACCCTTTCAAATGCAGGTACTTGATGATGTTCCGATACTCCAATTTTTCTATTTTCACAATTTCGGTGGACATTTTCTTTCTTTTAGTTTATTGCGTACCTCTGATTTACTTTTTGACCTCAAACTTCACACTGACACTTCTAATGAATAATTTTTCGTTGCCATGGTAACGCAATATTTTTTTATGCATCTGGTCTAGCCTAACTAGATATCAATACATCCTCGTAATTTGATAACATAACTGATGAGGGTTTAAACACAACGTCTACGTACCTGTTTGAAGCCGGCAACTTCAGTGTTGGCAGAGGTAAAAGTAGACAACCTTTATTTTTTCAGTTCTTTGAGGTTTATTGTCTCAACTTCTATTTTGGATCCAAATTGTCTTCGGTAGGCCATTTAGCCCTATGCAACCTATTTGCAATGTATCAATGTAATAATTATCTAGCATTTATTCGTTATTACCATTGAATAACAGTACATATTTCTAATACCGGATCTTAGACCATCAGCGGAGTAGGCGAAGAACAAAACTTCACTTGTGAGGCCTTGATCACAGTGTATTGAAGGCTTCTAACGACGTTTTTATAACAAAACCTTAGATGGTATGTACCAGAGATTAGAGGGAAATCTCCATAAGCAACAGTTATTTTTATTTGGAAGTTTTTTAATGGATTATTCGTCAACCATTCGTGGAGAATATGGAACTACCATTCATAACCCCCTAAACTCCATGTGTGAGTCTATCGATTAACTCAGCCGGAAATCCTTGATACCAAACAGGACTGATTAATATTCGACGATCGTTGAGATTATAATCGTATATCATATTTGGAGTATCTCCCGCTAATATAGGGCTGTTCAAACCCTCGCCACCCACACCCTTGGCGTCGTAAAATAAGGACGTGTCGATTTTCCAACCCTACTCTGTCTACATGCTATCTTGTTTCTGTTTAGCGCCGAACTGAACATTGGTATCGATGTTATGCTCTCGTAGTCGAGGATTATCGTGATCAGTTCACTAGTTCTGGAACTGATTGGGGTGTCAGAGTCACGGGGGTGCTCGCGTTGAGAGTAAATATTGCAGAAATTTGAGCCAATCAGATTGAGGGCGTGTGAAGTTTGCTCGTTTATCCATATCCTATTTTCATTACTCACTGGACCGGTTTATTACGCAGCTTTGATAAAATTCAATATTGTACCTACGTCGAAGAGTTTATTAGTGATTAGTAACAATGTAACGCCAGTCTTTAATCCAGAAATATGGTCATTGTAGTTCCGTGTTATTTTAGTTGTGTGTAATTTCTTGAATCACCACTGATGTACCAGAACTTCGAACGAAAAAAAGGGTAATGCTAACCAAAGCTTATGAATCTTTAGTGAGGCTAGAGGAGGAAGTTTAGCTCTGTGAGCTCATTTGTGTGCCACAATAGTCCGTTTTGGTTCGATTATCTTCAGGGCTTCTAGGAAATATATGATGAAAACTTCGGCAAGTTATTGAGAATTCTGTTTTCTCCCCATCCTTCCACCACAACCAATCGAATCAAAATATCATAACCAGGACACTAAAGATTGCAGATTTGAGATTATAAAATCGATGAAGAAAAAAGTTCAGAGTACAGGATCATGAGTCCATTGCTTGAGATATCTAATCAATCTAATGTAAGATGTTCTCGAACCTTTTCAGGAAAAATCGATAAAAACTCAAGAAGAGTCTGAGATAAAACAAATACTCTTTGATGGCCAAAAGTTGAATATCATAGCCAAAGTTTATATTGATTTCTATAATTTGATAAGTTTGTGTTGAAGCAACCAATCTTTTTTTATATTGAAACAGCTATTTGCATGATCCATATTTCAACTATTGATGTTGTTTGCAGAAAGGAAATGTGTTACTTGTTTGAGGTAGACATAAAAAGGTAGACATAAAAGTGTAGCTGCTCTATATTTGAGCTCTAAATGGTACATTTATGTAATAAAACAAACTTTATACCTATTCTGCAATATGGTTGATTTGGTATGAGTTTCACTACATTTTTGAGTGAGTTTTCCTCTACTATACAAGTTTCGAGATTATACATAAGAGCTCCTTCATATGGGTTAAGGTAATTCTGAAGCAGTATAATTGTGAAGTGAAAGACACTTTATATAAGAAATTGCTGTGGCCAAAACAACCCGAAAAAATGTCACTTATCAATTAATCTAAGAGTGCCTGGAGCGCTAGACATACAACAATTAATTTCAGTAACCCAAAACATGTTGCCTTGGAAGAAAATAAACGACTCGAAAAATGGGGGAGAGTTTCCACTCATTGTGTTATTTCAACTGAAGATCCCCTACCTCAGTTGATGGCAGAGGAGAAAGATGTGAAAAATTTAGTGTATATTCTGTACATCAGGTGTTGATTCGCCGAGCTACTCGGGGTACTTGGAGGTGACTCATTGATATATGAGCCTGAAGTGGTCAGAGAGACAACTGACAGCTAAAAATGCCTGAATATACAAGCCGGATCTTTTGGCATATATTCGCACAGGGTTTTCGAGTGGTGCTGCCAAGCCTCACTTACTTTATAGAATCCTACACCCATCAATGACTACCAGACATACAGAGTAAGTGAGGATTGGTTCAGTCTTGGTTTGACAGGTGGCGTGAAATTGAAAATATTTTTCACGCTCCGGTTTCGCTCCTTTGAGCGAAACCCCATCATCCGGTTGAAATGTTTATCACTGCACTGTACTGATGAGGGACAGTAATCCTGAAACCAGTCTACAGTTTGTGATAAGATATTTCAATTTATCTGGGTATTTCAACGCTGTTTCATGACTAGCTCGCATTAATGAAACGACAATACATCGAATGGAGAATTCTCTTCAATTTGGGTTATCACTGCATATGCAAGTTTAAACTGAATAATTATAAGTTCATGATTTTTTCAAATGCACCGTGGAAACTATTCGAAATTACTCTTCAACTATAGGGTTTCCAAATTTAAATTGCTTGGTTTCAAGTTAACGATTTGGCAACAGTGCCTACTAGAAAATAAAAAAAAACAATATCCGATCAGCTGGTTTATAAAACAACAGCTGTTGATTCACAGGCGTCTACTTAGTGGCGAGCCTCAACTGCAACCGGCCATAAAAATCCCATAAAATTTTACGACCTTCCTCGTTCGTCGCAGACTTCATAGACAGCCATCTTTGTCTATTTCATCAAGATAATGTATTTGTTGTCCTTTATTATCGAGGCATATTTCAGTCGATGTTGCCAACTTGTGCAATTGGAATGAAACGCTTTAAATTTTAAATACCCATTTTTATTTTTCATTTTTAAGTGCTTAAAATATTTATTTGGGAAACGGTTGGAATGGTTATTTCAAAATGTGACGTTTCAAAAATATTTCATAAAAAATACATAATTTTGCAAGCCTTTCCACAACTTTTCGTCACGCTTAAATTGTCAGATTGAGTGAATATATACTTTTCAACATATAATTAACCACATATCTCTTAATCTGACACGCTCGAGTATCTACAATGATAATTTTTTTTTTTTACTATTCCTGACAGGCTGTCCTATAGAAGTAGAGGTACTCTACAGGGTCCAAGGTATCACCTCTTATATTAATCTGACACACTCGAGCAAATCCCGAATTTCCCACTTGCCCTTCACAACTACAGGTACTAACTACAACATTCCAAAGATATCCTTATCTTACCAAAATGGTGAATCCCTTGGATATCCCCTGAAACTATTTAAAATCATTCTTCAAATATGGGGTTTCAAAATTCAAATCGCTTGATTTCAAGTTTACGATTTGGCAACAGTGCCTACTAGAAAATAAAAAGAACAATGTCCGATCAGCTTGTTTATAAAATATTAGCTGTTGATGTACAGGCGCCTACTCAGTGGCGAGCCTCAATTACAACCGGTCATAAAAATCCCATAAAATTTTACGACCTTCCTCGTTCGACGCAGACTTTATAGACAGCCATCTTTGTCTATCTCAGCAGGATAATATATTTGTTGTCCTTTATCATCAAGGCATATTTCAGTCGATGTTGCCAACTTGTTCAATTGAAATGAAACGCTTTAAATTTTAAATACCCATTTTTATTGTTCATGTTCAAGTGCTTAAAATAATTTTTTCGGTAAACGGTTGAAATGGTTATTTCGAAATGTGACGTTTCAAAGATATTTCATAAAAAATACATAATTTTGCAAGCCTTTCCACAACTTTTAGTCAAGCTTAAATTGTCAGATTGAGTGAATATATACTTTTCAACATATAATTAACCACATATCTCTTAATCTGACACGCTCGAGTATCTACAATGATAATTTTTTTTACTATTCCTTACAGGCTGTCCTATAAAATTTCCCCTAGATACAGGTCTATTTTTTAGTAGAGGTACTCTACAGGGTCCAAGGTATCACCTCTTATATTAATCTGACACACTCGAGTAAATCCCGATTTCCCACTTGGCCTTCACAACTACAGGTACTAACATTCCAAAGATATCCTTATCTTACCAAAATGGTGAATCCCTTGGATATCCCCTGAAACTATTTAAAATCATTCTTCAAATATGGGGTTTCAAAATTTAAATCGCTTGGTTTCGAGTTTACGATTTGGCAACAATGCCTACTAGAAAATAAAAAAAACAATGTCCGATTAGCTGGTTTATAAAATAACAGCTGTTGATTCACAGGCGTCTACTTAGAGGCGAGCCTCAACTGCAACCGGCCATGAAAATCCCATAAAATTTTACGACCTTCCTCGTTCGACGCAGACTTCATAGACAGCCATCTTTGTCTATCTCATCAGGATAATATATTTGTTGTCCTTTATTATCAAGGCATATTTCAGTCGATGTTGCCAACTTGTGCAATTGAAATGAAACGCTTTAAATTTAAAATACCCATTTTTATTCTTCATTTCTAAGTGCTTAAAATAATTTTTTTTTGGAAACGGTTGGGATGCTTATTTCAAAATGGGACGTTTCAAAGATATTTCATAAAAAATACATCATTTTCGTCAGAAGGAGTCGTCCCTATTGTCGTGCTTCAGTTCACTTATGATCTGTTTATTGTATTAATTTCCTTCACTGGTGTTAATTAGTGTTTTCAATTAAAATTTGGTTGACATGCATGTTCCGGGTTTCATCCCATTATCAATCAGTTTTGATAAGGGGATTATCAAAACTGATTGATAATGGGATTATCAAAACTGATTGATAATGGGATGAAAGCCGAAACATGCATGTCAACCAAATTTTAATTAAAACCTGTGAAACTAGTCAAGTGTTTAATTTTTCCTTTGTTAGAGAGTTTTTATGCAATAAAGTTATGATTTCCAATTAATCACTTCATTATTATTACACGTTTCCTCGAATTGTTCTGAGACACGAGCTCTTGAATTCTCATACAGATTTTAATGCTTAACAGTTTGTAACTCGGAACTGCTGTGGAGGAATAGACCGCCACTGTGGTGGATAAAGTGGAAACATATTCGAAGGAAGGTCCACATATGTGCCCGACTCTGAGTAGCATAGAATAAGCTATTTTCCAGCACCTATACCCCACTAGAAACCTATAGGCCTTTCAATGACACCCAGAAGCATATTCCAAAAACACATCCTCCTCCGTGCGTTGAATTTTAATGCAATCAGATCCCACTTCAAAGGACCTCGCATCCTTTCCTCTCCCCCTCTTATAATTCCCTATCATAACTGAAACGGGTAATTCAATGGCAACTTAACACCGTTCGTGCGGTGACGACAAGGCGCACTCTTTCAAATTTGCTGGAAATCCATTAAAATTCCAATTATCGAACTTCTCCATTCGGATTAATACTTTCGGGGCGATCGGAAGAAGAAGGCGGCTTCCTCTTTTCACGACAAAAGAGGCGGAAACACCACAATTATTTTGGCCGAGCGATAAAACGGTTTCCGAGGAACGGAAAGGTTGAGGAACTATGGCGGATTGATATTTAGGGGATGGATAAGTGGGCGCGAGAGGCGCAGCGGGGAATAGAGAAAAATTCAATTAAAACGGTAATTTTGACTACGAGAATTTATTCCGGGCACACGGCGATAAGAGTGCGATTTTTGTTCGTAATATCGGGAGACTTATAATTGAAGGGAAGTTTCGCCATTCCCAATGTTCGGGAATGAATTAATAATAAAGTTAAGCACTTGTTAATTTTTCTTATATCACCTCTGGACCAGACTTAGCAACATATCTCCCATATAAAAGAGGATTGCATGATTGTAAAGGCATTGTAATAATAGAAAATATCACAAAAAAAATCTCGATTGAGACCACAGAAGAAGGAACCTGTGACTACAACCCATTGAACTCTAAAAGAACTGGAAGGGCCTCTTAGGTACCGAAATACGACGAAGTGTGTGTCCAAGTGAGACGGAAGATGTAGAGCAACTCATCTCTTTCTAATGGTTCGGCAACCAATCGAATAACCGCATCAAAATGTGTGTCCAAGTGAGACGGAAGATGTAGAGCAACTCATCTCTTTCTAATGGTTCGGCAACCAATCGAATAACCGCATCAGACGTCGGACGTCTTTTTTCTTTTACTATTCCGGACAGGCTGTCCTATAGAATTTCCCCTAGATACAGGTCTATTTTCAGTAGAGGTACAGGGTCCAAGGCATCACCTCTTATATTAATCTGACACGCTCGAGTAAATCCCGAATTTCCCATTTGGCCTTCACAACTGCAGGTACTAACTACAACATCCCAAAGATATCCTTGTCTTACCAAAATGGTGAATCTCTTGGATATCCCCTGAATCCCCCAGGGAATGTTCCCAATATCAGAAGGACATTCGTGGGATGGCAGTCTTTTGGGTCTACGGACATCCCATTCCACACAATATCTCTCTTAGTAAGTGCTTCTGGAAGATTTTGAAAAACAAGAACCATATTTTGGGAGCTAAATCATTTCAAAGGTCTGGTCCCGTTGCTTCAGTGAAGACATAACTGGTTTCTTAAGAATTATTGTCGAAATAATTGAAAAACCAGTTAGCCAATAGTTTTATATTTTTGTTAGATTTACCTTTTGGGTGTATTCATCCTTATCTTTGGGGCTTGTTTTGCTTTTCAACCAGGCTTAAGCCTACGACCCTCGCACCAGATGCTACGAAAAGACAAAAAAAAAACGATGTGAGCAGACTTATAATTTCTTAGGGCTGATTGCGACTGTGTGCCCTCCTGTGACTGAAGAGACCCAACCGTGACCTACAGATCCTTCCACACTCCGGGCATGGATAATCACCAACTAGATCTGGCCGCCGCTGTATCTTTCTCGAGTCTCCATTATAATTGTATACCAAAAACTTCCTCTGTGACCTATCTAACGCTAGTTGTTTCCAGTTATGATTGGCATTAACTGATTTTAGGGATGGATGTAATAAATCCTCAAACCGCTTATACTGGCCTCCTGGTTTCCAAGCTCCCTCTGTGAATTCGCCATACAAAGCTATTTCGGGGACTCTTGTGTCTTGTAACCTCAGAATGTGTCCGCTCCATCTGAGTCTGGCCCTCGTTACTTGAGTCTCAATTGTTATACAACTCGCGCGTTGCAAGACATCTGCATTCGGAACTTTGTGGAACCATCTGATGTGCATTATTTGTCTTAAATGACGTTGTTGACTTTGTTCAAGCTGTTTAATATGTCGCCTATAGGGCGTCCAGCTTTCGCTTCCGTAAAGAAGCGTTGGGAGGACCACTGCTTCGTAAACAGCTGTCTTGGTCTTCAGATTGAGGTCGTGATTCTGGAACACTCTGTCCGTGAGCTTCCAGAATGCCCGTGTTACTAAGAACTAATACCTAAAGGAGAAATCCATTGAATTGGCAGATCTAGTGTTTGCCATATCTAGTGTTTGCCATCTGCCCGTAAGTTTGGTTCCTTTTCTAGGCCTTAGTTCCTAGTATCCAACCATAAGAAAAACCTACTTAGTTTTTTCTAGGAAACTAAAGTAAGCCATTATACAGGAATGGAACAAAAATCCATACGATCTGATTCTCATTATCAGAAAGCATAGATCTCAAAAGGTTCTCGAGTCAATGGTCAAAAAATGCAGCACAAACTTTCCGTCCAGTGCGAACCCAATGATACATGAATATTATGCGGTCCGGGGCTCTCGGAGGCAACTGACGACAAAAACAACATCGAAACGGAAGTCCGATACACCACCCCATTCCCGACAACACCCCTGTCACATCAAGTTATCAGTTAAGCCGCCCGATTAATTACCATCAATCCATATCAATGTAAAAACGAAGCACCCACTCTTGATCTCGCAACAGTCCACGTTTGCGCAATGCCCCTGTCCAAGATCTCTCCCGAAATTATCCAGTATTCTTCCCACGATACCCCGAAAGTTCGCAGCGCCTAGCTGAGCGCGACTCTACGAGCGCGCCCCGACGCCGTGACGTTGAAGAACGCGCCCCCCCGTTCAAATGTCGCGAATTTATCTGTTTCCCTGAACGCATCACGAGCCGCGATAGGGCTCGATGTGGAAAAGCATTCAGTCGTCGTTTATTTTCTATGCGAGCACGTTTTCACTGTAACGCACGTTTATGGAAGTGATGTGATACCGTTACCATGATTTGGATTCGATGGTCAGCTCGGATCTGTGTCTTTTTCTTCTTTTTATTGAAAGGTACTTAGAGATATTTTTTTAAATCGATTTATCGTTGAGGGTTGATTAAAGTTATGGGTGCTGCACTGGAGAATGAATATGGCAAACTGAATGAGTTGACCAGAACTACTTAATAAAATCGATAATTTTTGTCACACTTCCAACTGGACAAAAAAAGGGTACGGAAATTATATGCAAAAATCTCAGGAGATGCTCCAAGTTGAAGAGTAACTCTAGGATATCCTAGAATCCATTCATTTTCGATAATGATCCGGTGAAATCAGACAAGAAATTACCAACAATTTTGGATGAGCTAATGAAATCTTCCTCATAACCTATGTAAATGTTCAAAATTCGAGAACAACAATCAGAACTCATAAGTTTCAGTAATGAATCACACAAAACTCTTCAAAGCCTTACTGTAACAGTGATTTTTTTATTTGGACACATATCTATTGTGGAAAGCTGAGTTTTTCTAGTTCCAATTTAATGGCCAAGCAATTCATTTTCTCATTTATGCATATCAAATATATAATTTTTTGATTAAAAGCATACAAATTCTTAACATCACACAATAATTATAGCATCTGTATGAGATAGACATTTAGCCAAGGTTAGCTTGAAGGGGTACCATACAATTTGTATCTTAGATCTTAGGGAAAAACCCCAGAAAAAACTCATTCTTCCTGTGAGTGTAGCGGATTGTAAATACAGGAACAGAATTAAGAAATGAACTGAAATATTTGATATTGAAGGACATCTCGCACAACAAAAATTGGTCCTTTCCTCGAAACAAAGGAAATCAGTTAGTCTCCTCCAAGTTACAGTAAAGTTCATCTGAATTGATAGGAAAAAAGAAGGAATTGTAAAATCATAAAATTAAATTCAATACAACAGAATTACTTTAAATTCCCAAAGCGATTGTAAAAAGATTTGGGAACTGTATGGATAGCCCTCAAACCATCCTGGAATTTATGAATGAATGATTAACCAGATGATTTATGGTTTATTCTGCTTCCCCGCATTTACAACTAGGGCTTTCAACTTAATTTCATCTGAAAAGCATACTAGTGCATTGACCTGTTTTTATAGTATTTAGAATATATCGTATTTTTTTGAATTTTTTTTTATTAAGAATTGGTTGAGTACAATTTCATTTGGTCAACAAAAAATCAACAATTTGTAAAATTATTCCTATAATTATTTATTGCACCTAGATTACCTATTTACCAACGAAGATCAAAACTAGGACCTCTATTCGAAGAGTGCTCGTATTCTATTCAGACTGCCAAATGTCTTGGTCACATTCGAATTGAGAAAAGAGTTTCACCACAAAAAAAAATGCTACTTCAGTCATGGAACTGTTATACAAAGCATTCCAGACCATCCTTTTTTTAACTTGTATAAGTCCTCGAAATGAAAACATAAGATTCACGACTATTTTTTATCTAGTTTCTAGATTCTTCGGATCAGAAATATCTTTGGTTCAGATCTTTGACTCGAAGCAAATATTTTAATAGTAGATTTTGGAGGTCAAAAGACCTTTACCATTTTTTTGGAATCTGCTCGGTTTCAAATGATACAGGCTGTAGAGAAACCATAAGAAAAATTTATTTTTAGTTCTCATGAACGGTTTCATCGAATGAAATGAATTTCGGAATATAATTTTTCACGCATTTGACGAATCTTTTTCGAACACAAGATATCACCGACGTTTTTCAGATTTCCCATTATGGCCATTTCGCACTATAAAAATATACCCTCAATTCAAAGAACCCAACTCTTGAAACTAAGTTGGACGCTATCTAATGAATATTTGAGCGTTTTGTAAATAAAAGTATTTTTCATATTTTCTTGTATAATGCGCCGTTTTTGAAGTTATCTGTGAATTTCGAAAAATTTTGTACTTTGACAGAACTCAAACTAAAGGATCCACAGATGTGTAGTGTTACATATTCACCTAGTTACTCTGAAGGAAATTCTGTTTTTCAAGGGGTGGAACCTTAGAACATAGATACCGGGAATGGCCATTCAGTGCTACAATTGAATGTTTTGCAGTACAAACATTCGATGTTTCTCTGTCTAGCGCGACACTAAGACAATAGCGTTAAATTGGAAAATTCACATATTTCCTATTTATTCGTACTGAAAATTGATGTGACACTGATGTCCAAATCAACTGTCTCAAATGTGATTGGCGACACTATCTCACTCCAGTCTTTGGAATGTTTAATTTCCATTTCAAGTATTTATGTTCAAAGGGGGGAACAGCTCATAATGAAACCAAAAATGGCAATATCTTTTACTTTTGGCCAAATCGGAACAAACGATGTAGCTAAAAAGTATTTCTTTTGACCTCAAGATTCTACTGTTTAAATATTTGTAACAATCAAAGACTCACCCTGTATACTTATAAATTTCGACTAGAAATTAATCAATGCTACTTTGATTGTTTGAAGTAACAGGCACTGTCCAAATCAATTGGTAGGAAATGATTTTAGGAAATATCCATGTAGCTGTCAAGAGAACCCTATTTCCTCTTCATGACCAAACTCTATTTGAGAACACTGGTATCCAACGCATTTAATTGAGATCGAGAGGTCCCGCGGGAGGACCAAATGTGTTCTAGACAAATATTCAATTGAGACTGCAAACATCAGAGGACACAAGTTTTAAATTAATTTGTCTTGCATTTAATGGATTCCTTGCCGCTCATATTTGTCCACCTTTGTTGATTCATTTCTGATGTGTCAAATACGTGTTGAGTTGTTGAAGTTTCAAGGGAATAAACCCTTCTAACTAATGAAAGAAAGACGAATTACTCCCTAGTTATATTTGACACTGTTTTTTCTTGAAAATTAGAAAGAGAACTTTTCCAGTAACTCAAAATTTGTTGAATAGTATCTACAGACCAAATTCAAAATATTGAAACCTTCAAAAATGTCTAATTCAGCTGAGGAGCGATAGTCTAAAGCAAGACGAGCATATGATAACACCAACTGAGAAAAATCCATGTTTCTTTAACTTAAGAACCTATCTTAAGTTAACCTTACCTAACCTAACCTATCTTCAATAGAAATTACGAACAGAGTTCTTCATTGTCCTCTTCATCCACCTATAAAAATGTTGAATAAAACTTAGGGTAAACTTATATTCCATAAAAAGCTATTATTCAAAGCAAGACGCAATGAATGCATATGGAAACTGCGACTATTTCTGATTTCTAATGAGGACTGAATCTCAGAGAGGAAAAATTCCCAAAAATTACTATAACATTCTCTTCTCTTAGTTTTTCCCAACTAATCGTTATACTCTGCTGAAAAGAGATAGTCCAAAGCCAGGCGTGCAAAGACCAACTCGGCAACTCCAATTTTTCGTGGAAACTTGGAATTTAGGTGGAAGCAACGAATGAAATATTATATTGTGCTCATCTTCTTGCTTTTGGCATCCTCTGACTCGAAGAAGAATGATATTAAATTCCACAAAAACGTCTAAGAAGCGATAGACCAAAACCGAGCGTGCAATGAACGCCGATGAGAAAACTCGTCCACTGTTATTAGGACCACGAGACTCCTGGTAGAGACGATATACATGTATGTAATAATCTCGAATCCCGTTGAAAAGTCGAAATAAGATTAATAATACCAATGCAACGCGAAAACGAAGTGGAATTTCAATAATGGCATCTTCTGACGGAATTGCCATGAACACCTACAGCGGTTCATATAAGACGAAATGGAAATTCGGATACTTCCTGAAATTGAGACCGGAAACGTTTCGCGTGGATATTGGCTCGGCGTGGAAACGCAGGCATGGCCCTGACGTTCGTTGCGAGGAAAATATGGCATTTCCTCATCCCGTGACAGAGAAATAAGCGAATTCTAGCTGCCACACGGAGCAGTGCGCTATAGTTTCATTTTTTTGTTATTATTCTGCTCCGTCAAGAATTCCATGGAGTATGTTCGTGCGAATGTGAAATCTCGTTGAAATTCGGTACTTTATGGAAGGCACTTACGAAGATTATTCTTTGTGTAAACCGCTTCTGTCATATCACAAATGTAATATGAAAAAAAGATTAGGTCTCTGACTCTTCGTATATAATCGAAACGACTAACAGTCCTGACTGGAGTTCAAAGAACTGATCGATATACCAGAAGTTTGCCAAAATATGTCGTTTTCCATACGAATCTTTCAGTATTCGCTATCTCAACTCCTCCGGCTTATCTATCTCCAGATAACCTAATGTTTGTTTTCCGCTTATTATCCTGTCCTCAAATATACTTACGCACACTAATTATTTCTTCCATATTTATATTTCGTTCCAGGATCAGTTTATTTGTTTGTATTTTACTTCATCACTCTAAAATAGGAAAGAAGCTGACTTGAAAACAACCTCGAGGACGGGAAATTGAGGAATAGTTAACTTTGAGATGTGTTTACATATTATACCCAATTCAAACTTTGGGGTATATCTAAATGAAATTACTTTCAGAATAACTAGCTAAATCTGTGACACTACATATCTGTGGATGTTACAAACAAAGTTGTATTCAGCTGAAGTGCCCAATTCTTCAAATTTCACAGATACTTTTCAATGTTTAAACATCAAAACAATCGAAAACTTCGCATTTTGCGAGAAAATATAAGGAATACTTTTATTTCACAAAACGATCAAATATTCATTAGAGAGCGTTCGACTCAGTTTCAAGACTTGGGTTCTTTGAATTCTTGGTATTTTCACGGTACGTAATGGTCATAATGAGAAAACTGGAAGACTTGGCTGATATCTTGTATTCGAAAAAGATTCATCAAATAAATGAAAAACTATATTCCGAAATTCATTTCATTCGATAATACCAATGGTGAGATAGAACTCAAAATAACCCAATGGTTATTTTTGGTTATTTTTTGGTTGTTCAACAGCCTGTATCTTTCAAATCGAGCAGATTCGGGAAAAATGGTTTTCTTTTGACCTTAGGAATCTTTCTTTAAAATATTTGTACTAGACTAAACTCATCCTGAAGATACAGATTTCGATGTTTTCTACTAGATCTCCTAATGAAATTCCCAATTTTTAGACAATAGACAATAACTTCCCCAATCGAATAAACAGTCAACATCATAAGTGGTGGCATTTGCGTGAAACTGAAATCATCATTCAGAATTTTCCTACTCTCCAAGCTGAACATACCTGCGCAAAAAAATTAACGCACATTATGGAAATCTCAAATTTAATCTACAACTGAAGGTGTTCTCAATGATAATTATTTTTATCACAATTATGCATGCATATGTTATCCACTTTCAACGGTTTTCTTCGATACAGATGTTTTTCTCCAGCAGGAATGAAAAAATATGATATTATCAGATTTTGAATGTATTGGCTCCATTCTAAAATCAGTTGTTCTCGATCAATTCTAGTGATCAATAGTTTTTCTTTCGTTTGATTTTCTACACTCGATCGCTATGCAACGCGAAACACGCAATTTGACCCAAGAGGAATGTGTCCAAGCGGTAGTTTTGCGAGCAGAAGGGTGGACATACACAAGAATTGCAGAAAGGTTTGGAGTTTCCCATACAAGTGTTTCCAGAATGTTGCAGCGATTCAGGGAGACAGGTATGAATGTCCGAAGACCAGGACAGGGTAGACCACGGATAACAACTGCCATTCAAGAACGTTACTTGAGAGTTTCTTCGTTGAGACAACGGTTTGCAACTGCTCGCCTCCTTCAAATTCAGCTTGAGCAAACTCATGGGGTGCAACTTAGCACTCAGACAATAAGAAATCGCCTCAGAGAATATGATTTAAGGCCTCGTGTCGCGGCAAGAGGTCCAGCTCTTACCCCAGCCCATCGAAGGGCGCGTTTGGATTTTGCCAGAGAGCATATCCATTGGGAAGAGGCCGATTGGGAAAGAGTTCTCTTCACAGATGAGTCTAGATTCTGCCTCTACCATTGTGATAGACGTTCCCTTGTATACAGACGTCCACATGAAAGATATGCTCAGTGAAATTTCCTGAATACTACTGGTTTAGGGGGAGGATCGATTATGGTATGGGGTGGAATATCTTTGACTGCTCGCAAAGACCTAGTGGTCGTTGATAATGGAGCTATGAATGCTGATAAGTATATAAGGAACATTTTTGAAGAGCATGTAGTGCCATTTGCCCCATACATTGGTGAAAAATTCATTTTTATAGACGATAATGCCAGACCGCATCGTGCGCGCATCGTTCAAGAGTACCTTGAAGAGGTTGAAGTCTCTCGAATGGAATGGCCAGCAAGATGTCCAGATCTCAATCCGATTGAGCAGGTTTGGGACAACCTCAATAGAAGGCTGAGAAGTTCAGAAAATCATCCAGCTACTCTTAATGACTTAGGAATCCAAGTCGGAGAAATCTGGGAAGGATTAGATCAGAACATTTTAAGATCACTCATTTTGAGTATGAACCGTCGTTGCCGAGCTGTAATTAACGCAGGGGGTGGAAACACCAAGTATTTAATCGCTTATCAGCATTTCAGTATTTTGAAAATTGTTCATTTCTCTTCTTTCACATAAGATTCGGTAAAATCTTATGTGGCCTCCAGGCAAAGCTTTGAATATTATTGTCTTAAATAGGTACTTCACCTCGTAATTATTCAGAGTACCTATAGGGTTTGAATTGAAGGGTACTTTGACAAGACCTGGACCTTATTACTGGGAGAGAAGACCCATAATAAGTTCCACAAAACAAATGAATCTTCGTCTCTACTCATCAATGTTATTTAGACATGGGTACCATTACATTGTATACAGATAGTTCGAAAACCACGAAAGAACTGGCGCGAGTTGAAGGTAACCTAGTAAAAGCTATTCGAAATATTGAAATCCATTAGAACTGTGAAACTGTATGGACAGTAGACGACAAAGTGATGAAAACAAAGTAACCTCCCTTAAAATCTTCAATCTTACACAGCTACCTCCATTACTTATATGAGGAACATATAAAACCTCTCATGTTGTTTCAAAACTCAACAGCAAAGTTTCTTTCGTGAACTATAGCGAAGTCATGAAAAAATAATGTAAAATTTGTGTGGTTCTATATTGAAATGTTTTATAAGTGTTTACTGGCACCTCACAGTAGCAGATATCTTGCCGAAAAAGGGCATTTTAAAAAATTCGTACGAATATTTTGAAAGTGTGATAAAAAATTCGGTACAAAATAAGGACATTGACTTTTTTATAGGTTAGTCCAAAATTCTCTGGAAGAAATTCACTGGAGAAATTGCAATTTCTTTGGGATCAAATGTAGAGTAATCCAAAAATCTGAAGAAGATCTGAAAACTCGTCTATAATTCAATAAAAAAATCATACATTTATCTCGAATGGTTTTCAAGATATAATCTCCACCTTGTCAAAACCATCATAACCATGAAGTTTGTCGAAAAAAATGGCCTACTTCCAAAAGGGGTATTCGAAATCAAAATTCCAGAATATAATATAAAAACTGGGGATTCTCATTTGAAAAAGCAGTGTTGTAAGCGGGGGCCACCCTATAAAATGAAAAATAATTTTAGCTTATGCGCTAAGTAGAGTCGTTTCCGCCATAGTTTGAATCATTATCGACCGATCCAGCATTGTTGACCCACTCTGTATATTGATTTTCATATGGATGTCAATACATCTACATGTCTATGAATTACTGCCAGATTGCTTCCTCCTGAGTACGAATATGGTTTCAACTAGTAGATCCATCTCTAATTTATATTTAATTTCACGGAATAATGAACAAGAAAAGCCCTCCACTTCATGCCCCTTATAATTTTTCACCTTAAAAAGTTCCTAGTAATATCAATTTTCCTAAAGAATTACCCGTCGGTCGTAAACTCCGCAATTTCAATCCCCCCTTCTCTGCCTTTCGTTTCCAAATTAATATCCCGATAATGTCTCAATGCCAGATCCTCATTTTTCTCCCCCTCCCCCTATCCCGCTACCCGAGAGCAAGTCGAGGATGTCGGATACCTTATTCCGCCCACCCCAACTTTCTTCCTTATGAATCTCCCCCGGAAATTTATGACAAGCTGGAAGAAACTTCTCAACTTGGAACCAGTGGGTCAGACCTCGTCTCCGAATTCATAATCAGTTCTCGCTATTTGTCATCTCCGGATTTATGAGGCTTCCCGATTTGTCAATTTGCCTATATCACGGCTGGATGCTTGTTATTGACAGGGCGATGGGTTGGATATAGAGGAGTGGGTGGTAAGATGGAGTACATAAGGTTTTGAAGGTCGATAGAAGTAAAGTTCACCGACAAACGAAATCAAATTCATTTTGAAACTGAGTACCATTAATGTATTATCACAATATTTGGTGATATGAACGATTTAAAGTTGGTTCAAATGCAGTATTTCCTCATTAATAGAGTTCTCAGCTGGATGTGCTCGCTGATTCGATCGATTTTGTTCAGATAATGAAGTCTCTGTCCATCTCTCAATTCTATTTGGTGCTGATGTTGTTGGTATTGATTCCTGGTAATCTAACCTAGTATTATTATTACCAGTAAGAATGCTCTTCTAATGGGTTATCAACAACCTTACTCTAGTTAAAGTTGTACCATTAACAGCTGTTTGTGCAGTTAATATGTCCTTCTTAATGAACTTTTTAGGGTTTTCACTCCCAATCTCTGAAACAAAATCAATTTAAAATGAAATCAACGATTTGCTCCTGCGTAAATTCTTGCACTAATTTGTCAGGAGCAAATTAACTAGAAAAAATTGTTGTCTGACAATGAACTGAAAATAAATAACGTTGAAATTATAATTCTAAATGGTAACGTTTCGGAGTCTATATCAGACTCCTTCATCAGACGAAAAATCTATTTTCGAAAATCTTCTGAATTGTGGCTTTTGTTTGACATTAATTGTCAATACATAGAAACAGAGACTGCATAGAAACGTTGATTCATTTAATTTTGAAATTACTGGATGACAGTTCCTTCTTTAGTAAATTGATCCAAATATGATCTATTCCTACCGAACTCTATTTTCAATATTATTTTTATGTTCGCGTTTTCTTATTTCTAGAGGTCTGGAAGTTTCACCTGTATAAGTTTTACCACAAATACAGGGTTTGTTGTAAATACAATTTTTTGATTTTTGTTTTTCGTTCAAAGGTTTAGTTTTTGTTAATATAGATCTAAAATCATTTTTCGTTTTAAAAACAGTTCGTATGTTGAACTTCGAACCGATTCTTCTTATTTTTTCTGAAAGGCCATTAACATAAGGAATTACATTCAATAAATTTGGTTGTTCTTGACGGTTTGTTGGTTGTTCCTGATCATTTTGGTTAGTCATTTTTCCCTCTAAATTTAATATTGTTTTTTCAATGAATATTAACCTGGCGCCATGTCAACTTTAAGCAAAATTCCAAAAACTCAAGTAATTCAGAAAATGAGCGAAAATACAGTTCCATCTACTGAGTTCTTCGAGTTGTTCAGATATGGTGTAGATAACAGTTTCTTCGTTTACTATGGTGAATACTTCAGACAGGTATTTGGTTTGGGGATGGGTAATCGTTTGGCCTTTGTTATGGCCAAATTGCAGAAGTTTGCTCTCAATAGGGTACCTTTCAGAGTTCCTTTATTTAGTAGATATGTTGACGACATTTTTACATCCATTCCATCAGACGGAGGAGATGTTATGTTACAGGCTTTCATCCACGACTACATTTTACTGTTGAGGTGGAGGTTGATAACAAACTACCATTTTTAGACATATTAGTTATAAGATCAAACCAGGTTGATATTGCAAGTAATTATTCAGAATTGTTGTATGATTTATACTGCTTAATATTTTCTTTTTTAAGTATTTTTCGATTTTAAATTGTTTTCTCACCCTCAGACGTCACACAGATATGCTGTCTTTTTGTTGTCAGCTGAGATGTGTTGCTTTCTCTTGTTGTTTAATATTGTATTTTGTTTTTATTATTTAACCCAAGACGCATCAACATTAGCTCCTCATTTAATATGTTTCTCTCTTCCAGAGCCCTGAGTGAGGTTTTAAATAAACCGAAACGTCGGCATGATATAGTCCTTCTTTTTTGCCGATTCCCATCAACCTTACTTTGACTTCAAACGAATTCCCTAAGATTGTATCGTTCAAATTTTCGTGTTTACTAGGTTAATTTTATTCTTATTTTTGCGACCTGTTGTTTCAACTTTGTTTTGATTTTTGTGCGTATTAACTACCGGAAATGCTATCTTCTTCACCAATAATGCTAGCATCTCCATCTAATAGACGAGCAGTTTGATTGAATATTTTGTTATTCCGAATCCAAATGCATCCAAGCCTGACGTATGACATACAGTATACTTCCAAGCGAAAAACAAAGTTCTCTTTTGCCTAATTATTAAAAATCGTTTGAAGCAATTAAAGAGCTTGGCATATCCGATCATGTTTTGGCATTCCTGCTATACATTTCTGCAATTCAACATAGCTTCAAAGACCTGTTAGATAAAAAAATCATCCTCATATTCATATTCATTTTCAAACGAACGTCACGAAACAAAATTGCGGATGAACAGTCAAAGCTGGATCTTCATAATAAAATTTCCGAGGTTGAGTTATTTTTTTCACGTTGGGATTGAATATATGTAAGTTTGAATCTCGCGCCAAACTTCTGCTTCCGTTGATGTATGAACTGTCAAGGGGACAAAAGAGGAAAGGCGAAGTTTAATAACGGCTGCGATAATTGTGATCCAATATATAGTATAATATTATAAGATTAAGGCTATCGACAATTGTGTTGAATCAGGTTTGTTGATTTATTGTAAATATGTATGTAAATTAGAATAATGTTTTGTTTATTACAGTTTTCACTGCATCAACTGTGTCTGAATATAACCTTAAATATTCACTTTGCAACGTCTCTGATTTCGAGACCCTTACAATTCAACACAATGGAGAGCAAAGCTAAATTCCATTTTGCATCTGAGGCGGGTCCTGATGCCAAGAGCACTATAGTTAAGGTAAAAACTATACAGCTGATGGATCAACCAGAAATTTTTCGATTTCCAAACGATAAACAGAGCAGCTTGCACCATAAGCAACTTTTTGATACTAATGTGGTCAAAAATGTTGTAAAAAGTTTGAAAATTAGAAATAAATTTCGAAATGTGATGATCACTCTGGATGCTGAATTACAAGGTATTTACATGGACGAAGAAGGAAATGTCGCATTCAACGACGAATATTTAGAAGAGGTCTCACCGTTAGAAAATCCAACTAAAACAGGTATCCAAGGAAAATCTACAAGATCTTTAGCGAAAGATATGATCATAGAAAATTTTAATGGACAAAATTTCAAAGCGAGTACTTGGATTAGATTATTCGTTCAGGAATGTATTAGAGTGGGAATCACACAAGATAAATATGCAGAAACTTTGAGGTTATTTTTGACAGATTCTGCTGTAAACTGGTTTAATGTTTGTATGAAACAAAATAGTTTAAACAATTGGGAATTATGGAATAATTCTTTCATAGAAACCTTCTCAGTACAGTCGTGGACAGATATAGCATACGCATATAATTTTAAGTATTTAAATGGATCTTTATTAGATTTTGCACTTAAGAAAAGAAATCTATTGATGGAAGTGGACGATGAAATCTCCCTAAATTCTCAAATAAACTTAATTGTTATCAGTTTACCAAATCATATACAAAATAGAATAGACAGAAAAACAATAGGAACAATAGAGGACTTAATGTCAAAATTAAAACAATTTGGTCACTTGAATGATAGGAAAAAAGAAAACAACAAAACAGTACCTTCACATAAACAATGTTCAAATTGTGAAAAGTTGGGATTTCCTAACAGATTCCATCCTGAAAATATGTGCAGATTAAAAGAACAAAAATCAAGTTACAAAAAAAATAATAATATTAAAGTAGTAAATAATGTAGATTTTGAAAATGCTGTAGCAAACTCAGAGGAGGCAAAAAACGAATAGTTCCCCCACTTATTAGATTAAATGTATTGGTGAATGATGAACCAGCGGTGGGCCTGTATGACTCAGGGTCTAACATTTCACTAGTAAATTATAAATTTTTAAATAAAATTAATATGCTTAAAAATATGATAAGTGGGAAGGAAAATATAGAAGGAGTAGCAGGAATAGCTAAAGCTGAAGGCGCTGTTACACTCAAAGTAAAAATTTGTAATATAGAAACTAATTTTTCGTTTTTCATCATAAAAAGCGGGACTTTTAAGGAAGATTTATTATTAGGTCTGGATGTAATAAAGAAATTTAGACTATGTCAAAATGAAAATTTAAAAATTACACAAAAAGGTGAAATAAAGAAAGATAAACAAGAAAATATAAATTATAAAAAAGAACCCAACAATATACAAATAATTTTGCAAAATTTTGATGAGGTATTTGCAAAAACAAAATTTGATATTGGAATAATAAAAGGGTATGAAGCAACTATAAAATTAAAGGAGAATAAATACATATCTAGAAAACCATACAGATGCTCATTTCAAGATAAAATTGAAATTGAAAAGCAAACAAAAGAATTATTAGAAGCTGGTTTGATAGAAGAGTCGTGCAGTCCTTATGCAGCTCCAGTGACAATGGTCTATAAAAAAGAAGATGGAAAAAAATCTCGTTTGTGCATAGACTTTTCAGATTTAAACAAAATACTTGTTCCTGAAAGTCAACCATTCCCTAGGATTGACGATTTAAAAGTACGTGCTAGAAATTGTAAATATTTCACAAAACTAGATGTAAATTCGGCGTTTTGGTCGATACCTATACGAGAAAAGGACAGGTACAAATTGGCTTTTGTAACCCATCAAGGCCACTGGCAATGGAAATGCTTACCATTTGGTCTGAAAACCTCACCGGCAATTTTTCAAAGGACATTATCTAGTATTTTAAGAAAGAATAATCTTAGTGAATTTGCTGTAAACTATATAGATGATATTTTAATTCATTCAGAGAACTATGAGGATCATTTGAAACATGTTGAATTAACTCTACAAGCACTTCAAGACCAAGGTTTTAAATTAAATTTAGCAAAATGTGTATTTGCCAGTAACAAAGTGATTTACCTAGGTCATGAGATAAGTGGTAACTACATAAAACCAATGAATGATAACCTCATTGCCATAAAAGAGTTTCCGGTACCACAAACCAGAAAACATATCAGACAATTTTTGGGGAAAATAAATTTTTATGTGGAATATATACCGAACCATGCTATATTACTAGAACCTTTATATAATTTATTAAGGAAAAACATAGAGTTCAACTGGTCTGAAAAATGCCAGAGTAGTTTTCAAAAAGTAAGAGATTATTTGTGCACTGGTCCAGCTCTGGCTATATTTGATCCTGAAGCCCCAATCTATATTTTAACGGATGCGAGTATAGATGGAGTTGGGGCAGTGTTGAAACAACCTCAAGAAAATGAGGAATTAAAACCAGTATTTTTCTTCTCAAGAAAATTAAATAACTCACAAAAAACAAAAAAAGCAATATATATTGAATGTCTAGCTATCAAAGAAGCCATCTTATATTGGCAATATTATTTAATAGGAAAAAAATTTGTTATATTCACAGACCACAAACCCTTAGAAAATTTTAATGTTAAGAAAAGTAAAGATCCAGAACTAATTCACTTACTTAATTATATATCACAATTTGAATTTGACATAGTATATAATCCAGGAGCAGAGAATCTAGAAGCAGATTGCTTATCTAGGAATCCTGTACTAGAACCAAGAAGAGAATGTGATGAAAATTCAATAATAAAAATAGCAAATTTTTTACAATTAGAAGATATAAAAAATAACCAAAGAAATCTACAAGTAGATAACAAGTGCAATATTAAAAATGATATCATATATAAAACGCTAAATAACAGAGAAAAAATATGGTTAACAGAAGACTTTGGAATATCTTTGGTACAAAAGGTTCATAAAAATCAAGGACATATTGGAACCAAACAATTAATTCTGGTTATATGTCATAAGTTTTATTTTAAAAACATGTATAAACATATCAAGTTGACATGTCGTTCTTGTGAAGTTTGTAAGAAAAATAAAACCAGAATTGGCTGTTTCAAAGCACCTTTATCTCAATTAGGCCCGGCAAAGGAACCTTTTGAAATTGTCTCATTGGATACTATAGGAGGTTTAAAAGGAAAAAGCACTAAAAGATATATGCATTTAATAGTGGACCATTTTACGAGATTCGCTTTCATAAGCACATCAAAAACACAAGTTGCTAAGGATTTTATAAATTTAATTAAAAAAGTAGAACAACATGGGAAAATTAAAACAATACTAACAGACCAATACTCTGGCATAAATTCGACACAGTTTAAAAATTATGTTAATGGTCAAGAAATAAATTTGATATTTACAGCAAGCGACTGTGCATTTTCTAATGGTCTAAATGAAAGAACAAACCAAACATTAATTAATAGAATGAGATGCAAGATATTTGAAAATAAAAATAAATCATGGCCAGTAGTAGCCGAGGAGTGTATAAAAGATTATAATAACACAATTCATAGTTCTACCGGTTATACTCCGAATTACTTGTTAACCGGAAAAGAAAGTTCTATTTTACCTGAGACATTAGAATTAAACAATAAAGAGAATTGGGAAATTAATAAGGAAATAGCATTTGAAAATTCTAAGAAAATACATTTACAAAACAAAAAAATTTACGATGAAAATACGAAAAAAATAGAATATAAAGTAGGAGATTTAGTGTATGTTCAGAACAAAAACAAACTGAGCAGAGATAAACTGGATACTATCAGAGTAGGACCATTCAGAATCAAAGCAAAAATTTCAGATGTAATATATGGTATTGCTAGTAGATCTAGAAAGAGCGATAGCCTATTTCATGCTAGTAAATTAGTCCCATATACCGGGTGAATGACTTATTTGCCAAAAAGGGGGGATGTAAGTTTGAATCTCGCGCCAAACTTCTGCTTCCGTTGATGTATGAACTGTCAAGGGGACAAAAGAGGAAAGGCGAAGTTTAATAACGGCTGCGATAATTGTGATCCAATATATAGTATAATATTATAAGATTAAGGCTATCGACAATTGTGTTGAATCAGGTTTGTTGATTTATTGTAAATATGTATGTAAATTAGAATAATGTTTTGTTTATTACAGTTTTCACTGCATCAACTGTGTCTGAATATAACCTTAAATATTCACTTTGCAACGTCTCTGATTTCGAGACCCTTACATATAAAGAAGGATACTCTGTACTGAATAACAAGACTGTTGAGGAACATGAAAAAACTTTTCGACGATTCAATGTTTCTCCTCCAACATCTCAACAATTTTATTTGCAGCAGTAAGTTGAAGAGCAAACTACTCGACTCAGATTCTCTACGAAGCGAATAGAAAAATATGAAAGGGCCTTTAAACTTTCCGGAAGAGCTACCTTCACTTCGAGTGGAGAGTTTTCATCAAGTAATTATTTCTGAACTGCAGGTCACTTGCTTTTCTGAACCAGTAAATCGACCCCTTTGAACCCTCAATGTAGAAGCCGATGGCTTGTATGGAATTAGGTGCATAACTTAGTCAAATCGAACCTTGCTTTAGTCATTTGATTTTTGTGAGGCTGCAGTCACATCAAGTTATCGTAGGTTTGAAAAGGATCCAGTGATGGTGAGGCAAAAAATAATAATCGAAATTGATTGAGATAAATAATTACAACCACCATCACAAGCAGTATACACATGATCATCGCATCCGGGGATGGTAGCTGCTATCAATGGTTGCTGTCTTATTTGAACTCAACAAAAAACTTACACCTGGAAAGTACCTAACGTACTTTGATGTTGCTCCATGGGTATAATAAGGCCGAAACCATAGTCATCATTTACTATTCCTCGATGTGGTCTTTTTCCCAAAGAATGGAATGACTGCCGATGAGATAACCTGAGATATCGTCTTTCTTGATACGGAATAAAAAAAGTAATATTTCACCATCCTTTTATCTATAATTCAAATCGTGCCCCAACCTGCTCCCATCAAGAATAAATTGACAGTTGCCGCGTTCTACACATCCCCCATCTTATTTTCCATCCCGATTTACCTGCGTAGAAAAAATTGCGAATTTGCATATTCTCACCACACGCTGAACATCATTTGCGAAACATCTTTCATCGTAGGGTGCAAAATCCAATTCGAGCACAAGGCCAAAATTGCCGATTTCGTCTTGAAATTACGCACCTCCCAGAAATTCAGTTACAGATGGTAAATCGATCAATTTGCACTGATTAGTCTGGTGAATTTCGGCATATTACTTCAAGCAATGGAAATTCTTGATAGTGTCGTCAAATTCCCCAGAAAATTCAGTGAGGCGAATATGGAAATGAAAGGAATACTGGCGTGATGTCAGAAGGCCTTTTTATTTTTTATATTTTTCGAACGATACCATGTTCTGCTCTGAATATTCAGCGCTACACTGTACTGACGAGGGACCATGATCCCGAAACCGGTCTGCAGTTGCGTTCGGATGTTTCGACATCTCTGAAATTTCCTACGCTCAAAGAATTCTGATTTACCGTTTATTATTACATCAAAAATATAAATATCAATAATTCTATCTAGGTTGCGAGCAGAAAAAGTTCCTAATGTGAAATTTCACTCTTTCCATAAACTCGGAAGTTTTCCCATTTCCGCCAATGTCTGGCGTATGGATTTTGTCGACGCTGAGTGTTCTTCTGATAGCGCAATCGATGGCGGTTGCATCTTTCTCCATTTTCAGATAAGCCAGCATATCTCTAAGAGCATTCAGGGTCGCAACTGGATTTGCTAAGTCCTTTCCCTCCAGCTGTGTTGCCAAAGATCCAACTGCTGGCTCGAATACAGCGTAGTAATCGCTGTAGCTCTTCTTGGATAAGAGACCTGGGCCCCCTAAAACATTTTTCATCGTACTGAACGAATTTGGTGAACTGTTGCCTGAAACAGTGCTTTCATAAAGATTCTCGAGAAAATTAAAATATTTTACCATTCACTCAGGCACTGAACCTTATTTTTCTAATACTTCTATAGATGCAGAGTAGCATAAAATAGCTTCTCAGATGAGAATATTTCGTTGATTCTTTAAATTTTTCAATGATAGTTACAATCAACCTCAAGAGTTGTTGTTGAAGATGTCCTGAACTTAAGTCATTAGGAAGGATTCGTGAAGGTGAAGGTGAAAATACAGCTTTCTAAGACTAGCAAAAAGTCCACATTTCATTAAGATTCTCGAATCTTTACCTAACAATCCACATACAATGTTCGTAGCCACACAGCCATACAAATTAGGTATCATCACGAAGTCCAGTGTTTGAGGGCGTTTGATGAGCTGTTCAAGAAAATTGGTCAAGCTCATGGTATAGAAACGCAAATCTTTAAAGTCTCTGGCCTGCTCTTTTATAGTGTCAACGAACATTCCATCAGCCAATGCATATACATCCCTTTTATGCACTATTGTCACTTTGTTTCTATGGTGAGCCCTAGCGTAATGTAGAGCCCATTTAGCAAACTGTTCAGTCTTCTGTTTAGTGATCACTTTCATCGATTCAACGTTGCCTTTCACCGTTTCGTGTTCCAACATTAGGTACTCCCCTTCTGTGTTCTGCCGAGCTAGGATGATATCAATATTTGGATTCAAGCATCTCACACCCAAGTATGGCCTGCAATGCACTATGGAAATGTAGAGATCCAGCTCGGATTTTATATTCAAGTTGAACTGACTTTTCTCAGTTGCTTTATCCTTGGTCTCAATGCAACCTTTCAATGCCACCCTGTTTCTACGTATCGAAGTCTTTATGTGATGGAGATCTCTTTCAGCATTATGTGCGCTTTTTGGAGCGAAGATCTCCTCGAACTTTATGGGCGTGCGACCAACTTCGATGACTTCTCGCACGAATTGCATGAGTTCCTTGCCGACTCCACCGCCTACAAGAAGAGTGACCATGTATTTACCTCCATATAGAGGCAGAGGGAAGAAATCGTACTTTTGGGGTACGGGAGTTTTGTAGTGTTGGACTTCCGATATTACGTTCAGGAATTTGGACATGTAACGTGCATGTTGCTTGATGACGGAACGTTGGTTCAGTGCTTTCAACATGACAGAATGGTTGTCAGTGTTTCTTGGAGGTGTCACAATCATAAGGACTCTGATTTTGTGCTTATTCTTATTCTTGATACTCCATTCTTAGACCAGAGTAATTGGTAGATGTTTGTCCTGTGAATAGACAGTTCTGCATATTTTGTGTGCAACCACTGTATGTTTGATACTTCTGGTGTTCTGTAAGATAGTCTTGAATGTGATGTCTTAGGATATTGCAGTTTCTTGCTCTGGAGGAGGAACAGTTGCCTCTTCCAATTAGTTAGAGGAACTTCTATTAGGTCAAAGTAGTTCAATGTGTTAGTAAGAACCTTTGATTGATTCTCTTCTTTCATATTCACATTACAGCGTTTAAACTTGTCAATAATTTAATTCTACTTGTTAGGACGATGAAAGAGTTTTGCATTTCTTTTGGAAAACTGAATTAGTTATTCATATACCAATGACGAAAAAGTGTCTCTTTTATTTGAGCTAATTGCTCCAACAGGTGAGACAATAGACAGTTTTCTTAATTTGATAGCAACAAATGTTTTAATTACAGGGGTGCGTTCATTAAGATGACTCAATCGATGCTCTCGTACCTCACTGCATCATAGCAGTGCGGACGAAAAGTGTTTACGGACGAAAAGTGTCTGCCAACGAAAAACACTTGCCTCCAACAATTCTCGAATGTTCTTTGAGAAATTAGTACGAAAACTGTCATTTCTTGTTGAGGTCGACCAAAAATATTGGTTGAAGATCTTGGTGTTTTTGTGGACTGGTACTTCATCATTCTAAGTCTAATAGCTCATTGAGGTGACAAAACATGAAAGAAATAAACTAGAGGTATCAACAATAAAAGGTTATCGACAATACGAGGACTTTTTCCTCAGTTTTTTGTCACAAGCTAGAGTAATGAAGTACACATGTTTCAAGCATGTAATATTACGAATGAAAAGCAAGAGTATAATTCCCTACCCCCATAATCAGAAATTGCTGCTAACTATGAACATCTACGGCTGTTTTGATTGAAAAAAGAACAGTTTGAATAATGAGAAGCAGCACTGATGTCAAAAATATCACCATGGTCCATCGCCTCTACGAGCTTGTCGTTATCTACGCAGGTGTATTATAAGCGACAACTGTTCAGCTCAGATTGTTATTTTTGGCTCACTTTGAGATAATTTATACGCTTCCAGATGTACCGAGATACAAAGATGTCTACTAAGATCACACTGCTCCGTACATTAATACTATTCATGTTTTATAAATAAAGCACTTTGTCAAGTTCCGTTAATGACTTATGTTTCTCATAAACCCCTACATTTCTAATTAGGTTTCGAAGAACAGTAAGTGAGAAGGCATGCAAGCAATATGCCATGTGTAAGAAATTCCTTTAATCATCAATGGATATGTCTGCAAGTTATATAAAAAAAAAGAAAGCCACAAATAAGTAGGGAATAGAACCGGAAACAATTCGGAAGTTTCATGTGTGAGGTAGATCAGAAATGTCGACCAATATTTCTAGGAATGAAAGAAAATGAGTAGTCCTTCTTTAATGAAATCATATCCGTTCAAATATTGGGTATATCAGACAAGGGCAGTTCCATTTGGGAGGGGCTATGGCCATTTGAGAACTTGAGAGAATATTGCTTGACATTTCGTACTCACCTTGTAGATGAAATCTTCGTTTTACTTTCATTCAAGTCTGAACCTCAATTTCAGGAAAGAATTTCCAATTATAGAACACAAGAAAAAAATTCCCTCTCTCAAAATTTGATTTTCCCCAAAAATAAACCTGATGATTCTCCCAAGCGTACCAACCCCTGTGTTCAACATTTCTTACATAAATTGAAAAAAAATCTGAAAGTATTCCACCCTCTTTGGGGAACTGAAGAGCAACTTTCTAAAATCAGGTGGAACAGGGCTTGTTTAACAAGATTAAAAAAATGCGGAAAATTTCAGCGAAAATTAATTCACTTAATCAATTCAGCTTTCGCGTATTCGAATTTATGCGTTCAAGGTGCTCGGCGAGGTTCTAAACTCGAAGTGAAAATGGTGTCGCGTTTTTTGTCACGATGTTTTCGCTTTTTAATAGTTAAGAATGTTTGTCGTCAACTCCTTAAGAATGTAAACTGAAAAATCAATTTTGATTGAAGATATGTATGGGGAGTCCGGGAGAGTTGAACCCCTTTTCACTCTGAAGCCACTCAAGTTGTATCTGTTAATGGTAGCAACTCATTTTTTGCGTGAAGATATAGTGCCCAAATAGGTAACGATAGATAATACACTGCGCAGAAAAATTAACGCACATACTGAAAATCTCGATTTTAATGAAAGTTAACTCTACATTGACTTTATAACTTATTTTGTATGTTCTCTCGGAAAGGTTTTGAACGAAACAAGATGACAAGAAGAAAAATTCAGGATTTCAACGAATCTTATGTGAAAGAACAGAAATGAACAATTTTCAAAATACTGAAATGCTGATAAGTGATTTAACACTTGGTATTTCCACCCCTTGCGTTAATTACAGCTCGGCAACGACGGTTCATACTAAAAATGAGTGATCTTAAAATGTTCTGATCTAATCCTTCCCAGATTTCTCCGAGTTGGATTT
Source organism: Coccinella septempunctata (assembly GCF_907165205.1). Taxonomy (NCBI): domain Eukaryota; kingdom Metazoa; phylum Arthropoda; class Insecta; order Coleoptera; family Coccinellidae; genus Coccinella; species Coccinella septempunctata. Next base: position 23,816,586 of record NC_058196.1, read on the forward strand.
CTAAGTCATTAAGAGTAGCTGGATGATTTTCTGAACTTATCAGCCTTCTATTGAGGTTGTCCCAAAGCTGCTCAATCGGATTGAGATCTGGACTTCTTGCTGGCCATTCCATTCGAGAGACTTCAACCTCTTCAAGGTACTCCTGAACGATGCGCGCCCGATGGGGTCTGGCATTATCGTCCATAAAAATGAAATTTTCACCAATGTATGGGGCAAATGGCACTACATGCTCTTCAAGAATGTTCCTTATATACTTATCAGCATTCATAGCTTCATTATCAACGTCCACTAGTTCTGTGCGAGCAGTCAAAGATATTCCTCCCCATACCATAATCGATCCTCCCCCGAAACCAGTAGTATTCAGGAAATTGCACTGAGCATATCTTTCATGTGGACGTCTGTATACAAGGGAACGTCGATCACAATGGTAGAGGCAGAATCTAGACTCATCTGTGAAGAGAACTCTTTCCCAATCGGCCTCTTCCCAATGGATATGCAAAATCCAAACGCGCCCTTCGATGGGCTGGGGTAAGAGCTGGGCCTCTTGCCGCGACACGAGGCCTTAAATCATATTCTCTGAGGCGATTTCTTATTGTCTGAGTGCTAATTCGCACCTCATGAGTTTGCTCAAGCTGAATTTGAAGGAGGTGAGCGGTTGCAAACCGTTGTCTCAACGAAGAAGAAACTCTCAAGAAGTAACGTTCTTGAATGGCAGTTGTTACCCGTGGTCTACCCTGTCCTTGTCTTCGGACATTCATACCTGTCTCCCTGAATCGCTGCAACATTCTGGACACACTTGTATGGGAAACTCCAAACCTTTCTGCAATTCTTGTGTATGTCCACCCTTCTTCTCGCAAAACTACCGCTTGGGCACATTCCTCTTGGGTCAAATTGCGTGTTTCGCGTAGCATAGCGATCGAGTGTAGAAAATCAAACGAAAGAAAAACTATTGATCACTAGAATTGATCGAGAACAACTGATTTTAGAATGGAGCCAATATATTCAAAATCTGATAATATCATCTTTTTTTATTTCTGCTGGGAAAAAACATCTGTATTGAAGAAAACCGTTGAAAGTGAATAACATTTGCATGCATAATTCTGATAAAAATAATTATCATTGAGAACACCTTCAGTTGTAGAATAAATTTGATTTTACATTTAATGTGCGTTAATTTTTTTGCGCAGTGTAGTAGAGTGATGGTGAGATACATTTTGAGTACAGCAATTCGTTTTTTAGGAACCGAAAATTGTCTCATGTCTCCCTAACCAATGGAAGAGTTGAACAGGGGGTGAGAGACTAGATCATAAGTTTGTTTATCAAGAAAAGCATTGAAAGAAAACAATTTCCAATGACCAACGATGGTCTATGTCTAGGTTTTCATCATCAGATGATTATGAAATACATATTTTTTATTTCAGAGTCACTCTCACTTATTCTTGGGTTGTTTTTACTTTAATGAACCTTTGTTTATTTTTTATATCTATTTCTATTATTCAATTTTCTTTTTTTGAAGCAGAATATTATCTAAGCTCGGTGCAGGAAACTTGGACCACTGATTATGTCTCCCGTCCATAGCATGGGTCAAGTCTCCCGCACCCCCTTTTAGTTTATTCAACACATGTTTTCTTGAAACTTTTACAACTATGATTAAAAAGTCTCATCGTTTGTAAAACAATATTAGTCAAGAGAAGCAATAAAACTAAATAAAACCAGGCACCTATCAAACTTTTAAGACAGTGTAACAAACAAATTTCTCAATTTCTCACTTTCCAACAACAAAATCACTTTCAATCCTCTCACTCCCGAACTGTTCTGATGGCGGCCAAAATGGAGCCTTCACTAGTTGTGCCTTGTTAGGAGTATGTCGCAAGCTATTTACGATACCACTAGCGCGAAATTTGAATGGACATATTTGAGGTGGTTCAAGTCTCCTAGCTGAGCAAGTCTCCTGGACTCCCCATAGATTTGGGCCCTTATGACACTTGATGTGTGAAATGATGGGTTTCTTTTTTCAAACAATAGAGTGGAAGTTTACAAGGCTTCGCGTTTTCATGCGTGATTTCTAACTATCATTGATAGAATAATAAATCTATAGGAAATTTCGCAAAATTTCAACTCCGGTTGTAACAAAGACACCGATTTCCATTCACTTTTCCCCCTTTCTCTTAACGGAATCATTCGTTGTGAGTGGGGAAGGCAAAAAATCCCCATGTGTCTACCCATTGTTTCACGTAGGAGTCGATCTAGAGTCCCTACATTAACAATGCGGTGAATGGGCCGGAGAAGACGAGATAAGTAGTCAGGAAGTGTTTGTCCGCTGCCAGCACTCTGCCATTCGGCAACCGAATGGATTGCAACAGCAACAAAAAGCCGCGGTCCTATTTATTTCGGAGACGAGAAAGTATATGTATCGAGAGTTTTGACAAAAAAGGAGATGCCGTACATAACTCGTGTTTCTTTGTTGGTAGGCGGGGACTTATGGGATTTATGTCTGGTCTGTGGAGTGCTTTTCAGGTTAATTTTGTTCCTTGTGAATGTTCGGAGAGGAAACAAGAAGAATCTCAGTGTTTCCTTTTTATGCTTCCCTGACGAAATACGATAATGGAAAGATTTTGTGTTTTCTGCTCTCTCCCTCTCTCTCATAAGTCGTCTGGGGGATTTCTTGCCAATAGGTTGCCAAAATTGTGGATCAAAATGTCAGCTGCAAGACATCGTGGCACTTTTCGTAATTGTAGGTTTTAATCGAGACAAAAAAACGTCAAAACAATCCTTATATGTAAGGAAATGTATTCAATTGGTTCTTCACTTTGTTACCTCAAATACCGATCGTCATTTGTGCATGGTATTTTGGTTTGGAATATAAATTGGGTACAGTATCATACTGCATGATATCGCCTATCGAATCATACGATGCATTCTCAATTATTCAACTGGACTAATGGAAGTTTGTCTAATCCGGAGAGACCACCATCTTCCTTCCTCACCACCATCGGCAGCCCATACGATTTAACCGAATTTGGATCTTCCATTATGAAGCAAAACCATCTGTGGGCCTTCAATACATTCGTGAAATGGGACTATTCTCTACTAGTTGGTGATTTCCTAGGACAGTTATTCTCATTATTCCTGAGGAAACAGCATGCAACGATCATGATTGAAATATAGCCATAGGACCAAATATGGCTTGAGAAGATGTTGCTGTGGTAAAAAACATACGAAGATATCTTAGTCTTAGTCTAGACCAGTTCCATGCATAAAAAAAAATAATGCGCTACCATAGCAACGAACAATAACTCATTAGAAGTGTCAGAGTGAAGCTTGAGGTCAAAAAAGTAAACCAAAGTTACGCAATAACTTGAAAAAAAGAAGATGTTCACCGAAATTGTGAAAATCGAAAAATTGGAGTATCGAGCCATCATCAAGTACCTGTATTCAAAAGGGTTAAGGGGTAAGCAGATTTACGAAGATATGCTTAATACTTTTGGTGATCAATGTCCTTCGTATGCGACCGTGAAAAATTGGACTGCAAGCTTCAAAAGAGGTGAATTTTCTATTGTTGATGATGATTGATCGGTAAGGCCAATTTCTGTGTCAGTTCAGGAAAAGTTTTTGCTTCAGTTTTTTGGGATTGCCATAGGGAAATCATGAATAATTTTTTCGATAAGGGTGGAACAATAACCGGAGAATACTACTGGACATTACTGACAACTCTACGGAAAAAAATTAAACAGAAAAGACGCGGAAAGCTATCCAAAGTTGTTTTGTTTTTGCAGAACAACGCCCCTGCAGACAAATCTCATGTTGCCATGAAAAAATTCGAGATTTAGGGTTTGAATTACTAGAACAATCCTTATTCACCAGATTTGGCTCCATCCGACTATCTTTTTCTTCAACTCAAAAAAAATGTTAAAATGGTCGTAAATTTTCTTCCAACGAAGAGGTAATAAAAGCTGTGGAGGTCTGGCTCGCAGACCAAGAAGAAACATTTTTTTCGAAAGGTCTAGAGACCTTGCAGGTTTGCTGTAATAAATGTATCCAATTAAGAGGAGATTATGTTGAGTAATAAAATATTGTTTGGTTCTATAGTAGGCTAAGAATTTTTCAAAATATCCTCCTACAGGGTACTTAAATTGAACGACAATAGATTAATATGTCACAGCAAAAATAATTCACCCTAAGAAATACCCTTTAGCAATTAATAAAGGACAACAAATACACCATCTGGATGGGATAGACGAAGATAGATGTCTATGAAGTCTGCGACGAACGAGGAAGGTCGTAAAATTTTATGGGATTTTTATGACCGGCTCTTGTTGAGGCCCGCCAGAGAGTACGCGCCTTATGATGACTGTAAATCAACAGCTGTTATTTTATAAACAAGCCATTGTTCTTTTCATTTTCTAGTAGGCGCTGTTGCCAAATCGTAAATTAGGAACGAAGTGATTTAAATTTTAAAACCTCATATTTGAAGAATGATTTCGAATAGTTTCCGCGGTGCTATTGACAAATTCATGAATGAAACTCATAATTATTCAGTTTAAACTTGCATACCTATGATGTGATGACCCAAATTGAGGAAAATTCCCCATTCAATATCCCGATACGATACATCGCAATCGTTACTCTCCTCCTCGGAACATATAAATGAATCCATATTTTCCTTTTCAGATGCGATGAGTGTTGTGAACGAGCACGGCGTGAAATTGACAATAGAGCCGAAAACGGTGGAACGGTTCCAGACCGCCACGCTACGTTGTGCTTACGATATAGATGAATCGACGCTATATGCAGTCAAGTGGTATAGGGGACTCTACGAGTTCTACAGGTTTGTGCCGAAAGAATCGCCGAAAACGAAGGTGTTTCCGTATACAGGGATAGTTGTAGACGTAAGTACCTATTTATCATTACCACAGTAGAAAAATATTCAAAGTTTCTCTAATCTTTATAAAATATCAGTTGTACTTTTAATATGAGTGAGGCGAGTTTCATCCTCCTCGCCACAGAATCAGTATCGCTAGATCCATCTTCAGTAGGTGTTTCTTGGGGTGAAAATGACTTGTAAGTTAGTGATACCCACAAACAACGAGACGAGACTTTACTAAACCCTCGTCTCCAATAGATATGAAGTCTCGTCTTGAGTCTCGTCTCGTGTCTCGTGCGAGAGTCTCGTAGTCTCGTCGTTCATGACGTTTTGTGAAAGCAGAATATTCAAATCTAATACGTCAATAAGGATAATGGGATATAGGAAAGCCTATGAAACACAACTTCTCAAACGAGCGACGTTTGATTTAGACTTCTTCACAGCCTTAGTCAATTGTTGTAGGCTAAAGGTGTAAAACATAAACCATTGAACACATAGGGTAAAGATAAAATCATCGTCAAATATTTACAATAAAAATAATAAATTAGAACGGACAGATATCTGTCTGAAGAATGAAGCTGTCATTCATGTTGTGTTCAATGGTTTATGTTTTACACCTTTAGCCTACAACAACTAACGCTGTAAAGAAGTCTAAAGGAACGAAACGTCGCTCGGTTGAGAAGATGTTTTTCTTAGGTTGTCCTATTTTCCATTATCCTTGTTGACGTATAGATATTGAAGGACGTGAAATTGTTGATATGATTCAAATCTAATGATTATAACGCATATTCAAGTTAACCTAGAGTATATTATATTAATTATTCGCCTTTGGATGTAAAATTATAATATCATGAGAAATTATATTCATTGATATTCGTGCTTGTTTCAAGACCTATAGAAATTAATGAAGCAAAAACTTGTTCATCGTCCAGTATCAGGAAACAAATAGTTAAATTACCGAGAATGATTCTTTGTTAAACGAATAGACTGCATTCTGTAAAAAAAATTTTGAATTTTCAAACGACTCATTCTGAAGTGAAAGTTATAAATTTTAGAATATGAAAATTGCAATTCGAAGTAGGTACCTCTATTATATGAAGTCTTCTATTCGCACAACCGAATTTTGATGTGTTCAGCTGCATTCGATTAATTCTAGTTATCAAATCTTTGTGATTTATCAACCGTATTACTTATACTAGGTGGGTACAAATATTTTTGAGATCAGAAGAAACACTTTTTTCCTATACCATTTTTTTCGATTCGGCCCTTATAAAAAGATATAGCCATTTGAAGTTTCCATTATGAGCTAGATATAGCCATTTGAAGGTTCCATCATGAGCTATGCCACTTCTGGATAAACAAAATTCTCTTCAAAATAATAAGCTAAATCAATGACACTACACATCTGTGAATCTTTTGAATTTTGAACAGAGTTGTATCCAGCCAAAGTACCCAATTTTTCAAATTTCACAGATACTTTTAAATTTTTGAACATCAAATTACTCGAAAACGGCGCCTTATACCAGAGAATATGAATTATACTTTTATTTTACAAAACGTACAAATATTCATTGGTTAGCGTCCAATTTAGTCTCAAGAACTTGGTTCTTTAAATTTTTGGTATTTTTATGCTACGTAACGGTCATAATGAGAGAACTGGAAGACGTGGGTGATATCTTGTGTTCGAAAAAGATTCATCAAATGAATGAAAAACTATATTACGAAATTCATTCCATTTGTTAAAACTGTTTGTGAGATAGAACTAAAAATAACAATTTTTATGGTTTTTCAACAGCATGCATCTTTTAAACCAAACCGATTCGGAAGAAAAAAGATAATGGAAAAAAGTGTTTTTTTGACCTCAAGAATCTACTGTTACAATATTTGTACAAATTCAAAATTCGCTCAGGTTATAAACTGTTTGTATGAATTAGGGAAATTCCAAGAAATTATTCGAAAAGGGCCTCCCTTTTTCTGCTTCTTTCTACTATTCTCTCAAATTTAGGGAAATTTGATAAACAGGCTGATTTTTTGGGTTGAACCTCACTCATCAATTTTTTCCAGGCCAGACCTGGAAAAAAGTACAGTTACTATGTCAGTATGAACTAGTAGTTGCGGATAATGAACGTAATGAATATCATCAAAATATATAGAGTGATTAGAAAGTTATGGGGGGTACTAGAAAGAATTGGCAAAATCAGTCAAACCCTCTGTATCTTGATAATTAATTGAAATAGACACTATAAAAATTGGTTATTCTGACTCGTCTCCCTGTTCTCCATCTACCCTTATCTTCCGCCTATTCACCAATGAATATATGGACAACAAGTTCTCATTTGGTTTAATTTTTTGTTGAAAAAAAAAGGATTATTCGATTTGTTAATCGGCTCCACCTACAGAGTAGTGATACCACATATGAAAAATCTAGATCAAACAAATAATTTCGTATTGCAACAATACATGATTTCAGTACATTTCGATTACAAATTTCACTCCACAAACAACTAATTAAACGTGAAATGAAAGCGAATAATTTTAATTAGCAATCAGGGTAACCATCGAAAATTTGGTGGATTGTTTCGGATACGCTTTGTGGCTCTAACAACAAAAACATCAGACTAGTATATTTGTTAAAACAGATTTTCCAACAGACCTCATCCGTCATGTAATTTTCATTCCAGATATTTATTTGTGAATATATTTTAATAACTTTGAAGTATCATTAAATGTACATGTTGATTTTGACGTATCTGATATGTAATTATTGTAATATTTTAGTTCGAATTTTCATGCAAACGAACTAGCAATTTTAATGGACATTAAATTTTCGATGACATTTTACAGTTTTTTTTGTTTCACCAATTCCCATATCACTTCTATCGACAAAATATAATACATTCATTACATTTCTCGAATGAATCAAATATAATATTTTTGGTTGTATTTATAATTGGCTGAAATTAACTGAAACGAATATCTATCAACCTCTCTCGATGTAGTCCCATCGTGAAAAAAAGTACAAATTTGAGGAATAATAGATTTTCAAGAGTTGGGAATGTTTTGGCGCTGAGTGCCCGATGAGAGAATACGTTCCATTACCTCAGCACCGTTTTATGACTTCCATAAAACAACAGGCCTTGAGCGAATTAATTAGCTACAAAATGGATTGTTGATCCTGAGAACGAAGAGTGGACTAATGAATTTTCAGCAGGGTATGTTTTTAGAATTATGCTCTATAACTTCGCAGAATTCATTATATTAATCTGAATAGCAGAATTGAAATTATTCCGAAACTGGGGACACGCTAAATGCAGAAATAATTGACTTGGGTCTGAGGGTTCTATAGAATTATGATTCAATCAAAAACACTCAATGGTAGACAAAAGTTCACAACCCTTATCGTATATATATACAAAGTGGTTTCCAAACAAAAAAAACAGTCTATTTGATGGATATTACGACCTAAAAGTGCAAAGACTTGAATATTTGAAGCATATAACCTAGTTAGGATGCAAAGATCCTAAATGAGGATAAATAAAGGCTATGAGATTAGGTAACTTGATATAAATTGAAACAAAATATAGCAAATGGGTGTGGCTTAATATTGTTTTACTTGAAGAAATTTCTGAACTTAGCTCTCATACATATTTTTATAAACAATAATAACGCTTGACAAAGGACTTACTTGAAAAAGTCATATCAAACAAGCAATCGACAAAACGAAAGCAGCGATGAATAGACTCTACCCTCTAATAGGAAGAAGAAGCCACATGTCGAAAGAGACAAAATTGAAGATAATCAAAGCCGTTGCTAGGCCTCAACTGACTTATGGATCAGTTGCCTGGGGTTTCGCGGCAAAGAGCCACATCAAAAGAATTCAGGCCACTGAAAATAAGCTGCTACGAAGTGCAATAGATGCACCTTGGTTTGTCAGGAATAGACAGATTCATAGGGACCTAAAATGGGAAACCATAACCGAATTCGTGAACAGAAAAGCAGAGAAATTATTCGAGACAGCGAAAAACCATACGAATCAAGAACTCAGGAGACTTGTGGACTACGACCCAGAGGAAGACAAAAGGAGAATGCGAATTTACCGAAGGAGACCAAGAGATCAATTAAGAAGAATTAAAATAAGAACATAAACTTATTGAAAAATACAATAAAGTGTTATCCATTATAGGATAAACACGTAAATCCCAGCACGATAGTGTGCGAGAAGAGATGAACGATTATAGGGCCGGAACCAATATTCAAGAAGCAGTTAAGGGATTTTAGTGGGTATCGAGCTCAGGAGAGTGAGAATCCCCATACTTGTTCCCCCTCAGGAGAGGGTGGTTCGTCTGATTTGCAGATTTTCCCCCTGCTACACCAAAAAAAAAATATAAACAAACCAATGAAATCATACTTGTTAAGTGAAACCTAATAAGAAAATAATCAAATTAGGATATGCTCCCAGAATTCTGGCATTCTTCAGAGATTTCGATAAATAATTATCTGAGACATAATTCCCTGAAGCTGTAGATTATGTTCTCTTCTTCTGCCGCTTCGACAAATGTCGTTCTGAATTATATATGATTTTTGGGACTTGGCTGACAGTTGTAGAGATATCATCTCCAAGAATAATGTCCCCATATCCACAATGCATTATTTATTCGAAAGGAACGCCGTTCCTATCAAATATTGAAGGTCTCATTCACTCGATGTGAAAATATCAATTTGATCATCGAGAAGGGACGAGTTTCTACACTGGTGTTTCTCGGGATAAATCCTCAGAGAAATGAAAAAATTGAAATTCTAAGAAGATGTGTCGAGTGAAAAAGCAGTATTTCCTTAAGGCGACAAATTTCAGTGAAAATTCGACGAGGGGAGGTTCTCCAAGAATATTTTGAGAATTATTGAAACATCGTTTCGTTGTTTTATACTTCCAGTATTTGCATGCTTTATTTACTTTTTGGAGGGTACAATTTCAGTCTTTCAATACCTTCCTTCATTTATAGCAGAAGATATAAAAGGAAGTATTTGATTCTTCGGCCGACAAATGGCCTTCAATTGAAGGACACAAAAAAATATTGCAACTCTTATCTGGTATTGCAATAGAATAGGGAAATGAAGAAGATTATTAAAAGTAAAAGAACTTTGCAGCGCAAAAATCTCCCCATAATTCATGAAACACTCCACATGCTTTTTGTCAATAATGCTTCTTTTGTTCCAGGAACATAAGTCCAATAGTACTCAAGTCGTTTTGAGGGATATCGACTTCAATCTTGCAGGAAACTTCACTTGCGAGATAACCAAAGATCTGACATTCGCAACGTTGTCCGACACACAAAAAATGACAGTTGTGAGTAAGTGAAATATTTTATACTTATTCTTGTTAATTCTCGTCATTGAATGCATGTTGGTATCAGAAATATGAAATTCAATTTTTCTGACTTTTTTATATATGTCGAACTAGAAATATGATAGTGCGTGGAAGCAAAAACTACAGATGTCGCACAAGATCGACTTATATGGTTAACTTCACGACAAATTCTCTATTTTTACAGCCTTGTTGACTGTGGTGATGTAGAACGTCTAACTTAACACATCAGTACATCTACAAAATCTTCGTTATTTTCCTGTATAGAGGTTCAGCAAAAATTGTCTAGGGGCAACAATTCAATGAGTGAAACAAAGATGTATGAACAAAACTAGGAGCGAAATGAAGACCAACATTTTTTCTCCTCACCTCCCACTATTACCTTACCACTTCTCCTTAGCAAATGACTTGACTGAATATGAGATATTCTCTCCACCCATTGCAACTGCAACTCTCTTTCATTTCAATTGGGTGAGGCTTAGAAAGTTCAAGCGGAGGAATAGAATTTATTCTTTATTTAACTCAGGGGTTCCCAACATCAACAAGAGATATAGAGGCTGGAGTACCCCAAGGGTCAGTACTTGGGCCACTTCTGTACAACATATACATTCACGATATTCCGAAGAATCCATGAACCATGCTAACGTTATATGCTGACGACACAGGCATAGCAACTCGACACCGCAACCCAGAAGTAATAGAACGAGTTCTATTAATTCAGAAATGATTGACGAAACAAATGACTGGTGCGTAAAATGGAAAATCAAGCTCAATGGACAAAAGAGCCAAGCAATATTACTACAGAAGAGAAGACTGCGACCCACAACGAATCTAGAAGTTACGGCGAAGAAATCGACTGGAAAAATGAAACCAAATATTTAGGAATAACGCTCCACAAAGGACTTACTTGGAAAAGTCATATCGAACAAGCAATCGACAAAACGAAAGCAGCGATGAATATGACCTACCCTCTAAAGGAAGAAGAAGCCACATGTCGAAAGAGACAAAATTGAAGATAATCAAAACCGTTGCTAGGCCTCAACTGACTTATGGATCAGTTGCCTGGGGTTTCGCGGCAAAGAGCCAAATAAAAAGAATTCAGGCCACTGAAAACAAGCTGCTGCTGTGCAATAGATGCACCTTGGTTTGTCAGGAATAGACAGCTTTATAGAGACCTAAAATGAGAAACCAAAACGGAATTCATGAACAGAAAAGAGAGAAATTATTCGAAACAGCGAAAAACCATCCGAATCAAGAATTCAGGAGACTAGTGGACTACGACCCAAAGGAAGACAAAAGGAGAATGCGAATTCACCGAAGGAGACCAAGAGATCAATTAAGAAGAGATTAAAATAAGAACATAAACAAGAACTTAGTTTTATGTTCTGAGTTCGCTGACCATGTTTTGGCTTCTGCGGACCACTGGTGGTCCAAGGACCACTAGTTGAGAACCACTGATTTAACTGATCCGATTTGCCTTTAATTTTCCTCTCTCTTCCTATCGTGGGATATTTCCTATCCCTTACCCCTTATCCCTTTACCTGACCTGTATATCATTACATGTTCGGCAAATTATCCACTTCTATTTTCCAGCAGTGTATATAAAACGAATATCCAGGTTAAATAATCAATTCGGGCAGCAAATTGCGAGCGAAAACGAATACTTTCGTGCACCGCAGTGGATATTATCTATCGCAAAGGATAAAATCTGTTTTCCTTCCATTTGTCCTCTGCACCGGACCCTTATGAATCAAAAATATACCCGCTGCAGCGAACGAAGAAAATCACATCCATACAATCCCTCAAAATAATCGCCAATATAAATCGCGCGGCGTTCCCGGATCGTTGTGGTTTATAAGCGATATATCATCGTTTTATTGGAGATAAATTTGAAATTTTTCACGCTCCGAATAATGTTATGGGTACTTACGGACAACTGACATCGTCTCTGGGCGTGCGATAAAGTCGAAAATGTGTAACGTATATCGCGTATCTTGGAGGTGACGAGAACTGAGCATTCGTTGACGATTGCCGAGGATACTTGGGTAGTCGAGTGCATTTTTATTGGTTTGTTCCCGGGGAATTATACGCCGTATCGAACGTTCGATTCAATTCGTTTCGGGTTTATTCTTTCGATAACTGTTACGGAATGTGCAGATAACAAAATGTTGTAAAAAAACTCCGGAGGAATTTTCATCATCTACAAATCCAATTATGCTGCAAGTGTATGAGTGATCCTTTGGCCACAGCCGTCTATATAGGATAGGTGCTTTTGCCCGAGTATGCTGTTCATTATCAGACCTACATCATTAGTCCAATACCCATATTCGAAATGATTTTAAGATCAAGGTAATGTACCTCATATTTTCATACAGCTAGGAATATGCATGTCCATTTGACATTTCCATTCAAAAGCTGATGCAGAATAAAACAAAGATTATAGAGTTAAAGGATAGGAAACTCTTTCATATTTCCAGTACTAAAAACCGACTATATTTTGGCTTGTGTTTGCCACATTTGGCAATGAGATGGCGCTGAAAACGAACTGTTTAGTAGCAGATTTCTATTCTATAATTGAAGGGTGCGAAATTTGAATTCTTTTCCTTGTATTGAATTTCAATATCGACTTTGTCGAGACCAGAAAACAAACATCACGAGCGACAAAACACAAGTATGGTTTTGTTTCGTGATCAAAATGTTAATTTTCATCTAAACATTGTTTGGAATCAATTGATATCAATGACAAACGCTGTCGGTTGTGCTATATTTTTATTTGTACTTCATAAAAGATTTACAGACATTTGAAATTATTGACAACAAATAAAGCTTTGAATAGGACACAAAAGACTATGGTAATTTGTTTTTATGTTTTATTGCATATAAATAAAACCTTTGTTTTGAATCGATAAACTTAGTTAAATTTGTACAATTCAATACACCATCATAGCAAACATACAGAATTTTCAAAACAACAATTGAAAAAACCTCACAGAGGTATACATGATCTGTATGTTAGCCCGTCAGTAAAGTTTCTTTATGCAATTTTTATGATTATTTTATGATACTTATATTCTCTTCGTGACACAATATTCTTAAAAATTAATTAATGAATGAACAAAATACGGGTACTCATAGCAGGTTTCATTAAACGAAATCAATAAAACATTTGCATTTCTGAATATGCAGGGTGTATATAAAGGTGAGATTTTTTTAACATGAGGAGAACTAGTCAAAATGAAGCGTTTCACTTAAAATCACCTATACAAAACTTTCAAAATGACAAAGTTGAACAAAAATTGAAAATGATTACTGAAATAGATGCTAATACGACCTGACCGTTTGTTAGCTGAATTATCGCAAAATAATGGAAAACACTTATCGATTCGATCATGTGGTTTCGTTTAGGATATTGCATTTCTGAATATGCAGGGTGTATATAAAGGTGAGGTTTTTTAACATAAGGAGAACTAGTCAAAATGAAGCGTTTCACTAAAAATCACCTATACAAAACTTTCAAAATGACAAAGTTGAAAAAAAAATTGAAAATGATTACTGAAATAGATGCTAATACGACCCTAACTGTTTGTTAGCTGAATTATCGCAAAACAATAGAAAACACTTATCGATTCGATCATGTGGTTTCGTTTAGGATATTGGCTCGTTCGATATTTACGTTGTAATGAAAATGGAAACTTAGGATTTCCGAATTTTCCTCATTTATGAAATGGCTCATTTCGATACCAACTGACAAAAGAGACTCATAACACAAGTGTGAAAAAAAAGAATATTACTTCAAAATCTCACGATAAAACTCGTCTAAACTATCCACGAATTTTTTCACAATGGGCATCACAATCTTCTTGTTCGAACATTCCAACAATGGTCGTAAAAATGGGATGAAATGGGAAAACATCACAGCACTTTTTCAACATAACTAACAAAGGCACTTTCAAGAAACTGCCTGGATTTTCTACATATTTCTTTCACCCTAAATTGCACGATATAACAATTTTTATTCTCTCAAAAGTGGCCTCTTGCATCTAATTCGATGAACTTGGTACTCAACTATTCATTTTCCAGCCATATGTTTATGTTTTGTTCCGTTTTTAAGATGCCATAAGTCCCGTACTTGAAATTCAATGAAATTTTGTCGAACGTCTAGGGGTTGTATCTCAGCCATCTTGGATATTTTATATAGACAATTTTTGGCGAAACGACTTATTATGATGAGTTCTACCTTCTGTCAAAAAAAAGCCTTACCTTTGAGAACACCCTGTATTTCAGCAATTGAGAATCATTGAATAGAAGTATAAAAGTCATAATTTCCCTTAAATGGGCCCTTCGTGAAGGGTTGCTTCCTGCATACAACAATTTACGTAGAGGAACAGTTCTCAATTGACTTGGAGTATAATGTTCACTGCATATGTTGCAGTCAGTACTGCTTACTCAAGTCATTGTCTTTATGCCCTGAAAATTGTATCCGCATTGAAAATAAAAATCAATGAGTGACCGAGTCATATGTTACGATTTTTTATACTTACAGTTCCATTTTTTTTCCATCCACAGTTTTTCACCATGCAGTAGTTTTCGAACTATATTTCGAGGTTTTTACCAAGAAATAAAAAATTCAATAATCAGCAACAGATAAACAAAAGGCAGTACGAGAAGCAAAACATTCAAAACCTCTTTGATCCAATTAGCCATCTGAAATCTTACAAAATTTCATATGTTTCTGCAAAGAGCCCTCAAATTAATATTTTTACCAGTCTTAGGGTCTTAGTAACACATTTGAAATACAGATGGTGCTCACATTACTTTAGTCGCTTCGTTTCTCATCTGTAGTCATATAAAGAAGGGTGCGCCATCTATCCCCAGGTGTGCAGAGGTGCTACTCAGGTTGCACTTAATGTGTGTAGATCCCTTCAAATGGGCTTAAGCGCTGCAATGAAGGGGTAATTTTGTGACGTAGTTTTTTATGATGGTAGAATCACTAATATAGCTGAATGTTGGATTCTTCTGACTGTTTTCTCGGGCACTTTGAAATAATCCACCCAACAAACAGAAACAAAAAATGTTAAAATGAAATTCGAAATCCCCTTCTGCTCCTTGTATATACCCCGAGGTTCGATAAGGATTAACAAGTTCCCTAATAAAAAAAAATTAGAAAACGTGTTGCTGCCGGAATTAGGTTCGAATGAATGCGATGCCGATGGCTTCTCCTCCGGAAACAAAGAAGTCTCAACTCCCTCCACACCCATTCCTGGATTGTGCTCATCACCTAAAACGATATTTCTCTCTCCAGCTACGACTGGCGGTCTTAATTCCTTACATTTTGTTCCAGAACTGCCTGAATTTCCGCCGACTATAAGTGTCGAGGGCGAGCCGCTGGATTGCGGGCATACCCTGAGGGCCAATTGTACCTCGCAGCCAGCCCGTCCGCCAGCCAGGCTCACTTTCCTCCTCAACGATATAGTGGTAAGTGTAATTCTGCTATCACCTTGTTCGCGGAAACTTTCCTCGCCCGGATATAAAGGTTATTGTTATGCGAGTTGGATGGGTATTTTGGCTATAATCGCACCTTAGGAGGACGCTTAAGTCAAAAACCTGAGGTGTCCAACTTCGGAATTGGTCTTGAATCATTTGGAGGGTCGAAGAAGAGAAGCGTCTTTCTGATGTCGCTCATTGAAGTTGGGTCAGACTTTTCTCTTGAACATTATTCGATCCAAATTAATGACAGTCCTTGTAGCTAGTGCTTTCGAAATGTTGTATTATTTCGCCAATAAAATTGTTACTGCACTTTCATATTATTGATGATCTAGGTGCCGATATATTCAACCTCTCTATAAACTGTTCGTTAACTTTGATTCGTTAAATTTAATGACTTCTTTGGGCATATTCATAACCATTTCATTAGCTAGCATCATAACTACCGTAAGTCAAATATCTGGGAATAATCCTAGACAGCAAGCATCTGTGGAATAAGCATGTTAGAAATTGCTGATGGCATGCAGAAATCTATCCAGTGAGTCTTGGGGCCGTAACATTAAAATACTGCGATGGGTGTACGTCATGATCGTGAGACCGTTAGTACCTAAGCTATGGGACAGTAATCACGTTTGCTGAAGCAGAGCAGAGGAGCACGAGAGCAATTCTCGTCAAGGTACAAAGGCTTGCCAGTGCCTCCATAACTGGAGCTATGAGAACTTGCCCAACAAGAGCACTTGAGGTCATCGAAGATCTCACTCTTCTACATCTACCTAGTAATAGATAGGGTACCTCATGAGGCCATCCTCAGAAGATCTAGGGAAGCTACATGTATCGATTGAAATTTATTCTGGGAGGATTCTGCATCTCTTCATAGAATTGAGAGTCAGAGAGCCTGGTTTTCTCTTTCGAAGCTACCTAGTAATGTTATGATTAAAGAGATAAGCATTGAAAAAAACTTTAACACGATGCTACGACAGACGATGTATTGATATCTAGTTAGCCTGGACCTGTTCCATGCATTAAAAAAATATTGCCTTACCATATCAACGAACAATATCTCATTAGAAGTGTCAGTGTGGAGTTTGAGGTCAAAAAAGTAAACCACAGTTACGCAATAAATTGAAAGAAAGAAGATGTCCACCGAAATTGTGGAAATAGAAAAATTGGAGTATCGAGCCATCATCAAGTACCTGTATTTAAAAGGGTTAAGAAGTGCGCAGATTTACGAAGATATGTTTAATACCCTTGGTGATCAATGTCCTTCGTATGCGACCAGGAAAACTTGGACTGCAAGCTTCAAAAGAGGTACATTTTCCATTGAAGATGATGACCGATCGGGAAGGCCAGTTTCTGTGTCAGCCCCCGAAAATATCGATGCAGTTCATGACATGATTTTATCAGACTATCGAATTGGGCTGAAATGGATATCTGAAGCACTGAATATTTCATACGAACGCGTTCATCATATAGTTCACGTCAATTTGAACATGAGAAAAATTGCTGCAAAATCTATTCCCAAATGTTTGAATTTTGACCAAAAGCGGCAAGGGTAGAAGCATCGCATTCGATCTGTGCTCGATTTGTGAACGATGTAGACTTCTTAAACAGAATCGATACTGGTTGGGTACATTTCTACGATTCAGAAACAAAGCAACAATCGATGGAATGGCGACACTTTGGTTCTCCAAGACCTAAGAAGTTTCGTGTCCAAAAATCTGCTGGAAAAGTTCTTGCTTCAGATTTTTGGTATTGACATGGAGTAATCATGATTGATTTTTTGTATAAATGTAGAACAATACCCGGGGATTACTATTCGACATTACTGACCACTCTACGGGAAGAAATTGAAGAGAAAAGACGCGGAAAGCTATCCAAAGGTGTTTTGTTTTTGCAGGACAACGCCCCTAGACACAAATCTCATGTTGCCATGCAAAAAATTCGTGATTTAGGGTTTGCATTACTAAAACAACCCCTTATTCACCAGATTTGGCTCCATTCGGCTATGATCTCTTTCCTCAACTGAAAAAAGTTCAAAAAGTTGTAAATTTTTTTCCAACGAGGAGGTAATAAAAGCTGTGGACGTCTCGTTTGCACAGCAAGAAGAAACATTTTTTTTTAAAGGTCTAGAGACGTTGCAGGTTCGCTGTAATAAATGTATCCAATTAAGAGGAGAATATGTTGAGTAAATAAATATTTTGACATTGAAATTTTGTTTGGTTCTGTAGTAGGCTACGAATTTTTCAATATATCCTCGTATATTCAAATATTGGGTTTTAATTTAGGACACCCACACAAGTTATTGACTTAGGATTCATTGGTTCATTGGATTAATTGAGGGTTATTTTCAAAGGATGGTTATTATTTTGCAATATGCTAAGGCACGTTCTCTAAATATGCTCTTTTGACTCTTGAGTGTGTCAAATAGATAACAAATAAGCTAAAACCAAAGAGAAGCAAAAATTTTCGCGATGACATAAATAATTATTCCTTAAGACTGAAAAATCTTCAACTCCGTACCGAATCGTCCCAATTTAGTGTGATCTATTGTATCGCATCTGAAAGGTCAAGGGCCGATTTTCCCCACCTTCCGCTTGACGAGGGTTGACATCACTAAAAACGTTCCCAGAATACCGATGGGTCCTGAGTAATCGTTGAAGATATACGTTCGAGATGAAAAAAAATGTCCATCCCCCTTTCCACAGTGCATTAGAATGTGAGAGCATATGTAAGGGATAAAGATCACTTACGGTTTGAAGCAGATCGCCTGACAAATTGGCGGTTAAGGTTTTTGTTCATTACCGGGAATTTATGAGCAGAAAAAAGGAAATAGGTATTTGTATGAGTGGAGCATTATTCACACAGAAGATATGAGATGCAAATCAATATTTTTTTTTCACATTGCTCTGCGTGAAGTGGCGTAAGGGATGATTTAATGCGTTTTTTTCTGATCGAACCAATATTGAGCTATATCGCCTTAGTTACCATGTGTCATAACACACTCATATTTCCCTAGGGAAATATGAAACGTCAAATCATATTTCTTTCAAAACGTCAAATCATATTTTATTTCTTTATTTAGTAACAAAATGGAAACTGCAATTGTTGAAATTTCCACTGAAAGTTTTTCCACCAGATACAAAGGAAGAAGAAATATCTTGTTCCTAATTATTCGTCGACGAGACTACAGTTTTCTTGAGAACATTCCGTGCAGCAGCAGTCTCGGACGATTCTCCCAAAACGGTCTTCAAAGACTGTGATGCTGCAGATGGCTCTCCCTCCACACCTGCTATCATCTTCGCTACCTTATTTTTGTGCAGCATACTGTCAGCCAGATAGCCTTCTGCAACAGACGAACTTTTCCAACCACCATGTCTCTTGAGTGTTGTCATTGAGGCTCCCGCATCGGCAACCAAAGTCGCGGATGTTCGTCTTCCACAATGGCCTGTATACATTTTCGGATTATCTAATCCCAACCATTCAGCAACCTTACTCGGAATTTTTCCGAAGGTATTTTTGCCGACAGGCTGAAGAGTACACTTCTTATCTCTTTAAGCTACGAAGAACCTAAGAACGCCTTGCGGACGCAACGCCGAATACTCCCGCACCAAACGAGCAGCACCCAGATCTTCTTCATCAATTATAGTGAATATTCTGTTTATATCATTCTTAGTTTTTGAGACTTTAATTATGATTACCGACCCACGATCTTCGATATCTGAAGATAGCATATTCACCAGCTCTTGTGTTCTGCAGGCGCCAAAGATTTCCATTATTAAAACAACCTTCAAAATTGTGAATGTAAAAATCTTATAAACAGAGGAAATCAAAATTAAACTTTTACCTCATACATCAAAAAAACGTCATTAGGAGCTTCACTCAAGAATGTCTTGAGCTGCTCCCGGGACAACACTGCTGATTTTTTAGGAACGTATCCTTTATTTTTGTTCTTAACAAATGCTTCGACTTCATCGAATAATTTGACATCAGTTTTTTCCTTCAAATGTAGCATTGATCTTAACATCGATAGTTTCGGCCATAACGTGTTTGGTGAATATTTCTGCGACTGGGGATCGAATGAATTAATCATACATCAAGAATAACAAGAATCAGAGCAACATACCAAATCTTGGAAATATGCTAACAAAATATTATCGCTCACACCGTCCACCAAATTTTTTCTTTTCCACTCCTGAAAGCAATCGTACTCTCTACTGTAGGCAGCTTGAGATTTGGCCGGAACCAAAGATTCACGGGCTTTTGCCGATTGAGTTTCGACGTAGTTCGACATTATTTCAATAATTTTATTTCTGACAAGACGTCAAAATGAAACCAGTCAACCATGATTTTCAGAAACATGGCCCATAGCAACGTTAAAAATTTAATTATTACAAAAATATACAATCTAACAATGATTTCCCCATAACAGATTATTTCAATCAGAAAAAAACTATTGATTACACCACGGGAAATATGAATATATTTCCCTAGTTGTAATAATAGCTATTTATAACCAATTAAAAATGGTTTCATGATCTTAACCTCCCCTAAGGAGAGCAGTTTCACTTTGTTATAGAGCTTATTAGAAATTACAAACGTTGAACTTGGGAGCCATGAACTGTTATAGGAGTCTGCAGAGAAAGTGAGGTTTGGTTCAGTCTTTGCGTGACAGGTGGCGCATCGTAATGAGAATATCTCAGAGCGGCGTCCCAAGATCGCATAAGACTACCATCCTCCGCTCGGAAGATTCAGTGCCATACTGTACTGACGAGGGAAAATGATCCCGAAACCGGTCTACAGTTGCACTTGAATGTTTCGACTTCTGTGGGACCGCCTCTTATAGTTCATGACTAACTCACATTATTGGAACGATAATTCCTTCGGAATTGTTGTTTCCATTAATATATATTTTATTAGAAATTGTTTTACGCTTTTTCATTTCTTTTAATTTATTTTCAGGTTGCGAGAAGTGACCCATTGACATTTCGGCAAACACAAGAGATGGCCTGGAGTGATCTTTCCCTGGAAATCATCCTGTCGGATATCCACTTTTCCAACGGCAGGTTGATACTTCAGTGCCAGGCAAAAATAGATGACATATACGAAGAAAATGCAAGGTTGGAATTGAACACAGTGAAGAGTCCCGTCCATGAGAGAGGTAAATTGAAATATTGAAATCCATTATTGAAACTAAAAACAGATCATATTATTTCCACAACAATGTTTCGTTGAACCACGACACGTGTTTCGCTATCAAAATAGCATCCACAGATAGGTGAACAGGTGTAGGTAAACTGAGTTTATCTTCTATTTTCAGTAACCTGAAATGATAACGAATAGTTTTGAGTGAGGTGCAGTGCGAAGATTGGTAAAGAGTTTCTTGACGATTACATCAAAAGAAATCGACAAAAATAATAAATGTACAGGGTGGTGATATACCCTGTATGTCGTGTGTTAGTCGAAATATGGCACCAAAATACTTTGTATGAAATTTGATTCCAATATGGAATGAATATATTTCAAGATTTCTATTTACAAATAAAATCTCAGAAACAGTTCTTCATCTAAGGAACAAGTCGTCAAATTACCGTAACTCCAATTCTGCTACAACCTTCAGAATACTTTTTTATAGTTTTCAATTAATTCAACGAATTCAGTTCTGGATGGGTGACTGCTCTGGGTAGAAATGAACTAAAATATCCAAATTCTATCTCTGTTTATATACTCCATTCATTTTTATTTTAGCACTCGGTTTGCCATGAAATAATTGTCTCCTAAGTTTTTGTTACTAGAACGGAGTAAGGTTGGCACTCATGAAATGTCGTTAAGGTCATAACGCCGTTGCCACAACTAATATCAATTAATATTACGAAAATGCCGAAAGTGATTGACAAAGGCGGAAGACAGGGTTTATGAAAGTGCTATTTCGAATTCAGGTCTGCTCATTCAAATAGTAGGTAACCCTGATATTCTAATATCTACAATAAATCAGACAGTAGCGAACATATATTCAGTGTATCTAAGTGAATTTAAAAAATGTTTCATCTGAATCTAAACGACTCATATTTCAGCTGAATGTTTCCACAATCAGAAGGATTGCGAATGAAGAGGATGACAAAGAATTTCCTTTTATTGGGAGACCCAAAAAAGTGGTGGGTTTGAGAATTTCATTTTAGAGTGAATGAATGCGAAAAGTTACTACAGGAATTTCGATGAATATCATCGTAGAATAAGTTCCAGAAAATAAATTTTTTATTTTTCATTTGACTCGTCCTATACATATAGTAGGTAAATGTCTTAAGAGATCAGTATATATATAATTCATGTCAGTGTCAGTAATTCAATTTTCTCCGATAGCAAGAAAAAATATATTTAAAAACTGATCTCTTGTATTTTCCATGCAAATAACTAGATTTGGTATGCCTTCAATCAGTTTGTATAAACGTCAATTATGTTGGTCACATATTTACGACTTCTTATTTTCCGAAGTGATTCGACATTGTGATAAAATACGTAATTACTGAGTGTTTTACGTAAAACCGACAACATAGCGCTGCTTTAAAACCCAAAAATGTTTTGACAAGCGTCCTAACCCCATATTTTCGTACTATAGAGAACGAAATACATATGTCACATTTCCATGGCCAACCGAGTGCTTAAATAAAAGTAATGGAGTAAAGTTTTTAACTAGGGGGAAGAATTTTCTTGATATAATTTTATTTTAATACACCTCCTTCTCCAGAATGCCATAGAGCAGTCATCAAATTTCCGGAATTTGTATGTATGGAGAGTAGAGAGAAGGAAAACGATCGCTGCTTTGAGACCATAGATTTATTTGTCCCCTAAAATATGTACCAATAGGGTAGTTCATGCTTTTGCCGAGAGGCGCGCTGGCCATCACGGGATGGCGAAATTTTGATTTAAACTTATTGTAGTTGGCTGAGTGATATTGTTATCAATTTTTGATAAGAGAACAACCATGGTGAAAATGTTGAAGAGTGCGCTAGTGTAAGAGTGTTTTGGCATCGGAAAAAAAAAGAGAATAAAATTTCCGACAGCATTTTTGAGAGAAAATTGGTAAAAACCTCACCTCGAGAATCGACTCGGAATCAATTTGTGTGTCAAGAGCACTTTTGCGATGAAGATATCAAAAAGATGATGAATTCATTATGAACGAAATCGAAATTGTCATCCCTCGTGAAAAGTTGACTCTTCTGAATAAGAATATCTAACCAATAAAACTACATGGTTCAGAAGTAGATATTCTTGAAGAATTTGGTTGGCATAACATAATATATCGTTTATAACGGTTCTCAGCTGAGTATTGGAAACAGAATCTACTCTTATACCTATTTTTAAATCTGAGATTGCTAGCTTCTGTTGTCTTGATGTGTACTACTTCTCACTGCGAATGTGCGAATTTTTATAATTTTGAAGATTATAGTGAACCAACTAACATACCTGTTTTCAATAAACAATGATAAACAATCATAGGTAAAATTTTTTTGATCAGTGATTTCTTTTGAATTTCATTGATGTCGTCATTTATTATGAATGAATCAAGCTCATAACATAGTTCCCTTTATAATATGACTTTTTTATTTCATATAGTTCAGAGAACTCATATTTAATATAGATTTGAAGGAAGGTATTTGAAAAATTTTATCAGAAAAACCGCCATGACACATAACCTAAAATAAAATGAAGGCTGTTCATTTAAAATTGACGCTAAAATCTCCACCCCCTATAGATAAACGTAGCGATCGCAGCGACTCCTAGCCTACGTTCCCCGTTTTCGGGGACACATTTTTAGTACGGCGATCGTTCTCCTTCTCTCTACTCTCTATATTTGTGTGTTATACCGCCGTATTCATAGAGTTCACAAATCTCCAATTCTACCCGACAAATCCTTACTCCCTCCTTGACCGAAATCGCGATGAAAACGATCGCCAATACCGCCCATATTTTCACGCATCGCCGAACCCTTTGGGAACACATATTTTCAATGGAAAATATCATTCCATCGCAAGTCATCCAGATAAACGCACAGCTCAACTGACCCGAAAAATCGTCGAAACTCGATAAAAATTTCCCGCCATCGATAGAACCTTCGCGGAATCAGGGCGGATTTCACCCCGGCCCCATTGATGCAAAAGACCCATCGGGAATCGTTTCTGTAACGTCAGCCGAAAGAGGTGAGGTCCCTTTTCAAACACGGAGCGGTGAATTGGCATAACGCTGCCGCGGACCCCCGCCACGGGTCCTGTTTCCTGCGATAAAACCCCGGCAAGGGCAGCGCCAAGCGTTGCGTTTGTGTGTTAACGTTTTGCCGCACGCTTAAGTGCGTCATATTTCCTAATTTAGCCGGCTCCGGAGCTCATATAGGGGCCGGAAGAGCATTATTTTTTTTTTATTCAATATTGCCGCTTTATTTGAATGTTCCTTACCTTTCTAGTGAGATTCACGTGGGCCTAAGCCCGGTTTTGTTTTATTAAGCTGTGCTTCTGTTTTTCCGCTTCATGCTATTGCTTTTTATTTAGGGCCGCATCCGTTTTCATTACGGTAATGATAACTGTTATTTCGTGTTATGTGCCTTTTTATGTGGACTAATTGTTTGTGTTTCTTCTTCAAGCTCGGCGGTTTTGTTTAAGTCATTAGTTGTGAACCTGCATTCTTTTATGATCGAAGATATCACGGCTCCTTGTTCATAATTCTACTTTTTTTTCCTTGAACGCAGAGCCAAGCTCAGCGTGGTTAACAGAAAAGTGAGCCAGTCAAGTAAGTACATACTAGGGTTCCAAATAGCCTGGCTGTGCACTCCAAAGCTCATACGCATGACTAGTATGTCCTAAAAAGGCTCAGTAAAAACCCTAAAGAGTTCAGAAGGAGGAACCTGACAACATTAATTTGTTGACCAAAAGCTCTCTCGGAGCTCTTGGATCGTGATTAGTTAGGGTCAGAGAGGTATTTCCCTGTGCCATCATAAAAACGTATAGACTTAAACCTGCACTGAATAATTGATAATAAGTGAGAACTACTTTTCGATATCAATATCCACTTTTAGAGAAAAAGGTGACCTATTACGGAGAGAGAGATGCAAAGAAGCATGTGTGCCCCTACACACATAAGGCAATCAAGCAATTCGTAATTACCTGTAATTCGCCTGATCTGGCTACGTTCAACTATACTCCATTCACTTTTATTTTAGCACTCGGTTGACCATGGAAATTTGACACATTTCACTATGTATAGTACGGAAATGTGGGGTTATGAAGCTTGTCAAAACATTTTTGGGTTTTAAATCAACGCTATGTTGCCCGTTCTACGGAAAAGTTTCTGTTATTACGTATTTTATAATGTCGAATCTCTTCGGAAAATATGTGACGAACATAACTGAAGTTTATACAAACTGATTGAAGTCATACCAAATACAGTTATTTGCATGGAAAATACAAGAGATCAGTAGGTAAAATATCATAATATGCACTAGCTTGAGACGAGTTAATGTTGGTATTCTTCTTTGGCTAAAGTTTGAATACGTTACATCAGTTGTAGATTTCAAAAATATTAACCCGAAGATGAAATGCATATGATGCAGTGGTTGGGAATGGGTATCTCCCGAAGGAATAAACAGATAATTACAATAATGTTAAATTGTTCAACAAAAATAATCTTGCATCAATGGAAGTAAAAGGTATTGAAAGAAGTTTAAAGTCAAGATGAACTTCACCTTTGAACAAAAATTTCACATGAATAAACAATTAACAATGTATAGAACAAGTCAAATGAAAAATAGAAAAGTAAATTTTCGGGAACTTGTTCTACGATGACATTCATCGGAAATCCTGTAGTAAACTTTTCGCATTCATTCATTCAAACATAAAATTGTCAAATGCCACCTCTGTTTTTGGGTCCCCCAATAGAAGGAAATTCTTTGTCATCCTCTTCATTCACAATCTTTCTGATTGTTTAAATATTCAGCTAAAATATAAATCGTTTAGATCCAGATGAAACATTATATGAATTCTCTTACATTGAATATGTTCGCTACCGTCTGACGTATTGTGGATTTTAGAATATCAGGGTATAACTATATAACTATGAGCGGACCTGAATTCTAAATAGCACTTCCTGAAACCCTGTCTCTTTTTTCAATCACTTTCGGCATTTTCGTAATAAAAATTGATATTAGTTGAGACAACTGCGTTATGACATTAACGACATTTCATGAGTGTCAACCTTACTCCGTTCTAGTTACAAAAACTTGAGAAAATTATTTCATGGCCAACCAACTGCTAAAATAAATTTGAATGGAGTATATCTTCTCTTTCCGCAATTATATTCTAAAAGGAGATAATGAATGCTATGGAGGTCAGATTTGCAGAGCAAAATAAGTATAAAAGGTTTAGATAAGTTTCACGTTTTTTGCAAAGAATGTATTCATATCAAAGAAGTGTACCCTTAAATAAAATATTTCGACTTGTTTCCATTATAACAATTTTTCAATGCATCCTCGAGAACTGAAACAGATCATTCTCACTATTCTCAAGATCCAGACAGATAATATTCTGATAAATATGCAGAATACATCGTCCTACGTTTTATCCTGTTCCCAAAATAATCCACCTAATAGATCCAACCTCGTTTCCCCTAACTATTCTAATATGGCATTCAGGACATTGAAAAATAAGCTGTTAGGCGCCGCGGTGCTAGCCCAAGGCGTCCACTTAATCGCAACTGTTACAATTCGATTACATCTACCGAGTATTCTGAATATAAGTTTTTTGTTTCAGTGAGCGCTATGGATTCGTCTGCAGAGATAGGAGACAAAAAGTTTGTACTTAGATTTTTTACCATAGTTTTAATCCTGAAAGTTTTGAGTTAGATTAGACGATAGTGATCTACTTGATGACGAGCGCACTCGTAAATTTATCGAATTCAGTGATATTTTCATGTTCCAGTATATTTCCCATTTACTAGTTCTATACAGTTGTTTTACTATATTCTGAAATAAGCAAAAAATATTTACGATATGTAATATTCAGTTTTATTAGGCAAAAAAGCTATCCTAACTAACCCAGGGCTTAAAAGCTATACCGGGTGTCCCAGAGCTTTTAGGCCAGCAAATATCTCAGTTACCTGCGGAAAAAAAAAATTGAAAAAAATACTTGTCGTAGGAGACCATACGCTCTTTCATGCAGCATAGCAAAATCCACCCCCTGACAAACAACCCTCGAGAAACCACCCCTAACTTTTGTTTTTCAAATGGCACCCCCATGTTTGTTGTGCATCAACTTACAGTTTTTTTCATTTCTCATTCAATGATGTATCATGGTAGCTAGAATGGCATGCAGAATAATTGAAAATAAAAATACAAATGAAATACGAATTTATACGCTCAGCTGTATTGTTACTGCAACATTATACTAAAGAAAATGTTTTATAACATAAATTATAATAAACAAAAAGTTCTAACATTTTATTGACTCTTTTTTTTCAACATCCACTTTTTCTTGTCTCTACAATATGGACTAATTCGATCAGTCCAATTAACAGTACCCACTAACGAATTCAATTTTATCGAGTGACTATCTTAACAACTACATATTATGATATATCATTGATTGAGAATTAAAAAGAGCTGTCAGTTGAAGCCAAACAAACATGGGGGTGCCATTTGAAAAACAAAAGTTAGGGGTGGTTTCTCGGGGGTTGTTTGTCAGGGGGTGGATTTTGCTATGCTGCATGAAAGAGCGTATGGTCTCCTACGACAAGTATTTTTTTCAATTTTTTTTTTCCGCAGGTAACTGAGATATCTGCTGGCCTAAAAGCTCTGGGACACCCGGTATACATAATGATTCTTGGACGTTTTTTTACCAAAGGTGTAAATGAACTTGAACGAAATATTTTGCTCCATTCACTTATTCGTGTTTAGTGTTATTTTTTTTAATTTTTAATAATTGAAGGTATTTTTGTCACTGAGCCTTGATATTTTTCGGTTCAATCGTTATTTCAATTGAGAAAATTAAGTTCATAAATGACATAATAAGCGATACAGTTTTCTATACAGGGTGTCTGTAAACAAATGCGGAGGAAGACAGATTATTCCTTGATGAAAATAAGCAGGGGTAGTTCCTATAACTACCTCCTTTTATCTAGAATTGAATGGACAACCATAAGGGAATTTTATTTTTCCTATATATATCCCACGAAAACAATTTTTGAAAGGGTTGTTATTTTCAACCTCTAATAATGAAGTGGTGAGGTCTAAAAAAATTGTGTGAGTAACATCTACTCAATGCTTCATGTTATGTATAGTTTTATGACTCAGTGTTTTTTAGAACCCGTAAAAATATTAATTTGCCATCGCCTTCCAGTGGTTGTATCTTGGAAGGGTGGTCGATTTCGAAAAAAATTTACAGGAACTGCCCCTGCTTATTTTCATCGAGGAATCATCTCCCTTCGCATACACAACTCTGTATAAGAATTCTCATCAATGTGACTGATAAAAAAGCAAAATTTCAAGACAGTGTATACAGAAAGAAACAGTAATTTTTGTCAAAATTTGATTTCTATTTATTGATTATTGACTGTTTGATATCTGACGGCTCCTCCAATAACAGGTTGTTCACACAACCCTACCACCCGCTGAGAACCCAGAAAACCCATTTCCTCGAAGTCATAAAATTTAACGACCGGAGAATTTCAAGTGCCATCACACTCTCGGCTAGATGAAGTCAATAATTCTTCGAGAAATTTATTACCGCATCATTTTTATAAATCAATCATTCACGATGGCTCCTCCATATAAAACACGCCTTTTGGGGTTGTGTAGGTGAAAACCCTGAGAGAGATTGGATCCTGCCTGTATCCTTGAATTTCAGTGGGAATTCACTCGCGAAGTGGATGTATAAGAATGGGACTTTGACGAGAAAACTTGTATATTATGAAAATTCATTTCGTCATCCAGGATTCAGAGAGATGGTTGCTCTCTTGCTTGGCGACAGCGCTGAAGCATCAGTCATGCCGAGTGTGGAGTTATTTATTATGGTTTATAAAGCCCCTTTTGGCGATGAGATAGTGTTGATAAATGAATATTTGTCAACGTTCGTCATGTCACCCTGGATGACGTACAAAATGATGAGTGTATGGGATGCTTCGATGCGCAGAATAAGATTGATATTGTTGTGAGTCAAGTTTTTCATGATATTAGTTGTGAGGGATGAAAAACGTCATTAGATTCTTACCAAAGAGCTGTACTCCCATATTGGCGGTTTCCAATCGTTTAATCACTTGTTTTTGATAATGATTCCATAAAGATACTCCACATTGAGCATTCAGCCCAGTACAATATATCGGAATAACTTTTTTTACCATTAGCAGTCATTAAACGTCTTTTCATATTTTTTCTATTTCAATTATTTTTATATTTTTATTATTCTCTACACATTTATTTATATCTGAGTTGCGATTTGTTTTATTTTCAAAATTTGCTATATTTTGCATTATCAATATATTTCATTTTTCTCATCTCTTATAATGTCTATTATCGCAGAGATGATTGTCCATAATGTAAATAAGCATATTGTTCACTCGTCATCAAGTGTTTCACTCGAAAAAATAAAAAGGATCATAGATTACGGACATATAATTTTATACATTTATGTAAAGATTAGATTTTTATGTGGAAAACTGATATGTATGTAATATATTCGAAATACTCACAAATTTATACAAACTAACCACTATATACTTATATAATTTATAGAGACAATCACTTATAGCTTGATCATAGCAAATTCTTAATTTTCTGATGATTTTCAACACAGACATGAAAAGAGCTTAATCTGTTTTTCGAATAATGTAAATAGATAAAACTTATGGAGGATGTTTCGAAGTGTGAGCATGCAAGTGATTGGAAAAGTGTCAATTCTCAACTACATATTCAAGGATTGAAATGTTACAAAAGCTTATTTATTATCGAGATTTAATTTTAGGAATACTGAACAGAAAAGGTGGAGAATGCATTTTATTTATTTTTCCACGTAGGCAACTCAAATTATTCAGGTTAGGAAATGTTTTCGAATGTATCTATTTTCCACATGTTGCCATTGGTGAATGAATTGGTGGTCTGCTGCGAGAATGAGATGAAGATCTTGGCATGAAGTCTGGTAACATGATAATTGTTAAAAATTCAATTTTCGAGAAAATTACCTCAGCAACTTCATCACTGTTGATTAATTTGGCGTCAGTTACGATGTTCAAAAAAGACAAAAGTGCGAAACATCGCTCCAATTCGCCAACCATTAATGTGTTTCGAATTGACATATGACAATTGTCAAGTTGCCAGCTGCCAATTACATGTATCGAATGTAAAAATTCCGTAAAATGCTATGAAAAAATCACATAGTTGTACGGAGTATTCTGTGATAATAAAATGAATTACCGTTGAATTTCCTTTTCATTTTCAAACCCGACTATCTCACTAACCCTACAAGGGATGGCTCGTTGTGTTTTCGCCTTCGTTGGATTCAGATAACGAACAAAATAAACCCATAAAGTTGAAATGGGGTGTTGCCAAAGAAGTAAGCGGAGTGTACTGGATTGCCGAGCCTCTTATATTTCCGGCATAATTCAGTTGGAGTGCATTCTTTGAGTAAATAAGCTAGTTTTGCTATGAGGATCAAAGTCTGAGGAATTCTGCGGGAGAATTTCATGGGGAGGTGAGTTCGCATTGGATGGTGCTTCACGTAAAAATTCATGCAAACAGAAATCGTCGAGTATAATTCATAAACTATGATTTTTTCCAGGAGAGTGTATACAAGGTAAGTGTTTGGTTTATGTATTTAATCCATCGGTAGAGTTTTGGTATATACCGTTATTCGGCAAGATATAAATTCTTTTTGATACATGAAAACGAGTAGAATAGTTAAAAGATTTTTGGTTCACATTACGCAATTGGAAACTATCAACCTTGATAACGAGTAGAATCTAGCAATGATGCCCACGAGACCAACAAGACGAGATTTCATTAAAGTGTCGTCTCGCCGATAAGACATCAAGTCTCATCTTGAGTCTCGTCTTGTCTAGCTGATAAGAAATAAAGTCTCATCTGTAGTCTCGTCTCCTGGGCTCTATAGTCTTGTCTCGTCACCTTTTGTGAAAGCGGATTATTTAAATCTATCAATAATAAGAACGCATACACTATTTGGTCTACCGGGTAATTTTTTTCAATTATTTGCCTTTGGAATTATATTTATAATAATTATCATATGCAACTTTATTCAGTTTCAAGACCTATAGAAAATAATGAAGCAAAAATTTCCGTTTACCGTCCAGTATCAGGAATAGAGGTAATTCTTTCGAATTTGTTGAATGAATAGAGTGCTTCTCGACAAAGAGTCCTTTTCAATATGAAAACAACATGTTTTTTAGTACTTTTCAAATCTTGTATATAAATAAAATAGGAAGAAATGATACGAATACGTAGAAATGGTTCCAAAGTATTCAAATTCGGAACCAACACACCTTTGTTTTTCACAAGATTCACGAGATTACGAGACATATAGGACGAGACTAGAGATAAGACCGAAAAAAGTCTCGTCTCGTCTAGTCGATGAAATATCAAGTCTCGTCTCAAAAACCAGACGCTCATTCATTCATTGCATTGTCGAGAATAAATCTGCAAAAATACTCAAAAAAAAAACTATCGGTGCGATCGAACCTATAATTTCTTAGGGCTAATTGCGACTGTGTGCCCTCCTGTGACTGCAGAGACCCAACCGTGACCTACACATCCTTCCATACTCCGGGCATGGATAGTCACCAACCTGATCTGGCCGCCGCTGTATTCTTCTCGAGTCTCCATTATAACTGTGCACCATAGACCTCCACTGTGATCGGTCTAACGCTAGTTGTCCCCAGTTATGATTGGCATTAACTGATTTTAACGATTGATGCAGTATTTCCTTAAACCGCTTATACTGGCCTCCTGGTTTCCGAGCTCCCTCTGTGAATTCGCCATACAGAGCTATGTTGAGGAGTCTTGTGTCTTGCATCCTAAGAATGTGACCGTTCCATCTGAGTCGGGCCCTCGTTACTTGAATCTCAATTGTTTATACAACTCGCGCGTTGCAAGACTTCTGCATTTGAAACTATGTGCAACCATCTGATGTGCATTATTTGTCTTAGATTACGTTGTTGAGTTTGTTCAAGCTGGTTAATATGTCGCCTGTAGGGCGTCCAGCTTTCGTAAAGAAGCGTTGGGAAGACCATTGCTTTGTAAACAGCTGTCTTGTTCTTCAGACTGCGGTCGTGATTTTGAAACACTCTGTCCTTAAGCTTCCAGAATTTCCGTGATGCCTTATTGATACGGCTGTGTACAAAAAACACTAGAATCTATCTGAGAGAGTCTCTGAGGAGAGTACAACGCTATAACTTCTGTCAGTATAGAAAGTTATGTATCTATCCAAACATCTTTAGGACAATAATAACATAAAGCCACCGAGTCTGCTAATTTGACAATAAAAATTCATACACAAATTGATTATTTTTCTTATTCGAAAATTAATTGAAGTAACTACATTCAAAGCTCTAGAAACCAACCGAAAATTATAAGAAATGCCTTAGCCAAACCTTCATCATCCATCATAACTTTAGTAGATGTAAATACGAAAACAGTGATGTACTTTTATAACGGTGAAACTGATGCATGCAAGGAAGTAATTTGTTACATGCAATTAAGATCTTAGATCATGTTTGGCTGAGTCATAACGTATATTGATAATGAAGAGGTGTGGCTAGTTGGGAAATGAATGCAGGAAAATGAAACTCGTATCGCATTGTGTTAATTTTCAGAAAAGTGCCTTGCAGGGCTAGCTATGTCAAAAATATTTTATGTTCCTTTTAATTTCCAAATCTGTTTTTTAGAAATAAGTTTGTCTGTCCTAATTTGGCAGTGATAAACGAAATTTAGACTTGCTGTGCCACAGCTTTGTTTCCGTAGAAGTGAACTTCAGCTCATTGGCTGGTTTCAAAGACACCAGCCTGTTAGAAATACAATCATAGTGAAAAACTATGTTGTGCAGTGACAAAGGTCGATACTAGGGGTGTAACAAAACAGAATCTTCCCAAACAAGATTGACGATATGAAGATTTTTCTACACATCAAGGCCCGGTTGTAGTTCGGAATTAGGCCCAGATTTAAGTTGATCCTAGATTAACGTGACAGAATTGAACGGAAATGTCAAAATTGATCTAGGATTAACTTTAATCACGAACTGAACAACCGGACCCTAGAGTCAAGCAGAACGTTCTCTAGAAAGGTAGGAAGCTGAAGAAGTTCTGTATGTTCATTCATAATATCATGAAAACTCGGAGAGTCCACAAATTATATTTATAGATATAATGAAAAGGTATTTTCTCAACAAATGCCGAAAGTGATACTTCCACATATCAACATGCAGGACTAAAAATTATTTTCTCAAATAGAAAATTCTCAAATCGAATAAGCCTTTGGCACAGAAAATTGCCAAAACGCTCGGATATCCAGCCAATCCACATCCACATTCGACTGATTTCAAACGAAATAATTATAAATTCCAGCATGTTCGTTACATCGCCCTGTAAATTCGGATACAGGGACAGATGGCTAGCATTGATTTGCAATTTCATTAGTCATTATGCCGAACAGACTGATGCTAAATGCGTATCAGTATTTGGATAATTCGAAAATCGCGTTAAAAACACGCCATAGATTTGCAAAGCGGCCCGACTGTCCGATAGGATGGCCAAGGCTTACTGGTATTCCGAAAATGAATACCCCGTCGTCACATGTCAAAGATAATTGGTTTATAGATGCCGCCTCCCTTGGGATTTTCGGATCATGATGAGCTGGATATGTGTTCAGGGGTGGATCCTGCGAGTAAAAATGATGTTTTCATGACGAACTTCATTGATATGTCGTCAGTAAGCCACAAATTTTTACAGTTGAGGTTTAGTTTTCGAATTAATCCTCAGGGTTTATTGGAGTGCACAGAGGTACGTCATAGTAGGCAGAATGACTGGTAGTTCAGTCAACTCAGCTGTCACAAGAAGCAATGCCAAAATTTTCGAGGCAATTGCATCAAACGAAAAATTTAAATTTTTTTAATTCGTACGCAAAAAGAGGCTGAAATATGGATGAACCTTCTCAATGTTATTTTAGGCCCAAGTACTAATTTTTACCCTCGTTTGTCGATCTATACATTGCTAGTCCTTGACTCGTACAAATATTTCAAAAGTAGATTTTCGAAGTCAAAAGAAACAATTCTTTATAAATCATTCGGCACAATTATGAACTCAAGATAAAGAAAATGCAGAAAAAATCCCGCAAATATTGTCGGTTTCTCAAAGAGTTTGTAGAGTACATATATGTTGGATCATATAATATGGGTTTGTCTCGAAGGGATGGTTTATGGATTTGATATTGGGACCGTCATATGTATAGACAAATGCAGTATGATTTATTTTCCGCAGATGCTACCTCGTCAAATACGAATGGAGAATCAGAATTGACCAGGAGAGGTCCATATTGATTGGCTCAAAAACATGACGTCCGTAGGGATAGGATATTGGATGCTGAAGAAATATTCCTTTCAAAGGAGCCTCGGATAGAACTGTTGATCTGGGATTAGAATCCCGCCTCGTGTTGGCCCACTCACACAAAATACCTACACGGAAGGATTTTTTCTATCAGCTGTGCTATCGAAAAAACTTTAATTTCAGTATACTGAGAGAGTAAATGCGCCGATTTTGCAAAAAGACAAGAGCGTTCCTCTTTTTATGTTTATTTCAGATAGTTGTTGAATTTATTCACCATATTCAATGGTTGTTTTTCTGGTAATATACAGGGTGTCTGTAAACGAATGCGAAGGAGTTAGGGAGATGATTCCTCGATGAAAATAAGCAAGGGTAGTTCCTATAAATTTTTTTCCCCATTTCTTGAGCATCCTGTATGAAAAGCAAATTCTGGGAATTTCTTGCATGGATTTCTCGTGAGATACTCAATCTGATACGAATTTCAAGAAAATTATATGGTGTAACATATAATTATACCGGGTGTCAAAGGAGTTTGTCATACAAATTTTGTGTTGAGCAGCCCTTGGTAAGTACAACTGCCTGAGGACGGCACCTGAAATGCAATTTTAAATTCTTGTCTTCGAAACCAGAAAACTGAGAGAAACCAATTTCTTCCTCGTAAATACGAGAGATTTGTATCTAATGTCCTTCCAAATCGAGGGCCAATACAGTCCATCATCCTTCGTTTTCAAACTCAAATCTGAAGCGAAAATAAATAGCTGCCCATCTCCGAGTATTGAAGAACTCTCCCGAAATGACGAAATAACAGGATCGTAAATTCTTTCAACTTCATTAGAAAACCCCGTCGCGCCCAAGCCTTTTTGCGCTTTTTAACGGAGGAAAAAAGATACTGCGTTCATATAAAAGTAAATAAAAAGCAGAAAAACCCATTAATCTTTCCGGTCCCTTCCTTCCTGAAATCTGAACCCAATAATGTCTGATACCCCTCCCTCCTTCGAGTGGAAAAAAACGCATCTGAACTCTTTTGTTTTTCCCTTGTAAATTACAGCATAATAAATAAAAGGCAGCCTAAACATATCTGGATATGGCATCAAGGGTTGCAAGAGTTATGGCAGCGTGAGGATGTTTACTGATGTTGGAACGCACGAGTTTGGGCGTTGGTTTATATTTCACGCCCATACAGGAAGACTTGAAAGAGCGTTAGACACTCAAGAGATGATACTCGAGTGTAAAGGTCAGCTAAGAAGTATACAGACAATTTATATAACGACAAGGACTCTTCTTATAACTGACGTAGGGTTATCATAGAATCTCCTCACTCTTCGCTCATACATCCAGTTAGACAGTTTCAATTTTGCGCGATTATTCCTTGAAATAATAGCGTTAAAGTTCTTCCAAATGTCTGTTATTTTGGAATTTGTTCCGCAAATGTTTCGCCTGTCCATTAGGCGATGAACACTCTTACTTCAATGCCGTTGCAAATCTACTTGTGACATATTATTACCTACTGTGATGCAAAATTTTTGTTCGGCCTTCAATGCTTTGATTTTTATCTTGACCAAACCTTTCATTACTATCGAATCGAAGTCGTTGAGGCTTACCAAGCCTTCCAGAGCAGTCATCACTGGTTCCTTTGTTTCACCACTTACTTATTCGATCCCAAGGAGACCGTCAATAGTATTGAAAAATCCGATGCAGCCTAAGGAAGCTTTTAGCTTCTTTATTTGTATAGTTCATAGTAATGTCCTGTAAGAAAACCACTGATGAGGCGTAACTTATTCTCATTGACATACAAACACTTCTTGTATCTTAAAGTTTTGAAATTCCGAAAAAACTTTTTGGAGCGAGAGTTTGTCTCTTTCGGTTTCCTCCTTCTCCAGAAACTCTTTCTTATAGGCGCATCCTCCCATACCACAGAAAGCTTCTGGACCAGTAAGTAGTGTTTGTGTTCCCTTTTTATTCTTCACTAGTTCGTAGGCTCACATGACAGGCAAGCTGACTTGCAAAGGTGAGACATGAGATATTGTCCCACCCTTACCTGAAGCTCAGCTAGTGGTAGCGTTAGGAGTTTTTTGGTGTAGACAATATTTTTTCTGTACATTGACATTTACAGGCATATACTATTGCCAGTTGTCAAGAAGGATTATCTATAATATGTTTATTTCCTGTTGGTGGAGCGCTGCTTCCCAATAGTCTTTCCTATGTCCACTGATTCAAGTCCAACAGCTCCACGCTCTTTTCACAATTGCTTTGACTTTTTCATTTCTTCCTTAACCAAAATGCTCACCGAAATTGTGAAAATCGAAAAATTGGAGTATCGATACATCATCAAGTACCTGTGTTTAAAAGGGTTAAGAGGTTAGCAGATTTACGAAGATATGTACCCTTGGTGATCCATGTCCTTCGTATGCGACAGTGAAAAATTGGACTGGAGTTTCAAAACAGGTAGATTTTTCATTGAAGATGATGACCGATTGGGAGGCAAGTTTCTGTGTCAGTCCCCGAAAATATCGATGCAGTTCATGACATGATTTTATCAGACCGTCGTATTGGGCTAAAACGGATATCTAAAGCACTGAATACTTCATACAAACACGTTCATCATATACTTCACGTCAATTTGGACATGAGAAAAATTGCTGCAAAATGGATCCCCAAATGTTTGAATGTTGACCAAAAGCGTGCAAAGGTAGAAGCATCCCGTTCGATCTGTGCTCGATTTGACAACGATCTAAACTTCTTAAACCGAATTGTTACTATGGATTAGACCTGGGTACATTTCTACGATCCAGAAACAAAGCAGCAATCGATGGAATGGCGACACTCTGGTTCTCCAAGACCTAAGAACTTGCGTCTCCAAAAATCTGCTGAAAAAGTTCTTGCTTCATTTTTTTGGAATTGTCATGGAGTAATCATGATTGCTTTCTTGTATAGGGGAAGAACAATAACCAGAGATTACTATTCGACATTACTGACCACTCTACGGGAAAAAATTGAAGAGAAAACACACGGAAAGCTATCCAAAGCTGTTTTGTTTTTGCAGGATAACGCCCCTGCACACAAATCTCATGTTGCCATGCAAAAATTCGGGATTTAGGGTTTGAATGACTAGAACACTTCCCTTATACACTAGATTTGGCTCCATCATCTCTTTCCTCAACTGAAAAAAGGTTGAAAGGTGGTAAATTTTCTTCCAACGAGGAGGTAATAAAAGCTGTGGAGGTCTGGTTTGCAGAGCAAGAAGAAACATTTTTTGTGAAAGGCTACAGACGTTGCAGGTTCGCTGTAATGAATGCATCCAAATAAGAGGAGAATATGTTGAGTAATAAAATATTTTAACATTGTAATTTTGTTTGTTACTGTAGTAGGCTAAGAATTTTTCAATATATCCTCGTATATTGTTTATTGTCCAAATGACTGTCGTTAATGACAGTTGTAAAAATGTTTCTAAATAAAATGTTGTGCATTAATCTAACCCTGCTACCAAAGGAGCATTTGCGGTAGACGATACGATGAGGAGAAGTTATAACTAAGTATCCGTTTCACTTATAGTTCAATCAGTGGCATCATTCTGCTGAACTTACCTATAGACAGTAAATATATAATAGTGGTAAAACGTGCTATAGATCTTTTTTTGAGTTGATTTGTTACACTCGAATTTTGCTCTTTTAATGGGCTAGCAAGCAATGGGAAATTTTCTCGAAATTTCCACCTCTCTATGCTATACCATCGCAGGGGATAGGGAAGGGGATTTTATATTTGCAAGGATTTTCCAATTTTCTAACCTAGTCGAATAATCCTCAATGACTATTTGGCGCTTAAAATTATTTTTCACTTGAGATGAACAAGTAATCAACATCTCATGATCTCATCTAGTTTCCCGATATGATCGATTATTGGCCCGCAGTTCTGGTGAATGTTTTGATTGACAACATAGTTCAATTGCTTGACCAAATTCCAGCCCCTCCGACGTATTATAATTTCCGGAATGACAGCAACTGAATGGAAATTTGATTTAATTGCGAGCTTATCTAGTCCGACAAAGCATAATATGACGTGGACAGTCATGCCCTCCCTTGGAATCCAGTTAAAACAAGTCGTGTTTGGCCACTTTCGGAAATGATAATGTACAACGGAGTAATCTGCATAACGGCGTTTCGCATTAGCCAAATTGGATTTGGAAAATTTATTATGAGCTTTTGGAGAATATCAAAATGAATTATTTATAATATTTTGTAATTATACACCATGAGATAAATTCCGGATTATAACTTCATTTTGTAGGATGACGGGTGTAGAATTCTCTGATCTCATCTATTTCGCCGTTCCCTGAATTCGATTCGGTGAATAATGACCTAGTGGGTTGCTCCGTCTATAGCCGTATTTCGGAAGCATTAACTTTTGATTCGTTTCATCATGAAATGAATGATAATTCTCTGGTATCTGGGAGATCTCCCCAAAGTTTGTTTTTTCATTCCAATTCTTTCCACGTACTTAGTTATAGCAACGACTGAATTATACAGGGTGAGTCTTTAACTCGTACAAATATTCTAACAGTAGATTCTTGGGGTCGAAAGAAACACTTTCATCCAATACCATTATTTCCGATTCTGCCCTAATCAAAAGATATAGCCATTCAAAATTGACCCCTTGAAAAACAAAGTTACCTTCAGAATAACTAGAATCTGTGGATCTTTTAAACAGAGTTATATTCAGCCAAAGAACCCATTTTTCAAATTTCACAGATACTTTTTAATATTTGAACAATAAATTACCTGAAAAAAAATATGAAGAATACTTTAATTTTACAAGACAACAAATATTCTGTAACGTGGTCACCTTGGAGAAAACTTATCTCGAGCGCCAGCTATTCTTTTCACTAGGAAGAACAGCAAACCTACCAGAGTAGCTGCTAGTCGGAGACAGAGTTCGCTGTTATCTAGAGTGGTAGCGATAACGAAGTAGTCAAAATTAAATTATGTACTAGTTTATTCATACCTTCGGAAACTGATTATATGTACAACGGAGATATGTGTAGGTATGAAATATGAGCGAATCTATAAGCGAACATACATTCGGGAAATTCTATCCGGTCACGAGCACTTTATAAAGTTTATACCGGGTGCAGTGAAAAATCAAAGGTTCAATAAAATGCGCCAACCAGAACTGACGGAATGAATACTAAGGATGACCTCGCGAAGTGAAATGACTTGCTATACGGTATCGGGATGTAATTGTATCTCTCCAGAAATGAAACACAAGCAGGGCGGATCTACTCGAGACTTTTATTCGCCACCCCAAGGGCTATAACGCGCCATGACTGAGAAAAGAAGAGATTTCGGATTCAACACTTATGACGCGGACAGGGGGGTTGACGGGACTTTCTCTTCAGTACCCCAAGGGCTTCCGCACCATGACTGATAGCGAAGGGAAAAGTCAGACTCGCGAAACAGGGTAAAGAACGATAAAATATAACAGAAAGCGATACAGTACAGCAGTGTCAAAGTCAAAGAAGTAACCGGTGTAGGTCTAACAAAGAAACTGAACGGTAAAGACGGGAACCTACCTGCTTTGTTTCAGGCACTCGCGAAAATCAAAGGAAAAAAAACTAAAGATCAATTCTTTTGGGTCGTATACATAAAGAAGGGTATTTGCTTTTACTATAATGTTATCTTTGTCAGTTGCTTATAAAATGTATAAGTTCGTTTCAATAAACTGAAGTAAAAGCATTTACTATTTCTTTATGCATATGGTCCATTATCACTGATGCTAGCAACACAAAATTACTCTTAAACGTCAAATCGCAGAAAGTACAGAACATAAAACTAACTGAAGTAAAAGAGCAGTAAAAAAAACGACTGAAGTAACAGAATCAAAAGTCAAAAGTAGAAGTCACCAAGTGAAAGACTGAAGTAAAAGAGCAAAAGTGACCGTCGCGGGGGAAAATTTGCTTTTATAGGCAAATCCCCCACACGCTAAAAATCTGAAAATTCCAGAATGCGACAAGAATGAAAAACGTCGTCAGCTCCGGTTTATCGCATATCAACATCAGAAAAACGGCATGCAAGAAAAACAACGTTAAACACAGATAAACGATTTTTTATATTTACTCTGCCTATCGGAATGAACGTACTGAATATTTGAGAATTAAATATTTTCAAAGGCGGAAATATAAAAACGAAAGGAATGCACTAAAATGAACTCCAATTTTCCTCAGAAAACTGGGATTCATTACAATTCATTAGATGGCAAGTTAGTTTCAAGTGTTGGGTTCTTTAAATTTTTGGTATTTTTATGGTACGTAATGGTCATAATGAGAAAAGTGCAAGACGTGGGCGATATCTTGTGTTCGAAAAAGATTCATCAAATAAATGAAAAACTTTAATCGGAAATCCATTTCATTAGATAGAACGGTTTGTGAGATGAAACCCAAAATATCATTTTTTCATGAGTTTTCAACATCCTGTATTTACTGTATCGAGAAAAAAATGGTGCAGGAAAAAAGTGTCTTTAGAAAAAAGTTATATTCCTAACAAGTGTGAAAAGGGATACTTTTTCGCACAATATTTCAGTCCAGTGCTTAAAATGGACTTTCCACATAAGTTAGGACCATTGTTTTTCCTGCTAGAGTAAACAAAACACTAACACTAACACGGAGAATTTTCATCTTCATACTGATATTAGCAAAAATTTCGGGCATCGGTGCATGAAGTTTTATTCTCCTACTAGGGTGTAGAGAATTAGGGCGTACAGAACTTGGGTGTACAGAATTACCACCTAAATCTCATTGAAACTTCAATTTAATTAAACTACTTAATATATAGTGGATTTAAGGAAACTGCTGATATCCATGCTGTTCACTACACCAATTCCAGCAATCAAGCCTTGGAACTAAGGATTGAACAAACATCTTCTTGTTATCGAATATGACATGAAGATCCCTCATTTTCTTTCAGGGGTAAGATAACTTCCCTATCTGAACTATAATTAATTGAATTGTAATTTCGACTTAAGATGATCAAAAATCCAATTTTTCAAATTGTAAATTCGCCTAACAATAAACTGAGATCATTCTGAAACATCAGAGAATCGCCCATATCTTTAATTCCGGCAAATCTCTTGAAGTCCTGAGCCAAAACTCACAAAATCTCATTCTGGCTTCTAAACAACTGCGAGAATCAAAAACAATATAGGTCCTAGATGATATCCTTGAGGCACTCCTGAAGTTGCCGCATACGGCGTAGATCTATGAACATAAACGCAATCACGACACGTGTTTCGGTATCACAATAGCATTCGGGTGCGTGAAGATGCTATTGTAATAACGAAACTTGTGTCGTGATTTGAAAACTGATTTTTGTGAAAATCGTATAATCTGTTTCAAAGTCAATTATAGATTCCATCAAGTATCGGCCACATCAACCCAATAAAGTAAGGGACCCCAAACCTACACCAGAAAACTGCTAAAGCCGGCACGAGCTGAGCTTCGGGTGATGGTGGGACTGCTGATAGGGCACTGTCGCTGTCGGTACAAATTTGTTTTGCACCGTGTGGGTAAGTCAGCAGACTCTGTGGATCAGAAGCAGAAACAGCTGAACACATGGTATGCAAGTGTCCAGAGCTGGCTGACCTAAGAACCACTCATATGGGGAAACCGGTCCTGGATACGCACAAGGTAACGGCTAAGGCCTCTAAGGATGTTGTCGGTTTTATCAACATCATTGACGACCTCCTTGGGTTCCTGTGGATGGGTAGGGTAGAGAACAAAAGATCTACGTGGTCGCAGTTCTAGAAAGGCTAATAGTGCTGCAACGACCCCAGTTCAAATACTATTAATAATAATAATAAAAGGGACCCCAAAATTTCTCTATTTCGAATTGATGAAGCCTGATAATAAATATCTTCAATCCTTTTTTTCAAGAAAACTCACGCCGCCTAGAACTTCTTCGTCGTCATATTCTGGAGGACTTTTCGAAGACGGCTGGTAATCGGATTGTTCTCAGTATTAACAACCCGCCCAGAAATAATACCATATAAAAGAGCAAATAGACGTCTGATCCCAGCATTATCCTTAAGTCCCGATGCGGATGTCTATAATAAAACAACATCCCGTCATCTCTCTAACAAAATTGAACACGCCGTGCTACGTGAGCAGAATTTCTATAATATGTCCTGATGGCATCGCATCCCCAACTGACTGGGGGTACGTTGGCAATAAACATTGATAGGGTTAACATTTTCTATTGATTCAATCCTCTTATTTTCCCGCTTCCAGTTTGATACTTCGATGACTTTCCGAAAGATCGTACATGCATAACTTGGAATGATGTTCTTTCCGGTTCAATCAGACGCTAGTCTCAGACCGTGCGCGGTGTGGCTCTGCATTTTTAGTGCAATCTATAATTTCAGGTAGGATCGGAATGCTTTCTTCCATTTCGCATCATAAAATTCATTCTACGTGCACTTTTGCACGAAAGCTTCGGTTTTTCAGTTTCCAGTCTTACATAACCGCGAATTACCTATACATTTTGTACTGTACAGTTACACTGCAGTACCAAAATACAAAAAAATACGACCCTCACCTTCAGCATTTATTACTGACGAAAAATGCTC
The DNA here is from genome assembly GCF_907165205.1 of Coccinella septempunctata. Lineage (NCBI taxonomy): Eukaryota > Metazoa > Arthropoda > Insecta > Coleoptera > Coccinellidae > Coccinella > Coccinella septempunctata. Next base: position 23,859,488 of record NC_058196.1, read on the forward strand.
TTTGCAGCATCTTCCTACGAATAGTTCGCGAGATATTGCAGGTTGAAAAGTTACATATTTGGGCAAGAAATTAATTCAATCGTGAATCTCAGAGGGACAATATAAAGCTGCCCATACACGTAGCGTTTGTTCATCTTGAGAACTTGGAGCCCACACACCTCTAGAGTTTCATCGGATGTAGTGGCACATAAGCAGAGTTTACCTCTTGAGGCGGACAAAAAAGTTTAACCTTTGCGGTACACCTATATAGTGTTTGAGTCAAACTGTCGAAGCGAATGTTTATGAAGTTGCTGTTTATTGAATTATATGTATTTTTTTTCTATTGAGGAATTGTTAGAAGTTGCGATCGCAATTTATTTACAGCTTGCATGTTATATAGCTAATAATTTTCTTGAACTCTAAAGATGTAGGTATCCAGTAAACTCATGCTTCCATTTGCTATACTTTGCATCGCTCTGTTTCAATGCCCTTAGTTTATATCAGTCGGAAACTTTTCATATCGCATCCTCAATATCACAATAAAAGAATTTCATAACAAATTGTCTTCTCTAGCATTTATTTCAATTTTTAATCGATTTGTTACTCCGTTTGGGTGAACTCCACTCGATAATTCACGAGAGAATATACCAGAAAATCATGTTAAACATAATGGTCGCAATTACCATGTGGCAAAGACTCTCAGTCACGTGATAATCACTCAATAAAACTCGCGGGATGGGGCGTCGGTCGGGAAAGACGCTGAGGTCGCATTTTCGTAGCTATCTCGACGACAGTGAACGTTAAATCGAGTTCGTAGCGAAATGTGCGAGTCAACAAAATTTGGTTATATTGGTCTGGAATGAGGTCGTTAGTACACCCCCATAATATAATAATTTAGATACTTTGCGAGTTCGGCAGCTTCAGAAGGAAATATTCGGGGGAAATACCCTGTCGGGGGTAACTTCTTGGAATGCTTCTGTCCTGGAATCTGCAGAACTACTTGTCTGTTGAATACGTGAATTTATTCGGTCATGGGATCTGGGAATTTTAAATCCAAATTTTGAATCGTATGCATTCTGTAATAGCTCCAAAATATACTGCTCCACAAAAGAAATATGACACTCATCTTCGGTATTTTTCTACTGACAAACAATGCTCTTTGTAGCATCTTCTTTCAACGAATAGTTCGCGAGATATTGCGTTGAAAAGTTACATATTTTGGATATCGATTGAAATTTATTTTGGGAGGATTTTGCATCTCTTCACAAACCTTTTAGGGCTTTCACTCCCAATCTCTGAAACAAAATCAATTAAAAATGAAATCAACGATTTGCTCCTGCGTAAATTCTTGCACTAATTTGTCAGGAGCAAATTAACTAGAAAAAATTGTTGCCTGACAATGAACTCAAAATAAATAACGTTGAAATTATAATTCTTCGTTACGTTTCGGAGTCTATATCAGACTCCTTCATCAGACGAAAAAATCTACTTTTGAAAATCTTCTGGAATTGTCGCTTTTTGTCTGACATTAATTGTCAACAGAAACAGAGACTGCACAGAAACGTTGATTCATTTAATTTTGAAATTACCGGATGACAGTTCCTTCTTTAATAAATTGATCCAAATATGATCTATTCCTACCGAACAATTTGCCAAATTATTATCCTGATCTAATAGAATACACGTAGACTCTTTAATTTTTCGTTTATAATGGTCTGGTTCTGTCATTAAAATTTTTGTGTTGTCCCAATCCATCATGTGGTCTCCCAATCAGAGATTGGGAGTGAAAGCCCTAAAAGGTTTACATATTTTGGCAAGAAATTAATTTAATTGTGAATGTCACAGTGACATCTAGTCCCCACCACTCGGCCGATCACTCTACAATTAAAGCCGCCAATACACATTGCGTTTGTTCAACTTGAGAACTTGGAGCCCACACACCTCTGGAGTTTCATCGGATGTTGTTGTAAGCAGAGGTTTACCTCTTGAGACTGACAAAAAATGTTAACCTTGCGGTACACCTATAAGTGTATGGCTATTCTAAGGCGAGCGATAGCGCTTGTGTCTTCGTGTTTAAATCAAACTGTCGAAGCGAATGTTTTTGAATTTGCTGTTTATTGAATTATATGTAGTTTTTTCTTTTGGGGTATTGTTGGGAAGTTGCGATCCACAAAAGTTGAGGAAGTTCAGAAATTTCTAGACTCTTACAAGAGTTTCCATTTTTATTTCACAAATTTTTCAAGCAAAAAAAAATCCAGCAAGAATCTGCACTTTTGAAACGGTCACAAATTTCTGAACTCCCCTAACTTTCAGTAAGCAGTATACTTTCGAATGTTTGAGAAAATAGGTAGTTGAATTTTTCCTCAAATTCTCACTTTGGTGATCATTGGGTAACGAACCAGTACCATCTAATAGGAGGGGCACATGTTGGCAGAAAGCGCCGAAATTAATATCCTCGGCAACTGTCAATTTGCAGTTCTATAAACGCAATCAACCGTTACATATGACGTGAATTTACAGACTAATTAATTTGCAATCAGGTACAGTTTCGGTTTACCGTCTGAACTGATACAACATTGATCGAACTTTCGCTCGGTTAGACTGTATAGGTTACTCAATGCATCAAATTTGTTCGATCTGTCCGTCCATCCTTGATTATTGTTCTGTGAAATCGCAAAAAAATCCAATGCTGTTTATACGAGGACATAAAGGTAAACCTATATAAAATGACCTGTAAATAACTAGCACATTTGGGATAATCAAAAAGTTCGTCGACACATAATAAAGATACGTTTGTTCATAGCCCATCTGAGAATCTATCGATGAAGTGGACTGAAATCTGAAAATTTTGTTATTAGGTTGTGTATAAAAATTCGGAAGAACTCACCAGCCTTTAAATTTCCTTCGTAAATGCAATACATATCTAACTTCGTCATCCATACCTGGATATATTGAAAAATTCTTAGCTTACTATATAACCAAACTAAATTTCGATGTCAAAATATTTTATTACTCAACATATTCTCCTCTCAATTGGATACATGTATTACAGCGAACCTGCAACGTCTCTAGACCTTTAAAAAAAAATGTTTCATCTTGCTCTACAAACCAGAGCTTTTATTACCTACTCGTTGGAGAAATTTATAACATTTTAAACTTTTTTCAGTTGAGGAACAAGAGGATAGTCGTATGGAACCATATCTGGCGAATAAGGGGGGTGTTCTTGTAATCACGAATTTTTTGCATGGAAACATGAGAGTTGTGTGCAGGGGCGTTGTCCTGCAAAAACAAAACACCTTTAGATAGCTTTTCGCGTCTTTTCTCTTCAATATTTTCCGAAGAATGGTCAGTAATGTCGAATAGTAATATCCGGTATTTTTCTACCCTTATCCAAAAAAATCAATCATGATTACTCCATGGCAATCCCAAAAAACTGAAGCAAGAACTTTTCCAGCAGATTTTTGGACACGAAACTTCTTAGGTCTTGGAGAACCAAAGTGTCGCCATTCCATTGATTGTTGCTTTGTTTCTGGAAATGTACCAAAGAATCATCCATAGTAACAATTTGGTTTAAGAAGTCTACATCGTTTTCAAATCGAGCACAGATCGGTGCTTCTAGCCTTGCACGCTTTTGGTCAACATTCAAACATTTGGGTATCCATTGTGCAGCAATCTTACTCATGTCCAAATTGACGTGAACTTTATGATGAAAGCGTTCGTATGAAATATTCTGTACTTCAGATATCCGCTTTAGCCCAATTCGACGGTCTGATAAAATTATGTTATGAACTGCATTGATATTTTCGGGGACTGACACAAAAACTAGCCATCCCGATCGGTCATCATCTTCAATGGAAAATTTACCTCTTTCGAAGCATATCTTCGTAAATCTGCTCACCTCTTAACCCTTTTAAATACAGGTACTTGATGATGGATCGATACTAAAATTTTTCGATTTTAACAATTTCGGTGGACATCTTCTTTTTTTTAATTTATTGAGTAACTCTGGTTAATTTTTTTGACCTCAAACTTCACAATGACACTTCTAATGAGTTATTGTTCGTTTGTATGGTTACGCAATATTTTTTTTATGCATTGAACTGGTCTAGGCTAACTAGATATCAATACATCCTTGTAATTGAACCAAAATCGAAATAGATTTTTAACTTCCCTGATAGCCCGAAGATTGACTTAAGACAATTAACTCTCAATTCGACGGTCAGATTTTCTTTTTTGGGTGAATATTGTTTCGTCAGACCAATCCAGTTTCTTCAGAAAATATTTGTATTCTTAAAATGTCAATAAAAATCCTTCCCAAAATTTTCTTCTCCGTAAATTATCTCTGGCCGCAACTTCAGAAGATCAGAAGAAGTTGATCTGATCGATGTGTACTGTTGACTGATCGAGTTAGTATTCAATACCACATGAGTTGACGAGAACATGGTTCAAATCCATTGGATTAGAACTCCAATCGTCCAATCCAACTTTTGTTCTGGCTTGATTTCCTACCTACAGGATTTATTAACCATTGAACTATCCAGTTATACCACATCATAATAGGGTTATTTCATTTCACAAATCAGAGTAGTTCATAAGCCTTCAAAAGGGCTTATTGAAGCTGTTTGAACCGCTACCCATAAACTGTGTATGAGACCTATTGCGATATTGCAGACAATACAAGCCGCAGTGTGTAACCTTTTATCAACATCTGTTCGCTTTTAGGATGCAATTCTGCTACGTGATACGTCTCAGTGAACAATTCGCAATGCACAACGATTTCTGGTTCTCATTTCATTTAATCCATGAAATATATATCGTAAGCTTTGCGGAAACCGCATTTCTCTCTTTATGAGAATTCTTTCGAGAGGTATCGAGCCTGGAATATTGAAATTCACATTGTTTCCTACAGAAATCTCGACGGTTTTGATCATGCGAAGGACAAAATAGTTCGATACTTCATTAACAGTTCTGCCTCTAATGATGAATGGTGCATATCATCAAGAAAAGAAGAATAAGTAGTGAATAGTTCGATTTCGAAAGAGTAAATTGAAGTGGAATAGATTACACCAGATTTATATTTTTTGGGTAGGCAATACTGACCTTGCCACTGAAATAAATAAAGAATACTGATGATGGTCAGCAGAAATGCAAATATGTTTTACAATGTAATTTCAATAAGTGGAGTGTTATCTCGATTGAATAAAAACCAATGGAAATCGATCTCAAAAACTGCAAAGAAATATGTGTATAAAAGTTACATCAGGATATTAAAATAGACCAATACTTCATGAACAAGTTATTTACAAGAAGGCCAATGCTCAAAACTATAATTTGGTTTATGAAGCATCTTACAAGTCAGCCTATTTTAGAAATATATAGATCCACGGAGTTTGGGTGGAGAAAAAAAAATCGCATTCGAAACGATCGAGACTTTAAAACTACATAAATGCATTAAATTAAAAATACATTCAGAATATCGTCCTCAGAAAACTTTTTATACCCTCATTGACCTGTTTTTCGAACTGATCGTTTTAAATTCTCACAATTTTCACTACATTGAACGAACATCATCCATCCAATAACGAATGTAATTGAAGTTGTTGTAGTTCATTCACGTATCAATCATTTGGATTTTCGAAATGAAATCCTACAGTGTAGTGACCTATTTCAGTGATTTGCACCCATCAACTCGTCAAGTATTTCAAATGTTCGGATCGTTCAGCTGTGGATCGTGTGGGAACAGCCCCTGAGTTCATAAAAGTACGTATATGTCCGTATTTACTTCCATCAACTGAAATTTGAGCTCTTTGCTTTTTCTTTTATTACTTTCGGAGGCACCTGATGCTTCTCAGTGGATTGAATTGGAAGAGGCATATGAGCAGTGCTCCGACAGTAAGATATATTGTGGCATCACGCTATATGCATAAGAAAATTGGTGAGGCATCAGCGAGGTTTCACATTTTTATAATCAGCGGAATAATGTTCTGGTATATATATGTATCAACGAAATAAGGTCGCCACTGAAGAAAGTTCAAGCTTGGAGAGTATCCGAAGAGGCGTCCGCTAAGTCTAGCCCCGCATGTTGAAATTGAAGAACCACTTTTTTCCTCGAGGACAAAAGTGGAAACTTTTATGCTATCTCGTACCAAAACAAGCTATCTTCGCCTCATTCATCATTACCGAATCTCGTTTCCGAGAATAAATCTACAAAAAGGCCCAAAAGCAAAACTATCGGTGCGACCAAATTTATAATTTCTTAGGGCTACTTGCGACTGTGTGCCCTCCTGTGACTGAAGAGACACAACCGTGACCTATAGATCCTTCCACACTCTGAGCATGGATAGTCATCAGCTAGATCTGGCCGTCGCTGTATTCTTCTCGAGTCTACATTATAGCTGTGGATCGAAGACCTCCACTGTGATCTAACTAACACTAGTTGTTCCCAGTTATGATTGGCATTAACTGATTTTAGGGATTGATGCAGTATATCCTTAAACCGCTTATAGTGTCCTCCTGGTTTCCGAGCTCCCTCTGTGAATTCGCCATACATTTTGGGGAGTCTTGTGTCTTGCATCCTCAGAATGTGGCCGCTCCATCTAAGTCGGGCCATCGTTGCTTGAGTATCAATTGTTATACAACTCGCGCGCTGCAAGACTTCTGCATTTGAAACTTTGTGGAACAATCTGATGTGCATTATTTGTCTTAGATGACGTTGTTGCGTTTGTTCAAGCTGTTTAATATGTCGCCTGTAGGGAGTCCGGCTTTCGCTTCCGTAAAAGAGCGTTGGGGACCACTGCTGTATAAACAGCTGTCTTGGTCTTCAGATTGAGGTCGTTATTTTGAAACATTCTGTACTTCAGCTTCCAGAATGCCGGTGATACGGTTATGTATTTCCGTGTCCAGGTTAACCCTAGTATTTATGAAGTTTCCCAAGTATTTGAACTGCTCGACCTGTTCTAGAGTTTCATCCTCCAGGCTGATATCTGTTTGAAGGTTTTCTGGCTGATCTTCGCCTCTATCTTGACTGTCAGACCGAAGAGTATCAACTTTTGCTAATTTTTGGTCAGAACAATCTTCCAATATCCAGTATTTTCTGCAGATCTGCATGATTTAGACACCACACTTTTGTATAGTTATATGTTGACGGCTGTTTACCAATTTCATTGAATATGTCTTCGAGTAAATTATCACCAAAATATATGAATAAATGATGGTAACACCTTAGTGTGCGCTAATTTGTCAATTGTATGATATTAAGTTCAAAGAATTCAAAGAATAAGGGTTGTTTGTTTACAATCTCTTCAGAAGTGGATAATAATGGTGTAAGGTAGCACCTTCTGGAAGAGTGAATTATAAACTTTAATTCTTTTATATCCTCCTACTGTTTTTTTGGTCGGAGTTGAAATTTGGGAAAGATTAAAAGACATTAGAACAACTGATTTCATGTTACCATCTATTATTCCACAGTCCCCACGTTGGGAGCCTGGTTGAACGGGAATATTGACTAGTTCAAAAAATGTTTTACAAAATTTTATTCCTTTTGCGATGAAGACACGTTTACATTCAATACATAATTTGAAATGATGATTGATGATCTAATATTAAGATTAGCCCAATCACGAAAGAAATATTTATACTTTAGGAATAGAGGATCCATATCTCTATAACTATCCATTCTTGATTATGATACTAATATTCGAATCACGTTTTTAATTCACTCATAAAATGTAGCAGATTTCGTCAAGAATCAATTCGACGCAGGATATTTTTACGGGTACTTATGTTTCATCGAATCCTGGCTCTCTAAAATGATTAAATCGCCACTTTCGCATCTGTTACTAAGCGTTGAACACAGCGGACGAAAAAAAATTGCGGACGAAAAGTGTTTGGGGACGAAAATACTTGCCTTCGGGAATTAGTTCGTAACAGGTCATTTTCGGAGAGGTCGACGAAAAAGATATTTTAAAAATCTTCAGAAACAAATACTGTGGAGAGTGATGATATAAAATATCTGTACTGTGAAAAGTCAAATAATTTCAAATTGATTCTCAATACTCAAACATCTTACTCGGTGATTAATTTTTCTCTTGAGAATGGGGAATTCTCTTCAATTTGGGTTATCACTGCATATGCAAGTTTAAACTGAATAATTATAGGTTTCATTAATGATTTTTTCAAATGCACCGCGGAAACTATTCAAAATCATTCTTCAAATATGGCGTTTTAAATTTCAAATCGCTTGATTTCAAGTTTTCGATTTGGCAACAGCGCCTACTAGAATATAAAAGAACAATGTCCGATCACCGATCAGCCTGTTTATAAAATAACAGGCGCCTACTTACTGGCGAGCCTCAACTGCAACCGGCTATAAAAATCCCATAAAATTTTACGACCTTCCTCGTTCGTCGCAGACTTCATGACAGCCATCTTTGTCTATCTCATCAAGATAATGTATTTGTTGTCCTTTAGTATCAAGGCATATTTCAGACGATGTTGCCAACTTGTGCAATTGAAATGAAACGCTTTAAATTTTAAAAACCCATTTTTATTGTTCATGTTCAAGTGGTTCAAGTGGTTGAAATAATTTTTTTCGGTAAACGGTTGGAATGGTAATTTCAAAATGTGACGTTTCAAAGATATTTCATAAAAAATACATCATTTTCGTCAGAAGGAGTATTACCTCAGAAAAGTTCAATGTCCTGATATTATTCAAATGTGACGTCTGCGATGTGAATAAAATTGATTAACCAGAAAAACCGATAATTACTGAAATCCCTTCGTTACTCGGAGTGCGATCCCATTGTAATCACCCTAAAACAGTCTTCGTTCCAATTTGGCTAATGCCTCTACCACCATATTAATTCGCATAATTTGGTAAAGTACAGCATAAATAGCGCCAAAAATGTGAAACTTACCGCCGTCGGTCGGCGCCTTTTCTACGGCGATCTACCGTTTCCACGCCCCCGCCCCTCCGGCTAATTACACCCCCCGACACATTCCACGTTATAATTGTTCCTATCGTCATACTTAATCAGGGAGTGTTCTCTTGGGCTGCGAAAGAAGGGGGCGAGTCTCCTGAAAATTTCATGAGGGCGGAAATTAAAACTTTGTAATCGTTAAATTATTAATACGTGGGCATGGTTCGGGCTGCTAGTGGCCGAACTTTACTGGCGGGTTCGGGGTTCATTATTAACCAACCACTGATTTTGGAGTTGGCTGGACTTTGAAAATTGTTATTTGGTTCAAATTTCTAATGAGATAGGGCGTAGAAGAATGAGACGAAAATTTCATTGCAGTCTACCGAGAGTAATCTGTGCTTAGAATCACCATCTCAGAAATAATTGTAATTTCAAAAAAAATTTCACGACGAATCTTTGTATAATGGTTGAAAATTTTCATGAACATGTTACGGTAAGTTTCCATTTTTTTGTCAACAATGTTTACTCACTTATCAAACCCATTATATTGCCCATTTTTCCATAAACGTCACGGTTTCGGGTGGAAATTTATTTTCAGTATTTGTAATACAAAATCAGTGCAAACAAAAAATTGAAAAAACGAAGTTCAGTACAGAGTAAAGCCTTATCGAACATAACCATAGCCTGACAACGCCTTTGCACACATTATGGATTATTGAAGTAACCTTTATCAATTTCCAGAGCCGCCTTAGTTCTTGAAGAGTATGTAGAGTTGGTCCAGAGCTCTTCAGTGCTGATCATAGCGTGCTCAGTAGGATTGAGTTCTGGCAACAGAGGGAGCAGAGCCAAATTCGCAATAGCATATATTTTCAGAGCTTCACCGACAATAGGGAATACTCCTTCTGACGAAATGATGTATTTTTATGAAATATCTTTGAAACGTCACATTCTGAAATGACCATTTCAATCGTTTCCGAAAAAAAATTATTTCAAGTACTTAAAAATGAAAAATAAAAATGGGTATTCAAAATTTAAAGCGTTTCGTTTCTATTGCACCAGTTGGCAACATCGACGGAAGTATGCCTTGATGATAAAGGACAACAAATACATTATCTAGATGAGATAGACAAAGATATATGTCTGCCACGAACGAGGAAGGTCGTAAAAATTTATGGGATTTTTATGGACGGTTGCTGTTCAGGCTCGCCAGTGAGTATGCGCCTTATGATGGCTGTAAATCAAGAGCTGTTATTTTATAAACAAGGCATTGTTCTTTTTATTTTCCAGTAGGCGCTGTTGCCAAATCGTAAACTAGAAACGAAGCAATTCAAATTTCGAAACTTCATATTTAATGAATAATTGTGAACAGTTTCTGTGGTGTATTTGAAAAAATCATGAATGAAACTCATAATTATTCAGTTTAAACTTGAATATGGTGTGATAACCCAAATTGAGATGAATTCCCCATTCTCGCCTGATGAAGTTGCATCTCATCGTCCAGAAACAGGAAATTTGGCAATGTAGCAGCATTAAACCAAGCAATGATAATGTCAATCACTTGCTCTGATCTGCGCATTTATGGTAACGTCAAGAACCAACAGCTCTGTACCTCCATTGGAACAAATGCCCCATCAAACAGAAGCCGATCTTGTTCAGGACTGGGATATCTTGGGTCTTTCTGAAACATCTGACCACAAAATAGTTATGTTTCATAACGAATCATTGATAGTTCCGGCTAAGGAATCAGCTCCTGAATTTAAGCCACAGATAATGTTAGATCGCAACTCGTCTTAGTTGTAGTAGTTGTGGAGCAGACGATGCTAAATCGGGATTTACTCGAGCGTCGTAGAGACCTAGTGGATTTTGAAAATTAGATGGTCGAAAGAAGAAAAGGTTGTATAAAGTATGCACTTTCAGCGGTAGGGAAAGCGTCTGTAGGTTCTCAAAGATGTAAAAAAAAATTCCTCAGGTGTACATACTCGAGCGTGTCATATTTAGATACAGTATATGCCCTACGTAACTCTGATAATAAATTCATGTTAATCTGACAGTTTGCGTGGTGAGGTTGGCCGTATGGAAGAGTTGAAAATAGTAAAAAAAAATTCCAGCGTGTCAGAGAATTTTAGAGAATATGTTAATTGGACCCAAAGGAAGCTACTTTCCAAAAAACTGACAATTCGAACAAGACGCAAGATCACAGCGATCCTTTGAAAATGCAAAAAAAATCGTTACTCGTACATACACGAGCGTGACACATTTTCATACAGATCGTTAATATCGGTGTTGCAGACGTGTTGACCCATTCGTCTGACACTAATCAGGGGAGAGTTTTCTTGATCTGACAGATTGAAGATGATAACAATGCATTTTTTGAAAATATTTCCCTCCTGTACCTCTAATCGTTTCTGTATTTATTATGAAAGCTGTAGATGATAAAATTCCATACAACTTTTGTTTGGAGCAATTTTTCATACTCTTAACCGTTTTTGAGTTAGAGGGCGATAAACTCCTTAGAATGGCGATGGACGTACCCTGGTTTGTTAGGAACAAACAAATCTACAAGGACTTGGAATGGGAACCAGTTACAGAATTTATGAAGAGAAAGGCGGAAAGGATATTCGACAAAGCCAAACAACATCCAAATGAGGAACTACGAAGATTGGTCGACTACGATCTAACGGAAGAAGCTAGAAGGTCAAGAACCTACCACCGAAGACCCAGAGATCAGTTATATAATAATAAATATAATATAACCAAAGAAGAGCTTAACCTATAAAAGCTATAGGCAGCATACAAATATCAACACGACTACGATCGTGTGAGAGTCCAGAAACCATAAGAGTCAACTGGTTAATAGGCAAAATGCCCGGAACCTATGAAGAAGCAGTTAAGGGTTTTTAGTGGGTCTCGAGCTCAGAGAGTGAGAATCCCCACACTGTTCCCCCTCAGGAGAGGGTGTGTTCGTCTGTTTGCAGATTTTCCCCCTGCTACACCAAAAAAAAAAAAAAAAAAGGCGATAAGGACGAAGAGCTTAGCCACGCATGCGTAAGGCCAAGAATGTCAATGTAAAAACGCAGTCTAATGTACATTCATCGTCAAATATCTCAAAAACTTTCAAACGGAGAAAAAATTGCTGCAGACGAAATTTATAGGAAATGTTATGCTCTACAACTTTCATAATGAATCCGAAAACAATTTGTTTCCTAGGAGGGTGAACGATTCGAAAAAACTTATTTTTGTGACCGTTATGGTAAATTTTTATTTTTCCGGTTTGCTGAAACTGACAGATTATATTTTTTCCGTTATTCTTGAATCGTTAGCTTCAAATTGAGAAAAAAAGCCACTGAGTTCAAGAATGCACAGGTGACTTTTTTTTGCAAGTTTGGCGCCCTGTCACACATTTCCGTCACGCTTGAACTGTCAGATTGAGAGAATGTATGCCATTCAACGTGTATTTAATCACATATATCTTCATCTGACACGCTCGAGTATGTACAATGATCGTTTTTTTTTAATTTTTTTGACAGGCTGTCAAAATTGACAGCCTGACAGGGGGGATGACGATTCCCCCCATATTATACAGGTCTAATTTTTGATAGAGGTGCTCTACAGAGCCCAAGGTATCTCCCATTATAAATCTGACACGTTCGAGTAAATCCTTTTTGTAATTTTTACTGTATCAAGGAATTGAAAATTGATAAGGAATTTGCTCTGGAGAATCTTCCAACGCAATATTCTAGCACTAAGACGCTTGATGTACTCCGTTGAAACGGTTCACCGCTTTTCTGCCTAATCGATTTTAAATTAATTAACTTCCCATCGCAAAGTTTTTCCGAGAAAAAAGAAACGTTTTGTGGGGATCCAGGGGCCCTGCCGAATTCCGAATCCTGGAGGAATATCGGGTTGGGCTAGGAAAGTTTGCTTTCCCTTTGATCCGATAAGCGATAATAACGTGTACGTTAAGGCAATGCGAATTAGCTGGTCTTAGAGGTTTATTCTAATGGTACTAATCTACAAGAAACTTGTAATGGGTATCGGTGGAACTTCACAATTATTCGAGCAGAAGTGAGATATTGTTCTGAAAGTTATATTAGGTCTAAGTAGATTCCTCACCGAAAGATAGCAATTGGGATCTGTCGGGGGTTAGTTCGAGATAGTTATAGAAATGTCGATGCTGGAGTGATTGGGGATGTGGAAGTTGCCTGAATATCCTATTCGAGGATAGGTTAGCAATTTGAACTCGATATTTTTGTCGATTTTACGATTGAAAACTATTCTGTCCACTAACTCCTCAATATGAATGCAAGAACAATAGTAGATATAATCATTCAATAGATAACTCTACATCTTTATAATGGTCAGTTCAAAAAGAGGAACTGAATATTTAACGTCAGAAACCACTAATTTTTATGGGGGTTTTCATTATAATTCAATTCAATCAGTTCGTCACCTCGGAAAGTTCGAAATTTTTTCATACGTAAAAATTTTAATTTTTTTCATTAAAGAACAAATATGCATTTATGTTATTAACTTTCCGAGGTGCAGTTATCTAGTTCTATGAATTTCCGCATGAACAACTTTCTCGAAAAGTCTCGCTATTGGCTACAATTCTCATCCTGGTATATTGAAAAAAGACGTTTATTTAGTGCTGCCATCGACGAAATGGAAACTATTTTTATATTCGTAACATATCGTTCGAGTAGTCTTTCCTCCTGTACACCTCATACGGATGGCGAGAAAGTCACGTGGTATGAACTCCTCTAAAGCAGTTGTTTTCCATTTATAGTGTTTAAGACATCTCCTTTTCAATTCTCTACTTACTTTAATGGAAAATCTCTTCAGTCTTGGAGAATCCTATTGAGAAGGTGTGAAGAAAAATTCATACACTTGTGACACTTTATTCGACAGTAATTTTTCAACGAAAACATTAACAAAATCTTGACATCAATGATAATAAGTACAATTTGAAAAAAAATCATCAAGGGAAAAGGGGCTCTACATTGCAGAGATCATGGGAGCAAACGGAACAACTGAGAAGAGGACGTTTTTCTTCTGCATAAGATTCCTCACAAACCCATTTTGGTCCGCAGCCTCTTAAAAAAAGGATGTTGGATGTGATGAGATGCTCCTCCCTCCAAGATAACGAAATACAAATATCTTCAGGCGAGTCACATATTCCAGATGATCTGGTGTTTCCGCCTGCTGCGCACGCGTCTGTGCTCATCGATGCAAAACAGGAATGACATCTCAGTGGTTTACCTGGAAAATAAAAATAAAATGAAATTTTTATTCATCAACAACCACCTTACAGAATTTCAAATATAAAATTATGCCCCCACCCCAACATCACTCCCGGAACCGCTACTGCAACGAGACTTATTAGTCGAAGAGTTGCTCTTTGAGAATTTGAGAGAAATGTTTTGAATATTGAAAACTGGATTTTTTTTCCCTTCAAATAAGAATATTGAAAATCTTTTTTTCAAACATCGTTGAAATAACTGAGACTTCCTTATTGTTATTTCGTTCAACCTCATTGTTTTGTTCGAGACAGTTGAATTAGGCATGAGAATTGTGACAGGAGTGAATTACTCGTGATTTACGAGCCATTATTCACTGGTCTATCAAAATTCACGTTTGCAATCAATACAAGGGAAACTCAACTAGGAGCTACAAGGGCCTGACTAGATCATTAGATCTAGGGACACTTGATTCATCCTCTCTATCAAGTGTTCGTTAACATTCTTTTGTTGAATTTAATGAACACCTGGTACTATTTTGGGTTAATTCATAACCATTCATCGTTTTTCCAGTTATTGAATAGATACCGAAGAATTGCTTTACAGTTATCGAATATAAGATAAGCTATAATAATAAAGCTGTATTATTGAACTGAATACAAATATTGTGGAAAATGGGATGCGACTTTTTAGAAAGAATCTCTAACGATCGTGGAAGAAGTATCGTATACTACTACCATATTATGGGTATTTCACTGTCACACTTTACGTTCACGTGAATAATATCCATTATAATGTGGTAGTAAAATAATCTACTATTATTCATATTTATGTTCAGACATGAGACATGAGCATTATACTTCAATACACCAGCAGCTAATAGTCTGTGACGAATATTATTTCAATTAAAATGAGGAGAAGCTACATAACTGGAGAATTATGAGATTTTCACGGTTTTACTCGAGATTCTGTGAAACTCCTAAGAAGTTGATTCTAGTGTTTCATCATAACCTCTATGAAATGAATTTATTCAATTTCTTTTTGAAGCTTCATTTTTTTTGGCCTACCTGTAGACTCTGCAGCAGTTACAACACAAAAAACAACTAACGAAATAAAAAGTCGACAGGTCGATACCATTTCGATACTAGAAAAATACCATGGTAGTCTTGAAATTTAATCAACTTGCAAAATGGCGTATCACATATTTCACTATCAGGTAATTCCAACTATTGATAAAAAGATGAAATATATATTGAATTCGTTCTTGCCATCAATTTTTTGATTAGCGATGCCAATTGAAATCTGCAATGATATTTCATTATGAATTCATTTCAAAGTTGGTCAAAACCTTTCTCTATTGAAACCGATTAACATAATATAATGAATGTTGATGTTCTATTTGAACCAAGTAAAAGACGAACAGTTTTAGCGAAGTGTGAATATTTTAGAACCCATCATAGATTATTTGTTTCTTCCCGATCGCAAAGTATGTCTACGGAAAAACATATTTTCCAGTCCCACCGTCTCTGATACTCCAAGACCCAAATTTATCTGTACGCAAAGAACTCCGCTCTCAGCATATAGCAGGCATCAATTCCATCGAAATAAATCTGTGAAAACTGCAGACCATCCTTCTAAGCGAAGCCTTTATCAGTCTGCGGCCGAAAACCCACTTCCTCCACTTGCAGTCAGGACGACTCTGTTCCTGAAACATTTATTAGGGTAACATGTACGAAGAAAACGGCTAGATGAAAAGCCATTCTAGGAAAAGCGGTAAATAAAGTTCAGCGACGTCCAACCTCCTGGGAACGGAAGTCGTCTATTCAGATGAACTGGGAAAAATACTTTGGATTCCTGGGAAAAAATGATAGGTATAGACATCTATATTTTATCTGTCAACGTAAATAGGGATTCAAGGAGCCCCCCTGGTGTGGATTATTCAGATTTATAATGCTGGGGATGCTGTGACTGGACGTGAATTAGTCTACATCTTGGCTGGCTGTGAATGAATGTTCAATAATATGTCGATATTCAGTAGAGATGGGATCAAAACAGAGACCTAGTAAAATTCGGATCATATTCATCATTTGGAGCATTTATGTGAACAATTTTTTTTTGCAAGACAGGTGGATTGTATTACAATCCACGCAGATTGGAGCAGAATATCGAGGATCACTGGAATGTGAGAAAAAACATTTAGATATTCAAAAATCGAATTTGTGAATTGTATTTATGTAATATCATAGGGGGATGATAGTTGTCCATGCCATGGAATAATATATATCTTTATGTATAAATAAAAAGTTGTTTTTTATATTTATCAACCAACCCCACAATTTGTACCTGCTCTAATTGCTTTAAATATTCTGGAAACTAGCATAACCTCATTCATATATTTGAATACCTATAAGAGCGGTTTTATGCAGATTATACAGGGTGAGTCTTTGACTCGTACAAATATTTTAAGGGTAGATTCTTGAGGACAAAACACACAATTTTTTCTTCACCTTTTTATCCGAATCGTCTCGGTTCAAAAGATACAGGCTGGTGAAAAACTATAACAAAATGTTATTTTAGTTCGTTCTCACGGTTCTATCGAATGAAATGAATTCCGTAATATTGTTTCTCTTTTATTTGACGAATCTTTATTGAACACAAGTTATCACCCACGTCTTCCAGTTTTCACATTATGACTATACCATAAAAATACCAAAAATTCAAGGAACCCAACTCTTGAAACTAGGTTCGACACTAACTTATAATATATATCTTTATGTATAAATAAAAAATTTTTTTTATTTTTATCAACCAACCCTACAATTTGTACCTGCTCTAATTGCTTTAAATATTCTGGAAACTAGCATAACCTCATTCATATATTTGAATACCTATAAGAGCGGTTTTATGCAGATTATACAGGGTGAGTCTTTGACTCATACACATATTTTAAGGGTAGATTCTTGAGGACAAAACACACAATTTTTTCTTCACGTTTTTATCCGAATCGTCTCGGTTTAAAAGATACAGGCTGGTGAAAAACTATAACAAAATGTTATTTTTAGTTCGTTCTCACGGTTCTATAGAATGAAATGAATTCCGTAATATTGTTTCTCTTTTATTTGACGAATCTTTTTTGAACACAAGTTATCACCCACGTCTTCCAGTTTTCACATTATGACTATACCATAAAAATACCAAAAATTCAAGGAACCCAACTCTTGAAACTAGGTTCGACACTATCTGATGATTATTTGAATTGTTAAATGAAAGTCATCCTCATAATTTCTCGTATAATGCACAATTTTCGAGTAATTTGATGTTCTAAAATGAAAAATATCTGTTAAATTAGAAAAATGTTGTACTTACTTTGACCGAATGCACCTTTTCTCAAAATATCCACATATGAGTAGTGTCACAGATTCAGCTAGTTATTCTGAAGACAATTTTGTTTTAACAGTGATGCACAGCTCATCACGAAAACTTAAAATGGCTAGTTCTTTTTATCAGGGCCGAATCGAAAAAATGGTATAGAAAAAAAGTGTTTCTTTTGACCTAAAGAAACTACAGTTGAAATATTCATGTAGGAGTCAAAGACTCACCCTGTATTTAAAAATTTGCCAGAAAATTTGAGAAAGGATTTCTTATCCAAAAATAGGGTGGGTGCTTCATGAAAACTGTTCTTACCAAGAATGGAATCAAGAAGATATTATATGCCGACAAGAAGGCATTCAAAAAAATTCTGCTGGTGTACCAGTTCTCAATAGAAATGTCAACTTGACATACACTCAATGGATAAACTTAAAGTCGAAAATAATTCCTGTCTCTACGACATAACACTTTGACGAATATTAACCGTAGACACGTGTTTCGGGATTTTGGCCCTCATCAGGACGATGAAAATGTTCACAGATGAACAACACTTGGTGGAAAATCATATAAAAACTAACAAAGTCGACAAACAGAAGCCAGCCGCAAATGTGCGTTGAGAATAATCCAAATGTTTTCATTACTTTCTTGCCGAAGGTTCTACACTTTCTCAAAAAATAAAGATGTAGAAATGATTCTTTTGAATTTCGCTGATTATGACCGTACCAAAGTTCACAGAATTGCAACAGCGTCAACATAAAATCTAAAAAACAATCGGAGTCTCAATTAGAGGTACGGCTAGAAGTTTTTCCATCTGTTTGTACGTATCCAGCATCTCTACTGGCATGAGATAATTGGAGCAGCGTCTCTTTTCAGTGCGCCGAAAAAGTTGCTCCTTTGAATTTCAAATATCGGCCCTAGAACCGGGGTCAAGAAGTGAAAACAAGAGCAAAAGACACTCCCGGTATAACGAAGTTATTGTTTCGATGAACCCATCATTGGAAAACTCATTTCAGACGTGGGACTGTTTTTCCACTAATTGGGCATGAAATTTGGAATGAAATTACGAGTCACTATCAGAGTTGGCCGTTTCCTAGTAATTATGTAAAGCGGGAAATAAATTATCTGATACTGGGAAATTTACTCCATCGGCATTGTTTGGCCAGGGAAAATTCGTTCGAAAAATTGGGAACGTTTTATCAAAGGGTTGTTTGATGTTTTTCTGTGGAAGGCTTTCGGCTTCCTGATAATGGTAAACTCTAAATCGATTTCGGTTTATTAGAACCGATAATGAATTTTGGAATCGTGATCGAAAAATATTCAAACTTTCTCCTGAAAGTTTTAGTGTTTTCGGATGCAGATATTTTCTTTGAAATTATTTAAAGATAGACAGACCGAAAAAATTATGTTTGAAGATTTCTCATTTAAACGATGGCATTGAAAATATTGATTGAATATTCATCCACAATCATACCTAAGTTTTGTAGATCCACACAAACAATTTTAATTGATTTCAAAAAGGAAATCATTCAATTTTTTTTCTGAAAGGAGGCAGATTGTTTACTGAAATTAAAAGTCAATCTAATTTCACAAGGCTGACCTAGGGGGATGATTGCTTCGGCATCTTGGGAAGCGCATGAAACTTGGGAAGCTTCATAAATACTAGGACTAACCTGGAAATGGAAATACACAACCATATCAGTTCAGCACCACGGGCATTCTGGAGGCTAAAGGACATAGTGTTTCAAAATTACGACCTCAATCTGAAGACCAAGGCAGCTGTTTACAAAGCAGTGGTCCTCCCAACGCTTCTTTACGGAAGCGAAAGCTGGACTCCCTACAGGCGACACATTAAACAGCTTGAACAAACGCAACAACGTCATCTGAAACAAATAATGCACATCAGATGGTTCCACAAAGTTTCAAATGCAGAAGTTTTGCAGCACGCGAGTTGTATAACAATTGAGACTCAAGTAACGAGGGCCCGATTCAGATGGAGCGGCCACATTCTGAGGATGCAAGACACAAGACTCCCCAAAATAGCTCTGTACGGCGAATTTACAGAAGGAGATCGGAAACCAGGAGGCCTGTATAAGTGGTTCAAGGATATACTGCATCAATCCCTAAAATCAGTTAATGCCAATCATAACGTAGAACAACTAGCGGTAGACAGATCACAGTGGAGGTCTTTGGTCCACAGCTATAATGTAGACTCGAGAAGAATACAGAGGTGGCCAGATCTGGTTGTTGACTATCCATGCCCGGAGTGTGGAAGGATCTGTAGGTCACGGTTGGGTTTCTTTAGTCACAGGAGTGTACACAGTCGCAAGTTGTCCTAAGAAATTATAAATTTATTAGCACTAATAGTCCGGTTTTTTTGGCTCTTTGTAGATTTATTCTCGGTAACGAGATTCAGCAATGAATGAATGAATGAATGAATGAATGAATGAATGAATGAATGAATTTTGAATTTCTGATAGGGGCTAAAGGTATGATTTCTCTTCAAGAATTCTACGTTAGCTCAGAAAAAAGGTGGTATAAATGTTAGTCTCTGACTCGTACGAATATTTTAACAGTAGATTATTGAACTCAAAAGAAATACTTCTTTCCTATACCTTTTTTACGATTCGGCTAGGATGAAAAGATATAGCCATTTTAAGTTTTCATAATGAGCTGTGCCATCCCTGGAAAAACAAAATTACCTTCAGAATAACTAGCTAAATTTGTAATACTTCACATCTGTGGTTCTTTCGAACAGAGTTGTATGCAGCCAAATTATCCGATTCTTCAAATTTCATAAATACTTTTTGAATTTCAACATCAAACTACTCGAAAACGGAGACTTATACGAGAAAATATGAAGAATACTTTCATTAATCATATATGCAGATATTTAATGTCAAACAAATTGTATAGTATGCAAATAAACTATTATTATGACTTTAGCCTTGCGGCTTTCACACTCCTCTCCAGAGGAAAATTCACTTATCCCAGATATCTCAGATATCAAAAGGATTAAGCTCTGTTGGAGCCCTTTCCAGGTTGTCGGGCTCGTGGTGGTGGTCGGGTCCGGGTCGCTCCTCGCCTCCCTGCTGTAGGCTGGATTTCTGCTCCACCCGCACTTCCTGTCGGAGCAGACGGTGTTCCTCTGCATTCCCCATGTACTTGCGTACAGTTCTCGCCGTTCCGAGCAGTACCGCCTTCTGCATGACTCTATAGATATTTTCGTCCAACTGAAGTTTCCTCAAGTTCTCTAGTAGTTTCTTCGGTATCAGGCCTGTAGATGAAATGACAATAGGGATGGTCTTGATATCTTTCAGCTTCCACTGTCTTCTGGTCTGTTCCTCGAGATCTCTGTATTTTGAAATTTTTTCAGTGTGCCTATCTAGAAGATTGTTATTATTTGGAATTGCCACGTCGATGAATAGTGCTCTGTCCTCATCCTTATTGAGCAATATGAGGTCTGGTCTATTGTGGGTTATTTTTCGGTCTGTGAGAACCGTGCGATCCCAGTAGAGCTTGTGATGGTCGTTTTCCAGCACAGCATCCGGATGGTAATTGTAATAAGGAACCTTTTTCGAAGTTAGAAGTTGGTGTTTTAGTGCCAATTCTTGGTGAAGAATCTTGGCAACAGCATCATGTCTATTTTTGTACTCCGTGCCCGCGAACTTCTGACATCCCCCGGTGATGTGCTGGATAGTTTCATGTGTCTCACAGCCATAACGACAGCTATCGTCCGCCACTGAGGCATCCTTGGCGATGTACTTCATGTAATTTCTTGTTGGAATCACCTGATCCTGGATGGCGAGCATGAAGCTCTCTGTTTCAGGAAACAACCTTCCGGAAGTCAACCAGTAGTTCGTCGCAGATATGTCGACATAATCATGGGTGACCTCGTTCTGGTGCCTCCCATGCAAAGGTTTGCCAATCAGTTTCTGCATTTTACTTTCTGCAGTGTTCGACGGTTTCCAAGTGATCCTGTTGTAGCTTTAATGGTGTAGAACTATCAGCAACACAAACTACTCGATGGAGTTCTGACGAAGCTGCCTTGCTCAAGAAATATTTTCGAAGTCCTTCAATTTCCTGGGACATACGGTTGGACAAATCAACAATTCCTCTACCCCCAAGATGTCGTGGCAGCTCGGTCCGTTCTATTGAGCTTTTGGGGTGATGTTTATTGTGTTTAGTCAGCATCGTCCTTATTCTTCTCTGTAAAGCTGCTAAATCGGTGGTCGTCCAAGAGATAATACCAAATGAATAGCTCAGCGCCGACCAAGCGTAGGTGTTAATCGCTTTTATCAGATTCTTGCTGTTAAGACCAGTTCTCATTATCCTCCTCAATCTTCGGGTGAACTCCTCCGCTAATTCTTTCTTCATCTGGGTGTGATTGATTTTTCTTGCCTGTTTTATGCCTAGATACTTGTATGTGTCTCCTTCCTTTAATGCTTCAATTTCTGCACCTTCCTTGAGTTTGAACGAACCATCTTCTATTTTCCCTCTCGTTATGTTAAGCACTCGACATTTTTCAAGTCCAAACTTCATTTTGATGTCTTCCGAGAATCCTTCCACCATTTTCAGCATCAGTTGCATTTGTTTTTTGGTAGATGCGAAGAGTTTCAAGTCGTCCATGTAAAGGAGATGATTCAGTTTCATCATAGTTCTACTGCCGCTCTTGATGGAAAATCCGTAGTCCGTAGAATTCAATCTATAAGACAAGGGATTCAGGGCCATGCAGAACCACAGAGGGCTCAGCGAGTCTCCTTGGAAAATTCCGCGTCTTATTGGAATAGGTCCTGTTGTAATGGAGCAATCTGCTGCTTTCATTTGAAGACTAGTACGCCAGGTTGACATGGCGTTTTTCAGGAACTTAACAATATTGGGATCCACCTTGTATATCTTCAAGATCGTCAAGAGCCATTCGTGAGGTATAGAATCGAATGCCTTTTGTAGTCTATGTACGCAGCGTAAAGATTCCTTCGCTTGGAGAACGCTTGATTGCAGATAACTGAATCTATTATTAGTTGTTCTTTGCATCCTCGGCTGTCTTTGGTGCATCCTTTCTGTTGCATGGCGATGATGTTATTCCTTTCGCAATGGTTGTGAATTCGGTTTGAAATGCACGATGTGATTAATTTGTACATCGTTGGAAGACATGTGATTGGTCGGTACTTGGATGGGTCTTCTGTATTCCTTTGGTCTTTAGGTAACAAGAATGTTGTGCCATGTGTAAGGAATACTGGCATTCTTTCAGGATTTTCAATGACATCATTTATTGCGGAGGTCAATTTGTCATGCATGATCCAAAGTTTCTTGATCCAGAAGTTCTGTAATCCATCAGGCCCAGGTGCTTTCCAGTTGTGCAGTCCTCTGATAGCTGATTTTACTTCTTCAATTGTGATCATGTCATGCTGCATCGGCTCATATTTTATAGCTTCAGATTTTTCATCTTCAATCCATCCGGTATCTCCATTGAAGTGAGGTTTCGTTGATAATTGTTCGGTCCAGAATTGTTCAATGGCTTCCTTTGGTGGTAACTTTCCATTCTCTCCATCCGACGATTAGAGTGACCGGTAGAAAGATTCTTCCGACTTTTCGAATGAATTATTGTCTCTTTTCCGGCTATAATTGCTTTTATATCTCCTCAGGCGTTCTGCATACAGACTTAATTTTTGCTTCAGAGTGTCGAGGCAATGGTGAGCTGTAGCATTCTCCGTCTCTCGTTCTGTGTGTGTCCTGTTTCTATCCATGATCTCTTTGGCAGCTTTCACAACCTTTCTTCCTCGATTCCCGTTCAAGTACTCCGTCAGTCGTCCAATGTCTCTTCTTAGCCTTTCTGTTTTGTGTTGAAGACGTTTCTGCCATGCTGGCGCGTGTAATTTGTGTAATTGCGGACCATCATTGCTCGTTCGGCGAATTTTTGCCCCTATGGTTTTCGCTGTCGTTAGCGCTGCACAGTGAAAAACTAGATGCAGATATTCCAATGAACTTCCGTTCTGTAGGTATTCAGGTAAAACGTCCTTATTCAAGATGTCGATTATAAGTGACAGTTTCTTGGATGTATTGAGCCGTGGAGGTGCTACTCGATGAAGAGGATCTGTTCCTTCCAGTTCGGCAAAGTATCTCCTCATGTCAGAGTCAACTTGTCGGCGGAGCTCTTCCCTATCGTCCTGGTGTTCAGGCTCACTTGCGTTGCAAGATGGACTTTCAGTATCAGTTTCTTCTGCCTGTTGTTGCCCAGGCATGTGAATTTCATCAGAGATGTTGGTGTTATTCTCTATTGCAGGCGGACTCTGAAGTTCTCGTTTAATTGCGTCTATTCGGGCCGCTGGTATTAGTTCATTCCTCAGAATTACGCGGTACTGGTCTGCCACTCGTTGTTCTGTGACATTGAGATTTGGGTAGGCGTTGCAGAATTCCTCATGGAGCCTTTTCCTATAGTTGTTCGTGTTCTGCCCTAGTCCCGTGATGGAGTTATATATGCGCATTATAGTTTCATTCATGGACGTTGTCCACTTCATGCGCTTTCTAACTAACCCCGCTTGGGTGAGCACTGGCTGAATATCCTGCGCAGCACCTTCAGCGGTTCGAGTCGGCGATTGAATTGGACTCGTTGGTTGCTGTTGTTGCTTTGGAGCTGTAGCTTCTTTTGCAGCAGGAGCCCGCTTCCTCAACATCCTGCCACCGACGTCCCGCATGCTGTCATTATTATTATTATTATTATTATTATTTCACAAAACGTTCAAATATTGATGAGATAACTCAATTTAAATAGTTGGGTCCTTTGAATTTTTGGTATTTTTATGGGAAGTAATGGTCATAATTAGAAAGACTGAAAGACTTGGGTGATATCTTGTTTTCGAAAATGATTCATCCAGAAAACTGGAAGATGGATGATAACTTGTGTTAGAAAAAGATTCATCAAATATGTGAAAAGCTATATTCCGAAATTCATTTCATTCGGTAAAAACGTTCGTGAGATAGAATGCTGGGCATCATGAAATAGGTAACTAATTGATACGACGAAAAATTTGTCACATGTTCAAGGTGGTTCATAGATTGTATCACTAATCCTTCAGCTTATGATGAATATTCAAGAGCTGCTACTGATTTAGACCTAAGATTATAGGCCTATGTTCATTGCAAGCAAAAACAGATTTGATTCTTTATGTTTCAGATGTTGGAAGGGGAAAACCCATCAGAAGTTTCCAGAAAACTGTCAGTTATTCCTATACCGCAACGTCGACAACTTTCTAAATACGCGTGGAGGGGTCCTGCTCAACAGACCAAACATCTAGGGGCATTGCGAACCCAGAAATTCCTTACAAAATGTCACCAATTACGAATCAACAATGTTGGAATAATTAAAATTGAATGGCGCCCCAGAACCAACAACGATTGCGGTATGGAATATCCGAGTCGAAATAATTTCACCTCGTTTGTACGCTTTGTAATTATCGCACCGTCTACCCCTACACGGTGGGACATTTCAAAGGGAAGTGGTTGTTTGAACGGCATTCTTCGTCTGGATTTGAATTCACTACGTGGGATTCGGATGCGGATTTTTTCGGGCGAAAAGCGAGTTGCAGCGGGCTTTATTTGATGACTCCGACGTTATAATAAGCGAAAAACGCGAGCCGGGGTGTACCGGGTAAGATACGAGGCGACTCGAGTAAAACACACGACTGCTAATATATGTGAAATGAGAAATTCATTACACGGTTTCAGTCTTTCGGAGTACGACATTCGCCTTCTGAAGCTTGGAATGCAGGACATCAAGAAGGGAGAACTTGATACCATATTGAAAGAACAAGTATAATTTGTCATATGTCTAATGACATACGGTACTAGGTTGTTCAATAAGTGTTGCTGGTGGATAAGAAAAACACAATTGAATGGCTTGAAATGCACTTTTTTACTCAGTATAGTCTCCCTGAACATCAATACACTTATTTCAACGAGACTCCAATCTATCAATTCCATCCCTAAAGTGAGAATCTGGAAGGCCTGCAAAATACGCTTCCACAGCTGTTATGACGTTATCATTTGAAGAAAAACGTTTTCCACTCATGCATTTTTTGATTCTGGAAACAGGTGGAAGTCGCTAGGGGCCAAATCTGGTGAATATGGTGGATGCTCCATCAATTCGAACCCTAATTCATGGATTTTAGCCATTGTTAAAATGCTTTTGTGACACGGTGCATTGTCCTGATGAAAAAAAAATTTTTTTCTCCTGCAAACCGGGTCTTTTTTTTCCTGAATTTTTTCCTTCAGTTGGTCCAAAAGGTTATAATAGTATTAAGAATTTATTGTTTTACCAGTTTGCACTTAATCCACCAACAAAATTTATCTTGCATCCCACAAACCTGATGCTAACACCTACCTTGCTGTTTTCTGCACACGAGCTCGTTTCAGAGCCAAAGCACCAGGTTCACACCACTCCTTATCCTCTTGTCTTGATTCAGGATCATTGTGATAGACCCAAGTCTCATCCATAGTGGTAAATCGGCGCATAAAATCCACTTTATTTTTCCGAAAACTCAATAAATGATACTGAGAAAGTCACATTCGAATGCGTTTTTGTTCCATTGTTAGCGAATGCTGCACCCATTGTGTGCACAGCTTTCTGAAACCCAATACTTCAGTCAAAATATTACTTACACTGCCCAATGAGATACGTAGGGCTTCTACTAAATATCTTTCAGTCACTCGACGATTTTCCAAAAAGATATCCTGTAATTGAAGTATAGATTCACTTTTGGGAGCTGATTCGCTTTTCGACCGGGATCTGGTCTACTGCCTTCACTGCCAGCTCTCCACCACTCTCGGGTCTTTGGCCCTCACCGTGCGCCTTCCGACCAAGCTCGGACCTACAAGAATGAACGAAATATAGCACTCACTACCGAAATGCGATTGTTAAACCAATAATTAAAATTTTATGATTGAACTAGAGGACTGGATGTGCTTTTGTTCGCATTTTCTAGACCTCCTGCTCATATTTCATCTATTATCAAAAAAATAAATAATTGAATAAGAAATAATAAAACTTCTTCTTCGCTCATCAGATTAAGGGTAATCGGTTTTTCGTTTGAAAACTCCATTATTCCTGAAACTCCCCTACCGTCTAGGAGAAATGAACTGTTAGCGAGTCTCGCAACATGAAATCATACTTTCAACTTTAATTTCCTGCTCACTGGATTCATCGTTGATTGAATTGAGGTTTCGTAGATATTGAGAATCGTATCTGCACTTCGATTTCATCAAAGAGTGGAAGCCAAACCCAAAATTGTCTGCACGATATCTCAGTTATACTTCGAGTTTCTTTGTTCGAAAATATGGGTATATTTTTTTGAAATTTTGTGCAACATAGGAAGGGTGATATTTGAGATTGAAAAGCGCCAGCCACTGATGTTCTATTACATAATGTAAGTCCTCAAAACCTGTTCTATATCTCAGGCTAAATAATAAGTTATTTGCTCTACAGGACAAATTTTCTTTATTGATTTTTTATCTCACTACATTGCTCTACTCCACTTACTCCACCTTTTTCCACTCAGTATGGCTCGCCTCCATACTGATCTACTCTACTCTACTCATCTTGACTCTACTGTTCTCTAATCCACTATTCACTACTGTAGTCTACTCTACTCTTCTTTACTTTACTCCACACTACTCTGATCTAGTCTTCCCTACTATACTTCACTCTACTCTCTCTCCCGCATTACAATCCAGGGTGGGTTTAAGCTGACTTCACAATTCACCTCGACTCAACTCAAATCTACTCAACTCAAATCAACTCAAATCAACTCAACTCAACTCAACTCAACTCAACTAAACTCAACTCAACTCAACTCAACTCAACTCAACTCAACTCAACTCAACTCAACTCAACTCAACTCAACTCAACTCAACTCAACTCAACTCAACTCAACTCAACTCAACTCAACTCAACTCAACTCAACTCAACTCAACTCAACTCAACTCAACTCAACTCAACTCAACACAACTCAACTCAACTCAACTCATATCAACTCAACTCATATCAATTCAACTCAACTCAACTCAACTCTAATCAACTCTTCTCCCTCTATTTTCTTTTGTCGTGGTCTAAAATCTTCTTTAAGAGTCCTCTTTACCCTCAACTCCACATGAAAATAAAACATTTTCTTCAGAGTGAAATAATCGCCAACCCTGAGACTTAACGTTATTACTTGATTCATTGAACAACTTTGAGATGATGAAACTTCACGAATTCTAGACAAGGGTAAAGGAGAATGTTCAGTAAGAATTCAGCATAGTTTTGGGTGAGGAATTTGGATTCGCAAGAGTTCTCTCTCGAAATGACATGAATGTCGAACACATCAGGGTTATTGCTGACTGGGTTTGGGGGTATCATGGAGAAATCGGGGTTGAAAGAAAAACTCTACCTGTTATTTATTTATATATTTGAAAATAGTGTATAAAAATACTACTTCTTCTTGATGAAGATCAACTTTCATTTAAATGAATTGAATTAAAAGACCTTGACATGTGAAAAATGTTAGAACTAACAATAATGTGTTTGAAAACCAAATTATTTGCAAAAAATTTTTCCCGCTGAAAAAAATTCTTCATAATGAATTCAATATCAGTTATAGTCCGTACACCACCTAAATCTGAAATATTTCCATCATAATAAAATGTCAACTGGAACGAACGATAATTTGTTTCAACGCTGATAATAAAATTTAATTCCGATCGGAATTGAATTTTTCAATCGAATTCTAATACACATCTGCGACAAATTGAATGATACGGATTTGTAATGTAAATGAAATATCTAATCATTAATTGAATTGACTATTGAAATGAGAGTGTTGGTGTTGAGGTGGATACAGAATTTTCGATTATTGAATGCTCTGTGAACCGGGATTGAATTATTGAAAATTTCCAGTTGGCATCCAAAGAATTGCATTGAAAATTTTAATTTGAGGCAGCTTTGGGAGTTCTACCAGTTTTCCCGTCATGCCAATGTAAAATGACATATATGAAATGTTTACTTGCTATGTGAACATCACTATGAATACAAGAATACATGATGATAACTTGGTGTTCAATTTTTGATTTTTCAACTAGTTATATATCAAATAGTTGTTTGAAGTTCATTGAAACCATTGTCGATTCAAGTTATGAAGGTGACATTAAGGTATTCTAAACGATCAACTGACCAAGAGCAGCTACTCTTCGGCGGAATAGTCTTTTTTGTGATAATTTGAGTGATGGTAATTGTCTTGTTCGATTTATATCGTAACATTTGAGCGATAACAACAGAATATGATTGTAATAGCTCACACAGCATGGAGCTTCGAAATTCCATAGCCTACTTGACGACGTCTAAACATAATTTTACTATATGTCAGGTGAACTGTCAAGTTCATACCACAAAATTATCAAAAATTCAAATAACCCAACTCTTGAAACTAAGTTGAATGCTATCTAATGAATATATGAACTTTTTAAAAAATAAAAATATTCTTCATATTTTCTCGTAAAATGCGCCGTTTTCGAGTAGTTTGATGTTCAAAAATTGAGAAGTATCAGTGAAATTTGAAAAATTCGGTACTTTCACTGAATGCAACTCTGTTTGAAAAATCCACACATGTGTAGTGTCACAGATTTAACTGGTTATTCTGGGGGTAATTTTGTTTTCCAAGGGGTAGCACAGCTCACTATGAAAACTTTTATCTTTTTATCAGGGCCGAATCAGAAAAATGGTAAAGGAAAACGGTGTTTCTTTTGACCTGAAGAATATACTATTAAAATTTTCGTACGAGTCAAAGATTCACACTCTATATGTTAATGTCGAGGAAAGACATACGTTCAGTCACAGAACATCACAGTTCAAAATTCCATAGACTACTTGACGACGAATTTTTTTGAACGCACGTTATAATATCACCCTTCAGGTCGAGAGGGGATGTGTCCCATATTTGCTTAATCGATTATACGTTCGATTTCCCATCGGATGCCTATGGCATCACATCGATTAATTTAGCAATCGACGAGGGAGTATCCCTAATTAAAATCAACAACTCAAATAAAAAACTCTCCCCTAACATGATCTCGATATAGTCCAAATCCCCGATGACGTTTCAGGTTGAACGGTCGACAAATTCGAAACGCCTAACCTCAAAATCACACGTATCAGCAATGCTCCTCTCCCTTTGATGGAGTCATGTCGCGTGTGACACGCGTCATATCAGCAAACAAGGGTGGCGCTGCCTCAGTGCCAGGCCGCAAATTAGTCCATGCTAGGCAGGTACACCGGCAAATAAAAGTAATTAATGAGATACGCCATTTCAGTGACGTTATCCCTGTTATAAATACGGGATAACGCAACGTTACGTCTTAATTAATTAAATTAATAAAAGGGGATGTGAAATTCGGTGGGAATATTCTTTTCTCTTGTGACAAATTGAATAGGATAACAGTTTGTGCCGAAGTGTGCGGCTTTAATTCTGTGGCTTCCACTGGGCTGTGAAATATTAAATACGCTGTGGATTTGGAAAAGGATTTTTGGGGTTGGATCGTCACGCTATGTGTACATGACTGATCTTCCCCAATTTAACATTTGCATGTGTATAATTTTTCGGTCTGAATGTAACAATTTTAATCCTGAATTCGAGGTAAAAACGCAAAGGGGTGACGATTTCAAGAATATTTTACTACCCTTATGCAACACTCCTGGTTCAAAATACTTGAAAGGGAATTCCTATTTCATTCCAAGAATTTTAGATTTTCTGCCCTATTTTTCCTATGTTAAAGAATAATTTTTTAAATGATAAGGTAATCTATTTCCGAAAAACATTCAATAAGGTTGAATGAATCCTTGAAATACATAAACGATTCTTGCATTCGAATTAGAGTCAGAAAGAAATTCAATGTTTGGGATGGAATTTATGAAAAATATACAACGAAGGTTTAATCTTTGATCCTTCAGAATGAGTTCCTGAATTCAATCTTCCTCAAAAAGTTTGGAGTATATTGAGAGAAATCCTGTTGGTAGCCCAAGATGTGAGTGTCGCATAGGAGAAGACACTTCACGTAACCACTATAGAAATATAAATTTCAAGAAGTTCAAGAGTCACTTTGCCACTTTGAATATAATTTCAAATAAAAAACACATTATGCAAGCATCGAAATCAGAGGATCGATTCAATATCCCTACATTTAAGCTATAATATATCGGAGAAATAGCTGTGTTGCTCTGACGAGGTTAAATGAGACCGAAACCATGGTCAGCATCTGCTCTTCTTCGGTGGAACGTTCTCCATTTAGTTGTTCCGACAATGGCAAATTGGCTAGTTAAATTCAGATCATAACACTTGTTGGAGATTCATATCGGCAGGTTTGAGAAATAGCCTGAATTACGAACTGATACTGTTTGAAAATAGAAATTACCACGCGATAGGTTATATTGAAAATATTGAATAATTTTTAGTTATTCCAGAATTTCAGCGTTATTTCAGTATATATTATATAGCTATAAAAATTTTTGCAATGTACAGGATGGTCCAAATCGTAACTAAGAAATTTCAATGTATTCTACATCAAAAATAAGCCCTAGTTTGTCATATAAACATATGTCGAGAAATGTTTCCTCTCCGAGATACGGTTTCATACTTCGAACATCTTCTTTCAGTTCGTTTTGAGTGTGGTTGTTGATGCTTGTTTTTTTTTTAGTTACACGTTTGGTTCACACACATAGTCTTATTATTATTCTACCATATCAAATTTTGGCGATTTCTTCATGCATTAGAATGTGTTTAATTTTTTAACCGGAAACGGTGCCTCGTTCAGCAAAAAGTCAAGACACCGAATTTGCTCCAAATTAAATGAGGATTTAAATAGTAATTTTTATTTTCGGAAAAACCAGTAGCGTATCATTTTTTTATCTGAAAATATTCAGTCTTGCTGCAGTACGGTCGCCACTGGTAGAATAGAAAAGAAATGTTATTATGCAAAAAGTGCTCCTTGACTCTCGAAACCTATGTCTCAAATTTCATAACAATATTTCAAGCAGTGTGAAAGGTATTAATAAAAACATGTTTTTTTCTATGATTTTAACACCCCGTATCTCGGAGAGGAAACATTTCTCGACATATGTTTATATGACAAACTAGGGCTTATTTTTGATGTAGAATACGTGGTTAAAATTTCTTGGTTACGACCTGGACCATCCTGTATAAAGATTTAAATCGCCGATGTCATACCGCCGCTATTTTTACCGAAATATGTTGAAAAGCCGTCGAAAAATGATCGTGAAAACAAGTTTTATAGACACAGAGGTTCAACTTTTCTTCCTCATAAAAAACCAACTAAATTATACAAAAAAGACAAGGTGACATCAAGACGTCCTTTAACTT
Source organism: Coccinella septempunctata (assembly GCF_907165205.1). Classification (NCBI taxonomy): domain Eukaryota; kingdom Metazoa; phylum Arthropoda; class Insecta; order Coleoptera; family Coccinellidae; genus Coccinella; species Coccinella septempunctata. The sequence goes on from NC_058196.1 coordinate 23,891,390, forward strand.
CAATCAAGGCTTTACGTACAAAATTGAAAGCGTAAATTAAGAACTAGTAAATGCCGTTTTTGAATGGAGATTCTCGAGGTACTTCCCTTTAAATTTGTTATGTCAAAAATATGAAAAAATTCTTGCTGGCCTCGCTATGTTACTGATTCCAACAACTTACTCTGGTCAACTTTCGAGTGGAAATCTGACAGATTAGATAAAACAGATTGAAAAATAAATTTCCTCTGAATCCCGATGACTTTTGTTTATAATAGATAAAATTTCTCGCAGATATGGCCAGCAAAGCCATATCTAATTTTCATTTGACCTCCATGACAGACCGAAGTTTCATCCATATAACGTTACAATGATATCAATAGTAATTTTCCGGATCATTGCGTTTTCCTCTTTCAGCACTACCAAGATAACGTATTCTCCGGAGCCTCTTATGCCAACGTCTAATTCCAGAGGGTATTTTCCTGGAAGAAATCCCCTTTTCGACCTGAAGATTATTATGCCTAAACCCAGAGATGATTCGATTAAGACACAGGGAAGATTTACGGAAGGCGGGGGAACTATCAGTTTTCCCGGATTTCATAACGTCGGGATTATATTTCGGGCAGGGATAATGGAGCGAAAGAGCCGGGAAGCTCTGACATCTTGAAGGAACATTTTCGTGTCGTCGCTAGCCAATGATTTGATTATTATAAATATTCCGTTGGCCTTTAATAATGTCAAGTCGACTTTTTCTAGGAATCCGTGAACGAGAGAATCGAGAAACGAACAAAAGGAAACGACGAAATATACAGGGTGAGTCTTTAACTCGTACAAATATTTCAACAGTAGATTCTTGAGTTCGAAAGAACCACATTTTTCCTTCACCATTTTTACCGCTCGGTTCAAAAGATACAGCCTGTTGAAAAATCATAAAAATGAATTTCCTTTATTTTTTGTCACGCAAATTGATAAAATCCTTACAATAAAAGATCGTCTCACTCACTGGTATGAAATTCAGCAAAACAACAAAAACTGGTGGTCTATTAAAGAATAGATGTTTCCATATCCAGGGAGCTGATACTCTTCGCTGTAACATTAGGTTTGAGGCAAGAGTAACATCAAAAGCAAGAGGAACAACAACACAGGAATATCCTGGGTACGTCACTTTTATGTCTGAAAGTGTACCGTCGGTACAAGGATATGATTGGGATATCCCTTGGATATCCTGCTGAGAACTTCCTAGAGATATCCTTACTGGCTCATTCCTGAGTTGTCCCATGACCTAGAACTTCAACGTCATCATTTTGAACCGCAGATGACCGCAGGTTATCGAGAGATAGCAAACGACTGGTTATTGAAGTGAGGTTAAAAGTTGTGAATGCCATAACTCTCAAAACCACTCATATTTTGTGAAAGGCATCCCTGGGATATCCATAGAATGTACTTCTGTGCCGATAGAGACATGCTGATGGTCGTTTTGTAGGAACCCCTATTTATGGCGAATGACTGTTTGCCGACCCTGGGAATTGAACGAACTATAAGTCCAGGCGCAAATAGAAACGCAGGTTGGTGAGGTGAGGGAGGGTGACGTAGTTTTTTTCTGCGCTTCACGTACTATCTGACAAATCACTGTCACGCTTTATTTGCGCGATCTTGTTCTTTTCTATGTTTCACAAAAACTTACGCTGCGTCACCTCACTAACCTGCGTTTCTATTTAAGACTGGCCAAATACAACACCAATATATAAAGTCAGTAACTTCAGAGTTATTGAGTCATCGACGAAGGTAGGAAATTCATCAGTGTGAAAATAGAATGTGCACCTAGTACATTCATGAAAATCAATAAATAAAAGACGAATTCATAAGTCATGATATTATATAAATAATAAATATATTATTTCAAATAGATACACATGATACTTCACAATTTCTAAACATGTATAGCTCATATTCAAAAGAATTTAAGCCACTTGACAACCGTTCTTCTTTCAGTCGTGGAGCGTGCCATATAAGCCTGGGGATACATATATATTCTATCCCTATACGCTCCTTCACATTGACAGCACTCTCCACAACACGCTCGGAGTACTTAAAGCCTACACAGGGTTTAATGAAGGCTATGAACCAGAACGGGGATAACGAATAAACTTGGTTCCAAGAAAAGCTACCTACTATTAGAGGCTAGAATAACGCGTAAACGGAATAACAGAATTGTAAATCAAAACGAACCTGCGGCGATATTGAAGTTATTATAGTTTAAGCCCGTTCAACCTGCTTCTCATTAGTGCGAAATGCAGAGTAGCGAGAAGGGGTTTTGTGCTGACAAATTAATGTTAGTTCGTTCCTGATGGCGGTGAGAATGGAAATTTAAAATCTGCAGGAAACAGAGTGACATTGCGTTGAGGTGAGAAAATTGGCGAACATTGTATGATGGAGGAAAACGAGAACTGGATCCCTAACTGAAACATTCCTACTCATTGCCTGTGTACAATTCTTCTTGCAGATTCAGGTGGATCCTGAATATATTTATTTTATCGAGCTTTTCAGAGTATTATTCTACTGGGTTGATTGGTTTCCTACCTATTCACTTCTCTAATATTGGTGAAAATTGTATGTTCACCTCAAATGATCCACCTCTAAAATAAAACATTCTTTGTGAATGTTACAATTTTTGAAGGGATAAAAATTCATGTTATTGCCTAACCCATATGCTCTGATTGAGTAAACGTACTAACGGCCGTTTGCAACGCTTAATTAAATAATGGTTGAATCCTCAGTCCACGTCTATTTGATAGAAATTCAATGAAATGAACGTGGTTTAAGGATTTAATCATTGTTTAATTAAACGGCGCAAATGGTCATGAGAGCTTGCACGCAGCGAAAGAATTAAAAAAAAAAACAGAATTTTAGGTAGGTACACTTCACTGCTGAAATGTGAGAACTCAAGTAGCCATACATTGCGAAATCATCTCGTCCTTGAAAAATCATACCATTCAGAAAGTGTCTTTAGGCTTTTGTTAAAAAAATGAAAATTTTTGTTTGTCTTATGGTTAGCATAATTTGACCACCTTGTCTCATGCATTTGACAGAAATCTACAGAGGGCAGACGTTTCACATACATTTCGAACAAATTCAGATTATCAATCTATAAGTTACTTGGAGTCAGAAAGTTCTTTGAGACTTCATTCCGAAACTACAAGACTACATGTTTTCCAAATAAAAAAAAATTTTCTAATGTCCTTAAAAGACTACACTTGTTTCCTAGCTGAAGAAGTCCATTTTCAGCAATTCTTCGAGAAGCTCTTTGATGTAATAAAATTCATTACACGATTGCTCAATTCCAGTATTTTACAATTTTCTGCTGAAAAGTGGTGCATCCTAGAGAATGAACGCATATACTCTTCTTGTTCCAAATTGAAGGAGATATGTATTTGATTTTAGAAAAAAGCACTATTTTTTTCTTCAAAAAAATAAAAGTCAATGCTAGTAAGCACTAGTAGCATCAGATTTCTCAAAGTGTTTGGAAAATATCGAGAAACTCGTTATTTATTCGGAATATGCATTCATCTTGTAAACGAAGCATTTCCGCACAAATGCTTAAAGGACCTTTGCGAATCCAACTAACTCAGAGAACAATATCCTGTGTTTGCAATGCTTTTCAACCACCCTATATATCTTCTAATCGGCTTATAATAAGAATTAATTCAGATGCATACCGCCCGCTGATATGGAATATCAACAAGTGTTACGATCTGAATTGAACTAGCCAATTTGCCATCGTCAGGACAACTATGTATATGGAGAATGGTCCATCGAAGAAGACCATGCTTTCGGTCTCCTTTGACCTCGTCAGAGCAATACAGCTCCTTCTCTGATGGAAAAACGTATGGAATTGATGTACCCTTATTAAATACTGGCAGACGCTTCTGAGTATCAAGTAGTACTCGAGCGCCACCCAGTATGAAACGAGATCCTGTTCAATCCCTCTCAGATTGAAAGCCAGACGGGCACAATTGCATATGTCCCATATTTCCTTCAATTAAATACGCTGGCCTTCTCATTGCAGGCAACCTGCGTGTAAGAATTGAGAAGGTGGGAGTACGTTCAGTGCACTGCAGGATTGATGCCACCGGTAAAATAATGAAAGAATAACTGATGGGATTGTCGGTTGAGGACCACCTTAGAGTACTTATTTTCAGCCAATGTTGGCTAAAAATTAGAATCAGTAGTGAGGTGGTCCTCAACCGACAATCATAGCAGTTATTATCATTAAAGGATGCAATTACTTATTGGTATAAGGAAAGATTGATAACGCCTCAACAGGGAGCAATGAACACAATAATAATCAATTCTGTTGTGAACTGAACGTGCTCTCACCTTCTCAATTTTCACACGCATGTTGTTTGAAATAAGCAGGCCAGTGTACTGAAATAGAGGAAATATGGGACATATGCCATACTCTCCGTCTAGGTTTCGATCTGGATAGATTGAACCGGATCTCGTTTCATACTGGATGGCTCTCGAGTACTACTCGATAATACTCAGAAGCTACTACCAGTGTTCAATTAGGGTTCGTCCATTCCAAGCGTTTTTCCTTCGAAGAAGGAGCAGTGTTGCTCTGACGAGGTCAAATGAAACCAAAACCAGTCAACATCTGCTCTTCTTCGGCGGAACGTTCTCCATTTGGTTGTCTTGATGATGGCAAATTGACTAGTTTAATTTAGATCGTAACCTAACTAACACTAACATATTTTGAAACTTCGATGCTTCGGACCCAAAGTTTCATCTGAAAATTCGCAACAGAAACACAGAATAAGTTCATAAAACTGAATGACTACGTAGATTGACCCAGCATTTCATTTCAGTGACGGATCTGCATATCGCGCTGGTAGATCTGTCCCTCTCTACCACACCCTCAGAATTGATATTCCCCGAAGGCAATCATTACTGCGGTACCGAATAAAAACTGCAATTACCCTTACGTCAAAGTCGAAATCCATGAAACCGAAAACTAAATATACATCATTATAAGAGAGCCGAGATCTGATATCACAACATTTAATCACAAAACCGCAAATTTAGTCCGTAACGTTCTCAGCGGCGAACAGTGGCTTCGTCTGAGCATGCAATGCGTAAATTTAAATGCACGGCTTTTCGTGTTACTCAGGGTGCAAGGATACGTGGGGCAATCTATCTCTTTTTGTCCTAGGAGCGGGGCGTGAGTGCTGTTAAGAGAATTAAAGAATATTTAACACGCGACAATTAATTAGAGAAGTGTGCAATTAATTTCATTACACGGCTAGCCCATTTGAATTCAGATGGTTGCTCTGTTATGGTCTTAGTGAGAATCGATTAACGACCTTTTTCTCTCTGGTGAATATTCAAACTTTATGATTAGCTAATGAGATGTGTGCAGTGAATATACAGAGTCGATCGAAGTAACTCACGAAATTCCTAGTCGATGAGATTTTTTTTTGTTAAAACAAGGTGTCCGCATAAAAGAACATTGTTCACTTTTTTATGAACTATACAGGGTGGGTATTTGACTCGTACACTTTTTCTCTCACCATTATTTTCGAATCGGCTAGTTAAAAGACCATTATTTTTTGTTGTTTTTCTCACAACGGTTTTATTGAATGAAATGAATTTTGGAATATAGTTTTTCACTTATTTGATGAATCTTTTTCGAACACAAGATATCACTCATGTCTTCTAGTTTTCTCATTATGACCATTACGTGGGTACCATAAAAAATACCAAAAATTCAAAGAACCCAACTAAGTTAGCTGCGCGAAATATTAATTTTCAATAATTTGTTAGGCAACAAGTGTCACTTCCATCAGGGATAACCAGATGTAGAAACAAGTAAAAGTTGGGATTTTTTCAATTCATTTCAAAGTCTATAAGTTTTGAAATACGTGATTTGGATTTTTTTATTTTTCTATCTATCACACTATCAAACGGATTCGTGTCGACATCTGGGACACTCTGTATTGAGCCATGGTCAATCGGAACTCCACATCTCACTTCACATTGATTGAATCGATGAAATTAATCGGTACAAGGTGACAAAGAAGATGAAAATGTCTGTATAGAAAATAAGTTGTTAGAGAACGACATAAAAAATAAAACAAGGCCACAACAAATTTTTTATTCGCACTCTTTCATGCTATCGCGGCAAGTCCTCAATTCGCCAATGAACATTTTCAGAGGCCATTCGCCAAATCGCTTCCGTATCTTTATTGTTGTTTCATGATAAGCTCACATTCTACCAGGATCGGTCACCTGTTATTTCGGTTGACATCAACGATATAATGGTTTATTTTCACCAGAATTTCTCTTTGAAATGGAAATGTCGCTTGTAATGTGAATAGGAAATTAGGTAACTTTTCGACTATTCCAAATGCGATCGTCAAACAACATAGATCAAACGGTATACCTTCATGTGATATGGCTATCTACAGGGTGGTCACAAGAAGTATAGCTAAAATAGCAGATAATCAAACTAATATACACTTATTCTAATATTTTAAACCTATGTGGACGACCTTATTTATTGATTTATCGTAGAATGATAAAATACTATATATAATGACATATCGAAAATAACCTGCTGCGTTTTAGCCGCAACTTCGATGAACAGAAATTGATAGTAACAATAACCATAAATGAATGGAACTATCTGGCAGGTGAATAATGAACCACCATAACTCACAGTATCAACAGAAATACCATTTTGTCTAGAAGGAGTAGTTGACTTCGATGTCGGTATGGTGAAGGCATACACCCTGCCATCTGACAGGAAACTTTCCTAACTGCCAAAGTGAATTGACTTATTCCTCGTTTCCTGCCAGAGGGCGCTAGGTCGTATCCCTTCACCAAAGCGACTAGTGTCATAGAATAAAGCGGCCATAATTTCGAATCATTTTGGTCGAGGTATGAGTTGTATTGCTCTTACTAGGTCCAATGATACCAAAACCATGGTCAGCATATACTGTTCACTACGAAATGGTATTACTGTTAATAATTTGAAAGATGGTGATTTCCTATCTTGATTGAGATCGTAACATTTGTTGATTTGTTATCATCGGGTGTCATGTTTCTGAATTGATTTCGTTGATTTCGAAATGTAAGAAGATAACTATTCGAAATATAAGAAAGGAGACATTCATTTCGTATTCCTGATTGTCTTCAAACTTATTAGCTTTTCTATTCCTGCCAACAGAATCATCAGAATGCTTTTCCGGACAATATGAAAACCCTGCCAAGCTATGAAGTTATTCAGCTCAGCCGTATACATTAAATATGAGAAGCTATAATAGGAATTCTATCGTTGAAACTGCAACGGAAAGCCTTCTCCACTTTAAGCCATAAATATCAGCAGTAAATCGAGGTTCAATACTTTTATAGCCGCTGACAACTATTCGGATCCTCAGATAAGCTCCACAATCGGCTGAGAGGACCTAGGAAGGTTGAAATTCATAAATAAAGAGAGCTCGCAGTCTAACCGTCAGAAACATTTCCACTGTTCCAGATACACCACATATGCCAGAACATAAAAATGCGGACGCGGTGCGGCAATAAATTCTGGGACATATTTTTTACCAACCTTTACATATGTATCGTTCCCTTCCATCTACCATTACACCCATTTCTGTGCGCTTAGGTGAACATGATGGGTTTTTGTTATTGTCCATGTTAATTCTGAATTGCTGACGGAACGTGGCGCAAGGGAACTATCGCATTTTGGTCCAGGAATGCCGTTATTTCTGTGGGGATACCACAATTTCATAAGGGAGGATGCGTCATGCGTCAATTTGATTTTTATCGACGGGTTTTGTTTTTTGAGGCGAATAAGACTTTTTTGAATGTTTTTCTGCCATAGGGAAGGAAACCTATGTTGTTGCAGCTAACAAAAAGTGGCAGTCTGACTTGCTGGAGAACGGCAACAGATCAGATAGATTTCCAGTTCGGCGAAAGAAGGATTTTTGGTTTCTGATATTGCGTTACCTGGAGGGGTGTTCTCTATAGAGCTGCAAAAGAATCTGGCGTCAGTAGATTGAGTTGGCAGCAGTCTTCCTCAAAGGTGTGTTTCCTGTATATTACCAAATCGATGAAGTTCCGGGTTGAACTGTTTATATAGATCATTAAAAGCTCGGGTTGAAAAACTGATGAGTCAAAGAGACACTTGCCACTGTGATTAAATCAGTAATGAATGAGTATCAACAAAAGGATTCATTGGGTCATTGTATCCACTTGCGTTTCAATGACCTTGAGTACTCGTTCCTGCAAGTTTCTCGTCCAAAGCCTTCGAGCATCAGGTGATCTTCCTCCTCTCCATAGTCTGCTTCTGTTATTCATGCCTAATTCGTTAAGTATCCTTCGTCACCCATATCACTTTTCATTATTGATGGGCTGAGTGATTTTATCGCAGCCTCGCTGTCAAAATGTATCGTTTTGTGACATTTATAATTGTTTATTTCCTGGTTTATTTGGACACATCCTTCGATTGCAAATATTTCTGCCGGAAACATTAAACCAAGGACTATCAACAAGAGGATTCATTATGTTATTTTGACCAGTTGTATTTCAACACTCAAAGGAGTGTTTCCTGGATAGTGTTAAGGAATTTAAAAAAAACGTTATACTCAAGTCGGTTGAAAGTCGTGTTTACTAAAGGTTCAAAGAATTAGGTGTAACGGATCTAACATGGTTTTCCTCCACATTGTGCACTACACTAGTCAAAATATCACAGCTCTCAATGGGACAGCTCCCAAAATTATCGCCTCTTTGAAATGAAACCTTCAGTTGATTGCAATAACACAGTTATAATTTTCAATGCTATCTGCCGAGATTCTGAATAATAAAAACTCTCTTTTGAATCATTTATTATTCTGAATCATCATTACACAAAAGTTTTCGAGTACGCTGCCTGAAACTTATATTGGAAAAATGTATTATCGAATTATGGATTCTTTTAAAATGATCAACTCTTAGGCAGAATGAAGGTTGATATCCTTCTTTGAAGTCAATTCTTATAATGAATATTCAGTATGCAAAAAGTCTATATTTACTGTAAGCAATACGAACACAATCACGAAATAAAACATTTTCCTAGATCTTTTTTACCCCTCATTCTAATATTCGATAAATTCGAAAGAATTCATATTTCAATATAATTTTTTTCACATATGCTTTTTAGGCAACGTGCTTGAACACCTGATGTGTTGATTTATCTGAAAAATATTCGAAGTGAGGGTTTTTTGTATCCGAAATATCGGCAATTGGCAATAGAGATTATACCTAACTGAATAATTGTATTTTTAAAAATGTACATGGAATATGCATTCATTCGTTCGTTTCTATTTTTCAATAAGTGTGCTAAGCGGAGTGAGCATTGAATTTGATTGAAAAGAAGTCCTTTTTACATTGTGAAAACCAAACTTTTTAACTGATACAGAATTTGTGTATTTTGATATTATTTGAAAAATGAATCTCAGTATTCTGAAGATCCTTCTGTCGCATAAGCCATATTGAATAGTAATTGGAAGTCAACAAGCCCACAAAATTTCTTCAATATCGGACCACTCACTCTGACGTTATAGATATCGAAAATTAAGGCTTATTTTTCTCTAAACAAATGGCCTTTGAAGAAGCAATTTTTTCTGATAGGCCTAAATGACCTTAATTCAAAACTAGACATGGGCAACTCGTGAAACATCCTGTATGACAATTTTCCAACCTAGCTTGAACTACTCATGATTATACGAGGATGTATTGATATCTAGTTAGCCTAGACCAGTTCCATGCATAAAGAAAAATATTGCGTTACCATAGCAACGAACAATAAGTCATTAGAAGTGTCAGTGTGAAATTTGAGGTCAAAAAAGTAAACCAGAGCTACGCAATAACATGAGAGAAGGAAGATGTCCACCGAAATTGTGAAAATCGAAAAATTGGAGTAATGAGGCATCATCGATTACCTATATTTACAAGGGTTTAGAGGTAAGCAGATTTACGAAGATATGCTCAATACCCTTGGTGATCAATGTCCTTCGTATGCGACCGTGAAAAATTGGACTGCCAGCTTCAAAAGAGGTGAGATTTTCCCGATAGGAAAATCGAGAAGGCCAGTTTCTGTGTCAGTCCCTGAAAATATCGATGCAGTTCAAGACATGATTTTATCAGACCGTCGAATTAGGCTAAGACGGATATCTTAAGCGTTGAATACTTCATACAAACGGGTTCATCATATAGTTTACGTCAATTTGGACATGAGAAAATTGCCGCAATATAGATCCCCAAATGTTTGAATGTTGACCAAAAGCGTGCAAGGGTTGCAGCATCGCGTTCGATCTGTGCTCGATTTGAAAACGATGTAGACTTCTTAAACCGAATTGTTACTATGGATGAGACTTGGGTACATTTCTACGATCCATAAACATAGCAACAATCGATGAAATAGCGACACTCTGGTTCTCCAAGACCTAAGAAGTTTCGTGTAAGAAATCTGCTTGAAAAGTTCTTGCTTCAGTTTTTTGGGATTGCCATCATGATTGATTTTTTGGATAAGGGTATAACAGTAACCGGAGATTACTATACGACATTATTAACCACTTTACCGGAAAAAATTAAAGAGAAAAGACGCGGAAAGCTATCCAAAGGTGTTTTTTTTTGCAGGACATCGCCCCTGCGCACAAATCTCGTGTTGCCTTGCAAAAAATTCTTCATTTAGTGTTTGAATTACTAGATCACCCCCCTTATTCACCAGATTTGCTCCATACGACTATCATCTCTTTTTTAAACTGAGGAAAAGTTTAAAAGGTCGTAAATTTTTTTCCAACGAGGAGGTAATAATAGCTGTTGCGCCTGGTTTGCAGAGCAAGAAGAAACATTTTTTTCGAAAGGTCTAGAGACGTTGCAGTTTCGCTGTAATAAATGTATCCAATTAAGAGGAGAATATGTTGAGTAATAAAATATTTTGACATTGAAATTTTGTTAGGTTTTATAGTATGCTAAGAATTTTTCCATATATCCTCGTACACTATTCTCCAATGGGAGAACACCTATATTGTCTGTAGCTTAGAGGTAAGTATCTCTTATCTTCAACGCTTAGTTGGCTCGTAGGGAAGTGACCCTTCAATAAGTGTTTTTTTGTTTTTTCCATAAATATTCATTATAAGAAGAAGATACAAGAGGCCAATCAACAGAGGTCGTTCAGCCTGATTATAAAAGATAAATTATTGATTATTCTACAGGTAGTCTGATGAATAAGGGAATAACAATATTTTACAAAAAAGTTAAATTTTGGAGCTATTCATGTGACGTCTGAATAATTTCTCATGTGGTGATCAGTAAAATTTCGTTACAAAAACAAAACTTAAACCAGAAAATTAAAGGGGAGACCAAATCGTTAAAGAGCTTGCAAATCAGCTGGCGTTAACCGCGAGTAAAACCCTTCAGTCCGAAATCCGCTCTAACCTCGTTCCGTTGGATTCCCTCGTCCAAGGGATCCGTGACTTCCATTGGCGAATATGAGTTTCAATCCGATTGGTAATCGATTAGAATTTTAACGTGTTCCCGCTATATCGCGACCGGCAGCGCCTCACGAATGGAAATATTCGCGGGCAGCCGTGCGGAATAATCCCCAAAATGCTCCCGGTTTCCCATTATACCCGGGGTATGACTTTTACTTTCGACGCGGAGTTTCCATCGCCAAGGTATCAGACTCCGGAGTACCCTACCCACTCTTTCGGCATTAATTTCCCGATGTCTTTCCTCATTACGAATATTGGCGGGGATGTGCATGGAAGTTTCATTGTTCGCGGAGTGGCGGATCTTGAGCACAATGTCGGAATCGGAAACTCAAATGCGGGAAAATACGTCGCAAACGAAAGAAGACGGAGGAGTGTTGAACAATGATTCATCACTGCCAAGTCGCGCGGAACGGAGAATTGGGTATTTCTGCGTTCGGAACTGATTCTCTTTGGGCGTTGTTGTTATCGGATTCGTTCAGGGGGAAACTGTGGAATTCTGATGTGATGCAACGTTTCCAGGTGGGATTGGTATGACAGATGGAAATTAGGAGCAGCTGTCCACTGCGACATTCTTAAATCTATAATGGTTGTCCTCTCTTATTATGACTTAAGCCTTGCAGCTTTCACACTCCTCTCCAGAGGAAAATTCACTTATCCCAGATATCTCAGATAGCAAAAGGATTAAGCTCTGTTGGAGCCCTTTCCAGGTTTTCGGGCTCATGGTGGTGGTCGGGTCTGGGTCGCTTCTCTGCTTCCTGCCGTCGGTTGAGTTCCTTCTCCACCCGCACACCGATGGAGCACACGGTGTTCTTTTGCATTCCCAATGTACTTGCGTACAGATCTCGCCGTTCCCAGCAGTATCGCCTTCTGCATGACTGCAGATATATTTTCGTCCAACTGAAGTTTCCTCCTACTTCTCTAGTAGTTTCTTCGAAATCAGACCTGTAGATGAAATAACAATAGGGATGGTCTTGATATCTTTCAGCTTCCACTGTCTCCTGCTTTGGTCTCGAGATCTCTGTACTTTGAAATTCTTTCAGTGTGCCTATCTAAAAGATTGTTATTATTTGGAATGATGATGAATAGTGCTCTGTCCCCATTATTGAGCAATATGAGGTCTGGTCTATTGTGGGTTATTTTCCGGTCTGTGATAACCGTGCTATCCCAGTAGAGCTTGTGATGTTCATTCTCCAATAGAGTATCCGGATGTAATTGTAACTTAGAAGTTGGTGTTTTAGTGCCAATTCTTGGTGAAGAATCTCGGCAACAGCATCATGTCTACTCTTGTACTACGTGACCGTGAACTTCTGACATCCCCCGGTGACGTGCTAGATAGTTTCATGTGTCGCACAGCCATAACGACAGCTATCATCCGCCACTGTGGCATCCTTGGCGATATATTTCATGTAGTTCTTTGTTGGAATCACCTGATCCTGGATGGCGAGCATGAAGTCCTCTGTCTCAGGAAGCAACCTTCTGGAAGTCAACCAGTAGTTCGACGCAGATATGTCGACGTAATCATGGTTGACCTCGTTCTGGTGCCTTCCATGCAAAGTTTTGGCAATCAGTTTCTGCATTTACTTTCTGCAGAGTGTTCGACAGTTTCCAAGTGATTCTGCTGTAGCTCTAACGGTGTAGAACTATCAGAAACACAAACTACTCGATGGAATTCTGACGAAGCTGCCTTGCTCAGGAAATATTTTCGAAGTCCTTCAATTTCCTGGGACAAACGGTTGGACAGATCAACAATTCCTCTATCCCCAAGATGACGTGGCAGCTCTGTCTGTTCTATTGAGCTTTTGGAGTGATGTTTATTTATTATTATTATTCGGACCGGGGTTGTTGTGGCTCGATTAGCCTTTTGGTTATTGCGACCATGTAGATCTTTTGTTCTCAACCCTACTCATTCATAGGGAACCAAGGAGGTCGTCAATGGTGTTGATAAAACCGACAACATCCTTAGGGGCCTTGGCGGTTACCTCGTGAGTATCCAGGACCGGTTTCCCCATATGGGTGATTCTCAAGCTAGTCAACTCTAGAAACTTGCATACTATGTGCGAGATCTAGAAAAAACTACGATACGATGTGTATAAATTAGTTTCTAGCAAAAATTATGGAGGAGGAAGATGTGAAACGCCGAATGGTACTAAAATCCGACTACACTTTGGCCTGTGTTTTCCACATTTGACATTGAGATGGCGCTGAAAACGTAATGTCAATACAGGAAACTGCTTTATAATTGAGAGGCGCGAAGTTCGACACCTATTTCTTGTATTGGATTCTAATATCGACTTCGTTGAGACCAGAAAACAGACATCCTTTACGCGTATGAACAGTTTTGAATTGACTTGCAGTAAAATGTATACTCTTTCCAGTTATACGATGTATAATGTTTCCGTATGACATAACATCAACAAGAGCGAAAAATGGAATTAAATTTCAATTAACCACCCGAAACACTCAATATCAAAGCAAGCCTTCCCCTTACACTACTTTAATTATGAATTCCAATCAAGTTAACAAAACTCTTATCGCTAATCATCTCGCATCGTATGGCAGAGAACATCAAAATTCGCTGGCATCGACATGAATCCTTGTCCCATCATCCATAGCATAACACATAGCGCCATGCACACATATGGTAATTTGTCACTTCGTCGACTCACTTATTCCTTAATGGAAACAAAATCGATAGATACGTCCTAAACGGATTAAATTTTGATCAACCTAATGGCCGACAACTCCAACTAGCACGGCTACACAGCAAACGATTCTCCCGATTTGCGAAGCCCGTAGTCCGGGAGGTATTGCTACATTTTCAATAATGAATCTTGAGAATCTGGCATTGAGAGTAGAAATTATACAGTAAGTGATGGCCAATAGTCATTCAGATGACCGTTCTGGAAGAGAGAATATGCATCAAAAATTTGGAGGAGAATGGTGATAGAATATACTCGTAATCATCAAGGGGTAACGTGATTTTTTTGTTTCGGTCAGTGGAGAAAAAACTAATTTTTGCCATTCATATAAAACGTGATATATACAAGTTGTGATTTTATGTATAGTAATTTTCTTGCTGAAATAACTGTCCGATCGTGAATATTGGGGTTGCCTGACTAGGTTTTTTCAGGCGGTTTTGTCCCAGTTGCTAGCGATACTTGCGGGCAGGAAAAACTCTTCTCCTGTCAATCATCACGACAATACAAATTTCGTCTTCGGACTCTCTGAAAGGTTTTTTGAAAAACAAAGTAATCCTCTGTGATATCGCCGCATTTATGGCACTATTTGTCATCTCCAGTGAAATCATCATTTAATTGAACCAGAGCTATATTGAGTAGCTTTGAGTTGCCTTGTGTCCTCTGCATCAGCGAGGTGATACAGAAGAAGAAGCTTGTACGGAAGAAAGGTTAGTTCCCTGTTTCCTTTCCATTTGGAACCCCTTTTCTGCTTCCAGACCAGTGGATATTTGCCTAGGTTTCTTTTTAAGCCCGTTGGGGTAAGTAATTGCATTTTCACCTGTTCAGGTGATCAATATCCACAATAATGTTCATTTGAAATTGCTCGCGAACCCTCTGGGAACAAATGAAACTCAAAAAATGGGGAAAGATAGAAGAATTGATTGAACAGTAATATGACATGCCATAGCAGATCAGAAAAGTTCAAGGAGCTATGAGAATATGCCAAACTTGGAATCATCCCAGATCCCACACCTTCATACTTATTGATTAATAGGTTTGCCTATCAATCATCAGATCATAGTCTTCTCTGACCAATATTTTATCAGCGAGCACTCCTAGTGATGTAATGGCCAGAAACAAACGCATCCAAAAGAAGTTAAATTCGATAATAAGTGAAATATATTAATGGGAAAGGGAATACACCACCAAATACCATAAAAAGGTTTACAGGTGGTCCAAAAACCAGAACAGTCGTTGGCACTGGAGTATATGAAGCAAGCGAACTAACCTATCAGAGTATCCAGTAGGCAGCACAAAGCCTTCCATTCTGATACTCAAGCTATAGTACTGAGTTTCCATGTCATCGATTCAGAAAGGAGATGGAAGTACACAAAAATATAAATAGGCCTAACGAAAGAACAAAGAAAAACCATTACTATCCTAGAACTTTTCGATCCAGTAGAAAGATCTATAACGCTGAGTTCCTGGAAAAATAACAAACCAACCAAAAGAGAACCACTCTGGCGATCTCTTCCAGGGATGGACCGTTCCAAAAATTTCATCCGGAACTTTGAAACTGTAAGAATCAAATGGTATCATAAAGAATAATCTAGACGATATCACACAGGACATTGTGACCTCTGAAGTATATCCTAATCACCTGGTTACAGAAGGTCTTGCCTTTAGAAGCCAACGGAAAGAACACAATGTACCTGCAGATCGCAGTGTACTGTTATATTTTTATAACTATCAACGGGTGTTCATTGGTCATCACTATCTTTGTTATTATTTTTTCTGATACATAGTTTTTTTTTTTAATTCAAATGGAGGATGTATAATTCAATCGTAACAGAAACAACCTTTTCTTCAAATAATTGAAGACTGGGACTGATAATGTTCAGTGGAGCTACTTTCTATTACATACCTCCTTTTTACGACTCTCTCAGATGCCACGCTAACTCCCGTACCGAAAGAACAAATGAGCCGATCCCGACAATGCACAGGGCTCACTAGATCCAATCTGGTAATCAAATAAAGTGATCCCAACGTTGTTTTCAGCTCAACTTCAAATTCGTGAAATATATGGAATCGCGGTAGGTAGTTTATTTCGGTTCGGAAGTACACCCCATGTGACTTATTACGAACATCAATAAGGGAAAGAGAAATTTCATTCGATATTGTTGCTCTTAAAACTAATGGCGGCATATTTCATGTGTCGGTGATTAACATGTTCGGCGTTGTAAAGTATTTACTCCGAAAATTGCGTGCCATTCATCAGGTTGGTGGGACGCTCCCTCCTGAGGTCCGACGAATGGAGTAATTCGAAGATGCAATGACTCAGTTTCCGACGAATTTTCCTCTGTCTTTTCCCCAGTGCAGTATTTTCTATTAAGAGAGTGTGATTTTACATTTTCTACATTCACTAGAATTGCATCATTTTTGGATTGATTAATCAATTATCATGCTAGATGAGATGGGACGAGCAAATAAGAAACTGATGTTGAATGGGGAAGAGAAAAAACTTGATATTGCTGTAAAATTGCATACTCTGTTGATTTTAGAAGAAATCAGCCAACGCCAACCAGAGAAGAGTAAATCTTGAAGAATTCACACAAAATTTGACCTCGCAATGACTGAATAAGTAATTCATAAGGTCTGAAGATGAAATCGTAGTGAGTCAACTCCAATCTTTATCTAATCAAAAATATCCTACTCAACAATAATTGATAGATATCACGTATATATTTCTCTTTAATCCGTGCTTTTGTTTGGTTATTTGTTCATACTTGTGTTCTTCTAGGAAAAACAAAGATATTTTCATTATATATTTGAAGAAGAAGTTCAAAAATTCAGAGGCAGATGTCCCAGATAGACCTTGAAACATATGTCAAGAGGTCTATGCCAGAAAGTCTGGAATATGATACAAACATGCATCCAATATTTCATCTTGAACAGTTCACTGTGCTTCAAATTGGGTAGTTGAAGATCTTCGGGAATTTTCAACGATACTGCTACTGTTTTTTCCTCACCTTTACCGACGTTAGCCTTGAATTTCTTCGATATTATCATTTTTTCTTTACTTATGTCGTATTCTCCATCTGCTAGCTTACAAGAAGCTGATTTTGTCAGAGTAGCTCTAATGAATCTCACTGGAACTCCTACGAAATAAGAGCAGAAACTCTTATAGTTGATACTGAGATTAAATGATCCATTAGGTTTCACCTGAAGAATTATTTATGGTAACATTCATGTTAATCGATTCCCCACAAAGGAACACCTTCTTCTCAACCTGTACAACTGCTGATATATGTCCACTTCCTCCGCAAATACCAAGTAGATCTTTCTGCTCCGTTATTTTCGCTGATCTGTGTAGATCAGACGAGAAGCTCTTTACGTCAATCGGGGAGAAAATTTGGATTGACACTTGCGAGGAATCTACCCTCGTTTGGGTTAACATCAGCAGCCCTTCCAGATGGTATCTGATGCTACCATATTCACCTTATAAAGAAGCAAAACAATATTATAGGAACTTGAAATCGTCATCTATCGTACCTTAGTGAATTTTACTTACTCACATAAGTTGAAGGGATGTGAGACGGTATCTGAATCTTGAAATTAAAGACACGTTTTCCTCGTTCGACAGTCGAGGATCTCAGAATTACTGTATGGGTATAGCAAATACTCCTGTCTGAGTTGAAAAGGACCTCGTGTGTTACTTTATAATTTGCGGATTCTCTTCCGAAGAATCTCACTTCAATCAGCTCAATCTCACGCTTCTTACTGAAAGAACAGTTTAGTTTGCCTTCGATATAAGATCCTGGTACGTAAAATGGCTCTTTGTTGATCAACTCTAGTTTACAGGTCATCGGGAAATGTAATAATTATGACATTACTTGCATATTTGACAAATTCGATAATTATTCAGTGGCGATCATACAGGGTGTCTATTAAGAAACCTATTTCCTCATCACATCAGCGAAGCTATACAATGGCATTACGAAGACTTCAATACGATGCTTTGTAAAAAGGAAGAATGAGAAAGGAAATACAATACAGAAATAATTTTTAAGGGAAAATACTATAAAATAATACACAGATAGTTTAAAAACCAAGACAGGAGCACGGGCAGTAATATATGGGACAAGTATCAAATGCAAATGTTTTCTTCAGCCAGTTCTAGGATTAAACAAACCTATCCTGAGGAGTGCATCATTCTCAAATGCACCAAAAATTTGAATAACCGAATAAACTTACAAGTCGGCACCGAAAATAGCTCCTTCAAAGTCTCCTCAAAACAGTTCTCTTCATTCCACAACAAGTATCCCGTGCGAAAATTAAACCGCGTTTACCTGCAGGATGTTGAACTAGGATATACCTCGGTGGAACAAGAAGGATGTCAAAGTATGTTTGGGGAAGTTCTTGTCATTTGGAAGCAGGTAGGTACAAGATAATCCGGATAAATTATTCAGAAAGTTTTCTCATTGATCCCTATAGATCGTCCTAAGCTCACAATGAAGGAAAACATAAGGGAACAATTTATATTTTCAGGAAGCCCCTTAGGAGCAGCTTCAACAGGAGTTTGATTATCAGAGACATACTGAACTGAATTTTTTTGAGATTTGGAAACTAATGAGCTCGAATTCATTGTGTTGAATCTATGATTGTCATGGAATAATATAAGGATATATTGAAAAATTCTCAGCCTACTACAGAACCAAACAAAATTGATTTGAATTTGATTTGATTTGACCACAGCTTTTTTCGCATCCTCATTGGAAGAAAATTTACGACCTTTTAAACTTTTTTCAGTTGAGGAAAAAGATTATAGTCGTATGGAGCCAAATCTGGTGAATGAGGGGGGTGTTCTAGTAATTCAAACCCTAAATCCTCAAACATCAGCTGTGTATGTACGAAATAAGATTTTATTTATTTTATTTAACAAAGGCACTGGTTAATTTCAATGGAATTCTGTATCTACTATCCTCGATACCAGTTTAGGGTACTGTTTAGAGGATTGTGAATGTAATTTTTTTTTGTACTTGTATATTTTATTCAATAAATCATTTCAAAAAAAAACCAATAATTGTCTGCATTGCAGCATGAGATTTGTGTGCAGGAGCGTTGTCCTGCAAAGACAAAACACCTTTAGATAGCTTTCCGCGTCTTTTCTCTTTAATTTTTCATGGTCATGACCACTCTACTGGAATGTGCAGTAATGTCGAATAGTAATCTCCGGATATTGTTCTATCTTATCCAAAAATCAATCACGATTAATTAATGGCAATCCCAAAAAACTGAAGTAAGAACTTTTCCAACAGATTTTTAGACGCGAAACTTCTTAGGTCTTGGAGGACCAGAGTGTCGCCATTCCATCGATTGTTGCTTTGTTTCTAGATCGTAGAAATGTTCCCAAGTCTCATTCATAGTAACAATTCGATTTAATAAGTCTACATCTTTTTCAAATCGACCACAGATCGACCGCGATGCTTCTACCCTTGCATGCTTTTGGTCAACATTCAAACATTTGGGGATCCATTTTGCAGCAATTTTTCTCACGACCAAATCGACTTGAACTATATGATGAACGCGTTCGTATGAAATATTCAGTGCTTCAGATATCCGTTTTAGCCCAATTCTACGTTCTGATAAAATCGTGTCATGAACTGCATCGATAT
Organism: Coccinella septempunctata; assembly: GCF_907165205.1. Lineage (NCBI taxonomy): Eukaryota > Metazoa > Arthropoda > Insecta > Coleoptera > Coccinellidae > Coccinella > Coccinella septempunctata. The sequence goes on from NC_058196.1 coordinate 23,911,256, forward strand.
TTTCGAGTACTGAAACAGAAACTGGCCTTCTCAATTGGTCATCATCTTCAATAGAAAATTTACCTGTTTTGATGCTTGCAGTCCAATTTTTCACGGTCGCATACGAAGGACATTAATCACCAAGGGTATTAAGCATGTCTGCTTTTTTCTATAAGAGTGAAAAACTTTCATGTGGAAGTTGTACAAAATACACCATTAACTTAATTGAAATTCTTGAGAAAATTTGTCAGAAAACTAAAATATACAAAACAATTCTATGAAATTCGAAGTTTGCATTGTTTTTTTATATCGTTTCGTTGAATTCGGGTACGAATCAATACAAAAATTGATTCCAACGGTGACTGAGAGTATATGTAAAAAGTGGACAATTTTTTCAATGAAGGCGGACATAAATTTACATTTCTCATTTTGTGGTCGATACATAACATTTATGCCGCTTTGTGTGGATTCAAATGGTATTTTTGAAGACGGTCTCTCAAAGCTTCGAGATTTCCGTGTAAATGAATGAATTGAATAATAAAAAAAAATCTTTCATGAGCATTATGATCACCCGATTTCTTAATTTTGTATCATGCATACAAACTTCGCGATACCTACCATACTGTGATAATGAACTCACAGAATAAATAAATAAACTCAAACCTCTGAAAATGAACATTTGAGATTGACAATGACACTTGACAGTTTGACTTACAGTTTATGCGTGGTGTTGTATTCAGCGCTTTTACAAGAATGCTATTAACGGACATTTTCTGAAGATCTCCTCCATAAAATCGTCATATGCATTCTGAAGTCAACCTTTCTTAATATGGTACATGCTGCATACAATATGTGTTTTTGTGATATAAATTGATTTCTGGTGAAACAGGAAGAACCCATAGAAACTCATTACGATTCAAAGACAAGATTTCCACCAATTTTTTACTACGATACACCTTAGAATCCATCAGAACTAAACTTCGTGACGTTACTCGAATTCCACGTAAAATAAGGAAGTCATCAATGCTTTCGAAGGTAGAATTAATCTCGAGTTGGATCTTCGTTCGAAAGATGCCCACTTCCCTCTAATTACTGTTGCCATAATTCATATTTTAGGAGCAACTTCTACCAACTGTTTAAGCTTAAGATTCCCCGTTCAGATTCTCTCCCTGACAAATTTACATTAATTCATTTTTCAGTGCCGTGAGATTATGTTGAGTTCGTTGGAAGTTCAGTTTGTTAGGGTGATAATTTATGCGATTACCGAGATAAGGTTAATTTTTTCCCAGATAGAAGTATTTCTTGCTGGAAACTTTTAAATTTTTCCTCGTAGTAGGGAAAGATCGGAGAGATGGATAGATATGACGAAAATCATTCTGGTCTGGAAAAATTAGTACCTCTATAGTACATTCAATTTTATAGAAGCAGATAAATAGATGAGAAATCCCTGTTATCAGTTCATTTAAATGTTAGTTTAGTTTATTTTATTTATTTTCTGAATGAATTCATATTGTTAGAAATTCGTGAATACCTACTAAAACGGACAACATAGCGTTGATTTGAAACCCAGAAATATTTCGACAAGCGTCATAACCTCACATTTCTGTTATACAAACTGTTTTTATAAAAGTGGATATAGTCCATTGACTATTTGACTCATAAAGATATTCAATTTGTAGTTTGGCCCCAAAAATTCAGGACATAACATCATCAGGAATAATCCTAATCCAAGGCCCAAAGAACAATAGTCTGCAAATCGAGTCTCCTTTCAATTATGAGCAGATAAAGCTGGCCATTCATCGCGATAAATTTGCCGCAATTACATGCCTCATGCATATCTCTACAGTGTTTTAGATATAGCGAAAACTCGGAGATAAACCGCTCTATTTGTATGTTCAGGCATATAGCAGGAAAATCCACTCGGACCCTTATCACAACAGCCTTACATCTGCAGTCGGTAAACTCTGGCCCCTCGAGTGCTCCCAGGATGAATAACCAGAGATTAACTATGAAAATCGCATTGAACATTGTGATCTCTGAATATATTATATCGTGACCAATGTACAAATAACCGGCTGTATAACGGTTCAGGTCACGGCTTCCTATCCTTGATCCTATCAATATTAATAAATGTTGGGGATGTATGGGATTTGTAGATGATGGAGGGCTTTCAGGGGAGGTCAGCTCGAGGTCAGATTTCATAAGAAGGGAGGTATTTTCATTGCTGTTGAAACGGGAACCTGTCGATTCACGTGTTCGAAGACTTTTATTCGGAGCTGTCATGAAGGTTTTCACACACATACATCCACAACTCTGGTTAACATCTTACAAGACTCAATAGATTAAATGCTTGTTGACCGATAGAGATTTTTGCCAAAGTTGTGCTACATCTCTCTACATACACCAGCCTAAACCCGCGTCTTCGCTCAAGCAATACTTCAGAGTGAAATAATAATATAATAATATTAGCCAGATGAAGAAAGAATCAACGGAGGAGTTCACCTGAAGATTGAGAAGGATAATTAGAACTGGTCTGGACAACAAGAATCTGATGTAATTAATACCTACGCTTGCTCGGCGCTGAGCTACTCATTCGGTATCATCTCTTGGACCACCACCGATCTAGCCTTACAGAGAAAAATAAGGACGATGCTGACTAATCACAATAAACATCACCCCAAAAGCTCAATAGAACGGACAGAGCTGCCACGACATCTTGGGGGTAGAGGAATTGTTGATTTGTTCAACTGTATGTCCCAGGAAATTGAAGGACTTCGAAAATATTTCCTGAGCAAGGCTGCTTCGTCAGAACTCTATCGAGTAGTTAGTGTTGCTGATAGTTCTACATCGTTAAAGCTACAACAGGACCACTTGGAAACCGTCGAACACTCGACAGAAAGTAAAATGCAGAAACTGATTGGCAAACCTTTGCATGGAAGGCACCAGAACGAGGTCAACTATGATTATCTCGACATATCTGCGTCGAACTACTGGTTGACTTCCGAAAGGTTGTTTCCTGAGACAGAGGGCTTCATGCTCGCCATCCAGGATCAGGTGATTCCAACAAGGAACTACATGAAATATATCGCCAAGGATGCCTCAGTGACAGACGGTGGCTGTCGTTATGGCTGTGCGACACATGAAACTATCCAGCACATCACCGGGGGATGTCAGAAGTTCGCGGGCACGGAGTACAAAAATAGACATGATGCTGTTGCTGAGATTCTTCACCATGAATTGGCACTAAAACACCAACTCTTAGTACGAAAAAGGTTCCTTATTACAATTACCATCCAGATGCTGTATTGGAAAATGAACATCACAAGCTTTACTGGGATCGCACGGTTTTCACTGACCAGAAATAGACCAGATCTCATATTGCTCAATAAGGATAAGGACAGAGCACTATTCATTGACTTTGCAATTCCAAATAGGTAATAATAATCTTCTAGATAGGCACACTGAAAAAATTTCAAAGTACAAAGATCTCGAGGATACAAACCAAGAGACAGTGGAAGCTGAAAGATATCAAGACCATCCCTATTGTCATATCATCTACAGGCCTGATACCGAAGAAACTACTAGAGAACTTGAGGAATCTTCAGTTGGACGAAAATATCTATAGAGTCATGCAGAAGGCGGTACTGCTCGGAACGGCGAGAACTGTACGCAAGTACATGGGGAATGCAGAGGTACACCGTCTGCTCCGACAGGAAGTGCGGGTGGAGAGGAAACCCAACTGACGGCAGGGAGCCGAGAAGCGACCCGGACCCGACCACCACCACGAGCCCGAAAACCTGGAAAGGGCTCCAACAGAGCTTAATCCTATTGATATCTGAGATATCTGGGATAAGTGAATGTTCCTCTGGAGAGGCGTGTGAAAGCCGCAAGGCTAATGTCATGAATCTGTTCGTTGCATCCTTGGTTGTCTTGGGTGCATCCTTTCTGTTGTATGACGAGGATGTTATTCTTTTCACAGTGGTTATGGATATGGTTTGAAATGCACGATGTGATTGATTTATAAAGCTTTGAACAGCATATCTTTGGTCGATATTTGATCTTTAGGTGACAGCTATGTTGTGCCTTGATATTTTTAATATTATTCTGAAGAATTATTATAGTTAGTTACAATTTCCTGGCAGAAGATAACTCTCACCTTCACGCTAGAAACTGTTTTCGAAGAAAATACATTTCAGAGGAAATATAACTTTTCATAAAACTGACAAACCCCTCAGTTATACATGAAAATTTCCAAAATTCATAATAGAAATTGACCTATAGTCAATATTGAAGATGTACATTTCGTGTGTTACTGTTTACTCACTCTGTATAACGTAATTAATTCAGATGTGACAGATGTTGAAGTTACTCGAAATTAGTCTGCTCTTTTCATCAACATAAACATACTTTTACCTACCCCTATTCAGACGAATCCCCGTGCTTCCATTCGAAGCAAACAACTTCGGAAAATATGAATATGTGTCTGAAAATTTCAGCGCTTACTTAATGGCCGAATCTCTTCCCGACTCCTGCCACGCCGAAAAGTTCGCGATATGTTTCTCCAACGCCGAGCGTATGTCGCTTTCCAATACGGGCATTACTCCCAGACATTCCTCAATATATACACTCGACTATTCATGTCATAATTCTGAATGGAAATGCCCGGAATCGTAAAAGCAAACCATCAACTCAACGCAAACACGAAGTGGATATTAATTTTATTTCGAGTCGTCGAGTCAACAAAGCGAAATGAATTTATAGAAGGAGAGCCGTTTCGTTTAAAAAGGTCTCGGCAAGGACTCCGCTGAATAAACTTTTTCGTATACAAAAGTTACTTATCTCGCGCGACCCACGGCGTAGCGTTCCAAGAAGTCGAAAACAAACAGATGATCCGGAATAGACCAAAAAGTATTTAAAAGCATTTTGAGATTAAACAATTAAGATAAAAGATTGTTGGCCCTTCCAGAAGTTTGGACAATAAGCTGATGTGATATAAGAATTAGCCCGGCCCCGGCTGGGGGCATTATTTAGCGGTGACGGGCGACTCCGAGCTTTTCTCCGCGATTAGATTTTCCGTTCCGGGCAGCGGAAAAAATCTGTTTGAGGAATTACTGAACCTCCATTATTCTCAACCCATTGGGATTGTTTTTTCCTATTTCTAATTTACATATTTCAGGAGGAAAGCAACTGGAGATACTACACGTGATAAAAGAAAATTAAAGGATATTCAAGGTCATAGAAATATAGTTTGACAACGGCATATCGCTTCGATGTATCGATAAAAACAGTTTTCTTGCTGTGGCCAATTTTCACCCCATTTTTCGCCGACATAAAATAATAACAGCTAGGAAGGCTCGTCAGATAAAGCAAGGTGGGCTAAGTCTCCTCATACAGCTAAGCCTTGAAACTCATCATGTATAGGGTGTCCCAAATTCGATGTCCAGTGAGAGGATCTAGTATACTAGAAGAGCTAGAGCAAAACAAAAGCCATATTTCCGAGCTATTTTCCAGAGAAATAAAGAATGGCGAAATCGTTGCATTCTAGGGTCCTTCGATCTTGTCCAAAGATGTTTCTTCTTCTTATTCTTCATCATTTCGAAAGCCAGAGGTTTCACCTCTCACGTGAGCCCTTGAGATGCTGATGACCACCTATCCTTCCATCTCTTCGGAGAGCGTTCTGTTTCTGGTAGCTGGCTTGCCATTCCGTGCAATCTTAGCAAGTCTCTCATCGCCGATTCTGGAAACATATTCGTTTCAGTATCTTCTTCTTGCACGTGGCCATCTCTCTGTCTCTTCCTGTGATCTCTCAAGGTATTACCTGTTATGGCTCTAAGGTCCTAATCTCATTAGTACGCATCATCCTCTTTGTCCGAAGATGCGTAGATACAAACCTGGAAAGATGTGACATAATGATGCATTCTGATGTCATCGACTCAAAATTGAGATGGTATCTTCAGTGCGTAGAAAAATGCACCAATAAGAAAGAGTTTCTGGAGAGTGAAGAATCCAGAAGATAATCTTCCAGGAATGGATTATTCTCAAAATTTCCTTCGGGATTTTAAAACTGCATAATCCAAGAAATGTTTGGTTCCAATTAGGAAAAAGTGACGCCTCCTCACTAGGAAGCATATGATCAGAATAGGCTTATCAAAAACTGACGAGTGAAGACTCTGTAGGGAACAGAAGAAAACTTCTTTCCAACTGGTTATAGGATGCTCCACCATTGTAAGCATACGCAAAGAAGTTTAGTTTGTAGTTTATAGATGGTTAAGAGGACTATTGTGCCCCCCACCAAAGCTGCTCTAACAACTGCGCAATGAACTCCAGTATTGGAGAGGGCTCCAAGGATGCATATAATTTTCTTGCACCGACTTGCAATGGCTAGGCATTCTGTAACCAGGTAAACACTCATCAGTTTCTGCTCAAGGAATGTTTTGGACGAAAAATATATATATAAAAGGGATACTCCTTGAAGCAGTCTGAGATATTGGAAAACTCTGGTTTTCTGATTATCTGATGAGGAGCACAATTGACCTTGAGGTCCAAGAAGAATGTAACCCTCTAGTCAAACTATAACCTACCTCTTTTGCTCTTGCTCTTTTAGTTTCCGATACACTCTCACTGGACTTCGAATTTGGTACAACTTGTATACACATTTCTAACCTTATATAAATGAATTAAGAATAGTTTAGAACGCCTCGACTACATATTGAGATAAAAATCTTCCGGGGGTTAGTTCTGGATGGAAAATATAATAGATGAATTAAAGGAAATTGAACATTGCGAAATTATTGTACAAGTATATTGAATTTTGAGGAACAATCTCAGTCAGTTAGATTTTCTCGCCAAAAATAACTCTCCCTCCAAGCTAGTTCTTGCCGAACGATAAAATATACTGCTCAACAATTGATAGGTAGGTATCACTGACCAACAATTTATTTCATTAGTATTCGCTTCAAGATACCATCATCACATTATCAGAGCCTGTTTAGTTGACATTCTTGTTTTTTAGAAGAGAATGGGTGACTGAAGAGCTCCACAGAACAAATTTTCAATTGAAAATTTGTGTTATTCAAGGTTGGTGAAGAGAAAATTGAAAGTCTTGGTGAAGATAGTTCTTGGCTGTTTCCTCACGACGTTATTAAACTGTTCCAGATTGTTAATCGGTCGTTACAAGGCTGTCTAGACATTTCGGTCAAGATATGCTCGATGCAGTTCATGTCTATATTGCTAGCCACCCAGTCGTATTTCCGTTTTTCAACTGGAAATTCATACCAAGAGTGGGATCGATAGAAAGCTCACGAAAAATTTAAAATACCACAATAATATTCTCATGAATTCTGTGTTTTATTATGATAACCATGAAATTAAAAAAAAAAAAGAATACGGTGAAATTTCATTTTTGGCATAATCTTGCCAATGAGCCAACATATGGTATAGGTACGCTCCCATTTGAAAAATATAAAAGTTCGATGAGTTTGCTTCTACAGGGTTAAAGAAAAATATACAATTTTTTTACCATAAAATGAAGGCAATCAAAAAACAATTGACTGGTTTCAGCGTTTTCAGCGTTATTGGTTGACCAAATATTGATTTTATTTTCTACTTATGCCCAACCCTTCATACTGAAGGTCAAGCATTATTCACAAAATAACCTCATTAAAAAATTGCAATACTTTAATTTTTGAATAAACAATAATTTTCCTTTAAGTAGGTATATAGAGAAACTCCAACTCGTCTATGTCCTTTTATCAGTTAGTTCCAATTAAGCAAACAACTCCTGCAGGATAACTTTCCCAACCACGTTTTTCCAATAGGGCAAGAGAAAAACTAGGGACTTCACTAATAAATCAGCCTGCCATTTAATGTAAACATTCGATTTTTCTTCTTCCCAGTAGCCGGGACGTCTTTAAATGGAACAAACCTGAATCGGCACGAACTTGAATCTAGCAATCGCTCAACGGTCGTTCCACTGGATATTTCCACCGAGGAAATCCAATTCCTCGTTACTCAACTCGAATTTTCCCTGTCGGGGACGGTCAGGTAGTGATGAAATGGTTTCTTATTCTTTACCTCGCCAAGTGTACCGTTCGAGTTTCTGGAATAATTGGGTTTGGAATTCGGCGGAATTTTTCGGTTCGGTGCAGTTATTTTTCATTATTGTTATTCGCCACATTTTTCCAGATAAGGAAGATTTTTCTCTGCTCATTGAAGGTCGGCAAAATAAGACGAATTAATCTAGATTCTAGAAGAATTGCATTTCAGTCGAAGATTTTAAGTTCTATAATTCGAAGAACCGCTTTCATGACAAATTTCATGAGAATTTTTGACCTCATATCGAGTGATTTTTTCCAATTAAATTTGGTGAATTTGTCCGACAAGGTGGATATATCAAAAAGGCATATATACCGGGTAGGTTGATCTACTTTTACTATTTCAATGGGTTATGGATTCAAATGGAATGAGCCAATATTCACTGTTAAAAATTAAGAGTACTCTCCCTATGAGGTGGCGGAAAGACGCAGAAAAAAACGTACACAGAATAAAACGACATTTACCTGATAGAAATTTAAAAATTCAGACTCTGATGTGATACTAAACCCAATTTTTTCTCATGTCACACCTTTATAACCTGATTATTATAAATGATGCCTTATAATTTATACAGGGTGAGTCTTTTACTCGCAGAAATTTTTCAACGATAGATTCTTGAGGTGTAGAGAAACACTTTCTCCGATTCGGCCCTGATAAACAGATATAGCCTTTTTAAGCTATAATGAGCAGTGCCACCTTTGAAAAAAACAAAATTTCCCCTGAATGTATAGCTAAATCTGTGACACTACACTTCTGTGGATCTTTTGAACAGAGTTGTATTCAGTCAAAGTACCCCATTTTACATTTCACGAATACTTTTCAATTTTTAAACATCAAATTATTCTAAAACAGCGAATTATATACGAGAAAATTTGACGAATACTTTCATTTCACGAAACATTCAAATATTCACTAGATAGCTTCCAAATTAGTTTCAACAATTGGGTTCTTTCAATTTTTGGCATTTTTATGGTAAGTAATGGTCATACTGGGAAAACTGGAAGACGTGGGTGATATCTAGTGTTTGAAATAGATTCATCAAATAAATGAAAAACTATATTCCGACATTCATTTCATTCGATAAAACATTTTGCGAGATAGAACTGAAAATAATTATTAATAAAAAGTTTTTCAAGAGCCTGTATCTTCTGAACCGAGCCGACTCAGAAAAATGGTGAAGGGAAAAGTGTTTCTTCTGACCTCAACAATCTACTGTTAAAATATTTGTACGAGTCAAACACTCACCTTGTATTTCGCTTTCAAACTGACGTAAAAATTAAAACTGGCAAAATAACCATTGTCAACTGTTTTTTTTTTTTGAAAGGATGTATTTTTGGTTTCACATTTTAAGGTAACACGTATTACATTCTTGTGCCTATTCCACCATCAACAACCAGCATTAAGCCAAGAATATATCGAGCATTTCATCTTCCATATGGAATATAGGAATGCGAACTGATGCTCCTTTATCTACTGAGGGACGAAAGTGATTTGAAGTTGTAAAAAAGTGTTTACCTTGTTCCTCCAAGTAGTGAAATGCTTCAATTCTTTGTCTCTTGATGTCAGCAGTAGATCTGTCCAGTTCAGTGTTACAATATTCACCATCTATCTACGAAAATTTCGGTTTAGCCCATTTTCATCAGTGTTTTCAGTTTGGTCATCTTTTTTTCCGAACTTGTGTAACTGCGCACTAGCAACACATAGGTTTGTTCATAAAGGAGATAACAACGGTTGTGAACTGTACAGAGCAAGCGCAATTGCATTATGAGATAGGGAAAATCCATCTGCGTTTGCTCTGTACAGTTCACAACCGTTGTGATCTACTCTACGAACAAGCCTAATGGCATCTGCCTTTCGGTAGTGAAGTGATGGTCAAAATATAGAGGAACGTAACATTCAGTGATTGTATAAACTTACTAACAATCAATTTTTCCTGTAACATTATGCACAATAGTTATTTTCCTATCAAGTGCGGAAAGTGATACTTGCCCGCACGAAACTGCCGATGCCTGTAGACGCTTGTAGAAAAATATTTTTTCTGACAAGTTTATTTTACTGACAGGCATTCTGTGACTAGTAAAAAAAACGCTGTGAGAAATTGATGGAAATTTCAACGTTCTTTCATTTCATAAATGAAAAAACATTCAAAGTATTTACTCGTTTTTATTCATTTGGAACCACAACTTTTGCTTCCACGAGGTGTAAATCTAAAAACTTCCCAACGGATGCAATTTTGATGTGACCAGTCAGAAATGAGAGGCTTTCTTAGAATACTAGATTCCTTATAGCTGTTTGTAGACATCTCAGAACTGCAATTCCTTCCAGAATCACCACGACGATCTGTCGAAGCGAATAAGGATTTTCGTGCCCCTAAATCCTCTCTTCATGTTTCCTCTCGCATCATTTGCTAGAATTTCAACTTGAATTGGCCTTATGTTGCATCGCATTGATATATTTGTCAGTTTACTCTCAATAACCGCTATACAGGATAGCTCGAGGTAAATTTTCTGTACCTTTATTTTTCCGCTTCACTCTGCGTTCAACTGTTTTTTCTTCCGATTCACAGAGCTAGCACGTCTTCCACCTACAGACTTACAAATGCAGTGAACAAGCACAAAAAAATAAACTAAAAATATTAAATGAGCATTCAGTCTCATTAATGGGTTATTTAACCACTACAAGTATTTCGCTATCAGAAAAGCATCTTCAGGTAGATGAAGATTAAATAAATTATTCGATACTTCAACAAGCAATATTTTCTACTTCTACTAAACTAAAGGGGGATTGATTGTTTTCAGAGAAAGATTTTCGGTTTTCTCATGGCCCTCAATACTACAATAATGCCCGAGAGACCCATACTAGAGCCATTTTATTGCCTCCAGCAAGATGCTTCAATGAAACGCCCTTTAAAATCTACAGGTTGCTTTTTGCCCCAGCATAAACTGACTGTCCGTTAAGACTTGTATTCGCACGCCTTGAAGATTCTTTTCGAGAATCTCTCGATCACGAGTATTGACAGCTGAAGTCTCTTGTTCAAGGACATTTTCCTTCACACCTGAGTGCCAGCGCCGGCTTCAGATTTTGATCCATCATGTGGGATAAACATCAAATGTCAGACCTACTTTTACTTCGACCCCTCCATATTGTCATTTCACACCCCTCCTATCGGAGAATTATTTTGCTTCCCTCCAGTAGGATATTCGTACAATAGAGATGAAAACTCAAATAAGTTGGATGAGAATCGACGATATACCACACTTTCAATTCGAATCGGTATACCCTGGTGGAAGAAGAAGTGTTATAAAAGTGATTAAAATTAATAGGTTCGAGATAAAAAGATATTTGTCAGGGTAGGAAAGAAAGCATTTTATTATTGTTTTCCAAGACCGTCACAGAAAGCCAAAAGACGACGACGGCGTTACGAACAACCAAAAGCGGAACAAAAGAGGACAGGAAGAAACATGTGTTCTATTCCAGACAGACAATGATAGGGCGTTACCACGAGACGACAGTTCATAAAAATGCTTTCACCATACATGATTAGAGTTCGTATCTACCGCAGTAAGAAGACAACGACGCAGCCTCTTTTCATTCCTAGCCGACTGGATCTTTGTTGCAATGTCATATCTTCATAAACGTCCGAAAAGAGTGATTTATCATTGCCAGTGCGGATTTTTGCGACACCGAGTTGACGAGAGAGATATTGTTGTTAAATTGACGCCAGCATTATATAGCCATAAAATGTGCCATTGCGATCGATCATTTCCATAGTCTGACAACGGGCTTTATACATTAGAGTGCCCTCCTGGGAAAAGGCGCCATCGATGCAATCGTTTATCATCTCAATGAAGTTAATACTGGCTGGTTACAAAAACGGGGCTGTATTTTTCGCTCCGGAGGATCCAGTTCCGTCAGGCGTATCCTGGAAGAATTGAATGTCTTAAATTCGAAAGCAATCCATAAAAATTCCGAGGGAAATTAGATGGAACCGTGGTCTAAGAACTTGTTTTCACAAGCGTCATAATATCTTCCAGAATTATCTTATTCCGATGTGACAAATTAGTATTTGTAATTTGATATTTCGAATATTTTTCATGAAATGCTTGTTTTACTGCCATTAGGGCTGTTAAAAAGGTTTTTAGAATCTCCAACCGCAAACTGAAGGCACGCTGAATTGAATGGGCTTAATAGTTGGGGAGCCCAAGAGGGAAATTCAGGATTTACCCGAGCGTGTCAGATGAATATAAAGGGAGATAACTTGGACCCTGTAGAATACCTCTACCAAAAATAAGACCTGCATATAGGGGGAATTGTCTGTGAAAGCTTGTCAAAATAGTAACAAATAAAACGATCATTGTGCATACTCGAGCGTGTCAGATTAAGATATAGGTGGTTAATTACATGTTGAACAGTATATATTCTCTTAATCTGACAATTAAAGCGTGACGAAAATGTGTGGGAGGGTGCCAAACTTGCCAAAAAAAACGTCACGTGTACATTCTCGAGCGCGGTGGCTTTTTTCTTAATTTGAAGCTAATGATTCAAGAATAACGGAAAAAATATGATCTGACAGTTTCAGTAAGCGGAAATAATAAAAATTGGCCTTAGAGGTCAGAAAATCAGTTTTTTTGAATTATCTCGTCTCCTAGGCTTCAAATTGTTTTTGCATTCATCATAAAAGTTGTAAAGCATAAAATTTTCTACAAATTTTGTGCGAAGCAATTTTTTCTACGTTTGAACGTTTTTAAGATATATGGCGATCAATGTACATTAGACTGGGTTTCTACCTTGATCTTGGCCTTTCGCATGTGTGGCTAAGCTCCTCGCCTTCATCACCCTCTAGCTCGAAAGCGGTTAAGGGTATGAAAAATTGCTTCAGACAAAAATTGTATAGAATGTTATTATCTTAAGCTCTTATAATGAATACAGAAATGATTAGAGGTACAGAAAGGGATATATTTAAAAAATATTCCTTTTTATCATCTTCAAACTGTCAGATTAAGAAAACACCCTCTGATTAACGTCAGATTAATGGATCAACACGTCTCCAACACCGAGATTAACAATCTGCCTGAAAATCTGACACGCTCGAGTTACGATTTTGTTTGCATATTCGAAAGACCGCTGTGACCTTGCATCAGGTCCGAATTGTCAGTCTCTTGGGGTCCAATTAACATATCTTTCAAAAATCTGACACGCTCGAAAAAAATTTAGTTTTAAGCATTTTCAACTCGTCCATACGACCAGCCCCACCACGCATACTGTCAGATTAAAATGAATTCATTATCAGAGACACGTAAGGCAAATACAGAATCCTAATCTGACACGCCTGAATATGTACACTTAACGATTTTTTTTACATCTTTGAAAACCTGCACTCCCTACCTCTGAATGTGAATACTCCATAGAACTTTCTTTTTTCCACCATCTAATCTTCGAAATCCACTAGGTCTTCACGACGCTCGAGTAGATCCCGATTTATCATCGTCGGCTGCCCAACTATAAGGATAAACTAAAGGAACCAAAATCAAGTACCAAAACTAAAGCAAGATTAGTAGTAATGAGTTACAGTTAAGTATAGAAAGGCAACGACATTTTTGAAACTATCACTATCAAAGGAAACATACATTACACTTGCAAGATTATTTTCTCAATAAACATTCTTTTCTGTAGCGACATTCATATTGTAGAGTGATGAAACCACATATGGCTTTGAAAATTTGCATAATATTGAAGGATGCTCCTCATCAACAAAATTTTCTGAAAACTATCTGAATATGTATTGAATTTATGTTGCCGATATTTGCTGCAAATCCATAGTGGAACTAAAAACAGATTATATAATTGTCACAATGATGAGTTTTCAAACCACGACAGGTGTTTCGCTATCACGAAGCATCTTCAGGTAGGTTAAGGTAAACCTCATCTTTTCGGCTATTACAAGTATGTATAAAAAGAGAGGAATTCGATTGGAAGAATGCATCTTTTTTTAAATTTTACATATTTTTATTAGCACAAAAGCCTTATTTCTTCTCTATCGCAATGCGTTCTTATTAGTGAATCTAAAAATCCAAACACCTGATGTTAAAACTCGAAATCGTTTTTGAATTTTGCTTGAAGAATCGTCGAAACCGAGGATGAGTGCTAATCCAGCAATATTCTTCGAATGTTAGGTATGTTTCTCTCGGTTTCGTTAGCAGCATTGCTTGAAAATGATTAATTGTAGCACAGTGGGAAATGACATGAAATTCCTCGTAGAATTCGTCTAACGATTGTATCGAGAGGTCTGATGGTGCTTCCACACAATAACCACGCAATAAATAGGCTTCCCAAGCCCCTAGAACAATCCTAATCATTCTTCAATGTCGCACGGTGCATGTTCACCTGCCGTGGGTATTCAGTATATTATGCAATGCTGGAACTCCTCTCCCGCGAGTTTTACAGACATAAGAGTGGAGTAAATGAAATTCAATTTAAAATCGATCCATTCCATCCATTTTGAAATAATTGAAAGATTCGACACGTGATGGATACCAATACCGATTTACATCCCTAAAACTTACCTAAGCTGCTTAAATCACTGCTGACTAAATGTACCTTCCACTTCTGTGACAGCAATCGGCCGGTCATAGAATAATTTATCAGACATGAAATGTCGTTAATGTCCAAACCAATGACCAATTTCTATTTTTTATGCTGCAAAAATGCCGAAATGAGTGCTTGACAGAAATAAAAAAGAAGATTCCAGGAACTTCTGCTATTCCCTAACAAACACAACATACAGCAACTGAATGCAGCTTAGAAATTGCTGTACCTACTGAAAAAGTTCTGTAGTATTATAATACTGCATTTTGAAATTTTGAAACAGTTACTGTACAGTTTCGGTATTGGTTATTCTGCATTCGAAAAAAGGGGTGATTGATATACAGTTATTGTACAGTTTTTGGACTGATAATTCTGCATTTAAAGAATACAGATTTCTGTATCGATAAATCTCCAGACAAAAAATGCATTAATTGATATACAGTCACTGTGAATTTTCTGTATTGCTAATTCAGCAATGCACAAACCAACATATAATGTTTTCAGAGGTTTCTTTGAAAGTTTCGCTGCTTTGGCAATGAATGAATAGGCGGTTAAATAGATTCGTCCAAATTTGTGTAAAAAGTATTTGATGGAAAAGAAACGGTCACAAAATTCCCGAATATCCTTCATTTCTGTGAACCAGTAAATTTGCTTTCCGAAGCTACACTGCAGTATTCGAGATTCAGGTATGCACACCTCTCCAATTGAGACATAATATCGTAGAAAGAAGAATGCATATTTCATTCCACATCGACTCATTTCCATAAATATGAAATAAAGGAGCAAGCACTGCTTTTAATATCCGAAGAAATTCATGGCGGCCATTAGTCTGTTAAACAACCAGGACAGCCACCAGAAACCATCAAAAACTTTTCAGTTGGCAGCAGACAATCTTCCAGATATAAAACTCACCTCAACGACCTCAGAATAAACCACGGCCAATTTATTCTGCATCTTCACCCAGTTTTCTGACCGATGCTCTGTGAAGCGTAATGCGAATAACAAACTAAGTCAGCAGGAAGGATGGAGCGACTTCCAACTTATTTCATTTTATTGCCGTTTCTGCTTCTCGGCAGAATATTTCGACCGCTAAAGAGAATAATTTACTGGTATTGTTATTGATAATGCTTTTGTCGCCAGTTGCTGGGAATAAATTCGGAGTCAAATTACCTAGACAAACATCAGCAGCGAAGTTCCATATAAAACTGGCTGGCGTAGTTCAGAGGAGACATTAATAAATAATTCAGCGTTGAAAGGAAAACATATTGCGAAAGTTTAAATTTCCACAGTTTTCCCTTCGGCATTCAGTCGAATAGAAGAATCGAAATATATAGAATGTTATCTATCGCGTCAGGGTGAATTTATTATAACGGCTAGTCTGGAAAGTTTTATGACAGGATGGTGAATCGAGGGGGATTGTTAGTTGCGAGAGTGTCATGCTGGATAATGTCTTCTATTAGTGTTCGGTTTATCGATAAGGAATATATCTGAAAATCGCAGTTAATTCGATAACCAGAAAAGATATAAAGCTCTGTGAACATGGCAAGTTGAAATCGTCTGTCCCTTTGTATAGGTCCATTTTTTTATTTGTTGATACATCATTATCAACAGATATGGAGAAATAATTGTTTTCCCCTGATATTTTTTGAGCAGCACCCCCAAATTAGGATAAGTATTCTTCATATAGTCTACCTATAGAACATGAAAAAAAATACTGCTCAAAAGTTGAAGTGGATATTCGAGGAAAACTCACTTTTTAGACTTGAATAAAATCTACAGTAACGCTGTAAATAGCATGTGGAGAAGAGTATGTCTGCATATTACACATACATATAGACAAAATATGGTCCTCATTTCTCGTAATGGTCTAATTCAGGGGTTCCCAACGTTTTCTTGGTCAGACCCCTCTTTTTATTCTTGTTAGTAGGGACCAGCTGTAATAAACCTGTAGTAAATCTGAAAATTTTATGGAGCTCGATGCAGCCGCTCGGTCTTGACGATTATTCACTTGATTCCATCTTTTTGTAAATTTTTCGATAGTCACCTTTCGAGTCAATTATTTCTCAAAAACGATAAGCTGTAGATGAAAATGTGATACATATTCTGAAAGAGCAACTGTTCTAGTAATAAATATGAAAAGGCATTTATTTCAATGAGCTCACAGATCATATTTTCATCATCAATGCAACCATGATAGTGGTAAGGTATCCTGATTTTATCGGACAATTTACTATGGTGTCCTCTGTGGCAGCAATCTGTCGTTTTATAATGGTCGACGGTAAAGCTAGTTCCACCTCGGGCTACACTTGTCAGTGACATCATAGAAATGCATTGTATTGACTGAAAGGATTGACCCGCTGCCTCTCCTCATCAGAATTGTATTAAGCATGAGTGGTCCGCCATTTCACAGCAATATTACACCGTCTATCTGACCCGCCACAGACATTACCAACGTTTGCCAATGCTTTGACGAACATTTGACAAAACATTCCTCAAACTTTCATTGATAATCTACACTGCGCAAAAAAATTAACGCACATTATGGAAATCTCAAATTTATTCTACAACTGAAGGTGTTCTCAATGAAAATTATTTTTATCAGAATTATGCATGCATATGTTATCCACTTTCAACGGTTTTCTTCAATACAGATGTTTTTTCCCAGCAGGAATAAAAAAGATGATATTATCAGATTTTGAATGTATTGCCTCCATTCTAAAATCAGTTGTTATGGATCAATTCTAGTGATCAATAGTTTTTCTTTCGTTTGATTTTCTACACTCGATCGCTATGTAACGCGAAACACGCAATTTGACCCAAGAGGAATGTGCCCAAGCGGTAGTTTTGCGAGACGAAGGGTGGACATACACAAGAATTGCAGAAAGGTTTGGAGTTTCCCAAACAAGTGTGTCCAGAATGTTGCAGCGATTCAGGGAGACAGGTACGAATGTCCGAAGACCAGGACAGGGTAGACCACGGGTAACAACTGCCATTCAAGAACGTTACTTGAGAGTTTCTTCGTTGAGACAACGGTTTGCAACCGCTCGCCTCCTTCAAATTCAGCTTGAGCAAACTCATGAGGTGCAAATTAGCACTCAGACAATAAGAAATCGCCTCAGAGAATATGATTTAAGGCCTCGTGTCGCGGCAAGATGCCCAGCTCTCACCACAGCCCATCGAAGGGCGTGTTTGGATTTTGCGAGAGAGCATATCCATTGGGAAGAGGCCGATTGGGAAAGAGTTCTCTTCACAGATGAGTCTAGATTCTGCCTCTACCATTGTGATCGACGTTCCCTTGTATACAGACGTCCACATGAAAGATATGCTCAGTGCAATTACCTGAATACTACTGGTTTCGGGGGAGGATCGATTATGGTATGGGGTGGAATATCTCTGACTGCTCGCACAGACCTAGTGGTCGTTGATAATGGAGCTATGAATGCTGATAAGTATATAAGGAATATTCTTGAAGAGCATGTAGTGCCATTTGCCCCATACATTGGTGAAAATTTCATTTTTATGGACGATAATGCCAGACCCCATCGTGCGCGCATCGTTCATGAGTACCTTGAAGAGGTTGAAGTCTCTCGAATGGAATGGCCAGCAAGAAGTCCAGATCTCAATCCGATTGAGCAGGTTTGGGACAACCTCAATAGAAGGCTGAGAAGTTCAGAAAATCATCCAGTTACACTTAATGACTTAGGAATCCAACTCGGAGAAATCTGGGAAGGATTAGATCAGAACATTTTAAGATCACTCATTTTGAGTATGAACCGTCGTTGCCGAGCTGTAATTAACGCAAGGGGTGGAAATACCAAGTATTAAATCACTTATCAGCATTTCAGTATTTTGAAAATTGTTCATTTCTCTTCTTTCACATAAGATTCGGTGAAATCCTGAATTTTTCTTCCATTTAATGTGTCTTGTTTCGTTCAAAACCTTCCCGAGAGAACATAAAAAATAAGTTATAAAGTCAATGTAGAGTTAACTTTCATTAAACTTGAGATTTTCAGAATGTGCGTTAATTTTTTGCGCAGTGTACTTCACACAGTGACGAATAGAAAATGCACTACGAAGGGATAGAGGAGGCCCCACCTTAATTACAAGGTATTTGTCAGCCTGCAAATTTCAAGGTATTTGTAACAGAAGGAAACTTTTGCAAGCCTGCATACTTGACCAGGTAGAAATATTATTGTGTTTCTTTACCATGCTCCCGCTCTAAAGCAGTCTTGCTTACTGTTGCCATTTGAAGCAGGAAGGTCTAATAAAACTTCTTTCCTGGCTTGAAAAAAAAACGTTTTTTTTTGGTAAAAATTATTTTTGACATCGAAAAATAATCTTCACATTTTATCGTTAAATTCATCCAGCTATAGATAATTTTATTGGATTGTTATCGGAAAGATTCTTAGATTATCAGGATATACTGGATGAGTACTTCCAATTAGAAACTTTGAACTACAAAACGTTACATCATATTACAATATATTTTTGTACGAAAAAATACGAGTATCATTAGAATTTATTAGTTTTTCGACGATCTTTCCGAAAATATTGGTCACTCCCATGACTCATTCCCATTCGATAGATCCATATCCAGATTGAATCAATCTGCATGTTGACGGAAGAGATGATGCAAGCTCAAACATGAGAACTTAATCAACAATTCCGTAAAAGCGAGTGTTTAACCATCGAGAAACTGCTCACTTCAGCCGTGAATTAATGAGCAAGTCCAGATTCGCCGTTCATCAATTTGCAACAGTCTCAACAAACAATATAACGGTTAGATGATCAAATAGCGGACAAAGCGTCATCGAAATTGGCGCGGTATTCCCATTAATAGTCTAATTTATGTCAAAACACGATCGCTATCCCAGCGGCGGGAAAATGATCTTCTGTGGTCGTTATGGGTGGCGCAGAAGGCGGACGATATGCAAGGGTGCGATATTTGCTCAACGTTCTCTGAATAGCTGGTGGTGAGGAAGAGTAAAGTTACGCAATTCCCGACGAGGATGCTCACTTCGAATCTGATGAATTTTTGAGCCCCTACCACCCCGAAATTCAAATTATTTGAATGGGATGAAATATACGGTCCCTCCATCACTTATTCCCACCATAGTCTGACGACAAAATACAAGGATATATTCAGAAATTCTTAGCCTACTATAGAACCAAACAAAATTACAATGTCAAAATATTTTATTACTCAACATATTCTCCTTTCAAATGAATACATTTATTACAGCGAACCTGCAACGTCTCTAGACCTTTCAAAAAAATGTTTCTTCTTGCTCTGCAAACCACGAATTTTTTGCATGGCAACATGAGATTTGTGTGCAGGGGCGTTGTCCTGCAAAAACAAAATACCTTTGAATAGCTTTCCTCGTCTTTTCTCCTTAATTTTTTCCCGTAGAGTCAGTAATGTCGAATAGTAATCTCCAGTTATTGTTCTACCCTTATCCAATAAATCAATTATGATTCCTCTATGGCAATCCCAAAAAAACCGAAGCAAGATTTTTTCCAGCAGATTTTTGGACACGAAACTTCTTAGTTCTTCAAGAACCAGAGTGTCGCCATTCCATCGATTGTTGCTTTGTTTCTAGATCGTAGAGATGTACCCAAGTCTCATCCATAGTAACAAGTCGGTTTAAGATGTCTACATCGTTTTCAAATCGAGCACAGATCGAACGAGGTGCTTTTACCCTTGCACGCTTTTGGTCACATTCAAACATTTGGAGATCCATTCTTGAACAATTTTTCTCATGTCCAAATTGACGTGAACTATATGATGAAGGCGTTCGTATGAAATATTCGTTGCTTCAGATATCCGTCTTAGCCCAATTCGACGGTCTGATAAAATCATGTAGGTTCACAAGGCTCTCAGAAAAACATGGTCGATGACACACTATCAGACTTTGCCTAGAGGAAATTTAGAGTATTGAGCATGTCACCTGCGAGTTTCTGTGGCAGATAGATAAGATTTGTAACCTTGTGTGGGCTAACGGTGTCCCTTTCCTTCAAGATAGACTGGATTGTTCTTATACCTCATTGAACTCGACAGATCTGACTACCTGACAACAACTTTCAACACTGTGTTCTCCGTGAGGATATTTTCATGAAACATTAGAAGATCAATCGTCATAGCCTATCGTTTCCTAATCATAGATGAATTTGCGTAATAGTCAAATGATAATTTCACATAAGAGTGTTTTCTGTACTATTCAATATTGACGATTATAAAAATTTACTATTTGATCATATATGACTAAGGGCGATTCTGGTGTGAAAGGGCCCTAACCACAATCTTCTTCAAATTCTCCTCTGCTAGATCCCGGTATCATTTTGAACAATGGGAAAGCAGGATCTTCCTTTCATCTCGTATTATTTATGGATAAGGGAAACATTTAAAGGAACATTAGTCGCTCTGCGATGCAGCGGAATTTTTATGGGTGGCGATAATTCATAAATTCTGGAGGTTTTTCCAAGTTGAAACTATGTTTCTGTTTATCTGCTGCATCATTACTCAGCGCTGAAATATGATCAAAATATTTATACTTCTTTTTGACCGTATGGCTCCCCGAGTAACCAATTTACATACTGCGGGAAGTTTTTCATTCGGTTGGGAGCACAGATAAATATGAACGTTATTGTGCTTCCAGCGTTAATGTCGAAAAAAATACAGATTATACAATATTATTCGACCTTTGACGAAGATGAGTCTTCTGACCCTAAAGAGTCTTTAACTTGATTGGTGTGATTATTTGGATAGCTTAATTCCTACCAACGATTCAGTAGAGGATTTACTTTGAAATGTATCAAAAAATTGTGGGTTTAGGTTTCCAGGGGTGGAATAGCTTATTATATCCATTTTTCTAGGCAGAATGGAAAAAATTGCGAGAAAGAAATTGTATCTTTTGAACTCAAGTATCTTCGGTTGAAATATGTACAGGATGTATTTGAAGGTGAGGGTGGTTTTTCAACAGAAGGTAGAACGGGTCAAAATGAAGCGTTTCAGCGAAAAGCACCTGTACAAAATTCTCAAAATGACAAAGTTGAAAAAAAATTTGACAATGATCACTGAAATAGATCCTAACACGACCCTAGATCGTTTGTTAGCTGAATTATTGCAAAGCAGTGGGAAAAAGCTCATCTTCTGATTCGACCATGTGGTTTCGTTCAGGATATTGGCTCGTTCGATATTTACATGGTAATGAAAATGGTAACTTAGGATTGCCGAATTGTTTTCATTATTTTTCAGTAACTAACACGATTTTACGAAATGGCTCATTTCGATATCAACTGACGGAAGAGACTTAGGACACAAGTGTAAAAAATAGAATAATACTTCGAAATCTCAACAATAAAATTCGTGGGAATAATTCAGGATGATTTTCACAATGGGCATCACAGTCTTCTTGTTCGAACATTCCAACAATTGTCGTAAAAATGTGATGAAATGGGGAAACATCATAGTACTTTTTCAACTGCCTCGATTTTCTTAATTTTTTTTCAACCTAAATTGCACGATACAACAATTATGATTCTCTCAAAAGTAACCTGATGCATCTAATCCGATGAACTTGGTACTGAACCATTCATTGTCCAGCCATATGTTTATGTTTTGTTTCGTTTTTGCGATGCCGAAGTCACCTTCCACAGTCCCTACTTGAAATTCAAAGAAAGAATTTTTTTTGTCTGCTTAAAAATGAAGCTTCATACTCATACACAGAGCGTTCTCCGAAGACTGGCAAAAATACAGGAGGTGATGAGTTGTACGAAAACAGAAAAGATATATCTATATCAAAAAATAATTGTATTAGTCCATTGGCATATTTTTTGACAGACACTCCAATGCCTTATGAAATTAGTTTTTCAGCTGCGAATTTGTATCTTGTGGGAAGAATTTATAGGCACATGGTGAAAGACAACAGATAACGAATTATCTCTTGTATTCTCAACATCCTGCATTATACGTTCATCTGGGGAAGTAGTCAATCATTTTTGATGTGAGGACTTAAATGGAGAGGAAAGGACTTCAAACACTAAGCTCAGAAATTGAGGCACTCAAATCGGTGATATTAACAAGGAGAAATGAAAGGCGGAATAATAATAATCCATTTTATTCAAAATGGGTCGAAAATATCTTGTCAAATTCATTAAAACCAGCTATTCAGTTCGTCGTCAACTGCAAAAAAAAGATGTAGGTAGTTTCAAACTGTGGTTGTTTCCTCATACACTTTTCTCATCCTCTACTCACCCTTTGCTTTATGACTTGTTGAGGGTGAATCATCAGGTGAAGTCCCAGTTGTAGGTGTAGGGCCCTCTGTTGTAGGGGCCTCTGTTGTAGGGGCCTCTGTTGTGGCCTCTGTTGTAGGTGGTTCAGATGTTGGAACAGAACTGGCTTTCGTTGTCGTAGTTGTTGATTGAGCTGAAATAGTCGAACAAGATTACTTTTTAGTGTATTTGAATATTTCAGTTGCTGTATGTTTTATACATTCGTCTTTATAATATTCGCTCAATTCTCGAATTAATACTGATAATCCTTATCTCGATTTTCCAACATTTTCACTATCAAATTTGATTCAGTATGGTAGAAGTGACTGGTTTCATTTTCAAGGTCGGGTACTTACAGGTAGAACCAGTAGGTGGAGGAACAGTAGTGGTAGAACCAGTTGGTGGAGAAATAGTAGTTGAGTTCGATGGAGGAGTATCTATGAAAAATATCTTGAAATTGCATTCAATTGTTGGGCTATATCATTACATACCGCATTGTTTTCCACTAAGTGCCAATAATATCATGAAAACCATCAGAAGAATACCGAGTATTACGCTAAGGAGTATAAGTTTCTTCTCCAAACCTGTGAGGGAACCCCATGATGAACTGAAAATTCGAAAACGAAATACATAAATAATGAAAACGGTTGAACCTTGTCAAACGTTTTACTTGGCATAATGAGAGATTCCAATTAATGAAAATACAGAATCATTCTTCTGCGAACACTCTTGTTTTGAATTATTGTTATGGATAAGTATTATAGGAGATTCATTAGTTAAAAAGTAATTTTGGATGATTTAATACATCCTTTTATCTACGTGTTTCAAAATCCAGGCAAGTATCAGAGACATTTTTCGATGAACGAATGAAGGAATAGATATATTGAGAGATCACTTTAGCCAATTGTCAGCCTTGAAATTGAGTGGAAAGAAGCTAGAAACTGGGAGCACCCATTTTTTTCATTTTCATCTAAGCAGTTCAGAATCCCCGTAAACGATATACCTTGCAGAATCGCTATCGATTCTTATGTATTCAGGCATTTTCAGACACAACACTATACACTGACAGTGGTCGTGACTGTATTACTTTTTCGAATTGCGAATTTTATACGCGTTCCTTATCGATTTCATCTTATCGCTATCGATATAATAGCAAATTGGAAACGTAAACATCTAGGAATTGCAATTCAAGTAGTGTCTGGGTAATATAAGTCAGATAGGAAATCGAATATGTTCAGATTGCTATGATATTCGGTTTTTAGCTATTCGGAAAATATTTTTAGGGGTTTCTGAAAAATTAGGTACCGAGCTTTCGGTTACCCAGAAGGTGTAGATATTTTAACTTAATCATATCAAATTAGACGATTCCGCTTATTGAAAAACTCACTTCTAAATTTTCAATAAAAGGGAATCTTATAATGAATAATTTATCCTTTGCCATTTGTGTTCTCCTCTTACTGGTATTTCAGAACGAGCTCAGAATACCATAACGAGATTTATTTCAAGATTGAAGACACGATCTTACTTCATTCATAGTTATACATGGTGAGTCTTTGAATGGGTAATTCTCCTCATTTTGGGTTATCACTGCATATGCACTAGATATGCAAGTTTAAACTGAATAAGTATGAGTTTAATTCATGATTTTTTCAAATTCACCGCGGAAACTATTCAAAATCATCCTTCAAATATAGGGCTTTAAAATTTAAATCGCTTTGTGCGGAGTTTAAGCTTTGGCAACAGCGCATACAAGACAATGAAAAGAACAATGTCCGATCAGCTTGTTTATAAAATAACAGCTGTTGATCTACAGGCGCGACCGCGTACTTACTGGCGAGCTTCAACTGCAACCGGTCATAAAAATCCCATAAAATTTTACGACCTTCCTTGTTCGTCGCAGACTTCATAGACAGCCATCTTTGTCTATCTCATCAAGATAATGCATTTGTTGTCGTTTATTATCAAGGCATATTTCAGTCGATGTTGCCCGCTTGTACAATTCTCACAAAACGCTTTAAAGTTTAAATACCCATTTTTATTTTTCATTTTTAAGTGCTTGAAATTTTGTTTTTTTAGGAAACGTTTGAAATGGTTATTTCAAAATGTGACGTTTCGAAGATATTTAATAAAAAATACATAATTTTCGTCAGAAGGAGTATTCCCTATTGTGCATATATTTCAAAAGATTTCTGTCAAAAGTCAAAACAAAAAAGTTTTTTTTTTCATAAACTTTTTAGGGTTTTCATTCCCAATCTCTGAAACAAAATCAATTAAAAATGAAATCAACGATTTGCTCCTGCGTAAATTCTTGCACTAATTTGTCAGGAGCAAATTAACTAGAAAAAATTGTTGCCTGACAATGAACTCAAAATAAATAACGTTGAAATTATAATTCTTTGTAACGTTTCGGAGTCTATATCAGACTCCTTCATCAGACGAAAAAATCTACTTTTGAAAATCTTCTGAATTGTCGCTTTTTGTCTGACATTAATTGTCAACACACAGAAACAGAGACTGCACAGAAGATTTTCAAAAGTAGATTTTTTCGTCTGATGAAGGAGTCTGATATAGACTCCGAAACGTTACAAAGAATTATAATTTCAACGTTATTTATTTTGAGTTCATTGTCAGGCAACAATTTTTTCTAGTTAATTTGCTCCTGACAAATTAGTGCAAGAATTTACGCAGGAGCAAATCGTTGATTTCATTTTTAATTGATTTTGTTTCAGAGATTGGGAGTGAAAACCCTAAAAAGTTTATGAAGAGATGCAAAATCCTCCCAAAATAAATTTCAATCGATATCCAAAAAAGTTTTTCTCTTTGTCATGCTTTAATTCGACTCAGTTGTGAGGATGAAGGCTACTGAATATCCTAAAAAAAATGGTATTTTTAGTTACATCTCACAAACGATTTTCTCGAATGGAATGATATTCTAAATGTAGTTTTTCAATAATGTGGTGAATCTCATCCGAATATAAAATTCTATTCACATCTTCCAGTTTCTTTATTATGAATTATGACAATGACATAACATGAATTCAAAGAACCCAACTCTTAAAAATAAGTTGAATTTCTAAGGTTCTAATGGCATGTTTATTGCTTGCAAAACTTTAGTTTCAGGTTTGCAGGCTTGGCATAGCCCATTACGAAAACTGAAAATGGCTATTTCTTTTTATGGAAGCTGAATTGGGAAAATTCTGAAAGAAAAAGTGACGATTTTTCATACAAAAGTTTAACTAACCTGCTCCTAGAAGAGCTGGAACTTGAACTCGAAGAAGAACAAGAACTCGATCTGCACATTTCGAAAAAACTAGAATTGGCATTCACTATACACCACGTTTTATTCAAATAAACTCATTATCATATCGATCCAACTTTTATATCCTTATACCATCAGATTATCACATTTTTTCAGCAATATTAGTAGGTCAGAAATGAAAATCAATCATCTGTATTAAACTTCCCTATCGAAATCAATTCTAGGATTTTGGAAAAGATTGCTCAAACATAAAGGAAATAACTACCTGATAGGTGAATAAGGAAAAAAATCCTTTAATTGATTTGCGAAATAAGATCACTCGTGATTATTTGACAATTATTTTTTTTGGCGTTTATATGTAGGTTCCACTGTTTTTGTGCACTATTTATACTATGTAGGTATGTGCAAATATTGTTTAAATAGGGGTCTTTGTGAATGATAGTGACATAGCAGTAGGCACTGAATTTTTTTTTTTATAGATTTCAATAATTTCAACTAGGAAACTGAATGAAAATTGACAAAACAAGTGAGTAATAGAAAATCTTGAATAAAAACAGAATTATATAATTTTCACTAACATATGTGTTTTTAAAATGCCACACGTGTTTCGTTACGCTATCACAAAAGTATCTTCAGGTGGGAAAGGTTTTTCTACTTTTTTCTAAACTTTTTGTTACGTCAATCCTGAATCCTTCTGAAATTCCATTGCAATTTTCATAAGTGCTTAATAACCGAAGCAAATTGCTGAGTGCTTTGTTCAGCTCTCTATGAAGGTATTTTTTCTATTGGAACAATATTGAAAAATGAAAGTAATATTTTTCACTTCATTGAAACGAAACCTCCATATTGTTTGACACACATCAATTACGAAATTGTGGCTTGTCAAACAATAGCAAACATTTCATCACCTATGGATAAATAACTATTTTTCAGTTGATTAATCGAATGTACTCTATGTGTTTCGCTGTACGCTTTTCTAGAACGACAAATTTATATACCGTTTATCGTTCTATCACCGAGTCCATTCCGATGGAGCTCCAGAGCGAAAGGATCTGTTTGTTTGTATTATTCCAGCGCCAGGGGATGATACGAGGGTCAAATTGGATTGATACATAAAAGTTATTTCGGTATTTTATTTAATAGTGTTTTTATCGTAGCTTCGATATAGCCCCTATCAGAAACGGCCTGGCAGCCAACAACGAAAATGGCAAGGGAATTCAGGACTTCAAGACTTCATCGCCAAAACATCATTGAAGTCAGAATGGCATCTCTTCTTGTGAAAATATTGTGTCTTCTGTTCATAAACACATAAATTTTTTCCTTTTAGTAAATTTTTTTGGTAACCTTGGTCTCTTAACTTTCAAAATATTATCAAATATACTGAATAACAAGAAGAATCAATTAAATCAGCTTGTTCTGCCTCAAGTTTGCCTTGTAATTCAGTTACATTTGGTCGAACTCAAGACATGTTATTCTTAGGAATGAATTTTCCCTCTGGCCCGATCCTGATATCGTTTTTCTCTGTCTGAACCGTCCCCGATAGCAGGAGATGATCCTATGCAAATAAAAAACAATCGGGTATAAATCGAGATGTAGCAAGGAATACGGAGTTCTTTATGAGGGTCGATATTATCTATATTCCGGCATTATGGGTTTGCTGTCTTCCGAATATTGTGATGTGTCAGTTCCCAAGGGAGGTGAGACCTGAATTTCGATGCGAGAGAGCAACTTTGAGCTTGATTTTTGCTGACAAATTGACTCGTCGGCAATTATGATTTTCAATCCCAAAAATGTATTTTTCATTCTCGAGAAACAGGGATAATTACGCAGGAAACTGAATTAAATTTATTGAAATAAGTCATTTAACTCGACATGTGTTTTCACAATAACATTGTTTACTTCCATTCACCTGAGAGACACAATATTGGGTTAGAAAAAACCAGTGTGATGGCAAATTTTTAATTCACTAGGAGGACGTATTGATATCTAGTTAGCCTAGACCAGTTTCATGCATAAGAACATATTGCGCTACCATTGCAACGAACAATAACTCATTAGAAGTGTCAGTGTGAAGTTTGAGGTCGAAAAAGTAAACCAGAGTTATAAAAAAGAAGATGTGCACCGAAATTGTGAAAATCGGAAAATTGGAGTATTGAGCCATCATACATGTATTTAAAAGGTTTGAGAGGTGAGCAGATTTACGAAGATATGCTTAATACCCTTGGTGATCAATGTCCTTCGTATGCGAGAGTGAAAAGCTTCAAAAGAGGTAAATTTTCCGTTAAAGATGATGACCTATCTCGGGAAGGCAGTTTCTGTGTCAGTCTCCGAAAATATCGATGCAGTTCATGACATGATTTTATCACACTGTCGAATTGGGCTAAAACGGATATTTGAAGAACTGAATATTTCATACGAACGCGTTTATAATATAGTTCACGTCAATTTGGACATGAGAAAAATTGCTGCAAAACGGATCCCAAAATGTTTGAATGTTGACCAAAAGCGTGCAAGAGTAGTAGCATCGCGTTCGATCTGTGCTCGATTTGAAAACGATGTAGACTTCTTAAACCAAACAAAGTAACAATCGACGGAATGGCGACACTCTGGTTCTCCAAGACCTAAGAAGTTTGGTGTCCAAAAATCTGCTGAAAAAGTTCTTGCTTCAGTTTTTTGGGATTGTCATGGAGAAATCATGAGTGATATTTTGGATCAGGGTAGAACAATAACCCGAAATTTCTATTTGACATTACTGACCACTCTACGGGAAAAAATTAAAGAGAAAAATCGCGGAAAGTTATCCGAAGGTGTTTTGTTTATGCAGGACAAGGCCACTGCACACAAATCTCATGTTGCCATGCAAAAAATTCGTGATTTAAGGTTTGAAATACTAGAACTACCCCCTTTATTCACCATATTTGACTCCATCCGACTATCATCCCTTTCCACAACTGAAAAAAGTTTAAGAGGTCGTAAATTTGCTTCCAAAGAGAAGGTAATAAAAGCTGTGGAGGTCTGTGTTGCAGAGCAAAAAGAAACATTTTTTCTGAAAGGTCTAGAGACGCTACAGGTTCGCTGTAATAAATGTATCCAATTGAGAAGTGAATATGTTGAGTAATAAAATATTTTAACATTGAAATTTTGTTTGGTTCTATAATAGGCTAAGAATTTTTCAATATATCCTGGTATATTCTATATCTAGGGGTGGTCCTGTTTTTTTTTTTTTCATTTTGTTTGTTCTTCATTTCTGGAAATTATGTACATTCCTCAAATGTTTTTACTTTATTCCCTTGTTTCGAGTGATGCAGTTTCTAATAGCCCAAACTCAAGAAGGGGAATATCATATGTATGCTTTCAAATCTGCTCAAAAATATTCTCTGAAATATTACCTTCTAGTGTTTCCTTCAGAATAAATGTAGATGATAATTAAACAGTTTATCTTGACTTTTCTAGCTTGGAAAAAGGACCAGGCTTCGAAACGTTGTCAAAATCATAATTGGTTGTTAATTCATTCTGTCAAAATTCCTATGATGCACTGCTCAATTTTAAACATGGACGTGAATACTACAGAATGATAATTAAATATTTCGAGCGACAAATTCTATCTTTGGAAGAGTTGTCAGGTTCGAATTTAATTTTATTTGGAAGCTGAGTGTTCAACTTTCCAACCACCATAAACCTCCACCCACATGTTGAAAAAGAGCATCCACTCCAAGATGAGGAGAAATTCACTGAGCAACTTCTTTCGCCACTTCCCCAATTCTATTATTAACTGGTTTGTCAAGGGACTGCCTGAGGAGTTCGTTAATAGAAACATATCCGAAGGAATTGACGTAGTCCCAGAACTGAGCTATTAATTATAGGGTGGCAAGAAAAAAACACGTGGCTGTCTGAACAGTTCATGTTCTATATTAGATTCCGTTGGTGGATTCATGTCACGTGCAGAGTTGATACTCGCTTTTCTCTATCTGGGGTCTGGATGTTCTGCAGTTTGTTTTTTGCTACGCTTTCGTACTTGAAGGGGGACAAGGGGGGTTATAGGGAGGGGTGGTATAAATCGATTGGAAATCAAGAATTTCCAATAATTTGAAATACATAGTAATTATTGCGAATGAAATTCTTAGGTATTGGTTGAAGCAATATTAATTTTAGTTCAGACCTATGGCAACCCCTGTATATTTATATATGGCTGCCTCTGCCCCATAACCTAGGAAGGGTGCATACTTGACCCCAGATCTCTGCACGAAATATTAAATTTCGATGAAAATTTGTTGTTACGATATCTTCATCTGAATATTGCATGTATTTTAATTATCTCCTCCAGGAAAAAAAATATTTTTATGCCAATCAACTTATCATGAATAAACTGATGGACGTGTCTAATAAGTGCAGGTGCAAATATAAGGATATATTGAAAAATTCTTAGCCTACTACAAAACCAAACAAAATTTCAATGTCAAAATATTTTATTACATATTCTCCTCTTAATTGGATACATTTATTACAGCGAACCTGCAACGTCTCTAGACCTTTCAAAAAAATGTTTCTTTTTGCTTTGCAAACCAGACTTCCACAGCTTTTATTACTTCCTCGTTGGAAGAAAATTTACGACCTTTTAAACTTTTTTTCAGTTGAGGCAAGAGATGATAGTCGGATGGAGCCAAAATCGGTGAATAAGGGAGGTGTTCTAGTAATTCAAATCCTAAATCACGAATTTTTTGCATGACAACAGGAGATCTATGTGCAGGGGCGTTGTCCTGCTGAAACAAAACACCTTTGGATAGCTTTCCGCGTCTTTTCCCTTTAATTTTTCCCCGTAGAGTGGACAGTAATATGTTGATAATTTGTTCTACCCTTATCTAAAAAATCAATCATGATTACTTCATGGCAATCCCAAAAAACTGAAGCAAGAACTTTTTCAGCAGATTTTTGGACACGAAACTTCTTAGGTCTTGGAGAACCAGAGTGTCGCCATTCCATCGATTGATGCTTTGTTTCTGGATCGTGGAAATGTACCTAAGTCTCATCCATAGTAGCAATTCGGTTTAAGAAGTCTACATCGTTTTCAAATCGAGCACAGATCGAATGCCATGCTTCTAGCCTTACACGCATTTAGTCAACATTCAAACATTTGTGGATCCATTTTGCAGCAATTTTTCTTATGTCCAAATTGACGTGAGCTATATGATGAACGCGTTCGTATGAAATATTCAGTGTTTCAGATATCCGTTTTAGACCAATTGGACGGTCTGATAAAATCATGTCATGAATTGCATCAATATTTTCGGGGACTGACACAGAAACTGGCCTTCCCGATCGGTCATCATCTTCAATGGAAAATTTACATCTTTTGAAGCTTCCAGTCCAATTTTTCATGGTCGCATACGAAGGACATTGATCACCAAGGGTTTTAAGCAATAAGCATATCTTCTTAAATCTGCTCTCCTCTTAACCCTTTTTAATATAGGTAATTGATGATGGCTCGATACTCCAATTTTTCGATTTTCACAATTTCGGTGGACATCTTCTTTCTTTCAATTTATTGCGTAACTCTGGTTTACATTTCTGACCTCAAACTTCACATGGACACTTCTAATGAGTTATTATTCGTTGCTATGGTAACGCAATATTTTTTTCAAACATGGAACTGGTCTAGGCTAACTAGATATCAATACATCCTCGTATGTACCATTATTTTAATTTTCAGCGTTCTGTGAATCAACGGAGAGTTAAGTGAAAGTTTATGTCAAAAAGATTGACGTCAAATTTTTATATCGTATGGAAGGGGCTAAGAAAACGAAGCGAAAACATCCAAGTCCATAACACTTCTCGTTCTCTATTCGCAGACCATATTCCTTGAACTTCACCGACTCACTGCAAGGCCAATTTTCTGGCCGTTATTCGCATGCACCACTTATGTTAATGCCCCATAAACTCGGCACGAGACACAAAGCCCCTTTTCATCACCCTTTATCTAATTGGATTCCAGTGCGCTAATTCGCGTCACGTCTCTGCCGAATCCCCCTGGCTCTGCACGGGCGTGGGATGTACCGAATGAGGTATCAAGATAAAAGCCTAAGACAACACATAAACCCATAAGTCGAGGAGGGCGCAGCCTGAGATGCCTGGGGCATGGGAATTCGTTACGGAGTACATGTGTAGAGTGCAATATCTGGATCTAGACACCTTATGCAGTATCTCAACCCCCGCTCGTTCGACGAGAGGTTAGGATGCTTTTATTGACAGTGGCATTTTTGCACTCTGGTCCTCGGATATTTCCGCGGGGCTTGTGGATGTGTTACTTTAGACGGGTCACGTTTTGTTCTTGTTTCCTCGCTGGTTCTCTCATGCAACTGCTTTATCGGGAATTTCAGTAATGCCGGAATATTCATTCGAATTCGTAGTGAATTGATTTGAAGCGAAAATAGTTTTATAACTGTGTGATTTGAGAGAAATTTCATAGATGGATTCATCCTGCTACAAAGAAACAGATAACCAGTCAGAAATATTCCGCAATTTCACCCTATTGTGCTTTAAACTTGCTCTTGGAATATTATATTCATAGGGTCATTATATTACATCTTTTATTATAATTAATAATGCCAATGTGTCATTTAGGCCAGGCGCAAATAGAAACGCAGTTTAGTGAGGTGACGCAGCGTGAGTTTTTGTAAAACATTGAAAACAATAAGACCTCGCAAATAAAGCGTGATAGGGACTTGTCAGATAGTACGTGCAGCGCAGGAAAAAGCTGCGTCAACCTGCGTTACCTCACCAACCTGCGTTTCTATTTGCGCCTGGCCTTATAATTGGGAAGCTCAAGAGGGAAATTCGGGATTTACTCGAGCGTATCAGATTAATATAAAAGGAGATACCTTGGGTCCTGTAGAGTACCTCTACCAGAAATAAGATCTGTATAAAGGGGGAATTGTCTAGGACAGCCTGTCCGAATAGATTAAAAAAAAAACGATCATTGTACATACTCGAGCGTATGTACAATTTCGTAAGAGATATGTGGTTAATAACATGTTGAGAAGTATATAATTCTCTTAATCTGACAATTGAAGCGTGACGAAAATCTGTGAGAGGGTGCTAAGCTTGCGAAAAAACGTCACTTGTACATTTTAGAGCTCGGTGACTTTTTTCTTATTTTTTAACTTATGATGCAAGAATAACGGAAAATATATAATCTGACAGTTTCAGCGAGCCGAAACAATGATAATTGGCCATAAAGGTCACAAAAATCAATTTTTTTGAGTTATCTCCTTTCCTGGGCTTCAAATTGTTTCCGCATTCATTATAAAAATTACAGAGCATAACATTTTCTACAAATTTTGTCCGAAGCAATTTTTTCTACGTTCGGACGTTTTTGAGATATATGGCGATGAATCTACATTAGACTGGATTTCTACATTGACCTTGGCCTTTCGCATGAGCAGCTAAGCTCCTCTCCCTTATCGCCCTCTAACTCGAAAACGGTTGAGAATATGTAAAATTGCTTCAGACAAAAGTTGTATAGAATTTTATTATCTACAACTTTCATGATGAATACAGAAACGATTAGAGGTACAGTAAGGGAGATATTTAAAAAAATGCCTTGTTATCATCTTCAAACTGTCAGATTAAGATAACCCCCCTGATTAATGTGTCAACACGTCTACAACACCGAGATTAACCATCTCTACGAAAATCTGACACGCTCGAGTATGTACAAGTAACAATTTTTTTTTGCATTGTCGAAGGACCGCTGTGACCTTGCGTCATGTCCGAATTATCAGTTCCTTGAAGAGTAGCTTCCCTTGGGTCCAATTAACATATCCCCAAAAAATCTGACACGCTCGGAGTAATTTTTTTTTACCACTTTCAACTCTTTCCTACGGCCAGTCCCACCGTGCAAACTGTCAGATGAATTTATCATCAGAGAGACGCAGGGCATATACAGTATCATAATCTGGCACGCTCGAGTATGTACACCTGAAGATTTTTTTTAACATCTTTTAGAACCTGCAGACGGTTGCCCCACCGCTGAACTTGCATACATCATAGAACCTTCCTAATATTAAAAATCCACCAGGTATCCACAACGCTCGAGTAAATCCTGATTCAGCATCGTCGTCTCCCCAACTATAATTTTATCTGGATCTTATAAGCAAAACCAGACGGATGACTGAAGTGAACACCCTAACCTTGAAATGTGCTGACAATAGAGGTTACATTGGGAGTATCAGTGTCAGTATTACTAATCGTTCAGAGTAGCAATATTCAATTAGCTGACAACTAAAATGGTGATACCTGAGAACGTTAAATCAATATTGAGATCGTGTTGTCCATTTAGTTCATTTGTCAACTGTCAATCAATCACCAGAAAGTGTCAATCGATTGTCAGTGAAGAGGCTACCCAACATACAAACTAAAAACAACAATTCTACAGAATTGTCGTTCCAATAATGCAAGTTAGTTAAGAACGAGATCCCAGAGAAGTCGAAACATCCAAAAGCAACTGTAGACAGGTTTCAGAATCATTGTGCATCGTCAGTACTGCGTAGCACTCCGATATCTTTCAAGACTCCATCTTCCGTTTGGAATATTCAGCGCTACGCTGTACTGACGAGGGCCAATAATCCCGAAAGCGGTCTACAGTTGCGTTTGGATGTTTTTACTTCTCTGGGGTTTCCTGCGCCCGTTCATGGCTAGCTTGCATTATTAGAACGACAATTCCGAACTTTTCTTCCGTTTGAACCTTCTACAAAATATCAGGAAGGTTTCAAAGGAAGAATGTATCAAATCGGTTCAGCTGTTCTCACGTCAAGCTATGACGACACAAAACAAGGCTCCATTTTCATTTATAAAGATTATAATGAAGATTACGAATTGAATCCTATAGACTTATAGATATTGTGTTTTGTCAGTTGAATATACGGCAGTAAGTTTTGTTTGATTCAATTCCTCAATTTTGAGGTTAAGGAGCTTTGGCGTTGAATTCTAGTACACCATCAACCGCGTGATACGAATAACATTCAATGTACTTGGCTGTTTCCATCGGAAGCCTCGTGAATTTCCGCAACTTCCCAACGTATCGAAACAGGAAATGAAGAATGATTAGCGAAGCATCACTGCTGAAGGCGGTATCGCATCGACCTTTTTCTGTTCGGCCCAGTCATAAATCATATCTTGGAAGCGGGTATCATTTGGATACATTCTAATGAGTATTAACCAGCCAGCTCTGGTAAAGAATTGGCAGCCCTATCAGCGGATTATTTATAGAAAGCCGTCGTTGTGTACATTTATGTTGTTCTAGATTCAAAGTTTCTATGGGTTTTGCACACTGAGCGAATACAAATGCCTCGAGTGGCGTCTGCCCTACGAACCGTCGTCGGCGCCAGAACCCCGCTTAATGACGTCATCTAGAAAGACGACTTCCGAAAAACGCCCCGTTTCCATCGGATACCGTATATTTCAGGTTATTTTGGATCGGGGGGGAACGCGCGATAAATCCGATCTTGCCGGTGCAGTTCGCGTGGATAGATGAGGATGTTTCCGGGCCCACCTGTCTCGGAAAAATTGCCGGAATGGGATCTGAATGCTGATGGGGTGGGATGTTGATGCGGAACAATTTTCGAGTTCCTTTAGCCTCGAAAACGATACCGGGAAATTGATTTTTATGCGCGCTGATGAAGTTGCCCAACAAACGCTGATGCCTACGTGAAAAATACGTTGCATTTTCCAAGTAACGCTTTTTTATTTGTTGCCAAAATAACGGAAAAATGCCGTACTATCATATATCCCAAATTCATAGTGACGTCATCTCCCCACGTTTTTATCTTTCTCACATCTAATATGAGGACTCAGTATCAACAATTCTGCGGAAATACAACGTTCCCAGTTATGATTGGCATTAACTGATTTCAGGAATTGATATAGAATATCCTTAAACCGCTTATACAGGCCTCCTGGTATCCGAGCTCCCTCTTTGAATTCTCCATACAATGCTATTTTGGGGAGTCTTGTGTCTTGCATCCTCAGAATGTGGCCGCTCCACCTGAGTCGGGCCCTCGTTACTAGAGTCTCAAGTGTTATACAACTCGCGCGCTGCAAGACTTCCGCAGTTCCGCATCTGATGTGCTTTATTTGTCTAAGGCTATGTACACATGAGAGCATTAGACGCAGCGTTGAGCGCGTGTACATGTGTACGCTCCAATGCCCAGTCTAGTAACTCGAAGCGCGCTGCAAACGCAACGGTTTGAAAACTACAAACGCGCTCTCAACCCGGCGTCTAACGCCGTCATGTGTACTAAGCCTCAGATCACGTTGTTGCGTTTGTTCAAGCTTTTTAATTTGTCCCCTGTAGGTAATCCAGCTTTCGCTTCCGTAAAGAAGCGTTGTTAGGACCACCGATTTGTAGGGCGTGGATAATAGTTTATCAATTGATGGTGTTAAACTACGTATTCAAATATTATAACCACTTATTGTGCATCCTGGTTCACGTAGTTTGTGAAGAGGAAAGCCGAGAACACATTAGAAAAGGCCAAAGAATATCCAAATCTAGAACACAGGAGACTAGTAGTCTACGACCCAGAGGAAGTCAGATAGAGATTGAGCACGAGAGAGAGAGAACGAGATCAAGATGAACATTTGAAGAGATTGTAATAGAAACTTGTCGAAGCAATGCAATGAAGTGAAATCCAATTGAAGATAAACACATGAAACCCAGCACGGCAGGGTGCAAGATCCAGAGATGCCGGGAACCAATGAAGAAGCAGGTTTTGGTTTCAGTAGATCTCGATCTCAGGACAGTGCGAAACCCCACACTGTCTTTCATAAGTATCTCAAGAAAAATCTCGTGAAGAAAAGTAATAGTTGCAAAAAGGATAACTTGCTCCCTGAAAAGTATCGTGGGTTGATCCTAACACTTAAAGAGGCATTCATAAGCAAATAACGTGACTACCCAATATTCGAATGTCTTTTGGTAGGCACTTTTTTCGTGTGCTACAGGAAGAACCAATTATTCATTGTGAGGTCTTTCCTGGGGATTTTTGCACCCTAAATAAGGTCTCGAACATAAGCTAATGAACCACTTATTTTTTTATGTTCTTTCATCTCAAGCAATATCGCTTGGCATTTCCGATTCAAGTTGTTTCACAGGAAATGAAGAGGTGTATCCAGTATTATCAAAATGTCTCACTCCTTTTTGGCGGATAAAATATTTTCTGGAAGAATAATCGAGCACTCGTGATGTTTAGAGCCTTATATAGATACTCATAGTACTTTTTTCTACTTTCTTCCACACTTCACTGTAGCTCACTTCCAATCCTCCTCGAACAGAACGAAATTTGTTCTTAGATTTATGTGATTTCAGCGCTTGTTTAATATTTATATAATCAACGCAAACTCTTGAATTATATATCAGACAGTACTCAAGCTAACCATATAAACGTTTGAGTATGCCTAAACTTCATGAATGATGAAAAACTCTTCAGCGTCAGATCCGTGACCAGACCGCGTGAATCAATATAAGTCTACGTGGATATCCATATAGCCCGTCATCATAAAAAAGAAACAGAATATTTCCTTTTTCTCTTGAACTTTATAGCGTAGCTTCTCGAATATTTTTACGAGATGCATAAAATCTGTGGAAGGATGTAAAATTTCGAAGCCCTTGAGAGCATGCGGTGAGTGCAATTTTTGAGTATCGCATTATTCGGTGGTCAATTTATCGGAAAATTAGTTTTCTCCGAGCTGTTCTGCAACATTGTTAAGGAAGGGTATTAAAAATCATTTTTCTTCAACAACATTCAACATGAATTCATGGAGAAGTCCGAATTCAATTCAACTATTTTCATCGTAACATCCGCTGATAACTAATAACTTATTAACCACCATCACTCACAGTTTTATTTATTTATTTACATAAATGGAACTCCAACAGGATCAACCCAAATAACAATCGGAGCGAGTAGATGTGGACCATGATTTTGGTCTCATTTGACCTTTTCAGAGCAACACAACTCATGCAGCGACGAAAACACAGAATTTCACAGTTCTATTACTAGGTTGGGGATGACATTGCGTCAAGGTGGGTTCTGACTGTCTATTGACTATCAGAACATAAATTCATTCTCCGAAGTGTTCCATACATGCAGACAAAAACAGCATACAACAACTGCCTCCATTCGAAAACAGTCCTAGTGAGATGAACATATTCGAAGGATGTCTAATAATCCCTGTGAACATCACATAACCGTCTCTGAACAAGATGTGAACTTAGAAGCGTAGGAGTCTCGCTTGAGATGGAAAATTTCTACAGTCACCACATACCTTGGATATCCATATTTTAGTCCTCCAATGCCGTGAGTTTAATTCTCAAATCTTCTATTCATTGATATACTCGTTATATTTCAGTTTCTGTTAACTATAAATTGTGTTTTCTCTCAAGCAAAGTTGGCTTTGGTATATGATGTACCTTGATTCTAGTCTTAATTGTATAATGTCAATTCATGGCAGTAGGAAAATAAATGAAAAGGTTAAGATGGCTTACCATCATCATTCTTATCATTGTTTGAACCAGGGTGGTTGTGGCACTATTATCCTTTCGGGAACTGCGACCATGTAGATCTTTTGTTCTCTACCCTACTCTTTCATAGGAACACAAGGATGTCGTCAATAGTGTTGATGAAACTGACAATATCCTTAAGGGTCTTAGCCGTTACCTTGTGAGTATCCAGGACCCAGTTTCCCCATATGAGTGGTTCTTAGGTCCACCAGCTCTGGCCACTTGCATGCCATGGGTTCAGCTGTTTCCGCTTCTGATCCACAGAGCCTACAAACCTCATCTGTTGACTTACTCATAGGGTGCAAATGATATTTGCACCGATAGTGCCCCGTTACCCGAAGCTCAGCTCGTGGCAGCTTCAGCAGTTTTCTGGTGTAGGTCGGTGAAATCATGACGGATTTCTTTGACTGAGTAAGTCCAGGAGTGTCTCCAGAGGGTTCCATGCTAATAAGCATTCAGTGTCCTAATCCTATCAGGGCTTTTGAGAATTCTGTCTTACCTATCCTGTAGATGGAGAATATTAAACTTTTTGCTGAATAATGTAGATTCGTTGGTGCAAATCCAACGTCTCACTTGTTTCCGACCATATCTAGAGCCCCGAGTAACGCCATATTGTACAAGCCGTAGCACAAACAAGTCCGCTGATTGCATATCCACATATTCAGTCGGTTTTCATTGCTCCCTCCCTTATAAACCTCAACGCCCGGCTATCAAATTTATATTTTTCGCCGTAAAGTTGGTAACCTCGTCTTTCGAATCGCGTGTCAGCGTGACGGTCCGCAATTCGCAACCAGGTTGCTTACATCCCCCCCAGGGCTCAATGTGTGCCGCATGCCGTATTCATGGTGTGAAATCAAGTTTCGAAGTTATTGATTCGTCACGATATCGGTGTGGTATTCCCATTGAGGAACGCCTTGTGGATCCTATCAATATGGCGACACATGTTTGATGAGGTATTGAAACGGGACACAAAGACGTCCAGTGGGAGACGGGGGAGTTTTGGGGTGCGTGGGAAAGGGATATCGCACGACTGTCTCCGGGATTTCGGAAACTCCGGGCAAACCGAATTCTATACACAACATTTTGTGGAGTTTGAAAGTTGCGGAACAACTTGTTTTGATTGCAAAGTTTCATGTTAAACTCCGTCAAGTCTATGATGCGTACAGAGATTCCAACGGCGATATTTCAAGGAAAAACTCCTTCATCGAGTGCGGAGATTTTTCTGGATTTCATCTGCTCTTCTTTAAACCAGAAACGACTGATGACAGACATGATGACAGACTTCAGTTGAATGTCCTTGAAATTATCCTTACATTTCGGAAAAAATAGAGGAAATCAGTTTCGGAGAATCTAGATTCAGAATTTGTCTGTGTGTATACGGGGTGACAATTTATAAACTTGCCAGGACAATTAGAGTCATTCCGGGTAACTGAGCGCAGTGGGTGAGTGTGCGCAGTGCGTATATCTCGACTATGCAATGTATGAAAGAGGGGTTCATTTGGATGAAGCAAGGGCGCAGAATCCCCAGATTAGTTTTTCATAGGAGTACGCCGTGCGACGTTTCGTTAACTTTTTATTTGCAATCAATCAAATTCACTAGTTTTCTTGTTAATTTTCAGCATCTCCGCAAATTCTGCCAGGTCCAAGTTCCGAGTCCGACGGTGTTACAATATTTTTTTCGATCATGGGCATACTAATCTAAATATATAATAAAAAATTTTAGGTTCCCTTAGCTGCTCAACTCTATAAGAACGTCACTTCAAATTTTGGCTTACTGGGGAAAGTGTGCGCGGGTAAGTGTGCGCATAGATTCATTATATGGGAATTAGTTCAGTGAGGAATAAATTATGACATTGTTGATTTTCTTGGTTAAGACTCGATCAATATTGTCCTATTCGTTCGGAAAAATATGAAGAGCCACCAACAGGGGAATGTATCAAGTGTTGTGTTCACCAGGAATTGTGGCACGAACAATAATGCAGTGCTTATAAAAAGGCGCTTCTGTATTGACAGTAAACAGCATTTCTTTAATATTGTAACATTTTGATGACATTATTTTGTAATTTGTTTTGATTGTGTGGCTCACTAAGCAATACGGGGCATGTGAACGC
Source organism: Coccinella septempunctata (assembly GCF_907165205.1). Taxonomy (NCBI): domain Eukaryota; kingdom Metazoa; phylum Arthropoda; class Insecta; order Coleoptera; family Coccinellidae; genus Coccinella; species Coccinella septempunctata. The sequence goes on from NC_058196.1 coordinate 23,952,105, forward strand.
ACTCCGACTTTGACCATTAAATTTCTTTTTGCGGAAAGAAAACGTTTATGTTTGTTGGCTTTTTGATGTTTTTCTATAGATTAGAAAATTCTCTATCTCATGAGTATGTTTTAATTTTCCTAACTTCAACATTTGAAACAGGGTTTGAAAGGCAAAAGTGCGCACAGTTGCCCCGAATGACTTTATGTCTCGACAAGGATGATTGCAAATAAAAAGCCGTAACAGTTCCATTTTTATTCGGAGGGGGACATATTTTGAGGATAATTGTAAACCGAAATCTCCGCAACCCTAGGTGTAGGGGCTATCACCACTAAATTCTTTATAGTGAATAGGGGGTGAGATTTACCTCAATTGAAAGATCACTGGTCCCTCTACAGGAATACTATGGTTTGCAAATTTTTATTGATTACTTGAAGTAGTTACAGGAGGTGAAAATTTGAAAACTTGCCAGGCCAATCATGTCTCGGCAAGGATGTTTAAAAAAAAAAGCCGGAACAGGACATATTTCGAGTGAAATTTTAAGCCGAAATCTCCTCAAACCTAGGTGTAGGGCTATCACCCCTAAATTCTTCATAGGGAATAGAGGGTGAGCTAAACCTTAATTGTAAGACGAAGTGTCCCTTTACATAATACTATGCCTTCCAACTGAGCTATAGCTCACCCTCTATTCCCTATTAAGAATTTAGTGGTGACAACCCCTACACCTAAGATTGAGGAGATTTTGGCTTACAATTCTACTACAAACATGTCCCCCTCCTAATAAAAATGGACCTGTTCCGGCATTTTCTCTGAAATCATCCTTGTCGAAACATAATTGGCCTGGCAAGTTTTCAAATTGTCAGCCCCTGTAACTACTTCAAAGACTCAATAAAAATTTGCAAACCATAGTATTCATGTAGAGGGTCAAGTGATCTTTCAATTGAGATTTAGCTCACCCCCAATACCCCATTGAAAATTTAGGGGTGATAGCTCCTACACCTAGGGTTGAGGAGATTTCGGCTTACAATTCTGGTCAAAATATTTTCCCCTACGAATATAAATGGTCCTGTTCCGGCATTTTCTCTGAAATCATCCTTGTTGTGACATAATTGGACTGTCAAGTTTTCAAATTGTCACCCTGTATGTGTAACGTACGCCACCGCCCGTACAGTTAAATTTGAAACTCAACTTTGTCCTGTTCTTGTTCTCACTTTCCCGGAAGTAATTCCGAGTCCAAGTTCTTACCTTAATGTAAGTAGTTTGACTGGTGGTGTGAATGCACCTGCGGAAAGATGGAAACGGAGAGAAGAACCGAATCCTACTATTGCCCTTCTTCTTTACAACTCTAAACCTTCATCAATTGGGGCTAAGACGTTTTACTATTCCTCTCTATTTTTAGTTTTTATTTCTTTCAATCGGTGAATTTTATGATTTTGCATTAGTGCCTGTAGTGAATTGATGTTCGGATTCTGACCTTCAATAGACGTCGCTAATACCCTGGATAACAAAGAAACTTGTCTTATACTAGAAGCCTGGCTTAGGTTTGCTATAACTCCAATAAACAATAGCTGTTCATAAACTTTTTAGGGTTTTCACTCCCAATCTCTGAAACAAAATCAATTAAAAATGAAATCAACGATTTGCTCCTGCGTAAATTCTTGCACTAATTTGTCAGGAGCAAATTAACTAGAAAAAATTGTTGCCTGACAATGAACTCAAAATAAATAACGTTGAAACTATAATTCTTTGTAACGTTTCGGAGTCTATATCAGACTCCTTCATCTACTTTTGAAAATCTTCTGAATTGTCGCTTTTTGTCTGACATTAATTGTCAACACACAGAAACAGAGACTGCACAGAAACGTTGATTCATTTAATTTTGAAATTACCGGATGACAGTTCCTTCTTTAGTAAATAGCTGGTTCTCGAGAACTTCGAGGGAAAGTCTATTGAACTATTGAAACCAAAAATGCTATCCAATTGAGGTGGACAAGTAGTGGAAATACTAGACTCGAAACGGATCTCTTATTCGGATACACAAATCTATGCTCAGCTTCCATCCAACCTCTCTCCATAATGATCGACAAGTTTCGTATTTCCGGGGCTGAAATCGATACTATACGTTCATGGTTAGATACCGAGATAATGAATCAGCTGTTGTGAGTTTCCATCCGATACATGGAAATGCTGACAACTCCTGATGTGAGACGTTGCGAGAAAATACCGATTTCTATAATCGACATTGCTGAGTCGTTGCTATATGGGAGAAGTGTTTGATTGATCGGCGAAGTAGTGCAACAATTGAATGGGATGAATTGTGTGCCGTTCGATCAGAATATTATTGGATTTCGTTATAGATAGATGAAGCTGGCGTAGTAAACTTGACTGACGGAGTATATTTTTGATATGGAACTGTATTCAAGACAGTCTCATCACGGATCTAGAGTCGTGGTGGAAAAAGAGAATAAAAATAAGTCAGTAGCTTTCTACTTGTCGAAACGAAATGGTAACGAAGCGCAGCGAGTTGCGGCTAATAGGGTGAGGTAACCAAAATCGTACTTAGTACTTTCCCATTATCTCAAGGTTTGCACAAGTATAACCTCGATCTACTCATGCTTTTTCAAATGAATTTTCATCAAATACTGTCGAAAAAAATATAACTCTAAACAAGTGTTCTTACACTTATCGAGTCATATTGTTTATTCTTTGGTTGTGATGTTGCTGTTGTGTATATTTATACGAATCTATGAGAATAAACTAATTATTATTATATATCACGTTTCTATTTTTCCTTACAGATGATGAGATCGAATATTGTTTAAACAATAGAATAAAAAAAATAAATAAAATTTGTCCTATTATGGATAGGAATCTTGAATTATATAATATATATTCTGATACAGTTTCACCGATAGAATTATTTTCATGTGTTACCGTACATATTTCTTGTTGAATAAACCCTATTTATACTGGGTGTATTTGAAGGTGAGGTTTTTTTTCAACAGAAGGTAGAACTGGTCAAAATGAAGCGTTTCACCAAAAATCACCTAAACAAAACTTTCAAAATGACAAAGTTGAAAGAAAAAATTGAAAATGATTACTGAAATAGATCCTAATACGACCCTTGATCGTTCGCTAGCTGAATTATCGCAAAGCAGTAGGAAAAACTTATCTCCTGATTCGACCATGTGGTTTCGTTCAGGATATTGGCTCGTTCGATATTTACGTGGTAATGAATATGGAAACTTAGGATTGCCAAATTGTTCTCATTATTTTTCAGTAACTTACACGATTTTATGAAATGGCTCTTTTCGATAGCAACTGACAGAAGAGACTAAGGACACAAGTGTAAAAAATAGAATAATACTTCAAAATCTCACCAATAAAATTCGTCTAAATTATTCACCATTTTTTTCACAATTGGCATCACAATCTTCTTTTTCGAACATTCCAACATAGTCGTAAAAATGGGATGAAATGGGGAAACATCATAGCACTTTCAGGAAAATGCCTCGATTTTCTACATTTTTTTCACCCTAAATTGCACGATACAACAATTATGATTCTCTCAAAAGTGATCTGATGCATCTAATCCGATGAACTTGGTACTGAACCATTCATTGTCCAGCCATATGTTTATGTTTTGTTTCGTTTTTGGGATGCCTTCCACAGTCCCGTACTTGAAATTCAATAAAATTTTGTTGAACTTCTAGGGGTTGTATCTCAGCCATCTTGGATGTTTCAAATAGACAATTTTTGGTTGAAAGACTTATTTTGATGAGTTCTACCTTCTGTCAAAAAACAAAGCCTCACCTTTGAAAGCACCTTTCATTTTGATTCAATAGAATTAATAAAATCACTTCCACAGCAACTGAAATGAAGTTTTTCATAACGAAAAATGTTTCAGTAAAAATCCAGAGCCCTTTGTAGCTGATCCCAAGCGTGTTCAATGAAATTGAGGCCTGGCGACCAGGGGTGGCAGGGCGAAATGCGAAATAACCTGAATTTTCAGAGCTTTATCGACAATTACAGCAAAATGGGGTAGCGCATTAACAACAAAATTCAAAACTTTTGCTCAATGAAGCACCGAAAATTCTGTAATTGAAACAAAGCATTCCCAAACAGTAACTGCACTTTCTCTGAACGGATAAACTTCCTGAACCGATTCGCTATTCCTGGGCATCAGATTCCATACCCGAAAACGCCTATTATTCGAAAAACGTCCATACGGCGACTAATCTATGAAAAATAAGGACCTGCAGTGATCTTTCAAATACAAGTTATCGCTGGTCCATTCCATTGACCGAATCCTTCCTAAAAGTCGTCGAGTATGAAGACTAACGTCCCAAAGTCTTTTCGAACTGTTTCAATCGAAACTAAAACACAACGCTGTTGCATGATTTGACAAGTAGGTACTAAAAGGCTCTGTAGTAAGTTTATATAGGCATAAGTGCAAAATGAATTTTCAGGTCTTAAATCAAAATTGATTGTAAGAAGATGAAATTATATCTGATTTCACATTTTTAGGAACAAGGACGACAAGAACTTGCCTGAAAAAGTAAAAATTTCAAAACGAGGAGCAAAAGAAACCATTCAGATATAAGAGATCTCTCATAAATGAATATTTGGTGTACAAGAATCGTTGAATTTTGAAACGGTCACAAAATTTCTGAACTTCTTTAGCTTTTGGGGACCTATAGACTGCAGAAAGCAAAACAACGCAGGAATTGATTAGTATATCAGTGTATGTAAGACACCAGAACATTGTCAACCAGGATTTTGTCCACAGATCTTTGTCGAATCATTGCTTGACCAGAAAATTCTTTGGAGGTATTCATGATTGATCTTATTCAGAAATATGTCAGCAAAGATACCATAGTATCCAATCTCAGTATCAACACATTACAAAAAAGGATGCTTTCACCAGTTTGTCCCTACAGGAATCAAAATGTTTGATCCCGGACCTGACTGAAAGAATTATCAGTGATTTGCTTCCTAATACACAGAAACCTGCCGAGGCTGCAAGGCCTTAGTGTCCAACCCGCTATTTCGGACTGTTGAACTCTACTGCAGCAATTGGGTTTGCTTGTTTTCATTAACTACCTGAATACACAAACGGTTGATGATAATTCATGCAGTGAACTGCAACATATTGAGATCTTCCCAGCGATAGAAATCCTGAGAATCACCCGTCTTGATTCAGCTGACAAATTCATCGGGCCCTGTACAATCCAGCCTTATAAACATCACCTCATCTCCTCGACCGATAAAGCAACTCCCCGTGGTGGAGAGATTTCCTGCCAGACCCCAGATTTTCAGTCTCCAATAAATCATTTTGAATGACGCTTCCTCCAATAATTCCATTCGTTGATATTCAACGGGGTACCTTGAATTTATTTTTCTTTAGTGTGACAGCATTCTCGGAATAATGAGCTTCGTATAAGCACAGCTTCATTTCTAAATCCAGGCAGGTGGTCCTTTCAATTTATATTCAGGGTTTTTTGCGCAGTTCCAATTTCTGCAGTTCGAACTGCCTCGTCGAACAACGGGCATTTTTGCAGATGGGACTTTCTTCTCCGACAATAAATGAGGAATTCAAAAACAGCATTTTTATGACGAGGTTCAAATTATTTTGTATGTCTATCGTCCGTTCATAAATTCCTCCCTTCTTTCAATCAATTTTGGAGTACAGATGTCCAATCAATTTGTACTTCAGATAAGAGTTTCTGGTAACTTGGAGTAGTTTTTTTTCGAGGGAAAAATCAATTAGTTCTGCAGAGCGAGATGCCTTTCGATATCAAATATTTCAGCTCATTTCGTTAACAATTTCTGTTCAATCGAATATGTTAGGTTGCCAAACTCGAGTTTGTCAGGCGGTTTTAGTCCTGGTTGCTGGCGACGCCCTGCGGCACAGAAAACGAATTCTTCGACTATCAATCATCAGAAAAAAATAATTTTATTGTCATACGCTCCGAAACGTTTTTAAAAAACGAAGTAATCCTCTGACATACGCAGTTATCGCACCATTTGTCATTATATTATTGTATAAAAGTAAACCAGAGTGATATTGAGTTACTTTAAGTGGACTGCTCTGTGCTTTTTCTGTCAACCAGGTTATAGTCACGAAACTTACCATGTTCCTTTCCCTTTAGAACTCTTTTCTGCTACCAGACCAGTGGAGATTCGCCTAGGTTTCTTCTTAAGCCCGTTGGGGTAATTCATTGCATTTTCACCTCTTCAGTTTCACAATATGGACAGCAGAAATAATCAGAAATGGATCGCAAACCAATTAGTTCAAATTGTGACAATCTACTATTCATTGATTGCTGTATCCTGTTACCGAGGATAAATCTACAAAAAGACTCAACAACAAAACTATCGGTTCGATCAAACTTATAATTTCTTTGGGCTACTTGCGACTGTGTGCCCTCCTGCGACTGAAGAGACCCAACCGTAACCTACAGATCCTTCAACACTCCGAGCATGGATAGTCACCAACCAGATCTGGCCGCCGCTGTATCCTTCTCGAGTCTCCATTATAACTGTGGACCAAAGACCTCCACTGTGATCTGTCTAACGCTATTTCTTCCCAGTTATGATTGGCATTAACTGATTTTAGGGATTTATGCAGTATATCCAAACCGCTTATACTGGGCTCCTGGTTTCCGAGCTACTCTGTGACTTCGCCATACAGAGCTATTTTGGGGAGTCTTGTGTCTTGCATCCTCAGAATTTGGCCGCTACATCTGAGTCGGGCTCTCGTTACTTGAGTCTAAATTGTTATACCACTCTCGCGCTGCAAGACTTTTGCATTTGAAACTTTGTGGAACCATTATGCACATTATGATGTGCATTATTTGTCTAAGATGACGTTGTAGCGTTTGTTCAAGGTGTTCAATATGTCGCCTGTAGGGCGTCCAGCTTTCGCTCTCGTAAAGAAGCATTGGGAGGAACACTGCTTTGTAAACAGCTGTCTTTGTCTTCAGATTGAGGTCGTTATTTTGAAGCACTCTGTCATTTAGCTTCCAGAATGCCCATGATGCTGAATTGATACGGTTGTGTATTTTCGTGTCTAGGTTAGCCCTAGTATTTATGAAGGTTCCCAAGTATTTGAACTTCTCGACCTGTTCTAGAGTTTCATCCTCCACGCAGATATCTGTTTGAAGGCTTTCTGGCGGACTTACCAGGGTTTCGGTTTTGTCAGTATTGAGTCTAAGGCCTAAAGCTTCGTATATAGGTTTATAGGTGTCCAACATTATCTGTAGATCCTCTGATCTACTAGCGTCTGCAAATTGAAGTTCCGTGAAACACTTTGTACGGGTTTTTGCTCTGAGGCGCTTCAGGTTAAACCGGTCTCCACCAAATCTGAATCTACTATATTCACCAGGAGAAAGGTTTTTTTTATTGGGGATTTCCCTAAGCTCTTGTTTCATACGTCGAATTGTATGGTACCGTGTACGCTCATACGGATGCTACCGTTATGGTTTCACCGTTCCCCTCACTCAAGAAATCAGTCAATTATGTCTGGGGGAAGCTCCTTCTGGAGTTTTTCATGATAATTACTTGCTTGAATTAAAAACCAAGCGAAACTGGCAATTTCCTCAAGAGCGATTCAACATCCCTGCAGACTAATATAGTTTTACGCCGCACAATTCATGAATTTATGCAGGAGATAAGCAATAACGTGTTGATCATCGTTTTCACTGGGACAATAAACCTTTCATTACAATATTATCTGAAACCGTTGTTGGCTCTAAATCAGTATTGCAAATGCCGGGACGCCGTTACCCCGGTATAAATTGCAGGGGAGGTCTTTCCGGAAGACTCATAAATTCAGTATTGAATCGACTACCTGCTATTTGTTTGTGTTTCGCGCCGAGGGGGCTAAGCTACTGTTTAGACTGCTACAGCCTCCTAGGTACACATTCTCGTGTTATGAATGGATTCCTACCGGTAAACTGATGGGAGGTTCACGTTGCGAAAATATTTGTTGATCGCACATATGCTTTTGCTTGAACAAATTAAGATTTATGACGGCAATACTATATACAGGGTCTTTGACGCATAAGGGGTGTCTGCTTGAAAAAAAAACCTCTACTTTTTAGGAAATAGATGATATAGCTAACTGCTTGATGCAGATATGATTCTTAGTATGATCTTTCCGGTACTTTCACGTGCGAATAACTAAATTTATTCGATAGATAAGTCTTATTCTTAGGATAAGTAAAAATGCAGTCTTTTCACTTTCAGATAGTGTAATTCATCGAATAAATCTGTCATTGAAACATAATAATAAGAGTTTATTTGTCATAGATCGAATGTCGGTACGTCATTTTCGGTTGAATTTTTTACATTTTTGATATATGGTTATTCTTTATGTGATTTTCACGAAATATTGGCTTTCCAGTTGGAATTACGACAATTTCTAGAATGCGGTGTCTTATTTTACATTAATCAGTGAAAAGTAGTATACCGTGCTTTCATAGAATTGTTATTCGTCAAATAATTTCATCTGAAAGCACCGAAATAAGGTATCCTTCAGAAAGGAAATTATTCGACAGATACTTATTGACAGGAATAAAATTTATTCGAAGGTGAAAGTACCGGGCCTTAATACTCAATGGCATAATGATTTTATAGGTACAGCTTTATAATTTATTTGATGTGATGGTTCTACGAGGATATATTGAAAACTGCTTAGTCTACTATAGAACCAATCGAAATTTCAATGTTAAAATATGTTATTACTCAACTTATTTTCCTATACATACATTTATTAAAGCGCACCTGCAACGTCTCTAGACCTTTGAAAGAAAATGTTTCTTCTTGCTCTGCAAACCACACCTGCACCGCTTTTATTATACCTCCTCATTGGAAGAAATTGTTTTTTCAGTTGAGAAAAAAGATGATTGTCGAATGGAGACAAATCTGGTGAATAAGGGGGGTGTCCTAGTTATTCAAACCATGAATCACGAATTTTTTGCATGGCAACATGACATTTGTGTGCACGGGCGTTGTCCTGCATAAACAAAACACCTTTGGATAGCAATGAAGAGGGATATCGCCTTTACGGCACTGAATAAATCAATGAGGATAAATTCATATGCATACCACCCGACGATATGAATATCGACAAGTGTTACGATCTGAATTGAGCTAGCCAATTCGCCATCGTCAAGGCCCTAAATGGAGTACGTTCCACCGAAGAAAAGCAGATGCTGACCATGGTTTCGGCCTCATTTGGCCTCATCAGAGCAACATAGCATTTTTCCACGGTGGAGAACGTTTGGAATTGATGGAACTTTATTCAATGTTGTCATGTTCTACCGGGTATTATTTACCCAGAGCGCCATCCAACATGAAACGGTATCCGATTCAATCCCCTCCAGATAGAAACCAAGACGAAGACAATAGCATATGTCCCATATTTTCCCTAATTCAGTACGCCGATTCGCCTTTGCGAACGTCGGACGCATGATGAATTGGGAAGTCTGAGACGCGCTCAGGTCGCGGCAGAGTACGATGCCAGCGGTACAATAATGAAGAGGGATATCGCCTTTACGGCACTGAATAAATCAATGAGGATAAATTCAGATGCATACCACCCGACGGTATGAATATCGACAAGTGTTACGATCTGAATTGAGCTAGCCAATTTGCCATCGTCAAGGCCCTAAATGGAGTACGTTCCACCGAAGAAAAGCAGATGCTGACCATGGTTTCGGCCTCATTTGGCCTCATCAGAGCAACATAGCATTTTTCCACGGTGGAGAACGTTTGGAATTGATGGAACTTTATTCAATGTTGTCATGTTCTACCGGGTAATATTTACCCAGAGCGCCATCCAACATGAAACGGTATCCGATTCAATCCCCTCCAGATAGAAACCAAGACGAAGACAATAGCATATGTCCCATATTTTCCCTAATTCAGTACGCCGATTCGCCTTTGCGAACGTCGGACGCATGATGAATTGGGAAGTCTGAGACGCGCTCAGGTCGCGGCAGAGTACGATGCCAGCGGTACAATAATGAAGAGGGATATCGCCCTTACGGCACTGAATAAATCCTCATTGATTTATTCACCGAATACCGTATGGCCACAAAATTCAAGTTGTACAAATTATTCCTTGTAGTTCCAACCGGAATATTTCCATACTTGTGTGATGATTTGCCAGACATGTGATTAGGTTTACAGTTTTTGTCAACGTCTGATTGCAGTAGGTATAATTACCTATCTCATCTTTCTCTTCTTTTATCATCATTAAATTTCCCCCCATCCTCATAGCTCCCATCAATAAAAAAGGTGAAATAAATTGGGGGGTGACTGAATTAGTTATTGCAGCATTAAAATTCCCGGTGGCTCTCCTGTGTAATGTCAAACCGCCTGGAATAAATTCTTCACGGTGAAATTATTATTTTCACCACATTCTAAGAGTGGGACCGCCGTTAGCGGAATTCTTTTCGGGGAGAAGTTCGACCGTAACTCTCCTGTGACACATTCGGCGGAAGGGGAAAGGGTAATGAGCGGAGTTTTTACGGTCGCTCTGAGTGTTAATTCTTCGGGAAAGTTGATAAGTTGGCACTGTCAGGAGTGGGGTGAGACCGGCTGACAATTGCGGGGGATTTTCCATGGCTCCTATGAGATAATAGGGCAGGAAAATATGGAACAAAACCAAACCTGCATATTTAAGGATATTGCTCGAAATTTTTTAATCTAACCGCAAGTACGATCATATTTTATCGCAAATTGACCAGATCTGTCATAAAACGTAGAATTCAGTATAAAAGGAGCTTCAAATTTCGTTTGAAAACAACTTCACTTCATTACTTAAGAGGTTTGGCGTTGCGTACAAATTATTTTTCTTCATCGAAACACTGAACATCAATTGAACAGCAACACGAGCCCAGTTTTGAATCAAAGTTCTATGAAGGCCATCAAATCTCTCGCAACAGACAAATGCAACTTGGCAGAGGTATTTGAATGCAGAGCTAAACTCTCCAAATTGGGAATTTTAAATAGACTGCAACTGATTTGGGTACCTGGACACTCTGGCTTCAGAGGCAACGAAGTATCAGATGCTCTAGCCAGAGAAGGAGCAACAATAGCGCCAATAAGGCGCTGAACCAAGTATTCGGAATGAAACAACAGCTGGATAATGCAAAAGGTCCTGGAGTAGGTACTGGCGCAACCGTCTTGGTCTGCGTCACTCGCACAGGGCGATTTCAGTGGCTCCCAGCCCATACACCAGTCCTTGGCTTGGATTCTCCAGAACCAATCTAAGATCTATCATGGCGGTTTTCACAGGACATTGTAGACTCAGAGCCCATCTTAAAAAACTCAGCATCGTCAATGACCCGCTCTGAAGACTCTGCTTAGAGGAGGACGAAACGATTGAACACATCCTCTATGACTGCCCGCGGCAGACAGGGTCAGACTAGGTTTATTTGGTTATCCGAAGATGATTCTAGAGGAACTCAAAAATCACCCCCTCTCGAACATAATCTCCCTTTTGAGAAAGATGGGACTGGAGGGAGAGATCTAGCCCTACGAGCTTGCCTGTGTGCAGAGTGTGAGTGTTCCCAGAAATGTTCTGGCAATTTACCTTCCAGAAAGGGGTTCCAAATGCAACTTACTAGGACAGACTCTTTCTGTGATAAGATGTATATATAAGTAAGTGCTTGGAATAGGAAGAAAACGAAAGAAAACCTTTCTGGATGAATCTCTCAGGGATGGATCACTGAAGGGATTCACTGCATTTTACAGGACATTGTAGACTCAGGAGGCATCTGATGAGATTAGTTTTATCACAAACACATTTTAAGGCAACGGGAAGAATTTTTCAGACCAGAAACTTGTACGAGTGAACACATAACCTCTTTGAAAGTGTGGGAGCATTTCTTCAAACCTAGGGAAATAATTACCTATACTCCATTCGCTTTTATTTTAGCACTCGGTTTGCCATGGAAGTTTGATACATTTCACTCTGTATAGTACGAAAATGTGGGGTTATGAAGATTTTCAAAACATTTTTTTGGTTTTAAATCAACGTTATGTTGCCCGTTCTACGTAAAAGTTTCTGTTATTACGTATTTTATCACAATGTCGAATCTCTTCGGAAAATATGTGACGAACATAATTGAAGTTTATACAAACTGATTGAAGGCATAGCAAATCCAGTTATTTGCATGGAAAATACAAGACATCAGTATAATATCATAATATGCACTAGCTTGAGGAGAGTTAATGTTCGTTATCTTCTAAAGTTTGAATACGTTACATCAGTTGTAGATTTCAAGAATTTTAACCCGAAGATGAAATGAATATGATGCAGTGGTTAGGAATGGGTATCTCCCGAAAGAATTAACAGATAATTACAAGAATGTTAAATTCTTCAACAAAAATCATCTTGCATCAATATAAGTAAAAGGAATTAAAGGAAGTTTCAAGTCAAGATGAACTTTACCTTTGAACAAAAATTTCACAAGAATAACAGGACAACTGGCGCCTATTTGTGGCTGTGCATCTCAATACACTGATATAAAAATAATAATTAGGTATTTATTGGTACCTTGAGACATTTACAATGTATAGGACAAGTCAAATGAAAAATAGAAAAGTCAATTTTCGGGAACTTATTCTACGAGGACATTCATCGAAAATCCTATAGTAAACTTTTCGCATTAATTCACTCAAACATGAAATTCTCGAATGCCATCACTTTTTTGAGTCTCCCAATATAAGGAAATGCTTTGTCATCCTTTTCATTCACAATCTTTCTGATTGTGGAAATATTCAGCTGAAATATAAGTCGTTTAGATTCAGATGAAACATTGTATAAATTCTCTTACATTGAATATGTTCGCTACCGTCTGACGTATTGTGGATTTTAGAATATCAGGGTATAACTATTTGAATGAGCGGACCTGAATTCTAAATAGCACTTCTTGAAACCCTGTCTCTTTTTTCAATCACTTTCGGCATTTTCGTAATGAAATTTGATTTTAGTTGTGGCAACGGCGTTATGACAATAACGACATTTCATGTGTGCCAACCTTACTCCGTTCTAGTTACAAAAACCGACTGCTAAAATAAATGTGAATGGAGAATAAAGAAATCTTATTTTAGTGATCAAATTGCTGATTGTTAATCAAGTCCACTTAAGTGGACTGGCGGGATCACTGCGGTTCCATTGTTGCCATTTACTGGTAGGTAATTCATTTCCCTAGGTTAGAGGAAATGCTCCTACAAAACCTTCCCATATACCAGATTTCAATAGAACTCTGGAAATGAAATGTAAGCTGCAGATGGTCCTATGGAATGAAGAGTCCTGATAAGGAGCACAATATACATACCTCATGGTCGTGGCGTATTGTGACTTCTTTATAACTATCGAGGGGTGCGAAAGCAAATAGACAATTGCTTTTTGCTGTGGAGAGTAAAGAGTGGTTGAGACATCACAGAGTGGATTCACCGAAAGAACAAAATCAACTCAATTAAATTCTACATCACAGAATAACGGAATAATACTGCCAGTTCGGCAAAGTATTCCCATCACATTCCCGATTAAAAAATCCCTTTCCACTTCCGAACTTTCCCTCTGCCCCGAAGTTGGTTCGATTTAAAACAATAGACCAAAAGAATCCACCGTCCGTCCGGTGATTTATTATAGCGCCACACCTTTGTGGAAATTTGGAAGAGGAAACCATTACAACTTTTTTTTGTCGCCGAGTTAAATGGAGATAATGAACATTCAGTTAACCGTTAGCCGAGTGCCTTTGTGTCGCTAAAAATTCAACGTAATTAAATATCGTCCCTGGAATAAGCGGGAGTCCCGAATATTTCATAGGTGCAATTAAAGCGGATAGGACGTAGTGGCCAGCAATTAATGCATAAACATGGCGGGCATTGTGAAAACTTGACTTTATGGGATCGATCTGATCGCGGGAAATTAATTGTCGTTCGAGCGACGTACAACAATGGCTTATCTCCGGTTACTTTATTGTCTAACAAGAATACAGGGTTGGTTAACAAAAAATTTCATTCTTATCTGACGGCCTTGAGACCAAAACATAGAAATACTTAAACCTGATTGCATCGACTTATTTAAGACGGGATTAACGTTAATTCGGTGATTTCTATGGTAACTGCTATAAAAATCAGAGAAATAGTCGAGTATTAACGTTAATCTCGCCTTAAATAAGTCGGTGCACACGTTAGTGACATGGTAAACCAAACAACCACTATTAATGAATTTATAAGAGGGAAAATCTAGGGCTGCATTTGTTTGGGTCAGGATAAGTAATCTTATTAGGAGTAGGAGTTTGACCCAACGTTCTTCTAATTTCACATCGTGTAGGTCCAACACGTTATTTGAACTTTTTTCTTTTTTCCTACGATTCAATTTTTTCCAAATTTCGATCAATCACTAACCTAACTCTAATAGTTGGGGAGCCCAAGAGGGATATTAGGAACTTACACGAGCGTTTCAGATTAATATACCTAAGGGTATATTGATAGTTTCAGCAAGCCGAAAGAATAAAAATTGGCCATAGAAGTCACAAAAATAAGATTTTCATAATTAACTTTCCTCCTGAGCTTCAAATCGTTTTCGCATTCAATTCGAAGGTTATAGAGCATAATATTTTCAATAATCTTCATCCGAAGCAATTTCTTCTACGTTTCAACGTTTTTGAGATATGTGGCGATGAATGTACAGGGTGGGCAAAGTTCGTTGTATACTGAAAGATCTATAGCAGCTAGAAGAAAACGAATGACACATTCGCCCTTTTTTCATGACTACTCAAGATCTGAGAACAGAATCGGCCTATCATCTTTAGATTTCGAGTTAAAAACAAAAATTGAGATCTTGACGATTCCGAGAAGTTCTCATAACTTTTTTGTCTTTGAAGTTACAGATCTGAAACTTGAACCTTGTCAGGCACTTTTATAGGTAGAATCTACTAACAATAGATTTTCTTCCAAGTCAAAAATAACAAATTCAATAAAAGTTTGCATTTAAAAAAATTCACCTAATGATTCGAAATGAAACAATATTTTGATCTCGTCAGTGAATTTTACGTAAAAATGTGCCTGTAGGAAGTTCAAGTTTCAGATTTTTAACTTCAAAGATGAAAAAGTTATGAGAACTTTTAGAAATCATCAAAATTTATTATTTTGCTAATAACTCTTAAACGGTTTTCACTATTCTTTGTTTCTCTGAAAAGGAGCTCAGAAATGTGTCATCCGTTTTCTAATAGCTGCTATAGTTCTCGAGATCCTCTCAGTAGACAAGTAGAATTTTGGCAACCCTGTACATTAGACTGAAATTCTACATTGATTTTGCTCTTTCGCGTGTATCGCTAAGCTCTTCGCCCTCATAAGTCCCTAGCTGGAAAACGGTTAGGAGCATGTAAAATTGTTTTAGACAAAAGTTGTACAGAATTCTATTATCTACAATTTCCATAATGAATACAATAACGATAAGAGGTACAGGAAGAGAGATATTTCAATTTTATCAACTATCAACATAAAGGTCACAAAATCTTTTTTTTTAATTATCTTCCCTCCTGGGCTTCAATTTTGTCTACGTTTGAACGTTCTTGAGGTGTATGGAGATCAGTGTACATTAGACTGGGTTTCTACCTTTACCTTGGCCTTTCGCATGTGTGACTTAGCTCCTCGCCTTTATAGCCTCAACTCGAAAACGGTTAGGAGTATGTAAAATTGCTCCAGACAAAAGTTGTACAAAATTTTATTATCTACAACTTTATCATGAATACAAAAACGATTAGAGGTACAGGAAGAGAGATATTTCAAAAAATGCATTGTTATCAACTTCAAAGTTCAAAGATTAAGAAAACACCCTTTACTAGAATCACATTGACTGGTCAAAACATCTGCAACACCTACATTAACCATCTGTATGAAAATTCGACTCTCTCGAGTATGTACAAATAACGATTTTTTTTTACATTTTTCAAGGTCTCTTGAAAAGAAGCTTCCTTTTGGGTCCAATTAACATATTTTCACTATTTTCAACTCTTCCGGAAGTCCAGCCTACCATGTAAACTGATTAACATAAATTTATTATTAGAGACACGTAGGGCATATACAATATCGTAATCAGACACGCTCGAATACACTATAGGACGATTTTTTTATATCTCCTAAAACCTGCAGACGCTTTTACAACCGCTAAAAGTACATACATCATAAGAATTTTTTTCTTTCTACCATCTAATATTCAAAATCCACTAGGTCTCCACGAAGCTCGAGATTTAGAATCGTGGGCTCCCCAACTATAAGACATATGTATACGAAAAATTGTTGCGATATTATCAACATACTTCCTGAATAGAGTGTTTCCTTTTACTCCAGAAAGAAGTCTATTGATTGCATTCGAAAATGTACCTTGCAAACGATGAACCAAGTAAATAATTCACAGCATCTAATCGAATAAGAAATGTTGAGATTAGGGGCTTGCAGCCCAAACTCTTGGGACATTCGGAAAGTTAGGACATGAACTGGTCAGGTTTACAAATCTATCGTCAGATTTCACGAATGGAAATGGTCTCCTATTACTTTCCCAAAATTAGGCTCCGATAGCTAACTGATCTGACCCTTTCCTTTTAATTATCCAATTTATGGTTAGTTCACGTTGCAATCGGACACAACAACAATATGATTTAGTGGATTAATTTTGGTCAGAATTTGAATAATGGCCCTAAATTTTGGTCTCGATGAACGTGGAATGTATTCGCGATTGGCCGGTTCTAATTGATGGGAATTGGAAATGCATATTTGCAACTTTCTGGATTCCGGACCCTATCCCACTCTGAGCTATTCGGGCATAGGGTTGACAGTTCGCTTTGTGTACATAGCTAAATATACACTATGAATAATAATCATTGAGTGTCGTCTTCAGGTCTTGAGCGGTATTGTGAAAGGCAAGATGAGAGACTGCAGGAGTGATATTTATGGGAGAGAAGTCAATATTTTAATATTATGCACATGTCATAATAAAATCACTATTCCGATACACACACCCCTATAGCATGCAGTCGTCAGAACTACATTGACAACTCCATTTTATCAGATGTTTTGTACATGTATATCGAACAACTTAATTAGAGCAGAACAACGGCAGTATTGTCCTCCACAGAAACAAACTCAAAGAAAAACTCTATCTAACTAACTCAACATTGATAATAATGTATGGTTTTGGACAAGTTTACTGAATTTCAAGGTGTATATAGGGTAATTGGTTGCAAAGAGTTTGCGATCGATTTCAGATGATAATTTTTGCGGATATTGAGCAACTGAACCGGTGAAAATGCAATTGCTTACCCCAACGGGCTTAAAAAGAAACCGCCCTATTCTCCACTGGTCTGGTAGCAGATAGGGGGTTCCAAAAGGAAGGAAAACAGGGACTAGCCTTTCCTCTGAAGTGGCTTCGTGGCTATCACCTCGCTGATATAGAAGACACACTGCACTTCATTCAAAATTGCTCAATATCTTCTGGTTTAACTCAATAGATGATTTCAACAGAGATGACAAGTGGTGCTATGAATGCGGCGATATTGTTCTGGGTTTTAGAGAAAAACTTGCGGCGCAACCAACAATGATCTTGTTATTGTCGTGATTGACAGACGTTTTTTATTCTGCCCGCATAGTGTCGCCAGCGACTGGGTCAAAAAACGCCTGACAAACCGGAGTCAGGCAACCCAATTCACGCGTTTTGATGAAGATATCGTGGCAGTTTCATCATTTATGAATTTTATCATTATTTATACAAAAAAAGGTATATCTACCAGTGCAACATTGAAAAAATATGCCATGACTTACTGCTTACTGGCATATTTACCTAGCTCTTAGCTCCGACTGACTTCTGTGTTGAAAATGAAGAATAAAACAAAGTCATATCTGTCTATACGACCTGTAAAATAAAAGAATAATTTGCTATGAAAATACTCCCTGTAATACATTTCGTGTTCATTTTATGGTGTGAGTGAAATCCAACCAATAATATAACCCCGGGTTCCATAAGGTTGATCGAAGAATCAACGCTTGATTGACGAATAGACGTCAATTAGTTTTCAATCGATAATTAAGTCATAATGATTCAGAATATCATTCTCGCATTAAATTATGATGGTCATACGTCCATTCATTTATTCTTAATTGCTACTTCTTCAATATATTCAGAAATGAAAAGGTTTCAGTGATTTTGTTTCATAAATCGAGTGACTCTCAAATTGTTGATTGGACAATCGAAGTTTTTTGAAAATTTGACGTCAGTGTAAGGAGCATCACAGCTTTTTCTCGAAAAGATCTGAAACCCCTTATCCGAGCCTGAAATCTTCTAAGGGTGTGCTGTTTCGCGTCATAAAAAAGAATATCCCAATAATTTCCACAACCCCCAATTACTCCAAACCCGCCATCTCCGGCCAGCTCTGTCAATGCAGGTAATTACTTTCAAATGTTGTTCTTAATTGCCCCTCAGATCTAATATCTTCCCCTCTAGTCGAAGATTTAACCGTTACAGCAAAAAGCTTTCCATTAATTGTTGCTATAAATTTCTTGAATCGTTATCAGGTGGCATTCGCCATTTTCTCCTCTACCTTCATCTCCGAAGACCGCAATCAATTCGACATTTATTCCAGAACTAGCAGGATAGTTTTTCTATATTGAATTTGTTATTGAACTCGGCGAAATTGAGATAACTTCGTTGTCCCAGAGAGAGAGAAGATAACTCTCTGTGCCATTGGTTTGCTGATAGTTTGTTAAAGTGTCTTGGCGAACAGTTTCATTATGAACTGAGCTACTAAGGAGAATGTTGAGGTGAACAAAGATTTCTAAAAAAGTTATTAACACGTTGAACAAAATTACGCCCAAAGCAATAAAATATAAATTAATTGTATTATACAGCGAGATAATTTGACTCGTACAAATAAGAGTCGTACAATAGACTCTTGAGGTCAAAAGAAACACTTTTTTTATATATAATTTTTCTGATTCAGCCCTGATAAAAATATTTATCAATTTTAAGTATTTATAATGAGCGGAAAAAACGAAAACACTTTCAGAATAACCAGCTAAAGCTGTGACACTACACATCTCTATGGATCTTTTGAAAAGAGTTGCATTCGTTCGAAGTAGCCAATTTTTCTAATTTCACAGATATTTTTCGTTTCTGAACATCTAATTACTCGAAAATGGCTCGTTATACGAGAGAATATGAAGAATATAGGGAGTCTGGGAGAGTTGAACCCTTTTTCACTCTGAAGTTGTATGTGTAAATGGTAGCAACTCATTTTTTTGCTTGAAGATATCATGCACAAATAGGTAAGAATAGATGATAGTAGAGTCATGGTGAGATAAACATACTGAGTACAGCAATTTTTATTTTTTTTTTCAGGAAACGAAAATTGGCTCATGTCTCCCTAACCAATGGAGGGGTTGAACAGGGGGCGAGAGAGATTTGAGCATAAGTTTGTTTATCAGGAAAAACATTGAAAGAAAACAATTTCACATGACCAACGATTGTTTATGTCAAGGTCTTCATCATCAGATGTATCAGAGTATGAAATACATATTTCCTATTTCAGAGTCTTTCTCAGTTATTTCCGAGATGTTTTCTGCTTTTTTGAACCTTTGTATATTTTTTCATATGTATTTCTATCATTCAATTTTCTTCTTTTGAAGCAAACTATTATCTGAGCTCAGTGCGGGAAACTTGGACCAATGATTATGTCTCCCAACCATAGCATGGGTCAAGTCCCTTTTAGTCTATTCAACAGATGTTTTCTTGAAACTTTTACAACTATTATTGAAAAGACCCATCGTTTGTAAAACAATATTAATCAATGAAAGCAATGAAACTAAACTAACACCACGCAACTATTAAACTTTTCAGACAGTGTAACAAACAAAAATTATTCAATTTCTTACTTCCTAACAACAAAATCACGTTCAAACTTCTCACTCCCGAACTGTTCTGATGGCGGCCAAAATGGAGCCGCCACTAGCTGTGCCTTGTTACGAGTATGTCGCAAGCTATTTACGCTACCGGTAGCGCGACATTTGAATGGAAATATTTGATGTGGTTCAAGTCTCCTACCTGAGCAAGTCTCCCAGACTTCCCTACTTTTATTTTACAAAACCTTCAAATATTCATTACATGGCGTCTAATTTAGTTTCAAGAGTTGGGTACTTTGAATCTTTGATATTTTTTTGGTACGTAATGGTCATAATGAGAAAAGTGGAATACGTGAGTGAGATCTTGTGTTCGAAAAAGATTCATCAAATGTGTGAAAAACTATATTCATAAATTCATTTCATTCGATAAAACCATTTGTGAGAATTTTTTTTTGAGTTCTTCAACAGCCTGTATCTTTTAAACCGAGTGGATTCGGAAAAAATGGTAGGGGAAAAAAGTATTCCTTTCGACCTCAAGAATCTACTGTTAAAATATTTGTACGAATCAAATACTCACCCTGTATAACTGGCACAATGAAATGAGAATGAGTTTGTCACCATACAATCATATTAAAATAATAAATATGGATTTGAAGCCAGCTACTCTGCTGAGGCGGACTAAGGTTACTTAGTTAGATCAAATCTAACTTCTCCATTTCAAACGTTAGTTGAAAAACCATGAGTAACTTGAACACAAGATTGAAATTTCGAAGATGATTCGCTATGGTCAAGAAAACAAAAAAAGTCCTTCACTGATTCAGAGATAAGTATCCTGATTTACCGCCCATGTACCAAAAATTTCCTCGCTAATCTTCGCTTGATAAGATACTACTCCCCTTTTTTTTAATAGACAAATACATCCTCTTATTCTATTTTTAAACTGAATGAATCATCTGAGTCATCGAACTGACTGAAATTCATTTTCATTTTCGAAGTAGCTGATTTGTGATACGCATAGTTAACTTGAGTAGTCATACAAAAATAGGATTATTCTTTAAAATAATAATGGATGACGTCGTATATCAAATGTGTTAAACACTGTATAATATTTTCTTATAGAAAAAAGCGCAATTTAAAATAAAGTAGTATTTTAAATTGTTTGTTTGGTTGTGAACAAACTATCTTTGATTCACTTGAATTTATTCCAAGTAAGAGAAGCGCACTGTAAAACTGTCCACCTTCCAACTAATCCTATCAGGATATCAGGAATAGATAAAGACAGATATAAGCTACATATTTTAAACTCTATGTATACCATTACGTACGTTGGGAAACTTGACTGCAATTCAATTCTAGAATATCCCGCTGGATCTGTTAGACTTCATCCGATAAAATTCTCGCACTGCAATTCGGTCCTGGAGTCTGGAGATCAAGGGCTCTCTTCCTGTTTCCAATGAAATTTTATTTCCTAGATCCCCCACGAAACTCCAAACTTGTTCGCCTACACAGCACGCTAAAATAAATTAACACCGGCTCTTTGTCGAATATAAGAAGTTCCGTTCTATTGTGTTTTACTTTCTAATACTCGTATAACTTGTCGTACAATTGGAATTTTTGTCTCGCAATCATCCTCACCGGGGATTATTTTATTCTTCTGGGACGTTTCGTGTTCCAACTTTTAATTCACCTTATCCAATTTACATAACTGAGAAAGTTTCCTTGTTTTTTTTTCCCAGTTTAGCTTTGTTTTCGCGTTTCAACGGTTTCGAAAGTTTTCGTTTGTGCAAAAATGTGAAAGAAGTCGCCAGTGTGGAAAGATCAGATAAGAAAAGAAAGATATTGCATACACTATGCTGTTGAAGCGAGTGGAACTTAGCTGAACAACTCCGATTACAACAAATAGCCTGGAAGTAAAATCTTCTCCACTCATGCTTCAAGTTAGCTGAAGTTGAGTTGAGGTAGATCTTTAGGGTTTTAACGATCCAAATTTCAATAGAAGTTGCCTTCGCATAGGTTTGATTTGGTACAACTTGAACTCCTTCCTTTTTTGCTTACAATATTCTTATGTTTTTTATGGTATGTCTAATGCTTGTGAGTGGTTGAAATAAACTAATTATTGCTCTTTGTTGGCTTGGCAAATGATTTGATACTAACAATGAATAAGAATACATATAAATATCAAACTGTGTCCTGTTTCTACAGTTTGTTTTAACTAAAATACAGGCAAAGATCTGCAGTATTTCCAATAGCATCACAAAAAAACTTAGTTCGATATATTGTTTGCACATCGAGTTGAAATTCTTGGGTGAACTGATACACTGGAAACTCTCGAGAATTCGAACCAATGGAATTGAAAGTAACCACCCCAATCGGTAATTATTTCAACTTTGATAATCCTATGTTAACACTTGGATGAAATTAAGTTTACGTATATATCATCTGAGAGTATTTCATACTACATTAGCGATGAATTATAGCAATTACCTGTAGTTATAAAGTTTGTTAACAACTTCAGTACTGGGAAAGTTATCGCACAATTATTAACGAGATGAAGATGTAACCAACTTTAGCTATTTTGTGCCCGAACATTTCCAGCAAGTGCTGTTGCACATCCGAATTTTATTAAGTTAGAAGACATGGAAATGATTCAATTTGAAGCGACACTTGGGTAGTTCAAATAAGATTGGGTTCAGTTCAAGAAGGTGGCGAAATTTTGAATAAATTCTCGCCTACATCGATTTAAGTGAGGCATTCGACTCGGTGAATCGGAGAGCGCTATGGAAAATCATGGCACGTCTTGGAGTACCCGAAAAATTCTTAGCAGTGTGTAAAAGCCTTCATACCAACAACACCGCTAGAATACAGCATAATGGTTCTACAACCGACCATTTCTCAACCAACTCTGGAATAAAACAAGGCTGCGTATTAGCGCCTTTACTGTTCAATATTTTCGCCATACCTGTCTCGATAACTGCTGACATGAGTATGCCAGTAAGAGGTTATGGAATAAGATTCAGATTTGATGAAGGCCTGTTAAACCTGAAGCGCCTCAGAGCAAAAACCCGTTTAAAGTTTATCACGGAACTTCAATATGCGGACGACTGTTCACTTATCGCTAGCAGCCCAGAAGATCTACAGATAATGCTGGACACCTATAACCATACATACGAAGCTTAAGACCTTAGACTCAATATCGACAAAACCAAAATCCTGGCAAGTCCTCCAAAAAGCCTTCAAACAGATATCAGCCTGGAGAACGAAACTCTAGAACAGGTCGAGCAGTTCAAATACTTGGGAAGCTTCATAAATACTAGGGCTAACCTAGACACGGAAATACAAAACCGTATCAATTCGGCATCACGGGCATTCTGGAAGCTAAAGGATAGAGTGTTTCAAAATCACGACCTCAATCTGACCAAGACCAAGACAGCTGTTTACAAAGTAGTGGTCCTCCCAACGCTTCTTTGAGGAAGCGAAAGCTGGACGTAGAGGCGACATATTAAACAGCTTGAACAAACGCAACAACGTCATCTAAGACAGATAATGCAAATCAGATGGTTCCACAAAGTTTCGAATGCAGAAGTCTTGCAACCCGCGAGTTGTACAACAATTGAGACTCAAGTAAAGAGGGTCCGACTCAGATTGAGCACCCACATTCTGAGGATGCAAGACAAAAGACTCCACAAAATAGCTCTGTATGGCGAATTAGCAGAGGGAG
This sequence comes from Coccinella septempunctata, assembly GCF_907165205.1. Taxonomy (NCBI): domain Eukaryota; kingdom Metazoa; phylum Arthropoda; class Insecta; order Coleoptera; family Coccinellidae; genus Coccinella; species Coccinella septempunctata. The sequence goes on from NC_058196.1 coordinate 23,975,722, forward strand.
CCCGGAAACCAGGAGGTCAGTATAAGTGGTTTAAGGATATACTGCTTCAATCCCTAAAATAAGTTAATGCCAGTCATAACTGGGAACAACTAGCGTTAGACAGATCACAGTGGAGGTCCTTGGTCCACAGTTATAATGGAGACTCGAGAAGGATGCAGCGGCGGCCAGATCTGGTTGGTGACTATTCATGCCCGGAGTGTGGTAGGATCTTTAGGTCACGGTTGGGTCTCTACAGTCACAGGAGAGCACACAGTCGCAATTAGCCCTGAAAATTATAAGTCTTTTCGCACTTTTTTCTCTTTTTCTTTTCTGTTTCTTTTTTCTTTTCCTTTTTTGGTCTTTTTGTAGATTCATTCCTGGCAACGGGATACAGCAATGAATGAATTAATGAATGAATGATATGGGTAGCCAATTCTAGCTTAGATCCAGATTATACTTCTCAAATCAAGCGATGTAAAACTTTCTCGTCTCCAGTCTTATACGAGGAGAGTCTCGCAGTGGTCTCGTAGTCTCGTGAATATCTTAGACAAAAGAGGGATTTTGCTTCCGAATTTGAAAAGTTTGAAATCATATCTTCGTATTCATATCACTTTTTCCTATTTTTTCTCTACAAGATTGCAAAAGCACGAAAAAATAAGTTGATTTCATTAAAAATTTAATCGCAATTATCGAGAGCAGAATTTCTTTTCCGAGAGAATGGTTTATTTTATACCACAACATGGACAAATATTCGAATAAGATTCACAGGCAAGCCTGAAGACGTCAGAGAGCCCGATAAGATTCAACATTCCATTCAGAGTACCAGATAGCATTTTCCATCCCTAATTGCTATTCTCTAGCATATTCCCAAGCCACTACGCCGAAGAAGAAAGTGTACTCTCTACAACACCAGGATGAAATTTCTAGACCTCACTGTATAAATTACCGTCCCGAATAATGCCTCAAAGGGAATAAATAGTTGACGGTGTTTACTCTTTCCACAATGCCTTCTACCAATTACAAATAGACGCCTCATAAATGCGAATCAAGTCAGCCTAGGCTTAGAATTACCGAGTGCTGAATTTCGCGCTCGTGTAATAATAGATCCTAATTAGATTGTGGCGAACTCTGGAAATTGACTCGAGAAGGAAACTGTCCTTTCGAGTCGCTTCCGTCTAATTGCTCGAGGTATCTCAGTATTCAGACTTTCACATAACAGAAATAAACTAAGTTGTTCTTCCAGGGTACATCGTTTGAATCCGAACAAGTTTCAGCTGGATATATGGCAAGTTGTCCCGAGTGCGACGTTATATTTAAACTCGTCGACGAGTTCCAAATACACTCATTGTTATCAAGAGCGCTTTTCTGAAGTTTTTCGAATGCTTCAATTCTCATCTGAATGAAGCCATGAATTCGCTGATTCAGTGTATAAAGTGGAAACGTCAGATTCCTCCCTATAAAATACTGCTTCTACTGAAGGGTTATTTTGTTGAGGAGGACTTCAGCAACTAGGTAGAAAATAGTCGGATGCATGAACAATAAGGACAAAACAGAATCGTATTGCCTACTGTTTCATCTGTATAGGTTGAATATTGCCATGTAATAGGTTTGAGTGTCAGTTAAGCCTTGTTCAGACAAGGTTAGTAGTTTAGTCGGGTAGCGAGTAATTTAGTCGGGTAGGACAGTACCTGGTGTTTTAGATTTCAAATTACTCGCTACTCGACAGACTCGACTCAACAACTGGCCTAGTCTGGATACGCCAATGAAGCGTGGCTTAGACAACATTGACAACTTGACAGTCACGACGACGCAGCACACTCTCTACAAAATGTCAGATGATCGCGCTTCCACTGAAGCAATAATCATCCTCCTTGTTCACATTGATGAACTAACGTCTCATTATGTTAATCTCGTATTCTTTGTGAAACTTCTCTAACAGTTCTCCTTATTCAAGTACTTCTCTTTCTAGTCTTCTCACCTCAAAGGTGCGCATATCTATATCATCACGGACAGCCAGGCCACGCTGAGGTACCTGGAAGCACACTGCCAGAGGTCTCTCCTGACATGGGAGTGCCATAATACCATAAAGCAACTGGCCAGAGACAACATAGTGACTCTACTGTGGGTACCAGGGCACTGTGGTGTTGAAAAAAACGAGAAAGCCGATGAACTTGCAAAAAGGGAATCAAGGTTAATACCTCCTGGACCTGAGCCTTTCTGTGGGCTTGGAAAGTACCAATACAAGACAGCGGTCCAACAACAGATTAACCCTCTGGAGAAACACTCTTGGAAATTCGTGATGATTTCACCGACCTACACCAGAAAACTGCTAAAGCTGTCACGAGCTGAGCTTCGGGTGATGGTGAGACTGCTGACAGGGCACTGTCGGTACAAATATCATTTGCACCGTATGGGTAAGTCATCAGATGAGATTTGTAGGCTCTGTGGATCGGAAGCAGAAACAGCTGAACACATGGTATGCAAGTATACAGAGCTGGCGGACCTAAGAACCACTCATATGGGGAAATCGGTCCTGAATACTCACGAGGTAACGGCTAAGGCCCCTAAGGATGTTGCCAGTTTTATCAACACCATTGACGACCTCCTTGGTTTCCTATGAATGAGTAGGGTAGAGAACAAAAGATCTACATGGTCGCAGTTCCCAAAAGGCTTATAGTGTCACAACGACCCTGGTTCAAATAATGACAAAAATAAATAATAGTCTTGTCATTCAATTCTGGTGCTGAATTGTTCTCTTAAGAAGGTAATGTACTGAGGGTACATCTTCTCAAAATTATCAATTAATTCGTTTCCATGTCTTTTTCATGATTTCGTGCGAGATGATGAGAAATCTACAGAAAATGTTCATGATTCTTCTTTTGTACTGCTCATTTCACAGTTTTTCTCTAGTCATCTCAATCATGAATGAATATTTTATGATATTTTACACCTCAACTAGATTTCCAGACCTTTCTAGATTTTCTAACATGTAAATGGTTATGTAGCACCAGAATTGAACATTCTCAAGTCTTTCTTATCTATAATGAATACTGATTCATTGTTTTCTTATGATCATCTCATTAATTGGAATCAGTTTATTTCATTTTTTAAGACAACTCCGATGTTCACTTTTTACTTACATATAAGTAATTACTGTTGTAGAGTTCCAGATGACTGAATCCTTATGTTCTCTAGAGTCGACCCTAGAATTAGTAGTTTTCCTTCAGAACACGATGTGAACTTCTCAAATATGGTTCAACGGTCAGTGGTAAGCCATGACACTGGTTGAAACTCTCTCCTCCTGGTTGCACCCTGGAAGGTCTGCTCTGGTAATCGTGTACTCTCAATTAGTATGATCTGCCCATTTTACTTTGTACTCTCATTGATATATTCTCATATACATTCATCTTGCTCGATATACAGATTAGTTCTCAAGCCTTCTCCTCTTCTCGAAGCCAAAGATTAGTGGTTTCTCTCATTAGTACTCTCGATTTGTACCTCTCATAATTTATCAATGGTATCTTGTATTTTTCTAATAGACGTTCTAATCATGCTTATTTGTAAGGAGTTTGTTTCCGTAAATGTTGTATTCATTGATAAATTTTTACACTCTTCAAGACAAAGATCCTCTTATTCTTTCCTTTCTATTCTCTCAAAAGAATTTCGAATGTTTTTTCATACCTCTTATAATTGAGGAGATATGCCATTACAATATTTAGCCTTGAGAAACACCAGTAAGAGAAAGAAGGAAATCAGATAATGTAGAATTCACATTTTTTGCTTTGGTTTCTGGCGAATGTATCGACGACTGAAGCATATCATCCGAAGAATTTCGAAACCTCGCCATCGTACGAGGAAATATTTTCCACGGAACGAATTTTTCAGAATACATAACAGTCCGGAGCAGATAGCGAGCTGAAGGAGCTGCTTCGAATTCATCCGGCAACTTGCCTCTTAAATAACAACGATACGGGATAAAATCGATGTATTATAAATTTTGATGCCTGGAGCTGTTCTGTGAAGCGGCTTCGAAGGAATGATCGATGAAACATTTGCATAAAAACGACGGCAACGGACTGAATCGAGCAATACCAATTGGCCGCTCCAGGATACTATGTAAAAAGTTGAGCCGTTCTTCGTGGCCTCTCAATTCCCTCTCAGAAGGGAACGATTGTGGTTTTCACATATTTAATTCATCAGGTGAAAGCGGTCGAGAGATTTTAATGGATTTTTTTGGGCTTTCTATTGAGTTTTTCCTTGGTGCCGAGGAATGTTTCGATGTTTTATTTCTGGAAACACTTCCTCATATTTCAATCGTCTTACGGACACGTATTGCGAGCAATCGTAGAATATCTGCACTTATGTCAGTTTTCTACCATTAAGGAATAATATTAGGAACTGATTTTCAGGTGCCACCTTTAGGGAGCTGTATCTACGCAGGGGTTGCTCAAAAAAAATTATATGAAGGACTTACACTAATTTTCACAAGGAATCTCTCCTCTCCACGATACACCATCCGTTGTTATAATTGTATCTATGCTGTTTTAATTACTCACTATGTATGTTCACTCCCTATCTTATACTGTATTTGGTGTTGCTTAATACTTTGTAAAATTTTCTGTAACTACATTTTGTTTCATTATACCTATGACCTGTGTAAGCAATTCATGAAATTGTAAGAACACCAATAAATTCTTTCTCTCTCTCTCTCTCATCATTTATATTTCTACATCACTATCTGTAGGGGAGTCCAAAAGTTAAAAGTCTCGAGAGGAAAGAGTTTCATTCACGAAATTGGGTCGTTTCCCAAGAAGGAGAAAAATACTTTCGAAACGATTACATTTTGTTCTCCGTTCCTAGGTTACCCTTCCCCTAATGATTCTGAACGAAGATTCCCAATTACATTCGCATCATAATCAATCATGGGAGGTTTCAATGTGTTGAGCTTTTTCCCCCCTCATTCTCGTTATTGAAGGCTGCTTTTTCCGAAGAATCAATATAATTGGTTTACTTACGGCAGTTCTACTGCTTCTCTGGGAATTGTCGTTTTTTGATTGATAGTGGTAATCAGATGTGAGGTTGTACCCAGGAAATGATACGAGGGATGTTCTGGAAAGAACTTTTTGAATACTTTCTTCCCAATGCTGGAGTAATTTGTTGTCGTCTTCATGCGAATGGAGAAAAAGCAATTTCATTATTTTCCTCCATCTCTACTAAATGAATAGAATGGCAGGAAAAATGTATCCACAGGGTGCTAGTTGCTTTCTACTTGTACGAAAGCGCAAGAGAACTAGCATAAAATTGAAGTGAATAATAAAGAATGATCACGCCTGGGTAAATGTATAGTACCCAGTAGAACATGCCAATATCGAATAAAGTTCCATTAATTCCAAACGTTCTCCACCGTAGAAAAATGCTATGTTGCTCTGATGAGGCCAAATGAGGCCGAAACCATGGTCAGCATCTGCTTTTCTTCGGTGGAGCGTACTCCATTTGGGGCCTTGACGATGGCAAATTGGCTAGTTCAATTAAGATCGTAACACTTGTTGATATTCATATCGTCGGGTGGTATGCATCTGAATTCATCCTTATTATTGAAGTGTATCTTCGCCAATTTCAACTTTGGTTTGAGCAATAGTGATTGGAGTTCGTTTTCAGTTTTCTTCATCGTGAGCGTTTTCGTTACATGCTTATTGATTTTTAATGTTGATCATACATTATTAAGTAATAAGTGCGCAGGAGCTAATTGTATATCTGCTAGGATTCTGAAGCTGATAAGCTCTGAGATTTGTAAACATTTTGCTCATTGTATTAATGTTTCTGTAAGTTCTGGAATCTTTCCCACTATTTTGAAAAAAGCTCTGTTTGCTGATGATGTTTCGGTAGTGGTTTCAGCCCTACCATTCGATGAGCTTCAGGCTCTATATCAGCTATTAATAGAAAGTTTCGTAACCTGGTGTCATAAAAATAACTTAATGATAAACATAAATAAAACCGAATGTATTTACTTTACAATCAGGCAAAGTGATCGTATTCTGGTGCTTGACCATTTAAATAATGTTATTTTGTCTAAGAATGATACTAAATTTCTTGGCATTCACCTTGACAACAACTTGAAATGGGGCTTGCACGTAGAGTCCGTATGCAAAAAGTTGAACAGTTCTTACTATGCCATGAATAGGGTTAAAAACTTACTTCCGCTAGAGTCACTCATAAACATCTTCTACAGTTTGGCTTATAGCCACTTATCCTACAATATTCTGCTGTGGGGAAACTGTTCGGACGTTGGAAGAGCTTTTATATTACAGAAGCGAATCTTGCGATTGATATTCAGTATACCTTCACGTTAATCCTGTAGACCCATATTTACAGTGCATAGAATACTAACCTTACCTTCCATTTTTATTTTCAAATGTCTTCTGCACGTGAAAGAAAATGAGGAAAATATTGTTCGGTTGTCTAGTTTTCATAATTATGGTACCAGATGTGAAAGAACTCTATTTGTCCCTAAGCATAAAACAACTAAGTTTGAGATGTCTCCTTCCTATCAATGTATTAGACTTTATAATCATTTGCCTCATAGTGTTCGATCTCTCGATTCCAGAAATTTTAGAAAAACTGTTAAGAACCTAATGCTGAACAAATGTTATACAGTAAATGAATACCTTAATGATGTTATATTGCTTAGCTAATGTAATTTCTATTTTCCACCTTATGACTTGTCCTATACATTATAAATATCTCAAAGGATCAATAAACGTTATTATTATTATTATTATTATCGTTTTTTTGATTTCATATTTCATGGTGAGGTTTTTTGATTTTCTGCTCATTTTCTTTCGTGAATTATTTTAATTTCACCTTAACTAGCGTTTTACTATGAACGTGAGTATAAGCTAGTTGTCTTTTTCGCCAACTGTTTCTATATCAGTGTATAAGAAATCATTTCACTCCTTCCAGAACAGATTTTGCATAATTTATTCGGTCATCCCCAATGTGCGATCTCCTTCAGGTCTCGAAAGGTCCAATAAGGTGACCGTCATCATCACCAATGTCAGAGCAACTAATTCGTTTCCTTGACATTCTCCGCCTCTTGGCTCAAGTTAGCTCGTAAACAGGATTCGTCAAGTTCGCCATACTGGGCCTACACATTTTCCATAATCTTGTTCAGAATTTGCACTTTGATTCAATTTAACGGTCCGATACGGAGTGGGAGTTTATGTTCTCTATTAGGTGAATTATTTGCATTTAGTCAGGATCAGTTCCTTCCAGAGCAACTCAAGAACTCAAGCAGCGAAGACATTAAGAAAGTAATAATCAAGATATCCAAGCAAACTGGATGAATCGTTAAATTTTGATTATGTAGATATTTCGCAAACATAATTTCATTTAATGAAACTGCCGAAATTGCTATACTCAGAAAGGTCAAGTACATTGTAATTTCTAGATTCTTCACTTTGAAAATAAATTTTTGGTGAAATTTTAATCAATGTTTGCTATATTTTTCTGAATTCCTTTCAATTATAGAAGGATGAAAAACGTACACACTACTTCAATAACAGGTACTGTTATGGTTCAGTTTTTACCAAATGAATGTATTGTTGAATTGTCGTGAGTAACAATTCAAATCGTACAAAATTTAGTTTCATATAAAAGAATTTTTCAGTTGGAAATTTCAAAGAGGTTTCTCAGTTCTAATAAGATCTAGGCTAGTTAGTTGTTCTTCGAATTTTAGAAAATTGTTACATTTGTTAGCATTAATGAGGATATTTAAATTATCATAGATGCTCAGATTTGAAAATTTCAAGATGACAGGAAACAAAAAATAGAATTGTCAGAATTTTTTTTGAGAGTATGAATGAAAGTAATGTTTTTGTAATTTGGATATTGAAAGATTGAATATTATCGATACAGTATGTATAGAGTTCGGAGTTCAAGAATGTTATAATCTCATATGAGATCTTGAATTGAAAAATTGAATACAAGGATAAACATGAACTTTGATGGGAGAAAATCCTAATATGGAGGTGATATAATACATGACGAATTAAAAGAAGAAAGAAAGACAAATTTGATGGAAACATGGAGATTCTTCAAGAGATATTGAGAAAATTTCCGAAATTTTGACAACAATATAGTACAACAATAATGAATTCGACCAGTGACAGAGCATAGACTTCATATCAGATAAGTAGTGTCATAGGAGCTAACTTTCGTGAAGTGATATAGACAGGACAATCAGAGATATAAAGTAAGGTAATTTAGTAATTAGTATTTAAGTGTTTGTATTTTATTATTTTCTGATTGATTATAGTTTGTTAATTGAATATTAAATTTTTTTTATATATATCATTGATAAATATCATAAAGCACTTTACAGCTGAGAACCCCCTTGAGAAAGAGTTAATAGAAAAATATTTCAAAATTCATTGAAAGTTGGTATTAAATCAATTTCAAAAGGTTTATGAATCCGTTTAAACTAAATTTAAAATTTTTTATTCATAACAGATTGACAATAAAGGGATTGATATAAAACGGATCATAACAAAATGGCGCCCAACGTGGGGCTCTTAAATTTGTAGAGATATATTTTTTTTTAAATTTTGATATTGAATCCGATTATAATAATCATTTCAATTTTTTTTTGTGGATATATTCATAAATTTATTTCACTAACAATCATAATATGGAGACAAGAAGGAAACATTTAGCTGGATCGGAAGGTGAGGAAACAAGTACGCAAAAAAATAGTGATACAAACATATTGGAGGTTTTAATGAAGATGAAAGAAGATTTTAAAGAGTTTGCGGAAAGAATTGATAATAGAATGGAAGAAAATTCGAGAGCAATGAAAGTTACAGCAGAAAGATTGGAAGATATGGAGAAAAGATTTGAAAATAGAATGGAAGAAGGTTTCATGAAAATTAATGAAATTTTCAATGAAAGAGTTAATAAAACAGAAGAGAAAATAGATAGGAAAATGGGTATGATGATAAGACAATGTCAGGAAGATTTAGAAACCACAGAAAATAACATTCGAAAGGAGGTGAGAGAAAAATTAGATTTGGATATAAATAAAATTAAAGAGAATATAGACAAACAAAATGAAATCATACAAAGAGTAATGATCAAAGAAAATTTCAGTACACCAGAAATCATATATTCAGATAATACCAAATGGAACTTCAATGGGAAAATAAAAAAACAACATCCTGTTCCATTTGTTAGATTTCTAGAAAATAAGGAGGGATCTTTTTCGACATTTAGAACATTTAAGGAATATATAAGAAATTTATTGTCTGAAGAGGCACTATTGTGGTTTAACAACAAGGAAATGAATTTAGATAATTTTTCAGATTTCAAATCAAAATTTCTAGATTATTTTTGGGGTCCAGCACAACAAAAGATTATTAAAAACGAATTATTTAGTGGAAAATTCAACCCCATGAAAGGATCATCATATCACAGGTATGCGATGCATATTTATAGTGTTGCACAATATTTAAATGCAGATTTCACAGAAGAATACATAGTAAGTTTAATAATACAGCATTTTGACAAAGATTTAGAAGATGTGTTGTTATTATATGATTTCAAAAATATGGATAAATTATGTCAATTTTTGATGAGTCAGGAATATAGGTTGAGGAGAAAATACATCCACAACAATAATCCACAGTATTATAGGAATAACAATAATAATAGACAAAACCAGAGAAATGAAATGCAGCAAGGACAAAGAAATAATTATAACTATCAGAGTAACAACAATTACAACAACAACTATAGAAATAACAATACAAGATACCGAAATCAGAATCACAGCAGGAATGAAAATCAAATGGGACAATCAAGGGAATATCAAAGAGGATACACTGACCAACAAAGAAGGAGTAGAAGCGAGGAAGATAGATCAGATCCACAAGGAAATAGAAGAATAAATGTTATGAACAGGCAGAGTAATTCACAGCAAGATGTAAGAATTTTGAATGAAGACAGATATGAAAATTTTCAGTAAAAGCACCTATTGAAATCAACAATATTTATCAACATCCAAGAGAATTTATAAATTTAGGAGAAAATACGGATTACAGTGATGTCAAAAGTTTAATTTATGTGAAAGCTAAATTTTATAAAAAAAATATCAAAATTTTAATAGATACTGGTTCAGAAATAACACTCATCAATAAGAATATTGTGAAGGAACTCAAATTAGAACAAAATTGTTACAAAATACCGAAAACAATTTTAATAGGTGCAAATAATAAAAAATTAGGGGAAGTATCAGTGGGCATTATGGGAGAAATTATATTCAATGATAACGAATATAAAATGCAACTTATAATAATTGATAATATGGATTATGATATGGTACTTGGAACAGATGAAATGGATAGGAACAATGTGATAGTTGATTACAAAAATGGACAATTGCAAATAGGAGAAGATATAATAAATTTTGAGAAAGATAACGAACTGATGGTAAAAAAAGAAGATAAAATGAAATTGAATGGAATGCATATGGAAAAATTGCAGGATGTGAGAGAAATTATATGTGATTCGACTAAAATAGGAGAAGTGCAAAGCTTGTTAGGGAAATATAAAAATATCATAACTAAAGAAAACAGAATTGCTAAAGACTACACACACAAGATACAACTTAAAGGATTAGAACATTTCAAAAGTAAAACATATCCAATACCCTATAAATACAGAAAGGAAGTATCACAAGAAATAAACAAAATGTTAGAAAATGGTATTATTGAAAAATGTAATTCCAGATTTATAAATCCCATCGTTGTAGTTAAGAAGAAAAATGGAGAATTAAGACTTTGTTTAGATGCAAGGAATATAAATAGATACACAATTCCCCAATATGAAGCACCAATGAATGTAGAAGCAATATTTGGTAGAATTACAGGTTCTCATATATTTTCAAAGGTGGATTTGAAACATAGTTTTTGGTTGATTCCATTAGATATAAAAAGTAGAGATTACACTGCTTTTTCTATTGATGGGGTTCTGTATAGATTCAAAGTTGTACCTTTCGGATTGCAAAGTTCTTGTTCGGCTCTTGTAAGAGCACTCCATTCAATTTTGGATAAACACGAAGAATTCATTTTACATTATATAGATGATATCTTGATATTTTCAAAGGATGAAGTTAGTCATTTAAATCACATTGAGATATTGATGAAGGAATTGGATACAGCAGGATTAAAAATCAATGTAGAGAAATGTCAATTTTTCCAAAAAGAAATTATATTTCTAGGATATAAATTAGATCAAGAAGGAGTAACAATAGACGAAGAAAGGATTAAAATCATAGAAGATTATAGAAGACCAGAAAATTTGAAGTCATTAAGAGGATTCTTGGGATTGATTAATTATTTCAAAAAATTAATTCCAAATTTAAGCGGAAAAGAAATAGCATTGATTGAATTATTAAGGAAAGGAAATAAATGGCAATGGAAAGAAGAACAGGAACAAGCTTTTGTGGAAATAAAAAAAGAATTTTCAAAAAATTTGAAAATATATCATCCTCAGTATGATCAACCATTCACGTTGAGAACTGATGCTTCCATGTATAAATTTGCTGGAGTATTATTACAATATCAAAATGGTATAGAAGTACCCATATGTTTTGTTTCTAGAGTGACGAAGAAATATGAAAGAAAATATAGTGTAACTGAATTGGAATTTGCGAGTATTATATTTTGTGTAAAAAAATTGAGATTTTATTTATTAGGATCGAAATTTTTTATTGAAACTGACCATTTATCATTGCTGAATATTATGAATAATAGATTACTCAACAATAGAATACATCGAGGAACATTACTTTTACAGGAATATGATTTTGAAATTAAATATATAAAGGGAAAAAATAATATAGTAGCAGACATATTAACAAGAGATGATGAAAAAGGGAGAAAAGAAAATAGAAAAGTACAAATTGGAATGAATATTCTAAGGGAGAACGAAGGATTATTTTCGAAGAAGAATATAGTAGAAGAACAAAGCAAAATGACAACACAAGAATTGAAGAATTGTACAAAGATTGATGATATCTATATAAAAAGAACAGGGGAGAAGGATTTATATGTCATAAGTGAAAGATTAGCGAGAGAAATTTTAACAGAGTTACATGAAGAATATGGTCATCCAGGAAGCAGAAAAATTTGGTTGATATTCCGGGAAAATTATATATCGAAGAAGGATGGGACGATCAGTAAAAATATCACCAAACATTGTAAGATATGTCAAATGAACAAAAACAAGAATTTTGTGAATTACAACGAACCAAGAAATATATTTGTAGAAGGAAAATTGGATATAGTTGCTATAGATTTTCTTGGGGAGTTAATAATGACAGAAAGAGGAAATAAATTTATTTTCATAATGGTGGATATTTTCTCGAAATACATTAAATTGTATGCATGCCCGAACACTAAAGTCAATACAATTATAAGAAGAGTAAGACAATATGTAGAAGAAATTGGAAAACCAAATAGAGTAATTTTGGATAATGCCACATATTTTCAGAATAATAGATTTAGGAAATTTTGTCAACAAATGAATATTACATTAAATTATACCAGCATAAGACATCCTGAATCAAATCCGTCAGAAAGGTTTATACAAGAAGTATTGAAATTTTTGAGGATATCAGTTGAAGGAAATCACAAGTCTTGGGATCTACAATTACAAAAGGTAGAATTTTTTTTAAATTCAATTCCAAATACAACAACAGAGGAAACTCCATTATTTTTGATGAAGCAAATAAAACCTGAAAGACACTGGTATGACCTAGAAGAAAGAAATTATGATGACATCTTACAAGAAATTAGAAGGAAGTTAAAAAAAAGTGGAGAGAAATATCTTAAAAGGATGGAGAAGAAGAAAAAGAAGAAAATTATATTTAAGAAAGGAGATTTAGTTATTGTCCGATCTAAAAGAATATCTGATAAAAAGAAAAATATTTGTGCAAAACTATTACCTCCTTTTGAAGGACCATATATGATTGATAGTGAAAACAATTTAAATAGTTATCGATTGAAAGAGATTAATACAGATAGAGTACGTGGTATCTTCAATATCAATGATATATATTTGTACAGTCAAGAAATGAGTATTGAAAATTGAGAAAAGAGTCAACATAAAAAAAAAATTTTTTTTTAACTTCAGTTTTGTATTCATTTTTTTTATTATGAAGCAATCATTGAAGGTTATAAGTAGGTTAGTTGAATCCAAGAGTTTTGTTTGAAAATATAAAATTTTCATTTTCAGAATCTTCAATTTAAAAATAAAAATTTTTAATTTTGGAGAATTTGTTATGGTTCAGTTTTTACCAAATGAATGTATTGTTGAATTGTCGTGAGTAACAATTCAAATCGTACAAAATTTAGTTTCATATAAAAGAATTTTTCAGTTGGAAATTTCAAAGAGGTTTCTCAGTTCTAATAAGATCTAGGCTAGTTAGTTGTTCTTCGAATTTTAGAAAATTGTTACATTTGTTAGCATTAATGAGGATATTTAAATTATCATAGATGCTCAGATTTGAAAATTTCAAGATGACAGGAAACAAAAAATAGAATTGTCAGAATTTTTTTTGAGAGTATGAATGAAAGTAATGTTTTTGTAATTTGGATATTGAAAGATTGAATATTATCGATACAGTATGTATAGAGTTCGGAGTTCAAGAATGTTATAATCTCATATGAGATCTTGAATTGAAAAATTGAATACAAGGATAAACATGAACTTTGATGGGAGAAAATCCTAATATGGAGGTGATATAATACATGACGAATTAAAAGAAGAAAGAAAGACAAATTTGATGGAAACATGGAGATTCTTCAAGAGATATTGAGAAAATTTCCGAAATTTTGACAACAATATAGTACAACAATAATGAATTCGACCAGTGATATCAGATAAGTAGTGTCATAGGAGCTAACTTTCGTGAAGTGATATAGACAGGACAATCAGAGATATAAAGTAAGGTAATTTAGTAATTAGTATTTAAGTGTTTGTATTTTATTATTTTCTGATTGATTATAGTTTGTTAATTGAATATTAAATTTTTTTTATATATATCATTGATAAATATCATAAAGCACTTTACAGCTGAGAACCCCCTTGAGAAAGAGTTAATAGAAAAATATTTCAAAATTCATTGAAAGTTGGTATTAAATCAATTTCAAAAGGTTTATGAATCCGTTTAAACTAAATTTAAAATTTTTTATTCATAACAGATTGACAATAAAGGGATTGATATAAAACGGATCATAACAGTACTGAATATTTCATTCCGTGAAGTTAAGGTAGTGTTTACTTAAGGTTAGGTTAGGTTTTTGTTTCCTTGTAGAATTCAAGAAAAGCTTGTTATTCAAAATATCTTTCTTCTTCTGATTTTCATCGAGTAGGTCAGTTTAAATTAGGTGAGGACGCGTTAGGTTGGGTGAAAGATTCATGGGATTATGCTATGTTTCTTAACCTCATCAATTTGAATGATACCGTGTTTCTGAGAATGTTTTTCTAGTACTGATTCCAAAGTAAAGGACATTTACCTGATAAATTAACCAAAGCACTTTCTGTAAATGATAAGAACTAGCATATAAACGAAATGAACTGTCATGAGATACTTCATTATCCCCTGCATTCAAATAACAATGTTGATTGTCGTACTCAAAAAAAGTCGACAATTTCTGAAGGCAAATAGTCTCAGCCCGCAGACAGTTTTCTTCCGCAAACTCTTTTCGTTCGCTGTCGTCACTATACGGCACAGTAAGAGAGCTTCGTCATTTTCGTGAATCCATGATTTGATACAAACATGAGTGCCTGTGATTATTACTGTCATTTGGTGTTGAGAATGTGATTTTAATATTAATTTCCATAATTATTCAGAATGGATAGTGACAGCGATATGGCCAGCAAATAGGTGAGTAACTTCCATAAAGTTGTGTAGTGGTCGACGAAAAAATTTAACATGCAGCTTGGCAAGAAACTATCTATTGTCCCGCCTAATTGCTAGCTTGGTCTATCAAATTGCAGGCTTGACTCTAACAGTTTTTCTGCCTTGGTTTAACTGACACTTAGATTAAGTCAACAATGAGATATTATTGATAAAATTAATAAAGATTTTGAAGCATAGCGTATAAAACCCATGTATGTAATAACGAGCATTATTCAGTGCTGTCATAATTTGACAGAACGTAAAATTATTCGGAAACCATGTAATCAACTTTGCTTTCCATGAAACGTTCAGGGTGTTCACTTTTAATCACATTTTAGGTCCAAAATCAGTTTCTTCTAGTCAATCTGAACTGATATCATTCATATGTATACAAGAGTTATTGATGCTCATATTTATAGGTACCAATATAACGTATACCTGAATTAATATTGTCCATCTGCCGTATACTTTACTCGAAATGATCAAAAGTAGGTTCGGATGAGACCGGATAGTCTAGCCTATACAGTTATCAGGCCCAACTATTTTGTCCTGACGCACTTAGCATGAACTGTTTGGGCCCAACACAAAATAGTTTGGCCTGATGAAATCGGGTTTGCCTGGTAACATATCTTCACGGACCATTCGGAATACATAAAGGGTTGTTTAATTATTGCAGCAAGTTTCGTAGTTCATTACAAATCTCAGATTTCCATTTGTTTGATTCAAAATTGGAAACCAAGGTTAAAATATTTGGATAGTGCTCAATGCTGCAATAGGGAATACTCCTTCGGACGAAAATGATATATTTTTTATTAAATATCTTTGAAACATCACATTTTGAAATAACCATTTCAACCGTTTCCTGAAAACAATTATTTAAAGTACTTAAAACTGAAAAAAAAATTTATTTAAAATTCGAAGCGTTTCGTTTCTATTGCACAAGTTGGCAACATCGACTGAAATATGCGTTGATAATAAAGGTCCACAAATACAGGTTGCTGTTGAGGCTCGCCAGTGAATACGCGCCTTATCAACAGCTGTGATTTTATAAACAGCCATTGTTCTTTTTATTTTCTAGTAGGCGCTGTTGCCAAAACGTAAACTAGAATCGAAGCGATTTGAATTTTAAAATTAAAATTTGAAGAATAATTTTGAATAGTTTCCGTGGTGCAATTGAAAAATTCATGAGTGAAATTCATAATTATTCAGTTTAAACTTGCATATGCTGTGATAACCCAAATTGAGGAGAATTCCTCATTGTTCGTTTCCTTGAAGATAAATTTCAATATGTTATGAATGTTTGAAGTACTAACACATTTTGATGGTTGAAGATATACAGCTTACGTCATGTTTATGTCTGAAAAATATTCACAGCTCTACTTCACTCCTAACAAATCAGATACAACATTTTTTTTTTTTTTATAGCAGGGGGAATCTGCGACCGTGAAAACACGGGGCTCTATCTCTCGCCCAGAGGAACCCATTTCTAGGGAACACTGTGGGGTTACTCACTCTCCTGAGTTTGCGACCCACTAAACCTAACCTGCTTTACATTGGTTCGGAGCATTTGCCTATAAACCATTTATCCCTTAATCGGTTAATTTCTTCTTGCACATTGTCGTGCTAGGGTTTTCATGTTCGTCCATTTCGGATATCTCTTCTTAGTATAGTTCCAATAAGTTTCCGTACTCATTTTAATCTCTCCTCAATTGATCTCGTGGTCTCCTTTTGTAAATTCTCATTCTTCCTCTGTCTTCCTCCGGATCGTAGTCCACTAGTCTCCTGAGTTCTTCGTTTGGATGTTCCTTCGCTGTTTCGAATAACTTTTCAGCTTTCCTCTTCATAAATTCGGTGATGGTTTCCCACTTCAAGTCTCGATATATCTGTTTGTTCCTGACAAACCAAGGCGCATCTAAGGCACATCGTAGTAGCTTGTTTTCTGTTGCCTGAATTCTTTGTATATGGCTCTTTGCCGCGAATCCCCAAGCACCTGATCCATAAGTCAGTTGCGGTCTAGCAATGGCTTTGATTATTTTCAATTTTGTCTCATTTGACATGTGGCTCTTTCTACCTATCAGCAGGTAGAGCATATTCATCGCTGCCTTGGTTTTGTCAACGGCTTGTTTGATATGGCTTCTCCATGTTAGACCTTTGTCTAGGGTGATACCTAAATATTTTGCTTCGTTTTTCCATTCGATTTCTTCTCCATCTACCTCTAAATTTGTTGTAGTTCTCAGTCTCCTCTTCTGCAGTAATATCGCTTGGCTCTTTTGTCCGTTGAGCTTTATTTTCCATTTAATACACCAGTCATTTATTTCATCTATAGCTTCTTGTAATTTTCCTTCTATGATTTCTGGCTTGCGATGTCGAATTGCGATTCCCATGTCGTCGGCATATAGTGTCAGCATAGTCCTTGGAGATTTTGGTATACCGTGAATATATATGTTATACAGTAACGGCCCAAGTACTGACACTTGAGGCACCCCTGCTTCCATATATCAGGTTGTGGAGTTTTCTCCTTCTACTTTCACGTAGAATCTTCTGTTCCTCAAATAATTCCTAATCAACTTGCACAGTTTCATTGAATATCCAGCATATCTCATTTTGTAAATCAATCCTTCATGCCATACTCTGTCGAATGCTCTGGCGACATCTAGTAGTACAAGACCCGTTGCTTGTTGCTTTTGAAATCCTTCTGTTATGTATTCTGTGAGTCTCAGTAATTGCTGTTCAGTTGAGTGATCTCTTCTGAATCCGAATTGCTCTGCTGGAATAAGATTCAGATTTTCAGTTTCTTCTGTCAGCCTTCTAGCGATTACCCTTTCTACTACTTTTCCTAGGGCGGACAATAAACTTATCGGCCTGTAGTTTTGGGGGAATTTTTTATCTTTGCCTGGTTTGTTGAACACTATGACTTCTGCAGTTTTCCACTTTTCTGGATAGTGTTCAGTCCTCATTATACCGTTTCCAATATTTGTGAGAGCAGCTTTACCTTTTCTAGATAATTTCTTCAACATAGCATTCGTTATTTTATCACTTCCGGGAGCTTTTCTATTTTTCAAGCTTCTAATTATCTCTTTTATTTCAAATGGAGAAGTTGGTTTTTCTATTTTGTCGTCTACTGGTGGTTCGTCCATTTCTTCTTCGTTGTTCTCTACTAGATACAACATTTGGACCATTTAGTGGGTACCTTGAAAAAGCTGTGCGATCGCCGACTCCTCCTTCAAAGGCTACCGTAAATTAGTATGTAGGTAAGTAAATTGTACAATTCATAACTAATTGACAACGCAAACCTATAAACAACAATACATGTACGCAGGAGATCGACGAACTGAATAAGCAGTTTTATTAATCCTGATCCTCATATCCGCGCTGCTGAATCCTTATTTCCAACATTCCAACTGAATATGTTCGGTTCACCCTGCGCTGTACCCGTTCCAACTGAATGGCTGCGAATACAATCAGAGCCATTATTACACGGCCAGTGTCTACCGTGAAGGGAGAACACGTTTCGGAAAACAAATTGATGCGTTCAATATCGACAACTCGGCAGACGTGTTCGTTTGGATGCAACACAAGATATTCCGGGATATGCGACAACGCTCGGCTTGTAGTAATTGAGAACTGAGTAAACAATTTCAGGAATTTACCGATTCTTGGTTAATAGATAGAGCTTTGAGGGGTTGCTTTGGACTGCGATCAAAGCGGAGAAGACATTTGCGGCTGTGACTGAGCGATAACGGCATCATGAATTTCTCAACAGACTCTTGGCTTCGGGAATCGATACTACAATATGTAGAGTAGATCGGTGGGGTTCGAACAAGCATTATTTTCTTAGGGGAGATTTGCGTTTCACGACAAGGTTACCTAGGTGCAATTAGAGTTATCCTCGACATAGTACTGTTCGTTGGGGAGTCTATGGATAAAAATCGATTGAAAATGACAATGCAGATATTTTTGTAATAATTCTTTCAAAACTTAAAAGTTTCTTCGGATTTTTTCAGATAGAGGAAACAGAAAGACAAATGGCACGAAATTCATTAATCCATTGCTGTATCACGTTACCCAGAATAAATCTACAAAGAGACTCAAAAACAAAACTATCGGTGCGATTAAACTCATAATTTTTTAGGGCAACTTGCGACTGTGTGCCCTCCTGTGACTGAAGAGACCCAACTGTGACCTATAGATCCTTCCACACTTCGGGCATCGATAGTCATCAACCAGATCCGTCGCTGTATTCTTCTCGAGTCTTCATTATAACTGTGAACCAAGAGCTCTACTGTGATCTGTCTAACGCTAGTTGTTCCCAGTTATGAGTGGCATTAACTGATTTTAGGGATTGATGCAGTATATCCTTAAACAGAGCTATTTTGGGGAGTCTTGTGTCTTGCATCCTCAGAATTAGACCGCTCTATCTGAGTCTGGCCCTTGTTACTTGAGTCTCAATTGTTATACAACTTGCGAATGCAAGACTTCTGCGTTTGAAACTTTGTGGAACAATCTGATGTGCATTTTTTGTCTTAGATGACGTTGTTTAGTTTGTTCATGCTGTTTAATATGTCGGCTGTAGGGCGTCCAGCTTTCGCTTCCGTAAAGTAGCGTTGGCAAGACCAATACCTTGTAATCAGCTGTCTTGGTCTACAGATTGAGGTTGTGATTTTGAAACACTCTGTCCTTCAGCTTACAGAATGCCCGTGATGCCGGATTGATACGGTTGTCTATTTCCGTGTCCAGGTTAGCCCTAGTATTTATGAAGCTTCCTGAGAATTTGAACTGCTCGACCTGTTCTAGAGTTTCATCCTCCAGGCTGATAGGCTTCTCTGGCGCGGAAACACGTTTATCGGCGGCCAAACAGTAGATTTATTTTATGAGTAGATCTACCCATTGGCTATTAGAGAGATGTGTGGTTGCAGATCTTAGGAATCAAGCTTCCTAGATTGTTTGGCATTGGGCTCACTCTTTCCCAGCAAGTCCTATATCTCGTTGTGATATTGGAGCGCAATCTATTGTACGGGTAATTTTTGATCTACTCGGAGAGTACTTGGTGAGGAATGAGGCTTCAAAACACACATTATGCACTGTTTGTACACTGTAGTAGTGAAGTCTATCCTTACCTACGCATCTCTGGTGTGATGGACTTGCATGGGGAATAGCTGAAGCCGCACCATTATGACTAAATGCCGGAGGAAAGCCTGAAAAAGCATTACGGGTCCTCTGAGATCCACCCTTACGGCAGAGCCATGGAGTGTCTGGTGGGTAAACCTTGTAGTTACAAAGGTGGCTATGAAAACGGTTCTAAGACTCTGGGAAAATGCAGAATAGGGTGATAAGGGACTGTTTAGGGGGCAAATGAGGGCTTTCAAGTTAGTGGAGGATGCCACCATAACCTCACCTTACCTAGGGATATTGCAATGAATAAAGATGAATTTTAGTGTTGTTTTCGCAAAGAACGAATCCTTATGCCACTGACTGATTGGATGCCAACCTGCGAATCCGAATAGTCGAATATTTTGCGACACATTTCCAACATTCACTCATGAACCCTCATTCTTCGAACACAATCAGAGCATTGTCTGGCAAAAAATCGTTGCATGTTGAATTCTCGCAATTTGAGTGCTTCCATTGTCCATCGCATGGAAAACACCCTATTGTCCTCCGACCCCACTTCATCAGAGAAAGAATCCATAATGAGAAGACCAGATAAATTAAAATTCAACAAAACACCTGAAAGAAAAATAACGCTCTGTCGTTTATTGTCTTCGCACCCCCTATTCCTGCTGTTTTTCAATTCCATGCCGTGTACTCCGTTCACATAAAAGATGAACAGGAAGTAAACAGTTTTTTTGTGTAAACTTCGGCTACTTGAAGCGTCCGAGTGGCGTTTTTTTATGAAAACAATAGGAAAGGAAGCGGAGGAAAAATGTAACGAAGCATCGGAGAGAAACTTTACTTCTCATTGTTCAACTACATATGCTTTCTGCATCCGATATCGAACGGATGTTTTCTTGGGACTCTTGTTGGAAGATTTATATTGATATAAGAAAGAAGAGGGCTCTTTGTTTCGTATACTTACGTATATTCGTTTCTATGCCGGCGGATGCACTGCTGGAAAAATAGGAGAGGGAAAATATTTACCTTCAATTAACATTATTCCTGGAGGATT
Source organism: Coccinella septempunctata (assembly GCF_907165205.1). Lineage (NCBI taxonomy): Eukaryota > Metazoa > Arthropoda > Insecta > Coleoptera > Coccinellidae > Coccinella > Coccinella septempunctata. The sequence goes on from NC_058196.1 coordinate 23,996,826, forward strand.
CTGAGAATATGTTTTCATAATGATGTTTACAGACACGGGCGCTAATTTAAATGAAGTTTTCGTCCTTTTTCACTGACTGCACGAAATTCATTACGTGAATTATGTTCTTTTATATGTATCTGCATTACCTATTCTGCAGAGGATTTTGGTAGATGAAACAGTATCAAGTTGTCGTTTGAGTTAAATATTATATGGCCCAAGTATGTAATGAAAACATTCCGCCATGAGTAGATATTTGTATATTTTTTTTTAAATAATTAAATTAATAATTTCTTGACTAATTTCTAATATCTAAGATGCTAAAAACATTAGTTGAGTTCCGTCTGTACATAGCAATAAAATTGAATACTTTTTTCATCAACCCCTGAGCTACAACCCCAACCAACATATTGAACTATAGATTTCATCCATGTTTTTAGTTTTTTCTAATGCAAATAATCTTCAGGGATCCATTGCTCGTAAAAGGTATTGAAAAAACTCATAATTCAACGTTCAATTTATTCAACCATCCATCAACATACAAATTCAATATTGCAATAAAATTTTACAAAATTTTTCTTTATATATTCACTATAATAATTGCCATTCAGTCGATCACAATAGGGCATTGTCCCTTTTGATATTTTTTTTAACACATATTCACCTAAAACATTCACTTACGTTAACAGGAAGAGCAGAGTCATCGCTAAATTCAAGATGGCCATATTGTAGCTTACAGCAGAGCTTTGCATAACTGTAAAAGAAAATTAATGATGTTAGCAGTAGTTATGACAATTGATCAGCTAATTGAATGATCTAAAATAATCACTTTCTTATGGTGCTTCTAGATCTTTCATTTAATTCATCACATTTTTATGAAATTTTTTCAAAAGGTTAGACTTGAAAAAGGTGCGAAGTGCACCTCAGCATTAGCGTTATTCGACGTGAAAAAAAAAAATAGAGGAAAATAAAAGACCGATAATCATCCCATAGGGTAGTATTATTCAAACGTAATTTTTCATTGAACAGACGAAACTCAACTTAACGAAGAACAAAGTAACGAGAAGCATCCTTTTGTTTCGAATATAAATGAGCCTCGAACAAAACCACAAATTCAACGTACAAATGATAAAACGGACGATATATCAACCCAAATCGCAGGTTATGTAAAGTGTCCATTTTTTTCAATACCTCCAGGATCTCATATCCCGTATTTTCCTGTTACAGGATAGTTTATATCTGGTACGAATAAATCAAAACGCTTACCTCGGGCAGGGATGGGATCGTTGACGTTATAGAGGTTGAGCTCAGCAGTCTGCTGATATAAATTTCCAATTTCTGCGACGCACTTCAGTGTGAGTCGGTTTTGTTGAAAATGGGATGGAAACAGTGGGAGTTCAAGGTAATTTTCGCTGTAGAATAAATCGCCGGTTGACACTTTCCTGGTCACGCATCTTTCGCAAACCTGAAAAATAAGAAAATAAAAAAATTTAAAAAATTCAGAATTTATACTTTTTCGAAAGAAGTTGTCTATAAAGATATTCAGAGATGAGGTTAAGGGTTAAATACTCAAATGCGTAAAATTATATCATGAGCAGGGCGTTTTGGCTTATCGGCAAACGATGCAGTTTATTTTGAGTGTCATCAAGGCTGTTGAACAAAGAACTTTGATATTTGTTTTCAGAGCTAAACATAACCCATGCATAATAATTGAATATCTATTATAGGTTTCAGTTACCAAATAGGTACAATAAGCCTATTCTGTTTATTTATCATCCCACCATACCTACTATAATAAGGCTTGACTGACTGAAAATGTTCAACTTTGTTTTTCTTTACAGCAGAATTTGTCATATTTTGTTTTTATTTGAAAGTAGATATTTGATATTTAAGCTTGATAAACAAAATTTGAAATTTGTTGATAGCAGTTCATAGTTTCAAGACAAACTATTCTTCTCAAATAAAAGAAAATTTTATCTTTATCATTATTCTTTTATTTTTGAGGTGTTTCACTATTATAATTTTGTTTTCTTATTTTTCACAGGAACTTTCTTACTTTTTTTCAATATCTGACATCAACCCTTAGGGTGTTCAGCTGTTTTCTGTTATTAGTACATAAAAAAGAACTAACATTACCTACATGACCCATGGAATGTGGCAAAAAGCAAAGAAAACACCGCTTCTGCAACCCCATAAGTGGAGTTTCACACATTTCATTAGTATTAAGTGAACGAAACAATCAATTTATCGAGGAGATCCTTGTCATAACTAACACTAGACATCCGTTCTCCTTCTAGAATTGGGTATCGATAATTTTTAACGTCATGTCCACGTCTCATTAATCAGTAAATGCATTATTAATCAACTAATTATGGTCATACTAATTACTGTGATCACGTTTAAAATACATCAAGTCCTGAGCAATGTTTACATAAAGATAATTACAATAATGATTTCATCAAAATGGACCAATATCGGACATGCAAGGTTGACTTCATAACTAATTAACTGAGAATTAGTGTGTTCTATAATAAGCTTCAGTATTTAGTCAAATAATCCAATTATATGGACTTATAGTGATTGAAGAAGGTAGAATGGTCGAAAAACTGTACTGGAAAGAATAACATGAATTTATAGTGTAGGTACATACGCTTAACCAAAAATCTTCTCGACATTGACATTTCAATTCCATTATTATTATTGATCCTTTCTAATTTCCATCGAAATTCTTATACGTTTTTTTAGTATGCCTTATGATTAAAGCCTATACCTATTGCTGTAGAATTTTTACGATAGTTATAAAGATGATTCTAAGAAAAAATTTAAGAATCGCTTTAAAATATTTTCTACATATGAAGTCTATAATAAAACGTGTTAATAATATGAAGTTTCTTTCTTGCCTGGGATTCAATTCACTCTATTTTTGTCTCCATAAACAACATTTCAACAGAATTATTGCTTTTCAAGTTATTTGAAATTATTTCTGGCTGCTTGGTGATCATGCGGCGACAGTAAGCCTATGCGATATACTGACAATAAGCGTACATTAACAGTAATTTTTCACCAAAAGTAAACCTAAAGCGACAGCGAACCTATCGCGATAATATGTAAACAGCGACACTGAGCCTACGGTGATAAAAAGTGTACTGCAGAATAGCTTATTTGAAATTATTTTTATAGTGTGATCCAACGGTGACAGTTAGCTTATGGTTAGAGTAAGACTATGGCGACAATAAGTCTACCGCGACTGTAAGTAAACGGTGCCAGTAAGTTTACGACAACAGTAAGCTAATGATGATAGTAAGCCTACGGAAAGAGTAAGCATTCTGCAGAGTAGGTATACGCGGAGACGAAAATTGACAGTAAGACTAGATAGCATAAGGCGATACTATGGCGATTGTAAACCTAGGGCTTACGGCCACATTAGGTCTAAACCATGGATATTGGATATGTTTTTTCACCAATTTGATCTTTTTAAAACGGCCACAGTAGCTCTGCAGGGTATATCCTGGACTTCTAAGGCTTTTTCTTCTCCAGAAAATGATTTATTCTCATGATATTTGAAATTATTTTTATAGCGTGAGTCTACGGTGACAGTTAGTTTCAATAGGTTTCAATAAGACTATAGCGACAATAAGCCCACCACGATTTCAATTATACGGTGACATTGAGATCAAGACGACAGTTAGCTAACGAGGATAGTTAGCAAACGACTAGGAAACGAAAATGGACAGTAAGACTACAGTAACAGTGAGCATGCGGCGACAGTAATACTATGGCGACGGTAAACCTACGACAACAGCAGGTTTACAGCTATTCTGTATCATGAATCTTGAATCTCTTTCCAAACGCCCAGTATAAGGATTGTAGTTCTACAGAACATATCCTGCACTACTAAGGCATTTTCGTCTTCAAAGGATGATTTATTTTCAAGGTATTTAAATTTTTTTTTATAGCGTTAGCCTATGGTGACAATAAGCCTATGGTTACAGTAAGGCTACTGCGATAGTAAGTATACGGTGAGAGTAAATTTAAGGTGACAATAAACCAACGGTGATAGTGAGCTTTTGACGACAGTAAGCCTACGTCAACAGTAAGCCTACAAGGATAGTCAATCTGCAGCGACAGTGAGCCTAAGACGACAGTAAGCCTACGACCATTCTGAACAATGCTTCTTGAATAGACTTCTGAAACCAATACAAGCGAACAATGTTTTTAGTATCTCTTCACAACATATTTATGCAGCATCTCTGAAGCGTTTTCGTCGTAATAAACGACAATGCGTTCTTTGAAAGTTGATTAAAAGTAGGTATTTATATAAGCATAAAGTGCCACGTTACTTCTCCAATAAAAAATGGTAATATTTTCCACAACCTCAACTAATCTATTCAGTGGAGAAAAAACATTCCCTAATGTTCCCTGTGAAGTTCCCTGAGATTCCATATAAGTTTGTTCGTTTGTATATCCAATGTGACATATTGATAGCGTTAATGGATATCATAAAAAAACTCCTTCCATCTAACTATTCAACTATACCGACGATTCCGCCAACCTAGAGCGAAAATGTAAACAACCACTGATTCGTGAGGGATAACCCCCGATCTTTCCAGGCTTGATTGAGCGTGATCGTGTTTTTCTCCCGAAAAACTCCAATCAAGCGTACATTCCCAAGGACGCCAGGGCCTCGAACGGAAGTTGCCGAATCGAATTCTCCCAAATTGTATGATACTCGTGGTAAAAATAAGAACGCGGGCGGACCGAGCGGATAAGCCAGCTTCAAATCGAGCGAGAACGTAAATTTTGATTAAACGTTCTCACGGAAAACGAAAAACGCAAACAAATCGTTGCGGTCGATCGCGGCTGATTGTCTGGAAAATTCGATAATCGGTTTCTGCGGCGTATATATATTTTTTCGATACAGTTTCCATTATAAATGGCGAATGGGAAAGGGGGGTTTCACGGGGTAGGTGGTAGATTCGAGGGAAACGCCAAATACTGGTTTGTCGGTGTTAAACGAGATAGCTTACGTCACAATATAGACACACAGTACAATATAGGTACTGAGAAAAACTAGACATTTTAAACGCTGAATATACGGGGATGTATTGATATCTAGTTGACCTAGACAAGTTCCATGCATACAAAAAATATTGCGTTACCATAGCAACGAACAATAACTCATTAGAAGTGTCAGTGTGAAGTTTGAGGTCAAAAAAGTAAACCAGAGTTATGCAATAAATTAAAAAGAAGAAGATGTCTACCGAAATTGTGAAAATCGAAAAATTGGACTATCGAGCCATCATCAAGTACCTGTTTTTAAGAGGGTAGAGAGCAGATTTACGAAGATATGCTTAATACCCTTGGTGATCAATGTCCTTCGTATGCGATCGTGAAAAATTGGAATGCAAGCTTCAAAAGAGGCAAATTTTCCATTGAAGATGAGGACTAATCGGGAAGGCCAGTTTCTGTGTCATTCCCCGAAAATATCGATGCAGTTCATGACATGATTTCATCAGAATTGGGCTAAAACGGATATCTGAAGCACTGAATATTTCATACGAACGCGTTCATCATATAGTTCACGTCAATTTGGACATGAGAAAAATTGCTGCAAAATGGATCCCCTAATGTTTGAATGTTGACCAAAGCGTGCAAGGTAGAAGCATCGAGTTCGTTCTGTGCTCGATTTGAAAACGATGTAGACTTCTCGAACCGAATTGTTACTAGGGATGAGACTTGGGTACATTTCTACGATCCAGAAACGAAGCAACAATCGATGTAATGGCGACACTCTGGTTCTCCAAGTCCTAAGAAATTTCGTGTCCAAAAATCTGCTGGAAAAGTTCTTGCTTCAGTGTTTTGGGATTGCCATGGAATAATCATGATTGATTTTTTGGATAAGGGTAGAACAATAACCGGAGATTACTATTCGACATCACTGACCACTCTACGAGAAAAAATTAAAGAGAAAAGGCACGGGAAGCTATCCGAAGGTGTATTGTTCTTGTCCCTGCACACAAATCTCATGTTGCCATGCAAAAAATTCCTGATTTAGGGTTTGAATAACTAGAACACCCTCCTCATTCAACAGATTTGGCTCCATCCGACTATCATCTCTTTCCTCAACTGAAAAAAAGTTTAAAAGGTCTTAAATTTTCTTCCAACGAGTAGGTAATGAAAGCTGTGGAGGTCTGGTTTGCAGATCAAGAAGAAACATTTTATTCTTGAGAGGTCTAGAGACGTTGCAGGTTCTCTGTAATAAATGTATCCAATTAAGAGGAGAATGTGTTGAATAATAAAATATTTTGACATTGAAATTTTATTTGGTTCTATAGTAGGCTAAGAATTTTTCAATATATCCGAACGGTTTATTCGAGGTATACCTTCTGGAAAAAGAATTAACCCTATAGTGGCCTGAATTATCAATGTCTCATCCGCATTCATAAGTGATAACGTCACGAAATCATGACAGATCATCAAACTGACGAAGTATCATGATCTAAATCTCAACAACTGTAGATAATCCAGAAGCCTCTTGCTGACTGTAAAATACTCCGTCTCTGAAATGAATACCATTATGGTAATAGCGATGAACTATCTCGGCTATGAAGCTCAAGATCTGAGACTCTAAATTGGCCACAAAACTGAACAAGTTTCGTAAAGGGGTCTTATTCAATTTTTCGGCATCGCCCATTTAAGATCCCGCAGTGCGCACTGAGTGGCTCTCTTCCAAATTCAGTTTCAATTAAAACGAGATGAGGAGCATAAGGCTGCTTCTTGCTGATGAAACGTTGGAGTGTTTTTTTGTTACGTGGCATCCTATTGAGTTCGAAATGACGTATAGTCGCAGATTTTTCAAATTACGCTTGAAGAAACATGTTTATTCCATTCTAAGCAGAAGAATTCTTAATTATTCATCTTGGCCTACATGAAAAAGTTTAGCCGAATATTTTCGTAATGATAAATTTTCGGGCAAATGCTGGTACAGGTCAATCTTATTTAGAGGTGGAGATTTCTTGTGGTCTTCAACTTTCAGCTATTCATGTAAAGAACCATTAACAAAAAATTCAAAAAGATGTGATTTTATGGCGCCCTTGACATTTCGAGTAAAAAATGAGAATCTTGTAATGTTGATAGATTTTCAGTATCGTTTCATCATCTTGTGATCAAAAGGAACTAATCAGGATATTATTTAGAGCAAGAGTCAGTAAAAGCTGAAGACTAAAAAAATTAAGAAGAAATCGTTACCCAAAGAATAGAGGATAAACGTAATGAATCAAATTTCAAAATTATGGCATCCATGATTGGAAAAACAAGGGCTTCTATTTACATCATCAAACCTCACTTACCTGCACATCCTTCAGATAAAATGTCAAGGTGCTAGCCGGTCTTGATGGCGGTGAGGTGCAATTAGCTCTGAGCACGTCTCCACTGTCGTAAAAAGTCCTCTCAGTCGTTAGGGTGGGAGGATTAGAAGGAAGCACTAAAACAGAAAAGTAGAGGACTTCAGAGCTTTCTAACGAGCGATTGATTGATTGCAAATATTCGCCACATGCAGGAGGCAACCTGGTAGGTTGGTAAGGGCTGAATTTTTAACAGAACACCGTCATCCAAATTTCCAACAGGTCATGCAAGCAATCGATTTTTCATTTGTCATGGGAAAATGAAGGATTTATCTATGCGAAGTGATGGGAATTGTAGTTAAATCTTTCGATAATTCTCGCATGAAAATATCAATTTCAAGATCGTAAAAAAAGTTCAATCTTGATACGAGGTGTCTTTTTGCGTATTCTGGCGTTAAACAAAATTTTTTTCTCTCACACAGAATTTTCTGAAAACAGCTCTTCTCGGATGAAAATGGCATGGTAATTCAAACAAAATTTATATTTTGTTAAGTTCTGTGTCGAAAATTGAGCGATGCCCCCTCCGACCTCGCTCTTGTCTACGCTCCTGACTAGTTCCAAACGTCAATGTATTACTACCTATACGCAAATTCTATGTTACTTCGAAAACTATTCATTCTCTTCTCATTTTCTCTTTGTTCAGATTGCTGAATCAACTTCTGTTGTGTTGAACTCGAATATTGTAAAACTTTTCTACGAGTTCACCACTGTTAAGTAATTTTTTTTTTCAAAATTATTAATTTTTCTATTTTCATGTTCTTTTCATGCTTTCATTGTGAATGAAATGTCTACGTGTGAAATCATAAAGAATTTTCAAACATATTTGCAATCCTCACTAGTACTGCTCAATTGATATGTTCTCTCGAGTCAACTCATTTATGTGCCTCGCCATGAATATATATTTTATTATATTTTACAATTTACATAGATTTTCAGACTCCTCTAGATTTTCTTATGGATGGAAATGGATATCTCTTTGATCATGAATGCTGATTTATTGTGTTCTCGTGCTCATCTCACTAAATAGAATCAGTCAACTATGTTGTTAAACTCTCATTTACATATGACTAATTACTGTTATCGAGTGTCAGATGAATGAATCCTCATGTTCTCCAGGAATTTAGTTGATTTTCCTCAGAACACGATGTGAACTCTTCTAATATGGTTCAACAGTCATTAGTAAGCCATGACACTGGTTGAAAGTCTCTCGTCCTGTTTTTACCCTGGAAGATCTGCTCTGATATTTGTGTACTCCCTCAGTTGGCATGATCTTCTCATTATACTTCTATTATATCCTCAAAGATATATTGACATATTAATTCATCTTGCTCGATATACAGATTAGATCTCAAGCCTTCTGCTCTTCTCGAAATCAACGATTAGTTGTTGCCTTCATCATTTTGTAACTCTCGTACTTTATCATTTGTCTATTTTTCTGATGGACATTCTAATCGTCTCTATAAATGCTGTATCCATTGATGAAATCTCTCCAAGACCAACGTTGTTTATATTAATTATAATATTATTGCTCCACTCATATTTAATGTATTGATCTCATTGATCACCAGAGTTAGAAAACATCAATATCCCTTTGGCGAGCAGTTCATTCGAAAATCGTAAGGAAATACGGGAAGGATAATCAGTACTTTTGATCCACAAAAAAGAGCCACTTTTTTATTTCATGATGTAGATTATCTTTCGAGTCCTTTTAGCGAAAAAACATTTAATTCTCTCAAATTGATAATTTTATGTTTCCCTGATGAACTCCAACACCAGTTGATTAATTGAAATAAAGGACTTCGCCATTCAAAAAATTCTGTAGTCAAGGAAACTTCAGCTTTATGAAAAGTACATCCCACTCGACTCGCTGAATTAACGATCGTCGGAATAAGAATTCAAATCTTGCTCCATTTGCCGAATCAGTGCCTCTTCACAGAACTTCCCCCTGTACAACCCACGGCACAATTGTGCGACTTTTCCCGGAGCAAAAGCATTTCCCCAGTTATAACTCAATCGTGATATTTAATTCACGGTGTTCGAGATCCAGAGCTGCAGAAAATCATCCTGCTCGCGATATAATGGAAGCTTTCTTATTGAGGGAAAAAATGTCAGCTAGTTGAAATATAGATTTTGGCATGAGGAGCGGTCATCGAAATATGAAAAGTTTAATTATCATGTGTTTGGAGTTGTTGTTGATGGATGGCTCTGTTTGGTAGATCTAGTGCTTGTCGTATTTGCATTTTTGTGCCATTAACGTCAATGATGAGTCATAGTGTACTGGTTTAGTGGAAACAATGAATTAACGGCATCAAAAGCAATCGAATACATCCTTTAACTCATTTCCATACATATGAATGTTTGAAGCGTAAAAATAAATATTCATTCACTGAAATCTTTCGAGTGTTTTGAAATTTAGTGAGAGTTACACGCCCTGAAAGAACGCTTTGCAATTGGAAAATAGACGGTTGAGTTCTGGTTAATGGTTATGAAGTTATGCGTTTGTCTGAGGGTCCATGTACTAGGGGATATTTGACACATAAATAGGCATAAATCAAAATCTAAGGCAGATGAGTCCATTGGACTATTTAGTATCCAATCTAAAGGTGAAACAAAAATAAGGGTCACCATTTGAAAAGTAACCGATGAGTGTATTTACCCACCTGTATATTTGAACTACTTTTCTTTCACAATACAATATTTCCCCAGCTAGCTTCTCACAAGTTCGAATCCTGTATTGAATTATTGACATAACAAATACCTTCTCCAAAGTATCCGAACTACCCATGCATATTTCTAGACAAATCCAAGCACATGCCCTACTAGTAACCGAACAGTTATCGGTATATAAGATCATAGTTACCAACAACTAACATATCCGTTGAGACCACCCGGGTATAAAAGCTGGGAGCATCTGTGGTCACTTCGCAACTAAAGTTTCCAGATAGGTTGAAGCCAACATCCCTCAGGACCACCTGGCTATCGTTGGAATGCTGCAACTGTAAGGAAATTCGAAAATTGTTAATTCCTCTCCGAGCCCGGCTTATTGCATCGAGTTGATAGATGTGCCGGAAAAATATCGAACTTGGGGAGATAAATGCAAATGCTGGGGTGGTGCCGATAGGCTAGAACATCTGGGCGATTTGAACGTTACCGAGTGGAAAATAGAGTTAGAATGGGGGATGGCGAACTTTTCAGAACTGACTTATAGGTTCATTCTTCTCTCCAATCTTATCAGGATTAGAATTTTAACAAAAAACGGATTTTAAGAATGATTTTAATAATTATTTTGAACTGCTTCTGATGATACATTTGGTAGATAAGTATTAGAGATAATTTTCATCAAAAACATTCTATAAGAAAACAACTAGGAGTTGGCAACGTCTATTTGAGATTATCGACATTCCACGATTGCCAACCTTACTCTATTTGATATATAGTTATAATTACAAAAAAATTTTCCTTAAAATAAATATTTTGACTTTGACCTTGAGGTCTATTGTACCCTCCATCAGAGCTGTTTCCACAATTTTGCCATCTGCAGCTCTAGCTCCACCTCCACCTCCAGAGTTCCAATGAACGCCAGCACCTGTGAGGGCTTCAAGGAGGCTAAGACCTGATTCCTCCCATAATTTGCTCGTCCAGGACATTCCTTGCAGAGGCTTGCAATGGCAAGGCATTCTGTAACCAGATGGGCAGAAGTTTACTCATCTTCCCTACAGACTGACTACATCCGTCAGTTTCTGATAAGCCCATTATCATCATATGCTTCCTACGACGACAATGCCCTGTGAGGAAGCAACTATTTTTATTGGTATAGGTACATCTTCCTGAACCACAGAAAGGTTCCTTGGCCAGTCAGTGGCGTTACTGATGTTTGTGCTCCCTTTATGGCAAGAGTATTGGCCTCTTCGTATCCTTTGATTACAGAGTGACCAGGAACCCTGTCTGAAGAGAACATGTTGTTCTTGCCTATTTCATTCGGTTGCCTTCGACAATTCCATATCAGTTTTCAGTCGATGATATAAAAGTTCAGTGCTTTGATAGCACCTTGACTATCAGAATGGATCACTATGTCACATCTTTGATAGTTTCTCCTCAGTTTTATGCCTACGCATCTTCCGATTGCAAGTATTTATGCCCGAAAAATACTCCAGCAGGAACCTAACTATAGTTTACACTTGGCCCCTAACCTAACCTAACTTAACCTAAGGGGGAGAGCTCACCAAAGTAGCGTAGCACTGACATGGCACATACATGACAAAGGCGATGCATAGTTTTCAGATATCGCACATCTGAGTGAAGTGTCAGTTGCGTGAAATATGTCATTCTCAGTTCATATCTGCAAATTATGCATCGCCTTCGTCATGTATGTGCCATGTCAGTGCTACGCTACTCTGGTGGTCGCTCCCACTAACCTAACCTAATCCAACCTAGCTATAGTTTACACTTGGCCCCGTATATTCCAGCTCCTATCGTGGATTTGAACCATCTATTCAATGATACTGACTTTGTAATGTTGGGGAGTGTATTACTTCTTTTTTTTTCACACATCTCTGACTTCTGATACACGGAGACAAGCGGGAAAGAACTGGATTCTCAAAGCACAGTGTAGATCGACATGGAAACAATTGAAAAAAAAGAAAGAGGCCTATATACAGGAGTGGGAAGTAGAAAAAGTATTACTTCTCCCATTCTCTTTTTTTTTGCATAGCATCGGATTAATGTTCTGCCCAATGCTCACTTTTTAAATGATAACATCCCTAGGTAGGTTTGCTGATGGCATGGACTTGTTTAGAGACCTCCAGAATTATTCCCTGGCCAACCGAATACTTTGAGATTGAATGGACGACGTGTTCCAATGATTGAAGATTAAAAATGTTCTGACAACATATACATAAATTGAACCCTAACAAATTCGTTCGAGAATTATATATTCTGGCACATTTTACTGGTGTGAATCATAGTGAGACTGATAGGTTAGGCCATTAAATACACAAAAGATATTCTTCATCCTTCTCCTGATTAACGTTTCATTCGAGAAATTATTTCAGGAGTCTCAAAGTCAACAGACGACTGCGTACTTTCCTTAGAGTAGATGAAAAACAACGGAGACGATAAATTTCCAGAATTTCATTTCCTGACAGTTGATGCGAAGCATCCAAGATGTTGACGTAGACAAATACAGATTCCAAAGGCTATATCCAGTACATCCGCGAAAAAAACCCACCCATACCCGCTTATAAGTGTAATGAAACCGTGTTTATGATAAACTTCGCCGCCACATCCCCATCCGCGAAATTGCATTTCCTCCACCTTCTCGACGCGTAATATGCAATTTATCCCTGTGCTAATATGAGCGTTGCGTCATCTTGTAGATCCCTCAACTGCTTTGACTCGCATTTTCTCCAGGAAATACAGAATATAGAAAGCGCCGCCAATTTCTCTATGCGGTTCCCGGCTTACGTGCATGCCTGAATATACGTTTTATTGCCTAATTGGTGTTGGAAGTTGACATCGTGGAGTATGATGCACTAAAACCGGAGATCAGAGAGGAGATTTCTTGTTTATGTACTTCTCCGGAAATAAGCATAAGTCAATTCTTTCGGAAACGTCCCATTTTCCTCATAAAGCGAAGCTTGGAAAATGCCCTTAGGTGAAATCAGTATGTACTGAATGTATTATTTGGCTTCATTATGGTAGCTGAATGCTGCTTAACAGTCAAACCATGAATGAGGCAGTAGAAGTGTGCGCATAAATTCGTCAACTGACTGCTACATTTCTATCTATTCTGCAGCTGCTTTTCTGCACTAACCGAAGACTCATTGTATAGCTTTTTTCTTCAATTAACTCTCTCCTACATAAACCCTTGGTCTGGGTCTCTGGGTGTGAGGTTGAAGATATTCGTCCTCAATTATGGATCGAAAAAAATAGAAAAAACCTTATCTCATCCAGTCTGCCGAATTGATTTTAGTATTTTAGAGGCTAAATCTTTTCCGATGTTAGACTAAACAAAGACAAACCTATCAAACGAAGGAAATAAACTTCTTGGATTGTCTGTCGGGGTTTAGTCATTTTTTCTAAATTTGGATAACAATATTTCTTTTGGTGTAGCCTAGATCTGTATCCATTTCAAAAGAATGTTTTCTAATTTCGCTATTCGTTTTATAGTGCTGATCTGCAAAAAGTCACTAATTATTTCCGACCACCAACTATGTTTATGCAACCTTGTTGACGCCCTGGACCAAAAAGTCCAGTAATTCCTATTCTGATTTGCTGGAGGTTATACCACGACAAAAATACATCAGCCGGGAGCGTGTTCCACAAATGGTACAGTTTGGTCGACGAAGAATTTTTGGTAAATAGATGTACTTGAAATTGGATTTCACAATCGGCAGTCCTAGTCCTATATGAGAATCCGATACCATTTCGTGTAGGTGAACGAATCATTAACCATGGTAATATCTTCAGAACTGGCTCAAGTTCAGAACCAGTTGCAACTGTTGAAGTTGAGCAGTCGGTCAGTACTACCATTTCTGGATAGAATTCTGGAGATGCAATGATTGTTTAGAAACCTCACTGATGCTACAGGTTCCTTGTCCAGTGTTTTTTTGCATTAGTATCTGATCGTGGGGCAATTGGTCACTAAGTGATATGAGGTTTCTTCCTACTCCCACACAATTGGCATTCGTTAATATTTTCCAAACCTATTCTCATCTTATGTTTTACCAGGCGCCAAAGGACAGGAAGGAGTTTAAGGTTTCTTCCAGAGTGTTTTTCTTTGGCTTTCTCCTTTGTTTCGAAGCTCTTCCCTGAGCATCCATGTTCCTTCACTATACATACACAGGGTGTTTTTAAAGGTGAGGCTTTTTTTTAACAGAAGGTAGAACTGGTCAAAATGAAGCGTTTCACCAAAAATCACCCATACAAAACTTTCAGAATGACAAAGTTTAAAAAAAAATTGAAAATGATTACTGACTACTGAAAAAGATCCTTTTACGACCCTAGACCGTTTGTTAGCTGAACTATCGCAAGCCTAAGGAAAAAAATTATCGATTCGACCAAGTGGTTTCGTTTAGGATATTGGCTCGTTGGATATTTACGTGATAATGAAAATGGAAACTTAGGATCGCCGAATTGTTCTCATCATTTTTCAGTAACTCACACGATTTTATGAAATGGCTCATTTCGATACCAACTGACAGAAGAGACTTAGGACACAAGTGTGAAAAAAAAGAATATTACATCGAAATCTTGCCAATAAAATTCGACTAAATTATTCACGAATTTTTTCACAATGGGTATCACAATCTTCTTGTTCAAATATTCCAACAATCGTAGTAGAAATGGGATGAAACGGGGAAACATCATAGCACTCTTTCAACATAACTAACATAAGCACTTTCAAGAAACTGCCTCGATTTTCTATATTTTTTTTCACCTTAAATTGCACGATACAACAATTATAATTCTCTCAAAAGTGACCTGATGCATCTAGTCCGATGAACTTGGTACTGAACCGTTCGTTGTCCAGCCATATGTTTATGTTTTGTTTCGTATTTCCGAAGCCGGAGTCACCTTCCACAGTCCCGTACTTGAAATTCAATGAAATTTTGTCGAACTTCTAGGTGTTGTATCTCAGCCATCTTGGATATTTTATAGAGACAATTTGTGGTGAAACGACTTATTTTGAGGAGTTCTGCCTTCTGTGGAAAAAAGCCTCACCTTTGAAAACACCCTCTATAGTATATATACACTATATATAATATGTTTCGTTGTTTCGTGTTTTTTGTGGAAAGTGCATTGGACTCCTTATTTTCTTAGATCCCAGTGTGAGCCTACCTAACTAGGTTTTTTTTCCGTTTGGAATCAATATAAGAATTTCACAGCTTGAAAGTATCAGAAAGGACAGCTACATCACATTTCTGATACTCGTCTGTTTTATTTGATGTCTGCTATATTCGATGTATGTGTTTGGGCAACCGTCTCCGGAATTTCAACGGCAAAATTTTTTTTCACGATGTCGGTACATCAAAGGAAGCGACAGCTGGGTGTGCACCCAATTTGTACAGTGTTATGACAAACAAAGCCATTCATCGTTCCAACCACGTGAAAGAACGGACGGAAAACTCCGGAGTACGGATATTAAAACGGCGACAATATTATTCATCTAACCTCATTGAATTAATGTTTCAATCCAAAACAAAAACCAGCAAACAGGTAATTTAAAGCAAGCCTGTTCATCATAATCCCGAAATGGGGGTAATAAAGGAAACGACCGTGGAAAGAAACAAAATGAAAATTGGGTCTATTATTCAAATTACTCTCGGTATAACTCAGTCGCTGCTGCTTTGAATTTAGACAAATATTTCTGTCTTTTCAGTTTGTTCTCTTTCATAAACAAGGATGAATGGAACTCTTCATTTGGGTAAGTGGCCGTGGAAAACACGGAGGGGAGATGCGCTTTTGCCAATATTCGTGAACATGTAATTATGAAGAGTTCCAACTATTGCTCCATTATGCGAGGTACCAATTTGTGCTACGATAATGGACAATTTATTGAGCGAATTCTTTGAGCGATATTTCCAGGAAGAAGTCTGAGAAAAACGGGCTCGATGTTCTCCCAACTTATTCTTAATCTTGATAAAAAAAATGTCGCTGTTCTGTTCGCTACTTAATTTCAAACTCAAGATAGACTGTTTATTATGAAATTTACTTCGTAAACTTTAACTACGGTCTAGTTAGTATAAAGAACTTCAAAACTGGAAATGGTCGTGGAGAAATTAAGGTCGCTTTGGTTGCAGTGAATGTACTACTGTATTAGATATTCTTGGTGGTAGTACATTTCCTGATATTATTCTTGTTACAGCTGAGTCTAGGTATAATTTGTATCTTTCTACGGTATTCGAGAAATTTCATGAAAAAAGGAGCTTAAAATGACTCATTCTATCACTTAATACGATATTGTCATTAGATGGCGCCGTATACAGAGTGAGTCTTTGACTCGTGCAAATATTTTAACCGTAGATTCTTGAGATCAAAAGAAACACTTTTTTGCCATACCATTTTTTCAGATTCGGCTCGGTTTAGACCATACAGGCTGTTGAAAAAACATAAGAAAATAATATTTTTAGTTTAATCCCACGAAGAGTTTCATTGAATGGAATAAATTTCGGAAAATAGTTTTCCATTTGTTTGATGAATTTTTTTCGAACCCGAAGTATCACCAACGTCTTTCAGTTTTCTCATTATGACCACAACGAACCATACAAATACAAAAAATTCCCTACTCTTGAAACTAAGCAGCACGCTATCTAATGGATATTTGAACATTTTGTAAAATAAGAGTATTTCTCATATTTTCTCGTATAAAGCACCGTTTTTGAGTATTTTGATGTTCAAAAATGAGAAGTGTTCGGAAAATTGGGATATTTGGCTGAATACAATTCTGTTTGAAAGATCCACAGATGTGTAGTGTCATAGATTCAGCTTGTCATTCTGAAAGGAAATTTGTTTTTCCAGGAGTGACATAGCTCATTATTGAAACATAAAATAGCTGTATCTTTTTATCAGGGCAGAATCGGAAAAAATGGTTTAAGAAAAAAGTGTTTCTTTTGATCCCAAGAATATACTGTTGAACTATTTGTAAGATTCAAAAGCTAACCTTGTATAATTGTGAGAATACATCTTTTCAGATACAAAAAGTTGAAATGATGCTTGATTTGACTGAGATCTATCAATAAAAATCAATATGCATTAAGCAATCACATTAAGCATTCCTTATCTCGATGTGAATTGCCTTTTGCAGCATGAATTTTCAGTCAAAAGTTTAATTATTGCCGCATTGAAATGTGGCCGCTCTTAGATTGGTACCCATATCATTGGATGCGACAGTAGAAAAGTTATTTTTCGAATACGGTTCTCGCTTTATGGATATAGTCGTCTTAAAAAAATTCTTTCTTCAAAGACGACAGGTGCAACTATTAATGTATGAAAAGTCAAGTTCTTTGTGTATTTGTTTCTGTCTATACTTCGATTTCGGAAATAAATGTCATTCTCGAACAGTGTGATAAGTGGAAGGGATGTCAAATGTTGTTTCCTGTTCCTTATACGTAAGACTACATAAATATGTTGGCTTCTTCACTTTATTGTTTGTTGTCCTTTCATTGTGGATGCAAATGAATGAACATAGATATGAATCAACATCAGTTTGATAACAGGAGAGATCATTGATTTTGTTTTTTAGGAGTGTAAAATTGGTGAGTTATTTTCCAACTTTCAAACTGCTGTTGA
Source organism: Coccinella septempunctata (assembly GCF_907165205.1). Taxonomy (NCBI): domain Eukaryota; kingdom Metazoa; phylum Arthropoda; class Insecta; order Coleoptera; family Coccinellidae; genus Coccinella; species Coccinella septempunctata. The sequence goes on from NC_058196.1 coordinate 24,014,498, forward strand.
CTCTTTTGGTTCAAGGCCTTTATTTCCAGAGTTTTTCCTCGATTCATATCATCTCAGAGGATACAAGCATTCCAAAGCATCTTCCTCGATAATTTAAACACTCACAATCTCTATAACCAATTTTTTTTCTGGGTTTCGTGTAACTGGAATGTTGTTCGCGGTTCTACTTTTGTATGCAGAACTTTTCTACCTGGAGTTGATAGTTCCACGTGGAAACAGAGCTCTATTTCAGATTTCACAAAATCCATTCCGTCATTTAAAAGTATTTATATAGGCAATTTTTGTGATATCTTTCGCTAGGATGAGTTCTACGCTTAGCAGAGTGTTCGGCCGTTCGGAATGAACATACATCAGATATGAACGAATTTTCATTTTAAAAATCGTCGGACGAGGGATCAAACGCGTAAAAAAACGAACTTCGATATGAAATATGATCACCCATTGTATTGAAAAAGTGGACTGCTGCAATAAGGTATTCCCCAGCACAGCTTGCGCCCGCACAGCACGCTGCGCACAATATATTTCACCTGATTCGACGGACGATGCTATTATTGTGAAAAGCGGATTCGTCAATCAGACACTGAGGGATTAATTCCAGTTCCCCTGTTCTCCCATTGGAACTGCGGATGTGAATCTATAAATCAAAAGAGGAATTATTCTCTTACCGAGACGCTTTGATCGGCACTTCGATGAATATGCGAACAGCTAGAAGTGCCTACAATTAATGGAATACTGATTCTCTATTCAATAGAGGCTACATCTCCTTCGGTACTGCTATTTTCCTCCAAACGACAAGGGTGGGAAATATAAATAAATAATGAATAAATAATTTAGTGGTCTCTTAGGACATGAAATTGTGTGAGACAAGTCCGAAAAAAAATAATACAGACAATCACCAAAAGTATCCATGTCAAAATTCACCAACAGAATAATAACAATTTTTCATGAACAAAGCTTTCACACTCGCCTTGAAATCTCTAGGATTCAAGAATAAAATAATGGAAGATAAATGGTGAAACAATTTTATGCTTTGACATGTGGGATATATTTTCTTGTTTTTTGTTTTGGTGTAAACGGCATTTATTAGTTGAAAAAACTGGTCAGCAAGACGACCTTGCAGTTATATCATAGATCATGCACCAAATCCGTTTTTGGACAATAGAGACCATACTAGTTTTTGGAGAATTTTCCCAAAGAAGAATATTGTAAGATGAATGACTAAATACTAAGCTGTAATAGATATTGATCAACGATGACATGGGAAGCAAGTGTCTTACTCTACTCAGAGCAAAAATAGACCGATAGTGACATAGTGATAGCGATTGAATCATCTTAAGTTTCTATCCAGAAAAATCCCAAGAAATCTAACACAATCCTTGGATGTGGTAACAGTATCCAGGTGGCGAAAAATAACTTTCTTACTACATTAACCACAGAAAATGAATACCTCAGTCTTTTCGATGTTAATCACAAGATTATTTGTGTGGAACAATCTTTGGTGCTTTCCAAAAAAGGAGCCCTAACAGCAAATGAAGTGTCATCAGCAAACAAAATTATCAAACATGTCTTTAAAAATGTTGATAGACCGTTAATATCCCAATAACACATCTCTCATTCTTGCAGGAAGGTCATTGATAAAAAGAAGTAACAATAATGGTCATAGGACGGATCCCTGCGGTACTCCTAATTTCAATGTGAACCCAGGTGATAGAGTATCTCCTACTTTGACATTTGTCTTTTACCGAGATAACTTTTCGACCAATCCCGAAATATTTCCCTGAAAACCAAGTTATAAAATTTTTCAATGATAAAATTGAAAGAGAGACTGTCAAAGACCATAGTCGGTCATAGGAAAGATGTACATTCTGACTAAATGCCAGCAACGCATGTGTCTTTATACGATACTGCAGGAGCAGTGAACATTTCTTGTGAAATTGTTCCCCTTTATCATTCTTTTGTTTTACAAAGAGAAATGTTTGTAGATGAGGATATGAAGATCATTTTGCCACTCTCAGTCTAGGCGAAGATACAGTGTCTAGCAGTTTCAAAGGGCAATAAAAAAATGGCAGCAGCGATACACTGATGTGTTCAACATCATAAGTTTTCGACTGCTTTTCCTCGTGTAGGTAGCGATATGTCCTGGATTTCTTCAGCTATTCGCTGCTTCAGTTGTGGCAGGGTGTGTGGACGATTTTTAAAGACCTTATCTTCACGGTAGCCCCAAAGAAAAAAGTCGCAGATGGTCAAATCAGATGAGCACGCTGGCCAACCAAAGTCTCAGTTCATGTTCTTCAACAAGTTTGTCCATTTCAGGCTGTAGGTGATCAAAGAACGTTTAATTTCGTAAAATGTAAGAACGCTTCAACTGATTTATCAGAAACAAACTTTCGATATAATCAGGCATCAACCAAGAACCAGTACATAGTTGAAGTGCAATGAAATGAAAATGAATTGAAAATAACTGAACCAGAAAAATTCACAGCAACATCCACAAAATGGAATGACCAAATTTCATAATTCCATAATTCTCAGTTAATATTCACAGCCCAAAAAATATCATCTAGTCCTACCAACAATTTTCTTCATCTGTGAAAAGCGTAGGGATAAGCTTTCTCTTTTTCAACGGAAATACAAGATGTACTTTCCGGAGAAGTCAGTTGAAAGCAGATTTAATCAGCTGAATATTCGCAGTCGTCGGAGAAAAATACAAAAAAATATGGCTCTCCTGAAATGGCCGGTATAGAAAACAAGATACAATATTAATGAGGAAACCGTAACTCACTGCCATTATGACTAGTTTGTTATTTCTTGGTAGCGGCAGAGAATAAACAAGGAAAATGAATTCCTGATGTAGGAAAATAAAGTTCCTTTGTTAGTTCAGTCTTATACGTCCAAAAAGTTTCAGTAGTTTGTTCCTCGCATTTCTTTTGTTGATTCCGGAGTGGAGAGATTTTGTCCATCTCGTTGAACGAGAAATCAACCACTTCATTCAGACATGTTTCCACCAATCACACACATGTGTCTCAACTTTGCATTAGTAGAGTTGGGAATAAATTTCCTTCCTGTAGAATTCCTCAGAAACCTAAATGATGTTAGTATTTTGAAGATTATTTCTTATAAAATGAAGATTGGGCTACATTGACTCTTATAACTCCTAGATTTAAAATGTATCTGTTCTGAGATATGTTAATTGAATAAAAATTCAAACTTCTCTTCCCATTTTCCAGAATTTCAATTCTCAACGACTCACCCTGTATATGTGGTTTCATACTGAAATACTTTTCGTCACACATTGTTTACCAGAGTGCTCTCTCGTATACATCCTAATGCATACACCTCAGAAGCATCGGAATAATATATGAGATTCGTATAAGACGTTCTCGCTTTGGCACAAAAAGAAAAAGGTCATCGCATCTGGCCAAGGTTGACGTTTGAACTCTTCCATAAATCTCTTCGGAGTACGGATTAGAGATATGGGCCCCCTTTACGGGTGAATAAAATTCTGCGGAAAGTGTTTCGGCATTAAAAGCTGCGGTATGCCCCATGCCACTGAGCTGATGGATTATTCTGTTGGTGTGTGTATTTGTGGAAAAATGGATCGGGAGACGTTATTTGAGCAGCATACGTCGACTTGCGAAAGCGTATTTATGTTAGCGTCACGGTGACTGAGGTGAAAAATTATTTCATTGGTTATTTCAGCGTATCGTGGGAGACAAAAGTGATTTAGCTCCAAAAAAATCAGACAGGTTTGAAGAATACGTTCTTAAGTTCCACGATTAATAACCACACGTCAAAATTACTCTGTATTTATACTGCATCGAACAAAATAACTTGATATACTGTCCAGTATACAACTGTATAAAGCCATTTTCATTGTTCTAATATTGAGAATGTTTTGGTATAAAGGTTGGTCGCATAGAAGTTGAAGGAAACTCTGACATACTTGATAATTATTATACAGATGTTACAGTGCAATTAACAGCTTCCAGTTCGAGAATTCTAATGGACTAGAGAATCTGGGAAGGTTTCAAAGAGGTTACGTCCTCACTTCTAGAGGTTGCTTGTCCAGAAAATTCAATTGTGAGGCATTCCGTATCCAGGAGGTCTCCTCAGAGAATCTACACTCATCTGTTTCTGTTAGGCTAGACCAAACTCATCAGGTTTTCCTGAGGCAACAGTGTCCGGTCAGAAAGGCAGTCAAAGTATGTAATTTATTCCTACTGAGATCCAGTTTTGAAGTTATGAAGAAACTTCGAGTGATCCATCCCTAGAACTTCCGAAACTTCCTATATCAGACTTGAAGCGATGACATTGGATCTCGGTGCTCTGATACCACTTTTCTGATAGTTTCTTTGCAGGTTTATAGCCACAGAACTTTATTTTGCGAATATTTCTGGCTGATAGACGATAGAACAAGAACCTAACGACTGTGCTCACTTGGTAACTGCTCCATATATGCCAACGCCATCTCCTGTTGAGGATATTGAAACACTTGGGTACCAATTTATGGAAGATTGATTCGCGCATTCCATTACCATATATTCCTTTGTTCATATCCTATTAAAGGTCCTTTCAATGGTTACGTTTCTGATCAATTCAGTAAGGAGGTTCGATGATAAGATGTAATGCATCAGAAAGGATTAGGATCTCTGAATTTTAATTCTCTCCTCACCTTCACCTTCTTTAGATATCCTGAGGATATCTTCATGGGCTTATCTATCAGTCAATAGATGTAAAGCTGTGAGATCTGTAATTATGTGAAGGGCATTCGTTGGCAGGTTCTCATGAGAGTGATGCTCTGACAGAGTAGCCTTTGTACTTTCTCGATAGTTTCTTTCGTGTTTGTCTGATCTGTTTTGGCATACCAGACAACTACCTCATTAGTGAATATTGGTCATACAGTCATGATGTACATCGATATCAGATTTGAATATTCAAGTAATACTCAATGATCTCAATGTATTTTGAAGTTACAGCTCTATTACAAGAAAAAAAGTTCTACAAGCCATTGGAATCCTTATTGCTCTACCAGCAGTGATATCAAAATGTCCCTATAGAGTCATTCGGTGTAAGTGAGCGCAGTAGGTAAGTGTGCGCAGTAGGTAAGTGTGCGCAGTGCGTATATCTCGACTATGCAATGTATGAAAGAGGGGTTCATTTGGGTGAAGCAAGGGCGCAGAATCGCAAAGTTAGTTTTTCATAGGAGTGCGCCGTGAGACGTTTCGTTTACTTTTTATTTGCAATCAATCAAATTCACTAGTTTTCTTGTTAATTTTTAAAATCTCTGCAAATTCTGCCAGGTCCAAGTTCCGAATCCGACTGTGTTAAACAATATTTTATTCGATCATACTCATATTAATCTAAATATATAATGAAAAATTTTGGGTTCTCTTAGCTGCTCGACTCTATAAGAACGTCAATTCAAATTTTGGCTTACTGGGGAAAGTGTGCGCGGGTAAGTGAGCGCATAGATTCATTATATGGGCATTAGTTCAGTGAGGAATAAATTATGACATTGTTGATTTTCTGGGTTAAGACTCGATCAATATTGTCCTATTTGTTCAGAAAAATATGAAGAGCCACCAAGAGGGGAATGTATCAAGTGTTGTGTTCACCAGGAATGGTGGCTCGAACAATAATGCAGTGCTTGTAAAAAGGCGCTTCTGTATTTCCAATAAACATCATTTCTCTAATATTGTAACATTTTGATGACATTATTTTGTAATTTGTTTTGATTGTGTGGTTCACTAAGAACTGCGTTCACTTACCCTGTCAGGGTGCGCACACTTACCCGCAATACGGGGCATGTGAACGCATTCCGACTTTCACTATTAAATATTTTTTTGCGGAAAAAAAAAAGTTTTTGTTGGTTTGCTTTTTGATGTTTTCTTATAGATTAAAAAATTCTCTATTGTATGAATATGTTTTAATTTTCAGAGCTTCAGCATTTGAAACAGGGTATGGCTTGAAAAGCAAAAGTGCGCACAGTTGCCTCGAATGCCTCTACAAAATTATTACGAGATGTTAAACTACAAACTCCTCGAGTTTGGAGGGGATTGAATCGGTTCCCGTTCCATACTGGGTGATGCTCTGAGTTACTACATAGTACTCAGTAGCGCGTGCCAGTATTGAATAAGGGTCCGTCAATTTCAAACGTTACTCCATCGGAGAAGAAGCTATGTTGCTCTGACGACGTCGAATGAGATGGAAACCATGGTCAGCATCTGCTTTTCTTCGATGGAGGGTACTCTATTTGGTGACCCTGACGATGGCATATTGGCTAGCTCAGTCAGATCGTAACTCCTGTCGAATTCGTATCGGCGGGTGGTATGCATCTGAAGTACTTCTTATTAATATTCATTGCCTTCCTCTTAAGGCGTCACCCCTTTCGTTAAACTTCACGCCTATATATCTTATGATATTTCCAAATAATGGGGGATATATTTCATGAGAGGAAAAAATGTTTACTGAGAAGAAGGAATCCCTGTATTTCTGGTCGGATTGATATTCAGAAATGTGAGATGTCCAATAGGTTAGTTATGAGTTATGCAGCTAGTTTTCGGTCGTAATTTGTACACACTCACTTTAAATCTAAAAGGCTGACACTGAGGTTGTTTTGAATCTTGTTTCACCACTCAAAATGACCCTTTTAAATCGAGAGTAATAACGCCCCAAGCATTCTTCAAATTTCGCTACCTCAATTCTTCTTTTGATTAATTTCTCGCACATCCCAAAATTCATCTCTAGTGGTTCCCGACATCGAAAGGATTTTCCGGTGAACCGCTCCAGTGAATCCACACGAAATTAACATACTCGAATTGATTATACTTACGTCGACATGCAAATCGTCGAATGGAAATATCTTAGTGCTGGGAAATTCCTTGGGCGTGTATCTGTAGAATTCATGGTGGCCGCGATACCACTTGACGGTGTAAAGGGGTGCGTCTTCAAGATCGTATCTGCAGCTGAGGGTGGAAAAGGCGCCCAGGTGTACGACGCGTGGTTTTATCTCCAGAACCACATCTTTCAACGAATGCACAACTGGAATAAGAAGAGATTCAATTAGAGATGTGAGCGGTTTTGATTCGGTGCTGTGTTTCATGTCTATGTAGATGATATGTCTCATGTACTCGTATAGGAATTCCTCATGAGTTTTCGTCTTTACTCAATTATTGAACGAATGGATTTCAGGATCGGTGGACCCAGAGGTTCATGCATACAAAGTGGGTAAAAAGTAACGCCTAAAGTTGATATCTTGGGTATTCACTATTCTGCGAAAAAATTCTCGAACTGGCATACAAGGATGTATTGCGATCTGGTTAGACTAGACCATTTCCATGCATAAAAAAAATATTGTGTTACCATAGCAACGAGCATTAACTCATTAGAAGTGTCCGTGTGAAGTTTGAGGTTTCGAAAAATTGGAACATCGAGCCATCATAAAGTACCTGTATTTAAAAAGGTTAAGATTAAGATTGACGAAGATATGCTTAAATTTGATATTTTTGATGACCTTAGTATCGATGTGTATTAGTGATTAGAGGTTTCTTTTCGGTCGAAATTTCAGAGACTCAATTAGACAAAATGCCGACGTTTCGATTTTATGATGATAATTTCAAAGATATTTTTGATCAAATTTATTACTTTGTTAGACTGATTAATGTTCTTATTCAATAATTGTTATATGTTCCTGTTTCGAGACTTCTACTCTCTATTCCTTTGAATTTTTACTTGTTTTTACTATAAAGTTTGTCATTTATTTCAGAGCCCTGAAGATGATTTCAAAATAAAATCGAAACGTCGGCATTTTGTCTAATTGATTCTCTGAAATTTCGACCGAAAAGACACCTCTAATCACTAATACACATCGATATGCTTAATACCCTTAGAGAATAATGTCCTTCGTATGCGACAGTGAAAAATTGAACTGCAAGCTTCAAAAGAGTTAAACATTCCATTGAATATAATGACCGATCGGGAAGGCCAGTTTCTGTGTCAATCCCCGAAAATATCGATGAAGTTCATGACATCATTTTATCAGACCGTCGAATTGGACTAAAATGAATATCTGAAGCACTGAATATTTCATACGGACGCGTTCATCATATAGTTCACGTCAATATGGACATGAGAAAAATTGCTGCAAAATGGATCCCCAAATGTTTGAATGTTGACCAAAAGCGTCTAAGGGTAGAAGCATTGCGTTCGATCTGTGCTCGATTTCAAAACTATGTAGACTTCTTAAACCGAATTGTTACTGTTATTGTTTCTGAATTGTTACATTTCTACGATTCAGAAACAAAGCAACAATCGATGGAATAGCGACACTCTGCTTCTCCGAGACCTTAGAAGTTTCGTGTCCATAATCTGCTGGAAAAGTTCTTGCCTCAGTTTTTTGGGATTACCATGGAGTAATCATGATTGATTTTTTGGATAAGTGTAGAACAATAACCGCAGATTACTATTCGACATCACTGAACACTCTACGGGAAAAAATTGAAGAGAAAAGACGCTGGAAGCTATCCAAAGGTGTTTTGTTTTTGTAGGACAACGCCCCTGCACACAAATCTCATATTGCCATGCAAAAAATTCGTGATTTAGGGTTTGAATAACTAGAACACTCCTCTTATTCACCAGATTTTGCTCCATCCAACTATCATCTCTTCCCCAAACTGAAAAAAAGTTTAAAAGGTCGTAAATTTTCTTCCAACGTGGAGGTACTAAAAGCTGTGGAGGTCTGGTTTGCAGAGCAAGAAGAAACATTTATTTTGAAAGGTCTAGAGACGTTGCAGGTTCGCTGTAAAAAATGTATCCAATGTATGGTCAGGAGATCCACCTTGTAGGTAGATTCAACTTAACAGGCTGATTCAACTTTCGAAAACACCATCTCAGCCTCTACGGAAAGCTTGACTCTTCCTCTAGATTTCTATATCCCGCACGACTACCAAGCATTGTCCTCTAGAACAACCCCCTGAAAATACGAACGTTAAATTCGTAGACTCTGTATACCTTCTACAATATATTCAAGCAATTCAATTGCTTAATTCGTATCTCCCACTAAACGATAACACACCCAAGTACATCTATCAAAATATCGTTTCATTTGAGCACAGCAATCAAACCAACATGTTCAGGCTAACGCCAACCAATTCCAGTTGTGAATGCTATTCATGCATTAAAATGACCGTTTTAAAAACCGCTCCGTTACATCCGAATCCACGTGTCGTGTTGATAGTAATTTGCTAGTTTGCACGTTCCCGCCATAATGAAGAATATATAACCCGAAACGCGAAAATTACATCCAGCAAGAAATTTAATATAAAAACCTCAATAAATATAATCTTCCCAGAAACTGCCTGCTCATCCGCTGAATGCTCCTCGAGATTTTCCCAACGCATTTGCGAGGTCTGGATGAATAAGGTGAATAAATGATAAACTCATCAGAGCTGCTGTTTTCTCGGTTCTGAGGACGTAAGTGTATTTTCTGATGGGATTGCGCTAGACTGCAACGGCCGAACACGTTATCTCAGTTCACTTTTTATGTTAGCATCACACAGAGGTGATAAATTGCCCTGTAAGATGCATTGGATGCTGCTGCACGGCCTGAATTATGATGTGTGAGAGGTGACGGTTTCAGCCAACACCCTTATTTATGTCGAACTTTAACACCATTGCGAAGCTCAAAGTGATTTATGATTTCCCCGTTTTCATCTGGAAAAGGTAGAGCAGAAGGTGGGTATTTGAAATACAATTTGGAGTTTCCGCAGGATCCCATTTGAAACGCCATCCTTCATGAAACGGTGAGAAAGGATCTTATATATACAGGATGATCTCAAAGGTTTTTTCGACAGGGAATAAGATTTAACAAAATGTATGGTTTCACCGAATTTCTCCTATAAAGGGTGTAGAATGGACTGGAGTGGAGTGGAGTGGAGTGGAGTGGAGTGGACTAGGGTGGATTGGAGTGGGGTGGAGTTGACTGTAGTGGGGTGGAGTGGAGTGGACTAGGGTGGATTGGAGTGGAGTGAAGTTGAGTTGAGTTGAGTGTAGTGTGTAGTGGGGTGGAGTGGACTTGGGTGGATTGGAGTGAAGTGGGGTGGAGTGGACTAGGGTGGATTGGAGTGGAGTGGAGTTGAGTCGAGTTGAGTTGAGTTGAGTTGAGTTGAGTGTAGTGTGTAGTGGAGTGGAGGAGAGTGGGGTGGAATGGAGTGGAGTGGAGTGGAGTGGAGTGGGGTGGAATAGATTGAAGTGCAGTAGAGTACATTGCAGTGGATTGGAGTGAAGTTGACAGGAGTGGGGTGGAGTATAGTGGAGTGGAAATAGAGTGGAGTCGACTGGAGTGGAGTTGAGTGGAATGAAATGCAATAGAATGGAGTGGAGTGGAGCGAAATGGAATGGATTATAGTCAAGTTGAGTGGAGTAGAGGAGGGTGGGTAGAGTAGACTTCAGTATAAAAGTAAGGGAAAACGAATCAGGTGAAATTGAGTAACAAATTTTCCTTTGGTGGACAGGAGTATTTCGAAAAAAAAAACTTTTACTGGCATTCTTCTTCAAAATAGTTGATACTCAAAGATATAAATTTGGTGAGTTATTCTTTGATCGCTCTGTATGGAACAAACAAGCAGAGGAAAAAAGCACCATTCCACTCAATGAAATCTGAGACATTGAGGGAAATTGGAAAATCCGAGGCCTTATCATATAGCTGCCTCGAAAATGGATATTTTCACGATTTATGCAACCTTAAATTAGTGAAACCCTTATACGAATGTGGTGAACTGTCTGGGATGATGGGTGGAGGCTAAAATTATCAGCACGTTCAGAATGAGTAAAAGAATGAAAATCTGCAAATTTCATGGAAAGCGCAAGAGTCAGTTCTCAATTACCGCCATCTCCCTCGAAAGTCCCCATTCCTTTGATGTGCAATCGTACGGGGAACCAAGCCAATTCTCCAGACCGCTAAGTGTTCTTTCCCAGGAGCGGTCCTGCATTCCTTCCACTCTCCAAGCTCGCCACACTCCAATTGATACCACCAGCATCATCAATCAACGTTTGGTAAAAGCGAGCGTCCTGATTTCCCACCCAATTCCATTCGAGGTTTCCATAATAGAACTTCCAATTCTCGATTTCATACAGATTTCAGCCACTGTGCGGTGGAAGATCCATTTAAGGGTTGTCATTCCGAACGGACTCATTTGAGTCTCGAAAATAACGGGTTTACTCTTGATACGAATTGATTTCACTTCGAAATACACTCAATTATAAAAGAATGATTATACAAGGTGTTGAAGAATGTCTTTTTTTGTGACTCAGATAATAGTAGTAAAGATGGCATGATTTCCTCCCCTAAGTCGAATGCATCTCTGTGAAATCTCGAGTACGGATCTGGCTTCCCACACTTCAGTCAACAAAAGCGGCTTTCCTGATCGCAGAAATCAGATGAATCATTAGAGTAATATAGGGTAAATCACTTCATGATCGACGTGATTATTTTTGGTTTTCGTGAATTGTTTAAAAGAATCATTCATTCAAATATTGAACATGAGTCTGTTTTAGGGTGGGTGAAAGCAAAATGCAGCCGTTTTTCCGAGAGGATCTCGAAGAGCATAAATCGGAAGACTCAAATGGTAAGGAGCGGACTGTCGTGTTGTATGGGAGAAGAAAAGTGTGCTGCGTAGAAAAATTGGTGTAGAAAAATAACATGTCGTTATTACTCTAATATTTTCCTTCTATTACCAAGTCGATCAAGTCTGTTCTGAGGACAAACTATTGTTGTCAATTTGAAGCAATTTTAGTGAATGGTGCCTACAGATTACTCTGACATGACGTGCGACCACATCAGAATGCGCATTATTCAGAAATCTAACATAAGGTTTTGTGCGCAAGCGTTCAAATTGTTCTGACGTCAGACCAATATGGACGCTCCTGCGCTGAATCGTACATTAGATTTTTGAAACTTGCCCATTATGACATGGTCCCACATCACAAGAGAGAAATCTCTAGGCACCTTTAGAATGATTTTAAAGGAGTGTGCCGATCACAAACGATCTACACTGCGCAAAAAAATTAACGCACATTCTGAAAATCTCAATTTTAATGAAAGTTAACTTTACATTGAATTTATAACTTATTTTTTATGTTCTCTCGGGAAGGTTTTGAACGAAACAAGACACATTAAATGGAAGAAAAATTCAGGATTTCACCGAATCTTATGTGAAAGAAGAGAAATGAACAATTTTCAAAATACTGAAATGGTGATAAGTGATTTAATACTTGGTATTTCCATCCTTTGCGTTAATTACAGCTCGGTAACGACGGTTCATACTCAAAATGAGTGATCTTAAAATGTTCTGATCTAATCCTTGCCAGATTTCTCCGAGTTGGATTCCTAAGTCATTAAGACTAGCTGGATGATTTTCTGAACTTCTCAGCCTTCTATTGAGGTTGTCCCAAACCTGCTCAATCGGATTGAGATCTGGACTTCTTGCTGGCCATTCCATTCGAGAGACTTCAACCTCTTCAAGGTACTCCTGAACGATGCGCGCACGATGGGGTCTGGCATTATCGTCCATAAAGATGAAATTTTCACCAATGTATGGGGCAAATGGCACTACATGCTCTTCAAGAATGTTCCTTATATACTTATCAGCATTCATAGCTCCATTATCAACGACCACTAGGTCTGTGCGAGCAGTCAAAGATATTCCACCCCATACCATAATCGATCCTCCCCCGAAACCAGTAATATTCAGGAAATTGCACTGAGCATATCTTTTATGTGGACGTCTGTATACAAGGGAACGTCGCTCACAATGGTAGAGGCAGAATCTAGACTCATCTGTGAAGAGAACTCTTTCCCAATCGGCCTCTTTCCAATGAATATGCTCTCTCGCAAAATCCAAACGCGCCCTTCGATGGGCTGGGGTAAGAGCTGTGCCTCTTGCCGCGACACGAGGCCTTAAATCATATTCTCTGAGGCGATTTCTTATTGTCTGAGTGCTAATTTTCACCTCATGAGTTTGCTCAAGCTGAATTTGAAGGAGGCGAGCGGTTGCAAACCCTTGTCTTCGGACATTCATACCTGTCTCCCTGAATCGCTGCAACATTCTGGACACACTTGTATGGGAAACTCCAAACCTTTCTGCAATTCTTGTGTATGTCCACCCTTCTTCGAGAACAACTGATTTTAGAATGGAGCCAATACATTCAAAATCTGATAATATCATCTTTTTTTATTCCTGCTGGGAAAAAACATCTGTATTGAAGAAAACCGTTGAAAGTGGATAACATATGCATGCATAATTCTGATAAAAATAATTATCATTGGAAACACCTTCAGTTGTAGAATAAATCTGAGATTTCCATAATGTGGGTTAATTTTTTTGCGAAGTTCATTTTCATATTTCTTTATGGTTATTCAAATGTAGTGAGGGAATTTAACAATTTTCCTGCCCTTGAAATTTAGCATTATCTGAAATGTTGATTCACAATATTCCAAATAGAACACAGATCATATATTCCATTGACTTTGACGAATCAAGTGTGAAAAAAGCGATTTTCACTTCGATCACTTCAAACATCGTCCAATACCAACGTTTCACACCAGAGCAACCAATTAAAAGGTAAGTTTCCAATTCATTTCCCCCGACTAAAATCCTTTCAAAGTGTCCCACGCCAATTATACGATTTCCTATCGAATCTCCAACACCGATGTTCGCGGCCGTATCAACTAATTTGCGAGCTGAAAAAAAACGTCGTTTGTGCTCTCGTCATTGCAGTTCCTCTCGTTTTGACGCCACTCTATATCGGGCATGTTTTATTGCTACATAATTTCATGGTACATTTGCGCCGCAACGATTTGATTAATGTCGTGTCGGTGTGATACAGAATATGGGCGGGGTGGAATGGAAAATCATGCCTTGGAGATAGTTGCACTTGTGGTGGCACTCTAGGCGTGATGAATTGCTGTTTTTGGAATAGAAACGAATAGAATTCAAAGGGCAGAAATGTTTTAGTTGGAAATGTATTGTATGCCTGTGGAGGTTTATTGAATTTTTGACCTATTTGCAGCATTTGTATCAACTACAACAATTATAATGTAACGTAAATGTTTGCCAATAAAAATTCCTCACAAGAATGGAATTATCCTTCAAGCGAGAATGCTTGTGGCGATGGTCTTGCATGGGGAAAAACTGTAGCCGAACCATTATGACAAAATGCCAAAGGAAAGCCTGTCTAAGCATTGCTGGCACTCTGAGATGCAGCCCTACGGCAGCCATGGAGTGTCTACTGGGTTTACCCCCTTCACACCTTGTAGTTACAGAGGTGGCTATGAAGACAGCTCTTTAGAGTCTGTGAAAAAGGATAATGGCGTGATAGTGGACTGTTTAGGGGGTACGCAAGCACTCACAAGATGGTGGAGGATGCCAATGCATTTCTTCTCCATAGACAGAACCGCGCGGGCACCAGCATTCACTTCGCCTAACCCTACAGGGTAATTGTTCCTGATAGATAGAGATAGATGTTCCTGATAGAGACCTATGGTCTACACCAAACAAGCTTCTTGTGCCTCAAGGTCCACTTGCTTCACCGATGGCTCTGTTCAGTCCACAGCCTGGATGAGGAATTGTGGGACATCGTTTCTATCTGTCCCTATGGAAGGATAGTTCCATAGTGCAGGCTGAACTGTATGCTGTATAGTTGGTGCAGAAATGCTGCGAGAGCTGGGCTTCGGTAACGTTGTGGAAGTAATTGATGTCTGGCGCACGCAGGGCTTCCAGAAAACGAGAAGCCAGACATACTTGGTAAACAGGGGTCTCGCTCAGCTTTTGCTGGTCCGGGACCAGCGCTGCCCATCGGTCGTACATCTGTAAGGAACTTCTTTAATAAATGGCTAGATAAGAAATTTTCCTCTGAATGGACCACGGTAAGTGATCTCAAGCAGTCGAGCTTCTCATTGAGAGACCGTCCTCTAGACCTAAGAATCCTGGCCCTGGAAAGGAAACAGCTGAGTCTGGTGACTGGAGCAATGACTGCCGACCTTATAAACATTTAGAACAAAAAGGACTGACTAGTTGCTCCCTGTGCCGGTGTGTGGTACAGAAACACTGATGAAACTGACTGAACATATTGTAACGTGGTTACCTCGGAAAAAACTTATTTCGAGCGCCAGCTATTCTTTTCACTTGGAAGAATAGCAAACCTACCAGAGTAGCTGCTAGTCGGAGACAGAGTTTGCTGTTATCTAAGGTGGGCAAGTAGTCAAAATCAAATTATGTACTAGTTTATTCACACCTTCGGAAACTGATTATATGTACAAGGTAGATATGTGTAGGTATGAAATATGAGCGAATCTACCAGCAAACATACATTCGGGAAATTCTATCCGGTCACGAGCACTTAATAAAGTTTATACCGTTATACAGTGAAAAAGATCAAAGGTTGTTCAATAAAATGCGCCAACCAGAACTGACGAAATGGATACTAAGGATGACCTCGCGAAGTGAAATGACACATTATACGGTATCGGGATGTAATTAATGAAAGAAACACAACCAGGGCGGATCTACTCGAGACTTTTACTCGCTACCCCAAGGGCTAACGCTCCATGACTGATAGCGAAGAAAAGGTCTATTTTTAGCGCAACTACGGGATTTCACTGACGACGAGCGGTATCTCTTATTCTCTACCCCAAGGGCTTACGCGCCATGACTGATAGAAAAGAAGAGATTTCGGATTCAACACTTATGACGCAGAACGCGGACAGGGGGGACTTTCCCTTCAGTACCCCAAGGGCTTACGCGCCATGACTGATAGCGAAGGGAAAAGTCAGACTCGCGAAACAGGGTAAAGTACGATAAAATATAACAGAAAGCGATACAGTACGTCAAAGAAGTAACCAGTGTAGGTCTAATTAAGACTAAACGGTAAAGACGGGGACCTACCTCCTTTATTTCAGGCACTCGCGGAAAACAAATGAAAACTAAAAATTAATTAATAGCACTTATACTCGCAACACAAAATTATTTTTAAAATTGTTGAACGGCTTGTCATGCACACAATTAACGTCGAATCGCAGAAAAGTACGGGGCGTAAAAGAGTCAAAGTGAAAGAGCAGAAATCAAAAAGTAAAGGAGACCGTCGCGGGGGAAAATCTGCTTTTATAGACAAATCCCCCCATACGTTAAAAATCTGAAAATTCCAGAATGCGACAAGAATGAAAAACGTCGTCTGCTCCGCTTTATCGCATATCAATATCAGAAAAACGTCGAAACCTTCAACGGCATGCAAGAAAAACAACGTTAAACACAGATAAACGGTTTTTTATATTTACTCTGCCTATCGGAATGAATGTATTGAATATTTGAGAATTAAAATATTTTCAAAGGCGGAAATGTTAAACGAAAGGAATGCACTAAAATGAACTCCAATTTTCCTCAGAAAACTGGGATTCATTACAATATTCTATTCATCTGTAGCAACCTTGAAGAGTTAAAGATGGCACACCTAGGAAATACAACACCTACTATTCCTATGGTCAGAGGGAATCCTCTATGTTGACTTGTGGCGTTTCTGTCAGCATGTCTCAAGGTTTGAGTCTCCCTAGCTACAAGCGGACGAACCACAGACCACTAGGCCTCAGTTCAGCCCGGTGTGGCACCACACGTAGAAGAAGAAGACGAAGAACCCTTTAAGCACGTCAGCACCTAGCGAAGACATGAACATGAAAGCCGACTGGATGAGTTTCGATTAATCGAGAACGAGAAACTTGTAGAAGTGAGAAAGTAACCTCCTTGAAGGCATCTCAAATACTGCTGTTCATTAGAATTCTAGAGCTGAAGGATGAACTATAGATTACAGCAAAACTAGTTCTGATGGGCTGCACAATGGACCTTTAGGTCTGCAGTGCAATGGAGCCCCCATTAAATCTGTAATCTACATATAAATTTAAACGGCAGCTGATGTCTCCTGAATCACCCGACAATAATATGACTACTGCAGTAGCCAGGATATTTTGGTAGAGAAGAACAATAGGAGGAGCATTAACGTTCAAAATGGAATCAAATTTAACCCCTGTTGGGTCCTTTTGAATGGTCCAACAGTAGGAGGTAAATAGAAGAAGAGATTGGTGGTGCTTCCACCGACCTCCACGCCGAAGCTACCACAAGCTTAGCTTTGTCCAATGGTAATACTTCTGACGAAACTCTGTCGATACTAATATTTTCTTGAACCGCATGGATGTGTCAGCGAATGAGACATGCAGGAACTGTGGATTCAAAAGGAATCATCTGAACACCTGTGTATAAGTGTCCTCAGAGCCATGCTTATGGAGAAGCCAGTCCTGGATCCTCAAGAGGATACAACCAAGCGGTTACTCTCCTAATGCCAGAGAGAAAATTTTAAGGGTTGCTATAATTCTTTCCTTTGCCCACTCTCAAAGGGTTCATCATTGGAAACAACCAACCAGAATGGATCGAGAAATTTTTGTTGCTGAAAACTTATTTCCAATGGAACAATAACGCAAGACACTCCTGACATAAATTCGTTGCACTTCAGTCGCTTGTTCCCGATACGCGAAGCTCATTGACCCGAAACTATCGGAATTCTATCTCGAACCTTTTTCAGAGCTCCCATCTCTCCCAGTATCGTAACCCACAAAAGCGAAATCCAATAGAGCCCTGAAACTTTACCCACATTGCTCTCATCAAAGAATGAATCATCTGAGATATGATGGACTTTTTGTTACTCTCGACAAAAACGACGGACGAAAAGGGGCTGCATCCACCGTATCCAATTGCTGAAATGCTCCTTCGTAGGTCCTCATTCTCCTCGTATGTGCACGTTGAATTGAATCGATTGCAGATTCGTTTCCGACTGCTGAGATAATGGGATGGAGCTGCCTTGAACTTGGATCGGTGAGTAAAATTTCACAATGCCATCTGAGGATTCGGATTATGTGTGTTGTACTCGGATACGGATATCGGATGGGATATTTCCGTAATATGATATTACATGCTTACGTGGATTGCATCAAAGTCGAGGATATTAGGAAGGCCTTGTGAGGGAGTTGTGCTCGCTGGGAATTTTCCCGAATATTTCGAGTGCTTTGTGATTGGGACTCACAAGGAGATTTACGAGAGTTGAGTCGATTATTCGTGACTTCTGTGGATCCAGAACCTCCTCCTGATTGTGGTTAACCCATGTATGGTGCCCAATACAGTTTGTTGGGTTTTTGAGATCACGTTACTCCTATTTTTCAATGAGTTTTTGTTAGTTGGAGAGCCGAGCATTTTAGATCTCTGTACTGATCAAAAGCTGGTCATATTGGTAGAAAATATACAATCTTAGTACTTACGAACATTGTCTAGTATTTTATGAGAAGAAGGCTGGACACATAGACGGATTGTTTTCATTCGACATATAACAGTTCAAGGCATTAACCACATACACTGCTCAAAAATTGAAGTGGATAATTTGGATTCATACAGGGTGTCTTTAAATGTGAGGCCTACAGAATGTAAAACTGGTCGAAATAAGGCGTTTCAACAACAAAACTTTCAAAACGAAGAAGCTGAAAAAAATTATTTCTGAAATAGATCCTTATACGACCTTAGATCATTTGTTATCTGAATTATGGCAAAGCAATGGAAAAAAACTTTTATCGTGATGACTGACTCAACCGTATGGTTTCGTTTAGGATATTGGCTCGTTTGATTTTTACATTGGAATAAAAATGGAAACTTAGGATTCTGAATTCTTCTCATTATAAAGTGAGAAGAATAATTTTATGAAATGTCTCATTTCGATACCCACTGACAGAAAAATACTTAGGATCATGGGTAAAAAAATTGAATATTGGCTCAAAATCTCACCAATTAAATTCGTCTGAATTATTCACAAATTTTTTTACATTGTTTATCACAATCTTCTTCTTGTTCCAAACCTCCAACAATCTTCGTAAAAATGGGATGAAAAAGAGTAACAATAATAGCACTTTCAATGAACTCAATGTCTAAATTTTCAACATTTTCTTCACCCTAAACCGCACGATACAACAATTTTTTCAAGTGACCTGATACAATACAACAAATTGACTCGGAAGTAATGCACAATTCATTGTCCAGCCATATGTTTATGTTTTATTTAGATCTTGCAATGCCGAAGTCACATTCCACAGTCCCGTACCTACTTGAAATTCAATGAAATTTTGTCGAACTTCTAAGGGTTGAATTTTTTATATAGACAATTTGTGGTGAAATTACTTATTTGGATTCTACCTTCTGTCAAGAAGAAGCCTCACCTCCGAAAACACCCTGTATATCAGAAAAATTTCTCTTTCTGAAAAAATATTTCTCTTTTCCAAAAATCATTTTTTCAGTACCTACCGAGAAGAAAATTCCATCGTGGATAAGCAGAGAGCAAACAATATTTTTCGAACCACGAGTTCAAACCTATCTATTCATCAACCAGTGTACAGATAAATTTCAGAGCCCAAGTCTGAAAAAAAATTGATCCACCTGGGGAAGAAGCATCCTTCGAGTCAAGAACAAAATATTTTGAATTACTTGATTTTTTCCAACTAATTCTTCAAACCGAAAAAAAGATATTTTTGAGTCACAAAGGAAATTATTTCTACAATAATACAACGAATAACAAGCCTGTAGAAATCATTTTCTCGGTGAAAAATTTTTTCTAGGTATAAAAATACGATGCTACACATATTTTAATTTCATTCAGTGTATAAATGATTTGATAATCAAGTGAATTTTGTTAAAGATTTCAGTGGATTAAAAACTCCTCCTGATTTCAACAAAACCAATCTAATCACATAAATAAGATTCTCCCCTGGCTAGCCAAATAAATTTCTGAACCTATATATCACCAATCAACAACAATACCACCCTATTTCTCATCCGATCAAAAATTTACGGGTTTTTCCTGATTGAAACTAACCCCGATTAGTCTATTCAGCTGGGGGCTTTCAATACCACCGAACTAATAAAGATCGCGATCTTGATATAATAGAAAAAGGATTCTAAATCAGTAGGGCAATTGTCCATGGCTCGGTCAGGCATTTATCATCCTTTCTTTGTTCGATTAAAATGTGACCTACGCTAATGGTCCTGAATTGAATGGGTGTGAAAAGTGCGAAGTAATTGATAACACTGTTGGTTTTCAACAAAAGTTGAAACCGATATGAAATATGGCTTTCCGATTTCCGGGGATATTTCTCTGTTTCCGAATTTAATAAGGTACATCGACTCGCATTGAAATTTCGAGAGGTGAAATATACTCGACCACCGAATGAAATACTAATGGTGTTCCAGTGTGTAATGGACTGTTTTGCAGTAGATGGCTCAATAGCTCTTCCTGATTTTTCACTCCCAAATGGAAATTTTCATTTATGCATTCAAAATGTTTTTAGGTTTATCCCCGCAGTAAATTTTACTGTGTTTTCTCTTTTACATATATACACTTCTTTTTCATACCATATAATCAGTTTTTTCAAAACATTACAACTTATTGTACCTTCGTTTGGGATGAGATTCATGATAAAAAAAATTCTATTTTATTTGGGCTCCAGAAATGAATATTTTTCGTGGACAAGTTTTTCGACAGATTGCTCTGACAATGTCCAATAGTCAGAATATACTGAAAAAAATTACTGAAACTTTCAAGAGGAAAAAACATTCTCAGCCGCCGTACTGAATTAGAGGAAATATGGGACATATGCCATTGCCTTCGTCTGGGTTTCGATCTGGAGGGAATTGAATCTGGTCTCGTTTCATACTGGGTGTCGCTCGAGTACTATCTTCGATAATACCCAGTAGCGTCTGCCAGTATCCAACAAGAGTCATTCAATTCCAAATGTTTCTCCTTCGGAGAAGAAGCTGTGTTGCTCTAGCGAGGTCAAATGAGACCGAAACCATGGTCAGCATCTTTTTTTCTTCGGTGGAACGTTTTCCATTTAGTGGCCCATAAATCCTAGGGCTGACCTGGACACGGAAATACACAACCGTATCGATTCAGCATTACGGGCATTCTGGGAGCTAAGGACAGAGTATTTCAAAATCGCGACCTTAATCTGAAGACTAATACACCTGTTTACAAAGCAGTGGTCCTCCCAACGTTTCTTTGCGGAAGCGAAAGCTGGACGACATATTAAACAGCTTGAACAAACGCAACAACGTCATCTAAGACAGATCAGATGGTTGCACAAAGTTTCAAATGCAGAATTCTTGCAGCGTGAGAGTTGAATAGCAATTGAGACTCAAGTAACGAGTTCCTGACTCAGAAGGAGCGGCCACATTCTGAGGATGCAAGACACGAGACTCCATAAAATAGCTCTGTATGACGAATTGGCAGAGGGAGCCTGAAAACCAGGAGGCCAGTATAAGCGGTTTAAGGATACACTACATCAATCCCTAAAATCAATTAATGCCAATCATAACTGGGAACAACTAGCGTTAGACAGTTCACAGTGGAGGTCTTTGGTCCACAGATATAATGGAGGCTCGAGAAGAAAACAGTGGCTACCAGATCTGGTTGGTGGCTATTAATGCCCGGAGTGTGAAAGGCTATGTAGGTCACAGTTGGGTCTCTTCAGCCACATGAGGACAAACAGACGCAATTAGCCCTAAGAAATTATAAGTTTGATGGCACCGATAGTTTTGTTTTTGAGTTTTTTAGTAGATTTATTCTCGATAACGGGATACAGCAATGAATGAATGACTCAAGTGTCCCTGATGTTGGCGAATTGGCATTTTCAATTCAGATCGTAACATTTGTTGATATTCATATCAGCTGAATTAATTCTTATTATCGTTTTCATTAAAGCGTGATCATTTTTCATTTTTTTTACCGATAGCATCATTTCTGCCATGAACTGAACGTGCTCCCAACTTCTCAATTGTTCACACGCATGTTGCTTGCAATAAGCAAGCCGGCGTACTGAATTAGAGGAAATATGGGACATATGCCATTGTCTTCATCTGGGTTTAGATCTGGAGGAGATTGAATCGGATTTTGTTTCATACTGGGTGGCGCTCGAGTATTACTCGATAATACCCAGTAGCGTCTGCCAGAGTCCATCAATTCCAAACGTTTTCTTTTTACATCGGAGAAGAAGCTATTGGTCTGACGAGGTCAAATGAGTACGTTGAGTGTAAGAAACAAATTATTCTAGGGGATAAATTCTATTTTTTTTTAAGAGTGCTTTGGCCAGCAGATGATGAAATGTGTATCAGCATCGCAAAGTTCTAAATAAGCGGTTCCATCTGATTAACAAAAAATTAATAAATTTGAGCACAGATGAAACGAATGATGTAAAACAATGGATTCCTTCCGACAGAAAACAGTCAGTCACTGAGTTCCTATGCCCCATTTTTCAATATAACTGAAAGCGCTCCTCCGCTTCATAACTCAAGAATACACATACCCTTGAGTCTGAAAAATTCCATTCATCTATCCCTTCGTTTCCTATCAGAACCAGTTATGGGATAACATCTCAAAAAAAAACTACTATCTTTTTGCCCGAGGCTTCGAAACCATAAAGCAACCCGAATTTTACGACTTAAAATGTCATTTTCGACGCGACCGGCATCGTTTCCTTATAACAAGTTCTTAGCGTGCGCAAAAAGGACATTCATTTTCTTAATACGAAGATATAGAGCAGCAAATTCCATGACAGCTTCCTATTAATTTCGGCTCGGAGGGGGGTTCCATGGCAAAAAGCTTATTATAATCGCGGAGGCAGCGGTAGACTTCAATGCGTCAGCTGATGCGCTTTGTTACCTACTTTCGCGAAAACGAGACATGAAAGGGAGACGTTTTTCGGTTGATGTTGCCACTTACCGCGATGTGGCGTGGTGTAGGCATATAGATATACCGAAGAAGGGATGGATACCTTTGGGAGATCTTGAATATTTCCGTCTATCTATGCAGGATTTTCAGTGAGAATCATCTCATGATTTTCAATACACAAATTGATGAGAATGCGTTTTCTTTTTATGATATACAGACGCATAACTACCTGTGTCGTTTGAAAAATTTTCTTCTCAAGCCCGGGAACGAACTCAGTAGCTTGTGGTATATTAAGCCGACGCTTTCATTCATTCATAGCTGTATCCCCTTACCGAGAATAAATCTACAAAAAGATCAAACCAATAATTTCTTGAGGCTAATTGCGACCTGTGCCCACCTGTGACTGAAGAGACCCAACCGTGACCTACAGATCCTTTCACACTCCGGGCATGGATAGTCACCAACCAGATCTGGCAGCTACTGTATTCTCCTCGAGTCTCCATTATAACTGTAGACCAAAGACCTCCACTGTGATTTGTTTAACGCTAGTTGTTCCCAGTTATGAATGGCTTTAACTGATTAAAGGGTACACTATATTCTAAAAACGCTTATACGGGCCTCCTGGTTTCCGAGCTCCCTCTGTGAATTCGACATACAGAGCTATTTTGGGGAGTCTTGTGTCTTGAATCCTCAGAATGTGGCCGCTCCATCTGAGTCGGGCCCTCGTTACTTGAGTCTCAATTGTTGTACAACTCGCGCACTTCTGCATTTGAAACTTTGTGGAATGATCTGATGTGCACTATTTGTCTCAGATGACGTTTTTGCGTTTGTTCAAGCTGTTTAATATGTCACCTGTAGGGCATCCAGATTTCACTTGCGTAAAGGAGCGTTGGGAGGACCACTTTATTGTAAAAAGCTGCCTTGGTCTGCAGATTGTGGTCGTGTTTTTGAAACACTCTGTCCTTTAGTTTCCAGAATGCCGGTGATACCAAATTGATACGGTTGTGTTTCCATGTCCGGCAGTCAATGAACTTCTCGACCCGTTCTTGAAATTCACCCTCCAAGCTGATATATGTTTGAAAGCTTTTTGGCGGACTTACCAGGATTTTAGTTTTGTCAATATTGAGTGTACGAGTGTAAGGCCTAAAGCTTCGTATATATGTTTATAGGTGTCCAACATTATCTGTAGGTCCTCTGAGCTGCTAGCGATAAGTTCGCAGTCATGTGCATATTGAAGTTTCGTGATAAACTCTGTACGGGTTTTTGCTCTGAGGCGCTTCAGGTTAAACAGGCCTCCATCAAATCTCTTACAGGCATAGTCACGTCAGCAATTATAGAGACAGCTATGGCGAAAATATTGAACAGTAAAGGCGCTAACACACAGCCTTATTTTATTTCCGAGTTGGTTAAGAAATGGTCGATTGTAGAGCCATTATGGTGTATTCTAGCGGTGTTGTTGGTATGGAGGTTTTAACAAACTTCTAAGAATTCTCTGGGTACTCCAAGGCGTCATATGATTTTCCATAGCGCTCTCCGATTCACCGAGTCGAAGGCCTTACTTAAATCGATATAGGCTGTATAGATCCCTGATTATTATTCACGGGTCTTCTCTTGCAGCTGTCGCGGTGTAAAAATTAGGTCCAAGGTACTTCTATTGGGCCGAAAGCCCCACTGGGATTCAGGTAATAGCTTTTCTAAGAGTGGAATCAGACGATTAGCCATAATCTACGAGAGAATTTTACCGGGCCACACTAAGCAAAGATATGCCCCTGTAATTGTTGCAATTTGACGTATCGCCTTTGTTCTTATAGGTTGATAACTTAAGCTTTTCTGAAGTGTTGTGGCACATCTCCTTGCTCCTAGATCTTGAGGAATAGTGTTAGGAGACTATTGACAATATCTTCACCCAAGCTTTGAATATTTCCGCTTGAACGCCGTCTAGACCTGGTGACATAATATTTTTCATATTTTTTATCGCACGTATGATTTCCGACATGGAGATTTCGTCATCAAGCGATGTCATCGGACTATACCTACTCGGGAAGCCGGTCTAAAATAGGTGAATCCAAGTCGTTATTTTGATTCAAGACCTAAGAGTAATGCAACTTCCATCTTTCGAGAATTTTTCTATCATCAGATAGGATTACTCCATGAGTATCTCACCACGCCTTTAAACGACCCTAATATCGGTAGAAACTTGGAGAATTCGTTACAAAAAAAGTACTCTTGCACATTTGACAATATTGTAAACACTCTGTAGACTTCGACAACAATAATATGCGAATTTGAGCAAATACATCAAGGCTTTTACTCGTTTTTTGTCGAAAATATTATATCAATGAGTGGACTGAATTCCGCTGGATAAAAAATTGAATGTGATTAAGCCTCTCAAAATATATTCCAGGGTTTTTACGCCCATTAATGAGGGAAAACAAATCTCATAATCCCCGTCATCAGTGTACCTCATGACAGAGAGCTCAAAAATATTTTTCGTTAATCGTCAAACATTTATGTAATCCCCTATTCCCGCAAAGAATTCAAGGCTTCCAATTCATTATTCCGGATGAAATCTGTCGTTCACAAAACACAGGCATACTTTCCAGGGTATAATTAATTCAGGTTGCATCTGTCGACGGCTTTGGAATGAACGTTAATTAAGGACAACGATAAATTGCAATTCATGCAAATATCACTGGTTTTTAGGCTGCTCCAGTCATTCTTCATTGAAATTCCTGCTAGGGAGCTATTTATTGTACCCCGATCTAGAGGTCTACGGTCTACTATCTACTACAGTAATTGGGGCATACAGTTCCTTAGGAGTTATCATTTTGTAGTGGTATTGTCTGAATAATCGAATAACTCACAAACTGTAACAAACGTCGATATAACAGGACCAAAGCTGCACAATTGAGAGAATTGTCGCTAGTTGAACTAAAAGGTGAGCAGATATAGAAAGAAAGGATTAGTACTTTCGACAATATTCGATATTCTTCGTATGCAACTCCAAAAATGGAATTGCAAGCTTCAAAAGACACGATTGAAGATGAAGATTTATCAGTGAAGTAATATTTCATGTCTTGTCCGAAAATATCAATGCGGATATACAGGGTGTATTTGAAGGTAAAACTTTTTTTCAACAGAAGGTTGAACTGGTCGAAATGAAGCGTTTCACCAAAAATCACATATAACTTTCGAAATGACAATCTGAAAAAAAATGGAAGATGATCACTGAAATAGATCCTAATACAACCCTAGAACGTTTGTTAGCAGAATTATAATCTAACATATGCACTGTCGAGCCATCATCAAGTGCCTCTAGTTAAACTAAAAGGTGAGCATATACAGGGTTGGGATAAAGTTTGGCATCAAATTAATATATAATATTTAAAACGGAACGGACGGTTATTTTGAAATTTATTGTAAGGAGGTGAATGGCAAGCACTTCGAACATTCAAAATTTTTTTTTTTTAATTATTCTCAATAAATTTTTTCTATTAGTAAAAGCCCTGTATTTCTTCTTTTTATAGATTTTCATGAAAAATACGTCATGAAAAGCAGAAACAGTTATTTAATACAAAGTATTTCGTTTTATTTCTCACTATTGATACAAATAACAACGATTTATTTATTTGAATGGATTTTTTCTCAAATGTACAAAAAAACTGAATTTCTTCTTTTTACAGATAATTTTTACATGGAACCCGATATGGACAGATCCGAAACAAAGTGCACTTTCAGAATCTGCAGAAATATACAGGATGTCCCATTTAAATAAAAAAAAGTTCTGTCATTTCCGGTTAAGCCGGAAGTATCTCATTAATGAAAATATGCTCATCAGATGCGTTGTGGTCCATTACACTCAGCTGCCAAATTTCAAAAATATCGCCCGTTGTGTTTCAAAGATATTAATTTGGTGCCAAACTTTATCCCAACCCTGTATAAGAAGAAAGGCTTAGTACCTTCGACGATCCATATTCTGCAAATGCTTCTCTAAAAATTGGATTACAAGCTTCAAAAGATACGATTGAAGATGGAGATTTATCAGTGAAGTAATTTTTCATGTCTCGTCCTGAAATATATATGCAGATAAATATACAAGGTGGATTTGAAGGTGATGCTTTTTTTTTCAACAGATCGTAGAACTGGTCAAAATGAAGCGTTTCACCAAAAATCAACTATATAAAACTTTCAAAATGACAAAGTTGAGAAAAAATGAAAATGATCACTGAAAAAGATCCTACCTAATACGACCCTAGACCATTTGTTAGCTGAATTATCGCAAAGCAGTGGGAAAAAACGTATCTCCTGATTCGACCATGTGGTTTCGTTAAGGATGTTGGCTCGTCCGATATTTACGTGGTAATGAAAATTGAAACTTTGTATTGCCGAATTGTTCTCCTTATTTTTTAGTAACTTACGATTTTATGAAATGGCTCATTTCGATACCAACCGACAGAAGAGACTTAGGGCACAAATGTAAAAAATAGAATAACCTCACCAATAAAAATTTGTCTGAACTATTCACGAATTTTTTCACAATGGGCATCACAATCTTCTTGTTCCAACATTTCAACAATCGTCGTAAAAATGGGATGAAATGGGGAAACATCATATCACTTTTTCAACATAACTAACATAAGCACCTTCAAGAAATTGCCTCGATTTTCTACATTTTTTGTCATCCTAAATTGCACGATACAACAATTATGATTATCTCAAAAGTGACCTGATGCATCTAATCCGATGAACTTGGTACTGAACCATTCATTGTCCAGCCATATGTTAGTGGTTTGTTTCGTTTTTGCGATGCCGGAGTCACCTTCCACAGTCCCGTACTTGAAATTCAATGAAATTTTGTCGAACTTCTAGGGGTTGTATCTCAGCCATCTTGTATATTTTATGTAGACAATTTTTGGTTTAACGACTTATTTTGATGAGTTATACCTTTCTGTCAGAAAAAAAAGCCTCACCTTTGAAAGCAATGGAAGAATATATGAATATTTCAAATGACCTGTCCATTACATAGATCTCCTCAATGTGAACTTTTAATCCCTGAGGGATTGAAAGTGTGACTTCAGTTCCTCGAATGGAGGATTAAAAGTACAACCCCATTCTTTGAAGCTCATAAAAGATTTCACTTTTGGCGTCCCTCATTACATGGGACAATGTTGGGTATACCAAAATCTCTGATTAATCAGAGCTGTGGTGCTCTTCTCACTACACACCGTCTGTAATCACGTTGTGACCTAGTTCATGGCAACAATAAAAGTGCCTTCAAATAGAACGGACGGAATAAATCAACGCGGACACGGCAGCGTATGAATTATCCTAATCCACAGTAATTTAATACTTTTTATTCCCGAAACGTGGGTGTATTTGGGCTGCCAGAGACGCCAGGAGGGAGATTTATAAGTGGGAGTTTCTGGTGAAGAATGTATGTTTATCAGCTGATACTGAGTGAGTGTGGTGTTTCAATGATATATTGCAGCATTTTGCGGGATTCAGTAGATGCTGAAAAATATCTGGCAGTTAAGTCTTTAATAAAGAGTAATGTAAACCCTTTATGACCGGAGATATTAAGCAGATTTCAATCTCCTCGGAAACACCTGAATCGTAAACATGTAATTCCATGGGCAGCTTTAGTTCTGGTTGGCAATTTATTGTTCCTTTGGACACGAGAATCCTTCCTGATTGTCAGGATGATGCATGTGAAAAGCATCGGTCAATAATCTGGCAGCCTACAGAAAAAAGCTGGAACGATAATGGAATTGGAGAATGCATTGACTGCTACAAATGTAATGTAATTATTGTAAATTGGTGCCGTGACCAGGATTTAAACCATTTGATGATCAAAGTCATCAATTGAATAATACACTGCGCAAAAAAATTAACGCACATTATGGAAATCTCAAATTTATTCTACAACTGAAGGTGTTCTCAATGATAAAATTATTTTTATCAGAATTATGCATGCATATGTTATCCACATTCAACGGTTTTCTTCAATACATATGTTTTTTCCCAGCAGGAATTAAAAAAGATGATATTATCAGATTTTGAATGTATTGGCTCCATTCTAAAATCAGTTGTTCTCGATCAATTCTAGTGATCAATAGTTTTTCTTTCGTTTGATTTTCTACACTCGATCGCTATGCAACGCGAAACACGCAATTTGACCCAAGAGGAATGTGCCTAAGCGGTAGTTTTGCGAGAAGAAGGGTGGACATACACAAGAATTGCAGAAAGGTTTGGAGTTTCCCATACAAGTGTGTCCAGAATGTTGCAGCGATTCAGGGAGACAGGTATGAAGGTCAACTGCCATTCAAGAACGTTACTTGAGAGTTTCTTCGTTGAGACAACGGTTTGCAACCGCTCGCCTCCTTCAAATTCAGCTTGAGCAAACTCATGATGTGCAAATTAGCACTCAGACAATAAGAAATCGCCTCGGAGAATATGATTTAAGGCCTCGTGTCGCGGCAAGAGGCCCAGCTCTTACCCCAGCCCATCGAAGGGCGCGTTTGGATTTTGCGAGGGAGCATATCCATTGGGAAGAGGCCGATTGGGAAAGAGTTCTCTTCACAGATGAGTCTAGATTCTGCCTCTACCATTGTGATCGACGTTCCCTTGTATACAGACGTCCACATGAAAGATATGGTCAGTGTAATTTCCTGAATACTACTGGTTTCGGGGGAGGCTCGATTATGGTATGGGGTGGAATATCTTTGACTGCTCGCACAGACCTAGTGGTCGTTGATAATGGAGCTATAAATGCATGCTGATAAGTATAAAAGGAACATTCTCGAAGAGCATGTAGTGCCATTTGCCCCATACATTGGTGAAAATTTCATTTTTATGGACGATAATGCCAGACTCCATCGTGCGCCCATCGTTCAGGAGTACCTTGAAGAGGTTGAAGTCTCTCGAATGGAATGGCCAGCAAGAAGTCCAGATCTCAATCCGATTGAGGAGGTTTGGGACAACCTCGATAGAAGGCTGAAAAGTTCAGAAAATCATCCAGCTACTCTTAATGACTTAGGAATCCAACTCGGAGAAATCTGGAAAGGATTAGATCAGAACATTTTAAGATCACTCATTTTGAGTATGAACCGTCGTTGCCGAGCTGTAATTAACGCAAGGGATGGAAATACCAAGTATTAAATCATTTATCAGCATTTCAGTATTTTAAAAATTGTTCATTTCTCTTCTTTCACATAAGATTCGGTGAAATCCTGAATTTTTCTTCCATTTAATGTGTCTTGTTTCGTTCAAAACCTTCCCGAGAGAACATTAAAAATAAGTTATGAAGTCGATGTAGAGTTAACTTTCATTAAAATTGAGATTTTCAGAATGTGCGTTAATTTTTTTGCGCAGTGTAATTTCTAGGGTTGAGTCTTTGAAATTTCTCAAGATTAGACAATTTGATCGAAGAAATGAAGCTTTACCAGATAAAAAAACTATTATCGAATAGATTTGAAATTATCACATCTCTCATTTATATGTCGATTATATTGCATGAGAATACGAATGAAATGTATAGAATAAGTGTCAGTTTCATTATTGCAGATTCATAAACTATTGATGAATATATGGAACAACACATTCGTGTCGCCACATTATGCAGTAGCGGCAAGACGCTGATTGCTGCCCGCTGAGGGTGTTAAAATCCTCACTACCCCCCTGTGCCACATGCTAATATTCCTCTCTGGCATCAAGTATGTAAACTTATCCTGCAAGTGTCGTTCTGGGGGAGTTAGAACATATTATAATATAACGTTATTGGCACAGCAGATGGCAACTTGCCGATATTGAATATATGATGGCGATGTCATTCCTCTCACAGAGCGTTATGTGTGGAATCCAGCTCCAGAAAGTATGAAAGGGAATTCAGAAGTAGAAATTCCGGTTTCAGTAGGAAGATTAATGATTTTCCAATGCTGATGTATGCCAACTTGGGTGGAATAAATGTTTGTGAAATTTTTCACCTTGCTGTCA
This sequence comes from Coccinella septempunctata, assembly GCF_907165205.1. Lineage (NCBI taxonomy): Eukaryota > Metazoa > Arthropoda > Insecta > Coleoptera > Coccinellidae > Coccinella > Coccinella septempunctata. The sequence goes on from NC_058196.1 coordinate 24,045,290, forward strand.
ACAATATTCTTGAAAAAAATTCTCCCGAAATAAAATTCCTAAAAGGAACAGACTCTCTCAGATTTATTGATGCATTGCAGTAGGCGTCAACATAGAAATTATGTTTATGAAATTTAGTCTGAAACCTTTTAGTAAGGAGCAGCACAGTAATTGAAATCCAAGTACGATTTAGCAACAATTGTTGAAGAGATAGCTATCGTGTTCGGAGTTTTCCTTCAAATTAATATAGTCTACAATGTTATTAGACTAACATATAATATAAATACTCATATGGAAGCAACCTCCAACATAAATAGGAAATTCAGGGGAAAATACTCAAAGGAAGATATGAAATCGAATGAACCTTCCAAACAAGATTCCTTTGAACATTCTGCATACAAGTGACATCAGCTTTCCACGCTGAAGACAATGCCAAGCTCAACTTGGAAAAAACATCTCCATGGGGAGACTCATTTCATTCAGCACCAACCAGCTCGCTGCATAGGATTATAAACCCGGCTCATTCATTTTGCATAATGAAGTCAGAGTAAAACAATAGCAATACTTGGCTCGCTGAATGCGCCAAATTTTATTCTCTTGAATCCAACATAGCGCAAAACTTTGCCACACACCTTGAACGCCCTCATTAGTGAGGACAAAGTATTGGCTTCGTGTGAGGCATACAGAATGTAAGCAGGTGATTATGGTGGAATTTTATATCCCAGTTCACTTTGTGTTGTGAAATGTACAAACAGCGGTTTTGCGGTGCAAATGCGGAAGAACTAACATTTTCTCTACTTCATCCTCGGATGGAACGAATCCTCTCATACGATATAATTTCTTTGGTTGTTCTGATTGCACTTCCTTTGAACACTGAGAAATGAGGAAGTTTGAAGTCCAACAATATCCACAAGTATGACAGACGTCTACATAGATTCGTCTATTGCAAATAAGAAGAATTGTTGAGGAATATTAGGAAACAAAGAATTCAATGAAGAGGTAAATATATTTGCTACCATATAGGTCAGCATCTCTGATTTGTAGACTACAACTTCTTCACCAAAATTTGTTGACTTCGACATTATCGTATGAGAGTTATCTATAATTATAATGAAAAGAATTTGCGAAATTGAATGATTCTTTAATGACTGTAGGAAGATCAAATTTCAACAGAAAACTACTTGAAGCGAACGTAGAATTATTCTTTCAACTCATTGTCCCATGATACAATTTCACGGTCGAAAAGCTTCATCTGAATAAATCACAGTGAGCTCGATGAGGAACTGCGCGATTTTTCATTTCGAGTGACCTTTCTTTCCAGGAGGCCGAGATAATTGGAGATCGAGACGAAATAATAAAGTTTTACTCGGAGAAAAAATGTTGTTGACAGGAAAAATTAGTTTAGGGAGGAGATGGTGATGAGGACCTGACAGTTCTCAAATTAATTTTCTGATGTCCGAGCTTTAAAATATTCAAAAAGACACTGAGAATATATTCGGTAATCCTAGTTCTTGATGGAAGAAACCAATGAGAGATGTAGATTTTATATCTACTTAGGAGACGATGGAGAATATGAATATTGTATTCCAAACATCAATATCAGCTAATATTGACTGAGCATTATGAATTTAATTCAAAATTATCTCTGTTGGCTTCGTTATAAGGATATTAAACATAACTTTCGAGCTATATTCCAGATATTTTCCAAAACACAAATCATCTAGTCAATTTGATTGTGAACATAAGTGGATGGACAAACAAGAAACGCTTCATAACGAAATAGATATCAAGATATTATATTTGTGTGCGCTTGGCCATTATGCTCTTAGATTGAAGCCATTTTGTCGCTTGAAATATGGCTGTGAATCAGCAACCATAAAGATTATTGTCGTCTAGCTAGATAATAAAAAACCACGAAGAAATCGTGATTTTTTTCCATAAGCTCATTATTGAACTTATCAACATACCTTCCCAAGTATATCCCGGTAGTGTGAAATAATATACAGGCCCCAAAAAGTATTTTTCCCGATAACTGATGCCGACTTGTTGAAACACATCAGTCAACATGAAGATGTCATTCTTCAGATATAAATTCAAATATTCGGCACAATTTCTCATTCAAAACCCCAATCATCTAGTAAACCTCATTATGAAAATTATGAATTTATGGATGGACAAACAAAAAATGCCTCATCATAACGGAATGAAGATTGCGACACCATATTTTTATCTCCGCTTGGTTATCATACTGCTAGACAAAAACTATTTTGTCGCTTAAGATATGGCTGTAGCTAGGTAATCATAAAGATTATTGGCTGATTTCACCTACTAGCCATTTTCCAGCTAACACAAACATCGATATTTTCCAATATCCATAAATCTAATTTGGGTATGCATCCCATGTATATCCTGGTAGTGTGAAATATCATACAGGCTCCCAAAAGTATTTTTCCCGATAACTGATGCAGACTTGTTGAAGCACATCAGTCAAGATAAAGATATAATTCTTCAGATAAAAATTGATGAGATCAAATTCAAATGTACCTTCAAATTGAAATGAACTTTCCTGCAACTTGGCACATATATATTGTATATGTAATCTTTGCAGATCTGGCTCTGAACATTGAATATCATTGTGTTATATGTCTTCTTGTGATCGAAATACTTTATTAAAACTTCAGTTATATATATTTTTCGCTTTTTATAGTAAAAAGGTAAGCAAAACTGAATCGAATGGCGGCATACCATACATTGCCTTTCAATTGCGACGATATAGTTATATGTCACGGGATTCGTGTTTATTAATCTCAAACGCCCGACATAAATTCATTTGAAGCCTGTGCGTCCCTCATGGAGTGCCCGGAAATTAGGGTCAATTTGTGGGCTGTTTCAAGTAGGTGATTAGCGCGGTATTAATCCCTTTTGTGAAAGTCCAAAAGGCTTTCACGTCGGATAGCTACCTATATGAGTTAAATTTTCATGTTTCAACAGCGGTGATGAGACTGATGTCGCCATCCTTGTTTGCCGACAGTTTCATAGTAGTTGTTGGAGATCCTCGACTGGGCTTAAATTAAAATCAGTTGTCCATTTTCGATAATAACCACCACCTATTTTTCACTCGAGTGAAGTACATAATGTCCACTTCTTTTACTGTTTTATCCAAGTTCGATATTCTATTTCAGAGAAGACTTTGGCATACTTCAGAACTGCAATTCAAGCAGAAACAGAGTGTGGCAGATTTATGCACCTTGGAACACATTTCTCGTACAAATTGTCGATCTATTCCCGGAAAACACCCTGTATCTCCCAAAACCTCAGTGTTTAATTCTTTTCTTTGGATCCCTCCGATAATCCTGATTGCATCCGTACGAAGAACGACCGATAATAGAGCTGGCCGAACTTGTGTACCGCGTGAGCCAGAAAACCACAATTAATTTCAGGTATTATCTGGTGTATTTTCCGAAACCTTGATTTATTGAACCTTGAATTTCCTGCGGAGCTTTAAACTGCGGGATTTGGTTTTCTGGCCGTCCGATTCCGCAGATATCCTATCGGTTTTCGTTAGCAACCTTTAATTCTTTAATTAAAAGTCGAACTTTAGGTTTCTCCTAACGCCAGACTCTGGAGATGGAATGGATTCTCCGATGAGATGTGACAGTAGATTAGTGTTGAATAATATCCTCTTAGATTTTCAGTCATTTATATTCATTTGGGTAATCGTTGTATGCTAGAATCATTTTTACCTTCCTCCTACCATAAATTTGCAAGCCACTAAATGAGTCATTCTCAGAAAAAGAAATATTTAAATAATTTTTATTATATATGCAGAAGATAGCTATTCCTTGTGAAATATTGGTACAATATTCCTCTAGTTCTCTGATATTTATTATTGTCTTCATCTTGGTTTCTATATGGAGAGGATTGAATCGGACACCGTTTCATACTGGTCGGCGCTCTGGGTAACTGTATAGTACTCAGAAGCGCTTGCCAGTATTGAATAAGGGTCCAATTCCAAACGTTCTCCATCGGAAAAAAAGCTATGTTGCTGTGATGAGGTCAAATGAGACCGAAACCATGATCAGCATCTGCTTTTCGTCAAAATCATGGATTTTTCTTTCCCAGTCTTCTTAGAAAATTGGTTTTCAGTTAATAGGTAAAATGTGAATTCATTCGTTAATATTTTTCATAACAGAGCTTTTCAGTATTGTGGAACTGTTGATCATTTCGGGGAAGTTTAATCCAGGATTAACAAACAGAGCCCTGCAGAACTGTCAGAATTCGCAATATCAATCTTCTTTAACGCTCCCATTCAGTTTTATATGTTCGTTATGAATGCTGTTAGCACTTAAGCTTGATCGGCCCGACGTTCTGAATAATCGCAGACAAAAAGGCAAAAAAAAACTCGCATTCAAAAGAATACATCCTTTATCTAAAACATCGTCAATTATCAAACCACAATCCGATTTGTGTTATTATCGTTCAGAATATGTACTTAGCGTTTGTGAGAGAGGGAACAATGGTATTTTCCATCAGCAAGGGAGACGCAGTTGATTGCGGAATCGAGCACGTTTGAATGGGTTGTTGAGAAGTGGGGAAAGACTCGAAAAAATATTTAATGGAATATACATTCGAATGCACCTCATTGTGTGAATGGGACTCCACATCGATCGACGAATTTCGTTATCGCAAACCCTTGAGTGGAGCTTCTGGGATTTGAATTCCAAGGTTTCCTTTTGCGGATGTTCGGTTGGATTGATCCGAGAGTTTCTCTCATAGGAGAGTTTAAAGCGTGAACGATTATGTATTTTTCTCGTAGCTAAGCCACTGGCACTAGATATTACTTCGTTTTTGCATGTGGCATCATCCCCACCACGGAAACTGGTGTCTGATAAACATGAATCTATTATCAGAGACACTAGGGCATATCCACTATCTTAATTTGACACGCTCGATGTATTATGTACAGGGTGGGCAAATTTCGATGTTTTAGCACTACAGCTTTTAAACCAGTGGAGATAGACAAAATCTGATATTCCATTCCCGTTCCTTTTTTCTGAGAAACTAACAACAGTAGTAGTCATTTTTGGACACCTTCTTTTGTTTTCGAGTTATAAGCGAAAATTGGAAAAATGGCGCTTTCGAAATAAATTTATATTTCCGCTGATGATAAAGCTCTGAAATGGAAACATTATACAGGCCCTTTTTTAAGTAGAATCCAGTGGCGTGCTTGCTTTTTTTGGCAGGATTTTCAATTACGAAGCTATGACCCAAAGTTATGTTTTTTTAAATAGGAACACTAGATTTTTGTGCAATTTTTTGAAACCTTAATTTTTACTGATTTCAAAAATATATAACATCATATGGTTTGTAATGATATAAATAATAGAAAATGGTGCCCACCCTGTACAGGGTGGGCAAAATTGTTAATACCTGAACTTCAACTTTTTAACCCAACGAGATAGAAGAAAAACGATCGTTTTTTCTGAGAAACTAATTCTTTTTCCGAGTTATAGGCCGAAATTTAAATTTGGGCTACTTCCACTTCTGTCATTATCTCCGTTTTTGTTTGTGCTAAGATGTTGATATGAAAACATTATCGAGACAATAAGGAATAATTCAGATGCGTACCACCCGCTGTTACATCTGAATCGAATTTGCCAATTTTCCATCCAGGGCCCTAAATGGAGTATGCTCCATCGAAGGAAAGCAGATGCGGACCATGGTTTCGGTCTTATTTGACCTGGTAAGAGCTTCTTCTCCGATGGAGAACGTTTGAAATTGATGGACTCTTATTCAATACTGGCAAGCGCTACTGAGTACTATCCCGTAATACAAAGCACTACTGAGTACTATTCAGTAACACAACTGTATGAAATGATATGCGGTTCAATCCCCTCCAGATAGAAACCCAGACAGTAGCATATGTCCCATATTTTCTCTAATGAATATCAACAAGTGTTACTGCTGATGTCTTCGTCTGGGTTTCTATCTGGAAGGGATTTATTCGGATATCGTTTCGTACTGGGTGGCGCTCTGTGTCACTGGATAGTACTCAGTAACGCCTGCCAGTATTGAATAAGAGTCCATCCATTCCTAACGTTCTCCATCGGAAAGAAGATATGTTGCTCTGACGAGGTCAACTGGGACCGAAACCATGGTCAGCATCTGCCTTTCTTCGATGGAGCGTACTCCATTTAGGGCCCTGACGATGGCAAATTGACTACTTCAATTCAGATCGTAACACTTGTTGATATTCATATCAGCGGGTGGTAGATATACATCTGAATTAATCCTTATTATTGTATTACTTGCTTCCCCGTTTCGGCGTGATCATTCTTGATTACTGAGACAATGCAGTAGCGTACAACGATTTTCTTCAACAGATTGATATGCTGAGCTATAACATAAAGTTGTATTTGTTTTTATAAAAACAGTAGTTTGAAATTACTTAGAAAGAATCGCTATTTTTTTCCTGGTTCAGAAATATATCATACATCGCCCTTAGTCTTTTTAAGTCATTTTAAACTAATGTTTTCATAAGAAAAAACACATCTTTATGTTATAGCTCAGCAAATATACCTGTTTGAAAAAATCATAGTATGCCACTGGATTGCAATCAGAAGAGTGTCTGTATAATGTAATAATAGAATAGAAGAATCATCACTTGGAAGACTGGACCTGGTCGAAAGGCCCTCCCAGTCAAAAGCAAGATTTGGCTATTATTAATTTGAGTACTGAAGGCATTTCTAACGACGAGGGTGATCCTCCACCAAGATCAGCAGAAGATTTTTGACGTAGAGATGATATTCCTCCCAATGCAATTGAAAAACAAGTTATGTACCTATGATTATTTATTTTTTTCCTCGGTCATCATCAAGTTTTGAAATAAGTTTGGATGAAGGCTTTATTATTCGCCTTTTTTCTCGTTTTCTGCTCTGTTTCTTTGTTTCAGATATTATTTCGAAATGGAAAGAGGATAAAGAAATTTTTATGTCAATGGAAAGGAGGCCCTTCAGTATTTAAAGCTTATTCTTTTAATATCGAGTATCCTTTCTTAAATGTCACTCTGTATATTTTTCTCGAATTTATTTCAATGTAGCCCTTCGATGCTTCACCCGGACGTGCTCTAAGGGTGGAAAATATCGCGAACTCCATTCTGAAGTCCGCCAGAGAGCAACACGATCCCACTGTGCACACGTGATTCTTTTCAGCCGTCTGAGACGGCAAACATTCCGGGAGAATGACGTGAAAATTCAGACGTATCGCCGAAGGGTTCACGGTGAGTCGTGGATCAGATCGCCCGCACCCCTGGGACCCCGAGCTGGAATATATCGGAACTGACAGACCCTGAACGGGGTTACTGAAACCATTCTCAGACAGTCTGACGATGCCTGGCACGAGACGTGAGGGGTGAACTATCATTATGGGGCAGCCTTCCCCCTGGGAGTCATGCGGACTTGTCATCTTCGAAATCGTGACCCGTACCCACCTGAAAATCGTCAGTATTTCAGGATTGATTGAAGATGTGTCAAGGAGTTAACTTTTATTCGACACGGTTTGATCGCTGCATGAATATTGCAGAAAAATTGTTGGTTTCGAAACTCAAACTTGAAAACTGGAGAGGACACATAGAAGCATATTGAATCAAGTCTATTGAACATCAAATACCTTGATGTTATGCCTACTATAAAAGTATTTCATTTCAGAATCCTTCGAAATGTTCATTAACGATCAAAATCAGAAAAAGTAACAGGTTTTGATGGGGTATCTGGACAGGAATTGTCATGCCTCTATGACATGACTATATCTATATCTTATGGACTGGGGTACTAGCTGTCTAAATTTGCATTCCAGAGACTATATCACAACAGACATCCATACCACGATGAGAGAAGACCTGGGTTAGCACAGCTCTCTCCCTGCTGACATGAAATGTCGTTTCATCAGCCATTGCCATTTGCCGTAAGGCAAAAGACCAAAGGCAATAAGGTATTTTTTATTCACACATGCATACATAGGTAAGTATATAAATATAAATATTTGTCGTCTAGACCACACGACCTGTCAAAAGAAAAGTAAAATATATAATAATACGAGTTCACACCAACACACATACATAAACAAATCGAGATAGGAATTCTTCCAGGCTGTATATTGTTCGCTACAGTAGCAGTTCTTTCACGTGTTTACTGCACTTTGATATTGATTGATAGGTCATCTGCGAGTGTAAAGTAGAGTAGTAGGTGAGCCTAGCTGTCTCTATATTTTAGATCATTTTCATTCTCCTAATCAGATATATAGATGATGACAATCTACCGCACAGCTCCTCAATATGGTCGTTCCAGCGTAACGATGATTGAAAGGTTAAGCCAAGATATGAGAGCGAATCATTGCTGTGTTCCCTACTACTCAGCAATAGTCTTTGAGTTTTATTCTCGTTTTAGAGAAGACCATTTGTAACAAAGCAAATTTTCAATTAGTTTTGTTTCCGAGTTATTCATTTTCATATTTCCGTAACGTGAATTGATTAAGTCGACCGGTTTCAGGCCGCGCGGACCCATGTGTTCCCGGATCGCGATGTCTTCAACGTGAGGTCAAGGGGGGATATCGTATGCCGAATTTGTTTAATTGCGCATTTGACAATTGTATAAAAAAGGGCCGTGCCGGGTATAAATTCGAGCGATTTCGTAAATTCAGTCAATGAAGCCAGAGTGTTCCATCAACCGTCCGAGAAGTATACCTGATAGTAAGTACATTCAAGGGTTACACATGGGCAAGGTCTCAGGTATGATTATTTTAATTACTCTTTTGGTTAATTTGCCGGTTTATTTATTTTCCCACATACCCTTCTTTCCGCCGTGGAGTTGTGTAGTAGCTTCAAATGGCCTACACTACCCCATGGACTTTCCCAGTATGCGTAGGTGTGTACGCTAGCTTCAAATGGCGCGTACATGCTTCCGTGTCATCCTTCCACCGTACCGCCCGGGTCCTGGAGGCCATGCATTAGCTTGAAACGGCCTGCATGTCTCCTGGTATCCTAAAAGTACAGGGGTGTACGATGTTAGCTTCAAACGGCCCATCCTACACTTTTGTCAGGTACGTTCCGCCGTCTCTAGCTCAGCCCACCCTTACCGTACCGCCTGAGTTCCTAGAGGTGATGCATTAGCTTCAAACGGCCTGCATCTCTCTTGGGATTCCGAGTGTGCGGGAGTGTACGATGTTAGCTTCAAACGGCCCATCCTACACACCTGCCAGGTATGTTCCTTTGTTACCCCTTTTTACCCCGCCTTTCCCTAACCGTACCGCCCGAGTTCTTGGAGATTATGCATTAGCTTCAAACGGCCTGCATCGCTCCTGGAATTCCGAGTGTACAGAGGTGTACGATGTTAGCTTCAAACGGCCCATCCTACACAACTGTCCGGTATGATCCCCTTCGAACTAGGCCACCCACTGGGGTTACGGGGGTGGGTACAGCCCCCGTGATTTCGGAACACCTTGGATTCCGAGGGCACCCTCGCGGGTGCGTTCGTCGTCCTTGTTCCGTGGTTTAGTTTTTCCCTCGGTTCACCAAAGTATACCGGCAAACCGCCGTCCGTCTTAACACCAGTCTCGCTCATAATGACCGACTTTGCCCATGTTACTACCCGCCGTTTGTACGCAACGTAGAGTTAACTTGCACTGTTTTCACTTACGCTCTTGCTTCATTCTAACTCCGACCGCTTCATCCCGCATTTTTACTTTGCTCACTCATCACGCTTCGACATTAAAAGCACGTTACATCCCGCTTCTGCTTCTGCACCGCTTATTCACCCTATACCCTGTACGACATCATTATGTATATAGAAGATATTGAATAGAAGTTTCATGGTTATTGTGTGTTTTATTTTTCTCCCGAATAGAGTTTCTAAGATATTTCAGAGATAGGGGACTGTCCGAACTTCATGAACATCTGACCCCTGGACATAACTTTCTCTGACTGTAGCTCCTGGTCACCTGTAGGATACCGCCTACAGGTTCCGAGTGTCCTCAACACTTTAAACTAGAGGTGGCGCCCGAGGTTTCTATCTTCGGAGAAGAAGACGGCAACAGATGGAGACAGGAGGTCGTCACACATTTGATGAGAACCACTTCTGAGCCTCTGAAAGCGCTGCCGCCGTTTTGGCCTCAATTGTGGCCCTAATCTTCTTCATGAAGGCAGTATCATCAGCATAACTGCATTCTTGGAGGTGACTCTGCTAAGGGTACCAGGGCATTGTTATATTGGAGGAATTGAAAGAGTCAATACACTTTTGAGATGGGTATCGAGATAAAACCCCTTCTGGACCCAAACCACCTTGTTGGCTACCTTCTCACTTCTTCAATCTATGTTTCAGGGTTTTCGTTAGTAGGTATGCTAGGCAAAATAAGTTTGGGAACCATTAGTCTAGCATAAGCCAGTGAATGTAGAATCTATGTGGATTATAAAGAAAACTCCAAATCACCTGATGCCAACAGAATACCTTTCCTTGCTCCTGCTGACAATGCTAGCCAAAGCATAAATTTCCTTCGAAACAAACTAAAGAAATGAAATTACATAATTTTTGCTAGAATGAAAGGTATAATATTCACCCATATCAATGATGAAAATAGCCCAATAAGGATATTTATTGAGTTGCAGCAACTATTTCCGAATATAATGATGGTTTTCCTGAACCTGAAGATGCATATGATATCTGGAGTCTTCTTTTCTGAACAGATTCTATGAATATTATTTCATAAAGGGTTAATTTCCCTCAAACTTCTGTATAAAGTACTGCTACAAATCCAGCAAACCTTTTCGACTAAATTATGGCATTCAAATCCTGTTTCGAAGGTTTGTCCCTGACGAATTCCATCATAAAGGAGGAAGAGAGATAGCATGAATATCCTGGGAATCCAACTCGTATCACTTTTCATCCTCCAAGAACTTCGTCAGAGCCTTTGTACTTCTCAAAGCCTACACAGATCTAGATAAAAGTAACTCATTAAAGAAACGAACATCAGAACTTTCCAGAAATAATTGCGATGGCACGTGACGGAGTTCCACAAAAGTCGAATTTCTCCTTGCAAAACGAGTTCAGATATTCGTATGAAAAATTTATTTCAGGAAGGCCTCGAGCTAATTTGATTCTCCACATTTTCACTCATTTAGGGTCTACCTTACTACGCGGAAAACATCCTGCATTTCCACATAAATTGACTATTGAATTTGTCTTTCATCCAGTTTTCCTCTAGAAATGTGGTTGAAATTCGTAAAATTTCAGGCTTTCCTTCAATGGGAAAACTCGGCTTCGAATTGAGTTGTGAAGGGAAGACTCAATTTTTTTCCCATTTATATTCAAAACTTCAATAAGAAGTTGATCTTCCTGAGTTCGAATTAACAATTTTGTTTCAGGAATACGAAGTTTGTTTGTTGTTAGCGTACAACCATCTGAGTGAGGAAATGGAAAGCTTCAAACTCACTTCAATGGAAAAATACACTGCGTAAAAAAATTAACACACATTATGAAAATTACAAATTTATTCTACAACTGAAGGTGTTCTCAATGATAATTATTTCTATCAGAATTATGCATGCATATGTTATCCACTTTCAACAGTTTTCTTCAATACAGATGTTTTTTCCCAGCAGGAATAAAAAAAAGATGATATTATCAGATTTTGAATGTATTGGCTCCCTTCTAAAATCAGTTGTTCTCGATAAATTCTAGTGATCAATAGTTTTTCTTTCGTTTGATTCTCTACACTCGATCACCATGCAACGCGAAACACGCAATTTGACCCAAGAGGAATGTGCCCAAGCGGTAGTTTTGCGAGAAGAAGGGTGGACATACACGAGAATTGCAGAAAGGTTTGGAGTTTCCCATACAAGTGTGTCCAGAATGTTGCAGCGATTCAGAGAGACAGGTATGAATGTCCGAAGACTAGGACAGGATAGACCACGGGTAACAACTGCCATTCAAGAACGTTAAGAGAGTTTCTTCGTTGAGACAACGGTTTGCAACCGCTCGATTCCTTCAAATTCAGCTTGAGCAAACTCATGAGGTGCAAATTAGCACTCAGACAATAAGAAATCGTCTCAGATAATATGATCTAAGACCCCGTGTCGCGGCAAGAAGCCCAGCTCTTACCCCAGCCCATCGAAGGGCGCGTTTGGATTTTGCGAGAGAGCATATCCATTGGGAAGAGGCCGATTGGGAAAGAGTTCTCTTCACAGATGAGTCTAGATTCTGCCTCTGCCATTATGATCGACGTTCCCTTGTATACAGACGTCCACATGAAAGATATGCTCAGTGCAATTTCCTGAATAATACTGGTTTCGGGGTAGGATCGATTATGGTATGGGGTGGAATATCTTTGACTGCTCGCACAGACCTAGTGGTCGTTGATAATGGAGCTATGAATGCTGATAAGTATGTAAGGAACATTCTTGAAGAGCATGTAGTGCCATTTGCCCCATACATTGGTGAAAATTTCATTTTTATGGACGATAATGCCAGACCCCATCATGCGCGCATCGTTCAGGAGTACCTTGAAGAGGTTGAAGTCTCTCGAATGGAATGGCCAGCAAGAAGTCCAGATCTCAATCCGATTGAGCAGGTTTGGGACAACCTCAATAGAAGGCTGAGAAGTTCAGAAAATCATCCAGCTACTCTTAATAACTTAGGAATCCAACTCGGAGAAATCTGGGAAGGATTAGATCAGAAAATTTTAATATCACTCATTTTGAGTATGAACCGTCGTTGCCGAGCTGTAATTAACGCAAGGGGTAGAAATACCAAGTATTAAATCACTTATCAGCATTTCAGTATTCTGAAAATTGTTCATGTCCCTTCTTTCACATAAGATTCGGTGAAATCCTGAATTTTTCTTCCATTTAATGTGTCTTGTTTCTTTCAAAATCTTCCAGAGAGAACATAAAAATAAGTTATAAAGTCAATGTAGAGTTAACTTTCATTAAAATTGAGATTTTCAGAATGTGCGTTAATTTTTTTGCGCTGTGTAATATCTACCTGCTTTTTTTGAATCCATAGGCCATAGCAGAAATTTTAGTGAAAAATATCTTTAGATTACCACAACTGCCTCGCTAAGTTTAATTATCTTTTCCAAACATCCTATTGTCAATCACGGCAGTGATTCATCCGTGTCCTAAATCTCTCCCCCAACGTCGATACGGAGCATCTGGTAAAAAAAAACACAAACAACAAAAAAGTCCTACACATCGACGCATCAGACAGCGATATATCACGCAGTGTTTTGAGATCTGCCAGCTCGGTCCTGATCGATCGTCCGAAACAATACAGAACCAACTTTCGTTCACAACGTTTCAGAGCGATCTCCACGCTAGGAAAACTGCATAAATTTCATTTCGAGGGATTAAAAAAGGTCCCGGGAAAAAGATATTGCCGGTCCACGCGGTGCGAAGCTTGGTTTATGAAAACAAGAATATATTACGGGGGGTTATCTTTGTACTCGTCGAGTTGAAGCGAGAAGAATTCGCGATGCAAGGACCTTCATTGTACCTGTAACAAACGACGAAGACTGCTGAAGCGACAAATAGGTGGAAAAATTCACGTATTGGTATGTTCGAGCAGAAGACTTTTGTTATTTCAGGAGCAAAACGAGTCGCTTAAAATACTGCAGGAGGAAAGAACGATCAGCAGTTCCTACTCTTTGGGACAAAAACGCTCCAAGTCAATATTGCAAAGCATATATTGGTCCTGCAGGGATGTTATTGAAAAAAGATCGATGTCCACTATTGGTAATTTCAAACAAATGATATGCCCCTGGTGTCAATTTTTGTAAATAAAAATTTAGTAGACTTCTGTTTGTTCATATCGAAGAACGGCTAACATTTTTGTGTGTGAAAAGTTTCCATAAAAATTTTTGGAAATATCTTCATTTATCTCATGATAATGAGGTAAGCTTAGTAAAGTTGTCGTTATTTTGATTCTTCGAGCAAATCTTCGAATACGACTTTCTTGTGAAGGTGTCGGTTTTCACGATAAATTGAACATTTAGTCGATGTTTAAGGAAATATGTATTGTCCTCATAACATGGTAGAGTTTTTGTATTATATATTACAAATCAGTAACGAAGAATAGGAGGTGAACAAACTAACCTGGGTATTGTATAACCTCAAAAAGAAAGTTTTTGCACAAACAACAAAATATGTTTCCTCCAGAGAGGACTTCTTACACCTATTAAGTTGATATACATTGGAATTCCGATAACATTTTCAAAATCCATTAAGAAAATCATTTCTAATTTCCGTTTCAAGTTCAACAAGTTTTCTTACCATCAATGTGTCAATTTTAGGAATAATGGAAGAGGTATGATGTAGTTGTGGCGCTCATATAATCATTGTCCTTCTATGGGGTTTAAATTCAAAAAATTTTCCTCACTTTCATCAGCTAATTCAGAACATAGTCAGATTTTTTTCAAAAATGGTAACACTTCATGACTAATCAACTAAAATTGATAATAACTAACACACTTGAATACAGTTTCGACAACAATCTTTAGAAATGAAAAACACAACTTTCAACTGAGAAAATAGTTACATACTTATAGTTGAGGAACCCAAGAGAGAAATTCGGGATTAACACGAGCGTGTCATATAAATATAAGGGGAGATACCTTGGACCCTATAGGATACCTCTACCAAAAATTAGACCTGTATATAGGGGGAATTGTCTAGGACAGCCTGTCAGAATAGAAAAAAAAACGATCACTTGTACAAGTAGAGATTTTTTTTGCATTTTCAAAGGATCACTATGACCTTGCGTTACGTCTGAATGGTCAGTCTCTTGAGAATAGCTTCCTTTGGGTCTAATCAACATATCCTCTAAAAATCTGAGACGCTCAAAAAAAATTTCTTCGAATCATTTATCTTTCGTAAGGCCAGCCCCACCAGGCGAACTGTCAGATTAACATGAATTCATTATCAGATACACGAAGTGCATATACAGTATCTTAATCTGACACGCTCGAGTATGTTCACCTGACAATTTTTTTAAAAACCTGCAGACGCTTTCCCCACCGCTGAAAATGCAAACATCATGGAACCTTTTTTCTTTTTATCCAATCTTTGAAATTCACTAGGTCTCCACGAGTAAATTCCGATTTAGCATCGTCGGCTCCCCAACTATTAAACAAGTGAGTTAAATGGAGAAAGTTAAACCCGAAGGGAGAGTGGTTCATTTCTTCGAATGAGTAAACATTTATAACTCGCTTGTTGTGTACAAAATTTCATTCCATTTTGAGTAGGATTCAATAGATATTTCCAGGGAATTATCTTATTTATGAAATAAAATTTTACTGAATATATAAACGTCAACTCAATCTTGTTGCAATGGGTTGAATAATGTACTCTTAAGGTAAGCGTACACAGTTCCGCATCGTACGCAACGCACGAATCGCATCGGAAGTATTTTAGAATGCTTTGTATAAAAACTCATATAAGTGCGTCCACTGATACATTTCGTACTGCCTGGATTCATCTCTTGATTTTTTTTTGCGATCCGTACGTTGCGTACGATGCGGAACTGTGGACGCTCACCTTTAAACGTCTAAATGGAATAAATATGATTTATTTCAAGAAGATTTCAAAATCCCCGTCAAAAATGACAATGACTCTACCATAGATTTAGTTCGAACTGTCATCATCATGTCGCTATCTGAATTTGAATTCCCGATTGCAAAACATCGATGCTTCGATGTTTTTCGATGGGATGCTTGACCAAAGATAAACTAGAGATTCCTATTCATATTCATAATGCCAGGACAAGTTTCATCCCATGGCGATGCCAACAATACAGCCCTAGGATTGCTTCAGTCTGATCGGATAAAGATCAAATGGCTCTTATGGTATTTTGCCACTGAAACTGTTCGTCAAAGACTCAGATGTAGTAGGCCACGAACTACAAAGCCAGTAGAGGACGGTTTCTCAACTTTTTCGTTGAAAGATTGCAGTTGCAGTATGGTAACAGCGGGTTTCATAAAACTTCGATTGCCCGATCAACGATTTGACAGTCACTCGATTTTTCAAACGAAATCACTGATACCTTTTAATTACTGAATATATTGAGGAAGTAATGATTGAGAATGATTGAATGGACGTATGAACATCTCAATTTGATACCAGAATTATATTCTGAATGATCATGACTGAATTATTGATTGAATACATATTGACGTCTATTCGTCAATCAAGCGTTGATTCCCCGATCAATCTTTATGAAACCCGGGGTGAGTCAACGTCAATTTTCCTGAGTACGGTAGTACGAAATAAAGCTAATAAAAAAACACTCATTAAAAAGAGTTCCACTAAAATTTTTTCAGACGAAAATTTAGGAAATATCTAATTAATTATTTACGAATTTATCCTTTCCAGTAAAGTTCGACATTCAAAAATATTCTATTAACAAGATAAACTATCAACATCCATATCAATTAAACATTCTATTTTTGGAAATCAACACTTTGATAAATAGAATACCCAATTTACAATAAATCAACAAATTGGTTATTTCATTTGCCAATGAATAAGTGGACATTCCCATTGTATCAAATCAATAGAATATCATGAGCTAATTCAGTCGGTATGCTTCCCATTCACGATTTCGTCGAAAATCTGAAAATTCGTTGAAAAACACCGCGTGAGAAACTCGTCGAGGAACCGAACAAATAAGACAGAAACAAACGTCGGCGAGTTTGAGAACTATTACGGGATACATCCACTACCTTTCACTACGGAGGCAAACTTCCCCACTTTGAACTTGCCTCAATTACAGAAACAACCTTAAATGTAAACGGGAGTCCTCCATCCTAATCTACGTAAATGTCTGAAATTCTCCCGCAAGTTCCGCATAAACGCATCCGTTCGAAGTTTCCTACCAAAATCGCCCGGATCCCTTCATTTAGGGCCGATACGATAGACAGAGGCCCGCTATTAACGTAATAAAATCAAGTTCTTCGATTCCGATCCGGGTGCAATCAGGAAGAATGAAAAGTAATCTGGGCCGAGAACTTTGAGGCACTTCTGATATTGGGCTTAACTGAATTCGAGAGAGCACTCCCAACTTCAAACTGTATTATGTTCAAAAAGCCGCGCCGCGTTGAATCATTTCGGCCTGGGGAACAATTTTAGTTCATTTCGGGGTGGCCGCACAATAATAATTAGAATTGCTGTTTCGGATATGCCTCTATTATGTTGCCCTTTCACGATGTTCCGCTCTTCATAAAATAGAGTGTTGGTCGTGGATTATTATCAGCGATGGATGGGCATAGCGTGCAATTTGGGGTTTTCCTGATTTTTTTACTCCCAATAATGGAGCGAATGTATGGTCAAAGTGGCAAAGTCCCCTGCAAATTAGCTAGGATATCACTTCAAGATCAGGGCTTACAAATAAGTTTCGCCAGATGAAATTCTTCTACTCTACAAGGTCCAGATCCAGAAATCTTATCTCATAGCTAAAACCCAACAATCAAAAATTCATTGCAACTCTTGGATTTCATCGTGCAGTACTACTGATTGACTGCCCAACTTTAGCAGCCAGTCCTTTGCTAGGAGAGGTCTTTCAAACTCGTGCTGCACTCAGCTTCAAAAAATGAGGCCAGCGTATAGGCAGATTCATAGGTGATCATCATCATCATTGCTGTATCCCGTTACCGAGAATAAATCTACAAAAGACTCAAAAACAAAACTATCGGTACAAACAGACTTATAATTTCTTAAGGTTAATTGCTACTGTGTGCCCTCCTGTGACTGAAGAGACCCAACCGTGACCTACAGATCCTTACACACTCCGGGCATGGACAGTCACCAACCAGATCTGGCCGCCGCTGTATTCTTCTTGAATCTCCAGTATAACTGTGTACCAAAGACCTCCACTGTGACCTGTCTAACTCTAGTTGTTCCCAGTTATGATTGGCATTAACTGATTTTAGGGACTGATGTAGTATATCCTTAAACCGCTTATACTGGCATCCTGGTTTCCGAGCTCCTTCTGTGAATTCGCCATACAGAGCTATTTTGGGGAGTCTTGTGTCTTGCATTCTCAGAATGTGGCCGCTCCATCTGAATCGGGCCCTCGTTACTTGAGTCTCAATTGTTGTACAACTCGCGCGTTGCAAGACTTCTGCATTCGAAACTATGTGAAACCACCTGATGTGCATTTTTTGTCTTAGATGACGTTATTGCGTTTGTTCAAGCTGTTTAATATGTCGCCTGTAAGGCGTCCAGCTTTCGCTTCCGTAAAGAAGCGTTGGGAGGTCCACTGCTTTGTAAACAGCTGTCTTGGTCTTCAGATTGAGACTTAGGACACAAGTGTAAAAAATATAATAATACGTATAAATTATTCATGAATTATTTCACAATGAGCATCACAATCTTCTTGTTCGAACATTCCAACAATCGTACTGAAAATGGAATCAAATGGGGAAACATCATAGCACTCTTTCGACATAACTAACATAAGCACTTTCAAGAAGCACTTTCTACATTTTTTCCCTAAATTGCACGATACAGCAATTATGATTCTCTCAAAAGTGACCTGATGCATCTAATCCGATGAACTTGGTACTGAACCATCCATTGCCCAGCCATATGTTCATGTTTTGTTTGGTTCTTGCGATGTCGGAGTCACCTTTTACTTGAATGAAATTTTGTCGGACCTCTAAGGGTTGAATCTCAGTCATCTTGGATATTTTGTATAGACAATCTTTAGTTAAAGGACTTATTTTGATGTGTTCTACCTTCTGCCAAAAAAAGCCTCACCTTTGAAAAACACCCTATAATTACGAAGGTCCTTCATGGTTCTTCAAGCTTTTCTTCTTTTCTGTTTCAAACATGTTGATTTTTCTGGATTCCGGACTCTGATGACCTGTTCAATTTTGTTCTCATCTCTGTGAGTGGGTCATAAACTTCTTCATACTTCTTTAGAGATTGCTATGAATTTTAATTCAAGGCAGAAAATTAGCTGCCACCAATCCAATTCAAAGGATAAGTTTTTTGTTCAGTATGTTTATATGAGTGTTGATAGACAAGAACTCGATTCCTGTAGAACCAGACTTGGTGAAATGCGGACATACGGATTGATACCGTGCTAACTAGTAGTTACGGTGAGTATGAGATTCGTGGAAATAATCAGAGGGCTGTGTTTTAGAAGACCATCCACCAATCCTCTTGGTCTGATTGCATTTGGTGAATTATGTAGGGAGTCTATTCAGTCCCTCTCTGAAGTGAGTATAGAAGTATCCAAATAGTTAAGAGGCCATGATCGACTTGATATTGCTCCAACCTTCTCTATTCAGGAATGTATAGGTTCCTTCTGCAACAAACTGGTACAGCTATAAGTTATTTTTTTGACAGCAGAGCATCACTACTTTCGTCAACGTTAAAACTACTGGGGGAGCACCAGCATTGAGGAAAAAAAGGGCATAATGTTATCCTCAGTAATGAGCCCCTGTTTAGATAAACTACAATGGCCGTAGAAGGGTAAGCCTCAGCTGTGGAGCGTGAATTAGTATTACTGTTGAGGTTCATATTCAAAGTATTGGTGAAAGGGGACAGCTGACTGTGCTAAGAAAATTACCTTTTAACATCTAACCATCTCTCTTACATATTTGTGGTCCTCAATATTTTCTTTCTTCCTTTCCAGCAAAGTCAAGCTTGTCAAACCTTTCTTTGACTAGCAGACGATGTTGTCACATGGCATTCTTATTCACAGGAATTGAACTCCAAAAGAATTTTGCGTTTGTACCATCCTTCACAGACTCTACATGGTTGATGCCTAGATCTGCTCGTTACATATTATTGATGGTTGTACATATATTAATTTAGTGATCTGAATATGTTTCTTGTGCTTAATGTAAGGTCACCGCAAGACCAACAATAAGATGAGGAAATTAATTTTAGGCTTAACTTGTTATCATTGGGTATAGCATTATGTAAGGATTCAAAGTACTTGGTCGGCGCTTTTTATTTGGTTCAGTGCATTAAAACAGTAAAACCTTCCGCATTTGCTGTGAATGTAGACAATCATGCCCTCCAGCTAACAACTGCCATCCCCTGATGCAGTATGATACCGCAGTACGAGACATTTCCCTCTCCATTTGATAAAGTGGAAAACCTCATCGCGAAATGAGGCGTACGCACAACACTCGCTTTCGAAACTTGAACTTGCAGCATCGTTTTATCTCGACGAACAAAGAGATACGGAATATTTTGCTGCCCGCAGCGGACGTAAAGTTGGCTGTTTATGTAACGCCTTCGTGGCATTTACATATCAATGTCTGTGGCGGTAACCGACAGCCCCCTACCCACTCTATCATCGTAAGAACATTATGCGCCGCAAAACCAACAATTCACATAAATTCCACGCCACCGAAAGTTCCTAATCAGTCCGGAAGTAGGTCAAAGGCTATAACTCAATCCTGCCTCACCATAAAAATATTTTACCTCCCAAGAGTTGGAAAGTTTAAGTGCTTTCCTTGATCAGCGAAATCCTGACTGCCGTCAAAGGGTGTACTGAACTTTTCAATTGGGGCATTTTTATCGCCTTCATTTTCGACAAGACCGAGAATGGAATGGACGGATTGGTATCAGAATGGATTTTAACAGGTTTCCTCGTAAAACTTTCATTGGTTATGAATACACAGAAAGCGCTGATAGGTCTTTTTCACTTCATCGACGTAAAACGTAATCGGTACAAATTTTAGCCAAATCAATTACTTCTTTACATTTCATACCATAAAAATATCAGTATACAGGGTGAGACTTTGACTCGTACAAATATTTTAACAGTAGATTTTTGAGGTCAAAAGAAACACTTTTTTTTTCTCTACCATTTTTTCTGATGCGGTCCTGATAGAAAGATTAAGTCATTTCCTAATGAGCTGTACCACCCCTGGAAAAACATAAGTAACACTTCACATCTGTGGATTTTTTGAACAGAATTGTATTCAGCCAAAGTACCCAATTTTCCCAATTTCACAGATACTTTTTAATTTTTGAACATCAATTTGCTCTAAAACGGCCCAATATACGAAAAACTATGAAGAAAACTTGTATTTAACAAAACGCTCAAATATTCATTATAAAGCGTCCAACATAGTTTCCAGTGTTGAGTTCTTTAAATTTTTGGAATTTTTATGGTACGTTATGGTCATACTGAGAAAACTGGAAGACGTGGGTGATATCCTGTGTTCGGAAAAGATTCATGAAATAAATGAAAAAGTATATTCCAAAATTCATTCCATTCGATAAAAGCGTTCGTGATTTTGAACTAAAAATAACATTTTTCTTGGTTTTTCAACATCCTGTATCTTTCAAACCGAGCCGATACGTAAAAATGGTAAAGGAAAGAAGTGTTACTTTTGACCTCAAGAATCTACTGTTGAAATATTTGTACGAGTCAAAGACTCACCCTGTATAGTTTGCTCATTAATGAATATGTCAGAAGTTTTTTGAATTTCTTTCTCGTTTTTTTCAATTTTCTACTGAATAACCACTGGTATATCTATGGGAGATGATTCCCCAACATAAGGGTCCTGTAGCGTTCCTCGAACAACTGAAAAATAGAAGAATCATCACTTGGAAGACTGGACCTGGTCGAAAGACCCTCCCAGTCAAAAGCAAGATTTGGCTATTATTAATTTGAGTACTGAAGGCATTTCTAACAACGAGGGTGATCCTCCACCAAGATCAGCAGAAGATTTTTGACGCAGAGTTGATATTCCTCCCAATGCAATTGAAAAACAAGTTATGTACCTATGATTATTTATTTCTTTCTTCAGTCATCATCAAGTCTTGGAATAAGTTTGGATGAAGGCTTTATTATTCACTTTCTTTTCTCGTTTTTTGCTGTGTTTCTTTGTTTCAGATATTATTTCGAAATGGAAGGAGGATGAAGAAATTTTTATGTCAATGGAAAGGAAGCCCTTCAGTATTAAAAGCTTATTCTGTAAACAAATTTGTCATCACTACAATACTCACGGGGAGACAGGGTTTTTTTACTAAGGTTTTTCCCTAAGCTCTTGTATCATACTCCGAATTGTATGGTACCCCGTTACACTAACCTTTGCTAAAACTCATACATCTGCTATATTGTTTGATAACTAAAAATGTATTGCTTGACATTCAAAAGAATATATATATTAATGAATATTTGAGCATTTTGAAAATTGTAGGTATTCTTCATATTTTCTAGTATAATGCGCCGTTTTCGAGTTATTTGATATTCAAAAATGAAAAATATATGTGAAATTAAAAAAGTGGGGTATTTGGCTAAATGTTTAGAAATTCCACGGAATTAACCTTAAGGCATAAAAGATTGTGTGTGTGGTGTCATAGATTTAGCTTGTTATTCTTAGGGAGATTTTGTTATTGTATGTTATAAGTCGTTATAGAGTTCTATGTTTGTTAACTTGGCAAAGAAGAATGTTTGAGTTCAGAGAAAATATACTCCATTCGCTTTTATTTTAGCAGTCGGTTCGCCATGGAAATTTGACACATTTCACTCTGTACAGTACGAAAATGTGGGATCGTGAAGCTTGTCAAAACATTTGTAGGTTTAAAAGCAGGGCTATGTTGTCCGTTCTACGTAAAAGTTTCTGTGATCACTTATTTCATTATAATGTCCAATCTCTTCGGAAAATATGTGACGAACATAATTGAAGTTTATACAAACTGATTAGAGGCATACCAAATCCAGTTATTTGCATGGAAAATACAAGAGATCAGTATAATATCATAATATGCACTAGCTTGAGGAGAGTTAATGTTCGTTATCTTCTTTGGCTAAAGTTTGAATAAGTTAAGTCAGTTGTAGATTTCAAAAATATTAACCCGAAGATGAAATGCATATGTTGCCGTGGTTGGGCATGGGTATCTCCCGAAGGAATTAACAGATGATTTCAAGAATGTTAAATTCTTCAACAAAAACCATCTTGCATCAATATAAGTAAAAGGAATTAAAAAAAGTTGTTTCAATCAAGATGAACTTCACCTTTGAACAAAAATTTCACATGAATAAACAATTAGCAGGACAACTGGCGCGTATTTGTGGCTGTTCATCTTAATGCATTGATATAATAATAATAATTAGGTATTTTGTGGTACCTCAAGATATTCACAATGTATAGGACAAGTCAAATGAAAAATAGAAGAATCAATTTTCGGGAACTTATTCTACGATGACATTCATCGAAAATCCTGTAGTAAACTTTCCGCATTAATTCACTCAATTCACCAATGTATTGAAAAAAGTGAGTTAATGCTCCAAAGCCAAATCAGTAAAAAGTGTTATTTCTGATCTCAAGATACTATTGTCGAAATATATACAGGTCAAAGTCTCACCCCGTATACATATACACGAAAAACATCAGCCTCCTTCAGGCATACTTGTTATAAATTATTCATCCTCCCTGGTTTCATGGCTGCTCACCAGAATTCTGAAATTCCAAAAGGAATCACGACCTTCACATTTCAATAATTTCGCCATCTCATGCCGAGATATCCCAGATAATCAACTTCTTGGGTCTCATCAAGAAAATATCCCATCCAGAAACAGGGCGAAAGGCTTAATTAAAGTGTAAATGCCAAACTCTGCAAAGTATATCGCGTTAAAGGCAAACTGGCGGACAAATTCCCTTAAGTAGGATGACGACATTTTCATTTCAACTAGAACTAGTTAGCATAATATGCAGAAGAAAAAAACTGACGAATTAATCCGTTCTCGCAGAATGAGATTTACGACGACGGTCGCTGCAAGAAGGAGAAGTGGAGAAAATAGATTTACAATTAGAACAATCCAGATTAGATTCTTTTCAGACCTGCTCGACTATGTCAGTTTTAATTTGTCCAGTCGGACTTTGATTAAATTCTGGGAAGTCTTTGAAATCGTCGCTGCTAGTACAATTCCCTTTATACATTAGGCGTTAGAATACGAGAAAACAGAGATGGTAACTGCTAGGTTTTTTTCACTGC
The DNA here is from genome assembly GCF_907165205.1 of Coccinella septempunctata. Lineage (NCBI taxonomy): Eukaryota > Metazoa > Arthropoda > Insecta > Coleoptera > Coccinellidae > Coccinella > Coccinella septempunctata. The sequence continues at coordinate 24,069,279 of NC_058196.1, forward strand.
GAAGTAGGACGTTATCTACATCAGTTGTCCAGTAAATAATGAGTTCCTTTATCAAAATTCTTTTCATTGGAGAATGATACTATAGATACTAAGTTTCAACTCTTACGAAGGATAGCACCACTTCTAAAAATAATTTGTATAGGTGAAAATATACCGAGTGATGCCTCATTGTAATAGTTTATATTGAATTCAATTGGTTTTCATACATTCTCCAGTTGTTGTGGCTGAGTAGCATTCATAGATCAGCAGTAGAATGGTTATTACGAGGATGTATTGATATCTAGTTTGCCTAAACCAGTTCCATGCATAAAAAAAAATTGCGTTACCATAGCAACGAACAATAACTCCTTAGAAGTGTCAGTGTGAAGTTTGAGGTCACAAAAGTAAACCAGAGTTACGCAATAAATTAGAAGAAAGAAGATGTCCAATTGTGAAAATCGAAAATCTGGAGTATCTAGCTATCATCAAGTACCTGTATTCAAAAGGGTTAAGAGGTGAGCAGATTTACGAAGATATGCTTAATAACCTTGATGATCAATGTCCTTCGTATGCGACCGTGAAAACTTGGACTGCAAGCTCCAGAAGAGGTAAATTCTCCATTGGAGATGATGACCGATCGGGAAGGCCAGTTTCTGTGTCAGTCCCCAAAAAAATCGATGCAGTTCATGACATGATTTTATCAGACTGTCGAATTGGGCTAAAACGGATATCTGAAGCATTTAATATTTCATACGAACGCGTTCATCATAAAGTTCACGTCAATTTGACCATGAGAGAAATTGCTGCAAAATGGATTCCCAAATGTTTGAATGTTGACCAAAAGCGAGCAAGGGTAGAAGCATCGCGTTCGATCTGTGCTCGATTTGAAAACGATGTAGACTTCTTAAACCGAATTGTTACTATGGATGAGAATTGGGGACATTTCTACGATCCAGAAACAAAGCAACAATCGATGGAATGGCGACACTCTGGTTCTCCAAGACCCAAGAAGTTTCGTGTCCAAAAAGCTGCTGGAAAAGTTCTTGCTTCAGTGTTTTGGGATTGTCATGGAGTAATCATGATTGATTTTTTGGATAAGAGTAGAAAAATAACCGGAGATTACTATTCGACATTACGGACCACTCTACGGGAAAAAATCAAAGAGAAAAGACTCGGAAAGTTATCCAAAGGTGTTTTGTTTTTGCAGGACAACGCCTCTGCACACAAATCTCATATTGCCATGCAAAAAAATCGTTATTTAGGGTTTGAATTACTAGAATACCCCTTTTATTTGCCAGATTTGGCTCCATCCGACTATCATCTCTTTCCTCAACTGAAAAAACAGTTTGAAAGGTTGTAAATTTTCTTCCAACGAGGAGGTGATAAAAACTATGGACGTCTGGTTTGCAGCGCAAGAAGAAACATTTGTTTTGAAAGGTCTAGAGAGGTTACAGGTTCGCTGTAATGAATGTATCCAATTAATAGGGGAATATGTTGAGTAATAAAATATTTTGACATTGAAATTTTGTTTGGTTCTATATTAGGCCAAGAATTCTTCAATATATCCTCGTAACTTTTGTAACAAAATATTCTTGTTTTCTATAATCTGTTGCATGGATGCAAATCAGTTTGATGTTTCACACGATTAATGCGAAAAAATGGATTTGAGTTGCACAAGATCAAAAGCTCGCAATCAGTTGAATTGACTGAGAATCGATATAACAGTTGACTTCACTTTCAATCGTATTCACTCAGTTCCTCTTTTGCGGAATGTGAAATAGTTTGAGACTGCAGAACATTCGGAAATACGCGAAGGAAAATCTGTATTATACCCACTAGACTTTTTGAGTCAAAGCGTTTGTTTAGTTCGCATATCGGTCTTTGTGCAGCTTTTTCATGCCCCGTACCATAATTCATCCACTGCGTTTCCCGCCGGGTTTTTGAAAAGAAAATGTAGAACGCCTATAGAGGCTGGGAATGCAGGATTCTCACATGGTTTAACTGCAATAGCATTATAGAGAGTGCAATAAAAATTCGTCGGTTGATCCAATGTATACCTTTCTGCTTTCTCAAACAAAAGATTGTGTGAGAGAAACTCATGCAGGATATTTTTGAAAGTAAAGAAAATGAGCTCGGTATTCAGGTGGTTTCGGAAAATTGAATGGATCAAAGGACATAAAAAAAAATTCCAAAAAAGGAATATTTCTACAGTAAATCATTACCTTCTGAGTCCTTCAACAGCCTTCAAACAAATATCAGCCTGGAGGATGAAACTCTAGAACAGGTCGAGCAGTTCAAATACTTGGGAAACTTCATAAATACGAAGGCTAACTTGAACACGGAAAAACACAACCCTATCACGGGTTGTGTAAGGGCATTCTGGAAGCTGAAAGACAGAGTGTTTCAAAATAACGACCTCAATCTGAAGACCAAGAGAGCTGTTTACAAAGCAGTGGTCCTCCCAACGCTTCTTTACGGAAGCGAAGGCTGGACTCCCTACAGGCGACTCATTAAACAACTAACGTCCTCTAAGACAAATAACGCACATCAGAATGTTCCACAAAGTTCCAAATCAGAAGTCTTGCAGCGCGCGAGTTGTATAACAATCGAGACTTAAGTAACGAGAGCCCGACTAAGATGAAGCGGCCACATTCTGAGGATACAAGACACAATACTCCCCAAAATAGCTCTGTATGGCGAATTCACAGAGGGAGCTCGGAAACCAGGAGGTCAGTATACGCGGTTTAAGGATATACTGCATCAATCCCTAAAATCAGTTATTGGCAATCATAGCTGGGAACAAGCGTTAGGCAGATCACAGTGGAGTCTTTGGTCCACAGCTATAACGGAGACTCTAGAAGAATACAGCTGCGGCCAGATCTGGTTGGCGACTACCCATGCTCAAAGTGGGAAGGATCTGTAGGTCACGGTTGGGTCTCTTCAGTCACAAGATGGCACACAGTCGCAAGAAGCCCGAAGAAATTATAAGTTTGATCGCACCGATAGTCTTTTTGTAGATTTTTTCTCGGTAACGAAATTCAGCAATGATGATGATGACATCCTCACGAAAAAAACATGTTGTTTACAGAACCTGAAAAACATCAGTCACTTCTAAACTATATGCCATAGATTTCAGAATATATAAAAACTCAAAGAATGGAGTTCGGCAAGTTTAACCATTTCATCCCTTTTTGAAAAGGGTTGATAAAAACTTATCAATGCCCATACCATGATCAGTCTAAAAAAGTCTATCCATTTCTGGCAAACAAATGGAGTTGCAATTCGAAGAACTTCAAATACTCTCCACCCATCAAAGATGATGTTAGACGAACTGCTCTTTATAATTGACAAGCTGCGTAGTTTGAAAGATAAACGGACCTCACCAAGGATTTTTCTACAAAAAAAAGTGAAGAACATGTTGATTTTAGGCTTTACTCCTTATGCAGTCGTTATAAAATTTATTTATTTATTTATTCATTTATTCATCTATTTATTTATTTATTTACTTATTCATTCATTTATTCATCTATTTATTCATTCATTTATTTATTTATTTATTCAGCAATTTGGCGCACTATGGTATATTAATACTGTGCGCTTAAGGTAATTAACAAAAAATATACATTCTCTATTCAAGGTCAATGTTTCCTCTCATGTTTCTCTTAGTCATAAAGTCCTCAAACCAAAATTTACCCAAAAATTAAACTAAAGAGAAAAAGAAACACCCCTTTTCCCCAATTCAAAAATCTAGAACCAAAAAGCAAACAACATTCTATCCACTGACTCTATATTTGGTAAGTAATTTGAAAATTAGTGTCTATAATCCACTTATTGATTTCTTTTTTTATTTTTAAATAAGGTTTGTGTTTATATTCCTGTGGTTGACAGTTAAAAACCTTCGGGCCAAGACAGTAAATATGGTTTTGACTTGACATAAGGTATGTTTTATTACATATCTAGTGTTTTGCCATGAGATATATTGACTTTGTAATCTTGATACTTCAACATGTATCTTATTACTGCCTTGTAGTAAAGTTGCTTTATTGACATTAAATCACTATCTTTGCAAACCAAGACTGATGGGTAATATTTATCTGAATGAATTGAAGCAACTAATATTTTCACTAAATAAGTATTGGACCCTGAACTGATTGGGTGTGTTCAAAGGATGAGTACTGTTTGAGATATCCGAAGTAATTCATCGAACTCCAATTTTGGCCGAATCAAATTTTCATCGAACCTTAGAAGGTCCACCGTGTTCGTCGGAGCGTCAATCATTTCAAAGCTCGAAAAGTGGGTTAGTACATCACTTGAGGGCATTTGACAGTAACCCAAGAAATTTGCCTAATTACATAACTACTTACCGGGTTAAACCGTTCGAGATAACCGCGTTAAATTATATGGAATCGCTCATCCCCAGGGATCCCCGACCAATCTAATCCGGACCAAAGAGATCGGCCCTGTCCCCTTTACGTAGAGGGTGGGCAAACAAGAGGGAAAAATAGAATTTTTCCTTCCGTTTCGTTTGCATAATTTTCGATTGAATGCCATTATCTCTCGTTGTAGATTCTATTATTGTCATTATGGATTCATTTATTAAATGTTTTATTTTCGTTTTAAATATTAAATCTTGATTGTCCTCCACCCTGGTAAGAGTTGTTGTATTTATTTACTATTTTGTGAAAAAAATGTTCAAGAAGATCAACGTTTCATATACGTATAGGAGGAATTACCTTCAAACTTAATTTTACCAGCAGAAGGCATTATGCTGACATTACTGTTTACAGTAAAACATCAACAATTTTTTTCAATTGCATTCCCACTTCCATTGAATATCTGATCAATGTCATTCCTGTGTTTTTTCTGGTTTATAAAGGAAGAATTGAGAATTGCGTTTCAGGTGCCTTCTTTAGGGTGCTGTATCCAATCGGGGAGTGCTCAAATGTTTCAAGTGAAAGGCTCACACTATTTTTCGACAACTGTTCATTTACACCTTGTATATCTGAGGAGCCCATTGTGCACCTTGTTCCCAGGCTGGAAGGAAGTTGGGTTTTTAAAAGGCACTCTGCTGAGTATGATTTGGTTATTGATGTTGTTTTTTTATCAACCTTTTATTTTTGTTATAAGGATGAAATGGTTGAACTTACTCAATTGGTATTGTAAAGCCGGGTCCAGACTATGTAACAAAACATGTTATATAGCATAGTTATATAACTTGTTAGAGAAATTCAAGTGAAAAAGTTATATAACACAATGGTATACAACATTTTTCTTGCTATATAGCAAATTTTATGTTATCCGTTATGTGTCGGTAAAGATCAAAGAAAGTAATATAACTTTGTTATAAAACACGCCGCAACTTGTCCACACTTGTGTTATTAAACATTTACTGCAGCGCCAATCTTTCTTTTACTGGTATTGCATCTCGAAATGTCGTGTCTTTTTTGCCTATTTTATGGCCGATTTGATATATCAGGTATTCGAAATCAGAACTTGTCATCCTTAGGAAATTTTTAAAACTACCATCACATTTAATGTCCCCTGTCAATGGGTCTATGTCATCCATTGCTAGATCCTTCAAAAGAGTTGTTCCACTATAATGTTCCTCTAGCTCTCAACGATGAGATTTCACTCGTCTACAGTGGCGGCTGGTCTGTGAGGGCTATAGGGCTACAGCCCCCCATACAAGAAATCACAAGAAATCAATCCTTTTATGCTATTTACTTTCCCATACGATTTTCAATGAAAATATTACTTTCCACGGTTATTTATATAATTTATTAATGTAAAACTTTCATGCGACTCCTGCAGTTTTGTTTATTTCAATCATAATCTAGCAGTTCGTCCCTGCATGGGCGATGAATCGTGTAGCCCCGAATTCTTGCATTCGGACAGTCATTCGGCTCCAGCCGCAACTCTTCGGGTCGGTCGTTTTAAGGAGTAAAAGGGCTACGATAAAAGTCGCCCCTATCCGCTTCATTCTAGCCGCTGCCGGCTAGCATAAAGTAAGTCAAGATGGGTCTGTTCTGTGCCGGCTAGCGTATAAACAACCTAGCGTGCGTTCGTATTTGTTTACGTTTTCAAATCACGGCGGACAATAGTGTTCAAAATATTTTAAAAACTGATTTCGCGAGGCTTTCGCTGGCGGAAAAAAGCCGTATTCAACTGCTGGGTAAAACGACTCCCGATTTAAATTTAACCCAGGCAGATAAAACTCCAAAAACTTCTCAAGACAAGTGTATAACAATTGATAACGTATGGGCAAGGGCAGGATTTAGAGATTTGAAGCACCTTAATGAAAAAATTAAGGAGCATGAGCTATCTGCCAAGCATGTAAATTGTTCGACAGAATTAGCTTTTCTGGTTACAACTAATATCGCAGCTCAATTAGAATACCGGATTAATATTATTAAGCACAACGAGCAAGTAGATAAGAACAGGTGTGTTTCAAAAAGAATTATAAATTGCATAAAATCTTGCGGAAAACTGGTTTTGAAATTTCATATTTTTATTATTATTCTAAAAGTAGCCCCCTAGTGAACTAGATCACGAGCCGCCACTGCTCGTCTACATAAAATCACGCAAGCTGCTGCTGCCAAAATGATATCCTCTACGTTTGAGGACATTTTCAATACTACAGATGCCACTGCATCCAGATGAACACTTTTCTTTAGTTTTATTTTGTTACATAGTCTGGATGTCTCTGCTATTTTATAACAAGTTATATAACGAAGTTGTATAACACATTTGTTGTATAACTTTGTTAATAAAATGTTTTGTTACATAGTCTGGACCCGGCTTAACCGACACCCAACGGATAACACAAAATTTGCTATATAGCAAAAAAAATGTTGTATAACATTGTGTTATATAACTTTTTCAATTGAATTTCTCTAACAAGTTATATAACTTTGCTATATAACCTGTTTTGTTACATAGTCTGGACCCGACTTAACTTTTTCCATGTGTTTTGAAATAAATAACATACACCACAGGAGTGGTTGGTGTTTTTGAAGTGCTCTCAGAAACATGGTTTTTTGATAGGGTTGTAACTGATGAAAGATGTAAGAATATACCAATTACATTGTCATCGATTTTTTTGTTTTAATTCAACAATTTCAGGTCCAGTTTGGATATCTCCTCAGTAACTAGCAAAACGATGAATGGTTATGAATATACTCAAAATCACTGGTCACAGGTGGTCGTTAAATTCGACAAACGAAAGTTATCGAATTCTTCACAGAGAAGATGAATATACCGGCCCTTAGCTAATAGAAATAAGAGAGTAATGATCAAATCATCTTCAGCAAAAGATTTATCCATTTCTGGCACAGAATATAAGAGTTGCCATTAAATAAACTCTACCTACCCTCCAACTGTCGTAGAGGATGCATGACAAACTCCTCGAACAAATGAAAAGTTGAGTAATTCAAAATAAAAAGATTCACTCTATATAGAACTATCACACAGAGATTGAAATACGCTCAACCTATTCCAATTATCCGTAGGAATACGAAGAAGAATTATTTGTAATTTGCTCCAAAATATATGACATGAAACAGTCGAAGCATGTTTCATCTCCAATTTCATCACGTGCCTATTCAAAAAAATTCCAGATACAAATACTTTTTTGAATTCATTTCTCTCCCTTTCTATATCTTTGTCTCATTTTCTCGTTCTCTATCTTACTTTTCTTTCATTTTTCAAAATACCTTTTGTAATAATTTTGCTCCTGAATTCGATGAATATCCAAATATAACAGATAAATAGATCTATTTCGAATGAATCTATTCTTCTATCAATTAACGAAATTTCGTCATTGCTTATCTTTTCATCAACTATACGCGGTATTACTCCATATTTCCAATTATCAATGGATTTATGATCAATAGCCTCAAGCCATTTATGTGCACCACACAAGCCATAGCTGATGCACTAATTAGTGATGGACGAGTGTAAACACGGCCAGTTACATTCAAATAAAAACCTGATTAGAATTTTGTTATTTCCGGAATGTCGAATTTACTCCACAGTGTTTGAACCTCTGATACGTGATACTATCATTATTTTTTCCATCAAAACATTCCTTGTAACATATTTAAATCGCCAATATCTGCATGTCAATGGCCTGCTTACAACAGGCTTATGAACTCTCGTCACAGTCAAAGAAATTTTTCGAAAATAAGTGGATCTGAGATATCGTCACTTGTCTTATAGTGCTAATACATAAAAAATTTATTGAATTAAGAACGAATCGAGCTCAATATTAAAGCTATCATTCGTATTTGTTTACATTGATGACTTTGAGCGAATTCCTTTCTAAAATATCTACAAAAACAAACGTATTCAACCTTTAACCTACCGCAATCAATAATTATATTGATGAAATGGGGACATATTTCCAATAGTAGACAAACATCTCTGAAATAGTTATTTTCCTATCAAGTGCGGAAAGTGATACTTGCCCGCACGAAACTGCCGTTGCCCGAACGATGCGAAGCAGAGTTCGGGTAAGCAGTTGAGTGCGGGCAAGACACTTTACGCAAGAGTTAGGAACAATATTTTTTCTACAAGCGCTTGAAATATATAAATATATCCATTTCACGAAACAGATCATATCTCATTTGATTAATTTATATATAATGACAGACGTAATTCTGCATGTCATTACTATGGGTTTCTCATCGTTGACGTTCTATGCATAGAAACATGATAGAATTTAATTTACTCTATAATATTTGCGTGCGGGAAAAACCCCTGCTAATCCATTCCCGCACGCAAATGCGTGCGGGAAAGAAATAGCAGGCGTTTTTCCCGCACGTTTTGGGAAAGTGACTCTTTGCAACTTGGAATGCGTGCGGGAAAAAGGTTGAACGCGCACGCTTGTAGAAAAAATATATTGAATAACTTTAGTTTCAAATGTCTCGAAGATATAGTGGTTGGATGAACTGCCAACTGAAGTATTACAAAGGAAAATGAAGACTCAAACGAAACATTTTAAGATTTCATAATGAGCTATGTCACCCCTGGAAAAACCATATTCCGTCCACACATCTCTGTGGATCTTTCGAACAGAGCTGCATTCAGCCAAAGTACCCAATTAATCGAATTTCAAGGATATTTTTTATCTTCAAAATTACGTACTCGAAAACGAGGAAGAAGCAATATGAAGAAGGTTTTCATTTTTCAAACTGGTCAATATTGATTAGTGAGCGTTTACCTTACATCTAATTGTTGAATATCTTGTATTTTAATGGTATATTTTATGAGAATTGCCTCAGATGAAGAACTCAATGTAGTTAACCTATAAAATTCAATGTATGTAATGGACGTTATGAAAAAAACTGGAACTTGTGGGTAGAATTTTGTGTTGGGACAAGATGGTGAACATTATTCTGAAAGTGAAAATTACATTTTTCTAATAGATCAAAGGCCTGCATTTTTTCAACCGAGCTGTGGTTCTTTTGACCACAGGAATCTTCTATTGAAATATATGTAAAAGTCAAAGACTCCTCATGTATAAGCCTATTTCTTTCTCATTAGGTATACAAAACATTTTGTAAGTAGTGGTTGCCTAATAAAAATCAATAATAATCATTATTATTCATGGGGCTCGAAAAAATTTATTGTTATAACATAATTTTCATTGTTTCATACGAGTTGCCTCTATTTATCCTTATGTTGATATCTTTTCATATGTCACATCTAGATTTGGGGTATGACAGATGAGAAGAAATAAAAACTAAGATAAATATTCGAGTAAAGAAATACGGATTACGCACTGGCTTTCCGAAACGCACTGTATAAATAAAAATCAGTTCGAATTATAAATCCTGCATTCGGAACTTGTTGTTCTATACGGTGACACAAAAAGTTACAGAGTCATATATATATGCCACAAAGTGGTATTTATAATCAATCACCCTGTTACATAATTTTTTGTGAAGAAAATGATATACTGTGCCGAAAAATAATTAAAACAACTGTACTCATTCGGTGATAGAGATGAAATTTCAAAAATTCACTAAAATATAAGACATCATTTTGCTTCATTACAGAAAAAAGTTCGGGACCGAAAAAAATCGACCTTCGAAAAATTAGTTACAAATTTGAGTAATCTTCATTCGCGTTATGCTAAAATTCACCAAGACTTGAGGTTCCTCAAACTCTTGTATCCCACTTTCCCAAGTTTATTTTCCAATACTGAGCACTCACCTCTAACGAAACAAATCACGGTGAAAAAAGCGACAAATCTGCGTAAAACTTCCATACTCGAACCTCCAACCAAAAAAAAAGTCCGAATTCACAACATATCCTAGTCGAACGGTCAAAAGTTTTCGAAACTATCCGGCCAATTGAAGAGACCTCTCGCACATTAAACAGTAGTTCTTGGAGCGCTCAACACTGCGCACCGACAGCGCCTCTTATCCCTCGTCCCGTGCGGGAAAGCGCTTCGCGACGCTCCTGGACCGACGTCGGAGGCTGCGAGAGAAGATGCGCTGGACCAAGTGCCAAGTGCCGGAGCGGCTCTCCGGGGAGCCTCAGGCGCAGGCGTCCGATTCATGGACGCTCCGGATTTGATTTGCAAGTTTTGTCCGGTTCGAGATGCGTGAGAATTGATATCGGAAAGATTGTTCTGCAATTTTTTCTTCGGATTATCGTCTTGAAGGTGAATACGCCAGTTTGTTATAGACAAGATTTTTGTACTACAGAACTCTTCGGCTTGAAGATGCATGTCTGAACAACCAAACAGCTGGACATCCATCACAATCCCCATTTGATTCAAAGGCACGTGAAGTGTGAGATTCCGAAGAAGTTGTTTGGATACACACTGAGTAACATAGCACACATTCTTGAGATAATTCTTCTTTCTGTCCTAGATTAGATTAGAGGAGGGATGAAAGGTCATGCACCTTGACCTAAAGATCTATTGTGCATAATTCTGCCCTAAAGATTAGATGCAAGTGGCCTTTACAGTTCATGGGACCTGATGACTCGAACTCGTTCAGCAGTGTTGCTTTTTGCATTCTGACGCCAATAATAGTTAGTTTTTATTCCTCTTGAACATCCCTCAATCAGAAACACCATCCAAAGGTTATGCGTTGAGTTTAAAGTACCCAATTCGAACATTCAATCTCTATCTTCTGTATTCGCCATATTATTTTCGGCAGAATCGGAAATTGCTACTAGCTCTTGATCTATCCATTAGCATGGACTCTACATTCTACAAGCAAACATAATGTGCATAAGAGTTTCCTGCTGATCAAGACGTACCCTGCAAGTTGTTCAGTGCCCACTTTCATTATATTATTCTTTATACCATCTAGTATTCATCACTCCATGTTGATAAGACATCATTAGAAAGGCAAAGGGCAATTTTTTTCCTAATCTGTATATTCGAAGAGTCTGAAGCACCATGGCCTGTCGGAAAAATTACCCTTTGCCGTTCTGATGATGTCTTATCAACATGGAGTGATAGATACAAGATGGTATAAACAATAATATAATGAAAGGGGGTACCCCAACAGGGTATGTTTCAATAAGCAGGAAACTCTTATGCACATCATGTTTGCTTGTAGGATGTAGATTCCATGCTCCATCCACTAGATCAACCATCTGGATGAAAGCTCAGAATATCGGATACATCAATTGATCATGGTATAGTAGAAACGCATGCAAGTAGGACAAAACAGACTAGGAAGACATAAGACAAACACAAATGAAGATGCAACAGTAGTATAGCAAAGAAAGTTCTGCCTCACTTTTATAAGATAATAATAATAGATAATAATCTTAACTTCGAGCTCAGTTATATAGTACTATCATAAAAGAGAGGTTACATCTTCATTTGTGCTTGTCTTATGTCTTCCTAGTCTTTTTTGTTCTGCTGCCATGCGTTTCTACTATCCCATGATCAATTGATGTATCGGATATTCTGAGCTTTCATCCAGAGGGTTGATCTATTGGATGGAGCATGACATGACTGCTGATCAAGACATATCGTGTTGGGATACCCACTTCCACTATATAATTCCTTATATCATCTACTATCTATCACGCAGTGGCAGGTTTGGTTTATCCTTCCAACACACCCAGCAATCAAGTAATCCATCACTCTATATTCATAAGCCATCATCATGAAAGCTCAGAATACCCGATACATCAATTGATCATGGGACAGTAGAAACGCATGCCAGCAGAACAAAACAGACTAGGAAGACATAAGACACGCACAGATATAGATGTAATAGTAGTATAGCAAAGAGAGTTCTGCCTCACTTTTATGTGATAATAATCTCAACTTCGTGCTCAGTTGTATGGTACTGTCATGAAAGTGAGGCAGAACTCTCTTCTGGTATACTACTTGCAACTCGAAATCCATTGGTGAACACTCATATGATCTTCGAGTTGCTTGTCTTATGTCTTTCTAGTCTGTTTTGTTTTGCTGGCAGGCGTTTCTACCCATGTCATACATTAGGTCTTTTTCCCCAGTCAAGAGAACGGTTGAGGTCCAGTGGGTACTGACGTTTACGCCATTTATCAAGCTTTTTGGGTGGCTGTCTCTGATTTTATTCCATCGGTATACCATGTGGATGATTTTTTTGTCCAATTAATTATCGCAACAAAGGCTGTTACGAAATAAAATCTGGTTGGAATTATGTTCGAGGTTTTCCTCAAGAGGTTTGAATCAATTCGATCAACTATCCTCATATATCCCACCCAGTTTTCGGACAAAGAATTACTGCGGAGGGATTGTGGTTTGTTATCATTTTTACTTGTCACTCCTGGATTTTGATCTGATCATCCTGAGACTCACTCTGTTTTCGAACATCAGTAAAACTATCTAGAAATTGTTATTTTTATTCCAAGGACGAAAACCTTTCTTTTATAGTCGAGCCTGTAAGCCAGGCAACATGTTTTTGCCGACCTCCACAAACCTTCATGAAAGTAAGTACTGTTTGCTGGCCTCGGCTACGTCCCACTATTCGAACAACAGACTAGATGATAATTTTACAGAAATCCATATCGTTACCACTATCAATTCTTGACTATTATGAACACTAATATTTTAATTCACCCGTGAATTCTATCGGATTTTGTAAAGAATTAATTTGCCAACATCAAGTGACAGTTATTGTCACAAGAACTTACGTTTTTATTAATCGTGCATTCGCGAAACTGACACAATAGCCACTGCACTACCGTCTCGTATCATAGTGACGACAGGTCGACGAAAAAATTCATTTCAGTTCACTTCCTTTGTATGAACTTCTCTCCAGGCGAACTCCAGCTAGGAGCAATTTGAATATAGGTCCGATTATTGTTTTCAATGTGAAATAAAATTGGGGGCACGCTCTTATATGAAAGCTGCATTTGATTAAACTGGATTTCCGTTATTTCCCATTTTCCAATCTACGAATCCATCGCTCGGTGCTCAGTCCATCCACGTCGTTTTTCTGTTTGTAATTGAGGGCGAAAAAAATTCTATTACACGAATCTTGACTTCAGCAAACACCCCTAAGCGAATTCGATAATTCTCCCTCCCTCTCGACTTCATTGAAATTGGAGATTTATTTCGAAAACAAGCACCGAAGTTTTTTCGCTGTTCGCGTCAGGATGAATTATTACACTAATTGCTCTGGTATTCCGATCCTGGCAATTCCGTGAAGGGACACGCCTCAAAAAAGAGGGAAAAAAGCGCGACTACAAGGAGTCCGCAGGGCTCAGGTCCCACTTTCAACGGGGAATCAATCGTTATTAATTGAGTGACACTTCGCACTAATCTCCAGTTCACACAGGGAGACCGACGTCTTCGGATATCCGAGCAAAGGAGAGAGAGGCCTGCTGAAGGAGACAATGGATTTCAGAAGGGAGTTCGAGGAATTTGTTTCTCATTGTTGAGTTCCCGGGGTACAAGGGGGTTAGATTTATTGTGTCAGAGTTAAAGCGCGACTGTGAGGTGATTTTTTCGAAAGGTTACTTCTTCTTAATGGATTACTTCTCACTCAGACGATTCGTCATCCAGTAAATGCAAAAAAAGAAGTTTAACAGATTTTTAGGGATTATTGAAACCGGCTCAAAAAAGATGAATCATCGGTGGTAATTTGGAAAGACGTCACAGAATTTTCATGAGACCACCTGGAAAAAATAGGGCATCTCGTTTCGAGACACAGAAGGTGATTAATATATGATTTATTCATTTTTCAAAGATAAAATCTCAATTATTCTCACATGGCAGCACTGTAACGCCTATAGATTACTCTGACGTGACGTGGGACAACGTCATAATGCGCATGATTCAAAAATATGTATAACATACGATATTGCGTGAAGTGGGACGTGCATTCCCACGTCACGTCAGAACAATTTGAACGCTTCCGCGCAATATCGTATGTTATACATTTTTTTGAATCATGCGCATTACAACTTGGTGCCACGTCACTTCAGAGTAATCTGTAGGCACCTTTACTCATACTACAAGGGATTGAAAATACCTCAAATTATATGGACTTATTTCGTTATTTCATATCATGTTCTTGTCCTTCAATATCGATCATGCATAGGTAGTTCACAAGGCAAATTGAAGTTCAGATTTAGTCCCTTTTTCTTGTAAGTACGAAGGTTTTCAACGGGCGTACAAAGCAATTCGTTCTTAAATAAGCTATGGCTTTCTGATAATTCATTCTTTGTGTAAATGTGATTTTTAGCTTCTGCTACACCATATATTATTTAATTTATACATATCATTAAGTCCAGGTTGGATTATTCAAAATAATCAGCATGACGATGGTTTTCACAGATACAAAAATGTATTTAAGAGTCTTATTTTACCGAAGAATAAAGTCCCAAGGTTTATCAACAATAATGAAAATGTAATGAAAAACTTGCTTTCTATAAGTGGTTTCTCAACCAAATCATTGTTAATCTATATAAACCGCAATATCTAACTGAATGAGGTGAAATTGTACCAGAAGTTCATGAAATTTACTGAAAGAGAGGATTCGGAATTCAACTTTTTGACACAACCTCATTAATTTTTCTTTGACTCGTACAAATATTATATTCTTGAGGTCAAAAGTTCTTTTTTTCCCTTACCATTTTTTCCAAACCGGCTCGGTTTGAAAGATACAGGCTGTTGAAAAATCTTTAAAAAAAATGTTTTTCTTTAAATCTCACGAGCGGTTTCATCGAATGAAATGAATTTCGGAATATAGTTTTTCATTTATTTGATGATTCTTTTTCGAATACAAGATATAACCCACGTCTTCCAGTTTTCTCATTATGACCATTACGTACAACAAAATACTAAAAATTCAAAGAACTCAACTCTTGAAACTAATTTGGACACTATCTAATGAATATTTGAACGTTTTGTGAAATAAAAGTACTCTTTCATATTTTCTCGTATAATGCGCCGCTTCAGAGTAATTTGATGTTTAAAAATTAAAAAGTATCTGTGAAGTTTGAAAAATTTTGTACTTTGGCTGAATACAATTCTGTTTAATAGATCCACAAATGTGTATCGTCACAGATTCAGCTAGTTACTCTGCAAGTAATCTTATTTTTCCTGGGGTGGCGCAGCTCATTATGAAAACTTAAGAGGGCTATATCTTTTTATCAGAGCCGAATCGGAAAAAATGGTCAAAATAAAGTATTTCTTTTGAGCTCAAGAATATACTGTTAAAATATTTGTACGAGTCAAAGACTCACTCTGTATACTTGATTTTGTCCCTTTATTCAATGCAGATATGTGCCAACATACACGAAGTGAAACTCTGCTTAACGATATCTTCCACCAACCCCCAACCCTGCAAAATCGAATGCGACATCCGATGTAAAAATCAATTTCCGAAAACCTTATAACACGGGACAGTTACAAAAGCCATTTTATCACACTCTAAATAAGTTACAAAGTTGAGTGTCGATTGCTCGAGGCCCTGAACCCCTAAAATATATCGAAAACGAACAAACATCGCCGTTTCTCGTTACATATGGTCAATTTCACGAACGAACATGTAGGTCAAAACGCTCCCTGAGGTGTATGTTCGTTACAAGAAAATTGCTCTAGTCAGCGATACAAATTTCGAATGTTATCACAAGGAAATGAACGTGAACGTTTTTCGGTCATCAGGTTTATCCCCTATTTTATACGGTGTGTTTTTCCCAGTTCCCATGCTAGAATTCTCTGTTTTCTAAATAGTATAACGGGATTCATTTTTCAAATACACAACTGTACAACATTATATGATCTGCAAATTCAATAACCCATTATCGAACAATTAGACAACAGAAGTACAACTGCAGTAATACAATGTTCTTGTAATTTTTTTCAATTAAGCTATAAGTGTCATGCGGAACATATTTTGTGTATGTGTGTATGCAATAAACAAACATACACCTCTTCACATGTTCAGCAAAGCTGAAAATTTCACACATATGGAAAAGTAAGTTTCCTATCGAATTTCCACAGATTTTCAGCAGTGTATTCTGCAAAACCATGTGGCGGACATTCTTCTATGGATACTCATTGAATTTTATCTTCTGTAGCATTTATTTGATGTTATATACATCTCTTTTTACATTACTCAAGAGAAAACCAAACATTTTTTTTTTCATACTTCATTGCTGTATCCCGTTACCAGGAATAAATCACCAAAAAGGAAATAAAACGGTGGGAGCAGACTTATAATTCCTTAGGGCTAATTTAGACTGTGCCTGAAAAGACCCAACCGTGACCTACAGACCTTCCACACTCCGGGCATGGGTATTCACCAACCAGATCTGGCCGCCGCTGTATCCTTCTCGAGTCTCCATTATAACTGTGTACCAAAGACCTCCACTGTGACCTGTCTAACGCTAGTTGTTCCCAGTTATGATTGGCATTAACAGATTTTAGGGATTGAGTAGTATATCCTCAAAGCGCTTATTCTGGCCTCCTGGTTTCCGAGATCCCTCTGTTAATTCGCCATACATAGCTATTTTGGGGAGTCTTGTGTCTTGCATCCTCAAGATGTGGCCGCTCCATCTGAGTCGGGTCCTCGTCTCTTGAGTCTCAATCGTTATACAACTCGCGCGTTGCAAGACTTCTGCATTCGAAACTTTGTGGAACCATCTGATGTGCATAATTTGTCTTAGATGACGTTGTTGCGTTTGTTCAAGCTGTTTGATATGTCACCTGTAGGGCGTCCGGCAGTCGCTTCCGTAAAGAAGCGTTGGGAGGACCACTACTTTGTAAACAGCTGTCTTGGTCTTCAGATTGAGGTCGTGATTTTGACACACTTTCTCCTTTAGCTTCCATAATGCCCGTGAAGCCGAATTGATATGGTTGTGTATTTCTGTGTCTAGGTTAGCCCTAGTATTTATGAAGCTTCCCAAGTATTTTAACTGCTCGACCTGTTCTAGAGTTTCATTCTCCAGGCTGATATCTGTTTGAAGGCTTTCTGGCGTTCTTACCAGGATTTTGGTTTTGTCGTTATTTAGTCTATGGCCTAAAGCTTCGTATATATATATTTATAGGTGTCCAACATTATCCGTAGATTCTCTGAGCTGCTAGCGATAAGTGCGCAGTCGTCTGTATATTGAAGTTCCGTGATAAACTTTGTACGAGTTTTTGCTCTGAGGCGCTTCAGGTTAAACAGGCCTCCATCAAAACTGAATCTCATTCCAACACCTCTCACAGGCATACTCATGCCAGCAATTACCGAGACAGCTATGGCGAAAATATTGAACAGTAAAGGCGCTAACACTAAGCCTTGTTTTATTCAAGAGTTTGTTAAGAAATGGTCAGTTGTGGAGCCATTATGCTGTATTCTAGCGGTGTTTTTGGTATGAAAGCTTTTACACACTGCTAAAAAAATTTCGGGTACTCCAAGGCGTCCCATCTCTCCGTCTTATACAATATCGAGAAAAAATACATATTTTATGTGACCGCAACATCATTAAATCGATATAAAGTATGGTGAATATTGGCATAAGAGGCAAAATTAGCAGTAATAAGTTCACTGAAACCCCACGCGAAAATAGCAATCAAATTCATTATCCTTTTTATGGTAACGCTATAACGGAGGATCTCAGAGCAGATTGATCCAGCAGCAGATTAAAGCATTCTCCTGCCCCGCTTTCTACTGTTAGATTGATGTTTTATCAGGTTTAATAGTGGCAATAAATTTTATGGTTAGATATAAACAACTTTCAAGAATCCTGTTTTCGTCATCTAACTTTGGCGGAAGAGGAAATAGGCTTTTTTGTACAACAGATATCGTTGTTATTGCTGCAGCGGAGAAATTGTGTGGAATGTATAAGTGACAAAGTATATAGACAAGATAAATTCCGCGTCCGGAAAACTGATTTCGTTTTTCCACAGTGAATATACGCGCTTGAATCCATCAGAGCGTCAAAACAAGGAAGAGGAAGGGTGGAAATTGTGCTCGGTTCGCCTAATCAATTAGGTGATCCTCGAAAAGTTAATTGAACAAAAACAAAGAGCGTAGAGTTGAAAGAATTCCCTTTAATTGTGGAAATGGGAAAAATGCAGATTTTCAAGAACATGGGGAAGCACAGAAAGTGTTGACTAATTCTACAAAATTCATACAAAATATAGATTTGATGAAACGAAAATATTTTGTATTCGCAAACATAAAAATGAACGAAGACCTTCAATAAAACGGTCTGTTCAGCTAAATATGACTTTGTTCCATACTGTACGGACACAGTGTATATTGAATGTATATGTATGTATTTATTTATACATTGCGCACAAAAATTAACGCACATTATGGAAATCTTAAATTAATTCTACAACTGAAGGTGTTCTCAATGATAATTATTTTTATTAGAATTATGCATGCATATGTTATCCACTTTCAACGGTTTTCTTCAATACAGATGTGTCTTCCCAGCAGGAATAAAAAAAGATGACATTATCAGATTATGAATGTATTGGCTCCATTCTAAAATCAGTTGTTCTCGATCAATTATAGTGATCAATAGTTTTTCTTTCGTTTGATTTTCTACACTCGATCGCTATGCAACGCGAAACACGCAATTTGACCCAAGGGGAATGTGCCCAAGCTGTAGTTTTGCGAGAAGAAGGGTGGACATACACAAGAATTGCAGAAAGGTTTGGAGTTTCCCATACAAGTGTGTCCAGAATGTTGCAACGATTCAGGGAGACAGGTATGAATGTCCGAAGACTAGGACAGGGTAGACCACGGGTAACATCTGCCATTCAAGAAAGTTATTTGAGAGTTTCTTCGTTAAGACAACGGTTTGCAACCGCTCGCCTCCTTCAAATTCAGCTTGAGCAAACTCATGAGGTGCGAATTAGCACTCAGACAATAAGAAATCGCCTCAGAGAATATGATTTAAGGCCTCATGTCGCGGCAAGAGGCCTAGCTCCTACCCCAGCCCATCGAAGGGCGCGTTTGGATTTTGCGAGAGAGCATATCCATTGGGAAGAGGCCGATTGGGAAAGAATTCTCTTCACAGATGAGTCTAGATTCTGCCTCTACCATTGTGATCGACGTTCCCTTGTATACAGACGTCCACATGAAAGATATGCTCAGTGCAATTTCCTGAATACTACTGGTTTCGGGGGAGGATGGATTATGGTATGGGGTGGAATATCTTTGACTGCTCGCACAGACCTAGTTGTCGTTGATAATGGAGCTATGAATGCTGATAAGTATATAAGGAACATTCCTGAAGAGCATATAGTGCCATTTGCCCCATAAATTGGTGAAAATTTTATTTTTATGGACGATAATGCCAGACCCCATCGTGCGCGCATCGTTCAGGAGTACCTTGAAGAGGTTGAAGTCTCTCGAATGGAATGGCCAGCAAGAAGTCCAGATCTCAATCCGATTGAGCAGGTTCGGGACAACCTCAATAGAGGTCTGAGAAGTTCAGAAAATCATCCAACTACTCTTAATGACTTAGGAATCCAACTCAGAGAAATCTGGGAAGGATTAGATCAGAACATTTTAAGATCACTCATTTTGAGTATGAACCGTCGTTGCCGAGCTGTAATTAACGCAAGGGGTGGAAATACCAAGTATTAAATCACTTATCAGCATTTCAGTATTTTGAAAATTGCTCATTTCTCTTCTTTCACATAAGATTCGGTGAAATCCTGAATTTTTCTTCCATTTAATGTGTCTTGTTTCGTTCAAAACCTCCCGAAAGAACATAAAAAATAAGTTAGTTATGAAAGTTATAGTGTTAACTTTCATTAAAATTGAGATTTTCAGAATGTGCGTTAATTTTTTTGCGCGGTTTATTTGTCAATGTGATTCACTTTACCTATTGTTTTATGTGAAGATATTTTCGCCTGTACACTTTTTTGACATCTCCTCTGAAGTATTGAGGAATAAATGAGTATGAGTATGAGTATGATAATGACCATTTCAAAGGATTCCGAAATCACTCAGGGTGTCAAAAGAAAGTCCTACTCATTGGGAAAGAGTAGATGCTAACCATATGGTCTTGATCTTATCAGATTCAGATAAATGTTGGGAAACAGATGATAATAATACGACAAAATACCTATAGGGTCATGCAGAAATATCCAAGTTATATGACTGCAAATAAAAACGACTAATTGTTTCTTTAAAACGAAAGAAACTGTGTCTAATATGAAATCAAATAACGAAAGGCGAAAAATCACTGGAGAATTCTAAGGATTCTAAACGTTTCGCCATTAAGAATATTTCTCCAAGCTCTACACATATTTATCACCGAATAAACACCCCTCCTCTATCCTATAAACCATTGCATAATTCGGTGAAACGATTCAGATGAAATCCTGGCAATAAATATATGAATAATGGGAGAATAATAACGAGAGAATAGCTGTATAAATTTTTCATGACGTAACGTTCCAAGTTTCCAGGACTTGTTCAAATATTCAAACGAGGTTATGACACACTGGCATCATTTCCATAATTCCATTCACATTCGGAATTTGTCTTTCAGCTGTTGCTGAGGAAACGCAACAGGGTATAGTAGATTCTTGTGTTGAAGAGTATTTTCGGAAGACCTTTTAGCAGGGAGTGTTTTAAACTTGAGATTCCGCACGTATTTCGGTTCATATAACAAGGATTTTCAGCAGATATGATAATTTCATCATATCTTCAACATTACTATTATGCAAGGAACTTAAAAGAATGCAAAATGTGAAAATTAAAACACGCCGGCACCATTGCTAGGCAAGTAGCGAATCCTAGTCTACCCTTACTTTTTATTTATGTGCCATAATCCTTCAAAATTTTGAAACAAATACTTCTTATTTCATGTGAGTGTTGAAAAATTCTGTTGTTTTTTCGATGTTTTAATGCATTTTGAAATCTGCATTTTCACTGACCATATAAACATCCTTACCGTTTAATAACCATGACGTGGATGCTGCAGTCAGATCATTATGACGATGTCAAACTTTTCCATTTCGTTCATTATAAAACCCTCGATGATATCAGAATTTCTGGATTTGTCTGGTATCAATTTCAATGCAGGATCCTCGGCTAACTTCAAAATTTCGGATGTGATTTAGGCTTGATTCGAAAAAAAATGGCTTATATACTTATAAAAATGTCTTAAAAGCATTTGCAACTTTAGAGGCTGTCATGCAATTGTATCAGAATATAGTTTCGTAGTATTTGCCACAATGGTAATTGAATAAGATGCATTTAAGGACCGATATCATCAATTCCAAAGTTGCAAAATGGCGTATTCGCCGATATAAGCCGGTGTAAGAATTGAAACACTTTAAGAACTAAGCTCTCTCATTCTTACGGCCGGTTTCATAATCAAACCTAAAGTCACTTTAATTTTACAGCTTCCCTTAAGACCAGTTTCATAATCAAACCAAAAGTCGCTTTAATTTTAAAGCTTTCTTTAACCCTACTAAAAATGACATTAAAGGAAGTTTTAAGCTTAAAGTGACTTTAAATTTCATTATGAAACCGACCGTTAACCCTACTAAAAATTACAGTAAAGGAAGCTTTGAGCTTAAAGTGACGTTTAATTCGATGAAACTGGACGTTATAGGGTACTCTAACGATTTGTCAAAATCAGCTGACCCTTCATTGCCGTGGGGCACACAAAGCTTTTTATTATCAATGTAAAGAGGCATTTCTTAGAAAGTTATTGTCTGATCAATCTAATCTAACGTAGGGAAGAACATTTTTCCCAAAAACATGCACAAAACACAATACTCGACCAAAACAGCATGCGAATCAATGGAGGGAAAAGCTTGTGTGCCCCACGACAGCGAATGCTTAGCTGATTTTGACAAATCGTTAGAGTTCCCTATACTGATGTCTACTTTTTGCACTCAGAAAATCAAGGATCTTGTATAAGTATTTCAACATAAAACAGACCTTTGTGTAGAGATCCTTCAGTATCTGAGTCCAGAAAGTAGACATTTTCACTTAAAGAATGAGAAAATACTTAAGCATGTAAATTAGATCACCAAATGCAACAAAAATCATAATTCTGAAAGCAGTTGACGAGAAATAACTCTTTCATCATGAAAAATCAGTAAGAGGATTTATTGGACGGCCAGCTTTCAACTTGTCAGAGTTGACATTTTATCAAATCATCAATGAACTCGTTGAAGACCTTGAATCAATAAAACTAAATCTGCATTCTGGCACACACTTTTCGTCTGCAAACTGTTTTCGTCTGGCCGTTCATCCCTAAGATACCAATACTAGATAGAGGGGCGATGGAATCAATTTTAAGAATACAGAATTTGATGAAAACATAAGTGCCCGTTACAATAACTGTCATTTGCAATTGTCAAATTGACTCTCTACGACATCTGCTAGATTTTACGAGTGAATTACGTACGTGGTTGAATGACAGTGTTCATTATAATGAAGAATGGATAGTGATAGCGCTAAGGATTTCACTATCACTACTCCAGAGCAGAGGGAATTTGCAAATACGCCGACCTAGACGAGGCTATCAAACGGGTACATAAGTACTTACTTTTAAGAAGGTGTGTGAAGTCGAAAAAAAATGCACTTCGGCAAAAAAACTTTATTTTGTCCCACCCTCCTGCTAGCCTCTGCTGCGCCTCGGATATCAATTTACAGGATCTACTATAATAGACACTTTTGCGTCCTTGGTACATAAATAACTATTATGGTTCCATTATTCCAAGATTTTGCGTTGAAAGCGGGCATTTGATCATTAAACTAGACTCTCGACTGCAGAATCGATGTGTTACTCCACTCATCATTAGGAATCACCAAAAACTACAGGTAGAAGGTTATGTAATAGATATTGCACGTAATCGAATAATACCGAGAAAACCAATTTCCCCAAACGCAATTTCCAACTTCCCTGTTGGTTTTTCCCTGATTCTGATCCGAAAGAAACCAGGGATAGCGATCGTGTCACGAACTATCATTTTCAGACGGATTTTGGAACGAGGTACAAATTGCTTCCTGGAAGTAACTAATGAATTCGAATGTGCTTCATTACGGAAAAGATATCCGTCAAAGGATGGAATCGATGTGAAATCACCGGAAGCGTACAAGCTGAATCCTAATTGAATTGATTAATCCCACATGTGCTCCACGATTCACGAAAACTACGATGGGACGTTGTCAACGTGAAATTTTCCGGCTAGATTCGTTTGAGGACCGTTCATTTACATATTGCAGTTGCAGGAGCTTTCATCCCCCGGTGTTCGTCGTGCATTTTTGACGTTTTTCGAGCCCTCGGTTTTCGTTGCGGATGTGAAAAGGATTCTGATGCCTTGAAATCCACTCAATGTTGAAAGTAAATAATATATAACGTTAATAGACCAATTGGTCACGAAATAAGCAATCAGTAACTGAGTAAACAGGGTTATGATGACCCTGCACCACGAGAATATCTTGAAATGAAAAGGATATTTATGAATCTTTGCAGACGAAAAAATGACGTGTAACGCATCTGAGCAATTTTTAAATACAATTCGAAAAACCAAGAAATTAATCACTTCACATATCCCTACAGAAAGTAAATTTTCAGCATAGTTTAGTGTCAAATTTGTTGTAGAAGATCTTTTGGTCTTGACAATTGTTCAATTTTCAATCTTACCCACCTTTTGAAGGTCAATTTTCGATCAGCGTATCTCCCAAAAAAACTATCGTAACTTAACCTCAGCAGGGTTATGGCTCGAGCAAGACGGCTCACCCTTGAATGCGTCCTGACCCCCCCTGGGTTTTCACACCACCAGATTATCGTACTAATGACAGTAGGGTTAGAACACAAATTTTGGCAAAGGATTAATAAAAGTGGAACCCTCAATTAAAATTGAAAGTATGCCAATTTAAAATTCAAACTCATTTTTTTAAAAGAAGTGCATTGATTTGTAAAAAAAATAAAATTCATTACAAGAACAATTGAACAGTTGTAGATTGGAGTCGTTGGATGTTTTTTTCAAGCATGATTGTAGATTTCGGCCCCGATGGACACACTCTTGTTCAGACAACAATATATCAACTAAATTGATCTCGATCAAATGTTGTGCAGTGTAGTTCAACGAAATCTTTCCAACAAAATGTGATTAGTAATAATCTACCCACAGATACCGAAGATGTCTCGGCATATTATCACTGACGATGATTGATAATTCGATGTAATTAAGCGAAGACTTATTTGAATGAGTCGGATAGATTCGATTTCCACTGTAATTAATTATTCTCGAATTCTGAATAGTTGATATTCCGCTTCTCGCTGATATTGATGCTTTCCAGGAATGCCGCGATGATGATATTTCACGTTCGTAAAGTAAAGGAAGTTTTTTCGTTCGAGTTTCAAAACGAATGAATGTAATTGGTTCATCGTTCATAGCGGCCATTTTCGCTTACTTCAAATAGTTGGGGAGCCGACGATGCTAAATCGGGATTCACTCGAGCGTCGAGGAGACCTGGTGGATTCTGAAATCAGATGGTAGAAAGAAAAAAAAGTTTTATGATGTATGCACTTTTAGCAGCGGGGAAAGCGTCTGCGGGTTCTCAAAAATGTTAAAAAAAAATTGTCAGGTATACGCACTCGCGCGTTTCAGATTAAGATACTGTATATACTGTACTTGTGTATGATAATAAATTCATGTTAATCTGACAGTTTGCGTGGTGGGGCTGGCCGTATGGAAGTGAAAATGGTTCACAAAAAGGTTTCTTCAACCGTGTCAGATTTTTAGAGGATATGTTGATTGGACCCAAAAGAAGCTACTTTTCAAGAGACTGACAATTCAGACGTAAAGCAAGGTCACAGTGATCCTTTGAAAATGCAAAAAAATAGTTACTTGCACATACTCGAGCGTGTCAGATTTTCATACAGATGGTTAATTTAGGTGTTGCAGATAAGTTGACCTATTACTCTGACACTAATCAGAGGGAGTTTTCTCTGACAGTTTGAAGATGATAAAAAGGCATTTTTTTGGATTATCCCCCTTTCTGTAGCTCTAATCGTTTCCGTATTCATTATGAAAGTTGTATGTAATAAAAATTTTCCCAACTTTTGCCTGAAGCTATTTTACATACTCCTAATCTTTTTCGAGTTAGAGTGCGATAAGGGCGAGGAGCTTAGCCACACATGCGAAAGTCCAAGGTCAATCTAAAAACCCAGTCTAATGTCATTGATCGCCACATATTTCAAAAACGTTTGAACGTAGAAAAAATTGCTTCGAACAAAATTTGTAGAAAATGTTATGTTCTACAACTTTTATAATGAATTAGAAAACGATTTGAAGCCCAGGAGAGGAGATAATTTAAAAAAAAACTGATTTTTGTAACCTTTATGGACAATCTTTATTGTTTCGCCTTGCTTAAACTGTCAGATTATATTTTTTTCGTTATTCTTGAATCATTAGAGTCAAAATAAGAAAACAGAGCCACTGGGCTAGAGAATGTACATATGATGTTTTTTTTTGCATGTTTGGCGCCCTCTCATACATTTTCGTCACGTTTAAATTGTCAGATTAAGAGAATGTGTACTTTTCAACATGTAATTAACCACATATGTACATCTTTATGTGACACGATCGAGTATGTACAATGTTTTTTTTTTAATATTCTGATAGGCTGTCTTAGACAATTTCCCCTAAATATACAGGTCTAATTTTTGGTAGAGGTACTCTACAGGGTATCTCCCCTTATATTAAACTGATACGTTCATGTAAATCCCTAATTTCCCTCTTGGGCTCCCCAACTAAAAAGAAGAATGTCCACTTCGAACGGTGACTTTCGAACAAACAAAAAATTCGATGATTTTTTAGAACTGTGCGTTCGTGTGTTCATCAGGCCATCACACACCTTTCAACTCCGTAGAATTTCTCCATGCAACAAGTTCCACCAAAATTCCCTAAGCCTTCAATAACCACTCAAACCAATCAAACACTATTTTTCTTCAGATTCAATTAGGTCCTGCATAAATCACCACGATGATTATTTCCTGCCATTCCTACAGTCTCCGAAACCTCTCCGAGGCACTTTATATGCATCCAAAAATTCCGACCATAGAGCAACTTTTGCCGGGATTAAACTTTGAGTAATCCAGGGTGCGAATTAAAATAATCCCCAATTTACAATGGACCTCTGCACTGCAGTTAAAGTTGAGTGTGTTTAATAAAGATTTATGAACTAGGGCCACTATAAGTTGGTTGGAAATGAAACTTGTTTCGAGTTGCTCTTTACTATGGATGGAGGAACTCGGCTAAGTAGATAGAAATAAGTTCGAGTTTTTCCCGGAAATTTTCACTGTAAATTCGAAGTGTTATTCGAAAGTTTGAAATGAGTTTCTATTGGTAAATTGGACGAGGATAGTGCGATTTGTTACACTGATAAATTTATCGCGTCGTAACAGTTTTATTCGTTCGGGAAATTGGCCCTTGATAACAATAAAAAAGCGGAGATTATTTTCACACGTTGGGTTATTGCATCAGACTAATTGGAAGTTATACAGGGCGTCCAAATGAAATGATTGTATGGGAAATTACGATAAAACTATACTTCATTCACTTTTATTTTAGCAGTCGGTTGGCCATGGAAATTTGACACATTTTACTCTGTATAGTTCGAAAATGTGAAGCTTGTCAAAACATTTTTGGGTTTTAAATCAACGCTATGTTGCCCGTTCTACGTAAAAGTTTCTGTTATTACGTATTTTATCACAATGTCGAATCTCTTCGGAAAATATGTGACGAACATAATTGAAGTTTATACAAACTGATTGAAGTCATACCAAATCCAGTTATTTGCATGGAAAATACAAGAGATCAGTATAATATCATAATATGCACTAGCTTGAGGAGAGTTTATGTTCGTTATCTTCTTTGGCTTACATCATTTGTAGTTTTCGAAAATATTAACTCGAAGATGAAATGCATATGATGCAGTGGTTGGGAATGGGTATCTCCCGAAGGAATTAACAGATAATTACAAGAATGTTAAATTCTTCAACAAAAATCATCTTGCATCAATATAAGTAGAAGGAATTGAAGGAAGTTTCAAGTTAAAATGAACTTCACCTTTGAACAAAAATTTCACATGAATAAACAAGTAACAGGGCAACAATCACTTTCGGCATTTTCGTAATAAAAAATTGATAATAGTTGTGGCAACGGCGTTATGACATTAACGACATTACATGAGTGCCAACCTTACTTCGTTCTAGTTACAAAAACTTGAGAAAATTATTTCATGGCCAACCGACTGCTAAAATAAATTTGAATGAAGTATAGTTGCTTTTATTGGAAGGGATGACATACTTGAGCAGTTATCCATTTACGCTCAAACATTGAAATCAATGCCTCCGGGGGTGTTATCCTGGAGTGGAATAGATTTTTGTGGTTGTAACATAGGTTTTCATCTCCAGTCAATAATGTTACTACTACTTAACCTACTCTTCCTCAGTTTCTTTATTGAACCAGTTGAATCAGCGTATATCTAGTCGAACCAAGATTGTGAATGTGCTTGAAGAACTCAAATTAAATCCTAGACTCCTAAATCAACAACTGAAAACTGATTAATGATCAAAAAGAACCCTTGGCAACAAACGGAATACCCAACTGAGCATATTAATCAAATTTTACCTTTCTCGGCATCTCAAATACGGATCATCCACGAGGGTGATATACAATGTTGCCAACAATTATAAAGGGACTAAATTCAAATCGTCTGGACGACCCTTTAGGCAGTTAGGATAATGGAGTACTGACCTTATTGAAAACTCGATTAGCGGAAATTTACCTGTTAAGGGGTGTGAACCCTAATAGGAATAATGACACTTTGGCGGGTGTATGAAGGTTCTATTTGATTTCTTTAGGGTCATTTTGATGGAAATACCCGGGCTGAGTGTCGAAATGATATACATATAGGACAGGGTGTTGATGAAGAACTGCAAAACGTTTCAAGTCAAAATTATTCAGACGAATATTGGGTTTATTTCGATTGAAGCTTTTTGGATTAGAGCAACGGACATTTTTAAGATCTTATCAGGAATTTAAGAACCATAATAGAGTTGCAAACAGGGGCTTTGATCCGTTATGATTTTCGAGGAGGTTCTAGCAATCAAATAGTAAAGCTGGAATTTATCAGAAAAATTAAGATGCACCTAATATCAGTGAACTACAAGAGAATCTTAGATCTGTGATAATCCTAGTGGGAGTTGAAGAAATTGCCTTGAAATTTATTTATTGGCCTTACCTCATTTGTTCTAGTACACTCCCAACAAACACAATATACAGCAACTGTAGAGATTGCATAACAAGTGCCATCCGAATGCAGCACAGAAAATGCTGTACTGAAATTGCACAGTACAATTGCACAGTACAATTGATAATTCTGCACTTTGAAACTGCAGTATTTGATATACAGTTACTGCACAATTTCTGTATTGATAATACTGCATTATGAATATGAAGCTTTTAATATACCTATAGAGTCATTCTGGGTAACTGAGCGCAGTGGGTAAGTGTGCGCAGTGCGTATATCTCGACTATGCAATGTATGAAAGAGGGGTTCATTTGGGTGAAGCAAGGGCGCAAAATCGCCATATTAGTTTTTCGAAGGAGTGCGCCGTCCCACGTTTCTTTAACTTTTTATTTGCAATCAATCAAATTCACTAGTTTTCTTGTTAATTTTCAGCATCTCTGCAAATTCTGCCAGGTCCAAGTTCCGAGTCTCTCAGTGTTAAACAATATTTTATTCCATCATGGGCATATTAATCTAAATATATAATAAAAAATTTTAGGTTCTCTTAGCTGTTCAACTCTATAAAAACGTCAATTCAAATTTTGGCTTACTGGGGAAAGTGTGCGCGGGTAAGTGTGCGCATAGATTCATATATGGGCATTAGTTCAGTGAGGAATAAATTATGACTTTGTTGATTTTCTTTGTTAAGACTCGATCAATATTGTCCTATTTGTTCAGAAAAATATGAAGAGCCACCAACAGGGGAATGTATCAAGTGTTGTCTTCACCAAGAATTGTGGCACGAACAATAATGCACTGCTTGTAAGAAGGCGCTTCTGTTTTGACAATAAACAGCATTTCTCTAATATTGTAACATTTTGATGAGATTATTTTGTAATTTGTTTTGATTGTGTGGTTCACTAAGCACTGCGTTCACTTACCCCGTGAGGGTGCGCACACTTACCCGCAATACGGGGCATGTGAACGAACTCCGACTTTCTCTATTAAATTCTTTTTTGCGGAAAGAAAACGTCTTCGTTTGTTTGCTTTTTGATGTTTTCTTATAGATAAGAAAATTCTATATCTATCTATCTTATGAATATGTTTTAATTCTCCTAGCTTCAACATTTGAAACAGGGTAGGGCTTGAAAGGCAAAAGTGCGCACAGTTGCCCCGAATGACTCTAATGATTGCACAGTTTATTCTGCATTAAAAAAGGGAGTATTTGATATACAGTTACTGTACACTTTCTGTATTGATAATTCTGCATCAAAAAAGGAGTACCTAATTGATATACATTTGCTGTACAGTACTAGTATGAATTATTCTATATACATATTATATTCGATGATTAAGTTTTGTTTGATTGAATCAATTTTTATTGGACTTGCCTACTAACCGAAAATAATAGAACCTACAGTCCCTGGCCATATTATTAGACGCATTGATTCGATGCAAAATCTCAATATTGAATTATTAAATTGAATGTATATGTTACATATACTTCATCTGTAAATGGATTCCACATAAAATATATCATATTCAATAAAAAATATTAATTTATTGATGATTAAATATGAAATTCTAATATTTTGCTGAGCCACCCTGTGTAGCTATGAGAGCTTCATACTATCAATGCAGAAATGTTCGGTTTGCTGCATTCGAAGATAATGATTTCATATGTGGATTATCGAAATAACGTCCGAACCTGCAGAATGCAAGACGTCCACTGCAAGACATAGTACTGATTCATACTTAAGTACTAATACTACAACATCAAAAATAAATGCCAAAAAGAACAATTTAATGAGAGTCGTAGATAAAACTGACATTCTGTGGAAATGAAATTCAAATATTCTGCTTTTTCTTCGGGCAATACCATTAAATATAAAAAAAATCCTCAGTGCGTCTAATAAACTGGCCAGGGACTGTAGACTAATAATTCGAAGGAATTTCTGAGACTCAAACATATACTTTCTCTGAGAAGTTGAAAGGATTTGAAAATTCGACTATGATATATAAGGTTGAAGAGAAAGAGAAGTAGATATAATTCAATAATTGAAGACTGCTGTCGTTACCAAAATATGGGTTATATTAATTAAAATTAAAAATTTATGATTTGCAGAATCGACTTTCTGGATATACAGGTAACTTCAGTATAAACAGAATATGGGCTCATAATTTCAAGTTTCGATTATAGTTACTGCACAATGAATACTGCATAAAAGGTGTAGCTTGCCGTACAGTACTTGCACAGTGACTGCTTCATTTAATGTGCAGCTCGCTGTACAGTTCTTGCACAGTGGCTGCTGCATTTTAAGTGAATCTTGCTGTACAGTCCTTGCACAGTGACTACTTGATTTAAGATACAGCTTGCTGTACAGTTTTTGCACATGACTGCTGCATTCGAAGTGCAGCTTGCTGTAACATTTTGCACATGCATAACTGCTGCATTTGAAGTATAGCTTGCTGTACAGTGATTACAATATTATCGCTGTATTTGCCGTTCAACAACTCTGTACTGTGGCTGCATGACAAATGTAGTTTGTAGTTGCATTGTAGTCGCTGCATTCAAGTGCTGCGACGCTGTACATACAGTTTTTTTATAGTAGCTGGATTTCAGCGTGCTTAGTTATTAACATTCTGATAATGATTTCTCAACTTACCTTTTAACATCCAGATACTGTAGCTAGAGCTGATAATTTAAGACTAGAGGGTGCAGCGCACAATAGAGCGTCAAATCATTACTTTCAGATTCTCTGACCAACACGTCAAATCTTGGAGAATTTTATTGGTTCCAGTCATTAAGAAAAAAAGATTGTATTCTTCATTTTCCTTAGCTACAAAGATATTTTAATCCTGGATAACTTGGCAGAGATCTTCAACACAAGAAGCTTTCAAATTCCGGAATATATGATGCAGAAGACAGTGCAGTGCTTCGATAACCTAGGTGGAATATAAATATGTGCATTGCTCAATTAACCTGATCGATATCCCATGCGCCAACCCATACTGGAAAAATATTGGAAGCTATCATTTTGCCCCGAAATTTATTTGGTCGTTATCGTCGGCAGGCTGATGAAAATCACGCCGAATGAACAACGTTCAAAAAATGGTGTTATCTGGGATGGAGTGCCCGGAAACGTGATTTAAATTCTCGATTCGTTTACTGTAAATGCCATTTGATCGTTAAGTATCGACGAGGCCGTTACCATCGGACGAAATTATCGAAAACGATGAATGTAGACATTGTAGGCGCAATAATGACGTTTCGACATGCAGAAATGCAATTTCGTGTTTGTATAATTTCATATTACGAAACGAGTCATGGACGGACGCTTTCATTGGATTAATTCTGCGAGCTTTACTACATGTAAATACCTCGTGTCACCCAGTCTCGATGAATTTTCGAAAACATGATATTATAAAACATTCTGATAATGTAGGTATAAGAAGGTTTGGACAAAAAACACTGTAAACCTTACAAAACTCTGATGTATGACTTTCACCATAATTTATTTCGAGTCTTCATCAATAGCTAACAATTAGCTGAGCGATAACTTCATTGCTTCATCCCGTTACCAGGAATAAATCTACAAAAAGACTCAAAAACAGAATTATCTGAGCGATCAAACTTAAAATTTCATTTGGACTACTTGCGACTGTGTGCCCTTCTGTGACTGAAAAGACCCAACCGTGAATCATAGATTCTTCCACACTCTGGGCACCAACCAGATCTGGCCGCCGGTGTATTCTTCTCGAGTCTCCATTATAACTGTGGACCAAAAGCCTCCACTGTGATCTGGGTTGTTCCCAGTTATGATTGTATTTAACTGATTTTAGCGACTCCATCTGAGTCGAGCCCTCGTTACTTGAGTCTCGATTGTCGTACAACTCGCGCGCTGCAACACTTCTGCATTTGAAACTTTGTGGAACCATCTGATGTTCAATATTTCTCTTAAATAACGTTGTTGCGTTTGTTCAAGCTGTTTAATATGGCATGTAGAGCGTCGAGCATTCGCTTCCGTAAAGAAGCGTTGGGAGGACCACGCTTGTAAACAGCTGTCTTGATCTGCAGATTAAGGTCGTTATTTTGAAACACTCTGTCCTTTAGCTTAGAGAATGCCCGTGATGCCGAATTGATACGGTTGTGTATTTCCGTGTCTAGTTTAGCCCTAGTAATTATGAAGCTTCCCAAGTATTTAAACTGCTGGACCTGTTCTAGAGTTTCATTCTCCAGGCTGATATCTGTTTGAAGACTTTCTGTCGGACTCACCAGGATTTTGGTTCTGTCGTATTAATAGTCAGATCTCAAGTATAGATAATGTCTTAAGTAGCGTCTTGAGACATCAATCTGATTAATAAATTTGACTTGAGACTCTGTCAAGATGACGTCTCAATCCGCGATCTCACTTGAGTAGGTGCTTATTAATAAATGTGACTCAAGTACTCGAATGATCTCAAGATAGGTTTTGGGAACGTCAAATTTAGAGTATGGTCGAACCCTGACTCAAGATGATCTCGAAATGAAGGTTGGGTTGATTTGCTTTGTGAACTGACAAGAAGCATGCACGACTCCAGGATCTTTCAAATGTCCAGAGTTCACATGAGCTACACTCTGTGACAATATCTCCTATAGCTTCCTGAACGCAGTTTCACGCCATCTCGTTGACTCACCTAACTCCAAAGATGGAAACTTCGCTTCCCCCTCAAGTTTTAAGTATTGAGGATACTCTGGTCCTGTAGGTCTTCTGTAGACCTCATGCTATAGGACGGAAGCTGCAGTCAGATGTTACGTCCAGGGTTCCGCTGTTTGTAAAGCTACAGTGTCCTTCTGTGATGGCACAGATTACATAAAGAAGTTTCTGTAATCTGTGCTACTTCCGCGGTCTGGTCGAAAAACAATCTCTTGATCAACATCCCTTTTACCTAATTTCGCGAGTGGATTTATACCCCAAGATCCCATCTGGACCACATACATCGGCGGCTGATCCAATATGTGACATATTTCGTTCGTTCGAGATAAAAAAAAACCTGCTTAGTTACACTTTATTGTGAGCCACAGTATTGAAGAATATCAAGCAGAAATAAAAATACTGATTTCTCTTTTCCTTTTGCAGTCTGAAGTATATCTCAAGACTATTACTCAAGACATTCATAAGTTCAGTTTCAAGTCTCGTTTCTTGAGATAGTATCAAACTGATAATTACTTGATATGAGTTTATTAATGAGCCGTCATCTTGAGATGCTGTCACTATCTTGAGAAAGTATCAACTGAGATAGGTCTTGAGACCCGTTTTGAGATCTGACTATTAATACGGGCCTAAGGCCTCAAACTTCGTATATATTTTTATAGGTGTCCAACATTATTTGTAGATCCTCTAAGCTGCTAGCGATAAGTGCGCAGTCGTCTGCATATTGAAGTTTCGGTATAAACTTTATACGGGTTTTTGCTCTGAGGCGCTTAAGATTAAATGAGGTTTTCACTAAAGGTGGACACAGATTAGGTAGGTACTCATCTGACATGACGTGGGTAAATCACCTTTATACTTCATGAAATTTCATTATCTAATTCAAGTAGCCTTCAAAAATTTATCTTCGAGTAAGCTATGCAATTTGGAACGTGGATGTTCTGTGTCTTAACCTTAACGCGGCTCTGGAAAAGAAGCACTAGTGCTCAGTTGGCATCTCTGTATGGCGATGAAAACATAGTTGAACAAAGCTGGAAAAATGAGCACACCTTTTCCGTAATTACAAATAAGCAGAAACTATAGTAGTACATCTATTAATCAGTATAATAAAAAATAATTTTTTACCTTTAAAACAACATCAGGAAATCAACTAAGAAAAACGCTCAACTATATTTTCAAGTCAAGACGCTACAATCTACTCTACACCCAATTTGAATTCCTCCAACGGAAATCCCTCTCTCCTGATCTAGGTATTGAGATGAAGCCGTTTCTCTATAAAGGGGATTTATTATTTATTTTATTTCCGTAAGGAGGGTCGTTTATGGTGTGCATGACCCATTTTCATTCGAGATTTGGTAGCTCACGATTTTGTTTCGTCCTTAGTACTCCTTCCCGCTTTCATTCAGAATTTATTTCTCCCCTTTTTATGCCCCGGATCCCGATTTAAAATTCCGTTAACCCAAAAAAACAGGGAATTTTCGTCAATCGCGCGCGGACAAAGGACGTGTTTCCGTTTTTTTCATTCTTCACGGAATGATATTAGGAGGGAGGCCTCTTAATCTACCAGGTCGCGAAGAATTCTTTTATGTTGAAAAAAATTGAGATCGTAATATTTCAACTTCTTTCAGAGCGTTGTACGACGGTGTACGGTTATGAAAGGTTCAACTGAACGTCGTTAAAACCGTTCATCTCCGAGATTTCGAGAATTTCAGGTAAATAATTTATAATTTCATTTCATCTAGGTCAGTTAGAATCGAATACATTTTTCTGTGGAACCTGGCAATAATTTGGGAGGAATTTTCAGGCACATATTTTGATTATTTGTACTTGAGTTATTCAATTCTTCTTCTTGAAGTGCCTGCTCCTAGTGAAGGTTGGCGACCATCATCTGATACTCTGATCTCTCTCCCGAGCCTTATGAATTGGAGTTGCTGCGTCTCATAAACTGAAACAGATTTCGCAAACAGAAAAACTTTCGATTTTACCCTCGACTATCAGCTGAATAAAAGCAAATTTCTCATTTATAAAGGTGTGACTAAAATAAGATGCTTTCCTCCTTCTGATTGGGTTCAATAGTCCTATCTCCTCAGCAGTAGATATTTTCAATTTTTTTTATACATGGTTATCCTTTGACTTTGACATATATTCCGACAAGACAGCTGTTTACCAAGCAGTGGTCCTCCTAACGCTCCTTCACGGAAACGAAGCTGGACGCCCTACAAACGACATATTAATCAGCTTGAACAAATGCAATAGCCTCCATACCAACAGCAACGCTAGAATACAACATAATGGCTCCACAACCGACCATTTCTTAACAAACTCTGGAATAAAACAAGGATGCGTGTTAGCTCCTTTACTGTCCAATATTTTCGCCATAGCTGTCTCCATAATTGCTGAAAATAGTATGCCTGTAAGAGGTGTAGCAGCTCAGAGGATCTACAGATTATGTTGGACCCTTATATAAACATATATACGAAGCTTTAGGCCTCAGACTCAATATCGACAAAACCAAAATCCTGGTCCGTCAGAAAGCCTTCAAACAGATATCAGCCTGGAGAATGAAACTCTAGAACAGGTCGAGCAGTTCAAATACTTGGGAAGCTTCATAAATACTAGGGCTAGCCTAGACACGGAAATACACAACATCAATTCGGCATCACGGGCATACTGGAAGCTAAAGGACAGAGTGTTTCGAAATCACGACCTCAATCTGAATACTAAGACAGCTGTGTACAAAGCAGTGGTCCTCCCAACATCTCTTTACGGAAACGAAAGCTGGACGCCCTACAGGCGACATGTTAAACAGCTTGAACAAACGCAACAACGTCCTCTAAGACAAATAATGCACATCAGATGGTTTCACAAAGTTTCGAATGCAGAAGTCTTGCAACGCGCGAGTTGTATAACAATCGAGACTCAAGCAACGAGGGCCCGACTTAGATGGAGCGGCCACATTCTGAGGATGTAAGACACAAGACTCCCCAAAATAGCCCTGTATGTCTAATTCACAGAGGGAGCTCGGAAACCAGAGGGCCAGTATAAGCGGTTTGAGGATATACTGCATCCATCCCTAAAATCAGATAATGCCACTCATAACTGAGAACAACTAGCGTTAAGACAGACAACAGTGGAGGTCTTTGGTTCACAATACAGCGGCGGCCAGATCTGGTTGGTGACTATCCATGCCCGGAGTGTGGAAGGATCTGTAGGTCACGGTTGGGTCTCTTCAGTCACAGAAGGGCACAGGGTCGCAAGTAGCCCCAAGAAATTATAAATTTAATCACAACGCTAGTTTTGTTTTTGAGCCTTCTTGTAGCAATGAATGAAAATGAACATATATTCTGACAGTAGATTTTTGAAATCAAGACGACCGCTTGTTCTTTCTATTTTGTCCAATTTAGCATATATGAAGTTTTTCCAAGCTCCAATATAAGTATTAAAATTATCAAATAAATATTATAAAATATTGATAACTTAAGTTTGCTACTCAAAGTAACACTTGGTTGCCAAGTTCGGTCTTTCCCTATTCTTTTTCGATAGAACCATAAACAGTTTGCGCTCTTCATATCCCTGTTAGCATTAACACAGCATTAATCTAATTCGGTGGAAATTGTGAACCATATTTTTGTTTTCAACTTTCCCCACAAAATTCCACTCTGAACGAAGGTGAAAAGAGCCCTCTAGGCGAAGATATACGTGAAAATGCGTGTTTCGTTTAAAAATAACACAATTTGGTCCAGATTAATTCGATTCCCAGCACAGCCCCTTTGAAAATTATGGCCTCTGGCTAGTCCCTTGGGGGCCTCGACAATCCCACTGTCACTTCAATACCACAGCACTAAATCAAAGCGATCCAGTCTTCCGCAGATCGTAAATAAACACTTAAACGGCTTTTCTTGCTGCCTCATTTGATTTAGCGGAGCGAAAAAACAAATTAGATACATGATGCTCCGGAAGTTCAAACAGCAGAAAAGGCTACAAATAATGAGGGTGTTGAACAAAGGAGCTACTCTTTCTGGTTATGACTAAACTTACTGAAATATGCTGGTGGCATTCTATTAAGAGTTGAGGGTTTTATCTCTTAATGAGGATAAAATAAACGGGACAACATGAAAAACTTCGTTGTGATAATTCATTTGTACAGATACAAAATGGAGTGGTACTTATTGTTCCTGAGTACCATTGGGGGATGAATAAACCATTGCCACACACTGGTGTTACCTCAGTTATTAATGAATTTGTCTTTTTTCCGAAGTGTTTGTCCACTGTGATACATGGGGGTAAAACTTTTTAATCAATCTATAGATAACAATCAAATAGAATGATAGAACATTCGTGCACCCACCTGTTGAAACCGAGCGTGATCGTTAAAAAATGTCAGAACGAACGCTCAAAACTCACCGTATACAAACGGTAGTCGTTTGTCTCGGCGTAAGGCATATTAAGAGGTTACATTGTTCCCCAGGGTCTGCGAAAATTTATAGTCACACCGGTGATACAATTAAAACAAAAATCTTAAACGCGTTATCTCAGCTCGAGCCATAAAATTTGCATGGCAAGTGTATTTATTTCGAAGTGAGTAAATTTCACGGTATCATCCTGAATTTTTGCGGGAGACGTTATTTTATTGACTCAGTTTTTCTCAGAAAGGAGTCTCGATGTTTGTGACGGGAAGAATGAACGAGAAGAAGAGAAGGA
Source organism: Coccinella septempunctata (assembly GCF_907165205.1). Classification (NCBI taxonomy): domain Eukaryota; kingdom Metazoa; phylum Arthropoda; class Insecta; order Coleoptera; family Coccinellidae; genus Coccinella; species Coccinella septempunctata. The sequence goes on from NC_058196.1 coordinate 24,107,338, forward strand.
CGGTACCTAGTCCTTGCTTGGCGTAACTGAATGTGAAGGTATAGATTTGAAAATTCAAATTCTTTCTCTCTATTTATTTCTCTGGTAAACAGAAAGAACTCAAATAAGAAAATCACATATTTTCAAATATCTTGTTGCTTGAAGAAATCTGCAGATGTTTTGTCAACGACAAATATAAGTTTTCAACTTGATCAGAACCAAATTCTTGGAAATATAGTAAAAACAAATTACTACGAACCATGCAACGTTGTGTGAGTTTAATACCTGGTTGGATGAACACACTAGTTATGAATTTGCACAAACACGTAAATCCAGTTTTTATTCCTGGAATTAAAATAAAGAATCTTTCGAAATGAATTTATTCGTTCCATTTCATTTTTGTAGTACTTTTCTTCAACTTTCCCTTTATTATTGTGTACTACTGAAAATTTTCGTTCCATTTTTGAACCACTTTCTGGCATACCTACTATTCAGCTCATAGTCATATGCAGGTGGCAATCTAATGAAGCTTTCTGATGCAGATCGGTAAAAGCATCTCGTTTCTTCATAACTGTGTTGTTTTATTTTTCACCCTAAATTGTTGAAACACTGCTTCATATTGCTCTCTTTCAAACCTACAAAGGGAGCATATTCAACCTTTTCGTTCATCGGCTTCTTCATTCTCTTCTATATCAGACAATTTCCTGGCAGCCATAGGAGAGGGTCATCTTGTTGTCACTAGCCAATTGCTGTATCAGCAGAGAACCCTGGCTGTGTGATTCTAGGATCCTCAGTGTGGCCTGGTTGTCCAAAGTGACAGCCAGTGTTAGCACTATATCGGAGAGCTTTGCCAAGAGGTTTAATTCAAACCTCTTATAAACCGCTTATACTGGCCTCCTGGTTTCCGAGCTCCCTGTGTGAATTCGCCATACAGAGCTATTTTGAGAAGTCTTGTGTCGCATCCTCAGAATGAGGCGGCTTCATCTTGAGTCTCAATTGTTATACAACTCACGCGCTGCAAGAATTCTGCATTTGAAACTTCGTGGAAACATCTGATGTGCATTATTTGTCTTAGATGACGTTGTTGCGTTTGTTCAAGCTGTTTATTATATCGCCTGTAGGGCGTCCAGCTTTCGCTTCCGTAAAGAAGCGTTGGGAGGACGACCACTTTGTAAACAGCTGTCTGGGTTTTCAGTTTGAGGTCGTGATTTTGAAACACTCTGTCCTTAAGCTTCCAGAATGCCCGTTATGCCGAATTGATACGGTTGTGTATTTCCCTAGTATTTATGGAAGCTTCCCAAGTATTTGAACTGCTTGACCTATTCTAGGTTTCATCCTTCAGGCTGATATCTGTTTGAAGGCTTTCTGGCGGACTTACTAGGATTTTTGGTTTTATCAATATCGATAACATAAACGGGAGTAGGAAATCTTAAAAAAGTCAAAACATTTAAACGCAACTGTAAACCGGTTTCAGGATCATTGTCCCTCGTCAGTACAGTGTAGCGCTGAATATTCCAAACGGAGGTTGGAGTCTACCGAATGTGGGTCCATAACATTGAAAACCATAGAAAAGTCTGGAAGAGGCCTATATCCAACATTGGATGTCGAATGGCTGAGGAGAGAAAGAGAGAGTGTCCATAAAAGAACAACTTGGCGATCCTGAAAGACCGTCCCCGCGTTCGGGCCAAACCCGACCCTGTCGAATTTTCGCAGGCGATCGATCTTACTGATACAACAACTTTTAATGCCGTTTTTGTGATATATCCCAGGATGCCGCGTCTCTCATCAGCAGGCCCTTCTTCCAGCGGAATCCAAGCAATCAACCATGTTACCGAATGAATGCGGTGATCACGGCGGAAAGTAGATTTCCTGAAAGGACACTGATGAACCGCGGATGTAACGGATAGCGGCTCTTTTCTGAGCTCCTTGAATTGGTTTAGGAAGTTCGGCCACGAAAAGTTAGCGTAACTTCATTTCCCACGTCCTGCACAGCGGGTGTGTGTGTGTGGACATGAAGACCCCTGATTAATTGCATTCAGCGCCGCCGCGAATGGCGGCCAAGTCCCCTAAGAAATTTCGCTGGATGCGTATCTATTTTGAGGGATCCAGGAAATTGTTCTTGCGAAGTTTATGTTCGATGCCTAGAGCAGAAAAGTTTGATGGAGGTAATAGGATTTTGGCTTCGAATGATGTACACTTTTGGTCCATTCAGCAATCGTTCAGCATGTTTCGGTACTGCACTGATTTTAATGGGTGGCCATTTATGTATTCGCTACAAATAACTCACCTTACCGTCAACCTGAACAAGACCCATGTCAGAGTTGTACACCTTGAAGGAAATATTCGCAGCGAAGAGCCTGAAAGACCCGCGTAGCATCTGCCCAATTGATGACAGTTGTCTCGCTAGCCAGTATAGGCCTCGATAAAAGCTCTCAGATTGTATTAGATGGGCGTCCCAAGGAACGGAGGTTTCTATGGCAGTTGTGTGTGTGTTAGGTAAAAATAGTCTGAGTCAATCTCACTGATGATTTTATCAGTCAATAACGGGATGAAACACATTTAGCCTAAGAGCTGTCACTATCTCAATGGCGCGGTAAGCCCTATCACCACTAACTCTGGAATCTTGCCTGAACGGGCATCTGGTAGGGTTATCATGGCCTATACGATCAAACTCATCCAGCTGAAAAGAGGTAAGATTATCAGCGATATTTGTTGATCAGAGTGCTTTAATCGAACGATGGTGTCTAGAAAACGATCTTTCAATTAGTCCTGGATGAGGTGGTTTGCTTCACCAGAAGGAGAGTGCCTTACCTCATCAGTCTTCTGTGTTGGTTCGGGCTTGAGCTCTACATGTGCAAGTTGAATAGTTTGGTGTGATATTGAGCTGCAGAATGCTGGAATAAACGAATTGATGCCTTAATGCCGTTATTTTCTGGAATACTCAACGAGTGATGGACCATAAATGAATCTTCGAAAATCATATTATGCACTGGTTGTGTAATGTGGTGGTGGGGCTCCTCCTAACCTTTACTTATTTGGTGTGGTGGACTTCTATGGAGAAGATCTTCTTAAGCAGAAGCCAGAGAAAAGCCTGTCTGAGTATTACTACAAGCGCTTTCCAAACCCCAGGGTGTCAGACATCTCTGGATAGCACCTATGGTTGAGCAGGTGGTGGTCAAGTCGTAGACCAACTCGTTGGTCTGGGAAGTTCTCAAAGTTTTCGAAAGACGTTTCGAAGTGGCAAATGTGGTCTACTGAGTTCATAAGATCTGGAAGTTCTATCCAGTACTACTGACCATCACAGAGATTCTTCGGTCTAGAAGAGAATAGACAAACCATTTACTGTATTTAGTTGGGTGGATACATTGCAAGGGCCTTTTACTTGGAGTTTCCAACTAATCTTTATAGGAAAAATAGCAAACTTACCATGGTGGCTTCTAGTGAAAGACAGAATTCCCTGTTACCTAGGGTGTTAGCGATAACTATTCAAGGTCAAAATCCCAGTTCACAAATTCATTCAATATCTCTAAATATTTGTCAGTAATGTACAATAATAACAACGATTTACAGAAATATAATCTAGTTTCAGTCAAATAAAAGTACAGTTCAATAGATGGAAATAGCGAACAATATCCTATATGCAGTTGAAAGATTCTCTCAGTATCATATGCAGATGACAGTCAGAAGTGTTTTTTACTAAGTAAATCTAACAGGAAGAAAAGGGAATACTACCTGGACCGCAAACCAGATTTCTCCAATTAGTATGCCAGCCAGAACCAAGACTTTCACTTAACACAGGAACGGAACTCAGCCTAAAAATTAGAGGTTTATAAGTAAAAAGAAAAGACCCAACGGTAAGATGCCGTTCTCAGCTTTGTTTTCGTCTATCCAGCGGCTTTCGCACCGTAAATCAGACTACTGCTAAGAGGAGAAGGACAAGACGAGGTTGGTTTAACCTGAGGTTGAGAGTTAACATGTACGGGGTGGGTGACATACCTTCACATCCACCACACTGACGAAATCTATTTGAGTTCTTCAAGAAAATTCTTATGTCGGTTGCACTAGTAGGTACTAGAAGTGAATCGCTTTCGAACTCCCATTTTCCAACGCTATTCGCAACACCATGTGTGAAAGGCAAAATCTACAGGCGTCAAGAGAGTGACGTAAGAATCAAGGAGTCAACTAAGAATAACAAATGTATAGTTACTATAGAATTGCACAAGAATTAATCAAAAACGGATACATAATAAAGTAAAAAATGAATAACAAGTACCTAATACAGAGAGAGAACTAATACATAATCAATAATATACATGAATAACATTCTTTTATATTCCACCTTGACAAAGAGGAAAAGGAATGTCTCCCATGTGTGGTCAGTGACTACTTGACAGAAGCGACAGGTATAATCAGGAGCCTTCGCCATGTTCCACGGGTAATAATGCAGGACTTTGTTTCGTCCTTATGTCTGAATAAATTCTTAGTTCTAATTTACTTATTGTGAGAAGCATTTCGGTCCAGGACGTCGACTAGGAGAGTTCCTATCTTCATCATGCGTATACGTCAATGGTTGATCCCACAGTTATAATTTATTGATTGATATAGTAGTGTACGATACAAAATTCAATTACAACTTCCCTACCCAAGAAGATACACATCGCACATCGCCGTAATTTCCTGTGGAAAGACGACTCATCGTCCATATTAAAAGCAATGAGAATTCTATTATTTTCAATCGACCTATTCGCTCTCCCAACGCCTCATTTCAGCTCCGATTATGTTCAGTCACCGAAACACAAATATTCGCAGAGTAATCGGTTAAAACAGAACCCCAACTTCAACGAATCGTTAGCACGGTCGTTGTTTCAGAACGAAGGTAATGGCTCGTAAACACCTCCCGAATTTTCCTGTTTAAACGCGGGGATTTAAATCAAACAGTCCGGGACGTTTGTCCTGGAATGCTGAAAAACAGGACTCTACAGCGGCAAGCGACGCGTGATAGAAAATCGGAAAAGAGGTGGCCGATTCAACTCCGCGTGTGCTGCGGCTTTGATGTCGAAAGCTTATTATGAGGAACGTTGCTGCGGCAAAGATCTTTTTGATGGGATCAAGCTGTTTTATTATTTCCCGAAATACTGTGCACACGATCATTTTCGCCAATTTTTGCCAGACAATATGCTGAAGAGTCTACAAGGTGTACGGATTCAATTTCAGAAGATTCAAAAAGTCGAAATTGAAAAAAAATTCTTTCAACCTATCTGTCTCTGTCATGATAATGTCAAAAATGTCGCAAAGATTACGAGGTTAATGTCTAGTGGTTCGCCAGATATTAGGGAAATATCCAGGAAGAGTGTCTTAAGAGGGTCAAGAGCCAGAATAAGTGGTGTAACCAGTCCGGCCCTGATCCTTCTAGAAAGTGCCAGCGCCTATATAAGCCCAGCGGAGGAGCAGGATAGGACACTACAGTTTACAGTGCAAGCGGCGAGTGGAAATAAATACGAGGATATATTGAGAAATTCTTAGCCTACTATAGAACCAAAAAAAAGTCAATGTATTTTATTTCTCAACATATTCTCCTCTTCATTGGATACATTTATTTCAGCGTACCGGCAACGTCTCTTGATCTTTCAAAAAAAAAATTTTCTTCTTGCTCTGCAAATCAGACCTCCACAGCTTTTATTACCTTCTCGTTGGAAGCAAATTTACGACCTTTTAAACTTTTTTTCAGTTGAGGAAAAAGATGATAGTCGGATGGAGCCAAATCTGGTGAATAAGTGGGGTGTTCTAGTAATTGTTCTAGTGATTTGAACCCTAAAGTCCCTAAATCACGAATTTTTTGCATGGCAACATGAGATTTGTGTGCAGGGACGTTGTCCTACAAAAACAAAACACCTTTGGATAGCTTTCTCTTCAATTTTTCCCGTACATTGGTCAGTGGTCGGGTAATAATCTCCGGTTATTGTTCTGCCCTTATTCAAAAAATCAATCATGATCCATTTCAATCCCAAAAAACTGAAGTAAGAACTTTTCCAGCAGATTTTCGGACAAGAAAGTTCTTAGGTCTTGGAGAACCAGAGTGTCGCCATTCCATCGATTGTTGCTTTGCTTTTGGATCGTAGAAATGTACCCAAGTTCTTCCCGATCGGTCATCATCTTCAATGGAAAATTCACCTCTTTTGAAGCTTGCAGTCCAATTTTTCACGGTCGCATACGAAGGACATTGATCACCAAGAGTATTAAGCATATCTTCGTAAATCTGCTCACCTCTTAACCCTTTTAAATACTGGTACTCAATGATGGCTCGATATTCCAATTTTTCGATTTTCAAAATTTCGGTGGACATCTTCTTTCTTTTAATTTATTGCGTAACTCTGGTTCACTTCTTCTGGACCTCAAACTTCACACTGACACTTTTAGTGAATTATTGTTCGTTGCTATGGTAACGCAATATCTTTTTTATGCATGGAACTGGTCTAGGCTAACTAGATATCAATACATCGTACAAGTGGTAATAAATAGCAAGGATAGTGGTATAGTTAGTTATTAGTGTTTGTATACGTCTAAGTAAATGATCTTAATGAGTCAGACGTTTCTATTAAGTGAAGAAAGCATTACCATTTTCAGGTAGCCCTCTCAAATGTTCAACATTTTCATAACCAGTACATCATTTCAATGAAATACGGGATGATTCTATAAAAGTTTGATGTGCGCTCCTGAGATTAGGCTGTGTTTGGTCAAAGATCATCAGACCACATCTCGACTACCCGTCCATTCCAGAAACCCGTTCCTCAAAAGAATCGAACAAACTCACAAAGTACAATTCAATGTTGGACAAATCATCCGCAACATTACCTCGAAGCCCTGACTGCGACGAACCGGAAGTAGGTGTCCCCTTTCTCCTCTCCAAATTTAATACTTAACTCCGAAGTTTGATTTTCCAGGAAATTGGATTTTTCATATATGTGTGCGATTGTTACCGTCGAAAAATATGATTCGATAAGTTTGAATCGGGTCCCTCGAAAATATATCTGATTACGTGAAGTTCTAACTGCGGATTAAAGTTGGAGTTGGGAATGAATATGAACTTTGGGGATGAAAGCTCGCAGGGGTATAAACTTCCAGGTTTGAAAAAAATGCAATGGGATTTGTTATATGGCAGATTATGTGAGGGGGGATTGGATATTTGTCATTGTGTTTCAATAAAGATGGTCAACTGGATGATGAGAATTAACTGGCCACAATTAAGAGTCATATTGAATATCAAAGAAAGAAAGGAGAAGAAAATATTATATTCTTTTGTGATTACCTCATAGAGGGGCGTCAACAGAGTAGAAGATATTCGTTTTTCTACTTAGGCCCAGTACTTTCACGTGCCAATAACTAAATTTATTCGATAGATAAGTCTTATTCTTAGGATAAGTAAAAATGCTGTCTTTTCACTTTCAGATAATGTTATACATCGAATAAATCTGTCATTGAAACTTGATAATAAGAGTTCATTTGTCATAGATCGAATGTCGGTACGTCATTATTGGTTGAATTTTTTAGCTTCTTGATGTATGGATATAATTTGTGTGATTTTCAAGAAATATTTGCTTTCTAGTTGGAATTATAACAATTTTTACAATGCGGTGTCTTATTTCACATTAATCAGTTAAAAGTAGTATACCGTGTTTTCATAGAATTGTTATTCGTCAAATAATTTCATCTGAAAGCACCGAAATAAGATATCCTTCAGATAGTAAATTATTTGACAGATACTTATTCACATTTAACATAGATAAACACTGACATTGAATAAAATTTATTCGAAGGTGAAAGTACCGGGCCTAAATGATACACAGAAACCATAGCTTCAATAATTAACGTTCGAATTCGGAGTATCTCTGAAATTCAAATTAGTCCGAATGTTTAATATAATAAAGCAAAGAATGCGTCACACATCCCTATTGTATATTTACTCAACAATGTGTACCGACGTTTGTTATGGCCGGCAATTCGTTTTGTAGACTAATGTCGACACCTGTCACTGATGAAACTTTTTTGGGTCCGCTTTCTGAATTTCCCACTTTATATCATCCAGAATTAATGAATGGAATGACAGAAAACATATTGGAGTTCCGGCAGGGGTCAGTCTAGATCCTCTAGTGGGTTTTGGAAGTTTTTTCTAGGATGAACTTGCGTAGTATACAGGGTGGTTGAACGCGATGACCTATTAGGCCTGCCGCAGACATGCAACTTTTCAGTTGCGCAACAGTTTGATTGCAAGCGGTTCGAGGGCGCACACAAAGGCAATCGCTGCAACTTTTTAGTTGCATGTGTGCGGGGCCCCATATAAATGCATTGTACTCACTTCTGCAACTAAACAGTTGCAAAACTGAAAAGTTGCATGTCTGCGGCAGGCCTTAGACTTTTATGGGGAAATTGTCATAATTTTGTGATATTCCAAAAAAAGTTACCTTTCTTTTTCACTGTTTCTTTCATAAGAATACCAATAACTCACAAACTACTGAGTTTTTAACGAAGGTATGTCATACTGTTGAGATTCTCAGCAAATCAGCTATGTAACATTTGAAAGATATACTTTGTGTACCATTTGGAATAGGACAGTAGAAAACGGAAGCCTAAAATTATTTCAGGGGGAAAATTATTCATTATTGTCGACTAATCCCACTTGCACAAATTCTAATAAGTTAGAAAAAGCGTCCATAGTGGTGAATCCCCCTGTATTACCATTGAGCAATTGCTTAACTAGCCTTAACCTTTCGCAGGTTTTCTTTTCAACAAAAAGACGGTGACAAACCAATAGCTATTTTGAATAACTGGTGATGGAGTTGAAACAAAATATGCTTCAAAACTACAAGAAAAATATTCGCATGTCAGTAGGTTCATTCGATAAAAAAAGAATAATAGGCTTTTGTTTGAAATTCGATATACAAAATTTTTTACGCTCGAAAAATAACGTTTATAAATTCAGGATATTTACACAAAATAACCATCTACGCTTTTATCTCTAAATATATCACCCATGCAGAATAATTTAGTTACACGTTTTGGTGAGTAAATGAATTTATGAAAAAAAATCATCATTTTCATTATTAGCCAGGAACAATTAATCGATGAGCGCATTCGTGAAAACAACCCATTTTTGTTCATTTTAACGTGGCCTGTGTCGCTTTTATCGATTCCCACCAACGTTGATGTTCAATTCATAGACGATATCAGTGTTTGTGTTTGTTTAACATACAACGCATCTATTAAAAGTTGATTTCGTTGCCTTTTCATTCGCCCGTATTGATATTTCCATTGTTATGATACTGACTGTTATGAATGTTTGCAGGATTCATTTCGGGGGATGAGGATGCCTTTTGATGATGCGACAGATGCGGGTAAACAATTCACATTTTTTGCTACTGTTCCTACACATCTTGAGGTAACAAATAACCATAAACTGGACTAATTCCTTATTTCTCCTTCGGGAAGTGTTAACCGTTAAACACCTCCATAGCACGTGCAACGAGTTTGCAAGCCACTTAAACACATGTATTATACATTAATAATAATAATAATAATAATATGATTTTATTTCCATAATTGCTAAAATTAACAAATTGGAACAAGTCAAGTTCAACCCAAAGCCCCGAAAACTATAATCTATTACAGAAATCCTTAAACTCAAGTATCGTGTAAGGCTCACACTCAACTATCAATGAAAATATTCGTTTTCTGAAATTGTCATAAACACCAATATTCCTTATCATACGGGGTAAATAATTAAATATCTTCATACACATATAAAATACATTTCGCTCAGTTAGAGAAAGTTTGTGTCTAGGAAAAAAATATTCATGCATTCTCCTTGTAGAATTCATATTTTTACAATCCTGGAAATAATGTCTGTTCTTATGAAGAAAGAGTAAAACTCTATAAACATATAGACCTGGCAGCGTCAAAATTCGATTCCTCTTAAATGTACCTCTACATGATTCTCTAAATTTCATATTGAAAATAGTTCTGATAGCAAGTTTCTGCGTGACGAAGACTTGTTCTGCTGAAGAGCTCCCCCCCCAAAAAATTATTCCGTAAGACATAACTGACTGGAAATTTGCGAAATAAACAACCCTAAGAGTGATACTGTCAATTTGGTTTCGTAAAACTCTCAACATATATATTGTTGAGTTCAATCTGCTTGTTAGTGATTCACACTGAACTGACCAACTTAAATAACTATCGATGTGAACTCCCAAAAGTTTCGTACTCGAGCCAACCTGTACCACACCATTACTGAAACCAACATTCTCAGGGCAAGTCAAGTTAGATCGATTACTAGAAAACATAACTACATTAGTTTTCTCACTATTGAGAACAAGGCGATTTTCTCTGCACCAGCCCTCAATCAATGACATTGCTTCAGTTAAATGAAATGATGTACCCTCAACAGTTCTAGAGGAGACCAGAATATTCGTATCATCGGCATAGAGATATTCTTCTATTGTTACCGCTACATCATTGTCCGAAGAGGTGCTAGGTAGGTCAGAGATGATCTTTCCAGAGACACCTATTACGTCAGCCGAGCAGGGTTGTTTCTCATAATGCAGACCGGATCTCGAATCAATCTGATTCATGGGTAGCTCTAGCGCAATTTCATTCTTCAGCCGGAAGATCTCCGGTAGGTCATCAATATATACCACGAATAGAATGGGTCCCAGCATCGTACCTTGAGGTACACCCTTAGATAAGGTACCCTCAGACGACACACGACAACCACCCCCATCGTGCAACATCACGACTTGAACTCTATTTGTCAAGTAGCTCTGGAACAGATCGAGTGCCACACCCCTGACTCCACAGACCTCAAGTTTAGAGAGTAAGATCTGATGGTTAACACTGTCAAAGGCCTTAGAGAAATCAATAAAAAGTCCACCAGGAAACTCACCACCCTCCAGGGAGACAATTATATTTTGGATGAATTCGAAAATGGCTGTCTCCGTGCTTCTGCCTCGAGTGAAGCCATGTTGCTTCTTGGACAGAACATTAAACTTCTTGAAGAAGTTCAGCAGACGATTCACCAGAATTTTTTCAAAAATCTTGGCAAATGATGTTATAAGACTAATCGGCCTGTAATTGGAGAGATCATTCAAATTCCCTTTCTTGTGGCAAGGTCTGACAATAGACTTTTTCAAAGCATCTGGAAAGATTCCAGACTTGAATGCACAATTCAGCATGAAACAAAGAGGCTTGACTATTAATGAAATGTGTTTCTTTACCACCGTCATTGGGACTTCATCATAACCAAATGATTTTTTGTTTTTCATCGTTCTGACAACAGATAAGATTTCGATTTCTAGAACTTCAAATAGACAAAAAGAATTAGCAGTTCTAGGTTTACTACAAGTCCTAATGATGTGTCCGGTATCACTCGAAGAAGCACTCGACATATTATATTATACGCTATTATACGCATTATACGCTGTTTACATCATAACAATAGCAATGCTGGCGCAATACTTATCAGATATATGTAGATACAGATAATCTCAGAACATTATCATCCACGTCTTGTTGACATAGATGTAGCAATTATTGTTGTTAACAATTTCATCTAACAGTTCATAATATTATGATGATTCGGTTTCGAATCAAAAAAATGATGAGCCAAAGATGCTGCATTGAAATTGATAGGTACCAGAAATATAAAATCACACTGATAAGAATTAGGCCGAAAAAATCTCAAATTTTGAGCGAACCATTTATGTACGAGGATGTAATGATATCTAGTTAGCCTAGACCAGTTCCATGCATAAAAAAATATTGCGTTACCATAGCAACGAACAATAACTCATAAGAAGTGTCAGTGTGAAGTTTGAGGTCAAAAAAGTAAACCAGAGTTACGCAATGAATTGAAAGAAAGAAGATGTCCGCTGAAATTGTGAAAATCGAAAAATTGGAGTATCGAGCCATCATTAAGTACCAGTATTTAGAAGAGTTAAGAGGTAAGCAGATTTAGGAAGATATGCTTAATACCCTTGGTGATCAATGTCCTTCGTATGCAACCGTGAAAAATTGGACTGCAAGCTTCAAAAGAGGTAAATTTTCCATTGAAGATGATGACCGATCGGGAAGGCCAGTTTCTGTGCCAGTCCCCGAAAATATCGATGCAGTTCTTGACATGATTTTATCAGACCGTCGAATTCGGCTAAAACGGATATCTGAAGCACTGAATATTTCATACAAACACGTTCATCATATAGTTCACGTCAATTTGGACACGAGAAACATTGCTGCAAAATGGATCCCCAAATGTTTGATTGTTGACCAAAAGCGTGCAAGGGTAGAAGCATCGCATTCGATCTGTGCTCGATTTGAAAACGATGTACACTTCTTAAACCGAATTGTTACTATGGATGAGACTTGGGTACATTTCTACGATGCAGAAACAAAGCAACAATCGATGAAATGGCGACACTCTTGTTCTCCAAGACCGAAGGTTTCGTATCCAAAAATCTGCTGAAAAAGTTTTTGCTTCAGTTTTTTGGGATTGCCATGGAGTAATCATGATTGATTTTTTGAATAAGGGTAGGACAATAACCGGAGATTACTATTCGACATTACTGACCACTCTACGGGAAAAAATTAAAGAGAAAAGATGCGTAAAGCTATCCAAAGGTGTTTTGTTTTTGCAGGACAGCGCCCCTGCACCTAAATCTCATGTTGCCATGCAAAAAATTCGTGATTTAGGGTTTTAATTACTAGAACACCTCCCTTATCCACCAGATTTGGCTCCATTCGACTATCATCTTTTTCCTCAACTGAAAAAAAGTTTGAAAGGTCGTAAATTTTCTTCCAACGAGGAGGTAATAGAAGCTGTGAAGGTCTAGTTTGCAGAGCAAGAAGTAACATTTTTTTTAAAGGTCTAGAGATGTTGCAGGTTCGCTGTAATGAATGTATCCAATTATGAGGACAATATGTTGAGTATTAAACAATTTTGACATAGAAATTTTTTCTTGGTTCTATAGTAGGCTAAGAATTTTTCAATATATCCTCGTATATGATGGAAATTTCCGAGAAATATTTCTTTCACACCTTAGTGCACCTGTCACAAGTTGGTCAAGGTAATATTGAGGAGTGAACAAACCCAAGATACGTCATAAACTACCTAACGTGTTCAGCTATGCCTATGGCATCTTCAAGTGTTGAAATCAGAACTAAAGACTTTCAGAAAAAAATTCACAAAACACTTCCTGTATTCTAAAAATCTATCGCCAATTCATTCTGTCCCAGAATTTGTTTCAGAATACGTATCGTTTTGTTCGATAAAGTAGACCACTTTGTTATCCTTGAAAAGACGTAGCTTATCATCAACTACTTCGATATCGAAAAGCACTCGTATTTCGAGTATCCATTTTCTATCGAAACCAATCCATCACCATTTCCAACCGATACTACGTCCTTAGTGAATGCCCGAATGAAATATCAAGAGCGAAAATCAATTGCCGAGACAGTTTTTATTGAATTACGGTAGAATTGCCCCGATCATATAATCCAGGGAAAATAATATAGAGCATCATCAGCTATCGGTGATGGTTCAAACCCAAACCTCGCTTGTGAAACGTGAGATTTCATGAGACTGTAACAGGAAGCATCAATGTAAAATAATAATCCATTTTCTTCAAGGATGTACAATCAGTCGATGTTGTAATATTATAATTAGGACTTTATCGTTTCTTTGTTTCAATTTTTCGGAGGTATCCGTTCAATTTATTTGTATCAACTTATATGCAAAGCGAATCTCTAACTTGGAATAAATTCAGTACCTAAATCTTTTTGTTGTGAATATGCTCAGACAGGTAGATTTATATTCAAAAATTGGGCTTCTTTTATTATTATTATTAAAATTATTATAAAAACAAAAAGAGAAGGGGCCTTGGCCTATAAGTCTCAAGAACAAAATAAAAACAATGTGGAAATGATTGAAAGAGAAGATTAAGAATTCGGGTGACAAGAAAAACAATAACACCATAACACACATTAATGTTACATGTAGGTATAATAACACTTTGTTCCTTTTTTTTTGTATGAAAATAAACAAGATGAGTTTCTATCCTGAAGTGAAGTACAACATTTACTCAATTCGATCAATAATATAAATGCTGTGAAAAAACCTGTAACCACATTCACTGTCCTCTTTCCAACTTTTGACAAGTTGAAAATTTCAATCTGGCAAATTTTGATACGTTGACGACTTTACGTTTGAAAATAAATCAGTGCGAGCTTTCTTTCATAAATATTTCAACCTCTGATACTCTCGTATATCTTTTCTTGAAGAGCTTGAAGAGTTTATTTATAAATTTTTGATTTGTTGTCTTCATTTATTGTTTTATTTTCTTTAATATTGGTTCATTTATGCTTAATGAAATTGTAATTGTTATATTCTACAAGTTATCTACAGAATTTTCTAGAATCGTTTTTCTTTCATGCTTCTATTTGTTCCTGATTATTGACAGTTAAATAATATAAATTTCAATATTGTAACCTTATGGATCTCCAGTGCTTAAGTTATTTTTGTTTTGAATGGTAGAAGTTTCGATTAAATTGAATCCATATAACAGAAGTTACCCGACTTTTTCATTTCCTAATATATCTATCAATTTATTGTTCCAACTTTATTCGTCTGAAAATATAACGAACTGGCTTAAAATGATGGTTTTCCTTCAATCGGAAATAAAGGGTTCCCCCTACGTGAGGTCAGGCATTGTCCTCGTTTTTTCTCGATATTTTTCTTCCGCGTCCTCTGCGAATGAAGGAAGGAAAGAAGTATGAGAAAATCGGCACTATACAAACTCTCGCTTTTACGGTGTTTGTTGTAAATCATCTAGAACGTGATGGAGTTGAAACGGGATCCCTAAAATTGGAATATTCGCCTACTTTAGAGTCCATAGAAGGTGTCCTTAATAGATTCTTTTTCTTCAGCTCAAGGGCCTTGGAAAGAAAGACGTGGGGACCTCTGATGTGTATCGAACGTTTTGAATAGTCGGCGTTTTTGACGACAAAATATATTGCACTCCCTTGATCCGACTACTGAACGTGATGACAATCGGGGTGAGATATTTATTTATTTTCTGCAATCAGTTTCACAGTCAAATAAAAAGCAAGCACTTTTTCTGATAATAAATTCTAAAATCTGTCTATGATGAAAAATATTTCTCTTACTTTAGAAAGCTGATCTGTATAAGTTTTTTTTTAATTTACATAATCTAACACCTGACAATTTTTTTTCATTTGTATTTTAAGCACTGTGTTTCCTATTCTAGATTCCAAATACGTGACTGAAAAATATTTAATTGTTTTAATTTGAATGCAACAACAATTCAAAGAATTGTCGTTGCATTAATGCGTGCTAGTCACGATTCAGCGCAGGAATTCTCAGAGAGGCTGAAATATGTCAACACAAACTGTAGACCGGTTTCAGGGTTATTGTCCCTCATCAATACAGTGTAGTGTGACACATCTCAATTGGGTGGTGTCTTCAAGCAAGAATAGGGGTCCTCAGTCTTTTTAAATTTTGTTTTTCAAGTTATATTTGGGCGAATTCCATAAAGAGCTTTTAACTTCACAATTGGGAATAAAAGTAAGCAAATGTCTACTATTATGTCGAATTGTTTATTTTTTTTTTTGTTGAATTTAATGGTCACATGCGACTGTTTTGAGTATATTCATAACCATATTCATTGTTTTGAAAGTCACTGAAGAGCTACCGACAAATTTCTGTTTCTTAACGATCAGGGTCGGTTTATTGACCTATCTTTAAAGTGTTCAATAACCTTAAGAATGGGTGAATAAATCGGCTTTAAGTTTAGTAGATAGTATAGTAGTTACTTCGTTCAATAGGTCCATATTTCTTGCAGAGGCGTTCGTCACAACCTCGATCCAAAAGGAAGAAATTTGTGGAGGATTGCAGGTGTTCCAACATTTCACGCAAAAAATCGCTTCTCTACTCACTGGAATATTCGTCATTCCGCTGAATCCATTCCTCTTGTAAGTCCGAGCTCATTTATCATTCGTATGGAATTAAAAATGGATAAAACTGGCAACTTTCGCATTGTCTCCCTTTGATTAATATTCCAAATCGTTCTGTATCGCGTGTTATTTATATTCATCCCATTCATTACGTTGTGAATATTAAAATAGTTCTGTTGTTGCGTTTATTTTGGGGCAATTTCCGATATTGTTATTTTGCTCTATTATGACACCGCTGAACTGGGGGATTTTTTTTTATGTGGAAGTAAGTATTTTTCTGTTTTCGAATCGATGTTTCTGCACACGCAAACGTATTTAAAGTCATTGCTTAATATTATGCTACCTTTTATCAATCTGAATGAAATATTAATTCGATTACTAGCTTTCACTTTCAGGGGATAGGTAGTCAGCAATATATTGAAATGAGACGCTAGTGAAAAACGACGTTCAGAATGCTCACAACAAGATGATGCACCTCCACATAACACAGGTAATATTCCTATATGATATTTTGTATAGACTTTTTGAAGATCGGTGGCTGGCAAACATTAGTCCTCATCTCTGGCCACCTCGTTCGCAAGATCTAACCCGCTTAGATTACAATATTTGGGAAATTATAAAGATATTATTCTTGCAACTGAAGGAGAAATCTGCAAATAATGAGTCAAAAGTGCATTCAATTTGGCTTTGAATTAAAAAAACGTCTTAATAAACATATTAACTCATTGAAAATTTCTTCCTCATTATGAGACGCGTGAAAAAATGATTTGATATGAAACCTCACAACTTTGAGTATCTCCTATATTGTTTCCTTACATCGTGATCACCATCATGCAAGAACTTTTGAATTTTTAGACGGAGAACTCTAACAACTGTGATTTTGTTATCATATTTATCATGTTACCGAAGTGTTATTTCTTGAATATCACGAAAATGGTTGATTTAAGGCATATCGTTGATAGGTAACATTTATAATGAATTGACTCTCAGGTGTGGATTCATATTTCAATAAAAGATATTGGTTTCCATTTAAAATATTGAAAACTTCTGAGGTAAACTCGAAACAAATCTCAGCACTGCTTTGTAACAACCAGAAAAACTTTCTTCACCAAAATAGGAAAAACATACAGTATGGCCTCACATAGTATATCCTGAAAATTTCATCCTTCTAACATCAAAGAGCAAGTCGCTGTGAGCATGATTGTGATTATCCCGAATAGAAAATATTTGTCTGAAAGCTCTCGTGAAAAGGACCAAACAGGAAAACCCGCTAGAGTTGTTTTCAGGTAGAACAAGTATAATTTGGGGAATTGCTTTAATAGGTCCATTATGTTATATTCTTTAACTGGACTTCCATTCATTTTCAGTGCGAAATCCTTCAATAGAAGATTCGTAGAATTAGTGTAATTATGAATTTCACTTCAGAAAACGGAAAACTGTAAATGGTTAGCTCATTACTTCCGACGTACAAATTATGCAGTTGAAATTAGTTCAGCAGCTTTCCAATAACTTCAGCAATATATTCATGCTATTTAAACTTGGGTCCATTAGTTATTTCTTCCCTTTTCGAGTATTTCGTTTCAGCATCATGTTCCATGATTGGAAAAGTTGAGGTCTCAGCGAGGGAACTTGACATGTTTGTGAATAAGAACTGTTTAATGAGATGAAAAAAGCTGTGTTACACAGTTCAAGAAGAAATATGGATCTCTATCTTCGTATTACTGAGGACTTTGAGAGTTAGATATCAGATTATATGATTATATGATATTCCGTCTCAGTCCACTAACATCTTGTAAGACTGTATTTGTAAAACATGAGATTTTAACAGCTCCTTGTATATATTTATACAAATGTCTCTTATACATTAAAAAGAATGAGGCGTATACTCCTAAGCTTTCCGACGCCCACAACTATGATACAAGGAATACTAGAACTTTTATTGTACCTAAACATAGAACAACGAAATATGAGACATCTGCTAAATATAAGAGTATTATTTTGTATAATCATCTTCCCGATTCAATTAAATCACTGAAGTTGTCTGCTTTTGGTAAGAAAATAAAATCTTTACTTTTAAGTAAATGTTATTATAGTATTAATGAATATCTTAATGATGAATGCATTCATTGATTTGTAATTTCAATTCCTCTCTATGTTATGTATATTTTGACTTGTCCTATACACTGTATTGTGTCTGAATGGATTAATAAAAACTATTCTATTCTATTCTATTCTATAATGGGCATCATCACTGCGGAGCTTAAAAATCGCTGATCCCTTATCAGTTTAACAAACTTTAGCAGCAATAAAGTGGGTGAAATTCCAACAACGCCCTTTTCGAATTCATGTAGCAAAATTTTTGATAATGCCTTAGTATCGTTGGGTCAATGTCGAAATATTTTATTACTCAACATATTCTCCTGTTGATTGGATACATTAATTACAGCGAACCTGCAACGTCTCTAGACCTTTCGAAAAAAATGTTTCTTCTTGCTCTGCAAACCAGACCTCCACAGCTTCCATTAACTCCTCGTTGCAAGAAAATTTAAGACCTTTTGAACTATTTTCAGTTGAGGAAAGAGATGATAGTCGGATGAAGCCAAATCTGGAGAATAAGAAGGGTGTTCTAGTAATTCAAACCCTAAATCACGAATTTTTTGCATGGCAACATGAGATTTGTGTGCAGGGGCATTGCCCTGCAAAAACAAAGCACCTTCGGATAGCTTTCCGCGTCTTTTCTCTTCAATTTTTTCCCGTAGAGTGGTCAGTAATGTCGAACAGTAATCTCCGGTTATTGTTCTACCATTATCTAAAAAATCAATCATGATTACTCCATAGCAATCCCAAAAAACTGAAGCAAGAACTTTTCCAGCCAGATTTTTGAACACGAAACTTCTTAGGTCTTGGAGAACCAAAGACCCAGAGTGTCGCCACTCCATCGATTGTTGCTTTGTTTCTGGATCGTAGAAATGTACCCAAGTCTCATCCACAGATCGAGCGCGTTGCTTCTACCCTTGCACGCTTTTGGTCAACATTCAAACATTTGGGGATCCATTTTGCACCAATTCTTCTCATGCCCAAATTGACGTGAACTATATGATGAACGCGTTTGTATGAAATATTCAGTGCTTCAGATATCCGTTTCAGCCCAATTCGACGGTCTGATTAAATCATGTCATGAACTGCATCGATATTTTCGGGGACTGACACAGAAACTGGCCATCCCGATCGGTCATTATCTTCAATGGAAAATTTACCTCTTTTGAAGCTTGCAGTACAATTTTTCACGGTCGCATACGAAGGACCAAGGGCATATCTTCGTAAATCTGCTTACCTCTAAACCCTTTTAAATACAGGTACTTGATGATGGCTCGGTACTCCAATTTTTCGATTTTCAAAATTTCGGTGCACATCTTCCTTCTTTTAATCCATTGCGTAACTCTGGTTTACTTTTCTGAACTCAAACTTCGCACTGACACTTCTAATTAGTTTTTGTTCGTTGCTATGGCAACGCAATATTTTGTTATGCATGGAACTGGTCTAGGCTAACTAGATATCAATACATCCTCGTATATGCAGACAGATTTGGATTACACCTGGACTAATATCTTACATATAAACTTTTATCAAGAAATTTATTACCAACGTACAGGAACTATTTACAATAATGAAAAAAATCCATTTTTTCGCAATCGAAGAATGAAATCCTTGAGTGGTAATTTTTTGGTTTTATTTCATCTTGAGTCATTGGAACTTATCCAATATAAGTAAGAATCAGAATTTCCCCCACTCTAAATCAGACAACTTCCCGATTTCCAGATCCGTTTTCGTGGAAACTTAAACGATTTCCAACTTCCCTGAAACGACGAAATGACTCAGGCATCGTCCTCCGGTAATTAGATTTCTTGTTACGACTTTAGGTGTGTATAAACGGTCTTTAATTGTCCGTTATAGTCGAAAAATTAATTAAATTGCAGAGATCGTTCAATGGTCCTGTCCAATTAGTGCGGATCGTTTTCCGACTGTCCCCTTTTCCTTTCTTTCCGCCGGGATGGGTCCTCGACTGCGATACGGAAGGTGCTGCTGTTCTTCCCTCAATCACAATTAGAAAATCAAAAGGTTGTTCGTATTGTTGAACACGAATAATGGGGCAGAATTGAATTCATCAACCCCTCTCTCGGTGTTCGCGACGATATTAATTTATAACTCCGAATTTTCGGGTTCTTGCACTGGGAAAATGTTTTCAGGTAATCCTGCAGAGGGGGGAGAATGCTTTATTCATTTTATATCCAGAGTCGTGCACAACAATTCAATAAAGATGTTTTCCCTTGAAATCTTTGGAGTTTAACTTTTATAGTACCTATATCTATTCATTTCAGTTGAGCTAGGACGTAACGGCGTTTTGAATTTTTAATTATTTTTGCCATATCTAAGTTGCCCATTAGCCCTGGCAAATTAGGGTTTTAGTTCCCAAAAATTACTAATAGGTAAGTTGGAAGGGGTTTCGAACGACGGAGGGTATCTCACATAATCAGTAAAGTGAATTTTGCCACAGTTTTCTGCCAGAGCTTAATTTTTGGGGATCAAGATCCGTCGAAATTGTTAGCCTTTTTCTGTTTTTTTGCAGTTTTCACTCAGAAGAGAGTATCTTTTGCATTCTTTTGTAGGAGAGGAAACAATTTGTCAAACGATGTCAAAATGAATCAGAACTGGAGTAAGTCTGGCCCTCAAATGTGAACATATCCCTGAGCATTTTATGGCAGCTTTCTTGCAGGAGCTAGCAAGCTGCCGAACAATCCTTCCTGCAGGGGGAAAAGATGTTGCTGGTGCAGTAGATCTTCTGGGGCTGGAAACAGGTCAGTGGTCACTGGTTTCGTTTGTATACCAGTCCAAGGTTTTTGGATCTGATATTTTGGACTTCCACATCTCCACCTGTAGAGACTCTATAATGGTTAATGAATTTTCGTATAAGCTTCATCATACTCATGATTTCATATGATATAATTCACGAGTACTTCAATTGAATCTAGAAAGGATGGAAGATAATAAGTGATCAATCTGAAGGATACGCGTAGGAAGTACTTTTCTGTAGCTGCTTCTGTGGGTTGCATACTTGTCAGGTTGAATTTTGTTCCGGAAAGGACTTTCTTAAACAGTTGCAGCCAAATGTTGTCCAGTCTTCTGTTGCTGACACCTGAGTACACAGCCGCAATACATTGTGCTCCTCAGTAACTGGGCGTTCAGGTATATGAAAATATAAAGAGTGTTCTGGAGTACGGTGAACACGTCATATGTTTTGCTTTCCTTTTTATGGCTTATTTTTTTTTTACAAGCATTCCTTTTCGAGGTAGACACAGCTTTAGAATTGCCAACGCTGAAAAATTTTTTATTCATCGATGAAAACAGATGGTATGGGATTGGCAAGACAATTTTTCCTTTCAAATGAAGTAACAAAAATTCACCAAATTTTGGCGATCGATTACAGCTGAATCACTTGTATGATTCAAACGATTTTGATGTCATCATCATGAGGCTTTTTCCTCTTCCACAAAAGAAGTAAGCACGAAAATTTGTTCGGATGCACACACAATAAAAATGCGAAAATTCCAAGGTTTCTTGGTCTACAAAAGATAAACTCTTCTAGAAAATTGTCGCAAATTTCACTTTTTTCATAATTGAGATGACCTTCGTCTTTTTAAACCATTTTCAGCCTTTTTAACCCGATATGCCTGGGATGCATTCCGATTGTGTGTATTTAATTCATTGGTAATATCAAATTATTTTGTTAGATAAAATAATATTTATTATTATTTATTTTATCTATGATAATGGTAGACGCCAAAGGGTTTAGAGAAACTAAATTATTTTGTTTCCTTTTAATTGTCCATTCTTGATAATCAAAAAGTATCCAGAAAGAGTTTAGTAGGCTTGGTAACCTGGTGGTAAAGCCACCGAAACTTCTGGTAACCATATGATTGGCACGAATGGCATACCTGTCAACTTTGAAAATTAGATTGATGTACACGTTTAATCATAAACAGTTTTTCATCGACCTCAATAAAAAATTACAGTTTACGTACTAACTTCTGAGCAGAAAGTCGAATAATTTTGGAGATTTCCTCCGCATCACACACTTTCCGTCCGTGAATTCTCTTCGTCCGATACAAATATGAATTCATATTTGTTGTTTACTAATAACAAAAGACGTCAATTCTCAGACCAAGACAGCTCTTTACAAAGTAGTGGTCCTTCCAACTTCTCTTTACCGAAGCGAAAGCTGAACGAACTACGGGCGATATAATAATAGCTTGAACAAACACAACAATGTCATCTAAGACAAATAATACACATCAGTTGGTTCCACGAAGTTTCAAAGCAGAAGTCTTGCAGCGCGCGAGTTGTATAACAATTGAGACTCAAGATGGAGCGGCCATATTCTGAGGATGCGACACAAGACTCCCCAAAATAGCTCTTTATGGCGAATTCACAAAAGGAGCTCGGAAACCAGGAGGCCAGTATAAGCGTTTTAAGGATATACTGCATCAATCCCTAAAATCAGTTGATGCCAATCATAACTGGGAACCACTAGCGTTAGACAGGTTACAGTGGAGGTCTTTGGTACACAGTTATAATGGAGACTCGAGAAGTATACAGCGGCGGCCAGATCTGGTTGGGGACTATCCATGCCCGGAGTGTGGAAGGATCTGTAGGTCATGGTTGGGTTTCTTCCAGAGACTTTCTCTATGGTCTCTTTCTCTATGGTCTCTTCAGTCACAGAAGGGCACACAGACACAAGTTTGATGGCACCGATAGTTTTGCTTTTAAGTCTTTTTGTAGATTTATATTCTCGGTAACGGGATACAGCAATGAATGAATAAACTCTTCTATGTTATCACAGGAGGTCAAGTGACTTGATATTGAGTTTGTACTTTTACCTTTAGATGCGTGCGAGTCAGTGCTAGTCGGTTTGAAAATTTCGATCCTCGTCATATAGCTAAAGATAGAACCGAATCTGATTTGCTCCTATTAATTTCGCTCCCGGGCAACCTCGGATATTAAAATTCAGGTAGATTTTTCCTGGGGCTCTTTCTGACCTAAGAAAAAAAACTTCCGACTACCACCTCCAGGAGTTATTTTTCAATTTTCCGCCAGGCTGCCGTCCTTCCGTCCGAATACATATTCAAATTTCAATTTTAGTCTGAAAGCCAATGGAGCGGCGTCGAAGAAAAAAAGTCCATCAATACTGTCGCGCGACTTAATTAAATGCACACCGTCTCCTCCGACTGCCAATACATTTTTCAACGTGACGTAACAGACATTCAACATCTTCGTCCTCCGCTGGTGGATGGATGGAAGATCGGCGGCTATATTCAATTCTATCAGGGCAGGAAGTTTGCCCGGAGTGCCGTATTAATCAGACTTTCGATTCGGTAAACATCTCGGCGCATCCGGCCTTGCGACGTACAGACAGAGCAAGGCGGCAGACGCCACCGGAATCAAGATAGTCCGTTGTCTGAACGTTCGGTTTTGAGACCCAAACTATCTCTATTTTCCTGTTTTCCGA
Organism: Coccinella septempunctata; assembly: GCF_907165205.1. Taxonomy (NCBI): domain Eukaryota; kingdom Metazoa; phylum Arthropoda; class Insecta; order Coleoptera; family Coccinellidae; genus Coccinella; species Coccinella septempunctata. The sequence goes on from NC_058196.1 coordinate 24,130,898, forward strand.
TCGGACAGGCTGTTTCCTCGCCTCGTTCGGGGTAGGTATTTTGTTTACGGGGCGAGTTTGAAGGATAGGCTCATTAGTTAGGTCGGGAACGGCAAACAAATGCTCTCGGCCGTGCTTAGCTCAAGAATTGCCACAACTGATCATCCACTAGATTGTAGAGGGGTCTACTCCGTTTTAGTGGTCAGTTCGAAAAGAGAAAATGAATATCTTACGTCAGAAACCACTAATTTATATGTGATCCAACTCTTGAAACTTAGTTGGGCGCTATTTAATGAATATTTGAACGTTTTGTGAAATAAAAGTATTCTTCATATTTTTCCGTATAAAGAGCCGTTTTCGAGTAAGTTGATGTTCAAAAATTGGGTACTTTGGCTGAATACAACACTGTTCAAAAGATCCACAGATGTGTAGTGTCACAGATTTAGCTAGTTATTCTGAAGGTAATTTTTTTTTCTGGGTGGCACAGCTGTTTATGAAAACTTAAAATGGCTTTATCTTTCTGACAGGGCCGAATCGGGAAAAATGGTATGGGGAAGATGTGTGTCTTTTGACCTCAAGAATCTACTGTTAAAATATTTGTACGAGACAAAGACTCACACACTGTATACGGGGAAAGCACCAAGCGTACTCTGTCGTTAGGCTCGAGTGTTTTTCAAGCAGAAATATTTGCAATCGAATAATCCAACGATGCGTAGACATGAACCTAAAAAGAAACTATCAAGATGTGATATGGTGCTTCATTCTGATAGTCAAGCTGCTGACAAAGCTGTGGAATGTAACCTCCTTACCAAACTATAACTAGGTATAATCATTTTCCAAACAACCAGAAGTGGTAGGCCACTTGCTACAATATCAATAGAAGACCGTTTTTCTTAAATGGCAAGTCAACATCTTGGAGATGCTACAGGACAGCACAGCCAGAAGAGGTAAAAGGCTATCCACTTCAAAGAACTCTCAAAATACTTTGTCCCACTGGCACACTTCTTCCGCTAACTTCAAGTTTCTACAAGCATCCATTGCTGTATCCCGTTACCGGGAATAAATCTACAAAAAGAAAAAAAAAAAATAAAAATTGCGAAGAGACTTGCAATTTCTTAGGGCTAGTTGCGACTGTGTGCCCTCCTGTGACTAAAGAGACCCAACCGTGACCTGCAGATCCTTCCACACTCAGGGCATGTATAGTCACCAACCAGATCTGGCCGCCGCTGTATCCTTCTCGATTCTCCATTGTAACTGTGTACCAAAGACCTCCATTGTGACCTGTCTAACGCTAGTTTTTTCCCAGTTATGATTGGCATTAACTAATTTTAGGGATTGATGTAGTGTATCCTTAAACCGCTTATACTGGCCTCCTGGTTTCCGGGCTCCCTCAGTGAATTCGCCATATAGAGCTATTTTGGGGAGTCTTGTGTCTTGCATCCTCAGAATGTGGCCGCTCCATCTGAGTCGGGCCCTCGTTACTTGAGTCTCAATTGTTGTACAACTCGCCCGTTGCAAGACTTCTGCATTCGAAACTTTGTGGAACCGTCTGATGTGCATTATCTGTCTTAGATGACGTTGTTGCGTTTGTTCAAGCTGTTTAATATGTCGCCTGTAGGGCGTCCAGCTTTCGCTTCCGTAAAGAAGCGTTGGGACGACTACTGCTTGGTAAACAGCTGTCTTGGTCTTCAGATTGAGGTCGTGATTTTGAAACACTCTGTCCTTTAGCTTCCAGAATGCCCGTGATGCCGAATTGATACGGTTTTGTATTTCCGTGTCTAGATTAGCCCTAGTATTTATGAAGCTTCCCAAGTATTTGAACTGCTCGACCTGTTCTAGATTTTCATTCTCCAGGCTGATATCTGTTTAAAGGCTTTCTGCTACAAGCATAGGTATTGACCATTTATATTGTCCAAGTCTAAACGCGTACAGCTACAATAACATCACCATAACATATACTCCAAATTCGCCATTCTGTTTCCGAAAACTCAGGATGAAGAAATTATTCAACACTTCTTATTTCTCTAAGTAAAAAAACTTAAAAATTGTGTTCTAAGCGTGTGAAGCATGAAAGCGACTCAACAAATAATTCGAAAGAAACAACAGAAATCACTTCACGGCAACGAGCCCAAGGTATATATAATATACCTACCCTACCTGGCTGATCCTTTATTCAGCTGTTACCCCGCATTGATTGCAACATAAATATTGCCGCGAATATTTCTCACACCTAGGCATCGAGAGTGAGTTCCTGATCGAAGCTGCAGGCAGATTTATGTTCCACTCTCCTACCTATACACATGCTGTAAATATCTCTAGGCAATTTAATATCGCAACTTTCCAAACGGCTATACGTTAGCGTTCCGAAGGGTTAACGGCCTTCTACCCTGTGGTTTTTCCTGGAATTTCGATATTTCTGCATTTAAATTAGATTTGTTCCGGCTTCAATTGCAAATGGTCGATAAATAAAGCAATGTGGTAGGTACGCATTATCGAGCTTCAATTAACAGGTGATTAGGAAAGATATATGCGAAAAGCTATGAGTTAAGATGTGATAGATACTATGATATTTCTGATGTATGCACTAAATATAGGTAGCCACATTTTACGTCTGCCAGTCTACCTAGATGGATTTCCAATGTTTGATGGTAAGGCCATGTCTGGGTGAACTAGTCAACATATCCTTGGTACGGCTTCCTGGATCTCCAGAATCAGCTGTGTGGGGAAAATACCTCACGAAGAAGAATTCAAGAAAAAAAAATCTGGCAGCAAGTGTTCCAGGTCTGGGAAGTTCTAATAAACGAACTGGAATGAAACATCGCCACAAATTAGATATAACATTAGTTAGGTATACGCACATACAATTCATTAAGGTTTTTTTTTTCGTATTATAATTTTCAATCTAAGTATTCCTATCCTATTTACTTTGATTATTAGTTTTTAATTTTTTTATGATTTTACTTTACTTGTTTTTTAATTTTTCAGGCAGTTCAAATGTGGTGTCGAGTAGAAAAGCAGAGTTTAAGTCAAGTCAACATTCTCCACAGGTAACAAAAAGTCGGGACATTATACTATAATAAAAACAGAATAAAAGGTGCTGTATATAGTCTAGATACCTACTACATATATTGTTAGATACAAAAAAATGTGGAATACCAAAATTGATCTGTTCATTCAAAAAGGAAGACGAAATTTGTATGCTTTTTAATGAATTCAGCATTTGGGATTTATTTTCAGTAGCTGTGTTCTTACCTTTCAAATGTGTGAAGTCTTTTTTGTTTTTTATGTAATTATTTATTCGTGGTTCTTTACATCATTTTTATGTAATGTAACGATCTTTCACTGTAAGTGAAATAAGTTGTCTGTGTAAGTTTAATAGACTATTAAACCTAAAGATATAGGTCAAGATTTTTGTCTATTGTTAAGAGAAATGTGATGATGTTTGTATTTTTTCAAATTAATTGAAACATTTTTTGTTAATATTGATGTACATATGCCATATAATATGTTTTGTAATAATCTAAAAGTCAAATAATCTATTAAATTGATTATTTTTTTCCACTAAACAGTGCGTTTTCACCTATACACCAGTGCACTGGTGCAGAAAATTTATCGAAGTGTCTTTCTACAAATTGACCTTGGATCATCACCGAGAACAACGCTTTTCGATTCCCAACTTGAATATAAACGTTTAGAGGCGGCAAGCACCAAAATGCATCCACAATTGATGTTTAGCCGCTTATTGTATTCTGGATACCTTTATGATATATGGATACATGAAAGTGTTCAAAATACGAAAAATAAGTGAATTTTAGAAGAAAATCTTGTTTTTTATATAAATAATATGTGTTGGTTGCAAAATGAACATATGCCGCCTTTGTGTGTGCCCCATTCAATGATTTATTATAAAAGAAATATCAGTTCAATAGATATAATAGAGTGATTGATTCCAGCTAACCTAGATTTAGTGAGGAAAACTCTTTTCTTGAGGGAGTTAATTACCCCCAGTACCCCAGAGTTGATGAGCCTCTGGTTACGGCTTGCGTCCATCATAGACAATCTCCATGTTCATTGTGCATGAGGCCTAAAATTTGTGTTCTGTGCCTAAAAGCAAAGTATGCTTGAATTATGGAGGGTCGCTCTACCCTCCATACCTAAAAGTCTAACTGCAATAGTTCGCGGTCAGCAACTCAAAATACACAGTGAACATAATTAACAGCATCATAATATCATATCATTAACTGTAGATAACCTCTAGCTATGGCGTCTAGATCGACGTTTACAGCGCCATCTAGGGACATTATCGGAATGAATGACATCATCAAACATGTTGATAAAGTCACTGTAGCCAAAGAGGAACTTTGTTCCTCTTTGCTGTAGCTCACACTAACCATAGCTATCTTATTTCCTTAATCACTAGTTTCTTCATCAAATTTTCCAAGGTTTGATGTAGTTTATAATAATCTCCGGGACATAGACGAGTCCAGACTATAAAATTTCATAACAAGCACTCCAGGCACTGGCTACGTTGAGGTCAGAAAAAAAGTAAAAATTTAACCAGTTCATGAAAATATATTTGGATATTTATTGGTAACAATATACAAGATTGAAACTGAATTACTAAAGTCAGTTGAATACTATGAAAACATTAACAGCTGCCCTAATTTCATCCTGAATGTCCCCAATTATCATAAGTTTGGCAAGTCTGTAAAGTTAGACTGTTAGTATATTTTCTCGAAAATACTTTTCAAAAGACTGAAAAGTTAGAGGCATTAGTGATAACATTAGAAAATTATGAAAAATATTTGAATACAAAAACATGCATAAATATCATCTATCTCAGATAGTCTCAGAAGTTCAATTGAGTTAATATGTATAGGTATAAATTCACTAGTTGTCTTAGTAAATGCACTAAGGTTCAAAATGAACTATCAAATTTCCTTGAATTCTCCTGTGCAATGGGAACAACATGAAGAATGCGGTTGATAATTTTGGAATGGTTGGTCGTTTGCAGCAGTTCCAGCCTCTCCTAACACAGCTTTGCACAATTCTTCATGATTCATTGATATAGTAATGGGATCTTGCAAAACCTAAAATAAATATTGATAGTCATTTACTGGTATGAATTGAAAATTCAATTAGATAATCTGTGAAATACAAAAGCATACTTTTCTAGCATGGTCTTCATTTTTAGTTGTCTGTGGCACTGCCATCATTTCATTGTAGTACTTTCCGAATTCTTCCTCGCTATATTTACAAAATTTATGGAACAGAACTTGACTCATTTCAAGATTGACATGTGATAAATGGATAACATCTGCAGACTTCAAAGATTTCAGTCTATTTGGATTTATATCCAAGTGTTTTGTAACTTCATTCAGGTTATAACAGGTTTTGATAAGGGATCTGTTAGTCTGGCGGCGATCCTCCAAAAAACTGTTCATCAAAGACTGCAATTCTTTGATTCTAATAGTCAATGCAGATTTCCACTTTGCTAATTCTTCCACCATCAAACTGAAAGAAATTATTTCTTTTACTTTTCAACTCATAAACCAAAAACCACCGATTCTGCGCAATCTATTTAATATAGTGGAAGCCACCAAGCTGTAAGTATACATAATTATCACTAAGAACTTACAATTATACATAATTCCCAATTCAAACTGACAATTATAGGTATACAATTGCCAATCCAAGTTGGCAATTACCAGTTCAAACTGGCAATTACTTATGTAATGTCAGTTTGAACAGTCAATCATGTGATATTGCCAGTTCGAAGTGGCAGCTATGTAAAACAAATACTAATGTGAATGTGCCAGTTCCAACCGGCAATTAAAATATTTTCTTTCTACATGTCTATTCAGTGCTTTCATACAATCTTATTAATACGAACCTTGATGCTAAAAATTTGCTTCTCCAAACCTCACACTGCCCAGAAAGCCACTCTGTCTGTTCTTGGTGTGTTGTCAAATGATTAGCAGATTTTAAAAGTGCTCTAGCCAGCTGAAGTTTGTCTTCAGTTAAATGTGCCACCCTTGTTTCCAAATCTTCACCTACTGCAGCTACCAGTAATGTTTTCAATTCGCTATTTACCTAAAACAGTTCAATATATCCTATACATGAGAAAGAAACAAAATTTTCAATATTCACTTGAGTTTGTAGCTTCAACTGATTTTCTAATACATTATTACTTTCTCTCAAATTATTAATATCATTTTCATAATTTTTCCTTTCTCTTTCCCAATCCTTTTTAGAAATCACTATGTCTTCTTCTTCCCTAGTATCTTTAGCCAATTCAGCAGTTCTCATATCACTCATTTGTGTAACGAGATGATGAATTTCTATGTTATTCTTAGATACTTTTGCGGGTAGAGGTAAGGGTTTCTTTTTCTTCATAACTATAGGATGAACAGCGCCCTTGTATGGCTCATACGGAATAAATTTGGGTTCTTTTGGCTTTCTTGTGAGGTATTTAGTTCTCTTTTCCTTTGGAATGTACATAGGGACTGTTTTATAGATTTTAGATGAAGGAATAATAGGTCGCATGGATTGTAAAATGATGGGAGATGGTTTTTCGGGTAACTGAAAGTGAAACTCTTTCTTTAGGCCTTCTGTAGTTAGCTCCAGCTCTGAACGGTCCATTCCATCACCTAATGTACGTTCTTTGGTTATTTCGTAAGCTGAAACCAATTCCCATGATGGCGGGTTTAAGTATAGAAGTGTAAGTACTTACAGGTACTCATTTTGCAATGTGAAACGAAGTGTTTGTATAATACAGTTAAAAAATATACTAAGAAATCGAATTATTAGCATGTATTGATTTTAGATACATTATACTTGGATGAACTAAGTCATCCTAAATGAGAGTACTAAGAATGGTTAGATTTATTAATTTAAAACACTCCAAGAGACAACACTGTCTCTGTAACACTCTTTGAATGAATTAACCAACCTATTTACTTCGAAATGAATATATGTGATGGTAAAAGTAAATATTTATTTTTTCCCTGTATCCTGTTGTCAAAATCATATGGCAGCAACAAAAAAGGTTAGATATGATTAGCTAAGACTACTGGAGATTAGAACTACCACCAATCCAAAACCTAAAACTTGATTTACAGTGATGGGAGGTTCTATCCGAAAAAAATCGTTCAGTTAGTATTAAAATACTTCAATTAGTTTTCCTGAAGAATATTCCGAATACTTCGTTTCAAATTATTTCATGATCACGATACGTGAAAGAATAGGTAGGAACAATGGTAGTTCAAAATAAAAAATATAAAAGTATCCTAACCTATAATATAAAGGACTGAGGACTGGAAAAAATTTTAAATTTTTCGAATTATCTGAAAACAATTGTTCTGATACCCGATTGCAGATTGAAACATGGCACTCAGTCCACATCTCATGAAATTTGTGAGCAGGTTTTTGTAGTTTTCATCCATAATAGTTATTGATAAATTTGTAGGTATCTGAAAGCTTAAAAGTTCGATCAGTAGCCAATAGAATTATTCACACTTCCTCAACTCTTCAAAAATGTCAATCTGGGCGTTACAAGAAAACACTCAAAAACGATTTTCCTCTCACGTATGAAATGGCAAATCCTCCTCATGCTATCGCTCATAGGAAGTCCTGGAATTCATGGAACACAAGTAAGATCAGTGCTGAATTACATGAATTTTCCTTCTAAACTCCAATTCAACAATTTCTTTCTAGCCAATTTGGATGGAGGTTTGAGAGCATCAGAGACCGCAGTAGAAGATGTATTTATTAGAAAATTCATGGTCGGCACATGGCATGCACTATTTGTGAGCGAAATAATCATCAAAAGACAACATAATATTATCAGAATTGCTGGAATACTGAGGAGGAGTGTCAGTGCAAGGAAAATGTATTTCCTGATTGGTTACACTGAAGAATTACTGAGTTTCTGGCTTCAATGCCCCGTTAAATTAGAATTACAGACTGTTAATGATAAGAAAGATGTTGTGTTCAAATATATTTAGTTTTGACAAATAATTTCTGCTTTCTCAAAAATTCAATTTAATAAATTCAAGTATTTACGAATTGAAAGATTTAATCACGAGTTAGTGAACACAAATTAATTTTTTTCCTAGAAATCCACCTGACCTGAGTGAATATAATACTAATTTTTGGGGATGGGGAAAAAACAAAAGATTTAAATAATTAACTTTTATTTTATGAAACTATAATACATAAAGTAAATTGATAACATCTCGTAGAAGATGCAACATCTATATGCTTAAATACTTATTGATTAAAATAACTGAAAAAATAGCCTGAAATGATCAGATTCAGTTTGAATGTCACACAATGACACAATCTATTCTCTAGAGAAACATTCATGGAGACAACAGATAGGCTTTAAAGTGTGCAATAGGTAGTCATTATCTACAAACTAAATATATCAAAAAAATAAAATAAAATAACATATATAAATTGAGTTTGAAGAAAAATTCCAATAATTGTTATGTACAATTCGTACATGAATAACAATATTCTATTTACAAAATCCAGAATTATAACATTCTTTCATGAAAAGTAAGCTCCTCTGTAGTGCCATAACTCTAATCTGAAAAACATGAGACTGCCCGACGTAAAAACTAAAATATAACTGTATAAAATCTTCCAAAAGTAGAAAGGGTCCCTTTCCAAAAATAGAAAAAAAATTTGCACCAATCAAGCTGCAGACGAGAGTGACAGCACTACCGCTACATCCCAAGACCTTAATTAACATTTACATGCTATGTACAACTGCTCAATTAATAAAAAAACTTTCAGTCAAATTTACAGTGTTTTGTCTTGGGAAACAGAACTCGAGGAATCACTAGATTGCGACGAATCTTTGAAGTCTGAAACAATTTGGGATTGCACTGGAATTTCCAAAGAGTTATCGTCTGTAAGCAGGCCTGATTCTGCCGATGATATACTCGATTTTTCTTCAGACGCGTTCTGCGATTTGGCGTTGTTCAAAAAGTTGATACCTTCGTTTTCCATTGGTATATCGAACATTTCTGGGGGTGGTTCACTCAGGGAACTGCACATTTCTGCGCCCAAAGTACACAATCCTTCTTCCATAAATGTGCCGCCTGATGCCATTCTTCTGGAGATCAGATTTTGTCTTGATCCTCTCGCGATATTATGCTTCTTTGATGGTACCGCGGATGGCTCTGTTCTGGTTAGATTAGCTGGTGCATGCGTAACCCCCGACTGAGTAGATGCGTGTGATTCTTCCATATCATCGGTTAATAGGGGCATGCTGCCCGTGAAATTCTTTTGACTGATTTCTGTATGCTCCGATACGCCTAGGTTAGGTAACGAGTATACAAACGATGGGCTGTTCATGTCCGACGTCACAGATATGGTTTCGGATATGGGCAAAGATAATTCCAAGTTGCTCTGGAGATCGCTAGCCATCAAAACTTGCTGGTGAGAGACCGTCTGCGAAATATTGGGGTCTGTTATCGTTATCGGTAAATCTACATTTTTGGGAACGTGCGTCGTTAATATGTCGGCTTCCTCATCTGGAATTCTCTTGCTATTTGTACTTGGTACCTCTAACGGTGTCATAATGGGAGAATTCAGTGTTAAACTGGTCTCTAAAACATTACCAACATTCATCGGAAATAAAGTCTGTCCAGGGCTCAACTGGGAGTGCGTCAATTTACCCTGACTAGTAACATGATCCTGCTGGAAGACGTCAGTATCCGCCAGTGCAGCCGCTAGAATGTCCTGGTTTTTCACAGCGTGTGTAGAGAACATGGGACTGCCTTGCTCGATGTTCGCGTTCGCTTGAAGCATGGCGGCTTCGTTCGGTTCGGTGTTGATTAAAATCTGCTGTCCGTCGGCCTGAATCAAGAACGAGTTTCCTTCGGCGCCGGCTAATATGTTGGCCAAGTCTGTGCTTCCGTCGCTCAGGGAATCTAGGAATTTCTGGGTGGCGACCGGATCGCCTGTCAATATGATCTGTTGCCCAGGTTCGCCGTTTATGTTGCACGTCACTTGGACCTGGGCAGCGGCTTGTTCGACTGGCGGTACGACCCGTTGCTCGGGCTTAGAAGGCACTATCTGCTGTTGCACTTCCGGCTTAGGCTTCTCTTGGACCGTCGTTGTGGGCGGGGCTGCTTGGAGTTGCGCCGTTTGATTAACGTTATCTTTAGACGTTCCGGCGTCCATCTGAAGCACCATGTTACTAAGATCGCCGCCAGCCAATCCCGCTAAACTGGGATCTAAGGACATAAGCGCCTCGTTGTTCAATGGCGTCAAATTACCGGTTTCGTCCAGCGTGACTAGCATATAAGACTGCGGTTGTCCGTCGACCGTTTCGCTGGGCAGAGCCAAAATTTGCCCTTCGGTGATCGTTGTCTGATTTCCCATATTATCCTGTATTACCAACTGGTGAAGAGGCCTGTCCGGTTTGTTTTGAGCTGGTTTACTTTGGCTCGCTTGTTTCGGCAAATCTTCCTGTTTCTTTTCCTGTCTGATTGGTGTTAACGGGGGAACCTTGGGTTCATTTAACCTCGATGGACCGGAAATCGTTGATGTAGAAGAATGGGGTAGTTTAGGTTGAGCAACGACCGTTTGTTTCGGCTCTGGCCTCTTGACCACTGGTTTTCTTGCAGGAACAGTATGTGGTTTACTGGTGATTGTAGCTCTCGCATTGGCCTCCTGTTGTTTCAGCTGGGCCTTCATGCTACTAACCTTGATAGCCTCCAGCTGTTCCGCGACCTGCTTATCCAATAAAGCCTCATTCGTCCCTTGGATCTTCCTGACGGTTTGGCCATGTTGATTCGTTATCAAAATTGTTTTCTGTTGGGGTTTGTTCACTGGCTGTCCAGGCATATGTATTTTTTGTGTGGTTTTACGTGGCGGTACTATCTTCATCTGGGGAGAAGCAACCTGAGAAGCGCCAACGGTTGTCTTCACCAATTTCGGCGATTGAACCTGACCGGACAATTTGGATGTCGACGCCAGCGTGGTACTTTGAACTTTGGCGAGTTGGGACTTTTGGGCGGCCGTAGCACTCTTGACCACGGTCTTTCCCGGTAGCTGCATGCCGAACATTTTCTGTTGGGCGGGCGTCAACAGCAGCCTCTGCTGTTTACCCTGCTGATTCGTGAAGATCATTATCTTGTGGCCTGTGGACTCCGACGGGGCGCTTGCTGTACTCGATGCTGCACACGTGACTGGAACTGTTTTTCGCAGCAGATTAGGTTGTTTCTTCATCATCTGTGACGGACGGTTAGCGCTCTCTGACACCACAACGAATTTGCTGGTTTTAGAGCCAACGACCGGGGTCACTTGCCTGATGATCTTCTGCGCTGGTCTTGGAGTTTGCAGAATTTTCGGTGTCGTTCTCTTCAAAACGGGCATTCTCACTGTAGGCGAACCTGCGGCGGGCGTTGACGTCATCGGTACTGTCTTAGTTACCAGTTTGGCATTGGTCGGAGTCTTTTTCTCTATTATTATTTTCATGTTCTCGCTGGCGGGACTCGCTTTTTGAGATTGCTCGCCCAAAACTATTGGCATATTCTCGAGGGTTTCCGGTGTGAGTAGTTCATCTGATAAAACGATGGGCATGGAATTTATATCGAAATCTACATTATCCTCAGCACCAATCGGTAGCTTGTTTGTTGGAATTGTTTCGCTTGCCGGCCTGATGATGGTCTGATTTAGGATTTTGGCTTTCCCAGATTTTCTGATACCTACAATCTGTTTATTGGCGTTCGTAACGAATTGTTTCGGAGAATTTACTGGTATCTTTGATGTCGATGACGATGGCACCTTCTGGGACAAGAATGTTTCCTCTTTCTTGGGTTCAAGTTTGGGAGTTTTGGTGATAACATAAGGTTCGATATCTTCCACATCTTCATAAGCTCGCTTTCGAACGATAGCAGCAACTTCTCTCGCAGGTCGTATGATTTTCTCCGATAAAATTATAGCTTTGTTCATAGATTTGGGAGGAAGAGCCGTGCTGGTGTTCGCTGTTTTGCTTTTAATGGCTGCCTTCAATAGATTCTTCGGACTCGATATTTGTTCTAGTTCCCTCGTTTTCGTCTCGGCTTCCTTGATCTTCGAGATCGGATCTTCTTTCTTGTCGCTGGTCAGTCTACTTAGTAACTTTGACATTTCAGGTTCATTCTTCGGCATAGCACGCTCTTTACTTAATTCGTTGTTGATACCGGCAACTTTCATCACTTCTTCATTTATTTTTGTACATACTATTTGAGACGGAATGTGATCTTCTAAATCGCACATATCTGTAACAGTCGAACTCTTAGCAGTGTTGTAGATAACCATAGGCTCATTAACTACTGGAATTTGTTCAGTGGTAAAGAGTTGACTTTTTCGATCATTTTTCTTTGTAGCATCTTTTCCCTTGCCTCTAACTGTCACAGATTCCGGGGACTTAGTGGGGGGTTTAACTTCACCGGAAACAGATAACAAATCACTGGTGGCTACCTTACTGCTATCTTTTTTATCTGATTTAGTTTTCACAACATCTATTTTGTCTTTTTGGGTTTCAGTCTTTTCGTTTTTAATTTCTGGTTGAATGCTTGGCGCACTGCTTAGACCACTATCAATTTCGAATTCCTTTGCCACATTTGAAATATCCTCCAACACTGTTTCTTTTTTCTCGACAATTTGACTTTTCACTGTATCGTCGATCGTTTTCTTGCTTTCGTCACAAATAATAGTTTCTATTTTATTATTATATGCTTCATGTTCTTCACTTCCACTATTTACAGCGGCTTTGTCTTCATGTTTATCGATTTGTGGTTCTTGTTCAATACTTTCAACAATCACCTCTTCCGATTCGTTATTAACCATCTGTTCTTTATTGTCGATAATCTCGCATATTTCTTTAATGGTTGACTCTTTTTCACTAACGACCTCTTTTTCTTTTACTTCATCTTCCACACTCTTACTATCGAGCGACTCCGTAATGTTTTGAATTTTTTCTTTCCTGAAAGCCTCAAAGCTGGCATCACTACTATCGTCCGAGAAATCCATGGAGAAATTCAAGAGTGTCATGGGTTTTTTGCTGGGCATACTAGCCGTTATTTCCACTTGTCCTTCGGCCAACTCCTTCTCTGAAACAACAGTCAAGTTTCCGTCTATGGAAACATATTCGGTCTCTTCTTTCTTATTCTCATCCAGAGGGAAATTTTTCGTTATGATTTCGGTTTTTGAAATGTCAATGTGATCCTCTTCGTGCTTATTCGAATGCTCTCTTTCTATGACAGGCGCAAGTAAATTTGAATGCTCACCTACTATTAGCTCAGGTGCATCTGGATGCTGTCTTTTCTCGGCAGGCGCATGTGCTTTAGATTCCGGTTTCCATTCTTCCAACACCTCGGATGTTTCGATATCACTTGTGAAAGAAACTTCACAGACTTCCACAGTATTGCATTCAGGAGTCGAGTGTATCTTGGATGGTGAAATACAAGTAGTTAAATCTTTATTTTCAGTCACATTAGTTTCTGGTTTCTTTTGGCACAATTCTCCTGATTCCTCAGAAACTGGTACACTTTTTGAGGGTGCATCATCGATATGGGTAATGTCTACATCTTCTGTTTTTTTCTCTATGTGCTCTATATCAATTTTTTCAACTGTATTAACTATCTCAGGGGTTTTTTCAGTCTTTGTTTTTGGTGTTTCTGTCACATCAATATTCTTTGTGGTGATGGTTTCAGTTTTTGCCGAGCCACAAGGGATTTTCTTCTTGGGAAGAAGCGTGTGATCGTTTTTGATAGTTTTAATTCTGGGAAGAACTCTGGTCTCTTTTTTCTCGTCAGCTTCGTCGAAAATGCTACTAATTTTCGATAAAAATTGTTTCTTTAACTTGAAAACGATTGGAGACTTCCCGGTGATCAGGGATGTCTCAGGCTTTACTTCTTGTGATTTTGCCTTTTCGGTAATCAAGGATGATGTCTCAGGCTTTGCCTGTTCAGTAATCAAGGATGTCTCAGGCTTTGCCTCTTCTAGTTTTGTCTCAGACTTTGCCTGTTGTGGTTTTGCCTTTTCGGTGATCAAGGATGGTGTATCAGGCTTTGGCTCTTGCGGTTTCACCTTTTCGTTAATCAGGGATGATGTCTCGGACTTTGCCTCTAGTGGTTTTGCCTTTTCGGTAATCAACGATGATGTAGTAGTCTTTGCTTCTTGTGGTTTGGCCCTTTCGGTAATAAGGGATGATGTCTCAGGCTTTGCTTCTTGTGGTTTAGCCTTTTCGGTAATCAAAGATGATGTCTCAGGCTTAGCCTCTTGTGGTTTAGCCTTTTCGGTAATCAAAGATGATGTCTCAGGCTTTGCCTCTTGTGGTTTAGCCTTTTCGGTAATCAAGGATGACGTCTCAGGCTTTGCCTCTTGTGGTTTCGGCTTTTCGGCAACAAGGGATGATGTCTCAGACTTAGCCTCTTGTGAATTCGCCCTTTCGGCTTCAAGAGATTTCTCTCTCTGTTGATTGAGTTCGAAATCTTCAAAGGACTTCACGAATCTCTTTTTGGGATTGGTCAGTTTTGTAGCAACTTCGTTTGTTTTATCGACAGATTTGATTGGGGGATCTAGAATATTTGTGGTTGTTTCTTTAGTGGCATCCAGTGACTTTTCTTCCTTTTCCGTTCTGGCCTTTTCAGTTAGTAAATAAGTTTTCTTCGCTTTGGGAGCTGATGAACTGGTTGATGCTTTTTTATTTGGCGATGTTGCTTCAAGTTCAGTGTTACTTTTTTCAGCTGACGTTGTCGCAATATCCAGAGTTTCTTCAAGGGCATTCATCAAGGCATTAGTAGCTTTGTCACCTTTCTCTGGAGTATCGAATATCGATCCAACCTTTTGTCCTATGAGAAATTCCACTTCATTTGATGATTTTTGTTCCATGTTTGGTTCCTCATAATGCGTTATTCTAGCCACTTGACTCTCAACGGAGTCCATCAGGTCAGGCGCGAGTTCAAACGATGAATTCTTTGAAGCATTTTCAACTTGAGTTGCGTCATTCTTCGTATTTTCCTCTAAAGACACATCTAAGGATTCTTTTTGGTCACTTTCCAACTCTTTATTCTTCTCGACGAACATATTGTCTTCATTAAGTACAGGAAGTGGCGAACTTCCGAATATCAATTCAATTTGTGCAGCATTTTTGTCAGCAAGGTCCGATGTTTCCTTTCCAGAAAATATATCACTCATCTCCTTTTGACTTGTCTCATCAATGTACAAAGATGTTTGGGAATTGTCAACGCTAGCTGTTGTAACTTTTGGAGCTTCAACTTCTGAGCTGTGGGGTTGGCTAACATCTTCATTCTTTATTTTATCCCAGCGACTCTTTTTTCGTTCGTGATTATTACTTGTCTCAGTTTTTTCCTTTTGATCCCATCTGCTTGGTTTTCGTTGTTTTTTGACAACTGTCTTTGTACTCTTTTCAGTTTCTTCTTTCTTCTCCTCCGGCATTTTCGGCGCCTCATTTGTTTTCTCTTTAGTATCAAGATTTTCTGTCTGTTTAGGAACGTCCTCTGAAGCATTATGATCTATTCTTTGTTGAGGGATTTCAATTTTTTCATCCAGTACTTCACCACCTAGATTTTTACTGATTGAAAGTTCTTTTTCAGGTTTCATTTCAGTTTTTTCTCCTATTTCAGACTGTTCTCGAACTAATGTTTCAGGCATTTGAACCACAGGTATCTCTTGTTGCAATTCGCCAGCCTCAATTACAAGTTCATTCTGTACATGTTCCATCTTTTCTTGAGGTTTTTGGGTGTCTTCTAGTGTTGTTTCTGATGCCGAATGAACCAATGTTTGCTTCTCAACAAGGTTTTTTCTTTCCTCGGAGTTAGTTTCATTTTCGGTTTCCTTCATTTTGTCTTCGGTAGTTTCATTTTTAACCTCGGTAGAAGTCTGTGTCAGTTCTGAAGAATTCTCAGTTTTATTAGTTTCTTCAGAAGTTCCAGTGTCGGCGACTTCCTCATAGGAATGTTTCAATTTTCGTTTGTGGCCGTAAGTTCTTCTTTTTTTGAGATCCTTCTCATCGTAATCGAATGAAAAAATGCTCTTCAATTCTTCCCGTTTTTGCTCTTTCGTTTTACTGATATGTCCAGATATGGCGAACAGGTCTCTTATAGGATCGATTCTATCTTGTTTTGAGGGCTTGGCTGATTTTTTGGAACTTGATTGTGGTTCGACATTTTCTTCTTTGTTTGATACGGCACCATCCTCGTGTTTTTTCGCGATAGGGAGTTCCGTATCTTTGACCTCCGGGGAAGTGAGAGAATCTTGGGAATTCTTACTCGATCTGCTTTGTCTTTTGGAACTACGACTAGAGGAAATGTGAACTTTGGGATCGTTTACCACTTCTTTCACCGGCGACACATTGGATTTTTGTGGATGTGGATCAACCCGATCGGTCTTTTTATCTTTCCGACTACTCCTTCGAGGTACATTCTCTTCCTGTTCCCTACTGCTAGGTACTTCAAGGTCGGAACTAGGTGCGGCTTTCGAACTACCGGATTTCCTCGAATTCGAACTATCTTTCGAATGTTTCACGTTATGTTCGTCATGTTGATCTTTCTTGCCAACTTCAGAAGAATCATGCTTTCCTTTTTCATGCCTACTCGATCTTCTGCCACTCCTCGAACTCCTATGCGAAGAATCTTCTGGCGTTGAACCCGATTCATCTTTTTTCTGATCCCTCTCGCTCCTACTAGATCTCTTCTCTTTCCTGGAACTCCGATGGGATCTACGATCTTTTTCGTTTTTCTCTGAAATTTCATCAGAGGTTTCTTCGGCGTTCGGCTTTTCTTCTTTCTGATCGTGTTTGGGTCTCTCTTTTCGTTTCTCCTCTTTAGTGGTAGTGGTTTTGGCATTCAGTTGGGAATTTTCTTTTTCCACCTGCTCATTTTCGACCGTGGGCACCGAAAGAAGTGAAGGGCCACTATTGCTTTCGGAATTCGATATGCATTCGATATTATTTTCAGAATTTTCCTTGGAAGATTCAATCTTGAGTGTTGAATTCTCGGTATGCATAGTGACATTTTCCTTCACTTCCACCGTTCCAAGGATTACATTGTTTATTTCTTCTTGAGTTGGAATTTTCTGATCAAACGACGTTTCATCCTGTGTTTTTTCATCTTTTTTTATTGTACTTCTATCCCACCTAGACTGCTTTCTTGCTGATTTCTGTTGCTCCCTCTTATTTTTTTCTGGCGAAGAAGAACGTCTGGATTCTTCAACTTTCGATGTTTCGGCGTCCTTACTACGTCCTCTCCTCGGTGAAGAATCCTCCTTCACATTGGAGGACCTGGAATAACCCCTAAGAGTCTTGCGTCTTTTCGTATCAGGCCGTTGTTCTTCTTCAACTTTGGCCTCAACATGATTCAACTCAACTTCGGTGTCCATTTCGACTTTGTTTTCGATTTTGGCAACTGATTCTTCAGCTGGGTTTTTTTCCTCAGAAACGCTCAGAGGCTCATCAACTGTTGGCGTTTCTAACACCACAACTTCTTCAATCACTTCCGTTTCTAGTTTCTCATCGTCCGCAATTACAATTTCTTCAGCTACGACATTTTCTTGGTTCACATCCTTATTATCAAGCGTTTTATTTTCAACAATCAGGGTTGATTCTTCATGGGTCTTTTCTGGTTCTTTAGAATTACTTTCAGTGGTTACTTCTTCTGCAGCAACAATGGGGATATCTAATGGCACTTTTTTATCTGTTAGCTCAGAAGAATCCTTGTCTTTTTCTGAATTCTCAGATTCTGCTGCTTGCTTCATAAGTAACGCATCAATGGCCGACTCGGTAATTTCGGGTTTAGTTCTGGATGACTTTCTGCCCTTTTTGGTGTATTTGCTCTTTCCTTTCTCCTTGGGCGCTTCTGATTCCTCATCCTTCAACTTCTTTTCTTCTATCGACTCAGGTAGTGCCTCCACCGTTAACGTGACATCGTCTACAGTATCAATTATTTCAATCGTTTCTTCAACTGATTGCGCTTCTTCCAATTTTTCAGGTTTTTCAGGCAATGCAGTTCTTTCCTCAGTAACTTCGGCTTCGATCAAATCCGATGATTCACCCTTGTGTTTATCCGGGTATTTTACAGTCCTAACAGCGTGAAAATTTTGCTCAGTCTTCAAGATGTTGGGAACGTCCGGAATATCCAAATGTTCCGTCGAGTCCATCAGGGACTGGTAAGTCTTCTCCAGGTTTTCAGTTTCTCTGTCTTCCTCCGTTGAGGGCGCGATCAACTTGGCCAATTCTTCCGATTCCTCGAGGATCTTCTTTTTCCTTTTCTCCTCTTCCTCGTCCACATTTTCGTCTTCCATTTCCACAGTTTTCCGACGTTCGGAAATCGGGATAACTCTGGGTATTTTCCTTCCGGAAGTTGCATCCGGTATTTTGGTTTCCTCCTCGTCTTCTTCGAAATCGAAACAGGATTTATTTGGACTTTTTTCAGCCTTATCGTCAAGGGGTTTGTCGGGTTGTTCGGTGGGTGTGTCCAATTCAGGATCTTCAGTTATGTCTTTCGTTATTCTGGTCGAATCCAGATCCTCATCGGTGAGCTCTAGCCCGAAAGAGGATTCTACTGACAGGTTGTTGGCGGTAACTTCGGAAATCTCTTGTGATTCGTTTAGCGTAGTATCCACCGTCGTATCTTTCTCATTAGAATCCTCGTGATTGCTTTCGTCGTCCCAATCTGCTATTATATCGATGCATATATCCTTCTTCTCCTCGATCTTCGATTGGGCTGGTTTTTTCGTGTATTTACGAATCGTAGAATCCTTAGCGGTGAATGAAATGTCATTTTCGCTCCTCTCATCGTCGGCCAGAACGGATTCGTCGACCTTCTTCTTCGTGTATTTCCTCTTGGTCTTCGTTTTCTTCTCGTCCCCAGAAAGATCGTCGTCGCTCAGAGCTTTCTTCCTCTTTCGTTTCTGTTGTTTCTTTATCGGCTGCCTGGATTGGAAGCTCACGTCTTTCACGTGACAACTGGTGTGCTTCATTAAAATGCCCAATCTGTCGGTGGAGAACTGACATATCGGACAGGTGAATTTGTTGAACGTTTCCACTCTAGTTACGACGGTAGGCGTATCTTCGTCCGTTTTTTCAGCATCTTCCTCCGTTGGGATTAGGACGCGTGCTTCGTAGTCATCGTAGCCGAGAAACCTTCTGTGAGTGATGATGGGCTCGGATTCTGAAAAAAATTCCTATGTTCCATATATCCTACGTAAAATTGGAACTTAACGTAGGTTTCCGTGATAATGAGCCATATTCACGAAAGCTAGTGATGTCTATTGGCATGTTCGTATTATGTAACTCAAGAGGTTCCTCAACTAGGGAAAAAGTATCATACAAGT
This sequence comes from Coccinella septempunctata, assembly GCF_907165205.1. Lineage (NCBI taxonomy): Eukaryota > Metazoa > Arthropoda > Insecta > Coleoptera > Coccinellidae > Coccinella > Coccinella septempunctata. Next base: position 24,150,236 of record NC_058196.1, read on the forward strand.
ACATATTCCGTCATTATGGCAGATGTCTATTGGAAAAAGCACCGAAAAAGTTACAGAAGGGATCAATATTTCCAGTATTCAAAACAATCTAACCTCCACTATTCCAAATTAGAATTGGCACAAAAACAAACTGCTCGTCAAAAGTTAAGTATATTGATGCATTTATCCGTATCATCTTAAATATATTCTATCTATTACATAACCCTATAAAGATTATAGAAAAGTCTTCTGGTTCATTGTGAAGAAAGTTTTCATAAAGTTTAAACATATCTTGTCTGTGTGTCAGGAATTCATATTCAAATTTCAATAAAGTCAAACGATTCTACACAAATAAACCTGGAATATTCCTTATGCCAAGACAAGTTTTGTCTGATGACAATGCCAACACACAGTAGAAGAGCGGTTTCAACTCTTTTGGTGTGAAAACAGATCTTAAGAAGCCACAAGTACTTCAAATTCCCCAAGCACAGTCAGAAGATGTCCCCATGAAATCAATTTAACACTGAGTACTTGAAATGGGTTTTTCAGGAAATAGGTTGAAATCATATTCGAAATGTGAAGTCAGGAAAAATATTTTAAATAAAATACTTCATTTTTGTCTGAAGGAAAATTCCCCATCATGTTTGAGGTGGAGTTTCAATGGCAGAACTGATTAGTACCAAGAATTATGAGACATACAATATTATGTTGATGAAGTTATCAACGGAGTAGTCACACAATTTCAGGCAGCTATTGACGAAATCTTCGTTTTTCTAGATGGTTAAGGACTGTCACATAGATCCCGACAACCAATTATTGCTGAGAGAAACAGGGTATTCCACATCTAGCACATTTTATTTCCAAGCCTGACCTAAATCCGATCTAGAATGCTTGGGACCAATTACAAAAAGCCTCAATGCTCTCAGACCATAGCCAAAACGCTTCAACAGCTCGGATAATTTTTGACACAACTTTGGCAACAAATTGAGCGAGATTTTCTCAATAACTTTGTGGAAAGCATGCAGAGAAAATGCCAAGTAGTTATTGATGCATGTAGAGGTCACACTTTGTATCAAGGGTGAATAGAACTATGAATTTTAGACATTTTCATGATTTCGGTTTTCGTAAAATTTTATCAAATATTTAGCTACTGTGAATACATCATTTCCTTGAAATCTTATTACTCTAACCTGCAAAACTCTAAATAAACATATTCCAAAAAGGAAATTGGGTTTTCCTGAATAGAAAACAAAAATGTATCCAATATTCTTAACTTTTGACAAGCATTTTATTAGACCAATTCCTAAACTCTCGTATTCAGATTGTGAATAATTTTGCAAATTTCGAGGATCAGGAAATATCAGTTTAGTTTTTGTAAAGTAACTAATACATAGATAGTGCCACTTGTCGGGAAAAAAGTCTTACTCCCAATGACAACATTGAAATATGTTGGAAGAGTTTCTCGATAAAGAAAACTGCGAAAATACTCAACTAATTTTGAGAAATTGGACTTATTAATTTGAATTGTTGCAAGAAAAAAATATTCATTTAGTGAATCGATATATAATTATCCCAAAGGGATGAAGATGAAATAACGAATCCTACAAAAACAATCATTTCACTACGACAATGTTATGGCGAATTTGGGACTGTGTTCTTCTGCTTGAGATTGAAAAATATAAACTTTGGGCAGGAATACCATGACAAAGAAATTACCCAATGTGTTTGATGTTCATAGTTGAATATTTCATAATTCAAGACACTAATAAGACTCACCGTGAACAGTCTCTACAATTTTTTCAGATCTGATTTTATGTCACCCAAAAATTATTGAATCTGGTTTGAAATCAATAAATACATATGATAGTTGATTCAAAGGTAAAAATCATTACTCACTGATTGCTCGCCCCTTATGTGATTCTCTGGGTTTCTTGACTGTAGGTGAACCGAAAATTTCTGCAGCATAATTTCTCTTACGTTCAATAGTGAAGACAGGATCACTCAATATATTTGCGTTACCTCCAGTCTTCACTTCTGCAGCACTAACGTCTTTAGGGAAAGATGTCATCTTTGGATTTTTGGCTCTAAAAGCATCTAAAAAAAATCATCAATCAGTCTGTTCCGAGGGTACTAGGGAAGTATAGAGTATAAGATTTAACCTACCCATTCCTTTTTTGATAAAATCGTATTTTCTTTCACAATTGTAAGGGTGAATACCTTCAGGGGTTTTGACAAATTCGCTGAAAATCAAACGAGATATATGTACTGAACTGACTACATCCAAGTAAAATCGTTAAAAGTTTCTGATAACATGCAATAATCGTCATTTCAATCAAGTGGTCATTTCCCATCATTATTGTTCTAAATCAAGTCGGTATCAACAGTATTCAGATAAAAACCGGATAAATAAGAGGGAATATAAGCAAGTTTCAAATATCGCTTAATATGAATATGACTCATTGTTGAAAAACTTTTTCATGTTATTACCTGTATATTCTACTGAGTTTATGTTATTTATTATCTCTATCCTTGAATAGAGCTACACTTCCAATCATCAAACTTTTCATGTTGTTGCACCATTTATATATCGGTACAGGTCTAGTGTTCAGCATTGCATATTACAGGAGTAAGAAAAGGCAGCAAATATGTAATGTTTACTTACTAATATCCATCATCGTCAAAAAACTTCACGATAGCTACAGGTTCTCTCTTCAAAGATTCAATAAGATCCTCTGGTACACTTGTCTTGTCTACAACTTCCCCTGGCCACCAGAATGGACCCAGTTTAACCCAGACAATATCGCTGGGCTTGTAATAAACCTCCATTTCATTAAGTGTCTTCTTTGATACAAATGATTCAGGTAACCCACTGAAAGATCATTCGCATTCATATAACTGACTTTGAAAACACCACAATTTTGTTATGATTGATGTTTTGACATGAACTGCACTGCATTTAGAAGTCGTCGACATCGTTCATTTGAATAATTATGACTTACCTTAACTAAAGTTATATAGTTGCTTGCATACACTTCAATAGTTATTAATCACTGTCTTCGAAATCAACAAATCTCTTTTTTGTTGATTTCATTCGGAAAATTCTGATAGATTCTTCATATTTTAAGAATAATAAAAGATGTCTAACTTCACTTGTCTGTCAGACGTACGTGATACCATTTTGCTTGGCGTCGTCGGAATACCAACAAAATCGCAACAAAATTATTGAGGTTATTGGAAGAAATTAATATTTTTTATAGGACGTTAAAGGCTATTCTATCCTTTTTATACGGTAAAAATAAATTTTCAGTTTAACTGAAGATCATCACTTCCACCGGTTATGTTTTTATCTATTTTCTTCAAAACTGAAATCATCGTTGAGGTTGGTAGTACAGTCAAAGAGGAAGAGGTTCCTCTTTGGTACAGTCATGTGTAAATGAGATTTTTATGAGAAAATTTGCATTCCGTTCGTTGCTTTATTTTTATTTCTAGAGATCATTTCACAGTAAATATTGAATAAGGATAAAAGTAAATTGCAAACGTGAAATTGAGGCTCAATCTGGTTGGTTATTTTAAGATAGGTAGAATGCTCCAAAATCTTCACGAATTTGGAGAATTGCATGAATCAGTTGAGAAAGAAATACTTAAAATGTTCAAATTGTTGGCTTTAAAACATATTTTTCTGTAGAAAAAGGCCCTAAATCTACGTCAACTTGAAAAAATTAAGAGTAACACATGATAAAGGCAGAAGAAGCTATTTATACGTTACATGTTTTGTGATGCTATTCACCATATCTGACTGGATAATCAAATTGATTTCTAGTAAAGAATTCATTTATTTAACAATAACTCATTTATATTAAAACATATTTGGTCAATTTAATAACAATATAAATCAATACTAAACATATCTCAATACTTAGATTGAATTAACGATGAGGTGAAAATCTGTTTTAAAATGTGAGGTAGTTCACTGACATCGGTACATACAAATGATCTTCCAACTGGTAATTTCTCTATGAGCCTAGAAACAGAAAGGGATTTTTAACATCGTATGCACATTGGTATCATATCGGAAAAAAGAAACTTACATTTCTGCTTGGTTTCCAAGACTTCCTATAAAAATTGCATATGCGCTAACTTTGGTTGAAGATGATAAGGCATCGGCCAATTTAGAAGGAGGGATGCCATAACGCTGTAAATTCGCATCAGATAGCACAACCAGAATTGCTTCATCGCAATCGTCTTCAGCTAATGAAGCTACAGCTGATTGGGTAGCTGAAAGGGTATGATCTCCAGACCAGCAATATTGGGAATGAGCATGCATAGTCTGAAAGAATAAGCGAACATTAATTATCATCAAAGTGTTATCTCTTATACAATAATTAAATCTCCATCCCTTTCAAGCAGTTTTGGTTAAAAAAATTAATAATCATAGAGAATTATGTCATTTTTCGAAGAATAGAAGTTATCTCCCTTCACTTACCCTAATGACATCAAGCCTTTCTTTATTGTTTTTTGGTGGTCGATCCCTTCGTACAAATGTGATGTTAGGGGAATCACCTGAGTGACCTAGAATATCATACTTTATTTTATCTTCAAAACCTTCAAAGGCTTCCATAACCAAAACCACAGCTTCCAGTTCTCTATCTAATCTACCATCATAACCATTGAATCTGAAATTTACAGAATCTAGTGTAAAATAAAAGCTGACAATACAGATTCGGTAAATAGGCGGGAAAAAATTAAACGGTCATTCCGAGGACTATTTGGTTTTTCTGTTTAGAGAATAACCCTTCAAATGTTTGCTGCAAGTTTACAAAACACCTTGTATAAACTCACCTGTACATGCTACCAGAGACATCTGCTAGAACTCTGAATAACTTTGGCCTGATTTGTGGTGTTCCCAGCTCTGGCTCCTCTTCAACGCGCCTCCTAAATATTGTTTTTTCTCCAAGAATACCTGAAAAAAATTCTCAGATTAATAATATATTATGATAGCTATTGTGCGCTTTATTGTGATAACGAGCGGAAGTCGAGTGAAAAATAGGTAGCCATGACATGAGAGTAGAACTCTGTACTTTATCCACGATTGTGAAAAGATTTATCTCTGAATTATCTCACCTAATTTTCGAAAATTTGTGTTTTAAATCTATGGTACAGAGCTTCTGTCTGTAGTTGTGATCATGAAGTTTAATATACTAGTGAATAATGGCTCATCAATCACGAGCGATTTATAAATGATATAATCATCAAGGAAACAGATAGATTATGATTACTTTATGCTTCGATCAAGGATAAAATTCCTATTAGGAAGTTTTGAAGCTAAGTATAAATAAGGATCACCAAAATTTATAAAGTGCATCACCATTAATAACATCGTACCGTCCCATATTCTCAGACAGACTGTGGTTATGAATTCATGGAATAAATTTCACTCCTTTCCTGATTCATTTCCAATTCAGTCCCATATTCCAGAAAATATGTTTGCAATACGTATCGTTTGATCTCAAGAATAATTGTTATGATCTTTATTGAAAGAAAATATATACTCACCATCGATAAGTTTCACGTCATCCAGTTCTCCAGATGTTTGATGTCTCGTCCACATCCTTTCCTTATTTTTTGCTTGCAGATTACCTAAAATTACCCTCAAAGACTGCACTTCCCTGGAAACCGAGTTCGAAAATTGAGAATAGAGAGAGGCATCATACCCGCTCATCCCTATTTCTTTTAACCTTTGTTCAAAAGCTTTTCTACCCATTTCTCTAGCAGCTCTTTGGACGTGTTCCGGTACAGCATTCTTCTCTTCGTCCGATAACTACAAATAAGTCCAAGTCAAGTGAAATCAAACTCAACATATGTCGTTTTTATAACCTGATGAACTTTGTGACCCTTATCGAGTCTGTATGGACCACCTTTACCACCAAGACCAGCCGTGTCTCGGCCACCAGTCCCACCAGCCCATGTGTTTCCACCTACATGGGGATCATTGTTTGGATCTTCCTTTCCATGTTTAGGTCCGCTGGTATCTAACCTGGAATTTTTCAAAAAGTTAGGGATTATATTGGAGAGTTTTTTATTGGATAACACAACTAACCCACTATATCTATTGACCGTAACTTGCAAATCTTTCTGAGCTCTTTTCTTGGCCAAATATTCCTGACTGAAGATATTCTTTTTAGCGATACCGTGTTTAACTAAAATTTCTCCAAGAGTTTGGACCATTTCTGGGTTGTATTTGTCGAAATCGAAAACGTTAAACATCACATCCTCAATGTCTGCATCTGGGAATTGCTGAAAATTTGGGTTTTTTTAACTCTTGCCAAACAGTTAAAAAAAAGAAGAAAAAAATAATAAAAAAAAGAAAAAAACTATGAAAAAAAAATGAAAAGCACTGATTCTAACCTGTAAATGTTTGATGATGTTAACGACTTCTCTTGTTGAGTATGGATAGCTGACTAAACCTGTATCAGCCATCGTTCTAAGTTCGCCAAACACAGTTACCAGCTTCTTTAAAACATCAAGAGGGACATCGGGTCCATACTGATTCAGCAATGAGATCTCTGAATCTTTGGAGGGATTTTCAACAGCATGACTGCTGAATAAATCACCAAGGGCACCAAAGAAATCGTTTCCCAGAAATGGAAAACCAGGCCTGTTGGCCAGTACTATAACCCTGAAATCTGGATGAATTTCTATGTATTTATTGAAATCCGCACCTTCCGGTACTTTCTTGACTATTCTTCGTCCATCGCTCAAAATCATTTGGCCTGTTTCTACAAGTGATTTCAGTATACACGTCACATGGGTCGGAGCTTTGTCTGCCTCATCAACCACCAGAATATGACCTTGCTTGACGGCTTTCACCAACGGTGAATCTTCATGGATTAAAACTCCATCTTTAACACTAGGTTGGGTTGTAAGAGTTTGTACAGTGGTATCACGATGAAGCTGTATATACTCCCTTGGCCTATTCATTAGTTCTAAAAACCTATCCACTATTTTATTCTTTCCCACTCCTTGGTTGCCAACAAGAAGTAGATGTTGTCCAAGAAGAAACTCTTGCAAGAGTTTTTCCATAAGTTTAATATGTTGAGGCACATTGTAGAATAAAATATGAGGGACTTTGGTTAAATGATCTGTTACATAAACGTTACAGGATGTTTTTCCTATTGTCAAAACGCCATCTTTAACATCACACTCCAATTTCTTTGCCGATTCTTCAGGGTTAGGGTTTATACCCACCTTCGAAATTGTTTTTTCTAACGCTTTTTTGGCTAAGGATGGCAAAAATTGAATCATGAATGTTTCTTCGAGCGCTTCATATGGGTCAGTAGGATAATTCTTCATTCTAGCTGCAATCCTCATCAGTTGCCTGGTAGACAAATGACCCGCTAAGTTCTTCAATGTTGGATCCGTACTATTCCTTAATGTATGAGCCAAATCAATTATCTGATGAAGAGGTCTTGAGATAGGTCCGAACTGAAGAGAAGTAGCATTACACATTGATCAATATAATTAGCGGATGTATAAATAATTACTTGAGAAACAATAATGTTCATTTCTTCCTGCTTGCTCAAGGTTCTCAACTCGTGGAAGAGGAACAAACTGAGTACTTCGGACGTCATCCAATTGTTGGTATTTGATTGGTTGTTGGGCGGTTCCCCTATGGCTACTATCCTGAAATTGGGATGTATAGGAAAGATACCCGATTTTGTCAAGTCAGCTTCAGATATTTTCAGTTTATCTCTGAGGAAGGAGTATCTGTCATAGCTCATAAGCCTTTTGCCATCATGGAGTTGAAGTTCCCTGTCATGGACTAAACTGCAACAAGAAAACTTAGAAACAATCTAACATTATCATTCATTCACCTACCGATGTAACACAGACAGTGTACTTGGATGTATCCTATGGATCCCATCCAAAATTGCTATTTTACCTTCCAGGGCGGCGTTTACAAGAGGTGAAAACACCCATATGGTGTCACCGTTGTCCAGAGTGCTCCTCTGTTGGATCAAATCCCTCGAAGTCATATCTTGATACAGCACGATGGTTTCTGTTTCTTGCCCGAGAATTTCAGAAACTTTATTCACCAATAAGCTCTTTCCGCAACCTTTTGGACCAACAATGCAATAATCTGATACTCCTATTGTTTGAACCATATCTTCGATCACTTGGTTTTGATATGGCGTTTCCACGTATAAACTAGCACCATTGGCGTTTTTACTGAAGAACATCTTGAATTTACTACTTAAAGTGTTCAGTAAATTATCTTCAGGAGGTGTTATATTGAATCTACTTAAGAGCGATTCCAAATTTTGTATACCGTCCTTCAAGAAAGTCCTGTAGGGGTATAATTTGTAGAGGATATCAAAAGGTTGCTGTTTTGGATTTTGTTCCTGTAAATTTCGAACATTAGTATAATATACTTCGAGTCAAAAAGCTCACCTGCCAGTAGCCTTGCCGCTAAGATCAAGCTTTCCACAGGAAATTCTGGAAGGCTTAAATTTGTGCTCTCTTCGCTTCTTAATGAAAAAGCAGCCGATAGAATTGATTCAAGTTTCTCATGCGGTACGTTCGGAGCCACTTCTTTCATTGCAGTGAGATATTCCTGAAAATTTGTTGAATCTCAAGACCTGACAGAAAACGTCGATGCAACTTTTACTATTCTTACAAGGTAGTTTTTTAGTGTATACTGTCTTAGAGAGGCTGGTAGTTTTGTAATTATTTTCTTTAGTTTGGATACGCTGAACCATATCTTCGTAACAATTATGTCATGGTCATGATTGAGATTGTAACTGATAAGACCATAATATAGTTATTCTAATACGATCTTCAAATTAAGTCCAGTATCGATTCAGTTTTTGCCAAATTATCTAAGAATTTTTGGGGGAAAATTGATCTAAAGCCTAGCTGTAAAAATGTGAACTACTTAATGAAATGGAAGCACCAAATATTTCGAGAACAACTCATAACGTAGACTGAAAAGATTATAATTTTTTAGCGATAAATTACAAAGGTTACAGTTAATGATAAACCAATATCGGAAGTTTTCAACTGTAGTTAAATTGCCAGTTATCCTAGAAGGTGCCTAATATTCATAAATCCGGGTATTCGTTTGCATCAATAGAGACTCGTGATCAACAACGATAAAACAGATTGTAACTATTATATGATCTAACTATTCGTGCAACTCAATTCTGAAAATTATTCGATGAAAAATTTCACCTTGAATGAATAAGAATTCACACCATTTTATGCAAACTTGCATCTTTAATTTCGTTAGAATTAATGGAGGCCGAATTTGATATTAAAGTATAAAATATTAGTGCCAAAACAGCTTAACTGCAAAAAACACCCAGTTTGTTTTGATTCTCAATTCCCGAGATGTCGAAAATGGTATAGAAACTACGAGAATACTAACTAAATAACGACAAAGACAAGACTTTACTTTTATTGTGAGAAAAACGACTCGAAAGCTGACCGAAAGTTAAGTTATAAGAAATAACACAATCTCAGTATGTGAGGTTCAACCTTCAAATGAGGACTCTCCATAGGTTTTATAATTCCAGGGAGCCTAGAGAATAAAATGTAGCATGTTATGTTACCCAAAAAAGAACACGTGAAGTCTAGAATCGTAAAGATTTCCTTGGGACCTTCCATAACCTAACCACCGCATTGACATCCCCTGTGCAGCATAAACGATAAACGAAATGAATCCATCGAAAAGTCATTTCAATAACCTGATGAAAGCGGAACAATGATCGCATCAAACCCCATCACATTACCATCACTCATCAGGCGCTTTCAGGCCACCGGATACGTCCAATTTGTTAATTTCTTCCAGCTCACCCTCACCCTCCCCCTCCCATTCCGCCTCCTTCGATTTATCCGCTACGTCAGGTCGAAACATGTCTATATCTGATTCGATTCAAACGAAGAGACCGTGGATAATCTGCTGCTGAGCGACTTCGCGGGTAGGTGTGTTTTCCAAAACCAATTTACACGACACTTCGGTCTCTAGATTACCTCCTGCCATGCGATGTTACCCGCTGTTTTGTAACTTTCAATTTGAATCCGTTTGTATGGTGGAAATCGGTTTTGGATTGCGGTGGACAGGGTCGAATCCTTCTGATTCCGGTCTCTTAACATGAGGGTTGAAACGACTTTGAACAATTACAAAATTCAAAACCTCAAAAATACGTAACCCGAGGAATAGCTCAAAAGTATTAGAAGGGATTCACACATCCATTGGCTTGCACATGTTTGAACTACTGTGATAAGAAAATAAGGTAAAATTTTCATTTAAATTCACGGGTACTGTGATTTATAGTTCGTTCTAAATTCTTAGATATCCGTTAAAAACTTCATGTCAATATAAATTAATCCTGCAGAGCTACGCTTGTTTTTAAAAACATACAACGATAACTTTTCGATTTTACCATGTCCAATAAAATAAGTATATTAATATATTATCTAGATCCCAGTAATACCTTTCGGTGTATGGGGTTTTATCTATTTACAATAGAACAATTTAAGGGTAAGTTCTGCAGAATTTTGCCATTTGCCCCTGTTTGCCGTCAGTAGTTTTGCCTCATCCATGCTTCTTCCTTTTCTTATGACTTCCTTTCTAATTATGTCTTCCCATGTTTGTTGGGGGTCCTCCTGTCTTCGGTTTAGACACCATTTTTGTTTTCCATATCTGTTTGATCGGTCTATTCACTTCCATCCAAATCTCCCCACCATCCTAGCTGTCTTTCTCCTGCATACTTCTCCAGAGATTCTGCCACTATATTAGTTCCGCTCTGACGTCTTCGTTTCATCTGTCTCTCCCAGTTATTCCTTTTATTCCCCTCAGGTACTTCTTTTCATCGCTTGTATTCTACTCCTTGTCCTGTGGGTGGTTGTCCATGTCTCACATCAGTCTAAACACAGTCCTATAACTGTCATCTTTGTTCTTCTTTATATTTCATCTTTTCTGTTGAGAGCATAACACAGTTTGCTCGCTTTCTCAATCCATCATCTTCAATATTTACTCCCGAATAAGTGAAATGATTGGCATGTTCAATTTTTTCGCCATCTATCTCCACTTATACCTCTCCTCCCTCCTCCAAGATTACCATCATCTTCGTCTTCCCTTTCTTGTTCATGCAATGTTCATTATACCGTTTACCCCGGTCTCGCCACACAAACATTCGCCCATCAGACTCATTCTGAACTCATCTATGAAGGAGCATAATCTCCATCTATGAGTGTTGTCTCATGTTCGAGAGCTCAACGATATCTTATACGCCGCTGCTCCCTACATCGCGGGTGCCTGGCATGGCGTATCTTCTTGCCCTTAAGTTGAAGCCTTCAAGCTTTTCAAGATTGTTTGTCCAGAAACTGTACTAGCATTCATAAAAACCATATATATTTTCATTACACAAACGTATAGTATGTGTATTCTTTCTCCATGATAATAAAAATGAAGTCGGTCCTTATAAAATCCAAAAATAGGCCCGTTTATACATGCATTTCATTTATTCTTCTGGTCCAAAGTTCGCCATTATTCAACACCGAACTTTCAACTTGAATCACACGACAACTAAAATTGCAAATTCGCGTGAACCGCCATTGTGGAATTAGGAGAACGATTCACATATAATTGTTCAGAACAATTTCTGTTTATTTATGTTACCTTCTTCGCGCTCTGCATATTCATTCTGTTGCAGAAAAGTTTAAGGGCATTATTTCACTGCAGTGGGCAATCAAATGCAGATGGTATGTTTGAAACAATTCCCATATCAAAAGGTGAATTTGTCATAAAAGGAGCTAACCAAGCATGAGCTCGTTAATAATTTTCATTGGGTTTAGTTTCAAGGTGATTTCGAAAGCAGACATCTAGTTTCACTGAGAAAAAAGATTTCAATTAAAATCTGTTAGTTGGAGGCTGCGCATTGTGTCAATTAAAATGTTTTTCTGTTCGATTAAATGTTCCATTGAACCGACAATTTTGAATGGTTCGTTCAATACATAAATATTTTTTTTTATAACAATAAGCTTCATGCAATATTGCCAACTCATCTTTTTCGTTGTGGTGATGAGGAACTGAGAAATATATTTGGTTAGTTATTTCGAACACATGGGTTCATTCCTCCAATACGTATTATTTTCCCAGTTATGAAACAAAGAGTTACAATAATCAAATAGAACATTTCTTCCAAATAATCGGTTTCATTACACCATCCCCACTGCTCGCACAGAACGAATTTAACGGTCCACACGGTCCACTTGCTTAGACAACCCTACACCGTACGCCAAGAAGTGATCCAGACTCCTGTCAGATAAATATATGCGACATGCGATACGCGGAAATATGTGAAAAACTAGTGACTAGTGGTACCTACCTACCTATAATGAGTGAAAAAGTCAAAGACATTTTAATTTCTTCTCCTCATTAAATGATTTGAAGGTGAGTTGACTATATCAATTTTAACAGGTGCATTGTTTTGGTTTTAGCAAAATATTTTCCGATGCATCAAATATCACGAAAAGAGCTATTTCATTATTGAGCTGGTTTGTTTTTTGATTGTAGGTTTAAGATTCCTTATTTTTATTGTTTATGTTTATAGGGTTGATATTTATTCTGAATATAATAAATAATGAATATAATAACATATAACCTATAGTTGTTATAGTGGAGATAAAAGTTTTTCATAAGTGATTTTTTTTTACAGGTAAATGTATTGATGACACTGCCTTCGATTTACTGGATGAGCAGACTGAAGGAACTGATTTCAAATACGGGAATTCTCCTTATTTTTGATCAAAGTATGTAGGGAATAACAAAAAAAGAATCAAGGAATGATTGAATGAAGATGCTTCGAGATCAGATGTTTTAATTGATTTGAGTATAATGATCTTCACCATTCTGGAATATTTTCTTACTTCCTAAATATTTCTTTTTTATTGGCAGTGATCTCAATTATTTTACTGTGCAATAGTTCCTTAAAAATTATAATTGAAAGGTGAGAGTTATTATTTACTGGATTGAATTTGATGAATTCGTGAATTTATCAGAAAAAGATGTTTCGTTTTATCCTACTGACTTGAACGAAAACAGTATTAGCGAAAACTTAATTTTGATTGACCAAACTGCAAGTCATATATAACGTTCCACCTTTCACCTTTCGATTTATATATAAATAAAAATAAATATATTTATATATAATTATATATGACTATATTGAGGAAACAACCTCCTTATCCTTATTATATATATTATAGATTATTTATTGGAGGATAGTTTGAGTTTTTCATTGTTTTGAACACTCCTTATGTATTTTATTTTCAAAAAATAAAATTTTTCATAAATCAATTTTTTGTCTACCACCCCTATCCCAAACATATCAAATTGCATTGGAGTAATGCATTGATTCTATTGTGATAATTGAATGCGTTCCTCGATGCAAATAAGTGGTTTAATTGAGATAATCAAATGAATTATTTGATGGAAGAGGAAATATGGTTCTAATAATCAAACTATTTTAGTAAGGTCAAATAAACCGAATTCGTTGCAATAAAGTAATGAAGTAATACATATAATGAAATAAAATTGAATTGATACAACTAAAAAAAGTATTGTCCCAATAGTTTGGAAGCAATGACAGTTATTTAGTTGGTTCTATTAACTTAGCTACTTGAGGCTATATTTATTAAATTTTTTAATTGCCACAATGCTTTTTTTCACTCAGTGTTGGATGCATAAAATGAAAAAAGGGAGGATTATTGATTCTTTTCAATCTCACAATAAAAAAAAACAATTGCTCAATATTTTATTTAACTATTCAAAGTCCGATCCAAATAAGTCTATAGATGAGTACAAGTACGACTAACATCGTACAGTGTACAGATACAAATGTATTTGGCAAGACAAAATAAACCGCTGGTCAGAAGTTGAGGACATTGGATTAATTTGTGTTTTCTCTTCAGAAAAACACAATCTTCTTTGAAAAATGTACGTTTATATATAGAATTTTTCAGGTTCGAATAATAAGATTTCAAAGTATAAAATTCAACGAGAGTAAAATTAACAACTGATTTCCACCAAGTTATCGAAAACATCCTGCTCAATTTGTTGCCAAGTTATGGCAGAAAATCTCAGAGCTGTTGGTCTATGGGCATTAAGTGCTCTTTGTAAATGGCGTGTGCTTGACCATATTTAGGTCAAGGGATCTTGGAGGTAATGCTCCACATGCTATTCCACATAGCCTGTTTTCCTGTCGTATCAGTTATCACCTGGGATTTGTGTGGCAGTGCATTATCATCCATGAAAAGAAATTTTAAATAACATACGAATGTGGTTTTGATCTTAGTTTGAGTCACAATAAATTAATCTTTTTATTGTTAGATTATAATAATGAAAGAGGAAAGTGTTCAGATATCTTTATTGCTCCTTGTATTTCCATATTTATGTATTCCAATTATTATCTTGGAACTAAATATTCGAAAAATATCACAAATATATATTTATCGAAACGCATTAATAAATGAATAGAAAATTTTCATTGTACTAACAAATAAACAGAAGAAATGAATGACCTTTTGAATCGAATATGAAAAATTGTTAAAAGACTTATAAATTCAATCAGTCAACAATAAATAATTCAAAAAATCAAGTTTCATCCAATTGTACAATGGAGCTACATTTACTGATAACAGAAATCTCATCCACTTCCAAGAGCGTCTGTGGTAAATTGGGCATGAAAATGTGCAGTTGTCTCTTATCATTAACACAACACGAATGTTTCTTATTTTCACGAGCATCTTCAAACTTTTCGGCATCTTCTTCCGATCCATCTGAAACTTCGTCCGATCTCGCTTTTCCCTTGTCAAAATTTATAGATTTACACTTCAGAATCGAGTCATCGCTGCTGTAACAGTCTTCATCGAAATCTGACGTAAAACTGTCTTCTTCATCGTAAGTGAATCGATACTGGTTTCGGAAAGGCATAGTCGACTTTTCGAAGAATGTTTTAGCCCCAGAAATTACGCTTGCGGTGACAATCCTCGGTTTCCCGAAAGAAACCCTTTTGAACTTAGCGATAGAATCGGAGCAAGAGCCGTTTTGCGTTGCCAAATCCAACCACATAAGCACTCGGTCGCTTAAAGACGTAAAATCATCATCGGCTTGCAACAGTTTAGTCCCGATCGGATAATTTCCCGCCAGGATGCTATTTCTTGAAGCATCTTCCATGTCAAAGGTGTACGATTTGGTCATCCTTCTGTACTTGCTTTCGTTAAACTGCGATTTCAACCGAAATTCTTCTGGTTCGATACAAATTTCCTCCACCTTTTGTTGGTTTTCAAGGGGAGCCTTGAATTTTTTCTTCTTGGACGATTTTCTTCCTTTATTGTTCTTCACTGAATCTATCCTTAAACTCTTGAATTTCTTCAGACGCAACTTGACCGATGGAACCCTGAGGTGTGGAGCAGGGGGACTGTCAGATACCGACGATCTTGAGGACTTGGTTCTTGGTTTGGAGGTTTCTCTCGAAGATTTCCGATCGGATGTATCTGGTTTTTCTTGAAGAAGGACGTGACGATGACCATCTTTCCAAACTGTCTTGACGAAGAGTGACCTGGTGCTGGATTCCCACAGGGCAGTCATTGTCCGATACTGGTTCAAAGTTAGTTATCTTCTTTTTTATTGCGTTGTTTCTTTCATTTTCCATTCATAAAGTCTAATTGCTTATTTTTTACCTTATTAACTTTGTGTTTTCTAATTCTCATTGTTGTTTTTCATTCAATATTGTTTTCTATTCGACATTTTCTTCACTTTGTTGTCTTATTAATTCCTCTATCGTTAGTTGCGAATGTTGAAATCGTTCAATTCTTACATCTTCACGTAGTTATTGTCACTTTATCACAGTTATCGACAACTCATCCGAAGTTTCGATACGGTGCGGTAACCAAGCGATTTCAGTCGGGTTTCTGTGGGGGATTTCGGACTGCTGGGGTGGCTCGTACAAGAATGGGGACAAACTTCGAAGATTAACCGAAGATGCTCTCCGGGGACAGGTACGGTCTACCGCGTTGTGCGACTGTCGCGTTCGTTCAAAACGGAATGGTGGAGAAACAGTCAGGACGATGGCTTTATACATTTTGACGTGATTTGCGATACACGTGATTCTTGGGGGGGAAATAGTTTGCGCCAGTTCGTAGGGGGGGAAAAGGGAAGATGAATTGATTACGTTAATTCCTTAGATTTACCACGGAATCATGACTGGAATTAATTTATTCGCTAGATGATCCTTTCCAGGATTGACGAATTAATTTTTGTAGGTTTGAGCGATCCCTGTTTTGGAATTTCCGCCTTCATACGCAGCTTACCATGAAGGTTTATCTTTTAAGCGAATGATTCATATTTTCTTCAGCTCTCAATATTTTATCTCTGCATTCTTCTTCTTCTTAACTCATTCAAAGTGAAAAAATGTATGCAAAGATTTTTTCGGTTAGACTTAGGTGGTAAAACGCTAGGTGTCGCATTGATTAATACAATACTTCGATGCAGATGCTGACTTGCAATATAATATCTTTTATTTCATTTGGTCAACTACTTACTTTCTGGCAAATAATTGCTAAAGAATTAATTATCCTCAAGCTTTCTACTTTAACACACAAAGCGAAGACGCGCCAATCCACTCTCAAAATAATTCGAGGACCAATATTTTTAGGGATATATGTGAAGTTGGTCTAGCGTTTTTCGATTTTCGCAAAAAAAAATTTTTTTGTGAATCAGCTTGAGAACTTATGCAATAAAAATATTTCAACAGCACAAAGTAGCACAAACCTCGAAATCCAAAATGAACCTTTTGAAAGGATAAAATTGGGTGTTTGAACAGAACTTACCTGGTAACTAAACATATTGACATCTCTAGCCTGAAATCTAGACCTTAAGGGTGGATCCAAGGGATTTCCTCTATATCTATAAACACAAACAAGTATTCCAATAACATTGTGGTAATTTGAATTATTGTAGCATCATTGTCACATTATAACAAAAATCTTGAACAATTTCTACCTTGGAACAGGAAGTCCTATGGCAATAACCCTGAAATTTTCATCAACTCTTACAAGCTTCCATTTATTCATTTCCTCTTCCCCATATTTCTGTGAGCAATAAATCATCAATAGTCAAATATATAAAAAAATGAAAAGTTTAAGTACCTCAAGAAGCTCATCGTATCTATGTGCTGGAATCAGAGACCTACCGTCTTCCAGGTGCATTTCCCTATTTTCTAACAAGTTATTCAACACTGGCAGCACATTTCTCTCAGCTTTTTCAATCCCATCTAAGACTAACACCCTGCCTTCAGTTGCTGCTCTCACTGCACTCTTTAAATGCATGAGACATTAATGGCTTTTACTTAGGTGTATGCTGAGAATTTATTTATTATTACCTGGTCAAAATATTTAGCAGTGCCATCAATAATTTCCCTCCGTTGCTTTAGGTCAGACTCTGTTGTATCTCTACTCAACGAAATATATTCAAGTTCCCTGTTTGTCAACTCCAAATATTGCATTGCCAAGTGCCTTTTACTAGGTCCTGGTGGACCTAATAAGAATATATCTTGTCCTAATAAATCTTTCTTCATCATCCATTGTAGATGGTGTAAAGTGCTCTGGTTTTCATTTCCAGAATCTGGGGAGTAGCAACATCAGACATCATGATCGGTGATCTAAATTTAACTTACAGTATTTCCTAGGAACATACTCTAGTTTTTGAACACTTTTGATTTCTTTCGTGATGTCTCCAATTGTTACAGATTCTGTTGAGTATGATGCATTGAGATTCTTCCTCGAAAAGTTAGGTCTATGTAAAATTCTATTCAAATTTCTTAACTTTTCCGCAGCCCTGTCGAGGAACATGATGTAAAATTTTCGATAATCAGAAAACTATTCTGAGGTTCAAAGGTCAGGGCAATGCGGATATCAAACACATTTAGCAAACGCTAAAATTTAATTGAGATGATGAAATTATTTGAAATCCTTAGACCTTTCTGGATTGAGGTTAAATTAGGTACATTTGATCTACGGCTCTTTTCACCTACAATCATCAGGCCAGAATCATAGATTATAGAGTTAACTCCAAAGATATTGTGTAATATCTTTGGTTAACTCTATAATCTTTGGCCAGAATTATGGAGGGTAGCCCCATTGAACTAAAACTTTCTTTAGTTCAATGGGTAGCCCTCAATTGCGACGTTGCCGGCCTTACATCGGAGACATTTTTCATTTGAGTTTGTTGTTCACCCTAGGAGCATGATGTACATTTTTCAATTATAAGGAAACTATTAGTAATACTAAAATACATTAGGTAAAATTAGGAAAGTGACACATTCGAGAATCGAGCGCCTGGTAGGACCTGATTCAGAAAGCGGTCCATATGAACAATAAAAATTCATATTCTTAACAGTTAATCGAATAATTCATTTCTCAATTATTTTTTCATGAAAGCAGACAACCTGTAAGATATATGTAGAAGCAACTTATTCGAAAATATACATCAATTGAAACTATATTACCTACTTTGTTTCATATCCTATCGACCTATCAACGAAAGAATCGAATTTATTAAAGAGGGATGTTTCATGCCACTTAAACTAACAGAAAAATATCCAGTGTTTAAATAACACAACTGCATGACTTTTTATTGCAGTGTGAAATTATTTTACGACCTTATAATTAGCAGATCGTAGATCTTCATATAGATTCCCTTTAGTCCACCCTTCTTGGACGCGCCCTTATCTGTTTAGTTGGATCGGAGCATTTATTGAATTTTTTACTCAGTGGTGGTGCTTAGGCACAGAGGATATCTACAAATAAGGATTGTTCCTATAATGATGGTAAAGAAATATCGAATAAAATTATAATAATGACAATACCATATGATTTTATTTTATTATTCGTAAAGGTTTTAGGGGGAACGAGTGAAAATTCATAGAAGTGAATGTCTCTTCCCAGAGAAGTCGAAACATACAAAAACGAAACTGTAGACCGGTTTCGGAATCATTGTCCCTCGTCAGTACAGTGTAGCGCTAAATATTCGAAACGGATTCAGAATTGTCGTTTCCAGTTTGATATTTCCGATGTGCTCGATTGGCGTAAGTACTGTGTAGGTACTACATTTTCACTTATACTTAGTTATAAAAAAAAGTGACGTTGACAGATGAAAATTAGTATGAAGTATGCAGCTATTTATTTCTTAAAAAAATCGTTATTCAAGTGAGAGTTCAGAATAAAATTGCACTGCATTGATGATGGGAAAATAATCCTGATTTATTCTATAACTAGATTCAATTTATGACTACCTCGATGAAAGAGAGGCAGTGAGGTTTCTACATGCTAAATTTGAACAGATTTGAACCTTACAGTTCGTGAAATCAACCCTTATAACGAGTCACCACTGAGTAGAGCAAACGACACGCAAAACTATGAATTATCATTAATTACTCACTTTGAAGTCGACTCATCGTTATATGTTTCACACATACCATAACTTCTCAAATGGCTTTGAAAAATTCTTCATTCTACGAAATGCTTGATATGACTTCAGCGGTAATCGGCAAACTGAATGTTTTCCAAGTTATTTTTTTATTGAGTACATATTCCGAGCCCTCTAAAACTATTTCACTTTCACCGATAGAGGGTGATCTTTCTTTGGGAATGTCCTTAAGACAATGTTTACACATTGTGGGAAGTACTTTTTTCGATATTAATAAGGATATCATCAGCACTGAATATAAAAAATCGAGAACCTCTAAAATACCGAAAATTGGAATAGGTGAGAAGATATTTTTTAATGCTTTTACCAGTATCTGTTGTGTGTCGTGTTCAAAATTATAATGTGAAACTTTGACATAACTCTGCTTTTTATAAACAAAAACGTGGTAATATAAGGCTTTAACTTTTATTCAACTGATACCTAACGTTTTGATTACCTATATTTATCATTGTCTTAAGATTGTGTTTTCTTTTCAGATTGGAGTAGAGGCGTTAACTGGACCTTCTACCTTTCCGAAGTATATTCTCTACATAATATTTTCCACTGTTACGACAAAAACTACCTTTTAGAAATTGGAAGTTACGAAGACGTCAAAGAAGCATTTCAGATCATGAAGCAAATGAACTGTTGGAACCCAAATCAGAGAATCTTCATCTACTCGTCGTCCATTGCTGTCAACCAGTCAGCTGAACTCCTTCAGATGATCAGTTTAACGCAAAAACAGATGCTCAGCAACGTTGTCTTAATGCTCCCAACTAGAGAGAAAAAATTTGTCTTTCAATTATACTACTGGTCAACATGGGACAACGAAAAATGCGTTGGGCAACCTAAATATCCTCATTTCTTTAGTTGTCGATTTGGCAACGTAAGAGCTTTTCGGGAAAAAACTATAAATCCTTCCGCTTGCTCGCTGAACGTCAAAGCCATAGCTTGGCCTCCTTTTGTTTTGTATAAGGGCCAGAATGAAAAGGCATCCAGTCTAAAAAAAACTGAAAAAGCTCAACTGGGGGGTCTCGAAATAGAGATGATGAAGTTGGTGTCTGCTTTATTGGGGATTGGAGTAGAATATTATGTCTCAACGAAGGAGAATTGGGGAAGATCCTTCTTTAACGGAAGTTCGACAGAATCTATGGACGAACTAATGACAAAACGAGTAGACATTGCAATTGGTTCGCTCACCATGAGTCTCTCCAGGTATTTGCTATTTGAAACGAGCATTCCATATAGTGAAGAATACCTGGTATGCTGCGTCCCCTTCCTCAGCCATTTTGACAAATTATCAACTTTCCTGGACACACCAAGCTTGAATGTATACTTCTCCATCTACCTCATCTACGTCCTGCTCACTTCAACTGTTTGGGTAGCTGCTCAATTCAGTAAAAAAGAATTTCAAATATATAAGAACGGACCATCAGTCTTCCTTTACACTTTTGCAGCGATAATCGGCAATTCTGTGAGTATTTTACCGAAAACCAGAAGGGTGCGGTTGTTCTTCTTGATGCTGATGATATTTGAGCTCTTTTACGTCGCTTTTTACCAATCCTTATTGACCAGTGTATTATCCACCCAAAAATTCGACCAGCAGATAAAGACTCTGGGAGATATACTCAAGAGGAATATGAACATATACAACCAACCAGAGAACCATCGCTATCTCGAATTTCAACGAAACAAAATTGTTGAGGAGATTTCGAAACATTGGATCAACTGTAGGAATACTACGGAATGTTTGGAAGATGTTTATAACAGCGACCAGAATGCTATATGTTTAGGGAGGAGCTACAAGAATTACATTACTCAAAATAGGGAGAGGGAAGGCAAACCCCCTCTTTATTGCATCAAGCAACCGGTTATATCTTATCCTGTGGTGATGATAATGCGGAAATCATTACCGTTCAAGAAAAAAATTGATGATATTATAGGTAGAGTAAGTGCTTCAGGTCTAATTAGCAAGTGGACTTCCTCCATGTTTTATAACAGTACCAAGCAGTCCCTCTATGTACCGAAGGCTTTTTCAGGAATTTTAAGGTTTTCGCATTTGAAACCAATATTTTTATTGGTAGGCATAGGTTTCTGCATCGCTTGGTTAGTGTTAATAACTGAAAAATTGTGCTTTTATGTTTTGAAAAAAATATAAATTGTTTCTTGAAATGCTTCCTCAATTATTCCACATTATTCTCGAATACTAGTTGGAATTGGTTAATTGATTGAAAGGGTGAATTTTCAAAATAGGTTTGTTAATCCCAGAGCCTATCCTTTGAACAATTTTGATACAACTTGTGGTTTATTTTAACATATGGTTTTCAATTTTTTTCAAATCTACTACTACTGAACCTTTTTTAGTCGATAAAGGAAGTATAATCTAACTGAAATTGATTATTTAATGTTTTTTTTCCCCAGTTTCCAAGCCTCAAAATGGATCGATATGAGCTGAAAAATGAAAGGAATTTTATAAAGTTGTGCTGAAAGGCTGAACCAGAAAATTGTGAACTTTGCTTCTTCTGAAAGATGTTCAAACTGAACTACAATAGTGACTTACGTAAATTAGGATAATTCAAACTGAAAAAATTGCAAGGCAACAAAAAATAATCTTGTAAACTAATCCATTTTCACATATGGTAGACAAAAAAATTATTTCAACTTTCTTAGTAACGTCTTAGTTATTTTCCGTCATTGTGGTAATTTTAATTTTTGTTTTTGACTTCTCCAGCATATTTTTCTCCTCAGTTTGATACGATATTCAATATGCTCGTAAATGAATGTCAAGCAGGATAGTATGAAACCTATAACATAAAGAGTGAAGTGAGAAGTAAATTCTGTTAACTTCACTCGGCCATCAGATTCATCATCGGATTTGAAAAACCGTTTTCTCCGCCATAAAGTATCTCTCAACCATTTGGCCATTAGTCCAGCTGAAACAGGGAGTCAAATTAAAAAACGAATCATACTGTTTTCAATACATAATTATAGTGAATAAAAAGTGCTAGTATCCCAAATTACAGTCTACGCTCTGTACACATACTCTACATACAAAGGTCAGGCTTTTTTGACGTAGATGTTATCAAAATGAGTCATTTCCAAGATGACTTCTAGATATTAAGGCAAAATATCATCGCTTTAGCTCATCTTTTTGAAAATGCATTTTTTTTCAACTGATCGATTTTTGATATCTGTTTGGGCACTTACATGTTTGAAGCCTTAAAATATTTTCGTTGAAGGATTCCACAAAAGGTACCCCTTTCCGAAACAACCAACCGTGCGTTACAACTGTTAAGGGTGCTGGGGTATAGTTCACTTCGTAGGCGTAACTGTTATTGTGAAAAGTTTGGCAATGATGTTCTAAAAACGATTTTTCTCCAGCAATTGCAAGCCTCTCTTTCAGCACCATTGGCACTGCCGCACACAAAACGCTCACGTTGAAGAATTTCCTTCGAAAAACATTGAGATCAGAGGACATACCAAAGTGCATTATGTCTCCTCAAGAACTTGAACAAAGTTATGAAGTTATTTGAGGATAGATCTTACCGTTTGATCGCTCTTTCCTGGCAGGGGTTTTTGAAGTTGAAAAATAAATCCAAGTGTCGAATTTGTTCTTTTTCCATCCCAATTCGGTAACCCTTTCGCATAAGGCTGAAAACGTTCCTGTACTTTTCTACTGGTGGATGTATGATCTGGCTAGCCAAGTTGGACTTGTAGATTGTGTTGAATTCTATACAGCCGAACATCCAACAAAATAAAACAATCAACACTGGAGTCCTGATGTTTTTGGTCAAACAAGCAGCAAATACAGGTTGTTCGATCATTATCCTAGGTGGTACCTGAAACAGACTTGTATGAGGAGCGATGGAGAGCATTCCTGCAATTGCCAACACATAATGAAGGTATAAGGGCGTAATTATAAATTTCGTACTCAAAATCTATCACGAATCCAGGTCAGTAAATTGAGTTGAAGTTAACGTTAGGCTAAATTTTCGCTGAAAATCCTTTGATTAGTGAAAATTCATTCATTACAATTTCAAGCCATTGGATGCTTCATTTTTTAAGTCTCCAGAAATTGGTGGATATATTTTTTCATTTGAGATGTTTCATGACCGAAAAGGACTATTAACTTAGAATAGTGGAGAGAAGGTTCTCTGGTTAATTCTTCATCTTAGGCAAAAACTGAATAATCTGTTCATATGAATGCCATCGGATCTTAGATGCAAGCCAATAGACTGCAGCATTGTCGGAGATTCTCATCCTCACAGGACTTTGAAATCAATAAATTGTAACTGATTGAAATCTACATAAGGCACCACGAATTGAAAAATATTCTCACAAACTCTTTTGAGTGAAGGAGGAAGAAAAGAGTATACTTCCTGGATGCCCAACCTTCTTCAGAAGAGAAGGTAATGGAATGAAAAAGAGTAAAAGAATACTTTAAGAATTCATGTCATCATACCAATTCTACATAATGATCAATGGATATTGTTAAAATTAATGTCTTACCAGTAGAAAATCGAAGAAGGTGAGATTATGTCTACGCTTATATGAAATTTTCGTGAAAGCAAACAATCCTACGGAAATTATTAGTGAAGTGATGCAAACGCAACACCATATAGTGAGAGAAAATGCGTTGGAGAATGCGAAGAATGTATCCTTCCAACCTGTATGAATCTTGTACATTGTTACTACATTCTCGTAGTTGATCATTCTTGTGAAAAGTAACTTCTTTATCCTTGGAGCTGATAGACCGATTCCTCCAATAGCGAAATCAATATTCTTGTTTCTACTGATATGAGGAATGATCTTAGATACTGTTATGTACTCAGTCAAAGCTATGAGCTCGTATGTGAAGTTCATGGTTTTCGAAAGAGTCTCTAGCAGCATTCCTTCGGAACCTACCCATTTCAAGCATCTGTTGAAGGTTTTATTCTGGTGGATTGTGGGCTCGTAGATCAAGCAGTGCATGAAGGGAAAATACTGGTTGAAGAGTACTGTGAATTTGTTACCATAAAAACGACGAAATGTGTTAGGCCAAATCAACGATGGATTCAAATCCACCTTACTGGTATTGGTCTTCTGCACTGGCATGATATGATTCTCATTGTCCCCGCAATACTGGCAAATGTGGAAAAATTCGATACTTTCAGGTGTAAAATTAAGAATTAGTACATTGCCAGCTCCATGTGAGTGCTTGATGCGTAAATTAGCCGGCATCTCTTTGTTGAAAGTTTCGTTGTGCGTGATGACCATCAGGACATCCCTTCCACTTATGTTCCGGTAATCCTTCAAGTACCTGGCAATCTTATCCACATCCCTGAAGAAGAAGACGTTGAGGATATCCCCTCCTTCCGGCCTTTCCAAGACATCCTTCGAATCGTGGTTGTAAACCAGGAGCTGAGGAGATAAGTTCTCGGTAGTGAAGAATTTTTTTGCGTATTCATATGTTCGATCATCGACGTGGAATATTATGTCGAAACCTCTGTAGAATGTGAGTAAGTTCCGGAAATATTCGATTTGATAATCAGTTCGCTCCTCCTGGTATATTTCAAGTGTGGTAACGTAGGATATGGCGAAGAGGAATATCTGAAAGATTTTCGACATGGTTAGGAACACGCACTGCCAATGTTCGTTCCGCTTTCATATAACAACCAAACCAGAAACTAACTAGGCCTTGCCCCTTAAATTCTATACAATCTTCAGCATGATTGTAGATCCATATTGTAATCATTTGTAAATATCGTATAATGAATTGTACATAAGGTGTTATGTTATTTTAATTAGCTTTTTCCAAGAATATTTTGTTCAATATGATTTTTAAGTAATAAGGGACTATTAGGCATTTCTTGGCGTGTTTGTTATGCAAACAATTAGGTGAATGATGTCTATACATGGAAAAAGTACGAGTAGTTGGTGTATGATGATATGAAATGAACAATATCTTCCATCCATTTTCCAACACTAGCCTTTCTTAACAGGATTCGAAGAAATATTTCTTGTTTGTCTAATTACGCCCATACACTACTTACAATTTCAATTTCAATTTCAATTTATTCATCAAAAGGTATACAACCAAAACAAATTTTGAACAATCTTGCAGGAATATGCAGCCTAAGCAAGCTTGTATGCTGTCATACCCTGCAACCACAAGAATAAAAGGGCTAAGATGTTGAAAAATCAAGAATAAGTGAATGTGGACATGACCGCACTTTTATGCCTAAAGCATGCAGACTTTCTAGACTCCATTGATCCACGGTTGTCTCTCTATTTTGTTCAAGACTGCGTGGATCTTTACGGTTGAAGAAAGATATGTGAAATAGCCCATTCATTCCAGCAGAAAATTTGAATTTTTTATTTACTGTTTTTCTCAATATTATATACTACAGGCTTTTCCTTTGCCTCCTGAAACCACCACTGAGTTTCTTTGGTAGATGTTTCACGGGGGTAACTCTCTCTGCAGAAGAAACATGGACTGGAAGTATAGTCGTATGATATTTAGCCAATGAGAAAGCAAAATTTCAGTAGGTGGAAAATTAATGATCAATTAAAAACTTCCAATAGGGGAAGTTCAGTATTTTATATCGCAACTAGCGACATCTTTCGTAGGAACGTTTGGGTGTCTGTAGTAATATTGATTATTTTCGTTTCCACGAAGAAAACTATGAAATTTTCCCGCCCTGTAGAATGCTCATGAAGTGTTCTTTTACATTCGTTAGAGTGTACTGAAGCTTGGTATTGATCCAAGTTTATAATTCGACGATTCAAACATAGGTGAAGGCTCTCAACTTACAAGGTGAGCAATAAACACATTGAAACCATTATGATGAGATTTTCTTGATGGGAAGAACGTAATTTTCAGTGAAAAGAAGAAAATGTCTCATCATCCTCTAGCTCAAAAACGGTTAAGAGTGTGTAAAATTTATTCAGACAAAACTTGTATAGAATTTTATTATCTACAACTTTCCTAATGAATACAAAAACAGGAAGGAAGGTACAGGAAGGGAGATGCATTGTTTTCATCTTCAAACTGTCAAATTAAGAAAACCCCCCCTGATTAGTGCCACATTAATGAGTCAACACATCTGCATCTCTGTAATTAACTATCTGTATGAAAATCTGACAAGCTCGTGTAGGTATGTACAAGTAAGGATTTGTATTTCAAAGGACCACAGTGACCTTGAGTCACGTCCGAATTGGAAGTCTCTTGAAAAGTATCTTTCCTTAATACCAATTAATATATCCTTTGAAAATCTGACACGTTCAAAAACTGTTTTTACGATTTTAAACTCTTCCTTACGGCCAGCCCCACCACGCAAACTGTCAGATTAACATGAATTTATTATCAGAGACACGTAAGGCATATACAGTATGTACACCTGACGATTTTTTTACCTCTTTGAAAACCTGCAGACGTTTTCCCCACCGCTGAAAATGAATACATCATTGAACCTTTTTTTCTTCAAACCATCTAATCTTCAAGGTCTCCACGACGCACGAGTAAATCCCGATTTAGCATCGTAGGCTCCCAACTATAAAAGATTACCAGAAAATGTTAAATTTTTAACATCTGTCGCGAAATTTGTTAACCCTCGGAGTCAAAGAATTCAAAGAATTCACAGTGCTAAACAAGTTGGTAGCATATCCATAGACAAACTAATCATTTTCACAGATTGCCACAAGTTGTGTCAGAGGATAGACGCCATATGCTCCACAAATTTCAGGATTCTGCATTGAAACATTTTTATGGGTTTTACTCAGTTCGATTTGCCAATTTACCCGGAAGTGGATATACCAAACAAAAAAGGCTCCTGCCTTTCTAGTAAGCCTTTACTACCATCGAAATTGAGTATGTGCAAGCTGTATTAGCCATGCCGTAGAGAGCAATATTTGATTCGTCGTCGAGAGACAAGTACGCAGGACTGTTTCAGTACCTACTTAATTGTAGGATATGTATACTTTGGCAGCTGATCTACACTTTTCTCTATCTATCTTTATCGATGCAGGGGTGTACCCTAGCAGAAAGTTAGCCGAACACCTCATTAATTATGAAAATGCCAATACAGTTTACTGCATAGGTCATCGTTTCATACCTACAATATATCTCATTTTAAAAAAAATATTAAGGTATTCCCACTGCTATTAGCACTTTTATTGCACTTCAGAAGGTATATTATACGCTATCCCAACACACGTCTACTTGAGTAATCTGGAGCGTGTACGCGAAGAAATATGCGGCTTCCAGAAAGGAGGTCAACCATCTCTCGAATAACTTTTCCATGTCTGCGCTCGGAGATGCTCCTTTGTGGAACTCCGTATAAAAACGGGACGCAGATGTTGATATCAGAAACGCCGCAAAATTGCATGCAAACCGGGCTCGGGGGTGAAATAAGGTTTATTTGGAATGAAGTAAGGGAGGAAAGTGATCGGCACTCCAATTACGCATTTGAAAAAAATATATTTCAGGAGTGATTGTGCCGACACGTGTGAAGGACGAAGAGGATGTGGTTTGAGGACCCTGCGGCACACCCCTGACTCAACCAGTAGTTCTCCAGACAGCAGATTGAAAATCTTGACGCTTTGATTCCACACCCAACCTGCTCAACTCAAGGATGAATAACCAATGCGCTATGCAGGGCTTTGAAAAGTCTGTGTATATATGTACAGAGTGAGTCTTTGACTCTTACAAATATTTAAACAGTAGATTCTTGAGGTCAAAAGAACTACTTTTTTCTTTCACCATTCCTAATATTTCCTCGTATAATGCGCCGTTTTCAAGTAATTTGATTTCAGAAAACTAAAGTCCTATCTGTGAAATTCGAAAAATTGGGTACTTTGGCAGAATTTGGTTTAAAAGATCCAAAGATAAGTGGTGTCACAGATTGATCTAGTTATTCTGAAGGTAATTTTGCACAGCTCATTATGAAAACTAAAAATGGCTATATCTTTTTATCAGGACCCAATCTGGTATAGGAATAAACTGTTTCATTTGATCTCAAGAATCTACTTTGTACGTGTCAAAGACTCATCCTGTATAGCATATAGCATCTGTTTATGTTCTATTATTTCTATTTTGAACCTTCAGTCAAGTGAATGGATTTTTCTATACACGTTTACTGAATGAAGAAAACGATGAACCGGAAGACATGCCTCAGCTCGCAATGAACCGAAAGCCAAAATATCGAAGCTACTGGAAAGAGATCAATAGTCAACTGGGTTATAAAGTACCAACTATATTTCAGCAAAGAGACGCAATAAAGGAAATGCGATAAAATAAAGTGGCACAAAATTTATCGAATAAAGTTTTCGTTTTGGTAAATGGGTCTTTATGTCTACTGAAAGTTTTCGTTTTCACACAAGCGGGCATAATACTTCTTGCTGAACTTTTAAATGCAGAAAATTTGAGATGAATTTGAATTATATTTTAAGGGAAGTGACAAGCCATCAATCTTTTCAATAATTTATTGAATACACAGTATATTAACGGCATTCGAATATTTTGGGAGTACAAATGAGGTCGGTCTATTTTTCATGGTAAAAAAGGCATTTATTTATTTGAAGCGAAAATGAATGAACAGATCATTGAAATATTCTCCATCGATGGCTTTTTTTTTAACTTAAAACAAATTATACGATTTTCACAAAAGAGTATTCAAAACACAACACGTATTTCGGTGTTTCGCTATAACAATAGCATCTTCAGGTGGGTAAAGGTAAACAGTTTCCCTATGGAATCTGAGAAATTTTTAAGTGAAGCTTGAATAAAAAATTCATATGCCAAAGAGTTTGTTCGAAAAGTGGTCATGAAGTTTCTGAAAATGGCCCCATTTTGTTTGTCAATTTATGAGGATTGTGACGTCATATTTCTCGACAATGGATCACTAGGAACATTAAGAGTTTCCGCATGTTTCTTTCAATTCTGCTCGAGCTCTTGGAACAGTTTCGATAATAATGAATCCATTCTCCTTTTCTGATGGAAATATAAATCCTAGTGCCTCCAGAGCTCAAGTCGTAGTCAACGCCTACTGCAACAGAAACAATTTGGCATGAATTCAAGCAATAAATTCGAATTGTTATCGTTAAGGACCGCCAGTCGTATTCTATTCCAAGGATGGAAGGAACCGAGTCTAGATATATTTCTGGCAGAATATTGGGAATTCAAATTTTTCAATTATTTTCAGAGGGAGTTGAAGAAAGACTCCATTATCCCTCTTCGGTTAATTGCTCAATGTGAAATAAGCATACTTTCCCATATATTTACTAATTCTAATTGTCCAGTGTAAATTCATCGCCATATGTCTCAAAAACGTTCAAACGTAGAAAAAATTGCTTCGGCCAAAATTTGTAGAAAATGTTATGCTCTACAACTTTTACGATGAATGCGAAAACAATTTGAAGCCCAGGAAGGGGTGAGATAATTCAAAAAAACCGATTTTTGTGACCTTCATGGCCACTTTTCATTGGTTTGGCTTGCTGAAACTGTCAGATTATATTTTTACTGTTATTTTTGGATCACGATCTTCAAATTAAGAACTTTTGGCTGAAGCAATTTTGCCTACTCTCCACCGTTTTCGAGTTAGAGAGCATTAAGTGCAAGGAGGTTAGCCACACATGCGAAAGGCCAAGGTCAATGTAGAATCCCAGTCCAATGTGCATTCATCGCCATATATCTCGTAAACGTTCAAACGTAGAGAAATTGCTTCAGACAAAATTTGTAGAAAATTTTATGCTCTACAACTTTTATAACGAAGGCGTTAACAATTCGAAGCCCAGGAGAGGAAATAATTCAAAAAAACTAATTTCTGTGACCTTTATGCCCAATTTTTATTGTTTCGGCTCGCTAAAACTGTCAGATTCAATTTTTTCGATAATTCTTAAACCATTAGCTTCAAATTAAAAAAAATCCACCGAGCTCGATAAAGTACACCTGACGTTATTTTTGCAAGTTTGGCGCCCTCCCACACATTTTCGCCACGCTTGAATTGTCAGAATAAGAGAATATATACATTTCAACATATAATTAACCACATATATCTTAATCTGACACGCTCGAGTATGTACAATGATCGTTTTTTTTACTATTCCTGACAGGCTGTCCTAGACAATTTCTCTATATACAGGTCTAATTTTTGATAGAGGTACTCTACAGAGTCCAAGGTATCTCCACTTGTTTTAATCTGACACGCTCCAGTAACTCCCGAATTTCCCTCTTGGGCTCCCCAACTACTATAGTTGGCTCTCGACTTAACGTCAGTGGTCTCTTTTATGCTTCAAAAGACACAAAAAGCAGAAATTTTCCTGTTGACTTTTCGATTTTCTTGAAACCACACGATTTTTCAGAAAGTCAACAATCTCGATGAAGAGAGTGTATCATCGCTCGGGACTCCGCCACTTGATTTTTTCCTCCATGTACCTATTTAGGTTGTCGAAGGGTAGGGAACCCTTGAAAGGGCGATAGGATGGTGACGCTGCGGTCATAAATTCACAACGGGAGTTCCTGGTCCCGGACTCCCATAACGAAATCAATACTTCCTTTGAAGCGATTTTGGGCCCTTGCAGGATATGGGCTCCCCAAGGTAACCCGACAAAGATGTATGAAAATTAGATTTTGATATATTAGTAGTTCCACACCGCGGCAATCATGCGGTTATTTGATGTTTTCATTATTTTGGCATTATATGGATTTATAATGCCTCCTTCTGATATCCTTGTTTTGTTGCTGCATCTTGAACGAAATAAAGTCGCGCCTTCTAATCTACGATTTATTACTACACATAAAATGCTAAAATGGAGGTATGCCGATGAATGGCACCTCGCAGAAAAGCAAAGATAATAAGGAAAAGATATACAGGGAGTTAACTACAAATGTTGCAGAATTCAAGAGGCAATTCCCTGTCCGAAACTTCAATATTTCTTGCAGAAACATTTGTTCAAATACGCACCCTTACTGAGCTATTTGATGTCAAAAGTGGGAAATTCCTCAAGTTTACGTTGTAAAAATTGAAAGGCAAAATATCAGGTTAGGCGTTATTACCACTGGAATCACTTGGCCACAGACAACAGAACAACAGGAAACATTGTGTCCATGATCGTAAAAATATTGACATGCAAAAGCAACGACGGAAACTACTAAGAGAAATCTACCCTCAACAACAGAACAAGAGACAAAATTCAACTCAATTATGTTCATCCCTAACATAAGACAGAAAATCTGATTAAAATCACACAAGGTGAAAACGAAATATAGTACAAATAAAAGGAATTACAATCACCATCGATGAACAATGAAGAAAACATGAAAGCAGAAGAAAAGAATGAAGTGTACAAATGTACAAAATACAGGGTTAGGTGTAATTCTGGAATAAATTCAATATTTTATTTTTAATTATGCTTAATTGTGTGTAGGCTCGTTGGAAAGCTCACGGAAAATATTATTTCACATTATGTTTGTTTTTTATTTCATTTTGTGGTTATCAGTTCCTCAACCAATAATTAAAAGTTCTCTGAAATTGAATTATGATTTCGTCCAAAAGTTTTCAACTGAAATAGTGGTGAATTTTAATGAAGCAAAGCACCTAATCTTAACTAATCATATGATCTTTCTTCTACTTGATGTAGAAGAGTAAAAAACGTTAGCTTTATTCATGAAACATCCTTTCTCAATTAATTCCAACACAAGATTGGAATTTACTAGATATTGACGAGGCCTAGTTCTCCACAATTGAAAATCATCATTGAAAACTTATTATAACACTTTCACCATTCGATTAGAATTTTCAAAAATACTACCAAAAGAGACACACACCTACCCATTATAAAATATCCGTATAGTTATTATGCACAGTGGAAAGGAAATATATTAAGATTTCCCAGTTTATACATTATTTGAACCTGAAGAATTCGCTCAAAGAATCTTGCAGCTTTGATGTAGAAAATTTCACGCAATATACTCACCGTCTAGCAAGGATTTTTGCATATTGCCCTACAGAAAATACATGAAAGCAGTCTGAGGCGTGTGTAGCTTGACTCCGATTTAGCTGCAATGTTACAGATAATCATATGGATGCATACTGCTATCTTCACTCTGCGAGTTAGGAAATTGAATTGGGTTGGTTCCCGTTTCTCTGTCAGATGTCGTTTAGGTGTATTACATCATATCCGCTACTGACATCGAATAAAAGTAGCCAGCAATTCATTCCAGTTTTTTGGACGAAGGAGTAATGTTGCTCTGACGAGGTCAAAAGAGGCCGAAACTATGGTCATACTTTGAGTGATGGTAGATTGTTAGTTCGATAAAGATCGTAACATTTGTGGATTTAATAATCGGTATTAATTCCTTAGTGCTCTGTGTGTGATGTTATCCACAATCTGGAATAGTTGCGATGCTTGAAGAAGAATATATATGGGGTGTACTTCATCAAAAATTAAGCTTGGTACTTAGCAGTGAACTCTAAAAGAAGAGAAGTTCTTTTAGAGTTCAATGGTACTCAGAAACTCATCCTCTAGATGCTAGATCATGCGCACACTCGCCACGATATACCACACCATGATAAACAATGCAAAATGCAACACAGAACGCATGCGGACAACATTCGAACTGACTTTAGTCGAGTATAGCTTCAAGGTTCGATGTTCAATAAAACAACTGTAAACCAAGCGTGTTTGCCAATGATTTATAAGTGTTGTGCTAATACAACACGATAAGAAACCGTTCCATTTTGGTTGCCAAAGTGACAGGTTAAGGAAAGGTTTCGTATTTAACGTTGATATAATGTTTTCTACTTCTTATTAAATATACGTTGGGGAGATACCAAAAGTATAGGTTTCTTATTGATGGTTAGATGAGTAACAGGTTGTTGAATGATTTCGTTTTTAACATAATATACCTACGTTAAATGAATGTTGGTATAACTTTTATTGAAGCATGATAAGGACACATTTCGTAGTGGTGACTAGATATGGATTGAGTATACAGGGTGTATTTCTATAAATACACCCTGTTTTTTTTCAACAGAAGGTAGAACTGGTCAAAATGAAGCGTTTCATCAAGAATCACCTATACAAAACTTTCAAAATGGCAAAGTTGAAAAAAAAAAATGAAAATTATTACTGAAATCGATCCTAATACGACCCTAGACTGTTTGTTAGCTGAATTATCGCAAAGCAGTGGGAAAAAACTTATGTCCTGATTCGACCATGTTGTTTCGTTAAGGATATTGGGACGTTCGATATTTACGTTGTAATGAAAATGGAAACTAAGGATTGCCAAATTGTTCTCATTATTTTTTAGTAACTTACACGATTTTATGAAATGGCTCATTTCGATACCAACTGACAGAAGAGACTTAGGACACAAGTGTGAAAAATAGAATTATTATACTTCAAAATCTCACTAATAAAATTCGTATAGAATATTTTACGAATTTTTTTACAATGGGCATCACAATCTTCTTGTCGAACATTCCAACAATCGTCGTAAAAATTGGATGAAATGGGGAAACATCATAGCACTTTTTCAACATAACTGACATAAGCAATTTCAAGAAACAGCCTCGATTTTCTAAATTTCTTTCATCATAAATTGCAAGATACAACAATCATTATTCTCTCAAAAGTGACCTGATGCATCTAATCCGATGAACTTGGTACTGAACCATTCATTGTCCAGCCATATGTTTATGTCTTGTTTCGTTTTTGCGATGCCGGAATCACCTTCCACAGTCCTGTACTTGAAATTCAATGAAAATTTGTCGACATTCTTGGGGTTGTATCTCAGCCCTCTTGGGTATCTTATATAGACAATTTTTGGTTAAACGATGATGATGATGAGTTCTACCTTCTGTCAAAAAAGCCTCACCTTGGAAAACACCTGTATTTACGTTGATAATTGGTGGAACCAAGGCATGGTTGGATTCAGGTTAAAAAATATACAACAAAATTCAAAGAGTAACCTCTAATCAACGTGACCTACCCTATATAAACTTAAAATACACGTTAATGGAAACTACACTGTAAACTGTAAATAGAGTGATTTTACAGAAAAATTAACTCATCAGGTCTTGGTTGAATAATACCTATACTCTTTTTCGATTATTCGAGGATCGTTGATAGGGTTCGACGAAGACAATTAAGAGATTTACATTAAGATATCCCTCAGTAGAGCTACTCTCCGATGAATCTCGGACCGTATCTCTGATCACACGATGCAGCGCACCAACCGAAGGGTATCCGGAAAATCCCCACGATAACCAACGCCCTCGCATTGCAGCTTTCCCAAGTAGCTTTCCACCTCGAGCTTCAAACCCCTCGAAAGTCCGGAGGCACGGTTTTCACTGCGCATCGGTTAGGAAAAACCGACTACGTAGCATCATGGCGTCCTCGCCAGTTACTCGTAAGATCCTGTGCCGTCACGTGCTGTGAAACAAGTGCCGACCTGGATATGTCCTGTCGCAAGTTCGTCGTCCCAACAGGGCGACATCCGTTGATCCTTCTGGTGGTGTCTGTGAGTGCTTGAAACGCGGCGGTAAATTGGACCTAGCTGAGGACCACGTCCAGTCTACCCCTACCGCATGATGTCGCTTCTCAGTGTCACAGGTTCGTGCTTTTTGGAATTTTTTCCAGGCCGGGAAATTCGTGAGAGATTTTCGAGATTCGAATGACCACGTGCTACTTCAGCGCGCACCAATCGATATTATGCTACAAGCAAAGGTCGCGAAAATCCGGTTGATAACCTCCGCGTAGATTGGGAGTCTATTTGGGCCACTACACGTGAGGGTATCAACGTATTTGCTCAAGTGACGTGAATATAGAGAAAAATTAACGTTTACTATTGGTGCTGAGGTGTTTTACACGAATTCGAACGCTTATTCTCCCGAAACTGTGAAATCTTTGCCAAGAAAACATTACACTAATTTAACATTTGAGAGGCATTTCTATGTGTGATTCATCCTCTGCAGATTCGAAAATCTCAATCAAATATCCAATTTCAATATCCAAATCTCTTCAATAGAGATATAAACTGACTACATTATAAATACTAAGACATGACTCTACTAGCGAAAAAATAAAGGATTAGCCAAGCAATAAAATTGTCTAATTAAGAAAATATCAATCACGAAAACCATAGATAAACATACCAATAAGCAATAAAACAAATTCAAATTTCAAATCAAATTTATTCATCATGAAAAGTTATAAACAATAATATTACACACACTCATACATTAGTTATATACAATAATATCCAATTATAACAGAATCAACTAACTTACTGAGTGTACCACAGGCAACTGAATTCACACTAGAAATGAACGAATCCATGTCTGTGTCCTGAACCATTTACCATATTATAATAAGATGCAAAATATAATGGAGCAAGTGAGGAACCCACTGAAACTATCATAAAAATATAAACAATAAGCCATTACAGGTATACATTTGGAAATGTCAAAATTTAAACGAACAGCAGCTCCCATTGCCCAATTTATGGAATGATTAAAAGAATTGCTATCAATGAGTAATGTGAATTGAATTTATTTTCAATGCGAGAAAGCTCAGCCTTTTCGAAAATAGGAACAATCAACGAAGTTATCACAAAGCTTGGAAACTAACTTATAATAATGCAAATACATTCGGAAGAATCTGAAAATATAACTGTTGAATTTCTCGATACTCCTTTAGCTAAGGCAGGAGTACTGAATTTGTTTTTTTTTTTCAAACTAGAAATTTCCGATTCTTCAAGTTGCTTGACCTATAGAAGATGGAATGTCGTTAGCAGGACGAATTATCTTAAATTAATTTTTCTCAACTTACTTTACCCAACTTTAACCATATTCCACTCCACTCCAGTGCACTCCACTCCATTCCGCTCCACTCCACTCCACTCCACTCCACTCCACTCCACTCCACTCCACTCCACTCCACTCCACTCCACTCCACTCCACTCCACTCCACTCCACTCCACTCCACTCCACTCCACTCCACTCCACTCCACTCCACTCCACTCCACTCCACTCCACTCCACTCCACTCCACTCCACTCCACTCCACTCCACTCCACTCCACTCCACTCCACTCCACTCCACTCCACTCCACTCCACTCCACTCCACTCCACTCCACTCCACTCCACTCCACTCCACTCCACTCCACTCCACTCCACTCCACTCCACTCCAAAAAAGGCAGATATTTTAGTATTAGACAGACGCCCCAATTTCATTTATTAGAGTTATAGACCATAGGTGAATAGAGTGACTGTCACAGTAGAGAATCTGATTTCTTTTATTAGCAATCATAGTTTAATTACGAACTACTTGAAAATAAGAAAGTATCACGCTAGGAGTTTGAAATATTATTTTGTAATTTTTGAGTCAATCTTTACATGAAAATTACGAGAGTAAATCATGAATTAGTACTGTTCTTGAATGATGATTAACAAAGATATAAACTAGTCTCCCTAAAAATATTTCTTTATTTTTCACACCCACAAAATATTCTTTCTCTTGAATATATCCTATTTTATCCTTCTCTCTCTCAATTTATTCAGAGCGTATAAAAATAAGTTTCGCATGAAATGCTTGGGAATTTCTCCAAATGGTTACTGTATTCCTCCTCTGGAACATGTCACGCTGACGTCAAAGCGGAAGATTTGAGAGGATTTTCTTTGGCCAATGGTAGGAAAAGGGATACGGAATAATCTATTGATGCAATTTTTTGCATCACTGTTCTTATTATGGTAATAATGGAACGTTTCCTAGCTGTTTTCGTGAGTGAATTTTACCTTACCCAGATATCAATTCATTGAAGTCGCTTGATCTTGACTAGATTCCAAACACTGGGGTCTTTAGAAGCCTATGAAACATAGAATAGTAAAATTTAGAAAAAATTTTTGATTGGCTTCAGCTCATTGTATGAAGAATTGAGCAATGAAGATGAAAGACAAAAAAACTAGGTCTATTCAAAACAACAAACAGTTTCTTATAAAAATTCAGATGAATATAGTTCCTTAAAACCGTTGAAACCCATATTTTTCGAATGGGTATTCAATTTATACTTCTAGAGTAGATAACCCTCTTCTAATTTTTATATAAGTAGGAATTATGTATCCTTATATCATGTCCCAAAGCTCTTAAACGTTGATTCCAAATGAGTAAATTGTCTGGAGACAGTATTAATCAATAATTAATTCATTTGAATATCTACAACGATCAATATCAATGCATCCCAATATAGTGGTAATATCAGTTCTGTCTGAACGTTATTAATTAACCTAGACCTGGTCAGATAATTAGAAGTGGTAACCCTAGTAGTTAAAGACAGTATGGCAGCTGATTTCCCAAGCTATGTAATGCACATTTGGATGAGAAACTCCGAGGACTATGCTTGTAGATTGGTTTAGGCGGTTATACTATATACTGCACTGCGTACTCAAAGTCTCTATCCCCCATCACAGTGGTTCTCGACTCTGCATCAACTACGTCTCACCTTCCAGTTCCAGTCCTACTACATTCAAATTTGTGAGGCCAGTCATAAACACTGTGACAAGCCTTGATTTATTTATAAATTGTACTTAGAAGCTTTAATAGTGCAAAATATTTAAATAAGCTGCACTCTGATCACTCGCATTATTCAGTTTGTTTACGCTAGCGTTTCGGATTTTGAATGCTCTGTATCTTATCCATGAAGATGTAGGACATGACAAGAAGGTTGAGAATGGTTAAAAAAGAAGTTGTTCTCTATGGCGGAGAGAGTGCAGCTATACCATATTTCAACTCAGTTCCAGATACATTTAGGATTTTCTCTCTTGGTTCCTTCCTTCTCCTGGCAATTTTATAGTTTCCAATCAAGGTGTGAAACAATGAAATCATTCGTAACTCGATCCATATTTACCTAGAACTGAAGAGAGTATATTGCGATACTAGAGGATGAAGTTGGAGTAGATTTATCAAAAAGTGACTACATATTTGAAACAACTGGCTTGTTTTAGTTGATGTATACTGAATAATCATGTATGCAGTTCATTCAGCGTGACAACCACTTCACAACTAATTAGCAATTTTCCTCTGATGTCGTTAGGTACAACCTAGATCGTTCTAATTACTCACACCTCAAACCTGAACTAACGGCCAGTGCAACATTTCCCTGTTTGTCAGATTTGTGCAATGCTGCTGCACAAATTACACACTTTATTTGGCAATAACATGAGCCCAAACCTTCATTATTATCCACTTTGAC
Organism: Coccinella septempunctata; assembly: GCF_907165205.1. Lineage (NCBI taxonomy): Eukaryota > Metazoa > Arthropoda > Insecta > Coleoptera > Coccinellidae > Coccinella > Coccinella septempunctata. The sequence goes on from NC_058196.1 coordinate 24,188,974, forward strand.
GTGGACAGTCAGAATGGACTAACATAATTATACAACGTACAACCTCATTTAGTACGGCTATTGCAGACTGAGGGCTCTGTTGATGTAGTAATATAATCTTCGGAAGGAAAACGCTTTGATTAGAATATAATCGTTAATTAAATCGATCCCGTGACACTACTAAAATATAACTCCAATGAATGATTAACGAGTCACTGAAGTTGGCGAATGAGGGCCATCTAGACCTTTCATGAAAGTTGCTTCTTTTGTACCCAAAAGCCATTAGATTCGGAGATACAGGGTGATTTATGAATTTCGGCTAAAAATTTCGATATCCATAACATAAGGACGAGTTGTACAATTTTGAGGAGAATTTGTGGGCTCGTTAACTTCCAATAGCCCTTCGAGATGGTGCTAGCAATTTGCAGATTAGCAATACAGGACTCAATACATCAAAATCTATATTTTCTGGATGACATGAAGAATTTTGTTCTCAATAAGCTATTTAAAAACTATATTTGAATAGTGTATTATGAATTCTTTCAAAGTTATCGAATCTTAGGCAGAAGGACGGGTGACATCTTTGTTCGAAATCAGTTTACATATATTCAATTCAAAAAATCCATATTTGAGCAATACGAACTTCTTCATATTGCAAAGCAAACATGCAACTCACGAAATAATGCATTTTCCTAGATCGTTCTTAGCCATTATTCTATGTAATATTCGATAATTTCGAAAGAATTGATAGTCCAATAATACATTCTGCTCAAACACTTGGTGTGTTGATGTCTCAGAATGAAAAATAATTGAAGGAGGGTTTTTGCTTTCCAAAATATCGGTGGCAATGGAAATAATAACTAGATAATTGAAAACAGGACCGTATTCTCAAAAATTATATCGAGATAGATTTTGATATTTGAAAGATTAATCTCAATATTCTTAGCACTGTCCTGATTATTTTAAAATTACATATGCCATCTTGAAGGGTTATTGGAAGTCAACGAACCCACAAAATTCAATTAAAATCGGACCACTCATTCTCACGTTACAGATAATATCGAAAATTAAGGCCAAAATCCATAAATCACTCCGAAATTAGGGTCCTAGAGTACAAAAGAAGCCCTTTTCGAGACCTCTGCCGATTGGTTTCCGTCACCAGATAGCCAGGCGACAGAAGTCTGCGGTAAACGGGAAATCTAAACTGAAAAACAGGGGTAGGACAGGAAAGGTTACTGTGGTCTTTCCGTGGCAACCTTGGGTGTACACGCCAAGCATTACCAGCGGAACGACTTCGAGACTTCTGTCGGTTGGTCTTGGTTCACCAGAGAGCCACTCAATATCGAATTATTTCAATTTAAACGTCTAGACCAAGTCTAGACCAACCACTCGTGAAACACCCTGTATAAGATTATTATTCGTGATTTCCAAACAATGATTACTTTCACACCCATTAATAGAAGCATAATTAATAATTAGCTAGATTTATAAGAATATTTCCAGTCAGGAAGAGTAGGTATGCCTAGAGTTATTTTAGCAACAGCTTTTTTCTAATTTCAAAATCATTGTTTCAACTTACATACCATTAGTCTCATCCCGCAATATACGTCAAAGAACGATAAAAGGGTTGGAAAAAAAATTTATGCTGAAATTGTGTTCAAACATTTCGGAGAACAAAAGGAGAAACATCCAGACTGAATATTGCAATATTAATCAACTTCCAGACATTATTTACTTTGAGCGTCTGTACCTGGCTCTGGTTCTGTTACTTGATTAATTAACTGATATCTACACCCACCCTTTCCGAGGGGTGGTAGCGAATAAATGAGAAGGTATTCTCTCACTTCAACTTATCGCCAATTATAGGTCAATTAAAAATGCATACTCCACTACAGCTTCGACTATTTTGGAACTCGATATTTTAATTGGAGTATCTGTTCCGTATAAAAGAATTCAATTCTGTGAAGAACCCATGGAGTCGAATTCAATTGTCCTTCTATAAGAGGGTTCGAGAATTTAACGAGGAGATGGCAGGTTTATTTTTACTGGTTAGGTTTCTCAACTCTTTATAATAGGGAAGAAAACATTCACGTATCTACGAGATATTTCGAGGTATTTTATTTTTTGATAGTATTTCAATGATGCAGAGCATTGTAAGAAGCTTCCAATTTACCATTACGCTGCTCATAGTGCCTGAAATTTTTCGAAAATTATTTACTTCATTATTTACACTACATTCAATTTAACATCAGTTCAGCTAATTTGGTCAGCTCAGATTTTTTGCAAAATGAATGAATGGTTGATGATAGAAATTCTAGGAATGAAAAATTGCACATATCGGAGTGAATACACAGGGTGTTCCAAGGTGAGTGGCCTATGGAAGAACGTTTACAGAGAGCGGATCATAAGACTGTTCTGAAAATTTGGATTTTTGTGTTGTAGTAAAGACATTTTATATTTTTGGAAGATAAAATTTTAAAAATCGGTCACTGCGATCCTGATGATGAGTTTCTTGTACTTACAGAAAACTGGGTTTGTGATATACAGGATGTGGCTTTTTCACTCGATACAAAAACGACAATAAGTTGATTCTCTCAAATGAAAAACCCTACTTATTATCTGATATTTTCAGATGAAATCGAAATACGCATCTAATAGTTTGTAATCCCAAGAGGGAAATTCGGGATTTATTAATATAAGTAAACAAAAACGATGATTGTACATACTCGAGCGTGTCAGATTAAGATGTATGTGGTTAATTACATGTTGAAAAATATATACTCTCTTAATCTGACAATTTAAGCGTGACGAAAATGTGTGGGAGGGCGCCAAACTTGCAAAAAAAAACGTCACGTGTACATTCTCGAGCGCGGTGGATTTTTTTCTTAATTTGAAGCTAATGATTCAAGAATTACCGAAAAAATATAATCTAGCAGTTTCAGGAAGCCGAAACAATAAAAATTGGCCATAAAGTACACAGAAATCAGTTTTTTTGAATTATGTCCTCTCCTGGACTTCAAATTGTTTTCGCATTCATTATAAAAGTTGTAGGCAATAACATTTTCTACAAATTTTGTCCGAAGCGTTTAAATGTTTTCGCGATATATGACGATGAATGTACATTAGACTGAGTTTCTACAGTGACCTTGGCCTTTCGCATGAGTGGCTAACCTCCTCGCCCTTATCGCCCTCTAACTCGAAAACGGTTGAGAGTAGGCAAAATTGCTTCAGACAAAAATTGTATAGAATATTATTATCTACGACTTTCCTAATGAAAACAGAAACGATTAGAGGTACAGGAAGGGAGATATTCCGAAAAAATACCTTGTAATCATCTTCAAACTGTCAGATTTAGAAAACATCCCACCGCTTAAAGTGCATACATCATAGAACCTTTTTTTCTTTCTACCATCTAATCTTCAAAATCCACTGGGTCTCCACGACGCTCGAGTAAATCCCAATTTAGCATTGTCGGCTCCCCAACTAATACGAAAACGTCATGGTTTCGTAAATAAAGTCATATTTCTATGGAAGTGAGAGTTTCCAGTGACTTCTGTTGCTGTTGAAATCTGTTTTTTTCATTCCTTTTCTATTATCCAAGATGTTTTACATCCACAAAACCTTCCTCTTCCCTGAAACTCTGAAGCTAGATCCAGTAGCCAAAATTTCTCGCAGATTATACCGATCTCACTCCCCGAAGTGAACGAACATAAACCGAGAAACACTATATTTGGATATCTGAAACAGAATCCTTCGGCTGACAACTCTTTGTAGTGAATCGCGTATTTAGTAATTTATTTTCCAAACCACTCTACCGTTTAATTGAAAATATCTTCGTTAATTCTCTTCTCCTCTGTGCCCGCAGATCAGAGCGAGAACCTGCTCTAACGAAATTTTAATTAACTTTTGTTATTTCATCGTATTTTCACCTTATCTTCTCCCCGAAAAGAAAACACAAATTAACAGAGTTATTAATTTGGCAAGGCACCGCTACTATCATTCGGGGTTGCTTATAGGGGTAGCTGGGGTAAACGTATTTTTTTTTACTTAAACAGTTATTTTCACTATAGGTTGTGAATGGACTATAATTAAAATGATTAATCAATCTATACTATTACTATAAAGAGCTAAAGTTGGTTAGTTTGGGAGAATGTGATTTTTGAGTTTGTAGGAATTTTTTTCTGGATCATCTGGACCGATTGTCAAAATTTTTTTACCAGTATCAAGCTACATTCTTCTTGAGGAAAATTGACCATATTTGAGTCTTATTGCTTCTACTTTTAAATGTGAAGTATCAATATTATTCTAGCAATTCCGATGAAAATAGTATTTGCGATTTACAGGGCGTATTTGAAGGTAAGGTTTTTTTTCAACAGAAGGTAGAACTGATCTAAATGAAGCCTTTCACCAAAAATCACCTATAGAAAACTTTCAAAATGACAAAATTGAAAAAAAAATTGAAAATGATTACAGAAATGGATCCTAATACGACCCTAGATCGTTTGTTAGCTGAATTATAGCAAAGCAGTGGGTAAAACTTATCTCCTGATTCGACCATATGGTTTCGTTCAGGATATTGACTCGTTCGATATTCACGTGGTAATGAAAATGAAAACTTAGGATTGCCGAATTGTTCTTATTATTTTTCAGTAACTTACACGATTTTATGAAATGGCTCACTTCGATACCAACTGACAGAAGAGGCTTAGGATGCACAACTGTAAAAAATAGAATAATACTGCAAAATCTCACAAATAAAATTCGTCTAAATTATTCACGAATTTTTTCTCAATGGGCATCAAAATCTTCTTGTTCAAACATTCCAACAATCGTTGTAAAAATGGGATGAAATGGGGAAACATCACCAACATAACTAACATAAGCCATAAGCACTTTCAAGAAACTGCCTCGATTTTCTACATTTTTTTCACCCTAAATTGCACGATACAACAATCATTATTCTCTCAAAAGTGAAGTGATGCATTTAATCTGAACCATTCATTGTCCAGTCATATGTTTATGTTTTGTTTCGTTTTTGCGATGCCGCAGTAACCTTCCACAGTAAAATTCAATGAAATGTTGTCGAAATTCTAGTGTTGTATCTCATCTTGGATATTTTAAAAAGACAAATTTTGGTTAAACGACTTATTTTGATGAGTTCTACCTTCTGTCAAAAAGACTCACTTTAGAAAGCACCCTGTATGTGAATATTCAACGATTCCCCTTCAGGATAAAATTCAGTATCGCTTTTATTCGAAGTTGAAACTTGAACTTTTTCTATTGCTTTGAAAGAGAATTTTTGGATATTTAGTAACCAGATTTTCAAAGTTGAATCACTGATATTTATAAAAATCCCATTCAGAGAACCAGAAAAATAAAAACGATCAATTCTTCATCGTCCATTTGTGTTATCTGATATCAAATATCTCCTACAAATAACGTTTCCCAATATTTGTCAAACTGAAGTTCGTATATCTAGGAGTGAAGTATCAGATAGCTTGAAAACCTACCCCTTTATTCGCATTTCTCATCTCCAAATAAATCAATTTCCTGTGAGAACAATAAAAGTCTTGAGTGGAAATATCGAAGGAAGTAGGATTGAGAGCTATATGAAGCTATCTCTCAAGAAAAGTAACCGTATATGGAAATGTGATACATATTATGAAGGAGCAACTCTTCTAGAAATCAATCTGAGAATTTCATCCATCTCGGTGCAACTGTTCGTTGCGCAACCGTTCGGACTTGACGAATTTTTAACTGAAACCATATTTTTCAGGACTTTCGAGTCTTTTATCTCTCAATGAAAGTCACCGTAGATGGAAATGCGATACATAATCTGAAAGAGCAACTCTTCTAGTTATAAATCTGAAAATTTCATCCACCTCGGCGCAACCGTTTGGCCTTGACGAATTATTAACTGAACCCATCTTTTTCAGGATTTTTCGGTCTTGAAGAATTCAAGTAGGCTATGGGACTTTGAAGGTTGATGTTCTGTGACTAAATGTTTTCTCCTAAATCAGAAATATTTTTCAGTCACACACTCATCAATAACGAACAAATAATACATCGTTTATCACAGAATTTTCCGACAACATAAAATCAATGCTTCCATTAACAATGTGCGTGGGATGTAATTAAAGGGACATGGCCTGATCATGTGCTTCAAGATAAATATTCGCTATCAGAAACCATTAAAGTAGAACCCTGATAGTATTTATTTATTGGCTTTGCCGCCAGATGTATTCCATCGATTGTCCATTATTCTAGTTTTAGGAGAAAAGAGGAGCTCATGATAGCGCTGCTCATAATTAATGACAGCCATGTTGACGTCATTTTGTGTATAGATAGAGATATCTTTGTCGTTACATGGCCGAGATGGGCAATGTGTCAGCCAGTTGAATTTTGATTTATTGGAAAATAATTTCATCATCCACCAGATATATGTTTGTCTCTGTGTTCGTGTCCTGTTTTCTTTAAATTTACTACTCGCGTTAACTTGATGGATTTTAAATTCTATTCCTTGATAATTTTGCCGTTCTTTTTAACATTTGTCAAATTGAAAATTGGCCAAAATTCAAACACACTTTTAGCAGAAGATTGATCTGGTTTCCAGTCATGTAAGAGTAGGTTTGAATATCATGTGAGGATGATATGTTGTCATTATTTGAATTAAGTAAATTATTTCCATGAATATAATACGATTAATGAAATCGATAAATGTTCATTTTAATCAAATCTTCTTCTTATGTTTCGTGTCGTGTTATATAGGAAAATGGGCATCTTGAACTCACAAAACATTTTCTACCGATTAGATTTATCATTCAATGGGGTGAACGTAAACTGGAACCTGTTGTGCAGTGGATCATGTTGAATTTTCTCAAGTGTGAAATCGTCAAACTGGCCGTTGTGTTGTGTAGAACTAGAGCAGTGCGGCATAAGTAATATGGATGTTTCTTTTGCGTAGGGCGGCAGGTTATCTTCAGCATATTGAACACCCCGAAATTCTTTTTCAACCAGAAGGTAACAATCTCAGAATTTGAGAATGACGCTAAACAATTCCTCCTCTTCGAAAGTTGTTTTGTTTTACAATTAACTGTTATTTTTCCAAACTTCACGTGTTCATTCTCGAGCGCGGTGGATTTTTTCTCATTTTGATGCTTACGATTCAATAATAACGGAAAAAATTTAATTTGACAGTATCAGCAAGCCGAACAATATAGGTTAGTCATAAAAGTCACAAATATCAGTCTTTTTGGATTATCTCCACTCTCCACTTTACGTCCAAACGTATTTGAGATATATGGCGATGAATGTACCTTAGACTGGGATTCTACAGTGACCTTGTCCTTTCGCATGTGTGGCTAAGCTCCTCGACCTCATCACCCTCCAGCTCAAAAAAGGTTAAAAGTATGTGAAATTGCTTCAGACAAAAGCTGTACAGAATTTTATTTTCTGCAACGTTCATAATGAATACAAAAACGATTAGAGGTAAAGGATGGGAGATATTTGATTGAAAAAAAAGCGTTTTAATCATCTTTAAACTGTCAGATTAAGAAAACTCCCCCTGATTAGTGTCAGATTAATGGGTCAACATGTCTGCAACACCGAGATTAATCATCAGTATGAAAATCTGACACGCCCAAGTATGTACAAGAATCCTTAAAGTTCATCTGAAATTGAAGGGAAACGTCTTCGAATAAATTGATGACAAATGGAGAGAGTGAGATTTGAGGCAGTCAGTTCATTATAGTTTGTGCTCCAGAGGATACGAGGATATATTGAAAAATTCTTAGCCTACTATAGAAACAATAAACAAAATTTCAATGTCAAAATATTTTATTACTCAACAAATTCTCCTCCTAATTGGATATATTCATAACAGCTAACCGGCAACGTCTCTAAACCTTTCAAAAAATATGTTTCTTCTTGCTCTGCAAACCAGACCTCCACAGCTTTTATTACCTCATCGTTGGAAGAAAATTCCCGACCTCTCAAACTTTTTTTCAGTTGAGGAAAGAGATGATAGTCGGATGGAGCCAAATCTGGTGAATAAGGGGTTCTAGTAATTCAAACCCTAAATCATGAGTTTTTGCGTGGCAACATGAGATTTGTGTGCATCAGGGATGTTGTCCTGCAAAAACAAAACACTTTTGGATAGCCTTCCGCGTCTTTTCCCTTTAATTTTTTCCCTTAGAGTGGTCAGTAATGTCGAATAGTAATCGACGGTTATTGTTGTACCCTCATTCAAAACATCAATCATGATTACTCCATGGCAATCCCAAAAAACCGAAGCAAGAACTTTTCCAGCAGATTTTTGGACACGAAACTTCTTAGGTCTTGGAGAACCAGAGTGTCGCCATTCCATCGATTGTTGCTTTGTTTCTGGATCGTAGAAATGTACCCAAGTCTCATCCATAGTTACAATTCTGTTTAAGAAGTCTACATCGTTTTTAAATCGAGCACAGATCGAACGCGATACTTCTACCCTTGCACGCTTTTGGTCAACATTCAAACATTTGGAGATCCATTTTTCAGCAAGTTTTCTCATGTCCGAATTGACGTGAACTATATGATGGTCGCGTTCGTATGAAATATTCAGTGCTACAGATATCCGTTTTAGCCCAATTCGACGGTCTGATAAAATCATGTCATGAGCTGCATCGATATTTTCGTGGACTGACACAGAAACTTGGCTTCCCGATCGGTCATCTTCTTCAATGGAATATTTACCTCTTTTGAAGCTTGCAGTCCAATTTTTCACGGTGTCGTACGGAGGATATTGATCACCAAGGGTATTAAGCATATCTTCGTAAATCTGCTCAACCCTCAACCCTTTTAAATACAGGTACTTGATGATGGCTCAATATTTCAATTTTTCGATTTTCACAATTTCAGTGGAAATCTTCTTTCTTTTAATTTATTGCGTAAGTCTGGTTTACTTTTTTGACCTCAAACTTCACACTGACACTTCTAATGAGTTATTGTTCGTTGCTATGGTAACGCAATATTTTTTTATGCATGGAACTGGTCTAGGCTGACTAGATATCAATACATCCTCGTATATTCTTCTCATTACTTCTTCCAAAACACTTCTGGTGAAGTAGCAGAGTCCCCTGCTGCAGTGAACGTTCCTGGCGGACAAGTGTCAAAGCGAGTACGGCATATTTAACTCGTAATTAATATCAACTAATAAGTAATTGATTGGTAATTGAGAAGTTAGTGCGGTGGGCCAGCGGCAGAATCTTGATTCAGCCGTGCCCGCTGGTCGGATATGACATTATCGGCCGACTCCGAACCCGGTTTGCGGATCGATATTCGATAAACTCGTTGATAGTTTAGCGTACACTACGAACTCCGGCCGCCGTAGGGCCAAATCTATATGCTGGTGGGTAACAGCGGTGTAGCTGTCTGGTCAGCGAGTTTGACAGCTGAGTTCGATATCCAATTTCGGATGAATTTGGTTGATTCCGGCATGAACCGATTTACCGGCGCCGTTTCGCATTTAGAAAATTGCTTCTAACAATCATAATTTCAATCGTCATGTGGTTATGGGCCCAGGACGAAAGTAAAATTGTTTTAATGGAAAATGAAATATCGAAAATGGCCAAAATGGAATGTCAAACAGAAAGTTGGGTTGAAAGGAATTGAAATCCGTAGAGTCGTTCCTTATTGGAGAAGAAAGCTAACACAAGAAGTTCAAAAAAGAATGGTCCTTTGGTTGCATCTGATGTAGACAAGAAACGTCCTTGCATACTTTTCAGCTGTCGTTTGTCAAATAATAGAGGCTCTTAATATCAGAGCAATTCAAAATGCAACCCTCGATAGGAAAACCCTTCAAAAGTTCTGACCAAATTATTGAATGAGGGCTATTTGAAATCGTCCAATTCTATCGAACCCAGTACATGAAATTGAAATATGCCGGCTATCGAATTCCAAACGTCCAGCAGTAATGAAGGGAAAATCAAAAAGAAAAGTCCTCGAATTCATTTCAGGATTATTGGAAAGAGAATTCGTCAGAATTCATTTCGCGCAGGCCGGCATATCAAAGCCAGATCAGGAAAACATTAGCCACGGTTTGTTCAATTGAAAAATGTGATAGAGCACCATGCAATGGTTTTGTGGGTAACCGAAAACTGCTGAATTACATCGAAAGTTTGCGAACCGAACGAAGTTTTGGTGTCGTGGAACAGATGAAAACGGTTTAGGTGTGGATGGTGAGAACGGGAATGGGTTAGAATTAGATCCATTAGATAATATTTAGGGTGAGGTATCTGTTGATACTCTTTAGTTAGATTGACTGCATAATGGCATTTTCTGAGTTGAGATTTTAAGTTTTCGTTTTCCTCAAAAGGGATCTAGATCGAATTCCGAATAAAAATCGCCCTTTCCTCAACAATTATGTGGTTTGCACTATCACAGATCACAAAAATTGAAATTAGTGAGTAAGTTAAGCTTCATCATCTGCTGGGGATCGGAAATTGCTGTGTTCTAGGACTACCATCCTAATTACCAGCTAATTTCGAAGCATCTTCGAGGTCTATCTGAAGGCTTAACCAGGTTGGTTCATTCGAAGACATAGGAGTTCAGTGCTTTCATTAATTCAATGCTGTATCCTCTTACCGAGAAAAAATTTGCAAAAAGTCTCAAAAACAAAACTATCGGTGAGATGAAACTTATAATTTCTTAGGAATACTTGCGACTGTGTGCCCTCCTGTGACTGAAGTGACCCAACCGTGAACTACAGATCCTTCCACACTCTGGGCATGGATAGTCACCAACCAGGTTGTTGCATTTGTTCAAACTGTTTAAATCTGAATCGGGCCCTCGTTACTTGAGTCTCAATTGTTGTACAACTCGCGCGTTGTAAGACTTCTGCATTCGAAACTTTGTGGAACAATCTGATGTGCATTATTTGTCTTAGATGACGTTGAGTTTGTTCAGGCTGTTTATTAATATGTCGCCTATAGGGCGTCCAGCTTTCGCTTCCGTAAAGAAGCGTTGGGAGGACGACTGCTTTGTAAACAGCTGTCTTGGTCTTAAGATTTAGATTGAGGTCGTGATTTTGAAACCCTCTGTCCTTTTAGCTTCCAGAATGCCCGTGATGCCGAATTGATACGGTTGTGTATTTCCGTATCCAGTTTAGCCCTAGTATTTATGAAGCTTCCCAAGTATTTATGAAGATTCCTGAGTATTTGAACTGCTCGACCTTTTCTAGAGTTTCATTCTCCAGGCTGATATCTTTGAAGGCTTTCTGACAGACTTACCAGGATTTTGGTTTTGTCAATATTGTGTTTAAGGCCTAAAGCTTCGTATATATGTTTACACGTGTCCAACATTATCTGTAGATCCTCTGAGCTGCTAGCGATAAGTGCCCAGTCGTCTGCATATTGAAGTTCCGTGATAAACTTCGTACGGGATTTTGCTCTGAGGCGCTCTAGGTTACAGGCCTCCATCAAATCTGAATCTTATTCCAACACCTCTTACAGACATACTCATATCAGAAATAATCGAGACAGCTATTGCCAAAATATTGAACAGTAAAGGCGCTAACACGCAGACTTGTTTTATTCCAGAATTGGTCAAGAAATAGTCGGTTGTAGAGCCATTATGCTGTATTCTAGCGGTGTTGTTGGTATGGAGGCTTCTACACACTGCTAAGAATTTTTCGGGTACTCCAAGGCGTCCCATGATTTTCCATATTGCTCTCCGATTCACTGAGTCGAAAGCCTTACTTAAATCGATATAGACTGTATAGATCCTTGATTGTTGTTCGCGGGCCTTCTCTTGCAGCTGTCGCAGTGTAAAAATTAGGTCCACCCTACCTCGATTTGGTCGAAAGCCTTACTGGGATTCAGGTAACAGCTTTTCTAAGAGTGGAATCAGACCATTAGCCATAATCTTCAATGGAATTTTACCAGCCACACTAAGCAACGATATGCTCCTTTAATTGTTGCAATTTAGGTATCGCCTTGTTCTTATAGAGGTTGATAACTAAAGCGTCTCTGAAGTCTTGTGGCACATCTCTTTGTTCCTAGATTTTGCTGAATAGTGTGAATAGGAGACTATGGGCTTTGATAGCAGCTTGACTAGCAGAATGGATCACTATGTCACATCCTTGATAGTTTCTTTCCAGGTTTATGTCTATGCATATTTAGATTGCAAGTATTTCTTCTTCCTAAAAATACACGAGCAGGAGCCTAACATTCTTGGATGAACATCTATCTTCATTGTTCTTGTGTGTTAGGTCAAATCCTAACTTTTTTGGCTGGTAAAATAAGTTTTTGTCATTGAAATATCCAGTAGATTTCGAATACCTACCTAGGTAAAACCCTCGTAAGTGCCATACCTACAAGGGTCACTTGTACCTCAGGTATTATCTCAACAGGACGTAATACCTAATATAATCTTTTTTCAATACTTATATCTTCGAATAACCCATACATATCAGATTTATACACCGAATGGTAGCTCTTGAACGGAATAAAACCCCCACATTTTTCAATACGGATATCCACAGCAGAATTATCCGACTCTACGAAAGAACGCTTATTCTCCGTAGTGAATGGATAAGGACGTTGGATAAATTCCTTCCGCGGCAAGGCGATTTTTCTCCTACAGACCGGCAAAATCACTGATAGATGGGTCCGTGCCGAAAGGGCCGAAAACGACCCCGAAGTAGGTCAATTCGCGTCGTCCGAAACCGTCACGAAGTTCAGTTTTCCCCTATATGTTCCCCGTTCGATCGGGGGTTATCCCGTGTTATCTCTTGCGCGAAGAAATTGATGATGGGTATGTGTGTGTATGGTATGCGGTTATTCTCCGATAAGCGCTGCTCATTCCGATTTTCCTTGTGGATTGTTTGCTATGGGATTGATGGTTGTTTCGATGCAATAGATGATTTTCTGATCGATCGCGATATTCCTGGACTATTGCTTAGCATTTTCATGGCCATACTGTAATATGCATGATACTTAGGTTTACACGATTAGGCTGCATACCCTCTGGTCGCTTTCAAGCTCCTCTGGGAGCTGGCGCTTGTTTACAAGATAGTAAGTAGATCTACCTGCTAAATGGGCCACAGAAATGAAAGAGTTTATACAGGGTGAGTCTTTCTTTGACTCGAACAATATACAGTAGATTCTTGAGGTCAAAAGAAACACTTTTTACCTATACCATTTTTTTCCGATTCGGCGCTGATGAAAAGATATACAGCGGGTTTTATAAAGCGGCCTATAGACGGGCAACCTAGTTGACAACTTTGTTGTCAACACGACGTGTTGACAACCAAGTTGAACGTCTGTGGACCGGTTGGTGGTTGATATTCCTTCAACCTCGTTTGGTTTACGAGCTCGTTGACAACATAGTTGTCAACTAAGTTGCTCGTCTGTGGGCCGCTTAAAACCTTGATTGTCCGATCAACGATTTGACAGTTACTCGATTTCATGAACGAAATCACTGAAACCTTCTCATTTCTTCTAATATTGAAGATGTAGCAATTGAGAATAATTGAATGGATATATGAACATCATATGTCGATTAAAATTCAATCTGGGAGGATTCTGCCATTTGCAACAACCAAATTTATTGAACGTAATTCCTTAAGTTAATGGCCTTTCAGAAAAAAAAAGAAGAATCGGTTTCAAATTCAACATGAGCACTGTTTTTGAAGCACGAAATGATTTGAGATTCATATTAACAAAAACTAAACCTTTGAACGAAAAACAAAAATCAAAAATTGTATTCACAACATTCCCTGTATTTGTGGTAAAACTTATACAGGTGAAACGTCTAGACCTCTAGAAACAAAAAAACGGGAACATAAAAATAATTTTAAAATAGAGAAATTAATAGATCGCAGATCATGTTTGTTCTAATACAGGAGACCACATGATGGATTGAAATGACACAAAAATTTTAATGATGAAGCCGGACCATTAAAAACGAAAGATTAAAGAGTCTACGTGTATTTCATTAGATCAAAATAATAATTTGGCAAATTGTTCGGTAGGAATAGATCATATATGGATTAATTTACTGAAGAAGGAACTGTCATCCGGTAATTTCAAAGATAAATGAATCAACGTTTCTATGTAGTCTCTGTTTCCATGTATTGAAAATTAATGTCGAACAAAAGATACAATTCCGAAGCTTTTCGAAAATTGATTTTCGTCTGATGAAGGAGTTCTTCATTTTCTGTTTATTGTCAGGCAACAATTTTTTCTAGTTGATTTGCTCCTGACAAATTAGTGCAAGAATTTACGCAGGAGCAAATTGTTTATTTCAATTTTTCTATTGATTTTGTTCCAAGGATTGGGAGAAATATGAACATCATAATTTGATGCGAGAATGATATTCTGAATAATCATGGCTGAATTATGGATTGAAAACGAATTGACGTCTATTCGTCAATCAAGCGTTGATTCCCTGATCAAGCATTATGAAACCCGAAGTTAGCCATTTAAGATTTTCATAATGAGCTGTGCCACCCTAGAAAAACAAAATTATCTTCAGAATAACTATCTAAATCCTGATACTATACATCTCTGGATCTTTTGAAAACAGTTGTATTGAGCCAAAAAGTATCCGATGTTTCAAATTCCACATATTATTATACTCTTTAATTTTAGACTATAAAATTTTTCGAAAACGGCGCACTATACGGGAAAATTTTGTTCGGTGCACTTCATTCTGCTAGGTTTTTCATCCCATTCACTGGATCCAAAATAAAAAGTCAAATGAATGTCTTTGGAAAACCTGGCTATCCTGTGGAATTGCGAATAGAAAAAAAAATTGCTAAAATATCAATAATCATGTCTGTAATCTCCAAGCACATCGAAAGTTCTCCCTATGCATCCTGCGTCACAAAAAAGGAGAGTGTTAGTTAACTAATATCAAAATCTACTGAAGCCCTTTTAGTAGTTGTAGGAAGAATGACGCAACTACCCGTAATATAATGGCATACGTTTCTGAATATCGCGGATAATGATGTACAAATCGAAACTAGTGATTGCTACGTGTTCACAATCAGGCCTTACAAACAACTCATAAAATGGTTAACGCCTTAAAGAGTTAGGTAGGTGAATAATGAACGGAATCAATTTAGTTACGTAACACATGCTGAAATCAAATCAACATATGTTACGATCTGAATCGATCTATCAAACCACCCACACTCAAATATAAGATGCTAACCATGGTTTCGGTATCATTTGACTTCATCAGAGCAGAACAACTTTCATCGCGACGAATGGCCCTTTCATTTGATGTAGTAGTCGGTACGGTGAACACACCGTACTGTCATCAGGATACGAGGTACTGTAATGGATTCGAACGTTTCATCTCTCTCTCTCTCTCTCTCAGCTGGATTACCACAAGATAGGTAGGGGTCCTGCAATACGAGAACTTGAACAAAATGGATATCTACAGCTCTCTTCGCTTTGAGAGTTGAGGAAGTGGATGGAGTTTTAGTTCTTTCCCTGTTAGGTAGATGACCGTAGGGTGTATTCCCTCACCGTACCGACTACTTATCTTTGTTCAATTTTCGTCGAGGTGAGAGTAGTGTTGTTGTGACATTGTCAAATGGACCGAACCCATAGTCAGCATCTACTTTTGCTTGGTGGTATTCAGATTCTGTGACCAGATATTAAGCTGCGTCTGGACTTTCAAGGACTGCTTGGATGGACCCTGTTAACAATTATACTCCATTCAAGAATGATTGACATCTCGGATGGCTATGGAAAATCGAATTTAAGTTGGTAATAGCTCATAAGTTGAGATTTTGTTTTGCGGAATTCGGGTTGGTATTGTGAATTAACAGTGATCTGTAGCCATATTATGTGTGAATCTATGCACTAACCGACAACAATTTGAATTTTGTACAAAGTGGAAACATTAAATGTTTCAATTCTGAATGCTGATTAATATGCTCTGAATTCAAATATTTCTTTTTTTGAGATACTTGTCTAAGTTGTCTAGGTTATATTTGCATATACCTGTTCTGTGAGTGAAACTGCAGAAATTATTGAAGGTATTTTGTGATCAGATATTAAGCTGCGTCTGGATTTTCAAGACCTACTGGGATGTCAATCATTCTTGAATGGACTATACACAAATTATATAGAGGTAGAAGGATCACAAAACAATTAAAAATTGGCGAGAAACCCTCACCAACACCTGCCAATTCTGGAAATGTTTCTTGGTAAAGAAAAACAATCCGAATGGAATTCCAATGTCAACACACACACACACACACACACACAATCTCCAGCTGCTTGACCTTTTCCTGAAATGACAACCTCAGGCGATATTTCGTCTGGCGGATCTTCCAATAGTTGCCGTGATAAAAGTTGTTTTCGAACAAGAAGCTCATTCGAAGGGGCGGAAAACGACACAAAGTCATAAAGGCCAAATGTTACTTTGTTATTTCAGAAGTTGAGGCTGTGGAAGATCGATAGAACGGGCCTGATTCGCTCGAAAGGTACACGTTGAAACTTTTCTGCAGGTGACTGGATGGATTGCTTTTCCGGGCGAGTTTCTGGAGATACGAATTGAATGAAATGATTCGGTGGTATGGATCTGTTCATACGCACAAGCAGAATTCGCTTCTCAGAGTATTACCGCCAGGCAGTATTTGGATAAACGAAAAACTGATACTTCACTAGTTCTCTTTTAGTGACGGCAAGAATCAAAAACGCCTTGAGGCAGGATTTTCATAATATTTTATTGTTGCTTCGCAGTTAGCTTTGAATTTCTCAGTGCTGCTTCTTGAACTAAATTTCTAGGGGGAAAGACTAACTGAATGTGGGGTGTTGCCAAAACACTTGAACGATAAGTAGAACTTACGAATATTACAATACTTTCCACTTTCGTCGAAAAGATGGCAGCTTTTAACTAACGTCTTTTTTTCAATTTCACAAGGATTCGAATTGTAGCCAATGGCGAAACTTTTCGAGAAATTGTTTCATGTGGAAATTCATGGAAGGGATAATTTCACCTCGGAAAGTTATCTGCATGAATAAATATTTGTTCCTCAATGAAAATTTTTTTTTCCGTTGACGAATAAGAATAATTCTGACATTCCGAGATGACGAACTGATTGAATTGAATTATAATGAAAACCCCATATACATTAGTGGTTTCTGACGTAAGATATCAATTTTCTCAGTTTGAACTGACCATTCATTCATTGCCAAGGCACTGATGGGGGCTGGTAGATTCGAAGGGCTCTTTGTGTTCTTCAGGTTTTGAGATGTATGCACTTTCAGCCGTGTGGAAAGCGTCTCCAGGTTCTCAAGTCAGGTGTACACACTTAAGCTTGTCAGATTAAGATACTGTATATGCCCTACGTGTCCCTGATAATAAATTCATGTTAATCTGATAGTTTGCGCGGTGAGGCTGGCTGTACGAAAGAGTTGAAAACGGTTAAAAAAATTTATGGTTGATCTAGGTGCTGCAGACGTGTCAACTCATTAATCTGACAATAATCAGGGGGGTGTTCTCAATCTGACAGTTTGAAGATCATAACAAGGCATTTTCTTAAAGATATTTCCCTTCCTGTACCTCTGCTCGTTTCTGTATTCATTATGAAAGTTGTAGATGATGAAATTCTATACAACTTTTGTCTGAAACAATTTACCATACCTTTAACCGTTTTTGAGCTAGAGGGTGATAAGAGCGAGGAGCTTAGCCACACATGCGAAAGGCCAAGGTCATTGTAGAAACCCAGTCTAAGGTACATTTATCGCCATATATCTCAGAAACGTTCGAACGTAGAAAAAATTGCTTCGGCCAAAATTTGTAGAAAATGTTATGCTCTTGAATTTTTATAATGAATGCGAAAACAATTTGAATCCCAGGAGAGGAGATAATTAAAAAAAAAACTTGCAAACAAGAGCTAGCTCCTAAGTAGTATATATAAGTTGCAAGCCTGACTTGCTTGACTAAAACGTATGTTTTAGTCTTCGCTTTATTTCTCAGCCTTCTAATTAAAACCTGGAAAAAATTGTTATAAAATCTGAAGGACTAGTCGTTTGAAAAACACTTAACACGACAATTCCACAATTTCACTGAAAAGTTTCTATACCGTACGAACAAAAGTAAAGCATTATTGTTCAAAGTCGTAGCTTTCATCATTTCTCATCTTTTCGAGCACAGCGAAACGATTAAGGGTTTTCCCCATGAGATTTCCCTCTTCTAAACTCCTTTAGTCGTGATAGCGTTGTAAGACTTCCGCGTATAATTTCCTGGGTTAAAATCCGGTCTAAGGGGTGTATAGTGAATAATAGTATACGATCCGAGTAATATTGCTAGGGTTTTGAATCATAGGTGCCATATACTCCAAGCGCATTTCATCATTGTTATGCAGAACGCCTCTCGAACTTAATGGAAACCAGAATGCTATTCCAAGTTAATTTTGTACGTATATCTCAAGTTGGTGAAGGCTTTTTTGCTCGCTTCTCGCTTCTGCATCGATTGTATTTTGTTTCATAAAAAATTTATTCAGGAAGTCTATCAAATGGACCACATTCCCTGATATAAGATCTGTTCCAATCTAGAGAAGATGATTTTATTCGAATAGAATATTGGACAATAATTTCTCCGGATGATTTTATTTTAGTCTTCAAACATTAACAACGCTACATCAAGTTTTAATTTCTCCTAATCAAATACATAATGAGCTGGTTTTAGAAGCTTTATAGGATGAATTTATTGAAATGTAAGCCCAACCAAAAATATTTAATTGATTGAAACAATTAGGGTTGATGTGTTTTAGTTGGGACTTTCTGTAGATTGTCCTAATGAGGTAAATTGTAAATTTTACACGACAAATTATATGACTTGAAAATCGCAAGTCCTGGTAAAACAAGCTTAAAAGTGTGTAACATAATTATCGGATTAGGGAGATTATCCCCTAGTTATCGGTAGAAAAGATGATGATTGAATTAACGTAACGTAGTGCTTCAAAATTTCAGTCATGCAAATCATCGTTACACGAAGAAAAGATCTGTCTTAAAAAAAAATATCTAATCTTTCATTATATCGGAAGTTCGACTCTAACACAATCAATATAAAAGAAGAAGAAAAGATCTGTCTTAAAAAAAAATATCTAATCTTTCATTATATCGGAAGTTCGACTCTAACACAATCA
Source organism: Coccinella septempunctata (assembly GCF_907165205.1). Taxonomy (NCBI): domain Eukaryota; kingdom Metazoa; phylum Arthropoda; class Insecta; order Coleoptera; family Coccinellidae; genus Coccinella; species Coccinella septempunctata. The sequence continues at coordinate 24,208,100 of NC_058196.1, forward strand.
ATATACTGAAGAAAAAAAACGAAAAAAGTGCCATAGAATGCTAAGGGAAAGTAAATGAGAAATACCGTTTCTTTCTAAAAAATCCTGGAGTTGTAAAATGGTCACGCGCTCTCCTCTGAAGTTATGCTGTCTTTGTTGTGGAACAAATCTCTTTTAGCGAAACTCCCGAAAAACGAGATTGAAAAGAGTAAAAATTATACGCTTGAGATTTGACAGATCATAGAGATTTAAAGGATTTGTATAGTCGATGCCAAATTGAGATACATAATATATAGATAAGTCAGTTTGAAGGAAGTGATTTGGCAACAATCACAGAGCGCGGTCAGTGATATCGATTCGACTGATAGAAGTAGCAAGTATACTTCATTCAAATTTATTTTAGCAGTCGGTTGGCCATGAAATAATTTTCTCAAGTTTTTGTAACTAGAACGAAGTTAGGTTGGCACTCATGAAATGTCGTTAATGTCATAACGCCGTTGCCACAACTAATATCAATTTTTATTAATACGAAAATTCGAAAATGCCGAAAGTGATTGAAAAAAGAGACAGGGTTTCAGGAAATGCTATTTAGAATTCAGGTCCGCTCATTCAAATAGTTATACCCTGATATTCTAAAATCCACAATACGTCCGACGGTAGCGAACATATTCAATGTAAGAGAATAGAGAATTTATATAATGTTTCATCTGAATCTAAACGACTTATATTTCAGCTGAATATTTCCACAATCAGAAAGATTGTGAATGAAGAGTATGACAAAGAATTTTCTTCTATTGGGAGACCCAAAAAAGTGGTGGCATTTGGGAATTTTATGTTTGAGTGAATTAATGCGAAAAGTTAACTACAGGATTTTCGATAAATGTCATCGGAGAATGAGTTCCCTAAAATGGATTTTTCTGTTTTTCATTTGACTTGTCTTATACAATGTAAATGTCTTAAGGTACTAATAAATACCTAATTATTATAATTACATCAATGCATTAAGATGAATAGCCACAAATACGCGCAAGTTGCCCTGTTACTGTTTATTCATGTGAAATTTTTGTTCAACGGTGAAGTTGCATCTTAACTTGAAACTTCCTTCAACTCCTTTTACTTATATTGATGCAAGATGATTTTTATTGAAAAATTTAACATTCTTGTAATTATCTCATTATCTGTTAATTCCTTCGGGAGATACCCATTGCCAACCACTGCATCATATGCATTTCATCTTCGGGTTAATATTTTTGAAATCTACAAATGATGTAAGCCAAAGAAGATAACGAACATTAACTCTCCTCAAGCTAGTGCATATTATGATATTATACTGATCTCTTGTATTTTCCATGGAAATAACTGGATTTGGTATGCCTTCAATCAGTTTGTATAAACTTCAATTATGTTCGTCAGATATTTTCCGAAGAGATTCGACATTGTGATAAAATACGTTATAACAGAAACTTTTACGTAGAACGGGCAACATAGCGTTGATTTAAAACCCAAAAATGTTTTGACAAGCTTCATAACCCCACATTTTCGTACTATACAGAGTGAAATGTGTCAAATTTCCATGGCCAACCGACTGCTAAAATAAAGTTGAATGAAGTATAGGTAAGTTAATTAATAGTGATACTAAAAAGAATAATGAAAAATTCTCACAAGCACACAATAACCAACGATATTGTCATGTCAGCATTACATAAATAATTCTACTGTTATTTCACAATCAACTTCAACGTTTAGAATTTTTTGTCAATCCGAAACGTAATTGCAACGTTATTTTTCTGTAGAATTTTTTTATTACGACAATGATGGTTGCTACATGTGAAAACCCTAGAATGAACGTGTGGAGGCAGCGTAACTATGAATGAAATTGTTGAAAACTTCTGAAAAATATAAATACGGCTTGTTTTTCTTGTGAAGCTGGTATATTATAATTATTAACACTGATCGATTTCCGAATCTTCTTCTAGAATCGTCAGTTTCAGAAACCTCGTTTATAGTTGAACAGTCTCGTATAACAGGACAAAAACCTCAAGTTTGGTGACGAGTCATGTTTCATACCCCCGGTCCAGGAGAATTTTCCTCGTAAGCTTCAGTAATGATGAGATGCTGTACTGCCGTAGTTATTCTTCATGAAAGCTGTGCTGAATCATCAGCCTTCATACATATGTATTAGTTGAAAATGGGACTTTGCGACCCAAAGTATAAGAGCATACCTTACTTTCAGAGATAACAGAGGTTGAGAAACTCTGGGGTGAAAGATGAAGTCGAATGTTCTTGAGGCAGAAATAATAAATTAGGAGAATTGGTACGATGACTGAGTGGTTTGGACGAAGTTTCATTGCGATTCAGTGGATTCTAATTATTACATTCGCTTCGAGTCAAATTGAAGGTATATTATGTTTGAGATTTGATTTTTTCGACAAGAAACAGTTAAAACATGGAACACGTTAAATTTTTTGCAGATTTTAAAAGATCTTGTTATTTGAAATTTGCACATACTTAACAAAATACGAGATCACTAGCGTTCAGAGCTGAACAAAAAACACATTTTGTTTCAATTGAAAAACAAATAACAAAATATTATCTCTCATGCAGGATTATCGTAAAAATGCAATTCTGGTAATCAGATAGTTTGAGTTAAGGGATACATGCTACCATCGTCGCTCTGTAGGATAGGAAAGTAAATTGGGTTGGTCCTCTTTCCTGTCAGATGTCGCTGGGGTGTATTCATACATCATATCCGCAACTGAAATCGAATAAAGGGATCATCAATTCATTTCGTTTTCGTCGGGGTATTAGTTGTGTTGGACTGAAGAGGTCAAATCAGACCGGGACCATGGTCAGCATCTACCCTTTCTTAATAAGATGGTATTTCGGTTAATAAGAATGAGCATTATAATAAAGCAAAAGATCAATATTTAAAGTTAGACAAACAACGAACGAATATGTGTGTGAATAAGCCAGTAGACAATTATATACAATGGATAAACATTCCATTATACAGAGTGGGTCTCTAACTCGTACAAATATTTCAGTAGATTTTTGAGGTCTTTTCCATACAATTTTTTTCCATTCGACCCTGATAAAAAGATATAGCCATTTCAAGTTATATGTTATATAGCCATTTTAAGTTTTCATAATGAGCTACACCACCCCTGGAGGAACAAAATTACCTTCAGAATAACAAGCTAAATCTTTGACACTACACATCTGTGGACCTTGCAAACAGAGTTGCATTCAGCCAAACTAACCAATTTTCCGAATATCACAGATATTTTTTTTATTTGAACATCAAAGTACTCGAAAACGAGAAAATATAAAAAATACTTATATTTCACAAAACGTTCAAATATTGAGTTCATATATAGATTCCAACTTAGTTGCAAAAGTTGGGTTCTTTGAGTTTTTGGTATTTTTATGGTACGTAATGGTCATAATGAGAAAACTGGAAGACGTGGGTGATATCTTGTGTTCGAGAAAGATTCATCGAATAAATGGAAAACTATATTCAGGAATTCATTTCATTCGATGCAACCGTTTGTGAGATGAAACTATGACTTAAAATTTTCATGGTTTTTCAACAGCCTACATATTTTGAACCGAGCCTATTCGGAAACAAGTGTTTCTTTTGACCTCAAAAATCTACCCTGTGTAGTGGAAAGTTTGTCTTATATCGTATATGATTATCTACTTGCTTATTCACACACATATTCGTTCGATTTTTGTCTTCCTTTAAATATTATGATCCTTTGCTTTGTTATAATACTTATCCTTATGACTCCTCATGTAATTTTTCATGGGTCAAATTTTTTGTGTACAATAATAAGGATAAATTCAGATGCATACCACCCACCGATATGAATATCAACAAGTGTTACGATCTGAACTGAACTAGCCAATTTGCCATCGTCAAGGCCCCAAATGGAGTACGCCCCATCGAAGAAAAGCAGATGCTGACCATGGTTTCGGTCTCATTTGACTTCATCAGAGCAACATACCATTTTTCTCTGATGGAGAACGTTTGGAATTGATGGAACTTTATTCAATATCGGCACGTGCTACTGGGTACTATACATTTACCCAGAGCGCCACCCAATATGAAACGGTGTCCGATTCAATCCCTTCCAGATAGAAACCAAGACGAAGACAATAGCATATGTCCCATATTTTCCCTAATTCAGTACGCCGATTCGCTTTGCGAACAACAGACGAGTGACGAATTGAGAAGTATGTTAACACGTTCAGATCACGGCAGAAATGATGCCAGCGGTACAATAAAAATAGAATGATCACGCCCCCGGCGTGATCATTCTATTTTTATTTTTCGTGTAAGTTCTGTAACGAAACAAATAAACAAACAAACAAATAAATTGACAATGTTAGATTTCTCTTTGGTATTTATCAAAGGCAACATGACCACCATGCATTACATCAAAGAGGTGCGTGTTAAAAAAACATGCTATGCCTTATATTCAGGAGCAGTCCAACTTAGTTTTCAACTAGATAAAGCACGATCACTTGCAGCCAAAATTACTATGGCTCATTTGAAGAAAATTAAGTCGATTTGTTGTCTTGGCCCTATGAAATACGCCTGGGACAACAAGATTACTCCTTTTCGTGCACAATGATTTGGATTAGTTTTTCAAATGAGGAATATAAGATGATGATTAAGCCTTTTCAGCATTGAAAAGGGGCAGAGATGCAAAATATGAGATTATTTCCGTAGTTTAACACGAAGAAAATGCTTGGGGTTAAATATTCGAGAATCAGTTCTTTAAACGGAAGTCAACGAAGATTGAAGGTGTTTGTACAAAGGTCCTTCCTCAATTTACCAATCTACTGATTCCATATCGAAAGACCTCCCTTCAAAAGAAAAATATAAGAATAATCGAAGTTCATCGCGTCTGCCAAGTGATTCAGATTAGACTTCCGGAACTAGTGGGGAGCGGTAATCCTCATTGCGACCGGAATATAGAGTCCCTGGAAAATTGCTTCGGCAAAGTTGTAATTGAAGTATCGAAGAAATCATTAATCAATCTGCACGGGACAAGCTTCGGTGCTCAATCGAATTAGTCGCTTCGATCCCGACGAGCCCACTCCGATACGCCCGATTTTTTATAATTAAATGATACTATTTTCGCTCCGGAGGATGCTGCTCTTGCCTCATTCCGGAGCATTTGGCATATTCCACGCTCCGAGAGGTGAAAGTGAGTCAATTTTTGCGACTGGTACAACTTCGTTAGTCCACATGAAGACATAACATGATTTTTGGAGGAATATAGTCGCATAAGAAGACACGATTGATTGCATTATAATTTTATATCCTGTTGCAGCACAGAGAGACAGTTATACGGGGTGAGACTTTGACCCGTACAAATATCTCTACAGTAGATTCTTGAGGTTAAAAGAAACACTTTTTTCCTATACCATTTTTTTCGATTCGGCCCTGATAAAAAGATATATAGTCCATTCAAGAATGATTGACATCCCAGTAGGACTTGAAAGTCCAGACGCAGCTTAATATCTGATCATAAAAGAGCTTCAATAATTTCTGTAGTTTTAATCACTGAACTGGAATAAATAAATATAACCTAGAAAAGCATTTGAAAAGAAGAAATATTCGAATTCAGAGTATATTAATCTGCATTCAGAATTGATAGAATAATGTTTCAAATTTGTACGAATGAATTAGGGATATAAACAGCAGTACAAAATTCAAATTATCGACAGTCGGTGGTTAAGTGCATAGATTCACTTATAATAGATCATTGTTCATTTACAATACCAACCTGAATTCCGCAAAACTAAATCTCAACTTATGAGCTATTACCAACTTAAATTCAATTTTCCATAGCCACCCAAGATGTCAATCATTCTTGAATGGACTATAGCCATTTCGAGTTTTCCTAATGAGCTGTGCCAACCCTGGGAAAACAGAAAAAGCAGAATAACTGGCTAAATCTGTGACACTACACAGCCAAAGTACCCAATTTGTCAAATTTCACTGATGCTTCATAATTTTTGGACATCAAATTACTCGAAAACGAAGCATTATACGAGAAAATATGAGGAATACTTTTATTTTACAAAACGTTCAAATATTCATTAGGTAGCGTAGAACTTAGTTTCAAGGGTGGGGTACTTTGGTCATAATGAGAAAACTGAAGAAGACGTGAGTGATATGTTGTGTTCGAAAAAGATTAATCAAATAAATGGAAAACTATATTCCGGAATTCATTTCATTCGATAAAACCAAAAAACCTTTTTTTTGTGTTTTCAACCAAGCCGATTCTAAATAAATGATGAAGGAAAAAGTGTTTCTTTTGACCTCAAGAATCTACTGTTAAAGTATTTGTACTAGTCAAAGACAAAAATAAAGGAAGTTCAGGAATTTTGTGACCGTTTCCAAAGTGGCCCATTGTTGTCCACCAAATATTCATTTATGAGAAATAAAATGTTGACAGTGTTGACACTCTTATGTCTGAATGGACTCTTTAAGTTTCAGTCAAAATCTTGTCGTTTGCGTTTCTACGTTTCTAAATATTTTGGATCAGTTACTTTTTTAAGTTCTCACAATCAACTTTGATTTAGAATCTGTTTTTTTTGTTGGAATAAAGCCAAAAACTTAGAACGGATGAAGCCAATAGGGCAGATCAGAGAGATGTTGCTTATCTCTTTCAAGTGAAACCTGGCTCCTGGCAAGTCTAACGATATCGAGAAACTAGAAATGTGACGGAAAGACCGAATAATATAGGCCCAAGAACTACCCCTAATGCACAAGATCAGTTTTTGACTAAGTTTACTCGCAGATAGCGTTTGAGTACTTGTCAAGTACTCGCAATAGCGGCTTTTGAACGCTTCTGGTGTTTTGGTTCCAGTTGAAACCTCAGAACATAAATACATGGAATGAACATTGACGTGTTATGAATGTATTTGTTGTGGTACAAACATTTGATGCTTCTCTGTCTAGCGCGACACTAAGGCAGTGGCGTAAAATAAATAAATTTATATAGCTCCTACCTTTTTGTACAGAAAATTGACGTGACGTCAGATTGAGTGATCTCAATTGTGATTGGCGACACTAAGCAACTATCTCACTCCAGTCTTCGGACAACAACAAATGTTTATTTTCCATTCCTTGTATCTATATTCCGTCGAATACTGCCTAGATATGAAAGATAGATACTTATAATATAGATATATAACTGAGAAAAAAATTATTAGGAACAAGTGTAAAAAAAATATTCGTTCAAAATTTAACCAATGAAATTCGTTTAAATTATTCACAAATTTTTCCACAATGGTGATCACAATCTTCTTCTTGTTCGAACCCTCCAACAATCATCGAAGAAATGGGTAAAATAGGGTAACAATAATAGCACTTTGTCAACAGGAGCACTTTCAATAATCTGTCTCAATTTTATTCACTGTTTTCCGCCCAAATCACACGATACAATTTTTTCAAGTGAGCTGATGCAACTAATCAGATAGACTCGGATGTAACGAACCATTGTGCAGCCGAATATTTATGTTTTGTTTCGTTTTTCCGATGCCGTAGTCACCTTCTACAGTCCAGTACTTGAAATTTAATGAAATGTCGAAATTCTAGGGGTTGGAGTTCAGCCATGTTTAATATTTTATATAGACAATTTTTGGTGAATTGACTTATTCTGATAACTTCTACCTTCTAGCTACTACATCTGGTTTTAACATGTTTTTCAGCATGAATCGATAAGCGAGTTTTGAATTTTCATGAGCGAATCTTTTCACGTCAGAACGACTTCAAATCCTCACCATGTTGTGCAATATCGAAAAACGCGGTTATTTTTTTAATTGACATACGCGGAATACGATTTCGCCAGTTATCTCTCTCTATTTCCAGCGTTCATTGGATTCATGTGCCCGAAATGAATAATTCAGCTCAATTCCTAACTCGTTCAATGTTTCAACGCAACCGTTAAATCCCTATCGGCAAACAATAGGGAAATACGCAAACAGCTTCTATGATATCCGAAATTCCGGTGTCGTGTCATTTGCATCGGCGAATCATTATTGGTTTTCCGATTTGGATCCTGACGAATTTAATTTTATTTGGTTCAGTTCCTCTAATCAGAGTGCGAGGGTCGCAGTGACGATATTGCGGTTTGAGTTATTCGGAATTTCTCACGAACGTTTTATGGCAATATGATGATTGAAATGTTCGTGATTTAGCCTTCGAACGGTATTACAGCATAGCGAATAAATATAATTAACAAATATGGAAGAGTGTTCTTTTCATCCTTCATGGAAATTATTCTTGGCAGATTGGGATATTTATAATATGAGTGGAGTAGACTGCGACACCTTTGATGTTTTTCGGTCTGTCGTATTTGATGTTGAGAGGTATCCTTCCCTATCATCCCAAGTCATTTCTGTCAGAGTGTCTTCTGGTGTGAGTCTTTACAGCTTCATGTGGAGAAATAATTTTTATGTGAACCCATCTTTTTCTGAATTTAGCGAAGGTCAACTTTCGACAAGCGTATCTTCAAGAAAAAAAAATCGTAGAGCTAGAATTGATGCACATTCTGAAAGAACAACTCTTTTAGTGCTGAATTTCGAAAGGGCCCTGAGATGTAAGTATGATGATTTGGCCCTTGCAAGATATTTGAACGATATTGATAGGATTTGTAGGTACAAATGATGTTTTGAAATGACGACAGTTTCAATGTTTCAAATGAAAATGTGATACATATTCTTAAAGAGCAACTCTTCTAGTAATAAATCTGAGAATTTCATCCATTTCGGCGCAACCAGTCGGGCTTGACGAATTTTTAACTGAACCCAGCTTTTTCAGGAATTTTCGGAGGTCAGCTTTCGAGTCGTTTATCTCTCAATAAAAGTAACCGTAGATGGAGATGTGATACATATTCTGAAAGAGCAACTCCTTTAGTAATAAATCTGAGAATTTCATCCATCTCGGCCCAACCGTTCGGTCTTGACAAATTTTTAACTGAACCCATCTTTTTGAGGATTTTTCGAAGGTCAGCTTTCGAGTGGTTTATCTCTCAATAAAAGTAACCGTAGATGGAAATGTGATACATATTCTGAAAGAGCAACTCTTTCAGTAATGAATCTGAGAATTTCATCCATCTCGGCGCAACCATTCGGTCTTGACGAATTTTTATCTGAACCCTGTTTTTTCAGGATTTTTCGAAGGTCAGCTTTCGAGTGGTTCATCTCTCAATAAAAGTAACCGCACATATAAATGTAATACATATTCTTAAAGAGCAACTCTTCTTGTAATAAATCTGAAAATTTCATTCATCTAGGTAGAACCGTTCGGTCTTGACGAATTTTTAACTGAACCCAGCATTTTCAGGATTCAAGAAAATGTCTACTCTTTGTTGCTCCGATTCTTCTGTATGTACTCGTTTATCTCAACCAATTTAGCAGATTTATTCCACATCTCTCACGAAAAAGATAGAACGTCTCAGCTATCGCAGATAATTCATCGAAATTTAAATAGAGACTCATTCCCTCAAGTTTCAAGGTGCGGGAAAAAAGTGAATGAACATCAATTTTGTGACTCGAGTCTGCACCGTCCTTTAATTGAATTTTACCGTCTTCTGAACGAGTCCGTAATAATCCGCATTAGTTTTTTCACGAAGTCGGTGCCTGGAGCTTTGAACCCCTCTTGAAATAGATCAGGGAGTATAGGGATGCTGAGGGAATTCATGAACTTTGAATATGATGTTTTGTCACTTCTCGATTATAATCTTTCTTCGTCCTCTGAGAGGAAGGTGTTTTCTGTCGGCATTCAACAAAAGGTCCATACTTTTAATAAGGTCTTAAAAATGAATGTAAAAAATTTTTTAAAGAGTATTTGGGAATTAGAGACAATGAGACGTATGCTTATAATAACTTTGTTCGTAGAGTCCGATTTCCGGAATTTACTGAGTGTTTTCAAAGCTGGGGCCTTTTTTTTGACAGTAGGTAGAACTCATCAAAATAAGTCGTTTAACCAAAAATTGTCCATATAAAATATCCAAGATGGCTGAGACACAACCCCTAAAAGTTCGACAGAATTTCATTGAATTTAAAGTACTGGACTGTGGAAGGTGACGTCGTCATCGCAAAAACTAAACAAAACATAAACATATGGCTGGAAAATGAATGGTTCAGTACCAAGTTCATCGGATTGGATGCATCAGGTCACTTTCGAGAGAATCATAATTGTTGTATCGTGCAATTTAGGGTGAAAAAATATGTAGAAAATTGAGGCAGTTTCTTGAAAGTGCTTATGTTAGTTATGTTGAAAAAGTGCTATCATGTTTCTTCATTTCATCCCATTTTTACGACTATTGTTGATATGTTCGAACAAGAAGATTGTGATGCCCCTTGTGAAAAAATTCGTGAATTATTCGGACGAATTTTATTGGTGAGATTTTGATGTGTTATTCTATTTTTTACACTTGTGTCCTAAGTCTCTTCTGTAAGTTGGTATCGAAATGAGCCATTTCATAAAATCGTTCTAGTTACTAAAAAATAATGAGAACAATTCGACAATTCTAAGTTTCCATTTTCATTACTAAGTAAATATCGAACGAGCCAATATCCTAAACGAAACCACATGGTCAAATCAGGAGATAAGTTTTTTCCCACTGTTTTGCGATAATGCAGCTAACAAACGGTGTAGGATCATATTATTATCTATTTCAGTAATCATTTTAAATTTTTCTTCAACTTTGTGATTTTGAAAGTTTTCTTTAGGTGACTTTTGGGGAAATGCTTCATTTTGACACAGTTCTACCTTCTATTGAAAAAAAAGCCACACCTTCAAATACACCGTGTATAAGTTCTTGGAGTTTCCAATTGAACAACATAGCACGATGTGCAATCGTAGGTATGAGATGAGAATCTAACATCAGCTGTCATCATCATCATTTCCTATAGGTGTTCTTGCATAGGCCGGCATAGGGTATAGGGAAATGGATGTGAATTTCTTGACACCCTTGGGTGAAAATTTGTGACACATAATGGTTTTCGATAAATAAGTTATCTAACCACGAAAGTTGAGATTTCGTTTTTTATCCGAGTGAAATATCTTGGTGTTATTTCATCCAAATTACTGAATTATATACAGTCACCTGCGCATACGCCATTTTGTAACCAATTTCCTCAAAAATGTGACTAGATATTTTAAATTCCCGTGATGAATTGAAGAGGAGTATGTTGAGATAAATATATGAAATATTCCATTGAAGAGCAGCGTAAAAGAAAAACTGAAATGGAAATGTTATTGAATTAAAACTCGAAACTGAGTCTACAATTCAAATCTCCAGCGAGCAGATGAAGAATAAGTCACAATTTTTCTCATTTTCTGAATCACCTAATTTACTTCGCACAAGTCCCAGCTACCCTAAACTTTCGAACCTTGTAGACACTCATAATTCGTCAGGTAACTAAGGGTGTTTCACTACCCACCTCCAGTTGGAACGATGGAAAGTTCAAAAAGCCGATTTGGAAAGAATAATTGCCGGTACAACAGGAGAACTCCGAGAAAAGTTCTAGAACTCGTCATTACGTTTCTAGAATATGGCAGAACTCGGAAGTGGATGATTTAAAACAGACGCCTGTCCATTCAATCATTTCGAAATTAATAAGTTCAATGTAGAAGAAGATAATACGACACGTTCCCCCGGCAGACCGTTGAAAGTTTCCAATTTATGTGTCGAAGAGGAAAATGACGTGCGTGTGAAGTTTTGAACGTTGGTGCTCATCTGAATCAACAATCTTTGTAATCTTTATAACGACAAAGGTTACAAAGATTTTATTGATTCTGGTCAGAATCGATCTAGGCGTTTTCGACATGTTTGGATTTTCGGGGATTACTTCACAGTGCGCCACCTGGAGTCAATTTTTGTAACTAGAATTGTTCGTTTAAGCGTTTAAGGAAACATTTAAATATTGGATGGGGTAGCCTGCGACTTTGCTATAGTTCATTATGCGGAGATGAGATTTCTTTATTTTCTTGTACCTTTTATTATCAACTGGGAATGATGACTCCTCCAGGTGATTTTTATAGCTAGATAGTTTGTAACAGCCGATAATTCCCTGGTGAATTCTGTACAAAATTTTGGGAAGAATACGGAAGAGATAATTTTGTATGCAAGTGGAGAGTGAATTCTACCGAAAGTGTATATGTAACTGCAGATAATTCACGACGCATGAATTCACGTGTAAATTCTCTAGAGAATTCTAGGCTGTTGCAAACGGGCTTAAGAGAGAACTCTTCGTTTACATCGAGAAACCGGAAACCCCCACTACGAGGATGTATTGATATCTAGTTAGCCTAGAGCAGTTCTATGCATAAAAAAATATTACCATAGCAACGAACAATAACTCATTAGAAGTGTCAGTGTGGAGTTTGAGGTCAAAAAAGTAAACCAGAGTTACGCATTAAATTAAAACAAAGTAGATGTCCACCGAAATTGTGAAAATCGAAAAATTGGAGTACTGAGCCATCAACAAGTACCTGTATTTAACAGGGTTAAAAGGTAAGCAGATATGCTTAATACACTCGGTGAAAAATTGGACTGCAGGCTTCAAAAGAGGTGAATTTTCCATTGAAGATGATGACCGATAGGAAGGCCAGTTTTTGTGTCAATCCCCGAAAATATCGATGAACTTCATGACAGGATTTTATCAGACCATAGAATTGGGCTGAAACGGATATCTGAAGAACTGAATATTTCATACGAACGCGTTCATCATATAATTCACGTCAATTTGGACATGAGAAAAATTGCTGCAAAATGGATCCCCAAATGTTTGAAAGTTGACCAAAAGCGTGCAAGGATGAGACTTGGGTACATTTCTACGATCCAGAAGCAAAGCAACAATCGATGGAATGGCGACCCTCTGGTTCTCCAAGTTCTAAGAAGTTTCGTGTCCAAAAATCTGCTGGAAAAGTTCTTGCTTCAGTTTTTTGGGATTGCCATGGAGTAATCATGATTGATTTTTTGGATTAGGGTAGAACAATAACCAGAGATTACAATTCGACATTACTGACCACTCTTCGGGAAAAAATTAAAAAGAAAAGACGCGGAAAGCTATCCAAAGGTGTTTTGTTTTTGCTGGACAATGACCCTGCACAAAAATCTCATGTTGCCATGCAAAAAATTCGTAATTTGGGGTTTGAATTACTAGAACACCCCCCTTACGAAAATGCTATCATTTTTACGATAAGAAATCAGGAAACAATAAAATTTTCAAATGAAATTGTCTCTGTAATGCATTATTTTTGATGGTGATATTCGAATACTGTGAAAAGTTATGGCAGAAAATCAAAAAGGGTTGTCGATTTCACTTCTTTCCAGCTATGAGGGATGTGGGGGAAAATTAATTTCTGGTGCATCTCTATTCGAAGACTATTCAGCAAAATTTCATCTGTTTATCTTGGTCCTACTTTATAAAAATTTTATGAATCCATAAGGAACCTAGTGGTTTGATATCAATATGCTCACACATTATTCAAATGAAATAATATTTATTACTGATTTATTACTGTTTCCCTGTATGAAACGATTTTCATTTTCAATAATATTTTTTTTGTTTCAGTGAAAAAGGCTCATTTCGTGGGAGCACAAGGTGAGTGTCAAATAATAATTTTTCCTGTTTAATTAAAGGCGAGTAGTATGAAAAGTAGAGAAAACTGTGTCTCGAAGTTCAATGAAAGTCGTCACACAAATGTATTTATTCATGACTAAAAATAGAAAATGAACAGGTCACTGGAATGCGATATTCTCGTCTGAAATACATAACATGAGGGTTCAATATTCGGGAGACATCGGCAATTTACTCCACTTGTATAGATTGCTTTCTGGAACTCCCATTAGATCTACCCACAGAGCGAATAGAAGGAACACAAAGAACGTTATTTCAACAAATTTGGTTACTATGATAGTTGAAGCTAAGACATAGATCATGTTTTTTCAAAATAAAATAGGTACTCCGTTTATTCGAACATTTTTGAATTCAAATTCTAATTCGTTGTTGATTTTATGCATATTTCCTATATCTTTGACTTCTTTCGAGCTGTTCACCGTTTTTCGAAAACGCTCACATATGAAAGCTTTTCAGAAACTGTTAATTGCTCGAGAATATAATGCGAAGAGAATCGAATAGATAGATAGATAGCTGAGCAATATTATATTGTGCCATCGAGTTTTTTATCAATTTCATTGAGGAAAAAAATCGATAATCTAATTTCATCCAAAGACCTTTAGTGCTCGTCAAAATTTTATTCTCTGGTATAAGAAACTTTGAGAGAAACTGGTGCTTTGGATTTTGTAGCATCAATAATTTATAGCCACCGTACTTTAACCAGATGTATACGCCTCTTAAGATTGTGGGGTCATCAAATTAATGGTGCCTAATTTTTGCGGATACTTTATAATAATCCCATTATTATTTTCTCGATTTTTACACTGGTGTATTCAGTCATTTTTCGTGAGGGATATACTGTATTGACATAAATCATGCCACAAAATAAAACATCCAAGCAGTTCGATACGAAACGAATGAACATTTTGAGAAGGAATTAATTTTTCATTTCCAGTTTAAAACTGGAGTTCAGTCATCACAATATGCAGTGTTTCTCTTGACTTCACGTTTTTTTTCGTGACTTCAGATAATTCACACACTATTCTGGTAGGATCTATTTCAACGATAACTTCTAATTTCTCGGTATAGGTGGTTTTTGGTGAAACGTTTCATTTTGACCAGTTCTCCCTTATTAAAATAGATTGACCATTGAAACACCCCATGAATGAGCATTCCCATTTCACCCTATTCGAGCAAATCGAATAAATTCTATTCATCTGGAACCAAATGGACGAAAAGTTATATTTTTGGTCCGAAAAAATTCAAGCGTTCAAATGGTCCCTGGTCTAGAATATATACAACCCGATTCAACGGGTACAGAAGGATTCTGTGAATCAGAAATAGATGAAATGGGAGGAAAAACCTCGAAAAAAAATAAAACGTTTTTTTTTTGGTCCTTCGACCTACCCACCACTTCTCGTTGTTCTGTGACCGTGCTCGAATCGGATTATTGGACTATATAGACCGAATTTGCATTCATTCCGTGGAAGGGACAAAAAAATCGGGCAGCAATTTGCCACGTCTTGTTTACGAGGAGGTTCGGGGTGTGGTTTGTGTGTGTGGGATTAATTGTTTGCAGATTGGCGCATCCAGTTCGTCCTAGTCGATGTTTTTTCGAGTATCTATTAGCATCCGTCTCTCTGTCGTTGCGAGAGCTGAACAGCCAAATCGTTTCATCCTGTTCGCAGGGCTTTCCATTCTTCTGTGAGGGGCGGTTTGAACAACTGGGCGTTTTAATTTGTATTTTGACAATTTTTCCCTGACACTGGTATATACAGCTTGTTACAGGTGATTATTTTTCTTTCACAGAAGGAACAACGGCTAAAAAAGTTGGAATAACCATTGATAAAATAAACTAAGTAGCAAATGAAATAGTACAGCTGAAAAATGGCCTAAGTTGCGATACCTGCCGGTCAACTTCTATACACATAGCTACCTCAAAGTGGATCTGTGTACATTTCTTCTCCAACTACTCTAGCCTGGAGTCTGATACGTGTAAATCTTAGAGCATAAATACATGGAATGGACATTGACGTGCTCTGAATGTATTTGTTGTGGTATAAACATTCGATGCTTCTCTGTCTAGCGCGACACTAAGGCAGTGGCGTGAAATAAATAAATTTATATAGCTCCTACCTTTTTGTACGGAAAATTGACGTTACAATAGTGTCAGATTCAACTATCTCAATTGTGATTGGCGACACTAAGCAACTATCTCACTCCAGTCTTTGGACAACAACAAATGTTTATTGTCCATTCCATGTATCTATGTTCCAAGGTGTAAATAGAGTGAGTTCGACGTCAATAAGTTAGCGAATCAATTAGATTCATAGAAATCTATATTCAGAGTGTACCATAGAGAATATATTTCATGGACAGCATAACACTACAAACTGGAATCTGATCTGGAATGCCAATAGAGGTGGTTACACTGGAAAACATCAAAAAAGTCCCCAAATCGTATTGGCAAATACATAGTGAAGTGAAGTTGCGGGGGATAGTTGAGACACCGAAGATATTAAAGAAACGTTTGGGATTTATTTTACATGAAAATTATTCCATGAGAAAAGTGGTTTCAAAGTGAGTGCACTGGACCTTAAGAATAATAACGTTTCAAGGATTCATCAGAGGGCTGTTTGCAACTTTTTCGTCGATATAAAAATTATTCTTGCCGTCGGTATGTCGTAGTATGGACTCACCATTATCCTCAAGAGTCTGAAGTGAGGTGAGTGGGCTGCAGCCCTGAACTCGTCAAATTCTGCTACAGTTTACTGGCAAGGTTATGGTGTCCGTATTTTGGGAAGTACACGGAGCTTTATTCATCGACAACCTTGAAGAACGCAATAGCGAATATTACGAGGATGTATTGATATCTAGTTAGCCTAGACCAGTTCCATGCATTTAAAAAATATTACGTTACCATAGCAACGAACAATAACCATTTGAAGTGTCAGTGTGAAATTTGAGGTCAAAAAAGTAAACCAGAGTTACTCAATAAATTGAAAGAAACAAGATGTCCACCGAAATTGTGAAAATCGAAAAATTCGTATCGAGCCATCATCAAGTAGATTTACGAAAATATGCTTGGACTGCAAGCTTTAAAAGAGGTAAATTTTCCATTGAAGATGATGACCGATCGGGAAGGCCACTTTCTTTGTCAGTCCCCGAAAATATTGATGCAGTTCATGACATGATTTTATCAGACCGTCGAATTGGCCTAAAACGGATATCATATCCGTTCACATATAGTTCATGTCACTTTGGACATGTTTGAATGTTGACCAAAAAATTGCAAGGGTAGAAGCATTGCGTCCGATCTGTGCTTTATTTGAAAAGGATGTAGACTTCTTAAACCGAATTGCTACTATGAATGAGACTTCATTTCTACGATGGAATGGCGACACTCTGGTTCTCCAAGACCTGAGAAGTTTTGTGTCCAAAAATCTACTGGAAAAGTTCTTGCTTCAGTTTTTTAGGATTGCCATGAAGTAATTATGATTGATTTTTTGGATAAGGGTGGAACAATAACCGGAGATTACTATTAGACATTACTGACCACTCTACTGGAAAAAATTGAAGAGAAAAGACGCGGAAAGCTATCCAAAGGTGTTTTGTTTTTGCAGGACAACGCCCCTGCGCACAGACATTACTGACCACTCTACTGGAAAAAATTGAAGAGAAAAGACGCGGAAAGCTATCCAAAGGTGTTTTGTTTTTGCAGGACAACGCCCCTGCGCACAGACATTACTGACCACTCTACTGGAAAAAATTGAAGAGAAAAGACGCGGAAAGCTATCCAAAGGTGTTTTGTTTTTGCAGGACAACGCCCCTGCGCACAAATCTCATGTTGCCATGCAGAAAATTCGTGATTTAGAGTTTGAATTACTGGAATACCCCCTTATTCACCAGATTTGGCTTCATCCCACTATCATCTCTTTCCACAACTGAAAAAAGGCTTAAAAGGTCTTTCAACGAAGAGGTAATAAAAGCTGTGGGGGTCTGGTTTTCAGAGCAAGAAGAAAAATTTTTTTTCAAAGGTCTCGAGACGTTGCCGGTTCGCTGTAATAAATGTATTCTGACATTGAAATTTTGTTTGGTTCTATAGTAGGCTAAGAATTTTTCAATATATAGTCGTATATATTGTCATTGGTGCGTTTGAAGAAAGAAATCTCCCAAAAACTGACAAAAATGAAGAAGAAAAAAGTGCTGTTCCACCAAGACACGAATCGTGGTCTACCAAGGCCAAATTGCACAAAACGAACTTTTAATTGCTTCTGAATCCACCCTCATGTCCAGATTACGAGTCGAGCGACTAGAACCTGATGGCAGACCTGAAAAATATGTCCACCGCAAAAAGTTTTGCATTGAATGAAGAGGTCGTAGCCGAAAATGAAGCCTATTTTGAAGAAACAGATAAATCGTTCTGCCAAAGAACGTATCGAAAAGTTAGAGTGATGCTGAATTGATTTTATCACTCTATATAGAAGAAAATTGATGAATAAAATTATTTTTGCCTAAAAAATTCCGCAGAGAAACACAAGTTTCTCTGCTAGACTGGGATTTTTTCAGTAGATGCTAAAAACCTTAACGAGAACGATTTCAGGTCCATAAATTTCACCCTCCTTTCCAGAAACACTAAGAAATTTCCAGACGTGAGCAACGAATAACATCCCATTCCACTTGCTCCCTTTACAGCTTTTTGCTTCAATCCATTTCCTTTCTGGAACACAAACGCGCGAAAAAATCAGAGCAATCTCCACTAATTCAATCATGTCATCCGATAGAACGTAGAGGGAATCGATGGGAAAATGCGGGGGTGTGAGGAACTTAACAGTTCAATAGCTTATGAAATTCAATATTAGTCTGAGAAGGATATGCGACTTTTTACGGTTCGATCTTTAGGCGCACGGATGTTGGGGATGAATTTGGTTCGAGCAAATCGTCTCTTTTGAGAGCGTTCATCAATGAGATTATTTACGGTATGGATAAAGGGTGTCCCAAAATCAACTCAAGATTTGAGTTTGCCCACATTTGTTCAGTGAGATGTTTCAAAATAACACTCTGTGGCCCATATACATGTAATACCTTAGGCCCTCGGCTATGTACCGGCGAAAATTGCTTAAATATACGATATGCTTTGTAATGAATCCCAGTTTTCTGAGGAAAATTGGAGTTCATTTTAGTTCATTCCTTTCGTTTCATATTTCCGCCTTTGAAAATATTTAATTCTGAAATATTCAGTACATTCATTCCGATAGGCAGAGTAAATGTAAAAAAACCGATTATCTGTGTTTAACGTTGTTTTTCTTGCATGCCGTTTTTTTGATGTTGATATGCGATAAACCGGAGCTGACGACGTTTTTCATTCTTGTCGCATTCTGGAATTTTCAGATTTTTAGCGTGTGAGGGGATTTCCTATAAAAGCAGATTTTCCCCCGCGACGGTCTCTTTTACTTCTACTTTTGACTTTTGATTCTCTGTTACTTCAGTCGCTTTTACTTTTTCTTCTCTTTTACTTCAGTCTCTTTAGTTAGTTTACGCTCCGTACTTTCTGCGATTCGACGTTAATTGTGTGCCCGACGTTAATTGTGTGCCCGACGAGCCGTTCAACAATTTTAAGAATAATTTTGTGTTGCTAGTATCAGTGCTATTAGGAATTGATTTTTAGTTTTTCTGCGAGTGCCGCGAGGAGGTAGGTCCCCGTCTTTACCGTTCAGTTTCTTAATTAGACCTACACCGGTTACTTATCGCTTTCTGTTATATTTTATCGTACTTTACCCTGTTTCGCGAGTCTGACTTTTCCCTTCGCTATCAGTCATGGCGCATAAGCCCTTGGGGTACTGAAGGGAAAGTCCCGTCAACCCCCCTGTCCGCGTTCCGCGTCATAAGTGTTGAATCCGAAATCTCTTCTTTTCTATCAGTCATGGCGCGTAAGCCCTTGGGGTGGAGAATAAGAGATACCGCTCGTCGTCAGTGAAATCCCGTAGTTGCGCTGAAAATATACCTTTTCTTCGCTATCAGTCATGGAGCGTTATAGCCCTTGGGGTAGCGAATAAAAGTCTCGAATAGATCCGCCCTGGTTGTGTTTCTTTCATTAATTACATCCCGATACCGTATAGCAAGTCATTTCACTTCGCGAGGTCATCCTTAGTATCCATTTCGTCAGTTCTGGTTGGCGAATTTTATTGAACAACCTTTAATTTTTCACTGTACCCGGTATAAACTTTATAAAGTGCTCGTGACCGGATAGAATTTCCCGAATGTATGTTCGCTTATAGATTCGCTCATATTTCATACCTACACATATCTCCCTTGTACATATAATCAGTTTCCGAAGGTGTGAATAAACTAGTACATAATTTGATTTTGACTACTTCGTTATCGCTACCACCCTAGATAACAGCGAACTCTGTCTCCGACTAGCAGCTACTCTGGTAGGTTTGCTATTCTTCCTAGTGAAAAGAATAGCAGGCGCTCGAGATAGGTTTTCTGCGAGGTAACCACGTTACAGCTTTTTCATGACACCATTTTTGTTGTCATCTCAGCTTTTAACACGAATTTGAATGATAATTGATACCTGATATTTTTCAGCGCCACAATTCAACACATACGTTACGTTGAAACTACAAAACGTCAAATCAACAACTGTAACTGTCAAAGGAGCGACACCATGCTGGGAGCAGGATTTTCTTTTGTAAGTATTATCATAGTTAGGTAAGCTAAAAGGGAAATTCGGGATTTACTTGAGTTTTCCATTATTGAACCCCATATCTTAGAAGGGGTGAATATTAGACCCGTATTTGTTTCAGACGTATTAATGTTTTCGATCGAGCAAACACTTCCTGGGTGAATCAACTTCTAAATTGTGGATTTTTATTCATTTTTATTGTACACATTTGAAACGGGTCTACATTCAATAGATAATTTCCTACTGTTTACGATTCTGTATAGAGCAGAGCTGTTTTTTCAAGAAATTAGTGGATTTGAATGAAAAAAACAGCTCAAATCTGGCCTGTCCCCTGTACCTACCACTATTCAAAAATATTTGTAAACTGCAAACAACTAAATTATTGTTGAAGCAATTATAAAGCAATACAAATAAAACTTATTACTTTTATAATATATAAATTTATATTATCGATCAGGGACTCTGGCCGCCTGATGTTGATCACATAAAAGTTGATTCACCCTCTTGCACTTTTTTCCCATCTAAAGTAAACACCCTGTCATTGAATGGGGAATTCTCCTCAATTTGGGTTATCACAGCATATGCAAGTTCAAACTGAATAATTCTGAGTTTCATTCATGAATTTTTCAAAAGCAAAGCGGAAACTATTAAAAATCATTTTTCCAATATGTGGTTTTAAAATTCAAATCGCTTCGTTTTTAGTTTACTATTCGGCAACAGCTCCTACTAGAAAATTAAAAGAGTAATGGCTTGTTTATTAAATGACAGCTGTTGATAAGGCGCGTACTCACTGGCGAGCCTTAACAGCAACCGGCCATAAAAATCCCATTAAATTTTACGATCTTCCTCGTTCGTCGCAGACTTCATAGACAGCCATCTTCGTCTATTATTATCAACGCATATTTCAGTCGATGTTGCCAAGTTGTGCAATAGAAACGATTTAAATTTTAAATACCCATTTTTATTTTTCATTTTTAAGTACTTAAAATCAACAACGGTTGAAATGTTTATTTGAAAATGTGACGTTCCAAAGATATTCCATAAAAAATACATCATTTTCGTCAGAACGAGTATTCCCTATTCTCAATTTTCCAATTCGTCCTGGTGTACTCGACCCCCTCCGACGCCTCCGAAACGCCGACGTTAACGGGATTGCTCCCATTTCGCTTATGACAGACGTCTACTCATCCTCTCCAGTATCCGAGATTTACATAACTTTCTGATTTTAATCCGCAGCAACCGGAATTAAATTTCGCTACCGCTCTATCCTCCAGGCCGACCACTTGTTAGCGTTTCCAGACCTAATCCTCTGCAGCGACCCTCCCACCAAATAATGCGGGGTTAAATGTTGATGGTTCGTGGGACCATCGAGATGAATGGGAAATTGAACATTTAGGCTGGTTTCCTGGAGAGATTGCGAGCCTCCCGATTTTTCAGGTGGGCAACGGGATATCATTCGCTATACCGGCGGCAGGTTTGATTGGATTTTGGGGTGGAGAATACAAATCGCTATATTACATTGATACAACCCTAACGATTATGGATACAAGTTCTTTTGAACTGGAAAAATTATGCAGAAAGGACCCTTGTGCTTGATGTGGAAAAAGAGTTTGCTATATTATTCAGCTCTCCCAGATTCGTTGTGAATTGTCTGGGTCCACAGTTTTTATTCGCTGTATGAAAGGAGAGTTAAAATAATCTAATCTCTAATCTCTAATCAATATCCTTATTCCATGAATCTTTAAGAAAGAGTTTCAAAAGAAGTATGAAACCAAAAGGGAAACGATATGGCTTCCTCCGGTTATGTGCTGGATGGTTTCATGTGTCGCACAGCCATAACCACAGTTATCGTCCACCTCTGAGGCATCCTTGGCGATATACCTATTCCAAAGAGTTTCTTGTTGGGATCACTTGATCCTGGATGACAATGGTGAAGCCCTCTGTCTCTGGAAACAACCTTCTGGAAGTCACAGATATATCGACGTAATCATAGTCGACCTCGTTTTGGTGTCTTCCATGTATAGGTATGTCAATCAGTTTCTGCCTGCTACTTTCTGCAGAGTGTTCGAAGATTTCTAAGTGATCCTATTGCAGTTACAACTGAGAAGAACATCAGCATCATAGACATCGTTGAAGTTCTGATTGAATAGCCTTGTTCAGGAAATATTCATGTCCTTCAGTTTCATGAGACATACAGCATTGTTCTCATTTTTTCTCCGTATGGCTGCTACATCAGTCGTGGTCCAAGAGATGATACAGAATGAGTAGCTCATTGTTTAGCAAAAGTAGGCATATCGCATTCATCAGATTCTTGCCAATTTTAGTGATCCCTCTCAATCTTCGAGTGAACTGATCCACCACTTATCTCTTCACCTGGCTCAGACATACTCGCCTATTTGATTCTTTCAAAGCTCCGATTTCTCTACTTTCCTTGAGTTTGACTGTACCGTCTTCTATTTTGTTACTGATTATTATTAGGAAGCTAAAGGACAGAGTGTTTTAAAATCACGACCTCAAACTGAAGACCAAGACAGCTGTTTACAAAGCAGTGGTTCTCCCAACGCTTCTTTACGGAAGCGAAAGCTGGACGCCCTACAGGCGACATATTAAACAGCTTGAACAAACGCAACAACGTCATCTAAGGCAAATAATGCACATCAGATGGTTCCACAAAGTTTCAAATGCAGAAGTCTAGCAACGCGCGAGTTGTATAACAATTGAAACTCAAGTAACGAGGGCCCGACTCAGATGGAGCGGCCATATTCTGAGGATGCAAGACACAAGGCTTTCCAAAATAGCTCTGTATGGCGAATTCACAGAGGGAACTCGGAAACTAGGAGGACAGTATAAGCGGTTTAAGCATATACCGCATCAATCCCTAAAATCAGTTAATGCCGATCATAACTGGGAACAACCAGCGTTAGACAGATCACAGTGGAGGTGTTTGGGCCACAGTTATAATGGAGACTCGAGAAGAATACAGCGGCGGCCGGATCTGGTTGGTGACTATCCATGCCCAGAGTGTGGAAGGATCTGTGGGTCACGGTTCGGTCTCTTCAGTCACAGGAGGGCACACAGTCTAAATTAGCCCCAAGAAATTTGAAGTCTGTTCGCACCGATAGTTTTTTTTTGAGCCTTTTTGTAGATTTATTTTCGGTACCGGGATACAGCAATGAGTGAATGATTATTATTATAATTATCATACAGTTGAGCTCCAGACATCCAGATTGGCACAATCCGACCTCACATTTATACCTAATGCATCCAGATTTTTAAACTCGCTGCCACAGAACGCTGTGCTAGCCAACTTTGACCTACAGACCTTTAAGAGCCATATACAAGAACTTCATATTTCTATACTCCATTGATCGGCTATACTCAACGTATTCAGTTTCAACCTGCGTGGATCGTGGATCTAGTTAGCCAGGAGATCCACCTTCTAGGAATCGTTTTATATTCATATGTTTTTTATGTGAGCCTTATTGTTACTTCTGAGTCAGAGGCAGAATTGTTGAAAGTTTCAATAAGAACACGAAGATTATTAGTTTATTCAATTAATTAGCCTTACTTTTCAAGAAATATCTAGCCCCATCTCATCACTGCCTCTTCAAATACTTCTATTCGGAGTAAGACATAATCTTATTCAACTTGGAAGTGCTTTTACATCTGCGCGTTTTACTGGGGAGTAGAAGTAACAGTAACTCTAGTTCTCATAATTTTTTCACAGCAATTTTTATTGCAGCGAAACCAACGACTTGAACACAGGTCTGCTCATCGAAGTTTGGAGCAAGGGGATGCTGTGGGATCGCGCCATGGGTTACCATTACATCCCTC
This sequence comes from Coccinella septempunctata, assembly GCF_907165205.1. Lineage (NCBI taxonomy): Eukaryota > Metazoa > Arthropoda > Insecta > Coleoptera > Coccinellidae > Coccinella > Coccinella septempunctata. The sequence continues at coordinate 24,232,254 of NC_058196.1, forward strand.
TGCAAAGCGTACATTATTCCAACGAGGTAAGTTAAAATCTGACTTTTAAATTCTAGGTATACACTTATGTCTACTTCCACGATCGAATATTTTATACCTCCGACTATGACTATAAACACTAATAATCCAATTATTATGGAAAACGTTGCGTCTATCTGATGAACCGTAAAAATTTTATGGGACGATTTTATTGAATTGGGATCTTGTGGAAGGTTTTGGGGAAGTGTCATGAATAATAATGTCTGAATAGTTGTGAGAAAAAAGGGTTCGTTTAGAAGAGGCAGCAACGTATTCGAATAATTTCAACGAAAAGTGAATTAATTTTTTTTGGCTGCTTTTGAATTCACTTCAGGTGTTCGTCGATGAGGAAAAGCTTAAGTTCAATGAAATTTGTGAAAGTAATATGAATAAAATTGGGCTTTTCCCGTATGCCAATTTCTGCATCAACATTGTAATGAAGGAAATTGTTAATATATACGTAAAGGTTGACGAGACTATTTTATTGTTGCTCATTCTGTTCAATATTTTCGCCATAGCTGTCTTGAAAATTGCTGACATGAGTATGCCTGTAAGAGGTGTTGGATTTAGATTTAGATCTGATGGAGGCTTGTTTGACCTGAAGCCCCTCAGAGCCAAACAGATAATGTTGGACATCTATAAACATATATACGAAGTTTTAGGTCTCAGACTCAATATTGACAAAACCAAAATCCTGGTAAGTTCGCCAAAAAGCCTTCAAACAGATATGAGTCTGGAGGATGAAACTCTAGAACAGGTCGAGCAGTTCAAATACTTGGGAAGCTTCATAAATATTGGAGCTAACCTGGACACGGAAATACACAACCGTATCAATTCGGCATCACGGGCATTCTGGAAGCTAAAGGTCAGAGTGTTTCAAAACCACGACCTCAATCTGAAGACCAAGACAGCTGTTTACAAAGCAGTGGTTCTTCCAACGTTTCTTTATGGAAGCGAAAGGTAGACGCCCTACAGGCGACATATTAAACAGCTTGAACAAACGCAACAACGTCATCTGAGACAAATAATGCACATCAGATGGTTCCACAATATTTAAAATGCAGGAGTCTTGCAGCGCGCGAGTTGTATAACAATTGATACTCAAGGAACGAGGGCCCGACTCAGATGGAGCAGCTTCATTCTGAGGATGCAAGACACAAGACTCCCTTAAATAGCTCTGTATGGGAAATTCACAGAGGGAGCTCGGAAACCTGGAGGCCAGTATAAGCGTTTTAGGGATATACTGCATCAATGCTTAATATCAGTTAATGCCAATCATAACTGGGAACAACTAGCGTGAGACAGATCACAGTGGAGGTCTTTGGTCCACAGTTATAATGTAGACTCGAGAAGAATACAGCGTTGGCCAGATCAGGTTGGTTACTATCCGTTCCCGGAGAGTGGAAGGATCTGTAGGTCACGGTTGGGTCTCTTCAGGATGGCACACAGTCGCAAGTAGTCCTAAGAAATTATAAGTTTGATCGCACTGATAGTTTTGTTTTTTCGTCTTTTTGTAGATTTATTCTCGGTAACGATATACAACAATGACGATGAGTGTCTTTCTGAGATTTTCTTTGATGCTATTTTTCTCGCTTATTATGGTTCAAATTATGCCAGGTGGCCCTAATGAAACAGTTCAGTGGAACATTTCTACTGTCGTCTCCCTAGAAATGGGATGGCAACACCCTGAAGAATTTCCTCATCTGACTCCACCTAATTTATCAATTTAACCCTAGTGATTTCACAGAGGCAGCTCTGACTTTCGTAGGTTTATAATTGGAGACATATGAAATTATTGAAATTGCGCCCGACCACATAAAGATGACAAGAAAACATTGAAAAATAATCTCATATCATTAGTAGCTTCTTTCAAACGAGACTTAAGCTCTTTAGAAATGCGAGGACTCAGGAAAATGATACCCTCTCAAGTAATGTAAGTAGGAAAGCTAGTGAAAGAATAAAATTTTCCGGATATTACGACGGAGGTTCTATAACGCACAACAAAGAGGGGATTATGAGAAACGCAAATTCCTCAAGGTTGCCTTTTTATTATTCGCAGTTATAAATAATGAAGCCTTCGAAAGGCCTGGGTATCACGCGAGACCACGATATTTTTGTCAGAATGTCTCCAAGGTTATGAATAAAACGTTGAAAAAGTTTACTATCACCCCCTCGGGGTTGCTTTCGGTATTTCGGAACAGCCTCTTTGAGGTTTCGAATAGGATTGAAATAGAGGAGGTGCGGTTGCGCACGGCCGTTGCCGTATTGCTGTTCAAGTTGGGAAAATGTCCTTATGGGATATGCAACACAGGAATACAGCTTTTTCACAGCAGCCGGAACTAAATGAGGTGATAAGGTTTTATGGCTTGAAAACGATTTTCATGAAATCAAGTGAGACATCCCGGAATTCACATATATTTCTTTGAATTGCCAGCTTGAAGGACCATTCATCCTGCGCATTAAACAGGAGAAATTTAAGAGCACCCGTGAAAAATGAGTTCGAAATTATTCACGAAATTTGTTGAAAACCACCAGTTGAAAAATGTGATAAAAGCACGTTAAAAAACAAAAAGTGTTGCGATCTAAATCGAACAAACCAATTTGTCATCGTCAGGACAACTAAATGATGAACGTTCCATCGAAGAAGAGCAGATGCTGACCATGATTTCGGTACCATTTAACCTCGTTGGAACACAGGTCTACTCCGATATAAAAACGTTTTTTTTTTGGTGTAGCAGGGGAAAAATCTGCAAGTCAGACGAACCACCCTCTCCTGAGGTGGAACAAGTGTGGGGATTCTCACTCTCCTGAGCTCGAGATCCACTAAAAACCCTTAACTCCTTCTTGAGTATTGGTTCCGGGCATTTGCCTATAAACCGTTCATCTCTTAGTCGGTTTTCTTCTCGCACACTGTCGTGCTGGGATTTCTGTGTTCATCCTCTAATGGATAACACTTTATTGGATTTGTCAATGAGTTTATATTCTTATTTTAATCTCTTCTTAATTGATCTCTTGGTCTCCTTCGGTAAATTCGCATTCTCCTTTGTCTTCCTCTGGGTTGTAGTCCACTAGTCTCCTGGGTTCTTGATTCGCTATTTCGAATAATTTCTCGGCTTTTCTGTTCATGAATTCCGTTATGGTTTCTCATTTTGGGTCCCTATAAATCTGTCTATTCCAGACAAACCAAGGTGCATCTATTGCACATCGTAGCAGCTTGTTTTCAGTGTCCTGAATTCTTTTGATATTGCTCTTTGCCGCGAAACCTCAGGCAACCGATCCATAAGTCAGTTGAGGCCTAGAAACGGCTTTAATAATCTTCAATTTTGTCTCTTTCAACATGTGGCTTCTTCTTCCTCTCTGAGGGTAGAGTCTATTGCTTTCGTTTCGTCGATTGATTGTTTGATATGACTTTGTCAAGCGTTATTCCTTAATATTTGGCTTCATTTTTCCAGTCGATTTCTTCGCCGTCAACTTCTAGATTCGCGGTGGGTCGCAGTCTTCTCTTCTGAAGTAATATTGCTTGGCTCTTTTGTTCATTGAGCTTGATTTTCCTGTTTATGCACCAGTCATCTGTTTCGTCAATCGTTTCTTGTAGAACTCGTTCTGTTACTTCTGGGTTGCGGTGTCGAGTTGCTATGCCTGTATCGTCAGCATATAACATTAGCATGGTTCTTGAATTCTTCGGAATATCGTGAATGTATATGTTGTACAGAAGTGGCCCAAGTACTGATCCTTGGGGTACTCCAGCCTCTAACCTCACAACTTTTGTTGTGGAGCATTCTCCTTCCACTTTCACGTAAAATCTTCTATTTTTGAGATAATTCCTGATCAACTTGCATATTTTGTTCGAATATCCAGCACATCTCATGTTATATATTAATCCTTCATGCCATACTCTGTCGAATGCTCTGGCGACGTCTAGAAAAACAAGACCTGTAGCTTGTTTATTTTGGAATCCCTATGTAATGTATTCTGTGAGCCTTAATAAGTGTTACTCTGTTGAACGCTCTTTCCTGAATCCAAACTGTTCTGGTGGTATTAGTTTCAGATTTTCGATTTCCACATTTAGCCTCGTGGCTATAATTCTTTCTACTACTTTTCCTAACGCTGACAGTAGACTAACGTCCAGTTTCATAATCCAATTAAACGTCACTTCAAGCTTAAAGCTTCCTTTACTGTCATTTTTAGTAGGGTTAAAGGAAGCTTTAAAATTAAAGCGACTTTAGGTTTGATTATGAAACCGGCCGTTATCGATGTAAAAACGTTTGGAATTGATGGACCCTTATTAGATACTGGCAGACGCTTCTGAGTATTATCGAGTAATACTCGAGCGTCACCCAGTATGAAACGATTCAATCTTCCTCAGATCGAAACCCAGACAGTAAAAGTAATGTTACTTTGACCATAGACAATTTCAGAAACACTTCTAATGTCTCAGTTAATCTTTGTGTTCACCAAAATGAGCCTAAAATCATCCGAATTCAAATCCGTGTAGTGAACAATCACAATAAACTGAAGTTCTTGGGTACAATATTTCAATCTTTGAATAAATCAGTAATTGGTCTGTAGGTACTGTTTGATCTACTAACCAATCTGATCTCACTGATCAGATGCACCACGTTTGCTGGCTCAAGTCGGTGATTCAAACCTGTAGATAGGTACTCGAAATTTAACAGAATCACAATGATCTTCAAGAGATGATGTTTTATGTAGGTATGTATGATGCATAATACGAGTAGTATGGTGAAATTCGTACAAATTTGTGTCTTTTTCACAACTGAAACACTGAACATTCCAAAGGGATGTTTCACGACATTCAAAGCACGAAAATGTATAACGTCAAATGAAACATGCTTACGCCTTCCTAAAAATAAAATAATGCATAATGGACGTTACGAATATTCTAATTTCGGGGATCCAATCGTGTACGAAAAGGGTAAATATTCATGATTTTTCCAGTAGAATGAATAAGTAGGAGCTGCTTGGTACATATAACTCCGCCTTACACGAAACCATTTCTGTCAAACGTTGCTCGTTTGAATTCTAAATGTTTCTATAACGAATTAGAGCACGAGCGAGTAACGTGGGTCATGCCATTGTCTCGTCTGTCTTTCGAATTGTATATCATCAGGAATATTTCAAGCTTAACCATCCATAAAAAAGTATTTCTAGCTCTCAATTGGAATAATTCCGATTGAAGTTCATCTTCAAGCCACCTGATGGCGAATTTACAATCGCGTTAGAGGTTAGGTATGTTCCTTTGCTTTTGATAATACACTTTTGACGAAAACTTATTCGAATTGAATGTACATACCATAAAGTAGGAAATTAATTAAATTATTGCTATTTATTGATGCACTCTGAAAATGCTGCAGTCATAACTTAATAATCATAAATTATAACTATTCATCGACATAAGTTTCTACATCAGACAAAAGGTACACAATGGAAGATATGGCATTGTATAGAAAGGATTAATTGTTCAATTTCACAAAAGACTCCACCACGAAATCGAATTCAAGTCACAGAAAAATCTCAAAGGAAATTGACCCCAATTCGTTTCTATGAAATATGCAAGCCAGCCAACAGAAAATGAACTGACATTCTAACTGCAGGATGGCTGCAATACTCGACTGCATACAAATTGAGATTCATCTGGAATGGTTCTTTATTATCTTATTCCTCCCTCTGTATTCTAATTCGTACTACGTTCTATTATGGTCGGTCCATTTAATGCGGGCGAGTTATGTTTATGTATGTGAGTATTCGTTTTTTATTTCTCGAAGATCACCTCAGTTTGCTGTTGAGTTTGAATTCACTGAAATGAAGAATAGGAGCATTCAACGGTTTCAACAGATAAAATAGGGAGTAGGGAAAATTGTATGTTTTGGAGCGCTGTCAGCTGTCACTCAATACTTTGAGTGACGGTGGTTTAGAGCCAAACTCACCATGCAACAGGTGATTGAATCCGCTCAACTCAAACTCACATTTAAATTCAAACAAACTGTTTCTAACCTTGACATCTGCTTTGTCTATGAATTGAATTAACGAGGTTAAGTTAGGTTATTTTGGCACATTTTGTGTTACCTGTCTCTTTTCTACAGCGACATTTTAAATGGTCAAGTGGAAAACCAGTCAAAGACTCACTCTGTATAATTATTTCAGTTATTTCTGATTCAATGCAAAATTTCATTTCTACCCATTAAACACCTACCTATGTTGTGGGTGATGATTAAAAATATCGTTGACCGGACAAATTGTGAGCAACTAAAGCTGCTTGTGAGGAGAATAGCTTCATATTGAACTCGAAATGGATATCTGCGAAATAGAAAACACGCGATCCAGTCATCAGCAAGCAAGAAATCATTTCAAAATGAAAAATTCTGTTCTACGAAAGCTTTAATAATGACATACTCATTCTTCATAGATTGCCATAATAATCCGATAATAATTCATGACTTACTTATTCCTATCGAATTAAATTTGTATTAAAAATTCCGAATTCTCTGGAACCAACATTGATTGATAATTCCACGTGATTTTAAATAATATACTAGTATTGTAGAACAATAATGGACGTTCCATTTTTTACTGACGTTGAAATTCAGTTGTCTCATAGCGAACTTGACCTATTTTATATGAATTTGTATCAATCATTGAAAATTTTATTACACATTAATGACACCATGTTCACCTCAATTTTGCGATTCCTAAGTGCTCTTGGTCTTTCGACGGGTTCGTATATATATGATTATTAAAATTCCATAAATAATTCTCTGAAATGAATCATGAAACGCCGTGCAAGAGGGTAGTTTCCAGTTCGCGTGCAAATTATGTTCGTAAAAGCAAGAGAGACGAGGTTGTTTTGAATAATGAAACAACTTCTCAGACTGATGTGAGAACGACGTAGTTCTTGAACAATTGAAAAGATTCTAAACTACAAAAAACCTTGAGTGTTAGAACAACCATTCGAATATTGAGTTAACAGAATGAAAGAGTGGTACGTGGTATGCTTCTTTTCAGTTCAAATTTGGAGATCATTTCATTTTCAAAGTGCATTCGAATCTTTCAAATGAAGAAGGAGTAGCGATATTTCAATGCGTTGAAACTCCTTAAATTGTTGAGAAAATTGCGAAACTAGCGTAGAACTGAAAGGCTAAAAAAACAGCCTCATATATTCCAGACCCAGAAGATTGGGAATCACCTATTCATTTCTTTGTATACACAGTACTCCAAGTGCTCATCGGGCACGTCGAAAATATCAATTTGGAAACAAAATTCCAAGGAGGATTCCAAGGAAATCCCAGAGAAGTACTACATCTAAACGCAACTCTAGACTGGTTTCGGGATCATTGTCCACTCATCATTACAGTGTAGTGTTAAATATTCCAACCGGAGGATGGGGTCTTGAGCGAAATCAATTGGATAATGCATTTCTTAGTGAAATGTTGAATAGAAAGAATGGTAAGAACAATTATCTCTACTAAATCAGAACAGTCTGCAATCGAAAAGTGAAAATAGGCATATAATTGTTGAAAACTGAGTTTATTTTCTCTTTTTCAATTCATTGAAACGGCATATTTCATTAGAGTGAATTTTTTCACTGAAAACAAATAAGTGTTTCGATGGATTGTAAGCAATTTCTGTCAATTAGCAAATAACTCAAGATTCCAGAACGGGAAATGAGTTTTTCTAGATTTCCACATTATAACGATGAATTTTTCCTACTGAAAAATCATCGGTTTGACAGGACAGAAATCCGGCTCTCATCAAGATAAAATCAAACTCATTCCAAACGTAACGGCTTCACAAAGTCTAATTGCAGCAATTAATTTTACAGAGCTCGATGGAAAGCAGTAAATCACTCGCACATGAGGTCCTTATTACCGATGAAAACGCTAAATTTACATCCTTATCGCAGCTCGCGAATGACTCAACAACTAATTTTGTTGGTCAATTTGCCACCGCCAAAAAGAAAACGAAGAAAAGTCTGATTTCTATGGACTTTTATTCAGGGTCGTATTAGTCTTTCAACTTGCCGCCCAACAGAAGTCAACTCTGTAGAATGTAAAAATTAGGTAATGAGATGTTTCCGATAGAAGGACAAAAAATTCATGGTATAAATAAAATAAATGAAAGTTACAAAAGGAAATTTTCAAGAACAAAGAATCATCATAAAAAAATTCGAAAAAAATCTTTTACTACAAATACTCAACAGAGTTATCAACTGCGACTGCATCGTCATTTGATAATTCCGCTTCTGCGCCAAGGAGCTCTCAATCCATCAAATTTTTGTATGGATCTATCAAAAATGCATTGCTCTTCAAAAATTCTGCACCTCTCTCTCCCCGGTATAAACATTCTTGATTCTGATAGTAAAACTGAATAGATTCAAAATCATTTCTACAATATCATAGAAGCCGCACCAAAAACAGAACACAACAGAAGGTGACGTTTATGAAACAGGAGTCGACCAGCTTGATGGGCTTTGACGTAAATAACTCTTCAAGTGGCCGCTACAGTGGCTGAATTTATAGTCTGACTGCTATACTTATATGGGTAGATTAGAATGCGGCACCTTTGATGTTCTTCGATATGACGATATTTCTCTTGTTTCTGATGGAACTGTATTTTTCTCGGTGGTTTGAATTGCTGCACATGTAAATTTGGTTCACCGAGCCCAACATGCTCCATCAAAATCTTACTTATTACTGATTTGGGAGAAGTTCGTATATCCCAATATTCCTAAACATATCTGATATCTTCAATATAGGAGATGTACAAGAATGAGGAAAGCTATCTCCAGTCAAAACATCTTTTCTGTTTTCGATATTCCCAGATATCAGTACTTAGAATTTCTTTTTTTTTTATTTCACTCAACTCATCTCAGTATCAGAAAGAAGATGAAAGGATGGAGATTTTTCCGATAATCTATGAATTCCTAGGTCAAAGTTAGAGACGCTGAATTAAATTTTGAATTTTCGCTGACTTCCATAGCTAATTCATTCGATTCAATTGAATGGGTATTAATGGGCCAGGAAGGAAATGATTCCAAATGGCCTGGAGGCATTTGAATTGGAACTCTAATAGATTGCCAATTGGATCGATAACGTCCAGAATACTCGAAAATTTCATGAAATTTGTACTGGCAGGGATGAATATTCAAGATTTCCTCCCAATGCATAATGTATCGAACAGGGAAATTTCTTTAATTTGCAAACGACGCAGATAGTAGATCATTACTAAGGCCAATTTCTCAGTAGCTACTTTATTTTTACCATCTCACCCCTGAAAATGTAAGGAAAACTTTGTTTTTCTCAACTATAAACTTTTACGGAAAGTCTATTATCTACAAGAAAGAACTGAGGGTGATTCAAAAATAATTTTATAATAGAGTCCATGAAGAGAGCACGAAACCATTGAATTTGATTGTTTCTCTGAATTCTCTGGCGTCCACCATTACTATTTGTAAGTAGGAAAAAAAGCCTTATTATTGGTGAATCTATTCATTAGAGACTAGTCGGGCAGAGAGAGTTTGTAGTCTCTAATAAATAGATTCACCAATAATATCTAAGGCTTTTTTTCCTACATATACATTGAACTTCAGTCTAGCATTCTATAGTATTCAACTCTTCTTCGAGCATCATCAAGCTAGTTCTGTGGTTGAATTCAAAATATTTCGTGGCGTTCCTATTGAGCCCATCAACGATGAACTTGAAAGATCACTGTTGGATGGCGTTCAATTTTGGTACAAATATCAATGGATTATTTCTATGCAATTTCTACGAATGAGCTTGGACCTTGGGCAGTCGAAGTTATGCACACGAAATCTATGAGAAGGTATAATGAGGATCAACCTTAAGGCACATAAATATCTGGAGACCACATTGTACGTCTCATTAAAAGTTTTGCATCCAGAAAGGAGTAATCTTAAGTTATAGTTCACTTAGTTCTGTTTTCCTCTATGAGTACGAATAAACGTAGTCACCGCAGACTAGGTCTAGATTTCCAACGATTAGAAGACACGATCACCATAATTTCAGTAGTAACATGAGATTATTAGCCACTCCACACCCACACACATACTCACACCAAAAATTTAGATATTTAGACACTAGCATTGTGCACGTTATTGCAGGAGAGCAGCGGCCAATGGCTGCCATTAGAGGCAGACCTTCTGATGAGCGATGGGGAGGTGATTGGCACGGAAAATCCAACTGGGCACTCGCTGCTGGTAGACTGCAGGTTCGAGCTTCCCTTCGGTAAGTAGTTTTTCTTTATTAGCTTAGAGGACTGTGCCTAGAACACCTACTGCTAGCGGGGTAGCATCAAAAACCTGTTTTGGGCTAGGGGAGACTAGCTACAGAAGTAATTAATTCATAGAAGAGTCTAATAGTGAATTATACAGGGAGGAAGTATAAGGCATGACTGCAATTACAAACTGCGAATTCAAGATTACATTTTCACATTAGGAAAAGGGCAAATAGATTTACTTGCTAAGTGGAGGGATCAAAAACGTATATTCAGAATCGATAGACAACTATCACATAACTTCAAATAATCCTTAATTTACAGAAATATAAACTGAGATCAGTTAAGCGAAAATTATAATTCAATAGGTGGAATAGCAAGCGGTCTACTATATACAACTAAAAAGGTTTGTCTCGGAATGATATTCAAATTGTAATGAAAAGGTGGTGAATTCCCCGGGAAGGGAGGAGGGATCCGATCTGAAAAGCGCTCCGGATGTTACTGATTCGTTTGCCAGCCAGAACCAAGACTTACACTTAACGTACAATCAAGTCGGGACTCTGCTTCAACACTATGAGATTGCAGGTCGAGAAAACGAGGTCCAACAGTAGGAAACGGTTCTCCACTATATTTCTGCTCCCAGCGGGTTTGCACGCCAGCCAGGAAATCGTGCCTCCATCGGGTAGAACCGAATAAGACAAGGGAAAAGGACACCATATCTTTCACGACTCTGATTTCTGCTCCCAACAGGTTTGCAAGCCGACTAGGAAATCATACTCCCAGTAACGGTAGAACTGGAGCAGGATTGAGATTCGCCGTTAAAAATACGTAGTGCTGTCTTGGACACGATAAACAGCTTTTCTCCGAGGCCGGTACCAGTGCTTGCCTGGACTGTGAGAATAGCAGGGCTACGGAAACTAAACAAAAGAGTAAGAAATTCCGACTACAATGCTACCTTTGAACGTAATTTGATGGCAAGATGGCAAGAAAAGAAAGCTATAAATAATCACCTACTAGACTCAAAAAGAAAATCTCGAACTACAATTCGAAACGGACTCGAATAGTGAATAAGTTCTAGATACTGAATAAATATACCGGATAAATCACTATTACGGAACCCTTAGGCCAGGCGCAAATAGAAACGGTTGGTGAGGTAACGCAGGGTGACGCAGCTTTTTCATGCGCTGCACCTACTATCTGACAAGTCACTGTCACGTTTTATTTGTTATGTTTTACAAAAATTCGCGCTGCGTCACCTCACCAACCTGCGTTTCTATTTGCGCCGGGCCTTATGGAATGATTAATTAGCACAGAATGTAAGAATACATTATCATTACTCGATACATCTTCAATACTAAATACATAATGTTGGGCTAGCGGGGGAAAATTTTCTTTGGTACCACCTGCGGGGTGCGGAAATGGTATGTCCCCCCTATGCCATGAATCGGTAAAACGCGCATCCATGAAAATGTCTTGACTCTGGCTTATCGGTACTGACGAACGGAAACTTCAAATTAAAGATGTTTTTCACGGTTACACATCTTTTTTCAGAAATTAAAAAAGAGGTAAAACGGTCTGGAATGTTTACGGTTTCCAACGATGTCGGAATCCTGAATTGGAATTTCAATTATGTTAATTGAAACCAAAAATGACTGAATCCCTCTAAAATGAGGATGAATTTTCATCAAAAGATGAAACTTCGTTACAGAATATAATAAAATACTCATGATTAAAGTTGGCTCTGTTTTTCCGTCATTCATGAAGGAAGGGACTCGCAGTAGATAAGTTATATATATTATTGGAACAGAAATAATGAAGAAGTTCAGAGAGTGAACAAGGGAACTGTTGCAATTCATTTTTATATTTGGAGTAAAGGCAGTAGAGTTTTATTGATCTTTGCGAACAACCACCAGTAAAGTTTCTTCTGTACCTGTAGAGAACATTCATTATTTAACCACGAAACTGAAAGTTTATGAGGTGATACTTATGAAACTTTCCTGCCGCAGTTTCACGTCCTCATTACGTCATCAACTCTTTTCCCTCACTCCAAAGGTGAGAGGGTCTGGCAGACCTCCTGCTGCCCGCCCCTTCCCTAGATTATCATTGAATTAGGCTGGATCCTGCGACAGCAAAGTTTTATCGTGACTAAAACACTTTAGAGAATAAACAAAGAGGTGGAAACTGGGTGCTTGCAGACAATTGCAGTGCAATGGATGTTCGAACTAGAAACTAATGAAGAACTTCTTGCAGCTTCATAAGCCGTTGTCTGTGTATATATATGCATGAGGGAGTTTGAGAGAGTTATGAATTCAGCGAAGGAATACTCTGTCTGCCATTACTGTTCTGTCGGTTATCTAGTTTGGAGAGTTTATTCTGGGATTCATTAGAGTTGACGTAATTGTGAGAATAATGTAGTATCGACCTAGTTAGATACTTAGGTATCTGGATGTTGGGTTGATTGGAAGAAATGTCAATTGGCTGAGTAGTTCGAGATGATTTCACAAGCTGATGCGAATTCAAAAAAAATGCAACTTGGATATTCAGAAACCTAGTATATTAATGATATTCAGACTCAGTAATTAGTTGTTTGCTTTGAAGTTCTAGTTCAACTTGGCTGGATCAGCATTTTTTTAAATATTTAGGAAATTATTTGGTTTTTTTTTTCGCCCGAGCTTGCAAAGGGTACCAACTTCAGGTCATCACTTTCCTCATTTTCATTTCTCCAAGTAGCTTCCCATTCATTTTCGCTACATTTTCTGATTTTATTTTCTTCGAGATATAAACTTCCGGAGGAATAGGTTCAAATCTTATCCCCCAGAATTGCTCGGAGGAGAACGAATAAGATAAATTCAAACTGAAATTGCCAGAATTAAGCTCCTGCCATGATTCTAGTTTACCACGCAGGTTTAAACTGCATTATACACAGTAGTTCTGTGGAATCCTTTCCTGGAAGCAAAATAGTTTGGATGGAATAGGGTCATGTACATTCTCTTTCAAGTGATAACTGGTGGTATTTTTTCTACCATTCTTTGAAAAGTTTCATTTTTGGGTTAAACATTCCGCTTAATTCGGTTTTTTGAATCGATTCCTCAAAACTCCTGTACATCAATCGATTTTTTGCTTTCATAATTTTTCCTAGTGCTAATATAATATAGTTATTTCATCACGAAACATCGTTATCGTAACTCATGAATGTTATTATTGAAATTCGAATCTCAAATCAAAGGTGTCGATTTTACCCCTCTCTAACTTTGAAGGATGATCGAGAAAATCAGTTTCAGTTGCATCTCTATTCGAAAAATACCTCTGCAAAATTTCAATTGTTCATTTTGATCCTATTTATTTTGAAAAACTCGAATAAGTCCATAACCAAGTCTTCGTATTTAAAGTAACGTAACTCTTTAATAACTAAGCGTTTTCAGACATACTTCCATGGAAATTTTTCGTCTCATTTTGTGGTTCTGTACCTATATCCAACAAAAAATATTTTATCACACCAGTTCCACACAATTTCAAGACGTACTATCTATAAAGGTTGAGACCAGATATAGGTACAACAAAATATCCCTCCAGAAATCAACAAAATGTATCTCTCATCCTGGATATACGAGGATATATTGAGAAATTCTTAGCCTACTATAGAACCAAACAAAATTTCAATGTCAAAATATTTTATTACTCAAGATATTCTTCTCTTAATTGGATACTTTTATTACAGCGAACCTGCAACGTCTCTAGACCTTTCAAAAAAATTTTTTTTCTTGCTCTGTAAACCAGACTTTTATTACAACCTCGTTGGAAGAAAATTTACGAGCTTTTAAACTTTTTTCAGTTGAGGAAAGAGATGATAATCAGTTGGAGCCAAATCTGGTGAATAAGGGGGGTGTTCTAGTAATTCAAACCCTAAATCACGATTTTGGCAACATGAGATTTGTGCGCAGGGGCGTTGTCCTGCAAAAACAAAACAACTTTGTATAGCTGTCCTCGTCATTTCTCTTTAATTTTTTCCCGTAGAGTGGTCAGTAATGTCGAATAGTAATCTCCGATTATTGTTCTACCCTTATCCAAAACATCCATCATGATTACTCCATGGCAATCCCAAAAAACTGAAGCAAGAACTTTTCCAACAGATTTTTGGACACGAAACTTCTTAGGTCTTGGAGAACCAGAGTGTCGCCATTCAATCGATTGTTGCTTTGTTTCTGCATCGTAGAAATGTACCTAAGTCTCATCCATAGTAACAATTCGGTTGTAGAAGTCTACATCGTTTTCAAATCGAGCACAGATCGAACGCGATGCTTCTACCCTTGCACCCTTTTGGTCAACATTCAAACATTTGGGGATCCATATTGCAGCAATTTTTCTCATGTCCAAATTGACGTGAACTATATGATGAACGCATTCGTATGAAATATTTATTGCTACAGATATCCGTTTTATCCCAATTCGACGGTCTGATAAAATCATGTCATGAACTGCATCGATATTTTCGGGGACTGACAAAGAAAGTGGCCTTCCCGATCGGTCATCATCTTCAATGGAAAATTTACCTCTTTTGAAGCTTGCAGTCCAATTTTTCACGGTCGTATACGAAGGACATTGATCACGAAGGTTATTAAGCACATCTTCGTAAATCTGCTTACCTCTTGACCCTTTTAAATACAGGTACTTGATGAGGGCCCGATACTCCAATTTTTCGATTTTCACAATTTCGGTAGACATCTTCTTTCTTTTAATTAATTGCGTAACTCTGGTTTACTTTTTTTGACTCAAACTCCACAATGACACTTCTAATGAGTTATCGTTCTTTGCTTTAGTAACGCAATATTTTGTTATGCATGGAACTGCAGTTCCACAAGATCATGGTCTAGGCTAACTAGATAGCAATACATCCTCGTAGATACGTTGGTAACTACATATTTTTTGTGTATGCGATAAAGTTATAATGAACCGTTCTAAGTAATAACATTCTGAAACATTTAGTGAAAATATTGTCAACTTGAGAAAACTTGTTGTTACTGAGAACTGGCATCAGTAGCATCTCTATATCCATGACATTAAATATCCATCGTTTAAAGATATTCTTTGGATAAAGAGATATTGGTTATTATTATCTATTATAAGTGTTTTGTGATCTTCACCTTCGAGCAATGAAATACTATTATGATGCTTCTTATAGTGTCCAACATATCATCATAATAAAACATCTTCATTCAAAACGGTACTCTTAAGCCGTTTTATTTGACATTGTAACACTCAATATGTTACATCGTCGGCAAACAAGGAGGAGGCCAACAGTAGACTGAATAAAATACTTTTGTGTTTATTACCGGTTGTTTCCCCTTTTTTCCACCGTTCGCAGATAACAATAAAAGGACCCTACGAACTGGTAGTTGAGGAGTGTTTTACGTATGTGCCATTTATTGCCAATTTATCCATAAAAGCGTACGTTCCTAAGAGCGTCCTCATAAAATTCCGATAAATTGTAGATTGACTCCCATTTTGAATTGATTGGATCTCGCAGCTAGCAGCGAGGAGCCATAAGGTTTTTTCAGAAGGCTTCGTTATGTTCATTATCAGCATTCTTCATGTGGGACTTTTTATTGTCAATTAGTTCGTAATACATCCTTTGATCTATATTTTCATCAGAGAGCGGAGGCTCGAATATGTCTCTTGAGAGAGAATTGGATTCTGTTCGATATATTCGTAGGTCACTTTTTGTTCAATATCTTGCAGATTCAATAATTGATTTTCCAACAGCGAAAATATGTTTTTGGTATGAAATGAAATCGCAGATGTATACGCAGAAACTCTTATCAATTTTCGCACTAAATTCAGTAAGCAATTCAATCAATAAAGTTTATACTCTATTCACTTTAATAAAAGCACTCGGTTGGTCATGAAATTATTTTCTTAAGTTTTTATAACTAGAAAGGAGTATATAACCTCACATTTTCGTACGATACAGCGTGGAATGCGTCAAATTTCCATGGCCAACCTAGTACTTTTATAAAAGTGAATGAACTAGGATATTAGATGTACCTACGCAGTCATTCTTATTGTCGATAGTGTATAATTTTGTTGGATGTCATTCGAATAATTTAATTTTTTCTCTTACATGTTAAATTATTCCACTTTTGAAATGAGGAAGGGGCTAAATATATATGATTTTACTCTTCAGGACCTTGCGATCCACCCATTGGGTGGAAGGAACTCCTTGAATCAACAGTAACAATCAACCGAAAAACAGATGAAGTCGAAAAGCACATAGGTAAAGCAATTGCTAGATGTGTGCACAATAACATTCATCTTTCTCTATGTTCTTCTTCTTCTATCACTCACTGTTATTATCAGAAGGGAGATTTTTCTCGAATCAATATTCTTCTTATCTTTTCTTTCGTCTATCTACCCTTTGAAAAATCTTTTCTCGATCTGAAAGCACCATTTTTGTTTGGAATAGGTGCGATGAGAATTGCATGAGGAATGTTTGTTCGATGGATTCGTGTACGGACTTATGATATAAAACCATAAAAACTTCAAATTACGCGAATTGCTAAACAATGCCTGTTTAATCATACTTCATTCAAGGATTTATTGCAAAATTCCTAGCTTTAACCAAATTAGAAAACCCAAATATTTTGTTATTCGACATACGTTTGTTTTCATTTGATTATGATTACAAGGAACTCACAATGCTTCATTGTAAGTGCGATAAATCGTTGGCTAGGAAATTTCACGAATCAAAACCACAGTAGACATTTTAGACGCTTCTGGACAACATTCAGAAGTCCGCTGCGAATAAGCTGGGACATCTATTCAAAGCTAGGAATTAGTTCTCCCCAGATTACATTTTTCTACTTCACACTGCTCAGAACAGACCAGGATTGGAATACTGTTCCCATATGTGGAACTCAGCACTCAAACATTCAATGGAACTCTTGGATTTCTTCCAGAAAAGTACTAGTTCAGCTCATCGTGCACATTCCAATACTATTCAATTAACAAATCCAAGGAGCTTACTATGAAGCCTTGGAACAATGTAGAACACTCTGCCATCTGATGTATTTCCGTTGTGGTAGTTCAAAATAAGAATAAACAGGCGACCACTTTCATTCTGGCCACCAACTAGTTGACATAGGTTCTTTCCTGAACAGAAAAACTTAGAAAAAAATAAGAATGGGCCCCGTGTATTGATTCTAATATGCAACTCTGCAGTGATACTATCTTCCTACCCTCTCATTGCTACAATTGCTAGGACCGGCCATCTAAACCTCACACGTTCTTCTTCGAAAAGAAAAAAACGCAGAATACAGCGCAACAAAGCTTCCCAGCAACGACACACTGAATCAAGCCTTCGAAAGTAGTCTTTGAGTCGCACATCCACCACTTTCATTCCAGCAAAATGAAAATATCACGCTCGCGAACTGGCACAAGTGGAAACGTTCATAATTTGTTACTCTGCGAACACCCAGGATCTGTTATACACGTGCCTGGCGTACGGATATCAAGTATCCTTTGTCTTTTGAACGTCGAGACGCTACGCCGCGCTGTGTAGCGTGAGGCGAAAAACGATGCGGTCGAAATATACATATTCATGTTCCTCAATTTTTCATTACGTCTGAGAGATTGTTTTGAAACGTGTTGAAGGTTATTGGTATGAATGTAGTTGAAGTGAAGAAGGTTTTCGCTTTTTCGATGATCTGAAGGAAACAGGAACTTCCTCAAACTCTTTATTTCATACTATAAAGGTGAATTGAAATAGCCAATTTGCCATCGTCGGGACAACTAAATGGAGAATGTTCCATCTAAGAAGAACAGATACTGAACACGGTTTTGGTCTTATTTGAACTCGTCAGAGCAACACAGCTCCTTCTCCGATGGAAAAACGCTTGGAATTGATCGGAGAAGGAGCTGTGTTTCTCTGACGAGGTCAAATAAGATCGAAGCCATGGTCAGCATCTGCTCTTCTTCGGTGGAACGTTTTCCATATAGTTGTCCCGACGATGGCAAGTTGGCTAGATCAATTCAGATAGTAACACTTGTTGATATTCATATCGGCGGATGGTATCCGAATTCATTCTTATTATTTTATACATTGCCTCCCTTTTAAGGCGTTATCATTCATTCATTATTTTACCCACAATAATTGGTTCAGCCATTCCAACGATTAGCCAGTGAAAATATAGAGACAAACTGAACAGACACAAAATTTCAATGTTTACTAAGAAAATGTTACACCTTAGCTCTTAGATATAAGATACATACACGTCAGCAAAATGAACACAATTGTAGCTGCAGGCCAAAGAATTTCTTATCCAGCACAAAAAGTAATAAAATAGATCACAACGTATTGTGTTATATTAATAACCAACTATAATGATGTAAACTTCAATAATTGAACTAATCTTATTGTTATTGATTCTAGGTTCTCTGTAGATAACTTCGACACAATAAACTCGACTTCATCATTTCTGATACACTCACATTTATTAGAAAACATTCAGGTCGAGCTCATATTTCAGTGAAATGAAAGAAAATTAGTATAGCGGTGAAATTAATATTGGTTTATTGATCTTAGGGCTGTACGATTCCCTGAGAACCTTTCTAGTAGAAGGAGGCGATATTTTTGCAACAAATTTGATTTAACTTCTCAATCGTTTTCACACGAATTCGGTTAGAGATAATTATCAAAATATACCTGTCAATTTTCGAATTACATAATGTAATTCGTACGTAATGGTATGAAGAGGAAGCCATATTAGGTTGAGATAATAAAAGTGGTTTAAGTTCTAAAGAAGAGAACCAATCTAGGAGTTAAGTTAATTCCTTTTCTATTGTGAAGCGGTTGTTAAATGAATTTCAATGAGGTCGAATTTCCTTCAATGTGACTTCTCGAACTCTTCAACCAAAACTGAAACTTACTGTCACAAAGAAACTTTCGAACTTATTCAGCATGTTTCAGGGAGACAAAGAAGTTCCTTTGTTGGTTTGATTAAATCATATGGTAATTTTTGAGTCAACCAGGAATCACTGGAAATGTGAAAGTGTATCATCATCGTAGTAGATACTTATTCAGATCATGTTACTTATCCAGTAAAGAGGAATTTCACCAGAGCTCGTAAAGTAATGAAAAAGTTACATTAAATAGGGAAATGATGAATCCATCGATTTATACTTCTAAATGAAATACAGATTCTTCGAAGCCTGTTCAAAACCTCTGAATGCAGATATCTTGACGATAAAATTCAATCAAATTATTCCTGAATGTTTCAGATCCCGAAAATATAGAAGCGTCCGAACTTCAGAGGAAACTGGAGATGCTGAACAACATAATGGATCAAGAACAGAGAGCGGAGCAAGCGAGACGGCAGATGCAGTTCGTCGGACATTGTAGGTTTCAATGATTTTAATGCGATTTATTCCTTTGGTGTTCGTTATTGCCCATGCTGTATCACAACGTCTTGCAAATTCAAATTATTGGTGCACTTTGTCGATTTATTCCTTCACAATTTAATTTACACTGCGCAAAAAAATTAACGCACATTGTGACAATCTCAATTTTAATGAAGTTTTTGAAAGAAACAAGACACGTTAAATGGAAGAAAAATTCAGGATTTCACCGAATCTTGTGTGAAAGAAGGGAAATGAACAATTTTCAAAATACTGAAATGCTGATAAGTGATTTAATACTTGGTTTTTCCACCCCTTGCGTTAAAAACAGCTCGACAACGACGGTGCATACTCAAAATGAGTGATCTTAAAATGTTCTGATCTAATCCTTCCCAGATTTCTCCGAGTTGGATTCCTAAGTCATTAAGAGTAGCTGGATGATTTTCTGAACTTCTCAGCCTTCTACTGAGGTCGTCCCAAACCTGCTCAATGGGATTGAGATCTGGACTTCTTGCTGGCCATTCCATTCGAGAGACTTCAACTTCAACAATGTATGGGGCAAATGGCACTACATGCTCTTCAAGAATGTTCCTTATATACTTATCAGCATTCATATCTCCATTATCAACGACCACTAGGTCTGTGCGAGCAGTCAAAGATATTCCACCCCATACCATAATCGATCCTCCCCCGAAACCAGTAGTATTCAGGAAACTGCACTGAGCATATCTTTCATGTGGACGTCTGTATACAAGGGAACGTCGATCACAATGGTAGAGGCAGAATCTAGACTCATCCGTGAAGAGAACTCTTTCCCAATCGGCCTCTTCCCAATGGATATGCTCTCTCGCAAAATCCAAACGCGCCCTTCGATGGGCTGGGGTAAGAGCTGGGCCTCTTGCCGCGACACGAGGCATTTCTTATTGTCTGAGTGCTAATTTGCACCTCATGAGTTTGCTCAAGCTGAATTTGAAGGAGGCGAGCGGTTGCAAACCGTGGTCTCAACGAAGAAACTCTCAAGTAACGTTCTTGAATGGCAGTTGTTACCCGTGGTCTACCCTGTCCTGGTCTTCGGACATTCATACCTGTCTCACTGAATCGCTGCAACATTCTGGACACACTTGTATGGGAAACTCCAAACCTTTCTGCAATTCTTGTGTATGTCCACCCTTCCTCTCGCAAAACTACCGCTTGGGCACATTCCTCTTGGGTCAAATTGCGTGTTTCGCGTTGCATAGCGATCGAGTGTAGAAAATCAAACGAAAGAAAAACTATTGATCACTAGAATTGATCGAGAACAACTGATTTTAGAATGGAGCCAATACATTCAAAATCTGATATCATCTTTTTTTATTCCTGCTGGGAAAAAACATCTGTATTGAAGAAAACCGTTGAAAGTGGATAACATATGCATGCATAATTCTGATAAAAATAGTTATCATTGAGAACACCTTCAGTTGTAGAATAAATTTGAGATTTCCATAATGTGCGTTAATTTTTTTGCGCAGTGTAATTGCATGTGGAAAAATGAGGTGATCTATTCGAAAAATATTTATGTACCGAATGGAAAGAATTAATTTAACAACAGCAAATGACAGATATTACCACAGGAACTAATGTTTCTATTGAAAATAACTCAATAGCCGCTCTAGTACCGTGCTGTGTACTGCTCATAGTGATGAGAGCGGACGAAAAGAATGTAAGGACGAAAAGTGTCTGGGAACCAAAAATACCTTCTTTCCACTTTTTATGTACATGAAATATCATTTTTTCAAGGTGGCG
The DNA here is from genome assembly GCF_907165205.1 of Coccinella septempunctata. Lineage (NCBI taxonomy): Eukaryota > Metazoa > Arthropoda > Insecta > Coleoptera > Coccinellidae > Coccinella > Coccinella septempunctata. The sequence goes on from NC_058196.1 coordinate 24,253,695, forward strand.
AAAAAAGGGTTTCAATGATTATAAATGGTTTTTTGCCATATGATCATTGGCATCAACTGTCAATGTAAAAGTATCTCGGAAAAAAGTATTGATGTTGGAAGTCAGGTTGATCGAGCTAGTCATGAACGAGCACAGGAAATTCCGGAGAAGTTGAAACATCTAAACACAACTGTAGACCGGTTTCGGTATCATTGTTCACTCATTAGTACAGTGTAGTGTTTAAATATTTCAACTGCAGGATGCAACCTGAAATGCCCGGTTGGTACTTAGAGGAGTACTGTGTAGTCCATTTCCACACGTTGATCTGCATGCTCAAGGAACTTCTCTAGCACCATAATTGTTGCATGCCGCCACAGCTTCAATGTGCGATTTTTTCACGTCTTCCCCTACCACCTAACGAATTTTTAATCACATTCTCATCTTTTCAGCATGTAGTAATGATTTTGACAATGACATTTCAGCGGGTTACTCAGAAGATAGCGATTACACGTCGGATTTGAATTATCCCGTAGGTCAGCACGCGAACTCGTCCGCGTCTCAGTTTCGGACGGCTGCGCACCAGCTGAGCACGCCGCAGCGGTCGTTCGAAACTTCGCGGGAAAATTCCTACGAGCGGGAAGATGGAGTCAATCACCATCAGCAGCACCACCATCTGCCGCAGCCGCCGATCACGCAGCAGCACCATCTGAGTCCGGGATCCATATCGAGAAAACAGGTAGGTTGATAAGTTTTGATGAAGTTCTGAGCTTAATTTCGCATCAGATCCGTTAAGCCGGCTACTCACACACTGCCTTGATAGTAGTTAGGGAGCCCAAGAGGGAAATTCGGGATTTACTCGAGCGTGTCAGATTAATATAAGGAGACATACCTTGGACCCTGTAGAGTACCTCTTCCAAAAATTAGACCTGTATATAAAAACGAAAAAAATATAATCTGACAGTGTCAGCAAGCCGAAACAATTAAGAATTGGTCATAAAAAATGTTTTTTTTTAAATTATCTCCTCCACTGGCCATCAAATCGTTTTTGCATTCGGGATAAAAGTTGTAGAGCATATCATTCTCTACAAGTTTCGTTTAAAAGAATTTTTTCTATGTCCAAACGTTTTTGAGATATATGGCGATGAATGTACATTAGACTGGAATTCTACTTCGACCTTGACACTTCCTATGTATGCTAAGCTCCTCGCCCTCATCTTTCTTTCTACTATCTATTCTTCATAATCCACTAGGTCTCCACGACGCTCGAGTAAATCTTGATTTAGCATGGTGGTCTCCCCAATTATAAGGACAATCTAGCGAATAATAATCATTATTCAACGGCGGTGAAGAAGAATTTTCTACATACGAGTCCTCTATTCCGTCGTTTAGTCCTCATACTCTTATCGTCGTGTCCAAATATATAAAATACTAAACAAATTAATACAATGATACCTACAGGATCTGGCATAATTCTTGAAGGCTATAACTTAACCATGCTATGATCCAAGATCCAGAGGGAGTGACCATTCAACATGCTCTCTCTGCATGTCTATGCAAGTGTCTACCAGCTGCTAATTTAGAAACCTACCTATGGTTTATTACAGAGTAGATTGATTGCCTCTGCTGCAGATATGTTAGTAGCTGGCTTTTGGGGATGACTTTTTCAGTAGCGTGGTAAATCTTTCATAGACGAATCTTATCTGGGAAACAATGTAGAAATCCTTACTCTCTTGAGTTCTTTTGTTCTCAACAGTCCCTATGAAATGTCTCTTTATTTCTTCTTCTACACCATCGTGCAGAGTTTTTTGTGTTTATTCTGTTTGCATATCGCTTAAGCGACTTACGATATACTGAAATGTGTGCGCTTGTTGAAAAAGCGTACAAGTTCTTGAGTTTTCCTAATTTGGTCTATTGATCTTCCTCTGTAAACTATCATTCTACCCAGTCTTCCTCTGGGTCATGGTCCACCACTTCCTCGACTTCCTAGTTTCTTCGCTGTTACCTATATGTTTTCGATAAACCTCTTAAATACAAATCCAAATTCCAAAGAGTGAAAACGTGAATATTTCAAGATTCAAGAAGAATTTCAAGAAATTCAAATGAAGGCAGGAAATCTAAAGACCTGTTGAAATCAATGAAGGAATGAGTGAAGATTCAATTCAATTCAACCAGTGCTGAATGAAAAAATTCAAAGTAATTGAATAATTTTCTCAAATCAAACAGTCAACCATCACGAATTTCAATTACTCAGTTTAATCATTTCATACCTATTAGCATATTTCTATACCTATATTCAATAAAATTACAGCTGATCGTAATAACTAAGAACGTGGTAAAATTCTCTGGGAATAAAATAAAACATGGAAAAGCTGGCAGAATCATTCGAAGAGAATTTTCAATTCTCGGAGTAATCACTCACGTCCTCGTGGTAACACCGGGAGTAAATTCGATTAAACTTCTCGTTAGTAACCTGCCCTCAACAGCACTAATCCATTTCGGAAGTCTGCTTTTATTGCGAAAAATGGGATGAAAACTTTCCGTTTGATTAGATATATGTAAGCGCCCAGTTCAATTCGCAGCGGTATGTATGTTAGAAACTGAACTTTTAGCAGAGGAAATGAATAAATAATGACGGTTTCACTCGCAGTTTTGGACTGGAGTTGATTGCAAAGTGTGGGTTTTATTATTCGTTCGTTATTTCTCGCGTTAACGGAACTTTTTGATTGCTATTGTTTGGGCTCATGGGGCTGCACATATTCACCCACTGGTATTGGAAATTGGCTTCTTTCTCTCAGTAGGCAATTTCATTTTCATGCACATACATAAGTGCAATGGAATTTCCGAACATGTCTGATATAAAATAATATATAGATATACTAGGACCTTGAGATTCAAAATGAGCTTACAAGCCCATGACTGTACTCCTTAATTTCAAGTACTTTTTTTCCATAATCATAATATAACAGAATAAATGATTAAGCTTTTTCCGAAGTTTAATGAACATTCATAACGTATGAGAGTATAATATGGTTTTGACATTGGCGTGTTTGCCATCTTTGAGGCCGTGAGGTTGACTCAGTCATCTACACTTCTACACATCTACCGAAGCAACTACAGAGATTTTGCACATATCATCACGAATGGACAAGGTCCATTAGGTATATAGTATAGAGAGTGAGTCTTTGACTCGTACAAAAGTACAAATTTTTCTACCGTAGATTCTTGAGGTTAAAAGAAACATGTTTTTATTTTATCATTTTTTTCAAATCGGCTCGGTTTAAAAGATGTTGAAAAACCACAAAAATTTTCAATCTCACAAACGGTTTTATCGAATGAAATGAATTTCGGAATATAGTTTGGAATTTATTCGATGAATCTTTTTTGAACACAAGATATCACCAACGTCTTCCAGTTTTCTCATTATGACCCTTACCTACCATAAAAAGACCAAAAATTCAAATATTCCAACTCTTCAAATCAAGTTGGACGCTACCTAATGAATATTTGAACGTTTTGTTAAATAAAAGTAGGTATTCTTCATATTTTCTCGTATAATTCGCCGTTTTCGAATAATTTAATGAAATTTGTGGAATTTCAAAAATTGGCTACTGTAGCTTAATACAACTTCGTTCAAAAGATCCACAGATGTATAGTGTTATTTTGCTCTTGCAGGGATGGCAAATCTCATTATGACAACTTAAAATGGCTTTATACAGGGTGTTGAATGTCAATATTTATAGGGTGATTTTTGGGCCCATTTTAAGAAAAAACTTTATATGAACCTATGTCCTAAACCTCCGACTCACTTAAAAAATAAAATTTACGTATGTCTCTGCATGGTGATATTGTCATATGTATGTATTAAGGATATTGTTATGGTCATGCAGAGAAACGGTTTTTATTTTTTCAAGCGGAAACCGTGAATCGGATTAAAAAACGTCAAGTGACCAATTTTGGTAATGAATGATTGGGAATTTCAAAAATAAATTTTATTTCATTAAAAATCTGTGGCGTACCATCAATGTCTGCCAAAATAGGTAGGTCAAATTACGTACGAACGCCACTGTTGGAAATTGAGAAAAAAGTGATACATTAAAAAATGCCTCTTGATTCATAGTATACATGTATGACAAATTTCATTGAAATATTTGAAGTGGTATTGTAGATATTGATAATAAATGATTCATTTTTGAAAACTTTACCACCCTGTATCTCAAAAGATAAAACGTTTAGGACATATGTTCATATGAAGTTTTTTTTTTTAAATGGGCTCAAAAATTAACCCCATAAATATTGACATTAAATTATAAAACACCCTATATGTTTTTATCAGAGCCGAATCGGAAAAAATGGTAGAGAAAAAAGTATTTCTTTGACCTCAAGAATCTACTTTTGAAATATTTGAATGAGTCAAAGACTCCCCCTGTATATACAGACCAGGAATTTTTTAAAACAATGTACTCATGACTCTTTCGTTCAATCCAATTGCTTGTTTAATTTGAAGACTATTTTATGTGTTTTGATGAAGAGAAAAAAGAGTCTTGAAATAGATCTGGGTGAACATTAAACAAACCTATTAAATTGTGATCTGCTCCAGCTAATCGATTTCAAAATATCAAAAAACTACCTTTGAATTGCTTCCCCAATGTCCAAGCTTCCTATACAACTCTAGAGCCTTTTCAGTTGTACAGTATTTCAGCAGTCTTTGAAAATACTTTTAGTCTCTTTTTGAAATATCGAAGCAATCTTATGAATCTTCGAGAAAATATTAATAATAGTGATTTCACCACTGATATATAATTTGTATGTTTACAGAGATACTCACCAAATGCAGATGATTTCAGCAGCTATGGCTCCTCACACACTGATCCAAGTAACAGGGGATATTGTCAGGAGAACAACATTGACTCAGAGCCTCTCTTTTACAACAGTCGGCCAAGGAACAAGAGAGATTATTCAAGGTATATAAAATATATATAAGTGCTTCAGAATGAAAGATTTTTTTAATGAAATTTGTTTGTTTTTGTTGACGATTATATTTTAAATGTGGTCAAAAATATCACGTTCATTTCATTAACAATTCAGATTGTTACTTGGAAGATTGGCTGAATTTCTGAAAATTCGATTAGAAACTGTGAGAATCGTTTAATCTCATCGAAAACGAAATACAGATTGAAGAGAAAATCACTAAAAGATCTGTTAAAAAAAATTCATTTTCATCCCTTTTGAAATTTTTAATGTGATACAGAACAATGTGATTCTCAGGAAGCGTCTCCAGTGGATATAGTAATATTTATACACTGAAAATAAATGAGAGGTGAATTAAAAAAAACTGACATGAAAAACATGTTTCCTTATTGTCGCTACGGATCGAACAAAGGGAAGTTTTCCCGGTTGATGTCATTACAGGTGTTAGAAAAGCCAAACCGACGTTTCACAATGCCTGTCTGAACATCGAGTCGCAAGTTCCATCCTTTATATTATCAGCTCCTCGTTCTCGTGTCTGCTGCGACAATTTTAACCGTGAATAATACAAGCCCTGAATGTAACTGATTGAATAATGCTTCTAGGTCACGCCATGTTCGGATTTATCCTGAAAATGAACAGGTATACACAAAGAAGTACTCGGCGATGAACCGGGAACTATTATCTCTTTTCGGGATGAAGAAGTTGTTATGAATTCTGTGTGATGTCTTACGAGGTGACGCTAGGAGTACAAGTGGTTAATAGGGAACAAGTTATTCTTGGGGAAAGATTGTAAAGGGAATATATTATTAGTTGTGTCTGGGACCTTCTTATGGCTAACTTGATAAAGTTATTCAGAGGAAGAAATCCATTGTATCAATACTGAAGTCTTTCTAAGAAAATGAAGTGATTGAAACAATTCTAATTGGTTTCTATACTAATTTCTTCATTGGGGCTTGAAAAGGATCCATCTACTACACACCGAATTTCATGTAGTTATCTCCAAAAACAAATTGGTTATGAAGAAAAAATGATTTTCAGTTTTTTCGAGATATCTCAGGAACCATCAGAGATATTTAGGAACTGTTTTTTTTACACCCACCCACTCATCCTTGAATAACGCAACTTCCAACGGTTTTCGATATCCCTAAAGTCCCCCTCTAAATAGTTCTAACCCTGTATAATTGTTACTATAAACTGACGAAATTGTTGGCAATCAAACGGCTAAATAAATCGCACACTTCCTCCCAGTTGAATACAGTTCTGCTCAATAAAACTACAATATAAAACACCAATTCCAAGATTGCATTGATGTGTACAATACTTTATGGAAATCCATCATTCAAAAATGAAGACGACAATTCAAAGAATTGTCGGTCTATTAATGCTACCTAGTCATGAATCAGCGCAGGAATTATCATAGAGGCTGTAACATCTAAACACAAACTGTAGACCGGTATTGGGAATATTGTCCCTCGTCAGTACAGTGCATTGATAGACATTTCAACCGGTGACCGAAGGATGGGCAGGCGCCACCTGTCCCGCCAAGACTGAACCAAGCCTCACTTACTTGCAGAATCCTACAACCATCCATGACTCCCAGCATAACTACCACTTGCAGTCAACGAAAGTACAACTATTCGTCAAGAGACTTCAGGAGAGTGAGAGGGTTCGTCCGTAAGATCGCATTTCGCATGAATATGGCCAGTTGTCTTGGTTCGACGTTGAATTTCCACCTTCAATGCATACTTTGGAGTTAAAGCTCTGACTCCAAAAGTATATATAAAAATCAATCCAAAACTTGCAGAGAGAGAGAGAGAAAAAATATTACTACTATTATCATAAATCTAGGACAAATGTGCTGTTATTTGACTATGTTTGTTTATAAGCTTTTCTGTAGAATCTATTAATCTGTTTTTTTTTTTCAGTCAGGACAATTGGGTCAGTTGTGAGAGCAGTTTTTATAACCAGAGTGTAGATAGCGTAGATGTTGGATATTCTGGAGAACCCGAATATTTCAATCAGAAGAAGACGAGTAGAGGTTTGTATTCTGATTAACAATGTTATATCGATTGAAATTTATTCTGGGAGGATTCTGCATCTCTTCATAAACTTTTTAGGGTTTTCACTCCCAATCTCTGAAACAAAATGCGTAAATTCTTGCACTAATTTGTCAGGAGCAAATTAACTAGAAAAAATTGTTGCCTGCCAATGAACTCAACGTTACAACTTATAATTATAATTTCAACGTTATTTATTTTGAGTTCATTGGCAGGCAACAATTTTTTCTATTATAGTTAATTTGCTCCTGACAAATTAGTACAAGAATTTACACAGGAGCAAATCGTTGATTTCATTTTTAATTGATTTTGTTTCAGAGATTGGGAGTAATAACAATGTTATCTACCCGTATCTAGTTTTAAAGACTGACTACAAAGGTACTACTAGTCAAAAGAAATCTGATTCACCAAAAATTGTATTAGGTATACTTATGTGTTTCGAATGCTGTGAAATAGATGAAGAAATATTCATATTACAGCATGTTGCAACTGTTCCATGTCCCACTCAAATATAAGAAACGTAGTCAGCATATTTTCAAGAAATTTATTAATCAAACCATTAATAAATTTGGGTGTAATGGGAGTATCAAGATTCAAAACATAGTGAAAACGTATACTCATTTTTGTAATCTTGCTTCTACTGATTGATAATGTTATGTGGAGATCGAACATAACTAGATATTTAACTAAGTAACTAAGATGAGAAAATTATTTAGTTAAATGTTGGAAATGAAACAATCAAAAATATTTCATATAGTTTTGAAAATCGCAACATTATTTTTTGACATAAACTCAAACATCTGTCAGTCCAAGAAAATCTTTATTCGATATATTCATACATCTTCGAGTAGTATCATCTTATGGTAATTAAGCTTCTTCCTAGTCACTTCTTCTCCAATTCTTCAGGTTGATTGCTCACCTCACTCTTGCTCTGTTTCTCCCTCATCTTTTCGGCGTCTCTTTCCTTCCTCTTCTCCACGGACATTTCGTCTTCAGCTGCTTTCTTCTTCTTTCCATCTTGCTTTTTCTTCATATTTTTCGATCGGGCGACCTCTCTTTGATTACCACGTGTCATGATGTTATTTTGTTGGACTGATGCGTGAAGGACGTAAATTTTGTTGGGACTGACAAATTTGACTTATGATTGTTTGATCTTGCTATGAAATATTTTCGTCATAGAAATGTGAAAGTCAGTTGTAAAGCGATCATGCAGGTGAGATACGTAAAACATTTTATGTTGTTCTGGTTGTTACAAAATGAGAGTATCCAACCAAGAATTTTATTGCATTTTTAAGGAGCTTAACATGAAACCAGGAGAAAACCATATATTCATTTCACTTGATTAATATTCACTTCCAAATTATCAGAAGACAAAATAAGTACTGAAGACCATCGAAAATAATCATGTAGGTATACTTTTTCCACATAATAATGTATTTATTAAGATATTTTGTAGAAGTATAATGAACATAATATGGAGTTAGTATGAAAAATGTCTCTACTTTTCAACACATGGTGAATTTCAACTCTTAACATTTTAGAATGACCACTTAATTTCGACTGAATATAGAAAATTGACTCCTGGTTAAGATCACTGAAAGAATTTCAATATGACATTGTATTTCTTTTTCGTAATAGGTAATTTTCTTCAATTTGAAATAACTGAGTGATTATGAATTGATTTTCAATGTTTGATAATCCGAAGGTATTAAAATTTTTATCAATATCCTGAATCTTCCTTTTATATTCAGATTTCCATTGTAGGGATCCAAATTTTATATAGTTATATGCAAGATCAGATAATTGTTACCAATAATTGTAACTCAAAATGTTTAGCACATTAACATACACTAAACCTCATTAAATTTCAATTATTGATTCTCCTTCCTTCGAAAACACTGCATTTGGAAACTCATTAGTTGGGAAAACGCCCGAAAGATGGCAGGGCAAGGGAAATCAATATTTCTCTTCTGATATAAATTCAGTCCTATACCTATAGATGGCAGGGAACATTTTCTCAAGAATATTCTGGTTCAGTGCAGAACTTTTCGGTTCCATTCACTATTCATTCAGTATTTTCGCCCCTTAATTTTTTTTTATTGATGTACCATTTTCCAAAAATCTTATCTCTTTCATCATCGCATTCTTGAAGAGTGAATATTCATCGGATTATTGGTAAAAAACTTGTCTTTTGCGTTGTTTTTTGTTCAGTCTCACAGAACTAAGACTTCATAAGAAGTAGAAATTATACTTCACTTTCAGAAAATGTTCAAGTGATTGAATTATAAAAACAGAGAATTGAAAAGTTTTCGTGATATTTTGTTGTTTGGAATCTGTATACTAATCAAAAGCGGTTCCAGTGGGGGAGGGGCAGAATATCAATCTTTTCAGTTTATATCTTTAGATTAAAATCTGAAAACGAATCTTCTAACTAATTTTTATACTTTCAGGAATTCGTAGACCAAGTTTGGAAAGACAAACAACCCTTTACGATGATACTTTGTACAGTGAATCCGATAATATTTACCATAATCCGACCATAACCCAAGTCAACTATGTTCATTACAAGTAAGTTGGTGTACCTATTTACATATTGACTCATATCTTTCTTCATTTCATTCGAAGCATTGAAAACATTTCAGAAAAAAGATAAAAGAATAAAAACTGTTGACCTCGAATCAACAACATATGGCATATGGTCCCTGGAAACTTCTTCTGGAATTATCGAAATAGTGAAACGCCTATTGTGTATTTCATCACCTGTTGAATAAATACAATTTTTGATATTCCTAAAGAAACCAATTTGGTAACGAGGTTTCCTCCAAGATTTTCATTAGTCCATTAGCCATAAATGTTAATAGAAAACGAACATGTAATACAGTCACTTACACTCATGGTCTTCCACTTTTGAGTTACCTTTACCTATTTCAATAACTAAAAAAAAAATTTGAATACAATTTGTCCTTTTTCAGTTCACAACCAAACAAAATTCATCAGAATACCAGCTTCGACGAGTACTACGATTCGTCATCTGCCCCTTTCCAACAGGAGATGTACGGTCAAGACGAGGAAGACCGTCAGTGGGACTCCGGAGGGTACAACTACCTACCACCAACCAAGGCTCCCGGTTCGAAGAAGCTGCCGGCCATACCGACGCACAACACCACCAAGCGTCGACTCTCTTACGTCAACAACGACTCCTTCTACTCCGTGTACGACGAAATCAAGTCCACCACCCCGACGCCTCGTAGAAAAATGCCTCAAATACCGAACAAACGCAGCTCCAGCAGGCAATCTTCAATCGACCGCCTTGACGCTTACCAGACCGCATCGCACAGGGGCGCCAGCCTCCCTCCAACGCCCACCAAAACCTCCAAGATCGTCAAGAAGAACTCGAACTTAGCCCAGATATTCAACAGCCTGCCCCCCACGCCCGGGCGACAGCTGCCAATGCCAAATCTCAATCACCGCAGTGCCAAGACGAGGAGGAACGGTTTCATCAAACGCACCAGCTCAGCAGAATGCGCCGACGATCTGGATAAATACGAGAATTTCTATTATGCGAGACCTGGAGCGACTAGCGCTGGAGAAATGTATAACGAAGACTATAACTACGCATATCAGAGTATAGAAGATAACTTGCCCAATCAACAAGACGCTGTGACTAGTGTAGCACCACCGTTCTCCAACCAAAACACCGTGACTGCTGTTTTAGAGAGTACCAAAGCGAAGGACAACCAGAGCCGTTACGAACCCTACGGAGACGTTTATTACAGCCCTCAGGAGGAGTATAACGATAGGGATTATTATGAACCACCCTCACAAGTGTCAAAAAAAGACTCAATTAGTATACGCAACGATCTGCAGGAACAGAACACGGATAGTTTTGAATCTCGCGATGACCATCTGAAGAACTCTTTCGATACCGCCATCTCCTCCGGTGGTACCTCAATCATGAACAGATCCATTTATAGTGACTACGCCACCGCTGGAGACACGACCATGACAAATACCACTTATTACGCGCATTGTAGCTTAGACCGCAGTGGCATTAACGCAGTAAACCAAATGCAATATCAAGGGGACCAAATATTATCACCAACAAAAGCAATACCGCAGCAGATTAGTTTAGAAAGTAGCGCAAACGTTCAAGCAAGTGTAACAGTAGCTCAGATACACAATGATAACACAGTTACCGTTCAATCCAGGGGTTTCTTCAAGCAGCAGGATACCATCGAGGAGGAGTTTTACAATAGGGACGATGAATACGTGGACAACGATGACATCAGCGCCTATCTCCCCCAGCAAGACTCGGTAGATACTTACCCGGAAGAGGGTTTGGCTACGAACGGTTTCAAGGAGTATAACAAAGCAATAAACCATGACTCACCTGTGTCTGTGATACATGTAGATAGTTACGAGGATAATCAAAACCTTCGCAGGGGGTCATCTCTAGTTACAGTGATAGATCCTTACCATTCTTCGGTCCAGATGCCACCGGAGGAAGCCTTCGTTTCGACCTCGAGGCGTGGTTCGATGGTTCCGGAGGCTTACGCCCAGTGCACCAACCGACGCATTTCCGGGGAACTTTACGACGACACTTCGAACGTTTTTTGCTCTCGTAAGCCCTCGGTCGACAGTTATCAGTCTAGCGCCCAACGGAGACCGTCGATACGTCAAAAGTCATCCTCTAAAGAGACCATTCCGGAACAAACGCCAATGATAGAGGTCACGGGACCCGTGTCGGTGGAGAACGATGAATCGGTAGATAAAAAAGACATTTTGTTCGAGGAGGAGGAAGAACCGAAGAGGCCGCAGGTTACTGCGCAGCAGAGGTGGCTGTGGGCGTACAACAAGATCATTATCCAGCTAAATGTGAGTACTCTTGGTTCAGTTCTTTCTGGAGGTTCATGCTCAGTTTTGTAGATAGATTCAGGAAAAAGCAGATGAGAACTTTCAATCTTATTCTTTGTTTTGAATATATTTGATGTCTTTGTACGTGAAGTGACAATCTTGAAACACTTTATGGAAAGAATCATCTTCTGTAGCTAGTCGAAACTTTTATTGAATAAGCTAAAATGATGGAAAAAGACAAAAAAATATTAATACAACGTATACCTACGTAGCTGAAGAATACGAGATCTTTATCGTCTAGAGCTCGCCGTCGAGCATTAGAGTTTTACTTTAATAAACTAGGTATGTGAGAAAGCTTCAAGGAGGTCACCTCCTCCCTCCTGCAAGTTTCTCAACTGTCAAATGAATTTTTGCGTTGGCTAGCAATGGAGATCTTAAGTTTCATTTTCCTCTCCAAAAAATTTGCACTCATTGTCAGTTTCTGCTAAACCCATTCATTCCCATTTGGTGCTTACTGATGCTACAATGCCTCAGTAAGAAGGTGCAGAATTGCTAAATTCCAGATACTTCTTATAAATCTAGCATCGTTGAAGTGTCCAAAAAACTTTCAGGTTTGGAAGATCCTTCTCCAGTGTAATTCTTTTTCGGACTTTCTCTACTCCTGAAACCCTTTTTGGTAGGTCTAAGCATTGACAGATTTCTCTGCAAGCTAAGTTTATCAATAAACTACGACCATCAATTAAGCCCACAAAAAAGAAAACATTACGATATCCATATAACAACAAGAATACATTGATAAGAAATAAAGAATGCCACAATAACAAAATAAGGAATGTAGGGAAATTTTCTACTCCATTTGACAGGCTTATAACAACTCATTTGAGCATAAACCATGAAGCAATAAAAATCTACAATAAGAAGGACCCAAAATTATCAAAAAAGGAAACCTTAAAAAAGGGAAGAGGAAAAATTATACAAGAACTCATACTACACTATGGACAATTTCTGGTCACGCCATTTTGATTTTTTTGATAGTGCTTTGGATGTTATCTTTGTCAGTTAACTTTTTCATTCATATTATTCGTGATTTAGGTACATATTTTAATTTCGACATTCTTGATTTTGACGCCCCTTGTAAATTTTTTTTGATGGGTTACAATTATTAATGTTGCTTAGACTCTGATGTGACCTAGCCAGTGGCGTAGCTTGCCTTAGAGGGGCCCTGTATCAAAATGTGTTGAGGGGCCCTAAGGAAGGGTGGAGTAAAAATAAAAGTAGCAAAAAATGTTCGATTAGTATCGAAATATAATTAAAAGTTCTAACTCATATTTGGTGCTGGAAGCGAAATAATACACAAACAAATAACATACAAAGAATATAAAATAATATACAAACAACATAAAATTATAAGCAAACAAATAATAAAGAAAAAATACCAAAAATTAAAGATACGCTTTTCTAGCATTTATTTCAGCAAATCTATTTATCAAATCAGCCATAGCTGATGACGATTTCAGTTTTTTAAGTTGTTCCCCCTCTATTGACGATAACGACATGTCTGACAGCCGTTCCTGTCCCATAGAAGTCCTCAGATAATTTTTTATGAGTTTAAATTTTGAAAAACTACTTTCAGCGATTGCAGTTGTAACTGGAAGGGTCTAAAATAAAAGGCATGCAGTAATATCGTCCGGAAAACTGGATGCAAGGCTATTGAATTTTATCAGGACTAATTCTAAAAGTTCTTTGATTGCACGAATTTTCTGAATTTCAGATTTTAAGTATTCGTATCTATCTGAATGATCGATTCGGTGTAATGAACGGGATTTTGAAATGAATGGTTGTCTTAGCAGTTAATCTCAAAAATGCTATTGTAAAACCTGTAAGAGGTTTTGGAAAACATTTTTAGGAATTTTTTGCTTACAGACATTCGGGGGCCCCTAAAGCCTGGGGGCCCCGTATCACTGATACCGCTGATACCGCGGTAGCTACGCCCCTGGACCTAGCACCCCTAGGGGACGAAAGCTTTGGTCACAGAATCGCAAAGGTTTCTGTTCTTATTCTTGGTTCGCGGTGGAGTTAGAAAAAATAACAAGTACATAATAATTTATTACTGATTCAATCCCGAACACCCCATATATCGACTGTTTTTCTGAATCCATCGGGCGAGAGGATCAACAACCCGTCATTCCGTCCTGTCATTCACCCGTCTCCTGGAAAGTTCAAAATTACGAAGACGGTTACTAGAAAGTGGTGACAGCGGGATCCTCTAACCCACACGCTGTTTTCTGAAAGCCAAGCTTGGCCTCCTGCAATTTTCAAGGCAAGAGTAATTCTCAGTACAGTGGGCAGTCTATAGGGTGATCATATTCAATTCATAAGTACTTTTTTGTGGAACTTGTCGAATATGACTTGTGAAAAATCACATCTAATGTTAGGTTGATATGTTTTCGGTATTTGATAGGGCCAAGCAGTCGATAAGTGTATGAGACCTCAATGCTGAGTCATGCTGAAACTGTTATTAAGAGGGTATCTCCCACAGTTCGATGGTTGATTGAAGTTTCTTATATCAGAGAATGTTATTTTCTTCCCTTAAGGCATATTTTTCTTCTCGCCATTACTTCTCAAAAATCTACTCCTAGATGAATCACTCTACTGCCAACCATCAAAAGCGAAACCTTCCTAACTTCCCCAAGCAATGTGACCAAGTTCTGCCATAATAACGTCAGTTAGTTATGCAGGTATAATTCGGCAGTATAATGTGGAGGGCGTACCAAAATGTTTTCAATGAAACAGAAAAAAAATGTTTTCCAATTGTGAGTTCTTTACCGAAACATAAAATACGTGAAATATCTCGTTTTTCTGAGGGAAAATTGAGAACTGTGGAAAAAAATTGTTTTCTCCATACATCAAAGACGGTCCATTTAATACCCAAAGCGACGTTTTTACGCCAGCAAAATCTGTTTATGGAATCAACCCGCAGAAGTTTTCTCATAAATGAATTTTAATTAAAGGAGGTTGCCAGGGTCTGCGTCTCGAGACAAGCTACCGCAATCCTATAAAGATGAGAAAGGTGAAGTTGACGAAAAATTGGTCGCGATATAATAAGTAAGATGTATTTTATATTGGGTTGAGTTCGGTTCAGCTTAAATATCGATATGGATTTGTGTTGGTTTTAGATCTATATACAGGATGATTTTTTTACTTCCATATTAGTTTTAAAAGTGTATTTTTTCATTCAAAGAAATCAATAAAAAATTCATTGGGTAATTTGGTATTGGTCAAAACATTTTTTTTATCTCACCTGTTCTTCTAACTGAAAAGCGTGAAAAATCTCAAGATGTCGTTTTCAATAGGTTGCTATTAAGTCAGTAAAATAACTGCAGAATTATAAAACATATGCTGATGATGATGATGATAACGTTCATGCTAAGTTCAGACGATCGATGTTAACTGATACTGTTGATACCTCACATGTTCCCTTATTAACGATTGCAATGAGATTGACCTTATAAGAAAGTCTTCTAGACTCTGCCTAAATAAGCGGTTGAAGTACTAGTAGCATCTCTAAGATGTTGATTTGCCGATTTGAAATTGCAGAAAGGCAAATCTCAAAGGAAAGTGTCAAAAAACGGTCTTCCACCAGCGCTATAGTATAGTACGTGTATGGTAAACCACTTCTGGATATTTGACGAATAGTTGTCACATTTTGACTTGCACTCTTGTGGCTTCTCATTGGATCTAACATTTCTTGGCATAATGAAAACTTGATTCTTAGTTGCGTAAAAGCATTTTTTCTTCGACCTAAACAAAAAATGCCATTTTAAGTACTAATTTCCGAACGAAAAGTCGAATATCTTTGAAGGCTAGTACTTTTCGTCCTGATTCACCTTTCGTGGTGATTTACTTTTCGTCCGGCTCTGCGTCTCTAAGCACTATATATATATTAGATCCCAGGACGATTTAATCAATTTTGTGAATACAGAATTTGATGAAAACATAAGTGCCTGTGCAACAACTGTCATTTGATGTTGTTAAATTAATTCTTTACGGAATCGGCTAGACTTTACCAGTGAATTAGGTACGTGGTCTGAATGTTTGTGTTCAGTATAATCAAGGATGAATAGTGATAGCGATCTGGATAACAGCAACACTTCACCAGAGCTCAGAAAGTTGGCTATCACGGACACCTAGATGAGGATATAAAACGGGTAACTTCTTACTTTCATAAAGGTTTGTGAGGTCGACGAAAAAATTTAATATGCACCTCGGCAAGAAACTATATATATTGTCTCACTTGCTTGCTATCCTCGGCTGCGTCTCGGCTTTCAACGGGCAGGCTCGACTGTAATAGACAGTTTTTTGTCCTTGGTACATAAATAACTATTTTCAAACGCAATACAGACTGAAAAAAAAATCGCTAAAATGTCCATTTCTGACCTTCATCTATATCAACATCAGTAACTCTTCATATTCCTTATAATAAAGCGTTTTAGATTTTTCTAGCATCAACTTTGATGGAGCATCCTCGGCTATCTTTAGAAGAATATGATACAAGCGTTATAAGTGCCTTTAAAGCACTCGTCATGTTGCAACCGATTGCGCGTGCTCAGTTTTATACTTATACCGTAATATACTATTTTCTTCTGTTGGATTTGAATGGTTTATTATTGACAGTACTGGAGCCAAAGTCGGCATCTAGTGAATCTTCATGATTGGGACTAGTCTAGCTGCCTTGTCTATACGCCTCCCCTCATCTATCCATTTCTGCTCTTGTCGAAACAGAATTTCATTCTACTACCAACATATCCGAACATAGAGAGAAATTTATCACAAAAATACGTCGAATCCCTGTTTGATCACAGGAGCACCCTATCATGCTTCCTATGACCATGGCGAACCATAACCGCATTAGTCTCTGGCTGAGCGGTTAAAGTGAACACCGTAGAGAGGAGAGTGGGGTAAAATCCTTGCTGAATATTATTTTATCCTGATACACACTTTTCCGAAACATTATGTCGTAGGTGTCGCGTTGAAACGTTCTAGTCGTTGCCGATGTTTTTGTTGTAAATGCGACGTGCGCCATCGACAAGGCGGTGATTGAATGACGAACGGCGATTAGCGTTTGTTTTCTATTGTGATTAGTTGGTGAAGTGGAAAGATAATGTGGCGCCTTTAGGATGAGCGAAAGCCGTTTTGGGGTGTGGGGGGTTCTTTGAGAAATATATTTTTTTATCGGGGTATGGTTTTTATAGTTCGTTAAGCCACCCTCTCGCAGAACCTTGGTCAGTCCAGTGGCGGATTAACATATTTGCCGCCAGTAGGCTATTCAAATTTTGCCGCCCTTACCATAATTATTTAGTTCAAAATATTAATGACAATTTTTGTATCAGTAAAAATGTGACTTTGGGATTTGTACACGTTGGTCCTAATAACTACTCATAATTATTGTGACCTAGGGAATCGATGTGTCAGTTCCCGAGTTTCCAGATCATTTTTACAACGCAACGATTAAGTTGAGATTTCACAAGAAATAGAACGTTTATTTCTGAATGAAATAAAATTTAGTCATAGACTTCTAATGAGGCGAAGTAATGGATATATTAATTGATATTAGTCACACAGTGATATACATTCAGTAAACTTGATCATTTTTGTTGGACACACAGTTCAAAATAGAATAGATGAATTCTATATCAAATGAAAAGAAGAAATTTATTATCATTAAGTATGGCACAGCATATATACATGGTTACATGATCCATAGGAATAGTTGCAAAAAATTGAGGGGGTGATTCTTCGTCAGAAAATAGGGTGGACCTTTAATGTGCAATTTTCTTTTCTGAGTCCTCCTGCTCAGTTACAGCCCGAAAAGCAGTTTTCAATTTTTTTCTTGAGAATCGAAAAACTGACAAGAACGAAATCAAGCAGATATTTTATGCGGGGTAGAAAAGCTCGTTGTTGTTCCTCTATGATTGAAAGTGCTAAAAAAGCCACCCCTAAACATTGTTCCTCAAGAAACTTTTTTCCATATCCGTATTTCGAAATAAAAAATTGATTTTGGATAGCTTGATCCATTCTTAATAAATAAGGTCTCTTGTAGTTTCTTGGGAAAATTCACGGAAAAAAAGACCGTAAACAAAGTGCATATCGAATATTTCTGCGTTTGTCTTCAGGGGGCTGTAACTAAGCAGGGGCAGTTTTATGAAACCCGCTGTTAAAATATCTTTCCGCGATGTCGTCATACAAAATTTTGTTTAGTTATGACTTTATACACGAAAGCAAAAAAAGCTTCTCTCACACGAACAATTAGTCGATGGTGTATACAGGGTGGACAAAATTCTTTATCTACTGAGGGAAACTCGAGAACTATGGCAGCTGGAAGAAAACGGATGACACATTCTCGTGCTCCGCAAAACAAAGAATGGTGAAAACCGATTTTGAGTTATTAGCAAAAAATGAAATTTTGACGCTTTCGAAAAGTTCTCATAACTTTTTTGTCTTTGAAGTTTCAGATCTGAAACTTGAACCTTCTACAGACCCTTTTTTACGTAGAATCCACTGACGAGCACAAAATATTTTTTCATTTCGAAACATCAGGCGAACTTTCGTTCTTTTAAATTGAATTTGTAATTTTTGAATTGGAAAAAAAGATTCTGTCCGTAGAATCTACGTATAAAAGTGACTAAGAAAGTAAGTTTTAGATATGTAACTTCAAACACAAAAAAGTTATGAGAACTTTTCGAATTCGTCAAAATCCCAATTTTTGATTATAACTCAAAATCTAGAAATGATAGGCCGGTTCTTTTTTCAGATTTGGATTAGTCATGAAAAAAGAGCTCGAGAATGTCATCCGGTTTTCTTCTTGCTCCGATAGCTCTCGAGATCCCCTCAGTAGACAACACAGATTACTGTGTAATCTGTGGTAGACAACGAATTTTGCTCACCTTGTAAATAGAGACAATAGAGCCATAGATACGAACTTCTGGACAAACATTTCTTGAATTATGTTTTCGTAGGAACCGAAGAAACACATCCCAACGATTCAGAATCTGGTTACACCAAAATTTTTCACCCTCACGAAGTTTCAGTATAGAGTCCAAAGCGGCCGAAATAAGAGTGGAACAGGAAAATAGTAATGATGCACTACTTGGTCAGTTTCTTTTATAATTAGGGAAAATCAGAAATTGATATTAAAATATCTATGAAATACAAGTATTTCAGTTTCTATTATTAGTGCAAGCAAAATTGTCCCCAAATTTGCCGCCCCCTGAAATCTGCCGCCCTAGGCTGCAGCCTACTTAGCCTCTATGGTAAATCCGCCACTGGGTCAGTCGATGATGAAATTAAGATAATTGAGCCTGAGGATCTTCTCCTCATATATGATATACTAGCTGGGGTATATGGTTCCACCACAGTTAGAGTTCATTCTACCTCATATTTTTTTCGAAAATTTTTAAGGCAGTATGTTTGAGGATGTGATGGCGCATTTCTCTCTGTTTTCTAGAATTTTTCTTGAATTATAAAATTCAAAAAAAAATTAAATGAATTTTTATGATAACTATTTCGTTTAATAACAGCATTTTTTTTAATATTTCAATATTCCTCACTGAAGTTAGCCGTAGAATAGGAATTCTCTAAGAATATATGGACAAAATTAAGTGAAAAATAAAAAAAACAATCGAAAGATTCAGGAGCTTCTGAGCGCTAGTTAAAATTCATTTCCAAAACGATCAACCAAGTTGGCTACTGAATAAGCGTTAAAGCTCAGTCACAATCTATGTTCACACGACTGTGGTTCCAATCATAAATGAAAAATTTTGCGTTTTTTCTCTCGTAGAATACCTATGAAGCTGAAATTTTAGGTACCTAACTAATTTTACCGATGACCAATAAATATGTGAGCACAAAATTTTATCAGAATCTCTGAGATACCAAACTTCCAAATGATATTTTTCATTCTTTCATAGTGTTAAGATCAACACGAAATTTCGCATCTGTGCTTTACAACTAGTTATTTCCTTTTAATTTCATTCAATCCAAAAAAATGTTCACATGCCCCTATGCATTTCTCCAATTGCATCCTCTCCATGAGAAAAAAATATGGAAAAAATTTAAAAATAAAACAAATTAAAAAAGATTGAATTGCATTACTTGAAGAATAATGATGAATACATCAAAGAACAAGAATTATGATAATAAAAAATATATAATCTAATATCAAATTTGTACTGAATGATGCATTGTTATATCTAGCAAAATACCATTCAAAATACCGCTCAAAGAATTCCTTAAGAATTCATTAAATGAAATTATTATTCTTGAAACTAGGTCCTTCTAGTTCATATATAATTGGAGGAATATCAAAACATAGCAATCAAATGGACCATATTTTTCTTTTCGGGGAGAGAAATTTGAATTCCATGGGAGGAAAATGTAAATGAAATCAACCTCGCAACTGATATCGTGGAAGTCGATCAATGAGCCTCCATGATTGAAAACCTTGTTCAAGTGGACAGGTGCTTTTTGTTCTTGACCCTATTCCCGAGACCTACACTCAATGTCGGTCCCTGTTTGATAGCGTGAAGATATGTTCAACAGAATACACGTAATTCATAAGGAATCAATAGGGAATTGAAAATTTCTCCTACATGCTGGTACCAGTGAAAGTAAATATTTATGTTAGTTTTACCATTCACAGGAAATAACACCTATTGAAACTTTTCCTCATTGTTGGTACCTGTCTTAAAATAATTGAAGGCATTCGATTCAATGAACATACTGTATAATTACATGAACTACATGAAGAGGTATCGAACACAGGATGTTCATCGTTGTGAGTAGATAAGAGAAGGAAAATTTCCATTTTCATGGGAGGCCTCAACATCCATAAATTCCACTCGAATAATTCGAAATGTTGTTCCTCGGAGATTTTCCACAAGAAATCTTCCATGAGGGTTAGGGGGAGCATCGAAACAATAACAGGATGGAGTTTGTACTCACGTACTCTGAAGAGCATTTTCAAGATTTCTTCCGAACTGAATTATTCTGACCGATGATATTCTTTAATTCTAGTGGTAAAATTGAAAAAATCATTGATAACCTCTTTAAATATTATTTCTCTTTGAACATTTTTCAACACCTCTTCACGAGATGTAGGGTAAAATTCAATTTTTCTGGTAATAATATATCTTTTCGTTTTGTAATTGAGTACATTCCTACAGACTCAATCTCAAATAATGAATTCAATTTTAAGTTAATTTCTTTTGCTTTGTAGTAATCATTTTTATTTTGTTCCTCCTAGGTCTGATAGTTAAGTGTCTATATTGAAGGACACCCTTCCATTTAAATAATCGGTATATTATTGATTCTTTAAGCATTTGATTTAGGGGGTTGGGAAATAGCTATCTATGAGCGAACTGCTGCATCTCGTGAACCGATATGAAAGATGAAACCGGAGCAAGTAGTCTTGACTTTGGAGCCAGATCGGATATAAGAAAAGAGAGCATGATGTAACACGAGTAAGAGTTTTGTGTGTTATATTAGAACATGAAGAGGAATATATCTTTCGCTTGAATTGCTGGACTGCCACAATAAATTACCAGACTATTATCTGGCAGTTGCTACAATTTCATATCTAGATTCATATCTAGAATTGCTCTGGACGTGCGGTAAACAATAAGTTTTGGTAATTGGTACGTGAGATGTTAAAGCAGATTCAATTTCATACAAAGTTTCCATATATCTTATCGAATGCATCAGTTCCATAATACTGGAGCGGTTTCAATAACTGTTATCCAATTCCAAATACTCGATAGATCTGTAGTTCTTTTAGCTTTCTAAAAGAACTACAGATCTATCGAGTATTTGGAATTGGATAACAGTTATTGAAACCGCTCCAGTATTATGGAACTGATGCATTCGATAAGATATATGGAAACTTTGTATGAAATTGAATCTGCTTTAACATCTCACGTACCAATTACCAAAACTTATTGTTTACCGCACGTCCAGAGCAATTCTAGATATGAATCTAGATATGAAATTGTAGCAACTGCCAGATAATAGTCTGGTAATTTATTGTGGCAGTCCAGCAATTCAAGCGAAAGATATATTCCTCTTCTATGTTTTAAAAATTTAGAGAAACCAGTTCATCTTATTTAGTATCAAAATGTACCTCGAACTTTTTAAACTCTAGGTTAAATAGTTATTAAGGAAAATTGACGGCATGCAGGCAATTATTCACTTCTGAAAAAGTACATCTGCGGGCAGGACTCGAACTCAAAATGGTAAATGATAAATGTTCTGGATATGCCTTTCAGTGAAAAAAATGAGGACACATTATTATTGCTTTAACATTAGCAGATGCAGAGCTTCTTTACTTCCTTCAACCTGTCTCAGAGCTACCATAAATTTGGAAATTGATTGCTCTCTTTACGTAATATCTTATTAATTGAAATTCATTGTATATAACTTCGGAGTTAACTAATTTCATCTAGCCACCTAAGGATGCCTTTGTAGGGACGAAACTTTCCTTGCGAAGAAAATCATTCCGATATGGGCAAGAAGCCTCGAACGTTGACTTCCACGATATCGTGTCATGGAAATGTCTGGGGTTTGATAACGAGTCCGTCAAAAAACATAGCGATTCCCCTCGCACGATAACCGGCACAGTCCTAAATTTGAATTTCAAAGGGGCATCGAAATGAGCACACATCGTGCTTTTATCAGGCGCTGCTCCGGAAAAAGAGGAGTTTGTAACCCGAATACGAAACCGCGTTATCAATTCACTGACAAGGTTCTGAAAGTGGATGGCAATTTCAATTAAAGATGGCATTGTGCATCAGAAGGCCGACCGGAGACTCGGTTTACGTACACTCTTGCATTATTCAGCAGCGGTACAGCAGAACTGACCACTTTCAACCACTTGTCGCCTTGAGTCACTCCAAGGCAGCAAGATTAAAATTAGTCATCGTGTTAAGGGAAAGTTATACCTTGTGAAACTGACCATTTATTTATTGCTTTGAAACTGGTCGAAATATGTCCAAATTAAATTAGTTGGGATCAAAGAGGTAGAATGCGTATATTTTGACATGTAATTAAGAAATTGATGTTCATCATAGGTGAGCTTCTGGGTAGTGATTTCAATTTTCTGTAAGAACAAATGGTACGGCAGTGTTGAGATATTTTATTATGAAAAGCATCTTCAATTCCCCCTTAAATTTATGAACAAAACCTCCCATAAGTTTTCATCCAGAAAAATTTTAACAAAGTTATTTAACGCATTTCGAAATTCGTTTGGAATTCTACTTGTCAGTCACATTTTCAAATTTAGCTGGGAAATCTTTGAAAAATTGCGAGGGACAATAAATTTTTTCAAGTGTATGGGCTTTTTAAGGGTTCAATAATTTTCAAAGAATTCACATACGCGGTTAAAATTCAATGGTTCCAAAAATATTGTATCTATCTCCAAAATAGGTAACACTATGACATTTCGAATATCATAAAACACCAAACTACCAAATTCTGACTTCTGTATGACCGCATACTGAGCTAAAAAAAAGAAACTCTTTGCTGAAATAAAAAAAGGTCTCCTAATTTTGTCTCGAGAATATGTGACCAAATTTCGTTGCATAAATTTCATGACACCCTGTATTTAGAAACACTCTTTACATAAAGGGTGCTTTCAAAGATGAGCTTGGTTTTAATAGAAAGTAGAACATTTCAAACTAAAACGGTTCACCAAGAATCACGGATAAGTACAGAACTTTAAAGATGATATAAAATGAAAAAATCATGGATTAAATATATATCCTGATACGGACCTATATCTTTGCTATCTGCATTATTGATTTTTAACTCAGAGTTAATGACTGCTTTATCATTTCGATAATCTTTTCCTCCTGCTAGAGACTCATTTCGGAAAACACAAGTCTGAAAAATATTGAAAATCGGTCCAAATAATTTACAAAAATTGTTCAAGGTTATCACCTTTAGTTTGATGCTCACCACTATACGGGGTGTATTTGAAGGTGATTTTTTTTTTCAACGGGAGGTAGAACTGGTCGAAATGAAGCGTTTCACCAAAATTCACCTATACAAATCTTTCAAAATGACAAAGTTGAAAAAATATTTAAAATGATTACTAAAATAGATTCTAGTACGACCCTAGACCGTTTGTTAGCTGAATTATCGCAAAACAGTGGGAAAAAAAACTAATCCCTTGATTCGACCATGTGATTTCGTTTAGGATATTGGCTCGTTCGATATTTACGTGGTAATGAAAATGGAAACTTATGATTGCCGAATTTTTCTTATTATTTTTCAGTAACTTACACGATTTCATGAAATGGCTCATTTCGATACCAACTGGCAGAAGAGACTAAGGACACAAGTGTAAAGAATAGAATAATACTGCAAAATCTCACCAATAAAATTCGCCAATTCGTCTAAATTATTCCAGAATTTTACACAATGGGCATCACAATCTTCTTGTTCGAACATTCCAACAATCGTCGTAAAAATGGGATGAAATGAGGAAACATCATAGCACTTTTTCAACATAACTAAAATAAGCACTTGCTTATGCAACTCTCTTTTTTTCTACTTTTTTTTACCCTAAATTGCACGATACAACAATTATGATTCTCTCAAAAGTGACCTGATGCATCTAATCCGATGAACTTGGTACTGAATCATTCATTGTTCAGCCATAAGGTTATGTTTTGTTTCGTTTTTGCGATGCCGGAGTCACCTTCCACATTCTCGTACTTGAAATTCAATGAAATTTTGTCGAATTTCTAGGGGTTGTATCTTAGCCATCTTGTAAATTTTATGTAGACAATTTTTGGTGAAACGACTTATTTGGATGATTTCTACCTTCTGTCAAAAAAAAAGCCTCACCCTTGAAAACTCCCTGTATACTGCTTGCAATGAAGTTCCTGACTACTTAAAACACGGGCCTCTAAACCTCGCACATAAACCGAGTCGTCCGCTCCCCACACCCCACGCAAAACGTCAAAGTGCTCATTATTTCAACTCAATAGCGATAATTGACTCATCTCGGCAAGAACTCCCAATTACCCTCACCTAGATGGAAGCCGGTCGCGGAAAACGAAGTCACACCCACGAGTGGGGGCTTCTGTTCCCCCTAAAAAGCGGACTGTTCGCCATGAGGTCCTCAAACAGTCACTCAACGGACAGGCTGAAATGCAAGAGCAACTCCAAGAAGGTGGCCGAAAATGAGAGGATCCGGATGCGGAGAGGCTCCAGCCTTTCCGAGCTCGACAAGCTGGCCGATAACGCTTTGCCCGACCTCGTCAGGTCCACCACGGCCCAGCATCAGCTGTCGCTCAGTCCGGCATCGCTGCCTCACAGCCCTTACCTCTCGAGGTCGCTGATGAGCAGTAACACCACGTCGATCAGGGGCAGCATTGGGGATCTTATGAATCAGAAGAAGTTCGGTAGTAGTCAGTGGAGCGTGAGAAGTGAGACTCTGATAGCTAAGACTGTACCTCTTTCTACTGTCACTCCGCGACATTCACCGCCCGCTGTTTCCTGTGACATTACTTTGGAGAGAACGTTGCAAGAGTTCGATACTTTGGGGCCTTTGACTGCGGCGCAGAGAACGCAGAAGCTGTCCAGGCTGATCAAGCAGCAGAGGTCAGCGATCTATAGAGGGGTAGGTGAATTTTGAGTTTTTTCTATGTTGGGTATAAAATATCGATGAACTGTGTTTATTTATGCTTTTATTCTTATTTTCGCTTAGCTATAAGCCTGCATAATGTTTGCTGACTTCATATTCAGCTACTGAATGCTGTGTAAATCTCATCATAATAGTTGGGGAGCCAACGATGCTGTACCTATCGGTATTTACTTGAAGACCTAGTGGATTTTGAAGATTAGATGATAAACAGTAAAAAAGGTCCTACATTCAACTTTCAGCGGTGGGAAAAGCGTCTGCTGGTTTTCAAATATGTAAAAGAAATCATCAGACACATATATTCGGGAGTGTCAGATAAAGATGATGCTTTACGTTTCTCTGATAAAAATTTCATGTTAATCTAACAGTTTATATGGTGGGATCTGCCGTTAGTATAATGGTATAATTTTTTTTTGCGTGGCTGATATTCAGAGGATATGTTAATTGGACTCAAAGGAAGCTACATTTCAAGTAGTCACATTCATTGCTGAATCTAGTTACCGTAAATGAATCTACAAAAAGACTAAAAAACCGGACTATCGGTGTGATCAAACTTATAATTTCTTATGGCTACTCTCTACTGTGTGCCCTCCTGTGTCTGAAGTAATCCAACCGTAACCTACAGATCCTTCCACACTCCGGGCATGGATAGTCACCAACCAGATCTGGCCGCCGGTGTATTCTTCTCGAGTCTCCATTATAGTTGTGGATCAAAGCCTTCCAGTGTGATCTATCTAACGCTAGTTATTCCCAGTTATGATTGGCATCAACTGATTTTAGGGATTGATGCAGTATATCCTCGAGCCGCTTATACTGGTCTCCTGGTTTCAGAGCTTCCCCTGTGAATTCGCCTTACAGAGCTATTTTGGGGAGTCTTGTGTCTTGCATCCTCAGAATGTGGCTGCTCCATCTGAGTCG
The DNA here is from genome assembly GCF_907165205.1 of Coccinella septempunctata. NCBI lineage: Eukaryota > Metazoa > Arthropoda > Insecta > Coleoptera > Coccinellidae > Coccinella > Coccinella septempunctata. Next base: position 24,280,170 of record NC_058196.1, read on the forward strand.
GGCCCTCATTACTTGAGTCTGAATTGTTATACAACTCGCGCGCTGCGGGACTTCTGAATTTGAAACTTTGTGGAAGCATCTGATGTGCATTATTTGTCTTAGATGACGTTGTTGCGTTTGTTCAAGCTGTTTAATGTGTCGCCTGTAGGGAGTCCAGCTTTCACTTCCGCGAAAAAGCGTTTGGAGGAACACTGCTTTGCGAACCTTTGACAATTCGAAAAAAAAAAACCGTTACAACCGGTGTTGCAGACGTGTTGACCTATTATTCTAACACTATTCTTCATCCGAGAGTTCTAAAATTAAAACAATGCATTTTTGAAATATCCTCCTTCCTGTACCTCTAATCGTTTCTGTATTCATTATGAAAGTTGTAGATAATAAAATCCCAAACAACTTTTGCCTGAAGCAATTTCACATACCCTCAACCATTTTCGATCTAGAGGGTGATGAGTGCGCGGAGCTTAGCCATACATGCGAAGGGCCAAGGTACAATCCCAGTCTAATATACCTACATTCATAGCCATATACCTCAAAAACGTTTGGACGTAAACACAATTTCTTTGGACGAAAATTGTAGGAAATGTTGAATAGTTTTGCTTTTTGTGATCTTTATTGCCAATTTTTGATGCTTCGGCTTGCTGAAACTGTCAGATACTATTTTTCCTGTTATTATTGAATCATTAGTTTCAGAATAAGAAAAAAGCCACCACACACGTTATTTTTTTTTAGTTTGTCCTCCCCCATACAATTTAATCAAGCTTAAATTGTCAGATGAAGAGAATGTATAGTTTTGAACATGTAATTAACCATATAGATCTTGATCTGTTACGCTCAAGTATATACAATGATCTTTTTTTTACTATTCGAACATGCTGACCTACAAATTTCCCCCTACAGAGTCTAAGTTGTCTCTCCTTATATTAGTCCGACACACTCAAGTAAATCCTGCATTTTTTCGACAAATTTCATAGTGATGAGACTTTTAACTAGAGATTACATCTTACAAACTGTTCGAGATAAATATATTGAAGTTTTTTGAGTAAATTTGTATGGAGTCCGAAAGAAACTTGATTTTTCGAAAATGGCAAGCCCGGAATATTTTTCGTCTGTAGTGAGTAGTTTGTTAAAAATTAAACAATATTCGTAACTGCGTAATCGAAAAAAATCGTTTCAATGACTATTTCATCCTGCCAAATCCTTATGCGTAGTATATCAAGAGCCCTTACTGTTACCACTGGATGGATTTCCACGTCCAAACCTATCCGCCATCCGATTATCCTATCATACCGTCCGTTGAAGAGGGAAAAATTCGAACTATCCACTCCGTAATTGCCTAGTCGCTCAAATTGCAGGGAAACAGAAACAATCACGGGCGAGATCGCAAATGGAATCCGATAAGATAAACCTGCAACAACGATCTGCAATACGTTTTCCGTGTTACTTGTGTCAATAACGAAATGGGTATCATTAGCGTTTCGGGAAATCCCAGACGATAAAATTCGATCGGATTTTATTTATATACACGCACTTATTTGGCATTCGTTTTGGTGCGGATGATCACGCTTATCACTGATGCAGCTTGACCTTAACCGAGTTCGATAAGAAAGAAGTACATTTTTATCGACAGTTAAGAGGATCAAATTAGCTATTCTTTTAACACCAGGAAACACTTCAATAGGACAGTTCATGTGCAAATATAGTTCATTTTTATATGATCTTATCCACCTCCATCCAAATTCTATTTGACATCGCTGTTGAGTTTTTTTATGGCTACTTTTGTGCCAGAAATGGATAGAACTTTTAGGCTCTGAGTGTGACTTATATATTCTAGATTTTAAAGTAGAGGGCGCATGGAAACCTCCTCACTTATAAATAAAAAGTTCCGCAAATTGAAATAAACCCTTTTGAGCATTCTTCTGCAAAATAGAAGCCTGTATCCTGCAGCGCCTCCTGCATACCTGAATCCATTCGTTTGTGAAGGTTTCCGAAATCTATTATTGCCGCGACGTTGAACATGCACCCATTCTGGAGGTTCAGGATGTTCCCTGTGCCCGCCTAATGTCGTTTCTCAATTCCCCTTAATTACGGTGTGAACCCTGATCTGCAATACGCCTTCAGGAGGGCAGATGGGACAGCCGTTCTTCGAGCACGAATCGTTCGTCGATGTGTTAAGTAGACCAAGCACTTTAGGTGGGATCTACCATAATACAGATGGAAGAATGTCATTATAAACTATGGGTAGTATTTCAAAGAGAGTTCTGGCTCACATGATGACGTAACCTCATATTGAGGTTATGTCATCAAGAGAGACAGAACTCTATTTGGTATACTACTATAATATTTATTATCAAGAACAATAATAATGAACTAAAAAGAGGTTAGGAGCAAAGAATACCGACGTTCATCTCCAATACATAACAGTGCATGTTGCCATCATTTGAAATTCAAGCACCCAAATTAGAAAATAAATTTTTCTTTCACTCATTCATAAACACAGTTCATTAAGGAAATGTATGCTCTTCTTTCCAATATTTCATTCATTAGCATACTGAATAACTGAATATTCTCCAAAAAAAGGGGAAGAAGTTAAGATATGCACCACTCGTCTACAAAAAATTACAAGATCAAAGGATTTTGTCGAAATCAATAACTGACGAGTTATATAGAGAGAGTCCTGTTTCAGTTGGGACACCTTGTATTGGATTTTATTTAACGGACTCCCACAAAAAAATTATAAATTGAATATAGGAATATCAAATTCTAGCACTCCAATTCCACCTGCAATATATCGAATTAATCTTGATGTCCATCAAAGTCAGACACATACAGGGTGACAAATTAAATACTCGCCAGTCCAATTATGTCACGACAAGGATGATTTCAGAGAAAGTGCCGAAACAGGTCAATTTCTATTCGTAGGGGGACATGTTTTGAGCAGAATTGTAAGCCGAAATCTCCTCAACCCTAGGTGTAGGGGCTATCACCCCTAAATTCCCAATAGGGAATAGGGGGTGAGCTATACCTCAATTGAAAGATCACTTGACCCTCTACATGAATACTATGGTTTGCAAATTTTTATCGAGTCCTTGAAGTAGTTACAGGGGCTGACAATTTGAAAACTTGCCAGGCCAATTATGTCTCGACAAGGATGTTTTCAGAGAAAATGCCGGAACAGGTCAATTTTTATTCGGAGGAGAACATGATTCTAGCATAATTGTAAGACAAAATCTCCTCAATCTTAGGTGTAGGGGTTGTCACCCCTAAATTCTTTAGGGAATTTAGGGTGAGCTATATTTCAATTGGAAGATAATAGTATTATGTAGAGGGGCATATTGTCTTCCAATTGAGGTTTAGCTCACCCTCTATTCTCTATGAAGAATTTAGGGGTTATAGCCCCTACACCTACATAGGTTTGAGGAGATTTCGGCTTACAATTTTGCTCAAAATAAGTCCCCTTCATTTTAAAAATTGACCTGCTCCGGCTTTTTCTTTGAAAATATCCTTGTCGAGACATAATTGGTCAGAAAAATTTTCAAATTGTCAGCCCCTGTAACTACTTCAAGGACTCAATAATTTTTCAATTGAGAGGTGAGAATTACTCACCCCCTATTCCCTATTGAGAATTTAGGGGTAAATCCTTAGTCCGATTATTTTCATTCGGCACACTATAAGGGAGCGCAGAAAAGAAAGAAAAAGATTCAACTTCATCTAGGAGAAGCGAAAATATTATCAAGAGTTCTAATAACGAAAATAGACGATTTCGCTTCTAGTCTGACATCAGAAGAGCCTCGATACACTTTTCCCAATTCAGCTTCCTCCTCGGAGGTGGTGGCACGTCGTATATTCCGTGGAGGAAGCCGTTAGATATGGCCATGATTCTACGGAGCTGATTTCCGAGTTTGTAGAGCCGGCCATTAAAGTATGAAAAATATGGAGCGTTCTAGGTCAAGGGACGTGGGGGAATTTCCAATTTCCTCGCTGTCGTTTTTCTTTATAGCAGATCTGGATCCCCGGAGGGGATTATTGAATTTTTGACATTTTAGGTTTTGGGCCCCCAACGGGATATCTATATAATACAAACGGTTTGACCCTGATGTTTTGGATGCATGTATTACCTCTAGATAGTGGGAAGTCCTGAGGACATTGATGTATCTGAGAATTCAATATTCATCCGACAACAACAACATGATGGGAGATTTCTCGTTAATGTTTTCAATGTGGAAATCTTTGAATTCGTTATCATATTCTTCATACAATAATCAACTGAAAGTTGAAGGTTGATGAGAGTGATGAAGAAGGATCGCTCCTAAAAAGGGAGGCAATGAATACAATAATAAGGATTAATTCAGTTGCATACCACCCCCTGATATGAATATCAAGTGTTACGATCTGAATTGAGCTAGCCAATTTGCCATCGTCAAGGCCACTAAATGGGGTACGTTCCACCAAAGAAACGCAGATGCTGACCATGGTTTCGGTCTCATTTTACCTCGTCAATTGTGTTTTTCCATCAGAGAAGACGCTGTGTTGCTCTGAAGAGGTCGAATGAAACTGAAACCATGGCCAGCATCTGCTTTTCTTCGGTGGAACTACTCCGTTTAGTGCTCCTGATGATGGCAAATTGGCTAGCTCAATTCAGATCGTAACATTTGTTGATATTCATATCAGCAGGTAGTATGCATCTGAATCAATTCTTTTTGTTGATAAGAGAATTCCATCTGGTCGGTGAGATTATGAAATGGCATCAGAATTGATTCAACTCCTATGTACCTTGGTAGGACAAAGAGAGTCTATTAAAATATCAGTAAACAGGTTAATTCATAACCATTGGAATATTGTCTAACGAATAATAACTTGAATCAGAATATAACGATGGAATCAAGTAGGACACAATGAAATATTGAAGTAGATAAGGATCAAAGTTGATTTTTTTTCGTTTTTCGTTGATATTTTAAGAGTTCATTCATGTATTTTTATGTATTACTTTAAATTTTGTTATATCGGTCGCAACATTAATGATGTATGATGATGAAATGAAATAGTTTCTTTTTTTGATGAAGCTTCTTGATTATTTCGATTAGAATGTAGGATGTGAAATCATTTGTTCATAATATTGGTGCTGTTGTGCGGCCACGATGATTTTACCCGTTTCCGGGAAAAACGCAATTAAAAACTTCATTGTCTTAGAGGGAAATTTCAATTTTATTCAATTCATGAAAAGTATGCTTTGGATTTCGAGAAAAATGTTTCTGTATTGCTATGGAAGCGTGGAAAGTGATACTTTTTCGCAAGAGACTACAGTTGACCGAACGAAGCGGAGCGGAGAGAGCTGTAGAGTGCGGTAAACATTGTTTACCAAAAATAATAAGGAAAACTGTCCCTAGGAAGTCGTCAACAAGTGGGCAGTAGTCTTATTTCACCAATATATTGAAGATCTACAGAACAGAAGAGTTCGCTGCAAAACGCAAGATCCCAACTGGTGAAATATTATTATTATTTGTTTAGACACAGCAGCTTCACTTTACAATCTATTCAGTTGTTCAGAGAAAAAGCACGAATAGATGGAATATTTATGAAATACCATCAAAGACCACCCGATTGTGTTTTACATAAACAAGAGACTATCAAAAACCAGACTTCCGTAGGCATCACTACTCGCACTATTAAAGTTCCAAAGGCACCTTCATCAACAACTAGTCGAGTTCGACTGTATACGAGGTAATCAATTTTTTTCGTCCAATACCGAACTGATGATCATCCAATCTATATTCATCCTATAAAACGTCATAACCTAATCCATAATCCAATTTTCCGCCGTGAAAATTAAATTTTCGAGAGGGAACTGTCATTTCCATTTTCAATAATGACACCCGGAGGTGATTATTACCCATGAAGGCTTGTTCGTTAAAAAATAATCACCGAGAAGATTGTTTTTCAGTAACGTTCACCACAGAGATCGGTTACATTAAGGTTCTTGGTGGGATGAGTGGATTAGTTCTTCGCGAACCTGCGAGTATCGATTCGACAAGAGGAAAGTTCTAGGGTGAACCGAAAGATGTCGCTAGATGTTCCAGAAAACGAGGGAAAGAAATTTTCCCTCCGAGTTAGGAATGTAGCATGAATTGTAACAGAAGTTTAATGTATAACTACTGTTAGTTAGTATCAGTTGGAGATACTACTAAATTGGATAAGATTCAGGAAAATACACATTCATTTATTCGAACGAGGCAGTCTTCATTTGAGAAAAATCATTTTTTAGTACGATCAATGCGTAATTTCTCTATTTGAGGAAGGTCTCTCATTGAATCAATGCTCAAATGGAAGTACGGAAAAAATTCTGATATACGAATTGTTGTCTTTACCTCAAATATCTGGGTGGATCTCTGGGCCTTCTCTCTCGCCATCCTCCGGTTGAGATGTGTTACACTGCACCGTAGTGATGAGGGACTTCAGTTTGTGTATATATGTTTCAGCCTCTCTGGGAATTCCTTCGCTGATTCATAACTAAAAACGCATTAATCGAAAGAGAATTCTTCGAAATGTCGCCCCAACATCAAATACCTATGACACGTTTTCATTGAGAGTAGGCACATGAAGTATTAGATTGAGGGGTTTCCAGATAAAAAAAGGTCCCAGGAATGAACGAATGTCATCAGCATATTACCTGCTGATGAACTCGTGTTTGTACACGGTATGACTTGTTGATATAACAGCTGCATAATACACAAATTATAATGCATAACGACAAATCCGGGTTAATTCAATCTCAATTCCGTGAATTATTATAGATAATTAATACATGAGATGTGAACATGCATTCGATGGATCCAGAACACGCATGTTATGGGTATTTATTGGTTATCAAAGGGATACAAGTTGGCGTTGAAATTGCGAAATGCGATTGTTTTGACACGTTGAAACCATAAATATATGAATGGGATCATTGAAGCTTTGCTGCTTCTATTCGATTAAAATATTTGTTTGTGTTTGGTTTGTACTGATGAATAAACAATCAAGGTAATACCAATAATAATTGTCATTTCAAATATTTCCTGCTTTTTATGGTGGATATACTTTCGGGATTATTATTTAAATTATAGAATCGATTCATTTTCGTTGAAAGTGATCGTTATACATATATGGTTTTATTCGTTCAAATATTTTAACAGTAGTCAAAAAAAACACTTTTTTCTATACCATTTTTGCGTCTAGGCCCTGATAAGCAGTTAGAGCCATTTTAAATTTTCATAGTGAGCTGGGCCACTCCTGGAAAAACAAAATCACCGTCAGAATAACTAGCTAAATCTGTAACTCTACAAATCTGTGAATCTTTTGAACAGAGTTGTATTATATTGGGTCCGCTTCTGTTTCTTCTCTTTGTGAACGACCTACCGGATCATATTCGTGCAGAAGTGCTGGCTATGTTTGCCGACGACACTTCTCTAGTTGTCTCAGCGGATAACTATGCGGATCTCATAGCACGCCTGAAGTACTTTTTAAAAAAATTTGTAAAATGGTGCAATACGAACGCCCTTATTGTTAATGTTGAAAAAACAGAATGTGTGTACTTCAGGATGAATAACACCTCAAAAATAGAATTCAAACTTCGGTTTGACGGCCACGACATATGCTCGAAGAAATCTCTTAAGTTTTTGGGTTTTTATCTGGATCAGGGTTTGAATTGGGTCGATCAAGTCGATTACGTGTGTGGAAAAATAAACAGCGCGTATTATGCTATATCCCGCATTAAAGATGCTATGCCGTTGTCTTCCGTTTTGAGTATCTATTACGGATTAGTTTATTGTCACATATCATATAATGTCATCATCTTTGGTAATGCGTCTGAGAGTCGCAGAATTTTTATCGCTCAAAAGAGGATAATACGTCTTATGTTCAAAATGGCATATAGGGACACTTGTAAACCCGTGTTCAGTGAAAATAAAATTCTTACCTTCTCTTGCATATATATCATGAGATTGTTAATGCATGTGAGGACGAATATTCATTCCTTAGAGAAAAACTCGGACTTCCATGATTATCAAACGAGAAATTCAGAAAAGTTATGTATTCCAAACCATAAATCTAGTAAATTTTCTAAATCAGCTATGTATCAGGGTCTTAAGTTGTACAATCATCTTCCGTCCACGTACAAATGTAATATTAGTGATAAAAATTTCCAAAAAAAAATTAAAACACTCCTATTGTCTAGGGCATATTATAGTGTTGAAGAGTACCTGAACGATAACATGTCTCCTTTGTTATTGTGATTTTGTATTTTTTATTGCAACTTTGTTATTGTTTGTGATCTCACAATTGACTTGTCTCATACATTGTTTAATGTCTGAAGGGACCAATAAAGATTATTATTATTATTATTATTATTATTCAGCCAAAGAACCCAATTTTTCAAATTTCACAGATATTTTTGAGCATTAATTACTTATTAGTTGGGTTCTTTGAATTTTTGTTATTTTTTTTTAGTAGTAGATTCATCAAAGAACTGAAAAACTATATTTCGAAATTCATTTCATTCGATAAAACCGTCTGTGAGATAGAACTGAAAATAACATTTTTTGTGGTTTTTCAACAGTCTGTATCTTCTAAACCGAGCCGGTTCTGAAATAATGGTAAAGGAGAGAAGTGTTTCTTTTGACCTAAAAAATCCACCCTTGAAATATTTTTAGGAGTCAGACTCACTCTGTTTAAATAGAAGTGGCGTTCAGCTGTCAACTGGTTCTCTTGTAGCTTCTAATCGATGTCACTACACACATTTGGTAGATATTCAGCACAACATTTTTGAAATATGATCGCTGTGTCAACCTACCCCTATAGCCAACTCTCCCTGGTCTCCCCACTAATCATCTTTTATTTTTTACACAAATTCTGGCCGCATTCGTATCGATAGAAAACACGCTGGTAGGTACTCATCGAAATTTCTTGAAACCAAAATATGCATTAGTCCAAAGAAGACAAATGAAGTTTTGGATTATGTTATAATCAAGTAATAAATCAATTATGATGCAGATATGATAAAACAGACATTTCCATCGTGGATATTCCACTTCCATGGATGAATTTATGTTATTTTGGACGTGTTTATATCAGATATGTGCGCTCCGATGGGAAAATTGTTCCAGATACATTTCCATCCGCTATCTGCCAGCATGATTGAATCCAACGAATCTATCTTCACTAGTCATCCCCCATCAGGGAGGAATTGGACTGAAACCGTCAATAACGGCGGCACTCTCTTATCAAACGTTCTCGTACAATATCACGCACATTCTCCCTCGCCCCCAAATAAGGGAGTCTCCAATTTCAAGACCGGTTACGTTCTGAGTTATTTCCTGTTGGTATCTTACGATAAGTGGATGCAGGAAGAGAGACCCAGGGACCTTGAGGCGTCTCCCATCCGCAGAGGAAACATCGGAGTTATCCGAAATATTTGTAGCTTTATGATAATTACGCAAGGGGCAAACTGGAGGTAAGCGAAACTTCGGCCATGTTTGGGATCAGACGGGAGTGGAGGGGATTGAGATTTTGATGAATTCATGGCATATCTCGAATTGTTGAGGAAATCTAGCCGACTGGTATCTCTGTAGCTGCATAGGCTCTCCCTGGCGCTGGCGGGGTTTGCTACTCGAAAGAATTTTAGTTTAAGTACAAGATATCGAAATTGATGATTTTGGCTTTTTCTGGTACTTCAAGTCCAGATAAGTAGAAACGGCAAGGAGACTTGAGCTCGATTTTCGTGAAAAGTCTATTAGTAAAAACCGTTTCACAATATCATCAAGCTTTAAGAGGGCTCTACACCGTTTCAGCGTTCAGTTCAAAAAGAGAAAATGAATATCTTACGTCAGAAACCCCTAATTTATATGGAGTTTTCATTATAATTCAATTCAATTAGTTCGTCACCTCGGAAAGTCAGAATTTTTTGTATTCTTCGAACGGAAAATTTTTTTTTCATTGAAGAACAAATATTCTTTTAGGTTATTAACTTTCCGAGGTGCAATTATCTCTTCAATAAACTTCCACATGATAAAATTTCTCGAAAAGTCTCGCCATTGGCTACAATTCGTATCCTGGTGAAATTAAAAAAAACACATTAGTTCAGTGCTGCCATCTTTTCGACGAAAGTGGAAACTATTGTATTATTCGTAACTTCTTATCGTTCAAATTTTTTTTTGTGTAGCAGGGGGAAAATCTGCAAGACAGACGAACCACCCTAACCTGAGGGGGAAAAGTGTGGGGTTTCTCACTCGCCTGAGCTCGAGACCCACTAAAAACCCTCAACTGCTTCTTGAATTTTGGTTCCCGGTATTTGCCTATAAACCGTTTATCTCTTGGTCGGTTTTCTTCTCGCACACTATCGTGCTGGGATTTATATGTTTATCCTCTATTGGATTAACACTTTATTGAATTTTTCAATAAGTTTCTGTTGTTATTTTAATCTCTTTTTAATTGATCTCTTGGTCTCCTTCGGTAAATTCGCATTCTCCTTTTGTCTTCCTCTGGGTCGTAGTCCACTAGTCTCCTGAGTTCTTGATTCGGATGGTTTTTCGCTGGTTCGAATAATTTCTCTGCTTTTCTGTTCATGAATTCCGTTATGGTTTCCCATTTTAGGTCCCTATAAATCTGTCTATTCCTGACAAACCAAGGTGCATCTATTGCACATCGTAGCAGCTTGTTTTCAGTGGCCTGCATTATTTTGGCTCTTTGCCGCGAAACCCCAGGCAACTGATCCATAAGTCAGTTGAGGCCTAGCAACGGCTTTGATTATCTTCAATTTTGTCTCTTTCGACATGTGGCTTCTTCTTCCTATCAGAGGATAGAGTCTATTCATCGCTGCTTTCGTTTTGTCGATTGCTTGTTTGATATGATTTTTCCAAGTGAGTCCTTTGTCAAGCGTTATTCCTAAATATTTGGCTTCATTTTTCCAGTCGATTTCTTCGCCGTCAACATCCAGTTTCGTTGTGGGTCGCAGTCTTCTCTTCTGTAGTAATATTGCCGAAAAACAATGTTTTTCGGCAACATCCGAAAAATTTGAACGATCGATCATTCTGCATGGAGAATGCAAAAAAGCCTACGAGGAGAAAAGACTAAACTTCCACCCCTATACGGAGAAAGGGGAATGGCGTATACCAATACTGATAAGGCAGATGCATTGGCGGACTTCGGCAACACCCCTTTAAGTCTATACGGTATGAACTCCTAATAGAGATGCAAGAGACATCATTTATTACGTCTCAGTTTCAATCTGTCTGCTTTGGAATCTATAAGACTCATGCAGGATGGTATTTTCTTCCTCAAGTTGTTGATATATATCCTCCTGAACTTTCATCTCTTGTTAAACTCAACATATGCGAGGAGAATAGGACATTTGCTTGCTGTTTCAAGATCGAGTACAAATTATAGAAAAAACTCGTACATATATGGTCAGATGTCCCACTTTTGTTAACAAAGTTGGTGTAAATTCAGATTTTTTCAGTTGTAACCTTAACCAGTTCAAGAGAAAATTATGTGAACTTTGAATTGTCTTGTGTTCATGCTATTTGTTTTTTGCCATGTACTGGTAATGTTGTAAATAAATGTTCTTCAGTTTATTCAAGTGTTACATCTCGATTTTTATTATTTTTGCTGTATTGGTTCTATTGTTATTGTTGATAATTTAATTGCTCCTTCATTTTTATTTTTATATTATTTATTTCGTTTGTATAAATAGGGTTGATAAAGTAAACATGTTCTATTATCTATTGTGTAATAGCAACTGAATAAATAGAATAAATAAATATTTCAGAATGGTTTCCCATCGTCATTAGGTGAAACGATGGATAGATAGGTTTATTGAAAACAGCTGTAAGTTGTTGTTGTTGTTATTGCATTCCATGCAATATTTGAACTGTTAACTTTCCCTCATCGTTAATTTTTCAATTTTCCCGAATCGAATCGCAGGGCGAAACGTTAAACGGATACTGATAAGGCATTTCTGCCAAGTCCGCATCTCGGACTGCCTCGGCGGGCATTCCAGAACGTTTTATTGTCGTCTACCGATCTGTCGGACGTCGCATCCCCCGAAAAATATCATTTATATTCCGAACTTTTTCCTCGACGAATCGTGTTCCCATTTCGAATTCTTTCCGGGACGAATGGAGGTCGCCGAACGGCAGTCTTGAGGCCGAAGGAGAGGCCCTTTGTATTCCATAAACATTTCGCAGGAAGCAGGAGATGTCAGAATGAACAATTCTGTCTCGCTTTTAATTGGATCACACGCCATTTTCGCTTATTGTGCCATTGTCGTGGGGCTCAATTTAATCTTGACATAGAATGGGTTGGATCGTACGCGATCCTCATTATTTTCCGCGATGGCTCAGCCGGGAATTCCATTCGTGATTTTTTATTGCCCTCAGAATTATTCAGGAATTTTTCTGTTACGCGCAACGCAAATTTAATCATTCGATTGAAGGAGCAGGCGGCAGCTTTTTCCAAGAAAATTGGATTTGAACAGGATCATCTGCACATTGTCCTGCACGATTAGAAGAATTACACGCACGACAAATTAGACAGGGTATATTAAAAGGGGATGTGTCTTTCTGACAGAAAATTTTGTACAAGTCTCTAAAGCAGTCTTTTGAAGTTATCTGCCTAGCCCAGTAAAAGTGAGCAGCTGGTGCCCGCCCCGAATATTCCTGCGACTGTCCCTTTCGTGGTTTTCCGTTTTTAGAACCATGAAAAACATTCTGAACTTGGAGATAATCGAGTTTTTGATCATTAATTCCGATAAGCCAAAGTCAAGACATTTTCATCGACGCGAATTTTACCGATTTCTGGCACCTGAGAGACATTCCGTTTCCACACCCCACCGGTGGTAAAGTAGAAGATGTCCCCCGGCTGGTCAATTTTAATTGTGTATTTAGTCGCGAAGCTCCATAGATTATTTCTGATTTAGAATATTCCGTATTAAGTGGTGATTTTGAATTTTGATTATTCTGTCTAGTATTCATTCTGATTTCGATGGATCATACGTTCAATAGCGATTCTGATTATTCTGAGCTATCCAGTCACAATTTTGCAGTGAGTGCCGAGCCCGTTTCAGGTTAAAATCCGTGGTTTTCTCTCATGGTACGTACAAGCACAACATTGAAGCCAGGATTCCTTGCCGTTTAAATTTACCACCGTAATTTCTGCTATCATTTTTTTTTGTTACTGTCATAGTAGATTGCGTAAAGTAAACGCAATGATAAGCGCTGAGACTGATCCTCTAGATGAGCCGTCCAGAGTACAGAGGTAAGACAGCACTCCAGACTTTTATCTGGGAACCTCAGCTTCCACCTTTCCCTATCCATTACCACAATTTGTGTTCTACCCCTACTATTAATGATATTCTCTGCTGATGTAGAATCCCTGGGGGAACAGAAAGCTCTCAGGGGTGAATTGCCGTTCTTTTTTCCTAACTGTCCAGTGTTCCACCTCTACTGTTAGTACGATTTTTGCTGGTGTGAAAACCCGGGGGGAGCAGAAAGCACTCAAAGGTGAACCGTCGTGTTTCTGTGCCGTCCTACTCGAACACTGTTCCTGCTAAGATCCCACTTCATTACCTGTTGAATCTGATTGGTGAGCAGATTCGTAACACCCTTGACGCGTTTGTGATCGGATCCTTTTTTTTTCTTTTAACTCACTCCGTGAGCTGTTTGTATACAAGGTGATTCATAACTATTGGGACATAGACTAAGGGCAGATTGTTCGGACCAAAATATGGCGATAGGACCAAATATACCTCAATAAAATATCGCTGTGGAAAAAGATAGAGGGGGTTAAAGTTGAGTTGTGTTTCTATTACACCTATGCACTGTACTTTCACTTGACTGATTTATTTTTATCCTTATAAATCGGTGGATTCTTATCTTAGAATTGTGTAATATATTCTTCGTTGAGAAGCAACGAATGAACTTTGTGAACTTTGTGACTTTCACTAACACCCTAGATAACAAGAAACCTTGTCTTCGACACGAAGTCACCAGGCTAGGTTTGATATTTTTCCCTTGAAAGAGTAGCTGGCGCTCGAGACATCAGCGGAAACGTCGTTACAAACTTTTCAAGGTCAATACTGTCGAATAAAACAGAAATAGCTTGAACTTGAGACAAAAATTCGTTTCAAATTCTCGTTTATATTATTTGTAGCAACCTATACGAATTCGATAACAAAATTCTTCGGAGTTTAACTGAGCATTCGTTTCATTTTGTGCATTCTTTCGCAGTTCGAGATACAAAACCTAATTGGGGCAGAGAGAAACGTCTGATACTGCTAACTCGTCCCAGAAAAACCAACAGCTCTCCGCTTTTTCGGCGGCTCATCCCCAAACGAGAAAAAAAAAACGTATTTCGAGATAAAGACGAATGTCTGGGCCGAATACGGGAGCTCTCTTCATCGATCGAAGCAGGCGGCGGGTCCTCTGTTTCGGCCCTTTCATGTTCATTATCGTCCAGTACCCGAGATTTGTTTTCCCCATCAAGGGGATTTGGTTCCAACATCGCTTTCAACTTAATTAAACACAGATATCTGGTCCGAACATCCGAAAAATAGAGGAATACACTTGCCGATCGGACACGTCGAAATTTGAGCGTATTTTTCTCGCCAACGAGCGAGGTCGTTTCGAAAATAATTGCCGATTGATGGACCGTTCACAATGTGAGATTCAATTTGTTTTCGAATAAGAGTACAATGGGACCTAACTCTGGGGTACATGGTCTATTATTATTCTGTTGTGTTTTTTTTTTGCACCTGCTATGATGCAATTTTATTGATTTATTGATATATGATGAAAAATTGAGAATAATTACAGAGATTCGGCCTGAACCGTTATCATTTGTTGTTTGATGTTCGCACAGTGTTGCCCATCGTGAAAATTGTGCACAAATGTAGTAGCAACAATTGCATTTCGACGGGAACAGTTTCACAAGCACTGCCAATACCATGTCTGAAAAATTCTCTTACACTTTTTTACCATGACCTTGTTACTTGAGCAATTTTTATGGATTTACATGGACAGGAAAAACTTGGAACACTAATATAGAAATAATTTTGGAAATTACTTAATTCGTTGATGGAATTGGTCCAAATTACTCAAAAAAATTGTTTTAATCGCACAGTCTTCCTGACGTGAATGTACCTAGGCAATAAGAGCATGTTGATAGAGAAAAATGTCACAAGCACTTTCAATACCATGTCTTAATAATTCTTCTACACTCTGTTTTCTTTTTTTCTTGATCTTTGGTGATTTGTTATGGAATGATTCATCTAAATACATGCTACTCACTGGCAGAAGAAGATCACAGACACCAGTGTGAATCAAATTGGAAATAAATTCAAAAATCAACTAATTAAACTGGTCTGAATTTATTACAAAAATTGTTCACAATCGCCATTAGCTTGATATACCTACGAACAATCTCTCCCGAACAAGAAAGTATTGTTGAAATGCGGTAGCAATAATACTTCGACTACTTACAATTTCAAAAGCGCTTTATCATGTCTTCATTCTGATAAAATGTTTTTTCATTAACTTGTAGCTTGGTTTATTATTTTGTTCATTCCCATATGTTTTAACCACGTACAGACAAAAATTCAAACCCCACTGTAGAAAAATCGAAAATAAGTTCAAAAATTACCGATGAAATTGTTCTTATATTCACAACAATTGTTCACAGTTGTCACCGTTGGTTTCATGTCCGCATAATCTAGACCACTGTGAAAATGGGGTAAAAATAAGTTAGCAATAATAGCATTTTGACTACGAATAATTTAAAGGAAAATACAATACCAAGAGTCACTTTTTCTCTACAGTTTATCTCTCTTTCGAGACACAACAAGATTTTCAAATGAACCTGTATTGTCTTTTACTTGTATATGCCGATTAAAATACTTAGTTTTCTTAACATATTATTCAGATAATGATAATATGAAAATAACACACTCAATAACTCTTCGATTGTGGGGTAAAAATTCTCTTCTTCTACAATTTTGTACTTTTATGTTGGTTAGACTATTTCCATTTGAAATTGTTTTAGACTGTTTCACAAATTTACTTTTGTCGAAAAAACCACAAATAATAAGCAACGTTCATTGATTGATTCAATGCACTTAACCATTGACTACAATTAATGCAATTCCATAATTATTTATTCTATTTTGTTGCGATCTTTGTTCAATGGTCGCCTTACAGAAATTACAGAAAATCGCATTAGACTTGAAGTGATGACACCTTCGCCATCTTGAATATTTTAAATGATGTTTGATGGTGGAATGATCAATTTTGACGAGTTCAACCTCCTATTGTTAAAAAAAAAACTAGCCATGAAAGCTCCCTATAAAATGGATATGTCCGATTTCGAAGATCAAGTATAAGTCATTTCTACACTCCAATATCTTCCTCAATTCGTCCATTCTTCCAATTAGGAACAGTGCGACAGTATTAACGGGTGTTATTCATCTTTATTCCCCGACAATATTCACACCCTGTCCCAGGGAAGAGCTTCGAATATATCCTTAGAGCAGGAAACCAAATGTCCATAAATTATATTCGCCTGCTTGCAGTGGCTGAATCCTCCGTCCGTACTTTCTCCTTAACGACGCAATTTATCACGAAAGGATTCATCGCGATGACCAGTTGTAACTCTGAAATTTTCACGCCATTCTCATGGAAGTAAAATTCTCTTTGAAGGCATCATAACGGCCGACGCTCATAGAAGGCGTAGATCGAATGGACGACGTTGGGTTATCCTGTATTGAAAAATACAGGAAGTTTTTATATTATATTATAGCCATTCATTTATTCAACCAATACAAACAACTAAAGAACTGAAGACAAATATGTTGATGTTGTGCTACGTTTTAGGGAGTTTTAAAAATATACAGGTCACTGTATATTCGATAGAAAATTTACTTCCTGTACTTCAATCAAATTTTCAGTATTGTGCCCAAGAGGGAAATTCGGCAAGCCGAAACAATAAAAATCTCCTCTCATTTTCTGAATTTTTTTTGAGATATATGGCGCTGAATGTACATTAGACTGGATTTCTACAATGACCTTGGCCTGTCGCATGTATGGCTGAGCTCCTCGCCCTTATAGCCCTCTAGCTCAAAAACGTTTAAGCGAATGTAAAATAGCTCCAGACAAAATTTGTATAGAATTTTATTATCTACAACGTTCATAATAAATACAGAAATCATTAGAGGTATAGGAAGGGAGATATCAAAAAATGCCTTGTTATCATCTTCAAACTGTCAGATTAGGAAAACCCCCCTGATTAGTTTCAGATTAATGAATTTAATAATCATAAATACTACATTTACCAAATATTCAAGAGAGCTTCATTCCTTTAACGAACCATGGGACTGTTTGTCGCGTTCGGTCATCTTCAAGTTCATTCATTCATTGCTGTATCCCGTTACCGGGAATTAATCTACAAAAAGACAAAAAATGGACAGACTTATAATTTTTTGGGGCTAATTGCGACTGTGTGCCCTCCTGTGACTGAAGAGATCCAACCGTGACCTACAGATCCTTCGACAAAACCAAAATCCTGGTAGTCCCCCAGAAAGCCTTCAAACACGTATCAGCCTGGAGAATGCAACCCTAGAACAGGTCGAGCAGTTCGAATACTTGGGAAGCTTCATAGATACTAGGGCTAACCTGGACACGGAAATACACAGCCGTATCAATTCAGCATCACGGGCATTCTGGAAGCTAAAGGTCAGAGTGTTTCAAAATCACGACCTTAATCTGAAGACCAAGATAGCTGTTTACAAAGCAGTCGTCCTCCCAACGCTTCTTTACGGAAGCGAAAGCTTGACGCCCTATAGGCGACATTTTAAACAGCTTGAACAAACGCAAGAACGTCATCTAAGACAGATAATGCACATCAGATGGTTCCACAAAGTTTCGAATGCAGAAGTCTTGCAACGCGCTAGTTGTGCAACAATTGAGACTCAAGTAACGAGGGCCCGACTCAGATGGGGCGGCCACATTCTGAGGATGCAAGACACAAGACTCCCCAAAATAGCTCTGTTTGGCGAATTGGCAGAGGGAGCCCGGAAATCAGGAGGCCAGTATAAGCGGTTTAAGGATACACTACATCTTCAAATATTTAATATGGAGACGACAATTCGAAGAATTATTGAATCATGAATCAGCGGAAGGATTCCAAGAAAGCCTGAAACATATATATGTTACGGCTAAAGATAGGTGTGAACATAAACTTAAGATTAGCCGGCTAAACTTAGGTTTAGCTTCGGGTATTGGCTAATGTTAGTTTCTTCTATCTTTAGCCGGCTAAACTTAAGTGTAACCACATCCCATCGGCTTAAAATGTACAAGGCTTGAGGGGCGCAAATTTTCGGCAATTATAAAAAAATGTAAAAAAATAGTAATACGAGTATAATCAAACTATTAATGCAATGCATTTTTTGTATGAATTTCACATATTTTAATAGCAGAAAAGCATTCTGTTAAGCAGTTGTGAAATTGGAGAATAAATATATATTTGTTTCAACTGTGTTTCAACGAATTCTTAAAAATTCTAAAAATCTAAACGCTTGATGACAAAATTCGAGAATTGATATTTTCAGTGTGAGGGAAAACTGTAGTGTTAATGATTATTTTTCATTTAGTTATTATTCTTAATTTGAGGGGAATTGAATGAGCAAAAGGAGAGAATGAAGACGAGAATGATGCCGCGAACTTCTTCATCAAAATAGCAAAGGTCAAATTCTAGAAAAATATAAGTAGAAGTACCCAATCTTGTTTGTAGTTAACCGGACTATTTGGCTGATAAGCTTTACGATGAATGCACTTGTATCCACAGGACGATTCGTCAAGGGTGGCGTATTTTGGAACCGTATGTTCAATGACTCGAGAAGAATTTTTTAACAAAATCAGCTAGAGAAAGAATTGGATCGAAAGAAATTGCAACTTTAGAAATATAGTTCCTATTTCGTAATTTTTCCATAAACCCAATTATTGAATGGTAGGGAAAATATACTTTTGTTAACAGGAAGAATTTTCTATGTCTTATATCTCATTTCCTTGTGGGGTCATATTATGGTTTTTCACAAATTGGGCTTGATTTGAAGAGCATTAATCTCCTAAACAGATGAAAATAACTGGTTAAATGTTAAATTGAAAACCCATGGGCGTTATATAATACAACCCCAATACATTCGATGCTCTTTTGCCTAATTGAATTCTAAAAATTTAAACAAAAAAGTGGCCGTGTGCGTTCGTTCTCTCCCATCCGACCATTCATGATCCATCACCTCTCCGCGTGTCCATCGAATACATTTTTAGCCGTTCCGTTTTGGGTAATGTGCACATTAGCCGGCTAAAGATGAAATGCCCTGACGCGGATGAATATTTTATCGAACTTTAGCTGATCCTCGAATATAAACCTAAGTTTAGCCGGCTAATCTTAAGTTTATGCTCACACCTATCTTTAGCCGTAACATATACACAAACTGTAGAACGGTTCCGGGATTATTGTCCCTCATCAGTACAGTGCAGTGTAACACATCTCGAACGGAGGATGGTGTCCTTAAGCGAGAAAGGGGACTCGGCATGAAGAATAATTTTCAATCCTCATCCTGTCCAACGATGACCAAACCAAGCCTCACCTACTCTGCAGAATCCTACACCCATCCATTACTCCCAAACAATAGCACATGTCCTTCATATATTCCGCATCTCTATAGGTCATATTAAGGACTGCAGATGCCTGTAGATATTTCCGAATATTTCCACTATCGTCAAACTTTTTTTTTATCGCAATAGTAAGATCGATAAACAATTCAGTGGAAGATCGCATGATCAGTTGCAATCAGCCGAATATCCACCGTCAAATCCAATTCGTTTTTCGCAAATGACAAATGTTCACCCGCATTTCATAAGCGACGGCTCCGAAAATTGTGATCTCAAAGAAGTTGGGCGTCTTTCCCACCTAATACCGCGTTTCTTGCTTGTGTTGATAATAAGCCCACCAATATCCCTCACGAAGAGGAAACGCGGAAAGTTTGAAAGTATCATAGGCGGCTCATGGCAAACTTTCGGAATTAATTCCAAGGGGAATAATATGGGGCTCGTGCGGCGAAATAAAATTTTTAATAGCCGAAACGTCGAAACTCGAAGACGCGGTGCCAAATTGATCCATTAAATGTGGGATAAATTCGGGCAATTGAACGGATGGAACAATTCAGCAGTTATCAGGGCAGTATGCGCATAATATTCTGAATTATGCGAAGAGTTTTTAACGAATGCCCTGACACATCCTTTATCGGAGCCGATTGAATAGGTTTTAGGCAGCCTATGGATAGGACTTTGATATCTAAATACAGAGGGAGTCAATGACGGCTCGTCCGGGTATGCAGGGTCGGCCGGGCCGACCCAAAAATAATCGAGAAATGGAAAATAATTATAATTATTTTATTCTTCAAAACTTATTCCAACTGATTAATTTCGATATTAAATTCTGGATTAATTCCCTAGTAATACGTACGACAACTTATTTCGATCAACGTGACGCCCCTGTCGCCCTGAGTTAGTTTATTTCGAAGTTCTCTTTCCTTACGATAAACACGCTACACGCTAGGTCGGCCAGCCGGCAGTAGCCTAGCGAAACGCTTCAAGTTATTGTACTATACAGCACCTACGTCGCACGCAGTTATCACCAAGTTGAACATCGTATTACGTCGCTGCTAGATACATACACGGTCGGCCAGCACGAGTTGGGCCTACCTTGCTATGGTTTGGTCGTTTACTTGTCATATTTCTAGATTTCCTCATTGTCTATTCTAAGATATTATATTATCAAATGAATAGTTAATCATTAAATATTATGTCTATTTTAGAAAAGAGCGTATTCGCACCTTTTAAGAGTAGTTTTAGTCAATGAAAATATAATATATCCCTAATTATAGTTAGATTTTTTTATTATTAAATGAATAGTTAATTTTTGAAAAAGGGTATTCCGACCGTATAAGAGTAGTTTAGTGATTTTTTGACCATAAAAATTCGTAATTCCTAGTGAATTTATAAGGGCACGGTGATTTCGAAGCTTCTTGAATACGCGTAGGCCGGCCGGCCGAGCCTCGGAGTGGGGATATAAGAATCGCATCCGCATCGCTGTTCCCATATTATGTATTGAATTAGGTCAGTGTCGTAGAATAAGAGAAAGGGGTGCACGTGTTTATCAGTTTTCTTCGATTCATTTCGTAAATTTTGATAATCTGAGTGGATTCTAAATTTCTTTAATTGTTGAATAATTGGAGTAGTAGCAAATCGAAACAAACTTTGCATCCTGTCACAAGGTCATGTGACAGTAGAAGGAAGAATGGTGAAATGAAGAAAGGAAAAATTAGTACATTTTCACTTAAAATCAAAATTGTAGATGTGTTTCAGTGAACTTAAAATTTTTATTCGTATTGACGTTTTGTGTTGTAATAAATTTGTTATCGGTATTTACAGAGAGACACCGAAGAAGAATAAAACTATTATTCAAAAGCTGGACAAAAACAAAGAAGTATAGTACATTCTTTCTCCAAAAACAAGCCTTTATATCGCATTGAAAACGAAACTTTTATGCACTGTTGTATAAAAATAAATCAGACTATATCTACAGGATGGGGCATAAGTCTGGAATAAAATTAATATTTCTTCAATATTAATCAACCACTCAAAATGAAGACACTGAAACCCACCAATTGCTTTTCAATTAACTTCTTCTTCTATCAATGAGTAGTTTCTCAACCAATAACTTAACATCAAGATGCTGAAAAACATGTCATTTCTGATTGCATTTATTTTTGGGAAATAAAATTGAATATTTTTTTCCATCCCTTAGCCGCAACCCTATCCAACTTATCTTCAGAAACTTAATCGACAAAAAATATATCAATATTTAATTTTAGAAAAACAGAGATTATGGTGGGATTCCGCGTTTTCATTTTCAGTTATTGGTTGAAAAAATAGATATTAATTTTATTTCAGGATATTCCCCTGTATATCCTGGGTCTGGCCGACCCACACCTTATGGGCACGAGCCGTCACTGAGGGAGTAGAAAGTATACGAAAAATTAATATCTTCGTTGTACGCTTCTTTGCAGAAAAACGCATTTTCACTTACGCAACCTTTCATTAATATTTGAGGAGTTTCTTATGCATTATGCATTATGAATTTTTCAGTAAAGGTTTATACATGAACTCACATTCTCGTAGGAGAATGACGTCATTACTGAGCCATCTAAATTGTGCAAGAACCAATTGGGTTGTCACTCTATCTGCACACGAATGATGGCCATTTGTGCCATCACGCCTAAACTTTGCGACTTAACCATAAGTTGAAGACGTAATAGTAGAATAATTTTGAATTAGAATTGGTTGTGTGAACCTTATGATGCCAGCTGCCTATTTTTGTACTTTTTTCGAAAATCGGATCAAATTTGGCTAATGGATGTTCAACATATAACATTTGATCATTTTTTTTTATTTTAAAACTATGGTTTTTCAGGAATCCCCTTAGCGAGGTGGCTACTCCTTTTGAATTTCTAATAATATAGTACTTAGTACTCTAACTGTATAGTACTCAGTAGTCGCTGTGTTACTGAATAGTACTCAGTAGCGCTTGCCATTATTGAAGGTTCCAATTCCAAACGTTCTCCATCGGAGAAAAAGCTATGTTGCTCTCATATGGTCAAATGAGACCGAAACCATGGTCAGCATCTGCTTTTTTTCGATGGGGCGTACTCCAATTAGGGCCTTGACGATGGCAAATCGGCTAGTTCAATTCAGATCGTAACACTTGTTGATATTCATATCAGCGGGTGGTATGCATCTGAATTTATCCTTATTAATATTGGTACTATTCAAAGACTCGCCCAGTATACAGGGTGGGGTAGATAGATAGGCAAATGAAAATGTAGCGCCAAGTGGCTAATCATAGACCTATAAGAGTACTAGTAACGATATTTCACTGTATAGAAATCCCCTCAACTATATCATTTGTTACAGTAGATAGATATGCCTAAGATGATATTCCTCTGATACAGACGAGTAATATCGAATTCCATATGTACATCATCGATACTGGCGGCAATTCGTTTGGAAATTAACAAGCAATATAATTGATTCCGGTTTTGCAGCGAACCGAACGAGATACACTTAGATTAATTTGCGTCATTATCGAGATACAGCAGTGCATGTCAGGGAAAATCCATCAGATTAAATTGGTCGTTTGAAAACCTCAAACCCGCGAATATGCATAGAACGTTAGATTGAGCGGATCTAGTTTGAGAGGGAACCGACTTTAAAAATGATATTTGTTGCCGTTAGTTAACAAGGGGTACTATGTAGACATAGTTAATGCCAAAACATTTTTTTTAATCTTATGTGGAATGAATGATGATCCATCTTTACTGACCAATCTTCCAAAAAACCATAATGAAATGAACTTAATCAACTCCTGAGGCCAAAAATAATACCCTTCGATGACAAACTAACGTTAACCTGAATTTGTAACAAACGTCAGGTGGGAGTTTATTCTATGATCGTGGATTTTGACATATTTGCTGCTGCCAAATGTCTAAAATCTCGATTTTCTCGGACTTTTTTTGGTATAATTCGATATGGCTGCATGATTCAGACTTTAGAATGTTACTTTGGCACGGTCTTATTATTTGTCGTTCGTTTGGTTCCTTCCCAGACCGGCGAGACGCATCGGTTTGGACATATAGACAATTTTCTGAACCCTCTAAACCTGCTCATCTTCCCCTTTGTCCCCTTCCACTCAGTGCTTAAGAAATTAGTATCTATCAACATTGTAATATAAGGAACCTCCTTCCCCAAGAAGTCAAACAGGAGAAAAAGGATTACTACAAGGCTACTGCTGCATCTTTCGAAGCAATTAATATTCAATTGACTCACGTTTCTTAATCGAAAGTGTTCATAACTTAATATTATCGTATATAACCGGTGTTTCTAGCTGATTGACCTGATTCTTATGCCGGCTATAAAGGCTCCCGAACTTTTACCGGACTTTTTTATTTCCGTGAGTACCGGGTTTGGGGCATAAATAAATGAAAATCCTTCCTTATCTTGGTCACGCTTTAACTTCAACGTGGCACGTAAACCCGATCGTACAGATTGAATTATAGAAAGGGGCTGCCATTTCAGAAAATGGA
This sequence comes from Coccinella septempunctata, assembly GCF_907165205.1. Lineage (NCBI taxonomy): Eukaryota > Metazoa > Arthropoda > Insecta > Coleoptera > Coccinellidae > Coccinella > Coccinella septempunctata. Next base: position 24,304,393 of record NC_058196.1, read on the forward strand.
ATTCCCTAAATGTCAATACTGGAATAATTGATTTCATTAGAAGATTATGATTCCAATATCCTGATCTCTTGTTGTGCTAAAGCGGTTGGGAAAAACAGAATGCATCTGTATGTATGGAATGGGCTTTATGTTTTTGTGGTATTAATTATTATTCCCACAGCGAGACGGTTGAGCAATCTGATCTTGGTACGTCTGGGAAATTAGGAAACCGCTAACCATAGATTCAGTTGATTGTCACAGGCTCATTTTTTATAGCTTAGGTTAAGGATTATCTGTGTGGAAGCAAGCATACGGCTTTCATATGTGCAATTCCATTCCGATACAGGAATACATTTTCAAACCCAAATTGATATAGATGATAGATGATATAGATAAAGCTTCAGTAGTTATGCTACACGAGTTCTAGGCCAATGAAGGTATTTTCACATGTAAATCTCCATAAGAAATTCTAAGGTCGATTTTGGAGAAACCGTTTCTTTTCCAATACTTTTTTCGAATAACTTCTTTTTAAACTATTTCATTCAAGTTTATTCATAGCTGATACTTATGGAACGGAGTTCTCAACTGAAGACGATGAAGAGCTTCGTAAATAGCTAGTTTCAACTTTTATGCTCAAATGAAATAGTATACTGAAATGTAAAACTGAAATATTTTTCATTGACTGTGTATTTTGGTGAGTTGCCCCCAGCATTGTCCCCAAATGCAAATCCTGATATCGCGCGAGCCACGGTTTTCTAATAATTCGCCCCAGCACGGCGAACCACAGAGGATAAAACGAAGTTGACGTTTAATTTTATGGTGAGATTTTGCGAAAGATAATAAAACCGCAATATCTTCTCATCTGCCGTGGTCGTTCACTATACCGCTAGCTTTGTATCTCATTTAGGCACCGGATATAAACGAAACGTTCCTGAATGATAAGGCGTGTCTCAAAAGTACCTCCCCTATTAAACTGTGCTATTTCATTCCGATAATATGTAGATGAACTCATCCGATTCAATGTTATGAATAGTCCTTTCGTGTATACGCGCCTCCGAACGTATTCATTGCGCTTTACTGAATTCTACAGTGGAATAGTAGTCAGTAAAAAATGTATTTAGCGGGGTCAAGTATTCTCATACACCCACTATTCAGTTTTTTCTCGTATTGACATTGAAGTTTCAGTTGATTTCATGGAAATAATTAATAACCACTAGAAGAAGTTTTTTTATCGGAGTTTTTCTTTCTTTGGGTGCTATAAATGAAAGAAAATAAACCACGAAGTAACTCAAATCCGCATTCAATTAGGTCATACCAGTTTTACGTGAAATTCATGCTGTTCGTTAGTAAATATTAGTGAAAATTTATTCGAACTGCTAGTCAAAGTAGCAGATATTGTTTTAATTTGTGTTCTCTTATTCAGTACCCTAACCTGCTTGTTGCAGACAACATGCGTATAAGAATTGAGAAGGTGGGAGCACGTTCGAGTTCACGTCAACATTGATGCCAGCGTATTGAATTATTCTTTTGATACAGGGCATTAAAGTTTTTTACATCAGACAGTAATTATAGCATGTCTATGAGATACAGTTTCAGCAGAGGTTAGCGTAAACGGGGTACCATACAATTTGGTGTATGATACAAGAGCTTAGGGAAAACCCTCAGTGAAAAATCCCTTTCTCCCCGTGAGTGTAGTGGATTGCCAAAAATGAAATTGTTCACGAAATAAGCTGAAGTATTTTATATTGAAGGACATCTCGCACTGCAAAAAATGATCCTTTCTTCAACAAAAAAGAAAATCCAGAAAGTCTTCTCCAAGACACCAGAAACTTTTATCTGAAATAGAGAGATAAGAAAAGTAGAAAAAAGTAAATAATGAAATTAGATTCAATATATCAGATTGACCTGAAATTGACAACCCAATTCAAAAAAAGATTCGGAAACTGTATGTGTAGCCCTAAAACCATCCTGAAATTTATAAATCGGACAATGATTAACCAGATGATTCGTGGTTCCTTCTGGTTCCCCGCATTCACAACTAGGACTTTCAATTGAATTCCACCTGAAAATCATACTATTGCAACGTCCGTGACCTGTTCTTATACGATTCAGAATACACCACATTTTCCTGGGAATACCAAAACCAGGAACTCTATTCGAGGGATCAGTAACTAATTATTTATTTGTTGAAAAAAGTGTACGTTTCTCATTCAGACTGCCGAAGATCTTGTTCTCTTATATTGAAATTAAGGAAAGAGTTGGAAGGTTTACCTCTCTGAGAGGCTGAAACATATATATGTTACGGCTAAAGATAGGTGTGAGCATAAACTTAAGATTAGCCGGCTAAACTTAGGTTTATATTCGAGGATCGGCTAAAGTTCGATAAAATATTCATCTGCGTCAGGGCATTTCATCTTTAGCCGGCTAATGTGCACATTACCCAAAACGGAACGGCTAAAAATGTATTCTATGGACACGCAGAGAGGTGATGTCTCATGAATGGTCGGATGGGAGAGGACGAACGCACACGGCCACTTTTTTGTTTGAATTTTTAAAATTGAAATATGCAAAAGAGCATCGAATGTATTGGGGTTGTATTACATAACGCCCATGGGTTTTCAATTCAACATTTAACGAGTTATTTTCATCTGTTTAGGAGATTAATGCTCTTCAAACCGAGCCTAATTTGTGAAAAACCATAATATGACCCCACAAAAAATGAGATATTAGATTATAGAGTAACTCTATAATCTTTGAGCCAAATAGTCCGGTTAACTACAAACAAGATTGGGTACTTCTACTTATTTTTTTCTAGAATTTAACCTTTGGTATTTTGATGGAGAAGTTCGCAGCATCATTCTTGTCTTCATTATCTCCTTCTGCTCATTTAATTCCCCACAAATTATGAATGATAACAAGATGAAAAATAATCATTAACATCACAGTTTTCCCTCACACTAAAAATAGCATGTCGTGAATTTTGTCATCGAGCGTTTAGATTTTTAGATTCGTCAATAAGAATTCGTTGAGACACAGTTGGAACAAATATAGTTTCATTCTCAAATTCCTCAACTGTTTAACAGAATGCTCTTCTCCTATTAAAATATGTGAAATTCATACAAAAAATGCAATGCATTAATAGATGGATTATACTCGTATTACTATTTCTTTACATTCTTTTAATTGCTGAAAATTTGCGCCCCTCAAGCCTTCTACATTTTTAGCCGATGGGATGTGGTTACACTTAAGTTTAGCCGGCTAAAGATAGAAGAAACTAACATTAGCGAACACCCGAAGCTAAACCTAAGTTTAGCCGGCTAATCTTAAGTTTATGTTCACACCTATCTTTAGCCGTAACATATACACGAACTGTACATCGGTTTACGGTTTATTGTCCCTCATCAGTACAGTGCAGTGTAACACAAATCAACCGGAGAATGGTGCCTACCGCCATGAGGGATATTGTAACAATAAGGGTTGAAGCGATACGGTTTTGGAATTATCCTTAAAAAATTTTCCATGGAATCGATAATCCACGTGTCCGTGTGTTCCTTTTAACATAATTCATTCCTGCCGATCTATAGAGCCACTGTTTCGTTTCCACTGGCTCTCTCTTTCTCTGCATCGCAAGAATTTCAAGTACATAACCAACGTGCTCCCAATACATAACAATTTTTGAACTCCCGTCGAACTAAAAGTTCGACATCGCTTGTGTTCGACTCGCAGCTTGTAACACTCAACTCCGACACCATTCCATCCATATCCTCTATCTCCAGTTCTCATCAAAAACTCCACCACAACTCATAACGTGACGTCGGAAGGCTTTTAGTAACCAAAATCCAATATCCCCCGCGAAACTTCCAGATTGATCCAACGCGAAAAAAGTCTCTCAGACGCTAGCGCCTTTTTTTGGTCGGCTGAGAGCCTAGAAACGGATATATACGTTCTTGCAGGGAGTGCAGGGGCTGTCTCTCGAATTTGACGGCTCGGCGAAGGTGACAAACGGAACCGCAGAGCAGGTTCGAAGGCGCGGCAATAACATGTGCCATCGCTCAGGAGCCGTTTCTAGTGGAAATTCGAACAGATCTGTTGTCGCTGCGGAATTTCATTGACAAATCCTCGTATTTCGCGTTCGATTCTAAGAAGATGGCGGTCGTGGTTGCGTGAATTCCGAGAGATTATTGGCCTTTTCGTGATCGAATTTCTTGTCATACTAGACGCGGAATGAGAGATGGATTCGGAGATGAAAAATTTGTTGAGGACGAAACAGTATGAGAACTGAACACGAAATCATATCATCTATTCATCAATACATATACCAAAATAATCATCAACTAAAAGAATAATCGGTATACATAGTTTAATTCGCACCACGTTGAGGAGACGAGGGACGATGATGAGTGGATTTAGAGGGTTTGGAAAATGGTCTACTTACTCAAACCGCTGAGTCCTAAAAGAAACCAAACTAGAGTAACAATTTATTAGAGCTTGAAAACACTATCGTACTAGTGGAAGTATTGTAAATACTCTTGGGGGTGGGAGAATAAGAGCGACAACCATAGCACGAGATCGGATTATACGCATAACTGCAGGACGAAATCAATCATTTCTTTACATCTTGTTGACCTTTGTTCCTCCTTTTAGATGACCTGAAGATGATAAATTAGTCGTCGATATTCAGGGTGTTTTCAAAGTTCATCAAAATGAGTCGTTTAACCAAAAATTGTCTATATAAAATATCCAAGTTGGCTGAGATGCAACCCTTACGGCCAGTTTCATAATCGAACCTGAAGTCGCTTTAATTTTAAAGCTACCTTTAACCCTACTAAAAATGACAATAAAGGAAACTTTAAGCTTAAAGTGACTTTGAATTCGATTATGAAACTGGACGTTAGAAGTTCGACGATCATTCGATGATCATTGATTGCAGGATTTGACAATCGATGTCAGTTAGTCCGTGAAGTTGGCAACGATCATAGAGTTCATGGGATGTTTCATGAGATACAGGGTGTTCTCAAAGGTGGAGCTTTTTATTTGACAGAAGGTAGAACTCATCAAAATAAGTCGTAATGGCTGAGATACTCCCCCTGGAAGTTTGACAAAATTTCATTGAATTTTAAGTACGGGACTGTGGAAGGTGACTCTGGCAACGCAAAAACGAAACAAAACACATATGACTGGACAATGAATGGTTCAGGATTCAGTACCAAGTTCATCGGATTAGATGCATCAGGACACTTTTGAGAGAATCATAATTGTTATATCGTGCAATTAAGGGTGAAAAAAAATGTAGAACATCGAGGCAGTATCTTGAAAGTGCTTATGTTAGTTGGTTGAAAAAATGCTATGATGTTTCCCCATTTCATCCCATTTTTAGGACGATTGTTGAAATGTTCGAACAAGAAGATTATGATGCCCATTGTGGAAAAATTCGTGAATAATTTAGATTAATTTTATTAGTGAGATTTCGAATTATTATTCTATTTTTTACATTTGTATCCTAAGTATCTTCTGTCAGTTGGTATCGAAATGAGCCATTTCATAAAATCGTTTAAGTTGCTGAAAAATAGTGACAGCAATTTGGCAATCCGAAGTTTCCATTTTCATTTCCAAATAAATATCGAACGAGCCAATATCCCAAACGAGACCACATGGTCGAATTAGGAGATTTGTTTTTTCCCACTGCTTTGCGATATTTCAGGTAACAAACGGTCTAGGGTCGTATTAGGATCTATTTCAGTAATCATTTTCAATTTTTTTTCCAATTTGTCATTTTGAAAGTTTGGTATAGGCGATTTTTGGTGAAACGCTTCATTTTGACCAGTTCTACCTTCCGTTGAAAAAAAAGTCTCACCTCAAATACGCCCTGTATAAATGATGTTTCAGTTAATTTAACGCAAAATGCGAAATTTATTTCATATATTGCTTCAAACAATTTTCGCAGACGGAGTCAAGTTAAATCTTAAAAAAACCAGCTCAATTCTATAATTAAATTGCAAGATAGTTTCGCCAAAACAGTAGACAGAGATAAAAAGATATACCCTCAATCCTTATAGCTTGATTACCTTTCTTTCGCGTCCAAGCCACACAAACGTCAGTAAATGAGAGAGAGGCTATTACTGGGCAGTTCATGTCGCAACTAATGTAATTTACTTCTTCAATTTCGTTCGGCAATTTTTGTGGTCCATTCTGTAATTTCTCGTGTTACGAGCAGCATCAGATGTGTAGGAGACGTGATTATTGCTTCTTGATAACAAATTTTGTCCTGATTTATTCTCTCCCAATACGCCTTACACGACGAAGAAAAAGAAAAAGCAGAATTATAATACATATACAGGATACAGCTGAATTCAACTCTGCTTGAAAGATTTGCAGAATTAATTACATCACAGAGAAGAAGAGAAGAGGAGAATATTCATCGTTTATCGCCAACGAAATTGCGGTAACTGATTTATTACATCATAAACACTTCGTCGTCATTCCCAAATGGAATGAAAAAAGTGAGTTTATGCTCATGTGCTAATATAATTAGTAGCTTATTTCCAAGGTTAAAATGACTCATCCTGTATTTAAATTATTGAATTTAAACTATATCTAAAATAAATGAGATTTAAATTCCGCTTATTCTATAAGACACAATTGTGCATAAAGCAGCTGCAGTTGAATCAAGAAAAAACGCACAAATAGTTTCTGCATTATGTTTACCGCACGAAATGCTGAACTCATGAATTAAGTTCGTACAAAGTTATACCTATTCGTCCCTCGGCAATAAATTGAACATAATCACCCTGTTATTCGGTCAGAAATTCCTATTATTACTTTTAAAATATGGTTTGAAATCTCCACCCCAACTGAACATATTGAAATACACGGTATGCCTCATATTTTAGATATTGTTCGTGAGTATATTTATAGTGCATTCTTGTAACTCAATTTATGGCTTTATGGTTTTTCTCTATCAAATGGTGGCAATTACTTTTATAACTTGGATGTTACAATATTATATAAACGAATTTAGGAACGGACGGGCATAATATGTAAATTGCCCTGAAAAAAATAGGAAACAACTGCACTGTTCAGCTATTGTATATTTTCCTTTATTGGGATGAAAGTGAAATAATTTTTTTAGTGGATATACTCTTAGATATACTCTTATTTCGAATTATTTCCAAAGAACATGCTTTTAACAAAAACTACCAATTACTTATACTAAATTTGAAGATATATGAAATGAGAACTAGAAAATATGAACCGAGTCTTTATTTTTGGTAATTTCAGAACGAGCAGCTAAGCTGCTGATTATCCCTTGTCAATACTGAGTGATCATGATGAAAGAGATGAATTATGACATAATATTCTGTCAGTGTTAAACTTTAATAAAATAAATATTAGCTGAGCCCATAATTTATGTTTTGGGTGGAGTAAGTTTTATTTTAATCTTCATCAGGAGATGAACATGAATGGATATAGAGAATTACAAGGAAAAATATCGAACAATCTGTGTTCCATTAGGAGGAGAGAAGCCTTTGCTTTATCCCATTCGTCGGCACTCACCGATCCCAGGATTTCTTAATAAGACACAGTAGAAGTGTATAGCTCTCTGCCGTTTTCCTTGATGGTGCCATTCAACTGGAGACCTGTCTCTGAAGAAGCATCGTTTATATTTATTCTTAGCAGCGTTTTCCCTCAAGTTAAGAATTCCAGGAAAAGTGGACGAATTTGTTTTCAACGATGTCAGTTATTATTTCTCTTTTTCTTTCTTTATTGCGTTTTTAATGGAAGGATGTACCGGAATATCTAGGTACGTCTTTTCCATTACACTTTGCTTTTTATTATTGAGGATACTCTGATGAAAATGAGTATAACAGACAGGAACATTATTTAGTTACATATTTTAGTGACATTTCTAAGAAAAGGGCATTCAGTGGAACATATACAAATGCTACAGTCAATATCGAATCTTGTAGATAGTAAGGTAGGGAAGACACGATAAAATTTCCCTAACATACAGGTATATTCTATAGACATCCCAGGGATGTCTCTCACAAAATAGGAGGATGTCTTTGGAAAGTCTCTATCGCGTCATAGGACATACTAGGGATGGTCCAGGGACATCCTTTGACTGCCAAAAAGGTTATATTTGGGATGTACCTTTCGGTACATCCTAGGGATAAATCGCGTACTACCTACAACAACCCAAAACTATCCCATGGTACACTCTTACCAGAATGGTGAATCCCTTGTACACCCCTTGGATGTTCCAAGAAATTTTCCTAATATTATAAGGACATCCGTGGGATTGCACTCTTTTGGGTCATACTACAGATATCCGGTTTCCATGGAAAATGCGATTAAAGGATTTCAGAGAAATTTACTAACTGACAAAGAAACTGCAACACCCAGAAGGAGCTGTTTAAATTTGAAATTTTTTGGATAAAACAGATAGTATAGCAATCAGTGAATGATTAAAATTTGGGTTTACAAATTTTCCTATTAAATTTGTTAATAATGTGTTTGTCCACCGCGGTTATCTATACACTCCTCAACACGTCTTGGGATTGATGCAAGAAGGTGGTCTATTTCTTCTTGAGGGATACTATCCCAAGCTACCTATACTTCATGTCTCAGAGCCGCCAAAGTCCGTGGGGGCTGGGGTAAATTTCCAAGCCTTCTACCCATGATGTCCCAAACATGCTCTATGGGCGAAAGATTGGGGAATCTGGGTGGCCATGGCAAAAGATTCACATGAGTGGCTTCAAAAAAGTTTGAACTAACTCTGGCAACATGAGGTCGAGCATTATCTTGCCGAAATATTGGATTCTCAAGACGGTTAAGGTAAGGGAGAACATATGGCTCCACTATTTCTTAAAGGTAATGCAGCGCTGCCATGTTACCTCGAATAAAGACTAAAGGTGACCTTCTTCCATGTGCAATAGCACCCCATACCATAACGCCTACTATCCGGTGTACATGACGCTCAACATCAAAATGAGGTTCACGTCTTTCTCCTCGACGTCGTCTTACCCTTCTTCGGCCATAATGTGCACCCAAGGAGAATCTAGATTCATCAGAAAAGACGACCTGATGCCATTGCACATCCCAATGTTGTCGTTCTCTGCATCACTGTAATCGTTGCCGTCGATGCTCAACCGTAAGGGTTAACACAAGAAGGGGTCGATAATGATGCAGTCCAAAAGACCTTATACGGCGGTAAACCGTTCAAACAGTTACAGGATGGCCTTGTTCTCCTAACCACTCATCAGCCAAAGATCGAGTTGTCGCAAATCGGTCTGTAATGGCCATAAGTCTTAGACGCCGATCTCGAACTTCATTTGTGCCCCTTTGACGTCTGGTGCCTACTCTTCTTCGATTTTGGGCATTATCAAACCACGCTTGACAACATCTCGTAACAGTAGTTGGATTTCTGTTCGTACGGTTAGCGATTTCTCGAAATGACAACCCCACCTCCCGTAGACCAATAATTCGACCTCTTTCACACATCAGCTGTTTGAATTCCCGAAATCCATTTGTATGCACTAATTCTTTGGGAGAAGAGTATATAGGCCATGATCGTTTTTGACGAGTATATACGGTATATTTTCATACCAAACTTTCGGTTCCTGGGTCTTTCTCTTGTTCTGTTAATTTTGAGAAGATCTTCGATATGCAATATTCCAATATAACATGATTTGTTTGATTTTGTGGAATCTACAAAACGATGCAGATGCACATCATTAACTAGGACACTAATATATCACGCTAATCCTTAGAGAGTATATAGTTATCAATGCGTTTTCGACCCAAGAATTCGTTTCATTGAACACACAAAGCTCCTGCTGATCATGAAATACGATTTATACACCGTCATCCGATAGAAGTCGTCGGGAAGCTTTTCCAAACTCGGCGGAATTAACTGAAGTTATCCGAGATATACCTTCAATGAACCTAATCTCCCTCAAAACATCAACCGTGTTGGGCTGACTACAATAGCAATCTTGTTAATCCGGACCGCAATAATAAACCGCGCTCTCTCCTTAATTCCCGCTTTCCTCACTGGAGGTAAAAATTAAGAAGCATCAAGCCGGATTCATTCGAGACGGAACCGTTAAAATTTTACTCCGAATCGGCTCCAGTTTCCGAACATCAGAACGCTGGATTCCTTTGTCTGTGCCAACAGGTAGCGCCCCGCTCAACGACCAAAGAAAAACCTAACTGTTGCTGTTGGCAACGGATCGGATTTTTTATTCTTTCGTAATTTGTCGGCAAGGAATCTGTTTGGGCATTTGGATGCGGGAATAATAAACCGGGAGGGTCAAATTTCAATCGAGATCGCCCCTTTTCCGCAGGATATTTACGTAGGTTATTAGCGTTTTCATTTGGTTGTTGGTGATCTTTATATGGATTGACTGACAGTAGTTTTTTGGAATTTTTCGGCCTCAATATAAGGGTAAATAATCAGTATCTTTGTTCATTACTACCATAATACAATTACCAGAGTTCTCACTATCTGAAATCGATTATCAAATTCCTCTAATTTCCTTCCGTTTTCCAATAGAAATATAAACCACGTGTGGGTTCATTAAAAAGCTCACGGGCAATGGAATGCCACCATAATCTCTGTTTTCTGTAATTCTGTGGTTATCAAAAAAACAACATTGAATATTTTCCTTCAACCCTTAGGTATACTACTGTATAACTGATCATATTATCCAGAAAGAAAAAACTTATACATTAATGTTCATATCACATAATTTTTTGAATTTTTCAACATTTAATTGAGAGTTAGAAGTTTGTATTGTACTTTCTTGAGACTCCTGGAAGTTTTCGATAATTTAGTTATTTGTGGATGTCAGTTTTCCTATTGAATGTTTAGTGTGAATGCTTTCTCCTTTCTCTTTTATTGACAAAACTCCTGAGGATGCCTAGCAGGCGAAACTAGTCGAGCAGATTTTAAAAAATAAAAATCTAGTGAGTACAAACTTCTTTCTCTCAATTAAAATGATCCTGGATAATGGCTATATTTGTGATCAAATTTTTTTCAACTTTTGTTTTGTTTCAGGTGAGTAACCACAGTAGTTCATTAAAATCATACTCCTTAGTCCAGGTAAGTCTAATCTTTATGGATGCCCGTGAATATATTCGTACTCCAAAATATGTGGTACCTATTAGAGAGCTGTTAGACAATTAATTCCCAAATACGAAAAAGGAATGCGGCAGAATTGTGCTTTAGAACTTAAAATGTCTCTAAACGTATGTTAGGTATGATTACCATAAAAAAAATTTAATTTTCTTTGAGTGAAATGAATGAATATTCTCGATGTTGCATCAAATGAATAAGAGAAGTGATATTTTTATAAAAATATCGTGTATTCTGAAAGATTCAACACCTTATCATTGAAGTTATTCAAGTAGTTCCTCAAACAACTCAAAAGAACATGTTTTATTGAATTTAAATATTCATCAGTGAAAACTGGTAACCGATGCATTCGCCATTTTGCAACCCATTCAAGAAGAATTCTTTCAAGATATATATTCTTATTATCCATTGAATTCCGAAAGAAATACTGAGTAGGTCCATTTTTTTCTGTCATAATTGACATTTGAAGTTTTTAGACCTCTACTCAAACGTAACGTCCAGTTTCATAATAAAATCATAATAAAGTTCCTTTTAGCTTAAAGCCTTCTTTACTGTCATTTTGCGTCCAGTTTCATAATCGAATTTAACGTCACTTCAAGCTTAAAGCTTCCTTTAATGTCATTTTAACGTCCAGTTTCATAATCACTTTAAGGTTAAAGTTTCCATTACTGTCATTTTTAGTAGGGTTAAAGGAAGCTTTAAAATTAAAGGGACTTTAGGTTTGATTATGAAACCGGCCGTAACCCTACTAAAAATGACACTAAAGGAAGCTTTAAGCTTAAAGTGACTTTTAATTTGATTATGAAACTGAACGTTAGGTTTGATTATGAAACCAGCCGTTAGTATGTTTAAAAAAAGCTTTAAAATTAAAGGGACCTAAAACATGAGCCAGAAAAAAGACTATTACGGAATAGTTCTTTTCTCTCAAGAATACACTGAGTATACACACATGAAGTATTCAAGAAACTCACTGAAGTAATGTCGGGACCTTTTTCGCACTTGTTCCATTTCGTGTACGTAGTGAACACAAATTTAGTTACTGAAGACGTTATAAGAAATTTCAAATTCTTTCAATATTTTCAAGAATTATTGAAGGAAGCTATAAGCTTAAAGGGACTTACGTCCAGTTTCATAATCAAATTTAAAGTCACTTTAAGCTTAAAGCTTCCTTTACTGTAATTTTTAAGGCCGGTTTCATAATCAAACCTAAAGTCGATTTAACTTTAAAGCTTCCCTTAACCCTACTAAAAATGACAGTAAAGGAAGCTTTAAGCTTAAAGTGACGTTAAATTCGATTATAAAACTGGACGTTAGTAGGGTTAAAGGAAGCTTTTAAATTAAAGGGACTTTAGGTTTGATTATGAAACCGACCATTAAAATTTAATTATTCACGTATTACATCGATCACTTTCGAATAGTCGGATTTTCTTTAGAAGATAAAATAACGATATCGAAACGCATAATTCCCGCCAATATAAATATGCACAAATGTAATGATTTGAATGGAACTAGCAATTTACCATTACTGAGGGAGCTGAAGGAAAGACAGTCAAATCAAGGAATAGTAGATGCTGACCAAAGTTTCGATATTATTTGATCTCGTCAGAGCAACACAACTCCCACCTCGATTATATCAGATAGGAACTTCCACGCTATATACATTGCTGACAAGTTCTACACAGTATCGAAATACTTTGGCGCCACCCAACAAGACCAAATTGAATTCCCTTCCTCTTAGGTGGTGCTTGAGTATTTTGATACGGCTAGCATTTAATATAGTCATGTAGTTTTCATAAGGGTTGGAGTTGTGTTGCTCAAATGAGCTCGAATAAGATCGAAACTATGGTTCATAATATTTCCCTCCTGTTTTGGGGCATTATAACGTTAAGATCGTTACTTCTTATCTACAAATGTTTGCGACCTCAATGATCACAAATTAACACAAATCAACTTGTCAAACGTCATCAGAGAAATATTTATTTAAGAGTAACATTCTTTGTGATTAGGTGGCTAATGTAAAGATTGTCTTCATGATATTCGTCTGATGCCGTTTCACATCCTCTTAGACGACTATATAAAGGATTCTCAAGCGATTCACATATGAAAACAACCCCCCGTACAAGAAGAAACATCCCATTTCTTGGGGTTCATGCGGAAGCCATTCCGAGCGAGCGTTTGGACTCGACTGGCGAAACTCCTCAAAAGTCCCGTCAAATCGCTGTTACTGCGGAAAATATCGCAGAAATTTCCTTTCTCATCGCGCCCCCTCGTCTCACTGTTCATAATCCTTTCTGCCTCGGAAGTTTTTATGTACGCGTATAGGTCCGGGCAAAAAACAAATCTCCATTAGGGGGGACGGAATCGCCCCGGATTACTCGGCGTACCCTGGCGCCGTTTTTTCGGGCAACCTTTTTTCGACGGGACCCCATGGAAGGGATGGCCATGTGTGGGATAAGGGGACCATTTCTAGCTTTATGAACACTTGTAGCGGGCGGTTTCAAGAGATTTGTTGCGAGCTGATGACTATTGTTTATGCTGTGCGTACGTTGTAATGATTTTTATCTTTTTTTTTTCGGGCTCTGTTTATAAATTAGAGAACCCCTTCACAATTTGAAACGACTGTTAGTTCCGTGTCTTTTTTATATTATACCAAAAATTTTCCTCTTTTACTCTAACCACCTTACAGGTTTAAACGACATTACCACTCGTTGTTTCGTTTCGGTTACGATCACAGAACGGTTATTTTCGTAAAATATACGAAAGGCAAAACCCTGATGCAATAAAGTGCAGACTAAAAATACACACCATAAGGAACACAAAAAAACCTTCCGCGCCTACCAATGCCCACAGAAGCCCGAGCAAATGACCCTTTGAAAATCGCCAATCCGCTCTGCAGCACCCTGTATCATGTGAATTCAATGCGAAGTAGACCAATTAATGCCGGCTATATTACTACATCCGCGTAGGGATATCAATATTGTCTGTGAATGAATGATACAAAATCACGTTCCATATATTCTTTCATCTGACGTCCTAATTCTTTTAACCCCCTTCACAATCACCACCTCTCTCTGATTGAAAATATATTTATGTAACAATGAAATAACAAACAAGTGCATTTCAGAATCTGAACAAACAAATCGCCTCCAGTTCAAGTACACCGAAATCCCCTAAGCGTTAGATGACCCTAGAATCTCAGTTACGGTGGTCTAGAAACGGTATGGCACAACTACTTACAATCACTAAACCCAATTTTTCATGAACAGTTTATAACGTGAGCTACTTTTGGACTGACTTGACTCAAATATGATTGATACGGGTTATAAATACCAATGAGTGTCAAACCAGAATTAATCTAGTATAGCTAAGCCCACTCAAATCAAGATGTTCGAAAAAGCTGAGAATTTCATAACCAAGGAATTTCATTCTGATACTGATATCATCATATGAATCAGTGAATCAGCCAGGAATTGCTGATCCATTTGTTCATCAAATTCTCTCGACAATAAAAAAGAAGTCAATAAATGAAATTTCAGAAGTTTTATAAATATCCTTTTTTTCTCGATTCCAAGGGCGTTCTTTCGAAAATTTGCATCATAATCTATGGAACCTAACTGCGCCCGCTCCTTCGAAGGATGAATTTTCTTCATTTTACTTACTTTTTACAGATGGCTATGAAAAAGTGTGGAGTTCGAAAGTAAGAAGCAGTCCTAAAGGTTCCTTAGTGAGTCCTCTTTCGAACAGTCAAGTCCTGTGAAAATGGGCTAATCCATAGATTACCCTGCACAAACAGATAGACTGATGAAAATTTTTTGAAAGAGTTGACTTGTGGACTAGCGATTCACAATGACGTCAAGTCTGCTTGAAGAATATCGATGAAACAGTCAAATAATAGATCATTCGAAAATTCCATAATCTGAACTATTAAACCACTCCAGGTTCAAATACCACTTCTGTTAGATTCATCTAAAAGTCTATTATCTCAATAACCGTGGTCCAGAAGCGGTCTATGCTCACTACTTATGGTCCGGAACAGTGCTCCCTGCACTTGCGCTACCTCAGGCCAGTTCATCCCTTTTTCCACACCTGTATCGAGTTGCATCTTTCACCTGACTGAGATCTTATTGCAGTTTCACTATCCATCGTGACTTTCATAGTCTATTTACATCATCCACAAATTTTCGATCGTAGACTCTGGTTCATAAGAACACTTTTGGATGCTGTAGATAGAGATCTCTGAGGCTGCAGCACTCATCTTTTCTGGATGCTTCAAGTTCTGTTTAGGCTGGTTCCTGCTATGAACAGGTCAGTTCTTGTGCACAAGACGTCTGCTTCAGGATAGTTCAGAGCCAAGTGTAAAGTTTGTGAGTTTTCCTCGTACTAGTACTTATAAGATGGAGATAAAGACCTAACAAAATCCCAACGCTAGCCTTGAGAGTAAAGTGGAATGCGTCAAAAGTGAATCATGAGGGGTATCGTTTTTCGTTGTTTGGTAAGGATTTGTGTATGCCCTAGACTAATCCACCATGAGTGATTATCGGTCTGAAAATGAAACCACTGGAGATAAAAATTTGTTAAACCAAAGTAGAAAGCTAGAAGCAAAACAAGCTCGTTTTTATCATGAGAAAGAATGATTCGCCAACTTTGTGTCAGTGTTTTCATTGGATTTTGTCATAAATTCAACCTATCATTTGAAATATCCACGAGCTGCCGCTGTACAACGACGGGATGTCAAACAAAGAAGACACCTGGAATAATCCGTCATCTCTATTGATAACCCGATCGGTCTACGCCACGGTAGTAATCCACCTGAATGGAGCTTTGACACCATTCCAAAACACCAACCACTGTTGCGCATCCCTCTTGGCAGCCACCAACCTTCGGGACGACTTGCCAAGAAAACCCCGCGTCTCGCACGATTTCCGATCGCAGCCGGTTCTTGACCTACCAGCTACCAAAAACCGCCGATGGACCTGCCACCTGATTTCGTTAAATTCCATATTACGGATTATGGTCGCGCGATAAACGTGGAAATTCTTCGTGCGGGAGGGCGGACGGGCGCGGGGTTCGAAAATCAATATGAGGGGTGGTTTGAGAGGCGCAGGCCCCGGTCCCCTCGATCCCAGAGTGGCAGTACGCGTCCGCCTTACTTCACAAGCGCGTCCTAACCGCTGCGGCCGCACTGGTTTTACGGAGCCGCGATACGGAACCAAGTCGTCGAACCGCGACCGTCTACCTGAACGCGTGTTGACGCGATGTCCATGGTCAATGTGTGCTCTTGGTGTCGCTATATGGGAAGAGTTCCGCGAGTCGTTGGTTCAGCCGTATACGGTAGTCACGTGTAACCCAGTTCCATGCGTTGATGTGCTGTCGATAGAGAGAAGCGCGACACACGCGGTATTACTGGTCTTGGATGGTGAATTTTCAGTACTGAATTCGGTCGAAAGGGCTTTCAACGAGGATCTTAACAGTCCGTCAAAATATACCAGAAATCCACTCTCACAATTCCTTCGTGTCTTTTTGGTATTTAAAGATGCGTACTTGAACCTTTGAATGAAAAATGTCGAAGAAAAATTAAGATATTACTTAGCATAGTTGTTAACCAGAGGTTTTTGCAATAGCTGAAAGCATTTTGATATAGATTTGAAGGCAGTATTACTAATTCACCAATGAAATAAACGAATAATGGAGGAATTCATGTGAAGTCATCTCACATACAAACCGCTTAGCTCAATTGGAGCAGTAGACAAAGATCTAAAGTATGAAATAATGAAATATTCTTGGTGCTCTGCAATGAAAAAAATCATAAACTGAATCTGAAAAAACAACCCAGAAAGTGTTTAATGTATAAATTCTATATGTACAAAATCGCAAATTATAAATACTATTGAAATCTTGTTTCAACCTTCACAACAAGAAAATTAAAAAAAATTGTTAGGGTCATTCGAAAGTATTTTCTTGTTCACAAACACCAGCTCCTAGTGGAACTTAAATAGACGCTTGTTATGGATTTGCCTAGAATTAAAATCATTAAATATCATCAAGAAATTCACTTCAGAGGACAGCCATTCAGAAAATTTTGAAGATATGCCCATCCTTCTGAACACAAGAAATTCGGAGTTTTGGGTAGTCCTCCAAAGCATTTCTTGTTTTTCTGCAAAAAAAAGCAATTAAACTCCTACTATGTATATCCAAAACACAAAATTGAACAATCCCTTTTGTGCCTCAATTTTTGTGATGAAAAAAACGCCGATTCTCAACTAGTTTCCAAATTAGTGTGGATCATATTCATCAGGCGTTGAATCAAATCCTTCTCAAAAATCAACCACTAAAAATCCTTCTTGTTTCCTCAATTCTGTTCAGACTCACTACTGAGACTACATTTGCCGATAATTTGCAAAAAAAAAATTATTATTTGTTGAATGGAAATCAAAAATATTTTCGAGATGACCCTACTTAACTATCTCTATTCGAAACTGTTTAAAACATTCCTAATCTTCATTCCATTCATGGAACTTATGCAGCATCAAAAACTCCATATTAAATATAGTTACGTTAGATCATTTTATGCCCAAAAGCTTCTTTAGACAACTTCACTATTATTGAATTCGAGTTGATATTCTGGAATGATAAATTCAAAGTGTGACAAAATATGTAACACACATTTTTTGTGTAAACCGTTTCTAAGATTAACTGGAATAATTGAGTTCAAAATTTGGTGGTACTCCATTGAAATTTGTGTGAAAATCAGTTTGTCACAGGTACATCGAGAAGCCATCACAAACAGACAATTTAATATTCTAGTTTCACCAAAAAATTCGAAGGATATCTTCATAATGGAAACGATAAAAACAAATTACCTGGGATTAATGAATTGAATATTTATTTAACTCGCAATCAATCTCAATTTCACTACGTAGGTAGTATTAGAATTCCACTAATGAGTGGAATTAGGGTTGATTGCTACAGGGTCAAGTCGTTAATCCAAATAGCTCAGTTTTGTACTCAGTCAGTAACTATCAGTTACTGAAGATGTAGGTACAGATCAAAATCACCGTTTTTCGTAATCGGAATTTTTCGAGGATGGTGTTTTGAACCGTTCATAAATGGGTTACACTTTCAGTTTATGAGGAGAAAAAATTTTGGGCCAATTATAAACGTTCAGTGTACATTGTAGATTTCTCGTTCACAATTCCTGAAACTTACACTTTGGGAGCTTCCTTTCCAGTCCCGAATTATAATTTTTTGTAAGGTAATAATTATGAAATGGAGAAACCTTTCTATGTACCTACATCTCGTTAAGAATGGATTAAGCTCTTAGATTCACACCAGCTTAAACGAAAGGAAGCCAAATATGTTGCATAAAACCACAACAATTTTGTGAGTAGGGAGCATTTCTAGTAAATAGACAGTCTTCCCAATTGATAGTTCGAATTAGGAAATTCAACTATAGTTTTTGACTAGAGCTTTTTATCCGGCTTAACGACCAGAGGAAATTCAAACATATTTCATTGCGTGATTATGCATATCGTGTGCTTTGAATGTGGCAATTTTGTGGAGAGGTGATTATTAAATTCTGATACATAATTACTTGCCTCATTCACAGTGTTCATTGTATTCGGTCTGACGCAGTAATTAGTTCAGGGATAATCAGTGTTTTATGAAAGGAAACTATTCTCAAACTCCTGATGATGCTCTGTTTCTGCATTCAAGACTGTATTTATTTTTTTGAGAATATCCACTATGATCAAATGTCAATCTAACAAGAGAAAGTTATGTTACTTGTATCAAATTAAACCAATGTATGCTTCCTATATTCTGTTCGTCAAATATAGAAACGAATGCATGGAGAATGAACTATACGTTGTACTCAACATTGAAACCACTTCTATTTCTGTTTTCATCCATGCCCTCACAGAACTAACCTGGATCAAGATTTAATACTTTCAACTCTCCAGACATTCCTCGTAGAGGAAAACTTAATATTTTATTATACTCGAGTGTTCTGTAGATTCCACCAATTTTCTGCCGCTTTTCATAGGAGATGAAGAAATGACAGATCAATCATTCACTCATTTTTTGCTGAAATTCGAAACCTAAACAGAAACAAAAGCTTTTTGGGGTAAGGAAATGGTTTTTTCAAAATTTCACAGATTTCATACAACCAAAAATTTGTCATCACGTGTAAAATTACAATATAAGCATTAATGAATGCAGTTCTTGAATAGAGATGCATTAGGTTGAATCTTTCAATAAAAACGATTCGTGGCAATAAACTTCATCGTCAAACCAGATCAAAAGGGTCCTTCTTACTCCCATCAACCTTGCACGAGGCAATCAGTTCCACTGTTTGATTTTCACCGCTTGACTAAGTTTTCATTTCAACCCACACTCCCTTATTAAATTTTTATGTTGACATATCATGCTAGCATGATGCGTATCGACAGATTTACTAACAACGTGAGCCACTTTTACCGAAAATTGAAAAGGATCTGACGTTGAATTATTCATATTTCTCCTTCTGCGTAAGCCATTATTTCTTGATAAAATGTCCCTGGAAGAACAAATGCCATTCATTCATTTCCGATACGATCTGAAAGAGATTTTCCAGATACATGGAAAAGTGAATTAACCTTTCCATTATATCTTCGGTAATTGAAATCTACGAGTATGTACCTACACGATTTGACAATTAATTCTGATAAGGGATGTATACAATAAATATTATCTACGATCGGAGGTTAATGATCGAATGATGGAAAATTTCTTTGTACCATATAAGTTCCAATAAGAGAGTTTTTGTTTGGATGCTTCAGTATTGATGTTGTGTTAAGTTAATGAAATTTTGTTTCTGTCATAATGGAATTCTTGTTGCAAAAATTATAAGATATTATGATATTTAAAAGAGATCCAACTATCTCATATTATTGAAAAAAAAATTAGTTCAGAACCAATATCTTCCATTTTCTAATGAAGTGTTTTATCTAATTCATGAGGCTGTAAATCTTATAGCTTTTAAACCATTGAGCAAAATTGACTCATCAATTCAATCTCCTCTCGCAACTTTATAAAATTCAAGTTTTCAATTTTTATCATTATTGGATCAGATTTTACTGCGTTTTCTCGATAGTAAAAGTGGAAGTTGAAAATATATAGTCTACAAATTGAGTCTAAAAATGAATATTTGATTAGTTAATCTGAATTTCAAGCTTGTTCACTCCAGTACCAGTACCTCTCGTTATTTTAGTATATCCCTAAGATCTCGTTGAAAGCTTCTACCAAATAGGTCTTCGATCAGTTCATTTATTTTCCATTCTTCTTCCTTCGTTTCCGTGTGAAATATTGTGACATTTTCTCACAGGTATAAAACAAAGTGTTCTTTAGAGCCTTCGAATATGCGGTCGAAAATTGAAGACTAACATTGTACAACGAAATAAAAAGATATTGTATCTATTAAATTGAAGTGGCGTGACACGAAGGGAAACAGTGTGTTTCAACGATGTGTTTTGTGCTCGAAGGTTTCAGGATTGGTTTCCCAGGTCAGTCGTTCAAATGTTATGGATATTGCTGTACATAATGGAATGGGGCACTCATACGATGGGTTTATGTATAAATTACGATTTGCACGTTGTTCAGGTTCAGTGCAAAATTTAACCACTAACCATGAGTGCTGTAATTTCCATCTCAGTTTTGAATTATATAGTGTAGATATGATAATGTATCCATGTGATATTTAGGTTCGAGTGAATGCTTCAGTAAATGAATTTCAAATATGAGAAAATAATCTAGAAATATTGGATGAAATAGAATTATCAATTATAAATTCTTACATTTAATTCAACCATATCTGGATGGAAACTTCTCCACATTATACTAGGAATTGACATTCGATTCACACAATGTGAATACTGTATTTGCATTATTTCGACATCATAGTCCAGCCAAATTTCAGATGTTGTTTGAAATTGTATTGAAATGTTGTGTAAAGAAAAGCTGCAGACAACATCTAACTTGACACTAGAGTGCGAGTCTTCAACTTAGAACTACTTCAGTAAATCAAAAACAGTTTTTTTGGTCGTGAATTTGCTTGTATAGGTCGATCAGTATTTTGAATTGCGCTCCCTTTGATGTAAAAATTTTTTATACAGCTTCCAAAATTCGAGGTATGGCCTTTTCTTAAGGCCGGTCCATACTATACTCGTGCTCGACCCTCCCGCTTGTCTAGTAGGCTGGTGTGGCTCGTCTGACTTGCGGCCATGTTCGATCTGTCATTTTCTGCATTATCTCGGTTGCTTATCAAGCTTTGACATAAGCTCTCGCATGAGTATTGCAGACCGGCCTTAACATTAAAATGAGCACAACTTTTTTTGATTTATTGAATCTATTCTAAGTCAGAGACTCGACTGTATATTTTTATTCGTAATTTTAAAGAATCCGATTTTGAAATGATAAGCTGGTTCATGGAAGCGTTTCCCTAAATTAAAACACTTTTTGTTGAATATAACGGGCAAAGATAATTCAAGACTGTTTCGCTTCACAGCGATGCGAAAAATGAATTATCGCTGTACAAAATGAAAGAAGGTAATAATAACCGGTCGAAAATTGAATACTCCTTTGTTTCGCTGAATAATTGTTACGTTGCTACTAATAAAATTGCGTGGAGAGTGAACTCAGAATTTTCGGTTGTTTTTGGGTATATCTCTGATTTATGTTACGATGAATATTTCTGTGGTTACTGTTTGCTGGCCTATAGGATGAGCGGATTGTTGAATAATTCTTCTTACCTTATCCATTCCAGACTTCGTAATCAACATGGCAAGTTGATTCAACTAGAAAACTCTGTTGGCCAAATCAATAATCTTAACTATTTTCGCCCAAAAATACTAAGGCGCAGTTGCAGGAATGTCCATTGATATTTAATGCCCCATTAAAATTGAAAAATGTTGAAGGAAATAATGAATCATTAAAATTTTAATGGAGCATTAAATTTTAACGGACTTTCTTTCAAATTGACGATAGTTTCATCCAATATCACTGAGAAATGGTGTGGTTATCTTGAAAATCTTGCAGCTTTCTAGTTTGTGGCGTCACTTATTCATCCTAATCATAAGTTTGTCCAGAGAGGTGCTCTGAGTGATGAATAGCTTAAAAATACAGCAGATTGAACTCCGTGTAGAATCCTTCTGAAAATCCCACTCTTACCTGTCCAAGTTTCACTGTAAAAAAATTCCACAAAACCAACGAACTTAGTTAAAGTTTAATCGGCAACAAAACTAATTCTATCAGGATCGTAGCGAATGTTAACGAAATAATTAAATGTTTCGAAGTTGAGACGTCCTGGTGAAATCGCATTAGCAGCAGGGGACGAAAGAAGTTTGATCAACTTGCTGTTACTGTTAGTTTTGGATAAGCGCGTTTTTTTTTCCGATTAGGGGTAAACACAAAAACTTGAAATTTCTTTTTATCCAGTATCGGTAACGAGTTGAGATGTTTCCAAGATTAACATTTATCCATGGCAATTGAAGTTTCCAGTTTTCATCACTCTGCTTGCATTTTCTTTCCCTGTGATAATTCCATTGAATTTAGCACTAGAAATAAGTTCTTCATTTGAGGATTATATATGTTAGATTTAATAAAACACGTGGTTGGTACCTTTTATTCACAAAGTAAGATGGCGGTCGGTTATCTAGCACGTGGAGGTGCTCTAACAAAGGGTCAGGTACAAAGCGTACCGTGCGACAAGGTAGTTCGAGTAATTGTCCCTTAGACCTATGCATAGAGAAAGCCGGTTACATTGGAGCACAGACTGCACAGAGCTTGGGTTCTATACTCTTATTCTTCCTTCGCAATTCATCGTCGGACATTATCATTATATTATATGGGGGGGTCAACTTAACATTTGCTAACATATATATTTTTTATTTTCTCAATATTTCGAACAATATTTCAAGAAAGCCGTTGAAAGGTTCACACAAGCCGTAAGAAAGAAGAATTAACTATTTTCATTTGAGTGGTCTGCTTGGTGTTCCCACGACGTAGAAAATCCGATGAAAAATGTGTTTTATGATTAGTTTTCCCAGATTAATTGAAACATAGGACAAATTGTTCTGTGCATCATGCTGAGGAAATGAATATTAACCCAGTTCTCGGATTGCTATTGTCTTCATTCGTCTGGGGAACGAGAGCGTCTTGAGTATTTCCACCATAAATTGGGTTAGGAAACGTTGGAGGGCTTATAAGCCAGATCTGCTCTCTAGCGAAATCGATAAATTGATTTTCGTTCTTCTAGTTGGCTGTCGTCAGCTCTTGTTTCGAAGAGTATATTATTTACTTCCTACGTGCCCCCATATTGGTGAACATCGAGGTATATATACGAGGATATATTGAAAAATTCCAAGCCTACTATAGAACCAAACAAAATTTCAATGTCAGAATATTTTATTACTCAACATATTCTCCTCTTAATTGGATGCATTTATTACAGCGAACCTGCAAGGTCTCTAGACCTTTCAAAAAAAAAAATTTTGCATGGCAACATGAGATTTATGTGCAGGGACGTTGTTCTGCAAAAACAAAACACCTTTGTATAGCTTTCCGCGTCTTTTCTCTTTAATTTTTTTCGTGTTGTTGCCATGGTAACGCAATATTTTTGTATGCTTGGAACTCGTCTAGGCTAACTAGATATCAATACATTCTCTTAATTATTTCAATTCCCCTTTGTTCTTGTCTTTTGTCACATAATTTTTATTTGAAACGATTCTACAAAATTTCTCTTTATAATTTTCATTCGATTAATGAACCCGCCTTCATTAATCGTCAAATAATTACAATAAACAGTTACGGGAAAGTCGATTAGTATTTAATGGTCCATTAAAATTTTAATCCTTTGTTGAACTGCGAAGCAAATGAGGGTTGAAATGTTGCCCAAATTCTTTTAAGTCCTTCGTATCAGCCAAATGTGTGTGGAGAGTTGTTTCTGGTGAATATAACCATAACGAAAATGCATCAAAAAAGAGAAAAAATACACGATAATTGCGAATATATGTTAACGTCTCAAAAAGTTAGAAGAAGACGAAGAGCGTTCACGAAGTTGTTTCAAAAATTTGTTTCCCTGAAAATAATCAACTGAAATATTCGTTTTTTTTCTCTCGTTGAACTTGTACTGTTCGTTGCAGCTTCGAAAAATCTAAAGAAATGTCTTAGGGCCATAAACTGAAAACTAAGGACATTCGCGCAAAATTTCGAGATTTATAATGTTTTTTTCAACGAATATCCACTCATTGCAGGCCGTTATAAGTTTAGTCTTCACCCAGTTAATTCATGGTGCAATTTAGCTCCACGTCTGAGGTAATAACATAGTAAAAACGACGAATTTTCTTTACGATCTTTCTGGAGGAAATTCAGCTGACAATTATATTAGGGTCGTATCAGAGCTCGTAATTCATCTTTTGTGATCCTTATAAGGTGGCAATGCTGACACTTTTCCAGGAAATGCTCAAAAAGATATAGGAGCTGGGTTGAAAGAATCATATGAAATTTTTTCAGTGGTACACTTTTCATCATTTGACAACAGTGCTCATCTCAGTTGCTGTTTATCGAAAATTTTCAAATGACGACTAATATAGAAGAACCTAGGATTTTAAAAAAAACTCATAAATGTAGGAACATCGGCATTGCGCTCAAACCAGGTCCAAGTTTGACCCTTATACTATAAAATCATCGGAGTTCATATGATATACTGTTGTAGCAAAATCGGAGATGATGCTGGCATTGGAGTATGTGGACCGAGACTCTTTACACCCCTGAGACATGGACCATCCACAAACAGACATAAACAGTAGTTGTCTCTCTTGAGCTCCAAAGTTTCTTGAGCAGACACATGACATCACAACGGACTGGCTAGACAAGCTGGGCCTCTGGATTCACACTGCCTTGATTCTCTGCTAACATGGGAATGCAAAAGATCAAAGTGGTTCTAAAGTTTTGAAAGCTCAGGATGTAACGACTCCGATACAAAAATAATAATATTTGGGCTTCTCCAGGTTCAGAGAAATTTCGGTCTAAATTTGTGTCTTACTGAGCCACTTGAATATTCAAGTGGTATCCTGTCGTGAAAGCATCAAACGATCCAGTTTCAATATTGATACAAACGTTTGTAATTTTCGATTGCTTTTCTTTACAGTTTGTTTTTTTGAAGTGTCATTAGGTACCAGGTACCCATTAGGGAATGTATTACCATTAGTCTCCTTTCGCCATGCTACCTTAAAAGGTCGCTCTGAAAATTTTAAGATATTATTCGAAGGTTTTCCAATACAGTTCAATTTCTCGAGTCAAGTAAGATCATAAAAACTCCCAATCGGAAGATGGTATCAGCTATACATCACTCCATCCAAATCCCCATGTTAAAACCATAAAATCTGGATATCGGAGATACCTCAGGGTATTATATCTCTCGAATAATTCGAACTCTGTTTCATTCGCTCGCACTCGATACAACCAACCTTCCTGCTATTATCGTTTATACGCTTGGATACGCCATATTATATATCTATACGGGAACAGAGAGGCTCGGTATGCAGCTCTCTTTCCTGGATTGAACTTCCGGTATCCGGATGTCTTCCAGACGCGAGGTTTTTCGTTAGGAAGAGATATACCTGGGTTACGTGTGCCGCTTAAAAGGTCGTTCTCGTGTACATGTATGAAATCCTTTTTATTTCTTTGGAGTTGAATACATTTGGTTTTCTGATGAGAGGGATTGAAATTTTGAAATTTGAGCACATATTATTGATTCTCTCATGCTTCAGATCCCTTCAAGGCTTATGGATAGGCAGATAGACAGAAGCTTTTAGTTCGTCTCGCCCTGTAGACCAAACGGCTTAGTGTATTCAAACATACAAGTTGTCAATAGACTCGTCATTCTGGGGATTATTATTTTTTGACAAAGTCCTCTTGCTATTATCAGAATACAGTATCTTCCTCGATTCCTCGATATTTTCTAATGAATAACCACTGCTATATCTATGGGAGATGATTCCCCAACATAAGAGTTTTGTAAAACCTAACCTAATATAACCTGACCAAACCAGTTTGAAACCTTACTCTTGAGCATCGTTATGGTAATCCTCGTATCGGATAATTCGTGGATCTTCCTTAACGAAATATAAATGACCTTCCATCTCGCTATTTTTTTTTGTCTACATAAATCTCTGTCACTTGATGATTTTATGAAAGATCCTTAAGTATTGAATTCTTACGTAAAGTAGTTGCAAAGAAATCTTTTATCATCACGTGATAGAAAGACGTATGTATTCCATTTCATATTCATTATTTCAGCAGTCACATTTCTCATTAACTTCTCTTCCAAAAAATGTTCAATTAATTCGATTCATTCAACTCTGGCAACATGCACTCTAACTAATTATCTCACATTATACCCGAATATCACCCTTCTCTCTCTGTCACACTTCGTCAGATATAACGACGCACAGGAACGGTACAAAGTAGGCATAAGATTGTTAAGCTTATTCCATGGCCTTCACCGATTCGTTAAAGAAAGCTCACAGAGCAAGGACTAATCATAAAATGGGGGAAATTACTGGAAATTTATACAAAATGAAGGTCCCCTGAAATGGTTAGCTTTGTTGTAGAGTGTGTGGTTATCCTATCTCTGTTTTGTTGGTTTTAAGCCTGTTGTGTATTTGAGATAACGCAGGTTTGAGCTCGAAAAACCCAGAGGAAGAACAGCGACAGATGTCGATCTTATGATTCAGACAGTTCAACTCACGTCCACAGTCATAAACTGATCTCTAAAAATATTATAATGAATGTAATATTATATTCGTCAATACATACATGAAAGGCTCCCAAGCTACAAGATGTAACTATACCATCTGATAGTACTCCATTGAAGTATTATACGAGGTGTGTAACAAACAATGCAAAAAATTCAGATAGTCGGTACAAGGTATATCGAATAAGTTGCATCTCGAGTTGCATTGTATCAGAAATCATTTTTTTTAATAAATGTACTCTCAAGATCTTTAAAAATGTGGTGGCATCTATCAGTCCTTCGAATCTCTCAATGAACAATGGTTACAAGAAGATAATGGATCCCAATCTGACATTTCAACACGATGAATGCTTGAATTATTTGAAATAACAACTGTTCCGCTTGGATAGAACAACTGCGATAAAGGCGTCAAGACCTGACGTTCAAAGGAGATCAAACGGTGCTCTTCTGTTCTTGCAACGTGTTCATTCCAATCCACGTACATCGGATAAAATCACAGCTGAATAACAAACATCGACAGATCTCAGAAGTTGCCGGATTAAATTCAGGAAGTACAAGTTAGAAGTGGCGATTCGTCTATAGCAGATCAGTGTATCTGTGCCCGAGCTCCACACTCAAAAGATACGTATACGTTCACGGGAAATAAATGATCTTTCCTAGATTGCCATGCTACGTGTCTCACGCCGAGGGCGTTATGTGAAACTGGATGTTGCTATGAATTCAGGAATCATCCTTTCAGAAAGAGAAATGGCCTGAGTTTCTTATTGTATCAATCGGTTGAATTGTTATGTTCCTGGATAAGATTCTAGTTCCGTGTTCGAAACATTAATCCTCTTCTCGATGTGAGAATCATAAGTGCGAGAATGAAGCGTGAATTCTGTATGAGACCGGATTCCAATTTGTTTTTGAGAAAGTCACAATAAAGATCAGAGGAAATGAACCCTTTATCGTATTGATATCTAATGGTAAAATGTATGTTCAGCAGTTTCATTTGTGCTCCGGCACCATCGGCAGCAAGTAAACATAAATGTTTCTTAAACAGGTCGCCAGTTTGAGTACCGGTCACCCGACTCATTTGTTTCTCCTCGAGGGACTATTTCATTTCTGGTTCAAAAGAAGTTCTCCTAATGGAAATATTCGATTGCCCGAAATTGTTAACCCATCCAACATTTTTCTATTTCTCTTTATACTCTTTTTGATTTTTTTGTTCTAATTATATCTTGAAATTTTTCTTTCAAATTCCATTTCGAGAAAACAAATAATGAGATTCAAAGAAAATGAAGAGAGTCAATCAAATCACTTTCAGATGACCCAGGGCCACAAAATCAATCCTATAGTTGCATCATCTTTTTTTATATACACTTCATTTCGAACTCTTTTCTCTTGTCTTTTTCTTGTCTTATTTCAATTTCTGATTATTCTACTTCTTCAAGATAAATTTTCTACATTCTCAACTCAAATTTCATTCTGTAATAGTATTCATGATTTTTTCGCTATATTTTTATTTAGGCATCTAAATCTCTTGAATTTACCTGAGCATCGGAAATTTCTTCAATTTTCACTCTTAATATATTGTGAAATCAATACAGGATACCTACAGACGTTACTATCTAAAATTGATTTCTATACCGATGGCTGTTTTGTATTCGAATTAATTCCCATTTTTTTTATATGAAGGCGTCAATGGCATCATCCTTTTCAAGATTCATATGTTTCTGCCATGAACGTTTCTTAAGCTCCCCTAGACTGTATGTTGACCGCTAAATGCGGATCCTGCAAATTTATAATATGGAGAAAACGGACACATGCTGCCATCTTCACTTTGAGGGTTAAGAAGGAGAATTGAGTTGGATTTCTTGCCTGCCAGGTGGCGCTGGGGTGCAGTGATACTTATATCGGCATATAATAATGCTTCCTAAATTCGTTTCCGTCGAAGAGGTAGTTGTATTGCTCTGATGAGGTCAAATAAGACTGAAGTTATGGTCAGCATCTACTCTTCCTCGATGGAATAGTTTTTTATGGTTATTCTTTCTGGAATTTTGTTCCTAGGTGTACTTCACCGGTGATTCACATTGATTAATTAGCATGATTTTTGTATATGTCATTATGTATGATATGTATAATTTAAACATATTGCAGATTTGAAAAATAGCAGCTTTTTCATCTACTTTATTTTAAATCAGGATAGAGAAGATTTTTTAGTATACATTAGAAATTTCTGAGCTATTCAGCCGTGGTCTTTCAACCAATCCACCTGACGTTTCTTCCGCAACTACTAAGTAACTTTAATCTAATATCTTGAATGTTTTTTAGCGCTTCATGTTTAACCGAAATATTTTCTTGACAATAAGAATAAGAACGACGTATACAGCTTCATTCCAAGCAATTTTTTTCAGGATTCCTTCTTGTAAATGAAAGTTTTTAAAAAACTCAGGCCGAAGGTGAATTTTACTGCGACATAGGTGACAAAAAACGTGACATAACAAAATCTCAACGAAGGATATCCTCTCCATTAGTCCGAACGCTAAACTCTCAGCCACGCGAAATTTGAGCTGATCGGCAAAGGACGAGTGGTTTTCGTAACAAGTGGTTTTCGAGTAATATTCTTAGAGGGTCAAGAGTGTTCAATAAGCCTGATCTTCTCGCGTCACGTGCTCACCTTTGTGAAGAAGCGGCCGGATCGATAGACATTGTGGCTTATTTCGCGATCCTACGGGCTGAAGCTCTCCAGAGATCTGCCATCTACGCGTCTTTGTGGGGGAAAATGCGAAACTATTAATCTGCAAATACCCAGCGACGTCCTAGAATGGATCCTGAGTTTCTCTCTATTGGATTTGGAGTCGGCAATATCCGTTTATTTGTGGAGTTTCTCGAGGGCTAATAGATGATGTGCAACCTCCCGAGGGACAGAGTTTTCGAAGCTGTAGCTGTTTTGTGGTTGCTCGCCTTGATGTAGGTGGTGGGGACTGGCAGCTTAAGGTTCACATTTTTGTGTGCGGGAAGTATTGGGAAGATGAAACACAAATACGAAATAGCTATTGTTCCATACTCCCGCAGACACTTCCCCTGTTCCTTATGTGCTCTTATACAGTTTGTGGATATAATAATGTACTTACTAACCGTCCAACAGTTTGTTCGAATGGAACCTTGTTTCCAATACTTGTTTTTCAGCTTTAGAGCCTCTTGCTACTGAGCCTAATTCACTCTAGTGTCTTTGAAGTTGCTTCAATGGCGGAGAGCGATAAAGGCTTAAAACTGTCCAACAAAAGAGTTTCTTGATGTAGCTCCATACGAGTATATATCATCCATATCCTCAATTCAATTTTATGTATATACAATTTTCAGAATAACATACTACCTACCTACGTTGTTTAAACCCCTTCGAAACAACAAGAATTGAGTACAGAGACTAACGTCCACTATAATTCTTGTGATGCCCTGAAACCTAGACAAATTAGCCGGTGCTGGTAGATTATGGAATGAGCCAAGAGGTTAAACTCTCCAGTGAATTATTTTCGCGGTGTTTCCACAGAGTTCCGACTGTTTATCAGCCCTTGGAGCTGGGAGAAACACTTTAGTTTTTATGCATGTATTTCAGCTGCAAATAGAGAGATTGGATTTGGAATGAACCGTAATAACCGGATGAAACTCTCGGTCAAAATATAGGAAGATTATACGATTCTGAAAACGCTGGATGAAAATACTTTCAGATTTATAGGTGGATAGATTTGCATACGTGAACTGGTGGTCCTTATTTTCGATTAAATCAATTTTCTGTCTCAATTTAACCGACCTCATTCATACCTCGTCGACTTATAACCTCCTGCCTGCCTATTAAGGTGAATGAGAAATGCTGCAATCTTCATCTATCTCTAGTACTGAAAACCGACTACATTTCGGCATGTGTTTGCCACATTTGACAATGAGATGGCGCTGAAAACGTACTGTCAATACAGAAGAACTGTTTGATGACAGTTTTCTGTTTCAAATTCGAATCATATTCCTTGTATTGGATCTCAATATCGAGTTTGTGGAGAACATAGAAAGAACATCCTGAGTCACAAAACAAAAGTATGGTTTTGTTTTGTGATCAGGATGATAGTTTTCATCTGAACATTGTTTGTTATCCAGTCGGTGTAGTTTCTTCTTTATGTTTTTTATGATTCCTTTAGCATATGATCTCTTTTTGGCGCAATATACAAATTAATTAATGAATGAACAAAAGACTCACTGCAGGTTTTATAAAACTTTAACTGCCTAATAAACAATTTGAATGGACGTATGAAGGTCATAATTTCGCCTAAATAGGCCCTTCATTCAAGGGATGCTTACTACATAAAACAATTCACGTGAATGAACAGTTCTAAATTGACTTAAAGTAAAATGTTCACTCTTATCAGTAGAGTTTGTCTTCACGCCCTGTTGTGTCATTGTCTTTAAACCCTGAAAATTTAATTCACACATAAAAAACAATGAATGACCGAGTCATTCTAGTCTACTAGTTTTAATACTACATTTCCATTTTCCTTAATAAAGTAAAAACCTTAATTACAGGAAATCCATTTCATTTGATCCATAGTTCTTCACAATGCAATGATTTTCGAACGATATTTCATATTCAAATCAGAGAAAAAAATCGATACTAGAAGGAGCTATATGAACAAAACGCAGCGGTGGCTTTTTCTCTTATATTAAAGCTAATGAATCAAGAATAACGGAAAAAATATAATCTGACAGTTTCAGCAAGCCGAAACAATAAAAATGGACCATAAAGATCACAAAAATCGTTTTTTTTTATTTATCTCCTCTCCTGGGCTTTAAATTGTTTTCGCATTCATTATAAAAATTGTTTGGCATAACATTTTCTACAAATTTTGTCCGAAGCAATTTTTTCTACGTTCGAACGTTTTTCAGATATATGGCGATGAATGTACATTAGACTGTGCTTATACATTGACCTTGGCCTTTCGCATGTGTGGCTAAGCTCCTGGTCTTTATCGCTCTTTAACTCGAAAACGGTTAAGAGTATGTAAAAATGCTCCAGACAAAAGTTGTATTGAATTTTATTAAATACAACTTTAAGGATGAATATAGAAACGATTAGAGCTACAAGAACGGAGATTATCTAAAAAAATGCCTTTTTATCATCTTCAAAGTGCCAGATTAAGAAAACCTCCCTTGATTAGTGTGAGATTAATGGGTCAACTTGTCTGCAACATCGAGATTAACAAGTAATCGTTTTCGAGATAAATGGCGATGAATGTACATTAGACTGGGTTTCTATATTGACCTTAGCCTTTCGCATGTGTGGCTAAGCTCCTCGCCCTTATCGCCCTTTAACTAATAAATGATTGAGAGTAGGTAAAATTGCTTCAGACAAAATTTT
Organism: Coccinella septempunctata; assembly: GCF_907165205.1. Lineage (NCBI taxonomy): Eukaryota > Metazoa > Arthropoda > Insecta > Coleoptera > Coccinellidae > Coccinella > Coccinella septempunctata. The sequence continues at coordinate 24,336,685 of NC_058196.1, forward strand.
TATAAAATTTTGAGGAAGATATTCAGAAAAAATGCCTTGTTATCATCTTCAAACTGTAAGATTGAGAACCGCCCCCTGATTAGTGTCAGATTAATAAGTCAACATGTCTGCAACACCTGGATTAACCATCTGTATCAAAACCGACACGCTCGAGTATGTACAAGTAACGATTTTGCATTTTCAAAGGACCGCTATGAACTTGCATCATATCCGAATTGTCAGTCCCTTGAATATTAGCTTCCTTTTGTTCCAATTAACATATATTCTAAAAATCTGACACGCTCGCCATTTTTTCACCATTTTCAACTCTCCAGTACGGCCAGCCCCACCACGCAAACTGTCAGATTAACATGAATTTATCATCAGAGACAAGTAGGACATAATATGCAGTAACTTAATCTGATACGCTCGAGTATGTACACCTGACGATTTTTTTACATCTTTGAAATTTTGCAGAAGCTTTCCCCACCAATAAAAGTGCAGATATCATAAAACCTCATTTTTTTCTACTATCTAATCTTCAAAATTCACTATATAGGTCTCCAAGACGCTCGAGTGAATCATCGTTGGAGTTCAGCATCCTCGGCACCCCAACTACAATGGCCATCTGAAATCTTGAAAAAAATTATATATTTCTGCAAATGGCCCTCAGATGGATATTTTAACTAGCCTAAGGTTCTTAAGAACACATTCGAAACACAGATGGCGCTGACTTCGTCACACTTTTGATTCCTTTTTTCTTCCAAAAACCATTGGTATACTCACAAGAATTGCTAGTTAGAGACATCAAAGAGCCATCATATCCAACCTTGAAGAAAAATGTTTTCAATAACATTACGATCACGCACTCAAGGCCAAATGGTTTATTCAAGTCTTAAGAATCCCCTCTAAATCAACAATGCACAATCCCCGCGATACAGAAAGCTGAAAGACAAGAAAGCGTTAACCAATTTCCTCTCCATTCAACTCTTCCCCCGATAGAACGTGATGTGCGAAGTATCCCAGGACTTTGGGGTTGTTTTAATATACACCCTAAACTTATCGACTGCCTAGCCATCCCCGCGACTCCCTTCCGTCGGATCGCCAGGCCAAGGACGCCACCCGTCCTCAGACGGATCGAGTTCCTCCCAGAAGTCAGCAGGAAGGATATTCCACAACGCCCGAAACACGATCTCTACCCGTTTCCGGAGTTTGTTCGGCTCTATCAATTTTCTTCCTGCATCCGAAAAACAAATAGACGTTTCGTTTAGCGTCTAAATATAATTGGAAACTGTCGTACTCATTAGCACTTTAATGAATTTCGGACTGGGAGACTCGAGATCTGTCGACATCTGGCAGTCGTGACGGTGGGAAATTGCGCGGAAGATTGGGTCGGCAACGAAAGTGAATTTTCTTGTTTATCACTCCGGTTCACAGGTCCCTACGAGGATTTATTAAGGGGTTCTTTTATTCGACGCGACTGGAAGGAAGTGGGCGTATGGAAGATGTGTTGGTTTATGCAAATATGTGCATGCAGCTTAAGTTACAAAGAATCCTCAAGCTTTTCATAGAAATATTTGTAAGATGGAACAATTCACTTCCTCTAATTCAGTAGGCTAAACTGCTTATTGCAGACAACATGCGTGTAAGAATTGAGGAGTTGGAGCACGTTCGAATTCACGGTAACACTGATGCCAGCGTACTGAATAATTCTTTTGATACAGGGCATTACAGTTTTTAACAGCAAACAGTAATTATAGCATGTTTATGAGATACAGTTTAAGCAGAGGTTAGCGTAAACGGGGTACCATACAATTTGGTGTATTATACAAGAGCTTAGGGAAAAACCTCAGTTCCGCTACACCCCCCGTGAGTGTAGTGAATTGTAAGAAATGCAGACAGCATGCGTGTAAGAATTGAGGAGTTGGAGCACGTTCGAGTTCACGGTAAAATTGATGCCAGCGTACTGAATAATTCTTTTGATACAGGGCATTACAGTTTTTAACAGCAAACAGTAATTATAGCATGTGTATGAGATACAGTTTAAGCAGAGGTTAGCGTAAACGGGGTACCATAAAATTTGGTGTATTATACAAGAGCTTAGGGAAAAACCTCAGTTCCGCTACACTCCCCATGAGGGTAGTGAATTGTAAGAAATGAAATTCTTACAATTTTTCTCCAAGATACCAGAAACTTTTATCTGAAATAAAGAGAAAACAAAAGCAGAAAACCATAAAATAATAAAATTATCAGATATCAGATTGACCTAAAATTGACAACCCAATTCGAAAAAGGATTCGGAAACTGCATGTATAGCCCTGAAACCACCCTGAAATTTATAAATCGGACAATGATTAACCAGATGATATATGGTTTCTTCATGTTTCCCGTATTCACAACTAGGGCTTTCAACTGAATTCCACCTGCAAAGCATACTATTGCAACGTCCGTGACCTGTCCTCATACGATTCAGAATACACACCATATTTTCCTGGGAAGATCAAATCCAGGAATTCAATTCGAGGGATCAGTAACTAATTCTTTGTTGAAAATAGTGCATGTATTCCATTGAGACTGCCGAAGGTTCTTGTCCCTTATATTCGAATTAAGAAAAGAGTTGGACCATAAAGGTTTACGCGACTTCAGTCTTGAAATTTATTCCAGGAGTTCATAACCGCAGTTTGTCTATGAATAAGAGGCGGTACAATGTTTGAGAGAACTGGTAATCATTGCATAGGTGAAGATCTAATAAGACCAGTTATAGTTTTCATGGAGAGATTCAGCTGTTCATCAATTTTTTGCACATGAGCACTATTAACCCAAACGGGGCAACCATATATTCAGCAATCGAAAAAACCAAAGCTAGGCCTACCCTTCGAAAAGTAGTTGCATCAACACCCATAAAGTACCAGCTAGTTTATGCAGTATACCATTCCTAATTTTCAACTTCAGACGCAAATTTTTCAAATGGGCTTTGAAATTTAGCTAGGAATCTAGCTTAACTCCTAGATATTTAGGATTGAAGTTATATTGCATAAAACAAATTCCGAAAAATACACCGAGTTTTCTCTTTTTCTGATGATTATTCAAATGGAAGCACGAAACCTTGGTTTTATTTGGGTTAGGACGCAAACGCCACCCGAAAAAGTAATTCCTCAAAATTTCCAAAGTCTTAGATAGATTATTCTCTATGCATCTAAAATCAGAATGACGGAATGCGAGGGCAATAACAACAGCGTATATAAATATCTGAGAAGAAGAAGTAGTAGGGATATCACACAGATATAAATTGAAAGGTAGAGGTGCTGAAACTGAAACTGAATGGGAACCAGTTACAGAATTTATGAAGAGAAAGGCGGAAAGGATATTCGACAAAGCCAAACAACATCCAAATGAGGAACTACGAAGATTAGTCGACTACGATCCAACGGAAGAAGCTAAAAGGTCAAGAACCTACCACCGAAGACCGAGAGATCAGTTAAGGATTTAAATGTAACCAGAGAAGAGCTTAACCTATAAAAGCTATAGGCAGCATACAACTATCAACACGACTATGATCTTGTGAGAGTCCAGAAATCATAAGAGTCAACTGGTTAATAGGCAAAATGCCCGGAACCTATGAAGAAGCAGTTAAGGGTTTTTAGTGGGTCTCGAGCTCAGAGAGTGAGAATCCCCACACTGTTCCCCCTCAGGAGAGGGTGTGTTCGTCTATTTTGCAGATTTTCCCTCTGCTACACCAAAAAAAACAAAGCTGAAGCTGAGCCTTGTGGAACACTGTTTTTCAAAGATTTGAAATCACTACTGTTATCATTAACAAAAACACGAAACCTTCCTCATCTGACAGCATGTTTCTAGTAAGCGAACCATCTCGATAAAACTCAGAAGCTACTACTAATATTTTTAGATTGATATGCATCTGAATTAATTCTCATCATTTTATTTTGTTTCTTCATTATTATTCCCAAAGTCAATATTTCTCAATTATAAAAAAAAGTCGGTGCTTTCTCACGACGTATACACAGAAGTACCTTAACCACTACGATGCTCGTGAAAGCGGAGTTTTAGCACTCAAGAATATCTTTCTCTCCAGCCTCTCGTCTAGACCTCAAAACTAATGGATATATTTCACAAGTTAGTAACATATTGATATCGTGGATCTTCCTGAGAGTAGTATCATTGGATCTGATCCCATGCTGATAGTGAACCTCATCTATATTGAATCGCCTATCAGCATTCTGTCGCAAATTTCATCTGCACTAACTGCAAAACTTGCTGCGAATTTCGCAATCCAGAACTAGGGAAACTGCAGGCAGATGTAGCTGACTTCATCATTTATCCAGGAACGTTGTTGAACTTGAAACGCAATGCGAATTTTTTTAAGATCGTAGATATTATTATAATAGCTTGTTACCCCCTTCCACAAGCAAAGGTGGGATATGAATCTATGAATTAGTAGTTTATTATCCATAGAGTTATTGCTTTTGGAAAATTCGTCAATCTTTGGGGTAAGTGAGCACTCTTATAGGTTATAATGAAGATTGACTACTGCTTCGCACTCGTACAATGACACTAGCACTTTGGAAACTTTATCATATTCTTCGACCCTGATTTCGTTCAAGAGGAACAATCATCCCGTTACGTGTTTCACAGAAAACTGTGACACATTTCAACTTCCTCGACTATTTCCATAGTAAATTCGTCGATTTTTGTCATCTGATTGATACATGCCTTGCCTGTTGAGCAGCGTGATATTCTATTTGTGTGAACTAAAAAACAAACAGAAAAGGACGTAACCTACTTCTGGATCTGTTTAAGGGTCTTTTCTTCGCAGAATCTATCCTAATTTTCCTCGCATGATTGGAGGATATTGGATATTATGCCACAATATAGCACTGATTTCGTTACGGGTCCCTTACAGCGGAATTATAAACCCTTCAAAAGGTCGGACGGTCCAGCACTTGAAAATCGGAATTCGATGAGGGCGGCTTAATTGAAGTGGAGATCAAAGCTTGCCGGTGGCTGCGCCCATGGTGTTTCGGCTATGCAGAAGGCATCCATTCGGTAAGTTAATCTATGGAATGACGCCGTACGTGGCTAGACGCGATACAGACGATTATCGTCGAATCATATTTGCCCCCTTGTGATTTAAACCCCGATGCCGTCATTTGTCGGGGAAATCGGTTTGGGTTATGCAGTTTTTGCACAGTGACTGCTGCATTTAAAGTGCAGCTTGCTGTACAGTTCCTGCACAATGACCGCTGCATTTAAAGTGCAGCTTGCTGTGCAGTTCTTGCACAATGACTGCTGCATTCGAAGTGCAGCTTGATGTACAGTTCTTGTACAGTGACTGCTGCATTTGAAGTGAAGCTTGATGTACAGTTTTTGCACAGTGGCTGTTGCATTTAAAGTTCAGCTTGCTGTACAGTTTTTGCACAGTGACTGCTGCATTCGAAGTGTAGCTTGCTGTACAGTGTTTGCAATACCATCGCTGTATTCGAAGTGCAACGGTGTGCTGTGGCTGTATGTCAAATGCAGTTTGTACTGTTCAGTTCAGCGGACAGATACGGTCCGTTTTGGTACAGTTACGCCATTTGCAGTTACTGCATTCAAATGCAGCAACGCTGTAGAGTTTTTGTACAGTGGCTGAATTTCAGTATATGCTGGGTTATGAGAACGGAATTTCTCGTTTGAGTATCTGGGTCCCAAAGATTGGTGATTTTCGAAATTTTTCAGAGGAGGCAGAATTCCACTGTGTTTATGATAAAAGGGTTGTGTAGGTTATTCTGGCTATCTCCGTTTCAACTGTGAGCTTCATAATCTCCTTCTGCAGAAATAAAATCGGAAGGCATTGATTGTACAGGATTAATTTCACAACCACAACATACAGCCAACATTCACTCAAGTCTCCTTCTTACCCTTTTCAAAGATTATCAAATAGATACTCTTCGAGATCAATCTGGAGTTAACAAAATAAAACAAAGAAGATGGACGAATCGATGGGTAAATAAATCAAACTACGGTTCGATCCTAAATCCCTAGACATCTATTGTGAGTTCACAAAGATGTTATATGAATTTTAGAGCTAACAAATCCATTCCGTACAACGAGTTTAAACTTGTCAACTTTCTCATTCAACTTTCCTTAATCGAAATAAATGCGGGTAGAAGATGGATCGCTTTAGTTCTGATCTCGAAGCAGCCATTCCCCGGATTTGCTTGAGAAGTTCACCGCAGTTCATACTTTTGAGTGAATTACGTTGTACGAGGATTTTAGTAAGTTGCCATATAGTTACGGTGATGAGAGAAAAAGAAGTCCAAATGCGTTGGTTAACACGGTCTGCGTGACTGATTAGAGACAGCTCAGTGGTCTCCGCAGCCATTAAGTAGAGGTATGTGGCTAAAAATACTGTGAAGACGATTAAGGATACAATTTTCGAAAATGTGAAATGGAGTAGCGAATTGTAAAATCCACAGATCTTATGGTGGAATCATACAGGGGTTCCTGAGGACTACACAGGGAGTTTTCATAATGAGCTGTGCCACCCCTGAAAAAACAAAATCTGTTGTTTGCGGATCTTTGAAACAGAGTTGAATTCAGCCAAAAACAAACAAAAATGTATTTCCTTCGACCTCAAGAATCTACTGTTAAAATATTTGTACGAGTCAAAGACTCACCCTGTATAGGGCATAAGAGACGAGAGTAGAAGGCGATTACGTCATAACCATCCGCCAATTAGATCGTTTCCTTCTTAGGTCTTAGTTCTTGGGTACCCACCCTCGAAACTATATTCACAGGCTTAAATGTTTCGTTAAAATTCATACCGCATTTCACACATGAGCCATGATGTGGTCTGGAAATTGATAGGTTTCCCAAGTTATAGTTGGCGGTGGAGCGGTTCAACGTTGCGCATTCAGTTACCCCCAAATAGTTTCAAACGTGGGACTAATACGTCAAAACGTTGACGTTTATGTGTCATTCTGCCTTGCATGAATGCTCAAGCTTCATCAATCATACCCAGATGGCATTTATGAATGATAAATCAGTGTGAATTGAATATGAAGTGACTAGACGCCCAATACACAACTATTACATGCCGAATATTGCTGCTCACAGGGCGACTGGATTATTAAGTATCGATTATGAGGAACCCGTACAAATTGGTCAATATTTGAACTTCGAATTGAAAAAGCAGATTGTATTTTCACCTCAGCCTATACGTGCTACGAGAATATATTGATATCTAGTGAGCCTAGACCAGTTCTATGCATACAAAAAAATATTGCGTTACCATAGCAACGAACAATAACTCATTAGAAGTATCAGTGTGAAGTTTGAGGTCAAAAAAGTACACAAGAGTTACGAAATAAATTATAAGAAGAAGATGTCCACCGAAATTGTGGAAATCGAAAAATTTGAGTATCGAGCCATCATCAAGTACCTGTATTCAAAAGGGTTAAGAGGTTAGCAGATTTACCAAGATATGCTTAATAACCTTGGTGATGTCCTTCGTATGTGACCGTGAAAAATTGGACTGCAAGCTTCAAAAGAGATAAATTTTCCATTGAAGAGATGATGACCGATCGGGAAGGCCAGTTTCTGTGTCAGTCCCCGAAAATATCGATGCAGTTTATGACATGATTTCATCAGACCGTCTAATTGGGCTAAAACGGATATCTGAAGCACTGAATATTTCATACGAACGCGTTCATTATATGGTTCACGTCAATTTGGACATGAGCAAAAGTGCTGCAAAATGGATCATCAAATGTTTGAATGTTGACCAAAAGCGTGCAAGGGTAGAAGCATCGCGTTCGATCTGTTCTCGATTTGGAATCGATGTAGACTTCTTAAACCTAATTGTTACTATGAATGAGACTTGAGTAGGTACGTTTCTACGATCCAGAAACAAAGCAACAATCTATGGAATGGCGCACTCTGGTTCTCCAAGACCTAAGAAGTTTCGTGTCCAAAAATCTGCTGGAAAAGTTCTTGCTTCAGATTTTTGGGATTGCCATGGAGTAATCATCATTGATTTTTTGGATAAGGTTAGTACAATAACCGGAGATCATTATTCGACATTACTGAACACTCTACGGGAAAAAAAATTAAAGACAAAAGAAGCGGAAATCTATCCAAAGGTGTCTGTTTTTGCAGGACAACGCCCCTGCACACAAATCTCATGTTGCCATGCATGAAATTCGTGATTTAGGGTTTGAATTACTAGAACACCTCCCCGTAGTCACCATATTTGGCTCTATCCGAATATCACCTCTTTCCTCAACTGAAAAAAAGTTTAAAAGGACGTAAATTTTCTTCCAACGAGGAGGTAATGAAAGCTGTGGAGGTCTGGTGTGCAGATCAAGAAGAAACATTTTTTTTGAAAGGTCTAGAGACGTTGCAGGTTTGCTGTAATAAATGTATCCAATTAAGAGGAGAATATGTTGGGTAATAAAATATTTTGACATTGAAATTTTTCAATATATCCTCGTATATTTTAAGCGTGGGGTGAGTTATCAGAGATTCGAATCTTGCAGATTTAAATTTTCTAAGGTGTCTCTAATAGCAGGTTTTGATTAACGTAAAGGAGCTATTTGCTTGTCTGCCTATATCCACACAGTGAAAAACCATTCACAAATCCAACGCCCGGAGGCAAGTCGTTAGAACGGGGTATTTGCCTAAATTTCAAAATATATGTTATTGAAATCTTTACATCTCAAATATATCGAAATATATTTTTTTCGAATTTTAACATATTGCATTTTGTCTGTATTCACTTTCGAGAATTCTGATTTCAGAAGTGCTCTCTTATGAACATTCTACGTCATTTTCACAATCCGGCAACGCTCTTCGAGTCAATAATGGTCATCAAAGTTTTTTAATCAACATAGACGTAATGAATATCAAGTTTTGTGATCACATTTGACAAGAAAAACACACAATGACACAAAATGTCATCGATTTTAAGAAGGTATAGACACAGATTCCAGAAACAATTTTATGCTTTCTGTGGATATTTTCTTGATCGGTTCCACTGTTGTCGAATTAACAAAAATTACCAGACTTTAGTAAAGGCATTCTACGTCACAAGCTTTCACATATTCGAATGTTTACTAAGTTTCGAAGGGTGTATTTCTGAAATTTCTGAATTTTGAAGCGAATCTTTCAGGTGTTGGATAACTAATGGAAAAGGGTTTCCATAAATAATTTTAAATTCGATTTTGGAGTTTTAGGAAACTTGCCCACTCTCGCGAAAGCCTTGCATAAGCAAGTTTTCGTGGAAAAAAACGAAAACTGACGCTGTCCGGCACTAAAACCAAGGCCACCTAAACAGAACATTCCTCTGCAGGAAGTAATGAACCATCAATTAGCCCGAAACGGAACCCCTACCTTTTTGCCGAGCGGCACTACTCTTTTGAACTCTCGAATGAATAGGTGAACACGTGAGCTGCCCCTTCCACAATATCTTCGCCTCTTTGTCTGACGCATAGGTGCCGGTTAACCGGTCGAATTCCAATGGGGTTGGAGAGTGTGAGCTCTCGAATTTTGTATCTGCGCCACGACCCTTCGAAAGTCCCCGAGGCGTAAGAGCCTTGATAACGATATGTGATTTCGTATCGAAGAAATATAGGCCCAGAAGAGGCAGATGGTAGGTTTGGGACGTTCTCAAAGAGCTGTCGGATGCAGATTTTATTTTCGATGGTTGGCTTTGTGAATGCTCTTTTCGTCGACGAACAACAGGATGGAAGGGCCTGGAAGAACGACAAGGGACGGTCTCGGTTGGAAGAATGTGAAAGGAAACTTTATTCAGGATTTCCGTTTGACCCGAAGAGCCGAATTTTTGGTGGCTCCTAACTGTTGCTGCCTTTTCTTCGTGCACGAACATTTCATGTTACACCATTGTGATTTACTAGAATAGAAAGCCTTAGAGATCTCTCCGAATACAGAGTTTATATCGTTCAATTGTTCACAGTTTCAGAAGAAATTTGAACAATATTGCTAAACAATAAAAAACGTGATATTGTGGATATTTCTTGTGACCGGCTGTTGTGGAACAGATCAAATAGGCCAGAAACCTTTACATCGGCTGCATAAATTAGTTCGGTCCGTTTTTTAAGCTCAAAAAGGCATTTAGTCCAGAACAAACTGAAAATTTTAATTATACAGAACTAATGACTATTACTTTTTTCTACCTATCAGAGAATTTTTGAACTCCATATCGAAAAAAGCCTGGGTTTTGAGGCATTCCTTGTTGGAAGTCAAGTCAAGATTTGAAACATCTTGCTGCATCCTCATGGGAAGATAGGTTGTCCGGAGAAAGGCTTGTCTTCAACTCTCAAATTACCATTCTTGAAAGGTCGAAAGCGTTCCCTACATGATTTATCAGTTGGGGCATTGTACCGCAAACTAGAACAAGCATTCGATGCATGTCAGCTGCACTTCTCACCCAATTGAAGCAGAAAACTTCCACAAATACTGTTTAGGTAATACATAATCCAGCATATTCAACACAGTAAAAGAAGATTTTGCATAGCATTCACCTACCACTATGAGGTATTGATAACTGTCGAAGCCTTTTCTCCGAAACGCACAGAACCAATTTGTTCTCCTAATATACAGAGTGTATTTGAAGATGAGACTTTTTTCAGCAGAAGGTAGAACTGGTCAAATTGAAGCGTTTCACCAAAAATCACCTATAGAAAACTTTCAAAATGACAAGTTGAAAAAAAATGTGAAAATGATTATTGAAAGAGATGCTAATACGACCGTAGACAGTTTGTTAGCTGAATTATCGCAAAGCGGTGGGAAAAAACTTATCTCTTGATTCAACCATGTCTTTTCGTTTAGGATATTGGCTCGTTCGATATTTACGTGATAATGAAAATGGAAACTTAGGATTGCTGTATTTTTCTCATTATTTTCTAGTGACTTACACGATTTTATGAAATAGCTCATTTCGATACCGACTAACAGAAGAGACACAAGTGTAAAAAATAGAATACTTCAAAATCTCACCATAAAAATTCGTCTAAATAATTCACGAATTTTTTCACAATGGGCATCACAATTTTCTTGTTCGAACATTCCAACAATTTTCGTAAAAATGGGATGAAATGGGGAAAAACATAGCACCTTTTTTCAACATAACTAACATAAGCACTTTCAAGAAACTGCCTCGATGAACTTGATACTGAACCATTCAATGTCCAGCCATATGTTTATGTTTTATTTCGTTTTTGCGATGCCGGAGTCACCTTCCACAGTCCCGTACTTGAAATTCAATGAAATTTTGTCAAATTTCTAGGGGTTGTATCTCAGCCATCTTGGATAAATATGCTATAGAGACAAGTTTTGGTTGAATGACTTATATTGATGAGTTCTACCTTCTGTCAAATAAAGCCTCACCTTTGAGAACACCATGTATATGAGCTTCGGAAGTGTAGAAGTTGCAACCTGTTTTAGTCTTCAGTTTTTCGAATTTCTTTCTCTTTCCTATTTTCCAATAGATAACTACTGATATAGGTATGATGTATATATATGTGTGAAAATAGAAACTTCTACATAATTTAGTTTAATACAAATGTTGATTAGGCATACAAATGCGTCTTCAGATGTCAATCGTATTGAATCAGAGTAGAGGAATACATTTTTGAAAAAAATTCAACTTTTTTATAAATACGGCAAATTGAAATTAAGTGCACTTTTGTTTCAGTTTCAAGAATTATTTCAACCATCTGTGGTTGAATGAATTCATCTGAATATTCTAGATTTGCTACGTGAAAAAGTTTATGGAGGTCACTCATACACCAAGTATAATATATTTTTTTATCGCAGAGCTCATTTCCATCATTGTGACTTATCACGAGAATATTATCTTGAATATTAGCATGCGAATGTTTGCCCACCCCATTCATGTTCACACAATTTTGTCAGAGGAATTCTTAGAATCCGTATATTACATTGGAAATTTCATGCAATGAACATTCCTCACAGAATGCAAATAGACAAACTGACTTTTGACTGTTTCTGATCACTTATTTCATTTCTACTATCACATTTGCTAAGGATAGCCCAATTTTTTTAGGGATCGAAATATATGTGGTACCAATTTTTTGAATGAGCTTGGAGTAGACAAGTTAAAGTTTCTCTCCATTCGAAACAAATTGACGATCAATTATTTTTTTTTTGGAGGCTAATATTCACAACAATAAGATCATTCGATATTTTTCAGGATTCATTTTGAATAAACTTCAGAGGAATTTCTTTTTTATTTTAGTTCCATATAATAAACTTCCATCAAGTAGAGACTGAATCAATCCAACAAAATCCTCTGTTGATTGTCTCAGTACAGAAACACTGCTAGACGAACATCAAAACAGCATCTTATATATGGGGTTTTAGTATACTTTAATAAATGAAGAGTTCTACTCTGGGTATTGAATTAGCAAGGCAATAAACTTGAAGGGAGCGTGCATAAACCAGCACGAAGGCATCACTTATGCATGCAACTTTATGCCCCATTTCTTCCGTATATAATGTTATGGTCTCGCACTTTTCAGCTTTGACACGATTAGGAAAAGCGATAATTTTACTTCCACGATAAGGGAACCACTCCCACGAATTTGTCGACTCCGCATTTGATCGATTGTTTTTTATCAGTGAACTGAATCGGGAAATCCCAGTGCACTTTTTAAGGGAAATTCAACAGAAGAAAAATATGACGTATGATATTTTGATTTCGTACTGTTGAAACAGGAAAAAAAAGCTTTCCACTGAGACCCGAAAAACTGATTCTTCACATTTTTTTAACATTTTTCATTCAGTGTTTTTGTCTATGTAGACTATCATAAAAAATGGTGCATTTATTCCTTCAGGCAACAATGCACACAAAACAGTAACACATGATTCAACATTTCGACGAATAGTTTTTTACAGTAAGTAGAAGAGCGAAACCGTTTCCGGACCAAAAGTGTGAATGAAGTAGGTATCTCTATATGAGGACTAAAGGAGAGCACCCACAAAAGTAGCGTTGCACTGACATGGCACATACATGACAAAGGTAATGCAAAATAATAACTTCACTCAGATGTTCGACTTCTTAAAATTATGAATCGCATTTGTCATGTATGTGTCATGGTCAGTTCTACGCTTCTTTGGTGGGCGCTCCCACTAGAAATTGTTTACAACCTCAGTAAAATTGAATCAGGATTTATTAATTTCAGTCAAATTTCCCGAGTAACAATTAAATTGTTGTCATATTTCATTCCAAAAAGGTTTTCGTAATGTTACATTCTTCTATAACTTGAGTATCATTCATCCTCAAAGGTTCCACAATTCTCAAAAAGTCTTCCAGGTCACACTCAACGCTACACTTCTTCATCTTGAGAACTTCCAATCCTTCCTCTGTCTTATACAGCAGTTGAACAAATGGCTTCGACGACTTGGTGTCATTCCTGAGTTCGAAGATCAACGCACTGGCAAAGGGCGCTTCTCTGAATACTTTCAGTGCATTAGATATATCGCAGATATTCGTTTGATGCCCAGTAAACAGAACAATCTTCTTCGCAATCAACTTCTTGGTCAAGTTGGTACTAGCGGCCTCGAAGTGCTTCGAGATTTTATCGAAGAAAGGACCAGTACCAAAACGAGCCAATTCGCTGTCGTAAGTTGAAACCTTGAAGGTCTGATCTGACCATTGCTTCATGACGTCCGGATAAACCGAGTGCGTCCAATTGGGTAGTGTTAAGTTATTCAGTTCTTCAATCCTCAACGTATCGTACCATGGCTGGATATCTGTGAAACTTTCAATCTTCACCCCCAGGTTAGTTTCGAGATATGCGTAAAGCGCGGAGTTCAAAGCGTCGATTTCCTTGAACTCAACGGAGTTTAAGAGGTCCTGGTATATTTCTTCGTATCTGGGGCAGATACTGCCCATCTCGAAGATGTAATCTTCAGATTTCGGCTTCGAATGTATCGGTATCGGTCTCCAGGGTAAGTTCGGATTCCAGATTTGGTCTTCTGTCGGCGGATAAAGGCCAGCCAAATTGGATGCGGCTGACATGAGGCATCGATCAGCGGAAGCCGATCTCACGTAGATGTCTTTTTTGTTGTATTTGGACGGGATGAAATCTGCATATCTTTCTCGGAGCCATCTGCCTAAATTATAGTGCTGCTGAATTCCCACCTGAAAATTATTTTTACGTGAGTTTTTTTTTAACCCAAGATTTCATATTATACAGGGTGTTTCATCAGTCGTTAGCCATAGCCTAATTGTGAATGCAGATCATCCAGGCATTTCAGAAAACTTGCTTGTTTTGTATCCTAAGGCTATTAGTTTCGGAGATACAGGGTGGTTCATGAACATTGGCCTGAATTTTCGGTAGCCTTAACTCTGGAATGCAAGGTCCGATTTCGATCAAATTTTATGGGTTTGTTCACTTCGGAATGCTCTTTCAAACGGTCCATGAAACATCAATATTTTCAGGGCAGTACTCGGAATATCATGATTTTTCTTTCAAGCCCCAAAATCTATATTTTTTACATTCCTTACAGAAATTTAGTTATCGCCATGAAAAACTACATAATTTATTCTAAGGAATTCAATATTCACTTTGCATAGCACACTCGTCACAAGGGAATAGGGACCGGTCCAATTAATATTTTATGACATTTTTTCGAAATGCGGTCCTGTTTTTATTCCTTCGGTGATAATATTTATTGTTCTTTGCCGAGATTCTCGATTATTTTAAATTCTGTTCGATTCTTTTTCATTTAAAATGAAAAAGGGTTGAGCAGAATTAAAAAAAATTCAAAATCTCGACCGAAGACAATGAATAATATCACCGAAGAAATAAAAACAGAACCGAATTTCGAAAAAATGACCTAAAAAATGAATTCGTCTGGTGTCTATTCCCTTGTGACGAAACTAATAGCCTTAGGATACAAAGCAAGCAACATTTCTGAAAGGCCTGGATGACCTGCATTCACCATAAGGCTATGGCCAAAGAGTCATAAAACACCCTGTAGAAAAAAGTGTAATTTTTTTGTGTTCTCATTAAGGACATATGATTTATCTCTACTCATCATTGACGTAAAATAATGAAGAAACGGACAAAAATTAAACAACTAATCAACTTTTGGAATATTGATAATATAAGAATGAATTTCACTTGAATTTTAATAGTGCCTTAACTGAAAGGCCTTAACTTGAGCCCTGCCTTGAATTTGTTGGTGCAAACTACCATAGAAATTCCAAATAGTTACAGTAAAAGTCATCCAAACTGTTCTTGGTGCTTCAACTTCACTGTAAAAAAAGGTGTTTGATGAAGATGAAGCAAAAATGAAGAAGATGATCGCTTGTCCTTGATATGAAGAAACATGGGGTCAAATATGCATCCCTTCTGAGATATAGGGTGTCAGAAATGGGAACGCAACAAAACTTAAGATTTGTGCATTCTTGATCCCACTTTTCTTCAAACAATATCAATGGTTTTTTTCCGCAACTCCAGTGAAAACCCTGTAAAAATTAAAAAAGTGCGATTTCTTATTCAAATATTTCATACAATTGTTTGGATCAGACAATGTTGGAAATATGTGAGAATTAAAAGTGAATCTTTCATAACAGCAGGTACATCGACCTTTCATTTCTTCCAATCAATAGTTTGGCTATTATTCTCTGGAATTCAGCTTCGAATAGATATGAAATTATCTCCAAATATATCAAGTACGCACGTGTAGCTGACAAGGATCTTTTTCAATCAAAATTTCTATTACAATAAAAACTACTTCATTTGATTGCCTGTTTACATACTCCAATAAAAATGATAATGATCTCAAATTGATCTTCAGCAATCTCTATAGTAAATATACATATTGTTAGATATAGGTGAATGTATATTGTAAACAGTGCTTCAATAGTTTGATGAATCAGCCAAATATTTGGGAGAGAGTTTTGGTAAAATCGAAAAGGAGTATTCACGAAATATCTTGTTTCTGTGGAAAAGATAAAAATGCCATTTTTACCAAATCTTGCTCAAATGTCTCAAGCCGTTTCGGAAAAATCTAGGAATTCGTAGGTATTTACATATTTGGAATACATTAAACGCCCTGTATCTTGGCAACAAAGCATTTCCAGATAAAGGCCTACAGGACCTTCCTGACTGAAAATAATTCAGAGAAAAATATCCTGAATTTGTTCGCAATACGGATTAATTCAAATGCATACTACCCGCTTATATGAATATCAACAAGTGTTACGATCTGAATTGAACTAGCCAAGTTGCCATCATCAGGACCCCAAATGGACTACGCTACATAGAAGAAAAGCAGATGCTGACCATGGTTTCGGTCTCCTTTGACCTCGTCAGAGCAACATAGCTTCTTCTCCGATGGAGAACGTTCAGAATTGATGGACTCTTATCCAATACTGGCAAGTGCTATCGAGTACTATCTAGTGAAGAGAGCACTGCTGAGTACTGTACAGTAACACAGAGCGCAATGTTTATGAAACACACTGTATATGAAAAATAGCGCGGTTTGAAATGAAAACCGAAAAAATTGAAATTTTTATACAATTTAGTTTTTCAGAAGATATCAGTTTTGTGCGTTACTTTTCACTCACTCCGTGTGCAAATTTAACTTGAACTTACATTCGTCAATTCGCCTCTTCCTGCTGGCCAATATTTGTGGTCGCTGTAAGGATCCAGAGGTGCAAACTTGGTTGGAGTACGATCTCCATGTCTAGCGATCTGCAAGAAGTAAAGTTGGATTTTAAAATTGAATCGAAACTTTGGTGGAAATTTAATGGCAGAAATTCACGAATGTCTCGTGTAGATAGTGTGCAGCACGATTGGTCTAAGTTTTACGATTGCGTGATGGCAACATTACTATGATTATGAAAATTATTCGTCTTTCAGGAGCCGTTCTTATGGAACACTTTCATTTTGTCGTAAAACTGTGGATTATAATAGCTACACTCAAAACTAACCTGACACCTTTGTTAAACGGCTGATGATTTCAGCATGCTCTGCCGAAGAATAAAGAAATACATTTAATTTTTTGGTATTGTATCATATATATTGTGTCGTTTGTAACTTTTCTCAGAAAAATTTTATGCACCTACAAGAAATCAGAGTCTTGTAATTTTTTCAAAGAAGTGTCTTGAGGACCATATTTTGTACGTGTGCAAACATACGCCTCTTCCAGGTTTTGAGCAGTGTACTTTCTGTGAACTCGAGAATATGAAGGTCACTTTTATAAATCGATTCACTCACCACAACAACTGAGATTAAATTGCTGTTATTCGTTGCCTGAGCAGCTACACAAACTATAACTAAACATATTATTATTAACGACTTCATCTCCATCGTAATGTTGCACTACAACATCAATACCAACGGCACTATTATATTGGTTGATAACGTTATCTCTAGCATGCACTCAACAGAATTTTCAATTACTAATTGTGCGGAGAGTAATTCTCATCTGTCTGATGGATTTCCCAGTTTGCTGATTGAATAGCTCTGATTTCTACAACTGGTGATGTGTTTCCATTCGTCTTTTAAGATATGTTAAGTTGTGAATATGTTAGGAAAGGTCAATTTTAAATTTCCCTCTTTTTGACAAACAGTATATGTCTCAATTATTTTTTTTCTTCAATGGAAAGCTTACATACTTACTTACATATTTTATGACTCTTCTTTGGGGGTATATCAAGTTAGACATTAGTACCAACATCAAATTCTCATTCTTTGTTAGTAAAAATGATAAGTGAGGAAAGCAGATCTTCTCTCTAAATGATGCTACCCCCCCATTTGCAGTTTAATTTTTTTTACAAGAATGATGAACAGATATTTTGTTTCCAATAATTATTCAAAAATACGAAAGCTTAACATAACGGATAAAAAAACACGAAAACTCCGTTTCCGTAGATTCCACGACATTTCATAAAAATTAGGATTTACTTTGCGATAGGAAATTTAGCACAAATCTTTTTGTGAAGATGAAGTAACGAATCTTTGTCTTATTTCTCTGCTTCAAATGCCTTTTCATCATGTAAAGCAGAACATCGTAGTGATCGCACAAAAAAGGTACCTATTCATAAAAATCGACAATCCTGGTATCAAACGATGATCAGGGAAAATCGGGAGGGTGGAAAAAAATGAGTGCAAATCTTGACACACCAATTCTACGCCGAAGACGTGATAGCACATTTTTCACGTATCAATAAAATCCCTATCGCGGGTTTCATAGCGCAAAATTGGTTTATTTTTCCGCTTTCTCATCATAAAATGTCCATATCGTCGAATAGGCGATAGGAAATTTATGTAACTTTCATTTTCTCCCCGAATTACCAGTGTATCGATCGACGTATCGTTCACGGGTAACTGCCACTTAACAACCACCCATTTGTTACGCGAAATATTCAATAAAACGAACCTCGATGAGGTTATGATGGAGTTATTACACCGATAAGGACCAAAGTCCTTTGTCAGTATCTTTCGCACGTAGATAAAATGATACTGGAGTGGTGAATATAAGAAATTATGGTTGGTTGGTTGGTATAAATTTGCGCACGACAAGGTTTTTCAATCAGGAAATATTATTGGTCGCATTCAGCGGACGAAACAGTTGCGCAACTGTTACCAAACGCTAGCGTAAACGTTCGGTGACATATGCGCTACATTCTCAACACGTTCTGGAGCGGACGCCACTTTTGGGAGCGGATTTGATTTGTGCTAGGTAGCGGTAGCGGAAAGGAGCAAAAGTTGGACTTGAACTGAGTAGGTAGTTGTTATTTAGTGTGGAAGATGCACGAGCTTGAGTTTGTTGAGGAAAATAAAATGAAAATTGATGGAAGGTAATAAAGAAGGATGTTAAATAAGTTATAGGAAATATACTAGAGCAACAAAGTAATTCGTCAGAATTCTAGGTTATGTTTTTCACAAAAAAAAACTGACTTAACCAGCGCAAGGTTAACGAAACTTAAAAAATCCGTTTGTTTACTTCTTTCCTACAGACTTCTCAACTAATCAGCTGATAGTGACAGCTCGTTGGACTGCCTTATCCTATCTCGGCTTGCCAGCGAACGTTCAACATGTTCCCGACCGCTACCGCTACCGATGGGTAGCAGAAGCGTTTTGCGCTCCGTCCGCTGAATGCGACCATTGGTTATTTGGGGGTAAAAAACTCATAGCTATATGTTTTTATAGGTTCAGACGAATTGCAATAAATCCAGGACATTTCTTCGCTGAACGACAGGAATACAATAATATTATTTCATCACCTTTTATGTACTATTATACAGAGTGACTAAAAATCATAGTACAAAATTTATGTTTTCGGTGAAGATGATTGGAGAGAAGACAATATTCGACTACTGAAATTCAAGAGAAATATCCTTCAGCAGTGAATTTTGTTTCATATGATTCCGAATCCAGTGTAGCGGTGAAATCATGTTTCTCTCACCTCTGGCCAATTAATTTTGGGCATCCACGTGAGATCTCTGAACCGCAAAGCTGACTGGTCCTCTTTGTTATCCTCAATAACAATTTCGACCTCTTATGTTCTTTTTCCTTATTTTGCTCAGTTTATTGCTTCGCAATACTGAAGGATCTTTCTCTTTCAGGTAGAAATTGGAGTGAAATTTAGAAATATAGTTTAAGTAATATGAGGACCATTTCGATAACAGGTGGAGTATCTATTGTTATTTGACATCTATCGTCCTTTTTTTTTTCATCAAACTATCAAATGAAATTAGGGCCTAGAACCTCAATTGGTTTGTTTATATTCAGTATCCTGATTTGATTCATACTACATTAAAAGCTGTGGGGTGAGTGGATATTTTCCACAAGATGTAGTGAACTGATAGGCATAAAACACATAATCTGGCAGAGCTAATCGTTTACAATACATTAAGCTGCTTGAAAAACGAATTTTTATTTTGCATTTATTTGTTTTTTCTCTTCAGTAAAACCCAATTTTTTTTCTTATATGTACAGAAAATATGTATTTATAGTGGCAGAATGCAAGAAATGCGGAAATTCTCCTAAAAACTGGAATTCTGAAAATTCCAAATTAATTATTCTATTCACATTCTATACAAAGCTGTCCTCTGCGTGCATAACTACCTTCTCTGCGTACTTTTCAAGTACCAAGTTATTGACAAGTTGTGGCAACAGATTACGGAGTTCTTGAAGAGTTTCTGGATAGGGTCTGTGGGCATCAAGACCTCTTCAAAATTGGTCCCAAGCGTGCTAGATTTGATTCAGCTCAGGGGAACTTGAAGGCGATGCTTGATTGAAATATCCTGGTTTTATCTAACAGTTATTTTAACCAAGAGCTGCTTGAGACTAGTCCGTTCTAGAGTTTATAATCCTTCGGAGTACTAATGAACTCTGCCATCGAAAAAATATCTACTCCAAACCACAATTTCTCCTACTCGAAAAGGATATACTTCCTGGATAGGGCAGAGGCGTCTCTTTGCAATCTGGACCCTTCAGTGAAGAGTACCTATCGCCATAAATCTATCTAGTTAACCCGCTTCAGTGCCAACTCTTCAACGAAAGTGAGTTAAACTCTTCTTAGCAACCATGTTGATGTTGAATTGTGTTCATGGGGACTTTTTTTTTACCTGAAGCATTTTTAGAAAACAAACACAGTTCTCCAAGTCAGTGAGTCTGTCTTCTCGTCAAAAGAGTTAAACTGCCTTCTGCGGGGGTTGTAACACGTGGTCTTGGTCTACTACTTCTCCGTTAGCATCGTCATCGGATTAAAATCAAAATTCGATTTTTGATTGCGTAACTGGCTATAGGCAATGAGATCACTTCCTATGGGTGTCGTGCTATTTTGGTATATAAGAAAATGAAAAAACCGATGAACGCGCCGCAAGGGCGTCAAAGTTAACGCTTGCCTTAACTCGTTGTGGGCTTGGAATAGACACTGATCTATCAATATAAAATGAACAATCGTACAACTCTCTGGAAGAACACTCCTAGACTCGCAGAGGTGAAAAAGATCATAGTACTTTCACAAAACTATAACATAAAGCTCCCGAGATCACCACGACTTGAATTTAGGGTAGAAAGTGAGATTGCTTTCGCATGGGTGAGTCAGCAGATAGAACGTGGATTGGAAGAAGAAATAGCTGAACACGTTATACGCAAGTTTTCAGAACTCCTGTCTTGCTATACATATGGGGAAACATCGAGGTAACAGACAAGGGTGGATTTACCAGACTCTATAATGATAATCAATTACGCACAAAATTGTTAATCAAAGCCTGATAGTGCTAATTTTTCAGTTCAATCAATTATTGGTAAAAACGGGTTACTCTAAAATCACGTAACTTAGAAGAAAACAGGCGTATTAGACAACTAGCTGAAATTGTTAACAAGTCAATTGAAAAATCAGTCAAAACTTGTTTCAGACATCTTAAAGCCTCTACACAAGCTCAGAGTGAAGGCTACATACACAAAGTCACGTTCCTCATCAATCATTCTGTGACAGGTGTCCTAAAATTCTTCCAATCGCCTAGAATTTTCCTCTATACTCTCGATTCAATCGAAAAAACAACTTTTTTCTTCGAATGAGAATCCAGTAGGCTGTACGCTGTGCCCGCAGAAGGGGGAATATTCATGATTTGTCCGTGTCATCTGTCGCAAGTTGAATACAGGTCGCGTCGTCGGCCTGAAAATGAAATTAGAGCCGGCAGCTAGGGATTCTCTCGGCAGCCAAATATCTCCTCCAGTGGCACGTTCGATTCCGCCGGAGATGCGCATGCTCCCGTTCTAAATATAGCTGGCGGACCAACATCAAAAATTTAGGAGGTTAAGGATACTACGTTCCGACTTCATGGCTGGATCAGATTGAAACGAGAGTAAAAGCCTGAATGGAGAAGAAAAAAAATTGAGAGAATTCAGGGTTGAAAATCCAGAGATCGTGAATTTAAATGCTAGGGTAATCAAAGAAGAAGAGCAGTCATATTTTGTTTTTATTAAACTTCAATGGAAACCATTCTCAGCAATCTCCTGATTGTACTGAAGTTCAGAAAAAATTCCTTTTCTTCTTTTGGACTTGATTGATTTTGACCTGCTAGTTTGTCTAGCTGTTTTATATATTCGACATTTTCGCCACCTGTGGTGTTAATCTTGGAGGAGTATCCCTGATATATGATGACATATTATTGTCGAAAGCGATCGTTTCTTATCAATAAAAGACTTCACACTGAAGTACCGACTTTTCTTCATGTCTGTTATCATTCTCCCTCAACACCCTTTTGCATTGTCAGCAAAACGTTCGATGTAGCAAGCCTTAAAATTCCATCCCATGCCTTCAAGTTTCTTTTCCAATCTTTTTTTGTTGTCCTTTTGCACGTGGTTTACTATTCATTTTGAATGTTGTCTTTGTTATTTTTCAAGGTTTGTTAAGTTGTATTCTTTAATATTCTCATAATTTTTTTTAACCTGTTGTTAGTGTTTTGTTAAAATCGATTTTTTAGTCCTCCCATCAAATGAATTTCTTGTTATTCTTCGTCCATTGAATAATTTAATGCTTTACGCCTTGTTTTTTCCAATAATTGGAAGATTTGAAATAATTTTAATAATTCTATAGTCGATCAATTACGTTCTTCTGCCTACAAGCTCTACATGACAGGATCGATGCAATTTGATCGAATAAAAAAGCTTCGAATCGAAAATCATTTCCAGCTTAGGAAATTAAGTTCCCTAAATGTGTTATGATCCCGAAAAACGTGAATGTTGTCTGTCAAATCATAACCTATGAAGGCCATTCAACCCCTGTCAACATCAGCATATTTTGCTCAGTATTTTTTCACTGTGTAACAACAATAAGGTCGAACATAAAAATTTTATGTTGAGTGTCTGCGATTGATGTTGTCGCAAATTTGCATAACCCCCTTTTCGCACTCCCACGCTCTCTATTCTCCCTTCATTCCCTCCCGAATTCTGGGCATCACCAGATCGTGCGAATGCCCTGCATGCTCGAATGTTCCGACCTAACCGATCGTTAAAAACCGCAAATGTGCGGTAATGGAAACATCAGAAGACCCCGGTATATTCTGATGCTCCGTTCTGGTAATAAATATTGCATAAGCTATAAATTCTAACCAGCAGCTCACCGCCTATCTAGAACTGGGGATAGAATTGCTCTCCACCTTCAGGTCGCTTCATTATTGTTCACCCCAAATCTCACAGAAACAGAGAAAGATTTTTGCGTTATTTGTCTGCCTAATTACTTGGGAACTAGATTCACCAAATTACCTGACTTTCTGGTCAACTAAATAACCTGTCATCGAAGTACTCAAGTCAATGTGTTACTCATTCTTCCGAGTCATTCATTTTTCCAAGTCAATAAAGACAAATTTCAAAATAATAATTCATAGAAGAAGATTATATGCGAATAAGGTGGAGTAGGAAGAAGTACTCCAATAATCGAATTTGTAGCACAAAGGAATCATTAGCCATTAACTATCAGTTAATGATTCGATAAAGCAGAAAGAACAGTTAAACAGTAAAACTCCATTTGTGGAAAATAATAAGTTTATTCATCAATGTCAAGAAAAATGAATATAGGTCGAGAAATAACATTAGCCACATAAAGAATTCAACGGCAAATGCATTTCCATCGCGTAAATAAAACAAAGGAACTATGCAATTAGGGTGAATAATTTATTGAAGTTTATCTTTGTTGTCTCAAAATTTCATATTAGTGATAGTGAAGAACTCGTTGTGATCAATATTTGATATACTGAAACGATAATATGCCATATTTTTCATGGCACCGGAAGAATCTAAGCTTGACATCCACTTTATGTCAATGTTTTGGCAGAGAACAACAGTTTGTCTCTGGTTGTGGGTTCAATATACAGAGTGATTCTTTGACATGTACATATATTTTAGCAGAGGATTACTGATATCGGGGGATATGCTCCTACACCCTACCATTTTGCCCAATTCCGCTCGGTTGAGAAGATACATGCTGTTAAAAATCCATAAAAAAAATAGTTATTTTTGTACCAAGGACGAAAAACAGTCTATTACAGTCGAGCCTGCAGATTGTTAGCCGAGGATATCAGCAGGCGAGACAATATAGACAGTTTTTTGCCGAGGTGCATATTGCATTTTTCGTCGACCTCACATACCTTTATGAAAGTAAGAAATTACCCGCTTTATGGCCCCATCTAGGTAATTGGCAATTCCCTGAGCTCTGGTGAAGTGTTACTGTTATCCATATCGCTATCAGTATCCATTTTTGATCATACTGAACACTAACATTCAGACCACGTTCCTAATTCACTGGTAAAATCTAGCTGATTTCGTAAAGAATTAATTTGACAACATCAACTGACAGTTATTGTCACAATAACTCATGTTTTTATCAAATTCTGTATTCACAAAATTGATTCAATCGGCCCGGGATCTGATATATTGCTTAGTGAAACAGCCGGACGAAAAGTGAATCAGGACGAAAAGTACCCGCCTTAAAGAATTGTCGATTTTTCGTTCGGAAATTAGTACGTTAAATGTCATTTTTTGTTCTGATCGATGAAAAAAGTAATTTTCAGTAAATCTCAAAAACGGCAAAATAAAACAGAATCATTTTCGGAATTTCAATTGATATTTTGAATCTTCTGCGGTAACAAAATTCCACCCATATCTTTTATTCTCTCATTATTACTATTACATTCGATGGTATTTACTATTCGGTACAAACAGGTCGATCTTTTATCGAGATTACAGAATCGTATTACTGAGGCATTCACTCGAAATAGGAACAATGAACTAACATCGTTAATTTTCTCTTACAGATGGCACAAACAAAATCGTCCAAAATTCTCGAGCACAGAACTGATCCTAAAAGAGAATTAAAAAAAATTAATTGTCTAACAGACTCTCTCGCGTAAGAACCACAGTGCGATAAAATGCGCTTCGGAAGGGTGATAGATGGAGACGGCAGGGAAAGGGCCTTCTTTCCAACGATGCCAAATCATCCCCACCAATCCCAAGGCACCACGTAATGCTGAAGTCCGAAAAGTGCGAAACGTTGTAGCCCCGAAACGGTTCCAATTGATAAAAGTGCGGAAATATGAGTGCGTTCGGTCATCGGGTGACAAGATAATGTGTGACAGTGCATCGTTCAGATCGATATGCAGTGCGTGACAAAATGAGCGAAGAAATAAGACGCGTAGTGGACCATGCTTCGGATGCCATGGCGCCTGCAGTCTCACAGAACAAATACGAAAGTACCGACGATTACGTGATCAACGAGTACATGGAACGTCTAGGTACTCGCTTGAACATTCTAGAAACCGAGCTGAAGTATGCGTGGCGCGCTCTTGACCTCCTGTCGCAGGAGTACATCAAGATGTGGGAAAGGCTCGAGAAACTCGAGGGCCTCCTTTACGAGCAGCAGAGCGTCATATCCCAACTCCTCGACCACTATACTTCTGGCGGTGGTAGTCACATGGGACCAATGGCTAGCGGTGCGGTGGCTCTGCTCGAGGGTCGTTTGAGTGAACTGGAGGTGATCCGGGAAATCCTGGGCAACGGTACCGTTGAGGATGGCCTGGAAGAAGGCCTCGATGTGACAGGTGCCACCACCCATCCCCAAACCGCTGTCATACAAGAACTCGACGAGTGTGACGCAGACGAGTTCAACGTCCCCGATGAGGCCTTCTACAGAAGCCTCAACCAAGCTTACAGGGAAGATTTAGTTGGCTGTGATCCTAGCATTCAAAATAACCAGTTAGATCTCATCTGGGAGGAGAAGGAGGAGGCGGATGAGATGGGGGAGAAGACTGAGATAACTCAGGATCCCAACAGTTGCGAAGAGGTTTACAGTTCCATGGACTATAGGGAATACAAGGGCAATTCGCCCTGCGTAAGCGAACAGGATATAGCTCAACTAAGTAGGATAGATTCTTTAGACCATGTTGCAATCGAAAAACTCAACGAATTAGATAGACTGAGTAACAAATTACAACAAGATTCGGCTAATATAAGGCAACTTCAGAGGAAACTGTTGGAGTCTCCTTTGTCAGTGGCTGGCCTACCTAAAGATATCGCGGATTCTAAAGAAAAAGCGGAACAATTGGACGATAAGATAAGGCAGATGTTCGCGAGTGAGAACTGGAGCTTTTCAAGCGAAGCCAAGAACCACAATGACCTCATATCAATGGCTAAATGTGAACTTCCTAACGCCATTACTAACGTAGGTTACAATACTAGACCTAGCTCGAGACCGAGCTCTAGACTCTCGGTTTCAGATAGCGTCATAGGTACTGATAACGAGGTAGCAGAAGTTTTTAGCGGTAACATCAGAACTCCAACTTCCCCTAGGAGAAGAACGATAGAAATAAGCACATGTACCACTCCCTTCACTACCGTTACTGGTAGATTGGCCTATAGCAATGCCGTGCAACACGCTGAAAACGCAGAAGCGGCTGCAGCCATGCAAAACTCGAAGAACCCCTTCTATTGCAGCGCTTCAGAGTTGAACTCAATAATCGCTGCGACATACGAAGCGGTTACAAACTCATCCCCAGTGTACAACGTCAGATCTGAAAAAGTAAACTCTCCCACACTTTCAATATGCAGTATACGAACCAGGCAGGATGGTTATATTGGTTCGTCGGACAAAAAAGACGAGTCCGTTCGGCCTTCTTCAAGAGCGAGTCCAGCTCACAGCACGACATCGAGAGACATAAATTTGTCGTACAGTCCCAAGTATGGTGACTCTCAGTCTGCATCCAGTCAAGTCTTCCTTGGAACTCATAGCATAGTTCAGCCTTCGTCAATTAGTAGTAAGGATCGTGGTCACCTCAGTCCAAAAGCTCCAAACTCGCCCAGATCGCCAAAAACATCTCCGAAGAAACACAAGTCCAACTCTACGAATATTGTTGCCGCGAAGTCCGACTCTGGCCTGTCTTCGATGAGCGGATGGTCTAGCCTTGAGAAATCTCCGGGTTCTCCGAAGAATGGCTCGCTTAGGTCCTATGTAAACTACGGCGACAGCAGACACTCAAGTTTCGACATGCAGTATAGAAACGTATCCCCCGCTCCTTCTATAAGAGGACAGTATTTGGAGTCCAACACTGACTCGGTGATAGCGCCCGAACTTTTTTCAAACGGTTCCATCTTACCAGGGGGTCATCATCTGTCAGCCTTCACGTCTGTGAAGTCCCCATGTAGCCTTGAAACGTCTGAGGGTTATGGAACGTTCGTTCCTGCCCCAGCTCCAGCTTCAGACATCAACGTCAGTCCCAGGAAGAAACCGAAACACCAACAAGTGTCCGACCCGAACACATACGGTGAATACATGTATAGAAATGATCAACCAGCAATTTATTCGGTGGCAGGTAATCATTCCCAAACTTACACATCGGTGTACACCAGCAACAGTGCTGATTATATCAATCAGACTTTGAATTATCCCGATTTGATCGAGCCTTATGAAAACAACGAATACCAAAACGCCCAAAGTTTACAAGTATACAATACTTTAACGAATACTCAATACCCCGATATTGGTGCAGAATATGCGGAAAGCCACAGAAAATTGGTGAGGGTTCACTCACAACCCAACGATTCTAATAGAATACACAATAACGGCAGTTACAAACCGGGTATCTATCCCACAGCGCTACCATCTGGCGATACTACCTACCATACTTCGCCAGTACGATATGGCACAGAGCCACGTGAATCCAGAACACTAGAATACAATGACGGATCATGGAGGCACAATCAAGAGAACATAGAGTACAGAGATGGAGAATACAATTATCAAAATCCCAATACAAGGGATTATTATGACAGCCCTTACAAAGATAACAGACAACACAAGGATTCCCGAATCCCAGAACAACCCATATACGAAAATCAGTCTCAAATCGACCAGTATAATAAGCAGTGGAACCAAAGACAGGAAATTCCTTTCCTCGAACTGGACCTGAGGAATAGAAACGTCCCTGATTACGTTCAGAACGCTCAAAGCTCTGAAACTGACAATGTTATCATAACGCAGTCTGGATACATCTCTATTTCTTCGGGTATGACGGACTCTAAATCGGAAAGGAAAAAGATCCGACGTAATAATACACTGAAATCAGCCATGAACTCAGTTTCCCATTGGTTGCCTGATCTCCATCTGCCGAAACGTAACAGATCGTATTCCTTGCCTCCTGGTGCGCATCGTCAGGAACTAGATAAAACTCGTCGAACTCTCATGAAGTCCAATGATAGTCCGAGGAAGAAGAAGAAGAACGCAATCGTTTCCACTGTATCGGGAATTTTTCAAAAGGCCAAAAAGAGGGCTTATAATCGGACTCAGTCTTTGTCCGATCCAGAACAAACTGAACACGAATGGATAATGAAACGGGCAAATTCTCTCATTACAGATGTTGACGGGGATAGAAGCGAGGACAGCAGTAGCGCCTTCTCAGAAAACAACTACGATAGAGATAGTTTGTTTCAGAAAATGTCCACCAGCAGACACAGTACCAGAAGAAGTAGCCCCCACGAGCTCCAGAATCAGTTTCACAATCAAGGAGAACAGAAAAATATCGAAAATACTGGAGAAGAAAATCGTACAGAAATGGGTTTCGGAAATGTCGATCAAAAAGAATCCTCACCACCTCTCCGAACAGATGAAGAGGCCTCCAACGAGAATGGAGCATCTATATTCGCGAAAATAGGTGACAATAAAAGAAACTCAACATCGTCAGAAAAGAGCGAAGACGCTGCAGCAGCTGAGCCGAAAATGAAGATTCCAGTATGTAATCCATCTATGGAGTTTGCAGTTTCCAGAGCCCTAGGAAAATACAGACAAAGACAGTCCTCGACAACGTCAGACGAACAATATAGTAACGGTGATACTTCCCTGCCTGAAGAAGATTCAAATATGCACAAACCAAAAACCCCACTTAAATACGATGGTCTCGCCCCACAAAAATCATCGGATAGTCAGTCGAGCGAGTCCAATAAGCCTCATGAAATTGAAAATAACGTTCCTGAGAGTAGTCCATCCTCCATTCCTATGAAAACTCAACTCAATAGATTTTTTCCAAGACATCAACAAAGCTTAGAGATTCCAGGTTATCGTATGAGCCACGAAGAAGAAGATAATAGAAGCACCCACTCCTGGAGAAGCACGTCAAGGGTTTCATCGCGGAGACAGAGTACCGAAGACAGTATAGACAGTGAAGATGAGTGGTACTGTTACGAGTTGAAGAAACTCGAGGAAATGGAGAGACAGTCACAGCTTGAAGCCGAAATGGGTCACGCACTCCAAGAAGAGCCTGAGTTAGAAGATGAATCATACGAGCCCTTAGAAGATGTTAAGGAGAAGATGTCGTTTGTTCTACGAGAACTACGTATGAAAGCGAAGGTAGTAGAAGGTGTTTTGGACGAGAAAGAGAATAACTTACACGTCGTTCAGTCAGCTAAAAGACGTGAAAGCTCTAGAATGTCGAGTGAGTTTGACTCTTCGATTTTTGCCAGGGTCAAACCCCAAAGAATGGGCACTATGGATTCCAGAGACGAATTCGAAGTGAACATCAAAGAAATCGAAGACATGGTCAAGGAGCAGGATGAAGAGCATTCATCTGGAGATACATCTGGTCCAGACAGTCCACACCATAGCACCGATGAATACGAAGAGAACGAGGCTGCTTTCAACCAAGCTTTCGCGCGTTGCATGAGCATTAGAGATAAAGAAGACGAAGAAGAAGCGAAACCAGAGGAGATTCCACCTGCAGAAACAGATACCGCGACTGTTCCTAAAATAACAGTTGAATCTGTTCAGCAAAAAGCAGAAGGCAAAGAAACCGGTCCCCTTGGCAGCAAATGGAAGTTGCTTAAAGCCCTGAAGGAGAAGAAAGCTGAAGAAAAAGAGAAGATTGTCGACAGACCCACAGAAACCCCAACAGAAAAAGATAAAGTGAGTATGTTGGGGTACATGCAAAAATTTTATGAAATACATGTTAGAACCTGAACTGTCCCTATCTCATCAATCCCTGGAACATTTGACGACCGAAATAGCTACAGCTATTCTAGACGAAAACCACTCAAAGCTAGATTGATGTATTGAGAAAACTGCTTATGTATTTAGATTTGTGATAGTAAAATACTCTGACAGCCGCAACCGCCTATTGCTATCCAAAACAATAATATTTATAACAATAAAGTAACTTTGTTAGAAAATTTTTAACGCTTGACATTTAGGTATACCTACTTCTTAGGGCATAAACTTCATTCGTCACCTTTTTAATCGAAAATCACCATGGAAATCAAGATACGAATATGATAATATTGCAGAAAGAGAAATTAAGATTTGGAATATGATTGTTGTTTTCATATGGCACTAGACAGATGTTAAGTTTGTTCCTACAAGTCATACGTTGGAACAATATGCCTTTTCCTGATATTCTGTCCATACCAATTATGCATGCTTATGCTGCACTCCTAACTGTTGACTGTTTCAATTTCTACTTTATTTGTTGAATCTCTGCAATTGAAGTCATCTGTAATTTATTGTTGATCATATTTATGAGAAACAAAATCTTGTAGAAAAAAAGCAGATTGCTGAAAACCTCTAAAGCAAATTGATAAATAATTCTCTGAAAGCGAAATATATAAAGGTCAGTGATTCTGCCAGTTACCTACACAACTGTAGCAGGACCAATCTAGTGAGTAATAAAAATAGAATTAAAATTTAATTACCTGTAAGG
Source organism: Coccinella septempunctata (assembly GCF_907165205.1). Taxonomy (NCBI): domain Eukaryota; kingdom Metazoa; phylum Arthropoda; class Insecta; order Coleoptera; family Coccinellidae; genus Coccinella; species Coccinella septempunctata. The sequence goes on from NC_058196.1 coordinate 24,367,409, forward strand.
GCAACAAAATCCTTCCCTCTTGTGGTTCAGTGCCTAAATATACCCAATACTTACGCGAAATTGACAATCCTAAAAACGTGCACTCCTAATACTAGTTGTTTTCGAACAGATAGTGAAATTGAATGTCACACATGCGCCGAGAACCATATTGACCTATGATTCATCTATCACTAGATTGCTTCTGCAGCAGACATGCGCGTAGCCGGTTTTAGGGACCAACCCAAGAAAGGCATAGCAAAGTCTCGATTCCGAAAGTTGGAAACTACACATTTCATTCAATTATTGTTCTTCAGGATAATTGTTGACTAGCAAAGTTCTATTCTGATGTCTGCTCCACACAAAATCCGTTTCTGTTTTATCGCCTCCTGTGATAATGCTTCAAAATAATGCATGACAAAAGTATCAAGACAAAAGCTGACTGGCATCTGAAAGTCAATTATTCCATGTCTAATTATCTTAAGATTTCCTGTTGATTTTCGATTATTAATTCATGAAAAAAACTAAATAATATTTACTACAAGCATATATCATAACCATCATCATCATATCCATTTTCATATCACAAATGAGTAGAATTGTTTGAAGGAGCACATTAAAAATTCATTTTCCACTTATGAAAATTTCCCTTTATGAATAGAAAGAGAGAGAAAGAAAATATGGAAAAGCATTCAGAAAAATCGATTACTCGAATATTATCAATGTGTTTCGAAAAATATCTTGAAACGATACTCGGCTACTAGAAGTGATATTCGACAAACCTTTCTACAATGAAATCTGTTAGCAGTATGTTCCCCTCAACTGATAGAAATCCAAACAAAATCGTCAACAATTGGACAAGCTAGAGCGTTTTCAAACCTGCCACTTCTGTGACCTCTAGAGCCACGTATATATTAAAAATTTATGACATAAATGCATTTTCCATTTCCATATATTCGATTTTCGATTTTTTTCAATGCTATTCACATGCACTCATAGACCTGATAGTATTCCTGAGTATTATACACAATAACATTGTAAGCAGTATTATTTTCAAAGCTTGAAGGTGATGTCAATTATTATGTTTAAAATTCTGGAACACATCGAACTGTTACAAATGCATTGTTGGTACAGAATAATCCCTACATATCGAACATAATGGAGTTTACCTATCCTGTTACAATTTAATGGCCAAAAAATATTATCCTGAGAATATTTGTTCAATTTTCCAGACCCACTACTGTTTTTTTTTCCTCGAATTGTTGTTTTGCACAAATGTATGTAGGTGTCATTTCAATTATGATTCATTCGTTGAAATTAATGTAATTTGCCCGAGTGCTAAAATTGACCATTCATTTATCCCCATTCATGGTGTTGCATTGTTTAAATATAACATAAATATTCGCGTATTTGTACGATTCGTTAGTATTGGCTTTCATTAAACGAATTATCCTCAGCGAATAATAGAAACAATCCATCTTCAATTTTGTGACAGTTTTATGTGAAACAGATCTGATATTTTTGATAGTATATTATTCATGTAACTGTGCATAAATATTGTTGAGAATTTATTGAATAAACCTGTATTTTTGACCCTATAGTGGATCACTTTGTTGCTTTTTGTTAATGTATTTTTTTTTTTTTTAGAATGGCTCTGGCATTGGCGGGGATTCAACAGGAAGATCAAATGGGTAAGTTTGCTAATTTACTTTCAATAGTGAGTTCTTGGACTTAACGGATTAAGAATGTTTGAGAATGCACTATTTCGCAGAGAAATAATGTCCAATTTCTAATGGAAATTCATGAACCATTTCGTATGAACCAATCTAGAAATATAACGGCGCGAATAGAGCCTCATGACTCATTCCGATGCACCTCAATTTTTCAGCAGATAAACCCAACCTCTAATTAATATCCTGAAACCCCAAATTTGATCTACGTCCGCTTTTACGCTCAAACTATGCCAAGCGTAAAACTAATCCTAATTAAGGATGCCAAAAGCGGAAGCCCAACCTACAAGTTTGCGATTTAATCCAAGATTTAATAATTCTCGATTGTGGAGTAGCTATTCGTTAGGGCGACCCTGAAACTTCACTTTTTATGTATCTGTTGATAAACGGCCAAAAAGATCGGTTGGAACTGTATAAGGACTGTGAGACTATAAATTGTCGTGCAGAAAGAGGAAAATGGTGCCTGCAAGGAAGATAATGTGTTATCATAAAACACAAATCAGATACCTATCACCCTTTGTGCCATATGGTAGCTACAGGGTGAGCCTTGAACTTAAACATATATTTTAACAGTAGAAAAAAATATTTTTTCCTTCCACCATTTTCTCATGAAACCACTCACTGAACAGAAGTTATATTTTGTTCAACCAAAAAGACGTTTATCGTACTTCACTCACTCTTTTTCTCCATCAAATCTATCTCATACTGATGTATACCTTATCTGGCTATCCCTCTTGTTCATTGTATCTCAGTCTATCGAATCTATGCAATCTGAAACCCACGTAAAAGAAAACCTTGTGATGATACTGATGCCTTCTCCAATTCCTCTACACCCTTGTTCTATGAGAACGTAGGGCGGCACGTCTAATCAGGAAAAAGGTGAAATGTGATTATTGCCAAAAGTACAGAAGGAAGTTGAGGATCCTACGCTCTGATGAAGTCTTAATTACTGAAAATCTGCCTCGTATTCAGCTTCCATTCAGGTTTTTGTTCTTGTTCCCGATTGATGGAGTCTTTTCTGCTTTATTCATCGAACGAAAATGATATCGAAGCTGGATTTTTCCTGCTTCCATCTATACAGGGTATCGAATTGTTTTGAGTCAAAAATAAGGGTAGCATTGGAAGAAGAAATCCACGTCAAAAAATTGCAGCAAGAACTTTTCCACCACATTTTTGGACACGAACTTCTTAGGTCTTGGAGAACCAGAATGCCGCCATTCCATCGATTGTTGATTTGTTTCTGGATCGTAGAAATATACCCAAGTTTCATCCATAGTAACAATTCGGTTTAAGAAGTCTATATCGTTTTTAAATCGAGCACAGATCGATCGCGATGCTTCTACCCTTGCACGCTTTTGGTCAACATTCAAACATTTGGGGATCCATTTCGCAGCAATTTTTCTCATGTCCAAATTGACGTGAACTATATGATGAACGCGTTCGTATGAAATATTCAGTGCTTCAGATATCCGTTTTAGCCCAATTCGACGGTCTGATAAAATCGTGTCATGAACTGCATCGATATTTTCGGGGACTGACACAGAAACTGGCCTTCCCAATCGGTCATCATCTTCAATGGAAAATTTACCTCTTTTGAACCTTGCAGTTCAATTTTTCACGGGCGCATACGAAGGACATTGATCACCAAGGGTATTCAGCATATCTTGGTAAATCTGCTTACCTCTTAACCCTTTTAGATACAGGTACTTGATGATGGCTCGATACTCCAATTTTTCGATTTTCACAATTTCGGTCGACATCTTTTTTCTTTTAATTTATTGCGTAACTCTGCTTTACTTTTTTGTTCATAGATAAACATTCAATGAGTTATTGTTCGTTGCTTTGGTAGCGCAATATTTTTTTTATGCATGGAACTGGTCTAGACTAACTAGATATCAATACATCCCTGTATAGAGATATAGCCATTTTAAGTTTCCATAATGAGCTGTGCCACCCCTAGAAAAACTTCAGAATAAGTAGCTCAATCTGTGACACTACACATCTGTGGATCTTTCGAACAGTGTTGTATGCAGCCAAGTACCTAATTCGTCAAATTTCACAGATCATTTTTAATTTTTGATCGTCAAATTACTCGAAAACGTCGCATTATTCGAGAGAATATGAAGAATACTTTCATTTTGCAAAACGTTCAAATATTCATTAGATAGAGTCCAACTTAGTTCCAAGATTTGGGTTCTTTGAATTCTTGGTGAACCTATATTCCGAAATTCATTCCATTTGATGAAACCGTTTGTGAAAAAGAACTTAAAATATTATTTTTTTATCGGTTTGCAACAACCTGTATCTTTCAAACCGAGCAGATATGGAAAAAATGGTAAAAAAGTGTTTGTTTTGAGCTCAAGAAATATTTGTACGAGTCAAAGGCTCACCTTGCATATATATTTGGTAATGTGCTCGTCTAATTGAACTAAATAACTAGTTTCAAAGAACCAATAGGGCTATGTAAAATATAGCGGGGAAAGTATCAACAGAAAAGAAAAAATTCTCAACGAAATTTGTATCTCAGAAACTGACTGTTCCCTGATGACCCTCAGATTGTGCAAGAATCTCCAAAACATTATTTTAGGGAAAAGTGTTATGCTCGTCATGAAACTTCTGACGTCAGTGCTAACCTCTTCTTTATCATGCCAATTCTACTCTCTTGAAGAGCTGCATTTTATTTTTATTTCACTCGCTACAACAAAATACCCACAACTCTCGTATTTACTTTGAACGCTACTGAAAACATTACCGAAATGGTAATGGATGTCCGTTGAGCGACACGAAAAACTTCGGAATCGAGCAATAAAAGTCACACACGCCAAACAATGGCGCGACCGATAAGATCTACGTCTTTCCTCGCCGATTGTACTGATCCGGTACCAAACACGCGCGAAACCGAAAATGTTCAGGCTCGAAATTCGTGAAGGATTTATCACCTCGCGTGTCACCCAGCCGTGATTTTGAGGAAAGCGTTAACGGGTGACCCCTTCAAGTCGCTGAAATACGAAGACAATAATGAGTGGTTTTGGGCGATGTTTTCATTTGTGCGAGATTATTAAGTTTAGCACATAAGCGTGCGCCTTTCCTGTTTTTTTCCCTTAAAGAACCAACAATTCGATTTTGTGTCACGAAAATAATATCATGAAAAGTTGATTCTAATACTGTCTAAATGAAAGAAAGAATTGTTGAAGTCGATATCGATTGACTTGATTTTGAGTCAATTCCAGACTTGAGGAGGTCAGAAACTTTTTCTGGAATGAAACTAATATTCTTCTTCCTAATAGTTATTCAATAAGGTGACCGGTTTCGTAGAAGCTAAAAGCTCCACATCTTCAGACCTATTGCAACAAGAAACACATCAGTAAAACAAAGGGGACAAAACAACAGACATTACCGATATATAAACTATTCCAACTCAAAATATTAAAAAGGGTAAAACACACGGTCAGCTGATTTTGACAAATCGTTAGAGTACCCTATTAACGTCAAATCAAGTTTCACAATGTTAGGTTATGTCAGAGAAAGAAGTGAAACGTCATAAAATCGTCTAAAGAGCACAAGCAACACCACAGTAAAGAATTTAAAATATGCATTTCATCAAAGTCTAATTATAAATTGAGTATAAAAGTTGGAAAAAGTCTTTTATGTTTTATTATCTCATATTTTTCTAAACAGTCCATAATCTTGAAATCAGAGCCACTGTGAAGGATTCTTATCGTCCAAATTGAAATTGCGTCCTTGTTCAAACAAATAGTTACCGAAATGGGAGTCATTACAATGTTTTCCCAACCTAAGGATTCTCAAATGTTCATTTATTCTCTGTTTGAAAGTTCTACTCGTTTTTCCAATGTATAAGACACCGCAAGTTAGAAATTTTTTGACCGTTGCAAAAATTTACGATTCTTGTCCACCAAATATGTTCATTTACGAGGAATCAAATGTTTGCTCCCTCCTATATGTTATCTGAATGGTTTATTGTTCCTCCGTTGATAAATTTATCAGTCTCAGGCAAGTTTGCCTTTCTAAGAATTTCAGATCAGTCATTTACTCGCGATTTCACCATCACCTTTGATTTAAGCTCTGAAAATTTGTTTCAAAATAATGCCCCAATGTAAACTTTGTGCGGATGAAGCCAATAGGGCTAATGAATTGGAGAACGGAATTTTCGTAGAATTTCCGTTCCGAACACAACTGTAGTCCGGTTTTTGGGGTGATTGTCTCTCATCACTACAGTACAGTGCTAGATAGGGGCTTCAAGCGAAACCGGTGGGCCGCTTTGAGAAATAGCTTCAAATATCATCACGATGCGACACCTGTCCGGTAAAGACCGAACCAAACCTCACTTACTGTGCAGACTCCTACATATCCAGTCATATGCAGACGGCTGCGCACTTATCGCTAATTCGAAGGATCTACAGATGATGTTGGACACCTATAAACATATATACGAAGCTTTAGGCCTTACACTCAATACTGACAAAACCAAAACCCTGGTAAGTCCGCCAGAAAGCCTTCAAACAGATATCAGATATATCTGAACCAGGTCAAGCAGTTCAAATGCTTGTAAACTTCATAAATGCTAGGGCTAACCTAGACACGGAAATACACAACCAAATCCATTCGGCATCACGGGATTCTGGAAGCTGAAGGACAGAGTGTTTCAAAATCACGACCTCAATCTGAAGAAAAAGACAGCTGTTTCCAAAGCAATGGTCCTCCCAACGCTTCTTTACGGAAGCGAAAGCTGGACGCCCTACAAGTGACATATTAAACAGCTTGAACAAACGCAACAACGTCATCTAAGACAAATAATGCACATCAGATGGTTCCACAAAGTTTCAAATGCAGACGTCTTGCAGCGCTCGAGTTGTATAACAGTTGAGACTCAAGTAACGAGGGCCCGACTCAGATGGAGCGACCACATTCTGAGGATGCAATACACAAGACTCCCCAAAATAGCTCTGAATGACGAATTCACAGAGGGTGCTCGGAAACCAGGAGGCCAGTATAAAAATTTGTATTTGTAGTTCTATCTCACAAACGGTTATATAGAATGGAATGAATTTCGGAATGTAGTTCGTCATTGTTTTGATTGATCTTTTTCGACCACAAGATATCACTCACGTCTTTCAGTTTTTCCATTACAACCATAACGCACCATAAAAACACCAAAAATTCAAAGAATTGGGTTCTTCTTCTCTTGAAACTATGTCTAATGCGTATAATGCGCAGTTTTCGAATAATTTGATGTTCAAAAATCTGTGAAATGTGAAAAATTGGGTACTTTGGCTTTATACACCTGTGGATCTAATGATCCACAGATTTAGCTAGTTACTCTGAAAGTAATTTTGTTTTTCCAGGGGCGGTACAGCTAGCTCATTATGTGAAGGCTATATCTTTTTATCAGGGCTGAATCGGAAACAATGTTAAGAAAAAAAGTGTTTCTTTTGATCTCAAGAATCCACTGTTGAAATATTTTTACGAGTCAAAGATTCAAGTTGTATATCCGGATTCAATATTCTCCAAGCCCAACCCATTTAGGAACGCATATTCCTGAATCAAAAAATCGCACAAGATAAACTCCGCTGGAAACATCGAAGAACACGGTATCGCCCTCAAAACCGACTCATCTTCATTAGCGTTGGCTGGATCCGATTCGGTTCGAAGAACATATACAAAAGGAAAAAACGTCGAGTGAAACCAGATGAAAGGGGCATACATGCCGGCTGTTTCTCTTTCTCCCAAAATACACATTTTCATTGCAATTAATCCCTTTCAAAAGAAGAAAAGCGTTAATTTCTGGCGTGGGCTACCTCAGAGCTTGACCAGCGACCGCGAAAAGGGCTCAAGGGTTGCGCAATTAGAGGAATGTTCTCTTCATGATATACATTTTATTTCTGGATTTCCTAAGTTCGGTTTTCCAGTTCTGCAAATTTATGGGGGAACTCGTTTCAGTCCCGAAACAGAAATGTGTTCTAGCTGAAAACTGTTAATTGGAAGTACAGAAGCATAAATTTCAAACAAACAATTATTTTTCCAAACAAATTATTTGAGGCATCTATTGAAAATTTCGCTCATGGGGATTCTTGACCATGAACTATCCTCATAAAGCCTCGGAGAAAATGTTGATGAGAATCTTATACATTCAGAGAAATTTTCGAGAATTATTTATCAGTTTGTCCTAAGCTGGACCTGAAAACAAAATCAGTTACTGTGTCAATATAAACTAGTTGTTGCAGAAAACAAACGTGCCATGTATCATCAAAATATATAGGGTGGTTCTTTATGGGTAATTGAAAAAAATTGGCAAAATCAAAACACTCTGTATCTGGATTAGAAAGAGATACTCTATTTAAATATAGGTTATTCTCACTCACCTTATTGTCCTCTATCTACCCTTAGCTTCCTCTCATTCACCAATGAATCACCTTGTATATTATTAGATGTACGCGAATTATCCACTTCAACTTGTGAGCAGTGTATTTCGAGCGTCCGATACAGGGTGGGTCTTTGACTCGTACAAATATTTCAACAGTGGATTCTCGAGGTCAAAAGAAACACTTTTTTTTACCAATTTTTACGAATCGGCTCGGTTTAAAAGATACAGGATGGTGAAAACTATAAAAAAATGTTATTTTCAGTTCTAGCTCACAAACGATTCCATCGAATGATATGAATTTCGGATTATAGTTTTCCATTTATTTGATGAATCTTTCTCGAACACAAGATATCACCCACGTCTTCCAGTTTTTCCATTATGACCATTGAATAACATAAAAATACCAAAAATTCAAAGAACCCAACTTCTCAAACTAAGTTGGACGCTATCTGATAAATATCGCTAGCAGCCCACAGGATCTACAGATAATGCTGGACACCTTTAAAAATATATACGAAGCGTTAGGCCTCAGACTCAATATCAACAAAACCAAAATCCTGGTAAGTTCGCCAGAAAGCCTTCAAACACATATCAGCCTGGAGAATGAAACGCTAGAACAGGTCGAGCAGTTCAAATACTTGGGTAGCTTCATAAATACTAGGGCTAATCTAGACACGGAAATACACAATCGTATCAATTCGGTATCACGGGCATTCTGGAAGCTAAAGGTCAGAGTGTTTCAAAATCACGACCTCAATCTGAAGACCAAGACAGCTATTTACAAAGCAGTCGTTCTCCCAACGCTTCTTCACGGAAGCGAAAGCTGGACGCCCAACAGGCGACATATTAAGCTGCATTCACAATCAATTCGCGGGCCGAAGTGCACTTCGGCACGAAATTTACCATTCGCAATAATCTTGGAACCAAATACTCAAATGCATCAAAAATGTAACTGATCAAAACATAAGCATCAGCATCATCTATAGCCGGCACGAAATTCCTTGCCGAAGTGATAGTTTGCGACTTGCAAGAAATTTTGTCTTGAATTTCATTGTGAATGGTAACGGAGAACGCCACCTGCTAAGCTTCCGTGCCGAAGTGCACTTCGGCCCGTGAATTGATTGTGAATGTAGCTTTAAACAGCTTGAACAAACGCAACAACGTCACCTAAGACAGATAATGCACATCAGATTCCACAAAGTTTCGCAACGCGCGAGTTGTACAACAATTGAGACTCAAGTAACGAGGGCCCGACTCAGATGGAGCGGCCACATCCTGAGGATGCAAGACACAGGATTGCCGAAAATAGCTCTGTATGGCGAATTGACAGAGGGAGTCTGGAAACCAGGAGTCCAGTATAAGCGTTTTAGGAATACACAACATCAATCCCTAAAATCAGTTAATGCCAATCATAACTGGGAACAACTGGCTTTAGACAGGTCACAGTGGAGGTCTTTGGTCCACAGCTATAATGGAGACTCGAGAAGAATACAGCGGCGGCCAGATCTGGTTGGTGACTATCCATGCCCGGAGTGTGGAAGTTTCTGTAGGTCACGGTTGGGTCTCTTCAGTCACAGGAGGGCACACAGTCGCAATTAGCCCTAAGAAAATATAAGTCTGTTCTTTTTTTATGTCTTTTTGTAGATTTATTCCCGGTAACGGGATACTGCAATGAATGAACGAATGAATGACTGACTGTTTTGTAAAATAAAATTATTCTTCATATTTTCTCTTATAATGCACTGTTTTCGAGTAATTTGATGTTCAAAAAAAAAAAATATCGATGAAATTCGAAAATTTGGGTACTTTGACCGAATGCAACCCTTTCAAAAGATCCACAGACGTGTAGTTTTCCAGATTAAGCTAGTTATTCTGAAGGAAATTTTGTTTTTCCGGGGGTGGCACAGCTTAAAAATTGAAATGGCTATATCTTTTTATCAGGGTCGGAGCGGAAAAAATGGTAAACACAAAGATTGTTTCTTTTGACCTTAAAAATCTACTGTTAAAATATTTGTACTAGTTAAAGACTCACCCTCTATATCGAGTAATGTTCAATAAGTATTACAGTTCCTTCGGATGATCAATCTTTTAATGCGATAAATGATTCAAGAAATGCTTCAAATATGCATTTGAAACGATCAGTTCTTAAACAATACGTTCTGTCCTGGTATACAATGTCCCCATGATTTCATTCGTTCCGCCTGCAGTGCAAAAAATAAGAGCAATTTTCCAACAACCAAAATTGCTGTCATGAGTATCACCTACTTTGCATGTTCGTTAGTCAGTGCGAGTTTCTAACTTGAAATAATTTCAATAAATCGAAGACATTTTTTCTGCGAATATGCACCAAATTAAAGCAACAAAGTTGATTTCATTTCGGCCTGAGGAAGGCGGTGCAAATACACGCCGAAACGTTGCTCATCCACTTGTTCCCTCAACCGGAAATTCGTTCAACTAATTAAACACGGAACGATAAAACGATCGAGGAGCATAGTATCAAACCTCCACCCCATACTTCCAAGTTTATTTCGACACAAAATCCGCTGCAACGGCAAAATGCGCACATTCATTAACTTCCGTTGTAATACGTTCGCAACCCCTTTGTGCCCGTGGCCGCAAATGATATTTCATCATGTCGCAACATCGCAACAGCGGAATTATTAATGGTGTTTTCTTTTCCGTTTTTTGCAGGCATCCTGGGGACAATCCGTTCTACAGCAATATCGACAGCATGCCGGATATCAGACCCAGGAGGAAGTCTATACCACTCGTATCGGACTTGGTAGGTAGCGTTATTTATTGTCACATACCACCACGCGTCGTCCTTTATATGATACCTAATTAGTGGCGGAGAGATTTAACGGACGATGCTAATTGAATCTTTGTCGATGGGGTGGTGAAGAAGCTATATATTTTCTTTGATGTCCATGATTAGATCTTCAACTATTGTTATTAGTTCTTCCAGTTCACTTTTGAGGCTTGAGAATAGTATTCTGATATTGATCACTATAAGTCCATTTTTAATACAGTTCAGTCGAACAGAGCAAGAATTGAAAGTAATGTACATTATAGTATGGATAATACAATGTTAAGTTAGAACAGAATGGTGGAGACTGTGGAGAGCCTTCATACCATTCAGTGGCTGTAAGAGGCTGTAAAAGGAGAGTGTGATGTGGCGATGAAAGTCTTGAATGAAATGATACGACAATAATTTCAAAAAATAATTTCTTATTTGACAAGCAGTGCTTAGGTTGTTTTACCATTGCTGTTCTGGAATTGACATGAATTCTAGGAAAATAAAATGAAGTCTAGAAAAATAAAATAAGTTGTGAAAAAATTTTGAAAATTCTAACAGAAAATAAATACGAATTCTGAAAAAACTGAAGCCAAGTCGGAGGCTTACAAATTCAAATTCCACACTGAATTGCTTAGGTAGTTCACATTTATCAATATTTGGTGACTTTGATGTGTAAAACTATTTACCCAATATTCTGTTCTCTTTTAACACTTCAATTATTCATTTTCATGATGCTCATAACTTTCAATTCTTACAGTAGCCAACTGGACCTGAAGTTTCCACAACATCTTTTAAGTCTAGAAGCCCAAATTCTCTGTAATTTGCATCGCATAAACGAAAATAAACACAAAAGATTCACTTTAAGTGATATTGATTTTATGAATCGAAGAAGCAAGAATTTCAAATATTAGGATACAAATGTGCTGAAAGAAAGATTACTCTGTTTGGTACAGAATATTAAGCAGAGAATCGTGCTTGGCCCATATGGAAAATTGTATGAAATTCTTGTGAACATAAGCAGTTCAAACATTCTTAAAGAGGAGAGCAAATAGAAATTCCAAATTGTACCGTATATTGATTATATTCGAATGAATGTGAAACTTATCATTGTGGATAAAATCTAAAATAAGAATAGCAAAGAAAATTTGTTCTTCTTTCTGAAAATAATGGGGTTGAATTGTAAAATTATTGAACAACTTATTTATTCATCCCCAGAATTAGGAAACCCACAAATATCACTGCCAGAGAAAATATGTATGGCTTCTTCACATCAGCTCATACACTTCTCAAAATGAGATGTTCGAAATAGGGTCTATTTTTTTTAAATTCAGGTATCGATGATTTCAGAGAATATAATTCCAAATGAAAAATATTTGAAATGATTCAAAATCAGCAGCAAGCTCATTTTACATTGAGTTTCACTCTTTCATCTTTCGAATTCAATTCTCAGAAGTAAGTTCAGGCATTATGGAAAGTTTCTGAAGTTCCTAAGAAGGATTGCGGATGAAAAGTATCGTTATTAAGGTTATTCTGAAGGAATCTATCAAGAGAGTGATTCTGGAAGTTAATTAACATGCCATTCCCGAACACTTTCATTTCAATTGGAAATTTTTTTATGGTTAGCCTGAACTTTATGTTGGAACCAACCAATTTCAACGCAATTTTCACCTTGAATAACCTGTTTATCATCTAAAAGAAAAGTCAGAATAATTATGATTAATGAAAAGGTCTTCAGAGTATCCAGAAGATCACAACAGATTTGGAGAAAATATGAAAACCACTTTCATTCGATGAACTTATATTTTATGTACCTTATATATAGTATTCCAGTTGAGGACTGAACACTTTTTATAAAAAGTTTTTGTACTCCACTCGTAGTTTTCAACAAAAGTACTAGGTGTATAAAAATTTAGTAATTTAATAATATTGTCAGAATTCTGGATTCTCAAATGATCTATCAAATCTATAATTGATTTGTTGGCTCAAATTGTATTATGAATAATATTTCAATTTCTTCGTTGTCATTGTTCAGTACTTAACGTTAAATGTCTCCCATTATCTCCCAATCATTCCTTACTCTGATCATTGAACCTTCAGGCACTTTGTTATCCGAAAACTCAGGACCTGTTGGATCATGGCAACACTTTTTCGAAATTTTCAGTTAAAATTCGTTTTTAAAAATAATTCTAGTTGCTTGATCAAGTCCTGGGTACTACCGTGATCGTAAAAAATAAGATATTTTCCCTATATAAGAGACAATTTTTGCTCTCATCGAGTAAGTACTTTGTAAATGGGTTGAAGTGTTGTTTGAAGTTGGGTGTACCTAAGAAAGGTGAAAAAGCTCCTGATTTCAAAACCTTTATTTTTTGCTATCACGAATTTCATACCTATCCTTGTTCACAACACTCCTATCCTGATGTCTTTGTTTTGTGAGTGTTGAATGTACATCCCTCTTTCCACTGAATCATTTACTAATGTGAATGGTCGTTTGTTCTCTGTTTGATGGTTTGCCCTGCGCGGCTTCTAATCTTCAGGTGCTCAAGGTATTTGGTCTAAACTTCCTACTATACATTCTTTTTCTCTCTAAAATTTGATCATGAACCGCTTGGAGTGCTTAGCAGCAAAAGGAAATCATTTATGTGCTCATTTATACATCGATAAATTCCCAAAACGGGAAGAAAAAGATTGAAGATGAATTGAATACTTACGTTTATGGACAAGCTCTTTGGATTTTCTATCGGGATACATAAATTCAATATTTCAATCTTTTGGTTTCAAATTGAATTTGAAACTACAATCATAGGGGTCTAAAAAACGTACAAGGGCTCAGCTGTCAACTAAATTGGAGGGACTAATGCACTAATAGAATATTTATAAGTATGGTAAGGGTTATAATAAGTGTGCTCACCTCTCCAATGCCAAAATGGATAAGATTTAACAGCTCTAACATTATCTGCCTGTTTCCATGTTGAGACATGGGAAACTTAGAGCTTCACCCACCTGAGGATGGTATTGTGATAGCGAAACACGTGTCGTGGTTTGAAAACTAATTTTTGTGAAAATCATACAAACTGTTTTAAGTTTTTACATTCCATCTGCAGGTTATAGTTTACATATTAACTTGTGCTTGAGACAATTTAGCTCTGATACAGAATCTGGCTGTTTCTATTTTGAGATATGGAAAAACATTGACAAAAATCCTTCCTTCTGGGGGTCTCCTCTGAAGAACCTATAGGTTGAGCTAACTAATGTCTCATGGATTATTTGGCTCAATCATGTATGACCAATATGCTTGATATCAAATTGCACTGAGATAATATCATAAAATGAATCTCAACCTGCATCATTTATTGGTATGCTCAAAGGGGTTCGTGATTGGTATTATAAAAAAGATCTGTTTCCAAGACATTCCTCAACAATGAGCAACCTTATAATTAATTTCTTAATGAATCCGAATTTGCAGTTCACCGAATGTATTCTGAATACGTTTATTGAGGGGGTAGAATTTCTCGAGTTACAGTCACATAAATGATTTCCATTTGATCAAAAACTGGATATTCAAGTTTTTAGGCATAGTTGAATCGTTAGAAACATTTTCACTTTGAAAGTAACGAATATTCCATTTGATCCTGTCAGTTCCTCTTCGAACAAATAGCTTTTGTTTAGACATTTCTCAATTGTAACACATGCTTACCTGCCAACTATTCTGTTTTTAATTCGAAGTGGATTAACATCATTATTCAAGTAAAATAAATAAAATACGATAAACCTTATCTTGCTCTTGTTGATATGGATTGAATAAGGCTTTAGCAACAATCAATCAAAGCGACACCTTTCATGTTATTCAATGAATTAGATAATTATCTGGAAAGTGTTATTCGAAGAAATGAACCTACTCGCCTTTCTGGTTCATGGGTTAAACTTTCTTCTCATGAATAAACATTTATTTAACTCACTTGTATGAGTTAATATTATGGAAAAATTGCAGCTTACCTTTAGTCGTTCCTTTTGGAACTGCTGAATATGTCTTCACGGAGAAAACAATGAATATTTGGCATGTAAACGTAGCACATAATCATCATATAAAAAAATAACCACTTCTTTCCAACTTATTAGTAGACTTTTTATGTAGAACTTGGCATGAAACTTTCCAGCTATTTCCAATCGAACATTTCAATACACCACCTCAAATAACCACCACAAAAGCAACAGGTAAGGCTTAATGAAGGCTTACAGAAATGATAGCTGCAGCTGATATACACTTAATCACATAATGAGAGGTTATAGGATTACTATCCTTAGAATAGTGCATTGCTAGAATTATTGAACTCTGAATAACAGAGTTCATCACAGCCTGTCGGTTGTTCACACAATTATAACTATTGAAGGATACAATCAATGAATTGATAAACAGGATTTCTACGTTATACGACAAAATTATCTAAATTTTTTGAAGGGCCAAATATATGGTTTTGCTAGACAAATTTGAGTTCTATCAGGAATTGTGTGAAAAACCCTTAGGATCACTTATGGGTGCCGTACACACTTCAACTCTTTGATCGTGTTTGTTAGTTGAAGCCTGTATGACACCATTAAATTGTTGAATTTTTTAGGAAATATTTTTTCTGCTTATGACTCGCTTGGTACTAGTGTAGATCTGGCGACTTTTTATAGAATATTTAGTGATATTGTGGCTTTGAATTCAAACTGATGAAGTTATGTTATCCAGACTATGGCCGCCACCAAGAGAAACGCAGGATTAACATCAGCTGTTCCAAGAGCTACTCTGAATGATGAGGAATTGGTAAGTTGAAATTTGCTATATTCATTAAGCAGTCGATCGAGGGACATCCATGAGAACACTTGAATTAACGCTGTTAACTTCTCTTCTATGTTTTATATGTAATTATGGATCTGCTAACATGCTGACTAGACTGCTTGACTAGCTACTGTGGTGCTTAAATTAAAATAGCTCTGCGAAATTTCAGAGTTGCAAATTATCTCAAAGATAACTTGTACAAGAGATTTTAACTTTGTTCTGCAGAATTCTAATTAGAATTCAATACATTTGTTGGAAGAAAAATCATCTTAGAGCTGAAAGTGTCATTGTAAAGAGTAACTCTTCTAGTTATCTATCAATACTCCATTCACTTTTATTTTAGCACTCGGTTGGCCATGAAAATTTGACACATTTCACTCTCTATGGAGCGAAAATGTGGGGTTATGACGCTTGTCAAAACATTTTTGGGTTTTAAATCAACGCTATGTTGCCGGTTTAACGTAAAAGTTTCTGTTATTACGTATTTCATCACAATGTCGAATCTCTTCGGAAAATATGTGACGAACAAAATTGAAGTTTATACAATCTGATTGAAAGCATACCAAATCCAGTTATTTGCATAGAAAATACAAGAGATCAGTAAAATATTAAAATATGCACTAGCTTGAGGAGAGTTAATGTTCGTTATCTTCTTTGGCTGAAGTTTGAATACGTTACATCAGTTGCAGATTTCAAAAATATTAACCTGAAGATGAAATGCATATAATGCAGTGGTTGGGCATGGGTATCTTCCGAAGTAAGTAACAGATAATTACTAGAATGTTAAATTCTTCAACAAAAATCATCTTGCATCAATATAAGTAAAAGGAATAGAAGAAAATTTCAAGTCAAGATGAACTTTGACCTTTGACCAAAAATTTCACATGAATAAACAATTAACAGGACAACTGGCTCGTATTTGTGGCTGTTCATCTTAATACATTGATATAATAATAATAATAAGGTATTTATTGGTACTGGTACCCTAAGTCATTTACAATGTATAGGATAAGTCTAATGAAAAATAGAAAAATCAATTTTCGGCAACTTATTCTACGATGACATTCATCGAAAATTCTGTAGTGAACTTTTCGCACTAATTCACTCAAACATAAAAGTCTCAAATGCCACCACTTTTTTGTGTCTCTCAATAGAAGGAAATTCTTTGTCATCCTCTTCATTCACAATCTTTCTGATTGTAGCAATATTCAGCTGAAATATAAGTCGTTTAGATTGAGATGAAATATTACATAAATTCTTTTACATTCAATATGTTCGCTACCGTCTGACGTATTCTGGATTTTAGAATATCAGGGTATAACTATTTGAATGAGCGGACCTGAATTCTTAATAGCACTTCCTGAAAGCCTGTCTCTTTTTTCAATCACTTTCAGCATTTTTGTAATAGTGATTGATATTAGGTTATCTATGGTTGTGGCAACGGCGTTATGACATTAACGACATTCTAAGAAAATTCTCTGATCCCCTTCTATTACTATAGCGACAACCACCCTGTTAAAAACCATGTCTGTATTTTATCATCCATTCAAAAAGGTCTGTCTCCTTGTGGTACTTCGAAATTCAACATCAAAATATCCCCTTTAGCGCAAACGAAACACGGTAAGCACCGGCTATATTCCGCTTATTCGGTTACATCGATGTTTACCCAGCTTTACCAACAACGAGAAACATTTTTGAACGTCAGTTTTACGGGTCAAATCCAATATTTGCCTTTTCCCGATCGAGGGAGCTCGAAATCGAAGTCAACATGGAAATAAGGCATCGTCTACTGAACCGCACCGCCATCCGATCGATCCAAAAATGCCATGTAATTACGTCGAATACGCCACAATGATACTTATTTCATTGAGTGTGCATTTGCCTAATTGTGTTTGTACAGAATTCGAAAAATATCGTAGGTGGGTCATTATACGTTGACAATATTTCCCGCGTATTGTTTGTTGCCGATTGATTGATGATGTATTGGGGTACCGAACTCGTAATTTGTTGATGCCATGAAAATTATTGGTTATTCTTTGTATACAAAAATTCAAAACTTCACTAATATTGTTCTGAATTTCATCGGGGACAAGGTCAAGCACAATAAACAGGAAAATCCTTCAAATCTAGAGTGATAGAACTGCTAAAATCTTTTCTGGTTGAAAAGTTCGATAATATATATATATGTATAGGGTGAGTCTTTGACTTATACATATATTTTCAAAAAAGATTCCCCTCTAAAATTTTTTCTTTGGTCCTTTATCTGAATGCCACTGAATCCACAGAATAACCTCAAGACCAAACACATTACAGATAGAGATGTGTACTCTCATATGTAGATTTAGCTTGTTATTCAGCAGAAGGGAATTTTATTTTCATCATTCATTCATTCCTTGCTGTATTCCGTTACCGAGAATAAATCTACAAATAGACTCAAAAACAGAAGTATCGGAGCGATCAAACTTATAATTTCTTAGGGCTACTTGCGACTGTGTGCCCTCCTGTGACTAAAGAGAGTGACTTGCAGATCCTTCCACACTCTGGGCATGGATAGTCACCAACCAGATCTGGCAGCTGCTGTATTCTTCTCGAGCCTCCATTATAACTGTGGAACAAAGACTTCCACTGTGATCTGTCTAACGCTAGTTGTTCCCAGTTATGATTGGCATTGACTGATTTCAGGGATTGATGCAGTACCTATATCCTTAAACCGCTTATACTGGCCTCCTGGTTTCCGAGCTCCTTCTGTGAATTCGCCATACAGAGCTATTTTGAGGAGTCTCGTGTCTTGCATCCTTAGAATGTGGCTGTTCCATCTGAGTCGAGCCCTCTCTACTTGAGTTATACAACTCGCGCGCTGCAAGACTTCTGCATTTGAAACTTTGTGGAACCATCTGATGTACATTATTTGTCTTGGATGACGTTGTTGCGTTTGTTCCAGTTGTTTATTATGTCTCCTGTAGAGCGTGCAGTTCTCGCTTCACTAAAGAAGCGTTAGGAGGATCACTGCTTTGTGAACAGCTGTCTTAGTCTTCGTGACTTTGAAACACTCTGTCCTTTAGCTTCCAGAATGCCCGTGATACCGAATTGATACGGTTGTGTATTTCCGTGTCCATGTTAGCCCTAGTATTTATGAAGCTTCCCAAGTATTTGAACTGCTCGACCTCTTCTAGAGTTGCATCCTCCAGACTGATATCTGTTTGAAGGCTTTCTGGCGGACCTACCAGGATTTCGGTTTTGTCAAGTTTGAGTCTTATGCCTAAAGCTTCTTACATATGTTTATAGGTGTCCAACATTATCTGTATCCTCTGAGCTGCTAGCGATAAGTGCGCAATTGTCTGCATATTAAAGTTCCGTGATAAACTTTGTACGGGTTTTGCTCTGAGGCGCTTCAGGTTAAACAGGCCTCTATCAAATCTGAAACTTATTCCAACACCTCTTACATGCATACTCATGTCAACAATTATCGAGACAGCTATGGCGAAAACATTGAACAGTAAAGGCGCTAACACGCAGCCTTGTTTTATTCCAGAGTTTTCATCATAGTTTTTTATGGTATCCTTATCCTGTTTCAAAAACATCATCTCAAACCGAATCCAAACAAGTCGAACAACGAAACGTGGATAAGAGCTGTCGTTCATTTGAATAATGCGAGTTTCCACAAAACTCACAATAGAAAGAAATTCTTGGGTAGAATCTTGAAGCGACCCTTCCTAACACCCATACCGTCAATCTCCTACAGCAGCTTTACGATCCTGTGGAATATTCTTGTTGGGTTTGGCCCCATTTCCGAACTGGGAGATGTATGTGACGGAACTGGCCAATAAAAATGTCAACGGAGTTGAAGAAACGGTTTTCGAAGTGTCCTAATGGTTTGTACAAGAAATAGGGCAACGCTTCCAGTGGATTGACCTTGACTCCAGCAGTTTAGGTAGGAATAACAACTCCTGAAACCAACCTCGTTTGTGTAACGGACGATTGGAAATATTTGGCAAATAATATAATTGATTCTAACTGTAAAGGTACAGAGTGAGTAAAATGTAACACATAAAATTCATATCTTCAGTATTTTCACCATTTTACAGAAAAAGGCACGTCAATTTTCATAATAGTTGAGTTTGTCATACTCAACGAGAGGTTGAGAGTTGTAGAATCTTAGATGAATATCTAAATTCTCAACCAGAAGGGAATAGAATGTTTGTTGCTGGGAATTATTTGGTCATTGATGAGTGTTTTTAGTTTTTATCAATCCTTTTTTAATCAAATTTTTTCCTTGCTCAACCGAATAATATCGAAAACATGAATTATTCCTAGGGCACTAATTTCACCTGAACTCTCTAAGCCTGAGGTCAAGAAACATCCTGGTCCTTGAGAGGAAACAACTGAGTTTGATGACTTGCCTTCATACCAAAAGTCAGTCTTATTATGTTATTGAAATTACATTGTTTATCAATTGGTACTCGTTACTCCTTCAAGTTGAATAATGAAACTATAGAAGGTTGGAACAGTGAATATTGGAAAATAGCTAGTCCAAATCCTACATCACGAGGCATTACTTAACCAAAAAGTCCAACATCTCATCAAGACACGACAACCATCCAGTACGTGATACGACTAGATAATTGTTGAATCTAATCCGCAGATACGCTTCCTCAAGACCAGTAGTAATACGTTGGATTAAGTTGGAATCAGAATAGGATTTGAATATAAATGGAGGTGTCAATACACCTTGTAATTTCGTTCGAAAATTGCATGGAGCCCCAGATGAGAACGAGGAATTGCAGTTCTCATTTCCTCCAACTGGAAAAAAAACACTGTTGCATTCATTCTACGGTGAATAATATCATTGCATAACTCTAATTGCTCTTTCTCTTTGTCGAGGAGATATAAGCTTTGAATAATGAAGCAGTATTCGAAATCCAAGTTCACCATTCTTTCATTTACTTCCCAAACAGAGAGCTTACATCTGTAGATAACACTAGAGTTGTTCTCCATTATTCTCTATCAGGATGTCAATTCTGTTACCCTGCTCTTCGAAAACTTTTTACTCAATTTCTGCAACCCCTGTTAGACTACTGCCAATTACCCATTGAAATTCATCGAGTAAAAATATGAAGAGGATATTTTCTTGATAACATCTGTAACGACAATAAATATAATTCGTCCAAAAAATCCTAAAAAGCTCGTAGTTTAACCCAATTGATAAAATTGTTCAGATTGTCAATTCAGGTGTTTCCTCAATATGTTTGTAGAATATATATTCAATATTTTCGTATGTTAACACATCTTTTTATAACCAGAAGGAATTTCAAGAAAGTGTTCACAAATCTTTCGACCTTGGATGAAGAAATAATCGAGCCTAAAAAAACTGTATAACTAGAAAACCCAACTATCCAACAAATATAGCAAGAGGTGAACCTACTGAATCTGTTATATGCTTCACTCACTCTTTCTTCAGTGAAAGCCATTATATTCTCCACAAAACAAGCCCTCAAATGAAATAATCCTTTTGGTATAGACGAAATCCTCGAACTCACAATTCTAGGTACTTATACTTCATGCATATGGAATTCTCACTTCGTCAGCATCGAACTCAGATTTGAGTGTAAATGCTGGAGCTAATGTGGGGAGCATTGCCTTTGTCGTTGCTCGGAGTGAAAGGGTAATTAGTTCCAGTAAATTGGGGGAATAGTGCGCAGGTGGTCGTTTTCCAGGACAATTAGTACGCTAAAATAGCAAATCACCGACATCCACTTGGGTGAAACTTGAAATGTTCCCCTTCTCCCAGATTCAAACCTCTCGTTAAGTTAAAGATATTGATGGTTTTCGAAAAAGACAACCTCTTAGCAACTGCAGAATGTCCAATCATCACAGGAACTTCAATTTCCCTAAGCAATGTCAGAAGATGTCCCCATAAAGTCAATCTAACATCGACAGTCTTGATAAGAAGATTACCTACCAAGCGTTTGCGTAAACAATCATGGGCAATGAAGTGGGGCGAAATGGATGTCGATAGGTACGTGACGTGTAGTTTATATTTCCATTATTCATCAACATCTTAGCTACTCATGGTCTCTAAGAAATACAGTGTGCTTTTTTTCTGCTCTATTGTCAGCAGATCTTCAGCAAGATCGGCTTACTCATCATGCGCTGATTCTATTTTAAGATGGTCTGAAATAGTCCTCAGTCATTCATTCATTGCTGCATCCCGTTACCGGGAATTAATCTACAAAAAGACATAAAAGAACAGACTTATAATTTCTTTCGGCTAATTGCGACTGTGTGCCCTCCTGTGACTGAAGAGACCCAACCGTGACCTACAGATCCTTCCACACTCCGGGCATGGATAGTCACCAACCAAATCTGGCCGCCGCTGAATTCTTCTCGAGTCTCCACTATAACTGTGCACCATAGATCTCCACTGTGACCTGTCTAACGCTAGTTGTTCCCAGTTATGATTGGCATTAATTGATTTTAGGGAGTGTTGGGAGGACGACTGCTTTGTAAACAGCTCTCTTGGTTTTCAGATTTAGGTCGTGATTTTTAAATACTCTGTCCTTTAGCTTCCAGAATGCCCGTGATGCCGAATTGATACGGTTGTGTATTTCCGTGTCTAGGTTAGCCCTAGTATTTATGAAGCTTCCCAAGTATTTGAACTGGTCGACCTGTATGTGTTTGAAGGCTTTCTGGGGGACTTACCAGGATTTTGGTTTTGTCGATATTGAGTCTAAGGCCTAAAGCTTCGTATATATGTTTATAGGTGTCCAGCATTATCTGTAGATCCTCTGGGCTGCTAGCGATAAGTGCGCAGTCGTCTGCATATTGGAGTTTCATGATAACCTTTGAACAGGTTTTTGCTCTGAGGCGCTTCAGGTTAAATAGGCCTCCATCAAATCTGAATCTTATTCCAACACCTCTTACAGGCATACTCATGTCAGTCCTCAGATTCCATAGTTCGGAGAAAGACGTTTTGACAGATACATGGATAATTCTTATAGGGTTTTTTTCCTGCCTAATTATAAAAATATATCACAGTAATAGATAAACTGTACACAAAAATCTAAATATCATGAAGATATTGAACGAATTTAACCCAACCTAACACGAAGAGAAAGCAGCAACATATTCTCAATGAATATACTCAATTCATAGTGTTCTCAAGCGTTTGATCCGAATGTTACTTCGAGTTACTTTTGATTTTATGACTGACCATCAATCGATTGATCCAACAGAAAATGCACGTGTACAAGAAGACTCTCCAGGCCCTGATCTACCCTATCAGCAGCACAACGCCGCACAAGTTCCTACCCTGGACCGCCACATCGCCCACCTATTGCTACGAGTGCGAGGGGTTGCTGTGGGGCATAGCCAGACAGGGAGTTAGGTGCACCGAGTGCGGGGTCAAGTGCCACGAGAAGTGCAAGGATCTCCTCAACGCCGATTGTCTGCAAAGTAAGTCCCTCTTTCTTTGTGCTATTGTTCTTATTCGTTTACATTAGCTCATAAATGTTGTCGACCTGCTCATCCATTCGGAATGGGGAAGCTGATGAGCATTATGATTTTATCAATGGCTCTCTTTGAACGGAAATAAACAACCTTAAAACTGTAATGGGGGGTCATTCTGCGTTCATCAAGATTTCCATAAAAAATTACCTTTTTTCTCATCAGAAGATAGAACTGTTTAAGTTAAACCTTCCTTCAAAAAAAAATCCCGATGAAAACTGGGTGTAAAAAGGAGAAGCAATAATACCACCACCTAATGAGAATAAATTCAGAAGCATACCACTCGCCGATATGAATATCAACAAGTGTTACGATCTGAATTGAACTAGCCTGTTTGCCATCCTCAGGACTAATTGGAAAACGTTCCACCCAAAAAGAGCAGATGCTGCCCATGTTTTCGGTCTCATTTGACCTCGTCAGAGCAACACAGCTCCTTCCTCGATGTAGTACTCCAGCGTCATCCAGTATGAAACGAAATCCGGTTCAATCCCCCCCCCTGACCGAAACCCAGACGAAGACTATGGCATATGTCCCATATTTCCTCTAATTCAGTACTCTGGCCTGCTGATTGCAGACAACATGCGTGGAAGAATTCAGAAGGTGGCAACACATTCTTATTATTGTATTTATGGCTTCCCTGTTGAGGCGTTATCATTACTCCATTAGTTTATCGCTGGCAAAATTTCTGCCGTAAACTGAACGTTTACTAACCTTCTCAATTCTTTCAAGCATGTTGTCGGCAATAAGCAAGCCAGGAATTTGAGGAAATATGCGATTGTCTTCGTCTTCGGTGGAACATTCTCCATTTAAATGTCCTGACGATGGCAAATTGGATAGTTCAATTCAGATTGTAACACTTGTTGATATTTATATCGGCGAGTGGTGAGCATCTGAATTAATTCTTATTATTGCTTGAGTAGATATATGTAAAAGGAAACACACCAAATTTTATTATATTTTTATTCTTAGGCGATCGATTTCGGATTATTATTATTCCATCATCAGGCCAGCTGTAAATACACAATAAAAATGGATATTTCTTTTTTATTTTTATTCTTCAGGTTGAGAGTATGCAACTTATCGAGACTTACTGTCGTATGAAAGTTAAAATGGAAACAAATCGTTCTTCATTATTTATTGTTTCTACTATTATTTGTCTACTTTTCTGTTTCGTTCTTTAGTTTTTTTAATCAATCGTCTGAGATCATATCAAATTATTTTATTTGTTGTTCTTAGTAGCGTGGTGTCAATTGGAAATATGCTCTGCAATACCTATTGTTGCATTTATACACCCTATCAGACCTTCATTCTTCTACACTGTTCATCGCCCGTTCACAGTACATCAAGAGGCCTTTCGATGAGTGTTGCCCGGTAAACATACGGTAGCAATAATGGTACTTTGACATCGAAAACGAACAATTTTGCGAGCAGTTTTAGTACAGGGTTAATTTATCTACATTGTCTTGCACGATCATCTTAGTTTTTCTGATAGCCCCAAAACATTATTCAGGTAGTCTCGTATTATTGTGAAGAATGATGGTTAATTCATTTGTTTCATAGTCCTGGCGCCGGCATCGCCTTCCATACTGCATTTAATTAAATCGCATTGAAGTTAAGGTGATTATAACTTCGCCATCTTAAATAATCTTTATGTAGGTAATTTTTGGTCATATTATTCAGTTTTTCACTCTAGTCGGCCAACATTATGGTTTCGGGAAATATTTCAATGATAATGTCAAAACTGAAATTTATTTAAGTAAAATAGCGCCAGGTTTAATGAAATTAGGAAGAAGACTGTCTCTGCCACTTAAAAGCTTATAATCAGCGGCGCACTGCATGTACAGGATGATAGTTTTCGATTGACATCACATGCAACGTTCCCTGAACGTTCATTTACCTGTCTCTCGCGAAACGATTGTCGCGTTACGTAATGCGACAGAAACGTACGTGTATAAACGGCTACATGGATTTACATCAAGTTTAATTGGGAATAAATGGGCAAGCAGACGCCTCTCGGATTGGACGGTTAAGCGGGATGCAAATGGGGTAGTTCGAACGAACGATTATGGTTTCGTTCGGATACACTTCACGTTTCCGGTTCACGTCTGATGACTGTCATTCTGTCGTTGACGGTCTCCTTGAATATATATCGTTTCCGTGGGATTCCGTTATTGTCAGGTGGACGATCGTTATTGGTTTGTGCGAGCTCGTTCCGGGCGCAATTCGAATTGTGGAATTGGGATGACCGCGGATGTTCAGCGATATTTTCCGGTGGGTAGTAAAATAGAACTGTTGTTAACAAGCGCCGCAGCTAGCTTTTATGGGTAGAAAATTTGGTTTAAAACGAAACTATTATGGAATCCCTTTATAAAAGGATGTATATCAGAGTCCGAAATAGCCGAGGCTAGCAAGCATTCGCGACAATAGTGGTCGAGGTGCATATAAAATTTTTTCATCGACCGCACATACCTTTATGAGTATTGATATCAATATCACTATTATTATCCATACTGATTATTATTAACACAATATTCGAACTACGTTATTGAGTAACTTGTTAAATTCAGCGGATTTCGTAAAGAATTATTTTGACAGCATCAAATGACAGTTGCTATTACGGAAATTACCCAAAAAAGCGTAAGCAAATTGAAAATTTTTGACGTCTACTAAAACTCGAGTGACATCTCACAAAATTCAATTGTTTTTTATCGATAGAATATTTGGTGAACTTTGACAATCAATGTCAATTTATAGTTAAACGTCAGTTCTGACGGAAGCATCTTGGCAGCGATCACAGAACGGAGTGCACGTCACACTTAGTGGGAGCGCCCACCAAAGTAGCGTAGCACAGACCTGGCACATGCATGACAAAGGCGATTCATAATTTTCAGATATCGCACATCTGAGTGAAGTTTCAGTATTTTGCATTGCATTTGTCATGTATGTGCCATGTCAGTGTTAAGGTGCCTACAGATTAGTCTGAAGTGACGTGGGCGCACGTCATAATGCGCATGATTCAAAAATCTAACACGGGATTTTGCGCGGAAGCGTTCAAACTGTTCTGACGTGACGTTGGACGTGCATTCCCCATAGACTTATAATACATGGACTCACTGTCACGTGACTTTTCAGTAGATCGAGAGGTTGGGTGCATTAAAGAAAGAAAAGCTTATGCGTTCTAATCGAATAAGAAAGAGATGAACTGATTCCGTGTGGGCAATGTCAAAATCATATGATGGATATAAACAAATATGTGACGCAGACGTTGCCCACAAGGTGTTCAGTATTATTCACATTATATTTATTCTTGAATGAAACTCACATAATTTTTATATTTTCCATTAAGAAGGAATGTTAAGGAATTCCTGAATTGCCATTCTCGGAAGCTTGTTGAACATTTATTATGGAAAATTTTTACAATTTTCGCAGACTTTGCCCACAAGGTGTTGATACGTTGATTATTATTCTCATTACATCTATTCTTGAATAAAACTCACATATTTTTTGACATAATTCATTTCAAAGAAATGCTATGGAATTCCTGTGTGTCTTCTCGGAAGCTAATTGAAAATTTTCGCATAAACTTGTGTTCTATAACCTTTTGACAGCTTGCCCACAAACTCTCCATCTTATTCAACCTACCGACTTCTCTCTCACAGGCGGAGTCCATGTTATTATAAGTCTATGGCATTCCCACGTCACGTCAGAACAATTTGAACGATTCCGCTTAAAGTCCTTCGTTAGATTTTTGAATCATGCGCATTATGACGTGGTCCCACGTCACGTCAGAGTAATCTGTAGGCACCTTTACGCTACTTTGGTGGTCGCCCTCCCTTAGAATAACGATTAACCTGTCATAACTCGCCAAATACTCGTTAGAAAACTATGTTGGAAAAAGCATTTTTGATCAAAAATAAATGGTGCAGCTAAGGGCCACATCGATTTTATTTCATGAATGTTTATGATTATATTAATTAATATTATTCTAAATTTATTTAAAAATGTTATAATTCTATCAATCTATCGGCCATAAAAACCTGAAATCAACAGCTTCATGCACGAATTATTCAGAAAAGTTCTATATTTTTCTTCATCTCTACATTATATGAGAATAATACACGAAAATCCAATTTGATAAATTATTCACACTATAGTGAAATTTCCATCAAAATTGGACATCTGGTTCCGGAGTTATGGAAATAGAAATACATAAACAAACTAACAATCACACGGACTTTCACATTCATAATATTAGTGAAGATTATGCTCGGTTTCACGAAAATGTCTCAATCGCCGTGCCTTTACCTGGCCGTATCATAGTTACAACAGCCGCACGAAAAGTGTTCGCGGATGGAAAGTATCTGCGGACGAAGAGTAGGCCATCAAAAATAGTAGACTGGTACGCAGGTAATTAATTCAAAGGCTTGGCCCAAATGTTGACGGAAATAGGGATGTAATAACTGAGTAAGCTTCCCTCTCAATACTCCACGAACTGAAGAGGATTTTGTTGATATTGTTTTCCCCTTTTGTGGAAGTTCGAACCCGCAACATTTTCATTGCAGTTTCTTCAAGAGTTCATCGAATCCACAACAAAACATCGGGGGCTTCGTGCCACTTAACGCGAATCCATTCATTCCACCCTGGCATGCCTCCAACATCACCATGCACTTGTTGATTTCGTCGAAACCAAACAGCGAGTACAACCGGTAATTTTCCGACGAAATATTACGTATGAGTTCATTCAATGCTGCTCCCCCCGCCCCCGACCGATCGATGCTCCAGATCGTCCCGAATATGCCCCGAATACCCAATACCAGCCGGATGGCGAAATGCCCTCCTTGATAAATCACTCCAGACGTCTAATCGCGGACGATTAATTGAATTGTAATCGTTTTGAATTGTACGAAGTTGCCCCGAAGTTGCCGCGCCGCACGGGGGGTGGATTGATCGCTTTCCGAAAGGGTTCCAAGGGGACTGGGATCGCGAGAACGATGCGTATGGAAATTTCTCGAAGTTATCCACTACTTGCGACGCCTAAAGTCCCCTCTGGTAAGTGGTTTGAGGCCGGGGGTTGTTTGAAAATCGGCGAACGCGGTCTGTGAAAGTCTAGGGGTGGTTTGGCTAACGACGGGTTTTAGGAGAGGCTGTGGGGGCCATTTGGTTGGGGATGGCAGTATTTGTTGACTTGTTAAGATCTGGTTCGTTTGAAATAGAATAGAAAACATCTTTATTTCTAATTATTCCTTATATTGTTATATTGTGTTTTTATCTTTAAAAAAAAACTTTATATGCTGATGATTTACTGAACCTGTTTTGTCGTTTGTTCTGTTCCTCTAATGAGGTATCACTTATTATATTTTAGTGTAGTATTTTTGTAGCCCTGATGAAGAATCAATAAAGATTCGAAACGTTGGCAATTTTAACAAGGGTTTTTTGTTTCCTGTTGATGTTTCACCAGTCCTCAAGCTGAGATTACCCATTATTGACCAATTATAAGGACGAGATTTGATAACCAATTTATTTCTAATCACTACATACCTACAAAGAGCAAAAAGAAAATAGTGTCAAAACAGAAAAGAATTACAACTTATTATAAAATTCACCTAAATCATAAGGCTCCAATGTTATTAACATTTCATATATTGTCTTTTCAAATTTTTTTACATTTGTTTCCCTTCTAATATAATTCGGCAGTCGGTTGAACATTTTCAAGCAAGAATAGTAACAACCTTTTTCAGTCATTGTGAGGTGATGCTTAGGATATATGACAGACAGGCTAAGCCTTTGTGGGAATATTCTTTATTTGTGGAGCATGTATTTATAGTTTCTGCAAATAAAATTATTATAAATTATTATTATTATGTAGTGTGGGTCTCTTATCTCAAAATTGCTTTTGCCCAAATCATTTTCGAAAAGGTGCTTATTCTGATGAACAAAACTTAGGCATTCTTGGATGTAAACTGCATAGACTGTGAGAATCTTATTCTCCCTGAATAGACCTCTACAAGATTCTCTATACCAAAAATAATCCTCAGAACCTTTTTCTGTGTTAAAAAGATATTATTGATATTTCTATTCGATCCATAAAAAATTATTCTGTACCTACCTCATTTTTGATTCAAAGTTAGAGAAACAGACTGTTTTCAACAGTTCTTTCCTCAGGTATTTGCACAGCACTCGGTTGGTATAGCATACTGAATTTAAGCTGGTGTTTGTTATTTCTATATGCTCTCCCCAAGTGAGATGTTCATCTTATGTCAATCCTAGGAATTTTGTAGTTGTTTGTAGGTTAAAAATATCGACTGCGAGATTTTCTGTCGAAGGAACAGAAGCAAGTATGACCTGTGTGTTGACCTGTGCACTGTGCGATGCGTACTCTATTATCTACAATCAAAATGTCTAGAGGTCACAGAACGAAAAAGCTGTCGAAATTTTTCGTGTATAATGATGGAACGATCTCGTCTAGAACCATGCTCAGCATCTGCTCTTCTTCGGTGGAAGTTCTCTATTTAGTTGTCCTGATGATGGCAAATTGAAATAGTTCCATTGAAAATTGCAAGCTGTCAAAGTGGCTAGTTCAATGCAGATCAGGGAATACCAACACCTGTTGGTACATGTGTTGGTATTCATATCCGCAGGTAGTATGCATCTGAATTAATTCTTATTTATGGTGAATTTTTTTCAAACATTTCTGTAGTCGGGGCTTGACTTTTGGGGCATCTACGGAACGCATATCTTCTATTTTTCTTCTTATTCCTTTAGTAGGGGGAGTCAGGGAGACTTGCTCAGGGAGGAGACTTGAACCACCTCAAATATTTCAATTAAAATTTTGCGCTACCGGTATCGTAAATATCTTGCGATATACTCGTAACAAGGCGAAGTACAAAATATGTAGAGTCATTCGGGGCAACTGTGCGCACTTTTGCCTTTCAATCCATACCCTGTTTCAAATGTTGAAGCTAGGAAAATTAAAACATATTCATGAGATAGAGAATTTTCTAATCTATAAGAAAACATCAAAATGCAAACAAACAAAAACGTTTTCTCTCCGCAAAAAAGAATTTAATAGAGAAAGTCGGAGTGCGTTCACATGCCCCGTATTGCGGGTAAGTGTGCGCACCCTCACGGGGTAAGTGAACGCAGTGCTTAGTGAACCACACAATCAAAACAAATTACAAAATAATGTCATCAAAATGTTACAATATTAGAGAAATGCTGTTTATTATCAATACAGAAGCGCCTTTTTTCAAGCAGTGCATTATTGTTCGTGCCACAATTCTTGGTGAACACAACCCTTGATACATTTCCCTGTTGGTGGCTCTTCATATTTTTCTGAACAAATAGGACAATATTGATTGAGTCTTTATCAAGAATATCAACAATGCCATACTCTATTCCTTACTGAACTTAGCCCATATAATGAATCTATGCGCACACTTACAGGCGCACACTTTCCCCAGTAAGCCAAAATTTGAATTGACGTTCTTATAGAGTTGAGCAGCTGAGAGAACCTAAAATTTTTCATTATATATTTAGATTAATATGCCCATGATCGAATAAAATATTGTTTAACACTGAGAGACTCGGAACTTGGACCTGGCAGAATATGCGGGGATGCTAAAAATAAACAAAGTAAACAAGAAAACTAGTGAATTTGATTGATTGCAAATAAAAAGTTAAAGAAACATGGCACGGCGCAATCTTATGAAAAACTATTATGGCGATTCTGCGCCCTTGCTTCACCTAAATGAACCCTTCTTTCATACATTGCATAGTCGAGATATACGCACTGCGCACACTTACCCACTGCGCTCAGTTACCCCGAATGACTCTACTTCATACGCTGATACATCTGATGATGAAAACCTTGACATAGACAAACGTTGGTCATTGGAAATTGTTTTCTTTCAATGTTTTATTGATAAACTAACTTATGGTCAAGTCTCTCTCGCCCCCTGTTCAAATTTCTCATGGGTTAGAGAGGCATGAGCCAATTTTTGGTTCCTAAAAAAAGAATTGCTGTACTCAAAATGTACATCTCATCATCAATCTAATATAATCTATCGTTACCTATTTGGGCATGATATCTTCACGCACAAAAATGAGTTGCTACCATTCACAGATACAACTGGAGTGGCTTCAGAGTGAAAAGGGGTTCAGCTCTCCTTACTGACTAGTACTCTTATAGTTCAACCTTTTTGTTAGATCCACCTTCAGAAGCTCATTCGACCAGCTTTAACAAGGCTCGGGGCTTCAGCCCCCGCTATTCTACTGTCTTATAATTTGCTCCACTTTCATTGAAAACTCAAGAAAAATCATTATATGATGTCAGGCTCTCGACCAATTTAAATATCGATGCACTAATTTCGCAGTGTCGAATTTATACCGGATAATCCGGAAAATTCCTGATGGGATATTAAATGCATAACTTCGTCACGCGTAGGTGTCGAATCTTCTCATCCCACGTCCCAAAATTCTCGACGAGATTCACGGCAGGGCTTCCTAAAAGTTTTTGCATTCCAAGATTCGCCGGCGTTAAGCCTTATCCAAAGATCGAAACTCTCCAACTCTTCGCGTAAATATTTATAAAGACGTCCGTCGGTGCTATCATTCGAGTTGGCGTAGTCGCGATTTTGACGAGATAATCCATTACGTACAGCAGCGGCTAGGCTTACGTGTTAACGAAGACCGAAATGCGACTATTCAGGAAATGCAGCGTACGAAGAACAATGTAAATTGGATTAATTATAAGACTGCTAAGCCCTGATGGGCAGTGACGCCTCGTTTTCATCGGATCAGGCGATCTAATGAGCAAAGCGATGATAACCTTCAGCGATACGCAATTACCTCAGGAACGCACCAAATAAAGTATTGTTCGGAAACTTTGACAACTCTTCTGACCACAGATTTTGTGATCAAAATGGCCGCCGCAGTTTGACCGTATGATTCACTCAAGCTGCGCCTGATTACCGATGGTCGACAACCAACAATACACCTTCAGTTATAGATGGTCATGAAGGATTGAGATGTTGTTTTATTGAAAGTAAAACTCCCGATCGATGGCTAAAATCGATTCTATGGATGAAATCAACCCGCTGACAGAGGTTATGAAGCTCGGTCTATTCTGCTATAGTATTCGCTAGAAATAGAGGTCTACGAATACACCTAGAAGTTCTAGAAGTTCAGAGGTACTAGCTTAGAGCTAATAAAGAAGTTCAAGAGTTTATTGTGTTATTAGTTATATCCCTTGTGTGCTGGAAGAATTTCCTAAATGAAACGATAACTCCAACATTTTTATCCCCAAATGGTTATATGAAAGTGTGAGAAAACTGACTATTCAACTGGAAACTACAATTCCGAAGCTTGTCGTTCCAATAATTCGAGCTAGTCTTGAAAAGGCGTAGAAAATCCAAGAGAAATCGAAAAATCTAAACGCAACTGTAGACCGGTTTCAGGCTCATTGTCCTTCGTCAGTACAGTGTAGCGCTAAATATTCTAACCGAAGGATGTTGATCACAGTGCGCCACTTGTCTCGCAAAGACAGGAGTCTACAGAGGATGTGAGGTTTTGGTTCAGTCTTTGCGATACAGGTGGCGCATAGTGATGAGAATTTCTCAAAACGTCGCTTCAATTTCTTTTATGACCCCATCCTTCGGTTGGAATATTCAGCGCTACACTGTACTGACGAGGGACAATGATCCCGACTGGAACGACACTTTTTCGGAATTGCTGCTTCTAGATTGACACTTCCGACGTGCCCGGTTGGCACTCGGAATACTGTGTACTTCATTTAAACTGACTATTATCGACAATATTGACTCGTACAATTCAAAGGTTTGTGGTCATGCCATAGAAGATTGTGACGTGAATCCGAAGTGCCTAAAAGGAAAGAGGCGAAATAAGAGATAAATAAATAGAAATAAGAGACCTGTTATGAGTTCTGTTTAACATACCTCATGATTAAGAAAATTTATTCAGGATGATGGTCAAAAGAAGGTAACCCAAGTTTTTTACATTTTCAGAATTAGCCCCCTTAGAGACAGAAAATAGACAACTGAACAATGTTCACTTTACTAAAAGTACCTACAACTTGAATAATTTAAGAGCCTCTGATATTCTTCAACGCTTAAGAAACTGAAATTATATTTCTTCAAATTTTTTTGTAGAGATCCGAAACGCAAGCATTTTCTATCTACGTAGTCTTATAAATCCAATCCTGGTAAAAAGTATTCCCCATGGTGAGGGAAATGAATTTCCTCCGTAGAAGCTCGCATGACATATTCCATTACAAATAAATTCGTGCGTTCTCCAGAAAACAATGCAGATCCTTGACTGGGATGGAGAAAGAATTATTTTGTTCGAGTTTCATCTATTCCGGGAAAAACGAATCTGGGGGTTTTCCTATCATCTTCAGTACTAGGTCAAAGGAAAAATTACGATTTTTCTCAGCAAATACAACATTTCTCTTTATTCGACTATCTGGCAGAAATGATTCATATAATAGCCTGTAATGTCCACCAATGTAATTCCTGTTCGGGAGTTGCCTCCTATACAGTGTTCTCCTGTCTCTCCTTGAGTCACAACAGTGCGTTGAATATGAAGGAGTCAAGTAATTTTAATTTGTTTTAGCCTCGGGAGTTCCACAGGGTTCTAATTTGGGACCCCCCTTATTTTCGTTATTTATCATTGCATATATCTTAATTGAAGAAATTTCTCTGTCCACTCTTATTTTATTTGAAAACATCGCTATACTTTTATTTCTACTCCTACAAAAATTTGGTCATCTTCGGGCTTTTAAAATGCATGTCAGGTTGTGAAATGAAGTTTGAGACATTATTTTTCATAAGCTGTGTTTACTTGAACATAAAACAAATTGGTATCTGCTTTTACGCCATTTTGCAATATTCTCCTTACAAAAACCGAGTTGAGAATCTTCTTTTCTGAATATGCCAGTTTCAATATGACATTCTTTATAATTACTGGGAGTGTTTTGCTAGATACTCAGGAAAATAGACAACCACATTTCTACACACTCTCATTTCATTATGGGTCGGAAAATTAAATATACCATCCGTATAATTCTCACTATACGTATTTTATTTCAAAGTGAATAGTCAGATTCCAAGCTATAATACATTGAAAATGAACTATTCCATTTTCTAATATTTCAAATCTATTGGTTTATTCATGAAGTTTGACTATATCTGCATATTGCGCACGCAAACGACAGATTTAGTTGTGTCCATTAAATTCGAAATAGGGTCACGCAACAGGGTCTTCTAGAGAAGATAATTGCCACTAATTCATTGTTGTGAGTTAACTGATTCGAATTCTACGTTTCCCTTATGAAAATGTAGTGTTACACACTGAAAATGAAGCGAAAAATCTCTTCTGCAAATAAAAAACAATATTATAATCTAATAAATTCAAATGATAAAGTATTCTAGTAGAAACATCAATTGATATTTTTCTGAACATAACAGAGAAAAAAGAACTTTGAGATATTATCAGAAGAAAAGAAGTGACCCTGGTTGAAATAGAGCGCTTGGCTACTGTTCTTCGACAATACGAAAATAAAACCCATCCGGAGTGGAAGCTGGGAACCTATAAACGTCAGCTACTTATCTCAGATTCTGGCAGAATGTCCTACCTACTTTATGAAATGTCTCGAGAAAAGTATAGTGTTAAACTCAAACTGAAAATTACTTTACCACCCCTACCCACCCTTCAATTACAATATTTCATCCTGACAACATTCCAGACAATCCGCAAATCGTATAAAGCCAAAAATAAAATCTAATTAATGCCCCAGACTTCCATCTGTTTGCTGCAAACTGCAGAATACCGATGGTTTCGTTTACATCTTTTATTTGTCCCAAACTCGTTACAAGTTCTGACTTCAACCGAGTTGTAGGACGTAATCCGATTTGAATAAGGAATTTTGCATCCAGAATCCGAATACCTAATTTGCCGGATCGCATAATTAGATGTCTATAAATCCGGAACTTCGTACTGCTGAAACATGTTGTGCATTTTTCAGTCATTTCTTAATCAGATTATGTATACGAGATGAAGCAAATCTGGCAGACGTGAGCTTGAAATACTCTTGGTGAACACAAACTGGAGATGGAATGTGAAAATAGGAGTGGTTTTTGAAGGAAATTCAGAACAACAGATATTGACGCTTTTCTACAGAGTGGTGTAATTTAATTCGAAGTCCCCTTCCTTGGAAATTGAATGAAAAAATATTTTCATTTATTCTTTATTCTTATATTATATCAAATTTTAAATTCTTCTACCAAATTGCTTCAACTACTCGGGTCTT
The DNA here is from genome assembly GCF_907165205.1 of Coccinella septempunctata. Classification (NCBI taxonomy): domain Eukaryota; kingdom Metazoa; phylum Arthropoda; class Insecta; order Coleoptera; family Coccinellidae; genus Coccinella; species Coccinella septempunctata. The sequence continues at coordinate 24,402,941 of NC_058196.1, forward strand.
TCGTATAATTACGTCCAGTTCTCCAGAAAAACATTTGACATTTTTTATCAGAATTATGCATGCATATGTTATCCACTTTCAACGGTTTTCTTCAATACAGATGTTTTTTCCCAGCGGAAATAAAAAAAGATGATATTATCAGATTTTGAATGTATTGGCTCCATTCTAAAATCAGTTGTTCTCGATCAATTCTAGTGATCAATAGTTTTTCTTTCGTTTGAATTTCTACACTCGATCGCTATGCAACGCGAAACACGCAATTTGACCCAAGAGGAATGTGCCCAAGCGGTAGTTTTGCGAGAAGAAGGGTGGACATACACAAGAATTGCAGAAAGGTTTGGAGTTTCCCTTACAAGTGTGTCCAGAATGTTGCAGCGATTCAGGGAGACAGGTATGAATGTCCGAAGACCAGGACATGGTAGACCACGGGTAACAACTGCCATTCAAGAACGTTACTTGAGAGTTTCTTCGTTGAGACAACGGTTTTGCAACCGCTCGCCTCCTTCAAATTCAGCTTGAGCAAACTCATGAGGTGCAAATTAGCACTCAGACAATAAGAAATCGCCTCAGAGAATATGATTTAAGGCCTCGTGTCGCGGCAAGAGGCCCAGCTCTTACCCCAGCCCATCGAACGGCGCGTTTGGATTTTGCGAGAGAGCATATCCATTGGGAAGAGGCCGATTGGGAAAGAGTTCTCTTCACAGATGAGTGTAGATTCTGCCTCTTCCATTGTGATCGACGTTCCCTTGTATACAGACGTCCACATGAAAGATATGCTCACTGCAATTTCCTGAATACTACTGGTTTCGGCGGAGGATCGATTATGGTATGGGGTGGAATATCTTTGACTGCTCGCACAGACCTAGTGGTCGTTGATAATGGAGCTATGAATGCTGATAAGTATATAAGGAACATTCTTGAAGAGCATGTAGTGCCATTTGCCCCATACATTGGTGAAAATTTCATTTTTATGGACGATACTGCCAGACCCCATCGTGCGCGCATCGTTCAGGAGTACCTTGAAGAGGTTGAAGTCTCTCGAATGGAATGGTCAGCAAGAAGTCCAGATCTCAATCCGTTGAGCAGGTTTGGGACAACCTCAATAGAAGGCTGAGAAGTTCAGAAAATCATCCAGCTACTCTCAATGACTTAGGAATCCAACTCGGGGAAATCTGGGAAGGATTAGATCAGAACATTTTAAGATCACTCATTTTGAGTATGAACCGTCGTTGCCGAGCTGTAATTAACGCAAGGGGTGGAAATACCAAGTATTAAATCACTTATCAGCATTTCAGTATTTTGAAAATTGTTCATTTCTCTTCTTTCACATAAGATTCGGTGAAATCCTGAATTTTTCTTCCATTTAATGTGTCTTGTTTCGTTCAAAACCTTCCCGAAAGAACATAAAAAATAAGTTATAAAGTCAATGTAGAGTTAACATTCATTAAAATTGAGATTTTCAGAATGTGCGTTAATTTTTTTGCGCAGTGTATTTTCAAGCAAACAATTCACTGATAAATCTCATCCAAACATTATCTCAAAGATGTTTTTTTTATTGCTTCAAACCAAAAACTTTCGTCGAACTCATTCTCGCGCTTCATGCACGTAATGAAAATTCTTGCGGAGGCTTAAACTTCAAAGGGGATGTATTCAGATCCCGCAACACCTCTGCATCGTACTAAAGCTGAAGAATCGCATTCATAACCTCACTTATCTCGTAAGAGATACAGCCACATTTATTATGCTCACTGTCATGCTATCCTTCCGCATCTCTTAATTAATCCCTGCATCATTTGAAGCTGCAAATTAGCCGGCAAATAGGTCAGATGCTACGGTATGCCCATATCCATTTACAGGCATACCGAATGAGGTTGATTATGAATATCCTTCTTGGTTTGTGATGAAGAGAACGTCCTGGTTCGGTGCCGCCATTATACGACGCTGTTGCGAACGATAGGGTTGCTTCAATTATTCGAAGGATTAAAAGATGGAGTAACAGTGAGATTGAAGCAGATAATGATGGGGGTTCATGCAGTTACAAAGGAGATAACTCGAACACAACAAAACTTTTGTTGGGAAAAGATAATGTTAGAAGGACTCAATTCAGTGAAAAATAATAACTCGTCAGTGTTGCCAATCATTTCAGAGTAAAATCAAAATGGGAATTCCAAGTTGAATGCAAATAATCAATAGTGTCGAGGTTTTTCATACACTGCGGAAAAAAATTAACGCACATTAAGGAAACCTCAAATTTATTCTACAACTGAAGGTGTTCTCAATGATAATTATTTTTATCAGAATTATGCATGCATATGTTATCCACTTTCAACTGTTTTCTTCAATATAGATGTTTTTTCCCAGCAGGAATAAAAAAAGATGATATTATCAGATTTTGAATGTATTGGCTCCATTCTAAAATCAGTTGTTCTCGATCAATTCCAGTGATCAATAGTTTTTCTTTCGTTTGATTTTCTACGCTCGATCGCTATGCAACGCGAAACACGCAATTTGACCCAAGAGGAATGTGCCCAAGCGGTAGTTTTGCGAGAAGAAGGGTGGACATACACAAGAATTGCAGAAAGGTTTGGAGTTTCCCATACAAGTGTGTCCAGAATGTTGCAGCGATTCAGGGAGACAGGTATGAATGTCCGAAGACCAGGACAGGGTAGAGCACGGGTAACAACTAACAACTGCCATTCAAAAACGTTACTTGAGAGTTTCTTCGTTGAGACAACGGTTTGCAGTCGCTCGCCTCCTTCAAATTCAGCTTGAGCAAACTCATGAGGTGCAAATTAGCACTCAGACAGTAAGAAATCGCCTCAGAGAATATGATTCAAGGCCTCGTGTCGCGGCAAGAGGCCCAGCTCTTACTCCAGCCCATCGAAGGGCGCGTTTGGATTTTGCGAGAGAGCATATCCATTGGAAAGAGGCCGATTGGGAAAGAGTTCTCTTCACAGATGAGTCTAGATTCTGCCTCTACTATTGGGATCGACTTTCCCTTGTATACAGACGTCCACATGAAAGATATGCTCAGTGCAATTACCTGAATACTACTGGTTTCGGGGGAGGATCGATTATAGTATGGGGTGGAATATCTTTGACTGCTCGCATAGACCTAGTGGTCGTTGATAATGGAGCTATGAATGCTGATAAGTATATAAGGAACATTCTTGAAGTGCATGTAGTGCCATTTGCCCCATACATTGGTGAATATTTCATTTTTATGGACGATAATGCCAGACCCCATCGTGCGCCCATCGTTCAGGAGTACCTTGAAGAGGTTGAAGTCTCTCGAATGGAATGGCCAGCAAGACGTCCAGATCTCAATCCGATTGAGCAGGTTTGGGACAACCTCAATAGAAGGCTGAGAAGTTCAAAAAATCGGCAGCTACTCTTAATGACTTAGGAATCCAACTCGGAGAAATCTGGGAAGGATTAGATCAGAACATTTTAAGATCACTCATTTTGAGTATGAACCGTCGTTGCCGAGCTGTAATTAACGCAAGGGGTGGAAATACCAAGTATTAAATCACTTATCAGCATTTCAGTATTTTGAAAATTGTTCATTTCTCTTCTTTCACATAAGTTTGGTGAAATCCTGAATTTTTCTTCCATTTAATGTGTCTTGTTTCGTTCAAAACCTTCCCGAGAGAATATAAAAAATAAGTAATAAAGTCAATGTAGAGTTAACTTTCATTAAAATTAAGATTTTCAGAATGTGCGTTAATTTTTTTGCGCAGCGTTGATTTTGGAACTAGTGACCTTATTCTTGTGTTCTTCAATGAAGTAAGCAACCAAAAAAATTAGTAGCGACTGTGAATAGCCGTACGTTTCATTATTTCGCTTGGACCATAAGCCTCTATAACACGAAACCTCGATGAAAAACGGCGAAGCGTAGTAAAAATGGAAATAATTATACGGATGATTAAAATTCGTGGCGTTAACCCCGCCAGCACTCAACCACATTTTTCGACACCAAATTACGAGCCTCGCCACTCATCGTGAAATTTAATGAAACGCCATTCCATCAGATTCATTTGCTCCTTTCCATATCTCCCCGATACGTCCGGGTTCGTCCATTTCGTCGGTTTTGTGTTTGTTGTCCCTCGGAGACCCATTCATTCCCGCCAAACTTTAAACATTAATTATTTCTGGAACAAATGTCCGCCATCAAGCAATCTACGAATTTTCAAGGAGGGATGCCTATGCCCCACTCTCGGTTTAGAGGTCGTTGAAGTTTTATTTCATTATCATTATGACATCTGTATGTAGAACTGTGGATTGTTCTTCGGAAAATAAAGTTTTCACTACGTTCATTAAATGCTGAACCCTCTGGAAATTGCATAACCGTACCACAGAATTTCAATTAGAAACAAACAAATGCATTCCCAACCTCAAAATGAGTCCATGGAAGACAAGAGCAGGAAGAATAAATTATTGTACTCAGGGCGCTGGCTCAACTTTTATTGGTCTGGAACTGGAGCTTCCGAACTGTCGTACATCTGTCAAGAGCTTCTTTGTGAGATGGTTAGATAGGAAATTTGCTTCTGAATGGGAAGAGCCAAAGCTCATCACTGCTTAGTCCTGTACTTTTCACTCTGCCCTCAGCAATTGAGTCTGGTGACAGGTTTTCTAACCATAACCATTTGATAAATTAACTGGTTCTTCCTTAGGCAATACCTCACTGAGGTACAAACAATATAGATAAAAATATTTACTCCCCTCTCATCAACAGAACCCTTAGAACATAGATACATGGAAGGGACATTCAGTGCTCACAACAATGTTTTGTAGTACACACATTCGATGTTTCTCTGTCTAGCGCGGCACTAAGGCAGTGGCGTTATATTGAAAAATGCACATACTTCCTATCTATTCCAACTGAATATTGATGTGACCCTGATGTCCAAATCAACTGTCTCAATTGTGATTGGCAACACTAAGCAAATATCTCACTGTAGTCTTTGGAATGTTTATTTTCCATTCCATGTATCTGTGCTAAGACAGTACCCATTGAAAAATTGCTTCACTTCGGGTTTCTCCTCATTGGATTAACTACATGGTCCTCGATCCATACAGGGTGACAATTCAAAAACTTGACAGGCCAAATATGTCGCGACAAGGATGTTTTCAGAGAAAATGCCGGAACAGGTCAATTTTTATTCGGAAGGGGGACATATTTTGAGCAGAATTGTAAGCCGAAATCTCCTCAACCCTAGGTGTAGGCGCTATCACCCCTAAATTCTTCATAGGGAATAGAGGGTGAGCTAAACCTCAATTGGAAAACAATATTTCTCTCTACGTAAAACTATTGAGTGAGGTATAGCTCACCCTCTATTCCCTATTAATAATTTAGGAGTGACAACCCCTACACCTAAGATTGAGGACATTTTGGCGCACAATTCTGCTAGAAACATGTCCTCATCCGAATAAAAATTGACCTGTTTCAGCATTATCTCTGAAAACATCCTTGTTGAGACATAATAGGCCTGGCAAGTTTTCAAATTGTCAGCTCCTGTAACTACTTCAAGGACTCATTAAATATTTGCAAACCTTAGTATTCATGTAGAGGGTCAAGTATTCTTTCAATTGAGGTATAGCTCACCTCCTATTCCCTATTGAGAATCAGAATATCTAACAGCTCTATAATAAAAAAATTGCTAAAAATAAATGAAAAGGGTTTAATTTAACCCAAGTTCTACTAAACCTAGCCCCAGATTAATGCCAGTTATTGTATTCCAACCCTTGCTAACGTTCAAACATCCTTCCCTCAATAAGTGCCCAGAATCAATATCAGCTGTGAATGGATGGCTAGGTCTGTCGGTGAACAGTGTTTGCTGGAACAGGCAGGCTGTCAGCTCCGGAATCATCAATTTTTGCTGAATGGCCATCTTGAACGTTCGTGAACACATGCCACGTAACGTTTCTTCCTTGCCTTTATTCCAGGAGCGAAGCGAAAGGTTGAAATATTGTCCGTGTTAACCGTATCACCCTCTGTGTTCGTTTTCAAAACGATTGTCAGTCACCTTTCTACGAAATCGGAAAGGTATCAGATGTATTTTTCCGGAGGTTTATGTTCGGACTGGAGTACAGATTTTTTGAATCTCGCAGGTTTTTGATACCTCATTTCTCATACTTCAAAAAATATTCTTCTGTTTTGTTTTATGTGGTCCACCCTATATAGATGAATGATCCCCGAAAGATATATTATTATTATTTTCGTACAACACTTTTTTCCTGAGAATGTGGAGAAGGTGGACATTTCTACTATCCTTCAGAATTCATTCATTTATCACCAATGGTTGCTGTCATCCACATGAAATGAAGAATACCATCGTGAGTTAACTGACAGCTCTTAATGAGTTCCAAGAAAAACTTAGTAACGAACAAGGTACATTCAGTCCGCAATTAGATTCACTCGAGTGGAATATTCAGACTTTAAATAATTCATTTCAATAGAATTTACATAACACCTACAGGTTGGCATGCCATTGACAGGAATGAATGACATAGATGGAGGTACAATAACAGCAATTATACAGTGCAATTACGTATTATTTTCTTTCATTTCTGTATAAGAAGGAGCCATGTCATTCACGAATAAAATAGTTATTTTTCTTTCTTTCGTAACGAAATGAAAACTCTGAGTGAAACAAACCCTAAAAGGTATCGATTGTTGGTGTGCTGCACAGTACAATCACCCTGCAGAAATAACCAATGCAGTATACTAGATATCCCCAAGTATATTCGTTCGTTGTTTGTATTCTTCCCCAGGGAGTTGAAATTACGTTTGGCAGACACAGCTGAAAGCATCCATTGCCTTTGATGCCACTGCGACCTGGTACCAATACTAATGGCAGTCAATGCCTTCGCCTAATTACAATAAATTGTATTTGCGTTTGTTCCCTGAAACTGCAGGAAATCGGTTTGCAGGTTGACCAAATATTGTTCCTCTAATCAACACGTCTGCCTCGTTTCTTTAAAGGGTTCGCAGGCTCCAACGAGAATGTTTGCCTCAAATTTGAACAAAATATCAAAATACTGAGGTTCACTTACATAGAATATAACCACAGTCCTTGTGGGTACAAAATAATACTTATATTTTCATCATCAGGACAAGTAAAACAAGATACACCTACTACCATAATGGTTCAAAAAAAACTCATATTCACCTGGTTACAGAAGGCCTCGCCAATGCAAGCCTGCACAAAAAAGTCTTGGACGAGAAAATCATAGGAGGAATGAAGCCCTTTCTGACTCTGGAGTTTATTAGAACATCTCTGATTGGTGGCACAACAGACCTTAAGGTCGCAGAGAAAAGTTACCAAGCTATAACTACTACCAATTCTGTTGAAACTTCATGCACTCTTGAGAATGTGGTTTAAGAAGATCGGTTGATTTTTGTGCAGGTGCAGGTGGGTTTCTGTGGCGGTTCTGTATCCAATGGATCGAAATAATCTTTTCCGAAAGGCATGAAAGTACAATAGGTAAAACCACAATAACGAGCTGTTCAAAATGAGATTGACGCGTGACGTTTTCGAATTCGAAATTCTGCCTCATCGTCGGGGTAGAATGTGTCGTGATGTGAGAGGGTTCTGGAATCCCGAAAGGAAATGAGAGTGCTGATTCGCATTCTGCCCATGATAGAAGGACAAACTGCGTCCTGATTACATTAGTGCCGCTCCTGCCCGTCGTTCATCGCAGGGAAGGATAATGAACTAAAACATATAGTCGAACAATCAGATGTAACCCGTTTCGGGTTCCGCAGGATGCTGTTCGTCATTCACTTCGTCAGTCCTGCTGACGAACTCCTGCTAGTTTTTCGTCGGAATCAGCGTTGGAAATTTAAATCACGTGGTTTTCAAATTTTTTTGCATTGTTGATTTTGAGAGGCGAAAGGTAGGTTTGCAACCGCTGTAAATACTGAACGCAAACACTGATTTTGAAATGTCGCGGATGCAAAAAATTCATTCACAAATATTCAGTTGAACCTTGTAAGCATTCATTAGTTGAAATTTTGCAAACAAGACATCTATCCACTGCACTGTCCAAGTGTATTATATAGGAAAAATTGGGTGTAGATTTTAGTTCGTTTTGAGAGGCTTCGATTTCGAATTTGCTTTTCTCCCTCATCAGAGCTGTTGTCGATATTCTAGGTCAAAAATTACAGAGTTTAAAGGAGGCTGCTACCTTAAGATCTATTGTGCCCCCATCAGAGTTCTTATGAAGTCCAGTATGTGGGATGGTTTCAAGGACATTACCTTCAAGCTCAAGGACATAACCTCAAGCGAGCTATTCTGTCACCAGGTGATCTGGAGCTTCAGCCTCTTCCTAACCACAGAATCTGAATTCGTCATTTTCTGCTAGACCCGTTCTCATTAGATGCTTCCTGAGGTAACAATGCCCTGTTGTAAGGAAAATCCAGTATAAGTAGGTCTAGCATATTCTTGCTAAGATTCAGAAACTTCTTAAATCTCGCAGTATCAAAGTTCTCAAGAAACTTTTTGGATTTTTCCAGACATTGGACATTCTTGTCCAATGAAAAGCTTTTTTGCTCGGTTTTTGATAAGTGTATTTGCCCTCTCATTTTCTTTAAGATGTCAGACCAAGAGGACCTTGTCTATTTTATTGAATTTCATTCGACACTTCTATTTTGTCTTCGAATCGATGACTTTGGTACTAAGTCCTTTAAGAGTAGCTTGACTATCCAAATGGATACATCTCTGTTACTTTCTTTCTGGATTTTTTCAATTCAAAGTTTTTGCCTAAGAAGCTCTTGAAGGAGAACCTGATGATAGTGGGCGTGATACTCCAGCACCATTTTCTGTCGTAGTTTTCGAACCATCTTGGAAGTTTAGGCGATGGATTTTTTTTTCCTACTCATCATTTTAGTGAAGGTTGTTCATACGCTTTTTTCCTGATAGTTTCGTAACTCGCCAATGAGATGGAAACCAGGTATGATAACTTCGATTGACTACATAAGGTCGTCCATCTTTTTCTGCTAGAATTAGGGTGTTGAAGCTTGAGCTGAGATACATGCGGTAAGTTTGTTTGATGTCTCCATATCGCGAGACACCCGAGTAGTATGTATTTGGATTATGGCTTAACGCCAACACAACACCCAACAAATTCTCCTATAACTCAGGAAGACGGAGGTATTGTTATCAACTGGCACTCCTTACGCTTCCTATTCATTTATGTCAGCGTTACACGCGGAAGCACTCTATGGCAATGTTTTCTTCCACATTAAGCACACGTGTAACCCTCAATTCTCACTTGAAATGACAATTTTCCTGATACCACAAATTTCATTGTTTACCTAGATCTTCGATCTGAATCGAACTAGCTAAGCCTCATCAGTCAGAGTATTAGTAGAAAACCTTTCATCGAAAACATGCTGATCATGCTTTCGCTCTTAGTTGACCTTGATAGAGCCATACAACTCAAAAACGTGAACGGGGTTCAATTCACTTCTCTAACGAACAAATTGAATAAATTGGAAGATTGGATAAATGTGGGTGGTTCATCATGAACGAGGAGGAATAGTCCTTTAGACCCACAATCTTTATTAGGTGTGAATGACGACTATAGACTTTTCTAAACAGTCTCAATTTCAAGTCATGAAAAAATACATATAAGCTTCAATGCTAAATTACTGACACTTTAAAATCTAAAATTTTATTCTCCTGACAGGCTCGCATTATTCATAATTAGCAGAGTCGCATTACAAATTGTATTATTGCACACCTACCAAACTCCAAGGTGATTGCGATATCGAACGATAAGTTCGCATGAAACAAACTATTTAAGACTAACTACCCTTTATACATTTCAAACTCAGCAACTGTTCCCTGGAAGTTTATTCTTCCCCAGCCATGAATGTTGTCATAATTTAATTATTCAGCATTCGTTGCTGCATGAAATACCATTCTGGAAACAGATGGAGGTAATCAGAAGTTAATTAATTCATTATTCATGCGAACGTTTCAAAACAGAACTTCCTTTAAAGCACTACAAACGGTATGAGCCATCATTGCTGGCAATGCGCTTCTATTTCTTCATCGAATAATTGGCAGTTACTGTAGATGAAAGAGAGTATTATCTTGGAATTACCCAAATAATTGACCGCAGGAAGATTTTCTTGGAGGGTTTGGAGTTAATGTTTTGAACGAATGGTTCATTTGAGTATTCTAATGGTGGCTTATGCTTCTCTTAAGTGAATAACCTGCAGTTTTATTCCAGGTCTTCATTAATCGAGAACTTAAAATGAAATGAACTTATCTGTAGAAGTTATTGGACGATATTTTTATCGCCCTGCTGATGAAAACTTCTACAGTGACGAATTGTTCTTTGAAAAAAGTTTCCAAGACAGTTGATACTATGGGTATTGTGTTTTTCTTCGATGGAAAACGCTTTTCTTCATTGGCATGAAAGTCATCAACAGAGGATATTCGAAAACATTACAAACGATCGTAGTTCACATTGATCTACCTAGTAGGTAGATCTGGCTTGAACAGATATTTTTAAACAACGAATCTCTTGGCCTACGCTGATCTACCCAACAAATGGTGATTATTTGTATACTATTTCATCAAAATCACCCATAAAGTACAAGGCAAATGTGATTGGTTGAAATTTATGTAGAGATACCTTGATTTCTTCCCAGTAACGAGAAACTTTCCATTCTCTGTCGTATTGGTTCAGCATTCCTCAATACGATAAAAATTTCATGAGGACGATTGGCTTTATTGTTGTCGTCGAATTTCAACGGCACAAAAAGTTGCACGTAGAAAATCCACGCTGAAGGAAATTGTTGGAAACTCTTCGGGAATCCACCCTTTGAATCATCTCCCAACTGCATCGAATTCCAGAAGGGATTTGGTAATAGATTTTCCACCAGGAAAACCGCCTATATGAACATCATTGGTTGGGTGTTAGCATAACATTACAGTTGGAACGAGAGGTACTCGAAATTCGATAAATAGTTCACAAACAACTCGAATAGCGGTGGCTATTCGTTTGTCGAATTTTATACATATTTACGCGGGCCAAAATCAAAGCGTTGGTTCGGATGAATCGATAGAGAGGTGTCAGAGGGCCAGTTTGATCAATTTTTATGTGGTGAGAATTAATTGAAAATGGGGTGAGAGCAGTGGCTCTTTATAGCGGTTATTCGTCAGTCTTGTTCATTCAATTTATCACATCGAAACCACTATTTATATCTCTGCTGTTTTTGAATAAACAAGTGATGAGCTTGTTTTTTTTTTCAATGGATGTTGGGCATGCATTCATTCCTGAATCGTTTTACAAATCTAACATTAAATATCATTGAACGATGTATATACATTTCTGATAAATACAGATACGTGGAAAAACCTTGCAAAATCTGGAAGAAGATACAAGGCTTTATCAATAATCACGTGGAGAACTCAGTAGATTCATGTTACCTGGTAGCAGATTTTCTTGCAGATTCAGAACAGCTCAACTATTGCATCTTCCCGCTCAACTTCTGCTTCTCTACCTTCAGCTATAAAGAGTTTTTCTTCCACTAAACTGGCAAATTGTGAATCACAATCTCGTCTGCTGTAGGTACTTCCCTCTGTGTAACCTTCAACCCATCGAAAACTGGAAATGGAAGGCAACAATTTTTGGGACATCATCTTAATGACATACCTCTGCCCTTTCACGAGCTCTTTCTTCAAAAAATAATATGATAAATAGAAGTGGGTAGCTTCATTGAAGAATTTGAAGCCCCCATTTTCATTTCTTCACGAAAAGTTGCGTCAGATGCAGTATTTTGACTGATAAATTATTTATTCCCGCTCTCTTCAACCTTTCCCCCATAGCAAAGAAGAAACATCGACCATCAGCGTGGGATCGAACGAAATGGAAATTTTTTGCGGCACATAAATATCATTGTGTCCTTCTCAGGTCTTCCGTATAAAATATCGTTCATAGATATCGGGAATCTTCAATAACCCTGCGATGTTTATGGAACGCGACGAACGAATGAATCGGCATAAATTTGAAAATGGTAGCGCATGTTTCGATGTCAGATGTCAGCGGCTTTCAAGGGCTGATAAAACATGGCAGGTTGAAAAAATAGATCCAGGCCCTATTTTAAGAAAGGAAAACGAATATAACTTGCGTTCGTAGATATTCAAAGGCAAGTTATTTAAATCATTTAGAAGTTTGATGTTTTGTGTTGCGAAACAGGGCCTATTCAATAAGAATTGTCAAATACTGTCAAATAGTTACAAATGATCGATATGCTCATCAGACCATACATTCCCCAGTAAGTTGAATTCCAATATTTCAAGAAAGAAGAAAAAGGAAGTAATTACTATTCGTCGTCCTCTAGAGTCAGTAGTAAACAAACCAAGGTGACTCTGTAGGAGAAAGTCACAGAAGACGTTTTCAGTTTTGTTTTTCTGTAGGCAAAATCTGCATAAATATTTTTTCTACGATACCAAGTTGATGGAGATGAGCTTTCTGCGTAAAAACATCTGAAAGGGATTCTCAGTTTGTTCTGAATTCATTTACATTTCATAGATCATCTGGTTATAGTTCTTTGACATTGACGTAACCGTTCACCTTGAATTTCCAAATCAGCTACAGTATGTACACTCATGTACCTACTAATGCTGTGTTGTATTTGTCCATTGTGGTGGATTTCATCCCAGCTTCACTGTCAATGAGCACTCTCATGGATTTTAAAGTTCAGTTCTTTCCTAAAAATATCTTGTAGATTTCGGTGGTGAATATTTCCGCCTGGAAAATTAAATGACAGATGACAAAAGACCAACTGGATAATTTACCTCGAAGGATAGTTCTTGGTCAGAAAATAAATCTATATAAAACTCACTCATTTTTCTCATGAAGCTTGAATGGAAGAGAGCTGGACAAAACATTGAAATTTCACGAATGAACTCCATCAAACAATCAAAATATCCCTTTCATTCCATTCGTTCAGTGTCGAATTTGGACAGTGACAAGGAAATGGCGTATATAGACCATAGAAACAGGAGACCAACAGCGGCATAAAAAACTGTGGGACGTAACTGGTTATTTATGACTTCCTTTTCCATGTTTTTCATCGACAGAATGTGGTATTCTATCCATTTCATGGCGAGTTATTTCTCGAATACATTTATACGAAGCAAAATCGAATCGAACTTATCTTAGCGATAGATGTACGAACAAAGAATATCCCTTCTAGATGAAGATCCAAAAACTGCCCACATTTTGAATTTGAATATTCACAGAATTAACGAGGACAAAAGATATACTTTGGAAGAATAAGCTGAATGTTGAAATGCAAAAGGAAAAAATGATAATGAAACTTGAGAAACACCTTAAGGTTTTTACATTGAATACCTACTTTTCTGTTCCTTTAATGGTCTGGTATTTCAACACTCATAAGTTGTATACTAATCCACAAAATTAGTCATGTGACGAGACCATAGAAGGCTGTAAATTTAACGTCAAAATATTTGGCGGGAAGATATTTCGCATGTTCTGAGAATTCCGACGAGTTAAAGAGTCGACGAGGAATGTTGCAGATTCTAGATGTAGTGAGACAGCCGAAGAATTGAGCTTCAGATTATTGGCTGATTCTCAGTTTCACTCTTCGATCCACCATGAATAGGAGAAATAGCGGAAATCGTAAAATGTTGAAGGAGTGAGATTTTAATTTTGATGAATGTCTTTGCCGTATGAAGTAAACCTTCTTGCCTGACTTTGAATGAGATTATAAAAAAACACACGAAAATCGTCAATATTCCAAAAGTCATCAGAGGAAACCATAGAATTGTCGGAGTTCGGCTAACTTCACGTTTATGGCCATACCACGCTGACAATGCCAGTTTTCGTCTGAACCAACTTCGTGTTATACTGTTCCAAACATGATTCGAGTATGCATGAGAGAAGAAATATCTCTGCCAATAAAAACTTTGGCATTAGTGATTGGAAAATATAGTGTGTTCACTGAAAATTTGAACTGCAGTAGCTTTTCACCAAGAAATATAACTTCGACCAAAGTGTAGAAAATTCTTTGTTTGATTTCTCTGATGGTCGATTTTGTTGTAGAGATTACCCAGAGAAATAAATAAGATATTTGCATGTTTTCTTCATAATTTTCTGAATTCAATATAGCGAAAAATTTTAATATCCTTGAAGGGAGCAAATGAGTCTGGTCGTTAGTAAGGTTTTGTATATTCGTCGAATACTTGATTTGTAGGCATTACAATAAAACGGTAGTGCTCACCACCATATTTCAATGAGAAAATCCCTAAATAATGTAACAAGTGAGGAAAATAACTGGAGAACATATTGTTCAATACTTCTGGTTAAGACACATTTCAACATCAAAATTACGTTCATTATAGTTCTCAATGATCGAGGTATCGAATCATTATGTTCACTGTAAATTCTTCTCATGATTCTCACCAAAAATTAGAAAAAAAAATATTGTCAGCTTACTTCTCCATCTAATGTAACAATTCACCTTATTGAAAGACTTCAAAGGAAAGGTAAAGGAGACGTTTGAGTGGGGAAGATCCTGATATGGACCTGAATCAGCTTTCAATCGAACTCATTACCGTCCCATTGAGCCCTGTTCATTTCCCCCATCAACCCCACCCCCTGTCTGTCAGGGGGCGCGATTCATTCATCGCAGAAATATATAGGTCAATTTCTGGACGTTTCTCTCGTTATTTATAACAGACTTCCGTTTCACGTCCGACGTATAAATTGAACGTTTTTTCCGCCAAATAATTCCGATTGATTTATCGCTAGGTGTTGGACGGAAATGGTTGCAAGAACCAATTTCCAATTTTCGAACTCGAAAGAACAATCCGCGCTGGTTGAGCGGGGGTAATCCATTCGGAAACTGCGGGTCCGGTACGTTTGTAGTAATGAAGCTTGTAGGTCAGAAGCTTCGAAAATCGGGCTAGAGTTAGAGTAGTGTAGATCTAGAAGTGAGTACGAGACCCGTCGTACTATGTTCCTCGAACTGGCATGAAGAGATATTTGTATTCTTATTGGTTTTCTTCAGAAGAATTAGATGAATTGTACGTCAGAAAAATAATTCGGGTACTTTGAACGATCTTACAGTAGTTCCGTTCGTTTGCATAAAAAGTGTAGCACTTTTTTACACTCGATTTGATTTACACCAGTGTAGAGTAAGTGTAGTTTATCTACACATAGTCAAAAGGAGATGTAGATAAACTACACCTCCTCTACACTAGTGTAAATCCAATCAGCAAACGAATACTAAAATAGAGTGTAGAAAAGTGCTACACTTTTTATGCGAACGAAAGGACCTAGTATTTATTGCAAATTTACGAAATTCAACGTTGATATAACAGTTCTTAAATCATTTTGATGAAACATTGAGAAGACGATCGATCGTTAAATTAAAGATCCTTGGATGTGTACCTGCTCTGTAATTACCCTTAATGTTCCGGAAACTACCAATATTACCATTACCTGCTCTTTCCCGATTTTTACTTGTTCTGAAATTACTCGTGAATGTTCGGGAACCATCATTACCCACTTTAGATATTTAGAAGTAAAGTTAAATGCTTGTTTATATATCATCTCGTTCAGTACCAAATATTTCAGTTAACCTTAATAGCGAAGCAGGTGTCGTGGTTTAATGACTTATGTAAGTGTTCAATTATGGATTTCCATCAAGTCTCGGCCGCATCAATTCAAACGATATACGTTTGATAGTGTAAAAAAACGATATTTGGGTTAATATGAAAGTTCTATAGTGAAACTACTACGAAAACTGTACAGTTTTCGTAGTAGAAACAGTTTTCTGTTTCAATCACAACTTTAGTACATCAAACATTCAACAGTTGTCCTTCTGTCAAACCTAGTAAACCACTTCTATTTTGGATTCCATTTCTCTCACCAGAGGAGAAATTAATCGCAAAAAAAGCACGAATTTTGATCCTTGAGACTCAAACACTTCAGAGGTTCATTCTAGGATCAAGATTTATAAACAGTATGTTTTCAAAGGAGAGGCTTTTTTTGAAAGAAGGTAGAAGTATATCAAAATGAAAAATGTCTGTATAAAATATTCAAAATGGCTGAGCTGCAACCCCTAGAAGTTCGACAAAATTTCTTCATCTGGTCATCATCAGATCACTTGAACAAATATTTGTATCGTGCGATTTAGGGTGTAAAAACTTGAGATAGTTAATTCAGAGTGCTTATGTTGACAAAGTGCTTTTATTGTCACCCTATTCCATCCCATTTTTACGATGGAGGGTTTCAACAAGAAGAAGGTTGTGACGACAATTGTGAAAAAAATTGTGAATAATTTAGACGAATTTTATTGGTGAGATTTTAGACTAATCGTTTGAGTTACTAAATAATGAGAAAAATTCGGCAATCCAAAGTATCCATTCCCACGTAAAAATCAAACTTGCCGATATTCTTAAGGCAACCTTATGGTTGAGTGAGTCATCATGAGATCAGTTTTTTCCCATTGTTTTGCGATAATTCAGATAACAAAAATCTAGGGTCGTATTAGTGTCTATTTCAGTTATCATTCTTAATTCTATTTTTAACTTTGTTATTTTTAAAATTATTTATCGGTGACTCTTAGTGAAACGCTTTATTTTGACCACTTCTAATTTCTGTTAAAGAAAAGTCTCACCTTTAAATACCCCCTGTATATTTATTAAATTTTTCCAACACATTCTGACCTCAATTCGTTGAGCTGCACTTGAGCTGCAAAATGGCGTATGCGGTGGTTTGAAATAAGGTTACATTCAAATGCATCAACATCCGAATTAATATTAACCATTATTAATGTCTTGAATGAGACTGCCAATCCATACTTGGCCGATCAAACCTACATTTTTTATTAAGTTAATTTCAATCAATCAACGGACCTGTTTGATAGGAATAGATTCAGCTGCAACTTTTGCAGGGCAACGAACAAACAATCTTCTCTCCAACCTACATTCACTGACATCTTTTTTTCTCAATTTTCAGGAGCCGCAGAAAAGAGTACGAAACATGGCGCCGAAGATAAGGCCAACAGCATCATAACGGCAATGAAGGACAGGATGAAAACTCGAGAGCGAGAAAAACCGGAGATATTTGAGCTTATCAGGTAACCCCATTCGCATTTTTTCGCCCTTTGACTTCGAATATTGCTCCCTAGTATTTCACACAATATGCCTGATATTTGAGAACGATGCTCTAGGTTCCTACGAACTTATGAGATTCAAAAATGGCCGAGATATGCTTCGTGAGTTTTTTTGTTTGAGAACTGTCTGTGATAGACAATATGGTACTCTGAACAATTCTTTCGAATTATTTATTGGTAGGAAGGTATGTTGGGGAAAGGAGATAAATATTTTTTCCAGTTGGCTTCCTTAGTTTGTGAAAATGCCCATATTATTCCTCCAGAAAGTTTTTCCTTTTTAATTTTTTCATCAAATCGTAACAAAATAAGTCCTTTCTGAGAGATTCTTCTTCGTTTTCACAAAAAAAGTTATGGGAAACTAGATTTTATCCGGAAAAATCCCCATATGATTTTATGGGTCAAGCGGAGCAATCTGAACGAAAGAACATTCTTGCAAATCCCATCTCCTACTCACTACGGGAACGGAAATGCGACAAATTGTAAAGAGAAAAGTTTTCTCCGAGTTTCAGTAATACTGTCAGCGTTTCGGATTCCTCGTCCAACTCAATTGAAAATTACAAGAATCAAAAGACGAGTAGGGCTCCATTGTCTTTCTGTTCAATTTGTGGTTTTCACTGAAGAAAGAAGCGATGAGGATATATACTGAAGGACAGTGCGCGTTAGAGATCAGTTTTATACCGAAATTTGTGGGATTTTTACTGGTGCTGGGAGTTAATAACAGAAAACTGTTATAAATTGAATTGAGTTTCAGCGTAGTTTGCATAAAATTTCGATTAATATGAAGCCCAAAGCTAATAATAATTTAACAATTTGGAAATGCCCGCCAAAATCGTTATTAAAGCTAAACAATTACCAAAATCTACCTCAATTGAGGCCTTCATGAATATCCATAATATTTCAGCGTGAATAACATCAGCGGTTCTCTCGTATATAAAGTAATAAAATATAAATGGTATACGTAAGTAAACTACCCTTACGGGTGAGGCAAACATAGAAATGTGATAGGTAAACGACATTTCAACGAGCGCTTTAATTAAAATCCAGTTAATTAAGCAAGGAGTATTTACACTGCATACGAATAAGTACCGAGGTGGGTTCTCAGGAAAGATACAGTATGTTCCGCGATATCACAAACTTCAGATCGATATAGCTCATCAAAAAACACACCAATAATAATTCGAAAGAATTTTTAGAGAGGAAGAACTAACTTTAATAATATTTAGTCACATATTGTGTTCTGTCATCTAAAATCTGAATTCTTTGCACAGTGACTTTTTTCAAGATCTTAAATTTCATGGAGGCATATCTCAAGGTATACAATGATTGGAATAATATTGGTTATACCTATTAGATGAATTTTCTTAAGAATGTTGAACTGGGCTCTTTTCCTATTAACTGAATATTTCTTGCAGAAAAGAAGTGTGCCAATTTTTATTCAATTTGACCCTTGATCGATGGTTGACGAATGATATTCAGAAAAATCTTGAATGAATTGAAAAATTTGAGTTGAATATAGATTCAAATTTTCTATCAAAATATTTCCTTTTTGATAAATATTTTGATACAATATATCCTACATCAACTTCTTCATTTTCGTTTTTCACTTCTACAAATGAAATTTTGAATCGCATTTTGAAAAATAGAAAGTTCGAAAGATAGTATATTTCAATCAGTTATGGTCTTGAGCCATATAGATCACAGATAATCATAAGAATTAGCGGAAAATTTTATAAAGTTCGAATCACAATACTGTTCATCCGATTCTGGAAGAAATGTTATTGCAAAATATAATCTAATGCTCCAATAGAACAAATTCAGTGTTGGAAAATTCAGAAACAAATCATATAATCAAAAACTTCAAAAATGTCATGAAACTCATGACGAAGATTGTTAAAAGATTCACAACTTCTTCTTTTAAACCAACTCTAATGAACATAATGTTACTGTAACACTCATCGGGATAGAAATCTTCGAAAATGAATTAATAATCCATAAGTTATGAATTATCTGACCTTAAAATTCTACAAAGTTTTTTTTGTTTTCAAGAAGAGTCCCTGCCTCGTTTCCAATGAAACATTGTTTAATTAATTATTCCCATAAGACCAGGCTCGTGGGCGGACTGTAATCTACTCGAATTTATAATGCGGAATTAACGAATTAATTTCGAAATATCTTTTCGTCCTATCAAAGCCAATAATCCTTTCCAAATGCCAGCATAGCAGTACTAGGATAAACGGAAAACGTTCGGTTCCATTGAGAGCGACAACATTAAAATAATTGCTGCCGTTGAATGGCACATACCGCAGTCGGGTGCCTTCTGGCGATATTTTCATACTAGCGACGTTTTTGTCATTTCGACTATTGTTTTTCAATTAATCTACCGCTCTGTACAATCAATTTTCCATGCACTTTATTTGTCGTTGTCCGTGTTTATTGTGCGCAACTTCGATTCTAGTTGTTCCGACGAATCTGTTTGTTTTTTGAGCGAAAAAGTTTCCGGATATATACACAACTGGCAGAACTATCATTCGAATGTATATACCATTGCGCTTCCATGAAAAGCCGAAATATGTGGTGGACTTCTAAGAGAAAAGAGTAATTTATTTCAGAACCTTCAAAACAGAAGGGTCGTAGACGTATACGCATTCTGAGGTCAGAATGATCCAGAACCAATAATATATAATAGATATTTATGACGGCAAATGATAATATATTAGTAAATTGATGACCGATTTTAGCAACCAGGCGAGACAATGGACAGTTTTTTGCATATTACATTTTCTAGTCGCCTTAGTTGCCAATTAACCAGCTCTGGAGAATTGTTACTGATATTCATATCACTATCACTATCTGTTTTTGATTATTATGAACACTTATATTCAAACCACCCTAATTCATCCGTAAAATCTAGCAAATTTCGTGAAGAACTAATTCGGCAACAGCAAAACTGACAATTATCATCACAGGCACCTACGAAAATGAATCATAGTAAAAGTGGAAAAACAAAAAAAAATATTTCCTCCTAAACTGGGCCGGAAATTTGAAATTTTGGTATGAAAAAATGGGTTTTCGAACACGCTGAATCTATTGAGAGCAGTTTCGTTGAGATTTTCATCTAGAAAATGGCATTTTTCAAAAATTGCGAATTTCATTTGAGAATTGGTCAAGACGGAACGAACGGTTGCGCCGAGATGGATTACATTATCGGATTTATGACTAGAAGAGTTGCTCTTTCAGAATATGTATCACATTTCCATCTACGGTTACTTTTATTGGGAAATAAACGACTCGAAAGCTGACCTACGAAAAATCCTTAAAAAACTGGGTTCAGTTAAAAATTCGTCAAGACCGAAAGGTTGCGCCGAGATGGATGAAATTCTCAGATTTGTTACTAGAAGAGTTGGTCTTTCAGAATATGTATCACATTTCCATCTACGGTTACTTTTATTGAGAGATAAGCGAGTCGAAAGCTGACCTTCGAAAAATCCTGAAAAAGCTGGGTTCTGCTAAAAATTCGTCAAGACCGAACGGTTGCGCCGAGATGGATGAAATTCTCAGATTTATTACTAGAAGAGTTGCTCTTTCAGAATATGTATCACATTTCCATCTACGGTTACTTTTATTGAAAAACAAACGACTCGAAAGCTTACCTACGAAAAATCCTTAAAAAACTGGGTTCAGTTGAAAATTCGTCAAGACCGAAAGGTTGCGCCGAGATGAATGAAATTCTGAGATTTGTTACTAAAAGAGTTGCTCTTTCAGAATATGTATCACATTTCTATTTACGGTTACTTCTATTGAGAGATAAACGACTCGAAAGCTGATCTTCGAAAAATCCTTAAAAAGCTGGGTTCAGTTAAAAATTTGTCAAGACCCAACAGTTGCGCCGAGATGGATGAAATTCTCAGATTTATCACAAGGAGAGTTGCTCTTCCAGAATATGTATCACATTTCCATCTACGGTTAATTTTATTGAGAGATAAACGACTCGAAAGCTGACCTTCGAAAAATCCTGAAAAAGCTGGGTTCAGTTAAAAATCAGTCAAGACCGAACGTTTGCGCCGAGATGGATGAAATTCTCAGATTTGTTACTAGAAGAGTTGGTCTTTCAGAATTTGTA
The DNA here is from genome assembly GCF_907165205.1 of Coccinella septempunctata. Classification (NCBI taxonomy): domain Eukaryota; kingdom Metazoa; phylum Arthropoda; class Insecta; order Coleoptera; family Coccinellidae; genus Coccinella; species Coccinella septempunctata. The sequence goes on from NC_058196.1 coordinate 24,424,228, forward strand.
TCACATTTCCATTTACGGTTATTTTTATTGAGAGATAAACGACTCGAAAGCTGACCTTCGAAAAATCCTGAGAAAGCTGGGTTTAGTTAAAAATTTGTCAAGGCCGAGATGAATAAAATTCTCAGATTTATTATTGGAAGAGTTGCTCTTTCAGAATATGTATTACATTTCCATCTAGGGTTACTTTTATTGAGAGATAAACGACTCAAAATCTGACCTTCGAAAAATCCTTGAAAAGCTGGGTTCAGTTAAACATTCGTCAAGACCGAACGGTTGCGCAGAGATGATTTTCTTCAAAACAATTTGTTCAACAAATTTCGCAATGAAGAAATATAGAATATCAAAAAATGAGGAGCTTAACTTAACTTAACCCATTTTCGGAAAATGTTTTACAAAATAAACACTCCTTTCATTCAGTCCAATAAAAATTAACATTTCTGAAAAATAGTACACAATTAGCTACAAAAGATCGATAGGAGGAACTTAAAAGGTCCATTCCCCAATAATGGGCTCCCCACAATAATTCATGGATATTTCTCCATTGCAAGCCGTAATTTCAAATTTACATGAACATCCATATATCCTGATAAACCGTATGTGAGGCCAGTATACGATCATCGATCTTGACTATGTGCCAAATATAATGTATGTTCCGATGGCGTAATTCAAATCCGCTGTTTGGCATTCACGAAATTATTTTGTCGTTCATTTTCATACGTCAAATGAAGTGGGTTACTGGGTTATCGAAAAACCTGTCGGGGTATTGTATGAGAGTTGAGAGCTCTCCCTCAGGAATTGTTATTCTGGATTACTTTGTGCGAATATGCTGAAGAATAAGCTGAATGTTTCTCATGAGGTGTGACCTGCAGAAGAGGTTTATAAACATCTGCTTAGATGTTATCGTTCTTGATTCGCAAATAGTTAACATTAATATTAGAATCACGAATAATCCAAAACAATATTGTAGTCACGGAAACGTGCTAAATACTAATTTGGAAGCTGCGGAGGCCAGCAGCAGTCCATAAGGTACAAATTGGATTTTCAGGTCCCTCCGGTTATTTAGGACCGTCGCTGGCTGCCGGGTTATTTGGGGCCTATTTATAAGAGTTTTTAGGGGTAATTTCTGCTCACGCTGGAACAACCGAGTCATTTGTAACGGACCGAGAGATCTGAACGAACGTTTTGCCGCTCAGGAAAAAATTATCTCCGTCCTTATACTTTATTGATTGTTCCCAATTACGGGTATTATAAATGACAGCTATTATCCCGTTTTGGATGTCGCACGGTGCTGCAGAGCCTACTGAGTATCGAAGGGCTACAAAAGAAATAGTAAAGTTGGAGAAAAACGAAAAGTACTCAAATTTGGAAAACGAAATCGGTAAAATGGCGGCCGTCTACTGATCTAGTTGTTTCTGGCATATACGAGGATGTACTGATGTCTAGTTAGCCTAGACCAGTTCCATGCATAAAAAAATTTTGCGTTACCATACCAACGAACAATAACTCATTATATAGAAGTGTCAGTGTGAAGTTTGAGGTCAAAAAAGTAAACCAGAATTACGCAATAAATTGAAAGAAAGAAGATGTCCACCGAAATTGTGAACATCGAAAAATTGGAGTATCGAGCCATCATCAAATACCTGTATTTAAAAGGGCTAAGAGGTAAGCAGTTTTACGAAGTTATGGTTAATACCCTTGTTGAAAAATTGGACTGCAAGCTTCAAAAGAGGTTAATTTTCCATTGAAGATGATGACCGATGGGGAAGGCCAGTTTCTGTGTCAGTACCCGAAAATATCGATGCAGTTCATGACTTGATTTTATCAGACCGTCGAATTGGGCTAAAACGGATATCTGAAGCTCTGAATATTTCATACGAACGCGTTTATCATATAGTTCACGTCAATTTGGACATGAGAAAAATTGCTGTAAAATGGATCCCCAAATGTTTGAATGTTGACCAAAAGCGTGCAAGGGTAGAAGCATCGCGTTCGATCTGTGCTCGATTTGAGAACGATGTAGACTTCTTAAATCGAAGTGGTGCTATGGATGAGACTTGGGTACATTTCTACGATCCCGAAACAAAGCAACAATCGATGGAATGGCGACACTCTGGTTCTCCAAGACCCAGGAAGTTTTGTGTCCAAAAATCTACTGGAAAAGTTCTTGCTTCAGTTTTTTGAGATTGTCATGGAGTAATCATGCTTGATTTTTTGGATAAGGGTAGAACAATAACCGGATATTACTATTCGACATTACTGAACTCTCTACGGAAAAAAATTTAAAAAGAGAAAACACGCGGAAAGCTATCCAAAGGTGTTTTGTTTTTGCAGGATAATGTCCCTGCACACTAATCTCATGTTGTCATGCAAAAAATTCGTGATTTGGGGTTTGAATTACTAGAACACCCCCCTTATTCACCAGATTTGGCTCCATTCAACTATCAACTCTCTCCTCAACTGAAGAAAAGTTTAAAAGGTCGTTAATTTTCTTCCAACGAAGAGGTAAAAGAAGCTGTGGAGGTCTGGTTTGCAGAGTAAGAAGAAACATTTTTTTTTTAAGTTTAGAGACGTTGCAGGTTTGCTGTAATAAATGTATCCAAGTAAGAGGTAAATATGTTGAGTAATAAATTATTTTGACATTGAAATTCTGTAAGGTTCTATAGTAGGCTAAGAATTTTTCAATATATCCTCATATCGAGCGGTATAGACCGCATTTCTTCGGTTATTCGTTGCTTGAGTTGAGGCAGAGTGTGTGGACGATGTTTTAAGACACTATCTTTGAGATAGCCCCAAAAAATGAAATCTCAGATGCTCAAATCAGGTGCAAGCTGGCCACCCCACGTCTCCTCTCAGTAGAACCAGGCGCCCTGGGCACATCTGTCTCAAAACAACTATCAAATTCGAGCTGTAGCCCTATCCTGGAAGAACAAGATATCGAAACGTACCGCTAGGAACTTACTGTGAATCGATGCAGTCTGTTTCAAATCATGGTACCGACGAAAATCAGCAGATCCTAAGAAACACAAAGAGCCCTTCCGCACCACCACCCTTCAAAACTCGCCATTCGACTCTGCCACACCCTGTGCAATTCGAGTGTTCAACAATTGGACCAACCAATTGCGTGAACTGTCCTTAAAAAAAATTTATTTCAATATACAGGGTGAGTCTTTGACTCGTACAGATATTTTAACAGTAGATTCTCGAGGTCAAAAGAAACACTTCTCTACTTTACCATTTTTTCCGAGTCAGCTCCGTTTAAACGATACAGGCTGTTCAAAAATCATAACAAAAATTATTTTCAGCTCTATCTCACAAACGGTTTTATCGAATGAAATGAATTTCGGAATATCGTTTTCAATTCATTTGATGAATCTTTTTCGAACACAAGATATCACCTACATCTTCCAGTTTTCTCATTTGACCATTACGTACCATAAAAGTAGCAAAAATTCAAAGAGACTCTTGAAACTAAGTTGGACGCTATCTAATAAATATTTGAACGTTTTGTGAAATTAAAGTATTCTTCATATTTTATCGTATAATGCGCTGTTTTCGAGTAATTTGATGTATAAAAATATCTGTGATAGTCGAAAAATTGGGTATCTACTTTGGCTGAATGCAGCTCTGTTTAAAAGATCCACAGATGTGTAGTGTTACACATTTAGCCAGATATTCTGAAGCTTATTTGTTTTTCTAGGAGTGGCACAACTCATAATGAAAACTTAAAATGGCTATATCTTTTTATCAGGGCCATTTAACCTCAAGAACCTACTGTTAAAATATTTGTACGAGTCAAGACTCACCCTGTAAAGATGACAAGGTGAATAAGATGATGAATTTTTGGAAACTGGCTCGATATTTCAATCAATATTAAGATGCTTCATTGTTCTACTAGCGCCTTCAATATTGTGAGAGTTTAAGATTCAATTAGTAAAGATCAGCTCTCCTCAAGAAATCGTTCAATTTTCATCGTCAACCATCGATTCAGCAATATTTCACAGCGCTAACACATCAAAGAGGTTTTCTTTGTTATTCGAAAATAGAAAAATATGAACATGTTTCTTGTGTTATTCATAACTTAGGGAGGTGTTCGGCGTTGAGGAGAAGAGCCATGCGGGCCACATGAAGTCCGTGAAACAGTCGGTCTTGGATGGGACATCCAAGTGGTCCGCCAAGATAGTCATCACAGGTTTGTTCACGACGATGTATTGAAGACCTAGAAATGGAGATATGTCGATGTATATATTTTGTTCTATGCGGTGGAGACGCGCATCGGAGTGTAAACCATGCATGCGCGTATTTAATCGGCTTTTTTCTAGGTCTGGTTTGGACTTCCGATGTCAAGTCTCCACCGGAATGCAGAATGTTAAAGTGCTGCTTTTGCTATCATGGATATATAAACCAGATCCTTTTCCCATACTGTTCCAATAATACCCAAACATTGACTTTCACATGCCTAGTCATAAAATACAACAAACAATACACACCAATTAGTCATTTCAGACGTACCTACAAGTTTTGTGTGGCAAAGAATAGCCCCAATAAGAAACACTCCTTCTGACAAAAATGATGTATTTTTTATGAAATATCTTTGAAACGTGACATTTTGAAATAACCCATTTCCCAAAAGCACTTAAAAATGAAAAACAAAAATAGGTATTTAAAATTTAAAGCGTTTCATGTGGATTGCACAAGTTGGCAACATCAACTGAAATATGCCTTGATAATAAAGGAAAACAAATACATTATCTTGATGAGATAGACAAAGATGGCTGTCTATGAAGTCTGCGACGAACGAGGAAGGTCGTAAAATTTTATGGGATTTTTATGGCCGGTTGCAGTTGAAGCTCGCCAATAAGTAGGCGCCTGTAGATCAACAGCTGTTAGTTTATAAACAAGCTGATCGGACATTGTTCTTTTCATTGTCTTGTATGCGTTGCTGCCAAATCGTAAACTCCGCACAAAGAGATTGAAATTTTAAAACCCCATATTCGAAGGATGATTTTGAATAGTTTCCGCGGTGAATTTGAAAAAATCGTGAATGAAACTCATAATTATTCAGTTTAAACTTGCATATGCAGTGATAACCCAAATTGAGGAGAATTCCCTATTTCAGGTATCCATAATGAACTGGAACTATGAAAATGAGTGTCTCTCTTTTTGTAGTCGTTGGCCTCAGCAATGTTGATGATTTCAATCGGATTGAACAAATACAAAATACAACAATTGTTGCGTTCATTGATGTATTCTCGAGACTTATTTTGCATCAGATGTATGTTTGGTCATTGATGTTTTTCGAATCGTCAATTTCAGTCTTTGCGACTCTAAAAGATCAACAGTGCCAGCGACCACTTGCCCTTCTAACTTCGAGACAGTTTTACAAGATAAGTTGTTATTTTCACGAACTGAAAACGAATTTCCATCAAATTAAACAGACTCAACCAAATGAATGAGTTCAAAGACTGAAGCATCCGCCTGCAGAACGCAATCATTATAATTACGGTATGGAGGGGACCAAACTCTGCGATATTCGAATCGGGCAAGAAGTTTAGAAGATTCAGTGGGAAAATTGGATGTAATAATTCAATTCTTTGTTGTATTGGAAATCTCATTTTGCGCTCACCTGAACCTGCAACACACCGGATACCCGGCATGGGGCGATGGTTGGTTGGGTGGGGGGTGGTTCACGGTTGAATTTGGGGTTGTACGTGATCCCATTGTGTCACGGAGAAAACTGGATATTGACTCTCTTGGCGCCGAAGAGGGTCGATTATGAGCGAAGATCTCTATTCAGTCGTAAATTTTTCTGATAAAATTTGATAGGGTAATAATATTGGTTACTTCCTTTGAACTTTGCTTTGTATCTGTTATTGGACAGTCAAGCTTATATTGATATAATATACTTGTGTGTACTTGGATACAATGGGGAATTTCCCTCAATTTGGGTTATCACTGCATATGCAAGTTTAAACTGAATAATTATGAGTTTCATTCATGATTTTTTCAAATTCACCGCGGAAACTATTCAAAATCATCCTTGAAATATGGGGTTTTAAAATTTAAATTGCTTTGTGCGGAGTTTAAGATTTGACAACAGCGCATACAAGACAATGAAAAGAACAATGTCAGCTTGTTCATAAAATAACAGCTGTTGATCTACAGGCGCGTACTTACTGGCGAGCTTCAACTGCAACCGGCCATAAAAATCCCATGAAATTTTACGACCTTTCTCGTTCGTCGCATACTTCATAGACAGCCATCTTTGTCTATCTCATCGAGATAATGTATTTGTTGTCCTTTATTATCGAGGCATATTTCAGTCGATGTTGCCAGCTTGTACAACTCTCACAAAACGCTTTAAACTTTAAATACCCATTTTTATTTTTCATTTTTAAGTGCTTGAAATAATATTTTTTGGGAAAAGGTTGAATGGTTATTTCAAAATGTGACGTGTCAAAGATATTTCATAAAAAATACATCATTTTTTTCAGAAGGTGTATTCCCTATAGTAATCCCAACTTGGGTTTCTTTTTTGGAGCAAATACCTGGGAAGTTCATTAGAAGACCACCGAAGATAGTGAATATCTTTCTCGATATTTCATAGATTTAGTCATGACCCCCTACTGATCATAAGTACCATTATTACATGCTTCTTTTTACCTAAATCAGACATTAAAATCTTTGAGGTTGACCTTGCATATTTCTCTAAAACCCTCTCCACGCTTTCTACCGTTTTTCGGCATATAGCAAGCGGTATGGCCCATATGTCTTCGGTCAGGCGCTGCTTGTGTTGTGGCAGGGTGTGTGGACGATGTTTAAAGACCTTATCTTGAAGGTAGCCCCAAAGAAAGAAGTCGCAGATGCTCAAATCAAGTCCCCCCACGTCCACTCTCAGTAGGGGGACTAATTAGTAGGTACTGATTACAAGTACCAGTAGTACATACTTCTTTGTACCAAAATCAGACTGAGGTGGACCTCGTAAATTTCTCTGAAAACCTTTCCATGCCATTCAATACAATGATAGCCATCATTTTCGGTCTGTTCAATCCTAATACTAGGTTGTTCAAAGTGATCAATTGAAGTTAGGGTGTAACGAACTCAGAAAGTGTTTGATTTATCCTTCATACTATCAGTTTTTTGTTCGTTTGCGATACCATGATGATTCCAAACCCACAATCAGTTCATCTCCTAAGAAAAGAGTATTTCATATTGCAGGCTGAACTATATGATGTCCTTGGCTGCACGCTGGAGAATACTCTCAGATGATAGGTACTCCGGAAAACACATTTACATACAGGGTGTTTTCAAAGGTGAGGCTTTTTTCTTGACAGAAGGTGGAACTCATCAAAATAAGTCGTTTAACCAAAAATTCTCTGTATAAAATATCCAAGATTGCTGAGAAATAACCCATAGAGGTTCGACAAAATTTCATTGAATTTCAAGTACAGGACTGTGGAAGGTGACTCCGGCATCGCAAAAACGGAACAAAACATAAACATATGACTGGGCAATGAATGGTTCAGTACCAAGTTCATCGGATTGGATGCATCAGGTCACTTTTTAAACAATCATAATTGGTGTATCGTGCAATTTAGGGTGAAAAAAAAAATGTAGAAAATCGAGGCAGTTTCTTGAAAGTGCTTATGTTAGTAATGTTGAAAAAGTGATATGATGTTTCCCCATTTTTGTGAGGATTTTTGGAATGTTCGTACAAGAAGATAGTGATGCCCGTAGTAGAAAAAGTCGTGAATGATTTTGACGAATTTTATTGATGGGATTTTGAAGTATTATTCTATTTTTTACACTTGTGTCCTAAGTCTCATCTGTCAGTTGGTATCGAAATGAGCCATTTCAAAAAATCGTGTAAGTTACTAAAAAATAATGAGAACAATTCGGCAATCCTAAGTTTCCATTTTCATTACCACGTAAATATCTAACAGGCCAATATCCTAAACGAAACCACATGCTCGAATCAGGAGATGGGTTTTTTCCCACTGCTTTGCGATAATTCAGCTAACAAACAGTCTAGGGTCGTATTAGGATCTATTTCAGTAATCATTGTCAATTTTTTCAACGTTGTCATTAAGAAAGTTTTGCATAGGTGATTTTTGGTGAAACTCTTCATTCTGACCAGTTTTACCTTCTGTCGAACAAAATGCCTCACCTTCAAATACACCCTGTATACTATGAGAGTCTGAGAGCCCTGAAATCCCTTTTTGAGGAAAAAGTCAATTTCGATTCCGTAGTAAAATGGAGGAAAGCAGTTAAGCGGAGGGGCCTCTAAACTTTTGCTCATCCAGAACCAGTGCTGTCCATCTGTCATACATCTGTCAAGAATTTCTTGACCTTATAAGGTGGTTACTTTCTTTGGATACAATGTGTACAGATGGTTTAATATAATTGAATTTCAGCTCGAATTCTTCTTCAATAAGTATATTTGTTTGAAGTCTATTTCGCGTATCTGAGATAACTCAAAATCCGCTCACACAGTTTCAGTGATTCCAACGTGTTATTGGGTATTGCAGATGATTTTGTTGAGCTCCATTTCTGCGAAATATCGACCTTCAAACTATAGCCCATTAACACAGATTGCTCCAACACGATTGTCACCAAAAGCAGCGTTCGAAAAATAAACCCCTCGCAACTTTTCGTTATCTCGACACTCCTTTTTTTGCACTGTTCGAAGCTGGAGCATTTTTCCATACAACCTGACGGAGAATACCGGTCGTAAATGTCAAACTCCGGTCCGAATCAGAAAATGTTGCAATTATACGGCAACGCGTAATTCTTCGGAAAGCGAAATTCATCTCGCCGAACCGTAAATCTCATCTAGTTGGCACTTTCACATGGTCATAGTTCCGCGGCTCGCCGAACAAAAGGCTCCCTAAAAATCCCAGATGTGTTCATGTATTGTGGCGAAAAGTCGTAAAATACGTCATGTTTTCCCCCTGTTGATACCGAAGGCGAACTCGCGATTTAATATGGCGCAACGACTTGTGTAGAGAGGAAACTTCGAAGTGAAAAATGTCGCATGTGGCAAAAAAAATTAGCGGATGTATGAACCGTAAATTTGAGTTAACATTCTGCTTTTGGAGACGGTGTGGAATTTTTTGCACTGAAACGACCCAGGAAGGTTAGATCTGAATACCGGGAGAACAGAGTGGATCAATGGGAGTAGAGAGATGATTTTTTCATTACGACACTTGAAGGCACTCTTGGTAAGCATTTGGTGGTAGAGAGTTCAATCACAAAAAAAGTTATTCTGGACCGAATCAAGCAGTGCATGCGAAATGGTCATCGTTTGCACCATGTAACATATGAATTATTATTATTTGAACTGCGGTCGTTGTGGCACTATTTAGCCTTTCGGGAACTGCGACCATGTAGATCTTTTGTTCTCTACCCTACTCATTCATAGGAACCTAAGGAGGTCGTCAATGGTGTTGATAAAACTGACAACATTATTAGGGGCCTTAGCCGTTACCTCGTGGGTATCCAGGACAGGTTTCCCCATATGAGTGGTTCTTAGGTCCGCCAGCTCTGGACACTTGCATACCGTGTGTTCAGCTGTATCTGCTTCTGATCCACAGAGCCTACAAATCTCATCTGCTGACTTACCAATACGGTGTAAATGATATTTGTACCGACAGTGCCTGTCAGCAGTCCCACCATCACCCGAAGCTCAGCTCGTGACAGCTTTAGCAGTTTTCTGGTGTAGGTCGGTGAAATCATCACGAATTTCTTTGAGTGTGTAAGTCCAGAAGTGTTTTTCCAGAGGGTTAATCTATTGTTCAACTCCCATTGTTGGACCGCTGCCTTGTATTGGTATTTTCCAAGCCCACAGAAAGGCTCAGGTCCAGCAGGTTGCTCTTTTTGCAAGTTCATCAGCTTTCTCGTTTCCTTCAACCCCACATTGCCCTGGTACCTATAGCTGAGTCACTTTGTTGTCTCTGGCCAGTTGCTTTATGGTATTACGGCACTCCCATGTCAGCAGAGATCTTTGGGAGTGTGATTCCAGGGACCTCAGCGTGGCCTGGCTGTCCGTGGTGATATTAATACGCGCACCTTTGAGGTTAATTTTGAGACACTCCTGAGCGCAAACGTAAACAGACAGTGTCTCGGTCTGTACAATAGAGGGTTCGCTTCCCAAGGCTTTGGAAATCTTCAGTTTAGGTCCATATGCGCCAATGCCGGTGCCCCTTTCTGATTTTGATCCATCAGTCAACCACGTGGATGACTTTTTGTCCAAACGATTTACGAAACTTATTGCACTAGGATGGTCAGCTATGACCGTTTCAAAGGGTCATATGTAACATATGTATCTTCTCACCTTGAATAGAATTCAACAGGGTCTAGGCTGTCTAGAATCATGAGGATTAATCCTTCATGATCAATGAACTTGAATAGACTCAAACCTTATATAGGCATGAAAGATTTTTTTTTCAATGAAGTCTTGAGGAATCGTATTCCATCTTCTTTCATCGCAGTTTTGAGCTCTACGATACTTGATGGAACCGTATCTCTGGCTCGAACCCTATGTTTGAGCTCACCCCAAGAATGTTTAATAGGATTCAAGTCTGACCTAAGGACTGGTCACACCATTGTCCCAACTTCTATCTCTTGAGGAACCAGTGAGTAACACAACAAAATTTTCCCAGATAGATATACCCTGCGTAAAGCACAACATGATCAAGGAAAATGTCTACAACGTATTATTAGGCGATCAGACCTCCTCTCCGACCAACACCAGGACCAAAAACAAGCTCGGTCCACATTTTGGTGGATATTTCAGTCCACAGCATTACCAAAACCGTGTCCCTGGAGGTCTATAGGCCGTCCTCTATTGTCGTTGCCATAGAGACACATTCTGATCTCTCCAGTGAACAGGATGGAGCTTCATTTCTCAATAGTCCAGTTAAGATGTTCACGAGCAAGTTTAAGCAGGACTTGACAGTTACCTGCGGTCATTTTCAGGCCTCTGGCTGACCGTCTTGGTGGCAAGTTAGCTTTCTTGATGCGTCGTCTTATTGTCCACTGACTGACAACCACGCCTCGAACCCTTATATGTCCCTGTTTCACATCAACGCTAGTGAGATGACTATTTCTCAGCAAAGATGTGCTGTGATGTCTCTTTGCTTGTGATCTCCAAGTGAAGCCATGTGTCTACTCGTGAAACAGCAGATTGGCTCATGTTAAGTTCACGAGCGACTTCTCATTGATTATAGCTTGGTACAACTTGGAATTTTGTGGACATGTGTATCAGCCAATGTCTGATGAGTGACAGATAAGAACTCGAGTAATTTCTACACCGTAGTTTGTAGATATAAATACCAGGCTTTCAAATGGAAAAAGTTTTATGGAAATCGGAAAAACCTTTTTCCGAAAAATCAACCCTTTATCCTAGGGTTCGTCTTAAGTCGATTTAATTGCACGAAAGTGTAGATTGCATTTGGAACACCAAACTTGTCGGAAGCTGCTTCAAGACTCATACATAGAGAGGATCAATTGATTCATTGGAGGCAAGAATGGAGTCCAACAAGGTACTATTTCGGGGCCAACATTATTGTGCGCTTGTGGCTAGGAACAAGAGTTATATTATCCTTCATACCAAATGCTCACCTGCATCATCTACTGCTTTTTCTTTTAACAGAAAACTCGCAACTACATCAATTCTTTAAAAAGTTGCGAGCAATCACTCTGACCAGTCTGGCCTAAGAAAAATTCTGGATACTTTGTGATGTGATTCGTGAAGCCAAAGGTTCTCAAGAATTTTCATCTCTCATACTAGCACATACCTTCCGTCATCTACTTGGGGTGGAAAAAACTCAACCCCTGGGAACATAAAAGCCCACTGAAACGCATAATACGATATTTATTGGAGATATCAATTTTTCCGTCGACAAAATTCAATTTGGAATATTCAATAAGAGACACTATATGAAATGCCTACCTAAAACACATGTATATCCTGTTCCATCGAAAGAGAATAAATCAATTGCATCCTGCGATGTTATTGGCGTATTCGAGTGCTATAAATCATAGGCGGCCATGTCGCGAGTACGCGTGATATAATTTGCATTACGTTTCGGTCATGATTTCGATCGTATCACGACTAGAGCTGTATTTACTCGGTTCAAATAGCCCTTAAAACATGACTCGATAGCGTTCAGTTTCACGTGGTTTTTGTGCTCAGTTTTCTGTAATCTTGTCTCTTTTTTTACCATCTTCTTTTCACCATGCAATTTTGTACTTCAAATATAATTGGTGGTTGAAATTTGAGAGCATATACCTAGAGCAATTGAAAATATAACGTTAATAATATAAAAAAAAATTTAAGTGCATGTTCTTTGGGAGCTACTCAACGATAGCTCTTTTTAAACGGTATGTTCTTCAGAATCTTCGAAAGGTTATGAAAACCTGAAAAGTATTACGTTACATTCACTTGTTATTTGATACCAGATGAAATGAAATGAAAATCACCAATAAATTATTCAGAGGTGTATCAAAATAGGGTGATAAGGAGTAAAAATATCCACAACTCTTTTGCACATCAAATATCTACTCCTTCGACATGATATTGTGAAATTTCAGCACTCAGGTATGGTGTTCAAATAGAGTAGCTGTCTACTAAAAGACGTTCAAACGAATGTGGTATAAGGGACTATCTTCATTGAGGTTTATTTTCAACTGCATATTATATGCTTTCAATTTTTGTCCACCTATGTCAGAATCATCACAAAAAAACACTATAGTTGAGATCATTAATTTTTCTGTCCAAATATTTTATCCATCAAGCCAAACCCCCGCTTTTTAATGAAAAAAAATCAACAAATTTGTGCCAATAAATCGCTAATTGGAAAACTTTGTAATTCCAGCGAAATGTGGGGAAACCAGGCAATCGCTTAATTCTAGCAATACCAAATGCGGCTCATTAAATGACCCTTATCACCTGCTGTACATTTCCAACTCAATAAAAATAAATCTAAACGGCTTCCTAAACCTCGACCGTACAGCAACTTTTATCTCCCGAAAGTCGGCACCAATTACATCCCACTCGGGAATCGATAAATTGAACAATACTAACTCCTGCTCTCCGCTGTCCTGCAGGACCCCAAGGAAGGAGTATCTTAATGACAGCCGTAGATCTTTGCGTTTGTACACTTTGTTTTGTGTGTTGGAATTGGCAATTGTCGATCCCGACCGAGTCACACTTTATTAGGTCCATAGGGATGGGGTCCCTCCCCGGTCGAGGAGTAGTTTGTGGTGGTTGTATTTGCATATAGCGGTGGTGGATCGGCGGGATATAGAGAGCTGTAAATTACCCAATAATTTCATAACGTATGCAACATTCCAGCTGAGTAAATGTAGATACAATTGATAGTTATAACGTACAGTGTGGTCTAACGAAAACTTAAAACTATTTTCCGGCTTCAAATTGAAAATGTGGAAAATCCCTCGGATCCGTCAATTTCCGATTCGAGGGGAAACAACTCCGGTTTTCGCATCCTCGTAACTCAACCCCTATTTTGAATATGGAAGAGGGGTACTGCGATACCTCATGTTGAATATCTTATCGAGTTCTTTACTACATGACCTAAAAGACAGCCACGTTGTCCCAAACCTGCTCAATCGGATTGAGATCTGGACTTCTTGCTGGCCATTCCATTCGAGAGACTTCAACCTCTTCAAGGTACTCCTGAACGATGCGCGCACGATGGGGTCTGGCATTATCGTCCATAAAAATGAAATTTTCACCAATGTACGGGGCAAATGGTAGTACATGCTCTTCAAGAATGTTCCTTATATACATATCAGCATTCATAGCTCCATTATCAACGACCACTAGGTCTGTGCGAGCAGTCAAAGATATTCCACCCCATACCATAATCGATCCTCCCCCGAAACCAGTAGTATTCAGGAAATTGCACTGAGCATATCTTTCATGTGGATGTCTGTATACAAAGGAACGTCGATCACAATGGTAGGGGCAGAATCTAGACTCATCTGTGAAGAGAACTCTTTCCCAATCGGCCTCTTCCCAATGGATATGCTCTCTCGCAAAATCCAAACGCGCCCTTCGATGGGCTGGGGTAAGAGCTGGGCCTCTTGCCGCGACACGAGGCCTTAAATCATATTCTCTGAGGCGATTTCTTATTGTCTGAGTGCTAATTTGCACCTCATGAGTTTGCTCAAGCTGAATTTGAAGGAGGCGAGCGGTTGCAAACCGTTGTCGCAACGAAGAAACTCTCAAGTAACGTTCTTGAATGGCAGTTGTTACCCGTGGTCTACCCTGTCCTGGTCTTCGGACATTCATACCTGTCTCCCTGAATCGCTGCAACATTCTGGACACACTTGTGTGGGAAACCCCAAACCTTTCTACAATTCTTGTGTATGTCCACCCTTCTTCTCGCAAAAGTACCGCTTGGGCACATTCCTCTTTGGTCAAATTGCGTGTTTCGCGTTGCATAGCGATTGAGTGTAGAAAATCAAACGAAACAAAAACTATTGATCACTAGAATTGATCGAGAACAACTGATTTTAAAATGGAGCCAATACATTCAAAATCTGATAATATCATCTTTTTTTATTCCTGCTGGGAAAAAACATCTGTATTGAAGAAAACCGTTGAAAGTGGATAACATATGCATGCATAATTCTGATAAAAATAATCATCATTGAGAACACCTTCAGTTGTAGAATAAATTTGAGATTTCCATAATGTGCGTTAATTTTTTTGCGCAGTGTATTATATATTTTTTTTTACATCACAAATACCAGCAGGCTAGGATTCGAATATTGATCTCCTCATTGCAACTTTTACATCCTCCTGCAATATCAACTAGTCAATATTTCACCAGGTGGTCGAAATTCCATCAGAAGATTGCCTGTCCATCGAGAAAATTCTGTCTCGTTGAAATTCGCACAGAATGCAGGGGAGAATCTGATAAAAACATTCCTCCAATTACTCGGCGAAAAATGCAATAAAAATCTGGTAGATACTCTACTCATTATCCATTTCCAGAAGGGGAGTACCTTCCGCGAATATTTTATGCGTCTACCCTGAAATTCATTATTTACCGGTCTTGCCAATAGCATCCCTTATTGAATCCTGGAACACTGGCGGAATTTGAAATATTTCCTAATGAATTCCTTTCATGGTTAACGGAGATTAAGAGAACGTCTTGCTGGGAATTCGATCGATGTTATATTACCGCCACAAAGCGTACACGCTGGCGTGCTGAGATCCCATTGACCTCCAATGGACCACGGCCGAACAATAAACAAATACCGGCGGATTGTTTTCATTGGAAAAATCCCGGATGGAGGGGAGTTCTTCTGACCTACTGGATAGATGGGGGTCAAAGTCGTTTCGGGATACTCGAGCTTAGGAATAGGTAGACATTTTGTCAGTCGTTTTCTTCTATGATTGGTTTTCCGAGTGATGAAGGAGCACAACATTTATTCGGTCTTTGGTTTTTGAACAAATTTTCTATTTTGGGAATTTTTCCCTATCTACTGATCACACAAAACCGGTCATAAGATGAAACCGTTATCAGATTGACGTCAAAAGAATTTTGGAAATGAAGATGGTCTTTCTGAGAATCCCAAGCTGAAAAGGGTTGATGTGGAATGAAGTGAATATGGTAAGAAAGCCAAATATTGGAATTTTCCAATTTTCCCAGAATTTGTAATGAATACAGGTAGTAGCTGAAAATCACTCAATTCAGATGTGCGATATCTGAAAATTATGAATCACCTTTGTCATGTATGTCATATGTGCCGTGTCAGAGCTACGCTACTTTGGTGGGCGGTGTTTTCATAAGAAACATAAAACGGGGTCTTACTTTTGATATCCATCTTCAAAATATTCATCAAAACACAAAGCCAACTAAACATTTGATATACTTACACAAGATTTACTCTATAATACATCTCCAAATGCCCTAACAAGTGTATCCCTCCTCCTCCTCCTCCCAGCTTCCCCAACTTCCCGCCTGCTGTGCTCAGATGTTTTGTATTCGGTATTCTGTTGTTTCCGGTTCCTTCGATGCGCAGAACTACATTTTCTGTGGACCCAGACACACACATTGATTCAATAGAGCAAGCGGAGCAAATGACCATTGAAGGCACATCCAAGTGGTCGTGCAAGATTGCTATTACAGGTATTGCTGGCTGCATTCTATCGGGAGGTTCTGTTCATATTTTGATCTATATTTACCTATTGTCTTTGTTATTTTCCGCAGAGAACTCTTGTTCGCGTTCGTGCATAATGCCAAGCAACAGGAAAATCTTGTTTTGGGTTCTTACACACACGATGAAGCAATGAAATTTTTAATTGGGGTTCGAAAATATGTGTTGTCTTACTCGTGAAACAAATGAAATATTTCAGAATTCTATGATATAAAGAATTTCAATAAAACACAAAAGTGTTTCATATTTCTTCAGAAACTTCATGGTCTTATGAAACAGATTATGTGAAGCGAGTTAAAACGCTGATTTTCATGCAAGCACAAAATCTGAACGAATTTGCATGAATAAATGCTGCCACACTTTCGCTTGTGAACTCAGGAATTACTAATTTACATTTCAAGCTGTTGGAGTTTACTTTCCAGTGCGAGTTGTTGTTGGATGAAAATGAGCCCAAGCGAAGGACGATTCAACAAAAATTCGCTGCACTTGAAAGGGTTCTCCTGGCGTGTAATGCAGACTACTTTTCGGTGTCTCTCATTCAATGAAGTCGAACATTATGATAGAGATCAGATTCCAGAACTATTACATCATGATAGGGTGGTTTGTTCTCATCTGTCAATTGGGAACATTACCACTATTGAACAATTTAATGATCATTCAAACTGTATAATGAAGAAAAAGGTTCATTATGATGAAGAAATCATCAGCAAGCTTGATTCGGACAGTTCCTTCCTCACATACACACATCTGCTGAAGCAAACATCAGTACAAATGAAGAGACATCATCAAGGCATATACAGATGGTTGCGCCACCTATCGAGGGATGGGGGTTTAGAAGGCCGTGGATAGGCAGACCTGCTACCTAGACCATACTTGGTGTCTGTAGATATCTTGCAAATATATATGAGCACATATTCTCGGCAGAGCTTTGAAAAGTTCAGGCGAAGCTTGAAACAACATGACTTCAGAGTTCTCGAATGGTTTCTGGAATTCTATCAGTCACTGAACCTTTCATTAATTTGAATTATCGGTACAAATTTCTTTCAAAAGTATACGGAGTGATTAAGAAATAACGTTTAAATATATCATTCTTGATGTCTAGCAAAATCTCATGAAAAATGGTCTCTTTCTGTAATACGCCAGATGACTACAAATGAGTTTGGTTGTGTGCATAACAAAATGTGTGGAAATGATGACTTCTTGATGTCCTTGTAGATTTGATAGGGATCCATTGAGCCATTCTAATAGATGCTGGAATAGTTCCAAGCATTAAGGTTCAACGCCTCATAATAATATATTTCTTTGCGTTCTTGGATCATTGCCAACTAAGAGTGGAACATTCGGATGTTATAATAATTCTAATGCGATATTCTCGCCGACTTTTACCTACGAGTGTGGCAGTTAAAATTTATGCATAATTTCCCTACCTGTTCTTCTTTGCTTTCACGTTTTTCCGTAATTTTTCTGGTAATAAAAATGAAAAATAGTTACCGTTTGGAAACATTACTCCAGAAATTCATAAAAAGTAACGGAATATTTGGAGTTGTTTTCCAGGCCATTTCTCAGTCAGAAACTGTGCTTCACCTTCGTTTAACGTCCAAGACCTAAATGAAATATTTCGCCTATTTTCAATTCAAATGAGGAAGTTGCTTGACATTACGCACCATGAATACTTGCTAAGTACCGAATGCCTTTCTCCAGCTTGTCTGAATTCTTCCACACCAATGAAAACACAACAGAAGGAACTCCAGAAAAAGATTCAATAACTCCACGTATTTTTCACACCCAATAACACCAAAACCCTTCTTTGTAGTTTGAGCTTTAATTCTCTCTTCCTGTATCTCTCGTTGAAGCTTAAAATTCCGATACATGGATGTACTGGATTATGTACATTGCAAGATACCGAAATCTTTTCTATCCTCTGAAACTGGAAAGTCTTCAAGCATGTCCCTTAAGCATGTCTCAATACTGAAAATTACAAACATAAACCAGAAAACATGAACAAACAGTGAAAAGATATGCAGGGGGTGTATTTCAAAAAGAATATAGAGGGAAGGATGAACTTAATTCGATGTGAGAAGAAGAGAAAAAATTCATCAAGTATTCGAACTCTTTCTCTAAGATATTGAAATCATTAAATGTCATAGTGAAACTGTTTTGAAAAACTTATGCTGAAAGAATCATTCATAGGGGGATGATGACAGATTTCAGTTAGGAATAGTTCTCACAAATGGAGTTATCAAAAAATAAATTTACTAGTTTACACGAAAATTTATAATTACATTTAAATTCTGGTTTATCAAAGTTTTTCAATTTTTTTTTTTATTTTCTAATATTGGATATCGAATCAAATTTATGTGAGCAATATGGCTAATTTAACGGGAAGAATCAGTGTATTATGATATTTTGATATTTCTTAATCAGAATAGTTGCAAAAACAACAATTTCTGATTGGACTGTTCTCTTGAACTGCACAATAAATTCCAAAGGAAAGGCTCTGTACTCAGCAGGTTTAACGCGTTCATTTAACGGGCTATTCTCGTGAAAAATATGTACTGAGGCTTGCCCATAGAATGTAGCAATTGACCTGCCTGAAAATCCGATTTTGAGTAGAAATTTCTACAGTTGGAAAGCACCTTACTAAGAACCGCTTACTTTTTTGATCTTCAACAGTTAACCACACCATCATCCTCAGAGGACCGATGCTATTTCCACCCATCAGTTTTTTCAGGGTAACATGCTGAAGAAGTCAATCGCAGATTCCATATTCATATATATTTTCATCTTTAGCCGTAAAACTGAAAGAATTTTCTAAATTGCCTTTCCACGAGTAACAAATTCATCATAGATAAAAACCATGAGATTGACATTTTCAGCGGATACTCGAAAAATAGTTCCAAATTTTCATAGTCCATTAGTGATAGCTAGTTATATGATTATTTATATGATAGAATACCTTTAGATTCACTTTGAAATTATTTATCAAATTTGTTGTCTTCCTTGATACAGAATGCCATCATGTTATTTTAATCTGAAACCAATATATTTTTATGTATTTTCTCTTTATTTTTACTACTGCTCTGATACGAATAAAGATACTATCAATAGTTTGTTTTAAAAATTTTAGAGGAATGTTTAATTGTTTTTTAGTATCTAATTATTTCTCATTTCTATACGGTAGTCCAAGACAAAAGTGAAAAATTTGGAACGCATTAATCTCACTGAACATGCACTAAAAATAACCACTGACAACTTCTCACAAATCTTACATATTTTTACACATTCTTTTCTATTCGACACTTCACAGAAATATTTTTTCAGGTTGCTAGTAAAAGAGTTTATTTGAAATGGTGAACGTTGAAGAATTTGGTTTCAAATATAGAAAAATCTTATGGAAGTAATAAAATGATGGTATCTTTCAAAATATCCACAGATTAGAAATTTCAATTCCATAAAATGGGAATAAATTTTATCCATGAATTTTTCGAAAAATAAACTAAGTTCAACAAAAAACATTACACAGTGAAAAACGAAACCAAATTCAACAACAAGATAAAAAGAAATAGTATTACTTGAAAAGAAACTTGTTACAATTTTGCAGACAGAAACAATTCAATCTGCGAAAAACCGGATACAATATTCGATTCAGAATGAATAAAATCAATTCAGCTACTTTCAGAGAGTTTCAAACTCTGAAAGTTTCGCTTCATTCACTCTTTTCTTTTCCGATGCACGCTAACAAATTTCCTCATGCATGTCTCACGTTATTGGCGTATTTCTTATTTCGATGGTGCTTATTGGTTATTTTCAGAAAAGTGATAGCCTTAGTAAGTACTAACTGTCCTTTATTCAGCTTGCATCCATAATAAATATTTCTCTAGAGCCTCATCTATATGAAAAATTGGAGCGAACAATGATGAAACTACTATTGGGTTATTTCATTATTTTTTTTGGAACTTTTATTCGAATAATGAGCCCTTAACGCTAAATCTACACTCTACAAGTTTCATCTCTGTGTATATTTCGTATAAAAACTCAACTGAAATGTTCCTCGCTGTTCGCTCCAATTTTTCCCACCCTTACACGTCTAGGCTTCCAAAGCCCCACTAACATACTTGCTGTCGCCTCCCCCACCCCTGAATAATTCGATAAAAATGCAATTGAATGTTCCAGTCAAGTCTGCACAAGGTCTAATCGCCAAGGATAAGAGCGGAACTTCCGATCCTTATGTCACAGTGCAGGTCGGAAAAGTGAAAAAACGCACAAGGACTATGCCTCAGGAACTCAACCCAGTCTGGGACGAGAAGTTTTACTTGTAAGTTGATATGATCCTTTTTCTAGGGTCAGATAGGAGGTCAGTCGATGAGTTTCATGTTTGATTCAAATCGAAATTTATCAAATTCAATTTTAAATTATTGGATTTCGTGAGGGATTGCTACAAACTGGATTTTTATAGAGTTTATATTCTGCTATAATAAAGGAATGATTACTTCTTAACCGAGAGGCAATGAATAAAGTTATAAGAATTAATTCAGATGTTTACCACTCGCCGATATGATTATCTATCTAGCCAATTTACCATCATCAGGACAACTAAATGGATAAATGGAGAACGTTCCACCGAAGAAGAGGAGATACTGACCATGATTTCGTTCTCATTTGGATGGTACTCGAGTACTTGTCGATAATACTCTGAAGCGACCACTAGTATTTAATAAGGATTCATCAATTCCTAGCGTTTTCCATCGGAGAAGGAGCTGTGTTGCTCTGACAAGGTCAAATATGGCCGAAACCATGGTCAACATCTGTTCTTCTTCGATGGAACGTTCTCCATTTAGTTGTCCTGAAGATTGCAAATTAGATAGTTCAATTCAGATCGTAATACTTGTTGATATTCATATCGGCGGGTTGTATGCATCTTTATTAATTCTTTTTATTATATTCTGCAATGTTTCGAAGGAATTTTCATCTGCCTTTTGGCACATCAAGACATTGTATGTATTTATGGGATTTTTGGAAAGTTTTCTCCATATTACGCCCTGAGTATGGGCCATTTTTTGTACCATTTGTTATATTTCACTTCGATGCATAGTTGAACAGTAAAAACCTGGAAATACATAAGCTAAACTTAAAGAAAATTCAGAAAAATATGAAGATCAATCAAAGTTGGCGAATTAAAATATTTCCAGGAATTCGGACTGCCTTGAATTTTGCAAGATAGTATCCTACAAAATTTTTTCCCACATCCACGAATAATTCAACTTTTTCCAAACTAGTTGGGTGAAACTCACATATTTCTTCTTGAATTTCTCCTTCCCACAGTGCTCCTTCCTGAATTCGAAACTGGGTTCCCTCTGCGATGCAAAGAAGTGGTAGCTATTAAAACAGAATGAGCTCGAAAAAATTCTATAATGCTCAGACAATTAGAGCGAAGAGCGTAGCACGAAATGGGTACGAGTTATTAGCGCAATCAAGATGTCACTGGAGAAAATGAGAAAAGAAAGTCGTATTTTAACCCTTTAGAAGTAATGCACTCTAACGTTGGAATGAACGGTAGTTTTATCGACTTATTTCTCCATATTTGGTCCAGAATACGTTCTTCGAATCAATTATCTGTGTTTGAACTTGTTTAGTTTCCTGACAACGATTTGCTTTTGTTGAATTTTTATTTTTTTCTTGATTTCTTACTTTGCTTATTTGATTTATTGAAATTTTTTTTCTATTCTGTTGTGGATGCCATGCTCTCTAAATATTACCCAAGAGTGATCTACAACCAGTTTCAATTCAATTGAATCGGATTTTGCCCATCAACCAACTCAATAACCTCTCCTAAAAAATATCAATCATTCTCCTGCTTTCTTGAGGGAAAATAGTATTTTTTAAAGATTCATTTCGTAATTCATACGATTCCAACTCAGACTGTCAAAATATTATTTGTACGAACTCCCCTCTTCCAAAAAAAAAAAATGAAGCAATATTTGTCGAGAATCTGCAAACATCTTCGTTTTATATCGGATGTTATTACATTACTTCGGTAAATAAACATGTTTTCGTTCCCCTTTTTCAGCGAATGCCATAACTCATCTGATCGAATCAAGGTGAGGGTTTGGGACGAGGATAACGACCTCAAAAGTAAACTTCGGCAGAAGCTCACCAGGGAATCGGACGATTTTCTAGGCCAAACAATCATTGAGGTGAGTTATATCTTAGACAAACTCAGTGGCGGTTCGTCAGTAGGGGCATAAGACAATGCGTCCCCTATACATATGCTCATAACTGTTCTGAGAATTTTGGACGTCATTGAAATTGAAAATGTTCACACCCATTTTACGCCCTTTCCTATATTGTGAAGATATGTAGTCTTCTAGAAGCAATAAGAATATCCCTTAACGGGAATCTCCTAACCGGAAACTGGGTTGGATATATGAGGATATGGAATCAACTGGACTCAAACCTCTTGCCAAAACCGTCGGATGTTATGCCAATCATCTTTCGATTTCGAAACGCCCTTAGAAACGGTCATAACTGACCGTCCTAGTGCATTAAATTTCGTAAATCGTTTGGACAAAAAGTCATCCACGTGGTTTACTGATGAATCGAAATCAGAAAAGGGCACTGGCATTGGCGTCTATGGACCTTAACTGGGGATTTCTAAAGCCCTAGGAAGTGAACCATCTATTTTACAGACCGAGACACTGGCTGTTTACGTATGCGCTCAGGAGTGTCTTAAAACGAACCTCAAAGTGGCGCATATCTCACCATAGACAGCCAGGCCACGCTGAGGTCCCTGGAATCACACTGCCACAGATCTCTGCCGACATGGGAGTACCGTAATACCATAAAGCAACTTGCCAGAGACAATAAAAGTGACTCTACTATGGGTAAGGGTATCGTGATGTTGAAGGAAATGAGTAAGCCGATGTACTTGCAAAAAAAGCATCAAGGTTAACACCTGCTGGATCTGTTCTGTTGTCTTGAAAAATATCAATATAAGGCAGCGGCCCAACAATGGGAGTTAAACAAGAGAATAACCCTCTGGAGTAACACTCCTGGACTTACTCAGTAAAGAAATTCGTGATAATTTCACCGACCCACATCAGAAAGCTGCTAAAGCTGTCACGAGCTGAGCTTCGGGTGTTGGTGAGACTGCTGACAGGGCAGAGTCCAGACCTGGCTGACCTGAGAACCACTCATATGGGGAAACCGGTCCTGGATACTCACGAGGTAACGACCAAGGCCCCTAAAGATGTTGTCAGTTTTATGAACACCATTGACGATCTCCTTGAGTTCCTATGAATGAGTAGGGTAGAGAACAAAAGATCTACATGGTCTCAGTTGCCGAAAGGCTAATCGAGCCACAACGACCCCGGTTCAAATAATTATATGCCCTCAACATTCGTGTCTACATTCAGATACAACATTCCTAGCGCTTATCTTCAAAGTTTCCTATGAAGGAGCCTCGACTGCCTGAGACCACTGCCCTCGCTCTATTCAGAGGAAAATTTTCCTGTCTAGCCATGTTATAAAGGAAGTTCCTGACAGATTAGCAGTGCTGGTTACAAATCAGCAAAAGCTGAACAGGCTCCCTGCTTAGCCAGTATGTCTGAAATTCTTAATTCTTCTGGCTGCCTCATTGGACCTTTTTACTTTCACGTTGATCAAACCAATCTAGAGCCCATATCCAACGCTCCTTTTCATGTTCTTTTACAAAGCCCTTCGGACTCAAATATATCAAGTTATTTCTTCTGTCTGAGGCATACTGTGATTAGTACAGGTTGCGGCAGAGCCAATTAATTGACTAGTTTCAATGGGCTTTAAAAAAATGGTGAAAGTTGAAGAAAAACGGTTTTATTTATTCGAGTCAGAAAGAAATGCAGTGTTTGTACTAAGAACGATATCGTTAAGATGGCGGCTGTCATGATCGATGCACTGATGTAGTCAGTTATTCTCTGCTTGAGTTGTGGCAGGGTGTGTAGACAATGTGTGGACCTTATCGTTAAGGTACCCCAAATATAGTAGTTACAGATGATCAAATCAGGTGAGCTCCATCACGGGTTCAACGTCCACTTCCACGCCCATCGATAACGCCCGTTCTTGAAGGTTTTTTCATCACTTTCATATGAAACACAACAGCTTCACGCCCATTTCCACCTCAAAATCCAACCCCTGCAACCTATTCTTGTGTTTTTCAGGTACGCACACTGTCGGGCGAGATGGACGTCTGGTACAACCTGGAGAAGCGAACCGACAAGTCGGCAGTGTCGGGCGCCATCAGACTGCACATCTCGGTGGAGATCAAGGGCGAGGAGAAGGTGGCCCCTTACCACGTACAGTACACCTGTCTGCACGAGAATCTGTTCCATCACCTGTGCGAAATGAACAACGGGATAGTGAGCCTTCCCCAGGCGAAGGGGGACGACGCTTGGAAGGTATACTTCGACCAGGCGGCCGAAGAGATAGTGGACGAGTTCGCCATGCGATATGGCATCGAGTCGATTTATCAGGCCATGACGTGAGTAGATTCGTTCAATGGTTTCCTAGTTGCGGACAGTGATTAATGGTTTTGTTGGCGCGTGGGGTCAACGTTATTCGGCGAAATTTCGACATGTTGCTTCGACCAAAACGTGCTAGTCTTAAATGGCGCCACATAAACTCTTTCATCCACAAGAAAAATGAATTTTGAGGATTAATAAATTTTTTGCTAACTTCCTGAATGGATAATGGATAGGAAAATAAACAAGAACACACCTAATATCTATATTCTATAAGTATCTACAATATGTATTAAATTATTCACTCATAATATAATTGATAATTGAAATTATTGATTTCATTCGAAGTTTTCGAAGAAACAGATTAAGATTCCCAACATTTGTAATTAAATGTATAGAGAAAATATCATTTATTCATTTCTATAAAAATGAGAGTATAATTGGGTTGTGTTTGAATCTGGTAACTTTTGTATGAAACAACGATATCAAATGATTAAATATTGGAGATTAATATCAAACCTAATATGGTTGGTTGCAAACTAAATTTGTTATTATTATCGCAAATAGGGAATACTCCTTCTGGCGAAAATGATGTATGTTTTATGAAATATCTTTGAAAAGTCACATTTTGAAATAACCATATCAACCGTTTCCCAAAAAAAATTATTTTAAGTATGTACTTAAAAATTAAAAATAAAACTGGGTATTTAAAATTTAAAGCGTTTCGTTTCTATTGCACAAGTTGACAACATCGACTGAAATATGCGTTGATAATAAAGGACAACAAATACACTATCCTAATGAGATAGACAAAGATGGATGTCTAAGAAGTCTGCGACGAACGAGGAAGGTCGTAAAATTTTATGGGATTTTTATGACTGGTTGCTGTTGAGGCTCACCAGTGAGTACGCGGCTTATGATGGCTGTAAATCAACAGCTGTTATTTTATAAACAAGCCATTGTTCTTTCATTTTCTAGTAGGCGCTGTTGCCAAATCGTAAACTAGAAACGAAGCAATTTAAATTTTAAAACCCCATATTTGAAAAGTTATTCTGAATAGTTTCCGCGTTGCATTTGAAAAATTTATGAATGAAACTCATAATTATTCAGTTTAAACTTGCATATGCCGTGATAACCCAAATTGAGGAGAATTCCCCATTAAATAGGACTCGAGAGAATAAATACTACTTCGTTCGCCAAATGGAATGGAAAAAGTGGGTTTATCTTTGTTGATTTTTTTTTTGACATGGTAGCTTATGTCCACGGTTCAGGTGGTATATTCGATTGGAAATACTTCAGTGTAAGGTTTCCGGGGGTGGCATAGCCCCCAAAACAACACAAGCACATTCTATGGACATCCCAGGGACGTCTCTCAAAAAATTGGAGTATTTCCCTGGGACAGTCTCTATTGGGACATAGGACATACAAGGAATAGTCCATGGACATCCCTTAGCTGCCAAAATGGACATATTTGGGACGTATCTTTCGGTACATGCTAGGGATATAACAGGTACTACCTACAACATTCCAAAGATATCCCATGGTATATCATAATATACTCTTACCAAAATGGTGAATACGTTGAACATCCCTGGATGTTCCAAGACTGGTAAAAATAAAGCGTTTCACTGAAAATTACAAAATAGGAAACTTTCAAAATGACAATGCTGAAAAAAATTGAAAATGATAACTGCAATAGATCCTTATACGACCCTATATCATTTGTTTATTGAGTTATCGCAAACTATGGGAATTATTTTCGGGAAATGAAAATTGAAACTTAGTATTGCCGAATTTTTCTCATTATTGAGTTACTTTAAAGATCTTATGAAACGGCTCACTAATTAAAATTCTCACCAGTAAAATTCGACTAAATTATTCACAATTTTTTTCACAATGATCATCACAATCTTGCCTTGTTCGAACCCTCCAACAATATTCGTAAAAATGGGATTAAATGGGGTAACAAAAATAGCACTTTGTCAACACAAGCACTCAATAAACTCTCTAATATTTCTACAATGTTTTTCCCCAAATCGTACGATACAACAATTTTTTTATGCGACCTGATGTAACTAATCAGATAGACTCGGAGTCACCTTCCACAGTCCCGTACTTGAAATTCAATGAAATTTTTCCGAAATTCTAGGGGTTTAAGTTCAGCCATCTTGAATATTCTAAATAGACAATATTTAGGAGAATGAGATATTTTGATGACTTCTACCATCTGTCAAATAAAAAGCCTCACCTTTGAAA
The DNA here is from genome assembly GCF_907165205.1 of Coccinella septempunctata. NCBI lineage: Eukaryota > Metazoa > Arthropoda > Insecta > Coleoptera > Coccinellidae > Coccinella > Coccinella septempunctata. The sequence continues at coordinate 24,451,167 of NC_058196.1, forward strand.
TCACCCTGTGTTTTCATCTAGGCAAAATCGGGAGAATCTACTCTTACAATATACGTACAAGACAAAGACTCACCCTTTATGTTTCAAAATTGGTTGCATTTTATCCAAGAGAAATTATTATCGAGAAGATTAGAGTGTGCAAAAAAGTGAAGGCCGACATGGCTATAATAAAATCTTTCCTTAACTTTCACTTACGATCCCATACAAAATCAGAGGACAATAAATCAAACGAGGACAATTCAAATTTTTTGCCTTTCTTCCATAAGGAAGCGAACTCGCTTTAACCTGGAGTTTGAGTTTCCGCTTTTTTTGGGACACTAGAATCTTAATCCGATTGCGAGAGGGGGGAATATTGGAGTGAGATCTCTGGGATGGAAGTAACGGCAGCGTCAGTGTACATAAGGGAATACTGGGGAAATTTTTAATTCGAATTCCTGGTCCAAATCGGATATGAGACGGGAATGCATTAGGAATAAGGGAAAATTTATGCACAGGAGGAAATGGGTGGAGGTGTAGGTGGATTCTTTGTCGAGATTGGAATAGGCTTACTGGAAAATTATAAATTCGGAATCTCCTGCAGAAGGTGTAGCTTCTTGTCAAGAAAACCTGAAATGCTCTATTATTCATTAAAGTTTTAATTGGCTGCAATATCTGCACTACTGAAATTAATCTCAATAAAAAATATTGTTTCGTGAGACCACTAGATGTGACCTGAATAATCCTAGAATTCGCCATCACGTAGCATAATCTCACCGCGAAACGTCGTGCTCGCAGAACTGATACTACCAAATAAATTAAAATGTCAAGAATCTCAACAGGTTATGGCACCAGACATCTCGTAATTCTCCTTAGTTTTCAATAGGTTGAAAGTCTTGAGGCAATATTACTTCCCGTATGAATCTTTGTCATATTTGTGGAACGTTCTACCGTTATCCCAGCTTTCAAAGGAATACATCCTTGAGTATGCAGAGTACATTGTCGGCATGTGCTGCAGAGAAATCATCTCGACTTCAGGCGTCTCAGAAACACCGTCATAAGCACGTGAATGCGGGGAAGATTACTTTATTTGTATTCATACCGGCGGCTTGGAATTTGACAGATTGTTTTGACGTTAATGTGTTTCTCCCGAACGGGAGGCGACGATCTTCGACGTGTATTTCTGCGATAAAATAGTTTGATGGAATTTCCCGGCGTTGTTCTGGATCGGAAATTGGTTATACAGGCTGTCCCACGATCGGCGGCCTATTAGGTTAGGTTAAGGGGGGACGACTCAGAAAATTGTTCTGAAAATTTTTCTACTGGGGCTTACGCTCCTGATCTATCTGACTAAAATATTTCCAATGTTTCGACGTTGCCGCTTATTCGAAAAATTAGATTTTCTATGTTGTCATAGACTTTTTCACACTGTGTCAGCTCCTTGCTTTTGCTCGAGTGTCAGTGTAGCAATCAGTGAAACCCCACGTCTTTCACAGAATCTCAACAATAGAAAGCCGGGGTAGACATTAAATATCAATGGAGAAGTGTATCAGTGAAGACTAGGGTGGTAGTGTCTTCAAGTCTCTACATTTCAACGGGTTTTGAGTATTGAAAAGAGTGCTTATTTCTAACTAAAAACCTGGTTGTAAGTAATTTCAGAACAAACTCTCACTGGCAATTAATGTCTACAAAATGAATACAATATCAACTCGTGGAACTTATAGGTATGTGGGCTGTTAAGAAATTTGTTACAAATAGGCTGAAATTAATTCAAATTTGGAAACCTGGCAAGTAACACGACCTTTCGGCGTGGATCTGTCACAGCTGTTGGTACCTTAGTCAAGATGCAGTGCGAGAGAGGGCTCTCTATGTCTCTTTCGCTCTCACTCGAGGGTCTTTTCAAGATAGCTGCCTGTTTTTTTTTTGGTGTAGCAGGGAGAAAATCTGCAAATCAGACGAACCACCCTCTCCTGAGGGGGAACAAGTGTGGGGATTCTCATTCTTCTGAGCTCGAGACACACTAAAAACCCTTAACTGCTTCTTGAATATTGGTTCCGGGCATTTGCCTATAAACCGTTCATCTCTTAGTCGGTTTTCTTCTCGCACACTATCGTGCTGGGATTTCTGTGTTCATCTTCTAATGGATAACCGTTTATTGGATTTTTCAATAAATTTGTGTTCTTATTTTAATCTCTTCTTAATTGATCTCTTGGTCTCCTTCGGTAAATTCGCATTCTCCTTTTGTCTTCCTCTGGGTCGTAGTCCACTAGTCTCCTGAGTTCTTGATTCGGATGGTTTTTCGCTGTTTCGTATAATTTCTCTGCTTTTCTGTTCATGAATTCCGTTATGGTTTCCCATTTTAGGTCCCTATAAAGCTGCCTATTCCTGACAAACCAAGGTGCATCTATTGCACATCGTAGCAGCTGGTTTTCAGTGGCCTGAATTTTTTTGATGTGGCTCTTTGCCGCGAAACCCCAGGCAACTGATCCATAAGTCAGTTGAGGCCTAGCAACGGCCCGTATTATCTTCAATTTTGTCTCTTTCGGCATGTGGCTTCTTATTCCTTTTAAAGGGTAGAGTCTATTCATCGCTGCTTTCGTTTTGTCGATTGCTTGTTTGATATGACTTTTCCAAGTAAGTCCATTGTCAAGCGTTATTCCTAAATAGTTGGCTTCATTTTTCCAGTCGATTTCTTCGCCGTCAACTCCTAGATTCGCTGTGGGTCGCAGTCTTCTCTTCTATAGTAATATTGCTTGGCTCTTTTGTCCATTGGCCTTGATTTTCCAATTTATGCACCAGTCATTTGTTTCGTCAATCGTTTCTTGTAGAACTCGTTCGTTACTTCTGGGTTGCGGAATAGCTGCCTATCATTTAGTGGCCATAGAGTCCGGTGGTTGAAGTTGACGGAACCCTGTCACATTTCTGTGATCAACAAAACTAACCTAGAACCATTATCAAGTTTATTAATTTTAGTTCAATAATCAAAAGTCGAAGCTGGAACCTAATCTGCCGGAAATCGGTGGGGTAACGAAAAAAAGATGTAGATTATGTCGATAATTGGCCCCAAAGTCCTGCTGGAAGCTAACTGCTAGCTTCTTCTTCTTCTACTGGGCTGAACTGAGGCCCAGTGACCCATTGTTCATCCGCTTGTACTTGGAGAGATTCAAATCCTGAGACACGCTGACAAAAAAGCCACAAGTAGACAGATATGAGTCCCTCGCACCATAGGAATCGTGAGTGTTGTGTTTCCTTGGTGTCCATCCTTAACTCTTCAAGGTTGCTGCAGATAATCAGAATATGTTCAACCGATTCACCAGTGCTCCTGTACCAGTGGCACACGGAACAGCCAGTCAGTCCCATTCTTGTATTTATAAAAAAAAATGGCCAGTCATTGTTGCAGTCACCAGATTCAGCTGTTGCCTCTCAAGAGCCAGAAGTTTTTTGACCCCAAACACAGAGGACGGTCTCTCAATGAGAAGCCTCGACTGCCTGTCGAGTATCACGTAACTGATATCTTACGGTGCCAGAAACTGGCAATCTAACACAATATGATATGCCTAGATTAAGCATACTTTGAACTGCAGGTCTGGATGTTCAGCTACAGAGAAAATGGAAAATATTACCCCAGAGGTGCACTGAGAAAACAAAAGGGCTGCAGTACCTTGATTAAAAAACCTCAGTTGGTAAAGCTCTTTTACAAAAAACACTCCAAAACTCTCTAACAATCTCACACTAGATCTCGAACTCCAATTAAATTTCGCCTCACCTTGCAGGGCCTCGGAAAAAATCTCCCTTCCTCACTCAGAAAATTCTCCCCTCCGGGCAAACTCATAACCCCATTGAGCAGACATAACTTACACTGTTATTCAATAATTCCAGAGAGAGATGAAAACTAACTGTGAGGAGGAAGAATTGAAGATGTTATAAGAACTTTGAAGAGTATCGTAAAAATCTGCAGTTGGTACTCTTCCGTTTTCCCTGCCAGTCGATTCTCTAGTGGTCTTCTCTTGGTCTATTTTGTGGTTTTCTAGGTTTTCTAGGATCCTTCTCATGGATTTCCTGATAGAGGAGTGTTGTTGGTTGCTCGAAGTTTTCGGGTTTCGGTTGAGAGGGGAGGCTTTTAGAATGATGAAACAACGTGTTAAACTCACAGCACCTCTACTCAACGAACACCGAGCAATCTCCATTATGTTTCTCTGCCGAAATGCAATCAGCGTTCGTCAACAACGCAATCTGTGCTGAAAATTGCAGAATTAGAATTCTCGATGCAAAATGATTAAACTCTTCCATTTCGCAATATAACGAGGACCTATCTGAGATGTTTGTTCGACAAAAAAGAGCCTCCCTAATCGCAACTTCGGTGTCTTCAGCCACGGCGAGACCAAGTGGCACTCGACGCCTGGTAATTAATTTCGAGATCGTTTCGCTGTTTGTAGAGCCGAATTTAGTCTGAGAATTCCGGCGAGAAATAGTTCGGGAATCGGCGTGAATAATCGCATTTTCCCGCTGAAGGGATTTCCATTGGCCCAGAATTTAATCAGGTCTTACACTACTTCCGCCGTTTGACGCTTTTGAAAGAGGTGCTGTTGTTCCTCCTAGTTGGAGCAGTTGTTTATATTCACAGTACTAAGTGACTGGAATTGGACCGTTAGAGGGAGAATTAGAAAGTCTGGGTCGAATTGGATGTTGAGAGAGAGTGACATTCTAAACTTTTCCTTCGATTTCGGTAAAGCCTCATACAAAAGAGCTGACAACAAATTCGATGTTCCAGGAAGAAGTGTGTTGTATTGGAATGACACTTAGCTGATGATGCGCCGAATGCAATAATCAAGGGAAAAATTATCCCATTCTGGATATTCTATATCTGGCACGAAAACTTCAAAAGCTGTAGATTTTGCAGGACTCAGAAAATAATGATGAAGATCATGATGAATTAATCCTGTACTACAATAGATATTCAGGTTCCAAGGACGTCTATTATGGTCGAACCTGCAAATTAATAGCCGAGGCTAGCAAACAGCTCTGGAGGGGTGTTACTGATATTTTTATCGATATCGCTATCCAATCCATTCTTTAAATCGTGGATTAACAAAAATGACTACGCGCCACGCCGCTCTCGTACCTTTTCGTATCACAGTGACGACAGAGGACGAAAAGTGTCTGCGGACGAAAAATACTCGCCATCAGAAATATTAGACCTTTCGTTCGGAAATAGGTACAATTTCGTACAAATATTTCAAAGGTAGATTCTTGAGGTCAAAAGAAACACGTTTTTTCTCTATATACCATTATTATATACTAAACAAATTAATTCAGATGCATAACATCCGCAGATAATTAAATCAACGAATGTTACGATCTAAATCGAACTAACAAACTACCATCGCTCGAAGTATTACCAGAATTTTCATTTCGTCGACAAAGAGTAGATGCTGACTATGGTTTCGGTCTTATTTGACCTCGTCAGAGCAACAAAAAAAGGAGCCGGCAATTCATAGCATTTCGTTGACGAATGAGTTTTGTTGCTCTGACGAGGTCAAATAAGACCGAAACCATGGTCAGCATCTACTCTTTGTCGACGAAATGAAAATTCTGGTAATACTTCGAGCGATGGTAGTTTGTTAGTTCGATTTAGATCGTAACATTCGTTGATTTAATTATCTGCGGATGTTATGCATCTGAATTAATTTGTTTATTATTTACCTGCCTTACTGTTGAAGGCGTGATCCATTTCTTATTATTATATACCTACTTACTTTTTATTTTCGAACATCAAATTACTCGAAAACGGCGTATTATTCGAGAAAATATGATGAATACTTTTATTATACAAAACGTTTAAATGTTCTCTAAATAGCTTCCAACTTAGTTTCAAGAGTTGGATTCTTTGAATTTTTGGTATTTTTATGGTAGGTAATGGTCATAATTAGAAAACTGGAAGACGTGGGGGATATCTTGTGTTCGAAAGAGATGCATCAAATAAATGAGAAACTATATTACGAAATTCATCTCATTCGATAAAACCGTTTTTGAGATGAACTGATAATAACATTTTTTTATAGTTTTTCAACAGTCTTTTAAACCGAGCCGATTCGGAAAAAAAGCTAAGGGATAAAGGTGTTTCTTTCGACCTCAAGAATCTACTGTTGAAATATTTGTACGGGTCAAAGACTTGCACTGTATAGAAGGAAGAAAACAATATTCTGAAAGGATTAACCCAGAAGGAAAATCCACAGCTCTGTTTTCGAAGATATTCACTCGAAATATATCATACTTGAGAATTTTCTCCAATCCATTAGCGCAAAGATACTGTTTTCTTCATGCAATAAAAACACAGTCAAAAATTTTACTTTTGTTTCCTTGGCCGGATCGTAACACCAATGGGGAATTCTCCTCAATTTGGGTTATCACTGCATATGCAAGTTTGAACTGAATAATTATGAGTTTCATTCATGATTTTTTCAAATGCACCGCGGAAACTATTCAAAATCATTCTTCAAATATGGGGTTTTAAAAATTAAATCGCTTGGTTTCGAGTTTACGATTTGGCAACAGCGCCTACTAGACAATGAAAAGAACAATGTCCGATCAGCTTGTTTATAAAATAATAGCTGTTGATTTACAGGCGCGTACACACTGGCGAGGTTCAACTGCAATCGGCCATAAAAATCCCATAAAATTTTACGACCTTCGTCGCAGACTTCATAGACAGCCATCTTTGTCTATCTCATCGAAATAATGTATTTTTTGTCCTTTATTATCAAGGTATATTTCAGTCGATATTGCCAACTTGTGCAATCGAAATGAAACGCTTTAAATTTTAAATACCCATTTTTATTTTTCATTCTCAAGTGCTTAATATTTTTTTGGGAAACGGTTGGAATGGTTATTTCAAAATGTGACTTTTCAAAGATATTTCATAAAAAATACATCATTTTCGTCAGAAGGAGTATTCCCTATAGTGGTTAATGTGAACCCGATGAGAGTCAAAAACTAACCAAGTCATAAAGAAGTGATTCTGAAAGTTTCGCCCAACTTCGAGTGGATACTCTAATCCATCTGCATCTCTGAGAACAAACCTGAAAAGCAGTTACTCCCACTATAACCCATATAATGCGATTTCAGGGTTGAGGAATTCCACGAAAACCATCCGTTTGCCTGCATACCTGACCTGTTTCGAAGAGCTCGGATTTGAACAAACAGACGTCCCTCCAATGCTCTTCCACAATCGGACGATTAATGCAGAAACCCAGGAGTTATTACAATTCTACCTCCACCTTCGAATCAATTGTTGAAACTACCCGTTGTTGTTTGCACCCAACGTTTTCCTACTTTGTCTCACTTCTACGAATTATCCATAATTCAAGGGTTGCATTGAGGACGCGTCAAACAATTGCTCGAAAAGTCTCTAATGAACGCGTTGTACAAAAGTGTTGGCTTCGTTAATAGTTATTGCTTCTCTTATCTGGGTAGCTTCATGAAATTCTCCACTGAAAAACTGGAATAATTCAGCGGATCAGATTTATAGTCATGCTTCTGATGGATCAGCTATCGAAATCTTTGTTGAACCCTCGCTTTTTAGCATTTTCTAATTATCCTCAATCACTTTAGACTATACCATAGGTTTCCGCTGTTTATTGCAATTAAGAGGAGCTTATACCACGGGACTTTCTCGCCATTTGAACGATAAGAAGTTACGAATATCACACTTTCGTCGAAAAGATGGCAGCTCTTAATGAACGTCTTTTTTCAATTTCACCAGGATACGAATTGTAGCCAATGGCAACACTCTTCGAGAAATTTTTTCATGTAGAAATTCATAGAAGGGAAAATTGAATCTCGGAAAGTTGATAACATGAATGAGTATTTGTTCTTCAATGAAAAAAATTTTTTTTTCGTTTGACGAATAAAAATTTCTGACTTTCCGAGGTGACGAACTGATTGAGTTGAATTATAATGAAAACCCCATATAAATTAGTGGTTTCTGACGTGAGATATTCATTTTCTCTTTTTGAACTGACCACTGAAACGGTGTAGACCCTTCTTAAACGACTGTTTGAAGATAACAGTTAGTAGTCTATATAGGTACCTATTTTGCTTTTATATTCCCAAGATGTTCTCCAAGTGGCAGAAAGTACCTAAGCAGTTATCTACAGAATTATTGAGTAGGATAGTGTTGTGACCTTCACAGTTAGCTATCCAGGTAAATCAAACCCGAGTGTTTATCGGATGCATTAACGGAAACTCTTTTAAAATATGACATTTGACAGAATTCAATTCTTTCCCTGCCATTTCGAAAATGTACAGCCCTATGTTGCTGTTCACATTTATCCCCACATGTGATTTGAGTACCATCAACAGATATTTCAAGAGTAGGATAACGCGTTGAATTGAAAGGCATAGACAGATATTTTTATGAATGTTTTATATGCTACCCATCAATATGGCCACTATAACCCAGAACGAACAAATCTGAACAAAAACTGACGCTAAAGCATATCGTAACCTTTATGAGGTATGGAAAATTCGGGAAAATAATTTTCAGTACACCGAGGGATATTTATGACCTTATAAAAATAGTGATGGTGAATTCAACTTTTTATTCTTCACCGTGCAATCTGAAACGAACAAATTGATATTCTGAACACAAGAAAATGAGTTAGTTCTGCCCTGAGAAATAACATTAGTTTTCTTATAAACGGAAACTTTTCACCGATGTAGAATTTAATTTCCGAAAATGATTAATTAGTATTGAGCAGAATGATAATTATGTTTATTCACAAGTAAAAAAAAAAAAGTGTTTACAACTATCAGAGAAAGTGAATGAAGAAGCTCAACACAGAAGCCTAAGCTCAAAAAAGCTATCACTTATAATTAGGTGATATCATCTACATATATCCAAATTGAAAAATTTAATGCATTCGCCCTGTTTAGGATTAAATCAGAATAATGCTGAAAGATATCGAGCTAAATCGTCCACTGAATCGATTTCGACTATTGATTGGTTTTTTTTTTCAGGCATTTCCACTGTCTTTCAACGAAATACCTGTGTCCCGGAGTACCTGCAGTTATGAGTATGCTACTAGCCAATATCAACGCCTACTACGCCCATACTACAGGTCTGTCGGCTGTATCAGCAAGTGACCGTTTTGCTGCTTCGAATTTTGGCGTAAGTATCGTAAACTTTCTTTGAAGAGAGCCCGATGGGGCGTCTCTCAAGGTGACTCATTTGTACCGATATTTCACACTGTGAAAATGCCAGTTTACCCAGTGATGAGATCATTTGAACACTGACACTTATAGTTCGAATTTAAATGGACTCAAATTTCGGATTCAACTCAATTTTTTTAAGATGAAGTGGGAATTCATTTGAATCACTGTCATTATAGGTGGCGCTGGGATATCATTAGTATTTTTCAGCATTCTGAAGCCACAAATTGATGATTGTCCTCAGTTTTTGTCTGCCAGCGAGTATTCGATCATAATTTCTGGATAATTACCGCTATAGTTTCCATACCTAAATTATCAACTCAATGCGAATGCCGAGAGTGGTAATATTCCAGGTCCAAACTAGTAACTACTCGGCTTAATTTGAATCCACTCTCCTAATATCTTCGCTTTATCGGGAAATTTGTTAGTCACTCGGCTGTTCATCAAGGAACTTTGACATCAATCTTGAAAGTTTCAATTGGCTATAATTCGTAAATAGCTACTCGAAGTGGAGCAGCTAGAAGTTCTCACCATTTCAGCAACGCGTTAATCATCCGGTAATATGAATTCGAGGTTAATGAGCATGCAAGCCACGGTTATTGCTTCGTTTATTTCGGTTATTGTGATTGAATATAGCAGAATCATTCGTAGGTAATAATGAAACGGGCGATGAATGGCGAGCTTTATTTTCGGTTTTAGCTGAGTATATTGGCTATGCTGGGAAAGCATATTTGAAATGATTGAGTTAGTGGTTCGTGAAACCGGTGCATTCGAAAGCTTTGTATTTATTTCCAGCTATTCATATGATTAGGACTTCGCATAAAGCAGTCATCATGAAATGAAGGGTTTGAATACCCTTTTCAGGGCTCAATATTGTTACGAACCCTCTGCCTTGCTCATAGTTAATTCAAGAACCAGTTCTTCTATCTTTGGAGTCCCATTTTCATCGTAAAAATCGGATTACTCAAAGAAGACCGCAGCAGTATAAATGAGTGGAGCAACAAGAAAATATGTAGTACATATTTTCGTAACCAAAATTGTGAATTTCTAATCGAGTTCTCTTATCTGAAGCTCAAATCATGTCATGTCTCGAATAGTATACTCTTCAACTTTTGGATGTAGTTCAGATCAGCAGTTCAGTACGATTTATTGACCCTCTTTATGTATTTCTAGCTGTGAATGATGTTCAGCTCTACCCAGTGAGGGTTCTGGGACATTTTTCATCCCTCTGTGTACCATCAGCTAGGTGATGTGGTGCTGGTCTTCCTGCGAGTGATTGTGTTGAAAGAATCATCTTCTACAACGTTTGCAGTTGTGAAGAATTCAGGGAATAAATTTCACTCCTTTCCTGATTCATTTCCAGTGCTGTCCTTTATGCCAGATATTCGATTATAAGACTGATGTCCCCTAAACCTTTATGTTGCAACTCTCTTCTTAAATTCGAATATAAGGGACAAGGTCATTTGACAGTCCGAATGGATAACTGTACTATTTTCAACAAAGGTCTAGAGATCCTTCGAATAGAGTTCCTGGTTTTGATCTTCCCAGCAAAATATGGTGTAGTCAAAATCGTATAAGAACAAGTCACAGACGTTGCAATAGCATGCTTTTCAGGTGGAATTCAGGAAAGCCCTAATTGTGAATGCAGGGAACAAGAGAAACAATAAATCATTCGGTTAATTATTGTTCCACTTATGAATTTCTGGATGGTTTCGAATCATTTTTGAATTGGGTTGTGAATTTTAGATCAAACTGACATGTTCGAAATCATGGCAGTAACCTTTCTCGTCGAGATGGTACACATTTTGACCACGTCATGTTCAAACTGAAAACATATGTGTTTACCTCAAAAAGCCCCAGTAACAGCTATTTTATGTAATCTGGGAATTAAATATGCTGTGTCCCGTACAAACAATCAAAATCAATCTATATTTTCTTTGCAGAAAGAAAAATTCGTCAAATTACTCGATCAACTGCACAACTCCCTCAGGATAGATCTCTCGATGTACAGAAACAACTTCCCGGCCTCCAGTCCGGACAAGCTTATGGACTTGAAATCCACGGTAGATCTTCTGACGAGCATCACCTTCTTCCGTATGAAAGTACAAGAATTATCCAGCCCTCCACGAGCTAGCACTGTAGTCAAGGATTGTGTCAAAGCATGCCTTAGGTAAGTTTGTGAAAGTATCAGCTACTTCTTCTTCCAGCATCGAAGGCTCGACATTATTCCATACACGTTTTCAGATCGACATATCAATTCTTGTTCGAGAACGCCCACGAGCTGTTCAATAGGGACTTCATGGTGGAGCCTAATGAACCAAAAAGAGAACCAGAGGATCACGGTCCAAGACTGGACAGTTTGAAATTCTGGCACAAACTCATAGCTCTCATCGTGTCGGTGATCGATGAAGATAGGAATAGTTACGGCCCTGTTTTGAATCAGTTTCCTCAAGAGCTCAACATTGGACAGGTGAACATAAACCACTCTCTACATGCCTATAGAAAAGCTCCAGAATGTAGTAAACTTTGAAAAGTTTTCCAGTAGGTTCTAATGTATGCTTTACGTCGTTATTCCAGCTGTCTGCGTCAACCATGTGGTACTCATTCGGATTGGACATGAAGTACGCGTTGGAGGAGCACGAGCAGCATCGACTCTGCAAATCTTCAGACTACATGAACCTCCACTTCAAAGTCAAGTGGTTGTACTCGAACTACGTGAAAGATGTACCTCCATACAGGGGTGCTGTACCCGAGTACCCTGCTTGGTTTGAGCCCTTCGTGATGCAGTGGTTGAACGAAAATGACGACGTTTCCTTGGAGTATTTACATGGTGCCTTCAATAGGGATAAGATAGAGGGCGTACGTATCTTAGTATTCTCCTGGTATACCATGTTTGGTCTCAATAAGACATAATTTCTATAGTAGAGTATATAAATATAGGTTCCTCTGTTCAAACTCAACCATATCTTTCCATCCAGTTTCAGAAAAGCAGCGAACACTCCCTATTTTCTAATTCTGTAGTGGACGTTTTCACCCAACTCACGCAATGCTTCGACGTGGTCTCTAAGTTAGAATGTCCCGACCCGGAGATCATGAAGAGGTACATGAAGAGATTCGCCAAAACAATCGTCAAGGTCCTCATAGCCTACGCTGATATTGTCAAAAAGGAATTTCCGGATCATCTCAGGGAAGAGAGAATAGTAAGTTTTGAGATTAGGTCTCTTCTCAAAAAAAAATGTTGCTCTTTATCTTACTGTCTTACACTCCTTTTGGTTACCATATGCATGCTTCATAAGATGCTAATTTTACAGGCATGTATTCTCATGAACAACATCCAGCAATTGAGGGTTCAACTCGAGAAGATGTTTGAGTCGATGGGAGGTGAAAAATTAGAAAAAGATGCAGCAGATATCTTGAAGGATCTCCAGAATACGCTCAACGTTTGCCTGGATGAGTTGGCTTCCCAATTTGCATCAAGGTACGTCCAAATTGTCTAACTTTCTAGAATCCATGTATCCTTAGTAGTCTTATACTAAATTTCGAATATCTTCTCACAGTTTGGAACCAAGAATAACTGCCAGTGTTCGTGAGCTCGGAGATCTGCTTCTGGCTATCAAAGGTGGCGGTCAACAAACCAACCTGAACCAACCGAATGCCCGTAATACGGTGGCAAACGAAGCTGACGAAGTACTCAGGCCTCTAATGGACCTTCTGGACGGGTCTCTTTCTCTATATGCTCAATCTTGCGAAAAGACTGTACTCAAAAGACTGCTGAAGGAACTTTGGAAGATAGTCATGCGGATTTTGGAAAAAACCGTGGTGCTACCTCCAATGACTGACAAGACGGTGAGTCTGATGTTTTTTTTTCCGAAAATATAGAGCCATCGAGTAGACAACAGAAAGCTCAGTAACAATGCATTATTGTATGATAGGTTCGCTTGTGCAGAGAGGGACCAGATTTGATAGTAAGATACTGTGTCAGCATGAGAAATAGATGTCGATCCCTTGAATTTGCACAACGCTATAACCTAGCTTCACAGTGTCCGCTGGGGGAATGTAAAGAATTACTTCATTTCTTATTTGGTAGTATAAATATGGTGATGGTCTTTGACCAACTCAGCATTGATTCACCTCATTCTGAAGTTCGGTATTTCTCTCCGATTATAGCTTTGTGGTCTGGTTTGACCATGCACTTAAAATTTCGTCAATTTCCGAAGTGGTTGAAAATTATGCAGCATTCTTTCAAATGACTCTCATCGCCTCAATGAGAGATATTCTTTACATTCCTACTTTTGCCTCTACTGAATGTATTCCAATGGTATTAGCGAAACAAAGATTGACACAAACGATCTCGATACTTTTGAGATCAAATAATGATCTTAAAATTAAAAGATCATTATTTATTAATTTTCTTTATGTATATTTAATGTTATACACATTTGAAGGAGTTATATTAAAAAGTGTTCATAGATACGAGGATATATTGAAAAATTCTTAGCCTACTATAGAACTAAAGAAAATTTCAATGTCAAAATATTTCATTACTCAACATATTCTCCTCTTAATTGGATACATTCATTACAGCGAACCTGCAACGTCTAGACCTTTCAAAAAAAATGTTTCTTCTTGCTCTGCCAACCAGAATTTTACAGTTTTTTTTACCTCCTCGTTGGAAGGAAATTTACGACCTTTTAAATATTTTTTCAGTTGAGGAAAGGGATGATAGTCGGATGGAGCCAAACCTGGTGAATAAGGGGGGTCTTCTAGTAATTCAAACCCAAAATCACGAATTTTCTGCATGGCAGATCAGTAATGTCGAATAGTAATCTCCGGTTATTGTTCTATCCTTATCCAAAAAATCATTCATTACTACTCCATGGCAATCCCAAAAAACTGAAGCAAGAACTTTCCAGCAGATTTTTGGACACGAAACTTCTTATGTCTTGCTGAACCAAAGTGTCGCCATTCTATCGATTGTTGATTTTTTTCTGGATCATAGAAATGTACCCAAGCCTTATAGTCCCATAGTAACAATTCGGTTTAAGAAGTCTACATCGTTTTCAAATCGAGCACAGATCGATCGCGATGCTTCTACCCTTGCACGCTTTTGGTCAACATTCAAATCCATTTTGCAGCAATTTTTCTCATGTCCAAATTGACGTGAACTATTGATGAACGTGTTCGTATGAAATATTCAGTGCTTCGGATATCCGTTTTAGCCCAATTCGACGGTCTGATAAAATCATGTCATACATCGATATTTTCGGGGACTGACACAGAAACTGGCCATCCCGATCGGTCATCATCTTCAATGGAAAATTTACCTCTTTTGAAGCTTGCAGTCCAATTTTTCAAGGCGGCATACGAAGAACATTGATCACCAAGGGTATTAAGCATATCTTCGTAAATCTGCTTACCTCTTACCCTTTTTGAATACAGGTACTTTATAATGGCTCGTTAGTACAATTTTTCGATTTTCACAATTTCGGTGGACATCTTCTTTCTTCTAATTCATTGCGTAACTCGGGTTTACTTTTTCGACCTCAAACTTCAGACTGACACTTCTAATGAGTTATTATTAATTGCTATGGAAACACAATTTTTTTTGCATGGAACTGGTCTAGGCTAACTGGATATCAATACATCCTCGTACAATGTTCCTGGTTATATGTTATAACTAATGTTCAGAATAATAGGAATGTTTACGTTTCATCGTGACTTATCAAATCGAGTGAAAATGAATCATAAAATTTTTCCACGTTTCTAAAGCGGAAGCGCTTCCTATATCTGTTACCCCACCCCCCAGAATGGATCTTCTGTAAAGAGCATCACAACATTGCCCCTTCTCAATTTTCCAGATGATGTTCA
Source organism: Coccinella septempunctata (assembly GCF_907165205.1). NCBI lineage: Eukaryota > Metazoa > Arthropoda > Insecta > Coleoptera > Coccinellidae > Coccinella > Coccinella septempunctata. The sequence continues at coordinate 24,466,221 of NC_058196.1, forward strand.
AGAGCATAACCGACAACGCCAAAAACCTCGCGGCCAACACGAAGATAGAAGACATGTCCAGGATATTCAAGAACAAGATGACGGGCAAACAGGACATGAAGCAAGCGCTGACTGGCGTAATGGACATCTCCAAGGAGGTGGAGAAAAATCTTTCGCCGAAACAGTGCGCGGTCTTGGACGTGGCCCTGGACACCATCAAGCAGTACTTCCACGCCGGCGGTAACGGACTGAAAAAGGCCTTTTTGGACAAGAGCGCTGAGCTGCAGAGCTTGAGATACGCGTTGTCTTTGTACACACAAACGACGGACACGTTGATCAAGACGTTTGTTCAAACTCAGAGCAATGAAGGTATGTTCGATATTTTGACTGGAAGTGTGGGATTTTGTTCGATTGCCACGAGTGTATCTATTGATGAAATTCAAAAATTTATACAGCTACTGACAATGATATCTCTCACATATAACTTGTGCCAGCAGTGAGCAGTTTTCTTTTGAAATACGTAGAGTTGTGCAAGTTCGAATAAAATGATAAGATTTCGTAGAAATTCTGTATCCTCGGTAGCATGAGACATTATTGAAGACAGTATAAAATTTTTAGAAAAACTGGAATTAACGAAATTTCAAAAATTCAGCTCACCCACAACTCAATAATGGAATTCACGAGGCATTTTCTCTGCGTACTTTCTCCATCAATTTATTGTTTCATTGATCATAAGCGAAATTTTTGAATTTCATCCCCTTTTCTGTTGTCTTATGGGCTTCACACCCTTACTCATTGAACCTTACTATTCTTAAGTGCCGCTTAACACTAACGAAACAATGCTACAAAGACAATTCTCGATAGAGAGGGAAGAGACCGAAGCAGGAATGGAAGCTTTGGAAGAACCCCTCAAAGCTAAAAAGAGAAGGGAAATTCGTCAAGGTATAAGAGTATTGCGATTTGCGAAATTTTTGCTAGTTAACGAGCTACGTAGCACCAGTGGATTACTCTATTGGCTCAAAGGCTTACTTGGAATTAGATCGTCCAAAAGCGTAGATGACTCATTGAAAATGCAGTTTGAAAACGCTTATTTTTCTCCAGAGAAACTTTTTTTTGCTTATCCGTTTCTTGTTTCGACAGAAAGGTAACGCTGTTTTTGAAAATCGATTTCTTTTCCTCATCGTCAGTTATTCATTATCAAGAAATTATTTGGTGAAATCCAATTTCTTTAATATTATGGAAAAAAATATGCCTCTCGCTCATATTGAAATACTACAGGGTGTATTTCAAGGTGAGGCTTTTTTTAACAGAATGTGGAACTGGTCTAAATGAAGCGTTTCACCAAAAATCACCTACCTATGGAAAAATTTCAAAATGACAAAGTTGAAAAAAAACTCTAAATTGATTACTGAAATAGATCCTAATACGACCCTAGATCGTTGGTTAGCTGAATTATAGCAAAGCAGTGGAAAAAACTTATCTCCTGATTTGACCATGTGGTTTCGTTTAGGATGTTGGCTCGTTCGATATTTACGTACGTGGTAATGAAAATGGAAACTTAGGATTGTCGAATTGTTCTCATTATTTTTTAGTCACTCACACTCTTTTATGAAATGGCTCATTTCGATAACAACTGACAGAAGATACTTAGGACACAAGTGTAAAAAGTTGAATAAAATACTTCAAAATCCAACCAATAAAATTCGTCTAAATTATTCACGAATTTTCTGACAATGGGCGTCACAATCTTCTTGTTCGAACATTCCAACAATCGTGGTAAAAATGGGATGAAATGGGAAAACATCATCAACATAACCAACATAAGCACTCTCAAGAAACTGCCTCGATTTTCTACTTTTCTTTTCACCCTAAATTGCTATACAATAATTATGATTCTCTCAAAAGTGACCTGATGCATCTAATCCGATGAACTTGGTACTGAACCTTTCATTGTCCAGCCATATGTTTGTTTTGTTTCGTTTTTGCGATGCCGGAGTCACCTTCCACAGTCCCGTACTTGAAATTCAATGAAATTTTGTCGAACTTCTAGGGGTTGTACCTCAGCCATCGTCGATATTTTATATAGACGATTTTTGGTTGAACGACTTATTTTGATGAGTTAGTTCTACCTTCTGTCAGAAAAAAGAATCACCTTTGAAAACACCCTTTAATAATTTTGCTAAACTGAATTGACGAAACCGGTAAGTGCTTGAGGAAAATCCAAAATTTAACTGAAATAAGTACATACTTTTCACTATGATGGGTTTTTTACTACTACACGTGTTTCGCTATAACGATATAGCTTCTGCAGGTAGGTGAAAGTGAAACATAAGTATTAACTCAGGTGACATCTGGATGTTAGTTGATATAAGTGTTACACGATGGAAAATAATTTAACATTGAAGCTTCAAAGGATTCCGAATGATGAATCAAAAATAACAAGAAACAAAACTGAATTTTCTATTTCAAACGCATTTTCAATGGTCCAGGCAAAATATCTTCTAAATAGCTTACAGGCTTCGAACTATCAACTTAGACAAATGAAGATGTCACCACAAAAATGTGTGAATTTTTTCATGGCTTTATTCAATAAACATTAGTCGCAATATCTTAGCTAAAACAAGTTCCAACGTTTTTTGCATGGAAGAGCTTTGACAAATTGATCGGCTAGCACTTGATGAAAAATACAATCTCGATTTATTATGTTTCCTATAGGTATATTTCAGAAAATAGATAATCATTTATAGCAATTTTTCACCCAGTATTTTTCGTTTCCTCAAAATAGTCGGTAAATTATTATTTTAAACCCCCTCTGTTTCTACAAGCATTTTTTTAGCCCCGGTTCGAATGTAAATATTTCCTTTACTCTTGAGAATAGGAATGAAAGGAATAGATAGCATGGGTCGAGTGAAAGTAGCAGTATCAAATAGATAGTAGAGGTGTAGTTAATTGCAAAGGATGAACAGTCGTCCTTATTCAAGAATTTCAAAGATTTTTCATATTTTATTTATACACAAATATAGTCAACGTACTTGTAAGATAGCTAGATCAATACTTCAATTCTATTAGTATTTCGTATACTTGGTATCCCAACTATAACCTGCCATCATTTATGGTGATGTTTTCGCTCAAAAATATCATTCTTCCACTACAAAGAGAGATTTCTTGTGCACATGCTGTAAAAGTAATTCTGAAGACTTTTTGAGAATTAATCAAATCTATATTATGCAAGTATTCGTGTTTCCATACAAACCGTCACATACCCTAGTCTTACTTACCTCCTAGCCAATTCCCTATGAGTTACAAACATTGTACACTAATGTTGCAGGTAAGCGAATTATCGTCACCGCTGTATACTTGTCAGCAATGAATTGTAAAATTTTGAGTAGTCATCTACCATGCCGATTTTTCGAAGTCCAAATTCTCTCCATTCATTGAGCAATTTAATCGACAAATAAAGTTGAAGTGGGTTTTATTATCCCAATTTATGTAGTCCTAATGCGCTGCATTTACCACAGAAGAAGGTTTTGAATCCAGTGTTTGGATATCATTTTACATTTTAAATATTTTCAGATCTGTCTGGAGATGGAAAGGAGGGTTGTGTTGGTGAGCTTTCAATACAAGTTGAAATTTTCACTCATCCTGGCACTGGCGAGAATAAAGTTACTGTAAAGGGTGAGTATTATGAATCTGCCGTTTCACCTGATCGTAAATTTTTCAAAGATCTTTCTTTTATATTATTTTTGAATATAATTTACAGTTATTTAGCGTTTTTTTCAAGTTTAATCATCAGCCTTTATTATTTCATGGGACAATCTGTTGGGAATTTTTCCAAGGTCAACTTTCGACACGCGTATATCATAAAGATATAATCGTAGACCTAAATATGATACATATGCTGAAAGAGCAACTCTTCTAGTGATATATCTGAAAATTTTATCGAGCTCTGTGCAACCGTTCAGTCTTGGCGATTTTTAACTGACCTATCTTTTTCGAAAACTTTTGACACGTGTATCTCCTAGAAAAATCATCTCAGATCTAAATGTGATACATATATTCTAAAGGAGCAACTCTTCTAGTAATAAATCTCCGAATTTAATCTATACAGTGGTGGTTCCAGGAGTGATGGTGAATTTTATATTTGCGTGATATTCGAAAAAATTGGGGGCATTGAACGTTCATTAAAATTAAGTATTTAAAGGTGAAAAATGTACACAGAAATCTTCATCTTTTCAGTTGTTGCTGGCAACGACCTGAAATGGAATGCCCCTTCGTTCAAGCCATTCGTCGAAGTCAATCTAATAGGACCCCATCTAGCAGACAAAAAACGCAAACACGCAACTAAAACAAAATCCAACAATTGGTCGCCTACATATAATGAGACGTTCCATTTGTGAGTATATTTTCATCGGACGTGGCGTTTTCTTCTGTTTACGTCGATTCAGTTGAATTAATTGAATGTATTTGTTCGAATTTCAGTATGATTGGCAACGAGGAGTCTTTGGATTTCTATGAGCTGCACATATGTGTCAAAGATTATTATCTGTTGAGGGAAGATAGATTAGTCGGAGTAGCTGTTATGCAACTGAAGGATATTGTGGATAAGGTAAAAACAATACAGATACTTAACGAAAGACTTGAAATAAGAGCTATGCAGTCTACACCAAATTACTTTACCTCTTGAGTATTGATTTACCTAGTATGTTTTTGAGTTTTTGGGATTTTCTGGAATTTCAGGCACCTTACTCGGAATTTTCCTGTTTTGATCTTACATTGTTTAAAGGGGCAATATCGTCTTTCTCGAAAAGAATGCAGCGTTCTTATTCGTCGGAAAATTCAAAAATTTTGAGGTACTTGTTAACGGGCTCACTCGATTTTGAACAATTTTAAATAAAATATTACGAAACCATTTTGGAGGATATAGATGGAGAATCCGTGAACAAGTTTTATCTATTCGGAACACTTTACATGTCGTAATTTTTAAGCTCAAATTTGGTAATCAAGGCTGTGGAAATCGGAAATACCTTTTTTTGAGTGAATGCCATATTTTTCGAAAAACAATTTGTGAATAAGCTATCGATGTGAAATTTGTCACATCTGGAGCGTGGCGAAGCTTTCAGATTCTGGTTAGAATCGATTTAGCCGTTGTAGAGTTTCTCAAATATCACATATCATTTTTTATCTTACTTTTGCGCGTCAGGTATAGAAATATTTTGAACCTACACCATGTTCCATGAAGAAAACACGTGCCTCCAAAAAAAAACAGCGTGCAGGGCGAATACACAAGCGCCAGAAGAACGAACTATCCTTTTTTTCTTTATCTGATCAGATTTAGTAGCATATAACTCATAAATATCAAATACTACTTAAAAAGAACTCTGAGAATTTTTTAAATATCTCGAAAATAAACTAAAATATAGTGGACATACGACATATTTCAAACAAACATTTTTCAGTAAACTCAAAAACGAATTGAATAATTGAATCATCATTGGTTTTCTTTACGAAATCTTATCACTTCAAAAAAAAAGGTTAGCATTTGAACATTTTTCTCTTACTCTTATAATTTTATTCGACATATTTTATTCTCGGAATTTCTATATTCGTTAAAAATATACTGAGACATTTGTCTTAGTAAACTATGTATCTTCCAAAAAGACTTTTTCAAATTTAAAAGGACACAGGGTATTGAAGTTTAATTCAAAAAACGCAGCATTTTGTCCTATATTCACCCCTTTTGTTTCGTTATCTTTCCATCATTAAGATAACCTAAACCGTCCTTATGTTAAACGTTCGCCATGACAAAAGGAAACGATGCATTGCTTAGTTAATGATGTCATTACCGTTAACTATAGAAAATTAGACACCCGAAAGCATTCATCCGAAATAAGGGACAAATGTTCGAGCTATTGTATTCTTATTCTACATTATTAGCTTGAACTAGTAATTTTGTTGTTTCTTTTTTAGTTTTCAATTCAACTTCATTAACTTCAATTATGTTATAACACCCTATAAAACTGAAATGGAGAATGAAGAAGATTCATAATGGGGGTTTATGCTTTTTATCGTGAAATAAAACACTTGAACCCCATACAATGTCCTTTTCACAATATTGGTTTCAAAGATCGATTTTTGGTGGTTATTTAGAAGGTGTTGTCTGTGACGAAACGAAGTCTTCTCTCTGGATAAAAAAACATGAATTTCTTTGTCTATCTAAAATAAATAATCCAGAGCCTACTATGTTTTTGAGCTGCGATTTCCATGGCTCAGTTAGAATGACTTTATAATAACAATATTACCTTTAAGAAGGATAGCCACTGATGAGATTCAATAAGTTTTTTTCATCACCAGGCGATTCAGTTCATTCGAAAATCTCCATATGTACTGAATTTCGTTCAGTTGATAAAACGATACCAATTGTTTCACACAAAAACTTTTTTTCTTCAAAATCGAAAATACGAATATTATTAAATATTGGAGTGAAATCTAAAAGGCGGATTTTTGTTCTTGATCGCCAAACAATTGGCATATGTTCTCAAAGTACGGAATAAAAATTGATTTCAACTTCAACCAGAAACAAGGGGAATACCGCCAGATGGAAAACGATCAAAAAGACCGCTTTCTACTCATAAATAACTGTCAAAGTCAGCCTGTAAATATCTCCACCTCAGCGGCCACTCACTGTCCCTTTTTTGAGATATTGCCTTATTGCTCTCTAGCCAGTCGGTCTCTTTGATAAACGTCACGGACTGTATAGTTTTTGGGACGGCTTCCAGGATAATTCAGAAATAATTTTTATATTCTGTTTGCCAATCCGAAATCGAAATGTTGATTTCTGGGAGGGACTTGAGAAAAGAGAGTACCTATCAACCCTTAACAATAGTATATCGTGTTTATACGAATTGAAACTGTTGTAGATTTTTATATATCTATCTCTTTATCTGTGGAGAATTTCAAATTGAATCATATTGAATATTGAAGGTCAGTTCTATATCTGTATTTTTCAAAAGTTTCACTACTCTTTTGTATTCCTTTTTTTCTTATTTTTTTTTTTCAGATTCAAATTTACTAAGGCATATCAATTTATAAAAAGGCTTATTTCTAAATATCTACATTCTGAACATGCTTTACGTTATTTCATAAAGAATGACGTACTCAAACTCAATATACTCACAGCAAGGTGGCAAAATATCAATTTGCGGTGGCGGCAAAATGTCTGGGGGCGGCCCTGGTAATTTTTATGACTTATTATGTTACTATCATCTGAATAGATACAGAAGGACAGCCCGTTCTTCCGGCGCTTGTAAATCCACAGGGTTGAAGCACTTAATCAATTCATCTTCTGATCCAATCTGAATGTAGATCTACTTTTTGTCTTATCGCTACTTAATAGATGGGTCTAGGTCGAAGGTTCCCTTGTTAAGAAATCTGGAAGCTCTGTCTTCACGCCGTTTTTGGTCAATTTCAGAATCACACTTAATTTTTTTCCAGGGTACCCGCGCATGCTGGCTCTTGTTGGGAAAACGGATACAAATGGACGAAACAGGCTGGACCATCCTCAGGATCCTCTCCCAGCGCACAAACGACGAAGTAGCCAAGGAATTCGTCAAACTCAAGTCTGACATAAGGCAGGAGAATCCGCCTCCAAATCAGTGAATAACCCGCGATTTCAACTACCGTTAATAAATTTTAAAATTAAGTGACAACTAATAACTGTGTTCATGGCTGTACGCAAGCAGTGCAACAACAACAACAAAAAAATGATAAATGTTTGGACCGTCCTCATTATTTGACTCGATATAAATATACATATATACGTTCATCAAACGAGATGGGACTGTTTGATATATCACCGTGATCTTAATAATATTTAATGTGCCTCCTCAAATGAGTATGAACAATAATCTATTATTGAAACGTTTATAATCATTAACTCTGCATCTACTGACGATGTTCTTTCTCTCTCACACAAAAATGTTCTTGTTGTATGAAGTTCGCAATAACCGAATCATTGGAATAATTTCGAGGGATGATTTTGTCGCTTCATTCGAACTTTTTTCTCCCAAGTTGAACTAGACGGATTAACACCACTTCACCCAAACTTCGTCGTTCAAATTTTGTCCTTTCACGAGAAAAAAAAAACGGGAAATTAGAGACGTAACACAATGAAGGCGAAGGAATCAATCTCTCATTCTTACAGGTGAAGGAAAAAATCAAAATCACAATTCTTCTGAAGGTAGGTACTGCAATTCAGAAAAAACTCATTAGATACCATAATTTCCTGACACGTGGTATAAAATAATTAGACAGGGTGACTGTTGACAACGGCTTAGTGGAGATGAGGACCTCAAACTGGATGAGGATTGGGAGTTTAAATGTCCCACATAAGGATGTTGCTTTATGCTCCATCAGCTCAAGAAAACAAACATTTTGTACGATTGTTCTTAGGTTATCGTCCATTTTCGCTCAACTAATGTTGGTGTCATTCGATAGTATTTGATCTACTGTATCGTGGTGTGACATTTGATTCACTAGTTTTGGAACACCCTGTATAAAGAATTGAATCGCCGATGTCACATATTTTTATCGAAATATGTCGAAAAACCATCAAAAAATGATTGTGAAAACAAGTTTTATTGACACTAAAGTTCAAGTTTTTTTCTCATAAAAAAACAAACAAATTACAAAGAAAAGAGACGGGATGACATCAAGGCGTCCCTCAACTTCAATTTAAAAAAAAATCAAGGCTTCACGTAAGAAATTGAAAGCGCAAATTAGGAACTAGTGAATGCCGTTTTTGAATGGAGATTCTTGAGGTTTTTACTTCCCCTCAATCAACATCTCTGTTGATATTCAATGCTAATATCAAAAACTGGAATTCAGGGGCGTATCATTGAGGTAGAAGGGCATTTTCATTCACTAACAACTTCTACATCTGTTTGTCGAAATTTTTGGCTTCAACTTTGAAATTCTTGAATTCCAGTTTACGATATTAGTCATCGTACAAGATGTCGTTGTGTTAAATGCAGCCGTTTGGATTACCTATCCTCCAAACCATAAGAATGGTGTTTAACCGGCATCTTGGGGGTCCCCGGTCCAAACGAAGCATTTTGGGTCTATGTGCTGTAAATCTTGTTAGGAATGCTGCACAAGTTCGTCGGTCAAATTTCTGGACATTTGTGTACTTATATTATGGCCAGAAGTCAAAGTGAAAGGAGATTATGTTATTCCTGTACGGTTTTTCCCTGAAGATCGTGCTTGAAGAACGAAATGAAGTCATACTTTCATACCTACCTGGAATCCTTCAGGAGCTTAGTTTGTTCTGAATAACTTCTGAGAATATGCCCAATAAATATGGATAAGTGTACCGGTCGACGTATTTGCATATTTCGAAGAACATTTTATTATCTATACCTGCTTTGAAACAGCTGTTAATACTCCGGGTACTTACCAAAGAACCTTACCTTTATGGGGGGATTATTTATGGAGTTGAAGTTAAGTGGTGTTAATCCTCCATCCATAAAGTACCGAGAAATACAACATCTTCAGTTATAAAAATTCACTCACCCAAACTGTAAATAGTCACGGGACAAACACTTCTAATGATTCCTTAAATTCGACATTATTGTACTTAAAATGTGATTCAACTAGACTAAGGTTATTCGTGTATTGAAATAATAACATACAATTATTTTTTTAAGCATACAGAGCGATCCGAATTCATCGGGATTCGGATGGGACTCTTGTTGCACAAAAAAAACTTCGATTTGATCCATTTGCTTAAATCACCTTGAGAATTTCGGGCTGTATACTGTGGTGTATAATAATCTTACTATCTGATAATGACTACTAGACACGAAAATGTATCTATTTTATTCTAGCTTCTCTCTTGTCGTGAATGTGATGCGTTCTTCTGGAAAAATTCCTCTCTGTGATAACGTTTTCTCGTGGAGTTGATATCAGGTGAAGAAGAAGAAGATTGACGATGTCATCTAAGAAAATTTTTTTCGCACTCGAAAGATCACTTTAGGACCGTCAATTGACAATGGGTAAATAAGGTCATATGGAATCGTTGACTAAAAAATTATACCTCTGCCCATAATTCAATTTTTAATTGCGCCCACAGGAAATATAAAAAGTTTAAATAAAATCATTTTTACTTTATTCATTTTCTCCACTAATTTATTTTAATTCTTTTTATATAATATATATTTTTTCTAATTTGAACGTGATATTAACTCCAGATGAGAAAAGATGGATTCTAGTTGATTTGTAGATTGAATATCTCATGAATTTCTTCTTCTACAAATCATCTTATTTTTTCAACCTCATTTTCGTTCGGTACCTATTCGTCTGCATTATTCTACAAAATTATGAGACAATATATATTGGTATACTTGTAAAACCATAAATTTTTTACCTATTGAAGGTAATTTCTGAATAGGTTAAAACTCTTATTTTCTTTAAAAATAATTCGTGGTTATGTTAGAAATTATGGTTTAATCCAATTACATTATAGTCACTCTATTTAATCTCAAGTCATCATAATTCAAACAAAAATCACGTACATATCATCTAAAAACTGAAATACAGTAGATATCATCGAATACATAGATAGATCGATTTCTGGAAAAAAATTTTGAAAATACGGATACTATGAAAATATGGCGGTTAATCAAAGATTGGCAGTATGAAGAATCCGAAGAAACCTCGAATCATATGCACTTCCGGCTTGAATGGAATAAATAATATTTTATTTTAATCAATTATGAATCAATATAAATAAAAGAATATATGAATAATCAGAGATATGAGCGAATAATATAATACTTTTTTTTTCATCTATATTATTTCTGAATGAAATTATAAAATTCTGTTAAATTTTCAAATAATTAGGATTGTTCGAATTTCGATATCCCTATTCATTTCAGCATGAAGTGCCAACATCTTTGTACTTAAAACAGTGCTTAATCATATCTGGATATAGGTGCTTATGCCTTTCATTCTGTATACCTATCATTATTTGAAGAAAGGAACCGTTTCGATGTTGCTTAGAAGAATATGTTTATAAATGTTGAGCAATTTCATGATTAACATACGACATTCATCGATATCGAAACATTTTTCAGTACTTATATCATAAAATTGCTTATCGTCACAATGTTAAAAATCGTCGACTTATGGAGAAAGTATATCAACTCCTTTCATATACTTTATACCTGTTGAAATAATTTTAAAAATTGTAGTTTGTTTCCTTTCAGTTTTCCAGAATGTTCTTTATATAAAAAAGCGTACAAAATGTTGATTAGTGAAAATTCTCCCGTTTTTTGTAAATTACTAGTTGTCATTTATTAGATCGTTATCATATAAATATATTATGAATCATACATTTACACGACTTAATTAAATATAAATCTTTTTTAATTTTTCATTCTTTCACAAGAAAATGACCAAATGAGTGTAAAATTATGTAAGTTTAAATGTTTTTCTGTAAAAAGAATGATGTTGATACATGACTGTAAATTGAAAGTCCTGAATGTGAACCAGGACAAGATATATATTATACATAATTATTATGATGTAATCTTGTTGAAATATTCAATTTGTATATCAGATTGAAAATTCCTATTGTATATACTTAATACATCGCTGTAAAAATTATGATTTCGATTTCAATTAATGCTACACTTTAAAATGAAATGGACCATACTCTGTTTGTTTCATTTCCTTACGTGTGTTCCTAAAAAATACTTTAAAACTGCGTAGTGCGTTGCCCACTCCAGTGGCGCAAAAATTATTATCGGTATGATTAGCATGCGTTGCCTACCATAAATTTCAGTGCGTCTCTGTAATCTGTGTTGCCTGTACAGATGGCGCTGAAATGATCAGAATTATGATTCGGATTTCAATTAGTGCAACGTGTAGCATGTGTTGCCTACTACATATTACAGAGCACCTATGTAATCTGTGTTGCCTACTCAGACGGCGCGGAAATGATCATGATGTTATCAAGAAGGAAGAAATAATACTAAATTTTGAATAAGAAACAGTAGCGTAAAAGAGGGACAAGACAAAAAAATACGATAAAACAATTAATTAATTGATTTGAGGTAATTGAAAACTAGGTATAATTTTCGGTTAACCTCATAAAGAGAGGTACCTACATAATTGATCATTTTGGTGTATGATGCAAATCCATATTATTATTGATAATAATTGTATATTCGTATCCAATAAAGCTAATAAAGCAATAACAACTGATGGTTGTTAGGTAGATAAAGCGCTGTAGCATTGAGTATATAAGCAGTTTTTTTATATATACATAAAACGAGCCAATACAAGGCGAACCATGAGGGCCGAAGGCCCGAGCCACATCTAGACGAACCATGAGGGCCGTAGGCCCGAGCTACATCGGAGACGAACCATGAGGGTCGCAGGCCCGAGCCACATCGGAGACGAACCATGAGGGCCGCAGGCCCGAGCCACGTTCGAGGCGAACCACGAGGGCCGCAGGCCCGAGCCACGGAGCCCGAGAAGGCGAATCTACGGGCTTACTAGTATACACATATATAAAACAATCAACAATGTCGAAAACGAACAGTCAAATAACAATTCACAATTAAGAAGATTGAAAACCAGTGGTCAAATTACTGTCTAGTCGACGTAGTGCTTAGCTTGTACTAGGACATATAATGCCCTAAAATGGAGATATTTAAACTTGACCTGCTTATAGCAATTCTACATTTTAATGACCTTTCGAAGACAAAATATAAGCAAATCGGTGCAATATGTGAAATATTAATTATGTGTTTTCTGTGACCACGAAATAGTACATTAAAAGCTAAGCAGTAAGTTCAAGAAGATCTCTGACTGAGCCCATTCAACAACGAAGAACCCATTAGTCACACAAAAACGCTACCTGCAGAAGAAGATTTGGAGAGAAAGTCTGTGACAAGTAGATTACTTGAACTGAACCTTTGCGCTACTCCTTATTAGTGTTCTGTGCATGCAAATTTGAATTTATTCATTGCTTGCTTGCACGTCGTGTGAACAACTACGTCGGTAGAGCTACTAGCTGAGAAATATTTAATCAAGTTTCTCTGTTATACATCATTTCGCATCGTGTTTCTCGAATAATAGATTTTCGGTCAAAAATCCAATAAAAACTAGTCGTAGTTCTAGTATCCTACTATCATTTGCTGCAGTTGACACATTCGACTCTGTCAATTGTCAGTTGACTCCTAAACGTCAGCTGGTGAGGTGCTAGGTGAATGTGTGTGAGTGAGTGCGAAATAGTGTAATAAAGCTGGACAGAAATGGCGACCCTCTGTCCAGGGATTCAATATGGTTTGTCATCACAAAAAAATTTCTGTGAGACTAAAGAACTGATTTTTGTGAAATTAACGGATTCCTCTTTGCGTGCAATAGAAGAATACGTGAGAAATAGGGTGAGTTATATTAACCTTTCCATTATTAGTAGATCACCATCCAATCTGTTGTAAGTCAGTCAGACAGGTCGCCATATTCAGTAATTTCATTAACCTATTATTTTTAAAAATTCGCTGTAACCATCAAAGAATTGACACGATTTTGGTTTTTTAAATGGTTCAGCATATATTCTAGATTTTATTTTTTTATTGTTTATGGAAAAACGGTCACGCCACGTCAACATATCGTCAAATTTATTTCGACATTCTGGAAAACAAAAAATTGGTAATTTTTCAAGAATAATTAAGTTTAACGCAACTGAATGGAGCGGTTTTTTTTTTTTTAGACAAACTGAAAGTTTTATTCTATATCCTTCTTTGTGGGCGATCAGCTGTTGGTAACAGTCTATTTAAATAATAAATTCTTAATGTAGATATTAGAATTCGAATGGGAGAGGAGTGAGATTACATAAAAATGACTTATTTTCAATGATATTATTTGATTTTTTCGATATATTACTTATATGTTGAAGGAAATTATCTCGGAAATCATAATTCGTTGTGAAAAGCATACGTTATGTGATCTAAAAATCATTTAAAAAAAGCCTTTATAAAATCCTCTTCATAACCGATTTTGGATAATTTTTTTGGGAATTCAATGGGGAATTTCATTTATCATAATTCACCAGAATTGTACCAAAAATTTAGTTAATTTTCAGAATTTCTGATTGCCACCTTAGATACTGCTCTCATCTAATATCTATAAAAAGACTTCTCTTTTTAATAGCAATTGAAATAGTATTCTATATTATATTTCTGAGTATTTTATTCAGGTCATTATTAGGACACCTTTCAAGGTAATACATGACGTTCGGTTAGGCTCACTTTGCATAGCCTCCTATATTACTTGATTTATAATGAAGAAAAATATGAAAACAACGTTTCAGACAATATTTCGCTTTGAAAATTTCAGCAGCAGTTTTGAAATTTGTAGAACAAAGGTAAATTATTCTTCGACACTTTCTGCAACTTTTTACGCAATTAATATCATCAAAGTTCGTTACATAATTGATTCTTGGATAAGTTTTGATGAAAATATTTGGTGTGCGTTCAGTGCCTACGATCTTCAGAATTTTTTTTTCTGCTTTTGAGAGTGATGTGCAAGACATTTCAAGTTTCAAATTCTCTTTTTACTGCTACTCCATTAATCCAAATATTGAGGGCCTATGTTAAATTTATAGTAGTGTCACCGACTCAATATTTTTTATAGGTTTTGTGCTTTATGAGTTTGAATGTTTACAGCTGTGAGGCGATGCATAGAATTCATCCAATTGGTGCTTTATAATTCGAACGATGAAATACCGATATCTGGAAGCGAAGAAATTGCATACGTAGAAGTGTCCAGAATTACGATCTTTTTCAAATTTCATCTTAATCTGTTTTTTTATGTAATTAATTGTTTTCTCGATTGTTTTATAATTCTGAGAGCACCTCACCTGTTGTAATTTCAGTTCTAATATAATCTGAAAGTGCATTCATTCCTGTCATTTCAAATTTGTAACAATCAGATAAATTCCAGACGAAAAAAAAACAGAACTTACTTATTTTTCGTTTTTGGCATTCATTTGAACTCTCGGGAGCTTATCTCAAATCGTATATCGAAGAATAAAGATAGGATTCAATGTGATAAAAAACTCTGAAGAATTAATTTGCTGCTTATAGGTAAATTGCTCGGTATATTGTTATAACGTTTTTCATTTTTAGTTTGATCAATATGTCCCATATAGGTAACGATGTCCGAGAGAAAGATTATCCAATATTGTTTTGAGCGTTATCTAGCTTATTCGGCATATTATTTGAGACTTGAAATATTTGTATTACTCGAATTAACATGATCGATCTTTATGTAACCAAATTATCTAGAACGATACACCGATTGAAAGCATCGTAAGAGGATTCAAGTTATATATCATTCGCTATTTGTATTGTATGTATAAGTTTTCTGATAAGGAAAAAATTGACGAAGTCTGTAAATTTCCTTGATGTTGTTATCTCGTAAGTCGATGTACCCACTCCTAATTTTCTCATGTTTGTTAACGAATCGAACGAAGAGAGAAAAAATATGATTCATGGGAAAAATCACATTGTAACAGTGTGAAATGCCTGCTAAATTGTACTTTCTATGCATTCTTTATTTATTTGTACTCGGGGTTATTCAATGTATTGATTGATTCGGAAGAAGGTACATATGAATGAAAATTCCTGATGTTCTCTCGCCTCTCTCGTGTGGCCGAACATGTATATTCCTGTATGAAAGATTATATTAAAAATTATTGGAATGTTTCAACTTTTATTTCACTGAAAAAATAATAAAGTTTTAATTGAGCTAGACACATGAGGAAAATCGCTGAATATTATCATTTTGACAATTACTATTCGAAATTTGACTACATTGCCGTATAGTATTCAATTTTTCCAACCAATTTTAAATGTGTTGTAGTTTCCATGAAAACGCACTTCTATTTCAGAATTTTTTTATCAAATATCTGTCCTGGTAAAGATTTGTGTTGATAAGAAGTAAATTGTTGGAATTCTGATTGAGGTTTCGCTGTTTTTTCAGTTGACGGATTTCTGTTACTTTTGTTGATATCGACGGTGTTCATAAACGCTTCGAAGAATATTCTCCATTGCTCTCTCAGGTACCTAAGAATCAAAATGTCAAGTGTTGAAGACGAACTGAAAGAACAACTTCTAGCAGATTACGAAACGCCCCAGGCTTCTCGAACGTGATACAGAAAACGTTTACGAACAAATCTTACGGCTCAGGCCTCATTTAACAGAAAGTTCGTTGATAATTTCGCTGAAGCAATTGAAATTGGTCAGTTTAAACTACCTTCCAGGTATTAGGTACTTAGGTCATACCATAAACATTTCAGGGGTTTTGTAGTGAAGGCGCATCCCTTATCAAGTCATGTACCTGGTGGTCTTAAAAGTACTGAAGCGGAATTGCGACTCTCAATTTGAAACACTCCGTAACGTACCTATCTCTTGATTTATTACTCTAGCTTTTCTATAACTCCACGTTTGAGATCCGAGCGAGTTTTGAAGAGTTTTAGATTATGATATTATGACGCGTTTGTTGCCAAAAATAACATTGAACCTTTTGAATTGTTTGCGATACGATAACGTTTCATAATTGGAAGATCCCGATCAACTTATATTGTGTATATCATTATTTAATTCGATTAATGTTAAGAGGGGTTTACACTGTTTAAGAGAGAAAATGAATATCTTACGTCAGAAACCACTAATTTATATGGGGTTTTCATTTTAATTTAGTGCCATCAGTTCGTCATCTCAGAAAGTCACGAATTTTTTTATTCGTCAAACGGAATTTTTTAATTGAAGAACAAATATTCATTTATGTCAATGACTTTCCGAGATGAAATTATGTCTTCTATGAATTTCCACCTGAGAAAATTTCTCGAAAATTATCGCCGTTGGCTACAATTCGAATCCTGGTGAAATTGAAAATAGAAGTTCGTTAAGTGCTGCCATCTTTTCGACTACAGTGGAAACTATTGTGATATTCCTTACTTTTACTTATCGTTCAAGTGTTCTGGCAACACCCGACATTCTGGTAGTCTTTCCTTTCTCCCTTTACGCCTTCACTATTTTGAACAGGTCAATTATTTCGCCAATTTTCATGTATACTGGAAGTATTTGTTATACACCCTCTAGAAGAAGTGGTTTTTTTCATGGCAACCGTTACATTTCGAACCTGACTTAGTGCTTTTGTTTCTGAGGTAAATTTATAATTTTTTTCATTATAGGGATGAAAAAATGTAAAACTTCTCCTCAGAATGTTTGTGATTCTGATTTTTATTTCAGATGATCCACCACCCCACGAAAAAAGCCTGGTTTTCGATAACATTTCAAAAACATCAATCGCTGATGAGAGTTTTATTGACCGCAAATTAGAATTCAATTAGTTGAACAATTTCATTCCTATAGTAATAAAGGGTTCACGAGATAATTCATCTTCAGTAACAAAATCGACATTGGTTGCTTTACGGATGCTACCCCAAATACGAAAATGTGTCACATCTTTGAGCAATAGCCTGAATTTCGTACTGAGTCAGTTGAAAAGTAAAAATTACCACGTGAGAGGTAATATTACGAATATTGAATAATTTTCAGTTATTCCTGAATTTCAGCGTAATTTTGGCATACATCGCTATGAAAATCTTTGCAATATATAAACAATTGAATCGCCGATGTCACCCCGTCGTTATTTCTATCGAAATAAGTCGAAAATCGTCGAAAAATGATTGTGAAAATAAGTGTTATTGACACTAAAGTCAAGTTTTTTTTCTCATTAAAAACAATTAATTGGAAAAAAAGAGACGGAGTGACATCAAGACGTCCTTTAATTTCAATTCAAATAAAAAATTAAGGCTTCACGCGTAAGACATTTAAAACGTAAATTAGGAACTATTGAATGCCCTTCCCCTTAACTCTATGAACTTTCGTTCTGCCAAAAACTGATGATTGACAACGCATTTGAGGTTGAAAGCTCACTATAATAAATTAAATAGAAAAACATTTATTAATCAACATTAAAAAATTAATAAGCTTGTAACAGAAACTATGTGAAGGAAACTAAAAACTTAAAATTACCGAAAGATTAAGGCAATCTTCCTGAAAAAAAAATTCAGCTATTTTTGATAAATTTGCGAATTTGCATAAAAATCGTTCACCAGTCCCAAAGAGACCGACAACACGGAAATAGCGGTAACCCGCCCGGATGACGAACAGAAAACGGACGCTCGGAAATAGACGGGCGTCATTTACGTGTCAACGATGGTTTTGACGCCCTAGTCGCCCCCGCCAAAACGGTTTCCTTGGGGGCGAGTACGAAACGAGGGATGTACAAAAGGGGCTGCCGAAGGGTATTTACGTTCTTCGTTCCAGCGTAGCGTTGGTATTTCCTTAATTATTGTCGCAACCTGGTCTAGCTGGAGGAAGCGCGCACGTACGGAAAATGGATATGGAAATTTGTTCCTTCTTGAAGATTAGTTTATAATTTTCCGCTACGGATTCATTGGGGGGTAATTAGAGTAGTTGTATGTATTTAAAAGAGTGAAGATGAAGCCAGCGGTACGGTCTTGAAGGCTGTGTATTACCTTTTCGGTTTATTATTCGCAGTGTTTCAATCTTCCCAAACATTTCTGTGTTTTATTTCTCAATTTTCGTCGTCAGACGACGGTCCTGTTAATTTTTCGAGCTGTCAAACGAAAAAAATATATTTTCCGCTATTAACTATTGTATATGAGTAGTTTCGAAAAAATTTGAGGGGTGATGCCTTGTCAGGCGTACGTAAACATGTTTACCTTCGCCTACCTAAAGATGCTATTGTGATAGCGAAACACGTGTCGAGATTAAACAACTCCTGTTAGTGAAAATCATTCTTGCCATGCCAATAATCTTCGATTTCGAAATGCCCTTTGAAACGGTCATAGCTGACCATCCTAGTGCAATAAGTTTCGTAAATTGGACATAAAGTCAGTTACTGATGGATCAAAATCAGAAATCGGCATAGGCATTGGCGTATATGGACCTAAACTGAGGATCTATAAAGCCCTGGGAAGTGAAGCCTCTATGTTACAGGCAGACACTGGCTCTTTCTGATGAGCTCAGGAATGTGTTAAAATGAACCTCAAAGGGGCGCATATCTATACCACCACGGACAGCCAGGCCACGCTGAGGTCCCTGGAATCACACTGCCAGAGATCTCTGCTGACATGGAGTGTTGTAATACCATAAAGCAACTGGCCAGAGGCAAGAAAGTGACTTTACTATGTAAACCAGAGCATTGTGGGGTTGAAGGAAACGATAAAGCTGATGAATTTGCAAAAAGGGCATCAAGGTTAACACTTGTTGGACCTGAGCCTTTCTGTGAGCTTGGAAAAAACCAATATAAGGCATATGTCCAACAATGGAAGTTGAACAACAGAATAACCCTCTGGAGAAACACTCCTGGACTTACTCAGTCAAAGAAATTCGTGATGATTTTACCGACCTACACCAGAAAACTGCTAAAGCTGTCACGAGCTGAGCTTCGGGTGATGGTGGGACTGCTGACAGGGCACTGTCGGTACAAATATCATTTGTACCGTATGGGAAAGTCAGCAGATGAGATTTGTAGGCTCTGTGGATCAGAAGCAGAAACAGCTGAACACATGGTATGGAAGTGTCTAGAGCTGGAGGACTTAAGAATCACTCATATCGGGAAACCGGTCCTGGATACTCACAAGGTAACGGCTAAGGCCTCTAAGGATGTTGTCGGTTTTATCAACATCATTGACGACTCCTTGAGTTCCTGTGAATGGGTAGGGTAGGAAACAAAAGATCTACATGGTCGCAGTTCCCGAAAGGCTAATCGAGCCACAACGACCCCGGTTCAAATAATAATAATAATAATAGTGAAAATCATATTATTCCGTTTTTAGTTCAATTATTAATTTTCATCAAGTATCGGCCACTTCAATTCAAATAGTGGTGGAAATTTTTTGGGTAGCCAATGCTTAGATAGAGGCTCCTTAATATAAATTTCATTCCTAGAAACCAAAAAACTGACAGAAATATCATTGAGCTAACATTCGCCCACTAGATAAATTAAGGTTCGACGATAATTCCATTTAGTCATTCAGCGTTAAATCATAGACTATTTTTTCAAAATGAATCGAGATGCCATCTCTAGGGAGCACACTATTTTCTACATCCCCACTTTGTATAAGTATTATTTGACGATTCAGAATCTGGAATAGTAATAAATTGAAAAAGTATTTCTTTTGATGATATGATCATATTTTACAGCAAGCATCGCCCTGTATTAGGGAATGAATACCTCAAAGACTTCCTTTCTCAAAAATCTGTACCTACCCATCAGTTTAAACCTTTAAACGAAGTGAATTGGAGAATGCTCCACCTGGTCTCATTCTCACTTGTCTCTACCGGCAGTTGTAACATCTGTCGAAATGGTGCGGTAGAATTTGGTAGTGTTTGTGCCCAGGAACGTGAGGCGAGGGTTGTTGGGAAAGTTACAGGTTGGGATTTAACATTGGGGTGCCAACAGAACAGAAACACTGACCTGTCTACTATAGGCGGCATGTATACTCTCGTTCTGTTGGATCAACGCGAAGTACTTTTATACCTGCATTTTTACGCACTTTATCCATTTTTTATTTTTGTATTGGCCATATGTATGTAACACTCTCACATCTTACGTGAAGGCTGTATCTCTAAAGAATTCGAAACGCTTACAGAACAATTCTGCTAGTCCTATATACAAGTTGATTCATAAACATTGCAAACAAACTTTCGTTGAATATGTTCGATAACGTCTGATATACAGGATGAGTCTTTGACTCGTACAAATATTTTAACAGTAGATTTTTGAGGTCAAAAGAAACACTTTTTGCTATATCATTTTTTCCGATCCGGCTTTGATGAAAAGCCAGCTGTGCCACCCCTGGAATAACTAGCTAAATCTGTAACACTACACATCTCCGGATCTTTCAAACACAGTTGTTTGTAGCCAAAGTACCCAATTGTTCAAATTTTACAGACACTGTTAAATTTTTGATCAAATTACTCGAAAACGGCGCATTATACGAGAAAATATAAGGAATACTTTTACAAAACGTTCAAATATTCATTAGATAGCGTCCCACTAGGTTTCAAGAGTTAGGTTCTTAGGATTTTTGGCATTTTTATGGTACGTTATGGTCATAATCAAAAAACTGGAAGACGTGGGTGATATCTTGTGTTCGAAAAAGATTCATCAAATAAATGAAAAACTATATTCCGAAATTCAAGTGTTCATCAAAACCGTTTGTGAGATAGAACTAAAAATAACATTTTTTCAGGTTTTTCAGCAGCCTGTATCTATTGAACCGAGCCCATGCGAAAAAAATGGCCTTTGCCATTTTTTCTTAAAAAAGTGTTCTTTCTGACCTCAAGAATCTAGTGTTGAAATATTTGTTCGACTCAAAGACTCGCCCTGTATTGTAGATTTTGGAGCATAGACATAGAGACATGGACTGTGCCTTCCCTTTATATCTATGCATGAAATACGGTCAAAAAAAGTGACAGAGAGAAAAACACGTCGGGAATGCAGTTGTCTTTTTCTAGAATTTTGATTGGTCTACACTCACCTCTATGTCAACAAAAAAGAGAAAGGTAATGTCCCGACGAGCTTTTCTCTCTTTCTAATAAATAGCCAATTTCATGCTGGCATTGCTCAGTCCATGTCTCTATGTCTATGTTTTGGAGTATCAATTCTAAATAGCACTTCCTGATACTCTGTCTTCTCTCTTTTTCAATCACATTCGTAATTTTTGTAATAATAATTAATATCAGTTGTGGCTACGTCGTTATGATCTTAACGACATTTCATGAGTGCCAACCTTACTCCGCCTTAGTTACAAAAATTCAAGAAAATTATTTCATGGCCAACCGAGTGCTGAAATAAAAGTGTTGCAAAATAAGATTGCAGCGCTAGGGTGAGCAGTAATGGCTGTCGTTGTTATTGTGTTCATAACCTCAAAAGTATATCGTTCTTTGAGTGTTTGAGTTTGAATGCGTGTTTTGTTGTTTGAATAGACTAAAAGTGAATATAAGGACATTTTGCTTACGGCCGGTTTCATAATCAAACATAAAGTCCCTTTAATTTCAAAGCTTCCTTTATCCCTACTTATGTCCAGTTTCATAATCGAATTTAACGTCACTTTAAGCTTCTTTTAGTGTCATTTTTACGGCCGGTTTCATAATCAAACCTAAAGTTCCTTTAATTTTAAAGCCTTCTTTAACCCTACTAAAAATGGCAGTAAAGAAAGCCTTAAGCTTAAAGTGACTTTAAATTTAATTATGAAACTGGACGTTAGTAGTGCTTTGAAATTAAAGCGACTTTAGTTTTGATTATGAAACTGATCGTTAGTGTATTTAACCCTTTCCAGCCCGAATTATTATCCGCCTATTGAAAAAAAAAATTTCTTAACAATAACTATGTATAAGAAGTATACTAAATACATTGGTGATAACCCAAATTTTGGTAATGTCATCTACCAATGAACGATAGATCCAAATCATACAGAGCTCATTGTGGAACAGCTTTCTGTTTTAATGAAATGGACACTCTTAAAAGTCTTAACCCAATGATCATCATTGGGCTGGAAAGGGTTGATTAACTGTGTAAATTATCATTCGAATCTAGGCACTACTCCTCGGTGCCCGATCTCTATGGTTACCTTGGCTGCCACCAGAGGGCTTATCGCTTATTTTGCAACGCGTATAGGTTATGAATTTGAAGAACCGTTAAAAAGCTCTCTCGACTGAATGAAAAAGTTTTGTGGATCAAAATCGTGTCCGATTTGTTACTCCTCGTAGCTCGGCGCTGGGACTCCCAAGGTTTCGAAGCAGCAGAGCAAACTACCGAACTTTCTGCTCCTGCATCATCCCTAGGTCCTCTCGGAAACGTACCAAAAAGAACGTTACGTTCACCCGGGGGCAACGACGGATCGACAGGTGCAAACTGCGACGCGAACCCCAAACTAGAACGTCAGCCGTCGGCGAGTTCAACAACTCTTCCGCCGCAGCCTCACCCATCTTCGAACGTCTCTCTGCTGCCGCCGAGCGAGAGCCGACGTCGTCGTGACGATCAGGTGGCTGGATGTCGGGGTCCTTCGGGTCTTCGCGCAACCCGTCGAACATCTGCCATTCTGCCGTTTCTCGCTATTATTATTATTTGTCTCGGGGTCCGGAAAGACCGAGGGGCCATTGTAACGATTTGCGCGAGATAATGGGGCTAGAGGATTTCGGGCCCGAGCTTTGTTTAGCCGAGGTTTCTCGGGGGATGGATGAGACGATGGTATATAGCCAAGTTGTCGTGTGCGCGGGAGATGCATTGGCATCCGTATGGGTTCCGTATCGAAGCCGAAGGATTCCAGGTGCTGCTTTACAGCAACGGGGAACCTGTTTAGCTCCCAGATTAATCTTATTTATTTCAGTGAGGCGGTGTCGTCAGGAATCCCCAAGAAACATCGTTGCCAGCCGATCGCACATCAAATCCGTTGATTTGAAGATCAACAATTCGATCCGACTCGAACCAGCCAACCACCATCGCTCGGAGTACCAACAGAAAAACGATTCCATCGAGGAAGAGTAGATGGGGTCTTTTTCGACCTCTTCAGAGCAACACAACTCGCAACTAATTGCAATCGTTCGGTCTTGACGAATTTTTAAGTGGCACAACTTTCGACACTCGTATCTACCGGAAAAATAATCGTAGATCTAAATGTGAAACATATTTTAAAGGGCAACTATTCTGGTAATAAATCTGGTCAAGTTAACTCTCTGAACCTTGGACTCCTATCGAAAAAGACCAAGAAAATCCGAGAACATTGAGATGTTTGACGTTTAACAAACGCAAATTAAACAAATCTACGATCACAGAATAAACTCTCGCCTGACGTTTCTTATAAATACAGTTTTACGTGATTAAAAGACCCGTTTGCACCAAACGCACTAACGTCCGGTTTCATAATCAAATTTAAAGTCACTTTAAGCTTAAAGCTTCCTTTAATGTCATTTTTAGTAGGGTTAAAGGAAGCTTTAAAGTTAAAGCGGCTTTAGGTTTGATTATGAAACCGGCTGTTAGTGATAAGTGTCCCTTAAAGTGAACCCTTAACTTAAATTACGTTGCACCAACTGTAAAGTGACATTTAAATGGCTGAAGCTAGCCTTAAATTTAAACGCTCCTGTAATGACCACTTAGGTATTTAAGGGCGGGATTCTAACCTAAAATGATTTGTTGAACTCATAAACTGGCTGCAGAACTGCTGTGGTTTTTCTAATAACGTCAAGTACCTTTTTTTTGACAATCCATTTCATTATCAATCATAATGCTAATTCAGCAACAAAAAGTTGTCACTCTTTGATATAATAGTTTACTTGACTCTGACTGAAAGGACAATAAAGTTAGGTTAATGAAATGGCAACGATCATCGGCAACCGGCCAACCAATGAAAAGGCTTTATTAGACTAGAATGAAGTTGCACCAAAATAAAAAACTGAAATATCACTAGATATCAAAACTTAAGGGCCCCTTACTTGAGATTCTGTTAAGCCGCAGTCGTACAACTGACAATAAAATTAAGCGTCCATTTACTTTAAACTACGCTTAGTTAAGTACTCATTTTAAGGGGAATTGGTGCAAACGGGCCTTAGACAAAAGTGAGGTCAGCACCAGTTCTAGAAAAAGACAGCTAGCATGCCCGATGTTCAGTGTGTCTCTATATCTATGGTTATAACCCAAGCCCTGAAATAACCAGATTTTAGTGGAGGTTATTATCACAGGATATTGATTGACCGGAAACCATTGCCGACTCTTTGAAAACAACAATTTTAACTTGTTTTTAACGCAGCTGTTGGGGTGCGGTTCCTACGTCTGGATCCAGCTTTAGGTTTCACTAACGCCTTTTACGTTGAGCTACTACACTGTCATGGGAGCATAGAAGATCGGTTAATTTGCTTTCAACTAAACGATTGAAATATTCCAGAATGTAATTATGTATTACCTTTTCCGGTGGTTGGCTGTTGTCCGTCCACTTTCAAAAAGAAATCTTCGCGATCCGTAGACGTCAGCTGGAAGATTTCTTGGAGGACGAATACGAAATTTGTTGTGATAGATGGATGTATAGGTTGACCGTCAGATAAATGGATACCAACAGTGATATTTACATCTTTAGTTGGTAGAGTTTGTGGTTATTTTCATTTCCATTATGAATGGATAGACGATGAAGCTACTGGTATGGTAGATGTGCATCAAAGGCGTACTTGATCCACATAAATCTACAATTATTCAGTTGCGAATACATCGATTTTTGATTTGGAATATTCGAAAAGAATTGTAAGAACTTCGTTATAAGAAGATGGTGTCTAGTTCGAACCTATGAATCTATACGAAAATCGTCGCTATAATAAAGCAAGAGCAACTACTGTCGCGTACAACCTTAATTCGGCTGTTTCAACTGGGTCAATGTATTTTTCAGTTTGCTGCGTCAGCGGTTATTGTTTCGCCAACACGATATGGGCGATACCTGTTGGATTCTTCGTATGTCAAGGTTCCACACGAGTCTCGACCTAGCCGATTATGAATTTGCCAAGTGGACGTCATTTGATTTTTTCCAATTTTCGAAATGCACCTTCGAAACTAACCAAACGTGTGCTACGCGTGCTGACGGTTCGATAGCTGACCAAGGAGTTTGTACGGTCGGTACAGCATGTAGGCATTTCGACTGGACGGTTTTTCCAATTCTTCGCCTCGTGACCTTGCAGATGTGACAGTCCGATATAACTGGTAATCAGGTGGCGGTGACGTACGATGTCCTCGTTTGGTGCAACCAAATCTACGTACAGCGCTAAGCCCGGTGCACACGGACTTGCGCGAGTCGCGCATCATGGCATTACCATGAACTTGCAGTTTTTCACTGTCGCATACGAAAGACATTGATCACCAAGGGTATTTAGCATATCTGCGTAAATCTGCTTACCTCTTAACCCTTTTAGATACAGGTACTTGATGATTGCTCGGTACTCAAATTTTTCGGTGGACATCTCCTTTCTTTTAATTTATTACGTAACTCTGGTTTACTTTTTGGACCTCAAACTTCGCACTGTCACTTCTAATGAAATTTTGTTCGTTGCTATGGTAACGCAATATTTTTTTTATGCATGGAACTGGTCTAGGCTAACTAGATATCAATACATCTTCGTAAAGAATTCAACAAATTCAACTCCTGCCTAACGTTCCTTGCAGTTTCGGGAGCATTTCTATAATTCTCGAGTAATTGCGTCCTTTTCTATATGAAACCAACCTGGAAAATCCTTCGGAAATAAAAAAAAGGCAAAGCCAGAAATCAGCTGATTTAGAGGGTTCGCAAAATGGTCTGTTTGTCCAAACCGCTGCGTCTCGGCAGTCACGATAAACGAAAGTCGAACAATAGGACAGTGCCTAGGTGATCTTTCAAATCTACAGAGGCTTTGTAAACGGTTAAATTGATTTCCCCGTCCTCGCTGCGTGTAAACCTGGCTTAAAAACGCAACCTCGACGAGATCCAGCTGAAGTATCTCGTCAAAAATTGAATCGTAAATGCCGCATAATGGCCGAATCACGGGTTTCGTTCAGGGATTATTATCGGCAGACGGAATCTGGTAAAAGTTGGCGTATTTCGACCGAAAGCCTCGATATACCAACGACCTTCGGTCGGTAATTAAGTAGTATGTCGGCCAGACATTTTTATCGAGTCGCAGGCTCTCGATCCCCGCGATTCCCCAGAAAATTCCTCGGGCGAATTCCGCGAAACATAACCTCAATCGCGAATCGTATAGGAAAAAATCGGAAGTGAAGACCCCTGCACGAACGTGAGAAACCAGGAGATGGATTTGTTGATGTGTCGTTTGAGTTCAATGGTCTAGATGAGATAAGGAGCGCCGATAAAATTACACACTCTATCGCTCTAATTATTTCCGTCATAACATGGTTACAGTTTCGAGGGAATAGGCGATAGCTTGTGGAAGGGAATCCGCAGGGAACTTCCCAAGACAGGAGCACAGCAAGAGAAAAACCAGCGAGATCCTTTGACAGATTCTCCTGTGCTAGCGTAGTCGTCAAATTGAACTATAAAAAATGATTCGATTTGTAATCCAAAAAGTTGGTGCACCATTCTCTGATGGCAACCGCGAAAATCCAGTGCGAACGTCAACGTCAAGTTCCTTAGTTGTCAAACACTGAATTCTCTGGTCTTCGAGAGTTGTCAAATTCTCGGAAGACGTCAAAAATCGATCATTTTCTGGCATTTATCCTCGAAAACGTGGCAAAAACAATCTTATCCATCGAGTTTCAATGATTGAAATGTGTAAACACCTATAAAAAATGATTTGATTTAGAATCTAAAAAGTTGTGCTGCATCTGGTGAAGACCAATGGCCGTCCATTCTCTGATGGCAACCGCGAAAACCTGGTGTGAACGTCAACGTCAAGTTCCTTACTTGTCATGTGAATTCTATGGTCTTCGAGAGTTGTCAAGTTCTCGGAAGACGTCAAAAATCGATATTTGGCAAATGACATCTTCATTTCGATGACATATCATCGAAAAGAAAGATATCCAAATATCAAACTTAGCTCTCGATGTTCCTATAACACCCAATCTGACAGCGGTGTGACCGTTGGTTATCACAGAAATGAAGTTGGGTCATAGACCCGAATCAACGTCCTAATTGATCCCTTCCTTCTGGCCGCATCCGTTGAATTCCGTAGCCACGTGCCTGGTGGGATGACCCCGATGCAAGGAAATCGGCATCGTGCCCCGGCAACCCTTCGTTGGTCGATTTCGGTGCACCTATGCGAGTCCTTGGCCTGGCCCGCGTGCCTACCGGAAATTACGCGTGCCTATGGATTCCGACCTACTTGCCGTCGGTCTCTATTCTTAACGTGACAGTCGCGTAGCCTTGTGCGCCCGGCCATCGAGTCCGCAACAACCGGATCTCTCTATGTTCCGTCAATTTAAATAGATGCGGGGTTGTCACGTGAACGTAATTGTCCGGAACTATGGATAAATATTGTATAATCACCATATATTTGAGACAAAAATCTTTAGAAGCTAGTGTTTCATTATTAGTATACAATGTTTTAGAAAAATATGTCATATTTGACAGATCATAATAGTTAGAACGATTTGGTATCTGAAGAGCTTCATATTATGTATATCATGTATATCAGTCGCTCATGTGTAATTGCTTGATTGAAAAATGAAAATATTGCGATTAAAATTGTCGCCGATTCTGAGAACACCGCTTGAACAGCTCAATGTTCGAGCGTGATGTAACTTATTCGTATTGGTGAGGAAAGTACATTCCTTTCTTTGGGTCAACGCAAGAGAGAGAAAGAGCAACTGCGGGTTTGTGTGTCTTCATATATAGTCGAAACTCATTTCCATTTTTGCTGGCTTAAAATTTTCCTTCATTCATCGACATAAAACAATTTATAAAGGAAATAGGACAATGCTTAATATACCTACTCAAAAGTTCCTGTGAAGAAAATCTTGTCATAGTAAAAAATCTGTGACATTTGAGAAAAAATTTATGTATCTATGATGCTTTTTGGGCTGATTCGATTTTGTATGGATTGTCGAAGTAACAGCACTTCTTATCCCTTCAGGAGAACTTTATCAGTAAGAAATAGGTAGTGTTACTGGATAATTCCTTCCAAACCGAAGATAGAAAGCAACTTTCTTTCTATTTTCAGTGTTTGGAACGTTGTATTGGCAATCCAAATAAATGGAAGGACTGGCAACTTCATTTTTCATTGATTAAGCTGCGATTTACAGTTCTTTTATGTGTGAGAGTGGATGAAGAAGCTTCCAAGTGATGAATGATAAAGATAAAGGACCCCAATTCAGAACCTTGGGGAACCCCTTTTCTGCATTGAATTCTCTGGATAGCTTTGCTTTCTGGTTCATTATAATATCTTCGTTTAAAACCAGGTGGCTACGACGTGTTTTGTATAGTTTGAAGCCGAGTCCAGTGTTTCAAAAAATCCAAAATCAGCAGGATGCCCAAGCTGCATTTAAAAAATAACCAGCATTATCGAGAAACAACGAAGTATCTGAGACCATTTACCTTCAATCTGCCTACCTTGAGGTATTCCACGTGTGAAAATTCAATCGATTAGTCTTATGTTCTCCATAAATGCTTCAATTTCGAACGGAAGAGATGACTTAGTTTCGTGTATTGTCCAGTGGCGCCTCTAACGGTAAGATTGGCGACGCATTCATGTAAGACTGGCCCGAAATGCCAATCCGCATTCTTGGAAATATACGCAAAATTCCTGCTTCGATGGTGACTCAGGAAACAGGATATCTGTTGTACCGGAACTCTCGAGTGACCTCAAGCGATTAAGTCCATTTACGGTCACAGGTGTCTTAAGAGTTGAACACGAGCCGATGCATTTACTGCACGGGTAAAAGAAAATTCACATTTTTCTGTCGGATTGTTGGAAACTGTAGTTTCTGGGAAAGATTGTCCGGAAAAACTTGTATTTTCACAGTTCAATCTTGTCTCAACGAGTATTAAGTAACAATTTAAACTTCTGCATGATAAACGTTAGGTTTCCACCTTTTTTTGACCGATTTGTCTTTGAATTTGATAAGTGTTGCGGCTAAGAACAATACTCGGTACTACCAACCTCTAGCGGTACTCGGTGCTAACCTCACTTTTGTCTAACTGGCGTAGACGGTCGAGGTCGGCGAGATGAAAAATTGTTTGCTTCTATAGTTGCATCTTTGCTCCTCCCATCGATCGAGATTCTCGTTAGTGAGTGCATAAAACATTCATCAACTTTTCTAGATCTTCTAGATCATATTATGTGTATTCTTCCCCAACGATTTATGCGATCGTCAATCAAAGAATCAGATCTGAATTCAGAACAGCAACTTCCAGACAGGAGAAACTACCAAAGTTAACGTAGCGCAACGTTGACTCAATTCACGTTTCACAAAGTTATCCACCGATGAACATCACCTTGCGTAATTATCGCTAGAATTCGAATCGAGCTCTACTTCCTGAACTAGTCCACACCAACAAAAAGAAGAAAACACTGGCGGTAAAGCGGCTTTTGTTCTCCTGTCCAAAATCATAACCAAGGCGGTCACCCATCCAGACACTGAACTCGACCAACGCTGCATGGCCCCAAAAAGAACTTCTTTGATAAGTGGATGTTGACATATTTCGAAGACATCAGAATTGATGAATCCTTGAGTAAATTTGCAAAATTTTCATTTCCAAATGCAACCTTTAAATTATTGTTGAACTTTCAGTTTCGAGCGCGGATGTCTTATCTGTTGGCTTGTGCTCGCGTGGGTGTCTAGAAGAACCTGTTTCGAGTGTTACATATTACCCGATCTCCTCTTGGGTAATTTCACGTGTACGATTAGATAACCACTCGTTGCGGAGATAAAGAACGTTGTTGAAGTTTGACGTTCAACTTTCCAAATTACGAGCCTATTCAAGACTTTCGTCGCTACAGCAAACGTCGGATTCTGCCGGTAGTTTGGGGAAATTCGTGTCGATTCGGCAGCAAAGCTTGAAGAGAATTATGGCTACATTTTAGAAGGAAATTTATACGTGAAAGAAGTGAGCAGTTCTACTGGAAATGAGTTGAGTTGAGCTTTGGGATAACAGCTAGTAAGATGCACGATAGATATTGGAAATTCAAAAAGCCTGTTCTTCTAGATTTGGAGACGCCTTTATCACTGTAATTCATCGAAAACTGGCGAAACTCATCAAAAACAAATGAAATAAATCTGCTACTATTTTCATCAAACACTCAAAAATTATAGCTTGAATTCAATCATATTGATATGAACTATATACACTGCTCAGTAAGAAAATATTCGTTGTAATTCTTCAGCGTATACAAGGAAATAATGCAGTCTGTATGGATCATAGAAAGAATAGGAGAAGATTGTAATTGTCCTAGTAATTTGATCGAAACTGCATTGCAGAGAATTGGGTAATTGACATACATGGTCCGTAGCTTGGTGGTAAGTGCGTCGGTTTAGTAACCCCAAGGTACTGAGTTCGATCCCGGGCTAGAGAAGAAATTTTCTAGTCGATACTGGTACGGGCCATCGTTCACTGCTGGGTTAAAATTAACAGTGTTGTGCCTAAGGTGGCGTAAGGACACAGTAACAAAGCCTACACAGAACATAACTGGTTCTTCGAACTCGTACAAGCTCAAAAAGCTTGTGAGGGGTACTTCGGTACCTATGGAGAATCAGGATAATTATAATGAAGTCTTACACATCGAATGTGTGTGTATGAGTACATTATCTTGTATGTACTTGTCTGTTTCATCCATTCTTCCTTTATTCCCCATTCGTAATCTTTCGTGTTGCTTTCTGTGACAACTCAGCTGATAATACTATCTCGAAAGGCGCTGATAATTGTGGTTATGGAATTTGAAGAAAAAGTCATGGGAAATAGTACGCTGTTGAAGAATTGGTGGACTTTTCGACTAAGTTGTTAGATAGCCCACGAAATATCATAGAAAATTGTCGATGTTGAATAGGGGATAGCCATCAAGATCTCTCACCTCTTCTACTACTGAAATATGATTCGACATCCTAATATTAAGGGCGTACATAAGTAGCACCACCCATAATTTGCTCCTTATCCGTTTCCCTGGATTCTGAAATGAAGAAATCCATAAATTTAAAATGGAATATCAACGACAATGGGTTTTTCTTGCGTTATTATACTACTCGTTCGTAACAATTGCATAATAGTTGTAGCAAGTCTGTGGGAAGCTTGGTTTAACGCTTGATTTATTTATTTTTTTCACGTCACTGGAAAATAGAGAATTACTCTGGAATTATGTCGCTAATAATTGAATTGTCCCGTATTATGAACGGTTATTTCTCGTTAGTTTTTTCGTCGATCAAACTGAGACGAAGTCGAACTCTAAAACAGAACATGTTTATAATGTATAATGTCTCAGATTGAGAGACCTTGTCTAAAAACTTATTTATACGCTTAGATACTGGAAAAAATTATTAATTATCAATTTCAATTTGTTTCCTTATAAGCACAGATGCTTCCTAAACCTTGAGATGCAACAAAAAGAAAAATGTTGCTTTTTAAATGATTGAAACAATTTTTAATTTACTAGCACAGTCGTAGACAGCAATGTGTACGAAAAATTTTGAATGACTCCATATTATCGTGTTGAAAAGGCTTGTTATCGATGAGGAACTTTCCCAATCGCTTTATCCGACACACACACTGACCTAGTAGGTCAAGAACGCAGTTGGAGCTTTGTTCTTGTCTGTGCTGAAAGATTTTGTTACATTCGTTAAGACGGTTACGCATCGTTTGCCCTAATACTGCGTCACCTGAACGCTTTAATCCGATTCGATGTTTGCAATCGTGAATCTTCGAGACGGATCATGCGTGAATTTGTTCAGAGATGCCAGTGATGCAAGGAACAAATACTGGAAATGGTAGGGGATGAACCAACATCAAGTTTAAGATCACTTGTAGGTGTTGTGGAAGTTATCCACTGCAATGTCTTGAAGACATCAAGTGAAGAAAAATACTTGCCAATATCAGAGTATACGAACATAACAAGGCCATTGTATAACTTTGAACATAAACTTTGCAAATTTGACTTCTTGTTCCTGTTCCTGCGGCATCGTGTTTCGCTCGGAAAATAGTGGACATTTTCCGGGAAACTTGCAACACGACAGTTTCCCATGAAAAGCTGATCAATTCGAAGTGCTCGAGCTAGACGAATCGTGGTTGTAGACATCGTATTAATCAGTTCCGTAGAAAACGTGTTCATTATCGGCATAATTCACTACGCCTCTGTTTACATTCGGAATGAAGCAATCAAAGGATTCTTGGAAAAAAGGTACACGGCGGGAAACTCCCCGATTATCGGAAAGCGATTCTACGGGTTTTCTCGACGCTCGCCGCTTCCAAAAGGTATTTCCCAGACGGTGAAGGTTACTCTAACAACAAACCGTATTCGACTCGCGTTCTTCAAGGCCCTCCAATAAAGATGCTGCATTTCGAATTAATCGAATCGTCGTTGTAACGTTATAAAGTGATCATTTTTCATCGTGTACTTGTCACATAAATAAAAACACCAGTTATATTCAGAATATCCGTCTATATTCAGCATTTTCGAACTTGTGGGCCAGGAGACCCCGGGACCAAAAAAGAGCTTATCCCGCTCTGTGATTCGAGGTTATGTCACATGTCGTCGCACTCTGTGATTGATGCCAACCTGTCATACGTCATATTGACATTAACCGTTAACCTATATACGGTGAAAAGGGAGAATACAGTACTCCTCCAAGTGCCAACCGGGCACATCCTAAATATCCAAATTGGAGGCAACAGTTTCGAAGAATCGCGTTCCATTAATGCGAGCTAGTCGTGAACGAGAGTAGGAAATCCCATAGAAGTTGAATAATCTAAACACAAGACCGGTTTCGGGATCATTGTCCACTCGTCAGTACAGTGTAGCGTTAAATATTCCAAACGGAGGATCGGGTCTTAAACGAAACCGTCGTTTTGAGAAATATTTGCAAATCTCATCGCTATGCGCCACCTGTCCCGCAAAGTCTGAACCAAACCTCACTTTTTCTGCAGACTCGTGCAAAAATTAATGCCTCCTATATTCAACTACTACCTGCAGTCATCGAATGTACAACAATTCGTCAAGCGACTGCAGGAGAATCGAGAGGGTTCGCTCGCTAGACTCCTAACTATTTAACACTACACTGCACTGATGAGTGGACAATGATCCCGAAACCGGTCTACAGTTGCGTTTTGATGTTTCAACTTCTCTGGGATTTCCTACGTTCGTTCATGACTAGCTCGCATTATTGAAACGACAATTCTACGGAAGTGTTGTCTCCAGTTTAGTTAACCTATATCCTGTCCTGCGATCTGACATCGATTGTCAATCTCTTCCGACGTCTACTGTCGGTGGATCAATGATAGTGCTCCTGATGGTTTTGTTTGGTGGAAGAAACCTGCAAATTAATGCATATTTCTAACGTTCACCCTATACAACCGATAGCACTAGTTTCTTTAAGGAAATAATTATAATTGAACAATAAACAGTGTGTTGTACCCGACACAACACACTTCTTTATGCAACAACGCAAGTTGAGAAATCCTTCTAACAAAGGATAATATATTCGATGGACAATTAAGACGGTAATGGCAGTGACATATAAGCGAATAATTTTTTTGTGAATCTGACGTAACACATCGAGAGAGGAGATTGTTATGAAATTGTGGTAGAGGAGTTGGTGAACCTTTCACGCATTCTTCTGAAGGGAAAGTAAATCTCTCAATACGATCGTTTTTACTATAAATTGTTTCCTCGAATGACAAAAGGGACAAATGGGTAAACAAATTATTTTCATTTCGTTTCAGATCTGATAACAGGGATGTTTTTGAAATATCCCGCTTATCCTATAAATTTCGTTACGAAAGAAAAAAACGATGGGTATGAAATCGGTAAACACTCTACTCGTTGAGTATCATTGAGTACTGGAGTTTTAGAGTTCAAGGTCGAATGTATTTACAAATTTTAGAAAAGCAAACACGGTTAATGCGCCTCGAATACATTGTAAATGACATGTATTACTTAAACTCTGTAGGGACGAATGTTGATGTTTGGTGCACGAATGGGAAATTATGATAATTAATAGACAGAGTCTTCTTCGTTACCTGAATAAACATTAATCTATTCGTAGACTCATTGAATAGCTCCAGTATCGGTAAAAGGTTTAAGTGATCTGATATTCTAGAATCTTCGATCATGGAAGGATCGCTTATTTTTCAGTTACTACTAAGGAGTAGGTATCCACAAATTGAGTCGTTAAATGCACCATGAAATTATGTGCTTGAACGTAATGGTTGACTTCTACAGGAACATTTTATGGTTAATTTTCGAATCGGATAAAACTATCAAGTGATTTTTGACGTTTAATACACGTTTGACGTTCCTTATGAATACAAGTCAACTTCAATTTGCCAAAGTGAGGTTGGAACAGACCACAGACAGTGGTAGGTAGTACCTATTTGACTCATAGAGCGGAGGGTAGTATTTCGGCTTGGGTATTTATGAAATTCATTTTATTATGATTTTTTCAGGCAAATTGGGCCCTTGAAGGTCTGTCCTACTAGTATGTAGATGTAGATTTGGTACATACAGTACATCAGAATGTTTTTTATCCTTTGTGTTCTTGAAATTTCATCAGTTATTTTTTCTATTATGTGTAATCGTCCCTGCTTATTTCTCCTCATCTGTAAGACAGGATGGTCTAATAAAATTTTGAAAATTGTTTTAGTCATGAATCGCTTTATTTCTCTCAAATGAAAGTCATTCGAAATTCGTTTTGGGTTGGAGTATCGTCTTTGAAATGACTAGACGAATTTTCATAATGCCAAGATAATTTGCGATAATGATTACGCCAATAAGCGTTTATATTTTTTAGGCGTCAATCTATTTCTTCAGCCGTGCTGGAATAGATGGATTGTTTCCGTTTTCCATTGATCATTCTCATATTTGTCTGAATTATGACGGTTGATGGATATTTAACGACAACGACAGATTATGTTATTTACGTAATGACTGGAGTATGAGGAAATAAAATGCGTCATTTACGGGATAAACATCTAACTATTCAGAATAATATCATTTGCAATTTGAAATGCTGTTGAAAAATACTTTCTCCAGGTTTTGCAGACTTTTTTCAGGGTAATCGTTGAAAAGTTACGACCGTTTATGGTATTGGTTGGATGGCGATCTATTGTGTCACGAAAATATGAGAAATTTTTTTTTCATTCAGTCTTACATGTCGTAATCTGTAGCTCGAACTAATGTGAATTTTTTTTTATTTTCCAGAATAAATTTAATCTTCAACAAACACCAACGATACAGTTCCTAGGAAATGAAGGGGTAAGTTGTTCAAAGCTGATTTTTTGAAATTATGACAATGATTCGCGATATTTTGGCAGCTGTCATTTTATGACAGATGACAGCTAGAAACTATGCCGTTCGTCAAAATGGTACACCAATTCATCCGAATGTTTACGATTCACTGAAAATTTTGTTGAAGCAGTTCAATTGGAGCTCGGAAAGCTCACATAATGATAACCGAAAAGCCACCCCGTCCACAACGTGGAACTGGTGCTTTTTTTTTTGTTAAATTCAAATGAAAACTGTAACTGGAGATTCATTGATTTGCTTGAATTTTCCTCGTCGTCTCGATCAGCATCCCATGATTCTTATTTTCAAGAATTATCTGCCTAAACGTCTCCAGAATTCTACCGGATGCTGTGGAACTTCCCGCTGCAGAATCGATATTCAATTAACAAGCCGGTACGTCATAGTCGAATGTGACGTCTCCCGATCCAGGGGTGGCTTCTATGAATAAACCTGGCTATCGACATGCAAACCTGCGTTAATTTTAATAGAATTTGATATTTAAACCACCCCTTTTGACATACAGAATAGGAATAGGAACGTTCATCGTTAACCAACGCTATTTCTACACGTTTTGTGATGGAATCCAAGAGGGTGGTAGGATAGAATCGAACACATTGTGCGTACAACTAGTGGATATTTATGGATGGGCGGCCCTATATTCAATCCGAGATACAACTTATTGAAAGAAAACAACTCACGAAAAAAAACCTATGTGGAACATTTCGAATGGCGGAGCTATCATTCCCCAAAGTCAAATGCGATTTTGGGAATTTTAGAGTACGGGCCTGTGAAAGGAAGTACACGACTCAGGGCTCGTATTCTTGATATCAATAGAATAGAAAGCGGATTTTTCATCTCACTTAATGACAGATGGATTGTGTATTTCCATCTCACTTTTATCTCTGTTGTTGTACTTGAAAACGTCGGATCAATGAGATCATTGGTGTGATTTATTTTTCGAATTTCCTGAATTTGCTGAAATGCAGTGGGACAGTTTGAAATCAAAATCAAATCACTCGAAAACAGCGCATTATACGAGAAAATATGAAGAATACTTTTATTTTACAAAACGTTTGAAGATTCATTAGATAGTGTCCAACTTAGTATCAAGAGTTGTGTTCCTTGAATGCTTGGTATTTTTGTGGTACGTTATAGTCATAATGAGAAAACTGGAAGATGTGGCTGATATCTTGTGTTCGAAGAAACCGTTTGTGGTTTTTCAACAGCCTGTATCTTTTGAACCGAACCGATTCGGAAAAAAATTTAAAGGAAAAAAGTGTTTCTTTTGACCTGAAGAATCTACTGTTGGAATATTTGTAAGAGTCAAAGACACACCCTGTATTTCGCCGAGCCTCAAGATCCTTTTTTGTCGTCAGATTCGGCGGATACTGGGGTCTTTGAATCCTTTAAATAAACTGTACTCTTTCCTCCACTCCGCACTGCATATTCTTCATCTCCCAAATGCACTTTCTATTTTTTTTTTCGTGACCGTCACGCTGGCTAACGTTGACGGCATTAGCGATGCATTGCAGGTGGCCGATAGAGGAGAAAGAAAGTCGTTATGTCACACGACAGTTGCAGCACGTAGCCGACTTATCTATTCTAGAGAAATATCTAATGCCGATATGCACGGTACCGTCTTGGAGACGGTGGACGATACACGAGAATAACGCCGTTGTTAATTATCTCGCAATTTTTCATCTTATCGTGTTCTCAGGCCCGGATCTACGATTTTTTCTGACCGGGGCAAATATTCATGATGGCGCCCCCCCCCCCCCCTCTAAGGTTCGTAGGAAAAATCTAATTGCATATTCGTCATCACTTTCAACCCGAGTTTTTTTCACTAGTTCGAGGTCGTATAGATTACGAATATGCAATTAGATTTTTCCTAAGATGAGTACTTTGGTAAAAAAATCACTCATATTTTTTTCCCATTGTTCCATCAAAAGATATTTTTTCTCATTGTTCCATTAAAAGTTATTCTTTTCCCAAAATACTCCCAAAAATTGCATAAATAAAAAAAAATTTAAAAGTTTGTATTTACAAGAATGTCGTTTGCAACCCGCCATCGTCTATCGTTTTTACCCGCGCTTCATGAACGAAATTATTCCGAACAAAAATTTATTTTTGTAACTACATATATCGACCCGGATCATTTTACATATTAATTCAAGGTAGATCACGAATATGCAATTAGATTTTTGGAGGATCAGTATTTTGAGGAATAAATCACTTTTAGTGCAAAATTTCGGAAATATTGGTCAACTTTGAGGAGATGTAGCAGCTAGAAAAAAGGCACTAGTCATATGCTGTTTAATTTTTTGGTGATGAATTGGTTCTTTGCAAATATAAAAATCCACACTTCATTCATCTATCTCGAACGGATCAGATTTTATGAATTTTTCCGCGAAGGTCAAAAATTTCCGATTTTCCATCGACCATAACTTGAAAAGTAATTTTTTTTAAAAATATCTGTTTGCATATTCGTGTTCTACGCCCTCGAATTAGTGTACAGAATGAATTCGGTTTGATCGGAGACCAAAAATATTCTTCAGAAAACCGCCCACTTTGTATATATTTCATTTTGTGAAAACATTTAAAAAAAACTCAATTTCGTGAAACTTTTGTATAAAACATTTTTTTGTACCTCTCTTAGTAACAAAGTTAAAGGGAGGCTCAAATTATGGTGAAAAACTCGGTATATCTATGGAAAATTTGAAAAAATTTCGATCTTACCGATTTCCACCAAAATTGGTGTTTTTACTAAGGCATAGATTACGAATATGCAAACAGAATTATGCTGAAAGGATTAGTTTTTATGTTATGGTCTATAGAAAATCGGAAATTTTGGCCCTTAGTTCCAGATGAGAAGGCGATGAGTCGGCAATTCCCCAGGCAAAGAAATTACTGCTTTTGCGACGCAGTGTAAACATATCAGATCTTTCAACCTATTTCACCCAACTGTGGCGGTCATTCGTAGATGACTGAATAATATGCAGTTAATTGATCCCTCATTGATTTTAAATATTTTAGGCATAGTGATGGTTTATCATGTTTCCATTCTACAGTTTCCATTTTAGCACTAGGAAATTAATTTTTTCCGAGAAAATCAAAAGTAAAAAAATTTCAACCTCTGGTTGATTTTGGATTTTGGCGCCCCCTTAGGCTGGCGCCCGGGGCAAGCGCCCCGCTTGCCCCCCCCTAGATCCGGGCCTGCGTGTTCTTCTTAAAAATCTGGAGACTGTTATTGCTGTTATTTAGGTCTCGAACCGGTGAAGCCGAGCAGCGTCGGCCGAGGATGGTATCTGGATGGGCGACTGCCTGAAAATTTCAAATGGAGCTTCTTGGCTCCATTGGCAATATTTTTTTATGCATGGAACTGGTCTAGGCTAACTAGATATCAATACGTCCTTGTAATAATGGGAATACTTCGCCATAATCAGTAATCACGAGATAAATCTGAAATTTGACTTCAAACCTTCGAAACTAGCACTGTTTCGGCTAACGTACCGGGTACGTGTAAATCTGTTCTTGAATTACATGTTATACCAAGAACATCGGAGATATACTATCCATAATAATAATAATGCTAGATAATTGACGGACCTTGCCAACGTTCGACTTACTACGCGAAGCTGCGTCGCTGAAACCGATCCCACACCGCGGAAAAGCCAGAATGAACGCTCTCAGATTGGCATCTATACGTCAAACTATCCGTTTACGAACCGGATTAAGGTCCGGACGTACCGCGGAAAAAACTGACGTTCACGATGCCGTTAACGGTGCGAAAACGGACGTCGATCGAGCGTGGGAAACGGGCCTCAGATCGATTCATGGATGAGCGTGACATCTAGCCGTGTCCACTACTTTATTTGGATATCTTATCCTACCGTCAGATCTGGGAAAATACGTACATACTTTACTTCAATTGAAATATTAATCAATCCCGCATTTATTCAAATACATTTTTTGTGCATTTTCCTAGAAGGCCGGAGTTATTTTTATGTCAAATAGTTGGGGAGCCCACGATGATGAATCGGGATTTACTCGAGCGTCATGGTAACAGGGTGGATAGAACCCACCACCATAATGAAATGGCTTATACATCCTGCACTCCCGCAGAAGTTTCCTAAGAACTTAAAGGCCCATTTCCATCACGGTGTAAACTCGTAAGAAGATGTATTGATATCTAGTTAGCCTAGACCAGTAAAAAAATGTTGCGTTACCATAGCAACGAACAATAACACATTAGAAGTGTCAGTGCGAAGTTTAAGGTCAAAAAAGTAAACCACAGTTTCGCGGTGAATTGAAAGAAAGGAAGATGTCCACCGAAATTGTGAAAATCGAAAAATTGGAGTAACGAGCCATCATCAAGTACCTGTATTTAAAAGGGTTAAGAGGTAAGCAGATTTACGAAGATATGCTTAATACCCTTGGTGATCAATGCCCCTCGTATGCGGCCGTGAAAAATTGGACTGCAAGCTTCAAAAGAGGTAAATTTTCCATTGAAGTTGATGACCGATCGGGAAGGTCAGTTTCTGTGTCCAGTCACCGAAAATATCGATAGAGTTCATGACACGATTTTATCAGACCGTCGAATTGGCCTAAAACGGTTATCTGAAGCACTGAATGTTTCATACGAACGCGTTCATCATATAGTTCACGTCAATTTGGGCATGAGAAAAATTGCTGCAAAATGGATCCCCAAATGTTTGATATTGACCAAAAGCGTGCAAGGGTAGAAGCATCGCTTTCGACCTGTGCTCGATTTGAAAACGATGTAGACTTCTTGAACCGAATTGTTATTATGGATGAGACTTGGGTACATTTTTACGATCCAGAAACAAAGCAACAATCGATGGAATGGCGGCATTCTGGTTCGCAAAGACCTAATAAGTGCCCTGTCCAAAAATCTGCTGGAAAAGTTGTTGTTTCAGTTTTTTGGAATTGCCATGGAGTAATCATGATTGATTATTTGGATAAGGGTAGAACAAAAACTGGAGATTACTATTCGACATTACTGACCGCTCTACGTTTATGATGCTTATTTTTCATCGAATCTGCATTCAGGACCGGACTTCATTTTCCGACACGAAACGATCAACTAGCCTGTTTATGCAACAACGGATCCGTGCAGATATCGAAAGCGCAAACTGAAAGTTACGAACAATAACTCATATACCAGTACAGAATGATTGGATGCACGATATAAAGGTTAATAGCGTTCCCCAAGGCCCTACGATGTTGGATAAGACAGCGATGTAGGAGAACGAAGGCAATTAATGAAACGGCCAGTCGTTTTACTGTCGACAACATCACAAAACCATGGTTGGCAACGAAATTTGTAGCGGGTCGAATTACCACTACCGCGCAGCGGAGTGGTTCGAGAAATCTCCATCTCTTCGGGAACGGCTGCACATCTATGTCCGCGAAAAATGGCAAACGAAAGACGAATAACCGGAGCATAAGCAGCGAATGCTGTCGACCAAAGAGCCAGATCGGAAAACCTGAAAAAAATCCGTTGGAAATTTGTGATTTTCAACGTCAGTTGATATGACTGACAGATGTGAGGTTAGCACCGATCGCAGACAGGGGTGGGAATAGTGTTTTTGGCCTCGGTTTTTATGGAATTCATTTTATTATGGTTTTTTTAAGGCAAATTGGACCGAAAAGGTGGGTCCCCTGGCTCTTAAGTATATTTAATGCTTTGAAAAACTTCAGTGTCAGGTTTCCAGGGATGGCATGGCTCATTCTGAAAGCTTAAAATGGGTATATTTTTTCATTTAGGCCGAATCGAAAAAAATGGCAAAGAGAAAAAGTGGTTCTTTCGAGCTCGAGAATCTACTGTTGAAATTTATTTTCAAGACTCCACCTGTATACATATATACAAGGTGAATCGCGTACAAATATTTTAACAGTAGATTCTTGAGGTCGAAAGAAACACTTTTTACCTATAACATTTTTTCCGAATTGGCTCTATTCAAAAGATCTATAGGGGATGTTGAAAAACTATAGAAAAATGTAATTTTTAGTTATCCGCCGAATCTAACAAAAAAGGGTCTTGAGGCTCGGCGAAATACAGGGTGAGTCTTTGACTCGTACAAATATTTCAACAGTAAATTCTTGAGGTCAAAAGAAACACTTTTTTCATTTACGATTTTTTCCGAATCGGCTCGGTTCAAAAGGTACAGACTGTTGAAAAAACATTAAAAAAAATTATTTTCAGTTCTATCTTACAAACGGTTTTATCAAATGAAATGAATTTCGGAATATAGTTTTTCATTCCTTTGATGAATCTTTTTCGAACACAAGATATCACCCACGTCTCCCAGTTTTCTCGTTATGACCATCATAACGTACCATGAAAATACCAAAAATTCAAAGAACCCAACTCTTGAAACTAAGCTATCTAATGAATATTCGAGCTATTCCTCATAATTTCTCGTATAATGCGCCATTTTTGAGTAATTTGACGTTGAAAAATTCTGTGAAATTTGAAAAATTGGGTACTTTGGCTGTATAAAACTCTGCTTGAAAGATCCAGAGAGTGATAGTGTCAAAGATTCAGCCAGTTATTCTGAAGGTTATTCAAGAATGTACTGTTAAAATATTTGTACGAGTCAACGACTCACCCTGTATACTATTAACCGAACAGCAATCGTCGGTGGATTGGATTGGATACACCAAGGCCTATGAAATTGATAAGATTTCAGAGAATCTTCTGAAAGGTGGCTCGAACAATAACTGAAAATTACTATTCGACGTTTTTGACGTCTGGTTTTGGACAATCTCAGGGGGTTCCCCCGAATAAAATCCATCACAACCATTTCCATCTGTCCATAATTTCCAGAACATCGATCTTGATCGTGTCCAACAGCCACCGGCCAATTGCAGCTCGTCGACGCATGTGAATGCACCTGAAATCGTGATTATAAAATTTAACGACGGTATCGGCGGTCGACTACCATCGATTAGCGCTCCCGCTACGACAAATTCCACCGAATTGCTCGAAATAGCTCTTTATTTTCGGCGGTTTCGGTATATTTTTAATCGCCGGAGAAATGGATGCAACAGGACAAAAGTGGATACGAACGTTACACAGGTAGATCGTCGCTGGATTGTTAGATGGAGGTGCAGAAGATAGGGGTGCATAAATTACACGTATTTTTTGAGGGCTCACCCCTTGTTGCTGCTCGTTGTTTTACCCTAATGTCATCGAACGAATGTCGTTAATTGTGAATATTGTCGGCATAATCCTACTGGTCTAAAATACTTCTGACTGCGGTTTAAAACTCCTAAAGAGATCTTTGAACGTGCGCGCCATCTATCGTCCGGTAGGCGGATGTGCTGCCTACAGATAGATACCTGTTAAATATATATACAGAGTAGATTCTTGAGGTGAAAAGAAACCCTTTTTTCCTTTACCATTTTTTTCTGAATCGGCTCAGTTTAAAAGATACAGGCTGTTGAAAAACCATAAATAAATTATAGTTTTAGTTCTATCTCACAAAGGGCTTTATCGAATGAAATGAATTTCAGAATATAGTGTTTCATGTATTTGATGAATCATTTTCGAACACAAGATATCACCCACGTCTTCCAGTTTACTCATTATGACCATTACGTACCATAAAAATACCAAAAATTCAAAGAACCAAACTGTTGGAACTAAGTTGGACGTTATCTAATGAATATTTGAACGTTTTGTAACATAAAAGTATTCTTCATATTATCTCGACAAATGAGCCGTTTAAGAGTAATTTGATGTTCAAAAATAAACATTATCTTTGAAATTTGAAAAATTGACTACTGGGCTAAATACAACTCTGTGTGAAAGATCCACAGATGTGTATTGTCACAGATTTAGCTAGTTATTCTGAAGTTAACTAGCAACTTCTCCCTCCTATCCACT
Source organism: Coccinella septempunctata (assembly GCF_907165205.1). Taxonomy (NCBI): domain Eukaryota; kingdom Metazoa; phylum Arthropoda; class Insecta; order Coleoptera; family Coccinellidae; genus Coccinella; species Coccinella septempunctata. The sequence goes on from NC_058196.1 coordinate 24,510,171, forward strand.
CAATTTAAAGGTAGAAAATTGAGAAGAGAAAAAGCAATAAATATAACATTTTTCGAAAGTTTCTGAATAATAAATTATTAACGAGCGATTGCGGGTAGTTGATAGATGTTCTGGGGTCGGTAAAATGAAACAATAAAGCAGAAGGCGCTCAATATGCAAGTCTCTTTTCATTGTGAGTTTCTAGTTATCTCACCTCTTGTTTCATGTTGATAATAACAATAAAGTTGAAAGGTGCGGTCTCTTTGGCACGTTCAATGTTCATGAGTCTATGTAGATATATGTGACACAGGCGGCGCCACTGTCGGTGCACCCGATTGATTTAATTTATCGCATAATATTGATATAATAGCGTTGTCACGTTTTATCGTTCAAGCAACATCTTGAGCGACGATATTTATAGAATGTTTCAGTTTTACGTTACATCATTTCGGTTATCAACGTGTTACGTGTGCTTTCAGCTAGCGGAAGAAGAAACACCTGAAAGGGTATCGCGTTTCAGTCCTTTCGCCGTTAGTATCGCTTAGTATCGATTTTTTTTCAGATGATTTCAGGAAATTTTGTAGGAGCGGCATCGATGCTAAGACCAGGTTTGTCGGATCTGGGGATTTCTCCCTTTTTTTCTTCTTTTTTCTCCCGAATTGTGTGTTTCCTCCAAATCGAAAAGAAAACATGTCTCTGTGAGCGATTCAGCTACAGCACTGTGTTTTCCTTTCACTAGCATTGAATTTCTCGGTGAAGAGCGTAAAACCTCCAATTCGAGTCTTATGATTCATCCATTATTACCGTTTCCTGTTGTTCACGTTAATATGGAATATAGTCGATGGAAAAATTAATATTAATATATTTCAGATTCGGAAATTAGATCTAGGACGATTAATGTATCGATAACCTGTTTGAGTTCATCGTCTCTTTATTCTTCGGTGCTTCTGAAATTCGAAGACATTGCTGGTGTCTTGACTTACGAATAACCACATAGGATTTTCAGGTTTCAAAAATTATACAATATTTTTGATGTACCTATTTCATGATATTTTGAGTTTGAAGATATGTCATAGACATTTATTCAAAATTAAAAAAAAAAGGTTAGGAGTTCTTTTTTTTTCGAATTTGTTTTTATTTATGAATATAACCTCTTTTTCTGATATATATGTAGATATTGTATACTTATCGAATAATACAATATTAATATCGTGATATTTTTTGTACCCTGTTAATTTCAAATTCTCGAAAAATACTTGACTTTGTTGCAATTCTGCCCGAGATTCGTATTAGCTCCGTATGAAAATCATGATGTTTTTTCATCTCGGACGGTCTCTAAATCCTAGAACATCTCAATTAAAAACAACAACTAAATAATTTGTCTACGTAAATGAGTCCATAAATACATTTGTTATCAATTATCTTTGACAAAGTGCATTTTGATGACATTGCGAAGTTTCATCAGATAAACTCCTTATTGTTTGGTCAGTTTAAGTTTTGAATTCTATTAATTAGGTGTTAATTAATTATCCGTCGGTTATGAAATTTTTTTTCAGTGTGGTGGGCATTTGAAGAGGAGATGGTCTCCACGAATTAAATATCGCTTAAAACGAATTGAATCATCACTCCCTAATTGAGTGTCATTAAAATGTTCATAACCGATCACGAGACTCATCATTAGGTGCTTGAATGATACATGAAATTACTTCAATAGTTTTTCTCCGAATATCTGAAAACATGATGCAACTTCTCCACAATCGAAATTTCTATACTTTTAATATAACATTTTGATATCTTAATTTAAAGTTGATTTTCCTTGTGAAATATATTGTGGATTCTTCGTATAGGTATATTCTGTTTTGAGCAGCCTTTGCTTAGAAACAGCTCACTAAATAGGCCACATGAAAAGCAATTTTTAGTTTTTAAAGGGTTGAAATTGAAAATGCTTTCGTAAGAATCTCTTTCCTTCATTCATATTATACCAAAATTGAAAAAAAAATTTATAGCTTAATTAATTTTGAACAAATAAGGTCTCCTCTAATGTCTTGGGAAAACTACATAAAGGTTTTTGGGAAAAAAAACTATTCATCAATTGGTACGTCGATATTTTTTTATTGCCTTCTTGCTCCAATAGAATGCTGGCTCAATTTCATTTGTGTCAGTTTCTGGTTTCTGAAAAAACTGAAAATTTTCAGGTACCACCCTATCTAAGCAGGGGCTGCTCAAAACAAAATTATACACACTATTTTTCGGCGAGGAAACACCCTGTAGATGATGACATTTGACATTGGTTTCGGCAATCAAACACCTCAACTAACCGTGAAAACATCAGAACTTCATGAATGAATCGAGGGTCAATAAAATACAGACGTAAAAATCTCAAACGCACCCTCAAAGTATCCGTCCACTCCTGGTTCTAACAGCAACATTCAATATTCCCTATTTTACGCCCAAAAGACATCTCCCAGTGTTTTATTTCCACGACCGAACCACTTCAGGTCCGCAGGGGTGAGGATATATCTTCCGTGGGGTGGGGAACCCCAAGGAAAGTCTTCGCCCTCGTTATTTCAGAAAACTGGTTTCGGAAAAAACGATCACGTTTGAGGATGCCAGACGGCAACGTAAGGACTTGACGATTGGAGGGTTGAATATCCTCAGGGTTCAGGGGGGAGTTCGGGGTTGATTCTTTCGTGTTCTACAATTAATAAATGCGTTAATTGAATACTTAACTCTGTGCACAGTCTGAAATATTGGAAATTTGAAGAAGGAATGGGTATAAATTAATGAGAAATAGGTAATGGGTTGATTTTCAGCAGAATCTGAGGGACATTTTACAATAATTTATAGGTACTAGCAAATTCACCTGAGATCAAAATAGGGATCAGAATATAGCAATAATAAATTATTTTCATTCAAAAGTTTATGAGAAAATATAATAGCCAACCAAAAAAATTACGAAAAATTTCTCAATTCTTGTTAAAATTCGAATACTTAAAAAGTTGGAAAATATTATATAGATTCATTGTTTCACCCTGCTCTTTTTATATTTCAGTATCAGGAATATCGTGAAAAACTGCAATTTTTTAGTAGGCATAAAAACTGGTTTCCCCTTACTGTAGGGAATTGTTGATTACTTGAGGGGGAAAGGGTTTAGAAAATCACGTCAAAATCTTATTTCCAACTGAAAATAAACCCTCAAAAATCAATTTAATCTAATTGATAGCATCATCCTGTGTAATAAGGCTTGTTTTCTCCTTCAAAATACATGAAATAGAGAAAAGATTTTGGAACTGTGATGTTTTCAAAATTTGAATATAATTGACACCATTTTATGCGAATTGAATTTTTTCTTCTTCAATACCAAAATTTTCCATTCTCAGTTGTGACACTTGTGTGATTTTTTATACACTAAGGCGGCTCCTAATTTTTTATTAATCGAGTGTTACACATATAATTTTACCTGAATTCATTGACCTAAATTTCTAAGTGATTCTTGCGTCACTAAAACGATCGAGTCACTTTAGTGGTAATTTATTTAGTCTCCACTCAAATGGACTACTCAAGTGAAAACTGTGAAGCACTCAAATGTTCGATTAACCTGAGTGATAATTTATTTTCACTTGAGTGACACTTGGTGTTCCGAGCCATTCAAGTGATCAGTCTTACTCGTCGGATTGGAATGAATTGACGACGCTAAAATGAACCCGTAAAATTCTCGAGTCTCCAAGCATCATGGGGTGAATCGTACAGAAAGAGGGTGCGTTCCACAACGGACCGATTCAACCTCGTGTATCGTTTTTAGAGACTGTCGACCCCACGGACGTTCCGACGCCATTTTCTTCGTATAGACGCCTCTCATTCCGTCGATTCCGTTGCTTATTTATCGTGCTCCAGTGATCCGAAACCATGAACGTCCTTCGTACGTGAACTGCACCGTCGGACGGACGTGAACTGAGGCGCCTACGTCGCGACGCCGGACGCCGCGATGGCGCCGGATACCGCTGAAAAAGTGTCTTGATACAGTGGGAGATGTGGATGTATCTGTAGGAGGTCGAGGTGGAGTATTTCGAATAACGGAAGTCGAACTTCGCGAATTATGGAATACATGGGCGTCGTTTGGACTGGAGCAGGGGTTCACAACTCCATCGACTCGCCATGTATGTAGGAAGAAAAAAAATTCGATAGTTATTATTTAACTTGATCAAAATTATGTTAACTTTCACGTTTACTGATGTTTGTTTGTTTAGAGCGCCTTATTAAAAGAAAGACAAAATATAAAGTCATTGTAATGAGATGAAAATCATTAAAATGAAATAAAAGACAATGAAATAAGATAAGATGTGTTTGAACCTAGGAGGCTTTCGTAGAACGACGAGGCTGGTTTTGTTGGAACAAGGGTGGTTTATACCCATGTGCTACAGAGCGACAGGACCCAGGACCACAATTTTTTTTTCAGTAAAATAAGTAATTTTTCCGAGAAACAGTTAAAAATGAAACTGCCTGTGGAACCTTGTGTGCGTGGACAACTATATCCTGCTAGATCTTTTCAATCTCACGAGGATATGTTGAAAAATTCTAAGCCAACTATAAAACCAAACAAAATTTCAATGTCGAAATATTTTATTACTCAACATATTCTCCTCTAAATTGGATACATTTATTACAACGAACCTGCGACGTCTCTAGACATTTAAAAAAATGTTTCTTCTTGCTCTGTAAACCAGACCTCCACAGCTTTTATTACCTCCTCGTTGTAAGAAAATTTACGGCCTTTTAAACTTTTTTCAGTTGAGGAAAGAGATGATAGTCGAATAGAGCCAAATCTGGTGAATAAGGGGCTGTTCTAGTAATTCAAGCCCTAAATCGCGAATTTTTTGCATGGCAACATGAGATTTGTGTGCAGGGCCGTTGTCCTGCAAAAATAAAACACCTTTGGATAGCTTTCCGCGTCTTTTCTCTTCAATTTTTTCCTGTAGAGTGGTCAGAGTAATGTCAAATAGTAATCTTATCCAAAAAATCAATCATGATTACTCCATGGCAATTACAAAAAACTGAAGCGAGAACTTTTAAAGCAGATTTTTGGACACGAAACTTCTTAGGTCTTTGGGAATGTCGCCATTCCATCGATTGTTGCTTTGTTTCTGGATCGTAGAAATGTACCCAAGTCTCATCCATAGTAACAATTCGGATTAAGAAGTCTACATTGTTTTCAAATCGAGCACAGATCGAACGGGATGCTTCTACCCTTGCACGCTCTTGGTCAACATTCAAACATTTGGGGATCCATTTTGCAGCAATTTTTCTCATGTCCAAATTGACTTGAACTATATAATGAACGCGTTCGCATGAAATATTCAGAGCTTCAGATATACGTTTTAGCCCAATTCGACGGTCTGTTAAAATCATGTCATGAACTGCATCGATATTCTCGGGGACTGACACAGAAACTGACCTTCCCGATCGGTCATCATCTTCAACGGAAAATTTACCTCTTTTTAAGCCTGCAGTCCAATTTTTCACGGTCGCATACGAAGGACATTGATCACCAAGGTTATTAAGCATATCTTCGTAAATCTGCTTAACTCTTAACCCTTTTAAATACAGGTACTTGATGATGGCTCGATACCCAAATTTTTCGATTTTCACAATTTCGGTGGGCATCTTCTTTCTTTCAACTTATTACGTGACTCTGGTTTACTTTTTTGACATCAAACTTCACACGGACACTGCTAATGAGTTATTGTTCTTTGCGATGGTAACGCAAATTTTTTTTATGCATAGAACCGGTCTAGGCTAACTAGATATCAATACATCCTCGTAAATATAATGAAAAAAAAAAAGAACAGAAGCTTTCATTACATTAAATGGATTGAAATAATCCTTGCTCAATATCCGCTTACTCTTCTTTCTATTATACCGAGTCATAGCCTTCTTATTCTGTGCAGAATAAGAGCCGCCACTGGTTCGGGGGTTAAAGCAGCGACCCCACGCCGCTGCCAACTTTGTCACTCTCGCTGGTTGCTGAGAGGACATGAAATAATTTCAGTGAGCTTTCGAAATTTAGAATGTACGCGATCTTCTTCTTTTTTCAGTTGTGAATGTCACGTCATGTCTGAGTCGATAGCCATCGAATGATACTCGGTTCTCTGTTGTTTACCTTGTACGTCTACCGACCACAAACATCTTAAGGAGTACCTTTCACTCGATCGGAAAACGAGTAGTAAAAAGTAGAAGATCGTTCGCTTGTCTGTCGTTCCGAATCTTGGAAGATGTCGGATTTGCGCTTCTGTAAACTCCAGACGGAATGATTAATTTGTAATTTTCGGAGGTGTCGTCCGGTGATGATAATGAGTGGAGGAAAAATTGAAATTGTGGTTTTGATTGCGGTTTAGCCAATGCCGAAATCCATTGCGGCATGGCCTGGCAGAAGCGCAACAAGGAATATTATTCGAAATGATTCTAGATAATTCTTTGTCCGCATTTCTCGTGGAATATGCTCTTGTCTTGTCTTGCTGACTGCAATCAACATATACTTTGTTTTTTTTCGAATTTTGATTACTCACAGCTACGGACAAATAGGATTGTATTGAATCCACCGATTCTTCATCAATGAGTCTCTTATTTCTAGTTTCTGTAAACAAGTACGCTGAAACATTAGAGAGTTGAAGTGCGCCCAGTACGAGGCCCAGTACGTTAGCCTGAACGCTAAACATGAATTTTCAATCAGGCTCCATTCTACTACCTACATATTTGATTTCATTCAAAACTGAAAAAGTTGTTCTTTTATGTTCTAATATTGAGCCTCGACAGCTGGAGTAATATTTGTAAAATTTATGTTCTAATAATTTATACAGGGTGAGTCTTTGACTAGTACAAATATTTCAGCAGTAGATTCCTGTGGTCAAAAGAAACACTTTTTTTTTACCTTTTTCTCCGAATCGGCTCGGTTCAAAAGGTAGTGGCTGTTGAAAAACCATAAAGAAATGTTAACTTATCTTATCTCACAAACAAAATAATCGAATGAAATAAATTTCGGAATATAGGTCTTAATTTTTTTGGTTATTTTTTTTCAAACACAATATATTAACCACGTCTTCCAGTTTTCTCAATAGGACCATTACGTACCATAAAAATTCCAAAATTTCAAAGAACCCAACTCTTGAAACTGAGTTGGACGCTATATGAACGTTTTGTGAAATAAAAGTATTTTGGCTCAATACAACCCTGTTTGAATGATCCCCAGTGGCGTAGTGTAGATTTAGCTATTTATTCTGAAGGTTATTTTGGCCCAGCTCTTTATGAAAACCTAAAATGGCTCATATCTTTTATCAGGGCCGAATCGGAAGAAATGGTATAGGAAACTACTAGTCAAAGACTCACCCTTTTCCGAATTTTGATTACTCACATCTACGGACAAATAGGATTGTATTGAACCCACCGATTCTTCATCAATGAGTCTCTTATTTCTAGTTTCTGTAAACAAGTACGCTGAAACATTAGAGAGTTGAAGTGCGCCCAGTACGAGGCCCAGTACGTTAGCCTGAACGCTAAACATGAATTTTCAATCAGGCTCCATTCTACTACCTACATATTTGATTTCATTCAAAATGGAAAAAGTTGTTCTTTTATGTTCTAATATTGAGCCTCGACAGCTGGAGTAATATTTGTTAAATTTATGTTCTAATAATTTATACAGGGTGAGTCTTTGACTAGTACAAATATTTCAGCAGTAGATTCCTGTGGTCGAAAGAAACACTTTTTTTTTACCTTTTTCTCCGAATCGGCTCGGTTCAAAAGGTACTGGCTGTTGAAAAACCATAAAGAAATGTTAACTTATCTTATCTCACAAACAAAATAATCGAATGAAATAAATTTCGGAATATAGGTCTTAATTTTTTTGGTTATTTTTTTTCAAACACAATATATTAACCACGTCTTCCAGTTTTCTCAATAGGACCATTACGTACCATAAAAATTCCAAAATTTCAAAGAACCCAACTCTTGAAACTGAGTTGGACGCTATATGAACGTTTTGTGAAATAAAAGTATTTTGGTTCAATACAACCCTGTTTGAATGATCCCCAGTGGCGTAGTGTAGATTTAGCTATTTATTCTGAAGGTTATTTTGGCACAGCTCTTTATGAAAGCCTAAAATGGCTCATATCTTTTATCAGGGCCGAATCGGAAGAAATGGTATAGGAAACTACTAGTCAAAGACTCACCCTGTATACATAACAAAGATAATTTTCGACTAGGAAGTTTTTTAATCGGTTTTCTATTATCTATGAAATGGAAAAAGTACCACTTAGAAACATGAGAATAGCAGTGAAGTTTCAATCATTTCTTACTGAATGCAATCTGATAACAAAGTATTATAAAGAAATCCTTTTGATGACTCCAGAATCACTTTCCTATAAAATGTATCAACTTTCAGTTATTATGAGAAAATAGACGAATGAAATAGAGGAATGTGAATAAAGCCCTTCTGCTTTGGTGCTATTCGTTTAACGTACGTCGATGTTTGAGGTATACTTGAGACAACGCTAGTTTACGTAGTTTAACGTTAAAACTTTCCGAATGCGCATGCGCAGATGTCAATTATAACGTTTACTTTCATGGTATCACTTAAACTTTCTATTATGTCCATTACATCTATTTTTGCTGCATTTTTAAGTCGTCAGGTTTTTGTGCCGCACCCTGTATCGAATAAAATGATTGGTGAGGTGGAACCACAAGCTTATTCTTCATTAAACGAATTTCTGGCTCTTTTTCAGACTCATAGGAACACTGAAGTGGTAGGATCCACCGGGGGTTCCTGTCGTCTAAAAATACTAAAAAAACACTGCGACCATGACTTACGATACTGGTCCCCTCACCTAACCTTATCCAATAAACGTGCGGCAGGGTAGAACAGCTGTTCTCGACATCCACTGCAAGGTTACGAACACCAGGGGTATCTTTTTCAAACGTCGAGGAGGTATAGATATTGATTGCATTGTTTTGCGTATTAGGCTACATTTCAAAATTATCTTATACTGACGCTCGTGACGCGTGCCTCCTCGTGCTTATAATTGTACACGTATGCGGGCAAATCCAACAGGAAAAATTCAGGGAAATTTGGAATTAGAAAAAGTGGTCGACTAGATTTTTCTCGAAACTCGATAAAATATGGTACAATAATCGACAGTTCCTTCAAAGTCTTTGTTATGATCTATTCCTCTGAAGGGTTATAGTTTTAACCCTTAAATTATTCCCATTTTTGCCATTTTATCGAACTGTAATAAAATGCTGATATTCATCATACGGTCAGTTAGATTATGAGTCGAATTGAAATTAGGTTCAATCGGATTTACATAAAAACATAACGAACGGTATTTTGCATTCTTCTAGAAATGAGTATGAATAATGAATTATTGGTATGCTGCATATTATTCGTGTTCGATATTTTATTGAAAAAGGTTTAGCACTGATTATCACGGATAAATTAATTATTGGACGGAATTTCGTTCGACAGAAACATCAACATCTTGATAACTCTTTGCACCTATGGTATGACCACTGCTAGCTCATATTGGGAGAGGTTACGTAATTTTGACAACCGATGTCATACATACGTCATTTTGACGTTTGACAGATGGTCACCTATCACAGAGTGCGATGTGACATTAAATCGAGTCATAGAGAGTGGTGAACTGTTTTTGGCTTCGGTAAACCTCAGTTTTTACATTTTTAACACGTTGACTGTCCCATGAATCACATATGATACATAAAAATTTTCGCCAGGAGTCCATGAGTCGTATGTGATTCATTGATCCATTTGACGTTCAAGATAAATATGGTTACTTTTCATGAACGCTGCAGTTTGATCGGTTCATATGGGCTTAACGTTTTGTAGAAATATGTATTGATAACCCCAATCATAATTAATCATACGTGATTCAAGAAACGTCAGCATCAAGCCTTCCATTGGACTTGAGGATTTTGAACAAGAACACTTCCTTAAATGGCTGCAGAATTAATTTTTCATAGAATATATATTTTATCACTCAAAAGTAACCCTTCTCTTTCGATAAATGTGTTGGACGTGGGGGGTGAAAAAAAAATTAGAATGGGGACAGTCAACGTGTTAATATGAATAGAGTTGTTAATCTGTAGCAAGGCAAGAGGCAACAAATTCTTCCGAATGCAATCGTGTTTGGCGTGTTCTGGCGACCGTTGCCCGCAATTTCTGCAGTCCAATGTTTCGTCCATCGCCCCTGAAGTCTAGCCTCAATTAAATACACGTCCTAATTAATATTCTTTCACTTCATGGTTATCCCGAGAGGTTCGCCCTAAAGTGATTACTGCCCGTAAAAACAAACATGAGGTATCCTTGGAGCAGAACGTGAACGCTTTGATCGGAGTAAAAGTATAAGTGGATCATAATTTCAGCGTTATTGTATATGCGGTAAGCTGTCAGAGGAGCAAATATTACTGTTTATACTAGTGCGGTTAAGTGCGTTTCACCCCATTGTTTTGATAGAGTGGAGTTTGAATAACTCCTGAGATACCTTGTCGGAAAATCTGTTTCCCCAAAGGGAAACGTTGGATTCACCCATAATCCCTATTCAATCACAGAACATTTAGTATGATGAATGCGCCTTGTAGAAACTTAATATTAATTGTGTAAATGCTCAGCTCAAATGCTCCACTGATGTACTGAAAAGGATTACCTACATGTTTACCAATTTCCTAACCTACCCATCTTATCAGTCGATTTACGAAATGAATAGAACAATAACCGTATTTCTTATCTGCCTGGAATATACTGCATCACAAAAGTTAGGTTAGTTATAATTTTGCTACTGGAACTTTGATTTGAAACCTGAAAATTTATTTTTTTCAATAATGACTAGGAGTAAACTTAGTGGGAATGGAGCCAATAGGGCTAGTATGATCGACGAGAGACGCAATCAGAGGGATGTTGCTAATTTCTTACAAGTTACAGTGTTAGAACAACTTACGGATTTCCTACAAGAGCTTTGGATGCTCATCAACCACCTCCACATACACTTCAAAAACTCGGACGGCTTTCACCTCAACTCTGGAGAGAAATTAATAAGGGCTACTTCAACCATCTGATCGAAAGTATGCAAAGGCAGTGGATGCATCGGTTATTTTCTAGAATACCATACTATTTACTTACCTCACCTATTCTTCAATTTTTTTAAATGAACTGATTTTGTGGTATAAATACTAAAATTGAATTTTCACCAGAAACCATCCATTAATCACAATGGTCAAGAGATAGATTAGTTATTAAAATTTGGAATTCCCATATTCAAAAAAATTTGGAAACTCTTGAAACACATATTTCAGAAATATCTGAAATATTTCAGAAATACTTGAAATATTTCAGAAATACTTGAAATATTTCAGATATTTTTGAAATATTCCAGATATTTCTGAAATATTCCAGATATTTCTTAAATATTTCAGATATTTCTGAAATATTCCAGATATTTCTGAAATATTCCAGATATTTCTTTAATATTTCAGATATTTCTGAAATATTTCAGATATTTCTGAAATATTTCTAGTATTTCTGAAATATTCCAAATATTTCAGACATTTCCGAAATATTTCCTATATTTCTGAATTATTTTCGATATTTCTAAAATCTCGGGTTTCCAAGAAATTCCCATATTACGAGTATATCCTAGAAATTGTTCACGTATTTTCGAACTGAAAATCCCCTCGTGATCTAGTTTAAATTTCAATTTATCGCTTATTTGATATCCATACTTGAATGGCCGATCTGTTGCCTTATTGGTCCTCCAAAAAGGTGAACCTACCGATCTACTCAAATGGCAAATCTGTTTGATCTACGAAGGGAATATGTTACTTTTTTTATATAAGTATCGTATAAACCTCATCAATTATTTTCTCGGTTACTTATATCTGCTGATTCGAGCCGGAATCAGGTGTCCCAATTCGGGCACCTTTCGGTATCGCCGATTCTCAATTGTCGATTATGCACTCCGACCAAGATTCCTGACGTTATAAATTTAACTTTCACATTCTCGGCCGATGCGGAAGCGGCTCGGACATTGCGTCCGTAAAAATGAGCCGTTTAGAAGAAACGAAACTTTCTAACGTTCGGTTTTTGTGGAATACGTGAGCGCGGTCTCGTTTCTTCGGTCAGCTCGTCATTCTGCTGGTAAGATCGGAGAGTAGACGGATGTTGGCTTCTCTGCGGTAGGGCTATTCGGACGCTGTAAAGTCCTCGCGAAATTCGGGGGTTGCCTATAGATCTACGACGATTTTTTGGGAGATACACGTGTCAAGTTAACCTTCGAAAAATTCCCAAAAATGTGGGGTCAATTGAAAGAACGTCAAGGCCAAACGGTTGCGCCGAGATGGATGAAATTCTCAGATTTATCACTAGAAGAGTTGCTCTTTCAGGATATGTATCACATTTCTATCTACGGTTACTTTTATTGAGAGATAAACGACTCGAAAGCTGACCTCCGAAAAATCCTGAAAAATATGGGTTCAGTTAAAAATTCGTCAAGACCGAACGGTTGCGCCGAGATGGATAAAATTCTCAGATTTGTTACTTGAAGCGTTGCTCTTTCAGAATATGTATCACATTTCCTTCTACGGTTACTTTTATTGAGAGATAAACGACTCGAAAGCTAACCTTCGAAAAATCCTGAAAAAGATGGGGTTCAGTTAAAAATTCGTCAAGACCGAACGGTTACGTCGAGATGGATGAAATTCTCAGATTTATTACTAGAAGAGTTGCTCTTTCCGAATCTGTATCACACTTCCATCTACGGTTACTTTTATAGAGAGATAAACGACTCGAAAGTTACCTTCGAAAAATCCAAAAAAAGATGGGTTTAGTAAGTTCAGTTAAAAATTCGTCAAGACCGAACGGTTGCGCCGAGATGGATGAAATTTAGCGATTTATTACTAAAAGAGTTGCTCTTTTAGAATATATATCACATTCGGATCTGCAATGATTTTTTTGCGAGATACACGTGTCGAACTTCAAATATAAAATTATGCCCCCCTCGAATCACTCCTGGAACAGCCACTGGGGGCTCCACTTGTCGGTTCATTATCGCCGCCACCTTGTTTCACGCGACCGATGAAGCAAGCGGTTTAGCCACGCTCGTAACGCGTAGAAATCCACCGGGTCAAGTCGCAATAACGACCTTCCCATCACATACGCACCATTGGAGCGCTAAAGGAAACATCGGTGAAGCAGGAGGCTCAACATGGGCCCGCGAAGGTGCGGATAAGCGATTAACAGCCCCACTCGGGACGCGGTTATGGCTATCGCAAAGCTGCTGATCAATCACGCCAAAGTTGCGCTAATTGCTGGCAACAGGTCGAACTTTCAATTCGCTACAGGTATCTGGGGCGGCTGGCAACGGTGGAACGAAGGGTGATTCGTGGGAGTAGAGCCAAAAAGATCGTCATTTTTCTCTTCTCATGATGGGTTTTCTCCACCAACATCTAAAAACAAGACCATCAACTAAGAAACCATTGAGTACAACACAATTAATTGAATAATTCCATATCATGAACAGGTTAAGTCCCTCATATACTTTACTGAGACATTCAAATGGATCATTCACGTATATGCATGAAGTAATATCGATTTAAGTAAGGCCTTCGACTCGGTAAATAGGAGAGCGCTTGGAGTACCCGAAAAATTCTTGGCAATGTGTAAAAGCCTCCATACCAATAACACCGCTAGAATACAGCATAATGGCTCTACAACCGACCATTTCTTAACCAACTCTAAAATAAAACAAGGCTGCGTGTTAGGGCCTTTACTTTACAATATTTTCGCCATCTCTGTTTCGATAATTGTTAACATGAGTGCCTGTAAGAGTTGTTGGAATAAGATTCAGATTTGACGACCTCAATCTGAAGACCAAGACAGCTGTTTACAAAGCAGTGGTCCTCCCAACGCTCCTTTACGGAAGCAAAAGCTGGACTCCCTACAGGCGACATATCCAACAGCTCGAACAAACGCAACAACTTCATCTAAGACAAATTATGCACATCAGATGGTTCCACAAAGTTTCAAATGCAGAAGTCTTGCAGCGCGCGAGTTGTATAATAATTGAGGCTTAAGTAACAAGGGCCCGACTCAGATGGAGCGGCCACATTCTGAGAATGCAAGACACAAGACTCCCCAAAATAGCTCTGTATGGCGAATTTACAGAGGGAGCTCGGAAACCATGAGGCCAGTATAAGCGGTTTAAGGATATACTGCATCAATCCCTAAAATCAGTTAATGCCAATCATAACTGGGAACAACTAGCGTTTGACAGATAACAGTGGAGGTCTTTGGTCCACAGTTATAATAGAGACTCGAAAAGAATACAGCGGCTGTCAGATCTAGTTGGTGACCATCCATTTTGGAAGGATCTGTAGGTCACGGTTGGGTCTGTTCAGTCACAGGAGGGCACACAGTCGCAAGTAGCCCTAAGAAATTATAAGTTTGATCGCACTGATAGTTTCGTTTTTCATTCTTTTTGTAGATTTATCCTCGGTAACGGGATACAGCAATGAATGAACATGTAATAATATACAAGGTGTTGCTAAAGTGGAGGTACAATCGATGAGGGGAGATTTCTCAAGTAGTTTGAAGAAAACACGTTTAGTTTTCGATATACAGGGTGTTAATGTTTGAGTTTATGGATTGGTATCAAAACAAGTTGTGAAAACATATTCATTATTAGAAAAACCGAGTCTGCACCGGTCTGTAGGGACTTACCCTTTTCTTACTAATTTTATTTATCGAAGAAGCACTCAGAATCGACAATTTATAAGTCTGTTTGAAGTGATTTTCGATATTATTTGTTATAGACCTGGGTATTCATCTATATTTTTTTTTCAGCTACTGGAGTTCCCGTCTGCCAATTCCTCGACTTCTTTCTCCTTCTCCATGTCCTCGACGCAGGATATGGAGGGTCCGGGAGGGAGTTTCGAGTGCATCACACAGAACGGCCCCCCGCGCGGCCCCCTGGAGCTGCTCAATTCCATCCCCAACAAAATACGCATCCACGCCAACGACGACATTTACGCAGCTACAAAACAACGGATGACTGTGGCCGAGGAAACACACAAGAATAAATGGTGAGTGAAAATGCTCCAACACGATATCTAATCTTTACAAAACTGTAAAAAAAAAGAAAACTACCATTATTCAAAGTTTTAACAGAAATACTATTTCATCTAGAAATAGTATATATAACCATGGTTTCGTTCTCATTTGACATCGTCTGAGCAACACAACTCATACCTCGACAACAATTTAACGAACTCATTCGATGTCAGTAGTCGGTATGGTCATCTGTCAAAAACCAGCACAGATTCAATTCACTTTCCTAATAAATAACTGTAAATCTCAGAGAAATTGCTCTCGAATTAATATTTTAACCAGTCTAAGGGCCTTAGCAACACATTTGAAACACAGATGGCGCTCTCATCATTTTAGTCGCTTCGTTTTCCATCTTTCTAGTCTGTAATCTTTGCATGACATGAATGATCTGCAAGAAGACGAGATCCAGTTGTGATTGTTAGTTTTATTTTTTTTTAATGATGTTTATGTTTTATTTGTTCTTAATTAGGAATGAGTAGGTCTGCGCATTTTGTTTCAATGGCTGTTAGAATGGCTCTGATCCAAACCTCTACCAAAAATTTCCTGCGATGAAATATTTTATTGAATATAAATCTACTATTTCTCTGAAAAAAATGTATTCGTGTATAGTAAACTAATGAACTCTTCCTCCATATCTCTGTCGCTAAGAGAATATAAAACTTTTTATTACTCCATTCGATGCAATAATAACAATAATCAATATCGACCATTTAATGTATCAGTAGTTTATTTTATTACAAGTTTCAAATGAATTTATGACATCTCCAACAAGACTGCAGCAATGTACCTACGTTATTATTACTCGTATATTTAGTGTTGCCACCAGATAAGATGAAATTCATAAATCATTACTTTTTTCCGTAGTCTCGCTGATTATGTTCGGTCCGATGGTCCTCCAATAATAAATAACCTGTTCTGGTCTAATGGTGGGTTTCGAAACGTTGAATTTCCCCTGGGTTTCATCAACAACCTTTAAATCCGACATTATAATTGTAACCTTGATATTTCAGTCGATATGAAATGAATCGAACGATTTCGATATATGCTGTACGACTGATCTGATGTTACGTTATTTTCTCTCTGCGGCTCTTTTGAAAATCGGTGGGGACTGCTAAAATAAACATACAATTTTGTCATCGTCACTAAAGGTTGCTCGAAATATGAAAAATAAAATAATGAGGTTCTATTTAAAAATCGGAATACAGTGAATAAAAAAACTTTTTATATTATACATATGCAAAACAATGCTTGATATGTGCACCAAAACCAGGCCCGGATCTAGGGGGGGGCAAGCGGGGCGCTTGCCCCGGGCGCCAGCTTAAGGGGGCGCCAAAATCAACCAGAGGTTAAAATGTTTTTACTTTTGGTTTCCCGGTGCTAAATGGAAAACTGTAGAATGGAAACATGATAAACCATCACTATGCCTAAAATCTTTAAAATCAATGAGGCTCAACTAACTGCATATTATTCAGACATCTACGAATGACCGCCACACTTGGGTGAAATAGGTTGAAAGATCTGATAAGTATGTTTACACTGCGTCGCAAGCAGTAATTTCTTTGCCTGGGGAATTACCGACTCATCGCCTTCTCATCTGGAACTAAGGGCCAAAATTTACGATTTTCTATAGACCATAACTTAAAAACTAATCCTTTCAGCATAATTCTGTTTGCATATTCGTAAATTCTATGCCTTAGTTAAAACACCAATTTTGGTGGAAATCGGTAAGATCGAAATTTTTTCAAATTTTTCATAGATGAACCGAGTTTTTCACCATAATTTGAGCCCCCCTTTAACTTTGTTACAAAGAGAGGTACAAAAAAATGTTTTATACAAATGTTTCACGAAATTGAGTTTTTCAAAATGTTTTCACAAAATGAAATGTATACAGAGTGGGCGATTTTCTGAAGAATATTTTTGGTCTCCAATCAGAACCGAATTCATTCTGTACACTAATTCGAGGGCGTAGAACACGAACATGCAAACAGATATTTTAAAAAAAAATTATTTTTCAAGTTATGGTCGATGGAAAATCGGAAATTTAGGACCTTTGGAAAAATTCATAAAATCTGAACCGTTCTAGATAGATGAATGAAGTGTGGTTTTTTATATTTGCAAAGAACCAATTCATCACCAAAAAAACAGCATATGACTAGTGCCTTTTTTCTAGCTGCTACAGCTCCTCAAAGTTGACCAATATTTCCGAAATTTTGCACTAAAAGTAATTTATTCCTCAAAATACTGATCCTCCAAAAATCTAATTGCATATTCGTGATCTACCTTGAATTAATATGTGAAATGATCCGGGTCGATATATGTAGCTAAAAAAATAAATTTTTGTTCCGAATAATTTCGTTCATGAAGCGCGGGTAAAAACGATAGACGAGGGCGGGTTGCAAACGACATTCTTGTAAATACAAACTTTTTTATTTTTTTTATTTATGCAATTTTTGGGAGTATTTTGGGAAAAGATTAACTTTTAATGGAACAATGAGAAAAAATATCTTTTGATGGAACAATGGGAAAAAAATATGAGTGATTTTTTTTCCCAAAGTACTCATCTTAGGAAAAATCTAATTGCATATTCGTAATCTATACGACCTCGAACTAGTGAAAAAAAATAACTCGGGTTGAAAGCGATGACGAATATGCAATTAGATTTTTCCTACGAACCTTAGAAGGGGGGGGGGGGGGGGCGCCATCATGAATTTTTGCCCCGGTTAGAAAAAATCGTAGATCCGGGCCTGACCAAAACTGTTGAAATATGTAGCAATGAATAATAATTAGTAAAATGAAATTAACGCTCAAATCCATCTTTATAAATAAAAATGGAGCGCTGTTTTGTATTGTCATGGCTTGACGTATAAACGGCCGAACCGATTTTATCCATTTTTCTTTGAAACCTTCCTCACACCATGTAGAAAGTTTTAACGGAAGACAAATTCGAAAAAGTTGCCTGGGAAAACCAAGAAAACTGAACGAAATTTAAATTAAGCGCGCAAGTGTATGTTGGGTAGTCTACCTTCCCCGGGAAGTGATTGACACTTGCGGGCGGTTGACAGTTGAGATATGAACTCAACTGAATGAGTAGCACGATCTTAATATTCTTCTCAAAGTTCAGCAATTTTGTTATGAGTTAGTTGATTGTGTGTCTAAGAACGGGTTTCACAAAAAATTATGTCTCTTTTTACTTCCAATTACTGAATACGAGTATTCCATCGCTATGACAGGACTGCTAGGTCAGCCAGTAAAGTAAAAAAATTTCGAAGATCCCCAATCTTTGGAATTCGTCCACAATAAGTTTGTTCATTTAAAATCAGCCCACAATGAGTTTATTTATCGATAGTAAATTAACAATTATTCACTCTGTACGTACTGCCCTCTCAGAAAATTCACGTTTTTGATATATTGATCGAAAATTAAAGGTCGAAATCTGTCTATTTCGATCGTTATCCATAGTACAAATCAGTTTTTGAGTATTGCGTCTGTGTTATCTTCAATTTCCTAATTAGGATAATGAAAAACTCAAGCCCCTAAAATTAAGTGATGAATGAATGATTTCAGATCATGATTCATCTCACTTACCATTTCTGTTTGCTCAGTTCTGTAAAGCGTTCGATTATAATTAGTTTCATTAAAATATTTCGAATCGAATGGGATGAATGAACTTTCTATCTGCTGAATAACTTTTTTTTGTTTGGCAACAGTGGGTAAACAATAAAAATTGCAAAAAAAAATTAGTCAATTCACCTTTCATTCGGTAAATATTGTCGATAAAAATAATTAAGGAAAGATAAAATTCAAGAAAACAACACAGAAAACATATTTCTGTTTTTGACTGGAAGGCCAGGAGATCCTCCTTTACGTTTACCTTGAAAAAAAAAATTAAATGAATTCTCCACTCACTCTGTGCTGAAGAAATTAGTATACCGATAAATTTGTGTCATCGAGGTATGACTAAGACAGTTTAATATTTATGTTAATCAATAAGAATGCTAAAAGCTTAGTACATACGACATACAGGTCATATGACTTCTTTAATTAGATTCTAACCGGAAGATTCCTCCGTATTTGTTCAAGTGTGAAATCGGCATTAATCATTTATCTCAAACAGCCTTTTTTCTTATCGTTCAAGCGCCTTTCGCCCTGAGAAAACACAGTTTCGTTTGGTGGTATCGTAAATAGTATTAGGTTACCGGTAACAAGTATATTGTCGGATTTACTTTTACGAGTACAGCTATGGTTCTTTAATTAAGCGTATCCAGAAGCCGTGAATGTGTCAATATGCAGGGTAAACAAGAAAAGTAATTAGTTCGAATCCGACAGCACCGAATGTTTGTCGAAGATTGATACTTCGTGGTAGAAGCGATTAGCACTGTTTCCCTCCCAGTTTTCCCGGTATGCTGAAGCTTCACTTGGAAATCGGTGGATAAATTGAGGTGTCTGAGAAGCTTTTGATGCCCATAACAGATAGACCCAGATAAATACAACAGATAGAGAGGCATACACTCCATAATAATTGCTGTACATAGCACATGGAGAGACATCAGTTTATGTATCTCACAAACACAAAATATGGTCCTCATGACACAATGGGGAATTCTCCTCAATTTGGGTTATCACTGCATATTCAAGTTTAAACTGAATGATTATTAGTTTCATTCATGATTTTTTCAAATTCAATGCGGAAACTATTCAAAATCAAGCTTCAAATATGGGGTTTTAAAATTTAAATCGCTTTGTGCGGAGTTTACGATTTGGCAACAGCGCATACAAAACAATGAAAAGACCAATGTCCGATCAGCTTGTTCATAAAATAACAGCTGTTATTAGTACGCAGGCGCGTACTTACTGGCGAGCTTCAACTGCAACCGGCCATAAAAATCCCATAAAATTTTACGACCTTCCTCGTTCGTCGCAGACTTCATAGAAAGCATCTTTGTCGATCTCATCAAGATAATGCATTTGTTGTCCTTTATTATCAAGGCATATTTCAGTAGATGTTGCCAGCTTGAGCAATTCTCACAAAACGCTTCGAACTCTAAATACCCATTTTTATTTTTCATTTTTGAGTGCTTAAAATAATTTTTTTGGGAAATGGTTGAAATGGTTATTTCAAAATGTGACGTCTCAAAGATATTTCATAAAAAATACATCATTTTCGTCAGAAGGAGTATTCCGTATTATGGGCTATTGCAACTCATCTAGCGTTGCGTAGTATTCATTGTGGATTAACTGTCTCTAGTTTAACATGCGTTATGAAGCCTTTCAACTTGAACAATTAGTGTGTTGATTAAACGAAGGCTCAACCCAGGCTGATACAGCCTGGAATCGTTATCGTAGTAGTGCTGCATATACTGATGGGGGTGGAAAAGTAAGAACTACACCTGTCGAACAAGATCGGCTGATACGTTCAACTGCACGACCTAATTGATTGCTCATTCCGCTCAATGTAACAAAATTCTCCTTTTCATATTTTCTTCATAATCGCTACAAGTTTTCAACTTGTGTCCTATAACTTACAATAAAAACTCAAAATCATTTCAGAGAACTACTATTAAAAGAATACACCGAAATAAATAATTCTTCTTTCCTAACGTTACTCTCCCAATTATTTAAATACGTAATGTAATAATGAATGGAAGAAAGCAAATGAAGGTGTGTTGAGAATACTATCTAAAAAAGAATACATATGTATTCAACTGACTCTGCTAATTATATCGATAATTGATGTGAAAATTCACATGGAGTGTCGGGATATTTATGGTATAATAATATTCTACCTTTCTTACACTATAGTAATTTGTATCAACACTCAGTTCGTGAGTTTCATTCTCATTTAAAAAACTGATATATTATGGAAACGAAATACTTTCAATTATTCATCAATAATCACTAATTAAAGAAATTATAAATAATATACAGAGTGTTCCTTGAAATTGCACAATTGCAGGAGTTCTTGTTTGAAAACATTAGTATTACGTGAAGAAACATCTCTTATAAAAATATTGGCTATAAAAGATTTTGAAAAAACATGTGTGAGGGCTATAAAGAGCAGCATCTTAAAATTGGAAGACAGTGATCCAAAATGTGAATAGATCTCTAAATGTTCTCAGCTTAAAGTAAAAATATTAGGCTTGTTCGTAGAGTGGTTCACAACGTTTGTGTAAAACTGTACAGAGCAAGCGCAGGTAGATTTTCCCTTACCCAAAATAGAATTGCGCTTGCTCTGTACAGCCCACAAGCGTTGTGAACCACCCTACCAACAAACCTATTTATAATTTGCAAATTTGGACCGCTTCTATAAAGAATTTATACTTACCAGAAAGTTTTCATCTTATGTTTTTTTTTATCAGTACCTAGATTATACAGAATTGATTTCGGGTAAATTTGTTATCTTTGATTAGCTCATTTGGTAAGGGCTTCAAATGTCGAATGTAAACAAATTCAAATGTTTATTGGATATTGCGTGTTGATTCCAGATAGGAAAACAAGAGTCGAAACAAAACACAGGTCAAAACAATCTCTACTTAACCTCGACCAACCTGTCTGTCTAACAAACATTTTATTCAAATTCCGATATTCACGTAATGTTTGTAATCTTGAAAAAGACTGTTTTTATCTCATTAATTAGTTTTCATCGATCTGTGGCAAAGTTCAATTCAGATTGTAACGGTGCAAACTTTTATAGATAACCGGACCGAACAATAACAGAAAACTGTGTATTTACCCCTCTCGAACGTATATTGAGCTTGTTCAATCTAGATAAATTTGGAAGAATAAATTGAAACAATAATTGATTTGGTGATGTTCAGATAAATTGAGTCATGAAGAAATTGGTCGAGACAGGAATAGAAATGAAGTTAAGATAATTGATTAGTAGTCAATCAAAGACAAAAACAACAAGTTTAAACAGGTCTGTAACTTATATGCCCCGATATGAGCGTAAACGGAGCATTTCAGTTGTTATGAATGGGTATGCGAATCAATTGTAGTGTTAGAAGTTCAAGTGAAATTTATGTTAGGTGTCTTACTCTTGTTGTGTGTCCAATGGCAACCTTATCTTGCATAATAATCTAGAAATTATCTTGCTAGATCAACAAGCAGAAGGTTATCCCAGTATAAATTCCCCATGTGATGTTTTCCTCCATTGTTATGAAAATTCAGCTTTCTCAAAACAAGGAGGAATTCCACTGGGTCACAAAATTAAATTGTCCATCAATTTAATGGAAGGAACACTTATAAAGGAAGGAAGTTATCCATCATAGAAAAAATCAAAAGTTTACTGCAGCAACATTTATTCAATCACTAAATAATTACAATGTACTACTAATTCTATTATATGAAATATTTGTTTTGCATCTTACCAATAAACTGCACCTCTACCTTGGCCTTCTCGTTCTACACCGCACTTGTTACTGACTATTCCACAATTTTAGGTCCCCTTATATGGCCAACCAGGCTGCTCCCCACCTCTTAATGAGCCATAAGATAAGTGTTTCGTATAGAGTGGGAGAACTGTCTTATCGAATCGCCACATAGCTCAGTATCGATTCAGAGAAACTTGGAATTTTCCTAGATTACCCAGATTGTCGAGTTGCTTCTCATCCTGAAACATTGAAAATTTAATTGATACTTATAGATGGATTAGTTACTAAGAAACACTTTCACACATTAGGAAATTTTTAGAAATACATGTTGGTAAATATTTTTTCTGGGATCTGAGCAGCTTTGGAATAGTACAATACCTGGATGGGTGGTTATGAATGTAATAAGAATATTTTTCGATAGTTGACCTTAACCTCTGATGGACTGTCGAGTGCTCAAATTACTGTGAAAATCGTCGGTTAACTTTTTAAGACGAGCATCGGAAACTTTTTAATTTGAGTTGAATTATTGTCTGTTATTGCGATGGATAAAGTTGTATTACAATGATAAATAATGCTCCATATCAGAGTGTTATAAATGTTTTGGTGTTACAGCAATCTGTTCGTATTATTGTTTTGCCAATAATTACAACGGTATGTAGTTGCGAACACTCAACTTACTCCGATTACACTTGCTCAACTCAATGTAATGATTTGATTAAAATTGTCGCCGTAGAGTTTCCCCATTTTCGACGTTACAAGCAAATTCAAAGATTTATCGACCAATGGGAAATTTTTATTGCATGTTAACTTCAATCATGCACTGATGTTTTCGGAAATTGTCAAGAAAGATCACTTGGAACATCTTCAGAAAATATCGATTCATATCATTCGTAATTACTTGATAAACTGTTATAAGCTTCTGTGGGTGAAATCCACAAAAATTTTGGACAAAATTTGTTTTTTCTGTACGGTTCTGCATTATGAAAAAAGAAAGGTGGGCCTAAAATTGAGCCCTGCGGTACCCCTCAGTTAATATGAAAGCAGTTTTGTTCGGCTAGCTTTCTTTTCGTTCATAGACTACCATCCTAACTCCTCGAAAAAAAGCGAGAAGAAAATTCATATTTTTAAAATTATATCACATAAAGGGTCAGGTAGGGGTCCATACCTGATAAAAAGGTAATCGTCTCATGATCTTGAGATTTTATAATATCTGAGGTGCTTTCAATTCGTCATCAAGTAACTTATTGGAAATTTGAAGGTTGATATTCTGTGCTTGACCATAAAGCTTAGCTACTATATTAACATTTTTGTCATAAAAGTGTAAAACCAATAATTACGATGGCGGTTAATGTTATTGAGATGTTTGCATATTTTTACTCATCGAATAATGTGGTGGTACGAGCTAAACGACACCTTTAAACACAGAACAATAACTTTCAAAATTCCACAGCCTAGTTGATGACGAATTTTTCGAAACGCACGTTGTGATGTCGTGCTCAACGAATGGGATCGCGTTAAATGTACTATTGTTTGACGTATGATCAATTCCAAAATTCCTACGTGGTACGGGCCTCTCTCCTACGTCAACTCTCCGTGTTATCGATATTTTAATAATAAACAATGTAGCTTGATGCCAAAACCGAAGCAAAATTGCCAATGTCCCCTGCGTGCTCATGCACGTGGGATTCCGTAACAGTGATTCGATTTAGTGGAACGCAGCCTCCTTAGACTCTGCCTTATTGGTTTCGAGGGCACGGCGGTGGGAGGCCATAATAGGCTATTCTGAAGATATCGAGTCGATGGTCCGCTTAAATGAGGTTACCGCGAAAGTGGTTCTATGATCTACCAGAGAATCTGATTAGGTTGCGGTCCGGAATATCTTCTTTGATTCGTCTGCCTCGGCCTCTGAGATTGTGAATTGAATAGGGTGTCCATCATCATTAATAATTCCATTGATTCTCTATTCGCATAGCTTGCCGGATGTATTCTATATTCTATGGAACACTCGACTGAAAGATGGGATGATAAGCTTTCGATCTAGCTATGGGGAATGATCTACAAAAAGCGATGTTTTATATATTATCTTCACTTTATTCCATTGGTCGACGTTTAGAACCTGGATAGAGTATTCGTTAGAACTCTTAAAATAGATTCAACAAAGAAACTTATAGGAATACAAAGTATTTCATCGCATAACAAAATCAGATTAATAAGAAGACCAACTACAAGGACGTTATTAATCATATTTTCCTTTTCAGCACGCGGGAAATAAAGCCCAATCAGACAGACATAGGAAGGAAGGTGAAGGTGAAGCAGACGCAGAACAACGGTCGCAGTTCCATTCCTCAGATCCCTCCTCGCATCAGCAACGGCAGCATCGTCAACGAAAGACCAGCCCAGTCACATCCCTCCATGCGGGAGAGTCTAATGAAGTCGTCTTCTTACCAGACCCCCAATCCACCCGCCTCCAAGCCGCCCAATTCGAACGGTATGCCCTCCAGCAACGGTATGCAGCAACAGCACCATCTATCGTCCAACGGCCTCGGCAGTAACCACGTGAGCAGTACCAAACCGCCGCAGAACAAACCGACTCAGCCGGATATACTGAAAAGGCCCCTTAAGTAGGTTGAAACTATCAGCCTACGTTCACACTGTAGGCTAAGGCAATAGGTGGCTTGAATTGATTCAATTAGAACAGCGCCAGCTATCTGCAGAATGCTAAGTAGGCTTCACGTTCGATGGTTAGGGTTTTCAGGGTCTAGTTTGGTTAGGTAAATAAATAGTCCTTCGTTCGCACCAAAAAAAAAAAATACCATAGAATTTGAAGTTACTTAGTTGAATACCTGCAGTGTGTATGTAGGCTTTTCATATGAGATAAATTAGGCATGGTAAGGGATTATCCATTTTGATTTGGAAAACTACTCGTTTTTTGTATGGTCTATTCATTCTAGCAGTGACATGACAAGGTTTCGAATTGTGGTATTTCTATTAATAAATGTATAGGATGATTTGACTTGTACATATATTTCACAAGCTTCTAATGCTGAAAGGGGTGAATAATTTTCATGTAACATTCCTTACTATCCGTGCACGAAAGAGCATACCCACCTCCTTCACCCCCTTTTTGTTTATAGGTTAGTAAGGGAGCACACTCCATTGCTAAATTAACATCTGTGATTCTCACAACTACCCCATCTAGAGCCCGCCCTTCAACTCCAATGAACTACAGCATTTGAGGCTAAGTCATAATTCCTCCTTTAATTTTCTCGCCCAAGACATTCTTTACGTTGGCTTGCAATGGTGCGGCATTCTGTAGCCAGGGGAACAGGAGTTTCCTCGTCTTTTCAGTCTACAGGGAAAGATACAGATTCTAATCTGCAATCGTCCGTTTCTGATAAGCTCATTCTCATAATATGCGATAATGTCCTGTGAGCAAGCCAGTGGGGGGACGCAGAAATCTTCCTTAGATACAAATGCTTCTTAGATCTTATAGTTTCCAAATC
The DNA here is from genome assembly GCF_907165205.1 of Coccinella septempunctata. Lineage (NCBI taxonomy): Eukaryota > Metazoa > Arthropoda > Insecta > Coleoptera > Coccinellidae > Coccinella > Coccinella septempunctata. The sequence goes on from NC_058196.1 coordinate 24,536,189, forward strand.
CTGAAGGAAATTTTTGGAATGATCCATACCTAGAGGATTCCTTCCCTAGATATTCTAAGGATAGCCTCATGATCTACCCAATCAATCACCAGATGTAGAGGAGTGAGATCTGTGATGGCCTCAAGTGCTCTATTTCGGCACGGTCTGATAGTCCCAGTGATGGAACAGGCAAACCTTCTTGAGTATTTTTAACGTGCTTATCTGCCCTGCTTTAGCAAACCAGACTACTGCATTATGGGTAATTATTGGTCTCATTATCATAACGTACATCCATCGCTGTATTTTTGGGTTACAGAACTAAGTCTTAAGGATAGACTTCTTCTGGCCCTTAAAGCCCTTATTGCAATACTAGCATTGGTTTTAGCATGCTTATTCCACAGAAGCTTACTGTACAGGCTTATTCCAAGATATTTGAATTCGGACCATTTTTCGATACTCCGTTAAACGAGATGGATGTCAAAGATGGAAGTTTTCTTTTTCGAGTAAATGGAATTACTCTGGTCTTTGTTGGATTAATGTTTAGCACCACTGTTCGATAATTCTGAAGCCTTTCTGTAACAAATCACCACCCGAATTAACCTCGTACTATTACTCCCCCTTATACGCAATTGAAACAAACAAAAAAGTTATCCCATTATTATTTTCTAATTAGTTAAAATTTTTCCAGAGAACGACTGATTCATCTGCTCGCATTGAGGCCGTACAAGAAAGTGGAACTGTTCGAACGTCTCACTAGAGGTTTGTATGAGTAATAGACGTAGTGGAATTTTTCTTTATCGTATGATTATTCTTTCAGAGGGACTTCGTGAGAGAGGCAGCATGAGTTCTGTATTGAAGCAAGTATCTTTCATGAAAGACAACGCATATCACTTGAACAGAGCATGCTGGCACGACGTAAGAGATAACTGGCCGTTCTACACCGAATCCGAAAAGCAAATCTTGAAGAGGTAGGCATATGAGAAGGAATTATGATTCTCTTTCATTGATCTTTATATTTGTTACATAATAATAATAACAATAACTTTTATAGTTATATTGATACTATGGGACTATTTTACATTGAAATTTCTGTCTTCCTTTCAGGCGCAAACCCCAGAACCTCACCCCACCAGGCAGCAGCGACAGCGCAAGTTCAGGCAGCGGACAGTCGCCCACCAGCACTCACCCGGGCTCGCCACCTTTACCCGTTCCCGTACCGGCATCTACCAAACGGCCGGGCTATTACGACGGCGCGGACGGTTTTCCCACGAAACGTCAACGCGTGTCCCATTATAAAAAACCCGCCGAACCATCGGTAAACCCGCCGCCGGCCGAGAACAAGAGCCAACGCAGGCCCATAACCGATTCTAGGGATTCCAGCAACATGAACCCCCGTAGCAGGGAATCGCCATCTACCACCACCGCGACACCGTCAATCGTCAATCACGGACTGACCAACGGCCATCACATGACCAACGGCCACCACATGACCAACGGTTACGCGAACGGCACGGCGCGCGAGAAACGCAGCGCACTGAGCGAAGACGAGGACGAAGAGGTCGCGTCCAACAGGAAACGTCACTGCGACAGCTACAACAGGGTCGGCTTCGACCCCGCGCGACACGACACGGTCGAACGTAGCCCGTACGAAAACGGTTTCGAGGAAAAGCGCGAGATCGTGGACTACAGCGCGGTCGACGACGTCGCTAAAGAGGCGGCTTATCAGAACGGAGAGGCGTTCGGGACCGAACGATGGGCACCGGAAGCGAAGAGGGAGTCCGGCAAGTACGACAGGAATGTGACGTCTTCGTCGGGAGCGGAAAGGGTCAGTCCGGACAGTCAGACTGAACCTTCACCGGCTCCGGAGACTCCCGCGGAAGAGGATCATGTTCCGAAAACGACACCCGACTATCTTACGTAAGTCCATTTAATGCCAGTAGGAAATTTTTTTTAGTTAGCGGGGTTTGAAACAGTGTAACACACAGTATGGAAAATAATCTTAGAAATATGGGATTAAGAATGTTTAAAAAGAGATGGCCAACGCGCCAGTCGATTAGAACAAGTTAAAACATCCCGTTCCTACGGGATTGCGTTCGGTGACAGCGGTGGGATGCGAAAAAATTCCGAAAATTATGAAATGGTGCGACTTGTCTTTTCGATTGTCTCAATATAATGGAAGTAATTTCCAACTTAACGGATCAACTCTCTTCTCGAAAACCGTTCCGAAATACTGAAGAAAACGGGATTGCGTTCGGTGACAGCGGTGGGATGCGAAAAATTTCCGAAAATTATGAAATGGTGCGGCAGATCTCTTCGGTTGTCTAAATAATATGGAAGTAAATTCCAACTTAACGGATCAACTCTCTTCTCTAAAACCGTTCCGAAATACTGAAGAAATCAGAATGAAACACGCATTTCTATCGAAATTCCTGACAGATATTGATCATCTATGATCAGAGGGTTTTGGGTGATAGCGTTTTCTATTGATAAGAATAGTGCATTGTTAGTGCATATTTTGATGTAACTACATTCATTCTAAAAGATTTAAAGCTAGTTCTACCAGAGGAATTCGCTGTAAATAGAAAATTTTATTAAAATAAAACTGGTGCGCATTAAGTGCATATTATATAGTAAAAACAGAACAATAATTTCAAGATTTCCTAAATTAATATCTGATGTTCTGTAATCCAGTGCAGCCGAAGTTTTACCAATAGGAATATTCTCTGTTTTTAGACATTTCAGTTTTAATAATATCAGCTAACCTTGAGAGAACTGTTGAGGGGCACCAAGTGTTGGTTAGGTTCATGTTATTGTAATTTCGAGTGGTTTTTTTAATTCCTCTTCAATTTTCTGACAAATCTCCTGGCCTACTACAATAATATCGATATTATCTATGATAATTTGGACTAGTCGACTGGCTAAAAACCGCGATCTTTCTTATGCGTCAATCCTATGTTTCCAATACTATTTTCCAAACCGGTATACAGGGCGTTAGCTGGAGGTGCGATATAAATGAAGGAGAAGATTCCTTTTCGGAAAACATCAATATTTCGTGAGTAAACATACGATCAGATATGCACCCCTTTGAGATATAGGGTGTCAAAAATTCAGAGATGTGTAACACTGCGTAATGTCGCGTATTTGCGCCAAATCTATTCACTCACTGCGCTTAATGTACCAACTCACTTTTTATGTAGCGCAGTAGCACACGAGCTGGCTATCGAAGTTGATCGACTACTTCTATGGCGCATAGCTGTTTGTCTAAAAATTGCACCGTAGGCGTTTTTTTTAGTCTCAGCTTTTCCTTTGTTTTTGCCACTTACACTTACTTTATTGCTTTACTGTCCCCATTTTCTTTTCCCTTTTTTTCGTCCTTGTTGAGTAGGAACACAATTACGAATCTCCAGTTTTTGACGCAATGTTGGAATTCAGGGGGCTGTTCGTGATTCTCGATATTTTATTATTTTCTACTCGCAATGCTTTCAGATTTGTAGCAGTAATAACCGCATTATTCTTTCTTACAGAGAATATACAACAATTACTAATTATGATCAAAGAAAACGATACAAAGACGATTTCAATGAATATTATAACGAGTATAAGGAACTCCATGAAACTGTCGATAGGGTGTCTAGGAGATTTTTAGAATTAGAAGAAAGGCTGAAACAGGAAAACGCAAAAAGCCCAAAGTACAGAGTGAGTAAAAACATTTAAAGGTGTTTTCACGAAGAAACAATTTTATTTACCTTTTTTCTCATCGATGGTGATTGTGATATTCATTTACCTATTTCAGGATTTGAAGAAACAAATTATGAAGGAATATAAAGAAATCAAAAAGAATCCGGATCATCAAAAGGCTAAAGCGCGATTCCAATATTTACACGAAAAGTTGTCCCATATTAAAAATTTGGTAAAGGTGTATGATGATTCGATAACGAATCAACAGCAGTATACTAATCACCGGTACTGACCCTGGATGGAATACTTATTGGCTCTGCTATCTACCACTCGCTACCAAGGACATTCTCTCTATCCCATAACATCACCACTTACCGTACAATTATCTTTATGTTACTATAAGTATCATAACTACCGAAAGAAAAGACAAAGATTTTAATGAATCTTCAAAAGTGATTGAAGTGCCCTGTCTCTGATTTGTACAATGGACCAAAGTGTTTTTTGTTATAGATGTAATTTATTTTTGAAAATTGATTTCTTTTTTTACCGTTGAGTTATCACACGGCACCGTCTAGCAAGTATCGAACTTTGGGTACTCACAAAAAATGATGGAAACTCTCTCCTCTCAGAACAGGAAGAAGTCACAGTTTGGATTGATGGTGATTAAGTTCATTGTTACTATACAACTTGGCTTGTAACATACCACATCTGTAGACAAAAAGTAAGTGCTTTTTTTAATTTTTCATTTTAATCATCACCATTTGCTTTATTTCATAAAACATTTCGGCAACGAATGAAAATACACAGTAACAAAAGTATCACTCCAAAATCTACCTAACGAAAAAAGTACAGTTGCATTCATTATTGGTGAAAATTAGAGGAATTCTAATTGCGTATTTATTTCAGATTTCCTTATAGTTTTTTGCTCAAATCTATATCCGCAAAAGGAACACAACACAATTTTCCAAATATTGCAGCGATTCAGATACAAGGAATTACATATGGAAGTGTACAACATATCCGCGGTACTTGAAAATCCATTATGAATGGGTTCTTAGATCATTAAAGCAATTGAAACATATGTTTTGCCATATCGTTAAGTAATCGTTTTGTATCAGTTGTTCCAAATACATATCCTTTTCGAAGAAGGAATCTCAATATCAAAATGGTTTTTAGAATTTCTTGAACCCGAAAGATAAAATGTTTGTTCTGTTACAGTTATGAAAGCCAATGAAATGTTGAATTGCAAAGAACAAAGGACTTAAAGACTGTAAAAAAGTTTCCAATTTCTTAGCGTAATATTATCACCTCTACATTTCTTCCTGAATATCGTCTCTCCCTTTTATCTAGAACACATTCCATTTTTTGTGACCTAAGTATTCGAGCTTCCAAGTTCTTTATATGCGGTTAAATGGAAATTTAATGGAATGATTGGCTGTAAATAGAGTTTATTTAAGAAATGCATTTATTATTTTCAATAATTATGTTACAATTATATTATATTTTTATAATTCCAAATTTTAATAATTTCTAAAAACCCGAAAACCAATAAATAACTTCAGTTTTTTATTGGCTTTGTATTTTATTCCATTCTAGCTTGGGATTGAAAAACCTACCCTATGATTTTATAATTTGATTGTTATAGCATTATGGATTTACTAAATGCATTTATTTTACTTGTAAATTTGAGTGCAAGGGTATCTATTTATTGATTTGAATTGAAGAAATTCAACATTTCAGAGGTATATTAAATTTTGATTTCAATTGTTTCCATTGTTATAACTTCTGTTATATATTTTATACATGTTTTCAGTAAGAAGTGTTATTGCAAATTTTGAATCAGCCATTTTAGACAGTTACCAAGTTACTCTTTATAGTTTTTTCGATATCTGCTATCCTGAAGTTTGAATGTTGGTGTGCCAAAAAAAATTGAATCGTTAGCGAATTTGGGTGCGAACAACTTCAGGGAATTCACTTGGAGAATTCGTATCTTGAATACTTGCCGAATATCTCAGCTGTTCCGGAGCTGAACATAACAGTATGGCATACTTTCAAAGTTTGCTATTCTTCATGATCTTGTTGTCTTATTATTCTTCCGTGATTTGCATTCGCTCGTTCTCTATTGCCAAGTTTTTTCGAATGCAGACCATGAATTGCGATGCCAATAAGAAAGTTATTTATTTGTATAAATTTGTCTAGTTCAATTTTTGTAATTTAGATTGTAGTTTACTTTCTGAATTTTTGCTGTTAACATTCTTGGAGTCAAACTTGAATCAACTAAATACACCAAACGGAGGAAGAACCATACTAAAATATTTTTGGTATTTGAGTACACTATTATCTCTCCTAACTTGGGTTGAAAAATTGTATATAAAATATTTATTTGCCTCTGCAGATATTTGCCTGCATTTTTAATCGAAAATCAACGTAATTTCAATTTTTTTTTTGTTATACATAATTATAGATGTGGAATTTGCTCCATAGGCTCTCATGTTACATGAATACATATATAATTATGTGTAATAAATATCGTTTATTACACGTCCAGTAGTTGATAATAATATTTTGCGTAGTTTCGAGTTGAACATTTCAAATAAAAACTCTTGAAAGATTCACTTTATAGACTGATTCACTAAGAAAAACGATCAAACGTTGTTTAATGTAATTCTGACTTATTTTTTTATAGCATTGAATCCATGCTGAACCACAAATTTCTGAAATTTGAAATGAATTTGCTCAGAGTTGCCTAACAAATGAATTAGCCTTAAAATGTATATAATCACCATGTTGTTTAGAATTTTTTAGGCAGCCGTTAATCAGAATCTCTGCTTATTCTGTATAAAGTTATATTTATTAAGACAATCATATCTCAAACCATCCAAAACTAGATGTAGAATGACTATCGTTCTTCCTCCTCAAAACCAAATAACCAAGAACACAAAACGGATTGTTTGCTCTGCAAAAAATATTGTATCCAGACTTTTGGATTGAGTAAATGAATACTAAATTGCTGCAAATAGTACAATTCTTTTCCTCTGAAGTATCTATGAGAAGTTGTTTAACGTTCAGTTAAACCTATTAATTCTTATAAAGTCAAACAAATTTTCTTGATAGTTATTCAAAACATCACCATAAAAATGAAAATTATTATTTTCAATTTTTAGTACAATTCGCACACTGACCCTCGCACAAAGTTTGTTTCATCAATTTGAAAATGCTTCACTTTTTGCAACAATTTGTTGGGTTATGCTCAAACTTATTTAAATTTATGTTATGTCTGAGCGAACAATCGTTGTTGTTGGTAAGAAAATAGAACAATTATATCAGAACTGTGATGGTCACGCTCATTCCAATAAGATTGTTTTGTCCGGTAGCAGTGTCCCTTTTCTGCCAAACTGACTGTCCGACAGTCGCTATTTTTTGCGATGTGTGGTTGTGATTGTACATATGACCTCCGATGACGACCTGGCCTGACCTTGACTCATCAATGTTTATAAATATATGAAAATTATATAAATATAAATAAATATATATATACATACTTATACAGTACCATGTATCTATACTATTATTACACATGTTATATTGATTAGAATATGCTTAAATGTCTCTATTCTGTCTTCTTGCTTATGATTTTTGAAGAACAAGCAAATATGAAAATCAAAAAAAAATTAAAACTCGTAAAATAATTAAATGTCGTTAGTCCGGGGTTGTGTAATTCTTTACGTACTGAGTCAATATTTCAAAAGAAAATTCTCGATTTTGATATTTTACTCATTTTGACTGATTGCAGCAAATCATGTAATTCGATTCACAACTCGGTAATATCTTGGAAAACTTATCACTGATGCAAGTATTTTACATATCTAGGGTTATAATTAAAGGTGAACGATCTGCAAAGGGGAAACTGATCAATCTGAATCAATTCAAGGAATCTCTATGGTGTACATTGTTTTTAACAAATTTTCAAATGTACAGGGTGGGCAAATTTCGATGTTTTAGCACTACAGTTTTTAAACCAGAGGAGATAGACAAAATCTGATACCCCATTCTCGTTCTCTTTTTCTGAGAAACTAACAATAGTAGTAGTCATTTTTGGCCACTTTCTTTTGTTTTCGAGTTATAAGCAAAAAGTGGAAAAATGGCGATATCGAAATAAATTTATATCTCCGCTAATATTGATGATGGAGCTCTGAAATTGAAACATTATACAGGCACTTTTTTACGTAGAATCCAGTGGCGTGCTCGTCTTTTTAGCAGGATTTTTAATTACGAAGCTATGACCCAAAGTTATGTTTTTTTAAATGGGAACACTAGTTTTTTGTGCAATTTTTTGAAAGATTAATTTTTACTGATTTCAAAAATATATAACATCATATGGTTTGTATCAATATAAATAATAGAAAATGGTCAAAAACCTTTTTTCTCCATATTTCTATGGTTTCAACTTTTGATGAGCATAGAAAAATATAGCATCGTATGATTACCAGTGTCTCTTTCTATAAGTCCTTTCAGTATTATGAAAATTTATGAAATATATCTTGATTCAAATTTTGTGAAAATTGGTAAAAAGCATAGAAAGAATGACATTGCCGTAAGGAGACTTCTTTTGTTATAGGAAACTCTATTTTTCTGTGCTCGTCAAAAGTTGAAACCATAGAAATATTGAGAAAAAGTGTTTTTGACCGTTTTCTATTATTTATATTGATACAAACCATATGATGTTATATATTTTTGAAATCAGTAAAAATTGAGCTTTCAGAAAATTGCACAAAAAACTAGTGTTCCAATTTAAAAAAACATAACTTTGGGTCATAGCCCCGTAATTAAAAATCCTGCTAAAAAGGCGAGCACGCCACTGGATTCTACGTAAAAAAGTGCCTGTATAATGTTTCAATTTCAAAGCTCTATCATCAGTATTAGCGGAGATATAAATTTATTTCGATATCGCCATTTTTCCACTTTTTGCTTATAACTCGAAAACAAAAGAAAGTGGGCAAAAATGACTACTACTATTGTTAGTTTCTCAGAAAAAGAGAACGAGAATGGGGTATCAGATTTTGTCTATCTCCTCTGGTTTGAAAGCTGTAGTGCTAAAACATCGAAATTTGCCCACCCTGTACATTGTTTGATTATCAGGATCTCATGAAGTGTCCCCTATTAACTACATATCTGTTCATCGATCCAAGAATATCGAGTTGAATATCGAACCTTCAAAAGGCTCTGCTGCCCCTTTACCCCAAAATTACATAACGCATGGATTAATGTGATAAAATTCATAAAATGTGGTTGATTGGTTTTTATTTTTTAGTTCATTTGGAATTGAATTGTTTTGAAAATTCCGATGACTGTACGTAAACTAACAAGTTTCCACATGTTTCCAAATCTAGCGGTTCGGAGTCCTAAATGATTTGAATAAATCTAGTTGTCCATTTTGTTAGAATGCCAAATATATCAAATGTTGGGCTCGCGATCCGCTGGTTTGTACACATGTTTCCTTACCGAGTGCTTAATGTGCTCCATTTGTTACGAATCGAAGGACCAGCCGCTTTGTTGCCAAGTCATGATTTTTGTTAGCTCGTTATCTGTAAAAGATCGTGTTTGTATATTTATGGAGAAGCGATTTGTAAAAAAATCAGTTATTGTAAAGAACCTTGTGTACTGTATAGGATTCATATTGACTCCTATTTTTTTGAAACAAGTGGCATTGGTTTCTGTAACAAACGACATGTTGTATTGTAAATTTGAAATATGCAATATATTGAAAAGCATCCTGACTTTGTGTTTTTTTTACTATTTTGTTTTTTCGACAGTTGCTGGAAATGACTGAATTATACATCGATTTCAAGCGATGAACCTGGTCATCATCGGTAATTACCTACAATAACAAACTGCATTCAAAAGCTTTTCGTCATTGTTGGTTATAAAATCGTGACTTCATGAACTAACCCTTTAACGTCATCATTTTGGACCGAAAATAACCATACTCGAGAGCTGGGTTAAACTTCTGGTTATTGAAGAGAAGTTAGAAGTTGTGAAGGGACATAACCAAGGGCAAAACCAGCAATAACCGCGGTAATTACCGGTTATTCGCTTGAAATCGATACTCAATGATCTTCAGATCAATTGATTAAGTAAATGAATCAGGACATCATAAATTGAATATGTTTGGTCGAAATAATACAAGTATGGAAGTTAGAAGACAAATTTCGCCTCCCACATGAAGTTGAAAAAGTATAATGTTTATCAGAATACATTCATACATTGCTTTATCCCGTTACCCAGAATACATCTACAAAAAGACTCAAAAAGAAAACTATCGGCGCGATCAAACTTATAATTTCTTAGGGCTAATTGCGACTGTATGCCATCCTGTGACTGAAGAGACTCAACTGTGACCTACAGATCCTTCCACACTCCGGGCATCGATAGTCGCCAACCAGATCTGGCCGCCGCTGTATTCCACTCGAGTCTCCATTATAACTGTCCAGTTATGATTGGCATTAACTGATTTTAAGGATTGATACAGTATATCCTTAAACTGCTGGTTTCCGAGCTCCCTCTGTGAATTCGTCATACAGAGCTATTTTGGGGAGCCTTGTGTCTTGCATCCTCAGAATGTGGCCGCTCCATCTGAGTCGGGCACTCGTTACTCGAGTCTCAATTGTTATACAACTCGCGCGCTGCAAGACTTCTGCATTTGAAACTTTGTGGAACCATCTAATGTGCATTATTTGTCGTAGATGCCGTTGTTGGGTTTGTTCAAGCTGTTTAATATGTCGGCTGTAGGGCGTCCAGCTTTCGCTTCCGTGAAGAAGCGTTGGTAGGACCACTGCTTTATAATCAGCTTGGTCTTCACATTGAGGTCGTGACTTTGAAACACTCTGTCCCTTAGCTTCCAGAATGCCCGTAATGTCGAATTGATGCGGTTATGTATTTTCGTGTCCGGGTTAACCCTAGTATTTATGAAGCTTCAGACGATTAGCCACAATCTTCGAGAGAATTTTACCGGCCACACTAAGCAACGATATGCCCCTGCAATTGTTGCAATTTGACGTATCACCTTTGTTCTTATAGAGATTGATAACTTAAGCGTCTCTGAAGTCTGGCACATCTCCTTGTTCCCAGACCTTACGGAATAGTATTAGGAGACTACTGACAATGTCTTCATCCAGGGCTTTGAATATCACCTCTGGAACGCCGAACAAATATAACAAAGTCTGAAGATATCAAATTGGAGAACAACAATTCCGTAGAACTGTCGCTCAATAATGCGACCTAGTCATTCAATTTGAATTTCCGAGGTTACCGGTTGGCACCTGAAGGAGTACTGTGTACCTACTCCATTTCCATGCAGTCTGAAGAGTTCTGACAGAAGGCGCGTTTTTCTCCATTCATTATTATGCTTGTAGGTACTGCAAGACGCCACTATTTTGTATTCTCACCATGTTTTCCGAACGGCTTACTATGCTAATTCATTCCAGAAAGTGCTTAGTAATCGTGGATATTTAAAAAAAAATAAGAGTCTGGTCAACTCTTCATAGCTTATCCCTCAGGCCTGATTCACAAATGTCTCCTTATCAAATGGGACATCATTCGAACTGAAGCAGTCTGTAGATTTCATTGGTCAGTTTTGTAGTGTCGAATGCGAAATTTCTAATAGGCAGTTGAGATTCCTGTCCCTAAACGTCAAATCACAGATAGTTCTCAAACGAAGATACATATTGTACCTTTCAATAAAAGTAGCAATTACAATTCGTCAAAGTACGAGATCAGTATAGATGGTCGATTCGAAAAAGTATGAGTTAATTTTGTCAGAAATTGTTGTATCAATTCCAACCAAATCTTGAAATCACACAAAATTTTCAAAATCAGTAAGTATTGTGAATTTAAGTTCCAGTTCGATAGTTTCAGTACAAGTGGGGCTTCCGACGGTCTATTTATTCAATTCATGATTCATTTCCTCGAAAACTGTTGGATCAATTCGAATCAAATGCATTTAGATGCATATTTTGAATTTGAGTTCGATACTTTCAAAACAAGTTGAAATCCTTATGATCGATTCGAAAAAGGAATCTGTTGTACCTATTAATTCGAACTAAATATGAAAAAGATATAGCGACGACCTTCTCGTTTACAGTATTTTTCCTTGTGAATTGACCAGTGGAGATTCTCAAATAAGTTTTGAGGTACCTTATATAGGAAGGATATATAGGAAGGAAAAAAGATCTCTCTCAGGGGTGCATGGTAACAGGTAAAATGAAAAGTATTTACAGAGTATAAATGTTTGGAAACAATTCCTAGTTACATTATCCGAGTGATTCGTCGATCGAGATTAAACAAGTTCTCATGTCATTTCATATTCCAAAAATTTTTTAAATACATATAGCATCGTCCTCATCAATACTGGGCTGTTTTTCACATTGTAACCGTTGATTGAAGTACTCAGTCAACGATGAAACTGAGTCAAAATATATAAAGGTATTGATTGTAGTATATATATACTTTAATCAACGGTAAAGGTGATGAGGTAGATTTTTAATCGTTTAAATCTTGACTGGAGTTGGTCAATTAAGTCGTCTGTACATACATGCACAACCAATTTCTGGTAACGAGAATGAGAATATGGCCGAGAACGAAAACTGGAAAGTTTGCCCCAAAATTTGCGTGTATTAATTTTTTTCCTATTCTCGTTCACGTTTAGACTCTTAACTTTAGAGCAGCCACGGAGAGAAATCATGATACTAAAGTTGTCTTCTGGATCTTCGTTACACGTCTGATAAAAGGAAAATGTTTTAAATTCAATTAAATGAAGAAATGCGTTTTCTGGGATGGCAAATCTTTTATTCACAAAATATCCATTTTGAAGGGCTCTCCATAGGCTTGATGACGTTTGAAGATTCATCGAGCGTAAATTGTTCGCGAAAAAACGCTTTTATCGACCTTAGCAGAAAACGTCACTTGGTTAAAATTTAAGGTTATGTTTACATTGTCATCTACCTTCTACCTTGAAAAATGGGATCAGAGGTATGTTTTATTCATTTTCTTGGAAATTTTCACATCCTGTAACGTTTTATTTTCTCACCTAGCCTACTCCTGAATCCCTTAAGGAATTGGGAAACAAAGCAGTGCAGGAAAAGAAGTATACCGAGGCAATTTTACATTACACCCATGCAATTAAACTGAATCCCATCAATCACGTACTTTACAGCAATCGTTCCTATGCATTCCTAAACGAGCAACAGTATTATTTAGCATTGGAAGATGCTAATGAGACTATCAGATTATCTCCTTCCTGGGCTAAGGTAATTCTACTTATAAATGATTACTAGATACATGATATCATCTTTATTCATATTTGATTCGTTCCTGATATTAGATGTAACATGGGTTGAATTTATGTGTTGTTTAGGGATACTTTCGAAAAGCTGAGGTTGAATTTGCTGCTCATCATTATTTGGAAGCATGTCAATCGTATAAAAAAGCCCTAGAACTCCAACCTGATGATATAAAAATTTTAGAGTCCTTGAACCGTGCCTCTAGAGAAATCTTGAAAGCTCACAGGGGTGAATATTTTTCACGTAAAATGGTTTGGAAAACTTATTCTTGAATTTTCAGCTGATGAAACAACTCCTTGGCTTGGAGCCGGCATTGGTCTTATTGTTGGAGTTTGTATAATGATTTCAGATTACATTTTCACTGCAAATCCAACTGTGAGTACAAGCTTTAGAGCATTCCAAATCTTATTCAGTTGAAGTTCCCATTAAATAATTTTTTTTTATGGTTGGCGATTTTTTGTTCTTGTTGTCTCATCTCTTGTTGCAAGGAATATTTTTATTTCAGCATCCTATTCTTATGTCTTTAGTGACTATCGTTATTGCTATGATTGGATATGGATTAGCAAAAACTTACAGATACTTCAATAGAGTTTCGAAAGAAGGTTTACTGGAGCCCCCTCCTTTGTTAGGTAAATCAACCCCTAATTTTTAATTGATATGAATGTGGAATATATGAGAATGTTATTCAAGTTTTTGATTCTTTTAATTCACTATCAGATTTCGATAATGAAAAAGAACCCACCAATGAAGAGGAACATCGGACCCACACTCGTTATACCAAATCTCAAGCTAGACAGAGATATAAAAAGGGTAAAATGTGAGAATGTTTTCTTATTTGTTATTGTTATTTTTTTTTTGAATTTTTGAATTGACCAATTTATGATTATAAATAAATATATTACAAAAAACTTGCCACTAGTTTCTTTTCTTTTTTTTATGAAAATTTATTGATCATTCCTGATAATGATGATCCAATATGATCCATACTATGAGCTCAGCTACAGGCTGAGCCCTCAATCACATTTATGTATCAAGAAGAAAGAACTTGATATTCTTTTTTTCTGGCTCACCCTGTAATATATAATTTCTAAATGTAATGTAATAATGCATAAAAACAACAAGAAATCTCTTTATTTCGAATCACTTGACCTCCAACAAATACCTAGGCTATATGAAACACAACAGTGTTAATTCATAAATAGAAAAAAATATGATAGAGGAAACAAGGACCTTTGAAATGTGTCCCATAACATATATCCTTCATAAAAAAATTAGAAAAATGCGAGTATATAATCAATAATATGTACTCGTACGCAAAATTGCTTTAATTATTCGTTAACTACTGAACGTTCCAACCAACCTTTATCTGTAGATATATCTTAGAAACTTGACAAATCCATATGTAGTCAAAAAAAAATTAGTAGTCAAGAAGGCTCTGCAATTTTGAATATTCCATATTTGAGCGCAACGCCTAGCTTCTATTCCAACACGTTGCTGTTATTTTTCAAATTTGATAAAACTGCGTTTCGGATTTTTTCGAGAATCTGTTATGAATTTTTCTTAATAAGTTTTCATATCAAAAATAACGATAGAAATTAACGCCATTCCCATTGAAATATAAACATAATTTTAAATCTGCGAATAATGCGATGTGGTACAAGCTAAGCTAAGCGCTTCGTTAACTTCGTTTAGACATAGAGTATTTCAAATGACGATGAATTTTGAATGCACGTTTTATATATATAGGGTGTCCTGGTTTGAACGATATTTTGAGGCCTGAGTTTACATGTGAAAAAATTTCATATCAGATGTGTTTCTGCCAAATTTTTGACGAAATGATTGCCAAAATATTGGTTTTTGGGGTTCATGGTGCGAAGTTTATTCTAAACTCACAGAGGGGACCTTAGTAAGTACCTCCTCCTATAAAAAATACTTATATTTTTATTTTATAAGAAGTATAGAGGTATAAATATGTATTTCTTATATGTGTTTTTTATTTTACATGTTTTACCTACTTAGAAAATCAAGAACCTAATATGACGATTTGCGGTGTTTTTTTTATTGAATTAATTCTGAGAAAATTTTTCAACCATGCGGTCTCCTATCTTGTATCGTTGCCAGTCATCTCATTTTTGTCGCTCAACCTTTTTTACTGATTACACTGCACAAACTCATGGAAATAAGCGAGTTAGATAAGAATGTGAGATAGGAAGTGGGTAAATATTACCCACATTAAGTACCTACAAGAGCATGAAATAAGTCTATGCCCAATTTCAAATTGAAGATCTCAGTGATCTGCGTTCACAGTTTTCATAATTTCTTACAAATAGCTTTTTATTTTAATTCTATGATGCCACTTATAGAGAATCGATAATTTCAATTTGTAAGTTCTGAGAGAAATTACACATTTCACCAATTTTTAGCTGTTCAGAATTACAATTTGTGAATTACTAAAATGAAATGATTCGGGTATTAACGTGGAACCATTCGGCTTAGTTCGTGAACTATCGTAACGTATATATCAACGCGCGCTTGAAATTTCACTAACATTTTCAGAGGACGGTAAGATGCAGACCCTCCCGTATTTGTCAACAGTGCGAAAATTATAGCAGCGGAAATAAATCTAATACGACATGGAAGTAAGGCCCCAGGGAAGCTCAAGACTATTTTTAACAAGTTCCGTGGATAATAAAGACGATTTAGAAGAGGTAATTTCATAAAAATCACTTTAATTGCGAACGATGGTGCTTTGTCCGCCATGTTGAATCTCGCCCTGTCTTGTATTTATTCACACTGTCAATACCGCAGGCGCGGCTAATTCAAATTTTCTCTTTTCTGTTTTCAGAAACTCGAAAGAAGTTACCAATTTCTCCAGAGTATTGTCGCAGGATTGAGTGATAAAGATGCACACGAAGCCCTTAATAGAGCATTGTCTAAAGAAAAAGGTTATGAAGATGTGTCACTTGGACTTCTGGTGTCAATATTATCGGACCCACTTAGTGCTACAAAAAGTTATAGGGACTTAACTTTGATTACTCGTGACGGTTTTGGATTGATTTTAGTGAATTTAACACAATTAGTGGGGGATAAATATTTAAAATTCAACGATGTGGTGAAATCTCAACTAATATGGTTAGTGAGGGAAATGATAAAGAATGCAGTGAATGGTGTGGATAATTTGTGCTGGAATTTGATGAGACATGCAGCTGGTGGTGACGTATCTCCAAAAAATCTTACGCTTACAGAATCCTTACTAGATGTTTTTATCGAGTATAGAGGATGGTTAGATAAATTTCCATTTTTAGTTGCTTCAGTTGTATATAATTACCTAAGATTGATAGAAGACCATAATGCGCCTTCTCTGATGAATTTGAGGCACAAAGAAGTGGAATTTATTGTGAGTCTCATGAGAGATAAATTTACAGAATGTTTAGTGATCGGAAGAGACCTAGTGAGATTATTACAGAACCTAGCTAGGATACCAGAAATCGAACAGTTATGGAGAGATATTTTGTTAGCACCAAAAACGTTGAGTCCCAATTTCTCAGGTATCTTACAACTTCTACAAACAAGGACCTCGAGGAGGTTCTTACAGTCACGCTTAACTCCAGAGATGGAAAAGAAAATGGTATTCTTAACCTCCCAAGTAAGATTTGGGAATCACAAACGATATCAAGACTGGTTTCAGCGTCAATATTTGGCCACCCCAGAATCCCAGAGTCTCAGATGTGATATTATCCGATTTATAGTCGGTGTGATACATCCTACCAATGAATTGTTATGTTCAGATATTATTCCTAGATGGGCAGTTATTGGTTGGTTATTGACGACTTGTACTTCAGCCGTAGCTATGTCTAATGCAAAATTAGCTTTATTTTACGACTGGCTCTTCTTTGACAGTGAGAAAGACAACATAATGAATATTGAACCGGCCATTTTAGTTATGTTTCATTCGATGCGTTCACATCCTGCAGTTTCTGCAACTTTGTTAGATTTTTTATGTAGGATCATAAGTAATTTTTACCCTCCGTTAACCGATAAAGTGAGAGGCGGAATTTTCTGCTCCCTAAGACAAATTTTAGATAAGAGAGTTCTTCCGTCATTGTTGCCTCTGTTCGATAATCCGAAGTTAGACAGAGATCTGCGGATAATGGTAAAAGATACATTCAAGGAATTCTTCAGTTCACCAACACCGGAGACCTCTTCTAAACCTGACGACTTCAACATGGGCAACCCGACCAAATACGAAGAGAATGAAAGTGAGCCAAGACCAAACCACATGCACGTTAACCATCTGCTGGACAACGAACCGGCTTTCAGTGACGATGAAGACGAATTGACCATAGCCATCAATCCACCAGAAGAGGACACCGATGATGACGATATACCACTGTCGGAGGTGAGATTAAAAAAGATCGTTGATAAGGATGACAGTTTGATTGAAGGACCGCTTGGTGAGACGTTGTCGAAGTTACATCAAGAGTTGGACGTGTCTAAACGTTGTGCTGTGATGGAGTCCCTAGTTAAACAAGTGATCGACTTGGATAGTGAAGACGAGAACCTGCCTTTGATTGCTAGGTCTATCTGTAACGCTATCAAGGACGATTTTCGGGAGGAAATATTACCTTCGGTTGTTACTAGTGAGGCTCTTTTGGACAGTATTAAATTACCTTTATTTGTAATATACAAAACTTTATACTCTTTCACAAAACAAGACGATACGGGTAAGAGTACACTTTATAAATTGGTTGCGGAGATGTCCAACCACCTCAACAACTTAGGTTACTTTTTACTGTATTATTTAAAAGTGCAAATTCGGACAGAGAACAAAAAAGAAGATCTAACAAAGGCTAGTGCGCTCAAGACAAGCGTGTACAAAGACTATTGTCAGTGTATCGAGAAAAAATTGGAGTATTGCTTGTTTCACGATTTGAACAATGCACACATGACGAACAACAAGCTGATGATGTGGATCGTGCCAGATCTGTACAGGGACTTCAAACAGCAAACCATCAACAATGCCCAGATACTCCATGTCATCCTGTCTGCAGTCGATACCAGGCAGTTCCAAACGTTGGTCGGGAAGGTACTTCAAGGACATCTGGTGATGTTCAAGAGCGAAAACATCCAGCCACTTCTGAAAGCCAGCCTGTCGTGGGAGAGCATCGAGCAGTTCTTCTTCTGGCAGCTCATAGACGCCCACAACATCTCGGTGGACTTGGTGTTGCCCCTGATCACCCACCTGGACTACGACCAACACTCTGAAGCCTTAACGGCCATAATGCTCATGCTCAAACAGGAGAAACCGAACGCCGACTACATCAAATATCTGTTTTCCAGAGACATAAGTGACAACGGTGACCTTTTCATTTTCACAATAATCAAATATTGGTGCGACGAGTATATCGACAAGGTGGCAGAACTGATTTCTTCGTTGCTGAGCACCAGGTACCCCTCTACGTCTCCGAATAAAAGAAAAAGATCGGGAACAAAGACTATTAGTGCTACAGTGCCGAGTTCGGATCATGTGCTTGGACATTTAGAGCAACTGCGGATAATTTGCGAAAGACACGACTGTATGGCCATCTACACCTTGGACTCCATGCAGAGGGCGCTGAACATCGCCCAGTTGAACAGTACGGACAGTCAGAAGAGACAGTTTAGTGAATTGTTCGCGTTGATGGAGGAGGAAGAAGAGATAAGTTCAACCAAAAGGACTCATGGTAGGGGTAGGAAACCGGCTAACAAACCTGCGTTGAAGAGGCCCATAACAAGGGATCTCTCAGGCTCCTCGGACGAAAGTAGCGAGGTGAGTTTTATGTCTGAAAGGAAACCAGGGAAAAACGGTTCATCCCAAACAAAAAGACCTAAGATAAAATAAAAGTTAAAAATATACATTTATCAAATCACGTTCATATTTTCATCAATGAAATGTTTTCTAATCAAAAGAATTTTTTGTTTATACCCTTGTTATCGAATTATTTTCTGAATGATCAAATTATAGCTTGTATGGTTAAATTTTAGTTTCATTTAAGTTCTCAGATGTTTGTCTAACTGAACCAAACAGAATTTACTGAATATATATATATTCTTTTACTTTGGAGTAGGTATCGATTTTCTGGTGTTGTTTGGGGCATGTTTCAGTTCAATACAGCCAGCAATGAACATTATTGAATATGAAAATAAATTACAACCCCATTAAGCGAACTCTCCCAGTCGCCTGGGATATTTCACAAATCGACAACGTGGCATCAGTCAGCAAATTCTACTATTTATGTTCAGTATTTCGGAGAAAATATTGATTGCAGTATTCAATATGTACTTAGTATACATATCTATGCGTTTCTTTGAACATTAATAGATCACTTGTGATTAATGATCCATTACTCACTACTTCTCTATCTATGCGACATTATTCACTTGTCTGTCAAAGTTCATGGTCACTACTACAGAACTTGAAGGCCTCTATGGTCACAGTCTCACAAACCTTAACTGGAAGCCACTAGGACCTGACTAGAAGCGAGCTCTAATCATAGAGACATTGAAAAAAATCCAGACATTATTGAAAATGAGATTTTGTAGAAATAATCTTTCATAATCGTGGATGAATTTTACTAGCTTATTATGGCTAGTATTCACTTGGATGATTTACCAAACTTGACTTGATATTTCTTTAGAGTGATCTAATAAATTGAAAACAAAATATTAGAAGTAAACTAATATATGTACTTGTATCAGAACATTACATATTGAATTGCTTATTCAATAAACCTATTGAGATTTTTGAGAGAAAATGAACCAATGCTTAAAACGTTTCATTTGTGCAAATAACCCGAACATCACCAGAAGTTACACATGTGACATGTGATTTTGGTGGTTTTTGACAAAAAATCAAATCCTTTTCAATGAAATTGCTGGAAATAAAATTTATCAATTTTGGCAAAAAAAATTAAACAAGATTGTCCCAGCTTTTGACCTCTAACGACTTACTCTAATGGTTGTAAATTAGAGGGAATATTGAAAATAACATATTTATTATACCCTCGGAGAAATACACCTGAAAATCCAAATATACAGTGTCGCAACGCTTGTATAATGGAACAATTTTAATTGCGTTACTTAAGCTGGATCAGTTTTTGAGTTATGGAAGTTTGCACCCGTTTAAGTTTTACTAAATATGTCACTGTAGGTCGAAGTGCATAGTTTTTCTTGGTGGACCCCTCAGGCAAATTATAAAACATTCAATCTGCACTGACTCCTTCAGTTGTGATGGACGAAAACAAGCTACGTCATTATGTTCATTAGCTGTCCTATAAAAAAAACTTTCCCACCTGTTAGTTGTCGCGGCCTACTTAGATCGTGTCCATTCAACTTACATGGTGGTAAAATGAAGAAGAGGACGCGTCGCTAATTTACTGTTGTTTATTTAGTAATAGAGAAGGATTCGAAAAAAAGATGCTTATTTTGGTTCAGATAAAAAGTTCACGACCTATCCACATGGGTTGTTATTCATGCTCCAACCTAACCTAACTTATAGGCGTAGTTGCTAAGAATAACGCCAACTTCGATTCGATACCCCCGTTTGGTGATGTGAATAATGGATGATGTCTGTGATGTCATTTATTATTTTGTTGCAATTAACAATGCATTAGTATTCATATAAAAGTGGATTTCTTGGGTCGTGGCTTCGTTGGAAGGTCTACTGCGGTCAGAATGAAATGAGATATATTCATTATCGTTCGGAAGGTATTTCAGAAATAGGGCGATTATTCATTGTGTTTTTCAGCGATTCTAGATTCTTTGTCGACGTTTATCTCGTGCGCGATTTTGTTGATATACACATGAAATATGGATCGTTGGATTTGCTAAAAATAAACTACCAAAAAAAAATGATATTCAGTGGCGCGGTGATGTATGAGGACAAATAGGAAGGAAATTCAATTATTTGCACGTGTTTGGTTCTTTTGTTCGAATAAAATCTCTTTTTTTGGATTGATGAGTAAATTGGGTTTGTTTTAAGGGTGAATGTTCACCTATCAAAAAAGATTTATTGTTATTATTTGAAAAATAATCTTTGCCATTTAATCAGAAAGAAGTCTTTTTCCGATTAAATTATCTGATATTGCCGTTAGTTCTCCGAGAACTTGGCGTGGACGTTCTACTTCAATCACCCTGTATATTGATCATAATCTCTTTAAGCTTGCCCATCCTTGAGTATTTCTGAAAATTTTGAGTCCAATTGTGGCAAGTTTTCAAAAATTGATTGAATTTTTCCAACCAATTTCCTCTGTACACCCCGTATAGTAGACAAAATTGCTTCTGAAACGATGAACCCCGGAAAAAATGCAAGCTCGAACGCACACACACTTATTACTGCGCCAACCTCCATAAATATTGATTTTCGCGTCGTCGAAAATACAGGGTAAGCGAGAAAAACCAGCTCGCGTCGAACAATAGCGGTGAATTCACTGAATTTTGCACTTGCAATTACGGACTTGTTATCAGTTCTCGACGCTAATTAAAACGGCCATTCGGCGACTCTGGCCATGTCCGACCACCGCGTTCAGATTTCGTCCCAGGTTAGATTTATTCAACATTACTACATTATACCGGAGTTTCTCAACGTCAAATACGTGTGCGGAATCAGCAGCGGACGTACGTCTGGAAAAAAAGACCGCTATTCGAACCGAATGTGAGGTTATCTAATGGAATCGTTGTTGGGAGCGATCTTCGTGTTTATTTCTACGCTCCCAAGAAGTTGTTTTCGATGGGGACATAACTGGGAAGTGGATCTCGCTTGTTTGTGGCCCGGTTGCTTATTGGGAATGAGGTTAGGAAAGATGGACTTGTGTTTTTGTCAACTCTTGAATATAGCACCCCAACTTATTGCTTTTCTCTCCCGATATCTGAAACACAAAGAATGAAAAAGAAGTTTGCATTTTTTACAAACAAGGAGGCCAAGGAGCAAAAATGAATGCAATACACAAACACAAAAAGAATTTAAAAAATTTTCATTTTCTTCAAACCATTTTTCATTTTTATAATCATTATTGATTTGGCAGAGAAAACCCGTTCCAAGAAAAAAGGGAGCATAACACAACAAAAAACCAAAATTGTTTGCCTGGAAGAAAAATATAAGTTGATTGCATTTCCTTCGAACACAAGGCAAAAGAAAATAGAAAATTTTTGGCATTTTCTGTGAACAATTTATGTTTTCTTCGTCGTGTTCAGATGTTAGGAGGGAGAACAATGAATTCAAGAAAAATGCAAGCTGAACACAAGGAAAAAAATTGAAGACAATTGCAAACAATTTTTATTTCTCATATTCTAGGTGATTGGGGAGAGAACCAAAAATACGTTTGAAGAAAAATGCAAGCAGAACTCAAGGAAAATTGTTCGCGTTTTTTAGAACAATTCCTTGTGTACAGGATGGGCAAAATTCGTTATCTACTGAGGGGATCTCGAGAACTATAGCAGCTAGAAGAAGACGGGTGACACATTCTCGAGCTCTTTTTCATGACTAATCGAAATCTGAAAACAGAATCGGCCTATCATTTTTAGATTTCGAATTATAAACAAAAATTGAGATTTTGAAGATTCCGCAAAGTTCTCATAACTTTTTTGTCTTTGGAGTTACAGATCTGAAACTTGAACCTTCTTAGGCACTTTCATACGTAGAATCTACTGACAAAAGATTTTTTGCCAATTCAAAAATAACAAATTCAATAAAAGTTGCAATTGAAAAAATGGAATTTTTTTTATTTTGAGCTCGTCAGTGGATTTTACGTAAAAAAGTGCCTGTAGAAGGTTCAAGTTTCAGATTTGTAACTTCAAAGATAAAAAAGTTAGGAAAGCTATACGAAATTGTCAAACTCAAAAACGAAGTATCGTAGGAGGCTGCGGTTTTCACCATTCTTTGTTTCTTCTAGCTGCTATAGTCCTCAAGACCCTCTCAGTAGAAAACGAATTTTGCCCATCCTGTATATATTGAGAGAAAATGACAATTGATTAGATTCGAGGAAAGTGCCAGCAGAACTAAAAAATAATTGTTTGCAACTTTTTTAAAATTTTTATTCGTTGTGTTTCAAATGTTGAGGAGAAAACCGGTGATAAGTTTCGAAAAATTGCGAACAGAAAACAAGTGATAAAAATGAAGAATTATTTGTATTTTCTACAAAAAGTTTTTCATTTTCATTTCTTGCGTTTCGCCTCAATCAACAATTGTTTGTAGAGAATGCAAAAAAAATACAAGTTCTTCACTTGTTGGATGAAAAACGCATAATAATTTCGAAAAACGTAAAATTTTCATTGTATATTTCTTATGAACTTCCCTTCATTCGTTTGCTCCGTTTTGGAGGGCTTATCATTATTCCCCAACACCACAGTTTAGGTATTTTGAGCCTTATTTGTTCTAAAAAAGTTTGAGTACTGTTCCTCCGTCCTCCTAGTTTTTTTTTCGATCTCCTCCTACTAAAAGTAGAAAATCGAAATCCGCAGCAATGTTTTTTGATTTCTCATGTGAAAATATGACTATATTTCGAAACTGTAGCGTCTCATGTCAAAACAGGCCTGAATCGAACAGACCCATTTATTTTGAGTACGGAACAAACGATTTTCCACGTTGCATATTTCCAACATTGGCGGATGCGCTCTGTCGAACTATCATCGATCAACGATGCGCGAATCCGCCAAATATTTCACCGTTGAAATATATCCATCGGGCGCAGCATACCGATTTCGAGAGAATAAGTGATAAAATTCCTCAGACAACATTCATTAAAACTTTTCGTATTACCGAGAAACTTCGCAGCGGTAACGAAAGATAAATAACCTGTTTGAGAAGATGGCCATTTTTCGGAAGGAGGATTTAATATCACATGGAATAATTCCGGAAATTCGACCCGCACTCCCGATTTCGCGTTTTATGATCTCCGGACTGTTCCTGTGATGTTCGAAGGATTCTTTTCAGTCGTGGAGATTTCCCGGATTAATTCAATTTGACGATATCAGTCACGTCTGAACGGTTAGGTTTGAATGTGGGGGGTATTAGAGCGGGATCGAAATAACCAGAGGTATCTGAGCGCTCTCAGTCAACAGAACGTGTTGGAAATTTGTGAATAAGTCTTAGCTGGTGGAGAAAATATATTGCGGTGCATTTAAATGATCTGGTTAGGTAGATGTGGAGGATTCGTGATTAATTGTGATTTTCATTGATGAATGACGAGCGTTTCAAAGAAGTAATAATTTTTTGTTCATTTATTAACAGTAACGAGTAACAAAAGTAATCAAGTTAACAAGTAATTTCTGTGTTATAGCTTTGTTATCGCTGTATAATAATTTCTAAAGCACATTTCTAGTGTCAGAGGCAGGGGGAGAAAATCTGCTGATTTTGAGCTTTCAGAAAAAGGCTGTCTGTAAAACTGCTGCAAAAAAACCAAACGAAAGTCGTATAATTAATTAGCTTGATTAAATTGAGAAAATATATCCATGGTGTCCTTGTTGAAAGGGTGTAAAGAACAGGGTAATTTCTTGTCGAAAAATGGTGTTAGTCTTTCATATGATTTCCCCAGGGTAATTTCGAATGAACTTGCTTGAAATAAATATAAAACTACCATATACAGGGTGTATTTGAAGGTGGGGCTTTTTTAACAGAAGGTAGAACTGGTCAAAACGGAGGGTTTCACCAAAAATCACCTATACAAAAGTTTCGAAATGACAAAGTTGAAAAAAATTTAGAATGATTACTGAAATACTGAAATACATCCTACACCGTTTGTTAGCTGAATTATCATAAAGTAAAGCATTAGGAAAAAATTTATCTCCTGATTCGATCATTATTACATGTACTTTCGTTTAGGATATTGGCTCGTTCGATATTTACGTGGTAATGAAAATAGAAACTTGGGATTGTAGAATTGTTCTCATTATTTTTTAGTAACTTACACGATTTTATGAAATGGCTCCTTTCGATACCAACTCTAGATGAGACTTAGGACAAAAGTGTAAAAAATAGAATAATACTTCAAAATCTCACCAATAAAATTCGTCTAAATTATTCACGAATTTCTGCACAATGTGCACCACAATCTTCTTGTTCGAACATTCCAACAATCGTCGTAAAAGTGGGATGAAATGGGGAAACCTCATAGCACTTTTTCAACATAACTAACATAAGCACTTTCAAGAAACTGCCTCGATTTTCTACATTTTTTTCACTCGAAATCGCACGATACAACAATTATGATTTTCTCAAAGGTGACCAGATGCATCTAATCCGCTGAACTTGGTACTGAACCATTCATTGTCCAGCTATGTGTTTATGTTTTGTTTCTTTTTTCCGATGCTGGAGTAACCTTCCACAGTCCCGTATTTGAAATTTAATGAAATTTTTTCGAACTTCTAGGAGTTTTAGGGGTTGTAGCTCAGCCATTTTAGATATTTTATACGGACAATTTATGGTGAAATTACTTATTTTCATGACTTCTATCTTCTGTCATAAAAAGCCTATCCTTTGAAAACGCCCTGTGAATTTATATTTGAATTTTAATTTATATTTAAATTCAAATAAAAAAAATTTGTCAGAATTTGCCCCTAATCTCGAACATTCAAGTGAACACAACAAGCTTTTTTCATCTGCCAAATATCCCAGTTCCGAATGTCAAAAACCAGACTAAACATGTGCTAGAAATGAAACAGTCTATACTTCATTCAACTTTATTTTAGCAGTCGGTTGGCCATGGAAATTTGACACATTTCACTCTGTATAGTGCGAAAATTTGGGGTTATGAAGCTTGTCAAAACATTTTTGGGTTTTAAATCAACGCTATGTTGCCCGTTCTACGTAAAAGTTTCTGTTATTACGTATTTTATCACAATGTCGAATCTCTTCGGAAAATATGTGACGAACATAATTGAAGTTTATACAAATTGATTGAAGGCATACCAAATCCAGTTGTTGGCATGGAAAATACAAGAGATCAGTATATCATAATATGCACTAGCTTGAGGAGTGTTAATGTTCGTTAACTTCCCTGGCTCACATCATTTGTAGATTTCAAAAATATTAACCCGAAGATGAAATGCATATGATGCAGTGGTTGGGAATGGGTATCTCCCGAAGGAATTAACAGATAATTACAAGAATGTTAAATTCTTCAACAAAAATCATCTTGCATCAATATAAGTAAAAGGAGTTGAAGGAAGTTTCAAGTTAAGATGCAACTTCACCGTTGAACAAAAATTTCACATGAATAAACAAGTAACAGGGCAACTTGCGCGTATTTGTGGCTATTCATCTTAATACATTGATGTAATTATAATAATTAGGTATTTATTAGTACCTTAAGACATTTACATTGTATAGGACAAGTCAAATGAAAAATAGTAAAATCCATTTTAGGGAACTTATTCTCCGATGACATTTATCAAAATCCTGTAGTAAACTTTTCGCAAATTCACTCAAAAATAAAATTCTCAAATGCCACCACTTTTTTGGGTCTTCCAATAGAAGGAAATTCTTTGTCATACTCTTCATTCACAATCTTTCTGATTGTGGAAACATTAATCTACAATATAAGTCGTTTAGATTCAGATGAAACATTATATAAATTCTCTTACATTGAAATATGTTCGCTACCGTCTGACGTATTGTGGATTTTAGAATATCAGGGTAAAACTATTTGAATGAGCGGACCTGAATTCTAAATAGCACTTCCTGAAACCCTGTCTCTTTTTTCAATCACTTTCGACATTTTCGAATTTTCGTAATGAAAATTGATATTAGTTATGGCAACGGCGTTATGACATTAACGACATTTCATGAGTGCCAACCTAACTTCGTTCTAGTTACAAAAACTTGAGAAAATTATTTCATGGCCAACCGACTGCTAAAATAAATTTGAATGAAGTATATTTCGATCCTCTCGTGTCCATAGAACTTTTATCTCGTAACGAAAAAATTCCTCTCTCGATATTCATTAGGGCGTGCGGGTTTAAACGAGGCGTAAAAAATAAGCCAGCGAAAATGAATGCAGATCGAAACACGTTTAATCTTGTTCAAGTGTCGGGTATATCTGCAAAACGCACATTTTTGCGTTCGTGCTCAACTCGTTGGAAATCAAGGCCTCGGCCATGTGACAAAACGTGTCGAGTATTGGTCGTGTCGATTTCCACCTACTCCAGACAGAGTTTTCCTTGGAAAATGTCGTCTACTCAAGTTGCTCGAAGTGTTTGGAGTCCTTTCTGACACCTCTGAAGTAAATGGTGAAATTTGTTGATACCATTCAGGTACACTGAGATCTTTCTGTTCAATATTTTCTGGTAATTTCAGGGAATTCACGAATGATATATTCATAATGGGAGGTACCTCGAAACACTTTTGATTCGATTTCATCTCGTTGCCGTTATTGTGACTAGAGATGCGAAAATACACTGAATTTTAATTGGACCCACTCGACGAACGGCAAAGGCGCAGCTTTATCGTTACTCCAGCAATTAAACTGACGACGAGAAGAAAGCAGAATTGATAAGCTCCGAATGGAAACTGAGTTTCAAGTTAGGAGAGCTTTTTATACCTTTTCAATTTCTTATTTTCTGAAACGTCTTCGAAGAACGAATCTCGTCGATTTTGTGAATGAGGATTTCGTTTATATCTACTTTTACTAGATGAAAAATCGTTACTTTGAGAAGAAATTGAAAAGACATTTAAGTTAGAACTAGGTTATACCATTTCTAGCAAAATATCCCGTGTCTAGACTCTATCTGCTTCTTAATATCAGAATTGTTTCGGGAAATCCACAGTATTTTTCTTTCTTAAGTTTAAACTCGAAGTTACCTTCGTGGCATCCGTCCGATTTCGTATAAAACAATTTCCAAACTCTCGCGCTCCCTCACACAATTACTCCCCATTCTGAACGAGCGCGGAAACATGAAGAGTTTTCCGAGTCGAGGGTGGGGTGGGGGAGAGAGCCACTCAACACGTGACCAAAAACGAATAGGAGAAAATTAAAGCACTGCCGAGCCGAGTCAGCTGGGCGGATTATTTCGCTGATCCTCTTCCGGGCCGCCCAGGAAAACGCCCGGGTAATAAGTGGCCGTACGGGGGTCGTTTTGGAAATTTATCTGTCGATGGCGGTGTTTGTTGTTCGCTTTTTCAATTATACGTTGGCCAGACGTACTTTTGGAACCATTTGATATGGAAATTTCATCAAACTTGGGGATGTAATGCACAAAAAAGATGTATATGTTGGATACTAATTAGTCGATGGAAAAATATTTTCCATTTCTAGCTTATACAAGTACAGGTTATCGCGAGATGCTCAATAGGAAATTCTCCTTCCAATAGAGCACAAAAAGCTCGGGCTGTAGAAGCCATAGTCCCCTAAAGGTGACGCAAAACTCTCCTGGCCCTTGAAAGGCAACCAGCTGAGTCTGAGGACCCATGCTCCAAGTGGCCACATTTTCAAGCCTTCAAATATAATGGTGTTGATAGCCTTTAACTTCACGCGGAGGAACAATGTACCTCATGGCCTCCATTCAGCCTAAGGATCTTAAGATATGCATGATTTTCATTGTCGTAGTCACTATCAGAGTTATAAGCGTTATAGCAGCGAAGACTGTCATTGTTTTAACGTCTAACGTGGCATTAATGCTTGAGATTGGCGCCGAGTAAGAGACTTATATTGAAGAAGGTGACGTACACGACTAGTACATGTCATCCTACACGACGGTGTACCTCAATGGAATCATGGACCTACACGTGGTCGTGTAGCCCTCCGAAACAATTTGGTTACGTCAGCTGCATTCACAAGGTAAAACTTTTCGATAGCGTCGACTTTCGCTGTCATTGGGTCATGTAATCCTCAAATTTTCCCGTCTTCGGGTTTTAATTAACGCTGTTAATTTGGTAAAGACTATGGACTATGATAGGATAAATAAAACCTTTGGCACCACTAAGAAGAAGAGAATATAGGGTGTTGGCTTATATTGAAGGTGACCTACACGACTACTACATGTCGTACACGACAAATTCGACAATTACACAGCTGCACTGCACTTGCACAGCGGTCTACTTCTTCAGGTAATCGTAAAAATAATCTCGAACTGTGTAGTTACGACAGGATGATTGGGGGCAATAGTCGTGTAGGTCTCACCGGAAAAAAACCTGTAAAACTACTAAAAATGTGTTTAAATTCGAGGGATTCAACTAAACAAACGCCTACGTTGAGGTTGACGTCTGACGCGACCGATTCGACTGTTGTAACTCTGTTACCTATAGCATTTTCACAGCCGCAGTGCTGAAATCTCATATTTCCTAACGCGACAGGCTAGGTATTGTCGTGTAGGTCGTGTCCTTTGAAAGTCTAGCCTAAGAGGTGTACAAGATGCCGGGTGAGTTGTAAATTGCCAATTGTATCTATGCTTGGACAACAGGCAGCATAGGCCGACTAGTCGTGTAGGTCACGACACGCGGTCGTGTAGGTCACGCTAACCCCTACGAAACATTTTGGTTGCTTCGCCCGTATTTACACTTTTAAGGTTGAGGTAAACTTTACGATAACTTCAACTTTTGATTCTATGATCTGTCGAAATGTTTGTTTTTCTTGCACACTGTTAGGAATCAAGTTATTCATATCATATTATAATATTATGTTGGGTGAGTTTTAAATTCGACCATTTGTATATAAACTGCGTGTGCGATGCTGGGACGACAGGCAGCACAGGCCCACGAGTCGTGTAGGTCACGACACACAGCCGTTCAGGTCACCATAAGACCCCCGAAGCATTCACACTCTTGAGGTTAAGGTAAACTTTCCGATAACTTCGAATTTTGATTCTCTGATCTGTCGAAGTGTTTGTTTTTCATGCACACTGTTAGGAATCAAGTTATTTCAACAACGTTGTGGAGATTATGACAATTTATTGATGTCATCAGTTATTGTGTACATAAATGGTCAATCAATCCAAACATTTGGCGACGAGTATGGGATTGATTCACTAATGGTATGATTCGGCTTAACCGCTTTTTTCCTGGGTTAAAGCATTCAATAAAATACGCAATGCAGGTACGGCAGTCCATTTAGTCCCACTCTTCGTGTAAACCGCACCTATCGGCCTTTGCAGATTCAAATTGAAAGTCGAAGATGCGAACGACAGAAATAGTGCAGGCACGACAGGTATTTGTTGAGTATGTCGCAAATTGGGTAATTTTATACTTGTGCTCACAATAATGATATTAATTATTATTGTGACGTTATTCCGCTCCCTCTAAATTGACATCTAAAGTGAGTTCGGTTGTTCTATCAACTCCTTTTGATTGTTCCTTCTTGCTGAATTATGCGAAACGTCGAATGTAATGAAGGCAAGCGATGTGTACTCGCGGACATGGAAAACCAAGTTTGGAAACTCGGAAGAAACGTTCAACTATCAAAAGGTTGTTAATTTAAGCCATTAATATTGAGTGATCCACTCCTACACATTCTTAGTTTTCGACTTTCTTGTTGGAAGATAGTAGAGATAAATATGTAATCCCAGATTAAGGCGTTAAAAACTCGTCTTGCTTATAACATGTTTTTTTTTCCGGTTGTAACTGGGGGTGGCGTTAGGAGAAATCCAGAAACTTCCTCACCTACCCCCGTACCCCCTTTTCAAGCCCCGGGGACGACTAACTCCATCGCGTCCAAATGAGTTTTTTGAATTATTCGCCTGTCGTTGCATCGGAACTGTAATGCGGATTTAAATTCCTTCGTTTCCGTGTCCTCGGATTATGTTACAATTTGAACAGGAGCGAATGTGAGCTTTGGAAGTTTCATTACTGGCTGATTCGTTAATTTGCCCGCAATTTCGAAATTTGGGGCAACGCTATGTGCTGCCTTTCAGTTAGCTACAGCATGGTCAATCAAATAGACTACGATCAATTATTGCTATATCGTCTGTTTCGAGATTTCTGACAAATATCTATGATCATAGAAAAATGCAGGATTTGACAAGCGATGTCAGATTGCGAAATATAGGTTAACGTCAGTTGGTCCGTGAAGTTGACAACGATCATAGAGTTCATGGGATGTTTCATGAGATATAGGGTGTTTTCAAAGGTGAGTTTTTTTTTAAGAAGGTAGAACTCATCAAATTAAGCCGTTTACCCAAAATTGTCTATTTAAATTTCCAGGATGGCTGAGATACAAAGATGCAAAGCTAGAAGATTGACAAAATTTCATTGAATTTCAAGTACGGGACTGTGGAAGGTGACTCCGGCATCGCAAAAACGAAACAAAACATAAACACATGGCTGAACAATGAATGGTTCAGTACCAAGTTCATCGGATTAGATGCATCAGGTCACTTTTGAGAGAATCATAATTGTTGTATCGTGCAATTTAGGGTGGAAAAAAATGTAGAAAATCGAGGCAGTTTCTTGAAAGTGCTCATGTTAGATATGTTGAAAAGGTGCTATGATGTTCCCCATTTCATCCCATTTTTACCACGATTGTTGGAATGTTCGAACAAGAAGATTGTGATGCCCATTGTGAAAAAATTCGTGAATAATTTAGACGAATTTTATTGGTGAGATTTTGAAATAGAAATATAAAATAATAAAATCGTGTAAGTTACTTAAAATAATGAGAACAATTCGGCAATCCTAAGTTTCCATTTTCATTACCACGTAAATATCGAACGAGCCAATATCCTAAACGAAACCACATGGTCGAATCAGGAGATAAGTTTTTTCCACTGCTTTGCGATAATTCAGCTAACAAACGGTCTAGGGTAGTATTAGGATCTATTTCAGTAATCATTTTCAATTTTATTTTCAACTTTTGTCAGTTTGATAGTTTTGTATAGGTGATTTTTGGTGAAACGCTTCATTTTGACCAGTTCTACCTTCTGTTGAAAAAAAGAGTCACCTTCAAATACAACTTGCATATAGAGTTTTTGGATTTAGGTTAGGTTATATCTAATGGCCTACTTGTCCCATGTACCAACCTATAAATGCTGTCAGATTAACCTCAAAAAATATTTCGGTTAAAATACATTGAAAACGCTGAGTATCTCGATGTAAAAAGGGGTGGAATGTAATAAACTGATTATCACGTGTCGCAGATTCGAGCGTTTTACTCTCGACAGATGTATTTCGATTTTCCCACTTATCCCAAAGAACGGGCTCTTCAAGCTTCTTCTATTACAAAACGCCTTTTCCGACAGGATCCCTAGCTTCCTCCATTTTCGCAATAAGTCCTTTATGTCGTCATCAATGCGATGTTTCGCACGCGAAGCGTCGGTCTTCTTCAATCACTTCGCCAGACGAACGATAAAAGCATCGGAAATTCGATAACGCAGAGAAACGGTGGACTGATGTGGATTTTCTTCGGTAGTTCAGGTGATCGTGTTATTTGAGCATTTATATTAAAATAATATAAAGTTTAAACTTGACGGATCTACATGACAGTAGAAGTAGTGATCATAATCTATATTTGATAAAGTGGACCTGTGGACAAAGTGTAGAATTTTATCTGCATGTTATGGCTTTTATTCAATTGGGTGATTAACAGAGTTTCTTCATGAATAATAATGATAATCTTATATTGATACAATAAAGAATTTTATTAAACTTTTCCCAGTCGTTTCCCTGAGTGAATAATATTTCAAAATCTCACCAATAAAATTCGTCTAAATTTCTAAATTATTCACGAATTTTTTCACAATGGGCATCACAATCTTTTTGTTTGAACACTCCAACAATCGTCGTAAAAATGGGATGAAATGGGGAAACATCATGCCACTTTTTCAACATAACTAACATAAGCACTTTCAAGAAACTGTCTCGATTCTCTACATTTTTTTCACCCTAAATTGCACGATACAACAATTATGATTCTCTCAAAAGTGACCTGATGCATCTAATCCGATGAACTTGTTACTGAACCATTCATTGTCCAGCCATATGTTTATGTTGTGTTTCGTTTTTGCGATGCCGGAGTCACCTTCCACAGTACCGTACTTGAAATTCAATGAAATTTTCTCGAACTTCTAGGGGTTGTATCTCAGCCATCTTGGATATTTTATATAGACAATTTTTGGTTAAACGACTTATTTTGATAAATTCTACACTCTGCCAAGAAAAAACCTCACCTTTGAAAACACCCTGTATAATAATAAATGACAATCCTTGAATATTATACTGAAAGGATTGTAGGGGCAGGAAAACAATATCCACTTTGATTTTTGAGCGGCGTGCTTTCCTTCGGTAGAAATTCATCGAAATTTCCGAAACGAAGTAGATTATAATTATTAAACTTCCCCCGTCTCGATTGAAAACACGAAACGATGAAAACCTTTTTGCTCATCGAGCAATTTCAACTACGGATCATGATTAACTTGGGAAACTTTGTCTCGAATAATTTGGAACGTTATGAGGGGGTGAGTAACGTTCGATTTCCGATCCGAGGAGGCCTTGATAGAGGCCCGAATTTGCAAGTATGAAAAATCGGCTTTCTTATACACTTGAGCTGCTCAATAGGCGTGCCGGGGGAGGGGGGAAAAGGGTTTTTATTGCAAATTCATGGATTCGCATGAGGTTTTTTTCTTTTCTGTAATGCCCGCAGTAATTTTCCGTGAATGTTCGCCTTCAGATTGCTGTCGATATTGTGTCTTCAAATTGACGAACCGGGTATGAGAAATATGCAGAAGAGCAGCAGATAATAGGGGCAGAATTGTTTGAGGATCCGAGGCCGATCCAGGTATATATTTTTGGTTCCTTCCGGAAAAAGAGAATTGGAATATTTGAATGAAAAAAACATCAACTCACAACAAAAATTTGTATCACAGAAATGTTTGCAAGAACCCTGAAAAATTATTATTCTATTTTTGGAATTATTGATAATTTTTTTCTACTCGCATAAAGGATAAATATCAATCGAACTAGACGGTGAAATAACATAACATGATACACTCGTAGATTCGGCAATGCGAAGCCTGATAACTGGTTGGTCTTTCGTATTGTACCCTATCTTCAGGAAGTAGTCGTGAATGTAACAATAATAAATCATCAATGGTAAACATTGCACGTCCGTTGGTCGCAGAAACTGGTTTCTCCTCCTATGCGAACGAAATTATCAACTTGAATTGGTCGAAAGTAGTCTGATTTGATTGGGAAAGGTCGAGGTTTATGGATTGTCGATTTGGCTAATGTGAGAAGAATAAGGTTGAGGAGAACCATTATCGAATTGGCCGAAAGCTCCTTATCAAGTGGAGAGTGAAGTAAGTGTTATAAAGGAATTGCTTGGTTACTTTCGGCTTTAACAGTTCCGAACATCGCAAACTAGCTATGCTAGTAAGCCGATTAGTCATTAGATCATTAGATTTCGTCATATATTCTCGATATACAGGGTGTATTTGAAGGAAGGTAGAATTGGTCAAAATGAAGCGTCTCACCAAAAAACACCTATGAAAAATTTTCAAAATGACAAAGTTGAAAAAAAAATTGAATATGATTACTGAAATAGATCTTAATACGACCCTAGACCGTTTGTTAGTTGAATTATCGCAAAGCAGTGGGAAAAAACTTATCTCCTGATTCGACCATGTGGTTTCTTTTAGGTTATTGGCTCGTTCGATATTTACGTTGTAATGAAAATGGAAACTTAGGATTTCCTAATTGTTTTCTTTATTTTTTAGTAACTTATACGATTTTATGAAATGGCTCATGTCGATACCAACTGACAGAAGAGACTTAAGACACAAGCCATAGTATGATACTTCAAAATCTCACCAATAAAATTCGTCCAAATTATTCCCGAATTCTTTCACAATGGGCATCACAATCTTCTTGTCCGAACTTTCCAACAATCGTCGTAAAAATGGGATGAAATAGAGAAACATCATAGCACTTTTTCAACATAACTAACATAAGCACCCTAAATTGCTCGATACAACAATTATGATTCTCTCAAAAGTGACCTGATGCATCTAATACGATACACTTGGTACTGAACCATTCATTGTCCAGCCATATGTTTATGTTTGGTTTCGTTTTTGCGATGCCGGAGTCACCTTCCACACTCCCCTTCTTGAAATTCAATGAAATTTGTCGAACTTCTAGGGGTTGTATCTCAGCCATCTTGGATATTTCATATGAACAATGTTTGGTCAAACGACTGAGTTCTACCTTCTGTCAATGAAAAGCCTCACCTTTGAAAACACCCTGTATACTGAAGAATCATTATTTTCTCTTTGAACCAGAGGATTTATTTCGAAATAAAATACAGGCTGTTTCAACTGAACATCTTTCATTGCTTGTCGCACAGTTGATTTTTCAAAATCCCCCCCTTACCATAACGCACCCTTAAAAAAAGGTGGAAATCGGACGTTTTCCTAAATCAATTTCTTTCCTAACAGACATCGATGATCAGAGAATATAAGAGTTTTCACGATCTATGTCATATTATGGTTTATAGGTTAAGGTCAGTTTTGACAGGAGTTAGGTTGGCCTAACTCAAATTGTAAGCCTTTCTCGAGGCTTACAATTTACTAAAATTCGATATATAATAGATTTTGTTTTTCCTCATATAAAACTTTTTGCACTTGAGATTCTTCAAATTAACTGCTATAAAATTATTCTCCCTTACTTCAACCATGCGGTATAGTGGCATTTTCTTGTGTATACTATTTTTGGCGAATCGGCCGTTAAGGTAGATCTACCTAAAAGGTGGATACTTGTAAAATAGTAAATAGGTTCATAATGTTCACCGAGTAGTTGCCTACTCCTCTGGAAAGTACATGTTGCTGCATTATTGCCATTAATTCAATTTGGGAACATACGTCTTGTTCGCAATATATTGCAATTTGGTTTATTCTGCCGTCTCCTCATAGAACAAGATTAGGTAGGATTCGTCAAAATTTCAAGTATACCCCCTGGCTTGTATCGATTGCAGAAGTGCAATTCGAAACTTTACTCAGACTCACTTCTCTAAGTCTAATCGATGCAAATTACATCCCATCAAATCCTCATCGTCCTAATGTCTCTTCGACGTATTCATTATGCGACATACCGATTGTTTAGTTTCTTTAGGTGCCTTCACGTTAATGTTCTCGAAAGGTTTGGGGGTCTTCAATTACACAAAGTCGTTTAAATTTAATTTTACGATCCCATGTAATCTCACAGTTGTTTTAATCGTTGGAAAGTAAGGAAAGAAGAAACGCAAGAACTACTTTTAGCCATTTGGCAATTAGCAATTTCGATAATGCACTACTATGGCATGTACCATGTTTATTGTCGTGTTAATATTTTAATCTAGTGTGCACTACTGCTGAATTAATTTCGATCTCTTTTTTTTGCAGGAGGAGGAGATCGTGAAGCCAAAGCAAGCGAAGAAAAGAAAAAAAGTAATGTCGGACAGTGATTGACCTGACCGCCACGCCGCAATCGACACCCCCGAATGGTACTTTTACCAACCCTCCGAGTTGACGAGGGACAAAAGAGACGAACGTCATATCAGCTTTAACCTATGTGATTCCCAACTTGCAATTTACGCATTGCAAAAGAGGTTAACATTATGAAGAAGAAATTGAGAAACGGTGCGACATGACTCACTGCCGTAATTATACGTGTATTGGATGGTCCTGGTGTGATTTCTGGGGTATTTGGGAGCAAATTTTCATGGCGTCGGTCAATAAGAAAATGTATAATTAAAAAAAAGTTATTGGAATATGATCTCAAACTGCTAGACCGATCGGCGTCGTCGAAACATCACTGTCAAGTCTTGACATTGACATTTCAGTCTTGTAGCGGGTGAATTCCTAATCTCCAACCAGTTGAACACCTCGTGGTTTGGCTAAGAAACTTTTTAAATTTCGATTTTCACTTCAAAAATGTTCCAGTATACTTAGTTCGTATTACGAAATGAACTGGACCAAAATCTGTTTGTAATTATGCCTCAATTTAGGGAGAACCTAAGTATGCACTGGTACATTTTTGCTATCGACCTGTTGGAACAGACCTAAAAATAACTCAACATTTGTGGAATCTTGAAGTTCAATTAGTCTATTCTGTACATTTTCAACAGAAAACACCAGAACAGTCGATGATACTAAAGCTTTTTTCGAATTTCACAACTGTGTTTCAGAATTAAATATTCATTATTTCGGGAAGCCATTTTTACATGTGTTACAACAAATCTATCATTATTTTTTTCCATTCGATAAATTGGATGCTTTCTTCTTTGAAATAGTTGTTGTTTCTTTCCTTCCCCTGAAAACATCAAAATAAAATTTGTCCAAAAAGGCTATTTAATTAAAACGTAAACTTCTGATGAGAAATATGAAGAAATTTTTATAGTTCGATCTTCATTGTAGCACTTTTGATATTCACTGGAGAGAATTCAAGAAATATTGTTGGTATTTCATTAGTTTTTGATTTCATCTTTCACTTTTATTTTTCTGTTTAGTGAGGGGTATTTGAAATTTCGTGTAATCATCAAACTACAGGATATTCCAATTTGGCTGGGAATAACTTAGTCTGATTCAATATTTAATTTTTATTGTAATAAATGAAATTTCGATATGAAAACAATAAATATCATCTTCTGAAAGAGATGGTACAATGTATATAATGTAGAATTTAAAATACAGATCAAATTTGCTGCCCAACATAACAAATAAATCATCTGGGACCAGCCAGTTAGACAAAATGATGTTTTGGAAAATGTACCTTAATTTTGTTGGAAATCAATTTGTAAAATTAATTTTTTGATTATTTTGTTTTCATTTTCCGACTAAGATTCTTTCTGTAGTATACATTTTTATTATTTGTGTATATATCTCTTGTTATAAAGATAGATTCCCCTCCTTGTTAGTTTCTTTGGGATATTGTGAAATACATAATGAATTTTTAAGCAAAAGTGTAAATTACTTATAATGTTTTATTACAGAAGGAAGTGTAAATAGAAATTTGTAAATATATTTATAAAGTGCAAATTTTTTTTTCAATAGGTCGTCATGTTAAGTGAGAAGTTTCAGTAATTCATGGGTCATGGCGATCTCGTTTATGATGTGAAATGCTGTCCCAATTAACTCTTCATGACCCACATGAAGTTGAAACTGCATAAAAAAAAATTATGATTAAAAGGCTTTGATAATTGTTGACTCAATCAACTGCGGAATTGATTTTGGTGGCATTTCTCAGTAAACTACGCGGAACGAATAAAAGAAAGGTTAATCACGTGGTAAAGTCAAAGAACCTGTTTGGTTAAGTACTCGCTTAAATGTGAAAACAGTCTGTTAAAAACGAATATTGTTTATTCAGGGTGTTTTTATAGGGGAGTCTTCTTGTCTACAGAAGGTAGAACTGCTGAAAATAAGGCATTTCACAAAAAATCACCTATACAGAACTTTCAAGATGGCTGAGCTCGAAAAATCCTTTATAACATATATCCTAAATACGAACGTAAATCCGAATTATCTGAAATCAAGGAGAAACAACTCGTGATGACTGTATAGTTATTAATTTTTGACCTCAAAGGACTTTAACTTGGAGGGAGAGGGGTTTTGAACAAAAAGTTTTATGAAAGACCCGCCTTAATTTTTATTTTAGTTGCCCTTTGAAATTTTTCGCATCAATTTAGAAACATTCTTTTGACAACGGGCATAACAAAAAGGAAAGCATGTGTAGTATGAGGTGAAAAGTTTGAGCATAGAGTTTGAGCAGGGAACCATACAATTTGGCGTAAGATCCAATAAGAGCTCGGAAAAATCCCAGTAAAAAAACTCGTGAGTGAAGAAGGGATTGTAAGAAATGAAACTGTTCACAAATAAAGCCTAAATATTTGATATTGAAGGCATCTCGCTCTGCAAAAATTGATCGTTTCCACATAGAAAAAGAAAATCTATGGAGTCTTCTCAAAGTTACCAAAAAATTTTAAGTGAAATTAAAAAAAAATAGTAAAATGTGAGATAATGAATTAAGTTCTATTTATTAGATTGACCTAAAATTCACAACCCAATTCAACAACGATTAAGAAACTGCATGTATAGCCCTAAAACCATTCTGAAATTTATAAATCATCATCATTATTCACCAAAAGACCCATTAATCGTTTCTGCTTCTTTCACCCATTCACAACTAGGGCTTTAAACTGAATTCCATGCAACATACTATTGCAACTTTCGTGGCCTGTTATTATACAATTTGAAATACATATTTTCATGAGAAGATCAAGATCGGGAACTAATTGAAGGATCGGTAACTAGATCTTCCTTGAAAGTAGTAAATAGTGCGCCAATTCCAGGCAGACTACCTTGTCCCTTTTCTCGAAATTAAGAAGGGTTGGAACATAAGGTTTAGTTTTGGAATCGTGTAGTCTGAAACGTAGGAAAGAATTGGAAATGAGTCGGGTGAGGAGTGAAATTCAGTCCAAAAAATCAAAAATGCAGTCTGTCCGCGAATATCAGGCAGTACACCTTTTGAAAGAACTGGTAATCAATGAATAGGTGAAGATCTTATTGTTCCAGTTATAATTCGCAATGGATGTTAGGTGAGGAAAAGAATGTATCTCATAACTGCACCCCTTTATTCACACTTCAAATATCATATAAAATTAAAAAAGTATAATAAAATACTTGGGTAAGGTATATCATAAAATATATATTTATAATTTATAGGTACAAATTTGTCGAATATTGATAAAGGCACAATAAAAAATCTTGCAAAACCAATAATGTATATGTAAATTTTTTTCTCTTAAATATAATTAATCCTAAAAATGCATGGACAGCCTTTCAAATTGCTTGATGAGGGACTTTTTCTCAATAAATATCATTAGTTTTATGCAACTGTTTCCTTGCGGCCTTGATTAAAGGTAATAAGGACTTCAAGTCAGCTCTGTCTTCCAAAAATGGATGCTCCAATAGTTCTTCAGCGGTTGCTCTTTTATCTACTTCCACCTGAAGGCACCAATCAATAAAACTTCTTAAGTTCAGAGATAAGCTATCCCATTTTGTAATTTTTGGTCTACCGTTAACAGTAATTAAATATAGGGCTCTAAGAGCAGGTTCACGTAAATATGGTGGTTCCCCGTCCAACATTTCAACTATCATTATACCTAATGACCAGATATCCACTTTTTTTCCGTATTTTTGTCTGGTAACTACTTCCGGCGCCATCCAGTAAGGCGTTCCAACCATCGTTTCCCTCTGTTCGTTACCGATTACATGAGCGCAGAAACCAAAATCGCTAACTTTAACAGAGCCGTCCATTCCTAACAGAATATTATCAGATTTTATATCCCGATGAATTGTACCCCTGGAATGCAGGTAACTGATTGCTTGTAAAACCTCATAACATACTGCTGCTATCTGAGTTTCTTTCATAACTGTCTCTGTGACTACATCTGTCAAAGGGCCACCGTCACACAGTTCCATCACAACCCATAAATGCTCATCGTACATTACGAAAGCTTCAAGAAAATTAACTAAATTTTTATGTTTGAAATTTTTCATTATTCGAATCTCGCTGACTAGTAACTCTTTTCTGGACTGTTTCTTCATATCGATATCCTTGATCGCAACAGTTTGCTCTGTCCTAAGATCTTTCGCTACAAAAACTATTCCAGATGCTCCAGAGCCCAAATCTTTGTTTGTTTTCAAGTAGTATTGATTTGGGTCACCTGGATTGCATAATTTCCTTAATTCTACCATGTAGTCTTCGTCGGTCATTCCAGTTTTTCTCCTTATAAAACCATCATCACTGGTGTCTGATTTTTTCCTTATTTCTACTGTTTCATTAATACTTAAGTTTTCAATACTTTTTGCCAAATTTTTGATTGTCATTAAATTTTGTTCATCTTGTTTGTTTTTTGGTGTTGAGGGTAATGTTCCTGGCCTAAAAAACATCAAAATGAACTCAAAATTCTAATTCATACTTTACTTTGAATTTGGATATCATACTTTCAATAACAACTACAATAATATTATCTCAAGACTAGATTGAGAAAATTTATCTAGAAGTACTTGAAACAATGATTATTTTGTCACCCTGTATTGCTTGCAGATTTCAAGACAGGGTTGAGCAATTAAGAAATTAGTCATTTCAAAATTAATTAAATACTACCAAATAATTGTACAGGAAATGAGTAAGCTTTGACAATAGACAATTCATGAATTGATTCTCTTCCACCAATAGCTCACCTGGTATTTTCATATTCCGAACATGAAGATAAAATTGATTCCCTACTAGTGTGAGCTTCTTTTGAATTCTCAAACCTACTTATCTCCTCAGATTCTTCATCGATATAGTTTTCAGTAACTAAAGGTTTAAATTGCGGGGTTGCTTCTAGTTTTTTCATGGAATAATTATAGTATCGAAGCACTTGTCTCACAGCAATTGGATTATTTTCTTGTTCCTCTTTGGTGATTTGTTTTCCAATCTGTCGGCACCAGGCCGAAGGTAATCCTTCCAATATGCCATCCTTATTAACACTCACATGAATGTCATGGTTTACATTAGTTGGGGTACCTATTACAGCAACTCCTGGACTTTCCTGGTGACTCTTTTTTTTGAAGAAAAACATTTTTGTACAGTTTGAGTTATTTAAAATTTACTTAACACTAACACGGATTATTTACTACGGAGATTTAGTACGATTTCGTTGGAAAATTCACATTTGAGCAAAAATAAACATTTTGGATGACAACACCCTCTAATTGTCAATTATCTAGTCCGTCTCTTCTGTTTCGACGTTTGACAATTACACAATATGCAATCGTTTAGACCAATGAGAGAGCTTAATCCAATGACAGCACGTCTGTCAACGTTTGGCGCGAATTTGAAATCCATATTTGAATCGAAATCCAGTAATGGAAAATTTTGCCTAGAAGTTCACTGCCTAGTGAACTGGTTTAGGAGCCTTTACGAAGGAAATGTCGTCACAAAAACATTATTACCGTGAAATTCTGCCTCATTTGATTTTACAAGCTCCCAAATCCCAATGATGAGAAAAAGCGTTACAGACGCGCATAAGGAATATTTTTATGCATTCGCGATCTGCCTTCTCTCGTCTCTAAAAAAATATATATATTCATTTATATTATTTATACTTTATACCAAGTGCCTAGAAGCTCTATTCTATTAGTGGCTCGTCTCAGTTTGCATTTTTATGTCTTTATGATATATACCTGGATAGTCGCGTAATTCTATCGAATATAATGAAACAATGAACAATTTGCTTTTAGTAAAACTTTTCCGATTTTCTGAAAAAACAAACAGTGCAGAATTGCAAGTAATGCTGACCTGGGCCTGAAACATCATAATATTCGAACAGGTAGACTCTTCTTTGAAGAGTCTACTCTTCATAATTCTGATTTCTGACTAGGGTAGAATGGAGATCACTGCGGTCATCAAACAACATCAGCATAGGCAAATTTTTTCATAGGAATTTCCAGAAAATTAATAGGTTATTATTATTACATACTCTTTATTCTCATACATGTCCCATACATTAAATGCAATTGAATATATATTACTCCTAACATTTTTAAGCTAAAGGATAGGACTTTGACTAGAAGCTATATGATTTCATAATATACTTAGAAAAATTTAAGTGACTTACATGTTTTTCCAACAAAATATAAAGTTACACTTCTTCGTCAACCGTATCTACAGGAATAGATCAAGCCATCAATGTGTGCGCTTAAAAATAAATATAGTATCATAAATTAAAAATTAATTGATCGGAAAAATAAATACGATTAGTTGATTGTGGGTGATTATAAAACTGTAATGAATTATTCTATTCCGTCTGTAGATACGAAACCTTACAGGCTAATCTTCAATTTATTCTCATCTCCCTTGTTTTCAGTTTTTTTCTCATTTCATTCTTTAAGTACCTGCTTAAATCTTGGGTAATTCATAGGAAGAGAGAGTCAATATGGAGATAAGCCCAAAACCTTTTTCCAATTTGAAAATTTTCTACAAACCAGGTGTCGCACATATTATTGTGAAAAACCTTTCAAGGCAAACTTCTTATAGCACCAACTTACATATATAGTCAACAATATTTAATTTATTGTATTGTGTACCATTCAAAAGCTCGATCACAAAAATTCATTAGTTTTTCTTGAGTTCAACCACACTTAATCATGCAAGAAACAATTTTTACAGTTATGTCCAAACCACTATATGTATAATTTATGTATATTAAAAATGCGCTTCTAGTCCGTTGGTTCAAGCAATTTTTTTGGTAAAATAATCCGATATTTTCCGTGTTTCCTTCATTTTTAATCTATAAGTGGCACTTGTATGTATGGGAATTCGTTTTTTGCACGTTGGTTCAACTCAAAGAAAAAGAGGCTAGTTACAAACAACAGTAATTCTTCCGGAGGCTCAAACATAAACAA
This sequence comes from Coccinella septempunctata, assembly GCF_907165205.1. Taxonomy (NCBI): domain Eukaryota; kingdom Metazoa; phylum Arthropoda; class Insecta; order Coleoptera; family Coccinellidae; genus Coccinella; species Coccinella septempunctata. Next base: position 24,579,568 of record NC_058196.1, read on the forward strand.
ACAAGTATTGATAGGCCCTTTAGTTGTTGGTAAAATTCATTGGGTTATTCAGAAATATACGCAGGTAAGATATGAGGAACTAGATAACATAAAATTATATTACACAGTAAAATGTAACATTCAAAGCGAAAGAAATAATTATATAGCACGAGCATTCAACAAAACATAAGGATCAATGAAAACGGTGCTAATTGGATGAAATAAAAATGTTTAAAATTATGCGAGGAAGATTGTCTATTGTTGTTAATGCTATCTATTTAATTATTTCTTGCAATCTAAGCTATTGATCTTTATAGCTTAAAGTTTAAATTTCGAATTGATTCTATTCTAATGTTCAAAATTTAAGAATCGACTCCACAGTCGCAGTTTAACACTGAAGTTCACAACATCAAGTGTTTCGATAAATTCAAAGTATTCTAAATTTGGTTTGCCCTTTCTTGAAAAACCAGTCTATGGCATCCAACGATTAAATTCTCAAAACTACCTAACTTTTAAACTTGGGTCTATGCTAGGCGTGTGAAGACTGCTTTAGATTAGGATAAATATCTTTTACAAGGAGGTACAAACGAGGAAGATATATGGTATACCTTGGCTTTAAATTATGGTATTAAAATGGACGTTTCAGAGATGGATTCAGTGTTTCTTTTTTTGGCCAGTTTCGTACCACGGTTCGTTGCGTTCAATTTTGAAAAGAGCGTTTGTAGAAACCAAGTTTGCTGATTGGGGAAACGGTGCTTTAGAATTCTAAGCGATAGGCTGAACATGACGTTTCATGGTCTTGCAGATTTATGGTACATCGGCTGGCTGACGGTGATAGATCGATCTTGTATTTAGTCAGCAATTCTTCGTTCTCAGCTACCCAGTAGCCCAGCACATCGGTGTCATAAGTTGGGATGATGGTCACTTCTGGAAAAATAATTCAAAAATTTGTAATGAATCGGTTGAGCACTATTTTATATGCATAATTTTCAAAAACGAAAAATATTCTCACCTAAATCTTTATCCTCCCACGTCTGCTTTGCTTCAAGAAGTGCGTTGTAGACCTCTCGACTAGGTTCAATTCCAGAGAAAACGTAATACCTCGCCCTGACTTTTTTGAAGAAATCGACGTAGGCGTAGTTCGAATTTCCATGATGGGGGACATAGGTGAGGTCAACGTACACAGGATTTATCTTCTTCTTATTCTTAGAAGGAGACTCCGACCTTGCCCTGTCATCATTTATTCTATTCTTGGCCATAACGTTTGAAGGTAGCTTCCTTTCTTTCTTCGGCGTGCTTTTTTCGTTTGGAGGAGCAGGACTTGGTAGACCCAGTGGTTTTCCCCAAGCTTCAATCGGATCCTTATCCTCCTTATCACTTGGTAATTCTCCGTAAAAGCTCGACGTCATCGGATCTTGAGCAGGAAATTCTAGACCTCCCGTAGCGGCACTGAACTTCTTGCCATCAAACTTAGCCTTGGTCAGATCGTGCAGATGCGTGAGTGGCACTTCAGATCTTCCTGAAAGGTCATCTCCGTCATCCGCGTCCCTGTCGTCATCTGGTAGAGCACCGTAAAACGACATCATCATAGGATCCATCTGCTCGGACATTTTGTGATGTAGTTGTGAGGTGAAATCATCCTCACTATCGCTGACCTTATCACTACCAAAGGGCGGCTTCTGGGCGTTGATGGTAGATGTGACACTTTGGACATCTTGAGAAGATAGCTCTTTTCTAGGCACATCTGTGATATGTTTTTCGATTTCAGATTCATGTGATGAAACAGTACCGACTTCTGAATCCTCAGCTTTGATATGAGGTTTATCATCTAATCCTTCCTTCGTGACGATTTCTACCTTACTTTTGTCTTCTTTTTGATCTTTTTTGTCAGTCTTTTTATCGTGAGTCGTGCTGGAATCTTCACCTTTTTCATCAACGAAAATTTCAACATCTGATATAGATAATTTCTTTTCTTGACTAACGTCTAAGCCTAAATGGGTTTGTACATCACCTTTGCTAATATCACAAGTCTCTGAAATATCACCAGATTTACCTAATCCTAGAGTTCCCATCACATCACATTTATCCTTAACTACAACCTCACATTTTTCATCACTGCCATCTGAAGAAATACATCCAGACAGTTCTGAAGTGACCCTGTTATCTTTCTGTATACAACTTTGCGTACTGTCTTCTTTATCAACCTTTGTATCTGTTAATATTTTCTCTGCTTCCTTAGTCTTTTTCTCATCCTTGGATTTCTTGCTTCCGAAAAGCCCTCCAAATAGTTTTTTACCGGCATCAAATACATCTTCAACGGCATGTTTGACTTCTGATTCTATTTCTTTCCCTGCACTAACGAGAGCGTCTTTCTCTTTCTCGAGATCCTGCTTAATACTACATATACTTGCTTCTACAGTTTCTTTGGTTTCACTGAATGTTTCCTCCACTTTATCCTTGGTATCTTTGATGTCTTTTGATACACTTTCAGCCTTCTCAATAATGGCAGTCTTGGTCCCTTCCACTTCTGTTTTCACATCAGAAATTTTTTTCTCAATTTCTCCTTTACTTTTTTCTACTAATTCCTCAGATTTTTCAGCAATCGTTGAACCCAAGTCTTTGATCGTACTTTTGGTTTCTTCTTTGACAGAGTGGCCAGTGTCAACCATTGATTTTAAGGACTCTGATATATCGGACGATTTTTTTGCTACTTCTTGTGCTATGGTCTTCTCTGCTCCACCGAGATCTTTCAAAGAACTATCTATTTCTTCTTTCACTATATTAGAAATTTCACTTATCACAGATTGTGCAGTTTTGCTTTCTGCATCGATCAACTCTGACATTTCTTTTTCCATATCTTTCACATCAATATCATGCTTTATTGATTCAAATGACATTTTGGCATCTTCTTCTGCAGTTCCAGAGAGGGTATCCTTTATTTCGTCAGTATAGGAGTTGATCATATTCTCAGCCTTCGTTTCTAACCTACTCAGTAAAGAGTCTTTACCATGTTCTGATTCAGAAGTCTCATCTTTTAGTTTCTTCTCCTCAATAGAAGTTGGCTGGGCTTTCTCTATCAGATGCTCCTTCACAGTATCATGGGAAGCCTTGGATTCTTGAGCAATGTTTTTGGCTGACTCTTTCGAAGGTTCAAGTCCTGAATCATGAATTATACCCGAAATATCATCCTTGAGACTTTTGAAGTCCTCTGTAGGAATATTAGCTACTTTTTCCATCTTCTCGATTTCTTTAACTGTTTCTTCCACATCTTTTGTTGCTGAATCTCCAATTTGTTCTTTGGTATCGCTTATAATATGAGTAAGTTCATCAACAGTTTTCTCGATACTACCCAAAGCAGCATCAGATTTCTCAAGAGTACTCCCAAGCTTTTCGTTGAATTCGTCGAGTTTGTTTTCGCTCTTCTCAGTAACAGATTTTTCCATTTCAGACATCTTTTCTTCAACAGTCTTTTTTGATTCTTCAATTTTATCGACTAGATCTCCTTTTATTTCTTCTACCTTTGCATTGACATCTTCCTTCATTTCTTCCAATTTTTTCTCCTTTTCGTCTTTGAGCGATTTTTCCTTGTCAGATATATGATCAACAACCGCCTTTTTGGTGTCTTGAACAATTTCACCTAAATCTTCAATGGTACTACTTATTTTTTGATCGATATCCTTGACTAATTCTTCTTTCTTTTCTTCTTTGGAAGGGGATGCTTCAGTTTTTTTCTCATACTCTTCACTCGAAATATCTTTAGTATCTTGAAGCTTCCCTAGAGCTTCTTCGATTTCCTTTGTAGCATCACTAATAACTGATGTGATAGATTCCTCCACTTTTTCCAGTGGCTTTTCCAAATCAACAGGACTTTCTTTCTTACCACCACTTATTTGACCTATGGTATCTTCGACTTTGTCTGTAACATTTTTCAAGTCGTCCTTCAAAGAAGGATAGATTTGCTGAGTTATTTCTCCTCCGGATGTTACAACCCATCTTTTAAATTCATCTGTCTCTACATCTTCACTGATTGTTGGTTTGTCTTTCGAGTCACTTTCTTTCTCTTCTTTATGTGCCGTATCTGATCTTTCCTCTTTATGCTTCAGGGATTCAGCTAAATTCGAGAGGGCATCTCCTAGTGTTTCTCTCAAGGGAGCAGCCATCTTATCCAAAGTGTCTTCAGTCTGTTTCACTAAGGAGTCCTTAGCTTTATCTGTTTTATCAATAGTGTCACTCAGAGCAGAGACTGATTCCCTCAAATGATCGGCAACAATATGTTCAGCCATTTCTTTTTTCTCTACCAATGTATCCACCACTTTAGATTCAGCATCTTCTATTTTATGTTTTACTTCGCCAATTTCACTCTCTACTTTTTTTAATCCCTCATCGATGCTAGACTCAACAACTTTTACACTGTCACTTAATGTATGGCTCAAAGCTTCGCTCACTTTGGAAGCTCCAGAAAAGATGCTACCAAAGACATTTCCAATTTTACCGGCAACCGTTTCTTTGACGTCCTCAGCATCCCGAGATACGTCTTGCAGGGCTTCGGTTAGAATTTCTTGTATTTCACTTCGTTTATCTTCTTTCTTCTCGTCTTTGCCCTCATCCTTCCTCTTATCCGTCCTGATTGCTTCTTCTATTTGATCTTCCAGAGATTTTACCTCGTCCTTTAAATCTATATCAGGATAGATTTGTTGTGTGGCATGGTCTTTATCTGATTGGCGTGCTCCCTCCAAAACTCCCTTCGTAGATTTGCATACTTCTTCGATTACAGGTTCTTTTTTGGATAATGCATCTGTCAGTTCCTTGACGGTGGTCTGATCAGATATGGTATCCAGATTCGATGAAGTTTGGGACAATTTTCTGGACATATTTTCAGGAGATGATCTTCCAGAGCTTTCAGAACTTCTGGAGAATATTATAGTTCCAGGAGGACATATTTCTGTTTCTTCACCACCATCTTCGCTCGATGCTGTGACTAACATTCTATGAACTGTGCCAGAATCTTCGGGTTCTTCAGTCTTTGAACTTTCTTCAATCTGTTCTTTTTTATCTTCTATGATGCTGGATTCCAAATCTTTTAAGAACTCCGCTTCTTGATCCTTCCAATCTGCTTCTTGTTGCAATTCGATATGAATGTCCTTCTCTGTCACTGGGGAATCACATGTTGTAATATGAGTTTCTCTGAGCTCTGTCGTATAGAGGGGTATCTGTTTGTGGAACACCTCCAACGGAGCGTCAGATTTAAGGACAGTTGCTACACTAGCCACGATTTTGGCGACATCTTCTTCGCGTTCTGCAGGTGATTTCCTGCCTAACTCTGCTTTGTCGATGTCAGTAGGCAGAACGGGCAATTGAGGAACAATATTGATGATTGGAGATTCCGGTGTTGATTTCAGAAGAACAGGTTCAGCATGTTCTGGCTTATCAGTTAGATCTATCTTGATCTTCTCAGTTTTCATGATTCTGTCATCAGAAATGATAGAAGAAGGCCTGCTTTCTGATGTTTCTTCTTGATTATCTTTTGGTTCTGTAATACCACTTTCTTGATTGATTACTTTAGGTTTCAAATCATCTTCTCTTTGTTCTTTTTGCTCAGCAATCGATAGCGGGGTCTCACTTGAACTTTTTTCTGACTTTTCTTCACCCATTTCTGACTTTTCCTCACGTTTTTCCTCGAGTTTTGTTGCTACTGCTGTAGGTATTTCCCCTAATGAACCTCTCTCTTTGTGACTGTGCAGTTTTTCCTGTTCCAAAAAGTCTTTTATATCACCCAGTGGCATTTCTTTATGTAGTTTCTGTTCTTCGACTTTTTTGGCTATAGATCCTTTTTCCGTTTCAGCAGTTTCATGGTCTTGCTTCTCAATAATTTCAACTTTTTCCGTATCTTCTGGTGTTTTTGTGGCAGATTCATCAATTTGAACGGGTTTCTCTCCACCTTTCTCAATTACATTCTCAACTTCATTTTTCGATTTTAACTCACGATTCAAATTGATGTCTTTGTGTTCTTCTGCCTCTTCAGTTGACATTGAAGCGTATTTATTGTCTTTTTGTTCCATATCATGAACTTTTTCGATATCTTTGTCATGACTCTGCTTTTCAACTGGTGAAATCGGTTTATCCTTTGGAGAATCTGCTTTCTCATCAGCTTTTTCGATTTCTTTTTTCACTTCCAATTCTGGTGTTGCTTTCTCGGATTTTTCGGCTGTGGATTTCTCTGTTTCTACAGAATGCTTACTTGAATCCAAAGCAACCTTTTCTCCTCCTGTGGTTTCCTTTTCACTATCCAATGATTTGTGTTCTTTCTCACTTGAAATTGTTTCTAGGGCGGTTGTTTTCTTATCAGAGATCACATCTCCAACTGATGGTCTCTTTTCTTCCACAAGTGTTTGCGCTTCTACTTGATCGACTGATATTTTGGTCTTATCATGAGTAGATTCTTCCGCCACTTTTTTATTTTCTGGTTCTAAGGGCGATGATGTTCTAGAAATTTCTTTTGGAGATTTTACTTCTGTAGATGAGATATCTTTCTGAAGCTTTTCATCCCCTTCGCTAATTAATTGTGTACATGTTTCTTCTTTAGTTTTGATATCGTCGTCAAGATCAACAGAACAAGTCGAAGCTTTAACTTCTGTTTGTTCCATATCTTTATGTGATGTACTCTCAGGGATCTTCTGCTCATTTAAGTCAAGTTTTTCATCAGTTTCTTTTGTTTTCGGTGTGCTATCTTTGGCAGAATCTTCTTGATCCTCTTCAAATTTACTCTCAGATTTAGTTGCTGATTGTGGTGTTTCTTTTTCGGTAGTGACCGTAGTAGATGTTTCTCCTGATGAAATGCTGTCAGGGGATTTTTCTTTAATTTCAGTACTAGAGGTTGTACTTTCTTTATCCTTTTCAGCTTCTATGGATATTTCTTTCTCTGCATGAACAACGCTAAATTTGCGCGTGAGGAACGATTCAGAGCTTTCTATTTTCTCGATAGAAGCTTTTCGGTCATCTTCCTCCTTGTCTTCTTTTTCCATTTCAGTTTGGGATATTTCGAGTTCTTCTTTGAGACTTACAGTACTAGATTTTCTATCATGTGAATCGGCAGTGCTTTCTATTGGTTTAATTGGTGTAGTTTGTTGAACTGGTGATGATGACACTTTGATATCTGAAGTATCATCCTTTTCAGAATCATCTTCACCTTTCTTTCCTGATTTTTCTTCATCGACAGTCAGTTTTTTCTCTGATGATTTGGCGTCGATACTCTGTTCTTCGGATTTACCAGATATATCTTGAATTTTATCTGGGCTCTTGCTTCTTTCATAGATTTCATCTTCAAGAGGTTTAGATATCGTCTTTTCAGTCGTTTCAATTTTTTCATTTTTGATCGATTTTTCTTCTCCAGTTAGTAACTCTACTTCTTTCTTCTCGATTATTTCAGATTTTTGGGAATCTGATTTTTCCTTCTCATCTGAACTTGGGGATGTTTTCACTTCCACTTTTTCGGATAATATGGTATGAGATTCCAACTTTTCATCTTCTAACTTTTCTTGTTCTTTGGCGTGAACTTGAGCTACATCTTCGGAAGGTTTACTAACAATTGAACTTTCTGGAGATTCATGAGCGCTAGCGCTGAGCACTGCATCTTTTTCTGAAGGAGAAATCTGAACAACTGGAGATTTTTCTTTATCTGTAGGTGATATTGATTTTTGTTCTTCTGATTGGGTTATAGATTCTTTTTTGATTAAATCATCTGAAGAAGGTGATATAGGAGTTTCTGGTACTTTTGTAGTAGCAATTGTTTCTACAGTTGGAAGATTAGTTGTTATATCATCAGATTCTTCTGGAGCAATCTTCTCAACTATTTTCTCAGGAGTTTTCGTTATACTGTCCTTCCTCTCATGCAAATCTTTCTCACTCGAGATCATTTTTGGCTGATCGTTCTCAATATCATCCTGCAATTTTTTATCTTCAGTTTTTTCTTTAGTATCTGTTTCTTCTTTCAATTCCACACTTGGAGCCTGTTGTTCGGAAGTCTTAGTTTCCTGATCGATTATTGGTTGTTCCTCAACTCCTACTGTTTTTGAATCTTCACTCTTCCTTTCTTCTTCAGTCGGAATAATTTCTGGTGCTTTTCCTTGATCTGATGAACTTTCTCGTCTTTCTGGAGATCTCATTACTGTGTCTTTCAGTTCCTTCTCTTGTTCTTCTGCTTTCAATTGTTGTGATTCTTTCTCTTCTGTTTGTGCACCAGGTTTTTCAAGATCTTTTGATGCAACTTCTTTTGAAGCAGTTTCTGAATCTTCTTTCGTTTTCGCAGCAGAGGATACTTCTGTTTTTTCAGCTGAATCTTTACTTTCATCTCTTTCGAGATAAGTTTCCTTCAATTCGTCCCTATGATCAGCCGGAAGTTTTTCCGGTGAAACAATTTTTTCATCTTGTTTTTCTTGAGCTGCTGTAAAGTCATCATCCTTTTTCGTTTCCGTTTTTTGCATGTCCTTCTCCTTATGTTCTTCTTTCTTTGGCTCAATAGAATCTGCGACTTGTTGTTTCAATTCTTGCTCGACCTTACTAGATTTTCTTTCTGATAATTTGGATGGTGAAGGACTTCGTGATTTTTTCAATTCTGAAGAATCTTCATCGATTCCTGCACTTTTTTCTTCTTTTCCAGACTGGGTCGTTTCACAAGATTCAATTTTCTCATCGGACATTCTCTCTGAATCTGCAACTGTTTTAGACTCGGATGACTTTTCTAGTTCTGCTTCTTTTTCATCTTTTAGTTTTTGCTGATGTTCTTCTTTCGCAGATACGCTCATTTTTCGTTCTTCTTTCGTTTCTGAGTGAACTGAAGGGTCGATTTTACTTACAGAATCAGTTTGTGGAGTATCTTGTTTTTCGTGTTGCGAAGACTCAGCGGTTATTCCTAGGTCCGCTTTATTTTCATCTTCTAGCTTTTGCTGATGCTCTTCTGTTCCAATTATGCTCATTTTTCGTTCTTCTTTTGTTTTTTCCAAATGATCTTGAGTCTCGGTTTTGGTTTCTGAAACAGTTTCTGTAGTCTTTCCTTCTTCTTTCCGCAAGGAGTCAGTGGTTATTCCTAGATCTATCTGCTTTTCACCTTCGAGTTTTGCTTGATGTTCTTCTTTCTCAGGTATGCTCATTTTTCGTTCTTCTTTCGCTTTTTCCATGTCCAACTCCAAATGCTCAGGAACATGGGTTTCCGTTGCTGAAACAGTTTTTTCTTCTTCGATAGTCGAAGATTCAGTGGTTTTTTCTAGGTCTACTGCCTTTTCACCTTCCAGTTTTTGCTGATGTTCTTCTTTCTCATGAATACTCATTTTTCGTTCTTCTTTAGCTTCTTCCTTACTCAACTCCGAGTGATCAACAGGCTCAGTTTTCGTTTCTGAAATAGGTTTTGGACTTTTTTCTTGGTCTTTCGGTAAGGACTCAGTGGTTATTTCTATGTCTAATTCCTTTTCACCTTCCAGTTTTTGTTGTTCTTCCTTCTCAGTTTCTTCCACTTCTGCCTTGTCCAACTCCGAATGAACAAGAGTCTCAGATTTTGTCTCTAAACCAGTTTTTTCATCTTCTTTTCGCAAGGAGTCAGCAGATATTCCAAGGTCCAATTCTTTCTCACCTCCTAGTTTTTGCTGATGTTCTTCTTTCTCAGTTATGCTCGCTTTTCGTTCTTCTTTCTCAGTTATGCTCTCTTTTCGTTCTTCTTTCTCAGTTATGCTCTCTTTTCGTTCTTCTTTCTCAGTTATGCTCTCTTTTCGTTCTTCTTTCTCAGTTATGCTCTCTTTTCGTTCTTCTTTCTCAGTTATGCTCTCTTTTCGTTCTTCTTTCACTTCTTTCTTGTCCAAATCCGTTTGTGAAATAGGTTTTGGGCTCTTTTCTTCTTCTTTCGGCAAGGACTCAACGGATATAATGTTTACATCCTTTTTATCTTCCAGTTTTTGCTGTTCTTCTTTCTCAGTTATGCTCTTTTTTCTTTCTTCTTCCACTACTTCCTTGTCCAACCCTGAATGAACAGGAGTCTCAGATTTCGTTTCTGAACCAGTTTTTTCATCTCCTTTCCGCAAGGACTCAGCAGACATTCCAAGTTCCATTTCTTTCTCATCTTCTAGTTTAAGCTGATGTTCTTCTTTCTCGGCTATGCTCATTTTTCGTTCTTCTTTCTCAGTTATGCTCGTTTTTCGTTCTTCTTTCTCAGTTATACTCATTTTTCGTTCTTCCTTCTCAGTTATGCTCATTTTTCGTTCTTCTTTCTCAGCTATGCTCATTTTTCGTTCTTCTTTTGCTTCTTCCTTGTCCAACTCTGTATGAACAGGGATATGGGTTTTCGTTTCTGGAACAGTGTGTAGAGTCTGGTCTTGTTCGTTTTGAGAGGAATCTATCGTTTGTTCTACACTTATTTTCTGATCGTCTTTTTCTTCGGGATGTTCTATTTGCTTCAGAAGTTCTTTTCCTATCAAACTCTCATCTGAAGATTGCTCAACTTTTTCCGTTGGAATTTCATGTGATTTTTCGTCTTGCATTCCAGTAACAGCTTCGTCTATTGAAAGATCACCTAAATTTTTGATTTCTTCTTTCTTAGATTCTACTTTCACGGATTGTTCAGGTTTCGTTTGTATTTTCTCCGCCTTTTCTTCAACATTTGCATTTGATATCAGATCAGAGGTTTTTTCGTCAACCTCATGAGATTCCTCATCTTTTTCTTTCTTCAGTGAAGTCTCGATGGGTTCATCTGCAACTTTTTTCTCCTGCTCTTTGTCTTGTTCCTCTGCTTTCAGTTCTTCTTGTTTCAACTCTGAATACAAGCTCATTTCCTTTTCTGGTATAATTTTGGCTTCTTGGTGAGTCTCACCTGATAATTCAACTTTTTGTACATCATCAACACTTTCTCTTCTGTCACTACTCTCATCTTGCGTTTTGCTTGGACTATCCTTTTCAGGGACACTTTCCTTCTTTTCTGTTACTGCTGATTCAATGGTTTTCTTTTCTACCGGTGTGGTTATTCCGGAAATTTTTCCAGTGGACTCTTTTTCGTCTTCGTGGTGAATTTTTTGTTCATAAGGTTCAGTCTGTTTTGTACATATTTCATCAGCTTCATCGGGTTTTTCTGATTCTTCTTCCACAATATCAGCTTTTTGTAACTTTAATTCTACTTCTGGAATTTGAGGTATGGTTGTCTCCAATTTTTCCTTTTCTTTCGAATCTTTTACTAACACATCAGATTTTTCGTATTTTTCATCGATATCCTTCGATTCTTTTTTCTCTTCTTTAACTTCTTTTATCTTGGAGATACTACTTATCTCTTGATCGATGGTTGGCTGCTCACTTGAATCTTTTTGGACTATTTCCTCAATAGTTTCCTTCTTCTGAACAGCATCTGCTTTGGGAATTGTTTCCTCTTCGATTATGTCCTTTTTGGGTAGTTCTGAAGACTGCGGAATTGCTTGAGGTATATCTTTGGGTTCTTCAGGGATTTTCTTATCAGAGGGTTGTTTTTCCACAGATAATTCTTTCTCCCGAGTATCGTCCTTCAGCTCGATTGAATCATCTTCTTTGGTATCATCTTGTTTCTCCACAACTTCAACCGGTTTAATGGTTGTTTCAACATGCACATCGATTTCTTCTTGTAGTGGACTCTTCTCTAAAGGTTGGCTTTCTTTTACATTCGATTTATCTGCTTCTTCAGTGACTTCAACCTCTGATTCTTTCTTAGCCACCTGAGGAACAACTGAAACTTTTTCTTCTGCAGCATCTATTTTCTCTTCTTCTTTTTGACTTTCTTCTGATTTCTTCGGACTAGTAAGCCCTTCGTCTTTGACAAGGGAATCTCCGTAAATTTCATCCTTAGATTTGACCCTTTCATGCGCAAATTCGGTCAAATGTTCTACATCAACTTCCTCATGAACAGGTAAGTCTGCTACTTCATCTGGTGTTTTTACTATATCCCTAATCCTGGTCTCCTTATCTAAGCGTATGCCTACAACAGATGGTAGTTTGGTTATATTTTCAGCAGTTTTGGTCGTGAAAGTTATGACTGGGATCTCTTCTTTTGTCTCCTTCTCTTTAGTTTCCTCTTTCACATGTTTTTCCTCGATTTGATCTACAATATCTTCTTTGATCTCATTGAGAGGTATTCTTTCATCTTCTGGTAGTGTTGGAGCTGTTGTTGTTGCTCCTGATTCAATGTTAGCGGACACTCTTTCGTCAGGCTGAGATTCTAGTGCCTGTTCTTTCATTTCTTCATCTTTTGAAATGATTCTCTTGTTTTCTTCTGGACTTTGAATAGAGGGTTCTTTTGAAATTTCATTTTCCTGAATTTCTTCCCCTTCTTCTATATCAGTTTCCTGTTCGCCAATGCCACTCTCTTCTTGTTCCGTATCTACTTGTCGGTCTTTATCGAGATCATCTTTCGTTTCAGATTCATCTCTCTTTTTTTCACTTTCTTCACTGTCCCTCGCTAATTTAACAGTTTCTTCTTCTTTAGCATCGGCTTCGCTTTCTTCTGGTTGACTTGGTTCAATTACTTCTTTCTCAACAATGAGGTATTCCTCAGTATCCGTTTTGTCATCGATGGAAATATCTTTGACTTTTCTGAGATCTGACGATGCCTCAGTTATTTTGTCACCTTTTCTGAATACGGCTTCTAGTTCTTTGATGGCTTCTTGTTCTTCTTTGAGTTCAGCTAGTTCTTGGGCTTTGAGCTGCTGCACTTCTTCTGGTGTGAGCTTAGACAAGTCTTTCTTTAAGAGAGTGTCCTGATCAACAGATGGAGTACTGACAGTGCTGGAGTCTGTTGTAACATCTCTGTCGAGTTTACCTTTTCTGGATATCGAGTCAGGTTTATGTGTACCATTGATTGCTCGCTTGACTGGACTTTGTGGTAATTTCATGTCGGTTTTTGGTCGTCTAGAAATTGGTTTTCTCTCAACTTTTTTTGGTTCTTCTTTCTTCTCTGTTTGCTTAGCCTCTTTCACTTCTCTTTTCGGTGCTGTTCGGCTTTTATCTAAAACTCTCCTGTTTGTTGCATCTTTCGTACTCTTGGCTGGAGTAGCACTAGGAGAAACTTTACTTCGCACTCTTTGGTTTGTGGTTTCTTTATCCAATTCAGATTTTTTGGTATCTACAGTCTTTTTAGGTGTAGGCGGTGAGGGTTTCTTCTCAGAAGGTTTCTGTCTCATTCTGACACCATTGGTATCAGGTTTAGACTTCTGAATTTTTTCTTTTTCTTGCTTATTACTTTCTGTCAGTTTATTTTCTTCTCGTTTTGGTTTTGGCGGTTTAGATTCACTCTTGTCGCTTTCAATAGATCCGGATTTTTTAACAGTCTTCTCAGCGTGACCATTTTGAAGACCATTTTTGATGTTGTCCTCTATTAGTTTATTCTCTGGCGTTTGTCTTGGTTTGTTTCTCTTCATTTCGGATTTAGGCTTTTCTGGAGGAACTATCCTATCCAGAATATTCTCTTTGGACTTCAGTTTAGGAGGAGGAGCTAAGGTTCTTTCTGTACAAACAGTGTGTTTGATACACTCTAAGTTTTTGAGTCTATCTAACCCTTCGAAGATTTTGTTTTGTGGTGCACTCCCAGGAAATAGTATCCTGGTGATGGTATCGTTGGGATTTGCCGGTCTCCAAACAAGGAGGGCACAAATAGATACGATATTTTGCAAAGGTAACATACATTCCCTACTGAATTTATGGTTGGCGAAAAGTTTGTGGTCGTTACTATTCCATCTGAGTAAAAATTCCTTGACTTCTCTAGAATCTTTGGCAGGATTGATTACGTACATATCTAAAGTTCCATGGCCTACTTTATGGTACAGATTTATAGGCTCGGAATCGCGGTAACACAGCTGAGGATTCAGTTCTAGGCTACGGAGGTTTGAGATCAATTCTTGTCCCTCTTCTAAGAGGTTCACCACCAGAGGGTCCTTGTCCTTGTCACCGTCAGGGCTTAGGTTCGCTTTTCGGTTCTGGAAATTCAATAAGGATTAATAACGAACATTACTGAGAGACTATGATGTTTCAAGTTTGTGATTCTCACCTGGATATTGCAGAAGAAGTGTCCAATTTGTGGATATACAGCATTTTGAGCTTTTCTTCTGAGCACAGCTCCTATTCCGTTGGCATTACTATTATTCAGTCTTGTGAGCATCACTGCATCCAATCTGAAATGGAAGGAGAATTTCAAAAGATGTATCATTCGTATCTTCCAACGTTATCGAAATATTTTTTATTATCATGTGATTCCTTCGTTTTTTTTTTTTGAAGAATGAATTTTCACCTGTCTAAATGACGGACGAAATCCCAGAAACATGCTTTTCTGCTAAATCCTCCATCTACAAGCATGTTGAACCCATTGATACCAAATAACGCGGCATCACCTTGGCCTCCTGGGAATACATATAGTGTGGGCCTGGAAATAAGAAATTATAATAGTATACTCATTTTAGTTTTTTTTTATCTTGAGAAGCTAAAGAGTTCAGAGATTTAAAGAATAATAATAATAATTTAATCTGTGTATTCCAATTTGATTATTATAAGAATTGATGAAAATGGCCGCCTCCAGCTAGGATACAAAAGTCCAGTCTTGTCCTCATGGGTTGACAAACTCTTTATCAATTTGGAAAACATGTAACGCTCTGTTCCTTGGAAACTAAGCATTTCCGAACAAGGGCCTACAGGACCTTCCGATTCTGAGTTTGTTCGTAATGTTTATGAAACACTCTGTATAAAAAACCTTATATGTGCAGCCAATTCAAGGATCTTGAACCAAGACATTCCTTTACCATCCTTACCTGGAAAATCTTATATTTCCTACTACATCTGAGCTCTCTAAGATATTCTCTAGTTCAGCAGGAATTAAGAAGGGGGATATATAGTTTACAAAGTTGGCTATTGCTGGTGATCCAGAATCCAACACATCATCTGGATTAACCCTCAATTTACATCCTCGGGTGAAAGATTCCTTAGGGAGTTTCATCCATTCTCCCTCAGGAGAGCAATGTATGTCGAAGGAAATGCCATTTTCGTAGGCTCTAATGACGCGTTGAACGTCGATTTCTTGAAAGGCTTCTGAGAAATCCGCCAAGGAAAATGTTCCATCCTATAAAGAATAAAATTTTATTTAGATCACATTACCCTTACGAATAGTGTGCAAAACAGGCGAAGAAGTCTCAGCAAATAGAACTCCCAGTGCCAACTGGACACGACAGAAATATCAAACTGGCAACAACAACAGTCTGTAGAGAAAGCGAGGTTTTGGTTCAGTCTTTGCGGGATAGATGGCGAATCGTGATAAGAATTTCTCAAAACCTCGCCTCGGTTTCGTTTAAGACGCCCTCCTCCGTTAGGAATATTTAGCGCTACTTTGTATTGCCGAGGGACAATGATCCTTAAACCGGTCTACAGTTGCGTTTGGATGTTTCGACTTCTCTGGGATATGACTTATTGGAACGACAATTCTTCTGACTTGTTGTTTCCAGTCTGACACGTGGCGAAATTTTACAAGGGTGTACTCACTTGTAAGATCCAGGAACCGTTTGCGGCGAAGGTATACCCTGCATGTATGATGTGGCGATGTCTAGTAAAGCTGCTTAATAGGTTTCGAACACACTGTACAAGCGTGCTAACTGATGGGTGGATTAATATTTCTGTGACTAGGTTTTCGGAAGCGAACTGGATCAGTCTTTCACCTATAAAATTTCGGATTGTTAATTGGAATCATTATGTGACGCTTTAATGTCATATAATTCACGAATATACGAGTAATCTTTCCCATAAATCTATGATATCATTAAACAATGCCTGAAGAATTATTCAGGTAGATTTTTTTTATACAAGATACCTTCTCGTGTATAATTGAAAAGTTATGAGTTGTTCTGCTATTATTCTGAGTATTTCTACTGCGAACTGGCCTCAGTACAAAGGCACGAAGTCAAAATCCTCAAATAAAGTCTATCTTGAGTTTGAAAACAATTCTAGCTACTGGCATAAAAAATATGCGAAATTATTCATATATTTCAAGGGTAGTTATTCAATAATTTGGCGAATAATGGATTCGAGATACCATAAATGGATCTGATAATGGACTACAAATTACCCGTTAATTTGAATGCAGCTGCCGCTGAAAGTACGAATGGGGCAATTACAGACGACAAAACATAATTAAGGATCAAATGGTAATAACCCATTTCAACTTCCCACTCGTATGAAAACAATTGTCGAACAATATAAAATAAGAATATTAAGAAGATTTTGAATATATAATTTGTATTAACACATGCGAAAGCGCTTTTTAAAATCAATGGGTTATCGATACAAAAAGGTGAACAAACGAAAATTTTTTAATTTAAATTTACTAAGAATTTACTAAGAACTTTATATACCTACAACTTGTAACGTAGCTCTGATTTAAGACCCAAAAATGTGCTGACAAGCGGCACAACCTAACATTTGGAATGTATCAAAATTTCAAGGTCAACCGACTGCTTTCCTAAAAGTGAATGGGCTAACTTTATTTCGTTTTATTCAGACACCCTGAATCAATATACTCTTCCCATCGGAGAAATATCTAGGCGTTCAGTCACGTATTTCGTATTTCACGGCAAATTAAACATCGGGAGCCTTTCCAAAACGAAGAAAGATAACAGCGAAAAGTTGGCCAAGTCAGACGTTTTCAGGAGTAACATCTTCAGACTTTCATTTATGGAGCATCTTCACGCCGAATTTCTTTCAACCCTTTGTCATTATCCACTTCTCTTGGCCCTTTGTGTGTCAGCCACGAACTCCAATTTTGTGTGTCCAATTTTGTATACCTCTTCAATATCGGCGCTCTCTCGTTCCCCAGCTAAAAGGATTATTTTGTCGGCTATTCATTCTTTATCTTAAGGCTGAACCTGTTTATCTGGGATGATCGAAACGTAATTTGTTTTAGACGTGGCTTTTGCAGAGTCTTTCATTGTTTAGTGGCATTGGGGATAAAAAAGGATATCTGGAGGCCATTCTTGTTTCACAAGTACTTTTCTTAGTGGATTGAATGAAACAGTGTCCGAGAAAATTTTTGCACATGGGAGATTTTGAATCAAATTGAAATAACTATCGAATTGAAAGTTCCCACTTGAAACTTTATCGAGGAAAATTGCTTTTTATTCATTTTATCTTCATTATCGGTTACTCGAAATGATCTTCACTGAAGTTTTCAACCATAATGGTTACTTGAATTTTCGTGGCGTCATTCAATAATTAGAATTCTGCAGATAAGAGATAATCACCAAACTTTATTCAATCCATTTCGATTCGAAATGGGGAAGCTATGCTGAGTTATATCCCCAATGACCCCAATTGAATTTGCGGTATAAAAGCTGACCCTATCAAACTTCGCAGTCGAAAATTCGTTCACTAGAGGGAATTGCTGGAAAGTACGTTTTGTGGTAGATCCATCTGGAGAAAGAGTAGTCCTTGACTACTATTCTCCAATATTATGAATTTGAAATGACTAGAAAGCTGACTAGCTGAATGATATTCAAAGGATACGGTGTAAAACTGGTGGCCTAAATATATTGGTTTTCATGAAGTAGAAATATAAATAATAAGGTGCAAATATAAATGCATATACAACTATATTCATTTCAGATGATATGACAATAAGGATGTAGGTCGTAGGTACATCAATAATTATAAAAATAAGTGGAAGACATTCACAAACTTTACGTAGACATCTTATTCAGAAAATATTGACGTATTTGTGGATCTTTGATGGTATATAAATATGAATAAATAAATATATAAATGTTGAAGTACTCGTCGAGAGTATACCTAACGTTCTTAATTAATTTAAATTCGTTTCAATCCTCTATTATGAAGTACCGAGTGAAGTACAAAGCTATCTAGCTGTTTTTTTTTCTTGGGTAATTTATTTGACCCCTTTATGCTTATAACTTGATAACATTGATAACTTCAACTATATTTCGTAATATTGTATGAATTTTTTTTTCCAACGTGTGAAAAGTATTTCTTTCATTTAGTTAAATCACAAGAATAAAAACAATCTGGGGAGTTTTGAAAAACTCTTCGTGAAAATTTCAACCGACTTTTCATAGGACGAAAAGATCTTGGATGAGTTTCTATGAGTTTCTATAATTAAAGTAATTGTCCTCTTCTGTTCTCCAAAAAACGTTATTTGATTGAAATCTAAGGATCATCGTTAATTTAATCAATTTCTTCAATGGTTCTAATCTTCAGTTTGTCCAAATCACAAATAGGTATATGAAAGATATATTCTTCAAATAAGGCTATAGGCAAAAGTCACATCAGTCTCTGGGATTGATAATGTACAGTAGATTCGGGTGACTTGGGACGACTGTTGAATTCAACTTGTCATATTTTCAAAACCTATTTTTATCTGAAAAACAGGTTCGAATATGCCTAATGACTCAGACTCTTGATTAGGATATATAGAGTCATTCGGGGTAACTGAGCGCAGTGGGTAAGTGTGCGCAGTGCGTATATCTCGACTATGCAATGTATGAAAGAGGGGTTCATTTGGGTGAAGCAAGGGCGCAGAATCGCCATATTAGTTTTTCATAGGAGTGCGCCGTGCCACGTTTCTTTAACTTTTTATTTGCAATCAATCAAATTCACTAGTTTTCTTGTTAATTTTTAGCATCTCTACAAATTCTGCCAGGTCCAAGTTCCGAGTCCCTCAGTGTTAAACAATATTTTATTCGATCATGGGCATATTAATCTAAATATATATAATGAATAGAGACTCAATTGCGTTTCTCTGAAACAATAGAGGGAATCTTTATTAACAATATCAAAACTCACAATATAACAAACCTGAAACAATAGAGGGAAACAACATTTAAAGCCTCTAATTCAATCTTCTGAAACTATTTATTATGACGCTTCGAAAAACTTCAAAATTTATTTTAAAGTGTCAATTCGGCCATTCCAGGTAACACGAATATAATATTTAAGAAAAGCTTCACGATTATAACGCTTTTCTTTACATATATAATAAAAAATTTTAAGTTCTCTTAGCTGCTCAACTCTATAAGAACGTCAATTCAAATTTTGGCTTACTGGGGAAAGTGTGGGCGGGTAAGTGTGCGCATTTATTTATTACATGGGTATTAGTTCAGTGAGGAATAAATTATGACATTGTTGATTTTCTTGGTTAAGACTCGATCAATATTGTCCTATTTGTTCAGAAAAATATGAAGAGCCACCAACAGTTGAATGTATCAAGTGTTGTGTTCACCAAGAATTGTGGCACGAACAATGAAGCACTGCTTGTAAAAAGGCGCTCCTGTATTGACAATAAACAGCATTTCTCTAATATTGTAACATTTTGATGACATTATTTTGTAATTTGTTTTGATTGTGTGGTTCACTAAGCACTGCGTTCACTTACCCCGTGAGGGTGCGCACACTTTCCCGCAATACGGGGCAAGTGAACGCACTCCGACTTTCTCTATTAAATTCTTTTTTGCGGAAAGAAAACGTTTTTGTTTGTTTTCTTCTTGATGTTTTTTTATAGATTAGAAAATTCTCTATCTTATGAATATGTTTTAATTTTCCTATCTTCAACATTTGAAACAGGGTATGGCTTGAAAGGCAAAAGTGCGCACAGTTGCCCCGAATGACTCTACCATGCTTCAGAATTCGGATATAAATTTTGAAAAAAATGAAATTTGGTACCAAGTCACCCACCGATTTGGAAGGCTTAGGACACAAGTTAAAACCTATTGATTTCTCAACTCTCGAATGAAATAGGTGATTTGGGACTGTGTATAGTTTTGAAGAATTAAAATTTGTGTATATATAGTTGAAATTCGGTAAGTAAATTAAAAGGAAGTGAATATATTGCAACTCAAATGTAAATAAACTGAACA
Source organism: Coccinella septempunctata (assembly GCF_907165205.1). Classification (NCBI taxonomy): domain Eukaryota; kingdom Metazoa; phylum Arthropoda; class Insecta; order Coleoptera; family Coccinellidae; genus Coccinella; species Coccinella septempunctata. The sequence goes on from NC_058196.1 coordinate 24,599,442, forward strand.
AAACAAGGAAACTTTGATTTATTTCATTTTTTGATGATTTCTTCATGGAAATAACGTAAATAATGCTATCCTGCGAAAAATTGGCATATTTCCTGCTGTCAATGCGTCGCTTGTATCTATTCTGCATTGTCCCAAGTCACCCTATGAAACAACAAAATAAATTAATGATATCCGTGTTGCAGTTTCATTTGTTAACAACCATGTTTCATGACATATCTAATATCCCAATATGCCACGTATCCAAAAAAGAATGACACATGCACAATGTGAAACACATGTACAGGACACTAGAAAGTATAAGGGCCATAAAAAACGCGCTTTTACTGTGCTGAATTCGTTAATTTTTCCTGGCAATTCAAACGCTCTAGTCATAGCAAACTCGACAGAAATTAATTGTTAAAAGAACCGAGAAAACGCTGCACAATCTTATAAGTTTGTCCCTTCACTCATAAATGGTAAAAAACAAAGAAATCTGCAAGGGGGGTAATTGCCCCAAGTTACAGGACTGTCCCAAGTCACCCGAATCTACCGGTACACCAAACTCTCAAATTTTTGGGGATGAAGTGGCATCTCTCTTTTTTGGCTTTTGGTCTCTCCACCCTGTATATAGCATCGGTTTGCAAGCGGAATAATAATCAATAATAACCAACAGATGCTGGTAAAATATTCATGTCAGCCCGCGTCCTTTTCAGTTGTTCAGTATCGCCAATTATGTCCCGCTTATATTTTCCATTATCCTCCTCATCAATTTGTGGTTAGACCCTAGGGACCCTATGCTTTTCGTGCAGAAATGGAGTGTACGAAGTTGCAAACTTTCTATTGCCGTTTAATTAAACCGACCCGGATGAGTTCCATTCGAAACCGCTGAATTAAGACCTCTGATTATTGTGTGTTTCCATCTCTTATCATACGTTTTATATCTCCCACAGGGGGCACTAAGGGAATACAATTTTTCCAGATGGTTTGTAATGGTCCCATTCTAGAAAGGATGCCCAACTTCAGAACGCCATAACAGCAAACATAAAGAGAATTGAACGACACATTAACTCCAATAGTTTCCAAAATATGAATCATATTTATTTCATGTATTCCGCCCACCCATTGCTTTAAAATTTTCTGTGCAATCCTTTGCCTCTAAAGAATAATGAGAACAATATGAATCAAATATCCTGACCTTTGAATACTCTTGGTATAAATATTTCCTATCATGAGCTGATATTAATAATCTCTCACGTGAGAGATTGCAAATTTTAGACTAATAAACAGGAAAATCAATATGAGCGACAGCAAGACGTTAAAACTTAGTAGAGCATTCGCCAATTTGCAACGATTACAAATTCTCTATCAAAAACAATATTTTCTGCTTGGGAATCGAGTTCACGAAGATCAGCTGTGGAAGTTTCTTCCTCCATCCCAAATCATGAATGAGTAAGCGTTCAGACTCAGGCTCAGTTTTCTTAGAAAACTCCAATAAAGTCTTCCTCTCCATCTTGAATCTATCCCGACTTATATTGACTTTTATTGAATAAACAATGATGCCTTCGCTTTTGTAATTCCATTAGGGATGCCTCTATTCGCACGACATACGTGTAGGAAGGCTTCTTCTCAGAAGACCCAATATTTTTTATGAGCTCCAAAATAAATACGAGGATCAGATTGCCCTTCTCGTGAGATATGGATGCATATCAGATGGATGTATAAGTTAGCAGAGAATTCTGTTTTTCATTCCGAGAATGTAGCTATAAATAATAATACGGGGAGCGGCAGAGCTGAGATGGTAGATAGGGCGTGATATAATTAGATTTGCAAAGGGGAAGGATGCTGAGATGGAGGCTGACAAAAACAAGTAGGAAAAATATTTTTCATATTCTCGGGAATAATGGATTAGTTTAAATTAGTTTTTTACCTAGGGTATTATTTATTTGGACTGCCCAAGTTATAGGGATCACGTATGAATTTCTCTTCTTTCATGGTTTTGTTTAGTTACCTGAAACTGTATTATCGATGTGTTCTTTTAGGAATAACTGGATAAAAAACGGAACATAAAAATAACATTGGCTAACAAGAAATAGGTTTTTTGCAATAAGGACATAAAGTTACATGAGGACCATGTTTTGTCTGTTTGTAATATGCAAACATATGCGTCTTCGCATGATCCAGTGAGAGAATCTTGGAAACTAGAAGAGCTAAAGCAAAACCATTGACATGTTTCCGAGCTTTTTTTTTCAGTGAAACAAATAATGGTGAAATTTGTAGCTTCCTACGATCCTTCGTTTTTGAGTTATGAGCAAAAATTCAGATTTTGACGTTTCTCATAACTTTTTTGTCTTTGAAATTAGACCCGTTTGCACCAAACGCACTTAGTGTTAAGTGTCCCTTAAATTACGTTGCACCAACTGTAAAGTGACATTTAAATGGTTAAAGCTAGCCTTAAATTTAAGCGCTCCTGCAATGACCATTTAGGTATTTAAGGGCGGGATTCTAACCTAAAATAATTTGTTGAACTCATAAACTGGCTGCAGAACTGCTTCAAATAACGTCAAGTACCTTTTATTTGACAATCCATTTCATTATCAATCATAATGCAAATTCATCAACAAAAAGTTGTCACTCTTTGATAATAATATAATAGTTTACTTGACACTCACTGACAGGAAAATAAAGTTAGGTTAATGAAATGACAACGATCATCGGCAACCGGGCAACCAATGAAAAGGCTTTATTAGACTAGAATGAAGTTGCACCAAAATAAAAAACTGAAATATCACTAGATATGAAAACTTAAGGGCCCCTTACTTAAGATTCTGTTAAGCCGCAGTCGTGCAACTGACAATAAAATTAAGCGTCCATTAACTTTAAACTACGCTTAGTTAAGTACTCATTTTAAGGGGGATTGGTGCAAACTGGCCTTAGAGATGTGAAACTTGAATCTTTTAGGCATTTTTACAGGTAGAATTTACTGACGAAAAATTTTTTCTACATAATTTCGAAATCGTCAAAATCTCATTTTTGCTGATAACTCGAAAACGAAAAATTATAGTAGACTACGGTTTTCACCATTCTTTGTTTCTCTGAAAAAAGCTTGGAAATGTGTTATTCTTTTTGCTCTAGCTTTTCTAGTTTCCGAGATTCCCTCACTTGACATCGAATGTCGGACACCCTGTACAGAAATACTGAAAATTTGATTCAAGAGCGAAAAATAAATTTTCTCTCTTATTTTCAGGCAGCGTAAATCTACTTCTTCAAAGTATTCATATTTAATAACTGGGGATAAAAGAAAAAAAGAAAAAGCCTCATAGAATTGAATGAGATGTGGAAAATTCTAAAAAACTTCTTATGGAAGTCAGCTTTTCTCGCTCCAACGAATAATCAACTACGGAATCAATGAAAACCACTTCTTTTCCCTCACAGGAAAAAGGTTACACAAAGGATATACAGGAGAATGGGAGAATACAAACCGCGAATGGAAAAGTATTCCCTACAAACACTCGCGCTCGACAAAATTTATTCTTCTTAACGTTTGAACGAAGAAAACTTCCCCTGAAGTTTTATATATTGTATTGTTTGTTTCTGTACACGAATATATTATACCATTCCATCTCTTCTTCGCACGTCTGGAATTGTGCACCGCCCCAGTTTACGGCTGCATTTCCAGACGCAAAACAGGAAGAACTATGCCCCCCGATGGCAATAACTTTGGTCGAATTACTCACAAAAATTTCGCTGGCTCTTCGTCGGAAATTCAAGCCGAATCAATACCTTGGCGCAGTTCCCTAGAAGGCCTTTTTTTCCTTTTATTTTCGCTTGTTTCGTGAAGGGGTTTAGCCCATCGATTTCGGTAAACGCGTCTCCTATGTAACTCGCCTTGAGTGCTACTCGGCGAGAGCTACTTTAATGTGACGCCCGTTCATTTTATCTCGGCGAAAATCTTGTTCGGTTTTGAGTTCTCGGACGTGGAAGTTAGATTCCGCAGCGTGTTCGTTTCTTTTGAAATGGGTTCTACGTCGAGAATGCTTGAGGCTATTTAGCGAAGAACAAAAGAATATTATGTCATGTGAATTGTCTTCGAATTTCACTGAGAGGTTTATTAATTTCCAGGCTTCTAAATATTCTGAATTAAAATCGAAAGAAAACATTTATGAGTCCAGCAAGCCTCTATCCTAATCTATTTACAGGTTGGGTCTTTGACTTGTACCTTTGAGTCAATCAATACTCAATGCTTGTACATATATTTCAACAGAAAGTTAAAAGAAACTTCTACCTCTTCCCATCTTTCACAATTAATCTCAGTTGAGAAGATACAGACTTTTGAAAATCCATAAAAATGCAATTTTCCGTTATATCTCACAAACGATTTGGTTGAATGGAATGATTTACTCATTAAAGTAAGTTGAACGGTTGCTAATGTGTACAGGGTCAAAAACACTGTTTTCCTATACCATTTTTTCTTATTCGACCCTGATAAACCGATATGTCAATTTTGAGCTTTCACAATGAGCTATGCCACCCCTGGGGAAACAAAATTTCCTTCAGAATAACAAGCTTAATCTATGACATTACATATCTGTGGATCTTTTGAACAGAGTTGTATCCAGTACCCAATTTTTCAAATTTCACAGATACTTTTTATTTTTGAACATCAAATTACTCTAAAACGGCGCATTATACGAGAAAATATGAAGAATACTTTTATATTACAAAACGTTCAAATATTCATTAGATAGCGTCCATTACATATGGTACGTAATGGTCATAATGAGAAAGACGTGGATGATATCTTGTATGCGAAAAAGATTAATCAAATAAATGTAAAACTATATTCCGAAATTCATTTCATTCGATTAAACCGTTTGTGAGATAGAATTGAAAATAATTTTTTATGGTTTTTCTACATCCTGTATCTTTCAAACCGAGCCGATTCGGAAAAGAAGTATAGGAAAAAAGATTTCCTTTTGACCTCAAAAATCTACTGTTAAAATATGTTTACGAGTCAAAAACTCACCATGTATGTGACCGTTTTGGAAAATAAAAGTATTTTTCATATTTTCTCGTATAAAACATTGTTTTAATATAGTTGGATAACCAAAAAAATGAACAACTCGTCTGAAATTCGAAATTGCCTAGATGCCTGTTTGAAAAACTCATAGAATTAACCTAAAAACATAACACACTACAGATGTGTTTGTAGTGTCATAGTTATAGCTTGTTATTCTGAAGGGTATCTTGTTATTTGTTGTCATTATACTGTTCTGTGTTTGTCAACTTGGCAACAGGATTAACAGCGTTTTTCATAAAACTTTGATTGTTCAATCAACGATTTGGCAGTCACTCGATTTTCTGAACCTTAGAACATAGAATATCAGGAAGGAGCTTTTTCGAATAAATGTGACAGGAATTGTGCGACGGAAACGGCCATATTGGTCTTTCAAGTTCTGATTTGAAAAGTGGCAGACTTGGAAGTCAAATGATTCTGTTATCTGTGGCCAAATGAACAAAGTGATGTTTCAACTTAATTTTGGTAATTTGGATTCTTGAAATTTGCTGGAAATAAGGATTTTGGATATTTTAGCGTGAATAATTCATAGGTAGGTGGTTTTTTAAGCTGAATATCAGGTATTAATTATGAGTTTCTGAATTTCATGACATAACAAGGTTATCCCATGACAATAACACTCCATGGGCGTAGGTGATGTTAAGTCATAGACCTTAATACCATTAAGTATATAGCCAGGCAGTGTTAGGCGGGGTGAATTTCCGCTTTGATTATTATCAATTTGAACGAGCGTGAAAAAGTTTCTGACTTTACGTCAGTACTTTCCTAATTTTTTTGATTAATCAGAATCAACTGACTATTGAAGCTAGTTTTTTGGAAACTTCATTGTCCTACACCACTGTTGAAACGGAAATATATGTCGGCCATATTTCTCCTCTATTCCGGTCAAATTGAAATGAGCAATATACTCCTTCCTGTTATTCTATATTCTAAGTTCTGAACGAAATCACTGAAACCTTTTCATTTGTGAATATATTGAAGAGGTAGCAATGGAGAATAATTGAATGGTTGTATGAACATCATCATTTGAGGCGAGAATGATATTTTGAATGATCATTACTGAATTATCGATTGAAAACGAATTGACGTCAATTCATTAATCAAGCGTTGTTTTCCCGATCAAGCTTTATGAAACCCTTGGTAAATGGGTTATGTTCAAGTCTGGTAACTCTGGTACAAAGAGAATAAACAATAATATCAGAGCTCATATGGGTGATGAATTCGTTATTTAATTTTGTGCGTTAATTTTTACTTACTGTCTATCTCTAATCATTGCACCAGTGAGAATGAATTATCATTGTTGCAGATTACGCTTAATAAATCCAAGTGAAAAAAGAAGATTTGTCAGGTTTTTCCCCGATAAAATCATAAATTGTGCTACAATAAATATTTGCATACATCCGAAGTGTATTGCTCGGGCAAATATTTATTTTACCGAAGTTGATCTTTCTGTTCGGTGTACACAGAACTGTAACAGCGTCATTACTTCGAGCGTCTAATATTTAACAGCTTTTCTCTTTCCCGGAATTTGGCCCTTCCAACTCCATTCCTTTCATCCTAAACCAATAAACCCTCCAAATTATTCCAATTCTCCACAACCTTGGTTCCGCCACATAAAAGTGCTCAGGTACAATTCAAATTGCTCAATTTCAGCATAGAGATATGTTACGCTAATGGCCCTCTATCCCCCGGGATAGAATGACCTAAATGTCAGGGTACTTCAGTATGGTCAGTCGTGCTCGATCTTTTGTAAGAGATTCATTTCCGCTGGAAAGCAGAATGTTAGGAGGGGAAAGATTTTTTACCTAGCGTGTACGTGAAAGGCCATATTTGTTCAAATGGCCTGTATATCAGCCAACATGTTGTAGACGTTGCTAGGTAATTGGGTCTATTGCCTTTGCAACCAAAGGAGCAAAGAGCACTCTCTGAATGACCTTCAATACCATAAAGTGTGTTTGGAAATATTTATGAAAATTACACATGTAACAAAGATCAATTTTTCTGATATAAATAGATCAATAAAATATTGTTACATATTATTAAAATAGTATGCGATCTTTGATAGAAACATTTAGTATATATTTTATTTAATAGTCTGGCCAGTTCAACTCGCTGCTTAAGATTCAACTGAACTGATATTTCCATATTGATTTTAGCTTGACATGAAAATGGGCTAATAATGTAAATTATTCCCGCATTATGTTGTATTAGGTAATTTGAAATTAATCTGCGGATATCGGATTGACTAAATTATGTTCATAGCTTTACATGAAATTCCATCATTATTAATGCATAGTTTGAGTAGTTGAGGAAGGAATGTTTTGAGGGACTACAGTCACATTCTTTATCATGTTACAGTCTGAATTCCGTTGTGATATTCAACTATCAGAACATGTACGAGGATGTATTGATAAATGTATAGTTATCCTAGATCAGTTCATACAAAAAGTAAACCAGAATTAAGCAATGAATTAAAATAAAGAAGATGTCCACCGAAATTGTGAATATCGAAAAATTGGAGTATCGAGCCATAATCAAGTACCTGTATGTAAAAGGGTTAAGAGGTAAGCAGATTTACTAAGATATGCTTAATACCCTTGGTAATCAATTTCCACCGTGAAAAATTGGACTGCAAGATTCAAAAGAAATTTTCCATTGAAGATGATGACCGATAGGGAAAGCCAGTTTCTGTGTCAGTCCCCGAAAATATCGATGCAGTTCATGACATGATTTTATCAGACCATCGAATTGGGCTCTAAAACGGATATCTGAGGCACTGAATATTCCATACGAATGCGTTCATCAAAATCACGTCAATTTGGACATGAGAAAAATTGCTGTAAAATGGATCCCCAAATGTTTGAATGTTGACCAAAAGCGTGCAAGGGTAGAAGCATCGCGTTCGATCTGTGCTCGATTTGAAAACGAATTGTTACTATGGATGACACTTGGGTACATTTCTACGATCCAGAAACAAAGCAACAATTGATGGAATGGCAACACTCTGGTTCTCCAAGACCTAAGAAGTTTCGTGTCCAAAAATCTGCTAGAAAAGTTCTTGCTTCAGTTTTCTGGGATTGCCATGGAGTAATCATGATTGATTTTTTGGATAAGGGTAGAACAATAACCGGAGATTACTATTCGACATTATTGACCAATCTACGGGAAAAAATTCCAGAGAAAAGACGCGGAAAGCTATCCAAAGTGTTTTTTTTTTGCAGGACAACGGCCCTGCACACAAATCTCATGTTGTCATGCAAAAAATTCGTGATTTAGTGTTTGAATTACTAGAACACCCCCCTTATTCACCAGATGTGGCTCCATCTGACTATCATCTCTATCCTCAACTGAAAAAAAAACTTAAAAGGTCGTAACTTTTCTTCCATCGAGGAGGTAATAAAAGCTGTGGGTGGAGGTCTGGTTTGCAGAGCAAGAAGAAACATTTTTTTGAAAGGTCTAGAGACGTTGCAGGTCAGTTGTAATGAATGTATCCAATTAAGAGGAGAATATGTTGAGTAATAAAATATTTTGACATTGAAATTTTGTTTGGTTTTATAGTAGGCTAAGAATTTTTCAATATATCCTCGTATACGTTATGTCCGATTTTGAGTTGTGTTAACTTCAGGCCTTTATAAATTATCTTCTGTTGGAATAGCTTCATTATCCAGCACGACAACAAGATTTGTCTGATCAAATGTACCTATCCGGAATGTAATGTAGTGCACCGTTATTCCATTTTTCATCTAGTTAATTCACAGACAGATCCACATCAATTATACTGGTCTCGTTGAAGTTAAATTAACGATTGAAGTGAAATTAATGGACTTCATGAAAAAGCCCTCTGTGAAGGGATTAAAACACAGTAGAATTTATGGGATTGAAAGCTTTTGGGTTTTTGATTTTGAATTCAACAATAGAACAAACATTCGCATGAGCTTATAATTTTATCCGGGTGTTTTCATTTGATTGAATCTGTTTCTATCTGATAGACCAAATATCACAATTTCCACATAAAATAATTTCATAAACTGCAATGTATGTTTTGTAATCATAATAAAATTCTCACATGGATGAGAGATAGGTTTGGTAGATTATTCAACGTAGAATATTTTTAAGATAGACAGAATTTTAATACCAATTATAATATTATATTTCAATACTACGAAAATTCATGAGGCTTTGGCTGGTTTCAGTGTAGAAATGTTGGAAAATAAAGCGACGTATTAAAATTCAATTAGATCTGTTTTATCCAGGTCAAAAATCCTCATTATTATAACATTATTACATCGCCGAATTGTAGCACAATAATATTGATCCAAGACCTAAAGCCTTATCCTCGAAAAGGAATAATTTGAAACAGTTATGAACTCGCTTTAATTCTGCTCTTGTTCGAAGCTTATTATAAATTCAAATTGAGATTATAAGCGAACTCTGCTCAACATAGAAAAGCAATTAAGCGATATGAGTGAGGCGTAGGTAAAAACACTCCATTCGGAGCAGATGGCTTTGACGTTTCGAGGAAATTGAAGAACATCCTGTGAGGACTTCATTCAACCACTCGCAATGCTGAATAACGTAAGTGGTGAAAGGTAAAGAAGTTGTTAATTTTCCGTATTGCCTAGTCTGCCATGGAGCGTTAGTATAATATGATATACAGGTTGTCTCAGAATGAATGAATATGCCCGAAACACAGAAGAGTCAGAAAAGACATTCCTCTTGTGAAAATAAAGCATTTCACTGTCAGAGAAAGTAAGTAATATGTGACTTATAGTTGTTGCTTCGACTAACTCATTGGGTGTATTTTAGTTGTCATACACTTTTATTTAAATGTCAATAAAAACTCACCATATCTAGCTTCTTCTCCTTCTAATCCCTGCTCTGTTACTATGGTCAATTCTTTTTCTAAATCAACAAGGCAGTCATTCACATTCCATGATAAGAGGCCTGGAAAAAAGTTATAGCAATCAATCAAGTAGAAATAATTGGCAAAACGAAATTAAATACATTTATATCACATCAATACACACAAAATAAGTTTCCTTCATTTCAATGAGCTCCTTCACCTCTTGCAACATTCATAGAGATGTCTGCTGTTATATTTATATTCCTTCCAACTTGAACGTGATGTAAAACCGTTCTACAAGGTACTGAAAATGACATTTGCATACAGTATTCCGTTGACTTGAACGAAAATGACTTTATATGGAAAGCAGAAGAGCCTGCTTGCATTCTCCTTGGGATTTTATGTAAATGGTGCCGTTTTGGCTGGGGCTTGAGAATCTGAAATCGAGTGTAAACTCGAGAATAATAAATTGAGATATTTCTCCTGAAGGGAATGATGAAAGAAATAGAATCGTTCCACTTTTCACGTACATACAATCATTTATACATGAACAGCTATAAATAACCTTATATTCAATTGTTCATTGCTAATTTCTTAGAAAGTTCATGTGGTGTTAGGTACTCATTTAGAAGCAGTGAGGATGGATTGAAAAATTCAATGCTGAGCCCATAACTAAAGCCCATAGATAATGGAGATTGTAGGTACTAATGAATATAACAAACCTCATATTTGTCAAATTTTTTCAATAAGATGGTAGTCAGAAAAATCTCTATACAAGTCAAGGTTTCGTGAATATAAATCTTAAACACAATACATAATATTAACTTCGGATGCAGCAGGAAATTTATTGATAAGTTCGCTAAAAAAGTTTAAAAGGTAGCCATGCATTCTGAAACACCAAAGCATCGTTCAAAATTATGCGACGATGAATTTCCACATAATGATTTAGGAGACTATTTAACCAGTTTACACAGAGCTCGAACTGCTAGATGAAACATTAAAAATTTAAAGAGAGACTGTGTGTTCAGCCGCAGTTTAATTGGTTAACTTGAACCCTGTGGAAAAATGAATAGTTCATGCGAAATTGAATTCATTGAATATTTAAGGCTTGAGGGTACAAAGGGTTTCGGTTATTATCACATAAAAGGGATGGTACAATGGACGATAGTTTTACGTTGAAAATGTTGTGAAAAAAGTGGAATCAGAAGAAATTTTTTTAAATTAATTCCATAGTGATTGGAAATCTTTCAAGGAAAAATACGATCTATGTAGTTTTGCCATGTCAACGTATAAATAATCAAAAACTGTGAATTTGAAATTGAATTTTAAGTAAGTTCAGCTGAGGTTATATGTAATTCCATCGAAACACCCTATGTAACAAGTTTAAATTAGCACTGGCACATTCGCCAATTTGTTACTCGAGTAATGAATTGACCTGAAGAACTGTGATGATAGTTTTTGTCTGAAAATATAATGAAATGAATTCAGAATTCAATTCCTGTCTGTATGCCGCTAAAACTTTCATGACCTGAAGAACAGCTATGTAAAACTGGCACCCTCAAAAGCGAATTTTGAAACGAAAATTTCAGGGTCGTTTGTTTATCGTAGGTCCATGTTTGTCCACCCTTTTTTTTCATTTGTCCAGGGACCGTTTTAGAGATATCGAAAAAGAACTCTTTTCGGTTCATTTTCTGAGCAGCAGCCCCAAATTGCAGAAACGTATTTTTAATGGTAAAGATCGCTTGCCAACCTAAGTCCACTTTTATCCTCCCAATTTTTTCATTCATTCATCTCCAGAACCATAGAAATCCATTTATGCAAATTCGGAAAGTATGAAATTAGCAACCCCAAATGAAAATTTTTAAACCAAAATTTCTCTGGGTTGTTTGTCCATCGAACCTACTTTTTTTCATTTCCATCAAGACCGAACGGTGGCGCCGAGATTAATTAAATTCCCAGATTTATTACTAGAAGAGTTGTTCTTTCAGAATATGTATCACATTTCCATGTACGGTTACTTTTATTGAGAGATAAACGAGTCGGAAGCTGACCTTCGAAAAATCCTGAAAAAGATGGGTTCACTTGAAAAATCGTCGAGCCCGAACGGTTGCACCTAGATGGATGAAATTCTCGGATTTATTACTAGAGCAGTTGCTCTTTCAGAATATGAATACATTTCCATCTACGGTTACTTTTATTGAGAGAAAAACCACTCGAAATCTGACTATCGAAAAATTTCCAAAAAGATGGAATCAATTAAATAATCGTCAAGACCAAACGGCTGCATTGAGCTCCATGAAATTCTCAGATTTATTACTAGAAAAGTTGCTCTTTCAGAATATGTATCACATTTCCATCTACGGTTAATTTTATTGAAAGAAAAACTACGCGAAAACCGACTATCGAAAAATTTCCAAAAAGATGGAATCAATGAAATAATCATCAAGACCGAACGGCTGCATTGAGCTCCATGAAATTCTCAGATTTATTACTAGAAGAGTTGCTCTTTCAGAATATGTATCATATTTCCATCTACGGTTAATTTTATTGAGAGAAAAACCTCGCGAAAACTGACTATCGAAAAATTTCCAAAAAGATGGAATCAATGAAATGATCATCAAGACCGAACGGCTGCATCGAGCTCCATGAAACTCTCAGATTTATTACTAGAGAAGTTGCCCTTTCAGAATATGTATCATATTTCCTTTTACGTTACTTTTATTGAGAGATAAACGACTCGAAAGCTGACCTTCGAAAAATCCTGAAAAAGCTGGGTTCTGTTAAAAATCACTGAACGGTTGCACCTAGATGGATGAAATTCTCAGATTTATTACTAGAAGAGTTGCTCTTTCAGAATCTGTGTCACATGTCCATCTACGGTTATTTTTATTGAGAGATAAACGACTCGAAAGCTGACCTTCAAAAAATCCTGAAAAAGATGGGTTCAGTTAAAAAAAAGTAACCGCATTGCAATCTATCATTGTTGGTATTAATCCTGAATTAGTTTATTCTTACAAATATCTGAAGTATCCTAGTTTTTCACTGAAATATCCCCCCAAACTTCAAAGGACCAAGTTTCTACTGACGAATTTCCAATTGCATTACCTCACTGCTCTCCTCGTATACAACTTCTATTCGGCTCTCTGTACGTACCAAAAAAAAACGGCAACTTCCAAACTAGAGAACTTACGTGTAATTCAATTCGAAATCTATTTATGCCAGGTTCGTAATTGAGACTGCTGCAATGCAGGTTTGGGACCCCCTTGACCTTTGCGCCTTTAGGGGCAAGTCGAAATATATCAGGGACGCTGATGGATGTAGGTATACATAAATTTCGCGTTTTAGACCGGTATATCCGGACAGTGTTTTCTTCCAATATGGAAAAGTTATTGATTATACTCTCCTTTGATCATATATGCAAGGCGTCCTGTTTATATGTATTTGAGTAGATCTGTGTCATCTGAATATTTTAGAATGGAACATTTTATACTTCTGATGATATTGAATACTCCCAAAATTGTATAATTTCATCCGACAGAAGTTCGAATAAAATAGGCGAGATGAGTAGCATTGTATCGAGCGAATATTAATGAGAATATTTTAAGGTAGGTACTTTGCGATATGTGTGGCGAGTCAGGATTCTTCTCTCTAAATGAATGATGAATTTCATTTTCTGTACTTGTCCTATCTCCTTAGCTAATCATCATTAAAATTTCTTTTTTTAATCTTAGAAAAAGCCATAAAAACTCACGTCTTTCATCTATTGAATTTATTTCAAAATAGAGGACTCAAACTGTATCAGTACCTACATGTCTAAATGATACGAGTTTCAGTTGAAACTATCTGAAATTTTATCCGAATGAGTTGTATCATTAAAATCAAGAAATTAAGGCATTACTTTCGAATAATATTCCTCGAAATGAGTTGATTACTGTAAGTGTAATTTGGATTAAGTTTATTAACTTTCAACTTCCTAATCAATCTTGTTGGTAGTTGGCTGTACTTGTTTCAGTGAATTTTTTCCAAGAAAATATATAACAAACAAACCATAGACATCACAATTACAAAGAATTGGAGTTCCACTAACATAAAGACTAATTAAATTGAAAGATATTTTGTAGAGTTGATCATGAGGGAACTCAAAGTTTCGTTGGAGCAAAGAAAGCAGGAAAGTGCTGAAATAAGAAGTATTAGACGAATCGTGATAAAAAACTTGCAGTGGAGCAGTCTCTGCTTATTTAAAAAGAGTTTCAGCTAAACATCCAAATTCGTACCTTTCGAACTGAACGACTATGAACAATGCCCAAATTTCAGCAATTCGGAATCTCTGAGGGATTGAACAACAATTCCATTCCATTCTAATTGCTGACACCCCAGGGAATGACGTGAAAGACTCCACTCGTGAGCTGTGCCATTTCAATTTTCCATTCGAATGAAACGAGAGCATCACGCGAACACATCCTACGTCGAGCGAATTTAGGGTTTGTTGGTGTTTGACGAAAGTTTATACTCTTGAAGTTTTGGGGTCATGATACCAACGCGTTGAAAGGATTCATCCGGAAGCTGTTCAAGTCCTTATCAGACATACGCGAAGGGGTATTGGTTGAAGGATTCTTTGATTTGGGAAATCTTAAATTTCTAAAATCCTTCGAAGGTTTTAGCCTCACTGAAGCTATTAGGACCGTGCCTCACTAGGACACAGGTGGTCATCACAGTTCTCACTCTTCTTCAGTTGGTGATAAATAGATTACCACATGAGGCAATCCTAAGAACACCCAAGGAAGGTACGGGTGATGATAGAATCAGTAGAAGGAAAAAATCGAAACAGAATTTCGTCTGAGACTGTAACAATTAACATTGCGGGATCTAAGAAGTACCTATCTGTATCTTAGCAGGAATATCCTAAACCTAGTCACCCTTGGAAGCACCTAATGAGAATAGGCCTAGCAGAATTTGGGTGCAGATTCTGTGGGGAGGAGGATGAAAGTCCAGATCACCTGATGACAGAATGTCTCAGCATTTGTAGACATCGCAAAAAAATTCTTTGGACGAGATATTTGCAGAAGAGATATTTGATGAAGCCATTCTATATACTGGAGTTCATTAGAACAGTTGGACTGAATGGCTACGTGTAGATGACATAGCAGTGAAAACAGAGGTCTTGAGGTCGCAGTGGAGGTCAACTACTTTTAAAATCTACAATTGCCATCTACAATACCGATTTGGTATAACTATTCCAGTTCCATTATTCTGAAAAAGGTGTCGGTAAATAAATGATGCAAAATAAAAACTTTTCTAGCCGCCTCCATTGTTTTTCCTTTAATTTCAGAACTGTTTCCCCCAAACGTTCGCAATTCAAGCTAACGAAAGATAAACACCTTCTGCCTCTGCTATTGTTCAAGCTGGCGTATGATCTGTGTTGAATGTTCTTTCAGGGGCAGCTTTCATTAGTCCACTCTGCAAAATATACGGGCATCAAACAACAAAAAAATTCCGACGGAAAAGGAGTATTGTTCCACACGGTAATCCAAGCCTTTGTTGAAGCCGAATGAAAAAGGCAATTTCCAGACCAAAGCTCAATTCAAACAGATCTTTTACGACTTCGGACAGTTTTCTATTTCAGTGGGCTGTTGGATCTATTTTACTAGTCCGGTATCCAGGCAACGCGTAGGTCAATACCACCGTTCGTCACGGTGGCGCGGAGTTGGAGTCGACGTTTCGTCTCCTTCCGCGAGTTTTCAGGAACAGATCGGGACGATGTCGCGAAAATTTCGCTAATTTCAGGAAATTTTCACAGAAATAAGGGATGCAACTTTTATATTTCAATTTCTGCCGCCTGTATAAGGGGAACAGTGGTTATTTCTTTGTAAGATTGCAAAAACTTCCGTAGGGTGTCAGTGTTCTTTCGATTCTGTATCCTGGCAACACTGCAGATGGGCATTGCGCCAAAGTGATTCCATTTCTGCGGGAAATTTCCCCCTTTTGAACAGGAATAATACGCTGAAATTTCCTATTACTCTTTTAAGACCAGACAGACAATTAGATTTGTCTCTCTCACATTTTATGGGAGTCTGAGTGGAGCAGAATATGATTATGGTTCTACATATGGAATTTTTCAGCATGTAGATTCAGTGCAACTATCCTATATGCATAAAAAATGGGATATTCAAAATTTGTTGTAAAACTCAACATCTATCATATTATATTATATTCTTTTTTACCTTGTAAAGCTCTCGAACCCAATCCCAAGTTCCAATTACACCACCAATCTTCCGAAATATCGGTAGTGCTTGCGCTAATCACCGATGAAATCTACCAGATCGGAAAAGTTCATTTTCGCTGACAATTTTCATCTCAGGATGAGACGTAGGTAAGCCATATCGGTTGTGATCTCGATTTGATGGGTAGGTCCCGCGTTGTTGCGGAGTATTATTGGAAAAATTGATGGTTGTTGTACCGGAAAAGCTGCACTGAGCTTTCTCGTGAGTGGTTGAGAAAAGGATGGGAAAAATTGTCTTTCACAGATTCGCAGATCGTTGTGTATGAGAAACTCCTGAAAGTATCCCTTAGGGTTAGCAGAAATAAACTTGAGGAAGTTTAATCCACCCGAACAGCTTTTTACCACGTCTTCATTAGCTCCCCTTCTTATCTTTCTGTTTTACTACAACTTACAACTTTCCAAGCGATTTTAACAAACATCTACACAAAGCTTTCAATTGGTTTATGAAAACATTCAGATTAAAAATCCTTCACCAGTCATTGGAATATTAGTTCAATGCTCAAAAAAAAAAAAGATTCAGTTGAGCTTTCCAATTTTGTTGCCTATAAAAAGTGAGTCTTTGGCTCGTACAAATATTTCAACAGTAAATTCTTGAAGTTGAAGGAAATACTTTTTTTCTTCACCATTTTTTTCCGAATCGACTCGGTTTAAAAGTTACAGGCTGTTGAAAAATCATAAAAAAAAGTTATTTTTAGTTCTATCTCACAAACGGTTTAATGAAATGAATTTCGGAATATAGTTTTTCATTTAGTTGATGAATCTTTTTCGAAAACAGGATATCACCCACATCTTCCAGTTTTCTCGTTATGACCATTACGTACCATAAAAATACAAAAAATTCAAACACTTGAAACTAAGTTGGACGCTATCTGATGAATATTTGAACGTTTCGTAAAATAAAAATATTCGTCATATTTTCTCCTATAATGCGCCGTTTTCTAGTAATTTGATGTTTCAAAAATGGAAAATATCTGTGATATTCGGAAAATTAGGTACTTTGATCGAATGCACCTCTTTTTGAAACATCCACAGATGTGTAGTGTCACAGATTTGGCTAGTTATTCTGAAGGCAATTTTGTTTCTCTGAAACAAATTATAAACAATGCCAATTATACTGGAAGAACATAAGGACATCCTAGATCTGAAAGATACCTTCAATTGAAGCTTCTTTTAATTCTACCAAAAAGAACTGCAGGATGCTTCAAGATTAAAAAGAAATGTGTTATGGAACATGGAACTCACTGAAACGCATATTTTCCTAATTTTGACACTTTTTAAATCTCATCTCATTGACGTTCTAACACGTTTCGAAAATAGTAACGATTTTCGCAACTGTTGATGAAATGATGCTTGCTCCCATAGCAACAAACCAAAAAATATCTCCTAATTTACAGGACAATGAATTTACGAGGGACGCTTCAATAGACGTTCTTTGAATTTGAAGTCAGAGTCACATTCTATCCAAAATTAGGAAAAAAAATGTGTGAAACACATTAGGAAACATTATTTTTTGTAACTCGACAACAAACGAAGTGAGTTGCACTGAAATACGATCGATACGAAAAATAATTCCAACAGGTGGCACAAATAACTACTCTATCTGAAGTATAATTGAAATGTAACTAATTTTATTACCTGGAATTGTGAAAATATACTATTTTCAGTTATTGATAAAAGTTTAACATAATAAGATTGATTAATTGATGAAATGTTAACATTTATGGAAATGAAAGATATAATTAAATTCGATAAGCAGGAAAACGTCGATGGTAAAAAATCACCCCTATAATACTCTTCACATTTTCAAACACACACAAACCTCTTCAACCAACAGGAAAGCTTTCAAAGTACCTCATTTCAATATCGTCAAACAAAGATATCCACTTCATCTACTCCGAAACGTCAATAATGCTGTATGCAAAGGACTTTGCGAAAACTGCGACAATAATTCATACTTCTTCGACATTCCTGAGGGAATATTGAGTTCGCAGATATCCACTTGTTCAAAACTGTATTGGGACTTTGCGCTCTATGGAGTTTTGGAAGTTTTGCTAATACTCTTCGGAGAAACAGCCCATCAATTCTGTCCATTATAACCTGAACAAAATAGAAGGTGACAGGAACTTTCCTATAGACGGTAAGTACGTTTGAGTTGAAGTTGTGGATTTAAGAGTTCGGTGTTTTGGATGAACTCCAATGACAAGATGAGCTGGACCGAAAATTTCATTCTCTTTGATAATTTGAATGGAGAATTTTCATGGTACAGTGGTGACTGATCAAAGCGACTTTGGTACGATTTTTTTTAACATTTAGCTTCGACTTCAGGTAAACTGCTGGTCAAAAGTTAAGCAAATTGAATGAATCTATGTTTCCTCTTCAGAAAAACCCAATTTCCATTAGGAATATTGATAAAGATAACGTACCGGTAGAGTTTTTCCGGTTGAAATAATAAGATTGAGAAGAAATTATGTAGTTGAAAATAATACGATATCTGAAATATCGTTGACATTATATCATCTGATGATGTCAAAAATTCATACTTCTACTCACAGTACTCACTAGAAATAATCACCAAGTGCATCAATAACTGCTTGACATCTTCTCTATTATCTATTTCTTGAAATCACATATTCACTTAAATTTTCTTCTAATAACAATCGCAATGGTGACAATATAACTAGTAGAATTCTTCTTATAGTTTTCTGGACAAAAAAATTTGATATTGATGGGTAAGATCATCAAAACAGGAGGTTTTACAGTCGCAGTTATACTTATTAATTTAAGTTTTTTTTATTTTGTTTCACATTTCGTATTTTCAAAATTATCCTATTTGTTCCTGATTGAAGTGTAAATTATTTGAGTATTGATGTTTATTTTTCATCTTTACTGAGAATTTATCTTCTCTTATGGGAACACTAGAAATTTTTGACAGTGGTGAATTTGGCAGACGCTGATTACATCAAAAACGACATGAAAACTACCATAACACCTACTGACTACTGACTTTCGTTCTAATAATAAAACGAACTCAAACTATGGAAGGTTGAGTAAGGTCGACATCTCCAAAAATAACTGTTTATTTATACGATAGTTACAAGTTCATGATTCAGATAGAGCAAATACCATCACTGTCGCCAGATTGGGGCCAGCAGTGAAAAATATTACGTGTTGTGTTTCTTTCTGTTCTGCCGTGTTTGAATGAAGATAAATACGGTTGGAGTTGAAGCTCTCTCTTTTATTTTTTTAGATTGATTGATATGGCGGAGTTTGGATGATTTATTTGGCTTCGGGAACGATGATTAAGTTTTTCAGCTGTTGGAAGTAATGACCCATTTTGGCACTTTGCTAATGGAGATATGTAGGTAACTTCAGATATTTTTCAGGCACCCAGTAACTCTACTCCGATGCACGTGTTGGAGTTTTGATCTGAAGGCTCTTTTCGAAATTTATACAACTATTTTATATAGTTTTACGACCGAAGATGTGTTTCCCAGTATGAAATTCTTGAAAGTGACTAATTTGATAGAAACTAGACATTTCAGTTCCAATAGATTCGATTTGATCATTGAAATATTAGATGAGATAATATACCTGTTTTTAGTATGTTCTTTTCTTACGTTTTGACAAACCAATTGTAATTACATACATATAAATTTTTTTTCACAATTCTCGTTTGAAATATTTCGACGTTGAGAATGATGAACCTTTGCAGCGTGTTTGGACAGAAAAAAAGCTTCACATATTTGGTCTGCACTAACATCAAATTGGAGCCATTCGGATTTGGTCTACTCGTCTCGTTTTGTTCTTCAAGTTGTTGCCATTTCAAAGCTTCATAATGCTTCTCTAATGGAAGTCTTTGTCCCTATTAGCGAAAAACTCTTGTAATCAATTTCACAATCTTTTCTTGGTGCCAATTTCTTATCACTAATGAAGTTTTACAATGCAAGAAAAAGATGCTAATCGCTTGGTGCCAGGTCTGAATGTATCAAAACTTATCATTTAAACTCTTGGAGTTTTTGAGGAGTCACTATAAACGTGTGTGGTCTAGAGTTGTCCTGGTCTCTTGCTGGCCATTTCTGGTCCATCGCTAGCTTCAAACTGTCAAGCTGTTTACAGTAGAGGTCTGAATCGGTGTTTGGCCAAATTGAAGCAACTGAGAATAAATTATTCCTTTCTACTCCCACAAAATGGAGAACAGAACCTTCCTGGTCCTTGGCCAACGATTGAGCGTGAGTGTTTTTCACACAATGTTGTTGTGTATCACCCATTTCTCATCACCAAATTACCATTCGTTTAAGAAATAGTTCGATTCCATTCCTTTTAGCTTCGCTGATAGAAATTCGATCGGTTATGCTTTTTCCTTTTTGTGTCAATTCATATGGCACTTCTTTTTGAATCTAGCTTTGTGCAAATGGTTCTACTATTTTATGATCGATCTCAATTTTCTTGGAGATACTACTGATGCACTGTTCCCCAAAAAACCAGTGGTAGACCACGTGCTACAAAAACAGTAGAAGATCGTCTTGTCTTCAGTTCCATCTTCTTCTTCGTTTCTCAAGCTTTTGGGAAACCTTGGGCTCGTCTTAGACATGCACTTGTCTTCAGTTTCAGAAGAGAAGAGAGAGAAACATAACTTTATTGATACAAAGGATCAATTGGCTATCGACCGAAGTCTTCCTGCCAGTTACATTTTATCAAAATATCGAATAATCATCTTTCAATTACGAAGAAAACCTACAACATCTCCTAATATTTCTACAGTTCAATTACTTTTTGAGACATGTAGATTTCGAAGGTTGTCGATCCTCTCAATTTTTTGGTTCGAGTGATCCATTTGCTTTAATGATTCTTCATTCAACACATTTTACTTTTAAGACTAGCTCAAATGGATTTTTAAGCTGTACGAGGTGAGTCTTTGACTCATACAAGTATCTTAACAGTAAATTTTTGAGATCAAAAGGAACCCTTTTTTCTTTTTTTTGCTAATTCAATTGGAGCTCGGCCATGTAAATTCCTCATAAATCCCAAAATAAGGTTTCAAATATCCGTCCTCAACCCTCAGCTATGTTCTCAATTTCCTTAACAAATCACTCGCAGCTCACGATGCCTTTGTTTCATTGGCATCCAACCATCTGCGGAATTTCATAAAAAAATTCACAAATGATGTCTGCGATATCTTCTTTCCTACATGGATCGAGTTATCCGAGCGGACGATTGCCCTGGAAAAAGCCTCTAGGTAAAGCTTTTTGGAGCCATTATAAAGGCCATCTTCAGCGTACGCCCCATATCCACTTTCATCTTCGACGAAGATATGAGAAATGGATTGAATAGAAATTCCGGGGAAAATCAAACGAATTTTTCCGGTATCGATCAGGCCTCGCTGCCAGCCGCCAACGCTGTTTGCTTCGCCAGAATAAACAAAATGGAAAAATAGTCTTATGGAGAGCACTTGGAAGCGTCTTAGGAGCTTGAGGGAGCAGGCAAATTTTGTTTCAGAACGTTGGAAGAAGCGGAAAATTGAAATATCCTGTCTACCGTGCTCAAAATTAGAATGATCTAGCGATTGAATAAGTTGGAGAATGCCTTCATTCTTTCTTGTGTAGCCGATTTTTATCAACAACTATCAGCTTTATTCAAACTGGGTGGAAAGTCCACTAGAATATCTAGGTCTCGAGAAGGAAGGGAAATTCATGGATGCATAGAGTAAATCAATATGTGGTTATAATTATGAAATCTTAAAGCCTTCGTCTCAATAAATGTATAGAAGATAAGTGAGCCTTTAACTTAGGAACAACACTATTGTACGATCGTGAATAGTGTTGCCTGACTCGAGTTTGTCAGGCGTTTTTTGTCCCAGTCTCTAGCGGCACTTTGCGGGCAGGAGAAGGAACTCTTCGTCTGTCAATCATCGAGAATTTTTCTTATATGTCGCAGTTTGTCATCTCTATTGAAATCATCTACACTGCGCAAAAAAATGTACGCACATTATGGAAATCTCAAATTTATTCTACAACTGAAGGTGTTCTCAATGATAATTATTTTTATCAGAATTATGCATGCATATGTTATCCACTTTCAACGGTTTTCTTCAATACACATGTTTTTTCCCAGCAGGAATAAAAGAAGATGATATCAGATTTTGAATGTATTGGCTCCATTCTAAAATCAGTTGTTCTCGATCAATTCTAGTGATCAATAGTTTTTCTTTCGTTTGATTTTCTACACTCGATCGCTATGCAACGCGAAACACGCAATTTGACCCAAGAGGAATATGCCCAAGCGGTAGTTTTGCGAGAAGAAGGGTGGACATACACAAGAATTGCAGAAAGGTTTGGAGTTTCCCATACAAGTGTGTCCCGAATGTTGCAGCGATTCAGGGAGACAGGTGAGAATGTCCGAAGACCAGGACAGGGTAGACCACGGGTAACATCTGCTATTCAAGAACGTTACTTGAGAGTTTCTTCGTTGAGACAACGGTTTGCAACCGCTCGCCTCCTTCAAATTCAGCTTGAGCAAACTCATGAGGTGCAAATTAGCACTCAGACAATAAGAAATTGCCTCAGAGAATATGATTTAAGGCCTCGTGTCGCGGCAAGAGGCCCAGCTCTTACCCCAGCCCATCGAAGGGCGCGTTTGGATTTTGCGAGGGAGCATATCCATTGGGAAGAGGCCGATTGGGAAAGAGTTCTCTTCACAGATGAGTCTAGATTCTGCCTCTACCATTATGATCCACGTTCCCTTGTATACAGACGTCCACATGAAAGATATGCTCAGTGCAATTTCCTGAATACTACTGGTTTCGGTGGAGGATCGATTATGCTATGGGGTGGAATATCTTTGACTGCTCGCACAGACCTAGTGGTCGTTGATAATGGAGCTATCAATGCTGATAAGTATATAAGGAACATTCATGAAGAACGTGTAGTGCCATTTGCCCCATACATTGGTGAAAATTTCATTTTTATGGACGACAATGCCAAACCCCATCGTGCGCGCATCGTTCAGGAGTACCTGAGGAGTACCTTGAAGAAGTTGAAGCCTCTCGAATGGAATGGGCAGCAAGAAGTCCAGATCTCAGTCCGATTGAGCAGTTTTTGGACAACCTCAATAGAAGGCTGAGAAATTCAGAAAATCATCCAGCTACCTTAATGACTTAGGAATCCAACTCGGAGAAATCTGGGAAGGATTAGATCAGAACATTTTAAGATCACTCATTTTGAGTATGAACCGTCGTTGCCGAGCTGTAATTAACGCAAGGGGTGAAAATACCAAGTATTGAATCACTTATCAGCATTTCAGTATTTTGAAAATTGTTCATTTCTCTTCTTTCACATAAGATTCGGTGAAATCCTGAATTTTTCTTCCATTTAATGTGTATTGTTTCGTTCAAAACCTTCCCGAGAGAACATAAAAAATAAGTTATAAAGTCAATGTAGAATAAACATTCATTAAAATTGAGATTTTCAGAATGTGCGTTAATTTTTTTGCGCAGTGTATTAGTTAAATCAGACTGATATTGACCAACTTTGAGTGAAGTTCATTTCAACCTCTCTCAGCATCATATCCGGCTGTGGTTGATTCTCAACCACCAACACGTAGGTTTTCCCCTTTTTTCTTCTCGATCGTTTCCTAGAATAATCAGAATCCACTAATTTCCCTTCTAAATACGACCATCTCGTCGATCGCATTTAATTTCGCTCTAAAAAGCGAACCCCATCTCGCCTGATTCCAGCGAAATCCTGGCCCTATTTATCACCCGAATAAGGGCATCAGCGAATTCATTGTCTGAGACCACGGATCCCTTTGCAAATGTTATCCATGTCTGACGTTTTCCCATAAAGCGTAAATTTATCGCCTTGATACAAAAAAGGACCCCATGTTACTCCTTCGAACTCCTAGTTCGATGTTTACTCCTGATTTATGCTGTGTGTTGCTCAGGTCCGAGAATTGCAACAGAATAGGTTACTAACGACCTTCGTTCCGTGGAAATGTGGATAGGGTGAAATGGAAAATGCTTGTTGTTGATTAAGTTTCCTCTGGCTCCGCCGGATGAAGTTCCTTTACTCACTTTTTTCTAGATGGCGGCTGCATAATGGGGAGTTTAGGAGTAAGAAAAATAAAGTCTGAAGCCTTTCTTGGACAATCCTTTTGCCGACAGTCAAAGTCCCCAGCAAATCGATAAGGCCAATCCTTAGACCAAAGACTGAATCAACTGACAAATCTATCCTATCATTCTTGGGATGAAGATCACAATACTGAATGAGATGAAGCCTCCATAAAATGATAGGAGGAAAAGTCAAAACGAAGATAGTGAAAAGAAGCATCATTTATGGTCATCAGTCCTCCGTCTGTAGGACTTGACGCCTGAGCTCCAATAAGAAGAAACACATCCGAAGAAGATTCACTGTTACTCTTTGAATATCCAAGTTTCACTGAACCAGACAAAACAAGATTGAAAAAAGATTCTAAATTAGACAATTCATAGAAAAGGAGCAAGTTGACTGATGATTTGAATTGTCAAAGCTGCTAATATTCCACGGCCTTCTTGACGACGACTTTTTATACACGCAATGACAACGATTTCAAACCCAGATCAAATCCCAACCGAATGCAATCCGCAAATAACATCCTACGATCCTGGCGCACGAGTCATTCCTCCATTTCCAATACCGCTCCACACTCATCAATGTGCACTCAGAATTATAAGCCTCTGGAAATGCCTGCAGGGGTCTTATTCCAATTTCGCTCCAGCATACTGCCGCTGTGGGCTTATTAGGAAAGTTACGAAATTCATAACATCCGATACTGCCGGCGAGAGATGGCGGAGATAAGGGGGCGTTAATTTACTCGTAAGCGACAAATTTCCAGTTTTTAGAAATTAGGTTCCGTCAATTAGCTTCTTGGGAAAGTGAATCGTAGCTTCATTGGAAATGATCATTAGCTTTGGTTATTCAGATGGAGAAGATCGAGCCCATGCCGTCAAAAGGAAAAAATAGGGAAATTTCACAGAAAAAAAGGGGATTGGGATGCCTACTCTTCTTTTTCCAATTTTGGACAGTGGAGATAGATTTGAAGAGGGCGCTGAATTGGCAAATTTAGGGTTCGACATCTAAGGGAGTCGGTAAAATTATTAACCTTTGAACATTTGGCAGGAGGATAAGTTAATGATAACAAGATCTTGATTCTTGCATGACTACCGAAGAACTGAATTGAAAATGAAACGGAAATGGAGTATCGAACCACCATTCATCCATCCATCCATTGCTATATCCCGTTACCGAGAATAAATCTGCAAAAAGACTCAAAAACAAAACTATCGGTGCGATCAAACTTATAATTTCTTAGGGCTACTTGCGACTGTGTGCCTTGCTGTGACTGAAGATATCCAACCGTGACCTACAGATCCTTCCACACTCTGGGCATGGATAGTCACCTAACAGATCTGGCTGCCGCTGTATTCTACTCGAGTATACATTATAGCTGTGGACCAGAGACCTTCACTGTGATCTGTCTAACGCTTGTTGTTCCCAGTTATGATTGGCATTAAATGATTTTAGGGATTGATGAAGTATTTCCTTAAATCGCTTATACTGACCTCCTGGTTTCCGAGCTCCCTCTGTGAATTGGCCATACAGAGATATTTTGGGGAGTCTTGTGTCTTGCATCCTCAGAATGTGGCCGCTCCATCTGAGTCAGGCCCTCGTTACTTGAGTCACAATTGTTATACAACTCGCGCGCTGCAAGACTTCTGCATTTGAAACTTTGTGGAACCATCTGATGTGCATTATTTGTCTTAGATGACGTTGTTGCGTTTGTTCGAGCAGTTTAATATGCCGCCTGTAGGGCGTCCAGCTTTCGCTTACCGTAAAGAAACGTTGGGAGGACCACTACTTTGTAAACAGCTGTCTTGGTCTTCAGATTGAGATCGTGATTTTAAAACACTCTGTCCTTTAGCTTCCAGAATGCCCGTGATGCCGAATTGATACGGTTGTGTATTTCCGTGTCCAGGTTAGCCCTAGTTTTTATGAAGCTTCCCAAGTATATGAAATGCTCGACCTGTTCTAAAATTCCATCCTTCAGGCTGATATCTGTTTGAAGAAAACAGTATTCTTGAGGTCCAAAGAAAAATTTCTCTGCATTTGAAAAATTTGAGGTAAGCAGTATCATGCTGATATGCTTGATACCATTGGCGATAAATATTCTTTATATGCGATTGCAAACTTTCTGCGCAACTTCGGAATTGGGGCCATTCTTCTGCTTCGTATTCAGCTCGCAGTGGATATGTTATATACATCAGGAACAGCAATTGCTCTTCTGAAAGAAGTTGGAATGCCCCTGTTAATATGAAAAAGAGAAAGTAAAAACAACCTTGTCCTGTCCAAATTCCCACTCCACCTGAAGTAACCAGGTTGGCGCGTAAGCCCCTGGGAAGCCGAATAGGTACCGAATCCTGACATTGTGCTTTCTTCCGACCTGTAAACCTATTCAATTCAAAAAACTTTTCTGTTGTACTAAAATAATCAATCGGAGTTACTATTGTGGAGTGATAGGAGTTGTCTTATAATTGAGACATAATCCTGGAAAGAAACTATCAAGGATATGACATAGTGATCCATTCTGATAGTCAAGTCACTATAAAAGCACTGAACTCCTATGTCATCTCAAAGCTGACATGGGAGTGCCGAAGGAAACTCAATGAAATAGGCAAGAACAACAAGGTCTCTTGAGGCTGGGTTCCAGCTCACTCTGGAATCAAGGGAAACAAGGAAGCCAACACACTCTCCAAAAATGGAGCACAAACGCCACCTACTAGCACAGAGCCTTCCTGTGATATAGGAAAATGCACCTTTAGGAAAGAGTTTCTGGGGAAGGAAGAAACCAAAGGAGGAACACTCTGAAGTAAACTTCCAGGAATGGATCATTCCAAGAAATTCTTCCTGAATTTCAAGACTGAAAGACCCAAGAAGTTTTTGGATCTGAGCAAGAATAAGTTATGCCTCCTCACCGGCTTCTTCACAGGACATCGCTGCCTTAGAAAGCATATTATGATAATAGGCTTATGAGAAACGGACGAGTATAGACTCTGTGAGAAAGAGGAGGAAACTTCTGTTCGCCTGGTTACAGAATGCCTCGCCATTGCAAGCCTACGCAAGGAATGGCTTGGACGTGAAAATTATAGGAAGAAAGAGGACTTAGCCTCCTGGATGTCGTCTCAGATACTGGAGTTTATTGGAACTCGGGAGCTGGAGGGTGAGCTGTAGAGGGCGCTGAAAACAGCTCTGATGGGAAGCACAATACGTCTTATGTTCGTAGTGACATCTAACCCCCTTACCACACTTTGAACTTACTATAAACTATAATTGAGGCATTGAATAAAGTCATTTATAAATCTCTTCTATTATTTTTCTTCTCATAACGCTCCACGCCCCTTGTAGATAAATAGAAGCTCTTGCAGTACCAGCGAAACCTACTGATGGCCCCCATAAAGGGTAGTAGTTGCAAGGCATCCTTACCCTCTGAAAGTAAATATACCGTCATTAGCCGGAATAAAAATTTCATGTTTGCCACCGACAACCATAAATGGCGCTATTTCCGTCTTCTCGTTTAATTATCCATGTATATTCGCACCCGAAACTCTCGACAAGCAACGAAAACGCCGTTTCCCTCTCGTCAGGCCAATCTGGAGAGACGGCGAGAAATTAGCAATAGACGAATGAACGTGCCTCGGGGCCTCGCATCAAAATGTTTTCGCACCCTAATTGCGCGCGATGTTCGATCGACAATTGCCCTTTGTGAGATTGAAGTGTTTGTTTGGATGTTGTTGTGAATGATACGCCCGGAGAGCTGCTCTCCAAGTTGATAATCTGCATGAATTTCGCGAAAAATGATGGGAGAAAGGAAGAGGCCGACTCGACGCTTTAGTTGTGGTGAGAATGGAGTCGCCTATCCTTTGTTTGCGGACTGAAAACTCGTTGGAACTCTAGGAAAGTTTTATCTCCACGGACGGAAGTATCTAGCGAGTAATTATCCACATAATTCATTCCCTTAATGGAACTGGAAATGAAAAACAACTGGGTTCTAATTGGGATAGCGTTTCTCTCCAGTTTCCGAATGGATTCGAAATGGAAATTTGTTCACAATTGAACTGATGACTCGTATAGTCTCTTTGTGAAGATTGAAAGATGA
Organism: Coccinella septempunctata; assembly: GCF_907165205.1. Lineage (NCBI taxonomy): Eukaryota > Metazoa > Arthropoda > Insecta > Coleoptera > Coccinellidae > Coccinella > Coccinella septempunctata. The sequence goes on from NC_058196.1 coordinate 24,627,804, forward strand.
GAACCAAGTTTGTTGGAAGAGAATCAGCCACAATCATGCTAGCTGAAGAAGAAACACTTTCGATTCTGGGAATGGCAAGCAGTTATTTTAAGATTTGACTCCTTCTTGTGTTTTCTCACATCACAATCTCATCCTTTGTGATTGTTCTGTAGTGTTTCACGTTGTTCCAACAATTTCAGCGTATTTAATTATCGGTGAACTGTTTTCTTTGGGCTTATTCCAAGACCATGCTGATCTGGAGTTCACTCTTGGTCCACAACACACAGTATTTAACTAGCAATATTGTCCTGGAACTTGACTATCATGTAACTTTCTAGGTTTCTGATCACTCTGGAATCAAAGAGACAAACACACTCGCCAGAAAGGAACAACAAATGCCACTGACTGGTCCAGATCCTTAGGAAAATGCACCTATAAAAAAGAGTTCCTGGAGAAGGAAGAAACCAAAAGAGAAACACTCTGGATGAACCTTCCAGGAATATATCATCTTTGAGATTCTGAAACTGTAAGATCCAGGAAGTATTAAGATCTCAATAAGAAGAAGCTAAGCCTCCTCACCTGCTTCCTAAACGGACATTTTCGCCTTAGGAAGCGAAAATTATAGGAGAAAAGAGGACTTGCAGCCTTCTTAGATAATGGAGTTCATTGGAACTCTGGAGTTGGAGGGCGAGGTGTATATGGTGGGAACCTCCCTGATGAGAACACCATAGACCATGAAGTCAAAGTGAAATGTAACCTCCTTACCAAACCATAAACATCTTATAGCTTTTCTATCTAACCTAACCTAACCTTACCAAGCAATAAACATCTTGTGGCTTTTCATTTCTGTTGTGATGGATATATGGTTGTTGAAGAGCAAAAATATGATCCAGAGAAAGCTCCCTCAAGCGTACCCTTGGAGGATAAACCTAGATCTATTGAAAGACATTATTTTTCTCATCAAAAACCGTTTCTTTTATTACTCAAAATGAAACCTCGAATGGTAAAACTCTGCAGTATTCATTTTTCATTTGTCTGGACAGTTTTTTGTAGTATTATTGCCCTGACAACGTTTGCAATCTCCTCAGCATACTTATAGCATACACAACAACCATAAAACAACCCCAGAGAAATATCGCATACATAGTTTATTCTCCATCGACTTATCGGTCATTCACCAGAGGATCCGTAAAGTTATTCACAAACTCTTGTAATATACGTTATCTGCCAGCCAGATAACATCAGAAACTGCAAGATGAGCAACCAAACTTTCTCGGAATCCAATTAGGGCAGGATTACCGACAACGTATTTTGGAAGCATGTGGTGTGTATAAGAAATCGCGAGTGAAAACAAGCCCCAGGGATTCAGGTGCTGCTCAATTGTTTCGAAATTTCACCACAAATAGCTTCAACTCTTTGTTCAGGGAAATTGTATTTTCCAACTCCTTTGCGTTGGAATAATTCTTGTGTGCTCAGATTGAGAAGTTTCACCAGGCTGGGAAATCTTCAAGGATAAAGAAAAATTGAAGAATTGAGATATGTGTTTTCGAAGTTTCTCTGATCGTAGTTTTCATGCCGCTTATCCATAATGGGATACCGCATAGCCAATTTGACGATGAATTCTAACCTCGTTTTTTTGAGAAGCTATGGAAAGTTACACTCATAAGAGGAGAAATTCAGATATATCAGTACTATCAAATCAAAGGAACCCTTTTAAAGCCTGCAGATTCCACCAGGTCGTATCTTCATTGTCCTTTTTTTGAGTAGAGTATTTTCACAAGAATAAAATGTGTCACATGTTTCTTCACTATTTGGAATGCTATGTCTACATGGCAAGGCAAACATAGGAATCATCTATATACGAAAATTCCTTCGACCCTTGCTTCTAATTAAAAAATTCTTCTCTAAACAGAAATTTTCACGTTAAATTCGTTTAATTTATTAACCTTCATAATCCCCTCATCTAGACCTGCAGCAATTAAGTTTAAGCCAATGAAATTTATTACAAATTTTTAGGGCCGCAACGACGCTTCGTTTATGCTAAGGCAGGAAATTAGACTGGTGGTATCACACCCTTGAAATAAATCAACCCCTTACTTCGGAAATTTCCGCGGAAATTCAGGTCGGTAGGTAGAAAATTAATAGGAGAAAAGAATGCGATTCCAGAGAACAACCTGTTTAGGTTGATAACCTTCGTGTTTCGTACAGCGAAATTAAGAAAAAATGTGGATATTCTATATTTTTTTTTATGTTTTAGCGGCACTTCAGCCAGCAGTTTTATAATTTTCATTAGATTAGGACATTCTAAGTAAATCCCAACAGATTTCTGAATTCATGGTTGGAATACGGACGGTACCTATTACCTATATGGATAAACATAACACATAAATGTATGAACAAAATTGAGTGTATTATTTATTATTATTATTTTTTGAACCGGGGTCGTTGTGGCTCGATTAGCCTTTCGAGAACTGCGACCATGTAGATCTTTTGTTCTCTACCCTACTCATTCATAGGAACCCTAGGAGGTCGTCAATGGTGTTGATGAAACCAACAGCATCCTTAGGGGCCTTGGACATTACCTCGTAAGTATCCAGAACTGGTTTTCCCATAAGAGTGATTCTTAAGCCAGCCAGCTATGGACACTTGCATACCATGTGTTCAGCTGTTTCTGCTTCTGATCCACAGAGCCTACAAATCTCATCTGCTGATTTTTCCATACGGTAAATGATAATTGTACCGACAGTGCCCTGTCAGCAGTCCCACCATTACAGTCCCACCAGTTTCCTGGTGTTGGTCGTTGAAATCATCACGATTTCTTTGACTGAGTAAGTCCAGAAGTATTTTTCCAGAGGGTTATTCTGTTGTTCAACTCCCATTGTAGGACCACTGCCTTATATTGATATTTTCCAAACCCACAGGAAGGCTCAGGTCCAGCAGGTGTTAACCTTGATGCCCTTTTTGCAAGTTCATCGGCTTTCCCATTTCCTTCAACACCACAATGCCCTGGTACTCAAAGAAGAGTCACTTTGTTGTCTCTGGCCAGTTGCTTTATGGTATAACCAAAGAGTATCAACAAGAGGTTTCACTTTGCCGATTTACAAGGGAAGATCGAATGCATGGAATTTTAACCTTGAAGTGGGGAGACGGTACGCGCCAGCCATACTGCGCCCAGATTCACTACAGTCAAACGAGAATCTGGGCGACCAATCAGATTGGGACTTGCGAACAGAACGAACATCTGCTTTCGTTTTCCTCCCTTCCACGAAATCAGGCAACATTCAAGGGCATTGAAACGCAACCGGCCAAAATGATATAGTGAATCCTCTTGTTGATACTCTTTGGTATAACGGCACTCCCATGTCAGCAAAGATCTCTGGCAGTGTGATTCCAGGTACCTCAGCGTGGTCTGGCTGTCCGTGGTGATATGCGCCCCTTTGAGGTTCATTTTAAGACACTCCTTAGCCCATGCGTAAACAGCCAATGTCTCGGACTGTAAAATAAATTGTTCACTTCCCAGGGCTTTATAGATCCTCAGTTTTGGTCCATATACGCCAATGGTGGTGCCCCTTCCTGATTTTGTTCCATCGGTAAACTACATGGATGACTTCTTGTCCAAACGATTTAAGAAACTTATGGCATAAGGACGGTCAGCTATGACCGTTTCAAAGGGCGTTTCGAAATAGAAGATGATTGGCATGACATCCGTTAGTTTTTCCAAGAGGTTTGAGTCCAATTGATGAAAAAATATGAGTGTAAATATACATACCAAATATCAATTTTTCAAAAAAAGAAAAAAAAGAAAAAAGAATGTTAATTGATGAATGATAAAAACTTAAATAATATTAAAGAAATATTCCCTACTTATTCCATTAAACTCAATGATGTTTTACCAGAAGTACACTCCAGGCAAAAAGATGTCTCGTATATAGCTCAAAGACTTTGTCTATAATTCCAATTTCGAAAATATTTTACTTTTTTCATTACTCACTTCTTCATTCTATCAATATTGATGGATTGCTATCATCTTTCATTAATTACCTGAAAAAAAAAACTATTATCAGTTTCGAAGAAAATTTTCAAGGATTAACAGAATATTTTCATTATTCAAAGGAAAAGATTGTAATAAAAACAACGACAATGGAGTAGTGGAAATTCAAATTGAAAAGTGAACTGCAAGAAACGTGTCGTCATCGATTGGAAGAGTAGCAAGCAGAGCGGTTTCTAGCTTATCTGACGTCATCAGTACCCCATACCTCAATCTATTTGACAACCAACACTTGAAATGAAAAAGTGGAACTGATATAGATTATACGAGATATTTCTACTTGTTTCAGCTACAAAAAATCATCTACAACGATTTATAGAACGATATATCAATTCCCTTCGCACAAAGAATGCATGAGGTTTAAAACTCGAATATCATGCCAAATCTGATATTGTCCTGATCTAGAATTGGATCTTTCTTCCAGTGTCGCTATTTCCTGCGCTAGATATATACCTACTTCATATTATGACGAGCACACAATGGCCTTAGCGACACGGACAGCTCACGTTGGCAACAAAGGAGAATGATTCCAGCATTATTATGAAACAGGTCTCGAACAAGCCTGACGTTGAAGATCAGATAAGATAACTAGGTTATAGGGATGCTGAATAAGGAAATGGGGAAATATTCTCCATAGGGAATATTCAGTTGCTTGCGTCGGCAAAATTCAAATGACGGTGGTATTTCCCGAACTGGTTTAATGCATAATCCTGGCTGAACTAGCAGGAGTTATTCCATTTCCACGAGAGCAGTCGAATTTATCGCAAGTTAGACTCTTCGTCTTTCATGAAATAATTAAATATCTAGAGAATCAGATCCGTGATTCATCAGTCCAAGGTATCATCTGGCCTTGAAATTACCCCCACCCTCAGGGATTCCTCCATACCTTAAAATTTTGTCCAAACAATCAGCATCCACTTGTTGATGTTAAAAAACCCATTTAACAAACTCTCTTCACTGTGATGGTCATTAAGCTTCAGTTGTTGTATTAATTGAATTTTGTGAGCAAGGAGACATAGATTTTATGTTGAGTAGACGCTGTACAAAGCTTCATGAAATTGACGTTAACATTCAAGTTGAAACAATATCTCTTTTTTAATTTTCTAAATGCCAAACTTCCATTATTCCTGATATATTATTCAAAAATGGAAACATGGTGTTGTATCGTGCAACTCAACATTTCTACTAACCCTAAACTGTCATCTGTCAAGTTATGTTTTAAGGTTGGCAATACTCATTTACTCTACAAATGGCGGCAGATTCGAATTTCGCTTCAATTTTGGGACATCCTTCACAAATAGGGTAATGAAATATGTTATTATATACGTAATGATGTTTTATGCCTGTAATTAATCAAATTACTTATCGGCTTTCACGGCCAATATTCGCGGCCCTCTATCGATTCAAACAGAGCTCTGTAACAATGTGATCCCATCAGCATCTGAAACTCCAATTACACACTTCCATTCGTCAGAATTAATTGGATCCCCGCTTTTATTTCTCATTAGTGGAGAACGCATACTCTTCAAAACCTTCCGCATGTATCTAATTAACGAAACGCTGAGCCAAACTTCATTTTCGCGGAAAGTGCAACTAGTTTGGAATCCTCCCACTGCGCTCAATGCAAATTCCGATAAGTTCGATTAGTTTGGGTATTTTATTACAGGAGGAGAGTTAAAAGACTCAAGTAATTAAAGAAGAAGTATTCTGAATGAATAGGCAATATTGGAAGATAATAATAGAGATGGAATATCCACTCGACAGGGATCTACAGACGGAAGCCGTGGCCTATGTTCCACATTCGACTACCCGATGACAGGTGGCGAACCCTTCTATGCATCTTTTGATGGGGCCACTCCTAAGTAATGATAAGGGTTCCCAATTAACAGAGTGTCATGGATCCTGCATTCTGGCCCGAGGGCGTGGCTGTGAGTAATTTTTTCATGAAGCGCCGTCAACCTACGATAGGAGCCTGAGTTCTGGGGTGAGTGCACCGCTGTCTGAGCTCGCAGAACAAAACTCGAAAAGGAATTTGAAGATAATCCAGCTTAATGTGCAGGGTATAAACAATAAATTTAATTACTTAGATGTCATTATAAGTATTGAAAACCCGGATATCTTGAGTATAGCCGAAGTTTGGTCATCCCCAGATCAAGTTTCTTTTTTAGCAATAAACGGTTATTATTTAGCTGCTTCATATTGTAGATCATTGCATCAACGTGGTGGTACAGCCATTTATGTCAAGTCAGATTATTTAGCCGAAAATATTAAGCAGATTGAAGGCTTCTCTGTCGAACTGCAGTGCGAACTTTGTGCTATAAATCTCAAGGTATCCACTAGAAATGTCTCCATTATAAGTGTCTACAGGCCTCCCGGGGCTAATATCGAGTTGTTTGTCGATTCCTTATCATGCGCGCTTGACTGTTGTTTTGCTAGATCCGATCTGATTTTCGTATGTGGTGATTTCAATATCAATTATTTCGCTCCCCACAATTATCTTGATTATTTGCTGTTGAGGTACAATCTTAAAATAACTTCCACGGAACCAACGAGAATTTTCACGGATAGGAACGGCAAGACTAGTTCTAGTAAAATCGATTACATCTTGACGAATGCTAGTACCGATTTTTTGTCTGTCGGGGTATTTGAGAGTAATATAGCAGATCACAAAGCCATACGACTAATATTCAATTATAATACAGATGTCGAAACCACTAAACCTGTCCTGAGATCATTTCGACTATTGAAGGACGAGAATCTTCAAATCCTGTCTGAGATGGCTGCCTCAACTTGCTTTGATAGTGTTTATTCCTTCACGGATGTTGATGGTGCATTCGAAGAGTTTTTCAATATTTTGACTTCCCTGGTTGATTCTGCATGCCCGGTTGTGCAGAGAGCATCTGTGAGATCGAAAACTCAGAGGTGGGTCACTAGAGAGGTTAAAAAGGCGAGTTCTGATCTAAAGAATCTTCATTGGTTATATCAGAATTTGAAGTCTCCGGAATCAAGGAACCTCTATATTGCGGCAAAAAAGAACTATAAGGAGCTGCTTAGGTCCAGTAAGGTAGATTTCTTCAATAAAATTTTAGATTCGTCAACAAATAGGTCCAGAACGGTTTGGAATTTGGTAAGGACTGAAACGAGCCAGAACTCCGCTACTCAGGAGATAAATTTGAGCGATAATGGTACAATTATATCCGATCCCCAGACAGTGGCTGATATGTTTGGTGGGTATTTTTCCAGTATTGGCCGTAATAGTATTGAGGAACATTACGGTAGTGCGAGATCGTTCTCTTGTACAACCCAAGCTATGACAGATAAGAACTTCTTCTTTTACCCTGTGACAGATCAGGAAATTTCAGATATATTGAAGCAAATCAAGAAAGGAAATAGTAGCGGTCATGATATGATTTCTGTGAGAATGTTGAAAATTTTGGCGGATAAAATATCTGAACCTTTTGCTCACCTCATTAATAAAGCAGTAACTGCAGGTAGATATCCTGCTCTACTCAAAATATCAAAGGTTACTCCAATTTATAAAAAGGATTCCAGGGAGAATGTTGCCAACTATCGGCCAATATCGATAACCAGTTCACTATCAAAAGTGTTTGAGAAGGTTATACATAAGCGGATGATCAAATTTTTAGATAAATTTTCTTTGATTTCAAGTCAGCAACATGGCTTTCGTGTGGGCAAGTCGACAGAGTCCGCAACAGGTGACTTCGTTGAATACGTTTACGGGTGCCTAGATGCTGGAGTTCCGGTCGCTGGGCTATTGTTTGATGAGTCTCGAGCTTTCGACTGTCTCGACTTTAGTTTCATCCTCAGTAAACTGTATAATATTGGCTTTCGAGGTGTTTTCTTGGATTGGGTGTCGGACTATCTGAGAGATCGATTGCTGTTTGTTCAAGTGGGCCATCATAAATCGAGACGGTATCCAATAGAAATGGGTGTGCCACAGGGATCTGTGCTGGGTCCGCTGCTGTTCATCCTGTTCGTTAATGATCTGCCGGAGTTCTTAAAAACTTACTCTAATCTTTTGTTGGCTATTCGGATCATTTTATTCGCAGACGATACGTCATTTCTTGTGTCAGCACAAAATATCTCGGAACTTAAGAGAATTTGCGAAATCCTTGTTGGTTCTTTCCTGGAGTGGTGCCACCAAAATTCAATAATATTGAATGTCAACAAGACCGATTTGATCTTTTTTCAAAATAGGAGCTCGGTGTGTGAATTTGAACTAACTCTTCCTACTGGTAACATCAAAGCATCAGATCACGTGAAGTTTTTGGGCATTTTAATCGATAAACAATTGAATTGGCAGAATCAAGCAAATTCTGTCTGTAAAAAACTAAGCAGCGCATTTTATGCTGTTAAAAAACTGAAAAATATTCTACCTAGACAATCACTGTTAGTTGTTTATTATTCACTGGCGTATTCCCATATGAGCTATAATTCAGTTTTATGGGGAAGTTCATCATTAGCGGAAGATGTTTTCATTGCGCAGAAGAAACTGATACGCCTTATATTCGATTTGGACCCCCGGGAGTCCTGTAGACCCAAGTTCATACAATACAAAATATTGAGTTTTCCGTGTATCTTTATGTTGAATACTCTATTATTTGTTAAGAAGAACTTTGAAAATCTGAAAAAATGCTGTGAGTTCCATGAACATGACACAAGACACAAGAACACTCTTGAATATCCAATTCATAGGACTTCAAAATTCCAAAAATCACCACTGTATAACGGCATTAAACTTTTTAATCACTTGCCTGACAGATTCAAGACCTTACCTTATAATGTTTTCAAAAAGGAAGTTAAGAAGTTTCTGTTGATCAACTGCTTTTATAGTCTTAGGGAATTTTTGGATTGTAAACATAATCAATTTTCTAATTTCACATGAGTTCAATAGCTGTTCTAATTTTATATAAGTCTATATTGTTGTTGTAAAACTGTATGACCTGTCCCATACAAAGGTTGTTTGTCTGAGGGGATGTAATAAACTTATTCTTATACTTATTCTTATTCTGTTCATTTTGGCTTCGGCTGATGATTCTTTCGGCTATCTCCAGGATGAAACACAAGTATCTCTGACAGTATCCACCACCAATGACTCAAATCCAGAACATTCCGAATACGTTCAGCTTTTGGCGGATAATTTGATATAGCTGTTTGTATGTCTCGTAATTTTTTTCGAAGAGAAACATGATTATTTCACACCAGTCTATTATGGCAACTAACAACTTATTTGTAATTTCACAGTTTGTTGACGTTCGTATCTGCAGTGACCCATTTCTTGCACGAAACCAGACATCTCCATAATTGCTTCAGTTTCTAATCCTTAATGTTCACAATGCGCTGGCTGAGACGCAACTTAGTGGGTTTTCAGACGTGCCAACAGACGTCTCAAATGATCCAAGAACATCAGCATTTCTCACAAAGGAGCAAGGGGGATCTGAATACTCCGGCAAATACAATTACATGTGTCCTGCTGACGCTGATATATTCCCCAGAATATTCCAATTCAGGGTTTCTCTCTCGGTGGACTACGGTCTGAAATTTGGGGTTTTACCCGGAGCAGCTGAAGATATATTATCAGGAAGGTTTCGGGTGTTCTCAAAATTCAGTTATTATTCAGGACTACAAGCCTGTTTCCAAAGCAGGTAAAATCCCATTTCATTATGGTGAAACAACAAGAAACGGTGGGTTCAGTAAATCCATTGATAGTACAGTTTTTTTATTTCTTAACATTAACGGTATTTGAAATTAGGAGATGCTCCCGCAAATCACTAGGGGAGCTTCAATAATTAATTCTTTTAGGAGCCATTTATTAAGTTTAATTCTTGCATCGGATCTGAAATGAAAACGGTTCTTTTTGACGTAAAAGAGACGAATGAACTGGGTGTCTTCAACCGTTCGATAATTTGGAATGCTCCGTCAATTAATTGTGATGGCTCTAATTAGATTTAATTTATAGAGCACATTCGGAAAGGTCAATCAACTCGATGGATATGTTGTAACTGACTAGACGCAAAATGATCAATCTCGGTTAATACCTGGTATACAGGGTGAGTTATTGACTCGCTGAAATATTTTAACAGTAGATTCTTGAGGTCAAAAGAAACACTTTTTTCCCATACCATTTTTTTCCGAATCAGCTCGGTTCAAAAGATAAAGGCTGTTGAAATAATGTTATTATTAGTTCTCAAAAACGGTTTTATCGAATGAAATGATTTTCGGAATATATTATTTCATTTATTTGATTAATATTTTTCGAACACAAGAGTACCGGTAGATTCGGGTGACTTGGGACAGTCCTGTAACTTGGGACAAATACCCCCTGGCAGATTTCTTTGTTTCTTACCATTTATGAGTGAAGGGACAAACTTATAAGATTGTGTAGCGTCTTTTCGGTTAGTTTAACAATTAATTCCTGTTGAGTTTGCTATGACTAGAGCGTTTGAATTGACAGGAAAAATTAACGAATTCAGGACAGTAAAAGCGCGTTTTTTATGGCCCTTATACTTTCTAGTGTCCTGTACATGTGTTTCACTTTGTGCATGTGTAATTTTTTTTCTGGATACGTGGAATATTATATATGTCATGAAACAAGGTTGTTAACAAACGAAACGGCAACACGGATATCATTCATTTATTTTGTTGTTTCATAGGGTGACTTGGGACAATGCCGAATAGATACAAGCGGCGCATTGGCAGCAGGAAATATGCCGATTTTTCGCAGCATATTTATTATTTACCTAATATATTTCCACAAAGAAATCATCAAAGAATGAAAAAAATCAAAGTTCCCTTGTTTTGTTTAGTTTTTTAGATTTGAGTTGCAATATATTTACTTTCGCTGTAATAGGGGTTTATCATTTAATTGCCTTACCGAATTTCAACTATATAATCACAAATTCTGATTTTTCAAAACTAATCACTGTCCCAAGTCACCTATTTCATTTGAGAGTTGAGAAATCAATAGATTTTAACTTGTGACTCAAGCCTCCCATATCGATGAGTGACTTAGGACAAGTATATTTAATTTTTTCAAAATTTATATCCGAATTCTGAGGCATGGTATATATCCTAATCAATAGTCTGAGTCATTAAGCATATTCGAACCTCTTTTTCAGATAAAAATAGGTCACCGTTTTAAAAATATGTTGAATTCTTTCTTATTTCGTTGCAATTTTCACTTAGAGAGCATCTGACAAAAATTTGTTTGTGACTTCTTTCGTGAAAGAGGAAACAATTCAAATAAGTTCTCATAAAATACGATCTTCGTGTCTTAAACATGAACTGTTGAAATTCTAACAAGGGGCATTACGATATTTTTCGTGATTCTTGCTGGAAATAATGAACCAAAAAAATTCTTATTCAATTACTTTTTCTAGACAGGCCTTGGGATATTCTCCCAACGAAGTCTGTCTCCTAAATTATCTTTCTATATCTAAAAACCCCTAAATTTTTTCCTGCGCCCTGTCTCATCCATCACTACATCCCTCGCTACATCCCAACTAGCCTCATAATACATCCGCTTTTTCCTGGTTCGAAGCAGCATCTCGACAACGTTTAATTTACGACGGACTTTCGGAACAAACAGACAAAAAACCCACGTGGTTCAGTCATCAAATCAGCCGACTCTATCGTCGTCAAGCCCGCGTTCCAGAAGGAACACGGTTCCGGACGTTAGGACCATATGACGGATGGGAAAGCAGCCAGGAACGGTGCCAGGAACATCGCAGTGATTCATAATGCCCGTCTTTTTCACCACCAATAATAACTTTGGTGGCGTGGCGGAATTTTCGGCGTTAAAATGTGGAAAGGTCAAGATATCCGTGTTGGGTTTTATCACTCTGGCCTAGATCCGACAGACCGATCGATTTTAGGCACGGGTGAAGAATTTAAGACATAAATAGCTACTAGCTTAAACCCTCGGATTCAATATTTCATGGTGAAACGCTAGTCGAGATATAATGAGAATAATTCAAGGAAGAAAATGAGCAGAAAATCAACAAACCTAACTATAAAAAATGAAATCGAAAAGAAATAAAAAAATAAATAAAAGAATGAAAAAATAAATAAATATGTAACGGAAACTCCGACGATGAAGAAAACTCCAAGTACCGAACGATTCGGGCAACCTGCCTCAAAAAAACCCTACAATTCCCTACGCCATAGATAGGGCGTTATCACTTATTACGATCCTAGTACTATTCGTACCCACCCTATAACCTCGACATAACCATAAAATAATTGTGAGGAAAATACCACCTTATCTCTTCAATAAGTTGAAATATAGAACTGGTGATGACCATAATGTTAACATTAGACCAATTGACTGTCATGCGAACACCACAGAACCTCAACTTTTCAGAGAGGTTTTAGACACAACATTTATAAGTTATAGTTTATAGTTTGATAAGTGGGTTACATGTCACTGCGACCTTAAGGTCTATTGTGCTCCTCATCAGAGCTGTTCTCACAACTGAGCCTTCTACAGCTCGCCCTACAGAGTTCCAATGATCTCCAGTATCTGAGAGGGCTTCAAGAAGTCCTAATTCCTGCTATAATTTTCTGTCCCAGACATTCCTTACGCAGGCATTCTTTAACCAGGTGAACAGAAGTTTTCTCCTCTTTCCCACAGAATCTACAGTCTTCAGTTGCTGATAAGCCCATTCTCATCATATGCTTTCTAAGGCAACAGTCAGCCGGTGAGGAGGCATAACTTATTCTTGCTCAGCTCCAAATACTTCTGGGTTCTTGATGTCTTGGAATGATCCATTCCTCCAGAGTGTTTCTCTTTTGGTTTCTTCCATTTCCAGAAACTCTTTCTTATGGGTGCATTTTCCTATACCACAGAAAGGCTCCGGGCCAGTAAGTAGCGTGACCTGTAACCTAGACTGAAGAGACTATGCTGTTCTTGCCTATTTCATTGAGTTTCCTTCGGCAGCTTTGAATCGATGACATAGGAGTTCAGTGCTTTGATATGAGAATGGATCACTATGTCATATCCCTGATAGTTTCTTTCCAGGTTTATGTCCACGCATCTTTGGATTACAAGTATTTCTGCCTGAAAAACTCTCGAGCAGGAGCCTAACTAGTGTAAATTTGGGCTTGCCCTGTAGATTCCATGATTTGGTTTTTGAACCATCAGTACACCATATAATGATATACTGCCTTTGAAATTCTGGATAGTGTATTCCTTTTCCTATTCCTCCCTTTTACAAAGGATCGTGGTAATGTTTACTTTTTTGATCACAACATCCCTAGGTAAGTTGGATGATGAGATGTACCTACTTTTTTAAAGAGGACCAGGCTCTCTGCTCTCTCCTTACCTATACCTATACCTTCTCTAGATATTCTGAGGATAGCCTCATTGGCTACCCTATCTATCACTCGAGATCCCTAATGAATTGAAACAACTCAGAGCTTACAAATTCAGAGAATACTTGCTCAGTTCTCTCTGATTCGTTTCAGTCTCCGAGGAAGAAGGAAAAAAGAAGAATATGTTTTCTACTTTGTGTGACATAATACTGTGTTAGTACTGCAAACAATCAGGAGTTAAGTGGTAGTACATGCACCAATGGGTGAACTTTTCTTTGAGATTCCTGTGTAAAAGCAAAGGCCTTATTATTATGACTTCAGCTTTGGGGTTGTCACACTCCTCTCCAGAAGAACATTGAGCTCTGTTGGAGCCCTTTCCTGGTTTTCGGCCCATGATGATGATTGGCTTTGAGCTTCCTCCTCTTATCCCTAGAATTTCTCATATTTGCAATAAAAAATTTTCTTTATGACAGCCTTCGTTTTTTTCTGAAAAAAAGAGCCAAGAATATCAACTTACCATTCTGTGGTATCTGATCCAAATAAACCCAATAAAGCAAATATGACATTGTATATATCTTGATCATCAATCGTTGATTCATCAAGTCAAATACTGAGCTGATTCAGCGGAATTTTGAAGATTTATAAGAAAGTGGGTGTCGAAAACAAAGAAGAAATGAAACATTCATCACAAAACTGGGACTGAAACGAAAGGAACGTGAAAATTCCATTCGAATCCAAAGAAAAGACATTAATAAAGATTTGTCCTCTTCATTATCCCTTATCTGAGTTACAACTTGTCCGCATTCAGATACTTTAGAGCTATATTACCCAATCGACCTTGCTTAATGGCTGCGCCATTGTGTGGGGGCTACTGCGAAGGAATCGATACTACTATACGAACTAGAACGATCGGGATCAGTTCTCCATTCTTCCGTTTCCTTTGTAGAAATGAATACCCGAATAGGTTATAATGGGGGATCCATCCAAGCGATGAAATATTCGGAATTCTGCACGCTCTTATGTTCATTTTAACGTCGGTGCCTTTGTTGATGTTGGAATTTACAAGTGAAATTGAAATTTGCGAGTTCGGAATTTCAGCGGAGGTTGCCAACTGCGTAAAGACGAGACTTTGAAGAAGCCTGTCTTCCATATCACACCAGAACACAAGAAATTCTAATCATCAGGATTTTTAATTGTCCCAGAGTCTTCAAAAGTACGTTAGTCCGGCCTAATCATTACCTTCTAAGGGGCAATAGTGCCATCGGATGTTGCCAATCATTTTCGATTTCGAAACGCCCTTTGAAACGGTTATAGCTGACCGTCCTAGTGCAATAAGTTTCGTAAATCGTTTGGACAAAAAGTCATCCACGTGGTTTACTGATGGATCAAAATCAGAAAGGGGCACCGGCATTGGCGTATATGGACCTAAACTGAGGATCTCCAAAGCCCTGGGAGGTGAACGAGAGTTCACCTATTTTACAGACCGAGATACGGGTTGTTTACGTATGCGCTCAGGAGTGTCTTAAAATGAACCTCAAAGGTGCGCATATCTATACCATACCACGGACAGCTAGGCCACGCTGAGGTCACTGCCAGAGATCTCTGCTGACATTGGAGTGCCATAATACCAAAAAGCAACTGGCCAAAGACAACAAAGTGACCCTACTATAGGTACCAGAGCACTGTGGTGTTAAAGGAATCGAGAAAGCCGATGAACTTTCAAAAAGAGCATCAAGGTTAATATCTGCTGGACCTGAGCCTTTCTGTGGGCTTGGAAAGTACCAATACAAGGCAGCGGTCCAACAATGGGAGTTGAACAACAGATTAACCTTCTGGAGAAACACTCCTGGACTTACTCAGTCAAAGAAATTCGTGATGATTTCACCGACCTACACCAGAAAACTGCTAAAGCTGTCACGAGCTGAGCTTCTGGTGATGGTGAGACTGCTGACAGGGCACTGTCGAGACAAATACAAGGTGCGGCACGGAGGGCGGACGTTTTTCAGATGGGCATAACTTTCCCCCACTGAGGACGAGAGAAGTGGGGAAGGTGCCGTTAGACTCGTGTGTTCCTAGCATTTATTATTATATTATAATTTATACTGATCGATCAAAATGAGAACCTCATTTTGTTCATGAGTGACGAAGCCCACTTTCACCTCAACGGCATGGTTAACCGGCAGAATTGCCGTTATTGGGCTAATGAAAATCCACAACACTTACACGAAAGACCGCTGCACAGCCCAAAAGTTACGATTTGGTGCGCTGTATCGCAAACTCGCATCATTGGCCCTTACTTCTTCGAAGACGTTAATGGTCGTGCTGTTACCGTGAACTCAGAGCGGTACGTCGAAATGATCAACAACTTCTTTATCCCCGAATTACGACGGCAACGTGTTCCAATCCGACGTGTGTGGTTCCAACAGGATGGGGCGACCGCCCACACAGCCAGAGCATCAATGGACGTTATTCGCCCTCTCTTCCCTGGTCGCCTTATTTCCAGGTTTGGCGATGTTCATTGGCCTCCCCGGTCCCCAGATTTATCCATATGCGATTTTTTCTTATGGGGACACCTCAAGGCTAGAGTAGAGAGACCAAGCCCCGAACTCTGGACGAATTGAAAAGAGCTATTCGCGTGGAAGTTGCCCAAGTTGAGAGAGCGATGTTGGAGAGAGTCTACGCGAACTTCCAAGAGCGCCTCCAGCACTGCATCACCGATTTCGGCCACCACATGCCTGGTGTGATTTTCCACACTTGACTGTCTCAAATGCTATTTCCTTGAGAATCTGATTCCGTCAATAAATGTGTTTTTGAGTAAAAATTAACGCTTCTATTATTTTTTTAAAACCATCCATCCTCCGTGCCGCACCCTGTATGATTCGCACCGTATGGGTAAGTCAGCAGATGAGATTTGTAGGCTTTGTGGATCAGAAACAGAAACAGCTGAACATATGGTATGCAAGAGTCCAGAGCTGGCAGACCTAAGAACCACTCGTATAGAAAAACCGGTCCTGGATTCTCACGTAGGTAACGGCTAAGGCCCCTAAGGATGTTGTCAGTTTTATCAACACCATTGACAACCTCCTTGGGTTCCTATGAATGAGTAGGGTAGAGAACAAAAGATCTACATGGTCGTTGCGTATGAAGATATTTCTTCAATTTCAAAAACAGCAAGCCTAAAAAGAATAAGGTTGGACTCAAGTTGAGCATGTATTTTTGATATAGAAATTCTGTTTGAGAGGTATTGCCTAATGAAATGACAGTGTGGAACGTCTTGTTGGCACCATTTGGTTCCATTATAATGATAGAAATACAAAAAATAAAATAACTGAATGAACAAATCAAATATTCAATAAAAACCGCTTGGTCTTGGATATTCCTCCATTCCCTGTTTCAATCTTTTATGCAATCGAAATTTAGAAGTTCGGTTCTCCATCTTATTTGAGGAAATTGCATCAGTAGCCATTGACCGCAGAAGGATATGGTCCAGACTTCCAGACCGAAATATATTAAATCAATTCGGTGGGTTATATTTCAGGTGTTGAGTACGGTTTTATCGGATTTTGCTCTTTGGTAAAACGAGAAGTTTCGGCAACCTACGTAAATGGATAAATCACTCGTGAGAAAGTTTCTAGCCAGAGGAAAGTTGGACTGGGAGAATAAGGTCCATTAGGCCATAAGTATTCGTACTTTTTCCATCTGAAGAAATGAAACCAAAGGGACCGTGAAATATTGAACAGGTAAAGAGATATGACATTCGGATGACTTTCTGAATATCTCACTCTTTTTTACATCTTTCCTGTTTTAACTTTTGTAATTGAATGCCACATGTCAGAATGTCAGATTTGAATCCAGACTTCTCAGAGACCCTGATGGGGTCATGAAATAACAATAGTTCATTGAAGTGTAACAACGAGAAGATGTTACACTCACCTCCGTTTCATAACGCTTGATTGGGGAATCAATGCTTGATTGCCGGATAAACGTCACTTTGTTTGCAATCGATAATTTAGTCATAAGCATTAAGAATGTCATTCTCGCATGCAATTGTGATGCATATGCGTCCATTCAATGATTCTCAATTATTACTTCTTCAATATTTTTATAAATGAAAAATGGTAGAATGTTGAACTACCGATCACAACACCCCACATCCCAAAAGATAGCAACGATAACAAACTTGATGTTCCGTGCTATTCATTTGAGTGATGAAAGATTTCACAGAGAAAATGAACTAAAAATAACTGAATTACTAACAAAAAATAATTACCCAACAACCTTGGTCAAACGTGTTCTTAATCAATATAAAAGGAAAGTGCTCACTGACAATGCAGGCTCGAGAGGTGATGAACGAACCAGATATTACCGTTTTCCTTATATACAGGGTTTATCTGAAAACATGAGTAGAGCATTACAACAAACTAACCCTTCTACAAGACTGGCTTTCTATCCACTGAAATGCGTCAGTTCCCTCTTCTCGAAAATCAAAGATAAAACTCCAGATGATTTACAGTCGGAATTAATATACAAAATCCCTTGTAAAGACTGCAGCAGATGCTACATAGGTATGACCAAACAGTATCTTAAAAATAGAGTCTACCAGCACAGATATGATTGTAGACCCATTAATAAAGATAAAAATGAAAAAACCGCTCTAGCTGCCCATCACTTCAACGAAAACCACAATTTCGATTTCGAGAACGTCACCATCTTAGAAAAGGAAAAAAATTATAAAAGGAGATGTATCAGTGACATGATTCATATTTCTTTGAACGAGACGGTGAATTTGAGGACTGATGTACAGAATTTGAGCACAATATATCACAATATTTTAGAGAGGTATAAACGGATGATTCGTTCTTGAAGAATTTCAGGAACATACCTGCTACTGTGATATTAGACTACCATATGACGCTCGATGCTCTGTATATGTCAGATAATGCGGAGTCTGGTTCAGTTGTTTATTGTAGGAAATGAAAGATTTTGAATAATTTTTATCTATTGACAAATGGACCTTTATATTGAGTTTTTAAAAGAATTGACGACACAGTTTTATGTCCACCTCAGAATATTATGAGGGATAATCCATATGAATAGGAATGTGTTTTTAAGTATGTTTTTTATATTACTCTATTGTATATTGTATTGTGTGGTATTGTATATTGTATTTTATTTATACACCTACTAGATTATACTGTTTTTATATTATGGCACTATGTTGCGCCCCATGTTTTCAATGTCGTTCTGTTTCCAGCCTTGAAAAAGACCAGAAATAAAGGTCGAAACGTCGGCATCTCATTAAGGATTTTTATTTTCCCCTGTCCTCTTTGCCACTACATGGTTGATTATATAAATGAAAAGGTTTCTTTCAGTGTTATAGTTTTGGAAAACGAGTTACTATCAAATCGTTGATCGGACAATCAAAGTGTTGTGAAACCCGATGTATGGCAGTTGGACGGGCTGTATCGGTAAACAATTTGCAGATATGAACTTTTCTCGTTTCAAGCTTAAGTGAATTAATGTAAATACATATATCATAGCAACATCTACTTAGAACCAGTTAAATCCAAAATGTTCTTTTCAATCAAACTCATAAGGTTTCTAGCCAACATTAGGTATCTGCATTTCTAGTAGTAAAGGATACTTGCCAGTTGTGTATTCGTCCATGTAAGGATTCTATTACTGTTCATTCGAGCGTTAATATTACAAGGGTATTATAGCAATAAGGTAATTGGATTCCAAATGTAAGTTTCCCTAATTCGTGGTAAATCGATTTTCTTTTATAAACTAAAAAAATTATAAGGTTGGTTAAGAACGAGGACGTTGAAGGTGCCATAGGAGCTCAAAATCAAAGAATCGACCTTCTGTTAGGTTAGAGTCTCCTGTCATTTCACTCTCCGATCTTTCTGAGCATTTCTAATGAATACAGAGAGATCAAAGTTGCAGTTCTAAGTAACCATTTTTCCAAATAGCTGAGAGAAATAGTGTAAAAAAATATTTTCACTAAATTTTAATAATCACTTTTTCATATTTCATCAACAGTTGATTCATGTTGAGTACATATTGGTGAAGAAGTGAGATACAAAGAGAGACCGGCTTCCTCAAAGCAAAAAACCAGTTAAACAAACCCTGTTATCGTGAAATCCATCCCCTTCCTCATTTTCAAGCTTGTCTCGGATATCAAGTATTTTTTTGTCACAAACAGGCAGATAAGGTTGCCCTAAGTATAACAACATCTCAAAGGCGCCCCAACACGAGATGTTCGTCAACAATTCTATCTTTCGAGGAAATATCCCACAATATTCCAAATTCGCAAACATTCTGTCCTGAGGAAACATTACAGAACGGAATAATTGATAATAGCTTGACTGAAACTGATTGAATGGGCATTCCAAGTAGGATTCAGCATGCCAAATCGATAAAAGGTAGTTGGAAGGTTCTGAAACATAGCCTTCGACTTGTGGCCTGCCAGGATGGTGAAAAACCCCTTGCAAAATACATCGAGTTGTGAATAAGTTAAAAAAGTGAACCTTTGCCTTGAAAACAAACCATTGATAATTCTCAGGAGTTTATTCATTTGAACATTCAGCTCACTACCCATTAGGGTAGTGGCTATTTCCTTTGGAGATATACCTATATGCAGCACGAATTTTGATATCAAATGGTATTGAGTTGTCATATTAAAAAACATTATATCCATATCAGCATTTCTGCTATTCAAAATTGATTTCTATCTCGCTTTCAGATTCTTACCTTCTTCATCTTCATAGAGAGTTATCCCTCTGGATATATTTGTTCAATTCACCGCAAAAGAGGGGACTACCGACCTTGTCCCAAACTGAGAAGCCTCCGAGACAGTAAAACAGAGTTAACAGAGGCCTTATTCGAACACAGCTGTCCGAACCAATAAACAAATCCTCTCGAACCGGAAGGAACTTTGGGAAATTGGATGAACTCGTTCACAAAGGTGGAGTTTGAGCGGAAATTTGAACGATTATTTACAAAATTTTGCCCTTAATAAGTCGCCAGAGTTCACGTCTGGACGTGCCAGCTTTATTTTGTACAGTTTGCCAACTCTCGCTGATTTTATGGGATATCAGAAATTATAGGCGCCTCTCACGAGAAATTTCAATGTCCTCCAATCGCTAACACGATAAAATCTCATACACAAATATGAGGCAATACTTTTGAAAGGAATGGCCACAAGAAATAGAGAATAGAATACAGGACGAGGAAGGAAAAAAGTGTTTCTTTTGAGTCAGAGACTCGTCCTGTATAATCCAAAATAGGTACGTTTGCAGTTTCAGCGAAGAATTTACTTATCAGAAAAGTGAGTTTAAAAGCAATTGCAAGGTTTCAAATTTGTGACACTAGCCGTCCTTGAAGGGAGTATTCGAATCTTTTTCGAATTTGCCCATACCAGAGACATATATTTCCACCATTTTCACGTTTTACCCAAATTATACTTTCAGCCTGATTCCCCAGATGGAAGAACAGTAATCGAACTGTTACTTTCCAAAGTGAATTTTCATCACCCCCGACACATAGCTGTTGCCCTTGAGGAAAACTCTGGGAATGGAAAAACTGTGGGAGATATCGATTTTCAATTCTCAGGAGAAGGCACGTTTTCATAAAAAATGTTGTGGAATTCCTACGCTGAGAAATTACCGAGCGGAGTGTTTCCAACCAAACCATCCCCAAAGTACCTGAAGTGTTATATCATACGTGATACATAACTGCACATGGAAATGTCAAAAATACACCATTTTCCCTCAATATCTGATGTGAGGGTGGATTGATATGAATGCCGACAAGGTAAATTGATCTTACGCAATTCATTTTGAACTTATCACGGCATTTCTCGTGAAGTTGGTCGTATAAATATATGGCAAGATATATAGCCGATATTAAATTGAACGATGTGAGATGAAAATATGATGAATAGGAGGAAACCCTCGTTTTTTATCTCGTTTTATCGTTACATGCATATCATGCGCATGTCTACGATGATTCCGCACCCTAGATGGATAATAATTTCATGCTTTACTGGTTACGGTGGATTACGTTCCTCATCTTGTTACACCAACGAAACCGTCATCCGAAAAAGTATCCGAAACCAGGAAATTCCTTGTGAAAGTTAGGAGATATATAGAGTGCCTTAGGAAATGCAACAACCAGGATAACTCATTAAATCAAAACTATTGAATTTTCGAGTATTTTCTGATGATCCCTCGCTGTGTCGCCAGCGAGTCCATTCTGATCATATTGAAATTAGTGAAAGTTGCTTTGACATGCAAACAAATCATTGATATCTGGAAAGAAAGATATTCGAAGATGAATATGTTTAATGGTAGACCAAATTTCTGGAAGATGTTACTCATAAACAAATGAATTCCTTCGCTGATAATATGTTTCCCTGAATCACTGAGCACTTTCAATCGAGTTTGGTTTTAGGCACTTGATCAAACTATCCAGATAATTGAAAATTTTGATGAGTTATTGGAAATTGAATAAGTAGCAGATCAGATTTCGTACACACTGAGACAGATCTGAATGGTCTCCAAGGAATATGTTCCAGGAGACAAGCGAGAAGCAATTTCTCAGCTATGTATGAGAAATTGTTTCAAGCTATGGAATTCTCGGAAATGCTGACATACAAGTCACAGTGGGACGTTTTACGACATTGAATTTTATACAGGACTATCTTCGTGGGATATGCAACTGGTTGAAAGATATCCAGTATGAATAGCGGAAGGATGGTGGAATAAAGGATATGACAGTATAATGTAGAACATTCTAATATGAATATATCGTTTTCTTTTTAAACCACAAAACGATCGTCGTTTATCGTGGTTGTGTTGAAGACTGTTTTAATATTCCACAGATATTCAAATAACGTCGTATTGAAGAAGACGATTTTCATGGAAGCTCATTTTTTCTGCAAAATATAGGAATAGTTTAAAGGGAATATGTGAACCAAAAACAGAATAAGATTTTCACTAACATGAGTTGTTAAACCACGACACGAGTTTTGCTATCACAGTAGCATTTTCAGGTGACTGAAGGTACACTCAATTTAACAATTTTTAGTATCACTCATGTTTTTGTCTGTTTCGGTTATACCGTAAGTAGCAATCACCGTTTATTCAAGTTGCCTTCTCAATGACATACAAGTCTATGCACTGACTGTAAATATTTCGAATTTTTCACTGTTGCTTATGTTCTTAATTTAATTGAAAAAGTAATTTTATCAATTTTTATGCTGATTCATTTGCTCATAATTTTAGTATTTCTTCAGTTGAGAATCATTTTTTAGATTATATTTATATATATTTTACGGTCACTTCCATGATCAAACTTCAAGGCCCACTTGCAGGAACGTCCACTAAGATTTAATGGCCCATTAAAATTAAAACCAGTCATTTTGGAATGCGATAATGAAGGATTAAAATTTAATGGAGCATTAAATCAAAATGGACTCTCCTGCAACTGGAAGTTAGTGCCTTTAATGTTAATTTTAAAGACGTCAGTTCTGTGATTGAAAAAATGAAAATTGTTGGAGATTGTTACCTCCTTCGCTATCAATAATTTTTGAAGGGATTATTTTTGAGAATACTATCTATGATCATCGAGATGGCAATAGCAACATGTCCTTTAATGTTAGAGGGATGAAATTTTCAACCATTGTTATTGACGCCATGTTGTATCTTTTCCACTTTCTTTATCACAAGGTTTTCAGTGAATCAATTTAGTTTCCCTATTCCAGATGACCACGCCACTGGTTTGAGTTATCATTGTTACTATGTTAATCCAAGGAAAAAGCTATATTCCACGTTCCTGAAAGACTATGATCCCTACACTCTCTTCAAATAATCCCATTCAAACCACTTAAAAAAATTGAAGCGGTAAAACTCCGATTGTCACGTATCAGTTGAGACTATGGATATAATAAAGAGCGAACAATCCCCAATCATCCCTACAACATCCCTCGTCGCGGAAACTATTTAGAAGGGTGATGGAGGCCAGAGGCGACAGTAACGACGAAACAGGGTGGTTATTTTGGCGGCAATCCGCCTCAATCTTCATCCAGTCATTAATTTCGGAAGCTCGGCTAGGTCAGAACGATTATCGTTCGTTTATTGCCATAAAGTGGATTACTTTGTTGTGTGTCATATCCGGTTTTCACTCAGGAAACAGTTCGAGCTCTGAAATGTGTTGGCGAAATGCGACGGTGGTCTGAAAGCTTTCATTTCAAATCCAAACTGGACTTCTGTAAAAGTTCTGTCCAGAACTCAGGATGAGCGTGCACTATTCGTATAATAGAACAGAGGTTTTACAAAGGTGAGTCTTTTTCTGATGGGAAGAATATATCCAATCAATAATTTCACCAAAAATCGCTGTTATAAAATATTTAAGAGGGGTCTACACCGTTTTAGTGGTCAGTTCAAAAAGAGGAAATGAATATCTTACGTCAGAAACCACTAATTTATATGGGGTTTTCATTATATTTCAATTCAATCAGTTCGTCATCTCGAAAAGTCAGAAATTTTTTTATTCGTCAAACGGAAAAACAATAAACAACAGGAGTTTATACCACGTGTTTTTCTCGCCATCCCTATTTGGCGTAAAGGGGGAAAGACCACCAGAATTTGGGGTGTTGCCGGAACAGTTGAACGATAAGTAGAAGTTACGAATATTAAAATAGTTTCCACTCTCGTCGAAAAGATGGCAGCACTCAACGAACGTCTTTTTTCAATTTCACCAGGATAAGAATTGTAGCCAATGGCGAGACTTTTCGGGACACTTTTTCATATGGAAATTCATAGAAGAGATAATTTCACCTAGGAAGGTTAATAACATGAATGAATATTTTTCCTTCAATGAAAAAATTGTTTATTTTTTGCGTGAGATGAATAAAAATTTTTCTGACTTTCTGAAAAGTTGAATTGAATTATAATGAAAACCCCATATAAATTAGTGGTTTCTGACGTAAGATATTCATTTTCTCTTTTTGAACTGAACAGTGAAACGGTGTCCCTTTTAATACACCATAAATTTCTTATTTCTTGCACAAGCAGCACTCCGAGGAAAATACTTTCCTCACTCTCGTGAGGAAAAAATTTTACAAAGTTTTCGAAATATCTGTACCTAAGTTTCAAATATTACACTTGTCGCTTAACAATCTAGGAGAATGAGCATTTTGAGGCCTTTATCTAGAAGGAACAATTTTTGTATAAACTAGAATTTTTGGTGCAACGCATGTCCTTCTCAATAAATTTATTTTCTTAATCTTTGATATATTTCTTGCAAAAATTGATCGACTGCAAGTAGTAATGGAAGAAAATTATTTCAGATGGCATAACTGAGTTTATGACTAGTATATACAAATGTTTCAACAGCAGGTTCTTGAGGTCAAAAGAAACACTATTTTCCTTTATCATTTTTTCTTATCGGCTCGATTTAAAAGATACAGGCTGTTGAAAAACCATTACTTATAGTTTTTAACGGTTTTATCGAATGAAATGAATTTCGGAATATAGTTTTTCATTTATTTGATGAACCCTTTCCGAACACTATATCACCCAAGTCTTCCAATTTTATCATCATGACCATAACGTACCATAAAAATACCAAAAATTCAAGGAACCCAACTCTTGAAACTAAGTTCGAGGCTATCTAATGAATGCTTGAAATTTTGTAAAATAAAACCATTTTTCATATTTTCTCGCATAATGCGCCGTTTTCGAGTTATTTGATGTTCAAAAATAAAAAATATCTGTGATATTCGGGAAATTATTGGGTTCTTTGGCTGAATGCAACACTGTTCGAAAGATCCACAGATGAGTAGTGCCATACATAGCTTGTTATGCTGAAAGGAATTTTGTTTCTAAAGGGATGGCATAACTCATTCTGAAAACTCGAAATGGCAATATTTTTTTATCAGGACCGAATCGCGAAAAATGGTATAGGAAAAAACGTTAAAATATTGAGTCAAGACTCACCTTGTGTATATCCATAAAAATGGATCTATCGTAAGAAAACCTTGATCAAAAAGCTTGCTTGGAAAGTAATAAGAAAAGAGCTTCTTGTCCCCAAATTACTGGCTACAATTTCAGCGTAAATAATTCGATATGAATTTCCACAGACGTTTAGCGCAGAACGCTTCGGGCGTATAGACAAAGAGGATTATGAATTTGGTTAAAGCATTTTTCGGAGAATTCCTCTTCCGTTATACAACAAAGAAATTCAATTTCCGCACTAATTGTATCGCGTTTCACGAAACAAGGATGTATCTTGAAGCTGAAACATTCAGAAAAATGCTTCTAATTTTATTTTGATCACTTATCTCATTTCCAATCACCCTGGGAAATTCATTCAGGCAAAGAACCTTCCTTTTCTTTTTTCTCCATTCAGATAAGTAACGCAAGACATTTTTTATGATTATATCAATAAGGCACAGCAAAATCTACAAAAATGCTGAATATTTTGGTACTTAAATCGAAGAATTTACATTATTCTACTGCTACTTCATTATTTATTACAGCCTACTTTATTTGAAATTCGAATATAATCCGGATAAAAACATTAATCATCCCCCTGACAAGTGAGTACATCTTTTTCAAGCCATCACGAAAAAGGTCTGAGAAAGTATGTATGAATATTCATCTCTTGGATTGGAACAGGCAGAACTGACATTTCCATTCATCCCGAAAACTTTTGGATCAGCATCTTTCGAGATTATACAGAATAAGGGGAATGTTTCCATTCTGCGACTTCAATGAATGAAGTATTTTGAAATCCATCGTATTTCGTGTTGGAATTACTTTTTATTGCAATGGGAATGATCAAAAAATTAACATACTGAGTTATAAAGAGATGTCATAGTGAGGGTTTTTCAAAGTTCTTTGCTAATTAATAAGATAACGAAGAGTTTTTTAGACAAACGCAGAGAAAAAAATTAAAAAAATCTAGTTCATGGCTGGAAAGCAGATATAACCTTCAAAACCATAGGTGTTGGATCCTACAATAAGCGGAAGTATGTGCATCAAATATTTTCAGTACAATAGCTCAGGCAATCGTTTGATACCGATAAAAAACTGGATGATGGATAACCCTACGTTGATTAATGACTCTCCCATATTGCACACATGCAAAAAAACATGAATAGATAATGTTGAGGTGAATCTGACTTCCGCCAGTATTCTATTGGCTCGATGGTATTCCATCAGATAAAATCTGGAATGTTGCTGGTGTTTTTACGGAGAGGGAGCAGTATATAAAAGGGTTATAACAAGACAAGACGATGCAAAAGGCGATTCAATAACATCAAACTATCTGAATAGACACCGGCACCAGTTCGGCTGTCAGATGAGCATGGCATGCTAGATCGATAGGTGATGTATAGGAGTTAGTAAACAAGGAGTGGTCTGGAGGAATCATGGTGTCATTTTCTATGTAGACGAGGAAGCTAATACAGTAGCAGTAAATGACAATAGTTTTCTTATTTTATGTTTGAGGTGGAAGATATTGTTTTTAACAGGACTATGCCCTATAGATTGGGTTATCAAGCTCGATGCAGCTGTTCGGTCTTGACGATTATTTAATTGATTCCTTCTTTTTGGAAATTTTTCGATAGTCACCTTTCGAGTGGATTATCTCTCAATAACTATAACCGTAGATAGAATTGTGATACAAATTCTGAAAGAGCAACTCTTCTAGTAATAAATCTGAGTATTTCGTGGAGCTCGATACAGCCTTTTGGTCTTGACGATTATTTAATTGATTCCGTCTTTTTGAAAATTTTTCGATGCAACCGTTCAATCTTGACGATTATCTAACAAATTCTACAGTGAGTCTAACGAGACAGTGGCGACAATTGTTGTCTCGTTTTTCATCGTTTTAGCAAGAATATGGCGGATTTGGTCACGTGACGTGACGTGAGCCAATCCGCGTTCCGAATTAGAGATCATAGCATTTAAATCTGTGCTTCTAAGCCGCCATATTCTTGCTAAATTTCCAATTGTCGCCACTGAGTTTGATAGAGTCACTGTGACAAATTCTATTCACTAACGCCATCTATTGAACAGTTTGGCCTGAGAGCAGCGGTTGAATTTTAAATAGAAAACTGAAAGTCACTTGCGGACTTCGAACTGAGTTCCATGTTCTAAGTTCGCGGACCATATTTTGGCTTCTGCGGACCACTGGTGGTCCACCGACCGGCCAAACAGCCCTTGACAATTCGAAAAGAATGGCATGTTTTTCTATCAATAGGGCGTAAGGCTCATGTTCAACCGTCGCTATGCAGGTTATCATGGGACTGTCTTCTCTAGGCCCAATTGGACTCTTAGTGTGGCTAAAGATAGACCTGAAAACTGGAGGAACTCACTTATATGGTCAATGACCAATTGGGGTCAGTATCAATAGCACTATAATACAACAAGTCTTATTTACTTGGAGTAAATAACTAGGTCTACCATTCTCTATGTACCTGGTGATTCTGCAATGTATGGTAGCAGCTGGCTAGAGAAAAGGTAACTACATTTATTGCACCAGACCTACTTTGTGGTTTCCCAGCCAGCCATCAAGCGATGAGATGGACCAACAAAGTTCTCTCGCTCAGTCATTATAGCTGAGGCTTACTGGACAGTGTCCTGTGAACTATCACCTCTTTGCTACCACCTGCAGAATCCGATGACATCTGACTCTTCTGTCAAGAAACCACTGAGAAAACTGATCACTTGCTACACGAATGGAAGGCTGTCTATCAAAAAAGGCTACACCAACTTGCCTACCAGGAAAAAAAGATGAATATACCACCTAGGAGAGTAATGGAGCTAACTGGGACTTTGGAATTTGTTTATTGAATGGTGAACAGCGTGAGCTTGCCTCATAGATCTTCAGGTCAAGGTGTCAACTAGCCATGCATGGCCTTATCGTCTCTCCTTTAATCTAATCCAATCGGGAGCCTTTCTCAGCCCAATCTGCAAAAATGAACGATCCTGAACAAAATCTTCACAATCTATTATTCTTCTGAAGCTAATACTTTCTCCTTCGTCTGCAGAAGCTCCATAACTTATTGCATATAAGACAAGACTGAACACTCGATTATTAATTGTAACCAGTCGCATTATGAGTTAGCAGCATCTTCGACCTTTGACCTTCCGCCGAAGTATTTCAATGATTTATCACCTCGCTCAAGCTCATAGCCCAGAGACCGAGATCTACCTCCTCAGCGCAAGGGGGCGGCGAACATCGGCCTCGGAGGGGGTGTGACTCCACGTCCTTCCCGTGACCCGGTGCGCCACCGTCTGGATCGGAGCCGGCGACGGCGCGGACGCCATCGCCGTCGTTGGATCAATACGCGGCTGATTTCGCAATTTCCCTTTTTTGGAGGGCTCCTTCGCGAGCATCCCCTCCAGCCCGAGTTCAGAAGGCGCTATAAGCCATACGGGCGACGTGTTTTTCTTGATTTCGCACAGGGATGGGTGGAAGGCGATGGGTCGGTGAATATGGCAGGTTGTCGACGTCAATTAGGACTGAGGGACCCTTTCCGTTTCCGGTCTGGACGTGGGATAGGATATGAGGATTTTGTTTCTCAAGGTTGAAGAAATGAGGTGTTGCCAAGGCGACTGGGCTCAAAAAGAACTGTTTATCATAATTCTGGACGGAGAAGTCTGTTTTCTATAAAGGAATACTTTTATGGTATAAACCACCACCAGAATTCAATAATGCTGCAGCACCTTATATTCATTTGGCAGTTTTAGGATCGAGCACTCAAAAAACTTATGGTTAAATCATTTCATTTAGCATCGAATGGCAATAAAGTGACTCTAATATGTGTACCAAGGCCTTGTGGTGTTGAAGGAAATGAAAAAGCTGATAAACTTGCAAAAACATCATCAGTGTTAACACCTGCTGGACCTGATCCTTTCTGTGGGCTCAGAAAGGACCAATACAAGGCAGCTATCCAACAATGGGAGTTGAACAATTTACTCAGACAAAGAAATTCGTGATGATTTTACCGACCTATACCAGAAAGCTGCTGATGCTGTCACGAGCTGAGCTTCGGGTGATGGTGGGACTACTGCCAGGGCACAAATATCATTTGTACCCTATGGGAAAGGCAGCAGATGAGATGTGCAGGCTCTGTGGATCAGAAGCAGAAACAGCTGAACACATCGTATGCAAGTGTTCAGAACTGGCTGGCCTAAGAAACAATTATATGGGGAAACCGGTCCTGGGTACTCACGAGGTAATGACTAAGTCTCCAAAGGATGTTGTCGATTTCATCATCACCATTGACGACCTCCTTGGGTCTCTATAAATGAGTAGGGTGGAGAACAAAAGATCTACATGGTCGAAGTTCCCGGAAGGCTAAGAGAGTCACAACGACCCTGGTTCAAATAATAATGATAGCATTGAATGGAGAGAAACCTATTGAATTTTTCTGAGGAAATATGACCCAGGTTGTAGATCAATATCTACATTGCATTGTACCTGTGGCTTCCTCAAGATCTATTGTATCGCCCATCAGATCTGGTCTCATCATTACGTCGTCTACAGTCGTCCAACAGATCCAGATTTCTGATGACCTCCAGTATCTGGAAGGGTTTCAAGAAGGCTAATTCCTTAATAATTTTGTCGTCCAAGACATTCCATACGCAAGCTTACAATGGCGAGGTATTCTGTAACCAGGTCTCCTCCTCCCCACACTCATCAGTTTCTGCAAGACCAATTCCTAATAATGAATCCATTGATGCACTCACTCATATCCTTTCTTCAACGTTGAATAGGGCCATATCACATGTTGAAATCTATCTTGTCTTCTTTTAGATGGGTGAGAGGATTGTACATTTCAAGAAGCCTATGTGATGGGGAGGCATTGAAAATTTCTATGCCCAATTAGTTGGAACATTCTGAGAGACAATCCTCTTCTCCTTCTTTAGCCTGTCTGAGTGCACTCCTGGACATAGGCCTCTTCCAATTGTTTCCAAGTCGATCTACACTGTGCTGTGAAAATCCACAAGAGTCCCTTAGCACTTATCTCATTTTTATCAACCTAACTTTGGATGTAAACGACAAACTCTAGATTTTTTGATACATACAGTCCTAAACGAATAACTAGGTCATTAGTCAGGTTAAGGAGATATAAATTTCGGGTGTCTGGCATAAAAACTCCAACAACAAAACCTGTTGTCACAAATCAAAAGAGAGCAGAGTCCAAACAATTCTTCGCAACATTACCGTAACCATTCACAACAGCACTGTTCATAAAACAGGCAAGTTTTCATTCTCATCATGCACACCTAACATGAAACGGATGGAAGAAACGCTGGCCTTTGCACGTGCTTTGATCATTAGGGAGCTATCTTCAACCGTAACTGGAGCATTGTTTCATGTGATACTAACTTCTGAACTGCGGAGTTAATTATTCATAACTGAAGGTTATTCAGGCTTTCATCAGAATATAGTGTTGAATACAAAGGTAGAATTATTAGGGGGTAGCAAGCCGAGAAGCCTGGAATTTTACTATATAGTTGAAAGGCTGCAGGATAAAATCCAACTATCGCCATTCCATGCAATAACATATTGATTATGTTTTTCCGGAATTTTTTTTTTAGTTGCGTTTCAGAAACAATAATTATTCTTCTGTTGTTCTCATTAAATAAATAAAGATTAAAAATATCCCAGTACCCAGTACCATATAGGTTGTTTATTGGTTGAAATCAGTTATTGTGTTCAACATAGAAATATATGAGCTAGAATGTCTAGACTACGTATATCTTACTCATATTCGGAACACCTTGGATATATAATTTCGTTCAAGACCCATAAATTCTTATATTTCTCTACATTAATGCATGAAATCGTGGAAAGCAAAACTTTGTTCGAAATTTTTTTGTCTCCAACGGCAAATAAATCAGAACTGTGCGAGAGCGAGTGAATATATTTCAATTAACTGGCCTGTGCTAGAATGCTCACAGGTTATTCTGCTTTCTAGAATTTCCTCTACTAATATGGGAGACAATGATAAAGGATAAACTTCGTGCGTAGGCCCCTTTAATCAGATAAAATTCCACCTAATATACTCAGTAATGTACTCACAGTGGATGAACATTGCGAGAGTACAATCCTGAACCTAAATTTAGACCCCTGAAATAATCCTTCAGCTGGAAAAGCTTACTGCATGATACGATATTTTCATTCCTCAATTTCAATTTTTCAAATAAAAGAATATTCAAGGCATGTTTTTCACTTTTAGTTTTTTCTTCACGAAATCATCTGGAATCTTCTGAAAAATTAAACAGAAATTTCTTCCAGCCGTACAGAATTTCCACAATGAATTTCAATATTTTATTCACTCGCTAAAACCCCAATTTTCTCAGCCCATTCCCAGACAAATAGCTGTTTCCCAGATTTCTCCTTGAGCTTATAACACGAGGGTGTGAAGCTTGCTCGGGATGAAAGATAAATGTTTAATTCGGTGCAACCCTCGTGAAGACGAATTGACCGGCAAGGCTCTTTATCAAGTGAAGATTCGATAACTTGTTGCTCGAGGGGGATGAATGCCTCCAATTCGAAGCAAACGTTGCTTTGTAGCGTGAAACAGATATGAGTGTGTATGCGGGAGAAATTTGGGCAATCGAGATTCGAGTTTAGATCCGGCATATGGAAGATGGGGATGTCGTTCAGCTTTGAAATTGCCAGAGTATTTGCAGATCGCTGCGAGTGTGAATCACTCTGAAAGGGTGAAATTCGCGTGCACGAAACTTCAGACTGTGAAGTTGATTCTATGCGAGGAAATGTGTTTGAGAAGACGAATTGGGTGATATCTCAAAACTTAAGACAAGAAATTTGTCTGCAGTTTTGTTAAACTGAAGAAAACGAAAACTTAGGTACCAAGATCCTTTAAAGTTCGAGGAATCTCAGTCCTGGAGAAGTTTTTTCCCAAAAATTTTTCCTCTGGGGCTCAAAAAGTATTTGGTGAGTCGATGCCAGCAAATGAGTAAGTACTTACTTACATGTAGGTATACAGGGTGAGTCGGTGACTTGTATAAGTATTTAAACAGTTGATTCTTGAGGACAAAAGAAACACTTTTTTCCTTTATCATTTCTTCCGAATCAACTCGGTTCAAAAGATACAGGCTGTTCAAAAACCATAAGAAAATGTTATTTTTAGTATTATCTCACAAACGGTATTATTGAATGAAATTAATTTCGGAATATAGTGTTTCATTAATTTGATGAATCTTTTTCGAAAACAAGATATCACCCACGTCTTCCAGTTTTCTCATTGTGACCATTACGTGCCATAAAAATACCAAAAATTCAAAGAACCCAACTCTTGAAATTAATGGTGGTATTCTCTTTTATCCTTAAGCCAATCTGTAACTTTTCGCAAGCTTACAGAAAATCGCCATTCTGGACGTTTTAGATGATCTGTTGCTTACAGGAATCCGTAACTATTTACGATAAGTAATTCAAGAGTAACACTGCAAAGGAGACGATTTCCAGAATTGCACTATTTACGAATCTGTTAATCGGACATTTACCTACAGATTGATCGTACGCTACAGATTTGTAACTTACAGATGAAAATCAGAATACAACCATAAATTGGAAGCTATCTAATGAATATTTGAACTTTTTTTTCATATTTTCTCGTATAATGCACCGTTTTCGAGTAATTCGATGTTCAAAAATAAAAAATATTTGTGAAATTCGAAAAATTCGGTATTTTGGCTGAATACAACTTTGTTTGAAACATCCACAGATGTGTAGTGTCAAAGATTTAGTTAGTTATTCTGAAGGTTATTTTGTTTTTCCAGTGGAGGTATAGCTCATTATGAAAACTTAAAATAGCTATATCTTTTTATCAGAGCTGAATCGGAAAAAATGGTATGGGAAAAAAGTATTTCTTTCGTTCTTACGAATGTACTGTTGAAATATTTGTACAAGTCGAAGACCTGTATAGAGGACAACGATAAAAAGTAATATGTACATCGTCAAAAACTGCCTATTGTCTCGCCTGCTTGATAGTCTCGGCTGCGCCTCTTCAGACTCGACTATAATAGACAGTTTTTCATTCTTGGTACATAAACAACTATTTGAACTGAAGCATTCTGCTTTGCATTCATTAAATCTATCGCGTGGTACTTTTAAATTTTCAGTTGACCCAGATAGTAATTCCAGCTATTACTGGAAGAAGGCATTTTTTTCAGTTGAATTAGTGTGCATTGTCGGTTTGATCATTTTAAGATCCAAGCGAAAATATTACCTTCCCTCAACATGGGAACGAAAGTGCAAAATGGAGAATGCTCCGGTGTGGTATATGCATTCATAATACTGTGTTGAATTCGGATTAGCGTTTCAAAAGAGATGCACTTACTACCATTTTACTTTACCTACTAAGTCAATAGTTCCCTCAGAACACTTTCAGTGTATTATGTGATTTGAATATAGGTAACACTTTAAAAGGAATATTGAATTTGTGCAATTTCTTGTATGTAGTTTCACGTTTTAAGTGAAATATCATTGGTATTGAAGATAAGAAGCAATAAATGAAGATTTTAGGTTGAAAAGAGGAAAAAATTTCTCGATTCATCAAGATAATCATAAGTCAAGCCTAGCCAAACATCTATAATATTATAGAAGCAACTTATTCTAACATGGTTAAAGAAGTATGTTATACCTTATGATTCATGAACAGTAGCTATTGAAACACAGTTAAACTAGAAGTAGTGTAAATGGAAATGGCTTCCTAAGACAATTGATATTCTTGAGCAGTGCATTAAAAAAAAAATAATAGGAATGTTATAGGAAAGTGTTTATCAAGGCTGCTGAGAACATCGTCTGAGTAATACTGCATGATACCTATCAATCTATTTATTGTTTCAACAGTTTATATGTTTTCAAATATCTGTTTGATGAGAAATTCGAATCCTCGTTAAGAAGTATACAGTGTGATTAGGCATATAATTGTTCATGAGTAATATAACTATAATTTTTTACTTCAAAAAAAAATATTGATATGGCAACTCTGTGACGCGCCGTGAAATCTGTGGATTCCTTTAAACTCCTTGTAATTCGGATCAAGCTCAGTCTTGTATATCTCACGAAAAAAAATTCAGGTTTTTCCGATGGGGCGTAAAGAACATTACACTCGAACTGGAAGAGATAAGAAGCGTGGAAGTTCATACTGACTTTTCCAACGAAGTGCCTCCGGTATCGCTTCTCATTTCTGGAGCTATTCCTGGATTAACAAATGGCCGTGTCACGATTTCCCTCACTTCCCAGCTCCGCTGTTAAGCTTTCACAATAACGTTCATTCCTCTTCATTTTGTGAAGGTGCTGGAAGGAACTCGATTCCGAAACGTCAAAATCACGCTGGTTGGTAGTGAAGCGGTTAATTGTTCGCCATTGTATAGATTCTTCATTTCGTTTCAATTCTATTCGACTCGACAGAAATTTTTTAGTTGGCTGATATTTGAGTCGTTTGATTAATTCAGGAAAGATTTCACTGCCATTATTAGATATTAAATTATTCCTTTTTAGCAGTAGTGAGGAACTTATTTAGTTTCTGCTCTTATTTTTTGAAAACACGGTAAGTACTTAACTTGTCGCATCAAATTCAAAAATCGTTTGTCAAAGATGTCAAGATATATATGTTAGCAAATGTTAATTTCAACCCCCTTTATAATATAGTGATAATGTCCGATGATGAATGTCAAAGGAAGAATAAGAGTATGGAACCCATGCTCTGTGCACCCTGTGCTCCTATGTAACCTGCTTTCTCTATGCATAGGTCTAAGACAGAATTACCCGAACTTCCTTGCCGAGTGGTACGCTTTTTACCTGATCCTTTGTTAGAGATCTACGATGACTTTTCTGGGAGATACGAGTACTCGTGTCGTAAATTGACCATCGAAAGATTCCTAAAAAAATGGGGTCAGTTGAAAAATCGTCAAGCCCGAACGGTTGCATCGAGCTCGATGAAATTTCGAAATTTGTAAAGAGAATAGTTGCTCTTTTAGAATATATATCACATTTGTATCTACAATTATTTTTCTGAAAGATACTCGTGATGAAAGTTTTCCTTCGAAAAATCCCCGAAAAAATAAAGTCATTTAAAAATTCGTCAAGACCGAACGTTTGTTCGGTTCAATGATCTTTCGTGATTTATCACTAGAAGAGTTGTTATTTGAGTTAGCTATTTAGAAAGACCGACTATCAGCCTTTTCAGAGAATTCGAACACTCTCAATAAGCCATTTTGAGTTTATTAAACAAATACTACATGTTATTTCATCGTATGCTATCACTACTATCACTATTTAGAAGTATGGTCGACAATTTGAATTCTCCTTGTAGATGCTTAACTTTTGAAAAACGACCATATCGTGATATGGTCATAGGGTCAAGTTGAGATCGTGAGTCTCGAAAACGGTAAATTTTTGGTTAATATGAAGAATATCTATTTCCGAAAAGTTGCTTCAAAGAATATTAGGTATATTGATATGAAAAATTAAAGAAAAACTGAGAACAAATAAATATGAATGAAAAAGTGTAACAAGCATCATGAAAATTACTCTTTTGGCCTTTTGTACCGAAGTACCATAGCAATCATTGAAATACGTATGACTTAGAGGTAAGCCTGCCTTTGTTTCTGTCAGTTTACCCTATATAAAAATTAAAGACAATTGTATCCAATCACGTACTAAAACAACGGTTGGTTTCTGATAAAAATGTTTTAAAACTATCATTTTTGCTCTAGTCTCAAAAATCTGCCGAAATTTGTAGTAAGAATAGTCAATATGAAACCTAACCTAACCTAACCTAATACTTCATTAATACTTTTAAAAAATTTTCATGCATTGCTCTAAAACA
Organism: Coccinella septempunctata; assembly: GCF_907165205.1. Taxonomy (NCBI): domain Eukaryota; kingdom Metazoa; phylum Arthropoda; class Insecta; order Coleoptera; family Coccinellidae; genus Coccinella; species Coccinella septempunctata. Next base: position 24,664,049 of record NC_058196.1, read on the forward strand.
GGTAAAAAAGAGAATATGTCACAGTTCTGAACAATATCTTCAGTTTATAATTAGGTACTCCATTATCTATCAGACAATATCGATGTTTTTCACCCACACCCTCGTAAAGTAAATGACGTTAATTGCTGATCCCATTTCATTAAATTGATACGAGCATGTTTTATATCGATCGCTGGTCTCGTGATGGGAAAGCACCTATGAAATGAACCATTCTTTTTACTCAATCGCCTTTGCAGTCTGTAGACCTTATTATTCGATGAGAATTCGATGTAGAACAAAATCATATTAACCGTTTTATTTTGTTACAATTCATTATTTTTCAAGTGCGATCTTTGTTCATTTTGAAAATCTACTGAATATTTTATATTATCGAGTTGATGATATGACCATAAAAAACTCTGAAGAAGGTTTTAAAAGCTTAATTGTATCATCAGTGCTAAAACAAATCAACAATTTCGACTGTCATCAAAAATTACGACAGCTTTACTCAAAAATTCAATCCCTTTCAGTCTCGTTTTTCGTGTATTAATACATACGAGATATTTCATTATACTTATTTATAAAGTGGGTGAGGAAGCTATTTCAGCGTACCCTTCGTATGATTGGCCATATCTGCATTACGATGTGTAACGTGCAAACAGAAGAGCGTGTTAAACGAGCTTTGTCAGGTTTATAGATTTTAAACGACTCAATTTAATGTCAGGTAGTTAATTTTCCATAGTAAGTTCTGGTATCGTGATTGCTTTCTTCGCCATTGAGGTAATGTGGGTTAATGATGCTATAGTTCAATGACTCTTGGGAATGATTAATAGACAGGAATTTAGAGGAAATGGTCTTTGAATCGATTAATGAATAAATCAAGGGTTTCATTATAGGTATATAAAAAGAGGATACTGAATAGAAAAGAATGAAAAGATGAATTTCCGTCATCAGTTTTTTGAACTTTGATTATTAATCGATGTTCAAAAAAAACAATCCTTCAAGACAGAAAAGTGTGAAAAAGATAAACTTGCATTTATATTGGCAATCAACGCCAGTTTTTTTAAACAGACCCAAAAAGTTTCTACTCCCGATAGCGAAGAAACGGGTGTTCATACTGAATCGAACCACCATTACTTACAATTACTACTTTGTGCAACTATATGACGATTGTCATATGACCAGAGTTACGCAAGAAATTAAAAGAAAGAAGATATCCACCGAAATTATTGAAATCGAAAAATTGGAGTATCCAGCCATCATCAAGTACCTTTATTCAAAAGGGTAAAGAGGTAAGCAGATTTACGAAGATATGGCTTAATACCCTTGGTGATCAATGTCCTTATGTATGCGACCGTGAAAAATTGGACTGCAAGCTTCAAAAGAGTTAAATTTTCCATTGAAGATGATGACCGATCGGGAAGGCCAATTTTTGTGTCAGTCCCTGAAAATATCGATGCAGTTCATGGCATGATTTTATCAGACCGTCGAATTGGACTTAAACGGATATCTGAAGCACTGACTATTTCATACGAACGCGTTCATCGTATAGTTCACGTCAATTTGGACATGAGAAAAATTGCTACAAAATGGATCCCCAAATATTTGAATGTTGACCAAAAGCGTGCAAGGGTAGAAGCATCGCGTTCGATCTGTGCTCAATTTGAAAACGATGTAGACCTCTTAAACCGAATTGTTACTATGGATGAGACTTGGGTACAATTCTACGATCCATAAGCAAAGCAACAATCGATGGAATGGCGACACTCTGGTTCTCCAAGACCTAAGAAGTTTCGTATCCAAAAATCTGCTGGAAGAATTCTTGCTTCAGTTTTTTGTGATTACCACGGAGTAATCATGATTGACTTTTTGGATATGGGTAGAACAATAACCGGAGATTACTATTCGACATTGCAGGTTCGCTGTAATAAATGTATCCAATTAAGAGGAGAATATTATGTGTAATAAAATATTTTGACATCGAAATTTTGTTTGGTCCTATAGCAGGCAAAGAATTTTTCAATATATCCTCGTACGAAGGTGCTATACTTGTTCAATATCGTAAGATAAACAGGAGAAATACGACTCGACAAAACGTGATTAGCTGTATAAGGGATTTGGCGTCCACAAGGAACTTGAGTATTAAAGCCACACCTGGGAATGCCTTCTACGAAAAAACAGCCTTGAGCTTATCAAGATGGACATTTTAATTTAGGAAATGAAGCCCATTCTCTTATCTTCTTAATATTTTAGCAAACCGAAAAGGCGTCAGTTGATGGCGGTAAATTTTCTAAACGACTTCACCCACAGGATTACGCAGCTATACAAATGTACAGCAAATCCCTCTGCAATTTGTATTTTAAACGGATGTCCAATAATAGCGAGCTGCGCCGAGGGCGATGTAGCCTTAATTGATCACAATTAGGTTGAGTTTCTAGATTGGTCTCATTTGTAGCTTCTATTTTCGCGATTTTGGGGATGTTTGTTTCGGCTGGAATACGTTCAGAATTTAATGAATTTTCTCTGGAAGGTAAGAGGAAAGTTTGATAAAAAAAGCGATAGGAGATTTTCCAGCAGGTCTTTTTGGCTGTATACTTTTGATCGCTTATTACAAATTATTCCTACTTTAATTCTCCAACTGTTTGAGAATATTTTTTGTCATATGCCCCTGGAGAACAGTAGACACCAAACTGTTAATATAATGAGCTTTGAGAGACAATATAAAGACCATTAGTGCACCTTTGTCGCTTTTTCATAAAAGAAAAAACCCATTTGTTTTTTATAAAAGAGAATGTGAATCGGAATTACAGAATCCCTATTTCATTATTAAACAAAAACGAAAATTTCATTTTGATTTTTTACCTATTTCATACTTTTTAAGTGCCAATTACTGATACTCTTTGATCTTTTTATGGATACGAAATATTACCTTCAATATTTGTCCAATTATAGCTCCTCATGATATAATGATTAATATTTTAAATAAACAATATACAGGGTGTTTTCAAAGGTGAGGCTTTCTTTTACAGAAGGTAGAACCAAAAATTGTCTATATAGAATATCCATCGGATTAGAGGCATCAGGTCACTTTTGAGAGAATCATAATTGTTGTATCGTGCAATTTAGGGTGAAAAAATAATGTAGAAAATTTAGGCAGTTTCTTGAAAGTGCTTATGTTAGTTATGTTGAAAAAAAGTGTTATGATATTTCCCCATTTTTACGATTGTGATGCCCATTGTGAAAAAATAATTTTGACGACATTTATTAGTGAGATTTTGAAATATTATTCTGTTTTTTACACTTGCGTCCTAAGTCTCTTCTGTCAGTTGGTATCGAAACGAGCCATTTCATAAAATCGTGTAAGTTACTTAAAAACAATTAGAACAATTTGGCAATCCTTAGTTTCCATTTTCATTACCACGTAAATATCGAATGAGCCAATATCCTAAACGAAACCACGTGGTCGAATCGGGAGATAAGTTTTTTCCCACTGCTTTGCGATTATTCAGCTAACAAACGGTCTAGGGTCGTATTAGGATCTATTTCAGTAATAATTTTCAATTTTTTTTTCAACTTTGTCGTTTTGAAAGTTTTGTATAGGTGATTTTTGGTGAAACGCTTCATTTTGATCAGTTCTACCTTCTGTTGAAAAAAAACCCCACCTTCAAATACACCCTGTGTAGATAGTAGGTTGATCAGCGTGTTCAATTCAAAAGCAACTTGATCAAACTTTTCCATGCGCTGAACCTCCAGTCAAAAAAGAAGAGGAAATTTGAAAGCAGTAAAATGCAGAGGTCTCAACGAGTTTCCTCTGAAGTTGTGGCATCATCCATTGCAGAATTTACATAAGTTACATTTATGCATCTAAGATGAAGTCATTATTTCTGACCCATTTCCAGAGGCCTTCTCTCTAGTTGCAGGGTCTAATTTCTCTCAATTTCAACTTGAATTGAGGTTTTAATACTCCGGAGACTTTGTATAATGAAACTTTGTGCATAATTGTATCTTCATGAGTAAAGTAGATAAATTTTTGAGATTGTAAGCAATAATATTTTCCAAACCTCATGTGCACTTCATGATTTAAATTCAATCTGATATCTTCTGGACCATCATCTGAAATATGAATCCCTGTAAAATATCAATGGATGGTCGAAATAAAGCTCCATCAGAAGATCACTCTCGATTTCAACCTTCATAAGTTCATGTCCATATTTGCACATTCCGAAAATATTGTATTTGAGAGCTCGAAATTTCCTCAATCCAAGCACTCGCTTTCAATATTTACCGATCCACAATCAAAACATCTGCCCCAGTTCGATTTTCAATTAATTTCTGATCATTCACAAACAATGCTGAAGCATTAATTGGATTTTACACAACTTAATTGAATTTAGTTCTTAAGAGTATTAAGCGTCACTGGAAATGGCAGACATATGTTCGATACCCAGCTATATCAACTACTTTCAATAGAGTCTTTCAAGATATTATACAATATGGAATAATAGAAAGTGAAATATAACATTAACAAAAAATGAATTAGAAACAGCAACCATTTTTTCGAATGGAAATATTCACTTCATTTTTAAGCTTCACATAAAATTGTGATCATTTTTATTCGATTCCAAGTTTGGGTCTTCAACTTCAAATACGTTATTCTCGAACAAATTCATCATTTCACGAAAAATAATATCAGAGAGAGATCGATCGAACCACAATTCATCGAATGAACATAAAATTGTCCAGAACAGAGGAATTCTGCTGGGACATAACAAAATAACCCGTCATTTTCTTGTCCACATCGGACTTTTACTGTTGAAAGTTACCACGGAGAATGAAAATGATCGTAAAAGAGTTATATTAGGGTTGTAAAATGGTATGATCCTTTCATCGTAAATTTACACGAAAAATATGACCGTGTTCTTTCAAAATAACCAGTCCATGTTTGATTCATCTTCCCTTTTCCAAACCATATCAGTGACGAAGTGGAGTAACTTTTTTTTATGTTAGTTATCATGAAATTGAAAACTGAAATATATTTTTTTTAACACTCTGAGAGTAAGGAATTGTTTTATAAATCTCCAATAAGTGAGAGCTATATCAAGTCGAAAATTCTCCACCATCTAGATCTGGAGATGATATTTGAAATGAGATTTCATATTAGTTCATTATTCTCAAAAAAGTTGAAATATTGGAATATTCTTAAATTGAAAACCTATGCAAATATCGAACCTTACATATTTGTAAGCCACTGTTCATAATGACTTTTTGTGAGTGAGTAAACTCTGATATTCAGTAATACATAATCTGTAATTGAAGCAAGTATAGCTAGACGGATGATGAAAGAAGTATTGAAAGAAGTATCATTCAAATTTAAACTTCGAAATTTTTGCACCAATATTTGGAGGTAACACAAATAATATTCTAATTGGTATATTTTATAAATTTTCTTCAAAATATAGAAGCTTTTTTATGCTGAATTCCTAAGATTCATTATTGAAAATTATAAACCGGCAATGGATCTACAAGTAGGCCAAAGAACCAAAATGTGTACCATTTCAATACACTTTCCGAAATTTCTGACAAAAATTGAGAGAATCTCATCACATCCTCTGAAAAAAAGCGATAATAACATTTCAAAATCAAAAAGGAATCCAAATTAGACTCCCTAAAGTAAAGAAACACTCGAAATCCATGCACACTTATATTAATACCAGTTATGATTCTAAAAATAAACCCAATTAGCATTGCATGCAGTTATGGAAAGTGTCTGATAATTGTTTCTCCAGACTATGTTGATGATTAACCCTGAACCCACGAACCCATGAATTCATTCTCACATCTCTCATATCATTAACGATAATCGATGACTTTTTCAATGCTGTTGATTTGATTTGAATAATCTTGGGAATTCTGAAAGAACTGGCATTTTTCATTTATCAGCATCATGCTGGGACCTAGAGGGATTTTACAGGAGAGTTCCATTTTTCATCTTTTATAAGAATTTTTATAAAGAAGAAGGCTCTCATTTCTCATATTTTACAGAAGTGATTGGGAGCACTGACGTTTCAAGATGTTCATTTTGATCAGATGCCAGATCTAGTCCACAACTCTTGGCTAAACATTCGACTTCCGGGATACTTCTAGCTGGGCAAATCCTTCCTGTATGATTTGGTCAAATTATACAGGAGCCAAACGTCTTCTTGGCACAATATTGCCAATCATTGCCAATTCAAACTGAACTTATGAAAGAGAAAAGCAGGTTTGGCACAAGTAGGACCTACCACATGATTTTTCTTTGCAGCCAACTGGTTAATCAATTTTAGAGGGTGAGAGCTTTATATACTAAAAAAAGAATATGATACAAGCAACTCAAAAAATCGCAGTATCACTTAAAGAACACATAATATAACAGACATTCCAGATAACAACACCCACGATTAAGAGAAATTTATGCTTGATCCCTATCCAGTTCCAGACTGGATTTTTATTGCATGGGATCAAAGCCACGTAGTTTCCGAAATTGGTTCCCAAAATCTATGCCCTAGTTTCATAACTGGCGAAAAATCCCCCGCTTATCACTCTTTCAATGCGGACAGACAACCTTTCTCGCATCCCTCTAATCCATCCGGTAGATGAAATTCAATGGAAGAAAGTGTACCAACTCTGCTGGATTCGAACAGAAACGGCGTCCTGGATGTAGAATTTATGAAAGCCTTAAAGCTCCTTCCTGCCAGACTCCAATTTCTCAGCTGAATGTGAGATATTCTCGGTTTTCTTCATAAATATGTCGCGCAAACTCACCCCAGGGTATAATTCCCTCTTTCGCAGCAGTATTTATTTCTTTATCGTTCTGGTAAAGTGAATTATTCATTGTCCTAGGTGCTGGGGAATGAGAGTGGATCACGTAACTGTTATACAGGGAGTAAACGAATTGTACACACGAACAGTAACATTACTCATACTGTATTTTTCAGTTTTTAATTCTCCTACATTCACCCATCTTGTATACATTCTATACCGTCTTCGGTTTGTCCTACCAATCTATTCTAGGCACCAAAGTGATCTACTGGCTTCGTGCAGAGAACAGCTAGAGTGGGACCTTGAATGTCATAACATTATCTTAAGGGATGAATCCAGATTATATTTGGCACACATGAAAGCCGTGCAAGGTTAAGAAGGCGTTGTGGAATCACCAGAATCATGGTATGAGGGGGCTGTAGATCATGGATATAGGCCACTTTTGATATTCATCAAAATACCCTTCAGAATAACAATCTATGACAGTACAAAACTGTAGTGTTATGTTTTATGTTGACAGATATTTAAAATTTTTGGATATCAAACTATTTCAAAACGATGCTTTATATGAGAAAATATTTTCCAAAAGGGTCACATACACGGTGAGTCTTTGACTCGTACAAATATTTTAACAGTAGATTCTTGAGGTCTTGAGGTACTTTCATTCGTAAACGATGCTGATAGTGTTTGAAGACAACATAATCTTTTATAGATTTCGAAACATTGATAAAACCATGAGTTGAAGGGTTGAGTAAATAAATATTGCCAAGGTTTGATATCACCTGTTAATAACGCCTCAATGATATTGGTAATCAATGAACAGACATATTTTCTGCTCGAATGGTGAAACGATTCGAATCCAAGGTCGAGAACTGTTAATTTTCTGCCGATTGGATATTTTAATTGAAACGATATTGACTCTGGTCTGCGCTATGGAAGCCGAAGCATTATTGCCCTGATTGATTTGTGAAAAAAGGCTGTTGATCAAATTCGCCGCTTTTGATGTTCTGTATATCCAATCAAATCATTTGCGCTTTCAAGTTCTCCAGTTTTTTGAGGTTTCTGATGCCAGCAGTCGCAGTTTACAAAGTGTAGCTTGTGCGTAGTTTGAAATCATAAATGAAATTGACGAAGTACGATCCGTATGTACGAGGATATATTGAAAATTTCTTAGCCTACTTTAGAACCAAACAAAATTTCAATGTCAAAATATTTTATCACTCAACATATTCTCCTCATAATTGGATACATTTATTACAGCAAACCGGCAACGTCTCTAAACCTTTCAGAAAAAATGTTTCTTCTTACTCTGCAAACCAGACCCCCACAGCTTTCATTACCTCCTCGTTGGAAGAAAATTTACGACCTTCTGAACTTTTTTTCAGTTGAGGAAAGTGATGATAGTCAGATGGAACCAAATTTGGTGAATAAGGGGGGTTTTCTAGCAATTCAAACCCCAAATCACGAAATTTTTGCATGGCAACATGAGATTTGTGTGCAGGGGCGTCGTCCTGCAAAAACAAAACAACTTTTGATAGCTTTCCGCGTCTTTTCTCTTTAATTTTTTCTCGATGAGTGGTCAGTTATGTCGAATAGTAATCTCCGGTTATTGTTCTATCCGTATCCAAAAAATCAATCATGATTACTCCATGGCAATCCAAAAAACAGAAGCAAGAACTTTTTCAGCAGATTTTTGGACAAGAAACTTCTCAGGTTTTAGAGGACCAGAGTGTCGCCATTCCATCGATGGTTGCTTTGTTTCTGGATCGCAGAAATGTACACAAGTCTCCTCCATAGTAACAATTCGGTGTAAGAAGTCTACATCGTTTTCGAATCGAACACAGATCGAACGCGATGTTTCTACCCTTGCAAGCTTTTGGTCAACATTCAAACATTTGGGGCAATTCTGCAGCAATTTCTCTCATGTCCAAGTTGACATGAACTATATGATGAACGCGTTAGTATGAAATATTGAAGACTTCCTTAAGAAATACTCAATAGGAGTTGAATTCAAGGTAGGTATATATCTTCATCTGTAAAATATATGGAAATTGGGAATAATTCAATTGCTTCAGGTCTATCGGAGTTGAAATATTCTTCTAATTTTGAAAATTTATTAGTAGTTTTAACTTAGGACCCTGTAAACATTGCATCTTCGATTTAAACAGTTGCTGAGTAACAAAATATGGATACATAATCGAATATGTCATTGAAATGAAATGGATATGAAAATTAACATTCAAACTTTTTTTTTAAATTCGAAGAATATCCTGGTTGACAAGAATTAATTATTCATGTAATAATATATTTCTGCATTATAATCGTAGTAATGTGCCTCATTATGCGACTGAGTATAATGAATTGTGTGAACCTTGTGTGAAATCCGAGTTTCTGTACAAAATACTGATATATTCTGATATGAAATCACCTTCTGCATTTTTTGCGCATCTTAAGTAAACAGCCCGTATAATCTAACCACCCCGAAACTAACGTCTAGTCTTTTAGGTTTAGATTCATCATTTCAGTTGTCGGAAATCATTCGAAAAATCATGTATGAATTCAACCAAATGATAAAGCTCTACCGAAAGTGCATGTATTTTATTTATATTTCCTTTATTTCTCAGTATTGCGATAGGCTTGTTATCAATATCAGGAAATTTCAATCGATCTCTTGTTCTAAAAGCTCCAATACGATACCTCCATTGCAATCAATCAATGAATTCAATCCGTTCATTGTCTGCATGGAAGCCCATGTATATCCGGTTAATATTACCATTTACACACCTAACCTCCGTATGATGAATTCAATACCGTTGTGGCCGAATATGATATATTCCTGAGTACCTATAAATACCCAACGAATACTTTCGAAGTTTCAGATTCTTCAGCTCACATGTCCTGATATTTTATCGAATGACTCCTCATTGAAAAAGTGAGCTTATATTCCAATTTTAATGAATTGAAGATTTCTCTTTGTTGATCTTGTTTCTGTTGTCTGTCTTTCTCTGTTGATCAATCTATACACAATAGTTTGTGAAGAATTTTATTCATTCCAATAGCACATTGAAGATACAAAAACTCCAAAAATTGGACTTCTCTGTCACACGGCTAAAGTCTAATTAATAATTGGTCTCCATAGCATGTCGTGCCTTAATTTTGGATAGCAACAACCCACATCCCACTATGATCCTCATTCGGGCAAGGAAAGGTTTTCACCCCAATTTATTTCACCCCGAATTATCGATCCCGACGGAATACTAGACTAAATATCACGTGACTGCCAAAATATTAATGACATTAGGAAGCCATCATAGGCTTCTAGATGACCTGTGGATTATCGGTAACTTTCACTATTTTATTTTGGGCATTATCGATCGGTTCTGAAGATACGGATAATTTCGAAGGACACCTCAGGATTAAGTTGGTGTCTGGCTTTTGATTATGGATCTTTTGTAATTTGAGTCGGGACTTCGTAACTTTTAATGGAATTTTTTATGGTAGATTGGATGTATTCGCTTCAAAAAATTAGAACGTTGACGGAATCGGATCGAAGCATGTCTTTTCCAGTTTCTTGTAAGGAAAATTCATCTACAGGAGTTTCAGCAGGGAAAAACCTTAAGTTCTTAGGTAATCTCCTTGGATTATGTTTGGGTTAATAGTGCACATGTGCAAAAAATTGATGCACAGCTAAATCTTTCAATGAGAATTATTACTGGAACTATAAGATCTTCACCTTTTCAATGGTAACCAGTTCTTTCAAACATTGTACCGCACCATATTCGTAGACAGAGTGCAGTTATAAATTTTCGGAATTGATTTAACTCCTTTCCCGACTCATTCCCAATTTTGTCCCATATTCCACAAAATACGATCCCCAGATTGAAGTCGCGTATACCTTTATGGTCCAACTCTTTCCATGATTCGAATGTAAGGGACAAGGACATTTGACAGTCTGAATGGAATATGTGCACAGTTTTTTGAACCAAGCATTTTTTAGTGATCTTCCCAGGAAAATATGGTGTATTCTGCATCGTATAAGAACAGGTCACGGACGTTGCAATAGTGTGCTTTTCCGATGGTATTTATTTGAGAGCGCTAGTTGTGAATGCGGGGAACCAAAAGAAACCATAAAGCATCTGGTTAATCACTGTCCCATTTATAAATTTCAGGATGGTTTAAGGGCTTTTCAAGCAGTTTTCCAATCTTTTCTTAATTGGGTTGTGAATTTTAGGTCAATCTGACATATGAAACTTAATTTAATCATCTCACATTTTTCTGATTTTGTTTTTTTTTCAGATAAAATTTTCTGGTAACTTAGAGAAGATTGCCCGGATTTTCCTTTTTTCGAGTAAAGAATAAATTTTTGCAGTGCGAGATGCCCTTCAATATGAAATATTTCAGCTTTCTCGTGTTATATTTGTTCGAACCGTAGGCATTTTTTCTAAAGAGGATTTCACACCGTTTTAGTGGTCAGTGCAGAAAAAGAAAATGAATATCTCATGTCAGAAACTACTAATTTATATGGCGTTTTCATTATAATTTAACTCAATCAGCTCGTCAGATAGGAAAGTCAGAAAAATTTTTATTAGTCAAACGGATAAAAAAATTTTTCATTGTAGAACAAATATTCATTCATGTTATTAACTTTGCGAGATTAAATTATCTCTTCTATGAATTTCCACCTGAAAAAGTTTCTCAAAAAGTCTCGCTATTGGCTACAATTCGTATCCTGGTGAAATGAATAAAGAAGTTCGTTAAGTGCTGCCACCTTTTCGACGAAAGTGGAAACTAATATTCGTAACTTATGGTTCAAGTGTTCTGGCAACACCCCACATTCTGGTATAGTCTTTCTTCCTTCACGCCTTATACTGATGGCGAGAAGCCCCGTGCTATAAACTCCTCTTAAGCATTTATCGTTATTTATTTATTTTTTCTTCACTTTATCCGCCATACAAGTAAAAATTCTTGGTTCTTTTTTTAGAAACAAACCACGAGATAGTTCCAGAACTTCATGCAGACGTAATCAGCCAAGAATTATACATGACACAACAGCACCCCCAGAAGTTTACCCTGCCTAATTTCAAACTATCCCTCCCTGACGTAATCAGAGTCGTATTCGTCTATTTCGTAAACACATTCGTCAAACGCAACTTCCTGAAGCCGTACCAAGTGCAATTTCGGCCCCATAACTCTGCTACCTACGTGCTCACGGTGTAAATGTAGTCGTTGATATCCACCTTCAATACCAACAAATGGCGTTGTGCGATGATTCATGACTTGCGGTTTCCTCCGTATGATTCATTAAAATAAAACTGTTCGAAATGCACGACGGAATCTGCTCTTCGAATCGATTTGTTCCGTCTTTGAATTATCGGATTTTGAAGATTGGAAGGGAATATTGTTTTTATTTATATCATCTGAAGTCGCAAATCAAGGTTTTTCATCGTAAAGTAAGAGTACCTATTGAGAACCGATGATTAATATGGCTATTTCATTTTATTCTGATAATGCATGTTTCAGATAGAAAAATTGGGTACTTTGGTTGAATGAAACTCTGCTTAAAAGACCCACAGATGTGTAATGTTATAGATTTAGGTTTGGAGAGAATTTTGTTGTCATTCTAGTGTTCTGTTTGTTAACTTGGCAATGTTTGAACGTTCAAAGAAGATACCATTTACTTATATAAAAATGAAAAGTTGTTGACTCTGGTAACTTGTAGGAAATAAAACAACGATAAGAAATAATACACTGCGCAAAAAAATTAACGCACATTATGGAAATCTCAAATTTATTCTACAACTGAAGGTGTTCTCAATGATAATTATTTTCATCAGAATTATGCATGCATAAGTTATCCACTTTCAACAGTTTTCTTCAATACAGATGTTTTTTCCCAGCAGGAATAAAAAAAGATGATATTATCAGATTTTGAATGTATTGGTTCCATTCTAAAATTAGTTGTTCTCGATCAATTCTAGTCATCAATAGTTTTTCTTTCGTTTGATTTTCTGCACTCGATCGCTATGCAACGCGAAACACGCAATTTGACCCAAGAGAAATGTGCCCAAGCGGTAGTTTTGCGAGAAGAAGGGTGGACATACACAAGAATTGCAGAAAGGTTTGAAGTTTCCCATACAACTGTGTCCAGAATGTTGCAGCGATTCAGGGAGACAGGTATGAATGTCCGAAGACCAGGACAGGGTAGACCACGGGTAACAACTGCCATTCAAGAACGAGTTTCTTCGTTGAGACAACGGTTTGCAACCGCTCGCCTCCTTCAAATTCAGCTTGAGCAAACTCATGAGGTGCAAATTAGCACTCAGACAATAAGAAATCGCCTCAGAGAATATGATTTAAGGCGTCGTATCGCGGCAAGAGGCCCAGCTCTTACCCCAGCCCATCGAAGGGCACGTTTGGGTTTTGCGAGAGAGCATATCCATTGGGAAGAGGCCGATTGGGAAAGAGTTCTCTTCACAGATGAGTCTAGATTCTGCCTCTACCATTGTGATCGACGTTCCCTTGTATACAGACGTCCACATGAAAGATATGCTCAGTGCAATTTCCTGAATACTACTGGTTTCGGGGGAGGATCGATTATGGTATGGGGTGGAATATCTTTGACTGCTCGCACAGACCTAGTGGTCGTTGATAATGGAGCTATGAATGCTGATAAGTAAATAAGGAACATGCTTGAAGATCATGTAGTGCCATTTGCCCCATACATTGGTGAAAATTTCATTTTTTGGACGATAATGCCAGACCCCATCGTGCGCGCATCGTTCAGGAGTACCTTGAAGAGGTTGAAGTCTGTCGAATGGAATGACCAGCAAGAAGTCCAGATTTCAATCCGATTGAGCAGGTTTGGGACAACCTCAATAGAAGGCTGAGAAGTTCAGAAAATCATCCAGCTACTCTTAATGACTTAGGAATCCAACTCGGAGAAATCTGTGAAGGATTAGATCAGAACATTTTAAGATCACTCATTTTGAGTATGAACCGTCGTTGCCGAGCTGTAATTAACGCAAGAGGTGGAAATACCAAGTATTAAATCACTTATCAGCATTTCAGTATTTCGAAAATTGTTCATTTCTCTTCTTCACATAAGATTCGGTGAAATCCTGAATTTTTCTTCCATTTAATGTGTCTTGTTTCGTTCAAAACCTTTCCGAGAGAACATAAAAAATAAGTTATAAAGTCAATGTAGAGTTAACTTTCATTAAAATTAAGATTTTCAGAATGTGCGTTAATTTTTTTGCGCTGTGTAACATATTGGAGATCAGTTCATGCTTGTTTTTATATAGTAGTATAGTAGCTTATTTGCAAGGTTGTCACAGATCCAGAGGTGTCGTAGGCATTATGAAAACTTGAAACGGCTATATGTATATCTTTTTATCTAGACCGAATCGGAAAATATGGTGAAAAAAAGTGTTTCTTTCAACCTCAAGAATCTACTCTTGAAACAAATGCACAAGCCAAACACTCAGCGTATCTATTCAGATTGTATAAGGTAGACATTAAAATTTGCTGTAGTCCTCATCGGCTTCCTCGAGATCTTTTTCTACGCCCTAATTCATTCCATGATTTGCATAAGCTTCTTCTTTACCATAAGCTCCCCATTGGGACGCACTTGAGGATTCACTCAGAAGTCAAGAAGGTGTAATATGAGTTACTTTTTCCACCTGGCGTACCTAAACTCACGTCTTTTAGTTTGCAATGTTTAATAATAGATCTATTAGAGACCACTTCTGAACATGTGGTTCTGCCATAAAGTCTTTAAAGATGGAGAGGAAGGCATTTCGTCATACATTTTCAGACAGATATATTTCTTCGAATGGTTGAACGAAAAGGCACGAAAACTTTGTTTTGTAACATGAGGAAACTTAACTGCCCTCCAGCTTTCGTAGAGGGTGCATGAGTCCTGAATTATACATGGAAAAAATACATTTTTCTACAAAATAATAAATTCCAGGGATATGAATTTTGTGTGTTACCTACTTAAGTATAAAAATAGAAGGGGACATTCACCTTGTTACACTTCCCTGAAAACCACTCACGAATAATAGATGAAACTAGCATAACGAACGAATTTGGACATCTACAAATATGAGAAGTATCCCCTCACAACTTCATATAATTTATCATGAACTTTTATTGCCGATACGTGATGCTTATTTCGATCGTTACAAGCATCGCGTGAAAACACACAATAATCGAACAAGCTCTCATCATTTCTGGACAAATAAGTGTGAAAACAACATCATCATGTGCCATTGTAAACGACTTTCGATAATGTCAGTTGTGGATCGAACACATATTAGAAATTTGGAGGATGTTGACCTCATGTCACTTTCTTGTGAATTCTATGAAAAATCACTAGCGTGTCCCAATAAAAACGCGAATTACTCGCATGATGACACGCCTAAAAAGTAGATTAGAGTATCGATATATCTTGTGTACTTGCTACATTCTAGAAGATCAACAACTATTCCGATTTTCACTAACTTACGAGGATGTATTGATATCTAGGTAGCCTAGACCAGTTCCATGCACGAAAAAAATATTGCGTTACCATAGCAACGAACAGTAACTCATTAGAAGTGTCAGTGTGAAGTTTGAGGTCAAAAAAGTAAACCAGAGTTACGCGATAAAAGAAAGAAGATGTCCACCGAAATCGAAAAATTGGAGTATCGAGCCATCATCAAGTACCTGTATTTCAAAGGGTTAAGAGGCAAGCAGATTTACGAAGATATGAGTACTACCCTTGGTGATCAATGACCTTCGTATGCGACCGTGAAAAATTGGACTGCTAGCTTCAAAAGAGGGAATTTTCCATTGATGATGATGACATGATTTTATCAGACCGTCGAATTGGGCTAAAGCGGATATCTGAAGCAGTGACTATTTCATACGAAGGCGTTCATCATATAGTTCACGTCAATTTGGACATGAGAAAAATTACTGAAAAATGGATCCCCAAATGTGTGAATGTTGACCAAAAGCGTGCAACGGTAGAAGCATCGCGTTCGATCTGTGCTCGATTTGAAAACGATGTAGATTTCTTGAACCAAATTGATACTATGGATGAGACTTGGGTACATTTCTACGATCCAGAAACAAAGCAACAATCGATGAAATGGCGACACTCTGGTTCTCCAAGACCTAAGAAGTTTCGTGTCCAAAAATCTGCTGGAAAAGTTCTTGCTTCAGTTTTTTGGGATTGCCATGGAGTAATCATGATTGATTTTTTGGATAAGGGTAGAACAATAACCGGAGATTACTATTCGACATTACTGACCATTCTATGGGAAAAAATTAAAGAGAAAAAGCGCGGAACGCTATCCAAAGGTGTTTTTTTTTGCAGGACAACGCCCCTGCTCACAAATCTCATGTTGCCATGCAAAAAATTCGTGATTTAGGGTTTGAATTACTAGAACACCCTCCTTATTCACCAGATTTGGTTCCATCCGACTCTCCTCAACTGAAAAAAAGTTTGAAAAAAAAAATTTTCTTCCAACGAAGAGGTAATAAAAGCTGTGTAGGTCTGGTTTACAGAGCAAGAAGAAAAATTTGTTTTGAAAGGTCTAAAGACTTTGCAGGTTTGCTGTAATATTTGTATCCAATTAAGAGGAGAATATGTTGAGTGATAAAATATTTTGACATTGAAATTTTTTTAGGTTCTATAGTAGGCTAAGGATTTTTCAATATATCCTCGTGTTTAGTTTCTGCTTCAGAGAATATAAAGGGTTATGGGATGAAATTATTATTATTATCATCTCTCAAACGAAGAAAACGATATTCATCAAACTCTGCAGTCAAGTAGATGCCATATCATTTGTTGCTAGTGTTCTTCTGATTTCACGGGAAATGCCTTCAGCGCGTTCAATTTGAATGGCATTCCCTGTATAGAAAGAATTTTGCAATATATAATACTGGAAATTTTTTATGAAAACGCGATTTCATTATTCCCTTCTTCATCCGCCGCCACTGGAAGCCCGTCGAAAATTACTCTATGAATATCAATCCATAAAATTCATCACATTACCGTGTTAATTCCGTACCCAACAGTCCGTTGAATATTCCGGGCACTCCGAGCAGACTTGTCTTGTCGTTCCGCGTCACGGATCCTGTTACGATTACCACGAACAGACAGACAATCTCAGCCTTCGTGACAATTTGCCTGTGACTGTTATTGATTATGCCAGTCTGAGAGCCGTAGATAAGACTCGCATGGACGGTTCCATCCACACGGCCGACTGTCATGTTTTTGCATGGCTGTCTCTATTTGAAGTCAACAGCTACTATCTTTTTTTTTCACTGAATTTTATTCCGATGACATATCTACGAAATGATGTGATTGGAGATGTAGGGAAGAACTCTGCTGTTCCTGAAAGGACATGGGGGTGATTCACTGCCCCAAATTCACGTACCAGAGCTACCCCATTCTTTGATGTGGCCAATTATTGCTGAAAATCCATAATTGAAATGAAGAACTAAATCAGATGATTTTCACCTTTACGATTCAGTTGTGAATTTATTGAAAATAGGCAATACTGCATTGGTGACCTCTTGGATGTTAAACAGCCGTTTGGAGTACTTTACAAAATAAAAAAAATAATACCTGCTAAATATTTTCCTATTTAAAAATGTGGCTTCAAAGAAATATCATGTCAAATCTCACTGACTTGGGAAACATAGAGAAAATTCCCAATACATGCGGGCGTCCCACAAGTAATTGTTCTCGGACCCATATTAATATTATTATTATTTGAGTCCCTGTGGCTCGATTAGACATTCAGGAACTGCGTCCATGTAGATCTGTTGTAGTCTACCCTACTTATTCATAGGAACCCAAGAAGGTCGTCAATGGTGTTGAACCGACAACATCCTTAGGGGCCTTGGCCGTTACCTCGTGAGTATCCAGGACCAGTTTCCCCATATGAGTGGTTCTTAGGTCTGCCAGCTCTGGACACTTGCATGTCATGTGTTCGGCTATTTCTGGTTCTGATCCACAGAGCCTACAAATCTCATCTCCTGACTTTTCCATACGGTACAAATGATATTTGCAGTGACAGTGCCCTGTCAGCAGTCTCACCATCACCCGAAGCTCAGCTAGTGGCAGCTTCAGCAGTTTCCTGGCATAAGTCTGTGAAATCATCACGAATTTCTTCGACTGAGTAGGTTCAAATGTGTTCCTCCAGAGGGTTATTCCCGTTATTGGACCGCTGCCTTGTATTGGTCTTTTGTAAGCCTACAGAAAGGCTCAGCTCCAGCAGGTGTTAACCTTGATGCTCTTTTTGAAAGTTCATCGGCTTTTTCAATTCCTTCAACACGCCAATGCCCTGGCACCCATAGTATAGCCACTTGCATATGAGCACCTTCGAGGTTCATTTCAAGACACTCCTGTGCGCATACATAAACAATGAGTGTCTTGGTCTGTGAAATAGAGGATTTACTTCCTAGGGCTTTAGAGATCCTCAGTATAGGTCCATATACCCCAATGCCAGTGTCCTTTTCTGGTTTTGATCTATAGGTGAACTACGTGGATGACCATTTCTCCAAACGATTCATGAAACTAGGACGGTCAGCTATGACCGACATCAGATGGCTTTGCCAAGAGGTTAGTCCAGTTGACCTCGGACCCAAATAATAATCAGGAGATTTGCAGGTGACATAGTCATCTTATATTGCCAGTCTGAGGTGAAATCATGACATACATATTACGATCACCCTCAAGGGAAAATATTGTCCCCCAGTGTACTAGACTGTTCAACAATTAATAGAGAACAAGTATAAATTTCTCCGGAACAGTATTGTAGGCTAGAAAGATGTAAATAGACAAGTGACATCCTCATGGAACGTTATGGCTTCTCCAATGGAAACTAATGGTGGTATTCGGCTTTCATTTGTAAGCCAATCTGTAACTTTTCATACGCTTACAGGAAAATTGAAATTCTGTACATTTTTAGTGATCTGTAACTTACAGAAATCCGTAAATAGTAACGATATGTAGTCCAAGCGTAATTCTGTAAAGAAGATAGTTACAGGAACATTTCCATAATTGCATTATTTACGAATCTGTCAATCGAACACTGACAGATCGATCGTACGCTACGGATTTGTAACTTTAAAAGATGAAAAGCAGAATACAACCATATAAATCTAAAGCAAATATTGAAGTAAAATGTGTCGTTTTCCGGCCTATTTTGAGAGTACCACTTTTTCCTCTGCAGAAGACCCACCCATTTCTAACAGTGCCGTTTCAAAGCAGTTCTTCATGGACGAAAGGCTTCGGAAATGGGACATAATTGTATATTTAGACACACGGAATGATTCGCACGTGGATATGAGCGTAATTAAGCCGGACTTAATTACATACATATGAAAATTTCAATTAAATAATCCTCGTTCACGTGTTTTCCGAGATGTGAAGGAATTTATGCGGTTTACGTGTCTATTTTGTTCCATTTTTTTTTCAAACGACTGTTTTCTCGATATTCATCCTTGGGTGATTTTTTTATTGAATGAAATTTACGAAGATGAATCTGGGTTTTCCTAAGCATTGTTCGATGAGTGATTTAATCAACAACGACATTATCGTTTAATACCTAGTCAGTAGGGTAGAAATCTGGAGAAAATTCTTTTCTGTATTAAATTCCCATCTGAAAAACTGCACAATAAAAAGTCACTACTCAATCAGTTGCATCAATGATTTTTCAAGAATAGAGCTTGCATTAACTGTTCATACACTATTTGTGTACGACTCCTTTTATGAATCATACTTTCAATAGCATGGGACGTTAATATTTTTACGGAGTTTATTTCCTATTATTCCATGAGTTCTGATTACATTCGCTGATATGCTATATGCTAGAAGGTGTTCTCGGAAATCTGCCGAAAATACTTCTCGAAATTCAACTTTAACGACTTGAGCTAACTTAGCTTGTATAAATCTGAAAATTTCAAATCACAATTTTCAAGTCTCTTGGGTGGATTCTCTGTTGAAAAATTAACTAGGACCTAGCAGGAATTATTGGAGTTGATTTAACTGCCAGTGAAGATGCCAGAAATTTCATACTGGGAAATTATTGCCTACTGGACTTTTTTTCGCTTTTGTAGTTTAACTCATAAGTACTATGGAAAAACTCACAATTGCCAAAAATATTTTCCTCCGGCATGTAGAGGTATCATCGGTATTGAATGGACGAGTTCAGAAACGCTTTGCAATCTTCTAAATCTTCGACACTTACAATGGACATGTTTTTCATGAGATTCTAATTTGTGTCATTTTGTTATCAAATCAAATCCAAGTGATGATATAAAATTTATATTGCATCCACATTATTTGGTAGTTTTTTCTGGTTTTGTTCTTATATTTATGGTTCGTCTGAGAACACCTCAACTACTAAAGTAAGTTATGCACAAAACACAGGAAAAATCCCAAATTATGTCAAAAAGGTACAAATAGAATCTAACAAATTGTGTTGCCTTCGTAAGTCTTTTATCGAATATTTACAAGGTAGCAAGGGTTTCTGAACTCTCGTATATTCGGCATAAACCAAATGTAACTGCTACTTTTCGAGGAAAAAATTTTTCTAAACGCACAGAAATTTTCTGGAAAAAGTAGTTTACCATCATAGAATTTTTTATAGAAAGGCGAATTTTCCAATATGGTTTAATTTCTAGGAATTTCAAATAATATTCGGTTGACTTCGTGAATGTATTTTGTATGGAAATCTCACCAATTTTCAATGAAAAATCTTCTGACCCATTATCATAAAATGCTAATTATTCAGAATATGCCAGAATAAAATTGATAAACTTCGTATTCCATTAGCTTTCTTCATTTCGAGGTAAAAAATTACTATCAATATATTATGTCTAAAATAATGAGTAGCAGAGTACCAAATGCAAGGAAAAAATTCAAAATCATCTCTTCAGAAAATTTTTTGACTTTTAGTCAATTATTTAAAATTCTCATTTGATTTCACCAGAGGCGTAGTTTTGATTGAAAATGGTCACAGTTTTCCAATTTGCTTCATGTTCTCTCCAGAAAATATGAAAAAAGCTCATCGATTTTCAACCTTGAAATGTATTTCATATTTTTGTTTCTTCAGATTTTTGCGCTATTGGCAAAAATTTGGGAAGTAATTGTTACCAAGAATGAGATTTTCGTGATTTTTCACTACATTATGAAATCTATCATGGTTTTTCCTATATTTTTGACTGTCTTAAAGAGGTTTGGGTTCAGGGTATAGATTGATTTTTCCTTCTGCATGTAGAGAATTTAATACGAAGCTTGTAAATCTAATTTTGAGTCCACCTGTTAAAATAGACATTAGAAAGTACTACAAGAAGATTCTGCATATTACTCTTCCAAATATACTCAGACTCCATGACACGTTAATTTTGGCAAATTTTACTCTTCTGGCGATTACAATTTCAACTTTGGTTGTGGGTGTTTTTAATTGACAGAATTCGTACACATTTCAATCAATCAAGTCCCCATAAAAATGGACACCGGACAGCAAGTGGCTATCGATTTTCCACCCCTAACCTAAAAATATCCATTCCAACTCACCTTTGGCCAGCCTCTGCAGTATAATATCCTTGTGGGAGCCGGTGTGGGGTTCTCCGAGCACGACCAGCAAATAGCACCCTGTTAGGGGGCTGGGGGGTGGCGGCCCTGCGGCCACGCCGTTCACAGCCTCCATCCAAACACCCTGTCTATGTCACAGCCCCTTTGTCCGCAGTTATACCCCGTTTGAAACCAGTTCTTCTTTGTCGTGTACGAAGACTGTGGATTTTCTGAAAACCCGGTTAGATCGCGGTGTGTGGTATAGCGGGGCCTCTTCGTAGGTCCGTCAACTCGCTATTGCTGCGCCGCGTTGCGCTATGCAGTAGCTCTTTCCCCCACCACTGTGACACCCCTAACTCAGCTGACGGGGATGTAGGGCAGCGGCGCCGTTAGTGCTGGAGCACGCAGATGATGCGGCCGGCGCGTCGTTGCAGACTTTATGGTAGCGCCGCGACGTTCGAGCAGACCGACGACGACGGATAGAATGAGCGGAACGGAGATTGTGGAAGAGGTTCCTCCTGCGGGCAGGAGCGGAGACGTGGGGTCATGTCTAGCGCCGGATGTCTACGGATTGTTCTCGGTCACGTTGGACGAATTGGCATTTTCTGAAACTTTTTAGAGTTTTCACTCCCAATCCTGGAACAGAAATTGCAATTTTAATTGATTTTGTCCCAGAGATTGGGAGTGAAAACCCTAAAAAGTTTCAGAAAACGCAGAATCCTCCCAGAATTAATTTCCATCGATATCTGAATTGGAATTTGATTGAAATACATTTATTCGTTTGATACAGAGGACTACGATCTTTAACAGCAAAAAAGTAATTACAGCATATGTATGAGATGCAGTTTTAGCAGAGGTTAGAGGAAACGGGGTACCATACAATTTGGCATACCTCTGATACAAGAGCTTAGGGAAAAACCCCAGTAAAAAAACCCTTTCTCCCAGTGAGTGTAGAGGATTGTAAGAAATGAAATTGTTCACGAAATAAGCTGAAATATTTTATATTGAAGCGCATCCCGCACTGCAAAAATTTATCACTTCTTCGACGAGAAGGAAAATCCAGTAAGTCTTCTCCAAGATACCAGAAACTTTTATCTGAAATAGGAAGAAAACTAAATCAGAAAAAGGTGAAATAATAAAATTTGATTCAATATGTCAGATTGACCTAAAATTGGCAACCCAATTCAAAAAAAATTTGGAAACTGCATGCATAGGCCTAAAACCATCCTAAAATTTATAAATCGGACAATGATTAACCATATAATTTGTGGTTTCTTCTGCTTCCCCGCATTCACAACTAGCCCAGCAAACATTTTTAACTCGGCCCAACGTTGGGTTAGTGCTGTGATGTTAGAGTCGGTATACTGCAAATAGTGTCACATCGGCCGACAGCCGCCCGACGGACTATGAGCCGACATGTTGCAGAGTCTGCACACCGCAGATCCGGTGACGATTCGACTGTGCAAAAAGCATCGGTTTAGCGTCTAGACTATGCTTCAAATACGCTCCTCAAATTAATCGTTAAGACGTCGGTTCAGCTTCTACAAAATATTGGAAGAATGCTTTTACAATTGATCGGCACCACGTCGGCTTAACGTCTAGACAATGCTGGGAATACGCTGTTCCAATTGATCGGTACAACGTCGGTATAATATATACATACCTGCAATACTAATGCTCGTTCTAACCAACGATCCCTAAATTTTAAGGGACACCTAAGCATATTTACGTGACATTTCTTACTACTCATGTACGATTTCTGTCTGATCAACTTTTAGGAGACACTTAATACCAACTAAACGTTGCTGAAACTGAATTCGTATTAGAGTTAGAAAGAAATGCCAAGTAAATATGCTAAGGTGCCCCCGAAAATTTGAGAATCGTTGGTAGAAATTGGCAAATCCAAAAAAAAAATAAATATGAATTATTTGATCAATAATTTCTGATCTTTGAACGTTTCTTATGAAATCTCGGAATCATTTCTCATGTTGAAGGAGATCTATTTTTTTCTTCTAATATTTTTTGAAACCTTGCAACACTTATATTGTGATTAGGGCAAGACAATTTATACAGCCAATTGAAAAGAATCTTCATATATTCAAACAACTAAAATATAACGCTCATATAATAATATACATATATAAATACTTTGTAGGTTGAAAAAACACATAAAAACGACTAGCTTACTTGAAAAAAAAGCATATATTTATTCACTGCTCATTATTATTGCCTGCTTCTTTTTCCTCCGCTCTTTTCAATCTGCCCCCTGCTCTGTCACCGGCATTGCGAAGCCAATTCATTACATGATTCATTTCCACATCAGTGGCACTTCTTGTAATAGGATTTATCCTTACAGATCCTGGATAATAGAATTTCATTATTTGTTTAAAATAAATTATTGAATTTCATATAGAATATCATCTTATATGTGTTTAAATTAATCAAATATGTGTCAACATGCAAAATATGTATTCAATTTAAGTAACTTCCTAACATTAAAAAATGTCAACATTTTCGACCAATACAACATGAAAACTCACCATGATTAAGCTCAACAATATTCGCCATTGCTTCTAATCCATTTTTATTATTAATTCCTACCCGACCAATTCAGGGAAATTCCTGATTCATGGCTTATTATGAGTTAGATTATTTTGCGTGTTGTCTCTGCTACGTCCTTACCCCCGTTGAGGCCAAACTTGGACAACTGAAAAATATTTGTATATATAGATTTTTCTGTCTTTCAAATTGTAGAACTTTTTCTCTAGAATAAAAAAGACCAAAACCAAAAAATTAAAGCATATCCCAAAAGAGTAGATACAATTCTACCTACACATTTTTTCATATATACAAGTATAAGTATATATATATGTATAAGTATATCAGCATCGAATTTCTTCAATTCTTCGTGCCTTTTTATTTTGATGGTGTTCTTATCCATTTCTATCTCTGCATTTTTTTATCTATATGCAATCTCAAAAGATCGTAGAAGTACTCGGTTCTAATGATGGTGATGATGTACTACTTGGACCTAATATTTCGAGAACTCTCTGTTTCACGTGATGATATTCCTGACGCCTACTCCGAAGTTTATTAGAAATAGAAATACCATTTTATTTTGATTTCTTGTACTCACCTGCCCTGGGACATCACTGTTACTATGTTAATACAACACAACACAACAAGGAAGTTTTCAGAAAGAAAAATTTCATCAAATAGCCTACTCTTAAAAACTTTTTTATCATCGAAACACGTGCACGCGTACTCCGTCTGAATGAAATAACGCTTCGATACGGAATTAGATTGTCTGGAAGCTCTTATGCAAAATCCCGCGAAATTTAAATAGTACAGTTTGACCTTATGTTAAGGGTAAAACGCGCTGAAGATGCATCTAACCGCAACCGATCCGATGAATATAAACCGCCAAGAAGTTGCTCATCTAACAGCAGCGTTTTGCCGACGCTGGCTAGATGATCATGTTTCGACACATCTTCAGCAGCGTAAACCATGTCCTCGGATCTTCAAAGGTCCGATGCTGTGTAACAGCAGTACGCACTTCGCCAGCAGTAACAGCACACAGCCGACGATTTACCGACGATAAATGTTTGTTGGGAGGCTTTCAACTGAATTCCACCTGAAAAGCATACTATTGCAACGTCCGTAACCTGTTCTTATAATATTCAGAATACTCCATATTTTCCTGGGAAGATCAAAACCAGGAACTCTGTTCGAGGGATCAGTAACTAATTCTTTGTTGAAAATAGTGGTCGTATTCCATTTAGACTATCAAAGGTCTTTTCGAATTGAGAAAAGAGTTTAACCATGAAGGTTTACGCGACTTGGAATCGTATATTCTGGAATGTAGGATAAAGATGTAGGAAACGAGTCGGGAAAGGATTATAATTTATTCCAGGAGTTCATAACCATTGATTAGGTGAAGACCTAATAGTTCCAGTTATAGTTTTCAGGGAAATATTTATCTGTGCATGAATTTTTTGACATGAGCACTATTAACCCAATATTACTATATTCAACAGCCGAAGAAACCAAAGCTAGAGCTGGCGTTCGAAGAGTAGCTGCATCAGCACCCCATGAAGTACCAGCTAGTTTATGCAGGATATTTTTCCTAGTTTTTAACTTTAGACCCAAAGTCTCCAAATGGGATTTGAAATTCAGCGAGAAATCCAGTTTAACTCCTGGATATTTAGGTTTGAAAAATCCAAAAAAGCCACCATCCTGAATCTTTAATCAACTGACCAAGGGCGTAGCTACCGCGGTATCAGTGATACGGGGCCCCATGGGCTTTAGGGGCCCCCGAATGTCTATAAGCAAAAAATTCCTAAAAATGTAATCCAAAACCTCTTACAGGTTTTACAATAGCATTTTTGAGAATGACTGCTAAGATAACCATTCATTTCAAAATCCCGTTCATTACACCGAATAGATCATTCAGATAGATACGAATACTTAAAATCTGAAATTCAGAAAATTCGTGTCATCAAAGAACTTTTAGAATTAGTCCTGAGAAAATTCGATAGCCTTGCATCCAGTTTTCCTGACGATATTACTGCATGACTTTTATTTTAGACCCTTCCGGTTACAACTGCAATCGCTGAAAGAAGTTTTTCAAAACCCATAAAAAATTATCTGAGGTCTTCTATGGGAAAGGAACGGCTGTCAGACATGTCGTTATTGTCAATAGAGGGGGAACAACTTAAAAAACTGAAATCGTCATCAGCTATGGCTGAATTGATAAATAGATTTGCTAAAATAAATGCTAGAAAAGCGTATCTTTAATTTTAGGTATTTTTTTTTATTATTTGTTTGCTTATCATTTTATGTTGTTTGTATATTATTTTATATTGTTTGTATGTTATTTGTTTGTGTATTATTTCGCTCCCAGCATCAAATATGAGTTAGAACTTTTCATTATAAGTACTTATAATCATTTCGATACTAATCGAACATTTGCTCCTTTTATTTTTACTTCACACTTCCTTAGGGCCCCTCAACACATTTTTATACAGGGCCCCTCTAAGGCAAGCTACGCCACTGCAACTGACGCAGAGTTTTTTTTTTCACGCTCTTCTTGTTGTACAGGGTGTGAATATAGGGAATTGAAAAATATTTGTTTTTTAGCTGAGAATTCAGAAAGAACGAGTATATTACAAAGGTCTTCTTCTGATGGGTAGATTGTTAGGTCATTGTATTATGGGGATATCAATTTCTCGATACACTGCGTTGCTATGGATATACCCCTATTTTATGAAAATCCGTCTTTATTGTGAAATTCGCCGTCAGAAAAACAATACTAAAAATTCATTAGGAAATACTTTGTAACGACAATGATCATGCACAGCACATTGACGTGCATATGTGGTATGTAATACAAAAAAACCTAAATTTCATTTGGAATTTTCTACAGTTACTTTGAACGTTACATTTTGGAAGAATGTCATGAGTTACATTTGGAGGCGTTCAAAATGTAGGTTATTGAAAATAGCATTTTCTTTTCATTTGTAAGATTCCACCTGAGTTTTTATGGATGACGTTCCTTTAGGAAAAACTCCAACCTTATCCAATAGGGTTTTGTCAGAGTCGTTATCGATTACAGGTTTCTGCTCTGGACAATACCTACTTGTGCACTAATTATGCTCTATGATTCCTAGCAACATCGCCCACAAAAAAAATCCACATTCCACGTTACCTTTAAGCTTTTTCAAAACTTGTTGGATGAAATTATGTTTTTTAAAATAAATAGAAAAATATTTAGAAACTCAGATCAAGAGACGGGTTGTTCTAGTGAAAAATATTTCAAAATTCTAAAGCTCGAAAACCTAACCTCAAATCAATATTAATGGAAAGTTCAGGTTCAACCACAGAGTATTAACTCAATGTCAATGTTGAATACTCAAAAGTTCAACTTTTATTGAATATAGAGAGAAATTTCATTCAGCAAAGCTAAACTGACGGTATAAAAACAAATATTTCAACGAAAATATTGTTCTCTTCAGCACAAGTTCGAATTGGGACGAAGGGAGGAACACAAATAATTGTTTTCCATCGCTGAGAACTGGGAACATGAATGAATGTTTCACCAATGTCAGACGATATTCGGGTATAAACCTTTAAATCAATAAACAGTCCTCGCCGTCTTTCTATATACGGAACAGTTATGTAAAAGTGGCAAGGGAAGTCCATGAAAATCCGGACGGAATATAAATTATACGTATAAAATTATTAAGCCATCGATTTTATTCATGTCTCGGTCGTTTTGAGCCTTTTGGCGCAGGGACCTGAACATGTTTTAACAATTCCGGCCCTTTTGGTACTCTTCCAAGGAAATAAGGCAAATTCACGTTGAATTTCCCAATTGCAGACTGGAGTCTAGTCGGAATTCACTTCAATGAACGTCCCCTAAGTTGACAAAATTCTCAAAGCGAATATGTAGGACGAAAAATAATTCTCAAGCAAATTACTGATCTATGTTGGAATTGAAATGAATAAAAGAATTCATGAAAATTCAGTGGACTTACCATTTCATTTCTTCAGTTGAATTAAATGAAGAATACTTTTATTTTACAAAACGGTCTAATATTAATTAGATAGCATCCAACTCAGTTTCAAGAGCTGGGTTCTTTCAATTTTTCATTTTTCAATGCGTTACCATAGAAATGAACAATAACTCATTAGAAGTGACAGTGTGAAGTTTGAGGTCAAAAAAGTAAACCAGAGTTACGCAATAAATTAAAAAGAAGAAGATGTCCACCGAAATTGTGAGAATCGAAAAATTGGAATATCGAGCCATCATCAAGTACCTGCATTTAAAAGGGTTAAGAGCATAGACTTATTACCCCTATGTCTATGGTTAAGAGGCAAGCAGATTCACAAAGATATGCGTAATACCCTTGGTGATCAATGTCCTTCGTATGCGACCCTGAAAAATTGGACTGCAAACCTCAAAAGAAGTAAATTTTCCATTGAAGATGATGAACGATCTGGAAGGCCAGTTTCTGTGTCAGTCCCCGAAAATACCGATGCAGTTCATGACATTATTTTATCAGACCGTCGAATTGGGCTGAAACAGATAACTGAAGCACTGAATATTTCATACGAACGCGTTCATCATATAGTTCAAGTCAATTTGGACATGAGAAAAATTGCTGCAAAATGGATCCCCAAATGTTTGAATGTTGACCAAAAGCGTGCAAGAGAAGAAGCATCGCGTTCGATCTGTGCTCGATTTGAAAACGATGTAGACTTCTTAAACCGAATTGTTACTATGGATGAGACTTGGGTACATTTCTACGATCCAGAAACAAAGCAACAATAGATGGAATGGCGACGCTCTGGTTCTCCAAGACCTAAGAAGTTTCGTGTCCCAAAAATCTGCTGGAAAAGTTCTTGCTTCAGTTTTTTGGGATTGCCATGGAGTAATCATGATTGATTTTTTGGATAAGGGTAGAACAATAACCGGAGAATACTATTCGACATTACTGACGACTCTACGGGAAAAAATTTAAGAGAAAAGGCGCGGAAAGCTTTACAAAGGTGTTTTGATTTTGCAGGACAGAGCCTCTGCATACAAATCTCATTTCCTGAAACTTTTTAGGGTTTTCACTCCCAGAATAAATTTCAATCGATACACAAATCTCATGTTGCCATGCAAAAAATTCGTGATTTAGGGTTTGAATTACTAGAACATCCCCCTTATTCATCAGATTTGGCTCCATCCGACAATCATCTCTTTCCTCAACTGAAAAAAAGTTTAAAAGGTCGTAAATTTTCTTCCAACGAGAAGGTAATAAAAACTGTGGAGGTGTGGTTTGCAGAGCAAGAAGAAACATTCTTTTCGAAAAATCTAGAGACGTTGCAGGTTCGCTGTAATAAATGTATCCACATAAGAGGAGAATATGTTGAGTAATAAAATATTTTGACATTGAAATTTTGTTTCGTTCTATAGTAGGCTAAGAATTTTTCAATATATCCTCGTATATTCCGAAATTCATTTCGTTCCATAGAACCGTTTGTAAGATAGAACTAAAAATAACATTTTTTTAATGGTTTTTTCAACCACCACTATCTTTCAAACCGAGCCAATTCGGAAAAAATGGTAGAGGAAATGGAGTTTCTTCAGACTTCAAGAACCTACTCTTAAAATATTTGTGCAAGTCAAAGACCAAAGACTTGCCCTGTAAGATAGTTTTAAAACGAAAAATTGGAAAAATAAGTCCCTGGACGCTAAAGAGTTTTTGAAGTTAACATTGACGCAGTATTGAAAGACTGTTTTTCCTACATGGGTACTTAGCTGCAAGGCAGAAGCCACCACCCACGAAACGAAAGGATTTTTTCACATGAAAAAAAGAGCATTTTCAATCGATCATAAAGTCGTCAAAAAATTTCCGTTCAAAACTGAAAAACATCAATTTTCCGCTCGAATATTAAACAGATTATCTCTCGCTGATCGGAATTGAATTCCATCGGAACCCATTCGAACGTGTACCTATCGATTTTGTGCCACATCTGGGGCGTCGGAGTCAGAGACAACTGGTAATCCAGTTTCAAAGGGCCGACCAATCGAACAAGGGGCGAGGAACTGGAAAAAGGGTTTCCTCCTTTTCATCAATCAGCTGGTCTGGAAATAGGTAACTACGATCGGTAATTCAATAATTTAGTCCCTATAATAGAGCCGGTGGACAGGATTGATGGATGTGCAGGAAGATTGTCGACTCCATCAATTCTAAGCCACAATTCTGGGGTTTTCCGGGAGATGAATGAATTTTCTGGAAGTGGGAGAAAATTCGAACATAATTAATGGAAATCTGATAAGAATTCGTCGTAATATGGATGTCGAGCAATCATTAGATACTGATAATCTGATAGGTTTCCAGGAATTTTCTATATAGATCAATCTATAGAATCAAATCTTCATAAAGAACTATGAGTGTTACAGCATTTCTTCAACTAAAACGATTCACTCAGGTGAGACCTACCAAAGAGTTTGAACTACACTGCGCAAAAAAATTAACGCACATTCTGAAAATCTCAATTTTAATGAAATTTAACTCTACATTGACTTTATAACTCATTTTTTATGTTCTCTCGGGAAGGTTTTGAACGAAACAAGACACATTAAATGGAGTTAAAATTCAGGATTTCACCGAATCTTATGTGAAAGAAGAGAAATGAACAATTTTCAAAATACTGAAATGCTGATAAGTGATTTAATACATGGTATTTCCACCCCTTGCGTTAATTATAGCTCGGCAACGACGGTTCATACTCGAAATGAGTGATCTTAAAATGTTCTGATCTAATCCTTCCCAGATTTCTCCGAGTTGGATTCCTAAGTCATTAAGAGTAGCTGGATGATTTTCTGAACTTCTCAGCCTTCTATTGAGGTTGTCCCAAACCTGCTCAATCGGATTAAGATCTGGACTTCCTGCTGGCCATTCCGTTCGAGAGACTTCAACCTCTTCAAGGTACTCCGGTACGATGCGCGCACGATGGGGTCTGGCATTATCGTCCATAAAAATGAAATTTTCACCAATGTATGGGGCAAATGGCACTATATAATCTTCAAGAATGTTCCTTATATACTTATCAGCATTCATAGCTCCATTATCAACGACCACTAGTTCTGTGCGAGCAGTCAAAGATATTCCACCCCACACCATAATCGATCCTCCTCCGAAACCAGTAGTATTCAGGAAAATGCACTGAGCATATCTTTCATGTGGACGTCTGTATACAAGGGAACGTTGATCACAATGGTAAAGGCAGAATCTAGACTCATCTGTGAAGAGAACTCTTTCCCAATCGGCCTCTTCCCAATGGATATGCTCTCTCGCAAAATCCAAAAGCGCCCTTCGCTGGGCTGGGGTAAGATCTAGACCTCTTGCCGCGACACGAGGTCTTAAATCATATTCTCTGAGGCGATTTCTTATTGTCTGAGTGCTAATTTGCACCTCATGAGTTTTCTCAAGCTGAATTTGAAGGAGGCGAGCGGTTGCAACCCGTTGTCTCAACGAAGAAGTAACGTTCTTGAATGGCGGTTGTTACCCGTGGTCTACCCTGTCCTTGTCTTCGGACATTCATACCTGTCTCCCTGAATCGCTGCAACATTCTGGACACACTTGTATGGGAAACTCCAAGCCAGACGAAGACAATGGCATATGTCCCATATTTCCTCTAATTCACTACGCTGGCCTGCTTATTGCAAACAACATGCATGTAAGAATTAAGAAGGTGGGAGCAAGTTGCCATTTTGCCATCGTCAGGACAAATTAATGGAGAACGTTCCACCGAAGAAGAGCAGATGCTGACCATGCTGTCGATCTCATTTGACCTCGTCAGCTCGAATGAGACCTAAACCATGGTCTGCATCTCCTCTTTTTCTGTGGAACGAAGTCAGTAAAGAGTACCTACATATCAGTCTAATCTCTCACAGGTCTTCTCACTGAAAGAGTTAAAAAAGGGCCTTGTTCTGGCGTGGTCTACTACTTCTAGGTCGTTTACGAGCAGTTCTTGTGCCAAAGTAATATGATAGTAAACGTGACATCGCACTTTGGCTAATAAATTGACAACATGCACTTGGGTTTGACCAACGTAAAGCATCCCAAGGGTTCTGCTAACTTCGACATCAAATGAAATTTGTCTCTAGATAATGAATATTCGAATTTCAATGGCGTAGAAACGTTTTATCTTTTTGAAAACGAAAAAAAGACTAGCCAGAAAATCGTTGAAATGTGCATTTCTCACATACATGGACCAAAAAATTGATTAAACTTGATTGAAACTTGCTTCCTATGTACTAAGACTAACTACTAGAGCCTATAATCGTTATAAATTTATGTAGGTAATTGAAAAGATATTCAGATGAAAATGTGCATCTTTAGACAACAACAATGCCCTTAACTTTTAACGAGTTTATTTCTAAATGAACCGTATTTCACTTTACCACGCTCAGCAGAAAGGTAACAGTAGGTACTCGTTTTCATAGAGAGAACAACGAATATTTTGCTGATCATCTTTCAGCTATTCAGCTAGCTGCTCTATCTTCCTGAAACACTGGAGAGACTACTACTCCCAGGAAAACCAGAAATGGATGAAGTTTTCATGAAATTAATACGAAACAGTGGAGCATATCTGTCATATCATACACCACAGCTTAAAACAAGAAATACTCGAGCATAATACCAGAGCTCTTAAAATTTCGAAAACTCCCCTGTGGCTTACCCCTTACTCATTTTTTTTCAACTAACAATATCTCTTTCCTAGTTTCTCATAACTCCCGAGAGCAAACATCCTGAATTTCCTTTCAATCAGCGGAGTCGAACATGCACATTAAAAATCGCATATATGGTTGAAACTAAATCCTATGCGAATTCCAGAATAAATCAAAATGAAGTGAATAAATCAGGGTTTTCAAAGCCGACATATGCATGTAATATAACCTCAACAACGGGATGCAATACTCTTGCTTATCTAAATATATACATCGCTTTCAGCGAAACCTTTTTTATTCCGAAAATAGTCAGTCTGGCCGCATCCAAGACACGGGCTGGATATATCGT
Organism: Coccinella septempunctata; assembly: GCF_907165205.1. Taxonomy (NCBI): domain Eukaryota; kingdom Metazoa; phylum Arthropoda; class Insecta; order Coleoptera; family Coccinellidae; genus Coccinella; species Coccinella septempunctata. Next base: position 24,696,977 of record NC_058196.1, read on the forward strand.
TGAAAGCTGGCTATACGTCTGGAATATCGGGATTATTCGCATTGTTCACTATGGATTCTAAATACTACTGGGAAGTATTGATCGGGGATTATCCGGAACTACAGGGTGTGCCAATGAGGTCGCAAGGTTTCCATGCTGGAAGCTACATTTGGAAAGTGATGGAGATATACCTAAAAATTCATTTGTACCCCTTAAAAGAAATCGAATAACACATTATAGACTTACTGCTTTCACACTCTCCAGAGGAACATGATCTGACTTATCTCCGATTTTGAGGTATTAAAAGGGCTGTGTTGTAACGCTTTCCACATTTTCGAGCTTATGGTAGTTGTCGGATTTGTGCTGCTTCATAGCTCCCTGATATACGTCGGTTTCCTGATCCTATGCATTTGCGTAACGTCCTTGCAGACCTCTGCAGTACCGACTTCTGCATTATCTGGCAGTCGAATTGAGGTGGATATCGGACGTGTGATGAAATGACAACAGTTTCTGATATATTCCAATCTCCATTGTCTCCTGATTTATTTTTCCAAATCGCTGTATTTGGATATCTTTTTTGCTCCTCTGTCCAGAAGGTTATAGTTATAGTTTTGTAGGAGGGCTTCATTTCATTGCGATCTTAAGGTCTATTGTGTCCTTCAAGCACATATCAGCCTTGAGAATGAAACCCTAGAACAGGTCGAGCATTTCAAATACTTGGGAAGCTTCATAAATACTAGGGCTAACCTAGACACGGAAATACGGCATCACGGGCATTGTGGAAGCTGAAGATCAGAGTGTTTCAAAATCACGACCTCAATCTAAAGACCAAGACAGCTGTTTACAAAGCAGTCGTCCTCCCAACGCTTCTTTACGGAAGCGAAAGCTGGACGCCCTACAGGCGACATATTAAACAGCTTGAACAAACGCAACAACGTCATTTAAGACAGATAATACACATCAGCAGTTTCGAATGCAGAAGTCTTGCAACGCGTGAGTTGTTCAACAATTGTGACTCAAGTAACGAGGGCCCGACTCAGATGGAGCGGCCACATTCTTAGGATGCAAGACACAAGACTCCCCAAAATAGCTCTGTACGGCGAATTGACAGAGGGAGCCCGGAAACCAGGAGGCCAGTATAAGCGGTTTAAGGATACACTACATCAATCCCTAAAATCAATTAATGATAATCATAACTGGGAACAACTAGCGTTTGACAGGTCACAGTGGAGATCTGTGGTGCACAGTTATAATGGAGACTCGAGAAGAATTCAGCGGCGGCCAGATCTGGTTGGTGACTATCCATTCCCGGATTGTGGAAGGATCTGTAGGTCACGGTTGGGTCACTACAGTTACAGGAGGGCACACAGTCGCAATTAGCCCCAAGAAATTGTAAGTCTGTTATGTCTTTTTGTAGATTCATTCCCGGTAACGGGATACAGCAATGAATGAATGAATGAGGATCTGTTCTCACAACTGCGTCATCTACAGCTTGTCCTCCAGCTCCAGAGTTATGAATTGCAGTATCTAAGCCCTCATTCCTACAATAATTTCATTCTAATTGATTCGTATTTGTTCTCCCCTTTCACCAGACAACTGTGATCATCATTTATCTCTGAGCTTTTTTTGTAGATGGCTGTCCCACCATTACACAAAGCTTAGCTCTTAGTTTCTTTAGGAAATTTGTGCTATATGTCGGTAAAAGCACCACGAAACTTTTTGCCACTGCAAGTACAGGAATGTTCCTTCACAGAGTTGCTCTATTTTGCACCTCCTATTAGTGGACCTCAGACATTGGTCTTCTCCAAGCGCACAGAAGGGTTCAGGTCCTGCCAGAGATGACAATGATTTATTTTCGTCAAATTCATAGGCTTTTTGAATTCCTCCTTGTAATGTTATCGTTCATTTGGAATTATGTTGATTTCGTGTTCTTATTGTTTGATTTTTGAATGACCTTGCATTTTGACTTTCAATTTACTTCACTTGTTTCTATTTTTTACAGTTGTGTTTTTTTCAATACTTCAAAGTTAGAGAGTAGGTAGACAGAGCAGATTCTCGACCACAATGGCGACTGAAGAGTAATCCGACAAAGTATGATTCGGAGTACTTGAACATTATTATGTGGTTGGATTATGAAATGTTATACTGGTGTGTTATTAGATTGATTGATGAATATTTTTCAGAGTTAGATGAAAAAATCGTTGTTTAATTAAGGGTGGTGTCTCTGTGTGCGTGAAAGGAAGAAGCTATAAAGGTGGTCCATGATTTCGTATAATAGATAAAATTGGAAATGTTTCTTTGTTCCTTTGACAGAGGTTTTTTTTTTCTCATCTGTGGAGATGTTCCGAGAAAAACGTTTGGGTCTTTTATTGTTTAAATAAGGGTGTCTTTGCATGCCGGAAAAAAAGAGCAATAAAGATCGGCAATAATTCAGTATAATAGATGAGATTCCTTTGACAGGGTTTTTTTTCGTTATCTATGAGGATGTTTCGAGAAAACTATCAGTTTGGGTCTTTTATCATGAAATGACAATTATCTGAATTAATGGTCACTCTTTTACTCCCCAATATACCTGTGGATTCTCACCGTAATAAAAATGTAAAGTTTACCCATTCGAAATAGTTTTGGTGCTATAGGTATTCGAAGATGTCAGTCTGCAGTCCGCCTCAGGTGATAAGAATGACAGGTTTACTCATTTCCTTTGTCCCAAAAATGGTACATTATGACCACTAATGGGGGCTGAAGGTTTATTGTGTTTAATGACAAAGGGCGGAGCTATCCCTTAATTCTTCTCGATACACCTGTCGAGTGGCGTTTCTCACCGTAATAAATAAAAGATTTAATTGGTCTTCAGTTCAGATTCGTTTGATGCAGATCTTTTATAACGAAAACAGTCTGGTTATTTTTTTGAATGGTAAGAAGGGCCATGATGGTGGGGAAAAAGGGTCGAGAAGAATATAAAAAGAATAGAACTGACATTCCAACATCAGTCTTCAATTCTCAGTTGCTCTGACTTTGATGAAAAAAGAAATATCACAGAGTTTGTTGCAGTCCATAGAGTAATAAGAAATTGTTTTTCTTCAGTGAATTTGTGTTACGAATCTCATTTTCCAATGTAAGTATTCAAACTTTGTAGCGATGGAAATATTCTTAAATATTTGAAATTTATTTCAGCATAAAATAAAAAAAAAAAACAATAATAATTATAACAATGGATCTGACAAAAATTAACCAGTGTGGTTCACTTTCACAGCACCAGAAACCAATTGCATCACTTAAGGATTTGATAGTGGGTGAAGTCCATCGAATAATTGATGCAAAATTACTGAAGACTAGATTCGGGGAATCTATTCTCTTGGAGTTGGAAGAAAAGTGTATATTTCTACCGAAACGTGCAAACGACCATCTGAAGCAAGTCATAAAGGAATTCAGTGGAGCTGGGTTTGGAATCAAATTCCTTGGGGTGAAGGAAATACCGAAATATAAACCAGTTCAACTCTTTGAGATTGTCCAATTGTGAAGATGGAGGTATGTAATATTGATTTATTCCATAATGCAATGAATCTTCTGTTTCACGAAAATGACATCATGATTAGAAAAAAATGGATCAATTTGATTAACAAACATATTCGTTTATTGAAAAATTTAATGAAAAATACTCATCACGGACAAAAATTCAGCATTCAATCTGCCATTTGCCATTTGAAAAGATACAAAATTCAACTCAAATCCTTTGATGCGCATAGAGGTGAGGGAATAAGAAGCGTAAGAAGTAATCGGGTGAAATGGGAGGATGTTCAATCAGCATTTGAATCAAGAATAAGAACTGGGGTTATAATCAATTTGAAGCATACGGTCGTTGAAGAATTTCTCGATGATGCATTTCATCTTTTCAAATATAGAATTAGAAATGTAATAAGCAGTATTGGAATTGTTAAAGTGAATTTAGTATTTTGCGGACAATTCATTAAAAAAAGTGGTGATGAAGAGCTACTCGATTTCAAATATTTCCCTACACAAAATGCAACAATTGATGGGGGAACAGATTTAAACGATTGGTTTGAAAGAAATGCTTTAAACATAATCAAACAAAAACTTGAAGAATTTCAAGAGAAAGAGAGTGGTTTTGCTCTTCAATCAATTGTTTCATTAGAAGTCAATATGAATAAGGTGGAAATGGGTAATGGAGGTAGTTCATTCATCAATCTTCCTGAAAAAATTGCGGCCAAAAAAGCATGCATTAATATCAAAAACAATGATCAATGTTGTTTTTTGTGGAGTATTACTGCATGCTTACATCCAGCATCTTCCCACTCTGATCGAGTGTCATCATATCCCCACCCAAGCACTATTTTTAATTGTGATGGTATAGATTTTCCTATAAAACTTAAAGATATAGAGAGGTTTGAAATGTTGAATAATGTTTCAGTGAATGTTTTCTCACTGCAAATGGTTAAAAATGATGATTTCATTGTAGTTCCATCTCGTATCTGCAAATCCAAAATTCCACAAAGACATGCCAATTTACTTCTAATTCAGAATATATATAACCATATTGATGATGGGAAAAATGCTCCTATTGATGCCAAAATAGAATATCATTATGTGTATATTAAGAACTTGTCGAGGTTAGTGTCGAAACAACTTAGTAAGTCTAAAAAAAATAAGTTCATATGCGATCAATGTCTTAATTATTTCACTACAGAAGAAAAACTAGGGAAACATATCGAATTGTGCTCGAATCATGAGCCATGTCACATACAGTTTCCAGAAAAGTCTCATGTTAGTTTTACAAATTACAGATACAAACAGAGAAGTCCTTTTGTAATGTATTGTGACTTTGAGTCATATTTGAAACCAATCAATGATATAAATTTGAGTTGTTTAAAGTATCAAGAACACAAACCTATCAGCGCTGGTTTTTATTTGAAAAGTTCTTATGAGGACATTGTACCGTCATATTATGAGAGCTATACTGGGGTTGATTGCATGGAATGGTTCTCGAATAAATTGTGTGAGATTGCAGATAGGTTATGCAAAATAATTAATGATGTGAAACCCATAAACTCAACTGGTTCACATAGTCGAGTTGTATGCCATATATGTGAGAAAACATTCAAAGCGGATGATAAAATAGTCATGGACCATGATCACTTTACTGGAGTGTGCCGCGGGTGGGCTCACAATAGTTGTAATCTCAATTTCAAAAAGTCTTTTATCATACCAGTAGTTTTCCATAATCTAGGTGGATATGACGCACATTTTCTTATAAAGGAGATTGCAAAACAGGGCCGCGTTTCTCTTCTACCATTAAATAAAGAAAAATATATTAGTTTTACGAAATATGATGAAAATACTCAAATACAATTCAGGTTCATTGACAGTTTACGTTTTCTCAACAGTTCGCTAGAGAATTTAGCCTCATATCTTTCATTGAATCAGTTTATTGAATTGAAAAAACAATTTTTCGACTATAATGATGATGCATTCAAACTTTTGACTAAAAAAGGTGTGTTTCCCTATGACTATATTAGTAGTGTTGATAAATTGAATGATACATGTCTACCGTCCATTGAGAAATTCTACAACAAATTGAATTATGAAGAGATAAGTGATGAACAATATCTACACGCTCAACTAATATGGTCCACATTCAATTGTCAATCATTGAAAGATTATATGATGTTATATCTTAAAACTGATATTATGCTTTTAGCCGATGTATTTGAACAATTCCGCAATAGCTGTATAAAAGAGTATGAATTAGATCCTATTCATTTTTACACCCTTCCGGGTTATACCTTTCAATGTATGCTTAAAACAACAAAAATCAAATTAGAAATCATTAAAGATATTGACATATTACTATTCATAGAAAACGGTATAAGAGGTGGAATAAGTCAGTGTTCAAACAGATACTCTACGGCTAATAACAAATATATGGGGCCAAAATTCGATGTTAATGAACCTGAAAAGTATTTACTCTACTTAGATGTGAATAACTTATATGGTTGGGCTATGAGTCAGTTTTTGCCATATGGGGGATTCAAGTGGACAGACACAAATATAGATATTACACAAATACCTGATGATGCTCCCGAGGGATATATTTTAGAGGTTGATTTGGAATATCCCGCCGAAATACACGACAAGCACAAAGACTTGCCATTCTGTGCGGAATCACGTATCCCACCTGGATCAAAGTTCCCTAAATTATTAACTACCCTTTATCATAAAAAAAATTATATCGTGCATTATAGGACGTTGAAACAAGCCTTGAGTCATGGACTTGTTTTGAAAAAAGTCCATAGAGTTCTTCAATTCAAACAATCTGCCTGGCTCAAAATGTATATTGACAAAAATACACATTTGAGGCAGACAGCAAAAAACAATTTTGAAAAAAATCTTTTCAAATTAATGGTTAATGCTGTGTATGGGAAAACGATTGAAAACGTCCGGAAGCATAGAGAAGTTAAATTGGTCAACAAATGGTATGGCAGATATGGTGCAATGAATTTGATTTCTAGCCCTTTCTACAAGGATAGAATGATCTTCGGAGAAAATCTAGTCGCTATTGAATTGCAAAAGCGTTTAATCACAATCGATAAACCAATATATGTAGGAATGTCTGTATTAGACATTTCAAAGGTTTGCTTGTATGAATTTCATTACGATTATTTCCAACCTAATTTCAAAGAAAGTATATTGAATTATGTAGATACTGATAGTTTAACTTATGAGGTATCAAATCAAAATCCCTATGAGTGCATAAAACGAGATTGCTACACACGCTTTGATACATCTGACTATCCTAAAGGAAATCCATATGGAATTCCTCAAGTCAATAAAAAAGTATTGGGTTTGATGAAGGATGAGAATAATGGTAAGATTATGACCGATTTCGTAGGATTAAGATCAAAAATGTACTCATTTCGTGTTGATAAAGAGGAAATAAAAAAAGTGAAAGGCATAAAGCGGAATGTGATTAAAAGCCTTTCTTTCGATGACTACTTGAAATGCTTGATTGATTCCAACACTAAATTAGTAAGACAAAGAAATATAATATCTAAATGTCATGATGTTTTTTCTATTGAGCAGGAGAAAATTGCATTGTGTAGTAGAGACGATAAAAGATACATCCTACCTAATTCACATTGTACTCTACCTTGGGGTCATTATCGAATACCATCATCATCCTAGATTCCAGAGGGTGAGAGGGGGAGAAATATAATGATGAATTATGCTGTGACAGCCATTGAGAGAACTTTCTCATACGACCCGAATTTGTCTGAGAAATTCATCAAAAAGTTTCCACAACAATATGAAGAATTTGAACAGTTTCCAATAAAGGATTGGATGCTTGTGGGACAATTCATATTGTACTTACAGGGATTGATTCCAACCTTTGACATAATCGAAGTATGGATACTGGGTCCTCATCATGATCTAATGATGGATTGGTTCCGTGGCAAATCCATATTGTGGACAAAGACAAATGAGGGCGATGATGATGATGATGATGATGATGAAAATCACGCAGATTTTCATTTTGAGTGGAATTTAATCAAATCTGATTCATATATATGTACGATTAATGAAATTACTATCAAAGTTCATGTTATGGAATACACAGATATGCCAGCGAAAAATATGTCGCATTGTCATTATTTGGACACGTTCAGTAAACTGAATGATTATTTTTCAAATCATGTTGACAGACGAGCATTGCTGTTAAAAAAATCCATATTGATTAATTCTTACTATAGTAAATGTCACTCTCATTGTGTTGAATCAATTGATTCTGAAATGTATAAAAATGTTTTAGTTTATAATCCTCCTCCTCTTAAATATTTGTCTTTTTTGAAATACTTAAGCGATCCCTCTGTGTACCCCATTTATAGATATTTATATGAAAAGTTGGAAAGGGAACCTCCAGATTTATACAAATCCTCATTTTGTTTCGATTCCGAATCTTCAGATTCGGACTCTGAAATATTTTATTTATGAAATATGTTAAATGAACCATTCAACATTGTAAATATGTGGATATATATGTATATGAAATAAATACTAAGAAATGTATAAAAAGTATTTTTATTATCCTTCACAAATATTTCTCTATGTCACAAAGAATGTTGTTTTCATTTGAAATCATACATTCACATAATATCAAATTTTCAATAGAAGGATTGATCTGACAAAAAATTCCTATTAGTTCTTCTATGGATTTCGAACTATCTTTTTTAATATTGGTTATAGTTATCAGAAAATTCTTATAATAAGATTTGAAATCAAGTTTCCTAAGCATTTCCAATCTATTTCTGAGAAAACTTTTATTGAATTCTAGAATCTTAGCAACATCGTCGCTAATAAGATATAAATGATTTTCCTTCCTTGATATCATGATCATTTTGAATCCATTCACAGTTGTGGTTGTAACAGAAATATCATCAATAAATCGAATATCATTTGCTTCATTCAAGTTGAGGATTTCAGTAAGCATCATCCATTGCATGTAATCAAACGAAATGAACATTTTTCCACCAAACATCAAAGAGTCTTCATTCGTTGACAGCTTCACTGAGGGTTCATAGTTTCTCGCACTACTTAAGCCGCAATCGATGTTATATCCTCCTGTTTTGAAATTTGTATTCAAAACAAATTTTTTTTCGATATCAATCATTTCAGAATCGTAATATGGAGATGGATTAAATTCACTCTCTTGACAGTACATGTTGCTGAACTGAAGATCAAAGCGATACTAAATTAAAAAATCTCTATAAACGGTTGGATTTATCTATCCATGAATCATGTGACTGATCGAATCCAAGCCATCTCACAAGTACTTTGTTTCCCCGCTCACATAGAATTTTTTCAACTAAATATATATCTGAGTTTGAAGCGCTTTGCAGTTCAGGCTCATAAAAAGCTCCTCGGATTGGATTACCTTGTAAGTCATCAAGAAGGTAAGTTACTGGATTAGTAATTTGTATCTTACTGATTTTGAATATTTCTGTTGTCCAATTTGGTAAATAACCCTTAGAGAAAACATGTTTGAATTTACTTATACGCACAGTATCACCAACTTTAAATTTTCCTCTACCAGCTATTTTGATGTGATTGTACCGACTTCTAAGTAGGAGTTTCTCATTTGACTTATTTACTTCAATAGGACTCATTCCAATTGTTCTATGTTTAATTGTATTGTAATCAGCGACAATTTTCGGTAGGATTTGCAACCAATAGTATGTTCCATTCAAACTGAAATACTTGAATAGTTTTTCTTTAAGAGTTCGTATTACTCGTTCAACAATTGCTGCTTTTTTCACAGAATATGTATTGTAATGATTGATCTTATATTTTTTCATTAGGTTTTTGAATTTAAAATTGAAAAACTCTCTTCCTTGGTCAGTCTGTAGGTTCTTGGGTCTTCTATTACTCTGTTTCAATATTTCCGAAAACGCCTTAGTAACTTCTTCGGCACATTTCGTTTTCAATGCTTTAGTCCAGACAAATTTGGAAAAGCAATCAATCACAACGAGAACAAATGTATGATTTTTGTTTTCATCAGCATACGAGTCCATTTGCATCAAATCACTCTGCCACAAATCATCTATACCCTTGATGATAGTACGCCTTCGGAGGAAATTTTTTCTAGCTGGTCTATGCAGCTCATTAACCACTTGAACTTTCTCCTTTGAGTGCTCCATTGGAAATGGTCTTTTTTTTTTATTGAGTAGGATAACTATCGAGTCAGTTGTAGTTGTACCTAGTCTATTCGTAAAGTTAAAATCTCAATCAATTCTTTGTGACCTTCTCACTAAACTTTATAACAAATGATCTGAAATCTTCCCTCAGTTCTTGTTTCAAATCCTGAAGACATTTTTCCTGGTTGGATAAAACATCGGAGATAATTTTCTCATGGCTGAGCTCCAACTCGTTTTTGATACTTTGGACTCTGATTCCTAAATCGCCCATTAAATTGATAACTTTGAGCAATTCATTGTCTAGAATTTCTTTAGTCACAACATCACTTTTTTCGGTAGGTATTCTCACATTGCATAGCTTACGATTACCGAAATCATAATCACCATCTGAAGTTAAAGGGAAGCTTTGAATTTCAGTACGTTTACGTTTATATTTATTTTGCAGCCCTCGTGAGGTTCCACCAAACTTACTGAGAGGCATTCTTGAACTGTTGATCATTTCAAACTGCATTATTAATATATAATGTTAGCTTCGCGTAGTTCTTCGATAATAGATTGGATTTCATTATCCACCGATGTATTACCTGCATCTCTTGACGCATGAAGTAATTGTAATCTATCAACTAGTTCATTCACATCATTCCAATACACATACTCGATTGGTTTTTCATTGTATGTCAACAAACTACCTCCTTGAGTTGAAGTTAAAGGTTTTATAATTTCAACCCATTTAAATGCTGCTGATCCACGTCGTTGCTTTGTAGCATCAAACTGTCTCCTATGAACGTTTGTCAAATTTAAAACTGTTTTATAACATTGTGAATCCTCTTTCGTATAATCGGTCGGTTGTTTATCGAATATCAGTCTGTACAGCCCTGGTGTACCGGGAAATCGTTCATTATTGTCTATTATAATCTCACTAGTTTTCCCATCAAAACTGATAGCCTTGTTACCAAGGAACCATTTAGAAATTTTAGAATCGTATTTAGGCCCATATGTGATATCGACTACATTATCTTGTTCAGGGGATGACAATATAGATGAAATATAATGTCTAGATTCAACTGGATACTGTTTCAAATATTCATCAACACTTGATTGGTACACATTTTCATACTGAGTCTCTTGACTTTCTTCTTCAGTGTTTTCCGGAAAGAAATCTTCCTTTGAAAAATATGAGGAATCTGACAGCCCTGCTGTCTGATGCTGTTTCAGAGCTGACAGCTTATCTGTCTGAAGCTGTGTTGGATCTGTCAGTTGAGCTGTCTTGAGCTGTACTGGAGGTGTATGGAGTTTCACAGTCTTCAATAAACCATCTGTTTGCTTATATTCTATTCTATCTAGTCGTTTGGTGATCGGATCAAATAATTGAGAAATTGATCGATCGTCTTCATTTTTTCCTAGCTTGAATGTGAGAAACTTCTTTCTCACATCTCTTATAAGTTGTTGTATTTTACGTTTTCTCTGCTGCTCAATAGCACTCTTCATTACGGCTTAGTTTGATGTATACTGAGGGCATTTCATGTATTTACATAATTTTTATATTTGACTGAATTTTTTTTTTATGAACCTATCAAATCCTTGACGATAGCGTCCTCCATCAATATCAAAGTTTTTAACAATAACAATGAATCCATATTTGGTTGAATTCCAACAGAATGCACACAGTTGTTTAAACTCTTCATATGACATATCCGGAGAGACATGCTCATTGAATGCATGTTTCAGATTAGTATCATCTTGTTTGAATAATACAATAACATTCAAGTTATCACGACATAAGTGTTTGCTTGCCATAACATAAGTTTGACATAGAAATGCCACATCAATGGCCTTATGTCGACCCATAGAGTAATAGGCTTTAATCTTATCTTGCTTATCTCCAACAACATCATCAAAAATAATGATAGAATTTTCTTCAGCGTCATTAGGATCAATTATATCATCATTCTCCTTGTATGGATGATAACCTATTTCAGGCACGCCTTTCAGCACTTGTTCCAACAATTGATATTTCGGTTGATAAAGACTCTTAGAATAAATATATATATTTTTGAATCGTAATCCATTCGGAGATAACAGTAAACTCAAAAGTGCATTGGATTTTCCACAACCACTTGGTCCGGCAAATAAAATTCGACAACTGTCAGGAAAGAGATCTCCATGTTTTGGAAATCTTTCATTTTCTAACATATCTAAATTATCAACTGATAAAACAGATGGTTGCTGTTCGACTTCCATCTTACAATCAAATAAAGCCAGATCCTCTTTCTGTCTCATTATATAATGTTATATATGAATAGAGCTTACACATTATTTATTCAGTATAATGCTGACCACCGCCAATGGTGGGGGTCTTATAAACTCCATAATAAATAAGCTTCCTATTGAACTCCATTTGCCTGGTGAGAAAAAAAAATGATGAAAGTTGTACGATGATAATTAATATATTCTCTCTTTCTCTCTCTCTCTTTCTCTCTCTCTGTAGGATACTCATATTGTGGACCTGGTACTAAACTGCAAAAACGATTAGAAAGAGGTGATCCTGGAATAAATCCTTTAGATCAGGCGTGTAAGGTTCATGATATAACCTATAGCAGGACAAACAATTTAGAAGAAAGACATAAAGCAGACAAAGAATTGGAAGATAGAGCTTGGAATCGATTTCGCTCCAAGGACGCTTCGTGGCGTGAAAAAACTGCAGCGCTTTTTGTAACTGGTACTATGAAAGCCAAACGAAAATTAGGTATGGGATATCGAAAATCCTTCCGGACTGCTATATTGAACCCTGTGAATAAAATATTACAAAAATCTAATACGAATGATCTGAAGAAATCAGCATCCATAGCTCTGAGAGCAGCAAGAGCAGCTGTTAAAAGGGCAGGTGGTAAACGTAAAATACGAATTCCACGAACTATACCATTTGAAAGTAAGTGTGGTGGAGTACTACCATTAATGGGTATTTTAGCTGGTTTGGGTGCTATTGGATCAGTGCTTGGAGGAAGTGGTTCAGTTGCCAATGCTGTTATCAATGCCAACAGAGCAAAAAAGAAGTTAGAGGAAGAAAAACGGCATAATAGGGCTATGGAAGCTATTGGACATGGATTGTTCTTAAAAAAGATGAATAAAGGTTATGGACTATTTTTGAAGAAGCAAAAAAAAAAAAACCTCTGAAAAGTTTGCCCAAAAGGGCATTATATGATCACGAGATATTACAATTTGCCCAAAGTATTCCTCATTTTCGAGGTGTATTTATGCGAAACACTTTACCAAAAGCTATAAACAGAACAGAGTGTGGAGTTGTGAATTTAGATACTTCATATGGTCCAGGAACGCACTGGGTTGCATATGTCAAAAAGGGAAAAGATGTAGAATATTTTGATAGTTATGGAAATTTGAAACCGCCTAAAGAATTAGTTCGTTATTTCAGAAACTCTGAAATTAAATATAACCAAACTGATTATCAGAGAACTAATCCCTACAATTGTGGTCATCTGTGTTTGGAATTTTTATCAAACAAAATGATATAAATAAATAGATGATGTGTTACTCTCTTTCAGTCATGTCTGTTCTTTTCACATTGAAAGATCGATCTCCTATACTCTCTATTGATTTACCAACTCCAATAGAATTAGATCCAAATTACCAGTATGGCATTGCATTGATAGGATTTCATACTTATAACTCAATCCCAAACATTGACGAAAATAATAATAAGTTCTGTTATTATGAAACTAAAGCAGGTTTTGATGACTTTCTGAATGAAAATAAAAAAGTAATTGAAATTCCTTCAGGGGCGTATGAAATAAGTGATATTGAAGAATTTCTGAAGAAAAAACTACTTCCGGAAGAAAAATACAGGAGTGACAGTGAGGAACTATTTTTCTTAAGACCCAATCGCAATACACTCAAAAGTGAAATTTACCATAAAGACTTTGCGATTGATTTCTCCAAAGACAATTCGATTGGAAAACTCTTGGGGTTCTCTAAAATAATTCTTCCACCAAATCAAATTCACGAATCTGATATACCTGTTAATATTGTTAAGGTTCAAACTATACACATAGATAGCAATATTACTGGAGGAGCTTTCTATAACAATAGACCATCACATACAATATATGAATTTTCAGTAGACTCCGATCCTGGATATAGTATCGACGAAGTGCCTAGAAATTTGATTTATTTACCACTGACGACATCAAGAATATACAATATAACTTTGAAAGTGCTCGATCAAGATTCTGAACTAGTTAACTTCAGGGGTGAGGAGATAATAATACGATTAGAATTGAAAAAATGGTCTTGATAATTAACTCATCATATAAATATGCAGCCCCTACTCCATCTATACCAGTTGTGAAAAATAAATATGCAGCCCCTACTCCATCTAAACCAGTTGTGAAGAGAACGTGTAAGAAGCTGGGTGGAAAACTCACCGTGAAGAATAAATTATTCCTAAAATCTATTGGACATGCTATCCAACAACACCTTTAACCTATATCAGCCAGTCAACAATGACGAATCAATCACAAAAGTGGAGACAAGAACATATTTGCCGTTTGTAAAATCTTTCGGCAATAATGATACTATTGAAATAACCATAAATCGTGCTGATACATGGGTCCTTATGCATGATGCAGCTCTCATCATTAAGGGAAAACTTCAAAAAACTGCTGGTAATGGAACTGTTCAATTAGTTTTGAATGGGGGAGCTTTCCTTTTTGACACAATCTCGTATGAGTTACATGGAACTGAAGTTGATTCGGTACGAGATCCAGGATTAATAAGTACAATAAAAGGATATCTGTGTTACGATAAAGATTCTGTGAGGGAATTGGAAACAGCTAGTTGGTCATATCCTGATGATCCTAAAATAAACGCTGATGGAAATTTTGTATTTAGAATACCATTAAGACATGTATTGAATTTCTTCGACGATTACCGTTTAGCTATCTGTGGGAAGCAAACTATTCGATTGATGAGATCTCAAAATGACAATAATGCTATGAAAATCACACCTGGTCCCGAGGAAACAGTCAATGCTACAAAAGGCAAATTTACAATTGATAGTATCGAACTGAAAGTTAAACATATCTATCCAAATGATGTATTGAAGATTGAATTACTAGAATCAATGAAATCAAATAGAGCAATATTATTTCCATTCAGAAAATGGGAAATTCACGAATTGCCAACTCTGACAGCGAACTCTCTAACAGAAATATGGAATATTAAAACTACTTCAATTATTGATTATCCTAGATTCATAATATGCTGTTTTCAGACAAATAAGAAAAATAAGAGTACTGAAAATTCCACGTTATTCGACAATCTGGACATCTCAAATGTCCGTTTGCTACTGAATGGTGAATTCATTCCTCAAGAAAATTTAAGATTGAATTTCAATAAAAATGATTATGCAGAAGCATACTATAATTATACAGAATTTTCAACAAGTTATAATAATCTGAAAATCAATCCAATATTGCAATATTCAGACTTCAAAAACAGATGCTTATTTGTTATTGATTGCTCGAGACGAAGTGAATCTTTTAAATCTTCAACTGTTGATGTGAAACTTGAGATTGAATCTAGAGTTGGTTTTCCCACCTCCACTAAAGCATATTGTATAATCGTGTACGACTGTGTGATGGAGTATTTGCCTCTAACTGAAACAGTTCGAAAGTTGACATCGATATGATCAGTATGTAATATAGTGACGGGTTCATTGACTATAAGGAACTTGTAACATATTCAACAAGATATTGGTTGGCCTTGATATTGTTCATCTAAAAGGGCTTCAAAATATAAGTTCTTAATGAATATATTGAAATCTACCGTTACAATGATCAATTTGGGGAATGAGATATGTCCGAAATTTGAAATGGAAAAACCTGAATGCATTGCCCATGCGGATAATATGAGAATCTGTACTATAAATAATTGTGAGAAATTGTATACATGGTTGTGTGACACTGCTAATAGATCAAATGATAAATGGATTGATGTTTTTCATAATAAACATAGATTTCTAAAACTAAAATGTTCATCTAGACATATAAGATTGAATAAAGAGTAATGTATCAAGTTTATATTTTTTTTTATTTCAGCTACCTTCATCTTATCTATCCTTAAAATGTGAAAAAACATTAGAGCATAATCCTTTTGATATCTGAGATAAGTGAATGTTGTTCTGGAGAAGCGTGTGAAGTCACCAATGCGAAAGTCTTAATAATAATAATAGGATGAATAGGAGGATAAAATCATACTATGCATTATCAATTTTTATTTTGTCTCATATACTGATAAGTTACACAATCGCATCTGCAATTTCCAAAGGATTCACATTTTGAACATGCAATTCCATCAACAGAGTCCACATTTAGTCCCCATCCGATGCATTTCAGTGGACAGCAGTATATTCTTCCATCGATAATGAAACTGTTTCTTTCGGCATCCATTTTTAAACAATCTTTTTGAATTCTTTTGCCGAAACAGAAGATTGTAAGTCCACAACTAAGACATTGAATATGATCAAAATGAAACTTGAACTTTTGACATATAGTAGATGGCTTAACCAATTTATTATAATTATAATATTTTATAAGCACCAGAATTGCTATTACTATTATTATTGCTACGACGATGTATTGGATGAAGTGTTTATATTTCCAAACGATATCATTTACTGAATATTCAGCCATTATATTTCAGAAGTAGTATTGTATGAATTCCTCGGATAAGGCTGAACAATTTCTTATTGAAAACTGATATGAACATACAATTCATCAACGTTTTATGTATTTCACCATTACAATTTTTTCAACATCATAGCCCCTCCTACCATTCAAAAAAATAACCAGACTGTTTTCGTTATAAAAGATCTGCATCAAACGAATCTGAACTGAAGACCAATTAAATCTTTTATTTATTACGGTGAGAAACGCCACTCGACAGGTGTATCGAGAAGAATTAAGGGATAGCTCCGCCCTTTGTCATTAAACACAATAAACCTTCAGCCCCCATTAGTGGTCATAATGTACCATTTTTGGGACAAAGGAAATGAGTAAACCTGTCATTCTTATCACCTGAGGCGGACTGCAGACTGACATCTTCGAATACCTATAGCACCAAAACTATTTCGAATGGGTAAACTTTACATTTTTATTACGGTGAGAATCCACAGGTATATTGGGGAGTAAAAGAGTGACCATTAATTCAGATAATTGTCATTTCATGATAAAAGACCCAAACTGATAGTTTTCTCGAAACATCCTCATAGATAACGAAAAAAAACCCTGTCAAAGGAATCTCATCTATTATACTGAATTATTGCCGATCTTTATTGCTCTTTTTTTCCGGCATGCAAAGACACCCTTATTTAAACAATAAAAGACCCAAACGTTTTTCTCGGAACATCTCCACAGATGAGAAAAAAAAAACCTCTGTCAAAGGAACAAAGAAACATTTCCAATTTTATCTATTATACGAAATCATGGACCACCTTTATAGCTTCTTCCTTTCACGCACACAGAGACACCACCCTTAATTAAACAACGATTTTTTCATCTAACTCTGAAAAATATTCATCAATCAATCTAATAACACACCAGTATAACATTTCATAATCCAACCACATAATAATGTTCAAGTACTCCGAATCATACTTTGTCGGATTACTCTTCAGTCGCCATTGTGGTCGAGAATCTGCTCTGTCTACCTACTTTAGAGTTATAAATGTACCTCAACTCTGTAACCTGGTTAAATAATATCTAATAATACCACAATGCCCTGGTTGCTATAAGAGCCTCATCATATTGCCTTTAGTCAGTTGCTTTATGGTATGATTCCATATGTTCTTCTCTGGCTGTGTGCTTCCATGGCCTTTGGCGTGACCTGGCTGTCTATTGGTGTGATTGGCCAACTCAAAAAATCGCTTTATATTCAACAACGAAACATTGTAAATCCGAATTGAAAGTACAAACCTTTCATCTTATTAGGGTCAATGATGAAACATAGCCTTATAACAATAGATTTCGCTGTAAAATAATTTCCTGGTGCCGGTAGATCTTTCAACTTTCCGGAATTCAGCATTGTCGCTTGGGGAATGAAGATATCCATTTATTTATGGAATGGCGGTCGCAAAGTCAAATCTGACAAATGAAAACGAACCTCGGCGGCAACATCAATAACAATTTTGTTCTCTGGCCTTTCATATCGATGGAGGCGAGAATACAGGAGCGATCTCCGAGGACGCAGGGAAAGAAAAATGGACTTCGATAGCGGGCAAAAAATTAAACGGTTCATTTGAAATGTGAGTCAGGAAAATTCGTCCCATATGACGCGAAACAAGAGAGCGTCAGGAAGATTAATTATCAGACGTGTTTTGTTTCACGGTTGCCATGTAATGCCTTCAGTAGAAGGGAAACTGATTGGATTTTTTTTGTCCTTGATTATGACTTTCTAGGAGTGAAAAAACGAAGACTGAAAATACAATTTTTGGTCTGAAAGGAAGAAGCTTTTTGTTTTGAGATTTGTTTTCGACTGACCTCCACTATGAAATAATAACATGAAATATTCATAGCTGGAATAAACCTAAGAAGAAATTTGATGATATAGCGTTACATTCTGACAGTCAGGCTGCTACTAAAGCACTGATTAGCTTCTGAAATTCTTTAGGGTTTCAACTCCCAGTCTCTGAAACAAAATCGATTAAAAAATGGAAATAATCGATTTGCTCCTGCGTAAATTCGATCGAAGAAGATCAATATACTTTCTTCTCTAAAAACGGCCGAGAAATTCCATCCAAATTACCCGACGCAGTCATCTTTTTTGGCGTGAAGGAATGGCTCCATCTATTCGGATACTGTTATTATAGTCCGACTGTTGTGGTTTACGTTTGTTTCCAAGAAATTACGAGAAATTCCTACAGCACCGTTAAAATCATTCGGCTGTATCTGGCCGTTCGAACGTACTCGCATGTAGGATGGATTTTTCGTCATTAAAATATGCAAATAAAAGTTCATTAGGTGTGGTCACTAAAATCGATGGAGTGTGCCTTATGAGTGATCATTAAAAATGTGAGATGAGCAGAAAATAACGCATAAAGAAGACTGATAGATCTTAAATTGGTTCAATTAAAATGATCGTTACTTCAGTAAATAAGTATATTGGAATTTGAATTAATCAGAATTCTCGATGATTGGAACTTGAAGGTTATCAGATTTTCCCCTTAATTCTTGAGAAAATGCACTTAAACAAACATGGAATCATTTCATCAAAAAAATAAGTTCATGATAAGACCAAAAATGGACCTCAATTAAATTAAAAGCGGAATTTAGTACGATATTTATTTGTCATATATTATTTCGATATCTCTCTCACACAATTTTGGAAATATTTGAATATTGTAGTCTCAATCTCGCTCTGGAGTAGAAAAAAATTAAAGGTTTTTTGAGAACAATTCAATTCCCGTTAATTGACAATGTGTATTTTCGTATTTTGTGTTTTGGTCTCTCTTGTATGTGGCATATTGCATGCATATTTTTTTTGTTATTGCTTGTTCGAAATGCATTGTTATTTTTAATGTTTTTTGTATTGGAGTTTGAGTTAAGAGCAAATTGTTCATTGTTCACAACCTGTACTCTGTTCTATGATTTTAATCACGAACAATTCAATTTTTGGGGAAGCTGAGTATGCACCTCAAGAAATAATCTTGGATTTTCATCTGAACAATAGCAACAATTATGCAATGGTTTACAATGCTATTAAGGTAAAATGAACTCAGTCCGAAAAATAGATCAATTCGGCATCATGGGCATAATGGAGGTTGAAGGACAGAGTGTTTCAAAATCACGACCTCAATCTGAAGACTAAGACAGCTGTTTACAAAGTAGTGGTCCTCCCAACGCTTCTTTACGGAAGCGACTGTTGGACGACATATTATATAGCTTGAACAAACGCAACAACGTTATGTAAAACAAATAATGCACATCAGATGGTTCCATAAAGTTTCAAATACAGAAGTCTTGCAGCGCGCGAGTTGTATATCAATTGAGACTCAAGTAACGAATGCCTGACTCAGATGGAGTGGCCACATTCTGAGGATGCAAGACACAAGACTCCCCGAAATAGCTCTGTATGGCGAATTCACAGAGGGAGCTCGGAAACCAGGAGGGGCCAGTATAAGCGGTTTAAGAATATACTACATCAATCCCTAAAATCAGTGAATGCCAATCATAACTAGGAACAACTAGTGTTAGACAGGTCACAGTGGAAGTCTTTGGTACACAGTTATAATGGAGACTCGAGAAGGATACAGCATACAGCAGCGGCCAAATCTGGTTGGTGACTATCCATGCCCGGAGTGTGGAAGGATCTGTAGGTCACGGTTGGGTCTCTTCTGTCACAGAAGGGCACACAGCCGCAATTAGCCTTAAGAAAGTGAAGGTCTGTTCGCACCGTTTTTTTTTGTTTGTTTTTTTTTGTTTGTTTTTTTTTGTCTTTTTGTGGATTTATTCCCGGTAACAGGATGCAGCAATGATGATGATGATAAAATTTTTTATCATTTCCACCTTTTTTTCTATAGAATACGCCATTTTAATTCTACTACAAATTTACAATCGCCTTGACACACAAGTAACGTTCTTAAAAATTCACGATAGAATATGGTAAATCAAAAACATTTTCCGTCTACTTTTTTGGACAAAAAATTAATACTTTTTTGTGGGGTTGTGCTCACCCCCGTTAGGTGGTTGAAGAAACGGGTGGGAAAAAAAGCGAAAAGTTGTTCTCCGTCGAAGCGGAAATTACAGGTTCGAGCTATTTTCCACATTTTCATTTTGAAGTCGGAAAATCGAGGTGTTAAGTTTTCGTTGGATCACCCTAGTATAAGGAATTTCGCCTTCCTTCCTATGTTTTCTTCTTCTTCCTCTGTTCTACATCACAGATAGTAATACTTCTGAATATTTCCATTTTTTTGAAACGGCCCTGTTATAAATAAAATATGTTATTATGAGCTCTCATAATTCTTCCATTGTAAGCGATGAATACATCAATTCAAGAAGTTAGGTACTATCAACTTAATGTATGGTAGACTAGCTGTGCCCTCTTGCTTCGAAGCACAAATTTTCTTCATTCAACTTTGCTAATTTCACTCCACTTCACTTTATCAGTCTTCGAAAATTACACAGGCACTTCAATTCTATTCATTAGAATAGCTATAGATTTATTGTATGCAGTAAAGCATTTTCGATTTGAAAACTGAAAAAAATTTGATCATTCATCATTCAACATTCTTCCTAAAGTGCTCTCAACCAAGGAAAGCCTTATAACAGAATGTGCCAGCCAGAAGGGTAAAACGTTCAAGCAGCAATGACGCTGTAGGTTGTTAGAACATTTCTCCAATAGCTTTCGTGTAAATAAAATGTTACACGTAGGATACTCAAAGGAATTATTCTCCTCGGGGGTGTCGTAAAAGATCATACTTCGATTAAACTTTAAACTTCCGATATCCATTAATAAACGAGTGTATTGGCGACTATCATTTCCTCTGATCGTTGCAAATTTCTCAAATTGTTTCGTTTCATGGCGACCTAAGTTTTAGAAAAATAACACAAAAATTATTTTTATGAAGGCCTCATTCCATAGGTACCTCTTTATGAAAAAAAAATTGAAAAAATATGCCGCATCAAATATCATGCTTCATAATTAGCAGTGCATTTCCGTCGTTTAGCTCTGTTCGGAGCAACTTCTACATTTCCTTCCGCAGAATATAATAACATTCGGAATTCATGCTAATCCCACAACATCCCACAAGTAATACTGTTTTCACAATGGACGCATTGTATTTCAGATTTGCGAGTTGTATTCCAGTAAAATTCACTCTAGAGAAATAATATAGGTATTACCGCTCCTGCCTAATCCTGAAGAACAAAAGGTTATATCGCGACAGCAGCACCACGAGGACTTGCCCCTTGAATAGCAGGCTTACGTTTGGCCTATACGTGAATTCGAATATGAAGAATGATGTCATATTTGTTTTTTCATTTCAACTAAGTTCGGTTTATCAGCGTTTTCAAGTTAATTTGAAATTTATCCTGTTATAGGGATATATGTTTATGTGTACAGCATTTTCTTGTGAATTTAAGACAAAATCCAACCACTAGGTACCTCATGTGGACTGAGTATGACATGAGGATAGTGTGCAAATAAATTAATTTTGGATATTCTTTTATAAGACCAATTTTTACTGAAATTTAGTTAGCAAGAAGGACTCAAAAGTTTGCCTATTTAGACAGGGTAATAGAAGTTTTTGAATAATAAGTAGAGTGCATATCTTTCATATGCACTCAGTTTCAAATGGACATGCACATATCATTATTATTCAAGGTCAAACATCTTTGAAAACACTAAGCGAGGTTTACCATTTCATTTCTGAAATTCTTTCTTAATTTTGATCTCTTTTCGCATAGAATTTTTCGCAGACTATTGTCACAAATATCGATTGAAATTTATTTTGGGAGGATTTTGCATCTCTTCATAAACTTTTTAGTTCATGTGATTTTTTGGCAGAAGTAGGACGTATGAAGTGAAGATGTCAGTATACTATTGCTTTAATTGCCTCCTGTACTCAGAAAATTTTAGGAGAATACAAAACATTTGGTAAAATCAAGTAAAATTAAAATATGAAAAAATCTAATTTCGAGAAATGCTTTATATCCATGTTGCCTATGGTACCTACAATAAATATTTCATGATGATGGATAAACCAAACGTGGTTAAAATTTTCTATTTTTGATTTCTCTCAGGGTACTCCTTTCGTTAATAAACGTGAATTTCAAAATGTTTTCAACCACCTTCAATTCTCATTTTTTGAAGATTGACTATTGACTCTTTACATCTCGTCTCTCGTCAATTCTCAGAGGTGTGTGCACTGCAGCGTAATGGCACGATGCTAGCGGTCTGAATAGCACCCTTTCGAAAGGACTCTCTAACAGCCTGAATTGCTGCAACTAACAAAACATAATCTCTCCGCCACGATATTACTGGTACACTTCTTGGCCTTCCTAGCCTCCTGATACAAATAGGGTACATACTGCACCAATGCCGCGCATTTGGTACCTCAACATCTTTACGCAGACTCTTGGAGATGCGCTCATAGCTTGAAGAGCATCGATTCTTTCGATATCAGCTGACCAGAACACGTGGGGGATGACCTAACCTTACTTTTACCTTTGGTTCGTTGAAATTGAGACTTTCTTGATGTATAAATCCAAAATATATGGCAATAATTTAGATTCTGGAAGTGTTTTCTTTTCATTATGAAACAGAAGAATTATGAATAAGGATAGCAGTATCATTGAGTGACACCGGGAACCAGAATCTTGATATTGTTATCGTTTTCTTGATATTTTAAGCCTTTTTCTTTTCATCCAATTATTTCTCGTCAAATAAACGCTGAATGAAGCAATGTGTGGATGAGAAGTTGCCCCTGTTCATCCCAAAATTTCAAACCATTGATCGCGCATGCAACTTCTAGTTCTCGTCCGAAACTTGGGACGCAGACTCACAAACATGGGGAAAATTCAAAAAATAATGAACGAACAAATTTCCCATTTCTTTCCTCGGCCAACGACGATTTTGTTCGTGGTCCTTAGACAAGAGAGGAAAGAATCAGCTGATGTCTGTCATCGGTGACAGTGTATATGAGAGACAGCTGTCAGCCGTCTATCATTTTTGGCACTACAACGTCACTATACCGCATTTTCCACCAGGAGGCTAGGATACTGCAAGAGGTAATTGAATATTTCTTCATGGAACGCGCGTTCCAGATTCTTGTGTCTCACGTTGATTGAATGACAAAGAATGACAAAGATCATTTTTGACTCTTTTCGGCGGACAGCAAGTAGGTTAGTATCGAATGAATTCATAATGACGAACAATTCCTTTTGTTTGTGAAGTCCAAATTCAAATTTGTATATAAGGACTGAGGACGTCTAAGTTCTGAAGCATGATGCACATTATCATAGAAGAAGCATTTTTCAACTAAATTGTTATAACATTCAAGCAACAGAAAAATCATCTTCATTTAGAATTAGTTTTACCTCTCAATAGGTATTCAGAATTCCCAAATGTAGGTGGATAATTAGTTTGCCAATTAAATGAAATCTGAACTACTGAGAAGTTAAGTTAACCTGATGTTTTTAGTATTTTTTTGAACTCAAAAACTTAGTCTCATTATAATTTGGACTATTGGGAGTGTATCTTTGAGTCTTGACAGGAAGTGCAAGAAATCTGTGAAACTTTTTCTAAATCTCACGATTGCTTCATAGTTTATACAGTGTAGACTGTGGACAAGTGGACTAAAATAATTGATGGATCGATTTTTTTTACTTTTATTGTTTTAGTTTGTGAAATGTTGTATGTATGTATATCCTGAAGGAGCAACTCTTCTAGTGACAAATCTCGAAATTTCATCGAACTTTGTGCAACCGTTCGGTCTTGACGAATTTTTAACTGACTCCATTTTTTGAGAATATTGGACACGTAAAAAAAATCATCGTAGATCTAAATGTGATACATGTTCTAAAATAGCAATAGAGTGATGTTGGGGTGGAGGCATAATTTATATTTGAAATTGTCGTTGGATATCTTCTAAACTTCTTCGGACGTAAGGGATCGGCATTTGTATTTTCTATGCAGGGTTCTACAGTAGTATACTGCACCTATTTAATTTTTGTGAAACATTTTTGTGAAACTTCTTTATCTGAAAAACAAGCAGATATGCGCTCCTGTCGTGAACAATATCCGTGATTTCAATATTCATCAATTAGGTATGTATTAATATTTCAAACATTCGAACTATTACATATTTGCCCTACTTCGGCCATACTGTTCACTCCTTACAAAGCAAAATTTACCACACCCTAGTAGAACCACCAACCATTAAAAAAAAAAATCTAAAAATCATATATGACATCAATGAATATTTTAAATGTTATAAATCGGTCGCAATCTAGATTACTTTCTATTATTAGATATTGCCTGCAGTTATCGTTTCGTTGCTTCAAAATATCCAATAGATGTCAGCATGCTTCCATCACGTTTGCTCACGTGTGAAGGCTCAAAGTGAAACTCGTTGGGGTAGGTAGAGGTCGGATACAATTTTTTTTATTATTTGAACTCTTAGTGTGGCCGATGTTCTGTGTATTGGGATTGTAGGAAAACGAGGAAGTGGCACAGCGTACAAATGAGGGATGGACATTGGAAATTATTGTGAAATATTAAAGATTTTTCAAATACTTAATGGAGTTGACAATCATCAAAAATATCTGATAATATGATGAGTAAAATTTGTTCTGAACTTCTTCATATATGTTCAAAATTTTCGACATTTTAGTATGATTGGTGAACCATGTTCTATGTTCTCTGAAGTCACGGACCAAATTGAGGTTTAAAGAGAAAGAGGGAGAGAAGATCACATATGATAAGGAAGCTCACATATCCAAAATATGGTTACACATGGTTGCTGAATTCCGGGCACTAGTAACAGGAGAACAGAAACTGAAGGAGAATTATCTACTATATGCTGCAAGCCATTCCATTCATCATTTTACCTATTCTTTCATTCATCAAATCAAATTCGTCTAGGGTTGTCAGATGGACCCTGTGTAATATGTACTTTACTCAATGAAAATGTAGACTACTTAGATTTAAAAAAATCTAAATTCGATGTTCAGTGAGATATTGATTAAGTTGAAACCTGAGGGAGATATGTATAAATGAAAGCAGTACTGGACTCCCAAGATTTCTGAGAACATTTCTGCATATTAGCATATTCATCGCTTGGAGTTCTTGAATTATTCATTGAATAAATAAAGGTTATCGAATTGATTTTTCTAGTTTTTCGGTTGTGCATTTCCTGCATTCAGGACAAGCTTATGATAATCTTAATTACCTAGATTAGTTCTTGACCTACTCACTTTAGAATAAAATACATAATACCATACGAGATCTATTCATATTCTAATATTCCCAATTCCCAATAAGAAAAAGTTCGACAGTTTCGTGGATATAAGCAATCAAAAAATAAAAAATCATATTTTTGCACACACGTTGCAAAAAATTATTAATTTTGAAACTACCTATCCATTCAACTCATGCCTGAATCAGGTATATTTCTAACGAAAACAGGGGATTCTAATCTACTTCGAATTATGTCAAATATCTGTATATGTATTGCGTTTCAAGATTATTCTCAAAACGTCTCTTTGAATTTGAAGCAACTGATCATCATAATACAATTGAAAGTCAATTTTCTTCATGTTAAAAAATATATTGGTACCCCCCTGCACATAGAGCAGCAGAGCAATATCCCCACTGCTTCAGGATATTGCTCCATCTCTCTCTTAACAATCGAAACTTGTCTCATGTATTTATGGAGCACATATCGAACAATGTGGGCGTCGTCCTATCTATTAGTTATATTATTAATAATTTTGTGGTGTTTCCACAAATTCGAATTTTCTGTTTTCGGGCTTTTTCCAGAAAATTTTTATATAAGGTAGCAGGGTCACAGGAAATAGGAATAGGTAATAGTTCCGGAATTGCAATCTGACGGAAAACGCATTATTGGTAACCAGGAGGGCTTTTGATGAAAAAATCTAGAAAAACTAGACGTGGAAAAATACCTTAATTTCAGGCTATGTGGTTGGTAATCCACACGTCATATTATGATGTATAAGTACATAGTTTATTGTCCAAAACTTAATGAATAATTGTTATTGGATAAAAAAGTGCAATTCATTGTTCAATTATACTTAAAATGAGCATGAAAATGTAGGTGAGGTCCAGCTATGACTTTCGAGGATCCAGCCAACAGTCGACACATCGAATGATTAAATTAATTATTAAGGCATATTTTCGATCCATTTTCGTTCAACTTATGCCGTACCACATCCTCGAACTTATGCCTCCCTGATCCAACTTTGTATTCATTTGCATAAAATATATTGGGAAAAGCTAGTGGATCCCATAAATCATTAAACCAAATGAATATGTTTTGGTTTACAATACTTCTCTTGATCTTAATATAATGGGAACATTTGGGAGTCTACTACCTCCTCCTCGAAGTCATTCATACACCAAACCCAAGAGCACTTATCATTTAAATGATATATAAACAAACATAGTAGGAATTCTTATTTCTCTAATCCCTCCATCACTTTAATATGGAAAGTGTGTACCGGTTTTTTATGTAGAAATTGTAGGTATTATTCTCTACACCACTAACAGGAGACGAGGATATTCAGAAAGGTGTTCGATGCCAGTCAGAACGATGGGATCGAAACTTTTCACGCCATCTAGTATGTAAAGGGACATTGTTTATGGATTTTCTACACAGTTTTCATCTTCGAGGAAATAAATGGTTTTATCTCTTTGAATTTCAGCCTCAGAAGGCTTATTTAATCTTATCCAGACTTATCCAGGCTATAAATTAAAAAAAAGTAAAATATACTTGTCCCAAGCCACCCACCGAGTTGGGAGGCTGGGACAAAAGTTAAAACCCATTGATTTCTCAACTCTCAAATGAAATAGGTCACTTGGGACTGTGTCCACTGTGTATAGTTTTGAAAAATTAGAAAAATTAGAATTTGTGATTGAATTAGTTATTGAAATTCGGTAAGGAAATTAAATGTTAAACCCCTATTACAGCGAAAGTACATATTGAAACTCAAATGTAAAAAAACTAAACAAAACAAGGGAACTTTGATTTCTTTCATTCTTTAGTGATTTCCTTATGGAAATAACGTTAATAATAATATCCTGCGAAAAATCGGCATATTTACTGCTGCCAATGCGCCGCTTGTATCTATTCTGCATTGTCCCAAGTCACCCTATGAAACGACAAAATAAATGAATGAGATCCGTGTTGCCGTTTGATTTGTAAATAACCTTGTTTCATGACATATCTAATATCCCAAAATCCCACGTATCCAGAAAAAAAATTACACATGCACAAAGTGAAACACATGTACAGGACACTAGAAAGTATAAGGGCTATAAAAAAACGCGCTTTTACTCTCCTGAATTCGTTAATTTTTACTGTCAATTCAAACGCTCTGGTCACGGCAAACTCAATAGGAATTGAATGTTAAACTAACCGTAAAGATGCTACACAATCTTATAAGTTTGTCCCTTCACTCATAAATGGTAAGAAACAAAGAAATCTGCAAGGGGGTAATTGTCCCAAGTTACAGGACTGTTAGAAGTTACAGGACTGTCCCAAGTCACCCGAATCCACCGATGTTACTAGCCTTTTCTGATGGAAAGTTTGATTTCTAGGGATTGAAAACCTAACCTAAAGGGAACTTGTCATCCTTTATTCTCTCCCACTTTTTTCTTCTTCGGCACTCGATGACAACACCTCTCAGGTGTTGTCACCTTGAGCAGCTTGACTGTATTTCACATCTCTCTGACAGTTTCTAGTTTCATTTCCAAACATCGATAGACGGTGGTTCTTCTGTCTCATTATTTATATCCATTTTTGGTCATGTTTGATGGTCTAGTCTAGTCTAAGTGGTCTAAGACTAGTCTTGACCTATAGTACAGATCAGACTCTCTAGAGTTTAGGATCATGCTACTTTCCAAAAAATATAAATAAGCGTTCAAATCTTCATCCTTTTGTGGCATCAAGTGGTCAGCGATCGGAATGAAATGGTGAAGTTCCAACGAACTATTTGCAGTAAGTGTCAAAATGGTTTTTGAAGTCAAAATTCTACAGAAAAATTTCACCGATTAAATGGCAAGCATTCATGGAAAACCAAGAGCGCTCATAGCATCCGAATCCATGTTGTGCTGGAGAGGGCTGGCAACCTTCGTGCGCCCTACAGCGGCCATAATGATTTTTGAGAGCGTGTCCAAGAAATGCCGCTAACACAGCAACTTTTGCAGGATTTCCACCAGGACAGCAGGAACAGGGGGAGGTAGCATATTCTCCTACACAAGATCGGAGTGGCGTATTCTTGACGTAGCTAAACATCTCCTGCAAGTCCTATATTCCTGTCTGCTGACAGACCACCGAGGCGGTCCTGGGGGTTGGCTAACACTCCGGGGCGTCGTCCTTACCTCGAAGAGCACACTCACTCCCTACATCAGAGTTCGATGATAGCCGACTTCTTATTATGATACCACTCCCCCCACGTTGGACGCCTAGGCATTCTCTGGTTGAAGTCTGCGAAACGCGTTGCAAGCAGAAGGTCCGGAACATGCCCATGATGGGCGGGAGTGGCTACCTGCAGTGATTTCGGGGGAGGTTGTAGAGTGTACGGGGTGCTGTATAGTCCCCCGAGGACAAGAGCCACCCCTCTGCGTCATCCCCTTTGCCACTAATGGACTGGTGACCGTTTTTGTATAAGGGTTGAAAAATATTGTCAAATAAAACATCGCCCACAAAAAACCTTTGCCAAACTGTTTCTTTGTTGTCACTTCGATGGAAAAATCTTTTACTTTTCAATATTGGACATCGTTAATGATTTCATTGCAGACTTATAATACGAGAGGAAATTTTAAATTGACTAGAACGTGTCTAATTAACAAAAGATACTGAGGACCATGTAGGGGAATGACCATGTAGAGACTTTTCATTAGCTTTGCATCATGAAGAAGGATCTGTCCAAAGAGTAAAAAGAAAATTATCATCGGATCGGGCATTTCATATTCAAGTGTCAGATGAAGAAATTTCTTAGTGAATTCATTGGCAATGCCGACCAATAAATAGGAATAGAAAAATCTGTAGTTCCACTTCAATTGACTGTGTAAGACTGGACATTCGAAACTCACTTCTGGATAAGTGCTAAGAAGAGGTAACGCAAATTATGCCTTACCGAGCTATACTCCTTACTCCTTCCTCCAGTCTTGTAGCAAAGAGTATCAACGTTCGTAGATACGGCTGCTTTAAATCTGCCGTACCTGGCTTATACACCATACAGCCGATATAGGAGCGATGTGTTTCGAAGACACGTGTTTTATCTCAACGATTTTTAGTTACTTTTATTTCATGTAATGATAGATATTCATTTCACCTCTTATTTGTACGATCACGATCTTTCTTGCTGAATTGCCTATTCTATTCAACATAAATAGTATAATGAGTATCTTTGAACAATTTATGCGTTATACTTTCTGAATTCTGCGAGAATATACAATAAATATTGATATACATTAATAAATTTCCCACTAGCTCAATAATTTAGTTACTGCTTACTGCCCAGTACTTCGATGTAGTATTGTTACTTCAACACGCAGACAGGCAAAACAATTCCATATGAATCGCTATGTCAGTGCGTGGGCAGCAAATAACGAAAAAATATATTATTAAAAAAATTACTTGCACTTAAAAGAAATATGAACCATAATGGGAATTATTTCAATGTTCTGCACGAATTTTTCATATTTTGCCTCAAAAAAGATTTTTTCACAAACAATGAACAAATTCATATATTTTTCCAACTTATACCTATTTACGAATGTGAGAATGAATTTTTTTTGCGTCATTAGTCGGAAATCGATATGATACGTTACCATTCGAGCCCATTCCAGTTGGAAGCTGAAACATTCAATTGATAATTCGATAACAATTCACCGAAATCATTATATGAATGTCCTCCTCTTGACGAGCCATATAAAATTACAGTTGGAACGTCACATTGAAAGAACATTTGGAACAAATATATAATGCAGATTGAATCCATTAAAATCGTTTTGAAACTGGATTATTTGCAATAACAATCTATTGATGAAAGTGGGTGGAGAATAACGTACGAAATTCGGTATTTACTTTTTTGTAAAAAATCCTAGCCGAACAGGTCAATTTTTATTTTCGATTAGGCACCAGCCTATAAGAGAGGGGAAGATAGTTGAGTCTCTCCTTAAAACTTTTTGTTCCAGAAATTAATAGACCTTTTTTTGCTCAGGAAATTAGCTTATTAGCGTCTTTTATCAACCTTTTTTTCATTCTGGGGTTGAAATAATAGTTCAGTTCGTTGAATTCGAATTTTGACCTTTTTACCTATTGTGAAGTCGATCAAACATTTCCACTGATCGTATACCTTATATTTTATGAAATTTAGGAATATATTCCGCCCATTTTATTCACTGAATAAAAACGTTTTAATGTACATTTTCATTCATTTTGGTAATTACATAGATATAATTTTTATTTCAGGGAAAAAAGATAAAGTCCTAACAAACATTCTCTAACAAAATAATTAATATTGAAGACATGGATTATAATGTGCCTTATTACTTAACTTACAATATTAATGATATCTGGAAATGTAGTACAACAGAATTGGTCGATTTAAGCTGATGAAGTTTTGAAGAGATAAAAAACAGTAAAACATAGATTAATATAAAGTACAACAAATTGCCAATTGAATATTTACTATGGAGGAAACAAATTTCGAAAATTCTTTCTGAAATTGTTAAATTTTGTTTTAATCATATCGTGAAAACTGCTCGAGATAAATGTTAAATTTTTTTTTTAATTCCGAAGAGTTTAAATTTTTTCGGATCACTCTACGGTTGGTCCGACAGACACTGCAATATTACGATAATGACCTTCAAAAAATGAAATAGCATGCCTAAAATTTTTTGTCTGTTCGATTTGTCAAAGATAAATTTTCAAAATTGATAATTAGAAATAAAAGATTTCCATAAAAATGAAGTCGAAAATTATTTTTGGTCAGGGTGGAAAAATAGTTTTTCCAAGGGTCAGAAATATTTTTTTGGGGTGGAGAATTATTTTTTTGCAAGTGTCGGGAAAATAGTTTACCTGAGCTCTGAAAAAAAAAATTCTCACGCGGTAAAAAGGCTATCTTGATCATAATAATCACAATATTCTCTCTAGGTCTTTGCAAATGCTGAAAATGGACAAACAATCGAATCACGATTCCAGTCGGACGATATTTGATAGGCTTCCACCTCATAAAACTCACCCTAATGCAATGAAAACGCAAACTGTTCAATCAATGATGCCGATAATTATTATTATATTCGTTTTTGCCGTGATGCCGGTGTTTAGAAAATCGATGGAATGCTAGATACCGTGTTTTGAGTGAGGGACGTGAAACAGGTTCATTGGCGTAGCATGCGACGGGTTTTCACTGGACGGATTATCGAAATAGATGAAAGCGCAACAATAATTTTGTCTCTTTTTATGGAATCAAATTACTGAACCGAAGGTGTTCAACTACGTATATAATTGAGATGCATTAGAAATAAACAACTGTTTTTCTCTTCCAGAGTCTTCGAAGTTTTCCCATTTCAAATCGAAATTTGAACTTCGGACTCCTAAACATGCGTAATATGTAAAATTTTTGCCCCTGAAATTGAAATCACAAAAATTCTGTTTTCAATAGGTATTAAAAAACTGATTCGCCATAATCTGATTGTGCATTTATTGTATCGTTTATTCAATATAATAAGACGAATTTAAATAAAAAAAAATATATAGGTAATCTGAAACATAGTATTGTAAATATTTAATTCAAAATAAAATAACAAATCACAGTCAGGTGTGTTGACAATTGTATATTTCCAGCAGATTAGATTAGCAAATAAAATAATTATTTTCATCATTGAAAAGGTCCCTAAATGTTTTTGGGGAAATTTATTTTGAAGCCATAAGTATTTGAAATAGGTACTACCTTTGATAATACGTAATTTGAATGCAAATAAGAGATATGTATTCGTATTTCAATAACGTATTTTAAAAACAAGTGATTCAAATACTACCCAACCCTGATTACATGTGGACGAAGAAAAGTCACATTGTCCACAATCAACAGTGGGCAGTGGCCACAGTGGGCCGTAGAGTCAAAGAGTACCAAAGAGTTGATACTCTTTGTTAGATTAGAGATGCTAGCTTCACACGCTGTCGTGAAGTAGCCACGCTTTGACACTAGAAACATTTTCCAAATCATCCGACGTCAATCAGAAATCATAACCATCAATCAAGTAGTCCAAAGTGTCGTTTTCTGCAGCAAACTAACATCTTGAGATCTCAAAAAAATTCCATTTGAATGAACGTTTAAAACCAGGATTTTTTTCCGAAGATTAAACCGTTGTTAAAATGTGCATCTATCACCAGACTCCAATCTAGCAATTATAATTACTGTGGTACATTTGGAAATCAAATGAGGAAGGAATCAAAGTTATTCAAAGACTTCATGACTGCAGCGTATCTGCGAATATGAGGCGGAACAAAGTTTAGATAATATTGAATAAATATTTAGCGAATCCTTTTATCCTGTTCTATGGTGAAAGGCATGGAATTCACTCAGATAAAGCCAATATCTACGCCACTGTTAAACAACGTGGTCATAACAACTCCACTATCATCACAACCTGACTCACTCACTGCCTTGTAGCTATAACTCAGTGTAGTAGAAATAGAAATCCAGTTGGTTGGTGGCTGCATCAAAGTGTACTTGCACCGCTACTCTCTTTTGTTTATACGCCGATCGCATTGACAATTCGGTGACCATTAACACAGATCGAGTTTTCTTCCTTATCCTGCTCTTCCAAAAATGGCCCGTTCGTTTGTGCCTGTGTAACCGGTGGCTGTGCTGTGTTTTGAATCTGTTCTGTTTGTTGAAATATCCTTTTTGTTTTCTCGAACTGTGGATAACATGTCATGGTGAGTTTGTTGTTTGTCTGCGTTCATATTTGTTTTTTGAATATGACAGATGATGCTGGAGAAAACCTTGATTTTTCATATCTGCAAGGTGTCATTAGATAAATATTTCAGATAACATCTTATCTGATGGTAAATTTATGAATTCCACCTAATCTCCTTTTTGTCACTTCATGAATGAAATTGCTTTAATTTTATCATCAGGTGACAGTGAAATATTTTATTTTTTCTGTCGAACTTTTGTCGTTTTTTTCTTTCTTTTTCGAATTTTGTAGAAGACAAATACAAATACCATATACGAAATTCGCTTAGCGCTCTCTCAACAGGAAACTAAGGATGTGCTATTTGATTACCCCCAAAAGAACAAAAAAATTTACTAATGCATAGCATGGATGTCAGTACTTTGAAGAGAAAAAAAAGAGTATTGCAGAAAATATAAATTACATTCGAATAACCACGAAAATTTTCCGCTTCATAGAAGCGAAGGCTACTTTGGGTTTTGTTATGGTCCAAGAGAGGATCACTCTATCAAGTACCAACGTAAATAATAAAATTGAATGGACCTCCTCACATGTTGCAGATGTAATTTAATAAAATATATCTGCCAATGGCTCTATTATAACCCAATTTGACCATTGAAAACGTTTGTCCATCTGATTGACACACAAGAACTGCCGTTATCATGTTGTTAAGGTTAATTGTCTAACCCTAATTTGTTTTATTGATGTTGAAAATTCGCCAGTGACCTGTCGAATGAATCGTAATTTATTAATGCCTGGGTTTATGCCTATGGTGTGTCTCTTCATTCCCGCTCATTTGGACCAAACTTTTGTCAGCGACTACCACTTTTGATCGTACCACAAAAATGATAACTTTCTAGAAATAGTAATGTACTTGAATTAATCTGTATGTGGTATATTTTGTCGAGTATTTTATATACTCGCAAATAGTCATATAGATACGTCAGGAAAAGACTGAAAAGAAAAAGCCAATAGGTTGGTTGAAATCTCCAGAATTCAGTTTGAATATTGGATAAATGAGACGATTATCAGAATCAATAGAACTATGTATTTAGGATAACTTATTATTCCATTGTAATATTGAAAAAATTTTATATTGAAAAGAATTGGTTAATATTTCACGATTGGAGTTGGAGACTCGAATTTTAGAATGACTAGAAAACATAAATCTGCTCAAAAACTGCATCACATCAAGAATTTTCCACATTGGCTTGTCGTAGACGTCAAAAATCACAATTCCCACGCTTCTTTTAGGGTTTACCGGTTCGAGATGATTTACCGAGCACGGTACGGTTATTCGTAGTTTATTTTGCATTTTCCGCGGCCCTCGAGATGCGACGGTTCGCTTATAGAGCGATTGCCCAACCCTCAAAATAAGACGAATTTCACCTCTCATCTTTCCTTCTCGGTGGTTACGAAGTTAAGAAGTTATTGCAAGAAAATGCTGAAAACAGTAAAAACTGAGGTATTATTTAGGAAAAGTATACAGGGTGAGTCTTTTAACAGTAGATTCTTCAGGTCGATAGAAACACTTTTTTCCTTTACCATTTTTTCCGAATCGGCTCGGTTCAAAAGATACACCCCGTGTTTCATAAAGCTTGATCGGGGAATCAATGCTTGATTGAGGAATAGACGTCGATTCGTTTTCAACCGATAATTCAGTCAAGATCTTTCAGAATATCATTCTCGCATCAAGTCCATTCGATTATTCTCAATTGCTAATTCTTCAACATATTGAGAAATGAAAAAGTTTCAGTTATTTCGTTTTAGAAATCAAGTGACTGTCAATTCGTTGATCGGACAATAAAAAATCTACTGCTGACATATTTATACGAGTCAAAGACTCACTGTATATGGTATCCTTTTCTGATAAAAAAGGAGAGACAGTCATCTTGAAAATGTTGATCTCTTAGAAAAACATATGAAGGTAACACTGGCATATTCTTGAAGATAGGTGATGGGAAGAACTTTCCTACTTCCTACTTTGTTTGATACCATTTCCGAAAGAAAAATTCAAGGAAAAATTTGAAACATCCTTATTTCATACCAATTTGTTTGTGTTTCTGTTGAAACAAATATATCTTAAAATATCACATTATCTGTCTCATTATAAGTAACTCGTCCTATTATATTCTCCAGGTGAAATCTCAGGTGGTAAGTATGCATGATCACCGTCGTTATCATGCCCGATAAACAGGGTATTCCGCGAACTCTAGATTCTGGTAATTATTCCTCAGGAATTACCTGTTGAGAACGCGTACCTACTGATAACAAACGGCGGACCAGGAAGTTGTGGTATGCTCGCTGTTAATTAGGTAGGTTTGTTCGTTACTGACCGTGCCTCCTACCAACTGTAATCGGTGAATGCATTTTGAAGAGATTTCTCACTTCCTGGATTTTCGCTTCCTGTTATTTATGCAGAATAGCCAAGTGGATTCTGCACTGAATAATTTGACGTTTCCTCAACTGATACTGATGACGTTCAGCATCACCTTTGTCTGCAAATATAGGTTGGAGATGTGAATTTTTGAGTTTTTCATATCGGTTGAGTTATTCATAAACAAATTTTTCCATTAGGCACTGATTTAATTGCAAGGAAAGTCATGGCGTCGGGGTTGTGGATAAATCACATCAACACTGTTGCAATTTGCTGACGAAGGTCTACCTTTTCACAAACCATGCTAGGATAGAGGGTATTCGTACAGAAATGGAATTATTTCGAATAATTATATCTTCGTGTATTTTGTTGGCTACTTGGAACAGAGAGCAAAACAAACTCAATTAATTTGCCGACGTTTCGTCAAATTTATTGACATCTTCCTTGGCTAAAAATCAAAAAACAAGGGACATAGTGAGAAGAAGGAATCAACAACCGAACAAACAACAAAAACGGTCCGATTAAAAACTACAATGATTGACAATTGAAACAGTAATAAAAAACACAAGTGGAATGAAAGTGAGAAATTACAATAAATAATTTGAAATGATGGACAGAAAAACTATTGAAACAAACATACAATACCTCAAATTGATCAAAAATATCTAAATTCAGACATTGTTCCGTGAACGAAAATTGAAATAATTAGGTTCTTCATTAAAAAACATCATTACTGTATCAGCGATGAGTTAAACAATCAGAATGATTCTAGACAAGCAGGCAATCATATGAGACGCAAACATAAAAGATTTAAATTAATTTATTTTTCTCATATGTCTCATATGTTTGCCTGCTTGTCTGGAATCATTCTGATTGTTTAACTCATCGCTGACACAGTAATGATGTTTTTTAATGAAGAACCTAATTATTTCAATTTTCATTCACGGAACAATGTCTGAATTTAGATATTTTTGATCAATTTGAGGTATTGTATGTTTGTTTCAATAGTTTTTCTGTCCATCATTTCAAATTATTCATTGTAATTTCTCACTTTCATTCCACTTGTGTTTTTTATTACTGTTTCAATTGTCAATCATTGTAGTTTTTATCGGACCGTTTTTTTTGTTTGTTCGGTTGTTGATTCCTTCTTCTCACTATGTCTTTGTTTTTTGATTTTTAGCCTGTGAAGATGTCAATAAATTTGACGAAACGTCGGCAAATGAATTGAGTTTGTTTTGCTCTTTGTTCCACGTAGCCAACAAAATACATGAAGATATACTCAATTATTGGAACAATTAATTGAACCACCTCTATTTGATTGGTTTTCATATATATATTTCGAATAATGATAGTTTTTAACAATTTTTTCTCTAAAAATTATATTGCTGAAAAATTCTGTTATTGGTCATCATGTTCCTCCCATACAGGGTGAGTCTTTGACTAGTAAAAATATATCAACGGTAGATTTTTCAGGTCAAAAGAAGCACTTTTTTCCTATACCGTTTTTTCCGATTCGGCCTCAATAAAAAGATATAGTCATTTTAATTTTTCATAATGAGCTCTGCCACCCCTGGAGAAAAAAAATTCCCTCCAGAATAACTAGCTAAATCTGTGACACAACATATCTGTGGATCTTTTAAACAGTGTTGTATTCCGCCAAAGTAAAGTGGCAAATGTGAAGAACTAGCGGAAAAATTAGTCAAAAGATCCACAAATACGTGTGAGCTGACGAATGTTAAAAGGACTAGGATCTCGAGTAAGCTACAAATCCTTCTCAACAATAATTCATTCGTTACATTCCATCCAATATTCGCGATATTCCACAAGATTCCTTCGGAATGATCAAAACAATTCTACGACCGTGGTGTGATGTTGCCACACTGACGTAACCTACCACAATCTTTCCGGATTTCTTTCGTACTGACCTCGTTCTCCAATTGAGTATTCCTCCAAATCGATTAATGAGTTTCCATTTCACCCACGTGCCATCACGAACCACCTATTGACGAAACTTCGAAACGTCCTCATTATGAAATTCAGCATTGTTGCAGATCAGAATTAAACTGGGCTGTTAGAATTATAACACTTCGTTACAGAAGTCTCGACTCAGGGAGGTTTTATGGTTTTATTAATATTTACGTGCAAGCTTTATGATCATAACTGCGGTCAGATTTTAACGCTTCTTTGGATTCTCGAACAGAACGAGTGGTCGAACAAATAGAGCAGAATTTCAACTTAGTTGTTGAGTCTGAGTGAAAAATGGTTTACTTTTCATTGACTTGGTTACATTAATCCATATTCCAAAATTATATACAAGGTGTCTGTAAACAAATGCGAAGGACTTGGGGAGATGATTTCTCGATGAAATAAGCAGGGGTAGTTCTTATAAATTTTTTCGAAATCGACCTCCCATCCAAGATATAGCCCTTGGAAGGCGTTGACGAGTTTACAGTTTTTAATTTTTTTTACGGGTTCTAAAAAACAATGGGTCATAAAACTATACATGATATAAAGCACTAAGAAGATGTTACTCACACAATTTTTTTAGATCTCATAACTTTATTATTAGGGGTCGAAAATAACAAAATCTTATAATTTTCCTTCGAAAGTTGTTTTCGTGGTATAGATTTTCGAAATTCTCTTATGGTTTTCCCGAGGGTTTTCCATTAAATTCTGGATAAAAAAGTCTTATGCAAAATTTCGGTTCAGCCAATATTTTTCCCGGAATAAATAAAAAGTTCATTTCATTTCATCTCATAAAAGTGTTCCATAGAATGACTACCTCCCGCTAAAATACATGCATCAACTCTGCCTCATAGACCTTCGTAAACTGCTTGTAAGTTTTTATTTATTCCGAGAAAAGTATCGACTGTATCGAAATTCTGCAAGAGCCTTTTTTTCTACAGAATTGAATGGGAAATCGTAAAAAAATTTTATTTTTCGAAAATCTATCCCACGAAAAAAATTTTTGAAGGAAAATCATAAGGGTTGTTATGATTGTTATCCTAATAACACATCTAGGAGATCCAAAAAAATTATGTGTGTAACATTTACTTAGTGCTTCACATTATGTATAGTTTTATGAGTCAGTGTATTTAAGAACCCGTAAAAAAAAAATTAAAAACTGTCAACTCGCCATCGCCTTCCAAAGGCTGTATCTTTAAAGGAAGGTTGATTTGGAAAAAAAAATTATAGGAACTACCCTTGCTTATTTTCATCGAGGAATCATCTCCCTAAGTCCTTCACATTTGTTAGTAGATACCCTGTATACATTTCCGTACACAAAAAATATACAGGGTGTGGCGTAATGAATGGATAATATGGAGCCTGCGGGTAGAGGACTAGTTTAAAATGAAGAAGAATTGAACAGAATTCAAAATAATTCAGAATCTTGGCAAAGGATCATAAATATTATCATCTGAGGAATAAAAACAGGACCGCATTTCGAAAAAATGAAAATATGATTTCGTCCTGTTCCTATTCCCTTGTGACAAGTGTGCCATGCAAAGTGAAAATTGAATTCCTTAGAATAAACTCTGTACATAGTTTTTCAAGGCAATATCGAAATTTGTGTAAGGGATGTAAAAAATATAGATTTTGGAGCTTGAATGAAAAATCATGATATTCTGGGTACTGCACTGAAAATATTGATATTTCATGAACCGTTTGAAAGGGCTTTCTGATATGAACAAACCCATAAAATTTGATCGAAATCGGACCCTGCACTACAGAGTTATGGCTATCGCCATATTCATGAATCACCCCATATCTCCGAAACTAATAGCCTTATAATACAAATCAGGCAAGTTTTTTGAAAGGCCTGGATGAACTGCAAATTACACCACTTCTGCAGAAAAGTACCTAACAAATAAAAGTCAACTGAAAGTATGTTGGGATCACCGGAAGTCTAAACTGTCCTTCAAGAAGTTGAATGACTTTTCTACGAACAACAGAGTCTCATCGGTGGAGAAAACGGCGCCACTGTTTTTTGCCTTTTGAAACACTTCAGCGACTACCTGGATTCGCCTCCAGAAAATATAACCTCTTTCATGTTCGCTTTGACAGAGTGAAAGTTTCTTCTATGAAAAAAACTGATACCTCTCCAACAGATGGAAACTGTCATGAATCCACGATCTTTCCATTACTTTGAACATCTTTGCGTGCCACTTACTTCAAGCGAGAGTTGCCACCAATAACCCATTATTATACCTGATTTAATTCGAGGAATTGTTATGATAAGAGACCATTACAATTTCCACTGCCGCTTCAAAGTATGCAACTGCTCATCGATACTGCTTTAATGTAACATGATATCTCGCATTTTTGCCTTTCGTGTCGATGAAAATACGAGGCAGAAGAAAGTGAACAAATAGCTTCTCGTCAAATCTAAGTGGGTTAAGTTCAGTGTTCACCGTAACTAATTTCCAATGATTCATGAAGAGGGAATTCCTTTGTCTATTGGGATTGTAACTGGCGTCAAAGAATTTGGGGATTTCAGGTAAGACGGTTTCCTTGGAGTGTGTGAATTTACCTGTTCCTGAGATCGTCAGGAAATCTTTCGAAATCGCATATCGCACAAACTATACTGTCTCTTTTCATTGCATCATTTCATTATAAATTCTCTATTCAGAGTGAGTCTTCGAATCGTACAAATATTTTAGCAGTATATATTCTTGAGGTCAAAAGAAACACTTTTTTCCTTTACCATTTTTGCCGAATCGGCTCGGTTTAAAAGATACAGGCTGTTGAAAAACGATAAAGAAACATTATTTTTAGTTGTATCAAAATGTATCAAAATGTATCAAACAGTTTTATCGAATGAAATGAATATAGTCATAGTCTTTCCTTTACTTTCTTTTTCGAACACAAGACATCAACCACGCCTTCCAGTTTTCCCATTTTGACCATTACGTACCATAAAAATACCAAAAAACTAACTCGGACTCTGTTTGATGAATACTTTAACTTTTTGCCTAATAAAAGTATTCTTTAAATTTTCTCGTATAACGCTCCATTTTCGAATAATTTGATGTTCAAAAGTTGAAAACGATCTGTAAAATTTGAAAAATTTGATACATTGACCGAATACAACTCTGTTTGAAGAATCCATAGATGTGTATTGTCATAGATTTAGCTAGTTATTCTGAAGGTAATTTTGATTTCCAGGGGTGGCACAGCTCATTTTGAAGACTCAATTAAAATGGCTATATCTTTTTATAAAGGTCGAATCGAAAAAATTGGTATGGGAAAAAAGTGTTTGTTTTGACTTCAAGAATCTACTGTTAAAATATTTGTACGAGTCAAAGACTCACACTGACTAAAATATTGGAAATGGCGAAGCTAATCCCCTCAAGTCCGTTGCGTCAGATGGGTTAAAGCCGAGGTTGAAGCGGACAGTATATTACCTTCACACCCTGAAGACGCTATTTTGATTGAGAAACATTTATAGGGGTTGAATACGTTATCCTTGCGAAAATCAGGTAATTAAATTAAGGACTATCGACCATATCAATTCAATCAAAAAGAATCCCATTTTGAAATCGTCTATATTTGCATAATATATACAAGAATGTGGCGAATGATAGTTAGGTAGTCTCTTCGATATGAAAGCAAGAAAACTTGTAGGTGTATAACTCGTTATTATTTATGCACTTCAGAGAATGAAAGGATACCTTAAATCCCTCATGTGAAGAACTAAACTAGATTCAATCCCTGAGGAGTTGAAAGTCATAC
Source organism: Coccinella septempunctata (assembly GCF_907165205.1). Classification (NCBI taxonomy): domain Eukaryota; kingdom Metazoa; phylum Arthropoda; class Insecta; order Coleoptera; family Coccinellidae; genus Coccinella; species Coccinella septempunctata. The sequence continues at coordinate 24,738,494 of NC_058196.1, forward strand.
TAACGCTTTCAAGACACATTATAAGTACCTACTTTTCGATGTCAACCCCCCATCATCAGTTGACAGTTGACAGTTTGGTACTTTACGGACAGGATAGTAGGTACTGTCTATCATAACTACATAACTTCATTTTATTCTCAGTTCTTCCAGTGATGAAGTGCCTAAGAAATAGTTTATAAATCACGACATTAAACTTATTTTGGCCTCAGCGAATTGGGATCAATAAAGCCACTTCAGTACCTAGGTAATATTATATATGTTAGAATTAAGTAAAACACGTGGTTGGTACTTTTTATTCACAAGGTAAAATGGCGGTCGGTTATCTAACACGTGGAGGTGCACTAACAAAAGGGTCAGGTAAAATCGTACTGCTCGACAGGGAAGTTAACCAAATTATCTATTCGGCCTGTGCCAAGAGAAAGCAGGTAACATTGGAGCACAGAGTTCACAGAGCATAGGTTCTAGCTCTTATTTTTCCTTCGACATTCGTCGTCGGTCATTATCAGTATATTTTAAGGGGGGTCAAATTAACATTTGCTAACACGGCCATACTGACCACTGAAACGTCCTCGTTTCACTTAGTAGGCATAAACAATATCTTAATATCAAACAACATTGTTAAAGGGTGCTTGTAAACATAAAACAGTTGAATCTTTGTGTACATGGCTCTGTTTGATGCGCTGGCTCGCGCTGCGGCATTATTATAGGTGGAAAAAAGAGCCAAGCGAGAAAAAAACCACCACCGCTTACTGTTTACAGATCAGGTCAGCAAAACACTTGGAATTTCAAAAGTTGATAAAATTGTCATTTACAACATATACACTGTTAAATTAGGTTTGTGACATTGCACATAAGTTAGCCTCTACTAGGGACTCCCGTCCAGACCTTACTTGTCAATTGCACAGAAGTTAGCCTCACTAGCGACCTCCCGTCTAGGCCTTACTTGTCAATATCACAACTGTGAAATTGAACAGAGGTTAGCCTCAACTAGGGACTCCCGTCCGGACCTTACTTCTCAATTGCACAGAGTAAGGGGCACTAGCGACATCCCGTCTGGGCCTTACTTGTCAATATCACTACTATAAAATTACACAGAAGTTAGCCTCTACTAGGGACTCCCGTCCGGACCTTACTTGTCAATGGCACAGAAGTTAGCCTCACTAGCGACCTCCCGTCTAGGCCTTACTTGTCAATATCACAACTGTGAAATTGAACAGAGGTTAGCCTCAACTAGGGACTCCCGTCCGGACCTTACTTCTCAATTGCACAGAGTAAGGGGCACTAGCGACATCCCGTCTGGGCCTTACTTGTCAATTTTACATATTCGTATTTAAAGTACCGAAAACTTATCATGGAATTTCAAGTGCTTTGGAAAACATTCAACATAAAATGAACATGAGACAATACAATGGATCATAACATAACAATAAGAATCTCATAAGGAACAGTATAGAACATAAAATCTGATGGACATGAGAATATTTCACTTCATCATGGCGCATCATTGAAACTAGCACTCACTCATCACTATTTGCTTTTTTTTAGGCCAAGATCTCATTGGTTCTATTCTGGACTCCTACTCTTCTCAAGGCATATAGATCGTTTGGTAGGACTGCTTGCACTTCGAAAGGTCCAATAAATGTTGGCTTCAGTTTTTCTTCATTCGATAGATGTCACCTTCATGGAAATTTTCTGATTAACATCAATCGGTAACCTAACCTGGTGTTCGAGGCCTGCCAGCGTTATACTATACTCCTGGATTGCTCAACGGGAACATTTTACATTCTTGAGAGCGCTTGTCTTGTGTAAATCTTCATAAGAATTCACGTACACAACAGATCAAACTTTTGCAATTGGCTTTGATTTTCCTGAAACATAACAAAGCGCCAGTATCTTATTTTCACTAGGTATGTTTCGACTAAGTTAGTCGACTCGCTTGAAAATTTTTGTTATTTGACAATATTCGATTTATTCAATACTTTACTAATCGCTCGTCCAATCCTGACAAGTCTAGATTCAAATCTAATGTGCTAATCGATTGTTACGAACACTGGGTAACTAGAGTTTGACTGAACTTGTTTCTCTCTTTTTCTTAACAAAATAAAAATCTTCAGTATGTCCCTTTCTATCACAGAAATTACATTCAAGACTGGAATTTTCAGTATTAGAATTAAAACAACGTTTCTTCACAATAATCTAACTTTCTATGCCTAAATTTTTCACAGTTCCTACAATTCCCATGAAAGGTTTTGTCTGATTCTGTTTTCAGTAGCTGCTTCATTTTTCTAGTTTTCTACTATTATCTGAGACTAATATGGAGCGTCGGAATCCTATGAAGAAGGCAATTTCAGCTGCTGCATTTCATTCTTAGGTTCTTGCACTAATAATCTATTCTTAACTTCTACATTAGTGATATCATGTGCTATCAAGCTCAACACTATTTTCCACGGAAACTTTTCACAAAGTTTCCTGATCGAATTCAACTTGGCATGAGCATACTCTACTAACGAACTAAAATTTGCACTACTAATCAACATGCTAGCTTTAAGCCTCGTGGCCGGAGTTCCTTTCTTAGGGAACGCTATCTCTAAATTCCTAGAAAATGTTGACCAATTTCTAACTATCGGTTTCCAATTTTGATAAATTTTTGGCTGCACGGCCTTTTAGGGCTTGCCCACAACAGTATCAGACGTACCTGTTCACGAATTTAATTTGATCAACTTCCTCAATCCACTCCTTGGTTGAAAAGGATGTATCGTCGGGGTCAAACTGGGCTAACGATAATTATGCGGTCACCACGTGGTCGGTGTCGTTCCTTAAACTAAACATTTTGGCTAGCAACTCCATCATCTTCATTTGAAGTTGGGCCTGGTTCTCCATTATCCGCATTACCGAAATGGCTTCACTTTCTTCGGGAGCTTTGTTGAGATTTTGCTGGTCCATTTCGGCTTATTCTTGTAGATTCTCACAAAACACAAACGATTTTCACTCACAAAATAGGATCCTCAATTTCTTTTCTCGAAAGAAGAAATTTAATCCCACTTCTGATGTTAGAATTAAGTAAAACACGTGGTTGGTACTTTTTATTCACAAGGTAAAATGGCGGTCGGTTATCTAACACGTGGAGGTGCACTAACAAAAGGGTCAGGTAAAATCGTACTGCTCGACAGGGAAGTTAACCAAATTATCTATTCGGCCTGTGCCAAGAGAAAGCAGGTAACATTGGAGCACAGAGTTCACAGAGCATAGGTTCTAGCTCTTATTTTTCCTTCGACATTCGTCGTCGGTCATTATCAGTATATTTTAAGGGGGGTCAAATTAACATTTGCTAACATATATATTATTATTCCTCATTTGGAATCTTCTCAAAACTGGTAAATTTCAGAGCCAGTAAACTCATTATCCTTCTTAAATATGCTTAAATTAACAGTTGTGGATTTGGACAGAGATATTTATAATTACCGTGAACGTTTATGGTTTCGAAATAATAATCAGCTACCTGAGAAATAACTCTCCATTGTTAACATTCTGCATGATAACTATCCTGAAACACGTGTAGCTGATTGGACGATGCTCGTTATCCCATTCGAAAATTTGCGCAAGGGTCAAAAAGGAACCTCGAGGTGTTTCAGTCAATTATTCTCTTATTAGTGTCAATGGCTATGTGGGAACGGTGTGATATAATGACCAGGTACTATTCTTGAACTGTGACTTTTATCCTTTAGTTTTAGTTAATTCTGATAATAATGGGATTTTTTGTTACTATTCACAACAGGGGTCATTGGAGTGTTAGGAAATTTATACTTATGCTTTCATGGATTTACTTCTCCTCATTCAACGAATATTCTTGTGCGAATTTGTGGATCAAATTTTTTTTAAATGTCCATCGAAAAATTTCTTTTTCTTTTAGTTTCCATATCCAGTTATCGTTCTCTTTTTTAGTACCAATTTGATAAATTCATAACGAAATAATTACATGGGCTATTATTTTATGTTTGTCTTTTCCGAGTCTTTTTCTTTTCTGATTTCGTTAAAATAACACGAATCGTTAAACATTGGCGATCCAGGTTCACATTCAAAAGTATTGAGAATTTTGGAAAAATCATAATTGCGTAATTAGTAATGACCTAATATATAAGTGAGCTGCGCTTCGAAGCTGAGATCCCTGAAAATATCAAGACCATCCACAATTTATATTCATGAAACACCTTGAAAAAAATATCTTGCACCAATCTATTTCGTCACTCAGAGTAATCACCCAATGACGAAACAAACCTAACATTTTCAACGTATTTCAAAGTTGAGAAATGCGATAACAAACACCACCAAGTTTTTAGCTTGGTCTATGGTAATCAGGAAACTCAAATCCTTTGCACTTTCAACCGCGACCACAAGGTGTTGTCATTATTGTTCGTATCGAACCAACTTACGCCGACAAGAAATATTATAATTCATTTTTTACCGTCTTGGGTGAATAATGAAATGAAACGAAGTGAAAGGCGTCTGTTTGCTCTAATTCAATCGTTCAATAGAACAAAAAGCATTACGCAGAACGAGGATGGAAGGCGACTTCAGTTGCTGCTAGCCATCTTGAAGGTCCTCATTATGTTCGACCATGTCCGTATGGGTTTTCTTGGGTATTTGGGTCGAAGGATCCTGTTGGATTTCTTTTTCGGCTTCCTGGGAGTCTTTATGGAGTCGGGGCTGATCTCAAATTTGCAGATTTCGGCATATCTGCAAAAAAAATTATATTCTTACAAGAGAGTGAAGATTATAATAAACTTATAGATGCTCCAAAACATGTTGTGAATTTGAGGAAAAATTTAAATAGTAAACAGGCTACAATTAATACTTCTCCAACATATAACTCTGTCTGGCAATAAAATTGACTGTTTCCTTTCCGTCGAAAATACGTTGGCTAGATTATGGCAAGAATTTGACGTTATGAAGGGTGAGTCCTTGACTCCTACAAATATTTCAACAGTAGATTTTTGAGGTTAAAAGGAACACTTTTTTTTCATACCATAGCCATTTCATAATGAGCTATGCCACCCCTGGAGAAACAAAATACCCCTCAGAATAACTAGCTAAGTCTGTGACACTACACATCTGTGGTTCTTTTAAACAGAGTTGTATTCAGCCAAAGTTCCCAATTTTCCGAATATCACAGATATTTTTTAGTTTTGAACATCAAATTATTCGAAAATTATACGAGAAAATGTGAATAACACTTTTATTTTACAAAAGTTCAAATATTCATTAGATAGCGTCCAACTTAGTCTCAAGAGTTGGGTTCTTTGAATATTTGGTTTTTTTATGGTATGTAATGGTTATAATGAGAAAACTGGAAGACGTGGGTGATATCTCGTATTCGAAAAGGATTCATCAAATGAAGAAAAAACTATATTCCCAAATTCATTTCATTCGATGAAAGCGTTTGTGAGATAGAACTAAAAATAACATTTTTTATGGTTTTTCAACAGCCTGCATCTTTAAAAACGAGCCGTTTCGTTATGAATGGTATAGGAAAAAAGTGTTCCTTTTGACCACAAGAATGTACTGCTAAAATATACTAACTGACAAAGAAACTGCAACACCCAGAACGAGCTGTTTAAACTTTAAATTCATTTTGGTAAAACATAGATAGCATAGCAAGGAGTAAATGATTAAAATTTGAAGAAAAAAATGAAGGGTTTACAAATTTTGTTATTAAATTTGTTAATAATGTGTTTGTCCACCGCTGTTATGTATACACTCCTCAACACGTCTTGGCATTGATGCAAGAAGATGGTCTATTTCTTCTTGGGGGATACTAACCCAAGCTACCTGTACTTCATGTCTCAGAGCCGCCAAAGTCCGTGGGGGCTGGGGTAAATTTCCAAGCCTTCTACCCATGATGTCCCAAACATGCTCTATGGGCGAAAGATCGGGGGATCTGGGCGTCCATGGCAAAAGATTCACATGGGTCGCTTCAAAAAAGTTCAAACTAACTCTGGCAACATGAGGTCGGGCAATATCTTGCTGAAATATTGGATTCCCAAGCCGGTTAAGGTAAGGAAGAACATATGGCTCCACTATTCGTTGAAGGTAACGCAGCGCTGTCATGTTACCTCGAATAAACACTAAAGGTGACCTACTTCTATGTGCAATAGCACCCCATACCATAACGCCTACTGTCCGATGACACTCAGCATCAAAATGAGGTTCACGTCTTTCTCCTCGACGTTGTCTTACCCTTCTTCAGCCATCATGTGCGCCCAAGGAAAATCGAGATTCATCAGAGAAGACGACCTGTGCCATTGCACATTCCAATGTTGTCGTTCTCTGCACTACTGTAATCGTTGCCGTCTATACTCAACCGTAAGAGGTAACACAAGATGAGGTCGATAATGCTGCAGTCCAAAAGACCTTATACGGCGGTAAACCGTTTGAACAGTTACAGTATGGCCTTGTTCTCCTAACCACTCATCAGCCAAAGATCGACCTCTTGCAAATTCTCTTAGCTGGGGCATTTTAACAATAACTAAACATCGAGCTGAACATCGACGTTGGATCTCCTCGAACAGCTGGTTTGTAGTAAAATTCAAAAATTTGCAAGAACCGACTACAATATTCAAGTAACAAAAAATGTTCACATAAAAAAACCTTCACGATTTTTTCTCCAAATTTTAATCATTTACTCCTTGCTATACTATATATGTTTTACCAAAAAAAAAAACTAAATTAAAACAGCTCCTTTCTTTGTCAGTTAGATTATTTGTACAAGTCAAAGACTCGACCTGTATGGTATTGATATGAAGTTACCTTCATTCTTCTTTTCTACTTCCGGTGATAATCCGGAAGGATCAACAGATCCATCAACGAGATCTCTTGCGTCTACGGTTACGCACATGGCATCTGGTCCAAGCGACTACTTTACCGCATTTCCTTTTTTCGCGCTCGGTCAACTTCTCGCCTCGTCCCTGTTACCCAAACACCCACATCTCAACCTATAGAGCCATCGCAGTTGCGAGATCCGCATTTTATTCATCATCATTTCATTCGACCGAAACTTGCCATCGCCGCGGCAACGTAAGCCCCGAGCAGCCATCATCGAACCAGAAGCATTTCAGTGGGTCAACGGCTGGTTTGTCTCGAAAAGAATCACGATTTCTAAAACGCCAGCGAGCCGAACGTGTGTGTTTTGCGAAACGCGTTCGTTATATTCGATCACGGGTTGATTTAGCAACGGTCGATAGATTTTGTGTGGCATCCAACTATAGCGGAAGGACCATGCATTGGAATGCCTATAGTCAATGGAAACAAATGCGAAGGATACTTGTGCCAGGCAATAATAATGCATGCAGAATAACCCTTCAGAAGCTAAATTGCTACTGAAATTGGATAAGAAGATGTAGATTGGTACTTCATTCACCTCATGAGGAAAGCATAACTGGTTCTTATACACCATTTTTCTTCATTCCTACCTTCAATGGTAGAAATGGTAGAAAAAATCATTCTATCACCCTCAAAAAGACTGGTACCAAAACCTCACTCTTTGTAGCTAAGAGGTGCTTGATAATCTACCTCATATATTGAGCAAAGCTTCGTCACATCATTGAGACGACTAAGGCAATTAGAGGCTTGGAACTAACTCAGGGAGGAGGACATATTTTGAGCAAAATTGTAAGCCGAAATATCCTCAAACCTAGAGGTGTAGGGGCTATCACCCCTAAATTCTTCATAGGAAATAGAGGGTGAGCTAAATTTCAATTCGAAGACAATATGTCTTCCAGTTGAGGTATGAGGGTTATAGCCCTTACACCTAGGTTTGAGGAGATTTCGGATTACAATTCTGCTCAAAATATGTCCCCCTCCCAATAAAAATTTACCAGTTCCTGAATTTTCTCTGAAAACATACCTGTCGAGACAAAATTGGCCTGGCAAGTTTTCAAATTGTCAGCTCCTGTAACTACTTCGAGGACTCAATAAAAATTTGCAAACCATAGTATTCATGTAGATGGTCAAGTGATCTTTCAATTGAGGTATAGCTCACCCCCTATTCCCTATTGGAAATTTAGGGGTGATAGCTCCTACACCTAGGGTTGAGGAGATTTCGGCTCACAATTCTGCTCAAAATATGTCCCCCTGTTCCGACATTTTCTCTGAAATCATCCATGTCGTGACATAATTGGACTGGCAAGTTTTCAAATTGTCACCCTGTATATTTTCATCAGGAATAAGGTTCTTTTTTTCCTCAATAATCTATTGTTAAAATATTTGTACAAGTCAAAGACTCTCCCTTTATATCCACACCAAATATCTGTTCGAATTAATTTTCCCTAATTCAAACCGCCCCTCATGGATATTTCCCCTGATGAACCGTCCCAATTCAGTCCAGCATCTAGATCTCTCTGTTGAGTTCTGAGCCCGTCTGAGCAACTTTATCTTTATGAAATCTTGTGAACGGGTCCACGTGCACCAATGCCCTCCTTCCTGGCTTACTCCTTCGAGCAGTTTTTAAATAAAACCAGTTTGGTTCTTCCGGTCGCTACATACCACTAAAATGACCGGCTTCTGCTTATCCTTTCGCTTATGCAATACCGGAGAGTATAATAATGAGTAACACTCACGATCGAACTCCATGTCTAAAATTGCGGAGCAAAATGTTACTAGCTCGTAGTGGATAGTTGGGAAAATTGAAGGTTATGGTTGTGCCGATAACACGATAAGGAAATTTGCTCAGGTAAATGAACCCTGGAATCTGGTTGAAGAGTTAGATCTGCCAGATATCGTTTTGTGTAAATACCCTTAGTGGGCAAGATCCAAGACCTCAAACAGAGCCATCTCACCTACTGAAATCCATTAGATACGGACAGTATGTTAAACCTCGGGAATATTCTTTTTATTTTTTCTTTCGTCGGAAGCAGATGCGCTATTGACGCAATAAAATAGTAAATAAAGGACTCTGGGAAACCCTGAACATACGAAATATACCTGCTGGAAGTTCTGCGGATTCTTATGCAGTGTGGAGAAATACCCAAGGGACTTCTTTACGGTGGCTGACTTTATAAAACCGTTAGATGAGGATGAGTTCATGGTTTTGCGATCACCATTGAACACCGGTTTCTGAAAGTTGCTCCATCAGATCGCAATATGGGGAATTAACGGAATTATCTATGTGTACATCGTATCGTATCTAGATGGCCTTCGGAATCTCAAAAATAACCGACGTCGAATCGATATTTTAACAGTTCTCCCCGGCAAGCAGAGGAATTGCCGTTTTGCATGATAAATAACAGAAGTTTCGTACTAAAAGCATCTCAAGTGGGTGAAGGTAAACTCACCTACCTCACCTTCACACACCTGAAGATGCTATTGTGATAGCGAAACACGTGTCGTGGTTAAAAAACTCATATTTGTGAAAATCATATAATCTTCTTTTGGTTTAATTATGGATTTTCATCAAGTATCGGCTACGTCAAATCAATATTACGAATACTCGTAAGTTTCCTGTCTTATCATTGTCAATTATGAAGTGCTCACGCCTCAATTGGCAAAATACAATAATGAGAATAAAATTCAGATGCATACCACCCGCTGATATGAATATCTACAAGTGTTACGATATGAATTGAACTAGCCAATTTGCCATCATCAGGACAACTAAATGGAGAACGTTCCACCGAAGAAAACCAGATGTTGACCACGGTTTCGATCTCATTTAACCTCGTCAGAGCAACACAACTTCTTCTGCGATAGAAAAACGTTTGGAATTGATGGACTCTTGTTGAATACTGGTAGACGCTACTGAGTATTGTCGAGAAGTACTAAAGCGATACCCTTATCGTAAATTATTTTCAACGTTATACTGCAATTGTGAGATTATAAATTTTATACTCGTCTGTATGGTATAATCAGAGAAACAATTTTTTTATTAATTCCAATCATTTTCTTGAAGAAGAATATTTTTCGGAATTAAAGATTAGGAACATATTCATTCATTGAATTTTTTGAAATGTGCCTGGCTGGTCGCCATATACACATGGAACGAGCTGCGTTGCAAACTCCGTCACAATATCTGATTATCATAACAATCACCAAACATTTTCGAAATATTTTCTTCACAAACGTCGACAACAGAAAATATTCAAAGACACTTTCAACTCAGGGAGCTCCAAAATGTGACGTGAGGAAAAGTAATCATCTCACCCTAACGACCATTTCGGAAATATTTCCACTGAATTTGGATGTTACAGTTTGATATAGAACATATTCTTTTTATCACATTTTATGATTATTTACCCCTTATCATGAAATATTCTTTTATATGTTTGAGAACAAAACAAACAGTAGGGAAAATTCAGCGTATATTATCATTGTAAACGAAATTATTATACAACAATTAACGAACAGGCTATCTGAAAATAAAACAAGAATCTGAATAATAAATAATTGAACTCAACAAGAAATAACATTTCAACAAACTAATCTGAAAACTTAATGCTGACTTAATAATATATGTACATATATAATTATTTAGTATATGCCTTTTCTTCGCCAATGACCTAAGTCTCCCAAGTCCTCAGAAGCCTGCATTATTTCAATCAGAAGTTTTTTCTACTCCTTACTGATACTGGCCCCTCTTTGATCTCTTTTATTTCCGTTTCTATCCATCTTTCTTCGCTGTCTTATGTATTATGAACAAGTAGTAATAAAAATATATCAAAACACTTTGAACACAATATTGAAGTATTGAAGTTTTCATTCATTGAGTTCAATGTCAAAATAATATAACCTCAGAACTACATACCACAGAATATGTTACATATTACCAACATAATTTACATCTTTTTCATTGGTGTATTCGTTAAAGGACAAGACACTATCATCGACAAACCTCACTCTGTCAATCCTATGGGAAAAACTATTCCATCGAATTCGAAGAATAGGTATCACGTCAAATTATGATTTCCTATGGGAACTGAAAGCATGGGATCATGTTCCTATAGGATCTAATTCCTACACATTCGAGAATCGAGACCCTGGTAGTTTAATTTTGCTGGTATTTTCAATATCTATCAGTTAGTTTTAATAATTATAATAATATTAAAACTCTTGATTACTTTCAGCACAGAAAGATTTACCAAATTTAGAGTTAGAGACGCCCAATGTAGACTTTCTCAGTCCCAAATTCTGATGACATCAAATTTGTTGTGGAGTTTTCTAGCATCGATTCATTGTCATTCATATTTTATTCAATATTTTTAAGACGAGAAAAATATCTATCATGTATTTTCTCTTCATATATTGTCAAAGAATTGTCGTGTTCATGAGAAATTATTCATCTTGTCACTGCTGAAGTGGTTCATAAGAAACAGAAATTTTCACGAGGTTGATACTCGCAGAGGGAGGATATCAGGATAAGGCATTCAAACACGACAGACTGCGTGTTTGGAATAAATGAATAAGAAATACATATCACGGATGAAAATAAACCTAAGCCGACATAAAAGGTCAAGAAACCCCTTCAACGACAATAAACTTGACAAACCCAGAATTACCTACCAAACGTATGCATGTACACATTGTGAAAGGATGATAAATGTGAATTGTAAATTATTAAAACACAGTTTATAGGATGAGAATCTTTCGCATATATAGGAAGTAAGGTACGAGTTATGTATTTATAAAAAAAAATTCATATAAATAAAGAAGGCTCCTCGTATCAGAAGAAAATATCTGCAATTTTCAACAAGGCTGGACTGGATGATTATTTAAACATTCTCCATATACAACCGACCCTTCACCTGTTCAACATTTTCGTGAATCATATGGGGAATGACATTTACTGTTGCACAACGTCTACACCTCTTCTCTTTACAAACTTGAGTCATAAACTGACCCTGAACCTGCTTAACCATGACTTAGTTTGGACACTCGGGTTGTTTCGATAGATCAGCACTGTTATTTTACTGCCGAAGAAAGCTGAAAATTTAATTTTGGTCACGTGATATCGGTCGCGTATCCAAGTAGCAATATTAAATGAATCTAAGGCGAAATTTATGACCTTGACATTTGATGATGATGTTGAATAATTCAAATACACTGTTTACTAAATATGACTCTGTTGACAATATTGCGATTGTGTTTGTAATATGCGTTTCTACCATTTATTGCTCGAAATATCCTGCTCCTACCACGGTTAGTAAAGTAAAAAGTTAGACCAATAAAAGAGAATGTAAAGCGTTGATTTTTAGTCTCAATAATAAGCTTCCTGGTAGTGAAATAAGCTCCATTTTACATAATAGGTTCATTATGGAATTACTTCTTATTGAACCTCTACAGATCTTAACCGTTTCTCAACTACTACTAGTACTACTACGCCAATTAGTATAAACAGAATCTTATAGAAACACCACGTATCCGTGTTGAAAAATAGCAGTCGCTGATGAATTGCTAACATTCTCCAGACTAGGATTGAAACGGAACAAGGCTTTGCATTTTAATATGCCACAATTTCGCCTTCATGCTTGAAGTGTTATTTATTATTTATATGCGATTCATTGGTATAACCGTATATGTGTCTTACAACCTCACAATCATTTCAGTTTTCTCCTTCGTTGACTTCTTCAACCTCGAAGTTGATTTTATTTTATTTTCGAATAAAGGCTGATGTTAAACATAGTTTCTGGTTTTAAAATTGGAGAATTTTTTGGATAAATTCATGTTTGAATTATCAGACTAAAGAAAAAACTTCATAAATACAGGGTTGAATCGAAAAATATAACAAAGAGACTGATTACAACAATAACAACTAAATTGAACTACAAGAAGTGTAGAAAATTTCTTCCTCTAACAATGATACAACTTCTATTTAGTAATAGATAGTAGTTTTTTTCTATCTAAACGTCTAGTGACTAAAAAATCATGAATTTTTTTCTCGACATGACTAGTGTCAATTACACACACTTCTCTAATTTTCATCGAATTAGACATCAAATTATAGCGAAACTTCAATTACTAATATTCCATGTCTGTATCCAGAGATTAAAGCAAAAAAAGTTGTACATGATGTAGCTATGATTATCTGTTTGGTTTCACTTTCTACAGAAAATTATGATGACTGAAATGAGGAGGCGGATTGCATCTAATAGCAAAACTATTAGTTCTGTTCACTGAGAAAATGGCTTACAGTGAAAGCGTTCGAATTTTCTTCTACGAATTTTCTGCCAATTACAATCAATTTAAACGTTGTATTCAAGTTATATTAAAACCGGGATGATCAAGAATCTAGACTTATACTGTAAATATTCCATTTACTGGATCACTGGAATGACACACTGTAAGTTATGGCGAATAAAATACCTAGAACCTAGGCGAGGCACGTAAATGGAGCTAAAGGTCAGCCCCCATTCCCTGGACCTGTAATTGCCATTATCGCTTTTATTCAATTGAACTCGAATGTATTAAGCGGTGAACTGCCGTGAGAGGTACGATTTACTTCGAATTGTTTCTCTGCTCTGGGATCAATTGCCCACATACGGAGAATGAAAATTTCTTAGGATCGTCCTTTCTTGTTGAGCTTCGAAAAATTCTCAAAAAGATGGGTCTTGTCAAAAAACTGTCAAGACCGAACGGTTACACAGAGCTCAATGAAATCTAAGGATTTGTTACTAGAAGAGTTGCTCTTTTGTAATATGTGTCACATTTAGATTTAGGATGATTCTTCGACAATTTTCCAAAAAGATGGGGTCAGTTAGAAACGGTTGATGAAATAATACTTTTCTGTACATTCCTCGAAGAATATTTAGGATGCTTAAGACTGTCTTGAATTTCAGTCATTTGGGTTCCAAAGATTTCTGTCTTATCCGTAAAGAACAAAGGAAAATTAAACAATTTATAATCTCTGCACGAAAGCACATGTATCACGTATGGCCATGCTTCTACAGTCCCTGGCCAGTTTATTAGACGCACTGAGAATTTTTTTTATATTTACTGGTATTGCCCGAGGAAAAAGCAGAATATTTGAATTTCATTTCCACAGAATGTCAGTTTTATCTACGACTCTCATTAAATTGTTCTATTTGGCATTTATTTTTGATGTTGTAGTATTAATACTTAAGTATGAATCAGTACTATGTCTTCCAGTGGATGTCTTGCATTCTGCAGGTTCGGACGTTATTTCGATAATCCACATAGGAAATCATTATCTTCGAATGCAGCAAACCGAACAATTCTGCTTTGATAGTATGAAGCTCTCATAGCTACACAGGGTGGCTCAGCAAAATATTAGAATTTCATCTTTAATCATCAATAAATCAATATTTTTTATCCAATATGATATATTATATGTAAAAACCATTTACAGATGAAGTATATGTAACATATACATTCAATTTAATAATTCAATATTGAGATTTTGCATCGAATCAATGCGTCTAATAATATGGCCAGGGACTGTATAGTAATCTTCCATCGAAATTCGTGCTCAATGTTATCTTCAATGTCCATCAAACGATCCTACGAATTTGCATGAGGCAACAATCAAATCTACTATTTAAAAAAAAATGTTTTTCATGGAATATCGGATAGCGACGACAAAAGATGAATATAGAATATTGGTTTATCAAAAAATATGAAGATACTCGTGAAGACATTAAGCACTAACACAGGAGTCTTGGAAATCATTATTTGGTGTTACGACCTTCTCACAAGAGTCACAAGTTTTGACTTCACAACTACTAGTCGTCATTGGCTTCGTATTTTTTCGAATATTGAGAAGAAGTTTTAGAGTAGAGTGTATATAAGCACGGAAATATTGCTCGTTTTGCCTAGGACTGGAAGCAAATATCGTGTTTTAACTTTTGATTTACTCACCCTAGTACAGAAAGCAGATATTCACAGTGGGACGTTGTCAATTTGAAAGTTGATGACATAATTAACCACGAAATGAAAGAACTATAGGAGTGTTCGTTCACATTGTTGAAAATATGTATTTACTTTTCTCGGAATCTGTCATTCGAATGACGTTTCGTGATGTGAATGGGTAGCTTAGATAATCCGTATTTACTATCACATTATTATGCAAATTTTCGTTAGATTTCACTCATTTCGGTATTCTACGAGGAGACTGTCACAAATTCCCGTTCTGATCTGACTACCAGGTTAATATTTCCTAAGTAGTAGTTAAAACATTGCCTTGTTGCAAATTTATTGACTTATTCCTTTCTTCATTGTGATTACTATGAGCATTAGCTGAAGAAGAGTAGCTACTATCTCATCGGTAACAAATAATAGAACAAGAATTTAAGAAGAGGAATTCAATTGAACTCCATTCTCTCCTAATGAACATAAACGAGTGTGCGAATGTAGGTTAGGCGTCAATTATGAAACAAGTTATTACAAAAATGTGGTTTACGTCGGGAAAATAATTAAATAAATAATTCAGTTTCGGAGATATTTATAAAAATAATCTTAATTGATATTATACTATAATTCAACAAACCTAACAATACTCAAAAACTAAAGAAAATTGCTGAATAAATGAGTATATAGTCCATTCAAGAATTATTGACATCTTAGTAAACCTTGAAAGTCCAGACGCAGCTTAATATATGATCATCAAAACTCTTCAATGATTCATGTAGTTTCAATCACAGAAATAAAATATACAGGGTGTTGATAAATAGAAAGCGAGATTATTTGATGGGTAATTCCTTGTCAAACAATAATGGTGGTCTTCCATAGAAATTAAATTTTTTGAGCAGCTCCTGTTTTGTTACAGCTCTCTGAAGATGGCACCTGAAAAGCAATTTTCAATTTTTTTTAGAAACCAGAAAACCTGTAGAAAAAAATTAAGCAACCATTCAATTGGGCAATAAAAAATTTTGGTGGTATTTCCTATAGTTGCAAAGGGTAGAAAAAGTCACCCATAAACTTTGTTACGCAAAAAACTTTTTTCGTTATTCATAGTATATACCTAATTGAAAAATTTATTTTTGATAGCTTGATTCATTTTAAACAAATGCTGACATCTTTCGTAAACTATTCGTTTACACCTTGTATAGTTCATGTTCCTTTATTATAAAAGATTAAACAATTCTCCCATAGTATATCGTAAAAAAACTAATGATGAGCATTGAGGTTCCTCGTATCACCTATAGCATTAGCTCAATTTGTTTTACACAGAACCGCAATTACATAATTAGTGATGTTATGTAAGGTCTAGGAATTCATTTTATAATTTATTAATGTACCACATCTTCACTTTCATACGTGCCTTTATTTATGTGAGAATTTTCTTCCTTTGTTTGCTGGAATTAGATCATTAATATCACGCATTCTTGCGTAGGTCATGATTCACTCTCATTGAAACGAAACATTCGATGGATGACTCTTAAAAGCTTACAAAAATAGGCAAAATATATCACAAATAACTAAATTATTGTTGAAAAGGATCAAATAATATGAATCGTTCCAAAATTCTGATTTTATAAGGTGATATGAACCATCTTCAAGAGTTTGACAGTTTGAGAGTTTCAAATTTAACTGACGATCAAATTAAAGCGTTGAAATTAATATTGCTACACTCATAATCATTTTTTTCCAACATATATACTTACAAGGGTTTGAAACCTCCAGTCTCCAACCCATTGCAGTGTTTGCCTCAAAATAAATATTACATCCAGCACATATCTTCTTTTATTTTCTTTTGCTTATTCTCTTCATCTATTGGTGGAATTTACTTCACAAGGGTGGAAATTTCAACTCTTCATAAGGTTGGAGAATTATGTTAGGAGTGCTTCAACAAAGTAGTCATTTGCGACAAATTTACCTCATTATTTTTGGTCAAGAAAATTGCTTTTGGAAATTAGCGGTCTATTTGTAAATCACCCTCTAGATCTAGACATTTCATTTGTTCCAACATAAACAAACTAAGTGTTCAACTGTTTTTCTCAGGTTGCATCATTACAAGAATCACATGCAAACCGATTTAATTAATTGATTATGTAATTATTGATCGAAATATATGCGAATTCTCACAATAATAAATGAGTCTTCTCATTATACCTTTGTGTGTAAGATTGATTGATGAATATTTGGAATGAAGAGATTTATGTCCAAGTGAAATAACTACATCATATCTAATCTAATTGCGTTGCATGGGAACGATTGTATAATTAAAACACGCCATCATCTTGTGCAGTAATAAAACAATGCTTTCAGAGAATATTTGTGTAAATTGTCTTATAAGTTTATTGCATTTATTCAATTTCAACGTTGATCCTTCAATAGGAATATGATATTAAGAGCTTATTTTTGTGAAATTAGTTATGAGCTTATGACCCAATAAATTTCTGCCTTTTCAGCTCTTACCTATACGATTTTAAATTATTTTATCTCAAGAAACAAAGTAAGGTATATTGAATCCTGTCTGAAATTATAAAAAGTCATTTTTCAAGAACTGTGATGCTCATTTTTAAATCTCTAATTATTTCAAAGTGAAGAAATAATTCTTCTCCTTGTCGGTTCTGCATTCTTGGAAATAATCAAAAATAAATCAATTTTCGGAGGTCTAGCAGCGTTGGGCCTGGTCTTTTACTGGATGGGTGTCTCAGTACTATTATCAGTTTCAGGCGTAAAATTCGCCTTTAGCAAAAATTCGAGGTCAAGTAATATAATGAGACTGTTATGATGAAAATTCATTTATAGAAAATCAATCGCACTTCCATGAAAGAAATATGATGCTAATAAAAGCAGTTAATTCATCCATTTCAATCGATAAATGATTCCTATGTATTTCCACCTATTAACGTTCTTGAAAAACCCATAACCTTCACAGGTGATTGAAGATACAGAAAGATCAAATTCCAAAACCGTACCTACAACTTCCTCTTCAGAAAGATCATACTTGCATCAATTCCTATCTTCCTAACACACCAATAATTTAAACCATTAATTCAGTTTGTCCGTCTATCATTGAAATTCAACTTCATTCTAGTGAAACAATCGTGATATATTATCTTTATTGGATCGAATATATTATCCTTGGGATAGATGATAAAAACGAATGAAATGAATGTGTATTAATCAAAAATCGCAAAAGGCACACCTTCCATTGTTATTTGCAGCATTTCAGTATTGAACGCGTAGGTGTAGCTCCTAAGGAATATAAACGGTCGTAAAAATATGCCGGAGTTATATTGTGATGAAGAAAACTGGTTACGTCGTGACTTTTAACTTTTGCAACAGCGTAGATTCGAATAAACGTGATATTCGAGTCCCTGAAAGATCAAAGTTGGCATTCTCTTGATTTCATGTTGAAAATCGTCGTGCTGAACTTTGAAGAGACGAAGAACTATGTCAGAATAGTACTGCGGAAGTTTCGCATATATTAGTTTCAAAAGATTTTTGAAAATCTAAAATAAAAAAAAATATATCAGAAAATATGAAGAAATAAAAAAAATATGAAAAAAAAAATATTAAGAAACGCTTGAAAATTCCAAATGCATCCATAATATTACGTGTTTAACGGTTTGGAGAATTTATGGTCAACAATTTTAATCAAAAAGTTTACCGTTTTTTGAACTATGAAGAAAGTTTGATAATGAAAATATCAGGAAAATGAGTGTTACTCGATGAAGATGATAGAGGATAGATGCATATAATTACTCTTACTGAAATCATATTTCAAGCAACAGATGACAAAATAAGACTCAAAAAATGTACAAACAGGTGAAGCTAATAAAAGTTCAATCAAAAATGTTAAATTATAATGTGAATTTTAATATATCCTTGTACTTCTCAAATCTAGATCCATCTCTGTCTCAAAAAAGACCATAAACTACATAGGTAAATCCCAGTTTCTCAAATGAAAACGAATAATTTTCTACTACATCTCGTAGTTATATAAGTTTATTGGCTTATTATACTTGTAAAATATTCACCTTGAAACCTGTTTCATTTATTAGTCGAAATTGGCCAAACAACAAAATCTTAAATTTTTTACGAGTACCTATCACGAGTACTGCAAGTGAATGTGATCAAGTTTCGTGGTTATACCATGGTACACATGCTGCTTCGGTTCATAGCTACTATTAGCTTAAGTCAACCATTACTCATAAACATTGGGTAATTTGCTCAAATTGAATTCCCCATACCCATTTCTTCTTAATTTACTTAACCAATCATGATCTAGAAGGTTTTCGGACACACAGCAATGCCCAATGCAGATTCTATGAAAAAACCCACATTCTGACCAACCAAATGATATTCTTGAGCCCTATTTTATTCAATGATGCTGATCTAACGGAACCATTCGATGTTAAACCTAATTATTCTCATTTTTACAGGTGATTTTACCATCGTGACAATGCATTATGGTTTTCATGCTTCGCTTGATATCAGGTATGTGATGTTTACCAAGTAGATTTATTATTGTAGATTCAATTAGGAAACAGTTGTCCTTGTAGTCCGTGAAGGAATGTACCCGCATGAAAATGCTCATTTGGATATTGAACGTAGTTTAGAAAAGCAGTCACTTTTATGTGGGAAGTATCGTGTATACGTATTAGGTAGATACACCCTAATCAATTTTCTGCTCTATACAATTACACCAGTTTTGTTCTGTTGGGAGTGGAAATCCTTTTTTTATTTAATATTATAAGGCTTGTTCGTAGAGTGGTTCACAACGGTTGTGAACTGTACAGAGCAAGCGCAAATGGATTTTCGCTACCCTAAAATGGAATTGCGCTTGCTCTGTACAGTTCACAACCGTTGTGAACCACTCTACGAACAAGCCTTATAATATTAAATCTATTAAATAAAAAAAGGATTTCCACTCCCAACAGAACAAAACTGGTGTAATTGTATAGAGCAGAAAATTGATTAGGGTGTATCTACCTAATACGTATACACGATACTTCCCACATAAAAGTGACTGCAGCAGTTGTGAACTGTAAAGAGCAAGCGCAAATGGATTTTCGCTACCCTAAAATGGAATTGCGCTTGCTCTGTACAGTTCACAACCGTTGCAAACCACTCTGCGAACAAACCTATTGATTAATAAATACTAGGTAGATCGCAGTAGATATAAGGAGGTTACATATTTAAAATGTTTTCTTCCTGAGCTAAATTTCTCAGAAAATTTGCTTCTCAATGAAATCACCTTAGTAAATTGACGCAGTCTTTGCAAGTGTTACAAACATAGTTAAACCATTTTTGAAGAAAATTTTAAATTTTCTCTTCCATTCGACAACAATCAAAGTGCCTGCCCGAAATGTTGTGTGAAATCGCTTTGTGGAAACGAATTATTGAAATCATAACTGTTCAGGAGACATTTGCTACGGTTTTTAGAATTCACTGGAACAATAACATTATTCACAACTAATGCAGATAATTTGCCTTACGGTATTCGAAGCAGAAATTCATCATAGTGTATGAACCCGAATGACTCATGTCATGCAAGAAGTCTCCGAATATCAACAATATGAGATTATCGCTGATAAATATCCAACAGTGGAGGATTCACAATGTAAGAATGAACAAACAACGAATTCAAATTAGGGTCGGAGAACTGTTGTCCACTTCTAAGAATTCGAACTCTGGTAGGTTTTGGGGTTCTGATGTTCTGATACTCTGAGGCTCGCACAGCATGGACAAATGGGCTGGTATCTGATAGAGGAGTTACATATCAAATATGAAATACCATTTTGTTTTAGGGATATAAAAAAACTTCGAAGAAATGAAAACAGTTCAATGTTATTACTAATCAGTCATATATCTATACTTCAAACAGATTATACGAATTTCACAAAAATGAGTTTTAAACCATGACACGTGTTTCGCTATAACACAATAGCATCTTCAGGTGGTTCAAATCAGGTGTGAAAACTGGATAATCTCTTTTAAGTTCAATTATGGATTTTCATCAAGTTTCGGTCACATCAATCCTATATATACGTATCAATTAACAGTCTTCTATAAAGTATATAAATAAACAAAATAAAATCCAACACAAAAAACAAAATAACAAATGAGTAACCAAATACGTCATCGTTTTGATAACAAGATTAGTCATAATCATCTATGGGATCAAATAAACAAAGTAAAAATTGTATTAAATGAAAGAAATTGCTTAATTCACTGGCAAAGGCACAGATCCAAGTATCAAATTCTTGATCAGCATAATCATAATGAGCCCAGAGCTTATACATTTGCATTTGATCCAGATTTGTCCACTGTTATTCCTGAAAAATAGTATTTGACTAAGATATTACGTGTATCTTTTTAGTACGAAATCATTAACAAATTTAAAGTCACTTTAAGCTTCCCTTACTGTCATTTTAAGTAGGGTTAAAGGAAGCTTTAAAGTTAAAGCGGCTTCAGGTTTGATTATGAAACCGGCCGTAATAGCCCTAAACAGTTTGAATTTGACTCAGGAAATTAAATTGAAATCAGAATGAATTGATTGAGATAATCTCACAGTTCCTTAAGTTTTCCTACTTCCTATATTCACGACACCAAAAAACTGGTTTCATCTATTTAGGAAGTAGATTACATGAATTATGGTATCTATCTATACGCAACGTAGGTGCAGCAGAAAATCGGAAACCTGTTTAGCCAATAAGAATAACCCACTAGATGAACTAGATGAATATTTGATAGTAGATTCTTCGCTTCAAATGGAGTACTTTTGTGTTATTGTTATTCGTAAGAAAAGCGTTATCATTTTTTCTAGATCTCTAATTTTAAGTCTAGAATGATGTCAAATCGTTGGGTTGAACTTCGATGGAGAATTCGTGGTCAAATTCAAATCTCTATATCCATCCATAAATAGTCTAACTTTCGAAAGAAAAGGACCAAGTAGTAACTTGAAGTTTTCAGGAGAGATTGATAGGTGAAATTTGCCTTAATAGTCAAAATCTACTGAGGTTTTAAAGCTATAGCATATGATATATTCTTTCACTATATTCAAAAAACTACCAAAACAACTGGAGAATAAAACTCTGTCAAAACCATCAGGCTTATAGAAATTCATATTCCGAGTATACCAAAGAAAACGTATTTACAAATTTCGCTCTCGTTTGATTTCATTAGTACCGTATAACTCAACCAACGATACCGAGCAGACGAAGAAGAAGACCTTCTGATGAAATCCGGTAGCATTTAGCAGAGCTAAATACAGTGACTCTATTGATAGAGTCACTCGATGAGACATCTGGCTTTCAACGACCTAAGCTTACTAATACATGCCTACTCAGAAGTAGAAATCTGCTTACATTTCTTTTCTACCATCACATTGATAGTCGAAAAATACCGATACGAAGTTTCAGGTATAATTTATTGGGATCGTATCATTGAAGTTGAATTATTTCAATTAATAAAACCATTTTTCTCTAAGTCTCATAATTTTTATAGGCCTCATTTAAAATCCTGAATCCTTTATGTTTATGCGCATTTGTAAAAGGATTTTATTGAAGTATTTTTCGAACTCTTCTATCAATTTGATTAAATTTTCTCCAGTCATGTGCCAGTTCTTCTCAATACTATAGTACTAAGACCTAAGAAAAAACCATTCTAATTGGCAAATGGCGTTCACGTATTCAAAGACTAATTCTGTTCATTCATTTTTCCAGGTCTCCTCATTGTATCCTTGTATGCAGTGGGTACGACAGAAATAACAACGCCACACCTCGAGATTTCGAACGAAACATCAGCAAACGATGGAAAAACAAAGACTGAGCCATTATCAGTTAGATATAACACCTTGGCCCCTTACAAACCGAAACCGCTAACTGACCAAGATGTCGAGAACATAGTTAAGCCATTCAAATTCGCCAAAGAAAGCGAAAAGAACATCACCAGCGTGAAACTGAAAAAGTCTGAACCGTATAAAATTCCAAAAGAACAAAACAGTGGAGCCAACAGAACTAACGCGGGACGATCTGTCGACACAGACGTCGATAGTTTTTCAACCCCAGTCGACCACAATGCTGTTTACACCATACCGGACAATAAAGAATACACCGCAGAGGATGACAGCTTCAGATCACATCACAGTACTGAAGAGGTCAGTTCGTTTGAAAACTTAGGACCGCTGACAACCCCGAAAACACCCTATTTCGATCAAAAATTCCAAGAAACGGTGGACAGTTTGAACAAACATCTCCAAAGCATATCAGAATCGGATCTCAGTGACTCCACGCCCTACCAAAACAGAAGCTCCGACAACTTCATTGACGGTCTGGAAGAAACCGTGGACGAGGCAAAATTAGAATATAAAACATTAGAAACAATAACGAACAACAACACGACACACCAAAACAAAGGTGAAAATGTAACGGAAACAAGAACGACAATAAACTATAATCGCAATTACAATACCTCAACGTCATACGACATTAACTCACCGAGTGAAGAAAGCAACGAGCTACACAAGGAGGCAGTGAAACATTTGCTAAATGATGATACTATTAACGAAGTGAGAAAAAATCCATCTAAAGTTGAAGCTCCAATAACACAAAACTCAATAATAACCACTCAGAAGTATAGCATAACCAAGACTTCCACAGAAAGGGATGACACAGCAATAATAAGCAATAGAATAGAAGGAGAGACTACGGCTACTCCATTATCTACACTTCCCCTCTACACCAACAAGCCAAATAGAGGTTCAATCAAATTTTCCGATTACAACAAGATAAATTTAAAAACAGTTTCAACGTCTCCTGAAACTAAACCATCCGAACAAACTGTTGAAGAAAATCAGGTTGTGCCAGTACATGTCACTGCACCAAATCAAGAGAAAACATCTGTATCTTCCACCCAGAAAAAACAATCTGAATCAATAACAACTGTTAAAACCGAATCCGTAGTGCTCAGAAATAACACTGTGGGGCCAGATGAACATCAGAGTACAACTGTTTACATATTCGTACAACCTGAAGATATGAAAGATTTAACAACAACAATCAGGAATGAGATCGAAGAGGTCCAAAAAACATCTGTGGCTTCAACACCGAGGACATTTCAACCAGTATCCTCAACTCTTGGGTCAGCCAGTGAGGCTACAATCACAGTGAAGAATCCTGAAGAAATCACCACTGTTTTTGAACTAAACGAAAGGACAACAGCTGTTACATCGATTCCTAGAGGGTTCAGTTTGCCCACCACAACTGATTTAAGTACATCCACCGAAAGACCCATTGGAGAAAGAGGAGAAACTACTACTTCTATTCCTGTTAAACACGTTGATCAAACTACAACGGAAGTTTATTCCACGATAGAACCTACATCCGATAATCCAGACTCTACAACTTTTGATGGATTAGAAGTTAAAGTTACAAGCATTATTGCAGAAACTACAACATTACCTTCTGAGGGATATACAATGGAAACAACAACAGGTCTTCCTGAACCAACAACAGTTTTACCTGATACTACAACTGAAATAATGGAAGCAACAACTTTCCCAGAATTAAGATCTTCGAAAAACATTAAATTCTTGGAAACGACTGAAGTTTCCACAACGCCATCCTTCGAGACTTCAACCTTCAAACCAGAAACCCCTACAGAGACTGCAACTTCAATCCCAGAATATTTACCGGAAACAACAACGATAATGATGACAGCCGAGATGACGACTAAGATGGAAGTAACAACTGAAGGTATCACCACCGTTCCAACCACAACATCAAATGAAGTGACTCAACCAGTTTACAAGGAACAAACTTCCGAATTGGTTACCAAAGTGATAGTTGATACTACTCCGACAAAAACTCTGTTTGAGAACGAAACAACCGAAGACAAATCCACTCAAGAAACAAAAACTACACCTTCGACATCTTTCAACTTCGTTCATATCAAGAATATCGATAGGAATCACACAACCTTGACCCCTGACGAGTTGAAGCCGAATGAGATCTATACAACTCCTGTGGTACCTTCTGAATCTAGCGAGAATATGAGGACTGTTACTGAAACACCTTCGGACGAGACAACTTCTTCTGGTTTGGATGGTCCTAGCAGTGGTAGTGGGACAGTAGTAGCTGTCATCATCTCCTGTGTTGGGGGAATATGTTTGATAGCTTTGGCTTGTTTATTGGTGAGTCATTCTTTCTGAATTTTTTATTGCTTGATTATACGAGTTGATTTGGTAACGTTCAATGTTTCTCAAACGTCTTCAAAACCTATTGAGGAAAATTACTTCTTTGACATATTTAGTTGAACTCCCATTATATGTGACGTAAACTGCGTTCCAAAAGTTAAGTAGGCTATAAAATCTGTAAGTTGATGTCCTGTGTCTAAATGTGATTCTTAACTTCTACTGTACCTATCAGATTAACTATCAAGTGAGCGTTTTGGGATGTTTCTACCTTGAAATTATCAGCATACTGTAAAGATGGTTTGTTATCGAATCCTTCCTTGAAAATGGGAGCTAACAGAGTGGGACAAACCCCTTGATTTTAAATGGGGGATTTAAAATCAAGGGATGAGGGGCGATACTTCATTTGAGTATCTTATCGAGTACTTTATGATCCTGAAATTTCGCTTAAAATATCCATCGATAACGAAATGACAGGTTAAATAGTGGAAGAGTACTTACTTTTGTGATAGTTCATTAAATGCTGGATATGGATACCATTCACATTGCTACATGACTTAAGACAGCCTCGTCCCTCGCTTCGTCTCTTTCATGCACCCTCTTTTTGTTTCCGACTGAACCAGTAGCATCAAAAAATTTGGCAGCCAGTTGCCAAGCAGCGTTTACATTTTTTCCAGGATGTCGTTCGTTGTACAAAACCACTCTTGTTTGCGCAGAAATTAGCGATTTTCCATATTTTCATTTTAAAGTTGGATAATCGAGGTGCTAAGTCTGCGTTGGACCATCCTGCATATTAATATACCTATTTGCCAACTCAGGAAACCACTTGAGAATCATCCATTCTTCGGTTTTACCATAGTACTCGGACAATACATATTGCACCGTTCTAAGTAGCTACATAAATGAATACACATTAACAGCCGATACGTGTTATTATCAGTATAATAAAATACAAACAGTATCGAGAAATGCCTGTTTGTGGCTAGATGATAATATATACAACAGAAAACTGCTATACCTGTGTAGAGACCACTCAGTCGTTTTCAAGATGTACGCAAGTGATCAGTTCTCATCCTTCAGAATAGGAAATTCATGGGTAAACAGACTTAATTCATATTTCGAGTGTTTTGTAACAATGAACTTGTGATAAGGTGTCATTCAACCTATCATAACCGATTTTTTGCCTTTTGTTGGACTTTTTTTTGTTCTCGTTAAATTCGCCAAGGTTGGAAGAATATACTGCCTTGTGTAAATTCAGAGAGTTCAAAGCAGATCGATTTCACAATTTGATAAGTTCAAAAGTTATAATTAATCAAAAAAGCCATGGTGTTTCGAGAGTGTGAAAAATGCAATATTCTACAGACCTCTATAAATCAAATTTTTCCTCACAGGGGTGGTATACAGACCTTAAATCTTGATTTTTTTTCAGATTGTCATGAGGAACCGTCAGAACCGCTTCAATTATGGACAGAGATGCAGACCTGTTTCTTTGGACGATTACAGCGTTGATAACGTTTCTGTTTTCAACAGTGTAAGGAGAAAAGCTGCTATTCGAGGATCCAAGACTTCTTATGGTAACCCAGCATTCGAAGATCCAGTAAGTTTGAACAATTATTAATTTAAATGTATCAGGTTACACTCGCTTCTCACCTTCTGAAACAATATATCTTGTGCGTCCTAGGATTAGAGCAAAATAATAGATAAGGCATTAGTATACATCATTGAGTATACATCATACTCACTGGCAGTATGTTGTCTGTAAATAGATGACTAAGAAATGTGATCACATTTCTTGATGTTTGAAAGCAATAACTTGCACACCTACTATCTTGAAGAGTTGATAGGTAATTTTAGTTTGTATCAGTATTCAGTGGTACATGAAACCGTTTTGCCTAATCAACATATGAGTAATTTAATCTACTCATTCCATTGAAGATATGATATGTTTTTAAAACAATTAAAAAAAAGTGTACTGAAAAAATTTCAGATGGTTTAAGTCGTTTTTCTTTGTTCTAGGTCTGCCTCAGTCATCCACTGAACTTCCCAGCCATTTCCAAATTCGCCAGCAACGAAGAAGACGTGCACGCTGAGTTTAAAGACATTCCTCAGATAGTCGCCAGGACATCAGAACTACCAGACGGATGCGAAACTAAGAACAGATACGCCAACGTCATACCTCTACCTGAAAGCAGGGTGTTTCTCAACAGTATAGAAGGATATCCTAATAGCGATTACATAAACGCTAATTTCGTTGCGGTGAGAAAAGATCCAAAACTAGTTTTACACTTGCATAGAACTATTTCCAATACTTCTTTTGTGTCCATCATTTATCACACTTCGAAAGTGATGGAAATTTGATAAATGAGACTGTAAGTTTTCCTTCACAGTTTCAGACTTCTATCATCTACACATCCACCATTTTTTTCTTTATGTATTGCTCATGAACTAGTTGGAAATGGATGGAAGATGGAGTGTGATAAACTTGCAATAACTCTCTTGGACATTCTCGTCCATAACAGTTGATTGAACCTCCTTTTAGCCACGTGGGTTCCCCTAATGTATCCCAAAAATTATTTCATCATATCATATGAGATAAGGATGAATAATAACAAGTCTTCTTCATTCTAGGGGCCTAAAAATACCAGAAAGTATTACATCGCCTGCCAAGCTCCGATGTCTAACACTGTTGACGATTTTTGGCGGATGATCTGGGAACAACAATGCAAAGTGATTCTGATGCTGACTCACTTGTTTGAAAACGGAATTGTGAGTTTGAGCCACTTACAATTTTTTTGGAGGATAACTTGATATTCTTTCGGTTTCAGGAAAAATGTTTCGATTATTTACCACCTTCAGAAGTGCTCGACT
This sequence comes from Coccinella septempunctata, assembly GCF_907165205.1. NCBI lineage: Eukaryota > Metazoa > Arthropoda > Insecta > Coleoptera > Coccinellidae > Coccinella > Coccinella septempunctata. Next base: position 24,766,449 of record NC_058196.1, read on the forward strand.
GTCATCGGCTGTTTGGTGACTACCAAGTCACTCTGAAGAAACGAGAGGTCAAGGAGAAATATATCATTTCTAGTATACAGTTGAAGGTATGTTTGGGCATTGAGTATTAAAGTTGTAGATTCATACTCAAAATGATTTGGGTGATTCACCCAAAAGTTCACAATTTAACAATGTCAAATGCATCTTTCAGTATGTAGGTATATTTTTCTAGCTCCCACAAACTTTTCTGCTTTGCGGTTGAAGATTCAACATCAATTGCATAATCAAAAATAATAATATCAAGGAAAAACCACCACCTAGCACCAACTGTTATGGCTACACTAACCATAGCGACATCTAGTGGCCTTAGTAGAAAGAAGGAAAATAATTGACTGCTTCACGAATTTTTTCATTAAATTTCAGACTGAATACGACGATATATGGAAAAATTCTTAGCCTACTATAGAACCAAACAAAATGTCAATGTCAAAATATTTTATTACTCAACATATTCTCATCTTGATTGGATACATTAATTACAGCGAACCTGCAACGTCTCTAGACCTTTCAAAAAAAATGTTTCTTTCTGCTTTGCAAACCAGATCTCCACAGCTTTCATTACCTCCTCGTTGGAAGAAAATTTACGACCTTTCAAACTTTTTTTCAGTTGAGGAAATAGATGATAGTCGGATGAAGCCAAATCTGGTGAAAGAGGGGGGTGTTCTAGTAATTCAAACCCTAAATCACGATATTTTTGCATGGCAACATTAGAATTGCGTGCAGGGGCGTTGTCCTGCAATAACAAAACACTTTTGGATAGCTTTCCGCGTCTTTTCTCTTCAATTTTTTTCCGTAGAGTGGTCTGTAATGTCGAATAATAATCTCCGGTTATTGTTCTACCCCTATCCAAAAAATCAATCATGAATACTTCATGGCAATCCCAAAAAACTGAAGCAAGAACTTTTTCAGCAGATTTTTTGACACGAAACTCCTTAGGTCTTGGAGGACCAGAGTGTCGCCATTTCATCGATTAAAGATTCGTCAAGACCGAACGGTCGATGAAATTCCGAGATTTATCACTATAGAAGAGTTGCTCTTTTAGAATATGCATTACATTTGAATCTGCGATGGTTTTTTTGGGAGATGCGCGTGTTGAAAGTTGACCTTCGAAAATTTCCAAAAAGATGGCCACTTCTGAAACCTAGACTAGTTTTTTATACTTGCCAACCTTTCTTTTCGAAAGAAGTTATTGAACACATTTTTATTTCTTTAGAACATGGTTTCTAACAGTTGGAGAGAGGTGACCCATTTCTGGTACATGGGCTGGCCAGAAAAAGGAGTTCCAACCGAAGCCAATTCCATAATAGCTTTTCTGATCGAAGCTAGGAGCTTCATGAAAACCGTAACAATCGACAAGGTGAGCCTTGACAAGCGGACGTGTAACAAAGTTGGTCAAAATCAAAACTTTTTCCAGAAACAAACTATCAGGAACGGTGACATGAACGGAACTGCTGATGTGAACCCTGTGGTAGTCCACTGCAGTCCTGGAACAGGAAGAACTGGTGCTGTTATAACTTGTGATATCGCTATAAGAGAATTCGAACAAACACGTCAAGTGGACATTCCGAAGATAGTTTATAAGATCAGGAGAGATAGGGCTGGCGCAGTGCAAACTAAGGAACAGTATGCGTTTATTTATAAGGTAAGGGTCCGATGGATCTATTGAATTGAAGAACCAATACTTTTGGTAGGAATAAAAACGCTTTAAATTCAATATTTCAACATTCGCCATTCAAATCAAAACTGTAAAAAACGAAAATGGAACATACTTTAATATCATAAAACTTCGTCCAATCAAAATTAACTGAATCCAAGGGCTTATTTGACAATTGGGAGTCTCATCAGAAGGGACCATTCCTTGCAGTTTTAGTTCGGACGTCCTGCTTATGGAAAAACCATCCGTAGGCTTACAAATTATGTACCTACTACTGAAATACTTGTACGTACTCGAGCGTTTCAGATTTTCACGCAGCTGGTTAATCTTGGTGTTGTAGACGTGTTGACCCATTAATCTGACACTAATCAGGGGGGGGGGTTTTCTTAATCTCACACTTTTAAGATGATGAAAATGCATTTTTTTTGGAATATCTACTTGCCTATACCTCTAATCGTTTTTGTATTCAGTATGAAAGTTGTAGATAATAAAATTCTATACAACTTCCGTCTGAAGCAATTTTGCCTACTCTTAATCGTTTTAGAGTTAGAGGGCGATAAGGGCGACTAGCAACTACACATACGAAAGTGCTAGGAGCTTAGCCACATATGCGAAAGGCCAAGGTCAATGTAGAAACCCAGTCTAATGTACATTAGTCGCCATATATCTCAAAAACGTTTGAACGTAGAAAAAATTGCTTGAGACAAAATTTGTAGGAAATGTTATGCTCTACAACTTTTATGATGAATACGAAAGAGATTTGAAGCCCAGGGGAGGAGATAATTCAAAAAAAACTGATTTTTGTGACCTTTATGGCTAAGTTTTATTGTTTGGAAATGCTGAAACTGTCAAATTATATTTTTCAGTTATTCTTGTATCATTAGCTTCAAAATAAAAAAAAAACGCCAACGCCCTCGAGAATGTACACGTGACGTTTTTTTTTGCAACTTTGGCGCCCTCCCACACTATTTCGTCACGCTTGAATTGTCAGATTAAGAAAATATATACTTTTCAACATGTAATTAACCACATATATCTTAATCTGACACGCTCAAGTATATGCAATGATCTTTTTTTGTAACTATTCTGACAGGCTGTCCTAGACAATTCCTCCTATATATAGGTTTAATTTTCCATAGAGGTACTCTACAGGGTAGAGTAAATCCCGAATTTTTCCCTCTTCGGCTCCCCAACTACTGCTTGATGGAAGTTCATTCTTCACTTACTGTAGTTTTATCAGTTTATTACAAAAATTTTATTGCTTGGACATCAACTTTATTTGTGAAATATAAATTTTGTGGAACAATAATAGGATAACGCAATTCAATTGGACCAATTGGATTTGGGTTCGTTCTCATTGATTCATAATTTTAAATGCTGAAATTTATCGACATCAGTCTAGAAATTACCGATTAGAACCTGCTCAGCATCCAACAAAACCCAACAAATTTATTGGTCACTTGACGTAGATATCGCTTCAACCAGAAATGATTTAAAATTCTTACTCCGAACCGAACCAATGTAGATATCTCTGAACATCGCAAATTGATTTTAATTGATCACGTGGTCTTTCTAGCCGAAGAAGACGATGTATTAATTAATTCTCTTTCTTATTTTCAGGTAATCGACTTGTATGCAACAAAACTAGCTGGTGGTAATCTGGAATCGATATAGGAACGATTTTGAGAGGACCACCCGTCATGGAATTTTTGTGATATTAGTATCTTTGGATGTTTCGACTGAGAAACTTAGGGAAAGAAAAAACTAAGATTTAATTTTATGACCAAAAAAAAGTATTATGGTTAATCTGCAATATTATATCCATCCTTGGAATTCCGTTCAATTAGGTAAAATAAGACTATTTTATACTTTTCTCATTTTATGTTACCCCATTTCAGTGACCTATCTACCTATAAAATTTGTATATAGTTGTAAAACTTTTTTATGTATATAAAGGTGTATTCTTGAAAAATTACTAGTTGTGTATTATGTTTTATCTCAAAGGTCTCATTTCATCGTTGTTTTTTTTTTATTCGGTGAATAAATTTATTTTAAATCAAACAATGAATAAATATTTTGAGTATCGTCTGAAGAAATTTCATTTCCTACCTAGACTGAACTGAATTGACTCATCCTCATCTAAATACACTTTTGTTGTTCTGAACAATGCCAAAAAAGGCATCGATGACGATGATAGTGACAATATCAAGAAAAAAATTGATCGAACATTAAGGAATTTGAGTTTAATACACAAATAAATAAAATAAAATTCCATTCTCTCCCAAGTTCACTGCCATGGCATCTTACCAAGTATTACAGATGGAAATGTTTGCCAACAGAAAGGTTAATGTACTACTGAATCTTCAATTACTCTCCCTGAAATTGTTCTGGAATATTTTCATGAGCTGTATTAACAGAATTTCAGCTATTGGCGCCTCAATAGTAACTTCCTGGTATTCCTCCAATATTTGTTATTTCGAGATCACTGATTCAGTATCCCTTCTGACAGGTAAATGAAAAACATTTCGGATTCAATGCGTAGAAAGTAGGCAATTAATGAAATCTTGGAATATCAGAAATTTGAGCTACCTGCAGAATTTCTCTCTGAGCAAAAGGATCTCTTCATTAAATATTTTGTTTCTGATCGAATCCTCGATTGAAATCGAGGATTACCTACTGGCGGAAACTTCTGAGCTGCTTGAAATATCTAGCACAGTTTCTTTCAGCTGCGCCACTAGAAGATTGAAAGTGATCAATAAAACGAAATCTATCAATATTTGAGCTATAAACATAATCATCAAATATCAATTTGAAGATGGCTGATTTGAGTGAAACTATAAAGATATATCCACAGGAAATGCGATTCAATATTTTATGCGATGCTTTATGGTAGGGTGGTGAAATAAAAATAATAGAACAGCATCTTGAGGCGAAAAACTAGGAAGCCAGCCTCATTTCAGTCTCAAAAAAATAGCATAAAATATGAATAGTTGCAATAAAAGTTAAGGGGTGGTTTCTGATAAATTTTTTTTGAGTCTTTTCTGCTTAGATACTACTCCCCAAAGGTGTTATCTGAAAAACAGTTTTCAATATTTTCCTTAGAAAATTGACAGGAACGTAACTGAGTAGACTCTATGGAAGCCGAAAGCAATAAAATGAAATTTTGTCGCGTTCCTCTATGATGTCTGCATCATATCCATCAAAATGGAAGGAGATTAATTTTTTTGCTCTAGATTATTTAAAAAAAAAGCATTGCCACAAACAGAGGCAACCAGTGGATATGGAAACCCATACTATTGTCTGGCCAGCAAGATTACCAGATCTCAATCGTTTGGATTTTTGCGTATGGGGATATGTTAAAAAGAATACGAGCATCTTCTTTGGTTCTAAAAGCCACCAACCGAACCGATCCCTCCATTTTTGCATGATGAAACACAAAACCTATAATAATTATTTAGTTGGAAAAGCCGCGTAACCTAAATGCTTCTAACGGAAAATTCTCCGATCGAATATAGGTAAACGAGGAGCAGGTTAAAAATTCAATCAGGATAATGTGATAGGTGCGGCTTCACTGTATCGAAATTCACAGTAAAGACTGAACCTGTTGCACCGTGTATCGATTACGTAAATCGAATGTGGATGCCCGCTTCCATATACCTACAAGATTCGATACTGGCTAAGGGGAATCACAACCAAGATCGTCCTCCCATGAATCATGGAATTTATGGTTGTATGCAGCGTTTGGGAAGTGATGAAGAGGATTAGATGTTATGCAGGATTACCAGAATTTGAATTAATTATGGTACCCATTTCTACCATGAAGCATAAAGTTCATTTGAATATTATTACAAATATTTTGGATGTCTATCAATCTCAGCACTATTCAGAAGTAGTAGTGGACAATTTTGGTCCACCTTAATGAAATTATACTTTTGAAACACGAATATATCCTTCTTCAAACTTGAGCTTCTCGAAAACGGTTGTTTTTTGGATGATATACAGGGTGGGTCATTGAATCGTACGAATATTTTAACAGTAGATTCCTGAGGTCCAAAGAAACACTTTTTTTCCATACCATTTTTTCCGATTCAGCCCTGATAAAAAGATATAGCCACTTTAAGTGAGCTATGCCACTCCTGGGGAAACAAAATTCTCTTCAGAATAAGTACCTAAATCTATGATACTACAATCTGTGGATCTTTCAAACAGAGTAGCATTCAGCCAAAGTACCCAATTTTTGAATAGTTGGGTTCTTTGGTATTTTTATGGTACGTACCTAATGGTCATAATGAGAAAACTGGAAGACGGGGATGATATCTTGTGTTCTTAAAAGATTTATCAAATAAATGAAGAATTGTATTTCGAAATTCATTTCATTCGATAAGACAGTTTGTGAGAAAGAACTGAAAATAACATTTTTTATGCTTTTTCGGAAAAAAATCGGAAAAAATGGTATAGGAAGAAAGTGTTTCTTTTGGCCTCAAGATTCTACTGCTAAAATTTTCTTTCGAGTCAAAGACTCATTCTGTAGATCAAATTTCACTACACCAAGCACCAATTGAAGTGGGACAGCGAAAATAATCACTAAGTTTGACTACATAACTTCATCACTACTAGTTTGGTTATTCTGTCTGAACTGTTCTGACTGTTGGTGTTTATTGTCCCACTTTATTGGCAACTTAGTTTATTTCCAGTAGCTGAGATTCCTTGTGGATAAATTTCACCGAAATATTCTGAACCAATGTGAAATGAACCTATGCAAAGTGAATTATTTTCTTTCGTTATTGGGTTATATTCTTCTGTTCGAATCCTCCCAGTCAAAAGCAAGATATGGCTAATATTCATTTAAGTACTGGAGGCATTTCTTACGACAAGGGTGATCCTCCACCAAGATCAGCAGAAGATTTTTGACGCAGAGATGATATTCCTCCCAGTGCAGTTGAAGGACAAGTTATGTACCTATGATTATTTATTTTTTTCTTCAGTCATCATCAAGTCGTCGAATAAGTTTTGATGAAAGCTTTATTATTCACTTTGTTTCCTCGTTTTCTGCTCTGTTTCTTTGTTTCAGATATTATTTCGAAATGAAAAGAGGATAAAGAAATTTTTATATCAATGGAAAAGAAGCCCTTCAGTATTAAAAGCTTATTCTGTGAAAAAATTTGTCATCACTACACTACTCACGGGGAGACAGGGTTTTTTTACTGAGGTTTTTCCCTAAGCTCTTGTATCATACTCCAAATTGTATATTACCCCGTTACACAAACCTTTGCTAAAACTCATACATATGCTATATTGTTTGATAACTAAAAATGTATTGCTGACATTCGAAAGAATATTGACTAATTGCTTCAAGGAATGGAATAATACAAAACAATTTTAACATCCCTACTGTCGCTTCCTGTCTTTCAGTTGCCTTGAATGAATCCACAAAAAATTCTGTAATTTCGAAGAAAAACTCCAAATATTAATCTACGTATTAAAAAGCGATTATACTAATCCTCCTGTATTCAGTTATTAACATCGCTTAAAATCTCATTTATGATGTCAACGATATAATCTTTGGATAAAGGAGGATCCACATTTTTGCGGATTAAATTCTTATATTTGTTCCACGTAAAGTTGTAATTGGTTTAAACTGGAAAATTTAGTATATAAGAGGAAAAATTATTCAGTATAATCGGAAAACATGAAGGTGCATTGAAAAGAGAATCATCCACAGAGAGTTGAATCCATGAATCATTGCCACAGAATTTTGCATGGGATTTTAACTATTAAAATGCTCCTGAATTGATCATCAATCAATCAGAGGCTCTCCGAAAGTTTGTCGCACGAATTCTTCGCAGAAAAACGATCGAAAATTAGAACAATTTTACAGCGGGAATGAGTAATAGATTTTCATGCTAATAAACCGCGCAATGTATTCACATGATAACTCATGGGAATATTAATTGGACTGCATCCAATAATTATTATGAATGAGATACGAACCGCTATGTTTTGGTTCTGAGTCGGAATCAATTGGCCAACTCCGAAAGCGGTTTCACGAGCAGTTTTGTTTTATTCTTGCCGGGATGAAGTCAGCGTCTTGATGGATTCCAGTAAGTGATGGAAATTGATGAATTCGAGAAACAAAACAAAACCGGAATTCGAAATATTCGAACCTTCGCATCGCAAAAGAAACAATATGTCGAAACATTAAAACTCCTTCAGCCTATTTACATACAACGTAATTTTCAATTTCAGAAAATAGAACAACCAATTTTCTGGTTGCTAAGAAAAAAATTAAACATTGCTTTTCACGTGCCGTCTATCTGCCCTACCTGTTCCAAGACAAAACTACTTGAAATAGTAGAGGGCAGTGGCTAGGGGTAGGCAGGGTAAACGATTGCCTAGGTTGCCAGGTTTTGAGGGGAAATTTTTGTCAGCTTTTTCAGCCAAAACATTCGCAGGTGTAGCAATTCGATGCACATACCGAATAAGTATGCAATTCAGTAAGGAACTGGAAGATTACAGGCAGATATCAAGGGTGCAGCATTCTACTTATGACTATTCCAGTAATCCCCTGAATTCTGCCCTTTCCTCAGGTAGAAAATCTGTTGAATACTTGTAAATTTAATATTATTTCCACTCTGAATCTTTGGCGCTAGTGTCCTGAACTCTATGCTGAATATATCCTCTTGTTGTTTTCATTTCAATTTTGGAAAATATCCGTTGAATTACTAATTCATGCTTCCAAAAATTCAAATCTGACAGTTTCAGCACGCCAAAACGATAAAAATTGGCCATAAAAGTCATAAAAATCATTTTTTTCGAATTATCTCCTCCCCTGGGCTCCAAATTGTTTTCGTATTCATCATGAAAGTTGTAGAGCATAAAATGTCCTACAAATTTCGTCCGAAGCAATTCTTTCTACGTTCAAACGTTCTTGAGATATATGGCAATGAATGTACATTAGACTGGGTTTCTACATTGACCTTGGCCTTTCGAATGTGTTGCTGAACTCTTCGCCCTTATCGCCCTCTAACTCGAAAACGGTTGAGAGTAGGCAAAATTGCTTCAGACAAAAGTTGTATAGAATTTTATTGTCTACGACTTTCATAATTAATACAGAAACGATTAGAGGTACAGGAAGGGAGATATTTTTTAAAAATGCCTTTTTATCATCTTCAAACTGTCAGATTAAGAAAACCCCCCCTGATTAGTGTCAGATTGATGGGTCAACACATCTGCAACACCGAGATTAACCATCTGTATGAAAATCTGACTCGCTCGAGTATATAAAAGTAACAATTTTTTCTTGCATTTTCAAAGGATCGCTCTGACCTTCCGTCACATCCGAATTGTCAGTCCTTTGGGTCCAATTAACATATCCTTCAAAAATCTAACACGCTCGAAAAAATTTTTTTTTACCATTTCCAACTCTTCCGTACGGCCAGCCCCACAAAGCAAACTGTCAGATTAACATGAATTTATTATCAGAGACACATAAGGGCATATACAGTATCTTAATCTGACACGCTGGAGTGTGTACACCTAACGATTTTTTTTTACATCTTCGAGAAGCTACAGACGCTTTCCCCACCACTACAAGTGCATAGTTCATAGAACCTTTTTTGCTTTCTACCATCTAATCTTCAAAATCCACTAGGTCTCCACGACGCTCGAGTAAATCCCGATTTAGCATCATCGGCTCCCCAACTATAACTTTATCGGCTTGGCGTTGGGACCACAGAAAGAGTGGAAGTGTTTTGGAGGTCTGGGCTTTTTTTAAATGTCCCTATGTACTTCATTTTCTCTGCCTGAAGAAAGCTGTCATGCTGTCGCATCCACTCAAGGCGTGAAGAATTAATATTTGCCTTTTTGTGCTTTTGACAACTTGTTTTGCTTCCTTGTTTATTTTTTCTTGCTTTTTTTTTCGTTTTTCATCCATTTTGAACTAGAATCAACCATAGAATTGCCAAAGGTGAAAAAATGTTTATTCTTCGATGAAAACAGATGAAGGAAAGCCAATTTTCCTTCTTACTGAGTGGGAAAATTACCAAATTTTGGCGACCGAATGTGGCTGAATCGCTTGTATGATTCGAACGATTTTGTTGTCTTCTGAAAGGCTGTTTCCTCTTCTACAAAAAAAGTAAGAACAAATTTTTTGTCCGATGCACTCTTCACAGTGGAAATTGCAGAAAAACAAAAAAAGTGCGAAAATTCCGAGGATTTTTCCTCCTCAAAAGTTAAGCCCTTGCAGAAAATTGTCGCAAACTTCACTTTTAAAATATTTTAGATGCCCTTGAAACCGTTTGCACCTTTATAGTTATTTGTAGGAAGCACGGGTCTTTTTCGACCTAGTTTATGATAAATAAGTGACAAAAACAGCAAGATCTCAAAAACAATTCACAACCATTTAGGTTAGGTTACTAAAAATACGAGAATTCAATATGTTATTGAAAATTTCGAGAATCGCAACTCATTCCCTCAGTTATCTCCCATAGGAATCCTAATCGGAGCACATCTGATTATCTCGACAACCGAAACAATGCGCCGCAGATAAAATCTTCGAAATCAGATCAGCCAGATCTTTCTGGCCGAGCCGCAAGACGCCGGACAATTAACGCGAAAACTGAAAAACCAGTTACCACCCGCGATTTTCAGCGCGCCCACGATCTCCCCCAACGTAAACAAACCTCACCATTTTCCCCACATCTCCGTCTTATCAACCCGTCCTACTTAAGGAAAGCGACCCGCTGGACGCGCCTCAGTTACTCTGGCTAACCGGAAGGGATCCCTACCATCGGCGAGATTGTAACTCGTGCTGATCGTTCCTGCGACATGACCGAACCGGGTTCGAGGCCCAACGGCGGCGTGGACAACGCGGCTTTCGAGCTACGCGAAAAGTGCGTGGTGATAAACGAGACGGGTGATAGGGTGCCGGAACTCGCGAAAAATGCGAATTTTAACGGGTTTATCGTTGACCAGTACGTGCCCCGCAGGAAGAAGTCGCTGGTGCAGTTGACTAGGGAGGCTCTGCCGCGGTTGGAGAACTACAGGAATTCGAGGAGGGCCATCAAGAGGCCCTCGCTTGGAGAACTTCATGGTGGCGATGACTGGATTAAGACTGGGAGTGAAAAGGTATGTTGGAGGGTTGATTTTTTTCTAATTTTCAGATCCTGAACCGTTTTAATTTTTTTTTCAACTAGAAAAATAAAAATTTGTGGTAAAAACGATAACTAAAAGTGAGAAAAATTAATTCGAAAATAGTATTTTTTGAGTAACCTGGAAATTAATTAATCCATAAAGTATTATTCAATTAGGTCATGCATTTTTGAGAAGGGAATAAATCTCGATTTCAACACAAAAATCGAATTTTCAAGAGCCCAAAAATTTTTCAATGGAAGAAAAAGAAGAAACTCAAAAGAAGCGGCGAAGTCAAACTCATTGCAAAGAACAAAAAAATTAAATTTCTTTTCGTTTGTTTCAATTTTTGTGTCTTTTTTTTGTATTTTTAATAAAATTGGCTAGGATGTAATTCTTAAAAATCTACTAGTCAACCCCATATAATATTATTTGTGATATCTTTGTAAAAAAATATTTTTTTGCAATTATGTTATTTTATTTATGAATTTCTTGAGTTTATAGGCTCTGCCTCAACAGCGTATCCTAGTATAATAATAATAATAATGTTCAATTACAAATTTTAATACTGATATGATCTTAGTCCAGAGTTTATCCAAAATCCTTTTCCAAAATAGGCATTAATTAACTGATAGTTATTTGATCCCCTTAGGTGGTAAGCAAAAATTGGAGATATTTCAAATTTGAAGAAGATTGATAACATTATTTCACAAATTATTGTAAAATTGTACATATTTATCAAATACCTAATTCTCATTGAATTTTCTTTAATATAGATTAAATTTGTTGATTATATCACCTGAATTAATGAATAATACGAACAAATAAGCAAATCGCAGATAGGCAATTTTCGAAAAACTAATAATTTGAAACAGCTTTTGTAATTGAATCAATTTCATTATTAAAAATTAAAAGACTGTTGTGGTGAATAAGTATAGTTAAATTCGAACAAATTGAAGTGTTTCTCAATTATACTTCAAAAATAGTTTCATTCATCCATATAACTTTCCTTTTTCGTGAACCCAACCCAAAAAAGGGCATCAATGTCCTAAAGTTTCCTATACTTCAACAGCTTTTCACTGAATCAGATTAACTCTTTTTTACTTCTCGCTAGTCAATAAAAGCATCCAGAATTATCTTAATAAAATTTTATGGAATATATTGTAATAGTATGATCACAGCAACTAGAAATAAACGTCTAGAAGAAAATTTTAAAGAATAGATTAATTATCTGATGTTATTCGCGAAATCCACGTATTTCGAATTTTCTAATAATTAAAATTATAAACCAATATAAACAGTTACTCAAAATTTGAGAAAAACTAGAGAAATGAAAACAACCGTCTCGTGCAACATATGAATAATTGAACGATAACAGTAGAATATCCGTTGTGTGTAATACTTTTGAATCGATAATGTTGGGTTTGAAATGAACATTTTGTAGTTCTTAAAATTTTAAATAATTGAAAAACTACCCTTAAATTAACTGATGCGTTTTTCCGAATTTGCATTCCAATTATCATTATAATGGTAAGCTTTCCGTTTAACTTTGTTTAATAATATAAAATACTCATCTGTTTCACCATTTGGGTAGTGAAATTAATTAAATTAAATGATTATAAATGACCAGAGATTTCGACCGATGAACAGAAGAAAAATGTTCATTTATGCAATGATTTCATTAGAATAGTAAAGACATTCACCCTGAAAAAATTCTAAATCTGAAAACAATCATCCCCTCCAGTTGTTGAATAAAGAAAATTCTCTCATAGGATAGTAAATTATGTAAAAAGACATATACAAAAACGAAGAAATAAAAAAAGATGTCAATACTTATAGTGGAACCGAAGAAAAAATATTGAGTTTCAAACTTTCTGGTATGTTTTAAAATAAAAATTCTGACTCTCGTTTAATTTAACTATTACCTACTCATTTTGCGTTGTTTTCAGTATCTAGACTAATAGTAGACTATAGCAAAATCCATAGCTATACGTAGATATAGATGATGAATATTCATCAAAATAAATTCAGAAAAAATCGTAAATACCCAATTACTTCTATTTAATTATAGTTGGATACAACAGGAAGTTCGCTCCTCTGAAAATGACGGACCTACATGTAACAATTGCAGTTTTTATTCTCAAAGAATCAATTTACACCATCCATTATTTCAAAACTGACGCTTTGAAATTATCGATACCTACTCTTGGCCCATAATTTTTTAATATCTATATAATATAATATCTTTTACCCACTCACACGTGGGATTGACACCAGAAAGCTAATTTTATTCACCTGCCTCACAACAGATGCACTATAGTGATCAATTAGAGAATAGGTTGGTAAAATCCGGAAAAATCTGGCATATTCGCGGAAGTCAGCATCGCATTTCCATAAAATATAGATGAATAATATATCGGATCACCTTTGTGGGTCAGTGCCACCAATTTGTGTGCTAGCAGTTTTCTGTATTTTCAGTATTAGTGATAATTATGTCAATGAGCTCTCGCTCTAACCACTTTGAGTATGCGATAATCGATTATTAAATGTAATTGGTTCTTGAATGATTTCGAGATGTATTGTTCAGCCTATACATATATTTTCGTGCTGTCCCTGAAAGTGAGAATGGGGTTATTGTCTGATGATATAAAAATTATCTGCTCCTAAAATCTGTCATGTTTTCCAAATTGGCCATGTTTCATGTGAAAATTGAGAGCCCTAAATGTGCTTCTGCTGATAATCATCTAGATTATTAATTACATTTCAACGAAGCTTTAGAATCACGGAAAATTTTAAACTGGACCATCGTCATATTATAAATTACATTGAAAAAATTTCTAATCCTTTTTTCTCAAATTAGTTATTTTTTGCTCTAAGAGCTTTGTCAAGACCTATACAATTCAAAACACAATTGGAAGAAACATGGCTCAATTATCTTCTTCGAGATTTTCGTAATTTTTTCACGGAAATATATTTTCAAGAATTTTTTACCACCCCTAAGAATTTCTGGCCTATTCTCTGATTAACATATTCGTATCGTACAAACCAAATCAGTTTTTTTTTCTCTTCCGCAGGACTCCAACAGAAATTCAGAAACAATAGAAAAACAAAACCAACCCTCTCACGAAGGTATCAAGCTAGGATGGATACAGGGAGTACTTATACCATGTCTTCTCAACATTTGGGGTGTAATGTTGTTTTTGAGGGTGTCATGGGTAGTTGCCGAAGCAGGAATAGGTAAGAATACAAATCCCAGTTTAGTGGGGATTGTGAAAGAATGTTTCCCACGAGAATAAATGTTTTTGTAAAAATTACAGAAACACATAAGTTTCGATTTTATATGTTCAAAAGAAGATTCGAAAATATGATTAGTTTTAAAGAGGTTGAATTGAAAGAATAACAATTTTTTTGCGATAATTTACAGTATTCTCTAACAACATTAATACATACAACTAACATAAAAGTCAGTATTTATTTTTTACCGAATCACGTTCAAATATTTTTTTTTATAGCGAAGGATGAATTTCATCTCACAAAGGTTGAACTTGGGATATATTTCCTCATTTTTTTTAAATACCTGACAACAGGTGTTGCTCAAGTTGAAAGTTCTACTACATTTTTAAAGCCCCTCTTTTGAATAGCATTTCGAATTCTTGTCTGAAATAACAATGAATTCGAAATGGACGAGCTTACCTGCTTTTGTAATCCCTTAATCTTTCTGGATCGATGCAGTTTATCATTGTGGTATTTTCTCACGTTGTATACATAGAATAAGGTTGAATTCTGAGGAGATTTCATCCTAAGACTTCGATAACATAAGGAAGATGAAAGCATTGAAACGTCGAATTTTTTCAACAAGGACATGGATGATTTATTTCCTTAATGCCTTCATATTCAACCCAGGTTAAATTTTTTTTGAGATTTTTAGTACTCAGACATTTTATTATGTGTTTGTTGTTACATCTTCTGAAATCTTTATCCCCTATGAAATTTACAGAAGTTTAATGCATGGCTTCAAAAAGTTTTTTGTCCAACAATAAATGTATTTTTTTATTTTCTATGCATACATATTCTTGATGATACTTAATTGGGTATATAATTCCCTGAGAATATGATTTCGTATCACTTCAAGTGGTTTCGATTAAATACCTCGAGAGGTTAGACCTAGATATGATTTTTGTCAAATGAACACGACGCAACCTATTACATGAAAGAAGACCGCTGGCTATCCTTCAAAATAACTGTTTCTTAACGGTGCAGGTCTTATCTTAGATTTCTGTGATTTCGTCACCGTATATTGTAATAACTAGAATTCATTTTTGAATGAACCATAAAGCTACTGACGATTAATTATGACCCAAATTCCTAAAACGTTTCAAAAATCTTTTTATTTTATTTTCAGGTGGATCACTTATAATAATTGGCATTTCAGCGTTAGTATGCGTTGTGACAACGTTGTCATTATCAGCGATAAGCACAAACGGCGAGGTCAAAGGAGGTAAGTATCTACCATTGACCTCCTAGGATAGAAAACTGGATATAAGTGGAACTGTTGAATATATTTCAGCATATCGATTCGTAAGATTCGAATAACCTTAAAATATTCAACTTTTAGAGAATATCTTTCGTATATAAGATTCATTGAACAGCGGTCCGGGTCAATCCGCAAGTACCGCGGTTGCGGTCAACCGCAAGCAACCGCACCTTGCGATCAACTAATCATGTAATATATGGTGGTTGATTTGTTTTGCTCCTACAGTAATACTGAATAATAAACACATACACGTGTATTATACGTTCAAATGTGATATGGGACGTTGAAAAGAGGTTTTTCATTTAATATGGGAACGTGTTTTTTTGAAATCTAAATTCAACCGCACGTTGATTTTACCTATAATCAACGTACACTCAATAAGGAGTAAGAAACATTAGATCAATGTTGAATAAAAAACTATTCAAACACCCTTCACTTTAGCCACTATTTAAGAAAGCGTCAATCTAATCACAATAAGAAATGTGCCCTTATACTGCTTTTACAACTTATATTCAATAAGGAGTAAAAAACGTTAAATCTAGGTTGAACTCAAAACTATTCAACAACCAGTGACTTTGCCTTCCAATATTAAACATGTCCTTATCGTTCTCCTCAGCGTTTGAACAATAGGATGTAAGAAACGTTAGATTTCGTGTTTACCCACCACTAATGTTAATATTATTGAATTCCCAATAGATAGAGTTGTAGCGTTTATAATTCGCCTATCAAATATGTAATTTCGGGGCAAATTTGCTTGGTTATTTCCCCGTTGAATTTTCGTTACAATAAAGAGGGTAGTAGCTGCGTGTAACAAACCTAGAATCAACGTGAGGTGGAAACACTACTATGAAACTAGAATGTAACGTATTTTCAGCCTTCGTGCTTTTATAACGTATATTTAATAAGGAATAAAAAACGTTAAATCAACGTTAAATGAACGTTTAATGCAAAACTATCCAACAACCAGTGACTTTGGCCACCAATATTAAACGTGTCCTTATCGTTCTCCTCAACGTTTAACAATAGGATTTAGGAAACGTTATATACACGTTGAATGTCGTATTTATCCACCACTAATCATAACATTATTGAATTTCCAATAGATAGAGTTGAAGCGTGTATAATTCGCCTATCAAAAATGTAATTTTGGTACAAAATTGCTTGGTTATTTTTTTGTAGAATTTTCGTTACAAAGAGGGTAGAAGCTACGTATAACAAACCTAGAATCAACGTGTAGTGGTAACGTTGCTATGAAACTAGAATAGAACTTATTTTCTAACAAGGTTTAACCGTTTATTCAACAATAAATGTTTATTAGCACTGCTTAAAAAATACGTTTCTCTCACGTATCTATTTTTATTGGGTAGTTAGTGTGTTCGAGTACATTTTTTCATATTTTTCAGGTGGAATATACTACATCATATCAAGATCCCTAGGACCCGAGTTCGGAGCGTCCGTAGGCATCGTCTTCGCCTTCGCTAACGCCGTTTCGGCCTCCATAAACACCATCGGTTTCTGCAATTCGCTGAGCGAGCTGCTGAAACTCTACGACTTCACCCTTATAGATGGAGGCGTGAACGACACGAGGGTGGTGGGCATAGTCGCCATCGTGGTCATGATTTTGATCTGCGCTATCGGAATGGAATGGGAATCGAAGGCCCAGAATTTTCTTATTGCCATCATATTAGCGGCCATGGCGGACTTCATGGTAGGAACTGTGATCGGACCTACCACCGATGAGAAGAGGGCGCAAGGATTCGTTGGTTTCAATTGTGAGTTTATGGATTATTTCGTGTTTTTCAAGATTCGGTCCTTACGATTTTTTAACTAAACTCATCGGAAACTTTTCGAAGGTCAATTTTCGACAACCGTATATCTCAGAAAAACCACCAAAATCAGTTGCCAGTGCAAGACATTAATAACTGCCAAAGCCATTTAAAAGAACTGTTCCATTTTCTGCATCACTAAAATTCTTTTAATTAATTGAAATCATTAAACCATAAATTGAAATTGGGACAGCTGACTTATCCGCTCATATTATTCTAGAAATATATTGATTTTCTTATACCGGCGGTTTTCATCAGATGCTTGACTGTTTCCAATTAAGGGTTGCGACAAATTGATTTAATTAAAAAAATTCCCTTCCGGCGACTGAGGAGGTGTACGTATTGATTTTTTTTCAGCAGGGTTACGTAAACATTATGTGCAAGATTCCATCGTATGAAGAGCAGAGGAAAATTGATTCAAGTGGGTAGAAAATTGAGGAACCAAATGATAAAGTTGCTGATAAATCTCAGAACAAAATAAAGAATCAGATATCTATTTGATAATTAAACATTAGAAAAAATTAATGAAAACGTAATGGAAAATATGGCCTACAAAATTTTCAAGTGTAATTCAGCAAATGATCAACTGATATTTAGAAAACATCACTTGCAATTCAGATTCGTCAATTCGATTCCAAAAATAGTTATTTGAAATTCACATTCATTTCAAAAAGCGACAATTTCATTTTCAGAAATTACCAATACAGAAAAAAATCAATTGTAATTCAAAAACTGTTATTTTCTTGGAAAAATCTCAACTAGAACGGAAAATTTCAAGTGCAACAAGTATGTTGTAATGGCTGCCTATGTGATAAGCATGCGAATAATATTTTTATGTTCTGAATGACAAATGGCGATTTCTGAAGTAGGAAGATTATGATGAATCTGTTTTAGGAATGACGGTTTTTGAAAAAAAGTTACTAAACTGAATTTCAAATAACCTTTTTTGAATTTAAATTGACTAAATTTCAGTTGATCATTTTAGAATTAGACCAGGAAAAAGTGTAGTTGTATGATTTTTAATCAAATTATAGATTAATGGATAGAAAAATCATGATGATTATCCCTTATTTTTTCGGTAAAAAAAATTGTCTGTATAGTTTATTTCCTTTTATAATATTCTAAACTGAAATTCACGTTTCCTGCAGTTGATTTTTCATACTCCAATTTTTTTCTTTCAGTAACTGTATTTCAAGAGAATTGGGATGCAAAATACAGACCGCACGAAGGCATACCTTATGACTTTTTTCAAGTTTTTGCGGTATTTTTTCCATCAGTAACTGGAATACAAGCAGGAGCCAATATTTCTGGAGATCTGAAAGTAAGTTCAAGTTGATATTTATTCAAGAGTGAAAATAATTTTATTATATCGATAATATTTCTGCCTTATAGACTCTGGTATACTTGTATTTTCAGTTTTTTTCTTATTTCTGGAATGAAAAACTGCATAGCGTATATACGTATTTTTCCAATTAATTTTTCGGAATCTATATATGGCTCAAAAAATAAACTGTAAAATAGACAATCAATTATCTGGTCTATTTTGTAGATAACATTTTATTTAGGTAATAGGTACTGAAAACTGAATTTCCGGAAATTTTCAAGTATGTCTATTATTATTTTTGATATTGACACAATGAATCTGCTCAATTATTACTAAATGATATTATTTTAGTAATATTTTTTTAAATTTGAATTTTAAATATATCAACAGATCATATGATCCTCGGAAAATACAAAACAATGTCTAGAAAATAAGAGATCATAAATAAACCCTATTGGAGTGTGCTTTAGTTTGTCCATGCTCAATTAAAAGGTTTCATTACAGGAAATCACAACCTCCTATTTATTTATGTAATCGGTATGCAATTTCGCCATCTTCGTGTTCTATAGAAACTTATTATTTAAATATAGAAAAATCACATCTGGGTTATTCCCGAACGACAGGTTGTTCCCAGAAAATCTCCATTCAATTCTTCAAACAAGAAAATTTTCCACCTTGGGTCCATTGAAAATCACACCAGAACCAAAAGTCACGCTAGTTTCTATGCGCACACGAAGGTACTGCTACAAAAGATTACCAAACCATTGGTATATTTACGACCACATACGAACGTAAAGTAGAATCAACGGCTTACTTGACCATAAACCGGCCCTGACTATCCGGAATGATCCGGATGAAAGTGGTGAAAAGCGAGAGATACCAGAGGCTACTTGATTAATATGACCGGAGTTCAGGGAAAAATTTAGCCGCGAAAATTGATCCAGCTTCATATTTTTTTCCAAACGACCGGTTTAGGTATAGGGGTAAATCAGAATTCTTCACTTCTCTTAGATCGATGAATTTCTTATGATAGCTTCGAGGAAGGCGGAGGTTCTTCCTGTCTTTTCCCAACAATCCCAACATTTAACAGACGAAATCGAATATGAAAATGAGAATGAACATTTCAAACAAATAATAATGGGTTTCAGCAGGAAATCCTCGGACTCAAATTCGAAGATTAGTTCAAGACCCATACCATAATTCAAATGCTAATTCAATTATTCATCAAGTTCCGAATAACTTTTGTTATTATGATTCGTTCATGCGTACAGAGAGTGATGAGTTTGTAAGTCGTAACTTCCATTTGGGAATTTTCCAAACAAAACGCCAAACCTGAAATGAAATAATAGGGAAAACAACTGCGGAATCATGAACTCTCAGACAACTTTTCTTCGAGGAATTCTCAGAATTAAATATGAACAGATTTTCATTCAGGAGTAGTCCATTTTTTTCGAGTATTCATGTTTCGAACTAATTAATGAGGTTTATCCCCAACAAATAAAAATATAACGAAATTGTTGAACGAAAATCTGATTAATTTTAATCAGTTTGTTCCAATTTAAGATAACTCTCCAATTGATCTCCAATACATTTGAGTCAAGTTTTAATTACTTTATAATCGATTTAAAATTATTTTAAAATATATTTTCAGCTCATTTCTAAATTTTGAGTTCATAATGATTTCTTAATTACTTATAAATTGATTCAATATTAATTTATAATAGATTTAAATTAATGGATACTTGATTTTCAATCAATTTTTAATGATTTTAAAATATTAATTTTCATTCCATATTTTAATTCAATTTTTAATGATTTTAAATTATTAATTTTCATTTGATATTTTTATTCAATTTTTAATTGATTGAATATAATTTTAGTAGCCTCAATTTGCAGCGACATTTCGTATGATGGTCATTTTTATTAAAGGATTTTTCTTCTCCAGGATCCCGCCTCAGCGATCCCTAAAGGAACATTTCTTGCACTTGTGATATCGATGATATCATACGCTGCTTTTGTTCTTTTTGCTGGGGGAGCAGCTCTAAGGGACGCGAGTGGTAATGTGACCGACTTGGTGAGTGGAAACCTCACTGGTTGCGTGGCTGACGATTCCTGTAAATATGGACTATTCAACAGTTATCAGGTGAGTAGAACGATTCTTAAAAAAATGGCTAGCGAAAATCTTATCAACTCACATCTATGTAGGGTAGTGATAGACAGGTTTCATTCTTATTTGAGGTCGTCACTCGTCAGTACCACATAACTCAACCAAGGATGCTGACCGAATAAAACAGAAGATCTGAAAAAACCAAGTTTTTCGTTTTTTTTTAACTGTTCTCCGAAGTTTCCATCAACTCCCCGTATATCCCATATATGTAACTCTGAAGCAATAAGAAAATGAATATAGAATTTGATGGAAAAGTTTTCACTTTCATATGCAAGATGGCGATCTACTTTATCAGTTTAATCCTGTCATTTATTCACACGTTCTGGATTGCTTGATGTTAAAAGACTGTATTTTTCCCTTTCAAAAGAATATATTACCAGTGGTTTTGATTTTCAGGCCCAAATCTTGACCATAACACCCGAGAATAGCACACATAGAATAAACAATATTCTATTTACCGCGAAGTATCGTATCATTTCATTTCGGCACATAAATATTTTACCATGGATGATTTGGAGAGAAATCGAATTTGAATATTATGATGCGTGACTTTATGAAAATAAACGGATAGCAAATGCATCGCGATCGAGGCACTTATAGCTCAAAAGTTGCGGATATGTGGATGCGAAGGTATCTTTTGTGTCAATATGTTTTTACCTTGTCACTGAGGTCATCTGTTGTTGACGTTTTGGATCTTTGTGGGTCAGGAGTATGGATTTATCAGGTGTTAATACTCTCATAAAGGAGCAGAGCCGTACTGAGTATATAATTCGTGATCGAATAAATTTTTCAATTCCAAGGATGATTTTCCTTTCAATAATTTACATCTCACTCAGGTTCTAAGATATTTGAAATTTAATAACATTTTTCGTTCAGCTACAGTTTGGAAATGAATTTTAGTATTGATACTTCTCGTAGTAGTAAAGTCCCTATGTACTCAGTTCCTATGTAATGAGTTAGTAGTGAAGTAGTATTCAGGAAATTGCACCGAGCATATCTTTCATATGGACGTCTGTATACAAGGGAACGTCGATCACAATGGTAGAGGCATAATCTAGACTCATCAGTGAAGAGAACTCTTTCCCAATCGGCCTCTTCCCAATGGATATGCTCTCTCGCAAAATCCAAACGCGCCCTTCGATGGGCTGGGGTAAGAGCTGGGCCTCTTGCCGCGACACGAGGCCTTAAATCTTATTCTCTGAGGCGATTTCTTATTGTCTGAGTGCTAATTTGCACCTCATGAGTTTGCTCAAGCTGAATTTGAAGGAGGCGAGCGGTTGCAAACCGTTGTCTCAACGAAGAAACTCTCAAGTAACGTTCTTGAATCGCAGTTGTTACCCATGGTCTACCTTGTCCTGGTCTTCGGACATTCATACCTGTCTCCCTGAATCGCTGCAACATTCTGGACACACTTGTATGGGGAACTCTAAACCTTTCTGCAATTCTTGTGTATGTCCACCCTTCTTCTCGCAAAACTACCGCTGGGGCACATTCCTCTTGGGTAAAATTGCGTGTTTCGCGTTGCATAGCGATCGAGTGTAGAAAATCAAACGAAAGAAAAACTATTGATCACTAGAATTGATCGAGAACAACTGATTTTAGAATGGAGCCAATACATTCAAAATCTGATAATATCATCTTTTTTTATTCCTGCTGGGAAAAAACATCTGTATTGAAGAAAACCGTTGAAAGTGGATAACATATGCATGCATAATTCTGATAAAAATAATTATCATTGAGAACACCTTCAGTTGTAGAATAAATTTGAGATTTCCATAATGTGCGTTCAATTTTTTTGCGCAGTGTAGTTATATCGTACAAGATTTGTCGCCCCGCATTCGCCATTTTGCAACTAGTTTTGTTTGCTTTACATAACTTCTTTCTTAATACTTGATTAACTCGATTTTCATCATGCTTTATTAGTAATAAATCTCATCTATGAATGAAGCTACCTGGAACTTAATATCAATGGATGGAGACCACTTTTCAGAGTTCTTCCCTGTTTACGTTCTGTTTACGTGTCGTAGAAGTTTACAGAGCAGAAGTGACACACCCCGTCTATGTTGCCAATTATTTTTGATGGAGGAAAATACATCGCAGGTTTTGCATAGAGTTTATCGATTCAATATTTTGCGTAGTAGCACGTGGCGCTTGGGAAAAGATGCTTGAATAGAATATTCATCAGAAAAAATCATCTATATAAATATCGTAATTTGGGAAAGAGGAAGGGAAATGAATTTTTCAGAAATTACCTTTCAGGGTGCAGCTAAAGATTGCTTCATTACTTCATATCGTTTTGAAACGGCTTATTAGCATACGACCTGTGAAATTTAACCAGGATTGGCTATTTGTTTTTTAATGTTTGATTTTCCAAAGTATTTTTCGTCCGAAGACACTTTTTGTCCTCACACTCTTTTCGTCCGCTGTCGTCACTATGATACTGTGCTTCTTTTCAGATGATGACCATCATGTCTTCTTGGGACCTCCTGATTTACGCTGGTTGTTTTGCCGCAACACTAAGTACAGCCCTTACCAATCTCCTCTCTGTACCTCGTCTTATACAAGCCTTGGGCATCGACAGAATATATCCAGGGCTTATTTTCTTTTCCAAAGGCTACGGAAAATCTGGAGAGCCTTATCGAGGCTACATACTCACCTTCATAGTATCTGGTGCTTTTCTTTTGATAGGTAAGTACCGTATTATATTTAATCTATTTTGAGGTACCTTTTGAGTCCTAGTTGGAAGGTGAATATTGATGAGTAGTTTCAAAATTAGTCTTAATAACTCTAGATCAACTCACCATAAGTTCTTTCGTTGAATGGAAGCCTTGCAAGCATCGTTCTTGTCTAGAGCATCGACTAGCCGCTGTATTTGACACCACATTACCCTCTGGCAACTGCCCCGGCAGTTTATTTTTCCTGTTGAATATTTGCCATGTTATGTATTTTATATTTTATGCGAATTTCCAGCTGAAATCAACGCTATTGCTCCTCTTATATCCAACTTCTACTTGGCCTCTTACGCCTTGATCAACTTCTGCACCTTCCATGCTGCCTTCGTCAAACCTCTAGGTTGGCGACCAACATTCAAGGTAAATACTTAGCTGAAACACCCATCTTAAGATACTTCATGAATCGCTAGAACTTTTTTTTGTATTTAACTGTAGGCTTCTAATTTCAGTACTACAACATGTGGTTGAGTCTGGCTGGATTCTTCACATGCGTTGTCATCATGTTCATGATCAACTGGCAGTCGTCACTTGTGACCTTCATAGTAATCTTGAGCCTTTATCTTGTTGTGGTCTATAGGAAACCAGGTAAAAAATATCATTATATCTTTTCGGATGAATATGTCTGATCATGATTCATGTAAAGGTAGACTAGATGAACTGATTTTTTTCAGATGTAAACTGGGGATCTTCCACACAGGCTCAAACTTACAAGACAGCTCTAGGTATGGCCCTTAGGCTCAACAGCGTCGGAGAGCATGTCAAGAACTACAAACCCCAAATACTAGTTCTGTCAGGATCTCCTAAAGCAAGACCACCGTTGGTTGATTTCGCTAATTTGATAACCAGAAGTAACTCTCTTCTCATTCTTGGGGATATACAAGAGGTAAATTTGGTATATACTCAATGCTTCTCTCGACTAATAATGTTCTTCCAGAAACGTCTTCCTCATAGGAAGAGAGCTTCGCGAATGAATTCGGTGTATGCGTGGTTGAGGACTAACAAGATCAAGGGTTTCTATACCATTGTTGACAACATGAAATTCGAGGATGGTTCGAAAGCTTTGCTGCAATCTACAGGTATTGGGAAGTTGAGCCCGAATGTTTTGATGTTGGGATACAAGAATAACTGGATGACATGCAACCGGGACGAGTTACTAGCATACTTCAATGTTTTGCAGTGAGTATTACTGTTTTAATTTCAGTGTATTGAAACTGGGAAGCTAGATAAACTGGCACATTTACGCCGCCAGTAGATTAGTCTTCTATCGACCCAGTTTTTATGTTTGTATTGTATTTCTAATTCTGTATTTTAATATTTTGTTATTATGTTTTAATCAAGGCGATACAATTTTTTCCAGTGCCGCCTTTGACTATCGTCTCTCGGTGACCATCCTGAGGGTGAAAGATGGCCTGGACTATTCCAGCCTGACAGAAGATGATGAACCAGCAGGTAACGCAAATGGATCGACGGACCAAACCATTCCTCATCCTCCATCTAGCACGGATCTTAGAATTTTCACCTCCAGTAACATGATGCATGCTGATTCTAACCTATGTTTAGCCGACTTAGGTGGATCTGGCCCTAAAAAAAATTCACCGTCGTCTGCAACTGTCACCTTGTGTAAGGAATGAACCATATAGTTTTTGGTGTGTTCTGATTTCACTCAAGTTAGGTGCAGAAGTGGTCGGCATTGATCAGTATTCTCTAATATTTAAATATTTCATTATTTTTTTTTTATTTCAAACTCTTATTTGTTATAACACCCATCTGAACGTCATAATGATTTTATACTTTCCTACACCTGAATAAGAAGCCATTTTGATAGCAAAACATGTGCAATGGTAAAAACTCAGAATAATATAATTCAGTTCCTTAATTCATCATTGCATCATAAGATTTTACCGTTAATCTTATATCTCCCGTCATTAGTAAACAAAAGAATTGAGGAGATTTCACTATTTGGTGCTTTTTAAACAGTGAGAAAAATATTTTATTCCAACTAGTAGGTACATTATATTTCATCATCATGAATAACTTGAAATTTCTATAATATTGCATGGATTTCAGAGTAGTTAGCAATTCATCCACAATAAGTTATTTGGAAGCTTTACAAAAATTTTCGTTTCTCTGCACTATCTATTTTTTCCGAGTAGGTATGAAGTTATAATGCATTTTCTATGTAGTTACCTCATTTATCGAACAGTTTTTCGCTCGACAAATCTTCAATATAGATAGTCAAGCGAATCATTTCAGTCGAAAATTTTGCTATGCATCTACACTACTTCTGCATGTAACTTTCGAGTTCTGTTCCACCTGTTCAGCGATAATAGTTAATAGTGTATCATTTTCGCGTTAGATGGCTGCGATGGTGACAAACCCAACGTAGATGCGATCGAGATAAAGAAGAAGCTGAAGAAAGAAGCCCTCTCGAAATATCTCAGAAGAAACTCCGACCTGAATAAAAGCATGGGCATTGAAAAAATGATGCTGTTCAGGACGAAGCAGAACAAGGGAAATATAGACGTTTGGTGGTTGTATGACGATGGAGGACTGACAATGTTGTTGCCATATATTATTTCAAGCAGACAAGACTGGGAAAGCTGCAAGCTTAGAATATTCGCATTAGCAACGAACATGCACATTTTGGAAGAAGAAAAAGCTAAGTAAGGGTTACTTAGTATTATACTAGCAATATAATTCAACTGATATATTATATTCAACGCCACTATTCAGTGAATAATTGCCCATCACACGTGAGTAATGAATGTTTGATAAAAAATCAGTGAATAATCGAAACTTCTGAAAATCATCAGAATTTTAGCGATGCAACTTGTTCGAACGTAGCCATCTAGCATCTCAACGATTATGAATTGACTTATTTTAATTATCGTTTAATTAAAAGCTTCAACCTCCCAAACACATGTATTCGTGGTATATGAAGACTAAAGACAATACATATTCGTGAAGCAGTAGAACCATGATATATTATAATAAACGTATATAGCATATTTGCAACATAGATGTAACAAAGCTGAAAAACATCATAAACCAACCTGAGATGTAGTTTCAACATTAAGCACAGACTGGCCATCAATTAAGTCTCAGATATGTAACTCTTGCCGACGATAATATGTAAACATCATGTTTTATACCCATTTAGGTGTGCCTCAATGCCATATTATACCAATAATTTCTTCCCAATTGTTAAATGATTTAATCTCATAGTCTATCAACAATCAATTCTTTTTTCAGCATGGCGAATCTTCTTACGAAATTCAGGTTAGAATACTCAAGTTTGGAGATGGTTTCCCTGTCAGAAAAACCCCAACAGGACACGATAGAATTCTTCAACGGACTATTAAAAGACTTCAAAACAGAGGACACAGAAGGAGACGGTAGGTTCAGTTTTTACATCGTGACGAATATTGAATGATAGCAGTTATTTTCAGAGGCTAGAGTTTCGGAGCAAGAAATCATTTCATTGCAAGAGAAGACTTATAGGCAGTTGAGATTAAGAGAATTACTGCTAGAAAAATCTAAAGATACGAATTTGGTGGTGATGTGAGTGTTTCTTTTTCTACAGCTATGCTAGAGAACTGTTTCAAATAGAATTAGGTACATTCTGTTTTCAATCGTTTTGGTAAAACTGTCGCATTTGGAGCTCAAAAAATACAAGAATGATTCACTGATATTCCATTAAGACTGTTTATTTTCAGGTCATTGCCAATGCCCCGAAAAGGCAACGTATCAGCTCCATTATACATGGCTTGGTTAGAGGCTCTAACAAGGGATCTGCCGCCTTACTTGTTAGTGAGGGGCAACCAGCAGTCTGTTTTGACATTTTATTCGTAGGAAATCTGTAAATATGAGTACAAGCAACATAAATTGTTTAAGGGTAATTCAGGACGAACAGAGACTTTAAATCGCACATGTCTGAATCAATATTTTATTGTTGTGTGATGAGGATTTTTTATTTTCGAAGCTGCAACGTGTGATTCTCGAGATTTCGTATTATCCTATGAACCCAGACCAAATATAGAGTAGTACCTACAGAAAAACATATTTTTGTATTTTGTAATTTTATTTATTTATAATGTATTTAACAAACTAATAGTTTTTTAATGTTTATACAATATTATAAAGCAAAACTCAAAGAGTATTTTGTATTGTGATGTATTTTAGTATCTTAGTTTCCAAATAATGATAATAAAAATAATAATATAGAATTAGTTTCAATCTTTCAATTAAAAGCACCATTAGGAATGTCTTACATTAACTTAGTGTGAGTCGTCATTTTCAGATCTCACAATTATGAATATATACGATTTGAGTATTTTGATCAAGATTTTGAGCAAATGAAAATAAATATATGGGGAAAGGTCTCAGATATACTCAACTGCCAATGGACCTATATGAATTATGGAATTTGATGAATCAGTAAAAATAAAATCACCAAGAAATATTGATTGAAATTTGAGAAGATTTGTAAAACTCTTCTCACAATTTGATACAAATTTCCTTTTAATTCTGATAAGACTGTACAAAAAATATTTCAATAAATTGGTACTCTGAATCACTTATTTCGTTTGATCTTTCTCGAGTTTGATTGCTCGAAAATTTTCACAATGAGCTTAACAAGTTATACTTATGTACATAGAACAATGAACGTTGTCGATAAATATAAAATTTAATACGAATCCGGGCATATCTAACAAACATGATCATTAAAAATACTACACTTTCGCACAAAAGTTCAAATTCGTTTACCTCACAGGATTTTGTATAAAAAGATTCAAGATACACTCCCGAGCAAGATTTTTTTTGCACTTCACCCAGAGTTTGATGTAGTTATTGCTTATTGCACAAAACAACATTCAGATTGTGGATATTCATGTATTTTTTTAACCAGAAATATATCTTGAATTGTAAACGACTCGTATATAAACTACTTTCTATTATATGTTGGTTGGAAAACACTAGCTTGAATTTCAACAGTATTAATTGCAGAAATATCAAAAGCCTTAGGTAAATTTCAAGTTCATGACTTAGAATTCAAAGAACATTTGAAAATGTTCTAATTTTACGTTTTTATATCGTAGAACACAATATTCAAAGCCACTTAAGAGTTCTTTCCTATATCTTGGATATTTTTGAACCCCACAATATATAGTCAAATTCACAAAAGACTGCGAACCATACGAGTTAATATTCTGTAATTGTCGACATTACAATTTTACAAAAATAAAATCACCAGTGAATGGTGTTCAATTAGCCCTAAAAATGTCAATTCACTCAATTATAACCTCTGTACAAACACGATTTATTCAATTGAAAAAATCATTGGCTCATCACCGAGATTTAAAAATTAGTCTTCTTAAAATCTTTCAGAGTAAGGGATAATACCATGTGATAAAAGATTCACAAAAAGCTCAACAGAAATCCTGTCAAAATTCCAACATGACAACTTAACCCGAAATTTATTTTACTGGATGTGTGTAATTTTAAATTCAAATTTGGATCAAGAAGGAACAGTTTTTTCTTTATGATTTCAGTTCAAAATTCAAGTAACAAATCGGCATTATAACCCAAAAATCAACTCAATTCTTCTTCAATTCTGCGCAAAACAACTCTGAAGGTTAAGTTATGAGGTATAACATCTCTGAAATTTATCGTCTTTTCAAAACGCCCTACAGGTACTATATAGAAAAAAGAAAATATTCGAACAAAATATAAATACTCCCACGCAGGTCATTACACTGCAGTGGGAGTTCTTGATTGTCAGTGACGCCATTTGGATATCTGTGCGAAAATATCAGCTCGAAGATTTTGAGCGAAACAGATGCCCAATATCTGTGAAATAAGAATAAAAATTTATAAAGCAATTGGGAGCATTATCAGCATAAATGTGAAGAATTCTGCGATATTTTAAGTCAACAAAACAGTAACAGCAACAAATTGGTGATGTTAGAATAAGCAAAGCAGACATTTTCGTTAGGTTGCTAGGGATAAAAGTGCTTGAAACACAAATTTCCGAAAGCTTCTTAGCTAATTCATGCACATTCAAAGATCCCTAATCACCTATAAGAAACTTTCGAAATAAAAAAATCATATGGAACGTTAGGCGTGAGAGGAATTCATTCACTTGCCTTTCGTAAACCTCAAAAAATTTTGATTTTCTCACGCTTTTTTTTGGCACCTCCGATCTGGCGCCAGGGTCGGTAGTGTTAGCTGAATAGAGCAATTTACGACATGGTTGAAAGACTAACCAACAAAATTAAACTGAATTGTCCACGAAATAAGCCACACCAGAACTTTGAAGCCCGTACAGTCTCACCAAGTATAAAAAATTGTTATAAATACGGTAGCAATTTTGCAATTATATCACTCTGACAACAATCAATTTCGTAGTGACTCGATTCTGCTACACCATTATCACCTTAACTCAATTTTACGATGTACTATCCCCCGATTTCACAAAGCTTGATCGGGGAATCAACGTTTGATTTACGGATAAACGTCAGTTTGTTTTCGGTCGATAGTTCAGTCATGATCATTCAGAATATCATTCTAGCATCAAATTATGACCCATATGCATCCAATCAATGATTCTCTATTGCTACTTCTTCAATATATTCAGAAATGAAAACGTTTCACTGATTTCTTTTAGGAAATCGAGTTACTGAAAGTTTTGTCAAACCGGGGTTAAGTTTAAAAAAAGATTGCAGGCAGTAAGAGGAACTGCTTGAAATCAGAATAAATTACATTCAATTCCAATGACAAAACGAATTTGATTAATGATTGAAATATAACTATTTATATCACCAATCTTCCGAATCAACTTCAAAAATCACGCAAACAGGACTCAATTATAAGCAATGGTTGAGAATTGCATGTTTAACCATAACTTACAGCCCTATGTAAAAGAGAAGAAGAGAAATATAGACAGAGAATAATACCCAATCTTGGTCAGTCCACCAGCACGTGATAGATAAAAAAGAAAAACGCGAGGTATATGTCCAACTATTTAGCTAGACAACTGTGAAGTTATTCCCCTCTTGTTAAAAATAGTGAAATAGATACGAAAGTCGCTTAATACTTCTAATGATTTGTTTGCAACGAGGCCTGCTGGTCGAGGGTTAGTCAGTCGGCGTCTACAGGCCTCTGGTGGCCGATGTAGAATATTCGTCTCATTGAATATTATAATTAATATATTCGCGTCGACATAATCAAGAATTTACTGTGGCTGTATTCATTGTTGTGTTGTGATCGTATTACATCAGTTTCACATTTCATTCTAATCCCACAACCCTTAAGAGTCTCATCCCTAACCATTGCACTACTTATAGTACCTAGTCCATATGAAAAGTCATCGCGCATTTTGTATGTTATGTTGGTCGACTGCCTAAGGGTACCTCTCACACCAACTCATTGCCTCTAATGCGAATTGTAAGAAGATAACTCCCAGAGTAGATAATTAGTAAGAAAAAACTGATGATTAGTTTGATTGAATGTCTCATATCACATCACTTACATGGAAAAAGAAGTAAACAAAAATATATGTAGCTATTGGTATCATATTCCTCTCCATCCACTCTTCAATTGCTTCCAAACAACCCCTCTCATTTATAATGAGAGAAGCATTGAGATTCTGGAATGCAATTGCAAAAATAAAAAAGTGAGTTGTCAGCAATGTAGGTATGCCTTGTGAAATAAACACACACAAAAATCAACAAACTGAAAAATAAAATTCTCATCAAGATGCTCAGAACCTGTTTGCAATCTGATTCACTAAACATGCTCTAAATTTTGTTGTGATACCTGGAGTACCATTACTGCAACATTAACAGCAGCTACAGGCACTAAATTGGTCTCTATCCATTCTTCACCTGCCCTAAGGCAGCCTCTTTCGAATATATTCCTATCTCCTGTCTGCATTGAAATGAGAGAAAGCTTGAAATTTCAGAAAATCTTTATTCTAAACATCCGATTTTTGGCTCTATTCTAAAGATAAATATTTTTTCAAAGGAATAATGGTAGCAGAAAATGATCAAAAACTGGGTAATTTTTTCAAAGTTGTAATACAAAAATCCCGAGAATGATACGCAACAATCTCTATATATGCTGCAAAAATGGATAACCTGCAAAAACTGATCAATCCACTACATACTTTGATCTTTTGAATACATGTGAAAGAGCCAAGACACATGCAGAAAGAAATTAATGAAAACTGATTCTATGAGCCCATCTAGGAACCTATTTGTTTTCTGATTTGTCTCATTTACTAATTCTTTTTATATGAATTAAATTTGACCACTTACAAATCCTGGTTTCCTCACGTCATATCCGCACTGTTTGTTTTTGATTGCTTCCTGGAATGAAGAATTATTATATGGCCTGTTGTATCTTATTCAAACAGTACGAGACATTTTATCCATTTCAATTACTTACATTGGGTTTACGTTTACAACATGAAAAGGGCACTCCACAAGCTTCCCTACTCCCAACTTCACTTGAGGAACAGTTGAAATATTGGTTATAGTCCCAATCTTTAGGACCTTCTACTCCACAACAGTGAAGCTAGGTAATGAATAAATAAATAGAAAGAGATCTTCGTGTAATCAGGTACTATTTAAACTTACCCATTCTTCCTGTATCCAATCTATTAAATTTTGTTGGTCAGGATCATCTCTGTAGTGCACAATGAAGGTCTGGAAGCCCGTTGATGCTTGTGATTTTATCTGAAATATCATAAAGCACAAAAGGGTTCATTTCAGGATTAAGGATATCACTAATTGGCGACCTCTAGAGGACGATTGTCAAACTAAACTAAATTAGAGTCTGTAAGAGGTTAGGTTGGTGATAATGACTTAGGCATTAATCTCTAAGGCTCTTCGTTATATACAGGGTGTTTCAAAAGGTGAGTATTTTCTTCAATAGAAGGTCGAACTGGTCTACATAAAGAAATCACCCATCCAAAGCTCTCAAAATGACGAAGTTGGAAAAATCATTGATAAAATAGACCTCGAATCGTTAATGATCTGATTTAAAACACCATTCATGCGTAAAGTGATCATGATCTCTTGTGATTAATGATCCATTATTCACTCATTTTTTATTAAACTTTCATTAATCACTGGTCTACCAAACTTCATATTCAGAATCATAGACAGGAGCCTCTGGACATAGAGATATTGGTATACAATATGGAAATTACCATATAGTGAGTATGATGAATGAGATGAATACAGATATTGAAAAATAGGTGAGATATTTTAGAAATAAACTTTTCAGAATGGTGGAAAATTAGAATATTCTACTCTTATATTCTGTATTTTTTATTCACGTGAATGATTTACCAAATTCCACTTGTCTCATCAACCGCGTAAATAATAGCCATTCTAAAATGCTCATTGCAACTTGTACGATCTTTTATGGACTGGTTCATTTCGATACGCCCTACTCACTGATAAAAAAGGAACCAAGGCAGCAGTGTGAAAATTCAAGAACTAACCAGTGAAATCAGTCTAAAGTAATTTACAATTTTTTTAAGTTTGGCACCTCCGTTTTCCTCTTGTTCAAAGTTATACGCGCAATTCTACCCGACGTGAAAATTGTGAAAAAATACGGTGCCATGAATAATATCACTTTGTCAATGAACATTGTCACAAGCACAATCAATACAATGTCTTAATTTTTCTACACTGTTTTCACCTTACCTTGCAAGTTACACCAATTTTTTTGAATGACACTAAGTAATTAATAAGATAGTCAATAATGTACCAAAAAATTGTAAACAATGGCGGTTCAGTCATCTGTTTTAGTTTTTCGCGGCCAGCGCCCGCTTACACAGTCCCGTACTCGAAATTAAACTGAATCGCATTGAACTTGAGGGGATCATAACTCCGCCATCTTGAATATCTCATATAGGTGAAAAACAGACTCACTCTGTATTGATCTATACAAGTGTCAATAGTGCAGTATTCTATGATAAGGAAACATTACTCACCCAATCTTTGAAAATGAATCCTAGAATGCCAGCACTCATTTCAAATAGAAGGAGTATGGATAGAATGAGGGCGTACTGAAATGATGAATAAAAGAATTTTTCATCACATAAATGGGTGGTTCTTACCATTCCTAACAGACATGTGTTCTCTCTTAGAGCCCCAACACAGCCAGTGAAACCTATTAGAAAAGTCAGTGCACCAATACATATCAGTACAAAAGCAGGGTCTAGATATATATTGGCTACTTTTCCTAAATTATTGAAAGTGTCTTTTTCAGTCCAAGCCCATAACCCAACAGCAAGAACCAGTAGGCCAAAGAACTGCAAATGAATGTCATTCACAACATAGGTGACATTGAAAAATAATGAGTTCAATAAATAAATAATAATAATAATATTTAATGACATTGATCATGTCATGCCAATGAAAATAAGAAATTTACCACACTCCATATGAAATTTTTTATTTCAGAGTGAAAATAGGAAAACAAAACTCTAACCAATAAAGAGCCAAAACTGAGTAGGTGTATAGAGAGGTGAACCATTCACTCACCCACAAAATAACATTGAATGTGAAAATCATATATTTCAAACAACTGCTGACTTCACTCGTATGCCTTCTGCGTTTTCTCTTATGGTGATGAGACTGGGTTGTTCTAAAAGTTTGAGTTTTATTTTGGTGTTGAACAGTTGTGGTGGTCGTAGTTGCGACAGCCATGGTCCAATAAGAACTCTAACTCAATAACTAAATGCAAATTATCACAGACTTCTTCATATTTTCATCAGTTGTTTCCCCTAGGTTTCCTCTGTACTTTTATATAGACTCTTCCATTTCCCAGTATTGAGCGATTTCGTGGAAAAGCCTAGTCTGCTTCACTTTCGGGAAACCACCACAAAGGAAATGCACATGTCAATAATAACAACCAATGACGTTTGGGAAAATGAAATTAACCTACGTTTCATATGGTTGTCAAAATTGAGAAGTGGACATTGCATTGGCACTAAAAAGGAGCTTTCGTTTAAACTACAATACTTTACATCTACGGAACAGTCGAGCTATTGGCGGTTAACTACAAAGCGGAAGAGGAAGAACAGGGAAATGAAGTAAGGAAACCAACCATACGAGGTTGAAGAATTATGTGTTTCATTAGTTGCCTACCGATACTTATTGTCGACAATCTGCATCTTTGCTGGTAATGATTCGCATCAGATAGGCAACTCACAATGAGGAAGAGGTGTATACAAAGTTGCCTGCAGTTACTGGCGACAGTTCAAGCAATGCATCAGAGTTTTTTTTCAATCAGGACAGCGATTATCGACATCTAATTAAAGGTGCATCAATTCATTCAATTTTCATCGAGGTGTTAGTGGGGTTGCTCTGACGAGGTCAAATAAGACCGAAACCATGGTCAGCATATCAACTGTTCCTCAATGAAATGGACTTACTTCCGTTATTACTCCGTGTGATGGTGGGTAGTTAATACGATTTAGATCGAAACATTTGTTGATATGTATATTGTATGTTATATATCACCTGAATTAACTTCGATAGAAATTAATTTTCTTTGATCCCCGAGTATTGTCGGCGCATTTGGAAAACAACAAATTTTGAGAATGAAGTACGTAGTATTTATAAAACGATAAATGAATAACTGAAATATAGCTAGTTGGCGATAAATATTGAATATTCTTCTGTTGATTCTCTTGATTTGTATTTAATTTTCGATAATTATAACGAATTCAGTTTGCAACCACCCATATTAGCACTGCCTTGATTTCCAATCTTTAATCATTTATTATCGTTATTTATTTCATTTTATAGTAAAGTTACCAGATTCAAACATTAAACATTCAATTTCATATCATCTCTGACCGTTCTTCTTCTTTGCCAGGTTAACTATCATAGAACACTATAGTTCATTGGCGCACCCAGGGGGGGGGGAAGGCACGGGGGAAAGTGCCCCCCCCAAGCGTCGAAAAGCTAACTGATTTTGCTATGGTAAAACCGTAAAAAACTACTTTCATCAAGCTTGCAGCTAGGCGTGCCCCCCCAGAACCTTTGTGTGCCCCCCCCCATAATATCATTCTGGGTGCGCCACTGCTAAAATTACCACAAAATTCCTTTCAAACTTAATCTATGATAGAACACATCTGCAGTAAGCACAGTTGCATTAGGCCAAAGTACCCAATTTTTCGAATTTCGCTGATATTTTTCAATTTTCTAAATCGAATTACACGAAAACGGCCTATTATCTATACGAGAAAATATAAAGAATACTGTTATTTTCCAAAATACTTGAATATTCATTAGTGGCCGTTGACGTGCTTTTAGGAAATGAATTCTTTAAATTTGTGGTATTTATATGGTATGTAATGGTCATAATGAAGACACTGAAAGATGTGGGTGAATTTCATAGGTTTGCGGAGAAGATTAATCACATCAATGAAAAACTTTCATCCGAAAACCATTTAATTAGGGTGAGATATAACTGAAAACGTTATTTTTTCATGGATTTTCAACAGCATGTATCTTTTCAAACGAGCTGTATTGGGAAAAATGTTGAAGGCAAAAAGTGTTTCTTTAGAACTCAGGAATCTTCTGAGTCGAAGACTCACCCTGTATTTGGTTCTCAAAACTCTGAAATATCTCGTTTTCAGGCAAAAAAGTCGTAAATAAAGGGATATCCTTCCTGCTGAGGGCACTAGACCTGCTGGAGGCAAGCTAGAGCAACAGCGCTTGCGTTTTCCGAGGCGCAAAGTTGGCGTTGAAAGTTTTGGCGCCATGCGGCTGGCTTCAGTGTCCTATACCGAAATCATAGCCTGCTGCGTCCCTCTGCAGAGAAATAAGACGCGCTTCTACCGTGCGATAAAATATTAAAAAAAAATAGGTTTATTTGGATGAGTGAGATGACATTCTTCGGATTCACGAAATGTCGGCCATGTCGTTCGACCAAAATCGAAGAGAATTTCTGTCGTTTCCTTAAGAAGTGTTGAGTGACCATTTTTCTAGTTTGTGCCTTTGTGCCCTCTGCGGTTTCCGTCTTACAAATATGTTTGTAAGTGGCGATTTCTCCTCCAATTATTGATAAACGTTATATTGGGTCACTTCATCGAGAGCTTGTCTTTTATATCGATAATTTTTTATGAAGATTTTCTCACATTGAGACGCGACATGATGATCAGGTGGTTGCGGTCACCTTTGCATATATCCTTTGTAAAAATGTAAGACGTTCTTGTCTTTCATTTATGACAAGCTCGGCGTAACTTTGTCAAAAGTTCTGTTTAACTCATATATTCGCCCAATTAGACTACGTTCATTAGAGAATATTAGAAGAGAAAACAGAAATAAAATTTTCATTCATTCGAGAAAAATCACCTTTAGTGATTAAGGTGGGCTTTTCACTACTATTTTAGATTTTATGTTCTCACAAAAGCAGTCTTATCTACGTATATGCAGAAGATTCAATTGAGCGCTTCAGGAACTCAACTGAATCTGCTGTACCTGAAACGAAATAACCATTTGTCAGGAATCCGAAAAAATTGTTTTTAAATTCTTTTTCAATACTGTTATATTATGCTTTTTCACTATTTCTCTGTATCATTCAATATCCATGTTCAATAAAACGATGTGCATATTAATAATGATAGATGTGATGGTGTATTATTTTCGGAATTTTCTGCGTTTTATCCATTTCAATACGAATCAATATCAACTTGCGTAATAGCTTTTCAATATCCATTAATGAATAATGGTACAAATTGCACGAAACGCCTGTTGCTGAAACGATATAAAATAATGTTCATAGAATCCACCAGAAAATGGCCGAATAATGGTAATTGAAAAATGATTTAGATAGATTTCCTATACCTTTATCATTTTGGGCATTAAATAGTCATCATCATGTATAAGAGGAAAAAAAGACAAATTTAATTCACCAAACAGTTTCACAAGGTTACAAGCCCAAAAAAAATATTTGAAGACTTCTGAGCAGTTTCAGTATGAACGTAATGCTCAGTTTGTATAACTAAATATAGAGTGGAACAATTAGTGCTTATTCAAATCCATAATTCTATGAAAAAACCACACAATTTTTGGGCAAGAAATCCCCCTTAAATTTTTTCGCAACTATTCATTTACACTCTGTACTTATAATTCATGTTCCTATATATATTATTTATATATACATCAGGGTTTATTTGAAGGTGAGGCTTTTTTGTCAACAGAAGGTAGAACTTGTCAAAATGAAGCGTTTCACCAAAAATCACCTATACAAAACTTTCAAAATGACATAGGTATTATTAATTATTATTATTAATAATTATCGCAAAGGGGATCATAGCACTTTTCAACATAACATAGGCACTTGCTAGAAACTGCCTTGATTTTCCACATTTTTTTTTCACCCTAAATTGCAATTATGATTCTCTCAAAAGTGACCTGATGCATCTAATCCAATGAACTTGGTACTGAATCATTCATTGTCCACCCGTATGTTCATTTTTTGTTTCGTTTTTGCGATACCGGAGTCACCTTCCACAGTCCCGTACTTGAAATTCAATGAAATTTTGTTGAACTTCTAGGGGTTGTATCTGAGGCATCTTGGATATTTTATATAGACAATTTTTGGTGAAACGACACATTTTGATGAGTTCTACCTTCTGTCAAAAAAAAGCCTCACCTTGAAAACACCCTGTATATTTCATGATATAGGAACATAAATTATAAGTACAGTGCGTAAATGAATAGTTTTTTTTCAATAACCGCTATTTTCTGCGAAAAATTACAGGAGACCTAGAGAGACCTTATTTGATCAGAATGAATCCAACTATCAAATATTGATTTTTCAATGGTGTAATATGAATAAGGAAAAAAAATTCTTGCGAAACAAATTTTAGGGGTGACTTTTCCCAAAAAATATTTTTTTGATTGCCTTCTCGCTCTCATGTAAAGTCTGCTCAATTTTATTTCTGGTTATTCCTGGTTTCTAAAAAAATTTTTTTATGTGGTATATTTAGGGGATGTATCTGAACAGGGGGTGGTAACAAAGAATACATGACATACTATTCATTTACACCCTGTATAATTACTACAGAAACTTTCACTTCCAGCTTCCACATACTTCATATCATAAAATACGAAGTATAATATACTGATATACCTAAAAGCTGATTTAACTTCCCTTAATTATTCCCGATTTTAATTAAATATCCCAACAGCTTCTCTCCAGCATCTTAATTCGATAGAATGATATATATGCCTTCACCTTAGCCCATGGCAGACTTGTTATGCTCATGTTTTAACACCTTCGGTGCTAGAAGGGTGCAGATGAACTTTCGTCGCATAGTTTGGCAAACTTAAAGGCCTTTGATGGTTGGAATTATAAACCAGTAGTGTGTAAGGGGTTCAATGCTAGAAGTTCGTGATTTCTAGTATGTACGGCCTTATGAAATGCCAACTCTATGAATTGAGATATAACTTTGATAGAAAATACAATAAGAAGAAGATTTGCTATTTGATTTGAAACTGGAGTCTTCCATTTCGGAAACAGGAAACACAATAGTGCAAAGATTTCCAATTTTAATGGTCTTCACTTGATAGAAATTCAAAATTGAGTCCACGAATGTTTTCCAGAAAATGGATGGGTAGCCACTGCCGATTCAAAGTATTTAACAATACCAAAGTGGCCACGGAATATGTTTCTGAAAAATTATAGCAAGAATTGTTTATATTATCATCTACTATTACTTTCTCGAATATGTAGGAGACAAAATGATGACAATTTGATTAATATATGTGTGACTTTTTATATTTTATTGTAAACATTAATCTATTGTTATTATTTTTTTCTGCTCCATTATATGATAATTCAATGTCAATCATTTTATTTTTGCGGTGTTACCAAAATCTTCTGACCAATTACGAGAAATACTTCAGTTACGATTTCGTTCTTTGCCTAACTTGCAATATCTATCTATATATCCCTCCATATGGATTTATTTTCTCCGGGAGTAACACCCCAGTTATAAGAATTCGGGATATCAAGAAGGAGGCACTGCAGAATATAACATGATCAAAATTTCTGTCAGACCCACTCTCATCCAAAGAATATGTTTTGAGGAGGAGAGGCGGGAAGGAGGGGTATCTGAAGACGTGAAATATTCCGAAGATGAAAGAAGATTCCTAGTTTTTTGGCAAACGAAATGTGTTAACTGAAGCGGCAATAATGGGAATTTATTCAAAGCCAAACTTCCGAACTTATTGAATTCAATTGGGGTGGATGGTAACATTATATATACAGGGTTTTTGATCTTCGACGATAGCCGATGTAAACATTCCAATTGAGAATATACAGCGTGTATTTAAAGGTGAGGCTTTTTTCAAGTGAAGGTCAAAATGAAGCGTTTCACCAAAAATCACCTATACAAAACTTTCTAAATGACAAAGTTGGAACAAAAATTGAAAATGATCACTGAATTCGATCCTTATACGACCCTAGATCATTTGTTATCTGAATAATTATCACAAAGTAATGGAAAAAATTTGTCCCGTGATGACTGAGTTAACCATAAATGGTTTCTTTTAGGATATTGTCTCGTTAAATTTTTACTTGGGAATGAGAGTGAAAACTTAGGATAGCCGAATTTCCTCATTATTTTTTAGTAACTCACACGATTTTATGAAATGGCTCATTTCAATACCAACTGACAGAAGAGACTTAGGAAAAAAAGTTTGAAAAAAAACAAAATTACTTCAAAATCTCACCAATAAATTCTAAATCTAAATCGTTTAAATTAATCACGAATCTTTTCACAATGGGCATCACAATATTCTTGTTCGAACATTCCAACAATCGTCGTTGAAATGGAATGAAATGGGGATCATAGCACTTTTTAAACATAACTAACATAAGCACACCAAGAAACTACCTTGATTTTCTACCTAAATTGCAAGATACGACAATTATGAGTCTCTCAAAAGTGACCTGATGCATCTAATTCGATGAACATGGTACTGAACGATTCATTGTCCACTGTCTAGGCACATGTTCATGTTTTGTTTAGTTTTTGCGATGCCGGAGTCACCTTCCACAGTCACGTACTTGAAATTCAATGACATTTTGTGAATTTTAATGAAGAATGATCACGCCTCAACAGGGAAACAACGAATACAACGATAAGAATTAATTCAGATGCATACCACCCTCCGATATGAATATCAACAAATGTTACGTAAATTGAACTAGCCAATTTGCCATCGTCAGGACAATTAAATAGAGAACGTTCCAGCGAACAAGAGCAGAAGCTGACCTTGGTTTCGGTCTTATTCGACCTCATCAGAGCCACACAGAAACGGAGAAGGAGTTGTGTTGCTCCGACGCGGCCAAATGAGACCGAAACCATAGTCAGCATCTGCTCTTCTTTGGTGGAATGTTCTCCATTTGGTTGTCCTGACGATGGCAAATTGGCTAGTTCAATTCAGATCGTAAAACTTCTTGATATTCATATCTGCGGGTGGTATTCATCTCCCTCATAATTTTTGTTACATTTGAGTCCAGGTATGATTTGAATCTTCCTTCCTACTGAATTAGGAGAAATATGGGTCTTGGAGGAAATTAGTACAGGCGTTATCTCTTTCTTATTATAAGGTTTTGAAAAAACTAATTATGCAACAAAACTTTCACTAACAGCGGGTTTCATAAAACTTCGATTGTCCGATCAACCATTTGACATTCCCTCGATTTCTCAAACGAAATCACTGAAACCTTTTCATTTCTGAAAATATTGAAGAAAGAGCAATTCAGGATAATTGAATGGACATATGAACATCATAATTTGATGCGAGAATGTCTAGAGTCTAGAGTTAAGATTCGCCGATCAAGCTTTATGAAACCCTGGGTAAGTTTTCCACATGACCACAAACAATTCGTGATTGCCACAGACATCATTCCACAAATTCATGAAAGTCATGTCAACAACCCACAAGTCCTGTTCACTATTCTACTTGATTTGCAATGGGTTTTATAAAACTTTGATTGTGCGATCAACGATTTGACTGTAACACGATTTTCAAATCGAAATCGCTGAAACTTTTTCATCTCTGAATGTAATGAAGAAGTAGCAATTCAGGATAATTGAATGGGCGTATAAATATCATAATTTGATGCAAAAATTATTGAAAACAAATTGAGGTCTATTCGTCAATCAAGCGTTGATTCCCTGATCAAGCTTTATGAAATTCGGGGTTCGTGTACTAAACTGATGATTTTCTAAAAAGTCTTTTATTGAAAATTATGGTTTATTTTTGTTGCCTAATTTGAAATTAAGGTTTGATTTTTGACTGTTTCTATACAATTGTAATATTGTCAGTGAGGAAATGAAGTATTATTATTTATGTATTTTTAGGCGGAATTGGAATAAAGGGACTAATATATCAGCCATATTGAACATTTTGATTGGTAGATTTTTGGTGAAATGGTTCACTTTGATGAGTTCCACATTGTGTAAGCAAGAGAACTACATTTTTTGTAACCTCGCACAAAATCATCCCCTTTTAATTTTCGAGGAACTCCACCAATTCGAAAATTACCGTGATAATTTCGCACACCTACGCAGCGTTAACGTA
Source organism: Coccinella septempunctata (assembly GCF_907165205.1). Taxonomy (NCBI): domain Eukaryota; kingdom Metazoa; phylum Arthropoda; class Insecta; order Coleoptera; family Coccinellidae; genus Coccinella; species Coccinella septempunctata. The sequence goes on from NC_058196.1 coordinate 24,808,483, forward strand.
ACTTGTTACGATAGCTTCCAACTGACAAATTAGCCGGGCAAAAAACCCTTCCCTTTCGGAGCGGCAACTCCTCCGACAGGATCTTTATTAATTAGTTTCGGCTCCGATTTCCGCTTCGCCAAGTGGGTGTCGAAAATTCCTCGTAATTATCCGTCCTAATTTCCAAAGAACAAACGACACAACGCGTCGCGACGGCGAGGGCGCAGCGACGATGGTCGCCGCACACTTGGATTCCCATGCGGACCGAAGATCGGTGTATAGGTGAGCGTCGAATTTCATCAGCGACGATTCTTCATAATTACCGAATACACGATTAAATCGGAAAAGTACAATGGATCGAATTATGCGAAATGTAGGAGTGGGAGGGGAGTGAGGAGTGCATGCGATGTATGGGGAGTTCGGGAGAGTTGAACCCCTTTTTCCTCTGAAGCCACTTGAGTTGTATCTGTAAATGGTAGCAACTCATTTTTTTGCGTGAAGATATCATGCCCAAATGGATAACGATATATTATAGTGGAGTGATGGTGATATGAACATTTTGAGTACAGCAATTCTTTTTTTAGCAACCAAAAATTGGCTCATGCCTCTCTAACCCATGAGAAATTTGAACAGGGGGCGAGAGAGACTTGACCATAAGTTTGTTTATTAGGAAAAACATTGAAAGAAAACAATTTCCAATGACCAACGATTGTCTATGTCAAAGGTTTCATCATCTGATGTATCAGCGTATGAAATACATATTTTCTATTTCAGAGTCACTCTACCTTATTTCCGAGATAATTTTTACTTTTTTGAACCTTTGTGTGTGCTTTTAAATTTATTTCTATTATTCAATTTTTTGTTTTGAAGCAAATTATTATCAAAGCTCAGTGCGGGAAGCTCGGACCACTGATTATGTCTCTTGACCAAAGCAAGTCAAGCCACCAGGACTCCCTTTCAGCCTATTCAACAGATGTTTTCCTGAAAATTGTACAACTAGTATTAAAAAGGCTCATCGTTTGTAGAACAATGTTAATCAATGAAAGCAATAAAACAAAATAACACCACACACCTATTAAACTTTTCAGCCGGCACTAATTGTGCTTTGTTACGAATATGTCGCAAGCTATTTACGATACCGGTAACGCGGAATTTGAATTGAAATATTTGAGGTGGTTCAAGTCTTCTACCTGAGAAAGTCTCCCGGACTCCTCCTATCGTTCAGATAAGTTCAGGATTTACAGGAGTTTGTTTTTCTCTAGTTGTTTCCCCGCAGGAATAATCATGACTGAATTAATTATACTGTGTTGGACGAAAGTAACCTCCCCATAACTATTGTTGTATTGTCAGGAGGTCCACTTTGTAGGTAGATCCACCTTTATGGTGCAATTTCGCCAAAAAAAAAAAAAAATTAAATTAAATTTTCAAAAACCGAGGCCAAAAGCAGTATTCTATGATTTCGATCCAGGTAAACACCTCGAACTGTGATCGGTGCCAACCTGAATTTCGTCATTCCTACGTTAACCTATATAAATCTATCTGGCATCTACTCCATTCACTTTTATAAAAGCAGTCGCCTAACCTAACCTAACCTAAACTAATCTTATCTAACTTATGTAACTCAATCTGTGATATACTTCATCCACTCTTATAAAAGCAGTAGCCAAATCTAACCTAACCTAACCTAAACCAACCTTACCTAACCTCTATATCCCAATCTGTCATCTACTCCATTCACTTTTATAAGAGCAGTCGCCTGGCCATGGAAATTCGACACATTCCACTCTGTATCTGTCGAAAATATGGGGGTTATGACGCTTGTCGAAACATTTTTGTGTGTTATATCAGCGCTTTGTTGTCCGATCTACATGAAAGTCTTAGTAATTGTAATTACTTATTTCTCATAACGTGAATTTACTCCAGAAAGTAAATGAAAATATGGAATCAATAAAATCAACGTTTTTGCAAACTGATTGAAGGGATTCCTTGTATAATTATTTGCATAGAACGTACAAGAGATCAATGTTTAAATATACAGGGTGAGTCTTTCACTCGTACTTACTTACTTAAGAGTAAATTCTTGAGGTCTGAAGAAACAACACTTTTTTGCCTTACCATTTTATCCGCATCGGCTCGATTTGAAAGATACAGGCTGTTGAGAAGCCATAAAAAAATGTTATTTTCAGTTCTATCTCACAAACGGTTTTATCGAATAGAATGAATTTCGGAATAAAGTTTTTCATTTATTTGTTGAATCTTTTTCGAACATAAGATGTCACTCATTCTTCCAGTGTTCTCATTATGTCTACTACGTACATAAAAATACCAAATATTCAAAGAACCCAACTCTTGAAACTAAGTTGGGCTGATGAATATTTGAACGTTTTGTAAAATAAAAGTATTCTTTATATTTTCGGGTATAATGCGCCGTTTTAGAGAAATTAAAAAGTGCATAAAGTGAATACACATCAATATATAAAACATGAAGATCTGCAATATACATATAATAATTCAGATAAACTCACAACAAACCAGACATCCAATTTTAATCTTGCAATCAAATTATTTCAATTACAAATTATCATATTCCCTACTGGTCTTGTAAATTCATTTGTATGCATTCTGTGGTGAGGAAATGGAAATTCAGCCTACGAGAAACGAACAAAGGAGATCACGAACTCGGAGATATTTCCCATTTCTTATTCTCATTAGTAGTCATGAGAACTCTCACTTAGAGGGCAACAATTCAATTACATAATGACAAAGTGTCAAGACTTGTATGGGTATATCCTCAATATATTTCAATAAAGAACAGAGTACACCAACGAGAGAAGACGTAAAATTGTCACAGAATTAGTCTACTTCCTCATCACGACACCGTAATTTCTAGCACAGAAAGGAACGATGGAACTTAGGGATATAATGAAATAAAATTGATTTTACAGATAGACAAACGGTCTTTCAAAGGTCACAACTAGATATCAGTGGTGAAAAATATCTGCAAATTACAATATGCATTTTGAAATGTAATTTCACTTAGAAATTTTGTCATTATTTGGATTGTTTATTTTCAATAATATACCTCCGTATTTCTACCAATATTGGTAGCATAAGTTAGAATGAAAAGTAACGCACAACATGGTAGAAAATGTCTGAACAAGTCAATTTAAATTTTAAATTTCGCCACAGTTCATAAATAAATGGGGAGTTCATCCTACACCCTTCACGAGAGATGAGCTTTTTTAAAAGCAACCCTAATATTTTACGCCAGAATTAGATAGAGCTCTCTTGTTCTTGAGTATGATTTGGTCATTGATGAGGTTATTGTAATAGGCTCTTTTTCATTATAGAAATGGAATAGTTGACCTTATTGAATTACTTTTATATATTTTGAGGTCAATGACATAAACTTTGGAAGTGATTGATGGTTCTGAAATTCTATCAAGAACACCTATTTTTCTATGAAAGTTCCCTTTTTTATTTCAATACATATCTTTTTATCATTCTTAGGAATAATTTATAAAAATATAGAATAAAAAAATTTAATTTTTTTTAGGTTTTTCGAAACATACCATACATAAAAAAAGGTTTTTTTAAAAATTGATATTGAATCATTGGATTTTGTTACGAAACATTTTCCTACAGAGCGACGCAGTCAACCTGATGCCGTAATTTTTTGTTATCTTCCCAAGATTTTGAAAAATGCCTTTATTTATGAGGACAATTTTCGTTCAGAATTTTCCTTCAGTTTTTCATCGGTATCGAAAATCCGAACTCAACCGAATGTGTTGAAAATAATACTGACTGAATTCATTATACTGGCTGGTCGAAAGTGTCCTTCCCACCTCGTATTCTGATGACTATTCTATTAGTTCATTAGTCAATAAAATAGTAAAGAATAATTGACATCCAAGTAGGCCTTGAAAGTCCAGACGCAGCTTAATATCTGGTCACAAAGGATCTTCAATAATTTCTGTAGTTTCAATTACAGAACTGCTATATACAGGGTGTCTGTAAACAAATGCTAAGGACTTGGGGGAATGATTCCTCGATGAAAATGAGCAATGGTAGTTCCTATAAATTTTTTTCGAAATCAAGCTCCCTTCCAAGATATATCTTTTGGAAGTCAATGACGAGTTGACAGTTTTGAATTTTTTTTACGGGTTCTAAAAAACACTGAGTCATAAAATTATACACAATATGAAGCACTAAGTAGATGTCACTCACACAATTTTTTAGATTTTGTAACTTTATATTAGGGGTTAAAAATTACAACCCCTTATGATTTTTCTTCAAAAATTGTTTTCGTGGGGTAGATTTTCGAAGAATGAAATACTTTTATGGTTTTCCATTCAATTCTGGAGAAAAAAAGTCTCTTGCATGTTTTCCTGAAAAAATTACGATACAGTCGATATTTTTCTCGGAATGAATGAAATCTTACCATAAGTTCTGATCACTGATCATTTGATCGTATAAGTTTTCCCGCTAAAATACATGCATCAACTCTCTGCCTCATAGACCTTCGTATACTGCTTGTAGGTTTTTATTTATTCCGAGAAAAGTATCGACTGTATCAAAATTTTACAAGAGACTTTTTTTCTCCAGAATTGAAAAGGAAACCATAAGAGAATTTTATTTTTCGAAAATCTAACCCACGAAAACAATTTTTGAAGGAAAATCATAAGGGGTTGTTATTTTCAACCCCTAATAATGAAGTTATGAGATAAAAAAAAATTGTATGAGTAATATCTACTTAGTGCTTCATATTGTGTATAGTTTCATGACTCAGTGCTTTTTAGAACCCGTAAAAAAAATTTAAAACTGTCAACTCCTAATCGCCTTCCAAAGCCTGTACCTTGGAATGGAGGTCGATTTCGAAAAAAAATTATAGGAACTACCCCTGCATATTTTTATCGAGGAATCATCTCCCCAAGTCTTTCGCATTTGTTTACCCTGTATAAATGAAACCTAATAAAGATGCCTCTATTCATAAAGAAAACGGTCAGAATTTCCCTTCAATTTTCCATAAAAAATACCAAAATCTCTACTTTCTTCAAACCAAATGTGTTGATTCACAGATATACCCAGCTAATATTCGATTAAAAAAAAAACATAAACATGCCTCTCTAACCTCCACGATTTTCAACCCCCTTGGCCGTAATGAAATCCTCCACGAACAGCCCTAAACTCCTTCCGCGCCGAAAAAAAACAAGAAATTGGACAGTCAATGAGTGCTATTGCCCTTTGTACGTACCGTTTTCACCGATGTTAATTCCGGAATCTCCGAACGACGCCCTTCTCGAGTATAAACAAGGATTTTCCGCAGTTTTCTCCCTCAAGAGACAGAGGTCCTCGGGTTTTATTGCAACAAGAAAGTGTTTGGTGAACAAACTTGTTATGCCGAAGGGATTTGCGGGAAACCCCCTCGCAGAGCATTTATTCTGGACGCTGAGGAGAGAATGGCTTCGGTGAAAATATAAACATAAATAAGCAGCCGTGTCGGAGCAAAGGCTGGAAATGAGTTGTAGGATTACGATTCGTGAAATATGAGACAACTTTTTGAGAGCGGCGAATCGATTGATGGAAAAATATTCGATGTCGGAAATTTTTCTCGATATGCAGACTTGAATATTGTATAGTATTGAACAAACAGGGTTTCCCAGAATAAATTGAAATTTGAAACACCCCATAGTAAAGACATCAGGATCTCTAAATGAAATTATTTCACTTGGAAATTTTTTTTTCAAGATAATACCACACACCACACTGCGTTGTGTTTCTGTTTACCACGATTACATTAAGCTGTTTTTGATCGTAAAATATTCTTCAAGGAATATAGAAATAGTCATATCCTTCATGGAATATAGAAATAGTCATATTCTCCATGGAATATCCGTCAAATTTTTTTAAAAAATATTCCACCTTTTTCATTTGTGGCAGTTTAAACGTGTACGGGATGTTAATAAAATATATGACTATACAGGGTGAGTCGTTGACTCGTACAAGTATTTTAACAGTAGATTCTTGGGGTCAAAAGAATAACTTTTTTCCTTAAAAATTTTTTTCCTATTCGGCCCAGATAAAAAGATATAGCCATTTTAAGTAATGAGCTGTGCCACCACTGGAAAAACGAAATTACCTTCAGAATAACCAGTTAAATCTGTGACATTACACATCTGTGGATCTTTTAAACAGAGTTTCATTCGGCCAAAGAATCCAATTTTTCAAATTTCACAGATACTTTTCAATTTTTGAACATAAAATTACTCAAAAACGGCACATTATACGAGATACTCATATGAGAGGAAAACTTTTCATTTTACAAAACGTTCAAATATTTATTAGATAGCGTCCAACTTAATCTCAAGAGTTGGGTTTTTTGAATTTTTGGTATTTTTATGGTACCTAATGGTCATAAAGGGAAAACGTAGGTTATATCTTGTATTCGAAGAAAACTCATCAAATAAATGAAAAACTATATTCCGAAATGGGAAATTCACCTCAATTTGGGTTATCACTGTATATGCAAGTTTAAACTGAATAAATATGAGTTTAATTCATGATTTTTTCAAATTCACTGCGGAAACTATTCAAAATCATCCTTCAAATATGGGGTTTTAAAATTTAAATCGCTTCGTGCGGAGTTTAAGATTTGGCAAAAGCGCATACAAGACAATGGAAAGAACAATGTGCGATCAGCTTGTTTATAAAATAATAGCTGTTGATCTACAGGCGCGTACTTACTGGCGAGCTTCAACTGCAACCGGCCATAAAAATCCCATAAAATTTTACGACCTTCCTCGTTCGTCGCAGACTTCATAGACAGCCATCTTTGTCTATCTCATGAAGATAATGCATTTGTTGTTCTTTATTATCAGGAATATTTCAGTCGATGTTGCCAGCTTGTGCAATTCTCACAAAACGCTTTAAACTTTAAATACCCATTTTTATTTTTCATTTTTGAGTGCTTAAGATAATTTTTTTTGGGAAACGGTTGCAATAGTTATTTCAAAATGTGATGTTTCAAAGATATTTCATAAAAAATACATCATTTTCGTCAGAAGGAGTATTCCCTATTCATTTCATTCGTTAAAACTGTTTGTCAGATAGAATTAAAAATAAAAATGTTTACGGATTCTCGACAACCTGTATATTTTAACCGAGCCGATTCGGAAAAAATGGTAAAGGAAGAAGGTGTTTCTTTTGACCTCAAGAATCTACTGTTAAAATATTTGTACGAGTCAAAGACTCACCCTGTATAACAAAATATTGTTTGGCCTAATGATGTGGCCTTCATAAAAATAAAGACTGATAAAATTTATTCCCCATTTTCTTTACCACTGAAATTTTCACAGAATGAAATTATAACCACAAATATTAGGAAAATTTATTCTATATTTTTTATACTATAGGTATACAATATATTTTTTCCCAAGAAATTGAAGCAGATATTAAAATTTTTTGGATATATATCAGTATATTCAAGTTATTTTTCAGTATTTCAGTTAATCAATTGAAATTTGTTCAGAAACCCTGCTCTTTAAGATTGACCTGTCTCGGCATGATTCAGAAAAACATGTCGATACTTGTTTTGTTGGGCGATAGGTGGGACTCCCGGTATATCGCAACTGCACCCTTTCATGTCAAATGAAATTCGTACGTTCATTCATTAATTAACTTGTTTGCAACGAATGTTCTGTACAGTCATAACGAAAAAAGGCCCAATCAAAATTTCCACAGATTGGGTACAACTTTTAATGAGAGTCTTTTGGGGTATTGAACGTTTGACTAAAATTTTCATCGTAAATCCGTACCTAGCTGCAATATTCACAACACCGACCGCTTCAAAATTAGAAATATAGGTGTGGCGCATCGCCATTTAGAAATATGAAATGGCATGTTATGTGGATGGAATGGGAATGTCAACGAAGTGCGGAGGCTGTACGAATTGATTCGGAGTTTCAGTACGAAATCAGGGAAATTGGGGGCAATTTATTTAGAAGCTCTTAGGGGAATTTCGTAGTTGCGCGTAGTAAATGTTTGGATTTTCAGATGTGCCTTCATATTATTGAGGTACATGTTAGGTAAACAATCAGATTGATCATGATAAAACACCCGATGGAAGAATGATTTATAAGTTTTTTCTCCGTTGTTTCGCTAGGTGAAGTGGAATAAAACCCTCGCTTTGTATTCATATCTGTAATTTCAATCTTGTCGATCTGTGTTTCCAGGACTTTTTTTGGGATTAATTTTTATGGTTCTCTTGGTGGACAGATGTAAAAATTGGCTAACATTGGATAAACAATCTATACCATAAATAATATTTTCTAGCAGTTTGTTGCTCAGAAAATGCACGGAAAAACTGCTTTTTGCATACCTTATGAACGTTGCCTGACACAATGAGAAAAAAGGGTAGTCAAACATGGATCTACGATGCACGGACCATTCTGAACTTTTGGTTTTGAAATTCCCATTTGGGGGTGCTAGCTTCACAGAGCTCCTTGAGCTTCTTTCTAGTTTAGCAATTGGAAATCAAAAATAACACAGCATTTTACGAGGGATGAAGAAATTCGAAAAAGATGTTGTCGTAATTTCTTACTCGAAGTTATTGGTGTTGTTTTTTAAAATATAAAAACCATGAATAAGAATTGTATTGGGGCGAAGGAAGATATTTTAATTTCTTTCTGTTAATATATACTTGTACATGGGCGCCCGCAGAAATTTTTCTCAGGGGGGGCAAAATATCATCTACGATTAGTTTTACTGAAAGAAAAATTTCTCTAACGGTGTCTATCAGAATCTCAGGGGGGGCCATGGCACCCCCTGCCCCCCCCCTGCGGGCGTCCATGTACTTGTAGCATAAACTCTTTAAATTTCAGGGAAGTTATTTGTCTTTTCTAGGTCAAAGCGATTGATACGTACATAATTATTATTCACGATTCCAAGAGGATAAAGAGGCTATCTAATTATTCATTTTTGGAGAAACTCTCTCATGACATTGATGCCCGTTTCCAGGAATGATCTACTCCTGGAAGATTACTCCCTTTTGGTTTCTTCCTACTCCAGAAACTCTGGTGCATTTTCCTATACCACAGAAAGGCTCTGGCCCAGTGAGTGGCGTTTGTGTTCCCTTTCTGGAGAGTGTATTTCTGTTTGAAAAAAGCTCGAGCACGAGCCTAAAGGTGCCTACAGATTACTTTGACGTGACGTGGGTCCACGTCATGATGCGCATGATTCAAAAGGCAAACACAAATTGTTCTGACGTGCCAAATCAACACAGAACAATTTGAACGCTTCCGCGCAAAACCCTGTGTTAGATTTTTGAATCATGCGTATTATGATGTCGTCTCACGTCACGTCAGAGTAATCTGTAGACACCTTCAAGCACTTGGTGCTTGCCATTATATTGCAGCACCAGCCCCTGTCGTGGTTTTTGAACCATCTGTACATTTAATGGTATAGTATTAACTTTGAAATGTTGGATTGTGTATTCTTTTTCCCATTCATTGTACACAGTGTAAATTTTTCTCATGCAGCACTTACTCTCTTACATTTTTTGCCACTATATCTCACAAATATTCAATGGGATGAAGGTCAAATCAACAAATAGGTTTCATCTGCAAGGGGATTGCTTGAGTTTCTTCAATTTCGGTGCTCCATATACAAAGCTCATAGAGAGATATTTCGTGTTCGATTAGCTAGCTACACTTGACTGTTTCTATGAACCTCAAAGGGGCACATATCAGCCAGGCCACGCTGAGGTCCCTGGAATCACACTGCCACAGATCTCTGCTGACATGGGATTGCCGCAATACCATGAAGCAACTGGCCAGAGACAACAAAGTGACTCTACTATGGGTACCAGGGGATTGCGGTGTTGAAGCTAATGAAAAAGCCGATGAAATTGCAAAAAGGGCATCAAGGTTAACACCTGCTGGATCTGAACCTTTCTGTGGGCTTGGAAAATACCACCCCCGTGAGCGATGCGGTCATCCATGCATCGCTAAGAGAGGGTGGCCTGGGAGTATTTTGCATGCGGGACAAGATCCCCATTATAATCTCCCGTAGGATGCAGCGACTAAGAGGAATCACGCCAATTCTGGACTGCTTCGTAGAGAATTCCTCAATCTGGATGAACAGGGTGACCAAGATGATAAGACCGCCAAACGCCACCACTGCCATGAAGGACAATAATAGGGCCAGTGAACTCCACCAATCTTTCTATGGCAAGGGACTGAATGCACTTAAAAACCATAAGATGTGCAACACGTACATTGATAACCCTCCCAGATACTGGTCAGGTGAGGACTATGTACGGGCAATACAGCTGCGGTCAAACTGCTTACCAACAGCAGGCCTGCCGTACAACCAAGGACCAGAAGCCGTTTGCCGTGCGGGATGTATGCAGCGTGAGTCACTCTCGCATGTCCTGCAAAGGTGTAGTCTTATGCACTGGGAGAGGATAACCAGGCACAACTACGTTGCTTATCGCCTCGAAAACATAGCGATAAGGAACGGCTGGCAGGTGACGAGGGAGCCCAGAATTAGGGACAGGGAAGGAAAACTTTTAAAACCCGACCTTCTTCTAACTAAAGATCAGCACGTCATAATATCTGACGTTTCAGTTAGCTGGGAGTGCCCAGAGCCTTTGAGCATGGCTTACGCAGTGAAAAAAGCCATATACTCCACTCCCACCTTCCTAGAGAAGGTTGAAGAACAATACCCCGATAAAATTATCGAAGTACTTCCGCTCATTGTGGGTGCTAGGGGAGGATGGTGCCCTGAGAACCTGAACATAATCAAGATGGTTGGCGCTACGGATGCGGATATTGGAGACATAATCCATACCGCTCTGAGGGGTGGCTGCATCATACACAAGCAGTTCAACCGCGTGGTGTGGAGCAGTTCTCGTAGGGTTCGTGTAGTTCGTCCCACTGCAAGATCTCAGTGGTAAAGCTTCAGCTGGTCTCGCGAGTGCGGGAACCGGTTGTGTGTTCGGGCTACTGGTGCGGCTATGGATGCTGTTCGAGAGAGTTTGTTCGTGCGATAGTGTTCGTGAACTTCGTTCTATAAGTGATGTACTGACCTGTTCTCTCTCTGTTGTTTGTCAAAGATGTGATGTACTGGTCTATTGTTTTTGTTTTTTTAACTTTTGAACCTGACATTGAGTCATCTCTGAGGTCATATGACCCATTAGCTTAAGATTTTGATCTGCTTGTACTGCCTGTAGTCTGAATACCGAATAAAGCCTTATAACAGCGGTCCAACAATGGGAGTTGAACAACCCTCTGGAGAAACACTCCTGGACTTACTCAGTCAAAGAAATACGTGATGATTTCACCGACCTACACCAGAAAACCGCTAAAGCTGCCACCAGCTGAGCTTCTGGTGATGGAGGGACTGCTGACAGGGCACTGTCGGTACAGCAGATGAAATTTGTAGGCTCTGTGGATCAGAAACAGAAACAGCTGAACACATGGTATGCAAGTGTCCAGAGGTGGAGGATTTGAATTGAACCACTCATATGGGGAAACCAGTCCTGGATACTCACGAGGTAACGGCTAAGGCTCTTAAAGATTTGTTGGTTTTATCAACACCATTGACAACCTCCTTGAGTTCCAATGAATGAGTAGGTTAGAGAACAGTTCCTGAAAGTCTAATAGAGCCACACCGACCCCGGTTCAAATAATAATATGCTTCAGACGGATTTTTCGAACGAATCTTCTAATCCCCCCAATTTCCGCTAACCTGATTCGAAGTCTAACCCGATCCAGCAGGATCCACTGGGCCAGATCCGACCCGTCCCATCCCTCGCTCATCCATGGCGCGTTCTATTCTGGTTCTGGATCTCTCACGCCGCTGGCGGAAAAGTTCAAACGTAAGTCTGCCGGAATAGATTCAAAATCGATTATACTGTCCTATAGGAGGATAATAATAGGGGCAATTGACACGCGCCCGGCTTAATATTATATGGTCCTATTCACACATTCATCAGGTCTGAAGGGTCCATTTGTATATTAACGTCCCACGTGTTACACCTGCTGCTCATCTCATTCAATCCGCGATTTCACTCTTTGCTGCGACCTTATATTGAATTGTCTTTACAATATCCAGATTACGATAGTATAGACATTCGAACTTCTAGGATCTACGAGGATGTATTGATATCTAGTTAGCCTAGACCAGTTCCACGCATAAAAAAAATATTGCGTTACCATAGCAATGGACAATAACTCATTAGAAGTGTCAGAGTGAAGTAAGAGGTCAAAAAAGTAAACCAGAGATACGCAATAAATTAAAAGAAAGAAGATGTACACCGAAAGTGTGAAAATCGAAAAATTGGAGTAACGAGCCATCATCAAGTACCTGTATTTAACAGGGTTAAGAGGTAAGCAGTTTTACGAAGATATGCTTAATATCCTTGATGATCAATGTACTTCGTATGCGACCGTGAAAATTGGGATTGCAGCTTCAAAAGAGGTAAATTTTCCATTGGAGATGATGACTGATCGGGAAGGCCAGTTTCTGTGTCAGTCCCCGAAAATATCGATGCAGTTCATGACATGATTTTATCAGACCGTCGAACTGGGCTAACACGGATATCTGAAGCACTGAATTTTTTATCATATGGTTCACGTCACTTTGGACATGAGAAAAATTGCTGCAAAATGGATCCCCAAATTTTTGAATGTTGACCAAAAGCGTGCAAGGTTAGAAGCATCGCGTTTGATCTGTGCTCAGATCAGACTTCTTAAACCGAATTGTTACTATGGATGAGAAAATCTGCTCTAAAAGTTCCTGCCTCAGTTTTTTGGGATTGCCATGGAGTAATCATGATTGATTTTTTGGATAAAAATAGAACAATAACCGGAGATTACTATTCGACATTACTGATCACTCTCCGGGAGAAAATTAAAGAGAAAAGACCCGGAAAGCTATCCAAAGGTGTTTTGTTTTTGCAGGACAACGCCCTTGCACACAAATCTCATGTTGCCATGCAAAAAATTCGTGATTTAGTATTTGAATTACTAAAACAGCTCCCTTGTTCACCAGCTTTTGCTCCATCCGACTATCATCTTTTTCCTCAACTAAGAAAAAGTGGTGGTATTTTTTTTCCAACGAGGAGTTAATAAAAGCTGTGGAGGTCTGGTTTGCAGAGCAAGAGGAAACATTTTTTTGAAAGGTCTAGAGGCGTCGCAGGTTCGCTGTCATAAATGTATCCAATTAAGAGGAGGATACGTTGAGTAATAAAATTTTGACATTGAAATTTTGTTTGGTTCTATAGTGGGCTAAAAATTTTTCGAAGTATCCTCGTATTTCTGAGGAAAAATGTTCCTCACAAGGACGATTCCAACGGATATTTTGAGAAATATGACAGGTTAGAAAAGTACGAATTTAGACAAGAAACGTGACAGCTACTTCTAGGCGAGGTTATAAAAGGGACTAGATAATTTTGATTTGCTGATTATTAATAATAATTTCTTTTCAATTTCATTTTTCATAGTGAGGTTTGTTGATTTGTGATTGTGATTTTCTGCTCGATTCCTTTCTCGAATTATTCTATTTTATCTTGACAAGCTTTTTCTAAAGCCGCAGGTTTATGGTGGTATTCTGCTTTCATCTATAAGTCAATCTGTAACTTTTCATAAACTCCTGGACGTTTTTAGTGATCTGTAGCTTACAGGAATCCGTAAGTTTTTACGAAAAGTAGTTCAAAAGTAACACTGTGATGAAGACAGTTACAGGAACATTTATTTCCAGAATTGCATTATTTACGAATCTGTCAGGCCGATCGTTCGTACGCTACAGATTTGTAACTTACAGATGAAAAGCAGAATACAACCATTAATCTAGTTGATTATATGAGAGTTGCTTATATGAGAGTTGCTTATATAATACTTTGCCTCCTTCAATAGCTCAAATAGGAAGATCGACGCTCAGAAATATTCCTGCACTAATAAATTCGAACAAATGCGCGAAAAGTGTTTAATGGCGCCACCTAATCGGCAAACCGCGTATGGCGTGGTCCTTCTATCAGTATTTCGAACGTAATTTTCCACATCCACCGAAATATTTTCGGTAACTGACAGACGTGAATTTTGGTCTTCGCCGACACGACCCAGTAACAGTATTCCATCGTTCCATATTCAGACGTGACAATGCGGTGAAATAGAACTAATTTCCCGATGAAACCGTCATATCTTCGTAGCGAATTCATAATTTCCTCGTCATCATAATCGAATGTTCATTCTGAGAGCGATGAAGTTATGGTTTCGTTGATAAATTGGCTTATTACGAACTGACAATCGGGGGATGTAGTTCAGAGTTTAGAGCTTCACGTTGAAAGTTGGAGAATGAATTGGAAATGGCATTGACAAATGCCACATGTTGAGTTCAGGAGGATATTGAATTGAACGACAGTAAATAATGTACCTACTACAGCCTTCCAAGGTAAAATCCTCAACAGTGGTCTTTTCATAACTGGTATCAGCATTAAAAATAAGCATTCTTACAGATTAGTAAGCTGCATGCATGCCAGCAGACATGAGGAATTACTACAGCACTGCTGAAGAACCCAGCCACCATTAGTTTCGAAGAGCTGATACCACAAACAACTCTTATGGACTTGACTGATTTCAAAAGAGTAAAGGATTCCCCACTTATTGGTCCCAATCAGTCGTGTCATTCCGAATAGAAGGTCTATTAAGGCTAACAAGCAAGCTCTAAGAGTTTAATTATATAGTCTCTAGTATCCGAGAAGGAAGATTATGCCGAGGGATGAATATATCTTTTGAGCTCCTCTAAGTCAGCTTGAGAGCACAAAAATATCAACCCCCCTTCCAAAGCTAGAGCTTTTGGTATTTAGTGACTGAGCCAGGTATCCAAATGAGTTACAGTATATGGCCCTGTCAGATCATTTGTCACCTTATTAGAATATTAGACCTGATATATGGGCAGTCCATGAATGAAACAATGTTCCAGATATAAATACTTAGGAGATTTTAATTAATACTTAACATGTTTCGAGCTCACCATCAGAAGTTAATCACATAAGTGGAGCTGAAAACGAGAAAATCATGGAGAAAATACAAAAACACTCAACTCACCTGTTACCTGTTATATCTGATAGCACCTTGGCTGTCCTTAATGATTTCTGTTGACTCCAGTACCTTTCGGAAATGAAATGTTTCTGATTCATCGGAGGATGGTGAAAATGTCATTTTACAACTCATTCTGGAAGAACCATACCGTTGACTTTTGTATGATTTCGGGGCCATAACAATGAATCGACGATTTGAGCGAAAATCATAAAAAACTTCTCACTAGGCTGCCAGGATATTGCTATATCAAACGACGTGAAATAGCTGGAAGCATTGAGGTTAACATGAGTAAGATTAAAACCATTCTGTGGACATGGGCGCCCGCAGAAACCCGCAGAAATTTTTCTCAGGGGAGGCAAAATATCATCTACGATTAGTTTTACTGAAAGAAAAATTTCTCTAACGGTGTCTATCAGAATCTCAGGGGGGGCCGTGGCCCCCCCTGGCCCCCCCCTGCGGGCGCCCATGTCTGTGGACAAAGAAAGAACACTAAGGAAAAACCAAAAACAATAGAAGATGCAAGTGTCCAGTACAGGCTACCATAAGACATGCACAATCTAAAGAAGCCAGTTATCAATCCACAAGATAAGACACGCAGAGTTTCTGCAGACGTTGTCAGATTTGACGACCAATAAAACAGAGGAAATCATATTGAAAGCCAACATTGGCTTTGAAGTGCTAAATACAAGGACTGTAACGAGACGGTGGCGACAATTGTGGTCTCATTTGTCATCGTTTGTGCAAGAATATGGCGGATTTGGTCACGTGACGTTACGTGAGCCAATCCGCATTCCGAATTAGAGGTCATAGCATTGAAATCTGTGCTTCTAAGCCGCCATATTCTTGCAAAATTTCCAATTGTCGCCACTGTCTCGTTAGAGTCACTGTAGTGCTAAACAAATGGATGGGACATCTTGCGTCCAACCATCCAACCTTTCTCCTCATGGTAACTCAAAAATTAGACCCCTGCATACCATATACACTTTTCTGGAAATTAATTGAGCACGATATCCGAACGAAAGATCTGTATGCATCCAAGCCAAGCTCAATAAATTTGTATGACCAAGATAACATTTTCAATTTACTGTAACGCAACTTACGATTTCATGACCATATATTTACAGTTCAATTAGTCTATGAATATGACAACTATTGAACTGTCAGATAAATGTCAAAATGACAAATGACACACTTGAATATCGCACATATAATCAACGGTGTTGCCAATTCTCCGTAGCAATCTCAGTATATCGAAATTTAACGTTGCCTAGAAGTTCTTTGTGAGGCGGAACGACCACATCTCATTCAAAATCTACTCGTATATACATACAATCTACCTTATTGAAGGATTTCAGTGAATAAGCTTGTTCATTCCGGTAAAGAAATATCAGCCAGTCTGCTCTGAGCCGGTATCCGCTTCCTCCTTGGGTTACCCTATAACGAACCAAATATGAGCCGTATTTCCAGATCCCCAACCGGCTTTCAATTTACATACTTCTCGCATAAATTAACAGCCTTACATCCAATCAACGACCTCATTCAGGGGATCATATTCGATATATTTTCGAGCTCGAAAGCAGCATGAGTATTTGCCCCGCGAGGAATTCAAACGAATATCAGCCTACTGATGTTTTTCCATGATTGGCGAATTCGGCCTTATATTCAGTGTCAAAAATCAATTTCGACGTCTCCAATTATCATTTCACGGCAGGTGAAGAAGGGATGAATAAAGGGGAACTTGTTCACGGTTGATTTGGAGGGGAATTGTTAAGGGAATTTATCGCGCGTTGTAGACGATTGATTCGGCTGTGGAAGACAAAGGGTTTGTGTGCTGAACGAAAAGAGACGATATGAAAAAAGGGGGAGCATTTCATATTGCACTTTTTGATGTTTGAGCCGATACGCTTCAAGCGACAAATGAGAGGGTTCAATGATTCCATTGGAATTTCGAGCTTTTGTCCGAAGTTTTATATCATTTTCAAAAAGATATGCAAATACTGTCGGGTAGATGACGTTTCCGGTGTTTTGAAACATAAAAATCGTTAAAACTGAAATCTGAATTACATGATTTTCACTAACATGAGTTGTTTCATCATTACACGTTTTTCGCTAGCTCGGTAGCATCTTCAGGTGGATTAGGGCAAACTCAATTACTTGGTAGAGCAGTTAAAAGTTACAAATTCGAGGCTCGGTTGTTAAATAGAGAAAAGAAGACTTTACATTTATACTTCGATAGCATCGGAAACTTTCATCTTCCCTTAGACTTTAAAGAAGTGTTCTAAGTTCATAAACAGGAAATACTAGCTCTCCACGACGCTAGAGTAAATCCCTACTCCACCTGATAATTCTTGTTTAACCCTTATCTATAGTTGGGAGCCCAATTCGGGATTTACTCGAGCGTGTCAGATTAATATAAGGGAAGGTACCTGTAGAGTACCTCAACCAAATTAGGCCTGTATATAAAGGGAATTGTCTAGGACATCCTGCTAATGATTCAAGAATAACGAAAAAAAATATAATCTGACAGTTTCAACAAGCCCAAACAATAAAATTGGCCATAAAGGTCATAAAAATCAGTTTTTTTTTATTATCTCCTCTCCTGGACTTCAAATTATTTTCGCATTCGTTATAAAAGTTGTAGAGCATAACATTTTCTACAAATTTTGTCCGAAGCAATTTTTTCTACATTCGAAGGTTTTTGAGATATATGGCTATGAATGTACATTAGACTGGTTTCTACATTGACCTTGGCCTTTCGCATGTGTGGCTAAGCTCCTCACACTTATCACCCTCTAGCTCGAAAACGGTTAAGGGTATAAAAAACTGCTTCAGACAAAAGTTGTTTAAAATTTTATTACCTTCAACTTTCAAAATGTTTACAGAAACGATTAGAGATACAGGAAGAGGGATATTTAAAAAAAAAGCCTTGTTATTATCTTCCAACTGTCAGATTGAGAAAACCCACCCTGATTAGTGTCAGATTAATGTGCCAACACTTCTGGAACACCGAGATTAACCATCTGTTTGAAAATCTGACACACTCGACCTCGAGTTACGATTTTTTTCCTATTTTCAAAAGACCGCTGTGACCTTGAGAAGTAGCTTCCTTTCGGTCCAATTAACATATCATTAAAAAATGTTGTTGTTACCATTTTCAACTCTTCCGTACGACCAGCCCCACCACGCAGACTGTCAGATCAACATGAATTTATTATCAGAGACACGTAGGGCATATACAGTATCTTGATCTGACACGCACGAGTATGTACACCTGATGATTTTTATCATCTGCAGACGCTTTCCCCACCGCTGAAAGTGCATACATCATAGATCCTTTTTTCTTTTTATCATCTAATCTTTGAAATCCACTAGGTCTCCATGACGCTCGAGTAAATCCAGATTTAGCATCGTCAGCTCCCAACTATTATACTTACAACATAATTGGTCAGTAGATAGGACTCGTGACTCATGAAAAATAAATGAATTAATGATATATTTCAAAACTTAAAATATCCGAAGGCTACATTGATAACTATTACTAGTTGTTTGGTGCGTAATGAACCAAAATTTCATTTCAAATATACTTACCCCTATATTATATTCATAGAAAACGGTCTGAAGGACTGAACGTCAACCCTTTGATTCATAAATTTTCCGGTTTTCGCACCAAGAAATGTAAATGGAAAGCCGTATCCCAACAGTATACAACCAACCGAAATATTTATTACTTCTGCCACGCGGGCTTGCAAATTATTAATGACGTGAGCCACATGAAACGAAAACGTCTAGTTGATTGAAGTATTCAGATTCGGTGAATGAAAATAGCCACGCTTTTGATATGAATTTCCATACGATGATCTCACACGAGAGCTAAATAGATGGCGTTGTTTGACACGCTTTGCCTGTTAGAATCAAGCCGTTGAAAGTGACAAGGTAAATTGCTGCTACTCTTGATGAATGGGTGATTTTCGAATCCACGGCTATGTTGAATTTTCATCGGTTTAATATTCCAATAGGGGAATAGTTATTCGTATGAAAATCTTCTTTTAGTTTCACTCAATGTGGAAGAAGCTCGCGACACATTCACTCTCACAATTTCAATGTATTATCCTTGAAATAAGAGCTGTTTCCTCACCGTGAATCTTTATTAGAATATCACTTATTCGGTAAATCTTCAAGGGTTCTTAATTTATTTTGCCATGATATGACATCAACCATTCTCTCATTCCTCGACATCGTTATTTGTTCGAAAACTCTATTCCAAAAACCTTCATTGATATAACACAATATGTAGATATGTAGAATAGGTTTGTTTGTATGTTTATTGCCATTCATTCCATAACAACTAAACGAAGCACAGAATTTACGTAATTTTCTGCACGGCTAATGAGGGAAGCAGGACAAAGAGTTAAGCGGCTTTTCAACTTCATGGAACATCAAGGGAGCGATGCAAAGTGCATTATTTGAACCTCTGGAATCCTCTGAAATAAGAGAAGGTATATTTGATAAATGCAGATCAGAGTGTTTATCACAACTAACGATCCTGTTTGGCGCGCATCATCATCGCTGCGATCACTCTGGAAAGGTCACTTTAATTATCGAGTTGATTCTGAAGCGGTGTTCAATGAGTTATTCATGAAGAAAACACGAGTTACTCTGGATTGGCAACCTGTTGATCTACGTTCATATATCCTATTTTGATGCCGATATTTTATGTATTATTAGTTCTGTCCGTAGTGTAGTTCAGAACAGTTTCCAAGGGTATCGAGCAAGCGCAGA
This sequence comes from Coccinella septempunctata, assembly GCF_907165205.1. Classification (NCBI taxonomy): domain Eukaryota; kingdom Metazoa; phylum Arthropoda; class Insecta; order Coleoptera; family Coccinellidae; genus Coccinella; species Coccinella septempunctata. Next base: position 24,828,342 of record NC_058196.1, read on the forward strand.
TACATGTTACCGACCCATGTAGTGAATTATTGCGCTTGCTCTGTATTGGAAGGAACAGTTCCCAACTATACCATGAACAGAGCTATTAGAAGTAGGCTGCCAGATAGGGCTTGTGTACCAGTACAGAATCCCTCTTTCAATGCTTGATGAATATGTTACACCAAACATACCAGAGCACAATGAGTTATTGCTAGCAACTCACGACTTACGTTCGTTGGTTTACGCTTTTCATAACTACCGGTAGATTCGGTTGACTTGGGACAATCCTGTTACTTGGGACAATTACCCCCCTTGCAGAATTCTTTGTTTCTTACCATTTATGAGTGAAGGGACAAACTTATAAGATTGTGTAGTGTCTTTTCGGTTAGTTTAACCATTAATTCCTGTTGAGTTTGCCCTGACTAGGGCGTTTGAATTGACAGGAAAACTTAACGAATTCAGGAGAGTAAAAGCGCGTTTTTTATGGCCCTTATACTTTCTAGTGACCTGTACATGTGTTTCACTTTGTGCATGTGTAATTTTTTTCTGGATACGTGGGATATTGGGATATTAGATATGTCATGAAACAAGGTTGTTTACAAATCAAACGGCAACACGGATCTCTTTAATTTATTTTGTTGTTTCAAAGGGACAATGCCGAATAGATACAAGCTGCGCATTGCCAGCAGGAAATATGCCGATTTTACGCAGGATATTATTATTTATGTTATTTCCACAAAAAAATCACCAAAGAATGAAGGAAATCAAAGTTTTTTTGTTTTGTTTAGTCCTTTTACATTTGAGTAGCAATATATTTACTTTCGCTGTAATAGAAGTTCATCATTTAATTTCCTTACCGAATTTCAACTATTTAATCACAAATTCTAATTCTTCAAAATTATACACCGTCCCAAGTCACCTATTTCATTTGAGAGTTGAGAAATAAATGGATTTTAACTTGTGTCCCAAGCCTCCCAACTCGGTGGGTGACTTGGGACAAGTATATTATTTTTTTTTTAATTTATATCCGAATTCTGAAGCAAGGTATACAACCTAATTACCTACTAGTCTGTGTCATTTAGCATATTCAAACCTCTTCCTCACAAGAAAAAAGGTCACCGTTTTTGAAATATGACAAGTTGAATTTCAAAATCGTCCCAAGTCAGCCGAATCTAAGGCACTCCATTTGTTCTGGAAGCTGCAGGAAAGTTATGCAGGATTTTCCCTGAAAAATGTGGCGCCCTTAAGGAAAAATGAGAAATATACCTCAAGGTTAGAATGAATACCATTTCGCAGCACTGAGAGGGGCTTTTGGATACGCTTCCAAGGTCATAAGATTTTCGGTGTTCAGTTTGTGTTTTTAATTAATCTCGATCCATTCCTACTTACGACCTACACAAAGCTCCAGAGAAAAAAATTCATTCAATCATGACTCATGATAATGATGTCGCCTCCATTGTCAGAGCGGACGAAAATCAATCTGTAAGCCGCTGAATCGCTGGCAGTTTTTCCGTTCCAAAGAATCGAACACCACAGGTGGAGCTCATTTCCTATCCCGACAGCAGCCGATGACGAATGCCTGCTAGATGTGAGAGCATTCTGTGGTTGCTCAGTACATAAAAGCCCGGGCTCAACGGAGTGGAAAGTGTCATCATGCTTGAACCACAAAGCCCGTTTGTGATCAACTGTATGTCTAATTTCATGCATACTACGTCCAACCCCCAGCTATGGGGGAGGAGATCGATGATCGCCTCAGAAATGAAATACGTGTCCACAAACCGCAAGTGGATCGAGTGTATAAATGTGTGTTGTTTCCCTATACAGGGTGTCTCTTTGAAAATTCAATTTGTTTAAGAAAAGTTGAAAAATAAGAAAGGAAATAGTCATGACGATGGTTAATAGTGAAAATAAATGAGACAACTAAGCTTTATTTGAGAAATAGATGCTCGAGAAATGTCCTATTGCCTAAAACTGTCTTATTTCTTTGAGAATACGGATGAAAACGTTATAGAAAAAGTCACACTCGAATTAAACTATCCAAACCAGAAGTACAGAAAAATGATTCACTAAAACTACAGAACATCTAGAAATATTGAAAAACTATAACTAACTATCTCAAGTTACCATATTACAGGGTAGCTATAAAGCAGAAATGTCAAATTCTTGTTTTGTCACATTAATATCACATTAAAAGCACAAATAAAGAGCTGCCGCTCCATGTCCATCTAAAAGATGGAAAACATAATTTTTGGAGGAAATATTACTAATTCAAAGATGAATCATGCAAATATTTGTTTCTTTTGAGCTATAACACTGACGTAAAACAGATTTGTTTCATGGGATAGACAAAAACATGAGAAATGTCAAATACATCTGTTCTTACTGTACCCTGTATCTTTGATTACATCCATTTCTTTGTCAGAATTACTCAAAATGCTCTCATTTCTGTACGGACATCGATCTTCTGCAAACCTTTCATTTCACGAAAGCCACAACAATGGGATTCGATGCTGTAAGCCGATCTGTATGACGAGCATCTGAAAATACATTTCCTTGCTTTTTCTTCTCCAAATCGTAATGAAAAAAAAGGTAATCTCCTTTCATCAACGGAGCTAAATGTAATTCGAACAATGCGGTGCGCTAATTGCGTTACCATCTAGTTGATATATTGTTATAATTTCTGTTTCCAGACTGGTATAATTATGTGCCATTGTTGTAGGATAGGCTTTTGATTTAGGACTGGGTATATGAGAGAGGGAGCAGTTTTTTCTAATGGCATAATATGTATTTTATGCAGATATTCATATTATATTATCACTTAGGAGTTTTATTGCAATTTTTTTGGAAGGGAAGCCCTTGTTTTGACGGAAAAGTTAGGTTAAGTTCCACTTAGAAGTTAGCTCATATATATTCATATTATCCTGATTCTCCATACGTACCGAAGTACCCCTTAGAAACTGCGTAAAGCTTGTACGAGTTCGGAGAATCAGTTGTGTTCTGTGGAGGCTTTGTTACTGTGTCCTTACGCCACAGCACTGTTTATTTGAAACCAACACTGAATGGTTGCACGCACCCGTATGTACTGAGCCGACGCTTCTAACCACCAAGCTACGGACGCTGGTTAGTTAGTGAATACTTGAAAGTAATTCTGGAGGATAGTTGTTACCTATCTGGTCAAAACAGTAATCTGTTTTTTACAAAATCTGAAAAATCATTTGAAATTTGAACCTTCACTTTTCAGCAAAAGCTTCTAATATTGGCCTGTTTTCGTGTAAAATTAAAACAAATAATAAGCATGGAGTTTGAAGCTCGTATTGTTATTGTACAATCGAGGTAACGAGTACAAATTACTGCGATTAAAAGGAAATAAAAGGTCAAGATACTATATGATTGGAAAAAGGTTTTATCAGATAGCTTTATGGCTTTTATTAACAAGGTAATGAAAAAGGCTCATATAGCTTGGTCCTGATGAAATGCTACAATTGCTTAAGTCATTGAGTTAGTAGACTCTGACTGGAGTTTGCTTTTTCTGTTGTGAGATGATATTTTTCTTGATATTCAGCTTTATTACCATATATTAACCTCCATATGTTTCAGACATGAATATCAACTCTGGATACTCACAGAGCTATGAATATCTCTGAACAGTCCGTCCAATACATCTGGGAGTTCCCTAACCTCACATTCTTGGATTTCAACTACACCAACACCACAGATCCCGCCAGAGATGCTTGGGAGCACTGGAGCTCCCTCATGCAAGACAGGGCCATTGTTGTCTCCCTACTACTCCTCTTCTCCTTGACCACCGTTTTCGGCAACATGCTGGTGATTCTTGCTGTAGTGAGGGAGAGATACCTGCACACCCCTACAAATTACTTCATAACCTCACTGGCGGTAGCGGACTGCTTGGTGGGCCTGGTGGTGATGCCTTTCAGCGCTCTGTATGAAGTGCTAGAGCACACGTGGTTTTTCGGTACGGATTGGTGCGACATCTGGCGTTCGTTGGACGTACTTTTTAGCACAGCTTCCATTTTGAACCTATGCGTTATCTCCTTGGACCGATACTGGGCGATAACGGATCCGATAACGTATCCTATGCGTATGACCAGGGTACGTTCGGTGCTCCTGATCGCAGGGGTGTGGGTGTGTTCCAGTGCTATATCTTTTCCGGCGATAGTATGGTGGCGAGCCGTGAGAACTGAACCCGTTCCCCCGTTCAAGTGTCCGTTCACGGAACATTTAGGTTATTTAATATTTTCCTCGACAATTTCGTTCTACCTCCCCTTGTTCGTGATGGTGTTCACTTACTACCGTATATACAGGGCGGCCGCCGCGCAAACGAGATCTCTGCGACTCGGAACCAAACAAATACTGTTGGGCTCGGGCGAACTGGAACTGACACTTAGAATACACCGTGGCGGAACTTGTAAGATACCGGAGACCAGACAGTTCTCCGGACAGGAAGACGAACCCTTGACTGCTCTGGCGAATAACGGACTGACGCGACTCGCATCTAGCCGCGGAGTGAATAGCAAGAACTTCTCGTTGTCCAGGAAGTTGGCGAAGTTTGCCAAGGAGAAGAAAGCTGCTAAGACGTTGGGTATTGTTATGGGCGTGTTCATAGTGTGCTGGTTGCCGTTTTTCGTTGTGAACTTGTTGTCCGGATTTTGTTCGGATTGTATCTGGCAAGAGGAGACTGTGCTGGCGGTGGTGACATGGCTGGGATGGGTGAACTCCAGCATGAATCCAGTGATATACGCGTGTTGGAGCAGAGACTTCAGAAGGTGAGTTTCTTGATATGTTTGTCAATAATGTTACATATATTGCATCTGAGGTTGTATTCATGACGGATGGTGTAAAAGTGTGGTCATCAACTTAAGGTAGTAGTAGTAATAAACTTAATCAAAATTATGTTTCAAAGGTCTAACTACCTAGGTCTTCCTGCCAATCAACTTAAGATGTTAAAACGTAGAGTAATGTCAGCAAAGGCTGCATTCGCATTTAAGTGGCCACGGAAGTTGAAGTTGGCTGGGAGTCGAATGATACAATACTCTAGAATACACTTTTTGTCTTTCTCGGTCTAATCACCACGTGTCTAACGCTACCACAAAAGAGGTTATCAAAGGCAACAAATAACTAATGAATTGAAGGAAAAATGAGATGGTCTTATCAAATATCCATTCAAGCAAACTCTTGAAAACAAAGAAGCTAGATGAGTATAAGTTACGCGAATAAAAGCAAAAAAGGAAGCCTGACTAGTAGACATCTACTTACCCATGCACGAGAAGGTTAGTTAGAAATTCAATTGAAGTGGCAAAGTCATAAAAGTAAATATCTACTGATGAGTAATTCACCAGATTACAAACTCCGAACAATGACAGCAATTTTTATTTGTGCAACTATAATATAGAGATAATAGTACTAGCAATGAGATGTTTAGGAATCAGAGAACTTGGTCATCTCTGATCGAATATATCCCATCAGCTTCTAGTGACAAGATAATTGAGAAAACTAGCATCGGAAAACCTTCACTACCGTGTTAAGTAGAAAAGAAGACTGGGAGAGGGAGCCCACAATCTCAGCTCTCAGAAAGAATACTATCAAATGGTACACAGATGTTTTTGAAACCCCCAAGGGGTCTGGCACAAAGTACTTACTACCGTTTGGCCTCTTTTCAAGGGTCTTTCAGGTAGAAATGCTCGCAATCTAAAGATGTGTGTAAATAAATCTAGAAAGAAACTATCAAAAATGAGATATAACAATATATTCTGACAGTCATGCTGTGACTGCTGCACTGAGCTCTCATACCATCGATTCTAAGATGATATGCGAGTGCCGAAGAAAACTCAATGAATTAGGCAATAATAACAAGCTCTGCTTGGTCTGGGCTCCTGATCACTCGAGAAGCAAAGAAATGAAGAGGCCAATACACTTGCCAGGAAACTCCTTTTATCGAACCATTACCTTTCTGTGACATAGATAGATCTACCAGCAGAAAAGGGTTTCAGGAGAAGGGAAATACCAGAAGATAAACACTCTGGCAGAACCATTCCAAAAACTTTCTTCGGAAGATGGAAAAACGTCTGAAATTGATGAATTCTTATTGCATACTGGCAGACGCTAATCGGTTTTATCGAGTAGTACTCAAGTGCCACCCAGTATGAAACGAGATCCGATTCAATCCCCTCCAATCGAAATCCAGACGAAGACAATGGCATATGTCCCATATTTCCTCAGTACTACAGCTTGCTTATTACAAGCAACATGCGTGTAATGAATGAAGAAGTTGGACACGTTCAGTTCACGTCAGATATGATGCCAGCGGTAAAATAATGAAGAAGGATCACGCCTAAACGGGGAGGCAATTAATACATAATGAGAATTAGTTCGGATGCATACCACTCGCTGATATGAATATCAACAAGTGTTACGATCTAAATTGAACTAGCCAATTTGCCATCGTCAAGGCCACTGAATGAAGAACGTTCCACCGAAGAAGAGCAGATGCTGACCATGGTTTCGGTCTTATTTGAACTCGTCAGAGCAACACAGCTTCTTCTTCGATGGAAAAACGTTTGGAATTGATGGACCCTTATTGCATACTGGCAGATGCTACTGGGTGTTATCGAGTACCGTTACAATCCCCTCCAAATCGAAACCAAGACGAAAAAAATGGCTTATGTCTCTTATTTTCTCCAATTATCTGAATAAATTCTTATTATTGTATTCACGGCCTCGCTGCTAAGTTCACAGATTAAATTCGCCTTGCACAAACTGGCAGATTGGTCAGGTCAGCAGTATCGCAGGAATCACAGTTTCGGAGTTCTCATTGAGACAAATGAACCAAAGACAAGCTTTGAATGATACGATGATGGTTAAGATCGATAAATGGTCGGTTATTTTGTCAAAATTGACGATTTAGAGTTCGGAACCTTGTCATGTCAATGCTTCAATTCTCACACATGGTCGTTATATACAGGGTGGTCCAGATCGTAACCAAGAAATTTTAACCATGTATTGTACATCAAAAATAAGCCCTAGTTTGTCATATAAACATATGTCGAGAACTGTTTCCTCTCCGAGATACGGGGTGTTAAAGAAAAAAAAATGTTTTTTATTAATAACTTTCACCCTGCTTGAAATATTTTTATGAAATTTGAGACATAGGTTTTGAGTGTCAAGTAGCACTTTTTGCATAATTTCATTTCTTTTCTATTCTACCAGTGGCGTCCGTACTGCAGCGAGACTGAATATTTTCAGATAAAAAAATTATACGCCATTGGTTTTTCCGACAATGAAAATTACTATTTGAATCCTTATTTAATTTGATATATCAAATTTTGGCGATTTCTTCATGCATGAGAATGTGTTTTATTTTTTTGACCGGAAACGGTACCTCGTACATCAAAAAGTCATGAGACCGAATTTGCTCCAAATTAAATAAAGATTCAAATAGTAATTTTGTTTAACGGAAAAACCAGTTTCGTATCATTTTTTCATCTGAAAATATTCAGTCTCGCTGCAGTACGGACGCCACTGGTAGAATAGAAAAAAAATTATATTATGCAAAAAGTGCTCCTTGACGCTAAAAAACCTATGTCTCAAATTTCATAAAAATATTTCAAGCAGTGCGAAAGTTATTAATAAAAACCATTTGTTTTTCTATAATTTTAACACCCCGTATCTCGGAGAGGAAACATTTCTCGACAAATGTTTATAAGACAAACTAGGGCTTATTTTTGATGTAGAATACGTGGTTAAAATTTCTTGGTTACGATCTGGACCACCCATAAGGACATATTTTTTCTATATTTTTCAGTGACTTTTTCTTTCGAATTAACCGGCTTATCCCAAATTCCCCATAAATTATTCATGATGCTCTTCCGCCAATCACTTCCCCGGGCATCGCATTGAAAAGCCGGCATAATGGAAAGTATATGAAGAGATATCCCCCAATATCACCCCCCATCAAATCCAGCTCAAATCTGCAGAAATATAGGTCAGACCCCCATTCAGCGCCGTCCGCCCCTTCATACACCCGGAAAAGTATCTCTTCCGCGATCGCAACTAGACCGGAGCCTCCGGTCTCTCGATTTTCCGGAGATCCCATTCCTTTGCTAATGGCTCTTGAACACATAGCCCACGGCGGGTCTTAAGTAATGATTGTTCGGCAACTTTTTCAGCCTCCGACGACCGCCAAATTGGACCGTTCGCAGGTCCGGCGATGCCCCGGAGCGGCTCCGGTAAAGTTCATTACTTATCGGCCCGTTGTAGTGACGGCTCCCGTCAGATCCTGAGGGGATTTGTCAACTTTTTACTGGTGGCGTTTCGACACGAATGGATGTTGCAGCCCTAGGAGACGGAACGGTGATCGAACATAAATAACTGGGGGATTTCGCGGACAGTTGGTCCCCCTCGCCCCCCCATCAACCCGCGCCTTCGCATACGACGAATAATGCTATCAATCTTTTCTGTAGCGGCGCGTTCAACTCCTAGTAATTGGAGCCTTATAGTTCCCGCTATCAATCATGTGCATTCTAGGGAGACTTCAGTATGAATCATATTTCCATCTGATATAGCAATAAAACCTTCCTGACACTTATATCATCTATTTTGTACCGAGTATTCAGAGGTATTATACCCTTTTTGCCATTTATGGCATCTATTTCATTGCCATCATTCACGAGTGTTATAAAGTACAAGAAATAGGTGGCAAAAAAGCAATATTCTGGCATTGTGTGACTCGATATAACACTCCTTCGCTTACATGTAAGAAAATTCAGTCTGCTTGAAGCAATTACATTAGCTTTGTTTTGGTTCACACTCAGAAGTCTTCGGAAAGTATAGTTGAACAGCAGTGGTATGGGAAGTTACCATAAAAACATAAAATATTCTAATGGATCAAAATCAGACAAAGTTATAAACATTAAGGTATGTGCACCAAAATTAGGGATCTCTATGTCTCTGTAAAATAATAGGAGCTGTAATCTCATAAGCAGGAATGCTGCAACATCATCAAGTAACTGGCTGGAGGTGATAAGGTGACTCTACAGTCTACAGTGTCACCCATTGTGGTGTAGAAGGAGATAAAAAAGCAGATGGACCTTGAGTTTAACACCTCTTGGAACTGAACTCTTTTGCGAGCTTGGAAATTGCCAAAATAAGTCAGAAGTCGAAAAATGGTTGGTAAGAAATGTAACAAAACTATAGGGAACACCAGAAAACTGCTGAAGGTACCACTTCGTGTATCAGAAGATGACACGTGAAGGTTGTAAGTATGATGGAAGAAACATCTCAACACATAGTATGCAAGTGTAAAGAGCTGGCTTGCCAAGGAACCAAATATATCTAATATATGAGGTGACAATACTGATGAATCCTCATTAGGTACCATCGAAACTCTTTTGCTATCTATGACATTTACCATTCTTGTGACTATTGATTGAACTGAGGGAGCCCGGAAACCAGGAGGTCAGTATAAGCGGTTTAAGGATATACTACATCAATTCCTATAATCAGTTAATGCCAATCATAACTGGGAACAAATAGTGTTAGACAGGTCACAGTGGAGGTCTTTAGTCCATAGCTATAATGGAGACTCGAGAAGAATACAGCGGCGGCCAGATCTGGTTGGTGACTATCCATGCCTGGAGTGTGGAAGGATCTGTAGGTCACGGTTGGGTTTCTTCAGTCACAGGAGAGCACACAGTCGCAATTAGCCCTAAGAAAAAGTCTGTTCGCACTTTTTTTTAATCTTTTTGTGGATTTATTCCCGGTAACGGATTACAGCAATGAATGAACGAATGAGTGATATCATTTTGTCAAAAATGGTGTCCTTATTACTTATTACTCATAGTTATGGCCGTATGCATCGTTTTATAAATCAACTAAATCATATTTAGATATGCACAGAATGTCCATGAAATTAAGACGGTTTCAGAATTGAATCTTTGTTCAATGAAGCGGTACATAGTGCTATAAGTATTCGTCAAGAGTATTATAATGTGCGATCTTTTTGCAATGCCTAGCACCTTGGGAACTGACTATTTATTCACGAATAAGTTGAGTTGGTGTTGTTTATTGGCATCCATAATTTCACTGAAGGAGATGAGGAGGCTTATGTAGATTATCAAACAAATATTTCATTGAAAATCTATTTATTGAGCATAGAAGGAAATTAAATTATACCTAATATGAAGGAGACCGTAGATACACTTGGTATGAAGTTATTTACTGAACTGATCAAATTTTCTCTTTGCAAATCATAAACGGAGGCATATTACATTCACAAATCAAAGGAACTTCTGTTCCATACGGTTTAATCTTGGTTTCGAAGCCATAACCTACAGGCACTTTCCTCTTCCCGAAGTTACATGAGTATCCTACGAAAGAAGGGATGTAAAATATGGATTAGCAGGGTTATGAAGTAAAAACTCACCATCTTCAGAAACAGTGTCTTTGCTCATTTTCGATATAGATTGGCCTTCGTCTGGAAAAAATGAATGTCATTTTCAGGAAATAATTATATAGGTATACAAGAAGATTAATGTCAGAAGATACTAATATGCAGAGTTAAATACCCTAATAAGGTAAAAAATTCCATTTGTGATAAATAAAGTAAACCCTTTCTGGTCGTTATTAGTTTCATCACATTCTCTTTAATTAATGAACAAAGTCAATTGATAACTTCGACCCCCTTTATGATATAATGGTAATATCCGGAGACTGAATGTCAAAGAAAGAAGAGTACTGAACCTATGCTCAGTGCACTCTATGCTCCAATGCACTCTTCCCTTTCTCTATGGCTCTAATGTAACGTATTTGTACTTTGTCGTCGCATAGGTCTGGGACACCATTCCTTGTGATTCCTTGCCTAAGCCTAACCGACGAGCGTGGTACACATTTTACCCGATCCTCTGTTAGAGCATCGCCACGTGCTAGAAAACCTTAAGCCATCTTATTTTTGTGAATAAAGAGTTTCATCCAAGAACGAAGCTGCGTTTTTATTTCTTACATACATGAATTACGAGTAGATTATCCCCAACCTTTTTTCAAAAGCCAAACATGGTTGAAAATAAATTAAAACGATAAAGCATCCGACCAAATTGTCAGTAAAAATCCTGCATTCTGTTTTTCATGAATGTCCTATGCGTAGACTGAACTCACCTGACACCCAAGTATTTGGACAACAGTTCTCGTCTTTGAAGAAGGCTGGTGCGCCATTATTCTCGAACATTTCCGGGAATGTAGCTTGATCGTAACATTTCCTCGGCTGACAGAAAGGGGCCTTCATTTCGAAACCTACATCGCATACGCAAACTTCACATTTGTTTTTCAAAAACACGGTGTTGCCCTCCTGGTACGAAGCCCCCTCTATTTCGCATTTCGCAATCGGTCCTGCAAAGCGGGAAATGCGGAAATTTGCATGAATGAATTACTTTCACGCTTACCACACACGGAGTCAACTGGACAGCAACTGTCCAGGCTGTACTTGAAATGCGAACATCCTGATTTCAATCTTTCGAAACAGTCGTATTGTGCGCAGATAATACTCCCGCTGGAAAAATAATGGATTAAAAACGTTTGTTTCATATCACGATACCACAAGATAGAGTTGTGTCCTATGAAATATGTGAAAATAAGTTTGATTACAAATAAAGGTCTTGCTAATATAAGGAACTGAGGGGAAATTGAGGATATAAACCGAGATTAGACTGGCATTAAGGAAACTAAACTAAACTCGCCAATTTATGTCGGTCTTATCTTAACTGTAGTTAAAATGGAGTATCTCTATGTTTTGTGGATTCTTTACCCTCCTCATTTCTCTTCACAGACAAAGCAGATGTCAATTTTAGGAACAGTTTGTTTGAATTTTAATCTGAGTTTGAGTTAAGCGGAGTTGATCACAGTTTGGTAAAATTGGTCCTAAGTTTCATAGAGAAAGTGCGGACGTTTGGTTTTTTTTCCATAAGCTAGTTTATTATTTTATTAGAGCTTAAATCGAATTTCCACTACTACCTATACTGCATTCACATTTATTTCAGTATTCGGTTGGCCATGAAATAATTTTCTCAAGTTTTTGTAACTAGAACGGAGTAAGGTTGGCACTCATGAAATGTCGTTAATGTCATAACGCCGTTGACACAACTCATATCTATTGATATTACGGAAATGCCGAAAGTTATTGAAAAAAGAGACAGGGTTACAGGAAGTGCTATTTAGAATTCAGGTCCTCTCATTCAAATTGTTATACCCTGATATTCTAAAATCCACAATACGTCAGACGGTAGCGAACATTATCAATGTGAAAGAATTTATATAATGTTTCATCTGAATCTAAACGACTTGTATTTCAGCTGAATATTCCCATAATCAGAAAGATTGTGGCTGAAGAGGATGACAAAGAATTTCCTTCTATTGGGAGACCCAAAAAAGTGGTGGCGTTTGAGAATTTTATGTTTGACTGAATTAATGCGATAAGTTTACTACAGACGAATGTCATCGTAGAATATGTTCCCGGAAATTGATTTTTCTATTTTTCATTTGACTTGTCCTATACATTGTAAATGTCTTAAGGTACCAATAAGTACCGGTTATTCATTATATCAATATTATCTGCATTAAGATGAACAGCCACAAATACGCGACAGTTATCCTGCTAATTGTTTATTCATGTGAAATTTTTGTTCGAAGGTGAAGTTCATCTTGATTGAAACTTCCTTTAATTCCTTTTACTTATATTGATGCAAGATAATTTTTGTTGAAGAATTTAACATTCTTGTAATTATCTGTTAATTCCTTCGGAAGATACCCATTCCCAACCACTGCAACATATGCATTTCATCTTCGGGTTAATATTTTTGAAATCTACAACTGATGTAACGTATTCAAACGTTAAGAGAAAAGAAGAGAGAAAGAAGATGACGAACATCAACTCTCCTCAAGCTAGTGCATATTATGATATTATACTGATCGCTTGTATTTTCCATGCAAATAAGTGGATTTGGTATGCATTCAATCAGTTTGTATAAACTTCAATCATGTTCGTCACATATTTTCCGAAGAAATTCGACATTGTGATAAAATACGTAATAACAGAAACTTTTACGTAGAACGGGCAACATAGCGTTGATTCAAAACCCAAAAATGTTTTGACAAGCGTCATAATCCCACATTTTCGTACTATACAGAGTGAAATGTGTCAAATTTTCATGGCCATCCGACTGCTAAAATAAAAGTGAATGGGGTATAGTTGAACAGACTGAATGAAAAGTAGAGCACAAAATAAGTAAATTCGGTATTTACTAGATTGTCATGTTCATTTCAAATTATTCAACCTATTATGCACCTCTAGGTACATATTAGGGAAAGGATAGCTTTTCTTAATAGCAACCTTACTTTTTGTGAACAGAGCAACTCTAACGATACCTACAGTGGACTTACACATAAGAAGGTAAATGATTTCCTGTATCACCAGTTATTTCATCGAATCTTGTTTCAATAAAATGGTGATTTCTTTTTATACAGGGTGTATTGGAAGGTGAGGCTTTTTATTCAACAGAAGGTAGAACTGGTCAAAAGTGTTTTACCAAAAATCACCTATACAAAACTTTCAAAATGACAAAGTTGAAAAAAAAAATTGAAAATGATTACTGAAATTGATCCTAATATGACCCTAGACCGTTTGTTAGCTGAAATATCGCAAATCAATGGAAAAAACTTATCGATTAGACTGTGTTATTTCGTTCAGGATATTGCCTCGTTCGATATTTACGTGGTAATGAAAATGGAAACTTAGGATTGCCGAATTGTTCTCATTATTTTTTAATAATTTACACGGTTTTATGAAATGGCTCATTTCGATACCAACTGACAGTAGAGACTTAGGACACAAGTGTAAAAAATAGAATAATAGGTAAGTACTTCAAAATCTAACCAATAAAATTCGTCTGAAATATTCACGAATTTTTTCACAATAGGCATCAGAATCTTCTTGTTCGAACATTCTAATAATCGTCGTAAAATTGGATGAAATGGCGAAACATCATAGCACTTTTTCAACATTACTAACATTAGCACTTTCCAGAAACTACCTCGATTTCCTAAATTTTTTTTCACCCTAAATTGCTCGATACAACAATTATGATTCTCTCAAAAGTGACCTGATGCATCTAATCCGATGAACTTGGTACTGAACCATTCATTGTCCAGCAATAAGTTTATGTTTTTTTTCGTTTTTGCGATGCCGGAGTCACCTTCCACAGTCCCGTACTTGAAATTCTATGAAATTTTGTCGAATTTCTAGGGGTTGTATCTCAGCCATCTTTGATATTTTATATAGACAATTTTTGGTTGAACGACTTATTTTGATGAGTTCTTCCTTCTGTCAAAAGAAAGCCTCACCCTTGAAAACACCACGTATATTATGAAGCTGAGTTCGGTATGTACCTTTTTGAAGAGAGGTCATGATGAATTTATTCCAATAGAGCTCAGTGTCTGGAAATTAGGCTGGGAGTATTAGAAATTAGAAATATCTCAGATACCGGAACAAACTCAAGTTTTACCTCTAATTACGACTGTAATTTCATCACAAACAAATATAGTTTCTGACACAAATGGACTTGCTCAAATTTCAGAGTCAAGATACCTACTTGAACTCAGAACATGAATCAGATATGGCCTCCTAAAAACCCCAATGAACTAACTTCTCAACATTCATTTCTGCCCCCAATCTAAACCTCGAAAACTTCCAACGAATTCAACAAATTGGCTCAATTCTAAGGCGGCAAAACCTCCACATCTAAGAAACATTTATGAATAATTTAAGCATGTTAGTTTGCTCCCGCTTCAAATTGAAATACAAAATTACATTTGATGGGTATTTGGGGGATTATCTCTGGCCCTAATTACGAGTGCACGACTGCATGAAAGCGTATTCCAGAGACGAGAGTCACGTTTTATGGTTTTATTCTATCGAATGGAGAGGAAGGGACAAGATCGTGGATTGAAGTTGCAGTATCGTTTACGACTACTAATGATTCAGTTTCTGAGGAAGGCAGTAGAATTTTGTGGACAAATTTGATAGGAAGTTTAAATTATTCCACGACCTACTGGAGGAAGACATAATTTGCCAGTTCGTTAGAGGAATGATTTGTGAAAAATAGTAGTTTTCGGATTTATCAGCTGATAGATGCAATCATTTTTAGGAATTCTGGCTGTAGCTAAATTATCTGACAAAAGTTGCCCCTAACTTAGTACCTATTAATGTGAATGTATCGATACAATGTACTGATATTGAAGGAAGCCCTCTACCGTAGATTCGGGTGACTTGGGACTTAGAGGTCACCCACCGATTTGGGAGGCTTGGGACACAAGTTAAAATCTACCTATTTATTTCTCAACTCTCAAATGATATAGGTGAATTGGGACGATGTATAGTTTTGAATAATTAGAATTTGTGATTATATACACTGCGCAAAAAAATTAACGCACATTATGGAAATCTCAAATTTATTCTACAACTGAAGGTGTTCTCAATGATAATTATTTTTATCAGAATTATGCATGCATATGTTATCCACTTTCACGGTTTTCTTCAATACAGATGTTTTTTTACCAGCAGGAATAAAAAAAGATGATATTATCAGATTTTGAATGTATTGGCTCCATTCTGAAATCATTTGTTCTCGATCAATTCTAGTGATCAATAGTTTTTCTTCCGTTTGATTTTTCTATACTCGATCGCTATGCAACGCGAAACACGCAATTTGACCCAAGAGGAATGTGCCCAAGCGGTAGTTTTGCGAGAAGAACGGTGGACATACACAAGAATTGCAGAAAGGTTTGGAGTTTCCCATACAAGTGTGTCCAGAATGTTGCAGGTAACAACTGCCATTCAAGAACGTTAATTGAGAGTTTCTTCGTTGAGACAACGGTTTGCAACCTCTCGTCTCCTTCAAATTCAGCTTGAGCAAACTCATGAGGTGCAAATTAGCACTCAGACAATAAGAAATCGCCTCAGAGAATATGATTTAAGGCCTCGTGTCGCGGCAAGAGGCCCAGCTCTTACCCCAGTCCATCGAAGGGCGCGTTTGGATTTTGCGAGATAGCATATCCATTGGGAAGAGGCCGATTGGGAAAGAGTTCTCTTCACTGATGAGTCTAGATTATGCCTCTACCATTGTAGACGTTCCCTTGTATACACGTCCATATGAAAGATATGCTCAGTGCAATTACCTGAATACTACTGGTTTCGGGGGAGGATCGATTATGGTATGGGGTGGAATATCTTTGACTGCTCGCACAGACCTAGTGGTCGTTGATGATGGAGCTATGAATGCTGATAAGTATATAAGGAACATTCTTGAAGAGCATGTAGTGCCATTTGCCCCATACATTGGTGAAAATTTCATTTTTATGGACGATAATGCCAGACCCCATCGTGCGCGCATCGTTCAGGAGTACCTTGAAGAGGTTGAAGTCTCTCGAATGGAATGGCCAGCAAGAAGTCCAGATGTCAATCCGATTGAGCAGGTTTGGGACAACCTCAATAGAAGGCTGAGAATTCAGAAAATCATCCAGCTACTCTTAATGACTTAGGAATCCAACTCGGAGAAATCTGGGAAGGATTAGATCAGAACATTTTAAGATCACTCATTTTGAGTATGAACCGTCGTTGCCGAGCTGTAATTAACGCAAGGGGTGGAAATACCAAGTATTAAATCACCTATCAGCATTTCAGTATTTTGAAAATTGTTCATTTCTCTTCTTTCACATACGATTCCGTGTAATCCTGAATTTTTCTTCCATTTAATGTGTCTTGTTTCGTTCAAAACCTTTCCGAGAGAACATAAAAAATAAGTTATAAAGTCAATGTAGAGTTTACTTTCATTAAAATTGAGATTTTCAGAATGTGCTTTAATTTTTTTGCGCAGTGTAGTTGAAATTCGGTAAGGAAATTAAATGATAAACCGCTATTACAGCGAAAGTAAATATATTGCAACTCAAATGTAAAAAAACTAAACAAAACAAGGGAACTTTGATTTCTTTCATTCTTTGGTGGTTTCTTTGTGGAAATAACGTGAATAATAATATCCTGCGAAAAATTGGCATATCTCCTGCTGCCAATGCGCCGCTTGTATCTATTCTGCATTGTCCCAATTCACCCTATGAATGAAAATAAATGAATGAGATCCGTGTTGGCGTTTGATTTGTGAACAACCTTGTTTCATGACATATCTTATATCCCAATGTCCCACGTATAATTACACATGCACAAAATGAAACTCATGTACAGGACACTAGGAAGTATAAGGGTCATAAAAAAACGCGCTTTTAGTCTCCCAAATTTCTTAATTTTGCCTGTAAATTCAAACGCTCCGGTCACGGCAAACTCAACAGGAATTAATTGTTAAACTAACCAAAAAAAACACTACACAATCTTATAAGTTTGTCCCTTCACTGATGAATGGTAAGAAATAAAGAAATCTGCAAGGAGGGTAATTGTCCCAAGTTAAAGGACTGTCCCAAATCATCCGAATCTACCGGTACTAGTCTACACTCACCTGTTCTTTTCTTTGTGTGATCTCTTATGAGGGTTAAGAATATCCTGAGTTTTTATCAAGCAACAAAAAACTTACTCAGAAACACATCGGCAATCAGCGTGGCAACTGCCCTTCAATAGTTCGCGGTCTATATTATCGCCAACATTAATCAAACTCTTCTTGAAGATGCAACTTCCATTTTTGGGAAGGAAATCTGGACAATCATAGCGGACTATGTTGGAGTCGCTATTTTCCGTACATCCCAGTTCCTTATATAAGTACGATCCTAAAGGTTCAACAGCACTACCACCTAAAAAAATTCAGAAAATATAGAAGGGTAGAATTTCAAAATTATGATTCATTAATTCATCATCCTGTCTTTTTTGAATAGATTAATCAGTAAGATAATTGGAAGGGTCCAAGGAACGTTTCAGTGAAATTTATAGTTGGAAACAAGCAGAGTGTCCAGAAAGGAAAACGAATTGATAAGAATTGTATGAAAATTGCATGTGATATAAGAAACAAAATTTTAATCAGGTGGAGGAGACTTCCTAACGCACAGTATATCATTACTCATATTTTATTTCTTATATTTCTTTGATGTCATGCCCTAAGTTTAACTTCTAACTTCGACTTCAAAACATTCTCACTTTCTCGAGCAGAAAAATAAAAAAGTCTCAGACAAGTTGGCTTCTCAGTTTATTCACTTTGATGAATAGATCCTGACTGAATGAGACAAATATTCCGCTTTGACATATTCCCGAGAAAAAATTGTCTGGTGAACGGCGGCAAGAAATGAAGAGGTCATATCAGATAAGAAACTCAACGTCACGGGACTAAGGCATATTTTTTTATGTTCCTATTGATTACTTTTACGAACAACTAGAAATATACTAAACGGTTCTCAGCGTGCACAGATTCGGAAATTTAATGGACCATTTTATTTCAGTTTTATTATTTCCAATGAAGATAACATTGCTTTTTCGGAATATGTACCATTTTCAGCTCTAGGTTAAAAATTGACCTTCGAAAAATACCGGAAAAGATGGGGTCACCTGAAAATTCGTCAAGACCAAACGGTTGAGCTGAGGTCCATGAAATTTCGGAATTTATTACTAGAAGAGTGGCTCTTTCAGAATATCGCTTATAGCTTCAAGATGCCGTTTCTGTATAAGTTACACAATAACATAAAAAAAAACATAAAAACTCCCTTCTGATGATATAAATTTCTACTTTCGTGGTAGTGAAATTTGGAATATTTAGGAAACTTTTACAACGTTTTTCAAAACGAAATGTAATTCGTAATTCAGTGAGACTATTAGGAAGGTGTGACGAGTAACGTACCTCTGATGATAGTGTAGATCAAACACAACCCCAACAAAACACTCTTCATGGTTCAATATCGAATAGTCAACAACGAATATGGAATCTTCTTACTTGTCGTAGTTGCTTATTTACCAACCTGACGAGAATCTTGATCAGGTATTTCAAGTACAAGTGACACCCACACTATATTATTCTTGACATTGAATCTGAGCTACCTCAGATTGAGTAACTTAAAGACGAGAAGTGAAAAATCTGTATTCACCTACATCGGGCAACCGAAATTTAATGTGCGCATGAGGAAATTTGTTATAGGAATGCATAAAATAATTATCCCAACGTACTGAGTGAGCAGAAAGCAATGCACATAATAATAAATGAATCGCGCCTTCAGTTAGATGAATAAAGTGAAGCATTAAATTTATCTCTTCGGTATCAACTATTTTGTTTAAGAATACTCGACTCGGTCAATTTATTTTTTGAATAACGCAAGTCTTATGTAAATTGCCATTACAATTTCTGGCACAGAAGTTAAGGTCACCGTTAAAAAAACTAACATGACACACTCCTCTATTTTACACGAGAAAATGTGTAATTCAAAATAAATATCGATCTGTTCGAGCAGAAGATATGAATTTTGTTTTACTCACTCTATATATTATGTTATTATACGAAAGATATAAAGTGACAGAGATAAAGCACCCTAATTGATTCATTTTCATTTATATCAGTAATTAAAAATGGCATCGGCAGTCATTCTGCAGTAAGTAATCTCTTCATACGCATACGTTTATACACTGCGCAAAAAAATTAACGCACATTCTGAAAATCTCAATTTTAATGAAAGTTAACTCTACATTGACTTTATAACTTAATTTTTATGTTCTCTCGGAAAGGTTTTGAACGAAACAAGACACATTAAATGGAAGAAAAATTCAGGATTCCACCGAATCTTATGTGAAAGAAGAGAAATGAACAATTTTCAAAATACTGAAATGCTGATAAGTGATTTAATACTTGGTATTTCCACCCCTTGCGTTAATTTCAGCTCGGCAACGACGGTTCATACTCAAAATGAGTGATCTTAAAATGTTCTGATCTAATCCTTCCCAGATTTCTCCGAGTTGGATTCCTAAGTCATTAAGAGTAGCTGGATGATTTTCTGAACTTCTCAGCCTTCTATTGAGGTTGTCCCAAACCTGCTCAATCGGATTGAGATCTGGACTTCTTGCTGGTCATTCCATTCGAGAGACTTCAACCTCTTCAAGGTAATCCTGAACGATGCGCGCACGATGGGGTCTGGCATTATCGTCCATGAAAATGAAATTTTCACCAATGTATGGGGCAAATGGCACTACATGCTCTTCAAGAATGTTCCCTATATACTTATCAACATTCATAGCTCCATTATCAACGACCACAAGGTCTGTGCGAGCAGTCAAAGATATTCCACCCCATACCATAATCAATCCTCCCCCGAAACCAGTAGTATTCAGGAAATTGCACTGAACATATCTTTCATGTGGACGTCTGTATACAAGGGAACGTCGATCACAATGGTAGAGGCAGAATCTAGACTCATCTGTGAAGAGAACTCTTTCCCAATCGGCCTCTTCCCAAGGGATATGCTCTCTTGCAAAATCCAAACGCGCCCTTTGATGGGGTGGGGTAAGAGCTGGGCCTCTTTCCGCGATACGAGGCCTTAAATCATATTCTCTGAGGCGATTTCTTATTGTCTGAGTGCTAATTTGCACCTCATGAGTTTGCTCAAGCTGAATTTGAAGGAGTCGAGCGGTTGCAAACCGTTGTCTCAACGAAGAAACTCTTAAGTAACGTTCTTGAATGGCAGTTGTTACCCGTGGTGTACCCACTGTACCCTGTCCTGCTCTTCGGACATTGATCGAGAACAACTGACATTCAAAATCTGATAATATCTTTTTTTTTATTCCTGCTGGGAAAAAAAATCTGTATTGAAGAAAACCGTTGAAAGTGGATAACATATGCATGCATAATTCTGATGAAAATAATTATCATTGAGAACACCTTCAGTTGTAGAATAAATTTGCGTTAATTTTTTACCGCAGTGTATATATTTGAGGGTTTTTTCTACCAAATCTGGTGCAGAAGGAATAAAAATTGTTGTTTGCAGAAATTGATCATTGTTCAACATAGCTTGCCAGCTGCAATTTTGGGGCATGGAAAAATTTCAAGGTAATGTCTATGACAGACTTCTACATCGGACAATATCTCGGAAATATGAATATAAATTGTCTGGCTTCTCATTGAGATTATTCTTATGGTCATAATTGACATTTTTAAAAATCTCAGAGAGACAGTTTCACGTCACATAAACTTCTTGAGTTGTATTTTTTTGTAGCAAATTTCATTGAATGAAATACTTATTTTAGTCGAGCCTGCAAATGGCTTTTTGTTGTGACCACAACGGACTAAAAGTGTTTACGGACGAAAAGTGTCTTCGGACAAGAAATATTTGTCTTCAAGAAAAGTCGAATTTTCATTCGGGAATCAATACGTAAAATGCCTTTTTTTGTGGAAGTAGACCAAGAAATAACGCTGTTCAGTAGGAATATACGATATACTATAAGATTTCCATTACCTATGTAGGTGGGATGCTAAAACTTGGAAAGCCATTGAGGTCATTAAAATAACCAAAATTTATTCGATATATATATGATTCTACTTTAAAAAACAGTCCTCGTATTCTTACCAGGTTTTGTTCTAAATGAAACAAAAAGGTTACCTTCAACAACTAAGATTCAATAGTAAGGGAGTAAAACCTCTAGGTCAAAACCCATTAAATCAACTAATGGTGCTAATCGATGTCATACCCACCTCAACAATTGAGCACGATACTGTCAGTCCAAAAGACCATCCAACAGTCGTAGGTAGTTGTAGATACATGAAATAAAACTTCGCTTCAGCAGTCCAAAAGTTAATTCCCAAAATACGAAGGGAAAAACCTTGACCTAGAAAGAATATGTGGGCGAGCTGGACGTCCCATACTTCTATTTATCATTCTTTATGTATCGGAAAAGCAATCAATAGTTAGGAAAACTTTGGGGATACCGATCGGGAAAGATGTATCTGCACCAAAGTACACAGCGGTGTAGAAAAGTCGTAATGATATTTATGAAATTGAGAATTAATGTGTTTTTTGTTTGGGCACCCAGATTTATGCATTTCATTTGTTGTACACATTCCGATTTCGTGATAGTGAACATAAATCTTGTTCAAACATCCTATTTCTTGCTTCATAAAAATGGTGCGCCTTTTGATGTGAAATTTCTTAATAACGTGAAGAAATAATCAAGGTTGTCACAGCCAATCTGATACACTGTGTATATCAGCGAATCTGAGACTTTTTTGGGTGCCTATACCGTAAGAATTTCACAACTGAAACTGTGCAATAAAAGAATGAGTTTTTTTCGAAATTTCGTCATTGGATATTATGATTTTTAATCTCCTAGCTCTCAAGAGACTAATCTCTTGGTATTTTTCGTATAATAACGTGTTTCGTTTGAGATTCTAGCGATACTTTTCGATAAAGATATTTTCAATCTGATCTTAGTATACAAAATTAATCATCAGGGAACATCATGAAAGAATTTCATTTAAGTTTTCCATGCCTGTGTATGTACAACAAAACATGGTGCTTCTCACACTATGGATAATTTCGAAGTGAAGGCTTTCCCCTTTTGCCATCTTGAAATCTCCATCAGAACCAGAAAACGAAGTTGATTAATTTCTTGAACTTTCCCATGAACTTTGGTGTTTGATTAGGCGACAAACGACAAAATCTATTTTTATATCGGCATTGTTTCATATCTTTCGGCAACCTAAATCTTGTCATATATGAGGGCTTCGATAGACCTTCAGTATCGATCGTGATATTTTACAACCTTCTATAAAACACGATATGACCTTCATTTTGGGAATCTGTCGCATCAATAAAATATGAAATTTTTTCATTGTTCATAATTCTCTGAACGCGTCATGGTTTAAAAAACTCATTTTGTGAAAAACGTGTAATCTGTTTCAACTTCAATTATGGATTTTCATCAAGTATCGGCCATATCAATTTAATACTTATTCCCAAGCATGAAATGGTATATTTATGGCCGTATACACAGTTTGATTAAACTTCGTTTAAGCTCTAAAGCGACGTTGAAGCATAGAATCTCCATGGAAAAAAATGCGTTTAAGGAATTTATCTCGTTTAATGAAACGGTTCATATGACGATTAATGCTTGGAAAAACTTGTCAGGTGTCAGGTTTCCAGCTCATTATGAAAATTTAAAATGACCATACTCCATTCACATTTATTTTAGCAGTCGGTTGGCCATGAAATAATTTTCTCAAGTTTTTGTAACTAGAACGGAGTAAGGTTGGCACTCATGAAATGTCGTTAATGTCATAACGCCGTTGCCACAACTAATATCAGTTTTTATTACGAAAATGCCGAAAGTGATTGAAAAAAGAGACAGGGTTTCAGGAAGTACTATTTAGAATTCAGGTCCGCTCATTCAAGTAGTTATACCCTGATATTCTAAAATCCACAATACGTCAGAAGGTAGCGAAAATATTCAATGTAAAAGAATTTATATAATGTTTCATCTGAATCCAAACGACTTATATTTAAGCTGAATATTTCCACAATCAGAAAGATTGTGAATGAAGGGGATGACAAAGAATCTCCTTCTATTGGGGGACACAAAAAAGTGGTGCCATTTGAGAATTTTCTGTTTGAGTGAATAAATGCGAAAAGTTTACTACAGGATTTTTGATGAATGTCATCGTAGAATAAGTTCCCGAAAATTGATTTTTCTATTTTTTATTTGACTTGTCCTATACATTGTAATTGTCTTAAGGTACCAATAAATAACTAATTATTTTTATTATATCAATGTATTGAGATGAACAGCCAGAAATACGCGCCAGTTGTCTTGTTAATTGTTATTCATGTAAAATTTTCGTTCAAAGATAAAGTTCATCTTGACTTGAAACTTCCGTCAATTCCTTTTACTTGTATTGATGCAAGATGATTTTTGTTGAAGAATTTAACATTCCTGAATTTATCTGTTAATTCCTTCAGGCGATACTCATTTCCAACCACTGCATCATATGCATTTCATCTTCAGGTTAATATTTTTGAAATCTACAACTGATGTAACGTATTCAAACTTTAGCCAAAGAAGATAACGAACTTTGACTCTCCTCAAGCTAGTGCATATTATGATACTATACTGATCTCTTGTATTTTCCATGCAAATAACTGGATTTGGCATGCCTTCAATCAGTTTGTATAATCCTCAAATATGTTCGTCACATATTTTCTGAAGAGATTCGATATTGTGATAAAATACGTAATAACAGAAACTTTTACGTAGAACGGGCAATATAGCGTTGATTTAAAACCCAAAAATGTTTTGACAAGCTTTATAACCCCACATTTTCGTACTATACAGAGTGGAATGTGTCAAATTTCCATGGCCAACCGAGTGCTAAAATAAAAGTGAATGGAGAATATATCCTTTTATCTAAGTAAAATAGGAAAAAAGTCATGATAAAAGTGTTCCTTCTGACCTCGAGAATCTTCTGTTAAACTTCATTTCCCTCAATGAAAGAGAAAAAACAATGATATTTTTCAGGTTTGTGAATAAGGGATAACTGGTATCTGAAAGAGAAAGTACGAATCGTTTAACAGCCAGAAGTAACTCGAAGAAAATTCCTAGCCTTGGGATATCAGGCACATCATCTTTTTATTAAATTTCTTCCTCGACTAGGGAGAAGACGAAAACTTTCTAATATCTTCCAGTGTAGACCCGATCTTGTTAATAAAGTAATTAAAACTCCTGTTAGCGGTTGAATCATATTGAATGAACTTCTTCTTCGAGATAATTCATTGATCAACTTCCTGCTAGAACGTTCGATATTTTGCGAAATTAAATATGAAAGAGGCTTCAAATCCAGGGCG
Organism: Coccinella septempunctata; assembly: GCF_907165205.1. Taxonomy (NCBI): domain Eukaryota; kingdom Metazoa; phylum Arthropoda; class Insecta; order Coleoptera; family Coccinellidae; genus Coccinella; species Coccinella septempunctata. Next base: position 24,853,182 of record NC_058196.1, read on the forward strand.
ATTTTCACTACAAAGTTCATGTTTCTTGAGTTCGTTGCAAATATCGGGGCATTATTGTTTCATGACGGTTCGAAAACTGAAACTTTTCTACATTAATTTTCTATATATGTTTGTAGAGATGGATATAGGTAGTATATTTCACGTATTTTCAACTGGAGCTTGAAAGATTGAAAAGTTCACTATCAGAATATATACAAATTGAATATTGGAACAACTATCGACAGATCTGGGGGGGTTAATTAGATTGTTCACCAGATGGCGCTAATTAATAATACCTACCCAGAAGCTCCTAGTGATATATAACTAGGGCCCGTCAATTCAAAGCGTTTTCTATCCAAGTGGGAGTTTTGTTGCTCTGAAGAGGTCAAATGAAATCATGTTCCATTTCAGCATCTACTCTTCTTCGATGGGATTTTTTTCCTTTGTGGTCCAAATGATAGTAAGTTGACTAGTTCCATCCACACACTTATTGATTTTTCATAGCAGAGGGTGCAAGGCAACTGAATTATTTCTTACTATGGTATTGATAGCGCTGATGACAGTCACAGAGCACTATCATGAATATACCAATTTACCCTCGAGAAAGAAAATAGGATCCCTTGCAACTCCAGTAGCGAACACGCTTTTCGGTGTATCGTCGATGATTAATTTTTTGATAAAAATAGGGTGCCATAAAACAAAAATGATCAACCTGGCATCCGACACACTGTCATAAATCCTTCAGGAAAATCAACACATAAACTTCTATTAAACGCTAAATCCAGACTAATCTTCGCATGGAAACGCCAACTTTCTTCAAAATTTATGTTTCAATTTGCACGGCGGAAACTTTATCGACATCTGCCCAACTTTTCGATTTTATATTCTCCTGTAAAATCGGAAGATAAAACTTCGAATTTAGCATGACTCGCTAGGGGATGGAGGCAATCAATGCAAACAGACGCGATTTCATGGCGGATAAAATTGCTCACAACCCAGCATAAACATAACGTAAATGAAAATATTAGCGGTTTCGACACTGGACATTTCATAACTTAATGATGATTTAAAACGTATTGAAAGCACTCATGAATTAGCGAATTCACATTATCAAGGTTTGCTATGCAACTATTGATGTGACTACTTCAATGCTGATGGAACTCATTTTTCTGGAAACAAATACATCAACTTTTCGGAAATACTGAAAATCCTGAGTTGGCTACCATCCCCATGGTAACCCTTCATAAATTGTGATAACTAAAGATTATAGAGAAGAAAGAATGGAAAAAGAAGCGACGATGTGTGCGCCATCTCGTGTTTCGAATGTGTTACTAATACTGGTTGGAATATTGATTTGAGGACCATTGAAAAGATTTCATTGTTTTCGTTTTGGGAAACGATTGACAGTCAAATCGTTCATCGGGCAATCTAAGTTTCGTGAGACTTGGTGTGAGTCTTCATCAATCAATTTGTGTATTGTGTTATAAATGAATGTTAAAAAAGGCATAACAAAACTACCTCGATTCCGTCTTGTATATCTCTGTAAGGATTTTTTTATTGTGGTTCTGAATATTCTGTAACTAATACGTAAAGAACTCAAATGTGTATGGTATGACGGTATATTGGTCTCAACAAAGTCTATATTGGAATCCAACAAGAAACTGTATTGACAGTGCTTTCTCAGCGCCATCTCATTGTCGAATGTGGAAAACACAGACCAAAATATATTCTGTTTTGAATGCTAGAGATATGAGGTTAGTTTAGTTTCTTCGTTGAAAATCTATGATCATTCGAGACAGATTTCATATTATCCTTGTGAAGAATGTTTCAGTCTTTACTTTTTTTAAGGTTCAAAATCAATGTTCAATTCAGAAACAGATTACTGTTTTTTTTTGTAATTATAATTTAGAAACAGGTTTTCCGTTGTCAATCATCCGAGGTAATCAAAACAAAGAAAAAGCGTCATCGAACTTACGGCATGCCAAAAAACAGCAGTTTTCACCCGTTATGGAGTGGAATCTTTTCAGAGACCATTACTTCTTATCGAGTAAAGAGCTTTAGTTTACTTGGAAGGCTATCTTTGATTTTCTCCAAGGAATCACCATCTGCAAAATTCTGCAATTATTGGTTAACACTCCTACATCGATCAACCTGTTGAAAGCTCGAATTCAGACTTCTGTTACAATTAGTTTAAGTTCTTTCATACCTCTTATCATTACGGAGACGAAAACATTTCGAAACCCACAAATAGCAAAAATCGAAGTATGAGAAACGTTTTCATTTGACCAACTGCATAAGATTCTCTGTTCGCAATACACCATACGGACATGAAACGACAACCTTGACAGAAGCTGTCGTAAGATCATAAAAGCGTCAAAATTCAACCAAAATTCTCCAAATACCGAATAATGGGCGATGAAACCAGCCAAGAAAAAGACGAATCAGAGGAAGAATCCAAGACCATAAACGTAACTGTCAAGACGCAAAAAGACACCCAGAGCCTTGAAGTCGCCGAAGATACCCTTATCTCCACTTTTAAAGAAATGATCGCGCCTAAATTCGACGCCATTCCTGAGCACCTTCTTCTGATCTTCGCTGGAAAGGTGATGAAAGATCAGATGACCTTGAAACAGCACAACGTTCAGAACGGTTTCACTATACATCTGGTGATCAAGGCAGTTCCCCCGCCAAATGCGACGAACGAATCTCAAGGCTTGCCAAGGGCTTCTAGTAGCTTCGCCAACATTGACCAGAGTCCCCTCATTGGTCTGGCCGGTATCGGCGGGTCGAACAGCCCATTTCTAGGTCCAATCCTGTTGGATGAGAATACTGTAAGAGCAATTTTGAGTAAGTTCATTTGTGTGATTCAATTTATCGATTTTCGACATCCTGTTGCAGAACTGAATGATTCCGACACAGTTTTTATTCCGAACTTCGGTCGAATTCAACAAAATTTGTTACCGTTTCTCTATAATCCTCCCTCATGAAATTTAATTATTTCGGCAAACTGCAGTTTCATACTCAGCATGTTATATTCTCAACACAACTTTGTGATTATTTCTAACGAAGCCACTCGGCGATATTTTCACGGTATCCGGATTTGGCATCCACGGTGCCGGAAAGATTAAATACGAATCTACCCTGCTAACTTCTGATGACAGCGAAGCGAAAAATAATATTCAGATCACAGGTTTCAGGCCGTCAGAACCGTTGGAGATAAATCTATGTTGAAATGGTTTCAGACACGTTAGAACGCCTAGTTTGATTAGAGCTCGTCTGCTCTTTTCGGTATTAGGTCATGCTGAATGTCGGGAAGTGAAACCTGTTATTATACTGCTCAACAATTGATAGGAATAACGCAGCTTTGGTTAACTCATCTGAAACATCTGTTATACATTGCGTTCTATCAGGCAAATCAACGATATTTAAAATTGTTTTTATTATATTTTGTTCTACTTTATTGAGTTTAAATACCTTGTCGCATTTGTTGCTTAACCAGTTTTTTCTCGTATGAATCTGAATTTAGATTTGGGTTGGTCAACACCTATGGACACACCCTTGTATGGCGCTTCTGAGCAGTACTTCAGGACTTAGGGAGAATCAGGACAATACAATAAAATACAATACAATACAATACAATATAATACAAAACAATTCAATACAATGGACACTAGGTCTGCCTATAGGAACAGCGGCTTTGAAAGAAAGATGACAAAATTAGAAAAATTTTTGATGAGAATAAGAGAATTGAATAGGTATTCATCGGCAATCAAATTCACCGGAAATTAAATTTTTTACCATCCCGTACTTTATATACTGATTCAACGCATATTTCGAAATACATCATTACAGCACAAATACCCCAGATCCAAGCTCTGGTCGAAGCCAATCCAGAATTCAGCCAGATCATCAACAACCCAGAACTGATCCGTCAGACTATAAACATGGCCACAAACCCATCGCTGATGCAAGAAGTAATGCGACAGCAGGACAGAGCTCTGAGTAACATCGAAAGCCTGCCTGGAGGTAAAACAAGCTGACAGTGTACATATACTGAGTTTTATAGCCACAAGGAATAATTTCTTCAACTTGATTTTTTGGCAATATGACACTTCAAAATTAGGTATCATTGAAATCAAATTAACATAAAGGTCCATTACCAAAGATTATAGAGTTAGGAAGATAGGAAACCAAGCGTATACACTTGCTGTAGCGCCACCTGGTGGTTCAATTGTTGTACTAAGATGCCAAGAATGGTTAAAATATTTATTCGACGGCCATTTGGAGAAACATAATTTGACTTTTGTAAGATTTGAAGAAACATGGCCGTTTTGTTTTGGTTCTCTTTCCGCTCGTCGTTTATTTAGTTCATTTTAGTCGTTTATTATTAGAGTTTTTTGTGTATTTACTTAGTGAAAACTTCAAAATCAAAGAAAAATATCTTTGCTCAAAATGTCTTATGGAAACTATTGTATGGTGAGGAACTGTGGAAACTGTAGTACGAAAGATTCTCCGAATATAAGTTTTTTGAATTTACCATAAATATCTGAACGTAAGTATTGAAACTCGTACAATGTGACTCTGATATTGATTGATTTTTATTTTCAGTACTCTGAAGTGAATAGGATTTTCAGTATGTCCAGACATTAACTTGGTGAACTGCAGTAAAAAAGTTTCTCCTGGAATACGTAGAGTCATTATAAATTCTTTGAGGTTGCATCTCCTAAATACTGAGCAGAAAAAAGAAATTTGTTCTCTGATGTACGATGAAATTAGTCTATGTGAAGAGTTGCACTTTGGCAATCACCACGTTGTCTATGAGTAAGTGGTGAGACAAGCTGAGGATGGTATAAAAGAGTAAGTCCAAAACTTCAAGTGAAAAAAACAGAGCAATACAAAGTACTAGAGAAACCAACAGGTCGAATTTGGGAATAATTTTTAAGTTTAAATCTGATTTTCTCAAAACCAAATAAAATGCACTTGTACTCCTAGGCTCTTACACTACAATTTTATACATTAGAATAGATACACGTATTTCAATTTATCACTGATTTTTATCATTTATAGCTGGATATATGTATTATTAGGTTGATATGCAATTCATGTTATTAGTGAAGTTATTTGCATTTTGGAGTTGACTTGTTATTCTTACATATCTTTACCGATATACAGGTTACACCTATGTAAATTTGTTTTTAATTGTGGCTCTGAAAATTCTGTAACTAATATGTAAAAGAATTCTTGAGATGTGTTGTATCGAATATTTGTTCATATTAATTTCTGATAAAAATTTTACAAATTCAACTGATTCTATTAATTGGAAAAAAAATGTATTGTGTAGAAATTACACCTTTGATATATAACATTTCACCATGTTCTGTTGTGTCCTATATTCAGAGCTCAATTATTTGTGTACAAGATGTTTTCAAAGGTGAATGATTTTCACCAATTGTACCTTCCGTTAAAAAAAAGCCTGACCTTTGAATACACCATGTACAATCTTCAATTTTGTCAAATTTTTCTATATATTTCAAATAAAAAGTATAGCAAATCTAACACAGTATTTCATTAATATTAATTGATTCACAACAATGTTTAGATGAAAAAAACATCTTGATCATAAAACAAAGGCCTATTTTTGTTTTGTCGCTCAGGATGTTTTTTCTGGTTTCGACCAAGTCTACTCGAATTCAATAAAAGGAATAGAATTCGAATTTCGCGCCCTTTTATCGAGGAACAGAATTCGAATTTCGCGCCCTTCAATTATGAAATAGAAAACTGTCATTCAACAGTTTGAGAGCACGATTCCAGCGCCACCTGATTGTCAATTGTGTGCAACACAGGCCAAAACGTATACGCTTTTTAGTACTAGCGATATGAGGCGGTTTCCTATCTTCCTAACTCTATAATCTTTGGTCCATTACTGGATGGAGAAAACGAACAGTTTGGTAAACAGCAACTCTACCCTTATTATTTGACTACCCCCAACATGAGTAGACGTAGGCATATATATGCGATATCTGTACCAGTCAACCAGTCATACATCGATTTATTCACACAAAAAACCTGAAAAATATAGTTTTCGCGGAAATTCCTGTTGCCAAGGAAACAAGTTTTTTATTCCTTATTGGTGCAACACTTCTATCATCACTGAGCATTTTTCTTATGCAGCACTTACTCTCTTATACTTCTTGCCACTTTATCTCACAAATATTCAATATGATGAAGGTCACATCAACAAACAGGCTTCATCTGCAAGGGGATTTCTTGAGTTTCATCAGTTTCGGTGCTCCATACACCAAGCTCACATAGAGACATATATCGGGTCCGATTAGTTATCTACACTTAACTGATTCTATGAATCTCAAAGAGGCACATATCTATATCACCACGGACAGCCAGGCCCTGCTAAAGTCCCTGGAATCACACTGCCAGTGATGTCTACTGACATGGGAGTGCCGTAATACCATAAAGCAACTGGCCAGAGGCAATAAAGTGACTCTACTATGGGTACCAGGGCATTGTGGTGTTGAAGGAAATGAGAAAGCCGAGGAATTTGCACAAAGGGCATCAAAGTTAACACCTGCTGGACCTGAGCCTTTCTGTGGGCAAGGAAAACTACAATATAAGGCAGCGGTCTATCAGTATGAGTTGAACATCAGAATAACCTTCTGGAGAAACACTCCTGGACTTACCCAGTCAAAGAAATTCGTGATGATTTCACCTACCTACACCAGAAAACTGCTGAAGCTGTCACGAGTTAAGCTTCTGGTGATGGCGAATCTGCTGACAGGGTAGTTGGGAGAGTGAGCAGATGAGGTTTGTAGGCTCTATGGATCAGAAAAAGAAACAGCTGAACTCATGGTATGCAAGTGTCCAGAGCTAGAGGACTCAAGAACCACTCATATGGGAAAACTGGTAATGGATACTCACGAGTATGAAAGTCCAGGTTTTTGTTCTCTTACTCACAAACACCTTTCATACATTTCTTGGTGTAGCTATACCGATACACTCACCCTTACAGTATTCCTAGAAAAAATATCCACAAGCTGCTCTTGAATTTCATGGGTCATCATGACTCAGAGTAACCCGAGCAAGACTGCTTTCTGCATTCGTCTTCTAAAAGCAAAGGATCATTTTTCCAAGTCCTGGCAATACAACCCCGTGGAGTATACATATGATTTTCCTAAATTCCTAATCAATTGATATGAAGACATTTTGTGCCACTCCAAGGCTTTCCTTGCAGGCCTTAATGGGAAAGCTTCTTGACTGCTGATTTCCTCCGGATGTTCACTTCTCTATATCCTTAGTGCCATTCCTAACGTTTGTTGATGGGGTTGGTATTTCAAAGATTACTCAGAACCACAATCAATTGAATTTTTCAGAGAATGCCTCTCTAATTATCGTGTAATTCCATGTGGTTGTGGTTTTGTGTGAACCCGTTGTCCACATATTTCCCGTCATTTCCGCAAATGTGACCCAGTCATCCCCTAACCTATCCATAACTCCCTGTGACAGGTACACAGATACTGGAACAGATGTTCAGAAACGTGCAGGAGCCGATGATGGATGCAGTCGACGAGAGTCTCCGTCCCAACCCTTACGCGTCCAACGACGGCAACGCGACGGGGGTCCAGCAGCAGGGCGCAGAGAACAGGGATGCGCTTCCCAACCCCTGGACGTCAGAAAGAAACGCCGAAAACGCCCCCGTTTCGAATACGACCGCGGCGAGGCCGTCGGCGCCCACCAACTTGACTAATTTGATTCAGCAAATTATGCTCAATACCGAATACGATCAAAGTAGGTAAATAGTTTCTGATGGCGGAGGTAACTTGATTCTAGGTTTTAAACGTATGACGCAGGCGTGTCTGCGGAGTGTTCACCTTCCATCGGGTATGGTAACTATCGGGGACTGGTCCGGTTTCTCGTGGCATTAAATTACCTTGCAACTTCGACAATTAATGTCCGGTGAATGTGGTGGGAAACCATTCCGATTTTTTTGGCCATTTGTATGGTACGTAGGTGGGACGAAAAGCCGCAACGTTGGGAAGCCACAATGTTAGGAAGGGATGTCGGAATGAGGGGCAACGCGGCAGCGAATGGGCTTTGCACGAATGAAGTACTCTATAAAGAAAAAGACGCCTTCTTGAGTTGGGGGAATTGAAGGAAAAATCATCGAGCTTATCTTATATTATTCCTACCCTCTATAGTTGGGGAGCCCAAGAGGTAAATTCGGATTTAATCGAGCGTGTCAGATTAATATAAAGGGAGATACCTTAGACCCTGTAGAGTACAGTTGTTAGAACTGTATATAGGGGGAATTGTCTAGGACACCCTGTCTGAATAGTAAAAAAACGATCATTTTACATACTCGAGCGTGTCAGATTCAGTCACATGTGGTTAATTACATATGTTGAAAAGTATACATTCTCTTAATCTGACAATTTCAGCGTGACGAAAATGTCTGGGAGGGCGTTAAACTTACAACAAAAAACGTCACGTGTACATTCTCTAGCGCAGTGGTTTCTTTTCTTATGTTGAAGCTAATGACTCAAGAATAACGGAAAAATCTGACAGTTCCAGCAAGCCGAAACAATAAAAATTGTCCATAAAGGTCACAAAAATCAGTTTTTCTTCTCTCCTGGGCTTCGAATTGTTTTGGCATTTATTATAGAAGTTGAAGAGCATAATAATTTCTACAAATTTTGTTCGAAGCAATTTTTTTTAGTTTGAACGTTTTTGAGATAAATGACTATTAATGTACATCAGACTGGGTTTCTACATTGACCTTGGTCTTTCGCATGTGTGGCTAAGCTCTTCGCCCTTATCACTCTCTAGCTCGAAAACGGTTAAGGGTTTGAAAACTTGCTGCACTCAAAAGTTAAGAGTCAGACTGTCAGATTAAGAAAAGCCCCCTTGATTAGTGTCAGATTAATGACGTTCAACACGTCTGCAGCACCGAGATTAACCATCTGACTATCTCACACGCTCGGGTATGTACAAGTAACGATTTTTTTTTGCATTTTCAAAGGACCGCTGTGGCCTTGCGTCTCTTTGCCAGTCTCTTGAAAAGTAGCTTCCTTTGGGTCCAATTAACATATCCTCTAAAAATCTGACTCGAACCATTTTCAACTCTTCCGTATGGCCAGCCCCACCACGCAAACTGTCAGATTAACATGAATATATTATCAGAGACACGTAGAGCATAAACAGTATCGTAATCTGACACGCTCGGGTATGCATATATGACGATTTTTTTTACATCTTTGAAAACCAGCAGGCGCTTTCCCCACCACTGAAAGTGCAAACATCATAAAACCTTTTTTCTTTCTACCATCTAATCTTCAAAATCCACGACGCTCGAGTAAAACCCTATTTAGCATCGTCGGCTCCCCAACTACTACACACATCTGTCGAATAAATGTCACTATGGTAATGTTGGATTCGGTATGGACGGTGTTGGAAATCCATCCGAACGCCTTTCAATGGTTCGATGGAGTTGGCCTGCGTTCGGTCTAGACGTAGTGCATCAAAGAATGTTTCAACAATAGGGAATACTCCTTCTCAAGAAAATTATGTATTTTTAATGAAATATCTTTGAAACGTCACATTTGAAATAACCATTTCAACCGTTTCCAAAAAAAAATTATTTTAAACACTTAAAAATGAAAAATAAAAATGGATATTTAAAGTTTAACACTCCAGTACTCGCGTGGGGTACTACAATACCCCAGGCTTCACGTATTGTTTATGTATCTATCGGACGCGCGAGTACTGGAGTGTTAAAGCACTTTATGAGAATTGCACAAGCTGGCAACATCGACTGAAATATGCCTTGATAATAAAGGACAGCAAATGCATTATCTTGATGAGATAGACAAAGATGGCTGTCTATGAAGTCTGCAACGAACGAGGAAGGTCGTAAAATTTTATGGGATTCTTATGGCCGGTTGCAGTTGAAGCTCTCCAGTGAGTTTGCGCCTGTAGATCAACAGCTGTTATTTTATAAACAAGCTGATTGTACATTGTCTTGTATGCACTGTTGCCAAATCGTAAACTCCCCACAAAGCGATTTAAATTTCAAAACCCCATATTTGAAGGACGATTTTGAATAGTTTCCGTGAATTTGAAAAAATCATGAATGAAACTCATAATTATTCAGTTTATACTTGCATATGCAGTGATAACCCAAATTGAGGAGAATTCCCCACTATTTCATTGTCTGGTAGCCATTTCCTACTGTCAAAAGTGTTACCAAACCTCATCCCCCGGTTTCCAATTCGAAACTGAACCCTTATCGCTTCATATCCTAACGAAAACCAACACTTATTGGAGTTCAAGCTAAACACGGCATAAGACTCGCAGAGGAACTTTTACATAAGACTCTGGAGCATCGTTAGATATTCTTATCCTAGTGAAGAATAAAGGTACACGTGATATACGATGAGGTGAAGGAACAAGCAGGTGTGTTGAAAAGAAGCCTTATTCAGCCTTATTCAATGAATACGTGGTGTGGAACGTGTCACATTTCTACAGCCAACCGACTGCTTTTATAATAGTGAACGCATTATACATCGCGAAGGATGCGCTAATAAGCTACAAGACGCCGTGAATCTTGAAGGTTGTCGTGAATTGTATGTCAATACCAGCACCAAGCACTCCTTGAGCTTGTGTGTGTCGGTTTCTTTCTCAACCGCCTCAATCACCAACTTCTACCGCCTTTGAAAGGCGAGAGCTCATGAATCTGCACGTTCTCCATTTCCACCAGCTGTTCGTCGAATCCACGCCGCATCGAAAGATGTAAATGCGGTTTCGGCAGATGAAAATATACGCGAACAGATACGGAACTATTAAAATAAAACGAAGCTCTACGGGTATCGCGAAATTCCGAAGGCGGACACGTGAAATCTCGTGCGACGTTTGCTTGCTGTATGGCGGCGCTATTCTTCAATAAAAACCGTATAAACCGTTCGTGCGGTAGCTAGCACGATTATTGCCTCCCAGAAGAGCGGGGTGAACGTGGAACCGATCGACGATCGCGTGGCGATAAGTGGGAAACACTCGGCGTGGAAAAACGGGCTCGAGTTAGCGGGAAAGTTCACAGTTTCAATCACGGCGGCTAAAATGTGTTCGTTATGGTCCGATGGAGGGTCGCGATAAACCGGCGGCACTTTATGGTAATTCGGGGAAAAACAGTTTTGAGAGATTTCCGCTGAAAAAGGTCGGCTGGAATGTTGGATTCATCTCGTTTTATCTCATCTAATTTGGACATTCGTTTCCGTTGGATTACTGAAAGGAAGTGGCTCTGGTAATTCATCTTGTAGGCACTCGAATTAAATACTCGACGTTTAAGTGCTTCTAGTTCATTATTTAGAGTAATGATCTGGGAAGAAAAAAATCGCAATCACCATGAAGGGAAATTATTGATGAAGTTATTGTAGGATTCATTCGGCTGTTTCCATCAACAGCACTGGGCTTAATGCTTACTTCGCTTAAATTAAAATTTGTGTCACGAAATACTCGCATGTATTAAAAAATACGATATACAAAATATTTTAGAATGAAAAATCTAAAACAAATAGGTTTTAGGTTTTCCCACAATCAATTGTCAACCTAAAAAGATCATTATAATTGATCATGAATGGATTTGCCCCTCTGAAAAGTGAATACTGAACAAAATTTATTGAAACAGAGGTGGAACAGGGACATAATGGGGAAAAGGCCTAGCAGTTCACCCCCCTGAGTGCTTCCCCTCCCCCCGGGTTTGCACACCAGCAGAAAATCATATAGTAGCTGTGGAACACGAACAGGATGGGAAAAGACACAGTAGTTAACCACTGATGGCTTTCTGATCTTCCCGGGTTTTCACACCAGTAAAAAGTCGTACTAACAGCCGAGGTGGAACACGAACAGGATGAATGGCACATCGGTTTACCCCTGAGTAGAGGTGGGCGTCGATGCGTCGACTTTTATTGTTGACCTCGATGCGTCGACTTTTATTGTTGACCTCGATGCGTCGACAATACGTCGACTATGAAGCAAGTGTCGGCAATGTCAACAATGTCGTACGTCTCAAGTTTGAGGTTAGATCTATGAATTGTTTCTTCTTTCAATATGTTTGTATCCGTTTTTGTCTATCCTGTTGAAATCGTAAGCAGTATATATTCACATAAGGGAGAAATCAGTTTGAGTACCAGTCAAATTATTGTTAGGGCAAAGATCCATAATCTATCGTCAACCATCAGCGGTTCTTCTTCAGGATGATCCCACAGGATTAATGTTCAAATAAACAAGGGAAGTATCGAAAAAGCCTCTAACTCATGAAGACATCCATACTTAACCCTTAATAACCTGAGTTTCTACGAGTATTCTAATTGAATAAAAACCCTTTATTGGAGTCTACAAGACAAAAATAACTCAATTTTTGTTTGAAAAATGTATGGTTTTTGAGAAAAATGATGTTACATATATGTAACGCTAATAGCTACAGTTACTGAGAAATACAATAGAGTTGCCAGTGAAATTTGCGTTACATATGTGTAACACTAGGTTATTATGGGTTAATAATAATAATATCGTTCAATTTCAAATGCAGCTTTTGTTTTTGTGCTGTCTACTTTGTTGACATTGTCGACGTCACTTAGAAAGTCGACCTCGTCACCGTCAACAATTAATTGTTGACATCACATTCTCGACGTCGCCCATCCCTGCCCCTGAGTGCTTTGTGCTCCCCCTGGGTTTTCACACCATCAAAGAATTGTCCTAACAGAAGAGGTGGAACACGAAGAGGATGGGGAAAGGTCGAAGCTGAGTGTTGTCTTAAGGGTTATGTCAGATCGAGATGACAGTACAAACTTCCACCTGCTGTCAAAAAATGGTTTCCCTGTTTATACATTTGCCCAAGAATCGCAGGAATCGCTAGGGTGTATTCCTGCACCATACGAGATACTGACATCTAATTCGTCTGGATTTGAGTTGTGTTTCTCTGACGAGGTTAAATGAGATCGAATTCATGGTCACCATCTAATCGTTTATTATAGCTAATTATAAACATGGCAACAATATTTCCTCATCACTTTGAACCTAAAACTTTTCTCAGACGGCATTCGATCTATGATTTTGCAGACATCTTGCCAGGGATGAACAATAACGTCACCCCCGAAACGAACTACGCAGCACAGACAGACAGACTGATGGATTTGCTCTCTAGGATGCGCGAGAGCAGCCAGCCGAACAGTGCCGCCTACGAGGAACGGTACAGGAGCGAACTGGACCAGCTCGCCTCGATGGGTTTCGACAATCGCGAGGCTAACCTGAGAGCCCTAATTTTGAGTTTTGGCGACGTCACAGCTGCCGTCGACAAGCTGTTGAGCCAGAATCTTGGCGGCTTGCAGTGATGATGAATTATGTCGGTTTTATGATTACGTTCAGATGTTTTTATGGTGATTGTATCGAAAATAGATTTTATTCAGTTTTGAGATCTATGTTCAATGTTTATGTTCGATTGCTTTTTTAAGTTAGGTTAGGTTAGGTTAGTTAGGTTAGCCAATAAGTGTTGAGCGATACCGTGAATTTTAAAGTTTTTGTGAATTACTATTTCACTCATCCCATTTTCAGTGAGCAAGTTTCCATAGCGACTCCCGTTTCACATTGATAAACATTGCAAGACACTGCAGGTAGTAGTTAAATTCGGGAGCTATGAATTGGTGGAGTCTGCAGAGAAAGTGAGAATTTCTCAAAACCCCGATTTCTTTTAAGACTCCCATCTTCTGTTGGAAACATTCAACGCTGCACTGTACTGACGAGGGACGTTGAGTCCGAAACCAGTCTATAGTTGCGTAATTTTGATATTTCTCGACTTGCCCAGTTTGCACTTGGAATGCTGTAACAGTGCTCCTTATTTTCATTGATATTTGAAATTAGATGGTTGTTTTTCACATCGAGAGTATAAATAGTCGATGTAATTCAATTTGAATCCGGAAAAGCTGCTAGTATCACCCCATTTAACTGTAAATGAAATAATTCAGGCTGTATTTCTTACCAAACAAAAAAATTAAATAGAAATAGGTAAGGAGAGTGAAGGAAACGCTGACGCGACTACCTAGTCAACAGCAGACTGTTAAAAGGGCTCCTAATATATAATAAACAATAAACCACTTTTATTTCTATTGACTATCTGTATACAAAGGATAGATACTGTTAAATATTAATAATTATGTTGATACTTTATGCTATCTGGCCAAATCAGCATAATAACAATGTGCCAAAATGACACACATTCGTTCTGTGTCATTTTGACACACATTCGTTCTGTGTCATTTTGACACACATTCGTTCTGTGTCATTTTGACACACATTCGTTCTGTGTCATTTTGACACACATTCGTTCTGTGTCATTTTGATTATAATGAACAGAAGAATATTCAGTTTCGTAATTTTTTATCAAGATCATTTCAAGATTATCTCATGCAAGCAGCAGCAAATTAATTGATTAAAGCATCAATAACTAACTGAGTTATGGATTTTTAATGTCAGTCAGGCATCGAAAACTATAATTCCTATTCGATGTCCAGCAATATAATATCAATCTTGCTGACGGACGGAATGAAAATGGAGCTAGTTGAATTATTGACATTTATAGTGATTGCCGAGTGACGAAATAAATAATGAATGATTATTTGCGCCCTCGTTTTGGGCCTCTTATCGAGCGAATGGTAAAACAACATTTTTCGTTGCAACTATTAGTGAACACAGACAATGGCTTCATTAAATATTGATAGAAGTAATTCGAGCAGTTATGGTAGCTAATAGAATATAAGCGGCTTTGGTTTGGATTGGCAGAAAAGTTCTACAACTTCCCACTCTCAAGTTTACGTTTTGGGATACATATGTAAAAACAAAAACGAGTGTTAGAATGATTCGCTTCCACTTTTATTCATCTCCATTTAAGGAAATAATTTCCCCTGAAATTTTTTTGTAAAAACTCACCTTTTCTTCGAAAAATATTGTGATAGTTTTAAAAATGCCTCGCCATAAAAATTTCATATGCCCCCGAAAGTAACGAAAGGCGGTTTTGAAACAATGTAGCGTCCGCTATGTCTACAAGTCCTCTTTGTGACAAAGACAAACGGAAAAATAAATTTCCATTCTCCCGGAAACGGATGAGTATAATTCACTCCTCTCAAGGGTTTTCCTAGATCCTTGGAGATTTGCCGCTTACACGAGAAGTATGTATATTCCTATTTCGAGAACGGAATTTAATTTGATTGAAACGGAAGCTATACTTAATCATCAAATGTGTATGAATAAATCTATAATCTCCAGGATAGTTTTTCTTTAATTTTCATGTTGTGGATTTACTTTGACTGACAGGATTCTGTCAATACTGAATTCGGGAATGGAATAATGGAAGATTTAAAAGTCTGTTCGTTCAAAAGCAATTTTCAGTCTAATAATGAAATTCATTCATCTGGTGAATGATTGATGTTGGGCAGTCTGATCCCATTGAACTATTTACAGATAGATTATATAGAGGAAAAAAGCATTGATCAAAAATTTCATTTATTGGCACTGATATGCAGATATTATTATGGTATGCTTTTGTTCAACTGCCATTTGAATGAATGAACAATTTCATAAAGCATAAAATATTTTACTCTGGAGTACACACTGGCAATATTCAACTTCCTGGCTTTGATAACCAAAAAATTCAACAATGAATATTATTTATCATTTTTCATGAAATTTTTCATGCAGATATTGCTTAGAAATTAGAATTTTCAGATGAAACGAGCGGCTCATAAAAGTGGAATCTGTACATTCGCGAACATTTAAGTTATATCGAAGAAAAGCAGATGCAGACCATGGTTTCGGTCTTATTTGACCTAGTCAGAGCAACACAGCTTTTTCTCCGACGGAAAAGTGTTAGATTAACCTCTGAATTGAACTAGCCAATTTGTCATTGTCAGTACAACTGAATGGAGAATGTTATACCGAAGAAAAGCAGATGTTGACCATGGTTTCGGTCTAACTGACCACGTCAGAGCAACACAGCTTCTTCCCCGATGGAAAAATGTTTTTTTTTCTTGGTGTAGCAGGGGGCAAATCTGCAAATCAGACGAACCACCCTCTCCTGAGGGGAAACAAGTGTGGGGATTCTCACTCTCCTGAGCTCGAGACCCACTAAAAACCCTTAACTGCTTCTTGAATATTGGTTCCAGGAATTTGCCTATAAACCGTTCATCTCTTAGTCGGTTTTCTTCTCGCACACTATCGTGCTGGGATTTATGTGTTTATCCTCTAATGGATAGCACTTTATTAGATTTTTCAATAATTTTATGTTCTTATTTTAATCCCTTCTTAATTGATCTCTTGGTCTCCTTCGGTAATTTCGCATCCTCCTTTTGTCTTCCTCTGGGTCGTAGTCCACTAGTCTCCTGAGTTCTTGATTCGGATCGTTTTTCGCTGTTTCAAATAATTTTTCTGCTTTTCTGTTCATGAATTCCGTTATGGTTTCCCATTTTAGGTCCCTATAAAACTGTCTATTCCTGACAAACCAAGGTGCATCTATTGCACATCGTAGCAGCTTGTTTTCAGTGGCCTGAATTCTTTTGATGTGGCTCTTTGCCGCGAAACCCCAGGCAACTGATCCACAAGGCAGTTGAGGCCTAGCAACGGCTTTGATTATCTTCAATTTTGTCTCTTTCGACACTTGGCTTCTTCTTCCTATTAGAGGGTAGAGACTATTCATCGCAGCTTTTGGAAAAATGTTTGGAATTGATGGACCCTCATTAAATACTGGCAGGAGTTACTGAGTATTATCGAGAAGTACTTGAGAGCCACCCAGTATAAAACGAAATACGATTCAATCCCCTCGAGCATCTGCTTCTCTTCGGTGGTACATTTTCCATTTAGTTGTCCTGACGATGGCAAATTGGCTAATTCAATTCAGATCGTAACTCTTGTTGATATTCATGTCAGAGGGTGGTATGCATCTGAATTTAAATCTTATGGTTGGTAATCTTTCAGAATGTTAGTATGGCCAACCAAAACTATCACGTTATGACCATTAAACCAATTATCGTTCCGTTTTCGGGAGCTATTGATGAAAATTTCATTTTAATTGACAATAATGCCCGTCTCCACCGTTGTCGCCTGGTGAATGAAGCGTTGGAAGCTCTTGATATTAAAAGGATGCACTGGCAAGCTGGCTTTCCAGACATAAATTGCATCGAGCACATATGGGTAGAGATTTCTAGGCAACTGTCCTACCTACAACAACCGATTCAACAATCTTTGCTCTTTGCTCAAAACAAAAAGCAAAATTATACGATTTTCACTAACATGAATTGTTTGACCACGACACTTGTTTCGCTTTCATAGTAGCATCTTCAGGTGGGTGAAGATGAACTGGGGACCGCTCTGTTTTTAAATTCAAAACGGCAGAAATAATCTGTGGACTCACGTCAATGTTTTTCTCATTTCATATGCTCTAATCTCTGTAACCATTTCTCGTAATAACGTTCATGCATTCTATGTATAATTATTATCATTTCCTATTGTTCTATTGCACTCGTGAAATTAACGAGAGTACAGCACTCGCTTTTCATATTCAAATGTCATACACAGCATTCGCAAATGAATCCAATTAAATAAATCACAATGCCTGCTGTTCAGTTTCTTGCTTCTTGTAGGTGTACTCTACGGATACATTGCTGCATATTAGAATTTCCATTTCCCATCAAGGATGAAACGTCTGAGTACAACGAATCCCGTGAGGTGATCAAATAACGGGATAATTAGTGGGACATTCTGAATTAATTTGTACTTTGGAATGCATTACCAGAATTTGGCCTAATTCAACGGTTGCAGGACATTTTGGACGTAATACCGCATGCATTTAGAGTTGTGGCAATGTTGGCGGCGGTTTCTAACGATATGGGGATCTCGTGAACTGGAATAAGAGTAAATAGTCTCAAAAAGGACACTAAAATTTTTGCAGCCACCTAGATGTAGAATGTGGAAGCTTTTCAATCAGTTTTGTTTTCCTGTTTTGTCGATTATCATTGAAGTCAAAATTCTCCTACTGAATATCGATTCTGGACTTGACGGAGTCCAACAATTATATCTTGATATCTAGGATATGTACGTAGATACGCCAAAGTTTTGGCCATCCGCCATGAATTCGAGATCGATGCCAAAGGTCGCGAAATGTGGGGTAGACAGGAAACGGGGGGAAAATTTTGTTTATGTCAGAAGCGTATTCGATAAAACTGACCTCCTTTCATGGATTTATATTTCAGAGCGGACAAAAGAGATTTTGCCGTTGAAATATCCGCCATAGTGCCAGTTTTTTCGATTCTGTAATGTTCATACTACTTCCCAGAGGAAATTTCTACCACCGTGTGTTACCACGCAAGGTCAAAGCGGTCCTTTGATTTTTATACGGATGGTTGATCTCGGTGTTACAGATACATCGATTCATTAATCTGATCCTAATCAGTTTTCTTAATCTTACAGTTTGAAGATGATAACAAGGTATTTTTTTTTAATATTTCCTTTTCTGTACCCCTAATAGTTTTTGTATTCATTATGAGAATTGTCGATAATAAAATTGTAAACAGCTTTTGTCTGAAGTAATTTTAAATACTCTCAACCGTTCTCGAGCTAGAGGGTGATGAGGTTGTGGAGCTTAGCCATACATGCGAAAGGTCAAGGTCAATGTACATTCATCGCCATATATGTACATATCTCAAAAACGGTTGAACGTAGAATAAATTGCTTCGGACGAAATTTGCAGAAAATGTAGGGCTCTACAACTTTTATAATGAATGCGAAAACGATTTGAAACTCAGAAGAGGGGATAATAAAAAAAATATATTTTTCTGATTTTTTTGGGCAATATTTATGGTTTCCGCCTGACTGTCAGATTATATTTTTTCCGTTATTCCTGCATCATCAGCATAAAAAAAAACCACAGCATTTGAGAATGTACACGTGACTTTTTTTTGCAAGTTTGGTGCCTTATCACACAGTTAGAGAGAATGTATACTTTTCGAAAGGTAATTAACCACATATATCTCAATCTGAGCCCCTCGAGTACCTACAATGACCCTTCTTTTACTATTCTGACAGGCTGTCCTAGGCAAGTTCCCATATAAGAATGTTTTCAGAGGTGAAACTTTCTTTCGTCAGAAGGTAGAACTCATCAAAACAAGTCATTTAACCAGAAATTGTCTATATAAAATATCCAAAATGGCTGAGATACAACCCCTAGAGGTTGGACAAAATTTCATTGAATTTCAAGTACGGTACAGTGGAAGGTGACTCCGGCATCGCAAAAACGAAACAAAACATAAACATATGGCTGGAAAATTAATGGTTCAGTACCAAGTTCATCGTATTAGATGCATCAGGTCACTTTTGAGATAATCATAATTGTTGTAAAGCGCAATTTAGGGTGAAAAAAATGTAGAAAATCGAGGCAGTTTCTTGAAAGTGCTTATGTCAGTTATGTTGAAAAAGTGCTATGATGTTTCCATAAGGTCACTTTTGAGAGAATCATAATTGTTGTATAGTGCAATTTAGGGTGAAAAAAAATGTAGAAAATCGAGGCAGTTTCTTGGAAGTGCTTATGTCAGTTATGTTGAAAAAGTGCTATGATGTTTCCACATTTCATCCCATTTTTACGACGATTGTTTGAATGTTCGAATAAGAAGATTGTGATGCCCATTGTGAAAATATTCGTTAATAATTTAGATAAATTTTATTGGATAGGTTTTGAAGTATCATGACAGAAGTCTCTTCTGTTAGTTGGTATCGAAATGAGCCATTTCATAAAATCGTATAAGTTACTATAAAATAATGAGAGTTTCCATTTTCATTACCATGTAAATATCGAACGATCCAATATCCTGAACGAAACCACATGGTCGAATTAGGAGATAAGTTTTTTCCCACTGCTTTGCGACAGTTCAGCTAACAAATGGTCTAGGGCTCGGTCTAGGGTCGTATTAGGATCTATTTCAGTAATATTTTTAAATTTTTTTTCAACTTTGTCATTTTGAAAGTTTTTTATAGATGATTTTTGGTGAAACGCTTCATTTTCACCAGTTCTACCTTCAGTTGAAAAAAAAAAAGCCTCACCTTCAAGTACACTATAGGTGCGTTCGGCCATTAGACTCTATCAGCACTTTTTGTTCCGAGTCGTTCGGGCACGCAGTTTCAGAACAAAAAGTGTCAATAGTTGTCGTTCGTTCTAGACGGAGTAGAGTTTTCGGAATCAACTCTATGAGCCCCAGCTCCCAAGGTGGGGTGCGAAAGGAGTTTGTGTAGAAGTAGGGTTATGAAACGAGACAAACCATAAAAAAACAATTTATAAACAAAGTATTCATAAAACTGTAGAATTTCCGTTTAATCCACACTAAGAATTATCTATTCATATATACATTTTCGAATAAATTTCATTCAAATTCAAATTTTCACCATGATTTTTGTGGTTGACATTTGTCATTCGTTCATTCAAAAATTGCCAATTTGTACAGGCTCCATTAGCCCTAGCTGATCTGTGATAAAACTCTAGTTCTACTCGCTCTGTACCCGTGTTCACTGGCCGAACGTAGTCCTTGTATACAGGTCAAATTTTTGGTAGCAGTACTTTACAGGCTCCAGGGTATCTACCCTTATATCAATCTGACACGCCCGAGTAAATCTCCCTTCTTGGGCTCCCCAACAACTACAACATTTTGACAGTTTTCACTTAAAATGATTTCAAATAACTTCTGTAGTAGTTGAGGTAGTTGAGATGAAGATTTTTGACCGAAATAAATAAAAAACAGGTTCATCTGGAAGTAAGACGTCACTATATGCAAGTTTCTGCTAGCATTCTAGTCTCAGTTAAGTCAGAAGGGGGCAGAACCCATTTCATCGAACAAATCTCCGGTCTCCGAACAGTCCACAAACTGATTTAAGAGAAAACACTCCGCTAATAAGAGCATTCAGAAGCCGGGGCCATAACTCAGGCAAATGGTCTTTCCTGGATTCTTCCGGGTGCATAACTCCAACCTCCGTTCCTCTCTTTTGCGAAAGTTCACGGCTGCATGAGCAGAATGGAAAATTATTACTAGACCGAAAAGAATCTCCTCTGATCCTGATACGGACGTGGCAGTATATGGGGTTCATGGTAAATTCTGACGTAAATGGTTTTCCGTTCATTTCTTGTCGGAATACTGAATGAAACGGGACCGGCTTAAGAAAGTACCAATTATGGCTTACGTCCGTAATCCCTAGCTGTCACCGAAACATTTTTGGGTGGAATATTTGTTGTGGAAAAATTGTGGGAGTTTTATGTAGCTTCCCTCTCGGCCAGTTATCAGAAAATAATTATAATTATAACCATAAATAATTTAAATTTTTGTATACTTTTATTTGATCTTGAAGGGTTTACAAAAAACATGTGGGACAAACACAACAGAAGTTAAAGGACAGACTGAAGGGATATAAGTACTCAAAGGCGCCGACAGCCCTATACAAACACACCATCGAAAACCAGCATTCTTTTGACTTCGGGAAAACAGAAATATTGGACACAGAAAAGAATCTAAAACCAAGGGAATTCCTCGAAATGATTCATATTAAACAAGATGTCAATTCCATCAATGACAGAACGGACTTGAGAAACCTGAGTTCTATATACTCTATCATTGACAACGCCAAAAAGAAGAGAAGAACTTGAGTCCAACATAAGAAGAAGAAAAGATTGGAACATAACCTCAGCTACTCGTTCAATGAATCATAAATCTATTATTTGTTCTTGTTTTTGTCATGTAATTTTATAATTTGAAAAAGGGCACAGCCCGAACCGTAATTATGTGAACGATTTGATTGTTTTTTGTAAACCCTTCAAGATCAAATAAAAGTATACAAAGTAAACAAAAAAGGGTAAATACATCCAATTGATGAAAATAATTTAAATTTTACCGATGATGCGTATTGAAAATAATATTCATTATAATGATGATACGAGGATATATTAAAAAATTCCGAGACTACTATAGAACCAAACAACCTTCAATGTCAAAATATTTCATTACTCAACATATTCTCCTCTTAATTGGATACATTTATTACAGCGAACCTGCAACGTCCCTAGACCTTTCAAAAAAAATGTTTCTTCCTGCTCTGCAAACCAGACCTTCACAGCTTTTATTACCTCCTCGTTGGAAAAAAATTCACGACCTTTTAACCTTTTTTGCAGTTGAGGAAAGAGATGATATTCGGATGGAACCAAATCTGGTGAATAAGGGGGGTGTTCTAGTAATTCAAACCCTAAATCACGAATTTTTTGCATGCCAACATGGGACTTGTGTGTAGGGGCGTTGTCCTGCAAAAACAAAACACCTTTGGATAGCTTTCCGCGTCTTTTCTCTTTAATTTTTTCCCGTAGAGTGGTCAAAAATGTCGAATAGTAATCTCCGGTTATTATTCTACCCTTATCCAAAAAATCAATCACGATTACTCCATGGCAATCCCAAAAAACTGAAGGAAGAACTTTTCCAGCAGATTTTTGGACACGAAACTTCTTAGGTTTTTGAGAACCAGAGTGTCGCCAGTCCATCGATTGTTGCTTGGTTTCTGGAACGTATAAATGTACCCAAGTCTCATCCATAGTATCAATCCAGTTTAAGCCTACATCGTTTTCAAATCGAGCACAGATCGAACGCGATGCTTCTACCCTTGCACGCTTTTGGTCAACATTCAAACATTTGGGAATCCATTTTGCAGAAATTTTTCTCATGTCCAAATTGACGTGAACTATATGATGAACGCGTTCATATGAAATATTCAGTGCTTCAGATATACGTTTTAGCCCAATTCGACGGTCTGATAACTTCTTAGAACATAATTACATGGAATGGACATTGACGTGCTATGAATGTATTTGTTATGGTACAAACATTCGATGCTTCTCTGTCTAGTGCGACACTGAGGCAGTGGCGTAAAATAAATAAATTTATATAGCTCCTACCTTTTTGTACGGAAAATTGACGTGACAATGATGTCAGATTCAACTATCTCAATTGTGATTGGAGACACTGCGCAACTATCTCACTCCAGCCTTTGGACGACAACAAATGTCTATTTTCCATTCCTTGTATCTATGTTCCAAGGATAAAATGTCGCATACGAAGGACATTGATCATCAAGGGTATTAACCCTTAATAACCTGAGTTTCTATGATTATTCTAATTGAGTAAAAACCCTTTATTGGAGTTTACAAGACAAAAACAACTCAATTTTTGTTTGAAAAATGTACGGTTTTTGAGAAAATTTGTGTTACATATATGTAACGCTAATAATATGGAGCTAATAGCTACAGTTACTGAGAAATAGAATAGAGTTGCGTTACAGATGTGTAACACTAGGTTATTATGGGTTAAGCATATCTTCGTAAATCTGCTTACCTCTTAACCCTTTTAAATACAGGTACTTGATGATGGCTCCAATTTTTCTATTTTCACAATTTCGGTGGACATCTTCTTTCTTTTAATTTATTACGTAACTATGGTTTACTCAAACTCCACATTGACACTTTTAATGAGTTATTGTTCGTTGCTATGGTAACGCAATATTTTTATGCATGGAACTGGTCTAGGCTAACTAGATATCAATACATCCTTGTATTACATCTATTCGTGACATGGTAAGAAATTGTTTGCTGCCTCAAATCTACGTGGGATATCCTTTCGAAACTAATCTCGTCCTCATCTGGAGATTGAGAGACTCTTTCCCCAGAGAAAGATGCAATTTTCTGTGGGTAAATAGGGCGACAACTTAATTGATGAAATGCGGTGCTGCTGTCACAACAAAATGTCCTAATTAATTATGTTGTCCTTCAGGAACTGAATGAACTTCATTGAAGCGGCTAATTGATGCACTCAGTATGGTTTTGAAGTATGAGAGTACGGAGAGATTCTTTTTAGACGTTTTTGTCGGATTTGTTTTCTTTATACTCCTTTGATCTCGGTGATTGCCTCGTTCGCCTCGACTATCTCTTAATGTTGTGCATCTTCAGAAGATTGCTGCGGAATTTCGCAGAATTGATTGAGTGCTTCTATGGTGTAAATAGCGGATCTCAGCACTTGAAAAATAACTCTGGTCTATTTTGAGAAGCTGGTTTCCAAGAAGTGTTCATTTCCTGCGCTCAAAACTCAGTTACTGCTAACACATTTACATTAGATTGGGTAGGGCAAATCGTAGGCTATATCAATTATAAACAACAACAACTTTCTTATCATCAAACCCAAAATTTACATACCCCTAAGAAAGAGAAGTTTATAGGAAGGTGCATTCTGAGGATCTACTTTTACTTCATCATGAAACCTAGCCCCAAGGTACTATACTATACATATAGAGTGTTTTCAAACGTGGAACTATCTTGTAAGAAGATATAAGGATAAATTACCTCTATAGAACAAACAAGATGGCGGAGGGAATTCACAACTACAGCGACGTAGCTGAGGCCAGCAAACTCGTGAATACCTATTTACTCTCATAAATTATGAAGAAGTTGAAATAAAAATGTTATGTGCACCTGACCAAAAGCTGTCTGTTGTAACGCCAGCAATGGGCATCATAACTATTTGACGTGTCTTCACGCATGATAAAATCTTTTTTAATTGAATAAAATGTGAAGTTTAAGGCGTAAATATGCTGAATATAAGGCTGAGAAATATGTGAAGGGACGTTCAAGGTTTCTTAGTTCATTGCCTGGAAAGGAGGTCGATTTAGAAAAAAAATTATACGAACTACCCCTGCTTATTTTCCTCGAGGAATCATCTCCCTAAGTCCTTCGCATTCGTTTACAGACACCCTGTATATGGTCCCAATTTAATTATGTGTCCTTTTTCTCAGCGAAGAAACAACTGCTTCTGGATTTCAAGAGCACTTATAAAATTCAATCTATTTTATCGGGATATAATCTGAAAATAGAATCTTGAAGCCTCCTGTCCACTCGATGAAATCTATCAATTTTCCAAGACCGTTAACTTTTTCATAGCCTCTGACCACTACTTATCCTGGAAATACCGATACAGCAACAGGGAAGCTTCGAACGCTCATAATACAGAAGCGTAATCTCCTTTAAGTTGTTGAAGAATACAATGTTGTTGGAAGTTCCTCGCTAAATGTTTGCCCAACGGATTACAGAGCCCACTGTTGGAAAGTTTCATGTGACTTTTTGAAGTCTGTTATTCCGGATTAAGGTACTCGCGAAGTCGGTGAAATATAGGGACTGGTTGACAGAAAACTCGCCCATTGAGTTAGTCCGCGATGCTTGAAAGAATAGAATATGAATTGTGGGGAAGCAGAAATTTGATTTTGCGATGGTTACGCAGAAGAGAAAACAAGTCGGTATTGTTTTCTCTTGAGTTTCGTTTCCTCTGGATTTCGAACTTCTGGTTCTCCCATTGAAAATAATAAAGAACGAGCGTTGCCAGACGGAGATGCAGACACCGATCTATATTTTCAATTCCTGGGATTCTTTATTATGAAGAGACAACTGCGGGATATTTTAGATTGGAAGGAAAATGTTTACTTGTTATGACAAAATATGATATTCAAAGCAAAGCAACAAATACCGACCTCAGAATTCTGAATAATTCATGTTGTTATGGTAAAGGATTACCATTTTTTTCTTAAAAACCTACTCGCAACCATAGTTAAATCAAAAAAGTTAAAATTAAATTTCTGAAATTTTAACTTTTCATTACGAATGAGGGTTCTGACGATCCTAAGGAACCGGATCCAGAGCTGTTGAATGCCGTTTCATATTTTATCAATCCAATTTTGCTTCATTGAATAATGGAACATTCTTCAATGAATTAATCTGATGATGAATGTAACCCTTATCTTCATTCATTCATTGCTGTATCCCGCTACCGAGAATAAACCTACAAACAGAATTAAAAAAAAATCGGTGCTATCAAACACTAACTTCCTAGGTCTACTTATGACTGTGTGCCCTCCTGTGACTGAAGAGACCCAGCCGCGATCTACAGATCCTTCCACACTCCGGGCATGGATAGTCACCAACCAGATCTGGCCGCCGCTGTTTCTATTCGAGTCTCCGTTATAACTGTGGACCAAAGACCTCCACTGTGATCTATCTAACGCTAGTTGTTCCTAGTTATGATTGGCATCAACTGATTTTAGTTATACTGGCCTCCTGGTTTCCGAGCTCCCTCTGTGAATTCGCCATACAGAGCTATTTTGGGGAGTCTTGTGTCTTACATCCTCAGAATGTGGCCGCTCCATCTGTGGGGCCCGCGTTACTTAAGTCTCAATTGTTATACAACTCGCGCGCTGCGAGACTTCTGCATTTGAAACTTTGTGAAACCATCTGATGTGCATTATTTGTCTTAGATGACGTTGTTGCGTTTGTTCAAGCTGTTTAATATGTCTCCTGTAGGGTGTCCAGTTTTCGCTTCCGTAAAGAAGCGTTAGGAGGACCACTGCTTTGTTAACAGATGTCTTGGTCTTCAGATTGAGGTCGTGATTTTTAAATACTCTGTCCTTTAACCCTTATCTTCGGCATTTATTTCAAAAATTGATTTTTACAACTTACAGTTCTAAAGGATATTTCGCAAGATTTGACTGATTAAAGAAATACGAATTCAGGCAAGAAACGTGACAGCTACTTCGACGTGAGTCTTTGACTCGTGCAAATATTTGAAGAGTATAGGTCAAAACAAACACTTTTTCCTTCACCATTATTTCCGAATCGGCTCAGTTAAAGATATACAGTTGGAGAACCATAAAAAAAAATTATTTTCAGTTCTATCTCACAAACAGTTTTATCGAATGAAATGAATTTCGAAATATAGTTTTTCATTATTTGATGAATCTTTTTCTAACACAAGATATTTCCCACGTCTTTCAGTTTTCTCATTATGACCATTACGTACCATTAAAATACAAAAAATTCAAAGAACCAAACTCTTGAAACTGAGTTGGACGCTATTTGATGATTATATGAACTTTTTGTAAAATGAAAGTATTCTTCATATTTTCTCATATAATGCGCCATTTTAGAACAATTTGATGTTCAAAAATTAAAAAGTATGTGTGAAATTTGAAAAATTTGGTACTTTGGCTGAACACAACTCTGAAAAAATGGTATAGGAAAAAAGTGTTTCTTTTAACCTCAAGAATCTACTGTTCAAATATTTGTAAGAGTCAAAGACTCACCCTGTATATAGAAGGGGAACTGTCATTTCGATTTTGAAGAGGATCATAATAGGAGATAACGTCGTAGGCCTTATAGGGAATTGTAGACCTTTTTTTTTCAGAAAGGTTGAGGGAATATTTTGGTCATCGGAGTGTGTTTTTAGTTTTTTTCATCGCAAGGGTTTTCGTTACATGCTCATTAATTTTCTCTGTAGATAACTTATTATTATATCTTTACGATTTAGTTTTTTATAGTGAGATTTGTTGATTCTTGTCTTATTTTCTTTCTTTAATGTTTCTAATTAAGTATATCTCAACCAACAACCAACATTTTACAATGAAATTGTATTGCTCAAGCGAAACCGCGGGTTTAAGCTAGAAATACAATAAATGAGTTACCGCAATTCCGTTGGCGATAAGTCAAAAATATTTCTCACTCTGTATAGCAAAAATACGATGCAAAATGAAGATATGGATAAAAATATTGAAAACCTCAGTGGGCAGATCTAGTAGGGTTAGTTCAAATTTTTTTTCAGACCATCCTGGGATACAGAAATGAAGAGCACAGATTTCAGAGAGCTCGATCTGCTAAACTCTTAACAGTTCATTTTTATGGACAGATAGATTGATGTCTGAAATCTGCGGCACCCTTAAAAGCGAAAAACGGCCATACCGTTTTATCGGCCATTCGATATCAATCAAATCCGACAAAATGAACACATATGTAACGAACTTCAACAGGGCATCATTAATCTTCCACATCATACTACCGTTACAGCCCGAATCCGCGAATTTCGTGCTCGGAATCTAATAAGATCTCTTATTTCCGGTCCAGCGCGATAAATCCGAAAAAAATTAATTTACCAGATCATTGGTCAGCATTTTCATCCAACGACCCCGTTGATTCATGGCGTTACAGTTTCGCCAGATACTTATTGTCTTCGTTTATGGCCGAGCCATTATGAAAGCGCGAACAATCGGAACTAATGGAAGCCGAATAGTCGATAATTTGCACCGAAAAAGTTCGTGATTTATTGGTCTGTATATTTCAGTGGGAGGTAGTTGGAAACTGCCAGCAGGACATTAAATTTTGCGATTATATCTCCTATATTTGTTTTAAGGAAAACGAAATATTTTTATACCCGAAATCCATCATACTTAGGATCCCACGTACGACTTTTAAAGCATTTAGACGCCCCCTGGTGAATAAATCGTAAAGCTAGTTTGTGAGTAGAGATAAGTCGTATTGTGTTATCTTCCAATGACTTCAACGGGATTTGAAATTGGAATTTGACCACAATAAGAGCAAAACAATGGCTATTTTTCTTTAATGATAGTATATTTTCCACCTTGATCTTGATGGTCCAATTCACATTGAGGTCAAAAGACACCTTTTTTCCCATACCATTTTTTCCGATTCGGCCTTGATAAAAAGATATAGCCTTTTTAAGTTTTTATAATGAGCTGTGCCATCCCTGTAGAAACAAAATTACCTTCAGAATAACTAGCTAAATCTGTGACACTACATATCTGTGGATCTTTTAAACAGAGCTGTAATCAGCCAAATTATCTCGAGAACAGCGCATTTTATGAGAAAATATACTTTAATTTTAAAAAACGATCAAATATTCTTATATACTGAGTCCAACTTTCTTTCAAGAGTTGGTTTCTTTGAATTTTTGGTATTTTTCTGAAACGTAATAGAAAAACTGGAAAACGTGGGTGATATCTTGTGTTCGAATGATATACATCAAAGAAAGGGAAAACTATATACCGAAATCCATTCCTTTCGCTATAATCGTTTGTGAGATAGAACTAAAAATAACATTTTTTTATGTTTTTTCAACAGCCCGTATCTTTTGAAACGAGCCGATTCGGAAAAAAAGGTAAGAAGGTTTCTTCGGGCCTCAAGAATCTAATCTGTCTCGATAATTGCCGACATGAGTATGCCTGTAAGAGGTGTTGGATTAAGGTTCAGATTAAATGAAGACCTGTTTAGCTTGCAGAGTTTCAGAGAAAGAATCCTTACAGTTTATCACGGAACTACAATATGCAGACGATTGTGCACTTATCGCTAACAGCTCAGAGGATCTACAGATAATGTTGTACACCTATAAGAAAATATACGAAGCTTTAGGCCTTAGACTCAATATTGACAAAACCCAATCCTGGTAAATCCGCCAGAAAGCTTTCAAACAGATATCAGCCTGGAGGATGAAACTCTAGAACAGGTCTATCTGTTCAAATACTTGGGAAGCCTCATAAATACTAGGGCTAACCTGGACACGGGAATACACAACCGTATCAATTCAGCATCACGGGCATTCTGGAAGCTAAAGGACAGAGTGTTTCAAAATCGCGACCTCAATCTGAAGACCAAGACAACTGTTTACGCAGCAGTGGTCCTCCCAACGCTTCTTTACGGAAGCGAAAGCTTGACGCCCTACAAGCGACATATTAATCAGCTTGAACAAACGCAACGTCATCTAAGACAAATAATGCACTTCAGATGGATCCACAATGTTTCAAATGCGGAAGTCTTGCAGCGCGCGAGTTGAGACTCAAGTAACGAGGTCCTGACTCAGTTGGAGCGGCCATATTCTGAGGATGCAAGACACAAGACTCCCCTAAATAGCTCTGTTTGGCGAATTCATAGAGGGAACACGGAAACCAGGAGGCCAGTATAAGCGGTTTAAGGATACTGCATCAATCCCTAAAACCAGTTAATGCCAATCATAACTGGGAACAACTAGCGTTAGACAGACCACAGTGGAGGTCTTTGGTCTACAGTTATAATGGAGACTCGAGATGAATACAGCGGCGGCCAGATCTGGTTGGTGACTATCCATGCTCGGAGTGTGGAAGGATCTGTAGGTCACGGTTGGGTCTCTTCAGTAACAGGAGGGCACTAAGTTTCAAATAGCCCTAAGAAATTATAAGTTTGATTGCACCGATAGTTTTATTTTTGAGTCTTCTTGTAGATTTATTCTCGGTAACGGAAACAGCATTGAATGAATAAATGAATGAATTACGAGTCAAAGACTCACCCTGTATAAACCCTGGCCATTCTTACAAGAAGTCACATGCTCAAACTTTCTGAATCAAACCTCCACTACCCCAACTCATACAGCGAAGCCATAATGTCGCCCCAACAAAAAAACTGTTGATGTACAAAGCGCCCTTTCTTCCCAAATCACGTTCCGAATGATCGAAAGTTTTTCGGAAGGTCTGAAACGAAAAGGGAGCGGACAATATCGATGGCGCAACGGCTTTATCTGAATTTGATTGGCCCCTTTTTCCGGCCCGAGAAAAAGTTCTCAATATTGTTGTTAGGTCAAGAGAATGAATGTCATGCAGATGAAGCTAGGATGAAAGGTTGCCGCCATCTGTCCTGGACGTCGCCGTATGGCGGGAAACGACGGATTCTGTTTTGAATTCAACGTCGGGTATCTGACACGATAAACGGAGATGGTCCCTTCGCAGATTGCGGTCGATGGAAAACAGGATCTGACGTTGTAAACTTGTGTCGAGTTATGGGATCGGGAAAATTGAGATGTTGCAGGGTGACGTTTTTCATTTGAATATTAAGGAGTTGAGGATAAATTCGTTTTACTCAAGATAAAATACGAATTTGATCGTTCCCAATTCTTTCTCTTCCTTCAGATTATCAATTCAATGCCTGTTAACATGAGTCAACTTATACTGCTTCAACAGAGAACGTATGAAAGCGCCCCCAATTGTTTTTCATGATTCAGCTTTTATAAACTCAACTAATCATTATCATCATCAAACAGCCCTTTGCGTCCAATGCTCAACATAGACCTCAGACCTGTCTTCGATCTTCTGCCCCTGCAATCCAGTTTGGTGGTATCTTCTTTGATTCGTATGTCTTGTCCATCATGTTGGTGATCTTGCTCTAATTCTCCTCTCAACTTCAGGTCTCTAATATCTTTTCTGTCCATCCTCCATCCCGTATTGAGAGACTTGACTTTCCATATCAGATTATTGAAGCACTCAGTAACATCATATAACCGTGTTTTTCTTCTCAGATCTTCCTTTCTCACTCGAGTTTAGGAGTTAAACCAAGCATAGATCTTCCCATTTCTCTTTAGGCCACTTCCAGTTTGTCTACTCGTACTTTGGTCATGGTCAGGGTCTCTGCATCGTAGGTCATGACCAGGAGGATGCACTGATTGAAATATCTTCTTTCAGGGCTAGTGGAATACTTTATTTTGCCAAATGCTGCCAGCCTAGGGTAATTTTCTCTATAATTCGAAAGTCTGATCATCTCTGCCGATGGAAATGTCATAGCATAGATATACAGTAATGTCCTTTACTCGGAAAAGAAATCTCTCAGCTATGAAATCCATCACCTTGAATGGAGACATCGTGAAATTGGAGTCTGAAGTCAAATATCTAAGAATAACCTCAGACAGCAAGCTTCTGTGGAAAAATCACGTTAAAGCTTCAATGTCGTCCAGAAATAATCGGTAAGACTTGGGTCTGTAACTCTAAAATTCTGCAATTGATGTACGTTATTATCGTGAGACCAATAGAAACATATTGGACAATAGTCTGGTTTGCCAGGTTTGCTGAAGCAGAACAGACGAGTACGAGGAAAATACTCTACAGGGTACAAAGCCTTATCTATGAGTGATTCACTCGAGCTATGAGAACGTACAAAACTAGAGGAGTTGAGGTCATCAAAGATCAAACTACTCTACATCTAGTGGTAGATAGAGAGTTATACTTGCTAAAGCTGTCTCGAGCTGAGCCTCGGGTGATAGTGGGACTACTGATAGGGCACTTTCGGTACAAATATCGCTTGTACCGTATGAAAAAGTCAGCAGATGAGATTTGTAGGCTCTGTGGATCAGAAGCAGAAACAGCTGAGCACATGGTATGCAAGTGTCCAGAGCTGGCAGACCTAAGAACCAATCATATGGGGAAACCGGTCATGGATACTCACTAGATAACGGCCAAGGCCCCTAAGGATTTTGTCAGTTTCATCAACACCATTGACGACCTCCTCTGGTTCCTAGGAATGAGTAGGATAGAGAAGGAAAGAATGGTAACATAATACACTCCCAAACTTCCAAAGTTGATAACATAAAAGGGTATACAGATTGTTCAACAACCACGGCAGAAGATGGCGCTGGAATTATACGGTGCAAGCAACGAGTGTTGACTATCCTAAGGCTCCTGCTAGACTGTTTTTCAAGCAGAAATACTCACAATCGCAAAATCTGTAGACATAAACCTGGAAAGAAACTATCAAGAATATCACATAGTGATCCATTCTGGTATTGAAGTATTGAATTCCTATGTCATCGAATCAAAGCTGTTATAAAAGTGACTAAGAAAACACAACGAAATAAGCAGGAAAACCAAGGTTCCTTTAGTCTGGGTTCCTGCTCAGGCTGGAATGGAATTAAAGAAAATGAAAAGTCCAACACACTCTCCAGAAAGGAAGCACAAACTGACCAAGAACCTTTCTGTGGTATCTGAAAATGCACCTTCAAGAAAAAGTTAAGGAATAAGTATGAAACCAAAATAGAAACACAGATGAATCTTCCAGGAATGGATTCTTCGGAGTTTTGAATCTGTAGAAAAAAAATCATAGTACGCCACTGGATTGCTATCAAAAAAGTGTCCGTATTGTGTCTTCATTTCAACATCCTAGCATAAACAGAAACGGAGATAATGACCAAAGTTGAAATCGCCCCAATTTAAATTTTGGCCTATAACTCAAAAACAAAAGAAGATAAAGGAATGCAGTTGATAGCATTATTAGTTGATCGAAAAAAGGCGACATGAATGGTACATTCATTCTTCTCTATCTCGTTAAAAAGTTGTAGTTCAGGTATCACCAATTTTGCCCACCCTGTACAGGTATATTGAGGTACATGAATTTTCGTGGGAAGGGGTGCTCATCTCACAAGCATAACCTTACCTCAATCAACGTCTAGTGTTGAAAACTTATTTTCATAATTAACGACCTCTCCTTCATTGCCTTGAACTTGCAAGTCCACTTCAAAACTAATATAGACGTCGAAACAAAGAACACACACTCCCTACAGAACTTGATATGAACTCAAGCAACTAAACAATAACAATAAACACAGCTAGCGTGGGAGTCTACTCAGTCTAGCCTTCGATATACCCTTCAAGTGAAATGCCCACGCCAAAGATCCCCATAATGGCAAATGCAGTACAACGCCGACAATTTCGACATCAGTGTCAACAATTTATACTTTCAATTACGACCTAGGTTCACCCAGAGCCTCGTCACGTCAAGTTCAGACTTGATTATTCAGGTCACATGGGAACTTTAGAACGGGGATGTAGGAGGCGATTTCGGAAACGGTTTGGGATAACCGGCATAATCAGGGATTTCTTGATCGCTATGACGACGGTCGGTATGATCTCCTCCAATTAAATTAGCAATATAAGTAGCCCTTTGCAACTGCAAACAGCCAGGCAAGCGGTTTTCGAGAGATCAACATCATCGTCAAGAACGTAGCTGCTATCTCAAATTCAATGGGTTCTAACTGACTCGAGTTTTCTTCGGAATAGATATCAGGAGGTCGATGAAAAACTACGATATTGAAGACAGGCCAAAATCATTAATTTCATGAATTCATTGACTGGAAAATTGTTCAAGCCATGAAATTAGGCAAAGGGTTGAAATAGGAAAAAATACACTTATATCGGGTCATTATTTGACTCGTACAAATATCTTAATAGTAGATTGGCGAGGTCAAACGGAACACCTTTTTCCTATACCATTCTTGCCAATACGGCCCTGATAAAAAGATATAGCCATGTCGAATAGTAATATCCTGTTATTGTTCTACCCTTATCCAAAAAATCAATCATGATTACTGCATGGCAATCCCAAAAAACTGAAGCAAGAACTTTTCCAGCAGATTTTTGGACACGCAACTTCTTAGGCCTTGGAGAACCACAGTGTCGCCATTCCATCGATTGTTGCTTTGTTTCTGGATCATAGAAATATACCCAAGTCTCATCCATAGTAAAAATTCGGTTTAAGAAGTCTACATCGTCTAGATCGAACGCGATGCTTCTACCCCTGCACGCTTTTGGTCAACATTCAACATTTATGGATCCATTTTGCAGCAATTTTTCTCATGTCCAAATTGACGTGAACTATATGATGAATGCGTTCGTATGAAATATTCAGTTCTTCAGATATCCATTCTAGCCCAATTCGACGGTCTGATAAAATCATGCCATGAACTGCATCATCTTCAATGGAAAATTTACCTCTTTTGAAGCTGCAGTCCAATTTTTCACGGTCGCATACGAAGGACATTGATCACCAAGGGTATTAAGCATATCTTCGTAAATCTGCTTAACTCTTAACCCTTTTAAATACAGGTACTTGATGATGGCTCGATACTCCAATTTTTCGATTTTCACAATTTCGGTGGACATCTTCTTTCTTTTAATTTATTGCGTAACTCTGGTTTACTTTTTAACCTCAAACTTCACACTGTCTATTATAATGCTATGGTAATGCAAAATTTTTTGTTCGTATGAAACTAGTCTAGGCTTACAAGATATCAATACATCCTCGTAAATGAAAAACTATATTCCGAAAATTATTTCATTCTCTAAAATTGTTTGTGAGATAGAAATAAAATTATATTATAATTTTTTAATGGTTTTTCAACAGCCACGTTCATTCCGAACAAATGATAAAGGAAAAAAGTGTTTTCTTCTACCTCAAGTACCTACTGTTGAAATATTCGTTCGAGTTAGAGACTCATATATAGACGTTTTCGCATATTAACATCCACATCCCCTTTGATTTTCTTTAATTTCGGGAAGAAAAAATGGGAACTGCGAGATGCTATACCAGAAAGTAACGATTAATTTCAAAAAATCTTATCAGAACATTTGATGATATACATAATGATCCGTAAATATTCGAAAAAAGTTTGGCAACAAATGTTTCTGTTGCATTTCAGTTTGATAAAGAACTATCAAGTAATTCTCAGCTACATTTGCGATTCATGAGCATATAAAAGAAATGCTCGACCGAATATGCAGAAAGGCCTGTTGAACAGAATGGCAACTAACCGCCAGCGCTTCACGTTTTAGTTTTCAGAATTGTTTTTCCCTCATAAAACCGTCGGTTCGTTTCGGGAAAGGTATGCCCAGACCCGAGGCAGCTATAACCGAAAATATAAATCGACGAAACTGCCGTTAAAACTATCCCGCACGGCGTTTTGTATTGTTACCAAGCTGTGTAGTCATTTCATTCGGTACACATTCCTTTTAATGGTGTTCGCCCCAAAGAATTAGGAGGAAAGGCGGAGTAGACCGGTAATAGACGTAAACATTTCGATTTCGGGATATGAAATTGGGGATACCGGTGAAATCCCGAATTTTCGTAATACAAGAAGCAATTAGGGATTCATAAGTATCAGGTATACCGCAATATCTATTTCATCGAGGTTGATGAAGGAAGTGCCGGGGAATAAAATGAGATACACGGAAAATTGTTTCGAAGTTATCATCAGTTTGATGTCCGCTGAATCTTCTCCAGCGTAGAAACGGAGCTCAATTTCACAAGCACTTTTCATACCACCTCGTACTCCTTCACTGCTCAACACCCTTACATCCATTCTCCCCTTAGACAAAGTATATCCAATGACCTCTAACATGTTATTGAGATATTTTCGAACATCTATAAGCAGCTCCATCCAGTATCGAGAAAATGGTTTACTCCATTCGCTGTTTAAGACCGTTTGCAACGAGAATTCTCTAGAAAATTTACTCGAGATTTCATGCGCCGTGAATTATGTACCCTTACATACGCACTTTCAGTAGAATTCTCTGTTCAGTTGCATACAAAATAATATCTGCCGTTTTCTTACCAAAATTTGGTAGAGAATTCTCCAGATAATTCTCGGCTGTTACAAACGGGCTTAAAATTTGACTTCGAGAATAGGATGCACATTGAATAAGTAAGAGCGTTAAATAGCCAGTCGATCACAGCAAGATAAAACGAATATGTTATAAATATACAGGGTGTATTTGAAGGTGAGGCTTATTTTTCATTAGAAGGTAAAACTGGTCTAAAGAAGCGTTTCACCAAAAATCACCTATACAAAACTTTCAAAATGAAAAAGTTGAAACAAAAATTGAAAATGATTATTGATCCTAATACGACCCTAGACAGTATGATAGCTGAATTATCGCAAAGCAGTGGCAAAAAACTTATCTCCTGATTCGACCATGTGGTTTCGTTTAGGATGTTGGCTCGTTCGATATTTACGTGGTAATGAAAATGGAAACTTAGGATTGCCGAATTGTTCTCATCATTTTTCAGTATCTTACAGGATTTTATGAAATGACTCATTTCGATACCAACTGACAGAAGAGACTTAGGACACAAGTGTGAGAAAAAAGAATATTACTTCAAAATTTCACCAATAAAATTGGTCCAAATTATTCACGAATATTTTCACAATCTTCTTGTTCGAACATTCCAACAATCGTCGTGAAAATGGGTGAAATAGGGAAACATCACAACACTTTTTCAACATAACTAACATAAGCACTTTCAAGAAACTACCTCGCTTTTCTACATTTTTTTCACCCTAAAACAATTTTGATTCTCTCAAAAGTGATCTGATGCATCTTATCCGATGAACTTGGTAATGAACCATTAATTGTCTAGCCAAAAACTACTCGAACGGTGACTATCGAAAAATTTCCAAAAAGATGGAACCACTTAAATACAGTGACAGATATTCGGAATTTTGCTATGGAAATATAGGTTTTCGAACACGCTGAATCTATTGCGAGCAGTAATTGTTAGGTACTTGTATCTGATTCCGCGGAAAAACCTTGTAAAATAGACTGTTTCTCTTCAACCTATTATATCGAACTTTTCAGTATATCTACGGATTTTGTAGAGTGCCTTTTGTGTTTCCTTTTACGAGTCGACAAATAAAATTTGTATACGCTGATTTTGGCTTTCACTTGTTGTCGCTAAGATCCCAGACACCACGGTACCTTGTCTTCGGCTCGTAGCTACCAGGGTAGGTTTGCTAATTTCCCTTTAAAAATAGCTGGCGCTCGAGAATCCCGAGCAAAAAGACGTTACAATATGTAAATGTTTTGTTTCGTTTTTCAGAAGCGAAGGAGTGACCTTTCACAGTTCAGTACTTGAAATTCAATGAAATTTCATTGAATTTCGAAATTATAAGGGTTGTAGCTCAGCCATCTTGAATATTTTGATGACCTCACCTTTGAAAACACCCTGTATACACGCAAAAACGCTTTCTACCTTAACGACGCGACGTCTTAGATTTTTTCGTAAAAGCCAATTCATTTTCAAGACAATAACATGTTGGACATAAAAAATCTGCATTTGAACAACACAAGATAAGCAGTCCGTCTGGATGCTGGGGGTCCATCACCCCAACACTTTGACCGTCTAGCCGCATTACAGATCCAGAAAAAGACGAAACAGGCGAACAAACATCCGGGCAAGACCCGGAGCTTAGTCTCCGGCGAACGTCTCACTCCGTCCCCCGAAATCTATTTAAGGCCCATTTGTTCCTGCCTAATCAGCTCAAATTAATCAGGCCCGTTTATGTGTTCCGGTTCGGCGAGCCGTAGCACCGAGCCCCGACGTTGGCGTCTTTTCAGTGGTGGCGAAGAACCCCCGATTCGTATTCTTTTCGGGGAATGAGGACGCTTCATGTGATAACGCGGCTTGCGGACCTGAAGGGGATATTTCTGGATCGGTGTATTGAAAATGACCGGCTTGCAGAATTTCGTTCTCCGGCTATTCGCGCTTCGTGGAATTGGGAGATGAATTATGTTCTGGAGAAATTTTTGCTCCGGAGAGATCCTGGATAATCCGAGCAGATGCGTGGAAATCGATTTCGTCCTCTGAGGATGCGGATAGTTGTCGATATTTCTCGACAACAACATCGAACTCCGCAAATCTATGAGATTTTAACTATAATTTCATATGTGATGTCCCCTGAAGAAGAACAAGTCTTCATGGATATCCTATGGTTTTTAAAATTCACAAAGGATTCACAAAATTCATTTAAGGATTGAAAGGTGTCCATAAAAATGAAGGATATCCAACAGTGGAAAAAGATTTGGAAATGACATTTTGAAGGACATTTTAGGAATATTCCAGTATCTTTCGGGCCAACTGAAGAGTGATTCTAAAAACTTCAGGAGGCCTGAAAAATCTTCAATAAAAAAATCATACACTTATCTCAAATGGTTTTCCAGATATGACAGATAAGATCTATTGTGCAACCCACACAACTTTGCCATCTACAGCTTGACGTTCAGCTCCAGAATTCCAACGAACTCCAGTATCTGAGAGGGCTTCAAACAGGCTGAGGCATTCTTTCACCAGTTGAACAGGAGTTTTCTTCTCTTCCCCACAGAATCTACATTCGTCAGTTTCTGATAAGCCCTTTCACATCATATCCTTCCTAAGGCGTCAGTTTCCTGTGAAAAAGCCAGTGAGGAGGTGTAACTCAATCTTATACTTATTTTATCCTGCATTTGCTGAGCTATAACATAAAGATGTTTTTTTATGGAAACTGTAGTTTAAAATGACCTCAGTCTTTCTAAGTCATTTTAAACTTCTGTTTTCATAAGTAAAAACACATCTTCATGTTATAACTCAGTAAATATACCTGTTGGACAAAAATCATAGTACTCCACTGGATTGTTATCAAAAAAGTGTGTGTATAAACATCACCAATTTTGCCCATCCTGTACAACCTAAATTTTAACATAATTAATGACCAAATTTTTTTTACTACTACAAATTTCTCTCAACTCTCAAAACTTTTTATTATACACGGTGAGTCTTTGACTCGTACAAATACTATATCAGTAGATTTCTTGAGGTCAAAAGAAACACTTTTTTCCCATATCATGTTCTGTGATTCGGCTCTAATAAAAAGATATAGCCATTTTAAGTTTTCATAATGTGCTGTGCCACCCCTGGAAAAACAAAATGACCTTCAGAATAACTAGCTAAATCTGTGACACTACATATCTGTGGATCTTTTAAAGAGAGTTGCAGTCAGACAAAGTACCCAATTGTTCGAATTCCACAAATATTTTTCATTGAACATCAAATGCGCATTATACTAGAAAATATGAAGAATACTTTTATTTTACAAAACATTCAGATATTCATCAGATAGCGTTCAACTTAGTTTCAAGAGTTCTTTGATATTTTGATATTTTTATGGTACGTTATGGTCATAATGAGAGAACTGGAAGACGTGGGTAATATCTTGTGTTCGAAAAAGATTGATCAAATTAATGAAGAACTATATTCCGAAATTCATTTCATTTGATAAAACCGTTTGTGAGAATTAAAAATATTTTTTTATGATTTTCAACAGCCTGTATATTTTGAACCGAGATGATTCGGAAAAAATGGTAAGGAAAAAATTTTGTTTTAACCTCAAGAATCAACTGTTAAAATATTTGTACCAGTCAAAGACCCACCTTGTATATCATTATCCAATGAATTCAAAAACTCAGTGTCACTAGGATTAGGATGATTTGTAGAATCTTTCTCATTTGTTGCCTCATCGAGTCAACTTTCTTGGTAGCTTCTTAGTATGAAATTAAATAAGATTATTCAAAAATTGTGATTCTAATTTCTAATACAGACTCACTATTTTTTAGTGGATTTATCATCTTGATATTGAAGTGATATCTATTATCTTGTTTTCACTACAATGAAAATCATTAAATGAACGGTATGTTGTATTTAAATTCAAGGTCAAGCTGACCTTCAGTCATAAGTGGTGCTAATAACAAAAAGGGAACTATTATATATTGAGAAGAAAGAGGATAACAGAAGAAATTTCCTTCAGAACTTTTTTTCCAAACTTTTCTGCATGCTGTATTCTGAGATTTTAATTTTACCTGGATTCAGATGGTACCTACTAGAATGAAAATATTGGGAATTGTGTAACCAACCTAAGAATGTCAAATACAGTACCATTACTGCAAAACCATAGTTCCACCTAGTGACATTACTGAAGAGTGGTAAAGTTATTTTCTTGATCAAACGTTCATGAAGCTTTTCATAATGAGCAGGCCGCAGACAAATATAAGAAATCAAATTTTATATAAAACAATCCAACCTACCTTGAGGTATGAAAGGTACCTATAACTAAGAAAGTGGCGACTTCCTTCTATATCATATCAGGATTATATTCCATACAGCTACAAGAATTTCAATTTTTAGGTTGCTTCAAATCATGATGAGGATAATCCATCCAACTACCTAATGAAAAACTTCACCTTCCATGTTAAGAGTTGATATATTTTTCCCCAAACACCAAATCAAGTTCTCCTTACTTTGTGTTGCACTGGATCATTAACCTAATTCGATGATTTTCCAATTCCTAGTACCAAATATCGAACAAATTTTGCATAACCACAGAGTTTATACATTTTCTTCTAGCATATTTCATGCTCTCTCAAATTTCACAATAATACTCACGGATGATTTCCTCCGATGAATGCGCAATATATGCGTGCCATATTTGCTAACAGAATTAACTTTTATTAGCTTTCCAACGATCGCCGCCACTCCAGAAAATTCGACGCAAATAATCTGTCAACTGGGATACGGACAGAATAAAATTCAAACCGCTGAGAGGCGGCTTTGCCAGCCTCTCCAATGGGACGACAGAAATCCACCCGAAGTTGGTCATTCCTCAAATATCTCAGGAAAGTTCCGTCTCCAAGTCTCCACCCGGGCAGAGATATCTGAC
Source organism: Coccinella septempunctata (assembly GCF_907165205.1). Lineage (NCBI taxonomy): Eukaryota > Metazoa > Arthropoda > Insecta > Coleoptera > Coccinellidae > Coccinella > Coccinella septempunctata. The sequence goes on from NC_058196.1 coordinate 24,894,206, forward strand.
CAGATTTGAATTTAGATAACGCTCGCAATGAAATTAAGTTATTTTTCGAGCTGAAAGGAAACACAGAACGACAGCGGGGGCTGAAATGGTTTTTGGGAGGTAGCTGAGATCCGTGTTTTTGTTATCGCTTTTGCGTTTCCAACCACCCCCGTCTGAGTTCGAAAATTTATCGAATTATCTCAGGGGATTGCTTCTTTATTGTGGTTGGAATATATACATACAATTATCAGATTGCAACTCAGCCCTTTAGTTTTATCACATTTTCAAGGTTACTTTATATGGATGACTGTAGAACCATATAAATTATTACTAAAATTCTTGGGCAGAGTTTCATGAAACGATATACATATACTGTGAAAGATATTCAATGGAAACTTCAGTACAAGTTCTTGATAAATGATTGCTACATCCCACTGGGCGTCAAACGTTGGGCGCCCAACGCGGGGCAAAAATTGACACATTGGGTGCCATTACCTAGAGTCATTCTTTTATATTCTGAAATCAATACTGTACCTATTATAAATGTTTTCGTGATTCTGTGTTTTATTGATTTTGACTCTTCACAAATAGTGGATTTTAACTAAATTGAAAAACACCAACTGATACGAAACGAACTCTAACAAACAAGTCTGTAAATCAATGATCATACAAATTATCTTACCATATTACAATCAAGCAATTCAATAAGCTATAAGTGAAGAAAAATGATGACAAATTTTAGTTAAAACTGTCTTCATCAATAAAATGAAAATAGAGAATTTTGGAACTTCGACTACGATATACATACATGTCACAGAGTATAAAATTGGAAATTTTTGTCCCACGTTGGGCGCCAATTGTCAGGTTTTGATCTCGACGATATCCATTATAACGGTGGACCAAAGACCTACACTTTGATCTGTTTAACGCTAGTTGTTCCCAGTTATGATTGGCATTAACTGATTTTAGGGATTGATGCAGTAGGTATATCCCTTAACCGCTTATACTGGCCTCCTGGTTTCCAAGCTCCCTCTGTGAGTTAGCCATACAGAGCTATTTTGGGGAGTCTTGTTGCATCCTCAGAATGGCCGCTCCATCTGAGTCGGGACCTCGTTACTTGAGTCTCAATTGTTATACAACTCGCGCGTGGCAAGACTTCTGCATTTGAAACTTTGTAGAACCATCTGATGTGCATTATTCGCCTTAGATTACGTTGTTGCATTTGTTAAAGCTGTTCAAAATGCGTTGGGAGGACCACTGCTTTGTAAACAGCTGTCTTGGTCTTCAGATTGAGGTCGTGATTTTGAAACACTCTGTCCTTTAGCTTCCAGAATGCAGTTGATGATGAATTGATACGGTTGTGTATTTCCGTGTCTAGGTTAGCCCTAGTATTTATGAATCTTCCCAAGTATTTGAACTTCTAGATCTGTTCTAGAGTTTCATCCTCTAGGCTGATATCTGTTTGAAGGCTTTCTGGCGGACTTACCTGGATTTTGGTTTTGTCAATATTGAATCGAAGGCCTAAAGCTTCGTATTTTGTTTATAGGTATCCAACATTATCTGAAGATCCTCTGAGCTGCTAGCGATAAGTGAGCAGTCGTCTGCATATTGAAGTACCGTGATGAACTTTGTAAAGTTTGCTGTTAAACAGGCCTCCATTGAATCTGAATCTCAATCCAACACCTCTTACAGGCATACTCATGTCAGCAATTATCGAGATAGCTATGGCGAAAATATTGAACAGTAAAGATGCTAACACGCAGCCTTGTTTTTTTCTAGAGTTGGTTAAGAAATGGTCGGTTGTAGAGCCATTATAATGCATTCTAGCGGTGTTGTTGGTATGAAGGCTTTTATATATCTACTGCTAAGAATTTATAGGGTACTCCAAGTTGTCCCATGATTTTCCATAGCGCTCTCAGATTCACCGATTCGAAAGCCTTACTCAAATCGATATAGGCTGTATAGATCTTTGAGTGTTGTTCACGGGCCTTATCTTGCAGCTGTCGCAGTGTAAAATTTAGGTCCACCGTACCTGGATTGGGTCGAAAGCCGCACTGGGATTCAGATAATAGCTTTTCTAAGAGTGGAATCAGATGATTAGCCATAATCTTCGAGAAAATTTTACCGGCCACACTAAGCAACGATAAAGAAATTATCCTCATAGATTACAATCAGCTCGACAAAATGGTCTAGACCTTAAGGATCTCCTCAATTTATGATACGGTATTCACTGAGTTTTTAAATGATAATTCAACTAATAATACTCATAGAGTATGTATATTCCGTTGAGCTCTACCTTCTAGGAATAATGAAGAATTAAGATTTCTCTCAATTCTGATATATTTTCCCTTATTGCATTACATTGTTCCTGCATCAAGAAAGGTTTCTATGTTCATTCTCAGAATAATTATTACCTCACTTCAACCCTCGATCCATTTCAGAATTTTTCATTCAGTTTCACGAAAAATACTGGCTCTAATCGGGGCTCCATCACTCTCGGTCATTACTGGGGGGAGAATTACAAAATTTCCATTATTTCAACGAGATTTTTCTACGCACAGCATCCCCCTTCGCGGCATATAAGACGGCGGCTCTACTGTTCGAAAGCCTAGGGTGCCGTTACGTTAAACAAATTTTCCCCACGAAGAACCTTTAGATTTAACACTAATGCCCCGACGAATTGAACAACGACCCCAAGGGCGGCAGTGATACCAGGCTAAATCCCGGGGTGAAGAAAAATCAGATATTCTTTTCAGAAAAAAACATCAATTTTAATTGAGTTGGGGACTGCTCGGAGGGAATATGAGTGTTATATCCCTGGTGAATTACATTTCCTCTGCAGGACGGGCTTACGGTGGGAAATTCACGATACAGATGTACTATTAAATCAGTCTTTCGTTTTTCCGATTTTCTCCAATTTTTTGACAAGCTGATTTATTCATTGGTTCGGAATTGAAATTCCTTCCGTAATCAAGGAGTTTCTTTCACAAATCGAAGTTTTTCAGGGGCATTTCCCAGAGGATTCGGTCGACTGACCTTTATAAGAAAAATACTTCTCCACATTCTCAACTCTTTATTTTATCTCTCTACGGGCTATGCGCTCCTATTTTGAATTAAAAACTGAATAACATCACTTTCTATATACTCACCTTCTTATTTATACTTAATTTTTATCTCTCTTTTAACTTCCAATTACTGAGATTGAGTTCATATAGCAATACTAAGAACTAATACCTAAGAAAGGGACCGTGATAATGAATCTAATTATATTGGTCAATGTCCTGCTCACTCTGGCAGAATAACGTTTGTCGGGTCAGCTTGTCCCCAATAAACACATACACATGTATGATACGTTTGTATTGCATTTGTTAAGGGACGCTGATTTTGATTGGAGGTTATTGGTTGAATATTCTTACGTCAATTACAATATACATATGTTGATTTCACCTAATGAGGTTACTTGAGGTTATGTATGTCTTTTTTTCTTATTTCGAGGTTATCTTACTTATTTCAGCAGTCAGAATAATAACTGGAAATCAGTTTTGAGTTGAGAAAAGAGTAATTGATTAATAATAATAATAATAATATTTATTCACCATAAATTATTTACAATTTAAATGAAAATAGAGCAAAATGCATGAACAAATAGATGATATCACAGAAGCTCCGGCTCAGGAAGTCTCCGCTTGTACGTGATGTTGTAGAAAATTCGCCCCTGATGATGAGTGAATAAATGGTTCACGCAATTTATCCAAAAAACACTCATACTACTATTATATTTGAACTGAATATCGTATTTTTTTTTCGTTTATTGATGTAATCGTTTTGTATATATTTTTTTTAATGTTTTTCCGTATATATAACTTTTTTGTTCTTTTTAATCCACACCCCCACCTGTGGTTGTGATTCCAAACCACTTACACCTCTTACAACAGATACCTCTGATTTCAGTTACATTCTTCAAAGAAAGATCATAACTTACTATTTTCCTTTGTTGAGAAACGTCAAAAATCTTTCTTAAACTTTTTTCTCTTACTCTTGACCTGGTGCCAGGGACGAGATTGATTCTTAGCGCCACATGTTTGTTTTTTCCCTTCTTTTCAACATTCTATGGTCCCATTCTCTCTATGTAAGTACTGAAAACGCCAAAAATATACAATTGTATTTCAATTGCATAATATTTTAATGACAAGTTATTCAAATACGATACAACCCTGCCTCAAGTAGACTAAGGTCAAGATTCAGGAACTTCCATTAAGATTTAATGCCCCATTAAAATTGAGAAAGGATTAAAATGTAAATGGAGCATTAAATTTAAACGGTTTTTTGCAACTGGGTAATGATGTTGTCGTGTAAAAGTCGTGCATCAATAAAAATATTATTTGCAGACTGAAGAAGTCGACCTAAGTTCGCTGAAACCTTGCGGAAGAAAGTGAAACAAAGAACGAATGCAAATTCGAAAAAACTGATCTTTGGTTTGCCACCTACTTGGTGTTTCTCAACATGGTAAACGTTCGCTTAACACTGATCTGAACCAACGCGATCATCCGAATAAAAAAACGCAATACCCCAAACCATCCCACTTTACGATCTTCCTACACGCATATACTCCGGAAATCTTACTCCATCAGCTTTCCGAAACACGAAGCGCCATTTTTCATGTGGGCCATAAAAGACGCCCGGAATTAAAACACCACATCCCTGCCGGTGCCTTATAAATCAGGGAAGCCTCGCATTTGGCCCTCGGACATTTTTCTAGGCCGCACTGGGCGACGGGTCGCGCGTCTCGTGTTTAATTTGTCTCCGGGCCATGAGGGGGATGATCGCAAAAAAGACCGACGTGAAGCTCTTCAAGATGAATGTTTTGAATATCGCACCCTGCGAGATTGAAACAAAGGACAAGCGGGCGCAATCTGCGTTAAAGCCTTGCCGTCGGGCGCGTTAGCGATCCTTCGGAAGCAGTGGCGTTCGTCGTATTACTTTTCGGAAATCATGGTGTTCGGTAGATGCTCTAAATGTTTCAATGAGTAACTCTTATAGATGTCCTCAACACTGCTGATAGATGACTGAATAAAAAGTAACTCACAAAATTCATATTTTGGGTATTTTATATTTTGTAGAGAAATGTAGTATTGATTGATGGAAACCCCGTCAAAGATCAAATACTCCACACATTTCTGACACAAAAAGTTGTGGTTGCCATTTGAAAACCTAAATCATTTTCCACCCCTCATAGAGGGTATAAGAGAAACTTCTCTGAGGGGTTGCGTAACTTGAAATTGAAATCAATCTGTGCAAGCATTTTTCTACAGATTAGTAAATCGCAAGGACAATAAGTAAGTCGCCCTAGAATGGGTGAAGCACTCGGTGATGCATTAATCTCAAATTCCTTGCTTTTCCCGCGGCCAATTGTATGTAGCCTGTCCCTGTGTTCAGTGTGTTGACATAACCATAAACTTTATTTGTTTATGCAACAGACAATAGATCTATCTGTTGATAAATTCTTTTTTTTTTGAAGATTAATTAATTAACCACCTCATAAATTCAAATTGCAATTTTTTCGAAGGAGGGGGATGTAACGATACTTTGTTTTTGTTTTTGCAATAAAATTCAAGTCTCGTTTTAGATATCCGTTTCCTCGAATTTTTCAGATGGAACAATGCAACCACGTCTCATGGAGATTCAGTTTTAATTTAGATATTCCGTAGAATATCAGTTCATTTTAGATATTTTTTCCAGAATTCTTGAAAAATTGAAATTTCCATCAGTAATTGGCCGTTATACTTCAAAACAAAGAAAAAGTGTCTTTCTACATTCGGCGTTGTTTTTCCGTCCACAATAACACCCTTAGATTGATGAATTCAGCATAAAACAACCTGGATCGCAGATAACGACCGTTTCTTTGTATCGATAAGAGATAACACACCTGAAATTAAACTCTTGGAACTAAACTAGTTTCAAGAGGCTCAGCAATGTCACTTTTCATACTATTCTAATTGAATTTAATTTCTCATTTCACTTCCAATTACTAAATATACCCTCGCTGTAGCAGGACAACTTTTCCTGGGTCAGCTAGTACATAACAGATATGAATTTTCCGTGTTAGTCTGACAGAACACCCACACCGCAGTCATTATCATAACTTCAGAAGTGCCACAGTTGAAACTTCAGTGAAAGCGAAACTTTCTTACGATTCCTTCCCTCATTGTATTCCACCCCTAAGCCACGCCATTGCCTCTAGCCAACGGAACCAATGACTTTTATCGGATCTCTTGGCGCTTCACCCGACCAAGCTATAACTGGATAATCTAGGATTACTAGATTACGCTTCATGTTCTTCGGTTGAACCCCAGTTCGAGTTGCTTTAGATAGTCAGTCTAAAGAAAGTGACCCCGTTAGTCGATTCGCGAGCAATTGGGATTCCCACGCATATTCGTCCAATTCTAAGGAATTGGCCCCTTCTTTCTAATGGAACTCCTTTACACTTTTTGTGTTATAATTAGGTATTTGATATTTAGCACTTTCAGCAACTCTTCTTATTATAGCATATTTTAGATTGGTAGGAATTCAATTTAATTGAAAGTTTCTATATTTCTAAGTTGTTTTGTTGCAAGTTCAGCTTATTTATTTCTAATTGAATTTGTTGTATGGCATATAGATATTCGACTCTTTTAGTACTCATATGTTGTAATTGTGATTGTTTATATATTCGAGAAATCAATGCTGACTGCACAAAATCCAAAAACTGTAAATTATTCTTTATTATGTGAAATGTTAGACTGTCAGATTTCAGATTGTGATTGTACTATCTTCTGTTTTATTGTTGTCACTCTAAAGTTGTTTTACTGATTGTTAGGTTGACCATAAGCTGAAGCGGCTTTCTGTCTTTTTACCATTTCCCATACAAACCATTCCAACGGAATCAAATAACGTCATTATGACCTATGCTTACTAGTGTTCCTGTGAAAATCAACAAGTCCATCGAAAAAATCTCAAATCTTTGGCATAATTTTACAGAATAAAAAAAAAACTGACCATCTCCCTTCTTTCTTTTCTCTCGATAAAATCTGATATCCGTAAAAGGTCAAATATTATTTTCTTTGACTGACGCATTTCAAGAGTTGTTTGTTTCGAAATGAATTAAAAACCTCGAAAATTGTTTCACCATACTCTTCATATCCTTAAAACTATTAGTAATTATTATTATTATTAAAAATACAAATCTCATACAAAATGAAAAGAAATGATACTTCAGAAGATAACATAGAAAAAGAGAAAAAAAATCAAACATTTCAAAAATAGTAATGTGAAAGTCCATATGTTTGTTTGTTTGTCTTCACATAACTCCCGATTTTGATGCATATTTTACATCATTGTAGAGCATATATTCGAGGAAGTTTTTATGTGAATTTCATATTCACATAATGAGGATCTAAAAAAAAAATATTCATTTTTCTGAACAAGTATTAGATGAACCTATTTCTCTCAGTCTTCCTGCAGTTGCTGAGTATATTATAAGATGCATAGAAAAAGAATTAACCACAATTTTGTAGAGCTGTATCTTCAAATTGAAAAAATAAAATAAACGTAACTGAGACTGTTTCTTCGAGTTTCTCATTATCGAAATATGCATTGTTCTAAACCTTCCCCACTTCCGTGATCACCCTAAATGCACCGCCACAAATCGTATCGTGCCGAACGAATCGCTGAACTTTAATTAGAAACTAATTTGAAAGTAAAAACGAGAAGGATAATCTGAGCCGTGAAAGACATTCAAACCGCTGCGGATCGGCTTCCTTCATTAAAATGACACAAAAATCGTTGGGGATAAAGGAGGTGGGAGTTTTAATCAAAACTGTCTGTTTTTTTTCCAGTTGCGGAGTGCAGCCACGTTCATTGAAAGGAAGCTCACTTGAGTTTCTAGATTAGAACTTTTCCTCATTGTCTGGAATATTTCGTGGATTTTTTTCGTTTCGTTATTTCGAATAATGAACTCTTGTGATCGTTCAGGGAAAAGTATTGAGAATATGAGCAATAAATCATTTGGAATTAACAGCATTCCATTAGGGATTGGGAATGTTGGCTTTTGCATTTGTCAGAATTGATTTTAATATTGTTAGGACTGTAATCTATGTATATTCACAACCTCACATCTTCAGAAAGACGAGCCTCACTCTCGTGAGTTCGTGCTTGCTGTTACAGAGTGAGGTAAACCTAACTTGCTTGTTCTTGGTCTCCAGGCATGTGGTCCCTCCTCAATGGATCTATCGGTATTCTTCTGTAACTAATCATTCTTTCTCTGTCTTCTCTCGGGTAGGAGTTCGCTAGTCTTCTTAGATTTTGATTCGGATGCTCCTTCGCTGTTTCGAATGGCTTCTTTGTTGTCCTTAATGCAAATCTCGATAAATCTATCTGTTTCTGATAAACCAAGGTCGTATCGTAGGTGAGTTGTGGCCTAGCAAAGGCTCTTATTATGTACAATATTTTCCATCACTGCCATGGGGTTGTCAATGGCTTGCTTGATATGGCTTTTTCCAGTCAGTGCCTTGTCTAGGGTAATACCTAAATATTTAGCTCCATTTCTCCCCCTAAACCTGTAGATTAATAATTGTGGTTCGCGTAGTTTACGGAATTTCAGACTCTTCCACTTTCGAACATCATAAGTTTGTCCAGGGCAAATTGAACGCGCTATAAACAATAGGGCCCTGCTACCAGTTATACTTACCGGCTTCTACTAATAAACCAGTGATCGAATGTTCACTTTATTCGTGGGGATGAAATTGTCCCAAACAACATCTGGGGGATATCACGGGGTAGGTAAACATATTCCGAGGCTCATTGAGGACAAGAGAATCTGGAAGGTTCGGTTCGTTAGGCACTGCACGGTCGAATGATTCCTTCAAATAATTAATCAATTTGCCGATAATGAATACCCTTCAGTCAGACTCAGGTTGTTTGAACGCAAAATATGTTGCAAGCGGGTCAGGAAATGAACGCCACCTCGGATCGGGTTCAATACAGTGTGTTTTCAAAGGTAAGGTTCGTTTTTGACAGAAAATTCATCAGAATAACTAATTCTACCAAAAATTGTAAACATGAAGTATACAAGATGGCTGCAACCCCTAGGAATTCGACAAAATTTCATCAAATTCCAAGTACGAGGCTGTGGACAATTAATGGTTCAGTACATCCGAGTCTATCTGATTAGTTGCATCGCGTCACTTGAGAAAATTGTGCGATTTGGGGTGAAAATAGTTTATTGAAAATGCTTATGTTGACAAAGTGCTGTTATTGTTACCTTAATTCATCCAATTTTCATGACGATTGTTGGAGGGTTCGAAAAAGAACAAGAAGATTGTGATGAGCATTGTTATGAAAAAATTTGTGAATAGGTAATATGGAAGAATTTTATTGGTGAGATTTTGAACTTTTATTTTTAACACTTGTGTCCTGAGTCTTTTTCTATCAGTTGGTGTCGAAATAAACCATTTCATAAATCGATAGGTAGTAATAAAACAATCTTTTTTAAGTTTACTCTTCGGCTATCGATTTCGGTTTCTATTCTAAACCATCATCAGGCCAGCTGAAAAGTACTATTTTTAAGTTCAGGTTAAAAAGTTGAAAATGTTAAAACGTGTGAATTGAGGTTAGGTAACAGAGATAGTTGTCGACATTATCATCTTTATTGAAGAGGATCACTACTTCGGAGTAGTGCCACTTATTGGGTAGGTATTTTTCCTCCGTATAAACACCTGTTGAAAAGCACCTGCAAGGCTTTTTCCAAAATGTTACTTACCTACATGCTATGAAATATCCGATGTAACGCAGCCTTCACTAGCGACATTATACCAATTTTGCTGGTTTTCATAATAAATAATCATAAACTGTTTCGGACTTCCTAAACCTCATCAGCGTGAGACGGTCATCGAATGATGACACTCACGGACTGTTTATGAAAATTGCCGAACATTTCATCAGCAATTAACGAATTGATAATAAAAAACTGCAATGTTGATTATTTTCAACAGAAGTTGAGTAATATAATTCAATCTGATACATGTTCTGCCTCATGAACTTAATAGAATGCTGTACGACAACCTCTTCATGCTGTTGTAACGCTAAAGCTTACGTCTTATCCTTAACCTTTTCTCTCAAATACATTTTCTATAATTTTTTGATGAAAATTGTGATGTGATGTGAATCTATTGTGACTTTGTGCAGTAGTTTTATCGCTACTATACTTCTAAGCGTTGTCACTGATTTTATTTAACTCATCACATGAAGTACATAGATGAAGTATTTAAATCTATCTCGACATTATCAGATATTCCTGATGTCTTATGGTTGTGAAAATGAAAAGATAGTGGACACATCACTGGATTTCCTCCTACACTATATAACAGGGACTACTTCTTTTTAGTCCGCTAGTAACAAAAAATCTGAATGATTATAAAGTCGTAGTCACTCCATAAAAGCCTCGACCTACTGCTACGCTTGTTTAAAAGTAACATAAATACGATAAGATTTCCTAACAAACTTATTGTCCTAAGTGAGAAAATAATTATTAGTGCGAAAAGCTTTAAACCTTTTTCTGATATAGTTGTACGATTATTGGGTGTCTCTACATCTCGTTGGGTTAAACGTTTCGGTCTTCAAGTGTCGTGTCGTCTTCAGGGAGGTGACGGAGACCACTTTCAATACAATACAATAATCACCCAGTATATGCGAACAAATCGAGGTAAGATTGATCTTGGAATAAGGCCCGGTACTTTCACTTTCGAATAAATTTTATTCAACCAATAATGACGTACCGACATTCGATCTATGACAAATAAACTCTTTTAATTAAGTTTCAATGATTTATTTGCATTTTTACTAATCTTACGAATAAGACTTAATAAATGCGAATAAATTTATTTATTCGCACGTGAAAGTACCGGGCCTAAATAGAACAGAATAAGAATGAAGTAGTGCTAGTTAGCGTAAAAGAAAACTACAAATTCAACAATAATATTATACGAGTCAGCCAATAAAGAACGTTAGGTGTTAGATATTCTGTTCAAAGGCCAAAAATTCCCTTCACTACTTCAACTAGTTGAGTAAATTCCCATTATTATAAGATCAATAGATATTCGGAGGTTTGTGAGTCCACCAGCTGAAATATTTCGACGCCATTTCAAATTTCCAAAAAAAAAAACTGGTGTACTATATTATTTCAAACAGTTAATCATTGAGAAAGCGAGTTCGACATAGGAAATCCATTGATCAAATACCGGATTAAGCTCACAGCTTATGAATCGATACCATAAATAGAGTTAAATCTCTTGTTCAAACGGCGATAGGATGGTCTCATTACGCCACTTATGTTTGCCTTCGACCTATTGCTGTGATTCCGCAGTTTGCCTAACTGCCTGGAATCAGCAAGCGGTACTTCATAGCATACAAAGGAAGATGTGATATAGCAATTACTTGGGATATATAACAGCGTCCGTAAATTATGCATAATTGAGCAATTCGGTATGCGGGACCATTGTCGGTGATAGCGGTGGTGAACTGATATCAACATCCCGAATAAATAACTGTTTCTCCACAGATAAAATCACTGTTTGCGAACACAGAAGAACGAAGAAGAATCCAAAGATATGAATTTAGCAATTCTATGCACATAAATGTCCCTTCGAATTTTATATTAGGTCAACTCGGTCAAATAAAAACGAATGAAAATATAATAAATGGTGTCCCTGAAATAGTTGAACCGTGATCGCATTTCAGAGGAACAATAAGATGAGTCCATTCCATATTTTTTTTATCAAATTTATGTAGAAATTGGAGAAAGTGGATTGTGTCGAGTTTGTTATCCTTAACAAAATCCAAATATTCTTTCTATGAGGTATTGAGAAGATTTCTAGGTTGAAACTGAATAAATAGGCTTGTTCGAAGAGTGTGTGTGGAAACTTTTTTGGAAAAGGTCAAAATATGCGGTTCAACCCACTGCACACCAGTAAAACATTGACCTAACGTTGTTATTTCATGTACCCAATGTTGCTGTTTTCAGTGTTCACGTAAATATGACTGAAAACAACAGAATATTCCACTGAATATTCAATTAATTCCTGTATTATCTGTCTGGAAATCCCATACAATACTCAGAATGTCTATATGGCTAAATCTTTCTATTTAATCCGATAGGGAAAAAATGGTAAAGAAGAAAAATTTATCATTTCATCTCAATAGTCTTTTTTTGATATATGTACAAGAGTTAGACTCTTGTCTTGTATTTCAGCATGTATTCAACAACAAAAATAGCTTGACAAAACTTTCAATATCTCTGATACCTTCTTTCAATGTTCAAACCAGATTAATATTGAGACCTATACAGGCTTTTTTTCGACAGAACGTAGAACTCATCAAAATAAGTCGTTTAACCAAAAATCGTCTATATAAAATATCCAAGATGGCTGAGATAAAACCCCTAGAAGTTTGACAAAATTTCATTGAATTTCAAGTACGGGACTGTGGAAGGTGACTCCGGCATCGCAATAACGAAACAAAACATAAATATATGGCTGGACAATGAATAGTTCGGTATCAAGTTTATCGGATTAGATGCATCAGGTCTCTTTTGAGAGAATTATAATTGTTGTATCGTGCAATTTAGGGTGAAAAAAATATAGAAAATCGAGGCAGTTTCTTGAAAGTGCTTATGTTAGTTATGTTGAAAAAGTGCTATGATATTTCCTCATTTCATCCCATTTTTACGACGATTGTTGGAATGTTCGTGAATAATTCAGATGAATTTTTTGGTGAGATTTTGAAGTATTATTCTATTTTTTACACTCGTGTCCTAAGTCTCTTCTGTAAGTTGGTATCGAAATGAGCCATTTCATAAAATCGTCTAAGATACTATTATAAAAAATAATGAGAACAATGCGACAATCCTAAGTTACCATTTTCATCACCACGTAAATATCGAACGAGCCAATATCCTAAACGGAACCACATGGTCGAATCAGGAGATAAGTTTTTTCCCACTGCTTTGTGATAATTCAGCTAACAAACAGTCTAGGGTCGTATTAGGATCTATTTCAGTAATCATTTTCAATTTTTTTTTCAACTTTGTCATTTTGAAAGTTTTGTTTAGGTGATTTTTGTTGAAACGCTTCATTTTGATCAGTTCTACCTTCTGTTGAATTAAAAGCCTCATCTTCAAATACACCCTGTATACTCATACTCCTACCCCCCGAGAACTCTGCCAAGGATTGCCATCATTCAGTGACAAGTTTTCCTCAAATTATCAGGAGACCGACCACACTGCCCCTTGGCTAATCCAGATTCAATTTCAGAGCTCGCCTAATGTCCCCAAAGCTAGAACAAATTAACGTAGATTTGAAGGCCACAGCGGTCTGATCCTCCCTCACTTCGACTATTTCAATAATTAGCATATAAAGATACCCGGGGTTAGTCTGCTTACTTCGCTAAATTCGAGGAAATCTTTGCGGAACTCGGAAGGAAACTGCTCGACCCTGCGAAGTTCAAATTATTTGTAGAATAGTCGGAAGTGAACTCATGGTTTGTCTGCCAGTTCAAGGAGCAGCGTTGCTTGAGGGATTCAACCTGGAGTAGGGTCCAAAGAAACATGTAGTGGACTTACTGAGGGTTTCACAGGGGAACAATATACAGGGTGACAATTTGAAAACTTGCCAGTCCAATTATGTCACGACAAGGATGATTTCAGAGAAAATGCAGGAACAGGTCTATTTCTATTCGTAGGGGGACATATTTTGAGCAGAATTTCAAGCCAAAATCTCCTCAACCCTAGGTTTAGGAGCTTTCATCCCTAAATTCTCAATAGGAAATAGGGAGTGAGCTATACCTCAATTGAAGGATCACTTGACCCTCTACATGGATACTATGGTTAGCAAATTTTCATTGAGTCCTTGAAGTAGTTACAGGGGCTGACAATTTGAGAACTTGCCAGGCAGAGAGAAAATGTCGGAACAGGTCAATTTTTATTCGGAGGGGGACATGTTTCTAGCAGAATTGTAAGCAAAAATCTCCTCAATCTTAGGTAGGGAATAGAGGGTGAGCTATATCTCAATTCGAAGACAATAGTATTATGTAGAGGGACATATTGTCTTCCAATTGAGGTTTAGCTCACCCTCTATTCCCTATGAAGAATTGATAGAAGTGATATCTCGTACACCTAGGTTTGAGGAGATTTCCGCTTAGAATTTCGCAGTGAATATGTCCCGGCATCACGGGCATTCTGGAAGCTAAAGGAAAGAGTGTTTCGAAATCACGACCTCAATCTGAAGACCAAGACAGCTGTTTACAAAGCAGTGGTCCTCCCAACGCTTCTTTACGGAAGCGAAAGCTGGACGCCCTACAGGCGACATATTAAACAGCTTGAACAAACGCAGCAACGTCATCTAAGACAGATAATGCACATCAGATGGTTCCACAAAGTTTCGAATGCAGAAGTCTTGCAACGGGCGAGTTGTACAACGATTGAGACTCAAGTAACGAGGGCCCGACTCAGATGGAGCGGCCACATTCTGAGGATGCAAGACACAAGACTCCCCAAAATAGCTCTATATGGCGAATTCACTGAGGGAGCCCGGAAACCAGGAGGCCAGTATAAGCGGTTTAAGGATACACTACATCAATCCCTAAAATTAGTTAATGCCAATCATAACTGGGAACAACTAGCGTCAGACATCCATGCCCTAATTGTGGAAGGATCTGCAGGTCACGGTTGGGTCTCTTCAGTCACAGGAGGGCACACAGTCGTAACTAGCCCTAAGAAATTACAAGTCTGTTTGCAATTTTTTTTTCTTCTTTTTGTAGATTTATTTTCGGTAACGGGATACAGCAATGAATGAATGAATGAATGAATGAATGAATGAATGAATGAATGAATATGTCCCCTACCCTTTAAAAATTGATCTGTTCCTACTTTTTCTTTGAAAACATCCTTGTCAAGACATAATTGGCCTGGCAAGTTTTCAAATTGTCACCTCCTGTAACTACTTCAACGTTCATTCAGTATTCATGTAGAGGGACAAGTGATCTTTCAATTGAGGCAAATCTCACCCCCTATTCCCTATTAAGAATTTAGTGACTCCTACACCTAGGGTTGAGGAGATTTCGGCTTACAATTCTGCTCAAAATATGTCCCCCTCCGAATAAAAATTGACCTATTCCGGCATTTCCTCTGAAAACATCCTTGTCGCGATCAAATGGCGTGACAAGTGTTTAAATTGTCACCGTGGATCTTAAGGTCGCAGTGCAAAGCCACATCCTTTAGGATCTAGAATCTAGAGGGTGCTACAAACCTCAGAAACAGTCCTTGGTAGTCGGTTCTTACTGGATAACTCAAAAACAGTCGATTTATGGATTTATCTTTTCTGGAGCAAAATCGTATTTTCTAAAAAAAAAATAATAACAAAAAATTTGTTCACAAAAGATATGCCAACTTGTGAAAGCCTCTCTAGTGAATCAAAGTAGCAAATGCAGACTATAAATCTTGTAACCCTCAAACCATACACAGAATTCGAATTTATAAGGGTAAGTTGAGGAGGAACTAAAAATAAATTGAAAAAAATAAATCCTTTTATTTTTCCAATCGAAATTGAAGGAAAAACTTTACCAATGAAGACTCCAAGATCAATCGAAGCCTAAGAAGTTTCTTGTACTAAAATCTGCCTTAACCTGAAGGATTTTTGAGGCAAATGGTTTGGAAGTTTGTGTACACCTCCAATGATAGCTCCATTTTACCCAAAGGAATTGGTGAATTCCCTCGAAATATCATTAACTTACATTGTTCCTTCGCTCCGAACAATTCTCCAGGGAAAAGAATTCACATTTCAAATACGATACGTATCAACAAACGGAAAAGCTCCTCATCCATCATCCCCTACGTTCTATATACTTTGCCATCTGCTATTCAAGGATAAAGCAAGGAATATGGAAGACACTCAATAATGTTTTCTTATCAGATATGTCTGAAAAATAAATCAACTTTCTTTTCGGAATGGCATGAAGAATAATCAGTGAAGGCAACGCCGAACTTATTGCCAGATGTACTTGCCCCCTAAGGAAGCTAAAAATACAATACCTACTCAAAAATTGAAGCGGAAACTTTTCATCTCAATGCTTCATCAATCCAACTAACAATCAAATTCAAAGCGTTTCACCCTAATGGAAAAACTTCCTCAATAGTAGCTGCGACTGAAAGCATTTCATCCAATTCTCATCTTGCATTTCTTTTTATGCTGTAATGCCCAAATGACCCCTATAAATTGTCCGCAAACCCACAGAGCTCCGATTTATGGTCCAATAAGTGCACTGGCTGTGACGTCATGAGTTCAATTCCACCAGTTCAGTTCCATTTGGCGAGTCCCTCGTGATAGTTCATGTTTTTGTTAAGTACCCCTAGATTGCAGCATCCGTGTAGTAATCAAACTGTGGTAATTAGATTATATGCATACCAGGCGTTTTCGAATGGGAAGGGTAATGATAAGTTTGATTCAACTGGAACTTCTTCTTAGTCACAGAAGAGATGATACCGAACTTTACTTTTATAATATTTGATGGTGCTTGTCTTTGTAGGGTTTTTTGACATTGCCGATCCTAACAATTACAACGTTATGGAATATAACACAAAAAATTACTAAAAAAGATCAAAAAACCAGAAAATTTGTTTTGCGGGTACATTTGCTTCCGAGGTTCATTTTGATTTTATGCCTGAAGCTACATTGACATTTAAGGTTGATCCGCCTATTCAGTAGATAGACCTTCTTTGGTAGACTCTCCAATGAGGTAGATTCCTAGAATTATATTCGTTCATTAGGTAATTTTTTCTCTAGGTAGATTCACCCTAAGATAGAAACACATTAAAGGAAGTTCGAATGAAGATAGATTTGTCTCATAGTGGATTCATGTTCAGAAGGATTGGCCTTAAGCTAGCTGCAGTTTTCTGGTAGACGTACCTTTAAGTAGATTTGAATTTCAATTGTATTTTTGCCTGTAAATTAAGTAGATCTGCCTAAGAGCCTATGGGTCAAACTAGAATGTTAAGTAGACTCGCTTATAAGGTATAACCGTTCATCAGATAGATGTACCTATTATTTACATCCATTTTGCAGCAATTTTTTTCATGTCCAAATTGACGTGAACTATATGATGAACGCGTTCGTATGAAATATTCAGTGCTTCAGATATCCGTTTTAGCTCAATTCGATAGTCTGATCAAATCATGTCACGAACTACATCGATATTTTCGGGGACTGACACAGAAACTGGCCTTCCCGATCGGTCATCATCGTCAATGGAAAATTTACCTCTTTTGAAGCTTGCAGTACAATTTTTCATCGTCTTATGCGAAGGACATTGATCACCAAGGGTATTAAGCATATCTTCGTAAATCTGCTTACCTCTCAACCCTTTTAAATACAGGTACTTGATGATGGCTAGATACTCCAATTTTTCGATAGACATCTTTTTTTAATTCATTGCATAACTCTGGTTTACTTTTTTGATATGAAACTTCACACTGACAATTCTAATGAGTAATTGTTCGTTGCTATGGTAACGCAATTTTTTTTTATGCATGGAACTGGTCTAGGCTAACTATATATCAATACATTCTCGTAGTTGGATTCGCTCTTAGACAGAAACTCCTTTTAGATGAATCGTATCAAGACACTATATTCATCTCTAGATGAGTTAGCCTTGAATTTGATTCAGCTTTAATGGTTGTATTCTGCTTTTCATCTGTTAGTTACAAATCTGTAGCGTGCGATCGATCTGACAGTGTCCGATTGAAAGATTCGTAAATAATGCAATTCTGGAAATGTTCCTGTAACTATCTTCTTTACAGTGTTACTTTTGAACTACTCATCGTAAATAGTTACGGATTCCTGTGAGCTAGAGATCACTAAAAACGTCCATGAGTTTATGAAAAGTTACAGATTGGTTACAGATGAAAGCGAAGCTGCCTTCAAGGCAGATCTGCCTGTCAAGTAGATTTGACTTTCAGGTAGATTCTTTCCAGGGGTTTTTGCCTAGATCGAAGTCTAAATACCAATAGTCTTTATTCAACAACGATTGGGTAGAAGTATCATCGGATAAATGTGAAATAAGAATGGATAATCATTTGATTCGTAGGTTTCCTACTGCATTCCATTAGATTAATAAAAAAATTCGTAGAAGAAATGCCTTCTAAGTAGAAAATTCCCTTCTTGTTAGCTTTGGCAGGGGTTGGATTACTCCCTGTTGTCGAGATGTTTGTTTGTCCTTGCTCGAAATTGGCGTGTTAATTGTACTACAATGACTGTAATTCGTGTGGGGCGTGTGTAGACATAAGAAGATGGAGATACAAGAGGAAGGCCAGTTGGTCAAACGAGGTGTCAAGATCGACGCTTCAGACTGATGTCTTGTCTATCCACACAAGACAAACGCACTGTCATTATTGCAGCAAAGTAGGGGGAAGTAGAGAAAAAAGTGAACCATTGAGTCGTATGCATAAATAAGAGTATTTGCTTTTACTATAATACTATCTTTGTCAGTTGCTTATAAAATGTATGATTTCCTTTCAATAAACTGAAGTGAAAGCATTTACTACTTCTTTATGCATATGGCCCATTATCTCAATATGCAAAAGTTCTACCTCTGTCAAATACTTACCAGTAGCATAACCATACCTAATTGATAAGTCATGAATAAATCACTCATAACCCCTGATTTTCCTTATATTTCAAAGGCGATGTGAAATAATTGGAGGAAAAGGTTCTTCCTGCTGCGATCATATTTTTCGAACTAATTTATCTAAGATAAATTATTCATGTACCTAGATCGGGTAGGTCGGAAGGTCAGGTACTTTTTCCCCGGTGGAGAATCAACAAACTGATTAAATATTCATCAGCCAATAAACCATTCCTGATTTTCGAGTGGAAAGTGAAGGATTTCCCCATCTCAAAGGGGTTTTCTTCAACCGGATTTGATTCCACATCGGGCAATTCCAAATATCACTTCTCTCTGGAGGATATTTCTCATTTAAATTGGGCGTCTCACAGGAAACAGTGAATTTTATAGCTAGGTTAGTATTCACTGCTATCTGGTCTAATCGAGACAAAAATTTTTCACTGAAATTGAAGCAGTGTAGGTGTTTTTTCTGGCTACCCATGAGGAATTTTCGCAAATCGAGTACAAATAAATTACAAGGTCAATCAAGAGACGCCTGGCATCAGTTTCAGAAATTGTCAAAAATTCCACAGCATTGAGACACCTCTATAGTCGAGAAAAATACCTGATGATGGATTTTAACTTCAAGAAAATAAAAACTGAATAGACTAATTTCCATACAGATGATTTAACACCACACTTGTTTCGCTATAAGATAGCTTCAGGAATGTGAAGGTAAGCCATAAGTTCACGCTATTTTATAGTTAAATCACGTGTAGTAGTTAAATAACTCATTCTTGTGCAAATCAGGTAATTAAATTCTTAATGTAATGTGAAGTTAAAGGACATCATTGGATCTTGTTTTGTTTTTTCCATCAAGTAAAATATATTCGGTAATGGAAAAGAAGAAATTTTCGTGTCTGCTCCAAATTTTTTATTTAAAATTGCGACATATGTTTCGACCCTTACAAAATTAGGGCCATCTTCAGGCATCTGCAGACAAATACAAAGATGGAACCCAGTCATTTCTGTGTTTTTCTGTGGTTTTTGCGCTTCTTTCTGCTCGATCTGTTTACCTTTGTTGATTCCTGATAATGTGACATATTTGCTTTCATCTTTTCTTGACAGATAGTTTCGGTTATAATTCTAAACATGTAAGTTATTTTTCCTTAAGTTCTTTTCACAGTTCGACTCTCAATATATTATGTTGATTTACTGTTTTGTCTTTGTACTGTTGTTTTCTCTTTCCATGTATTTTTCTCTTGCTATCTTTTATTTTATTACTGTTTTCTACATCTTTGTATTTGTCTGCAGATGCCTGAAGATGGCCCTAATTTTGTAAGGGTCGAAACATATGTCGCAATTTTAGATAAAGAATTTGGAGCAGACACGAAAATTTCTTCTCTTCCATTATCAATCAAACTCCAATGAACAGGATGGATAACAGAATTGATAAAATATTTTCCACTCAAGTGCTTTGACTTCATGATTGTTTTTCGAAATCTTACCATAATATTTCAGTAAAATTTTTAACGCAGAGTCATCGGCGATTCAATACTCATTTCGTAATTGAAGCTGTTGGTAGAACGAAGGTAGGTATTACTTCCCCTTTATAATAAAATGTTGCTGATGAGAAGAAGAGCTGATTCACTGGATTCCCTCTTCATTTCCATTCTCTGTTAACGTAGGTAATGGTTGTATGTCGCATTCCGAGAGATAATTCATTCGTTGTAATGCATTACAACGTAATTGTTCACGTGATTCAACACAATGAACGAAACTGGAATTTCCGTATATTCAACCAGCGCTATTCATTTGAGAACAAAGGAAGTTAATGTGCTGGACATCTAGCTCAGAGGAATCGTTGCAGAGTCGTCTAATATGTAGGCCAGGACACGAATTGTTCTGTCGCTGGGAATTTGAAGAAGAAATTATTTGATGATGTGCCAATTCATGGGATCAGTAAGATCAATATTTCTTCAATAAAAATTTATTCAGATGCATACCACGCGCTGATATGAATATCTACAACTGTTACGATCTGAATTGAACTAGCCAATTTGCCATCGTCAGGACAACTAAATAGAAGGCGTTCCATCGAAGAAGAGCAGATGCTGACCATGATTGCGATCGAGTACCTACTACTCGAGAATACTCAGAAACTACTACCCGTATTTAATCCGTCAATTCCAAGCATTTTACATCAGATCCAGAACAGTTCGGATTCAGAAGAGAGCATTCAACAGAGCAACAATTACAGCTTACAGAATACAGTACAGAGGGATTTCAAAATAAACAAGCTACAGGTATTGTTTCACTAGACGTCGCCAGAGCATTCGACAGAGTATGGCATGAAGGATTAATATATAAGATGAGGATATTCGATCAAAATATGCAAGTTGATCCGGAATTATCTCAAAAATAGAATATTTTACGTGAAAGTGGAGGGAGAATGCTCCACAACAAGAGATATAGAGGCTGGAGTACCCCAAGGGTCAGTACTTGGGCCACTTCTATACAACATATACATTCACGATATTCTGAAGAATCCAAGAACCATGCTAACGACACAGGCATAGCAACTCGACACCGCCAGTAGTAATAGAACGAGTTCTACAAGAAACAGAAGACTGGTGCATAAAGTGGAAAATCAAGCTCAATGGACAAAAGAGCCAAGCAATATTACTACAGAAGAGAAGACTGCGACCCACAACGAATCTAGAAGTTGACCGCGAAGAAATCGACTGGAAAAATGAAACCAAATATTTAGGAATAACGCTTGACAAAGGACTTACTTGAAGAAGTCATATCAAACAAGCAATCGACAAAACGAAAGCAGCGATGAATAGACTCTACCCTCTAATAGGAAGAAGAAGCCACATGTCGAAAGAGACAAAATTGAAGATAATCAAAGCCGTTGCTAGGCCTCAACTGACTTATGGTTCAGTTGCCTGGGGTTTCGCGGCAAAGAGCCACATCAAAAGAATTCAGGCCACTGAAAACAAGCTGCTACGATGTGCAATAGATGCACCTTGGTTTGTCAGGAATAGACAGTTTTATAGGGACCTTAAATGGGAAACCATAACGGAATTCATGAACAGAAAAGCAGAGAAATTATTCGAAACAGCGAAAAACCTTTCGAATCAAGAACTCAGGAGACTAGTGGACTACGACCCAGAGGAAGACAAAAGGAGAATGCGAATTTACCGAAGGAGACCAAGAGATCAATTAAAAAGAGATTAAAATAAGACCAGAAACTTCTTGAAAAATCCAATAGGGTGTTATCCAATAGAGGATGAACACATAAATCCCAGCACGATAGTGTGCTAGAAGAAAACCGACTAAGAGATTAACAGTTTATAGGCAAATGCCCGGAACCAATATTAAAGAAGCAGTTAAGGGTTTTTAGTGGGTCTCGAGCTCAGGAGAGTGAGAATCCCCACACTTGTTCTCCCTCAGGAGAGGGTGGTTCGTCTGACTTGCAGATTTTCCCCCTGCTACACACAAAAAAAAAAAACGTTTTACATCGGAAAAGGAGTTGTGTTGCCCGGAAGAGATCAAATGAGTCCGAGAGTCCGAAGCCATGGTCAGCATCTGATCTTCTTCGGTGGAACGTTTTCCCTTTAGTTGTCCTGACGATGGCAAATTGGCTAGTTCAATTCAGATCGTAACACTTGTTAATATTCATATCAGCGGGTGGTATACATTTGAATTAACATTTATTAATATATTCACTGCTTCCCTGTTAAGGTTTTATCATTAATTCATTTCTTTATATATTTTTTTTATCTCAAATTATTGTAACTTCTTACTGTACAATACTGGACGTTTTCATGCGAACAGAGTTATTTTAAACATTGTCATATTGCATGAAGAACACCAAGCGCTCAAGAGGACGTCGTTATTGCTGAAATGAAAAAATCATCCTCTCTCGCCGAGGAATGTTTAATGCTAATACGAATTTAAAGAGTGAGCAATCTCACCTAATTTATGACCTTCATAAATAAACCTCCGAGATGGCAAAGGCAATGGGAGCAACGGGGATGACTTTGAAAAGTTGTATTACTGTTTCAAGGTTAATGGAATGTAACAGTGAACAAGCTGAATTATTTCGCTTTATTTTGGATGGGGTGATTCTGCGGTTACAGTTTGTGGAAAGTTTAGTCTTCATCTATCTGTGGATGACCATGATTAACATGTATCATGGTCTCATGGTTTATGAGAGACATCCGAATTTTCCTCATTGAGCTGATACTTAAAGCTAAGTTTCATTGTAGTCATGTATAAGTTTTTCACTCAGTGAGAGTTAATCGAATTCATTTCTCGATTCAGTTGGTAGTTCACATCTTTTTAAATATTGAGGACAAGGTAAACAGACATGTTCAACAAAATAACATATTTTCAAATCCTCAACTTTCTGGAAGGCATTCGAATGAGGTGGAAGATGGTAACATACCTTTAGTCACCAAGGAGATGTTTTGCTCGTTATATAACTTTCAACTTTCGTGGGATCTCAGCAAATCAAGTCTGCAAAAGTTTTTTTTATAATAACGGATATCCTGATTTCCATAATGGTTTTACAAGTCGAATCAGTTTTCCAATGTGGATGTGAATTCTTTCGATAACTAGGAGTCAACCTTGGAATATAAAACATAAATGAAAAACCGGCAAAAATCATTGAAACTTCATTTGCTGGAATCCCTGAAAATATGCAAGTTATACAACAATGAGAAAGAATATGACATACATGACAGATTGATGACAGGCATAATCAATAACCTTCGCCTTTTCTATAAGAAAAATTTAACAATGCTCTAGACCTAATCATGATTGATGAAGATTGATTAACCTATAGAATCCGACCAGATAATAACTATAATATTTAGTAAATTAAAGATTTTGATAACTCAAACTTTTATTTATTCAAATCTCTCAACAATCAACAACATTACGTCTTATATTTCATGACAAATGACGAAAGGAGGTTTATTGCATTCGCATTTGAGTTTGGACTCAACACCAAATCGGCTAATATTTCTGTAGAAACCTTGTCCATAGCCAACATCTCTTTTTCCAAATTTACAAGCTGCGAACAAAATCAGAGTTAAAATACATTCACAATATTAGAACGCCTTCAGTGGGACTCATAAAAAAATCGTCTTTTTTTAATTTAAAAATCAAGAGCATAGACTCAACATTACGATCAACCTACCTAGATTCTCCACATCTGAGATGAAAGTTACGATTTCGTCTTCGCCCTCATCTGAAAAGATATTCTTGATTACTCATCTAAACAGAAATTGAAAGAGAGTAAAACTTTGTAGGATTCGACAAATTTTTCCGAACGAAAACATTTTTCGGTGAAATGTATGAGAATGGTTGATGAATCTGACCGAAACATTGGTTGAAATAATACAAAATTTACTTTCATTAGGTATACACCGCAAGCCTTTTTGCAACAAGAAGCTTTCATCTGCCTACCTTTGATCCAAGTGGAAGGACAACAGTTTTCCCCTTTTAGATAAACAGGAGCATCATGATCAGCTAACTCATGCGAACGAAGTATTTCTAGGTTACATCTCACAGGTCTACAGAAAGGAGCCTCTTTTTTGAAACCTTTATCGCACAAGCAAACATCGCAGCTTTCTTTCAGATGAAACTTCTCACCTTCTTTGTACGTTTTTCCTTCTATCTCACATTTAGCTACATCATCTGTGAAGAGAAATATCATAATAAAGAATTTTTCAATCCTCAGAATTCAGCTCAAGGAACTTTGATGATCATTATCGGAACCTTCTCTTTCTAATTAAAGATATTCATAAATATCTATGTATACCTACATATCACCTATTTTTATTACATTTTTAATAATAATTCTTCTCTGAAAAAACGTCATTTATGATCTACAACCACCACAAAGTATTTTGTTGGACTAAGTGGAGGCAAACATTTCTGAAAATTTCATGAAAAAACCATGCGAAATTTCAGTTTCATTGGACATACCTCCACATACGAGCTCATTTGTAGGACAACAGGAATCAAGAGAGTTCCTTGAATAGCATCCTTCCTTATACAATAACCCACAATCTGTCCCTGGAAATATGAAGGAACCGCTGAAAATAAATCATAATTCAATTTTTAGGTCTCTTGAAGGGTTAAAAATGAAAAACAATTCATCAGCATTCCAATTAAGAAAGATCATTTTGAGACCTAAATCTGATATCACCAAAACTTTCCAAAGTAACTCTTGAAACATTGGACGTATGTGTAGAATTGCAAACGAAGTTGCTAGCAGTTGGAGATGACATGGGGTATCAGAAAATACCTATTTTATAAAGGGTGCATGATAGCCAATTGATGAGTTTCAAATGGCTATAAAAATGATAAAACTTGAAGTGATTCAATAAAGGGGGCAAAATATGAAAATGTCCTTATGACAGCCAAGACAACACTTCTACTTTTATTGAAACACACTTTATATTCAATTATTTGAAATTTCTGGGCTTTCAATATTTTTTTCAAGAATGGAAAAACATTCAAGAATGGGTTTATTGATATAAGGGGAAACCTCCTTCTCCTATGGTCAATCTACTATATGGGCATTTGCATTTCATATAGTCAACTTGGAAGCGCAATATTTTTAAGATACCTACTAGTCGTTGATAATGCTCTTCCTGAAGGATAGACTATTCTTCACCATAAACGCCTATTCTGAGTCATACAAATGATTTTTAATTGAACTAATCAAATTTTCTTACTCATCATTGCACTGTGCTTCAGGTATGCAACTTCCTTTCAGAAGTTCTTGGTCGACCTTCACTCCTGATGGAAAATACTGGTTCATAAAACGACAAGAACCATTTTTAGATGGAAAATCTGGACAGTTGAAAGCATTAGCAGCTGTTTTCTCATTCTTCACACATCCCAATTCTTTGTAAAAATAGTTGTATGTGTCGTAGTGTTCATCATCGCTTTTGACACCTGTGAAAATATCGGTTGAGTTTATTTGTTCGTAAATATTGAAGCAATCAAAACAAAAATTTAAATAGATGGATTTTAAACTATTAATAATATTTTTCATGAAAATATAAGCCCTTTTCCTTGCGTTAAGTTATCTGCAATAATTTTGCGAGAATATCCAAGTACAACTTTACTATTCACTTTTTTTTGACATCTTCAACTCTTGGCACAATGTACAATGCTCATAAAAACAACTGCCTCTGGTAGCTCAGGTCCACGAAAATGAAGAGAGATTTAAATACCAACGGTGTTCACACTAACGAAAATTTATTAGAGCGACAAGTTTTTTTTACAACTAGGAAAAGATTTTATAGTTACATCATCAAAAGCAATTTTCACTTTACCTGAATAGACCACACATAACAAGGAAAACTTCAAGAACCACACACCACCCATGTTTGAAACTGAGTACACTCGGAAAAACGAATCAAATCTGAATATCAATAATGTATTTATACGCGTAATTACTTCACCTGCAGCGTGGCAGGTTCTCCATAGTTAAGACTTAATAATATACACAACAACATCGGTCGCTAGCATGGCATTGAAAAGAGAATATAATTAGGCATTCGGAAATTTCGTAATCCAGACTCTTCTCAGAATCAATTTATGGATGGGAAACCCCAGAAGAGAATTGTTATCACTTCATCCTCAATTCTTGTCATTTTGAAAATTTTGTATTTGTGATTTTGTCCAGTTCTGTCCACTGCTGAAGGAAAAACCCACCTTTAAATACACCCTGCATATTTATGGATATTCCCTTGAGAAACTAGAATGACTAGTTTTGTCATTGATAAGATCCACATCCTGTCACATTTTTTGTGGGCTTACAGAACGCTTAATTCCTTTCGAAGAACATATTTATCCAAAATAGAACTGCCAATACTAGGAAAGGTTGGAGATCTAATATCCTAACAGAGGCTTCAGCAAAGCTTTGTATTAATGAATATAAAACCATATGAAAGAGGCAGCCTGCTGGTATATTACATCATGATATGTTCATAACCAATTCTTGTTTTTTTATGTTCTATTTGCTCCTTTTCGAATGTCACTAAGTATATGAAGAATAATTAATTAAATTACACCGTTTTTTCACTTGCCTAGAAATGGGGAGAAAAGAAACAGAGTCTGTTCATTAAGATCAGTTCGTGAAATTCAAAAATACCCCAATTTGGAACTTTCGAGAAAATGGAAGCAGTCACATTTATAACTTTTAATCAATTCGGAAAATATGGCAAACAATAACGAACCCAGAAACTTCCAGACAATCATCCGCTTAGAAGAACGAATCTCTTTTTGCAGGATATCAAGTTTGTCAATTCAATCAAACGAAAGATAAGACCCTGAGCTTAAGTTTCATCGAACCAACATATATGTCGAGGACCCAAGTCATTACTGGAATTTAAAATATGAGATTCGAATAGTGGGATAGATTATTCCGAGAGACGCTTGCAACAGGGATAACAGTCTATTTCCGTTTTCAGTTTCAGGTCCTGTATCCATTTCAGCGTGTAAGAAAACTTCTATATGGCGTTTCCGTTGAATAAATCAATTTCTAAAGGAAGTCGTCTCATTTTCTCGGAAACTTCTAGAACTACTTTAAAAATTCTTCAACTAATGAAAGTCTAGATGCACTCAAAGCAGGCAGCTGAGAACCCCATCGATTTTTAAATGGAGCATAATCTTCAAACGCCTACGGTATTACAATGAGCTGAAATGAACACCCATGATGCAGCGAGGAGAATGAATGACTCTTAATGATCTTTCTATCTGGATGTCAAGTTTACAAACAGCTCTGTACATCAGCAAATTGTGCCAATCGTCAAATAATAGTTTTAATATGCAGCATATTTATGGACTGCAATATTTCTAATTACAAACTTAAAAAGCTCAGTTCCATTATCAAGGTGTCATAATTTATATTGAAACAAATAGCGATTTTACTATTATTAACAAGTGCGCGAACTTGTACTAATTTGCCATCCTCAGGACAACTAAATGGAGAACGTTCCACCGAATAAGAGCAGATACTGGTCTCGGTTCGTTCTCATTTGACCTCGTCGGAGCAGCACGTTTGGAATTGATAGACCCTTACTGAATACTGGCAGACGCTTCTGAGTATTATCGTGTAGTACTCGAGCGCCACCCAGTATGAAACGAGATCCGATTAAATCCCCTCCAGATCGAAACCCAGACGAAGACAATGGCATATGTCCCATATTTACTCTAATTCATTACGCTGTTCTGCCTGATACCACAGACAACACCAGTGATTTACTTTATGATGATGCAGACAACGTGCGTGTAAGAATTGAGAAGGTGGGAACACGTTCAGTTCACGGCAGAATTGACGCCTATAATGAAGTGATAACGCCTTAAGGCAATGAATAAAATAATAAGAATCATATTCAGGTGCATATGCATAGTCGTATGCATCTGAATTTACTTATTGTTATTGTATACTTTGTATGTAGGTCTTGGAGAACCAGAGTGTCGCCATTCCACGATTGTTGCTTTGTTTCTGGATCGTAGAAATGTACCCAAGTCTCATCCATAGTAACAATTCGGTTTAAGAAGTCTACATCGTTTTCA
Organism: Coccinella septempunctata; assembly: GCF_907165205.1. Taxonomy (NCBI): domain Eukaryota; kingdom Metazoa; phylum Arthropoda; class Insecta; order Coleoptera; family Coccinellidae; genus Coccinella; species Coccinella septempunctata. The sequence goes on from NC_058196.1 coordinate 24,922,481, forward strand.
TATCGAGCACAGATCAAACACGACGCTTCTACCCTTGCACGCTTTTGGTCAACATTCAAACATTTGGGGATCCATTTTGCAGCAATTTTTCTCATGTCCAAATTGACGTGAACTATATGATGAACGCGTTCGTATGAAATATTCAGTGCTTCAGATATCCGTTTTAGCCCAATACGACGGTTTGATAAAATGATGTCATGAACTGCATCGATATTTTCGGGGACTGACACAGAAACTGGCCTTCCCGATCGGTCATCATCTTCAATGGAAAATTTATCTCTTATGAAGCTTGCAGTCCAATTTTTCACGGTCGCATACCAAGGACCTTGATCACCAAGGGTATTAAGCATATCTTCGTAAATCTGCTTACCTCTTAACCCTTTCAAATACAGGTACTTGATGATGACTCGATACTCCAATTTTTCGATTTTCACAATTTCGGTGGACATCTTTTTTCTTTTAATTTATTGCGTAACTCTGGTTTACCTTTTTGACCTGAAACTTCACACTGACACTTCTCATGAGTTATTGTTCGTTGCTATGGTAACGCAATATTCTTTTATGCATGGAACTGGCCTAGGCTAACTAGATATCAATACATTCTCGTACTAGTTGACGCGGAAAGTTAAGTTCTTGAATTCAAGTGAATTATTTTGGTTGATTCAGAACTTGTACCTTCCAGAGCTCTAGGTTTAACCCCTGTTTATTCATGTTGAACCATCTTTTGTTCAATTTCATCCTCTTCCGCGGTGGATGTGTCGGTGGGTGTATTTGATAATCCCACCATTTTCATGTTCATAGTGGAGTTCCCCATAGTGTTTGTTAGAGGGAAACTTAATATGACTTCTGCGGTTGGAGGATGGCGATATTATACCGAATAAACTGGATTATTCCGCTCTTGTTTATATGAAAGGGATGATTCGATTCATGTTAATTAATTGAATGAACGGCTTTCGGAATACCGTTCCTCTGTTGCGGCTGTCAACGTTGAGTTCTATTCATCCACTATGATGACAATATTAAGACATTTTCTTCGTCGATTTGAAAGGGTATGAAGACGCATTCACGTTTGGCAAACAACGGTGTATTCTAAAACATGTCGCCTTGATAATGCAATGATTAAATCAAACAAATACGGAGGAATGCGAATGTTATTTAATCTAAAGATCAGCTCACTTAGATGGTTCTGGACACAAGCCTGGAATTTTGGAGGATTTCTTAGGTTCTTCTTCTCTGAGAAGGGAGAGAGTATTGTTCTCTGCTCATATGCATCGAAAAAATCTGTTTTTGAATCATAAAACTGGTACAGACCAAACAACAGTTGCTCTAATTTCCAGAAATGGTTGAAAGCCAACTTTTTTCATTTCAGATGGTTCAGGTAGTTGCAAGAAGGAAAACCTCCTCCTTGCCTTCTGAGGCAAAAATCAGGCTCAAAACAATTTTGCTATAATCCTTCATTGCCTAAAAAAATTTTTTCAATATGAGAAATGAATATAGTAGCTAAAGATGTGATTAAAAAAATTGAGTATCTAGAATGGGTTCCTGGTGTTTTTCTCGCAAGGATTGAACAAAGGCTCATAACAGTCAAGGTGAAAATTCAATTAATCCTGATTACAGTTCTCCATTAACAATTTACACCGTGATGATATCACATTTATTGGTCCAGTGCCAGACGCGTTAAATCGATATAGAAATATGCATATTATGCATGCAGATATGCAATAATTGAATAGCGACGCTATGAATTCATAATATCTTCCATGAACACGAATTCAATTACTTTCGGAATATTTCAGAACGACCATAAGGCAGCTACAGTGACCGTTCTCAGATTATCTGATGGGTTATAGCCATTATTTTTCGCTGAATGGTTTAAAAAGAGCCCGAGAAATTGGTTGATATTTGATTCCATTACAATAATTAATTGGCGTTCGCTTACTTAGGACTGATATTTACATAGCTCATTGGGCTCTGAACCAGCAACATCCAATTGCAATTTAATCTAACAGGATATGTTGGTGCACGATTTTGGGAACACTATAAAACAGAAAATTTTCATTAGATTTGAACACATATTTTCAATTTCACAATTTTTTTATATATGTGTCATTTTTTATCGACCCTTCAACTTGTCATTCATATCTATTTGACAAAGATTTACAGCAACACCCAATAAACCCAGATACGTGGAATAAACGTTGAATTTTAACGTTTCAGTTACTAAAATGCTGTTTCATAGTAACGTTACCTCGTTTTCGTGGCAAAAGTATTAGGGAAATATAACGTTGTGATTTCGTTAACAAATAACGTTGCTGAGATACGAATTCTAAACGTTGAAATTGAATCTAAAATAATACCGTAATTACATAATATTTTGGGTTTGAGCAATATAAACTTATAGTTCATAAGTGGTATGAAAATACGTGTATTCAACGGTCACACAAAGTTTTTTACATCATATCGGATAAACGTTGAGGTAATCCTTTTATATTGGTTGGACAAAAGTCATCCACGTGGTTTACTGATGGATCAAAATCAGAAAGGGGCACCGGCATTGGCGTATATGGACCTAAACTGAGGATCTCTAAAGCCCCTGGAAGTGAACAGACCGAGACACTGGCGTTTTACGTATGCGCTTAAAACGAACCTCAAAGGTGCGCATATCTATATCACCACGTACATCCAGGCCACGCTGAGGTCCCTGGAATCAAACTGCCAGAGATCTCTGCTGACATGGGAGAGCCGTAATATCAAAAAGCAACTGGCCAGAGACAACCAAGTAACTCTACTATGGGTACCAGGGCATCCTGGTGTTGGAGGAAACGAGAAAGCCGATGAACTTGCAAAAAGAGCATCAAGGTCCAACAATGGGAGTTGAACAACAGAATAACCCTCTGGAGAAACACTGGACTTACTCAGTCAAAGAAATTCGTGATGATTTTACCGACCTACACCAGAAAACTGCTAAAGCTGTCACGAGCTGAGCTTTGGGTGATGATGAGACTGCTGACAGGGCACTGTCGGTACAAATATCATTTGCACCATATGGGTAAGTCAACAGATGAGATTTAAAGGCTCTGTGGATCAGAAGCAGAAACAGCTGAACACATGATATGCAAGTGTCCAGAACTGGCGGACCTAAGAACCACTTATTTGGGGAAACCGGTCCTGGATACTCACAAGGTAACGGCTAAGACCCCTAAGGATGTTGTCAGTTTTATCAACACCATTGACGACTTCCTTGGGTTCCTTTGAATGAGTAGGGTAGAGAACAAAAGATCTGCATGGTCGCAGTTCCTGAAATGCTAATAGAGCCACAACGACTCCGGTTCAAATAATAATATATATTGGTAGTGGGAATAACGCGTTGTTGAATAGTTTCGTATTGAATATTGATCCAATGTTTCTTGAGCCTTATTGAGTACACGATATGGAAACGTTTTATATTGGTTGAAGAGTAACATTGAATATACGTTTAGCAATAATGATATAGCAACGTTTCGTATTGTTGGCTATTGTGACGAGTTGAACAGTATTGTGTTGATTACATGTGGAATCAACATGTGGCACATGGTTGATTTTAGGTTTCCAAACACATACACGTCACAATAAGAGTTTTGTAACGGGTTTGGTTCGGAAAAGGGTTTAATCTGGAGCGCCAGCTATTCTTTCAATAGGGAGAAATAGCAAACCCACCCAGGTACCTACTAGTCGGAGACAGAGTTCGGGTTTATCTAAGGTGGTAGCGATAACAAGTACTTTAAAACCGAATTTATTACAACAATCTAAATTACAGTGAACCGTACAGTTATTTCCAAGTCAAGAAATATATACCTACAGCTGATGACCAAGTTCAAAAATGAGGAAAACAGAAATGCAATAACTTGTCACGGTGATCAGAAAGTGAAATCAATGAATCAAAGAATATTCAAATCAATTATATTCAGTCAAACTATCAGGTATTAAAGAAAGCAAACAATTAATAGCAGTTACTTTGATTCTTTCTGAGGCAATGACGGATGTACGGGGTTTATACAAAATTTACAGCAACCGGGTGTCTCAGAAAGATCCAAGTCTCTGTAATCGGTTAATTTAGCAATGGGTTTGATCCCGAGCACTTTCAGTGATTTTCAGTGTACAGGCCAATCAGAATTGAAACCATTTAATAAACGGGACGGGGTTGATGCAGATGAAACACAATGCAACAATTCACAGGATAACGGGGTAGTTTATCGTGGTCTCTCCGTGGCAACCTTGGGTGTACACGCCAAGCATTACCAGCAGAAAAACTTCGAGACTTCTGCCGATTGGTTTCTGTCACCAGATAGCCAGGCGAGAGAAGTCTGCGGTAAACGGGAAATCTACACGGAACACAACAGGGGTAGTACGGTAAAAGTTACTGTGGTCTTTCTGTGGCAACCTTGGGTGTCACACGCCAAGCATTACCAGTAGATAAACTTCGAGACCTCTGCCGATTGGTTTCCGTCACCAGATAGCCAGGCGACAGAAGTCTGCGTTAAACGGGAAGTCTAAACGGAACACAAATGGGGTAGGACGGGGTAGGTTACTGTGGTCTTTCTGTGGCAACCTTGGGTGTCACACGCCAAGCATTACCAGTAGAAAAACTTCGAGATTTCCGTCGACTGGTCTTGGTTCACCAGAGAACCAGACAGACGTCTGCGTTAAACAGGGGGATTAACAACAAGGATTAACACAATTAAACAAATAAAAGAATGCAACTTTGAATCACGAAGTATGCGGTATCAAGAAAAGACTTACAGTTTGTTCCGGTACGGTCACACCACCACTTAGCAAAAAAAAAAAAAAAATGAAGAAAAGCAAAAGAAAACTCTAATACGAAGAAAGACTTAATTAAAGCGGAAATGAATTAAAGAACAACGAAGGAATCAAGAAAAGAATCAATTACAGAATCACTACCGAATCAAGACTGAAAAATGGATCTAGAATACAGAATCGCAGAATGACTACCGAATGAATAATAATGAATTCTCTTCGTCTGGTGGTGCGGCCCTATTTATCAACTCTCCAACATGTGGACGGTCACGTGATTAAAATTGCACTCAAAATTCGGAATTCTCGAATATTCTCGAATATTCTCCCCAGAAGAAATATTCTCGGTGGCGGTTATCTCTTTATCGGTAAAAGAAACTGTCGTTATCTGCAATCCACGATGTTTTATACTGAATTCGGTGTGTTTTTGTGGACGGAAAAACAACGCCGAATGCAGAAAGACACTTTTTCTTTATTTTGGATTCTTACGGCGGATTAATGATGGAAATTTCAATTATACGGAGTTTGAATCTATTAATCAGGATTCTGAAAAATATTTCCAAAATGAAACGGAATAACTATATTGAAACTGAAATCTCCATCAGACGGTGTTGCATTGTTTCAACTGGAAAATTCAGGGAAACGGATATTTAAAACGAGGCTTGATTTTTTATTAAAAACAATCAAGTATCGTTACAGTTTATTGGATCAATATCAAAATCGTAATGTTTCGGAGCTCATATCAAACTTATTCATCGAACAAAAATTTCAAATCCTCAGAAGTAGCCTATTGAACTCATCTATATTTTATTTTTAGGTGAAGTCGGGATTCAAGATTTTGATTGGACCTTTCCTAATGATGCATAGTAAAAATGCCAATTTTTCAAGTGGATTTCCCTCGGATACCTTTGAAAAAATCTGTTTTCTTCAAAAATTATTTTTGCAAAGCTATGGAGAGTCAGTGAATGGGATGAATTTATATATTGAAAGGCAACCAAGTGTTATCTGTATTTCACTTTGTTTTCATTTCCGTTGCCACGCTTCGCCGGTGAATATCCAATCCCTATTTATGGTTTCCTTCGATCGGAAACTGTCCCCATACTTCCCACTTCATCCAGTGCTTCGTTTCCTGTGCACATTTTATACGTTGTCCTGTTAGCGCTAGCAGTCGAAATCAATCCCGTCGGCGGCAGGGTTCGTATCGTTTCTTCTTGCTCTCGTTTCGGCGTTTCTTCGTCCATTTTCGAACGCTTTTCGACCGTTCTCACCCCAAACGTCGCGTGACTGACGATCTGGAAATGAACGAGAGAATTACAATGAAAAATAGCCCACCCTCAACTGGGAGTTTTTCGCGTTTGGTGCCATTAGGTTTAACCAATTTAAGTCGGTGAATGTTGGCGGGAAAACATTCCTCTCGCGCCAAATTAGGGACCCAAACGAACGGATTTTCCCCGAGTTTGGTAGTTAGTTTCAATCAGAAGTTGAAAACTGTCTCGAAGATTCTAATTGGACGAAAATTAAAATCAACAGACTTTACTATCAGAATCTGAAATACCATTCTGAGAGACTAGATGCTGACCATGCTAAAGGAATACACCCTAGCGCCATCTGACAGGAAACGAAATCCAACTTAATTCAGCTTCCACACTTTCAGAGTGAAGATGGCAGCATATATCAATTTGCTCATATAGAGAGGGCGTAGAAACGCTTCAAAATTGATGATGTTGGTTAATTGTTTTCTCATATGAAAGCTCTTTTATCTGACATACGAATTTCTTTAATGTAAACAACAGAATATTTAAGATAATAAGGATATAACGCTTTTTGAAAATCATCATAAAAAATCATCATTATCAACAAAGTGACCCAACTAGAGCAGTGGTTCCCAATTAGTGGTCTGCAGAAGCCAAAATATGGTCCTCGAACTTAGAACAAGGAATTTAATTCGAATTGCGCGAATGATTTACAGTGTTTTATTTAAGATTTAACCGCTGCTCTCCAACCAAATAATAGATGGCTTTAGTGAATAGAATCAGTAGTACAGTCAATACAGACTTGCTGAAAAATTTGAGAACTTCGCAAATATTTTTGAAGATAACCTTCGAGCTTATATTTGTAAACATCAATTGTGATTATAGGTAAAAATTTCCAAAAAGATGGAATCAATTGAATAATCGTCAAGACCGAACGGTTGCATCAAGCTCCATAAAATTTTCAGATTCATTACTAGAAGAGTTGACCATTCAGAATTTGTATCACATTTCCATCTACGGTTATATTGTTATTGAGATATAATCCATTCGAAATGTGACTATCCAAAAATTTCCAAAAAGATGGAATCAATTAAATAATCATCAAGACCGAACAGTTGCATCGAGCTCCATCAAACATCCAAACGCAACCGTAGACCGGTTTCGGAATCAATGTCCCTCGTCAGCACAGTGTAGCGCTGATTATTCCAAACGAAGGATGGACTCTTAAACGAAATCTCATCACGATTCACCCCCTGCCCCTCAAAAAGTGAACCAAAACCTCACTTTTTCTGCAGACTCCTACACCAATTTATGACTCCTGAATTCAACTACTACTTGTAAAACAATTCGTCAAGCGACTGCAGGCGAGTCAAGAGGGTTCGATCGCCAGACAGTATTCGGTCGGGAAATACCATTTTCACTGCATTTCCCGACCCAATGTTGTATGGCGATCGAACCCTCTTGACTCGCATGCAGTCGCTTGAGGGATTGTTGTACATTCGATGACTGCAGGTAGTAGTTAAATTTGGGAGACATGATTTGGTGTAGGAGTCTGCAGACAAAGTGAAGTTTTGGTTCAGTCTTTGCGAGACAGGTGGCGTATCGTGATGAGTATTTCTCAAAACTTCGCCATGATTTCCATCCTCCGTTTGGAATATTCACACTACACTGTACGGACGAGGGACAATGATCCCGAAACCTGTCTACAGTTGAGTTTGAATGTTGAGACTTCTCTAGGATTTCCTACGCCGGTCATGACTAACTCGCATATACTGAATGAAAATTCTCACACAGCCTGCAATATTTTCGATTTTTTTTCCATGGATAATACATTTAAACCCCACAGGATTTGTCCCTTACGTTATTAGTCACCCTGTATATCTAACTGAAAACTCTGGTGATTTGGCTAGCTGGATTTCCGCTAGTTGAGATAGATGTCTCGATCATCCAACGAAATTTCTCACCCGTCACGGGGATGGCCTCGTCTTACCAAAGTCAAAGGTTCAACACTGACATCCCTGATAATCGAAACAACCCCGATCCATCTCCGGAGCTCCAGCGTCTCGCATCCGAGTAGATTTCAATCAAGACGCAGTTTCGGAGTAAGGGTTTGAAAAAAAGGTTCGGAAGCCCAGATGTGTGCCTTCCAAATCCGCGAATTATTACCCACTGATTTACGTTGAAGGTTATTGCAGCTGGAAAACGGTCCTTTCCTGATATATAAGGATTTTTTTACGTCTCGCAGAGTGTTATTTTCGAATTTGTGAGCACTCAGAGCCTTACTTCCTATTTGAATTGGTCGTGGGTGAAAGAAGTGGGTATTCTGCATAGGAATCAGAAGGTACTGACGCAGTATAATGTATAGTGTGTTCGTAGTAACTACATGGGACCATTTCAACTCTTTTGAAGTAGTAGATGTCAGTTTATCTGTTTTTTTTTTAATAATCTTCATGACTTAGAACGTGAGTTTTAAAGAATTGCTGCTAATGAAAGGTTATTACCTATTTTATGTGACATTTCTTTGTAGTCCTGAATATTGAGCGAATATGTATAATTTATATGTTTCGTTCTGCAATATTGGATTTCCTTATAATGTCAATTGGTAAATGGGCGAAAGCTAAGGATAGATAGAGTATAAGGAGGTGAGTAAGAAAAACTCAGACTGTCCTCTCTGTATACCCTTAGCTTTCGCCAATTTACCATTGAATCACCTTGTATTTTCCGATTCAACTGTATTTCATGAAGTTTTCCCGGACTAGCAAATGGATACACACTGCCATCTTCACTCTGCGAGTCGAGAAAGTGAATTGAGTTGGTCCTCATTTCTTGTTAGATGGCGCTAATGTTTATTTCTTCATCATACTCCTACGACTACTGACATCCAATGAAGAGGCCATCAATTCCTTCATTTTCGTCGGTGAACGAGTTGTGTTCAAATGAGCTCAAATGAGACCGAAACCATCTACCCTTCCGTTAATACGTTCAGTGATGGTGGTCAGTTTATTCGATTCAGATCGCAATGTTTGTTGTTTTTTACCACAGGATGTTATAGGTCCGATTTCGTTCAATAATAACAATATTGTTCTTTTTATTCTCCAAACAAATACTACCTCAATCTGAATAGAATTCAATTGAGTCATGGTGGGTTATTCTTTACTAGGAAAATCCCATTTTTATATGATATACAACCCACTTCTTTGTATTTTTCAGTAGAATGTTCAGAATAACACTGAAGTGACTCTCATATAAAATTGCCAAATGGTCTCTTACCCTTAATATACCGAAAGTAGATCGGACCTTAGACTGCATCAAACAAAAGATGTATCGCCCCCAAAACCAAAACATATAAATCTGTCAAGATGTAATAGATTGTAACGAACATAAAAATTGGCGTACTCGTAAAAGACATGGCTCGCAGTGGAACTTCCATTTGTCGAGATCTATCTATAAATTTCCCGGATTTATGGCCAAAGGAATGAACCTCTCTCATGATTTCCAACGGAGTTCATTTCCTCGGTAATTTTGTGACGCGCAACCCGACCTGCATCAGACCGAGGGGAATGTAGTGAAATACCTGGAAATCTGGATCACTGGGTTTACGAATCCCTTTGAGGTTGATTCGGACAGATTACTGGGGAATAACTATCAATAAATAATTCGACCTCGATTCTGATTTGGGTTACCTGTGGATTCGTTACTCATTTTGATGTGTAAATCAGAAGGAGGCAAGCGTCTTTTTGGTGGATTTTCATATACAGGCAGATTCAGTTGTAGCAACAGATCTACCTTACCGTGAATTCATCGCTGAAAATCTAATAATTTCTTCCTATTGGAAAAACGAGTTCTGCACTATACAGACACACAGACAGCGTTTTCTATAGGTGAATTTATTGCAGTGCTATTATATTCCGTTGTCACTATAATTGGTTGGGGAGCTGACAATGCTAAATCGGGATTTATTCGAGCGTCGTGGAGACCTAGTGGATTTTAAAGATTATATGGTAGAAAAAAAGGTTCTTTAAAGTATTCACTTTCAGCAGTGGGGAAAGCGTCTCCAAGTTCTCAAAGATGTAAAAAAAAATCGTCAGGTGTACATACTCGAGCGTGTCAGATTAAGATACTGTGTATATGCCCCATGTGTCTTTGATAATAAATTCATGTGTTAATCTGACAGTTTGCATGGTAGGGCTGGCCATACGGAAGAGTTGGGCATGATGAAAAAAAAAACATTTTTTTCGGGCGTGTCAGATATTTAGAGGAAATGTTAATTGGGCCCAAAGGAAGCTACTTTTCAAGGGGATGACATGACGCAAGATCACAGCGTTACTTGTACATACTAGAGTGTGTCAGATTTTTATACAGATGGTTAATGTCGATGTTGCAGACGTGTGTCCCATTAATCTAACAATAATTTGGGGGGAGGGGTTCTTAATCTGACAGTTTGAAAATGATAACAAGGCCTTTTTTGAAAAAATCTCCCTTTCTATACCTCTAATACTTTCTGTATTCATTATGAGGGTTGTAGATAATAAAATTCTGTACAACTTTTGTCTGAAGCAATTTTACATACTCTCAAGCGTTTTCGAGTTAGACGGCGATAAGGACGAGGACCTTAGCCACACATACGAAAGGCCAAGGTCAATGTAGAAACCCAGATTGATGTACATTTATCGCCATATATCTCGGAAATGTTCGATCGTAGAAAAAATTGCTTCGAACAAAATTTGTAGAAAATGTTATGCCCTACAACTTTTATTATGAATGCGGAAACAATTTGAAGCCCAGGAGAGGAGATAATTAAAAAAAAGATTTTTGTGACCTTTATGGCCAATTTTTATTTTTAGGGCTTGCTGAAACTGTCAGACTATATCTTTTCCGTTAATCTTGAATCATTCGCGTTCACGTGACAATTTTTTTTTAAGTTTGGCGCCCTCCCACATATTTTCGTCACGCTTAAATTGTCAGATTTAGAGAATATATACTTTCCAACATGTAATTAACCACATATTATATCTTAATCTGACTCTTTCGAGTATATACAATTATCGATACTATTCTGAAAGGCTATCTCCATATATACAGGTCTAATTTTTGGTAGAGGTACCAGATAGGGTCCAAGGTATCTCCCCTTATATTAATCTGACACGCTTGAGTGAATCCGGAATTTCCCTCTTGGGCTCCCCAACTATATGATTCCAGAAGATCTGAAGCTAGTTCTACTGAAATAGAATTCGGTGTGATAGAATATTTCCATCATGCAGCTGTCCTTCCTTTGTGAAATCATCCGGTTGCATTACATTTTGTCATCAATCTATTACATTCATCATACTGTTTCCTGCAGTAACAAATCAACCGAATAATTGTGTTGTATCATTTTCGTAGAAGTTTGATCAACCGACCGTGCCATTTTGATTAAGTTATAATAATTGTTATATGCTCGGTACTTTCTCTGCAAGTTGAATCATTGTTCATCACCTTATTGTTCTCATTGTATTATTGGTTTCGAGAGTCAATTTTATTCGTTTTCTTGAATCCATATCGTAAGCAAAACTTGACTAACCATTGTGAATATATTTCTGTGAACTGGATAAATCAGTCAGTTTCTTATTGTGTGGTTCAACTGTAATTAAATAAATGGAAACTTGGTTTCAATAAATCCATCATCATGATGATGATGATGACTTGAATGGGTCCTTTGACTGAGCCCTTTGTGGAAAACAGATCTTGTTGATTTCAATACTCTAAAACTATTGATTTCAATGCAGTGTTGTCAACTTTTTAAAATGCATAGTTTGTCATTTTTCTTCCAAATGTAACACCCTATACATAGAATCATCAGAAAGATTTTTGAATGTCGAATTCGCTAGGCCTTTATCATCAAAAGATGGATGAAATAAGCTGATATGGATTTGGCTGCGAAGACCCATCAAAGACAAACTAGTAAACAAAATGAATTACCTTGCCACTGCATAAACCTGACTCGGTCAGGGGTCTTAATTAAGAGTTCGATCCCGAAAATCCCATAAATTTCACCTATCTCTCCTAATAATCCCTTAACGACCAGGTGACCAATTGAAATCCACACCACATCTCCCAAATTCCGCCACTAAATTACCGTATAAGAAAAACGGTCGTGACTCTACCTAAAGTCGGCCTAAAATGAATAACAGCTGTCGGGATAGAAGGAAATAATTGAACGTTTTTCCTCTGGATTTTACGGGGTATACGTAGAATGATTCAGTAGGTAGTTAATTAAAGTTGAGTGAAAAATGCATGAACAAGGACCGTGGTGGATAGAGGTAATGAGGAGGAAAGCAATTCACTGTCCAATCTCGATGTGAAAAATGGAATTTGAATATTTCATTCGTTCAGTAATTTCAGTCAGACATGGGCGAATAATTCGCAGTTTTCCGTCAACTTGAAAATTACTAATGGAAATCATTTTTCATTAGTTATACACCACGTGACAAATTCAACATAAAATTCAATCAGAAAGAAATAGATCTTTTGAAACTTAGTAAACAAAACTTTGATTGCGCGATCTAAGAATTAATAGTAATCAGATTTCCAAAATGAAACCTCTGAAACATTTCTGAATATATTGAAGAAGTCGCATTTTAGAATCATTGAATGGATGTACAGGATGGTCTTTCTACGAAGAGGTGGGTAGTTTATTTTGTTCAAATGCAACCATAACTTTTTTTCCAGAAGAAGATAAGATTTTGTTACTGCAACGGGATGTCGGCAGACATTGTGTGATTTCCTCTTGTTAGAACTCTTAAACCGATGAAGAGCTACTTGCGTCACTTGTCACCTGCGGCTTTCCTTTGTCTTCTGATCTGTGCACATAGATTGCCACTTTTTGATTGCTCATGACAATACGAGAATATATTAACAAATTCTTAGCCTACTATAGAACCAAACAAAATTTCAATGTCGAAATATTTTATTACCCAAAATATTCTCCTCTCCATTAGATGCATTTATCAGAGCGAAGCAACGTCTCTAGAACTGTCAAAAATATGTTTCTTCTTGCTCTGCAAACCAGACATCCACAGCTCTTATAGCCTCCTCGTTGGAAGAAAATTTATGACCTTTTAAACATTTTTTCAAAACATCTTTGGATAGCTTTCCGCGTCTTTTCTCTTTAATTTTTTCCCGTAGAGTGATTAGTAATGTCGAATAGTAATTTCCGGTTGTTGTTCTACCCTTATCCAAAAAATCAATGATTATTACTCCATGACAATCCCAAAAAACTGAAGCAAGAACTTTTCCAGCAGATCTTTGCACACGAAACTTCTTAGGTCTTGGAGAACCAGAGTGTCGCCATTCCATCATCGATTGTTGCTTTGTTTCTGGATTCGTAGATCCATAGTAACAATTCGGTTTAAGAAGTCTACATCGTTTTCAAACCGAGCACAGATCGAACGCGATGCTTCTAGCCTTGCACGGTTTTGGCCTACATTCAAACATTTGGGGATCCATTTTGCAGCAATTTTTCTCATGTCCAAATTGACGTGAACTATATGATGAACGCATTCGTATGAAATATTCAGTGCTTCAGATATCCGTTTTAGCCCAATTCGACGGTCTGATAAAATCATGTCATGAACTGCATCGATATTTTCGGGGACTGACACAGAAACTGGCCTTCCCCATCGGTCATCATCTTCAATGGAAAATTTACCCCTTTTGAAGCTTTCAGTCCAATTTTTCACGGTCGCATACGAAGGACATTGATCACCAAAGGTATTAAGCCTATCTTCGTAAATCTGCTCACCTCTTAACCCTTTTTAATATAGGTACTTGATGATGGCTACATACTCCAATTTTTCGATTTCCACAATTTCGGTGGACATCTTTTTTCTTTCAATTTATTGCGTAACTCTGGTTTACTTTTTTGGCCACAAACTTCACACTGACACTTCTAATGAGTTATTGTTCGTTGCTATGGTAACGCAATTTTTTTTTATACATGGAACTGGTCTAGGCTAACTAGATATCAATACATCCTCGTATCTTTTGAAAGTCCTGATACTGATACCTATCAAACAAATGGAAAACGTAGAATAAAATGTTACACGCGCAAAATCCGGACGGCTCTATTGAAGCACGTTCCTCATGCAGAAGTTAATTTTCCTCCAAACTGCCACAATAAAGCCAGTTACATTCAACGTCATTACCCCCACATATCCGCGTGAGTATTTCTCTAACGATCCTTACCGGAATCTTCATCCTGTCGACAGCGTTTTCCTCAAATATTTGACTACACTTCCTTTGTTTCCCGCGTGCGTTACACCATATCTCGAAGGAGGCGAAGAATGAATTGGTCGCTTCTCGGAAACTCCAAAGTCTAGATTTTCTCAGGGCGGACCTCTTGAAGATGGAAAGGGCACGGAAATACCGACATAACATTTGTATTCTGTTAGACTTCAGAACATCAGAGGGGGCGAGATTGGATTTTGTTTAGTGTCTGAGGATCGTTTCATGTGAGTCGGGGATGATTCCTCCCCGAAGGGAGATGTCAAGCAAAAAACGGTACGCGCGCTGTACAATCTGAATTATAATTATGCTGGATTCTGTTACGAGCACACCCCGCTTCTGCTCCACGCAAGGAAAGGTAATTATCGTATGTTTGTTTTGTTCGAGCTCATCATTTGCGATCGGTTGTTTATTTTGGTTTATTATTTTCTTCGGAAATAAATAATCTTGCATGAAAGGGTTGAGGGCAATCAATGATTATAATGACTGCTGAAAATTTGAATTGGAATAAAATCAACAAAATTAGCCGGAACAGTAAAAATTTAATCTAAACACATTTACTTTGGCTTTGGTTATTAAAGATAGCTAACAAGCTGGAAATGGTTCCAAACAAAAAATTTGCTTCAGTTTTTTAGGATTGCCATAAAGTAATCATGATTGATTTTTTTTATTTTTTGAGTAAGGGTAGAACAATAACGGGAGATTACTATTCTTCCTTATTGACCACTCTACGGGAAAAAATTAAAGAGAAAAGACGCGGAAAGCTATCCAGAGGTGTTTTGTTTTTGCAGAACAACGCCCCTGCACACAAATCTCATGTTGCCATGCAATTAATTCGTGATTTGGGGTTTGAATTACTATAACACCCCCCTTATTCACCAGATTTGGCTCCATCCGACCATCATCTCTTGGCTCAACTGAAAAAAAGGTTAAAGGGTCGTAAATTTTCTTCCAACGAGGTGGTAATAAAAGCTGTGGAGGTCTGGTTTGCAGAGCAAGAAGAAACATTTATTTTGAAAGGTCTAGAGACGTTGCAGCTTCGCTGTAATAAATGTAACTAATTGAGAGGAGAACATGTTGAGTAATAAAATATGGCACCTGAGTACACAGCAACAGCATTATGCGCCTTAGTATCTTTCTCAACTTTGGTGTTGGGGCCCATGAAAACAGAAAGAGTGTTCTCGAGGTCTAGGGCCTAGGCTTTTTTCGAATGTCTTTATGTACCTCAGTTTTCCCTGCCTGAAAAGTGATAAAAGCTGACATGCTGTTGCACCCACTGAAGGCCTGAACAAACAATATTCATTTTCTCAGGCTCTTGACGACTCAAAGTCCCTCAGAGATGTATTCTGCTCTTCTTTTCTTGTCCTATTTTTCTTCAATTTTTGCTATACATTTTGTACTAGAATCGGCTTATGAATTATTGTTGATCAAGACTCACAAACATCACCTAAAAGGTGATAGGGAGAAAACAACTTTCGCAATACCAAAAGACAGAGACATTTTTAACCGTAGGTGTCAGCTAATAGAGAGACTTCAAGATCATTTCCTCGACAAGACTATTTCATTGTTCATCAGACATGGCATGCGTCTTACATGAAGGACTCTAACAATATAAACTTTACAACGCAATTTTCAAATATAACGTCATTCCAATACTGTTTATTTCGGTAATTTTACGAGATATTCAATAATTTCAAAAGCAGTTCATCCGAAGGTGCGACATTTTCATGCACAAATCAACAAATGGAAAATCAATAAAATATGGCATAGTATGCTGGCATCTCTCTTATAGGGATGGAGGCCAGAAAAATCTACCTAATCACTTCATCGAATCAATGTCGGTTTTCAAAATTACGATAACGAATGAGGAACGGTAATTGCATATTCGTCAGAGTGATTGATCGTGCTAATTTGTCAATTACTTGAAAACTCGTGGTTCTAGGCGTGCCCAAGAGATTATTTATCTGACGGAAATTGGTTATAGGCCATCCTTCTTTTCTCACTGATTTGTTTCTTTACAGCGGTCGACATAAGATAGTTACCAATTTAAATTAGATGTAGTATCATGGAAGTACAAGCCACAACTAATCAATTTTTAAACCAACAAAAAGAAAATCGATAATTTTCCTTTCAAATATCGCTTGGGTAGTGAAAACTTATATTCACATATTGTGGACTAATTGAATCAAGCCTTATGACAATTGAGGATTGGTGAAACATTTTTGCCTCGATGCAAATTGACGCAACTGAAGAATTCAAATCGGCAAAATTTGCTGGAGCTGAAACATCTCGCCTGAGATACGAGAAGGTTATTCTCGTAGAAACACAGACTCGCTTTCCTCTTGCGGGGAATTTACAGCATCTCAAATCCTGTTACGAGGTGGAAATTGAGTTCGGCCCGAGCTATTATCGGAAAAAATTGTTTTCGAGCGATTCGGTCATTTGTGGTGAATATTCGGTGGTGTTTTTCTTGCGAGTCGTCACGAAACGGTTGTTTTATATGGAAATCTAGTAATAATTTTTTGTACAGTTTTATAACTCAACTCTATTCGAATGGGAAATATAAATTTTTCTCAGCTCGAATAGAATATATACTGAAGCTATATTTTCTTCAAGTGAGGAAATATTATTTCTTTTTAAAAGTTTAGGTATAAGTAAATTCGAGTGCTTTGGATGAAACTTAGATATTCTTGGTGGTCTTCTTTCTACTTTCTTCTAGAATGGCGTTATGCTGTAAAGCGGAGAACGCACTGAAAGAAGCGATGAGTTGAGTGAAAATATTTATAAAGTAAAAATTTTCCTGCGAGATCCAAAAATTTCCATATCTAACTAACGATGACGATAACTTGATGATGTTCTCTGGCAATTGTGTTGGTCAATCTTTTAGCTTGTGTGTGGCTTTCTTTGTTCAAATTGAATATTTTTGACCCATATGAAATCTCAGAGAACTTTTGCTATCTATGTAAAGGAGAACAATTCTTGAGTTATGTTTTCTTTTCTCTGGCTATTATTATCGAGGTATTATTAGTATTATTATTATGTAATACTTAGAGGTAGATTTATTATATCGGAGAATAATTTCTTTTTAATCTGTTCTATTGGGTGTTCGAATCAATGCATTGCAATATTTATTCACTCAGTAGATATATACTTCAAAATAGTGGCTAGAGTGGTCTTTAGCTTGTGACTCCCATTCAGTTCAATCTGCCACTCAAGTGTGATATACAACTTAATATAGGACTTCTGAATTCTACATTCGTTTATCTTGAAACATCCTGAACAAGGTGGGTAAAATTTGTTGTTTACTGAGGGGATCTCGAGAACTATAAAAGCTAGAAAAAAATGACATATTTCCTAGTTAAGAAGAAGAATGGTGAAAACCGTAGCCTCCTATGATTCTTCGTTTTTGATTTATTAGCAAAAATTGAGATTTTGACGATTTCGAAAAGTTCTCATAACTTTTTGTATTTGAAGTTACAGATCTGAAACTTGAAACTCCTCAGGCTCTTTTATTCGTAGAATATACTGACAAAAGATTTTTTCCAATTCAAAATAACAAATTCAATAAAAAAAACAGAGTTCGCCTGATGATTCGAATGAAAAAATATTCTGAACTCGTCAGTGGATTCTACCTTTGAGTATATCAAGGGTTATTGAATTTTGAGACTCAATGATTCTACATTGAAAAGTGCCTGCAGATGGTTCAAGTTTTCGATCTGTAAATTCAAAGACAAAAAAGTTATGGGAACTTTTCGAAATCGTCAAAATCTCATTTTTTGCTAATAAATCAAAAACGAAGAATCTTAGAAGGCTACGGTTTTCACCATTCTTTGTTTCTCTGAAAAAGAGTTCGAAAATGTGTCATTCGTTTTCTTCTAGCATTCATAGTTCTCGAGATCCCCTCAGTAGACAACGAATTTTGCCCACCCTGTACATATAATTTAAAATATGAAATATCTCTGCATTACGAACTCATACTGGGAGAATTTGTCGATAATATTCCATTTGTAACTGACTCATACCCACTATGAATGAATATCATTAATTTAAACATTCATGTTCATGTTTTGTGCTGATAAAAAGGAAGCAGAACGAAACGAAAAATATTCAGATGAAGTTATACGGTCGATTTGGACTACATCCATCGTTTCAATAATTTAATTTCTCACGACACGGAAACTTCAATATCCCTCCATCGAACAGTGACCAATTTTCCAATTTGTTATCCGCATAATTCCAATAGCGTATTTTGCATGTTCGATATTTCTTTTGAAAGCTGTTTCACCGTCTCTCTGACCTTTGTCAGAGTTATGAAGGAAATCGAGGATTCACCAGAACAGCTCGTGAGATTAGACAAAGGAGGCTAACCTCCGTCATGAATTTTGATTGCTTTGAAGAATTTGTCAATGAATCTTCATGTAACATTCTATTTCATTTAGAATAAACTGCTCTCTTAGTTAGACATAGTAGGCTTATCTTTTCGAAGCTCCTTAGTGAGCTCTAGTAACGATTGAGATTGAACTGCCTCAACCCTTCGCTTACTAAAATGGAAATGAATATATATCTACATATAGTCATCGATTTTATATGGACAAGTCTTTATGTGTCTTATAATATACAGCTTTAAATCTAACTGTGGAACTTTCTTCCTTTCAGGGCATTCCTAAGGATTTTATGTGTCTGTTGTCCAAGGAGAGTTAGACGTAAATACCATCCGGCCTTCAGAAGCAAGCCAAGTCAGGTAGGCAAAAAATGTTTATTTTGAAATTCGAACAAAAACCAATCCAGTGAGAAATATCAGTATTGTTTTCATTATGTACATTCAACCAGTTTCGATATACCATCTTTTAATATTTCTTCAACTAATTCGGCAAAATTGGGAGATTTTATCCCAATAGAAGAAAAAAAAATATTATTTTGATATACCTAATGCTAATAGTTATAAAATTAAGTTGGAGTTTTCTTGAACTCCTCATATGACTTTAAAGAGTATAAACTAATATTTAAATATGTATTTTCGGAATTGTTGTTTCCATTAATTTATAATGTGTAAATCTTCTAACGCTTTGTAAATGTAGAGCTTCATCGCTCGTCCTACCGTCATCACCAGCTCTAAACGAAATTAAAATTAATCTTCATTACAGAAACACGAACAAGGACATCGTCCGGAGTATAATTTCAGCTGAATCCTAATCATGCGAGGATTTGGTGGTCCATATACCTAATCATTGTTGCGGCCTGGTATAATTTCATAAATTCTCCAGAGACCGTGAATCCAGCTTGTTGAAAAATAGCCACTAGGAGGATGATAACTATAGCAAAAGTTTCGGCCTAGTTTTTATAATGTATATAATATATAACTACAACATTAACCCCATTCAGGAGATTTCCCCCCCTCAATTGAAAAGGCGAGAGATATTATGTTGAAATTTCAGATGTCTTAATAGCTTCTCATTAGTCTGAACAAAATAATGTCTCCCAAATATTACAAAAATGTTCACAAACGTTTCAGTTCTTCTTACTTGTTCAGATCGTTTATCTTTTCTTCTTAACACTCCATATTCAATACTTTCTTATGACTGTTTCTGTTTTCATTCATTTGACCGGATACTCAAAATATTGGAATAGAGAGTTAATTTATGGTCAAAAATTCCATTGACAAGAAAATCAAACAGAACCAAATTTTCACCCTATTTCTCGAATTTCGTCAGAACCAAAAGCAAGGGACAAAAAACATATACCCTTGGCGAATGTTCTGATAACGAAACTTCTCAAGTAGTATTCCTCCTCTTCACCAATAAAAATTTTAATTCAAAAATTTACGGCTTGGAGACGCCACAGTAGGCGATAGACAAGGAATTGCAAATTTATAGTAAGACTACAGTTTACTCGCGGTAATAAAACGGTACCTAAACTGTCTAATTGACTAACCTGAATAATTTCCGTTTTTACTGTTAATAAAGATCCGTCTTATTTACTGTCCGCTCCCATCCATTTAGAAATTGTGATTTTTATCGCGGTTATATACAGACATTTATATGTATATGGAGTTTATCGTTCCGTTCATTTTGAGATTATGATAATGGTATTGGGACGCGAGATCTTTATGGGAAATGTGCAAATAGCAGGAATAAGTGGTTATATTGTTTTTGTGATTATTATTTAGCCAGACTCGCCCAGATTACAGTGAGAACTCATATTCCGAAAATTATTTCTTCTCTATTTGAGAAAATGGAGTACACAGTACTTACTGTAGACCGGCTTTGGGATCTTTGTCTCTCGTCTGTACAGTGTAGAGCTGAATATTCCATAAGGAGGATGGAGTTTTAAACGAAATCATATACCTATCCCGCAAAATCTCACTTTCTCTGCAGACTCTTGCACCAATTCATGGCTCCCAAATTCAACTACTACCTGCATTATTCAGCGCTACACTTTACTAACGAGGGGCAATAATCTCGGAACCAGTGTACAGTTGCGTTTGGATGTTTCGAATTCTCTGGGATTTCCTACTCCTGTTCATGAATAGTTCGCATTATTGGATTTACAATTCTTTAAAAATGTTGCTTACAGATTGATATTTTCTATAATTGACTGAAAATTCAACATTTGAATGCAAGTATATCTCGTCTCAAACCAGAAACATTCTGGGAATGCCAGAAATTGTTTTTTCATTGACACTCTTCTGGTCTTTTGAAATGTGATTTGAGCCAGCTGTAGGTCCTGCATCCGGCCAGCTGTAGGTATACTAGAGAGAGAGAGAGAGAGAGAGAGAGAGAGAAAGATTTATTGGTGATTGTCACAAACATTACATTGTTTTCACACGTCAAAGAAACTGCAACACCCAGAAGGAGCTGTTTAAATTTCTAATTTTTTTTGGTAAAACTACTATACAGATAGTATAGCAGGGAGTAAATGAATAAAATTTGGAGAAAAAAAAAGAAGGAATTACAATTTTTTTATCAAGTTTGTTAATATGTTTGTCCTCCGCGGTTATCTATACACTCCCCAACACGTCTTGGCATTGATGCAAAAAGATGGTCTATTTCTTCTTAAGGGATACTATCCCAAGCTACCTGTACTTCATGTCTCAGAGCCGCCAAAGTACGTGGGGGCTGGGGTAAATTTCCAAGCCGTCTACCCATGATGTCCCAAACATGCTCTATGGGCGAAAGATCGGGGGATCTGGGCGGCCATGGCAAAAGATTCAAATGGGTAGCTTCAAAAAAGTTCAAACTAACTCTAGCAACATGAGGTCGAGCATTATGTTGCTGAAATATTGGATTCTCGAGCCGGTTTAGGTAAGGGAGAACATATGGCTCCACTATTTCTTGAAAGTAACGCAGCGCTGTCATGTTACCTCAAATGGAGACAAAGGTGACCTACTTGCATTTGCAATAGCACCCCATACCATAACGCCTTCTGTCCGGTACATGACGCTCAACATCAAAATGAGGTTCACGTCTTTCTCCATGACGAATGTTGTCGTTCTCTGCATCACTGTGATCGTTGCCGGCGATGCTCAACCATAAGAGGTAACACAAGAACCTGCTGCAGTCCAAAAGACCTTATACGGCGGTAAAAGTTTCGAACAGTTACAGGATGGCCTTGTTTTCCTAAACACTCATCAGCCAAAGATCGAGTTGTCGTAAATCGGTCTCTAATGGCCATAAGTCTTAGACGCCGATCTTGAAGTTCATTTGTGCCCCTTCGCCGGTGCCTACTCTTCTTCGATTTTGAGCATTATGAAACCAAGCTTGACAACATCTCATAACAGTAATTGGATTTCTGTTCGTACTGTTAGCGATTTCTCGAAATGATAACCCCGTCTCCGGCAGCTAAACATCGATTTGGATCTCCTCGAACAGCTGGTTTGTTGTGACATTTAAAAAATTTGCAATATTCAAGTAACAAAAAATGTTCACATGAAAAAACCTTCACGATTTTTCCTCCAAATTTTAATCATTTACTCCTTGCTATACTTTCTACAGGGTGCGGCACGGAGGATGGATGGTTTTAAAAACATAATAAAAGCGTTAATTTTTACTCAAAAACACATTTATTGACGAAATCAGATTCTCAAGGAAATAGCATTTGAGACAGTCAAGTGTGAAAAATCACATCAGGCATGTGGTGGCCGAAATCGGTGATGCAGTGCTGGAGGCGCTCTTGGAAGTTCGCGTACTCTCTCCAACATCGCTCTCTCAACTTGGACAACTTCCACGCGAATAGCCCTTTTCAATTCGTCCAGAGTTCGGGGCTTGGTCTCGTATACTCTAGCCTTGAGGTGTCCCGATAAGAAAAAATCGCATATGGATAAATCTGGGGACCGGGGAGGCCAATGAACATCGCCAAACCTGGAAATAAGGCGACCAGGGAAGAGAGGGCGAATAACGTCCATTGATGCTCTGGCTGTGTGGGCGGTCGCCCCATCCTGTTGGAACCACACACGTCGGATTGGAACACGTTGCCGTCGTAATTCGGGGATAAAGAAGTTATTGATCATTTCGACGTACCGCTCTGAGTTCACGGTAACAGCACGACCATTAACGTCTTCGAAGAAGTAAGGGCCAATGATGCGAGTTTGCGATACAGCGCACCAAACCGTAACTTTTGGGCTGTGCAGCGGTCTTTCGTGTAAGTGTTGTGGATTTTCATTAGCCCAATAACGGCAATTCTGCCGGTTAACCATGCCGTTGAGGTGAAAGTGGGCTTCGTCACTCATGAACAAAATGAGGTTCTCATTTTGATCGATCAGTATAAATTATAATATAATAATAAATGCTAGGAACACACGAGTCTAACGGCACCTTCCCCACTTCTCTCGTCCTCAGTGGGGGAAAGTTATGCCCATCTGAAAAACGTCCGCCCTCCGTGCCGCACCTTGTATGTTTTAAGAAAAAAATTTAAAATTTAAACAGCTCCTTCTGGGTGTTGCAGTTTCTTTGTCAGTTAGTATATAAATAATGATGAGATGCCACTGGTTTTGGAAGGTATCCTACACTTTAAGTGAACATCTTCGACAATAAAATATGGGGATGGTACATTCAGTTTTTACTTTATAGTACGTAATGAAAACTGTACTGATATCACTGTGGTTTTCATCTATGAATATGATTAACTGTACTGATATTTCTCCACACTTATTGCAACATTCTGAAGCCTTATTCTCAAGAAAACATGGATATGTAAATTTTGTGGTTGACAAAAATTTAACTTGTCATTTCTTAAATTTTACAGAGATTCTCATCGCAACGCTACTACAGTTCATACAGCCTGAGACACAACTCCTGCGAGCAGACATACATTTAGCACGCAGCCCCGCCTCGGCCTGTTCAGATTGCCTCCAGTCTACCCTTCACCAGATCCACATCCCTCTTTTATTTTTGAAATCCCCATTTCCCAAAACGTGCTTCGAGAAATCAGAACGGCGACAAACGCAAATGTTACACGAAATTTGTGGGAAATGTTGAGAGCGCAATTTTTGTCGCGTACCAATAGACGTAATTTTTGAAGCCTTATGGACATAACATTTTTTTTTTTTTTGGGGAAATCTTTTCCACAAATCTTTGTATCACTACTCACTGATTAACTGATTTTTAAAACCCGATACTTTTTTGAATATTGAAAAGATACTTTTAGATGTCGATAACGTCAAGACCATCGGTTGGATTTTGACGGACTCAACGCACCGAACCCAAGTTCGAATCTGACCAAGAATTCCTCAAAAATGAATTGTCAAAAGAGGTTGAGGGAATTTTTTGTTTCAAAAATATTTTCTCTTCTCAGAACTCTGGATATCAACTAATCACCGATTCAAATGGATTCAGATTGAATTTGAGAACTTGTTCATCATTTACATAGGGTGTCCCAGATGAGAAGGGAAACATTTCAATGTGAGATAGAGAACACCTAAAGAAGAGCGCCCACCAAAGTAGCGTAGTACGGGCATTATTTATTATTATTTATTCAGCAATAGTAACAGTACTACAAGTTAAATTCCAACTTTCCTTTCAAATACCTTTTGACCTTTTGCGACATCTGAAAATTATGAATCGCCTTTGTCATGTATGTGCCATGTCAGTGCTACGCTACTTTGGTGGGCGCTCCCACTAAAGTAAAAAAAACCCATATGTAGTATCTAGCCGTTCTTCAAAATTTGAATGGAAATCAAAACTACTCTATCTCCACAACGGAATCACTGATTTATCCGAAATTTGGAATGAAGATATAGCCTTCATGTTTCCCTTCTTATCTGAGACATCCTGCATATACTGGAATGAACATCAGATAGCGAGTGCTTTGCTTAAATAGTCTAAAGAAAAACTGCCAGTGATTTTTTGCTGGAAAATACGGAAAACAGTAGAAAATTGAAATGATACTCACATAGAGTACAAATAAATTCAATTATAATGTTGAGAGTGGTAAAAGATGCCATATTTCTTATGGTTTTCATTTAGTTGAAGTAGTTCAAAATTTATCTAATAGTTGTTGTGTTCAACTCACTGCGCTCTCAATATGATCTCAATAAATCAGGGTACGTTTTACGAAATCAATTTTTATTTTTATTTACCCTCCATGACCAATTGATCCATATCCCTTACTTTTAATAGATTGGGCTGTCGTGCTTGAGGTATGTTGAGAAAGAAACTTTTACACATCAGTGTTCCCTCTATATACCTTTTTGTGTACCCTTCACCTCTACTTTTTCTCTTCATCTATTTCCCTACCTTTGAACATACAGTATATTGGACACTGACAACTCAAATCGATCTAGTCAAAATATCTCACGAGGAGAATAGTTATCAACGATAACTAACAACTCAACGGAGAAAAAAATTGTCACGAGTACGAGGAATTAGAAGATCAAGGAAACCTGCAGCAGGGATGGCAAATGTCAAGTTTTTTTATAGAATACAATTTATCGGACACAAGTAGTAAAATTAGAGAAAATATATGATAGAAATCGTTGTGGAAATTAAGACAATACTGAATTCAGAAATATACGGCCTCTTCAAATCGATCAGCAGCAAAGGCTCTTTTTGTCCCCACCTGGGACGTCTATGCTCAATTTTATGTGCCTACATTCTTTCCCCTTCTTCTTCAATATTGATCCTTCTGTTCATTACTTTTCAGTCGAGTTTACGGATAAAAAAAGGCGACATTCATCTTTGAGCAACGTCAATTAAGTATCATGAAGGGATAAGTATGGAAGTGGCAGATTGGGAAACATAATTCTTCCTCTTGATCCTACTCCATTCATCTGGGTTCCAAGGAGTCTTGTCGATAAGAAAAGAACCACAAATCATTGTCCTTCCGCCAGAATTCTGAAATTTATTGTGTGACCGGATAAGAATCGTGCGGTTTAAGAGATTCGGTTTATCATCGAATATTAACATAACTTTAGATTGATTACTAGTCGTTCTGAAAATACACAAGTTTATGTCAGTTCCAATATATCTACTATTAAGATATGAATTTGACGTTTAAAAACCTAATATGCACAAGTTCTTCTTACACATAACGCTTCCAATTCCACACTACCACTTTTGTGTTATACTCTACCAACTTTATTCATGTATATTTTGCACTCTGCACTTCGACTTATATCCGTTTATACGGATAGTTTTCAGATTTTGATTGCAGCAAGTTTGACTTTCACAAAATCCCATGTGTACCTATGTAGGTACATACATATAAGGTGTTGAATTGATGTGTGTACTGAGTACAATCATGATAAAAATCTATAATTGAATCAATACTATTTCAAGCATGATCGGTCAATGTAAAATCTCAGTCTAATGTACATTTATCGCCATATATCTCAAAAACCTTTGAAAGTATAAGAAATGTTGCTGGAAAATGGATCCCCAAATGTTTGAATGTTGACCAAAAGCCAAAAGCGTGTAAGGGTAGGAGCATCGCGTTCGATCTGTGCTTGATTTGAAAACGATGTAGACTTCTTAAACCGAATTGTTACTATGGATGAGACTTGGGTACATTTCTACGATCCAGAAACAAAGCAACAATCGATGGAATGGCGACACTCTGGTTCTCTAAGACCTAAGTAGTTTCGTGTCCAAAAATCTGCTGGAAAAGTTCTTGCTTCAGTTTTATGGGATTGCCATGGAGTAATCATGATTGATTTTTTGGATAAGGGTAGAACAATAACCGGAGATTACTATTCGACATTACTGACCACTCTACGGAAAAATTGAAGAGAAAAGACGCGGAAAGCTATCCAAAGGTGTTTTGTTTTTGCAGGACAACGCCCCTGCACACAAATCTAATGTTGCCATGCAAAAATTTCGTGATTTAGGGTTTGAATTACTAGAACACCCCCCTTGTTCACCAGATTTGGCTCTATCCGACTATCATCTCTTTCCTCAACTGAAAAAAAGGTTAAAGGGTCGTAAATTTTCTTCCAACGAGGAGATAATAAAAGCTGTGGAGGTCTGGTTTGCAGAACAAGAAGAAACATTTTTTTGAAAGGTCGTTGCAGGTTCGCTGTAATGAATGTGTCCAATTAAGAGGACGACATGTTGAGTAATCAAATATTTTGACATTGAAATTTTGTTTTGTTTTACAGTAGACTAAGAATTTTTTTGTAAATCCTCGTCTAATTCAGCATTATAACTTATAGATAGGTACATATATGTGAAAATTTGTGTTTGTTCGTTTCAACACAATTCTAACGATTAAGTCTAGCACTATATATAGCCTCTGTTTCGTCCTCAGCAGAAATAGAAAAATTACCGAGCAGGATTGGATTTCGTCCGGCCATTTGGGAAAGGTCATCAAGTAGGATATCTTAATTAAGCAGTGGGATCTTCCAGCAAATCAGATTTGAAGATCATCCCGTTCCTCTGATGAACTTACACGATCCCAATTCCAGGATAATGTCTCCCTAATGTGGACGTAACGGTTTCCTCAACTATATCGATTAAATGATCGGACTAGAGAGTGTGCAATTTAGAAATCCATCTCTGATCCCCCGCAACCTGAGGTGACGCTGGCGACGTTGCGGTGGGTGATTAGGCGGGGAGCAACATCTTCGAATGCGTATATTCACCCCGTCTAGATGAGGTCGCGATTATATTTCTAATCGAATCCGGACTGAGACGTCGGGGCCGAAGAATATGATTGGTAAATTGGCGAACTGTCAAACGCATCCCGACAAAACGGTCCGAAATATTCGTTCTTTCCTGAGAAGAACATGTTTACCCGTTTGAATCGACTGAATGGAGTCGACTTTTTGCCCCAGCGCTGGGGTCTTGGGAAATTATTTTTTTCCACATCTGGTATGATTTATAGGCGCTCATTCAAGATGATTCTTGCAATTCAATATACCTACTTGCTCGGCGATAGCCAACATCAAATGCAACGTTGGGATAAAGTATGCAGCTATGGGAGACTAGCTTTGCCCTGTAGCCTCTCAGGATAAATAACTCTCTTCATTCATCTTTTCTTTTCTTATTTAACTTTTCACTTTACTTTATTCCACTTCTTTCTCTAGTCTTCTCTACCTTCCTTATTTATTCCACTCCACCCACAACTTCCAACTCCACTTCACTGGGATAAGGTATGGAGAAGTCTCCACTCTTTATTTATTTTTGAACATGAGCATTGCTCAGTACATTAAACGGTACAACCCTTTTGAAAATAAAAATTGAACAATAATAAAATAAGCATATATCTGTAAATCACAAACAAAACAATGAACTTTACAAAAATGGCAACAA
This sequence comes from Coccinella septempunctata, assembly GCF_907165205.1. NCBI lineage: Eukaryota > Metazoa > Arthropoda > Insecta > Coleoptera > Coccinellidae > Coccinella > Coccinella septempunctata. Next base: position 24,950,529 of record NC_058196.1, read on the forward strand.
TATTCTAGCTTAGCGAGTAACACCTCACATCTAAACAGTCAAGTGAGGTCCCAAACAAGTTCAAAACAGAAGACATAATATTTAAACGCTTTCATCTATTTTATACCTCTTTTTGTCACAAAAATTGGTTGCCTTTCATCCCAGTTCAGAGCTAGCAATGTAATTTGGCAAAATTTTCGTTTATTCTGAAATACATTCTTCATTGAAGATGATCGACTCATTCCGTGATAACACTCACTATATCCAGAGGAGAAATCTTCATTTCAAAAGAAACCATGATTGTTATGACAGAATGCTTTCCATCAAAATAAGTTATAAATCAATCATTTGCGCCAATGAAGAAAACTAAACAGAAAATCAAATTATTCGATGTCGTCTTGAAATAATGAGATATTTTGTCTTGATAACACATGTACTTAACCCTATATGTCTCTGCAACATTACGAACAACATGGCAACAGGCCCAACAGAGTGTGATTTTCAACTTTAGTTGGGGCAAAAACCGTGGTGTTTTTCCAAGAAAACGCTTCTGATTTTATTGGCTGCAAGGTTGACATGCTGTGTGGTTTATCACAGCATGAAATTGGTACCAAGACAATACCAAGCGTTAGTTGGAAATCCAATCAGCGACTGAGTGGATAGCATTATCAGCAATGTGTAAAAATTACTGGTTTGCGCCTGCTGACTCATTACTTCTTTTACCTCCATTTCTTTTATATCGCTTCATATCTTCCTGAGCAAAGTTCAGCACAAGTAGTTTAGTTGATTTATCCAATAATATTTATTGTGATATCTTCTACCCAGTTTTGTATACCTACCTACTCTATATGTGTGTCTCTGTAAATCATCGATCTTTTATAACATTATTATCTCAATCTATTCACCAGATGAATTTTTTTCAGTACTACCATAATTCTCACAACGTTCTCAGTGAGAGTACTCCCAGCGTTACTTACTCAACCGTTGGACAACATGAACTGCACCTCTTGTGACGTCACGCCAGAAACCAACTTCCATCTCCTGTTTCAACTCAGGCTATGGTTCTTCCTGGTTCTCCAACACATCGTGTTTTACACTCTTGTTCACCCTCACCAAGCTCGCTCAGAATTTCTTAAAATATTGTATATATTTTATTGTACATACTAGGTAATGTCAGTCGTGGAAATTTTGTTAGGCAATCATGAGCTCTCTGTAGTATATAGTTTTTCCAATCCGAATATGATGTTGAGTAATTGTTGAATCATCCGTAATGTAATCATTGTTTTAGTATTTATATACACGGAGTGAATGAGTCCTATTAACTTCTCTGTGTTTTCAAACAATCAAATTGATATTAAAATTCCGTGTTTGAGTGGAGGGACACATAAAATTAAATACCTAATAATAATAAATATCCATTATGTTCAGCACTCTATACTGATTTTCGCCAAGTTCTCATCAGGAACTGTTGATTGTTGAACAAACATGTCTAGATATAGTAGGTAATTTTTTGTTCATATTTGACTGTGATATCGTTATTTAGTTAATTTAAGATATGAGTCTAGAAAATGGCGCATGTATATGAGAATCCTCCTATATTATTGACTAAAAAGAATTAGTTTGTTTCAAACAATTCATGTAAATAAATATAATATTAAATCAAGACAAACCTGATTTCCTCCGTAAAGAAAATAAGGAGTTGTTTCAATCAAAAATTCTTCTAACTGAGTTATCAAGAATTATGGCAGCCCGCAGAAAAATTTTGGGGGAGTTAACAGAAAAATACATTTTAGAGGTCCTATAATTGTTCAATTAAATCTTGGTCCATTATCAATAGGATATTTTAATTACATATCGAAATGTATCCATATGTAAGTATATGGCGATTATTTTAGGTTATCTGTGTATTTTTACTTCTGTTTATTTGTGTTCGTAATTTCTCTACTGAGTCGATTATATTCTACTTCATACTTCAATGGTCGAATGGTTTAAATATGTTCATTTGTCCCTTAGTTTGTGTGTTCTTGAAGAACTATTTCTCAAGCGACTTATGATCACAAAAGACGATAAAATGTTTATTTTCTTGTTTATCGTCCCTCAGGGGAATACAAACGGTCATTTGTTGTTGTAAGCGGTTGCGACCGACAATTCTGATAATAGGTCCTCTAAAACGATACTGATTTCTGCAGGCGACCATGAAATGAATAAGGAATTATTCATTATTATTTCTAACACACAAAACCATATTTCAACTGAAGAAGTGAACGTTTTTATGGTCAATCATCTTTCGCTATAAGTAAAATTCCTGTATTTTTATAATTACCCAGTCGTTTTGTACATAATCCAAACAATACATATTTAATGTTCAGTCATCAACTACCTGCTATGAAGCTATCTGAACGTGCAAAACATCATTACTCTAGAAATGATAAGTAGAGGTTTCTTTCCAATTGAAATTGGCGAGTTGTACAGTCGAAAAAATTAAACGTTATATAAAATTTAGATTCCTATTTTTCTCAGTAGTAGATGAATACTGTTCGAATTGATGTAAAATTGAGTTTTATCATCATAATATGCAAGTTTTTTGTAAACATTTTTTTTCTCATGAACATCTTGTTGTTTCGAATAAAATGATCGAAAAAGATTGATTTTTTATTCGCGTGTTTCGTATCCTCGTTTGTTGTCGTTTGTTTTTGTGAATAAAGGTGTTCCAATTACTATTTATATTATAAAATAAGTTTCAGACTAAGTAATTTCTTCTTTCTTTGCTGGAAATTATTCCGACCCTACTAGTTTTTTCCAAAACAAATATTTCAAGTGGACGAAAGAATCAATATGTAAATTCATAATTTCAGTTGATACTTACTTGATTTAGATTTAATCACTTATCAGCATAAGATAAATATAAGGGAATGCCTAAAGCAGTTCTATCTTCTTCATGCGTCAAATCCCTCTGTTTAAGGGCAGTTTTATCTTATGAATGGAGAGAACTTGAGATTTCAGGCGCTGTTGCCAATTTGTGAACACGAAACAAATCTTCATAAAAAAATACAAAACACTATATGTATTTGAGAAAGCAACCTGTGTAGTTTTTGTCGAATCTGAAAAAATAAGAGATGATACACAAAATCATTGACATTCAACTCACATTTTCAGTAATAACCCAAGTTGAGAAAAATTCCACATTGTCATTAGGTTTCTTCATCCAACTGTTAATTTTATTCATACGAACAGAAAATAGATCAAATTGATAAGTGTTCTTGAAGATTTATAAAAAGGACCAATTTTTTATAGATGAGATATTGAAATTCGGTTCGTGAAGGAAACACTACAGATTTACTAATCCAGTATTTATTAGGCTGGAAATGTTCAACCACAACATAGCAGGCCAAACAGTAAATAATTAATAAGTAATATTTACAGAAATAGACAATTTCAGCTGACGCACTCGCTTCTATCAAGTGACCAACAGCTTTAACACTGGATTATAATGAGATATTGTATTGGTAGAGCCATAATTTTCCACAAAAAAGCTCTAATAATACAATATACAAAGTTATACTAATACTACTATCCATATCTGTAACACAGAACAGGTACCTATCAAAATATATACAATAAAAAAGTAATTCATCAGTGTATATATATCATAATATGAAAGACGATTTATTCCATGTATGTAAGATTCCTTGGAAACTAAGAAGGAAATATTCATCAGAAAATGGATACACTCTGGCAGCGGCTATGCTTTCTGCTGCTGCCATTTGGATTTACCAAAATTATAACTTTGATGTGGTATTCACAAATATTTTTGGTTAAAAACTGGAGTTTTTGAAGTAAGTATTGGAAAATTAAAAAAGCTCCTGTTCAAAGTGAAATTTCTTTAATTTTCCAATCAGAACACTTGTTTCCTTTCGAGATAGGTATGCTTTATTCTTCTGAGTGAGATGAACATTTCCTACTGAAAATAATAGATTGATAGAGATCCTGTGATGTTTCACTGAATATTGTGACAAAAATCATCTCGAAATTCCAGAAGCTATGAAACATTGTATTTGAAGTTTCATGAAACTGACATGAATTCTGGATGAACTGAATTACTTAGTGCTTTGTCAAGTTCCACAGAAATCTGATAATAAATAAGCAATATATCTATCGAAACTGAAGAATTTATAAACAATAAATACATATACAAAAATATAATATACATTCTTCATTGGAAATACTAACTATTATAAGCATAATTTGATTATTAATATACTTAAAATTCTAGAACAGAGTCTATGCGAATAAAACTATACAACTCAATATTCCTTATCTAAAACACTCAAAATATATCCATACCTATATTACAAAACTAGATTAATTTGAAACTGATTATTCGAGTTACCATAAAATAAATGGCAAGTAGATAAACGATAATAAGAATAAAATTGCTGTACAAGATATAAAAACAATATACAATAAATATAAAACTTTTTATTTTTGACTTGATTATCTTGAACTAACCATCGTCCTTTGTACAATTGCAAAATGCAGGGTGAAACTCAACTTTGTTGACATACATCTTCGATAAAAACTGAAAACTAATCTATCAGATATACTTATTGAACCTATATATTTCGTATAACACGATGAATGAAGTCCTCCAAAGTGAAAAAAGAAATATCACGACTGTTTTATCGAAATGCTTTGGGTACTGAAAGGGATTCGATTTGCCATCATGAAGATGGTACAGTATGCTTATCACAGTACCTAACATAATGTGTTGGTGAAAAACCGTGAGTTTATTGTCGTTCAATCTGTCTTTCCAAATCATTGACTAGAACATAAAGAATCACAATCTATTTATGAAGACATGCGTAGTTCAGAAAGGGGTAATTGTTAGCGATTAAAAACTTGATTTTTTCATCAATTAATTTTCTTCATTACTAATTACGTAAGTATGATATAAGTTATCCGGTCTCTGTTTGAATTGCAAGTAATTGCGATATGCAGAACTGGAACCTTAGTTTTATGTCATTTCATAAAAAGAATTTCGTAAAACTACCTTGCTGAAGGTAGATGACAAAAATACATTTTTTTAACGAACCAGCTGAAAATATTTAGATAATCTTCATTAAGGTAAAATATAATAGGAATACTGACTACTTTTATGTACAATGCGTTTGTACATAAATAGATTGGATAAACGAATATTGGCGTTTATTTTTAATAAAGCCTTAAGACCTACACTTGAAAAAGGCATTTGAAAAATATCTCCAATATAAATGTGACGATTATATATTTCTTTAGGAATCAATACCTTGTAGATACAGGTCTACCCATTACATATAATTCTATGTAAGAAGCATCATTAAAAAAATGTTGTCCATCTAGACCAATATTTGATTCTGAATCATCACCTTTTACCATTTCGATTGGTCCATGATTCTGACACCGCATAAAACCATCGGAGACTCACTTTTGGCTACTCCTTAACCTACCAATGAAGTTTTTCCTTGATGTTTCCTTTTTTGGATAAGTTGGTTTCAATGAGCCGGTGGAGGAATTCTTTTCTTTCGCCAATTCTTTATCCAGCTCTGACATGGCTTCTTGGATCGCATTCTCAAGTTGAGAATTCAGTTTGCGGCTTCTAGGGGGAGAAAACATTCATTTAAATATATAAATATTTCAACACAATTTTTTCGATTCTTGTGGAATGGCGGTTATTGCTGATAATAGTATTGGTAAAATGTATTATTGCAATATTCATTTCGTTATTCCTTCGATCAATCCATCTTGTACCTAATATGTTTAGAATATCAAGCAACTTGTTAATTTTCATACAGTTCAACTGAATTGATGAAATAAAACGAAACTCTACTACATAGAATTTTTTCGGATATAGAGTTACCTTTGCTGAAATGATGATCTAAGATTGCATGAAAAATCATTTTCGAATGTTACAATAGGAGACGAAAACTTTTTTTAAGGTGGCAAAACAGAAGAGGAGTTGTTTCAGTTAGGCCAAAATTTCTCCGTGAAAATTTTGTGTATGATAAAGAGATAAAGTTCATATGAATCTACGCAAAAGTGATATATGATTGCATATATAGACTTGTGCAGTTTTCATACAAATATATCATTGTTAGGATCTGCATTAATGATGGCCTTTTAGGGTTTTCATCAGCATTGTTTTCTTGCATTATTGTATATTTATTGCATATTGTCTTAAATCATACCATTTCACCTGTTCAAAATCTATCGAAAGTATTGAAGAAAATAAACTATATTTTTTATTGGAAGTAACACAAGTAAAAAAGTAAAAAATTCAATATAGACAATTACCATTTTAATTTCAAGAAGCAATTTGCAGAAGTCAATGCATATCAAAACCACGCAAATATTTTTTATTGAAATAAGTTTATTTTTACGGCATTAAATAAAAGTTGAGAAACATCTATGTAAATATAAAACTACTTCAAGACACAAAATACAGGTATTTATGCTATTTAGCACCTAGAATACCATCTAAATTAATCCATAAAAGGGCACAGTACAAAAAACATCTAATCTATCTAGCAGAAAATAATAGAATGAATAACATTAGTAATTAAAATTTGGGCAGTGTTATGATGTGGCTGAAATTTTTGGTTTTTATAAACTCACGTTCTCAAATTTTTTCGAGCTCGGTGATGCGCCTCTAATCCTTCAGAAAGCGACTGGAGAGAAGATTTTTGTACAATGGTAGTTGATTTTTCATTACCAAACCATTTAACTGTAGCTCGGTCATCTTCAAAGCTGATAATTTTCCCGGGCCAAGAGGGGTTATTCTTAGATGGGCCCCACACTAAATCTCCTATCATAAAATTGGTTTCCCTTTCTTTTTCAACTTTCTGATCAGACTCTGAGAATGAAAACAATTTCGCTTTACAATTGTGACGACAGTTAGGACAAAAGGTAGCGCCTGTTCAGAAGGAAATGAGATGATGGAGATGTTGGAAAAAGCCTCTAACGGAAAAAAGTTCACCCTCCTCTGTCCGTGTTTTTTATGTACAAGTATCGTTGTTTTAGTAAGCCACACCGTTCTTTTTTCGTCGATAATTTCATATGGTTCAGCCGAAAGTTATGCCCTTGATAGACATCTACATAGTTCAATAACTACAGAAAATACTAACACCAAAATTGTTACAAAAATAAGCTACAAAAAACAACACTTCACAATAAGTACCAAAACCCAAACTAATTGTATACTGTTATAAGCAAACTATGAAAGAAACACGTAAATTTCAATATAGGAGAAAGTTATGTAAGCAAGATTTACTTATTAACATTTCCACATACATTCTCGATTATTGAAGCACAACAAAGCATGCAGGATGATCGGGTTATCTAACGTATTACAGAAGAAAATGATGCGTGAAACAGAAAATGAATAGATGAGTCAAGTAGCGATAAATATGAAGTCAACCTGACTCACCTTCTTCTTCAAAATGCAGCTGCCTTGTCTCCATGACTAGTAAGGTATCACTGCTCTTGCGCTTCTCAGAATGCCTCGAACTAACAACTGATTCGTCTGCTTTCATCTGGTCTGCCACAAAATGTACCCCTGCCACCATTGTTGAGGATTCAGCGTATGCAAAATGGGTCGGGTTATTCTTCTTCGTCAGGTAATGAATCTGGTCATTGGTTACTTCCGCGTAGTCATGCTTTTGACCTGTCATCACCTGGGTTCTGAAGCATTCGTTGTCTGAGCTTTGTGGGTTGAAATCTGCTGAATCTGGTTCGCTGCTGGATATACAGTGAACCATTGCCTGTGGAAAATAGCTTTGCATTAGCGGATAGTCTTTTTTTCGACTCCATTTCTTTTTGATGTTAAGGAGGAGGAAATTGATTATAAATTGAGTTGAAAGAGGAAACTACTGTGAGAATCAACGGTACTTACCATAGATTGGTGTCTTCCTTGGATGGTAACATCGTTGAAACTAGCAGAGCAATTGGAAGGTGCAGGGGAAAGGCCGTCATCAGTACTGCCAGAATGAGTGGTGGTATCTACAGTAGGTGGACTCTGTCCCCCTAAAGCTAGAGGGCTATGAGTCGTCGTATCTGGCGGGCTTCCAGCAGAAACTGTTGAGGTTTGACAGAATGTGTTGGTAGTTACAGCTTGAGACTGATTTGTAGCAGTTTGGGTAGACACAGAATTCCTTAGACCACTCTGAGGGCATTCTTTAATCAAAACGGGATGCATCTGTTGCTTATTATCGTTTGAGCTTATCAGAAAGTTATGATCTACGTTCAAAGTTGTGGTTCTCTGCATATTCTGCTGGTTTTGTTGGGGCTGATTATTAGAAACCATGGTTGTTTGTTGCTGTACTATCGTGGTATTTTGCTGAACATACGTGGTGTTCTGATTGGAATTCGAACCGGATATGTTACCTCCAGGGTTACACGGTACCATAAGAGTCTGACCCATCTGATTACACTGGATGTATTCTTGTTGAGGAGCTTGTTGAGAACGCATCTGTTGTGCTGGACTGCTGAATGTGACCTGCTGCGAAGGACTAACACTAGCAACAAGGGGACTCAACTGGCCACTGAACTGTGCACCGTTCACCACGAATTGTCCACCATTCGGCGACAAAAATTGCGCACCAGGACTATGCTGCTGCTGAATGATCTTTCCTTGCGTTGGATTCGGAGTCCGGATCACCATACCCGCAGGACCAGCTGCTATGATATTTTGCGATCCATTGAACACACCGCTGTTCTGCACAGGTGTAAGGATATTCTGCCCGTTGACGTTCTGTAGCTGCAGCTGCATACCGATGTTGGAAGTATCTTGCAATAAAGTAGCTGTACCATCTGGATTCATCACCATACCACCAAGATTCGGAACAATGAATTGCTGTATTGTTGGGAAATTCTGCATAACCCCGGTACCACCGTTTATTAGATTGACTGGCTGCAAAAGATTGATTTGTTGCGTAGGTTGTGAATTGGTTATGAGCTGCTGCGTGCCTATATTAGCTTGCCCATTCATAACAATCTGCGCAGGACCTCCGTTCTTGCTGGGAACGATAGTTAAGGCTTGCATAACAGGGCCTGTTATGCTTTGAGGACTATGGGCCATCTGAATCTGCTGCGGAAAACTCTGTTGCTGCATCACCATACCTGAATTTTGCTGAGCGGCAATTTGCAGCATTCCAGCCACAGTTTGAGGTGGTAGTTTCCTCTTTTTGCCCTTCTTCTTACTTTCAGGAGACAACATACCTTGTCCGCGCCTAGCATCGTTCGTCTCTATTTGAACCTGTTGTTGTAAAACATTTCCGGTAACAATTTGTGGTATCTGCATATTTTGACCGACAGTCACTCCATCCATCGTCATGGTAACTCCAGGCTGAAGAACAAAGGGTGTTGGAAGCGCGTTCACGAGTACAGTTTGTTGTCCTAACATCTGTTGCGCAACTGCTGGTATCATTTGAGTTACCGCCGCAGTCACATTGGTAATCATTGGTGAGGCCGATATTGGAGGCATTGGTGAATGATTCGCTACTAGTTTCGGAGGTGGTGGAGGCATAACATTCGTCTGACAATTTCCTGTATTAGCCATGATGAGTTGTCCACCGGAAGAAACCAAAATGTGACCAGGAGGAAGCGTTGGTTTGACTATTGTAGGCGAAACCTGCGCATTTGAATGACTCATGGATGATGTATGCTGAGTTTGGGGAACCTGAATGCTACTAACTACACTTTGTACCATTTCTAAAGGTGATTTGGATACGTTCACTGTAACTGGTTGGTTCTGAATCACGTTTTGGCCTTGGATGGAAGAAGGTGGTGATGGATTATTGACACTTTGGGGACTATTGATGGATACTGTAGCTGTGTTAGCCCGGCCTGCCAGCACCGACGTGATTGTATTGCTTCCTACAGTCCTTCCACTAGCCATGGTGGTCACTATCCCTGATATGAATGGTCCTCTAGACGTCTGCATATCTTGCTGGTGAACACTGGTATTCACATAATATTCGGGTCTTGGTGGGGGGCCTGTGCTATACCCTTGTCCGTCCTTGATAGGATTCATCTGTATTTGTTGCATATTTGTATTGCCACTTGAAGAATACACAATGTAGTTCTGACCAGTTTGGGAATCCGAGATCCTTTGGACCATATAGGGCTGAGAATTTGGATTCTGTTGAGGGTGGTTCTGAGGATGATTCGGCTGTTGATGATGTTGATTTTGCATTTGTTGCTGATGGATATTGGGAACTTGAAACTGATTTTGAATCTGCTGGGTGGGAGTCGGGGGAGTTGGTGTGACAGGATGCTGATTTGGTGTGTAAGGACTGGGAGTATGAGGATTTGGAGTGTTAGGCGTGTTCGGATTAGGAGTCATGGAAGATGGTGTATGTGAATTAGGAGTAGGAGGCCCAGAATGAAGACCATCAATTGGAGAAACATTGCTGGTACTGACGGTTCCACCCTGAATAGGTCTACTATCCGGCGAGTTCTGGACGCTTTGTTTGTCCGAGAAGGTTGATGATGTTACATCTTCTATTCCTCCTGAAGAACTCGGGGTTCCAGGTTGGCTATTTGGTCTGGAATACTGTAGTATTTTCTGACCCTGATTATTAATTTGTTCCCTTATGATATACTGTTGACTGGCATTCATGCTATCTGCTATACATCCTTGGCACTGTACATATTGCTGTTGCTGCTGCTTCTGTTCATTCACATTCGCAACAGCACTACTGTCAGGTACACCCTGAGTAACGGTCTGGCCGAATTGTTGTTGCATAATATTCTGCATTTGTTGCGACTGTTGTTGACTTTTGATCGCATCTACATTCTGGTGAGGGGTTGGTTTTTGAGACATACTTTGATTTTGCTTCATCTGCATCATCACATTACTTGGTAAAGGCACCTCATTGTTTTGACTACTTGTAATTGATATTATGTTAGTGTTATGTGTTGGATGTACAGAAGAAGTTGGACTGTTGCAAGCATATCCTGCACAAGGATTGGCACCTGAAAATAAAATGAATGAATATCTATTTCTAAGTTTCAAGAAAAGTTTATCATTACCTGTCTGCCTGTTGATGGTGTTGTTCAGTAAAGCAGTTTGTTGCGCCAAGTACCCGCTGGGATCTTCCATGAAAGAAGGAACAGGATTACTCTGACTGGCTGGAGGTAGTTGATTCAAAATGACGCCTCTATCATTTTCACCAGGAATTTGCCTGATATCCACATTGGGACAAGGGGATTGTGTTGTTTGGCATTCCATGACGAAAGCACGATTTTTCGAAATCTTGCTGAGTTTCATTTTTTTCTTCTTCACTTCTTCCTGCCACATCATTGAGGATCCAGGGTGTTGGTGCAGAGGAGGCACTCTCTCGTAAACATTCGATAGCGGCATCTGTTGTTGCTGTTGTTGGTTCGACTGGCTGACTGGAGTAGGAATTCTATTTTGCCACTGCATTTTTTGATGGTTAGGATTCATCATCATTTGTTGTTGCATCATTTGACCTTGGTGGTTGAGAACCTGGGGTCTGAATCCATTCATCGCTGGATTATTTGGAGGTATGATAGGCCGCACAGATTTAGATGGATCGTACTGAGGCATTTGTGGATACATGGAGGGCTGGTTGTTGTAGAACTGTTGATGTCCGATTCTCTGCTGAACGTCCATTGGCCTTTGCTGGCTGTCCATTCCTACTGGCATAACCTGCATTGGTCGCCCAGGACCGCTCGGTTCATTCGGTTGACTATTTACATAAACCCTCTGCTGAGTTTGCGGATGGTTGTGTGCCATGAACTGGGCGGGTTTTTGACCTTGAAACACGCCCATATTGTTCTGACTGTGAATGACAGCATGTTGCTGGGGTGGAATTGATTTCTGCATGTTTATAATCTGACCATTCGGAGTCATCACATGCTGGTGATGCACATGAATATTGGGATTATCACTGGAAGGCTGCCGATGCTGGTTAGGAACTTGATCAGTTTGTTGTGATATGTTTGGAGGCATGGGTTGATGGGTTGAAGCGCTACTCTCTCCGTTATGTGGTCCATCGTTTGAATCTTGACCCGGATATCTGGGCAGATGCATGTTGTTTGGATATGCTTGAAGCCTGTTGTTCAGCTGCATCTGTTGTTGCTGATGCTGTTGTTGTTGATGTGATGCCCAAACCTGGAGAATAATATTTTTTAGAATTAGAGGTTGCAAAAAGTGAGTCTTGAATTTTCAACTTATGAAAGACAACATATGCTCACCTGTTGATTGACTTGTTGGTTCGTTGCGCCATCTTTGACGAAATTCTGTTGACCCATGCCGAGTTTCTCCCGCTGGGCCAATATTTGGGACACTGAAATTCCTCCACAATATGGCATGTCGATTCTTCTCTTTTTTCTCTTGACATTGTAATCTGAAATTGATAAAAATAATTAAAGACACAAATAATGTTATGTTAGCTCTCACACACTTTTTATGATGGAAATTTGATGTTTTCAGTGAGCAATAATAACGGTATAATCTGAAGAATAATCTTTTAAGACACTGTCATAAGAAGATGTAACCATGAAATATGTTGCTTTGTGAAAATTGTTGATGTGATACAACAAAGTTTCAATAATGAAAAATTGAAATAATACATGATTTAGCAAATACATCATCCCGTTTGATCAAAGGATATCATTGCAGGACTGAATGTCAGAGCTCCACCAGTTCTATTATTTTTTTCTTTGCCTAATATTGCAGGATTCAGCTGAATTGTTCGTCGCTGAAGAGTATAACGAACAGAGGAATAATATAGGATGCAGAATCTGGATAACATTCACAGACGTAAAATGCAGACAATCCAATTTTAAAACAAATTGAATTACCTCGTTCTCGACGTTATATGGTCGGTACGCTGAAAATGTTCCCGCTGCATATATGGATTAATAAATTTCATTCCATTCTACATAGTTACACGTGAGGGCTCTTTCATTCGCGACGTTAGAGGGATTTTTATTTTATCCAGCTCTGTTATTACGAATGGCTTCTTCGGAATGACGATGGAAATAAAATTCAGCTCTGATGCAATTTGAGTATTACGTAGTTGGCTTCAGTTCACGTAATTGATGAGACAACCATGATATTTGGGTAAAGCAAGGCATATATTAATGTTCTTTTATCTTTTGAACGTCGTGTTCGAATTATATAAAATGTTCTCTTTTCTGTCTTTGAAGCGAATGAAATTTACAGAATACCTATACCAGAAGAAGTAGATTCAACACAGGTCGATTCACTAAGCCTTCTTCAACCTTTTCACCAAGATATACCTAATTAGTTTTTTACAGTAATAGTTCACTAATCGGTAGTTCCAATCATTCGTTGTTCCAGAGACAGTTAGCTCAAATGACCCATGGTTCCAATAACTATAGCAGTTTTCAAGAGAGTGATTTAAAAAATTAATTAACCGTAAGATATATCGAGAAAAAATGTTCAATAGACATTATTTATAAATTGTTATTCACCAGGAATACTACGAAACTGCATTGACATGCGAGAACTACCCGACAGACGTATTGAGATGCATCAGATATTACCGTATAGGATAATCAAGAACTGAGGGAAACCATAAAAAGCTGTTTCCATCGCCGTCTATATTGAGTATGATTATTATTATGGAGCATCTGCTACCTAAGGTAATGACGTTCAATTTGCACCATTAACCGAATGGTATATCCAAGGGACAGATCTGCCATTCGTCATCAAGTTCGATAATGATGCAAATTGCTCCATCAGCGAGTTTTTTGCTGTCTGTTGGGTGTCTGATGATCCAGTCGAAGAACTGATGATTGTGGAGATAGAAAGTTTTGACACAAAGCTAGGCATGATTTGAAGAAATCTTGTAACAACTCAAGATGGAATTGATCCTTTGGCAAGATGCACCAATATTAATACTAACTGCAAGAGTTAAAGCACCAGGTTCTGGCTCTCATGGGTGGTCACTGTTGGATAACGGCAATAAAATTGGTGATACGGTACAGTACGGCCCATATCTTGGGGAGTATGAAAAATTTGCTGCTTGTGATTGAGTTCCGGGGTCTTACGAAGAAAAAACCCTGTGCATGCCTATTCGTGGCTCGTAAAGTTTCATTGGATACTGCGTTTATGAATAATACATCGAATGTTCAAGGAGAAGTATACCGTCTACTTCTTCTGGTGATGAAGTTATTATTTATCACTTATTGGATGTCGAATGAGAGGTGTTGGGTGATTGAAAACTACAGAAATCATCTTGTGAAAGATATTTTCTCAAACCTCTTCTAGGGTACAAAAAATATCACGATGAGCAACACCATGAGTAGCAGATCGCTTCACATATTCGACCCATAATATCCGCTGACCGTCCACATAAACGTTTTCACTTTAAGGCTCATAAACAATACCAGAAATGAAATGTAGCCGCACGAAGTTATTATACCACGACCATCTAAGGGAACGTAGCCATCGTATCGATATATCGATTTTATTGGGCATTTATTGTGGAAAATACGGTTTGCTCCGTGTCTGCGAACATGTGAAGCAGCCAGAGAATAACGGTAGGAGTTTCAGCAGTACTTCGAGAAAATCGAAGTCGCTCTAGCGTTTCGAATTAAACGACCTTTTGTGTGAGCACGTGGGATGTGTTAAACATGACAGTAACCTCAGGAATGTGACGGTTCTCTGCCACTATAAATAATAATGATAGATAACTACATAGATATTCCGATGGGTTTTCCATATAGTTAGATAGGCGGATGTTATGACCATTCAGAATTGTGTAATATTGAATTAATTGTATTTCCAGGAAAGTTTATTCGAATTTTTCGAAGTGACATTGTCTGTCGCCACACGGGCAGATATAAGTGTCACCAAGAAATAACAAAGAAATGCGCAGAACACAACAAACCGATGATTCATAACTGAAAGGATGTCGCAAATACCCTAGAAGAAGATTTCGACTATTAGGATTAAATTCCGCAGTTTTGCAACGTTGTGTGAGAGCCTAGAAACGTTCCAGTTGATCATTCACAATCCTTCATACGACGAGTGAACAATTCGAAGAAATTGCGTTCATCTCCAAGAACAAGGCAAGAACCCTATCTAAACCGATTCCCAACTATTACATTACATAATTTGACCCGTAAAAAAGAAACCATAATAACACAGCTCGAGGCGAACGAGGCAACTCTAAAAATAAACATCCATCCACGTCAAATTTGAGTTGTATATATACCAGTCGTCTCTGTCTATTCTCATCGTTTTCTTGTTTGATTTATGGTAAACTTAGCCGGTCGTTGTTGCGAAAGTTTAATTTATGATAGAGAAGTGGAACACGCATTTTTTTCTCTTTTCTCATTGTGAAATTATTTTCGTCGGTTCTTTGTAATCGGAACCTATTGGGTTTTTTATGGAAGGGAAGGGAAATTGAGACGTTTTTCACGATGATTTAGAGGCTCCCAGTTGACATTTGTGGCGCGCAATGAGCTACGAACGTATCATAACTTCCCACGAATTGAGACAATGTATGCATGGCGGGCTATCGATTTTAGGGACTTAAAATAAGAACGCGGAGAAACTCTCACACTCATCGATTTTTAATTCGATGGTGTAACAACTTTATCACTGACCCCTGATTCGAATGTGGTTGGTGAGCTGCGGTAATCAAATGACAGCTGAAATAGTGAAGGAGTCAATGTGGAATTTACCACACAATTTTAATGAGACTTGGTGAAAACGTGAAGCTTGTGGAAGAAACGTAAAACAAAAGACCATGTGGTGGCAGGTCATTGTAACCCGTACCTACTGAATTTGAACCTCATGATGCGTCAGTAGGTTGATAGGGTTCTAGTAGATAGTAGATTTTAAAAGGTGTTGCGTTTGTACTGCGACCTCAAGATCTACTTTGCCCCAATAGAGCTGTTTTCGCTTTAGCTTGGCATCCATCAAGGAGGTTATTTCCTTGCTCATAAATGTTTTTCGCCCAAAGCACTTACTGTGTTAGCGAGCAGTGGCAGGGAATCCTGTCACCAGGTGATCTAGGGTTTCATCGTGCTCCCCACAGAATCTGCACTCGTCAGTTTTTGTTAGACCCATTCTGATGAAGTGCCCCCTAAGATGACAATGCCCTGTGAAGAATCATGTAAGAAGGTGAGGCATATTATTGTTAAGATCCAGATACTTCATAGATCTCGCAGTTCTCAAGGAACTTTCTGGAATGTTCCAGTTCTGGTCAGCTTTTCGGGAACTGCGACCATGTAGATCTTTCGTTCTCTACCTACTACTTCATAGGAAACAAGGAGTTCGTCAATGGTGTTGATAAAACCGACAACATCCTTAGGGGCTTTGGACGTTACCTCGTGAGTATCCAGGACTGGTTTCCCCAGATGAATGATTCTTAGGCCAGCTAGCTCTGGACAGTTGCATACCATGTGTTCAGCTGTTTCTGCTTCTGATCCACAGAGCCTGCAAATCTCATCTGCTGACTCACCCATACAGTGTGCACTGTTAGTACAAATATCATTTGTACCGACGGTGCCCTGTCAGCAGTCCCACCATCACCCAAAGCTCAGCTCGCGACAGGCAAGCTGTTTTATGGTGTAGGTCGGTGAAATCATGACGAATTTCTTTGACTGAGTAAGTCCAGGAGTGTTTCTCCAGAGGGTTAGTCTGTTGTTCAACTCCCATTGTTGGACCGCTGTTATAAGGCTTTATTCGGTATTCAGACTACAGGCAGTACAAGCAGATCAAAATCGTAAGCTAATGGGTCACATGACCTTAGAGATGACTCAATGTCAGGTTCAAAAGTTAAAAAAATAAAAACAATAGACCAGTACATCACATCCTTGACAAACAACAGAGAGAGAACAAGTCAGTACACCACTTATAGAACGAAGTTCACGAACACTATCGCACGAACAAACTCTCTCGAACAGCATCCATAGCCGCACCAGTAGCCCGAACACACAACCGGTACCCGCATTCGCGAGACCAGCTGAAGCTTTACCACTGAGATCTTGCAGTGGGACGAACTACACGAACCCTACGAGAACTGCGCCACACCACGCGGTTGAACTGCTTGTGTATGATGCAGCCACCCCTCAGAGCGGTATGGATTATGTCTCCAATATCCGCATTCGTAGCGCCAACCATCTTGATGATGTTCAGGTTTTCAGGGCACCATCCTCCCCTAGCACCCACAATGAGCGGAAGTACTTCGATAATTTTATCGGGGTATTGTTCTTCAACCTTCTCTAGGAAGGTGGGAGTGGAGTATATGGCTTTTTTAACTGCGTAAGCCATGCTCAAAGGCTCTGGGCACTCCCAGCTAACTGAAACGTCAGATATTATGACGTGCTGATCTTTAGTTAGAAGAAGGTCGGGTTTCAAAAGTTTTCCTTCCCTGTCCCTAATCATGGGCTCCCTCGTCACCTGCCAGCCGTTCCTCATCGCTATGTTTTCGAGGCGATAAGCAACGTAGTTGTGCCTGGTTATCCTCTCCCAGTGCATAAGACTACATATTGTTACTTTCCAAGCCCACAGAAATGCTCAGGTCCAGCAGGTATTAACCTTGATGCTCTTTTCACAAGTTCATCGGCTTTCTCGTTTCCTTCAACACCACAGTGCCCTGGTACCCATAGTAGAGTCACTTTGTTGTCTCTGGCCAGTTGCTTTATGGTATTACGGCACTTCCATGTCAGCAGAGATCTCTGGCAGTGTGATACCAGGGACCTCAGCGTGGTCTGGCCTTGTGTCTCTTTACAAAACTCATCTGCCGACTTTCCCATACGGTACAAATGAATTTGTACCGACAGTGCCCTGTCAGCAGTCTCACCATCAACCAAAGCTCAGCTTTAGCAGTTTTCTGGTGTAGGTCGATGAAATCATCACGAATTTCTTTGACTGAGTAAGTCCAGCAGTGTTTCTCCACAGGGTTAATCTGTTGTTCAACTCCCATTCTTGGACCGGTGCCTTATATTGGTATTTTTCAAGCTTACAGAAAGGCTCAGGTCCAGCAGATAATCACCTTGATGCTCTTTTTGCAAGTTCATCGGCTTTCTCATTTCCTTCAACACCACAAATCCCTGGTACTCATAGTAGAGTTACTTTATTTCTTCTGGTCAGTAGGTTTATGGTTAAACGGCACTGCCATGTCAGCAGAGATCTCTGGCAGTGTGATTCCAGGGACCTAAACGTGGCCTGGCTATCCGTAGTGATATAGATGAGCGTCCCTTTGACGTTCATTTTGAAAAACTCCTGAGCGCATACGTTAAACAGTCAGTGTCTCGGTCTGCAATAGAAAGTTCACTTCCCAGGACTTTAGAGATTCTCAGTTTAGGTGCATATACGCCAATGCCGGTACCCCTTTCTGATTTTGATCCATCAGTAAACCACATGAATGACCCTTCGTGCAAACGAAGCTATGACCGTTTCAAACGGCATTTAGAAATCGAAGATGCTTGGCATAACATCCAATGGTTTTGCCAAGAAGTTTGAGTTCAGTTAAGGCTCTCAACTCAACTCAACGTTAACTAAGGGATATTCTTATTATGTAGCAGGTAGTCTACTTGTCGATAGGTGGCGCACATATTTGAATATATCTCGATGGGGCCCCTCCATTGTAGATAGGAACTGCTAGAGTCAGTCTCACTGATGATCCTCTCAGCAATTTTCAAAATGGGTCGACCTCACCCAGGGACAAAGATCAGAAGAACGATTGTAATAGAAGAGGCTTCTCGCCACTTTCCCAAATTGATTTGAAACTCCAGAATTTCATCGTCATCCACAATACACGCCTCTCGGAGAACTTCGTACAAATATAACAAGCCACCATATAAGCGCAACAAGCCTATTGCCCCATCCAGCCAGTTCGATGCGTATCTTTATGGATTTAGGTTGATTTTTTGCGTTGTTCCCATCACTCCCCCCTCCGCGACATAGCGCGGCTCGGTCGAGATAACGCCCGGAATGAAATGCTTTATATTCCATTGCCAGACATAAAGCTGTCATAATAAAGATCTGCGACTATCCTAATGGTTCTTACGCCTTCGTGGTCGCGATTCGATTCCTCATCTCTTCCCCGTTTTTGCCCCGTAAATATATCACATTTTAATGGCCCCCGGCTCTGGTCGGTATCTCGATGAAAATATCGAATGAAATTTCAAGTCACGAAATCTGAGAGGCGATACGCGACGGCGGAATACTACGTCGTAAAATCTTCCAGATCAATTGAAGACTTATTATTACATGTTCATCTCGCGGAAAAAAGCCGGGGACTGGCGAAAATGTCCGTAATAAGAATTTCTGCCGATCCTGTCATGATAATCGGCCGGTCGTAAAAAGATAATGGGACCTATAGAAGGCTGGTTTCGCGGACGAAACAGTCGCGAACACTTTGTATGTATTCGACGGGACTGATTTAAGAGGCGATGTCATCCATAATTCAGGAAATTGCCGCACGGATTTCTATGGGGTGGAGTCGACAGGCAGACGAAGATTCATAAGTGAAATTCGGCGTTTTTTCTCCAGTTCTTGCGGAGATCCATGGACCAGCCTTCCATACGGACTGAATGGAATTATTCCGGAATATGAATCGCTCGCTGCACCAGAGGCAGCATAAGTGTGATTGGAAGAGATAAACTATGAGGCTGTGAGGTATTGTTTCATCTCACCCAACCTAACCTACTAAAAATCCAAGATAGAACCGCAAGGATTTGTCATCGAAGCCGCAAAATAGCAGAAAAAAATTGCAGACTCTCTGTTCTGGTGTTTATAGCTGTTGAACAGGGTTATTCAGGAGGTGTGCCTTGGAAGCACATCCTCCTGCCTTGCGACAGGTGGCGCACCGATCTGTATATCTCTGGGGGGAAATTAATCGCTTGATTTCTAGAGATGCTACCCAAACTACACAAATACGCCTCTTTTAGCTTGAATTAAGAACCAAAGTCAGTTGAAATGTAGAAATCATAACGCTGGAGATTTGAATCTGAGCTGGAATCAAATTTAATTTCAAGATTTTGTGCAGGGTATCCCATTTAGAGAACTTTGGAGGTACTGTTATCTTAAGAGATGGAATTTGCGATTTTCGTATGCTACTTTTTTATTAAAGTAAAATGACGCTTCTCCTGTGGCGTTTCCAGGAATTATTATGGAGGGGAGCATAATTTTATATTTGAAGTATTTGTGGATATAAAATAGGTTTATCTTTATCATTGTAGTATAAGCTATATGTTTAATAGAAAACTACTTTGAAACTTATTCTAATTTGAAGGGAGAAATAAAATCATTTCTCTTCATTTGAGAATTTCATCCATCTCGGCGCAACCGTTCGGTCTTGACGAACTTTTGACTGAACCAATCTTTTTCAGTATTTTTCGATGGTCAGCTTTCGAGTCATTTATATCTCAATAAAAGTTACCGCAGATGGAAATGTGATACATATTCTGAAAGAGTTGCTCTTCTAGTAATAAATCTGAGAATTTCATCCATCTCGGCGCAACCGTTCGGTCTTGACGAACTTTTGACTGAACCAATCTTTTTCAGTATTTTTCGATGGTCAGCTTTCGAGTCATTTATCTCTCAATAAAAGTTACCGCAGATGGAAATGTGATACATATTCTGAAAGAGTTGCTCTTCTAGTAATAAATCTGAGAATTTCATCCATCTCGGCGCAACCGTTCGGTCTTGACGAATTTTTAACTGAACCCATATTTTTTAGGATTTTTCGATGGTCAGCTTTCGAGTCGTTTATCTCTCAATAAAAGTACCCGTAGATGGAAATGTGATACATATTCTGAAAGAGCAACTCTTCTTGTAATAAATCTGAGAATTTCATCCATCTCGGCGCAACCGTTCGATCTTGACGAATTTTTAACTGAACCCATGTTTTTCAGGATTTTTCTAAGTTCAACTTTCGAGCCGTTTATCTCTCAATAAAAGTAACCGTGAATGGAACTGTGATACATATTCTGAAAGAGCAACTCTTCTAGTGATAAATCTGAGAGTTTCATCCATCTCGGCGCAACCGTTCGATCTTGACGAATTTTTAACTGAACCCATGTTTTTCAGGATTTTTCTAAGTTCAACTTTCGAGCCGTTTATCTCTCAATAAAAGTAACCGTGAATGGAACTGTGATACATATTCTGAAAGAGCAACTCTTCTAGTGATAAATCTGAGAGTTTCATCCATCTCGGCGCAACCGTTCGATCTTGACGAATTTTTAACTGAACCCATCTTTTTCAGGATTTTTCTAAGTTCAACTTTCGAGCCGTTTATCTCTCAATAAAAGTAACCGTGAATGGAAATGTGATACATATTCTGAAGGAGCAACTCTTCTAGTAATAAATCTGAGAATTTCATCCATCTCGGCGCTGCCGTTCGATCTTGACGACTTATGAGTGATCAAAAGGTAGATTGTAAATATTTCTGTTCCCTAGACAGGAACAAAAGTTCTTGTTCGTTTAGGAGTGAAATTAACTTTTTTGGAACTAAGGAATGCAGGTTTTATTGATGACAATTTTGTATGGAATACCTCCAGTTTGACCAATGCCTTCACCATTATCGAAAGGCATAGTATCTTTCCGTTATCGAGCGACTCTTTCATACCACTTTTAGTTAAGTTCACATTATACAGTGAGCTCTCTTTATCGTCATAGAATTGAAAAGAAAAACGTCTCAGTTGTGTCTCCTCATTCAATTGCTCCACCATCGTCTGGTAACTGTAGCCGTTGCAATTCTCCCACCTCGCCCAGTCCTCAGCACAATACAAGCAATTTAGGGTCTCTCAACATCTACAACAAGACCAAACCGTCTAGTGCGCCGCGATACAAAGTACACACTATATCTGGAGCAATTTCCGCAACATCGCTATCTTCTTCCGGGTTTGTCTCGTTCCGAAATAGGACGGGACTCCATTTCGGACGAATTTAATTTCGCTTTGTTGGCGTGCACGGCTGAAGCGTTTCCCCAATTTAAGTGTATATCGTATTGTGTCGCTATAATTGGGGACTGGTGAGAATTAAACTTTTCGTCGGGACAACGACGCCGAGTTGGGGATTGAAGGGAGTTATTTCGCATTAGTCAGGGGTAGTATCAATTTAAAGTTGATTGTCGCAGAGAAAAAAAATCATTATAAACTTCTAAGTGGATAACTGAAGACCACAACTCTCAAAAGGAACAATAAATAATAAATATCAATATACTGGCTGAATAGAATCACTCCGGAACCTGGAGAGAGTGTAATATCGAGTACACTGGCTTCTCTATGTATTTGAAGAGATTTAAGTAGGGTCCACTTTTCATATCTTAGAATATACAGGGTGAGTCTTTGACTCATAAGAATATTCTAACAGTAGATTCTTGAGGTCGAAAGAAACATTTTTTTCCTATACCAATTTTTTCGAATCGGCTCGGTTTAATTTAAGATACAGGCTGTTGAAAAACCATAAAAATGTTATTTTTAGTTCTAACTCACAAACGGTTTTATCGAATGAAATAAATTTCGGAATATAGTTGTTCATTCATTTGATGAATCTTTTTCGAACACAAGATATCACCCATGTCTTCCAGTTTTTTCATTATGACCATTACGTACCATAAAAATACCAAAAATCCGAAGAACCCAATTCTTGAAACTAAGTTCAACGCCATCTAATGAATATTTGAACGTTTTGCAAAATAAAAGTATTCCTCATATTTTCTCGTATAATGCGCCGTTTTCGAATAATTTGTTCAAAAATTAAAAACATCTGTGAAATTCAGAAAATTGGGTACTTTGACCGAATGCAACTCTTTTCAAAAGATCCACAGATACGTATTGTCACAGATTTAGATACTTAAAATGGCTATATCTTTTATCAGGGCCGAATCGGAAAAAATGGTACAAGAAAAAAGTGTTTTTTTTGACCTCATGAATTAACTGTTGTTACCTAGGTGGTTAGCCCTTTGAAACATTGTTTCAATAAAGATTACTACTACTACTACTACTACTAATTTGTGTACTTGTAATTGTAATATATAAAGGAGAATAGAAAAACGATTTTGTATGTGTACTGATTTATTAAGAGGCAAGATGGCAAGAGTAAGCAGGACTGCTTTAAAGCGACAACATAGTAGGGAAATTAACAAAATCAAGATTCTTATTGTTGGAATAGACGGATTTAAAAAAGGTTTCCTGCTACAAACTCCTCGGAAACAAGATCTAGCTTTTCACAGTACTCTTACTATAATTGACATTGGCATTGCGTCAATGAGGTTATCAATGAAAGTTTCGAGGAATAATAAGAATTAAACATGCATACCACCCGCCGATATGAATATCAACAACTGTTACGATCTGAATTGAACTAACCAATGTGTCATCGTCAGAACAACTAAATGGAGAGGGTTCCACAGAAGAAGAGCAGATGCTGACCATGGTTTCGGTCCCATTTGACCTCGTCAGAGCAACACAGCTCCTTCTATGATGGAAAAACGATTGGAACTGCTTCCTAGTATTATCGAGGAATACTCGAGCGCCACCAGTATGAAACGAGATCCGGTTCAATCCCCCTCAGATCGAACCCAGACGAAGACAATGACATATGTCCCACATTTCTTCTAATTCATTGTTTTGAGGAATGTTATGCCAAATGTCCGTCAAAAGATTGGCGACTTGTTGTTATATCTGCGGTGGGTTAGACAAATGGCGTAACTGCTGTGACATTGCAGCCCAGACATTTTCAATACAGTTTTGGTCTGAAGAAGCAACCTATTTCGGATTGCGAAGGTAGTAGCTTTGCTCTTCTACTTTCGTTCAACCAACACAGTAATTGTTCAAGTTGAAAGGCTTCTTAACGCATGTTCAACTAGATGAACACCTACAAAAATGTTTCTTGTAATTCTTTCAAATTGGCCATTAAGTTTCATGAGGACCATATTTTGTGTTTGTGTAATACGACAACAAATGCCTGTCCACATGGTTCCCGATAAAGCCGAGCCTCTGACAGATGTCAGAAGTTGTTCACCCAGCTCCATAACTCCAACAAATGTCACCATCACGCATGTGATTGGTGCCAAATTTCCTTCCATCGTAGTGACTTTACACAGACATAATGGATTCCTTAACCTCTCCTGACAGCCACTGTCAGTGGATCATATGGCGGTAGCCATGTTGGTCATGCGCATTCTGTGTTCTGAGGTGTTGCCAAAGTTATCGGAAGTCGTCTTTGTAGCGCCCTTTTCGTAAATGCCTTTTGGTTTCGAAGAAAGTTTCATGAACCACAAAACGTTGAAACTGAACATGTTAAAGACCATCGAAAATTCCTCGAATGCGACCCTGTTAACTGTTCGATCAAATCGAGGACGTCCTCCTGAAACGAAAGTCGTTTCTAAATAAAGTGGGTCAAACCGAGGAGCCACTTCCAAACAAGCTATAGAGACTCCGTGCCGAAGACCTACCAACAAACCGATCCCAGATCCAACAGCCCAAAGCCCTCCGCTAAGACATCATAAATAATTATTATGAAACCTGTTCAATTCACGCAAGGACCAAAGTTTAATAAGTTCAAAATTGGATTTAGTCGGGCGGTCTCTTGTCCCCATCAAACTTGAAATCCCAAATTGAAACGGGGAAAAGTAATTATTTTGGTATGGTGTACGGTAAAAGTCTTTCTCGCTGCTCTAAATCTCATTTTGTTCCCGTTTTTCCCAGAGTTGTCGCGTCGAAAACTCGCAATTACCGTGCTGCCTTTCGGGTTTATTATCCATTGTCTCCCACGTCCTCTTTCGTAGTTCGAACTTCAGCGTTCTTCAATTTAATAACCCTAATTTCATGGCTTTTTGAACCATCAAATTTAATGCATCTCCATGGGGGCTGAGAGGATTACCTCGAGAATATGGAAAAGAGTGATATTTTGATCATTCCAGTTAAAATTTAATATTTGTCGAATCGAAGTACAGGGTGGGCCAAATTCGATGGGATTGAATGGCAGCTCTGTAACCGTAAGAGCTAAGAAAAAATGGATGGCACGTTTCCAACCTCGATCTTCAAAAGATTGTTAATGGCCAAAACAGCTCTATCTTCTTTTGTTTTCAAGTTATAAGTGAAAAGTGATTTTGAGGCTCTTCGTACTGGTGCCTCTATTCCGTTAAGTATTAGTGATATCGAAAAACAAATGTTACATTCTATGTAAGTGTACGTCAATGGGAATTAGGAAGGTGAAAAAAAAATCAGCAAATCTTAGCTAATTCCAACGTTTCGCAACATATATTGTCGCTTCTTCAGGGCTGAAAAATACAGAATATCGTGAATAAAAACGAAAAACGACAACACACACAGAAGAACACAAATCAACATGAGTATAATAAAATAGACAATTGCAGAGTCACGATCCGCACTAAGACACCCTACCAAAGCCAAATTATGCTTTCAAAAAATAGATGGTACAAGAAGAGACTTCTATTTTTTGAAAGCATAATTTAGCTTTGGTAGGTGTTCCTCAGTGCGGATCCTTACTCTGCAATTGTCTATTTTATTATATTCATGTTGATTTGTGTTCTTCTGTGTGTGTTGTTGTATTCGTTTTTATTCACGATATTCTGTATTTTTTGGCCCTGAAGAAGCGACAATATATGTTGCGAAACGTTGGCATTAGCTAGGAATTGCTGATTTTTTTTCACCTTCTTAATTCCCATTAATGTACACTTACATGATGTTAAGAGGAAGTGAGCTTTTAGGTTTTGGTTACATTCTATAGACACTTTTTCATGTAGAATTCAGTGGCGTAGTCAAAGATTTTTTTCAATCCGCACTTAAGTGATAACTTTTATTTTTTTAAATATAAACCCCGTGTTAATTATTTTTACATATTTCAGTCCCATATTTATTTCTGATCAGAATATATAACATACGTCGTGTCTCTGATTGTTCTTCCAATAAAAAAACTAAAAATCTAGTTCGGTCTAGTTGGCAGTTCATTTTCATTGATAATATGATATTGAACTTTATGCTCCTAAATTCTGTCAGGTTATTAAATGACACATGCTTTGCTCTTTAGTGAATTTCCTTAGGTTTAACACACAACCTTGTAGACTTCAAAGAATAAACCTCATTATTATTACTAATATAGAGAGACTTTTAAGATCACTTTCATTCCGGATATTTGAAAGGATGAAAAATTCTCCAATATGGAATTAATTACTTTCAGGAAATTTTAAAAACCTGGATTCAACTGAATAATATGTTCCGAAACCTCTACAACTAGTAGATAATCTAA
The DNA here is from genome assembly GCF_907165205.1 of Coccinella septempunctata. NCBI lineage: Eukaryota > Metazoa > Arthropoda > Insecta > Coleoptera > Coccinellidae > Coccinella > Coccinella septempunctata. The sequence goes on from NC_058196.1 coordinate 24,976,774, forward strand.
ATACCAGTACCACAGCCTTTTCAAACACCTTCACAAATAAGGCTGTGCCACTCCTAGTAGAGGTTAATTGGTAAATATGAAGTTATTTCCAAAATCTCTCATAAGTTGACACAACATAAGAGCATAAAGTTCATTATCATATTATCAATGAAATGACCTGTCAACTTGACCGAACTAGTTTTTGAGTTTTTTTATTGGAAGAAGAATTAGAGATACCACTCATAATATATATTCTATTCGTATTAAAAAAAATATAGGACTGAAATATATAAAAATAACATAGAGTGTATATTAAAAAAAAAGAATGTTACCACTGTAAAAAATCTTCGACTACGCCACTGCATTCTACATGAAAAAATGTCTATAGAATGTAACATATATTTTTCGATATCTGCATGATACTTCACGAAATAGAAGCACCTGTACGAAGAGCGAAAAAAAGCAGTTTTAACAATTTATGAAAATCGATGTCGAAAAACTTGCCATCAATTTTCCCTATCTCTTACGGTTACAGAGCTGCCACTCAATCCCATTGAATTTTGCCCACCCTGTACATTGTTTAGAATTTGAATAACAAACCTCTAGAGGTCTAGAAGCTCACTTGATCCATCTCCCCATTAAATTGCTACATAAAAAAGACTCGAGCAAACAATGACATCATTAATGAACACATACATGATGATACAGCAGCACAAAGTTCACAAGCAAAACTCGAAAAAATAGGGAAATTGCCATTGAAGAACTGACGCTTTCGGGTATGGAATACCCACTCGAAGAAGACTGGGTATCGCTTTTGAAAAATAAACGAACTGAAAACAAGTCTGAGAAGGCACCTAACATTTAAACAAACAAATTTTGACGCGATTGCTATATGCTTCTTCATCCATTAACACGCCACTCGAATCTTCGGTAGGCAAGAATCCTGTCCCGGTGTTAAATGAGTAAATATGAGTTTAAAATAAACATTAAACGTTTATTTACATAGCCGTATGAAGAGGACGACTCTGTTGGTTGTAAACAAGGAGTATGTTAGCTGTTAACGGCCTTAAACGAAACATAACTGAGATTATATAAGTGTAAGTTGGAGAGACAAGATTGCTGCAATCATAATGAGATGAAAAAAAAATAAGAGATCAGATTCTTGGTAGTGTCAACAAAAAAAATACGCTTTGTTCATAGAACTTCAATTGCTCAGTAACAAATTATTAGACAATTTTAAATTTTTATGTTACTTTACTTTGTCTATGCGAATGACAATGAATTGTGGACTGACCTACATATCTTTGTCTAAAATCAGAACATTAAATGAGGAATGACGCTACTTCCGTAATATCTCAATTTTGTCCAGGCAAACATATTAGTGTGTCGTTAAAAGGAATTATCTTCTAGGTGAGATGTTATCCAGAAAAATTGACGACGGTGTTCTAATTAGTTGGCCTGCGTGTAAAATGACAAAAACCTTTACGGCTTCTGTTCAGCGTAAAACATGGCAGGTGTAAAATTTTTATTGCTTTCGAATATCCGAAGAGAAATTAACTAACTGTTTCCTATTTACGGGTGGTTCAGGATCGTATCAGTATTTTTGTTGTGTAATGTACCTTTCGAAATTCCTACGTGTGAAATATGTAGGTATCTACTACGAATCAACAAGGATATTTCATCAAAATCAAAAGGCTTCTTCTATGATGTATTCGAATAATTGTACCAAATTTTAACCTTCAGCTTGTCCATAAAAGTTTTACATGAAGATATATGTTCACTCTTTTTTTAATGGTTCTATAAATCCTCCCCATTTCTCGTAGATTTGGTAACATTTACATTCTTAGAAAAAATTCAAAAGAATTCCCTCATATGATATTTCAATTTATTTTCTGTTCCAAATATCTCTTCTTATATAATAATTTCTCTGGCATCTTTATCGAATCAATAAAGGTAGGTAAAATATGGAAGTATTCTTTATACCAATTATGAGACTATAACCTCAAGTTCAGTTCAGATCCTTGGACAATTTAATACGGATGATATAACACGAAGAATTCCACTTGTTTTATTCTCTCACTTAAACATCGATACTTGACTCTTTTATGGCGTTTAAACTTGAAACCAATACACGTTTAAAAAGTTTGAGCGCGGGATCACCGACCAGCCTAGAATTTCCATGGATGTTCTTGCGGTTTTGCGTTTTGCTCATTCGGTTCTATAAGAAAGGAGAGAATTCTTGAGCAGGCAGCACGAGAGCCAGAAGTTTTTTGCTTGAAGGATTCAATTTAAGTAGGAAGCAAAAAAAAATTTCAGATAAAAGATATGGAAAGAAGAAATTTTTGATAATGCTGATAAACAGAAATATCTTTGAGTAGTGAAACGCCAATAAATTCCTTAGTATTTCTGATGCAGGTTATGCGTCTCTAGCTTGAAAGTATCACATTGTCCTAATCGAGAAAGAACAAGCTAGTGTACGTTGCTATCTTCAAATTTTCTGAGATCGTGACTCGACTTATTCGTTGTCTATTCTTGAGACACCGACATAAATGAGGTTCATTTATGAAACAGCTATAAATAAGTAACGAATACATCGTAAAACTGATGTTGAATTAAATAATAATGAGGGACTGACTAATGAAGTTAAAGCGCCTATAATTTGCGATAAAACAAATTAGTTTTGCTCGTAAACTTGCTGCGAAAGTTACGACGACGTAGTGAAAGAAATGAGAAGGATAAGGTAACGAAGTTTATTCAATCATTAAATCTTATTGAAGTGATAAACTTTTCCAATTGAGAAATCGTTATTGAATTATTGAAGACCGGATGAATTATTCCATACCGATTGTACGACTTCATGAAGATTCAACCGCCTATTGATGGCTGGGCATACAATATAATGGTTAATATGATATCTATTCATCATGATTTCTCCTGCAAGAATTTATAGAACAGATAACGAAAGAACTCACCACTGAAAACTGAAAACCTTGGGTTTTTCTCACCTGAAACAAAGATTATTATTATTAGTCGTATTGTTAGTCTCCTTTTATTGAATGAGAACCAATAGGGAATACTCCTTCTGACGAAAATGATGCATTTTTTATGAAATGTCTTCGAAACGTCACATTTTGAAATAACCATTCCAACTGTTTCCCAAAAAAATTATTTTAAGTACTTAAAAATGAAAAATAAAATGGGTATTTAAAATTTAAAGCGTTTCGTTTCTATTGCACAAGTTGGCAACATCGACTGAAATATTCGTTGATAATAAAGGACAACAAATGCACTATCTTGATGAGATAGACAAAGATAGCTGTTTATGAAGTCTGCGACGAACGAGGAAGGTCATAAAATTTTATGGGATTTTTATGGCCGGTTGCTGTTGAGGCTCGCCAGTGAGTACGCGCCTTATGATGGCTGTGAATCAACAGCTCTTATTTTATAAAAAAGCCATTGTTCTTTTCATTTTCTAGTAGGCGCTGTTGCCAAATCGTGAACTAGAAACGAAGCGATTTAATTTTGAAACCTCATATTTGAAGAATGATTTGAACTTGCATAAGCTGTGATAACCCAAATTGAGGAGAATTCCCCATTGTTTACATTCAGTTCTTTACTGAAGAGAATGTCAACTGGTATTTTCTGGAACTATATGCAATTAGGTGACATACTTTTTTTATATGATAAGACATCCACAGAATTGAATTTACATTTTTTGCCAACTTTCAGAGAGTCATTTTCAGTAGTTTCCAAAATGAAAATATAGATAAGGACCGGAAGTTTGTATAAGGTTTAAAAAGTATTAAAAATTAAATAAGGGATATTAATAGCTACCCTGCTGATCAATCACCAACTTCGTAACATTTGGAAGATAATGAAAACCAAAACAAACCGTCGTGGAGAAAAAAATTGAAACAATACAAAATGATTGACGTCAATCATGAAGTCATATACATAAACTCTACAAATCACTTCATCAAAGATAAATATCATCCCACCAGACACGACCAAATTGAACCTCTTCCTGGCAGGTAAAACAATAAGCATTCCGCAGTCGTCTATTTTTTTTTGTAACAGTGAATTATTATTTCATTACGGGGCCTCTTTATTCAGAATTGATTGCTTCTATCTCGGTCATTAATCAGAACTCCGCATATAAGCAAGAACACGTCTGTTAAAAAGGATCTATTGTGAGCCGATGGTACTCGGTACAAATAGCTTTGCTCGACATTGACATTGAGAAATCTCGAGAAAGAGGAAATGTTATCTATTCACAGAGTGGGCGTGGGGATTATTAGAATGAAGCACTCAGGGCCGGCCTGATTGATACGCGAATTGAAGTCAGATACGGAATAGGTACTTGATGTAGTCGCAAAAAATTTCTTAATTATTCTACAAATATAAATGTTGCATTTTACTCAAATGATTTTTTCACTTCACTTCTCCACTGCTCGTAGAAGTACATATGAACCTGGAGGGCTTTCGCATAGCCAGCCATCCTGTACAATTCAGACAGATTTCAAAAAGGAAATGGTTGTATACTGATAGAGAGAAACATTTATTTTCGGTGGCTATTTTAGATTTAGCAACGTGACTTGAAGCACGGATGATCTATCGACGTTCATAAGTTAAATCTTGCATCAAAATACATACACTGCTCATACATCGATTATGTTGACTATTACGTAGGTCCAATATAAATACATTGAAGATTTCAGGGAAAGACTATTATAACTTATTTTTCTCTACGGTTTCGAATATGTACCAATTTTATCCTTTGCTCACGAATGTGGCTGCCTGTACTTCTCAAAAGTTGTGAAACAAAAATAAATGAATATCAGATAAAAACAGCTACAGGAGCAGGTGCAGGAAGTCCGGAAGTCTAAATATAATAAATACCAAAAATGGAAAAATGTTTTGAGTAGGTGAAGTTATGAATCGCATCTGCAAAATATAGATCAAAAATGGCCATATGAGTATGCCTGTCCTGTGTCCAGTAGATGATCTCGAAATAATTTCCCAATTTTATTTACCAAATGACTTATACAGGGTGTTTCCTAATTGAATGTCAATATTTATGAGGATGATTTTTGGACCAATTTTAAGAAAAAAACTTCATATGAACATATGTCCTAAACGTCTTACATTTTGAGATACAGGGTGGTATTATTTAGACAGTCATTGGCACGCCACTGACTGTATTCAACTATGAGCAGATCTCTTAATTTTTTTTAGTCCGACACACGGGTTTCATTTGAAAAAATTAAACCTACGTATGTCTCTACATGGTGATATTGTCATATGTATGTATTAAGGATATAACGTTATGATCATGCAGAGAAACGGTTTTTATTTTTTTAAGCGGAAACCGTGAATCGGATTGAAAAAGTCAAGTGATCAATTTTTGTAAGAAATGATTGGAAATTTCAAAAATAATTTTTATTTCAGGAAAAGTCTGTAGCGTACCATCAATGTCGGCCAAAATAGGTAGGTCAAATTACGTACGAACGCCACTGGTGGAAATTAAGAAAAAAGTGATACATAAAAAAATGCCTCTAGATTCATAGTGTACATGTATGACAAGTTTCATTAAAATATTCGAGGTGCTATTGTAGATATTGATAATAAATAATTTATTTTGGAAAACTTTACTACCCTGTATCTCAAAAGGTAAGACGTTTAGGACATATTTTCATATAAAGTTTTTTTCTTAAAATGGGCCCAAAACTCACCCCCATAAGTAATATAAGACAATCTGAAACATTGTGGCGCTCAGACCAAAGATTCACGTGGTGCTGCACGTTGCCCTGCATGGTCCATCGCAGTCCCTTTGGAGCGTTTGTGGAAGAGAAACTCAATCTAGAAACCGCGTTGAAAATCGTCCGGAACCCATCCTGAAGTGCACGACTGGCTGCGTGACCTTCCAACTTGGCGAAAAAACTAGAAACACTCCATCCAGTTCGGACTTATTGCTCGCCATACGTTTCAAGCTCTTCACAGACGCTTTATTATATTGGCCGCTGTACAAACAGCGATCCCGACCGTCGATTTATGGGCGATTTGAATAGGAAATGTTTGGTTTTGCCGGAGATACCACGATGGTGATTGAGCACACTTCGTCCGTGAATGCGGTGAATCGAGAATTGATGCGTATAATCTACGTCGTTTTATGGGCGATATGTTTTTTTTTCGTTGCCGAGGTTTTGCTGATCCTATTCGAAGCGATTGGATGGAGGAGATTTGCATATCCTGGAGGGAAGTAAGATGTTTTGTTAGGAACAGAATCAATCCCATTTGATGAGATTCCATTCAAGCCATGTTTAAGTTGGATATGAAGTTGAAAAGACAGATAGATACCTTGTAGAACGCCTAAAAATTAATCTATTATTACTATTATAAAAATAACAAGAGTTGAGGTACAAAACCCATAAATTCAAAATGGAAAATACAATGAAAGTACGCATTCACTATCGATGAAGAAATGAGATAAATCAAAGAGTGTGTATGGAAAGAGGAGAAAAAAACACACAAGAACAGTAACAGTGTAGAAGAATTGATACATGGCATTGTGAAATCGTTCGTGATAAATGTGCTACGAGGATATATTCAAAAATTCTTATTCTATAGAACCAAACAAAATTTCCATGTCAAAATATTTTATTACTCAACATCTTCTTCTCTTAATTGGATACATTCAGTACAGCAAACCTGCAATGTCTCTAGACCTTTCAAAAAAGATGTTTCTTCTTGTTCTGCAAACCAGACCTCCACAGCTTTCATTACCTTCTCGATGGAAGAAAATTTACGACCTTTCAAACTTTTTTTCAAATGGGGAAAAGATGAGTCGAATGGGGCCAAATCTGGTGAATAAGGGGGGTGTTCTAGTAATTCAAACACTAAATCACGAATTTTTTTCATGGCAACATAGGATTTGTGTGCAGGAGCGTTGTCCTACAAAAACAAAACACCTTCGGAGAGCTTTCCGCGTCTTTTCTCTTTAATTTTTTCCCGTAAAGTGGTCAGTAATGTCGAATAATAATCTCCGGTTATTTTTCTACCATAATCCAAAAAATCAATCATGATTACTCCATGGCAATCCTAAATAACTGAAGCAAGAACTTTTCCAGCAGATTTTTGGACACGAAACTTCTTAGGTCTTGGAGAACCAGAGTGTCGCCATTCCATAGATTGTTGCTTTGTTTCTGGATCGTAGAAATGTACCTAAGTCTTATCCATAGCAATAATTCGGTTTATGAAGTCTACATCGTTTTCAAATCTAGCACAGATCCAACGCGATGCTTCTACCCTTGCACGCTTTTGGTCAACATTCAAACATTTGGGGATCCATTTTGCAGCAATTTTTCTCATGTCCAAATTGACGTGAACTATACGATGAACGCGTTCGTATGAAATATTCAGTGCTTCAGATATCCGTCTTAGCCCAATTCGACGGTCTGATAAAATCATGTCATGAACTGCATCGATATTTTCGGGGACTGACACAGAAACTGGCCTTCCCGATCGGTCATCATCTTCAATGGAAAATTTACCTCTTTTGAAACTTGCAGTGCATCCATACATATAAATACATCCTCGTATTATCGCTACCTCAATTTTTACTCCATTTTCACGCCGAGTAAGACTGTACGGACATAAAACGGATAGTTACAACTTCAAAATAATCTTTGCGAATAATTCAGACCAACTCTAATAGCGAGTTTTTGAATTTTCCTCAGTTTCTCTCAAACAAGTGTCTTTTTCCGTTTTCTCGTCAAAAACGGGTTATTTATATGATATCTGGCTTCTCTAGATTTCAAGTTTTCCCTCTGGCACCACACAGGATTTAGGATAATATGAGGATCTATTTTGCGACCATTATTTTCAACTGCTTCATTCTGGAAGGTGGAAAATTTTAATAGGGAATTCTTGGAGATACAGGTCATTTTGAGCAGTTCTACGTTCTGCTAAAAAATATTAACCTTGTGAAACGCCCTCTAGATAAATTTTTATGATTCTGTATTGCTTAATGAAATACAACGAATAACACTGAACAAAAAGATCCTTATTTCCCCAATTACTGCCTGCTACTATCTATTCTTACTCAGATCCAAATACTTCTTGGATCTTGCAGTTTTAAAATTCCAGAGGAACGATTGATCCATTCCTGGAAGATTCATCCACAGTATTTTTTTCTCTTCTGGTTTCTTATTTCCCATAAATTCCTTCTTAAAGTTGGATTTGCCATACCACAGAAAGGCTCTGGATCAGTAAGTGGCCTCTGATTCCAGAGTGACCAGGAACACAGTATAAAGAGACCTTGTTGTTCTTGGCTTTTTCATTGAATTTCCTTTGACACTTCCGTATCAGCTTTGAGTCGATGACATAGGAGTTCAGTGCTTTGATGGTGACTTGGCTATCAGAATGTCACATCCCTGGTAGTTTCTTTCGATGTTTGTCTACGCATCTTTCGATTGCAAATATTTCTGTGTACACTTGGTGCTTGCCTTCCATTGCAAGCCCCTATCGTGGTTTTTGAACCATCTGTAAACCATTCAATGGTATTAACCTTGAAATTTCGGGTAGTGTATTCATTTTCCCATTCTTCCCTTCCACATAGCATCGTGTTAAAGTTCCTCTCAATGCTTACATACTTACTCAATTACTTACAACTTACAATGCTAGCTGAGTCCAAGATGTATCAAGAGAGGACAGCTTCATTATCACCAAACAACAGCAACTCCCTCCATATATCGCATAATAAAACTCATAGATGGATATTTCTTCGGCGAAGACGTGCAGATAACACCTTGGATGCGACCAATAAAACTGCAACGCCACGTCTTTTATTCCCAACAAGCAGCCATTGTCTTCCCACGATATCAGACCATAGTGCAGGCACTCCGTCGTCTATAATATGCGGTGAAACTGGTATTGCTCCCATATAAATTCTAAAATGCCGATTTACTCTCGCACGGCTGCACTAGGTGCTGTACGCGCGTAAACGTAAATAACGTAAAAGGCCAAGTTCAAAATACGTAAGGATATATGAAAAACGCGTAATAATTGTCTGGAGGCCAGGCACGACGACGATGAGGCCTCCCCGTATAAGGAGGAGACCATGTAGAAATTGAATTAACCGAGTGCCGGTGGGTGTTGAGACGGTCACGACTCATTTCACGAAGCGAAGATCTGGTTGACTGGTGGCGGATGGAGGTACTTGGTCGATTCGGATCGTTGTCTGCCTAATCAGGCTCATCGGCTTTGATATAATAGGGACATTTTAACATGCCCTCTTCAGGGCATGCAGATAGGAAGCGGAAAGTAGTATTCTTCAGTCCACAAACGTGTAAAGATGAAGAGTCTTTGATGGGAGTCTTTTCCACAATTTGCCAGACGAAGGATTCACGTGTGAGGAGTTCTTGGCATTTTTTTTAACATGATTCAAATTCTTCACAAATTATTTGGATATCCCCAATGTCTTGCCAAGCGTTGAAATAAGGAAATATCGAGGAAAATATGAAAATCTTTCAAGCCATTATGTGAGCTGGTAGTGAACAAAATACGCAGGATGAGTCTTTGACTGTAGATTCTTGAGGTCAAAAGAACCATACTATAAGAAAAGACTAAACTTTCATCTATGTATGTCCTTAAAGTGAGTAATTCCTTTTTTATAGCAGAACATCTTTCAAGCTGACTCATCAGTCGCAATTGTATTCAGAGAGCTCAAATGTTCTCATCTGAAAGAACCTCGTTATGCCATCCTTCGTAACATTAGCGATCTTTTAACTAACCTAATCTTTAACCGAGTTTCTTCTGAACATAAGTAATACCTACCACACTTCCTTCCAATCAAAGTGTGATGAGTACACCTCTTTCAACCAGCCAGCTAGCCAGTTGACTCCTCTACTTCGTTCCATAATTAACAAGCACTATTTCTTCATTATCCACCGTGTACCAAAGTGACTTTCATATTTAGTACTCCGTCCTGCCATCTATATTGTGTTATAATTACCGAGACAGCCTTTTTCTCGCATTCGTACGCAAGACCGTAAAGATTGAAATGTCAGATGTTCCCGAGGAATCTACCCGTATGGTATCACGCAATCTGTACACCTCCAGCGTCGGTTCTGTATGAGTAACGATACCTTAAACAAAGCGCTGCAGGCGCTGCGTCTCCAGGGATGTCAATGATTCATCGGTAGATAGGAAACACCGATACTTGAAGTAAGAGGTTCACACATCCCCTGACAGACGTCCGGTGGGGTTAAAACACAGACATGACGTGGTTGGTTGTCCGCTACTTTTCGTCTCCCCAGGGGCTTGCACACCACCACTATTTCCGGAGTCGTGATAACTCGGATAGGACGGGGTTGGTACTTCTTCCGGGGCTTTTGCGCCGCCAGTCAAACTACATCCGATAGGATGAGTACTCGGAAAGGACGGTTTTGGCTTAATGTGAGGTTCAAATCTGTATTGTCTCCCATAAGTTGAAAATGGTAGAAAAAGTGGTTATCTCCCAATTCGTGACGTTTTCACACGGTGCTACATCGTAATTAGAAATAAAGAAAAGGTTCCTACAATTTCGGAATCTTGCATGGGAATCGAAATAATCCCGGAAATGAAATGAAGATGGATTTAACACAAAAACCAAACTTCATCATATAGAATCGACAGATCTGTTATTATAGAAAATAAATTTCACTCATTACAATTACGATACAATATAAAAAAATGAGAATATCTAACTACAAACTGAAGATATCGACAAAGCAGAATGAACCAGCCTGTATATCGTAACCGAGCGCTGTCAATTAGACTTATTTATGCGATAGGTTTCAGAAACGAGCATAGTAATAACCTCCTGCTTTCACGTCAAATTTTATTCCCCGTTGTCTTGGGTTGGGAAAGCTTTATTTCGTAAAACGCGGTACCTGGTGACATTTCCTCTATCTCTCGCTAATCTTGTCTGCGCTGTCGGATTGCGATATTCAGATTGGCTTGGATGTCACGACTTTCCGATGTGGGTGATTAACTTCGACGAGGAGGCACAAATCTAACTTTATAGCATATTTTGTGCAATGCAAATGTCGAATATAATAATTTAAATGAGTCGGGGAACAAGATGATTGAATAAAGCGGCTGTAAAATAAGACTTTCAACTCATAAGAGAAAAATAAACTTCGAAATAGAGGTGAAGCAAAGATTGGGATCCTATTTGGGTAAAGTTTTCAGTTCAGTAGTTTGTAGAAGCATGACCCAGAAGCCATGATGCTTCTTATGCAGACGGGCGCGCCACCTATCGTCGGATAGGCGATCGTACTACCTAGAACACCCTTGCTGTCTCTAGATTCCTGTCAAATACTAGTACATTGAGGATCACGATGGAAATGAAAATCAACAGAAAATAAAGGCAGAAAATGATTTCATCAATGATACCTTTCGAAGATAAGGCTTCATTACACAAATACAACTCAACATCTATAATTCAAACTATTATCAAGTCGAAAAGCATCTCAATTGAGTCGAACAATAACAAACCTATTCGACGCTCAAATTAAGGCTGCAGATTAAACTTCCAATTATTACATGTTAATCACATGACTGTGGAATCCTAATGGCAGGTAGTACGTCAGAGCCACCTTGGATATCTTCGCCGAGGCGCACGCACACTCTGAATATACGACGACGTAAATTATTCATCGGCTTTATTATGGTCGTCAAATACGCCCTAAGCTCGCCCATTTTGCAGGCTGGTTATGAGGCTCGATAGGTAGGCCATAATGTGATCTAGAGCCTGTGCATAGATTAATTTGTCTAATATAATTAATTCGGCGGTTTACTTGGAGTTTCAGCCGTAACGACAAAGTTCCGTGGGGTTCTGTATGATGATTTGAACGTCGTGGGAGGATGGTAATTTGATTAATTGCTGTTTGTTACATTGTGAGGGAAGATTACTGTGCTATCATGTTGAAAGATGGGGAGTTCTGTTGTTTTTTGAGGAAAAGGTTGATAGCGAGTTTGGTTCACTCTGTGAACTCTCTGACTTGACCCATGCTATGGTCAGGAGACATAATCAGTGGTCCAAGTTTCCAGCACTAAGTTTAGATAATAGTTCGCTTCAAAAAAAGAAAATTGAATAATAGGAATAAATATAAAAAAATCTACAAAGGTTCAAAAAAATTAAAAACATCAAGGAAATGAGGGAGAGTAACTCCCCATACATACAACGATTAACGAAATGTATGACAAATAAGGTTATTATTTATAATATAAAAACAATATCCTTTATGTTGAATGGAATGTTTTTAGTGGAAAATATTTCCATTGAATGACAGTTGATAACAGTTTTAGTTGTTCGCAAATCACAAGTTGCTTCAAACTATGGACTCGTGAAATATTTACATCACCATCCAAAACGTTGATTGAAAATATGGGGGATCATTAAGCCCGGTTTTCAATTGTCATTTTTCATCGCCAAAATAAAATCCTAAAATCCCATTCGCACGGCTCCAATCAAACATGAAAGCGCGAAAATATTACGCTGAATTTTTAATATAAACCGATTCAGTCCGCCATCGTTTCCATTTCGAGGAAAAATCCATCGATAAAATGATATATGGACAACAATCGGCACGGGGAACAATGAAAACGGGAAAATGCAACAAATTACTTCCGTTTCCATGGGAGCTTTTGTTGGATCCATTCATGGATACGGCCGTTTTCAATCATGAAATTGTTTCCGAGGCATTGAAAACTGAAACCGACATGAAAATAACATTTTTTATGTTATCGTTTCCTATATTTGAATAAAACAAATAACGTGTGTTTCGACTGATATCCCCCTGCGGCTTCAAATATCCGAATGGGTTCGGAAAATTAATCCGGGAAATTATTTTCACGGAGAAAATACGCGGTTGAATTGGCTTATGGATAAAATGAACTCATAGTTGTTCATACGATTGTGAATTTATCAGCGGTATACAAATGAAATTCTGTATTTTTCTATAGAAATTGAGAAAGAATTCATTATTATTTTATTATTATTATTTCAGAATGATGAGAGTAAGTGGGAGCGCCCACCAAAGTAGCGTAGCACAGACCTGGCACATACATGACAAAGGCGATTCATAAATTTCAGATATCGTATATCTGAGTGAAATTTCAATTATTATTTTGCATCGCCTCTGTCATGTATGTGCCATGTCAGTGTTACGCTACGTGGAGGATGCAAATGCATCTCCGTGGAAAAGGGTTATAGTTCCTGATGTCTATAATCTTCAGTTTACACCAAACAAGTTTCTTATCTGAAGGCCCCACTTGGTTCACCACTGGCTCTCTGCTGTCCACATGGAATAATCAATCAATGTTGTTGGCTAGACCAAGACCAAGGAGTTCTTGAAAGAATTTAACGATTGTGATGACACCAAACAGGGCCAGCATACTCGAATAGGACGCACGTAGGTCTTATAAGGTCCTGCTTGTGGCTGTATCTCAACCAGATAAATTTTGAAACAGTCGACAGGTAAATTGTCTAGCCCTAGATAAAGCAATCAAGATCTGGGTGGACCATCTCAAGTTATCAGTGACGGTAATACCAAGGTAGGAAATCTTAAAGTTCCATCTGCCGAAACGAAGAACACAACACTTCCAAATATTGAGGGATAATAACCCCTCCTCACAGTACTTAAAGAGCTCATTGAGGTTCTCTTGAAGTTACCCTTTATTGACTGATTTCATCCACGAAAAAGAAAAATACGAAGGAGGTTAAAAGTAAACAGTAAAGATAAAAAAGAATCCAATACCGAACCTCCAAGTGGAAAAGAAGAGATGATTGTATCCAAGAGAGCAGTGGACCTCTCACCCCAAAGAACATAAAGTTGCCAAATCATATCCAAAGAAGGCCTCGGCAGAGTAAAGGTATGGTTTCGTTAGTGCGTTGGATGCATGCAGTTGCTGTAGAATTTGACTACTCATAAGCATAAGCAACTATCAAGCTGCAATCACATTCTGCAGCACTGCAACACTGCAGCAGTGCTGCATTGCTACATAATGTGACTGCTTCTTGGTAGTTGCTTATGAGTAGTCAAATTCTACAGCAACTGCATGCACCCAACGCACTAGAGAAACCATACCTTTACTCAAGCATTCGATTATTCGAGTAATCAACGAGTCAAGCCAATCTATAATTACAGGCATTTGGGTAAAATGACGACACTTTCGTTCTTATGTGCAAGTGCGTTTGTTTCAATTCATTTCCAGAACTATCACTCATCCATATGTTGAACGTGTCCAACACTTGACTCTCATATAAACAATCATCATAACGTGAAATATGTTTGTTGCGGAATTATCGAGTGAGCAACATCGGAATTTTAACGGTTTTAACATTTTCAATCACCTATTTCAACCTCCTGTTTCTCCGGCGAATTGAAATTGTCTTACATTCACTTCGACAGCGAGCGAAATATCAGAAATTTCGAAATCAACAACCGTTTTATAAAAATGGTAAATCACCATCATTTCGTGATACTGTGTATAATTCCAACGATCTGTAGAGAAATATTTCATTCCTCCAGCAGTCGTATGACATTGAATTTAATTGCACGCCATTGTTAATTGCTGATATTAACACCAACACTTCTGTAACCATCGCACTGGGAAACCGACATTTTTCAACTAGAGTCGGAGATAATTACGTTGTGTACACGTGATATTATTCAATTTAAATGTCAACAATGGCATAGGAATGCCTAGCGGAGACATTTGGAGGCGAAAAACAATGAGATGTAATTATATATCCTCACACACCTTGTTGGTCTGCAGAGAAGTTGTACTACCTTAATCGTTGTTTTTGTTTACGATGCGGATATGAGCATAATGAAGTTTAACGGTGTTTGTCGCTTTTTCGTCACTTAGTTTCCATTCATTTGTCATTACGTTGGAAAAATATCGTGAACACAAAGGTCATTTAGATCTTCAGATGTACTGTAGTGATAATTACACACCTAATGGACACATCTGACAACTCAAGAAAGATCCGAGGAAAGATTTGAGCGTCCACATTCAGTAAACCATTATAGTCGCAGAGTCAGGAACGCATGCGTTGGCTTCTTGTATACACGAACAATTTAGCGAATGTACGCATGCCTGATTCGCTACTTTAAGTCTACTCTATATATTGGGAAATGCAGCTATAAGAAAGGGTTTCAAATGGAGGAAAAATCAGTACAAAAGCAATAGGTTTAACAGAAATGTCCTGCGAAATACTGACTCCAACAAAACGTAAGGAGTTCCTATGCTCTAGTGCCTTTTCATGCTATTGGCAACAAACTAGTGTTAAATTTCATGAATAAACAGCACATCTTCGATTGATTGAATCAGAAAGACTGTTGGTGTTAGGGTCGAACACTGGGACACATAAGTATTCGTTCTGTTTGTATCAGAATAGTGTCCATCGACAGCTGTGAGTTTCGTCGAGAAATGAAGTTTGAGAACAGTTTATCGAGGAGAACACCATGTTAAATCTGGTCGAAGGCATTGGCGTCATGTAGGGGCAGAAAATAAGCATGTATTGCGCTATTCACTGATATATAACATATGTGGGTACAGTGTTGAACGGTGGCCCTAAAACAATCGGAATTTAATGTAGGTACTATGTACCATCTTGCTTTGGGACACAAATGGTAAGGATGCTCAGTTCCTGAGTCATTTTCAATGTTGGAAAGAACGAAAGAAGACCATCCTCCACCCTCCTATCAGATTGAACAAGAGTTGAGTGACTTCTTTACCGAGGAAAAACGTCTGCAAACTGAACCTCATTGTAATTCCGAATCGTCTTCGTGCTTTTCAATTTTCCAGACGAGTCAGAAAGGATTATCTTGTTATTAAGTAAAGAACAAACTCTTAAGGCGGGGGTTCATCCCCGGGCGATGCTGGCATTGCAACTCCTCAAACCCGGATGCGATTTAGTTAATGGGTCTTAAGAACGGTGCCGTGGAAGATGAGACTTGGAGATATTGCAGCTCTTCGTTCCTTATTTATCTTTCGTAACGTCGTTACCAGTTCGGAGTGGATTATTGAAAATGGGGCGATGCTGGAATTGGGTAAATAAGTGCAGGTATTCTTTCCGAGGCTAATGGATTTTTCCATGTTGGCGTGGAGGGAAATATTTCATCTGGTAGTAAAGAGCGAGGGGTTGCGAATAATGATTATACAAGGATATTGAGAAATTCTGAGCTTACTATAGAACCAAGCCAAACTTGGTTCCAATGTCAAAAAATTTTATTACTCAACATCTTCTTCTCTTAATTGGATACATTCAGCAAACCTGCAATGTCTCTAGACCTTTCAAAAAAAAATGTTTCTTCTTGTTCTGCAAACCAGACCTCCACAGCTTTCATTACCTCCTTGTTGGTAGAAAATTTACGACCTTTTAAACTTTTTTCAAATGGGGAAAAGATGAGTCGAATGGGGCCAAATCTGGTGAATAAGGGGGGTGTTCTAGTAATTCAAACACTAAATCACGAATTTTTTTCATGGCAACATAGGGTTTGTGTGCAGGAGCGTTGTCCTACAAAAACAAAACACCTTCGGAGAGCTTTCCGCGTCTTTTCTCTTTAATTTTTTCTGGTAAAGTGGTCATTAATGTCGAACAGCAATCTCCGGTTATTGTTCTACCGTTATCCAAAAAATCAATCATGATTACTCCTTGGCTTGCCCAAAAAACTGAAGCATGAACTTTTCTAGCAGATTTTTGGACACGAAACGTCTTAGGTCTTGGAGAACCAGAGTGTCGCCATTCCATCGATTGATGCTTTGTTTCTGGATCGTAGGAATGTACCCAAGTCTCATCCATAGTAACAATTCGGTTTAAGAAGTCTACATGGTTTTCAAATGGAGCACAGATGGAACGCGATGCTTTTACCCTTGCACGCTCTTGGTCAACTTTCAAACATTTGGAGATCCATTTCGCAGCAATTTTTCCAAATTGACATGAACTATATGATGAACGCGTTCGTATGAAATATTCAGTGCTTCAGATATCCGTTTTAGACCAATTTGACGGTCTAATAAAATCATGTCATGAACGGCATCGATATTTTCGGGGACTGACACAGAAACTAGCCTTTCCGATTGATCATCATCTTCAATGGAAAATTTACCTCTTTTGAAGCTTGCAGTCCAATTTTTCACAGTCGCATACGAAGGACATTGATCACCAAGGGTATTGAGCATATCTTCGTAAATCTGCTTACCTCTTAACCCTTTCAAATACGGGTACTTCGATAGCTCGAAACTCCAATTTTTCGATTTTCACAATTTCGGTGGATCTTCTTTCTTTCAATTTATCGTGTAACTCTGGTTTACTTTTTTGACCTTGAACTACACACTGACACTTCTAATGAGTTATTGTTCGTTGCTATGTTAACGCAATATTTTTTTATGCATGGAGCTGGTCTAAGCTAACTAGATATCAATATATCTCGCACTTCGAAAAGGAAATACGTAAAAATCTGGACTTGGTGGAAAATTACGAAAAAAAAGGACCCACAATCAATCGAAAACGAGTTTGAGGAACCAAAAGACAACATCCCATAACCTAAGATATGGAGTTCTTCTACAATATTGAAACATATCATCTTGACCCAGAAATGAGTCGAAATCGAAGGTCTTAGCAATATAGATTTTTTATGCAAATTAACCGATTTCCTGATCTACTGAAAATCCAAATCTCCTCTCTTGATAATATTGGGAACATGATGTCTCTGATGCCGCACAACAACAAGAATAACAAAAAAGAAAAATTGAGATCAAAGCTCGGAATGCCCAATAAACAAGGTTTACATCTAGTCGTCCGTATTCGAACGAAACAGCCAATCTTTTGTTTTTTCAACGACCCACCGAACCCTATAGTTCTTTTTTCCCCCTTTTTCAATATCACATGTGACCGTGCATATTTGTTGTTTTCAGATCACGAATCCCTCTACCCTATCGGCGACAATCCATTTTCCTTCTACGCTTGTTTTGTTTGGACGTGCCTCGAGTGGCGTTCGATCATTGGACAAACAGCTCTCGAAACACCGAATTTCATGAATAATTGATGGTCGGATTATCGACACGTGATATCGGCCTGGAGTGAATTCCAGAATTTTCAACCCTTCGACAGAATATATCAAAACAAACCTCCATTCTCTTGAATACCCTCATCTAAGCCGCTTCAACTACCGTTTTACGAGGATGTATTGATATCTTGTTAGTCTAGACCAGTTCCACGCATAAAAAAAAATATTGCGTTACCATAGCAGCGAACAATAACTCATTAGAAGTGTCAGTGTGAAGTTAGAGGTCAAAAAAGTAAACCAGAGTTACGCAATAAATTGAAAGAAAGAAGATGTCCATCGAAATTGTGAAAATCAAAATATTGGAGTATCGAGCCATCATCAAGCACCTGTATTTAAAAGGGTTAAGCAGACTTACGAAGATATGTTTAATACCCTTGGTGATCAATGTCCTTCGTATGCGACCGTGAAAAATTGGACTGCAAGCTTTCAAGCGGGAAGGCCAGTTTCTGTGTCAGTCTCCGAAAATATCGATGCAGTTCATGTCATGATTTTATCAGACCGTCGAATTGGGCTAAAACGGATATCTGAAGCACTGAATATTTCATAAGAACGCGTTCATCATATAGTTCACGTCAATTTGGACATGAGAAAAATTGCTGCAAAATGGATCCCCAAATGTTTGAATGTTGACCAAAAGCGTGCAAGTGTAGAAGCATCGCGTTCGATCTGTGCTCGATTTGAAAGCGATGTAGACTTCTTAAACCGAATTGTTAGTATGGATGAGACTTGGGTTCATTTCTACGATCCAGAAACAAAGCAACAATCGATGGAACGGCGACACTCTGGTTCTCCAAGACCTAAGAAGTTTCGTGTCTAAAAATCTGCTGGAAAAATTCTCGCTTCAGTTTTTTGGGGATTGCCATGGAATAATCATGATTGATTTTTCGGAAAAGGGTACAACAATACCCGGAGATTACTATTCGACATTACTGACCACTCCACGGGAAAAAATTAAAGAGAAAAGACGCGGAAAGCTATTCAAAGGTGTTTTGTTTTTGCAGGACAACGCCCCTGCAGACAAATCTTATGTTGTCATGCAAAAAATTTGTGATTTAGGGTATGAATTACTAGAACACCCCCCTTATTCACCAGATTTGGCTCCATTCGACCATCATCTTTTTCCTCAAGTTTAAAAGGTCGTAAATTTTCTTCCAACGAGGAGGTGAAAAAAGTTTTGGAGGTCTGGTTTGTAGAGCATGAAGAAACATTTTTTTTGAAAGGTCTAGAGGCGTTGCAGGTTCGCTGTAATAAATGTATTCAATTAAGAGGAGAATATGTTGACTAATGAAATATTTCGACATTGAAATTTTGTTTGGTTCTATAGTAGGCTAACAATTTTTCAATATATCCTCGTATTACACCGACTTCCAATCGTGGAAAGGGGAATACAATCGAGAATTTTTCACTTTCACCTTGGGATGTTGGATGCCTCTTCCTATGCTCTCTCGAGATGCTGGGTCGTTAACCCATTCGGGAGAAGTGCATAAGAGGCGAGATGGCGATCTCAATGGTCGGATTGGACTTGGACGCTGCTCTCGTAATACGTCCCGAAAAGTTACATAACAAAACCAGTTTTCTGGTCATCCGAAAGAGATAATATATGAGCTGTTCCGAAGATCGTCGGGCCAGGTTATTGAATATTCGAAATTAATTGATTTCATCGGGTCATTCGAATGTTAGCCCTTCAACAATTCAGTTTTCGATGAAATTCGGTGGAAATCGAGAATGTTTGAAAATTTTAGCGAGTGTTCCCTGATCTTTTCTTGAATCTTTTCTAGCAGAAATCGTTTCGTATGAATTACAACAAAAATTTCACTGAACAATAAGAAGAAGTACAGTGAATTTTATTTGTTTTTGGAACCTCTTCCACAAGAAATTCAGTTTTCAATTAATCATAACCAAACTATACAGTAAAATGGAAATTAAAGACAATATTACATTCCTGCATGAGTTCTTGATTATTTACACTGAAGAGTGTCTACTCTAATGAGTGTATCGCTCGATTACACTGAAGAAAATTTAAAATTTCCTTAGGGATTTTTTCCACGAGAACTGTTTCATTTAAAATTCCAATTCAATATAAATCCAATAATTGAAACTCAACAGGGCCCTTTCAACTCATATAAGCCATGCCAAATCTTGAAGACGTTCCAATAACGTCCACATCTGCCATAAAAAATAATTAAATCTCTCCCCATTTACTTGAATCACACTCTGAACCGTGACTGAACGCTGAGTATGAATCGCAAATTTTCCTCCCTCGTGGGGGAACTTTTTCCCTTTGAAATCGCCCATAACAGCATTCAGAGTATTGGGGGGAACACAGAAATTAGAAGTGGATAACAGCGTACAATTGAAACTCAGCGTTCTTGTTAATGGGTAAAGCTGGGGCATTAACGGGAATTCCGTATAAAATGCCGTCATTTGTATTTGCAGGGTGATTCAGAGGAGTACTTTTTCGAGCATTACTTTTCACAGATAAGGGACAAACTGTGTCTGGCAGTTGATGCTTTATAATAAATGGGAATGGTGTGAATAGTGCTGAAGAATTAAGGCACTATTTTGAAAGTGCTTGTGAAATTGTTGGTGGTCAGAGTGCTATTATTACTACCTTATTTTTTTACCCCATTTTATGCAGACATAAAACTATTTTGGTGAATAATTTGAAACAATTTGTACTCTGATCTCCAGCGTACGTTGAACTTATAGAAATGTACCATTTCATGAAGAACCATTGTATAGCAATTATACATACTCTGGTTAATAGCTTGGCTTCTGATATCACTTAAGAATAGTTGCGTTAGATTTATCTTCTGCAATTTTACTGATTTCAAATTCGAGTGTAGGAATCAACAGGTTTTTGAGTAGAGTCATTCGGGGTAACTGAGCGCAGTGGGTAAGTGTGCGCAGTGCGTATATCTCGACTATGCAATGTATGAAAGAGGGGTTCATTTGGGCGAAGCAAGGGCGCAGAATCGCCATATTAGTTTTTCATAGGAGTGCGCCGTGCCACGTTTCTTTAACTTTTTATTTGCAATCAATCAAATTCACTAGTTTTCTTTTTAATTTTCAGCATCTCTGCACATTCTGCCAGGTCCAAGTTCCGAGTCCCTCAGTGTTAAACAATATTTTATTCGATCATGGGCATATTAATCTAAATATATAATAAAAATTTTTAGGTTCTCTTAGCTGCTCAACTCTATAAGAACGTCAATTCAAATTTTGGCTTACTGGGGAAAGTGTGCGCGGGTAAGTGTGCGCATAGATTCATTATATGGGCATTAGTTCAGTGAGGAATAAATAATGACATTGTTGATTTTCTTGGTTAAGACTAGTTCAATATTGTCCTATTTGTTCAGAAAAATATGAAGAGCCACCAACAGGGGAATGTATCAAGTGTTGTGTTCACCAAGAATTGTGGCACGAACAATAATGCACTGCTTGCAAAAAGGCGCTTCTGTATTGACAATAAACAGCATTTCTCTAATATTGTAACATTTTGATGACATTATTTTGTAATTTGTTTTGATTGTGTGGTTCGCTAAGCACTGCGTTCACTTACCCCGTGAGGGTGCGCACACTTACCCGCAATACGGGGCATGTGAACGCACTCCGACTTTCTCTATTAAATTCTTTTTTGCGGAAAGAAAACGTTTTTGTTTGTTTGCTTTTTGATGTTTTCTATAGATTAGAAAATTCTCTATCTTATGAATATGTTTTAATTTTCCTAGCATCAAGATTTGAAACAGGGTATGGTTTGAAAGGCAAAAGTGCGCACAGTTGCCCCGAATGACTCTAGGGACCAAAGATTGTAAAACTCTTCTTCGAGGGAATTTCGACACAGCCTTCTGAAGTTCGGCTTTAGACGTATGGCTTTAGACGTACGGCTTTAGACGTATGGCTTCAGACGTACGGCTCTGGACGTATGGCTTTAAACGAACGGCTATATACGTCTATAGACGGCTGTGATTTCGACTACAGTAATTGCCAATATCTCGAGCGAAACTCCCGAGAATCAAGCGAGTAAAACGAAGAGAACACGCGCGACCTCTACAAGCTCGATCCGTCAATTTACCCCAACGCCAAACTCCATGTTTTCATCACATTCCATTTGGAGGATTCGATGCGAGAGTAGAAGGTGGAATGCAGCGAAGAAAGGGGGCAATCTCCAGAACGGAACGAATGAAAATGGATATAAATTTCGAACTCGTTTGAGGCTTTTTATTCCAGCCGATCGCGTCGCATGATATCGCACAGCGCTGGCGGGAGGGGCGAGGGGGGACGGGGGGAGCGTCAATTTGGCGTTCGAATTACGAGCGAAAGAGAACAAATAAAAACCTGACAGAAAGAAGACCATTTCTATTCGGCGGAATGGTGCGTTGAATTTCTTTCTGAAATCGTGAATTTATGAACGTTCTCGACGTGTATTTCTTCCCGTCTAACGCCGACCAGTGGCGTAGATCATTTTCTGTACGAATCAATAAGGAACGTCAGTCGTGAAATGATTTCAAATCCTTTACAGCTGCAACTTTCATGAGGATTAGAATTTCAAGATCTTCTATACTTATTTAGAATCGTAAAATTATTGTAGCACCTTTCTATAGTGGCACCCCTGTCCCATTTAATAGTCCGTCTACCCGGCGATAGGGGGCGCACCCGTCTGTATATCACTCAATGAAGCCTCTCCATTCGCTTCAGTAGATATGTATGAGTAGAGAGGGACAGGAACTGGCTGAGCCAATCTCATTGTTGATTTCTTTGAAATTTTGGAAGAATACCCAAAACGACGTCATTTTAAAAATGTCGCGAACTCACCAAGCCTAGATAAAGCAATAGTCATTTGGAGTTTTTGTAATGAGCCAAGCCCCCCCCTGTAAACCTGACATTGAAATTTTTTAAGCGTCAGGGATCGTTTAAACAAAGTTGTATTCAGTCAAATTACCCAATTTCTCGAATTCCACACGTTCTTTTCATTTTTGAATAACAAATTACTCGAAAACTACGAAATGGTCCTAAATTCATTCGTCAGCGTTGGGTTCTTTGAATTTCTGGTATTTTTATGGTATATAGTGAATAAAGAAACTGAGAGATGTGAGTAGAACCTTGTTTTCTGTATTCCAAATGTCATTCCACTCAATGAAATCGATTGTGAGACATAACTGCAAATTTCTTTTTTTTTATTTTCAACCTTTATCTTTTCAACTGACCGAATCGAAGAAATGGTTGAGGGAAAATTTATTTATTTTGACCTCAATCACTATAAAAACATGAATTACCTTCTTCAAGCGGCGCCACTGCATCACAGCCTTGTAATGGCCCTTTTTACCAGAGTCTAAATATTATTCGACACGATGTGATTGCATTCTTCCTTGCCCCATTCTGATTCGCGTCACGTCGAAATAATGGGATTCCCCCCTGAATACCGACTGTCCAGGAATTGGGATATCGCTTAATCCCTGAGGAATTTTTCCCCAGTCCCTTTAGCGCTTTCCGCGGATAGATTTCACAAGTAACAGACATAGTCGGAAGCCCATAACTCTCATATTGCATCCAGGAAACGTCCAAAGAAATGAACCATCCGGCTCAAAGTACCAAATTTGCGTCCCTTCGAAAGATTAGACCATCCTGGTGGTTCGAGGTGGTTCGAGGAAATAACAAACTCATCCGGCTCGCAGGACCATTTTTACTCAACCATAACAGACGACTATTACGGACGCTTGAAGGACTAATATTCACTTATCCATATAATATATTCGACTATTGTGAATGTAAAGAAAACCTTACCAATCTATTATAAACTCATCATCATATACGAACCGTGGAATCGGCCCTGTTTGAACCTAATAAATTTGAATACACATCAAAACATTTGCCGCGTGGTGTGACCGACAGACGACCATCGGGACATACAAATATTGGGCCGGAAAGAGGGTGGTTGGACAAGGTGGGTAAGCGGTGGCCGACCTTCTGGGACTTGGGGGAAAGGGCACCAAAGCGTGACATGCGAGCCATTGTTTCAGGCATTATTTCCATTATGCCATGCTTTCAATTTGTACGTTGCGCCCCTAGTTGAACAGTACGTCGGGTATCGTGGCCAGATGGTGATAGGACCAGGCGAAAATGAATGAATTAGCGTGTTATATCTGGGTGCAAGAAGGCGATACCTGCAGGCAAGGTCGTTTTGCATAGCCGTCGACCTGAAACTTCCACAACTGCCATGCAACGTAAAAATATTTTCTACCTATCTTGTCAGGTGCTAAAATATCAGATGAAAAATGATTTCCTGTAAAAGGCACTTGAAACTTTCCCTGAAAAATTGTTGTCCTAGCAAAAAAGATACCTTCTATTGACATTTCAACCATAAAATCTCGAGAAGTTTGTTGAATTAGGTCAAATACACTGCGCAAAAAAATTAACGCACATTCTGAAAATCTTAATTTTAATGAAAGTTAACTCTACTTTGACTGTATAACTTATTTTTTATGTTCTCTCCGGAAGGTTTAGAACGAAACAAGACACATTAAATGGAAGAAAAATTAAGGATTTCACCGAATCTTATGTGAAAGAAGAGAAATGAACAATTTTCAAAATACTGAAATGCTGATAAGTGATTAAATACTTGGTACTTCCACCCCTTGCGTTAATTACAGCTCGGCAACGACGGTTCCTACTCAAAATGAGTGATCTTAAAATATTCTGATCTAATCCTTCCCAGATTTCTCCGAGTTGGATTCCTAAGTCATTAAGAGTAGCTGGATGATTTTCTGAACTTCTCAGCCTTCTATTGAGGTTGTCCCAAACCTGCTCAATCGGATTGAGATCTGGACTTCTTGCTGGTCATTCCATTCGAGAGACTTCAACCTCTTCAAGGTACTCCTGAACTATGCGCGCACGATGGGGTCTGGCTTTATCGTTCATAAAAATGAAATTTTCACCAATGTATGGGGCAAATGGCACTACATGCTCTTCAAGAATGTTCCTTATATCCTAATCAGCATTCATAGCTCCATTATCAACGACCACTATGTCTGTGCGAGCAGTCAAAGATATTCCACCCCATACCATAATCGATCCTCCCTCGAAACTAGTAGTATTCAGGAAATTGCACTGAGCATATCTTTCATGTGGACGTCTGTATACAAGGGAACGTCGATCACAATGGTAGAGGCAGAATCTAGACTCATCTGCGAAGAGAACTCTTTCCCAATCTGTCTCTTCCCAATGGATATGCTCTCTCGCAAAATCCAAACGCGCCCTACGATGGGCTGGGGTAAGAGCTGGACTTCTTGCCGCGACACGAGGCCTTAAATCATATTCTCTGAGGCGATTTCTTATTGTCTGAGTGCTAATTTGCACCTCATGAGTTTGCTCAAGCTGAATTTGAAGGAGGCGAGCGGTTGCAAACCGTTGTCTCAACGAAGAAACTCTCAAGTAACGTTCTTGAATGGCAGTTGTTACCCGTGGTCTACCCTGTCCTGGTCTCCGGACATTCATACCTGTCTCCCTGAATCTCTGCAACATTCTGGACACACTTGTATGGGAAACTCCAAACCTTTCTGCAATTCTTGTGTATGTCCACCCTTCTTCTCGCAACACTACCGCTTGGCACATTCCTCTTGGGTCAAATTGCGTGTTTCGCGTTGCATAGCGATCGAGTGTAGAAAATCAAACGAAAGAAAAACTATTGATCACTAGAATTGATCGAGAACAGCTGATTTTAGAATGGAGCCAATACATTCAAAATCTGATAATATCATCTTTTTTTATTCCTGCTGGGGAAAAAACATCTGTGAAGAAAACCGTTGAAAGTGGATAACATATGCATGCATAATTCTGATAAAAATAATTAACATTGGGAACACCTTCAGTTGTAGAATAAATTTGAGATTTACATAATGTGCGTTAATTTTTTTGCGCAGTGTATATGAAGTTTTATTCAGTATAATATGATACAGTCGATAAAGATGACGAATGACTGCTTGACATTCAATTCGACATACGTCGCTGGATGAAATGGCTGTGTAGATAATCGACATGCAGTTTCCTGCGCCAAAAATGAAACTTCAAGAACAGGCCATAGGGGGTGTAATCGCATTTCACGATCCGCCGACTTCGATCTTTGTTCGACGCGTGTTATTCGCCTAATACATCTATCGCTTACTGGAGTCCGGAATCAGACGATTCCCCACTATTATCCCGAGCATCCTGCAGGAGCTGAAGCGTTCCAGGAAAGCGAGATCAATAATTCGTCTCTCGGGGTAGAAACGACATCGCTATACTCGTCACATAATATGAGGTTGATAAGGGTTAAAATCGCGACAGGGGTGATCAGAACTCGTCGACGGTTTTCGTACATTTTTGAAGCGCTAGCAGTAATTTTCCCTGATGTGATTCCATAAGAAAGTCGTTTATTCTACGCCTCAAAGTTTTTTTCACCCATTCGTTGATAATTATTTATTTTATATCTCAGGTCATCGATATTTTTTTTTGTATCCATTCAACTAGTGAGTCGACTTGAGTGTTATCTTGAGCAAGCGATAGGATGTCATAGCTGTCTCGATAATTCCTGACATAAGTATGCCTATAA
Source organism: Coccinella septempunctata (assembly GCF_907165205.1). Taxonomy (NCBI): domain Eukaryota; kingdom Metazoa; phylum Arthropoda; class Insecta; order Coleoptera; family Coccinellidae; genus Coccinella; species Coccinella septempunctata. Next base: position 25,003,462 of record NC_058196.1, read on the forward strand.
GAGGCGTTGGAATAAGATTCAGATTTGATGGACGCCTGTTTAACGTGAAGCGCCTCAGAGCAAAAACCCGTACAGAGTTTATCAAGTAACTTCAATATGCAGACTACTGCGCACTTAACGCTAGCAGCTCAGAAGATCTACAGATAATGTACCTATAAACATATACACAAAGCTTTAGGCCTTAAACTCAATATTGACAAAACCAAAACCCTGGTAAGTCCGCCAGAAAGCCTTCAAACAAATATCAGCCTGGAGGATGAAACTCTAGAACAGGAGTAGTTCAAATACTTGGTAATCTTCATAAATACTAGGGCTAACCTGGACACGGAAATAAACAACCGTATCAATTCGGCATCACGGGCATTCTGGAAGATAAAGGACAGAGTGTTTAAAAATCACGACCTCAATCCAAAGACCAGGACAGCTGTTTACAAAGCAATGGTCCTCCCAACGCTTTTTTACAAAAGCGAAAGCTGGACGCCCTACAGGCGACATATTAAACAGCTTGAACAAACGCAACAACGTCATCTAAGACAGATAATGCACATCAGATGGTTCCACAAAGTTTCAAATGCAGAAGTCTTGCAGCGCGCTAGTTGTATAACAATTGAGACTCAAGTAACGAGGGCCCGACTCAGATGGAGCGGCCACATTCTGAGGATGCAAGACACAAGACTCCCCAAAATAGCTCTGCATGGCAAATTTACAGAGCGAGCTCGGAAACCAGGAGGCCAGTATAAGCGGTAAGGATATACTGCATCAATCCTTAAAACCAGTTAATGCCAATCATAACTGGGAACAACTAGCGTTAGACAGATCACAGTAGAGCTCTTTGGACCACAGTTATAATGGAGACTCGAGAAGAATACAGCGGCGACCTGATCTCGTTGGTGACTATACATGCCCGGAGTGTGGAAGGATCTGTAGGTCACGGTTGGGTCCCTTCAGTCAGAGGAAGGCACACAGTTGCAAGTAGCCCTAAGCAATTATAAGTTTAATAGCACCGGTAGTTTTGTATTTCTAGTTTTATGTAGATTTATTCTCGGTAAAGGGATACAGCAATGATTATGACGATTATAAAGAAGTTTTGAAAACTATATCGCTAAGATGGCGGTGGTCAGCAGCGATACACTGATGAAGTCGATTTCGTTTTACGTTTTACGGCATAAAGGATAACTGAATACTATCATTGAAAGCAGAGATCGAAAAAAAAAACGACAAAAAAATGTTTTCTCCATTCTCCATTTCGATAATATGCTGAACTCCCAGACATCTTGAACGACTTTTTCCTTGCAGCTATCCTCCAACGACAGTCGTCGCTTTTGAACATCCCTACAGCAGCCGTTTATCGCCGCACGATGTCTTTTTCATCTTGGCGTGCCTTCAGCTCGCAGCTGATGTGCCACGATCATCGCCTGGCTCGGATCCTGATGATACTTCAAGTAAAAAAGGGCGTATTATGTTGGAGGTTCAATGAATCGCAAAATATATCGAGATTTCAGCCGTTCCGGAGTTACCTGGGGAGGCTTTGTTCAACGCTCTCGAGGATATAATGGATAGGGAGGTTCTGAAGTTGATTCTTCGTTATCCGAGGAGATTTCGTGCATTGGATCGGAGTAATGGGATGGATTGAGCCTCTCTTTATTCGGGAGATTTAAGAAATGAGATATGAATTGAGTATCGGTCTGGTATAAGTTGGGGAGTTTGCTGCACAAAGGGTTGTATGGTTCTCTTTCTTCGGTAATCTGGAATTCTACGTCTAAGTGAAAGCATGATTCTCTCAGATTAGATTGAACCCTTTACTTCAATGGAAATTTCGGATTGTGAATATCTACTAAGGGACTCATTGCGTATCGAAAAAACCTAGCCAATGCTGAAGTTTTTTAGACAGGAAGAGTTAAAATATCAACAGCTGATCGTTGACTTCACTCTTCCTTCAAAGAGGAATGTACTCAAATTGTTACCCTGTGAGCTGGGTAGTTGAATTTATAGTAGAGTAAGAAGGTTACATTTTACTGGAACGTTAAGGTCTATTGTGGCTCCTATTTTCCAGAGGCTCCAATGAACTCCAGCCTCTAAGAGGACTTCAGGAAGTCTGAGTCCTCATTCCTCGTATAATTTTTTCGTCCAAGACAGGGTGAGTCTTTCTGTACCCAGGTGAACAGGAGTTTTCTCATTTTCCACACAGAATCTACACTCCTCATTGTCTGATAAGCCCATTCTCATAATATGCCCCTAAGGCAACAAATGTCTAGTTAGGAAGCCAGTGAGGAGGCGTATTCAACTTATTTCGAGTTATATCCATATACCAACCGACTGAAGGAGGACAGAGGACCTTTTGTTGGGAGCCAGTGGCAGCATTTAAGTAATTGATAAATCGATGCGACATCTAGCGTTCAACGACCTAAGCTTCCTCAAACATGGCTACTCAAAAGTGGATATCTGCGTACATTTCTTTTTTCTTTATTGTTCTGGTAGCGCCAAAGCTACTTCACTTCGTTCTCCAACCCTATATGTACTCTTATACGAATGAAGTAAGTTTTCAGGACATTAATACTTGTGTAATGATTAAATCCAACGACATGAATCAGCACAATTCCTCTTTCCCAATATCGTCCTAATTAATTTCCCAACGCCCGAGTTAAATTGGACGAAATCGGGTATCCATCCGCCCGGGCGTCACGCACTCGCGCTCGGGCGCCCTCTCGGAAATTAATTACAGTAATTCACATGTTAGAAATTAATTGACCCACCCGTACTCACGCGTGGCGTGTCCGGAGCGCCATCTATCCAATTTGCGCCAGCAACGACAATGACTGATGGAAGTGTATAAGGCCGAAAATCGTCCACTGAAAACTGCATCGATTTCAGCGCGTCCCCGTTCATCATCGACGTCGTACCGGGGGAATGTAACACCCGCAAATAAATCTGGCCGTGTGGCAGGCGACAGGAAAACAATTTGGCGAAAATTCGCTGAATTTGCTCGGCGTTATCGATGTCGGACTGGAAATGGAGTCTCTCGATGACCGTTCTTTTCACCGGAACGAGTTTCCCGATCGCGTCGCATAAATCTGGCCGTTCGATTGCTTTGCGGCGTTTGGCAACGTCGGAAACAGCGGATGAATGGTCGGAGTGGAAAATGAATCGATCACTCTTGAGTGAAAAGAGTCTTGGAAACGTTCTATTCACCCTCGCCGAACATATCAGGAGAACTTTCCGCAGATATGTGGCATGATGTCCACGAACATGGTTGTCACATCTACTGTAAATTCCCTAAGTATAAGGATAAGCACTCACCTTTTCTTAATTTTATATTTGGATCCATTTGTTTGCACTCTAAAGCAGCCATGCTCATTATTTTTCTTTTGTGGTTGCACAATTTCAGGTCCCCTATGTTTGTATCTGGCGGAAAGCTCCAAGGTTTACTTGACACCTGAAATGAAATACTCGGTTAAAAAGAAGAAAAAGATATTAGGTCAAAATGTTATAAACAAGTAGAGCCGACGATGCTAAATCTGGATTTACTCGAGCGTCGTGAAGACCTAGTGGATTTTGAAGATTATATGGTAGAAAGAAAAAAGGTTCTATGATGTATGCACTTTCAGCGGTGGAGAAAGCGTCTGCAGGTTTTCAAAGATGTGAAAAAAAATCGTCAGGTGTACATACTCGTGTCAGATTAAGATACTGTAGGTGCCCTATATGTCTCTGATAATAAATTCATGTTAATCTGAAAGTTTGCGTAGTGGGGCTGGCCATAAGGAAAAGTTGAAAATCTAGAGTGCCAGATTTTTAGAGGCTATGTCCAGAAGCGAGGAAATAACCCCTTTGAAGCCATTCCAGATACTTGAGTTCATCAGAACTCTGGAACTGGGTTGGCAGCTGTAGACAATAAAGCGGCGAAAACAGCTATGATCGGGGTCACAATAGATCTTAAGGTCGCAACACACAACCCTCCTTAAAATCTCGTTAACAACGCACGTATAAGCTACGATTCGCTGCGCCAATTACTTCTTTCAGCGACCTCAATTTTTCCATTCTCCTCCATCGCTGCGGAATTTCCTGCAGCGCAAGATAAGAATTGCTGAAAATTCCCCAGAAGTTCATAATTCACAAACCGTAGAACGTAATATCCTGAATTTATCGCAGCTCCGTGTCGAAAATTATTCTCCTCAGAATTTGAATAGGTAAATTATGTTTACATTTGTTGAGAAATATCATCTTCCTTAAGTTCCGGCTATCCGCGAAAATTTCCATTGTTTTACGTGCATTCCGGAGCGGAACGAAAAAGGAAAACCTTTGAGCAATTTCCCAGCGTAGCCGTGGAATGAATATATTATAAACTTCGCTTTAGGTGTGACTTTTTGATTAATGAGGTTACCCGAAATTCTTGCAAAGTACGAAGAACAAAAAGGGCGCCATTAAGGTTTTGTTTCGCCCCTTAGACGTAATCAATTTAAGCGCCGAGTTTATAATGGGTGTGCAGACTCGGGACTTTATTTATTTTTGATCGCAGCGACTTTGTACGTTTTCTTCAGAAAGAAGGAACTTCATAAAGGTTAATTTACGAAGTTATTCGCTTTGCTTCTCGCTCAGAACCGGATGGAATCGAGATACTAAATATGTTCTCGAGGAAAAGTAATGTAATAGTCTACCTTCACCCAATCTGTTTTTAGTTTGAAAAGTAGAAAATGATGAGTTCAAAACTTATCTGAATGTGAAATTAATCTCCTTCAGTCATTCATAATTATAGATAGGTGGACCTACTCGAGCACTCAACACCCAACGTGTTTGCACGCCAGCCAGAAAATCTTACTCCCAGCAGTGGTAGGAAGGATAGGGGCGTTTATGTTTTTCACGTTTCTACATCGTTTTCAGAAATGTTCACGGTTTCGATCGATGTCGAAATCCTAAATTGAATTGAATAAATTATCGAATCACTCTAAAAAGAAGGCGAATTTTTCTTAAAAACAGAAAACATTAAACTTCATTACAAAGTATTTGTGACATTCGAAAAATCGGGTACTTAATAGAGCATAGGAGAAACAAAAAGGACATGGGACTGAAAGAGATGTTGAAGAGAGATTCAGTATTTATCAGCATCCTTTATTGAAACTGAAACATTTTATTTCTCCGCCAGTATATCCAACATTCGAACAAAAAGACACAAAAGGAAGGCGATGACTGCGATTTATGCGACGAACCGAACTGTTCCCGCCAAGAATCGAGAAAAACCATAAAAATAGCGTTATTATCTCCAATTCTGCGGGCATAAATCAAAAATTCATTTCTCTCGTATCTCGTAATGGCGATAATCCATCACCGAGGCGGGGGAATCGGGCATATCGTTCGAGTTCTTCGCAAAAATAACATTTCATAAATTTGAGAGATTGCCAAGACCAAGACGAAAATAATAATCCACCGCGAACAAGATGTAAATGCCCCACAGCTTTTGCGGTCGCTCTGTTTTCAATCTAGCGCTCGGATAGTGCGCCATTGTTTGGTTCTCTGACGAGAATTGGCTTTCCACATTTTCACGGTTTTCCATCCTGACTGGCGTAGTATGCCAGAATATGACGATAATCATAGCAGAATACATATTATACAATACAGCTCTGTTTATATAGTTAATTTCTAGTAAGCCTATAGATTTGCCTCTTCGGGCTGATATGCCTCGGCAGTGGCTCGGGCCTGAGGCCCTCGCGGTTTACCTCGGACGTGGCTCGGGCCTGCGGCCCCCTTACACAGCAGCTTTATTTACGTAGTAAATTATTACCAGCTAGAAATAAATTTGTATATAAAGCATAGCACTATACGTGAGCTACTGCTAGGTACTGAAATATGTACAGGCTTAGTCAGTGCCGAATGACCAGTTTCAAGCAGCTTTAAAAAATGTGGCGGATTTTGGAAAAAACACGCATTTGCGTGCGTTGCGTGCTTTGAAACCTGACGCAGATTTGCTTACATTTGCGTTTGGTAAACATCTCAATTTTTTCAAGCTTTTCTAGTCGTTCTACATGTGTTTCCAGGCAAGACGCAACGGTTTGTATAAACATTTTTCCGAACCCTCTAGATCCGCTCGTCTGTCGCTTTTGCCTCTTCCACTAGGTTCCTACGAAATTAGAATAAGTTTACCGGCATAGAAACAAGAAGTAACGATGAAGAACCACCTCAAATCGCAGTATCATTCTAGAAAAAGCAAAAGAGCAAACAGGATTTCCACGCTGCCGGTTGGAATTTTCTCCAGGCACTTGAGTCATTTAGATTCGAAGTCTACGGAATATAAAACTTCCATAATTTATTCTTCTCTCCGTCGAAGTATGCGGCAACTTCGGATGCCTCAAACGAAGCGAAATTCACTCGGTTAATGTGTTTTTTGATCGTGCACGGAAAAGGCATGAGAGAGATTAGAAGTAGGTATAGTAAATGGCAGTCTGTATGGAATACGAGGAAAAGAATATTGAGCTTGAAGACCCTGAAATTTGGGATGAGCTAAAAACTATTGATTCTGCTTTGAACGCTGGAGAGGTCAGAGGGTTATTCAAGTCCACATTTGATTGTCCCAAAAAACATATTCCAGGAAATTTTTTGATACTGCAGGAAGGGCACCTGAACCTGAACTCACAATCCGCTGTTTTGTTTTCAAGCTGAGCTTAAACTCAAGGCATCATGGTGAATATTATGATGGATTAGAGGTAGTAGATTCAGAGGAACCATTCAATTATTCCCTAGGCCAAACAAGGACTGATGCCACAAAGAATCCACCCATCCAGAGAAGCAAATGATGTTCTTGTTGGTTCACTATGTTCTCTCTACCAAGTAGATAACAAAGGAGGTGTCATTCTGTTCAAAGGGTGATGACCTAGATGTACTAAAACGCTATATCTGCTTGCTCTCTACTCATTTTCGAAGGCGTTTACTTGGCAAAGCTTGTGATAAGTTCAATTTCTTCTATTACACATGTAATGAGCTGTCCAAGATGAAAAATTGACAACTTATATCATACAATACGAGACCAACCATTGAAACTGAAGTCTCCTGGAATTCCTGTCTATTGTTCAATAAACTTCCATATAACATTAAATTATCTCGAGAATGGTGAAATTACATTATCTTGTGATTCGAATCGATAATTACATAATATATGGTCAAACAATAATCTACGTACGCCTTTGCGGTCTCGAAATAAATTGACTGTCGGAACAAAGCTTGAAATACTCAGCCATTATTTATTGGATATTAATGGACTCCAAAACCAATAGCTGCAGGTTTCAGAATATCGCTGACCAGTCCATGGAATAATTGAAATAATGATCATATACGCAGTTCACTTCATTGTTATAATATGGCGTAGTATTCAATACGCGGCGCACAAATATTCTTAGAAATTGAAATCTACCGAATAAATATTTGATTTGTATTTGCCTTTGTATTGTTTATTCATTGTAGTTTTATAGTGGATAGTCGAATAACGTTCTTTTGGTCAATATTTTGCTCCTTTGCGCACTGTAACGTTTTAAAGTTGCCAAAGATACTATGAAATATGGTCCTTTCTGCTGTTTTGCGCTATTTTTCTGAGGAGTGGAACTTGGTGAATTTTGAGTCAAAAATATTCAGATCGATATTGGCAATAAACCTAGTAATAAACACAAGCATTTTAGTTCTGTTATCGAAACTATAAAAAGTATTGTGACCAGATAGATGGGTCTGGACGTCTATAATACAGATAGTTGAATAACTGAAATGCTACGAACATATATTAGTCCAAACTGTCTGACATCCACCGTAAACGAGTTAAGAACTTTCCAATCGATTAATCTTCCTCCGCAGAACAACCCGAGTGAGACGTTATCCCGAAAAACAAAAATTAGTCTGAGGAATTAATCACAACGAGCCCAAACAGCCCACTCTAGACCGCCATCAATCAACCTTCGCTATACGCGGATAAAAGCTATTTGATTTTCTCGTCATCAACACTTCTTCGGGATCATTTGTTAAAACCGTTCGACGGTAGCCGTCCGAGGAAACGGATGCATTTTATCCGCTTCCCCCTCCCCGATTCGCGATTCTTTTGTTCGAAATCGTCGGAGGGTGAACAGAACGAGTCGTAGGGAAGACGCCTGTCTTCGTTATTATCGGTTTCGTTTTAATATCCAGCAAAGGGAGGTTGCTTTCTGCCCACGCGATCTACTCACATCAGATCGTCGTCTGGGAGGCTGACCCACATTTTATTCTTGATAGATAGGAGCGAGGGTTATGGGAGTTATTATTCAGCATCATCGCAATATCCATACTCAATAAACGCTTAGGAAATGGAAAGAATCCTTCGAAACCCTAGCTGGCACACGTTAGGATCGATAACTGGTTCACCAACTTGTACGTTTCTGAAGTTGGTAATTTCTTGACACAGTTGTACTGTCCTCTTCTTCACATAGTCTTCAGATTTCATCTGCTGGCAGGCCTATGCAATACAGATGGTATTTCCATCAACAATGTCTGGTCAGCAGTCTTGAATGATCCGAAGCTCGTTGGTGTAATATGTAAACCCACAGAGGGGTTTGGTTCTAGCAGTTGTTCTCCCTGATGTTTTGTCCATGTAACATTTTGTGCCCATATACGAGGATATATTGAAAAATTCTTAGCCTACTATAGAACCGAACAAAATTTCAATATCAAAATATTTTATTATTCAACATTTTCTCCTCTTGATTGGATACATTTATTACAGTGAACCTGCAACGTCTCTAGACCTTTCAAAAAAAAAATGTTTCTTCTTGCTCTGCAAACCAGACCTCCACAGCTTTTATTACCTCCTACGACCTAAACTTTTTTTCAGTTGAGGAATGAGATGATAGTCGGATGGAGCCAAATCTGGTGAATAAGGAAATAAGGTGATATTTGTGTGCAGGGGCGTTGTCCTGCAAAAAAAAAAACATATTCGGTTAGCTTTCCGCGTCTTTTCTCTTCAATTTTTTCCTGTAGAGTGGTCAGTAATGTCGAATAGTAATCTCCCGTTATTGTTCTACCCTTATCCAAAAAATCAATCATGATTTCTCCATGGCAATCCCAAAAAACTGAAGGAAGAACTTTTCCAGCAGCTTTTTGAACACGAAACTTCTTAGGTCTTGGAGAACCAGAGTGTCGCCATTCCATCGATTGTTGCTTTGTTTCTGGATCGTAGAAATGTACCCAAGTCTCATCCATAGTAACAATTCGGTTTAAGAAGTCTACATCGTTTTCAAATCGAGCACAGATCGCACGCGATGCTTCTACCCTTTTGCACGCTTTTGGTCAACATTCAAACATTTGGGAATCCATTTTGGAGCAATTTTTCTCATGTCCAAATTGACGAAAACGATATGATGAACTGCATCGATATTTTCGGAGACTGACACAGAAAGTGGCCTTCCCGGTCATCATCTTCAATGGAAAATTTACCTCTTTTGAAGCTTGCAGTCCAATTTTTCACGGTCGCATACGAAGGACATTGATCCCCAAGGGTATTAAGCATATCTCAACCCTTTCGAATACAGGTAATTGATGATGGCTAGATACTCCAATTTTTCGATTTCCACAATTTCGGTGGACATCTTTGATTTATTGCGTAACTCCGGTTTATTTTCTGACCTCAAACTTCACTCTGACACTTCTTATGAGTTATTGTTCGTTGCTATGGTAACGCAATATTTTTTTAAGGCATGGAGCTGGTCTAGGCTAACTAGATATCAATACATTCTCGTACCTCTTCTTTTTTTCTGCTTTCTATCCATATCAGAGTAAGAAACATTAGTATGAGTGATGCCAAAGGAATGAAACTCAATAGGAAAATATACCTCAAAAGCAAAAGATGCTTTTAATTCCTGCACTAAGAACTTTAAATGAGCTATCTAGGTATTAATAAGAATTTAATTTGCGTAAGAGTTTGAGATCTTTCTCTATCCCCATTTACAACCTTAATGGCATAAACATACATTCAGTGTCATCAATAATTCCCTTTGCATTTCCGAATCGTCTAAAATCCCACAAGGTTTTTCTCGGCAAGTCTTTACTAATTCTATCTTTGAGGATTAGAGTATTTAAGGACTGCCAAATATTTCCCCTGCATTATTAGGGGGTTATAATGACTAACAGCATATTTCATGACACACAGACTTCTCATGTTACCAGCGAAACAGGCACTCTCTCCTATACATTAATTCCAATCAAGATATGCTAATTCCGTAATTATCCCATACGGTTTTCTTATGATTCATAGATATGGGGCAGGAAATATGGGTTAATCTAGATGCACATGCATGAGGAGGAAATGCGTGTCAGTTTTTCCCCGGACTTTCTCCCCAAGACTGCGATCTTGGTAGTGATAATGCGCTAGAATGAAAGGGCTGCGAGTTGGATTTGAAAGCACGACGGCGTTTCTGTATAATTTTTCCAATGGAAGGTACTCTTTGACTCTAATTCAACCAATAAACTATAACTACACTAACTGGTAGAAAGGGCTTGAAATCATTGATAGATCGAAGCCGATATGACTTTCGGAACACATCAGATGTCGAAGAAGTCAAACAGCTCGACGCACCTTGCAAAAACGCCGCAAATTTTACTTATTTTAAAATATCCAGCTCCACAACAGTTCACACAGTTCAGATATTTTGAGACTATTCCAAAGGTTCTATTTTTTTCACCAGTTTTTTAAATATGTGAGATCTGAATGTTTACTCTCTTACTAACTCTTTCTTTTGCTCATAAGTTTCACAGTTTCAGTTGAAAATTCACTCTTGTTATTGTAGTAAAAAATCAGTCCACTTAAAATATTCCAAAAATGAAGGTCAGTAAAGAGTATGGCATCCTCAAACATCAACCACAGCCTGACAACGTCTCTGTATACTTTCGATCAGATTGTTCAAGTAGCCTTAAGCAATTTCTCATCACAGTTGCAGTAAAAGCCGTCTGAGTTTTTAAAGTGGACATGGTTGATGAGAAACCAAAGCTCTTTGTAGCTGCGCATTCATAGTAGCATCAAGCACCAACAATTCTGTAAGTCCAAAAACAGTAACTGTATCACCTCTGAACTTCCTGAACCGTTCTGAGATTTCTGAGCTCCAGAGAATTCATTCATATTATACGAAAACCGTTCTATCTGTGAACAGACCTCAATTCTAGTCAAAGGCTCACTCTTTGGGAGTGAGGACGAACTGTTTCAATCGAAACCAAAACACCACAAGCTTTCAAAAGGTTCTGTTACATGATTCGACAAGTACTGAAAGGCTCTCTACGGGTAGACACAATCAGAAACCGATCTTGTGCAGTAGTGGTAGATCTTTGGCGTCCACTTCTCTGTCTTTCGTTCATGCTTACAGTTTCTCGGTATGGATGGACTGTGAAACTAAGCTTTCACTAACTCTAAGGAAATTCGCAACATCTCTCTGATCAATCCAGCAGCCCTATTGGCTTCACATGCACTCAGTTAACGTCTAGCCTTCATTGCAAAACAAATTTTCAGTTTCGAATCAAAGTTGATTGTAAGAACGTTAAATATTCACTAAACCAAAATTCTTCGACACGCAAACGACAATAAGAACTGAAAAAGCAATCAAATGAGCAAAAATTCAGATATAAAAGAGTGAACATTTCATATCCATAAATGAACATTTGTTGGACAAGAGTTTCTGAACTTCCTCCACTTTTGTGGAGCAGTATATTTTATTTGTTTTCGTATCAAACCTGTCAAATCCGATTTTCAACGGGAATTTTAATCTCGTTTGACTAGTCTCGCTTCATTTTCACTCCATCATTGTGTCATTTCGTACCGTTTGATTTTCTATCAGATGACAGTTGGGTTGATTCCCTGGAATCAGAACGCTTCGACAGTTTATAATTAGTTTATTAGCGAATTAGAATTATTCGATCATCGCCAATCCTTTTAATCGCTCCTGTTAAATTCTATCCGTTATTCGAATTAAATTTGATGGAACTGCAGACATGTAAAATGAGTTGGTTGACATCCAAAAATTGAAGGATGGATTTGACGTAATCAGATTCACTTCTGGTGCGGATTTAACCTGAGTTGAATCAAAAACGATTTGAAATAAGAGGAAAAAATTATTTTTCCATTGCTAATCGGCTTATGAATCTATGGCTTTGTTCCACCGTTGCCCAAATAACACCGGACCAGCTAATATCTTGGAGGGGCGATCCAAAAATGGATTAAAACGTTCATTACTCATAATCCCGTCAAGGAAATGATGGATTAGACGTAATCTTTCCCCGCTTTCGATGGAAAACCAGAGGCCGTTGTAGTAACAAGCTGGGGTTGCCTGAGCCAGTTTGATTGTATTGTCGTAGCAAAGAAGAAAGTTTTCTTCGATCAGCGTCGGGACTGGGAGCTTTCGTAAATGTAATTTGTCATTTCCGTCGCTTTCATTGTATTGATTCGATTGTTCGAGTGATTTATGAAAATTTAGGAAGTGGAGGGAGAGAACGAAATTCTGAAACTGATTAATAACTTCCGATTTAACGAGTTGGTCCCAGCTGTCAACTGTCAGATTCGAATCTCTTCGGATAGGAATATAATGAAGTGCATTATTGTGATTTTGTTGTTATTATCAGTCGAAATATTAATACAGATTTTTCTGTATTAGGCGCCAGAAAATGTTTTACCTATTCTATAGCAATACGATGATGTATTGATATCTAGTTAGCCTAGACCTGTTCCATACATTAAAAAAAATTGCGTTACCATAGCAACGAACAATAACTCATTAGAAGTGTCAGTGTGAAGTTTGAGGTCAAAAAAGTAAACCAGAGTTACGCAATAAATTAAAAGAAAGAAGATGTCCACCGAAATTGTGAAAATCGAAAAATTGGAGTATCGAGCCATCATCAAGTACCTGTATTTAAATGGATAAGAGGTGAGCAGATTTACGAAGATTTGCTCAATATCCTTGGTAATCAATGTCCTTCGTATACGACCGTGAAAAATTGGACTGCAAGCTTCAAAAGAAATTTTCCATTGAAGATGATGACCGATAGGGAAGGCCAGTTTCTGTATCAGTCTCCAAAAATATCGATGCAGTTCATGACATGATTTTATCAGACCGTCGAATTGGGCTGAAACGGATATCTGAAGCACTGAATATTTCATACGAACGCGTTCATCATATAGTTCACGTCAATTTGGGCATGAGAAAAATTGCTGCAAAATGGATCCCCAAATGTTTGAATGTTGACCAAAAGCGTGCAAGGGTAGAAGCATCGCCTTGGATCTGTTCTCGATTTGAAAATGATGTAGACTTCTTAAACCGAATTGTTACTACGGATGAGACATTTCTACGATCCAGAATCAAAGCAACAATCGATGGAATGGCGACACTCTGGTTCTCCAAGACCTAAGAAGTTCCGTGTCCAAAAATCTGCTGGAAAAGTTCTTGCTACAGTTTTTTGGGATTGCCATAGAGTAATCATGATTGTTTTTTTGGATAAGGGTAGAACAATAACCGGAGATTACTATTCGACATAACTGACCACTCTACGGAAAAAAATTAAACAGAAAAGACGCGGAAAGCTATCCAAAGGTGTTTTGTTTTTGCAGGACAACGCCCCTGCACCCAAATCTCATGTTGCCATAATAAAAAATTCGTGACTCAGAGTTTGAATTACTAGAACAGCCCCCTTATTCACCAGATTTGGCTCCATTCGACTATCATCTCTTTCCTCAACTGAAAAAAAGTTTAAAAGTTCGTAAATTTTCTTTCAACGAGGAGGTAATGAAAGCTGTGGAGGTCTGGTTTGCAGAGCAAGAGGAAACATTCTTTTTGAAAGGTCTAGAGACGTTGCAGGTTCGCTGTGATAAATGTATCCAATTAAGAGGAGAATATGTTGAGTTATAAAATATTGTGACATTGAAATTTTTTTTGGTTCTATAGTAGACTAAGAAATAACGAGGCATTCTGTCACTAGATGATCTGGAGTTGCATCCTGCTCCACACAGAATTTGCACTGGTTAGTTTCTACGAGGCCTATTCTCATCAGGTGCTTCCTAAGACAATGCTTCGTAAGGAATCCAGTATCTGAAGAGGGTGTACCAAAATCTTGCTGAAATCCAGATACTTTTCAGTAGTGTTTAAGTTCCCGGGGAACTTTTTGAAGTCACAGATGCTTCCTCCAACTTACTTCTCTTACGGTTTTTCTCTCCTTTTGATATTCTTGCTCGTTGGTACATTTTTCTATACCACAGAAAGATCCGAGTCAATTGGAAGGAGTATTGGTCTCTCCATTTCCTACGGAACCTTGTCTAATTCACTGAGTTTCTTTCGACACTCCTGGAGAATTCACCGTGCTTGCCAACTTGGGAAATTATCGTTTGCACTAGATTGTTCTAGTCTTAAAACCAATCTATACAAAAACAAATGCTACTCAACATGTTGGAGCACAACACCAAAGATTACCATCGAGACCACTCCACCAACAATGAGGTTCTCGAATCCATTATCGTCCATTCATTGAACCGCAAAGATGCGGAAGAAAAACAGTCAGATACCGATCAAGATAAATAACATTCATTTGTGACCTTTAAGTCTCTCCCCTCCTTCAAAGTTGAAGAACGTGACGCTGGCAGTGACAACCAGTTTGGAGCAATCAGCAGTTCACGCCATCCAGGCTCGATTTTATATGGTACCATATTACGGATGAGTTTGTCTAACCTTTCGACCGTGGAAAAGCATCTTCGACTCAAATCGAATTAACCGTTTTGCGGGATCACGATCTTCCCAACATACCCCAGGCGGCGAATGCGATGATGGTTAGAGATAAGATTCGTTCTAGATTCGAATTGTTATAAATGAAAGGAAGGATCGTTCAAGAGGGAATCATCTGCGTTATCCGATTATGTTCCTACTGTTCCCTTAGACGAAAGTAGCTTTCTAATTGCCAGAATTCAATATAATCTCAGATGACGTCCTTACTTACCAGACTATGTTGAATAATCTTCCCGATTCTTATGGTGCAGGTACCCCAACGATCATTCTCTTCGAAATATCTCCTTAACAGTGTAATTAACTCAAGCCTAGCATAATCTAAGGTTCCGGTGTGGAATTTGTCATTGGATACTTGATGGAAGATCCATCGAATAATAATCTGTAGCGTCTCTACGTATAAACAAGTCCATCTGGCACCCATACGATAACATTGTGCACGTTAAACTCAACCCGGCTAAGTTACATTCGAACATTCAGGAAGCCAAGGTCGTCATCATCACCGTCTTCATCGCAGCATTTTTTACGTTCAGTTACGTAAGAAGTGGTTGATTTATTATTGGATACCGTTCACAATTCGTATGTTAGAATAGAGGCCGGATTGGAATGAATAGTGTGCCTTCAACCAGCCATAAATCACCAAATATAACAGATTATATCATAGCTTATTTACGAAAAATATTTTAATATATTATTATCAAGCCTATTGGCACCATAGCTACAAGGGCGGGCAGTTTTTTAGACCAAGCCTAGTCCAAGCATCTGGACCAATTACATGCCAAACGTTGCTTTCCAAATTATTCATCAGGACACACACGATATTTTGGGCGATATCCTCCAGAAACAAGTATGATATAATTCAGCAACTTGATCACAGGAGTGGGAAAAAATCAGGAGTGTTAATGAATCTGCGGAAAGTAATAATATGGTTCAATCAAAATTCAAAGAAGGCACATGAGCACTCGCTGTTATATAGATCCTATTCATTATGGAATATACAATATGTGCCACTCGATCTAAACGTCATTACCACTAAAATGCATTTCAGCTACCAGACTATCGTCAATTAGAATATAATCGAAACTAAATGATCTACTAGATGTTAAAATTTGTTTATCGATAGGTGGATTTGAACCTCTGCCTTAACTTAGAGCGAGTCTATGCAAAAAGCGATTTCTCCCAAAGGATAGATCAAATTCACATAAATAGTGGTGTATCTGAAAGACTAAATCTATCTAATACAAGGAAATTTATCTGATTGAAATTGACAATTTTATCATGCATTCATTTCATTGCTGTATTCCGTTACCGAGAATAAATCTACAAAAAGACAAAACTATCCGTGTGATCAAACCTATAATTTCTTAGGGCTACTTGCGACTGTATGCCCTCCTATGACTGAAGAGACCCAACCATGACCTACAGATCAGGGCATGGATAGTCAACAACCAGATCTGACCTCCACTGTGATCTGTCTAACGCTAGTTGTTCCCAGTTATGATTGGCCATTAATTTCTTCTAGGAATTGATGCAGTATATCCTTAAACCACTTATACTGGCCTCCTGGTCTTGCATCCTCAGAATGTGTCCGCTCCATCTCAGTCGGGCCCTCGCTTCTTGAGTCTCAGTTGTTATACAACTCGCGCGCTGCAAGACTTCTGCATTTGAAACTTTATGGAACCATTTGATGTGCATTATTTGTCTTAGATGACGTAGTTGCGTTTGTTTAAGCTGTTTGATATGACGCCTGTAGGGCGTCCAGCTTTCGCTTCCGTAAAGAAACGCTGCTTTGTAAACAGCTGTCTTGGTCTTCAGATTGAGGCAGTGATTTTAAAACACTCTAACCTTCAGCTTCCAGAATGTCCGTGATGTCGAATTGATACGGTTGTGTATTTACACGTCCAGGTTAGCCCTAGTATTTATGGCGGACTTACCAGGATTTTGGTTTTGTCAATATTAAGTCTAAGGCCTAAAGTTTCGTATATATGACAATTTTATCAAAAACAATATCGCTGCAGCAAGTACGCTTCGCTTCAGTAGCAGCTAAGAAGCTCCGTTGCACAAGGATAATGGGAATTTTGTATGGTAGTAATGGTCAAGCCGTTCTAACTGACCACCGTTTCATCGTTCTTGATAAAGACATTTAAAAACCATCAGAGCTGATACGCCGTGCCAAACACGTCTTATAAATAAATTACATCGATTCTGTAACGTTAAAGGAAGTAAATTTAACAAAGATAAGCCTTAACTCTACACAGACATTAATCCACTTATAATAACCCGATTACCGATAGCAACTTGGTAGTCAGGTCAACACCTGTCAGCATTTATACGATTAAATTTTCAACGTGCTAACACTACCGTCAAACTCATAATGAATTCGAATAGCATTCGCCCTTCGATAACACGCGACGTAAATATCGAAAACGCACGTGTATAGGGACTCTTGTGGGATTCACTTCCATTTAATATTTCAGAACGGTAACCAGCAAGGATGTCTAGAGTTTGAACGAGGGAAAATGGAGCTCTTAAATGAGTCATGTACTCAAGCCGCATCGATAGGTCATAAATATCGATGGTGTAGATGTTGAACTATAATAAATGGAGCTCCACAAAGCCACTCTTCAGTTGACTCGAATCCAATTTTGGTAATGCCACGACATCAATGGGATGAGGCTTTCATAACCTAATCTGACGTTTCGAATGATACATACTTGGAATCGAAAAGGAAAGATAGATACCATCTCTCAAATCGAGTTAATACCATCATTTATTTGGGTCGCATCTGTTTCCTCTTTACTCATCTACCTATTCAGATTTTTATAGAGCGAAGACGAGACTGCGACCATGTAGATCTTTTGTTCTTTACTTTACTCATTCATAGGAACCCAAGGAGGTCGTCAATGGTGTTGATTAAACTGACAACATCCTTAGGGGCCTTAGCCGTTACCTCGTGAGTATCCAGGATCGGTTTTCCCATATGAGTGGTTCTTAGGTCCGATAGCTCTAGGCACTTGCATACCATGAGTTCAGCTGTTTCTGCTTCTGATCCACAGAGCCTACAAATCTCATCTGCTGACTTACCCATACGGTGTAAATGATATTTGTACCGACAGTGCCCTGTCAGCAGTCACACCATCACCCGAACTTCAGCTCGTGATAGCTTTAGCAGTTTTCTGGTGTAGGTCGGTGAAATCATCACGAATTTCTTCGACTGAGTAAGTCCAGGAGTGTTTCTCCAGAGGCTTTCTCGTTTCCTTCAACACCACAGTGCCCTGGTACCCATAGTAGAGTCACTTTGTTGTCTCTGGCCCGTTGCTTTATGGTATTACGGCACTCCCATGTCAGCAGAGATCTCTGGCCTCTGGCAGTGTGATACCAGGGACCTCAGCGTGGCTGTCCGTGGTGATATAGATATGCTTACCTTTGAGGTTCCCTTTAAGACACTGCTGAGCGCATACGTAAACAGCCAGTGTCTAGGTCTGTAAAATAGAGGGTTCACCTCCAAGGGCTTTGGAGATCCTCAATTTAGGTCCATATACGCCAATGCCAGTGCCCCTTTCTGATTTTGATCCATCAGTAAACGACGTGGATGACTTTTTGTCCAAACGATTTACGAAACTTATTGCACTAGGACGGTCAGCCATGACCATTTCAAAGGGCGTTCCGAAATCGAAAAAGACTGGCATAACATCCGATGGTTTTGCCTAGAGGTTTGAGTCCAGTTGATTCAACCAATAATCTAAAACGCGTTTCTGTTTTCTTCGAAGCAATAACACTTTTTCCCAAAGCCCCTCGACCGATAAATAAATATAACAACAACTGCATCCTGAGCACCTGAAACGCAGGAATCCATCGTATTAATTATAATCAACAGCCACGTGATGGGAAAAAGCGCAAAAAACGAATCCAATTACTCTCTACCCAGATACCCGATTGCTTCGAGTCGAACAGGCGATCTATGGAGTTATTTCCACACAGATCGTGAACAATTTGAGTTATTAATGGGTTAATATGCTATGGATGTCGCGAATTGATTAAGATTATTGCGCAATTATGGCTATTTCTAGCGAATAACCGATTCCTTGAGCCGATTAAGCTGTAAGTGGTCACTCGTCCGTTGAAGGAAGAGTCTCTTTAGCAATCATTATCGACATGATACTTCAATGAGCTAGGCTAGATACTTGGTATAAATTGGTGCCGGATTGAAATTATCAACAAACTGTATTGAGCTAGAGAGTTGTAGATGCATTTCTAGAACTTTGATTCTTTCCTCTATTGAGTAAAACAATAAATTGGAGATTACAAATGTGAAAAGTGGGGCTACACCAAGACTTTTTGAGGCACTTTGACTTGAGCTTCTTCCTAGGAACGAGAGCTCCATAACGTTTCCCGAATATCTGTAGTTTTACGATTAAAAACTGAGGAGAGGATTGAATGAAATTGAAAATAACTATGAGTGAAAACTACGTAGGCGATACTGCATCCATTTTACATACACATAGCGAGAGAATGTAGTCGAAATTTACGAGAAATATACGATCATTTTTTCTACGAATCGTGTAGTCTTTATTTTTAGATGTCAGATATTAATAGAGACCTTTCGAATCGTGAAGTTTCCCAGAAAAACTCAGAAGTTATATCGGAATGAAGGAATACGTTGTGTGCTCTGGCATATTCTGAATCTTCGACAGAAGACGAAATACAGAGCGAGTGAAAGTAACGCACAAAAATCTTGACTTGGTTTTCCTATTTTGTAACGACGTTTCCTCGGTTATCTTTAGAGCCAGCTATTCTTTAAAGGGAAAAATAGCAAACCTATCCTGTTGTCACTCGCAAGTTAGGAAAAATGGAAAGGCGTTCGGCTCCCCCTGGGTTTTCACACCAGCAAATCGTACTAATAGTAGAGGTAGAATACAAATTGTGGTGAAGGTAGAGGCTGGGGCTTGGGAGTTTTTTCTCACCTCTGGAGATTATCTTAACATGAAGAACTACCTATTCTGACCCTATATTTGCACTAAAACCTACTCCTTTCATCGAGTTCTTCGACCTATTCCGTTCTGAGGAACACTCAAGAGGCGTCTGCGACGAATTGCAACAAATTGATGTTTAACATGGAGCTGAACACAATACCCATAGAACGTCTCTCAAAAAAAGGTAAACTATCGCATTTCCGCAGATATTTTCCCCTTGGAGAGCGACACAAGCAGGCTTCAGCGAGAGAAGAGGCTCCAAACGGTCTCTTATCATGAAACACTCGAAAACCGCCAATTCAATTCCGTTTCACCTTTCCAACGCCAAATGGAATTGTTCGTATCTGATCGACGAGAGCTTTTTATGCGGGTTATTCAATTATAGACATGCGAAGTTATAGAAATTAATACGAATGGCGGATAAGCCGAGCGTCGACAGGTCATTAACGTGAACGAAATCGAGGTAAAATGTCGCGATAACGAGTCGGGCTTCCCGACGTCCACAGGGGCGTCGAAATGTGATTAAATTCGGCGTCATTCGATAATGGAGGATTTTTGCATATTTCATTCGATAACGTGTCGCCAGAGGGCGCTCCCTCTTTCTATCCGAATAAATTAATCATTCTGTACATTGGGCATGAATATTTGAATGTTCAATTGATCATGCGTAATCTGTACTGTCGGAAATACACGTGGAATATATTAAATCCAGAAAAACTCTTTATCCCATGATGATGTGATCATGGTGAGTCTTCTCGTACAAATATTTCATCAGTAGACTCTTGAGGTCGAAAGAAAACAAAAATTACCTTCAGAATAACTAATTTCATTTGATAAAACCGTTTGTAACAACAAAAAATTTTTTTTATGATTTTTCAACAGTCTGTATCTTTTGAAACGAGCCGATTAGGAAAAAATTATAAAGGAAAAAAGTGTTTCTTTTGAATTCAAGAATCTACTGTTGAAATATTTGTACAAGACAAAGACTCATCCTGTATATTGCTGAAACGTAGTCTCTCGATCGATTAGTAGCTTATAAACGAATAATCCAGAAAGTAACTCGTTTCTGTCGTTCAATCATAAACATTACTCAGAATTAATTACTGTACGTCCATCATCAAGGTCGGCTAGCCTCGAAACGAGCCCGACCTTGTCGCCACCTACAAACAACCCAAATAATAATGAGAGAACAATGGAAAGCGAGATTGTATCGGTCGAAGAATGAAAAAACCAGCCATGAAGAATTGCTTGTACAACCATAAAATTTACATTAGGCAAATAATAAATAACAATGAGTTGAGGCATTAGAGAAGATACGATCTGAGGGAACGGGACGGCAAAAAAAACCGCGCTCATTAATTGAAATTCAAGTTGGACAGTCGTCCTGAATATTGAATTGAATACGAAACGACTGCTAGGGTCTAAATTCCCACTCTCGAGTCCTGAAATTATGCGAAATGACACCATAAATTCGGTTTGGAAGGTTGTTTTATGAATTATTTGTTTGGATCTATTTGCCAGGTGAATTAATTAATTTTTCGAATTGAGAGACTGCTGAACGTGACTGCTGTGTTCGAAGCGTTCTGAATTTGACTGTATTTAACGGGAAAGTACTCAATAAGTATGTTGTGAATGTCCATTCACTTACTCATTATTAACACTTGTAATTTTCAAGTAGAGATTTGTTTTTTTTTTCAAAATGAAAATGGGGGATGTCTCGATGCCAGTACGACTTGTTTTTCTCAATCAAATTGTTTTTTCAACTAAGAATAATATGTTGAAGACGGTTTTTCATCATGTTTCGACAAAACATTAAGTTGTTTCCCCTTATTTTGAAAGTCTTTTTATCAAAATGGACACTACAGTTTCTATTCATAAACATTTTCTTTTCACCAACCACTTCGAAAGTCGAAATCACACCTTAGAGGTTCAAAGGTGACTAGGATTGCTCAGTCGCTGAAGAATCTTCGATCAGATCAAAGGCAGAAGTGAAAACTGACATGCGATGCCTTCAACAACCGGAAGTTCGAGCATCTATAGTGGCGTGACTAATGAAGACGAACAAGAACTAATTTAATTTCAGTCTTGACTCCATCGTCAAAGTTCCAGCTGACTGTTCGGATTGCGAGTTGGGTTACTGGAAGATTATTAGAGGATTCACAAGGAATTACAGTATTGATCCTTCAGCAGTAGAGGTGAAGAGTTATTCATTGGATAGTAAGGAAGGTGAGGATGAAGTGTGCTTCCCAATTGTGTTCAATCTCCAGCTTCGAAAATTTAAAAAAAAGGAAATTTTAAAGACTTTCAACTGTTACCTACCACCCCTCTTGACTGAACACAGTTATTCACTTGTATTTCTTTACAAAACTCATCTGCCGACATTCCCATACGTTACAAATGATATTTGTACCGACAATGCCTTGTCAGCAGTCTCACCATCAACCAAAGCTCAGCTTTAGGAGTTTCCTGGTATGAGTGGATGAAATCATCACGATTTCTTTGACTGAGTAAGTTCAGGAGTGTTTCTCCAGAAGGTGATTCTGTTGTTCAACTCCCATTGTTGCCATTGTTGGACCGCTGCCTTAAATTGGTATTTTCCAAGCACACAGAAAGGCTGAGGTCCAGCAGGTGTTAACCTTGATGCTCTTTTTGCAAGTTCATCGGCTTTTACATTTCCTTCAACACCACAACGCCCTGGTACCCACACTAGAGTCACTTTATTGCCTATGGCTAGTTAGTCTACAGTATTACGGACCCCCCATGTCAGCAGAGATTCCATGCAGTGTGATTCCAGGGACCACAACGTGGCCTGTCTGTTCGTGGTGATATAGATATGCGTCCCTTTGAGGTTCATTTTAAGACACTCCTGAGCGCATACGCAAACAGCCAGTGTGTCGGTCTGTAAAATAGAGGCTTCCGTTCCCAATGCTTGAGAGTTCCTCAGTTTAGGTCCCTATGCGCCAATGCCGGTACCCCTTTCTGATTTTGATCCATCAGTAAACCACGTCGATGACTGTCACATCCTAAATTTCCAGCTGTTGTTTTTTTGGTTTCTCGATGAAAACAAATGAGGTTTTTGTATTCTCTATTTCACTATATTTATTTGTTGTTTACTCATTCAATTGATTTGTTTTGTATTTATTGTTTATTTTTGATTTTGTCATCTTCAGATCAGATAAATTTTTACAGCCTTGATATAGACACGTGACCTTGATAGTCTACTTGTCTGCCAATTGTTCTTATTTTTTTCAATGTGAATGTTGTTGTGCTTATACGATGTGGGTGAATGTGTGGTGAACCTTGAACCCACAAATCCTCCGCAAGCCGACAGGATGTTTTCCCCGATAATGCAAGATAATGGAGAACTTAATACGGTTACTAAAAATCGCAGACAGGTCAAAAACGCACAAAACAACAATCCGGAATTCTCCAGACATTGTAATTCGCGCAAATTCCTCTCTTTATCGTCCCTAATTACGGCCTTCATTAAAGAAGAATCTTCTTACTTGGGCGACTAGCACCGTCATAAAATTCACTCCAACTCCAATAACTCCGGGACGTAATTTAAAAATATTTTCTCTCAATAATTTTTCGGCTTTTTAATTCGGGCCGTAGTCCTCATCTTCATTTTCTTTTCATTAAGGTATCATCTCGTCCCTTTATTAAAGCGACGACTACGACTGAGTGGGATATAATTCGAGGATGGAAAATTGAAATTTATTCTCCGATTAGATGTCTCGTTTTGGCGTTTTAATGTAATAATGGAAGCGAGCAGGGGAGAGAGCTCAGAACGAAACTTCTCGCTTAGAGAGTGAATAGAACACACAGAGTCGGTATAATGTTGGTTTTACAAAGGGGGAAATTGGTGGTTACTTCTCTTTTAGGGATGAACGTAATAACTCCAGTAATGGCTTAGTTTGTTCTCTTGGCCTAGACTGTTTCCGAATGTCGTCCTGTAGTGGGAAATTAACTTGTGGAACGATATCATCTAATGCTTGAGAACATGCATGCGGTAGACAAAATAAAATGTAACTTAGGAGTTGGAAACAAGAAAAATAAGGAAATAGGGGTGGTTTATTCTTTAATTTGGCAAGCCCGCCTCCTGATAACCCTCTGAATTGTTCACCCAGGCAAAGACAAACCATCGTCATCAACACTCGTCAAAAAGTGTGGTTGTGTATATTGTGTAACAATATACAGGGTGAGACTTTGACTCGTATAAATTTTTAGCAGTAGATTGTTGTAGTTAAAAGAAACACGTTTATCCTTTACCATTTTTTCCGAATCGGTTCGGTTTAAAAGATACAGGCTGTTAAAAAAACCATGAAAAATATTATTTTAATTTTATCTCTCAAACGGTTTTATCGAATGAAATGTATTTTGGCTGAATACAACAGCTCTGTTTAAAACATCCACGGACGTGTAGTGTCACTGATTTAGCTAGTTATTCTGAAGGTAATTTTCTTTTTCCAGAGGTGGCACAGCTCATTAAGAATACTTAAAAATGGATATATCTTTTCATCAGGGCCAAATCAGAAGAAAAGGTTTAGAAAAGAAGTGTTTCTTTTGACCAGAAGAATCTACTGTTGAAATATTTGTACAAGTCAAAGACTCGCCCTTTATATATAGAAAGAAATCTTCTATTGGAAGCACCTTGAATTCGGGTAGGGCCTCCTGAAGGTTTTCGTAGTACTCTCACTCTCTTCAGTCTATTCGGTATCAATTGAAGTTCGAAGAATATTTTGCTAAATGTCCCTCAGAGCATTGGCGAGCTGTTGTAATTGTTGCGGTGGGTCAGATAAGCGGAAATGGCAAGACCAAGAAGTCATCAGAATATCGGCAACTTATAACTCTTGGTGTTTAGACTCCAGCATCTAAGACATAGACGAAAAGCCCCTAGATTTCTCGTAGAAATTGACAGCATCATGTTGGTTGATACAAATCAATCCACTGTTGACCCTGGCTGAAAGTTTGGATCTTCAAGTAGCAATAAGAAATGCCACGTTGAACACCATCCCGAAACCCTACCACGCCGCTGCCTCCTACCGACCATTATTTATCATTCCTGGCGTGAAAGAAGCAACTCGTTAAGGAAGATTTCTGGAAGGGTCTTCGTGAATAGACCCAGTCTGGCGGATGTCACCTAGCGACCCCAAGTTTCTTTTGTTCTTGTTTCGCGCAGTGTAATTTGCCTCCTTTGTGTAATTCGTTTTCATCTCGAGGAATCCTGGAATGGAGGCTGTGTCGCGATATGATCCTATTCATAGCCCAAGCCTCGAGACAGTTGTTTTCTGGTATTTTTTTTCTGTCGGATTAAACATGATCTCCTACAGATTTCATCATTCAAGTTACAAAACAGACGCAGATTCGCTCCAGAAGAAATATGGAGCATCTCATTTTCGTCACTTGAGTAATAAATTCGATGGATGAGGAGATACAGCACATGACAAGTTTATTATTCATGTGATTTCATTCATATCCACAGATTTTTCTTCTGGTTTTTCCTTCTGATAGGGCTTTGTTTCGATGAACCAATATGAACAATTTAAACATCACATTGAATATGCGATATTCTGCATTATAGAGTAGAAAGATGTGAAACGAAGCGACTTGAGTGACGTGAGCGCCATCTGTGTTTCAAATGTGTTACTAAGACCCTAAGACTGGTTAAAATATCAATTCAAGGGGCTATTTGCAGAAATATATGAAATTTTGTAAGATTTCAGATGGTCACTTCTATCAGAGTACCCACCGCCTTTTGTATATCTAGTTTCTTCTAGTTTCTGATAATTAGCACGTAAATTGTTGTATGCAGGAAGCATCCCTTGCATGAAGGGCCCATTTAGGGGAAATTATGACCTTTATAAGTCCATTCAATGATTCTCAATTGCTACTCCTTCAATATATTCAGAAATGCAAAGGTTTTATAGATTTCGTTTTGGGAATCGTGTTGATTATCACAAAATAAAACCATACGGGTCTCAACAAAGTCGATTATGAAATTCGATACAAGTAAAGAATTCAAATTTCGCGCCCTTCAATTATAAAACAGAAAACTGTTATTATACAGTTTTCTGTATAGACAGTACGTTTTCAGTGCCATCTCTTTGTCGAATGTGGCAAACAGGCCAAAATGTAGTCGGGTTTAAGTACTAGAGATAGATATACCACTTGGCGAATCAATCAGGCGAGTTTCCACGATGCCCGGAGCAAAAGACCGGAAATCCTATCTAGCAAGACATTCTCAACGCGAACCGAATTGGATTCCGTTCTTCCCAGCAGGACTTCTGGGAAAAAGAGGGGGGATTAACTCGTCATAAACCGGCACCAATTTCCAGATGTCCTTCCGGAAAAGGCCCCGAGGCTCGGATCCATCCGGGGGGAAAATTCCGGATTCACGGACGGCGAAACCGGAAAAGAAATGTCTTTGCGGAAAATTCGGAGGTGGAAAATCGCCGGTGAGCTGAGGCGGAAGCGAGAGTTTATTTTCGAAATACCGGGAAAGGAGAGGATTCTTCCGCGTCCATTTTCCGGGGAAATTCGTGGAAATCTGAAGGTTTTCCTCCGGGTTGGATCAGAAGATCGGTAGATTTAATGCACTTGCTTCGACTCGACGGATTTATAAGAGCCAGAAGTACGGCGCTTCATAAGTTCGTGAAAATTCTTATTGAAACATTTTCGTCTCTCGATGTAAACAAACAACTGAGTACTGAGTTACCAAAAGTGAAAACAGATGGCGCAATGTAGAGTTATAATCTACAGTGACTTTAACGAGACAGTGGCGACAATTGTGGTCTCGTTTTCCATCGTTTTAGCAAGAATATGGCGGATTTGGTCACGTGACGTGACGTGAGCCAATTCGCATTCCGAATTAGAGATCATAGCATTGAAATGTGTGCTTCTAAGCCGCCATATTCTTGCTAAATTTCCAATTGTCGCCACTGTGTTTGAAAGAGTCACTGTATTATAATCTGAATAAAAGAATTGAGGGCTGTAGTATGCCCACAATAATTTATTCCAAAAATTCGAATAACTGAGCTGCCATGTCATCGACTCAAAGTCGATGTAGGAATGCTGAACAAAACCCAATTAAAAAGACAAGTAACTATAACAAAGTCCTGTTGGTTCTGGTTCCTGATCTTTCGGGAATTCAGGAAAAGATTCAACGGGTATCTGGATCTCACTATCGGCTAAGGAAGCATGAAGCAAGAAGAATGAGTTTATCAAAAACTGACTAGTGTAGATTCTGTGGGGAGGAAGATAAATCCACAAAGATCCTTCGAAACTAGTGCGGGATCTGAAAATTATCCGTATCTTTGTGAAAAAAATGCTGCACTGTCTTACTGACTACCTATGTAAGAAGAACAAGGTATATTTAGTCTGGGTTCCAGGTCACTCTGGACTCGAAGCAAAAAGAAACCAACACACTTGCCAGAAAAAAAGCACAAACGCCACTTGGCCACTGGTCCAGAGCCTTTCTGTATATGAAAGAGGTAAGTGGAGAAGGAAGAAACCAGAAGAGAAACATTTTGGAGGAATCTTCGAGGAAGAAGGAGAAACTCCTGTTTACCTGGTTACAGAATGCCTCTTCATTGCAAGCCTGCGTGAGGAATGTCTTGTGGGAGAAAATTATAGGAGGAGTGAGGACTTGAAGCCCTCTCAGTCACTGAAGTTTATTGGAACTCTGAAACTTTAGGGCGAGCTGCAGAGGGCGCAGTTGTGAGAACAGCTCTGATGGGGGGTCACAATAGACCTTAAGGTTGCAGTGATAGTAACCCCCTTATCAAACTATGAACTGAACCACTGACTACCTTAAAGGGTACTGCTTCCTCAAGAAACACCTAAAATAGGTTTGGCAGAAATGGACGAGTGTAGCTTCTGTGGGTATGATGAGGAAACTCCTATTACCTTGCATGCCAATGGAAGAATGCTTTGGACTTGAAACTTGTAGGATTGAGGAAGTAAACTACTTGACATCTCCCCAGATACTACAAGCAGTAGAACCAAAGAGTATCAACTCTTGATACTTGATACTCTTTGGTTCTACTGCTTGTAGTATCTGGGGAGATGTCAAGTAGTTTACTTCCTCAATCCTACAAGTTTCAAGTCCAAAGCATTCTTCCATTGGCATGCAAGGTAATAGGAGTTTCCTCATCATACCCACAGAAGCTACACTCGTCCATTTCTGCCACTCTGGAACTGGAAAGCCAGATGTAGATGGTACAGAGGTGGAAAAAGCTCTTATAAGAAAGGGAACAATAGATCTGAAGTTCCCGGTGCACTCTCTACCCTTCTGTAAATATCTTCTATCAATTACAAACTCCAACACCTTCAGTTCAACAAAGATCCTTGTTTCATCGAATTTATTTCTTGAAGCTTTGTGTTGGAAGAGTTGGGTAGGTACCTTAATGGGATGCTTTAAAGCAGTAGTCCTGGAGAATAATGAAGACACTAAGTATCTCTGTTCACCTTCTACAAATTAACCACCACTCATTGGATCTGAATAATTTCAAATTCTTCTGAGATGAACGAAACATGGCGAGCCACCAATGTAAGAATAAGAAAACCCCGAGCAATTTCAGCAAGAAAAGGAGGAAACCAGAGTTTTATTCATGAATCTACGCTATTTCCGGGTCAACATTCCCCACACAAAGAAGGAAATCGAGGGAGAAACGGTGATAAATAGGTCGTAGCCGCCGTCTAATTCCGGAAAAAACCGAACAATGCAGCCGGATCGGATGAATTTCCAGCAGGAGTCTTTCTCTAAGGGGTGGATTATAGTGATTTATTGACCCGGAGAGCTCCCTTCGGATTAGGACCAGTGTTTGCGGCTTTAATACGAAATCAATTGGCTGACGTCAATCTCCAGCGTTCGAGAGGATTCCAGGTAGACGGGAGTATCAATTATGGCCCCGGATTCGCCATCATAATCCCCCGATATGGGCGTAATGAATGACGCAGTTCGTAATGAAGAGGACCTTTAATTCGTATCTATTTCGTAGACGAGAAGCATTGATCGTCTATATTCCGCAAGGACCTCCATCGTCTGAAATGTAGTTTTGGTGCAGACGGAAATAGGGAAATGATGTATTTTTTATGAAATATCTTAGAAACATCACATTTTGAAATAACC
The DNA here is from genome assembly GCF_907165205.1 of Coccinella septempunctata. Taxonomy (NCBI): domain Eukaryota; kingdom Metazoa; phylum Arthropoda; class Insecta; order Coleoptera; family Coccinellidae; genus Coccinella; species Coccinella septempunctata. The sequence goes on from NC_058196.1 coordinate 25,032,315, forward strand.
ATTTCAACCGTTTCCCAAAAAAGATTATTTTAAGCAATTAAAAATGAACAATAAAAATGGGTATTCAAAGTTTAAAGCGTTTTATGAGAATTGCACAAGCTGGCAACATCGACTGAAATTTGCCTTGATAATAAAGGACAATAAATGCATTATCTTGATGAGATAGACAAAGATGGCCGTCTATGAAGTCTGCGACGGACGAGGAAGGTCGTAAAATTTTATGGGATTTTTATGGCCGGTTGCAGTTGAAGCTCGCCAGTAAGTACGCGCCTCTAGATCAACAGCTGTTATTTTATAAACAAGCTGATCGGACATTGTTCTTTTCATTGTCTTGTAGACGCTGTTGCCAAATCGTAAACTCCGCACAATGCGATTTAAATTTTAAAACCCCATATTTGAAGGATGATTTTGAATAGTTTCCGCGGTGAATTTGAAAAAATCATGAATGAAACTCATGATTATTCAGTTTAAACTTGCATATGCAGTGATAACCCAAATTGAGGAGAATTCCCCATTGAAGTATATCGATCGCTGCTCTGATTGTCCAAGGGGACTACGCAGCTTCACATCATCTGGAAACATCTTCAGTGGAAGTGCACTGCTTAATAATTGATAGGGATCACAGAAATATTCGCCTCAAGATGCTCATTTCGAACAAATACTCCATTCAGTTTTATAAAACTCGGTTGGCCATGGAATAATTTTGTAACGGTGTGAGGTACTTGGATTGTCATAAATGTCAAACGATGTTGCCACAACCAATTATCCACTCCTATTTTTTCATGCTTGTCAAAAGCAAAGAAAAAAGTATCAGGAAGTGCAGTTTTGAATTGAAGTCTGCTCATTCGACAGGTTGAGTCTTTGACTCATACAATATTTCAACAGTAGATGGTTGAAAAACCATCAAAAAAATGATATTTTTACTTCTATCTGCGAACAGTTTTATCGAATGATGTTTTATCAAGATATCACCCATGTCTTCCAGTTTTCTCATTATGACCATCACGTACCATAAAAATACCAAAAATTTGAAGAACCCAACTGTTGTAACTGAGTTGGACGCTATGCAATGCAATATTTGAAAAATAAAAGTATTCCTCATGTTTTCTCGTATAATGCGACGTTTTCGAGTCATTTGATGTTAAAAAATTGAAAGATATCTGTGAGATTTGAAAAATTGGCTACTTTAGCTGAATGCAACTTTGTGTAATGTCACAGATTCAGCTAGAATTCTGAAAGTAATTTTGTTTTTTCAGGTGTGGCACAGCACATTATGAAAACTTAAAATGACTATATCTTTTTATCAGAGCCGAATCGGAAAAAATATTATGAAAAAAAGTGTTTTTTTTTACTTCAATAATCCACTGTTAAAATATTTGTACGAGACAAAGACCCTGTATAATCTGTCTAAAAGTGGGAATGATATGATGAAATCGACAGTATATCATGCTGTATCGAACATATTCGATGTAAGTAGATTAATATAATGTTTCATATGAATCTGAACGATTTATATTTTAGCTGCATATTTCTACAATCAGGAAGATAGTGAGTAGAGGGGGTGACAAAAAATTTCCTTCTATTGGGAAACCCAAAAATATGGTAGCAGTTGAGGAAAATTTGAAACTTTGAAAATGAAGACAACCATCAAAAATGGACAATTTGGAATATAAAGTGGGACAGACATCACTTTCCGAAATTCTAAAATCAATGGATTATACGAATGCAAAAGAAACGTATGTACTATCGCAAGAGTAAAAACACGAGTTTTTTCTCGGAAAATGTTGTGATGGCATACTTCCTAGACCTTTGTTCAAAGATGAAATCTTCAACATTGTGGGCCAAGTATTCAATATTGAAGTCAACCCTAGCACAATGCAGATATATCTACATATTCAAAACTTCGTTCTTTATCGAAACAAGCTCAAGGTTATAGGGCACAGAAATCAAGATTTTAAAGGGTATTCTGCAAAGCATCGAGATTCTCAAAACATAAATTAATTCCTTATAGACACTTGTTTCAATCATTTATGTAGAACACTAACTGTAAGGAAATATCATCTCCTTACAATAAGGAAATGAATATTTCCCAACAGTTAGGAAATGTTGACTTTTTCTTTGAGAAATTTTGTCTGGAATGTCGAAATTCAGCAGCGATTCGCGAAAAAACTCATTGTTGAGTGAGCTTCACTCCAGTTGACACACAAATATCATCACAGTCCCCATTAATGAATATGGGATTGAATTTCAAGAGTCAGAAGCGGCGAAAATTAATGTAAAACATTTCAACACCATCCCATTCCGTTTCAACGATCCTACGTACTCTTTCCTCGAATTCCACGTCGCATGTACCACACAAAAAAGACAATTAACAGAATAGCTAATGATTAATTGGACGTAAAAAGCGGTTGGCGGCAAGTAAAAAAGTCCCAAGTCCCTGGAAAGGCGTGTGATTGTCTGCGGTCTAGTCGTTTAAGCGAGATATGGCTAGAGCGAAAAAACGGGGATAAAAATAGAGTACAAAACGACGTATTTATAACGAAGGAAGTAACTATTAGTATCTCATTATCTTAATAGAGTCGCAGACGGATTCACTTGGCGGAAGCAGTCTGAAATTTGTTTAGACGATGATGGACACCTGACTGTGTCCGTTTGGCAGTAGTAGAAATTACTTCGTGATGTTCATGAGGCAATTCTGTGAAGATTTGATCAGTATACTACTTATGACCGAAACTGAATTGAAGATTTTTGTATTCTTTATGGAGTGATTTGATTTCCACAATTGAATTCTTCACTGAGTGGTTCAGTTGCACGTTATTTTTTGTTTTTGTTTATTTCTTTCTAAATTGTGTTTTTTTTTTCAAATTCACATTGTACTCCTAATTATTATAGGCGAATAATAAAAAGAAAGTATGTGAATAGGAATATGCTACCATAAACTTCAAAGTTAATGCCTTATTGAAGAAATAAATAAATAAAAAATACAATAAAAACACGATAAACTATAACTTTTATAGGCGAGATGAAAACATCGCTCAATTAGGATCAGCACCCATAAAACGAAATAGGTATGTACATCAAATTTCATTTCATTTCATTTGACTCCAACTTTATGAGATATTCAATGGCGATCAACAGGATGTAAAGTCTTCGCCAACCCAAAATGATTAGTCTACTTCTCATAAGCATAAATTCACCATAAGTTGTCTAAAATCAAGTCACACAAGTTCCCCACAGACAGACTACGTCCACATCATCCATCATATTTTTTCAGGAGGCGAAATATCGGAATTCAGTTCCTCGTGGAATTCTTATCGATCGTCATTTGTCAACCGCAATAAATATTATGGAAAAACTCCGATAATTTATACAATTTGTAACAGCCGCTACGAGGGCAAATTACTCCCGTTCGCAGGTTGTTTCTTTTGCCAACACGCTAAGCTTGCATAGTTTTATTCCGCGGTTTCCGAGACCTTTTTTTTAGGGTAGTCAGTTATCAAGATGTTATCGGGAGCGTGCAGATCCGTACTCAACTCGAAGTGAAGTTTCTGGGAGAATTTTGTATGGGAAACTAATAATAAGTACCTACACGATACACGGCTGGAATTTATTCTTCCTACTCAAATATATATTGAAAGGAGTAATTTATACTCCATTCACTTTTATTGTAGCCTTCAGTTGGCCATGAAATAATTTTCTCAAGTTTTTGAAACTAGAACGAAGTAAGGTTGGCACTCATGAAATATCATCAATGTCATAACACTGTTGCCACAACTAATATCAATAATTAATGTTCAAAAAAACTGAAAGTGATTGAAAAAACAAAGGTACAGACAAAAAGAGAAGTCAGGGTATCGGGAAGTGCTATTTAGAATCCAGGTCTGCTCATTCAAATAGTAGGTAACCCTAATATTAGAATATATATATATCATAGCTCCAAAATATCGGATCAAATGGGGAATTCTCCTCAATTTGGGTTATCACTGCATATGCAAGTTTAAACTGAATAATCATGAGTTTCATTCATGATTTTTTCAAATTCACCGCGGAAACTATTCAAAAGCATCCTTCGAATATGGGGTTTTAAAATTTAAATTGCTTTGTGCGGAGTTTACGATTTGGCAACAGCGCATACAAGACAATGAAAAGAACAATGTCCGATCAGCTTGTTTATAAAATAACAACTGTTGATCTACAGGCGCGTACTTACTGGCGAGCTTCAACTGCAACCGGCCATAAAAATCCCATAAAATTTTACGACCTTCCTCGTTCGTCGCAGACTTCATAGATAGCCATCTTTGTCTATCTCATCAAGATAATGCATTTGTTGTCCTTTATTATCAAGGCATATTTCAGTCGAAGTTGCCAGCTTGTACAATTCTCACAAAACGCTTTAAGCTTTAAATACCCATTTTTTTTTACATTTTTAAGTGCTTAAAATAATTTTTTTTGGGAAACGGTTGAAATGGTTATTTCAAAATGTGACGTTTCAAAGATATTACATAAAAAATACATTATTTTCGTCAGAAGGAGTAATCCCTATTGCCGCCGAATGAGTGTGACTCTGTACACCAGGACGGGCTGACCCAGGACACATTTCTACCGCAATCAGCTATTTCGCTAGTATTTCTATCGAAACGGTCGCAAACGCGAGTACGAACGAACCAGATAAGGAATACATTTTATGCCCACTATTAAAATACCGCGCGAACCTCCAGCGTATCGTAAATAATGCATCCAATGTGAACCGATAACGATAAATACTGGAACGCTGATGAATTAATATGTTTATTAACACGTTCTGGCGGACATTAACGTCGTCTGAATAAGATCCGCGGCATCTAGTTATGCAAAATAGCGTCAGGTCAGTTTTGCTAATCGGTCCGCATCAAAGATCGGCCTTCTTAATTCAGACGGTAATAAGGATGGTGGCGTGTTATTAGCTTGTGTGTGCATGATCTTGCGTGTAATAATTTGCCGCTTTGACGCTTCGGAGATCGTTCTCATTTGTTTTTGCCGTAATCCGCTTTCACTCTTCAATTCAGTTCTCATTGCGAACTTCCTTAGTTTTACTACATTGTTTTTCATACAGCTGTGAGACTTTCATCTATGGTAAATTATCAACTATGGGTTAACGAATTTCAAAAATTTTTCTCGGCGCATTTTGTCTCTATTGGTTCTTTATTATCAGTGTTACTACTTCCTTTACTTCATTTTCGGAAATTTCAGACAATCCATATATATTTTTCGATATAATGAAATTTTTGAGAGTTTGTAAAATTTTCTATCAACTTGTTGTGCAGAAGTTGAAAATTTCGGAATTTCCAGAATGAACCTACGATAGTTTAGATTGTGGTAGGAGTGAGGGTGGAAGAAATCTCGTAGTCATCGTAGTTACTGGTTGAAGACTTTAGACCCTACTTACTTCTTGCAATGGACACGGGGCTTACCTGAAATAAAAAAAATTGAATATATTATCAATTCCAAAGTATGCAAAAATATTAAATCCAACAAAGTAGCAAAAATCGTAGATTCCTGTCTGCATGCCGCTAAAATCTTCATTTCATAATATTTCAGACACTAAACTATCATCACATATAAATAATAATGTCTGTTGACGATGTAAGTTAGTGAATTTTCATTTGCAGAATTTCCGTTATTTACTATTTTCTAGAAAAATTATCAAACACGTCAATCCTTATTTCAAAATACGCAGCTTCTCTTGTATCTTCATCCCTATAATAGGGAAAGATTGATGAAAAACCCATCAATGTTGACACTTCAGCTCGGAAGAGGATTGAAATAACGCTGATGAAATATCAATCTAAAAGGTATTTATAGAGTACAATGGCAATATCTCTTAAGTTCATCTCTTGGTTTTCATTTATACATCTGCGACAGTACGTATGGAAAGTAGATTAAACCCAAGCTAGTATTGAAAACTGCTTTAGAAAAGTTGGTTTTGTGACACATAACTTTTGCGACTACGAAGGTGAGCTACCTCTATCAGACATATGGGAATAATCATCAATTAATATCAGCTGGTAGCTTGAAATTTACAAGAATCCATTCGTAGCTGCATGGAAGTTGAATGCATTCATGTTAAAGTTTCTTTGAAAATTTTTAGAAGACAGATCTGAATATAAAGGCGATAGATAAGGTTGTGACGCTGATGTTTCAACAGGAATTTAAACAGCCGTTTTGCGTGTTCAATTAATGAGACTACGGATTTATCCTCAAATATTAAAAAATCAAAAAATAAACTTAATCCAATGAAAAAAATTCAGTAAACTTCAATATCTGGTTATTTTTGCAAGTTTTTACTTTCATATTTTAAGTATACAGGTTGAGACTTTTCCTCGTATAAATATGAATAGTAGATTCTTGAGGTTTCAAGAGTTGGGTTCTTTGAACTTTTTGTGTTTTTATGGTGCGTAATGGTCATAATGGGAAAACTGAAAGACGTGGGTGATAACTTGTGTTCAAAAAAGATTCAACATATGAAAGAAAAACTATATTCCGAAATTCATTTCATTCGATAAAACCGTTTGTGAGATAGAACTAAAAATAACATTTTTTATGGTTTTCCAACAGCCTGTATCTTTCAAACCTAGCCGATTCGCAGAAAATGGTAAATGAAAAAAGTGTTTCTTTTGACCTCAAGAATCTACTGATGAAATATTTATACGAATCAAAGACTCACGCTGTATAGATTGAACGATTAAGTAAGTTACCAAGTATTTGAGTTTCTTTGAGTTGTTCTTGTTATGTATGTTGTACTCAAGTTGTGATAAAATGTTTTTCTCAAGAATGTAGTAGATATTTTTTCAATTCGAACTTTTTTAGCCGCCTTTTCAAGTTCGAGTTTGATATAACTAAGATATATTGTTAGAAACGGGCTTATAATTGAGAAAACTCTATTATTCTTGTTATCATGCTATGACAAGTACACAGGCGTGAACACAGAAGCTATTATTCCATATAATCCAATTCGGAACAAACAAAAAAACAATGGGAGCTTCAACAACCCCCATCCCCTCGCTGGAGGACTATCCGCGCCACCTCGGACCCCCGTTCCACTCCATCATTAGGGAGAGACATATTTTCAGTCGCTAATTAAAGTCCCAGGTTATCCCCGACAAAGCGATTTAATTGCTTCACAGGACGAGGGATTTACGGGCCGGCAAAAAACGAGATACGGAGAGAGAGCTGGAATCGGCTTGTACAAACACGCCGGGGAGGGGTAATAACGCGGCGTCCCTGCGAAAATGAAACGTTTTTAGGCGCGGAAAAACGTACAGTAGCAGCGGGCGTAATCACGGAACCATTCGCTGAAAGTTTAAGGGTCGCTTGGTCGCCACTGGTTCGTAGGAATTAATTCGGACCGCGTAGGAAGCAGGTTGATTTACGATGTTCTGCATTCGTTTCTATGAGGTTTTTTTTTTGTTTATGGGGGTTTCGCCGGAATTGGAGTTGATGAAGCGGTTGCAGTTCATATTGTGGTTTTCCATTCACGTATGCTGCACGAGATGGCGTCCCTCTTCTTCCTTTTGGACGTGGCATCGAATAAGCCTAATTCCAAGGACGTTGACCTCCGGCTTCAACATAAACCTTCTCTCCGGAGGTCCATCTGGTTATCTGGAGATTTTCACCATTCGATAGTTAGACACACTGCCTAACACACCACGCAGCCGGTTGCAAAAATTGCAACAGCTTGCCTGAATTGGTGTTACGAGAGCTACCACAGTAGAGCTTGGGGTCCTATTTGATTTGCCTCCTTCACACTTACACGTGAATGATGAACCATGAAATATACCTTAGCGTGAAGCTCCTGAGTGGGACATACAAGGATACTGAATCAACTAGATTCAAACCTCCTGGCAAAACATTCAGATGTAATGCAAACATTGCCTGTGTGATGAACTTCGTGACAAAACGCCCATATGATATACATATGAATCAAAATCAGCAAGAGGTACAGTTATTGGAAAATGTGCACAAAAGAGAAGGATCTCTGGGTCTCTGGGATATGAGGCATCTATCCTACAGGAAAAGACTCTAGCTTGTGCTCAAGAGGAACCAAAAGAAAAGCTCCAAGGCGCACAACGAACATGTACGCCAAGCTGTGGGTCCTTATTTAGCATATTCACGATCCTTTGCTGACATAGGAATGCCCTGATACCATCAAAAAGCCTATAAAACTCCGAAAAAAGCATCAAGATTTACTCCTTTTGGACAAATATAGTTCAGCGGTTCAACAATCGTCTGCAGGAATGCTCCTGGGCTTGCACAAGCCAAAAGATGTTGAAACCAGTCCTGAAGAATCACGTGGTGATAAACAAGACTGCTAAAAAGTCATCGGATTTGTCAATACCATTGAAGGTCCCTAAGGATTTAATAAGAAGGGTAGCAGAGCAACATATCCAAGTGGTCGTAGTGAAATAATCATAATTCTACCTACTTCTATAGGCTCTAACCCACCTTTCTAAATCTTTCACCATGCACTCTTATCTTATATTGTCATTTTTCTTGGCCATGTAGATAAAAACTTCTTTTATCGTGGAAGTAAGCTGTTAAGTTCTTCAGGTACACTTTGAGAATCAGGCAGAACTTCAAGCTCCCAACTACAAACCTACGCCTGCTTACAAAAATGAGATTGACAAACTCATTTTCTACAGGTGTTCATTGAACAAATGACTATAGAAAGGTACGGATATCAGTCAACTGAGACGTCATGCCCACAAATTTAGACGAAGAGCTCTTTTGTGTCGTTGCTTACAGTTTTTTTTTCACAAAGCAGAATGCTGCGAAATCCTTGAAGTGTTTTATCTGTGTTAAACATGTCAGTTCTCCATTTAGCTACACCAATACACCCCTGTACTGTACAATTTATCTTCACACATAGTTTTTTCACTGTCAACTTTCTTAAAAATTTGGTCTTAGCGGTCCATCATTCTGTAATCTTTCAAACCTTCTGGTGTAAGCAATGACTAACAATTACCTGCCTTACACTCCTTCATAGATACATTCGTTTTCACTTCGTGCTGTTTGTCGAAGAAACGATCCATACAACAAACGTTTCACCTTCTGAATTTCAACCTGTCACCAACAAACGAGCAATGTGTTGTGAAGAGGGTAGGAAGCAGACATGCGAGACAGTTGAACAACATTTTATACTGTAACGGATCATATTCAGTTTGGGTGGTCACAATGTTTATGTGTAACTTTCCAAGCTCTTTACAAATATGTGTATGTTTCGTGCTCAAACTCTGTATCTGTATGTCGATATTAAAACAGTATTTCATCCTTGAAAACTAAGACTCATTGATTTTTTGAATTTTGTCGGGAAATCAACGAAGAAACTCTGCTGATAGGATTTGGTGTGTTTATAAACAACGGCTATTGAAAAGGCATATGGTCTAATTATGCACATCAGACTTTTCTAATGCTTCTTCCTGAACACAATGAAGCACCATATGATGGTTGTTTGTTATATGATACTACAGTAGCTGCTTCAGGAGTAATACCTTGTGAATCTGTATTCAAATACTGAACATGCTTATTCATGATTTCCCTCTTAATTTCATCATATTGCTAAAGAATTCCTGAAGCAGCAACATCTGCTTTCCCCTGTAGTTTAGTCAAGAAAAAATGCAGGATCATTCGAGCTTCCTTCAACGCATTCAATAATAATAAATCGTACAGCACTTTTACGTTTTGACTTCTGAGCCATGAGTAATGAAAATTTCAATAAAACTTAATAAAAAATTCCTGCGATCTCCCCTACTGGAAATTTTCAATTTCCCCGTAGAATACGACCCTGCCCAAAGAATCAAGGCGCTATAAAGATTTCATGCGGTTATGATACGAACTTCAACAATCCCCATCTTTCGAATTGATTGTTCCTCTTGAACAATAGAACATTATTCAACTGATAGGGCACTTATGCAATATCTCATTTATCAGATGTGGTGTTACGGCCTTAAGGTCGTTACTCATTTATTACGCGGTTAGTTGAGATTCAGGAACACGATGAAGGATAGAGCGCAAACCACCTGCTGTTAGACAGGGTGTTTCAGGAGACGTGCATTCGTTGAAGGTCAAACGTGGGTTCGCTGAGGCGTCAGCATGCTGTTGCGATCATCGGGAAGACGATTCGTTGAATGTTGTCGAAGAGCCCTTGAAACCAACAATGTTCTACTCGATAGCATAAGGAAATACTCGAACATATCTCAGCCCATATAAACACGATTTCCACAACTTTCTCTCCTCACGTTCATAAGAACAAATATCATTGTACCAACATTAATGTCACACATGACATACAGACCTGCCTTATTTGTCTCACACATTACCCGAGAAACTGAAATTCTCACGACATGTCTTGCTTTGATTTCTATTTGTCCCCAGAGCGTACTGCGAAAATATCGATGGCGAAACAAAAAGATTGAACATTTATAAACCAGGTTGAGCTGGCTGTCTTTCGCTGTGGGAAGTAATCCGTCAATGGGTTTGTGGAGTCGGGGAACCCATGAAACGCGGTGCGGCCGTAGGGGAAATTGTCCGGGAGGTGACTGTCGTTCTCACATGGCCATATTCGAACCAGCTTCTTTCCATTTCTTTATTATGACCATAACATACCATAAAAATACCTACCAGAATATCAAAGAACTGCACTCTTAAAAGTAAGTTGAAAGTTCACTAATGAATAATACAATACAGATCTGTAGTATCATAGATGGAGCTCGTTATGAACTGTGTTTATGAAGCGGTCAAAGAAGCAGAGCGTTTAAACTGTCAGAGATGATACGAAATGAAGGTTTGAATCCGGTAAATTTTGTACGAAATTAAAAACAAACAATAATAATAAATGATTACATAGTGAAGATGAATGAGCTTATTCCAGAGAAAAAAGTATTTCATTCGGGATCGAACTCAGTACCTTGCAGTATACTAAGCCGACACTTTAACCACCAAGTCACAGACGCTATAAGAATCAAGTGGTAATTTAAGTGTCAGTAGCACGAAATGGTTTCTCGAAAGGCCTTCGGATCACTTAAGTGGCAGGAAGGTTTTATGACCATTCTGGTGGGAATCAGATTGAAGCGTCACTAAGTAGAACACTGATTACACAGTCACTTCAGTGGCAATCCGCTTACGTACATTCGAGTGGCACTAGTGTTAGATGGCTATTTTCGTGAGTAATCAGAGTACCACTCAAAATATGGTCTCTCGAATGGCACTCGGATTACAGGGTCACTCGATGGGCACTAAGATTATAAAATCACTCGCGTGGAGCTAAGTTTATGTGGTCACTTGTGTTGGAATAAGATTGGAGTCGCTAGATTTATACTCAAAAAGAAGAATGATTATAAGACCATTCAAACGATACAAAAATAACACAAAGCCCTAGAACCCCTAGAATAGGATTATGAAGTAACTAGAGTAGTACTCGGATTAAGCAATCACTTAAATAGCACTAAGACTTCAGTATGGATAGTTGAATCAAGAGAACCCGTAGTGTGGTGATTGGGTTCAAGCATCACTTAAGTGGCACTCTGATTTTAGAGTAACTCGAATAAAGTCACTCAAGTGACACCAACAGCAGATAACACTCGAGTTAATCGAGAATCCTAGTGAAAATTCACTTGACGTTATATGTATATGTGATATTTTAGCAATTTGACGGGCCTGGAATACGCGGAAGCACCAATAGTCTCGGAGACGAAGAGTTCAACGTTGCAATCTCTTCAATTTTCAGAAAATTTCAGATCTTTTTCAGATGTGTTTGAACCAAATAAATTCTGCATTGTTCGATTTATCTCGAAATGTTTTATTCCATTGAAAGTCCAATGAAATGGTCATCTCCTCCCGAACAAACGTCGTTGAACTGCGAGAACTCTTAAAAGATAGCTGATACAAGGCGTGGTCAGGAATTCACGATACTGTCAATGATTTTATACAGACGGCGACGTTCCCGCAGTAACGTTTGGACATTGATGGATATTTATTGCAGCCGATTCTGAAAACATATTCGCCCGAGCCTCTGAATTATTACGCGTGTATAACTGATTCGCCATTATTAAGTTCTGCGAGTAATTAATTATATGGGCGACGTTAAAATGGTGAACATTCGCGGATAGAACGTTCATATGGACGATGATCGATTGCAGCGTGGATGCGAAATTCGAATACCCAATATAATACTCAACATCCACCACTGCAATATTCAGTCAGAGCAAAAGTACTAATTCAGAATGAAGATCATTATGAAAGCGAAAATTTTTTTTTATTTCGAAAATAGAAAATAAATCGAAAATATTGATAATATTTCAAAAATCTCAAAAATATCTCAGAAATCTCGAAAATATCTCATGAATCTCGAAAATATCTCGAGAATCTCGAAAATATCTCAAGAATCTCGAAAATATTTCAAGAATCTCGAAAATATCTCAAGAATCTCGAAAATATCTTGGAGATCTCGAAAATGTCTCAGAAATTTCGAAGATATTCAAAAAACAGCAGAAATATCCCAAATATATCGAAGATATATGGGAATTATAGAAAATATTTCAGAAATATCAAAAATACCTGAGAAATATACAAAATCTTTGAGAAACATCAGAAAATGGGAAAATATATTCATTTTCGAGAAATATCAAAAATCCATTGGAAATATAAGAAATATTGAAAAATTGTTAGTGAAAGTTCGTAAATATTTCAAAAATATCAGACATACTAGAAACTTTCAGAAATATCTCGGAAAACGGTGTACAAAATTTCACTGAAAAGCCCCTACACTGAGAAAATTTGAAAGATATCCCTAGAATCTCGAAAATATCTCAAGAATCTCAAAAATATCGTAATAATCTCGAAAATATTTCAAAAATCTCTAAAATATCTCGCAGATCTTGAAAACGTCTCTGAAATATTGATGATATTCAAGAAATAGCAACTATCCTGAAAATATCAAAAACATTTGAGAATTTTCGAAATTATTTCAGAAATATCAGATATACTAAATACTTCCAGAAATATCTCGAAAAACGTTGCAAAAAATGTAACTACTAAAAAGCCCCTAGCCTAGAACAATTTGAAAGATTTTCGAGATTAAGTTCTCAGGAAAGTGGGAGCCGAGGGTTTAATGTTTTTTTCACCAAAAACACAAATAATAAGTTGAACAAATAATATGTCACAGTTCTGTAGCAGCCTTCAAAGATGGTTTTTCCCATTTTATGGTCTCTATCGCGAGCAATATTTGGAATCCGGTTGAAGAGCATATTAGTGTTGAGAAGTTTATCCCGAAAGTATTTCAACTCCATCCTCATTTTCCCGAAACCAGTACAGAAACTAATTAATACACTCTTCCAGAAACATCCACAAATCATCCAACTTTTCGCTAACTAATGCCAGAAGAAGACGTCATACCCTGACATCAAATATAACATAACATGTAGCTAATTGCCTCTAGTTGGGTGTCCATAGCACAGCAGTAAATAGGTTCTGAACATCTTCGCAACTCCGCACAAATTAGAATTTCAGTCTTGCTCTTGACGAGACAACTATGTGTACAAGTCGAGCGGCGGAGGAATATGTGCCACAAGGCGAGCGGCATCGTTGGAAGTCTTGCAGTGCTAATTAGAATGTCGTTGAGGGTGAGCGTATTGAAAAGGTTGACTCGAGTACGAGAGGGGGACCGTAGGGTGATTGTTTTGCATAGTTAGGGAGTAATGGAGGAACGTGTGAGGGTTCGAATAACTTTACAGTAATTTGAGATGATGATCTTCGTGTTCTCCGATATTGATCGTTCGTTGAAAGCTTGACTTGCACAAGATTGTTTTACTCATCGTCGGAGTTCGAACGTACATACAAGCGTAGTCGGATACGTTGGATTCGGCGTGGACGGCATTGTCAAACACATCCGAAAACTTCCCAACGGTTCCTTTGGTCCAAGAGCAATGCATCGAAAGTATGTTTGAGATTGGGATGATTATAGATATGATATAGATAATAATTTCTTTGTGCAAATGTATTCATTCAACTTGAAACTGGATTCATAGTGAAGGATAACTTTGATTTGCTTCAAAACTTATACATGATGTTCTCAAAGGTGAGGCTTTTTTTTGGACAGAAAGTAGAACTCATCAAAATAAGTCGTTTAACCAAAAATTTTCTATATAAAATATCCAAGATGGCTGAGATACAACCCCTAGAAGTTCGACAAAATTTCATTGAATTCCAAGTACGGTACTGTGGAAGGTGACTTCGGCATCGCAAAAACGAAACAAAACAAACATATGGCTCGACAATGAATGGTTCAGTACCAAGTTCATCGGATTAGATGCATCAGATCACATTTGAGAGAATTATAATTGTTGTATCGTGAAATTCAGGGTGAAAAAAAAATCGAGGCAGGTTCTTGAAAGTGCTTATGTTAGTTATGTTGGAAAAGTGCTATGATGTTTCCCCATTTCGTCCCATTTTCAGGACGATTGTTGGAATGTTCGAACAAGAAGATTGTGATGCCCATTGTAAAAAAATTCGTGAATAATTTAGACGAATTTTATTGGTGAGATTTTGAAGTATTATTCTATTTTTTACAGTTGTGTCCTAAGTCTCTTCTGTCAGTTGGTATCGAAATGAGCCATTGCATAAAATCGTGTAGTTACTAAAAAATAATGAGAACAATTCGGCCATCCTAAGTTCCCATTTTCATTACCACGTAAATATCGAACGAGCCAATATCCTAAACGAAACTACATGGTCGAAACAGGAGATAAGTTTTTTCCCACTGCTTTGCGATAATTTAGCTAAAAAACGGTCTAGGGTCGTATTAGGATCTATTTGAGTAATCATTTTCAATTTTTTTTTGATGAAACGCTTCATTTTGACCAATTCTACCTTCTGTTGAAAAAAAAAGCCTCACCTTCAAATACACCCTGTGGAATCCCAAAGCTAACTGACACATTGGATAGAGTTTGAGTTCGTTGACGTTTGATGCTTGGTCTGGCAGCGGTTTTAATTCAATCAAATGCACGATAAAAATCATTATTGGATTCATTCTATTCTTAACATTGGAACCATTTGGAAATGGTTCGCGAAGATACTGAGGAATGAAAATTAGTCTTCCAGAAATGTACCAACAAATAATGAAGATACGTCAACAGGACAATCGCACTTCAAATGGTTTTAAATTGTTGACCAAATTGAATTTAATCGAAAACGCGAAAGAGTTGTCTATACAATGGAGTTACCGAGCTCATTGAAACCAACAAGCATTATCAGAATGTGGAGTGATGGACATAATTCAATTATCGACAGTTGGCTACCATGGCATCGTGCGAAATCACCTGTTTCGTCCGACAGGGGGCCAAATAGATGAGTTTGGCGTTTCGGGCTAATTAATGGTTATTAGTATTCCGATATCGCGGAGATCAATCAAACGCGAAGCCACGTCGACAAGCACCGACGTCGGTAAAAACGATAGCAGGGATGTACAGTCGGCGCATGGGTATATTATCGTCAAATATTTCGATGGTTGATTGTAGATTGTTTCCAAGATGTAGCAGTACACTGTTGTTACCCCATTAGAACTGTTCTCACCGCTACACCATCTACGCCAGCCCTCAAGTCCCGGAGTTTTTATGAACTGCAGTAGTAAATGATGCGACTTAAAAAGGTTTCTCGCCCAGAGCATTTTTGCGTTGGATGTTTCTTCCCCCTCTACATAGAATTTGAACTCTTCAGTTTCTGCAAAACCTATTGTCTTGTCGGTTGAAAAGTCGTCAAGACCGAATGGTTGCATCAAGCTTGATGAAATTTCGGGATTAGGTTTTTTCTAGAGAGCAGGTGTGACATACTCATATTGCTTCAGAGTTTGTCTGCTTCTTTTTCCTATTGCACAAAAAAAGTTCGCGGCTAATAAGGGGGATAATGGGGAATTCTCCTCAATTTGGGTTATCACAGCATATGCAAGTTTAAACTGAACAATTATGAGTTTCATTCATGAATTTTTCAAATGCACAGCGAAACCTATTCAAAATTATTCTTTGAATATGAGGTTTTAAAATTTGAATCGCTGGTTTACGATTTGGCAACAGCGCCTACTGGAAAATGAAAAGAATAATGGCCTGTGTGTGCAAGCAACCATAAAAATCTCATAAAATTTTACGACCTTCGCAGACTTCCTAGACAGTCATCTTTGTCTATCTCAACAAGATAGTGTATTTGTTGTCCTTTATTATCAACGCATATTTCAGTCGATGTTGTCAACTTTTGCAATAGAAACAAAACGCTTTAAATTTCAAATACCCGTTTTTATTTTTCATTTTTAAGTACTTGAAATGATTTTTTTGGGAAACGGTTGAAATGGTTATTTCAAAATGTGACTTTTCAAGATAATTCATAAAAAAATACATCATTTTCTTCAGAAGGAGTATTCCCTATTGCTTCTTTTCTGGAATGCGTATGATATTGTCAACTTTGGTTTCCTTTGAATTTCGAGTGATCGAAGATCCAGGCTGAAATGTCCATGGTATTTTTGCTTAGAGTTAATAGTAATGGATTTATTGTCTGTCTCTTAGCTCCTGATCAAAGAGTATCAATAAATATATTTACTACAATTTCCAAATAACCAATATCAGCAGATGAAGGAGCCATTTTCTGCTCGTCTTCTCCAGAGACTGCTGTCGCGATCTAATACTTCTAATCAAGAAATCTGAATATCGACTAGTAGCAGGGTAGAATCGCAGGTGTGCACTAGAATTTGGGGTTCATGATACCGGTGACCCTAGTTGGAGGGACCATCGCATGCATTGGTTGGGGCACCTGTTTAATGAGTCCCCTTGGGCGCATACCAGCAGGACCGGTGGACGTCCGAAATTAATATATTTTGGCCGGGGTATTCAATTAATCCGTCATTTCTTGCCGATGTGCAGGAAGCACTACTCAACATGTCTGAGGAGCCGAACGAGAAACTGGTAATTTCAACAAGATAAATTCGATCAAAATTGTCCGGGCGGCACTTGTATGATGCAGATTATTTTTTGTACGGATATTTGAGGATTTCTTCGAGTTCGGTTTCATCGGCTCGCGTTAATATCGAAAATAGCCAATATACTTTCATGGGAAAACGAATGCAGTTCTATTCACTTTAGAAAAAACTTTCCTCTGGAATCTAACCTAACTTTGACGCAGTTTTTTTTTATAAACTAGCTGATTTCTACTAGTACGAGGATATAGTGAACAATTCTTAGCTTACTATAGAACCAAACAAAATTTCAATGTCAAAATATTTTATTACTCAACATATTCTCCACTTAATTGGATACATTTATTACAGCGAACCTGCAACGTCTCTAGATCTCCCAAAAAAAATGTTTCTTCTTGCTCTGCAAACCAGACATCCAAAGCTTTTATTACCCTTTCGTTGGAAGAAAATTTACGACCTTTTAAACTTTTTTTCGGTTGAGGAGAGAGATGATAGTCAGATGGAGCCTAATCTGGTGAATAAGGGGGTGTTCTAGTAATTCAAACCCTAAATCACGATTTTTTTGCATGGCAACATTAGATTTGTGTGCAGGGGCGTTGTCCTGCAAAAACAAAACACCTTTGGATAGCTTTCCGCGTCTTTTCTCTTCAATTTTTTCCCGTATAGTGGTCAGTAATGTCGAATAGTAATCTCCGGTTATTGTTCTACCCTTATCCAAAAAATCAATAATAGTACTTCATGGCAATCCCAAAAAGCTGAATCAAGAACTTTTCCAGCAGATTTTTGGACACGAAACTTCTTAGGTCTTGGTGAACCAGAGTGTCGCCATTCCATCGATTGTTGCTTTGTTTCTGGATCGTAGAAATGTACCCAAGTGTCATCCATAGTAACAATTCAGTTTTAGAAGTCTACATCGTTTTCAAATCCAGCACAAATCGAACGTGATGCATCTACCCTTGCACTTTTTTGGTCAACATTCAAACATTTGGGGATCCATTTTGCAGCAATTTTTCTCATGTCCAAATTGACGTGAACGTTATAAGGAACGCGTTCGTATGAAATATTCAGTGCTTCAGATATCCGTTGTAGCCCAATCAGACGGTCTGATAAAATCATGTCATGAACTGCATCGATATTTTCGGGGACTGACACAGAAACTGGCCTACACGATCGGTCATTATCTTCAATTGAAAATTCACCTCTTTTAAAGCTTGCAGTCCAATTTTTCACGGTCGCATACGAAGGACATTGATCACCAAGGGTATTAAGCATATCTTCGTAAATCTGCTTACCTCTTAACCATTTTAAATACAGGTACTTGATGATGGCTCGGTACTCCAATTTTTCGATTTTCACAATTTCGGTGGACATCTTCTTTCTTTTAATTCATTGCGTAACTGTGGTTTACTTTTTTGACCTCAAACTTCACACTGACACTTTTAATGAGTTATTGTTCGTTGCTATGGTAACGCAATATTTTTTTACGCATGGAACTGGTCTAAGCTAACTAGATATCAATACATCCTCGTATGCAAGTAACTCATCGAAATACCGCAGATCGTCAGTTAAAGTAACATTGACAGCGGGTTTCATAAAACTCTTACTGCCCGATCAACGATTTGACAGTCACTGGATTTCAAAAACGAACTCTCTAAAACTTTTTCATTCCTACATATATTGAACAAGAAGCAATTTAGAATCATTGAATAGATGTATATAGATCATAATTTGATTCGAGAATTGAATTCCGAATTCTTATGGCTGAATTATTGATTGAAAACAAATTGACGTTTATCTGTCAATCAAGCGTTGATTCCCCGATCGAGCTTTATGAAACCGGGGGTTATTGTTATATGTACGTTGTTATATCTCAACATAAAACATACTCGAAGAAAAAACATAAAACATACTCGAAGAAAATCAGATAACCTCAGCAACCTCCAAACAACCGTTCCCTAGATTCTATAGAACAATGAAGAGGTCACTGTACCACCATTTCACCCCCGTCGCTTCCAAACTCGCGTCCCCTAACCCCATCGAAAAGCCATTTTGAGCGTTTCCTTCCTGCCTTACCCCCGCGAAGAGGTTTTGGCTCGTTCCCCCCAATGATGTCTTATAGTGGCACAAGCCCAGATTTCATTTGCCTTTATAGTTTTTGCAGACGAGTTTCCTCCGTTTTATACCCGGGGATATTTACATTTAATTATCATTTATGTCGGGGATTACCGGGGGGTGGATGGAGAAGCAAAGTTTGCGTTTTACGTTTTTGTTTACGGTCGAAGGAAAAAGTTGGCTCGCCTTGAGGGCGGATGTAGGAAGCCAGCTGCATTACGGAACCTAAGTTTATTTACCTATCATATACAGGGTGAGACTTTGACATCTTCTCCTTCAAGAAAATATTTTCATAAGTAGCTTTGCCACCCCTGACCACCTCACACTGAATTTTATCCAAGCAGTAATTATATTGTTTTAACCTTGAAAATAAGCTTCTATATAAGATGAACAAGCAGAAACTCACTTGCGTCAGTTCTTAGCTGAAAATTTTCTTCACGCCTGGTTTGGATGTGGCCACCCAGATCACCCGATCTGGCTCCACTGGACTTTTTTCAATAGGGTCATCTGAGATCGAAGATTTGCGCTACCCAGCCTGAGTCACTGGATGATTTGCGAACTCGGATCATTGATGAATGCCGTCAAAGTACACCAGAAATCTACATCTTTCAGCAAAACTTATTTTACTGCATGGTGAAAGTGAAGGCTGCCCATTTCTAGCATTTAATAAGCTAATCTCAAAAGTCAGTGCTCTTTCATTATTTCACCTGTCATTTCGTTATCGATGGAAATTTTGAAGCGAAATTTCAGGACCAGAGAGTACTCGAAAAGATCTTCAACATGAGGTATCGCAACACCCCTCATCCCTATTCAAAATCAAGGGGTTGTTGCCACCCCTGTTAGGGGGTTGCAGTTACGGAGATGAAAAGAGCGGAAAAGTTGTTCCCCCTCAAATCAGAAATTGAAGGGTCCAAGCGATTTTCCATATTTTTCAATCAAAGCCGGAAAATTGAGGTGTTAAGTTTTCATTGGACCACACTGTATATTGAAAAGTGAAGATTCAATTCAATAAGTTAAAATTGATGAAAAAATAGCAAAATTCTATCGGTTTCGGGCACAAACCCTCCATTATTTATCTTCGTGTTGGTATAGGTTAGAACATTATAGGTTTCCACAAAGATCTATTTGTGTCCATTCGCTGTCCACATGAAGCATGGAATTCTGAAGAAAACTAATATATCACACAGAAGAATGAAAGCCGCAAATTACGAAGTGATTCACTCTTCCATCTACACAATACGAGGGATGATCTTATAAGACGAATTTTCCATGAGTCAGCCGCATGATTCAGGCTTCGGCCAACGACAATAATTCAGAGACAAACAATCCCATTAATTTCCCGGAAATTTCGGGGCCTCATGGACGGTTCTGTGGAATCAATAACAACATTCGGATGAACATAGCCGCGCCTAGAGATTTATGTACATATTTAACCGAAATATCTCCTGATGAGATGTGTAACAGAAACTGATAAGTGCAGATTCAATGGGTAAGAGGAAAAAAAAAGGATCCCCTGCTGAAGGAAGACCATTGCAAGCCAACGCAAAAATGCTTTGTAGGAGGAAGTAACCGTCTTGAAATCAAAAACATTTCACCTAGCGATGTTATGCTTAAAACGTAAGCATTGAGAAGTAACACGATGCTTTGTGAAAGCGAAGAATGGGAAAAGGAATTGACTACCTAAAAAGTCAAATGTGATACCATTAAATGGTACACAGATTATTCAAAAACCGCTATAGGGGCTGACGCTAGAATGTACAGAACAAGCACCAAGTGTACACTATCGTTAGGCTGCTTGAGTGTTTTACATGCAGAAACACTTGCAATCTAAAGATGCGTGAAGACATAAACCTGGAAAGAAACTATCAAGGATGTGGTATGGTGATCCATTCTGATAGTCAAGCTGCTATCAAAGCACTGAACTTATATGTCATAGATTCAAAGCTGATATGGGAGTGCTGAAGGAATCTTGATGAAATAGGCAAGAACAACAAGGTTCCTTTATTCTGGGTTCCTGGTCATTTTGGACCAGCCAACACAATTACCAGAACCAACGCCTTTTACTGGCCCAGAGCCTTTCTGTCTCTAAGAAAGATATTCTCGAGAAAGAAGAAACCAAAACAGAACACTGGAGGAATTTTTCAGGAATGGTTGCGATCAAAGTATGCATAGATATAAACCTGAAAAGAAACTATAAAGGATGTGACAGTGATCCATTCTGATAATCAAGCAGCTATCAAAGCACTGAACTCATTTCGTATGTCATCGACTCAAAGCTGATGAATGAAATAGGTCAAAAACAACAAGATTCCTTAATTCTTTGTTCCTGGTCACGCTTGATTCGAAGGAAGGGAAGAGGCCAACACACTCACCAGAACCAATGCCACTTACTGGCCCAGAGCCTTTCTGTGTTATGGGAAAACGTACCTATAAGAAACAGTTTGTGGAGTAAGAAGAAACCAAAAGAGAACACTGGAGGAATCTTTCAGTAATGGATCATTCCAAACAGTTTCTGCGGGATTTCGATGACACACTACTAAGATCCAAGAAGTATAAGTAAGTAAGAATAAATTACGCCTCTTCACTGGCTTCCTTACAGCTGCACTGGAAGCACATGAGTAGAATGGGTTCATTAGAAACTGACAGGTGTAGATTCTGTGCGTTTACCTGGTCACAGAATGCCTCGCCATTGCAAGCCTGCGCAAGGAATATCTTGGATGAGAAAATTATAGAAGAAATGAGGACTTAACTACTGAAGCCCCCTCAGATACTGGAGTTCATTGGACTCTGGAGCTGGAGGGCACAATAGACCTTAACGTCGCAGTTACTATGCTTTAACCTTCTTAATGTCTTTAATGCCACATTTCAATGCAACTCCTTCAAAATCTTCATCTACTGAAATACCTTTGTCGTGCCATCCCTGTACATCAGCTATGGAGCTGGAGCTTCACAGAGGCTTAGGAAATAGCAACATTCTACGATATGATTTTCGAAATTTGATATCATTAAACCATATAGTCGTCTGCTTCTCATAATTGAACAAATGCAAAACTGGCGACATAGCAGGGACATTGCACCTGCCGGATCTATGGAAGATTTCTAAACTTCTACTTGGACAAGTTCCAATTGTTTGAGAGGCATTCAGTCCAGATCGAAAAATCGATTTTCCTTTGGATGTTCGGAAGAAAATAACATTGGAATCACTCGGGATCGGTGAATAACTTGGTAGGCAAAAAACAGGCTGGGAGCGACGGACTCCCCAGTCCAAGGATCGCATAAGACCAGTCGATAGGATCATATCTATCTACTCCTATCGTCCCCAATGATGTGTACAAACATCCGGAAGGCCAATGGGATTGCGGAAAGCTCTCCGGCGAAATTGAATATTCTTGCGCTGACTGTTTTCGTCGTAATTTCGGGTTATTATACCGATATGGAGTTCCAATCGCCCTCCATCGCCCAATCGGCCCCTAACCCCCATCCTCCCGGCAGGATTGTTCCGATATTTTATCGACCGATATCGTGTTCCAACAGCAATTCAATTTGGGTTCAGCCAGAAGGACGGCGCTTCGGCCACTCGATGTAAGAAACTGTTTTCCAAGTCGGATAATTTCATTAAATTGAAAAGTTGGCTGAGGGAATCGGATTGAAACGCCCGCGTATAAACTGGAGCTGTTCGGCTCCGAGATGGGGGTGGCGGAAAGCAACCAATATTGGTAATGAAATTCGGAAGTTCGGAGTCAGGAATTGAGATGTTTCGGACGGGATACACACAACTTCAAATTGCCGAGTTTCACCAAGTGCACCACGGGATTTATCAGCCGTATGTTTCCTTTATCCAATTGCGAAAAGGATGCTCGAATTGATACGAATGGATGAGGTGATGGAGGTCGGTGGCCCTCAGGGGCGCACGGACTCTTACAATCCTAATTTTCACAGAATTTTTCTCGAGTTGAAACCCTTTTTCACAGAATATAGGACTAGACAAAAGAAACTCATCCACCTTAAAAAAATTGAATGTTAAACAAGTGATTCACTCACGCCACAAAGCGACTGTCACTCGTTGAGCGACTGAAGCGTTCATTCACACATGATATATTTTTTTACAGGTCAGTTTAGGGTCAATTTTACAGGATTAGTCTTTGGCTTGTAGATATATTTTAACAGAAGATTCTTGAGATAAAAAAAAACACTCTGTTCCCTCATCATTCTCTCAGATTAGGCATGGATGACATGATACAGCCATTTAGAGTTTTCATGAGGTATGCCACGCTTGTAACAATGTAATTTCCTCCAGAGTGACAAGCTATGAAACTATACAACTGTAGATTCCTAACAGGGTTGCATTCAGTCCAATTTTTTTAAATTTAAGTTATTTTTTTATTTTTGAATATCAAATTACGCGAAAACGGCGCATTATACGAAAAAATAAAGAGTCGGTTTCTTTGAATTCCTAGTATTTTTATGGAATGTAATGGTCATAATGAAGAAACTGGAAGATGTGTGTAGGATCCTGTATTCGGAGTCAAAGTCAAAGACTCACACTGTGCAATATATGAAATCCTAAGATTTGTGCTGCTCTGACGAGGTCGAATAAGACCGAAACCATGATCACCATCTATTCTTCCTCGACGCAATGGACGCTTTTTGTTTATTTCAGTACCAATTCATCTAAATTGTCCTGAATCTACCTGCCTAATGGTAGTTTGCACCGTTTTTCTAAACAATTATTGAATCTTCAAACCAAGTTCATTTATAGAATTTCTATGGACTAAACAACAGATAACGGACGTTGCAATAGTGTGCGTTTCAGATTGAATTCAGTTAAAAGAATTCTGTGGTGATTCTTCGAGTCGTGGAAATATTTTAACAGTAGATTCTTGATGTCAAAAGAAACACTTTTTTTACCATTTTTTCCAAATCAGCTCGGTTTGAAAGATACAGGCTCTTGAAAAACCATAAAGAAACGTTGTTTTCAGTCCCATTTCACAAAAGGTTTTATCGAATGAAATGAATTTCGAAATATAGTTTTTCATACATTTGATAAATCTTTTTCGGTATCACCAAAGTCCCCATAATAACCATTACGTTACAAAAATCACCAAAGTCTTGAAACCAAGTTGGACGCTATCTTATGAATATTTCAACGTTCCGTAAAATAGAAGCATTCTTCATATTTTCGAGTGATTTGATGTCAGAAATAAAAAAGTATCTGTGAAATTTGGAAAATTGGATACTTTGGACGAATACAACTCTGTTTAAAGAATACACAGATGTGTAGTGTCAGAGATTTAGCTAGTTATTCTGATGGTAATTTTGTTTTTCACAGCACAATATGAAAACTTAAAATGACTATATCTTTTTATCAGGGCCGAATTGGAAAAATGGTATAGGAAACCTCAAGAATATACTGTTAAAATATTTGTACGAGTCAAAGACTCATTCTGTATATAATCTGTTTCCGAATCATTTTTTGTTCTCGACAGAAGAATCAATTTTTACAGGGCGAGATGCCCTGAATATCTTATATTTCAGCTCATTTTGTGAACAGTTTCATTTCTTACAATCCACTACATTCACGGGGATTATTTCTCCCATGCATTCCAACAACTTCACGTAGATTTTTTCTACGTGAGATCCAGCTGGATTTAAAATTATTTTAAGATAATTAATTTTCCATATCTTCATCAAATGTTATCCACCTGTGACTATCTCCACATCTACCATCTTCAATTCAGGCTGCACCAGCAGCTGTCACAACAAATAACCATTACTTAAAGGCAGAATCAACTTTATTCACAGCAGCTTAATTAAAACATTAAAAACCATGTCATCTGTCGCACGGTAACATATTCAACAATTCGACAGTGGACTCACGTTCGACACAAATTGGAATTGAACATCAGATGCAAAGAGGCAATAAAGGAAGCGGAAAATGGGTATTTAATGGGGATAATATTAAACCATCAAGTTGGCGACACTGCACGTTCGGATTCGACTGATTGTCGGTTAGGCCAAGAAAAAATATCGTATTGCGTGGTTTGGATTATCGCTCATTATTCAAATTAACCACTTCCAATCGTCCACTTCGTGATGATACTCCAGTTGAATTGTCCTCACTCAATTCGTTCTGTCATTGCAATGATAGAAGCAGTTTCAGTGTAATTTTTCGTGATTATGGTGGAGTATGTTTCTGTTTGGCATGAAGGTTACTTGTGTGGATAATATTTTCATTACTTAATCGGTAAACTGGTAGTTTTACACAATCATATAGTTGGGGAGCCGAAAATGCTAAATCTTTGACTCGATTTACTCGAGCGTCGTGGAGACCTAGTGGATTTTGAAGATTAGATGGTAGAAAGAAAAAAAGGTTTTATGATGTATGCACTTTCAGCGGTGGGGAAAGCGTCTGAAGGTTTTCAAAGATGTAAAAAAAAGTCAGGTGTACATACGTGTCTCTGATAATAAATTCATGTTAATCTGACAGTTTGCGTGGTGGGGCTGGCCGTACAGAAGAGTTTAAAATGGTAAAAAATAACAAAAAATTTCGTGTGAGTAAGATTTTTAGAGGATATGTTAATTGAACACAAAGGAAGCTACTTTTCAAGAAACTCACAATTCGGATGTGATGCAAGGTTAAGGCGGTCATTTGAAATTTCACACAAAAACGTTACTTGTACATACTCGAGCGTGTCAGATTTTTATACTGATGGTTAATCTCGGTGTTGCAGACGTGTTGACTCATTAATTTGTCACTAATCAGGAGGGGTTTCCTTAATCAGTTTGAAGATGTTAACATGGCTTTTTTTTAATATCTCCCTTCCTGTACCTCTGATAGTTTTTGTACTCATTATGAAAGTTATAGATAATAATATCCAAGACAACTTTTGTCTGAAACAATTTTGCATACTCTTAACCGTTTTCGAGTTAGAGGGCGATAAAGGCGCAGAGCCACACATGCGAAAGGCCAAGGTCAATGTGAAAACCCAGTCTAATGTACATTCATCGCGATATATCTCAAAAACGTCCAAACTTAGAAAAAATTGCTTCGGCCAAAATTTGTAAAAAATGTTATGCTCTACAACTTGTATAATGAATGCGAAGACAATTTGAAACTCAGGAGAGAAGATAATTCAAAAAACCTGATTTTTGTGATCTTTATGGCCAAATTTTATTGTTTCGGCTTGCTGAAACTGTCAGATTACATTTTTTCCGTTATTCTTTAATCATTATAGCTTCAAAATAAGGAAAAAAAAGTCATGTGTACATTGACTTTTTTTGCATGTTTCGTCACGCTCAAATTGTTATATTAAGAGAATATACAATACAAAATAGAAAAGAAGAAAGCTGGAGATTTCTCCATAATGAAAAATATATTCTTCCATGACATGAAAAACTATCATCTTCCTTCAGATTTTAACGATAGGTCCCGAAACACTGTATATGTTCCATATAATGTTGCTGTTCAGTTTGACCTGTTAGTGTAAACTTTATATTGTTTCTACTTGTGTTTTTTTATACGTATTTTTGTTCGTTGCTAAGTGAATAATAATATATATCATTATTGTCTTCCTAGACCTCAATATTTGAATTCCTCTCATAAGGCATATTCAACGTTTGGACTATATTTTTTATCTACCATTCATTGACACATGACCAACTGAATATTGAACTTGTGTTGTTTCCAAGTCCCCCAATCATACGAACGTTCTTTTGAACAATTTCATTTCCGAATTATACAAACTGCATCAGCTCTACATTCACTGCACACTCGATTTTCCAGCAAAATAACCAGGGTTTGTTTTTTCGTGTTTTTTTTTTGCCGAATGCACCCGGTGATCGTTCGGCGTGGAATCGAACAAAGAACGCCCGTAAATCCAAAACTACGGGCGAATTAATTAAAACGAGAAGTTGGCTGTGGTAAATCTCCGCTTCTGAAGCCCCATATGGACGCGTTTCATCGGTTATGACTCGCTTTACAATGCAGATTCGCCGGTAGAGTCGATAGATCGGCATTTTAAATTCGGCAGGAACGCATCGAACGTTGTTTGTCGTTCCGTGTTTGATTACACGGTTTTAACCCGACCCCCCAAACCCCCCGCCGTAGTACACGGTCTGGTAATGTTTGCAGGGGATAGGACTCTTCGTGAGGGGTCTCAGGCTTGGATTAATGCATGGAAAAAACGATATACAAGGGGATTTATTAGCGTGTGAGTGCAGCTATGATTTCTGTCTACTCAATCGGGGATTATTGAGAAAGTGCATTCAATTTTGCGTGTACAGGGTCTCTATAAATGATTGTAACATCGTAGTGGGCAAGAATTTTTAAATTCTATGATATCTAGTTCAAAACGCCCCAGCAATGAGCAGTACAAAGTAATTGAAAACCAACAGCTGTAACAATAATTTTTAATTACCCCGTGGAGTCATACGAATAATAATTGTTAACTACTGAAAAAATTTCGCATACTTCTAGCTCACTGTAGAGCCATAACTTCAAACCAATGAACCCAAGTGGCCAATCACCTTGAAATTAACGCATAAATTATTTCCATTCCTAATTAACGTCATGATAAAAATAATCTGTAAATTTCCAAACCGCGAATCCGAAATATGTTTAGGCACAATATTCAGTGAATCGATAAACTTAATTGCATTTCTCGGGTTTTGTCACGCATTGACAACACATTCTGCTGTTAACACAGTTGATAATTTGAAGACCATCGAAATAATGTACACAATTTAATTTTTTAAGTGATTAATTCCAAGTTTTAAGTGGGCGAAGCTAATTAATTAATGATGATATGAATAGAGATATAGAAAGTTACAACTGGAAAAATTTTTAGGGGCTCGATAACATTTAGAATCTGACGTCAGCGAGCCAGAAGATCTAAATAATGAATATTTGTGTAATATTCGCTCACGGATCCTTGTAGCTCATAGCGATCAGTTCGCATTTCAGACATCCATTTATAGTCAGTATCACAAGTGCAGTTTTCCATCCCCTTTGTGACACAGACAGCAAAGTAGCGTTTAGCGCTCGTCTTGCCATGTTTTCTCCTTCTGGATGCCGACGACCGGTAAACAACCCCTTCATTGTCACCAGTTCTGTCGTGGAGGAGATTCGTAATCTTCAAACATTTCTCGTTTCTCATCTAGACGAAGGATAGGGCCATTCATCTTGACCAAAATCGATTTGTCTGTCGCAGGTCAACGATCGAGGATAGACAAGCTGTCTCCACGATTGAGGTTAGGTCGTCGCTTCAATTGTTCAGAGTGATGGATGTCGAGCTCCACATTTTAAGGTTATCAGAAGAAAAATGTACCAAATGGTTTTTTGATTTTCACGTTTTGAGTATCAACTCGTTATAGGTAGCTTAGAAAAGAAGAGTAGGAACGAAAATGAAACGCCTTATTTATTAGGAATATTGACCTCATGGTCTCTGGGGAAAAACATCATTACGTTGGTGATGACTTAGAGAAATACTTCACATTAAATCTATCATTAGATGTCCACCTTAAATGATAATAACAAAAGAGAATTGACGGAGGAGTTCACTCAAAGATTAAGAAGTATAATGAAAACTAGTCTAAATAGCAAGAATCTGATCAAAGCGATTAATACCTACGATTGTTAAGCACTGAGCTATTTCTTCGGTATCATCTCTTGGACAACCATAGACTTAGCAGCCCTACAGAGAAAAATGCTGTCGAAACATCATAAACATCAACCCAAAAGCACAATAGAACGAACAAATCTGCCACGACATCTAGGCGTTTGAGGAATAGTTGATTTATCCAAGCGTATGTCTCAGGATACTGAAGAAACTGGAGAATCGTTTCTTAAAGAGGCTGTATCATCAAAACATCATCAAGTAGTTTGTGTACAAGATGGGCACACATATTGAGATCTCGAGGAACAAACCAGGAGACAAGGAAAATTTAAAGATATCAAGACCAGCCATATCGTCATTTCATCTACAGGACTGATACCGAAGAAACTACCAAAAAAATTGAAGAAACTTCAAACGCTCCTGCAGAAAGCAAACAACACCAGAAAAAAAAAACACTACTTCGACAAGAAGTGTGAGAAGCAGCCCGAACCCAACCAACATCTTTCAAATATCTGAGATATCTGGGATAAGTGAATACTCCAAAAAACCACCTCGAAATTGAATGGAAGAAAGTAAAAATGTGGACCACAAAAATTCGCGTTTTCTCTACAACTCCGACAAGAAAATAAATGGGTTTACACCGTTAAGAAGCAACATCTGAATCGGAAGGAAACAAAGGACCCCATTTCACCGTCGTAATCGAATAAAAAGAAATCCCATGGCAGAGCGTAGTTCGACAAATGTTTCGCACCCCAAACCAACGGGGTTTCCACTCTGGGGGCAAAGGTGATCACTTCATCGATTTTCCGGTTTTCAGAATACGTGCAGTGCATTCAAAAATTATCCACTAGGTTTCGGTGGAAGGCAACAAGGGACTACTCGATCTGTCATCGACGTTTACGACAATTTTATATCCCTCTTCAAGCTACAAATGAAAATTATTACAAAAAGTATGTTCTAGACGTAAGAACACTACAAATTGAGCCCTGAATTGGTGCTGAAATAATCGGAAATGACACTGTTTTATGACTAAATATATACAGGGTGAATCTTTGACTACTACATATATCTTAAAAGTAGATTCTTGACCTCAAATTAAACACTTAATTAAAAAATTTTTTTCGATACGGCCCTGATAAAAAGATATAGCCACTTCAAGTTTTCATAGTGAGCTATGCGTGGAAAAACAAAATTTCCTTCAGAATAACAAGCTAAATCACACTACACATCTGTGGATCTTTTAAACAGAGTTGCATTCAGCCAAATTACCCAATTTTCCGAATATCACAGATATTTTTGAACATCAAATTACTCGAAAACGGTGCATTATACGAGAAAATATGAGGAATACTTTTATTTTACCAAACGTTCAAATATTCATTAGATAGCGTCCAACTTGGATTCAAAAGTTGGGTTCTTTGAATTTTTGGTATATTTATGATACCTACGTATTGGTCATAATGAGAAAACTGGTAGACGTGGGTGATATCTTGTGTTCGAAAAAGATTCATCGAATAAATGAAAAACAATATTCCGAAATTCATTTCAATCGATAAAACCGTTTACGAGATGTATACTTCATTCAAATTTATTTTAGCAGTCGGTTGGCCATGAAATAATTTTCTCAAGTTTTTGTAACTAGAACGAAGTTAGGTTGGCACTCATGAAATGTCGTTAATGTCATAACGCCGTTGCCACAACTAATATCAATTTTTATTACGAAAATTCGAAAATGCCGAAAGTGATTGAAAAAAGAGACAGGGTTTCAGGAAGTGCTATTTAGAATTCAGGTCCGCTCATTCAAATAGTTATACCCTGATATTCTAAAATCCACAATACGTCAGACGATAGCGAACATATTCAATGTAAGAGAATTTATATAATGTTTCATTTGAATCTAAAAGACTTATATTTCAGCTGAATATTTCCACAATCAGAAAGATTGTGAATGAAGAGTATGACAAAGAATTTCCTTCTATTGGGAGACCCAAAAAAGTGGTGGCATTTGGGAATTTTATGTTTGAGTGAATTAATGCGAAAAGTTTACTACAGGATTTTCGATAAATGCCATCGGAGAATAAGTTCCCTAAAATGGATTTTTCTATTTTTCATTTGACTTGTCCTATACAATGTAAATGTCTTAAGGTACTAATAAATACCTAATTATTATAATTACATCAATGTATTAAGATGAATAGCCACAAATACGCGCAAGTTGCCCTGTTACTTGTTTATTCATGTGAAATTTTTGTTCAACGGTGAAGTTGCATCTTAACTTGAAACTTCCTTCAACTCCTTTCACTTATATTGATGCAAGATGATTTTTGTTGAAGAATTTAACATTCTTGTAATTATCTGTTAATTCCTTCGGGAGATACCCATTCCCAACCACTGCATCATATGCATTTCATCTTCGGGTTAATATTTTTGAAATCTACAAATGATGTAAGCCAAAGAAGATAACGAACATTAACTCTCCTCAAGCTAGTGCATATTATGATATTATACTGATCTCTTGTATTTTCCATGCAAATAACTGGATTTGGTATGCCTTCAATCAGTTTGTATAAACTTCAATTATGTTCGTCACATATTTTCCGAAGAGATTCGACATTGTGATAAAATACGTAATAACAGAAACTTTTACGTAAAACGGGCAACATAGCGTTGATTTAAAACCCAAAAATGTTTTGACAAGCTTCATAACCCCACATTTTCGTACTATACAGAGTGAAATGTGTCAAATTTCCATGGCCAACCGACTGCTAAAATAAAGTTGAATGAAGTATAGGTAACTTAAAAATAAGTTTTTTTTTTGGTTTTTCAAGAGCCTGTATCTTTTAAACCGGGCCGATTCAGAAAAAATGGTAAAGGCAAAAAGCGTTTCTTTTGATCCCAAGAGTCTACTCTAAAAAAATTTGTACGAGACTCATCCTGTATAGTATTCTACAATACTTTTGATATGAATCCTCGTATCCTATATCGATTTATCGAACCAATTTTCAAATTTCACTGAACCAGTAACAGTGGCTACCCTTTCCTAAGAAGTTTCCCTTGAAAAAAACCTCATTCGAACGTCATTCAACTGAATCGCTGATATGGGTTACTGTGGGAAACCTCGGAACGAAAAAACCTTACAACACTAAACTAGATCGGATGCTCATCCCCAGTAGCCCCAAATCACACCACCAAATATGCCCCCGAAGTATCAATAACAGCCCCCGTAAACCTGACACCCTCACCGACTCCCGTCGTTCATCCCTAAACCAATTTCATCGCGCGACGATACAATAATGAGCGTAAACATTGAACAAGAGAAGCCCCGACAATCAATCTTTCACTGGACCATGACGATAAGCCGATTAGTCGGTAATTCGAAACCTCCAGCAGCAGAAGCAGCAGGCACCCGACATCGACGACAATAACAGGTAGACGGTTCAAGAGTCTCGGATGTGGGACCACAAATATCAGGGAAATCGATAATGAGGCTAGGGCGTTGATGCTGCTTTTCTAGCTTGTTCAATTGCCTGCGGTACTGTAGCCTTCGATGTGGGACTAGGGCCTGAGGTGTTTACACCAGAGAGGGTTATGGGGACTATCTTTGATCTGGAGTGGCTGCTTAGATGAAAGGTAACCGGCACGTGCCAAGTTGAGTCATAGAGGGGTTCACGATCTTCAAGAAACATGGTCTACCTGCTAGGGGAGACTAGTCACTAATGGTGTTTCGAGCGGCAAGAACAAAGGGAACGAATGTAGGGAAAAGATCTAACATTTGAGATTAAGTCACTTGCATGTCATTTACAGACATTAGGCTTGTCGTTAATCTCATAAAGTGGAGATTTTTCGAGAAAAAATATGCGTACACTTCTGTAGTTTCAACAGCTTACACTTCTGTAGTAGATTGCCTAATGCCATTGAAGTAAGAACAACATTTGATACCGACTGAATTCTAACAAAAATAGCCACCACAACTAGACAAGTATTGATTCGTCAAAATCATTTTAGGGTTACAGAAAAGAGATAAAGTATATGCGTGGTTGAGAGCAGGAGAATTTGGTTTTTATCATGAGAAGATGTGCTTCTGAACAATGGCGGTTCCAGAAAAGATTTGAGGGGAGCATAATTTTATATTTGAAATTCTTTAGGGTGTTTGTTGAAAAAAAATAAATAGGTATATCTATAATATAAGCTGCATACGAGGATATATTGAAAAATTTTAAGCCTACTATAGAACCAAACAAAGTTTCATTGTCCAAATATTTTATTACTCAACATATTCTCCTCTTAATTGGATACATTTATTACAGCGAAGCTGCAACGTCTCTAGAGCTTTCAAAAAAAAATGTTTCTTCTAGCTCTGCAAACCAGACCTCCACAGCTTTTATAACCTTCTCGTGGATAGAAAATTCGCGAACTTTCAGTTGAGGAAAGAGATGATAGTCGGATGGAGCCAAATCTGGTGAATGAGGGGGATGTTCTAGTAATTCGAACCCTAATTTTTTGCATGACAACAAGAGATTTGTGTGCAGGGGCGTTGTCCTGCTGAAACAAAATATCGTTGAATAGCTTTCCGCGTCTTTTCTCTTCAATTTTTTCCCGTAGAGTGGCCAGTAATGTCGAATAGTAATTCTCCGGTTATTATTCTACCCTTATCCACAAAATCAATCATGATTACTCCATGGCAATCCCAGAAACCTGAAGCAACAACTTTTCCAGCAGATTTTTGGACACGAAACTTCTCAGGTCTTGGAGTACCAGTGTGTCGCCATTCCATCGATCGTTGCTTTGTTTTTGGATCGTAGAAGTGTCATCCATGGTAACAATTCGGTTTGAGAAGTCTACATCGTTTTCAAATCGAGCACAGATCGAACGCGATGATTCTACCCTTGCACGCTTTCGGTCAACATTCAAACATTTGGGGATGCATTTTGCAGCAATTTTTCTCATGTCCAAATTGGCGTGAAGTATATGATGAAAGCGTTCTTATGAAACATTCAGTGCTTCAGATATCCGTTTTAGCCCAATTCGACGGTCTGATAAATAATGTCATGAACAGCAGCGATATTTTCGGGGAATGACACAGAAACTGGCCTTCCCGATCGGTCATCATCTTCAATGGAAAAATTTACCTCTTTTGAAGCTTGCAGTTCAATTTTTAACGGTCGCATAGGAAGGACATTGATCACCAAGGGTATTGAGCATCTTCGTTAATCTGTTTACCTCTTAACCCTTTTAAATACAAATACAGGTACTTGATGATGGCTCGATACTTCAATTTTTCGATTTTCCACAATTTCGGTGGACATCTTCTTTCTTTTGATTCATTGCGTTACTCTAGTTTACTCTTTTGACCTCAAACTTCAAACTGACACTTCTAATGAGTTATTGTTCGTTGCTATGGTAACGCAATATTTTTTTTGGCATGGAACTGGTCCAGGCTAACTAGATATCAATACATCCTCGTATTTCCTATTATATATCTTGACCAGTTGTAGACCTAAAGGGACTATATCACTTGCAACAAATCTAGTCATCATATCAAAAAGACAAATGAGTGTGGAATAAAAAGACGAAAGAAGGTCAAACTCCCTGTGGTTTGTGGGTCGAACCCTAAGTTAGAAATTGAGGATAATCCGAAAAAATCATTTAAAAAGATTGAATAGGGTCCTCTTCTGGTTGAGAATTCGTTATTATCTCAGTATTTTTTCCAGGGGATGAATGGCCCCCGGGTAGAAAGAATCGATCGCCATCTCCCTATTTTTTCATCCCAGCGAATTTATATTCAACCGGAAACGGAGAAGTCGAAGACGCCGTAACACAAACAAATGATAGCAATCAATTTCCCTCCATGAATATCGCATAAATCTGAGATGGAGGATCCGAAAGGTATTCCTATCTCCAGGGAGCACCCCTCATCAAAGAATTTGTCGGTAAATCATGCCATTGCCCTCTGGAGTGCCCCGTGAAATTGCCGATATCAAGGGTTCATCCATGCTTATTGATAGCTGAAACGGAAGAAAAGGTTCAATAGGGGAGAGGCTATTTGGGATGAAAAAAGTTTCAGTGATGTATGGCCAAGCGGTAAAATAAATCGAACATCTATTTGTTCGGGAATTCTTCGACTGACTCGAGTCAATGGAGATCAAGGAATGTCTGAAAATAAATCCAAAATGCCCTTTTCCGTTGAAATCTTATTCAATATTATACGATATTTTTTTATCGAATCTGCATCATATCTTCATGTAATGATTATCAGATCAGGTCGAGCAGTTCGAATACTTGGGAAGCTTCATAAATACTAGGGCTAACCTGGTTTCAAAATCACGACCTCAATCTGAAGACCAAGACAGCTGTTCACAAAGCAGTGGTCCTCCCAACGCTTCTTCACGAAAGTGAAAGTTGGATGCCCTACAGGCGACACATTAAACAACTTGAACAAACGCAACAACGTCATCTTAGACAAATAATGCACATCAGATGGTTCCACAAAGTTTCAAATGCAGAAGTCTTGCAGCGCGAGTTGTATAACAATTGAGACTCAAGTAACGAGGGCCGGACTCAGATGGAGCGGCCACATTCTGAGGATGCAAGACACAAGACTCCCAAAAATAGCTCTGTATGGCGAATTCACCAACCAGGCAACCAGGAGGCCAATATAAGAGGATATACTGCATCAATCCCTAAAATCAATTAATGCCAATCATAACTGGAAACAACTAGCGTTAGAGAGATCACAGTGGAGGTCTTTGGTCCACAGTTATAATGGAGACTCGAGAAGAATACAGCGGCGGCCAGATCTGGTTGGTGACTATCCATGCCCGGAGAGTGGAAGGATCTGTAGGTCACGGTTGAGTCTCTTCAGTCAAGGAGGGCACACAGTCGCAAATAGCCCTAAGAAATTAAAAGTTTGATCGCACCGATAGTCTGGTTTTTGAGTCTTTTTGTAGATCTATTCACGATAACGGGATACACCTATGATTGAATGAATGAATCAGATCAGGATGTTCCTTCCATTTAAATACAGCTAATCAGGTATACAATGGACCCCTGATGTCACGTCTTTGACAGTGTATACTGAAAATATTCACTTCAATTCTTTCGTCGGGGCCGAAAATAACTCATCTACAGCCTCTATCTTTCAGAACAAGCCGAATTGGAAGAAATGGTGAAAGAAAAAAGTATTCTTTAGAGTCACCCTGTATAGGTTTCTTTTGACTACATATATTCGAGCATGAAAATAGCCTCTAATTTAACTCTATCGAACCTGTGGTTCAATAATAAAATGAGCAATGGAATTAAGTTTCAGATTGAGCCAGTCAAAAACGATCTCTATTATAAAAGAAATAAAGAAATAAAAAGTGCAATAAAAACTGCACAATGACAATTTTTCACCCGGTGTCCCCGGCGTCATTTTAGGCCGTGGAAGCGTAACATATTCCCGGCGATGTTGCAATTCTTAGACGGAATTTATTGCCCATACGTTATTATTCGGTCGTAAAAATGTTTTACGTTTCATATCTGAAATAGAAATCTAGATCATAAAACGGAATAAATCGTGCACGGGGATGAAGATGAATGAATATGTGGCTCGTGTATACCTCCGGTGTCCTTTGGAGAGGAAGAATGTGTCTGGGATTTTTATGTCGTCCATCACGCCATAAAATGAGAACGGCAAAAATTCACTCCCTTTTTGTTGCCCAAAGAAGGGCGAGGTTGAGGTTGTTGAAAATTCAGAGTAATATTCGTATTCTCTTACCTTTGGATCGAAATTGAAGACGTTGTCGTACTTAAAATGACACTCCAGTCCACACTTGCAAGTTCCAGAACTCAATAAATATTCCTTTATTTGCTCTGGACTGCTCAACGCCGTATTACTTGGACTGAAAAGAAAAAAATATTAGAGATGGAAGGCAGCACACTACTGGTGTTCATTCTAAATTGTTATCTGCGTTGTATATCTGAGGTGGTGTGGGCAGTTTGTGATGAAATATTTTTTCAAGTAATAGAGCCTCCTGATTGTATACTGCATTCACATTTATTTTAGCAGTCGGTTGGCCATGAAATAATTTTCTCAAGTTTTTGTAACTAGAACGGAGTAAGGTTGGCACTCATGAAATGTCGTTAATGTCATAACGCCGTTGCCAGAACTAATATCAATTTTTATTACGAAAATGCCGAAACTGATTGAAAAAAGAGACAAGGTTTCAGAAAGTTCTATTTAGAATTCAGGTCCGCTCATTCAAATAGTTATACCCTGATATTCTAAAATCCACAATACGTCAGACGGTAGCAAACATATTCAATGTTATATAATGTTTCATCCGAATCTAAACGACTTATATTTCAGCTGAATATTTCCACAATCAAAAAGATTGTGAATGAAGAGGACGACAAAGAATTTCCTTCTATTGGGAGGCCCAAAAAAGTGGTGGCATTTGAGAATTTTATGTTTGAGTGAATTAATGCGAAAAGTTTACTACAGGATTTTCGATGCATGTCATCGTAGAATAAGTTCCCGAAAATTGATTTTTCTATTTTTCATTTGACTTGTCCTATACGTTGTAAATGTCTTAAGGTACCAATAAACACCTAATTATTATTATAATATCAATGCATTAAGATGAACAGCCACAAATACGCGTCAGTTGTCCTGCTAATTGTTTATACAAATGTGAAATTTTTGTTCAAAGGTGAAGTTAATCTTGATTGAAACTTCCTTTAATTCTTTTTAATTATATTGATGCAAGATATGATTGTTGTTGAAGAATTCAACATTCTTGTAATTATCTGTTAATTCCTTCGGGAGATACCCATTCCCAACCACTGCAAAATATGCATTTCATCTTCGGGTTAATATTTTTGAAATCTACTACTGATGTAACATGTTCAAACTTTAGCCAAAGAAGATAACGAACATTAACTCTTCCCAAGCTAGTGCATATTATGATATTGTACTGATCTCTTGTATTTTCCATGCAAATAACTGAATTTGGTATGCCTTCAATCAGTTTGTATAAACTTCAATTATGCTCGTCACATATTTTTCGAAGAGATTCGACATTGTAATAAAATACGTAATAACAGAAACTGTTACGTAGAACGGGCAACATGGCGTTGATTTAAAACCCGAAAATGTTTTGACAATCGTCATAACCCTACATTTTCGTACTATACAGAGTGAAATGTGTCAAATTTCCATGGCCAACCGACTGCTGAAAAAAAAAGTGAATGGAGTATACTCACAAAATGACTTGCCTTCGAATTTTATTGTCGATTATAAAATTGATAAGAAAAGTCAGGCCAGATAGTTCAGACATTAAACTAATGTTGACAAATCCTAGCCAAAATAGTTTATAATAATTAGAGTTTGGGGTGAGATGAGAGGTAAAAATGAACATTTGTAGTGGTAGTTTGAAACAGCCTGTATCTTTTAAACCGAGTCGATTCGGAAAAAATGGTAGAGGAAAAAAGTGTTTCTTGCGACATCAAGAATCTACTGTTGAAATATTCGTACGAGTCAAAGTCCCACCCTGTATATCCAGTTGAAATATTCATCTACAATGTGACTGTACAGTTGTCGTCTCCTTGTTTCGAAACGATCACATCACCTTTACATAAGCAGAAAGCGTAGCGCGCTACATCTCAACACACGGGGTACAAAATCGAATTTCCTACTCCAATCCCCGAGATCGGAACAACCCCTGTGGCCCTGGTGGCTGATCCATCATTCCGTTCCCGCAAGATACGCATACGTACATGAATAAATGATAATTCAGGGAAGATTGTCGTTTCCCCGTATTTCTGTACGCCGACGAAGTGCCGTTTTGCATAATTTCCTTGTAGAACCTCCCAGTCGCCCTTCCTCTGTTTCCCCGTTTGAATTTAGTGTTCCGTTTTCGCTGACATCGCTTTTGACAGCCGGAGGTTCATTGAATTAAGTCCGGTTAAGGGACTATGCTGAAAGTTCCGGATACAACGGGAGCACGTCACTTCACGTAGACTGTACAGTGTACAGGGTATCCCAAATTGCTTGCTCCTCTACGAGGATATATTCAAAAATTCTTAGCCTACGTAGAACCAAACACATTTTCACCTTTGGATAGTTTTCCGCGTCTTTTCTCTAATTTTTTTTTCGTAGAGTGGTCAGTAATGTCGTATAGTAATCCCCGGTTATTGTTCTACCCTTATCGAGAAAATCAATCATGATTACTCTATGACAATCCCAAAAAACTGAAGCAAGAACTTTCCCAATGGATTTTTGGACACGAAACTTTTTAGATCTTGGAGAAACAGAGTGTCGCCATTCCATCGATTGTTGCTTTGTATCTGGATCGTAGAAATGTACCCAAGTCTCATCCATAGTAACAATTCGGTTTAAGAAGTCTACATCATTTTCAAATCGAGCACAGATCGAACGCGATGCGTGAACTATGATGAACGCGTTCGTATGAAATATTCATTGCTTCAGATATCCGTTTTAGCCCAATTCGACGGTCTGACAAAATTATGTCATGAACTGCATCGATATTTTCAAGGTCTGACACAGAAACTGGCCTTCCCGATCAGTCATCATCTTCAATGGAAAATTTACCTCTTTTGAAGCTTGCACTCCAATTTTTCACGGTCGTATACGAAGGGCATTGATCACCAAGGGTATTAAGCATATCTTCGTGAATCTGCTTACTTCTTAACCCTTTTAAATACAGGTACTTGATGATGGCTCGATACTGCAATTTTTCGATTTTCACAATGTCGGTGAACATCTTCTTTCTTTTAATTTATTGCGTAACTCTGCTTCACTTTTTTGACTTCAAACTTCACACTGACACTTCTAATGATTTAATGTTCGTTGCTATGGTAACGCATGGCATGGAACTGGTCTAGGCTGACTAGAGCAGTTCCAGAATTGCATCTCGGAGGAAAGTGAGCGAGCAGATTTTCAGGTTACTTTGCTCTAATCGTAATAAAGGAACGGTATTGACGTATAACAGATTGAAA
Source organism: Coccinella septempunctata (assembly GCF_907165205.1). Lineage (NCBI taxonomy): Eukaryota > Metazoa > Arthropoda > Insecta > Coleoptera > Coccinellidae > Coccinella > Coccinella septempunctata. The sequence goes on from NC_058196.1 coordinate 25,072,029, forward strand.
AGATGCGATTCTGGAACGAACCATAGATATCAATACATCCTCGTATATTTCTTAGAATTTCTTACCTATTTCCGGAGTAAAATGCCCACGGCATTTACGTAGAATTAGTCATATTGTTACCACTACTTTCGAGATTTTTCTCAGATTTTCCCATATTTCTAAGATAACTTCTGATTTCCCAAATATAAACAGTATTTTTGAGATATTTCCTAGAATATGTACACCTATTTGGAAATTTAAAAACATCCATCTCGAAATACGTCCTCTTCTCACTGCTCATAACAATGTCATAATTTATCTGCAAAATTATATCTTATCCGCATCTCCGACATTTTCTATGTATGTATAGCAATTCTTCGGTATTCCCAGGTCTGAATACCTCTACATCCTAATAGAGATCGTTCAAACTAAGTGTGCCTCGACGTCTATTGATCCGATCCTTCTCGAAATTCCCTCTTCAGAAACAATGGCAAAGGATTAGTTTTACCACGAATATCGTTCTCGATGTCTAATAGGATAGAACGCGATCCGCTAGATGGCGCCTCGGAATTACTCCACCAATTATTCCGTATGTAATTAGGGGAAATTCTTCGGGTTGTTCTTCATTATTGAGCCATCAATTAAGACGAAGTAGTTGAGAGAGCTTCAGAATTTTCGTATTATCATCTTGCTTTCGGAATCTCGAGGGGGATAGTCTTTGAGAGTTGAGAATTCTAGATATTTCTAACTAGTGGGAACATTTGGGTGTATTATCGGGTTAATTGAATTTCGGATGCATATCCCATCCGAAGGAGTTTATATAATAGTCGGAAGATGTTCTCTAAGGGTGGTTTGAAGGCACCGAGACGAGATTCCAGCTTCCAAACGTCTGCGGCAGGGGTAGTCGAGTGAGTAATAGTTTGCAGGTCCCTAGCTATAAAAGTTTCCTTGCCCAGTCAGAGCTAGGAAGGAAGAAGGACTGGCAAGTTGGAATTCTGAGATACGAGTCAGAATTCTGAGATGCAAGACAGTAGTAGGGCTAGAATTGGTCAAATGCTTTGTTGCATTCGATTTTTGCCGAATCATGTGAGCAAAATGCTCTCTGTAGAGCAGATTTGTCTCATTTAAGGCATGTATAAGCACATTTGGACCCTTAACCTACGCCTACCCTATCTCTTTTCTTTCAAAAGTTTTAACGGACTTTATTGCTTCTGACAAGCTCACAGAGCTTCTGAGGGGTTCGTCGTTACCTACGGGTAATCAGGATAATATGATAATATATATCTGTAGTATCCATATATGCTAGTAGGGTGACAATAAGTCGATCGCTTCTTCGTGTTTTGACACGATTTCTCGCGAGCACTATACAGGGATTACTAAGGACTAACGGCCAGTTTCATAATCAAACTGAAAGCCCTTTCAATTTTAAAGCTTTTCTTTGCCCCTACCGAAACTGACGCTAAACGAAACTTCAAGTGACTTTGAACTCGATTATGAAACTGGATGTAGGAATTTCGATAAAGTGCTCGAATCACTTAGCACTCAGAAAGGTTTTGAAAAGTTCCCAGGAGCATAATTCTCGGGAGTACAAAAATACTCTTTCACAAGCACTGAGCACGAAGCTTTGGGACAGCTCAGGTGCAACCGAAGAGTAAAATAGAATATCATTCCATTCATCCAAAATTCCTCCAAGAAGCCAAAAACACATTCACGGACCAAATGCAAAAAAACAAAAGTCATGAGACCTATTTTAGCCCTCCTCCTGCCTTGCATCTCAGAATTCGGACTTGTACTTCAGATTTCCGACTTGTATCTCAGAATTCCGACTTGGATCTCAGAATTCCGACTTGTACCTCAGAATTCCGACTTGTATCTCAGAATTCCGACTTGTATCTCAGAATTCCGACTTGTACCTCAGAATTCCGACTTGTATCTCAGAATTCCGACTTGTACCTCAGAATTCCGACTTGTATCTCAGAATTCCGACTTGTATCTCAGAATTCTGACTTGTACTTCAGATTTCCGACTTGTATCTCAGAATTCCGACTTGTATCTCAGAATTTCGACTTGTACCTCAGAATTCCGACTTGTACCTCAGAATTCCGACTTGTATCTCAGAATTCCGACTTGTACCTCAGAATTCCGACTTGTATCTCAGAATTACGACTTGTATCTCAGAATTACGACTTGTATCTCAGAATTCCGACTTGTATCTCAGAATTCCGACTTGTATCTCAGAATTCCGACTTGTACCTCAAATTTCCGACTTGTATCTCAGAATTCCGACTTGTACCTCAGAATTCCGACTTGTATCTTAGAATTCCGACTTGTATCTCAGAATTCCGACTTGTATCTCAGAATTCCGACTTGTATCTCAGAATTCCGACTTGCAAGTCGGCATTATAAATTTAGAATTTATTTTTTTTTTTGGTGGTCTGATCATTAGAGAAACCTGCAAATAAGAAAAATAACTCATCGCTTCAACTATAAACACTGAGCACATCTTCAGTTACGATGGATTGGACTCAAAGTTAGTGACTGTTCTCGGCGTCTATTCATTTCTCGAATCAGAATCTTCCGAATGAAGTTTGACGTCGGCAGAATCGAAATAATTTGTTGCCTGGCAATTCCCCGCGATCGACCCTTCGACCCTAATAGAAAATTAATAATTCAACCTTCGATTATTAAACGCTGAATAGCCCCAGCTCCAATTCATCAAAAGACATTTCGATCGCAACGCAAATAACGCAGAGGATGAAGAAAACGCGTAATGGAAGAATCGAATTTCAAGGCGAACCCTTTTAGGGGCGTAGCGAGCGGGAATTACGTAAAGTTTTCCACGTATTAAGTGAATCAATAACTCCGGTCGTCGCGAAGTTATCTCCCTACCTTATTTTCCACAGCTCGGATTTTACGTCGTATTACCGACGCTCGCGGAAAATGATATTTGACTTTTATCATACGGAATAGGAGGAATAAAAATGCTTTGCATAATCCCCGAGGAAGCCCTTTTATCTGGGGGTTGACTCGCTTCCAAAGCCCGGTATTTGTTCGTCGATGAATTGATTGAATTCTTGTTGTATTCTGCCGGTAGCATGAGCAAGTAAGGGCGCGTGTTCGGTTCTCTCCTGGTCCCTAAGTTTATTCGATATTATAAGGTGCTAGAGGAATATTACGATCGAAGATTCTGACGATGAATTCTAGAGTTCAAAATATGAAGAAAACTTCATATCAACTTAGGTTCTTAGCCTCTCCAACATGACCTACAAAATACAATTAATTTGCGATACTTTTGTCAAAATTGAGCAAAAAAACTTCGATCCATTTCTGGTACAAAAGTTGAGGTTACCATTCAAAAAAATTGAGTGACTTCCACTCCTCAATGAGAGTGCATGACTAACTCCTCAATAGAAAATACTTCTTCTGACGAAAATGATGTATTTTTTATGGAATATCTTTGAAACGTCACACTTTGAAATAACCATTTCAACCGTTTCCCTAAAAAAATATTCTAAGTACTCAAAAATGAATAAATTTAAAATTTAAATCGTTTCGTTTCAATTGCACAAGTTGGCAACATCGACTGAAATATGCGTTGATAATAAAGGACAACAAATATACTATCTTGATGAGATAGACGAAGATGGCTGTCTATGAAGTCTGCGACGAACGAGGAAGGTCGTAAAATTTTATGGGATTTTTATGGCCGGTTGCTGTTGAGGCTCGCCAGTGAGTACTTGCCTAATGATGGCTGTGAATCAACAGCTGTTATTTTATAAACGAACCATTGTTCTTTTCTTTTTCTAGTAGGCGCTGTTGCCAAATCGTAAACTAGAAACGAAGCGATTTAAATTTTAAGACCTCATATTTGAAGAATGATTTCGAACAGTTTCCGCGTTGCATTTGAAAAATTCATGAATGAAACTCATAATTATTCAGTCTAAACTTGCATATGCGGTGATAACCCAAATTGAGGAGAATTCCTCATTCGAAATTTCTGGTACAAAACTTAAGTAACTTCCACTCCTCAATGACGGTGCATGACTAACTCCTCAATTGCAGATGAAAAGTATTTTTCTACAAAGTAGCAATAATCGAAGACATTAATTTTGTGCGTTAAGTTTTACTCAGTCTGGCCAAACCTAGGTGTGAATCCCCCAGTGCTTAATAAGCTAATCAGTCCTATTTAAGAACGAACAAACTGCCTCAACCTTAATGAGAACTTGCATCGTTATCAATCTATTAAGGATTATGCCCTCTTATTTCCCCACTGTCCGCTAATGTATTTGTCCCATTAAACTCCTGATATACACATTAATACCAAGAAAGCCCTAGGATGACTGGGACAAAACGAAATACGAGAACTGAAGACGATACCATTATCTGGTAATGGCAACGACGTTCATTTCTCCTGAACGACGTCGACAAATTAACCGACGCCGTGTCTAGATTCTTGATGACTACTCGGTCTGATTCTTGGTACGGAGCAAATCGACGTCTTTGGTTTGGACGTACAATTTAACGTGAGTTTCCTTCTCCCATGTCTCGAACGTAGTGGACTTTCGGGCCATTTGAGTGCGTCTGGAGAATATGGCCGAGGATTGCCATGCCATAAAGGCGAATGGATGCTTTGAAGCTTTGATCGGTATTCAAACCGAGACACAAACAGATTTCTAACAGAATTAACCGATTAGTTTGGTACACCAAAACGAGGATGGCGATGAAATATTCTATACTTGCACTGTTTGTTTGTCTGTGTATAACTCTCAAATCAGATGTCAGATTTCGATGGGGATTTCACTATAGGGTAGAGAATCCATTCGAGAAAGTTTTAGTGGGACATTTATCTCCACGTAATGTAGAAATCGACAAATCGATATTTGGTGAGCAACTAGTTTTATACAAATAAATACATGAAAACGATTCCACCAGCTTAGGTTAGCAAAAGAATGAATAATCCATTTCCAAAATGAATTCGACAGTTTGTTCAGTAGATCGACCAAAAAAATGGATGGTCAGATTATGCCGGATAGTACGACATCGCAATATGCAGATAGCACTCTAAACCCACGTAGCACTCTAAACCCAGATAGCACTCTGAACCCAGGTAGCACTCTAAACCCAAGTGGCACTCTAAACCCAGGTAGCACTCTGAACCCAGGTAGCACTCTGAACCCAGGTAGCACTCTGAACCCAGGTAGCACTCTAAACCCAGGTAGCACTCTAAACCCATGTAGCACTCTAAACCCAGGTAGCACTCTGAACCCGGGTAGCACACTAAACCCAGGGGCCAGACCTCAAGAGATAAAATAGCACGAGAAAATTGAGATTTTTGACGTTTAGTGAACGCAAATGTAAAACAATCCCCATCAGTTTTACAATGATGACACTCTTAGTGAATGAATGAAATCAATTTCATTGCGCTTTTTAAGGAACATCGACCCGAAAAAATGGATCTCCTGGCCTACTAGTATGTGAATAATTACATAGTATAAATAATATGAAAAATACACAGACACTTCGTGGAAATAATCATTGAGGAACGACCATGACACTCGAAAAACTAATTAAAATATGAAATACAGTACATGTGCAGTGTTGAAAAGTTTTAAAATTGATCTATTCGGGAAAAAGCGGTTGCCATTTCGCTAACGGAAGCTCTTTTCTGGAGAATTTACCCACCGAGGGGATAACTAAATATATTTTGAATCCATAATTATTTGGAATACTAACAACAAAATACCCCAGCGTCAGGAATTAGAAATTCCAATTCCAAACTACATTTTTGAGCAGTAACTGAATCACAACTACTAAACATGTATTTATGGGTGGGTAATGAAAATATTCATTACAATATTCGTGAAAATCGTCTACGAACAATTAAAAATTCTCTGAAAAATAAACCGAATTGAAAATATTGAAACCTACTTTCCAGGTTCAAAATAAAGTAATCGCAAACAAATACAAAAGATACAACAATAGTTACATCAATAAATGAAGGAGGAAACACAAAAGTGAAAGCAGTTAACTGAACAAAAATACCTGAAAATTTACCGCAGTAAATTAGAACGAGAACTACCGTGATAATTTTAAACTACAACTGAATCGATGACATTCAAAAGGAGGATCTATTCGAGAACAAGTTTCAATTCCCAACCCCTTTCGACACAATGCAACCACTCAAAAGAAGCAATATCGAAAAGACTCTACCCTTACCGCCAACCAGTTTTGCACAGATGATCTTTCGCACGTAGGTATACCGACCACGATCGTCTCAGGTCACGGGCATTTAACGATGGGAATAAAAGCGAGCAAGGGCAACACGATGCCCCCAAAACAAACACATGCAGACGTAGTGTGCCATTCATTTATTCAAATCTGGAGCAGATGGGCACCCAAGGAGTCTTTCTTGGCATTAACAATAGAATACGACACAGATCGCGCAGGATTGGTGGATGGTCTCGTGGAACTTCTTCGGCTCCACTGACCTTCAAGCTGTAAGAAGACATTGCATGTTTTAAAACCATCCTTTTCCTGGAGAAAATGGAGGAAGAAGTTAGCCCCCAAAAAATGTGCCATACATGTGTGCCGCAGTAAGTTTCACGAAACACCTGATAACTTCACGAAAACTAACGATTTCGGAAAAGGTTGCAGCACTTTCGTTTTTCTTTGTGCTGACCTGACAAATTTCATTCCAGATCCCAGAGAATCTGAAGAAGTGGATGATATTAAAGCGTTTTATTCGCATAAAATCTTATTCAGACATCTAAATGAGAGTAAAGAGGCACTCTTTATATTACACAGATGATAATTCGCTTCGGGTTAGCGTCCATTGTGTTTTCATAATACGACAACCGGTATGTTCGAGCTTGTAACCCACCGAGTCCTGTTGGATTTCCTCCTGGCGAACCAATAAAGTTTCATTCCGTCCCGGACCCGTTGTTCTTTGTTCCGTTTCTTTTAATAAAACTTCATCAGATATAAATGAGCGAGGAACTATACGTTTCGTTTGTTCTTTTTTTTCCGGTTGCTATCCAGGACGTGAAAATAATGGAACGGAGTTTTTCCTACGTCGAAAACAAGAAATATTTCCTCGTTCAAATTCCCTTCTTTGTTGGTTTTGGATTATTTTCCCTTGTTTGTCGGATAGATTGAAAAAATCCTTTGTGTATGTAGCGGAGATGGCTTTGCCGGTTTTTATTACCTGCAGAGACGCCGAAGAATGCCGGGATACTTTGGTGATATTACTTTTTCCGGCTTAGGTACATCGTTCAGAAAAAAAAAATAAAATATCCACAAAGGACAAACTTTTATCTTCCCAATATTAAATTATTCATTTCTACATTTCCAAGTTGCCAAAACAAGGTAGAAGCTTCAGATGAAGGTCCTTCGGAATTATGTTCACTCACCTCGGGTTTCATAATGCCTTGATCAGAGAATCAACGCTTGATTGACCAATAGACGTCAATTTGTTTTCAATCGATAATTCAGTCATGATCATCAGAATATCATTCTCGAATCAAATTATGACATTTAGGCCCGGTACTTTCACGTGCGAATAACTAAATTTATTCGATAGATGAGTCTTATTCTTAGGATAAGTAAAAATGCTGTCTTTTCACTTTCAGATAGTGTGATTCATAGAATAAATCTGTCACTGAAACTTAATAATAAGAGTTTATTTGTCATAGATCGAAGGTCGGTACGTCATTATTGGTTGAATTTTTAAGATTCTTGATCTATGGTTAGTCTTTGTGTGATTTTCACGAGATATTTGCTTTCCAATTTCTACAATGCGGTGTCTTATTTTACATTAGTCAGTGAAAAGTAGTATACCGTGTTTTCATAGAATTGTTATTCGTCAAATAATTTCATCTGAAAGCACCGAAATAAGGTATCCTTCAGATAGGAAATTATTTGACAGATACTTATTCACATTTAATAAAATTTATTCGAAAGTGAAAGTCCATTAAATTATTTTCAACTGCTACTTCTTCAATATATTCAGCAACGAAAATGGGTCAGTGATTTCGTTTTAGAAATCAAGTGACTGTCAAATCGTTGATCGCACAATCAAAGTTTTATGAAACCCGCTCTGAATCCACTAAAAATTTCGAGCGATAGAGGGATGAAGTTGTGGTAATGGAATTATTACTCAAAAAAATCTGGATGGCGTGCTTCACTTGGGACAACTGGTACATATGCAAACGGTGAAAAAACTGATTATCATTAATAATTGCCGCCGAGCACTACGAGATGACTGTGTGTTTCAGAAAATAAAAAACGATGTAAACCTGAATCCACGTCCATCTTTGAACGGACATGGATTCATTCTGCGAGTTTTTCGATGTCCATCCTCACGTATAAATAATTATAATTATATGTTCAGATGCATATCGGATGCTTCTACCTATAATATAGTTGAGCTACATTAACGTCCACTTTTCAGTGCTTAGGACAGGTAGGAAAAAAAAAGCGAAAAAAGCAGCCTATAATTTAACAGTAGTATTTCATCCATCTCTCTCTATCCCGGAGAGAGCGGTGGACTTGTTAAAATACTAATTACGTTTTGCATGGAAATCAAACAAAACGGGCCGGGCCTTAAAAGGAAGAGACCTTTTAATTAGAGTTTGAAAAGCCAACTTTTTCACAACTAGACACAGAATACGAGGGATGGGTCGTTAAACCGGAGTCGAGCTGGATATTTCATCCGGCTCTGGAATTTTAACGCCGAAATTGCATATTTTCAGGGTATGGGGGTAAGCCCTTCATTAGCGGGGAGTTGTGGATAGGTTCGGAATTGGGTTGACTGGAAATTAGGATAACGGATAAGATGATAAGGAGCTGGTTCTTTCAGATCGGTTTTCGTCCTCTCGTAGCGGAAGATTGCACCAGATTTGTTGGTGGTTATGGCTATTTGATTGTCAACCCTTCAACGTCCAATAAATTAAAATCATTGATTCTCCAAGCCTAAGCTCTTCTTCAATAAATTCTCTCGGGTAAGAGTCCTGCAATTGCAAGATAATTATACTGACAAATGTAACCTACAGAGGTCTTGTTTCTCTGAGTCTGTCAGACGTGTTGTCATCAAGCTTGCAATGTTTTGTTAAGACTATGGAGAGTAGAGAGAAGGAGAACGATCGCTGCTTTGAGACCACAGATTTTTTGTCCCCTAAAATATGTACCAATAGTAGTAGTTCATGTTTTTGCCAACAGTCGCGCTGGCCATCACGAGAGTGCGAAATTTTGTTTACACAAATCAAATTGTAGTTGGCTCGTTGGCTGAGTGAACTGTTTCCCTGGTGACAGATGATAGGAATATTATTATTGTCGATTTTTGATAAGAGAACAACATATGACCATGGTGAAATGTTGAAGCGTGCGCTAGTATAAGAGTGTTTTGGCATCGGAAAGAAAAGGAGAAGAGATAAAATTTCCGAGAGCATTTTTGAGAGAAAATTGGAAAAAACCTTATCTCAAGAATCAACTCCCAATCAATTTGTGTGTCAAGAGCACTTTTGCGATGAAGATATCAAAAAGATGATGGATTCATTATAAACGAAATCGAAATTGTCATCCCTCGTGAGAAGTTGACTCTTCTGAATAAGAATATTTAACCAATAAAACTACATGGTTCAGAAGTAAATATTCTTGAAGAATTTTGTTGGCATAACATAATATATGGTTTATATCGGTTCTCAGCTGAGTATTGGCAAAAGAATCTACTCTAATACCTAAGTGATAAATCTGAGACTGCTACCTTTTGTTGTCGTGATGTGTACTGCTCCTCACTACGGATTTATATAATTTTGAAGATTAGTAAACCAACTAACATAGCTGCTTTCAATAAACAATGATAAACAAAAGTAGGTACAATTTTTTTGATCAGTGATTTCTTTTGAATTTCATTGATTTCGACTTGCATTTTATTGCATATAATTCAGAGAACTCATATTCAATATAGATTTGAAGAAAGGTATTTGAAAAATCATCAGAAAAACCACGATGACACATAACCTTAAATAAAATGAAGGCTGTTCATTTCAAATTGACGCTTGAATCCCCACTCCTTATCGATACCCGCTGTAATCGCAGCGACACCTATTTTCCCCGTTTTTGGAGACACATTTTTAGTACGGCGATCGTTCTCCTTCTCTCTACTCTCCATAGTTAAGACGCTGTTTTGATAAACCACAAAACTAGTGATCTTTTGAGATGCGTCATTAAACTAGCCACAACCGACAAAACGATTTGTCTTTATTTATGGTCTGCAGGTTTGCCAACCAACAAATCGTGCCTTACAGCGTGCCACTCATAGAATTCTCCAGTATTATGATGCTTGATTCGTCAAACCACGATGAACCAATACAATATAACATCTTAGAAATTTTACCGAAACTTCACCAACCTGTCAAATGTCACACAATGTGTGGTCTGTACCAATTTCGCCAACCCTTTAGCAAGCCAATTAATGTTTTCTTTCTCGTTGATAAAATGAGCGCTGTTCGATGGGTTCTCATTTGAAGGCACTGCACCGCACTTGCTCCTAGCCACCTAAGAGGACACATTATTACCCTTCTGTCAACGCTGGGAAGCACTTTCTCTTTTAGATTGCGTACACAAGAATCGGCTGTCCTAGTGTATACGCGGCTTTATTCGTTCGTAATTTTCAACTTTTTAATTTTTCCAAGTCAATGGCACATAACTCAGTCTGCTGTTGAAGTGGACTAAAGGTGGGAAGCCCATGACCTGACCATATTTCATTAGAATGGCCTTGGTTAGCTGATTCAACAGCAGCCTGGTACTATTCTCAAAGAAGGGAATCATTCATTAGCGTGTGGAGCTCCTTGCATAATGTATATATTGGTCCCCTTTGTCCCTATTCATCAACAAACACGTTTCCTGATTTTTTTCGAAACCCCAATCGATGTCAACCCCAATTCTACGCATTCCATCAATTTTCGAGCAGGCATTAATGGAATCGCGTCTACACAATCAACATTCAATCGAATCGATACAAACCACCCTCCGATAAATACATAATTCTTGATAATTTCGTAATGAAGTCGTACAATGGCATTGTAATTGGAATTTGGGAAACAACGAATGCATTTATGTATGCGGTGGCATAACTGCGGACATTGTAGGTTGTTGGACTCGTGCCAATATTATTATTGTCGGTATTTGGGAAACAGCTAGGGGATCAACAATGGAAACTGATTGTGCCTTTCCATGTAGCTCGAGGACTCGAGAATTTCATGGAATTGATTATTTCGGTTATATACGTACTTAGATCAAGGTGAACTTTCCTTGAAGGTAAACGAAGATGATTATTGTGCAAAGATACTCGACTTCAAGTAATAAGATGGTTCACAAATAACTATTACTGCTAATAAATACAATATATCGTTTAAGATGAGTCCTTTTCTTTCCACGAATATTTTAAAGTCGAACAATTAGTTTGATATCCGAATGGGCTAGGTTTAAAAAATACAGGCTGTTGAAAAAACCATGAAAAAAATTATTTTTAGATCTATCTCACAAACGGTTTTATCGAATGAAAGGAATTTCGAAATATAGTTTTTTATTTATTTGTTGGGGCTTTTTAGCACACAAGATATCACCCACGTCTTCAAATTTTCTCATTAGGATCATAAAAATACCAAAAATTCAAAGAACCCAACTCTTGAAAGAAAGATCTTTTTATCAGGGCAGAATCGGAAAGAGGGTATAGGAAAACAGCTTTTCTTTTGACTTCAATAACCTACTGCTATGCGAAATAGCATTTTGTGATTTGTATGTCGATTAAAGCGTATGTATTTTGCCCAAGTTTGTCGATCCACTTTTTGAGGCCCCAATTCAAACATATTATTCCAATTCCTAACAACATGGAGTTCCAGAAGAACGGCATCTACCGTAAAAATTGACGTTGCTCCTCAAAAATTGATATTCATAGGCATTCAGAATAAAAGGCAGCACTTTGCGAATACACGCATTCTCGGCACGTTCAATCCATACACGACAGCTTCTCGGACAGTTCCAGACATCTCTCGCTCTCTAGAATACGTACTGAAAAGTGAGTTTCCCCCTGGGAGCCCCATATAAACCAATATTTATACTCCAAAGATTGATTTGCATGTTTTACATTCGGCTCTTGCAAATGGTACGCAGGAATATCCGAACTCCGCTCTCGAACGGGGATGACATGGGGAGCAGAAGAAGTTCCGGAAGATTTATTGATATTATGTTGACATTTCACGATTCGAGGGGAACTTGATGAATATTATGGTAATGGACTTTTCGTTTTCCCCGGAATATTTCGACTTCCTGTGCCCTATTTCTAGCGAGAGTCGTTCGTATTCGTATATTCTGAATGGTAATATCCACGTCCTTTTGTTCCATAAAAAATTCATATGGAATTCAGATTCTTCATCTCAAGGGATGTCACGATATTGCATGTTATAAGACCTCAGGATAAGGGCGGTGAAATTGCTTGTTTATGCTGGTAAACTACAGCTTTTGCAGAAATGTACACCTGTACAACTTTTTGTCTGTAGGCTACTATATCTCCTTATAATAATAAAAATTAATAAATCCAAAGTTACTGCTCATTATATGGATATAGTATAGTTGGTTCAATACACAGGGACGGCAGAATCTCGTTTGCCGTACTTAGTACTTCCTATCAAAAGATCATCATCATGTCTCAATTCGCATAGTTGACTCCATTCTACAACCAGAAACCTTCGATTTCCTCGTCCTTTCTGTAATATGTTTTCACCAGAGAGTTTCGTTTGAAAAGGAACCTTGGGGAAGTCTTTCATTGTAGTTCAGAAACTGCATAAACAATCTGCCGGTCCATGACGTATATTCACAAGCCACCACTGGCTGCTTTTACCCACGGGGCAGTGAGATTCATGTGCTTCGCCCCATACATTTTAAAACTCTAATAAAAGCACGATACAGTCATTATTAAATCAACACAATCGCCTGCTGTATGAACATGTCCATCCTTTGTATTTCAGTACGTGGCATCCTCATAGAATTATCTATTCCTCGTGTTAACTATAGCGACAACCAGACGAATCGATATCAATCAGGGGTTGATAATTCCATCGCATGGTGTGCCTCTAATCAGATGACATGACGTAGCTCGATTACAAACATGTCCTAATCAAGGGTAGCATTGTAGCTTCTAGACGAATCATTTAGTTAAGGTGATTGACCTGAGAAGTCAGATGCAACAAAACAACGACGTACGGGGAAATACCAATAAGGGTGTTGAAAATTTCTTCTAATGAGATAAAATAATTACTACTAATAAACGAAGGAAGAAGGAAAAACTGACAGCTGAACTACGAGCGTTTAATATTTCTCTTGCAATTCTTGAAACCTTCATGAACAATGGATTTGTTCAAGTGCTAATCCAGGATATTTTTGTTGAAGTTGAACCATTCTTCCAACTTCAGTTCACATCGAAATGTTCCAAACTTTTACAGTCAGATGCAACAAAACAACGACGTACGAGGAAGTACCAACAAGGGTGTTGAAAATTTCTTCTAATGAGATAAAATAATTACTACTAATAAACGAAGGAATAAGGAAAAACTGGCAGCTGAACTAAGAGCGTTTAATATTTCTCTTGCAATTCTTGAAACCTTCATGAACAATGGATTTGTTCAAGTGGTAATCCAGGATATTTTTGTTGGAGTTAAACCATTCTTCTAACTTCAGTTCACATCGAAATGTTCCAAACTTTTACAGTCAGATGCAACAAAACAACGACATACGAGGAAGTACCAACAAGGGTGTTGAAAATTTCTTCTAATGAGATAAAATAATTACTTCTAATAAACAAAGGAAGAAGGAACAACTGGCAGCTGAACTACGAGCGTTTAATATTTCTCTTGCAATTCTTGAAACTCCCATGAACAATGGATTTGTTCAAGTGCTAATGCTGGATATTTTTGTTGAAGTTAAACCATTCTTTTAACTTCAGTTCACATCGAAATGTTCCAAACTTTTACAGTCAGATGCAACAAAACAACGACGTACGAGGAAGTACCAACAAGGGTGTTGAAAATTTCTTCTAATGAGATAAAATAATTACTACTAATAAACGAAGGAAGAAGGAAAAACTTGCAGCTGAACTACGAGCGTTTAATATTTCTCTTGCAATTCTTGAAACCTTCATGAACAATGGATTTGTTCAAGTGCTAATTCTGGATATTTTTGTTGAAGTTGAACCTTTCTTCTGACTTCAGTTCACATTGAAATGTTCCAAACTTTAACATCAAATAACTTAAACTGAATGGAACGTATCATTTGAGCATTGTAAAATGTGCTTTTTTCAGCTTGCTCTTCGTGAACACGAAGAAAAGGAAGATTTATTGAGTCTATGTATATTTTAAAACCTAGTAAATTCTAAGGTTGTGCTCCTACAATGCGTTTAACTAGCAGTTATCACTGGATATAAATCTTTTCGAGAAGTACATAACCTCGAAGCATTTGGCATCTAGCACTAGCTCGCTAATTTCCGAACCACTCAAATAAACTAGTATCTTGCAGAAATAACAGAGGTATATTACAACGTTTATCATACCTTCAGGAAACATAACAGCTTCTGCCCTTGGTGGCGCTGTCTCATTGAAAACTGCAGCCGGCTTCGTGAAAAATTCTCACCAGCTCTTGGACTGTCTCGTTTCGAATTCAAAAGCGAGCATACCAAACAAGTTATGTCCCGGAAAAAAGTAACAAACAAGCGAGAGAGACCTGTCTGAAGACGAGTTCATCAAGTCGACATTCACGATGAAAAAACAAACATCGAATATACGTTTCAACACTTCCACAGAGCCACCAAGCCAGAGCAATAAAGACAAAAACGAGGCACTCGGCAGAAGTTATTTGCAATTGCAATAATTAACATTTGCTCGTTTCTGCAGTGCCCGAGCATCGTTCCAGCAAATAAAAATATCGAATTGCCCCGGCCTTGAGTGGACGTTGTCGTCAACCGTCACAGTTAGACGGGAATCAATAAAAATTAATAAAACTTCCAGGTGGCAAAACTGGCATGATTGAATTCTGGTTTTTCACCGTCGAGAATCTATAAGTCGTACTTGAATTAACCATCGCCCACTTTGACAAATCCGTTTGTATATAAGCGATAATTATTGCAATGGATGTAAGATCTGCAGCACTTATACGGCGTGTTTTCTAATGGCGTACGAAGCAAAGAGTTCTCGTTTGTGCGTTGAATATTGATCGAATTGATTGGACGTGACTGCACGATGAATATTCAACGAAATAATTCATTTCGTGTTTCGAAAAAAAGTGAAGAGACTAACGAGTTGTCTCGTCCATATAATTGAACCTTGCTTTGATTAATGCACGACGTATCTTCATTTCGAAAGTGATTTTCATTTGAATCCGGCAAATGTTCAGTCTCTGTCATTTGAATATACTGTTTTATGAGAGCCGATTTCTTCGTATACACCATCAACCGTGGCAATAAGTTCATCTGTTCCCTCCCAAATTTCCAAAACGTACAGACATGCTTGATGCCATTCATGTCTGGACAACTAGATGGTCAGTCTATCCTTTTAATAATATAAGCTTCCAGCACCTATTAACCAGCCAACATAATCGTCAATTGAAACGAAATATTCACCAATATCTGCAGAAACCGAAACGATTATTGTCTGGTCAAACCAGCTGACGGTTCGAACCAATGTCACCCTATGGTATATTGTAGAACCTCCAAAAGTAGTTGCGGGAACCATATCGTCGATCTCTTTGGCTCCAAACAAGAGTGCGCCCATCAGAGTTGACCGACGAAACGAAACCTGGACTCAACACTAAATAAGCACAGACTTCTTCAACTCTCTTGCTGCGATGATCCTCGGCCCACTGTCGTCTGCGTACTTTGCGCTTCCTATTCAACAATCTGGGATGGTGTGCTCGCCAACGTAACCTCAAACCATGAACGTGCAGTCGTCGACTGTTTGATTAGAAATCAGAACTTCTGTTCTCGCTGGGATAACCCTTTCTGTATACACCGTATGATTTGGTCAATAACGAAAAAAGAGTTTAAAAACAAATACCACTTGACTTTTTGAGCCACCATATGCAGCCTTCTACAATCAATTGATTTCAGAGGGCAAAATTTAACAGAAGCTAAGAATATATGTAGAGAAATTTAGATGTTATTCAAATCAATTATTGTTGAGCAGTGTGTTCTAAATGATGATAGAGATCATACAATTTCTGAAGGGAAACAATTTATTACTACTGAGTGAATACTAATTCGCTAAGGTTTGATGTCTGGTTCACTTCATTACTGTTCCCTTGAAACTAACGCAAATGCCTGGCATGTATGATTCTAAGTCACAAACAACGCGCTTTCCCCATAAACCGAGGGTGTATTAGTAGGTTATAAACTACTACGGCATTAGCATATCTACTGATGAGCGCAAACAGGATATGTGGAATGAGGAGAATGATGGCGGGAGAGGTCCTGGAGGACCTAATTGGATGAATGTGGTTTTCAGCGCTATGAATGGTTCAGCGTCCAATGCCCACACAGTTAATTGATTCCAGGATTAATATACGAGAAAGGGATGAGGATGTGGTGGCCAAAATGATTTATGTCGAGATAATATTAGTTAGACAAGGTTAATCCCAGTGTAGGTTCTTGAAAACAGGGCAAATAGGTACACGGTGAGTCTTGTCAAGTACATATATCCACTTACCAAATAAAACACCATTTTCATTTCATTATTCGCTCAGATTTGGCTGTATGTATTTTAGTTATTGGTATTTTCAGTATCTAACCTTTATTTTCAAACCTTTTTCTGTAACGAAGAATACCTTCGTGTTTTTATCCAAACATAGAATTAGCGAATGTCTTTTAGTGTATCAATTCAAACTTCCAATTCTTCTCGGAAACCAGAAGAGATAGTCCTGAATTTCAATTTCCAACAGTTCGCAAGAGCATGAGGAATGTGAACTCGATGAAACAATAAGTTAAGAAACCAGTTTGAGGCACTTTTCCTGGTGCACTTTATTGTCTAAGCTATGCAAATCCATTGTGGTGGCCAGATACCTTTTTATTGTGCGGATTATAAGCGAGCTTTGTCAGTTAAACGACCAGATAGCATAAACATGATTTACATTGAAACCATTAGAGTTAAACGACGTGGGTTGCTGAGACCACGGTTGACTGGCGACCTTGACTCCTGCTTCTTTAAATATGTGTTCCTTCATGTTTTCTAATTATACAATTTATACTTGGAACGAATCCCCTTGTTAGCCGTAGTGAAGAACAATGCTCCCAGTGTTTATCTATAAACAAAGCACTGGAATGTTTGGTGCAAGAAGACGCAGATATTTATGGTGCTTTGTTATTCAGATGTAGGTACCTATTCGTCGGGCAGAGCTCATGACATGATGATATATTGCTCGAGATTTTTCAGCATCCAATAAAGAAATATAATTCAATATTATGTTCGTTATTTCCAATTATGAACTATAACCTCCTCAGAAGATTAACATGTACACAGCCTGTAAAGTTTGAGAGACATTAGGGCAGTATCAAATCTATCCCTAACATCAAGGATGTAAGCATTAAAACGACAAGGTTATTCTCCCAGAGGAGATTTTCATCTGTAGCGCTGAATAATCTGGAAACCCCATTCATTGTTCACCCTTACGCTGCATTAACAACTAATGAATAAATAATTTTCTCAATCAGGGTGTGGGAAAGCCGACTGACGTGTTTTGGAGGGTCGTTGCTAGGGCTGTGGTGGAGGCAGGTAAGTACGGAAGGGTTCTTCGTGTTCCTTAGGGTTCTGTATTTTTTAATCGGCCGGAATGCATCAAGGCTTTGCCCCTTGTACTTTTTACGAGAATAACAGTTCTGTGATTGTGGTTCGGCAGGTTTTTGGGCTACATTTCGACATTCCTGTTGACGTTTCTGACCCCTCTGCAAATACAGTCAAAGCGTGGACTCTCCAACTTGAAGAAACAGGAAGTACACCACCAGGACGAAGACATGGATAGTCGAGAATGGTAATAAATCCTAAAATGTGCAGTTCCAGTAGCAGTTGAGCAGTCAACAAGACGCTCTTCGCGAAGGGATGCGATAGCTTAGGCGAAAACTTGCTGATGAAGTCGTTCTGGATAACTTGTGGTTCCAGCAGGGTGGGGCTGCAGTCCACATAGCTCGAATTTCATCAGCTGTTCTGAGACTGATGTTCCCGTAGGATGGTCAGCGCGCTCACCTGATCATTTGCGACTTTCTTTCTTGGGGTCTACCTTGATGATAAGGTCTTTAAACATTGTCCACACACCCTGCCACAACAAAAGCAGCGAATAACCAGAGAAATCTGCCCGCTTTATGCCCAAAAGCGGTCAAAAACTCCGACTACATCAGTGTATGACTGCTGAAGGTCGCCGTGTTGGCGATATCGTTTACAAAACTATATTTCCTACTGATTTGAATGAATTGAACCTTTTTTCTCCAACATCTACCATACCAGAGATCGGGAATGTGTGTCATCCATTTTCTTCTAGCTCTTATAGATCTCGAGATATCCTCAGTAGACTAAGAATTTTGCCCACACTGTACACAGTAAAGGGATAAATGCAAACCGACACGTAAACACATTCTCACTCTTTAATTAATTCCCTGGTGAAACGATCAATTAATGAAAACTTTTCAACAAAAACTGACGTAAAATTTGGCAACGTCGGAACGGAGATTGTGGAGCCGCATCCAGATAAACCGCCGTAAAGCCTGCATCGGGGCCCATCAATTTGGCGTAACGATACGTGTACGACGCATCGGAAAGCCTGGAAATCCGCGCTGAATCCATAATTCACGGGGACCAATCGACATGGACTAGTTAGCCTCATTGTTGCCAATGAACCGCAATGGACCGACCGGTCATTGCGGAATTAAATCGCAATCTGTCCCTGAAGTTTCGCCGGTTGAGCCGACAAGGCCTCGGCCGACAGCTCAGCATCCGCCGATTTGTCAATCGATATCTGCTCATTACCGGGATCTGGCACGAAGATTAGTGCTGCTATTTATCGTGGGTAACTTTTTCAGCACAGATTTTCTCGCAGATCGGGATAGCGTGCGGTTTCGGGCGATCTTTAGATCGTCGCATAAAAAACGGTGAACGCACAACCGGCTTTAACGTGCTAAAATTTGTACTCGCTGAGAAAACGGATTCGGCTACTAGGAAAAACGCTTGCGTTGGGTGTCTAAACTCGAAAGATCCACATTGATACAATTTGGGCTTCTATCTCAGAATTATAACTCACAAGCCGGAATTCTGACTTCCATCTCAGAACACCGATTTGATACTCAGAATTATGATTTGTGTCTCAAAATTCCGACTTGTATCTCAGAATTCCTACTTATATCTCAGAATACCGATTTGTAACTCAGAATTAGGATTTGTATCACAGACTTGTTACTGAGAATTCCGACCTGGAACTCAGAATTTGGACTTTTATCTCAGAATTCCAACTCACGAGCCGGAATTGTGACTTATATCTCAAAACACCGATTTGTAACGCAGAATTATGATTTCTGTCTCAAAATTCCGACTTGTATCTCATAATTTCTACTTATATCTCAGAATACCGATTTGTAACTCAGAATTATAATTTGTATCACAAAATCCCGATTTGTTACTGAGAATTCTGACTTATATCTCAGAATTCCGACCTGCCACTCATAATTTGGACTTTTATCTCAGAATTCCAAATCATGCACCGGAATTCTGGCTTATGCATCAGAATACCGATTTGTAACTCAGAATTATGATTTGTATCTCACAATTCCGAGTTGTATCCCATAATTCTGACTTATATCTCAGAATTCTGACTTATATCTCATAATTCTGACTTATATCTCATAATTCTGACTTATATCTCATAATTTCGACTTATATCTCAGAATTGTGACTTATATCTCAGAATTCCTACCTGCAACTCAGAATTTGGACTTTTATATCAGAATTCCAACTCAAAAGCTGGAATTCTGACCTATATCTCAGAGTATCGATTTATAACTCAGAATTATGATTTGTATATCAGAATTCCGACTTGTGTCTCAGAATTCCGACTTATATCTCAAAACAACGATTCGTTACTCAGAATTATGATTTGTATCTCAGAATTTCGACTTGTATCTCAGAATTATGACTTGTATCTCAGAATTCCGACTTGCAAATCAGAATTCTAACTGTATATCAGAATTCCGAATTACAAGTCGGAATTGTACGTTTAGAAGAAAATATTTTTGTGTTGATCTAGAGCGCTTTTGTAGAATTGTACTCGTCTGTACCCAGAATAAGCTACAGAGCGTCCAATGAAACGAGCCTATTTTGAAATAGTTTCGTTTAACTGCTGAGTTAAAGCCTTCGATTCGAATTCTAAGCCCATTCGACAAAGATATCACATCGTAATCGAGAACGCATGAAGTCTATACCAAACAATAACATTGAAAAGCCGTGTTGAAACCGGCAGTCAACAAAACGATACGTGATCCGCCTATCTGCCCAAAATCTGTTAGAGTCCGATTGGGACTAATGGAATAATTCGACGAGTATCGACCGTTTGGAAATGGCGAACCGCTCTGTCATTCGAGTTTTAATCTGATCTGATTGTCTTTTAATCTGACGCTAGAGAGGATCCAGCTCTCTCATTAATGGTCCGAGTGATTATTGTACTTTGCAATTCAAATCATTTACTGAGCCAGTCTTCAACAGAAATGTTCTTCAATATTTAAGTAATCTAGTCTAACAGCATACCGAGCAACATACTATTATTGCCATTACATGAATTACAACAGAATTTTGTAACATACACATAGTACAAATTGTTT
This sequence comes from Coccinella septempunctata, assembly GCF_907165205.1. Taxonomy (NCBI): domain Eukaryota; kingdom Metazoa; phylum Arthropoda; class Insecta; order Coleoptera; family Coccinellidae; genus Coccinella; species Coccinella septempunctata. Next base: position 25,092,904 of record NC_058196.1, read on the forward strand.
TCTGATTTGTGAGTTGCAAAACTAAACAAAACAATTGTAGAATTGGAAATATTAAAATATCTATCGAAAGGAAAGGCACTTTTTTCAATTTTCAGTTCGCTTTGCTAACAAAGTTTTTTGATTTCTTTTTTCAAGTTATGTATATTTCAAGCTTTTTCATGCAAATTTGTATGCATATTCTAAATAAACTTTTAAACTGCTTATGTTCTGTTCTTTGATCATAAGGTTGAGGAATAGTTCGTTATAATAACAGGAAATCGCTTGACGATGACAATTGAACATCCTGCGATTACGAAGACGTCTTCTTACAATTTTAGTCTTATTTATCCCTCGTTTCAGATCCGCCGAGCACCTGTCTCCGAATTCCCCCTTTGTCACGACCGAAAAACCGAACATTTCTCCTTCAAATTCCAGAAGTCACACCTTTTCCTGAATAATGCGGCCGCTTTAGCGCTAATTAACCGGTACTTAAGACGAACGCAACGTCCGTCTCAGCGGAACCCGACCGTCCCGACCTAAGGGTGCGTCGCGGACTTAAGTTATGACCGAAAATTACACCTTTTAAATTTAATTACGCAGAGAGCCTTTGACAAGGTCAGAAAGCGGACAAGTCTTCAAGAACACGCATGCCGAATGTAATTGCCCCGGTACTTGCGACGCGTTGGACGCGAAGTAAATTTCAGACATCTGAAAAAAAAATCTGCTGTTACAATGCGTATCTCGGATACGGGGTTCGTCCCAAAAGTCCAGCTTTCACAGCAATGGGAAGGTAGTGTAGTTTAATTAGTTCAGTTTGTACTTTAGTTAGTTTTCTTTTTTTTAACACTCAAATGTGTTTTTTGTTTGTGAGTTTATAGACTTTGCCTCAACTCTTGTCAATGGAGTAATAATAATAATAATTCTTAATGGATTTCTGGCTGAATAAGATGTCTAACCTTCGAACCAAAGGCTAACCCTGCCGTTCTATCTTTATAAATAAAAATGAAGGCCTGTTTTGTGCTGTCATGGCTTGACGTAATAACGGCTGAGCCGTTTTAGTTCATTTTTCTTTCCAACCTTCCTCATACATTGTAGAATGTTTTAATGGAAGAAAAATTGGAAAGGTTGCCTAGGAAACTGGGAAAATCAGAAAAACCACACGAAAGTTAAATTCCGCGCACAAGTGTGAGTTGGGTGGTCTACCTACGACAGCCACGTGATCGACACTTGACAGTTGACGAATTAACTAATTGAACAGAACGATCTCAATATTGATTTGAAGTTCAGCATTTTGGATATCAGTTAATTGATCGTTGTGCCTCTGAGCGATTGATTAATGATCATAATATTAATTTTAAGTACTATATCATCGCGATTGTCCTTTGCCTTTTTCTATTCACTTCAAATTTCGGCTATACGTTAAATTTTGACAGTGATTTTTTTGTGCTTCCAAAAATCGGCATCATTGAAGTAAAATATGGAATCCATGGAAGACGTGGTCAACTACTACGATGAAATCGATCACTTCGACAAGAATGTGATGTGACATGTCCGTTCGTTCGATTTCGAAAAATCTATTTCGTTACACCCCACCCACCTCGATGAAAAAATATCGCGCAAAAATAAAAATACTAATTTCTCTTTTCGTTTTGTAATCTCAAGTGTACCTCAAGACCATTACTCAAGACATTCATAAGTTGAGTTTCAAGACTCGCTTCTTGAGATGGTATCAAACTGATAACGACTTAATATGAGTTTATTGATGAGCTGTCATCTTGAGATGCTGTTACTATCTTCAGAAGGTATCAACTGAGATAGGTCTTGAGACCCGTTTTGAGATCTGACTATTAATACGGACACAAAAGTCTCAGGCTTCAAAACCCATTATATCAGCTGCAAGGCTCAAAAGACTACAGGGTGACATCAGTATATACGAAATTGAAATGGATTTATCGGATATTTACACTAAATATACAGAATATTTGTTCCAGACACTAAACTTCTATCTCTTTTATAAAGAAGTAAACGAAGAAGAGTTTCCTTGAGACCAACCGGCGAAACTCAATCTACAAAAACCATAAAAGGTTAAGAGTGATTAATGATATTTCTCTACGATCTACTACACCTATCGCATAGAAGAAATTAATAACGAATTAATTCAACCAGGCAAAGTGGTGCTGAACCGACAATTTAAACCCATTTACGCGTACTTTCATAGCGAAATAATTCCGCTGCTAATAACGCTTATCGTGACGCTTAAACATTCGACGAACACATTTTCCTCCAGATGAACGCGGAGATTACGTTAAAGCGAAAACTATACGCGGTTAACGACTGCTTTTCGGGCGCACCCCGTACCCGCATCAGGCAATCGTGCGCTACGCCTCGGCGGAATGCAAAAAGAAACGAGAAAAACACTAAACGGTCATTAGGTAATTCTTCGCGATTTCGTGAGGCAAAAACAAACTGCGGGAATTGTCGTTAATATCGCTGCGATTATCGCTTCGCCTCGTCGGGCTCGAATTTTTATTTTTAAGGGGACCGGTTTCGCGGGCTCATTACGAATATTTCGTTGCGGTGAAATAATTGGAAAAATCGAGGTGATACGCTCCTTACCTTCGGCGTGTCCTCCACCCACGCTGTATGCAATAAACGTGAATAACTTCCCGAAATCTTCATACAGATTGTTGAGTCTATGACTTGTACATAAATTTTAACAGAAGATGATGTCAAAAGAAACACTTTTTCTCTTAACATTTTTTCCCAATTCGGCCCGGTTGAATATTCAATATTCATCGCCAACGAAATTTCGGTAACTCATTCATTGGGGTGGAAATATCTCTCGTTGACCAATGGAATAGAAAAAGTGAGTTTATGCTTCTTTTTTTAAAATATAGTTACTTATTTCGGAGGTAAAATGATATACATGCTGACATAGCTCATTATGAAACCTTAAAATGGCCATATCTTTCAATCTAGGCCGAATCTGGAGAAATGGTGAAGGAAAAAAGTATTTCTTTTGAGCTCAAGAATCTACTGTTAAAATATATATAATCAGACTCACTTAATAGATATTTTTAACACCTGTCATCTGTCATTTAGTCTCAAGGACAATCGAATAACGATTGATGAAGAAACTATTGAAATATGTACATATTTTCCAGTAGTTTACTGGCTAACTTGACGTCTGATATCGAACGAATTATTCGAGTAACTATGGGCGAACCTTGAAACTTAGATACATTGAATGGAAAATAAACAGTTGTTGTTGTCCAAACACTGGGGTGAGATGGTTGCTTAGTGTCGCCAATCCAAATTAAGACAGTTGACTCGGAAATAGCTGTCACATCAATTTTCAATGCGAAAAAAAAGAAAAGTGTATAAATGTATCCATGAGACGCCACTGCCCTCAGTGTCGTGCTAGATAGAGAAGTATCGAATGTGTGGACGACAAGGAAAGCGTTCGTAACACTGCAATGGACATTTCATGTCACTTTGTTTCCAAGGGGGTTAACAGTGTCGCAAGACTTATACTTTAACTCTGCGGTTAGTGATCCTTTACACAACAGTTTAGAAGTATATATGAGGTAGCATCATGCTTATGAGGGCCATACGAAAAAGTAGTTGAGTTTAACTTCCGTTTTGAAGATAATGCGCACCCAAGCAGCATAACGTTGACGACCCGTATGTTGTCAAAAAGAAGCATGCAAATCATCCTAACTACGACATTCTAACCACGAGAAAATCCATTCTCAGACAAGTCTCAAATAAGCCAATGGTCTTAAATCAAACAGTATAAACACTCGATATACCAGACAAAATATTTGTTTTTTCTGGAAAAATTCCGCTCATTACAACTGCGGAATATAAGGTGAATCGATTATGTAACACGTAAAAAAAATCCGTGGAAAAAACAACGTCAACGAAAGTGATTGATTATATCTAAGAATCTCTGCCGTTAAGCTCGAGCGGTCGCAACGAAAATCACAGAAAAAAACAATCATTTTAATGATGTTTGAATACCAAATTAATCATATTAAGTGTAATTAACATCAATCAAAAACTGGCGTTACAAATAAACGATTTCCATCGCGTACACCATGGGATACTGACACTCGAAATTCGTGACCTTGGTATCTGGTCCCACTCGCCCAGTCAAGGATAATTATGTAACATTTACGTTCTTCGGGATAATAAACTCGTATTAAATCATCAGTCCAACCTACGCCGCAGCGGCCGGGACGTTAATGTGGAATTCATAATATTTCGAATTGATATCGACAAGCTCCGGAATCAATTATTGACTAATCGAGAATGGTTAACGATGTATTGATCTGATGAAATCGCGGTGTGTAAAACGAAACGTGTTCAGGTTTTCTTGACCTTCTGCTTTATCTGCATGAAGAATGTTTCGATGGATCGGCGAGCAATGGAATCGAATGCGATTATACGGAAGGAATTTCGGTTCAACATTGTCGAAAATAAGCATGAAAAAATGGGGCATTCAATTATTATATCCACAAACACCTTACAGAATTTCAAATGTAAAATTATGAGCCCTCCACAAAATCACTCCTGGGACCGCCACTTGCAAGGTATTGCCTTTTCCGTTGAAAAGCGGAGCAAAATCAATTTTGAGTTTCTCGGGATCATACATATCTTTATGGCTTACATCATAAATGGGTCCATATCGCTTCCTACTTCTGTATACTCCTAGAAATTGCATCGATAAAAGCCGGAATATACACAGGTTAAACGACCGATCACGCGTTATTAACATTCTGCGTGTTCCAGTTCCTGTAGCGATTTATGGTAATAAAATTCCACCCACAATTTACCATCGAACGATTGCGTCCGCATAATGAGAACGAAACAATCGGCAAATTACAATATGAATATTGTATTGCGTCTTCTATTTATAAGGTTAATTGCACCAATAACTGCGGTCATTAAATATTTATGCAGCCATTTGGTTGTTGTTCCGCGTTCAAAAATGATGCTTTTATAGGAGAAACGGCGGAGTATGGAATAATAAAACTTATTCAAATCGCGAATGCTGCAGGTTTACTGCGTACCGTAAAATGGCGGTTCTAGATATTTCCACGGGTTTTTATTATAAACAATGATGTCGTTCAGCGATTTAATTAGTTTAACGTATTTGTAAGCGCAGTTGGTCGTTAAATTTCTCGGAGTTTTAGGTCAGAATACATTATTGAAGCGTAGCTTTCCTCCTCCACTCCATCTGAAACGTATTTTGGGCGGAATTTTTTCTCTTGAAATAAGTTTGAAGGTATTTGCCCACTTTGTTAACTATAAATAATCAACGTTCCTACTCTTAGTTATGTCAAATAGTCTTTTTTGTAGTTAGTGAATATTCTCATTATTTTACATTATGATTGTGGTTTAATTGTGGCAATTAACATTTTATATATCATTATTTAACAGCTTCTCTTCCCAAAATAATCTCTGATTTGTCTAGCAACAAAGAATAGTTCTCTGTATTATTAAGTTGAAACATAACTTCTTTCTTTTGTTTTTTGAGATGAGTTCTTCTTGAATATATTATTCATAATATTAATTGTATCAAACTTTGACAAGATTGGCTTAAACATATTCATAATATTGTTGGTGCACGATTCCTGCAGAAAAACTTCACATACAGGCATTAAGGATCTCGATTTTTCGATTCAAATATGTCCAAAGGATCTGAATTTTTTGGTTTTATCTTGCAGAGTTGTTCTTTGAGCAATGTCTCGGCCACCTTAATTTAATAATTGTAATCATAATGTGCCAATATCCAAGTTCCTTTCTTTCCAAAAGCTCCAGTATGGAATATAACATTGTTCGTGGGAAATCCTTTCTTGAAGTGATCCTGTCGAAAAAAATTATATCTGCCTCATGATCTTCTGAGATATGCTTAATCTTCTTATTTTCGGTATTTCCATTGTTTTCGTAGATGTTTTTTGCCACTTGTATGTGTACTGTTTGGTACATTTCCTTGCTATTGAGATGTTAACTATCAAAAGGTTTTTTTGTAGTATTCATTTACTTCCTTCTACAATGTGCAACTTTCTTTCATAATGTATGTATTATTTTTCATTTTTGACTGAGTTCTTCTGAATTCTGGAAGAATCTCATGTTCTAGAATCGTGAATGAACGTTATGTATTTTATGAAATTCATTCATTGTGTGATCCGAGAATCAAGCGCATAATTATTGTTGAAATCATATCGATTTGTTGTCAATTGATAATTCATTCTGAGCATTCGATACTCCACGATTAACATTCATTATTGATTCTCAATTGCTCTCCTTTCAGTTCATCCAGAACTGAAAAAGTTTCGTTGATTTCAATTTTGTTAAATTGCTGACAAAACTATATCTCTTAAATATTTGGTTCCTACTAATTCTTCCAAACTAAAAATTCCACACAAACACATGTTCTTGCTTTCATTTTAACACACACTTTTTTCCTCGACCGTTAGAATCATTTATACATGATATATCCGCGCTGTAATATAGAAAGTCAATAGGTTAACTAATATCTTTATTATTGTGAATAGGTTGGGAACATATGTGGAATTGTTGTGTTGGGAATTGTTTCTTGAATCTCTCTCTGGAGTCCATCAGAGATGTAGGAAGGTAAAGGATTTCTTGAGGGATTTGTCAGTAGGAAACTTCCATGTTAGTACTCAACATTTTAGCCATCTTGAACTAACTAAATGATCTGAAAAATAGAAAAAGGGAGTGAGAAAAGATCTTTAGAAAATTTTGATTTGTGATCCCTGAGAATTTGAATTCTTACCCACACCAAACATGTAGTGATGCTGCAAATCGACTGTTACCTGCAACAAGAGAAAAATCTTCATTAGTTCATAGTTAATAATTAATTTATCATTGTTGATGGGGAATAGAAAAAAAATGCTCATCAGAAAGAGGTACTAAAGATAAAGATTTCAATTTCCTGATGGATTCTACTAAACCCAACACCTACAATAAGAGATTTTATATCTCTTCCATTGTGTCGTCTCGTCTGTCAAAAATGTTCCTCAAGAAAGATAAATAATGAATTTGATAAAAAAATATTGTCCTATCCGTCAAAAACAAACGATTTTAAGGGCTGTAAATAACAGAATACAATTTATACCACATCTAGACAAGGTGCAAGAAATTCCGAGTGCAGGATATAATATATCAACGCATGCGATTTGAAATTGCAACCTACAGCATCCCTTGTTTGTCAACAACCATATTCTGGATATAAACGTTTAAATTTTTCAACCGACGCACGCCACTGGCCGCCATTTCCCGGCAATTTCATCGAATCGCCGTTGCGATTAAAAACGCGCAGTTTATTAATGAAGTCGACAAGAATCCAGTCGTGTCAATCCGATGCGTCTACGACGTGGCTGTCACCAGACAATTCGGAGCGAAATCTGGTTTTTGCGCGGCCTTGAAATTGCCTCAATGCTGCCCACAAATCATTTAAAATATCAAATGAGATGATGGAGCAGCCCGGGGCTATGCCGCGATCACGAAGGGGGGTGGATCTGTCCTACAGAACTCTCTAAAACAGGTCGTGACCGGCTGGTGAAACACTTCGAGGCGTTTCGCTGGGGAAAAGCTGCTTGAAAGTTTTGTTCCTCGAGAGTTTACGCCAGTCTACTTTCCCATGGAAAAATATTCAAGAGGTAATAGATCTCTAATTCAACGTAGAGCCCACCCAAGCATACCCATCTAGACTTCTAGTGAAAGTTGTGCAAAACTTCTTAAATTAAGCTACTTCCCTTAACTCATCAACCTTGGAGAAGATTGAATAATTGATCTATCAAAACCATCTTTCGCAACATCCTGTTTTCGCTGAACACGAGGTGCACAAAAGCATACATTCCAGATGTATGTACATTATTCGATAAAAACGAACCCGTTTCAACCAGGAGAGCGTTCGACGTGCAATAAGTCTTCGTCGTAGATGATGAGGGCTATCTACCAATTTACCGTCGCCTTCTAGGTACAAAATAGCGCTTGCTCTCTGGAATAAATCTGCGAGTACGTCACCGTAAAAGGTCGTAATAAGATTTCAATACGATTGAGGATATTAACTGTTCTATTCAAGTGTCTGTCAAGCACGTTGCGAGGCTAACGTTAATATGACTGATGTGTCCTCGATGAATAAGTGATCCTGAAATCGACAAGAAGACGGAAATGATCACGAGTTTCCAATTATAACAGTCCAAATGATCTGAAAGTTTTGAATAATAATATTAGCGACTAGTATGTCAACTAGAGTCTCATCCTGGCTATTCCCCTTTTTGAGACAAGACTTTTTCATTCGTCAGAAAACATGAACAAAAAAAAATTATTAGAGGCTACATTCAACTACATTCAACTCTATCTCAACTGTTAACGATGGAGTCATAAACTAGATTATGTACCATGGTACATTATAAAGATATTTTCTGCAGAAAGATTATGAACGGCAGTACTATCAGAATTTCAGGAGACTCTCACCTGATACTCAACAAAAGATGAGACTCTATCCTACTACTACTACTAACGACGAGACCGAATCCTATTAGACGAGACTTAATTCTACTAGACGAGACTACAGCCTATTAGACGAGACTAAAGCCTATTAGACGAGACTAAAGCCTATTAGACTAGACTAAAACCTATTAGACGAGACTAAAGCCTATTAGACGAGACTAACGCCTATTAGACGTGACTTCAGCCTATTAGACGGGACAAGGGCCTATTAGACGAGATAAGGACCTATTAGACGAGACAAGGGCCTATTAAACAAGACGTGGGACTATTAAATGAGACGCAGCCTGGTCAGTAATGAAGCATGTTCTTGAAAGTGAGTCCTGTCACTGTCATTTAAACTATCCATTCTATATTGGTAAGATGGTGCTACGAATTCCACACCCAAATGAACTGCAGAAAAACACATAAATGGATCACAAACCCCCTTTAAAAATGAAAACTGCGAACCGTAACGAAGCAAGCTTATAATGGCGGCCAATAAGTCCAATCGATTCCCTCCGAACCGAATAATGATTCGGAGTCATGAAATACGGGCTAGTTAGCTAAATTAAGTCGTTAATTACCTCCTACTCGGTTTTGGGTATCGCGAAATTTATGACGTTAATCAATTATCGTTCGAACGTCGAATTAATGGATCTGTAATTTTCTGTTTTCGGACGGGCCGCCACTGTACTTCCCGAAAATATGAATTGAATTTCGAATTATGTAAGTTCAAGGAATCCATCTTGTTAAAACAGAATCGCGAATGTGATTATGAATAAGTTATTTGAAATATGAAATATGTAACCGGTTCTGTCCGAGATCGAGAGGGAACAAATTGCTTTGTATAAAACATACCTATATGAAGTTAGCACTGAATGAGATTGAAGGTATATCTCGAGTGAATGAGCATAATAATCTGCGTCACAATGAAAAGTAACATTGCATATGACCAGTGTATTACAATGCATATGTAAAATTCTATAGCGAAAGCATAGAACAACTATTATGTATTTCTGAAACCTAACCTAACCTAACTAATGGTTACTTATGTTTATCTGAAAGTTCTAAGACGATGGCTCAACATAAGGAGATGCATCTCATTCAATAAACATCTCCATACATTATTTTATTGGACAGAGTCATAATTGAGCAATTGAGCTACAGGTAGGTCGTTAAAACTACGAGTCGTCAGAACTACGATTCGTTGTGTCTACTGATATCATAACTACCGGCTGTAAAAACTACCGTTAGGTAGTTTGCCTATCAAGACAAGGATTCAAATAGGACTGAATGCAAATATTGTCTCCCATGGATACGCAGAGTGCTCTTCTAGTACCTGGCAGAATCAATGTTAAGCACTCTGCAGACTAAAGTGATTTCTAATTCGGAATGAAGGATCTTCGATCAACATTCATCAGTGACTATGCGAATCCAACGTCATTTTCGCCTCGCTCGACGTTTAAAATTCATTACCATTCCCCTAATACGACTCCAGATAGCAATGTTTATGCAGTACGGTAAGTAACGCAGCAGCCAATCCGTTCAATTTCAATTATGCGCTCTATTTGCATAATCATGTAGGTGCAGATGTAGGTGTTGTGTTCTCGCATTATTCAAAGCGGTTGATCGCATGATGAATTATTCCGAGATGGCTGTTCGATATCGTGTTCCATTAGTATCTTGTCGGTCTAACGAAGGTTAGGTCAGACCAGGAATGTTCAATCAAATGGGATGCCAATTCCGGATAGTTCTATGAGACTAGAGCTTCAATAGTCAACATTTCTCCTTGATTGAAAGACTTCACCTTTCTCCATCAAAGAGACTGCAAGGCAACTCCTAAATTTGACAAGAAAAGTTTCGTTGTTTAAAATGATCATTTTTCTACAAAGCTATAAATATTTCCTCGTTACTTCTTAATAACCCTGTATATGCAATTGACCCAACCAGTTGGACTCTGGAAACAGTGTCCAGACCTATCAAGAGGTCCGGCTGACCTACGAGATAGATCCACATCCTTCAAGCCGAGATGATGACAGATAAAGACAAGGAAAAACAAGATCCCAACATGACATATACAACTCTCAACGGCGCAACACGATTCAAGAACCATCCAGCGTCCAAGAATCGCGGACTGAGAAATCATCCATCGTCCAAACAAGGAGAGTTAAAACGAAACGACTTGTTCCACCGTGTATCTTCCCACGTTCACACACAAGTTCACACTGGTCGAATAGTGCTACCTAGCCGGCTAATCCTCCAGATATCGCATCGATATCGATCACTGACTTCCTACGTGGGACAGGCTTAGACTGCTGCGTCGAATATGTCAAAAACGGAATACGAGATGACTTCATGAAACGGCACATTGTAATATGGACGCCAACACGGGATTTTCGATATGACGTGGGCTTCAGAAACGGACTGTCAGGATAATTTGCTGCCAGGAACGCCCACCGCGTAAGTATCATTTGATTAGAGATAACCATCGGATTTAATACCTTGCCAGAGACGTCCTAGGACGTTTTGATGACATTGTACTCGCGGAAACTCCTATTGATTGGGTTTCACGAAGCTTGATCAGGGAATCAACGCTTGCTTGACACATCCACATCGATTTATTCAGTTAAGACCATTTAATTTGACGTTTTTGCGTCGAATTATGATATATATACGACTATTTAATGGTACTCAATTGATACTTCTTGGATTTTTCACAGAAAATAGAGCATTTCAATATAAATCATTTCTCAAGTAATCGGCACTGCAAAATATTCAAGATGTAGGAGCATTTCCGATGTGATTTCATGAAATTTCAAGAACGGATCTGGAAAGCAACAGTAAAACGCCGACTTCGTTGAAACACATAAACCGTAGTTAAAAAAAAGGCTTGCTGAGATGTTACGTTATAAAAAGTATTTGGTGTTAAAAACGGTAAAGACTCTCCCTGAATATCAATGGGAATCTGTGTGTATTTTCTATATATTATGTAACGCCCTTTTCTCGGGGTACTAGAGCGCCAGCTATTCTTTAAGGGAAAATAGCAAACCTACCCTACGTGCCGAAGACAAGGTTCCTTGGTGTCTGGGGTGTTAGCGACAACCAGTACAAATCGAAATTAATGTAAACAAACTATATTTGTCGACTCGTACAAGGAAACACAAAATTTGTACAGTGAAAGACTCGAGATCAGTGAATGTACAAGCAAAACGGACGGAATGAAACAGGATTCGATCTCAAACGTGATACGGGGTTTACGGACGTGTTCGCCAGCCAAAACCTTCTTCACCCCCTGAGTATCCACGCCAGCGGGGTTCTTCGATAACAGCAGCGGTGAGCGTCGGACAAACGAGAGAGGAAAGAGGGTTAGCCATTCCAAAGTAGGAGTGGAACTTAAACCGGGGTAGTAAGGGATGAAGAAAGTTTTTGGCACTCCAAAGTGCCTTCGGCACCCCATGAGAATAAAATTACTTAAAAAACGAAAACTAAAAGATACTGAAATGAGGGTGCATTTTGTCAGAAAAATATACGATCATTACAATTACATTCTGCAAAAATTCTAGTTTTCATGGTCTTATTATGGAACGTATGACAAATGTGAACTTTCGACGTCCTTGGCGGTTCCTGAAACCAGTGGAGGTCCAGCGTCGAATAAGTGTAACGTCAATGAAAATAACCCGCTCAACCTCGGCTCGAAAATCACAACCGACGAGAATGCCAAGGCTCGAATCGAAGATCAAGATCCGACTATACGGTTACAATGCCATAGCCGTCGGCGAGATTCAGCAGCTGATCTTGTCCATTCGATACTCTCTTGCGAAACGCCCCATTATTCATTTCCACCTCGCAACTGGGCAAAAAGACGATGAAGCGAAATACCCTCGGCTGGAGCAACGGTTGGTACCAGCGCAACAGCGAATCGAGAATTAGTGGAATTTCAGCCGACTAGAAGTCCTTATTGTTCTCGGTGAAGTGGTGAAAAGGCTACGGAAAACAATAATTCACTCTGTATTCTTCTACACTGTTAACCACCCTTTCACGATACACCCAATGATCCCAATATATTATTCAGAAAGCCATAAACATTTCGTTGATAATGATGACCTTCATCCAACATTATGAAGGCTATTAATTCAATTGAATTGAACTTAACCGGTAATACGAAGATATATTGAACAATTCTTAGCCTACTATAGAACCAAACCAAATTTCAATGCCAAATATTTTATTACTCAACATATTCTCCTCTTAAATGGATGCATTTATTACAGCGAACCTGCAACGTCTCTAGACCTTTAAAAAAAAATGTTTCTTCTTGCTCTGCAAACCAGACCTCCACAACTTTTATCACCTCTTCGTTGGAAGAGAATGTACGACTTTTTAAACTTTTTTTCAGTTGAGGAAAGAGGTGATAGTCGGATGGAGCCAAATCTGGTGAAAAGGGGGGGTGTTCTAGTAATTCAAACCCTAAATCACGAATTTTTGGCATGGAAACATGAGATTTGTGTGCAGGGGCGTTGTCCTGCAGAAACAAAACATCTTTGGAAAGCTTTCCGCGTCTTTTCTCTTTAATTTTTTCCCGCAGAGTGGTCAGTTTTGTCGAATAGTAATCTCCGGTTATTGTTCTACCCTTATCCAAAAATTCAATCATGATTACTCCATGGCAATCCGAAAAAACTGAAGCAAGAACTTTCCCAGTAGATTTTTGGACACGCAACTTCTTAGGTCTTGGAGAACCAGAGTGTTGCCATTCCATCGATTGTTGCTTCGTTTCCGGATCGTAGAAATATACGCAAGTCTCATCCATAGTAACAATTCGGTTTAAGAAGTCTACATCGTTTTCAAATCGAGCACAGATCGAACGCAATGCTTCTACCCTTGCACGTTTTCGTCTCCCCCAGGGCTTTCGCACCAGCAAGCACTAGGGTGAGAACTCGGACAGGACACCGAAGGTAAACGGCAAGAAAAATCTGCGTTGATCAAGAATGAGCTCATCATCAATAATATAATCCTATTGGACTTGAAGAGCCAATAAAGCAGTCTAATTTTTTTTTTTATATGCGGCTTTTGGCATTTTTTACGACTTCTGCTGTCTATGATAATTTTTGAAGTGATCTCTACAAATGTGATGGGATACCTTGTGGTCACAAACAATAGATTGCTTATGGAGCATAGAAAAAACAGCTCATACACAATTGACGTCATTAATTGTAATCTTAACTAGGTAATGGTGGTTAAAAAGTACTCCATGAAAAGGACCTAATAAGCGTGCGCGAATTTGGGGCTTCGCGTACTATCATAGAAGAAAACATTCCAAGAAAAAGGGCAATTTGTCCATTTGGTATCAATATTCAAAGACGCTCAGCAATTTTCCACAGGAATGGCTTGTATCGGCAAGAAAAGTTGATGCTATATATGCAATCTCCAGCGAGAACGGCATGTTACGTTTACCAAGTCTGGCAATGACGTCTCATTATCTATCATCGGGCATGGCTGTAAATCTGCTAGCGAGCCAGGGCACCTGTTGTCCCGTCATTTAGCCCGGGCATTAACACTTCGAAAACTGACAAACAATAGGAAAAAACCCACGGGACTCTAGCCCGTCTCTCATCTGTTATTTCAGCGTGGGGAAAACATCTGGTTGACATGTACGTAGCGCTCTGTCGGGTAGACTGCAGTGTAGGTATGTTACGCTCCAATAAAAAAAGCGTTGCTGCTCTTAAGCTCATTAAACGTCAGTTCGGACGTAAACTGCGGACGTTTCGCAAATTGCTACGATAAAAACGTAATCGTTGGCCGACCGGGGCGGTCGGATTTTCTTCTTCTTTTCGATATAACGCACAACAACATCGAGGATCGACCGTTTTCATACCGGATTCTGTGTAACGCGTATAATAACGAGGCTGTGGTGCTTTCGGGGAAGCGGTTTGTGGAATCGTCTACGATTAACGTTCGTCCGGAGTCGACTTCTGCCATTGAAAAAAAAAGTGTTGTTGGGGACAGTTCAATATTATCATTTCTCGTTAATTTATAAAAAATTTCTGGGGAAGCAGTTCAGGCCTGATGACTTCTTCATTAACCATATTCCTCCGAATAGTAATATAATTTTCGAGCGAGTTTCTTAGTAGTCTACTAACTATTTAAAGGGAGAAAACATAGAACAAATCGTCTGACATTGAGTTATGTACTAGAGCGACGTTAAGGTATGTATTTTCAAAGAAGGCGTGACTGGAAACACCATGGTATGCCACCTGTGCATGGACCTTGACATTACCCTACCAGACTAATTGGAAATAATTTTCACTTAGGAAATGGATGTTGAAATTATTAAAAGATTTGATAAATATCAAAAATAATCAAGAAATAACAGAAACATTCAAGATATCGAACTGGAAACAACAATCCTGAATTATTGTCGTTCCTGTAATTTCAAAATATATATTCTCATCACATATTTATAAGAACTTCTTCCATTTCACAGAGTTTTAATGCTTTGGAAACACAAGAAGTAGGTAAACTTGTGAACAGTATAAAAATACGAAGTATGGGAGAGTTGAACCACTTTGAAGCCACTTAAGTTGTATCTGTAAATGGTAGCAACTTATTTTTTGGCGTGAACATATCATGACCGAATAGGTAACGATAGGTAATAGTAGAGTGATGGTGGGATGAACATTTTGACTACATCAATTCTTTTTTTAGGAACCGAAAATTGGCTTATGTCTCCCTAACCCATGGGAGAGTTAAACAAGGGGCGAGAGAGACTTGACCATAAGTTTGTTTATCAAGAAAAACGTTGAAAGAAAACAATTTCCAATGACCAGCGATTGTCTACGTCAAGGTTTTCATCATCAGATGTATCAGCGTATGAAATACATATTTTCTGTTCCAGAGTCACTCTCACGTATTTCCGAGATGTTTTTTACTTTTTTGAACCTTTGTATATTTTTTCTATTTATCTCTATTATTCAATTTTATTCTTATAACTTGGACCACTGATTATGTCTCCCAACCATAGCATGGTTCAAGTCTCCCGCACTCCCTTTCAGTCTATTCAACAGATGTTTTCTTGCAACTTTTAAACTGTTATTGAAAAGGCTCATCGTTTGTGAAAGAATATTAATCAATGAAAGCAATAAAACTAAATAACACCACGCACCTATTAAACATTTCAGACAGTGTTGCGAACAAAAATTATTCAATTTCTTACTTCCTAATAACAAAATCACGTTCAACCCTCTCACTCTCGAACTGTTCTGATGGCGGCCAAAATGGAGGCGCCATTATTTTTGCCCTGTTACGAGTATGTCGCTAAGCTAGTTACGATACCGGTAGCGCGAAATTTCAATTGAAATATTTGAGGTGGTTCAAGTCTTGTACCTGTACCCCTACTTATCATTTAGACCTTCGATGATGATGAAAGGGGATGCAAATAAACTGTGTTCTCGTGGCGACTCGTGACGCCACTGTTCCGCGACCGTTTTCATGCCTTTGTTCCAGAATAAACGGCCATAATGGGCATACGCTAAGCATCATCCACTCCGAATTCAGGCTCGCGAAGCTGAAAAGCGATAGCGAATACGCGGACAATCTGCCGACATATTCATTCATCATCTGCTCCGAAACAATGAACTCAACAGGTCCCGCGAAAATAAAAACCTTTACAGTTTCCATACGAACCCGGTAGAGGTTCGTGGTACTCTGCATTCAGCTCCGGGTCCGGATGGATCTTCAATTAGGCGGAATGCTGGGGATTTTCTTTCAGTTCGACTAGATCTGAGACTAGAACAGATCATCCGCAGATCTAACATCTGTCGGGTAGCAGGCGAAGAACCATCACAGATCCTAGACATTGACATTGGTCTGTGCTCAGAGAAAACCGAGGAGAAAACAGTTCAAGCTCTTACACCTACTTGATGTCGATGTCTAATGATGTAGGTTTATTGTAATAAAGTTAATAAATTACATGTCAGCTTTTCCCAGTTTCCGACTGCTATATTGGAATATACTAATTCCGTAAGCAGCGAGTGGGAGAGTCAAGATGGGAAAACCTTTATCTTTTAGCGAAAAATGCCAAACGAAAGACGAATAACCGGAGCATAAGCAGCGAATACTCTCGGCCTAGTGCCAGAGAGGAAAACCTAAAAAAAGCCATAGAAAATTTGTGATTTTTGACGTTTACCTAACGCAGATGTAAACAAATCCACGTCAGTTAACATGACTGATAGAAGTGAGGTTAGCACCGATCACAAACAGGGGTGGGTACAACCGTAGATAGAGGAAGGGGAAGATAACGTAAACAACAGGAAAAGTGTGTCCAACATCTCTATGTTTTTGTTGACATTTACTGTGCTTCTACTCCATGTTTGTTTACGTTTACCCCAATATTTGAATGTTTATTATCGTATTTGTGTTCGATGTAATAGTGTTTCGTGCGTTTTAACACTTGAGTATCAAGAATTTCGGTGTTGACATGCCTGGAAATTGTGTAATTTGTGGAAAATATGCCGAAAAAGATAGATTCGGATTGGGGTAAACGTAAACAAAAACAAGTTGATGTTGGACACAGAGAGCTCTCCTTCGTAGCTGCGCAATGCGGTATCTTCTCTTTCCTCTATCTACGGGTACAACCGATTCAACCCATCGATAGCAGAGAATAGTGTTCTTGGCCTCGGTATTCATGAAATTCATTTCATTATGGTTTTTCAAGGCAAAACTCATATATTATATTACACATACAGGATGTTTTCAAAGGTGAGGCCTTTTTTGAACAGAAGGTTGAACTCATAAAAATGAGCCGTTCAACCAAAAATTGTCTATATAAAATATCCAAGATGGCTGAGATAAAAACCCCTAGCAGTTCGACAAAATTTCATTGAATTTCAAGTACGGGACTGTGGAAGGTGACTCCGGCATCGCAAAAACGAAACAACATATAAACATATGGCTGGACAATGAATGGTTCGGTACCAAGTTCATCGGATTAGATGCATCAGGTCACTTTGAGAGAATCATAATTGATATATCATGCAATTTAGGGTGAAAAAGAAATGTATAAAATCGAAGGAGTTTTTTGAAAGTGCTTATTTTATGTTGAAAAAGTGCTATGATGTTTACCCATTTCACCCATTTTTAAGACGATTGTTGGAATGTTCGAACAAGAAGATTGTGTCCTAAGTCACTTCTGTCAGTGGGTATCGAAATGAGCCATTTCATAAAATCGTGTACGTTACTGAAAAATAATGAGAACAATTCGGCAATCCTAAGTTTCCATTTTCATTACCACGTAAATATCGAACGAGCCATAATCCTAAACGCAACCACATGGTCGCATCAGGAGATAAGTTTTTTTTCTACTGATTGGCGATAATTCAGCTAACAAACGGTCTAGGGTCATATTAGGATCTATTTCAGTAATCATTTTCAATTTTTTTTTTCAACTTTGTCATTTTGAAAGTTTTGTATAGGTGATTTTAGGTGACACGCTTCATTTTGACCTGTTCTATCTTATTGTTAAATCAGGAAGTACCGGATTAAGCCCAGTTGACACTTCATCACTATAAAACCCTCTTGGCCCATTAAATTGGACAAGGACAATAAAATAACAATACATAGAATACAAAAATTTAAGATTGTAGTAAGCAATATAGCAGATTTTTCTTCTGAAAAGCAGAAAATTCTGCAGTGTAGGGTAGGTATTTCACAAGTACAATCTGCAGATCCGCTCCAGTACATTGCAATTTCGGTCCCTCAGAAAAACTGCTGCTACTCTGATTGAATAATAACATTCCTCTTCTGGAACAAAGCGATGGCGTTCATTAAACGAAGGTCCAATAATATAAAACGATATGATGACTTTAATAACGCATTCACATGAGCGTCGTTTAGGCCGCAACCAACGTGGTAACCATTCGAATCAGAGTAACCTTGAGGCGGCGTAATGGAATCTACTCCCCGTAAAAAAGTGGCGGGTAAAAGTGTACGCCAGTCGGCAAGAAAGAGAAAATCCACATACATACTTGCACCCGAACACGGACCAACGGTCCGTATAGCCGACCAGTTTTCTTGGGCGATGAGAGACCATGAAGGAATCCTCGACTGAACCACCCGAGCGGTCCAGATCCGTATCGGAGCCTGTACGAATGCACCTGTTCGATGGTTTACGCAATTTTCGATTGGAAACCAGGGAGAAGATATCTGGAGAGATTTATACAACTCCACTCGGTCTTATAACAAATATTCACTGAAAAAATTGAATATGTACAGTGGAACTCCTCGAACTCGAACTTCACCAGCTGGAAGAACTCAAGTCCAATATTCTTCACAAGAAAGGAGCTCTTTACAACATCACTTTTGAAGAAGCCATCTTGTATTTTGCAATTCTGATAGAAGAATCATAATCCCGGACCCCAAAAACCCCTAAATACCAATTTTAAATGGACTCCAACCAACAAAAAACTCGTCCGCCATATTGGCGCCGCCATCTTGAGTTTTGCAATTCTGACAGTCCATCTGCAATGATCGGAGATCGTCAATAACACCAAATCAACTTCCAAAAACGTACCACAGACCCTTAACATGGACTACAAAGCTCTGCTCTTCATCGGGTCATACCACTTTTTATACAGAAGTAAGAACAACATAAAATAATGCAGAAATGTTCGCCAGCTGAACAAAAATCTTTTCCTTCCTCTCAGATATGAAGTCGATATCGTCAAGCGTGAAATACGGAGCTGTAACGCAGTCTTCCCTTGTTCGTCTAGGTCTAAACGATCTATAAATAAGAATCGCTCGCTACGGCCGGTTCTGGAGTTTTTTCAATATACTTTTTGTTCCTCCATCACCACCCTATCGTCTACAACCCGGTCTCCTCGAGTACCAGATACCTCGCGAACGATCTTATGCGATACGCAATTAATTCAGCGTAATCAATGTTACGCTCCTTTTTCATAGATGCGTTCAGAACGATCACAAGCAAATGGGCAGACGACTAGATTGTCTATTAGTTAGTGGCACCAAACTCCAAGGCTCACCCGTACAAGTACTAGATAAAGAAAAATAATAAAATTCTCATCAATTAACCATAACCATTCAATATAAGTTAGCTACCCTTCCAGTTGTGGGCCTCGAGCTGTCAACATAAGCGAATCTGTCAGCATAGTCTTATCAGTGAGCATAGGCTTATCTGTGAGCATAGGCTTATCTGTGAGCATAGGCTTATCTGTGAGCATAGGATTATCTGCGAGCATAGGCTTATCTGTCAGCATAGGCGTATCTGTCAGCATAGGCCTATCTGCCGACATAGCCGTGTATCTGCCAACATAGGCGTATCTGTCTTGTTGCGTACTATTAATTTTGTTAGCACCGAGTGGGAGAGACAAGAAGGTAAAATTAGCCGATTTAGGGGTTTGGGAAATCTCTGGAAGACGAACAACCGGATCCAGATCGGAAAAGCCTAAGAAAAAGCCCTAAAAAACTCTGCGATTTTTGACGTTTATCAAGGTCAAATGTGAACAGATACACGTCAGTTGACATGACTGACAGAAGTAATGTTACTTCCGATCACAGACAGGGGTGGGTAAGACCAATTCAACTCATCGATAGCGGAGTGTTTTTGGCCTCGGTATTTATTAAATTCATTTTATTATGGTTTTTTAGGGAAAATTGGCCCGAAAAGGTGGATCCTCCTGGCCTGCTAGTAGAAGTTTTATTTCAGTAATCAGTTAAGAGGAGTTTATACCACGGGACTTTCTCGCCATCCGTATAAGGCGTAAAGGAGGAAAGACTACCAGAATGCTGAGTGTTGTCAGAACACTCGAACGATAAGTAGAAGTTACGAATATTACAGTAGTTTCCACTTTCGTCGAAAAGTTCTCACCAGGATACGAATTGTAGCCAAAGGCGAGACTTCTCGAGAAATTTTTCCATGTGGAAATTCGTAGAAGAGGTAATTTCACCTCGGAAAGTTAATAACATGAATGAATCTTTGTTTTTCAATGAAAAAATTTTTAAATTTTTTTTCCGTTTGACGACAAAAAAAATTCCTGACTTTCCGAGATTACGAACTGGTTGAATGGAATTAAAATGAAAACCCCATATAAATTAGTGCTTTCTGACGTAAGATATTCATTTTCTCTTATCGAACTGACTAGTACAACGGTGTAGAGCTACAGGAACAATATAGTGAGTTCAATCGGACCAGAAGCATCCCATAAAGATCTCGCCCAGGGACTCTACGGCATCTGCCGCGCATGCAAATGCGACCAGCAGCCCGCGAACAGACGTTGGAACGCAAAGCTAAAGGGATCGGACCAATAAAACAAAACCAGATCCCTCGCGAAGAGCCACAAGGCGAATTAGGAATGTTTTGTTATACGAGAAATTGTCCGGCACACACAAGAATCGGATTTATGAGGTGTCCGAAACGCGTGCTCGAGATTCCACAAGCTTGTTCGGGCGACTGTGGGCATTCGGACTATGGAAGGGAAAAAAATGGCCGTTGACCACCCGTCCTAGATTGAAATCGAACGTAGAAATTCGATTCGGAGAGAGAGGTGGTTGTGTGGATATTGAATATTTAATGTCCCCGATTGAATTCCTACGGAATCCCATAAAAACAAATTGGATAGTTTCATTTCAATGACAGCATTGAGTTGCACACGGCAATGGTTGTTTTGAAGTACTACCAATAGTCTTATCATAGGCAGGCATTCTACAAAAATTAGTGAGTTACTCTTTGGTAGAAGTCACCAAAGTAGGTCATTCCACCGAAAATTATCTATTTGAAATATTCAAGATGGCTGAGCTACAACCCCAGAAATTCCACGAAATTTCGTTAAATTTCAAGTGCCTACGGGACTGTGGAAGATGACTCCGGCATCGAAAAAACGAAACAAAACATAAACATACAGCTAGACAATAAATGGTTCAGCACATCAGAGTCTATCTGATTAGCTGCATCAGGTCACATTTTGAAATAACCATTTTCAACCGTTTCCCAAAAAAAAAGAATTTCAAGTACTTAAAGATAAAAAATAAAAATGGATATTTAAAATTTAAAGCGTTTCGTTTCTATTGCACAAGTTGGCAATATCGACTGAAATATGCGTTGATAATAAAGGACAACAAATACCATCTTGATGAGATAGACAAAGATAGCTGTCTATGAACCCTGCGACGAACGAGGAAAGTAGTAAAATTTTATGGGTTTTTTATGGCCGGTTGCTGTTGAGGCTCGCCAGTGAGTGGCTGTAAATCAACAGAGCTATTATTTTATAAACAAGCCATTGTTTTTTTTTATTCTCTAGTAGGCGCTGTTGCCGAATCGTAAACTAGAAGCGAAGCGATTTAAATTTTAAAACCTCATATTTGAAGAATGATTTTGAATAGTTTCCGCGGTGCATTTGAAAAATTCATGAATGAAACTCATAATTATTCAGTTTAAACTTGAATATACTGTGATAACCCAAATTGAGGAGAATTCCCCATTTCAATCAGATCGATGCTCAATGGTCGACAACGCGCAAGTAGACAGATGTCATAGCCGACTTTCAAGCACACAAACCGTTCATCCGGCAAGATTGCATCCAATAGAAAGGGGCCGACTGTAGTCGAGTCAATCTGTGGTTTAAATCATGCCTCGCGTGACAATCACAGAAATCCGAGCCGAACTAATGGCCTCAGTCTCCTCAACTGAAACGATTCCAGCCTAAACCCTTGCGTCGCACGGTAGTAGATCGATGTTTCACTCGGATACAGCGGCGGATATCGAGTCAAGAGGCACAAATCATATCTAATAGCTGCTCTTGCGCCTGCAAAATCGGCCAGGAAACGCTCGCCGTTCTCTTTATTGACGATAGCGTAAGTCGTGCATAATTAACGGTCATTAGCCTACTATTATTTTACCTTCGCTTACGTACTTAATGCCATGCAGATCCAGTTGGCAGGAAACAGAAGACGATTATTATGTAGCTTGAGAATATCGAGCAGCCTTTCGATATATCTATTTACCCGTGCGTTTTCCTTTTTTTGTAGATGGCGCTGATCAACAGCGTCGGGTGATGTGGAAAACATAACCTCACAAAAATTGAAACAACCACTGTTATCATTCCTGATGTTCTGATAAAATCTTAAATGATTCCATGTGATATTTTTGCTTCTCGTTCATCATAGCCGCCTAGAATCGATTGAAATACGGAGTATGAATACTTATTTGCGATAAGACAACATCTCATTTTTATACGCCGCCAACGATGAACGGATCGCGGTTACGCCACAAGGGGCGGTTAATTCGTATGCGCGAATTGAAAAAATAATAAAATTTAACGACCGCTATAACGTAACGTGATTATGCCTTGCGAAAGGAACGCATATAAAGACTGTTAAGTCGGCTTATGAAGAGGAGGAGATTTACCGCTGTTTGATTCTTCATTAAACGCTATGACGAAACATTGCAAGTGTCATTGAAATTGGGCGCCTTTGGATTTGGAAGAAATTCAATGGATTTTACAGACTCTCGTCGAAAATGTGTAATTTTTAACTTAGTATTTTATTTTCATTCCAATTTAATACTTTCGCAACTCAATTTCGATTGTTTTTTATCAATTACACATGAAATGTTTACCCTAGAATCCATTGTTCCAAATACTTGACTTGCCCCTTGAAGAACAGCAGCATTCATTTTTCAAAATAGAAATGGAGTCCTGTTTCGCCTTGTCATCGCATCACGTAAAAACGGCTGAACCGATTATCTTAATTTTTTCTTTAAAACTTTCCTCGAAATTTGTAGAATGTTTTAACAGAAAAAAAATGGGAAAGGTTGTCTAGGAAAACTAAGAAACTCAAGAAAACCAATATAAATTTAGTAAGTTGGGTTGTCTACCCTCCACGAAGTGAAAGAAAGATTCTGACAGAATTACATGAGCGTTCAGGTTATGATAAATACCACATTTTGAAATGTTCCAGTTAACAATAATAGAAATGATCACGCCTAAACGGCGAGGCAATGAATACAATAATAAGGATAAATTCAGATGCATTGGGGAAAATATGGGAGATATGCTATTGTCTTCGTCTTGGTTTCTATCTGGAGGGGATTGAATCGGACACCGTTTCATACTGGGTGGCGCTCTGGGTAACTGTATAGGTGTATAGTACTCAGTAGTCGCTGTGGTACTGAATATTACTCAATAGCGCTTGCCAGTATTGAATAAGGGTCCATCAATTCCAAACGTTCTCCATCGGAGAAAAAAGCTATGTTGCTCTGATTAGGTCAAATGAGACCGAAACCATGGTCAGCATCTGCTTTTCTTCGATGGGGCGTACTCCATTTGGGGCCTTGACGATGGCAAATTGGCTAGTTAAATTCAGCTCGTAGCACTTGTTGATATTCATATCAGCGGCTGGTATGCATCTGAATTTATCCTTATTATTGTTCCAATTAACGTAAAGGCCAATTTTTCACATATTTAAGCATCATACAGTGTGTATTTGAAGGTTAGAACTGGTCAAAATGTAGCGTTTCACCAAAAATCACCTATACAAAACTTTCAGAATGACAAAGTTGAGAAAAAATTGAAAATTATTACTGAAATAAATCCTAATACGACCCTAGACCGTTTGTTAGCTGAATTATAGCAAAGTAGTGAAAAAAAACTCATCTCCTGATTCGACCATGTGGTTTCGTTTAGGATATTGGCTCGTTCGATATTTACGTGGTAATGAAAATGGAAACTTAGGATTTCCGAATTGTTTATTTTTTAGTAACTTACACGATTTTATGAAATGACTCATTTCGATACCAACTGACTGAAGAGACTTAGGACACAAGTGTAAAAAATAGAATAATACTTCAAAATAATCAACAATAAAATTCTAAAAAGTCTAAATTATTCGCGATTTTTTCCACAATGGGTATCACAATCTTCTTGTTCGAACATTCCAACAATCGTCGTAAAAATGGGGAAACATCGTAACACATTTTCAACAAAACTAACATAAGCACTTTCGAGAAACTGCTTCGATTTTCTACTTTTTCTTTCACCCTGAATTGCACGATACAACAATTATGATTCTCTCAAAAGTGACCTGATGCATCTAATCCGATGAACTTGGTACTGAACCATTCATTCTCCTGCCATATGTTTTGTTTCGTTTTTGCGATGCCGGAGTCACCTTCCACAGTCGCGTACTTGAAATTCAATGAAATTTTGTCGAACTTCTAGGGGTTGTATCTCAGCCATCTTGAATATTTTAAATAGACAATTTTTGGTTAAACGACTTATTTTGATGAGTTCTACCGTCTGTCAAAAAAAGCCTGTATAATGAACAATTTTTAAAAGTCTTGTTGCTAACTGATTGAAGTAAATATGTACAAGGAGCCAAGCTTTGCCATTTTCATTTCAAGCAATTACAAACATACTGCTAGTATGTGCCGGGTCACAATCGCTCTACGGGTCTTCGAATCATTCCTACGGTGGATTACGGAAACGCACAGCTAATTGACATCGATATTCGGTCGATAAATCGTACGTTTTTCCAGAATAAGACATCTGGTTAGAAATTCTTCCTTGAAGCCTCTCGTGATACGTACGGGACGTACGACGTAGTGGACGAAGAATGTCCCCGAATAGGCGATCTAATTACGTCAAACAAGATCAACGTACGGACAGCTCATTTCACCAGCATTACGACAAGATTTACGGCCTCTAGATCGGATGGTACACGTGAGCCCCCTTAACGAGACTAGTGGAACGCAGTTCATCGGTGCTGAGCGAAAGTGTTGTCTACAAACTGCTCCTCTCTGGTTATGAATAAAAGATAGGGTATAATATAATACGACCACATAATTACGGACTGAACCGCTGCTAACAGCTCTTGGGAGTGAAATACAATTACTATGATATATAGTTAGCCTGTGCTACGACAAAAATGACTTCAATATGTTGATGAATATAGAAATTGTGCAATGGGGAACTCTCCTCAATTTGGGTTATCACTGCATATGCAAGTTTAAACTGAATAATTATGAGTTTCATTCATGATTTTTTCAAATTCACCGCGGAAACTATTCAAAATCATCCTTCAAATATGGGGTTTTAAAATTTAAATCGCTTTGTGCGGAGTTTACGATTTGGCAACAGCGCATACAAGACAATGAAAAGAACAATGTCCGATCAGCTTGTTGATCTACAGGCGCGTACTTACTGGCGAGCTTCAACTGCAACCGGCCATAAAAATCCCATCAAATTTTACGACCTTACTCGTTCGTCGCAGACTTCATAGACAGCCATCTTTGTCTATCTCATAAAGATAATGCATTTGTTGTCCTTTATTATCAAGGCATATTTCAGTCGATGTTGCCAGCTTGTGCAATTCTCACAAAACGCTTTAACTCATTTTTAAGTGCTTAAAATAATTTTTTTGAGAAACGGTTGAAATGGTTATTTCAAAATGTGATGTTTCAAAGATATTTCATAAAAAATACATCATTTTCGTCCGAAGGAGTATTCCCTATTTCTTCACATTTGAGTTTGGTGAAAGAAGAAATTGAGAGGCGAAACATTTTTCGTAGGATAAAAATTGTAGCTAGAAAAATCCCTCAAATTTCAAGGCGGCTTCAATAGTTTACGGGGTGAATATCAACCCTGGTCATTTAGGCTTACTCATAACCTCCCCGTGCCCTTAAAAACGAACGGTTTTCGCGAATTTCAAGCAAACATCCGTAATCGCAACAAAAACAACGCGACGCAATAAATATCCCTGTTCATTATTAATTATCCTTATCAAATAACACGGAGTCCTAGGCGACCCTATCATTTCGTTCCGTATGCTAATGAACGCCACCCGTATTCACGGCTCACTCGGGCAGAACAGTTTACCTGCCATTCCGTATAAATTCGCCGGCACCCCCTTGACATACGGGGGTACCCCACCCCCTTTTACGATGCATTAATTTCCAGTTTTACAAATATCGCATGTCCAACCGCCGATGAATCACCGCCGTCACCGAGGGAGAAATCCAAGGTTGCCAAGTGGGTTGTTTACGTCTCTGCGATCAGCCCTTCAAGTTTTCTGCATTTTGAAACTGATGCCATTCTCAATTTCATCGGTGAATTTCTTTCCCATTTTCAGTGATGATTGCGAAAATCTGGCAACCTACGTATTATTCAGGATAAACCGCGGGGTAAAATCCTGTTGTGATGTGAGCTTCTCTTCTGATTTATAAGTATCATGGAATTTCAAAGGTGAGGCTTTTTTTGACAGAAGGTAGAACTCATTAAAAGAAGTCGTTCAACCAAGAATTGTCTATATAAAATATCCAAGATGGCTGAGCTACAGAAGTTCGACAAAATTTCATTGAATTTCAAGTTCGGGACTGTGAAGGATGACTCAAGCATCACAAAAACGAAACCAAACATGAATATATGGCTAGACAATGAATGGTTCAGTACCAAGTTCATCGGATTAGATGCATCTGGTCACCTTTAAGAGAATCATAATTGTTGTATCGTGCAATTTAGGGTGAAAAAAAATTTAGAAAATCGAGGCAGTTTCTTAAAAGTGCTTATGTTAGTTATGTTGAAAAAGTGCTATATGATGTTCTCCCATTTCATTCCTTTTTACGATTGTTGGGATGTTCGAACAAGAAGATTGTGTACCCATTGTGAAAAAATTCGTGACTGATTTAGACGAATTTTATTGGTGAGATGTTGAAGTATTATCTATTTTTTACACTTACTCTTCTGTCAGTTGGTATCGAAATGAGCCATTTCATAAAATCGTGTAAGTTACTAAAAAATATTGACAACAATTCGGCAATTTCCATTTTAATTACCACGTAAAAATATCGAACGAGCCAACCTCAACAAAACCACATGGCAGAACCAGAAGATAAGTTTTTTCCCCCTGCTTTGCGATAATTCAGCTAACAAACGGTCTAGGGTCGTATCAGGATCTATTTCAGTAATCAGAAAAATAAGATCTTGTTAAATTCGCCATAGAACCGCAGCTGATTTATCCTGAGGTGGTGATGAAATCTGGCAACGCTGGATGGACCCCTTTACCGGTCCGCCGATAAGAGCGGAACCGACAAGGTAGAGCGGACGACGACGCCGGTAATAAGTTGTTTTATTGGCCGTCTAGCGGCGATAAGGAACGGCGACGCCGCGGTCTACATGTTTTTCAGCGGAATGCATTCATTAATAGGGGTTGTAACAGAGGGGCGAATTCGTGACCTGTCCGGCTGCGAATCACACACGCATCTTACTAGACACGAACGCCGGTCGGGGGTGAGGGGGATCGATCTTGAGTTTGAGACTTCGTAAAAAACTACCCAAGTCCGATGTTGCCAGATGAGGTGAAATTTTCCTTAGTTCTGGTGGTTCGAGAGTAATTTTCAGTAGTTATCGAGAAAAAGCCATATTCGAGGCGAACCGCGAGGGCCGAAGGCCCGAGCTATGTTCGAGACAAACCGCGAGGGCCAAAGGCCCGAACCATATTCGAGGCGAACCGCGAGGGCCGAAGGCACGAAGCTACGACCGAGGCCTATCAGCCCGAAAAGATAAATCTACCAATAAAGGTAGATCTACGGGCTTGCTAGTCCAACTAGGCGAACAGCGAGAGCAGAAGGCCCGAGCAATGTTCGAGGCAAACCTCGAGGGCCAAAGTCCCGAGCCATGTTCGAAGCAAACCGCGAGAGCCCAAGGCCCGAGCCATATTCGAGGCGGACCGCGAGGGCCGAAGGCCCGAGCAATATTCGAGACAAACAGCGAGGGCCAAAGGCCCGTACCATGTTCGAGGCAAACCGCGAGAGACCAAGGCCCGAGCCATATTCGAGGCGGACCGCGAGGGCCGAAGGACGGAGCAATATTCGAAACAAACCGCGAGGGCCAAAGACCCGTACCATGTTCGAGGCGAATCGCGAGGGCCGAAGGCACGAAGCTACGACCGAGGCCAATCAGCCCGAAAAGGTAAATCTACCAATAAAGGTAGATCTACGGGCTTGCTAGTCCAACTAGGCGAACAGCGAGGGCAGAAGGCCCGAGCAATGTTCGAGGCAAACCTCGAGGGCCAAAGTCCTGAGCCATGTTCGAGACAAACCGCGAGAGCCCAAGGCCCGAGCCATATTCGAGGCGGACCGTGAGGGCCGAAGGCCCGAGCAATATTCGAGACAAACCGCGAGGGCCAAAGGCCCGTACCATGTTCGAGGCAAACCGCGAGAGCCCAAAGCCCGAGAGCCCAAAGCCCGAGCCATATTCGAGGCGGACCGCGAGGGCCGAAGGCCCGAGCAATATTCGAGACAAACCGCGGGGGCCAAAGGCCCGTACATGGTATTCGAGGCGAATCGCGAGGGCCGAAGGCACGAAGCTACGACCGAGGCCTATCAGCCCAAAAAGGTAAATCTACCACTAAAGGTAGATCTACGGGCTTGCTAGTCCAACTAGGCGAACAGCGAGGGCAGAAGGCCCGAGCAATGTTCGAGGCAAACCTCGAGGGCCAAAGTCCCGAGCCATGTTCGAGACAAACCGCGAGAGCCGAAGGCCCGAGCCATATTCGAGGCAAACCGCGAGGGCCGAAAGTAAATCTACCAATAAGGTAGATCTACGGGGTTAATAGTCCAACTAGGCAAACCGCGAGAGCCGAAAGCCCGAGCCATGTTCGAGACGAACCGTTAAGGCCGAAGGCCCTAGTCATTTCCGAGAAAAACCGCGAGGGCCAAAGTCCCGAGCTATTTTCGAAGGGAAACGCGAGGGCCGAAGGCTCGAGCTATATTAGAGACGAACGGCGAGGGCCGAAGGTCGGAGCCACGGCGTAGCGTATTAGCCCGGAAAACTAAATCTACCAATAAAGGTAGATCTACGGGCTCACTAGTAGTGTTTATTATAGCTTTGTTTTGATTCGCACTCAGAACTCTGCAGAATCGGTTCAAAGTAGTTCAACAGCGATAGGAAGCTACACTCGACTTTTGCTCCCTTCTGGAAGTTTATCATTCAAAATAATGAATTAGTTAAAATTTTCCATATTCTATTATTCTAATATTTCAAACTCAAAGCAGCTGACTTTGACAGGATGGTTGAGAGGCGCACAAGTATTGGTTAGTTTCATATTTAAATGTTTTTCTGATTTAGGGTAATTTTTATAAATCCTTATCAAATTTCCAAGAAAATGTCCTTCAGTGAATATTATTTATCCCTCAGAGGTGATATGAAAGTCCGGTAAGCTAGAAAACTGACTATTATCTATAATATTGACAGGTACAATTCAAAGTTTTATGATTATAAATGTCAAACGTCAAGTGAAGTCAATCTGAAATGCCTAATGTTTATAGCTCTATGATCATACCTAACTCAACCTTATCTAACCTAACCTTTCTGCTTTCTGGCTATACTAACCTAGATATACTAACCCAAGTTAAGTCAGTTATAATTTCTATGTTTCTGGCCTAATATGATGTAACTTAATGTGAAAATGTCGAATTTTTTGGGGAGGGATCCATAATTTTCTCGTACCTTCTTGCCAAGGCTCACCATCGGGTTCATCATTCAATCTAATGAAATGAAGAGGAAAAACTTCCAACACGATTCGGAATATTCCTGATCGTTACACACTCGTCTTGAATTCTTTAAATTTCAAAGAATATACCATCATCATCAGCTGCTCATTGTCCTTCAATGTATTTTAAAGATCGAAAGGTGAACGTTGTGGAAATGCGAAAGCAGTCGAAATGTCAAAAACGCCATAAATTCGTCAAATAACCGTAGCGAGGGTATTCAAGAAAAAGGTATCATGTCAAATGGTATCTATTGACTCCTACCAATTGTATGGTACCATCGGTGTCGGTAATTATGAGACGACCGCCGTACAGAAAGGCTCCTATTGTGGGTAAGCTGTAGATAAGAATTGCTATTACCTCACTTGAATTGTGACCGGCAATTTGAAAAAGGTTTGAAGGCTATAAATTCTAGATTGTGACATGGAGATTTCTGTCCAGTTGAATAGGGTTTAGAGAGGGTAAAAAATAAGTAAAAAACATGTCTAAAAGCCCATTCTAGACAACTACTTTTCTGAAAAACTCGTTCGAAAATAAAGTTTTAGGTAACATAAAATCTCCAGTTCTTTCTTACTGTTCAATATGTAATTCCGGGTCGAGTTCCGGGTGTATTTCTTATACCTGAAAAGCTATCCATATTTTCCAGTTATTTCATTTTCTAGCACAATGATTTTTTATGGAACTGTCATTCATCTTCATGCATCCTTACAATTAAAAACAGACTCATAAAAAATAATGCCATCAACAGATTCATATAAAATATTTCCATCAATGGTGAATAAATGTACATATACTTATTCGATATGGAAGCAACTTATGAATTAGTATTTCAGATAAGCTTTAAAACAGATTAACTCTTTATTGAAAAAAGCATTGAAATATACCACAATAGTGCAGGCATAAAATGAGTAAACATTCCAATTAAACAAGCATTACTTAATACACACTGAAACATTCATCTAATAAAAAGAAATGAAGAGATTATTCAAAATACTTCTCACTTTATTGTATTAAAAACAAAGAATATTACAATAGCTAAGAAGAGAACATGCCATGCATATAGAATATAGCACTACAGCGAATGGAAACAGGACAAACCGAAGCCTACCTTATATAGATGATATTTCCATTATTTAAAAGTCTCTTCCATCCAAAAGGAACCGTTACAAAAGTACTCTGGTGATTATGAAAGGATGTACCAACTAAAGGACTAGCAGTTTGTTGTTGAACTGACGAAGGTCCCACTGCAAGCACTACACCACCAGGTCTAACACTGACACTCGAATCATAAACAACCATCTCTGGGGCAGGATTTTGCACCATAACAATTCCCTCATCGGTGGAACTCGAACTACAACTAGATTCCGCAGCATCAGACCGTACTGAATCACACCGAACACTTTGAGAAGGGCATTCACCCCCTATTACAGTAATATAACTAGAATCCACATAAGGAGCTTCTCTATCACACTCTGGCCTTCCGGGGCCAGTTTGTCGATCACCTGACAACACATCACTACTTCCAGAATTATAGTTTTTTACTTGGTTGATAATAGCATTATTTGCATAATTCACATTATTGATGATAGGCTGTGAAAAACCATTTTGCGATAAAACTTCTGTGTAATAACCCTGTTGTTGGTGCTCAGATCCATTTATAACTTGACCGGTAGCATAATCAGGTGGCTTCAATGTGTTTGGTTTACCCGTTTGACTACAGCACTTTGTAGGTCCAACCACGGGGGCCATGGAATGTGGTGGGTTTGGATAAATTCCATTCTGGATGGAAGGATGATTTCCTTGGGGCACATTCTGTTGACCGACAGCATAAGCCTGAGCAAAATTATCATTCGATACATATACTACAACATTTTGTACACCAGCTGATGCTGATAGCTCAGGCTTTCCTGCCATCGTGACAGCATATCACCGGCTGTCCTAGTGAGCCCGCTCTTAGCTCCCAATAATCCTATAACAAACAAACACGCATTTAAATACCTCCAATAAATCACTGAAAGCAATAGCATGATCATAGTTGTGGTGAAACACAAAATGAAAGCTAATATTAAAGGTGAAAGTAAAAGGATACTTTACAACAGTCATAAAATTTGGACCAGACGTTTCTATGACAGCTGTAAATAATATTCAACATTATTATATACACAATTATTACCTGCATGTCGTTTCGTTATTTTCGAGGAATAGGCGATAATTAAAAATTATCATCACAATATCTTCCTAATTTAATGTAAAAAAGTAATTGTTTTGAAACTGAGGTAGCTTAGTTAACCAAACTCTAACACCTGCTCAACTCAATAAGAATTCAAGTTGTAGTCATTGTAAACTTATATTTTTCCGGCATATTTCACTATCATCCACGGAAAATTGCAATGTAAACAGTCTAAATCACTAAAACACTTAATAAATTATCATACAACTCTCATACGTTATGATCAACAGCGCGCAAAACATACACTAAAATATGGAAACCATCAAACTAACACTCCCAGAAATCATTGCAGTAGGATCCATGATGCATTACAGATTACGCAAAACTGAGTGAGTTTCGAACGTGGCGGTCTCTGCAGGCGGAAATAAAAAGTTAGTTGGTGACTTTCCAGGAATCTATACCATATGGCATATAATGGTGGTCTATCGATAATGATGGGTGATGAAAAATGTAAATGTAATGAAAAATTCTATGAATTCATGAAAACAAATTTTTGTGTAATGAAAATTACACAATTTGTCTATGAATTAAATTTCTATGTAATCATTGTGTAACATCGTGTAATGAATGATACTGGGTGCATGTCCAATGGACGAGCCCAAGGTTTCCCAACGTGACAGCTTGGGAAACAAAGAAGAAGAAGAAGATCGTGTAATGAAAATCTCTCTGTATTTTCATGGAAATGAAGAGATTTTCGAGTGATTAGACCTGATTGGCAATTATATTAGAGGAAAAAAAAGATTATCCGAATTTTTAGTCATAACGTATCTACCAAAATTCTTCAAGAAATTGTATAGGTACATTAACAACAGTGAAGGGTACAAAATATTCTGAAGTGAAAATGTTTATATATATCCATTGTAATGAAAGTAGTTTATATTTACTCAAAGCCATATGTAATTATGTTACAGGTTAGATCACTATTCACACAGATTTTTTTCAAAATGGAATATGGTAAAATTAATTCAAAGCTTTCTTTCACCAATTTGGATTTATTTAATGATATAAAACAAAGTATGTACATGTTTATGTTTCTCTCAATAGGTTTTCCACTTGGAAAGTCTCTTTCAATCTTGAATGTATCCTCTACAAAGTCAAAATTTCAACACATGCATTTCATAACCATCATGCAGCTGCAGATACATTTGTAATGCTTTCAAACTTCAGTATCCATCAATGCTAACAATAACAGGTGCATCTTCTTCATCCTCAGAATCTAAATGTTCAAAATTCCAAGAGAACTTTTCTGTTAGAAACTCCTTGAACCTATTTGCCCTACTCTTCAACTCTCCATCTGCATTAGAATTGCCAATATTTCTGAATAATTCTCTCATTTCGAGATAAAAGAAATTGTTATTTGACACAATGTCAGCAAGAAACTCTTCAGGAATTTCTGATATGTGCAGTTTCAAAACATTCAATAGCATATGATATATTCTTCTATATTTTGTTATAGCGGATTCGCAAGAACAGAATAGATGTATCAATTTTCTCCATTGTTCAAAAGCTTCCAAGCTATGGCCAACTAAGAAACATATGAAACAGAATTCTAACTCTCCAACTATATCACTGGGCCTGAAAGAAAAATAAAATTCTTTAAATAACAGTTACTAGACGATTTAAGCATTCAATTCTAATAGTCTTTTATTATACATGCAAGGTATGTATAAAATAATAATAATTCCATTGTCAATGGACTTATTGACAAAAGCTCCCAATAGAACTTAATTCGCTTATATAAATAAAAAGACCATACATTTGAATTTTTTTTGAAGGTGGGTTGACTTTAAGTAATGCATTCAGGATGCCTCTTTCTTTCAATTTGTTTCATGGTATAAATATTGTACTATATTGATGATTTTGTATTCACTTACGGTTCATATTTACATATCATACACTCTAAAATATAGGAAGAATCTAAGGAATGCTGTGTTATATCTGATGGTGTAGATCCTTCAGGATAATGTTTTTCAGGAAAATCTGTGAATCTCAACTCTGTACCACCCTTGATTTTCATTTTAGGCAATAAAGAATCTTCTGTATCATCCACACAACTCGTGGATGATCTTTTTCTCTTCTTCACTTCAACAGGACTTGTATTTTCTTGTCTGGGTCTATCAGCATCTGAACATCCTTGCAATTCAAGGGCTGATCTCACAATTCCAGATAAAGGTATAAGTTTAGTAATTTGTTTGTCTGGAATTCAGATATATGATATGAAAACTTTCACTGCACTTCCTTATTATATATATATATATATATTATATAACTACCTGAGATATTTTCTGTGAGTGAAACCCATTTTGCGTAAATGTCAAAGGGATAACATGCAAGGAAATTATCCATGGTTCTGATATTACGCCTAAAACTTGCTATTTCTTCTTCTGTTGCTTTGTAGTCACTCAAATCTTCTTCCTTTGCATCCCATTTTCTAACTACCACTTCTCCTTTACGAAAGTTGTAGAAGAAACCAGATCTCGGAGCTACATCTCCTGTACGACTTACAGAGCTGTAAAATATGTAGTGTAAACCAGGGGGGATCATTTTAATACCCCTAAAATTTTCATTTGTATTCCACAATTGGAAATCTATTCCAAATTCTGTTTCTTTAGGTACGTCAAGAAAAATGAAAACACCTCCTTCTTCGAATAGAGTTTTTGCCAATTCTTGATCGATTTCCATTGTTAGCTCTAGATAGAATTTCGTTTGGAATTTATCAGGAACTTGAGGAGTGAGGTTATGAGATTTTTTGACAATTATCTAACCTTAAATTAAATGTCACAAATTGTCACTGTCATATGTCATATCAAAGAGTTAATCTTGGTTTTATGTCTTGGTCATATGGACCTACCATAGCTATCATACAGAAATAATGTATTTACATATAAAAATATATAATGTATAATAAGTCTATTCTACATACAATGGAATCTACAATCGAGGCATCGGACAACGTCGTCGCACGTTTTTAAACCGATGAATATATATAATAAGTCTATGCTGTCTATATTTTTTGGTTTTTTAAGATATATACTTGAGCAAATACATAATTTATGTGAAAACTCTAAATTTAACTGCATGAAAATAAAAGCGAAGGCAAAATCTGAAAAAAGTATCATATCACAGCAGAAAATTTTTTCTTGAAAAGAAGGAGAAGAGAAGCATTTTTTTGTCATGCGTCAACATTCACAACCTAAACAAGCACGCACTCCATTTCTTTCTTATAAAAAACCCATAGTTTTTGTCTATGAAAAAACCTGTAAATATGTATGTATTATAAAATTTCATTGTATTCAATAGACTGAACTGATTCCCCTACAACAAGAAGCATTTGTGATACTCGTCTAATAAGTAAGCTTTCCAGAAAACTTTTCTTTATTTATCATTGTATAAGTTTCATTTTAGATTTACAATAACAATGGATAGAAAAATATTAAGTCTGCGATTCAATCAAGATCATGGCCTCTTTTCGTGCAGCATGGAACATGGCGTTAGGATATACAATGTCGAACCTCTTTGTGAAAAAGATAATATAGACAAGTCACAAATTGGAAGCATTTCAATGTGTGAAATGGCTTATAGGGGTAACTTCTTGTGTATGGTTGCTGGGGGACATTACACTAAATTTCCGGACAGTCATCTCATGGTATACGACGCTAAAACACATAAATTCGTCTTGAGGATAAAATTTGCTTCGTCAATCCGAGCTGTTCGTATGAAACGTAATAAAATTGCAGTATCGCTGTCCAAGCAACTGTTTGTATATTCATTTCCTGAGATGAAGACATTAGTAACTATGGACTTGAGGGACAACTCAAGAGGTCTCTTAGAAATTACACCGTCAGCAAGGGGTGGTGAAAGAGAAATTATAGTATTTCCTGGATGTAGAATTGGAGCTTTGCAAATTGTCGACATAACAAATACTGAATTAGCTCAGTCTTCAACTCCAGCGTCTATAGAATGTCATACAAATGAACTATCTTGCATATGCCTGAATCAAGAGGGAACAAAAGTTGCAACTACATCTGATCAGGGTACCATAATTAGAATATGGGACACTACTACCACTCAACAGCTCTTAGAATTGAGAAGAGGATGTGAAGCAGCCCAAATCTACTCTTTATGTTTCGATCACGCTTCTGAATTTCTCTGCTGCTCGAGTGATAAAGGAACTGTACATATATTTGCCATAAATGACGTAAAACTGAATAAACAAATGCTATTTGGTACGTTTCTTGGCAAGTTTGGTGGTCCATTGAAATCTTTTGCAACATTTCAACTTCCACCAGAATGCCCCTGTGTTTGCGCATTTGGTTCCAACAATTCCGTTGTGGCTATTGGAATGGATGGAAGTTTCAATAAGTATACATTCACTATAGAAGGGCATTGTGCTCGTGTAGGTTATGATGTATTTATAGATCTAGTCGGTGACTTTTTAGGCTGATTTTAAGGATATCTGATGTTTCCTCTTATTTTTTTACATAAAGGCCCTGGTGCTAATTTTACGATATTTCTTTGATTTTTAGGCATAAGTAGATCTGTACAGTTTCTCAAATTTTCTATTATTATATAATAAAATTATACAATTTATGTCCGGAAGTGTTTTCTTCCTACAAGAATAATGAATTGTCTCAACTCAAAAGAAATTTTATATATAAATTTCTCTTTTTATTATATTGTGGAGATGGAATCAACTTCATAAAAAGTTCAACACTAGATGAGATATCGTTATTATATAACTTGATAAATTCTCATCTAATCGTAACGAGTTACTTCATGTGAAATGACTTAACCTACTTATATTTGGATTACTGTTTTGGTGTTTTATAAATAATATATAATAATTCTGAAGAATTATTAGAATACCTCTTTTCTTTTCCTATTTAAGTGAATGACCTAAATTATTCACCTTGTCCAAAGTTTTTTGTTTGGTACCTAACTTCATCCGTATCAGGAACACCATGAAATTATCTTTTATTCCAGAACTCTAGATCGAATGTTTTTCACAGCACGTAATAAATTCATCTAACTCAGTCTTTCTCTTTTTCACACGTTTTGTTCGAATGTTTTATTTCAGTCCACCCCATCAGTTTCCCAATAAAAGTGGGGATTAGCGATCAGCGGAAACGAACTTTCCAGAAATTTCTGCTAGGCTATATTCGTTTGTATTGCAATCGCTTCCTTGAATTTCTAGAAAGCCTTTGATCGTGTGATTTACGAGTGAATCGAGAACCTCGTTTTAGTTTTGTGCATACCTTCATCGGAACGATCGAAGTTGTGTCTGATTTTGACAAGGAATTATACAAATATTGATTGAAAATCTCAAGGGTGAGTTTTAATTCGCTTTCGTTTGACTTGTGATCGAATTTCTTTGTCATATTTTCAGACCGTTCATAATGGTAAAGGAGACAAAATTTTATGATATCCTCGGCGTGAAACCTGGCTGTAGTCAGGACGATTTAAAGAAGGCTTATCGCAAGCTTGCTTTGAAATATCATCCAGACAAGAACCCAAACGAGGGTGAACGTTTCAAACAAATATCGCAAGCCTACGAAGTACTATCAGATCCCGAGAAAAAACGTATATATGATCAAGGAGGTGAACAAGCTCTCAAAGAGGGAGGTGGTGGTGGAGGGTTCTCAAGCCCCATGGACTTGTTCGACATGTTCTTTGGAGGTGGTGGTGGCAGAGGCCGAAGGAGAGAGCGGAGAGGAAAGGATGTTGTACATCAGCTTAGTGTTACCCTTGAGGAACTTTACAAAGGTGCTGTTAGGAAATTAGCTTTACAGAAGAATGTTATTTGTGATAAATGTGAAGGCAGAGGAGGTAAAAGGGGATCTGTTGAACAGTGCCCAACTTGCCAAGGTCAGGGCATGCAGATCCAAATCCAGCAGCTTCGTCCAGGTAAATTAACATTTGAATTTCTTAAGAAAAATTTGAATTGGGGTGATTAATTCCAAAATTTTTTTGCTTAGGCATGATTCAACAGATCCAAACAGTCTGTTCTGAATGTCGTGGACAGGGCGAAAGAATTAACCCTAAGGACCGCTGTAAACAATGTCAAGGCAAGAAAGTGGTCAGAGATAGGAAAATTCTGGAAGTAAATATCGATAAAGGTATGGTGGATGGTCAGAAGATAGTTTTTAATGGGGAAGGAGATCAGGAACCCGAGTTAGAACCCGGAGATATTATTATTGTTTTGGATGAGAGGGAACACCCTGTATTCAAGAGATCTGGCAGTGATCTGATTTTAAGGCTAGAAATTCTGCTTGTTGAAGCCTTGTGCGGGTTCCAAAAGGTAAGTTTTGATAGATACTTTGATGGTTACTTGAGAAATTAACTTTGTCTTTTCTGTCGTTTAGGTTATCAAAACATTGGATGATCGTGACCTAGTGATAACGTCATTGCCTGGTGAGGTGATCAAGCATGGAGACGTCAAATGCATCATGAACGAGGGTATGCCCCAATATAAAAATCCATTTGAAGCCGGCCGTCTCATTGTGCAATTTTGGGTCAATTTCCCTGATTCCTTACCACCAGAAATCATTCCCACCCTCGAGCAGGCCCTTCCTCCTAGGCCTGAAATAATGATACCAGATCAAGCTGAAGAAGTGACACTCTTACCCTTCGATCCTGAGCAGGAAGCAAGGCGTAGGTCACAAAAGAATGCTTATGATGATGACGACGAAATGGGAGGCCCAGGTCAAAGGGTTCAATGTGCTACTAGCTAAATATGCGCAATCGTGCATCGTGAATGTTGAGAGTATTAGAATTACTTCTTCATACGTTCCATTTCTACTATTACATACACCTCGTAGATGTACATGGAGTCGAGGCTGAGATTTTCTTTCTACTATTGCGCTATTCCGATGTAGCTGTGTTTCTCCTATTTATTTCTTGTAATAGTGGTACCATTTGTAATTTATTAACTATCATTTACAATAAAGATGATGTATATAATTTTTTCTTACTTGAAATATTGAGAAAAATCTAGGTTGAATAGTGAATACAAGTTTTTATGTAATAAATACTGAGACTATTGAAAAATGGTCCTTTTTTCTTCATTATGACAATTACATACCAGAAATTCGAAAAATCCTAGTCTCGAAAGTAAGTTCGACCCTCCTCACTAATATTTGATCAATTTAAAAATAATAGTATGCCTCGAATTTTCTTGCGTCTTTTTTTTGTAGTTACGTACTTAAAAATGGAAAATATTTCTGAAAGATATAACATCTTTCAGATGTGTAGTATCCCATGTTTATTGCCAACGAAATTGCGGTAACTCATTTATTGTTTTATAAATACTACTTCGATCACCAAATGGCGAGATGATGCTTATTTTTCTAATGTACAGGCTGTATTTAAAGGTGAGGAATTTTTCAACAGAAGGTTAAACTAGTCAAAATTGCACGTTTCACCCAAAATCGCCTATAAAAAACTTACAAAATGACGGTAAAAAAAAAAAAAATTAGTAACTTATAAGATTTTATGAAATGGCTCATTTCGATACCAACTGACAGAAAAATACTTAGGACAAAGTGACACCACAGTCAGAGACAAACAGTTGTCTCTGCCACAGTCTTCTTATTCGAACCCTCCAATAACCGCACTTTATTAACATAAACACTTCAATAAACTGTCCCAATTTTTTACACCTTTTCCCCCTAAGTCGTACTATACAACAAATTTTTCAACTGACCTGTTGCGACTGATCAGATAGACTCGGAAGTACTGAACCATTCATATATATTGTCCAGCTATATGTTTCATCAAACTTCTGGGGGTTGCAGCTCAGCCGTCTTGAATATTTTATATAGAAAATTTCTGGTGAAATGACTTATTTTGATGACTTCTCTACCTTATTCTTTAGCTCAAAATACACCCTGTATACAGGATGAGTCTCTGACTCGTAAAAATATTTTAAGAGTAGATTCTTGAGGTTAAAAGAAACGCCTTTTTTATATAAATTTTTCTGATTCCGCCCTGATAAAAAGATATATCAGACATGTTAAGTTTTCATAATGAGCTAATGCCACCCCTGGAGAAACAAAATTCCCTTCAGAATAAAACTAGCTAAATCTGTTACTCATGCACTACCACAGCAGTCTATAGTCCTTTAGAAGGCTGTGACACTACACATCTCTGGATCTTTTAAACAGAGGTGCATTCTGCCAAATTACCCAATTCTCCGAATATCACAGATATTTTTTATTTTCGAACATCGAATTACTCGAAAACGGCGCATTATAATGATGCGCCGTTGAAAAAATATGAAGAAGGTAACATATATATTGTGTGACAACGAAATTTACCCAAACTCTTTGATTGATATTTTTTATTTGATTCATAATATACAACTTTGATAATATATTTACATATAATATAATAACATAATATGATCATCTATATAAGATTTACATTTTGTAATTCTTGTTTTCAAAAAAATTTTAATCATTTTAAGAATTTGCTTAGATAAATGAAAGGCAAGTTGAAATGTTTCGAAGAATTTTCTATCGAGGTATGTTTCCCCTACAAGTTTTCAATGTAGGATCTAGTGGGATATCGTGTCATGACAATTATTAATTTATATTGTATTGGTATTATTGGACTGCCTACAATTACTCAAGAGTTCTGTTTCCAGACTATGAATATTATCAATATAAACTGAACAATAGTTTCATGGTTTTATATATGCTTGTGATTGAAATGAAATGATTTTATATACATTCTGAAGCATTCAATTTTCCTATTTTGATAACTGATTATACTTCCCGGAATCCGAATTGCATCATTAATAAATTAGCTTACAATTACAATCACGTTTCGTTGATTAAAGTGAGCTTCAGTAATGTATAAACTTATTATTTCATTTATGACGATTGTTCATTTTATAGATACCCATCTTCGAATTGTATTTTAAATTGTATTTATGTATATTTATACTATATTTATTTACGTATCAGCATAAAATATTTTGATTTCAGTTCTTTATTCATTTCCTTCCTATTGCGTAGGGCAAATTATGTAGTAACATCTTTTGGTCCTTAATCTGAGAATCGACGTCTTGCTCAATGTTCTTTCCCTTCTGAAAATCCAAATGGGTTGCCCTGGGCAACTCGTTCCTCTCTTCCAATGGAAATTCGAGTAACTGCCTCAGAACCTGCTGACCCGCGATTTGGTCATTGTTCTGTAACATCTCTCGTCTCATGTTGAGTAATTCTGGATGTTCGTTGAAGGTATCGGACAAAGCAGCAATGAGAACATCTGAAAAATAGGCGAAGATGAACAAACCTCGAATGAAACAGATCGATAACTTCATATAGCACTTATGTGTGAAAAATAATCCTGAAAATATCTGCTGCTTAAGTCATATAACCAAAGATGCAAGTTTTATAATGAGGCTAAACATCCTTTTGATCCCTCTGAGGAACCATCAGTGTAAATAATTCCTCTTTCCAAAGCTGCAGCTTCCACGAAACGAACTCTTCAGGTCCAGCAATGACAAAAGCTCGAAATAACGAATTAAACTCTTCACTGTCCAGATCCGTGACAAAACCCATCAATTGATGCTCTTCATTGTGCACGTTTCGTTATTATACTGGAAAAAAGTCCATACGGTTGGACCTTCGTAACAATTCTAATCCCCATGCTGCGGTCCTCTGTCCCTTTTGTGTCATAGTTGTATGTTGGAAACAAGTGGACTGTATTTTTGTAATTCTCCCGTTGATTACCCTGCTCGTGCTATCCAGGGTGACTATAGTTCTCTGGTTACAATGAGAACGTAAGGTAAAAGGAAAATATATTGTTTTATAAGGGTTGAAGCTGTCAAGAACATGAGGAAATCATTAATGAATTGACATCCTCATATCTAGTCATACTCATACCCAAATGCATCTTAATTAATCTGATTATGATCTATTGAAGATATAATTTTGTATATTTCTTTTACCTAAAACTTTCTTCTCCAATGCCCTGGATATCCTAGCTTCTTCGGCTTCCTTTTCTAGGAAGTTGATGAATTTCGTCAATGCATTTTGAGCATCGGCACTGCCAGCGGTGAGACTTTGAGTGAAAATCACTTTAGCGAGTTGGTATATCACCTCTTCCAAAGAGTATTCTGTGTATAAAAAATCAGCCAGCCTTAGCCTCTCCATGAGTTCTTGATATTCTTCGTTGTTGGAACTTTCCAAGTCCGTCCCTGAAACAAGAAGAAATGATATGAGAAGATATAGGTTATTTTGTCATATAAACCGGCTGTCTTAAGAAATCGGCAGTCATGCGAGACTTCAGGATACATATGTTATGTTCATTTTTCACTTCTTATAAAGTTCATTAAAGCTCTCGATATATACCTGATACGATTTGACCTTGGAGAAAACGCTCGCATTCATCGATTTTCGTTTACTTTCTTCATTCTTGTATAATGTGGAATTATACTCTAGATTCATCGTATAATTCACTAGTCGAATCAATTGCTGCATTATTTGAAATCTACACGTACTGTCACTTATTATTGCCGAACGTAGGTTCTATAATAGTTGATTTTCTAAATAGTGCCAACACTTTTTTCAAAATTTGTTCTTCGTTTTCGCTTTCTACTTGATGATAGTAGCTTGGCGACCTTGGCATATCTATAGGCAATAATTCATTTGGATGAGTCCTATATACTACCAGAAAAACTAATCTTTGAAATCTTGTGTATAAAGGTGGACTTAAATCCAGTTTATTGCCCCAAATGAAAAGGATTTCTTCACTTCCTAGTAAATTTTGTTTTGCGAGGTTTAGTGCTTTTGAAATTAATTTTTATTTTCGCTTTCCGCGAGTGCTTTGAAGTAAAGGAGGTAGGTCCCCGTCTATACCGTTCAGTTTGTTTATTAGACCTATACCGGTTATTTCTTTGACACTGCTGTTCTGTATCGCTTTCTCTTTAGCTATCTTTCACCGTACTTTACCCTGTTTCGCGAGTCTGACTTTTCCTTCGCTATCAGTCATGGAGCGTAAGCCCTTGGGGTAGTGAAGAGGAAGTCCCGTCAACCCCCTGTTCGCGTTCCCGCATCATAAGTGTTGAAATAGAAATCTCTTCTTTTCTATCAGTCATGGAGCGTAAGCCCTTGGTGTAGAGAATAAGAGATACCGCTCGTCGTCAGTGAAATCCCGTAGTTGCGCTCAAAATAGACCTTTTCTTCGCTATCAGTCATGGAGCGTAAGCCCTTGGGGTAGTGAATAAAAGTCTCGAGTAGATCCGCCCTGGTTGTTGTATAAAGTGCTCGTGATCGGATCGAATTTCCAGAATGTATGTTTGCTGATCGATTCGCTCATATTTCATACCTACACATATTTCTATTGTTTATATAATCATTTTCCGAAGGTGTGAATAAACTGTTACATAATTTAATTTTGACTACTTCGTTATCGCTACCACCCTAGATAACAGCGAACTCTGTCTCCGACTAGCAGCTACTCTGGTAGGTTTGCTATTCTTCCTAGTGAAAAGAATGACTGGGAGATAAGTTTCTCCGAGGAAACCACGTTACAAAATTGTGTCCTATATACTAACAGAAAAACTAATCTTTGAAATCTTGTGTATAGAGGTGGACTTAAATCCAGTTTATTGCCCCAAATAAGAAGGATTTCTTCACTTCCTAGCTCCTTATGGCGCATCCACGTCATTAGGTATCCTGACGTTAATATGACGTGACTCAGGATATTAGTACATCTTCACAGGGCAGCACGTACGAAAGTAATTACTCCCTGAAATTGGATTCCTTCCAGGTTCTGAAAACCCGTATTCCACGCTCCGAATTTTCATGAGAATCTCATTATTTCAACTTTGCAAACATAAATCAGGAAAAGTCGGAAACTGGGACTGAATGAGAGTTCGTATAAACAGTATGTCATCCTGATTTTAGGGACTGTTCCTGTGTCAAGATTATGTATTTCGACTGACATAATAATATATTAGGAACGTAGCGTTTTACATTATATGTACGTCGAAAATATCCAATGTACATGAATTAAAAGACTTACACAAAGTCATATCAACACTGATATGAAAAGTATTACGCTTACGCTGCTGCATTGTCTAGATTACACTAGAATTCTTTTTAATGGGAATCAAAATTAATGGCAACTTAGGATGCCTGTATTTTTGTGATTATCCAAAGAATAATTTTCAAAGTTACCACCATTAGTTGGATGTCCGCATAGTTCCACTCGACATGAATAAAGGGTAGGTAAAATAGGAA
Source organism: Coccinella septempunctata (assembly GCF_907165205.1). Lineage (NCBI taxonomy): Eukaryota > Metazoa > Arthropoda > Insecta > Coleoptera > Coccinellidae > Coccinella > Coccinella septempunctata. The sequence continues at coordinate 25,137,437 of NC_058196.1, forward strand.
AACATCGAAGCACAACCTTCGACAATCGCTTTTACTGTTTGATTCAGTGTACTGAGCTATGGTATACTCCATAATTCATCTGTTTACACACCGCCAACATATTTTACATTGGCAATTTTTCGTGAAATGATTTACTCTGATTAGGGTAAACCAACTTTTGTATAGCTTTGTTCTCAATATTGACTGAAACTCGCTGGAAGGGCGAAAAGAATCGAATCATCTCCCTTATCCCAAATCACCCTTTCCAACAACTGAACAGAGGAGGCCCCCCAACCCCAAAACCAATCAATCCACCATCGGAAGCTTACCATAAATAATGGAATTGTTTGTAAAGGGTTGGGAGGAAGGCCACATTCTGTCCATCATTCTGATAGCGTGGAATCACGAGTCCATCTAGAAAAACGGCATGAAAGCGCAACGATTTTTAATTAGAGCTGTGCGAAAAATAGCAAGGGCTCGCTTCAATCCCATTTGGGCTTAATCGAATTAAGTGGTTAATGCGTTTGTGCCTCGCTTTGCGATATAAATAAATAGGCAAAGAGAGCTGAATTACTCCGTGGTGCTGTACGGATATATTTCGAAAAATAATTGGTCTATTGGCTGGTTTATTATTTTCAGGTTGGCATGATTCTTCTGAAAGTGAGCAATTTTTTAACATCATTTAGGTAAAAACCTATAGAGAGAACTGTTCTTTATTGTCATAGACAAGAGCTATCGACAGTCGACAAATACCTATAAGTTTCAGCATAGAGTTACCATATAATTCGGCTTATAATACAAGAGCTCAGGGGAAAAGCCTCTGTGAAAAAACCCTGATTCCCTTGAGTACACCGATTTGCTACAAATAAAACTGTATTCGATATATTGAAAGGCATCTCGCTGTGCAAAATTGATTGTTTTTTTCCGTCTAAGAAAACCGCCTAGACCAGTTTCATGCATAAAAAAATATATTGCGTTACCATAGCAACGAACAATAACTCATTAGAAGTGTCAGTGTGAAGTTTGAGGTCAAAAAAGTAAACCAGAGTTACGCAATAAATTTAAAGAAAGAAGATATCTACCGAAATTGTGAAAATCGTAAAATTGGAGTATCATCATCATTAAATACCTGTATTTAAAAGGGTTAAGAGGACTGCAAGCTTCAAAAGAGGTAAAATTTCCATTGAAGATGATGATCGATCGGTAAGGCCAGTTTCTGTGTCAGTCGATGCAGTTCATGACATGATTTTATCAGACCGACTAATTCGGCTGAAGCGGCTATCTGAAGCACCGAATATTTCATACGAACGCTTTCATCATACTATAGTTCACGTCAATTTGGACATTGCTGCAAAGTGGATCCCCAAATGTATGAATGTTGAACAGAATCGTGCAAGGGTAGAAGCATCGCGTTCTATCTGTGCTCGATTTGAAAACAATGAAGACTTCTTAAACCGAATTGTTACTATGGATGAGACTTGGGTACATTTCTACGATCCAGAAACAAAGCAACAATCGATGGAATGGCGACACTCTGGTTCTCCAAGACCTAAGAAGTTTCGTGTCCAAAAATCTGCTGCAAAAAATCTTGCTTCAGTTTTTTGGGATTGCCATGGAGTAATCATGATTGATTTTGTGGATAAGGGTAGAACAATAACCGGAGATTACTATTCGACATCACTGACCACTCTACGAGAAAAAATTGAAGAGAAAAGACGCGGGAAGCTATCCAAAGGTATTTTGTTTTTGCAGGACAACGCCTCTGCACACAAATCGCATGTTGCCATGCAAAAAATTCGTGATTTAGGGTTTGAATTACTAGAACACCCCCCTTATTCACTAGATTTGGCTCTATCCGACTATCATCTCTTTCCTCAACTGAAAAAAAGTTTAAAAGGTCGTAAATTTTCTTCCGACGAAGAGGTAATAAAAGGTGTGGAGGTCTGGTTTGCAGAGCAATAAGAAACATTGTTTTTGTGAGGTCTAAAGACGTTGCAGGTTCGCTGAAATAAATGTATCCAATTAAGAGGAGAATATGTTGAGTAATAAAATATTTTGACATTGAAATTTTGTTCGGTTTTATAGTAGGCTAAGAAATTTTCAATATATCCTCGTAGACTACTAACTCAATAAATCTATACTTATACAAAATCGTTTTTTCATTTCCTCTTTTTATATATTGTTACCTACATGAACGCAAATTATTCGCTTAAATTTTTGAGGAGTGTGAAAAATTCTTTTCAGGATCATCCACTGTCAATGAAAATAAATTAATTTCTCTTCAACCCCTGGGAATCTACTAATCCAACTTTAGAGCTCGAAAGCCGCTCTCAAAATGCACGAAATGAGGAAATAATGCCACCGCATTATGGGCTTCACCGGTCCCATTCACTACCCGACGCTTTCATCCGAGTCAAGATTTTCCAGCAACCTGAAAGGAAGTGAATCGAAACACCTAATGGACCTCTCCAGTCCCAACAATTAATGGACAATAACTTACTCACCCGAGTTTTTCCCCTGATTGGATCCGCCGTAGTACAAAGTGGTCGTCTTCCTATCAGCGTTCCTCTTTTTGTACACTTCCTGCAGCTGTCTCAGCTGATTCAACTCGGCTCTGATCCGATCGCTGGCTGTCCTTTTTTGCTGGGATTCTGGTTTGCCCGTTTGATAGCCTTCCGGTTGGTTCCTTTCCTGAAATATTATTCAGGATATGAAAGTCATGTTCTTCATTTTCTGACCGATTGAACACCGCAATTTTCACTGTACAGGATTCTTCATATATATTGATGAAGACCTTCACGGTCCAATAGGTACTTGAGTATAAGAAATTTCATAGCATTTTGACCGTAGTTACTCAAATAGATGAACTGTCCTAGGAGTATGGACGCAACTTAATATTTTCAGGAACAGAACTTATTTTAATGGTGAAATGTAAACACCCGGGGTAGTTGGGGAGCCGACGATGCTAAATCGGGATCTACTCGAGCGTCTTGAAGACCCAGTGGATTTTGAAGATTAGATGGTAGAAAGAAAAAAAGGTTCTATGAGTATGCACTTTCAGACGTGGGGAAAGCGTCTGCAGGTTCTCAAAAATGTAAAAAAAATCGTCAAAAAAAATTTGAGGATATGTTAATTGGAACCAAAGGAAGCTAGTTTTCAAGCAAGGTATGACAATTCGGACGTGACACAAGGTCACAGCGGACCTTTGAAAATGCAAAAAAATCGTTTCTTGTACATACTCAAGCGTCAGGTTTTCATACAGATGGTTAATCTCGGTGTTGCAGACGTGTTGACCCATTAATCTGACACTAATCAAGGGGGATTTTCTTAATCTGACAGTTTGAAGATGACAACAATGCATTTTTTTTTATATCTCCCTTCCTGTACCTCTAATCGTTTCTGTATTCATTATGAAAGTTGTAGATAATGAAATTCTATTGTCTATTTTCTATTTGTCTGAAGCAATTGTACATACTCTCAACCGCTTTCGAGTTAGACGGCGATAAGGGCGAGGAGCTAAGCCACAAATGCGAAAAGCCAAGGTCAATGTAGAAACTCAGTCTAATGTACATTCATCGCCTTATATCTCAAAAACGTTCAAACGTAGAAAAAATTGCTTCCGACAAAATTTTTTCAAGATGTTATTGTCTACAAGTTTTATAATGAATGCGAAAACAATTTGAGGCCCAAGAGAGGAGGTAATTCAAAAAAACTGATTTTTGTGACCTTTATGCCCAATTTTTATTGCTTCGGCAACCTGAAACTGTCAGATTAAATTTTTTCCGTTATTCTTGAATCATTAGTTTCAAAATAAGAAAAAAGCCACCGCGCTAGAGAATGTAGGTGACACGTGACCTTTTTTTTGCAAGTTTGGCGCCCTCCCACACATTTTTGTCAGGCTTAAATCATCAGCTTAAGAGAAAGAGAATATATACTTTTCAACATGTAATTAAGCACATATACTCTAAACACGCTCGAGTTTGTACAATGATCGTTTTTGTTTACTACTCTGACAGGCTGTCCTAGACAATTCCCCCTATATACAGATCTAATTTCCGGTAGAGGTACTCTACAAGGTCCAAGATGTCTCCCCTTATATTAATCTGACACGCTCGAGTAAATTCCGAATTTTCCTCTTCTAAGGATACCTAGTCGAAATTTACACATGAAAATAAGAAGGAAATGAACTTTCGTGGAACAAAGCACTTGGCTACCAGTCATTGAAAAAATGAATGGGAATCCAATGCAAAGTGTAGAGCTATGAAACCGTTCTATATTCTATATCTGAGTGTGGAGTGTTTATTACAACAAAATTAGGCAAAATTTGAAAACTATGGCTGAATAAAAATTAAAAGGACCATTAATTCAGCTCACTTTATGACCATGTTTCTGGTAAATTGAGAACAACCAATCAATGTTTAGGGACCGAAAAAAGTTTTTGAAGGGTGCTTGAATTACATGCAAAAGTGTACGAATCTTGATGGCGAATGTTTTGAAAAGATAAAATTTTCGTTCTTTCTATTCTCAATACATAAATAGAAAACCTTTTATTATCTATTTAATGCAGTATTCGGCGTAGAATGTTGAATTTGCAAGAAATGTTCATTCCTTAGTCCGATGGTTTTCAATCCTGTATAATTAAAATGCAAAAACAATCAAGCGGTTTCTTCATTTCAGCAGAAATGCACACCAACACTGCAGATATATCAGGTATCCGGTCTGTTGAACCTACGACTCCGAGGGGGAAAAACTGTCTCGATTACTGTACCCCGAGTAAGGGAGAAAATAATTAAAACTTGCGGAAGTAAATTAATTTCCTCCTTGAATCTCATCCTTACAACGGAGGTAATTAAACTCTTAATTTTCTGTTTCCTTTTTCAATTTTCCCGCTCTATCCAACGAGTGTAGCAAATTCATCAAGATATTGAAATTCAGAAAAAAGAAGTTTTTTAATCAAGACACAAGATTTCTTCCGGGAGATCCTTCTCGGGGATATGACTCTATCGGAGTCAAACACAGGAAAATATTCGGTTATGATGGTTATGCCTCTGATAAGAAAACGAATAATTTCGTTCGTGAGGAGATTTTGTTGATGAAAAATTCTTTGATGTATAAAAAAACTCCTGTTTCTCAATTATGCGATATTGTTTTTAAGTGTTTCAAATTGAATTTTCAATTTTTTTCCATATAGCTTCAAGATAGAAAGCATTCACAAAACGATAAGTCCTCATATTAAATAACGCCAATTTATAGGTAAGGACTATTATCAGAAATCATTTTTATATTGACACGAAAAAGTAAATGCGGATAAAAGTTACCCAGGTGACCATATCTCATAACAGTTATGAAGCAGAAATGTATCCCGCGCTCCTTGTTTTATAACAGATATATCACACTAAGAGTACAAATACAGAACGCTTATGTAGCAGCTATGCTCCTATGTCCGCCTCAAACAAGGAACACATCTCCTTTCTGAAAGGAGCATAACTAGTTCAAACATGGATCATGCAAATATTTGTTTCATGGTAGATCTATATATATTACCTTCATGTGTTATGTTTATTATGTTTCATTTGTTATTAAAAACGCTTTCAACAAAAAGATGAAAAATTATGAAAATTAATATGAACTATTGCAATAATAATAAACTCGAATTTTGATTTTTCAAATTTTATCAATCATTCTTAAAAATAAAACTCAAAAACATCTCACATCAGTTCGGTGATGTATGTGAACGAATGAACTAATGCTCAAAAACAATATATTCTCATAAATTTCAGATTACCAAATTAGTGCACACGTTAATAGAACTAGAAAGAATAATTTACATCATGCAAACTGCTGGGTTCATGATTATTGTTCTCTAAGAAAAATTAGGACATGTTTTTCTGGTCTTTGCACTTTCTTGCATTCCATAAAAAGAATAATCAACAGTTCGTTAATCTTTTGGCTTAGGTCAAAAAGTTTTTAGAAGAATTTTGTCCATGTTATGCGATATGAAAATGATAAAAATACTATATGCATTTTCATATCTTTCTAAAGAAAAAAATTTCAATATAGTTATGTGATTTATTCATTTATTTCTACAAATGAGGTACATGCAACAAGTGAGAAAATAACCTACATCGAAATTTACATCAAACAGGACATTATTTATTCAAATATAATTTTTATATGCTGGATATAATAAAACCATAGCCTATTATGTTTTATAGGACTGCTATGAAAATACGAGAAATGATTTATTGACCTACAGTTCGATATTCATAGCACTCTCTTTTCAGTAATTCACCATTTCACTGGAAAATCACTATGACACACAAATAACTTATCAAACGTTCAATATCTGCACTTCACTTTCAGTAATCCACTATTCAACTGACAAAACGTCTAAATGATAATAAATAAATATCGAAACGACAGCAGAGTATCAATAGCATTTCTCACAATCCTCCATATTTGTTTACGTTTTACAGCGCCCTCGACGGTAGTTAAAACGCTTATGGTGTCATGCTCTGTCGATGATCTCAAAATGATACATGGCAAATAAAGAACAATGTTACAAATATGTTACGTGGATATCTTGGAGCGGGTACATGAAATTTACAAAATGTGGATATACTTTAAATACAGCACAGGTACATCCCAAATATCGTATCAGACACGTAATGGTTACAGAAAAATAACACATAACAAAGTTCCCCATTCGATCTCCCGAGAAAACATAACAGATATGTTACTGGTCACCTGGGTAAATGAGCGCAAATCTAAAACATAATAATCATAGAAACTCAAATCAAAAACATCGCCTACTGAAGATAGGAATTACAATACCCTCGTCAGATACCTACTTCGTAGATTGAGAAATATTTCATATGATACGCTTTTATGAAATCCCATTAAGCCATTAGTTGGTAATATAACTCCCGTTCTAACTTCTCTTCGCATATCCATGTGAAGAGCTTTCTGATTATGTTACATCAGTATTGTGATAACAAGAATCCCATTCATTATATATGAATAAGAACTGTTGAATTGGACGTAACCGTACAGAGTTGAAAGCAGAGATTCAGCAGTTCTGCACATTAACGTGAGGGTCCATTGGGAGTGCAACATTGCTTAATAACCTGGTAACGCTTGTGATGGTGAATATGAGCGATAATTATTCATGACCATCAGCTTGTTATAGACTGAATACATCTATAATTTAACCCCAGGAAATAGCAGTGTGTTCGAGACTGTGGAAAATTACTTGATTTCAGGAATGCTCTGTGGTTGATGTTAGGGTTTCCAAATACAACTCTCAGAAACTCACAGAAAAAAACCTACATTTTTCAAGATGATGCCGAAAGTGATCTATGGCGAATTCAAGATCAAGTTCAGAAATTCAAATAGTTATGATGGTCACAAGTCGTCTCGATATATGCTGACATGAGTATATATGCCTGCAAGAGGTGTTGGAATAAGATTCAGATTTGATGGAGGCCTCTTTAAACTGAAGCGCCTCAGAGCAAAAAGCCCTACAAAGTTTATCAGGGAACATCAATATGCAGACGATTGCGCACTTATCGCTAGTAGCCCAGAGGATCTACAGATAATGTTGGACACCTATAAACATATAATACGAAGCTTTAGGCCTTAGACTCAATATTGACCAAACCAAAATCCTGGTAAGTCCGTCAGAAAGCCTTCAAACAGATATCAGCTTGGAGAATGAAACTCTAGAACAGGTCGGGCAGTTCAAATACTTGGGAAGCTTCATAAATACTAGGGCTAACCTGGACAAGGAAATACACAACCGTATCAATTCGGCATCACGGGCATTCTGGAAGACAGAGTGTTTCAAAATCACGACCTCAATCTGAAGACTAAGAGAGCTGTTTACAAAGCAGTGGTCCTCCCAACGCTTCTTCACGGAAGCGAAAGCTGGACGCCCTACAGGCGACACATTAATCAGCTTGAACAAAGACAACAACGACATCTTAGAGAAATAATGCACATCAGATGGTTCCACAAAGTTTCAAATGCAGAAGTCTTGCAGCGCGCGAGTTGTGTAACAATTGAGACTCGAGTAACGAAGGCCCGACTCGTAACTTGTTCTTACTGAGATCCAAACACTTCTTGGATCCTTCAGTTATAAGGAATTTTTTGGAGTGAATCATAACGCCAAAGGTTCGGGAAAGTAAATATCTTCTGTGCTTCCTTCTGGAAAGTGTGTTGGCCTCTTCATTTTCATTTATTTCCCAGTGACCGAGAACCCAGACTAAAGCTACCTTGTTGTCTTCCGTATTTCGTTGAGTTTTCTTCAGCACTCCCATGTCAGCCTTGAGTCGATGTCATAGGAGTTCAAGGCTTTGATAGCAGCTTGAATATCAGAGAATGGATCACCTCCTTTATAGTCTCCTTAGAGGTTTATGTCAACACATCTTTCGATTGCAGATCAGCTAGCACGAGAAGGCGGTAGGTTTTCTGGCAGATTTTGAAAGTTCAAAGACATACTCCAAGTTAATCCTTTCCTATTCGATTTGCTGGGGCAGAAAGGTTCTCTCTCCCAGTACATTAGGACAGAGGAGAATGGGAGTCCTACTCATGGGACACTGTCCTGTATGGTGGTGTCATATGAATTGTAAATTTGATGTGAAACAACCCCATAACACTCTTCTATATGGTTCGACGATCTCACTTTGACGAATGTTACAAAAAAAAAACGAATTTTGCAGAACCTCTGGCCAGCTCCACGAAAATCCCTGCCAGCGTAACCTCCAGCATCATTATTTGTCCGTTCTCCAACGGAATCTCCGCGTTGTTGGGCAAACATTCCGAAACCCTTCGAGGTACTGGCGCCATCTGCCCGGAATGCCCGTCGTTCCCAATCCCATTCGATCGTTCGTGGAATTGTTACAAATCTCTCCCTATTTTTAGCCTAGGATGATCCCGCTTTTAAAGCTCTCCCGCTGGAACGCGCATAAAAACGGGAGGGCTATTCAGCGGGAAATTCCACTCACTTATCGCTAAAGGACACCCACGCTGGCCTTTTGTGACAGGCAGCGAAACGAGCTGTCGACACACCAGGGGATGTTTATTCTTTTGGTCGATACGGAAAATAATACTTCACAGGGGATAAAGTGACCACAGGAATCATGAAATATATCCTTCAAGTTGCAGTGTTTCTTTTACATAATTTCTCATTATGTCCAGTTGCTTTGTGGTATTTTCTTTCATTTTCGTGGATTCCTAATCAATTTCAATAACTCCATGATTTCATATTGATCATTATCAAGAAGTTGTGGTGTTACTAATCTTATCGATGACTAACTACATGACACCGAGATGAACAGAGAACTAGTATAACTTCCATTGGCTGAAACGTGGTGCATTTCGCTTATATGCAACTCGACCTGGTTTCGATCCTAATTCACTTACTCTGATATACGCTTAGTTCTAGAACTCGCTGCAATAATGGGACAACTTCTTGCAAAGTACTGTCTGAAACAGTTAGTTGACTATTAAACTCAATAAAACTTAAACTCGATTTCTGGTTTGTCCAGATTCCCCGAGTTATTCTGATCCTTTTAAAGGACGACCCACTTTTTGTATACTCCATTCACTTTCATTTTAGCACTCAGTTGACTGTGAAAAAATTTTCTCGAGTTTTTGTAACTAGAACGGAGTAAGGTTGGCACTCATGAAATGTTGTTATGGCCATAACACCGTTGCCACAATTAATATCAATAATATTATAAAAATGCCGAAAATGATTGAAAAAGAGAGAAGACAGGGTTTCAGGTACTTATATGTATTTTTGAAATATAATCGTCGTATAATATCTGTATCAAGTAATTCAACGAACGTTCACTCTGCTAGGGATTCAAGATTCATGATGGGATTATAGTTCCTTAAGAACTAAGATCTCAGCAAGGAACTAATCTAATTGGCAGATGGCGATCACCATTTGTAGGGTGAACGTTGCGAAACAACTAAGCCTTGACCGAAACAGACTGTGACTGTCTCCTAAGATAGATTCTCCACCTCCATAACCCTCAACATATAGTGAGACATATTCAAACCATCCATAACTGTCCAATTGACGTTTCCGTGAAAAGGGAGCTCGCTGAAACATCCCTCGAGGAGATTCATATTCGCAGACATACATGCAGCAGAAAATTGAAAATGGAAGCTCTCGACCTCTTCGCGCATAATGAGGGCTTCCGTGCCGGTCATATAAATAGCACCCTCTCGGAATCTCGCCCACATACGTCCACTGGCGAGTATTATTTCCTGTTGAAAAGCGGCGGAATATATTTATGGTACATCTCCACGAAATAACGGTTTATTTGGAGAATGCTCGGGTCAGTCTGAATGTTTCAGATATTCAAGGAAGAAGAAACATCTTTGTTCACGATATATATTTTGTGTGTAAGAAAATTCCACTTTTCCTTTGTGAGTAGAGCCACCTGGAAAAGTTCAGCTCTTTGAAAGCCATAAATGGCGAGCTCATTCTCTTTCTGAAGAATTAATCGCTCGAAACACCTTATGGTAGAGGAACGAAGAACTAGCTAAGTTTTCATGACTCTTCTCAGCTGCTCCAAAGCATCTCCCACGAAGATATCTGTAGAATCAATGTAAATCTGTTACCTTCTTTGATGCTCTAATGACCCTTTTGGAGAAAGACATTATTTACTCGTCAAAGATGTTGTTGGATAGCATTTCCAGTAGATTTTCAGAATTTTCTATTTCTCACGCCGAGTTTTCCACTCAGTCAACAATAATAACGAATCCATTACTAACCACGACTATATCTATATTTCATCAAATCTTCCGATAATACTGATACTGTCGAAATAGCCAAAAATCGTTCTAATACATGGGACGAGGGCGACAGGCCCGAGCCACGGCCTCGGCAAACAGCAAAGATGTTATCTTCTAGTTTCAGACCCTCTAAATCTCTGCAATCAAGTGGTTGGTGCTCATCAACTGATATAATTCTCTTCGAATCTCCTGGCCGCCCAAATTCCATTCAAAACTCAACTTTAAGTGACCCTCTACACTTGAAATAATAATTCCCGTCACAAACTTTTCCCAGTAGCGGGACCGCATGAAAACCTTATTTTCCTCCACTCTCAATTGCGGCAGAATTAAAACTCCTTCCTCGATAAACACAGATCCTTAATGGGAAGGCCGAGGAGCGGGCCGAAAATCAAAAAGTAACTGACCAGGCGACCCAAGACCTCGCTAATGGTTACCCTCCGTCAGACTTCCTTAATCACGACATGAAAACCTCGTTAAGCCGGGTTTTGCCGCACGAAGAGGCCCATGTTTGCCGTTAGTGGGACCCGGAGTGGCGGTTATGATATTTTAAAGGATCTCGTTACATTCCACGTAATGCCGGACCGCGTGGAGTTACCGACGATAAATGGAATTACGAGAATATTGCTCCCCGTTGTCTGCTTGAAAATAAGCGGTTGGAAGTGTGGAATTGCAATCCAAGGGGGACAGAGGACAAAAGGGGTTCATTCTGAGCATGTAATGTTTTCTGCGATTGTGGATAGATGCATTCAGAACTACGATCATTTTCCAGAGAGATACACTTGTCGAAATCCGACCCCCCTACTGAAACCGCCCTTGCATATGATACAAGTTTAAACTGAATTATTATGAGTTTCATTCATGAATTTTTCAAATGCACCGCTGAAACTATTCAAAATCATTCTTCAAAATTTAAATCGCTTCGTTTCTAGTTTACGATTTGACAACAGCGCCTACTAGAAAACAAAAAGAACAATGGCTTGTTTATAAAATAACAGCTGTTGATTTACAGCCATCATAAGGCGCGTACTCACTGGCCAGCCTTAACAGCAACCGGCCATAAAAATCCCATAAAATTTTACGAACTTCCTCGTTCGTCGCAGACTTCATAGACAGCCATCTTTGTCTATCTCATCAAGATACCGTATTTGTTGTCCTTCATTATCAACGCATATTTCAGTAGATGTTGCCAACTTGTGCAATAGAAACGAAACGCTCAAAGTTATTTGAAAATGTGACGTTTCAATGTTATTTCATAAAAAATACATCAATTTCGTCAGAAGGAGGGAAAACTTCGTTTATAAATCATAATGTGGGTACCAAATGGTGTGTTCAAACTCTCGAGTCGCCAATGAAAAGTTCCTCATTACTTTTCCATAAAATAAAGTTTTATATCTAATTCCCTAGATCCAATAAAACGAGTCCTAAAATTCTCATTACTCCTACAACCGCATAACATCACATAAAGTTGCAATGAAAAAGATATTACCGGCGTATTTAGTGCCGATCATTATAACTCCTTTAGTGTTGTTGAAACCTCCACTTTCCAATTTCGCTCGATATTAACCTGCGACGACACTCCAAGTGTAGGCAAACTTTGGCGCCCTCGCTGCATTTCATTCCGGATTGCACTTTGAAATTAGAAACGTTGTTCAAATGTTCGCGAGATTATAAACTTGAATGGTATTACGTAACTTTGCACACACTCTAGGCGTAACTAATTCACTTACCTTCAAACTGCTCTGATTCTGTTCTTTGAAGTTGGGATCATAACGGGAATAATGGTTTTTCAGATAGTCCAAATCGTGTTTTATCTCTTGCAAGAATAATATGGCCTCCTCTCGGTTCATCTGAAATAAATATCAAAATTTTCAGATAATGCTATGGAGAGAAATTTAATTTTCATTCCGTATCAATAGCGAAAGAAACAAATATTTGAAATTATGAAAAAAGATCAAAAAATTTAAGAAACAAACACACTTCAAATCATTGAACTAAAGTTAGTTCAATGCTTCAAATATACAAGATACAAGATTTGAAATTTGTATTTCTCAATTACCACAGATGATTGACGAAGAATTCCTTGAAAGTTTCGTAAGAACTAGGTTCATTTTGAAACCCTTTATCTTCATTTAATTCACCGAGAAATACACTCGAATAGTAAAACATAAGACCTTATGGTTTACTTCACAGCCGTAAAGTCACTGTAATGGTACATTTAAACCTTAATCTCACAGGATTTGGGTGCAGCAGAATTTGCATCTGAATCATAGATTGTAATTCCGAATGCTGTGAGTTTATTACCGGTATAAGTTCCCCCGGAATAAAATAGGGTTAAATTTGCTTAAAATTCGCATAAAGAGTAATAATTAATCAACTTGAACTTGTGAAAGCCGCGGACTTCAGGCCAAGTTAGTCGAGGAGACGTAGCTGGGTTACTGGAAAAGTTTCATTGAGTTGGGCAGGTGTTCTGGAGACGTGAAATAAATCAAGCTTTTATGTAACTGATTTATTGCTAAGTTCAACTTTTTCGGGAAGATTGAAAAATGCCATGATAGATATAGATGAAGTAATTGTATTGGGACGTTCCAGATATTCTAATCTTATATCATTCCCTTCAAAATAACAGTTTTGAATTTTGATGGGGCATTAAATCTTAATGGACATTCCTGTAACTGGACCGCAGTAGAAAGAATTACCATACTTGAGAAGACACCCCTTGTTCAGTGGAAAGCCTCTCTTCCATTGATCAAAGATTCGGGTTGCATTATTACACCGGTGACAGCGGTGGGATTTTATCTGATTTTTCTGGGGTAGAATACTAAATTCCTTTATTTGAGAAGTTTGATTTTGAAATATTTTAAGATGGTTTCCTGAAGATGTATTAGATAAGAACAAGAAGATGCATTGATTCTTCAGTGAGAGCTCTTTGTTGTGAAACACCAAGTGTCTGGAGTTGAGGTGGGGACATTTGAAATTTGAAGACGAGTAATTTAGTTATCATATGGGTTTTTTCTGATACGGTATTGGTTCCTATGGCAACCTCAAGTGTCTGGTCACCTTATATGGACTCTCTCAATAGGATGAGGAATGCGTAGTTCCCACTGAATCATTATTTTATACCGTAATTATTCAGGAAACTAATCAGAACCTGACGTCGAGCTCCAGATCGAATACAGCCACAAACAGGATTATAAAATCGAACGCCAACCCCGGAATATTGAATGAACCTTGTACACCTCGAGTTCAATAACACCTGCTGCATACTCACCACTCCTTCCTGAAGGAACTCCTCTATAGCTAGACTTACGCTCTTCTCGTCACCGGTCCAGAACACGTACTCGGCCATGTCGAGTGGAGTGTATTGCTGGGTTCCATCAGGTGAATTGTCAGATCTTTCCACCTGCAATTGATATAGGGCAGTTTTTCTCTAGATTCAATTTTTCAGGGAACATATATCCAGAATTATCTTTCGAATAAAAGGTTTTCGTTCTTCTTCAGACTGTATGATATATAAAAATAATACGATTGTATCAGTTATACTAATTGATTGTTTCATTCCAAAAAAATGAATCCGTGGGTACTCCATAAATAACATAAAATTAACTATGTATTGAAACAAATCTTGTAACGAAGTCTTTCAGTGGGCTAACAACGGATTTGCACGTTTTTGGATATGGCAAAGAACTGTTTAGGATACTCATGATTTCTTCTCAATTCCATGGGTTCACACGCTATGAAGGACTGGCCGAATCCACATTGTTCCCTTTTAGAGGGCTTTCAACTTTTGTCTTTTAACATCAAATAAAAATAATCAGCCCTTGTCCAGTGGAAAACCGCTCTTCCATTGATCAAATATTTGGATTGCATTATTACACTGGTGACAGCGGTGGGATTTCATTTGATTTTTTTGGGGTAAAATACTAAATTATTTTATTTGAGAAGTTTGATTTTGATATTCGCGAGAACTTCATTGTTGAATCTTTAGACTTCAATAATCCTTAATGGATATTAGTTTTTAGGGCGTGATTCATGAATTCAAATAGATATCATAACAGATACCATAATGATATCCAGATGCATAACACCCAATGATATAAATTACCCACAGATGTATTTAGCTAGTTCGATCTGAATTGAATTGCTGTGGTTGCCAAAAGAGGATGGTCTTATAGAGAAATAGTGGATGCTAACCGAGGTTTCGACCTTATTTGATCTCGTCAGAGCAACACAACACCCACCTGGATGAGAACAGATACGGAACCTGACTATATTGAATACTGTTTTACTGTAAGTTTTACAGAATATGCAAATAATCTAGCGTCACTCAGCAGCCAACAAGCCAATATTGAAATTTGATTCTTTTCTTTTTGGAAATATGTATAATAGTTCATCAGTGAATCCATTCCAACTGAAATAAATTTGAGGAATTTGCTGAAATATCTGAAAACCGGCGAGACACCCATGAGAAATGCACAAAAAGTGTTCAGTTGCTGGATCCATGGATTGATTGTGATTCGAAATTCCCGACTAGCCTCAGAGTTTTCAATAACTGAAGTCAACATTTTCGCGTTTGTAAAAGGATCCCTTCTCTTTGCGAATGAATCGCTGCAGCATCATCTGAATTCGCAAAGCGCCATGGTCCTGATATATAAAGCTGCTTTCATCCTGTCAGGACTTTTACAAATATTCCAGTTCATGGCCCCGTCCCCGCAGGGTGCCATGGTGGGATCCTCATGTATTTTTCACTATACGGTCCGCTGTCCTTTTGGGGAAGTAAGGAATTCATGGGACGACAGAAAGCGCAGAGGGCGTGCATTGTAGCTGCGTGAATTATTCTCACTTCAGAGAAGGAGTTCGAACAAAGAGAATTTTGTTTTTTACGATATCATGAAGATAATAAAATATAGTTTTCTCTATAGAAAATAGAATAGATTGTGCCTATGCACAATCATATTCAATTGTAGATTTTTTCCGAATGAATTATATTCAGCAAAGTTAATTGAATACAGGCTTTCAATCTTCATAAAAAATTCTAGGCAAACACTTCTCAGATTCTTGTTATTTTCATCATACTTCGAAATCTATTAAACAAGAATGACATCCAGATCGTTACCTACAAGAGTTAATCATGACACTCTAATATGGTCTCATAACACGATAGTTATGTTCAAATTCTCCCGCTCCCTGCGACAGAGAACCAATCATACAATGCCCAACGGAGGCAATTTACAGAAATTAATATGAATGTCCCATGAGGGAGCCGCAGCGTTTCACAAGTCGTTCCATCATGCTGTCTAGTCGACATTTCGCCATACCCTCATCCGCAGTAGTTCTTTTAGCTCGCAATTCCATACGGACAGAGCTGAAACTTTTCCTTTCTAACGACAACATAATGTCCAGCGGACGTAATGAAAATGGGGATGAAATTCAGATTGGGACCTGCATTATGCAGTACTCTTTGAAAATTGCTAATTGAAGATGTGAAATGTGACGAGCTTCCTGATGGTTTTTCCTCTGCATCAGCTGTATCTCTGAATTTTGCATACTGGATTAAAATTCAAGGGATGGAAAGTATTTTGAATAAAAAGTAGCTTTCATGGTTACATTATTTTTTATCAATTTCAGGCTCATCGTTTAAGATGATCTTCGGGTAAGTACGTGCCTGGGTTTCATGTTTCAATGTACATAAATAAAGAGCATCATAGGGGCCCTCCTAAGAAAGCACCCTGGTGTTCATCATACTGTGACCAGCCCTGCTCTGTTCCTTCTAAAAAGTGCGAGATGCCGCAAGAAAGTTGGCAACGCCAATATAAGCCCAGTTAAGGAGCAGGACAGTAGAGTTTATAGTGCAAGCGGCAAGTGGAAATAAATAAAGTAGTGACATAGTTAGTAATTAGTGTTAAGTGTCCCTTAAAATGAACCCTTAACTTAAATTACGTTGCACCAAAGTAAAGTGACATTTGAATGGCTAAAGCTAGCCTTAAATTTAAGCGCTCCTGTAATGACCTCTTAGGTATTTAAGGGCGGGATTCTAACCTAAAATAATTTGTTGAACTCATAAATTGGCTGTAGAATTGCTGTGGTTTTTCTAATAACGTCAAGTACCTTCTATTTGAGAATCCATCTCATTATCAATAATAATGCTAATTCAGCAACAAAAGTTGTCATTCTTTGATAATAATATAATAGTTTACTTGACACTGACTAACAGGACAATAAAGTTAGGTTAATGAAATGACGACGATCATCGGCAACCGGCCAACCAATGAAAAGGCTTTATTAGTCTAGAATGAAGTTGCACCAAAATAAAAAACTGAAATATCACTAGATATGAAAACTTCTGGGGCCCTTACTTAAAATTCTGTTAAGCCGCAGTCATGCAACTGACAATAAAATTAAGCGTCCATTAACTTTAAACTACGCTTAGTTAAGTACTCATTTTAAGGGGGATAGGTGCAAACGGGCATTAGTGTAATAAATAGTCGGTAGTTTTAATCAAGTGAAGAAAACGTTACAATATATTCCTTTTTCCGAAAACTCCTTGTGATGGTCATTATGAGCTCTTGATCTCCTCCAAATACTTGTCGTTTTTCGAAAACGAATCGCATCGGAGGACCTAGAAATCTCGATCAATTGAGGAAAAAAGAGAAATATACCCCGTACGTGACGTCATAAGGATAATTACGTTATTTTGGGTCTCCCTCGCCTGGTCCTGATTCGAAGATTGCCTCTTTCTCTCCGAAAGTTTGGGGCGATTTTCCGGCAGTTGCTGCTCCGCTACGTGATGCAAACCTTTCGAAGGAACCTCCAACTCTATCCTGACCCTAGCTCTCGGCTGGCCGCCTTTATCTGGTGCTTCAGGATCTGTGTCCATTCGTTGGAACAGTTTCGCTACCAGCTGCCCGTTCTGTTTGACTGTAACAAGAGAATTTTTGAATTAGTAGAAATACATTTAGTTCATTATATATTATTTCGTCTCGCAGGCCAAAAGCTTTAACATAAAACACCCCTTGTCCAGTGGAAAGCCGCTCTTTCATTGATCAAAGATTCGGGTTGCACTATTACACTGGTGACAGCGGTGGGATTTTATTTCTGGGGTAGAATACTAAATTCTTTTATTTGAGAAGTTTGATTTTTATATTCTCGAGAATTTTATTGTTGAATCTATAGACTTTATAAGGCAAATAATCTCTTATCTTTACAATATAATGCAGAGAGGAAACATTTTCATAACTTGAAAAGGCCCAAACCAAATGAAGAGCTCCTACGTACAACCTTGAAAAGAAAAGTCTTCCAATATACCTGCTCATTCAGAAGAGATATTCACTACGGCATGCGATATTCCTTTGATCAGTCTCGAATTGCAAATTGGGATCGTTCATTCCCCCAACATATAAAGGCGCTCAACGGTTATTAGGCCATCCCGTTTGAGAAGATCCGAATGCTGAGGAATTGGAAAATTCGATATTATGTTTAACTTGCATGTTATTGAAATTGGATGCTCGGGCCGTATCGTAAGTATGAGTTTTATTCACTGCTTCTGGGATGTTTCCCAATGGGCATACAATTTTTTATGTTCTACATTACAGGTATGGCATATACATAATGGATATTATTCTGTTCGCTGAACGTATTTCATCGACAAATACATTACAAGGTAAAGTGGAGAATTTCTGGCATGGGAAAAATAAACAAAAGCCTCTTTCACCACTGTGACACTGAAATAAAGTTTTTATAGTTATTTAGCATTATAGGTATCTACCTATAAAATCATACACAGCGGCGGTTCAAGAAGTTTAAGTTGTTTGTTGATATAAAATAGATTTATCTTTATAATTGTTGTATATATAAACTATATGTTTGCTTCTTTGAAACTAATTCTTATTTGCAGAGGAAAATGAAATCATTTTTGGAATAAGGAATGAAAAGACTATCAGTTCATTTGCAAAAGCAATGAATATTTCTCAATTTTCTTGTACGAAGGAGAATTGGAACTTTCTGCAAAAACTGTTTCTTTCCACTGTTGTAGAAGTCCTCAAACTCTTGAATTCCTAACAGATTCTTCGAGCGAAGCGCTCATCGAGTTAATAAAACTCCATTATGTCATTTTCGAACAGTTCCACCATAAATTCACTGTATTTCGAGGTCTTTCAACAGCTATATAATTGAAAAAGGGACGTTTTTCGTTTCGTAGTTACAGAAATGAGTTCTTTTCTTCCCGCTGAGCATGAGAATTTATTATACTTTTGACCGCTTTTCTCAACTTATTTCTTCTGTACTGTATAAAGTTCGGTTAGAAGGGAATAATTTAGAGTACAATTACAATTTGATGATGAAGGTCTGAGTGCATAGCGAAATAAGTTTTGCACTGAAACTATGTGTTGTTTTCGTACCATTTGGACAGGGAGGATAGGCGGTTGACTAGGACGCCAAGGTTTTAGTCAACAAAAAATTTCAGGTCAAAGTACGTACCGAATACTTCGAAAAATACAATTCAGTCAGAACAAGAAGCGCTTTTTCCTGGATTAGCGTTGTCTCTGATTGATAATCGCCAATTCAATTAATCTCGGTATCCGTGCATCGACTAGGAAACCCACGCATCCTAAACAAGGCGCGAAATGAAAAGATCACTCTCAGAATGAAGCTCTCACAGCACACCATTCAATTACTCCCGTATTTCCTCAACAAAACACTCCTCTATAGGTGGGCCGATGAGATTTTTCATCCGCAAACACGGGCCCACAAACTCCATCTTGATAGGTATCATCTATTTGGGTGGATCAATCACGGACGCCATACAGTAGCGTCGGGATTTCCTGTTCATTTCACCCGAATGGAACGTCCGTGGAACGACATGGGAAAAACAGGAGCCGAGGGGTTTTCTCAGATTTGTTACAGGGACTGGGTTCGGATTTCTTTGTATACAAATCTTCTGGGTAATTTATTATGAACTGAGATGTCTGATTTGGAACATTTCATATTCTCTTTGTTGTATAGAATTCGTTGACCGGTGTTGTTTAAAAACTTAGCTAAGAATATATTTGATGTTTTCACTTAATTCCTCTTCACACAATTATTGAACCAAAACAAGGTATATTGCAAAATATCAGGCAGAGGGGATGGTAGTGATAACCACGATAGACTCGTTTTTGATAGTTGCGTCTTTTCTCTTCAAGTAGAGACTTGAAGTTTCCTCGACGTATGTTATGGCCTAAATGGTTATAAGTTTATTCTCTACTTGTAGGAAACAGTTTATAGCATGAGCGAGTTTAGGACTGAACTTGACAAAAAACAATCTTTTTAGATAGCAAAAGTTTATTATGGCATACTTGGTATCCTTGGCCAAATAGTTATGAATCACTATGTGTAATGGTATTTTAAAAGACTCACTCGACACATTGGTGTCAATTCCTTGAATTTATCACTAAACCCCAATTTATACAAGCAGTTCAAAACATTTTTTGATTTTGAATTAACTTAGTGGAATTATGAGTGATACGGTTTATAAAGACTAATTTGCTTTCAACCGGAAATAGTCGAATACTGTCAAGACCAGCCGAAAAGAAAGTTCTATAGACGATGATATTCGTAGCAGTTCTAATTCTTTTGATACGCTATTATTATTATGACTTTAGCCTTGCGGCTTTCACACTCCTCTCCAGAGGAAAATTCACTTATCCCAGATATCTCAGATATCAAAAGGATTAAGCTCTGTTGGAGCCCTTTCCAGGTTTTCGGGCTCGTGGTGGTGGTCGGGTTCGGGTCGCTCCTCGGCTCCCTGCTGTAGGTTGGATTCCTGCTCCACCCGCACTTCCTGTCGGAGCAGACGGTGTTCCTCTGCATTCCCCATGTACTTGCGTACAGTTCTCGCCGTTCCGAGCAGTACCGCCTTCTGCATGACTTTATAAATATTTTCGTCCAACTGAAGTTTTCTCAAGTTCTCTAGTAGTTTCTTCGGTATCAGGCCTGTAGATGAAATGACAATAGGGATGGTCTTTATATCTTTCAGCTTCCACTGTCTTCTGGTTTGTTCCTCGAGATCTCTGTATTTTGAAATTTTTTCAGTGTGTCTATCTAGAAGATTGTTATTATTTGGAATTGCCACGTCGATGAATAGTGCTGTGTCCTCATCCTTATTGAGCAATATGAGGTCTGGTCTATTGTGGGTTATTTTCCGGTCTGTGAGAACAGTGCGATCCCAGTAGAGCTTGTGATGTTCGTTTTCCAGCACAGCATCTGGATGGTAATTGTAATAAGGAACCCTTTTCGAAGTTAGAAGTTGGTGTTTTAGTGCCAATTCTTGGTGAAGAATCTTGGCAACAGCATCATGTCTATTATTATGACTTTAGCCTTGCGGCTTTCACACTCCTCTCCAGAGGAAAATTCACTTATCCCAGATATCTCAGATATCAAAAGGATTAAGCTCTGTTGGAGCCCTTTCCAGGTTTTCGGGCTCGTGGTGGTGGTCGGGTCCGGGTCGCTCCTCGCCTCCCTGCTGTAGGTTGGATTCCTGCTCCACCCGCACTTCCTGTCGGAGCAGACGGTGTTCCTCTGCATTCCCCATGTACTCGCGTACAGTCCTCGCCGTTCCGAGCAGCACCGCCTTCTGCACGACTCTATAGATATTTTCGTCCAACTGAAGTTTCCTCAAGTTCTCCAGTAGTTTCTTCGGTATCATATTATTATTATTATTATTATTATTATTATTATCTGAACCGGGATCGTTGGGTAGATCTTTTGTACTCTACCCTACTTATTCATAAGAACCCAAGGAGGTCGTCAATAGTATTGATAAAACCGACAACATCCTTAGGAGCCTTGGCTGTTATCTCATGATTATCCAAGAACGGTTTCCCCAAATGAATGGTTCTTAGGCCAGCCAGCTCTAGACACTCGCATACCATGTGTTCAGCTGTTTTTGCTTCTGATCCACAGTGCCTACAGATCTCATCATCTGACTCTCCCATATTTGTACCGACAGTGCCCTCTGTCAGCAG
Organism: Coccinella septempunctata; assembly: GCF_907165205.1. Lineage (NCBI taxonomy): Eukaryota > Metazoa > Arthropoda > Insecta > Coleoptera > Coccinellidae > Coccinella > Coccinella septempunctata. Next base: position 25,159,222 of record NC_058196.1, read on the forward strand.
TCCCACATCACCCGAAGCTCAGCTCGTGACAGTTTCAACACTATTCTGGTGTGGATCGGTGAAATCATCACGAATTTTTTTGACTGAGTAAGTCTAGTGTTTCTCTAGAGGGTTTTTCTGTTGTTCAACTCCCATTGTTGGACCGCTGCCTCATATCCCTCCAAGCCCCAAGAAAGGCTCAGGTCCAGCAGTTGTTAACCTTGATGCTCTGTTTGCAAGTTCATCGGTTTTCTCATTTCCTTCAACACCACAACGCCCTGGTACCCATAGTAGAGCCACCTTATTGCCTCTGGCCAGTTGCTTTATGGTATTACGGCACTCCCATGCCAGCAGAGATCTCTGGCAGTGTTATTCCAGGGACCTCAGCGTGGCCTGGCTGTGCGTGGTGATATAGATATGCGCCCTTTTGAGGTTCCTTCTAAGACACCCTTGAGCGCATACGTAAGCAGCCAGTGTCTCGGTCTGTAAAATAGAGGTTTCACTTCCAAGGGCTTTGGAGATCCTCAGTTTAGGTCCATATACGCCAAAGCCGTTGCCCTTTTCTGATTTTGATCCATCACTAAACCACGTGGATGACTTTTTGTCCAAACGATTTAAGAAACTTATTACCAACCCAGTTGGTACCGCTAAGGAATATTCTTATTGATTCCAGCAGGCTACATTTCCTGTTGATACGCTAGGTCATGATATTCTTCCTGCCATTATGTGGTACACCGATTTATCATATTTTCCAGGAGGACACAACAGATATAGTGCTAAAAATTTGTGACCTATGGAAGGTGTACCCCAGGGATCGTGTTTGGGACCACTGCTGTTTCCACTTTATTAATCATTATTCACAAAGAAGGCACTATTGGATGTATCTTCATTTTTATGCTGTTGAAACACAATGATATTTTCACAGTTTCATCAGTTAGACTATTCTTTATATATATATTTATATATATTTACAAATTGTCAATACGGGCTGAAGGACTTCGGTCGATGGCCATTTGTGAAAATAAAGCACAGTATTGTTGTTGTTGTTGACTATTCGTTTTCTACCTCACATAACATCTATCGCAATCAACAAATTTACAGTGAATGATAAGTGGTGGTATAAACAACAAGTTTTCGTGAACCCTCCAACGTAAACGAGACACTTCCGCTATTAATTTCCTGGATACAACCCCTATTTCAGTGTTATTAATCTTCGTCTGGTTTCTCACTTTCTTGCAACGCCCCTCCTTCCTCCATTTTTGGGGATCAATGAACGCCGTTCCTTAATGATTCGAGTATGGTTTGAAATGAAGGCCAGGCGGAGGCAATGAAAATTGTTTATTTTAAATCTCAGTTTCCATATGGGTGTTTCCGGCAAATTAAACTTCTGAGGGTGGAGAAATTAGCTTGACTCATTCACCCAATCAATTAACTCACATTTAAATATCAAATACTCAGTGGCTCTCTGGTCTCTTGTAGTCTTTTTTAAGGAAAATAACGATAAAAAGGATTTTATCCGAATTTCTTGCATATACCGAATTCATTTACGAATGATTATTGCAAATTTGCTTCATGTAATATGGCATTCCTTGTCATAGTTTTTACTTCGTTAACATCCTATTCATTTATCATATTCATCAGATTTGGTGCAGTTCATTTCTCGAGATAACCATCGACTAACTCAATAAAATCTAAAAGCCTCTTCGGGTTTACATCCGAAACAACCCTTCCCCACTAGTTTACAGTTTCTCAACAGCATACATAGCGACAATTTCACGATAGGGATTCGCCACAATCTCATATTGAATATTCAACGGTTATGTTTTCTCTGAAGTCCGCCTTTGAGCACTTCCAACGGTTAAGAGCTATTTTCCATGAGCCTCTCACCGACCTCTTACCAACATTACAGTGGCCATAACACTAAATGGCTTTTGACACCCCTCAACAGGAACCATTTATTCAATTCAGGGAGCAGTTATCAAAACTGACAAACGCCGAATGTCACCGACGTACGTGGTTTTCTCGATGGCTTTGAACCGGTTGCCATCAACATCAAATTAAATCAGAAGTGTTCAACATGACCCTAGAGAGAGCTCTAGAAAGTTCGCGTTTCAGTAGAGTATGGATTTCGGAGTGATGAGGTTTTGTGTTCGGATGTAAAGATCACCTTGTACAAGTGCATTGTAACCATACTGAACTTTTCGATTCAATTAGTGCGTCAGCGACAAATACACTGTTTTTAAAAGATGGTCCTATCACAATAAAAAATTTCTAGACTAATTACAAATCTTGAGAGTAAAACCCAAACAGGGACATATGAAAATATGAATCCTTCCTCCTATTTGTTCTTTCACAAGAAAGAACGATTGAGGATTCGTCTCTCTCACATCTAGACAGCCATGACGAAATCCTCACAGCATCTTTGATAGATATCACCTAGAAGAATTTCCAACATTGAAGCCGGTATCTTCCTCCAACACGTACACAACGTTTTCCCTGAAAATCTGTGTTATCTGTTCGGTCTCATCTCGGTAGTAAAACAGAGATTTATTTAGCGTCTGTGAAGAATGTGGGCGATGGAAATATTCCTTGAGCGTATACATCATCCACTCGAAAATCGCATGCTGCTGACAAGGTACAGATTGGAGAAAAATCGGTACCATTTATCACATTTCGAATTCAGATTATGGCAGTGAATATACGAGGATTTATTGAAAAATTCTTAGCCTACTATAGAACAAAACAAACTTTCAATGTCAAAATATTACATTACTCAACATATTGTCCTCTTAAATCAATTCATTTATTAGAGCGAACCTGCAACGTATCTAGACCTTTCAAAAAAAATATTTCTTCTTGCTCTGCAAACCAAACCATCACAGCTTTTATTACCTCCTCGTTGGTAGAAAATTTACGACCTTTTAAACTTTTTTTCAGTTGAGGAGAGAGATGATGATCGGATGGAGCCAAATTAGGTGAATAAGGGGGGTGTTTTAGTGATTCAAACCCCAAATCACGAATTTTTTGCATGGAAACATGAGATCTGTGTGTTGTCCTGCAAAAACAAAACACCTTAGGATAGCTTTCCGCGTCTTTTCCAAAAAATCAATAATGATAACTCCATGGCAATCCCAAAAAAACTGGAGCAAGAACTTTTCCAGCAGATATTTGGACACGAAACTTCTTAGGTCTTGGAGAACCAGAGTGCCGCCATTCCATCGATTGTTGCTTTGTTTCTGGATCGTAGAAATGTACCTAAGTCTCATCCATAGTAACAATTCGGTTTAAGAAGTCTACATCGTTTTCAAATCGAGCACAATCCATTTCGCAGCAATTTTTCTCATGTCCAAATTGACATGAACTATATGAAAAACGCGTTCGTATGACATAGTCAGTGCTTCAGATATCCGTTTTAGCCCAATTCGACGGTCTGATAAAATCATGTCATGAACTACATCGATATTTTCGGGGACTGACACAGAAAATGGCATTCCTGATCGGTCATCATCTTCAATTGAAAATTTACCTCTTTTGAAGCTTGCAGTCCAATTTTTCACTGTCGCATACGAAGGACATTGATCACCAATCTGCTTACCTCTTAACTTTTTGAAAGGTTACTTGATAATGGCTAAATACTCCAATTTTTCAATTTACATAATTTCGGTGGACATCTTCTTTCTTTCAATTTATTGAATAACTCTGGTTCACCTTTTTGACCTCAAACTTGACACTGACACTTCTAATGAGTTATTGTTCGTTGTTATGGTAACGCAATATTATTTCTATGCATGGAACTGGTCTGGGCTAGCTATGTAGATCCTCGTTATGTGCAAAACAGAGAGATCTCAACATCGATGTTTTTTGAAATTCGAATTATTTTCCACATGATCTTCTCAAAGGAGGCAAATCTGAATTTATCTCAATGAATGGTAAAGTAGCTCTACATGTTAAGGAAATTTTTTAATTTTATTTAACTCATTCTTTGTGAACATGGTATGAAATTTTCACCTCACCTTCTTCAGTATCCATAGAATGGGCTTCCTTCTTCCCATTCAGGTCCCTGTACAGGTCAGTCTGCGTTCTCATCATCGATAAAGTTCCGCCTGCAACGAAAAGAAAAAACTCAGTATGTTATCTTGACCGAACAGCCTGTAATCAATCGGAAGGGATTAATTGGTCCACAACCCACGCCTCAAACACAAATTAATTTATATATTCATTATTCAGATGCTTTTGAGCAATTAATAGTATTTGTAAACAAACAACGTGAGTTATAATAACTCACTACTATAACTCACTATAATAAATCAGAAAGCAAGCCGGTTGGCCGAAAGGGAACAGTCCATTATTGATATTGAGGGGAGGAATGTCACTTGAATAATTTTGACGTTTTCAAATTAAGTTGATAACTAATTATTGTGAATATTTTGCTCGAAAGAATTAATTCAGATAAGGAAGATGAAGTATTATGTACACCTCCAGAAGTAAGACGAGCTGCTAATATTACCATACAGAATTTATCGCCCGAAAATTTAAACTAAAATTTTTATAGTACTGTTGTAGGTCACTATTGAGACTTGTCAATAAAGTTCTTTCTCTGTACTTGTATCTTAGTATTTATTGTTAAAGTCGTAGATAAAGTATAGTATTCAACTTGCGGTAATGGTCATAACTCACTTGATGAATTACAGCACTCGCCTACGGCTCGCGCTGCAAACTTCATCTGCGTGAGTTATGACCTACATTACCGCTCGTTAAATAATATACTATTTCTCACCGCTTCGAGCGAAATCGAATATGATCCATTTTCTTCGTTCGCCACGTGGCGAAAACAACGCATTCAATTTACAATTTGGCTAATTGGTTCGTTATTCGTTTTATGCTGATTTGCAGCATGACAAAAAAAAATCGATTGATCAAACATGTGGACGGTGGTCGAATTGATTGTGATGAGAGCCAAGAGGGTCAACAGTCAATGTAGATAAGTGTTTTACTTCTCGTACCTCCATTTGCTTATCTATCTCATTACAGTTGCTGATTATTAATTTTTTCTGTCTAATTTCTTGGTGAAAACCTCCTAATCACACTCGAAAATAATCAAATGGGGAAGAACTGTGGATCAAATAAAATGGATTTTCCGAAATTAAGTTTTTTACTTCATTAAGAAAGATGGAAATGTAGGTATTCATTGATTTTTATTTTCAGTGCTCCGAAGTGGATAAAATTTTCAGGGCATAAAGCCAATGACATGAGCAAACCCTGAATACGCCATGTGCAGCGCAAGTCAATTGAGGACTGTTCATACCATAGACATATCAAATGATGTATGCATTGTCCATGAAAATAAAGTATATTATTATTATTATTAAATAATATGGGTAATAAGTCTATGGTTCATACACGTGAATTGTTGTATGCAGGAGGTATCCCTCCTATGTTTAATTTAATTTTTAATTTTTCAATAAATTGGAAAACTTATATCACAAAACAAAACCATACTTGTGTTTTGTCGCTAAGGATGTTTGTTTTCTAGTCTCAACAAAGTCGATATTGAAATTCAAAACAAGGAACAGAATTCAAATTTAGCGCCCTTATTATAAAAGAGAAAACTGTTATCAAACAGTTTTTCTGTATTGACACTACGTTTTCAGCGCCATCTGATTGTCAAATGTGGCAAACACAGGTCAACATGTTGTATACAACCTTTGTTCGAAATTTCCTACAATTAACACAGAACAAGTTCATTCCTCACTTGTGTTGTTTTATTTTTGACCATTCCGAAACCTCCAGACTAATTTTCACCCTCTCGGTGCGTTGGTGTGAATCAAGAAAAAATTGCCTTCGAAATGAAAATTACCTACATCCCAAATAATACATTTTCACTGAGGAAACTTGTACCTATAAGGACACACGTGGATGAATTCTTTTATTATACATTCGAGCCATTCTTTGTGAACGAATAAAAGAAAATTCGCCCCATGAGTTAATTTATAAGCATTGGCCTCAACTCCACATAATAGAATGACTCAAGGAACTGATCGCACAACAATACACCCATTTTCACGGCTGTCAATGGTTTATTGCGGAAATAAAATATTGGTCTTACCTAAAGAATGCTTCAAATTCTGCAGTTCTCGCACACTTTCCTCGTCCTGAAAAATATTTTCTGATCAATATTTGAGAAATTCTGGCTCAGTGTTGCGGACGTACTCTAGTTCCAGCCTTTGCCGATGGAAATACCGCTTCGATTTCCGCCACCAGTGAAGATGTGGAAATGAGTAGGATTATAAGTTACGGAGTTATTAGACCCTATGTCGAGGCGAACAGATAACCGAGAGCATCACTGCTTCTTCGGAGAAGTAAGCGTGGTTTTGAGGGGTGAAACCCTTAAAAACACCCCAAAACATACAAATAACTTTGTTTTTTGCTTTGAGTATCGAGACTGTTTACATCTTGATATTTAATTGCAATTTTTACACCCAGTATCTCAGAAAAGGTGCATATTTGATTTCATGTTTCTTCACGAAATAGTAATGCATATTTTGACACAAAAAACCACCTCCTACATTTTTGTCGTATCTTCAGTGATCACCCTGTATACTAAGTGATATAGAAATGGGAAAATCCTGTGATAGTTCAAATAATAAAATGATTTTCGATATTGATATTTCTTTCAAAGATGATAATATGATAATAACTTTATTTCCAATCTTAGTGACTTATACTCAAGTACCTACTTAAGTATGTCAAGCAGAGAAAGTGAAAAGATCATACGTACCACGACTTGAAGTGCTATGTTTGAATTTGTTTCAATCTCAATAATATTTCCACTACCTCATAGTTTCAGATGTAAATTATACCAAATCAAACTAAGCATCTAAGCATTCCAAGCAATAAACATTGAGTACTACTATTTTCACATTTCTTTTTGATCGTTTTTCAATTTTTGTTTTAATTCGATTCTTTGGTTTATTTTCAACGTTTTTTCTCAACCCCAGAGACCTATATTCTCATTGTATTCATCGCAATCATCAGATAAAGAAAATGTTTAATAAAATGTCCCCAAAAATTGTTCTAACTACTGAAATTATAGCGGTGTCTGCTTATTATATTAATCCCAATCCTCAGATACATAATGTATAATGCTATCTATCTAAGAACGCTTATGATGGTACCAAAATTTTTTTATTGTGCTTTATTCAATGTAGATACTTGTTGTTGATTTAAATTTTGGTTTATTTATGTATATATTTTCTTGAAAATTCAACACTTTTACCCCAGAAACAGAAAACTTATAAGATCAAGGACCAAGTATGTTGGACCGAATCCTAGGTTTCTTTTTCTGTTTTTCTAGTGATGCGGGTGGAATATCAACCAAATGAAGAAAAACTTCAATGTTGCTCAGTGTTGTTTCGTCAGTTATTCAAAAGTTCACGAATAGTAGAAAAAGAAGACGGGGAAAAACGATTCATCCTATTGTGATAGGTAATAAAGACAAATGACGATCAGGGATAACCAACAGGAGCAATCCAAATCGAAAAGTCGTTACAGAGGACTCATATGATGAGGAACGCCTGAATGAAATTCTCATTTCAATTTAATTTCAACCCGAAGCTGATTCTGTGGAGATACATTTCACGTAGACATTTTTAGAAAAACAATCAGAATGATAATAGTCAATCAAGTTGTTCTCTATGTTTTCATGTGGATCCCGTTGATTGAAAAATAATGGACAACTTCCATTCACAAGAATCGAATATGAATTGTTGTATTACCTATATACACAGACATCTCTACTACCACTTTTAGAATTGACTATTGGAACAATCTAGGCCATTCCATTTCTGCTTTATGTAGCATAATCATTATTCCTCAATGATCATACATGAACTTTACGTTGTTGCTAGAATTTTACCCCTAAAACTTTGGTGATCATTCGATTATTTAACAAACTTTTTGGTTTGCATATGTCAGATGAGCACTGCTTGAACTGGTTTTTTTTATTCCTTCCAACATTCCAACGATTCTTTAGGACACATACATATGGAATTATCTATTGAATCACTCTCTCTGCTTAAATTGGTTACTTCAGAAAGAGATTTTATCTTCCCGATTCGAAATTTCAACCTTTTTAATTCTGAGACCTACTCGTATAGTATGAAACAAATCTTTCTCTATGAAATGCCAACCAAAACACCCTATTTTCATTTCAAAATGTTTTGACGAATCTTCCATTCTATAAACAACGCAAGCACTTCATTTCATTCGGAAAAATTCCTTTCCTGTGAGGGTGATCTTCGATAGGTGAAAAACATGAACTTTTATTACAAGGTGAATACATCATTCCTAACATCAGCAAAAAACACATTTTTTGCAAGAATTCAGACGCAGCGAAGGCTGGAACCTCAAAACCGTACTTCGGCGAAAATGATTGATCGAACTCACCTTCATTTCGGTATTCTTTTTGTCAGTGTCTGGAACAGAAGAAGAAGAAATTAGATTAGGTCAGAAAAACCACTCGAACTTATAGGTTTGGGGAGGATGGAACGAAGTTATTTGTGAACTATATGAAGGATGATGCTGCGCGGAAATGATTTGTTGTTCGAGGGATATCAGAAAAGTTTTTCGAACCGATTCGAACTTCCTGTATTCCTGTCGTTTTCCTTCTTTCTTAGTGAATCTGTACGTCGCGAAGAATGATGAGGTCTTAGCTATAAAACTAGTATAACGTTTTCTCACAATTAAACTCTTCCACACTTCTCCTTATCGTACTCCACAATATTCCAAAACCTGACTACACACGATAACTACTACACGATGTAATCTTAATATACCGTACGTCTCCTCATTCAAAATTTTATCAGTTGGACTGATGGTATCAGATTTTCAAACTGTCATCTGCAAATGCCTTCTTTTAATAAGGCAAATGTCAATTTAAAATGTCACTCTGAAGATCAAACAAAGGCCTACTTGATTATTTCAAATAGAACACCCTATATTTTAGTTCGTATTCAGATGTGCTTTGTGAATCTACGTTCATTTTGTGTACTTTCCTATAGTTATCTTGAGTATTAAGTTCTCCAGTTGTTTTCTTCCACTTCTAATTGTTCAGGCTTGAAAACATTATGTGCCTGATTTCTCACCACCTTTCTTCGAACAAAAACTAGTGTTCCAAACTGTTGAGAGCTATTTTCTACCGAATAAATTCGAACAAATCTCTTCCACTCTGGCATTTCATTTGGGGTCCTTTCTATTCGTAGCTCAGACCGCGTTTTTCGTATTTAGTCCGAAGGCATTGAAACAACTTCGTAACCCCCAACATTATAAACTTTGAGATCTGAAAAAACTGCTTTGTTCTCTGGCTGACCGTAGGCCAATAAAACTTCGGGATTGTAATGAATAGCAGCAGTATTTATGATCAGGAATTCTCAAAGCAAGTCCTTTTTATCATGCAGTTGTAGAAAGCGACTGCCTACTAGTTTTTGCATATCAGCCTCAGAATAGTTTGGCTGGAAAATGTACCCACCTACTGAGTTTTAAATAAAATTCAATCTATATACGTTTCTGAATAACACTAAAAAAGGGGTGATCCTGTGGTGAAAATTATGGTGGGTATTTGGTAGATCAACAAAAAAATGTTTTTCATATTTATTTTCCCTGTATATTGAGGTACAGACGAGAAACTTGGTGAATATCATTTTTCAATGAAATCATGTTGGAATTTTTTCAACCCTGAAGTATGTTGAGAAGAGATTAGAAAAATAGAGAAGACATCGATAAGTACAAAAAAACCTAAGGTGTGTTGGGAGTTGGGAACCTAGTCCGGTCCTTCTAGATTCTAGAGGACCCAGTTAGAAGAATTCCGACCTTCCATGGCCCACGAAAGATCGCTTTCATTCCACGGATGACAATAAAAGAAAATCAATTCAGTGAATGGGGATCGGAAAAGAAATACCAATGGATGGTTCTCGCTTTGCCCTGACCCTATTTCAAATTGAAAGAGAATGTTCCGTTGGTAACCGAAGTTTTGGTGATGATGAGCACATTGGGATTCTAACTTTTCCTTCACGAGGAGATAATGGAGTTAATAGATTTAATGGTTAATAGAGGGATGAGGATTTTGAATGGGAACTCAGCACTGGCATCGGAGTTAATTGTTTTGAATCTTCTTCAGAATAGTCTTAAATCGTTTCAACTGATGCTAATAATTATTCGATTATCCCACTAATTGATTAAAACTTTTTGTTCGTCAGCAAGAAATCGGTGAATGGACTCAAATTGAAGATGAGTTGATTTCTGAAGGTGGGTACAACTCAATTTCATTTCATCCTGTTTTTGGGGAGTTTTCTCATAGTCCTGCATAATGAACAAAATTGGTGCCGTGACTAGGACTTGCTGAAATGGGCTTCATTACCTCTAAATTTAAGAAGCCTTCTGAATTCGCAATTTTCAGTTCTTAGCTCCAAAATCAGGACTATAAATCATTCTTTAGATGAAACTTGTAAACATGTAAAAGCATATATCACTCAATAATATATAAAGTTCGATAAAAATCTCCCCAAACTTACAAAAATCTCAATTATCCCTTGATTTTATGAATTGTTTCCTAATCGTCCTTTAGATACAATCCCATCTTTTTTGTTGTACGACAGGAGTGATGATACTCTGAAGCACAGAGACACTCAGACAGTCCCAAAGGATGAAATCACCAGAGAAAACTCTCTAATCCTTTAATTCAACGAAACCAGAGCTGTATTTTTCTTGTTTATCGAAAAATGCAGTTTTCCAAGAGTTTCTTTTACAACCTGACGCAACTGACAACTGTGGCGACGTGACTAGGACTTCACAAATTGGATTTCTCGATGTAAAAATGGCGAAATATTAATTTTTGAATACTGGAATACATTCTGCTGCTCGAAGAAATGCAGAAAAACAACTTGTATCATAGTAAGATCTTGGCATCAGATGAATTTATACATGAATCGTCTACGTCAATCCATAAATTGTTCGCGGTCAACAATCAGTAGCAATAATCGCGAGTTTTTACCGGTTTACACCATGGCAACACTGATAATTCTACAATTATTCTCCGAGGCATCGAAACACCAACAAATCAACCCCGCAACTGCAGAATTTCCGGCGAAAACACCTAAATCCATTGCTATTCAACGATAGCGGCGCTGTTTCTCCCTTGTACTGTCAGATGAGCGGTCAAACAATTTGTTACACACAATAGAGGATGGATAAAGAATGACTATGACCCGGGAAACTAATGACAAACATCTAATAATAAATTATCGGATAATTTCTCTCCTGGGTGATAACCCCGTTTTATGGAAGAGAATCAGTGGAAATAATGATTGTGGATCTGCAGAATGTTTAATATCATTTATCTTTATCAAAATTTACGGTAGGGCTATGGCACGTTGAACTTGGTCGTTGCGATAATTGATTTTAGAAAATATGGAGGGATTATTTATGAGGCAAGCTCGAAAGTTATCGTTGTTTCCAGGTGCTTCTTACACTGTAGTGTTTCGATGAAGAAATTTATATTTTACAACCGCTTTAATTATTCTTCTTCTTAAAAGTCAATTTAAACCTCTTCTTGACCAATGCATAAGGAAAAGAGCTTTTTTCGATTACAATTTATCGTGTTTAATTCCTCTCAAGAAAAAAAACGTCCTTGCAGAATAAACAATATTGGCGACGTGACTAGGATTCTAGACATCTCTCACCTGGGCTTCTCAGCCCAGTAGGAGTCACAATACCTGCCACTTGATTCTGTTGTTCAGAGAAATATAACTACACTGCGCAAAAAAATTAACGCACATTCTGAAAATCTCAATTTTAATGAAAGTTAACTCTATATTGACTTTATAACTTATTTTTTATGTTCTCTCGGGAAGGTTTTGAACGAAACAAGACACATTAAATGGAAGAAAAATTCAGGATTTCACCGAATCTCATGTGAAAGAAGAGAAATGAACAATTTTCAAAATACTGAAATGCGGATAAGTGATTTAATACTTGGTATTTCCACCCCTTGCGTTAATTACAGCTCGGCAACGACGGTTCATACTCAAAATGAGTGATCTTAAAATGTTCTGATCTAATCCTTCCCAGATTTCTCCGAGTTGGATTCCTAAGTCATTAAGAGTAGCCTTCTATCGAGGTTGTCCCAAACCTGCTCAATCGGATTGAGATCTGGACTTCTTGCTGGCAATTCCATTCGAGAGACTTCAACCTCTTCAAGGTACTCCTGAACTATGCGCGCACGATGGGGTCTGGCATTATCGTCCATAAAAATGAAATTTTCACCAATGTATGGGGCAAATGGCACTACATGCTCTTCAAGAATGTTCCTTATATACTTATCAGCATTCATAGCTCCATTATCAACGACCACTAGGTCTGTGCGAGCAGTCAAAGATATTCCACCCCATACCATAATCGATCCTCCCCCGAAACCAGTAGTATTCAGGAAATTGCACTAAGCATATCTTTCATGTGGACGTCTGTATACAAGGGAACGTCGATCACAATGGTAGATGCAGAATCTAGACTCATCTGTGTAGAGAACTCTTTCCCAATCGGCCTCTTCCCAATGGATATGCTCTCTCGCAAAATCCAAACGCGCCCTTCGATGGGCTGGGGTAAGAGCTGGGCCTCTTGCCGCGACACGAGGCCTTAAAGCATATTCTCTGAGGCGATTTCTTATTGTCTGAGTGCTAATTTGCACCTCATGTGTTTGCTCAAGCTGAATTTGAAGGAGGCGAGCGGTTGTAAACCGTTGTCCCAACGAAGAAACTCTCAAGTAACGTTCTTGAATGGCAGTTGTTACCCTTGGTCTACCCTGTCCTGGTCTTCTGACATTCATACCTGTCTCCCTGAATCGCTGCAACATTCTGGACACACTTGTATGGGAAACTCCAAACCTTTCTGCAATTCTTGTGTATGTCCACCCTTCTTCTCGCAAAACTACCGCTTGGGCACATTCCTCTTGGGTCAAATTGCGTGTTTCGCGTTGCATAGCGATCGAGTGTAGAAAATCAAACGAAAGAAAAACTATTGATCACTAGAATTGATCGAGAACAACTGATTTCAGAATGGAGCCAATACATTCAAAATCTGATAATATCATTATCATTTCTATTCCTGCTGGGAAAAAACATCTGTATTGAAGAAAACCGTATAGTGTATAACTATAAATATGTAATTTGAATTCCATAAAACTCAAGATCTCCAAAACTCATGAAAAAGATTTTTCTCGAAAATAAAAGCAATCTTATGTGATATATTTGACATTATGATATTTCTGACTTTTTCATGTCTCATACACCTTCGAAAAAATTAATTTAACTTCTTCCATAGCCGGCCTTATGGATCACGTACATCAGGACCGTGACCTTTGGAAGCGAGGAAAACCATAAAAAAAAACAAGAAAAAAGCCACGTAGACCCGTCCCGACTTCTTTACGCTTGTCGCTTCTCGTTGTTTCAGACAGTTTGGCAGGATATTGTAATATTTAAATTGGATGGTAGGTATATCACATATTCTACCGAAAAAAAACGAGCCTGACCTTCTGATGTGCGGTTCCTAAAATGTCAGTCTATTTCTTCTTCTTGCCTCGTACAACGCAACTCCGAGGATGACACTGAAATGTAAAGAATCTTTGTCGTACTTAGGGAGTGCTGTCTTTCGTCTCGTTTCAAAGGTATACCGAGTAGAAAGCAATATCCTTCTCGTTTGTTACGGGATGCAGGAACGTTCAAGAATTTCCACGTAGAACGGAGGGAGATAATTGGAAAGGAAGAATTATTGAAACTATAACTGGAGGAAATTGTTCCCTGGTGATCCTTCCAGTTTTATTTTTATTGTAGGCGATGGGTATGGGAATTATTTGTATAGGTTGGTGCACGTAAAAATGCCTAACCGAAATATTTGAAGAATTTGGAGATAAAAAAAAATATTTTAGTTTGTTTCCACACTACTACAATAAATTAACCCATTTACTCGTTGAATAAAACTCCACGGATTACTCAGTCAGAAAACCCCACTTCAAACATTGCGCATTAACAATTCATCCCTTTCCGGAAACCCCTCATGAAATAAGTATGAGTTAAATACATTATTTCTACTCCCACGCCTCTGAAGTAATTCAATACCTCAAACCCTCCATCCGAAGCAAGCAATTTGATATTCCATAATACTCTGACATTTGTGGGTGGTCATGAATAATAATAATTTAATCGAATTAGGTGGGCGTTGATTCGGTTGATTGAATAGAAGAAGAAATCGTCAAATAGGAATACATGGCATCATCATAAACAGTAATTTCCTGGAATATTACTAGATAATAGCCTAAACGGCTAAGAAATATAGTCCAAAGAAAATTAGAATAGCAAAGTTCTACTTATGTTAAGAATAAACCGCAGCAAGTTGTATATGCTTTCACTCCGAATATGTATATCTACACCATTTTCTTCATATCATCAGCGCGTGGATATGAAAACCTTGACTGACTCCACTCCATTCCTAATAGGAAAAGCAAACACTTTTGTAGTTAGCTGGATATCATTATAAAAGTCTTATGCGATAACATGTCATATCATTAAAAGTTTATGTTATGAGTTTTCCATTATGTGACTTCGTATAACACCCAACGCTATAAAAAGAAGCGTGGAGTCAATATCTTTCTGCATCATAGAATTTTCTCACATTCCCTTTAGGCACAGTAGGTTGCATGCGTGCTTATCCAAGAATATTTGGATATATTGGCAGTAATGTAGAAGATTCAGATTTACCAGTTTTCAACAGAAAAATGTCGCAATTTATCAGTCGTTACTGTATAAGTGGGAGCTCCCACCAAAGTAGCGTAGCAATGACATGGCACATACATGACAAAGGCGATTCATAATATTCAGATATCGCACATCTGAGTGAAGTTTCGGTTATTATTTTGCATCGCCTTTGACATGTATGTGCCATGTCAGTGTTACGCTACTTTGGTGGGCGCTCTCCCTTATACACATAGGACATTTTATATTTCCAGCCGAGAGCAGTGAAATCTACAAAAAATCAAAAATAGGAATAAATATCAATGAAAATTTTACTTGTTCAATACATTTTATATCTTCGAAAATGATCAGGAAGATTATTCGGGTTCTCTTTGCAAATCCCTGAGTTATACGCCATGAGGGAGTGCAATGGTTGCAGCCATGTGCTTTTACATCTAGCTAGACAAAAACAGATTGTTTTTGGAAGGGATTAGAAAGGATATCGTTCAGGGGTTGAAGACAAAAGTAAGGTTATTACAGGCAGAGAACAAAATTTCACAAATCACTGATATTAGTTAGCTTCTTGACGATGATCTTTGGTGCAACTGAATCATAATCATATTCCGGCAGTTCCTCAAGAATGATCGCGAAATAGTAGCATCATCAATTATCCTTATCCCAACGCAAATCTACCCCTGAGCCAATACATAAGGGGAATTAATCAATCTGAACTCGCTGCTCTGCCTGATAAAGTAAAAGAATGTTTCCCACCAAAGTGCACTTTATTACCAGCCAAGCGAAAAAATACGACCGCTGTACAAGAATGTTCAGCGATCGGCAATATCCATAAATCCGGCAAAACGACCATACTTTCACGTGTTAGGAATGCACATAATGGCTTCTCAGATAATGTGAAAGTACGTCATTTATTCCGCGGCAGAACCCTCGAAAGACACTCGAGATTTTGCAACTGGAAAAAGCGACTTCATCCCCTTTTTACGAAAGCACGATGTTGTCAAGTATACTTTTCCTTTTTTCAAAATTCTTTATAATGCCTTTCCTCCAATTATTGTTTCTTTTTCAATAACAATAACTTCTCCACCCAGCACCCTCATATTTACCTTTATGTCATTATAAAAACTTTTTTCATTATATATTTCTTATCGAAGATTATTAAGAGAATTCTAAGGTTAGATCTGTTTCCACAAATAATGCAAGTTCAAGGCATTCTTCAACAAATCTGAGACAAATATTTTGACAAGAAACTATTAGGAAGGGAAGAAAAGTCACAAACAAACAAACATTCATTTAGTCTTTTGATACAGGACTGAAGATTTTATTTCATTAGCCATCTTTTCAATTTTTTTCAATAATCAAACCGATGCTTCCCACAGAATTCTTGAGCTTACTTATACCTGTTTGTAATTGCATTCCAGTCTTATCCGCTTTTTCGTGAAACTTCGTGGAGTTCACGTCCCAAACTTTCCCCAAATACTCTTGATTACCTGACCTCGAATTCAACGTAAAGCGAACGACGATAAACGACCCTGAGTTACGCGAAATTACCCCTCTAACTTAAAAAAAACTTCTCACGGTTCTTATGGTTTCAGATACAAGAAGCTATAACTCTTCTCGTTTAAACTCCGATTATTTCATTTCACATGAACTTCTTTCTCTTTGGAAATGCTTATTTTATTCACAATCACCGAATGCGAACAATGTCCTAAATACACTGCTCAAGAATTGATGGGGATCACTGATGTTCCATCAATTTATCTTACTAATATTCTCTTTTATTTTTATAAAATTAATGTTTTGTTGATATCCTTATTCTTTTTAGAAACGGATGAATGATTGAAGATCTTCTGTCAACTGGTATCTCAAAGTTTTTATCATTCTGCTCATCTCACTCGGTTAGCTTTGGAATGATCTACGCATTGTAATTTGTACTCTCATTGATACATTCTCACGTTCATTCATATTGCTCGATATACATGTTAGTTTTCAGCCTCCTGCACTTCTCGAAACCAACGATTAGTGGTTTCTTCCATTAGTACTCTCGATTTGTACCTCTCATTATTTATCAATTGTATCTTCTGTTTTTCTGATGGAAGTTCTAATCGTGCTTACTTGTAAGCAGTCTGTCTCTGTATATGTTGTATTCATTGATAAATTTTTGAATTTTTCAAGACCAACGTAATGATTATTAATTATACTATTCTTGCTCTACTCAGATTAATTATGATTGTTCTTCTTGAATCATAATTATTGGTCAACTTACATTTAATGTATTGATCTCTTATTGATGATCAGACTTAGACAATGTAGTTTCACCTCTTGGCCTATTTCACTGTTACAACTCAGTTTTCTCATTAAAATTCATTATTCTAACCTTCTCATTTTCTGATGGAATAAAAAGGCTCTCGCAATCAATTTCCATTGATTACTCTGTCACTGTAAACGCTGTGTTAATTTTGGATTTATTGAACTTCTCAAAGTCTGACCTCAACGGACTTCCCATTTGAACTTCTCTGGATTATCTCTGCTTTTAGTTGAATAATGTCTCTCTCTGTCTATAGATGTTGTTAATATTTGTTTTTTATTACTGTATTAGCTTCATGCAGGTGACTTATTTATTTTATGATTGTGAACGATATGCAATAAATGTTTTTATACCATCTCCAACTCAATTATCTTGTCATACAGTCCACTTTTTTCACAAAATCATAACACACCCGATTTTGAACACTGATGTTACTACCTGTACCTATATAGTGTGAGCTTGACTTGGTAGTGAAGTTTGTAAAAGGTTAATGTATTGAGTTTTTTGCTCATCCACAAAGTGTGGATCCACCAATTCAACATCTCAAACATCGTTAAAAAAATTTTCTAGTCAAACAGCTGCTTCAGCAATAACTAGAAAACTGAATCCTGCCTTCCGATTAAAATTCAGCTACCAGTTTTCAATCGTCCGTTATTTTGCATCCGCCCCAGTTCACTTTGACATGAAATAAATTTAATTCTCAGCGACCTGTTTCGGATGAAATTCAAATTGAAGTTGCATCGGGTTGAGCATTAATCTCTGTGCTCCCGGTCGTCAACCTGTGTCACTTGGATGGAAATTTAATAATTTCCGCCACCTTACGACATAAATTTCGACTGGTTGATGTTCATCCAGGTTGAATAAGAACGATTATTAACCGGTGTTTGGCCTAAGGCTGCATCTCCCTATTAATTGGATAAATTGTGTATTTCTGGAATGTAATGTATAGCCTCAAGCGAACGTCCGATGGTTATGAATTAGAGAGCTCCTCTAGGAAGAGGGTTGATAGTTGAATTAACGTTTCATATTGAGAAGGGAGATTGAAGCCAGTCATTTCCCAGTTCATAATTTCCTTTCGTGCAACCCCAACTTTGGTGAATTTTCAATTAACAGTTGATAGATGAGAAACTAAATTATCATCTAGCTTTCTTGATGTACTCAGCATATTGATAAAAAATTTGCTTTCTGAAACTAAACATAAGTGCCTTCGATAATTTCCAGTTTTCAAATTAATTCTTTACGTAACCACTCCCTTAGACCTGAGAGAATTGACATGTAAGGCGACATAGCCGAGGACAGCAAACTTACATTCATGAAGGTGTGAAGAGGTTGACGAAAAAATGTGATATGCATCTCAGTAAAATACTGTCTATGTCTTGTCGACTATATTTTGTTCATCCTTATTTAACATTACTATTCAGTATTTTAAACGAAAATGTTCTTCTTCTCTCTTCTCCACTTGACATTAAATTGAGGTTATTCTGTGAAACCCTCCTTCCAGCAAGTTGGAAATCTTCGCACGATCCAAGAGACCTAACATCCTCGTTTCACCCGATTCAAACACGAAATAGGAAAAACGTCCAAGATGGTCTGCTTCAATTTGTTTGCCATTGAAGTTTCAAAATTGGTTACACGTGTTGTGAACCTCTATCGATTGACGCTGAGGGTCTCGGTCCCACAAGTGACGTCGTTTAGGAAGTTCGCGAACTTCCATTATAAGATGCTGCGAATTCCAAAGTATAATACGGGTCGAGCCACAAGCTAACGCCATTATCCCATGGCATATCTTCAGCGGTTTATGATTGCGGCGAGTCGGAATGAAATTTTCAATGTTATGTTGTCACGATTAATTTAGTTATTGCAATATCGGCTGTGGAGGGAATTCAATTGCCATTCGAGCTCAGTGAATATTGATGATGGTTATGCGGATGAATAATTTACTGCACTCTTTTGAACCTCAATTGATTCAGCAATATAATAAGAGTTCGAAAAATTCCTCTTCAAATAGGGTGTGGAATTCGGAACATTGAAATTCTGAGGTTGGGGGTGTTCAGGGTGGACAAAATTACTTACTGTGAAGTATCTCTTCTAATGACGTAGCCATTAGATGAACGCAAAAATGGAAGTTATTTTAAATTACCTTTTTTATAACTCTACCCATTGTCTATGCTACGCCACTGCTAACGGACTGAATTCTACAATGAGGAATTCTCCCCAATTTGGGTTATCACTGCATTTGCAAGTTTAAACTGAATAATTATGAGTTTCATTCGTGATTTTTTCAAATTCACCGCGGAAACTATTCAAAATCATCCTTCAAATATGGGGTGTTAAAATTTAAATCGCTTGGTGCGGAGTTTGCGATTTGGCAACAGCGCTTACAAGACAATGAAAAGAACAATGTCCCATCATCTTGTTTCTAGAATAACAACTGTTGATCTACAGGCGCCTACTTACTGGTGAGCTTCAACTGCAACCGGCCATAAAAAAACCCATAAAATTTTACGACCTTCCTCGTTCGTCGCAGACTTCATAGACAGCCATCTTTGTCTATCTCGTCAAGATAATACATTTGTTGTCCTTTATTATCAAGGCATATTTCAGTCGATGTTGCCGGCTTGAGCAATTCTCATAAAACGCTTTAAACTTTAAATACCCATTTTTATTTTTCATTTTTAAGTGCTTAAAAATAATTTTTTTTGAGAAACGGTTGAAATGGTTATTTCAAAATGTGATGTTTCAAAGATATTTCATAAAAAATACATTTTATCATTTTCGTCAGAAGGAGTATTCCCTATTGAGCTTGACCTTGCCACCTTTTACGTCATCAACCGTCCCATCAGCTTTGAATTGCTTCCTTGGAACATAGATACATGGAAAGGAAAATAAACATTTGTTGTTGTCCAAAGGTTTGAGTGAGATAGTTGCTAAGTATCGCCAGTCAGAATTGAGGTTGTTGACTCGGACATTGCTGTCACATTGCGAAAAGATACGAAAGTAGATAAATCTATCCATGTAACGCCACTGCCTTAGTGTCTCGCTAGATAGAGAAGTATCGACCATAAAGAAAGTCTCTGGTATCGACTGTGTGGACGACAACAAAAGCGTTCGTAGCAGTTTTTTTGTTTTTATGTTCTAAGTCTGGGTGTGCTTTCCGAATCCTGACAGATATCTATGAATATGTCGATGATCAGAGAAAATTACAGGATATAGTACATAGACATAGAGACATGGACGAAGCATTCCCTCTCCATCTGTGTATGAAATACTGTCAAAAAAAATGACAGGGAGAAATTGAACATCAGGTCAGCTAGTTGTCTCTTCTAGAATTTTGATTGGTCCACACTTACGTCTAGGTCAACAGAAAAGAGACAGGTATTGGCCTGACGATCATTTCTCTCTTTCTATAAAAAAGCCAATTTCATGCTGGTATTGCTCACACAACTGTTGGTCTCTGTATTCAGTCTCTGTATTCATCTCATAATTCTTATTTTATTATTTTATGGTGAATCGGCCCAGAAAAGTGGATCTACTGAAAAGATGGCCTACTAGTATCTTATTATACTAATATACATATACATATACTATTAATAGTACTACTTTCATTTTACCCGAGAAATGAAAATCTCGTCAGCTGCGTTAAATTTCGAGTACCACGAAGCCACTAATCTATCCTCTTGCTATTCACAATAGTGGCGTGTAAGAAAGGAATCGCAAAGAAAAATCTCACGGAAAACAACACTTTCCTCCGTGATATACCCTCATTAAACGCTAATTTCTCACCATTTGCGAAGCATAAAAGAATAATTAACTGAGAGTTGTTCAACTCGACGGGCACAGCAGAATCTTTTCCAGTTTTTTCACAGACCGAACAAAAAGTTCGCAAATCTAATATTCGCGTCCCTCTGCCTTGTTTTACTTCAGACTTGATTTTTATATCGCAATAATACTCTTCCTGAAGGATTATAGTGAAGCATCTTCCAGATTATGGTCTTCCATGAAGTGAGGTTGAGAGCGAAGCGAAATTGGATAGTCTGTATTGCATTTTTCAATCATAGGCACACTCGCTTCTTTGATTGAAATAGAGGTCAGCGAAATGATGTTCAAGAAAACTTTCTTTGACACGGCAAAGGCTAGCTCTTGTAGAACTTTAAGCCTCCTACTACCTATCAGTGCCGACTGGTTAGGATTGGGCATAAGGATCCTTGTCAGTGTGTAGATTGTGAATTATTTTGAGGGACAACATTTTATTTCTGCCTTCAGATCAATCATAATTGATGTACGTCATCTACAGCTTGGCTCAATTTCCAGAATTTCTTTTTCAACATTTTGGCGTTGACTATAGCAATCACGAGTCATATTCTTTAACTGGGTTAACATGGTTTCTCTCCCCCCTACAGACTTTGCATTCGTCAATTTCTCCTAGCCTTATCCTCTAAGATAACTGTGTCCTCTAAGGAAGTCAGTCAGAAAGTATAGAGTAGGTATTCTTATTCAGACCCAGATTCTTTTTAGATCTGACACTATTGAAATTCCAAAGGAACTTTTAAGAGTGATCCTGTCCTGGAAGATTCCTTTTCTTGAATGTATTTTTGTAGAATCTTCATTTTAATGATGAAATGTTTGAACCTTATTGTAAGGTGGAGTAGTTGAAATGGAAATGAGAAGATAACAAGTTTCATACTTTGCCCACCTGTAGAATATAACCTAATGGTCGTATAGGGTCTTGTGAACAGAATGTTAAGTAGGCCCTGACTAATCAAATGGGTTAACCCTTTGTTAATCTCTTCTTTAGTTTGGGTATTACTGGTTGGCCAGGGAATAATTTTACATATTTGGTTAAGTTTGTTATTATATGCAGAATTGGTACAATACATCTCAGAACTAGCTCAGTTTTTCTGAGTCACTACGTAAAAACTAAGGAATCAATAACTTTCAGGTTGAAATCCAGATTTTGTCTTCTTAATTCATTTCAATCTATGCACATGAAAGATAGTTTATTATTACTCTCTCCCTCAAAAATATTCTATTTGAAAAGTTCTGCTAATGCCTCAATTTTCATCAATTCATCGCAAATAAAGGAGTTTGAGTAATTTCTGCAGTCAATGTCGTAGATTCCTTTTTCGTGGAGTTATTACAGAAGTTGTAAGGGTCGAGATCCATCAGGGTTGATAATCTAGACCCCTTCATTATACAGTTGTTGATAATTCTACCTAAAGACTCGATTTAGTAATGAACCTTAAATAAACAAGCTGCTCAGTTACGATAGTTCCTTCTCCATTATTCCTCCATGTCTTCCAGTATTTACCGGAAGATTTCCTCTGGCGTTTCGAATGAATATAATTCCCTACATGCCTACAGTTCGGCAAGTTTCAAGATGAACAAAGCTCCAATTGCTCCCGGTTAAAACCCAGAATCGCGTAAATACAACGGCAATTCGCTAGCAGCTATATGACGAATTCCACAACTAGAGGTCCCAAGTAAGAAAATATTTGTATTCCATGGAATTACCAGTGACATCAACTGAGGCTGTTTGCTGTGTGCTGCTTGCAAATTAACCTCGGCGGGATTAGAATGAGACTTGTATGGAATCTGCGACACTATTTCCTGGATTTGTATAAATATAACCTGCGAGGAAACGTCGGTCGTTGTTTGTGCCTTGAATAGCTCGATTTCCTAAAATTAGGATTCCAGCTTCTGGGTCACCATAAACACAGACAATTTGTCGAATAGTTCGATGATTGCCAGAGTTTCAACGAAATTAGTCTATAAGATCGAGAGCTGGGAGCTTGGTTTGTTTTTTCAAAAATGATCATATGATGTTTTTATCATCTACCTTCAATTCTAGAAAACTACTCATTGAAAAACGGCAAACTTAGAAAATAACGATCATCCCTCATGATCATATATTTTGATGCTAAACTCATGAACCATACACAGGGTAAGTCTTTGACTTCAATAGTACATTCTTGAGTCTAGTAAGTCCGCCAGAAAGCCTTCAAACACATATCAGCCTGGAGAATGAAACTCTGGAACAGGTCGAGCAGTTCAAATACTTGGGTAGCTCCATAAATACTAGGGCTAATCTAGACACGGAAATACACAACCGTATAAATTCGGCATCACGGGCATTCTGGAAGCTAAAGGTGAAAGTGTTTCAAAATCACGACCTCAATCTGACGACCAAGACAGCTGTTTACAAGGCAGTCGTCCTCCCAACGCTTCTTTACGGAAGCGAAAGCTGGACGCCCTACAGGCGACATATTAAACAGCTTGGACAAACGCAACAACGTCATATAAGACGGATAATGCACATCAGATGGTTCCACAAAGTTTCAAATGCAGAAGTCTTGCAACGCGCGAGTTGTACAACAATTGAGGCTCAAGTAGCGAGGGCCCGACTCAGATGGAGCGGCCACATTCTGAGGATGCAAGACAAAAGACTCCCCAAAATAGCTCTGTATGATGAATTGACTGAGGGAGCCCGAAAACCAGGAGGCTCGTATAAGCGGTTCAAGTATACACTACATCAATCCCTAAAATCAGTTAATGCCAATCATAACTGGGAGTAACTAGTGTTAGACAGGTCACAGTGGAGGTCTATGGTGCACAGTTATAATGAAGACTCGAGAAGAATACAGCGGCGGCCAGATTTGGTTGGTGACTATCCATGCCCGGAGTGTGGAAGGATCTGTAGGTCAAGGTTGGGTCTCCTCAGTCACAGGAGGGCACACAGTCACAATTAACCCTAAGAAATTATAAGTATGTTTCTTTTTTTCATGTCTTTTTTAGATTTATATACAGGGATACAGCAATGAAATGAAACATTCTTTAGGTTGAAAGAAACACTTTTCTCCTTTATCTTTTTTCTGATTCTGCCTTGGTAGAAAGATATAGCGAATTCTGGAAAGCTAACACTAAAAATATCCTAAGAATTAAATATACTATTTTAACTTTGTAACTAAGCTACTGTATCAAAAAAACAGCATCCTTTCCAGTTGGTGAACGAAATAGTATTTATAATATGTGGAATAAATGTGTTACCGAAATTTCGTTGGCAAGAGTTACTAGATTAATACATAACCCATTCAATCTTCCATTTCCGTATAAATAAATAAATGATATTTTCTCTGAACGTTTAAAAGTTGCATTTCTCTACAAAATAGTGATATCGAAGATATAAATTTTGGGCATTAGTTTTTACTCTTGCTGTATGTGTACTTAATGAAGTTACTTGTTGAATGATAATTTGTAATTCAACTTATTTTATTATTTTCATTATTAATAAATTGAACTCGAGATAGTTATCTGTACAGATAAACACTTGCGGTGATTTGTGGTTTGTAAAATCTAATGACTGTAAAAATAATGCAGTCTTTGTCTTTTCAGTTCAATTGAGTATCCAAGGAATATCCCAAAAGTTCCCAAAAATAGCGCATCAGGAAGGGGATCCTAAATACGGATATTGTTAACTCATCCCAATTTTAATTTGGGACGAAGCTGAATCTAAGGCTAAAGAATAGCTAATTAAATCCATAAGTTTGAAGCAGCGAACAAAATTCATTTCCCTCAGCGCAAGTTCATTCAAGCGAAGACAAGAGATTGAGCGCTACCGTGAAAAAGTTATGAAAAGGATATGATGCCGTTCACGAGTTTCCTTGGAAATTAGATTCTATTGTTTGAGGGACGTGGGACCTAATTGGAATCCACAAGGGTTTTCGTGGGACGGGATAGGATCTCGTGAAGATATTTAGGATTCTAACTTTATGCTGATCGAGATTAGCGTTATAAAAAACAGTTTAAATGAGAAACTTTATATACAGGATGTTTTCGAAAGTGAGGATTTTTTCTTGACATAATAGGTCATTTCTTGTCTCTTGTCTATATAGGAGTGAAGTAAATAGAAGAAAGATCTACCGCGGGTTTCATAAAACATTCATTGTTCGATCAACTACATGACAGTGACTCGATTTCCAAAACAAAATCTCCTAGAACTTTGCATTTCTGAATATTTCGAAGGAGAATCAATTGAGAATCATTGAATATACGTATATAGATCATAATTTGATGCGATAATGATATTCTGAATGCTCATGAATGGATTATAGATTGAAAACAAATTGACGTTCATCCGTCGATCAAGCGTTGATTCCCCGATCAATCTGAAACCGGGGGTTAGTTATTTGCATAGAATTCTTAACACTCCAGTACTCGCGCATAAACAATACGTGGAGCCTGGGGTATTGTAGTACCCCGCGCGAGTACTGGAGTGTTAAAAGTCTTCAAGGTAATGAAGGGGAACCATACAACTTTCCTCCATTCTTCAGGGATGTTTGAATATTTCTGCTATTATTTTTCTTACTGAATAATCATCAAGACAAGTTCCACCATACCATCAATATCAAAATATTCCATTTCCATCAATATGGCATCGATTCGACAAATAGAGGCCATTATTGAATTAATATTGAAGCTGATGAGAATCATCACAACTGAAACGCTCTCTGAAGTTTCCTTTCAGGTTGAGTCGGGTCTGAATATACTCATTCAATCTCTTCACTTCCTATGTATACAAATATTATCATTTCCTGAGTGGAGAAGGATATCATATAATATGCAGCATAGAAGGGAACAAGCTTTGCACAACCGATAAAGTCAGCATCCATCATTTTAGTGCCACGTGGAAAAATACCGGCACGAATAATAAAATTTCCGTTGATGTCTGGCCTATATTGAAGTGAAAAGGGAAGAGGAGTAATTTAGACGACTAGAATGTACATTTTTTCAGAGAAATTTTTGCAGCATGACGAAGTCTAAATTATCATTTGAAAAAGTTCAACATTTGAATGAATATATGTAAATTTTCAACGAATTCAAGTCGTTGAAATTGGTGTAATGATTTTTCTGATCTCACTAATTGCACAGCTTTTACTCTATTGAAATAGGTATAGAGAATCCAGAAAACTCATGTTGTACGTTTTACTCACCTGAAATTGGTACAGTACTGACGAAGCTTCTTTGGGAAACACCCAATAATATTCCAAGTACAAAAATAGATCTAATCATTTTGACCTGAAACAAAAAACTCGATTCAGTATAATAAAAGGAATTGAAGAAATTCCAACGTATAAGGAATTTAAATTTTCCTTATCCTAGAAAAATCCAGTAGAAGCTTCAGGCTCATTGCGCTAAAACCTTTTAACTATTTGTCGTGGATATGAAAAGCTTCGGCTTTCCGCTCTGCATTTCACCTCACGTAACAAAAATGAAAAACAAAATAACCCTCAAGAGAGTAACCTTCTTTTCACATCGAGTAGAGTTCATTTTGGATATTTCATCAGGTAACGAACTGCATACAAATCACCAGAAAGTGGACGGTCGCCAGTTTGAACTATACGAATTTTTCACCGATAGAACCCCAGTCCACCGTCGGAAAAATTCTGCATGGAAATATGAAAATCTGTATGCGAATGTAGAAAATATCTTGGATATCATTGGATATTAATGTCACGGAATGAATAACTGAATTTGGATTCATTACATTGACTCAATTTTTTTCTTCATACTTTCAATTAAATTGAGCTGACGAGTAGAGTTTAAATTTACCTATTACCTACTATTATCTATCGATACGCCACTGCTAACATCATTTGAACTTGACTTTGTCATCTTCTACATCATCACCATTCCAAGCGGCTTCGAACTGAATTGCACCTTCTTTCTATACCTACTCTTGATAATCACAAAGTGCTAGTCTTATTCTACAATTTTACCATAAGTGATATTGACTCTTCAGTGAACAGAACGTCTGCTAAGCCATTTGGCTCCGATTCTGACTCAGAATATTTACTAACA
Organism: Coccinella septempunctata; assembly: GCF_907165205.1. Taxonomy (NCBI): domain Eukaryota; kingdom Metazoa; phylum Arthropoda; class Insecta; order Coleoptera; family Coccinellidae; genus Coccinella; species Coccinella septempunctata. Next base: position 25,186,156 of record NC_058196.1, read on the forward strand.
GCAAAAGAAAGAAACGTTAATTTTAGTAAAAATATGAAATAATCAGTGAAACCAAAGCAACTTGGCCTAATGTGAGTGAAAATGATAAATTTGAATCCGTAAAATGAAAAAACAGCAGTATTCACCAATGCAAGATAGTGTAGGTACTAGTGTCAATAATGACAATAAGATATTCTATTATTCGTTCGAAATTCAGGTGAAACTCTTCATTCTTCTGTGAAAAAATCGATAATATCAACTGAATATACTCTGATATCTGATCATAATAATCATCTTGAAGGGATATTGCTGAAATAAATTGATGGAAGGTCAGTGGACCCTATCATTTATTGAGCAGGGTAGGTTTGCTGAAATATAGGGAAATATAGGCATGATACGTCACCAAAGCTTCATCGATAGATGAGAGGGGAATCTGGATGAAATTTTAAATGAGTAATTTTCCCTGTTTCAGTTATAGGTACTAGGCTATACGAGATTAGATTACATTTCGTAAAAAAATTGAGTACTCGTGAGATAGCACTATTCTGTTAATGTCCATTATGGAGACATACATGTTGAAGATTTTGTGGATCGCTTTGGCTCAAGCGGCTTATAGGCACCCATTAATGGACGTAGATTTCCGCTTTTCGGGAACAAACAATGATGCAACACCTCTACTGTTTAGTTGCAAAATGGCGAATGCATCTGGTGTGGCTTCAACCATTTTTGCAGTGCACAAATTTGAATCAGAATATAATGTTGATCTGACTTTTATCAAGCAATACAAAGTCGAATTTAAAAAATTATATGCGTTGAGTATTATGTTGGATAGGTACTCAAAGATGAACATCGTAATATACAAATAGAATATTATATGCTTTGTGCACAAAGGTTAAGAGCGCTGAAATTTTTTATAGTAAAAATAAATGACAGTATGTGTTTTTGAGTGAAACGATATTGAGTTCATTCAAATAGTCTATTTCATATTCCAATTAGCATACTTTTCGAGTAGATTTATAATGGAAGGAAAATATCATACAAACAAATTCGGTCCATTGATGTGCTCGTTAATTAAATGCCGCATAATTTAGTGTATAATGAAATACGCTCAGGCATTTAAACGGTGCTTCTGTACATTTAATAGCGGAGGGTACTGAAATAATTTGATTAGCTCATTAACCAAAATGGCTTCGGCATATATGTCTCTAGTATTTGCGTATACCGGGCTTGAATTAATCAAAGCGAATGAGAATTTCAGTTTATGGTTTGATATTTGAAGTAATTCCAAATGAAAATTATCCATATTTACAGACATTTTCGCCAGCACATTCTGCCAGTCACCTGAATACTTTATGAAAATAACCTCCTTTTTTTCATTAATTCAACTTTTAACACTATCAAAGATTAATAGGTACTTTGATGAAACTTTTTTAAATTACGGAACAAGAACGTATTATATCGATTCATTGATTCCTTCCATGAGGACGTTACATAATTTGACTCTGTTAAAAATTGAGCGAAGTCAACCTCCGATCTTGCTCTTGTCTACACTACTGAAACTCAAGTTCAACTTTATGGTGCCTCTCAGACAACGTTACTTGACAGATGATCTCCTCATTATAATTTGTATTCTCATTGATATATTCTCATATTCATTCATCTTGCTCGATGTACAGATCAGTTCTCGAAACCAACGATTAGTGGTTTTCCTCATTAGTACTCTCATTTTGTACCTCTCAAAATCTTCTATTTTTCTAATGGACTTTCTTATCGTGCTTACTTGTAAGCAGTCCGTCTCTGTGAATGTTGATTTCTTTGCTGAATTTCGCATTATTTATATCAATTATAATAATAATATTCTTGCTTTTCCTATATATAAATTATAATTTCCACAAGGTAATGTTATCATTTGGATGGTAAACTGGAGTTAAACTTTTCTGTAGAAATTCAAAAATGGTTTCCATCAATTCGAACCCCAAAATTAAATGGATGTCCCAAGGATGAAATATTTACGCTTTGGTCCAATGTCGAACAGATATCGATAAAGCAAGCCCTCGAAATTACTCAATTTCGAAAACTCCCCACGCCCCCAGTATAGCATCGGAATTTATTGGGGTCTATCAGATGAAATTTTGCCTTCCATTTCCCACCCTCGTGACAAAAAAGAGGGGCCCTTGCAACCCCAGTCGGTATCGCATAAACCGCGATAGACTTGTACGGAATGCGCCTGAAATTTTCACTGTCTTAGATTTTTCTCCAGACCCTTTGCGATCCTTTCATTCAATTTGGTTTATTTATAGTTGATCCTGGTGCCTCTCAAGGATTTCTTAGGGGAATCGCAACCGGGATTTGTTCCGCTCCCGAACAGAAAACGAGTAAGAATACTTGTAGAATTGAATGTGTTCGTTGGGACCATTCTAGAATATTCTATCGTTGTGTTTGAAGTGGCACGGTACTTCGAATGACACCTTTATTCTCCGCGAATCGAGTGACTCAAGTATAACTCAAGAGTAATCATTTCAAGGCACAGTAAATCAAGTAAATTGACTAATTATTTCAAATAAAGTTAATTCAAGAGGCACGGTAATTCAAGTTACTGAGAAACTCAAGTGGATTAATAACAATTGGTCGGTAACTCGATTAAAGAAGCGCAGACGTGTTAAATTCTCGGTAATTTAAGTAACTCGGTAATTACCGTGTCACTTGATATAGTTTGGCCTTGAAAAAATTTGTCACTTATATATACGATTCATTTGAATGATAAAATCACTTTAATTACCGAATCACTTGAAACAACGAGTCACTTGAATTACTTAAGTCACTTAATTACCGAGTCATTGAAATTACCGAGTCACTAGAATTTCCGAGTTACTTGAATTAACGAGACACTCGAATTACCGAGGCCCTGGAATTACCGACTCACTCGAATTACTTAATCACTTGAATTACCAGATCACTTGAATTACCGAGTCACTTCAAATACTGAGTTGCTTGAATTACCAAGGCACTGGAATTACCGAGTCACTTCAATTAATGAGTCAAGTGACAATTAATTGAAGTGACTCGGTAACTCCAGTGCCTCGATGATTCGAGTGACTTATTAATTCAACTGACTCGATATATCCAGTGACTTGGTAATGCAAGTGACTCGGTAATTCAAGCGACTCAGTAATTGATGTGACTCGGTAATGGTAATTCAAGTGACTCGGTAATTCAAGTGGTCCGGTAATTGCAGTGACTCGGTAATTCCAGTGGCTCGGTAATTCGAATGACTCATTAATTGAAGTGACTCGGTAATTCCAGTGCCTTGGTAATTCAAGAAACTCAGTAATTGAAGTGATTAGGTAAATCAAGTGACTCTTTAATTGAAGTGACTCGGTAATTCAAGTGATCTGGTGATTCAAGTGACTAAGTAATTCGAGTGAGTCGGTAATTCCAAGGCCTCGGTAATTCGAGTGTCTCGTTAATTCAAGTAACTCGGAAATTCTAGTGACTCGGTAATTTCAATGACTCGGTAATTAAGTGACTTAGGTAATTCAAGTGACTCGGTGTTTCAAGTGATTTGGTAATTAAAGTGATTTTATCATTCAAATGATTCGTATATATAAGTGACTAATTATTTCAAGGCCAAACTATCTCAAGTGACACGGTAATTCGAAAGTCTTTCGGTAATACTGACACTCCAGAGTAATATCTGGGAACTAGATAATTCAGCAAGTAGCATGGTAATTTAAGGGACACACTCACTCAAGTGATTGGGTAATTAAGTGACTCGCTAACCCAATTGACATGATAATAATTCAAGTGGCTTTTTATTTGTTGAAATGGTAATTCAAGGGACACACTCACTCAAGTGATTGGTAATTCAGTGACTCGCTAACCCAAGTGACATGATAATTCAAGTGGCTTATTGTTTGAAGTGACAAGGTTTTTCTAGTGGCTGAGTTATTCAAGAAGTTACTCTGTAATTCAAATGACTCGACAACTTATTTAACTGTATCAGAAGTGACCATGAAAAGTGACAAAAGTGGACGGATCTCATTGGCGTCGTAACACCAGTTGTCGATTAGGTGATAAATCCCTGTATAGTGAGTTATCCGCTCTATTATTAAGTGCATGCAAAAGCCATCGATTAAAAACCCTCTCTGCACACAGTCGTATTCGTGAAATCCTACGGAATAAAAACACGAACACCAATTACACCACCTCCGTGCGGAATTTACGATTCGCAAAAGCTGCAATATGAACCGCTAACGATTCTATGTAAATTACGTCTAATGACGGATCGTGTGTATACTTCATTTCAACCACTGCGCCGCCATTATCTCAGATTATTGGGGGATATAGTAATTATCAAGTTCATTTGAATGAGACAATGTAGTCGTCAAACTGTCCGAACTAATGGTTGCGAAGGATTAAATCTGAATATAGTGTCTTGGAGTGTTGGCGAAATTCAATTTCGTTAAATCCAGCTGTTATGAGGAAGTTGTTATATATAGATACGGGGTAGATTTTGGACCGTTCGGTAGAGAGATAATTATGGAGAGAGCAAGCGAGTTTAGTGAGGTTTGGATCGATATTCCTTCCCCAGTTATTTGGAATTAATAGTGGGTTTAATTTCCACAGAGCGCAACATTTAATAAACGCAGAAAAGGAAGTAAAAATAAAAAAAATAAAAAATCTACATTCGAGAAACTATTCGATGATAGTAAGGCTGTGAATGAAGTTTATGTTATCATCTTCTTCGAAAAATCTTATTCAAAAAAATTTTTGCAGCTTGAAAAACCTATCTTGCGTTCCCTTTCATACTTAAAATGAATGTATGGAAAAGCTGTGTACTCGTACGTGTGAAGTTAAAAGCACATATTTAACGAAGAATCAACAGCACGAGCCCAATATGTTAACAGTGTGAGTGAAAGCCCTTCAATATGAAAAGCTCTCAACACCTTCGTTTAATTTGAGAACACTCAGAAACTCACTGACATGGACATTTATTTACGTACACTTCGCTTCACAATGCTTTTGATCTCGCCGTAACATTGCCTGTTCGTTTGAGTTCCTTCTTTGAGTTGATTGCAACATTGTTCATAATCGCCTCCCATAGAGGCTGTAGAGGAAAGAGAATCAACAGGTCGGTTAACGAAAAATAGGTCTAAAAATATTGATCTTTCACCAAACTCACATCTATCCAGATCTAGATTATTAAGTGGCTCGATGCAGGGTAAACATGTAGATGTTTCAAGTTTCGATATGTGAACTATGTTGTCATTTCCTCGGTATGTTCAGGAGAATAACTGTGAAAACTATAGTCACTCCTCAAAAATTGGTAGTGGCCACATAAAAATTCCTCCTTATTCGTAGCTTTTGTTGATTTATCTGTTATAAATGTGTTTTATGTAAAACTGGGATATTTTAAGTTCTTTTTTACTCTGAAAGCTCTTGCTTTCTGAAAATCGATTAATAGCAATAGGGTGTATTAGGGTTTCGCTCAAGGCTCCATCCTCCGGTTGAAATATTTAAACACTACACTATACTGATGAGTGGACAATGATCCCGGAACCGGTCTACAGTTGTGTTAAGATGTTTTATCCTCTGGGGTTTGCAGTTCGATGGGCTATATATGGTGGCATAAAAAACATATGGTATTTGTTGCTAAACCTGTTTTTTCTCTTTTGAACACATTTTTGTGAGTCTGGTTCTTAAAAGTGTTAAACTTGTTAGAGTTGAAATTACCCACCACTTTCTTAGTTGATTTCATCCTTCGGCAACTTAATCCCACGGAAAAATTCGCAATTAATCCAACGGAAACAGAATAATTGGGGAAAATTCGGACAATAGGAAGATTCCTTTGTTCCGAATCGATTGTATGTTTAGTCCTTTGTGAATGTTTTGGTCGTTATTGGAAATTTCAATGCTACCGCCTCGTGCCTCGTCTTTGTTGCATTTCGCAAGGCGGAAAGTTAATCAAAGTGGCACTTCAATTTATGAGGAAAGAGAGGCTGCAGTACGACAGAAGAAATAACTTTAATTGAAACAAGTCGATTGGACTAATTTAATGAGCGGAAGAAAGGCTTAGGCAGATGGAACAGGTAGCTTTACTGTATTCAAAAGAGATGCTTCATCGAATTCAGGAACTTGTTCTGTAGAATAGCAGAAATATCGGTCATATGCGCATTACCTTCCTTTCATGGATTTGCTATTTCATGTTACTGCCGCGATAGGCTTTATCTAATTTCTTGCCTAAATTTGCGATTCTTCAACGTGTCATTTGTGAAATTGTTCTTGATCAAAGGGATATTCATACTATCGTATTTTTAACCCTGGTTTCACAATGCTTGATCGGGAATCAACGCTTGATTTACGGATAAACGTCAATTTGATTTCAATCGATAATTCAGTCTTGAGCATTAGGAATATCATTGTATCATCAAATTATGATCTGAGTACATCTATTCAATGATTCTCTATTGCTACTTCTTCGATATATTCAGAAATGAAAAGGTTTCAGTGATTTAATTCTACAAATCGACTGACTGTCAAATCGTTGATCTCGCAATCAAAGTTTTCGTGAAACCCGCTGTTAACCTATTTTACGCCGGGTAAAACTGTGCAAACAACATCACTAATGATGATAACTTTGAACGGTTTTTGTACCTTGTACCTTTTGTACCAGTAATTTATACCTGTTGGTGAGTTTTTGAACTTCGATAGACGTAGACGATTCCTCTTGTTCCTCTTGACTTTTCTGTAATGCATGTCACTAGTTATTTTCGGAGTAACGTTTTCTTTTGAAGTGTCATAAAGAGAGCACTTCGAGCAACGCATTTCTAGGTGATATTTATGATTGCATAGGTAAATCCGAGTTCAAGTAGGCGCCGAAGAGACGAATGAGGGAGATGTGCGAAATCCGTTATATCAGATTTTGTGTTGACAGACGATGTCGTGCGCTCATTCGTATTCGAAAGGGATGAAATGGAACCATTCGAATATCGGAGTGTTGGAAGTTGTGTGAGATCTTCCTTTCATACGCCATATAGGGGCATGGAAATGGGATAAATATCAGGAATATTCGACAGGCGGTCTCCTCAAATATTAACTTTTCGCTGTCGGTGGGAATTCCGACAGCGTTTTTCCGAGTCAGTTGGCGCAATTCCAGCAATAATGCATCTTTGGGTTTTATTATAGCCCCAAGAAGATAAATTAGCCTATTGCCGGAACGCGAAATTTGTCTTTTATCTTTCAATAGCTCGGTGAAACCGTTCGGTCTTTTGGGAATTTTTTGAATTTCAATTTTTGACACGCGTATCCTCCAAGTAGATCGTAAGTGTTAAGAATATATTCAAAGAGCAACTCTTCTAGTAATGATCTCGAAATTTCATCCACCTCGGTGCAACCGTTCGGTCTTTATGAATTTTTAACTGGCTCCATGATTTTGGCAAAGTCAACCTTCGACATGCGCATCTCCTTGAAAAATCATCGTAGATCTAAATCTAAATCTAAATGTGATACATATTCACATAATTCTATTACCTGAATCCAAGTGCGGCTTTCGACCAAATCGAGGTACGGTGAACCTAATTTTTATACTGCGACAGCTGCAAGAGAAGGCCCGTGAACAACAATCAAGGATCTATACAGCCTACATCGATTTAAGTAAGGCCTTCGACTCGGTGAATCGCAGAGTGCTATGGAAAATCATGGGACGCCTTGAAAAATTCTTAGCAGTGTAATAGCCTTCATACCAACAACACCGCTAGAATACAGCATAATGGCTCTACAACCGCCATAGCTGTCTCGATAATTGCTGACATGAGTATGAGTAAGAGGTGTTGGAATAAGATTCAGATTTGATGGAGGCCTGTTTAACCTGAAGCGCCTCAGAGCAAAAACCCGTACAATGTTTATCACGGAACTTCAATATGCAGACGACTGCGCACTTATCGCTAGCAGGCTATAAGCACCTATAAACATATATACGAAGCTTTTCTTCTTGTTTCTCAAAGGTTTTTGAGTTGCCCTTCCTTATAAGGCTAACTGATTTTTTGGAGAGGAAGAATGTAATTAATGCTAGCCAACATGGCTTCTGTTCAGGCCGGTCAACTGCTAGTGCTATTGGTTCATTTGTGGATAGGGTTGTGAGCTTCATTGAGGCAGGCGAGTGTCCTGCTGGAATCTCATGTGACTTGAGCAGGGCATTCGACTGTGTCAACCACGAGATTTTGTTGTCGAAATTGGTTTCTTGTGATGTCCGTGGGAAGGCCCATGACTGGATTGCCTCATTTTTGTCGGGTCGGAGTCAGTACGTGACGGTTCGTCACTCTGATGGCGCAGTTCTTGAAAACTATTCTTCTCAAAAAAGAGAGGTAAATATCGGGGTTCCCCAAGGTTCAATGTTGGGGCCTATTCTATTTGTCATCTACGTTAATGATCTAGATCAATTGCCACTTTTGGGAGCTGACCCAATGGGGATCTCTATGGTAAAGTATGCAGATGATGTTTCTTTTGTTGTCAGTGACGGGAGTGATGGCGGACTCAGTGATGTTTGTTCGGAAATAATGAAACACACATTGAATTGGTGTATAAAAAATAAATTGTGTCTCAATCCTAGAAAGACTCAAATTGTGCGATTTCACAATAGACAGAAACAAGTTCAACCGCTTGAGGTAAAATTAAATGATCATTATGAGCCGTTGCCTCAGACTGCTTCTCTTAAGTTTTTGGGAATGATTTTGGATGACACCCTTTGCTTTAGAGATCATTGTGAGTCTCTTTTAACGAAATTAAGCTCGCAGTGTTTTCTGTTTCGTAATTTAAAAACTGTGTTGGCTCCAGATCAGCTTGCATTAATGTACTATGCGCAGGTGTCCTTGGCTCCGAGTCTGTTTATCGCGCAGAAGAGGATACTGCGAGTGATTGCTGGTGTCTCCCAATTCGTTTCCTGTAGACCACTTTTTGCAAGATATAGAATTCTACCTCTTGCATGTTTGTATATTTTTGAGATGTCTGTTTATGTTTTCAAGAATCGAGCTCAGTTTTCGACCAATGATCTTATGCGTGAAAGATCCACAAGGCAGGATAAATACCTCCATATTCCCTTCTGTAAATATAATGTAACCCTCAATACGCCGAATTATATGGGAAAAAAAATTTTCAATTCACTACCTGATGACATTAAAAGTATCCGTAGCGAAGTAATTTTCAAAAGAAGTCTTAAGAGCTATCTCCTTGTCAACTGTTTTTATAAATTGAATGATTTTTTGAAATTAGTGTAGTAGGGTGCACTGTTGCTTGTTTGTCTTTTCTATGTACTGTATTAGTATAGTATTCATTGCTGTATACCCCAGCTGATTGTTTTACTGACAATTTTCTACACAATACATGTATGCATTGTCCATGAAAATAAAGTATATTATTATTATTGAGCTTTAGGCCTTAGACTCAATATCGACAAAACAAAATCCTGGTAAGTCCGCCAGAAAACCTTCAAACAGATATCAGCCTGGAGAATGAAACTCTAGAACAGGTCGAGCAGTTCAAATACTTGGGAAGCTTCATAAATACTAAGGCTAACCTAGACACGGAAATACACAACCGTATCAATTCGGCATCAAGGGCATTCTGGAAGCTAAAGAACAGAGTGTTTCAAAATCACGACCTCAATCTGAACACCTGTTTACAAAGCAGTGGTCCTCTCAACGCTTCTTTATGGAAGCGGAAGCTGGACGCTCTACAGGCGACATATTGAACAGCTTGAACAAACGCAACAACGTCATATAAGACAGATAATGCAAATCAGATGGTCTGATGGTTCCACAAAGTTTCGAATGCAGAAGTCTTGCAACGTGCGAGTTGTACAACAATTGAGACTAAAGTAACGAGGTCCCGACTCAGATGGAGCGGCCACATTCTGAGGATGCAAGACAAAAGACTCCCCAAAATAGCTCTGTATGATGAATCGACAGAGGGAGCCCGGAAACCAGGAGGCCAGTATAAGCGGTTTAAGGATATACTGCATCAATCCCTAAAATCAGTTAATACCATTCATAACTGGGAACAACTAGCATTAGACAGATCACAGTGAAGGTCCTTGGTCCACAGCTATAATGGAGACTCGAGAAGAATACAGCGGCGGCCAGATCTGGTTGGTGACTATCCATGCCCTGATTGTGGAAGGATCTGTAGGTCACGGTTGGGTCTTTTCAGTCACAGGAGGGCACACAGTCGCAATTAGCCCTAAGAAATTATAAGTCTGTTCTTTTTTTATGTCTTTTTGTAGATTTATTCCCGGTAACGGGATACAGCAATGAATGAATGAATGATACATATTCTAAAAGTGCAGCTCTTCTATAGCAATCATGGAAACTTGAAATTTCATTGAGCTTGGGGCAGTGGCGCGGCGGTTTCAGGAGTGATTCAAGTGTGGGGGCATAATTTTTGCGTTTGAATTCCTGTAAGTTGTTTGTTGATATGAAATAAATGAGTGTATCTTTGTAATTATTGTAATATAAGCTATATGCTCGAAAGAAAATCACTCCCACCAAAGTGAAAAGAACCTAACGCTACAGCGTTACATCTAGCCCTAATACTGTGCAATTCTTACACCAGACCTCCGGAGGTGCGAAAGCATTCCAATTCCTAATCCCAGGCCACATGAATATACGACTTGCAGGAAACGGTCTCGGATTAGTTTATTCGAGCTGGGTCGCTGGTAAAAACATGGAAACGTCGCTGGGGCGGAAAAAACGTATACGGTTTCCAGATTAAAGTGATTCTGAATCCAGCAGCCCGGATCGGCCTGATCAAACCGAAGATTGGGGGCGTCCAATTCGTTTTATTTCGGTTGTATCATGCAGGGGTATCGGAGTGAAGCATGCCATCACGATAAAATCGGTTTCATTAGGTAAAGTTTGCGTTCTCAACGCCCTCGAGTTTGAAGTACGCCGGGGAACGGAGCGATGGGACCAAATTACTTCCGAAGGGAACTTGGAACTTTCAATAGCTCTAAGAGTGAGTTATCCAATATACTGAATTGTTCACTTGCTATAGGAAATGGATGTCTTTAAATAGGTCCCCTTTATTTCTGTCGATTTGTTATCTACTCAGCTTAATTTCACTAAATAAGTGTTTGAAGTATTATTTAGGTTTGGGGATTAAGGAAAATTTGGCAATTGTTCATGCTTCATCTACGCTAGACAGAGAAGCATTCGTAGTTCTTCAATGGCCATTTCGTGTATTTATGATCCAAGGTATACCATATGTATGTGAGGGGAGTCCGGGAGAGTTGAACCCTTTTCACTCTCTCCACTCAAGTTATATCTGTAAATGGTATCAACTTTTTTTTTTGCGTGAAGATATCATGCCCAAATATGGCCCACCCCAGTCCAGCTCATTTTGAGGCAGTAAATGAAGATATTTTGAAAATCTTTTCTTGTGGTTTGTGTAGGATGTCCCAAAGCACAATCTAAAATTATTGTCATATATACAGGGTGTTCGAAAACAAAGATATAGACCAAAGTTGCACTTTTTTAAATATAACACCCTATATTTGACCTCAAAAATGGAATGGCAAGCTCAAGTTATGATGAGTTTCTTCAGATTACTTTGAAGCCCAGAAGCACCGTTTAAGAGATAATGGCGAAAAATCGAAAATATGGAGTTTTTTTAAATAGCAATCAATGAAGAACTAGTCACGCCAGCGATGCAGTCAGAGTCCTACATATAAAAGAAAATTTCAACTCTGGAATATACAGAGTGATCATAATTAATTCTCAAACATCAACTGCAAATAATCGTCGAAAACTTTCTTATTTCAAATGGCACACCCTGTATTTCTTTACCTCGTTGAACGTAAAAATTAATTTCGAAACTATCTCCATAAAATTTTCCTACATCTAAACCTGATAGTTTCTGAGCAATTTCGATTTTTAATTCAAAACTAGTAAACCATTTTCGCCATTATCTCGTGAATGGTCCTTCTAAGGTATAAAATGATCTGAAGAAAATCATTATAATTTGAGCTTGCCATTCCAATTTTGAGGTCAAATACAGAGTGTTACATTCAAAAAAGTGTCACTTTGGTCGATATTTTGACCCTGTTCAATAATTTTAAATTGTGCTTTTGAACACCCTACACACACCACAAGAAAAGATTTTCAAAATATCTTTATTTACTCCCTCAAAATGAGCGCCGCGTCTGGGGTGGGCCACCCGGTATAATAGTAGAGTGATGGTGAGACGAACATTTTGAGTACAGCAATTGTTTTCTTTAGGAACCGAAAATTGGCTCATGTCTCCTTAACCCATGGGAGACTTGAACAGGGGGCGACAGAGACTTGACCATAAGTTTGTTCATCAGGAAAAACATTGAAAGAAAACATTTTCCAATGACCAACGATTGTCTACGTCAAGGTTTTCATCATCAGAGGTATCAGCGTATGAAATACATATTTTCTATTTAATAGTCACTCTCACTTATTTCCGAGATGTTTTTTACTTTTTTGAACCTTTATATATTTTTTATATTCGTTCCTATCATTCAATTTTCTTTTTTTGAAGCAAACTATATCAAAGCTCAGTGCGGGACTTGGACCATAGCATGGGTCAAGTCTCCCGCACCCTCTTTTAGTCTATTCAACAAATGTTTTCTTGAAACTTTCACAACTATTATCAAAAAGGCTCATCGTTTGTAAAACAATATTAATCAATGAAAGCAATAAAACTAAATAACACCACGCACGTTTTAAACATTTCAGACAGTGTAACAAACAAAATTTATTCAATTTCTTACTTCCTAACAACAAAATCACGTACAAACCTCTCACTCCCGAACTGTTCTGATGGCGGCCAAAATGGAGCCGCCACTAGTTGTGCCTTGTTATTAGTATGTCGCAAGCTATTTACGATACCGGTAGCGCGAAACTTGAATTGAAATATTTGAGGCGGTTCAAGTCTCCTACCTGAACAAGTCTCCCGGACTCCCCCTACTTATTCCTCCTCCAGGAAATCAGTTTTTCGAAACATTATGATCGATGAATAAATATTCACTCAAAAATAGCACACCGTAGATTTCTACAATGCAGGATAAATGAACATCCAACGGTTATAACAAAGCAATCGGGATTAAACTCATATCTCCGGTCTGGACCTTTCATACTCTTGTGATTTTCACCCCAATGTAATCCGCATTAAGTTGGCGCACAAAGTTTATCAACCCCCTATATGCTGCACACGGCCCCAACGCAAACTTTCATCCAACTGTTATTCCATGTACAAGAGCTTATCTCAGAATGCCCATATTGCACATTTCACAGTCCATTTCCACCTGACATACTAACGCTATAATCTATGACAAACAGAGCGAAGTTTCCAAAAGGCTGATCACAGGGGAGCACTGATAGTGTTTTCGAATTAACGATAATTTGCCATTCGGATGCATCAACTAGCACGAAAGTGTTGAATACACACCAAATATTAATCAACACTTGAATGGGGCATAAATAAGGACTTTTCGTCGACACAGTGGAGATATAAAAGAGGAAAGGGACAATCGCCTGATTTTCCCCATGATATAACTAGGGAAAAAAGTACGATTTCCAGACAGAAACGAAAAGATAGTCCGACAGTGGAGATAAAGTCCCTGTGACAGTATATTCAGATTTTTATTCTAACAACAAAATATGTAATATTCTTTATTTGTGCTAAATGACAGTAGGATATATCTTGATATATTTTAACTTCCATTCTCTCGTGGCTTGTTCCTATCTAGTAGGTTGCTTTAATTTGGAATCGCAACAACGATGAGTATAGTATAGAAGTCTTGCAGCGTGCGAGTTGTATAACAATTGAGACTCATGTAGCGAGGGTCCGACTCAGATGGAGCGGCTACATGCTGAAGATGCAAGACACAAGACTCCCCAAATTAGCTCTGTATGGCGAATTCACAGAGGGATCACGGAAACCAGGAGGCCAGTATAAGCGGTTTAAAGATATATTGCATCAATCCCTAAAATTAGGTTATGCCAATCATAACTGGGAACAACTAGCGTTAGACAGATCTCAATGGAGGTCTTTGGTCCACAGTTATAATGGAGTCTCGAGAAGAATACAGCGACGGCCAGACCTGGTTGGTGACTGTCCATGCCCGGAGTATGGAAGGATCCGTAGGTCACAGATGGGTCCCTTCAGTCACAGGAGGGCACACAGTCGCAAGTAGCCCTAAGAAATTCTAAGTTTGATGGCACCGATAGTTTTGTTTTTGAGTCTTTTTGAATTGATGCACATTCTGAAAGAGCAACTCTTCTAGTAATAAATCTGAGAATTTCATCTATCTAGGTGCAACCGTTCGGTCTTGACGAATTTTCAACTGACCCCAGAAGCTTCAGGATTTTTCGAAGGTCAGCTTTCGAGTCATTTATATCTCAGTAAAAGTAACCGTAAATGGAAATGTGATACATATTCTGAAAAAGCAACTCTTCTTGTAATAAATCAGAAAATTTCATCCATCTAGGCGCAACCGTTCGGTCTTGACGAATTTTTAACTAAGCCCAGCAGTTTCAGGATTTTTCGAAGGTCAGATTTCGAGTCGTTTATCTCTCAATAAAAGTAACCATAGATGGAAGTGTGGTACATATTCTGAAAGAGCAACTCTTCTAGTAATGAATCTGAGAATTTCATCCATGTAGGTGCAACCGTTCGGTCTTGACGAATTTCTGCTCAGAAAATGCACCGAAAACTTATATTTCCATATCTCTCAAACGGTGCTTGCAAAAAAAAAAGCTGGACAAACATGGACCTACGATGGACAAACGATCCTGAAATTTAGGTTTGAAAATTTTCATTTAGGGTGCCAACTTCACACTTTCCAAAATTTGCATAGATTGCATGGATTTCTATGGTTCTGTGGATGGACAAATGAAAAAATTGGGTGGGCACAAGTGGATTTAGGTTGAACAAACGATCTATACCATCCAAAATAAGTTTTGGTTCTGTGGATGGACAAATGAAAAAATTGGGTGGACACAAGTGGATTTAGGTTGGATAAACGATCTATACCATCCAAAATAAGTTTTTGCGATTCTTGATATTTAGACTATAGTTGTCATTATCATTCTCAATCTTCGAGTGAACTCCTCCGTCAATACTCTCTTCATCTGACTCTAACTGATTGGTCTAGCTTGTTTGAGCTCTAGATACTTGAACGTATGTCTTTCCTTTAATGCTTCGATTTCTGTACCTTCCTTTCTTAGCGTCTTCTTCAGAAATTCTTGGTCAATGAGTCTAGCTCAAACGTTCGCAAACTACAAACATTTAAAGAAGATAATGTTGCTCTAATTTCTAGGAACAAGTGCGCAAAATGGCAACTTTTACACAAAAGCAATATCTAATTTCCGAAAGGCGAGCAGCTTGGAGTAAATTCAATTCAGAGACCAACTTTTCCCTTCCAATCTTGTGCTTCCAGACTCGTAAGAACGTTGTCCCGATAGATTTATCTTGAATACATCACATCCAGGTCAAATTAAATTCCCGAGCTGATTACAGGTTTCGTACCGCCTGCATTCAAGTCGTTTCTGAAGAACTCAGAAGTGGGACAACGAATCAAGATGGCACATCCGGTTATGACAGCTCGAAGACAGGCTCCCAAGTTCGTAATGATGCTTCTAGGACCCCGTAATTCGTATAGTTTAAGTATTGTGCCCTGGATAGGCGAGGGGATGGGAATAATTCCGAGTTTAAACACGTCGACAATAAACTCGTATATCCCTAATTAATTATTCAAGTGGTTTTGGCTCACCGCATTAGACAGTGGAACAATGGTCACATTTGCAGTCAAATTGCCAGGGAATGGAGCCGAACTGCTTCATATATATCCTTGTTTATACTACAAAGAGGCAGTTTGGTTGCCTCCCAAAATATTGAAATGCTGCGAAGATTTATCACAGAATATTCCCAAAAAAAAAGTTAATAATAGTTTCTGTGAGTCTTCACTTGATATAAACTCATCTTGAGTATCAGTAGGTAGATTTTTTGAATGTCCTCATCAAAATGTAACTACTTCAATCAATCAAATCATTTGAATACTTATTTAGCAGTAATAAATTAGTATTCAATTAGTGACCATCAATTCCAAGCGTTTTTCTATCGCAGAAGGAGCTGTGTTGCTCTGACGAGGTCAAATGACATCGAAACCGTGGTCAGCATCTGCTCTTCTTCGATGGAACGTTCTCCATTTAGTTGTCCTGAACATGGCAAATTGGCTATTTCAATTCAGATCGTTACACTTGTGGGTGGTATGCATCTTACTTTATTCTTATTATATTGCAATAAAAGCTACAGGGTCATACTAAATTAGTCAATCGTGACAGAAGTAATTCTCAACAATTTGTCCGTCAAAAGGATGTGTTTTTCATGTCAGTTTACAAAACTGAATATGAAATGTGTTTCTTTGATATAAATTTAATAAAAATGAATAAACGGAGATGGGCTTACCCACTTCGAAAATTTCATCGCATGAGTATTTTAGGAACAATTGTACAATTTGATTATAGTGATGATCAGAAATAACACAGGAGAATTTCTGCAAAGGACTCAATACAAAAAATTGATTTGGGCAAGCAGTGTTCATAAATTGATAATAATCATAATGACATTGAAACAAATTTGTTTAGGTGTATTTTCTGTTGTAATATAATCTATCCCATGCATACAGGGTGAGTCTTTGACTCGTACAAATATTTTAACAGTAGATTCTTGAGGTCAGAAGAAACACTTTTTTCCTATACCATTTTTTCCGATTCGGCCCTGATAAAAGATACGGCCATTTTGAGTTTTCATATTGAGCTGTGCCACCCCTATAAAAACAAAATAACGTTCGGAATAACAAGCTAAATCTGTGACACTACATATCTGTGGATCTTTTAAACAGAGTTGTATTCAGCGAAGTACCCAATTTTTCAAATTTCACAGATACTTTTTAATTTTTGAACATCAAATTACTCGTAAACGGCGCATATTAAGAGAAAATATGAGGAATACTTTTAATTCATCAAATAAATGAAACTATATTCCGAAATTCATTTCATTCGATAAAACCGTTTGTGAGATAGAACTGAAAATAACAATTTTCATGGTTTTCCAGCAGCCTGTATCTTTTAAAGCAAGTCGATTCAGAAAAAATTGTAAAGGGAAAAAGTGTTTCTCTTGACCTCAAAAATCTACTGTTAAAATATTTTTACGAGTCAAATACTAACCCTGTATAATTTCTAATAGATTGAAGACCTACATTATCGTAGGTACATAATTATTATTGCTTATACTTCAGCATACAACACTATATAGTTCATGGATACTTTTCTCAATGCGATGAAAATGAACACATGAGCAAACTATTACAATACGCAAGAATGAAAAATATTTATTCATTTCCTACAATGTCAACAGTCACTCCATCGAACTGAAATATTAATTCCGATTACAAACATCTATCATAAAGAGAACAAACAACATTATCTCCTTCAGAATTGGAAATCGATTTTTCGTACCCTAAATTTCTATGCTTCATTTCAATATCATCATTATCATGAATTATTAACACAGGATTTGTGGTAATATTATGTGCAGGTGACTCTCCAATATGACTTCAGCTAAAAGTGATTGCGATTGCAACTCAGAAAAATGTCAAATGTTCTCATTTATAGTTGAGAATTGAGGATATGGAATTGTTGAAATCCTACGATTCTATCGATGGATTTTCAGTCAATTCTCTGTCATTGCGCATCAAAAATAGGTTAATCATAATCTAATCTATCCCATTGCCGTATGGCAGACACTTGTCAATTCATATCCAAACACAATATGGCGATGTAGATAATACGATATTGATGTATGGTAAGGTAAATAGAAGACTTGATAGAGAGTAATACTCTCGAAGATAAATCACAAGGACGGTCTATATTTCGACGTAGACACACGTCAAGTTGGAACAGGTTGTTAATCATTGAATCGGAATTAATGTCAGGGGGAAACCCAATTAAAATTTGCAACGAAGGGGTCAAATGTGCCGTCTAGGCTTACCTTTGGGGATTGTCACATTTTACATCCAATGCATAGACATAGAGACATGGACTGAGTAATGTCAGCATGAAAATGTATTTTTTATAGAAAGAGAGAAATAATCGTCGGGCATTTACCTGTCTCTTTTTTGTTCACATAGAGGTCAGTGTGGACCAATCGAAATTCTAGAAAAAGACAACTGCATGCCCGACTTGCGTTTCTCTCTGTCACTTTTTTTGACCGTATTTCATGCATAGATATAAAGGGAAGGCACAGTCCATGTCTATATGTCTCTGATACAATGTAAACTTTTCTATGATCTAGTGCGCTCAATTCTGTAGTGAATTGAACTTTACAAAAAATTTTGTGGGTATTATTTTTCGCCCTCTTTAGCATAATATAGTAAAATGAAACAACTAAGTAGGCAGCAAAACAAATAAATACGAAAAAAACAGCAATCTAAATTATCTAGAAATCATTGATAATAACACAGGCGAAATTTCGCATCATTTTACATTTCCGGTAGTTTCGCACTCGTGGAAACATACATTCATGTACGAAACAGGAAGTTGTACATTCAGCGCGGCAAATTTCCGGTTCATATGCCTCGTTTCCGGAAAAAGTCCGGATGTGGAAAAAACTTTTCATGTCAGCCGGGTAATTTTCAGTCAAGCTCATTTTTTATGCAACATATAAAAATCAGAGTGGATGTAGTAATACTCGTATTCCTTCCGGTAATGGTATTTATGCTACTTTCCAACCAGTTTTATACAGGGTCGTTCAAAACGAAATGCAAATTCACAATCCGATAATTATATGACAATTGAGTTTGACTTGTCCATACAAATGTTGAATATTGCAATGTACGCATCGTAAGTTTGGCCTAGATGTTTTTTATCTCTTTTAATGAAGACGGCTAAGTAATTTTGTGTAAAATAACTATCACACTGTGTATATCGTTAACAGAAACATTTGTATGATGCGAGTCAAGCTCTTATAATCTTATAGTCTTATAATCACGAGTTTTTCATCCAGTTTCTCTGAAATCCTCTCTGAGAAGTCAACTTTGCTGTCCCAACAGGAATCATTTGGTCCCCCGGTAGTTTAGGTTCATCTTTCTTCTACTGTGTGGACATAAAACGAAGATAAAGTCTCGCGACTCTGTTAATTTCATCGCCATTAATCTTCTTCGCTCTTGTTTCCGCCGTATCATCACACTGGGTCCGATAAATCTAGCAGCGAATTTCAATAGACGTCAGAATTGTTCTAGTTTCAACTTCTGCCATTTGCAGCAAGCGGCTGTCGATGTTCGAGCAAAGGGCGTTCTCATAGCTTGTCAAAAATTCCCCCCTGAAACTACCATTGGAAAATATTCATCCGATTACTGTTGAGAGGACTGAAATTCTGTTTGAGTTTGTTCATTACAGTGGTTGACAATGATTGAAAGAAACCCTAAATGCTAATACACTGCTCAACAAATGATAGGGATCACAGACCTTCAGAATATTTATTTTGGTCAGATACTAGAGTATGTTTAGTTGATATCCATGTTTTTTTTTAATGTTAGAATGAAGAGTTTCATAAAAAAAATTTAATTGAAAATGTTCATCATATACGGCAAAAATAACCATAAAACGTGCTCAAAATACCAGTGTGTGAAGAAAAAAAAATTCCATACGTCCCGCAATGAATTACCATCAAGTAAACACTCACCCTGCGCATTTGATGCTCGATGTAAACAATTTCATGAATTTTCCATGAACGAAATCTAATTTGCAGTAAAATTCGAAGTTCAAATAACAAACTAGAATGCTCATCGAAATAAAAACTAATTTAACGTTGCGATAAATGGTGGATGATACATACAGCCTCGCCACCGAGGGTTCCAGCGTCAGAACGAAATTAAATAGACGTCCATCCGCCCTCAGTACAGTGGGGTCCGTACGTGTCATAAATTTGGGGAATTTGCGCCATTTGAATTTTCAGAAATACATACCGTAATTGTGTACTTGCGTACCTATGGGTTCGAATCGATTTACCTGATTCGAAGTATACAAGGTGAGTCTTTGACTCGTACAAATATTTCAACAGTAGATTCATGAGGTCAAAAGAAACCCTTTTTTCCTATAACATTTGTTCCGGTTCGGCCCAGATAAAAATATACAACCATTTTAAGTTTTCATAATGAGCTGTGCCACCCCTGAAAAAACAAAATTACCTTCAGAATAACCAACTAAATCTCTGACGCCTACACATCTGTGGATCTTTTAAACAGAGTTGTATTCAGCCAAAGTACCCAATTTTTCAAATTTCACAGATACTTTTCGATTTTTTAACATCAAATTACTCGAAAACGGCGCATTATACGAGAAAATATGAAGAATACTTTTATTTTACAAAACGTTCAAATATTCATTAGATAGTGTCTAACTCAGTTTCAATAGTTGGGTTGTTTGGATTTTTGGTATTTTTATGGTCCGTAATGATCATAATGAGAAAACTGGAAGACGTGAGTGAGATCTGGTGATCGAAAAAGATTAATCAAATAAATGAATAACTATTTTCCGAAATTCATTTCATTCGATTAAACCGTTTATGAGATCTTAAAATAAGATTTTTTATGTTTTTTCAACAGCCTGTATCTTTTAAACCGAGCCGATTCGGAAAAAATGGTGAAGGAAAAGTGTTTCTTTTGACCTACACAGGGTTAGAACTATTTAGAGGCTGACTATAGGAGTATTGAAAACAGTTAAAAATAAAGGGTGGCTTAAATTACAAAAAAGTAGTACACCAGTATAATCGCTATATAGAATTATAACTATACTCCATTCACTTTTATTTTAGCAGTCGGTTGGCCATGGAAATTTGACACATTTCAGTCTGTATAGTACGAAAATGTGGGGATATGACGCTTGTCAAAACATTTTTGGGTTTTAAATCAACGCTATGTTGTTCGTTCTACGTAAAAGTTTCTGTTATTACGTATTTCATCACAATGTCGAAACTCTTCGGAAAATATGTGACGAACATAATTGAAGTTCATACAAACTGATGGAAGGCATACAAAATCCAGTTATTTGCGTGGAAAATACAAGAGATCAGTATGATATCATAATATGCACTAGCTTGAGGAGAGTTAATGTTCGTTATCTTCTTTGGCTAAAGTTTGAATACATTACATCAGTTGTAGATTTCAAAAATATTAACCCGAAGATGAAATGCATATGTTGCAGTGGTTGGGAATGGGTATCTCCCGAAAGAATTAACAGGTAATTTCAAGAATGTTGAATTCTTCAACTAAAAGCATCTTGCATCAATATAAGTAGAAGGAATTAAAGGAAGTTTCAATCAAGATGAACTTCACCTTTGAACAAGAATTTCACATGAATAAACAATTAGCATGCAACTGACACGTATTTGTGGCTGTTCATCTTAATGCATTGATAATAATTAACAATAATTAGGTATTTATTGGTACCTTAAGGCATTTACAATATATAGGACAAGTCAAATGAAAAATAGAAAAATCATTTTTCGGGAACTTATTCTACGATGACATTCATCGAAAATCCTGTAGTAAACTTTTCGCATTAATTCACTCAAACATAAAATTCTCAAATGCCACCACTTTTTTGGGTCTCCCAATAGAAGGAAATTATTTGTCATCCTCTTCATTCACAATATCTTTCTGAACGTGGAAATATTCAACTGAAATATAAGTCGTTTAGATTTAGATGAAACATTATATAAATTCTCTTACATTGAATATGTTCGCTACCGTCTGACGAAGTGTGAATTTTATAATATCAGGGTATAACTATTCGAATGAGCGGACCTGAATTCTAAATAGCACTTCCTGAAACCCTGTCTCTTTTTTCAATCACTTTCGGCATTTTCGTAATAAAAATTGATATTAGTTGTGGCAACGGTGTTATGACATTAACGACATTTCATGAGTGCCAACCTTACTCCGTTCTAGTTACAAAAACTTGAGAAAATTATTTCATGGCCAACCTACTGCTAAAATAAATGTGAATGCAGTATACACACCGAATTTCGTGTAGTTATCTCCAAAAACAAATGAGTTATGAAGAAAAAATGATAATCTTGATTTTCAGTTTTTCCAGATATCTTAGGAACCATCAGAGATATTCAGGAACTGTTTACACCCACCCACTCATCCTTGAATAACGCAACTTTTTCGTAATTTAAGCTACCCTGTATTTCTAACGGTTTTCAATACCCCTGTAGTCCCTCTCCAAATAGTTCTAACCCTGTATACTGATATAATATTATATATCGAAATGTTTGTTTAACATTTCTTGCCAAACAAAAAACTTGGCTGCAGACACAGCCATCAAATGTGATGAGAAAAAGCGCGGAAACGTTCGACTGGTAGCGTTCCAGAAGCATCTGTTCTCCTCGAGCTGGGAGTCGTGTTGCTCTGGAGAGATCAAATAAAATCGAAACCATGGTCATCATTTCTGCCTTGATGAGAAAGTATTTCATTCGGCACCCTCACAAATGGTGTATAGATATTTCGATTCCGATCGTAACATTTGTGGATATTTTTATACATATGTAAGCGTCTAAATATCATTACTTTATGTTATGTGTTTAAAGCACTTCTTATTCGATTCATTGAGAGTTGTCTGGCTACCATTTCCTATTTCGTTTTATTTTCATTTTAATCATTTACTGCTCAGTTGTTCCCATATTTTATCTTCATGTCAATGTCATTGAGTTTATGGTGGTTTGAACGTCCCCAACTAAACTCAGTCGACTGGGTTTTGAGTTGTATCAACCGAATTAACTTGTTCAAACTCAAAATTGAAATTCTCTGGATAGTTGTAGCGTGTATATAGTTCAACATTTCGCCTCTCAACTTGCCATATAAATTAATATCGATTTCGAACGTTGGTCAGCAGCTGCGATCGCCGTTTGGTAGTAACAAATTGAAATTTCATCATGTATTTTCCCGGATGAGCACGAGTGGCTGAAAGCCGTAGATTCGTACGTAAGTTCTCGCTGGATGAACCGACGCCAATTTGCAAACGAACAGGAACAAGTTGGCATAGCTTATGCAGATTTCACAGCTCCGGTCTAGACGTTTAGGATGAGTATTTTTTATTGAGGCCCGGAGGCGGGAGGACGTTTTTCCTTCGAGTTTATGAATAATTTTATAGATCATGAATAAAATCAAGCAGGAATTTCATCTTCTGGGGGAGACTCTGCCCGTGAGTGATGAGCACATTTATAAGTGGGCTAGCTGTTGAATATATAAATGAGGTAAACTTCATATACCACCAATATACCATAAAAAATTGGTGTTTTATTCAGGACTAAGAAAATTAGAACTTTCTTCTCTTCAATTACGTAATATGAATAACATTGATTGGGTTAGTGTTCAACATTTTCAGCTGCACATAATGGACGAGTTCAGGAACGTTTGACAACCTTGTAAATAAAAAAAGAAAAGAAAAAGCTCTTTCAACGCAAACGTATTTTTTCATAATTATATTTATGCCTTTCGGTTGCTTTCATCATTTTACAATCCTTGTAATGTCCTCGGCTACAAGTCCAAGTGATATGAAAGAAAATTTATATTGTATTTCCAAGGAAAGTTTTGACATTATTCAGGCGTTTTTTCGTTTTTCGTTATATTTATGGTTTCATACATAGACAAGGATTTATTTATTATTAAAATATGGTTTCATCACAGAACACATTTTTAGTTCAGGCGTTCTGTGATTAAACCATAGTCTAATAATGCGAAAATTTTCAGTCTATGGATGAAACCATAAATAAAATGAACGAAACACGAAAAAAACGCCTGAATAATGTCAAAACTCACCTTGAAAATATGTGCAATATAAATTTTATTTTAATCACTTGGATTTGAGAGCCGGGTACATTCCAAGGATTATAAAATGATGAAAGCAACCGAAAGGCACAAATATAATTAAAAAAAAATACATTTCCATTGAAAGAATTTTTTCTATTATTTACAAGTTTGGCAAACGTTCCTTAACTCGTCCATTGAATTCTGATTCTCATAATTCTCGGATTATTTCTAAAGAAAAGTATGACACCAATTCTGGGAAATTTGAAGAAATAATAGTTTTTCACAATATTTTTCAAACCATTTTATTTCACTTCAATTTTTCAAAGTCAAGTTTTTTTCGCATCGAATTATGAAATTGAGACTTAGAAAGTAGTCACATAAGGACAAGCAACTTATTTCTCAGATCCAAATCCACCTACCAAGCTAAAAAATAAGTCGGAATACAGGACGAGTTTTTGACTAGTACAGATATTTAACAGTAGGTTCTTGAGGTTATAAGAACCTACCATTTTTTCCGATTCGGCCCTGTCAGAAAGATATAGCCAATTTAAGTTCTCCTAACACGCTGTGCCACCCCTGGAAAAGCAAAATTATCTTCAGAATAATTAGCTAAATCTGTGACACTACACATCTGTGGATCTTTTAAACAGAGTTGTATTCAGCCAAAGTAACCAATTTTCCGAATATCACAGATACTTTTTGATTTTTGAACATCGAATTACTCAAAAACGGCGCATTATACGGGAAAATATGAAGAATATTTTTATTTAACAAAATGTTCAAATATTCATTAACTAGCGTCCAACTTGGTTCCAATAGTTGGGTTCTTTTAATTTTTGGTATTTTTATGGTACGGAATGGTCATAATGAGAAAACTAGAAGAAATGGGTGATATTAATCAGATATTAATTAGATTAATGAAATAAATGAAAAATTTTTAGACCGAAATTCATTTCATTCAATAAAACCGTTTTAGAGAACTATAAATAACTTTTTCATGATTATTCAACAGCCTGTATCTTTTAAACCGAGCCGATTAAGTAAAAATGGTAAAGGAAAAAAGTGTTTCTTTTTACCTCAAGAATCTACTGTTGAAATATTTGTACGAGTCTAAGACTCACCCTGTATCAGATATAAATATTTTCAATACACTTAAGTATTGGCAATTCATATGAAGAACGCAATATTACCCTCCAACAAAAATATAAAATGTTTTGAAATTTTCCACCAGTGATTGGAAAGCCAATTCAATTTTTAACTCTATTTTTTGTTATTCAAATATCGACACACGATATAAGGACCTGTTAAAAGAAAGTGAACAAATGAATAATGTTCAGAATTGATAAAGAATTCATACAAAAAAGAAGAAATTATAATGGTTCTGCTTCTGAAATTTAAACAATATGGGGCACAGGGCAGATATATTATAATACCCAACAATTTTTAATTCAAATTTAGCAACTTTTACTCCATAATTGAAGAGTTTTTCATACTGCCTCTCCGAGGAGTGGAAAATATAGAAAATTCCTTTTAAATGGTAACCTCAACTTTTCGAAGCAAAAATTAATAGAAATTTCGTTGATGAAGGTGATTCAGTCATTGACGGTTTTTTCTTATTAATGGTTTAGAATCCACAAGTATCAAAACCTAATTGCTTGTATTTTGCCTATATCAATGGAAATAATTTTTTCGAAAATTTCAAAAGTTGATTGTATCAAATTTCGTTGAGAAGCAACAGTTCTCATAGCTCTCGGCTTCGATAGACTCAGTTATGAGGGATAAAAATGAAAAATAAATATTGAATGAAATAATATATTGAAAGCTTCGACAAAAAGCATATCAACAGCTGATACTTTTATGACATCTCATTACGTTTACATTTTAAAAAACGTGACGCTCAAAGCTTCGAACAGTTCTTGCACTAAAATTAGCTCAAAGCTTCAACGATTTGAAGTGTTTTACACCGGAATATATGCTCAACAAATGCACCTTCTTGAATTTTCATTTTAATATATATTCACGACTCAAAAACATGAAATTATTTCCGTTTAGTTGATTGAAATTCCGCTGACCAAGAATTCAACAACAAAGCTCACCACTCTTCCGATGAAACGTCGTTCCAAACCACGCGTTTGGCACACTGAGTTCCCGGTTTCCTCACGCAGCAGTTACTAGCGTCGCGACGCGCACTTCAGTAATGACGAGGAATATTGTCCAACCGGCCGGCCTCTGTGGTGACGACGCCGACGTCGAAAATGGGGGTGGTGATGCCGTAGTCACCCCATCTAGTGGAATCGCGACACTAGCCACGAAGAGTCGTGATCGTTTGTTATTGTGCACCCCTGGGGTAAGAAAATGCATTTCGTGTAGCAAAGAGGACGCGAGGGGGTCGCGTAAAAGGGAAATATATGGGAAAATTCGCTGGGTACTTCGAGAAACAGAGGGGTACCCTAGCGGGGAGCGACGTTGGGGGTAATGATCTGGGAATTTTCCGGTTAATGTACGATCGTTGTGAGTCCATTTTGAACACGACATTTTTTAATGTTGAACATCGTTTACCGATGAGTTTCCGCAGGCAGAAAACTGAGAATGTATAATGGGGATGAAGTGATTTTATTGCTAAATAAAATCGTTCTCTCGATCAAGTCAAGATCAATGGTTACAACCTAAAGGATTAACAAGCGTCAGAAGTACAGATCCTGTCTTTACTTTATCTGATTTTTCTCTAACTCTCATAGTTCTCGAGAAGCACATAGAATTTTGTGACATTCTGCACACTCACCACAGCCTGAAATTGAAATGAGACCTCTGAATTACAAATTTCTAAAATTTTTTGCTCAAAAAGAAGGCTTTTTTTCGTCATAGAAAACTCCCTCTGAATATCTACGTAATAAATCGGAGTATAATACCAGAATTGTAAAAAGTCCTTAATTTGGTCACAGATTCTCAAAAAATTCATCCAGTAGTTACAGCGCCCTGAATTTCATCCTAATAAGGAATTCATGGAGATTCAGATCTTCAGTTCAGCCTATAGATCAGCCAGAGAAACTTTTAATTCCTTTTCCTATTCACAATTCATTTTGAAAGGATGACAGTGACATCTTATATAGATGGGAGTTGCAGAATGGCGAAGGCGTTGGATACAAAGTTGAATTTCTTATACAGGTGGTCATAAGTCTGGAATAAAATCAATCTGGCAATGACATTTCGTGTTTTACTTTAAACCTAACTGGAATCTGACCAGAATGTTTGTTTTTTTAAATTTTGTGGTCACCAGAAGAACACAAATCTCTTGAAAAAAATAACACTAATAGTTTATCCACCAATAACTTGAAATTGAGGCGCTGAAACACGTAAATTGAGTTCCGATTGATCTTATTTTTTCTTAATGAAATTGAATACCTATTTCTAACCCCTAGGACGCAACCCCATCCAACTTTTGTTTTTCAAATAGGTACAAACATGTATCTTTCATGTGAGGGCACTTTAGAAGATTGGTTGGTTGGTAGAGGAAATATTAATATTTTTTTTACTTCAAGAGAATTTTGTGTTTCTACTGATAACCACAATACTGAAAAAACACAAGATTATGGAAAAATTGTATGGAGTTGCAGCTGATAGGTTGAAGAAAATCAATTAACGGGTTTCATTTCGAGTTATTGGTTGAAGAAATATTAATTTCATTTTAGGCACATGCCAAAAAGTTTGTTAATTTTGAAGAAACTACCTCGATGTTTTGAGATGTTTTTCGCATCAGATAGTAGTGAAACTGCAACATTCACAAAGGTTGATTTTATTATGAAAAAATTCCAAAGGATTCAAACTCGAATTAAACAACTATTGATGTATAGTTATACCATATTGAAATGTAGGTAAATGATATAATGAATAATGGATGTTAAAAAATGTTCTTATAATGGCAATGTACATATGCAATGACTGGTGGAAGTATGATTATTTGGACACTGATGAATGTCTTCACTGGTTGACCTGGGATACCAGCTCTGACCAAAATGTGGAATACTCCTTCAGCACAGTACCCCTAAAAAATAAAGGTTATAAAGTACAAACATACTCTAATTATCGAGTCATGAAAATCTGCCAAAAAGGCACTTGAAGGTGGTGAATTTCAATGAACATCAGAAAGGGTATGCAGGGTGTTTAAAAAAAAAGAAGCAGTACACAGTACACGAAAACTTTCAAAAAAAGGTTAGAACCTCTCCACGAGTGGGACTAATCAGTATAAGCGAAACAATGTATAAATCATAAAAAACAGATCCAGTTAAATTCCACGTCATATTAATAAATGAAAAACAGTGCTGATGGGAGCTCCATTTCGAGCAGGGCCGTAATTATGTATGCCCTTTAGGATCCGCAGCGCCAAAATTTCCTTTATTCGACGGGGATTGATGAACCGAACGTCATTTATAATTCCTGAGGACGGTTACTCAACGAGATAATGAAAGGACATCCGGAGGAGCTGGGTTAGAGCCAATTTGGGTAACTCAATTCCCAATACAACCACGGCACACATTTCACCGTAACTCAAATATCCCTTGATTGATTTTGCATAATTAATCTTCCAGAAGTTAAGACGCGGAAAATTTGTTGGGGTCGATGCGTAAACTGATCAGCGATTCAAGACTTTTTTTCTGAATATTAGCCTAGTGGTATCTTGTTGTGATAAGAAATTTCGATAGAAATGTTCAGATAAGATGCCTATCTGTTTGAGTGAAATTGGGTTTTCGAATTTAGTCGAATTTTCATATTTTTTTAATTTTCGGATAGATTGGTCCTTAATTTTTCATTTTATTTAGATATTATTATTGGTATCTCATTTGGAAAAAAGTAATGAGAAAACATAAAACTTTTTAAAATCGAAATGTATCAAATTAGGTTTCAAAACGAAAAATACTCTTAGGTAAATACATCAAGAATGTAATAATAAAAAGCAAACGAATAGGGTAGATAAATGTGGACTTTTTCTTTGTGATTGATGTTGTATTAGGTTTGCTGAGCATCTGTAGTGATATTTTTCAATTTAGTTACTAAAATACAACAAACAAATTTAAAAAAGCCGTCAAATAAACTCTTAAAATCACATGTGAAATAATGAACGAAATTATGACATCTTCGAGAAGATGCGAAACATAAGTTCAACAAGAAAGATTAGTAGGAAAAGTAGGACAATTGACGTCTTTATAATTTCTACTAAATAGGTACTTTTATCGTGTGTATGATGATTCTATTGAACAAGATTGAAATCAATTTTGAATCAATTAACGTAATCATCCCCAGAGGAGCAGCTACAACACAAATTTCATTAATTTTATTGAAAAAGCGACCCCTATTGTGTATGCATCTGCGATAAATGACATGCTTCGAAAATATTTCATTTACTCGAGCGTGTGAAATTAATATAAGGAGAGATACCCTGGTTCCTGTAGAGTACCTCTACCAAAAAATAGACCTGTATATAGGGGTAATGGTCTAGGACAGCCTGTAAGAATAGTAAAAAAAAAAGATCATTGTACATACTCGAGCGTGTCAGATAAAGATATATGTACGTGGTTAATTACATGTTGAAAAGTATACATTATCTTAATCTGACAATGTAAGCGTGACGAAAATGTTTGGAGGGCACCAAACTTGCAAAAAAATGCACGTGTACATTCTCGAACGCGGTGGTTTTTTTCCTATTTTGAGGCTAATCATTCAGCAATAACGGAAGAAATATAATCTGACAGTTTCAGCAAGCCGAAACAATAAAAATTGTCCATAAAGGTCACAAAAATCGTTTTTTTTTTTAATTATCTCTTCTCCTGGGCTTCAAATTTTTGTCGCATTCATTATAAAAGTTGTAGGGCATAACATTTTCTACAAATTTTGACCGAAGCAATTTTTTCTACGTTTGAACGTTTTTGAGATATATGGCGATAAATGTACATTAGATTGGGTTTCCACATCGACCTTGGCCTTTCGCATGTGTGGCTAAGCTCCTCGCTCTTATCGCCCTCAAACTCGAAAATGGATAAGAGTATGTAAAATAGCTTCAGACAAAAATTGTATAGAATTTTATCATCTACAACTTTCATAATGAACACAGAAACGATTAGAGGTTGAGGAAGGGAGATATTAAAAAAAAAACAGCTTTGTTATCATCTTCAAACTGTCAGATTAAGAAAACCCCCTCTGATTAGTGTCAAGTTAATGGGTCAACACGTCTGCAACACCGAGATTAACCATCTGTATGAAAATCTGACACACTCCAGTATGTACGGTTTTTTTTTGCATTTTCCAAGGACGGCTGTGACCTTGCGTCAAGGCCGAATTGTCAGTCTCTTGGGAAGTAGCTTCCTTTGGGTCCAATTAACATATCCTCTAAAAATCTGAGAAACTCGAAAAAAAACTTTGTTTTGTCATTTTCAACTCTTCCCTACAGTCGGCCCCACTACGCAAACTGTCGGATAAACATGAATTTATCATCAGAGACACGTAGGGCATATACAGTATCTTAATCTGACACACTCGAGTATGTATGTACAACTGACGACTTTTTTTACATCTTTGAAAACCTGCAGACGCTTTCCCCACCGCTGAAAGTGCATACATCATAGAACCTTTTTTTATTTCTACCAGCTAATCTTGGAAATCGTATCAACTTGAACTTACGTGAAATAAACCTGTCCTCCTCTAGAATTAGCAGGAGCCTGCCATAACAATGTAGCCTGGGCTTTCGGTTTTGGGTCGGCATGTGTGATAGCACTGCACTCGGGGTGGATTTTAGTGTTGGGGGTTTCTATCCATCCCCCAATCCAGTTATTGGTGGCTGCATCTCTAGCCTGTATCAGGAAGCCCTTGAACGTGTCAGCACCCTGGATAGTGACTACAAAAACGATATTGAATATTCCCATTTACAGGAAGACCAAAAATTGACGAGTTATGGAGAAATTCATTCGGGTCTGAGTGATAAGAATCCAAACCACTTTATATATTTTCTAAGTTCAAGCAGTTGAAGGAGTAACTATTTTGTGTTTTTGGAATTTCAACTTGCAAATGTTTTCTTTCTCATTATATTCTTTTGAGAATTAATGAATTATTTATCCTATGTAATATGAAATATAACTTGAAAAAACAGTCAAATTTCCAAATTGCGTCCAATATCTGTTTTACTCATATTTTTGGCATGAAAAATCATAAAAACTTCATATTCAAAAGTTCCATTTCACTACTTGTCAGTTTTCCATTGTCAAAGGATAATTTCAAGCTCCTGTATATTTTTGTTCAGTTGAAAATGAAAAAAGAGTAAACTAGGACACATGTGTAAACAGTTTTGAACAAAATAATCAAGATTATCTGTAAAAATTAAAGAGAATGAGTGAATTGTATCGTTCTCTGGTATAAAATAACTAAAGAATTCCGAAAAAGCCATAACAGACATAAACAAATACAAAAGTGACCATGAGACCGTTTGAAGACCCCATCACAGAAAGCAATAAATAGCACATTTTCATGAGAACCAGATTTATGCTAATAATTCAACAACAGGAATTTCCAGAATGAGAATTCACAACATGAACCCTGACAGTTTACTTCCTCGTCCATATCCATACATCCTACTGATTTCGAGGGAAAATTAAAATTTTTGTTGAAATCATACCAGTTACACTTGTTAATGAAGAATAACCACTACCCAAATATTAACTTCCCGTAATGTTTTTTCACTCAACTTGAAATAATAATAATTTATCGTTCGTATTGTAAATATGTTCTTCAATATTATAGTATATTTCTTATATTAAAAAAAAAATTCAATATGTAATACTGTACTAGAAAAACCCACCCTTAAAAAATATGAGAACTAAAATTATTGGCCAATATCTCATTCCAACTAATTTTCTACAGTCTTCAAACATATTATTGTCAAACTCCACTCGGTTAGACATGCTTCAAAGAATATAGCCATGAATGAACTTCAAAACCGTCGAAGCATGATAAATATGTATTCTTCAGAAGAATATTGCCATGAATGAGCTTATCCATTCGACTGTACCAAAACATTCAAATTGACCACTAACCTGTTATTTGGGATCCAGGCCCATAGGTACCACTGGACTGTAGGATCTGATAGGGGCTTGTATGGACAGGTTGGGATCGTGCCTGACCATGGTACGGCTGATTTGGTCTGGGTTTAACGCAAGCATCCACTGGGGCACCATCTGGAAACGCACTAGCTATCACTAGGAAAAAATTTAAGACGATCAGAAGAGTGAGACTCGACATCATAGATGGAATTTGGCGATCTTTCTTTAAGATTGGCGATTTGCTGAATGAATGGGTTTCGCTCAAAAGAGTTAAGATATGTTTTGGGACGAAGAAGTAATGTAGGTTGGATCCAGGTGCGTACTGGTTCATTTTAGTGCAGTTCTAATTTTCCAAAAAGACTCGTATCTAAATTTTTTGTATTTCTATTTAACATCATTGAATTGTTGGAATTGGATATGTTGTAAACGCTTTTTGAAATATGATTTTTTCGAATTGTTGATTGAATACTGTCTCGAGGACAAATTTAGGTATTCCTCTGACTTCATGTACCAGAAGGAATTTTGGTCGCGCCTTATTGAAGTTTACACTATTCAAAAATCGAGATATAGGAAAATTTTGTGTATTGAATTAAAGGAGAAGGTCAAAAGATTAAAAATTCAATCAACACTGCCAGAATTTCAGCCAAATTCATTAGAACAATATTTCCAAAGACAATACCCAATATTCAGTAGAGCGCATCAAATCAAGAAGCTGTCTATAATCATCCATGATAATTTATTTCCAAATCATTCTGGTTTTTGATGGATATGAAATCAAAGTTCAACCTAATAACTATCTAACAATCTTCTTCATGGGACAAAAAACTTTTATGCATTATTAATGATTCCAAGCATTCAAATTATAAAACTTCTTTTCAATCAGTGGATGAGAACGCACAAAAAAGTCCATATTTCAATGTCAAATCGGTGGTGGTAACGTACCTTCTGCAAATTGGAACTAAACCAGACTTGACTGGTAAGATTAATTAACGAAGACCATGAGAGTTTGGCTACAATCGTTCAAATAAAAGGATAAATACACTGTGGTGTTCATGGAAGTATGGAGGCAAGGTTAATTTTTCTATAGTTGGATGGCAAGCCAGAAAATCTGAAAAAAAACATACTGTGGAAATATGTTGAAGCAAATGTTGGATACGGCTCTGGACCCATTCAATGAATTGCAATGTACTTTCACTTATACATACGTATTTGCCCCCTGCAACATTGCGTTAACTTTATGATATAATAACTGGTTTTGCCTCCAAATATCTCATTGATTGATGTGGAATCGATCTCAAATCATCAATTGTTGCTTCATGATGATGGAACAGTTCTATTCGATTGTAATACATTATAGCATTATGGGACATGAGGCTTTTGAAGATAAACAAACTTAAATCTTGAATATTCTCATTCCCTCACAATCTTTCTTTGGATAATTTCAGTTCAATATAAGAATTCATTTATATTCCAACCCTTTTTCATAAACCACTATACTTAGCTAAAAGAGATTCGACACAAAACTTGGCCTTCCATTTATGATCCTTGAGTAATGAATGAATGAGGTCTGAAGGATATACAGTGTGACTGAAATTATCCAAGGAGTTATAGCAGATTCCACGCCAGTAAAAATTGAACTAAATACAGCTTCGAATCAACTGGCTACTGATTCCATAATATTTTGTACAATGAATGGAATCGGAGTGTAAAAATTATCCTCCTAACCTAGTTACTAGTTTGAGGAAAATATTCTGTCTCTGGATTAAGATCGAAAACTGCCTTCTTCTATAGATAAAAAAACCATCACATATATTTTCATATATCATTCAAGCACACTGATGATGTAATCTCGGCATAGATGCTTCACACTATTTACCTACATACTTCAAAATCAGGATAAAAAATCCATATCCTTATTTGAACCAACACTACAAGCATCAATATATCGTCAGAGATTTCCTCTCGATACCAGATAATTATTTTTTAGGCTTCACTAGGGGAATATAAATCAGGAGGATCCATTTAAATGAAGGATTTTAATTATCCACTCATTCTAAAATAACACGTTTCAAGAGATTCCTCTCAAAAAGCTAATGAGAAGTGAATCACAGACGGGGAAGGCAGATTCTTTAGCATTTTACCTGAAACTTATCAATAAGGTTAGCTGAAGGTGAACTGCTCCTATCGAAAAAGAGGTTTATAATATTGTAAACCAAGAGTTTACTCGGTATATTTTTGTCTGCTCTCTAGAGGATGTACAAGGTTTGCAAGAAATTCGCTTCGCTGCATGATGGAGCCCAACAAATGGATATTTTTTCATCTTTCATTGGCGCTAAGAAGTCAGTGAAGAATCTCCTTACTGAATATTCTCTTCTAATAAAGATTACAATCACTTTTCAGCCCATTAGAATGCGGAATGTCGTGACAAAATAAGAATAATCAATGGACTATGAGATTTCATTGTTTTCAAGCGAAAGGAAGTTGTCAGTCCACAACATGATCAAAGGTGATGCACGCTGCTTGTGATACAATGATTAATAAAAAATTAGATCCTTTCTAGGATCTAGGTGTGAATTCAGCAGCTTTATATCGCAGGAGAAAAATATTTTTCCATTTTCTGAAAATACAGATCAGATCGAAATGAAAACTAGTATAGTAGTAGTAGTATCTCCTATCTTTCATGACTTTAAAATGAGACTGTTTTGAAATGTCTCGAAACTAGCAGTTATTAACAACTTTTTTTTTTCCTTGTTCATTCAAGAATAATAATTATGTTCCCTATTTTGAATAAATAAATAGTAGAGCTTTTCCAACAGTACCTACATGTCTATCATCATTCCCCATCATGTTTTTGATCCTGAACGAAGTTTATATTTAATTGAAAAATACTCATAAGAATAAATTACTGACACAGTATGAAATCATTCGCGGAAATTCAAATATTAATTAATTTTTCGCATTTAGGAAGTCACGAAGGAAAAAAAGCTCGAGTTACTGCACCCAAAACAATATCCGTCGAAATGCTGAACCCGAAGAGACCCATCAAGGTCCACTGGTTAACACACGTGAATGATTGTTCTTAGAATTTATGTATTATGCTGTCACAATGGGTCTATGGAAAAATTATGATGTACGATGATCAAATAAAAAAAGTTCATATCATGGTTGAGAGTTCTTCTTCGGCTGGTACCAAAAGTCTGTCAAAAACTTGGCTCGTCTCAGATTGGAGAATTCTTTTAAACCTGAAAAGGGTTTCTTTCCATATTATTCGTCTTCATGAGTGGGCAGTTTCAGACACTAGAATACCCAATGAAATATCGAAAATTCATCATAATTCGTTGTCAAGAAGGCTGAGAAATTTTGACATGATGTACTTTTTTTGTTTTTCGTTGATTAAAAAAAATTTCTGTTATTTTTATTGGCAGATTTCAGTTATTCCAAATAGTCATTCTTTCTTTTGTATTTTCATTGAATGATTCTTTTATTCATTTATCCAGCAATTTATTTCTTCAATTATTTATTCATTCAAAAACGTTAAAATTTTTTCGCAACTCTTCATATAAATATGGAAGGACACCATATAAAGGGTGTCCTTGGATTAATAGGAATAAATTCGGATATAGGAGGTTCAGTACATCAAAATTCGACGAAAATTTCTTTTGAAGTCATGAGCTAAGACGTTCCCAGTTGAAAAATTACGTTGGTTCCAAGATGAGGACTTGATTATGGATTAATTCAATTCTTTCAGAGGAACAGAGGTAAACAAATGGAATTTTGCAGTGGGATTTTTCAAAAAGAGATGCGCCTAGAACTCAATTTTTCCCCGATTCTCTATAGCCACAAAGGGGTGGAATCCGCAACCCTTTTTTATTTTAAACTTTATTTTTAAACTTTCCCCTCATTCAGGCTCATCAAAAACTTCATTGCCTTTTAACAGTGTCAGATCCTTTGGTCTGTTTTTGAACATCACGATCTTGAGCAACGAGAGAAGATCATGGCAGCTTTTGGTTTGTTTTTCAAAAACAGAGCAAAGGACACTCTCAGTTGTACGATAAAAACTAAAGAAAGAATAAACTTTTCAAATGAAATAGTCTTTCCAATGCATAAAATTTAATGATATTTCACCCCTATCTAGCTATGAGGGATGAATGAGAAAATTTGTTTCAGATGCATCTCTATGAGAAAAATACCCCTTCAGAATTTCATTTGTTCATTTTGATCCTGTTTTCGAAGAATTGAATAAATCCATAATCAAGTCATCTCTGAATCAACTTAACGCTTCAATTTTTCGTTTTATTTTGAGGTTCTAAACCTATAAATCCAAATTTATTCCCATTAATCCTGGGACACTCTGTATATCAAACTGTTTTCCTTCCCTCACCTGAAGATGCTACTATGAAAACACGAAACGTGTGTCGGGGTTGAACAACTCATGTTAGTGAAAATCATGGGTACAGTTTTCAGTTAAATCACTACAATATATGTGTTTCATTGAAGAGAATAGCTGCAATCTCATATGATTTCCATTCGTGAAGTAAAAAATAATTCTTGTCTGCGATAACTCAGATCTCCCTGCCTACCAATTAATAAGTAGTGAGTACCTGAAAGTTTCAGGAAGTACGATAAATATCGGAATTTTTGTCCTCGATTTCCGGAGTATCTGCAATCCAGCAATTTTATTTATTACCAAGGTATAAAAATTCAATACGTAAATAACAGCTTCTTAATCAACTGATGACTATAAAGGACACGTGCACTTGGTGATTAAAAATATAATGTAAAGGTTGAAAATGTAATGAATTTTATGACTCATTTTCTCTCATTTTTTGTATTCCTCTTACAAGATTTTGGCAGCACGGTTGAATGTTTCCCTTGACTTATGACTTCTTTATTGATAAATCACAGTTCTTGTAGAACTGAAAATCCAAACTGAAACGTTGCAGAGCAATAGAAAGAACATTTCGCTTAATGATGTATATTTTCCTGATTATTGAAATTCATAATATAAATTTATCCTATAAATTTATTGGTTCGTTTTTCTCTGATTATATGAAAAAACTATAATACTAAGGCCCTAATAAATACGCATATAAAAATTTGAAATGAAACTATTTTTTTGTTGAAGAAATAGAGTACCTATATGTATTGTACTTAGTAAAATTTAATTTTAAGTCTAGCCCCAAACATTCGTACAGCATGATATCAGATTTTTGCAGAGTTCTGAGTCCTTGATTTCTCTAGTACCTTCAAAGGGCTTATCGGCCCAGAAGAAATTCTCCATCAGGTTTCATTCGATGATTGACGAATACTCTTGTTACTGTACCTTAACCTGGTGTGGTTAGCTAGATAGGTTCATCCAAAAAGTAGATCAATCTTTTGGCACATTCAAACATTCGGTAAATTCAGATGAATTTCTTCAGCTAGTAGGTTATTGTAAGTCATAATAAAAATTATGTTCTGTAAACTGAAAGTTATAAGTTATACTAGCTAATCGTTCGTATGCAATGTAGTTATTTTGTCCATCAGTCTAAATATTGGGTAGTTCAAATAGCCTATTAATCCTCGAATATGATGTGGATATGAGCGAAATATAAATAATTTGGGATAAAAATTTTGAACTTCAAATAAGAAAGAACTCAATGATTAGGAACTCAAAACAGATCATACGATTTTCAAAAAATGAGTTTTTGAACCACTACACGTGTTTCGCTATCACAATAGCATCTTCATGTGGGTGAAGGTAAACTATTTAAAAACTCATTTTGGGAAAATCGTTTGATCTGTTTTAGGTTCAGTTATAGATTTTCATCAAGTAACAGCCACATCAATCCAATATTTGAATAATTGAATAAATCAATAAATCCATAAAAAATTTAAATTGAAATAAATATTTTCCTTTCATTTTAGATTCATTTCCATATGTTTTTTACAACGTATTTTAAATATTTGGAAAAATTTTTGATTGATATCGGCTGTTAGTAATAATCAAGAAAAAACTATTAGTGAGAGAATATACAACAAATAAATACATATCTTCAAAATTCAATATACATATGAATTCAAATTCCACATACTCATTTTAAATTTTTTTTGTACGCTAATGACTTGCTTAGATGATAATTTCGAATATAAGATTTCATATAAGATAATGAAATATAAAAATTTTTCTTCAAAAGTCTGAGTGGTATAAAAAATCTAAATCCAGCTGATTGAAAAAACTCGGAAATTTTTCGTATGATTTTCAAAATTATAATTTCCTGGAAATTTATTTTTTTCTGACATAGAAAAAGAAAAAAAATTGAATTATGAAATTTCCCGTAAAATAATAATATTTGATGAAAATTCGCTATTTCACATCTGATTTTTTCAATTCTGATGTTTATCTTCGTAGTTCCTTCTATCAACCGCAGTATCAACCGCCGTCACCTCCACCTCCCACTCATGTGCCGCCTATGATCCGGAAAAAACCGTCGGAATCAACCGTAAAATTCAAATCCTCAAAGATCTTGAAAGATCTGAGGCTTGAGGATATAAAGAGCAGGTAAATTTTAATGAATCAGTTCACCGGTCAGCCACACTGTGTAAAAATGGCACCTCTGGCGATTCAATTGTTTTGTTTGGTTTTGGTGTTGGTGACAGCCCAAGGAGCTCATTTGCGTGAGTATATATGTGAATTTTTCATTTCGAAAAAATTTAAATTTCAACCCCAATCTCAAAAAACAAATATTCCACTTTCAACCACAAGGAATGAAAAAAATTTCATAAAAAAAACTACTCCTGCCCTTGTCAAACTTTTTCAAAAATACGAAATGCGAGCGCAATATTATTTTCCTTTTTAACTGGTGACAAGTTAATCGAAAAAATAACTGAAGAAAAGAATAATAAATTGATATAATTTTATTTGTGAAAAAAATTATCAAAAAAATCTCTTTGATTTCGGTAGTTGCAGAGAAGAAATTCAGAAATTTTTCCTTACTTTATTTCGGATTTATATCCTAAATATTCCATGTGTTTAGGACATACATAAAATTACATATTCAGAAAACAACCTAGGGGTTGGGTTATAAAAAAAATCTTGAACCCCTTAATAATTGTAGTTATAACCATGCTGGAGTCGAAAAATATATTATTTTTTTTAGCAACAAACTTTTGGACTGGAATTTGAAGAAAAATTATAATCCATACAAATTTTCGTAATATCTGATGTCACTGTCATATCCTAACTGACCTGTTATAATTTGTAATAAGAACAAAACAGTATCACAATACGAAGCAATGTATGTTATAAATCAAGGGTGGAAAAACTTCAATAATTTTTTGGGAATGCTTATTCTGTAAAATATAATCTGCTTGTGACTATGCAATGAATATGGGCCCAAACTTCTAGGATTTTCCAAATTTATTAAGCTTTTTCAATAAAAAATTAACAATAATTTCAACTCAAAAATTCTATTGCAGAGAAAACAAATCATTTCATTTTATGTGTCACAATAAGTTCCATTGTTTTAAAAAATTATACATCATACATATAAAAAAGGAAAATTCAAACTAAACACGGAATAACAGATGGATTATAATAAGGGGTTGTCATTTCACACCCTGTCAAATGATTTTTCGCCATTTAGTTTTATTGCCATTAACCGTGAATTCAGAAAAGTTTGTCTTCAAGTAGGCTATGGAGTTTTAAAGATTGATATTCTTTGCATGAACTTCTATAATATTTTTGTTCGTGTTTCAAATTCAATGAAACTATCAAGTTAACTTTCGGATTATTCAAGAGTATCTAGGAATTCTTCTTGAAATATTTTCATATCGAAAATTATTAATTTGAAAATAGATATATTAACATATTTTCACTCTGCGTATAATGTGGTGGTACCTAAAGGCTGAGCGCTATGTTTATATTAAGCACAAAACACCAACACACAAATATATACACAAATTCACAATGGGGTTCATAAATGTTCTAATCCAAGCCTTTCGCTGAATCTACAAGAAAAACTGTTTATTTTTACTATGATATTGTAACTACCACATATCTTTTTCACTATATATTTTTATTTCGTTGATCAATTTTTTTTGTTCGTTTCAATTTCAAGATCTATATCAGTCGATTCAAGGCATTTTTAAAAGGAAAGGTAGTGGCTAGATTCTCAATTCTTCTAAATCAAGAATTCCCTTATTAGGTATATAGAAAACAATAACAGAAAGGCATATTTTACATTCTGCAGAAAATACGTTAATTATTATCCGAACTGCTGATTCATCAATAAATCTTCTTGCCAACTCAGTCGTGATGAGTTGAAAGAATTGACTAGACGAACATTTATTAGTTCAAAAAAAATAGTTCAAGTAACAATATAAACCAGATTTATCCGCTGTGTGTTTCCTAGAAAAATGTATTCACTCATATAGAGCAAGTTTGCTCCAAACTTCGCACCAAAGCAGGAACTGGTTTGACAACAGGTACCATTTTGAATATGTATAAAGCCGGATTCTCTTCCTTTACTGATTTTTCCCTGTGAATAAATTCAAATTTTCAGATAATTATCGAACATTGAAGTTTGCAAAAAGTTAACATTCTTTATTCTCATTATGAGATTGCTGAAAAATAATTTACCAAGATTCTTCGGAATTATTCGTCCGTAATCGATTGAATTCATTATTTATATGAATATGAACAAGCGACAAGGAAATAGATGTATATTAATTCCGAATATTTCATTCATTCTTCATTCTCATCAACCCTGTGGGAATATGTGGAACAATTCTTTTGAGTCCTCCAGCTGAACATAAACATCAAATTTTTTTACAGCTACTTACATTTCACCATGCAAAGTTCGATCGCCAGATTTCAGTGCTTGTGCTGTCAAAAGTGGAAATGAAGCGATTCCTAATTTGGCGAATGGTAAGGTATCAATTATATTGGAATACATCATAAAATAGGCAAAAAATTTTATAATTAAAAAACGGAAAACACATTGAACAATTATGAAATAGAGACTAACAATGAAAAAGCTTTATCATAATATCGAATAATACT
The DNA here is from genome assembly GCF_907165205.1 of Coccinella septempunctata. NCBI lineage: Eukaryota > Metazoa > Arthropoda > Insecta > Coleoptera > Coccinellidae > Coccinella > Coccinella septempunctata. Next base: position 25,227,155 of record NC_058196.1, read on the forward strand.
TTTATCTTATGTAGGTATAACCATTTCCCAATTGAAGATTTAGCTTTGCACGCGCTAAATTAGTTGCACTGTTGTACTCTTTACTTATCAACACGTTAGGTAGATCTCCAACTGTCATCCAACAGATATACGAGGATGTATTGATATCTAGTTATCCTAGACCAGTTCCATGCATAAAAAAACCAGAGTCACGCAATAAATTAAAAGAAAGAAGATGTTCACCGGAATTTTGAAAATCGAAAAATTGGAGTAGCGAGCCATCATCAAGTACCATTATTCAAAAGGGTTAGGAGGTAAACAGATTTACGAAGATATGCTTAATACCCTTGGTGATCAAAGTCCTTCGTATGCGACCGTGAAAAGTTGGACTGCAAGCTTCAAAAGTGGTAAATTTTCCATTGAAGATGATGATCGATCATGAAGGCCAGTTTCTGATATCAGACCGTCGAATTAGGCTAAAACGTATATCTGAAGCACTGAATATTTCATAGTTCACGTCAATTTGGACATGAGAAAAATTGCTGCAAAATAGATCCGCAAATGTTTGAATATTGACCAAATGCGTGCTCGATTTGAAAACGAGCAACCGAATTGTTACTATGGACTTTGAGTATTCACCCCCAAGTTAATACTCAAGGCCATGGATGAGACTTGGGTACATTTCTACCATCCAGAAACAAAGCATCAATTGATGGAATGGCGACGCTCTGGTTCTCCAAGACCTAAGAAGTTTAGTGTCCACAAATGTGCTGGAAAAGTTCTTGCTTCAGTTTTTTGGGATTCCAATCAATCATTATTGAAATTTTGGATAAAAATAACCGGAGATTACTACTCGACATTACTGACCACTCTAGGGAAGAAAATTGAAGTAAAAAGACGCGGAAAGCTATCCAAAGGTGTTTTGTTTTCTCAGGACAACGCCCCTGCACACAAATCTCATGTTGCCATACAAAAAATTCGTGATTTAGGGTTTGAATTACTATAACATCCGCCTTACTCACCAGATTTGGCTCCATCCGACTGTCATCTCTTTCCTCAACTGAAAAAAAATTTAAAAAGTCGTAAATTTTCTTCGAACGCGGGGCGCGGGGCTAATAAAAGCTGTGGAGGTCTGGTTTGCAGACAAACAATATTTTGAGTAAAAGTAAATTTTGACATTGACATTTTGTTTGGTTTTATAGTAGGCTAAGAATTTTTTTCAATATATCCTCGTATACTTCAAGACTGGCTCACATAAAATAAAATAAAAATCAAACTATGATTCAATATAGGCATTCAAAAACTCATATTTTTTTACTTTCTCAGGTGACAAGAAGCTTGGTATACCAACCTTAAATCCATTAATAGTGCCCTTTATCGAACTTTCCTCCGGAGAATTGAGGCTTAATGGAACTGACACCGTGGTCAATGGACTTTTAACTATGAAACTGGAAGACATGAAGTGAGTTGACTGGATGTTTTTTGTTTAAGTAATTGATTATCATCGCTATATGATTATGGTCACTATATAAAGTCTCCTACTGAAACAATGCGATTACAGATTAATTTCAAATTGATAGACAGACACATTTTTGTCCTGGTCAATGTTTAATAAACCTTGACTTGAATTTGTTGAGAGGAAGTATTAACTTGGGAATCTCAGTTCAAAAACTACATTAACTTATTGCATATACGAATGTGCTGTTGCAAAGATGCACAGAAATAATTCAGAATATAAATTCAGGGTGGACTTATCTACGAAATCGGTAATTCTGACAGTCCGCAGCACAGAGATGATCTCTTTGGACCTCAACTATAATATAGGAGGAAAAGTCGTAGCCCTACCTATTGAAGGAAAAGGAAAAGGAAATATAAAATTCTGTAAGTAACAACAACTTCTTCTCTATATTTATTTTCATTTTTATTTTTTGTCAAACAGGTAGAACATTCTGTACCAATAACATTTCGTTAATCAGAACAACAATTTTAGACAACTGCAACAGTTGGTCTGTTACAAAATGGCAAACGTATGAAATTAAAAAAATAATCTTCTACGCGTGTTTCGAGATGCATTAAAAACTTCAAAATTCAGATGAAATTCTGACGGAAATTCTGAAAAATATTCTTGTTGTTGTTCCATGTACACAGGGTGTGGCGTAATGAATAGATAATATGATACGTGCGGGTAGAGGACGTTAGGTTAGGGAGTTCAGAAATATATGTTTTATGTTCTGTGAAAGTTCCTCGGTATTCTACAATTCCGAAAATTAAAAAAATTATACCAAAGAAGGAATGTAATTTATGATTTTCAAGGCGCATACATAGTATTTTTTCGAAAGAAACTTCCTCTACCTCTAGGCACCGTATAATAGATTCATTACTATACGCCACAACCTGTAGAATTAGCATTGCCAAGGCTTCCACCCTAGCACAAAAACTCGATTTCGAAAATCTTGATTTTTTGGGTCAAAAATGAGCAAGGGCTTAAACCCCCTAAAATGCCCTATTTGCTACACTGTCTGAAAATCAGGATGTTCTATTTCTTTCCTAGAATATGGATAGCCGTTGATGATTCAATACAGAATTGCAAGCAAGAGAGCTCTTTGAAGTCAACTCGAAAATGAAAAGTGGAAAAACAAAAAAAAATATTTTCTCCTAAACAGTGTCAGATATTGAAAAGTTTGGTATGGAAATATAGGTTTTCGAAGACGCTGAATCTATTGCGAGCAATTTCGAAAGCCTATCTCTCTTAGTTTAGATTTTGATCTCGGATATGGCATTTTTCGAAAATTGCAATTTTCAATCTGCGATATCTCCGGTTATATTCGTCGGATCAAATTGGTATAATAATAATAATAATAATAATAATAAAATGAAATGCGATTCTTATGTTCCAGATAACATGAAGGCCGTATATAGTTTCGTTTTTGAAGAAACTGAGAGAAAGGGTAATATTTATGCCGAAATCAAGAATGATCATCTAGATATTTTCCCTGAAAAAATGACAATTCAGCTCGATAATTTATTCAACGGAAATAAACAATTAGGTAAGCATGGGATGTGACTCATAAATTTAATGCAAAATTAGGGCGTATAAAAATAATTTATTGCATACAACGATATATCGTTATTTATACATACCTATGACTTCAGATTAAATCCATCCAACAATGAACTTTATATAGATTTCTTTACATAAATGTATAATGAATAAAAAAAATTTCAGGTGATACCACAAATCAATTTCTGAATGAAAACTGGCAAGAAGTTTTGAAAGAATTTGGTCCTGCCATCGCTGAAGTCATCAATTCTGTAATTCGGAGTATACTTGTACCACTCTCCAAAAAAGTGCCGTTGAACGAGATTTTCACAGACTACTAACTATCATTGTTAAATAGGAAAAAAAGTAGAAAGAAATATATCAGTAAAATGTGATTTTTTGGATATTGGGCAATTGGACTAGAAATTATTCCATTATTTTTTCTGTTGATACAGTTGAATCCTCTTGGATTTGAACGAAACAAATCATGTTTCCATACCTACCAATTATGCAGACATTACATCACTGTCTGATTTGTTTGTGCGGAAGAATGAGAATTTTTGTGTGAAAAATCATTGTAGAAATTCATGGTGCTCTGAAATCATACCGTTGTGTTTGTTGAAATATAAAATTAAATTACACTCAAATCAATGAATCTTTTTTATTGATCCACCATTTATATAGCATATATAATTTTGCTTCTTCACATTAGAAGGAATGAATCACTATCTATGATATTCCAAAGGTGTTTTTTCTATTCAGTCTACAACAATAGGATTTTATTTTTGAGTGCAATATCCATCGGTTTTTTATCATTACTAATTGATATTGAAAAAGTATCAGTTTCTCTTTTTCAACATAAATCAAAGTCCATCAAAGTTATTAATTGTACAATGTAAAGGAGATAAAAAATTTTGAATGTCGATATGTATATTACTGTCAACTCGTCATTGCCTTCCGAAGGCTGTATCTTAGAAGGGAGGTCGATTTCAAAAAAAAATCATAGGAACTACCCCTGCTTATTTTCATCGAGGAATCATCTCCCCTAGTCCTCCGCATTTGTATACAGGCACCCTGTTTAATTTGATGACTTCTACTTGCTTAAAAAATTCAAATTCGATGTCAATTGAAGAAACTTCGCTAATCCTGTGGGCAATCGCCAAAAATGAACATCGCTTTTTGGATATTGGTAGAATATCACAATATCTGCCATCTGCCAACTGTAAAATGAGTTCATTTCAAATCAAGTGAAACACCAAATAGAAAACCGTGCAATTCCTTTGTTAATGCAAAAATGCACTAAAGTTACCCGCCCCTGCTAGGGAAGGATAACTGTACCCATGAAATGCTGGTTTTTCATTTACTTCATGTCATTTTACTTCACTGAAAAGATATAGGTAAACGTAAAAAGTTACAGAAAAGATTCATGCATGCAGCGCATTTATCGTATAAATATCATCCTTCATGTCACCCCCATTACGATCCTGTACATCTCTGCATCATATTATTACTATATCGGCGTCATCATTAAATATTCTTCCATGTGAATCATAGTTTATTCCGATAAAAACGTAAGTTCCAGTTTTTCAGTGCTTCCAGAGTGAACTACTACAAACTCTAGAAAGAAAATAGAACTCAATGAAATCTATTGTGGTTTTATTTTTAACCCTAACTTTTTTATTTGACTATGCCAGCTTTATTTCAGTACGTAAGTAATCAAACATTTCTGTGTTCACACATTCACACTGACACGTTGAAACAGAAAACCTGAGGTGTTTTATGCAATTTTTCCTCAAGTTGCTAGATCAGCATCCCAATTCCCTATTGAATTTCCAACTTCGATTTCAGAAAATTGCTCATCTAACATTCATTCACGATGTGTATGGTGTGTTGACTGATATTCTAAAAGCGTTTTCGTAATCGTTGTACAACTCGGAAACGAAGCAACCTTTCGTTTGAATTTGATTGTTGAATTAATTTCATCAATTTATCCTATAAATTCATTGGTTCTTTTTCTCTGATTATATAAAAAAACTATAAGACTAAGGCCCAGGATAATGCATATAAAAATTGGAAATGGAACTATTTTCGTTGTTGAAGAAATAGAGTACCTATGTATTGTACTGAGCAAAATTTAATTTTATGTCGAGCACCAAACATTAGTAGAGCTTGATATTTAGATTTTTACAGAGTTCTGAGTCCTTGATTCCTCTAGTACCTTCAAAGGGTTAGTGCTTATCGGCCCAGAGGAAATTCTCCATCAGGTTTCATTCGATGATTAACGGAAACTCTTGTTACTGTAGCTTAACCTGGTGCATGTGGTTAGCTAGATAGGTTCATCCAAAAAGTAGATCAATCTTTTGGCACATTCAAACATTCGGTAGATTCAGATGAATTTCTTCAGCTGGTGGGTTAATGGAAGTATAATAAAAATTAGTTGAAAGATACGATAGTTCTGTAAACTAATAATTATGTATAAGTTATAATAGCTAATCGTTCGTATGCATTGTAGTTATTCTGCCACCAGTCTAAATATTGGGTAGTTCAAATAGCCGATTAATCCTAGAATATGATGAGGATATAAGCTTAATATCAATAATTGGCATACAAATTTAAAACTTCAAATAAGAAAAAACTCAATGATTTTAAACTCAAAATAGATTACATGATTTTCACAAAATGAGTTTTTGAATCACTACACGTGTTTCGCTATCACAAAAGCATTTTCATGTGGGTAAAGGTAAACTGCCATGTTTCGCTATTACAAGAGCATCTTCAGGTGGCTGAAGGTAAACTATTTAAAAACTCATTTTGTGAAAATATATATATATATATATATATATATATAGATCAAGTAACGGCCACATCAATCCAATATTTGAATAATTCAATAAATCAATAAATGCATAAAAAATTGAAATTAAAATAAATATTTTTCTTTCATTTTAGATTCATTTCCATATGTTCGTATTTTAAATATTTGGAAAAATTTGATTGATATCTGCTGTTAGTAATAACCAAGAAAAAAACTATTAGTGAGAGAATATACAACAAATAAATACATAACTTCAAAATTCAATATACATATGAATTCAAATACCACATAGTCATTCTGATTTTTTTTGTACGCCAATGACTTGCTTAGATGATAATTTCGAATATAAGATTTTATATAAGATAATGAAATATAAAAATTTTTCTTTGAAAGTCTGGGTGGTATGAAAAAATCTAAATCCAGCAGATTGAAAAAAACTCGGAAATTTTTTGTATGATTTTCAAAATTCTAATTTCTTGGAATTTTTTTTCTGGCAGAGCAAAAGAAAAAAAATAATAACATTTGATGAAAATTCGCTATTTCACATCTGATTTTTTTCAATTCTGATGTTTATCTTCGTAGTTCCTTCTTCTGGCTACTTCTATCAACCGCAGCATCAACCGCCGTCACCTCCACCTCCCACTCATGTGCCGCCTATGATCCGGAAGAAACCGTCGGAATCAACCGTAAAATTCAAATCCTCAAAGATCTTGAAAGATCTGCGGCTTGAGGATATAAAGAGAAGGTAAATTTTAATGAATCAGTTCACCGGTCAGCCACACTGTGTAAAAATGACACCTCTGGCGATTCAATTGTTTTGTTTGGTTTTGGTGTTGGTGACAGCCCAAGGAGCTCATTTGCGTGAGTATATATGTGAATTTTTCATTTTGAAAAATTTAAATTTCAACCCCAATCTCAAAAAACAAATATTCCACAAGGAATGAAGAAAATTTCATAAAAAAAATACTCCTGCCCTTGTCAAACTTTTTCAAAAATACGAAATGCGAGCGCAATATTATTTTCCTTTTTAACTGGTGACAAGTAAATCAAAAAAATAACTGAAGAAAAGAATAATAAATTGATATAATTTTATTTGTGAAAAAAATTATCCAAAAATTCTCTTTGAATTCGGTAGTTGCAGAGAAGAAATTCAGAAATTTTTCCTTACTTTATTTCGGATTTATATCCTGAATATTCCATGTGTTTAGGATATAAATAAAATTACTTATTCAGAAAACAACCTAGGGGTTGGGTTATACAAAAAATCTTGAACCCCTTAATAATTGTAGTTACAACCTTGCTGGAGTTGAAAAATTTATTATTTTTTTTTTAGCAACAAACTTTTGGACTGGAATTTGAAGAAAAATTATAATCCATACAAATTTTCGTAATATCTGATGTCACTGTCATATCCTAACTGACCTGTTATAATTTGTAATAAGAACAAAACAGTATCACAATACGAAACAATGTATGTTATAAATCAAGGGTGGAAAAACTTCAATAATTTTTTGGGAATGCTTATTCTGTAAAATATAATCTGCTTGTGACTATGCAATGAATATGGGCCCAAACTTCTAGGATTTTCCAAATTTATTAAGCTTTTTCAATAAAAAATTAACAATAATTTCAACTCAAAAATTCAATTGCACCGAAAACAAATCATTTCATTTTATATGTCACAATAAGTTCCATTGTTTAAAAATAAAACATCATATAAAAAGTAAAACTCAAGGTAAAATTCAAACTAAACACGGAATAACAGATGGATTATAATAAGTGGTTGTCATTTCACATCCTGTCAAATGATTTTTGGCCATTAAGTTTTATTGCCATTAACCGTGAATTCAGAAAAGTTTGTCTTCAAGTAGGCTATGGAGTTTTAAAGATTAATATTCTGTGCATAAACTTCTATAATATTTTTTGTTCGTGTTTCAAATTCAATGAAACTATCAAGTAAACTTTCGGATTATGCAAGAGCAGCTAAATATTTTCATATCGAAAATTATTAATTCGAAAATAGAATTATTGACATATTTTCACTTTGCGAATAATGTAGTGGCTGAGCGCTATGTTTATATTAGGCACAAAACATCAACACACAAAATGCAGATTTATCAAGTAAATACACACACAAATTCACAATGGCATTCATAAATTTTCTAATGCAAGCCTTTCGCTGAATCTACAAGAAAAACTGTATATTTTTACTATGATATTGTAACTACCATATAACAAATTGATTGATAGAAATTTTTTTGTTCACCATATATTTTTATTTCGTCGATCAATTTTTTTTATTCATTTCAAAAATTTCAGAATCTATATCAGTCGATTCAAGACATTTTTAAAAGGAAAGGTAGTGGCTAGATTCTCAATTTTTCTAAATCAAGAATTCCGTTATTAGGTATAAAGAAAACAATAACAGAAAGGCATATTTTACATTCTGCAGAAAATACGTTAATTATTATCCGAACTGCTTATTCATCAATAAATCTTCTTGCCAACTCAGTCGTGTTGAGTTGAAAGAATTGACTAGACGAACATTTATTAGTTCAAAAAAAATAGTTCAAGTTACAATATGAACCAGATTTATCCGCTGTGTGTTTCCTAGAAAAATGTATTCACTCATATAGAGCAACTCTTCATAAACTTTTTAGGGTTTTCTCTCCCAATCTCTGAAACAAAATCAATTAAAAATGAAATCAACGATTTGCTCCTGCGTAAATTCTTGCAAGTTTGCTCCAAACTTCGCACCAAATCAGGAACTGGTTTGACAACAAGTACCATTTTGAATATGTATAAAGCCGGATTCTCTTCCTTTACTGATTTTTCCCTGTGAATAAATTCAAATTTTCAGATAATTATCGAACATTGAAGTTTGCAAAAAGTTGACATTCTTCATTCTCATTATGAGATTGCTGAAACATAATTTACCAAGATTCTTTGGAATTATTCGTCCGTAATTGATTGAAATTCATTATTTATATGAATATGAACAAGCGACAAGGAAATAGATGTATATTAATTCCGAATATTTCATTCATTCTTCATTCTCATCAACCCTGTGGGAATATGTGGAACAATTCTTTTGAGTCCTCCAGCTGAAAGTAAACATCAAATTTTTTTACAGCTCCTTACATTTCACCATGCAAAGTTCGATCGCCAGATTTCAGTGCTTGTGCTGTCAAAAGTGGAAATGAAGCGATTCCTCATTTGGCGAATGGTAAGGTATCAATTATATTGGAATACATCATAGAATAAGCAAAAAATTTTATAATTAAAAAACAGAAAACACATTGAACAATTATGAAATAGAGACTAACAATGAAAAAGCTTTATTATAATATCGAATAATACTTTTATCTTATGTAGGTATAACCATTTCCCAATTGAAGATTTAGCTTTGCACGCGCTAAATTAGTTGTACTGTTGTACTCTTTACTTATCAACACGTTAGGTAGATCTCCAACTGTCATCCAACAGATATACGAGGATGTATTGATATCTAGTTATCCTAGACCAGTTCCATGCATAAAAAACCAGAGTCACGCAATAAACTAAAAGAAAGAAGATGTTCACCGGAATTTTGAAAATCGAAAAATTGGAGTAGCGAGCCATCATCAAGTACCATTATTCAAAAGGGTTAGGAGGTAAGCAGATTTACGAAGATATGCTTAATACCCTTGGTGATCAATGTCCTTCGTATGCGACCGTGAAAAGTTGGACTGCAAGCTTCAAAAGTGGTAAATTTTCCATTGAACATGATGACCGATCGTGAAGGCCAGTTTCTGTGTCAGTCCCCGAAAATATCAATGCAGTTCATGAAATGATTTTATCAGACCGTCGAATTGGGCTAAAACGTATATCTGAAGCACTGAATATTTCATAGTTCACGTCAATTTAGACATGAGAAAAATTGCTGCAAAGTGGATCCGCAAATGTTTGAATATTGACCAAATGCGTGCTCGATTTTAAAACGATGACTTCTTAAACCGAATTGTTAGTATGGACTTTGAGTATTCAACCCCTAAGTTAATACTCAAGGCCATGGATTAGACTTGGGTACATTTCTACCATCCAGAAACAAAGCATCAATTGATGGAATGGCGACGCTCTGGTTCTCCAAGACCTAAGAAGTTTAGTGTCCAAAAATGTGCTGGAAAAATTCTTGCTTCAGTTTTTGGGATTGCCATCAATCATGATTGAAATTTTGGATAAAAATAACCGGAGATTACTACTCGACATTACTGAGCACTCTACGGAAAAAAAATTGAAGTGAAAAGACGCGGAAAGCTATCCAAAGGTGTTTTGTTTTCTCAGGACAACGCCCCTGCACACAAATCTCATGGTTGCCATACAAAAAATTCGTGATTTAGGGTTTGAATTACTATAACATCCCCCTTACTCACCAGATTTGGCTCCATCCGACTGTCATCTCTTTCCTCAACTGAAAAAAAATTTAAAAAGTCGTAAATTTTCTTCGAACGCGGGGCGCGGGGCTAATAAAAGCTGTGGAGGTCTGGTTTGCAGACAAACAATATTTTGAGTGAAAGTATATTTTGACATTGACATTTTGTTTGGTTTTATAGTAGGCTAAGAATTTTTGTCAATATATCCTCGTATACTTCAAGACTGGCTCACATAAAATAAAATAAAAGTCAAACTATGATTCAATATAGGCATTCAAAAACTCCTATTTTTTGACTTTCTCAGGTGAAAAGAAGCTTGGTATACCAACCTTGAATCCATTAATAGTGCCCTTTATCGAACTTTCTGCCGGAGATTTGAGGCTTAATGGAACTGACACCGTGGTCAATGGACTTTTAACTATGAAACTGGAAGACATGAAGTGAGTTGACTGGATGTTTTTTGTTTAAGTAATTGATTATCATCGCTATATGATTATGGTCACTATATAAAGTCTCCTACTGAAACAATGCGATTACAGATTAATTTCAAATTGATAGACAGACAAATTTTTGTCCTGGTCAATGTTCAATAAACCTTGACTTGAATTTGTTGAGAGGAAGTATTAACTTGGGAATCTCAGTTCAAAAACTACATTAACTTATTGCATATACGAATGTGCTGTTGCAAAGATGCACAGAAATAATTCAGAATATAAATACAGGGTGGACTTAGCTACGAAATCGGTAATTCTGACAGTCCGCAGCACAGAGATCTCTTTGGACCTCAACTATAACATGGGAGGAAAAATCGTAGCCCTACCTATTGAAGGAAAAGGAAAAGGAAATATAAAATTCTGTAAGTAACAACAACTTCTTCTCTATATTTATTTTTATTTTTTTTTTGTCAATCAGGTAGAACTTTCTGTACCAATAACATTTCGTTAATCAGAACAACAATTTTAGACAACTGCAACAGTTGGTCTGTTACAAAATGGCAAACGTATGAAATTTAAAAAAAAATCTTCTACGCTTGTTTCGAGATGCATTAAAAACTTCGAAATTCAGATGAAATTCTGACGGAAATTCTGAAAAATATTCTTGTTGTTGTTCCATGTACACAGGGTGTGGCGTAATGAATAGATAATATGATACGTGCGGGTAGAGGACGTTAGGTTAGGGAGTTCAGAAATATATGTTTTATGTCCTGTGAAAGTTCCTCGGTATTCTCCAATGTCGAAAATTAAAAAAAATACACCCTTTGCCACTCTTTTAGGTGACTCCAAAGAAGGAATGTAATTTATGATTTTCAAGGCGCATGCATAGTCTTTTTTCAAAAGAAACTTCCTCCACCACTAGGCACCATATAATAGATTCATTACTATACGCCACAACCTGTAGAATTAGCATTGCCAAGGCTTCCACCCTAGCACAAAAACTCGATTTCGAAAATCTTGATTTTTTGGGTCAAAAATGAGCAAGGGCTTAAACCCCTAAAATGCCCTATTTGCTACACTGTCTGAAAATCAGGATGTTCTATTTCTTTCCTAGAATATGGATTGACGTTGATGATTCAATACAGAATTGCAAGCCAGAGAGCTCTTCGAAGTCAACTCGAAAATGAAAAGTGGAAAAACAAAAAAAAATTATTTTCTCCTAAACAGTGTCAGATATTGGAAAGTTTGGTATGAAAATATAGGTTTTCGAACGCTGAATCTATTGCAAGCAATTTCGAAAGCCTATCTCCCTTCGTTTAGAATTTCATCATGGAAATGGCATTTTTCAAAAATTGCAATTTTCAATCTTCGATATCTCCGGTTATATTCGTCGGATCCAATTGGTATAATAATGATAATAATAATAAAATGAAATGCTATTCTTATGTTCCAGATAACATGAAGGCCGTATTTAGTTTCGATTTTGAAGAAACTGGGAGAAAGGGTAATATTTATGCCGAAATCAAGAATGATCATCTAGATATTTTCCCTGAAAAAATGACAATTCAGCTCGATAATTTATTCAACGGAAATAAACAATTAGGTAAGCATGGGATGTGACTCATAAATTTAATGCAAAATTAGGACGTATAAAAATAATTTATTGCATACAACGATATATCGTTATTTATAATGACATACCTATGACTTCAGATTAAATCCATCCAACAATGAACTATATATAGATTTCTTTACATAAATGTATAATGAATAAAAAAAATTTCAGGTGATACCACAAATCAATTTCTGAATGAAAACTGGCAAGAAGTTTTGAAAGAATTTGGTCCTGCCATCGCTGAAATCATCAGTTCCGTAACTCGGAGTATACTTGTACCACTATGCAGAAAAGTGCCGTTGAACGAGATTTTCACAGACTACTAACTATCATTGTTAAATAGGAAAAAAAGTAGAAAGAAATATATCAGTAAAATGTGATTTTTCTCGATATTGGGCAATTGGACTAGAAATTATTACATTATTTTTTCTGTTGATACTGTTGAATCCTCTTGGATTTGAACGAAACAAATCATGTTTCCATACCTACCAATTATGCAGGCATTACATCAGTCTGATTTGTTTGTGCGGAAGAATGAGAATTTTTGTGTGAAAAATCATTGTAGAAATTCATGGCGCTCTGAAATCATACCGTTGTGTTTGTTGAAATATAAAATTAAATTACACTCAAATCAATGAATCTTTTTATTGATCCACCATTTATATAGCTTATATAAATATAAATTTGCTTCTTCACAGTACAAGGAACGAACCACTATCTATGATATTCCAAGGGTGTTTTTTCTATTCAGTCTACAACAATAGGATTTTATTTTTGAGTGCAATATCCATCGGTTTTTTATCATTACTAATTGATATTGAAAAAGTATCAGTTTGTCTTTTTCAACATAAATCAAAGTCCATCAAAGTTATTAATTGTACAATGTAAAGGAGATAAAAAATTTTAATGTCGATATGTATATTACTAGTTCATTTTCTATTTATAATCACTTTTTTCAACCGCAATTATTGGTTGTGTCGTTCATTAAATCGTGCAGATTTAGAAAGGACAGTACCGTATCGAAATTGAAGAGCTCATATTATTGAAAATTCTGATTTGTCCTTATGTGCATACGGAAAATATTTCAAATAAATAGTGGTTATTAAGGTAAAAATTGAACGAAAATGTTGCTAAATTCATGAGAAATCGAACATGAAAAGTTCAATCACGACACATTTTTCGCTATCACAGTAGCATCTTCAGGTGGGTGCATGAAGGTAAAAGTGAACTGAAGTTTACCTTCACTATCCTGAAGATGGTACTCTAATAGCGAAACACGTATCGTGGTTGAACCGCTCATGTTAGTGAAAATCATATAATTCTGTTTTGAGTTCAATTAGATATGGATTTTCATCATAAGTATCGGGCACATCATTACAATAATTGAAGAAAGCAGAAACCAGCTTCAATTCTCTTATATAAAAGCTTCATCTCAGGTAAACAAATGCGAAGGACTTAGGGAGATGATTCCTCAATGAAACTAAGCGGGGGTAGTTCCTATAATTTTTTTTCGAAATCGTCCTCTCTTCCAAGATACAACTCTTGGAAGGCGATGGTGTGTTGACACTTTTTAATTTTTTTATGGGTTCTAAAAAACACTGAGTCATAAAACTAAATAAATGTTACTGACACAATTTTTTTTGATCTCATATAACTTCATTATTAGGGGTTGAAAATAACAACATGTATTTAAGCGGGAGGAATACGATGTAATGGAATGAACAGTGCTCAGAACTACTTATAAATTTTTATTTATTCTAAGAAAAGTATCAACTGTACCGATATTTTGAAAGAGACTTTTTTTCTCCAGAATTGAATGTTAAACCGTAAGGGAATTTTATTTTTCGAAATTCTATCCCACGAAAACAATTTTTGAAGGAAAATCATGAGGGGTTGTTATTTTCAACACCTAATAATATAGTTACGAGGTCTAAAAAAATTGTGTGAGTAAAACATCTACTAAGAGCTTCATATGATGTAAAGTTTTATGACTCAGTGATTTTTGGAACCCGTAAAAAAATCAAGAACTGTCAACTAGCCATCGGCTTCCAAAGGCTTTATTTTGGAAGGGAAGTCGATTTCGAAAAAAATTTATAGGAACTACCCCTACTTATTTTCATCGAGAAATCATCTCCCCTAGTCCTTCGCATTTGTTTATAGACACTGTATAATTTGATGGCTTTTACCTGCTTAAAAATTCAAATTCGATGTCTTGAAAAAGATGTTACGATAATTATGTCAATTGAAGAAACTTCGCTAATCCTGTACAAAATCGCCAAAAATGAACATCGCTTTTTGGATATTGGTAGAACATCACAATCTGCCAACTGTAAAATGAGTCCATTTCAAATCAAGTGAAACACCAAATAGAAAACAGTGCAATTCCTTTGTTAATGCAAAAATGCACAAAAATTACGCACGCCTGCTAGGGAAGGATAACTGTACCCATGAAATGCTGGTTTTTCTTTTACTTCATGTCATTTTACTTCACTGAAAAGATATAGGTAAACGTAAAGAGTTACAGAAAAAGATTCATGCATGCAGCGCATTTATTGTATGAATATCATCCTTCATGTCACCCCCATTACGATCCTGTACATCTCTCCATCATATTATTACTATATCGGCATCATCATTAAATATTCTCACAAATGAATCACAGTTTATTCCGATAAAAACGTAAGTTCCAGTTTTTCAGTGCTTCCAGAGTGAACTACTACAAACTCTAGAAAGAAAATAGAACTCAATGAAATCTATTGTGGTTTTATTTTTAACCCTAACTGTTTTATTTGACTATGCCAGCTTTATTTCAGTACGTAAGTAATCAAACATTTCTGTGTTCACACATTCACACTGACACGTTGAAACAGAAAACCTGAGGTGTTTTATGCAATTTTTCCTCAAGTTGCTAGATCAGCATCCCAATTCCCTATTGAATTTCCAACTTCGATTTCAGAAAATTGCTCATCTAACATTCATTCACGATGTGTATGGTGTGTTGACTGATATTCTAAAAGTGTTTTTGTAATCGTTGTACAACTTGGAAACGAAGCAACCTTTCGTTTGAATTTTTAAAATAACCAAAATAACAGTCGAGAAGTCGCTGAGTACCTATCAATATTTTCGGACAATCTGGTACATAATCAGATATCATCCTCCTCAGTCTCCTTGAATGTATTTAGAATACTTTCAGTAAGATATTATCCCTGATTTCAACCCTATAGACACGTTGAAACTTAAATGAAAAAAATTCCGTTTTTCTATCAATAGCGCAAAAAAAAACAGACATCCTACATACTGCTTCTTCAGGACATAAATTTGATATTTGCTAAATTCCAATTTGAAAAGAGTGGAAGAGGTTAAAATAAAAAAATAGATTAGATATGCAACTCTTGAAACTATCGGAGTAATGTATAGTTTCACCAGTAATGTATGTATATAGTTTCACCAAAGTCAAGATCTGACATATTTCATGAAAAAATTCGAAACACGCATTCAATAATGTACTTCCAACGGCATATTAAAAAATATACGAGGTCCACCCAAATTTTTTGTAGTATGTAGTTCGAGTTTTGAGTACAATACAGGTTTGCATTGAAAAATATCTCATATTTATACGTAGGTACTCTAATAAATGCTTCAAGGATATCCGTTCAAGAAATTTCTTCAAATGAATAGTGGAAATAAATATTCAACAGCTACCGCAACAAGGTTTTTAACGTTTTTTTTTATTGCTGAAGAATATCCAAAACAATATTGAAGGTTAATGCCGAACTGGGTGTGCAGTTAAGAACTGGGTTCAATGAAATTTTTTTCATTCTACCTGGTCGACCGTTCGTGTTTTCACGGAACCAAAATCAGTTAGGTATCCATATTATCTCAAAGATTGCAGCAGGCTCTTTCAGAAATGTGGGCGGCATCATTTTTCGTGTTCGTGTTTTTTTTTATTGCCTGCATCAATGGAGCACATCCACGTGAGTTGAGATTAATTTGGTTATATTTTAAGATTCTGGAACAAAATCTTATGATCACATGATGAAAAAATAAGACATCTATAAAAATGAATTTTCTTATTGGGAATTGCTGAATTTTTGCATTGCAATTTAAGATGATAATTTTTTTCAGCTAATTACATAAAAACATGTCGGGTAGATTCTCCAGATTTCAAGAAATGTGCTATTCAAAGTGGAAATGAGGCCATTCCCCATCTTGTAAAAGGTAACAGAAAATTTCTACTACCAACATACATAATTAGCTAGTTTTTTTTGTTGAAAATCAATAAGTCAGTGATTTCATAAACTTGTCCATAGGTGTGATTAAATTAACGGTTAATAACCTTACCTGACAAGACCAAGTATGGTCCAAAATTGGTACCTCAACAACGTTATTTCTAAACGAATTAGCAACGTTATTTTTCCATAAATTTTTGATTACAAAGAGGATGGTTGCCACGTGTAAAAAACGGTAACGTTGCTAAGAAACCTATTTCCTAATGACATTTTGCCGTTAATTGAACGATAAATAATAGTAGCATTGGGTACTTGAAAAATGCAAAGTTTTTTTCACGTATCTGTTGGGTTTCGAGTTCAACTGTTCTTCGAGCAAAAATGTGTAGTAGAGTTTTTTTCTTTGTTCGTTCTGAAATTGAGTTTAATAATTTCTTTTTTTCAGGGGACAAATCATTAGGTCTTCCATCATTCATGCCATTCAAGATAAGTTTCTTATCGATATCGTCCCGCGGATTTGAAATGAACTTGACTGACGCCAGTTTTTCTGGGGTAGAGGATCTGGATTTGATAGATTACACGTAAGATCTGGGAGAAATGAATTATCATGATTTTACTGATACCATTCATCAGAATAGTTCATTTAGCTTCTTCGCTCATAATTTTTTCTTCTTATTTCTATACACAGCAAAAGCCTTCTCCTCTCGAATATCCTTAAAGGTTGCCATGTCCTTCAGTTTCAATAACAACATACTTTGTTTTCTTGCTTCAAAAAAAATCAATATCAGGAAAATGAGTCAATGAAAGTATGTATATTCAAGATTCATACAGAATTCTTTCGTTTGTATATTTAAAATTGACATATAAATAAAGGAATTCTCAAGAATAGTCTAATAAAGAAATTTTTCAATATTACGATTTCATTCTTTGGTTGAAATCGACAAACAATAGAATAAGTCTGATTTTTTTCGAAAGAGTGCCTAACTACCTAAGTAGATCATTCTTTCCCTTCAGTAAGAGATTTTTCTAAAACTCATTTTATTTATTGACTACACTGACTATATTGATAAATTTGGTTGAACTCGATCAACCATGGTCTACGTAATATCGCAGAAACTTCCAGAATTGGACAGTTAGAAGCACCACGCAGTAACTCGAAGCAGTCGAAGCCACTAAAGATGTAATAATCATTTATAAAGACCCTGTGTAATGAAATGGATACTCCAATGGATCTTTCATCAAACCGGAATATTTTTTCCTTGCACCTTTCTTTTATTCATCTCAAATGGCTCGGCTTACCTTACCTAATTTTTTTTCAGATTTGATCCTGTCAAAAAATTCTGCTCCATGACTCTGACAGGTCCATTATTAACTTTCGAATTCGATTATTCTACGGGTGGAAAAATTGCATCTTTGCCGATAGAAGGAAATGGACATGGATGGGCCAAATTTTGTAAGGAATGAAAAATAACTTCAACTATAAGTCACATCGCATTTTCATCTGCTACTAACCACATGAAAAAACATACTTAAATCATGAAGATTATATTGAATCTAATTGCTGGATATTCAATGCCAATTCTCGATAAAATGAAACACTTAGATAGTTCTCACCATAATTAAATTTAATTAAATATAAGTATATGCACGTGGTTTGTCGCTATTACAATTTTTTTCTCAGTCAGAAATGATAGTGTAGTGAAGGCGAAACACATATGTGGATATTCTTCATGAAATTTCATTTTGTCAGGTAAATAAAAGTTCACTACTCTCTAATTTGGTAACCAAAAAAAAAAGTCCCTAATCGTTTATTTTAGAACAATGAAGAAATCCACAAAAATAATGTGATGCGGACTCAATTCGTAGAAACTAATTCTTTTGTCCATCATTATTGAACTGTTCAAATCTGTTCCAAATTTTTGTTATCACCCACACACAAACCGAGGGTGAGCTGTTTACCTTACCTGCACCCACCTGAAGATGCTACTGTAATAGCGAAACACGAGTAGTGGTTATAGAACACATTTAAGTGAAAAAAATCAATGTATGTATTTCAGTCTTTTATTTTGATTATACATTTTCAAGTATCGAGCTTAACAAGAGTTCATCCCAGAACGTCATGTCAAAAAACTCGAAATATAATTAGTAGACCAACCTTTACCAACAAATTGTTTCTTCAGATAATGGAAATTATTCATATTCCTATAATTTTGACACAACGACCAGAAAAGGCAAACACTATATGAACATTGGTAAGGACAAAGTTACAATCGAACCAGAGAAGATGCAAAGCGAGCTTGGGAACCTTTTCAATGGAAATAAGCAATTGGGTGAGTACTGATGTTTGTCAGATTTAAGGGAGACTTCATTGCACTCCGATCTTAAGGTCTATTGTGTCCTTCATCGGAACTGTTCACGCCATGATGTAGCTTACAGCTCGCCCCTCTAGTTCCAGAATTCTTAAATTTCTAAATGAACTCCAGTATTTGGCATGTCTTCAAGGAGGTTACTTCCACACTTCTTTTTTAGTCCAAAGAAGAGACAACTCTGGTCCAAAGCACTTTTTTCCCACAGAACTTGCACTTGTCGTTTTCTGAAAGACCAATTATTTTAGGTGCTTCTCAATTCAATGCTCTGTAAGAAATTCAGTGAGGAGATATTGCATATTCTTTATACCTAATCTTCTACTATCCAGCTAATTCTTGAAGTACTGTTTAGTCACCAAAAAAATATGCATGCTATGACAGAAAAGCTTCTTTCCTGTCCATCAAACATGAGCACAGCAGAACAAAACAATCGTAGTTCAATTCACGAACACTTTGAGTGAATCAACTCTTGCTCTGTTCATTTCTGGAGTAAACTGTGAACAAAGCAAAAATTTTTTGCCTTCTATAGCATGTTAGACCAAAATAAAAAGTAATCACTGCAGCATACCTTATTTCATGAAATTTTCGTTCCATGTTTTAGGAGATAACTTGAACAATTTCCTAAATGAGAACTGGAGAGATCTGTTGAAAGAGTTCGATCCTGTCATAACTGAAGTTTATGGTTCGATAGCGAAAGGGATTTTGAAGAAGATCTATGGCAGAATTCCATTGGAGGAATTATTTCCTGGCGTAGTTTTTTGAAGAACTTTGATTATATTCCATGATGTAGGCACTGACAATGTAATTATAATGTAAAATAAAAAATTAGTTGTATTGCTTTACATTTTTGATCTCACTTTCTCCTATCCACCCAGCTCTGAAATTGATAGGAGTCACTGACCTTCCAACAATTCATTATTTCAGTTTATATTCTTATTTTTCTTCAGATGAGAATGAAAAAATGAAGAGTTTTTAGTTGAAAATATGAAAAATTCTAGTTTTGAATAACAGGGAAAAAATAAATTGTAGAGAAAAAAGTCCCGGTACACCTTGTACCTTGTACTTGGTTGGTACGACACGAGAGTCTCAAGCTTTCTACACTTCGAGGCAGACTTTCGATGAGACAATTCATGATATTTTGGGAAAAATTGATCCGAATATCCACCATAGATCTCTGCACAGATGTGTTCGATGCAATCATGTCTGGAGAGTGAGCTAGCCAGTCCATCCTTTCACTAGCATGTGCTCCCAGCGCTTCATTAACTAGGTTAACTATACTAGGCGAGGGTGGACATATTATCATCGATTTCAACGAAATATTATTATATCATGACATTCTGGCTGGTCATGCTAGCGTTCTGCAGAACAACCAACTTTGTGCGACGTTTCAAACAAATGCCATCCCATACACATTTGAAACCTCATCCAAAAACTGTTGGTGGAAACATACATTTTTCGGAACATTTTAGACCTCTTTATCTCCAAACAAGAGTGCGTCTATCGGAGTTTACAAACGAAATCTTTCCAACTGCGGTGATCCTCGGCCCACTACCGTGTTGGCATAATTTGCTCCCTATTCAATATGGGATGCTGTTCCTACCTACATGCTTTCAAACTGATCTTACTGTCCGATTAGAAATAAGAACTCCTCTTGTAGCCCTGTGTTATAATTAATTATTTATTAGTAGTTCAGTGATCGATTCAGACGGGATAAGCATAAGCTACCGAGTTGTGTACAACACTGCGAAGCATTCAAACCTTTTTTCAATAATTGTCAATTCAAATCGAGCTTATGCGTTAAAACGAGAAAAAAAACAGGTTGAGTTACAAATTAATTAATTAATCGATTTCAGAGAGGATAAACGATAAACTAAAAAAGAGAATATAATAAATACAACTCAAAATATCCCAGTTTTACCCTGAAAGAACACATTGAGCAATGTACTTATTTCAGTTACATGAAAAAATATATTTCGAGAACCCATGGCAATCTAGGATTCGAACCTGGAAATGAATACTTTTTCGCCTATTTGAGAGAATGTTTTGTCGTTTCTGATAGGCGATGGGCAATCATCCAGAAGAAAACAACAACTCAGTTTGATCATTCATATATATAGTGTTCGAAATTCCTCATTCAAAATTCGTATAAACATGAAGTGCCAAATATTTTAATCAATTTTTTGCAAAAATATCAACCTTAGCTGTCCGTCAATGTTTTTCAGTGATTGCATAATTAATGCTTCCGACCAGAGCAGATTCAGTACAAATTGAGGCTTTCGGAATGCCTTTAATAAAAAAGCAAATTTGCGTCCACCAAAACAGGTTCTGTTGGAATCCTCACTTCCCATGCAAAAAAAAAGTCCGTAATATAAGAACTAGGTAATTGAATACAAAATTTATTAGTATATTGTTTGTCACTCGCAATGATGAAAGCGTTTTTGATTTGTGTATTTTTTGTTGGTGTTAGTGTACATGGATTGAGTTTGCGTGAGTAGAAAACCTAATTGAGATTTTCAAACATGCGGTTCACTTTTTTTGGTATTATGTTGTGCACTTTTGCTTTTTAGAAATGATATAAATTCTGTTAACTGATAGATATTTGCACTGTTACAAAATCAGGGTTCTAAATAAAGTAATATATACCATTGAGTTGATGCTCAATTATAATACACTACATTTCAATGCTTCTTTCTTTTTTCTCATTTTATTTTTCTTTATTTATTCATTCGTAATTTTTCTTAACTGACATTTAACTTAAAAATGATTTAAATATGCTGATCATGAGTAGTATCTTCAGTTTCAGCCCATGAAAATATAACAATATAGGAAAACATAGAAGGATATATTTTTATCCTTAAGTGTTTTATCCTTCAAGTGTTCAAAATTTGTTGACATCTGAACACGATAACAAAAAGAGGGAATTGTTTGAATAAATAGATAGAATAGTGCTGGGTTAAAGATTAAATCAATTCTTTCCTTCGGGCTATACAGGCTGGTGACAAATTCGATGCTCACCACACTACTATCTTCCAATCAATTATAGCAGATAGTAATTATGTTATCGCCATTTAATGAAATTATACTATTTTTATTGAAATCGGTCTCCCACATTCCAAGATAGAACTTTCAACTTTTTTTTATGGCAGCCATATTGAAGTCCCCATCGAAAAATGAATAATAATGTTTGTGTTCAACATCAGTTTGCACGAATTTGAGTCGGAAAGGGAAATATTTTGACGATATTCTTGAAAATATTTGCACTCATACTAAGAAAACCATGATGTTAATTTTTCCTCAAAGAAACATATATAACCTTCTCCAGACATGTTCGAATGAATAATATCCAGATAAAAATGTAAAGAATTAAAAAGAAATCGGTGTTTGAATACTAATATATTATATCTAGAAACATTAGCATATAATTTCATTTAACCCTCTTTTACAGCAAAATATATCAAAACATGTTCACTCAACTCCCCAGATTTCAAGGAATGTGCTATTAAACATGGAAATGAAGCAATATCTCATCTTGTGGAAGGTAAATGAAATTGATATTGTCCATTATGTCCCATCACTTTAACACTTCACATCTGCTCTAGTACATTTTAATCCCATTTAATCCCAGTAAAAAATAAAATAATAAATTAACAATACTGTCAAAAACAATATACATAACTGAATATTGAATATAATTAAATAACAAATGGAAAATAAGATGCAGACTAACAAAATACATAATCAACAATGATATAATCATTGATATGAGAAAGCTATGGAACTGCCTCAATTTCAAAGAGATGGTATGTATACAATTTCATCTTCATTTGATTCTATAATTTTGGCTCTTCAAAATCACTTTTCTCTGAAGCTTTGAATTTCCCAAGGGTTTTATAAACATATACCTATGTAGTTAAATAAAGCTTTCTACTCGAATTATGTATAGAATCAAGTGGTTTATTTCAGATTCCATAAAATCACCAGCAATGATCTAACCTTGCTGTATAATTTCAAGATGATAAATTTTCATTTAGACATCATTCTCATAAAGTTACCTTCTTTTAGGTGACAGATCCTATGGAATACCATCGTTCAAGCCGTTTAAAATACCCCATCTAATGATTTCCTCCAATGGACTGGAGATGAATTTAACAGACGCGTCTTTTTCTGGAGCAGACAAATTCAAGATACAAGACTATATGTGAGAATACTTTTTACACAATATATTTCCTTGTGTGAACGAACATATTGCTTACTAACCGTTTCACTAAAAAATTTGTTGGTATGAGCTTGACATTCCAAGAAACTACACGGTTTTAGTGTGAATTTAAAATTTTCAATTTTGTAATTCTTTTACGTAAACTTTACTAAGTATTGTTGACAACTGGAGGAAATTGCGTTCACAAGAAAAAATTAGTTGGAATTGAAGTTTTCACCAAACGGCCATAGGTCATATTTTAGGATTAAGCTATATGCATGCATGTTAATTTTGAAACTAATTAGCATATCCATTCTTCATAAAATTACACTTTTCGCTGATATTTCATGGATATTTCTCGAAAACATCTTTCGTCATTATTTACATGAGCTAATTTCAGATTCGATCCTGTAAAAAAATTTAGTTCTACAACCTTGAAAGGTCCGGTAATAACTTTTGAATTCGACTTTTCTACTAAAGGACGAATAGGACCTCTAGCAATAGAAGGAAACGGACATGGCTGGGCTAAATTCTGTAAGACAAACATTTATAATCAACATCCTATTATCAACGTAATGTAAACATAATATATCTCTATAGTATTTTTTCACATCTTCACGAAAAATCAACATTATTCAATATAAAATTACAACTAAAAAATGAAAATATTGTTCAATCCATACATCATTTTGCAGAATTGGCTAACCACATATAATTTTATTTGATCGAAAAAGTTACATCTACTTTCGGGCAGCAATGGGAAACTATGCAAAGAATATTTCACGAATATAATTCTCTCATATTTTTGGTAAAACTCTATTGAAATTCTAGAACTGATTTATTGAATATTCTCCACAGTCAACACAAATTACACTTACGCACATGAATTTGATCTGAAGACAAAAAATGGTAAACATTATATGAACATTGTTAAAAATGAAATCATTATTGAACCTGAGCGAGTTGAATGTGAATTAGGCAACCTCTTCAACGGAAATAAACAATTGGGTGAGTAGATAAGTAGATATACACGAATCATCAAGATTAGCTTAAATTTTTTTCGGAAATTTGAGAGGAGTTTTGAACATTGCATTATTTCAGTCAGAACTTAAGGTATTTTTGTTTCAGGAGATAATTTGAACAAGTTTCTGAACGAAAACTGGAGGGATTTGCTAAAGGAGTTCGGTCCTGTTATCACTGAAATAAATGGGGCTATCATCCAACAGTTGTTAGGGAAATTTTATGATAAGATACCGTTAGAAGACGTATACCCTGGCATTGTTCTGTAACGTTTATTTAGTGTGAAAAAAATTGATGCAATAAAAAATTTGACAAATATAAGGATATATTTCATTGATGAGTCAGAAATGGCTTTTCCAGTATATCTTTCACAGGTCAAATGTAAAATTAGTTGCATAATAGTTCTGCTCATTGTTGGTCACAACAACTTACATTTCTTGAATACCTAAGTTGGTTCAAAATCTACTTGTCCGAAGTCCTGGCCTCGGCGCCAATTCGATCAACATATTTCGAAACTTTTTAATACGTCAGAATTCAAACGATTTCGCAACTTTTGTAAGATGGCTAGTGTACTCTTTTAATCAATATTATGTATCACATACAATACACATACATCATACAGATATGTAATACAATAGCCATCAATCAGTATATGAGATCACCTCCAGTAATGTACAAGAATGAGAATGTGAGGCGAAATGATACATTATAGCATTTTGTGGAATTTGAAGGCACTCAGACATCATCAACAATAATTCAGAGAAGTATAAGTGAAATACATGAGGATATCAGAGGAAAATTTCAACATAATATTTGGTAAGAAACTATACTTTCGAAGATTGTTGGAATTCGATTTGAACTTGAAAATTTGATGTAATTTAAGTGTTTATTGCATATTTTTTCTTCCTCAAAAAGAAGATTTCTAAATAATTCCGATAAATCAAAATTCATCTTCGAATGGAATATTCAAAAACAAATGCACAGATTAAAAAAAAAACTTAGGTACAGGTTGATATTTAAACAAAGCGAAACATAAAAATCTGCCATCAAGGTTCATTGAATTTCTTCTTTTCTTTTTCTTTCATATCAGTTTAATTTTAATCACGAGTTCACATTATTTCTGCCTGTAGATATAGTCTCCAGTAACATTTTCTGAACCCTCTGTTGTAAGAATCGCAAAAAAAATCCTCTATTACCTACAGCTTATTATTTGCGTCAGTTCTAGGTGTTCATTTAGTTGTTCCTGATTGTGTTATGTTACTTCTCTAATCAACAATATTTTTGTTTTTGGTTAAGTGTAGGTAACTGGAATGCTCTGCACAGAAATCATTTATTATGCGGAAGATACTCTAATATCATTAAAAAAAAAATCACATCCACTTTTGTCGTTTAATGTCAGGTTATCAAAGAAAAGGGAAAAGATTGAAAAGAAACACATTTTACCTTCGTGAAAAATCATCAGTATTATTCACGTAATAGATCATGATCGCTTACGGAAATGAGCTTCCAATAATTCAAAATATATTGCACTCATCTGATGAGGCTATATTAATCTTCGAAGATATATGAATATGTAGTAAGGTAAGGTAAGTACTCCATTATATAGCCATCAGTTTATGAAAAATTCTGAACTACTGGGATGTGGAATCAAATGATGAGATAGCCAAGTATATAGATGTAGATCGAAATCTATATGAATTAGAAAAAAATTTCCAAGGTGCCATTAAAACCTTATAACTAGAATGTCTTCGTATTCCTTGATGATATTTGATAATGACCGATTTCAAAGTATAAAACATTCGTCGGTTGAGTTATTCACAGTTGGCGAAGTACTTTGAATCGCGCAAAACAAAAAAATGGAGTTTTTCAATTTACTATTCATATCGACCTGTTTTGTCATTGCTGCAGAGGGTCTAAAAATGCGTAAGTGAAATTTGTTATTCCTTCAACTAGTTTCACGAGTGAAATTTAAAATATTCTCGTTTACAGTCATCTGACTTGGTACACCCCATATTTCATATCATATTCCATGTTCTGCACAATAACTAATTTAATGGGAAATAAAGAGCTGGAAGAATCTTTACGCTTGCTACCATGATTTTTCGACAAATTTCATCTCCAGTAGACAAAAATCAACAAGGTTGATGGCAAATTTTTCAATTGATTTAATTTTCAGCACGCTATATGAAGGCATGCAGAGCAAATGATCCTGAGCTCAATAAATGTGCATTGAGGAATGGAAACGCAGCAATTCCTCATATTGTTAAAGGTGAGAATCCACACTACGATTCATGCAAGTGGATATATATTTTCGAAATTGCTTGCCATCTTCTTTCCATTGTCGCATACTATATTGAGTAATAATTGATTTATTCAGGTGATCGGAAATATAGAATACCAAGAATGACTCCGCTAGAAATCCCTAGTGTAACCGTCAGCGGAGGAAAAAATTTGAATGTCAAGATGGACAATCTGAAAATATATGGTCTTGAGAAAGCGAAACTGGTTGATATCGAGTAAGTATAGAACGCTACTATTATTTATCATTGAATAAATGGCAAATGTAAGAAAATAACAACAAAACGGATCTGATTAATTCTCCCCTAACTTCAAATTCATTACTTTAGAACAAATTTCCCTGTATAAATGTATTATAGTATGTAATATTCAATGTTTAATTTATTTTTCAAAGTTTAAATCTACCGAGAAAAACCATCAAACTTGTACTGAAGGCAGAAACCATCACAGTTATTGGTAACTATGACATTGACGCTAAAATCCTCATACTTCCAATCAAAGGAAAGGGTCCAGCCAATATAACCCTTTGTGAGTACATCTTTCACCTTATACATCTTTATTGTCCGAAAATATTGCCCCTTGCCCAAATCGAAAAAAGAATAATTCAAAATAGGTAGCATAATTTTGCCATGCATATAATCATTGCCATGAAACCCAAAAGTAAAGGAATTCTGAGTATAATCTGTTTGCCTTAAAGCACTCAGACAAGACCATTTGGTCCACATAATAGGAAAATAACATAATTGAAAAAGATCCAACACAACTTTCAGCCATTTAAGAGAAATCTAAGGGAGAGCGCCCACCAAAGTAGCGTGTAACACTGACATGGCACATACATGACAAAGGCGATGCAAAATAATAACTGAAACTTCACTCAGATGTGCGATATCTGAAAATTATGAATCGCCTTTGTCATGTATGTGCCATGTCAGTGCTACGCTACTTTAGTGGGCACTCTCCCTAATACTGAAATAATCTGGAAATAATCTAAGCAACTGCGGCGTTTAACTAGAGAAATATGCCATTTTCAGCTATATAGCTTAAATTATATGACCTGAGTCAACTAAGACGTAGAAATATTGTCATGCGCTTGGTTTGAAATTGATTGGATTGAATATTTTTTAACAATTCTTTATTTACAGTCTTATTTTCATACAGAAAATTAACTCGCCAAATATGAGGAAAAACCGTAAAACAAATTATGAGGCCAAGTTTTAAAGACACAAATAAAATTCAACATATTTTTATTGATTGAAAAAACATCAATTAAAATGAGTAGGTAAACATGCAAGAAGCAGTGACTTCTATAAAAAAAATTATAGCTTAACATGAAAAATTACCAGAATACCTCATCTATCATGAATTAGAGTTTGAGTGCTGATTCACAAATATTACTTCCCCTTTTAATGACGAATTGAACCAACATATTTCAGATAACCCAGTGATGACTTATGCCCAAGAATTTGAACTGGAAGTACGAAGAGGTGACTATTATGGGTATATAAAAAATTCTGAACTGCATTACGACATTGATAGAGTGTTCTATCATTTTGGAAATCTATTTGATGGTAACGAACAATTGGGTGAGTTTTCTTCCTCAAAATATATCTAGATATTTGAAGTTATTTATTTACCGTATCGTAATATGGAATTATCGGGTTGTTTTATTGTCATTACGGATATTTAAAAATAACACCCGATTTTTTAACAATATGACAAATTCATTCTGATATTTCCCATTCTCAATTAAACATTTTCACCATTTTTGGATAGACCAAACTCACTTTTATCAACTGTTCGAAAAATATATCACAAATTTTTACATTTTTTTAGGCCTGGAAACCAATAGACTGTTGAATGAAAACTGGCCAATTGTTCACAATGATTTATCAAGACCAGTAGGAGAGACAATACTCGAAGTGATAAATAGTATTATAGAAAATGTGTATGACTTGATTCCTTATAGAAGTATGATTTTGTTTGATTGACTTTTGTTGTTTTTTTTTTTTTTATCAAACACCTCGAACCAGTTCGTCCATGACTACAATATCAAAAAAAGGGAGGGATATATTAGGTAGTTTTACGTCTCAGGCGAGTATGAATATTCGTCATTTGATAAAATGACTAGTCAGTTTCACAATCGGTCTGAAATTTTTAAGAAGTTCGTCTAAATTGCTCTGGCCAGGGGCCCGGCCCTCCCGATTGCCAATTTTCTAACGCATTTTCGAGGTACTTCCGATAATTTTCGGAGAATTTGATATAGAACATCAAGAGGGAAATTTCTTCTATTTTATAGACCGTACGGTATATTGACCTTACATTAGAAAGCCCTGAACATGATGCCCTACTATGGTTTCGGGAGGGTTACCTTCCGGGCCAAAGAAAAGGGCATGGGTGCCGACAAAGAGTCGGACACCCAAACAAAGAAAGAGGAAGGAGGGGCCAATCCCTCCACCTCCGTTGGCACCTCCAAAGGTGAGCTCGCTGAGGGAAAGAGGTCCAACTCTGCTCCCTCGACGAGCAAAGCGCCGCAGGCGTCCCTTCCCACCGGGGCTCTTCCCAAGGCTGGTAAAACGGCCAGGAAGGGGCCGGCGGTGGGAAGAAAGAAGTAAGCCGCAACATCTAGTGATGGCGCGGCTCTTCAAATGCCTGCAGGCTAATGTGCAACATTCCAAGGCTGGATCCTACCTCCTTGGAAAACGAATCCTGGACGAGAGGATAGATATCGCCCTCATCCAGGAACCTTGGGTTACTTCCCGAGGTCGAATCAACGGCCTCAGTAACCTTCCTGGCAAGGTAATATCACTTGGATCTGGGGAATCACCCAGGTCCTGTATCTTTGTCAGGAACACTATTGACATTTTTGTACTTACAGGATTCTGTTCCAGAGATGTAACATCCATCCTGGTAAAACTTCCCATGGAAACGGGCACTAAAGAACTGGTCATCTGTTCTGCCTACTTCCCTGGTGATACCATGTTCCCCCCGCCAAATGAAGTGCGAAAATTAGTTGCCTTCTGCAGGGGGAAAAACCTTCAACTCCTCGTTGCTTGCGATGCCAACTCCCATCACACTACGTGGGGTAGCACGGACATCAACGAAAGAGGTGAGCACTTATTTGACTTCATTCTAGAAGAAGCGCTTTTTGTATTGAATCGGGGCTCTGTTCCAACCTTTGTTACGAAAAATCGGGCTGAGGTATTGGACATCACGCTCTGCTCGCAATACCTGAGCACTAAAATCACTGACTGGAGGGTTTCTGACACGCCCTCTGGCTCAGACCATAGAAATATTCAATTTAACATTGAATTAGGCGGTAAACCCATTCAGGAATATCGCAATCCCAGATTAACCGACTGGGATGGTTATAAACTATCCCTGCAACGGAATCTGAGATCCATCAACGTTAACGTTAACAATCATGAAGACCTAGAGAGGCTGGCCAACTCAATTGGCCAAGCTATAGTCTCGGCATATCATGAAAACTGTCCACTAAGAAAGAAATCCGAAAATAGGAAAGTATCTTGGTGGAACTCTAAATTAGAGAAACTTCGTAAAGAGGTTCGGAAAAAATTTAACCGAGCAAAATCAGCAGGTGAGTGGGAAGTGTATCGTCAAATCCTCACCTTGTACAACAAGGAAGTAGGGAAGGCCAAAAGGGAGTCTTGGGAAAACTTCTGCAGCAGCATCGAAGATGCTGCAAGCGGGACAAGGCTCCATAAAATTCTCTCCAGAGAGCCGTCTCTGACGCTGGGATCTGTTAAAAGATCAGATGGCACCTATACGGCCTCTGGGGCGGAGACCCTTAAGATCATGGCTGACACACACTTTCCGGATCACGTGCTGATTGATTCCGCATCTGCGGAAGAAGGTAACTTCACCAGTCGCCTCAAGCGACCCAGCAAGGAATGCTGGAAATTTGTAAACAAACTTGTCACTGCGAGCGCGGTGAGAAGGGCAGTTTTATCCTTTCTCCCATACAAAGCGCCAGGTGCATGACGATGAAATATTTCCAGCTCTACTTCAGCACGGACTGGAATTCTTAATGTCTTACCTCATTAGGCTCTTCAGATCCAGCTTGGCATGGAATTTTATACCATCCAACTGGAGGAAGGTCAAAGTCGTTTATATTCCCAAGGCGGGAAAAACAGACTCACAGCCTAAATCATTCCGACCGATCAGTTTAATTTCGTTCGTGATGAAAACTCTCGAAAAGATACTAGACGAGCACGTCAGAGAGGTGATTCTACGGAATCATCCCCTGAGTGCTCATCAGTATGCCTACCAGAAAGGCAAATCCACAGATCTTGCCCTCAATAATCTTGTCGGCAGGATCAATGAATCTCTCAACTCCAGGGAGATTGCAGTGGCTGCCTTTCTGGACATTGAGGGAGCCTTTAATGCTGCCCTTACTGAATCTCTAGTGAGGGCTGCCAAGGTTAGAGGTGTCCCTCCTACCATATCGAATTGGATCAGCACAATGCTGAGCTCCAGAAACATCATAACCACGCTTTGTGGCGAAGCACTTAGATTCAAAGCAGGCAGAGGTTGTCCGCAAGGAGGTGTACTATCACCTCTTCTCTGGTCACTTCTGGTTGATGATCTAATTGCAATTATCAGCTCGCTTGACGTATATGTTCAGGCTTACGCTGACGACATAGTTGTTTTACTGGAGGGCAATGACGATGCAGCCATCTCAGATGCTCTTCAGGAAACACTAACAGTAATTCAGGGTTGGTGTGATGGGGAACAGTTAGGGGTGAACCCCTCCAAGACCCTGATTGTCCCCTTTACCAGGAGAAGGAAATTTCAAATCTTTCCTCCAACTCTCTACGGTAAGACCATTCCACTCGTAGAGGAAGCCAAATATCTAGGAATTACCCTGGATAGGAAGCTTCTATGGAACTCCCATGTGGAAAAAGTCGTCCACAAAGCCAGGCACTCCCTATGGGCCTGCCAAAGGATCTGTGGAAGGACATGGGGGATAGCGCCGAAGCAGCTCCGCTGGCTATACGTCACGGTGATCAGACCATTGGTCACCTATGGCTGTGTCGCCTGGTGGTCCTGCACTGAACGCGTTCTAACCCAAAACAAACTTACCAAACTCCAAAGAACGGCCTGCCTCATGATTTCGGGGGCATTCCGCTCTACTCCAACTTCGTCCATGGAGATGCTATTAGACCTCCCTCCCCTTCACATTTTTGTCCAGGGAGAGGCAAGACTAGCAACCCACAGGCTCCACCACCTCACCGTGAACGAGCCTGACAAACTCACTTTCGTGCCCAGTCGTCTGTCGGCCCAACTGGAGGCTGACGAGGTGATGGGCATGAGAACTGATCAAATAATCACAAGAACCAGCACCGAGGGAACATTCGTTTCTCTGATTCCAAGCAGAGACGAATGGCTCCATCACAAGGATTTCTATTTACAAGGACCTTGCTGGTTTACTGATGGCTCCAGAACCAGTCAGGGATCTGGAGCCGGAGTCTACAGCCGTAGACCGCTGACCAAACTCAGTGCTAGTCTGGGAAAGTCGGCGACAGCTTTTCAGGCAGAAATCTTCGCCATTGATCTGTGCGCAGGCCATTTACTTGACAGTGGCTGGGCGGGCAGATCGATAAAAATCCTTACGGATAGTCAAGCTGCGATCAAATCTCTCGCGGCTGACAAATGCTCGGCACAGGTATTTGAATGCAGATCTAAACTCACCAAATTGGGAAGTTTAAACAGACTGCAACTGATTTGGATACCTGGACACTCTGGCTTCAGTGGCAACGATGTATCGGATGCTCTGGCCAGAGAAGGCGCGACATCAACGCTTATTGGCCCGGAACCCAGTATAGGAATTCCCAATTCCTTAATCAGGGACCGAAACAACAGCTGGATAAGGCAAAAGGTCCTGGAGCACTGGCGCAACCGTCCTGGATTGCGTCACTCGCATAGGGCTATTTCAGTGCCTCCCAGTCCATACACCAGTCGCTGGCTAGAATTTTCTAGAACTAATCTGAGATCGATAATAGCGGTTTTTACAGGACACTGCAGACTCAGAGCCCACCTCAAAAAACTCAAGATCGTCAACGACCCACTCTGCAGACTCTGCTTAGAGGAAGTCGAAACAATTGAGCATATCCTCTGTGACTGCCCGGCGGCAGACAGGGTCAGACTCGGAGTTTTCGGCTCTCCGAAGATGATCCTAGAGGAACTCAAGAATCACTCCCCCTCCGACATCATCTCCTTTTTGGGTAGAATGGGACTAGAGGGAGAGATTTAGCTCTTTGAGCATGCTTGTGTGCTACAATAGACCGTTGGTCGCGGTGGCAGGTTTGGGTTAGTCCGTCCAACACACCCAGCAATCAGTAAATCAGTAATCAGTTACATTAGAAATAATGAAGGATAAAGGAAAAAAAGTTTTCATATTTTTATTATAATATAAATAATTCAACAAAAGTTATAATATCCTTTTAGCATGACCAACATACAATTAATTTTATTTCTCTGGTTTAGCGTTTTCTTCCATTCCTTTTTGGGACTTTAAATTGATTTGCACTTCTTATCCCTAATTGTGTAGCTCTTGATGTGACATCTCTCATTACAAAAGGCGAGTACCCTGAAAAAAAAGTTTTTTAATTAAGGCCTTAGTAGTTGTGCAGATGCAAAAAGAGAAGAATGAATTCCCTTATTTGTCAAACATTCTATCATTATTGAAAGTGGACTTCAATATCCTCCATTAGCTTTAAAAATCTCAACGATCTCTCAGAATAATTTGACTAGAAATTCAACCTTTGGCACAGCCAAATTAAGGATTTCTCCTTCGTTACATTTTTCTTACCTGCAATGTAATCGTCATCTAAAGGATTATTTTTCTTCAATGCTGCTTTTGTAGGTCTATTATGTGGTATTCTTTGATCTTCCACTATGATAGGATTATTTGGATGTTTGCCACCTTTAATCGCAGGTAGACTGAACCTTTTTCCTTTTCCTGATATCTTTTTTCTTGCATTAATATGGATAACCATTTTTCCTTCTTCGTCAACGGAAACTGCAACTTTTTTCAAAGTCTGATTGCCACATTTTGGACAAAACACTTTTGTCATAACACTTGTTGTTTTGAAACAAGCATAACATCTTAGTATGAAGGTACGAACTTGTTTGATTACTCTTCCATTAAGAGCGGCAACATTCAAATTCATTTGCTTCAAAACATTCTGCATTGCAAAATCAGTTGTCATACATGCTACTTTAACTTCCTTATCCTCAGTTTGCCCTGCTGCTTCATACATTAATTGTTGCGCTCTCCGACAATTTGACGGGGTAATCCATCCTTCTTCACCAATTTCTTCAAATCCATCTTCTACCTTAACTAAAATTTCATCCGCTGATATTGCAGGATCCCCATTTATGTTAGAATCAACGTTTTCAAATTTTTGTTTTAATGCTTGCAAGTCATCAGTTTGTTCACCTCCATTTTCCTCTTCATCTGCTTTCAGATCATTTTTTTCATTGCAATTCAAGGACTCAAAATGTTCAGACAAGGATTTCACTTCGATTGGATTTGCATCACTCTCATTGGTTTCAAGTTTCTCATGGCATTCATTTTCAGATTCCTCTTCAGATTCATCACTTGAAGTTTCCTTTTCAGAGTCTTCATCATCATCGGCTTCGGATTCTTCATCGCTTTTAGGGTGATACCATCCAGGAAGGTTGCAACGGATATCTGTAGGTTTTTTCTTACTCATCTCAAAATTAACACTTTTTGAAAATAAGGGAGCTGTTCTTATATGGTCAGTTCCCACTTTTTCTTTTTCCAATTGGTAAGTTAGGGCCATGACTTTTAAGTCGGTAAGAGATAGACTTGCATAGTCACCAGTTTTTTTTGAAAACTCCATAACAGCATCCAGATTTTCAGTGAAGACTGTTTTGACTTTGAGATCATAAGGTAGAACTAACAGACGGTGACGTTGCCTCTTATTTGTAACTTCATCAACAACCTCTTGACAAGTATAAATATTATCTGCATAGTGCTGCAAAAATAAAAAAAATGAATAAAAGATATTTCAAATGTCTAAGAATGACCTACATGAAGAGGGGTATTCTGCAGGAAAGCAGTGGTGTCCACCACCAAATATTCAATTTTTTTCTTGGTATTATCCATGTTGTTCTGATTTATTGATAGTAAAACCTACACTAT
Source organism: Coccinella septempunctata (assembly GCF_907165205.1). Lineage (NCBI taxonomy): Eukaryota > Metazoa > Arthropoda > Insecta > Coleoptera > Coccinellidae > Coccinella > Coccinella septempunctata. Next base: position 25,261,743 of record NC_058196.1, read on the forward strand.
GCGATTGTAACCTAGAGTCAGCCACAGAAAACACTTGATTTACTTTAAAGAGTCAGAAACTTTTTATCCAATTTAACCTCAACAAAAGAAAGAGGTTAATTTTTGTTAACTTTTGGCTCAACCAGAGAGGAGTTAATCTTTGGCTCAACTTACGATTTCTTCTTCTTTCATATGTCTACGGCTGCTGTCAGTGTAAATTTTTTTAAATATGCGAAGATAGTTTCATTAATAGAGAATTTCAAAGGAGAGAAGCAAAAAGGGTAATAAAAGAACGTTCCACTCGATCTTTCAATTCCAGTTTCACCTTTCGAAACTTTCTGACAGTCTCTGTTTCTGACTCATTGTCATTGTCATTGTCTATGTTCTGACTTTTGATTTTTTCTCTATGCTGACAGTCACCAAAGAGAATCCTCTTTCCTCTTTGCAGTCACTCACGACACTTACCACCAGAGACAACCACGTGGTGTTTGGTGAATGCATAGAGAAAAGTGAAAAGAGACAGTCTCTGTTTAACAGTGAAGTCAGGTAAGAGTTGATGTGAATTACTATTAATTGTGTTGTGTGATTACTATCAAAACCACTTATTTCTACTTCAAGGTCAATACTTTTTTTCTATTTTGATTATTTTCACTGGTTCCTCTCTTAAGAAGCCTACCCACCATTAAATTCAGAAATTCACTCACTTTGTAACACGTGGTGAAACACGTGTAGTGGTTTACGAAAGTAGTCTAATTCTGTCTTATATGCATTTCGATGTTATTTAATGATGCCTGACCATGTCAGTTCTGCTACTGATTATAATTGAGGAAAATTTACCACTCTGATTCCACATTATTATATCAATTTTATAATTTTTAGTGTCCATTGTTATTTTTCACGTACTTTTTTTTAGGTCCTCTGGCATCTTTTCTACAAACATGGCAAAGATTTGTTTAGTTGTCCAGATTTCAGTGATACCAGCCAGAATTATATATGATGCCATTTATCATCATTGAATGAGGTGAATTTTTTTATTGTTACCCTGTATTTGGATATATCTCATTCTTTTTATGAAATGATTTGAATATTTTCCTAACAAAATTCATCTCCGAAATTTTTATATTTTATTTAATATATGTATAACATTTCATTTTGCGCTAGTAACTTACAACTTATCAAAATGATGCCTGACGATGTCAGTTCTGCTACTGATTATAATTGAGGAAAATTTACCACTCTGATTGCACATTATAAAATTTTTTTTTTATTATTTTCAGTGGCCAATATTGTTTAGATATTTTTCTTTCAGATTCTTTGGCATCCTCTCTACAAACATGGGTTAGTTTGCTCAAGTTTTGGTGATACCAGCCTTAGATATTCATACTGCCTTTATTCATCATAATATATTGATTAAGGTGAGTTTACTTTTCACACTTTTTATTTTGATATATCCACCATATTCCTCTAGTTATAAAATGGTTCGAGTTTCTTGCAAAAGTAGTTGATGACATTTTTTTCATTTGAAGCCCGTTTGCAACAGCCGAGAATTGTCTGGAGAATTCTCTACAAAATTCTCGCAAGAAAACGGCAGAGATTATTTAGTACGCAACTCAACAGAGAATTCTACCGAAAGTGCGTATGTAACGGTACATAATTCACGGCGCATGAAATCTCGAGTAAATTTTCTAGAGAATTCTTGGCTGTTGCAAACGGGCTTTAAGTATAATATTTCATTTTACACTTGCAAGTATCCAAGTCATTATTTATCAACATGATGCCTGACAATGTCAGTTCTGCTACTGACTACAATTGAGGACAATTACCACACTGATTCTATATAAATTAAACTTGTTATTGAATCATCTTAATTCTTCTTTGTAGCTCATTTTTTTTTTAGGTCTTCATAGGCAGGAGCTCCCAACACAGAGACATCGATTAGCAAAAAAGGTACAGGTTTTAAGTACATTATTTTTTATTCATATGTTCTGCCATCATTTTTATATACATGATGCATGACAATGTCAGTTCTGCTACTGATTATAATTGAGGACACTCACTGCACTGATTGATCATTAAAATACTTCTTCAATCGTGTTTTTTTTTTCTTTTTTCTAAAAATGTTTATGTTTCAGGTTTTCAAGTGGCATTCATGAAGCAAGAGACACCGTTATAGATATTCCCAATAGCTGAGGTGAATAAAAATAATATTGTATGCCCTAGTTGTTAGATCAGTTGAAGCCATTGATGCCAAACAATTTCTGTTCCGGCTACTGATTATGGCTGAGGATACCCACCAATCTGATGCATTGTTCATTTAAACCTATTATTGAATCATAATTATCATTCAGTGTGGTTGAAATATTTTTTTTTAGGTTCTCATGAAGGTGATATTCCAGAGACAGGTTGTAAGAATTTTATATATATATGTAATATAATTATTGATCATATTGAAAAGTTCATAGAATTAAATGAAATAAAAAAAGTTTAAACCGTCTCAATTATTTATTAAAAAAATTGTATTCATTAATGAATTAGACCTTGAATGGGTTCTTTATCAAGAATAAGTAACAAATTAGGAAAAGTACTTTATTATGAAATGAACACAAACGTCGACAACATCCACATAAATGTCATCAAGTCATATAGTAATAATAATACATTAAAAATCTTAATCTGTGAAAAAAATCTTATTTCAAGGCACATTAAAACAAATTTATTCTATTCATCGTGAAATGAAAACTTTAGTAATCAAAATTCAGACCAACTATAATTCTTAACACATTTACAATTGATTATGTGCCCAACAATATTAAAACACATCATTGGCGCACTTGCCAAATGTCTATAGTTTTAATTATGAGAACAACTTTAAACACTTAAGCCGGTTGAGAGTGTGCTCCTTTCTTGCCGATCAAAGATTTGTGGATATGAGGGATTACACCACCACCGGCTATGGTTGCTTTGATTAAACTGTCGAGTTCTTCATCTCCTCTGATGGCTAGCTGCAAATGTCTAGGGGTGATCCTCTTCACTTTCAAATCCTTACTAGCATTTCCTGCTAATTCCAATACCTAAAAGGAATGAATTTTGGAATGACTTCAAGTTGACATCACTATGCATCATATAATAAAAATCAACTCGAACTGTTGCTTAATTCATATACTAGAATATCATTTGTATACCACTTGAATCACAAAAAATACGAATTTAGAAGCAGCACACATTAAAAGTACATAAACACTATAAATCACTAATCAGGAAAAACAAAAGCAAAAAAATCAAAACAAACAATTACATCACCTTACGAAATCAGTGATAACTTTCCCGCCTAAACTGTAACGTCTACGTACTAATCAGAAACAGTCATAGGAATTTTCCAATCAAGGAAATTATCGCTTTTCAACTTACCTCGGCAGTTAGATATTCCAAAATTGCTGCAGAGTAAACAGCAGCGGTGGCCCCTACACGTCCATGACTCGTAGTACGATTTTTCAAATGTCTGTGAATTCTTCCGACAGGAAACTACAAGAGCAAAGACCATAAGATAAACTAACCTAATTTCAACCTTGATTATACGAGCTCTCTTAAAAATATTTGAGTAGTTTTATAAATACCTGTAATCCAGCACGAGCAGAACGTGAAACAGCTTTCGCCTTAGCTTTTCCGGAATCCTTTCCTGCTTTACCTCCAGCCTATAAAAGTACAGCCATTCAAGTTTGAGGCATTGCCAATTTCATTCATCATCATTGACGAATCAAATTCTTCTGATAATTATTTTTGATGCAAGCTACTCAATACTCACCATTTTTTATAATGAATCAACACAAAATTCAAATATTTTAGCCTCTTCTTGGCAACACACACAAATCTAACAAAACCAACGCTAACCGCTTGGGTTCACTTTTCACTTCACTATTCTGTCCTCTTCCAACATGAAGGCGCCAAATGATAAATAAGGACCAGTAAAAATCATTGTCGCGGTCACGTGGACTAAAGGGACCAATAGCAATTCTCGATTCGGTGTTGCGCCTTATCGATTGGCTGTAATGTTGAGCGTGGCCAGTATTTTCAATTCATATATTAAAAATTGGAGGGAAAATTTTTCTCCCTATTACCACCCTTCTGATTTTATCGTTAATTAGTTACAATAGAATTATATCATTCAAAAATATTCAATGCAACAACTGAAAATAATCTAGAATTGTACAACATCATGATGAAATGTAATGTATTCAGCAAGGATTGGATCTAATTCCGTATTTATAATATATGAAATAGAGGGTGGAATTGTAAGATATTGTGAAATATATTGACTTTTTTGGCTTAATAATTGCTCATTCAAACTTGAAAGTGATCTTTCTAGTGACTTTCAGAAATAGTCATTGTGTCATTGTGTGAATTTTCACAGGATACTAGAAATAAGATGATTCGAACTCAATAAAGTGTTCCAATGGATCTGTTCTAAAATGTTTTAGACATCTTAATCCGTGCTAACCTCACTTCGGACAATATTGTCAAAGTGACGTTTATATTTTTGCACATATGCGTTTGGTAAACGTCGAAAATCACAATTCCCTCGGGTTTTTCCGATCTGACTCCAGGATCTGGAGTATATGCTGGGCACGCTTCGGTTATTCGTATTTGATGTGGCGTTTTGGCGGCCCTCAATATGCAGCGGTTCGCTCCCAGGTTGCGATTTCCCTAGCTAATCAGCTGATTTCCCCCTCTAATATCTATCTACCTATACCACTCGGTGCTCACAAGAAATACGAAATAAAAGGTAAGGTATTTTAATTTGTTAGAATGAATAATATGGACTCGCACTTGAAATTCATTCCTTTCTTGGTTTTATTGGTAAAAGAAAAACAATGATAGTATGTAAAATATATATTGATCAATTCTATGTAGGTAAGTATTCAAGACACTCTATATAATACATTTATACAAAATTATAATGAACTACTTATTATTCATTGAAATGAGTAGATATAATCAATTCTTAGATGGAAAAGGCAGTGTTATCTTACAATTTTAGGCATAATATTGAATATTGTCTAAGTTTATTACATGGCAAAAGTAAATTCTGCAGAAATAAGGAAAAAAACAACAAAAATAAGTAACTAGCCTCTTGATGGGAGAAGTTATTCATCAGTTATCTGTTCACATCTGTCCTCAATCTCATCCTGGAAAGAATAAAATAATTGAATTAAGAGAAAAACGTTGATCTGAATTTCGTTTTGAAGATAACTCACCTCATCCAATTCCAAACATTTAGCCCACTCTTTCAAGGTGATCCTGTGATTGTCGTCGGTGTCGCAAGCTTTCAAGAAAGGTGCTATGCAATGTTCAAGAGCCATAAGCGGTGCTCGAATAGGAAACAGCTCGTGGAGCGAAACAGATCTAAAAAAAAACAGATTAACATATACAGAGTGTGTTTAATTTCAAAGGTGGACCTTTATTTTGACAGAAGGCTGTTTCGCTTTTATGTATATCAGCAGAAAAATAAATTGCAACAATGAAAAATCGCTTTTTTTATTGGTGAAGGGACAAGATAAGACTCACCTATCTGGTGGGTTACCATCTAATTCGCAGAATTTCCATATTGCCGCGTTTGTCCATCTTCTAGTCATGTTGGATTCTGCTTCACGTTCCATCTTGAGATAATGGGAGGTAAGTTCATCGCGATCAGCCAAATCCCTCATGATGTTGAAGAGCCAATCACGCATACGACGAGGAAAATCTACCATCTCTTCTTTGGTGCATTCCTTTAGGAAAAATGGATGAATAAATCGATAAATGGTTGGTATAGAAATATCGTTCATCTCTGGTCAAATGTTACAAACGAATTTAATATCTCATACTTGTACAGAAGGCTCTTAACTCGTTACTATAATTGCAACTGGGGATTTTTGCGACAACGAAGATGAAAATGATCAGCAAGAATCCTTACAGGCATATTCCTACATTCTCCGTAGTATTCAATGTGGACGTGCTTGTAATTTGGTCCTTTGCACTCAGCTTTACCAGTCTGGCATAGACATCTTTGCTGGTAAACTGCGCAGTCGGAGGACCAAGTTTCATTGTGGTTGGAACAAACTTTTCTTCTAGCATCGCTCTCTTCTGGACAAGTTGGTATGCAGACGCATTGTGGTTCACCACCATCGTCTAACTGGCATATTCTTCCAGCACCACAGTGTACTTTCAAGCATGGATCTGCAATCATCGTTTTTTATGAGAAGAATCAAAGCAAAGATGTAGATTGCGAAGAGCAATATGTTGAGGTCCCTAAAGTCTAGCGACATTTGTAAATATTTACAAAAATATCGAATGAATGACATAAAGCATAAAAAACAAAATTACGGAAATTAATATACTGGGTGCAAATAATAGCGAAAAAATTCAAGGGGTGATTTCTTATCAGAAAATTGTATGGCTCTTTCAATTTTTTTTCCTTATTCATGTTATAGGGTAATCTCTTTTGCTAAAATTAACGGTCTATGAGAAAACAAAAAATTATCAGCTTATGACAAGCAGCAAGAAGTTTCTCAATGGAATACAATGTCGAGTTAGAATTTGTCACATATTGATCATATATAACGCCGTTAAAATTAATCAAATAAATGAACACAACTGGCCCAAGTTAATTGATAAGGTTACAAAAATAAAATCGACCCAATCTCATTCATTGAATCGATATGAATTTTATCTAGTGACCCCTTTCTTAATTCGTTCAAGTAGATCTGAAGAATTAGTGAAATTGAATCGGTAGAAAAAATCATTGACTGCATATTCGCTGATTTAAATACATATATAGTTTCAATTTAAAGCTATATAGGTTTTAGGTAACAAAAAATACAACAAGATGAAAATATGGTCTATCACTGAACTAAAAGTTGTCTCAAAATTTATGCAAAAACACTGAACATCTATCTACAAATTTCGAGAGTTTGTGCTTACCCATTATAGGCATATTATTTTCAACTTCTGGTGGTAATTCCACATCCTCTGGTTTCTCAGTTTTTTTCTCGATAGAGTTTGATGAAATTTCGGTGTCTTGTTTGGGTTTTGATAATGTTGCAGGATCGGCATGAGGTTTCCTGATTCTTTTATGTCTCCTCTACAAAAAAAACGAGCAATTCGAATTCAAAAAAGGAAAATATTTTCATGAAGCTAATACAGATTTCACTCCACTCCTATGCTATGTAACGTGGTTAAAATTCAGTCAGAAACTAAAAACTGTGTAAAATATTAATGAGGTATTTAATTAATGAAAAAGAATTCGAAAAAATTCCATGTCGAGAAGGGAGAAAATTTTTCTTAGTAGAATATATAGGGATTATAGGCATTTTTCCAAAATGTCTCCCTCCATCCAAAAAGGCATTATGCATATAATATATTTTCATGGGAAATTTATCTGAACCTCATACAAAAACTTACAGTTTTTTCAGCAGATATGTCCTTGGCTATACAAACCACTAGGAATATCAGCGTTATCCAATACAGCTTCATTTTGACTAGTTTTAAAAACCTAAAAATAAAAAAAGTATACTTAATTTTTGTCTATATATTTTAATTTTTGTCTATATATTTTAATTTTCTTTACTGTTTTACGCGTAAAGTTGGTGTGTGATTTATGAACGAATGTTTATTTTTTAATTTGAATACCTATTATAAGAAAATATTGAGGATAGAAATTCTATTGTGACTCCTGAAACTTTTTTTTAAAATAAAATGCCCTTGAAAATCGATAACATATAACGTGAGTAGGTAGGTAGGTACTATTTGAGCACTAAAAGCAGAACTGCAGCGATTTTTGTAAAACTGAGTACAAAGGTATATAGGTACCTACTAATTATTTTGATGAGCCCCAACAACAAATAATTAATGTGAGTACATTCCAGGTACTACTTATGGTTTTACGATGGTACCATGCATATTCGCTGACGAATAAAAATTAAAAATAATTCCTGTACGTGTTACAATTTTTCAACCGATTTCAAATGCATCAAATTATGAATTCAGCACACAGATAACAGAGATTCAGCATTATGAACCTGTATGCCGCATTTACATTCCTGAAATTCAGTACCATTGATCTGGGAAATGAATCAGAGAGCCTTTGCGTAGGTTGAAGTTGAGAAATGATGTAATGCGCTGTTTATATTGTTTTAACTTGAACATATGGTTTTAAAATATCTGAAAATAGATTAATTGCCGACAGCTACTTGCAAGTTCGAACAGAAGTAACTTCTGACTGGTATAAAGTCATCTTTTATTCACATACTGCCCTAGATATTTATTCAAATAAATCTACAAGAGTATTTGACAAGATAGAAGTGATTATTTCTGCATATGGTTCAAGATTTGAGCTCTCATCCCTATTGACTATTGCAAGGGAATAACCTGATTTAATACCTACTTCTCTGACATTTTTTATATCTATGCAGATTGTTCAATTTGGCCCTCATTTTGATAAAATGGTTCTATCGACAAGAAAGCTCCTGAAATTGCTACAATATTACAACAAAATAAACGTTAATTGACGAAAATTAAGGTTTTTCTTGGATTTTCACATTATTCTATTGGTTAAGGAGAAAACCTTCTTTTTAGTTAATCTGCAATTATTTTTAAAAGCTAATTTTCAGTTGATTTTCTTTCAAGTGCGCTTATTGTTCATTCAAATGCTTTCAGTGGACATGAGAGTTACACTTTCGAAATGTTTTGTAAATAGAAATAATTTTTTTTGTTCGAATGAAATAATCGAAAGGTGAAGCCTCTGATAGTATCATTCACAAGCTTCAATTTCTCTCCTTGAGTTAAGCGATTCCCAATTGAAAATAATCAATGAAACATGAAACTTAAGGGTCCTCAGAATTGTGTTTTATTGCTGGTTCAGTTAAATGGTTCAAATTCGCATATTATTTGTGTCACTATATACAGCAATTGAATGTTGAATGCTATTTCAATAGTTGATTCTTCTTGTTTGCTCATCTCAAAACTGGGTGATGATTAAACTTGTTAGTTTTATCGCAAAGTACGTTTCCGTTCTAGAGAGATAGTAAACAGCGATCTTCATATTTGAAGATAAACTCTTTTTTTATTCGCAAATGACATAAAATATATTGAAGGCAGTGAAGGCACATACACGAAGCTAAAAATCTAAGGTATTATATGGTACCTCATATTCTAATTTTTGATCAATAGAAAAGTACCTACATATTTGGTAAATTATTAATTCAGCAGACTATAGTTTAAATTAAGGTAAATGAGAAACCACACATTCTCCAATATTTTTGTCTCCACAGATATTAATAATAATAAGTAATAATTAATCTATTGCCTGGGAAAAAAACAAATGGAGAAATTTGGTTTAATGCGGAAGAAAGGTAATTGCGAATTGAAAACTGTCACTTAAAGTTAGGTATTTGAAGATGCCCTTCCAATGCTCATGCAATTTTCTCATCACACATTTCTCAGGGGAAAATCGAAAATCCATAATATAAAAATAGTAGATATTAATCTCTATACCTGATGCTGTGTACCGTCATGATTTGAATACGAGAATTTTACTGAAATAGGCGAATTTTGCTAGTTGAATTCTTAAATGGCGTAAAAGGCGTTTGTGCAAAAACACACACTTTTCTTATTGTTCGCATGTCGTGTTCATGATAGGTAATGTTTCCTACAGTTTCAATTTCAATGACTAAAAAAACAATACCTCCAATAAGATTTCGATCCAATGAGATATCGGTGAAAAAATGAACATTTTTGTAATTTTCAATGATATTAGTATTTATTTTTTTTTAGAAAGTAGTACCTATATTTATAGTAGTGTAGGTTCTCTAGCCTCTATTAGAGTGTGCATGGAAATAGTATGAATTTTTCTTCAGTAGGCCTGTTTGTGGAGAATTCCCACTAAAGTAAATAAATAAAACTTATTCCGATTGTTACATATTTAACTCTTCAATTAAAATCATGAATAAGCGAATAGTTTTTGGATAATCTTATATCAGGTATATTGAAGAATCATTTCAATATTTCAAGGAATTTTCCTCGCTCGATGCAGTTTTTTAACGTTTATAGTCGAAATTTAAGTTGAAATCTATCTGAATAAAATTTTAATTTTCTTATATCTTTTCGATCACAAGATTCCACTCAAAGTAGTAAAATGCAGGGGAGAACAAGAGCCGAAACGTAAACATTCATCCTATATTCCTATTTGACGACTTACCAGCAAAACCACTTTCCCTCACGCACCAAACTTCTATATCAAGAAGTCAAACCTCTACTAGTGAGATGAGAAGTTAAATGACCGACTGCACGAGAAGCTGTAGCAGCACACTTTATCCTCATATCCTGGTACACTGCCGTCACCGCCACTCCAATTCTTCACAAACGTATGTGCCAAGGCGGCGTTATCAATAGTGCATCAATGTCAACCCATCAGCATTTCCGCTGAAAGCAATGGACGATTTGCTGAATGGGTACCTGAGAAAAAATTGCCAACACCTTACTGAGGTGCCAACACAAATTATTTTCACTATATAATGGAAAGCTTGTTATATTTGAAAGAGGATTTTTTTAGGATTTCGGTCTTCTAGCGTTTAAAACATTCCTCTCAAGCTTTTGAATAGTCAGTGTGGATCGAAAGCTAAGGCAGGTCATATCGTGAAGATCTTGATTGGAAACAAGAGAAGTGTACTAATAAAAGAAATAAAATATATGCGCTCCATAAGGTAAAAGCTTCACCTATCAGACAAATGTAGATACAGGATGTCCCAGAATGAAGGGATAATCCTGAAACACCTCCTGGAAGAGCCATTCAGTAGCTACTCTGAAGGAAATATAAAAAAAACACTATGCCTGTGGATTTTTTTTTTCAAAATGACGATTTTCTCGTCACGTACGTTTCTGGTAACAAATAAATGAAATATATCAGTTTTCTCGTGATAAAATAGCTGTTGTTTTCCAAAAAAAAAATCGCAACTCAAAATTTCATCCTTCGTTATGAAAAAAAATATGCATGAAAGCCTGAGTGGCCAGCTGATTCAAAAATATGCGCCACACACATCTATGCAGATTTCAAAATTTTACTAATCTTTAGTAAATACGAAGTTATTGCTATTAGAATAGAGAAGTAAATCTACTACATAACAGAATATTCAGAATTCAATGGTTTCTTCTTTAAATCTGTACCTGCGTCTCATTGAAAATATGATTAAACGCAATCGCAACATTTGTTCGTCCTAAATTGGTCATCAGCTGCTGCTCGATTAAAATAAATGTACAATCAGTCTTTAGTTTTTAACGTGAATGAACCTATCCCACAACACATAGAGTAACAACTCTAAATATTTCTACAAAACTTACCGTCTTACGAAAACTTAATGTGAAAAAAAGTGCAAAGCACCATTTCGATGCACCCCTATAGTTCTAAATAATTAATGTAATGATCACAATAATTATTGAGAATGTTAATAATCAATATTGAGATTGATTGGCGTGTTCTTCGTTAATCAACTCTGTAGATAAATAATCTTTGGAGGGTATACTACTCACCATACACTTGAGAGCAAAAGTTTTTTAAATTTCTTGATTTTCTCAGGCAACCTTTTCAAATTTTTCTTCTGTTAGAACCTTCTATTTGGAATGAGGAACGTTTTAAAAAACAAATGAATGTAATCGGTTCACCTGTTTTTACGTGATGCGATGATATAGTGAAAAAGGGGTCATTTTTATTCAAATCCACTACAAAACAAAGCAGAGCATGTTGAGAAAATTCCCATGCCTGACGAGCGAAGAATTCCCAAGTAGGAATCCGAAATTCCAGTAAATTTCATAACACTCGAAAACGGATGATTCGATTCTGACCAAAATCAATAGGTTTGTTCCATCAAGCTTCAGATGAGCACCAACAATATTTCATATCAAGATATATTTTTTCTTTTAAATTCTTCGAATCCGCAGTGTAATAGAGCTTGATAATCGAAAGAAGACAAACAACTAATGCGTTGAGCAATTAATTTCAATGTAGTTTTTTGTCCTTGAAAACGTGGCTTGTTTGTCCTTAGAATGTGAAGCTATCCAAAGAAATGACCTTTCTTTTTTAAATAAATTTTATTTTAAGGTTTGTACAAAACAAAATAATAGTTTTAGGTTATCAGGCAGATTTCACTGAAAGAATCAATAAAAACAAAGGATGGATAAAAAACAATGTCAGTCAACAAGAAAAAATACAATTTAATTTTTATCAAGATCAGGCATCAACTTTCAGAGACTCTCAGAATTCTTTTTTCGACTTGCGCGGATACTCTAAGATATTTCAATTTGCTATGTTAATCATGTTAAAGCTATGTATCGATTTTCATCGATCTGTACATTTTCTTCAGGTATTCGATCGAAAAGCTGAAAAGTTGAGTCCCGATCGGTTTGTTTATTGACTAAATTTTTCATTATAAATTACATTGTATTCTTTACAATAAAAATAATTTAAGTTCGAATCTGGATAAAATTAAGATGAAAAAACAATTGACTGAAAACTAAGAATTTTTAATATTGCATGATATAATCGCGAATAACTTTTTAAAAACTATTCCTCAATATTATTAATTGAAGGGAAAATGCACTTTACAATATGAATTTGGCGTACAATAATATACATAGTACATTAAGATAATTGATTCCAATCAATTCAGATTCATAAAAAACATTAGCTTCCAAAGTGTATTACCTATTAAGGTTTCTTCACTGAAATTTCCCTGATGATCGATAAAAACAAAAAGTCCACTCGGAAATCAATAAAAAATTGCTTTCACTATATATATGAACAACAATACTAGATCAATTCATCAAATCTGTAAAATGGATTTTTGCTATAGTGAAATCACTCAACTCGCGAAATGAATATTATACTAAAAAAAATTATCACACATCAGAAATCAATCCTTTCGCTTGAGAGATTCCACGATGTAAAACGGTTTTAGGGAGGGGGGGAAAATGCTTCAGCTATGGTCCTCTATTGGCACTACCTTTTCACTTTTCAGACTTGGAAAACACTGTACAATTTACGTACACTAGATTTTGTCCACACAAAATGTTGTTTATTCTGTTGCGATAATAAGGATAGTAACGGAACATACATCCGTTGTTGTTAAATCTTAAGATATTATTAAGTCTTTAATTGCCAATAAGCTAATGGCTCACAAATGAAAATTTTTTTTGTTTTAGTTGAAACCGCCGATAAGCCGCCGGCCGCCTCAACGTTTGCTCTCCTAGCGGCGGTTGTTATATGTGGTGTTGTTATTGTTGTTGCCGTTGTTCGGACCGCGGTTGGTCGGGCCGTTCCTGTTGTTGTAGGCGGGTCTGTTCTGCTGCGTGCCTGGATTTCCGTTTCCGTTGGTGCCGTTACGATTTGGACCGCTAGGACCCCTTCGCGGCGCGTTGTTGTCCCTGTCGCGGTTCCTGTTGTCGTTGTTGGGCCTTCCGCCGTACGACGGACGGTCCTTCGTCTTTTTCTCCTCGACGTTTAAGGGCGTGGCGCCTTCCTTACCTTTCGGGAAGTAGATGGGCTGTAAGCAGAAAAAGCTTAAATAAGTCCTGATCTTGCTACTTTTGGTAGGTTATCCATGTAAATTTGCAAATTTCATGTGTGTGAAGTTGGCACAGCACTTTTCGATTTTCGAAAAAAAAAAAAAAATTTGTGCTGAATTGTGCTAGGTTTGAGCCGTTGAATTTTTTTTTTCTACACGGTTCTCACAATATTTCACAAAATGTATAGAATGGGCCAGCCCAGCACTTATTGAAAAAAATGAGTTTTGGCGACTGAAACAGGTTGTGACAAATTCAATAGTTTGCACTTGGAAAGTTCACATGATTTAAAAGAAAAAAAATATTTTGAGCTCATCAGTGGATTCTACGTAAAAAAGTGCCTGCAGAAGGTTCAAGTTTCAGATTTGTAACTTCAAAGACAAAAAAGTTATAAGAACTTTAGAAAATTGTCAAACTCAAAAACGAAGTATCGTAGGAGGCTGCGGTTTTCATCATTCTTTGTTTTTCCGAAAAAGAGCTCGGAAATGTGTCATCCGTTTTCTTCTAGCTGCTATAGTTCTCGAGATCCTCTCAGTAGACAACGAATTTTGCCCATCCTGTACAGTGTTGTACCGTTCGAATTTTTGAAGTCCCTCTTATCTCCCGGAAAATCGAAAATGAAGAAAAAAGTTAGCCCAGCACTTTTGTTTATTCTTCTCAAAAATTAGTTGAAAAATTTGTACTGACTTGTGCTGTTAATATATTTTCTCGAACATTCGTTGGATTTTCCGGGAAATGTGCTACATTTATTCCGTTGAGATTTTTCAGAAAAAACTTCAAACTTTTCCTTTAAATGATGGATATCAGCAAAATTGTCTGAAAATTAGTATATATAGCAACAGGCCTACCGTTGAGGTTGGCAACCCTACATGCACAACTCACGACTATCAGTTATTATTATTATTATATTAGGCCTGTTGCCATATAAACCGATTTTCAGACAATCTAGATCTTGTTGAATCCACCATTTGAAGGAAAAATTGAAAGTTTTTCTGAAAATCTCAAAGGCACAAATCAGCACAAATGTAGCACAACTATATAAAAAAAATTCAACTGCAAAAACACGAAAGTGCTGGGCTAACTTTTTTCCAAAATCTCAGTTTTTCTAAAAACTAGAATGATTTTCGTGAAAATTTCAAAGGCACAAGTTAGCACACTTGTAGCACAATTGTTCACGAATGTTTTCAAGTGCTGGGCTAACTTTTTTTTTAATTTCAAGATTTCCCAGAAAATCCGACGAATGTTTGAGAAAATATTTACGGCACAAGCCAGCACAAATTTTTCCACTAATTTTTGAGAAGAAAAAATAAAAGTGCTGGGCTAACTTTCCGAGAGATGAGAGGGAACTTGCAAAAATTCAAACGGCACAATATTTTATATGCATAGCACAACCTGTTTCAGTGTTTCAATAAGTGCTGGGCTGCCCATTCTAAACTTTTTGTGAAATATTCTGAGAACCGTGTAGAATTAAAAAAAAAATTTCAACGGCACAAAGCAGCACAAACCTAGCACAATTCAGCACAAAATTTTTTTTCGAAAATCGCCAACTTCGCACATGCAAATTTCCGTATCTCCTGAAAAAAATCACTCACCCTTGCCGCGAGACAATTCTGCACCCCCTGGATGGTTTCGAAGGTGATGAAACCGTAATTCGGCGGTATTCTGCCACCGGCCATGCCGTTCTTGTTGGGACCCCTGCCGTGCACCCTAAGATCGACGATGATGCCGAAATCGGTAAACACCTCCCTAAGTTCGTCCTCTGTAGCGTTGTGCGGCAGATTTCCGAGGAAAAGCTGGTTGCTGTCGGAGTAACTGCCGGACTGGCTCTTCCTCCTGTCGTCTGCAAAAAAAAGAACGTTAATTTTACTCCCACGATGGGGCGACGGTTATCCAATGGGGGTAAAACTCCCAGGACAAAGTTCTCACCTCCACCCTCGTCGTTTCTGCCGCCGGACATCCTGTTCGAATCCTGTCGCGGCATGCGGGCGTTCTGCGGTCCGTTGCGGTTGTTCCTGTTCATGTTCCTACCGGGCTGGTTGAAAGTGGGCGAAACCGGTTTGGGCTGGTACGATTGGTTAGGGGTTACGGGAGCCTGGGGAGGTTGCTGCTGCTGCTGCAATATCTGTTGTTGCTGCGGCTGCTGCTGTTGCGCGGGTTGGGGTTGCGGGGGAGAGGTCTGGACGGTGGCGGCGGGCGGGTAAGTGGTCGATTTGAGTAGGTTAGCGTAGGTCTTGGGTTCGTTAGAGGGGGAAGCCTGGTCGACGGAAAAGTCCTGCTGTTCCGGCTCAGGCTCGACGGCCTCGACGAACGCCGGCCTCGGTTCCTCGACCTGCTCGACGAGGGCCTCTTCCATAACGGCCGGTGGGCTGCTGCTCGGAACAACGATGTTCGAATGCATCACCGGGATCTGGGCGGGCGGTATGTTTTGCGGGGCGCTCATCACCGGGCTCGGAATTTGCGCTTGTGCTGAAATTAAGAGAAGAACTGTAACGAATCGTGTTTTCCCACTCGGTCGTCCGGTTTTGACGGATCGTCATTTTTAACGATTCGCCATGTGTTGAACAGGTTACTCACCGGAAATTATGTTGATTTCCTCGGGATGAAGGGCGCCGTTTACTTGGGCAACAGGTTGCGGCGGCATTACATGCTGAGGGGGCTGGGCGGGGATGTGAGGAACGGGTTGCATCCCTGGTTGCAGTGGAGCGTTAGCGTTGAAGAAGGGTATGACCTGAGGCGGTTGCTGTTGGGGAACCTCGGAGATGACGGGGCACTCCTGATTGGCCTCTTCCTCAGGTTCAGAGCACGTCTCGGCTTCGCACTCCTGACATAACGAAAAAAAAATGTTGAAATTCAACACCAATCAAAGCATGACGTTGAACATTTGGAGTTATAACAAACTTAGTTTTACTTCTAATTTCGACGTTTAATGAAATTCAGTTTCTACAACCTCCTCAATCGAATGATTTAGATGACCGTGATAAATATGTTGAGATGACTTAACAAATTTGTTCTGAAATATGAAAATTTCTATATAATAACTGTAGTACTGCTTGTTAGTATGATTGGCCCAAACGATACTTCGACCTGTTTCGGCTTAATAAAACCTCCGAATAGAGCTAAATTTCCACCAAGATTTTCCAGCTCTATAGCGCCATATAAATCAGGTAAGACAAACAGACAATTTGTTGTCCTGCCATAGGTTTGGAACCATGGTACCCATAATCTAAGTTAGTCAAGTGCTAGACGAAGTTTCTAATCCTAACTGGGGTATATACGTCTGATCAATTAGTACTGCAACATCATTTACCGATTCGGTCTCATCGTCGAAGACCTCTGAAATTTCCGGTTCAGTCGCATCGTATCCTTCTTCATTGACTGATTTGATCCGACTGTCAATGTTCCCCTCGTAGGTACACTCGTCTTGAACCCACTCAGACCACGTTCTAATCTCACTATAGTAGGGGCTGTAGATTTTATGCTCTCTTATTTGAATGAATTTCGAACTCCGGCATGTTTTCTTCAATACCTGACATGAATAATGAAAAAAAAAAAAAAAGAAAACTAAGCTTTGATTCACGTAAACTTCAATTCAACCAGGACGAATCACATTTTCCCCCAAGACGATCAATTCTAACACTGAGACAGGTCTATATACAGGATGTTTTCAAAGGAGAGTATTTTTTTACATAAGGTTGAACTCAACGAACCCACAAAAATCACTTATATATAATATTCAAGATGCCGGAGTAATCTTCCCTTGAATTACGATGCGATTGAATTGAATTTTGAGTGAGATATTTGAAAACAGTGTAGAGAAATCTCAGTGTATCGATAGTGCTTACGACATTACACGTTGACAAAGTGCTATTACTGCTGTCGTATTTTTATGTCAATCGTGACTGTGCAGACACAAAACTAGAGGTAACAACTTTGAACAAGAAAAAGACTGTGGTGACTCGACTGTGGTTTCGACCTTCTGTTAAAAAAGACTCACCTTCAAAAACCCTACATAAGATTAACATTTTGGACTGAAAGAAATCAATGTGATAACCTTGAGATTAAAATGAAAGGTAGAAAATATAAAAAGGAAAATATTGCGATAACTGAGGGGTTCAGAGCCGAAGTGAACCAAGTCCATTCAGCCTAGTTTCGAGATGAATGGCTTAGAAGTTGTTTATCACCAATTAATTCAAAAGTGACTTCTTTAGATTTTAAAAGGTTAGAATGTAAGCATAAGCTTACATAAGAATAATAATAAATAAAGAAGTCACTCTTGAATTAATTGGTGATAAACAACTTCTAAGCCATTCATCTCAAAATTAGGCTGAATGGACTTGGTTCACTTCAGCTCTGAACCCCTCAACTATGATATTATCTTCATGTTAATAAAGTTACTATTTTACGTACGTTATTTTTATGTTATGTGTTGTTATTTGTTATTCATTTTAATGTTTAGTTTATTCGTTTACTTTTATCGTAGTATTTACTTAGAATTAGTATAACTTTTCTAGATTTAATGAAACCGACAGAAAGTATATTGTAACAAACTTTTCAGAACTCCAAATGTCAACTAGACGGTTTTAATGAATCATACCATTTTTAAGTGTGTTACCTGGAATATGATTCTTCCAAACCTACAGTTTCATCAATTTTAGAAATGCTGAAAAATACGAAAAACATAAATATAAAAGGCACTCACCTCATCGGATATTATCTCGTCCTGGTAGCGGAAGATGTCGTTGTGCACATAATACTTCTTGGGGGCCTGGGCGGCCAGGACGAACGTCTGGGTGAAACGTCGCATCGGCTGTCCGGCGTTGGACAGCTCCCCAGTCACCTGCACCACGACGCCGCCGCCCAAGGTGGCCTGAGAGTCGACCTGGGTGATCTTGGCATGGCAGTCCCTGAAGTTCAATTGCTGAATCTTCAGGTGGATGGCCTTCTGACCGATCACCGGGGTTGGTTCGCGATTTGAAGGATCAAGACCCCCGTGCACGAAGGAGGATTGGTTGTTGTAAAACCTGAAACGAATCGACGACACGGATGAGCAAGGCTTGAAGGTTTCTTTTTTAATTGGGAACTATGAAAATCGAGATAAGTCACAATGTAGATTTGAAAGGTACGTTACAAAGAGGACACCATACGCATACAACGATATAGAAAACACTAGTTTCTTGTTTCATTGATATTTTCAAAATTTTTCGCAATTTTTAAACGGTATGCCACAAATGCTGAAGGAAAAAAGCCTTGCTCTCATTAAATCCAAAGCCTTTTGAACAATCTTTAGCCAATTTCACTTCTTTGACTGGAAATCAGAAAATGAATTACCCGAGACGATACACTTTCGTCTACCTACCTAGAGAAAAGTCTAGGTAGGTCTAGGAATCTAAACAACATCGAATATGTTCTAACTTCAATTGAGCTTATTCGGAATTTCAAGAGAGCACTGAGAGCAGCTTCAATACTTCACTCAACTGTATAAATTGACTGACTGTAGCCACAAGCTGGAAGAATCGTTGGCAGTCAACCTTTGTATCAAATTTTGTCGACTTATCTCCACTACTTTAAGCGAAAGACGTCTTGAGGTGACACTACTCGTTGTTCGCCCTCCAAATATATCAAATCGTAAACCGAGAAAATTTATTGATTTTTTTTTCATTATACTCAGAATTTTCTCAATTAATAAAAATCGCAGATTTTCGCATGCCCTAAAAACTCAAACGGTAATAATTCTAGAGGAGGTTCATAACTATCGAAATTGTAGACATTATATTTCAGTATTTCTTTACTGACCTCATATTGCAATTATGCTTAGATCTGAATTTGAATACTTTCAAGAAATCTTTGCGAACAATAGCAAATGGCGTATTATCAATTAACAAAACGTAATTCAAAGAATGAAAAATATTTACCATCGAAGTAACAACAAAATATTTATAAACTTCTTTCCATTCCTCTTTTGTACCATTCGAAAACAACATAAAAATGCTCGTAATTTGAGATTGACATTGATAGCCCCAAAAACATAATGATCCATAAAATGCATATATTTATTCGAGGATTTTTAATTCATTTCATATTCGAAAATACCGTACTTTAAATTAAGAAGGACAACTGTGTCCTTGGCTAGGAAAGAAACGCTTAAATCCAAAAAAATTAAATTACATCATTCTCATTACGAGTTTTACGAACCAATACAGGTGTTTCTCCATCAAAGTAGCACCTTCAGGTTGATAAAGGTAAGATTTTAGTGTAGTGAGCAATAATTCACAAAAGTCTTCTACAAAAACCATAATTGAATTTATGCAAAATACATTTAAGTGCAGTTGTATCCATTGAAAACATTTTCATTGGTAATTTTAATAAAGAACTTGGAATCATCTCTTCTATACGAGAAATGAGGACGATGATGTTACTCTTAAAACACTGCAATCATAATTTGTAATTCAGTGTTCTCTTTTATTTCATTTTCTGATCAAAATTCAAGAAGTGAATAAATTATGGGGATTATTATAATTATAGACGAGATGAATGAATTATCAAAGCGAATTAAAAATGAAAATAGGAAAAAATCAGTTGACTGAAGATTCAGAAGCTACCAAAATAAGGTTTTCTTCAGGCTTCTTGTAACATCACCAAACGTAGACTTTTTATAGCGACGGATAATTACCGTGCAACTGATTAATTTAATTGGATACCACAAATGGGCATCACATGAATTATTCACGTTACGATGTAAAAGGGGTTATATTCAGTTATAGACTCTCAAGCTACTAAAATAATTTACTTAAGTAACAAAGAAATAATTATATAGAAATACGAGAAGTGATTTGAAAAAAAATGGAAAAGATATACCTATAAATTTATTCAATTTTTAATGGAGAATTCGATCTTTCAGTGTGTTTTCCAAAAATATTACCCCAAATCCAAAAAATAAGCTACGAACAATTGTTTTAGGGACGCGATCTACTGCGCAAGCGCAGTTTAGTAGCTGTACCACGCGGTTCCGTAGGAATTTACCGGTAAAAATAAAATTACATAATATTACAGACTTGTACTGAAATAGGAATATTTCAAAAAGGGGAAAAATTTACTAGTCCTTAATATAATCTATAATTCTAAGAAAAACAAGTTGTTAATCAAGTTTGAATATGCAATCAATGAGTGATATAAACCATCGCAATTTTTAATTCAATAATTGCCATATGCAGCCCTCACTGATCCAATATATTAAGATTAAGAACATTTATTCTTCCTGTTTTACAATTAGAAAATAGAAAGCCATTACTCACACCTTCCTTAATGGATATAGATACCTAACATAATTTTGGAAGAATGGTTTTCGCTCTTAAAAAGTAGCTACAAAAAGGATCCAGTATAAAATAATAATTATTGCATGTACCTCTTTGTAGCAGAGGTATGAATCACCTTTGTATCGATAAGCAATCAGAAACTTATTCTATCATTGTGAATTGAATAACTCTTTGATAATGCATCATTTTAAAGAGAAAAAATAGAAATACTCACCGATGGAGATGGTTGGGGGCTTGATGCATAAGAGTATAGTACTGTCGTACAAATTCCCTGCCAACACTTTGTGGGGAAGGTGGTGCTTCCATGACCATAGTTTGCAATATTTTGTCGAACTATAAACAAAAACACGTGTCATAAGGCACAAAGTAAATAACGTCAATTGAATAATTAGCAAACGACGTCCAAAATTCAAGAATATATAACAAAGACTTCATCTACCAGAGACACATGTACTAAAATTTGCAAAAATACTAGAAAATATCGAAGAAATACCATTTCGTGAGACTGTTTGAGAATAATCGAATTAAAAATTCCAAATATTAGACGAGTGCTGAAAGAAAAAGGTTAGTACAGAAGTGTGCAAAATGCGCGATGCTGAATTTAGCATACACGGTTTCAGTCAAAACCGGCTTCCTTATCAGTCAAATTTATAAAAAGGGCACGTGAAAAAACATAAACAAAAACTCACCTTTAAAAATATCCAAAATGGCGAAACACCAGTGATAGCTGTTTATCAAATATTTTGAAAGAAAAAATTCACAATGATTACAAATCTACACGGGTGTAAACTTCACTGCAGTTGAAGATAATGAATTTGGTGGCGCTTTCAAGGTTAAAGAAGTCTCGAACGAGTCATAGGTACATTGACGCGCCTGCGCTAAATGTGTTTCCGGTTCGAGATTAAACGTTTTCTTTGAATATTCCGCCTCAGTTTAATGAAAATTATAAATAAATTTTTGAAGATTGCATTTTTTTCATCCTGTTCGTTGGTTAAGAACTCATAAAATGTGATAACTTCAGTTATTACTGATTGAAGTATATAAGTTAGTTAAATAGTTTTACATGAAGATACTTGAATTGTTTTTCATATTCGAAATTCTGTGCAGATTAGAACACGCTGCGCAATGCGCATGAAAGATGAAAACAAAACAAACCTAACCCTAAAAATTCAAAACTAAACAATGGATTTTTGGTATTATTTTCAGCTGCAAAAAGAGAAGTTGAAAAATGTTCCTAGTTCAAAAATAACTGAACTAATCGACGATGAAGGAAGAATTGTTTCAGATTGTGAATTCTTCGAGTCTTTTCGAGAACATTTACCGTTCACGCCAGAAGAATTTTGGCAATCAGCTGTTCATAGTATTAAGGAATGTAGGAAAGATGAAAACATCCAAATAAATGATTCAATGAAACAATATATTTTAATCCTAATAAGCTTTTATACTGACAAAAATTTCAAATTAGATAATTCAGAAAGCGCATCTCTATTAGCTGGTGAATTTTATTTTCACCTCTTGAACTTGATTGGATCGAAATGTTTTGAAGGCTATATATACCAAAATGTGCTTATTTGTCTCTCTACAGAATTTGAGCATAATCGTCGAAATATCCAATGTCACTTAGTCTTAAAAGCCATGAGGCAGTTTTTCAAAAATGAAATATTGCCAAATACGCATTTGCAAACAACATTATTCCAGCTATGTCATATGATAGAAAATAAAAGTGATAAGGTATATTCAGAATATTCAAAAGGTTAGATGGAAGTTATATTTTATCTAGTTATGTATTACTGAGGACTTGGGTAGAATTATTAGAGATGTTTTTTTAGATGATAGTGTTGATGCAACTCATGAGGCTTTCTATTGTATTAAAACTTTGTCAACTATAAACTGGCCATCTAAATCACAATTCATGGTGAATTATGCTCTTCTTCATGGGATGATATCTGATCATCATTCTGAACAACTGAAGAAAAACTTCAGAAATTTAATTATGGATCTCAAATCCACCCTCAGGAGAGAAAATTTCAGCAATTTCCAAAACGTTTTTTTATATATTGTAGTAAAATCCAAAATATTTGATGCATTGGTGAGTTTGTATCTTACCAACCTTGAAATATTTGTAGCATACATTTAAATTTCAGGAAGCTAACAAGATAATGCTCATATTGGGTGAACAGTTTTTCAAAGAAACAATTTTCAAATTGACAACGATGGGAGTATCAAAAAACGTAACAAATAAAAACAATATTTTGAGGCTTTTCGCTGTACTTCTTGAACATTTGCCAACAAGTTATTATGAACAGTCCAAATTGGAGGTCTTCATACAAACAGTATTCAATATTTTGGTAATGAATTGTATCAACAACGATGAAGCAATTTCCTTGGTTTCTAAAATTTGTCTTGTCAACAAGCCATTCATCAAAAAACAATTTGAGGTTTGTAGAATTGTTTCACTATCATATGTTGCACAACTCGTTTGAATTCAAAAACCGAATGCAAACTTTTCACGTCAATTAAACATATGAAAATTTAAATGCCGCATATTAATTACAGGTCTTACTCAGCAGTCCAACTGAATATGTTTACGTAGAAAATAGCCTACCAACTTTCTGTATGAAGTTCAACATACACTGGGTGAACAGAGTGAGAAATAGAAATATAGTACTCATAATTTTGAGAATATTGAGTATTACTTATAGCAACAACTCCGATAAGGATTACGCAGGTGTGAGTATTTAGTACCCTCAAAAATCCTCTGCATTTTATTTCTCTACATGCATTCTCGCAGCATTTTGTTGAACCAACGAAAAATACAATAAAAAGCTATCGGGAATTGTTGAGAATTAGTGGTTAGGAAAAATATACTTGAAATGAATTAGAGAGAAATATTAGAGATTTCTCGAGATTCAATTGTCTTCTTGAAGCATAATGTTGGTTGTTTGAATTTTTTCCCTAAATAAGAAATTGACTGCGAAACAATTATACAGGTTGTTTTTAAAAGTGAATTTTTCATAAGGTAGAACTACAGAAACAAGCCGACAATAGGCTGTGTTAGATGCACAGACATAATTCTCATTTATTTGAATTCTGAATCTACGTCCTCCGCAACGGTTTTCGTGATAATTTTTTCAGAATTTTTTTTTTCTAAATACGAAGGGGCGTATAACAAGCGCCTTTAAGCTCCGAAGGAGCTGAAGCTTGCAAACACAAGCATGGATGCAGTGAATAAATTTTTATCAACCGTTTTTATCTCAAATCGCACGATACAGCAATTTTTTTTAATTATTTAGTATGTACTGAACCATTGTAAACTATGACGGTTCAGTCATCTGTTTCATTTTCCTGAGGCCAGCGTCGTCATCCACAGTGCCGTACTTGAAATTCAATGAAATCCCATCGAAAATTTAGGGGTTGATAACTCCGCCATCTTGAATATTTTATGTAGGCGATTTTTTATGGAATTTTTTATTTTGATGAGTTCTATCTTATGTCAGAAAGAAGACTCACCAGTGAAAATACCCTGTATAGTTGCATTCATTCCAAAGTAGGCGGTTAACTATGCTGGCCTTAAAGTGAGAATAAGACCTAATTTGAGTCAAATGTAGATACTTGCAATGCTGGCCAACGAAGCGGATCCTAGCGATATGAAAATGTCTATTCCAATTTTGCTTAATTTATATACAAAGTCAAAAAGTGAAATGTCTAAACATGTTAGCGACAAGGTCATAGAAATCATGTACAATATGGCAATTCACAATTCGTCTGGCTCAAGTGATTTTGTAAAGGTGAGTTAGCCTGTTTGATGAAGTTTTTTTTTATGACACATTTTATCACGCAGACTCTTTTTCAACTCGCTGTAGAGCCAACAGAAGAAATTCTTCCGTTTAAGACTGAGTATATAAGTAGTCTTACCACACATATTCTAAATGATAACAAGATATTCATCACCAAAGCCTATGAATTGAAGTTATTAGAGTAAGTTTTCTTATTTTACTGTTTACTGGGCTGTTTTTTTAACTTTGTAACCATGCATATGCTTCTTAATTAAGATATGTATAAAAAAAGAATCTCTTTTGTAGATCCAATAACATAAAAAGACTGATAAATGAAATAATTAGGGGGGATTACGATTGCCTAAAGTTAACTTGTGCAGTCTTGGAGAAATCTCAGAATCCACAGGGGGAACAGCTCATTTACCATATAATGGCTAAATCTTCTTTGGCAAGTGACTTTTTTTCCTCATTCTAATTCTACAAATATTGTTTCATTATTTGTATTTTTAAGTTTTTTCTCATTTCTCAATTGGCTGTCGATTTATTCTTATTTCATTTCCGTAAAAGGAAATTAATTTCAGTAGAAAATTAACTTGTTTTTGCTATCCTTGATTTAATTCACTATCAAATAAAACGAAAACTATCACGAATTGAAGTTCATATTTCAGCTGTCTGAAGCGAAATATACCGGTGATTTACTATTCATCGTCAATTGTGGCCTTAAGTATTTCATCACATACAAAAGGAACATAAATTTGACGACTACTCAACACACCAATCTTAAGGAGTTCAAAAAACTGCTTTGGGATCGTATTCAAAAATTCACTCTTCCTTACAATTCTGTTGGTGTGGGATTCGACGTGTTAAGATCTTTATCGGAGTTGTTGAAGGAAAGCCTTGATTTTCAAGTGTTTTTTCAGGTAATTATGAGGTATCTTTTATTCGGAAAGATCACATTTCCATTGCTATGAAAAATGTGCTAAATGTGATCCAATTGTATTCTATCTACGTTAAATTCCTTACAGTCTGTCAATTCGGAGTTGAAAGCTGCTCTACTGAAACTACCCGAGGAATGTAATGTGGTACCTATAATGTATTCCGTTGAATTGATTTCCGATAAAAATTATATAATTCCTGAAGATACAATTGACGTTTTGCAAACAGCAATAGAGAAAATATCCGAAGCATCTAAAAGTCAAGGTATGTCAGAGAAATCGTGTGATTTGTTAGTCGAACAGATTTTCCACAAATGGTTATTTAATTTGGCAAGTAATTACTACTTCTTGTTGAAAGAAAACTTTAAATTTTTCTAATATCTCATTAATAATCTTGAAATTTTTTGTAATATCGCAGGAATTGCTAGTTTTAAATCTGCAATTCGAAAAATAATGACCAGTAACTTGAAATTACAAAGCAGTAAACAGTTTGAGTAAAAATAAAATAGATAATAATTCAGCCGACTCGAGGTAATGGTGAATTCGAAGTAAAATTCAACTTGCAAATGACATGCAATAACTTTTCGGGGAATTCCATTCAGTACTAGTAATCTTTTGTTGAAATATCTTTCAAAGTCTAGAGGTATACAGGTATACAACCTTTTATGACAAAGATTCTTTCAGAGAATTCTGCAAATACTAAACATAAGGTTTATTATTATTGCTGCCTTACGTTTATGGTTAGGATGGCTATGAGTCACTCGAAAATGGGTAATAAAGTAATGGGCCTTTTAAAGTCTTCTCTGGATTCAGAAGACTGGGACTTTAAAATGAACGTCATGGATTTGATGTATGACTTGTGTACTTAGTGAGTATCTTACTGAGAAAAATATTACAGGAACTTATGACTGTATAATTGTTATGTTATTTATGATTATGATAATGCAAAAAAGCTCCTCTTTATGTTGAATAATAATTGAATGTTATAATACTCATTTTGTAATAGTACTAATCACATTACATTTTTTCAGTGTTGTTCATAACTTCGAAGAGTTTTTACAATATTCATTTCAAGATCTCAAATCTCTGAATCCCGCTGTCAAAAAACAGGCAGCGGTACATATTGAGCATTTTGTACGATTAGATTACTTGAAATTGACCATACAACAGTATTGCAAATTCATAAGTCTGCTTGGCGATCCCGTCATTGAGAAGGGCCTACAAAACCTTCTTTTGAATTTCGTCCTAATCAATCAGACAGTCGTGGAGAAATATTTTTTGCCACTTATAATGCACGTCAATTTTTATTCAGTAAGTATTGAATATGATTTTTTCTTTCAAAGTAAACAACACTTAAAACTACAACTTATTATTCAAGATTTCAATGATTTCAATAAGTTACTTGGCAACTTCCCAATTGAAAATCAAGAACATGTTTTTAGGTTCATCCTGTATGTCCAATGAGTCCTCAGTATATGCAGGACATGAATTGCTTGATAAGTGCTAACTTTAACAAATGGAAAGTTTTCTCTACCTTGTTCAGGTCTTTACCTCAACGATCCCAATTTCTTATTCTAACAGAGATCTGCAACACGTTTTTTGGTGAGTGGCAATTTGTTTGTGCCTACTTATAAGGAGAAATAATTCTCAATTGATTCAGGGTTCTTCTCACCTTATTAGCGATCTAAATAGTGAATTATGTAAAGATTACACCTTAACCTTAGAGTAAAGCCATCTTATTAGTAGACGGCGACCACGTGAACGCGATCTGCCAACGAAATTGTTCCTTTTTTACGTTTAAAGAACTTCGCGTGAATCCACTATTACTTTAAATATATTTAATTTTCAGATCAAAGTAATGAAATTAATTTTTCTTATTTTTAGACCAATTTATTCAAGGCGAAATGAAAATTGAAGATGGTATTTGGAATGTCTTGAGAGACGCAATATCTTTGTTCAAAATCATGGCATACAGTTCTCTTGATAATGTGAAATATGAGGTATTTTACGATAAAAGAATTAGCGAAATCAAGAAATATTTGATTGAAAAGAAAAATCTTCCATCAGATACCTCATCAAAATACCCAGTAAGTCTTATAGACATAATGTCGAGTTCATAATAGTTGAAAGTTTTAATTTTTCATTTAAGGAGGCGAAAGATACGGTTGAGAAAATAACTTATAAGCTTTTACACCTTTTGTTCTACACAGAAAATGAGCAGATTCTGAAAAATTATAAATTGAAATTATTCGAAGCCATTATGTTTTGGACCTATGATCTACTTCCTGACGTGAGTTTATTTCTAAAAATATGATTGTTTGTTGAAGAAACTGTGAAATATATGCTTATCGCTTTTTATTTTTACAGATTGCTGGAATCTGCAATTTGAGAAAGGATAATGTTTCAGAAAAAATATCGAATTATTACATGAAATTGGTATCGTTCTACAAAAATCACAAGCAGTGTTTGAATATATACGAGTATATCTCAGAATATAACGAAGCGAATCACCATTCAGGGTGATTCAATATAGGCAAAAAACCTTTGTACATAAGTTGAAATTGAAGTTTTATATTTCCGACTGAATAAAATCTAAAGCACCTAAATTTTATTGTTTTATTTCTCCAGGTGTGTCTGGGTATGGCAATTTCCGATATTCATTTTACTATTGAAACGTAATATAGTAATGTCAGGTTTTATTGTATATTAATCCAGCTCTTGTTTAAATGATCGTCAAGACCGAACGGCTGCAACGAGTTCCATAAAATTTTCAGCTTTATTACTAGAATAGTTGCTCTTTCAGAATATGTGTCATATTTCCATCTACGTTTATTCTTATTGAGAGATAATCGACTCCAAAGATGACTATCGAAAAATTTCCAAAAATATGGAATCAATTAAATGATCGTCAAGACCGAGTCAATATCATAGATATTACACATAATATCTTTGGTTAATATCGATCTGGATACAGCAGATTCAAAATTCGAATCTGTCTGACTCACATTACCGACAGAGGTGTTTAACGAATACCATCATCATCATCATTGCTGTATCCCGTTGCCGGGAATGAATCTACAAAAAACCCCAAAAAAAAAAGTGCGAACAGACTTATAATTTTTCAGGGCTAATTGCGACTGTGTGCTCTCCTATGACTGTAGAGACCCAATTGTGACCTACAGATCCTACCACATTCCGGGCATGGATGATAGTCACCAACCAGATCTGGCCGCCGCTGGTATCCTTCTCGAGTCTCCATTATAACTGTGTACCAAAGACCTTCACTGTGACCTGTCTAACGCTAGTTGTTCCCAGTTATGATTGGCATTAACTGATTTTAGAGATTGATGTAGTGTATCCTTAAACCGCTTATACTGGCCTCCTGGTTTCCGGCCTCCCTCAGTGAATTCGCCATATAGAGCTATTTCGGGGAGTCTTGTGTTTTGCATCCTCAGAATGTGGCCGCTCCATCTGAGTCGGGCCCTCGTTACTTCTCAATTGTTGTACAACTCGCGCGTTGCAAGACTTCTGCCTTCGAAACTTTGTGGAACCATCTGATGTGCATTATCTGTCTTAGATGACGTTGTTGCGTTTGTTCAAGCTGTTTAATATGTCGCCTGTAGGGCGTCCAGCTTTCGCTTCTGTAAAGAAGCGTTGGGAGGACCACTGCTTTGTAAACAGCTGTCTTGGTCTTCAGATTGAGGTCGTGATTTTGAAACACTCTGTCCTTCAGCTTCCAGAATGCCCGTGATGCTGAATTGATACGGTTTTGTATTTCCGTGTAGTATTTATGAAGCTTCCCAAGTATTTGAACTGCTCGACCTGTTCTAGAGTTTCATTCTCCAGGCTGATATCTGTTTGAAGGCTTTCTGGCGGACTTACCAGGATTTTGGTTTTGTCGATATTGCAACGAATACCAATCAATTTTTGGTGGCTTTTATTTCAACTTATGATAAATTATGATTATTTATGCGTTATTCTTGGCTGAATATCATCCGGTACCTACTTTCCATGTTGCTTAATATATTGAAGGATGTACCTAATGGAATATTTTATTATAACACTGATGAATTTCCCTCCTTCTTTGATAACTTAATAAGTTTTTTGAGTTCCTGATGTCCATTATATTGATATTGTACAATTGGTTCAATACCCAGGTACGGCAGATTGTCGTTTGCCGTACTTGGGGATTCCCACCGAACGACCATCGGCATCTCTCGATTCGCATAGCCGTATTCTAACGACCTGAAGGTATACTAAGAATCCAGTTAGTTGCCAACTCACTTTTCGCTCCCCGAATCACCCTTCCTGATCACCGTCCCTAAAGTGCCCTCCGTTCCATTTTCATCCCCGACTAAATCGACAGTGTCTATCCGATATATGCGAGGGGGTCCCACGGGACGCGGCTTTTCTGGATCGCGCGGCGCTCTCCTCCTGGATTCGCTCCTTCCGTCCCGCAAACGCATCAGTCGTTCCCGTGCCAGACGCGCCTCAACAAGTGATCGCAGGCCGGGAAATTCGAAGTTTTTCGTTACGGGTCTCGTTCGCTGTCCATCAGCGCCCGGATGTTCGGCGGACTTCCGGGTACGTAGAACTGGGGAGATTTGGAGGTATTAAACGCGAGCCCGAACGTAAGTCACGTCCGTAATTTTCGGTTTTTTCCCCTTTTCTTCCTTGTTGTCTACTCTTGCAGGGGATTTGTGCGGTGCGGAAGTGTTGAATGGGGGGCAGATGGGATGTTGCTTATCGCCATCAATCACCGCAAAACATTGTGGTCTTTTTGAAGGATGTATCGTTTCGTTTCTCCGGGAGACAATAACGCGGAATTTTTTTTTCATGTCATCCTTGCTTTTTACGAAACGGCCGGACTCTGAGCTAGGGATTTCGGTTCAAAAGGATATTTATTTTTGAATTAACGACCTATTCGGTAGTTTTGAATTACTTTTGATTATACCAAGCGAAAATTCTTCGCTCAGTCAAAAAATCTTGCTGCTTTGTTACAGCAACATTTTTGCGTTTGTAATAAAAAGCATTTTGTATTGCTAGGGAGATCTGTTTAAGGCTAAATACTATTTATTCTCCTCTACATTTGGTTTAAGCTAGTTTTCTGCATTTATCGGTAATGATAGGGATCATGTTTATCTTCTTTTATGCAACTCTGACATTGAAAAATTAATTTTTGATAGCTCCATTGATTTTGAACAAATAGGGTTTTGTACTTTTTTATAGTGAGAGGAAAAACAATTTATCAACTGGTACATAGCTTGAGCCGTATCTTAAATATACCTTGTAGGCGGACATCATGCTGACATTTTATTCACCAAGATCTTTTATTGCCTTTTAGTGGTTTGAAAGAAAAAAATTTAATATTGCTTTCCAGGTGGCATTTTAAGATTCTTAAGGAGGCTGCATCCAAGCAGGAGCTGCTCAAAAAAAATTTTATTCGGTATTTCTGAGGTATATTTTTAAATTATTTCTGAATTTTTCAAATATCTTCAATATTTATTTATGACATATTCTGAAATCTGCGATGTAAAATAATAATAACCGTATATACATATGCCCCAAAAACAAGAGTGCCTTTAAATATCGTCCTTATTGAACCCACGCCATGCTATTGGGAATTCAAATGTAGATTGCAGCGACATGGTGATGACATGTCGAAGTAAAAAGTTAATGCAGTTATTTATCATTTTTAAAGGGGATTTTGAGATTTTCGTCAAATAAATCCTTTTTTCTTAGTTTATAGCTGTATTTCTCAATTTTGAAGTTTGTTTGTCGAAACTGGATTCAAGTGTGTTGATAAGTACTATCAATTTTAGGTCAACTAGTATAGCCAGGAGATCCACCTTGTAGGTAGATTCACCTTTACTGGCAGATTCGCCTTTCGTCCGTAGCTCGGGCCTACGGCCCTCGCGATACGCCTTTCGTCCGTAGCTCGGGCCTACGGCCCTCGCGATACGCCTTTTGTTCGTAGCTCGGGCCTTCGGCCCTCGCTCGATTCCCCTTTTATAAATATCTAGGCCAAAAACGTTTTTTAAAAGCCCGATCGATTTAAGGCACCTCGTTCTGTGATCGCTGCCAAGCCGTCAAAACTGACGTTAACCTTTAAATCACACTCTGACATCGATTGTCAAAGTGCACTTTCACTTAATTTTCTCTGATAATCAATAGAAAATAATTTAATTTTGTGGAATGTCACTCGATTTTTAATAGACGTCAAAAATTTTCAAAATTCTTACGCTTTTTTAGGTAATATCGTTCGGGCTCCGGGAAAAAAAACAGGCCTATTTTAATTTCGGGTTCTTCGAGCTTAGTTCGACACCCATCCCGGCTCTCGAGCTACCGCGGATCTCTCAAGCTAATCAAATCAAATTGGTACCTTTTCGCGAAAATCGTGAATTTCGCGATTTTCTCACGCAATTTTCGGACACTTCTAGACGGGGTAAAAATACGATCTAGGCATTTTCGGAAAGCTCGATTCTTACTCTTGCGTTCCATATACCGCTCTACCCGGCCACGCGCCTTCGGCGCTCGCCATTTCAAATTTCCCATACCCTCCACCGACACTTCAACGTGGCAAAAAATTTGATACGATTCAGTGATCATTTTTTATCAACGTTATAGTATTAATAAATGTCATGAAGTATTTGTATTTATGAAAAAAATTTCGACTATGTTTTGAATCAGCTGATAAAAGGCAGCGATATTTTTTGAATCCGAACTTCTTGGCTCTTTACACGATCATAATAGAAAATAGAACGATATTATATAGGGAGCCAGTAGAGCCATTCTTCCCCATTATATAAAATGGCTAAATTGTAACATTGATGCTGAAAAAACTTGTCCAAGTTGAAATGGAAATCAGAAATGATTTGCTAAATTAATTTTGTGTGAATGTTATCGAAATATGTATATCAATTTTCAATTTACCAGGTGGAAAAAGTCCTCTCGGGGGGAAACAGATTTGTTTTTTGTGTAAATCCAGTAATTTTGAGGTGATATATCCAGGTTAGTTACCCGATTTACCTTCTAAGGTAATTCTACTTATTCTTCGTAACCAATATGAAATGTACAAAAACTTTACCATGCTATAAGGACGAGATATAGGTATATGTTCTCAAACATTAACTAAACGTTTATTTCATCGTGGAAAATAGTAAAAATTGACATCTTCACAAGAAAGTCGTAATCGACGATTTGCTCAAAGGATGCAAATAATGAAAACTTCACTAAGCTTACCCCATTGTCACGAAGTAGATTAAGATATTTTCAACAGATTAAGATATATTTTTCATGAAAACTCTTATTGAAATACCAAAATATTCTCCGTTTCTCGATGAAAACAATCAAAAGTGCATTAACTTTTTATTTACAAAAATTGACACCAGGGGACGTATCGCTTGTTCGGAATTCCCAATTCTTTCGTTGGAAGAAAATAATAAGCTCAACGATTTTTGGTTGAGTGTCTACTTCAGCGATACAATTTCCAGATATTTTTTTTCGGTAAAATTCAAGTAATCATTAAGACTCCGTAACAAACAGTCACAAAAAAATACTACAAATTCAGAACAGCAAATTTCCAACGCGATGAATCTTTTGTGCTGGCAAAAAGTTGGGAGTTTTCCCAAAAAGGAAGGACGCGAGTTATTCCGTCCTCTTTCATTAGAAAATTCAGCATGAAAGAAAATTGGACCCAATTCCCGCCGGGTACAAGGACGCGCTTTTCTTATTTCATGTAAATAAACTCGACGTAGAATATTTACTTCTTTCCTGAATTTTCATCTTCTTGTAAAGTTGCGGATAAATCTCCGGGAGAGGTCACGAACTTTGGACATCTGAATAGACGTTCTCAGGTAGGAAAACACTCGAAGAAAATTGCAGGGGCTACCATGGAAATCCTGGAGATGTGTCTGACATTGGATGCTTTCTTTTTCGGATTTGACTGTCGACTATATGTTGAATACTCTACCCTAAGAATCATAAATCCACAAACGGATATATTTAGGTTTGAATTTTTGTGAATCTAGAAAACTAGTTAATTTCGTATACTATCGTTGTTCTGTAAAGCAAATAGATAGTTCAAACTTCGAAGGTATAACATCGAAATAGTTGACCCATGATTGACCGTCAAGGGGCAAGATCAAACGTGGTAGGAATCCATTCAACATAATCAACCTCAAACGGCAAACTTATTAGCTCGTTTGTGATAATATCAGAGGAGCATGTTTGATCCTAGTTAAGTCAATGTGTTGGGAGCCTTTCCACTCATAGAAGCTCAAAAAAGTGGTGAAATAAATGAGCTTTTCGTGAAGTTTATAATTTGAGTAGGTATCTTCCTGGGAAAATTTGCTGAGCTAAGGCGAGGATGTTTTGCTATACATACAAAATAGAAAGTCTGGAATAATCTATTTCTGTTTTCTTTAATTAATATTCAACCTACGTCTACGACTTCCGCGATTAATGGATTTTTTATCAAAGTAGAATTCTCTATCTCTAAATGATGATTCATTCTAAGAAGTCATAACGTAAAATTTCCACCAACGCATTTTTCCATTTTCTCTTGATTCGAATTACATAGGATGTTGATTCTAAATTCAATTTTCCGTCGTTTTATTGAATCTGAGATCTGAGTGAAAAAGCCACGAGGCTGAAATTTGGGGGAAAGCATCTCTGGAGTCTTATAGGCTCATAGAGGATGAGGATTTAGTTGTCATTTTTGTGTCGTCTTTTTTATACCCGAAGAATGTATTTCTGATTGAGTGAGTTTCAATTAAGGATTTCTTTGTGTATAGAAGCATTTAAATAGAATCAGTATTTCATTTTAACATGCGGTTGCAGATTGTTATTATAGTGAATGGATCACTCATTCAGGTGGTCTTGACAGATTTTCTTTTGGAAAGGAGATAAAAGATGAAAAAAAGTGGTAGTCCCAACAAAATAATGTGGTCTTCATTTATAGCAACTTACAACCCACGCGCTGAGGTGAAGTAGAGCTGAGCTTCTTCTACATGTCCAATCCAAGGGATATTGAGACGACAAAAAACGATATAACACAAAAAGCTCGTAAATGCAAGGTCAAAAAATTACAAGTAAGCACGATTAGAACGTCCATCAGAAAAACAGAAGATACAATTGATAAATTATGAGAGGTGCAAATCGAGAGTACCAAGAGGGAAACCACTAATCGTTGGTTTGGAGAAGTGCAGAAGGCTGCTAACTAACATGTACATCGATCAAGATGAATGACCGTGAGAATATATCAATGATAGTACAAGTTAAAATGGGTACCTACGTATAGTCAATGAATGTCTGTAATTCATCCTCCAGTTTTCAATCAGCATAATTGACAATGAAATAAGGCGATGTCCAGGATTTCTCAGCTTATAAATGAGTGGAATTCAATCAATCGGTCCATTTGCTTTATACATTTCGATTCGTAGAACCGATGAGATTAGCGAAATTCGATCGGTTTATGGCAATCATAAATTTTCATCCGGCAACTTCCAGCGATTCCTCACATTTTCAATCTGTCAAATCAGGGACTGATTGCTTTCATCCATCGGCTTTCGCCAGTCTGACCTGTTCCAGTCGGTTCGCCATCAAAATGACAAATTCATAAAAGGAAAAATCTGACAACTAGAACGGATAATTGAAACGGGATTGAAATTTTATCTGAATCGAAATGGTATTCGAAAAAAGTGCATTCATTCGACTTCCTAGCTACCAGAATGATTACTTATAAATTACCTACTCATATGAATCATGTATAGAACCATGTGAGGAAAAGTTCAAACCGAATTATATGGCAAAAGCTATCAACTAAATTGAAAATTCCTTGAAGCGTTCTTATTTGAGTAAACTATAGATGTATATACGAAGAAGTGAAAGAATTTCCCTCACTTCGCCTTTGAAGTCACAGTTTATTATTTTTCCCTTGCATGCATACGAAAGCTTCACATTAAAAGTTTGGGGGTGGCCTGTTTATCAAGAACAGCGCTTTTAAACGTTCGAATTATGAAACTGGGTCAGATGTAACCATATTATAGCCATTCGAATTCCCTCGATCGTGCTGAACAATCAATGAAGTCATCTATATGCAAAGCAAAATTCTCACACCGATTCGACAAAATCTCAATACAACATCTGATCCAGTTGAGATGGCAGGAAACTGAACTTCGGAAAACCGTGACTATTGGAAATGATTTACTACGGGCTGATGTCTTCTGCTTCAGGTGGAATGAATATCGATTGAATGTTTAAGACTGCCTCGAAAATACATCTAAAGTGGTTGTATGGGGGATTTCGCCCATTAGCGAGCAGAAACAGCGCATTTGGACCCTTAACGTACCCTGAAGATTTCAATACTCTAGCTCCTCCTTATATAAGTGTTTATTTACAGTTGGCGCGACGAACGTAATTGAATTTTTCTGACAAATCTGTATGAATCTGTCTACTCTATCGTTTGAGATCATTTCCGACTAAAAATTCCTCGATAGGAAGAATTCCGCTAGAAAAGGAAATGTTGCTTGTGATGGTAATTCTCTTGGATGGGAATTGGAGCTGAAACTGCTACTGTGCTTATTCACAATTGTTGTACGTCCTATCTTCACCTTCGCGTATTTATCATGGTGTACTGTTCAAAATCGGGGGTGTTATGATTTTCTAAAAAAAGAGTAGTGGACTGTATGACAAGATGATTGAGTTGGAGATGGCATGAAAAAATTTCTAGTAAAAATGAATGAGTCACCTGCATGAAGTTAATACAGTGATAAAGGAACAAATACTAACACCATCTATATAGAATCAGAGAGACATTATTCAACTAAAAGCAGATATAATCCAGAGCAGTTCAAATGAAAAGTCACTTGAGGTTAGACTTAGACTTTGAGAAGTTCAATAAATTCAAAATTAACACAGCGTTTACAGTGACAGAGCAATCAATGAAAATTTAATGCGAGAGCCTTTTTATTTCATCAGAAGATACAATTGATAAATTATGAGAGGTGCAAATCGAGAGTACTAAGAGGTAAACCACTAATCGTTGGTTTCGAGAAGTGCAGCTTCTTATCCGATGGCATTACACCGCAGAATCGGGGTACTATACGTGGCCAACGGATCTGGTCAGGAGCGTCGAGAGTTATTATAACTCTATAATCTTTGGCGTCGACTAGAGAAAGGTCGGAAGTAGGTTTCGCTCAATTCAGACTGAAGAAGCCATCACACACAGCCAGTTGAAAAAATTGCAACGGTTTCGGCCCTATTGGAGTTATTGGAACTAGTAATACAACTCAAATGGCAGCGCTTTAGGTCACACTGCCTCTTCCACACCAAAGGTAAAGAAATGTAGTCTAGTAGAAGCAATAAAAATATGTATCTGTCTTCGGAAAACTCCTACTTGGAAATTGGGTGGGTAATATAAGGATATGGATCAACTCTTTTCAAACATTTAGGCCAAACCTTCGCCCTTTGAGCCTATTCTCTACTTCAGCCTTGTAAAATGAACTTTTTAAATCAATTAGAGAAAAGAGTACGGTATACTGATAAATCAGAAACAGGTGTAGGCATTGAGACCAAAATTTAGGATGTCTAAGCACCTGATACATATGGACCCTCCATCGTATTGATAAAGAAACTAGCTGCCTACACTTGTACTCAAGAGAGCTCATATGGACCTGGAGCTTTCCCTGACCTACATAAAGCTCCTGATGCAATAATAGTTATCTATAATATGCTTCGTGGAAGTTGCTTCAGGACGAGCATTGATATTTCGTAGAATCGAACACTAAATCTCCAAGAAAAATCTCGTTATTCTTTAGTCAGCGCTGCCAACCCACCCACAACTTTATCAAAGTTAACAAACATCGATTTAATCCTTAACAATGAGAGAGGTGAGCTCACTACGTAGGAGAAATGTCTTAATTGGAGCACGGTGGATTCAGTTTTTGTTGAACTACCGGGACAGAGCAAGAATTCTCAGCTCATCCAACAGTTTCACGAGAAAATATGGTTCTAATTATCGCACACCGCTGAAAGTTAGAATTTCCCAAATTCTATCAGATGAAATAACTTCGCGCGCGAGCTATTCAACTTCCACTGCACGATTGGAAGTTTCGTTCTCGGTCTAAACAAAGAGTTTGGAAATTTGGTCGGATGCCGATGAACCACCACGCTGAGTTCTGCGGAACAAAAGACTGTGCGATTGCAGTATAAATGGTATGCAGCTGGATCGAACGAGAAGTGAGATTGATTTTATTGGCAGGTATCCAGGATACACTGATTGCAACGGCAGGTTCGTTATGGCGTGAGTTGATATTGTTACGAGTGACCCTAAGTACGCCCCTGTCCTCTTTTGTTGGGGGGAAGGTTATTGAAGCTTATAAATATATTTATTTGGCATTGTATAATATAAAGGCCTTATACAAGAGTGTAAATAAAGTACTACATTATGTGTGCAATGAATTGAACCATTCAATTATCGAAAAACGTTACAATTTGCAATGGTGAAATAGGAATTGAAATGAACATTTTATTTGAGATAGAATTAGACTGGCACTGTTCTACAGTCTAGGTTAGGGGTAAATCAGAGTGAACGTGTCGTTATCGAAGGAGAAGATTAGCGATAGAATAGTTTATCTTCCATTTTAGCTCATCAGTACCGCATAACTCAACCAACGGTGATGCAGTGGCGGTTCCAGCACAGATTTTGGGGAGTGGGACCATAATTTTATATTTGAAATTGTGCAAGGTGTTTGTTGATATGAAATAGGTATATATTTTTGATTGCAATATGAGCTATATGCTTGAAAGAAAACTGCTTCGAAACTCATACTTATTTGAAGGGGCAAATAAATTCATTTTTCGATATTCGAAAAAGATCTCTCAAGTTTCACCAAGTACATGTGGAAAATGTTTCCTATATAATTTCAGGAAAGTTCTCTAGAATTAAGGGGCCACAGTTTCAATTCACCTATATTGAGACATTTTTGATTGTTGCAGAAGCTTAACAACGAATCTTTCTCACATAATAATCATCCCACCGAATAAGAATGTATATGTTTATGTAAACATTGTGAGCTATCCCCTTTCCTATTGAGTTTCAAGCAACTTTGCGGTGCAAACGATCGAATTTCAAGGAAACCCCAGCCCCAATTAGAGACCTCAAATTCAACCAACACAAATTGGAATAGGAGCAGATGTTAATTATGCAAAAATTCCGATCCATAAAAACAATTTAAAGGAGTGTAATCCGGGGAGAGGATAGCCAAACAAGAGGCTGAAATTTTGCCGGACTTGTGAGGGTGAATTTCTTGTTAATAAGATTAGTGTAAAGCTTTCTTGTTAAATACAAGCTCACACTAACGGACGGGGCTCTGCGTATTTGGAGATTTAATCGGGGTGGAAGTGAAATGTTTAATTCATCAGACATGAGCTTTCCACTTTCCCGAGTTATTACTTAGAAGAAGAAAATTTCCCGCCGCTAACTCCGTGCTCTAAAAGGTATCTCATAACGTGACATGTTAATTTGGCCTCAACATGAAAGCATGCGCTTAAGGGAGTTTGTGTTGTTATAGCGATGTTAAATTTTTTGCGAATGATTTCTCGACAGCTTCACTATTCGTTTTCTCGTTCCTCAAACAGTTATTTCTCGAAAAGATTCAATCCTTTTTGTGTTCTGTTATGGGAGTTGATTTATCTTTTATTTGTGTTGAGTCTTTTGTTATTTCTTCAACAAAGTTGTAGTTATTTTAATTTATTTATTTAACAGATAACCCTTTGGTATCAAGTTATTTGTAAGCCTTGTTTCTGGAGAAAAAATAATATAAATATAACGAAACCCTGTTTGTACTTTTTTAAAAGAGATATTGTTTCAGCTTTTTCGTTTAGTTATAACGTTATCTAAAAAATGTCGAAATAATACATTTATTACAAATAAAAGCTCGAAGAAAATATTGTTTCTTGTTCAATCTCACAATGCGAAAATATATCAGATTTTTTCATCATTCACTAAACGATTTCTTGTGTAATTAATTGAATAGCTGTAGGAAGATCAAGCAGAACTGAAATATGAATCCACCAAATGTGAAATCCAAGTAGTTTGTTGTTACAATTACCTCTAGAAATAGCGTGGTGAATGTTGGAAAATAAATATTTCATTTTATGCTGAGTGCTGAAAGAGTTAGACGGTATGAAGAATACCAGCATGAATTTTGGGGCATTTGATCATCGTTCTGATATTCTCAATCAAAGCAATATCGGATTCGAGCTTGAAAGATTTGCAGCTCGGCATCAAGCTTTACTCTACCTTACTCAATCACGATATCGAATTCCACCGAGAGGAATTCCTAAAATTGAAATTGAATCTTTTGCAGAGGTGAAACGTTAGATGATGAATTATTAAGAGGGTTTCGGTCCATGAACATGAAAAATTGAAATTCCCGAGGCATTGGTGTCTCGGAAACAGCCAGGTTGAATTAGGGCAATATTGCAGGGTTTAACGGTTTCGACATTTTCTCTGGATCATTTCCCGAGAAGTCTGGAGAAATTGAAATCTCATTAAAGAGTCTTAGTTTTCTGGCTTCATTCTACTTTATTCAGCAAAAAATTACCCATAAAGGACACTCCGTTTTAGTAACTTAATCCCAATATTCGAAATACTGTAAATACCTAGCTTTATGACTTTTATGATATATATTGATAAATGCGGGATTCAAAGATATTTACGATTATGCCATTTTATATGGGGTTTCCATTTGAAGAAAAAGAGAGAACGATGCATTTTAAAAATGTGGCAACACTGCTTTTGAGCTCTCAGAACTGATCTGTTTATGAAAAGAGCTCAAAGTTAGATATTCCTATTTTTTTTTTACAAAAACTGCAATTGAATGGCTAGAAAGATAACCTAGGTTATCTACTACTACTACTACTACTAGCTACTTAAAATATTTCGAATATTGGTCCATTTTTGCTGAAAATTATCAATAAATTCGAAACGGCAAACTGACACTCATAAAACTATATACAGGGCGAGTCTTTGACTCGGACATATATTTTAACAGTAGATTCTGGAGGTCAAAAGAAACACTTTTTTTCTTTGCC
This sequence comes from Coccinella septempunctata, assembly GCF_907165205.1. Lineage (NCBI taxonomy): Eukaryota > Metazoa > Arthropoda > Insecta > Coleoptera > Coccinellidae > Coccinella > Coccinella septempunctata. The sequence goes on from NC_058196.1 coordinate 25,302,432, forward strand.
ATTTGTCAAAATAGGCTGGGTTCAAAAGCTACAAGCTGCTTGCTGTTGAAAAACCATAAAAAAATGTTATTTTTCGCCGACCTGAACAAAAAATGACATTTTACTACTAATTTCCGAACGAAAAGTCGACAATTTTTGATTGTGAGTACTTTTCGTACTGATTCACTTTTCGTACTGCGATTTACTTTTTGTCCGGCTTTCGTCAATAAGCAATATTATTAGGGCGATTGAATCAATTTTATGAATACAGAATTTGATGAAAACAACACAACTGTGACAATATCTGTCACTACATTGATATACAATAACTGTCATTTGATGTTGTCAAAATAATTCTTTATGATATCGGCTAGATTTTACCAGTGAATTAGGTACGTAGTCTGAATGTTAGTGTTCAGTATAATCAAGAATGGATAGTGATAGCAATGTGGATAATAGTAATACTTCACCAGAGCTCAGGTAATTGTCAATTACGGAGACCTAGATGAGGCCATCAAATAGGGATGGGCAAACGTGAAAAAAATATCGATATACCTATATTGTATCGATATTTCTCAACAGTATCGATATATATCGTGAAAAAATATCGATATTTCGATATATCGATATATTAGAATATTCGGGATGAAACACAGATTTGGAAGTGTTATCAATATTTTTATTATTTGAATATATCGGTTTAACGATATATACCAAATTTGTGGTTACCCATGAGCTTTATTAAAATATTCGTAATGAAGCACAGATTTGGAAGTGTTATCAATATTTTTATTATTTAAAATACAAAACTAATATCAATTACTATTTTAAGTGCAAATTGCACGTGCACTCCTTTTCTTTTCGTTTAGAACTACTGTCACAAAGCGTTACAATGATCTACCCGTACCGTAGATTCATTGAACTCTATGGGAACCCATAGACATAAAGTAAGTCAAGGGTTGTGTTCTGTGTGGGTGTGTTCTGTGCCCATTGAGTTCAATGCGTAGATACGAAGGATTGAACTACGAAGTTAACCCAAAACACCACTCATTGTCGTGGTCGTTATACTACACACTAAACACATCAGATCAACGATGTGCGACACATGGAAAAATATCGAAATTTGATACTTCGAAATAAATATCGATAGTCGATAGTATCGGAATTCGAAATATCGACGATATTTATCGATTATTTTTTTTAAAAATATCGATATTTCGATATATCGATATTTTTCGCCCATCCCTGCCATCAAACGGGTAACTACTTTCTTTCATAAAGGTATGTGGGGTCGACCAAAAAATGGTCCTCGGATATCAATTTGCAGACTCGACTGTAATAGACAGTTTTTTGTTCTTGCTACATAAATACCAATTTAGTTCTCACCAACGTTTTTAACGAATTAAATGAATTTCGGAATGTAGTTTTTCATTTTGATTTGATTAATCATTTTTGAACACCAGATATCACCCACATCAATTTGATGTTCAAAAATCAAAAAGAATCTGTGAAATTCGAAAATTTGGGTACTCAGGCTGAATACAATTTGGTTTAAAAGATCCACAGATGTGTAGTGTCACAGATTCAGCTAGTTATCATGAAATTAATTCTGTTTTTCCAGGGATGGCACAGCTCATTATGAAAATTTAAAATGGCTATATCTTTTTATCAGGGCCGAATCGGAAAAAATGGTATAGGAAAAAAATGTTTCTTTTGACCTCAAGAATCTACTGTTAAAATATTTGTACGAAGCAAAGACTCACCCTGTATATATTTAATTTCATCTGCTGAATTATTGAATGAAATATAGGGTGTTCCATATGAAAAAAAAATAACTTCATGTTGCCACTCCATACACAAATGACTTAGTCTTATTGTACTAGCTAATTATTGAAGACTGATTTATGCAGAACAAGTTTTACTTGAGAATTTTTTCGGTAGCTCCTTTAGATTCGCAGATAAGGTGAAGGGTCTTTTTCTGGCAGACACCCTGTACTTGAAAATAGTAAATATCCATACCCAATCGATGATACCCCCTTGAGTTTCCAGTAGGGAACTTTCATGAAAGTTCTGAGAGGGTGAGGAAACCACCTATCGGTTAAACCACTTGACGGGTTTCAGAGAAAGCAATTCGCTTTCGGGAGGATGTTCAGTGACATCGGAGCTAGGGAGGACAAGGCGGCAATCACAAGGGGGCAGAAACTCGGAAAGTTTGATAAGGACAAAGTCAGACGGGTGCATTTACACCAGCGTGAAACATCGACATGTCCGTAAAGTTTTATCACATGTCGTACCCAGTTTATGCATGTAAGTCATGCAGTTCACGCTTCATACTGCCGGCAATTTCCTAAATCGACTTTCATTTTCATCTCCGAGGGATTTTCGTGGATTCCGAAAGGGACAGTAAATCTTTCATGAGGTCGTATTTCGTATTTGCCTCAATGCAAAATGAAGAGTACGGAATGGCAGAATGTGGTTTATTTCATATGTGCGCTTTAGTTTGGCCCTTCTTGAAAATTATGGGTCTATAAAAATTACGACTCTTGGCATTATTGTCGATAGGGATATGAAATTGCATATGCTGAATATTTATGTCTATAAATCGTAATCCTTGCCCTCGATCAATATTCCATCGGGGATGAATCTTTTATTTTATTTTGTTTTCTCTACCTATGGGACTTTCTGTCGTTTACGTTTTTACTGAGGTTATTCGAAAATTTTCATTGGACATTAAACTAAAATAATTCTTCATCACTTTTCAAAAAAAAATTTGAAATAGATATTGAAGAGAGAACTCATTCTCTTGATAAAGTAAAAAAAGGAATATGATAAAAACAACAAAAATATCCTAGTTTATTCTAAAAGAACACAGGTCTAACAGAGACGTTCCAGATAACTTAACAAAAGCTACGAGTAAAGAAGAATTGATAAGTGATCCCTATTAATTGTTAAGCAGTATATTCGAATTGGTTTAGAATTGGCGTCAATAAAAACTATCAATAATTTCCCCACACGAGAATTTATGCCAAATCAAATCGGCGTAACTGGGGATGAACATTTCCAGAAAGAAAAACTGAACCCATCCATTCATTTTCCTAATGGAGAAACGTCCGGATTAAAAATAAACAATCCACTTTATTTTCTTTCCCCATTCTTCAGGGGCAATATTTCCGAACGTTGCTACGCTACGTTTTATGACGTTTTCTGTTTATTCTCTTTCACGGTCAGTTTTCACTGCCAACCTTGATCGGAATAAATACTTTGCGGTCTTTCGTACAAATATTTTCGTATAAATACAGGATAATCGCTCATTCATTTACATTTTTGCGCCTCTCATCAATTTGCGCAAATCATTATCATCATTAAATTACTATTCTTATTATCATTATACAGGGTGTTGTCAAAGGTGAGGCTTTTTTTTGACAAAAGGTAGAACTCATCAAAATAATTCGTTTAACCAAAAATTGTCTATATAAAATATCCAAGATGGCTGAGATACAACACTTAGAAGCTCGACAAAATTTCATTGTATTTCAAGTACGGGACTGTGGAGGGTGACTCTGGCATGAATGGTTCAGTACCAAGTTCATCGGATTAGATGCATCAGGTCACTTTTGAGGGAATCATAATTGTTGTATCGTGCAATTTAATGTAGAAAATCGAGGCAGTTTCTTGAAAGTGCTTATGTAAGTTACATATGTTGAAAAAGTGCTATGATGTTTCCCCATTTCATCCCACTTTTACGACGCTTGTTGGAATGTTCGAATAAGAAGATTGTGATGCCCATGATGAGAATATTCGTGAAATATTTAGACGAATTTTATTGGTGAGATTTTGAAGGATTATTCTATTTTTACACCTGTGTCCTATGTCTCTTCTGTCAGTTGGTATCGAAATGAGCCATTTCATAAAATCATGTAAGTTACTAAAAATAATGATAACAATTCGGCAATCTAAGTTTCCATTTTCATTACCACTTGAATATCGAACGAGCCAATATCCTAAACGAAACCACATGGTCGAATCAGGAGATGAGTTTTTTCCTACTGCTTTGCGATAATTCAGCTAACAAACGGTCAAGGGTCGTATTAGGATCTATTTCAGTAATAATTTTCAATTTTTTTTTTCAACTTCGTCATTTTGAAAGTTTTGTATAGGTGATTTTTGGTGAAACGCTTCCTTTTGAACAGTTCTACCTTTTGTTGAAAAATAAGCCTCCCCTTCAAATACAGCCAGTACTATAGCAGGAAAGACGGATAACTTTCGCAAAAAGCAATAAAAACCGTGGAGAAGATTATTATTTGTCTCCCTACAAAAAGTCTGATGCACTTTGATGAAAATCAATGCCGTCCACTTTGTTAATATCAAATAAGAATGTTGTATCTATTTGTAGTACTGAATCATTCAAAACGTTTAATTAACATGAACGGAGAGAATTAACATCTTTCTCCAGATAAAAGGGCTAGTAGCATCTGCTTGGGAACTCCTTAATAACCATAGTAGAAACTGATTAATCATTAGGAGCAACCGAATGATAAAACTGCCTTGAAGTTCGCCAACTTGTTAATTCCGAAACGTCCAAGTCATCCAGACGGATGTAATGGTGCAGTCAAAACACTCTGGTGTTCATTCAAGAATGATTAGATTACTCGCAGAAGATCCGGAGTCCTTTGTTTTTGTCCATCAAGGACCCGAGAGGGGTCCCAAGAAAATAGTTGTGTAAATTCTGACGAAGCTAGCCGTAATGAACGGGCTCCTTGGAATTCTCCCTAAAAGTTCATTCAATTTACGAATGGGGGATGATTCATCTTCCTGTTTCTTATCGCGATAGGTTTCATTGTTACAGTCCATTCTTTCTGGCTTTTTCATTTTCACTCGCGCGGTAGCAGCAGTCGATTTTTCACCTTCTGTGAGATTTCCGATTTTCCTACAGTTTCGACGCTGAAAAAGTTTGGATTCATAAAAACAACAAAATAAAATTAATATGATGAAAAATAATTAGAAACTAAGCTTTCATTCAAGAAATATCTCACTGAAAAGAGTAAAAAATTTAAGATTATCATTATAATAAGATCATAGATAATGTTGTCAATTGTACAGAACTGTTTTTATAAGGTCGTACAAATGAAGTTATATCTTTTTTAGTCAGTAGATAGAGGGGTTCAAATAAATTCAAATTGAAAATATTTTTAGCCTAGCTAAACATTCAATAGAAAAGAAAAAAAATAATAAAAGATTGAGTCGATTTTTAATGATTGAGCATAGTTGAATCTAACTGGATTACTTCACTATAATAAAGTCTGAGCATTTATTTATGTTTTTTTCATTCAGGTATGTTATATCTGAATTCAAGCATGGTTTTCTCAAATTTTATCATTGGTAGTCAATTGTCGTTGGCTGAGAAGGCTAAAATAAATTCAAACGAAACAAAAAATTGTTCTCATCCAAAAAATACCTAAAATGAAAAAAATATTGATAAAGATTTGAAAGCCTTATTATTGAAAAGTAAATCATTGTCCTAAACTAAAAGATGTTCTTCAAATATGAATCGAAATTATTGATTTTTTCTTATTAATTGTGGATTTTTTATTCTTACTAAAAGCTTGGCTTCATCTTATTTTTTCAAATTGAATTTATTTTATTTTATCTAGTCATCGAAGAGCTGCTAAAGATTCAAAGAAATTAATAAATAAGTAGGAGTTGGTTCATATCAAGCAGTAGGCAATAATAGAGGACGCACTGATAATTAAGAAATATCTCAGAGCCATCTCGATCCAACTCCAACTGCCATTTTATCAGATTGACATCAGATGAATTTGTTCAGAAAATAATTGAGAATCGATATTTGTGCCCTTCGTGGAACCCGTGATTGAGGATTTCCTAATCTCTCGGCCTGAGATAAAATGGAATTGGGGCGCCCTATTCATGGGAGATATATGGAAATCGTTTTCTAAAGCCTCTTCCTTCTTATTTGCTCGTCCCTTTTCAGGTTTAATTAGACTGTCATTTAGCTCGTTCCTACGCTAATTTACGTGCTGAAAGAAACTAATTCAACATTTTGTCCTTACCTACATCACAGAGTGAATATCTGCTTGTTTAAGGGCTCAATCAATAAAAAATAAAAAGTGGGAATAATCATTTTAAACCTAAACAAGTTCACGGAGATAATAATATTTGTTAGTGCTGTTAGACATTCACAATAAATAGGATATAATATAATAAAGCAACAAAGAATTAGAAACAAAAACAGGAAAAAGAAAAATGATAATACTGCAAAAAGGTACAACTCTCTGAAATAAATGGTCGCGTGGAAAGAAAAGAACAGGGAAACAATTTCAATAATAACAATCATTCGACATTACTGGCCACTCTGCGGGAAAAAATTGAAGAGAAAAGACGCGGAAAGCTATCCAAAGGTGTTTTGTTTTTGCAGGACAACGCCCCTGCACACAAATCTCATGTTGCCATGCAAGAAATTCGTGATTTAGGGTTTGAATTACTAGAACAACCCCCTTATTCACCAGATTTGGCTCCATCCGACTGTCATCTCTTTCCTCAACTGAAAAAAAAGTTTAAAAGGCCGTAAATTTTCTTCCAACGAGGAGGTAATGAAAGCTGTGGAGGTCTGATTTGGGCAGCAAGAAGCAACTTTATTATTGAAAGGTCTAGAAACGTTGCAGGTTCACTGTAATAAATGTATCCAATCAAGAGGAAAATATGTCAAGTAATAAAATACTTGGACATTGAAATTTTGTTTGGTTCTATAGTAGGCTAAGAATTTTTCAATATATATGTGTATAGTGTATAGTGTATGTGTATAGTTATACCTTGCCATGAACAACTTCCAGGTCAAATTCGGGATTTCTCTTCTGCATCACGGTATCCATCGAAGAAACCTTCACATCGTTAATTTAACAATGAATGACAGGATTATACCCACGAAATAACAACCCTTGGCAGATTAAATTAACTTCAGTCTACCCAGCCAGAAATTTAAGAGCCTTCAGTTACAGGCTACTGTTAATTTCATTCAAATTGGGCACCCAGGTTAATGAATGCCCTAGGAGAATATGCATACAAATTTGATGCCTAAGATGTATCTAGATCCTCATTATTGTTGTTATGACCTGAATGAATTGCGGACCACCTACTCTCAATCAGTTCTTACTTTGGGTGTGTATTAGAGCTTGTAGTGCTTGTACAGTGAATGGTGAAGATATAATCTCTCTCTATGAATTTATTGAGGGAGGAAAAATCGTGCACGAATTTGAACTTTAACAATGCTCAAATATGAAGGATGGACTGGACCTAAACGATAATGCTTCCTGCTCTATTTAGAGAAGTCACATTCGAATATTTCCTTCATTTGGGAAGTTAATCATCCGAATTATTCATTAAATGTTAAAGACCCTTTCAATTTAGGGTAATTCCATTATCTGGAGTTTCCCAGCTGTTATATAGATAACCCTGATTATTTCAGCTTGACAACAGAATAATAGGGAGAATTCCTAGGTTATCTGACTATGGAAATATTGACCCATTAGGTTAGATAATTTCCAAAATTGACGTTCGAATACAGCATGTTTCATCAGAGTCAGGACAATTTGTATTTTGGATGAAGGTATAACGCTTTCAGAACAACTCTATCGGAGCCATTAGGAAGATGAAAATTCAGGTAGATGATAAATGAAAACAGTATCTTAGTTTAAAATCTACTGTTATATATTCTGATTCGGAAACTCCAGTCTCCAGTTGAATTCCATCGACATTGAAAAGAAACTGTGTTAGTAATTTATTGTTACAAAATGTCAGCAAAAGGAGAACCTCGAAAACCGAAATTTAATCAAGTTAGTTCTGAGCAAGATCACTCAGAAGATTGACAATGAATAGATCCCCCATCGGAAGTTAATTGATGTCTATCTAATGAAAATTTGAAGGTCTTCCGTCTCAAAAACAAAGGTATCATTTTATTCAAACCACTGTTCCCTTCGTGGAAGAAATTATGTTGGAAAAAGGATATTATTATGGAAGGAGAGCGGAGCTTGAATAGAAGAATTGACCTCATTATTTTCTTCTTCTTTAGGCTTACATCTGCACTATATTATATTATACTCGTTGGATCAAGCACGAAAGCCATTCTGCAATGTGGAGTAGGTATTGAATGATTTCTGGTATGTTTGCTTGCTACTACTTACCCATCAAAGGATATTATTCGAATTATTCCACAATTTTGTCGCTATGCAGGCAATCGATGAAAATAACAAGATACGCTTTTCCTATTTGCAGAATTTCAAACAAAGCTAATTTCCATGTTTTATTCATTCAGGCAATGTAAGCAGAAACTAACCAATCGAGTATTGTCAATATTTGATCTCATTAGTCCAGATAAACAGCTTTGAAGGTTGCTTTTTGCTAGTTGCACATTCCCCTTGTAGAGAATCAATAAGTGAAGTGTATGTTTTCACATGTCGAGAATTTTTAGATATACTTTTATGGCTATAGGGTGCTGCATTTCATGTTTATAATAAAAAGGGGTTGATATAAAACCTCACTGATGACCAAATAATCCACAGCATCAAGAGGCCTATCCAATGGTGTCATAAAAGTTTGGTATTGCCGTTATTATACAAAAAAATTGGAATTTGTACCTGGATGCCTGTTACTCACTCTGATCTTGCAAACTTCAGGAGTTCAGCCTCGTTACGCACGTCTTTTTTCAATTTCACCAGGATACGAATTGTAACCAATGGCGAGACTTTTCGAGAAAAATTTTCAGGTAGAAATTCATAAAAGAGATAATTTCACCTTGGAAAGTTAATAACATGAGTGAATATTTGTTTTTCAATGGAAAAATTTTTCAATTTTTTTTCCTGTTTGATGAATAAAAAAATTTCTGACGTAAGATATTCATTTTCTCTTTCTGAAATGACCACTAAAACCCCTCTTAATGCTGAAAGCTGAGATTATTTTAGTCGGATGGTACTTTAAAACTGAAAGATGAAAGCATAGGAAACAGCGCGAAATTCCTGAGTTCAAGACTAGAAGTTTTTATGATTAAATTTTGTGTCGAAGGGCGAATGAAGAAAAGAATTTAAAAAAATTCGATAATATCTCTTTGTTTCGTTATCAGAAAAGATTAGGAAACATCACGTTACTTTTGGGACAAGGGAACAGAGTTAATGCTAAGGGTAGAGAGCTGAAACGAAATTTTTACGGGTTGAAATTTATTTTTAGTAGTTCGTTAAAAGAGGGAGAACGGGCAAACTATTTTTATTTCCTCCTGTGCTTCGAGAAAGTTTAATTTGTAATTACATCGAGAACGAAATAGGCCAGGAAAGGATTGTTTTTTTAATTTCGCAAGTTGGAGTTTCAATTATTCCCCAGTTTTGCAAAGATGAACACATGAATTTCACATGAATTTTTTTGTGATGCCCTTTCTTCCCACTCTTGTTTGAATTATTTTATCATCAATTATTGAATCTGTACCTATCTCTCTCATCAGAGCTACAAATTGAAGGATGATGCAAACCCAAACTCGCTTCTGGTATCATGTTCTATTTTCCAAATAGGGAGCAATTCCAACAGAGAATTAAAAGCAGGCCTTTTATGATGGATTTCACTCCAACTAATTCAACAAAATCCAGATGCCATAGGTACGCTAAAACCTAACTCCCAATTAATTTGTTTTGTCCTCTAATTAAGTCAGAGTGTTTTCCCATTTATCAATCTGCGATTTCGTCATAATTAAATTCGTTTCAGGGGTAATGCAGTGTTGACAGATTTCTCAACAATCTGGAATTTGAGTTGTGGTTTCCTGGCTCGATTGTGTTCTGGAATATTAAAGGCAAGATATTTCACGCATGCAAATGAGTTTTAACTGATTCAGTTATTTCAGGAGTGTACATTTCGCATATGTCAATACAAATGAAGTTTTATTTGCGTGACCCACGAGGTAGTCCCTCTTGATCTCAGACGGACCTTTCATCGCAGTTGTCTTCCTGCCGTTTCGACTGAGAATGGAAAAATCGAAGGAATAACTCCTGAGGCGTAAACGAGAAAACGAGCGCCATTTTCCGCTAGAAAACACGAAAGGGTAAAAAAAACGAGTCGCTGGAGAACGACTCGGTGAAGCGTAATTTACCGTGTGATTTAATGGGACTGTTTTTTTATATTTGGAAGTGAACATTACATGAAATCCATTAGGAGGAAGGTTCTAATGAAAGCTGGATCATTTCATTGTATACCTACAGTAGAAACTAGAGAAATATTTTATTTGCTGAATTAGATATGAAATTGATTATGAAAGTATAAAAATATAATAATATTGAATTTTCATATTTTCTTTAGATTGATTGAGTATTATTTGGGTAATGGAAATTTCTAATCCAATTAAATATCTGATTGATTCAAACAATTCCATCCGAATAATCTGATAGCACATGAATAATGCTTAAATTATTATTCCGCAGTAATTAATTATTCGAACTTCAGTGGAATTTCAGGAATAAATAGAATATGGGGCGTGTTATCTAGATATTTGTAACATGTTAAATTCGAAACAGTCCTCTAATTATTATAATATCATTCATTCAGAAGAGCCCCTTCAAATATTTTTTCAAGTAGGTATAGGTATTTCTACATTTGTATCATCTAATATTGACTTGATTCTAAATTCAGTTAGGGCAATGAAAAATTGACATGGCATAATATATGCATATTTAGATCGCCGGAGTTTTATTATAAATGGTACTCAAATATCTGTGCAAGACTTTAATTGGCTATCATCTAAAATTTCAATGTATCTTGGTACATCTTCTTGATTGATTATAGCATGAACTCTATTCCCTGAACCTCAATTTTTAGAATCGATTACCAAATAATTAGATAAATTAGAACATAAGCAGTGAAACTTCAGATAGCGACAACACAGCTTCAGGCAGCTAGGCTGAGAGCTTCAACACAGCTTCAAGGAGCTCAGCTAAAAGCTTCAGAGAGTTCAGCTCTAATATCGTTTTCTATAAACATGTCAATATCTCCAATATTTTCTAAATTAATATTATTTGCAACATACAATCCCAGGTGTAGCCAGCTAGTGTGTACTAATGAATTGGATCTAGCTAATATTCTTTAATACAACTATCATCGAATCGTTCTTACACATCATCTTAAAGCATTCTAAATCCCTACCACCAAAGGTTTTAGTCGAAAATGAAGAATAAGCAGATTTCTTTCCGTATAGCAAGAAAGTAGAAATTCAACTAATTCAGAAATATCCTTGAATTATTCATGAATATTCACAACAGTAGAAATCGTTTCATCTATATATGATCTTCAGAGAAACAGGATGTAAACGACCCAACATATGGACCCAAACATGATTTTAAAATTTCGAAATGGTTTCTTGGTAGCAAGGTTATTAGTTTTGACAAGAAACCTATTGACAAAGTGCTTTAGCTGAAATGTTCGAACGATCGCGTGACGGTTGTATTGAAGAATATGAGCTAGATCCAATTCATTATTACACTCTACCTGGTTACACCTGGAATTGTATGCTGAAAATAATATTAATTTAGGAAAAATATTGACATATGTTCATAGAAAACGACATTGGAGGAGGTATAAGGTTAAGAACCAGCGCCACTGTAATGTCAGAAGTTAAAAGTTATACTTTAGATTGTACAAGACACACTGCTTGCACTTGAAATTGTAGTGTTTCTAAAAACAATATAATTGTTCTCAGGAGTAGTATTTATTCACTGTATAGTTAATGAATGTTATTATTTAAATATAGCACATTGTGAATTATCTTTCGTATAGTCAGTCAGAGGCTTATCGTCTACCAGAGTTTGAAGCCCTCTTGTACCAGTGAATCGAATGATTATAATCACCCGATTCACTTGTGAGAAGAATTATATGTTGTTTTTAGAAACACTGCAATTTCAAGAACAAAGGAGTGTGTCTTGTACAATCTAAAGTCTAACTTTTAACTTCTGCCTTTACAGTGGAGCTGTTTTATAACCTAATTCCTCCTTTAATGCGGTTTTCTAAGAACATGTCAATTTTTTCTAAATTACTATTATTTTCAGCATACAATTCCATGTGTAGCCGGGTAGAGTGTAATAATGAATTAGATCTAGCTCACATTCTTCAATACAACTATCACGGGATCATTCGAACACTTCGGCTGAAGCATTTTGTCTTTCAAACAATAAACACCGTTCACCTGTAATTGTCAATCATCTGTTCACTGTTCAAACGGTTTTTGGGGTGGAATGATCAGTATTCCAACAGATACACTGCGTTTAAAAAGAAATATATGGGATCAAAATAATTCAATTTAATGATCCTGAAAAGTATTTACTTTACTTAGGTGTGAATAATTCATATGGTTGGGCTATGAGTCAGTATTTACTTTTTGGAGGATTTTAAGTGGCTAAACGCAGCATAACAAACCAAAAAATTCAGTTCAATAGTCTTTGTATCATTATAACAATACAAACACCTGGCGAAGTTGCAATTTGAAATGAAAAAAACCCCTACAATTACCCATTGCGCAGCTGCTGTTAAAACAGGAGTTGAATAATTTTGATTGAGCTGCTTTTTATCGTAGACGAGTTGATGCCGTTGATGGCACTATTCGTCAACAAATCATGATTGACATCACCGAATCCACGAAGCAAGGGGTAACCGCAATACAAATCAACTACACGTGATTAATTGTCCAATTAAATATCGAGGCAACATTGAGCTAGGCCAGAGACAATATGATAATGAGCAGGATTATTATTCAGCTCAAGCTGGCACACGACATGCGACATCTGGGGCGGAAAATATACGGCAATATTCAGAAAGTTCCCGTTCTAAATTTGATAATAGGGAAGCTGAGTTGAAAGTTTCTCTCCGAGTCTTTTGAAGGCTATCTAGGTCGGCTTTCATTGAATCTTGTAGAGGATATTCGGCTTGCATACAGAAGTATAAAATCGCATTTTCAGATTTCTATCTGGCAAATTCTTGCGAAGTATAGTAACTACGTATACTTTCAAATTGGTATGATGGCGAAGTGAACCGAAAACCGGCAGCATGAACGTTGTCGATCCTTTAGACCTCCTCTTATTTTTGGGATAAAGCCTCAACGATGTTGTTAACGAAGTTTTTTCTACGCCCACTGCTATGAAATTACACATGAAATGAGTTCAAGGATTCTCCTTTCTGATTCCTCGATTGTTGCATGGAAATCTGATAATTCTGAAATTCAAAAATCCTTAATGGAAATGTATTTTTTCCTATTTTAAAGTCCAATCAGATGATCACTTTATCTTTCCTTGTCTAAACACCATAAACCTTGTGAGATTCTTCCTTTCCGTCATTAAATAGCTTATAACGAAAACATTGATATTTTTTCACTATTTCCCTGGATGAGGGAGTGAGCGGGCTAAGCGGTTATCCCGTTTGCTTTATCACAATTTTCGCTGATAATGGCATTCACGGGCCTGAAAGCTGTTTGCTTCTCCCCGATGTTGCACAGCACTTTAAGCGACAGTATGACGTGAAAAATCTGGATCAAACCGTGTTTTTCCTTCTTGATCGACAGATAATTGGATTTTGGCTGTTTTGACGGCTCAGATACTGGACATAAATTTATGATGTTCCAGTTAAAGTGTCCTTTTCATAATATTCAACCGTCTTCAACGTTTTTCGTTAGTATATTCACCAGTATTTACATAGATATTGATAATTCCCCATCAAGATTAATATATATGTATTGGTATGAAAAGTTATATCAGGTTTTTTTTCGTAAATATGTTTATTGTTTGTTTCAAAGCCTATAGCTCAGTTTAAATCATATTGCGCCTCCTTGACATAAAGAAATTCACTCCAAACGCGTGTTTAATCAACTCCTACATATACAGTTTCGGCAAAAATTGTCTAGAGGTAGCAAATCAATGAGTGGAACAAAAATGTATGAACGAAATCAGGCGCGAAATAAAGTGAACAAATATTTCTCCTCCTCTCCCACTATTTCCCTAACATTTTTCCTCAACGAATAACGTGTAGTGCAACTGAGCGACTCCTATTCCCTTTGATTTCTTCTTAGAAAGTTCAAGAAATCCCTCATTCAACATTTGTCTATATGACTAAAATTTTCTTCGACTTTTTATAATGTTTTTTTCTCCTTTGCAGGGCTGCGATGAACTCGACCAGTTCCAAATGAAGTCATGTTGCATCTGTCCATAATGGAGATCTTCGAAATAATTTTAACCGTTGTTGTTGGAAGCGTAGTTCTAACTGCCCTTTTTATATGTTACTTCTTCGTGTTCAAGAACATGTACTGCCCGCGGAACAAATCCTCGGACTCCAAACAGAACGTCAGGAAGGAATCGATCTCTATGAGATACATGGGTCACAGTCAGCCGACAGAAACAAGTGTATTGTAAAGAGCGAGTTTTAAGACCATAAGCCTTATATGAGATCATAACAAGGAGATATCAGAAATCAGAATGAAATTTTTATATGCACAATACTTATTTCAATTCCAAACTATACAATATAATGTCTGTTTTATATCTTCTAGGAGAGAGTATGAAGTAAATAACTTACTACAGAGAAATAAATATTAGTTTTTAAATAATGTAAAACCTATTAAATTGTACTTATTTGTTTTCAATTCATTTTTCCCTACATCATTGATATTGATGAAAGTGAAATACTCGATGAGAATTCATCCAGAACTGCTGATAAGGTAAGTATTTAAATCAATCTCGAACATCCGAAATCACTTTTCAATAGAACTATGTTAAAATAACGCAAAGCCGTCCGCACATTTGAAGAAAGCCATCTTCATTAGTACCCCTTGAAACCGTCCAATCCACCTCTTCACTATTTTCATCTCATGTCATTTTAGAGATCATGATCTCTAAAACGGGATCTATGATGCCATTAGGGAATAGCTAGCTACGAAAAAGCGCGTTGAAACTCAATGCCCCATTAAAAGTTAAAACTGCCTTTTTTTTAAGAAATAATGGAGGATTAAAATTTTAATGAGATATTAAATTTTAACAGTTTCCAGCAACTGAATTTTTTTAAGATTAATACAGATGGAGTGTTGATAAAATAGAAAATGTACCTATACAACGTTTATTTCAACTGAAGATACACTGAGCAATCGCGATTCTGGATGAAATGAAAGATTATATAATCTTCACCAACCTCAGGTAAACCTGATCTTTGAAATATAGTAATTGTATATAAGAACAATAGTTCTTAAAAGTTAATAAAACAGATCAAACAGAATAAAATTTTATTAATCAAAACAATTATTTAACTTGATAATAAAGTATATCTTATATATTTGTTGATAAGCCCATAAACTGACTACTATGTCTCCTTAATGCTTGCATTATAGATTCTTTAAGTGTTTGAGGTTTACAGTACTCCTCCAACCAACTGAAAACCCCAGCAGATAGTTCTGTAAAATTAACTACAGATATATTATTAAATGGTATGAAGAGCTGCTCCATAATTGCCTGAAACTAATTAGATACAATAAGAATCAAGTAGAAGAGTAACATCTCATTAAATAACCTTACCACTGAAAACTTTACATCATCAGATACTCTCATTTCAGCCTGTCCAGGTTGAGACTGTTGAGCCTTAACAATCTGTTCGTAATTAGTTTGCATTATTTTAAGAGCAAGCACTTCTTTTCGTAAAGTATTTCTTTCTTCCTCTTGTTTCTTCTTTTGCTGTTGTAGATATTGAATATAATCAATAGATTTTTGAAGAACACTTGCTTTACTCAATTTATGACCTGATAAAAATAAAAACCTGATAATCGTTGAGTTGACAATTGTAAAATCATTACCTGAAATATCTGTTTGTTGACATGTTGGCACCAAGGCTTGCAAAGTATCATAACCCTTTTTAATGGCATCTCTTCGTTTTTGTTCAGCTTGGGTATGCGCCTCTCGTCTCCTCTCTTTATAACTGAGGGAACATTTCGAATCTACTTCCTCTTCCTCATCTAAAATACATGTTATAATTCAGGAATATTACAGAGTAAGCGAATCGAAATCTCCAAAATTACCCGAATTATTAGCAGAAGAGTACACATTTTGCATAGATCCTCTACTGCCACATCGTTGCAAAGGAGGAATTCTATCTTTGGGCATGTTATTACTGAAAAACATTTGGTAGGATTAAATCTATTTTCAAATTATGTGCTTTTCCATATGTTATCTTACAATTTGCAATTTTTGTACTGTTATCTGTGTGAAGTAACTGAAATACTTGTGTACATAATTTTTCACGTTATCCTAGTAGGGCATTTCTTTAATGATCAATTTTTCATAACACGTTTATCAGCTTTCGAAGATCAAAACAAACATGACATGACATGTGGAAATATATGTTTTGAAATTCTGTGTTTCAGGCAGGGGTGTCACAATTGCACTATTATCGTGGAGGCGATAAATGTACCGACAAGTCAAACCATAAAATACATTTTCATTTAGAGTAACAATTAATGAAGAAGTTTTTCCATCAATTATTACCATATCCAAAGATTATAGAGTTGGTTAACTCTATATAATATTTGATCATACCGTTTACTTTAGGTAGTATTAGCGAAATTTAATGGTAGTACTTAGGATGGTTGTGGCAGAAGAGGTAACAGTTTCATAACCAATTCTATCTCCTTAATTTTGAAAGTAATTTTTTCAATTAGTGGCGTTAAACTTGCAATTATGAAAGTCTGTTGGAAGACTTTTTTACTTGGATTCATGGACATTCAAAGCTAAGACAAAATGAATTCACACAAATTATTTATTGTACCTAAGTCAGATACATTCAATAATACACATATTAATTTAGAAAATAGATTTTTTTCATAAATTTTTCAAATTTTTATCATCTAATTCGTGTTCACATCTAGTCCAACTGAAAATATAAGAGATCACTCTTATAATAAATTGAACAAAATTTCATAAAAACCATTGATACAAAAATTCATTAGGTCTATCTGCTATGAAATTGTAGTCAAACAATATTTGCTATGCAACAAAACTTATTAAGCTAACTACTACAGTAATGATATAGTCATATTTGATATATCTTTTGTGATCTTGAGTTGAGAAAATATGTCGGCAGAAACCTCCACATAAAAAAAAACGCCTTTTTTAATTTCAATAGAACTAAGAATAACTGCTCAAGTGCAGCAAAAATAAATTACTAAAATATTGCAAAACTATATACAATAGGTGAATTGGTTCTCAATTATTTGTCACTCGATCAGAAAAATTAAATTGCACATAATTATAAGCAACTCTGCCAAACAGAAATAAATATTGCAAACATCCAATGCAAATGAAGTTTCAGTGTAGTTTTTCTTTAAATAAATTTACTGTAACAGTCCTTTCTAGTATCTTAAACACTTGAGAACCTAACACAAAACTGAAATTAATTTATAATATTAGCAATTTCAATAATTATGTTACATATTACTTTCAATTTTTCTCAAAATTATTCATTATAACACACCAGTCCTGACAATGATAAATTTAATAAATTCGTTCATTTATCTTCCAATAAAATTTATATTACAGTACTCCTTTACAGACTCAACTAAATATTAGTCAATGAATTGAAAAATATACAGTTCGATTATGAATCAGACACGATTCATTCATTCAGAAAGCAAATATAACAATGCCTCAGGAAACGCACTCTGCAAATCCTCCGAATTAAAGGAAATTGTTTTTAAATATATCAATACGTTTGTTGTTGTTAAATTACCCTATGTTCATGAAAATGAATCTCAAACAAACAGAAAATCGTTAACCTATACTATAAAATAACGATAGTTTGGATTTTTGAAATAAGAATGGAAATATCTGATTTTTAATAATCTCCCATAAATGAAAGAAATTTTGATCGGGATTTTAAGCAATTTGCCTAGTATTTTCATACCACCATTCACTCTGATTATCGTATATCTGGAGACGATTCAAATTGAATTATTGCGTTGCAGTGCATATATTGAAGCAACTGGCATAGGCGAATTGGGAAGAGTTTTGTAAAATGTCACTATGACAGAAAAGTTGCGACAAGTCATCTTCTCAAATTTTTCGAAAAATTTCTGTATGATATTTTTGCTCATTTATTCTTGTTGAAAGATGTTAAAATCTGTAACTCTATTGTTAATACTCGACGTATTCACCGTTTCATTAAACAAAGATAAATGGCTGTATGCATTTCATTAAATAAAGATTAAATTCTTGAAGAATCTTTATTTCATAGATTTATGCTTGAATGGGATTTAAGAATTTAATCTTTATTTAATGAAACGATTTAAACAGCTATACATTCTTGCATCATGTTTATTCCATAGGATCCCTATGAATAAAGATGGTTTGTTCAATGAAACGGTGCATATCATGGTAAGTAGTTTTTTTACCACTAGAACTTATATTTTTGATACCAGTAAACAATTTTTCTTCCATCAAGATACCCTCTTCCTTCCCTTAAAAAACTACTAAAAGAAAAAATATTTGAAAGAGTCAAAAATGAAATGTGACTATCAAAATGAGTTTTTCATCATTTTCTAAAACTCGCGAAAGAGAGCTGAACACAATTTCCATATTGAAGCAATTGAGAATTAATTTGCCAATAGATAAATTATATTAATATCATAATTTCTATGATTAAGTAGGCGCTTTTTTTTCAATAAATTAAAATTGATATTAGTTTGTAATCCTATGATTTCTTAGTTCTTTGTGAAAGAACGAGAATTTCAACGCGTGGAAATTTTTAAATCAAATGAGATCGAAGATAATAATAAATTAACGAATCAAAATTATTCAGCAGATAAAACCAATCGAGTTTGCCTCCAATTTTCAACATAGGCTCAATCATACTTCGAAGCTGTTAAGTACATCAATCTGAAAAATCTCAGCGATCTTAAGAGAAGTACATTTTCAGCATTCTCCAACAAACTTTCCATTCTTACAATGAAAATCTTACAAATTGTACAATCTTTTTCCACGTACTTTCGAACGTCTTCTCATGGTCTTCTTGCCCTTCACACCGCTTTGGGCGTTGTTGGATCCATCAGAATCATTAAGTTTCCTTTTCATCCTTTTGGGTCCGGAGCTGAGCGCACTGTCTAAATTGCCAGTAGACGAAGTTTGGTCTGATTGTGGAGGGGTGTCTGTTGTTGTCTTCGTTTTCACTGGTTTTAGAATCTCTTCCAATTCCGGTTCTATCTCGGATTTGCATTCAAATGATTCCTCCACTTTCATGGCAGCCATATCGGATAAGGGCTCTAAACCTAGACCTAAAGCAGACAAGAATAGTGGCCAAATTGAAAACTAATAAATTAAATTATCACTCACCCTGTGGATCAACCCCTTGGTTTACCAAGGCTTTCAATTCTTCCTGGTGGTAAGTGATGGGATTACCGCAACCGGTACAAAACGGAGGTATTGCAGGAGACTTAGAACGCCAGTACTGCAACTCCGTCTTGCACTTGTTCAGCTCTTGTAGCAAGGTGCTGAATTTCCTTGAGACCTCCTCGTTTTTCTTGTCATATTCATCCAGTCGGGCTGCATATTCCAATGTCTGTTGTTGCTGTTCGGCCAGTTGCTTTTGTTGGTCATTAATCTGGAGGGAAATCTTGGGTCATCTAATTTGCGAGAAACATGTGGGTGAAAATAGAATACCTGTTTCTCTTGCTCTGCGGTTTTCCTCTTACAGGCTTTAAGATCCTGGCGAAGAAGAGACAACTGGCTGTTATATCTCTTCATGCCTTGCTTAATTATCCTGATTCTCTTTCTCAACACCATGTTGGCTTGAGGCTTAACTTCACTCTCCACATCTAGTTCATCATGGGAACTATGGCTGATATCCTTGGACTGCTCTGGTCCCATCGGTGAAGCGTCCAGCGGGTGCGGACTAGAAGCTAAAAAACATTTGAATCCAGGTCAAAGGTGGATCTACCCACTTTTTGATTCATTTGTTACATACTTTTGGGACGCCAATCGACCTTATCTTCGTAATTTACCTGGAAAACTACTGGAAAAGTTGAAGAACTCCGAGCCAAAATAAGCAATCTCTGGCAAATCCGGTTCTATCTTCTCTTTGAAATACTCCATGGCCATGGTGGATAAGTCAAACAACTCGTCTGTCACTTTATAAGGCCTGTGCAGCTTGGGAGTGACCTTGATGTAGTGAAGGATGTGGTAAACTTCATCCAGGATCTCCCCCGGAAAAAAGCAGCAGTGCTTTCTCTCAATGTGCTTGCCAAACGACATCTGCATCAGCGTGAGGCGCATGTGAAGCGTCTCGATAATGTCGCTTTCGCATGCCAAGTGATGAGTCCTGCGTGCAGACTCTCTTCTTGGCATTTTGCTCTTGATCTCCTGAAATCGCTGCAACGTTTGATTTTGTAACCGCAGGAAGGTAGAGTTCAGGATGTGGGCACAGACGGCATCGAATCTCCGGCATACCTGAAGAAGAAGTCATCTGTCAAAAATTTGACAATTTTTTTTGAGAAGTTCAAATGAAATCTTTCATTGTTGAACATTCGAAACACGCAGCTGCTATTTGCTTAATACATATATAATTTATGTTATAACATTTTAGAACACATTTTAAAACTAACCAATCTAACTTGACAAATATTTTTGAAGCTCAGATGCTTCAAAATCTTCTCCAATATCTCTTGTGGTAGATCTAACAAGTTACGAGAGTGAGTTACTGGCCTACTCTGACTCCCGCTAGAACTTGCTACCGCTGCGGTACTGCTATTTCTGGTGTATCTGCTGGTGCTTGGACCAGAAGACTCATCTCCACTTCCACTTCCAGATCTTGTGTATCTTGCTGGACCAAAACTGGTGGACTCATCTCCACCAGTTGTCATTTGTCTTGTAGAAACCATTATTCTGGTTTATTTTCCACAACGATTTCTGAAATGGATTAAATCGTAAGGGAATAATGTAAGTGAGAATATAAAATGAGCGCAACGAAATGATAAGTCCCCCTTAAGAGTTATTAACCATACCAAGTTATTACTTATACCAATATTAAATTTAATTTAACGACAATAAAAATATTTTCTGCAGGATTAAATGTTTTGTTATATTTCCATGTTATAAAACAATCTTTCCAGAAGTAAAGTGGTTCTGCAATCTTTCGCATTCACTTCAAAAGTGCATCAGAAGATAATGAATCAACAAACTAAAAAAAAATTGCTATCCATTCAAGCGACCAAGTTAATTTATTATTTTTAGTATCTCAATAACATTTCAAAAAACCCTATCATCAACATATATTTCTAAATGAAAAACAAAACAAAAATTACCTTATGTTCACTTCCCAACGAAATAAAATATGGAGCTGAACTGAAATGTAACATTAGATATTTCTTCTTCAAAATGAAATTGGGAATGAACAAGGAAGTGTGCAGTTTTGAATTGCTAATTTATGACCTATTTAATCGAAGGTTCAACTGAAGATTCAAATTAGAAAAAAGATAAGAGGCCTAGTTTCATTCATGATTAAAATATGTAAACTCTGCATTATGTGACTATCTCTACATTCTAGATTTCATAAAAATAATCAATAATAAATAACCAATATGAGAAGGTTATTCTAGTTTGAAATAAAGATGGTATACTTTCTACATAGTATTGAAAAATAGTTAAAAGACAAATTCAAATAATCAAAGTGAAATTCTTTATAACATGGTTTTAGGATGCCTCAGAAAAAGTGTATATTGGTATTTCTTTGATTAAAGAACTAAAATCTTAACATTCCCCTTCCTACCCTTGAATGTGAAAATCTAATACATATTATTCAAATATACCAAAGCGTTTTACAATAATAATAATAAGAAATATAGCAGATCTTTTTCAGCAGATTTTAGTTATTTATTGAATCAAATGTACACAAAGAAAACTCCAAGTGATATAAAGATTTATTAGAACAGTAAACAAATTAATAAGATGAGCCATTCCAAGACTCATTAACTGGAAATAATTTCAAATACTTATAACAAGGCTCTAATCATAGAATAAAGGAATTGAAAAAACCGGATTGTTTTCTTGATCAATATCCAGAAACTTCTGATAAGAGAAAAAAATTAATTCATTAATCTACAATTTCTAATCAATTAGCACTCGGAACTTGAAAGAGTATTTTACCAATTTTTTTAAATTAATCAAGATGATGAATTTGGTATAAAAGTCGTGGAGAGATCGAGAAAGTTTATGAATGATCCACACTGGATCTTTTATATAACAATAAAAACAGTATGTCATTAAAATATATAATAATCTAAAATGGATGATCTCTACTTACCTAGAACAGTGATTTTTTTCTTGTTCCTAAACAACTTTTGAGTTAGCAACCATCGTATAAACTTAAACTTCTATTTATCCAGAATATCAATACTTTTAGTGAAATTCCTATAAAAATAATATAGAACTGTTTAATTTGGAATTAAACATTTATCAATATTCTGGAGAATAGAGGATTTTGAAACATTATTTGTTCCTGTTCCTGACTTTGCTCAGTGGGGCAAACGCAGAGGCAAGAGGGGGGGAGGGCAACGGGTAAATATGTTGACGCATCTATAAATCGTTACAGAAATTTAAATTCTGGCATATGGCCTCAGGATATTTTTAAGAAGCTACTAGTTTATTTTGATTAAAACTTTTTTGTTGACTATTTGATCCACTAGGGTCCTGTTCTGATATGTATACATAAATATATGTGTACATAGTAGAAATACATGTTAGTTATTTCTCACAATAAGAAAATGAGATCTTTCAAGGAAGAGTTTTCGCAGCCTAGTTTCTTAAAATAAACTACATATTTAAAAAAACATTCAATTGATACAATTATATGTTTAATCGATATCAGAGTCCCACCCCTAGGAAACTAAACGAGTCCACAGTTCACAGACTCCGTGTATCGTGAATGCATAAAATTGTTCATTGCATTCCCAATTAAACTCGTTGAGATATTCATTTTTATATTTTATAGCTTGTTTTCGAATTTTTTTAAGTAACAAAAGTCTAAAATAGATTTATAAGTAGAAGGTCATATAACAGAAAACATAACATAACAGAAAAAATGTAAAGTTTCTATGTAATGTCTGCGCAGTCGCAGTGAGAAATTTTGTTGATGTAATGTAATAAAACTTCATTAAACAAGAGCATACTTCACTTTTGTTTTGACAGTTCGTCACCGAAAGTTAGTGTACATACTAATTATTTTTTTACAAAAATGTGCAAGATGAGTTGTAGCAATCTCAGTAGAAAAATTTTGGTGAGTATTCTTTTTAATTAATTATAATTTTGTAAACATTTTTCAAGGAAAATATGGGAACAAAGGCCTTCCTGAATATTCTATTATTACATTTGGAGTTCTCAAGATGTGATCCTAAATACCGATTGAAAAAGATCCTTTGTTAATGTTTTCGATGTCGATGTTATTTCGAAACATTAAATATGTAATAAGTTTGCCTAGAGTTCCTTCAACATCGAGGCATACAACAACGTTTCATGTAAATGTGCATTTAAAGAGTGATTGTTATGCTCAAAAAAAAAGGAATACTTCAGATAACACATGTATGAAGGAATGGAATGCTCCGATTCATCGAAATAATTGAGACCCATCAAAATATTTCCAATTCACACTGAAGTTTTTAGTTTTTAGATTCAGTTTTTATCTGGTGGTATTTTTTGTGCCTTCACGTCTGATTACATAGTTTTTTTCTAACACTTGAGTAGAATGTTTGTATTGAAGATTGTTCTGCTTAGAAACAATTGAAAATTGAACCAATGGATAAACAAATTGCTCAATTGATTCAGATGGGCTCTTTGTACAGGTCAAATTATACTGACATTTTATATAAAATTCACCTAGAAACAGTGTGCAAGGATAATATTGTGAGATATCAATACTCTAAAATTGTTTTGATGTATAAAATTATGAAAGTATTTATGTACGTATGTATTTTGCAATAAACTTGAATGTGTGTTCAAATGAGGTGCATTCAAAATGAATAGATAAGACCCATTTTTATTTCAACTAATTCCACCATATACTTCCGCATCTCTGAACTAAATAGAAAAATTCTAGCAATACCCAAATTTATCATCACTTGAAGAAATTCGATTAAAGTTCGGAGATATGATAAAACTGACAACGCCGTTACATATCCAATGAACAGACGTCACCTAGTGTATATTAGGATTTTTCTGAGAAGTAGAATTGTTATTATTTTTATTTGGATTATGTGATAGCAACTAAAGCAAGTCGTTGTGGGCGACAAGGTCGTACGTTGATATTTTCCTACTAGCTCGTGTTGGTATTGTGATTACGAGGGGCGGTCATAAATTTTATATACAATCTAGAAATTGGCCTTTATGATGAGCGAAAACTAGATGTTGCCAGGGAGATTCAGGAATTATTGACATCCAAACAGGCATGGAATGTCCAGACTCAGGTTAATCTAGGGTTACAAATGGAAACTTCTGCGGTGTTATACAAATAAAATGTAAAAATATTACCTAGAAAAGTATTTTTCTCAAGAAAAACTGATCGATAAGCATTCAAAATTGCAACAAATTATTTCCCAATTTGTTCGAATGATACAACAACATAAACAAACAGCAAAATTCAAAATATCTCCGGTTAGTGCATGGACTTATGTGCAATAGCAGTAATAGGTCTATAGGTCAGTGTTATTCCGAGTACCAACCTGAATTTTGCAACTCAAAATCTTACTGAAAGGGCTATTGCCAACATATATAATTCCTATTTTCCTAAGCCACCTGAGATGTCAATAATTCGTGAAGCGATTGTAGATCACGTTATTTTCAATAAATTTTTTGGTTTATTATTCTCCCTGTGATCTGAAATCATGGCAGCTTGTGACTTAAATGGAATTGAATAACTTGAAAGGTCATAATTTTCTAACTGAAAAAACTTGACAACAATATGACAAACAGATTCAAGCCCAAAATACATATGGGTATGAACTATCCCGAGCGATTTAAAATGATGAACTTAGCACAAGAACATTTCTACATACTAGAAGATTTCAACTACTATAATTGCCATTCTTTGTCATTTATAAGTGACAATGTAGATAGGAGAGGATTAATCAGGGGATTGAATATTTTTCGAGAGCAGTTTCAAAAATATTACCTGTCGTTGAAAAAATAAAACTAACAGTGAGTGAGTGAGTGAGCAGGAAGGGATATCATTGAATTTTCGTTTTATTCGCATGATCTTGAAAACCAAATAGATATCGTTATTAAGATTAATTGATTTTTGTAATTTTGCAACTAGCAATGAAGAAATTTTCAAAGTACAATTTTGGAAAACTGATAAATAATTATATCTGCCTATATTTATGCAGAAAGATTATGGACCTCTGTTAGAGTAGTTAGTATTCAAAATTGTGGATGGATCTTTTGTGATCAGCTAACAAAAAAGTAATATTATCGTGTTCAAATTTGTGGTAATGTGAATAGTAATGATAGGTTAGTATTGATTAGCTAAATTCATGGATGGAGTTTTTTGAATGCTGTAAATGATGACATTTTGTTCAAAAATTTTTTTCTTATTACACTCTTTTTTTCCTGTACGACAAAACAGGTATTTTGCCGAAAAAATGGAAAAAGCGTATGAAAGGATCTAAGAAACCTTCTGTTGAAATATCAAAACTCACCCTGTACAGGTGCCATTTTGTAATATCGAATTTAGATTTCATTCTATAATTTTTTACATCCACTTTTTGTAAATGTTATTTTTTTAGAGGATCACCTTCAAATTTTTTCTGCCTATTCAATTTTAACAGAATATATTTCAAGTAACAATCAAATTGAAAATTTAACAATGTTTCTATTAGACAATGCAACGAGTCACTCTTGGCAGTCGAAAAACCATGACCGTGTCGGAAAAGTGTCCAGAAAAGTTTAGTCTATGCTTTCAATCCTATTCTCGTTTTGGCAAATTTCCAATGCAACGTTCTAACCCGTGATTTTTCTTTTTCAGCTCAGTAAAATGGCCAAAGCTTACTCTTAAGCGTATCCCGACCAAATTTATACTTACTTAATATCTATAGTTCATAATATATACCAAGCATAACAAAGCCGCCTTTTTCTACTCTATAAAAATCAGTCTTCTATTCGATAATTACCAGTTTTTTATATAGTATTTATTCCGAAAGATGTTCAACTGATCGGTTCTGAAGGAATTGCATACTTTTTCTGGCTCATTTTTTATTTGAACGGGATAAAATATAGATTTGGTCATGGCTGCTTCTGAGGGAAGATCACTGTCTGCTGCCGTATCCATACCACAGTGGATGAAGAATAAAATGAACAAGTAAGTATTTGAAGCTTTATGTTTTATGAAAAAATAAAACTCATTTCACTTCACTAAAGCAATTTGAGAATAATAACGAGGAAAAATTTCATATCATTTTAATTTCAATTTGATTTTGTGGAATAGAGGAGGAAAAAATAAACATCCCCTAAATTTTGACGGCTATCGTTTCATCATAACTATAACCAAAACATAGGAAGTTTAATAAAACTCCCTAGCATTCAAAATGTGTCGTTAATATAGTTTTGATTATTGAATTTTCATTGTTTCAAAATATAATATATTAAATGGAATTTTTTAGTAATTGCAAAAAAATGTTATCTTGAAAAGAATTGATAATATTTATGAAATATTATTGAGAAATCTTCCAAGTTCTAAACTTCCAAATAAAAAAATCGAGGATGATAATACTACTGGAAGATTGTTATCTAGTTAGTGTTTATTCATATCAAAGAATTGCAAATGAAACAGAGAAATGTCAAATTTAAAAGGAAAAATAATTCAATTTTGAATAGAGTCGAAATAGAGTATGGAATGTTTAAGTGTGGCAAAACAAACAATCAGAAGATTTGTATAAAATGCATCTCAATCGAAATACAGACAACCTATTTCCATTTCCCAGTAATACACAACATACTGGGTACTTTCGGGGTATTAATGTCGCAGTGAAAATTAATTTTTATTTTTATATGGATAAATTAATACTGAGATTAATAACATTCAAATTAATGGAGAACTATGTCTGCAAATATATTTCTTGATATTTCTTTATTTTCTGCGACGAGATCTTTCAAATACATTTTCAATATTTGTTACCCTTTTTTTATTTGTGAATTTGAGTCTTATTGTTAATATAAATTCATATAAAAAATTACATGAGAAGAAATAATATTCCCAGACTTTTGTTATATAATAAATGTCAAACTGTTAAAGTTTTGATTAAGTTCTTTCGGTTTAAATTTTTCATAGAGCTTGATGTAAATTGATGGGGATTATTTTTCTTAAATATATCACTTTTATCAAGAGGGAGAATCTGTTTCTGTTTGTTACTGATTTTTTTGTTTTTCTTTTTTTCATGAATCTCTAATTTATTTACTAATTTTTCATTTCTTTTATATATTATCTACAGTTGTTATATTTATTTTCACAAATTCTTAAACGTGATGATACTAATTTTTTCTCAATATGGAATGGAGAATTGAATGCGTGTAATATATTAATTTCAATTTCTAGTCCGTCGATAGAATTTTGCCAGCCGGTAAGTTACAGAAATCATTTGATAACGCAGTTAAACGTTTTTTCGCCCTCTTAAATATAACTGGCACGACTCTGGACGTATCATCTGACTTAACCCGATAATTCCGGAATTTTTTCATCCGTATCTCGGTTCACTCGAATTTCTTATTACTCGAAACGTTTTGAGATGCATCTCGAATTGTTTAGTGCGCTATCATCATCTGTGATATTTATTAGCATTTAGTGATCCTACCGATGATTGCGAAATACATTTATCGAATAATATTCTGAGCGCAGTTAGATACGCAGTTGACTCAGTCTTGAAAGTTGGGTACGAGGAATTTCCCAATGTTGAAAAGTGGAAAACTTTCGGTTAAGTGAGTATTGTTGTATTTTTGGAGTCATTTCCACAGTTTTCCGGATCTTATCTACGTATTTGAGCAATTGATTATCTTTTATTTGTTCCTGTTGAGAAGAAATGTCTTTTTTTCTCTTAATGAAATACAAATAGGCATTCAAAGTCATTCGATGTACTACTCATTTATTCAATTATTATATGGCACTTCGGAAATTCCGTGTTTTGGGTTCACTCGCTGTGTTAAATTTTCAATAATTGAAAAAGGCTAATCCCTAAAACATTTTGAGTGGACGTTAGTGAAGAAAGATGTTACAGATTTGAAACTTTAGTACTTGCATGGCTACAAGGGTAATCCAGACACTTTTATAAAAGCAGTCGTGAATAGAAATTCCTGGATTCATATTTCATACTCGATTTCACAATTCCACGATAAGAAATATGGTTTATACTTTTCATTTTTGCCATGAAATTGATTTGAAATAAAATGTCTTTTTCACTTATCAAAAGACTGGTTCCAACGAAAAACGTGAATTTTATGAGGTACTTATCGTACAAGTATAGAGATTGATGTATTTTCTAGATTTTATACTCCTCCGGTTAGGTATTGCAGAGTACATTCAATTCAAGGGCTCGAATTATCTGAATTTAAACTTCCATTCGTATTGATAGTGGGATAAATCGCTTGAGATGTTCTCCCTCAATTGTTTCTCCTTTCATTACGACAAAATTTTGTTTGGATATTCGAATCTGAGAGCATTAAAACGAACGTTTCCATTACATCTTGATAGCAATCAGATTCTCGCCAAATTCTTTTATATAACAGTGGTTACGAAAAGTTTTCCACATCGTTCAAGGTTTGTTCCACTGATTGACACGCTTTCTTTCTCTTAGACAATGCGATTTTTGCGTTCTGATCAATGACTGATCAGTTGATGGATTATTCGCTAGTTTTAAACCTGGTTCTGTTTGACGAATTGCGATATGTGAGTTTATTGATATTGCTGTAAGAATTTTTCACGAATCAGCCATCAGCTTGATTACCAAAAATTGGCTTAAACTGGTTCCACGATTTTTTATTTGGAGTTTAAAAATGATTTAGTGCTCTCATAGAATTTTTTATTGAGTTAACGATGATAACTTGTGTTCTAGATCTTTTGAAACCCTTGATAGGTACAATTTTATTGTTGCGAAAAGTTTAGGGGTATGTACCTAATACCGTCATTGAAACAATGAACCAATAAGGAGGCCGAAAGAAAATCATGACCTAAAAATATACACCTTGGCTTGGATACAATTTTGAAAATGAAGTATTTTTTCAACAGTTTTCCTTTCTTTGCAGGTTCGATTTCGAACAAAGCGCCTTCTCACCAACCGAAATAGACGACAGCTACCTGTTGTATTATCGTTATCCAAGAGAGGAGGCAAAAGAGAACAACAACTCGACCATCAAGAAAGTGGACGCGTCTAAGTACACCTTACCCTGTCAGAAGTACCTGAGCAATGGAAACGGTGAGTTGAAACTTGAAATTCATTGGAAATTGTTGGAGGATAGAAGTCGTTTAGCTGTACAGGATGTGTACAACAACCAACTGATCACCAGTCTATTGTAAAGTGGCCTTATTGTGTGCCCAATTTTGCGCGATGTTTTTAAAACTATCTGAACCATGAGAGAGGTTCTGCTCTCTTGATGTTCAATATCAAAGAATATCGGCAATTCATAATAACACATATTATCGGTCAGGTTGCAAAACTCTCCCACAATGACGAAATAATAGAGGGAGATGAAAATTTGCAAATCGGCTGATGCAATCCTCGAAAAGAGACTCGGATCTCGGCTTCTAATTTTTCTTGCACGGGTACAAGGTCGGGAAAGCAGATTCGAAGATAGGCGGACATGAGACGAACCTTTCACGACGTCACTAGCGGGAAGTGATCTCCGTATAATGTCACGGGATAATTATAATGGAGCAGGTGAATGCCGAGCGCGCGCTGGGAATTTTTCGAGAGCTACGTCGCTTTGTGTTCGCTCGAAATCTACGTTTATCCAAGGAAACATTTAGATTGAAGGTTCCCAAACGATGGTTATTGAACCCTGATGAGGTGTTATGGCGGAGTTGGAAATTGGAATTATTATTGCCTCAAAAACCATTTGTCCTTCTTATTACGTCTAATAATACATTAGTACCGTAGATTCGGGTGACTTGTTACGATTTTGAAATTCAACTTGTCATATTTCGAAAACGGTGACCTATTTTCATGTGAGAAAGAGGTTCAAATATGCTAAATGACTCAGACTATTGATTAAGATATATACCATGCTTCAGAATTCTGATATAAATTTTGAAAAAAATAAATTATCCTTGTCCTAAGTCGCCCACCGATTTGGGAGGCTAGGCACACAGTTTAAAATCCATTTATTTCTCAACTCTCAAATGAATAAGGTGACTTAAGACAGTGTATAGTTTTGAAAAATTAGAATTTGTGGTTATATAGTTGAAATTCGGTAAGGAAATTAAATTATAAACTCCTATTACAGCGAAAGTAAATATATTGCAACTCAAATGTAAAAAAACTAAATAAAACAGGGGAACTTTGAATTCTTTCATTCTTTGGTGATTCCTTTGTGGAAATAACGTAAATAATAATATCCTGCGAAAAATCGGCATATTTCCTGCTGCCAATGCGCCGCTTGTATCTATTCGGCATTGTCCCAAGACATCCTATGAAACAATAAAATAAATGAATAAGATCCGTGTTGCCGTTTAATTTGTAAACAACCTTGTTTCATGACATATCTAATATCCCAATATCCCACGTATCCAGAAAAAAAAAAACATGCACAAAGTGAAACACATGTATAGGACACTAGAAAGTATGAAGGCCATAAAAAACGCGCTTTTACTCTCCTGTCAATTCAAACGCTCTGGTCAGGGCAAACTCAACAGGAATTAATTGTTAAACTAACCGAAAAGACGCTACACAATCTTATCAAGTTTTCCTCTTCACTCATAAATGGTAAGAAACAAAGAAATCTGCAAGGGTGGTAATTGTTCCAAGTTACAGGACTGTCCCAAGTCCGCCGAATCTACTGGTATAATTTATTTATCTGTAGAAATTAACAGTTTCCAAACTGAAAAAGAATAAAGTATGCAATAAGTTGAATATTAGTTTAGACAGTACTAATCAACCGTCATTTTCGAACAGTTTTTAATTGATTTTTTACTTGAATTGAAATTGAAGTTACTTGTAACAATGGTGGATGTTGTACATATCAAAATCAGCCGATAAGGTCTCCTCATATGACGTGAGACATCCAAAATTAAAGTTTTTTGAATTTTTTTCAGATTGCGCAACAGCGCAACGTGTAGTGTACCCCATCCAGGCGAAAACAAAATCCAGCGGTGTCGATGACGGCTTCAAAGGAGAAGCCGCCAAATGCGGCAGCTCCATCATCAGTTTGGCCAACATGATGGTCTCCGGTAAGATTGTGAGAGGGTTCGACGTTGCACCCGAAGGGCAGAACCCCGCGGACAAACCGCCCCAAGGTTTCGACCCCATGATGCGAAGGGGAAGCAAATCTCTACCTGCTTCTCCTCTGGGCTCGCCCAGGGAGTCGCCGAAAGCACGCAAGAAATACAACAAATATTTCACGGGTGCTTTCGTCGATTCGGACGCCAAACACCAGGGCAGCTGGATTCTGTCGAACTTGCTCGCTAAAAGGGAAACCGTCTCGCAGTCTTGCGATCTGATCGCGGAAGAAGAAAGCGAGGATACAAAGAGCCTTCACCCGGAAGAATTCATAAAGCCTGTGATGAAGAAGAAGTCGACACTCGTGCCAAAACCATCTGAATTGAGGGAGATGAATTTCTGGTCACCAACTTCTATGTAAAGATATTCGTTTTTAACACAGTTCACAATTTTTGGTTATCATGTCGACAAAGCACCATGTGTTAAGTTAAGAACCAATTTTGTAACTTGTTAAATTTTTCAACAATGACGAATCATATTTGTTTATAGAACTTTTTTCAAGACTACTCATGAATATCTCGATTTGTGTTTTATCCTTGCAATGATTAATAAGTTGGTTGAATGCAATTTCTAGAAATTTTGTAAATATGTTTTCTTAACATTAGTTTTTCCCAGATTTCTCTCAGTATTTAGGTTATGAACATCTTTTCTGATTGTAACCTACTTTTTTCTGATCTTTTTATTTATTTTTTTTTTGGTAATCATCTGATTAGTAGATTTAAGGATGTGTAGGTGCGAAATCATTTAATAAATAAAAATAATCTTATTTTATGTGATTAATTGTTTCATTATCCCAGCAACCCCCTGAGAAAAGCAAATATCTGGCAAATTCCTCCGACCACTATGTCGACTTCATGCCAGGAGACATGATAAATTCACAAAAATTCGAACCAAAAAAAATTCAGTATG
This sequence comes from Coccinella septempunctata, assembly GCF_907165205.1. NCBI lineage: Eukaryota > Metazoa > Arthropoda > Insecta > Coleoptera > Coccinellidae > Coccinella > Coccinella septempunctata. The sequence continues at coordinate 25,334,839 of NC_058196.1, forward strand.
TTGGTATCTCAGTACTGTTTTCCATTGACGCAATTGGAGATTTAGTCAAATAATTGCTGTATATTGCTAAATAAAAGCGACAAAATATAAGTCGTATCAAATCCATCAAGAAAAAGTAGATGCTCACCATAGTTTCGGTCTTATTAGACCCCCTCAGAGAACAACCTTCACCTTGATGAAAAACGTCTAAGAATTGATGGCCCCTGCTAGTAGGCACAGTAGGCAAAAAATACAAAATGAAACAAATGTGAAAAATAATCTGATAATTGCATAGAAGTATATTTCTTCGATTTGCTTCATTGATCTTTTCGAAAATAACTAGCTGAGAATCAAATCTATGCTGAACACAGCGTTGAATAATGAGATTGATCAGGTCTTCAGTTTCTCAGAATTCTCCGTAAAATTCGCACTGAAGCACTCGAAAAATTTCAACATTTTTATGATCAAACAGTTTAGGAGCACCCAATAAAACTATTACGGCCCTGTGCGGACTTACACCTGTTTGTATCCTTAAAACTTTGTCACCTAGCAACAATTGTAAACAAACAACTCCCAATCTAAGCAACGTGTGCTGACATTACTCATAACTCGTGAATGCCAAATCGGCACTTCTCGAATCAGTAAGAAAAAGTTTCCAAAAAATTCGGAAATGAGTCTCGATTGGAAATACATCCTGTCTGTAAGTCCTGAAGATTTGAGTGATGAGGAGAAGGACGATCTGTACAATACCATCACGTGGTTTGATTGCGACAAAGAGGAACCTAATTTGGAACAGAGCAAGGTGCTGTTAAAAATAAGCCAGGAAATCCTAAAGTACAAAGGGGAACAGGTAGAAACTCTGCTGCACGAGCTCGATGAAGTTGCTATTAAACAAGGCGAAGAGGAGGCTAGGAAAATCGAGTCTGATGCTGAATTGCGAAGCGCTAGATCTAGAAAATCTAGCACTATAGAGATAGAAAGTGAGTTTTTCGACCATACTCAGCTGCCCTTATTTTATGAAATTACCAACAGAATTCAATTGAAAAATTATATCATTTCCGCAAAAAAAAGTTTAATACTGATTTAATTTTATAAGGCCCCATCTAAAAATACAAAAAAAAGATTATCAAAATAATATACATACATTATATTTCAAAGAGGATATGCAAAGGCATGAAAAGTTTTCATTTATTAGTATAATTTTTCATCTTCATTCCTAGATCTAGAACAGAAGTACAACGAAATGAAATCAAAATATAAAAAGCAGCAGAGGTTGAATCAGAAAAGCCTTCAAGAGATAGAGGCGGTAAGTAAGTGCTGAATTAATAACGATACTCATATTAATAAAGGTTTTTTCTCGACTATCGCCAATATGTTATGTACAATAGTTTCAACTTGTTCAGGAGGCCAGTTTCAGTTCATCCCGAGTATTTTATAAACCCCGAAATCAATGAATAAAAAATATCGATAATACAGATCTATTGAAAAAGGAAAAATTGAAACTGAACTCAGAAGACAAAAAAATAAAACAAAATGCGATTCATATAATTCAAACATCGTCCACCAAAAGTCGTTATTGCTTTATTCATTATCATTATGGATAATTTATCATCAATGCAATTTTTTTTTCTCGTCTTGCTTATTTTTGGTATCCCAACATTGCACAATTGTTGCAAAAAGTCTTTTCCAGCTCACTAAGACAGTGAAATCACTGGAAATAGAAAAGCGTCAGTTGGAACACGAGCTGGCAGCTAAAATGGATGGAAGTGAATCATCCGAGTTATCAGAAACTGTCAAGGATCAGCACAGAGAGCTGGTAGAAACAGTGCATAACAAGAACAAGCAGTTGTCCGACCTTTTGCACGATATCGAGGTAGGTTTGTAGCTGGTTGAGCTCTTAAGCTCAGACTTTTATGATGAAGCATATGTTTTTTAGGAAGTGGAAAAAGAAAATATAGTACTGAGAGAAAAGTTGGCTGTTGTCCGAGATGAACTTGCCTCTGCTACTTTGGAGATCCAAGGGCAAACAGAAAGGCTGTCCGCTTTGGATATTCAAGTGAAAGATGCGAGAGGTAAGGAAAATATCAATTGTCCTAGCAGTCCTTACAGACACATAGTTCGTTATGTTAATTCGTAGATACGATCAAGAAAGTGAACATCGACAACGAACTGCTTCAGGAAGAGATACAGGAATTGAATGACCAAAAGGCTAAAATGGAAGAACATCTTATGGAGTTTACAGAGGAAATAAACAAACGTATAGAAGAATGGCAGGTAAAATAATCCTTCTCGTCCTGTATGAAAAATAGAGAACTACTTACTCCACTTGGGCCAGTAATCAGTACCTATCTGCATCGTTAATTTAAATTCGTGTATAAAAGTTCTCATGAAAAATGCCTTGTTTTCGAAATACTTGCACGTGAGACAGTAACTTCACTTAGATATGAATAACTTATTTTGATACGTCCAGAAAGTGCTGTTGGAAAAGGATAACGAGATAAGGGACTTGAGATCCAGGACCTCTCAAGTCAGCAGGCCCTCATCTTCCACATCGTCACCGAAACACGACCAACCTCATCTAGCGGCTCTGCAAAAGCTTCTAACAGAAAGAGATTCCCAACTCATGGAACTCCAGAGCAAGCTGGAGGATGCAGTGAAGGAGATGGAGGTGAGCACTCGCCTCATCGAAGACCTGAAGGGGGAGAAAGAAGAGAAGAACAAGATTATTTCAGAATTGAACGCCGTAAGGAGAGAACTGAAGAAGCAGTTGAAAGCTACGCACGAAAGAGGGCAGAAATTGCAGGAGGAAGTGGAGTATGCCGAGAAGATCGCGGAGGAAAAGGACTTGGAGGTATGATAGTCTAACGGGGCCTTCACCTCATCTACAGTATTTTTTTTCCTTCGAGAAGCTCCAGAACATAATCGCCAACTTGGCAGGGTCGGATCGCCTAGACGAAGCGCAATTATTGAGACAGCTCCAGGATATGAGAGCTTTGAACAGAATGAACGAAAAACAAATAACGAGTTTGGTCAAAAATGCGAACAAACTACAGGACGCCTGCGATCAGATGGCGAAGGAAAATGCGTTCTTGAGGTGAGTTCTGACGATAATTTTGCGTGAAATTTTTGACGCAGTCTTCTCCAGGGAAAAGCTGGGACTATCAGAGGAAGAAACCCTGAACGTGCCCAACTATCAGAGTAAACACAAACAGTACAAGAAGGAGCTGCTGAGGCTGAAGAAGAAAGTTTTACAGTTCGAAGAGGAGAACATAAACCTTCGTACGGAGGTGAAGAATTTGAGTCGCATCAATGGTATGCTCCGGGAAGAAATATCTGAAGATGGTACAGGAAGGGCTGTGAAAATTAAACAGGTAGAATTTCCTAAGACTTCACTTTTCCTCTTGGTTATTTCGGGTTTTCAATGACCTCTCCATATTTTCTTTTCTGTTCTAAGGACGAATCTATTATGAAAGACTCTGGCGCTACTCATTCTCTGGATGAACAGGATAAAACAATGGATATCGATCTTTCCCTGAGTTTAGGAGAAATAAAAAACGATAACGAAAAAAGAACGAGAGAAGAAAAAATGATAGATGAACAAATAAAAGCCTTATGCGAGGAGAATGAGGCGCTTCGAAAAGGCATGCACGAGATTTTAAACACTCTCAACGCCAAGAAAGGTGAGAACTGGCTGCGATCTCTTCATTTCCCCCTCTATATTACGTTTGGATTTCGCAGAAAATTCCCTGAAGGAGATAAAATCGGAGACCTTCGAGAAACTTTTAAGGGCTCTGGACGTCAAACATATATCCGGTTGGTACCACCCTGCCATGAGGCTCCAGGCTGAGGTCCATAATGTGGAAGGGATCAACAAAGAACTCAGAGAACAACTTCGTATATGCAGGTGATTTATAATTGGTTTCGTCGAGAATAAATATATCTCAACATTTTTTTCTTTTAAGGAATGAACTGGAAGAATTGAGGAACGAGAGACAGGAGAATCTCATCCTTCTAAGCAAGAGATCTTCTGTGTCAAGCCCACGACATCTGGCTCAATCTACCGCACTCAGAGATATGAGGACTCTGGAAAGTTTGAACGAGAACGTTGACCAACTTCTTGAGGTAATGAAAAACTAGGTTGCCAACTCTCCCTGAATATACCAGTAACTTATTCCAACAGCAATCCTCAACAGACGCCAAAGTTTGCGAGGAAATCGCCAATAAGATGAGCGACTTCAACAAGGACTTCGCTGCTCTGGAGAAACAGCTAGAAGACCTCTACCAGCAGTCTCTCGAAGAGAAGAAAACGTCGGAGCAGAGCATATCCCGGCTGGAAACCAAGAACTCGGAGCTGGAGCGTCAGGTTAAAACGCTGGAAGAACAGCTGAAGGTCTTCATGGAGGACGCCGAGGTCGAAGAAACGGTCAAGAAACTGGCGGAGTTGACCGGGCAGAACGTCCAGGCTAACCTCAAGAGAGACTTCTTGGAGACAGAGTGCGCGAAGTTGGAGGACAAGGTCGACGGTTTGCGGAGGAATCTTTTGGCGGCCGAAACTGAGTTCTCGAAGAGGCTGTCCGAGTTCAGCAGAAACGAAAAGACCCTAAGGAACCGCGTCAGGTCGATGGAGAGCAGGCTGGAGAGCACGGTGAGCCTGGAGGACCATCAGAAGATCAGGAAGGAACTGGAGAATTTGACGGTGAAGTATAGGGAATTGACGGGAGATTACAAGAGGCTGACCGAGAATCATCAGGCGGAGATGGAGATGATTCAGAAGTGAGTTTTATTTGAATAATCTCTAGCAAAGTCGTCAGGAAGACAGCATTGAGCAGGCTGTAATCTTTTATATTAAGAATGTATTTCAGTTTCTCCAGTGTGGGGGTAACTAGCGGGACGAAGGAGATTAAAAAAATCGTTGGAATTGACTCTTTCTTTGCCTGTTGGATGCCTCTTGCCTCAACAATCATTGAGCCATTTGATCCATCCTAAAATCGGCAAAGTTTTTTACAAAACCTATCAGATTTATAGCTCCGTAATGATGTGTATTTATTACCTCACAGGAACATTGCTATACAGTCTGAATGCTTTAGTCTACGAATTTCCTGGAGTCACATTTTAATATTTTGGCATGCTATAAAATTTGATATCCTTTAAGAACCGCTCGGAAACTCTCTGCAGATCCAAACAAATGACCGAAGAAGAAAAACGGGAATACAAGAACAAACTGAACGAGTGCCTCAGCAAACTGAAGGAGGCCGACTCTTCATCGTCCGTCGACGAGAACATTCAGAGCCTGTCCAAAAAACTGTCCGAGTGCGAGGTGAACGTGATCGGGGAGAGGCAAAGGGCCAACCACATCAACAACCTGTACGAGCTGGTTAAGGAACAGCTGAACAAGTCGGAGGAGCGTTTTAGGGAGTACGAGACCCACACCAAGGACATCATGCACAAGAATCTCGAGCTGCAGGGTCAGCTGAAGGAGGCGGAAGACAAGCTGTGCTGTTACGTGGACGCGGAGCTCTACAGAGGCTCGCAGGAGGAGTACCAGAAAGCGTTGGAAAGGGTGAACGAATTGGTGGAGATGGTTGGAAAGTTGCAGGAAGAGAAAAACGTGAGTATGGTCATCTTTTTGTTAAGTCTCGACGGGTTTCACCTTTGATCAGGTTTCAGAAGCAAACAGACAGACGACAAAGCTTTGGACTTCGTCCAAAGAAGAAGAACTCCTCGCTCTCAAGCACCAGATGGTAGATCTTTCGGCAACATCGGACGAGAAGGCTGTTATAGCCAGGATAAGCTCCGACTTAACGCAAACGAGGATCAGGGAGAACGAATTGAGGAACAAATGCGACATCCTGTCCGTACAACTGGAGCAGTGTCACGAGGAGTGGCTGGATTCGTTGAGGACGCTAGACGAGGAGAAAGAGAAGTTCGAGTTGAAGGAGAAGTATCTTCAAAAGAAGAACAGGTAAGTTGTTTTGGGTATGACGTTAAAAAGAGGTTGATGCGAGGGTTTGTTATGTCTCGAATTTATTTCGGGACACTCATATGATAGTGATAATGCGTGATGAAGATGAAGAAGTTTGCTTTTCCTTGAGATTAGCTTGAGTTGAAGTTGAATAAAAATTGAATTGAAACAAGATGAGAGATTCTTTTTTCTTTGGTTCATTTAAATTCTTATTTTACTCAATTGGCCTTATAAACTCACTCACTCTTGAATAGAATACTGAATGGTATTGAGATTGAGCCACAGAAAGAACTGGCTTCACACAAAAATTCAACGGCAGTTCCATTTTTGGTAAGACTTAGGAGGCTTTAAAATGAAAGAGACCTAAAAATTTTATTACGAAACTGGCCGCAACATAATTTAGAGTCGCTTAGTTCAAAGTTATGAAAAAGATAAAGAAGATCACTTAGACTAATTTTTGAGAAAATAATGTAGTCATGATTTTTGATCGATTTTGTCAGGAGATATATGTAGTTGTTCTTCTTGAACTTTTTATGGGTTTTGTCCCCAATATCTGAAACACAAGGAATATAAATGAAATTTTTTATAAAGAAATGCGAATGGAGGATGCAAAATTTTGTAGTCTGCACTAAAAAAAATTTTTATAAATATTCTTATTTTCGAATATTGGGAGGGAAACAGTTCAAGAAAAATGACTCCTTCCAAATAACCCTTCAATCAATATTTGGAATTTGGATCATTATCCTTAGGTGGAACTAAGTAGTAGGTTTTCCAATCTGAAAAATTCTTGCAAGGTATCACATCGAGTTTAATACTTATTGGTAGTATTGAATTTTCGACAAATTAACATGTACTCTAAACCGAAAAACTTCTTAGTTTCATTCGGATTTAGTGAATTCACCATTTATATTCTCAGCGATAATAATTATTATTTCATGTTGACACATTATCAACATTTCATTTGATGACATAATAACAGAAAACATCATTTGCTATACTCTAACTCCATAGATTAATCAAGTGTTTATAATTTTGTATTTTTCTTTCCTTTAAATTAATTGGTAAATCTCTCTCTCTCTCTCTCTCTCATTTCACACGGACAAGCATTACTTCAACTTTAATTGTAAGCCCCTTGTTAAGTAAAGAGGCTCTTCAAAAATTGCATTCGTTCAAGTTGTAACGGATGCGGGCAATAATTTAGGGTTTCAGCAAAAGAAGTCTCACTTAACGATCACGGACGTTCTCAGCTCCCCTAGACAAGGATTACAGTTACCTGTGTGTTTGGTGCTTATCTATCCATTGCCATACGTTTTCGAAGCACTATATAGCATGGTGTGACATCTCAGAGCCAAATATCAATATATTTCAGAGCGCAGGTAGATTTCGAAGCTCGCTTCGAACTTGCGGCCAAAGATGGCGCCTCCCATTCCACAAATCGTAAATCGATTGGAAATGAATGCTTTATGTCTTATTATAACTTATAACATTGAATATTTTTCAATGCTTATGGTCTAAAATACTTCAGCTTGATCAGTTACCCGTTTTATTATTACATAAATATTTAATAAGGGTTGTATTATTTATACACAATAAAAAAAATTTAAATTGAATATGCTCATTTATTATTCCAATAAATAAATTGATATTCAAAATCAGCTTTAAAAATTTTAAAATACATTCAGCAAGTGAAATTCTTCTAAGATTTCAATGAAATTTCGGACAAAATTATTTCATTGAAATACGACATAGTTTATGTTCCTTAAATAACTTGAAACATGTATGCAAGAACAAATTATAAAATGAAGGAATAATATTCGATTATAAACTTCAATTTATGACATCACCCTGCATTCAAAAATTCGCGCGTATTTCAGGATCATCCAGGATCTTCTCGAAAATCAGAAACTCCAATATTACGGATGTATTCCCCTTACGTCCGAACAGAGATTTATCGAGAACATAAGACTGACCCTGGAGAATAACCATGCATCTTTCCTGAGCTTATACAAGGCACAAAACGTCGAAAACGAAAGTTTAACATTGAAGGAACAGACAGAGGTCGAGCTCAGACACTACATGGACGCCAGAGCTGTCTTAGGGGAGGACGAGGAGGAGGTGCAGAAGCTGCTCAATTGGTTACAGGAGAAGAAGCACATTGAACTCGAAGTGAGTTTTCGATATCTGCTCAATAGTTGTTATATTACCGAAGATATGAGGTTTGTGCTGTAATTTTCATCCTCTCTGTGTAATAGGTTTTGTGGCGTCCATATTTGGAACGATAGGAATGTCACTACTACCCAGTTGTCTTCAGTATAACACGAAAGTTCGTCCTGGCAATATGCAAGCCTTTACAACAATTTGATTCCCATCCAGAAAAAATTATGAAAATAATCAAACCTAAGGCTATTCATTTGATCCGAATATCTTTCCTTCCTTCCTTTATCCTTTCTTCTTGTAAATGACTTTCCATCTTACAGTTGATCCGCTATAGACGTCAAGCCGAATTCAAAGACCTCCAACTGCAACAGTGCAACGAAAGGATCGAGATCCAAAACTCCCAGATCGCCAAACTGGAGGAAGATCTCTTCTTGTCCCTCAAAGGAACGGAACCCGCGAAGGTTATACCGGCGTTTATACAGCCCAAACCAGAACCGGAAACTGCCGACAAACTGGTGAAGCTCACCAAGAGCCAGGACGTCCAGACCGAACACACGGTAACTGACGAAGACGACGACGACATGAAACGCTTGGAAAACCTGAAGATGGAACTGCTCAACACCAAGAACGAGCTGACCGCCAAAGAGGACGTTATGCAGCAGCTGAAGATGAAACTGAACGAGTGCGAGATGACCGTTAGTTTGTTCAGGACCCAGATAGGCGACAAGCAGGCGCAGATAAGTTTTTACGAGAAGCACATCCTCGATCTTCAACATTCCAAGAAGGAAGACGTGATGCAGAGGCCACCGGTTGGTCCTGGTGGTGACGGTTCCTCTGGTGCGGAAGTGACGAACGAAGATGTTATGTCTCTCAAGGTTAGTAACTCAAGAATAGTGACAATCGACTTTGAAGTCTTTCCCTAATCTTTCAGGCATCTATTAAGGCTTTGCAAGAAGCGATAGTGCTTAAAGACGAGTCTATACTCCATTACCAGTCGTTATTGAAGGAAGACAGGGACAACCACAGCTTAGCAGCTGCGAGGATGCAGGAGGAGCTCAGGACGTTAAAGAATTCTCTTGCCGAAGAGAAACAGAAGCGTTCAGAGTGAGTCAGTGCTATATTAACGGTCTTCGCGATGGGATTAACCTTATTTTTTTTTACGTAGGTTCGAGGAGAAGAACGAAGAATTGGCGCGCAGCAAGATTGCAGTGGAGCAGTACATCAAACAGGTACACGCCTTGGAAAAACACGCGGAGGAGTTGCACACGCAAGTGACGACGTTGGAGTCCCAGTTGGTAACGAGCAGACAGGAGGCGGTGAGGTGGCGGTCCTTGGCCAACGACAGGCTGAAGGGGATCGAAGAGCTGAGGGAGAGGTGATTATTCGAATGGACATTCTCATCTGCTAAATTTCTACGTTCTCCAGTGGGTCATGCCACTCATGCCTGCTCACAGCCCTCTTAAATATTGTTTGGCAGGACTTTGGGCAGCTAATCGGAATTTTTGGCAAAGAAATCTTTGATCAAGTGCTTAGCGGACAGAACTAACACATGTACACTGGCAATTATACACACCTAATTGCAATTATGTATAATTGCAGTTATACATAACTGCGATTATGTATAATTGCAGTTATACGTAATTGCAATTATGTATAATTGCAGTTATACGTAACTGCCAGTTTGAGCTGGCTATAATTCATAATTGCAATTATTTATGTACAATTGGCAGTTTGAATTGTTAATTATGTATATACCCAGTTAGTTGATACAAGAATGGATGAAGCTTATTTTCGTGTGGTGGGATTCTCATCTCAGATAAACTTTGAAATAAAGTTCACGTGACCACAGATCGTATGGATTTTGATAGTGGTTCATCTCAAACTGACAATTATACATCCATAATTGCCAGTTCGAACTGAAAATTACTCATAATTTGGGGTTTGAACTGACAATATACAGTAGAATCCGCTTATAATGACATTGAGGGGAAATGAAAAACACGTCATAATAACCGGAAGTCACAAAAAGCAAAATTGATGATATTTTTTATGGATTCAATTTGAGAGAAAAACGACAAATTATATGTTCCCTTTATTGAAAAAATTTAAAATTATCAGCTAAATATGAAGAACTTTTTCGTTTTTACAAAAAAATCTGATATATCTCGTATCGTATCAAACCTCGTCGCATGAAAAGGGGTGGGGTGGCTTGAGAAAACGATCGAGATGTCACTATAACCGGATAAATTTTCTACAAATAATGTTGTTGTATCTGAAATCATGTCATTGTAAGCGACATGTCATTATAAGCGAAGTCATTAAATCCGAACCCTGTTGTAAGGAGTTTTGAATGAAACCAAACTTAACACTGCAATTGCGTCATAATAAGCGATTGGTCAATATAGCCGGCGTCATAATAATCGGATTCTACTGTACATAACTGACAGTTCAAACTGACAATTTGAACTGGCACTTATTTTATAAATAACTGGCAGTTATTTTATAAATATGTAACTGCCAGTTCAAATTTTAAGAATTGTTTTTTCGAACTGTCCATTATGCCTAATTGTTAGTTTGAACTGGCCATTATGCTTAATTTTTTGTTGAAACTGAAAATAATTCATAATTGGGATAACTGCAATTTCAAACTGACAATTCATAATTTGAACAGGCAATTATGCAATTACTTATGTATAATTATTTGACAATCATATATAAATTGAAAAGGCAACTATGCATAATTGCAATTACTTATGTATAATTATTTGACAATTATACATAATTTGAAAAGTCAATTATGCATATTTGCAATTATGAATAATTTTCAGTTTGAACTGGCAGTTACGTATTATTTTCCAGTTCCAAACTGACAATATAACACAATTTTTGCTAATTGTATTCATAAGAATTATACATAAATATGTATAGTTCTAACTTTCATGTGTCAGTTATAATTTTTAGTTTTAACTGGCAATTATGTGTAATTGCGAGTTCAAACAATTTTGAATACGCATTTAATTGCAATTATGTACATATGTTAGTTTGAACTGTCAATTATTATCCATGGCTGATTAATTGACGATGAAAACATCGCAAGTTATTGAATGAACGAAACTGTTCTATTGCTTTTACTTTGGAAACTTTCAGTTTGGAAGAGCAGCATCGTGAAGAACTCGACATATACAAGAACGACTCCGAAAAATGGCGCGAAGAAGTGCTCAGCCTCAAAGAGCTGATCAACAAGCACAAGAACGAGATACTCCAAGTGCAACCCGATCTCCAGAACGTGCTGAAATCAAAAGACGAGAAGATAAACGAACTGACGGTATTGGTACGGCAGCTGAGGGTACGTACTCGAGATATTCTAATTAACAGTAATCTCGCTAAGCTTACACCGTTTGCATCTCAGGAAGAACTTCAGCTGGAATCGGAGAACGACGCCTACAACAAACTGTGGGAATTCGAAAAGTTGCACGGGCAGTTGTCTAAGGAAAACGAGATCCTCAAGAGGAAGTTCGATACGCTGCTGCAGAAGGAGAGGAACGCCAGAGAGGAAGTCAGGGATCTGCGGGGGCAACTGCTCAAGTAAGACTTTTTTTGGTTTGGAACGCGGAAAACTGTGCCCTATGGAATCTATTTTTAACCGTGGAACTTATCTTATCATCTCGTCGCCATCAACGATAGTTATCCGGTAAATCTTTTCAAATAAGCGTGTTGCGGTCGATCACACAGTTCATCAGTGTTGTAAACATAGCAGATATGGACGGAAGCGATGTGTTGAGTTTTGATCTGATGGGAGGTAGGTCCAAACTACAATACACTTCGAACACCATTGTTATATTGTTTAAAATTTTTGCCCAATATCCGTTTCACCTCTTCTCTTTTTTATTTCACCAATTTTTTTTTCGAAGTGAGATCTTAAATTACTTCAAGATTCCCAAAATATATCGGTAGTGATAAAATTAGATTTTTAGAACACCACTTTCTACCGTTTATGAAAATCTTATCTACTCAGCAGTAACTTTGCGTTTCATGTTCTGCTAAGTTATGTATCGTACATATAAAGAGTTTTATTCCTTATTTTTCATCATGGTAAGAAGCTTTGCGAAGGCTCTGCAGTTTAGTTTACTGTTTTCAGCAGTAGTCCATTTTACATTACTAACATCCGAACGAAAAAACGACTATTTCTGAAGGCAATTACTTTTCGTCCGCAGACACTTTTCGTCCGTCATTAGAAGACGGCCATAAGGGAACGGCAACTTAGGCCCGTTTGCACCAATACCCCTTGAAACGAGTACTTAACTAAGTGTCGTTTAAAGTTAATGGACGCTTAATTTCAGTCCCAGTTGCACGACTGTGGCTTAACAGAGTGCTAAGTAAGGGGCCCTTAAGTTTTTATATCTATTGATATTTCTGATTTTTATTTTGGTGCAACTTCATCCTAGTGCAATAAAGCTATTCCATTGGTTGGCCGGTTGCCGATGATCGTTGTCATTTCAGTAACCTAACTTAATTGTCCTGTCAGGCAATTTCAAGTAAATTATTATATTATTATCAAAGAGTAACAACTTTTTGTTGTTGAATTAGTATTATTATTGATAATGATAAGGATTGTCAAATAAAGGGTACCTAAGTTTATATAAGTACAACACTTTCTTTGTAAGGTCTTGTGTGAACTTGTTTTATTAATGTTGAAGAGAAACGTGAAGAATATGTCCTTATTGTCCTTTCTAGTACGAATACGATGAATGATTGCCAAGCTAGTGGTGGTAATCTACAAAGGGCACTCAAATTCTCAACAGAAGAAAAGAGTTTGTTGCTAACTATAGTATGATTTTTGAAACAAAATTGAAAAACTGATGGCATAACATTAAAGGCAAAAGAAAAGGCTTGTTATTCAATAATGAATTCATTCAATTTTCAAAATCCATAAAAAATGGGAAGTTCTGCAGCCAGTTCAACAAATCATTCTAGGTTAGAATCCCGCCCTCAAATATTTAAGTGGTCATTACAGGAGCACTTAAATTTAAGGTTAGCTTTAGACTTTTAAAGGTCACTTAACAGTTGGTGCAACGTAATTTTAGTTAAGAGTTCATTTTAAGGGACACTTAACACTAAGTGCGTTTGGTGCAAACGGGTCTTGGACATTGACTCTGTTTGCCCAATTTACAGGCTCTACTGTAATAGACAGTTTTTTGTTCTTGGTATATAATGTTCTCCATCTGCTTATGTTTTAATATGGTGTGGAACAAGCCTCATAATTATGGCTTCGAATATCGAGATGTTGAACGCCCAACCATTTTTATCAGTGCACTTGTCCCATAGAACGAAAAGGACCCCTTCTTCCGCCAGAAGCGAGAAGAGCGACAAGAACATCAAGGAGCAGCTTCAGAAGAAGGTCGCCACTCTGGAGGAAGAAGTGGCGAGGCTGAAGGAGGAGCTGGCCTCCCAGGTCGCCATCAACGAAACCCACAGGGTGAAGGCGGCCGAGGATTTCGACCGTTGGAAGAGGCAGAAGCAGAGCCAGCAGACGATCGACAAGCTGAAATCGAAATTGAAAGAGAGAGATGGGGAATACGAGAAAATGCAGCAGACGTGCAATAGTTACAGGTGAATTTACATTTAATTTACTTCTATGAGGCGGGTTGTGACAGTGGTTGGCCATTTTCAGATCCTTGATCGAGAGACTAGAAAGGGAGAAGCACAGTTTGGAGAACAGAGTGAAAGCCTTGAAGGCTAACGTGAACATTTATGGATTCGAGAACTCTCAGCAGAACGAGACCTTGGCATTGGAGAACGCCAAGCTGTTGGCGGAAATCGAAGAGTTGAAGGCCAAGCTAGAGATGCAACAGAGGCACGCTGGCGGTTTGGGGGCCGCTATGATGCAAGAGAAGCTCGAAGCTCAAGAGAGAAGGCTGGCAATCATGGAATTATCCGGGAAGGTTAGTGAAATTTTTTATTTTAGTTCACGATTTTTTGTTTGAAATTTTAGATTTACTTTGGTTTATTCATATTTTCTTTCAAATTTTTATGGATTATATGAGTTTTTGTTTCAGATTATACTGATTATTGTTATTTCAAAGTATTTCTTATCCTATTTTGTTTTCTATTTCTATTCAGCTTCATCAACTTCTCTTCTTCATAATTCGTATTATGTGTGCCTTCAAGAATCAAAACAGGAAATATTTCGATTTTTTATTCTTTCATCAAATTCATAAAAAATTATTTGGTTCTTTAGATTAAAGCTTAAAATTTATCTTCTGGACTAGTTATTGAACACTTTCAAGGTTCATCCATATACCTCCTATTGGTGATAACAGGATGCCTTTCTTTTCCATGACGATAGGTAGGTTTGTTTTGGAGTTTATATGGAAGACATAGTTTTGAAGTAGAATGGATAAGGTAATCTTCATTTGGAGCATGGCGAAGCGCATACCTGCAACAGAAAAAAAGAATTTTTCGAGTCGTTCATCTCTCAATAATAGTAACCGCAGACATAAATGTGATACATATTCTGAAAGAGCAACTCTTCTTGTGATAAATCTGAGAATTTCATCCATCTAGGTGCAACCGTTCGGTCTTGACGAATTTTTAACTGAACCTAGCTTTTCCATGATTTTTCGAAGGTTAGCTTTCGAGTCGTTTATCTCTCAATAAAAGTATCCGTAGATGGAAATGTGATACATATTCTGAAGGAGCAACTCTTTTAGTGGTAAATCTGAAAATTTCATCCATCTCGGCGCAACTGTTCGGTCTTGACGAATTTTTAACTGAACCCAGCTTTTTCAGGATTTTTCGATGGTCAGCTTTCGAGTCGTTTATCTCTCAATAAAAGTAACCGTAGACGGAAATGTGACACATATTCTGAAGGAGCAACTCTTTTAGTGATGAATCTGAAAATTTCATCCATCTCGGCGCAACCGTTCGGTCTTGACGAATCTTTAACTGAACCCAGCTTTTTCAGGATTTTGCGAAGGTCAGCTTTCGAGTCGTTTATCTCCCAATAAAAGTAACCTCAGATATAAATGTGATACATATTCTGAAGGAGCAACTCTTTTAGTGATGAATCTGAAAATTTCATCCATCTCGGCGCAACCGTTCGGTCTTGACGAATTTTTAACTGAACCCAGCTTTTTCAGGATTTTTCGATGGTCAGCTTTCAAGTCGTTTATCTCTCAATAAAAGTAACCGTAGACGGAAATGTGACACATATTCTGAAGGAGCAACTCTTTTAGTGATGAATCTGAAAATTTCATCCATCTCGGCGCAACCGTTCGGTCTTGACGAATTTTTAACTGAACCCAGCTTTTTCATGATTTTTCGAAGGTCAGCTTTCGAGACTTTTATCTCTCAATAAAAGTAACCGCAGATATAAATGTGATACATATTCTGAAAGAGCAAATCTTTTTGTGATAAATCTGAGAATTTCATCCATCCAGGTGCAACCGTTCGGTCTTGACGAATTTTTAACTGAACCCAGCTTTTTCAGGATTTTTCGAAGGCGAGCTTTCGAGTTTTTGATCTTTCCATAAAAGTAACCGTAGATGGAAATGTGATACATATTCTTAAAGAGCAACTCTTCCAGTAATAAATCAGGGAATTTCATTCATCTAGGTGCAAGCTTTCGGTCCTGACGATTTTTTAAATGAGGTCAACTTTCGACACGCGTATCTACCAGGAAAATTATCGTAGATCTAAATGCGATACATATTCTAAAAGAGCAACCTCTTCTAGAAGTAAATATCAAAGGTGGAGGGAGGGGGTATCAATGGCCCCCATGCCTAAACCTCTCTCAACTCACCTATGCATATCCTTGGTCCATCCCCGAAAGGAATATACGCGTAATCCCAAATCTTGGGTCGGTTTTCCTGCTCGGCAAATCTGTCGGGATCGAAGCGGTCCGGATTTGGAAAATACTCCGGGTCCCTGTGCAAGGCAAAGCATGGCACCAGGATGTCCACACCTTCTTCTATCAATACGTTACTGTCGGGTATGTAATAGTTCTCGGTGCATTTCCTGATGAAGACCGGGGCTGCTGGATACTTCCGTAAGGTCTCTGCAATAGGAATAAGGTGAATGATTTTGCCGATGGATTACTTCACCGGCTTCATGGCAGCAAGCTTCCCGTTTCCTGAGGCTGTTTGTGGACTGGAGCAATTTGCTTCAATTGAATCGAATTCTGTCCAAACAAGAGGACCTTTATGAGCCACAACGATAAGCTTAACACAGTTGGGATGGATTTATTGCCAAGTTATGGGCTATGGCGCATGCCTGACAGCGAGGATTTAAAGGCATTTTTCGAGTATGCGCAAGTCTATTGCAATACGTGTGGAGGAACACAAATATCTGTAGTACAAATGAATAGTATTTCTTTGCAAATTTTTGTGCTGAGTACTTGTCCACGATTCCTAGAAGATAAATCAAAAAGATAATGGGCATATGATAACATCTAACAATCACAAATGACGCAAATCGATGCCAGGGACGTTTGATTCTGAGGGACTCCATCCCTCCCAGGAGGGTGATTGTTAAACATTGTTTCGCAGATTAGGAAAGACAAAGAGTGAGTGAGAAGAAGTGTTCGTCTTTCTTTTAGCATTTTTGGTGGCCCTCATTGTGCAACAGTTGGCTGACAGATTGAGGCACTTACAACTTCCGAATTATTCATTCAGTGCTACAGGAAATTTCTCACCTTGAAGAACCATATCCAGATAGGTCAATTCCTGAACTGCGTCGTAACTCCATACTCCCCCATGCTTCTCGAAGACCCTCTTTACTTCCGACCTTGCCTTCTCCTGGATCTCGTCGTTCATCGCCATCTCGAAAATGGCGAAACTGGTCGTGGTGGAGGTGGTTTCGAAGCCAGCGAGAAAGAATATGAACGCCTGCGCAGCGGCCTCGTCCATGGTTAACGCGCTTCCTGCCGTCGCACCAGATGGCACGTCCAGGTCGACGTTGTCCATGAGCTGGATGAGGATCTGCAGGAAATCGTCTCGGCGTACTTTGTTCTCCACCCTGTACGTGATCGTTTCTCTGACCACCCTCCTGAAGAAGGATGTGACGTTAGACGAGAAGATTCCTATACGCAGGATTCCCGCCAGCTTCGGGAAGGATCTGATGATTATTATACGTAGGAGGTCGCCGACCGTTTGGGTGAAGGCTCTTTTGCCCATGAGACGAAACTCTGCGTCGGGGTTCAGCATCGTGTTGCATTCTAGGCCGTAGGCGCATGAGCCTATAACGTCCATGGTGTATCTGCCGATGGTTTCTCTGATTTCCAGTGGTTGACCTGAAAAGACTTCTTGTTACTAAGATGTGAAAAAAAAACATTTGTCCATGACTACTAAGGGAAGTGCGCATAATCTATGAGTCTGTATTGTGGCATTGTCTGACTTATGAGCCATAATTTATTATTAGCATTGGTATATCACATTTATATGATAGTATAACACGCTAGTCAAGATATAATTATAAAGGGGTGAACGAAATATTAATGCAAAGTTATATCCGACGAGAATAAAAAGGGATAGTTACCTTTACCAGCGTTTTCCCCAAGAATATCCCTCAGCTTCAAACCACAGTCCAACATGACTCCGAACATGCCCCTCAGTTGCTTCGGCGAATACGCAGGCGCCAATTTGGTCCTCAGTCTCTTCCACTTCGGTCCATACAGCGAGAACAGATGCGCACTGAGTGGATCGTTTTTTTCGTCGTAGTACAATCCTCTATTATGAAAATGGGCTAAGAAGGCTCTTATGAGCACGGGATCGACCAGCAAAATTGCCTTCCTGCTGAAGAAGTAGAGTCCTACGTATTTGTGACCTTGAGCTCGGGCTCGGTCGTATACCTGCTTCAGTTTGCTCGCCAAGTTCTGACGACGGAAGATAACGCTAGCCATGTCTCCGAAAGGAAAAGACGGGTTGTCCTGTGGCACTCCTCTGGATTCCCAGTAGGTGTGAGCCATTCTGAAGTACAAGTAGATGAGGAGGAAGCATGTTGAGAGAAGAACGATGGATGGATTTGAAGCTATATGATTCAACGCTTCGGAAATGTACGAGTGCTGAAAGGGGAAAAAAAACTTCAGTTATACTTCGTAGGCTTCTATCTTGACCAATATTTTATTGGTTTGGATACTAAAGGTGCCCACAGATTACTCTGTCGTGATGTGGGCTCACGTCATAGTGCGCATGATTTAATAATCTAACATAGGAGTTGGCGCGGAAGCGTTCAAATTGATCTGATGTGACGTTGGACGTGTATTTCTACGTAACCCCCATGAAGTACTACATTATGCAGGATATGATTCCCAGTTTTCAACTTCAGACGCAAATTTTCCAAATGCGCTTTGAAATTATTCAAGGAATCCAGCTAATTTCCTAGATATTTTGGATTGAAGTATATTCCAAAAAAGAATTACCAAAAACTGCGCTCAATTTTCCATATTTTTGATAATTATTCAAATGGAAACACGAAACCTCAGTTTCAGCCAGATGCTAAGGACGCAAACGCCACTCGACAAAGTAACTCCTCAAAATTTCTCAATCTGTGGACAGATTATTCTCTATACAACTAAAATCAGAATGACGGAATGCGAGGGCAATATCATCAGCGTATATAAATTTCTCAGAAGAAGTAGTATAGGGATATCACACAGACATAATTTGAAAAGAAGAGGTACTAAAACTGATCCTTGTGGAAGACCGTTATTCAAAGTTTTAAAATTACTACTATTATCATCAACAAAAACACGAAACCTTCCATCTAACAGCATCTTTTCTAGTAAATGAACCATCTTTCCACACTCCAGATGTATATAAAGTTTGAAAATCAAACCATCCTTCCATACTGTGTCATATGCTGCAGATAAATCCACAAATGCTGTTCGTGTTTTTGATTTAACATTTAAATCTGCTTCAATGAAAGTTGTGAGGTGAGAAAGAATCCGATAAAAACAATTTCAATTTTTCCTGAAACCCCCTTGAAAACTTTGGAAAGCGATTCAATCCTTAAGAACTAGCCTCTTTGAAATTTCGAAAGGTACACTGAATAAACTAATGGGTCGATAACTACTAAGATCAGAAGAATCCTTTCCACGTTTTCAAATCCCTCAACTTTCGCCTTTCGTTGTTATTATAAAAAGATTACAACCAAGACAAGCCCCTTTTGCCTAAATGATTGATGAACCAGTAGCTTTTTGAGATTTGGTGGATTTATTACCAAAACTATGAATAACAACTACGAAGAATGAAAATCGGTAAAACAGGCCATAATTTACATGATCACTTCATTAGCTTTCTAGGCGACGTTTCGAACTTTCGGATGATTCCTTCTTCAGGCTACGAAATTGAAAAAAAACTGCACTAGTAATATACTTTGATGATTGACTATTGTTTGCAAAGAGGTTCCTCTTTGATTGTTTGCTTCCACCCTTTATGATGACGAATAGTGTTATTCCACCAGTCTCGATTGAACTTCCGAATGCTCGAATCGTTTTTCCGTGATACTCACGTTTTCCATCGTTTCACTGAACTCCATAAAGAACACGAACTCTCCGATTCAAAGGGATGCCATTCAAACGGCACGAACGGTGCGAACGACGCGCCTATCTGGCCAGGTTCGGTCAAAACGTCGTCTAGTTTCCCGCTACTGGCGTTTCCCCATATCTCGCGAACTTTCAACTTCACCGGAGTTGTGCTCCGGGCGTCCGCTAAAAATGCTCTCGGTCGAGCAAGCGGACAGCTTTCTCGCATCTACCGACGTCGCATAATTGGCTTCTGCATAAGGCATATTATGCGAATGTCAGAATCGTAATGAGGAGAAAATGAGGAACGAGAAACGTATTTTCCCTATTGTTCTTTGACGTTTTATGTTAAATGTTTCATCTCATCGCACATAGTTTCCTTTGAGATTGCGAAGCGTGAATTATGAATCAATTTATCCTTATATCAATGGAAAATATGCTGAGGAAAACTATCTGCATCCATAAAAAATACACTGCCCAAAAAAAAAGTAGATTTCTAATAATACATATAAAGGGTGATCCGAAAGTTAACCGCCATATGTTGACAATGAATTCAGAATCGAAAAATAGGCCTATTCTTCTTGATCAAATATAGCCTTAAAATACTCCATTTCGAACTTGCAGGGTGTCGAAGTTCATAAAAAAACCGATTGAAAAAGTGTTACATTTTGTCCTAAAAGCAATTTTTTGTTCAGTAAGACCATCTGTCCTTTTGTTGGCAAAACAGAACGAAGCATTAGTTGGTTAGTTAACTCTAAAATTGGTGGATCTGAAGATCGCCTCAGAAGAAATGGAGAAATTTAGAGCCATTTTGTAGATATGACCGTTGTATTCGTGTTGAAACTTGAATTAAAAATTATTTGGTGTTTCAATCAAGCTTTAGTACCCTGTTAAACCGTTTTGGTTTTGAGGAATACAGGGTTTTTTATTTCGAATTCATGGTTAACGTATAGCGGTTGACTTTTGGGATACCCTGCATGAAGGGAAATAAAAAATCGATTTGTAGGTATAGATGTCTACATACAATAACCTGAAATAACAACTGTAAGCAAAACTGTTTCACAGCGACAATAAAGTTGAGAAACTAACGAAATGTAGATGAAAAAATCAACCTGCTCGAATCTGCAGGCTTAAGAATGGTTCCTGCTACAACAAAAACCTTGAAATATAGGTTTAATATCGTGTGGAGACTCTTCTAGCTTTTCGTGGTACTCCCGCATTGTATCAAAAAGGTTATCGATCAAAGTGTGAGGAATGTTTTGCTAATTATCCATTGCCAAACAGTTGTAATGTCAGCGGTGGGTCAAATGAGCGGAGTAATTGATGTGACATTGCAGACCAGACATGTTCACACCAACATTCGCCCGTAAAGCTACATTCACAATCAATTCACGGGCCGAAGTGCACTTCGGCACGGAAGCTTAGCAGATGGCGTTCTCCGTTACCTTTCACAATGAAATTCAAGACAAAATTTCTTGCAAGTTGCAAACTATCACTTCGGCAAGGAATTTCGTGCCGGCTATAGATGATGCTGATGCTTATGTTTTGATCAGTTACATTTTTGATTCATTTGAGTATTTCGTTCCAAGATTATTGCGAATGGTAAATTTCGTGCCGAAGTGCACTTCGGCCCGCGAATTGATTGTGAATGCAGCTTACGACTCATACAGACGAAATCTGTATCGGTGAACAGGCGGGCGCCCCATATATTCGTGTTCCAGTTCTTATGTTTGGATATCTTACACGCTGCCGCTCCCTACTCAATCGTACCTGGCGGATCTTCTTGCCGGCAAATCGAAGCTATGTATTCTATTCAGGATTGTTTGAGCAGAAACTATCCCAGCTTATTAATTTGGGATGCTGAGAAGGAGGGATATCGTCGTGCATTAAATTAAACACGTATTAGCCGATCTTGTGCGATGTAACTCTTGCTCTTCCACCCCTCGAGAATATGCAGTACTTCTATTAATACGGTTAAGCGGTTCCACGCTCATGAGGACCATATTTTGTGTGTGTGTATACTTCTAGTCGCTTTCAGTCCGGAAATTCATTATGAATATTCCGTATTTTTATAGGGAACACCAGAAATTCGAGCAGAGTTCGAAAGGATGCAAAGTACGATTTCGAATCTCCAAAAGTCGAATCTCTTCTTTGAGGCGCAAAATATCGAACTGAAGATGGATTTGGAAAAGTCTCAGAAAGATTTTTCCAGGTTCAAGGAGCAAATCCAGCACCTAGAAAAGTGAGTAGACGATATAGAACTCCTGTTATTTCCTAGATGCTTCAAATAGGTATACTTATATATACATATACGTCTTTAGTCGCGTCCACACTATGCCGAACGACATCATTCGACCTGAGTCGAGCGGAAAAGTCGAAAGAGTCTGGACGTGTGTCGAATCGAATCGAATCATCCAAAAGTCGAATCGAATCATGTCGCTTCCAACCCGAATCAGCGCGGTCCCGCTCAAAGAAAGTCGAATCGAATGAAGTCAAAATTCATAGTGTGGACGTGTCGGATGGGATTCAGATCAGTCGACACCTTGATGAAGACGATCTTTGAAGAATTAGTGGTCTAAATCCCAATGAATTAATAAACTACCAAGTACAACATCGCCCTGAAATAATTTTTTATAGTCAAAATCTGTTCGAAATTCAACAAAATCGTTCGATAACTCTCATCCGTGGATATTTGAGAGTGATCTGCAATGTCCAGAACACCTATTTGAAAAAAAAATCTTTATTTGGAGGGTTTGCTAACACCATTGTGAGCCGTTCCTAAGTTGAGCTCGTTGACTTCATCAAGGAGAAGATCCTCCATGTTCCTCCATGATCCCCATATTCACCATTAACTGTGGTTTTTATCCAGATAGAAACCACAGTTAAGAATTCCTTTTGAATGAGTTTGAGTTCGCTTCGCTTAGAAAGGTCCGTGAAATGATTATAAAATCGTACACGATTCAGGTATAATCAATGCTCTGCTGTCGTCACTGCAATTCAGTGTTCCTCGTTTAGCTTCTAGATCACACACAACATTTCATATTGAGGTACCTAATTCCTAACATCACTTCTTCTGTCCACTAACAACAATGTTATAACAATCTAAGGACAATGGCAAATTGGCTACTTCAATTCAGATCGTAACACTTGTCGATATTCATATCGTCGGGTGGTATGCATCTGAATTTATCCTTATTATTTTATTCATTGCCTCCCCGTTTAGGCGTGATCATTCTTCATTAATCTAAGGAATGTTGACATTTTTTCTTTCTTTATCTCCATTTCAGGAAATCCTGGAACCACGCGTTGGTAATTTTTGTTTTGTTTTGTTTCTAAGACTTCCTTATTTTTTGTCTGCTTCATCATCGTTGATGTATTATTTGTAATTTTTTTGCATTATTGTATACACCTGTAATTGGGTCTCGGTCTGTTGGATGTAATTCTGTATAAATAAATAAATAAATAAAACGAAGAAAAACTATTTCTCTCGACATTTCTTGATACTACATGGGTCTCGCCCAAAATCTACGAGGACATGGGCGTCGCTGACAACCTGCAATTGCGATTATTACTGCAATACCTGCTGCCAAAAAAGGATAATCATTCATTTTGTTCTCCAAAATCCAACTCCTACACATTCAGTGCTCGAAAACACCTGAGTCGAACCGTTCTTCATCATTCGAGACGTCTACACTGCAAAACCAGTCTGGACGCCGTGTCGAATCGAACGTAGCGAACCGAATGTGTCGCCCCGTATAGGTCGAATGATGTCGTTCGGCATAGTGTGGACGCGACTTTTCGTTATTACATAATAATCAAAGAGTATCAACTCACTTCCATTCATATCAGGATAATGCGTTAGAAAGCTTAAAAATGATAAAAATTAGAATTCTATAGATAAAGAAGTTGTATCGTTGTTATATTATCCATTTTACATAAACTGTCGTTCAGATTCCTGGTGTTATTTAGTTATATTGATGATGAAATATCTCTCAGTTACATTGAGGTTCTGAAGAAAGAGAGGATCAATCAGGCCACTTGTAACACTCCAGGAAGCTCCCAACCAGCCCAACCCACTCAAGAATCTCGTAGAGTAAGTGAACTTGAACGAACAGTGCTAGTTCTCAAGAGGGTGGTGGAAAAATTACAAACAGAAAATAAACGACTCTCGGCCGGTAAACGACCCTTACTAGATAGAAATGTAAGTTAGGGCTATGTACGGTGAAACAATTTCGATAAGAAACAATTTTAGCCTCCGCAGGCGTCTGGTGAAAAACTACGTAAGGATTACAACTGTTTGAAGGAACAGTATAACGAATGTGTTCGAAAGATATCGGATCTGCAATCTGAACTGAACGCAGTGAATACCAAATTGAGAACCTATGAAGATCGTAAGGACAATACGGAAGACTTCTTGGCTCTGTCGTCTGAATTGAATAGGGTGAGAGGTCAGCTCGATCAGAAATCTCAGCTGTTGGATAAAGTGAAGACCTTGCTGCATACCGCTGCTGCCAAAGAGAAGAATCTCTTGAAAGAGGTAGGATTTTATATTTTGTATAGATTATTTACCAACAACCCTGGCGCTAACAAGATCAACTTTGTCTCCTATCTATAATTTAATATGCATACAGAGTACGTCTGAAGCTAATTAATGGAGACGTAAAATTACGTAAAAATAAATTTCGATTTGAAGCAGTTAGTTGCTGAATAAATTTTTTTCATTTCTTGGGTACTCTCATCGGTCTACACCTACCGTGGAAGAGAATTGGAGTAGTAAAAATAGTAGAGTTTGGTATTTATGTTATATAGTCTGTCCCTAATTTTTTTATGACTATTGTTGAAGGGTATATCAGGTAACACATGAGTACCACATGTTGAATTCTTATCCCTCCTTTGAAAAAAAAATTCAACAAACATCAAATAATTAGAAAATAAGATTCAACTCATTGAAATAATTTAGGCAGTTTGAAACTATGATATCAAAAGGTGTATATCATTTTCCTATTAACCAAAAAAATTTAATAAAAATATGTATTGAATAATACACTCATATTGATGGTCCACTTTTGTTCAGTCAAAGTGACAAAATCCAGTGACCACTCACGTGAATTGCACTAAATCATCGATAAGAGTGTTATCTTTATCGATTTCATGATCGTATCGTATACATTTTTTCTGTGACATCTATCGATGTCATGATTCGATATTTTGAGGAATTTGCCATTGATTGTGGCCAATATCTCTCTTTATTTGCAGATCTCAGATTTGAAAATGCAGTTACATCCAAGAAGTCACAGCCTTCTATCCAAACCTTCCACTAGCCATGGTTGAATTCGTCGCCTAATTGTCGTGATTTTTATTTTTGTAAGCTGTTTTAATATTTTAGGAATTAAAGTGGAAAAAGTAATAATTTTCATTTCTTCATAATTGCTTCCATCCTTGAAATTTGATTCAACAATTACGTATACACAAGCAACAAAAACCACCTCTAAATACGTAGGGGGAAGTTTATGTGAAAATGTTTCTAAAAAGAAACAAATGCACAAAAAATGTGAGATAATAAGTTCTAAATGTCAAATTGACCTAAAATTCACAACCCCATTCGAAACAGATTCGGAAACTGCTAAAACTATCCTGAAATTTATAAATGGGATGATTAAGAGCGGTCTACACCGTTTCAGTGGTCAGTTCAAGAAGCGAAAAGGTATATCTCACGTCAGAGACCACTAATTGATATGGGGTTTCCATGAAGAAAAAGAAATTTGAAAATTTTTTTCATTGAAAAATAAATGTGGATTCATGTTATTAACTTTCCGAGGTGACATGATTTTTTCAATGAATTTCTACATAAAATTTTTTTTCGAAAAGTCTCGTCATTGGCTACAATTCAAAACCTGCTGAAATTGAAAAAAGACGTTCTTAAAGTGCTTCCATCTTTTAGACGAAAGTGGAAAATATTGTTATATTAGCAACTAATACAGTACTACTGATCGTTCGAGTGTTCTGGCAACACCCCACATTCTGGTAGTCTTTCTACTCTTACATCTAATACGGATGGTGAGAAAGTCCCGTGGTATAACTCCTCTTAAGCAGATGGTTCCCCGCATTCAAAACAATAGGGCTCCAACAAAATTCCATCGGAAAAGCGTACTATTGGAATTGGGAATTCTCCTCAATTTGGGTTATCACTGCATATTCAAGTTTAAACTGAATAAATATGAGTTTCATTCATGATTTTTTCAAATTCACCGCGTAAACTATTCAAAATTATCCTTCAAATAAGGGGTTTTAAAATTTAAATCGCTTTGTGCGGAGTTTACGATTTGGCAGCAGCGCATACAAGACAATGAAAAGAACAATGTCCGATCAGCTTGTTTATAAGATAACAGCTTTTGATCTACAGGCGCGTACTTACTGGCGAGCTTCAACTGCAACCGGCCATAAAAATCCCATGAAATTTTACGACCTTCCTCATTCGTCGCAGACTTCATATATAGACAGACATCTGTATCTATCTCATCAAGATAATGCATTTGTTGTCCTTTATTATCAAGGCATAATTCAGTCGATGTTGCCAGCTTGGACAATTCTCACAAAACGCTTTAAACTTTAAATACCCATTTTTATTTTTCATTTTTAAGTGCTTAAAATAATTTTTTTTGGGAAACGGTTGAAATGGTTATTTCAAAATGTGATGTTTCTAAGATATTTAATAAAAAATACATCATTTTCGTCAGAAGGAGTATTCCCTATTGGAAATGAGTCGGGAAAGGAATGAGATTTATATAGGGTGTACAATGTTTGAAAGAACTGATGGTAACCATTGAATAGGTAATTCAGTTTTCAGTTGAGTTCAAAACACCCGTGTATCGGATGGTTTGATGGTAAAACGAATGTTATTTTCGAAATAGCTCTCGTTATTTTTCGATAGAAAAAATTCATTGATCTCAACATGAAAGGGAGCGAAATTTCACTACTCATTGCAAGCGTAAGCTTCACGAATAGCGTTTACAGTTCGAGGTTTGTTTGGCTTTGTTCCCGGCCGCGTTTTCATTAAACTTTGTTTCAATAGCGAGCAAAATGCACAGAACTTATTCAACAGGTACGGCCGGGAATGGAGCAGCGTGGAAAACTGACTACAATTATTCCTAAACGAACAACGACATGCAAAACGAGTGGATACAAATGGAAATGAGGGTCTCCAAAGGTTGAATTACTTAATTGTTGTTTGTTTTAGTATCAGCGTTTTATCTATGTACGGGGGAGAAACAGGAAGATGAGTAAAAATAACATAGATGGTGAAGGAAGAATTGGATTTTGCAAGATCAGAAATTGCATGAAAATTTTAAACAATATTGTTTAATTTGTATCCTAAATATTTACATGGACTTTTGTTCCATATTGTCAAAATATTTACAGAAAATTTACCCTTAATTTGAATGGGAATGCCTATTATTTCCTGAAGACCTTGTGCAAATATTCTGTGGTTTTGACGAACGATTTCGAAGGTTTGACAGGAATATTCTTCAATTCCAAAAAGTAGAGCGAAAATCTTCGAACGCATACCAAAAGAGGTGAAAATTTTCGAAACACACCATGTAGAACTGATGTTAATACCTAACATGACCAGATAACGACTGACGTGTATGGAAACGTTGAGGATTCTAGTTATATTTCGCGTTTTGTAACAAAAAGATGGCTCTCAATAAGACAGTCAACCGTATATGCAGTTTGTGCTCTAAAAGCCCCATTGGATTACTGAATAATGTTGCTAAGAGAAATAGCCATTTTGTGTATACTCCGGATGCTAATCTTCCGATACAAGGTGAGTACTTTGAACCATAGACATTTTCTACTTGATTCAGGGCTTATCAGTGATAGCGCAAGCATAGTAGTCAGTGGCGTATCGATTAGTTGGAGTCGTTTCATGAATTGAATGGTGAAACAGTTTTCTATGCAGAAAATTTTTCAAAATACGAATTAGTTGATAATTTTATATAATTAACACAATACATATATTTAAATATTAGTAGTAAATAAACATTTCTTTCGAAACATGGTCATTTAATAGATGAGCAATCAGATATTGTGCAGTTCTTCCATTTTCCTCTGTTTCCTCAGCTGATGGTTCAGAAAGTACTCGGCCTCTTTGCAAATTTTGTCGGTGTATTCTGAAGCCTCCATTTTTCTATATAGGTTGGGGATCGTCAGATCCACAGTGGGGTTAGTTTTCAAGGGAATAACTTTGTTGTGGTAAGCCAAGGGGGCGTAAACCGTTGGATTTTTGTAATGTGAACTGGAGGTGCTGAGGGAAATTTTGTTGTTGTCTGGAAGTCTGAACAAATAACGTAAAAGTTCCACTGAAGTCATGTCTTCGTGTGGCAACGAAAGGGCGAAGTCGATAGCTGTTTGCGTCTTCCATTTTTTTAGGTACTCGAGATAGTAAATACTTTCATCGAGGGGTTTCTCCAGGTACTTGTCTGAAATTTTTTTGTCGACTTTCTTCAGAAGTTTTTCTCTGAAACAGTTCGGGTTTTCTTCCAGTGGATCCTTGGTGAAGGTTGTCACCAAGTATTGTTTGCAGTCTTGGATGATGGGGTTTGCGTATTGGGGATGGATGTAATATTTTTTATTATCAGTTCGAATTTTTGGGAAAAATGATGATTTATACGTACTTTCATAAATATTGTATTTTTCTTTAGTGGACATGTGAATAGAACCTTGACAGATTGCAAGATATATAAAATGATTGTCAAATTGATTATATCCCTGGAAATTTGTTTTATTTCTACAATGTTTTCTCCGTAACCAGACCAAACTGATTCTTTGACTTGTATAGGTACATATATTTCAGCAGAAGCTTCCTTTATAGTTTATCGCCCCCTCACCGATTTTCAAAATATTTTGCATGGTGATTCTACATGATGTTGTGACGCCACAGTTAAAATTTGGGCACTGGCAAATCAGTAGTTTCGGAGAAAACGGGAAAATAAAAGTCACAATTTCATAATATTTCTCTTGAATACGTACCTGATATTTGACGTCCATCCATCGCGACAAACACCGAAAATATCCGAATGATCTTACGAGTTGAAATTGCATTCGGCCAACGATCATGAACGACAATATGCGTAAATGGCGAGCGTTGCCAAACTTATGAAAATTCTGTAATAGGCCCGAATTATTTTAGGCGACTTCCCAGGCTTCGATCTGCATGCATAAAGGTATGCTTTTGGCATGCTTTATGCAAAGGGCGTTCCATGGACTCGGGAACTTGGGCTTTGCCCTCCTTTCCTCGGAGGCCTTCGGGCTAATTTAGAACGTTTTACTATCTCCTATTTTTAACAATTTTATGTTCCAATTCCAATTCCTTGTAGTATATAGACTATGCTAGAAGGCGGAACCACTGGAAATAATGAATCTACTTACTAGATAGAAACGTATCGATGCGTATAGGAACGGCCAGGGGGATGTTCTCCCTTAGTTCTGAGGGCCGAAGGCCCTAACTACGCGAGAAGGCAGATCCACTGGAAATGATGGATCTACCTACTAGAGAGAGCCGTATCGATGCATATAGGAACGGCCAGTTGGATGTTCTCCATTAGTTCTGAGGTCCTGCGTGGTTAGGTTATGGTTATGTTAGGCTAGATCAGTCAATAACATTAATCATAACTATTATTACCAAACCTCAATCCCTGCTAATATCGATTTTTGTTAAACCTATATTGATTGATACAATCAATATATTGATTGATACAATCAATCAATATAACGGACCGATGTGGCAACATTTGTATTCTGTCCATCTATGACATGCGCAGCTTAAAAACTTTCGTTTTCGTCCGCATCGTTGTTTCATTAGCTCGAGCATACAGAGCAAGCGTCGGAACAAACGAACGAGAACAAACGAATCTACTCCGCTCCGAATTTTATCGCAATGTAAGTGTTTTACGGATGTTACGGTTTGAAAATTGATGTCTTGTTGTGAAAATTTGTGGTGATTGTGTTTTTATTGTGATTGAGAGACTCTGGGTAGAAGTTCGTCGAAATGTTCCCAAGGCTGGATTCAGGCAAGAGCACATGTTCTGGAAGGCGGCCGCAAGTCCGTACTCTCCAGAGCATCCCCTGGCATAAGGTAAATGCAATAATTTCTTCATGCTTGCTCCTGTTTACTTTAGCGTCCACCTTGGCTTTTTGTCTTCAATTTTTTCATCAATTTCATTAAATTCGAATGTTAGCTTTAAGAGAACTCGATGAGTTAACTTTTTCAGTTAGTTTATTCCGAAAAATGTGAGGAATTTTTCAATTTTCGATAAAAATATAAATAATGGTTTTGGGGTTAGGTTAGGTTAGTTTAGTTTGGGACAGTGAAAAATCATATTTGTACAAGAAAATACCATTTTAAGATATTAATTAAACGCATAAACGATTAGACTTAGTTATTTAAGCGCTAAACAGGGAAAATGATTTGACTGATTTATACCGAATTTTCGCCATTTTCATAGGAACTTCAAAAAATCATATCTCACAAACTACAAGTCTCCTAAAGTTGAGACATGTACCAATCGATTTTTCATACAATGCTTTATCTAAGAAAAAATCGACGACAAAATCGGAGGTGGGCACTAATCTAAACTTTTACCGATTTTTAGATATAAGGTAGATTATTTTAACGTCGAACAGACTAGGAAAATGATGTCAACATCGGCAACACTGTGCGCCTACTTACACTTCCAACTCGTGTCGCACCTGTTTCCAGTCCTGGCTTCAGGGTCTTTTATTCTCAAATTCACAATGAATTCATATTGACATCAATATTTTTTTTTATTGTTTCCTCTCATTTCCTTTTAAGATACGATACCGAATTAAAGGAATCATGCTCATAATATTTCTTCATTTCATAATTAAATTTTTTTTTAATTTTTCGCAAAGGTCACATATTAGTAAATTCAATTTCCGCCAAGGTCAAACTAGATTCAAGGACATCGATTTCATAACCTCACAAATTCTTGGTAATTATTGAGAAAAATTTAAATTTTTCTTATATTTGTTCGAAAATTCCAATTTTTTCAAGGTCACGGCCTTGAAATATTGAGGTAATTGACCTTCAAAATTTTTTTCATATTTTTTTGACTGTAATCAGTTAAGAATTGATATTTCACTAACGATTATTTCAACCTTCTTACCCACCCAGCACCCCTATTCACTCCCCGATCCCGTTAAAAAAAACTCCAAAAATACTCATTTGCCATTATTGAAAACTACTAAGAATCATACTAAAACACATATTTTCCACTAAAAAAAAATTTTAATGCAAAAATCCGAGGGGGCGTTAAACGATAAATTTACCAATTCATTTTGAGTTATATTTCACAAACGATGGAATGACTTTCGGAATGTCGTTTTTCATTGATGAGATGAATCTTCTCTGAACACTAAATTCCAAATTCACCAGATGGTGTATAATAATCTCCTCAATTATAAAGGAAAAGCTGCTCATTTTGAAATGAAAATTTAACTCTTCGAGCATTTGTCTACAAAACAGTGAATATCGATTATTGAATTTTGTGCGTTACTTTTCATACTCATTATGTATCACTCGAATGTACCAGCGATAGATCTAATATGGAACAAATACCTACTTGCATGAGCCATATTTAACCCATAATAACCTAGTGTTACACATATGTAACGCAAATTTCACTGGCAAATCTATTTTATTTCTCCGTAACTGTAGCTATTAGCGTTACATATATGAAACACCATTTTTCTCAAACAAAAACTATACAATTTTCAAACAGAAATTGAGTTGTTTTTGTCTTGTACACTCTATAAAGAATATTTATTCAATTAGAATAGTGATCATAACTCAGGTTATTAAGGGTTAATGTGCTAGTGTACTGTCTGTGTTTGGGGTCGACATAGAAGCGTGTAGCTGTTATTTATCTATCACTTTATATCTATACTTTTGATGTTATACTTATTTATAAAATAAGGAACACGAGATACATTTACGCTTCATAGCTGCTCTTTAATACGTTGTGTACTCCCAAGTGGAAAAAAATTGTGTGTATTCAATTATTTGAATTGAAAAAGTTTTGAGCCATTGAGTATGTGTTGGACATTTGAGTTGGGAGAAAATTACTAATTATAAGAATGTCTAGACGTGTGATTGGGTAATTGATTTTCCTCGAAACGTTATTCGATTCTGAATAACCTTTTTTCATAGGTTAACAAGGGAAGTATTAAGGGTGCTCTCATTTACAAATGACTTTCAAATTTGCAACAATGAATTCGAGTTAGCTTGCTCATCTGTGATTTCTACTGCAAATTGCAATAGAAATCAGAGAAATAAGTGAGTCTTAAGGTTAAGCTTGATATTCGTGAGTGCAAACAGTAATTATCAGAATAAACTTTCACTACTTGATAACTTTCTTTTGATAGGTAAAACAGAAAAACTGAACATGTTTCAAGCAATAAACAACGCCTTAGACATAACTTTGAGAACTGATAAAACCGCCATGGTCTTCGGAGAGGATGTGGGTTTTGGAGGAGTCTTCCGCTGCACTGTCGGACTCAGGGATAAGTATGGTAAAGAGAGAGTTTTCAACACGCCATTAAGCGAGCAGGGCATTGCTGGATTTGCCATAGGAGTAGCCAATATGGGGTCCACAGCTATAGCTGAGATGCAATTCGCTGATTACATCTTCCCTGCCTTCGATCAGGTGATAACTCCCTGTGTATTTTAATGATAAACTGATGGTTTGCAATAAAATTTTTTCTAGATAGTTAATGAGGCTGCCAAAATGAGGTATCGTAGTGGGGGACAATTCGATTGTGGGAAATTGACCATAAGGTCACCTGCAATGGCTGTTGGACATGGCGCTCTCTACCATTCACAAAGTCCCGAATCTTATTTCGCACATACACCTGGATTGAAGGTGATTTCGAAAATGTCATTTGGTTTCTTTGAATGAAATTTCCTCCCATTACAAAATTCCGTTTTTTGGGCTTTTCAAATTCATAGCGAATCTTATACAGTGAGGTCCGAAGAAAACTTAACACCTCAATTTTCCGGCTTTAAAATGAAAATGTGGAAAATCGCTCAGACCTGTCAATTTCTGATTTTAGAGAGAATAACTCGGAAAATCGAGTTGTCAGGATTTCTTTGGACCATCCTGTATCTTAAGACTCAAGTCTTAGAAATATCATGACTATATTCTCTCAAGGTTGTCATACCACGAAGTGCCATAAAAGCTAAAGGCCTTCTACTGAGCTGTATCAGAGATCCCAACCCCTGCATATTCTTCGAGCCTAAAATTCTTTACAGAGCGGCTGTAGAGCAGGTTCCAGTGGAAGATTACGAATTACCATTAGGAAAAGCCGATGTGTTAACTGACGGTATGTATGCCCGATTTTGGAAATCCTCACCATCATCTACTTTTAATTTTTTCCAGGAAAAGATGTTACTTTGATAGGTTGGGGTACTCAAGTCCACGTGCTGTTAGAGGTTGCGAAACTGGCAAAGGAGAGATTCGATGTCTCTTGTGAAGTTATTGATCTTGTTTCTATTTTGCCATGGGACACTGAAACTGTTTACAAGGTACGTTGGTACAGAGCGTAGCTGAAGCAATTTGAGAAACTAGATTCACCAACTTGAGATTTTGTTCGTAAAGAACATATTGGAATTTATGGATGAAATCTGATACATTTCAATTGTTTTCAATGTTTTTGATTTAATTATTTCAAATCGATGATTTGTTGCTTGTATGATATTTCAGTCTGCCAGAAAAACTAGAAGAGTCATTGTATCCCACGAAGCTCCTCAGACTTGTGGATTTGGGGCTGAACTTTGCTCATCTATACAGGTAAAAAAAAATTGATATTTTGTGGACTTTTTTAAGGATAAGAAGATTTCTTTCGTTGACAGAAAGAATTCAAACTGGAAAATGAAATATATCAAATGAAATGACTCCAAATACAACAATTTGCCTAAAAAATAAAACACTAAAAATTATGAAGATCAAAATTTTTTCCCCTGACTCATAAGAGTAAAAACTTGACTTTTTTTCAGGAGGAATGTTTCTTGCACCTCGAAGCGCCAGTAACTCGAGTTACAGGTTTTGATACTCCTTTTCCACACATTTTTGAGCCGTTTTACCTACCAAACAAATGGAGATGTTTAGATGCTATAGAGAAAATAATGAACTATTAAAAATATTTGAATCTCTAATCTGGTCTTTTAATGTATCCTCAATTCGTCCCTCAGAATACTGAGAAGGCATATCGCCTTAGACGTCTTATACTGTAGGTGTCAATAACACCTGTTTTCGAGTAGATTTATCTGTAGCAAATAAAACAATCGACAACATTTCGCAAGATGAAATGTGAAAGACTGAATGAACTAACTCTTCTTAAGATGATTCCGATATTGACAGTGAAAAAATTGCAAAGATAATATCTTTACCTACTATTTCCATGGTTTTGAAGAACTGGAAAAAAATGATAATAGAAAAATTCTTGCAATTTGAGAACGAAACTGCACGAATACATACAAAGATTATAAAAATAACATCATGAGAATCTAGGTTGAATGAATCTTTCTTCATGTATGGATGTAGAAAATATTTTTAAGGCATACACATTTGACTAAATATTAATTATCACATGGTAATTGTGATAATCAAGAAATCTAAAGTAAATCGTTAGATCTGGGAGTGTCCAAGTGAACAGTGGTCTCTACTTTTTGTAGAGATACTTCTGATACTTCTGATAAGTCCTATTTAGAAAGAAGATACAATAACTGCATTTGGAGAAAGCCGAAGAGAAAAATTCAATATCAATTTCCTGAAATCCTGAACATTGGGTACACTTAGCATTTTTGAATGAAGGATTTTACATTAATTTGGTTGCCTTTTCTTCATCGTTCCTTCCTCAGTATTTCTTCAGCGCAAACTGAGTTGCAACAGCTTTTTTCTTGTAAAGACGCAGGCTGGACGACGCCTGTAATCGATGGACTCGATGCACATTTTACCTTGTTTGAAATCTGTAACGTATTCGATAGAATTCTGAATGAATCCAGCAGTAGGTTTCCCCATATTTTTGGCAGAATTTGATGCACGAGTCTTCGAAAAATGAAGATGATAATAGGGAAGAAAAAACAAGTCGGACAAATCATTTCAGGGTTTTTATACTTTTTTCGATTTGCAAATCACTGGAATTCTGACGTGAATGTCAATTTGATTCAATTGATGCTCACGTCTTCTTTGAATATACAGAGAGATGAACATGCACACTGGCCCAAATCAGTTGGAATACATTAAATACTTTTGATACTTGCATTTCCATCAGAAAATCGTGTGCATTCTGAAATCTCGAACATTGATCCCTATTTTTCATGTCAATTTATTCGGAACATGAAAAAAAAGAATAATTTTTTTTTGAAACTCTATGTTGTTGTCTTGAATCAATTTTTATATAACTTTTATTATCTTCATATTCTTCGTTTTTCTAGTTTTGATTCTTTTACTAAAACAGAAAAAAGTAATATTTCTCCTTTATCGTTTTATTTTCTTGGATTGTTCGATATCGATACAAGGAATGCTTGAAATCCTTCATCCTTTCAATTTTTCTGTTTAATGGGAGGCAATGTGCGTGAAGCTTTGCCTTCCTTCTGTGACGTACCACTTTTGTTCCGACTCTTCGACTTTAAAGTTTCTTTAGATTTCAGTTTGGGGCTTGATGTAGTGTTTATTCCATTCTGTCGCACCTGGAGGATAAAAAAATGGAAATATGGATTCTGATTAGCATTGTAAAAACTGCAGTATCAGGGATGACTTCAAACAGGCTGCGTCGTCTTGCCTACCCACATAAATTGCTCATTGTGCGTTTCCTGAGGTACCTGTGCCCTGTATTCTGATACATACCGACACCGACATGCGCAAACTAACACGTGTTCAAACATGCACTCGTTTGAGTTATGTGGTAAAATACTATCTCCCTTTTATAGTCTTCGAGATTCTCACCTGTGCTTGATGCTCTGCCGATTCTTTCCTGAATTTTGACATCAAGAACGTGTATGCGTCGCTGCTCTTGTTTAACAGCGGATAAAAAACTTCGTTACCATTAGAGTCATCTGAAAGAATTCGCAGATTCTCAAGAGGAAATTTATACTAGGCTTCAAAGTGAGCTGAAGATTGGATCGGATGAATGCAAACAAGTAAGGCGATAAAAAATAACACAGTAGGCATTTCACAGGTATGCTTGAAAGAAATATTTGTTCGTTGCAAACATTCAGTTTCGTTGAAGAATATAAGATTACAGGTAAGCTTTTTCATTATTAATAAAAAGTAAATAAAGAATAAAGGTACTCACATTCTTTGAACACAATGTAGTAAGTCTCTTTTGGAATGAAAAATTCGGAGCCTGGAGCACTTAGAGCATAATCATTAATGTTCATCAGATCAGTTGAGATTGTACACATAAGGAAACTCACTGCAAAATTAAACTCATTGAAGCATTGTGAAATTTTTTTCTTCAGACTATGTTAATATTTTTATTATGGTATATCGTCGCACTATAACAGGAATTAAGCAAAGTTGGTTGTTTCTGGAACCATTACATATTAATCGAACATTCTCACTGTTCTAAGTGAGATTTAAAAAATATACCTTAATTAAAAATAGCCATACACCTATAAATACTCACTAAACCTAGGCAAACCTGTGACCTCACAAATATAATCCAGGATTGATCCCAAGTAACAGTCAGAATTTATCAACACTTCCTTATTCTCAACAAAAGCTGATGCAACGGACAGTTCGCTGAACATCTCCATTGTAGTGCTGGTGGTGAAACTAGGTTTACTTGCCGACAATGACGTACTCTTACTCTTAGTCACTTTACCTCCACTAAGTCTCTTAATTTCTTCCGACTTTTGCTTTCCAATCTGGATAGTGGAAGGTGGCATCAAATCCAATTCAGGTTGCTGCCTGAATTCATGGTAATCTAAAATGGCATCAGGGTCATAAGAGTGTCCGGATGATAAATGTTTTTATACTTATGTATTTCAAGGTGAAGTACATCTAATGGATCCCAACGTGACCTAATGAAAAAAACGTTGTATTGACAGATGACGAGTTGGTTTTGGCACCTGAAGATAGACAACTGTTGTCAATGATGAGAAATTGATTCAGGATTAACCACATCAACCATTCAGATCTGCAGGGATTGAACTATAGGCTTATTTTTTTCGTGAATTTTTCTTCATGTTTCATACTAAAGTGGATGAAACTGGATGTTCTTGAAAAAATTTCACACAGAATGCCAAAGCTATTTCGTTCATCAAATCAACTTTTTTTTTGAAAAGAAGGAACGTTTGAAGTTTGAATACGACTACTATTTTTGAAAAGAGAAGGGAAAAATTGAAATCTTGTCTATTCTTCAGTTCATTCATCATGTTTTTAAATATCAACTATCAAGTTAAAGTATTTAGTTGATATATAAGTAATAAAGAATGAAACAAGAAGACAGTGATGGAATCATTAGCCATTCATATAAATATTAACATATATATACTTACTGAAACAGGTTTTAAACTATATGATTTTCAGATCAAGTATCATGAAGTATAACTTATAATTGCTGAACACAATCAACTAAGTGGATAGTTCATTAGAT
This sequence comes from Coccinella septempunctata, assembly GCF_907165205.1. Classification (NCBI taxonomy): domain Eukaryota; kingdom Metazoa; phylum Arthropoda; class Insecta; order Coleoptera; family Coccinellidae; genus Coccinella; species Coccinella septempunctata. The sequence continues at coordinate 25,372,137 of NC_058196.1, forward strand.
AGATCATTGTTTTCATTTACTCAACAATCTATATCCAAAGTTATTCAGGCCATGAAAAACTACGGCTTTATTACATTTTCGAAAAATAGTATATAGAATCTGGAATACGTTATTCTGTAGATTCAATAAATTTATTTACTCCATTCAACACCATAACAAAATAAAAATAATCATACATTTATTATTATTGAACTACCATCAGGGTTTGTTATAGCTAGAAATGGAAAAATATACAAATCGTTAAAAAAATATAATGCATTTCTGGTAAATTGTGAGATTTTTTAGTACTGAGAAGAAATGGCAATCACTTCAGGAAACCTGCTTTATAATGCATAACATCTACATCTACTCCTACGGAGTATAAGTGGAAACTATATATATTACATGGTTTACATGATTTTCACTAGGATGAGTATTTTTCTCGTTTTTATTCTTCAGGTGTGTGAAGTTCACCTTCAAGACAAACATTCATTGTTCTCAAATGAGAATAATCAATTCTTTACGTTTTTACTCTTATACTGAAGTTAAGAAAAAAATTTCACTTGATGGAGCTTATAAAGCTTCTACTGAGTCTGGGGCATTTGCACACTTTATGTAATACCATTTAGTAGCTATATGTGAGTTCTCTTGGTCGAAAAAATTCAGTTGTATCGGGCATTCAGTTCATCTTGTATCTCCTGAAGGGTTTTTCCCTTAGTTTCAATCATACATAACCAAACGAATATCACAGCTGCGAAACCAAAAACTGCGGAAATCCATAACAAGTAGTCGATACCTATAGCATCTTCTAAACTGTTGTATAGGAGTGTTATGAGGAAAGAACTGCCCAAATTGTAGGCAATCAACCAGGAAACAACCACACTCTTTATTTTAGGGGGAAATATCTCTCCCATGAAAGTCATCAAGACTGGTCCAACACCAACACTGAACAACACTGAGAAGGCTATCATACAAATCAGGGGAAGCCATGATACGCTGCTCAAATCGTAGTCGTTAAATTTCAGATGGAAGTAGGTTCCTAAAGGTATCTGAGATAATGCTATGCCCGCATGAGATACAGCAAGTAGGTATTTTCTAGGGAATTTATCAGCAAAAATGGTGACTACAAGGGAAGTCACGAACTGTATAACGTTTATTATTATGGGTCCTTCTTCTGGTGGTATAGCACCTCCAGCTTCCTTCAAAATTGTCTCACTGTAAGACATGAATATACTCGATCCAGTAAACTGTGTGAAAGTGAAACCACCTATTCCGATGATGAGAGTTTTCACAGATGCTCTACTCTTGAAGACTTCCATAAAGGAAACCTCGGAATGGTTTCTAAGGGATTCTTCCATCTTATCAAGGGTTTCGTCTAGTTTTTCTTCTCCCCTCAGCTTCTTCAAGACGCTTTTTGCTTTTGATCTGTCCGTTCTGATAAGATAATATGGACTCTCTGGTGCAAAAATGAAAAACATCAGGGTAAAAATTCCAGCTAAGGCTGCTAAAGTTATATGGAAGGAAAAGTAGGTGAAGTAAGGTCCAGCTGCAAAAGAAAAAAGCATTCCACCATTCAGAAAGACCACCATGGAGGTGCTGATCATTCCTCTGTTCTTCGCTTCGGCCATTTCTCCAAAATACATGGGCAGCACGCTGAATATTCCTCCAACTCCAAACCCAGTCATCAGCCTACAGACATAAAGGAGCCATACGGACTCTGCCCAAACCATTACTAAGAAAAATGTGAAAACAATGATTCCATTCAGAACTAAAAGGGTTTTTCTGCCTAATTTAGACGTGAACATCCCAACCACGATGCACCCAATGCAGGAGCCGAGGATGGAGAGAGAGGCGAGCCAGCTGTTCTCACCTCTGGTTATGACTCTTCCCAGAGGGTTATCGTCGAGTTTCTTCAACCGTTCCAGCATTGGGGATGACCAACCCATGACAGTGGCTGACACGAAGGCTCCAAAAGCAGCTGAAAAACAAACGGAATCACATGAGGTCCAAAGATGGGATCGAGAATTCAAATTTGCGTAATTTTTGACTTGGATCGGAAATTTGTATCACGTTTATCTAGGTGAATAGTGCCAAAAATGTTTGCGATGTTAACCAATCGAAAACTCGAAACAAAACAAGAAGAATACCATACGTTTGAAAAAGGTTCAAAAATGTATTATGCGAAATTAAATAGATTAAGTATTAGTTGTACCCTGTGTTAACAAACTTTGTTTGATTTACAGATTTTGTTATCTTTTGCCTGGTAAATAATCTCAAAGTATAACTGAAATAATTGCATTCATTCTAGTAGATAATTTTAGTTTTACTCTCAAAATTTACAGTCATTGTCCTCCAACACTTTATAGTTGGATTTTTGATTCAGGTTCGGGTTTCATAGAGAATAGATGTAATAAGGGTTGTTGTTGATTTCTTGAGACTTCCTGAAAAACAACTCAAGGTTTCTGAAATATAGGTACATGCTAGCATTTCTGATTTAATTCACTTATTGAAACATTTTATATTATATGAATTTCAATTTATTATTATCATTCTGAAATTTATCTTATACTTTCTGAATATTGATTGAAAAAGGTGCAGTTATTTATAGAACATTATTGACACTCGTTTTTTTTCTGAGAAATTTGTCTCATTGTTTAAATTCGAGCAAAATGATAAGAAAATTAGGTTTATAATTGCTGAAAGTCATGAGGTCGTAGTTTGAAAATAATAGATGGAGAAAATCTTTCTTGGAATCAGTTTGATAGGCTTTTTCACATGAGTGTATATTTTTGGTTTTTTTATTTTCGTTGGATTCTTCAAAATTGGAGGATAGTTAAAGAACTGATAAAATAATCATCAGTTACTAAATTGTAATGTTGTGGACTCACCTAAAAAAATTGAAGTATATAAATACTGAGCACCCATTTTGCCGACTAACTACGAAGATGTGCCCTTGTCAAGTTTTTTGGAAATCCAAAAATCATGCTCTATTATCTTATCAAAATCGATCAGAAATAATCACGATTGCGGATCGGATTGCATTCTATTGTTATCATTGGATGTTTCCAACACCTGAGTGGATGATTTGTAAGAAATTTCCGAATTTGATTGATTTGCATTTTTGATTTTATTTTTGGTTTGAGTTTGAGTCGTTTGAGATTGAAGTAGGTACTCTGTTTTCTCAATAATTCTTCGACGTCATTTCATGTTATTCAAAAAAAGGATGATTTATCGAAATGAAATTTTGTTTTATCAGAAAGTACTACTATGTTGTCCCTTATGTAAATCACAATATATAATTTATTTTTCGAAAACTAACGACCCCTCTTCATTCAGAAGGTTTCCCGGACGTAATTTATTCTGTCAATTAATTTTTCATCAGATGGTCTAACCCATCAATATATTTAATGATCTATGGTTTACTGGCTGAGCACTTAAGTGCTCAAGTGTAATTACTAAGCACTATTCTGCACTAAGCCTTTCGGTAAAGTGATCGAATTAATAATTCTAAATTTATTGGTACATCTTTGATTGAAACTAAGGATGTTAGATCCAATATCTTTCAAAAATATTCCTGATTTTTTAAGCATCTTCACCTTCTTATTTCTTCTCATTTTCTCATGAAATTTATTCATCAAGGAAAAATTAATGAAAATTGTGTTATTGAGAATCAGCAGATACAGATAAGAAAACCAATTAACTTTCGACAAAATTTAATAAAATATTTCTTAACCACGCATAACAGTTTAGAGAATTTATAATAAGAATTAAAAATCGAAACCATTTATATAATCATTTGAAACACAACTGTTACAATATGTAACTGTCAGCAAAGTGACCGTTCTAAAGAAAAAATATTCAATGAAAACATTTAAACATTAATCACAGGTGGTGTGAAGAAAGATATTTTTGAATAATTTTATACCTAATTAATTTTTAACAAGTGTTTGTATAATTATAATGAACTGAATAATGATAGAAGTAGTTTTATTCATTTGTAGAACATTGGCTAGATAATAACATTTTGCAGCATTTTTCAGATCTATACAAATTTTCACAATTTGCAACTATTTTTCATCCACGACATTATTTTTTCGTCAATCTACACTTATTGTCAAATTATTAAATGAATTTTAATTGTCAGATATAGAAAGTTCATAGAACCAATTTAAAATTCTATACTAACTAGTCATTCAGTTCCTTTTGGATTTCTTCCAAAGTTTTTCCTTTCGTTTCGATCATGAAGAACTTGATGAAAATCACTGCTAAGAAACTACACAATGAAAACATCCAGAAAAGAAGTCCGAGACCAAGAGCGTCATTCAAGGTGTTGAAGTAGGTCGTTAGGAGAAATGAACCGATCCAGTTGACGCTCAACATACACGAGATTGCTACTCCTTTTATTTTGGGTGGGAATAATTCTCCAAGAAAAGTAACAAGAACAGGTCCTACTCCGATGTTATACACGCAAACGTAGAGAATTAAGCATACTAGTGGTAACCAACTTATGCTTTCAACGTCGTAATCGTGTTTTTTCAAGAAGAAATATGCCCCAAATGGTATTTGCACCAAGGCGACCAGGAAATAGGAAAGTGACAGTAGAAATTTCCTAGGGTATCTATCCGATATTCCGGTTACTAAAATTGTCACTATCAATTGTGCGACAGCAACAATGATAGAACAGACATCTGATGAAATATCACTTCCAGCTTCCACGAAGATTGTCTGGGTGTAAGTAGCAACTATGATGGTCCCTGTTAGCTGCTGGAATGTGAAACCACCAAGCCCCATAATGAATGCTTTTCGTAAACCCTTGCTTCTGAGTATGTCCATGATGGAAGCGTCTGTTGTTTGTTTCATACCTTGTTTCATCTCTTCTAGAAGATCTGGAACTCTGTCTTTACTCCTGATCTTCATCATAACATTCCTAGCAGCATTTTCGTCAGTCTTGAGGAGGTAATAGGGACTTTCAGGGGCCAAAACGTAAAATAAAACTATGAAAATGGCGGGAAGAACAGCTAGGATGATGTGAAACCAGAAATACGGAATGTAGGGACCCAAGGAATAGGGAATCAACATTCCGATGTTCATAAAAACTGTTAAAGCTGCACCGAGAATTCCACGGTTATTCGCGTCTGCAACTTCCCCACAGTACATCGGTAGGATCGTCATAACCCCACCACAAGCAATTCCTATCAGGAATCTGCTGGTCAAGAGTAACCAATAGACTTTACACCATGCCATCACCAAGTAGAAAACCAGGAAGGGTAGCCCAAGAAATGTCAGGAGCGATTTCCTGCCAAACTTTTGGCCTAACATCCCAAAGCTAATGGAACCTATCAACGCACCGACTATGTTAATGGAGGCCAGAAAGCTGTTTTCTGTTTTTGATATCACGTAACCCAAGGGATTATCATCTGTGCCATTCAGTTTCACGAGCATTGGGGAGGGCCATGTTGTAGAAGTGTTGGCGATCAAAAAGATCAACTGGGCTGAAATAGATAAACGTGAATCAACAAACGTGAAATCTGTCATCAATATGACACTTGTTTTAGTGAGTTGAAGTAAATAATCAAAGAATTTTTCTTGCGCGATTAGGACAGGAAAATACCCAAACACTCTAAATTATATTTGGCGACGTTTCGCACATTCCCATTTACTTCATCAGGCCTCTATAAATTAGAGTCTTGAAAACAGCATGGTTCAAATACCGAAGCATCGACAATGAAACTAAGCATAACTATTCTGCGAAACGTCGCCAAATATAATTTAAGAGTTTTTGGGTGTTTTTCTGTTCTTATCTTGCAAGAACAATTTTTTTATTGTAAACTTGGAGGATGAAAAGATCAAGATACAGTTTTGAAATAAATAAATAATCATTAAATTAATTCTTTATCAGAATTAGGTGAGTTAAAAAACGAGAAGAAATTTAAGAATCCTTGAAAATAACCCCCCATATTTTTGAAAGGATGTCAAGGTAATTTGATCCCATGCAACGGTTAATTTTCTTGCACTGAACTTACCTATAAACACTGAAATATACATATATTGAGCACCCATTTTGACAGAGGAGCTAATTGACCAATGTGTTGATGCGAACAGAATCAACGACTAATGTCATGTAATCTTTTTTTTTTCGTTAGTTTCATAATCAAGCAATTGAGATTAGAGAAAAAATTTGAATGTAGCTGTCCACTGCCAATTAGTAAATTTTTGGGGTAATCAATTGTTATAGATAACCTGACTGATCTAATATCCACTTCAGAATGACTTTGATTTCAATTTTATTTCTCACGAACTCCTGATATGATCGTTTTTTGGTTTATTTTGATGATATTGAAGGATAAGGTGAAATTCAACTGGACCTTTATGCGATGATCAAATTGCTTTGTAATCAATGACGAATATGCAGTCATATAGACTACATTTGAATTTACTTTTTCGCTTCTTTTATCGAAGTCGGTTCTGAAATTTAGTTTAGCTACTAGGTTACAATATTGAAGTAATTTAGGAAGATTATTATTAGGAGATGTGGTACAGTGCGGCCTTCCATAATGTCTGCAGAAGTTCAGAATATACACAGTGAGTAAAAAATAATACACAAAATTCATATTTTCAAGATCCACTATTCTATAGAAAATGCTCGAACTGCTGAATTTTTATTTTGAATAAACTTTTTTTCATTTATAATTGAAGACTTGATCATGCATCATTTTGGGGGTAGTGAGTGTTTTTGATGGCAAACCTAAATTTTTTTACTAGAAACAGATAGACTTTTCGTTGCTGAGGATAATTTTTTAGTCCTTGACGATTTCACCAACACTTTGGACTTATTGTATTTGAATTCTCATGTTTTTCAGGTATTTTAAGGGGGATCGCAACAATTTTCAGTCTCTGCTTTTCCCTGATCAGTATCATTTTTTTAAATTCAAATTGAACATTTGATTCATGCGATGAAGATTGTATCAATTACATGATTTTTAATTCAAATAATTCAACCATAAATACACCCTACGACAAAGGTAAATTTTCGATAGCCCTTCAAAAACATCAATCACTACTAAAGTTTGAATTCATTGACCTTAAAATGAATGAAAAAACTGAAAATTCGATTTCAATAAGTTCAAGCATTTCATTGCTGTGAAAAAAGAGGTTGATGAAACACTCAATGACTACCTACCTCAACAACAATAGGTCCAACCTACCTTCAACATTTCCAACTATCTGTTGTACTTTTAATGTTATTGCTGGAACGTTGCAGATATAGAGAAAACCCAAAATACACCATTGTTTATATTGAAAAGGTCAACATCTAGAGAAGAAGAATATCTTCTGTGGGCCTACTGGAGATAACGATGGCTCGATGAACTGCTGATCTGACCTATCTCGCTCAGATTTTGAACAAAAGCTGCTCAGGGTATATATTTCATAAACATCAAAGAATATATAGTTTTTAGAGACCTTTGAGAGTGAATAAATATCTTAAATCTTCTGATGTTTGAATTAACCCGTAAATCCAACAATTCCTAAGGAAAATATAAAGCAAGGTTATTTTAATTTTGGACACATCTTTCGATAATCGAAATACTAACTCTAATTTTATTGGTACAGCTTTGATTGGTACTAAGGATGGTAGATCAAATATCTTTCGAACATATTCCTGATCTTTGCAACATCTTGACCTCTTATTCCTTTTCATGAAATTCATTCATCAATAAAAATTTATGGAAATTATGATATTGAGAACCAGTAGATAATTAGGAAAAAAAAATGAATCAACTTTCGACAAAATTTAATAAAATATTTCTTAACCATGCTTAACAATTGAGAGAGTTTATAATAGGAATTGTGAATCAGAACTATTTTATATGATCATCTGAAGAATAAGATACATATTATTATGTAACTGCCAGCAAAGCGACTGTTATGAAGAAATAAAATCCTTCAATGCACAATAATCAATTTGTAAATATAAATTGTTCATAAAATCATATGGAAATGTTAATTACCATTTGCGTCGTCAGAAGGAGTAGAGGGGGAACAGAAGCCCCTCTAGAAGTTTGAATCTTGAGAAAAAATAAGACATAAAAATCACAGAGTGTGTCTTGGAATAGTTTTGTTTGGTACCAAATCTTAGCCAAAGATCGAAGTTGATAATTACCAGATTGTACATTGAAAAAGGAAATCTGTGAATAATTTTATAATTAATTTTCAGCAGGAATAGTTATTCATTTGTAGAACATCAGTTGGACAATAACATTTTTCAGATCTATTGAAATCTTCACATATTTGCAACAATTTCTCATTCACGACATTATTTTTTCGTCAATCTACACTTATTTCGAAATTATTAAATTAAATCAAAAGTTCATAGAACCAATTTCAAAGTCTATACTACTTAGTCATTCAGTTCTTTTTGGATTTCTTCCAAAGTTTTTCCTTTCGTTTCGATCATGAAGAACTTAATGAAAATCACTGCTAAGAAACTACACAATGAAAACAGCCAGAAAAGAACTCCGATACCAAGAGCGTCATTCATGGTGTTAAAGTAGGAGGTTAGGAAGAATGAACCGATCCAGTTGACGCTCAACATACACGAGATTGCTACTCCTTTTACTCTGGGAGGGAATAATTCTCCAAGAAAAGTTACAAGAACGGGACCTACTCCGATGTTATACACGCAAACGTAAATGATTAAGCATACCAGTGGTAACCAACTTACGCTTTCAACGTCGTAATCGTGTTTCTTCAAGAAGAAATATGCCCCAAATGGTATTTGCACCAAGGCGACCAGAAAATGGGAAAGTGACAGTAGAAATTTCCTAGGGTACCTATCCGATATTGCGGAAACAAAAATTGTCATTATCAATTGGGCGATAGCAACGATGATTGGACAGAGATCTGATGAAATACCACTTCCAGCTTCCTCAAAGATTGTCTGGGTGTAAGTAGCAACTATGATGGTCCCTGTTAGCTGCTGGAATGTGAATCCACCAAGCCCCATAATGAATGCTTTTCGCAAACCCCTACTCCTGAGTATGTCCATGATGGAAACGTCTGTTGTTTGTTTCATACTCAGTTTCATTTCTTCTATAATTTGTGGGACTTTCTCTTTACTTCGAATCTTCAGCAATACTTTCCGTGCAGCATCTTCGTCTGTCTTGATGAGGTGATAGGGACTTTCAGGGGCAAAAACGTAAAATAAAACCATGTAAATGGCGGGAAGAACAGCTAGGATGATGTGGAACCAGAAATATGGAATGAAGGGACCCAGACAATAGGGAATCAACATACCGACGTTCATAAAAACTGTCAAAGATGCACCAAGAATTCCACGATTGTTCGCGTCTGCAATTTCTCCACAGTACATTGGTAGTATTGTGAAAACACCTCCACAAGCAATTCCTATAATGAATCTGCAGGACAAGAGTAACCAATAGACTTTACACCATGCCATCACCAAGCAAAAAACCAGTAAGGGAAGCCCAAGAAATGTCAGGAGCGATTTCCTTCCAAACTTTTGGCCTAACATTCCAAAAATAATGGAACCAATCAATGACCCGATTATGTTAAGTGAAGCCAGAAGGCTGTTTTCCGTTTTTGATATCACGTAACCCAAGGGGTTATCATCTGTTCCATTCAGTTTCACGAGCATTGGTGAGGACCATGTCGCAGAAGTGCTGGCAATCAGAAAGATCAACTCCGCTGAAAAAGATAAATGTGTATCAACAAACATAGGCGGATCAACTGTATTCCATTATCAAGAAAATCTCCATTAATATGTTTCCACTAGGTGTAGATGTAATGTGACGTCCAAACCACACTGTTATATTATTGGTCAGAAATATCAGTATATGATGTCATTAAAATTGAAGATACTGGATTACTCCAAGCCATCGAAACACTTGGCAGACTTGACTGAAGAAGGAATGTTTAGCTATTCAACTACCTACACTATGCACAAATCAAATATACATTTGAGTGTCTCATGCTTCTTGTTGATGTAAATTTGTATAGGGTTTAAAAAACCGATTTTTAAATTGCCTTGAATTCTAAGAACGTCATTGTTTGGCTCCATTTAAATGAATCAACTAATTTTAAGTTTAAGTAGTGTGAGTCAAAGATTATAGATATAGATATTATCTATAAATCTTTGGTGTGAGTGTCATGTTTTCACCTAGTTCTGAACATTGAATGTTAGGTCAGAAAAATTGCAAAATTTTGCCCTGCTAAGACACTAAGTCGTATCTGCGGAAAAAATCGTTTCGCAGGTTGAACTAGATTTTGGTATTTGAAGGCATGATCCAACAAGTAGGCAATGTCTTTGAGTCGTATTTTTTAGAATAATGAATTCCAAATATACACCGAAAAAAAGAGCAATGGAGAAGATACGCAGATGACATATCATATCCACAAATTACTCAATTCCTGAACTTCGTTCAAGCAGATACAACTTGCTGTTTTAGCAGGGCAGAATTCTTATATTCAAACGATGAAGGAAAAAAAAACTATGAAGCGAATGATAGAACATGATTGAACAATATTTCAACAAAAGGATGAAAACCCACAATTTTTGGAAGCCTTCTTTAAATAATGATTGTTTTTTATTTCAAAATGAAAAATGTCTAAATAATGGAATGTTGAATTTTATTTATTGATCAGACAATGCCTCGACTCTATGAACACGGTTAAATGAGTCAAAATGAATAATAACCAAATTTATTCTTCAACATAATTAGGTTAGTGAAAATAAAGGAAAAAAAATCAGAATTACTGAAAATTTTCGTTGAAACGGTTAATTCTCGTGAACTAAACTTACCTATGAACACTGAAATATACATATATTGAGCACCCATTTTGTTGGAGAAGCGAGTTGACCAATGCTTCGATGTGAACAGAATTAACGAATAAAATCATGTAATCTTTTTTTTGTAAGTATCTGAACTCGTAATCAAGCAATCGAGATTAGAAAGAAAAAATTGGATGCAGCTGTCCACTGGCAATAAGTGAATTTTTAGGGTAATCAATTGTCATAGATAATCTGATTGATCTAATATCTACTTTGGAATGCCTTTGATTTTAATTTCAATTCAAACGAAGTCCTGATATAACCTAGTTTGGCGGTTATTTAGAAGGATAATGAGAAATTCAACTGGACCTTTATTCGATGAACACATTGCTACATATAAACTACATTTGAATTTACTTTTTCGCTACTTTTATCGAAATCGGTTCTGAAATTCAGTTTAGCTACTAGTAAATATCAGGTAGAGAAATTAAGAAAGATTATTATTGATTATTAGGAGATGTGGTACACTGCGGCCTTTCACAGTGAGTGAAAATTGAGGCACAAAATCCATATTTTCAGTATTCACTATTTTGTAGAAAGATGCTAGAATTGGCAAATTTTCATTTGGAATAAACTACTTTTCATGTATAATAGGGAATGCTCCTTCTGACGAAAATGTTGTATTTTTTGTGAAATCATTTTAAGTACTTAAAAATGAAAAATAAAAATGGGTATTTAAAATTTAAAGCGTTTCGTTTCTATTGCACAAGTTGGCAAAATCGACTGAAATATGCGTTGATAATAAAGGACAAAAAATAAACTATCTTGATGAGATATACAAAGATGGCTGTCTATGAAGTCTGCGACGAACGAGGAAGGTCGTAAAATTTTATGGGATTTTTATGGCCGGTTGCTGTTGAGGCTCGCCAGGGACGCGCCTTATGATGGCTGTAAATCAACAGCTGATATTTTATAAACAAACCATTGTTCTGTTTATTTTCTGGTAGGCGCTGTTACCAAATAGTAAACTAGAAAAGAAGCGATTTAAATTTTGAATTTGAAACCTCATATTTGAAGAATGATTTTGAATAGTTCCCGCGGTGCATTCAAAAAATTCATGAATGAAACTCATAATAATTCAGTTTAAACTTGTATATGCTGTGATAACCCAAATTGAGGAGAATTCCCCATTGGGAAGTAGTGAGTGTTTTTATTGGCAAACCTAAATTTTTGTACTAGAAACAGAGAGACCTTTCGTTGCTGAGGATGATTTTTTTAGTCCTTGTTGATTTCATCCACACTTTGAACTTATAATATTGTATTTGAATTCTCACGTTTTTCGTGTATTTTAAGGGAAATCGCAAACATTTTCAGTCTTCTGATTTTGTCACCATTATTTACAGTGCTTCACGAAGTTTATAACATATCCGAAACAATATTGGTTGATTAATTATTATCGTTAGTTATTTTATTAAATCTTTTTTATTCTAGTTGAATCGAGGTTGATATTATTAGCTCTAATTATTCATCATATGGCACTATCACAAATCGACCTAGAAAAGGTCGCTTCTACAAATTAACTTTTTCATGAAATTCCACAAGTTTCAGTACTAAATTTTATTGCATTTATTCCTTAGTTACAATTTTTTCAACACACTTATGGTATAAAAGTCCTTACGCTAAGTCAACATTTCGAGATTCTTTTTCAATTATTAATTTCCTTCTGAATTTCTTCCAGAGTTTTTCCTTTCGTCTCTATCATGAAGAATTTGATGAACAACGTGGCGAGAAATCCACAAACTGAAAATATCCAGAATAGCATTCCTATACCGATTGCATCGTTCAGGGTGTTGAAGAAGGTTGTCAACAAAAATGAAAATATCCATTTGTAGCTTATCATGCAAGAAACCGCTAGTCCCTTTACTTTGGGTGGGAATAATTCTCCCAGGAAAGTCATCAGGATTGGTCCCACTCCGATGTTGTACACGCAAACGTAGATTATTAAGCATACTAGTGGTAGCCAATTATAGCTTTCGACGTCGTAATCGTGTTTTTTCAAGAAGAAGTACGCACCAAACGGTATTTGGATTAAAGAAACTAAGAAATGCGAAAGTGCCAGTAAAAATTTCCTAGGGTACCTATCTGTTATGGCTGATACAAATATTGTCATTATCAATTGTGCGACAGCGACGATAATTGGACAGAGGTCTGAGGAAATCCCACTGTCGGCTTCCTTGAAGATTGTTTGGCTGTAAGTAGCAACTATAACAGTTCCTGTCAGTTCCATGAACGTGAAGCCTCCTAAGGCCATGATAAACGATTTTCTTAGCCCTTTGCTTCTGAGTATGTCCATGAACGATGCGTCTGTTGTTTGCTTCAAACTTTCCTTCATCTCTTCCAACAGTTGTGGGACGCTGTCTCTATCCCGAATCCTAAGCAATACGTCCCTTGCTGCATCTTCGTCAGTCTTGATGAGGTGATAAGGGCTCTCTGGAGCAAAAATGTAAAATACTACTATGTAGATGGCAGGGATCGCTGCCAGAACTATATGGAACCAGAAATACGGAATGAAGGGTCCCACTGAATAGGGAATGAGCATGCCGATATTCACAAACACTGTCATAGCCGCACTAAGAATTCCACGGTTATTGGCGTCTGCAATTTCACCACAGTACATGGGTATGATGGTGACTACCCCGCCTAAACCCATCCCTATAACGAATCTACTGAACATAAGTAACCACATCACTTTGCACCACGCCATCACTAGGTAAAATATGAGGGGTGGTAAACCAAGTACAATCAGCAGGGTTTTTCTTCCAAACTTGGTATCTAGCAGGCCAAACACGAGGGCACCAGTTATTGCTCCAAGGATATTGATGGAAGCCAACAGGCTGTTTTCTGTCTTTGATATTACGTAACCCAAGGGATTGTCGTCTGTTCCATTCAGTTTTACAAGCATTGGGGAAGACCAAGTCACAGCGTAGGAGGCAATCATGATGCTCAACTGAGCTGTGAAAAAAATGAAAGAGATCAATATATATCAATAATAGGTAGGTATGTAGTAACTGGTGGTGGTGGTTATGTAGTTAACCAAAGCTTTCCAAAATTTCTCAAAGTTATTTGACCATCGATAGCAATTTATTTCTAAGAGTTGGTACCTACTTCATAGAATAGAATAGAATAGAATAGATTTATTGATCCTTCCAGACATTAATAAAAATGTATAAGACACGTCAAGACAATTTCTGAAAAAAAATTAACATAGTACAGAACAAAAACAAAAGAAAAAGAAATTTTTGATCTTAACATAACTTATCTTCCAAAAATTCTTCAACACTATAATAGCACTTGTTGATCAAAAGTAATTTAATCTGACTTTTAAATTGCTTGTCAGTCATACTCTTAAATTTTTTATTTAAGTGATTATAGAGCTTGGTGCCAATGAACATTGGTGATGAAGTGAACTTTGTGGTTCTGTGCATTGGAATGCATAGTACATCATCATTTCTGGTATTATATGCATGAAAATCAGTACACCTGTTCAAAAGGTGGATACTTTGTCGGATATAAATCAAAGTATTCAAAATGAAAATAGATGGCAAAGTCAAAATCTTGTACTGTTTGAAAATCGGCTTACAGGATTCTTGAGGTTTCAATTTAAAAATCATTCGAAGGATTTTTTTCTGGGTGATAAACACACGACCGCTGACCGTTGACGACCCCCACAAAACCACATTATAGCAAAGATGACTATAAACCATACCATAGTAGATTCGAAGCAGGGCATCTGTCTGAAAAGTGTTCTTGAGTCGGGATATTGCATAATAGGACTTATTAAGTTTTTTACAAAGATGGTCTATGTGATGTTCCCATCTCAAATTACAATCAAGAAATAGTCCCAGAAATTTAACACAGTCTGTAGACTGTAATTCCTCTCCTTGATAGTTTAAGGTGAGTGGTACTTCATTATGGCGAATTTGGAATCTGATAATTTCAGTCTTAGCCATGTTGGGAATGAGTGTATTTTTACGACACCAATTCGTGAATGCTTGAACAATGTACTCGCAGATTTCACGAAGCTCGTCAGCACTGCAAGCCTTAACTGCAACGGAAATATCATCCGCGAATAAGATCAATATATAAGCAACAATATATTCTGGTAAATCATTTATGAATAGTAAAAAAAGAAGCGGTCCCAGGACTGAGCCCTGAGGGACGCCAAGATCAGTGACATATTCCTGTGACTCGCAATCATCTATTCGTACAAAAATCCTACGTTTCGACAGGTAGGACCTTATCCAATCAAGGAACACACCCCTAAAACCCATTTGGTACATTTTATCAATTATGAATTGATGCTGGAGACAATCGAAAGCACGGGAAATATCGAAGAATATCCCAGCAACGTGGGTTCCATTGTCCAAGCACTTGTAAATAGACTCCACAAATTCGCAGCAGGCAGTCTGAGTGGACTTCCCGATTCTAAAACCATGCTGCTTGCTTGTCAGTATAGAAAACTTTACCAAGTAGTCATACATTCTATTGAATATAATCCTCTCGAATATCTTGGATAACGGACTTAGAATGGAGATGGGCCGGTAGTTTGCAATATCAGTAATATCATCCTTTTTATGAATGGGTGTAACCCTTGCTAATTTTAAGACAGAAGGAAAGTGTCCTAAGGAGACCGATTCGTTAATTAGATAAGCCATATGCTCAGCTATGTAAGGAGCAATGGATTTAAGTATTTTCGTTGAAATAATGTCAGGGCCGGTGCCACAACTATTTTTTAAGTTGGTAATAGCTGATGTGATCTCATCCGGTAGCACGGGAAAAAGAAAAAAATTATGATGCATTAATCGGTGTGTAGTACACTGAGTGGACAAGGAATATATAGAATACATAGACATAGAGAAATGGACTGAGCAGTACTAGCATGAAATTCGCTATTTCATAGAAAGAGAGAAATTATCGCCAGTCCAATACCTCTCTTTTGTGTAGATCTGCAGGTTGTGACGTGACCAATCAGAATTCTAGAAAAAGACAACTCATTGGCCTGATGTTCAGTTTATCCCTGTCACTTTTTCAGACCGTATTTCATGTACGGATGGAAAGAGAATGCTCAGTCTATTTCTCTGTGTCAATGGACAGACGTATCTAATTTTGGGTCATTAATTATTATTGACATTTTATATTTCTGGCAAATAAGAACTCTTTAATATAAAATACTCGTACTATTTTTCTCTTGAACCAAAAGCTATGTTATGTACAATAGTTGTGGAAACAATAATATATACAGGGTGTTTTGCCAACAGATTCAGAAAATTGGTCTAAGAGTTATTTGGGCTCGAAAATGGCCTGTTGGCCTTTAATTCCAAGGTACAGATCGTTATATCTCTTCCAAATAAATTCCTCAATATTTTCGAGACGTCTATTTGACCACTTATATCCTAGCTAGAGGCGGCCATTTTCAACAATTCTTGTAATTTTAAAAGATTTTTGATGTAATACAATTCTTTGGTCGATTGCTTTACCCGATAATGAACTTTTTCAAAATTTTCACTGAAAATTGGTGCCTCCCAGAGAATAAAAGCAGATAGTATTTTGATTTGGAAATGAATTCAATTTTGGAAAAAGTCACTATCGTACAATTTGTTCTTCAAACATATGAAAAAAAGCCAACACAGGCCACTGTAGTAGCTTTTAGAAAAATTCAACTTTATTCGATTTTAATCTGTTTTTTTATACTATGGATATTTTTAAAAAATATTCACGAATTTCTTCATGGAAAACCTGTTCTCGAAACTGTATGGATGAAAAATCAAAATATAACTCGATGATCAGTTAAGAACACATCCATACATAAAACGAGAGAAAAGTTTCTGAAAATAGAGAAAAGAGGATATTTTCTATACTGATATTTAATTCTTATTTCTAAATAATAACTCTCTCTTGATTCTTGCATATAAACATGCGGCTAGGGTTGCTTATTTTCAGTATATTAATTATTTCTCATTGAAAACTCACCTATGAATACCGAAATGTACATATACAGAACACCCATTTTGTTTAGTGAAGCTTAACTGACCAATGGCGACAAAATGAACTTAACTATTTATATACCATTCCTCAACTCTGTGTATGAATATCTCCGAAATTAATCAACAATCGAGATAAGTAAAAATGTATATATGCGGCTATACAGGAGTACATAATTTCTACGAGCTTGTTGAATTGGTTATCCTTTATCGTAGATAACTGGTTTTATCGGGAAATCAAGCAAGAAAAATTTATAGGTAGGTACAAGAGATTGGTTTATTTATAGAAAATTTTCGAAATAAACGCGAAGAAAATATAAATTTCAGCATTAACTCGTTATTTCTAAATCCTAATTTCGGAGGTTCTTCCCTTTCGTATTGAAAAATAAGGCTGAGAATGCAACGGTTGCAGTATCCGGATGGGAGGTGAATCGGTTCCCTCCTCCAGTTCCTGCAAAAATCTTGGAATTGTATTTGATTGCCAGCTGAGATTCAGAGAACATATATCACTGATACTGAAGAGATCATTCCTTGCTTTGAGATATTTGTATAGACAAAGACATTTCCTTGACATATCCTCGCGTAAATACCTTTGTGAAGCCCTGGTGTTGTCTATATTGAAATATGGTCTGATTCTTTTTTATCCTTGTCTTGATGCCGTGGCAAAATCTAGATTGCAACGGGTTCAAAATTCATGCTGCAGATTCATTTTCGGTTTGAGGAAGTATGACAGGGGGGTGAGTCAGGCGATAAATAGACTTAAGTGGCTCAGGGTCGAGAATATCTTCAAGTTGCAGATGGCTATCGCGGTACATCGCATATTACAGACATCCATTCCACCATATTTGCGAGAGAAACTTGTTTTCAGAGGGGATGTTCATGAGGTCGCGATCAGGCATGGACAGAGGCTTATGTTGCCTAGTTTTCGTTCAGC
The DNA here is from genome assembly GCF_907165205.1 of Coccinella septempunctata. Taxonomy (NCBI): domain Eukaryota; kingdom Metazoa; phylum Arthropoda; class Insecta; order Coleoptera; family Coccinellidae; genus Coccinella; species Coccinella septempunctata. The sequence goes on from NC_058196.1 coordinate 25,389,880, forward strand.
CACGTTTCAGCGCTCTTTTACGTTCAACGCTGTGAAGCTCTACAATGAGCATGCTCATATGTATGAGTTGACCTCCGTGAGTTCGCTGAGGTCGGCATTAAGGGGACGGTTGTTGACCGAACAAAGCTGTTAAAAATGTTTTATTTCATGTACTTTATTAGAAAAATTAATTGTTTTTTTTTTTTTTTTTTGTTTGTATTTGGAAGGGTTAAGTTGAGTAGCTTATGCTAGACTTCGCCCTTGTTCTGTGAAAGGATGTATTTTTTTTAACATTCAAATAAAGGCACTATTATTATTATTATTATTATCTTGTTGCTATAGACATTGCGAGATGTTGCGAGATATTGCTCGCTCCGCATTTGTTTTGCATCAAAATTCGTAATTACGTGCTCTGTCGAACGTTGGAACCGACCAAATGCAACATTTTGCTTCGAAATGTTGCAGGCTCTTCGTTGCACTGCTTGCAACAACTGCTTGCAACGTTGCGAGACGTTGCGCAACAAAAAGGCTAAGCAGCCCTGACGCAGAAATTGCAAGCAAGAGAGTTGATTTGTTGATCATAGTTATTTTACCCAGGTGATGAGTATAAATAATCCAACCTGTAATTTAGTCAATACTTGGTCAGATTTTGCTATTACTTCATGAGGCATAGAGTGCTGCATTCCTTAGTTGATGTAATGTGTAATGCTTACAAGAGCCGAGAAAATATTATATGACCCAAGAAAGCCATATACAGGGTGTCCTGGATAAGGTTGGAAATATTTTAATGTGAGATAGAGAACGCCTAACCCATATATATGTAGTATACGAGGATGTATTAATATCTAGTTAGCCTAGACCATGCATAAAATGATAATGCGTTACCATAGCAACGAATAATAACTCATTAGAAGTGTCAGTGTGGAGTTGGAGGTAAAAAAGGAAAACAGAGTTACGCATTAAATTGAAAGAAAGAATATGTCCACCGAAATTGTGAAAATCGAAGAATTGGAGTATCGAGCCATCATCCAATACCTGTATTCAAAAGGGTTAAGAGGTAAGCAGATTTACGAAGATATGCTTAATACCCTTGGTGATCAATGTTCTTCGTATACGACCGTGAAAAATTGGACTGCAAGCCTCAAAAGAGATAAATTTTCCATTGAAGATGATGACCGATCGGGAAGGCCAATTTCAGTGTCAGTCCCCGAAAATATCGATGCAGTTCATGACATGATTTTATCTGACCGTCGAATTGGGCTAAAACGGATATTTGAAGCACTGAATTGCTGCAAAATGGATGTTTGAACGTTGACCAAAAGCGTGCTAGGGTAGAAGCATCGCGTTCGATCTGTACTCGATTTGAAAACGATGTGGACGTCTTAAACCGAATTGTTATTATGGACGAGACTTGGGTACATTTCTACGATCCAGAAACAAAGCAACAATCGATAGAATGGCGATACTCTGGTTCACCAAGACCTTAGAATTTTCGTGTCCAAAAATCTGCCGGAAAAGTTCTTGCTTCAGTTTTTTTGGGATTGCCATAGAGTAATCATGATTGATTTTTTGGATAAGGGTAGAATAATAACCGGAGGTCACTACTGGACATTACTGACCACTCTACGGGAAAAAAACTAAAGAGAAAAGACGCAGAAAGCTATCCAAAGGTGTTCTGTTTTTGCAGGACAACGCCCTTGCACACAAATCTCATGTTGCGATGCAAAAAATTCGTGATTTAAAGTTCGAATTACTAGAACACCTCCCTTATTTACCAGATTTGGCTCTATCCGACTTTCATCTGCTTCCTCATCTAAAGTAAAAGTAAATTTTCTTCCAACGAGGAGGTAATGAAAGCTGTGGAGGTCTGGTTTGCAGAGCAAAAGAAACATTTTTTTTAAAGGTCTAGAGACGTAGCAGGTTCGCTGTGATAAATGTATCCAATTGAGAGGAGAATATGTTGAGTAATAAAATATTTTGATATTGAAATTTTTTTTGGTTCTATAGTAGGCTGAGAATTTTTCAATATATCCTGGTATAAGAGTGATTTATCCAAAATTTGGAATGAACATAGCTTCCATGAGGTTCCAGAAAACTGCAATCATTCGATTTGCAGGACAGTATCACATAAATTTGGACAGTTCTTTAAAGTTCGCTAAATCACCCTGTACAATGAATTTCACGTTTTCCTCGATATCTGCGTAAACTGAAAGATTCACAGTGTATGTATCTCTTTTCGATAGAAATAAATTACAATTCGTTTTCAAGAGTTTAATTCGATCTGTATTTGCTCCAGAGTCTTTCCCTTGGTTTCAATCATGAATGAATTGATGAAAATTACTGAGATGAAACCAGAAGCGGAGAAAATCCAGAAGAGGACTCCTATTCCAACTGAGTCTTTCAAGGTGTTGAACAGGGTTGTTAACAGGAACGCACCAGTCCAATTATAAGTCACCATAGAGGAAATGGCCAGTGCTTTCACCTTCGGCGGAAACAGCTCTCCTAGGAAAGTTATAAGTACAGGCCCCACTCCGATATTATACACGCAAACGTAAACCATCAAGCATGCCAATGGTAACCATCCAATATTGCTGACGTCACAATCATGCTGTTTCATATAGAAGTAGGCACCGAATGGTATTTGTACCAAGGAAACCAGCAGATGGGATAGCGTTAGTAGATATTTCCTGGGGTATCTGTCTGTTATAGCTGATACGAATATTGTCATTATCAACTGTGCAACAGCAACAAGAATGGGGCCAAGTTCTGGTGGAATACTACTTCCGGCATCCTCGAAGATTGTCTGGCTATAAGTAGCAACTATGACTGTTCCTGTCAGCTGCTGGAAAGTGAAGCCACCAAATCCTATAATGAGAGTTCTTCTGAATGCCTTACTTCTGAATGAATCTGTGTTGGAGTTATTATGTTTCAAATTGTCCTTCATTTCCTTCAAAAGATATGGGACATCATCTTTATTCCTGATCTTCATCATTACATCCCTTGCGGCATCTTCGTCAGTCTTGATGAGGTGATAGGGGCTTTCTGGAGCTACAAAATAGAATAGCAGGATGTAGATGGCACTTATGGCTGCTAGGACTATGTGGAACCAGAAATATGGCATGAAAGGTCCTAGTGCATAAGGGATAAGCATTCCAATATTCACGAATACTGTCATAGATGCACTAAGAATTCCACGATTCTTTGCTTCTGAAATTTCACCGCAGTATATGGGTAAGATGGTGAAAATTCCTCCCAAGCTCAGTCCGATTATGAATCTGCTGACTAGGAGCAACCACATAACTTCTGACCATGCCATAACTAGATAAAATATCAGGGACGGTAAACCAAGAAATAGCAGCAAGCTCTTTCTGCCATACTTCGTGCCTAGGAGTCCAAAGATAATGGAACCAATTATTGCTCCAAGTATATTTATCGAAGCCAGGAAGCTATTTTCTGTTTTAGATATAATGTAACCCAAGGGATTATCATCTGTTCCATTGAGTTTCACCAGAATTGGGGATGACCATGTGACGGAAGTTGATGCAATCATGAAACTCAATTGAGCTGAAAAGGATAGGAATTTTACTAGTACGAAACTCTTTGCGGGGAACATGAAGAAAATTTTTCAATCATTTATTCTATATACAGGATGTCCGTAAACGAATACGAAGGACTTAGGGAGATGATTCCTCGATGAAAATGAGCAGGGGTAGTTCCTATAAATTTTTTTCGTAATCGACCTCCCTTCCAAGATATCAGTCTTTGGAAAGCGATGACCAGTTGACAGTTCTTATTTTTTTTTTTACGGGTTCTAAAAACATAATACTTATACATAATATGAAGCACTAATAGATGTTACTCACACAATTATTTTAGATCTAATAACTTTATTAGTGTAGTGGTTAAAAATAACAACCTCATATGATTTTCCTTCAAGAATTATTTTCGTGGGATAGATTTTCGAAAAATAAAATTCTCTTATGGTTTCCCATTCAATTCTGGAGAAAAAAAAATCTTTCAAAATTTCCATACAATCGATCATCTCGGAATGAATAAAAACTTACTAGCAATTCTGATCACTGTTCATTCCATTTCATCGTTTCATCGTATTCGTTCCACAGAATGACTACATCCCGCTAAAATACATGCATCAACTCTCTGCCTCATAGACATTGCTTGTAAGTTTTTATTTATTCTGAGAAAAGTATCGACTGTATGGAAATTTTGCAATAGACTTTTTTCTGCAGAATTTAATGAGAAACCATAAGAGAATTTTATTTTTCGAAAATCCCACGAAAACAATTTTTGAAGGAAAATCATAAGAGGTTGTTATTTTCAACTGTTATAATAAAGTTATGAAATCTAAAAAAATTGTGTGAGTGACATCTACTCAGTGTTTCATATAATGTGTAGTTCTATGACACAGTGTTTTTTAGAACCCATAAAAAAAATTTAAAAACTGTCAACTAGTCATCGTCTTCCAAAGGCTGTATCTTGGAAGGGAGGTCGATTTCGAAAAAAATTTATAGGAACTACCCCCCTTATTTTCATCGAGGAATCATTTCCCTAAGTCCTTCTCATTTTTTTACAGACACCCTGCATACCATTCCCTACATTTATTGATATTTGAACAAATAAAAATATTCCATCAAAGAACTTTTGGAATCAACATGAAACAATTCTTGAAATTTTAATAGTTTATGCTACAGAAATCCAAATCCATTTATTATTGGCTCTTCAATTTTGAACCCTTGCAATTAGTTTAATGGAAGAAAAAGCTCGGAGGAGAATTGGAACAGAAAAGATATTGCTCAGTAAAATTAATTGTTCTTGCGTTATACTGACCTATAAACACTGAATTGAACATATATAGAGCAGCCATCTTCAAAAACTATCGTGCACTAATGTCAATACTTTCAATAATTGATCATTTCTTCCAAAATATTCATTCATAATCGAGCTCTTATATATAGATTATTAGGAATTGCAATTCGCAAGTGCCTATTGTCCTTTGATGAAAAAGCACTTATCACAGATATTAGAGACTAATTGATCACCTATGTACTTCAAGATACTTCTGATAGGTCTGCAATTTAGAAATTTACACAGAAATTGCACATATTTCCGTATCAGCGCACTCTAGAAGTGTCTGTAAATAATGAGATGGACTTTGGCCAAGATACAGCAGAAGGTGTTGACGGGTATGGCGACTTGAAGCAACTATGTAATATGTAAGGAACTACGAATAAATCATAACTTCTCGGAATATAATATGCAATATAGAAAGAGACACCCTAAGGTTTCCATGTTTGTTATTTTCAACCCCTAATAATGAAGTTGTTGAAAAAGTAAAAGGTATCCAATGCCAAGAATATCTACCAGCTGATCGACGACCAAATCATCTTCAATAAATGATCCTTTCCTTCCCTTTTTGTCACAAAACGTTTTGATTGCATGACAAACTTTTATTAACTGGCCCAGAGCCTTTCTATGGTGAAGGGAAATGCACCTACAAGAAAGAGTTTATAGAGAAGGAAGAAACCTTAAAGAGCATAATATATGATGGGCTTATCAGAAACTGACTGGTGAGATCCTGCGCATCTGGTTACAGAATGCCCCGCCATTGCAAGCCTGCGTAGAAATGCCTTGGACTAGAAAATTATAGAAGGAATGAGGACCTAGCCTCCTTGAAGTCCTGTAGAGAGCTGTAGAGAGCGCAGTTATGGGAACAGATCTGATGGTGGGCACAAATAGACCTTAATTACTCTTCAATTATAAGAACATTCTTTGAAAAATTGCGTTATTTGAAATGAAAATTAACTTATCAATTTTAATATCATTTATTTCCATAATTATCATTCTCATTTCACATGATTCATCAAGTACTACCCTATACAAAAAAGGAAGTTTTAGGTATAAACTTGAAAAACTCCTGAATTGTTTGTATATCATTGACCTTAAAATATATGGAGAGAAGTCAAAATTCAAACACTTTTCGGGATTTTTATACCTATTAATTATAATTAAGATAAAAAATAAGCTAGATATATTCTTAATCGTTCCAAATAATATACAGTTTAATCTTTCATGCGAAATTCTCAAAAACCTTCACAATCCACACATTTTCCGAATCGTAGTACACTTTCACATATTTTAGCACTCATTGCCTAGTTCCAATTTTCTTCAGTTATGAATCAAACCCATGTTGGGCGCCCAGAGAATTCATATCTCTGACGGTATCACTGCTCCTCATAGTACTGCATCAAATGCTTGAGATTCATCTTCAATTACGTATTTATTTCCTCCTGAATTTCTTCCAAAGTTTTTCCTTTCGTTTCTATCATGAAGAATTTGATGAATATTGTAGCGAGGAATCCAGAAACTGAAAATATCCAGAAGAGGATTCCTATACCAATTGCATCATTCAAGGTGTTGAAGAAGGTTGTCAACAAGAATGAACCAGTCCAATTATAGCTTGTCATACAAGCGATGGCTAGTCCCTTTACTTTGGGTGGGAATAATTCTCCAAGGAAAGTCATAAGGATTGGTCCCACCCCAATGTTATACACACAAACGTAGACTATTAAGCATACCAGTGGTAACCAGTTTATGCTGTCGACATCGTAATCGTGTTTTTTCAGGAAGAAGTATGCACCAAATGGTATTTGCACTAATGAAACTAAGAGATGCGAAAGGGTTAATAAGAATTTTCTAGGGTATCTGTCTACTATTGCCGATACAAAGACTGTCATTATCAATTGTGCGACTGCAACAAGGATTGGACAGATATCTGATGAAATACCAGTTCCGGACTCCTCGAAGATTGTCTGGCTATATGTAGCAACTATAACTGTTCCTGTGAGTTGAGAGAATGTGAAGCCACCAAGACCAATAATCAAGGTTTTTCTCAGTCCCCTACTTCTGAGTATTTCCATTATGGAAACGTCTGTTGTTTGTTTTAAACTTAGCCTCATTTCTTCTATAATCTGTGGGACGTCCTCTTTATTTCTAAGCTTTAGCAATACATTCCTTGCAGCATCTTCGTCAGTCTTGATGAGGTGATAAGGACTCTCTGGAGCAAAAAAGTAAAATAAAACTATGTAGATCCCAGAGATCGTTGCCAAAACTATATGGAACCAGAAATATGGTATGAAGGGTCCTACTGCATACGGAACAAGCATACCAATATTAACGAACACTGTCATAGACGCACTAAGAATTCCACGATTCTTCGCATCTGCTACTTCTCCACAGTACATGGGTAAGATGGTGAAAATTCCCCCTAAACTCAGTCCGATCACGAATCTACTGACCATGAGCAACCACATCACCTTGCACCACGCCATCACTGAGTAAAATATAAGGGATGGTAAACCAAGTACAAGCAGTAGGGTCTTTCTTCCAAACGTGTGATCCAGAAGGCCGAAACCAACGGAACCAATCACTGCCCCAAGTATATTGGTGGAAGCCAAGAAGCTGTTTTCTGTCTTTGATATCACGTAACCCAAGGGATTGTCGTCAGTTCCATTCAGTTTTACAAGCATTGGGGAAGACCAAGTCACAGCGAAGGAGGCGACCATGAAGCTCAACTGAGCTGTAAAAGAAATGAATATATATTAAGGCTACACTGGGTGAACTGCGAATAGGAGGTAATAACGAAAAAAAATTTTTGTCTTGCGACTGGAGGCCATCAATCGCAAAGTTTAAGTGATTGGCAGAACTCTTTGTGAAAATCTCTGTACTTAACAAGTCACCAAGGAATCTTTATACAGAGTGACCAAAAAGTAATGCACAAATTTCGTTTCCTGTGTAGCTGGAGTGCGGGAGACTTGCTCAGGTAGGAGACTTGAACCACCTCAAATATTTCAATTCAAATTTCGCGCTACCGGTATCGTAAATAGCTTGCGACATACTCGTGACAAGGCACAACTAGTGGTGGCTCCATTTTGGCCGCCATCAGAACAGTTCGGGAGTGAGAAGGTTGAACGTGATTTTGTTGTTAGGAAGTAAGAAATTGAATAATTTTTGTTTGTTACACTGTCTTAAAAGTTCAATAGGTGCTTGGTGATATTCAGTTTTATTGCTTTCATTGATTAATATTGTTTTACAAACAATGTGCCTTTTCAATAATAGTTGTGAAAATTTCAAGAAATCATCTGTTGAATAAACTAAAAGGGAATGCGGGAGATTTGACCCATGCTATGGTCAGGAGACATAATCAGTGGTCCAAGTTTCCCGCACTGAGCTTAGATAATAGTTTGCTTCAAAAAAAAATTAAATAATATAAAAAAGTATAAAAAAATATACAAAGGTTTAAAGAAAGAAAAAACATCTCGGAAATAAGTGAGAGTGACTCTGAAATAGAAAATATGTGTTTCATATGCTGATGCATCTGATGATGAAAACCTTGACATAGACAATCGTTGGTCATTTGAAATTTTTTTCTTTCAATGTTTTTCCTGATACACAAACTTATAGTCAAGTCTCTCTCGCCCCCTGTTCAACTCTCGAATTGGTCAGGGAGACGTGAACCAATTTTCGGTTCCTAACAAAAGAATTGCTCTACTCAAAATGTTCATCTCACCATCACTTTACTATTATCTAAAGTTACCTATTTAGGCATGATATCTTCACGGAAAAAAATTGCTACCATTTACAAATACAACTCAAGTGGCTTCAGAATGAAAAGGGGTTCAACTCTTCCGGACTCCCCATATTTATTATATTGTAAGAAAAAGCTCGAAGAGCTTGAATTACTACATTTATTAATTTCCAAACTTACTAGAAGATCCAGTTTCTGACATTTAGTTTCTATACAAATTACGAAGACATCGTACATAGGTATAGGAACTAAAAGTCACAAAAGGCCAATTTTGCCACAGAATATCAGGGAAGTTGTATGGAAAACATCCTCAATTATAAAAAAAAGTTGCATGACTCAATAAAAATTTACCCCTTCGAGCATTTTTCTACAAATTGCATATAACGAGAAAATGAATTCTTTGCGTTACTCTGCAGAAAGCTTGGGCTTATTGATTCATTGAATGCTTGAATGAGACTAGAGGAAAATTTCGTGAAATATAAATGATCATGTAGCAGGTACCTACATGGATATTTTTCTATATAAACATAATTATTTTTCAAGGTAATATCAAACCCTCTTTGGCATTCATTTCTTGAAGTTACTTATTTTCAGTATTAATTATTTTTTGCAAATATACTCACCTGTGAATATGGAAATGTACATGTACAGAGCACCCATTTTGTTTCTAGAAGCTTAACTGACCAATTATGAGAAAATGTAACCAACCATTTATTTATACTATTCCTCAACTAAGTCCACGAATATCGCCAAAATCAATCAACAATTGAGATAAGTGAACAATCGCTTGCAACTATCCAGTATTATTTGCCATCAGCTTGTCCAAAAGTTTATCCTTTATCGTAGATAACTCGTTTTATCGGCAGCTATTAAGAAAAATCTGAGCAAGGGGCAGCTCATGTCTTGACAAATAGAATTTCTGTTGCTTATACAACCACACTGAGAATTCAAGAGGAAGTAACACCTAGTAATTTTTCAAGTGGAGGCTTGATTTTTTTTTTAAATTTAAGTCAAAGGACGATTAGATGTCACTGCGCCTTCTTTTGTTAATTCAACTGTTTCTCAATTGAAGAAAATATGCTATTCACTTTGTCAGTGTCCATAAAACATAACCATATAATTGCTTTTCGTCGGTTTTTCATCAAATTTCGGTGAAATTCTTGGCGCAGTGACATTGGCGATTGAATTTTTTTAGAGTTATAGTTTGGTAAAGGGGTCACCTTTCCACTCTAATATCTGAGCGGGCTTCAAAAAACAAATTATTTCTGTCTGTTGTATCTACATATAAAAAATATACGAGCCCTCAACATTGAACCCAAGTTTTGTAGCTTTCAGATTTCCAGACATAGGAACAGGCATAAAAAATCGCACTCAGATTTTTACCTTTCAAAATCTTATCATCGGTTTCAGATAAGTAAGTGTCAATTTCATACGTAGGTAATCTTCGAGATTTTTGTTATTGCTGCGGATTTTTTTTGAAAATCACTCACTCACATAATATTTCACAATAGATAGGTATTTGGATGTTGCTCTTACAATTGACCTTATGATCTTACCCTTTTTTCATTACGGTTGACTAATATACATTTCTGTTTTCTGTAACATTGTCCGATTCTGGATATTGAGGTAATTTCTTCTTCAGGAATTCGATGGTATGGAATACGTCTATGGGTTTTTATGTACCTATTCCTACTGATACTTTTTCAATGTCTTTCTATTATTTTTAGAATTTTTCACGAGACTGTTATTTTTCGCTATCTTTATAAAACCAGAAGAATAAAAATATTTTTCTGATTTCAAAATTCTGTTTCGCAAGCAATTTTCCAACGTAGCTCAAAATTTTATCAAAAAAATTCATGACTTTTTTTCAATTTCCTTAAGTTAAATAGTCATATTGGATTTTCCGATAACGGATTACTCTTTATCCAGATATAAAGATAGGTATTCCTTTTTGAATATTCAAAATATAAATGTTATGTTATAAGTGACATACTTGAAAACTATAATCTGATTTTATTTACAACGATAAAATCATAAATTCTTCGCACTCTGTGCTATTCTCAATGATTATTATTATCGAGTCCCTTACTTTCAATTACGTTTTGTGTATTTTGAGTTGCATATCTGGCATAAGATGGATGAAATGGTACACAGTAGTTTGGCTATTCGATCTACTTCCCAAGGACTCTCCTTTTCCCTTCCATTCGTTGTGTTTCCTTTAAAGTATCTCAAAATTATAACATATAGGTAGTTATAAGACAAATATAGTTTTCGAAAGAATACCTACCAATAGGGTTCAACATTTTTGTCCTTATGAAACTTACCCAAAAAACGCACTCCCTGATTTGACGAAGCCTGAATAACAGAAAACCGTTGATTTCCTTCAGTGGCGGTGCATGTCTTGGAAATTTCAGGGTGCACAAGCTTTAAATTTGGATAAATTCTAAATAAAACCGGATTAAATGAATCTTCTCATCCCCGTGTCCACGAGGGGCAAGTTCAAAGGCGCCCATTTAACTATACAACTATAATGTCACTTGAGATGACTTTTATTAGTCCTATTCTTCATTTGGTCTTTACACTTCGAAACGCCAAGGCTTTTTGACTCATGTGTGCAGAAACCTATCTAGATTCAAACCCCTGTCATTTAGACACAACTCCTAATTCCTGCAGATCCAACTTATATGTTAATAAAGAATATGATGAATACTGCTTGTGTCAAATTTCATAAATGAAAAATGGACTGATCAGTCTGGATACTGCGCCAAACAAGGTCCCTTTTTCGATACGCTATATGCATATAAAATAGGAACATTTCTGCAACGGAAGACCACTCCTTCCAAAGTCCTTGATTTGAAGTTTTTTCAAACGTTGTTTTCGTTCTAACGATTCCTTTCGGTATGTAAATTCAGAGCAATCGATAATTTTATGATATCGTGGCTGATTTGCATTCCGTATACTGTTGCAGGTGGATTGTTACAGGAGCGTTGATTTCCATGACCGGAATTTGATACGGGTTGATTGGTTTTCTTATTTGATACCAATATATGTAGGTGGTTCTCTCGAACAGCACACTAGGAAAATCTTACTCTCCGAAGAATACATATATTCGTTATTTTTTGCGAAAATTGGAATAATTTCATAACATTCATAGGGGTATGAAAGGGCGAAAAGAAAGGAAGCCAGAAATTTATTATTTTTTGTTATTACCTTTTTTTTTTTTTTTCAATGATTCTCATTAAAAAAAGAGGATTTATTGATCCATTTCTTATGCATTATGTTTTCAAGGCAACCTTCAGTAAGGAAGTCGGCGTAAATTGGCCCATCCTCTTCAATTCCATTGGTTTTTCTTTCGTTTTATCGATGACTGACATCCAGGCGCTATGTAAAACAGAAATTTTACTAGATACTTTTTTTTTATTTTAATTGCAGTTCTCAATGGATCGTTCAACTTATTTTTCATGTGAATACTTTCACTTGAGTACCTACTTTTCACAGTAGATAGTTTTAACAGAATATTTGTGAAATAACTAAGGATTAGTGATTTATCTTAAAGTTCTATTCTTGCCTGTCTGTGTGACACAATGTTTGGTCTTAACAACTGGATTTGAACACCTGAATTTTATGTTGAAAAATAATTGAGAAGGATACCACGTGCCATCAAAAAAGAGTATGGTTTCGGTCATATTTGACGTCATCAAAGCAAGGTAACTCCCACTCAGATGGAAAACGGTTAGAATGGACGGACCCTAATTAAATACTAGTAGGAGCTTGTGAGTATTATCAATTACTCGAGCGCCATCTAGTTGGTAACGAGATTTAACTAAATTCTCTCTCCAGGTTGAACCCCAAACGAAGACAAGACTATATCAAACAGTAAGTTGATAACTTTTGCCCATATTCTCCTAATTTAGTACGCATATCTCGGACAACATATGAAGAGAGGTAGGACGCGTTCGTTTTCATGTGAAATCAGAGAGAATGAAGACTATGACTTTCTTATTTAGAATTGTAAAATGGTAGTTAATATGTTGTGAGTGATTTCTTATTCCATTAATTATTGATACTCAATGTGACTTATTATTCGACTTATATGTATATTCATTTTTTATGTGAATAATTTGTTTTCCCATTCGATCAAATTTTTGTGATCTGGTGATATATGGTCCCCAGTCTACAACTAAATGAAAGGAAGCACTGGAATGAGTGATTGAGAAGTTGAAAGTACCCACAGATAGTAATTCTAAATGTCCCAACTCACAAGGGTAAAAGTACCTGAGTAACGTTCATTAGCTTCTATAAATCTAAAATCCATACTTGAACTGAAGGCCAATAGGCAATTTTCTGACAATATAACGTTCTTTTGCACTCCGAAATATCTCGAATACTCCGTAAAATATCGCATCGTTTCATTGAAATTCCTCATTACTTCGCTATTATAACATTTTACGTTTTCATGATTGTCTGTGGGGAATTCGAAAAGTAAGAGGACGTTTTCCTTCTGAATTGACATTTAGATTAACGAAGCCATTGATCATATTCGAATGTGTCAGTATCTGTTCGGATTTTATAGCGCTAAATACGTCTTGAAATGAATTCAAAAATCGAAAAAGTTGGTTGTTTCGAAATGTGAACGCAATAATTACGTTAGCTGTCGAATAGATGAACACAGGATTGGATCTAGTAATAACACGACATTTTCTGTATTAATTTCTATACGATCTCAGTGTCAGACGCCCATGGAAGAACATTATCAATTTCTCGAGAACTTTGTACAGAAGTGTGAATTGAGCTTCATATGAAATAAACAGTGAATGAAGGATATTTTAGGAGGTGCCACATTCTTCTTCAAACTTATCTTGGAAGCTTTTGGTGAAAAACGATCTTCAATTCATTGCTGTATCCCGTTGCCGAGAATGAATCTACAGAAAGACCAAAAAAGGAAAAAAAAGGATAAGAAAAAAAAAAGAAAAAAAGGAAAAAGAAAAAAAGAAAAAAAAAAGAAAAAGAAAAAAAGAAAAATAAATGTGTGAACAGACTTATAATTTCTCAGGGCTGATTGCGGCTGTGTGCTCTCCTGTGACTGTAGAGACCCAACCGTGACCTACAGATCCTATCACATTCCGGGCATGGATAGTCACCAACCAGATCCGGGCTCCCTCAGTGAATTCGCCACATAGAGCTATTTTGGGGAGTCTTGTGTCTTGCATCCTCAGAATGTGGCCGCTCCATCTGAGTCGGGACCTCGTTACTTGAGTCTCAATTGTTGTACAACTCGCGCGTTGCAAGACTTCTGCATTCGAAACTTTGTGGAACCATCTGATGTGCATTATCTGTCTTGGATGACGTTGTTGCGTTTGTTCAAGCTGTTTAATATGTCGCCTGTAGGGTGTCCAGCTTTCGCTTCCGTAAAGAAGCGTTGGGAGGACCACTGCTTTGTAAACAGCTGTCTTGGTCTTTAGATTATACATGCAAGATTCACAAGTTTTCACGAAATAGTAAATGCTTAATATATGAATTTTTTTGAGTTACTCTTCACTCATTCCTTATGTGGATATTCCTCTCGTTTTTTGATTTATGTAATTGAAATTTGAGCTGTAAAATAAATTGAATCCAAGAAACTATCGTAGTGTGATATGTGAATTGATGAACTAAAATTTGAGTGTACACAGAATTTCATGTGTTAACTTCCAAAGTGTGAAAACAAATGGCTTCAATTTCATGTACCAGTCTATTCACATTTCCTATACTTACTTATGAAAAAACCAATTGCGTTGAAGCTTTGTGAAGGGTGTTTGGTGCTTGTAACGTTTATGGAAGGATAGTTCTTCACTATGAAGAATAATTAAAGTCCGCACCTGCATGGAGATTGTCCGTTCAAGTGATGTAACCTGACATTGTACATAAAGCAAACCGAAGATGCAACCCGAATGCCTTAGAAGATGAGATCATTAATTGAAGCATGATTGCCTTTAATAAGATATCAGAATGATTGAAATTGCCATGGGGTACCAGATAAGATCGAAGATTTTTCGCCAAAATTAAAATACTATCGCCTCTGCATTTCTTCAACGGATTTGCATAATTCAGTAATATTACATCATGCTGATGAAGGTTCCAATGGATATGTTTTTGAAAGTGTAGAATTAGGTATCATCAGCTATCGGATAAATGATTTTCTCTTCCACATTGAATTGCCATTCATCCAGATTTCAGTTCTGCATTATTATTGGCTGGTTGAAACCAGTGATACCTTACATCTCATCAGTTTTTATGTTTGAATCGTTTCGAAGATGATATCTTTCACATCTTCTTTGTGATGCATGTAATCCTTTTATCCTAACCAATTAACCTAACCTAACCTAAACAATAAAAGCTTTTTTAGTCCAGATATAAGAAGTACTCATTGCCAGCATGACAGTGACACTATATCACGATTCATAACTAAAGACAATCGGGCCTATTCTGTTTGCGTATTGCTATGAATCTTGTCGTTATAGTCATATTGCTATCTTCCTAATATATAACAATATTGCTATGGTATTACGTATTTTGTTCCTAACTTGTTGTTAAGCTCAGCAACTCCTATTTTGAGGTTGCTAAGTTGGCAATATCAATAACAAGGTTATAGCAAAATTGACAGATCATATTGCCACAGATTCGTCGATCAGAATACAGAATATTTCGGATCTTGCTGTGATAGCAATATTGTTATGAGCAAACAGAATCGCACTGAATGTTATTCCATTGCAGTTTCGAGGTTGCAGCTGCAACTCAGCCATTCTCTGCACCAAGCTAGTCGATCACTCCGTTGTCTAGGAGTGGGGGTAGGACAAACTAAGGACTGAAGTACTTGTAGATGCAGATGTAGATTTGAGGGAGGATTAGTTGCTCTGCGACTCTATGGTTTACTGTGACCCATCAGAATTGTCACAGTCACATATTCTGAAGCTCTTTCTCCACTTAAAGAGTTCCAATGAGCTCCAGTTTCTGGGATGGCTTCAAGTAGGTTACTTGGTACTTCCTGACTTCTACAATTTCTTTGTGCAAAGCATCTTTTGGGTTGGTTGGAGGTTTCCTCCTACTCCCTACAGAATAAGCACTTGTCGTTCTCATTACATGCTTCCTGAGGCGTCAATATTCTGTGAGGAGGAGTAGCATATTCTTGCTGAGGTCTAGATACTTCTGAGATCTCGCAATATTGAATTTACGAAGACAAGAAATTACAGCGTACATTTTGAATTTTCTCATAGTTATTGAAACTAAATAAATATTTCTGAAGAATAAATCAACAACTATTTTGAATCATACAGTGTGGAAGAGTGGAGTAGGCAAAAGTTTTTGAGCCTCTAGTCCTAGTTTATATATTTCACAGCTAACATTGTATAGAAATTTCAATGCATAGGCAAGTTTGGGAAGTGAATTTTCCTTCGTTAATAAGCGACTCCAAAACACACATTGATATTCCGCAGGAATTCGAATATATGAAGTTGTATATTCATGGAGGTCATGAATACCAATCTACTCTGACGAAGAATGTGATTTATTGCCTGGATTCAACACAGCGTTTGCGAAACCCAGAAACGCATTTGCAATAAATGGAATCGCCGGTCTTGCATCTAGACAAGTGAACATCGATATCTGGCTCAGCTTAACATGCAATATAACAATTTTACAGCGGGTATGATTTCATTATAATACCAACAAAATTGCAGCAGAGTACATATCTGGTATGATTATATCGCAGCTATCGCAGCCACTTGCTGCCAGAAGATGTCGCAACAGTGTGGAATGTCCGTTCTGAAAAGTTTAGAGGAATAGAAATTGAATAAACGCTGAATGGATATGCTTGTTGGTTCTTTGGTTCTGATCAAGTCGCCCGTGTCGAGTGGTCGGTTGACTGGTCTCCGCTCGCAATAGGCGTCCTTGTCAAGGATATCAACTATCGCACGAAATCTATAATCATCTTTCTCTGTGGTGTTGTCGGAACATGCAGAAAGTCTGCTTTTTCCAACATACTTCAGATTTATGCAGAGGTTGGTCTAAAAACTCTTATGTGGTTTTGGATGTAATTTGTTGTTTAAAAATTCAAAAGTATCTGTGAAATTTGAAAAATTGGGTGTCACAGATTTGGATAGTTATTCTGAAGTTGTTTTTCATGTAGTGGTAAAGCTCATTATGAAAACTTATAATGGCTTTATCTTTTTATTAGGGCCGAATAGAAAAAAATGGTGTGAGAAAAAAGTGTTTATTTTGACCTCAAGAGCCTACTGTTGAAGTATTTGTACTAGTCAAAAACTCACTCTGTATATACTATACACTCACTCCCGAGTGCAGGATGATAGCACATGTATGAACACTGCTATCAAAAGCGTCGAGAAGGATAATTAGGTTGGATCCCTGTTTATTGTCAGGTGGCGCTAGTGTTTACTTAAACACCATAGCGACTATTGACATCAAATAAAGAGTTGTCCCGATTTTATGGGGGTTACATTTTTGTTGCTCTGATAATGGAGAGGACTTTTCGTTGTCTAAACTAGCTAGCTCGATTTAGATCGTAAAATTTGCTGATTTTTATATGAGTGGAAGTTATGTTTCTGAATTAATTTAGATTATTTTTTAATTTCCATTTTGCATTGGTATTGAGTCGTTTTATTTATTGATTCTTCAAATCAAAACTTTTCAGTTTGAATTAGGAAGAGATATACTTGCAGTAAATGTCCAATCGAAAAAATCACTGTAATATAGTGAACGATTTATAAAGGCATCTTCTTTGATAATCAATTTAGAACAAATGAAATGATAAAAATTAGATAAGCCGGTGCACTGCAGGTATAAGAAATGAATCAATCAGATCCTACCATCGAAAATGCGGCTAATTCTTATGTGACCAATTTTCCATGCACATTATTGCAGGATTTCTTCGAACATGCGATGGAAATGTAAATGCCGTAGTAGTTTTAACGATTAATTAAGGTGAGATAAGGTCACAAGTTATTAATTATGCACTCTATCGGCTTATTATGACAATTTTCGTATTTTCACAACAATTGAATTATGAAAATGGGCGGTTAGGTTTTGTCTTTCATCAAAGCGACTTGATCGTTGCGTGATCAATTTCAGTTTATTAGTGTGTGAACTCATTTTGTGCTCCGTCGCTCTCAACTAAGCACTCACTGAAATTCATTTGTTATCCATAATCATGAGGTTCTTGAATGCGACAGGAGTTCAGAAAATGAGGGAAAATATAATGCGATGAAGAATAAAGAAAAAAATATGAAACAAAACATAATGATTCAACACAGTTTTAGATATTTAACTGGAATTTTTGCTAGGTTCCTTCATAAGTACCTAAATGTAGAAAATGTTCGACCCATATCTGCATTCAAATAACCAGTTATCGAAATTCTATTGATTCTTCTGAGCCTTGCAGATGATATTTCGATTCTACTATATTTAAGGTGACCACGTGTTGAGTTCGATACTTTATAAACTGGAAACTTTGCAATGAATGAATATGATTGATAGGTCTATCCTTCCCAATGCTATACGGACTTATACGAGGTTCCAAAAATTATTCATTGATTTCAGTTGAGCGTGTAAGAGGATGGATATTCCGAGAATCAATTTGTCATGTCTATACACTTGGAAAAAAGTGATAGGGAGGGAAGGACGTATTTGAAATATGTCGTTGCATTGCTAATTTTTGTACCAATTTTGACCTTTTTGAACCCTCGGTTACCTACTATCATTATGTATTTTAGGAAAGACCCAAACTTAAGATTTGGCTTTTATTTCTAATGGGAAAGTATCCAGTTTTCTGTCAGCAAAGAAAATGAATGTGGAAACATGCCTTGAGGTATAAAGATATTAAAAGAAATAGAAGATAATAATAATTCAATAGAATGATATATAAAAACTATAATACATTCATTTCCTTCTCATGAAAAAAAAACTGTCGTATAGAGCATTTCAAATAATATACAAATTTAATGATTATCGTGGGATTGAAAAAAATTACCAGCTGTATTCAGTAATAACCCCACGTATCTACAACTAAATTGGATCTGGATATGCATTCGGAATAGGTTGTGTATCGGATATGGATATTTGAAAGTTTCTGTAGGAGGCTTCTGATTCTAATTGATTTTCATTAAGAACCAGAGACAGTGGGACAGAGAGATAGAATGATTAGACGAGGCCATTGCAGATTTTAGGATATTGTTGGAATAGGGGAATTTCTGTGTGGATTAAATAGAAATTTTCAAAATAGAAAGAAAGGCATTGGAATTGGTACACAGAATAGTGCAGTTCATCGAGGATGCAGTAGTATTGTTTTATAGAAAGATGGACAGGTTTTCTCCTCGCCAATACTTTTCCATATGTCCATACATAATTACAACAATTCGAATGAATCTACAAATATGTTGTCCGGACCAATATGAAAGGAGTGGTGAACAATTTTTGTATAAATGAAAACGCATTGTTTCATCGTTCAATATTACCCGGATTTTGCGGCCCTTATACAAGGAGATTGTCGTTGGCAGAGCGAAATGTCAAGGCTGGTAGGATCAACCTGTAGAATTGCGGACCAGTTGCGGTGAAAGTGAAAATATCTGCCCGCCTGTTAAAGGTCTCCATACACAACTGATTCAGATTTGTGAAGAATATATACTCTAATAAGGGGGATCAATTAATTTAATTGAAGTGCAAAATCATGATTTATCTTGTTTATCACATTCCTATTTAAATTGGACAAATTCGCTGTATTTTCCGTTCTAGATTAATAAAATGGAAAGAGAAATAAAGAAGTGTAATTATTTTATTTGATGAACCATATTCTTCATTTAACGTGCCGATGAAACATATATATGATCGTTAAATATACATAGATTTCAAGGCTGAAATAGCACTGTTAGAGAAAAGCCATGATCAAGTTATCTCGAACTTACTATGGACCTGTCAATTCACTCTCGAGCAAAATTGCTCTGCATGCATTGTTGTAAAAAAATTAAATTAGGTAAATGGAATTGAATGAAATGAAACAAATTGCAAAAAATGGAATTGAAATAGAATGAAGTAGAATAAGATGTAAGAACATAGAATGAAATAACATGACATGAAATAAAATAAAACAATGTTAATGAAATAGAATAAAATGAGATTTCGTTAGAAGCGATATCATCTAACGAATGATATGCATGAGAAATTCAATTGATCAATCAAATTGAATGATCAATCATCCAAGGCAAAATTTCTTGACATAATTGACATTTCTGAAAATAACAGATTCCTTCTATGCGGAAATATGAACACATTATTGTGGTTTCGAACAATCGACTTACTAAAATACTTTTATATAAATATGAATGAAGTCATCGGTAGCATTATTCATATAAATCTTGTTTTTAACCTGTGAGTATTGTGTAAATAGAATATAAATCAAAATTTCAAGTACCAATTATTATCATTCCCTTAAGAACATACAATGGTTTCATTGTATCCGGTTATTTCTGTTAATTATTATTATCTCCGCATGATATAGAGGGTTTTAAACATTACGTGAATTATATCACTATCCCGACAAAACGACTTCACACATAAAAATATTATAATGAAGTTCATGAACTGGTTCTGCAGGGAGACATAAACGAAGGTATAGCAATAAATTCAGAGCAAACAGGTTGCAAATGAAAGGGTTTCTTTCCACCATTCGCGACAGTGTCCCGCGTTTGTGGTCACTATGTTGGAATGAGTTTGAAGAGCAAACACAGCGTACTGTGCCAATTAAGTATGTAAATTTGGACAATGTTCTTTCACCGAATAATATTTACAGAAATACATAGTTTCTAACAGTCAAATCTGACGTTTTATGAGAGATATGCTAAATGATATTCGAGGTTTTTGTTCAATATCATCATTTTGGATGGAATTTTACTAGCAACTCCAGATTAACTTGAGGTGTACTTTTTTTTAATGAAAATTCCTAGCTCATTCAAGAATTTGTGATAGAACTTTGTTTCAATCGAAGCACACATAAACGAATAGTGAAATTTGAGATAAACTTTGAGGATCATAAATATCTTCCAAGATTTAATGAAAATTTCAGGCTATAAAAGGGGACCAGATAATTTTCAAGGTTATCCTGATTTATTCGCCAGCTAAAACAAACTCAGGACTACTTTCATTATGAAAGGAGGCTCGGTTGCCATTTGGGGATTCAACATAAAAAAATATATCTTTAATATGAATGATTATCGGAGACCGACATCAATGAAACTATAACTATATATTCAAAAAATGAAATTTATATTTTGGAGATTACTTTGGCCAACATTCTCCGCCATCATACAACTAATAATTATAAGGCGACTTCAATCAGATACCGAGTAAATGCAATGACAAAACTTGTTTCTTTTCCATTAATTTCAGAGTATTTTTCCATTTCCACTCAATCGGCGAACAAACACATATGCTGACAATACCTCGTCTGGATGACAGAAATTACAATATATTCGAAAAACTTGTTTGTCAACCAGCCAATAATTTTCTTCCTCTCTTTGTTTCTTCACATTTGTTTCGGAAATTTTTGTAGACTGTGCTAATTCGTGATTCTTGTAAACCTCCGCACTCAAGGTTAACGCTTGCTATTTCATATTTTTTTTAATGTACCATGATGAATGATAGAAAACAACAGATCATAAGGGAATCATCAAGGCACACAGACCTTGATATTCAGTTCAACTCTAATAAACCATTCCAACAAGTGTCATTCTTGTTTATCAGGACAGCACATAATTATTTTGTTTCACTTAAAATATGAATTTTTTTCCATGTTCTACTGTTCTACATCTTATACAGATAATTATAGAGGACTGCATCTTCAACAGGGTTATTCACTGACAAAAGGTATTGTCATGGCTAACGTTCTCTTCTATGCAATGTGTAAATCTGAATCCCAATAATTAAGAAAAGTAAAGCTACTTCGTACTTAGTTAAACATCAAACAATTATGGCAATAACAACCCAACTAGCAAGGATATTTTATAATTTCTAACTGTTTGTGCTATTTTATTTTATAATAATAGTATTAATAATAATATTGTTTTATAAACGTTCACGCAACAATTTTATACGACATTTTAGATCACCGAACAAAATTGTTTGATAATATAATAGATGTTATTATCTCGTTATCTTATACTACTTTGTTTCTCAACGAATATCTATAAAACGGTTTTATTAGCGCTATGTGAAACATTTATAAAATTCATTTATTAATGTCTTATTTTCGATATTATTGCTGTCTAAGAATATTGCACTCGGACGTAACCTTTAAAAAATTATTATATAATTATCATGAACACTGTCATAATAAAAACAATATATGTATAATATTTATATATATATTCTTGTAACGATACAAAAGCATTTATAATGATCTTAATATAACGTAAAAGCCTATACAAGGTGAATATACCTATAAAATGGCCATACAAATTCAGGAAATATTCGTATATTAATGAATATGGTCTGACAGTAACAAAACCTACACAGAACACAGAGAAATTATTCGAAACAGCGAAAAACCATCCGAATCAAGAACTCAGGAGACTAGTGGACTACGACCCAGAGGAAGACAAAAAGAGAATGCGAATTTACCGAAGGAGACCAAGAGATCAATTAAAAAGAGTTAAAATAACAACAGAAACTTATTGGAAAACTCAATAAAGTGTTAAGCCAAGAACACCGACTAAGAGATGAACGGTTTATAGGCAAATGCCCGGAAACAACATTCAAGAAGCAGTTAAGGGTTTTTAGTGGGTCTCGAGCTCAGAACAGTGAGAAACCTCACACTTGTTCCCCCTCAGGAGAGGGTGGTTCGTCTGACTTGCAGATTTTCCCCCTGCTATACCAAAAAAAAATTAACTAACTTATTTACATTACCAAAATGCACCTTTACTAAAATATCTACACAATCATAATACTCAATTTATTTCCACATATGTATTGAGTTTTACTCCTTGTTCACTCACCTCTATCGTGTATTGTCTCAGCGAGTGGCGTTTTTACATCCCAAACGACAGGTCCATCCTAGATTCGTTCTTCGTTCGTATCTGAAATTTTAAATTTCGTAGCCGCACCCTCCTCCTTTATCCGGGCTTGGGACCGGCACTGGAAATTAATGCTACTCGCATCAGAATTACCAGAGGCGGAGTTGCGCGGCCCACCCTTTGACGTATTAACCGATTAATTTTCCCGAACCGAATCGTTAACCGAGTTGGAGTTTAAAACTCACAACTTTTTCACATTTTGGAATGTTTATCGATTGATGGTGGAAGACTACACCAAACTTTTATTCTATCTATGATGCAACGATGCATCAAGCCCACCCTATGACATGTTTCTATTGTCTGCCTCGTTTCCCGAATTCGCGTATTAACCGATTAATTTTCCCGAACCGAATCGTTAACCGAGTTGGAGTTCAAAACTCACAACTTTTTCAAATTTCGGAATGTTTATCGATTGATGGTGGAAGACTACACATATCTTTTATTCTATCCTTGATGAACGATGCATCAAGCCCACCCTATGACATGTTTCTATTTTCTGTCGCGTTCTCCGAATTCGCGTATTAACCGATTAATTTTCCCGAACCGAAAAGTTAACCCAGTGGGAGTTCAAAACTCACAACTTTCCCACATTTCGGGATGTTTATCGATCGATGGTGGAAAACTACACCAGACTGTTATTCGGAAGCATTGCATGCAAAAATTCCTTTTAATACATATATACCTAGCCCCGGATGACAGCCCACTGAGCCCACTTTCAATAGGTGTGGAATGACAGGCAATCCACTGAACCTAATATCAGTAGGTGGTGGGTCTAACCGACATCCTCATACTGGTACTCGTGACTCGTAAGAGTAATGATGGGTTTATGAGGAATTCTCTAGAACTGTGGCCGAAAATTTGGAAGTAACGGGATTCACCATCTGTCAGTCTGGCGAATCTCTGTTTCTTCCATTACATTGGCCCGAGTTTCTAGGAATGCTGTATAAAACCTTCATTTTCATGGTTCTTACGCTGCATCCACATTATGCCTTTGTGAGCTGATTGGCAAGATCGCTCGGTACACAAAGGCATAGTATGGATGCAGCTTTAGGATTTACTGCTTGGAAAGAATTGCATGAATGCATCATTCTTAATCGCTCATACAAGAGTTTCCAGGAGTTTACCTTTCTATAAGAACCAAGAAATAAGGAATAAACTTGAAGGTACTTCTTAAAGCACCATTCTCTTCTATGATATCGAATAACCGCCGAGATCGATACATCAAGCCCACCCTTTGACATGTTTCTATTGTCGCGTATTAACAGATTAATTTTCCCGAACCGAATCATTACCCGAGTTGGAGTTCAAAACTCACAACTTCCCCACATTTCGGAATGGTGGAAGCCTACACCATTTAATCGATCGATGATGCAACAATACATCAAGCCCACCCTTTGACATCTTTCTGTTGTCTGACTCGTTTCCCGAATTCGCGTATTAACCGATTAATTTTCCCGAACCGAATCGTTAACCGAGTTGGAGTTCAAAACTCACAACTTCCCCACATTTCGGAATGGTGGAAGACTACACCATTTATTCGATCGATGATCCAACAATACATCAAGCCCACCCTTTGACATCTTTCTATTGTCTGACTCGTTTCCCGAATTCGCGTATTAACCGATTAATTTTCCCGAACCGAATCATTACCCGAGTTGGAGTTCAAAACTCACAACTTCCCCACATTTCGGAATGGTGGAAGACTACACCATTTATTCGATCGGTGATGCAACAATACAACAAGCCCACCCTTTGACATCTTTCTATTGTCTGACTCGTTTCCCGAATTCGCGTATTAACCGATTAATTTTCCCGAACCAAATCTTTAACCGAGTTGGAGTTCAAAACTCACAACTTTTTCACATTTCGGAATGTTTATCGATTGATGGTGGAAGACTACATCAAACTTTTATTCTATCGATGATGCAACGATGCATCAAGTCCACCCTATGACATCTTTCTATTGTCTGACTCCTTTCCCGAATTCGCGTATTAACCGATTAATTTTCCCGAACCGAACCGTTAACCGAGTTGGAGTTCAAAACTCACAACTTCCCCACATTTCAGAATGGTGGAAGACTACACCATTTATTCGATCGGTGATGCAACAATACATCAAGCCCACCCTCTGACGTCTTTCTATTGTCTGACTCGTTTCCCGAATTCGCGTATTAACCGATTAATTTTCCCGTTAACCGAGTTGGAGTTCAAAACTCTCAACTTCCCCAAATTTCGGAATGATTATCGTTCGATGGTGGACTACACCAGTTTTTCGATCGATGATGCAACAATGCATCAAGCCCACCCTTTAACATGTTTTTATTGCTTGTCTCGTTTCCCGAATTCGCGTATTTACCGATTAAATTTCCCGAACCGAATTGCGTCCCGAGTTGGATTTCAAAACTCACAACTTCCCCAAATTTCGGAATGATTATCGTTCGATGGTGGAATACTACACCAGTTTTTCGATCGATGCTGCAATAATGCATCAAGCCCATCCTTCAACATGTTACTATTGTTTGTCTCGTTTCCCGAATTTGCGTATTTACCGATTAATTTTCCCGAACCGAATTGCGTCCCGAGTTGGAGTTCAAAACTCACAACTTCCCCAAATTTCGGAATGATTATCGTTCGATGGTGAAATACTACACCAGTTTTTCGATCGATGATGCAACAATGCATCAAGCCCACCCTTTAACATGTTTCTATTGTAAGTCTCGTTTCCCGAATTCGTGTATTAACCGATTAATTTTCCCGAACCAAATCGTTAACCGAGTTGGAGTTCAAAACTCACAACTTTTTCACATTTCGGAATGTTTATCGATTGATGGTGGAAGACTACATCAAACTTTTATTCTATCGATGATGCAACGATGCATCAAGTCCACCCTATGACATCTTTCTATTGTCTGACTCCTTTCCCGAATTCGCGTATTAACCGATTAATTTTCCCGAACCGAACCGTTAACCGAATTGGAGTTCAAAACTCACAACTTCCCCACATTTCAGAATGGTGGAAGACTACACCATTTATTCGATCGGTGATGCAACAATACATCAAGCCCACCCTCTGACGTCTTTCTATTGTCTGACTCGTTTCCCGAATTCGCGTATTAACCGATTAATTTTCCCGTTAACCGAGTTGGAGTTCAAAACTCTCAACTTCCCCAAATTTCGGAATGATTATCGTTCGATGGTGGACTACACCAGTTTTTCGATCGATGATGCAACAATGCATCAAGCCCACCCTTTAACATGTTTTTATTGCTTGTCTCGTTTCCCGAATTCGCGTATTTACCGATTAAATTTCCCGAACCGAATTGCGTCCCGAGTTGGATTTCAAAACTCACAACTTCCCCAAATTTCGGAATGATTATCGTTCGATGGTGGAATACTACACCAGTTTTTCGATCGATGCTGCAATAATGCATCAAGCCCATCCTTCAACATGTTACTATTGTTTGTCTCGTTTCCCGAATTTGCGTATTTACCGATTAATTTTCCCGAACCGAATTGCGTCCCGAGTTGGAGTTCAAAACTCACAACTTCCCCAAATTTCGGAATGATTATCGTTCGATGGTGAAATACTACACCAGTTTTTCGATCGATGATGCAACAATGCATCAAGCCCACCCTTTAACATGTTTCTATTGTAAGTCTCGTTTCCCGAATTCGTGTATTAACCGATTAATTTTCCCGAACCAAATCGTTAACCGAGTTGGAGTTCAAAACTCACAACTTTTTCACATTTCGGAATGTTTATCGATTGATGGTGGAAGACTACATCAAACTTTTATTCTATCGATGATGCAACGATGCATCAAGTCCACCCTATGACATCTTTCTATTGTCTGACTCCTTTCCCGAATTCGCGTATTAACCGATTAATTTTCCCGAACCGAACCGTTAACCGAATTGGAGTTCAAAACTCACAACTTCCCCACATTTCAGAATGGTGGAAGACTACACCATTTATTCGATCGGTGATGCAACAATACATCAAGCCCACCCTCTGACGTCTTTCTATTGTCTGACTCGTTTCCCGAATTCGCGTATTAACCGATTAATTTTCCCGTTAACCGAGTTGGAGTTCAAAACTCTCAACTTCCCCAAATTTCGGAATGATTATCGTTCGATGGTGGAATACTACACCAGTTTTTCGATCGATGATGCAACAATGCATCAAGCCCACCCTTTAACATGTTTCTATTGTTAGTCTCGTTTCCCGAATTCGTGTATTTACCGATTAATTTTCCCGAACCGAATTGCGTCCCGAGTTGGAGTTCAAAACTCACAACTTACCCAAATTTCGGAATGATTATCGATCGATGGTGGAATACTACACCAGTTTTTCGATCGATGATGCAACAATGCATCAAGCCCACCCTTCAACATGTTTCTATTTTCTGTCTCGATTCCCGAATTCGCGTATTAACCGATTAATTTTCCCGTTAACCGAGTTGGAGTTCAAAACTCTCAACTTCCCCAAATTTCGGAATGATTATCTTTCGATTGTGGAATACTACACCAGTTTTTCGATCGATGATGCAACAGTGCATCAAGCCCACCCTTTAACATGTTTCTATTGTTAGTCTCGTTTCCCGAATTCGCGTATTTACCGATTAATTTTCCCGAACCGAATTGCGTCCCGAGTTGGAGTTCAAAACTCACAACTTCGGAATGGTGGAAGACTACACCATTTATTCGATCGAAAAATAGGACAGCAAATAAGTGATACTCACACCTCCTCCAAGATTCACGTCTAATTTGGAAACACCCTGTATAATCAGATGACGAATCGACGAATGACGTATCTCGGGTAGATTTGTGGGAATTTCGGTATATTCTAGAAAAAATACGATATTGTTTAACAATTTTTTTAAATTGATACCTAATACTATTTTCTACAGAGTGTTCAAATTCAAAAATCCAAAATTTCAACGAAATCTTAACACGAATATAAAAGCGTCCGATCGCTACGAACAATGGACCGCAACTTAAATCACGCAATAGAATGACTAATAAGTTATATAAACGGATGACGAAACGACGAATGACGTATCTCGGGATGATTTGTGGAAATTTCGGTATATTTCAGAAAAAATACGATATCGTTGAACAATTTGTTTAAATTGATACCTAATACTATTTTCTACAGAGTGTTCAAATTCGAAAATCCAAAACTTCCACGAAATCACGAACATAAAATCGTCTGATCGCTACAAACACTGGACCGCAACTTACACCACGCGATAGAATGACTAATAGGTTGAATCATCGGATGATTAAACAACGAATTACGTGTCTCGGGATGATTTGTGGAAATTGCGGAATATTCTAGAAAGAATACGATATTATTGAACCATTTTTTCAGCTTGATTCGTAATGCTATTTTCTACTGATTGTTCAAATTCCAAAATCAAAAATTTTCACGAAATCCTAACCCGAATACAAAAGCGTCCGATAAAATAATATTTCGTCCTATAACTGTTTTCCTCGAAACTGTTTTATAATTGTTGCAAAGGCAATGTTTTATAATTAGTTTGTAAACGTTAACACAATTATCCGGTGAAAGCTTTGGAAGCCATAATAAAACAAATTCAAGAACAAAATGCACAAGAATGCGCCCTTTTTGGGTTTATAGGCGTTGTGTGAACGTTGCCAGAACGTTTATAGCGACATTGATATTTTATAAATATAGTTCTGTAATCGTTGTTAGGCCATTCATAAAATGAACATAAAAGGGAGTGTAAAAGAAGAACCATGAATCAGTCTCCTCCAATAATTTCTATATTCAAATCTTGAGATGAGAAGACCCTCAATATGAAAAATATTAATAATGGTGACTATTCTCCAACCATATTTTCCCTCGAAATTTTCGGCATCAATTTGTGATTGTTTGTCCCAGAAATGTAAACTGAACACTGGATTGGATCAACATAATTTAAATAGGAGCTATTGATTTGTTGTCTAGCTACTGAATCTCCCTCGAAATAGTAAACAATTAATTTTGGTTCCATTATCTAATGGTGGCAGCTTCGCTGAAACCCAATTAATCTATAGATTTACAGTGAAGCTGAACGCAAACGAATGCGTAACTGCTTATATATTCTTTTGTCATAGTATGGAGCAGATTGATCGGTTTTTGATAAATATTCAAATTTATCTGGTTCATCACGAATATTTCATCTTTGGCGACAGGGATAGGACATTGACTATGGAAAGACAATCAGGTGGAAAAGGATTAAGGGAACAAGAGGAAAGAATAGGAAACACATGAAGTGAAAAGGACGAAAAACAGGAGAAGACGAAGTAAAATAGGAATAAAAATCGCTGAAAATGAGGAATTGGTATGGTATTAGTACAATACGGTTTCTCTACTCAACAAGTGGAGCTACGCATCTACGTAGTGAAGTCACGAGTGATGTTAATCTAGGAGGGAGTATTGATCCAGGACTTCCGACCGCCACTTTGAGTTCGACGTAGAAGGAATGCACGGAAATGAAGACAATGGGCTTGCAGCGAACGCTGCTGAATCCGCACTGGAAGAGAGTTCTATAGAATGGAACAAAAAATGTTTCGGAAATACATTCGAAATATGAATTCTGCAGCTTTCCTCCTAAAGTAATAGTTTCGCATCGAATATTAAAAAAGTGTTGCGGAATTCCATTGCATCAAAGTTCCCCATGTTTCAGGATCTAAAAAAATGACCCAGGAAATCTGATACGAGATGTTACAAATCTTCGTCAACTTCCTGACGTTCTTTACCATCCTTGAGCGATAATTTTTGGTAAATTTTAGCTCCATCACTTTTTGTCCACTGATGAAACTGTATCATGATGCATGAATAATATTTTTTTCGTCTACCTAGACAAAAATGTTATTTTACGTACCAATTTCTGAACGAACAATCGACCATTTACGAAGGCCAGTACTTTTCGTCCTCATACACTTTTCGTCCGCATTCACTTTTTGTCCGCAAACTCTTTTCCTCTGGCTGTTCGACACTATGATACCAATACTAGATAGAGAGCGATTGAATCTATTTTGGACATACAGACTTCGATAGAAACTTAAGTGCCCGTGACAATAACTATCATTTGCTGTTGTCAAATTAACTCTTTACGAAATCTGCTAGATTTTACGAGTGAATTAGGTACGTGGTTTGAATGTGAATGAAGTGATACTTCACTTTATGTTGTTTCTCATTTCATTCAAGTTTTTTCTTATTATTTGCTAGACAAAATCACACTTTTTCTCTCGACTTCGCATATCCGTATATTCATTTGTATTAATAAAACAGGCACTTCTTAGATTTATATTTGTGTTGGGATGAAGATGGAATCTCCAACTTTAGAAACTAATAAGACTTTGCGACGACATCCTTATACTCAGACATAATTTCCTACTTGCATCTGACTCTATTACCTCAACTGCTCACCTTTTTATCTAAGGGTTCAACTTAATGGCGTCGATTCAATTTAATACAGCATACTCATTATGCTTGAAACGCGCAGAGCTAGGCGACACAGAACTCGGGGTTGCTGCACCCATTTATGAGGAACATCGAGAATTCTGTAATTAAGCAGTGGAAGCAGAGTTGATGCAGATTTAGTTGTGATATAAAATTGTTATAGTGTCGGTATGAGCGAGTGGATTCGTTGATGAAAATAATCCAGTCACGTGTTTCGTTATTATAGTAACCTCATCAGGTGGCAAAGGATGTTTCTTCAATTCTACAGCAAAAATTCCACGTATTGCCTTGTTGCACAACTCATACTGTTATTTCTTTTCTAAGCACACATAATGATGTGGAAACCCAATACAGGATGAATAAAGACAATGTGAACTTTTATCGAAAGAATTCCTTGTTTCATTTGACTGAAGATCCTCAACACCAACTTCAACTCATGAATGTTATCCCGCATTTCTACCCCAGTCAGAAGAACATCCAGTAAAAATGTGAAAAATTTCATTTCCTCGTTCAACTTATAACACAAGAGAGATAGGTGGATCTTTAAGCTAGCAACAAGTTGCCAGTTATGTAGACAGAGGGAACATTTTACGTCCCTGGCGCCCTACTTAAGTTTCATTACCCCATGGACGTTTTTGTCGATAGAAACGTTGGCGGTTACTAGAGTGTGAAATATGGATTGTCTCTGAAATATAGGTCGACGTGATGAAAATTCCCGCTGAAGGAGAGATCCAGAATTACTTCATTGCGCTTCGGAGATTTCTAGCAACCGTTTCATCCTTCCTAAGTCGGTGTTTCACGGAGAAAAGTTTTATTCGCGTAGTGATTAAATTGTAATACCCTTCTGGGAGATGAAAATGAACGAGGAAGAACTCCACTTTTAGAGTTCTGCTCCGACGAGTTTCATAAAACACTAAACGCCTTTCGCTGACTCAATGTTATCTAGGTTGAACTTCACGCACCTGAAGATGCTGCTATAAGAACGAAACACATGATTTTAAGCTCAATGCTCATATCAGTATCTGAAGTGATTTTCTTCGAGGAATATACGAGGTACGTTTCAGCTAGTTTGAAACTGGTAACTGCTATTCAGTTACCAGTATCTTCAGTAATCTTCCGCAAGGATTATATCTTTGAACGAGATACGTTTCAACTAAAGAATTTGAAACTGGTAACTGAATAACAGTTATGTTTTTTTTTTGGTTATTGGTTGGAGAAATATAAGTAATTCCATTCAAGACTCATGGCCAACCCTGTATATTACTAAGTTTCGTTGACATTGAATTATTTCCACGAAATATATATCCTTTTTGTATACTAGAAAACCGCATTTTCACACAGAATTTAGGGTTTGTTTGTGGACTGGTGGTCCTATTGGGTAGAAACACCGATAACGATGGGGTTAACAAGGAATTCATTATAACGTGACCCTTGCATGTCACGAGCGAATATTCGAATCGATTTGGTGGGTAAACCATTACATGGAAAACACAAGCCGAGCAGCCTGGAACATGATCATTCATCAACTTCAGGGATGATGATAAAGCAACCAGAGATCACTAATTATGGTTTAATCAACGTCTGCCTGCTTATAACCTGATTTTCCACGACTTCATACTGATGTAGTGAACAGGATAGGTAATGAGATTTTAATCTTCATGCAGAAGCGGCCCTTTGGAACTTGAACAAAGTATGGTCTTACGGTGGTCGTTGTATACACATTAATATCTGAAATTATATTATATTTTTGTTCTCACACTAAGGAAATAGTTACGACTTCAAGCAGACATTTTCACTGCGACCTCTGCGTACTAAGTGTACTACCCTCTGATTTTGACCATTGTCAGACTACATCACTGCAAAAGTTCTATGGATCTGTGAAAGCGCTCTTTCAGAGAAGCTTTCTCGAAAAGCTTTTATTTTCTCGACCTTTATCTATGTAGCAAAATCAATGTCATCAAATCCCAAATGAAATTTAAATTGTGGTAGTTGGGACCACATTTTGTCTCTAGCGTGTAATTATTTCCACTCAGTTTCAAGTCTCTCAACCCCCTCATCTACATGAAATTTCAACTCATCGTCGTCATTTTCTAAAGTTTACTGCTGAACATCAATTAAAATAGCAATGAAATACCATACTTATATCTCAACATTAAATATTTCAATTACCTAGCTGTGGACGTAACATTAACGGCTACCCATTAAATAACAGTAAAAACAAAGAAATACTTTTATTAATTGCACTAGTTTCGTAAACTCGGATAATGGCAAGTGTGAAAATATGCCCGATTCTATGCACTAGGCCGATGGATACGCATATGTAATTCTTATTATCCACCTTTCCATCGACGCCGACCTTCCTTTCGACCTTCTTTTGTTACATTACAACGTAATATGAGTTCTGAAAGTAAAAAGGAGCAACAAAACGGTATAGGAACTGTGTACCAAATGAGTATGCGATTTTCTCAAATTCCGAAGTAACGGGTTTTCCCATTAGAAGCTCCCATTCACTGTTTTGTCAGCTGTCATGTTGGGAGCTGTCATTTTGTGTTTCCTCCAACAACGTATTGAAATTGTTAAAATTCACTACAAAAAATTCAATTGAAACAGTTCTTGATCTTAGAAATTTCTTAGGAGCCATAAATGAAATTGGGGAAAAATTATTGCTGCTGGAAAAAGTAAGGGGTGTGAAGAATCAAACTGGTGGCCAACAATCAAGACTACCAGCTTCTGAAGTTGGCTGGGCTCTTTAAATTTCGGGATTTAGTACTGAAAGAGAATTTCGCATTTGAAATTTTGTGGAACCATCTGATATGCATTGTTTGTCTTAGATTACGTTCTTGCGTTTGTTCAAGCTGTTTAATATGTCGCCTGTAGGGCGTCAAGCTTTCGCTTCCGTAAAGAAGCGTTGGGAGGACGACTGCTTTGTAAACAGCTGTCTGGGTGTTCAGATTGAGGTCGTGATTTTGAAACACTCTGTCCTTTAGCTTCCAGAATGCCCGCATTGATACGGTTGTGCATTTCCGTGTTCAGGTTAGCCCTAGTGTTCATGAAGCTTCCCAAGTATTTGAACTGCTCCTGATCTAGAGCTTCATCCGCCAAGCTGATATCTGATTGAAGGCTTTCTGGCGGACTTACCAGGATTTTGGTTTTGTGATTATTGAGTCTAAGGCCTTAAGCAAACATTATCTGTAGATCCTCTGAGCTGCTAGCGATAAGTGCGCAGTCGTCTACATATTGAAGTATTAAACTTTGTACTTGTTTTTGCTCTGAGGCGCTTCAGGTTAAACAAGCCTCCATCAAATCTGAATCTCATTCCAACACCCCTTACAGGCATACTCATGTCAGCAATTATCGAGACAGCTATGGCGAAAATATTGAAGAGTAAAGGCGCTAACACCTGCAGCCTTGTTTTATTCCAGAGTTCGTTAAGAAATGGTCGGTTGTAGAGCCATTATGCTGTATTCTAGCGGTGTTGTTGGTATGGAGGCTTTTACACACCAAGAATTTTTCGGGTACTCCAAGGCGTCCCATGATTTTCCATAGCGCTCACCGATTCACCGAGTCGAAGGCCTTGCTTAAATAGATATAGGCTGTGTAGATCCTTAATTGTTGTTCACGGGCCTTCTATTACAGCTGTCGCAGTGTAAAAATTTGGTCCACCTTACCTCGATTGGGCCTCCTAAAGTCCTCTGAACCGACAGTTTATGAGTAATCATCCACAATTTCAACAGGAGAAGAAATGCGTACAAATTAGATGCCTTAACACAAATAGAATAGAAAAAATCACATCTTGAACTGACAGTATGAACGCGATAGTTGATAAGTCGAATGAAAGTAGTTTGATCAGTTCGTTTACGAATATGTTTCGATCTTTTCGAGGAAATAGGAATCAATACCCTCTCAAGGCTCAATAACAATCACCGCCTAGTCCAGCTTCCTCCTTTAAATTTTTAAGAACAGGCGCGATGAAGAGTTTCACTTCCTGATCAGGAATGGTTTATAACAGTGAAAGGAATCCGTTACAGTGAAGATTATCTAAGATATCCAATGGAAGCAATGGAACAATTACGGATTTGATATGAAACATTTGTTTATAATAGAAAGCAACGGCAAAGTAGATTCACTCTCAGTAAGGATTTATTCCATTGTACATATAATTGAAGGAAATTTTACCGGAAATCAATTTACATTCTCTTTGTATGTATAAATATCTTTATTTTAAGTTTGCCCGTTTAGGGAATAAGGGCATACACGAGGATATTTGATATCTAGTTAGCCTAGAGCAGTTCCATGCTAAAAAAAATATTGCGTTACTCATTTTAATTGTTAGTGTGAAGTTTGAGGTCAAAAAAGTAAACCAGAGTTACGCAATAAATTAAAAGAAAGAAGATGTCCATAGAAATTGTGAAAATCGAAAAATTGGAGTATTGAGCCATCATCAAGTACCTGTATTTAAAAGGGTTAAGAGGTAAGCAGATTTACGAAGATATGCTCAATACCCTTGGTGATCAATGTCCTTCGTATGCGACCGTGAAAAATTGGATTGCAATCTTCAAAAGAGGTAAATTTCCCATTGAAGATGATGACCGATGACATGAGAAAAATTTCTGCAAAATGGATCAACAAATGTTTGAATGTTGACCAAAAGCGTGCAAGGGTAGAAGCATCGCGTTCGATCTGTGCTCGATTTGAAAACGATGTAGACTTCTTAAACCCAATTGTTACTATGGATGAGACTTGGGTACATTTCTACGATTCAGAAACAAAGCAACAATCGACGGAATGGCGACACTCTGGTTCTCCAAGACCTAAGAAGTTTCGTGTCCAAAAATCTGCTGGAAAAGTTCTCGCTTCAGTTTTTTGGGATTGCCATGTGGTAATCATGATTGATTTTTTAGATAAGGATAGAACAATAACCGGAGATTACTATTAGACATTACTGATCACTCTACAGGAAAAAATTAAAGAGAAAAGACGCGGACAGCTATCCAAAGATGTTTTGTTTTTGCAGGACAACGCCCCTGCACACAAATCTCATGTTGCCATGCAAAAAATTCGTGATTTGGGGTTTGCATTACTAGAACCTCCCCCCCTTTATTCACTAGATTTGCCTCCATCCGACTATCATCTCTTTCCTCAACTGAAAAAAAGTTTAAAAGGTCGTAAATTTTCTTTCAACAAGGAGGTAATAAAAGCTGTAGAGGTCTGGTTTGCAGAGCAAGAGGAAAAATTTTTTTTGAACGGTCTAGAGACGTTGCAGGTTCGCTGTAATAAATGTATACAATTAAGAGGAGAATATGTTGAGTAATAAAATATTTTGACATTGACATTTTGTTTGGTTCTATAGAAGTCTCAGAATTTTTCAAAATATCCTCTTGTGTTACCTATACACCCTTCATGTAAAGTGGCACACTGTTTATTGTTATTTTGCATTTCTGGGGATAAAACATAACTTATCAAAATCAGGCAGTTTTTTTCTGTGCCAGCTGCTTAATTTCGTGAAAAAAGGGTCATAATAATAATCCAAACGTTTCAAGTCAAAAGAATCCTTGGATCATAAGTGTACGACCACTTTCGATATCGATAATGACGATCGTCTTCGAAATTTTCAAAGATAATCACCTTCAAATCCTCCGTTGACACTGTTAATCCGTATAAAAGCTATTTATAAACGTACTTTCTAATGGATCACTCATTCAGATTATAAGTTTGTCCTTCCATCCAACTATTCAGTTCGAAATACATGAAGAAAACCTTACAGTATTGAATAATACCGATCAATAAATCATTTTTTTAATAACTATTGCTGAAACCGTATAGAATAACTGACCCAACATACCGACAGTTCTGCAAACCGAGAAAAGGACGTGTTTGATCCTTTCACTTTTTACAGAATCAACGTTGCATAGGTATGGGTTTAATTCTGATTCGAATCTATCGATACTATAATTATAATCATCTTTTTGTTCGTTTATGGCTCTTCTTTCGTTTTTCGGTAAAATCATCAATAATTCAGGAATTCATAACAGAAAGAGGATACATAAATCCTCTATTTTTAATGCGAATTTTGAAAAATAACTGAGGATATTTGTTTGCCCTGTAAAATAATCTTCATCTGGCCTAACAAAGAAAGTATAATACGGAAAATATAAACATGACAAAAAAAATTTCGATAATAATGAACAAGTTGATTGAATAAGAAAAACAAACTCCATGAAATAGATGGATTCAGAAATTGCTTCAGCTTTTCTATTATTCCGTATTCATCATGATTCCCAGAAAAAAATCATCATTAAATTCGATATTTTCGTAGAATCCGTTTTTATAAGATAGACGAAGGATTGAATAGTTATCAATGTTGAATAATTATAGAAAAACGATAGAACTCAGCAATTTTTATAACGAATGTATCTGGTCAGCCCATAAGTATGCTTTTGCGGAATGATAACCTTTTTGACAGAAAACGTTAGCATTAAATCCTCATCGAAATAAAGAAAATTGCTTAAATTCATAATTATAGGATAAATTGAATTTTGACTTTGAATGATCAAGTGAGAAGGTTATGGATTTAGAGGGTGTTTCAATAACATCCCTAGATTTTGATTGGCTGTATAAACTCACCATTAGATAGCCAACATAAAACCTTTTTTCTTAGCCTTCCTCAGTTGGTCCTATTAAAGGAACGGAAAAATGCGATTTTTAGAAAAATTGAAACTTTTATTGGAATATACAGGGTGAGTCTTTGACTCGTACAAATATTTCAACAGTAGATTCTTGAGGTGGAAATAAACACTTTTTTCCTATACCATTTTCCCGATTTGGCCCTGATGAAAAGATATAGCTATGACACCCCTGGAAAAACAAGATTACCTTCAGAATAACTAGCTAAATCTGTGACACTTCACATCTGTGGATCTTTAAAACAGAGTTGTATTCAGCTAAAGTACCCAATTTTTCAAATTTCCCAGATATTTTTTATTTTTGAACATCAAACTGCTCGAAAACGGCGCATTATACGAGAAAATATAAAGAATACTTTTATTTTACAAAACGTTCAAATATTCATTAGATAACGTCCAACTTAGTTTCAAGAGTTGGTTTTTATGAATTTTTGGTATTTTTATGGTACCTAATGGTCATAATGAGAAAACTGGAAGACGTGGGTGACATCTTGTGTTCGAAAAAGATTCATCAAATAAATGAAAAACTATATTCCCAAATTCATCTCATTCGATAAAACCGTTCATGAGATAAAACTAAAAATAACATTTTTTATGATTTTTCAACAGCCTGTATCTTTCAAACCGAGCCGATTCGGAAAAAATGGTAAAGAAAAAAAGTGCTTCTTTTGACCTCAAGAATTTACTGTTAAATTATTTGAACGAGTCAAAGACTCACCCTGTATACTTCAAAGGAGACCGTTTCTATTGGTTCCTTCTTATTGCTCAGTTGAATTTGGCTGAAAACTACATCCTCCATTTACTTTTTGTTGCGTAGATCTATCTCTCTTGTCACATTTTCAAGAAGCTCCAGTATAGAATGAATATGGTTATAACGCCTTGTGAGCAATATTGATTGATTCACGTAGAAGGCTCATGCTGAAGGATAAATTATGGTTCTGTAACGGAAAATGAATGTTTGATCTGCCAAATCCCCTATTCATCCTGGTGAACGTGAGGCTCACAATTGAATTAATCGTGCAGCAGGCGCTGAAAGAACGACGCGTGAAAGACATTAAATTACGAAACATAGCCAACGAAGATTTATGCATTTCATCTTCGCCATCAACGAGGAAGATGGAAGAGTAACAATGTCGCAATAAACAATCTCAATGTTGATTGGAATCATTTTTCAGTGATATTGTTTCAGAAGCCGAGAGTGAGCTTGGTGGAACTTTTCGTAATTTTTGAAATACATTTTCAGGTTATGACTTTGATGGGGAAAGAATACTTAACACTTTTTCTAATCCAAACATAAAAAGAATCAGATAAATATATTAAAAAGAGTAAATAAAATAAAATGAACAGTGAAATGAAAAAATAAAATACATAAATAAAATAAAATAAAATAGAATAAAATAAAAAAGAAAACAGTAAATTGAAATGCAACTGAAAGTAAGTGTGCTTCAGAGAAATCCATTGCAGAGTTTAAAGGAAATATCTTACCTTCACAGGGAAATTACATTACAGTGCTTCCGAAAAGTAACGAATAAATTCATTATTGCTGATTTTGTTGTAAAAAAAGCGCCTTCTTTAAAACAATATCGAAGTGTCAGAGCAGTTTTAGGAAGAACTGTCAGTTTCAGAAAGCACTGTATATAAATCGTTAGGTTCCGAAGTGAAAAATATAACTTCCACGAGTTCAAAAGACTGGGTTACGATTATTCAACAACATTCTTTGAGAAAACAGAACTTCAAGCTATTACTCTCGACAACTCCTCGAGAAGGATCTAGATCTAGTCCATTTATGTAAATGCTTCTGATAGATTTGCATTTGTAGAGTCTAGCTGCATCATTTAAGAGCATTCCCAAGTAAAACCAACTAGGTTGACGATCAGGAAGTCCACTTATTGCAAAGAGGCTACTGAAGAGTGAGTCGATCCAATCGAATGACATAATCTTCTCCATAAATACGTTCTCAAGTAGAGTGAATAAATGTATCATTCAATATATTTCGATTTATTTGAACAATGCAGTTTCAGAAACTGGCGCAAATAAGCGTAAGATTGAGTAATTAGCATCTTCGGTATTTACAATTAAAACTAGAATGATCGGCTGTGTCAATTCTCAATCTCCATTCACGCTGGTTTTCTCTAAGAAAACCCTTCCTGTATCTAGCGTAT
This sequence comes from Coccinella septempunctata, assembly GCF_907165205.1. NCBI lineage: Eukaryota > Metazoa > Arthropoda > Insecta > Coleoptera > Coccinellidae > Coccinella > Coccinella septempunctata. Next base: position 25,428,894 of record NC_058196.1, read on the forward strand.
GATTTGGTCAAGTTGCATAGGAGCCAAACGTCTTCTAAGCATGACTGATACGTCGATGTTGCTTGCATTTCTTCAATTATCGTCAATTCAAACTAGACTTTGCGTTCAAACGAGAAAACAACAGGTGTAGCAATAAAAACCACATGGTAATCATTATCCACCATCTGCAACCTATTACGATTGATAGATTTCAGAGACTAAGAGTAAGATAAAGCAAAAAAATAATATACAATAAAAACAACTTAGTTTTTCCTGAAAAAACACATGTTTAACAGATGTTCCAGGTAACAAAATTCGCGAATAAAATTTAGTATTATACAGGTCACTAAGTCTATTGTCAGCCCTCGGAAAAGTAGCTGAAACAGTAAGCACCAGGAGAGTAACAGAAGAAACTGAAGAAGAACTGCAGAGCAATTTGAATTCAGAACAGACCATTCAAGAAAGCTGCAATTACTGAAACTTACAGAATACAGTAACAGGAATCCAGAATAAACAAGCAACAGGCATTGTTTCACTAGACGTCACCAGAGCATTTGACAGAGTTTGGCATGAGGGATTCATATATAAGATGAGATGTGCTGGATATTCGATCAAACTATGCAAGCTGATCAGAAATTATCTTCAAAATAGAGGATTTTACATGAAAGTGGAAAGAAAATGCTCCATAATCAGAACGATTGTAGCTGGAGTGCCTCAAAGGTCAGTACTTGGGCCACTACATTCACGATATACCAAGGAATCCAAAAATAATGCTTACGCTATATGCAAACCAGAAGTCATCGAAAGAATTCTACAAGAAGCTGTTAACGAAATAAATGAATGGTGTATGGAGTGGAAATAAAGCTCAACAGGCAGAGAGCCTTATAATATTACTATTTACTACAGAAGAGAAAACTGAGAACTACAACCAACCTTGAGGTTGATGGACAAGAAATCGAATAAAGAAACAAAACGAAGTATTTAGGTATTACCTTAGACATAGGATTAACTTGGAGAAGCCATATCATAAAAGCCTTTAACAACGCCTCTGATAGGCAGAAGGATCCACAGGTCGAAAGACACAAAATTGAAAACAATCAAAGCCGTTGCTAGGCCACAACTGACATATGGATCAGGTGCTTGGGGATTAGCGACAAAGAATCATGTCCAAAGGCTTTAGGCAACAGAAAACAAGCTGCTACGATGTGCAATAGATGCACCTTGGTTTGTCAGGAACAAACCGGTTCATCGAGGTTTGTTTGAAGTGGTAAACCATCACCGAATTTATGAAGAGGAAAGCAGAAAAATTATTCAAAACAGCGAAAGAAATCTAAATGAAGAATAAAGAACCGGAGTATTACAGAGGAAGAATGAGAACATACAAAAAGAGACCGAGAGATCAACTGAAGAGATATTAAAATAAGAAGGGAATCTTATTGAAACAGTTCCATGAAGTGATATCCAAACAAAGGAGTAACATATGAATCCCAGCACGATAGTATGCGAAAAGAAATAAACCAATGGCTTATGGTCAAATACCCGGAACCAAGGAAGAAGCAGGTTTAGGTTCAAGTGGGTCGCGAGCTCAGGAGAGTAAGTAACCCCACACTTGTTCCCCAGGATGGGGTTCGTCTTGGCGAATATCAACTGCTATTTCAATAAAAAAGGGAATATACAGAATTTAGACTAATAGGCCAAGAGAAGCATAGTGTAGTTAGTCTTCCAATTGTGACAACAAACACAGAATCTATTTGAATAATCAATTCTGAGTATACTCAATCAATGTCACAGTGAATAAAAATGTTTATATCTCTAAGCTGGCATGACCATAAAAATAACCCATAGCGCTCAAATAATAATCATCGTTCATAATTAAAACCAACCGCAGACAAACAACATGTAATACTTGGTTTCCTTCACCAACAAGTTCAGATGTACCAATTTCAAGTAGCATCGTAAAATGAGATAAAATGGCTTTTGTGCCGTCGTTCTTGACTCCCATCAGACAACATCGAGGATGTACTCGCCAAATGTCAAGGCCAAAACTCGAAAACAAGGAGTTGGTCAACTCTCGCTTTTCTTCCATAGTCGCCAATTAAAATGATTATTTTTCGATAAAACGAAATAAAAAAACGGATCGATCCCGATCGATCTGTTCCATATTTGCAGGTTTTTTTGTTGTTTACGTAACGATCAATTTTTAGAGGCTGGATTCGGCCCCTATCATTACGCGATGGAAAGTTCAGATGGTTTCGGTGCCCGACAGCCAGAAGATTTACATGATGAGACAGTTAGTGGCTAATCTGGCTCTGAGCAGTCTATTTTATTTTGCTCATTCGAGTTTCGACAACCTTGAATTATTTATAGCGTGGTCACGAATCTTTTGTATGGAAATCGTTGCTTTCTGCTTTTGCGATTATAATTCGCTCATTTTATCAGCTGAATTTGCCAATTTCTAATGAGGAGTTTGTAGGAAATCGAGTTTGAAAATTCTTCAAAGAGAATCTCATAGATTTAGTTGGATCATAACGAAAATTTGATCCAATATACTTACTCAAGCATCTTCAATCTGATGGTGGGCACAATAAACCTTAAGGTCTCAGTGCACTTTGACCTCCTTCATTACTATCTTCGATCAGAACTTCGAATTTCTAAAGGCTACGGGATTTGCTTGAAGACTCGTCATTCGGTAGCGTTTCAGTGAACTTTTTTCGGGTATCTGAGCGGAAATGAAGCAAACAGGCGAATTTGTCAATTTGTTTGTGAGATAAATAGAAATAGCAATTAAAGGATTTTATTCCATGCCTTGATAAGGGGATCATTTATCATATTTGACTTTATCAGTTTCAATTGGGAGTTTGCAATTTTTGCTATCGCTATTTTTGTCAGATATGTAGGTAACAGAATATGAAATAAGGCATCCGCTTACAGAATTTTCACAGGTATATGCTGATTTTCAGGAAAAAATCAAAATTCTTCTGATTTTATACTGCTTTCTTTAGTTTAAATGAGACATGATGATAGAGTAAGGCAATTTCGATAGGTAAGGCTACTACAATGGTTAGAATTCATATTTGTTTGGGTTTGTTTTAATCTGATGAAATGAGTTTTACATAATCATTTTTTTTTTTCATTGAAAAAATTGAAGATTTTATAAGCCATTTATTGTTTGCATCAGAATGAACCAATATTATTTATAATATGGTTTTCCAAACTTGAAGCACTTCCTTGTAGGTAGCTACGTTTAAGGAATTTCACACATCTTTGGTGCTACTGATGATATTCTTCAGCTCCATGTTGTGGCAGCCAAAGACAAAGGTAAGTTTGAGTAGAGTTCAACAAAATGCTGACACAAGCTAGCCTCTGTGCTGACTGCTAACTGGTTACATTGACAGCTTTTCTGGAACAAAGGTTGGAAGGCGAGGTCCATAATTGATTTTTAATCGCATCTCGATCAAAGTGCACACTTTTGAAAAAATTGGCAAAAGTTGTTCATTTTCCTACCCCTCAACTATCTGAAATACGAATTCAGAGTCTGATTACATGCACGCTCATTTGGTCAAACAGCCTGTTAAAATTTCTATGGCTTTTTCTCCACAAATTTCTGAATTCCAGCTAAAATGTTTGAATTTGTCCCAATTTAAAAAAAAAAAACTGAAATATCCACAAATGGGTTTGCCGTTATCTTGAGATTTAAGTGCATTTAGCTTAAAAACGATGTCGATATTCTGCGTGATAATAATGCTGGTTTCATTCAACTGGGAGAAGTTAGAAACAGGCTATGGATGTAGGAAAGTCCTCAAATACTCTGACAAATGTTCTTGAAGAAGTGGAGTAAGCTGACTAAATAAAAAAAAATAACGCATGATAATATTATAATAGATGAACAGTTTATGTTGAGCAATATATTTTGCAATTTCTTTCTTCAAAGCATCTTGAATACTCTTTATATTATATTATGAGGGTAAAAAGCCGTGTGGGTAAATAGTCGAAGGATATCAAATGAGGAGAGTACTTTGAACTTACATTCACGATGCATCCAATGCAAATTTGTCGAAGGTGTGCTAACAAATCACAAAAAAGCCGTTTCTGTGTAACGCCTATTAAAAACCTCATGTATTCAGTATTTTGATTCGCTTATAAATCGTTTTATTATGCGAAATGATTGCGGTTTAGTCTTATATAATAGATGAGAAATGGCAATCTAGGAATAGATGAATGTAGGAAATTAAAGATTGACAGAAATTTGAATTATTCATCGCGGTAATTTACCTCTATTAGTCAGTCTCTAAAGCGCCATCTCAACTTATACGATTATCAATTGGGGAATTGAAATAGAATCATCTAATTTTTATCTGTGAAATACAGGTTTTTCCAGTTTTTCGAATTCCCAATTATGGTGAGTGTTTTGTCCACTCCCGTGAACCAAAATAAACAAAATACGAAAGTGAAATATTTCGCAATCATTGAGCTATAGGAACTTTCCGACAGGAGGAAGTTTATAGAAAACTGTTCTCTTCAATTTCAGGGAGAAGATCCACCGAGAGACAAGTGAGAAGAAAGTAAACAACAGATCTGCGACAGAGTAAGATGGATGATTTGCTTTCTATTCTATTAAGCTCAACAATACGGGCCCTGGAAGCAGGGAATAAAATTATGCATATATTGCGAATAATTGATGAAAATTTCTCTCAATATTTAGTTATATCTATACGTGAAGACCATCCTAATCCAGTAGGCAAGACTAACTCAATTCAGAATGCAAGACAACGTGTAATACAATGCTCGTCCTATTATCACAAAGCACTCAAGAGTGGATATCGTTTATGCTCATGCGCAGTGTCAAATCGAGTTTACGAAGAACTTATCAAATATGCGCCGACGCGTGTGAAGATGCGAAATCTCTTTGTCGTAGCATAGGCAGTACAGTGTGCAAGATATGCACAGATATATCGAATTGGTCTAGATTTTAGGTGAATGGGCATCCAAGCTTGATCTACCACCCTCTTTACAGTCCTTCATATAGTGTGATGCCTATATTCCTAGTCAACAAGACCGCTTGTTTGAATTTCAGAGTCGTAAATGTAGATCAAATGTCGCTAGAATAGAGGTTTTTAGGTAGAAAATGAAGTGAATACAAGTTGAGGAGGATAGATGTAACATATCAACACCTCCAGTAACCTGATGACAAACTATGGTGCTAAAACGTCAGGAAGAGAATAACAATCTTTCGAGATTGTTATTCTACTCTACCACTATCACTATTCTATCACCATCACTATTCTATCACCCCAGCAAAACTCTTATCTTCCAACTTATTGGCTTTCAGAACTAGGGGTTTTTTCAGGGCTATGTTTGATTTATGCCATTTTCTACCACAGTAAAGCGAGATATTTTTACGTTTTAAGTTTTTTCTGTAGTTACATATTGAGATTCTTAGATGACGCGGGGAAAAATAGTCGTTTTAAACAATAATTGATGTTAATTCATGCTTTCCTTCTTTGTCAAGGAATCAATAAATAGAAGTCTGCTAAATCGCCTATTAATAATTTAGAAATGAGCGTTGGGCTAGGAAAAGCGGCTATGGGGCCTCGGAAAACCGAAGGGAACACCATTATCACGTTTTCTCGAGACTTTTCCAGAACCTGTAGAGCGTAAGCTAGATAGAACGTATGCGAGCATGCAATCGCCACGGCGAGCATGCGCCAGTTCATACGCCGAGATCCGCGGTTAGAATTCTATGTTCCACCTCTTCCCAGTGCGGCCTGCGGTTGGTAGTGAGTTGTGCGGTCGTTGAAAATTGCTCTCCAAACTCTGAAATACCCTGAAGAATTCCACAAAACTCACCACCAGGCTTAAGTCGATCAGGACGCGTTCGCACCTAGTTCGTCCTAGCCACCCACGACCAAGGCACGTATATTTGTGATCACTTCGCGACATAATTTTGGTTCCGCTGCTACCGAAAAGGGCCGAAAAAATCGTACCATCTGTGAGTTGATTCAGTTTGTGATTATGGGCACGGAATTTAAGGATGTATACGCCAGCGTGAATATGGAGGATTCTGGAAATAGTTGTGGAAGCAGTGTAGTCTCCGATTTTAGCGGTCCTTCAGACCAACAGGACTTCGACAACGACAGTGTCCAGATCTCGGACCTAGAGAATGAATCTCAAGGACTCTTATCACAGGTTCGTGCCAAATTTTTTTTTTCTGAATACTGCCGTAAATCTGGCTATTTCTGGCGCGTCGTGAGGTAGGTAAGTTTTGAACGGCCTACTTTATGGTTCGACGGTACTTTCATTTTCAGCGATCGGCTCGCTTAGATCTGTGTCAAGAATTGCGTCTAACGAATGTTCCTAATTCAATTAAGGCTGCAAATAATTCTATTTGCGTGGAAATCTAAATGGAATTACTGGAGCAGTGGCAAAATATTTTCATGAGTATTCGACTTTTTCCAATCCATTCGTCCCTATCTGAAATTTGAATAGTTTCTAAGGTATCAATATACGAAAGGTGTCAATATACGAAAATTGCATCATTAAAGGGAATACTTGATGATAGCTCATTCGAAATATTCATGATGTTTGAAATTGCACCACATAAGGAAGCTTTCGCTCAGCCCGAGGTTGAATCTCTCATTGATTTATCGTCTTTATTCAGGTTTCATAGCAATTCGTGAAATATAGCTGGTGTTAAGTCATAAAACCTCTGAGAATTATTGATGAGAAGTCAACGATCTCACTATCTTGGGACACATTATGGTAGTGTGAATGAGCTTGCGTCATTCCATTCAACGTGAAACTCAAATGAAAATCTAAAATAGAATTTCTTTGCGCTATGTTTGAAATAAAAATGTATCTATCCCGATCTACTCTGTATTAAAATAAAATATTACAATTTAAAATGAAAAAATTATTGAAATTGAAACCATTTTTTGCTTCAACCCCAATTCTTGAAAATTTTTTCTCCATAAATAATTATTGAAACAATCTAATTTCTTCTTCATTAACGAAATGTCATTGTTCTGAGTATTCGCAATATAATTTCTTTAATTAACTACATATTGGCAATTAAAGAAGGTAAAATTCTCCTATATATGGAGCAAAAATTTTAGCAAAATTTAATTACCTATATCAATAAATTTATGCTTATTGAACTTTCCATTTTGTGAATTATTCAAATTTTATACTGATGTTCAATGGGATTACCGTGTAAAGGGGTTAAATGGTTTATATGTAAACAGATGCCCCCTCGGATGCCCCCCCCCGATGAAGAGAACAGTGAGCATTTTCACTTTATTATATATTTTAAAATATTCTCCGTTTCTTTTTATTTATATTAATTCTTGAGAAAAATAAAATGATTATATTTCTATAATGCCTAAATTTTTTCGGCTACATTTTTTCTATTTTTGATGAATTTTCAGCTCCAATTAATGCGTTTCTCGTTTATAATAATTTTTTTCAGATTTATTTTTGTAGTACTGACATCCCCATCATTTTTTATAATTGCAAATATGTATAAAAATGAATTAAAAGGAAATTTTGTATGAGTAGGTACACGTTGATGAAGTTGATACAACTATTATATATTAATTATTCAATTGATAATAAAGGCATAAAAATAGATATCTGGTATTTTCTTCAGAGTGAAAAAGCATGATTCCATCTTATATATATATATATACAATAATTTCGTTATTATTTCACAAATTAATACGTTATTCTTTCAAGATATTTGATTCTTATTTCTTACAGAATTTTTCGATTGAGCTTATATAGGGCAGATAATGTTTCATTTTCAATAAATCACTTAAATAGTTTCAAAATAGTTTGTTTCACAATTATAGTTGCTCCTTCCTGTATTTGAGTTTAAAGTATCTTGATGTCAATATCGATTCTGTATAATATATTTGTTTTATTGAAAAAATATTTTGGAATTCGAAATTTAGTTTTATTATGAATCTTCTTTGAGCAATTCGATGTCATTGATTATTGGAATTTTTACAGTGGTCAATCTTATTCTCCAAGGCGACGTGATTCTAGATTGATTTTTTTAAGGGTACTTTCTCCTCGAATGAAATGAATTATCGTTTTCGAAAATAGATACTGTAATTGTGAGATGATATCAGATGATGAAATTAAATATTTAATCAATAAAGGCAACAAACATGACAATAAAGTGAAATCATCTTATTTTTCATTGTCGATGAAAGTAATCTATGAGAATTAGAACCCGCAAACTATCTTTGTTTGTTGAACATTTCCATGGATATATCATGTGTTGAAATGAATCGTGTATCTGTTTATTCTATATGAAGATTCAACTGGTAACACATTATTGGTACAATAAACAAAGCCTGCCTTCCCTCAGTTGCAGCTATGCATTGTGAACTATATGAACATTGAGGATATTCGTATTATGTAAATAATTTCCTTATTACTTTCGATATTGGATTATTATTGATAGTTCTCACAATTACTGTATAACTCATATTTCCTTATCGATATATCGCAATATGGGTTTAGTGTGGGCGGTGATAGATTCATGCTTCTTCAATTTTTGGAAGAATATCTGGTTTTATTTATTTTATAAAAATAGAAAAATATTTAAATGTAAAATATTTTAAATTTGAGACTTTCATAAAACTAGCAGTTCAATATAGAATAATAACATTCCTGATCAATGAGACGTGTCATCAATAGAATTAGACCTTCGACGTCAATTTTAATATGCATTCATTCATCCATTGAAAGTAGGAAAGAAATTATCCCTTCTTTATTTAATTCAATTCACTACGTCTAGCCATTTGGAGAGTGAAATTTTGACCTCTGATGCGCAGGACTAATATGGAATTGTCCCAAATCATGAATCGAGCTATATGTCCTGAATAAGTCGTTTATGTGTACAGAGTTGTTCCGAAAGTATAAAATAAAACATTTAGAAAGCCGTTAAAAGAAGAAAAATCGATTGAAAAAATTTTGAAGCTAGTTGTCTGATGCTATAGATTTCGAGAATAATTTTCATTGATTTTTTTTTATGAGTAAAACAAGGCAATTCGAATCTTTATTCTATTTGTGCAATAGTCTTCAGTCAATAGGATACACCTGTGTTTCGAACAAAAAAAAACAATATGTTTTCACATCGAAATCAGATAACATGAGGATATACTTTCAGATAATATTTGAATTGATTGCATTACGATCTAGCAAATTTCCATTGTTTATTTATCAGTTCCTCAATATCCCTCTGCATATTTCCTGAATTATCAGAAAAAAATCGATTTAAGATATTTATTTATATTTCCGCTGATTATTAGGCTAGAGAACATAAGTCTCTTTTGTTCCTTCCATAGTTTGTTTACAAGTTCCATCTATTGTATGCAAATTCAATATTTTGGAAAAAATTTTACACGAATTTTGCATAATTAAGGAAAAAATATTCGGATTTTTTACAAATCAAACCTACAAACGAATTCGAACTTTTTCGTTTAAGATCAGAAAATATAAAATATTGTGCTCACAGTATTTTGCTCTTTCTTTTTGAAATTTATTGATGGTTTTATGAAATTTTTTTCCCATAATGTTCATTTTGATATTGCCAAATTTTGCAGCATTCAATGATACCCACATAATTACCAATTGGTATGAAATCCTATAAGAACAAATGGATCATTTCATCGACCTATAAATCGATACTGATGCAGACTCAATTAAGAATGACTTTTACGATAAGCTGTAACTATGAAATTCCAATTGCAGTTTGATATAACTCATTCCATTCATCAATTTTCAATCAATGAAAGATAATTCCTTCTCCCAAATTGATATTACGAAATAGTGTTCAAGCATTTTTGCGAAATATTCACTGAATCAGTTCCCTTCTGGTGATGTGATAGTTAGGCATCATCGTACGATTATGAAATTTTGATTGGTGTTATCAACTGCTGATGAAGTTTCGGAGGTTGAAATGGTTCTTTTTTATCGATGTTATCGGTTTATGTAACATCATACTTCGTACATCCTCTCTCTGAGAATTAAGCAGCAATTAACGTATTCGGTTTATGAAACTTAGTAGATAAAACCTCGAAAACTATCAACTTTCTGTACTTTTTCTTCTTCGCTATTGAAAGTTTGTCATCATTCGATTTTGTTCAGCAATTCAATATATAGGTCAGCTTTTTTACTTCCATCTGATCTGAAGTTTCGAGATATTTCTACAACCTGTATTTGAATAAATCATCGAGTTTGTCTTAGGTTATACCGAGGGTTATACCCTGTAATATAATAAGTGAAATTCATAGCTTATAGAATATTATTCAATTAGCACATCGTGTGAGCAAATGGCCATATGTCAGTAGAATTATTGAATGATTCCCGATATCTTCAAAAGTTTCATCTGATAAAGTAGCCATTCGATCATTGCATTGTTTGAATAGATCAAAGTTCTCGAATTTCGTATTTAATATCAGTTTGATATTAGGAATATCAATTTGAATATTAATTGTCCAATCTCCTCTATTGAAAATAATAATATTGAATGAATTGGAAAGATGAAATCAAAACGAAAAAAACAATTTCAATATCATCACACTTAATAGTCATAAAGCAGATAAAAAAAATTGAGGAAATTAATTTTTCTCTACCCATTGTGGTTTTTGTTATAATCTATTGTGGATTGGCTTTAACGTTCCTAAATTTTCAATGGAATTTCAAACATGAATGTTTGGAGTGGAAAAATGTTATATTATATTAAAATGATATTTCAGTGACTCGAAACTCAGTACTTAAGTGATAGGTTTAGAATTCAGCAAAAATTCCAAAAAGATGTGAAAACAATCGAGAAAAAGAGTTGGACGCCTCGATGAAAAATGAGGTTGAAAATAGCAATATTAAATATATAACGAACAATGCCATCTGAAGAAATTTGCAGAAATAATCAACCATTCCTTAAATGTATTCTTATGAACTTTCTTTCCTCTAATCCCTTATTTCTTGAAGAATACTAATGCATCTAGAATCAGCGCATTGAAAACATTGAGAAATGAAAAAAAATATTCACAGGATCAAAACTGAATATTACAGTTTTTCTCATATATTCACGGCCACACTCTGGTAATCAATTTTAAAAGCCCTTTAATTTGAAAGCTTTCTTCAGTTTCATTTTGAGTAGGACTAAAGGAGGCTTTAAAATTGAAGGGAAATTTATGTCAGAGTCTGCACATTATTCACTATGGTGTTCTGGGAAAAATACAAAGCTATTACTTCGATGAAAAATTCTTCGAATAAATGACATTATTGAAGGATATAAATTATTCATCAGATTGCGATTGTTCCACTGTTTTTTCTTATCGAAATGTAGAAATGGTAGGTATTCGAACTGTCGAAATGTGAACAATTTTTTAAACGTCAGCGTCAAATATTGTACAGCTGCAGACCATAGTAACAAGAATGTACCTATAAGTTTATAAGCAGTGTGCTCCTCAGGGTATGATGTATAACAATAACAAAGTATTTGTTCATTTCAAGGACGTATCTTGTTAATTCGAGACTCGAAAAATACGAGATATTTCCCCAACTTATACTGCTCCTTCTAAGCTTCTACCGAGGCTTCTACTTTTCAACGCCGAATTCTACAGTCATCCTACACACTTCGCAATCTTCCGCCACGGGCATAAATAATTCATTTTCCACATCGTACAGCGTTGTGAATCATAAACAATGATGTGAAAAGCGATTCCTTTTCCATCACACGGCTTGTATGCAATGCTTTACCGTTGCTTATCCACAAACCCAATTTCGTATACCACCGTGGAATACGACCTTCGATTAGACAGATGTAATCGAGAAGATATAAAATAAAACACAGATGATTTCACTTTCGTCATCGGTAATTTTGTACGTATATCTAGACTAGACCCACGCCTACTTCAACGAAGGCGCCAAGCCTTTCGCTACTGCACGTACAAAATAGAATATGGATCTTCTGGTCATGGAGAACGGCTTTAATTGGAATTTATGCCGAGCAGGCTGTTTTTGTTATCATCATTCCATTAGAGCTCTATACTCTGGAAATGTTCTAGTCTAGGAGAAGCGAAGGAAGAAATGGGGTCGTTCTTCTTCTTAACGACCAAAAAGAGGAATTAAATTGAACTTCCAACCAATCGCCTAAGTTGGTCCTATCCTATCCTGAAATTTGTAGCATTGAAGTTCTGTTTCTTACTTCGGCGTTACAATCATCCATAAAATCCCCATAGACTGGTAAAGACTGTAGAACATAACTTCTTAGTGTGCCAAAAATCACAAAAAATAATATGAGGTTGCCACCGCTTTCATTATTATTCAGGAAAATTCTGTATCTGTGAAGCTATTCTCCAGATGACGGTCAATTTCTGCAAAAACCTTGTAAACGTTATTTAAGGGTCAATTACTAGCTCGTATTGGTATCGCAAAAGTTCTTTCTTTATTTCAGTCCTTAAGCATCTAGGACTGCACGTTGACAGGTTTTTGAGATGGAATTTTCAAATTGACCATTTATGCCGTAAGCTCAATAGCTCGTATTATGCTCTGCATCGTCTGAGGGGGTCTGTCTCCACTGAAACCCTATTGAATATATATTATTCTATTGTTTACAGTCACCTAAACTACAATACCATCCTATGGGGCGGATCGTCGGAATGCGATCGTGTGTTCATTACTCAAAAAAAGATCATTCGTCTTATATTCGGCTTGAAACCTAGAGATTCATGCAGACTGATATTCAAGAACTATCAAATACTTACACTACCCTGCATTTACATCCTAAATTGTCTTTTGTATGTGCGATCTAATATTAATTGTCTCACGAAATGCTCTGATTTCCATAGCTATGAAACTAGGAACCGAAATATGATTTGTGTGCCAAGGCACTCGACGGCCAAATACGAGTCATCCCCCATATATGCCGGTATTGCATTATATAATCATCTGCCGAACAGGTTTAAGTCCATGAATGAGAGAATGTTCAAGAGGGAGATCAAAAAAATGTTATCTTCCAGGGGATACTATGATTTGAAGGAATTCTTTTCTGATGTATTAGAATAATAGTTTTGTATTGCTTACTTATGTATTGACATTTCCTATATACCTCTGCGGTATCTGAAAGGATGAATAAATTATTATTATTATGATGCTAGTGATTGTCATCTTCCAACAGTGGTTCACAGAGAATCGAGTTGAAATCGAAAAATGTTGGAAAAAAATTGCTTCATTTCATGAAGGCTTCTTCCTATCGAAGCATGGATGAACTTGAATTTGGATAGATCGTTTATTCAATCAAATAAAACACTTTTGTGGCCTAACCTAAAAAGCTTGCTACATACTGGTAACAAGGCACAACTAGTGACGGCTCCATTTTGGCCCCCATCAGAACAGTTCGGGAGTGAGAGGGTTGATCGTGATTTTGTTGTTAGGAAGTGAGAAATTCAATAATTTTTGTTTGTTAAACTGTCTGAAAAGTTTAATAGATGCGTGGTGTTATTTAGTTTTATTGCTTTCGTTGTTTAATATTGTTTTACAAACGATGAGCCGTTTTAATAATAGTTTTAGAAGTTTCAAGAAAATATCTGTTGAATAGACTAAAAGGGAGTGCAGGAGACTTGACCCATGCTATGGTCAGGAGACATAATCAGTGGTTCAAGTTTCCCGCACTGAGCTTAGATAATAGTTTGCTTCAAAAAAAGAAGATTGAATAATAGAAATAAATATAAAAGAATATACAAAGGTTAAAAAAAGTAAAAAACATCTCAGAAATAAGGTAGAGTGACTCTCTAATAGAAAATATGTATTCCATACGCTGATACATCTGATGATGAAAACCTTAACACAGACAATCGTTGGTCATTGGAAATTGTTTTCTTTCAATGTTTTCCCTGGCAAACAAACTTATGGTCAAGTCTCTCTCGCCCTCTATTCAACTCTCCCATGGGTTAGGGAGACATGAGCCAATTTTCGGTTCCTAAAAAAAATGCTGTACTCAAAATGTTCATCTCACCATCACTCTACCATTATCTATCGTTACCTATCTGGGCATGATATCATCACTCAAAAAAATGAGTTGCTACCATTTACAGATACAACTTAAGTGGCTTCAGAGTGGAAAGGGGTTTTACTCCCCTGGAGTCCCCATAATCAGTTGAAACCTTCCTCAAGACTTTATTGTTATGATAAATAAGGCACTAGCATACACTAATATCAGTGGCCATTCGCAAAAACTGAAAAGTGTCAGTTTTTTAAGCTGTCCACCATATTCATCCATACACCAATTTGTCGCAATCGTTAAAAAGTAACCGAAGATTTGATAGCGTATGGAAATCCGAAACTCTGTTTTCGTTTTCAACCGCGGAAGTCCTAGTATAGCATGCTCGTGGCCGGCCCTCTTTACAATCCGCTCTTTTGTAGCGCTAACGACCCACTATCCAGGTCAAATTCAACGCGGCTTGACTGAATGATCTCCAGTTCACTTCCGCATCATCAGTCCAACGAAAGTAAAACTGAAAAGGGGCCAAACGCCTATGAGAATCGCTCGCTCGATAACGATCAACCGAACTGCTACCATCCTATTATGCTTGGTTAACAACAGTGCCGGCAGTGAGTGTGGTCAACCGTCTGAACAATCAGGTGCGTAACAGGAGAATTCTAGCCTGGTATTTCCATCAATGATACCAGATGAGTTAAGCCAGAACTGAGAATGAAATACTCATATATGAATGAACCCTCAATTGAACGGTTTTCGATGATATGAGATTATAATAAAGACCATTGGTTTAATTTCATTGCAATCAATAACAAACACCTCAGTTTGAGTATTACATGATATTCTGCCGAAGTGAATCAACTCAGGTGAACCTGAGAACTATTTGAAAGTTGCTTCGTCATTAACATCTTATCTCTGTACCGGAAAAAGTATTTATCTCCAGCTTCCTCTAATAGCAGAGTTTATTCGGTAACTCATCAAATGCTGCAACTGCACCCCTAATACATTTCTGGGAATTACCAGTGGAAATTGATGGAAATATGAATTTTCTACCGCCCTTGACATTCTTTCGGAAAAACAGTTTTCCGTATACTCATTTAAACCAATCAAGAATCATGTTTGGCTGAAATTATTTCCACAAAACTACAGACCGATAAGTCTACTGTCGGCGTTAGGAAAAGTAGTAGAAAGAATTATAGCCACGAGGCTAAATGAGGAAACAAAAAATCTGAAAGTAATACCACCAGAACAATTATTAAGGCTCACAGACTACATTACAGAGGGATTCCAAAACAAACAAGCTACAGGACTTGTTTTACTAGACGTCGCCAGAGCATTGGACAGAGTATAGCATGAAGGATTAATATATAAGATGAGATGTGCTGGATATTCGATCAAAATATGCAAGTTGATCCGGAATTATCTCAAAAATAGAAGATTTTACGTGTAAGTGGAGGGAGAATGCTCCACTACAAGAGATATAGAGGCTTGAGTACCCCAAGGGTCAGTACTTGGGCCACTTTTATACAACATATACATTCACGATATTCCGAAGAATCCAAGAACCATGCTAACATTGCTAACGTTATATGCTGACGACACAGGCATAGCAACTCGACACCGCAACCCAGAAGTAATAGAACGAGTTCTACAAGAAATGATTGACGAAACAAATGACTGGTGCATAAAGTGCAAAATCAAGCTCAATGGACAAAAGTGCCAAGCAATTTTACTACAGAACAGAAGACTGCGACCCACAACGAATATAGAAGTTGACGGCGAAGAAATCGACTGGAAAAATGAAGCCAAATATTTAGGAATAACTCTTGACAAAGGACAGACTTGGAAAAGAGAAAAGTCATATCAAACAAGCAATTGATAAAACGAAAGCAGCGATGAATAGACTCTACCCTCTGATAGGAAAAAGAAGCCACATGTCGAAAGAAACGAAATTGAAGATAATCAAAGCCGTTGCTAGGCCTCAACTGACTTATGGATCAGTTGCCTGGGGTTTCGCGACAAAAAGCCATATCAAAAGAATTCAGGCCACTGAAAACAAGTTGCTACGATGTGCAATAGATGCACCTTGGTTTGCCAGGAATAGACAGATTTATAGGGACCTAAAATGGGAAACCATAACGGAATTCATGAACAGAAAACCAGAGAAATTATTCGAAACAGCGAAAAACCATCCGAATTAAGAACTCAGGAGACTAGAGGACTACGACCCAGAGGAAGACAAAAGGGGAATGCGAATTTACCGAAGGAGACCAAGAGATCCATTAATAAGAACAGTAACTTATTGAAAAATCCAATAAAGTGTTATCCAATAGAGGATAAACACATAAATCCCAGCACGATAGTGTGCGAGAAGAAAACCGACTAAGAGATGAACGGTTTATAGGCAAATGGCCGAAACCAATATTCAAGAAGCAGTTAAGGGTTTTTAGTGGGTCTCAAGCTCAGGAGAGTGAGAATCCCCACACTTGTTCCCCCTCAGGAGAGGGTGGTTCGTCTGACTTGCAGATTTTCCCCCTGCCACACAAAAAAAACACAACCTTCTAATAGGATTGTTGAGTATCTAAGGTGCATAACTCTGTTGATTTTAGGACAAGAAGTTTTTGTCTGAATTTTGCCAGGAGTCACTTATCGATGGTAATCTCTGCTCAGATGTGGTTATGACCTAAGAAAAAGCATCATTTTCGAAATTTCTTTGTTTTTTTTATGAACAGAACTAATTCTTTATGGATCACTCTGAATGAAATAGTGATAACATTAACATGAAATGGTCGAAGCCAATTAAAAACGAAGAAAAATATCTGAAAATATCTCCTATGCGAACAACTAGGAGAATATTGAAATTCTCAGTAGCTGTTGTTCCTTCTAGTGATTTTTCCATCCATGCATTAATTTGAAAGGAGTATCCAGTGAACAATCTCTATGTCCTAACAGGAAAAATCTCTTTTTATGTAGGAATGAGAATCGGTTGATGTCACAAGATGGATTTACCGAATCCCCTCAAAGAAGTCACCAAAAAGATTGGGTTCATCAATCCTGAGTCCTATTAGGGACAGAAGAGAAAAAATTCTCGATCCCAATATAAACAGCCGTTATTCCTAAAGCCTTTTCATGTTTTCCTGATTTAGTTTCTCGCTTTTCGCTTCACCGTTCCGGACTCTGCTAAGAATATCAGAAAACGTTCTCATTTATTTGAAGAACAGAATCCTCATCTCGGGATTCTGGTGAACCAGCTTGATTGAATTAAGTTTTTTGCCTGACAGATAACGTCGAGGATAATGTTGAAATAAGGGTGTTATTCTTTGGGGTATCTTTTGAGTGAGACTCAAAGATATACGACAAATATAATAATTAATCATTTATGATCAGAAACAGCTGAACCTAAAAGGGAACAAAAGATCAAAACAGTTGGACCAAGATGATTGCTGCACGTGTCTAGAGCTGGACCAAACAAATGCTTCGATTTGATTACAATACAAATTACAAACTCTATCAATTCCCATTTCTGACACCCCACACTCTGGATTGATGCAAATTTCACCAAATTATTCTTCATATGATATATCAATGTTTTGAAACAAGGAAACACTCTGTATATGATTAATGATTTAATATTTTTTCTACGTAAGTTTATTATTCTGTGGCGTACAATACAACAATTATTCCAGATTTGGTAATGTAAAGCAAGACTGGAAAACCCCAATCAGAAAAGGATCCAAATCGTAAGCAAGCATTCCACTGGAGCATTGTCACGAAGCAATTCAACGAACAGGATCTACAGATTCTATTGCAACAATGATAAATCAGCCATGACTATTATTACATTGACTACTGAACTGTCGACCCATATTTAAATGAGTTATTATTTAATTTCAAGAACGCGTTTGAATGGGAGCAACCTTGTTGGAGAAAATTCAATGCATATGCCAAGTTCCACAGTATTTTTGTAATTTTGCATTTTATTATAACCGTGGGAGTGAGAAAATTGCCATTCTAATGGTATCATATGGAGACCTTGATATAATTTGCTCATTCTCACTTTCATCTATTTTTTACTGATAGAACTATGATACTCCACATTTAATGTGGTGGTAATCCACTAAGGTTGAACTTGAAGTCGATTTGATACGTAGTTCAGAAACCTAATTCTAAAAATACAACATTCCGAAGACGCAAGTGTTCAAGGTCGTCAATTCTGAAGAAGATATCGTTGAATATACCACAAAACCAAATAGAAGGAATTGTGATTGTGGAACGAGTAAATATCAGTATCTTCTTATTCCTTATCACCCTTTATAGAAAATATCTGTTTGGTTAGCCCACATTCACTTCCATAAGTGGAAGATTCTTTTTTTCTGAAAGGAGCTAGTATTATAGGTACTACGAAAATACTATTCATAAAATAGTTCTGAAGTAGGCAGAAACAATACTCAGGTTTCAAATAGAACACCTTTATTTTGATGCTGCATTATTTGTTCATTTTATCTCATTGCTGAAAGTAAATATTTTTATTAAACTGATCTCGAATTTAAAGCATTATTAGACGTTCGGAAAACTACTCAATTTATTGTTACTCATATACACCGCAATCACTGAATTTAATCTTTCTCAACTTTATTATGCAACCTCAAGATATTCCAAGAATGAGTTGTTTATTGTTGTCGTTTTAGAATTCCCAGAAAACCCAGGTGAATTTGGTTAAATTACTCAAGCTTTATATGCTTGCTAATTGCCATGAAAATTAGTATGCTGAGAATTGAATTTTTAACAATGAGAAGGATTATCAGCTTTTTTGTCGAATTTGTTTTCATAATATAGCTCCATTGCCATATCGTCTAAATAAGAATCTGAAAAATCCCAAATCATTATCGGAATTGTTATCAGTAATATCTAGAAAGTACTCCATAAGGAGGGTGTAGAAAGTTGGATTCCATGTACTTATGTACCTATCATTATATTCTCTTCAATTGTATATCTAGGAAGGATCAACAAAATGTACAATTCGAATTTAAAAAACCGAACGCTCAATTCATGCTGAAAAATAATCGTTTTTGTCCTTCAATAAACAATACCAATTCTCATTTCAATTTCCAATTGGTCTAATTTAAAACCTGAAAATCGTGGAATAAACAAGCCGGCTTTATGAAATTCGGAATTTGAATTCGCTCGATGTTATTCCACTAAAATACCTCATGAATTCAGCTCATTCGATATTTACAGATTTATAAGCTGTTTACCTCCTGATGATTAGATTGATCCTTTGAAACGTGAACGAGTCATACTCAAGGAATATCTTATTTTCGTTCAAGTTCGAAGAAAATTAGGAAGCGTGAAATTTGTTGAGTGCTTTATTCAATCTTATATCTTCCGAGATATAAAGTTAACCTATCCCAATCCTGTAAAGCCTAGCAGACACGTAAACTTTCAAAATTACAAACGTCTGATCCAGATCCCCTCAGACGAACTGTTGAATTCAGCGTGTCGGTTGGCTGCAACAGAAAACTCCGGACAGAAACTTTTATATTGGCGGTAATTTAGGATTGTGTCGCCGAGCACGAGTTTTTTTCGTGTTATGGGATAGGATAGGGATCCCTGAGGAAGGATCGTGTAGGCGGGCAGGATTTCCCCACGTCTTGTTGTAAATTGGAGCCGCGTGGGAGTTGATACAGAGGGATATTCAGTGAGCTAATAAACTACTGATGCTGTTTAGGGACAGGCATTTTATTGTTCACCTCATTAGAGTTACAATTTGTGCTGATCACGTTCAGTGTTCACCCATCGGAATGGAACTGCTGTAAATTGAACTACTGGTTGTTTGGACTACAATACATTTTGACTACCACCATCAGAACTACGGCCGATCAGTTTGATCAAGCTAATGGAGTTAGACTATTAAAAACAACTTCAGAAATAAAACTATTCACCTGATAGAACTGTAAAAAAAAGGGTTGTTTTTCTACCATTATACAGGGTGTTCCTAAATTGAACGTACAAACGAAAAGGGGAGATTCCTTAAGTAATTTTAAGAAAAAAAAGTCCCATAAACATGGGGTCGCAAACGTTTCGTTTTCGAGATACAGAGTGTTGAAGTTTGAATTTTTTTCAAGTTTTTTTCTCATAGTATCTACACTTCACAAGATATCCAACTGAAATTTGGCATAGATATTACATTTTAGAGTTCTCACCACGTGACATGGCAATTTCGATAGAAGATCTACAGGGTGATATTTTTTCTGGAACACTGCCACCTGTTCTTCTGCAGAACTTTTTTTTGGTGAGCAACTGTTAATTTGAAAAAATGTAAAAAGAAGCTCTGTTCTTATACTAAACTTTTCGGTCTCTTGTAGTTTTGTCGTATCTACCAACGATTTCGAGAAAAAAACTTGGAAAAAATTCAAACTTCAACACTCTGTATCTCGAAAACGAAACGTTTGCGACCCCATGTTTATGGGACTTTTTTATCTTAAACTCACTTAAGGAATCTCCCCTTTTCGTTTGTACGTTCAATTTAAGAACACCCAGTATAAGTGTTTTAGCATTTTCTCCAAATGATAGATTTAGCCTATGAATAACTCAGGACTAAGTATAACCTACGGAACATACTGAACTCTTTATCGGATACTGAACAAATGGTTCGATAATGTTGAAAAATTCATTCATTATCGAATTCTTTATCAGAATAAATGTCATTTTCAGTTACTATCTGCCTTTCATACATGAATAATAAACATTTTTACCGAATAATGAAAATTAGATGTAGCAACTCATATATGTCAAAATTTCACTTTCAAATTGAACAATATCAAAATATGCAACTCATTAAAAAGGTTCACTCGTTATCTTCAAGGAATACATAACTGCCTGAAAGTATCATGCTTTTGAAGTGGGTATGATTTTTGAATTATTTGAATTTATCTCTAATTACAAGGAAAAATTCAGTGATTAATAGTAAAGGTATGTCTAAAAAAATGAAGAAAAACTTGATAAATTTCATAATCCAATAATTCGCTCAAAATCCCAATGTCTGGATCTCTCTATCATTCGACAGAGAAGTGAATTCTGCTCTGAAGGAAGGTGTCAGAACTTTTACGAAGAAGACGAAAAGATTTTTTCAAAATATAGCCTTCCACTATGATGCTCTTGCTGACACTGGGGATTGAACTATCAAAAAATAGACCCATCGAAGTAAACAGCGATGAAATAAGAGATAATCAATAAAGAACTCAATAGACAACAAGTCAACTGAGTATATAAATAATTTCAGGAAACAAAAAAGATAAATTGAGAGGAATTCGAAATTCATCCAGAAATTGTTATTTTTGAAACAAATCAGATCTCATTCACAAGGCTTCCATATTGCTCGAATCATGTTTGGAACTCAGTACCTTCCCAAGCATTTTCAGGAAAGAGCAGAATCTACCACAGACTGACTGTCGAACTTTAACAGTCACTGTATAAGCGTCTTCGAAGAAGGGTAGACTTTTGTCTATTGTGAAGCTTCACAACAGATCTATCTTGAGTATGACTTTGTACTGAACACTCTGCCAAGTGAGTTTGAGGACACTTTGGTTCATCAGAACTCTGGGCAGCTTTGATAGGGGGAACTATAGACCTCAGGGTAGTGGTGTGAAGTTACTCCATTCAAAAATTCTATTAACAATTTTTTTTTTTGGTGTAGCAGGGGGAAAATCTGCAAGTTAGACGAACCACACTTTCCTGAGGGGGAACAAGTGTGGGTATTCTCACTCTCCTGAGCTCGAGACCTACTGAAAACCCTTAACTGCTTCTTGAATATTGGTTCCGGGCATTTGCCTATAAACCGATCATCTCTTAGTCGGTTTCTTCTCGCACACTATCTTGCTGGGATTCATGTGTATATCCTCTATTGGAGTGGAACACTTTATTGGATTTTTCAATAAGTTTATGTTCTTATTTTAATCTCCTCTTATTTGATCTCTTGGTCTCCTTCGGTAAATTCGCATTCTCCTTTTGTCTTCCTCTGGGTCGTGGTCCACTAGTCTCCTGAGTTCTTGATTCGGATGGTTTTTCGCTGTTTCGAATAATTTCTCTGCTTTTCTGTTCATGTTATGGTTTCCCATTTTAGGTTCCTATAAATCTGTCTATTCCTGACAAACCAAGGTGCATATATTGCACATCGTAGCAGCTTGTTTTCAGTGGCCTGAATTTTTTTGATGTGGCTCTTTGCCGCGAAACCCCAGGCAACTGGTCCATAAGTCAGTTGAGGTCTAGCAACGGCTTTGATTATCTTCAATTTTGTCTCTTTCGACATGTGGCTTTTTCTTCCTATTAGAGGGTAGAGTCTATTCATCGCTGCTTTCGTTTTGTCGATTGCTTGTTTGATATGACTTTTCCAAGTAAGTAAGTCCTTTGTCTAGCGTTATTCCTAAATATTTGGCTTCATTTTTCCATCTCTTCATAAACTTTTTAGGGTTTTCACTCCCAATCTCTGAAACAAAATCAATTAGAAATGAAATCAACGATTTGCTCCTGCGTAAATTCTTGCACTAATTTGTCAGGAGCAAATTAACTAGAAAAAATTGTTGCCTGACAATGAACTCAAAATAAATAAATAACCACAACTCAGAAGATTTTCTAAAAAATAAATTTTTCGTCTGATGAAGGAGTCTGATATAGACTCCGAAACGTTACAGAATTATAATTTCAACGTTATTTATTTTTAGTTCATTGTCAGGCAACAATTTTTTCTAGTTAATTTGCTCCTGACAAATTAGTGCAAGAATTTACGCAGGAGCAAATCGTTGATTTCATTTTTAATTGATTTTGTTTCAGAGATTGGGAGTGAAAACCCTAAAAAGTTTATGAAGAGATGCAGAATCCTCCCAGAATAAATTTCAATCGATATTTCATTTTTCCAGTCGATTTCTCCGCCGTCAACTTCTAGATTAGTTGTAGGTCGCAGTCTTCTCTTCTGTAGTAATATTGCTTGGCTCTTTTGTCCATTGAGCTTTCCACTTTATGCACCAGTCATTTGTTTCGTCAATCGTTTCTTGTAGAACTCGTTCTATTACTTCTGGGTTGCGGTGTCTAGTTGCTATGCCTGTGTCGTCAGCATATAACGTTAGCATGGTTCTTGGATTCTTCGGAATATCATTGATGTATATGTTGTACAGAAGTGGCCCAAGTACTGACCCTTGGGGTACTCCAGCCTCAATATCTCTTGTTGTGGAGCATTCTCCTTCCACTTTCACGTAAAATCTTCTATTTTTGAGATAATTCCGGACCAACTTGCATATTTTGATCGAATATCCAGCACATCTCACCTTATATATTAATCCTTCATGCTACACTCTGTCCAATGCTCTGGCGACGTCTAGTAAAACAAGACCTGTAGCTTGTTTATTTTGGAATCCCTCTGTAAAGTATTCTGTGAGCCTTAATAATAAAAAAAATTAAAAAAATTGCGGTTTTGTCCAATATTAACTGATCGGAAATAAACCCCACAAACGGGTCGCCTCCCACGCGTCAGTCTTGTCATTTCCATATTCATGAAAAAAAATCTGTTCGTTATTTCCCAGTTCTCTGTAATTGAAGGTATGGAATAATCCTCTCGCCTCGCCGCCCCCAGTTCGAATCCGCCGTTCCTTCGACCTCTCCCTCAGGCTCCCCGCTCCCAGTCCTGGCGCCAGTCTGCCGTCATCCAGATGGAATCTCAACAACGCAAACAAAGGACGTACGCATTACACACTCGACGACATGCAAAATCGCTCTTGTACCGTGACGGGTTAATTAACGCCATCTATGTGCCCTATTTAATTACATATACCGAGATTAATAATCGCCGTAGTGATAACAGGACGCTGACGAGTGAGAAGGATCAAAGGGCGTATCCTTTGGTGCTGGGAAATGCAGCTATTTGGGTGTCAATTCTACGGAAACCAGGAACTGATTCGGCTCAGATGGTCGAGTGACTAATTAAAAAAAAATTGCAGTAATTTGGCACAAAAAGGCTGAAAAAATAAAATAATTCAAAAGAAATGATGATAGAAGGTGTTTGTTCTTAAAAATAAAACGTAGTGTGGAAGCGAGACTTACTTTTTCCCAAATTCAAGTTGAAATAGTTTTGCAATATTTGATTTTCTTTATTTTACCCCTTATATTTTCTATCCAGTATCAAAGATCAAATTAAATCGATGTGAGAGAATTGATTACGACCGTTCATTGCTGTATCCCGTTGCCGGGAATGAATCTACAAAAAGACGAAAAAAGGAAAAAAAATTAAAAGAAAAGAAAAAGGAAGAAGAAAAAAAGGAAAAAAAAAGTGCGAACAGACTAATAATCTTTCAAGGCTTATTGCGGCTGTGTGCTCTCCTGTGACTGTAGAGACCCAACCGTGACCTACAGATCCAACCACATTCCGGGCATGGATAGTCACCAACCAGATCTGGAAGCCGCTGTATCCTTCTTGAGTTTCCATTATAACTGTGTACCAAAGACCTCCACTGTGACCTGTCTAACGCTAGTTATTCCCAGTTATGATTGGCATTAACTAATTTTAGGGATTGATGTAGTGTATCCTTAAACAGCTTTTACTGGCCTCCTGGTTTCCGGGCTCCCTCAGTGAGTTCGCCGTACAGAGCTATCTTGGGGAGTCTTGTGTCTTGCATCCTCAGAATGTGGCCGCTCCATCTGAGTCGGGCCCTCGTTACTTGAGTCTCAATTGTTGTACAACTCGCGCGCGGCAAGACTGCATTCGAAGTACCGTGTAAGAAAAGCGGAAACCAGAAGCTGAACCCAGCCTCCGTTGACTCTATTGAAAGCTCGGATATTTTCGGTCAGTTGCTGAATTGCAGGAGAACTTTTTATTTTTATCTTGATAGTCTTTGATATATTCTTTGTAATTCATTATGTTTGGTTGTTTAATTGTTGCCCCTTTGTTTTCTTGGAAGGCTAAAAATTTGTCTTCCATTTTCATCTTCAGTTATGGTTTTATAATATTCCTCCATAGAATTTCTCTCGAAAGCCCCTCTACTACACATCAGGAAAGAATTCGAAACAAACATTTTATATCGAAAATGCAATTATTTTTTTAAATCGATTTTATTCAAACTAAATCATGTATTGGTATAATTTTTTTCGAATAATTTGTCGAAGGTGATCGACTCAAAAGACACGATTTGTTTGATCAAGATTCTTATACTATCTGAATGGCTAGAATGTTCTCTTTTATTGAGGTTATCTGGTTATTCATACATTTGTTAATCTTGAAATTGAATTCCATTAGAAATGAATTCTTACAGATTGTTGGGAGTTATTCAATATGAAGTTTTTTTCCCAACTTTGATCATTATATGAAATATTATTAGTAGGTATGTACAGTTCCAATTCAATCAAACGTTGAATCTTATTATGATCCAGAGTATTCGAATACGAATAATAACTCAAAAGTTATCCTGAAGATTCATTTACTGACAGTCTGTTATATTTCAACTCCAAATTGTGAATCGATAGAGATAAAGGGGCAAATCAAATGTTTATACCGAAACTTTCCTTGGAAATATCGATCGGATTCCGTAAACCTGTTAATAATTGAAAACTTTTCATCGTATAATATTTCTTGGCACGAGTTGGTACCTTTAGCTTCCCTTGATTCTTTTAGGGAGTATCGATGGTGAATTGTCCCCTCCGAGGAATAATTTAGTCAATGAAATTTAAGAATAACGATTTACCTCTTGATTCGCTTTCTTTGGGGGTAACAAATTTATGACTCAAAACTATCGATATTCTTTACATGAGCTTTAAAAAAAAAGTGCCTGTTTTCAATTGGGTTCTGCTAGCTCAACGTTAAAGGTACCAGAATAAAAGTTTAATCTCTAAAATAAGACCAAGATTAAGATAACATTATGATACACATTCAATTTGCTATTTGTTTTTGATATCTTAACGTTAAGCTAGAATACCATAAAGAATTTTCTGGAAACTAAGGCCCTAAAAATGGCAGATCTATTTAAAATGTCATATATTTGATGAAAACCACTTAAAACCTTAAAATTTCTCGAATATAGAAAGAAATACCATTAATTTAGGATGTTTACTACAACTACAATAAAATAGCAAATAGTCCATCGTTCGTCAGCTTCGATCTACTAAGACCCCTAATCAGAATGTATGTCCACTACCACGATCATCGTATCGGACACCATTAAAACGATATTTCATTGTTCCCTGTTCTGTGTGGGTACTTTGCATAATCCAGACAGATTATTTCGGAAAGAGTGTGATAATCTAGACCGATCTCGTGTTACTTAACAGACGCCCGCTCTAAAAATAGCCGAGGAGGTATGCTCCGAACCTATACGAATCAGCGATATGGTTCGATTATTTTTAAACTTGGTCAAAAAGTCGAACTTGACCTCAGAAGCGAAAGGCTTGGTTTCGATTGCTCTGTGTGTGTGTGGATTTTTGGCCCAGTTGCCGAAAGAGAAGAATATTGTTGTTTAAATCTATAAATAGCGTTATCGTTTGGGATTTTTGATAGCAAAGTCTGGTCCTGGAGTCTTATTTGTGGAATTCTACAGATGACTAAATCGTTTCTGTAATTATTCTTCGTGAACCGAAGGAAAAACACCAAGTGATAATGAAAATCGGTTTAATGAGGTTGACAATAATGATAATAATAATAAAGAGTTCGAAAAAGGCTCCTAATTACAATTAACATCCGGATGCTGTACTGGAAAATGAACATCACAAGCTCTACTGGGATCGCACGGTTCTCACAGACCGAAAAATAACTCGCAATAGACCAGACCTCATCTTGCTCAATAAGAATGAGGTTACAGCACTATTCATCGACTAGCGATTCCAAATAATAACAATCTTCTAGATAGACACACCGAAACAATTTCAAAATACAGAGATCTAGAGGAACAAACCAGAAGACAGTGGAAGCTGAAAGATGTAAAAACCATCCCTATTTTCATTTCATCTACAATCCTGATACCGAAGAAACTACCAGAGAACTTAAGGAAACTTCAGTTCTCTATCTATAGAGTCATGCAGGAGGCGGTACTGCTGGGAACGGCGAGAACTGTACGCAAGTACATGGGAAATGCAGAGGAACACCGTCTGCTTCGACAGGAAGTGCGGGTGGATCAGGAATCCAACCGACAGCAAGAAGCCGAGGAACGGCCCGAACCCGACCACCACCACGAGCCCGAAAATCTGGAAAGGGCTCCAACAGAGCTTAATCCTTTTGATATCTGAGATATCTGGGATAAGTGAATGTTCCTCTGGACAGGAGTGTGAAAGCCGCAAGGCTAAAGTCATAAAGATAATGAAATCTGTTCTAAATAGTCAAAAATATGATCGAAGCGATTTATACCAACGCTTGCTCAGCACTGAGCTACTCATTCGGTATCATCTTTTGGACCACCACCGATTTAGCAGAGAAATAAGAACAATGCTGACAAAACATCACCCTAAAAGCTTAATAGAAGGAACAGAGCTGCTTCCACATCTTGAGGGTCGAGCAATTATTGATTTGTCTCAGAAAAATGAAGGAGAATATTTCCTCAAGAAGGCTGCTTCATCGAGTAGTTTGTGATACTGTGATACTCTCTTAAAGCTGCAACAGGATCACAAAGAAATCATCGAACATTCTACAGAAAGCAAGATGTAGAAACTAATTGGCAAACCTCTACATGGGAGACACCAAAACTAGGTTAACCATGATTATGTCGACATATCCGCGTCAAACTACTGGCTGACTTCCGGAAAGTGATTTCTCGAGACTGAGGGATTCATCATTGCCATCCAAGATCAAGACACAATCATGATGCAGTTGCCAAGATTTTACACTAAGAATTGGCTGTGAAATACCAACTTCTAAGGTCAAGAAAGGTTCCTTACTACAATTACCATCCAGATTCTGTATTGCAAAATGCTTACCACAAGCTCTACTGGACTCGCGTGGTTCTCACAGATCGGAAAATTGATCACAATAGACCTGACTTCATATTACTGAATAAAGATGAGAATAGAGCACTATTCATCGACGAGGCAATCTACCAGACAAAAACATCGAAGTACAGATATCTCCAGGAACAAACCAGAACACAATGGAGGTTGATAGATGCCAAGACCACTCCTATGGTCATTTCATCAACAGGCCTGATACCGAAGAAACTACCAGAGAATTTGAAGAAATTTTGATTGGACGAAACCATTCATACAACAATATTCGTTTAATTTTAAGACCATGTTGTTTTAAACATTGTCAATAAAGAATTAATCTTCTCTGGATCAGAAGCAGCTAAAGGAAGAAACCATATCTCTAAAGTCCCTTCCAACGTTTCGCTACCACAACCAGCCATTTTCAACCCTAACGGGGTACTGCAACTGCAAATACATTTTCCATCAACCCTCAGAGCCTCAGATCTCCCCCACTATTGGTTCGTACCGAATTAAATTTTATGAAGGCGGAAACCATTTCACGCTTGGAGTGTTATGACATTTATTCGAGGAAAGAGAGAATTTCATTCCCCAATTGTGTTCAAAGCAATAACAAAGTAGAAAATCTTTGACTCCGAGCGAGGCTGTTCACTTAAGTTGCCGGCGTTTCCCTCAATGTAAATAATTTATGAATTGAGTTTCACCTGTTTTCTGTAAATAGGTATATTCAATCGGCCAGGGGAAAAGACGAAAATTGAATAATGCATTATAGCCATTTACTCGAAGAGGGTGGATTTCGGTTTGGAAGCTTTTTTCTGCTGTTAAACAGAACACTTTTTGATATTGATTTGATTAGGCGGATTCTTGATGAAAATCCATAATTAAACTGAATGGACTGAGCAATGCCAGCATGAAATTGGCTATTTATTAAAAAGAGAGAAAAGCTCGTCGGGACATTACCTTTCTCTTTTTTGTTCACATAGAGGTGAGTGTAGACCAATCAAAATTCTAGAAAAAGACAACTGCATTCCCGACGTGTTTTTCTCTCTGTCCCTTTTTTTGACCGTATTTCATGCATAGATATAAAGGGAAGGCACAGTCCATGTCTCTATGTCTATGTTGACACTTTATTATAAGAGTTTATTTGTCATAGATCGAATGTCGGTACGTTGGCTGAATTTTTTAAATTCTTGATGTATGGTTATTCTTTGTGTGATTTCCACGAAGTATTTGCTGTCTAGTTGGAATTATAACAATTTCTACAATGCGGTGTCTTATTTTACATCAATCAGTGAAAAGTAGTATACCGTGCTTTCATAGAATTGTTATTTGTCAAATAATTTCATTTGAAAGCACAGAAAAAAGGTATCCTTCTGATTGGAAATTATTTGACAGATACTTATTCACATCGAATAAAATTCATTCGAAGGCCCGGTACTTTCACGTGCGAATAACTGAATTTATTTGATAGATAAGTCTTATTCTTAGGAAAATGCAGTCTTTTCACTTTCAGGGAGTCTTATTTTACATTAAGCAGTGTCAAGTAGTATACCGTGTTTTCATACAACTGTTATTCGTCAAATAATTTCATGTGAAAGCACAGAAATATGGTATCTTTCAGATAGGAAATTATTTGACAGATACTTATTCACATCGAATAAAATTAATTCGAAGGTGAAAGTACCGGGCCTTACTGTAATAAGAAGAGAATAGCTCATGTGTTTACTCTATTTCCATCAGTAACTTACCTACATTTTTCTCCTTTCATCCAATGTCATTTCCTGCTGCCCTACTGAAATCTAGATCGGTATTCAGGGTAAAATACCGACTCCGCACTAATAACTCAATTTCTCAATTTCCCGTGGCAGAATCCTCCATGTGTAACAAACAGATGGAATTTTTATTGCACAAAACGTGGAATCTCTATAATCAGTTCGGCGCGACCTTGGATTGCGAAATTATCGTTATTTTCGAATTGTTGCGACCCGAGAAATCGTGGTTCTTCAACGAGTTTACATAGAATCGAATAATTATTGTGTTCGCTGTAGTAATTTGATGGTTTTGTTGAGGGAACGAATATTGTTCATGGAAAAACCGCCTAATAGAATAATGGAGGACACGTGTGGCCTACCTTGCCCGTTTGGAAATAGTCCTGTGATTTCCTTGACGTAGAAAACCTATGGAAAACTAAATTTCGTCAATATAACAGAAAAAACAGAAAAAACTCAAGCAAATTGCACCCATTAAAAAAAATTCTAGATTTTTCAAGCGTAATACGTATAAGAAATGAAAAGCTATACTAATCTCGACAAAAATTAAAACAGTAAAGTAAGTTAAAAAAAATCTTTTATTCTATAGTCTTCCTTACAAGAACAATAAATAATGATGTTACATTATGAAAAGCAGACGCAATCTAGATTGTTACAAACCAAGGAATTTCCCATATATTGAATAATAAGAATTGAAGCCGCTAGTTTTCGTTAATTATAATTTCACTTCTTCTGAATATTTCAATATTTTTAGTCTTTACATATTTGAAGTGAATTTTTTCTGTAGTCCTTCATCTCTTTTTCTCAGAAACAATTTGAATTAAAAATTCCATGGGTGTTTCTTTGTTAATTATTTTCATTTATCAACCAACTGATTCATATAAAACAAAAGAATATTTCACAAAATTAAATAAGTTCTTGGGTTCGATTCAGGAAAATGAATAAATTTTTTAATTAATTCACAGTTAGCTAATATTATTATATTTTTAATGCTTATGATTTGAATTTAACCTATTTTTTTTGTATCTAATATTTTAACAGTAGATTCTTGAGGTCGAAAGAACCATTTTTTCCGAGTCGGTTCGGTTTGAAAGATGGAGGCTGTTGAAAAACCACAAAAAATGTTATTTTTAGTTCTATCTCACAAACGGTTTTATCGAATGATAGAATTTTCGCAATATAGTTCTTCATTTATTTGATGAATCTTTTTCGAACATAAGATATCACCTACGTCTTCCAGTTTTCTCATTATGACCATAAAAATACCAAAAATTCGAAGAACCCAACTCTTAAACCTAAGTTGGACGCTGTCTTTATTTGAGCATTTTTGTATTATTATTTGAGCATTTTCTATTTCATACTTTCTCGTATAATGCGCTGTTTTCGAGTAATTTGATGTTAAAAAATTAAAAAGTATCTGTGAAATTTGAAAAATTGGTTACTTTGGCTGAGTGCAACTCTGTTTAAAAGATCCACACATGTATAGTGTCGCAGATTTAGCTAGTTATTCTGACGGTAATTTTGTTTTTCCAGGGGTGGCACAGCCCATTATGAAAACTTAAAATCTCTATATATTTTTATCAGGGTCGAATTGGAAAAAATGGTAAAAGAAAAAAGTGTTTCTTTTGACCTCCAAAGTCTACTGTTACTGTTAAAATATTGGTACGAGTCAAAGAGTCAACACGTTTAGTAATGCAAATTCATCGATAATTATTGCAGTTTCAATTTTCTAGTGAAAGAGAATTAGGTTTTCTTCAAGATGATATGATATGGCATTATTTAATTATGTATTTTTCTTTTCAGGTAATTTCCATAATGAAAACTCCTTGCCCATCCAATGGAATCAATGTAAGTTTGGACATCAAATAAACAAATTTATTGGAAATTGATTCCTATATGCATTAGTACATAGAAATACCTTCTAACATCCATTTATTATCGATACAATTGTTTCATTTATTCAATTATCGTCAATTCAGATCGAACTTATGCGTTTAAACGAGAAAACAACAGATTTAACAACAAATACCACATTTTTTTTCATTCCATCGCTTCAATACAATTAATCGGGCAAGAATCTGGTAAAGTAAAAAAGAATATGATGAAAACAACTCAAAATAGCACAGTTTTTCCTAGAAAAAGACATAAAAACTTAATAAAAGCCATTATTATATTTTTGTCTCCTAACAACAGACATAAACGCAGTAAATCAATCAACAAAGGGTCAAATTCATAGCTTAGGCGTAACTGCCTTTGTAAGAACATCAGACTCTCGGAGTTGAGGCTCCCCGGATGACTAGATCTCGATGAAATATTCCTTCGTGTGGAATTGAACAATGACGGGTTTCAATAGAACATAAAGTTCTGGTATTATCTCATTACTCAACTCAGCGACCACAGCCAACCGGGCATTTCATCCTCTAGTAATCAGGGACAATTTTCGTCGGTTCGCATTCAAATTCTCGTCGTAAAATGATGGATTTACGACGCTGAAGGCCATCCGCGAGCGGGGTCAAGTTCATGTGCAAATCGCGAAGTTTTCCTCTCATTATCGGCCGTTGATAGGATTCCATTGTTACCGAATCGGTTCTGCGATGGATGAAGTGGATTTGCTGTTTCAATGGCGAGAGTATGAACGGCGAGGCAGATCACAACAGCCTCGTGATCCAGAATAAGAATAATCAGTTCGGAATGCTGCTGTAACAATTTTATCAACCGGATATAGACCGAAATTTCGCAAGATTGCGCAAAATATATTTCTCAAATCTTCTGCGATTCTAACGAATATAAGTTGATGACAATGTTACTCTTGTTTTGTCGTGACCTCGAAGTAGACGGAGCCTGGTAACACGTTTCCTGTGAAATGGGCTCCTGGTTGAGTTGGCATGGGCTGAGTTTGTTGTTGTGGCCTATGCGGATGACCTTGTCCTTCTGGTTACAGGTTATGTAGTCAGTGCCATTTTCTATCTGATAAAGAACGCTCTGCGCATAAGTGAGCAATGGTGTCTAGAAAACGAACAGAAGGGTGCTCTGCAACTCCAAAATTTTAGGTTTGGATCCACTCTATCCGGGAAAACACATCGAGACCCAATCGTAGAAGGCTAATGGGTGATATTTAGGTATACTCGGAGAGTAGATTCAGACCACACACTGTGTACTGTAGTGTTGAGGCTATGAAGAGAGCACTTAGAGTCTGGAAAGAGCGATGATGACGATAATGGTCATTTAGGAGGCAAGTAAATACTCTGAATATGATTGAGGAAGCAATTGCATACCTTCTCCATAAAGGGGATTGCTCAGACACCATCAGGTTCTGCTCTGAAGAACTCTACGAGGTAATTGTTCCTGATAGAGCTTTGAGCAAGTCTGCACCAAACAAGTTTCTTGTGCCTAAATTTTCCACCTGATTCACTAATGGCTGATCAATCCTCACGGGAACCCCAGCCTTGGACAGAGGTTCAATGAACAGTAGAAGCCTTGGCTGTCCATTCATGAACTTATCCCAATAGCTGGGGAGCCCTAGAGGCAAATTCGAGATTTACTCGAGCGTGTCAGATTAATATGAGGGGAGATACCTAGAACCCTGTAGAGTACCTTTACCAAAAATTGGACCTTTATTTAGGGGGAATTTTCTAGGACTGCCTGCCAGAATAGTAAAAAAAATGATCATTGTACTTACTCGAGCGTGTGAGATAAGAGATATGTTGTTAATTATATGTTGAAAAGTATATATTCCCTTAATCTGACAATTTAAGCTTGACGAAAATGTGTGGGGGAGCCAAACTTGCAAAAAAAGTCATTTGTACATTTTCAAACGCGGTGGCTTTTTTTTTCTTATTTTGAAGCTATTGGTCGCATTCAGCGGACGGAGCGCAAAGCGCTTCTGCTACCCATCGGTAGCGGTAGCGGTCGGGAACATGTTGAACGTTCGCTGGCAAGCCTAGATAGGATAAGGCAGTCCAACGAGCTGTCACTATCAGCTGATTAGTTGAGAAGTCTGTAGGAAAGACGTAAACAAACGGATTTTTCAAGTTTCGTTAACCTTGTGCTGGTTAAGTCAATTTTTATGTGACAAAAATAACCTAGAATTTTGACGAATTATTTTTTGCTCCAGTATATTTCCTATAATTTATTAAAAATTCTTCTTTATTTCTTACAATCCATTTTCATTTCATTTTCCCCTACAAACTCAAGTTCGTACATCTTCCACACTAAATAACAACTACCTACTCAGTTCAAGTCCAACTTTCGCTCCTTTCCGCTACTGCTACCTAGCACAAATCAAATCCGCTCCCAAAAGTGGCGTCCGCTCCAGAACGTGTTGAGAATGTAGCGCATATGTCACCGAACGTTTCCGCTAGCGTTTGGTAACAGTTGCGCAACTGTTTCGTCCGCTGAATGCGACCAATGATTCAAGAATAACGGAAAAAATATACAGTTTCAGTGAGCCAAAACAATAGAAATTGGGCCTAAAGGTCACAAAACTCAATTATCTCGTCTCCTGGGCTTCAAATTGTTTTCGCCTTCGTTATAAAACTTTAAGCGTATAACATTATCTACAAATTTTGTCCATATCAACTTTTTGTACGTCAGAAAGTTTTTGAGATATATGGCGATGAATGTACAGGGTGGGAGATTCACAAAATCTGATACCCCATTCTCGTTCTCTCTTTCTGAGAAACTAACAATAGTAGTAGTTATTTTTGGCCGCTTTCTTTTGAAATAGAAATATTGGGAAAAAGTGGATTTAACCATTTTCTATTATTTATATTGATACAAACCATATGATATTATATAGTTTTGAAATCAGTAAAATTTAAGCTCTCAAAAAATTGCACAGAAAAGTAGTGTTCCCATTAAAAAAAACATAACTTTGGGTCATAGCTTCGTAATTAAAAATCCTGCTAAAAAGGCGAGCACGCCACTGGATTCTACGTAAAAAAGTGCCTGTATAATGTTTCAATTTCAGAGCTCTATCATCAGTATTAGCGGAGATATAAATTAATTTCGATATCGCCATTTTTCCAATTTTTGCTTATAACTCGAAAACAAAAGAAAGTGGCCAAAAATGACTACTACTATTGTTAGTTTCTCAGAAAAAGAGAACGAGAATGGGGTATCAGATTTTGTCCATCTCCTCTGGTTTAAAAGCTGTAGTGCTAAAACATCGAAATTTGCCCACCCTGTACATTAGGCTGGGTTTCTACATTGACCTTGGACTTTCGCATGTGTGGCTAAGCTCCTTGCTCTCATCACCTTCTAACTCGAAATAAGTTGAGGGTGTGTAAAATTGCTTCAGGCAAAAGTTGTATAGAATTTTATTATCTACAATTTACGTAATGAATACAGAAACGACAAGAGGTACAGGAAGAAAGATATTGAAAGAAATGCCAGATGTCAGATTAAGAAAAAACCCACTGATTAGTGTCAGATTAATGGGTCAACACGTATTCAATACCGAGATTAACCATCTGTATGAAAATCTGACACGACTATGTACAAGTAACGAATTTTTGCATTTTCAAAGGACCGCTGTGACCTCGCGTCACGTCCGAATTGTCAGTCTCTTTTTTATGATATCTGTCAAAATATTGTGGCCTGTGGCCTGTTGCTTGGTTCGATGTCAATAATTATTGAAGCCACCGGTCCATTTCTTAGGTATTCATGTTGCAAATTTTCAACACCTGCTTTGGAAATAAATAGTTTCGAAATGTCGATAAAATTAATCGTTACATATTATTCAAGGTGTTTTCGATGTTGACCATCAATTATCACCAAATTGTTCATATTAAATTGAGACATTCAAAACCGGTCAACACAGAAGTCTCACATAATAAAATCTTTCTTAACACATTGAAGTAATTCAAAGGATAATTAAAGATAAACCCCCTCGTAATCCATTCCTTGTACAGGACCCTCCAGCCTTTTTGTGCTATAAAAATGTGGGACTACCGCATTAACGACCTATACCTGTTGAGCCACACGAAAATCGCATCGAAAACCGCAATAAAACGATATCCTCAATTTCCGCTTTCACCTCGCATTATCGGCTGATAAAAATATCGTCACGAATAAGAACCTTGAAGCTGAAAAATGGGAAAATTCGCACGAAACCTCTCGTTTTTCTAATATTCCAGGAAGGTTTACTGAGTTCGCAAGCTTGATTTCGTTATTGAATCGATATTTGAAATTTTCGATGATGAATTTTTTTTTTCAATTTGCATTCTTCGTATTTTTTCGATATAAACTTCGGAGGCGAAATTTCATCTATTGCAGCTGAAATTTGGCCGGTATTTAATCAATCCAGGCTGGAATTGGCGGAAAAATTTCATCTTCTTCAGGATCGTAAATTGGGAGTTACCATTAGATCTCTCGCAGACAATTTCGACGAGAACTAGCATGCAAATAAAAGCTCTCTAAAACTGCAACTCATTTGAGTACCTGACACTCAGGCTTCAGAGGAAACCAGCTATAATAGTTTCCAATTTCTCAGTTAGAGAACGGACTAATAACTGGAAAGAACCCAGGGTTCTTGAGTATTGGCGCAGACAACTAAGAAGGGCCAACCATTGAGTATAATATCCCCTGTGACTGCCCGGTGACAGAGTCAGAATTGGAACTTTTGTCGTTGGGGAGCCCAATATGCTAAATAGGGATTTACTCGATCGTCGTGGAGGCCTAGTGGATTTTAAAGATCAGATGGTAGAAGGAGAATGAGGTTCTATGATATAATACACTTTCAGCGGTGGGGAAAGCAGAAGCAGGTTGTCAAAAATTGTCAGGTGTACATACTCGAGCATGTCAGATTAAGATACTGCATATGTCCCACGTGTCTCCGACGATAAATTCATGCTGATCTGACAGTTTGCGTGGTGGGGCTTGCCGAACGGAAGAGTTGAAAAAAATGGTTTCGAACGTGTCAGATTTTCAGAGGATATGTAAATTGGGCCCAAAGGAAGCTACGTAAGATCACTGCTGTCCTTCAAAAATGCAAAAAAACTCGTTACTTCTACATACAGATGGTTAATCTCGGTGTTGCAGAAGTGTTGACCCATTAATCTGACACTAATCAGGGGGGTTTTCTTAATATGACAGTTTGAAGATGACAACAATGCTTTTTTTTTAAATATCTCCCTTCCTGTACCTCTAATCGTTTTTGTATTCAAAAGTGAAGTTGTAGATAATAAAATTCTATACAACTTTTGTCTGAAGCAATTTTACATACTCTCAACTGTTTTCGAGTTGGAGAGTGATGAGGACGAAAAGCTTAGCCACACATACGGAAGGCCAAGGTCAATGTAGAAACGCAGTCTAATGTAAATTCATCGTCTTATATTTCAAAAACTTTCAAAAGTAAAAAAAATTGGTTCGGACCAAATTTGTAGATAATTTCATCCTCTACAACTTTCATAATGATTGCGAAAACAATTTGAAGCCCAGGAGAGGAGATAATTCAAAAACACTGAGTTTTGTGACCTTTATGACATTATATTGTTTCGACTTGCGGAAACTGTAAGATTATATTTTTCTTGTTATTCTTGAATCATCAGATTCAACATAAGAAAAAAAGCCAACGCCCTCGAGAATGCACACGTGGCTTTTTTTTTGCAAGTTTGGTGCCCTCCCACACATTTTCGTCAGGCTTGAATTGTCGTATTTAGAGATTGTATACTTTTCATCCCAACATATCATTTTTTCAATCACAAATCAACGGAAAGAATGCTGGACATTTACGTCATGATAGATTTTATGACGGTTACACAGACAGACGCCTACATATATCTATTATTAGATATAGGAAAGAGAAAAAGAGGAAGAAGAAATCAAAGGTTGCAGAATTATCACGTGATTTATTAGAGAAGGTGGAATATTTTATCTCGTACAACATACTTTTCTTCATGTCGTCTTTCATAAACTTCTCACGTGTTTTGTTATCACTAAAACATCTTCAGATGGGTGAAGATAAAAAACTCCCATAAAAATTCTTTTATTCTCAAAAATTCCAGGAAACATGAGAACTTCCGAATTCAATAACGTTAAAACAAAAAACAGGGCTATATCGAGTTCAATCGAACGAAAGCTATCAGATAAGACATCTCTCTCACGGTTGCAGGGACATAAATCATTACAGTGTAAGTAATAAAACATCACGTCATCCCTTCTTTTTGATCCAATTATAACGGATAAAATTCCACGGCAGCGTATTTCTCGACATTTTCATTTACGTTTCCTTCTGAGTCCAGGATTCTGGAGAGGATTTCTCTTATATTCAATTTTCCGCGCGCAAGAAGTCTGAAAATATCAGTCACGCTCGGATTAAATCCGGGAAATTGTGGCTATGTCCCGAATGGAGGGTTTCTGACTCGAATTTTAATCCGTGCCTGCTAAGAGGATGTTAGAATTCTACGATCGGAGGATCTTGGAACCTTTATGGCAAGATTAAACATCATTCCCTCGGTAAATTACTCTGAAAGTCTTCTTTTCCTTTGATATACTCACCACTGGGTAATTATTTACCAATTGAAAAGCTATTTGACTCTTTCATGAAGATTTTATGAAACCCAATGACTACTCTGAGATACCTAGGCCACTCTAGTTCATTCGATGAGAAGAAAGCTACAGTATAGCTAAACAAACTCAATTTTTTTAGATCGGTACTAAAACGTATCAAAATACGGTTCGTACCGTGGGTCCATGAAGTGTAGAGAGAGGAAGTCATCTTTCAGACAAATAGACCTCCTCTGGACCGAGCCTAGCAGTACGTGCAAAGTTATTGTTGCAGTACCCCAAACAACTTGGGAGCTAGTTGAGGGGTAATAAACATGGGCAAGCTCTAAACAAAATGACATGTTTCTTCCAACAGCAATTGCCAAGTCCATCACGTGTTTGTGCCAGAGCATGTCACCTGTTAACAGAATACCTCGCTATTGCTAGTCAACTCACTGAAGGATATGCACTATACAAACCTTCAAAGAAAAATCATTTAATGGAACACGAAGGCAGGCCCCCAAAATCCCACTATCACGATAGTGGTCAGACATGGGCCAATCATTGTGATAGTCAAGCTGCTACCAGGGCACTCAGCTCTCATGCCATCGATTCGTAGGTCGTCCATTTAGTTCAAAAAACTTTATGTAATAGGCAAGATTATCAAGGACTTTTCAATTCTGGTTTCTGATCAGTCAGGTATAAAAAAAGTGTAGAAGTGATGGAAGGCACAATAGAACCCCAAGTCGACGTCCATTCGAAATCCAAATACCGATCTTTCATTTATAGTCAAATAGAAAAGTAACCCTAACAATAGATGATTAATTCGATATCGCATCAGAGGACTATAATGAAACATTTAAGAGTCTACTGAATGGACAAAATGCGGCATTAAAATTTATTGCAGCAGTAAACCAACATCGTCAGACTTGGACGTCAGAACTATTGAAAGCAGATAAAATTATGTATTAATAGCAAAAAAAGCCAGATAGTTTCCTGCATATACGTAAAGCACGTTTGTGTATTCTGACACAATATACAATGATGTCACACACACGCGGTGGTAATAACTTCTCAGCGAGATTGTGAATTTCAGCTAGCTCCAGTATACATCGATCGCCATTGCAGGGTAAGCCTTCATTTACCCATCTCCAGCGCAGCATAGCGACAACAATTCGGAGAAGGAAATGCTTGTTACTGACAATTTAAGCTACTGAACGTGCTTAAAATTCCAGCAGCATCTCAAGAAATCGCTAAAGACAGATTATATACAAAACTGTATAAAACATTCTCCGATAATTTCATTCAAGAAGCTTGTATTGAATCTATTTTCGAATACTATACTGCATTCACATTTATTTTAGCAGTCGGTTGGCCATGAAATAATTTTCTCAAGTTTTTGTAACTAGAGCGGAGTAAGGTTGACACTCATGAAATGTCGTTAATGTCGAGGTTAATGTCATAACGCCGTTGCCACAACTAATATCAATTTTTATTACGAAAATGCCGAAAGTAATTGAAAAAAGAGACGGGGTTTCAGGAAGTGCTATTTAGAATTCAGGTCTTCTCCTTCAAATAGTTATACCCTGATATTCTAAAATCCACAATACGTCAGACGCCAGCGAACACATTCAATTTAAGAGAATTTATATAATGTTTCATCTGATTCTAAACGACTTATATTTCAGCTGAATATTTCCACAATCAGAAAGATTGTGAATGAAGAGTATGACAAAGAATTTCCTTCTATTGGGAGACCCAAAAAAGTGGTGGCATTTGAGAATTTTATGTTTGAATTGAATTAATGCGAAAAGTTTACTACAGGATTTTCGATGAATGCCATCGTAGAATAAGTTCCCGAAAATTGATTTTTCTATTTTTCATTTGAATTGTCCTATACATTATAAATGTCTTAAGGTACCAATAAATACCTAATTATTTTTTATTTTATCAATGCATTAAGATGAACAGCCACAAATACGCGCCAGTTGTCCTGCTAATTGTTTATTCATGTGAAATTTTTGTTCGAAGGTGAAGTTCATCTTGATTGAAACTTCCTTTAATTTCTTCTACTTATATTGATGCAAGATGATTTTGTTGAAGAATTTAACATTCTTGTAATTACCTGTTCATTCCTTCGGGAGATACCCATTCCCAACCACTGCATCATATGCATTTCATCTTCGGGTTAATATCTTTGAAATCTACAACTGATGTAACGTATTCAAATTTAGCCAAAGAAGATAACGAACATTAACACTCCCCAAGCTAGTGCATATTAAGATATTATACTGATCTCTTGTATTTTCCATGCAAATAACTGGATTTGGTATGCCTACAATCAACTTCAATTATGTTCGTCACATATTTTCCGAAGAAATTCGACATTGTGATATAATACGTAATAACAGAAACTTTTACCTAGAACGGGCAACATAGCGTTGATTTAAAACCCAAAAATGTTTTGATAAGCATCATAACCCCACATTTTCGTACTATACAGAGTGAAATGTGTCAAATTTCCATGGCCAACCGACTGCTAAAATAATAGTGAATGGAGTATAGAATCATTTAGTTTGGTTTTTGTTAGTTTGGTTGGGTTCCTAATTAAGCATTCAGACAAACATTCGATCTCAACTCGAGCGTAGAAATAATGATAAAAATTGGTTATCGTCTTTAGAATCATAAAAGAATATAATAGGTGTAATAGGTATGGGCGAATTTATAGCGACTTGACCTATCTAATTCTTCTCAAGAATAGAGCCAAGTCGAATATTGTTGACGAAAAAGAGACCTATATTATACGGTATATTCGTTTTTATGATCCGAACGAACATCCCGTCACAGGAAAATCCATTTTCGAATCCCAGGGCTTTTCGGAATTGCAACGAATTGCTTTCATGGCGCTTCTCGCGTTCGGAAACTCATTCAATAAAGCTTCATCGTCTGACAAATGGCCTCAGCTATTTATACCGGGGCAGCTGCTCCACATTTCGCTAATGAACAATAATGGCGATACATTTTGAATAACCATAAATCCCATTGTTCGCCAAATCATCCGTTTAACGTAAGTCGGTAAAATTACGATCGCCATGCATTACATCACGGATTACCTTTGCATATCAATTGTTGAATGGTTAATAAAGGTCATTACTAGCCCAGAAACGGTACTACGAAATAACATGGCGACTGGCTTGGTCGACAAGTGGATATTTTACTTTCAGATCGATTATTTATTGGTTTTAGGTGTTTACTGGGGTGTGTTTCAGCATTTTTCTGGCACGTGGTATGACGGTGAAGGCTTCATCAGATTCTCAAAAGATGCTACTAGGGAAAGGCAGAGAGGTGCATCTCATGAAGGTACCACTTCTCTGACACACCCATTCTTGCCGTTATTCTTTATATTTAACACTCAAGATCATCAAAGTTGATTATCTTTCCAAAGAGTAAGAGTAGTATATCAAAGAGACTTCTGTTCCATTTGATGACATAAGCCAACAAGATTCGAATCGTGAGGTTATGTCATTTAGTGAGGCAGAACTCTCTTTGATTTACTACTTATAAGTCCTCCCGAATCAGAGTCCTAGTATATAATAGGTTTGTTGGGGTTTTTAGAAACGTCTTCGAGAAACACTTTCTACTCTTTCATGCGTTAGCCAGAATGAGTTCAGTTGTCAAAATTATTTCGTCTGTTATTTAACGATATGCGATTTCGTGTAAAATATTCAAGGAAGGTTCTGCGTCAACTAGGACTAGAGGAAGCGTTGCACTGATATGTGTCAACATATCTGCCTCTCCATTTCCTTTAAAGCCCGAGTCTTATCCAGACAAGGGTACCTGAATTTGAAGTATAGCAGTTGGCTTCAAGTGCTCTGAATGCGGCTTGACTGTCACTAAATATTTGATTCCATTCTTGTGAACCCGTCTTTCGATTTTCTGGGACTTGATGCGGTGTGGCTTCATCAAGTATTTTCTTGAGTTATGACCAGATAGGTTTCATCTTAACCATCTCATC
This sequence comes from Coccinella septempunctata, assembly GCF_907165205.1. Taxonomy (NCBI): domain Eukaryota; kingdom Metazoa; phylum Arthropoda; class Insecta; order Coleoptera; family Coccinellidae; genus Coccinella; species Coccinella septempunctata. The sequence continues at coordinate 25,471,102 of NC_058196.1, forward strand.
TGAACTCCCAATTGAGGTTATCTCCATTTCAATGACTGCCAACTATTTATGACATATACTATACTGAAATATATCAAATAATAAGTGTTTCATTGAGAATAACTATTCTTTCCACCGCTCAAAATATTCCGCTTCTATTGAATGCCGAATAAGAGCGTAAAGGGTAGTAAAAATGTGGAAAATAAGTCTTGTTGCTATATTTCGCCAGGCTGTTACTATACAAAGCATAAATTCGTGTTGTCTCGAGAAAATAAATATCCTCCACTCTCTTTTCGTGCAACACGCGGTCTAAATATAATTCATATCTCCATTTTTGTTTTTTTTAGAATGCTTTTTCGTGCGGTCGATTCTCCTTGCAGCGTGTTCTTCTCACCTCCGTCTTCGCCTCTTTAAATTCATAAATTTTGGTCGTTATCATATCAAAACATGATTAAATGTTTTTCGCTATAATTTTAAGCCTTATTAGTTTGTACTTCGAGATGTAGATTCAGAAAAAGGGATAAGTGCTAAGAACAATCTGTCCTGTGCCCTGACAGAAAAAGATGTTAGACGTCAATATAAAAAAATTGAGAATAAGATCACCAAAAAGTTTCAATAGAAGGCAATTGTCCTACTTCCCTTAGAAATGGGTAAATATACGGTAAAATACTAGCATTTTGACCCCGAAAAACACGAGCACTTCAAGGTTCAATGCAGTGTCCTCTTTCACTCATTCACACTTTCCATCTACCTTTCACTATACACCCTTCACAAAATACTCCAAACATAAAATTCTCACTGTGAAAAAATTTCGATATAAGGTCCAAAACTTCAGCAGTAGTTTGATGTCTCCTCACTCAGCAGTCTTACCTACCCTACAAATGGGGAAAAATAAAAATACTAGCACTTAGACGATGAAAAATTTCACACTATCCTCATTCTCTTTACACTTTTCACCTGCATTTCATGCTTCAGTTTTACCAATTACTTCGAACGTACATAATTTGCAGATACGGATAGTCTCGAATATTTCGCTCACAATGATGAGGGGCTCCATGCAGTATTCCGTGTCGTTGCCATGACAATATTCTTTGGGGTTTATTCCACTGTTAATAGAAATTGGGGAAATGGAGATTCGTGGAAATGTTATATTACAACAGATCAACTGGTGGTAGTAGATCTGAACTAAAACTCTCAATTCAGTAGATTTAGACCTCTGAAAAGAGGAAACTGCCGCTTTATGAAAGAAGAAAAGTTATATATCCTTTTCCTCTTTCCCTCCTCAGGAGTTTTTGGTGAATTGGAACAATTTTTCGCATGTCACGATCTTTTCGCTTCTATTGTTGGCACTGGCAGTCTTCCATTATTCATGAGTCATGATAATGCAATTCACTCACCTATGTGGCCCGTATCTCACTGCTTTCGTCGGGCATCCTCAGGGTTCGATGGACAAATTATCATCGTATTTCGGTAACGAGTTCACGTTTCCAGTTGTTTGGGCAGACGTGGGAGCTAGATAGGAACAAAACGGGCGAAATTTGATTCGACGAACTGGTGGATGAGAATCCAATGGGGCCATATAATCCGAGTCGGAGAGATAACTGAAATTGGTCATGGTGAAGCGTTCTATTGGTTTGATCGAGGCGTGACCTAGTCAAAAGGTATTGCCGATCTGTTTTAAGTTAGTGAAATATTATCCAGAAACTCGAAACATGACCGGAAGACCAAGAAGTGGAAGCCCAAGATCTACTACTCCTACACAAGATCGTTTTCTGTCTATGCCTACCCGAAGAGAGCCTTTGAGTAGTTGTCAAAAGCAATAGCTATTTATAAAAGCTTCTTTCTGATCACTTGAATTGGAACTATCAATGGAGGTTCACCAGAAATTTAACTCATGGTAGTTTGCTTTGTGACGACCATCGATTATTTCTGCCTGTGCTGTCCAGGGGTGTAACTCCAGAGGGTTCTATTGTTCATGCCCCATTTTTGGATGGATCGTCTTTTCTGCTCAAGTCCAGCAAGTCTTAACCTTGATGTCCTTTCCACAAGTTCATTTTCTTCAGAACCTCAATGACCTGGCACCTACGAGGATATATTGAGAAATTCTTAGCCTACTATAGAACCAAACAAAATTTCGATGTTAAAATATTTTATTACACAACATATTCTCCTCTCAATAGGTTAGGTTTATTAGAGCGAAATTACAACGTCTCTAGACCTGTTTCTTCTTGCTCTGCGAACCAGACCTCCACAGCTTTTATTACCTCCTCGTTGGAAGGAAATTTACGATCTTTTAAACTTTTTTTTCAGTTGAGGAAAGAGATGATAGTCGGATGGAGCCAAATCTGGTGAATAAGGGGGTTTTCTAGTAATTCAAACCCTAAATCACGAACTTTTGCATGGCAACATGAGATTTGTGCAAAGGGGCGTTGTCCTGCCAAAACAAAACATCTTTGGATAGCTTTCCGCGTCTTTTCTCTTAAATTTTTTTCCGTAGAGTGGTCAGTAATGTCAAATAGTAATCTCCGGTTATTGTTCTACCCTTATCTAAAAAATCAATCATGATTACTCCATAGCAATCCCAAAAAACTGAAGCAAGAACTTTTCCAGCAGATTTTTGGACGCGAAACTTCTTAGGTCTTGGAGAACCAGAGTGTTGCCATTCCATCGATTGTCGCTTTGTTTCTGGATCGTAGAAATGTATCCAAGTCTCATCCATAGTAATAATTCGGTTTAAGAAGTCAACACCGTTTTCAAATCGAGCACAGATCGAACGCGATGCTTCTTCCCTTGCAAGCTTTTGGTCAACATTCAAACATTTGGGGATCCATTTTGCAGCAATTTTTTTCATGTCCAAATTGATGTGAAGTATATGATGAAAGCGTTCGTATGAAATATTCAGTGCTTCAGATATCCGTTTTAGCCCAATTCGACGGTCTGATGAAGTCATGTCAGGAACTGCATCGATATTTTCGGGGACTGACACAGAAACTGGCCTTCACGATCGGTCATCAACTTCAATGGAAAATTTACCTCTTTTGAAGCTTGCAGTCCAATTTTTCACGGTCGCATACGAAGGACATTGATCACCAAGGCTATCAAGCATATCTTCGTAAATCTGCTTACCTCTTAACCCTTCTAAATACAGGTTTTTGTTGATGGCTCGATACTCCATTTTTCGATTTTCACAATTTCGATGGACTTCTTCTTTCTTTTAATTTATTGCGTAACTTTGGTTTACTTTTTGACCTCAAACTACACACTGACACTTTATCTATGCTGACACTGCTAATGATTTATTGTTCGTTGCTATGGTAACGCAATATTTTTTATGCATGAAACTGGTCTAGGCTAACAAAATATCCTCATATAGGCATAAACCTGATTATCTCTAGCAGGTTTCTTCATGGTATTCTCCAACCAGTAGAGAACCCTGTCTGCCAGGCACTCTGCTTGTCTTAGCTTGTCATCTATTACGTCTATCTGTGAATTTCTGACGCATCCCATCAATCGATGATCAAGTGACCTTCGTGATAATCCTAACACACAACTACAGACACTGAATCGCCTGCATGGATCGAACCAACGAACATATAGACGTCGCTCTCTTCAACAGTCCCGGTTAAAAAAGTGAACTTTCGCAACTCACTGTGTCATTACTTTCGTTTTCTATGTAGTATAATCTCGAGGTCGACTGGAACACATTCTACCTTTGTATGAATAGAGTTCTGTTATTAAAGGTTAATCGAATGTGGATAATAGTATCTACAGAGCGAAGATTGCCGTTATGAGAGAAAAATACTCGTTTATAATATTTTATGCATGTCATATTTCCCTTCATGAATTTTTCATGTTCCAGAATAGTTTTTATCTATTTCTGTGCACTGAACAATCAATACCACAACGATTTACTACATCAATATTTCTTAGTTTTTGCATTTATATGTTGTCAATATTTACCGTTTATCTATATGACGTGGGATGAAAAAAATCGTCCTGAAGTTGGGTTTGGAATTTTGAAGGTTGATATTTTCTGTATAAACCTGATTTGTAGATTCTGGAGTACCAGATTTTAGGTTAATTAACTGTAAATTAGTGTTTTGGATTATTGTTATATCTATGTATAAAAATTATCAGCAAATTACGAAGTTATGGTTTCTACCAACGTGGAAAAAGCAGACGTTATCGAAGAAGACGAGTGGGAGTATCCTATTAATAAATGTCTTGGCGACTTCAAGATCAAGTATCCATGGAGATACTCACTGACATCAATCATGTTGCTCTGACATATTCTATGAGATATGATTACACTCTGAAGTGAGGAAAACTGATATTTTGTTGATTCTTTGTGGTTCTTTTTACAAATTTGAGTAGCTAACATTTCTGGTCTAATTCGAGCGTAAACAGTCATGTCGATGTCATACGCGAAAAGACAATAAACGTTTCATCGAACCACTGAAACCATATAAAACGTACCGCACTCCCAGTTTTTATGTTCTAATCAAATGAAGCCAGAACAATACGCAGGGGGCATCGAGTATTTTAGGGTTATTCTCTCTCGGCGAATGCTTCTGCTGAATTGGGCATATTACATGCTCATCATATTCTTCATTTCATCCGGAACAGTAGACGAAGATAACGATGAACTAGTCGATTAATTGATCGTCATCTTGAGGCACAAGATGATTTCAAAAACTGCTTCAAAATTTTCATAATTTTGTCTGACCATTCGTTCAGAATTTCATCAAATTTCCATAAAGATTAGGACACCAAATCAAGACTTTTCCCTCTGACTGTAAATAGATGTAATTTTCGTCAAATCTTTTTTTTCGAGTTGTCATTGAAAATAAAAAAGTGAAAATTACCAGTTACCAGTTACGTCTCCTGAGTACATTAATATCTCATATATGCTATATCTTCAGCTTTGACTTAACAAATAATAAGCTTCGTATTCAGAGAACTCCCTCAGTACTTCCCCTTCAATTCGTCGAAAGTTCAATATGCGACCACTCTAATGACATAAGTGAGAGCTTCCGTTATCAACGTATATTTGATAAGCTTCCCAACTGACTTGAACAAACAGAGATATTGTATGACGCCATGCTATTTCAGGCTCGGTCGAAAGTTACCCAATTTCGTTGTCACTTCGGTTGCATGTGACCTGAATTTCCTTAAAAATGTAAAATCTCCTGGATTCCAACTGGTATAATTTAAAATAAAAAAAATTTCACAAAAAAGCTCTCTACTTTTCACTCTCTTATTGCATTGATACAGGATAATTTTGACTTCTGAACAATCAAAACTCCAGTGAACTTAAATAACCGAGAATTTGATGCCCTTGTTCAACAAATACATTTTAATGCTTCCAAATTCGGACGATAATAAAAGTAGATATGAATAGATACTTTGTCCAAGCGTTTTAATTGATGGTAATTGTTGAAAATACAATGCCAAAACTAATTTAAGTTGTCGATTTCGATCATAATGAAATTTTTCTTAATTTAACTCATTTTTCTTGGTGCTTGATGATGGAAAAATTACAAGTAGTTACATTGACTGAAAATAGAATGTAATTACCTATGAATAACTATATCATGTAATTTCGGTTATCAAAATACCACACCTTGCTGAACTATTCATTTATCTCCACTGCTCAGGTCTTTTTTCAAATATTTCGAAACACCTCATCAAAATATGTATTGAAATTGAAATGAGTGGAGGAATTTTCAATGTTAAATTAAAATTTTTGTGCCGAAATATTCTTTCGAATATCAGGGAAATCCGCAAATTTTATGGAAGAATTGTATCGACCAAAAAATAAGTATGAACTTATTCAAGGTCATAATTATTAAAAATATTTATGTATCACAGATATGACGTCAAGTGCGTAATTACGAAATACCTCCATAACTAATGATTTGTGATAGCGTCACGCTGGCTTTCGGTGATTCTAATTATGTTTAATCTATTTCGTTGATGATAAAATACAGGAGACAAACAGTTGACGTTGACTGATTCCAAGAAGCACAAATATCGGATCTCTCCAAACAAGAATGTATGGAAGCATATATGTGTATTCTGGGATAAGAAAAATCGATACGATGGAAAAGTTGTATAGACTGTAGAAATAGGAGAGTTACCAATAATAACTGTTATCCTGAGGATAGGTTGAATTTACTTCATTTATTCTATACTTATTTCGGTCAAGTAGAACTTTTACTTGAAAATTTTTAAGCGTCACCAGTATCGAAGAATCACATTCATACAAGCCAATTCTTCTGTCAATGGCAAAGTGGCTCCATCTAGCCAATTTGAAAATTCTGCCTATCGTCTGAGCATTTTATGTGTTTCGTGTACAATCTTTGTTCATCGTTATACAATTTCAAATTTGAGCTGATAAAAATAAAGAATTTGTTGATCGTTGGACTAAAATAAGGCCGTCTTTTTGTAATCAAATTGACCTTCCTATTTGCTATCTATAGTTCATTTGTTGGGGTTGTGCTTGAGGAAAACAATTTTGACATTAGGTTTCCTTGAAAATGAAAATGTACAACTTTCAGTAATTTCAACTGAAATTTATAATTTCTTTTTGTTTCAGGTAATGATCTGATTTTCCATATGAAGTTTGGGTAAGATAAGTGCTTAAGTCCTAGAAACTAGTTGAACTATCGAATGAGGATACTTGAATACTAATTTATAGATAATAGACAGCAAAGCGACATCAGTAGCTATGAATATTCGCATCACTAGCACCTACTACATATTCAACAAAGTGTGAATATCCAGATACATAAAAAATATGCTAATATTTCGAAAATGAACTTTCCTGAACCTGAAATTATCGTGTTATCACACCTTGAAAAACTCCACTGATCTCGCAATAAGGTCATGACCGCATAGCCTGGACTTAGTCAAGTTCATGTTCACCAGACTTCGCAAAATAACTCTCCCCGGCGGTCAGCACTGTCCGCTCAACCTAAACGGCCCTTTATCATGCAAATTTTCAATGTCCTGTGTTGATTTAGCTCTTAAATGGATGCTGAAACGAGCCGTGTATTGTCGCATTCGTAATATTCATTCTATAGAAACCTGCTGCGTCGCGAGAGTGTACTCAGTCACCAAACTAACGTAGGTTGTCATTTATTGACAGTTGACAGATGACAGTTTGATAAAAAAATACAAATATTAATATCTGAGACTCCTTCAGACGGATATGTTCATTCATACATACAACTAGTATTGAATAAAAATTGTTCAAGGTTTCTTCAACGAACGAGACTCAATAAAGTTAAATATAGGATACTTGTTTGCCTGGTATTTCATTTCTCTGCGGTTTCCGGAACTGATTAATGATGTACATACATATCATAATGCATGATGGGACGACAATGTATTGTTGTATTGAATTGTTATTCTGATACGCAATTCGAAATTGAGAACTTCGTGATATATCACAAATTCAAGCGTCTAGGGCTTACGTAGCTCCAATAATGGAAATCAGTAAAAGAAAATCGAGCAATGCCCCATCAGGAAACCGTAACAAAAGAACGTTTGAAGCTGTAGGAAAGATGTCTCTTCGATGGAATGCGAAAGAACAGAAGGATTATTTGTAGATTCAAATTAACTGCATAATAGTAGTGTAGTTTTCTCTTTCTACATATAAGTTGTCTAATAGAGAACAGTCAAGAAGGTTTTATGATAGGTCGTTCCACCTTCTCCAACGTCTTCCTAGTCAACATCTTTTCACTAACATTTGATAGTTCCCTCGCACAATCGCACAAAGCTTCGTCTTCACAAGCTGAGACATTCAGGAATTTGTGACCGTTGGATTGAGGCTTTCCTTACTGACTAAACCTTCAAAGTTCGTGCTTACAAAGTCCTCTCATCGGCAAGAACTGTTTTGAGTGGTGTTTCTCAGGGGTCTGTTTTGGGGCCGCTTCTCTTCAGGAGGACTCAGATGGTGAGCCTTTGGTGCCGGTAGTTTTATCTCAATCAGAAAATGTTTGTTGTTTAGAAGCCCCCAGTTTCTCATTATTATTTTCATGATTTAATGACAGATGCTTGAGAAGCTCTTGCGAAGCAACCGCACGTGTACGATTGAAATCAATTCGATGTTGGCTTAAAAACTATCTTCTTGAACTCGGCTTGCTTCGATAGAAACACAATGAACTCTGAATACCAAGTTAGCCTCTCGGATTTTATTCCAAAAGCCTTCCTTTCTTTTCAAGGTATTATTATTCAGAATCTCCAGGAATTACCTACCTATCTAACCGAAAAAGCCGGAATTTCCTCATAAGATTCTCCAAACTTTTCAGAGCACGCCGCGATAACCACTTCCGACAAATATGGGGGATCTAGACATGGCGAATTCCGAAAGAAGAGCAAATATGTACGTAAGTTCCAGAAGTTGGTGGAAGTTTGTCGGTTCGAACGTATTTCATTCCATCGTCATTTCCTTCAACAAGAGAACTTTCCAGAGATCCCGAACCTGCCTGAGGGCTTTATCCAAGGCATGGATCCTCCTAGCATTTCCGAGTTTCCTGAGGGATTTGAAGGCATCCAGGATGTCACAAACCTTTGGGTCAATGATTGAACATTCGATAAGAAAAGAGTCATCAACAATAAATCCGTACAATCTTGATCACTTGAGCTTCCAGAATCTTGCAAAGGATCATAAATTGATCGTCAAATAAACTGCTCTCCAAAAGTTGGAATAATCTGTGTTTAATCTTCAGAAGAACCCAGTTTATTTTGAAATAGGAATATGTAATGTTTTTGGGGTTGGAATAATAAAATTTGTCTGCAATGTTATAGCTTATGGCAAAAGATGGAGTGGTTTGTAGCATAAAAGACTCTTTATATTTGGTTCCAAGTGTGCTGGGACTTTGTTCAGGGGATCTTGGAGATAATGCTAGAACCAGGAATACCCTGGCTTTCTCTTGTAGTAATCACCTGATAGGATCCAAGTGTCGATGCAATATCATCCAGAAAAACGCCAAAAACTGCTTGTAACAGTTTACCTTCACCCTCCTGAAGATGCTATTGTGATGGCGAAACAACTCAAGTTACTGAAAATCATACACAAGTCTTTGAAAAACGCAATTCTGGACAAGAAATGATTGAGCTTGATAAAAACTTGTTTCATGATGAGCCAGAAGACTTCTCAATAATCGTTTTGAGGTTATATACTTGTCGACCAGCTTATTTCGTGCAACAATGAATCTCCTGCTCTCCAAAGTTACATCATGAGTGAAATTATTCCAGTCGTGAAGGGAGATTAATCTATGTGGATTATTCTGGATGAACAACTCCACTGAAAGGACAAGACAAGCCACAAAATCAGAAACTTGTCGAAGAATTCGTGATAACTTGGGGAGTTGCTCATCTGTTGATGAGAGAAGAGTATGAACGTTGAAGTCTAGGAACAGTGAGGCCATCTAAGCCAGAAATGGACCAATAAGCTGCGATACCTCAAAACCTTCGAATATAAACGTAAGTGCATGCAGAAAAGCAATCGTGACCGCTTTCGATCGGACTGAAACTGGGTCTTTAGCGGACAAAATCCTTCTCGAACATAGCGACCGTTTCGTGAATAGACACATCAACATTTATGTCACGTCCGTTTCGATTCCAATCTGAATCAAAAGTATGTTTCACAACGAAGGTTGTTCGGTTTTCAATTATGTGAAATATCGAAAGTGAAAGTACCATTTGATATTAGTCAAACGGAACTTGCTGACGTCAAGGTCACGGTATTGTTATTCGAACGCGTAGAATGAAACAATTTTTTTTATTGGTCTAGCGTCTGAAACGCTGTTACTGTTCAAGTATTTCCAGCAAGTTATTGTTTTATGAGGACTATATTATGTATAACATTAGAGTTCAGAGTTTCTAGTTGGGGCGAAACTTTTTCGTAAACAGTTTGAGGGTCCTGGTGAAGGTTTTCTAAGATGCAGCGAGCTTTTAGTTTTCTAGTTATACGTCTCTCACGTTATTTTGCACAAGGCTTCCTTCGTATCTGTATTCTACAATTATTTCCTTTCACTAATCATGATTGGTGATTAGATTCATCTCGATTTTTTTGCTCATAGTATTCATGGTTTACAACTAGATCGGAGTTAATCCAAAATTTACCTGTAAAAACCCAAGGCAAGCAAGGCTCCGAAAATTTTCTAGCATAAAATTTTTGTTTGTAAGCTTCCTGGATAATCATCATTTTACAGCGTTGGAAATTGAATGCGAACAAGTAGATACCGAATATTTTCCCCAATTTTGTGGCCTCGACCGATGGTCATTATATAAGCTGAATATTTATTGACATCACATCAGAATTAATGTTGAATTGACAGGAAGTACCTTGTTCCTTCTCGTCAATTGTTCGAGTTAATCCTAGCCATCAAGATTGTGTTGTTGTTTGTCAGCATAATTCGTGATAAAATTTTGTTCCCTTTCATATGCTGAAAATTAACTAAAAAAAAGTTTATTAAATGAAATTTATCATCTGAATGCTACGTATGTATACAGGGTGAGTCTATGACTCGTACAAATATTTTGACAGTAGATCTTTGAGGCCAAAAGAAACACTTTTTTCCATACCATTTTTCCCGATTCGGCCCTGATAAAAAGATATAGCAAGTTTTCATAATGAGCTGTGCCACCCCTGGAAAAACAAAATTACCTTCAGAATAACTAGCTAAAACTGTGACACATCTGTGGATCTCTTGAACAGAGTTGTATTCAGCCAGAGTACCAAATTATTCAAATCACACTAGAAAATATGAGGAATACTTTTATTCTATAAAACGTTCAAATATTCATTAGACAGCGTCCAACTTAGTTTCAAGAGTTGGGTTCTTCTTGGAATTTTTGATATTTTGATGGTACGTCATAATGATGATGGTCATAATGAGAAAACTAGAAGACGTGGGTTATATCGTGTGTTTTTCAACAACCTGTATCTTTTAAACCAAACCGATTCGGAAAAAATGGTGGCAGCAAAAAGTGTTTCCTTTGATCTCAAGAATTTACAAATACTAAAATATTTGGGTTCTCTTGATTTCTGGTATTTTATGGTATGTAGGTAATAGTCATAATGAAGAAACTGGAAGATGCATGTAGGTTGCATTTTGTGTTCGGAGAAGAATCATTAGGAACATCAATTAAAAACTGTTGAAATAAATGTACAAGTCAACATTGTACAGGTTTCCCATTCTCATTATAATCCTCGACAAACAGAATCAGTCGTAGCAATTCTAAAATGAGATCTATGCATACTTCCCTATAGAGTGTGCAAAGCAATGGGTGTCGCAAATGATTCATCTCCCGTGGAAGAGAATGACTGTAACAAGTCGACTCAACGCAGTTTGACCTCCATCCTTCTCACCAAACGTTCCATAACTTCTTCGAGTATTGTAATCTTCATAATTACCTGCTATTCATCACCCGCGTATTTCCGCGGAGCAATGGTCAACACTCGTTTGTTTGTAAACATTGCAAAACAAACGACGAAGAATCGCCTAGGCGACGTTGCCGCGCTCGCAACGTTGCGCAATCTGCCATCACAAATTCATAACCTTTTAGAAAGTGTCTGTCGCGTTGACGTGAAGAATACCGGATTGCATAATAAGTGCAAGAGAGTGAGAGGATTTAGCAGCGATGAGGAATTCTTGCGTCGTCAGAAGTGGAGCATGAGGCTGTCTTGTTTACCAATCGTAGGTCGGTCGATACTCTGTAAACACGTCGTTATAAGCACCACTTCTTCCTACGAACGTTCACCAAGACCATCGCCAAGTAGGCTGTGTAATTTTGACAGTTGTTCTGAGCTTTAAAGGAGTACTTGGTTACGTCATATAATCTTGTGGTGATCATTCTAATTCAAGCAAGAAATTAAGTGTTTCTGTCGTCATAACGCATTTATTATTTTGGTTAATTAAGGATTATCCAACAAAATGTTCCTTCAGTCTCTTTCAATGGGATGATCGGAATACTGGCAACAGAAGTACTCATCACTAAACTGATGTCATTGTTGCTATGGCTTGTGAGCAGGTTGCAACTTGTGAGTGGATAATCTGGAGTCCTTATCAACATTACCAGTAAATGAAAGCTACTGTTGTTTGCGTTTTTTCCATACCTTATTTACCAATTTGAGGAATGTTGCCAATAACGAAGTGAAAGTCACTGCAGTGAGGAACCACCCGAATGGCTTTAACGGCTCATATGTAACTCCTTCAGCTCGTCAACAATGTGAGGTATCACCTCATCCATATTTGGGTGGTAAGCGTTTCAAGGTTTGGTTCCATTCATATAAAAGCATCAGAATGAGTGCTCAACTCAGCACTAAGAAAAATCGTCGAGAGGGTTATCGCTGAAAGGCTGAATGAGGAAACAGAAATGTTGAAGATAATTCCACCCGAACAATTTGGATTTCGACGAGAATATTCGACTGAACTCCGATTGCTACGGCTCATAGAATACGTCACCGAAGGAATGCAGACCAAGCAAGCCACATGATTAGTTCTGATGGATATCGAGAGAGCTTTTGATAGAGTATGGCACGAAGGCCTAATCTACAAGATGAAAAAAGCAGGATATTCGACCAAGCTATGCAAGATTATAAGAAACTATCTGAGGAATATAAACTTTTATGTGAAGATAGATGGAGCAACCTCTCAAACCAGACAATTGGAAGCGGGAGTGCCTCAAAGATCGGTACTTGGACCTCTGCTTTACGTAATATACGTTCATGATATCCGGATGAATGCTAGAAATATGCTCACCTTGTACGTAGATGACACAGAAATAGCGTTCAGACATCGACGACCAGAGATCATACACCAGAGACTACAGGAAACCATAGATGAATTACTCAAATGGTGCATCAAAGGGAAAATCCAAATCAATGGAAGAAAGATTCAAGCAATATTACTGCAAAAGAGAAGATTGAAGATGGAAGAAAACCTTGAAGTTGATGGAGAAGAGGTTAAATGGGGAAATGAAGCAACATACCTAGGAGTGAAGCTTGACAGAGGACTAACATGGAAAAACCACATCAAATGTGCAGCCGCAATGAGTAGACTTTATCCACTCATAGGCAGAAGAAGTCATATGAATGAGAACACCAAGTTGACAATGATTATAACTATCGCGCGACCACAACTCACATATGAATCGGTGGCATGGGGCTTCGCAGCCAAGACCCACATCAAGAGAATACAGGCCACTGAGAATAAACTCCTTAGAATGGCGCTGGATGTACCCTGGTTTGTTAGGAATAAACAAATCTACAAGGACTTGGAATGGGAACCAGTTACAGAATTTATGAGGAGAAAGGCGGAAAGGATATTCGACAAAGTCAAACAACATCCAAATGAAGAACTACGAAGATTAGTCGATTACTATCCAACAGAAGAAGCTAGAAGGTCAAGAACCTACCCTTGAAGAACGAGAGATCAGTTAAGGATTTAAAAAGTAACCAAAGAAGAGCTTAACCTATAAAAGATATAGGCAGCATACAACTATCAACACGACTATGATCGTGTGAGAGTCCATTATAGGCAAAATGCCCGGAACCTATGAAGAAGCTGTTTTGGGTTTCTAGTGGGTCTCGAGAGTGAGAATCCCCACACTTGTTCTCCCTCACAAGAGGGTGTGTTCGTCTGTCTCGCAGATTTTTCCCCTGCTACACTAAAAAAAAAATGCTCAACTCAAAAATCCTTGATTCCCTGATAAGTGATAGTCATTTTTCTGTGGAGTATTTCGCCTGACTTTTTTCGTCTTCACAATTCTTGTATAGGAGATAACGATTCGTTAAAATAATAGATTCCGATAGGAAAATAAATGAATCGAATCAGACTGAAGTAATGAGATCTACATATAAATGTTTCGGACGATATAGTCAGTCGGTTTAGATTACCTTGGATAATTGAAGACACAAATCTTCGAATTTCATCTGGAAATAGAGAGACAAGTTTGAGTTCAACCAACTGTTGACACTTTGGCATCGACGACAATCCAAATTCGTCTATTTTTAACCTGTGTAACCGTACTTACTTCTAATTATATTCGACAATCGGAGTAATTTTTTCGTGTCGACAAACTTTCACGGTTCCTAAATACTTGGACGAACAAACCACATAGTCGAAAATAGGATATAATAATGAACACAACGTTCATTTCATTTGTGATTCTTCTAGAGAATTTGGAGTTGTGCAGATTTAGAGGTGGCTGGTCCAATAACCATAGATTTAAGAAAGCTCAGCCCTAGATCCTCACTAGGTTATGAACAACCAAGTAACTTGTGTTACTTGTTTGAGGTCTACCTCGAAGTCCGTTTGGGAGAATGTTTTTTTTCTGAGAGTTTCTTTCATTACTTTTTCTTCGTAATTTGTACCTATATTCCCCAGCATCATCCCCTAAAATCCCAATCATTTCGCTGAACGCATGCCAAAACCCATCAAACCTTCCAGCGCAACTTCCAAAGCGTTGAAAATCCAGTGACGTAAAGCAGCCTTAATTGAAAATGAAAATCTCACGTTTATTAATACCGCCCAGAGTCTGACGGGAAAATCAACATTCTGCGCTGACGTTGACCCTCTTCGCTAATGAGGCAGCAAAGATCGGGCCGTATTTTAATTTTCTGATCCTACGCTTCGGGTAGTCCTGAACATCACACGCAACAGAGCAGGCAGATTGGGCTTAATGAATTCGCCCTAATCCGGATAATGTGAATCGGTAATGGAATTTTCTGGGATATTTCGACTATATCTCCGCATTCAACGAGCTGCATGAATGACACAGTTGAGGCTGTATCAGCCTGAGATTTTGAGTCAGATAGGGTTCACATTATTTGGGAAAATCATGGAAAAATGGTTTGGGGGCTTCGTACGATTGATATGAATGGAACCTGAGCCCAGCTTATTTACCCATTCAGTTCAACAATTGTCCAATTGTTCAAAGTTTGAATTTGAAAAATTTTTGAGAAATTATTGAATAACCACAATTTTTTTTCGAAACATAGCAATTAATTCTGGCTAGATGATGAGGCTCATCTAGATTGATAGACAGCCAAAACTTCTGGCAAGAGTTGGGAAATATCAAATGGGGGGCACAATGATAGAAATGTTGTTATAATCCTTTCTTACCAATGATGTAATCTTCAGAGATTCAGTAGAGAGCTCCTCAAAGTTCCATTAATATTGGTCCAAAGCTTCTGCCAGTAGTGAGGAGATAAGTGAATGGTTTCGAATCTTGGAAATCAGAGAAATACGTCGATTATACAGATTTAACTTTCCCATCATGGGGAAAATATTAGGATTTAGAGGTTTATTGGGTATGCAGTCGAAACAAGTACGCTTTTTATATGTACGAGCTTTTAAAATCATGTTGAAATCGGCTTCATTAGGAGCAGGTACCTACTGAAATTCTTCTGGAAGTGTTGGAGAAACCATAAGGGCTTTTTGACCCATGACTATCAGCTTCCAATTTAATGTTAAGGTTGTACGAATGTCGTAAGAATGAAGACATTCAGGACATTCTACGACATAAAAGAAACAGGTGGACTTCTTTTTTGTATTGAAGCGAGCCTCTTGTTTATGCTCATTGAACTTCTGCTCTCTCAGGGAATGGGTAACATTAAGTCTCGCTTTGTTTCCTTCGAGTTACCCCAATAAAGATGTAGCAAGCATTATACCACCCCTTGAAGAAATTTGTGGAAATGGTTAAACTCATTCTATTCCAATTTCTATGTTTTTTAAGGTCGATGACATCCAGTTCAGGAGAGATTGAAGATTTTGAAGTGTTATCGAAAAGAAACTCATGTTAGAAAAAATATGTACTACCTTACAAACGTTTCGGCGAACTTTTTCGTCTTCTTCAGGCTGTACAAGGATTGTCCTTTACCCACATAATTGAAAACTTGATCAAAATCACATAGAAATACGAATAACCTAAAATAGGAACCGACAAAGTCGACAAAAATTTCATTGAACTCTCTCAAAGGATTATTCTCCTGCTTGTCTTTCAGTATTTCAATTTTTTTTATCTATACAGGGTGAGTCTATTCTAGTTATATCTCACAGACGGTTTTATCGAATGAAATGAATTTCGGAATATACTTTTCCACTTTGGCTGAATACAACTCTGTTTAAAAGATCCGCAGATGTGTAGTGTCACAGATTCAGCTAGTTATTTTGAAGGTAATTTTGTTTTTTCAGGGGTAGCACAGCCCATTATGAAGACTCAAAATGGCTTTGACTTCAAAATCTACTATTGAAATATTTGTACGAGTAAAAGATTCACCCTGTCCCTAAAATACAAAATTTCGAAATCAGTTTTTTCATACCTAAAAAGAAAAAAGTTGAGAACATCCTCAGCAACAAAAGGGCTACCTTTTTATGGCGAAAGAAGTTAGGGTAGCCAATTACATAAGCTCAAATTCCTTCCACCTCTCGTAGATAGGAAAATTGAACTGGAAGCATTTTTCTACACAATAGTAGGTAAATACCCAAAATATAAATTTTGTGTACCTTTCGAATCCCCCTATAGTGAAATATTCCTGCACCTAACTAGAAACATACTGAATTAATCTCTTCGAATTCTTTTTGTCATCCTTTCATCACCCTAATCAGATTATATCACGGCGCGACGTAGCAATTGCGCAAAACTTGTGCATTCTCCTCACATCGTATAATGTTTCTACGTTCTCCCTGTCACAGAGAAGCGCAATATGACGACCTGAATTTTGCGAGAATTTTATCTACCATCAGCAATTATTCTTGACCGCGCTCGGTTTCGAAACAGCGCAACGAGGAAATGTCTTCGAGCATCAATCTGCATTCCAGTCATTTAGCGTAACACATTATGAGGGTTTTCAATAACATCGCAAGAGTGATTGTCACTTTGGCAGTCATGGTTGTCTATGGTCTCTTGACATCCCATAAGAATGACAGGCCAGGTCGATAAGACAAAGGAAATATGAATAATATTGAGATAAAATATGAGGAAAGTAATGATGCAATGCGTATGATAGAGAAGGTTTAAACGAGCAACAAAACGCTGCCAAAAACCATAGACTTACCCCGTTAATATTTCTATGCTTATTCACACCAATCTTTGACGTTGAAACCTTTCTGTCAGTACCTAAATGATACGGCTAATTCAGTCTGAGACACGAGAAAATCCTCGGGAGGTCCTGAATCGATTATTCGATATTTTTACGAGCTTCCAAATCCTTCTTATGTTCTGCGGGAGTGAAGTATTATGCCGAGGTTGTAGATTCGTGACGAAATTTATTTTTAGAGTTGTGCCCGACAACCATCTAAGGACCGATAGGGGCAAAATTGACTGAATCGAAACGCTGTTGAAAACTCGTTTTCTGAAATTGCTCGCTGATAGAGTGATTTGAATAAATATGAGGTTTTATTCATGCTCGAATATACGCATTGAAACGGGTAGCTTGAGATTGACCTGGTGTTGGCCTTTCTTGAACCAGGCTTCGAGGAAGTTTTCTTAGCTCACATTATTCAGTCGATAAAATACGGGAGGGTGATTCTTGATTTTCGTAAATATTTTTCGTTCCAGTGCTGAATTCGATTACGACAACGTTTTTTGCAAGATTATAGAAGAAGCAATTGTATGCAAATTCATAGAGCAATGTATGACAATAACGACATTCAGAATTCCTGCCATTATTGATTCTTCGGGTTCCTGTGGAATTAAAGAAGAAAGAAATTGTTTTAATCCACTTGGTGAGGCTAAAAGCTTCTGCACACTGGGAGATATTCTAAGATTGAAATAACGTTTTGATATATATTTCATTTCGTATACTTCGCCCGCAGTTCAAGGTTTTCACCATCCTCGAAAACAGATATGGAGTTCTCCTAGTAGTGCGCCTATTTATAATATTCGAAATATGGCATTCTGAGCGTTACATAGATGGTCGAGTCATCTATGGATGAGCGTAGGTGGATACGCTCTTTGTTGGTCTCACACATGTGTCATGCTAAATCTACATATTTTTCCCATTGTAATGCCACCAGTCCAAAAGTATCCTTCTAAAATGAATCTTTTGCACTAGACGCTTTTATGTTTTCTTTGACCCTTCTATGCACAGATTATTTTCATTCTTCTTGATCAATCTACAGATCTCAACAATTCCATAATTCTGAGACTAACTATTATTGTTCTGGGACTAGATATCCATCCTCCTTCTTCACAGGTATGATCGATGATGATTTCGGGAACATGAAATTGTGTAACTTCGGCCTTTAGACTCTGTGACCGAAAGGCTGTTAGGCTTGTTGAGATAAGCTGACAGTCAAAGTTCCAGAGACCATAATAGACCTGATATACTGAATCCTGATCGTTAGGTACGTCTTGACTGAACCTTTCATATCAACGAATACTTAGATTTCTTTTTCCCTTTCCTATTTATATTATTCAGACCTAGGGAAAGGATCAGTTGTGTTGAGGAATACAGCAACGTTTTCAGAAGCCTTGGCTGTATCCTCGTAGGGATCCAGGACTGGCTTCTCCATTTGTATGTTCCGTAGGCCAGACAATTCTGAACTCTTGCATACTGCATTCAGTTGTTTCCTCTTCCGATACACAGGGCCTGCTTGTCTCATCTGGTGGCATCTTCAGGGGCTTTCTGGTTTAGGTGGATGAGGGCACCACGAATCTTTCTTACTGTGCAAGTCCAGGATTTTTCCTCTGGGGGGTATTTCTATAGTTCACCTTACATTATCGGACCGCATCTTACATTGGACTTTCCTTGACCCACAAGAGGGTTCAGGTCCAGAAGATGTTAACCTTGATGTTCCTTACGCACATTTATCAGCTTTTTTATTTCCACCTACAGGGATTCCTATGTGCTCCATTTAAATTTCCTTTTCAGACAATCTTCCGCACGAGTGTAGACAGTCGGTGTCTCTGCCTCTAAGATAGAGAGATCTCATGTCCCAGGTACATAAAGATCATAACCTACCTGTTCGTGAATCACTTGAGTTACGAGAACAACTAGAGCACACTGATTGATAGGGTAGCCAATGTGGCCGTCATCAGAATATCTAGGGAAGGTACAGGTAATGAGAGAATTGAAAGTCAGAGAGCCTGGTCCTCTCTGAACAAGCATATGTCATCGGCAAACCTACCTAAGGATATTATCGTTATGCATCGAAAAGAACTTTAACACTATGCTATGTGAAAGAGAAAATGTAAAATGAATACTCTACTCAAAATTTCAAAGTTAATGCCATTAAATGGTACACAAATGCTTCAAAAACCACGATTGGGGCTTTTGCTGGAATATACAGGGCAAGCTGCAAGTTTACACTATAGTTAGGCTCCTGCTCGAGTGTTTTTCAGGCAGAAATACACACACTGATCCATAACCTGTCATGGGTCTCAGTAAGCCTCACTGGCTTCCTCACAGGATATTGTCATCTTAGGAAGCATATGATGAGAATAAGCTTATCAAAAACTGGAGTTCAGATTCTGTGGGGAAGAGGAGGAAACTCTTGGTTTCCTGGTTACAGAATGTTTCACAATTGCAAACCTGCACAAGGTTGGACGAGAAAATTATTGAAGGAATGAGGGCTTAGCCTCTTTGGACCCCTCTTAGATTCTGGAGTTCATTGGAACTTTGGAGCTGGAGGGTGACCTGAAGATTACCAGAATGAAAAAAAATTACATGCAGTTCTTGAAACTAAGCAGAATGTAATTCTGCTATCAAGGAAGTGCTTTTGCATATCCTTTTCTGAGCATTCTGTAAGACAAAAATATTTGCGGAATTTCTAATTAGAATGATGTTCAAACGTAACACTAAATTGGCTCAGATTTAACCGTTTTCCGATGATCGAACCCTTGTTGCACCTCCTAAACCGCCGGCTTAACCTTTGATCTTTACTCCCAAGCCCCGCATTGCGTCCCTGGTCCAGAAGGCGAGATGATGAGCCTCCCAAACGCCATCCCATTAATTCCTCGCACTAAATCTCGCGGTCTCAGCCTTCTGCGAAGATAACCAACCTCGTTCTCCTACCGTAACAAACTTGATCGATATTGTTTGGGCCCTGGGTGTTCTTCGGACAGCGTAGGCGCGTCACCCATTCACGAATGTCGCCCACGCTCCGGTATGACGTCATTCAGTTATACAAAGGACGCCTCCGAACCTCTCCGTCAGTTTCCAGAACGAAGGGCGTGCGTGAGCGTCGCGACGGCCGGTAGAGCCGCGTCTGCCACTTGTGTGCCTGTTGTGTCGCGATGAAGTCGAGCCTGGCCGAAAGGTCTTGGGATTTCTACCCTTTTCGTGATCTCAACAGCGATGGCGATGCCTCCGATAGGGAATCGGTATGTTTTGTGTTGCGAAGTAGAGCTCTGGCGGGTAGTGGCGTTGTAATGCGTAGTTTGTTGGTACATGTGGAATGGGTGCATCATCGCTGATGCAACTGATGCATGCTTTGCTGAGGTTTCATCTTCTAAAACGTAGATCTTTGAAACTTTTCATTTAATTTCAGGGATGTAAGCATGTTCATAGTGTCGGTTCTTTTGACAAATAAAGACAACACTTTAATACCATTTTTTAATACGTTTTTATCAATTGGCAAATGAGATTAATCTTGCAATTCTTCATTGTGGTGGAATGTAAGAGTTTAACATATCTTCCTGCAGCTTCGCAGGAAATACCTGTATGTATGCCTTACGTGCCATGGTTTTGCATACACAATGCTGGGGATGCTGGTGGCGTTTTAGCTTCACTGCAATCGTTAGTACCCCCTGGAGATCATAATGCCATCTGAGTAGGTGCATGCGTTTTGTCTATATCAGAAAGAAGCTACCAAAGAGCGTCGAAATCATATTAGTTGTCCATACCTGTTTAATACTTTCATTACTTATTGTGGTTTCAGCATTAAGTTTCCAAATATTCTTCATTTTTTCTCAGGATTCGTCTTCAATCCTGACTCAGTTAGCAACATCCTTGGGGTTCTCATACAAAGAGCTATGATCTTCTCAATCTTCAAATTGAATTTTATTTTCATGGTCTCTTCTTATTCTTCTTAGGCGAAGTTTCCGAGTAATGATGACGTTCTAGGATTTTTACGGATCTTTAAGGGAAAGAAAGTTTCGAGAGAGATTGGTTATAAAATATGAATTATTTGGAGCATTTCGAATTTATTCATCGTTACCAAAATATCCCGCTAGATATATTTTCCGAGGAAGAGTTTATTGGACCTGAAGTAGTCGAAAACAAGAAGAATAAGAATGTACTTGTTAGGAACTCGTCTCCAAGAAGAATTTTACTCTTTCTAGAGTCTCTTCCTTGATAGAAATTTTTTTTCGTGTAATTTTGGTTTTCATTCTTGCGAAATTTGTTTAGGATAATTCTATTCTTCACCCTATCTTTCAGAGGGTGCATCCTGCATCCTTGGTTCTGCAGAGCTTATAATGAAGTTTGTCAAGTAATAACTTATCAGACCTGAATTGAATTGAACAAGAGGTTAGACAGGGTTTTCTACTTAGAGTTAAACTTCGGCAATTTCAATTTTGCTGGAAGCGGATGTAGGTAAAACAGAACGAAATTGTGGTGGTTGGTTTCTGGTAGATTACATCATTCTTTTATGGAAAAATCAGTCAAAAACTACTGCAAGGTATTTTCCATGGGACATTTTAATCAAAGGATATTCTATTGTACTTAAAATGTACTGATCTACAGATATATAAACTAGAAACCCCACTTGCTTTAACGCTTATGATCTTATAACGAACAATTCATGAAATTTTCTTGCAGTCTTACAGTCTGATTGGAAATTGAAACTTCGTTTGCAAGCCTCATTGATCAATTCCTCCTAGTATTGATGATCAAAAAGCAATCTTGAGCAGCTGTTTTACTACCCTGTTGAACTCCCCCATGAACATAAAGACTGAGTTGTTTCTAATCAACCTATTCCTCCTATCTACTCTTGCTGTTTCGCAACATCATCTACACCCACGAATCTGTAACTTAATTTATGGATTGTTTTCTTCTTCCTCATCCTAACATGTCAATCTTAATACTGATGAGATATGTGAAGTAACCTCACTTATGTTTTGCTGTTCATTATTGAAGTTTTTCGCTTAAGTTTAATTCCAAATTGTGACCTTATTCTTTTTGTTACAGTGTGGATCCTTGGACGATATCGATGAAGAGTCCCGCCTGTCCATTGCCACCGAGGACCTCAGCCTGGACGACCTCCAGTTAGACGACTACTCAAGAACAGCATCAGACGTCCAAACATCAGCGAGCCCCGCCAAGCAATCAACGCCATCCAGCTTAACCACCACCGATAACATCGAGAGCCAGCAGCGACTGGCCGTTCTAAGTTTTGAGCAAGTATGTCGTCTGAACGACGTGATGGACGAGGTCATCTACATACACGGCAGAGGCAACTTCCCAACCTTAGAGATCCGACTCAGAGATCTCGTCAACGTAGTGAGGGGAAAATTAGAGGCAGATCCTTCATGCGGAGGTGCAGGTATGAAAGTGCGCGACATACGTTTAAACGGAGGCGCAGCTTCCCATGTTCTCGCCACCGAATCTCAGCCCTACAACGACCTCGATCTCATCTTCGGGGTAGAACTGTCCACCCAGAAACACTTCGACAGGGTTAAATCCGCAGTACTGGGATCCTTGTATGAGATGCTGCCCGATGGGGTTAGTAGAAAGAGGATATCCACTTGCAGTTTGAAAGAAGCCTACGTCAGCAAGATGGTCAAAGTAAACAACAACAATGATGGCGACAGATGGTCGTTAATATCACTTGGAAACGCTAGAGGGCGAGGTGTCGAGTTGAAGTTCGTCGATAGCATGAGGAGACAGTTCGAGTTCTCAGTGGATTCTTTCCAGATCATCCTAGATTCACTGTTGCTATTCTACGAATGTAGCGAGTTACCAATAGGAGAGAACTTTTATCCGACGGTTGTGGGTGAATCCGTCTACGGGGACTTCCAAGAGGCTCTGTATCACCTCCAGAAAAAACTGATCGCAACAAGACAACCAGAGGAAATAAGAGGAGGTGGCCTCTTGAAATACTGCAACCTGTTAGTCCGAAACTACAAACCAGCAAGGCCTGATGTGATTAAGAGAGTACAAAGATACATGTGCTCCAGATTCTTCATCGATTTCCCAGATATAAATCAGCAGAAATCCAAGCTAGAGAACTACTTATGGAACCACTTCGTTGAGCCAGAAGAAGAAGCCTTAAAACACCAGTACCTGATGAGACTTCACGATGTGGTAGGGGAATCCACTGTTTGCCTCATGGGTCACGAGAGACGGCAAACGCTCTATCTGATCAAAAGCTTAGCCATGCAGATCCTGTTCCAGGATCAGCAGCGTCTGATAAGTCAGCAGCCGCCACCTCTCGTCTACGCCAATGGAATAGTGTACGCTCCAATCATCTCGACGAGCTGCTTCTGCACGTGCAGCAATCCTTGGATGCAGAGTTGTTCTTCCTCGTGATGGGTGATTGTCTGTGCGAGTAATAGGACTCCTGTAGGCCGGGATCGCCATCATGAGGTCTATGATCTTTGTAGATGCGTGTCAGATGACCTGGTGTTATCCGAAAACTCAATATAATTAGAATCGTACCTCGTACAGACGTCTGTGAGATAGATCTCCATTTAAGATTACAATATATCGCTATTTTAATCAATCTTAAATTAATAATCAGGCTTCTGGCGTCCTTGATAAATAATCGAGAGCATTCCGTACTTCTCAATGACTCAAAATCTGAAGAACCACAACGTGAGGCTAGAAAATCTTGAACTATGACGCATCTTAGGTGTCTGGCTGTGAAAAATTTATGTTGGGTTATGTACATTGACAAAAGATTTGCGTACTGAGCATTGTTACCCCCACTTGCAGCCTGAAGTAGATAGAAACATCTACAAAGTACAAAAACAACCTTAGCTCATCCTCAACTGTAATTATATACCAGATATTTGCATGAACCTGCAACAAAATTACAATTATATATATATATACTGTTAGAATAAATGACTTTTACATAAAACGACAAAAAAATTAAAAATAAATATACACTAGAAATTTTTTTCATTTGTGGAAGTTCATCGAAAATCATTTTTAAGTTACACATTGTCGTACTACCGTTGATTATTTATTAAAACGGAAGTCGTCATATTTTACCTTTGTATTTTTAGGAACCGCAGAACTATATAACGGGACTTCAGGCTGCATCAATCAATCACTTAACGAAAAAAACAACAAATGCTTCGATGTAATTAAGTATTAATTTTCCCCATGTTGAATCAACAAGATGTGTATGTAGTTTCTGTCATTACAATAAGCAAGTGTAGGTCTATTTTTGCGCATTTCTGTTCATCAATTCCAATTGATAGCGTGTTATACTGAGCTTGAAATTTGTCGATGTGTGAAAATTGTTCAATTGACTTTTGTACGCCTTAATCTTCGTTTTTCTCCTTCTATCCAGATTGAATATCTTTAATTCAACTTGGTTTCAGATATCCCAAATAATCAAACTCATATAATATTTACTATTAATTCTCTATCCTTTTTGTATCTACTTTTATTATTATGGAATTAAAATTGAAAGTTATCTAAAACGAACGAAATATTTAAACGAAATCTCATTATATACTAGAAATCCCCAGTGTAAAAAGATAGTGAGGATTTGCACAAACTAAATGTTATCATTCCCTGGACAAAATGAGTTCTTAGTTCACCTCAAAAATAGTTGTAGATAGCTTAACTTACATCATAATAAATTTATGTAGATATAACTATACAAATCGATACCAACTTAAGCTCATTATCATGTAATCTTGAATTTGTAAGCTCAGTTTAACGTCGAAAAGTCCACTACTAAAGAACGTTTTTGGAAAATTTCCACGAGTTATGATATTCGATAAATTTCGAAAAGAATTGACACAAATATCGAAATTTCAATATTTCCTCCGAAATCCTCTGAAAACGTTCGCAATGAAAAAACTCGTTGAATAATAGAAATTGTAAATGATGCAGTGTTGAGAAATATTTTTTCTAGTGCCATAAGATAAAGTTGTTGTAAAATCCATTCAAGAGTAACTAATTGATGTAAAAAAAAAATGATTCCATTGAAATTTATTTGCCTCGAAGAAGTCTGTTAGAAAATGTAATTTAACGAGTTTTAAACAACTGATATAGTTGAGAAAAGGAGAGACTGGCTGTATATTTATATGACCTCAAATGTTTGCCTATTAGTACTTATATTGTCGCTAAAACATTGACTGAAATGCATAACACATAAGAGAGTCGAACTGAACCAAAATTCGAGTTTGAACTACTTGGAACATATTTCGAGGAAGTTAGTAAGGCTACATCGATTTGAACTGGAAGGAGAGATTAATATTTGAAAAAAAAATGTAACAATTATTTTCTATGAAAAATGTGCAAAACGTATATATCTCAAATTCCTTCGTGATTGTTACTAGCCACTAAAGAATGCCACCGTTTGTGATGGAATATTGGTTCAATCACTCCATTATTCAAGAAATATGGCTCTCAGTGTAGTTTATGAAGTGTAGTATGACGCTGGGTCCCTTCGATTGGATTCTGCTGATTTAATTTATCTTATAAATAAAAGTAAGATTAAGAAGTAAACAATAAAACATAACTTAATAAAATGTCTATTTTCATTGAAGATATATGTATGTTACTACTGATTGGGCCTTATCTGTATATTTTTATTGTTCCCGGCCCAGTCGTAAGATAAATAAATGTTTAAAAACCAAATAAAAATTATAAAATGTTTGAAAACATTCGTGAAAATTCATTCGTGTTTCATTTACCCTACAACCCTATGAAGTGAAAGAGAATAAAACTCAAAAATATCAACGAAGGCACTTATCATGAAATCATATAAAATGAAATAAAAAGAATAAAATGAAAAAAGAAAGTTATTGATGTATATTAGAAAAAAGTAAGAGCTATTCGAAAATGGGGAATAATCCTCTTAATCACTGATGGAAAATGTCCAAGAAGTGCTCTGAAATATAATGAAGCCTACCTGAATGAAGCGGATCAAACTTATGTTAACCTTACGTAAACATAATGTTGGCATCTATGTTATTCAAGTAATCGTCGATATCAAGGAAATCGCAAGCCTGTATCGAATCTAATCGTATAATTACTGAGATGCATTCAAGAAACAAGGAAGAATGTAGTTTTAGTCTTTTCGTGGATGGTGAAAGTATAAATATCTGTTGTTAATCGATGGAGTTTCATCAGTGTTCCAATCCAATGATTCGATTCCTGTGTTGAATATTCAACATAAATTCGATTTCAGTGTTCGTCATTGTAATAGTCAGAGAAAGGGTTAGGACTGCAATAACCTCAAGTTGTTTTCTTTTCTCAATATAATTGCAAAAATGTTTACAGGAAATTTTATGGTATGACATTAGAATAAGGTATATACAATTGTACTGACTCGACCAGCAAATTTTATTTTTATTCGTTTTTTATTATTATGCGAGAGTCAGCACAAGTTTGTCAAACTTCACTTTTGACCATTTCAATATCTGATAATTAACTGACTCGAATGAAATTGAGTATACATTCTATGAGAGCAAGAGGGCAATAAAAAATCGTAATTTTTAGCAAGAAATTACAACAACCTTATTCTTGCAAAATGAACCAAGCTATCAAAATCTCTTCACAAACCTTTTAGGGCTTTCACTCCCAATCTCTGAAACAAAATCAATTAAAAATGAAATCAACGATTTGCTCCTGCGTGAATTCTTGCACTAATTTGTCAGGAGCAAATTAACTAGAAAAAATTGTTGCCTGACAATGAACTCAAAATAAATAACGTTGAAACTATAATTCTTCGTAACGTTTCGGAGTCTATATCAGACTCCTTCATCAGACGAAAAAATCTACTTTTGAAAATCTTCTGGAATTGTCGCTTTTTGTCTGACATTAATTGTCAACACACAGAAACAGAGACTGCACAGAAACGTTGATTCATTTAATTTTGAAATTACCGGATGACAGTTCCTTCTTTAATAAATTGATCCAAATATGATCTATTCCTACCGAACAATTTGCCAAATTATTATCCTGATCTAATAGAATACACGTAGACTCTTTAATTTTTCGTTTATAATGGTCTGGTTCTGTCATTAAAATTTTTGTGTTGTCCCAATCCATCATGTGGTCTCCCGTATTAGAACAAATGTGATCTGCGATTTGCGATCGATTAATTTCTCTATTTTTAATATTATTTTTATGTTCGCGTTTTCTTATTTCTAGAGGTCTGGACGTTTCACCTGTATAAGTTTTACCACAAATACAGGGTATGTTGTAAATACAATTTTTTGATTTTTGTTTTTCGTTCAAAGGTTTAGTTTTTGTTAATATAGATCTTAAATCATTTTGCGTTTTAAAAACAGTTCGTATGTTGAACTTCGAACCGATTCTTCTTATTTTTTCTGAAAGGCCATTAACATAAGGAATTACATTCAACAAATTTGGTTGTTCTTGACGGTTTGTTGGTTGTTCCTGATCATTATTACGATTTTGGTTAGTCATTTTTCTCTCTAAATTTAATATTGTTTTTTCAATAAAATCTTTTGGGTATTGATTATCCCTAAGAAAATGTTTAATGAAGTCAACTTCATTATTTCTAATTTCGGGTGTAGATGAAATTAAATTAGCTCTATCATAAAGTGTTTTAATGATACCTCTTTTGACACTTACTTGGTGATTGGAATAAAAATTTAAATATCTATTAGTATGTGTCTTTTTTCGGTATACGCTCGTTTCAAAATAATTCGGAAACTTTTTTATTGAAACATCTAGGAATGAAATTTTGTTATCCTGCTCTAATTCCATTGTAAATTTTATTGTAGGTTCTTTGTTGTTGATATGATCAAAAAAATTCTCTAGTTCATCTCTACCATGTTGCCAAATCACAAAAATATCGTCTACATATCGCCACCAAGTCTTTGGTTTTAGTGGGTATGTATCTATATATTTTTGTTCGAAAGATTCCATGAATATGTTACTCATTACTGGTGATAAAGGAGAACCCATAGCCATACCAAATTTTTGTTTATAGAAAACATCATCTAATTGAAAATATGTGGAATTCAGGCAAACTTCTAATATCTCCATTATTCAGAAAAAATAAGAAGAATCGGTTCGAAGTTCAACATACGAACTGTTTTTTAAAACGCAAAATGATTTAAGATCTATATTAACAAAAACTAAACCTTTGAACGAAAAACAAAAATCAAAAAATTGTATTTACAACATACCCTGTATTTGTGGTAAAACTTATACAGGTGAAACGTCCAGACCTCTAGAAATAAGAAAACGCGAACATAAAAATAATATTAAAAATAGAGAAATTAATCGATCGCAAATCGCAGATCACATTTGTTCTAATACGGGAGACCACATGATGGATTGGGACAACACAAAAATTTTAATGACAGAACCAGACCATTATAAACGAAAAATTAAAGAGTCTACGTGTATTCTATTAGATCAGGATAATAATTTGGCAAATTGTTCGGTAGGAATAGATCATATTTGGATCAATTTATTAAAGAAGGAACTGTCATCCGGTAATTTCAAAATTAAATGAATCAACGTTTCTGTGCAGTCTCTGTTTCTGTGTGTTGACAATTAATGTCAGACAAAAAGCGACAATTCCAGAAGATTTTCAAAAGTAGATTTTTTCGTCTGATGAAGGAGTCTGATATAGACTCCGAAACGTTACGAAGAATTATAGTTTCAACGTTATTTATTTTGAGTTCATTGTCAGGCAACAATTTTTTCTAGTTAATTTGCTCCTGACAAATTAGTGCAAGAATTCACGCAGGAGCAAATCGTTGATTTCATTTTTAATTGATTTTGTTTCAGAGATTGGGAGTGAAAGCCCTAAAAGGTTTGTGAAGAGATGCAAAATCCTCCCAAAATAAATTTCAATCGATATCTATCAAAATCTGTTTTTTCAATCATATAATATTAATGGGGAAAAAAGTATCTTGCTGAATAAATTTTAGGGGTGGCTTTTTGTACCTCTTACAATCATATAGTAAAACCCCACCAAAATTTTTTATTGTCATATTATATTTATTATTACCTATATTATAATTTCATTTCTGTTTTCTGATCTCTGAGAATAAATTAAAATCGCTTTTTCGGTGCCATCTTCAGGGGGATGTATTTAAGCAGGGGCTGCTCAAAAAGACTTCGTATATAAAAGACCCCACACTATTTTTTGGCAAGGAATATCCCCTAAACGAAGAATTTTCCGGGAAATTTACTGTACACCCTATATGTTTTTTTTTCCGAAATTCTATCGAAATTACTGCCACTACTTCTCGTCCATTTTCCAATAGTTCATAAGCTTTTGAAGAAGATCAGGATTTTCGAAATATTGGTAGGTAATGAATGGATGTTGTGTAATTTTCTTCTCAGAAAGAATCTCATTTCGATGATTCACAATTTTTTTTCATGGTCAAACGAGCATATTCCCATAGTCGAAATTAATCCAATGAAGCAATTCGACAATTAAGTTTTTTAGTGGCGAAAATTCCGGAATATTTGTATCGAAACACACACTGCAATTAGCAATTAACCGAGTAATTATCATAATGTCTGAACGCCACAGGTTGACTGGATGTTGCGTTGAGTTTCATTTTGTAATTCAATCAAGTAATTGCCATCTCACATAATCGTTTCAACTTCTATTTATGAGGTCAGAATTTCTCAGATGAAGATCTCGTCCTTAGCAGTAACGCTTTCTGCGTGTCTCTATAAATATTTTCATCCAATTGAAGTTTCCTCGAACTCTTTGGTTGTATCTTCCGTATCAGGCCTGTTGGAATAACATTCAGATTTGATGGAGGCCTGGAGACTGGAAAATGA
This sequence comes from Coccinella septempunctata, assembly GCF_907165205.1. NCBI lineage: Eukaryota > Metazoa > Arthropoda > Insecta > Coleoptera > Coccinellidae > Coccinella > Coccinella septempunctata. Next base: position 25,501,010 of record NC_058196.1, read on the forward strand.
AACTCTAGAACAGGTAGAGCAGTTCAAATACTTCGGAATCTTCATGAATACTAGGGCTAACCTGGACACGGAAATACACAACCGTATCAATTCGGCATCATGGGCATTCTAGAAGCTAAAGGACAGAGTGTTTCAAAATCACGACCTCAATCTGAAGATCAAGACAGCTGTTTACAAAGCGTCGTCCTCCCAACGCTTCTTTACGGAAGCGAAAGCTGGACGCCCTACAGGCGACATATTAAACAGCTTGAACCAACGTAACAACGTCATCTTAGACAAATAATGCACATCAGATGGTTCTACAAAGTTTCAAGTGCGGAAGTCTTGCAGCGCACGAGTTGTATAACAATTGAGACTCACGTAACCTGGGCCCGACTCAGATGGAGCGGCCACATTCGGAGGCAAGACACAAGACTCCCCAAAATAGCTCTGTATGGCTAACTCACAGAGGGATCTCGGAAACTAGGAGGCCATCAGTTAGAGCGGTTTAAGGATAAACTGCATCAATCCCTGAAATCAGTTAATGCCAATCATAACTGGGAACAACTAGCGTCAGACAGATCACAGTGGAGGTCTTTGATCCACAGTTATAATGGAGACTCGAGAAGAATACAGTGGCGGCCAGATCTGGTTGGTAATCCATGGCCGGAGTGTGGATGGATCTTTTTGTAGATTTATTCTCGGTAACGGGATACAGCAATGAATAAATAAATCAGGCCTGTGGATGAAATGACAATAGGAATGATGAACCTTGCTTTTATTTATTATTCGGTTCTTTTTTTTTTCCTATATTAACTGAATATAATAATTCCCTAAATTTCATCTATTTATTTGTATTTGGAGCATCTACCGGTATACAGATTTCGATTGGAATATTGCCTCAGTCCAATATATAAAATTTTCAAAGTTTGAGATAACTTTTCATCGTCTATAAATCGAAACTTTCACGGCGATAAATATTGCCCTATAGTTTCAAAAAGGAGATTTCCTTCTTAAATGGATCGTTAAATACATCCAGCAAGGAATGCATTCGATCTTAAATCGACGTTACCACATCGTCAACACCCAGATCAGCTGGTAAATGTCCGTCACCTTAAAATTTAACTTTATCAAGTAAAAATATTTACGGCTAATTGCTGAAAGTTCGTACGAAGTTACATGCAGTCATGTCCTAGCAACAATGTAGAGGCCAACAACTCATTCGTAACCTACTTCTGCAGACACTTTTACTGGACAAGGACATCCCGGTTAGTGTTAGGATAGAAAGGTTTCGCATTAAACGTGAATCGATCCGAATCGGACAACGATCGAAAATTGGTTGTTTTGAAAATTAATGAAGAAAACCACAAATGCACTCTCTCGTAATTGGGAGGTACGGGAGTTGATTAACAACAGCGATTTTAATCCTTCACTATTATTGTTTGTAACTGATTGACACTTTGAACTGGGAATTCATTTAAATAGAACTGAGTTTTCCGATTGATGGATTGATGGAAGGCAGTTGCTGAATTCTAGATTGTGTATTAGGAGGTGCATTGCACTGCGACCTTTAGATCTGTTGTATCCCCCATAAGAGGTGTTTTCGTTGCTTAGTCCTGCACAGTAAGCCATTCATGTCCAGAGTTCTTATGAACTCCAGTTCCTGGTTTGGTTTCAAGAAAGTTTCCTCCTCGTTCTTGAGAGTACAAAAGCATTCTTTGGGATGGCTAGCAAAGAGGAGGCAATCTGTCACTTGGTGATCTGGAGTTTCATCTTCCTCTCCACAGAATCTTCACCTGTCAGTTTCTGCTTGACCCATTCTCATTAGGTGCTTCCTGAGAAGACAATATCCTGTAAGGAATCCAGAGAAGAAACAGGGAAATAACTTTTTCGAGCGTTCCAGTCACGGTAGATTCCTCCTACTCTTTCCATTTTACATTTCTCCAGGAAACTCTTCTTCATGCTCCTTTCATGGCAAGACTATTAGCCTTCTGAGGCCTGAGATAATGTCATTCTTGCCTAATTCGTTGGTTTGTGTACTGTAGTACAAGAACGATGTTGAAAAGAAGGAGAGAAAGGAAAGAGGATTACTCTGTAAGAATCTTCCGAGACTTGATAGCGTTCGTAGCTTGGTGGTTGAAGCGTCGCCTCAGTATATCGCAACCGCAAGGTACTGAGATCGATCCCGAGCTAGAGAAGAAATTTTCTAGTCGATACGGGTACGGGCCACCATTAAAGGTTGGGCGTAAAGACACTGTAACAAAGCCTACACCAGCCCAACTGGTTCTAACACGTACAAACTACAAAGTTTCTGAGAAGTACTTCGGAATCAGGATAATATGATAATATGGAATATTTCAAATAGTTCCTTAGTGTATAGTTAGAAGAGGTTACAGTTCACTGCGACCTTAAAGTCTATTGTGCCCCCTAACAGAGCTGTTCTCATCGCGCCCTTTACAGCTCACCTTCCAGTGCCAGAGATCTGATGAAATCCAATATCTGGGAAGGCTTCAACGAGGATAATTCCCCACTCCTACAAGTTTTCAATCCTACGCACTCATTCCTTTGGTTTGCAATGACATAGCATTCCGTATAACCAGGTGAATAGGAGTTTCTTCTTCCTCCCCACACTCGTCAGTGTCCGACAAACCCATTCTCAACAAATGCTTCTTTAGGCAACAATGTCCTGTGAGGAAGCCAGTGAGTTTAGGTGAAGTTGGTTCGTACTGAGATCCAGATATTTCTTGGATCTAGCAGTTTCAAAGTTCCGAAGGAACTTTTTGGGGTGATCCATCCCTGGGAGATTCCTCCAGAGTTTTTCCCTTTCGGCTTTCTCCTTCTCCATAAATTGTAGGTGCATTTTCCTATACCACAGAAGGGTTCTGGGTCAGTGAGTAGCGTTTGTGCGCTCTCTCTGGCAAAGTGTATTCGCCTTCTCGTTTCTTACGATTCCCGAATGACCGGAAGCACAGATCAAAAAGACCTTATTTTTGTCCATTACCTCATTGAGTTTGTTCCGGCACTCCCAAAAAGGTTCCTTAGGAAAACACCTTATAAGAATGGGTATAGCAGAAACCACAACCGCCTATAGACGGCTTTAGAAGGCTGTGCAGAAACTGACGAGGCCAGATTCTGTGTTGAGAAGTTTAAAACTCCACACCTCGCCTCGTCATTGCTAGCCAACGCAAAAATGCTTTCTTTGTACAAGAAACTCACAGGAGGAAGGAGGTAATCTCCATTAAACTAACGCAGATACTGTAGTTCATTAGAACTCTAGAACTTAATGGCTGAAGACATAACGTCGTGAGCAGATCTGATGTGGTGCATATACAACTCAAGCTAGAATGCAATCCTCTTGAAAGTCTATAATCTGCAATCTGTTGTGCACTTGGAAGTCCTGCAAGAAGGTGAAATGGTAAATGAAGACATTCTGAGCGTTATGCGGCATTGGAAGGAGAAAACCACATAGACTGGTACTTTACATCACGCCATTCTGGAAGCTAAAGGTCAGAGTGTTTCAAAATGACGACCTCAATCTGAAGACCAAGACAGCTATTTACAAAGCAGTGGTCCTCCCAATGCTTCTTTACGGAAGCGAAAGCTAGACGCCCTACAGGCGACATATTAAACAGCTTGAACAAACGCAAGTTTCGAATGCAGAAGTCTTGCAACTCGCGAGTTGTACAACAATTGAGACTCAAGTAACGAGAGCCCGACTCAGATGGAGCGGCCACATTCTGAGGAAGACACAAGACTTCCCAAAATAGCTCTGTATGGCGAATTGGCAGAGAGAGCCCGGACACCAGGAGGCCAGTATAAGCGGTTTAAGGATACACTACATCAATCCCTAAAATCCCTAAAATGCCCATCATAACTGGGAACAACTAGCGTTAGACAGGTCACAGTGGAGATCTATGGTGCACAGTTATAATGGAGACTCGAGAAGAATTCAGCGGCGGCCAGATCTGGTTGGTTACTATCCATGCCCGGAGTGTGGAAGGATCTGTAGGTCACGGTTGGGTCTCTTCAGTCACAGGAGGGCAGAGAGTCGCAATTAGCCCCAAGAAATTATAAGTCTGTTCTTTTTCTATGTCTTTTTGTAGATTAATTCCTGGTAACGGGATACAGCAATGAATGAATGATACCACGCCAAGCACCATTACAAAAGGCAATCATTCCTATTGCAATTAATTTCCTTGGTCGAAGAAAACATGAAATATGCACCTCGGTCAAAAACTGTCTATTGCCTCGCCTGCTTGCTTGCCTCGGCTGCGCCTCGGCTCGATTGTGGTTGATGGCTTTTCATCCTTGGTACATAAATAACATACATAAATCCATGAGTGCAAACATCCGAAACTGACGGTCACTTTCGAGCACAATCGATGGCATAATCGATCGTTCATTGGAGAAGCACCTGCCTGACCTTTTTCGTCGTATCTTCGCAGCCTCGCCTCTCTCTATTTCGCTGCATTAGTGCAGATCCATTCCTCGCAGTTATTGTTGAAAGTAGAGTAATATCGAACTAATATCTCCGCAAACACAAATAGTCAACTCATTGCGAGATGTGGTAATCGGGCCCCAGGCGGATGGCGGTTACTGCTCGAGAAGAAAGGGCGCTGGTATAATGTTCCTAGGCGAATTGCCTTGGCCCGAATGTGGCTATCTGCTCGCTGTCATGTCCGTTTTCGAGCTGAAACCAAACGCGTTTTAATTGCTAACCTAACCGAGCGCTATTCATTCACTGAATCGATTTCTTATTAGCCGACAAAAATCTATTTTTGTGAATGATACCTGAATTACATGAATTGTCGGCCGAGCTGTTATGGCGATCGCGGACCATAAGGGGAAGTCTGCCCCGGGGTAGAGTAATGTCTTGTTTGTTCGAGAGGTTGGAGTTGCATTTGAACGCAGCAATAACCTGATTAGATGTCGGTATTTGTAATGGGGAAATGTCGAAACAGATCTGAAACTGTTTCGTTTCGTAACGTGATGTTTCGGACGTCTTCCTAGTGTTCAGCAATGGGCCTGTATACTCAATTAAGGATGAGGAGATCAGGCGCTTTTCTGCAGTGACAGAGCGGATGGCATCAGTAAACATGGTTTCCACACACACCTTCTGTTGGTCTGTGACTGATGATCCATTTCTCTTCATCAAAGATGAACTCACTTAAAACGAGCTTCTATTCTCACTACATTTGACAGCATTGTATGACGAAAAGTCTTCACGTGATGAACTCAGAGCTGATCAGGTTTAGAAACCTCCTGGTTGTTGAAAGGGTTTAGCTTAAGACGTGTTTAACTTACTTCCAGTCCAATAAACACCTCACTCTTTCGTCATGGAAACTTTTCGATTGCTTTTATTGGATTTTTGTAATGTTAATCCACCTAGACCTTATTTAGGACAGCTTACTCATGATAAAATTTCCCTTTAAGTTGACGTCCTTCAAAAATCACGAAGTGAGTCTCCACCTCAGCTTCTCACTATACATGGTATACTCATTTACAAGGAAATCAAACAAGGAATTCAACTCTAAGTTAAGAAAAGAAGTTCAACTCCAACTAGAAGGTAGGAGTTCATAATACGAACCAAAATGATGGCCTAGTTTTCACTGAAAATGGGTTAAGTTAGGTTAGGTTACATTAGGTTCGGTGAGGTTAGGTTACGTTAGGTCAGGTTAGCTAAATACATTGAACTCTATAAGAACTGGAACGGCATCTCGATGCAGGCAAACTGAGGAAGACTGAAAGGGAAGATGTAGAGCAATCTATCTCTCTCTGCGCTCTGTCAATTGGGCCAGAGACAGAGAGGTTGTGGCGTTGAAGTTAGACGACTGCTGCGTCCGACGTCTGATGCGGTTACTCGATTGGTTGCCGAACCATTAGAAAGAGATGGGTTGCTCTACATCTTCCGTCTCAGTTTGACACACTTTTCGTCGTATTTCGGTACCTAAGAGGCCCTTCCAGTTCTTTTAGAGTTCAATGGCTAAATATTACAATCAATGAAGCAATATTCAGCACGGTGAGAAGTATGGGGTTGTTACAGGTGGCAGTCAAGGAAATATAATTAAGGTAGGTCAATTGGCATGACATATTGGGAATGACAACTAGCATATTTACAAAGATTTCGATCAGAACATTGACCAGTTGGGCTTTTGACAGGGAGAGATAATTAACACTACCAAGGATGTCCGCATTTATCGAATTATTCTTTAGTTGGGCTGTTTTTCAATTAAACGGTTCATTTCGATACTTCCTACACCTTAAAGGAAAAAAGCTCGGTACAAAAATCTGAATAATTTAAAAGACGAACCAGTAAATTCGTCTAAATTGCTCAAGTTTGATGTTCGCACAGTCTCACCTGGGTAATGAAAGTGGTGAGAACATGGTAACAAAAATGACGCTTTGACCACGACCTATTTCTGAAATACTTTCAATACTGTGCCTCAATTTTTTCACAGTCTATCTCTATTTCACTATACACCAAGTTTTTTCGATGATTATTCAAATAGTCCTGGACATTTCATTGATATTGATTAGGATTTCCATCAAGTATTATGAAAATTATTTACTTGCAGATGGGGTTCCACCAGTGGAAAAACTAGATGTGAATATTCAGGGCAACGGACCAAAATCGATTGTGTTCTAAGTGAACATCAGTTCTTAAGCTTATATCTATCCTTGGATAATGGTCACTGTAAAATTGTTATGTCCTGATATCTTTACTGTATCTCATTTCCATTATAAGAGCTTCAGATCTTGTACTTGATGTGGATTTGAGTATCTTCCTTAGTACCTTCTTCTCCACTTCTGCCATTTGAAATTGTTTCGGACATCTTTTAACAACTTACGACTCCTTTTAAATTGAAATTTTACGGAATCGCATTGGACATAGGAAGATATAATCTTAAAATTATGAAATTATTAAGTCTCCAACTTATGCGAAAAGGAGACTCAAAATATTCCGTATTCACACCTGTGAAATTATAATAAACTGTTGAGAATGTCACTGAATAGTATTATGTATTGAACACTCGGAATAACCAAGGATTAACATAATTAGTCTGTTATTGCTGAACCATAAAAACATAGTCTTTAGCATGAATATTCTACATCTAGTTACAGCGATTTGGCAAATACCTCTGGGCACAAATTGAGAAAGGAATTCTGTGCGATTCTCGCCAATCTCCTACCAATATTAAGCGCAAAAAATCATCGATAATGAACACAATATCGAACGCAATACAGATATGTAATTGTAGATGGTGTTTACGAAATTGTGACAGCATGTTATTTTCCAGTGAATGTTAGCATTCTTCCATCACTGGTGCAAAATCGATGAGGCAACGGATTTCGACGGGTCATAAGATTGGATTTCCTTATGCCGCGAATGCCCTGCATAAAAATGGACCCGATATGGTGAGACGTTCGCCTGTGAGGATCTGATGGATGTGCCAAGAGGTGAAAGTTCATTAGAAAGCAACAGTTTACGGAAGCCTCTGCCGCATGCGAGAAATGACAAGGTGCCAATTTGTGTGAATGGAAATTGATGGATTGATCATATTTCCACCCTCCCTAAAGAGGGTTGAATATAATCACCTCGAATTCGTTTTTCTCCCAGAAAACAAACAACAGAATCTCGCATGAGTTTTATACAATTTACATCTCGTATTTTAATGTGTCTTCAACAACATTTTATTCGAGTGTAGTGGATTGTGAGAGATGAAACTGTTCACAAAAGAAGCTGTAACATTTCATATTGACGGGCATCTCCCACAGCAAAAATTGATCCTTTTCTCGAATAAACAGAAAATCTAGGAAGTCAGAAAATTTTATCTGACACAAAAAGAAGCAGAAAAATGTGAGAAGATAAAGTTAAGTGGTATATGTCAGGTTGACCTAAAATTCACAATCAAATTCAAAGAAGATTCGGAAACTGTATGAATAGCCCTAAAATGATCCTGAAATTTATAAATGGGACAATGATAAACCAGATGATTTATGGTTTCTTCTGGTTCCCTACATTCAGAACTGGGGCTCTCAATTGAATTCCATTGGAAAAGCATACTATTGGAACTTTCGTGGCCTGTTCTTATACAATTCAGAATACATCATATTTTCCTTGGAAGATCAAAACCAGGAACTCTTTTCGAGGTATCACTAACCAAGACAGCTGTTCACAAAGCAGTCGTTCTCTCAACGCTTCTTTACGGAAGCGAAAGCTGGACGTCCTACAGGCGACATATTGAAAAGCTTGAACAAACGCAACATCATCGTCTAAGACAGATAATGCACATCAGATGATTCCACAAAGTTTCGAATGCAGAAGTCTTGCAACGCGCGAGTTGTACAACAATTGAGACTCAAGTAACGAGGGCCCGACATTCCGAGAATGCAAGACACAAGACTCCCCAAAATAGCTCTGTATGGCGAATTGACAGTGGGAGCCCGGAAACCAGGAGGCCAGTATGAGCGGTTTAAGGATACACTACATCAATTCCTAAAATCAGTTAATGCCAATCATAACTGGGAACAACTTACGTTATATTGGTAACTCGAGAAGAATACAGCGGCGGCCAGATCTGGTTGGTGACTATCCATGCCCGGAGTGTATCTGTAGGTCACGGTTTGGTCTCTTCAGTCACAGGAGGGCAAACAGTCGCAATTAGCCCTAAGAAATTATAAGTCGGTTCGTTTTTTTATGTTTTTTTATACATTTATTCCCGGCAACGGGATACAGCAACGAATTGATGAATGAATGGTTGAAAATAGTGCACGTATTCCATTCAGACTGCCAAATATCCTTGTCCCTTACATTCGAATAAAGGAAAGAGTTGGACCATAAGGGTGTACGCGACTTTAGTCTGGGAATTATATTTTATGAAATATAGTAGGTAGGTAAAGGTGTGAAATTTATTCCAAGAATTTATAACTGCACTCAGACTACGAATATGGGGCGGTACAATGTTTGAAAGAACTTTTAACCATTGAATAGGTGAAGATCTTATAGTTCCAGTAAAAATTCTCATAGAAAGATTCAGCTGACATCAATTTGTTCGCATGAGCACTATTAACCCAAATAGGGCAACAATATTTACCAGCCGAAAACACAAAGTTAGGGCTGCCGTTCGAAGAGTAGGTGCATCAGCACCCCATGAAGTACCATCATCATTCTTTGCTCCATTCAGTTACCGAGAATATACCTACAAGAAGATTGAAAAAAAAATCGGTACTATCAAACCCTAACTTCTTAGGGCTAGTTGCGACTGTGTGTCGTCCTATGACTGAAGAGACCCAGCCAAACTCCGGGCATGGATAGTCACCAACCAGAACTGGCCGCCGCTGTATTCTTCTTGAGTCTCCATTATAACTTTGGACCAAAGACCTCCACTGTGATCTGTCTGACGCTAGCTGTTCCCAGTTATGATTGGCATTAACTGATTTTAGGTACTGATGCAGTATATCCTTAAACCGCTTATACTGGCCTCCTGGTTTACGAGTTCTCTCTGTGAATTCGCCATATACAGAACTATCTTGGAGAGTCTTGTGTCTTGCATTCTTAGAATGTGGCCTCTCCATCTGAGTCGGGCCCTCATTACTTGAGTCTCAATTGTTATACAACTCGCGCGCTGAAAGACTTCTGCATTTGAAACTTGGTGGAACCATCTGATGTGCATTATTTGTCTTAGACGACGTTGTTGCGTTTGGTGAAGCTGTTTAATATGTCGCCTGTAGGGCGTCCAGCTTTCGCTTCCGTAAAGGAGCATTGGGATGAAGTACCAGCTAGTTTTTGAAAGATATTCCTAGTTTTCAACTTCAGACGCAAATTTTCCAAATGCGCTTTGAAATTTAGCGAGGAATCTAACTTACCTCTCTCGACATTGTGGAAACTTTACCGAATTTTCGGGGATAACTCAATAGTGCCCTATCCAGTGTCATTTTTTGTAATTTGAGTTGGTCGTTTAAGGAAATCCCTAAATATTGGATGGGTTAGTCCTAACTGAGTTCCACCCTGTTCCTCCTCTTCCGAATTTCGTTCCACTTCTCACAACTTCGATCCAGATTCATCAAAATGGAGCTTTATACGCCGTTAAACTGAATTGATTCCCGCACAGAACATGTTTTGTCGTTTCGACAAATTTTTGGCTTTAATGGGCGTACGAAGGAACAAAACGACGCCTTTTCATGATGTAGGGTAGCCAGTGAGCTCTGCACGTTCTACGAACGCTCGTTGCATAATAACAATTCAGCTCTCCTGTTGCCCACCTGCTCTTGATTTATGTGTGGCGTTGAACCTTTCGTCGATACATATCATGTAGGTCTTTTTACACGACACGGTTCGTTCGTTGCTAAAATGTAGCGAAAATAGTTTTTCTTGTGGAAATTTCCACGATGCCCGATTTAACCAGAGAAACGATTTTCTTTTATCGCGCCGTTACCTGTATGGTTTTCTGACAGAAACACCCATTTTTAAGAAGTCTGTTCTGGATAGAGTTGATGGCTTTCATGCTGAAGCTGCCAAATAAAAAGCTTCTTGAGCAAAGAATTGAAAGGACTGATGTCGTTAGCAGTGGCGTAACATAGATATGGGTGGAGTAAGAAAGAAGTCGCAACACCCTCAACTTTTGCGCGAAAACTTTGTTTATTTGATAAATAAGTCACAGGAAGGGCTCCAGATTTCTTCATAAGTTACAATCGTTAGTGAGCGTGGATAAGAGGGGAATTATTTCAATTTATTGCAATACACGACCTAATTTTATGTGAGCTACACCAATGCGCACTCATTGTGTCATTGATACCGCTAGTGTGACGTAGATGGAGGCAAGATCCGAGTATTTCCGATATCCTATTGCAGCTCTTTTTCTATATCTTCTTTACTACTGTACTCCCAGTCTTCCTCCGTCTCTTTATCCCTGTGTCGTGACCAATATGGTGCAAAAAATTGATGCACAGCTAAATCTTTCCATGAGAACTATAACTCGAACTATAAGATCATCACCTATTCAATGGTTACCAGTTCTTTCCAACATTGTACTGCCTCATATTCTTAGACAAACTGCTGTTATGAATTCCTGGAATAAATTTCAATCCTGTCCGACTCGTTTATAATTCTATCCTACATTCCAGAAAATACGATTCCAAGACTGAAGTCAAGTAAACTTTTATGGTCCAACACTTTTCTTCATTCAAATATAAGGAACAAAGACCTTTGGAAGTCTGAATGGAATACGTGGACTATTTTAAACAAACAATTAGTAACTGATCCTTCGAATAGAATTCCTGGTTTTGATCTTCCCAGGAAAATATGGTGTATTCTGGATCGTATTAGGATGTATTGATATCTAGTTAGCCTAGACCAGTTCCATGCATAAAATAAATATTGCGTTGCCATAGCAACGAACAATAACTCATTAGAAGTGTCAGTGCGAAGTTTGAGGTCAAAAAAGTAAACCAGAGTTACGCAATAAATTAAAAGAAAGAAGATGTCCACCGGAATTGTGAAAATCGAAAAATTGGAGTATCGAGCAATCATCAAGTACCTGTATTTAAAAGGGTTAAGAGGTAAGCAGATTTACGAAGGTATGCTTAGTACCCTTGGTGATCAATGTCCTTCCGTATGCGACCGTGAAAAATTGGACTGCAAGCTTCAAAAGAGGTAAATTTTCCATTGAAAATGATGATCGATCGGGAAGGCCAGTTTCTGTATCAGTCCCCGAAAATATCGATACAGTTGATGACATGATTTTATCAGATCGTCGAATTGGGCTAAAACGGATATCTGAAGCACTGAATATTTCATACGAACGCGTTCATCATATAGTTACGTCAATTTGGACATGAGAAAAATTGCTGCAAAATGGATCCCCGAATGTTTGAAAGTTGACCAAAGTGTGCAAGGGTAGAAACATCGCGTTCGATCTGTGCTCGATTTGAAAACGATGTGGACTTTTTAAACCGAATTGTTACTATGGATGGGTACATTTATACGATCCAGAAACAAAGCAACAATCGATGGAATGGCGACACTCTGGTTCTCCAAGACCTAAGAAGTTTCGTGTCCAAAAATATGCTGGAAAAGTTCTTGCTTCAGTTTTTTGGGATTACCATGGAGTAATCATGATTGATTTTTTGGATAAGGGTAGAACAATAACCGGGCATTACTATTCGACATTACTGACCACTCTACAGAAAAAATTAAAGAGAAAAGACGCGGAAAGCTATCCAAAGGTGTTTTGTTTTTGTAGGACAACGCCGCTGCACACAAATCTCATGTTGCCATGCAAAAAATTCGTGATTTGGGGTTTGAATTACTGGAATACCCCCCTTATTCACCATATTTGGCTCCATCCGACTATCATCTCTTTCCTCAATTGAAAAAAAGTTTGAAAGGTCTCAAATTTTCTTCCAACGAAGAGGTAATAAAAGCTGTGGAGGTATGGTTTGCAGAGCAAGAAGAAACATTTCTTTTGAAAGGTCAATAAATGTATCCAATCAAGAGGAGAATATGTTGTGTAATAAAATATTTTGACATTGAAATTTTGTATGGTTCTATGGTAGGCTAAGAATTTTTCAATATATCCTCGGATAAGAACAGGTCGCGGACACAATAGTATGCTTTTCAGATGGAATTCAATTGAAAGCTTTAGTTGTGAATGCGGGGAACCAGAAGAAACCATAAATCATCTGGTTAATCATTGTCCGATTTATGAATTTCAGGATGTTTTTAGGGCTTTATATGCAGTTTCCGAATCTTTGAATTGGGTTGTCAATTTTAGATCAGTAGATACATATTTCGGTTCCCAAAGCTATTGACAAAAATATTCACCCTTTTATATCGAGGGAAAAATCACTTCATCACAAATGACAAATCAAATCTCCCATTTTCCCGAATTTACTAACTGATGGACAAGAACGCAGTGTTCGCTCAATGGAAAAAACATTCGGAATTATTCAAATTGTCATGCTTTGTGAATGTGGGGCTTCGAAAGCACTTCTGAAATTATTGGTAATAGCTGGAGCATATTGCACATTTTCTGGCATTCTTTCGTCCGGCTACAGCAGAATATTTATGGTGAAAAACCATTGTTCCTATGCATCAGTCAATTTGTTCGGTACTTCATACATCAATTTCACGGTCACAGGTCGTTCTCCGAATGTGATGTGCTGATCCGAAAGAGATTTAAATATGAATGAGTTCATGAAATGAAAATGGAAACGAATATGCGCAAAAAATCATCAAGTGTGCAGACTCTGCTGAATGCGTATATAAAATGAAACACGCGGTTGGGAATTTCAAGTTCGACGAAAGCGAAGTTTCGAAACTAATTATGCCCAACGAGTGAAATAGATACACCTACATTTCCATTTTGATTAGATTCGGAAAATAGAAAAAACATAGAAGGAATTCTGACTCTCCAGATTGTATAAATTGAAAATTGTTTTTTCCATTGCGCTTCGTTCTATCATGGTAATAAGTAGCAAATATCATATTTAATAACAAAACGTAATAAAAGTTCCTCAACTGTATGAACACAAGTGATGCCTACCTATACTTTTATCAAGACTGAAAAAAAAATTGAACAATTTATTTTCTATCAATATACCTGATTCTACAGGGTGGTAAACATCGAAGCAGTCTGCGGTGGTACAAACGAAATCAAATACGAACTAACTCTATGATAAATGATAGGTATAACATCAGATAAGCATTCGTCTTCCGAAAGAAAAACGGAAGAACTATTACCCAGTGTGAATTCAAGAACACTCCTTTCTTGCTAGCAGAAGTTCAAGGACTAAAAACAGTCTTCTACTTATCGGAAAAGGTGCGGTAAAATTCCATTGTTGGTAGAAAACATTTTTTGGGAATATCGTGATTTGTTGAACATATTATTTACTCGAATGCGTAAATTGCTTCAGCACTTGGAATCAGAAATCTCTACACCAATAACACCATAATCTTTTGCGCTTGAATTAATAGTAAACGTAGATGTGACCACAGGTACCGTGGTCTTTGCTACTTAAAAGTTGATAGTTTAAACGCGAGTTCTCAAAGAGTAACTCTTCCAGTAATGAATCTCGAAATTTCATCGAGCTTCGTTCAACTCTTAGGTCTCGACGAATCTTCAACTAACCTCATCTCGCTTCGTTAAGATTTTCATCTTGGAAATGGCATTTTTCAAAAATTGCAATTTTCAATCTGCGATATCTCCTGTTATATTGGTCTGATAGAATTGGGATTTCCTGTTATATAATCAGCGTTGCCTAGGCTTCCACCCTAGCACAAAAACTCCATTTCGAAAATCTCGATTTTTTGGGTCAAAAATGAGCAAGGGGTTAAACCCCCCCTAAAATGACCTATTTGCTACTCTGTCTGAAAATCAGGATGTTCCGTTACTATCCTAGGATATGGAGTGCATAGAATTTGTTTTGAAGATTCTAGAAAACCAAACAGTTGATGATTCAATAGAGAATTGCACTCCAGAGAGCTCTTCGAAGTCAACTCGAAAATGAAAAGTGGAAAAACAAAAAAAATTATTTTCTCCTAAACAGGGCCCGATCTTTGAAATTTTGGTATGAAAATATAGGTTTTCGAACACGCTGAATCTATTGCGAGTATTTTCGAAAGCCTATCTTCCTTCGTTTAGATTTTCATTTTGGAAATGGCATTTTTCAAAAATTTCCAAATTTCAATCTGCGATATCTCCTGTTATATTCGTATGATCGAATTGGGATTTCTGGTTATATAATCAGCGTTGCCTAGGCTTTCTCCCTAGCACAAAAACTCGATTTCGAAAATCTCGATTTTTTGGGTCAAAAATGAGCAAGGGGTTAGACCCCCCTAAAATGACCTATTTGCTACTCTGTCTGAAAATCAGGATGTTCCATTACTATCCTAGGATATGGAGTGCATATAATTTGTTTTGAAGATTGTAGAATACCAAACAGTTGATGATTTAATAGAGAATTGCACTCCAGAGAGCTCTTCGAAGTCAACTCGAAAATGAAAAGTGGAAAAACAAAAAAAATTATTTTCTCCTAAACAGGGCCCGATCTTTGAAATTTTGGTATGAAAATATGAGTTTTCGAACACGCTGAATCTATTGCGAGAATTTTCGAAAGCCTATCTTCCTCCGTTTAGATTTTCATTTTGGAAATGGCATTTTTCAAAAATTTGCAAATTTCAATCTGCGATATCTCCTGTTATATTCGTATGATCGAATTGGGATTTCCGGTTATATAATCAGCGTTGCCTAGGCTTTCACCCTAGCACAAAAACTCGATTTCGAAAATCTCGATTTTTTGGGTCAAAAATGAGCAAGGGGTTAGACCCCCCTAAAATGACCTATTTGCTACTCTGTCTGAAAATCAGGATGTTCCATTACTATCCTAGGATATGGAGTGCATAGAATTTGTTTTGAAGATTCTAGAATACCAAACAGTTGATGATTTAATAGAGAATTGCACTCCAGAGAGCTCTTCGAAGTCAACTCGAAAATGAAAAGTGGAATAACAAAAAAAATTATTTTCTCCTAAACAGGGCCCGATCTTTGAAATATTGGTATGAAAATATAGGTTTTCGAACACGCTGAATCTATTGCGAGTATTTTCGAAAGCCTATCTTCCTTCGTTTAGATTTTCATCTTGGAAATGGCATTTTTCAAAAATTTGCATATTTCAATCTGCGATATCTCCTGTTATATTCGTTCGATCGAATTGGGATTTCCGATTATATAATCAGCGTTGCCTAGGCTTCCACCCTAGCATGAAAACTCGATTTCGAAAATCTCGATATTTTGGGTCAAAAATGAGCAAGGGGTTAGACCCCCCTAAAATGACCTATTTGCTACTCTGTCTGAAAATCAGGATGTTCCATTACTATCCTAGGATATGGAGTGCATAGAATTTGTTTTGAAGATTCTAGAATACCAAACAGTTGATGATTTAATAGAGAATTGCACTCCAGAGAGGTCTTCGAAGTCAACTCGAAAATGAAAAGTGGAATAACAAAAAAAATTATTTTCTCCTAAACAGGGCCCGATCTTTGAAATATTGGTATGAAAATATAGGTTTTCGAACACGCTGAATCTATTGCGAGTTTTTTCGAAAGCCTATCTTCCTTCGTTTAGATTTTCATTTTGGAAATGGCATTTTTCAAAAATTTGCAAATTTCAATCTGCGATATCTCCTGTTATATTCGTATGATCGAATTGGGATTTCCGGTTGTATAATCAGCGTTGCCTAGGCTTCCACCCTAGCACAAAAACTCGATTTCGAAAATCTCGATTTTTTGGGTCAAAAATGAGCAAGGGGTTAGACCCCCCTAAAATGACCTATTAGCTCTGTCTAAAAATCAGGATACGACAAGAGTATCTCCCAGAAAAAATCATCGAGGATCTAAGTCTGATGTTTGATACATATTCTGAAAGAGCAGCTCTTCCAGTTATAAATCTCGAAATTTCAAGACAAAATAGGATATCGTTTAAGTTTTTATGCATATTGTTTCATATTACCTTTCTTCTTTCATACCCAATGTTAAAATATATTCTTATAGAAAACTTCACCAAAATGTTCATCTCATCCGAAGGTCAGATCTTCTCCGTCATGCTGTACCAATCGATTTCGCAATGTCATTCGTACGAATCTAGCCTGTGACACAGTCTCTCTGAAAATAGAACGTGCTTCTTCATTTTCTAAACGACAATGACATTACACCATAAAAACTAATGGTGTTGGTGACATTTGAAAGAGTTATTGAAAAACTTGATTCAATTGAAAATCTAATTACTTTATTGTCATATCCTTAGATGTCAGTCTATTAATTTCGGAGGAGTTGGGTTGTAATTGATGTTCACAGTTTCATCGGGTCTTAATTATGACCAAGTTGGTCAGATGGATATTCCACAATGAGCTATGGTGACTGTAATCCTTACATACCATTACTGTAAAGTTGGATATGATAGTTTGTCTATATTATTATCTATATGAATACAAATCTACACTGCTCAAAAATCGAAGAGAATAATTTGCGTAGAAGGGTGAGCAAAATGCGTTATCTACTGAGGGTTCTCGAGAACTATAGCAGCTATAAAAAATTGTTGATACATTCTCCAACGCTTTTTGCTTACTAATACAAATCTGACAACAAAACCTATCGTTTCTAGATTTTGCGTTATAAACAAAAATTGATAAATTTCCATTATCAATAATGCTGAAATACTTGCTTGTTTCAACTCGTACTAGAAAATAATTATGGCAAGTACTTATTTATGAGTGGGTCATTCGAATAGGATCGAAGGACCAGAATATTTTCGTAAAAATAAGGCGCATATTCTGAGAAGCACCGAATTCATAAATACAAATGATCAAATATATTCTGCTTTATTCCAACAAAGTTCATTCAAACCCCCTTTTGGTTCAACTCAGAGGGACAGCTTTATCAATTATATGTTTCGAGGGCACGAATTCACTGGAACATGAACTAAAAATCCCTAGAGATGAAGAAAACCGACGATGTCCGTAACCGCATTAAGCAGATTTGCGATAAAATCTCATCTTTGACACAAAGATTATAGAGACTCTATAATCTTTGCTTTGACAGAGGAGACCGCTCTACCTACGCCCACAGCTGGAATCTAATGGCCGCATCAGTCAAAACAACAAGGAAAATTCACCTTTGGAAAGGTCAGGAAATTGCATGGCACAATCCTACAGGAAATGTTAACTGAACATTCATATTTTATCAGTTTTTCTTGTTTTTGTATAGAATGTATTTTTTTTTTTTTTTTCATTTTTTTGTCGTATGCTTAGTTGATGAGAATAGAGGCACCTTGGTGTTCTCTGTTTACCCTTGCTGTATGTGTTTTTCCCAATGAATAACCCTGTATGATATGTCAGATGAGAGCTGTTCAAATTCTCCAATGAAGGATGAAATTTGTTTTAATACAGACTGTCCCAAAAGAAAACGCCCGGAAAATTAATTTTCAATTGACGGTCATTTTGCGAAGCTATGTTAATATAAATTGAACTCAATTGTTTCGAAATACTTTATGAAGATCTACAATTTGATACTTCGCTCGTTATCTCAAAAATTGGCCAAGTTATGTGCCTGATGGGGAGTTTTAACTGGTGGACTCTGTATAGGTACTGAGCTTTGTACAAATATGCGAATGATTCTTGAAATTAAGGAACGACACTTAGGGCCTAGGGGAAATTATCCGATGTGTCTACAATCTACAACACCCGAATATAATGTACACAACGATCCACAATTTCGCCTAAACTAGCTGCGTGTAAGTGTAAGCCATGCCTAACAATTTGATGGGACTGCAACTATTTGTATTCCTCCAGCAATGTGCTTGGCTATATTTGGAGGTAATCTAAGTGGGTTGAGAGAGAAAGGACTGCATGCCGTCGGAGTACGATGTGGCTGAAACTATGCGAAATTATTTACAATTAACTCTGTTGTAACGCAAGGACGGTCGATTATAAGTATATTGCTTTTGGTTTTTTGGTATTCATCTTACGATCGAATAAAGTTTTTTCCCTCTCATCGTGGATCTCGCAAGGTCGTCGGGGTTTTGTACGGGAGTATATCCTTCGTCATTATTTGGAAATGCATAAGTGGTTTATGAAATAGTACTATATATGATATTTCCAAAAGATGGTAGGACTGTCAAAGTCGAAGCCAGAAATTCTCCGAATTCTGAATTTTCTCTCTGTTCATACTTCCTTTGTAACTAAGCTAACATCATCTTACATGTAACAAATTTTATTGACGTCTGCTTCAAACTGCACTTCCTACTGAATCAAATTTATTCACCAGTTCCACAAATCAATAATATTTCAGTTGCATGCAGTTGAATTATAACAATAATATTCATTCATAGATAATATTCATTATTTTTATATACCACACTGTAACTGTAACGTTCAAGGAACTCGCTCAGCCTAAGATATCTTGAGTGCTGACCGAAATTCCTCAAAAATCACCATATAAAAATCAAAATAACAAAACGAAACATCCATAAGGCACCTTTATTTCACTTTGTATATTCTTTTTCTTTAATTTTTTCCTTTTTTTTCTGTTTTGTGTGGTTTCTGACATTTTTATTGCAACTTTATAAGTCAGTGATATAACTTGTGTAAATTCTGTAAAAATGAAGTTATTTTTGTTATATGTACTTATATTGTTTTTGGAACTCACCTTCCCTACTACTCCTTATATACGCACTGGTTTTGGTTAGTGACAGTTCCTAAATGTACCTAATAGTGCATTCAAAAATAAGGGCAATGTATACAGGGTATCCCAATTTGCTTGATTTTGGATGTTTTTGGTACTAGACTAGACAGTGAAAAACGTTGAAAGGAGTCCTGGGAACGATTTTCGTGAAAAATCAGAGATGTCTCTGATGGCGGTCCTAACTTACAGTGACTCTATCAAGCACAGTGACGACAATTGTGGTCTCGTTTTTCATCGTTTTAGCAAAAATATGGCGGATTTGGTCACATGACGTGACAAGCCAATCCGCATTCCGAATTAGAGATCATAGCTTGAAATCTGTGCTTCTAAGCCGCCATATTCTTGCTTCCAATTTTCCAATTGTCGCCACTGTGTTTGATAGAGTCACTGTATCCTAGCTCTCCCTCTAAATCAGACCTATTTATGACTGGCGTCATGAGAATTTAATTCCCAACATATCCCCACACGAAAAAATCCAAGGGATTGAGGTCTGATGATTTTGCTGGCCAGGCAATAGGACCATGCGTTCCCTTCCCGAATAAACTATCCATTTTGAAAAGTGGTGTATTCTTGGGGATCTATATCGTTCGGATGTGAAAGTTGACTGTATCACTGGCAATGCTTCTTCTTGGAAATAATCTGGAGCAAAAAATCAATCTCATTCACCATCTGTATTACAATGTATTGAAGTATTCTATGCCCGCTTCATTTTTTGTATGATATAAGATAAATAAAATGGGTATTTAAAACAACGAAGTTTTTTTGCTTAGAAAAAGAGATAAAAAAATAAATAAAGAGTAGTATTCCCAGTGAAAAAAAAGCCTGTAGAAAGTTTTTATCGTTTTTAGATATGGAAAGAAGTTATGGTCTGTGTTGAATAACGAAGAGCACAATTTTTTCCAAATGACATTTTAACACGAGTAAGCATATTTAGCACTGGCATATTTCCGCAATTTAAAACCCCTAATATCGAATATCATAGGGCCCTGTTGAGTCTAAATCCGGCTCTGAATTCGCTGTAGCTGCCAAACCAAATATTATCCAAATATTATCCCAAATATTTCCAGAAATACACATTCCTGCACAAACATATACCTAACAGTTCCAAAACCTACAATTGGAATCCAAACATATGGATTTTGATATTAGGGGCACGAATATATCGACATCGACATTGGTGAAACCCTTTGAAATATTCATCGAATAAGAAATTGACGTGCCAAATTGTTGATGGCTGTTATTTATTCCCGAAAGGCAAGTTATCCTCGAACGATCTCGAATTTGTTGGAACTAGATTTTTATCGATTTTCAATTCCATTCCAGTTCAGTTTGTGGGTCATGGGGTTCATTGTTTTGCCCCTTTCCCTTCCTGCATTGCACTGCGATCAATTTGTACCAATTGAGCGGACTAACGTAACTCAAGATATACTGAGGGAGTCAGCCTTTAGTAGGCACATTTTGGCATTTTGCAAGAAAAACTGTACTGAGTCCATCCCTGCTTTTTTCTCTGTAACGAAGATGCAAGTTAATAATTTTCATGATAAAATACTGGTTCTATTTTGTATTTCATTGTTTGAAAATTTTTTGGGTGACAAAAGGCAGTGTATTGAGAATTAAACTCGAATCAAGAACAATATTGTTCTTGATTCGAGTTTAGTTCTTCTCGAAACTACTACATATGTAGTAGTTTCGAGAAGAACTCATTTTTCTTTCAAAATAACGCCACTATGTTTGTGCTGAGCAGTTATCCTTTGTTCAGATTTTCGATGGAGGTTCATATCCATATTTTTTCTTACCACCGTGGTTCGAGAATTCTTCTTAAATTTTCTAAAATTAACCTAAACTGATTATCTAGTTATATTTTCACTTTCTTATTCAAAATTTAAGATTTGGTTTCAACATCAATATGTAGCAAAAATTCACGTTCTTGTAAAAACAATGAATAAGTAATTTTCAAAAAGTTTGCGCCCAACGTGGGGCTCGAACCCACGACCCTGAGATTAAGAGTCTCATGCTCTACCGACTGAGCTAGCCGGGCATCTGTGATGAGGCGAAGATTAATAGTGTACTCATAGCAATAGGAAAGTTGAATTTCACCTTTGTAATATTTGGTGCTTTTATGGTAGATATATGCCGAAAATTTTTATTGAATTGGAAATTGAACTAGAGCATGAAATGTACAATCACGAATTTCTATTGGAATGATAGAGTAATCTGTTTCCAGAATGATGAGTTATTTTCAAGGAATAAGAGTGTGACACAGGAAATCCTTAAATGACCAATAAGTTGCTGTAGTATCCAAAAGATGGCACTATATACATCGGTAGCAATATATTCTTGTGGAAATAGCAATATACACTTTCAAGGTTTTCGAATAATTTCATGATTATTCTAGTAATGAAACAATCCTTCCGAATGAATATGTTTTATTTGGCGAGAAATACAAACTGTATCTATCTGCCATTAATGTCTGATTGTCCTTCTAAAGTTACTTAACATCTTACCTAGAAAAATTTGCTACTACCTCAACTCATTTATAACAAAATATTTAGTTTAATGGTAAAAACAAATTCAATTTTGCTAATAGATGAAGGCATCATAAAAACGCAAATGGCTACTGACAACCACCCCAAAGGTGTATCTATTTTATACATATACGTATACCAATCATTCGTAAATCGTAAATGAATTTATGCTTATATGTCGTTCTATTTCATGACAATAAAAATGAAGTAAATTTCTAACTAGTAAAGAAAAGGTATAATTCACTATATATAGCAATTTGTTTCCATGACTCAACAGCTTTTTCTGAGTTGGAGTGAGCATTACGCTCATGTACTTCTCTGAGAATACGTAGCTACTAATTTTCTAAGAAAGCAAAACATTTTTGTGCCCAGTTTTGTACTGAAAGGGATGTTTCTCATCTCAAACAGACACATTTTCTTGTCTTATTGAGGGCATCCCTTTAGGTGAGTGGAGGTGATTTTAGATGATTATAGACAAAAAAAAAACATTTAACTCGAATAATCTTCTTTGGTAGCCGGAGAAATATGAATCCCAGCAGGATTAGTGAAAAAACTCATCATCTGAATTTCTCAGCATGATTTTTGAATGACGTTGCGATTCTTGTAAACCTCTTTGACATAGCCTGGTAACCAAAAGTTCTTCAGCAACATATTTCACTTCTGTGGCAGCATATATGCATTCTACAAGCAAAATTTGGAGCAAACTCAATACCTATATCCTATATCTGACATTGTAAGACCTAAAGGTCTTTTTATGCTTACAAAGGCACGCATAGTTCTTCAGACCTTGAATAGATCGACATGAAATTTTGGCCGATGTCCCCAGACAGTGCTAGCAAAGTAAAAGTGAATAGTTTAGAATCTTTGATCAGCAGTACCTCTGCCAGTAGAATTTTAGAACAAGATTTTAGTTTCCATCGGTTTTCCTATTCCTTATCCCTATCGTCAGATGTTGCGCAAACGTTGTCATGCATTCTGCGCCATCCCAATAGAGATAGAGGCTTAAACGTCACTTTGTGACAATTACTGTGAACGTAGGTGTGTTTCTTGTCCGAGTTGTTTGGTGTACTGTTTTCGCGAGAAACGCAAGAGTTGACTAACTGTTGTAGCTGAAATAAGGCGGTAAGTTGTGTCGGCAAGAACGGTAACTGCATGGCATACGCCCCAGAGAGGTAATTTCACCCAGAAATCAGAGTGTTGAAGATTGACCTTGCCCTTGTTCATCTCCTGTTTTCGCTTTTATTTGGGCAGAGGAATTCAAGATTCATCCCAATTGCGGATGGGAAATATTGGTGTAGATTCAGGAGTCGAGTCAAGACAGAAATAGAAGGACTGTCGTTGATAATAATGAACAAATGAATTTCTTTTCCAGATAATTTGGAGGTAGATAAAGAAATAAAATTGAGAAAATGTTTTCACGTTAAAATACAGAATTGGTATTTTGGCTAAATTCCAAAGATTTCTGAGATGAAGAAAATATTACCCACCTAGCAGTGGTGAAAAAATGGAGTGAAAGGTTTTAGTAATCTCAGATTATAAGTCAAAAAATAATGATAATAAAAGAACTGAAAATGAACAATGAATTTTTTTTATACATGGAAGTATATAATACAATACTTCTATGCTATGCTATACTTAAAGTTCATCTGACAATTTGAACAATTTTATTTTATATGCATGTAATTTATACATAAAGTAAATCTTTCAATGAAGAAGAACAAAAATAAGGTTTTAAATGTGAATGTCACTGTTATTGAGCTACTCGAGAA
The DNA here is from genome assembly GCF_907165205.1 of Coccinella septempunctata. Classification (NCBI taxonomy): domain Eukaryota; kingdom Metazoa; phylum Arthropoda; class Insecta; order Coleoptera; family Coccinellidae; genus Coccinella; species Coccinella septempunctata. Next base: position 25,524,520 of record NC_058196.1, read on the forward strand.
TCGAGAGCCGGTTATTGACGTTTATTCTAAGTAACATTTATACACCAATCCGATAATCTCATATAAGGTTTCATTTCAATCCTTCTCAACGAAAGTAATTGGTTTGATTTTCATATAGGCAGGGTAAAAATATTTAAAAGCAATGTATTCGGCAATCATCTATCGCCACCACTTTCAAAAAGTAATATATCAAAAATTATTTTTATGATAATCATCGCAGTTTTTTCTTTCAGTAACATTTTTTTTTCGTTTGGAGATAAAAACGCTTTTCTCATTCAATCTATAGAATACTTAAGCAAAATAATGAGAAAAATAATTATATTTATGCCAGCAAATATTCAAACAATGTGAAGAATAATTCAAAGAAAGAAAACAACAGTATAATAAGAATTAATACAAAAAAAAGTAATTACATAAATAAAGCGGAGAAACGCTTTTCATCACTGTTAAAGCAAACAACTGAATGCTTCATTTAAAGGATTTAGACAGCCCGTTTCTCAAATTGATAAAATGATAAAAATATCTACAAAAGCTGAAAAATACTTTGATTTTACAAGAAAAGATGTGAATGCTCATGGCAAAATTATTTCTATGCTCAGTTTGCATCCTACAATTTAACAAATGCAACCCGATATTGCCGAATAAGTGATTTATTTAAAATGTATCGAGTAAAGCGATAACTTAATTTATTATTTTATGGAATACAACTTCGGTACTTCGGAATGAATGCTTTATCATCAGAGACCTGTAGTTCGCCTCAATCATGTTAGCCATTGAAATATTTGCGTTATCTTTATGTTGATAATTTTTAGGTCATTATCATCAATTGAAATGAATTCACCCATTACTGCCTATTACAATGGAAGTACGTATTATTCTTCAGAACATAATTGGAAAACTTTCAAAAATGGGTCATTCTAAGCTTCATATGAGTTTGAATAAATACTGAACTAGGAGACTCGGCAGGGATATGGAGTGCCTTTTCATGTTTTCTGCGACCATTCCGTTGTATTGTTTCATTCATTCGTAATGAGATTAAAAAAATAAAATGGGGTATGACGTTCTTTCGAGAAAATGGCTTTTCCACGGATTAGCATATTCATTCCTCTTTGCGGTTAACAGTTGTTGACAATACATATCCTCAAAGCATTCTGAATAATGAATAAATTCGTATAGTATAGCGTTAACGACAGAATCGGCTACTGTAAATCATCTGTATATCTTTTTTATAGATACCATAAACACAAAATTGCCACAGAGAATCAACAATGGCTGCTATTTCACTTGTGATTTTGTGCAAAAACGGATCAATTTTGTTATCGTAGATTACTTCTCTAAGCTTTAACTATATTGAAGAGAATAACAGCTAGTTTTTTCTAGATCAGAATGTATTTTCATTTGTTCATTTCTAAACAGCGACTATAACGCTAAGTTAGAATGAAAACTTCCATTCACCAACAACATGTTTACAATTTGTAATCCATTGTGTAGTATCTGGTTAAAACAAGAATGTAGTCATCGTAAATTCTCTACCAGATAAGAATATTTTTCGGACGAATAAACAACAATTGCAGATAATACTCCACAGGGGTATATTTCACAATAATTGCTAAAGAGTGAGAGAGAGGTTTGAAGAATTTAAAGCTCCAAGGCTTGGCAGACATTTCTGCAATTTTCGAACATGTTTATTTCTAAGTATGCGTCATCAGGAAACGCGTATGAAATTCTTTCGAAATGTGAAGAAAAAGCTGCCTGAAATTGAAGAACATTTCAGTGAAGGGTGTTAAGAGATGGCATAGTTATTTGAACAAGCTCAGAATTATACTCCATTCACATTCATAAAAGCAGTCGGTTTAACTTGAAAGTTTAAAACATTCCACGATGTAGGTAGGTATAATAAGAAAATGTGTGCTTGTCAAACCATTTTTGGGTTTTGAATCAGCGCTATGCTGTCCGTTCTGCCTAAAGATCTCACGGCACTTTCACAATCGATCTTAAAGTACCTTTAATTTCAAAGCTTTCTTCAACCCTATAGAAAATTAAACTAAAGGAGGCTTTAGGCTTGAAGGAACTTTAAAAATTTGAGCAAGAAAGTGGACGTTAGCAATTTCGTATTTTTCACAATGTGAATTTACTTCGATAAATGAATGAATTCGAAAATATGTGCTTACCTTAACCTGTTCTAGTTACAACAAGATCATTCCATGTCCAACCGACTGTTTCTATAAAAGTGAATGGACTACGGAATTCAGTTTCAATTTTTTAAACCCTTTTTTTCAAAACTTCGTTATCGTATACTCACACAAAACTATTTAACGTTTCCAATTCTACAGGACTTGACCATGAAATGAGACACTATAACTCTCTATTTGAATACACCGCATAATAAACTTAGGCCCGGTACTTTCACCTTCGATTAAATTTCATTCAATGTCAATAAGTATCTGTCAAATAATTTCCTATCTGAAGGATACCTTATTTCGGTGCTTTCAGATGAAATTATTTGACGAATAACAATTCTATGAAAACACAGTATCCTACTTTTTACTGATTAATGTAAAATAAGACACCGCATTGTAGAAATTGTCATAATTCCAACTAGAAAGCAAATATTTCGTCAAAACACAAAGAATAACCATATATCAAGAATCTAAAAAATTAAACCAATAATGACGTACCAACATTCGATCTATGACAAATTAACTCTTTTAGGCCCGGTACTTTCACGTACGAATAACTAAATTTATTCCATAGATAAGTCTTATTCTTAGGATAAGTAAAAATGAAGTATTTTCACTTTCAGATAGTTATTCATCGAATATATCTGTTAATAAGATTTTATTTGTCATAGATCAAATGTCGGTACGTCATAATACTCATAATTGGTTGAATTTTTTAGATTCTGTATGTATGGTTATTCTTTGTGTGATTTTCACAAAATATTTGCTTTCTAGTTGGAATTATGACATTTTCTACAATGCGGTGTCTTATTTTACATTAATCAGTGAAAAGTAGTATACCGTGCTTTCATAGAATTGTTATTCGTCAAATAATTTCTTCTGAAAGCACCGAAATAGGATTTCGATTTATTCGATGAATAAATCTGAAACTGAAAAGACTGCATTTTTACTTATCCTAAGAATAAGACTTATCAATCGAATAAATTTTGTTATTCGCACGTGAAAGTACCGGGCCTTAGAGAATTAATTACAAATTGACAGGTCTTTGCGTTAGCCATAGACATAGAGACTATATGTCTATGGCGTCAGCATTCCAGGTAGTTTGCATAGAATTCATTCCACTAGATCTGATATGCTTTTCACTGATTGTCCTGAAAGATATAGACGTGTTAGCTCAATGATTCCTTGATGAAACCTCATCAAATCAGTCATTCCTTTCGAAATAAATTTCAGATGAGTTGTTTCAGTATCAATATTTATCCAGTATCATTCGTTATTATTCATTCAGACAACAGAGTTGTTTCCTAACGAAAACAAACATCGGGATGAAAATAGATATGCGAGATTAATATCTTTGTTTTCCAACATCGACCGTGGACTCCAATCGATGAAGAACGTTCGGCGATCTCCTTCAATTCGTGGAGACGTGAATGGCCCCAGGTTGCCGTAATAAAGCTGGAAAGAGTCGGCGAAGTGAGAAAATGGGTGGAAAATCCTCGATGCAGAGTGAAACCGGAATACTCTGAATCTACATCGAACTATCTCCAAGGTTGGGGATGCTTTGCTATTGGATTCAACCTGGAGTTTTTTTGGAGGATAATCAAATACTTCGCTTTATCGATATCGATAAAATAAAAAGTTGTTGACTGAAGACTGAAATGGAAATTTGGGAGGGTTTCAAAACCGATAAGTATTATGATAAAATTTGGAAAGCAGAGTGCAATAAATCTGTGAAAAAAATAAGGCTTCCACTTCGAATAAATATTGACAAAACAAGAGTAATGTGATGAAAAGTGAAGAATTTTAGCTGATAACATGACAAAACTACAACTGAAACAATACAGGGTGCATTTAAAGGTGAAGCTTTTTTCAACACCAATTATCACCTATACAAAACTTCCAAAACGACAATACTTACTGAAATATATGTCCTTATACGACCCTAGATCATTTGTTGATCCTTCCCATGTTTGTTGAATACAAAGTAAAAAGGTTATATGGCCTTATTGAAGAAAAATCATGCATACAATGTCCTGTTTGCTGTTCTTTTCTCTCGATCCAATCGAGGTACGGTTGACCTAATTTTTACACTGCGACAGCTCTAAGAGAAGGCCCGTGAATTACAATCAAGGATCTATACAGCCTAAATGGATTTAAGTAAGGCCTTCGACTCGGTGAATCGGAGAGCGCTATGGAAAATCATGGGACGCCTTAGAATACCCGATAGCAGTGTGTGAATACAGCATAATGGCTCTACAACCGACCATTTCCTAACCAATTCTGGAATAAAACAAGACTGCATGTTAACGCCTTTACTGTTCAATATTTTTGCCATAGCTGTCCCAATAATTGCTGACGTGAGTATGCCTGCAAGAGGTGTTGGAATAAGATTAAGATTTGATGGACGCCTGTTTGACCTGAAACGCCTCAGAGCAACAACCCGTACAATTTATCACGGAACTTCAATATGCGGATGACTGCGCACTAATCGCTAGCAGCTCAGAGGATCTACAGATAATGTTGGACATCTATAAACATATATACGAAGCTTTAGGGCTTAGACTCAATATTGACAAAACCAAAATCCTGGTAAGTCCATCAGAACACTTTCAAACAGATGTCAGCCTGGAGGGTGAAACTCTAGAACAGTTCGAGAAGTTCATATACTTGGGAAGCTTCATAAATGGACACGGAAATGAACAACTGTATCAATTCAGCATCACAGGTATTCTGGAAGGACAGTCGCAACAACGTCATCTAAGACAAATAATGCACATCACATGGTTCCACAAAGTTTCAAATGCAGAAGTCTTGCAGCTCGCGAGTTGTATAACAATTGAGACTCAAGTAACGAGGGCTCGACGCAGATGGAGCGGCCACGTTCTGAGAATGCAAGACACAAGACTACCCAAAATAGCTCTGTACGGCGAATTCACAGAGGGAGCTCGGAAACCAGAAGGCCAGTATAAGCGGTTTAAGGATATACTGCATCAATCCCTAAAATCAGTTAATGCCAATCATAACTGGGAACAACTAACGTTAGACAGATCACAGTGGAGGTTTTTGGCCCACAGCTATAATGGAGACTCGAAAAGAATACAGCGGCGGCCAGATCTGGTCGGTGACTATCCATGCCCGGAGTGTGGAAGGATCTGTAGGTCACGGTTGGTCTCTTCAGTCACAGGAAGGCACACAGTCGCAAGTAGCCCTAAGAAATTATAAGTTTGATGGCACCGATAGTCTTTTTGTAGATTTTCTCAGTAATAAGATTCAGCAATGAATGAATAAATGAATCTTTCCTCTCTCTTACTTGAGTGGGTAATAAGTGCGAAAGTTGATGGTTGTCAGGCTTTTCATGGTGCACTATCTGTTTCTGTGGCCGGATTCAAGGTATAGATTTGAAAAATCGAAGGAGCATAAGTAAATAAAATTAAAAAAAAAATTGTATCCTAAACAGCTGAATATGTTATGGTACCCATTTCAAAACTTATGTAGGAAGAACCCATCATCGCAAGGAGCTTTTTGAAGGTTGTAGCACCCTTGCTAAGCCGTTTTCGATATGAGTTTATTAGAGAAAGGTACCTTTTCTTATGTTATATCATCCCTGAAAAACATGAAATGGTATCGCCTTCAAGATCTTCAAATCTTGTTGATGCTGTTAATGCAACAGTCTTTACTCTTTAGAAGAATGAAACTAATATTGAGGACTCCATTCCTCCCCGAAATGTCAAATGGTATTTCATTCGAGACATACTCAGTTTTCGAAACCCAGCCACCCTCATCTCCCTCATCATCCAGCTGAACCCTGCGCCTATCTCCCAATCTCTGCTCCGTTTAAAACCGAATTACATCGTGACGTCACGACAACATCGATGACGTGAATGCGGGTGAACGGCGTTCAAGTGGGACAAGCCTTCGATCTCACGAAGAGATTCGCCTCATTTCGAATTGATGGGAATCCAAAAATATCCCACCATTATTGTAAAATTTTCAGGGGATTATTTGACTTTAATGTACTTCTTAGATTGGGGATTAGTCTTTCCAATTCCGTTCGAGATTGCTTCGGAGTGTCTAGATAGGGTTTTGATGGACTGGTATTGAACTCGTTGATCTTTTGGGTCCGTAAGACGTGGAAAATTACCCCATTTGAAGCAGGATAGAATGTAGGAACTCACTCAATGAATGCGTTTTGTTATTGTCCTTGCTGAATGTATTTTGACAGAATGATTTCTGGTGATTCAAAAGTGAAGTATTTAAACACCACATTTATAAATTGGATAAACGACAATACCATAGAATTGTCGTTTTAACAATACGTGCTAGTCATGCAAAAGCGTAGGCAATCCCAGAGAAGTAAAACATCTAAACACAAAAGTAGACCTGTTTCGGGATCATTGTCTCTCATTATTACAGTGCAGTGTTAAATACGAGTACACTGCATTGTACTTATGAGGGACAATTACCCCCAAAACCATCTACAGAGGTGTTTAGATGTTTACAACATCTCTGGGATCATTGTTGGAAACGGCATGTCGTTTATTTCCAAGATGCCCCGCTGGTATCTGGTGTTTGGCAGTTGGCACATCCAACGTATCACCACATTTATATTTGCGACACCTCCTAGGTGGTGACGATAGAAATATTTTTATGTAACAAGTATATAAAAATGAAGTATTGAGTACTATCCTTCTTTGAAAAAAGGATATTCAATTCTCATCAGATTATCAGAAATTAAATCCCGTATAAGCGTAATTGAGTTGCCAGAGCATTACGTGAACTGAGGAACCTGAGCATGATATCCAGGAGCCAATTTGCTTTAAGCGATTAACTTTTTTGCAATCACGAAAGGTTACATCAGATACCCAGCGAATTTCGCATATTTTCCTTAATCACCTCTATTAGACTCATCGATTTCTTGATGAGTTGTAATGCAGGCATTTCCGTTGTCATAACGGATCAGCAGCCTATTGATTTTGCTGCGATAGTATTCTTCCTTAAAGTCATGTTGAATCGAAATTTGGAATTTCGGTGGAATTTTAATAATTTGCTTCCTGATTAATGAAGTGCAAAAATTGAGTTTCCTCACGACTATCCACTCCATTTTTTGAGCAGTATATATGAGTGTCCAAACATCATAGACAAACGTCTGCTCGTTTTCATTCCTGTTATCAGTCATCAACACGCACAGTCATTCAACCAAACGACCTCGACCTATGTTCGATTAAGAGGTTCAATTTTTTCTCATCTAGACCCTACCAATGAAGATTTTTCAGGAGCACGCCAAATTATATCTAATTTTTATATTTTTGGTGTTGTAAGTTATCATTATCAATAAGAGATAAAATGAAGTCAAAATTTTCCGAAACTATTTCAGATAGAGCACAATGCACCTCAATATATCATACATATAATTATAATGAAGAAGAAAGTTTTCTCTTTGGATAAACTATGAATAAAGAATTGGCTTATTTAGTCATTATTTATGACAAAAAAAAGTGAAGAATAAAAAAATTTGAGGGAAAAATTCCGAATATTATTGAAATTAATTTCAAACTCTCAGAAAATATGAATAATAATGAATCCATAATGGAATATGAGACTCTTGTTAGATTTAACAAATAAGGTATAATAAATTATCGAGCATTGAAAATGGTGATGGAATAAGAAAGCGCACGTATAATATACAATTATTTTAGTAGTATATTTTTCTTCAGGAGAAATTGATGAGGATTATAATGAATCAGGAGCCCCTTGGGGTGGCTTCGGATATAGTACTTCCACATCAGCTCACTAGATGGAGCAGCACTCAACCAACACACTTCCCAACCGACTATTCTTCCTCAGGTGAACAACCAGCTCATAACAGGCCCCCTTTCGTATTTGACCCCCAAATCAATCAAAAAATAATTTTATGGTAAGTGGCAATTTCCATTAATCGAATTTTCATCACCGAAATAAGAATTTAATTGATCTTAAGAATTATAGATTTTAATAAGTTTTTAAATATCCAATTTTACATCACAATTATTAATGAACCTCATTTTCAGATGCTTACAAAAAATTCGATCAGTCTTATTCTTACAAATTTTTTGGATATTCTGTTTCCTACTATACTTATATCAGTTTCATCTAAACTGTTGAGAATATTCAATTTTACGCTGATTTTTTCTTTAGGAATGGCGACATTTCTGCTCTGCAAGTGGATGCAATAGTCAATTCTACAAATGAGTCCATGACAGAGAGTAATCCTATCAGCGACAGAATATTTCAAAGAGCTGGATCTGAACTGAAAGAAGAGATCAATTTAGACATACGTGGTAAGCCCCCTTATTCTAACTCATTTCATATTATCTTCACAATGTCGCAAAATTCATACTATCAGAATGAAAATGAACAAAATAGTAGATACATGTACATATTTCAAAAAACTTTCTTCAAACAAGGCATAAAACAATATTTTGAGTTACGGTCAAGGTGTTTTTCCTGAGAATACTTTTATCGAGAACTGCTGATCCGTTTATTATTTTATATTAGATGCCTACAGTGCCTACGTATGTTCTAAAACAAATTGATTTGTTGTTTCAGAATGTAAGACTGGGGAAGCCATTGTAACCCAAGGACATGCACTGCCAGCTAGGTACATAATCCATACGGTGGGACCCAAGTACAACATTAAATATCAATCAGCATCGGAAAATACGTTACATTACTGTTACAGGTAGGTTAACCTAGATAGTTAGCCGGTTATGGGGGGTGTCCAGATTAACTGACATCGATATATGTCATTAGCTCAAAGTTCGCATGTAATGGGAACAATTTGTTCACGGAAAAAGTTAACCTGTATAGGGTAGGCATTTCCGCTTATATAGCATATCGTTAAGAGGAAAAGAAAATAATTCTTCCTCTAAACAGTCTAGGAAGTGCCTGAATGATATTACATAAACAGGGTGTTTTTAAAGCTAAGGCTTTTTTTAAACATATCTAGAACTGGTCAAAATAAAGCGTTTCACCAAAAATCACCTATACAACACTCTCAATAACAAAGTTGAAAAAAACATTGATAATGATTACTAAAATATAGCCTAATACGACCCTAGATCATTTTTAATCTGAATTATCGCAAAGCAATGGGAAAAAACTTGGTTTCTCACACTGTAAACATTAGGAAAATCATTCTCATCATATTCTGTGAAAAATCTGTCATTTCGACAAGTTCAAAATCTTATACTTCCAACATCCAAATCTGGTAATTCCATGGAACTGAGTTCATACTTCATGGCCGAATTATGGAATTGATTTCAACTCTATCCGGATATGAATAGGAAGAAATCTAAAAGCAAACCTGCGATTGAAAAAAAAGAAGTTCGTCCAACATCAAAAAATGGCAGAGGAAACACTCCAGAACATCCGAAAGATCTTGAAAAAAAACCTAAAGTTATCACGAAATCTAAGGGTATAATGACTGCTTCCAATAAGTCATCTTCGAGATGTAGAAGCGTTCATGAAAAACTTCCACCTTTCAAGAAAATCAATTCAGAAAATACTACAATGAATTCAATCAAGAGCTGTCCTGGGAATGTGAAGAAACAAAAACCTAAAAAACTTGTTGAAAGCACCAAAACTGGGAGGAAAAAAACCAAAAGTTGCTGCCTTGAAAAACCGAGATTTGTTGTTGAAGGTACTCCTTTCTACGATCCTGTCAAGGTACAAAGAAGACCCATTTCTTTCAGCAAAGCCATAAAGAGGTCCCCAATACTCCAAACACAGATAAACATGCCCCCTGGATATTACAGACAACTAGCCAGCAAAATTGAGTCTTCAGAAAACAAAAAGGCAAGAAGTACCAAAAACCTCAATGCTGTTTGTTTCACTCTTGAATAAATATAACTGAAATTTAAATTTCTGAATGATTTCAAATACTTTCACTCCCAAACAATCAATATATTGAAATATAATAAGTATAATGTGTTAAGGTAAAATGAACACGGATATATCGAAAGTGCAGTTTTGATTACCGTTATCCATTTCTCTGACCACTTCACAAAACTGCAGTCGGCGATCAGGATCATCCTCATTCAGTTCCTGAACCTATCGTATCTTATGAGGATGGAATTTATGTTGTTTAAGGATCCCCATGATTGTTGTGCGTGAAACACCTGATACATCGGACAATTTCCTAGTACTTCAGGTCGGATCCTTGACTACATGACCTAAGATAGCCACGTCCCTCGCTTCGTCTCTTGCATACAAACTCATTTTGTTTCCGACTGAACTAGTAGCGTCAAATTAGGCAACCAGATGCACAAAGTAAGCAACAGATACATTTTCTCCAGGATATCGTTCGTGTTGAATAAAGTATTTTTCACGGGTTATCCAAATATACTGTCGGAAAAACTATCATGAAAATTTCTTATCATGAAAACCGTTTGGAAAAAAGCAACGGTAAGCATAGGGTCAATTTCTGATTTTTTCGTATATATTTCAATTCAAATGATACTTTTTGTGATCTATGATTCGACATATCTGTCATAATTCGAAAATTCGCAGTGAAATAACTTATAAACAAAATGAAATAGGTCCCGTTCATGAAGCTGAGTTGACTTCCATCAAATAATGACCCAATTATATGGTTGGCCATTCAGATTCTTCACTAAAGGTAGAAAGTACCAAGAGCAACCCTTTAAAACCAAAACGGAAACTGGCATGAATAAGAAATCAACATTCAGAATGAAAAAAGTTGGAGCACGATCTGCTAGTAAAATGTTGAAGTCAATAGACATAAATATCGGAGTAGTGAGAAGTAAAAACCAAATGTCCAAAAAAATCAAAGAAATTGCAGTGTCTTCAGACATGTTCACGCCTATTGTGAATTCCTTCAATCCCGTTTCAAAGCAGATAGTTTCGAGATACGTAAAACCCAAAGTGATCGATCTGGCGAGATATCCCAGCAACAATCCAAGGTTCGATAGCCATAAAAAATTCAGTCAACTTCCCAAGAGAGAAATAACACGCTGCGTGTCTGTCGACAGCGCACCACATTTGAAAACGACGAAGAAATTTACTGGAACAAGGTGTCCAAAGAAAGTGACCGCAGTGAAATCTCGAAGAGATCAGAAAAGACCGTCATCAGCGCCTTCAGCAGATGCTAGTTATATGCAGTTGTCTGAAGACATCGATAAACGAAACCCAAAAGTGATGAGAAGAGCTCACTCTGATATAAAAACCTTAGAGTCTTCCAAAAAACTTTACGACATTGTCTCAAAATTCCCGAACTCTCAAAGAGGCTTTAGTTCACCAAACATCAATAGGAAACCATGTAAAAAACAAACAATCTCGAAAATATGCATCGAAGGATTGCCCGACAATATTTCAATGAAATGCGACTTCATCCATGAAATAAACCCACAACTTTTTGGTAGTTTATCTTCATCAAATATGTCTAGTTCTTCGCAATTGAAAAGCAACCCTTCCAACACGCAGAGAAAGGCGGAAAATGCGATAAAAAACTACTTTACCAAAAGAATCATACGAACGAAAACAACAAAAATGAATAAAACTCCAGGGGACAGTAGACGAGTGAATAATTTCATCTCCAAAATTCCCGAAGCATCTTTAACGCGTTTGAAAAGGCGACATCGAAAATTCACCACCTCTGACAATACAAAAACTAGCCTGACCTATCAAAAAAACAGAAATCTATATTGCGAACCAATTGAAGAGAACCCAGAGGATGAAACGGTAGATGAAAATATTGATAATAATAGTATAGATTCCTGTCGAGATTTGGCCAAGAAGAGGAATGAGGAGATAAAGAAGAAATTCCTTGAAATATTGGCGATGGAAAATTCGAAACATCAGAAGGACCATAAGGGCAAGGAGGTGCCCAATGATGATGATGTGAAAATGAAAGAAAATATGGGAACTAAAGAGTTAGAGAAAGAAGAAGGTACTGGTGAAACCCCAACTACACCAAAACTGGGAGAAGCTGGAGAGCTTGACCCTGATATGGATCTTCGCGACCTTCTACTGAAATATTGCGATGGAAGTGAAATTGACCAACACGAAAACCGAGTTAAGTTTAGGTTGAGTGACGATGATGTGAAGAGGCCAGAATTGACTGGAACTGACGAATTGGAAGGTACTAAAGGTAATTCTTGTACTGGCGAAACTGTACCAGAACTCAACGCATCTAGTGAGATTGAGCAAGATCTAGACCTTCGCGATTTTCTATTAGAGTTTTACCGCAGGAATGAACTCGACTACAGAGATTTCCAAAAATCTCTCAGAAGAAGTTACTTCACATTATCCTTAGACGAATCTCAGAATAATTCATCACTTTATGAAACTTGCAAGACACACCTATCTGGAGACGATCTGCCAAACGGTAGGAAGCCACCACCTCCATCACCCAACACCGAAGAAGATTCTCTGAAAGATGTTCGCGAAATGAAGAGTACCAATATTGAAGAAAAATCTTCAACTCATGAACCTCCGACAGATGCTCATTCGATCTGCCTGAAGGTTGAAACTGTCGATTCCAAAATTTCCAAAACTGAAGCAACTGAAGACGGTATAGATGATATCCATAACTCCCCAGTGACCTCCACCTTTGCCAGACTCTCTGGTAAGATCTCCACTGAAGAGAGGTCAGACGTCTTCCAAACCAGTCAGTTCTCTTTGGATATAGAAGAAGCTGAAGAAAAGACGGATGAGAAAGATGTCGAAGAGGGGACGAATTTTATCGAACAAATTCGGGAAACTAACGAACTGAATTTTACAATGGAGGATGGTCATTACGTGTCGTTTCAACACGACGTCAAGAAAATACCTTCAATCTCTGACACATACATAGATCAGGTCTTTCCTTGTTTCGAAGTTCCAAATATTGAAGACAACGAGGATTGCACCGTTGCAAATGTGCCAAGTGGTACAATTAATAAGCCTTTATGTCGCTACTCGAATGCAGGTTCCGATAAAGTTGAACTTACAAGAAGAAACAACAGTCTGAATACTACGAAATGTAGGTGGAAAAGTGAACCTACTTTCAGACAACAAAACAACTATTCCAACCGCTGCAGGACTGTGAGTTCTGAGAGGGATGAATCGTACTCCAAAAATGTTTCTTCGGCTTCTAACAACAGCTGTTCCATCAATTCAAACATGGAATTAATGAGCGAATATTCGACCACCGGTAACTCTGATATTCAAAAAGGGGATATTTCCAATTCCTCCCAGAGGGCTTCTGTCGATGCTTTCAATTTCTCATCCGAAATCTCCAGTTTGTCAGGGTCTCCCTCCGAACTTCTGGAAGAGAGCAAGATAGCGTTGGAGGGCCTGATGATGCGAATCGGTGGTGGTGGTTACGTCCCTCGACTAGACGAGTCTCTGAACGACATCTTGAAAGAACTGTCGGATTTGGATCGTGACGACACTTTCAGAAGGATGTTCAATGAAAAGAATGACTTGTTCTTTTCTTCGTCTGAGGTTTGTATCGAATACTCAACATCTCTTCACAAATATCGACTCTATTTTGACTCCAACTTCAGACAACTCGTGACACTTCGACTGCCAACGTTTTGAGGATAACTTTGGTCAATCGTTTTCATTCATATTTCATTATTTAGCGTAGCAGAACATATCATTTTATGCGAGAATAGATCAGACCAACGAGTGGATGATTCTGATTATTAAAACCAAGAATAAATTACTAAACAATTCGAAAATTATCGAGAAATATGAATATTTCCCTTCCATTGTTCTTGAACCTCGACTGGCAACCTGGGACTTCGTTACTATGGTAATAACATAACAGCCTGGCGATTAAGAATAGGGCTGTCACTGTATTGGTCCGCACTATTCATGACCATTAACTACGTTGCCAAATTGTTGACAACCGTACAAACAAAGTACATCACGAATTTTTTTACACCATTATTGGCATCCCGAAAAGGGTTGGGAGTAAGAATCTCAAACAACTTCACAAACTCACTGATATTTGGGTGAAATGATAAAGCTCTGACTGGACTCCAAATGTTTCTTTCTTATTCAACTTTTGAGTATAATATAGTTATTGATAACTTTTGATGAGTTCACATCCAGTTTTTTTGCGGTGAATCAAAATGAGCAAAATCTTTATCATATTTATTGGATTATTTGCAGTCTTCGAAGAAAGATGGGGACTCTACGAAATCTCAAGATCTAGGTGACAACCAAGAAAATATTTTCATCAGAGTTTCAGATACGGAAGTGAGATATTCGAAGACAGATTTTCGTGAACTGGACAAGAAGCTACCTTCTTCTACCGTTGTTTACTTCAAGTCTCCTTCGGAATCTTACCATATATCGAGAGAAAGCTTTCCAGAATGTTCAGACGGGACGACAGTATGTGAAAATGAAGAAAGTGGTGAAAACGACGCTTTCAATTTGAGAAGGATGCCGTTGTATAAATAACCAATTCGATTTCTATTTTAGTGCAATTTTGTCTCTGTTAGGAGTCCCACATTGTAGTCTACCTAATGAATAAACCCATGAAATTAGTGTTAAACGCCAACTTTTCATCACAAAATGACATTCTTACACAAAGTTTCTGCATTATCTGAGAATTTTTGTCGATTGCTTGGATTTACTTCAAATCTTTTCAAAACTGACATCAAAAATGCAGATAGAATTCGACGTCACTGAAATAATCCTTTCAGTAGCATATCCTTCACTCAGTGGCATATGTCAAAGGAAGCACAGGGGGTCGTAAATTATTTTATACAGAGCGGGTAAAATGAAACTGCGACTTCGTAGGTCGGCAGAACCTATCGGAAAAGTCGATTTTTCATTCCACGGAGATAACTTCTGAAATTCAAAACTGTACCGCTTCAACCCTTATTGTTATAACACCAAGATCTTAGAAGTTGTTCCCGTGGCATTAATTCGTTTTCACTCTGTATATATTGTAATATTCTTTCACTTTCACGTTTCCTTTGCAAACTTCATAAGTTTATTACAATATCTACAACAATTTTTTTAACCTGACATTTATTCGATTTTTTTTTGGTTTTTACTGAAAAAATTGAACGCAAATTAAATTTCCTCTCCCCTCCCCTAAAACTATTTCCCATATACATCACTAGCTTCACTTTACAACAACTCAATATGAAATAAGTAGAATTTATGCTGCAAATTCCAGCAGATGTTGATTCAATTTATGATTTTTCAGGAATGTACTACAGAAAACAAAAGAACTCGGCCTCCACTCATTAGCTCTCTGCGTAATCAATTCAGTAAGAAGAAATTATCCACCTAACGAAGGGGCTCATATTGCTTTACGTAAGTATATTGAAAATTTGTGTGATAGAAATGAATGAAATTTACAATATTGAATTGATGTGGCTGATACTTGATAAAAATCAATAATTGAACTAAAGAAATGAATTATATACATCATTTTCAAAGACATGGGTTATTTAACCACAACGAGTGTTTCGCTATCGCAGTAACATCTTCAGTCTCGTATTTACCTTCATGTAAATACGAGTTTAACTTTACCCATCCTCACTATATCCTCAAATTTCATAATTGAATTTCAAGCTTAAAGCTTCCTTAAATTTCCTTAGAATTTGATTATGAAACTGGCCATTTTATGTTAGTGAAAATCAAGTGATTCAGTTTTTTAGTTTGGATGAAATTTCTTTAATGAATAAATTATTGCAATAATCCAACTACCTCATGAGGAAGGTTTAAGTTCGATATTTGTATATCAACGACGTAGAAGTATCAACCATATTTTCGTGTTTCCTCCGGAACTCACAAAGTAATTTCGAACATTCGATTTTTACTGATGTCATAAATCTCGAGATTGTTCATGTTTAAATGCGATAATCACAAAATTAATGAGCCCTTTTGAATTCTTGAACGTTGGGTTTTAGCTGGTATTCAATATTTTCGCATTGTTTTTCATGGTAATCAACGTAAACTCCAATATTCCGAAGTTTCTATACTACATCTCGAATGACGCAAAGCTTCGTGACCCTCATCAAACTTCGAAATTACCATTACCTGCATGACAATCTTCGAAGAGAATAGCAAACTTCATTCAAATATACAGAGTCAACCTAAAGTAACACAACAAATTCATTTATTTTGTATATGTATATTCACTATTTGTGAAAAAATGCCCGAAAATGTCAATTTTTATTTTGAATTGAGCAACTAATAAAAAAGCCCCAATAATGACCAAATAATACCCAGCAACAAAAAAATCTAATTTCTGGTAGAAATTAGTTTTAGCTGCCATTTAAAAAATTTTACTACCCTCATCAAACACTCTCAGAAGGTAACTCGTCAATTAGAAAAGGAGAATAGGGAATACTCCTTCTGATGAAAATGATGTATTTTTTATGAAATATCTTTGAAACCTCACATTTTGAAATAACCATTTCAACCGTTTCCAAAAAAAATTATTTTAAGCACTTAAAAATGAAAAATAAAAATGGGTATTTAAAGTTTAAAGCGTTTTGTGAGAATTGCACAAGCTGGCAACATCGACTGAAATATGCCTTGATAATAAAGGACAACAAATACATTATCTTGATGAGATAGAAAAAGATGGCTGTCTATGAAGTCTGCGATGAACGAGGAAGGTCGTAAAATTTTATGGGATTTTTATGGCCGGTTGCACCTGAAGCTCGCCAGTAAGTACGCGCCTGTAGATCAACAGCTGTTATTTCATAAACAAGCTGATCGGACATTGTTCTTTTCATTGTCTTGTATGCGCTGTTGTCAAATCGTAAACTCCGCACAAACCGATTTAAATTTTAAAACCCCATATTTGAAGGATGATTTTGAATAGTTTCCCGGTGAATTTGAAAAAATCATGAATGAAACTCATAATTATTCAGTTAAAACTTGCATATGCAGTGATAACCCAAATTGAGCAGAATTCCCCATTGCGTATTGAGAAATAAAACTAGTAAGCCTGTAGATCTACCTGATTTGCCTTTCGTCCGTTGCTCGGGCCTGCGGCCCTCGCGATTCGCCTTTTGTCCTTTTCTGGGGCTTACAGCCCTCTATTCCTTTTTATAAATAGATTGATTTAGAGCATCCTGTTATGTGATCGCTGCCAACCATACTTCCGTCAAAACTGACGTTAACCCATAAATCACGAAATGACATTCATGGTCATCATAGAAAATCATTTAATTTTGTGAAATGTCACTCGATTTTTCGTAAACGTCAAAATTGCCCATTATCTTACGAATTTTTGAGGTATTTTCGATCATTTTGGAAGAATGAGACTTGGCAAATAAGCCATTTTTCAGTAAGGCCATTATTCCACAACAAAACTAAGTGAAGTCTGTTAAAAAATTCTCTATACCTGACGAGCAAAATATTTTTAAAAGGAACTCGGAATTCGATAAACTCAAAAGCAACTGAATCAATTCTGGCAGCTTCGTTTTGCTCCAAATGAGTGGCAACTTCTAAATCTACATCTCCTCAAACGGATTTCGTAGTAGCATTTCATGAAAAACATTTCGAAATTCGAAGCAGACTGTTAACAAGCTCCTATAAGCTCCGCGAGGTGATGACGCCAGTTAAAAGTAGAAGACAAGACTGTCGTAAACAGGCATCAATAACGAAGTTCTTACTTATTCTCAACCAGTTCAGATTTCCACAATTTCAAGTCTCCAATGACAAGATGTTTGTCTCATCGATTGAAATAACGCAACACCTAGACCATTTGATATTCAATTAATCCCAATGAGGCAGAAACCAGCCAGATACCGGTTTCAGACCTCGCAGACCTTCCGCGTTCTGCCGGAGCTGTTTGGACGATAGCTGCCTCGCTGGTCCGGTGAAAAATCAAACGCTATTACCTTTCGCTTTTAAATTATTCCCGGTTCAGTTGGCGTTAAATCGAATTTGTCGCTTAAGTTCGACAGTTTGTTATTGTGCGAGTTATATAGGTGTACGTATTGTTGCACAAACACCGTGCGCTCCGAAACCTTTGTTCTTCGCCGCAAGGTCGCAAAATCCAATTAGAGTACCTTGGGTTTTTCGACTTCCAGCCAGTGGTGTGCCGTATGTTTTCCGTGAACGCCATTGCGTTCTAGGCGATAGCTCTCAGTCAATGGCACGTCCAGTGATTCACCTCTATTGAATTCTCGGTTTCGCTGCCAGCAGCGATCAGTTTAGGTTATGTTGTTGTGGGAAGTGTCCAAGTGCAACGGGATAGGGCGAAGTCCAACACGCAGACGTGGAGGTTTTTTTTGAAATTTGTGCGGATTGATTTGTGAGTGAAATTTTGCACTTTTTCGACTGTGAGAAATTTCATTCGTGTTTGAAAAGAACCTATACAACCATAGTAGGCGGATTGTCCTCATATGTAAATTTCCTATTCAACTCATAAAGTGTGGTGGGTATCAAAGCAACCTGATAAGAATTATCGCAACCTGATTCAGATCGATAATTTATCGATAAAGACCCATTTATTGTATAAAGTAGATACACAATTTCGAAAATCCTAAAATCAAGCGTGGGCGTAACCACAAGGATAAAAAAAACAATAGAACTGAACTAAAAATACACCCTTCCATATAGCAAAGTGAACAAATAATTTAACAATAAATTCAATTCTATTTCCCTCTAATTTAATGAAGGGTATTCTAGCTATAGCTCAAGACATCTTTCTGTCAGACACCCACGCGTTATTAAATCTGAATAGAATAAAACGAAAGTAGTTCTCCAATTTTGTATCTCTATTTTGTAATCAAAGCTATGATTTTTCATCTTTTCGGAATTTCAATTGAAAAGGGTCTGATTCAACAGAGGAAGCAAGCTTAATATATTGAGTTCAACTCCTTTCAACGTTTACTGAATAAAATTTCAAATTATCCAAAAAAAAAATTAAGTTCAAAGAGATAAAAATAAAATCAGTTTTCCCTGGAAAAAACAACAAAGGGGAAAAAGAATTATTTAAGATTAAGTGTGGTACTATTAAGGAAAGCTCTCGTTTGATTTCCATACTAGATTTTCCATAGAGCTTATCTAATCCTATGAGTCTAAAAATAAGTCGACCCTATTCAGGAATATCCAAAGCTATATAAGGATTAGTCATAACCACGACATTTATTATTATACTCATATATTGTTGAAACAATTTTGCAATAACTTCCACGGATAGTTCCGACCATACATAAACGATTTTCCTCAACTTCATACGTTGTACATAAATAAAACAAATTGTATAAAACTTAATGAACCTCTTTCATTTCCTTAGCACACCGGATATCACAAACATTGAATAATAATCATAGTTCACAGTGGCGTACCATACTCTGCGCAAAGCCCATGAATGATCTATTCTACTATTCATATTCTTTTCTTGCTAGGATAAATATTGTCAATCGTTTTTTCATATAAGTTCTCAATTTATGTTCGATTAAGATTGATTAAATTCCTTGAACTTTCATTGAAGGTGTCCTACTAGTAATTGAAAATTTTCCATCAGCGTTACAACTGTTCCTGAAACATTAATGAGTTGCAGCGCATGATAGAGTGGACACTATTGAACGTTTATCTGAAAGAAATCAACAATAAAATAAAAACTCAGGACTCAGGTCATCGGCCTTATCGATTTACCTCGCTCGCTCTTTTCATTCGACAAATATTCGGTGAATATTCCTTTCATTTTTATAATTATAATTTATAATACTGTAACAATCCCATGATTTTTGGGTTATTTTCTAAACATCCGTAGGCTTGTATATTTTTTCATAACTAATTTGTTACTCATTTTATACTTGTGATATTCATTACATATATTTAAATTTTAAGTAGATTAGCTCAAAATTATCATCACAAAATACAGATAACGGTATGAACGAAAAGAATTTTGAAGTAATATACACAATTCTAGAAAAAAATATTTTTTAAATATGTCTTACATTTCATTTCAGATATGAATTAAAATTTCTTGATAAGATTGATTCATTATTTTAGAACATGTATAATATTCGTAAAATCATGTGGAATTTTTCATTTCCTCATTATCCATATCATTTTATAAAGCTTAAAGAAGGATAAATCTCATAGTCATATACATGTAGTTATATTATTAGAAGGCTTCAGCACAAATTTCAAATTTTTCCCTCAAGAGCCTCACGGATTATGTAGATACTAATAAGTAGGTATAACTCACGATCATAATCTAATCTTATTTACCGTGAAAACAAACGGATCAACGCCTACATAGTTTTGTCCCACATAATATCTAAATTACTCAATTATGGCAGGCCTGTGACGTAATTTATTGGATTTGAGCCTATCTGTCACATTTATGGGATATTGTTCACGGTCAATACGCATCAGCTTTATGTTTATGGTACCTATATAATCGACGGAATAGTATTGATAAATGGGAAGTTATAACGTAATTCATCGAATAATGTGATAAAATTTCGAATTGAATTGTTTCAATCTGATACTGAACGCTAAAATCACTTAAGCCAGCATAGTTGAATGGGCTATCGTGAAAATTAAAATTTGTTTATGCTATTTAACTACGAAATATTTTACTATAGTCAACGAATTGGATGAAGAAGGAAATGAAGTTATAGTCGAAAAATATAGATATAATGTAGATATATTAATAATTAATTCAGATGCATACCACCTGCCGATATGAATTCGACAGGAGTTACGATCTCAATGAGGTAGCCAATATGCCATCGTCAGGGCCACCAATTCATTGCCTTCCTCTTAAGGCGTTATCCTTTTTACTATAATGCATATTATTCGTTTTTTTATCTGCACATGAGCACACTCAATTTTCTTTGAGTATCGGCTTCAGCTAACCAATATTTCTAAGATAAATATGATTTGGTAGAAGTAGAGGTAACCGGGGAATGTAATAAGTATATAAGTATATCTCCTCGGGCAGATTAATATATCAATTGTTTTTTTTTTTCAGGTACAGTTCGACGTTTCCTTGAACGCTACGGAAATTCAATAGATACCCTCATATTCGTGGTGGACAACGCCGATCTAGGAATATACGAGGTACTGCTCCCACTTTACTTCCCCCGATCCAAGATGGAGGAAGAAGCATCGAGATGGCAGCTTCCAGCTGACCTCGGCGGTGAAGATGGAGAACCATTGTTGCCTGATAGACAAATCAGAATTATTGACAATCCACAACACACCTTACATCGTAGGTATCTGAAAAACGAGAAAATATCAAAGAATAACAACAGTGTTAATTTACATCCGAAGCCCCGTAAACGGAATTTCGACCTTGAAAACAAGCTATTATTTTCTCCGTACTTTTCACATAATTTCTCGCTTATAGGGGTGGCCAATCAAATAGAAGATAATATTATTCTCTCTGACATTACTATCAATGCTTATAAAATAACAGCAGACTTGGTTTATTTCTATCTATATATGTTTTTTTACAATATCATTTAACCATGTCATCGAAACGTCTATTAATTGCTTTTAATATCTTCTACTTCCAATAATAATCATCAAGCAAAGCAAACCTTTCAAACTATGTTATATTATTAAAGCAGTCGAAAATAATACCTACTATATGGTCTATATGTTCAACTATATACTTTGAAATATTACTGATTGAATTAAAATGAAGTAGGGAACATTAGATAAAAACAGTATATATTTATGTATGCCAGTTTTTTCTTATCTACATATAGAGAATGCTTTACAGTGACTCCATTAAACTCAGTGGTGACAATTGGAAATTTAGCAAGAATATGGCGGCTTAGAAGCACAGATTTCAATGCTATGATCTCTAATTCGGAATGCGGATTGGCTCACGTCACGTCACGTGACCAAATCCGCCATATTCTTGCTAAAACGATGAAAAACGAGACCACAATTGTCGCCACTGTCTCGTTAGAGTCACTGTAGAATGCTTATTTTTTGGGCGCCATCTTTCAATTCTCGCTGCGAACATAAATCGATTCAGCGGTTGATTGTTAGACAACCAAATATACACGGAAACAATATGTATTTTCGGTTGCCTCTCGTCCAGTTCCAGGATCAGAAACGTTGTTATTCTTTTTATATGAAAATATTCGCAAATATGAGGGAGAACACTGAAATTTGTACAATTCATATCTACAGAGCTTTTTTCCTTTCAAGACTGAATCAGAAGGTCATATAATATGTGCAGTTCTGGTGATTTTTAGCATTTCTGGTGAATAATTTAGATCAGTTTCATCAATTAAGTTTTGATCTCTTCATCTAGGGTTTTACAAGGATCTAATCAATGATTTTTCCGGTGTATTTTGACAAGTTCTACTTTTTCCTAAAAAACTAGCCTCAAAAGCATATTGATATCGAATTAAATGCGAATTTTAAGAAATTTAACCAACTCTTCCAGTTGGAAGCTGTTTCAAAAATAATTGAAATTCTTCTTCTGGTAGTTCTGGTGATGTTTTGAGTAGTTGAGCTATCATAAGTTATATATAAGTATGGAAAATAAATTATGTATTATTATCATTAAATTTTTCACTTTTTTGGATACCATTTTGATCGTAAATTATGCCCTTCTGGGCCACGAATAACGTCACACGTGAGAGTAAAATTTGTAAAATTATTATTTGCCTCGAATTAACTTGCATCAGACCCTTGAGTATTAACTCAATTTGAATAGGTACTTAAAGATCAGACCCAACTTTCTTGGTGAACAGGAGTGTCCTAGACTTCGCCGTAAATTTGTTCAATACAGGAAGTTCATTTTTTTTAATTTCAGTCGTATTTTATAAAATTTGTTTCGCATCTGAGGTCACGCGGACAATCAACGTAATTCCCGAGAATTCTCCATGATCTAGTAGGCGCCGTGTGAAACAATACTTTGAATAGTGTTTATTCAAAAGTGTTTTCATCCGGATCATGTAAATAAGAATCTTTATTTGTACCAGATTAGAGATAGCAGACAGGAGCACGGAAAGTGAGAAGTCATGTTTGAGCATCAAACCTGACTGTTTTTTTTTATCGATTGACTCAATGTGACCTATTATTGTGATGATTTGCTGTTAACTGTGATTTTGTGACATGATTAACGAATCTTATGAATACTCCTGTAAGTGGTAGAACCTAATAAAAAAGACGAAAATGAACGGTCAAATATGTTTGATCTTCATGCTCTTCCTTCATATACCATGAAACGCGCATGATCCAATGTTGTTACGTTGCAATAAGTGATAAAAAATATGGCTAGAGAAATTTTAACATTTTTAGCCTTTACTTGATAGAGATTGAACATATAGGAGGAAAATCGTGTAGTATAAGTTTTAGGGCTGTTTTGCACGCTTTTTTTGTTATTATTACCACAAAACTATTGTGGGTGGTTAGGAGAAGCTTAGCTTTCATAAGTTTCCAGAAACTTTCGCCCAGTCATCCTCATTTTGAAAGAGAACGAGATTTGAAGAATTTTACTTTCCTATATTTATCAGCCTAACGTTCATAGTAACAGTTTTTGTACTAGGGATGCGATCTAACCTAACATAACCTGACAAATGACATTTTTTAAATTCGTTTGGGGTCTGTCTAAGCAGAGGTTCAACTAACAATTTATTACTAAGATGTCCTTCTTTTTCTATTCGAAATCGTTGTGATTATCTGTCAATGAAACGTTATTTGAAGCACCCTATTTTCAAGCTCAGCGTAAGTTACAAGTTACGTTTATCGATAAACGATAGTTTTCATAAGATTATCGTTGAGCGATTGTCTTCAGATGATGTAGCCTGAATGATCATTGTGACCTACCTTGGAAAATCCGTTCGTTTCATTAGTTCAACTAGTCCATAGCAAAACCGATCGAACCCAGTATATTATTCAGGTCTCCGCATCCTAATTCGTCCAATTTTCCATCGAAAACTAGCGTGTCCAACCGCAATGAATTATAGATCACCCAATTCGACTTTAAACAGTATTATTCAACCCACTGCTCCACTTAGATGATTCCGTGATTTTTTCCAGCTGATGAGGAATCGATTGATCTCGGAACTCAGCTAGAGACTACCATCAATATCGAACATGCATTCAGTCAAATGCAGGGAGATTTGGATCAGCAGCGTCTTCTTGGAGAGCGTACACTGAACGACCCTTTGGCGGACATCATGGTCAAAGAGATCCAGCATCAAGAACGGTGAGTTGGAAACTTAATTTCCAGTGTATTGCAACTGATAACTATATTTCTTAAACCTTTACTTATGTTTGTTTTATTTTTATTTATTATGCTCACTTATTTAATCGACGGCATTTTTACAACAATGAATTAGGAAGTGCACAAAGCAGACGTATCTCTCCACAGTTTTGGCTTGTACCAATTCTTGTTAACCTTCTGAACAATTTTTCTATCTTCATTTAAGTACTGAGATTTTGAGGAAAATTTATCTTGCAATGTTGTAGAAACTATTTTTGGTCGAAAGGGTCCATAGGCCATCACTAATCATCAAACGAAAAGTTGACAAGTATTTTTCATCCGCATCAGATCATTTTCGTCCGTAAACACTTTTCGTCCGCTCTTTTTGTCGCATAGAAACAAATACGACAGTGGCGATTTATGAATTTCGAGAACCAGGATTCGATAAAAACATAAGCGCCTATGAAAACAACTGTCACAATTAATTCTTCACGAAATCTGCTACATTTTAACAGTGAATTAAGCACGTGGTTTGAATATTAGTATTGAATTGGCAACTATGGCCAGGATGGATTTACACCACACAAATGCTTCCTTTCATAAAGGTACAATGCCACTAAAACTGAAAGTGGACAACTTTCATGTAGTATTTTCAAAATTGCGCGTTAAATCAACAGTATATTTACAAAATAAAGTTACTTGCTCATGCCTAAATCTACTCATGATGAATATAAATAGAATATTTGCGATAATATTAAAAAAATTGCATTATTCTTGAAACAGTTGTGTATTTTCGGAGATTTATTATGATCAAAAATCTTAACTGTAGGTAAAACAGTTAAATCCTCGACGTAGATAACTTCAATCACACTTTTGCGTCATTGTTAAGACCCAATCGAGATAATATCAGCATACGTAAGTGAAGTGATCTGTATTCTCGCGAAATTCATTGTTTTTGCAACAATAACGTTTCGGAATGACCGCTTACACTTTTAAAAGTTCCTCACCTCGAACACTGTGCGGATTCACTAAGGATTCGTTGGCCAATAATGAGATGCTGTAAGTGTTAGTTTTAATGAAGAATAATATGATCTTGTTAACAACAAATTTCTCTATGTCTGTTTCGACAAATTCAAAATACAATCAAACTCTAGAAGTAGCACTCTAATTTAGGACAATTTCTGCAGGCTCTTTAGGGATTTTTCATTCCTTCAATATTGTCTGGATCTGGCATAACACTAAGAAGAACAACCAGTCTCGAATCGAAATTGAAATTGAAATGACCTTTTTTTGAAGTCGCTCAAAATCATAAGACGAACTCAACTAGCGCCTCGATATTTCTGAAAATTTTAAATTCTTAGAGCGGGTTTCACAAAACTTTGATTGCTCGATCAGCAATATGACTGTCACTCGATTTCCAAAACGAATTCACTGAAACTTCTTCATTTCTAGATATTCTGAAGAAGAAGATTTTGAGAATCATTGAATGAACTTATATAGGTCAAAATTTGATGCGAGAATGATATTCTATATGCTCATTACTGAATTATCGATTGAAATCAAATTGACGTTTATTCGTCAATCAAGCGTTGATTCTCCGATCAAGCTTTGTGAAACCGGGGGTTAGTTCTGTCCCTTTGGACAGAACTCTATGAAACTTCGAGATTTATTACTAAAAGAGTTGTGTCATATTTAGATCTACGATGATTTCGAAAAATTACCAAAACAATGGGGACAATTTAGAAATCGTCAAGACCCAACGGTGGCACCGATCTCGATGAAATTTGAAGATTTTTCACTACAAGAGAACTTGAGGGAAATATTTTTTTGATTGTCGAAAAATGATTTTGTTTCCCAGTTCAAATAAGAATAAGTTTCTAACATACGAGGATGTATTGATATCTAGTTAGCCTAAACCAGTTAAATGCATAAAAAAATATTGCGTTAGCATAGCAATGAACAATAACTCATAAGAAATGTCAGTGTGAAGTTTGAGGTCAAAAAAGTAAACCAAAGTTACAAAATAAATTAAAAGAAAGAAGATGTCCACCCAAATTGTGAAAATCGAGAAATTGAAGTATCGAGTCATCATCAAGTACCTGTATTTAAAAGGGTTTAAAGGTAAGCAGATTTACGAAGATATACTTAATACCCTTGGGGATCAATGTCCTTCGTATGCGACCGTGAAAAATTGGACTGCAAGCTTCGAAAGAGGTAGAAGCATCGAGTTCGATCTGTGCTCGATTTGAAAACGAAGTAGACTTTTTAAACCGAATTGTTACTATGGATGAGACTTGGGTACATTTCTACGATCCAGAAACAAAACAACAATCGATGGAGTGGCGCGACACTGTGGTTCTCCAAGATCTAAGAAGTTTCGTGTCCGAAAAACTGCTGGAAAAGTTCTTGCTTCAGTTTTTGGGATTGTCATGGAGTAATCATGATTAATTTTTTTGTTTGAGGGTAGAACAATAACCGGAGATTACTATTCGACATTACTGACCACTCTACGGGAAAAAAATTAAGAGAAAAGACCCGGAAAGGTATCCAAAGGTGTTTCGTTTTTGCAGGACGTCGCTCCAGCACACAAATCTCATGTTTCCATTCAAAAAATTCGTTATTTAGGGTTTGAATTACTAAAACACCCTCCTTTTTCACCAGATCTGGCTTCATCCGACTATCATCTCTTTTCTCAACTGAAAAAAAGTTTAAATAGTCGTAAATTTTCTTCCAACGGGGAGGTAATAAAAGCTGCGGTGGTCTAGTTTGCAGAGCAAGAAGAAACATTTTTTTTGAAAGGTCTAGAGACGTTGCAGGTTCGCTGTAATAACTGTATCCAATTAAGAGGAGAATAATATGTTGAGTAATAAAATATTTTGACATTGAAATTTTGTTTGGTTCTATAGTAGGCTAAGAATTTTTCAATATATCCTCGTATACCTTATCTTACAATCATAAATGTATACCCATTTTATATCTACAAACACCTTACAGATTTTCAAATATGAAATTATGGCCTCCCCCTCCAAAATCACTCCTGGAACAGCCACTGCAACTGCGATAAGTATCCCTAAAGATGCCTTTTATAATCTCTAAAGGCGTTGATTGAAGTACAATACTTGAATCAACGCTAAAGGTAACTATCACTCCAGAGACAACCTTGGTGCATTCCTGTATGCAGCAAACTTATTAAGGGCCAATTTCACCAAACAGTGATCAACTCCTCTCAAATTAAACTCAGATTAAAGTTCAAAGAAAGTGTGTCTAACATTGACCTCTGCCTTGTCTATGAATTGAAGTGAGGTGGGTAAAGAAACCACAAAACACAGAGACACTTCATTTTAGCTGAAGTTAAGATGCGTTACCGAAATAAATCGGTGACGCTCTGAGATGCATATACTAATTTTATGCAAATCAAAAATGTAATGCATGAATGTGGCCTCTAATCGACGTAAATCCTTTTACATTCGCCCTTCTCAAATAACTATTTTGACATTTTTGTTCGTTGTTTCATGAGCAGCATGAGATTCGGTCTACTTAATTCTGAAACCGCTCAATCAATTCGGTGCGTTCCGGAAATGATAACGGCTAAAACCGCGGAAATCCAAAACATCGAAACAGACGATTGTCTGGCGATATTCCCCAATGTTACTCCATACCATTGTAGTCGCGTCTCCTCCACATAGCATTTAGCGCAGAATTCAGAAAGTGAGCGGTTATAGCTCGACGTCGGCTCTGTCTAAAATTTCCCGCGAATCCGCACTCCTTTCAGTGTTCGACCAGGCCGACAAGAATCCGCGCGCCCGGAACTCCGCATCCGTCTCTTGCGGCGAGTTCAGAGCGTCTTCTGAAGTTGCCGCTCTCTCCTTCCGGCCGGATTTGGCGGTTTTTGGGGGCAATGGAAGTGCCGAAATCGGATTATTCCAGCATCTTCACCACCCTGTCCAGCTATCTGGGCCTGGGTGGCAGTGGCGTCGACGATGAAGCGCTGAGCTCGGTCCGTTGTGACGATGAGTCTAGGTGAGGATCTTTTTTTGGATCGGATCACGTTGGCGGGTCTTGACGCACGGCGAAACCGATCGAATTTTTTCTATTTATATCCGGCCGTCGTTAATTCTGAAATCGCGGTTTCATGAGTTGATTCAATACAAAAGCGTTTGGCATATTTGTTATGATCATTCTGTTAAAATCGATCAAACCAATTTTCTCAAGTTTTGTGCCTCTCTGTTTTACATCCAGTTTATATAGTTCATACAAAATAAGGTTTTTACTCCCAATCTCTGAAACAAAATCAATTTAAAAAGTGAAATAAACGCTTTTTTCCTGCGTAAATTCTTGCACTAATTTGTCAGGAGCAAATCAACTAGAAAAAAATTGATTTGCGCAGGAGCAAATCGTTTATTTCACTTGAAAATAGAAAATTACATTTATGAACAATTTGTCTATCAGGTTTGGACTATTCACTTGCAAGTGTGTATTGAAAACATCGTCCTCCAATACAATTATCATGGTTAAAATTAACACTTGAAATATTTCGAATCTCAAACCTGATTATCAGAATTTATACATCCAATTAATACTGTTGCAGGTTGAGAACTACTATTTCTAACATCACTAGAGTTTTCTCTAATATTGATCGAGTACATTCAATGCCTAGTGTTTGAAAATTATATTTTGCTCATCAAGATATTGCATATACCTCACAACTGATACGAAATATTAGGTACCGTAGATTCGGGTGACTTGGGACGATTGTTGAATTCAACTTGTCATATTTTCAAAACGGTGACCCATTTTTATCTGAAAAAGAAATTCGAATTTACTTAATGACTCAGAGTATTGTTTAGAATATAAACCATGCTTCAGAATTCGGGTATACATTTAAAAAAAATAAAATATACTTGTCCCAAGTCACCCACCGATTT
This sequence comes from Coccinella septempunctata, assembly GCF_907165205.1. Taxonomy (NCBI): domain Eukaryota; kingdom Metazoa; phylum Arthropoda; class Insecta; order Coleoptera; family Coccinellidae; genus Coccinella; species Coccinella septempunctata. The sequence continues at coordinate 25,553,784 of NC_058196.1, forward strand.
GGGAGGCTTGGGACACAAGTTAAAATCTATTGTTTTCTCAAATCTCAAATGAATTAGGTGACTTGGGACTTTGTATAGTTTTGAAAAGTAAGAATTTGTGATTATATAGTTGAAATTCGGTAAGGAAATTGAATGATAAACCCCTATTACAGAAAAAGTAAATATATTGCAACTCAAATGTAAAAAACTAAACAAAACAAGGGAACTTTGATTTCTTTCATTCTTTGGTGATTCCTTTGTGGAAACAACGTAAATAAGAATATCCTGCGAAAAATCGGCATATTTCCTGCTGCCAATGCGCCGCTTGTATCTATTCGGCATTGTCCCATGTCACCCTCTGAAACAACAAAATAAATGAATGAGATCCGTGGTCCCGATTGATTTGTAAACAACCTCGTTTCATGACATATCTAATATATCTCACGTATCCAGAAAAAAAAAATAATTACACATGCACAAAGTGAAACACATGTACAAGACACTAGAAAGTATAAGGGCCATAAAAAAGCGCGCTTTTACTCTCCTGAATTCGTTAATTTTTCCTTTCAATTCAAACGCTCTGTTCACGGTAAACTCAACAGGAATTAATTGTTAAACTAACCGAAAAGACGCTACACAATCTTATAAGTTTGTCCCTCCACTCATAAATGGTAAGAAACAAAGAAATCTGCAAGGGGGGGTAATTTTCCCAAGTTACAGAACTGTCCCAAGTCACATAATGGCAGGGGAAGTAAAAATCATTTTATCTGCTACTGAAACCAATTCAACCTTTTCAGTGTACACCTGACATCTTAAAGAAACATATAGATTGAATGATGACATTTCAAGCAGTAAATATTGGGGCTCATTTTTTAACGATCCATTGATAAATTCTTCTGCTTCAACAGTTAAACTACTCGTTTTTAGTAGACCAGTGTGTTTAGTATCCGCAATTGTTCTAGTTTCCCTAAATTATTCAATTACGATCCTCGGAATTGCATTTTGCGCAAATCCAAGTCTAGATTGAATTCCATGAATTCTTGGACATTTCAATTTCAATTTTCAGGGTAGAATCTTCTTATATCGACCTATAAACGTAGGAATAGGATCTTCGAAATGATCTTGTTATATGATATGCGATACAAGGTCGTCCGTTTTGACATGAAGACGTCTTCTCAAACATTTGACTAGCAAATATTCGACGCCATTCAACATCGTACCGTATATAAAAACTCATTTCACCTCGTTTCGTTTGAGATTTGCTTGACATCATAATCCTTTTTGCGTGTACTCTTTCGCATACGAGATTTTCACACAAGTTGCGTTTCCTCAAGGTTATACGTCTGCACTTTTTGCTTTCACACGCGAATCTACAAATTTAACACTCTAAATTCAACATTTTATCACACGAAATCATAAATCAAGTAAAATGAAGGAAAATTCTCCGCACTATATCAATCATTAACATGGAAAACGCCTTCTTGAACTTTTCTAGAGGTTCGATTAAAATTGGACCCATTTCCATTTTTCCTTACCAAATCAGGAAAAATGTTTTCAAATTTCATCAACGCACGTGTAAAAGAGTTAACTCATTTGTATAAAAATACTAGGAAATTATACGAATTGAAACTTGTAATTGAGCTCCATTGCTTTGATGTCTAACACCTAGTCCATAAGAAAATTATCAAAAGCATCTTTATCTAGAATTCTCCAAAATACCAGTGCCACACTAAAAATGAAGCTCAAATAAGTGTTGGATGAAGGTGATAAGAGGGACGTCTAGAATTTTGTGAAAAAAAAGAAATTTAACCGCTCCTGTGCAACATTTACGATTCGAATGAATCAAAGTCCTACTTGATCTCGTAGGGGGTTGCATTTGAAAGACTTCTGGACACCCTTTACATATAGAGGGTGTCCAAGAGTTTCGCATGAAACTGCACATGGAAATCTACCAAATCATCGGGTTTTTTCAATTCACAAAGGATTAAAAGGAAACTTATTTATCTATTGCGCCTCGGTTTGTTTTTCACAAGTATCAATTGTTCAATTCCCAGATTATCATAACGATGAGAATATATTAAAGACCTCATTCGTTTTCTCAATATTTTTCGCTTTGAAACGCTCAAATGCCGAGATAATTGAACTTGATGAGCTTATTCGTTAATTGTCTACAACTTCAATGGAAAAAAAACTATAACAACTTATATACGAATCCGTATTCATAGCTATTGTTCGAAAACTAGGTGTAGGTATACCCTGAAAGTAGGTTTCCATTCGTACCGTTTTACGTCTTATGGAAGATTTTTCTGATTAATATATAGGTACCCAATAATTTTTTATTAATCTCTGATCATCAATTTCGAGAGAAATTCAATGAATAACTTAACCTTTTCGTTTAAAAAATTTCACATCTTCCTATAGACTGACTACTAGTGAATTTATTACTAAAAACACTTCCACAGTTACTCACAAAAGATATTTATAAACTTTTCTTTCAAAGAAATTTTTGCCTTAATAAATTCTCAATATTTAAAAAAAATCTTCACATTGTCTTTTAGACTTCACAATATATTGAAATTCACATTGAAGTTTGCACTTTCTTTCGAACATCCCAACATTCCTATTGAAATTCTGATCTCAAATTTTTTTCGAAACTCTTACTCCGTTAGGTTTGTCTCAGAAAAATATTTCATAAAAATTATGCCTACTGCAACGTTCATTTGTCTCCTTTCCAGAACGTTTATTTACACAACTAATACACTAATTTATGTACTGTACTACTTACTCTAATTTACGTACACACTCACTTACTTACTTCCACTACTTTGCACTTACTAACTCTTCGAGAATTCACTGTATCTTCGCTATTTGGAACACTAACTGCCCCTCGAGCCCACCGCGCGTCTTTTATACCGATACGCCCCTGTTCGAGAAGCGATATAAGCAATGTTCCCGATATTTTCGAGCGGCAGCAGGAGCGTATTCAGGGGATTGGGAGTCAGTTAACACTTTAACAATCTATTTGTTCATCTGCTCCCATATAGTAGGTATTTTCTGTTCGATTTTAATTTATTTTTAGGTTAAAAAAACTAATGATTTTTCCCAAATAGTTTATGGTTCAGAAAATGGTTTCTAAATCATTTGTGTACGTGAAATATCAAGTAATTACCTGAAGACGGCTGGCGAATGCTAGACGAAACTTCGGATAAAACAAACCCAATAATCACTTGTAAATTTACTCTATAAAATAGAGACTTGATATTAACGCGAGCAATATTTTCTGTGAATGTCTGCGATAGCAAAATTAACAATTTCTCTTTGAATTAAATGGAATTGTCATAATATTCCTTGAGAATTTTTCTGACTATCAAAACGCCATGTGATCTTTAGGTTTTATAATAATAATTTACCCTTGCTGTGAATTGATGGAGATTTTTCGACTGAAATTCCATTTCATGAATATCGATTCCAAAAAAACATTCTGATGATCGTTTTTCTTTTCCAGTTATGAACGTCTATTACGTCGAGCAAAGGCAGAGGACTTGACGGAAGTATCAGGAATAGGATGTTTGTATCAGAGTGGAGTTGACAGGCTAGGCAGGCCGGTTGTTGTGTTTGTCGGGAAATGGTTTCCGTTCAACAAAATCAATTTAGATAAGGTGAGTGGGGTAATTCTCCGTGTAGACTGTAATTTTAGAATATTAGTGTGAAATAAATCTTTCAGATGATTCTATTTTCCGATCCTGCTTGTGCTGAATTCAATGAAATCACCTGCTTTGAATAAATAAAATTAATTGGAGCGATTTTTTATGAACACCGTTCCGTTTTATGCTGGCAAATTTTTTATTGCTTTTATTTCACCTCTTATTTATGTTTTTTCTTGCTGAAGAAAAAAGAATTTGAGATAGTATATTACAGGCTACAGGAAATCATGATTACTCCTTGACGAATTTATATGTAATTTTAATTTTATCCACATGAATCTATAATTACGTTGATCAATTTTCCATCTTTTTCAACTACTCGATAACTTCAAAGTAACTGCCCATTAAATTGATGTTGTATTGTTGGTTCAATACGCAGGGTCGGCAGAATGTCGTTTGCCGTACTTGAGGGTTCCTACCGAATGATCATCGACATCTCTCGATTCACATAACTGAACCTATTCTAACGACGTTGAACCTTGTTGTGTTTTTAACCCAGCGCAGCGTGAATTTTCATTTTTTATCATAAGAATCATTTTGACGTGAGCATAATGGCCAAATATCAAGGAAAATTCATTGCTTTCTGTTCGAAATCTGAACATGATCATTCGGACGACAAATTCCAGGTGGCTCAGGAAAGTCATGATGAGTAATCTGCCAGCCTATGATAAATACTCACGAGCTGCCACTACAAAAAAAAAATAATTTGAATTTGTCGATCCTACCACACTTTCCTGTAATCTCCATATAAGTTATGACCATTGTGAAACCGAACGCCAAGTTCAGCAGCGACCAAATCCATACGTGTACGTTCCATGTAAACCTTTCTGTCCTTTATCTTTATTTCGTTACGGTTGAGCTCCAATTGTAGTGACATTCGAATCAGGAACTGGGCTTATCTTGTTTCTATTCAGGAGAAGGATTTTCCCCCTAAGTCCGCAAAGCAACTAGCTATCTGGAAGTTGGTGTTTGAATGTACCCTCCTATACCTACTTACTGCTACAACTGAATACATCATAGAATCTGCTCCTCAGTACAGAACAATGTGTAGGTGCAAAATAATGGAGAATGTCGCAGACTGGTGACATTGTTTGAATGTACCTACCTAGGTATTGATCTTTTTGGGACACAATTCGGTAGCAAATAGCGGCGTTTCAAATACTCCGATTTCCCAAACTATTCCCATTGTCCATCTTGGAATTGCTCGAGAACTAGAGGAATAACTTCCAGACTTCGCAAACTCACTAATCTTGAAATTTACAATGCAACTTCAAGATACAAACAAGAAAGCTTTTTCTGATATTTAATTTTAAGCATGCCCTCTACAAGGTTGTGCTTTTACGACATATAATCAATACCGCAACGCTAGAGAATTGAAATATGACACCGATTGTAATAATCGGAAACGAAAGGGGAAACTATATCTAAATATTTCCACAAAAAGATCAAGAATCAACCCGAGCGTGATAATTAGATATTAAATTAAGGAAAGAATGCGAATAAATTGGCTAATGGCACAAATGGTCAAGAAAGAGTAAACAAAAATTAAATAAATAGAAGGAAAAGATTTTACCTAAACATTCATTGCAGGCTCTACTGTACCTGATCACTCTTCTGGACCCAATTGTCAGAGGAGATTACGTGATAGCCTACTTCCATACATTGACGTCGAACAACAATTATCCCTCTTTCTCTTGGCTCAAAGAGGTGTACAATGTGCTACCTTATAAATACAAGAAAAACCTCAAAGCATTTTACATCGTTCATCCAACGTTTTGGACAAAGGTGAGTGTTCCCTAAAATAAAACAGATACTGCCATTTGAACAAAATTATAATGCCCTGGCGCAAAATCACAATTTCTGCATCGCCTAAAATCATCAGAGATGTTCTTTCATATGATTCAAGCGGATGTATGGCCGTAGAAAAGAGGTGTATGATGCTACGAAAAAAGAACTATTAATACACACGCCTCAAGCCAGCGTTTATGCATCATCATGAATAATTTTTCACTTTTCGACGTTTTATTTCTAGATGATGACCTGGTGGTTCACCACCTTCATGGCTCCAGCTATAAAACAGAAAGTCCACAGTTTGCCAGGAGTGGAATACCTTTATGCAGTCATGTCACCTGATCAACTTGAAATTCCAGCTTTTATTACAGAATATGATATGACTGTAAGTAATATAAACGTTCATATACTTCTTTTTTAACAAAGGTACTCGAAACACATTTATATGTTGGGATAAAAAATAAAACAAACCTTGCCTTTCTCGTCAATAACTCTCAGGAAATATGATGGTGTTGAAGAAATGCTCTTCTGCCGATAGTGTTTCTGATATTTTTATGGCTATTTGGCAGACATTAGTCAGAACTTAAATTCATCTCATCGAAAATACCATTTTTTCGAAAAATAATAGCTGCTGACCATGGTTTTGGTCTCATTTGACTTCATCAAAGCAACACAACTCATACTTCGACGAAAACTGAACGAATCGATGGATCATTTATTCAGTAGTAGTCGGTATGGTGAAGGAATACAACCTAGCGCCATCTGACTACTGCATCAAGTACTGAGTGATTACATCCATATTCTATATTTAACCAAGTCATAGCAACGACGGCGAGTATTCATCAATGCTACTCGTCCAACTCGTACGTACTAACACAATTTTTGAGGTGAATACAGCACAATCATTAATTAACATGCTTCTCTGATGTGTTTTAGCCCCTTTACAGACTGATACTTGAAGAAGCCTACAATTCTGACGATTTACTCTCTTTCTCTAGATAAACGGCCTGAGATATTTTCAGCCTAGTCTGACAACATAACAGATAGTGACGCCCACCTCGGTCTAACACCAAAAGAAGGGGGATTATCCTGGGATCAGCGCTCCAAAACACGTAACCACTTCGTCGTCGCAATATTTTTGATTAGTATTAAGTTGTGCTGTGCCAACTGAGATGGGAAAGTGACGAAAAAAAATGCTTTCCGAGGCCCTAAAGTGGTCGCCAATGTTGTCGGACATCAGTGAAGTCGACGTAAAATGAAAACAATATTAGGAATTTCGTTTCTGTTCTAGGAATTCATTAATTTTAAGGCTGTGCAAACTGTAATCACCTGTTTTCATAGTTGGTAGTATCGAGTGCTATTTTGAAAGTATGTTCGGTTGACACTCAATCTTTTAATCGATTTTATACCCTCTGCGATTAGTTTCGGTGGATTGAACTCTGGAATTCCGCGAAGTTGAAGAAGCTGAGTCTGAGGACCAAATGTCGATCCAGCAAAATGTCTTGAGTATCAGGCTCCAATTATTTTTTATGAGTACGGAAACGAATTATCTCTAACCAAATTATAATATTTTTTTTATTTCAGAAAAAAATAAGGTTCTAGCTAAGACTAATATATTAGAGATGAAGGATCTCGTAACTTAATTCGCATCTTTGTTACTTTAGTGTCAGAGTATTTAACATTAATTCGGAAAAAAAATCGTATAGAAAACCTGTTTCAGTCACCGAAAAAATACGACTGAGAGCGCTCCAATTCTTATGACAAAATTTCCTGAAATATTGAGATCAAATTATATATATGATATTGTCAATTTATCACTCATGAATTCAAGGAATCATACAGATTTTTGGACATGTCTTTTATTGCTTCCTATTGAGAATTCGACTGATTTAATTGATCGTTGTTAGTTATATTGGACACCTGAAAATTTTTACGATTTTGAATATCTTCTTCCTGTATAGCAGCCGATCATGACGGTGTACCTTCCGAAATTGAATCGGTTTGTGGTATTATAGTTATTAACTTTACCATAATCCTACCGAAACAGTTTCTAAAGGTACATTCAGTCTATAAATTGAGCTGCAAAAAGCAATAATCTCCATGTTGAAAAAACTCTTTTTATTCTTGCAACTGTTAATATTGTATTTTTAAGTCTTATGTAACCATTTTCGACTTATATTACGTTTTAAATATTTTCATATGTGCCAAGACAGTTCGTACCTTTTTAATTAATATTTCCTTTCGTGATTTTTCCCACTTTTTTCTTCCAAAAGTGAAACATATCCTAATAATTCCTCATTCAGTTCAGACTGTAGAAATATTCCATTCGAATTAAAGATTTTCCCTCTACGGTGGACGAAATCAGTGAATTTTTGGCCGTTTCCAAAATGAAACGAGTCCTACCGAATGGATCTGATGAATGTGTTGAAATTATGTAAAAATTACTCTTTCAGAAATTTGAAATAACTCATCGCACTAAAACGTAATTTCTGCACTTTTAATTTCTCGTAACTAAATTTCTCTATAGTTATTACTATATATGATTATATTCATGCTCAAAATATAACATCAAGAAATTGTTGAATAATAGTGTCTTGGAGAAGAATATATTCTGAATTTGTGCAGTGTTGGTTATTATTTTTTCAAATGATATATTGTTGTAATTGTTGAAGAAATTACTAAAAAATTTGTTAGAAGTGATACCATATGGATGCTTCAAAGAAATACTGTTGACGTAAGATTTACAATCACAGAGCTTGCATTTCTGTTATGACAAAGATCCAGATTATAAATAAAATTTTAAAAACGAATGGTGTTTTTTTTTATTATTTATTTTTCACTTGACCATTGGTCGATACACTCATTCTGTATAATAGGGATTGTGAAATGTAGTTGTTGCTCCTTTGTAGAGAGGATTGCCATCACTGTGCCATTTAGAGTCTTTTTGTTCCTTCGTGAACTTTTCGTACTCCCTTTTGTCGTGCAACATTGTGGCCAGTTTCCATATCAGCAGGGTTATAACTCCAATGAGTAGGACAAAACCAGAAACAGCTATCACATAAACTGCAAGAATTGAAAATATTCAACTGTTAAAGTTCAGCAATCTACTCGCATATTTTGATTATTTTTCATGTGGATAACGTTTCCTTATTCATTAATATCAAAACCTTGGGCTTTGAAGCTTATTTCACACAATTGTTGTACATAAGACTTGATTTGAAATACGAACACCCACTCACCAAGTATATTAGGCGGACAATTCCGCATTTTTTGTACTATCACAGTCAATTTTTGCAGGTCATCGTACATATACTTGTAGAGTATCTCGCACCTATCATCATCGAAGGCTCTGCAAATCTTCTCTTCCTCCTCATCCTTCACGATGGACTCTTTCGTTGATTTTATGTCATAAGCGATACATTCTCTTTGACATTTGCTCCTGTCGCGAATCACTGTCCCGAAAACTGTACATTGCACGCAGTCCTTAAGCTTTTCACATCTAGAAAATCAATTGAACATTCATAATGAACCACACTTACCACACCCATCTCCAGCTGAAATATATATTCTGGTACTTCAGTAATTTATAGTTTAGATAAACTGAAAACACCTGAAACTGTACTGAGTTTGATAAGACAATGATGACTAAAACATTAAGTACATTAAAGAATGGCTTAAAAAGTTTGGAAGCAGAGAATCCAAGGTTCTGTAGAAGGCACTTGCTCGCTAAGTTCAGATCTTATTCGAATCAATATTTCCTCGACCTGTTTGGAGAAAATAGAAAAGTACTCACTCTCCGTCGCAATACGGGCAAACTTCGCAGTATCTGCCGGTGTAGTTTCCAGTGCAAATGCATTTTCCACATTCGCAAGAGCCTCTTCCTGAGCAGATCAAAGTGTCGCCACCCTTCACGCAGAGTTCATTTTGGTCTTGGCATCCGCAACTTGAACCTTTCCAACCGTCAATGCAATGGCATTTGCCGCAGTCACATGTTCCTTTTCCATTGCAAAGTTTGCCATTCTCTATTTCACACGAAGCATCGTCACATTCACAGAACTTTCCTCTAGAAAAAATTCAATTTATGCTAGATTCATGAGGCAAATATGTTAGAATTAAAAGCGCCATCGATTTAATTACAACTTGTAATTGAATGCGAATGTAAAGGGTATATTTCCTGCTGAAGCTTCATAATATAGGTAATTTCATTGAAGTAATTCACCTTCATCAGTTTCTGCCAAAAAAGGATTCTCTGAGCTACCTAGAACCGAACCTATATCTATACAATATGCACTATTTTGTGTGCTGTCTATGATCATGGCATGTTGAATGCAGTTATACCTGTACTTTTGCCCTGTGTGAGGATTTATCTTGCAATGGCACTCTCCACACTCGCATTTGCCCAAGCCTGAGCAGGTTTTAGAGCCAGGCTTGACATCTCTACATGCCGTCTCATTGAAAGCTGTGCTACTGGTACTGTTGCACTCGCATTTGGTACCTTGGTGACCTTTGTCGCATTTGCATACTCCGCAAACCAAATCTCCGACACCTAAAGAAAAAGTTCAAGTTTCAAGATGGGAGATCCTCAATATTGGAACATAAACTGATAAAAATACCCATCATTTCGACTCTCAGATCGCAAAAGTTTACCTCCGCACTTGTCGGAATTTTTCTTGTAAGATGAATGACTCGAAGATTCGCAGTCGCATCCACAAATGGTGTTCGTCACTAAAATCAGACTTTCGTCAAGCGCGTCAGGTTTGATGGAGATGTAAGTGGGAGACGAGGTATTTTTCGCACAATCCAAAAGTGTTATGGAAGCCGTAAAATCCACAACTTCGCCAAGTGCCACCCTAGCACATCCATTCCTTATGGGGTGTTTGCAATGAGGTGTGATCTTCACTTGTATATTGTCGGTGGCGTTGGATTCCATTGATACTGAACCAACGATCTCCTGAAAATTACAATTGTCAAGAAGATATATTGCATGTTGATTTTGTTGGCGAATTAAAAGTGTTATAATGAAGAATTCATGAACCTACCTTATAGTTTTCAACAACCAATTTCACAACATTCTTGGAATCGGCATCCAGACCATCGATCTTCGTATTCTCAATATTTTCGGAGAGCTTCTTGTAACTCTTCAGCACGCTCTTTCTAGATTTCACGATCGCGAAGATGAGATTAATGTTGTTTTCCTTCAGGATCTGGCTCAGATGGGAGACAGATGGATAATCTTTTTCCAAGCCGTCATACTGATTGTCTTTCATGTAACACCGAGCATCGTTGGGTTCAAGAACTCCTACTAGTTTTCCATCCCCTGAAAAGTCAGATTTTTCCATGATTGTTATATTATGGACACTGACTCAAAAGTGACCACTGATCTTCAATAGGTTGGAAGTCATAACGGAGGAAAATGACGATGCAGATTCGGCAAGCAATTGTCTCTCTGTTTCTTATACTGAATCTTTGGAAGCCAGCTCCAAAAAAAGCCTTATATATTGCCCCTTTATTAAGCATATAAATTTTAAGTCTAACCAATTTTTGATCTTCATCCTACCTGCGATATGAAACTCAGCATCTGAAGAGAAAATTATTAGATGTCTTGCTTGTGGTCTCCATCCGATTTCCTTTTTGCAAACAATGGCTTGCATAATGGCATCAAAGCCTCCTTCTGGAGAGTCCAAATTACCCGATAGCTTAGCATTTTCTACAGTCTTCGAGAACAGATTGAAATCGGGTGTTAGAGAAAGATGGTTCTTGAATCCATAAGCAGGTACGCAGCCTGCACAGGGTTGATTCACGCTGAAATTTTATCAATTCAAGAAATGGTCAAAAAATTAATTTTATAAATGGCTAATATCGTGTGTTCATCACACCATACTGTTACGAATGACCCTTAGTATACCCCTGTTGCCTCTGGAATACTCGAGAATAGGGAATACTCCTGACGAAAATGATGTATTCTTTATGAAATATCGTTGAAACGTCGCATTTTGAAAAAACCATTTCAACCGTTTCCCAAAAAAATTATTTCAAGTACTTAAAAATTAAAAATTAAAATGGGTAATTAAAATTTAAAGCGTTTCCTTTCTATTGCACAAGTTAGCAACATCTACTGAAATAAATAAAAATGGGTAATTAAAATTTAAAACGTTTCGTTTCTCTTGCACAAGTTGGCAACATCGACTGAAATATGCGTTGATAATGAAGGACACTATCACTATCTTGATGAGGTAGACAAAGGATGGCTACATGTCTATGAAGTCTGCGGGAGGTCGTAAAATTCTATGGGATATTTATGGCCGGTTGTTGTTGAGGCCCAGCAAAATACTCTCGACCCAGGAGCCTGGTCGGAAATAAGAAAAACCCAAAACACTTACAAAAGTGGCACTTGGTTGACAAAAGGTGCTGCTTTCTTATCAATGAAACTTCCGAAGCCTATACGAAAGTCGTTGGTCAGCTTGATCATTGTACGAGACAACTCTTCGCCCAATTTGGCAAGTTTAGCCTTGTGGACTGCCATCGAGAAAGAATTGTCGATAATGTAGTACAAATCGACGGGGTAGTTTTCCGCTTGGGAAAACTGAAACTTGACGTCGATGGTATGTCCAACTCTGAGGGTCAAATTGACACTTTGAGGTTTTATTTGAACAATGCTTCCACTCTTGCTCCGAAGTGGTCGGTTTTGAACCACCTGCGCTTCTGTTTTTGGATTTACCATATCGCCATTCGCACATTCGATTTCCGGCGATTTGATCGGCATGCAGTGGTTCAATTCTTTGCTTTTGTTATGAGGCAGTGGATTTTTCTGTAAAGGAAAACTTTCAATGAAAACCACGAATTTCACATAGATGATGTGATATTTCCAATCCTCGTATCTCATTTTGATAGATCGAAAGCAAGAAACTATAATCATTTGGAGGGCATTTAAAAATAATTATTTTCAAACTGTTATCGTTTGATTCTTGATGTGAGAATTGTGAAATTACCACATTGCAACAAAATATCACTGAATCTATCATTTAGAATAAAAATTCCTCATTTTCGGATAAAAGAAAACCATGCTTTGTCAATTCCACCCAGTAAAAAACGTAATATGTGTCTTATCACAAAAAAAACTTACCAACTTTGGTTGCAAACACCATACACATGTAGATTGTTGGAGACAAGATGAACAATCAATTCTAGAACTACACTCTGAAGGTTTTTGTGCAAATACATTGGTCATAAAAATGATAACGCATAATGCAGCTAGTAGGCGAAATTTAAAAAAACTCATATTCTCAAAGATGAACTTCACATGAACCTTCCAGTAATCTTCGCGTAATAATTTGACAGGAAGTTGAAGTTGATTCAGTAAAATACGGTTTAGGAAATTGCGGTCAATATTTCCCAATGGTTTGTGAAGTTTGGAAAAAGAACATCACATCATGATTGAGTTTTTGAAATTGAATCATGTCAAGAATGTTAGCTATTTCAACTTAAAATATCATCAAAAAGCTTGTATTAGGTACAGGTATGTAGAATCAACTGCGGGTAATATCAGGAGCCCCCTCCTACCGTTTAGATTTTCATCGTTTCAAAAATTGTAAATTTTAATCTGTTTTATGTTTTTTATATTATGCCCGAACCAATTGTGACCTTCAGAGGTGCATAATCAGTATTGTTTAGGAATTTCTTGATCAAATTATAAAGTCGTATTGGATTTTTTATTACTCAGAAATAAGCAATGCTTGTGACCCCCCTTCAATGGTATATTTGCTCCACTTTCTAAGAAGTAACAAAGATTAACATCTTTGGAAGCAAAGATTATAATCTTTGTTTGGAAGTAGATTCTTATCATTAATCCTAGGATATGAGGTGCATAAAATTGTTGACAATTTTTTTGGATTCCGAAAAACCAAACAGTTGATGATTCAATTGTGAGTTGATTGGATTGATAGGTAAGTGCATGATATCTAAAATTTGCTAGCTCGATTAACGTTAGTACATATTTTCCATTATCCAGCGTTATGCGAGAACCTTTTTGGTGTTTAAAACTTTATTATGCTAATTACAAGTAATAATATAAAGGCCAAAGATTATAGAGTTATAACCTAACTCTATAATTTCTTCCTCAAGGGATCAAATAATGTAACATGTGAGTGCATAGTCATCTATTAATCCGCTTCAAATTCAACTGAAAGTTTGAAATTTCCAAATCAAGCAAGAATAATCTACGAGAAAGTAGGCTATCAGAGACAAATGTTGTCTGTGTAGGTAGGCTATTCAGTTAATCAAGAGCTTACAAACAGTTCTATGGTATTTGTAAATATAAAAACTTCTGTCAAAGATTATATAGTGTGCTCTTCTGTGTCACAATTTGAGGTTAGAATTTTGTAAAAGCTACAATTGTTTATTTATTCCTTTTTGTTTGGTATGCTGGATGTTTTAACTCATAATAACAAGAATAAAATTTTGAAAAAATCACTCTGGATGATATGCGAAACAAAAATAACAGATAAGTTATACTTAATAAACACTTATAATGTACTTGAAAGCACTCGTTCTTATAATTTGTACAAACAATTGCTATGGCTTTTTGGACGTGCTAGTAGGTGTTGCATCATATGGTTATGACGCAATGAAGTGTAGAATGGTTGATACCTGTTGCACGGAAAAAGAAATACCTGCAAATTTTAAGGGTGAGTGTCTCAGTTCATTTTCAAGCAGCTTATTACATCTATCAAACACCAGCTCTTGAAGAAAATCTGAAAAAGAATGTTTTTGGACAACCATTGGTTGAAAGCACAGTTATCAAGGCTTTAAGAGCCCACTGGGATAAAAATTATGAACCTGAAAAAGCATTGACCATAAGTTTCCATGGAGGTCCGGGTATTGGAAAAAATTACGTTGTGAAATTCATAGAAGAATCTCTATATAGGAAGGGTATGGAGAGTCCACATGTACATAATTTCAACGCACGGTTAGATTTCCCAGAAATTGATAAAGTCAACTTATATAAGGTAATGGTCAAAGAATGCCAGGAACCTCTTTAATGGACACTTTATTACCAAAGTTTTAATATATTGATGTTTCAGGCTAACCTACAGAAATGGATTATAGGAAATGTTTCCAATTGTCCGAAGCAAATGTTTGTATTTGATGAAGTTCATCAAATGCCTCCAGGGATTTTAGATGCAATAAAACCATTTATTGATCACATTAGCTTTGTCAGTGGCACAAGCTTCAAGAGATCCATATTCGTGTTTCTTTCGAACACTGGTTCTACTGCAATAAATGAACATGCATTGAACTTATGGAATATGGGCGTAGAAAGGGATTACTTGAAACTTAATGTATTCGAAAAGTTAATAGCACAAGGTGCCTTCAATGAAAAGGGTAAATTTATTTATTCGGAGATTATACTAGGAAGGTTGTCATGGTTCTTGATTTCAGGTGGATTCCATTATTCAGAAACTATTAAGAGTAATTTAATTGATCACTACATTCCATTTTTGCCATTAATGAAATCACATGTTGTATTGTGCATCAAAAACGAGTTCAGCAAATTGGACAAATTTTATCCTTCTGATCAGGAGATCCAGTAAGTTTGTTTTCTTTAACAAGACCAAATTTTAAAAATAAACTAATAAAGTTTTCAACTTTGTGTGCACTTATCGAATTTTTTTATTAGAACACTTTAATTATAGGATAATACTTTTCAACTATTATATACAATTTTTTTCCTAAGGGAAGTGTTGGACTTCATAGATTGGGGACCAGATTCAAAGAATGCAGTGTTCTCAAAAACTGGATGCAAAAGGATAAGTCAGAAAGTGAGACTGATAGCCTTCTGAAGGGATAATAATTACAAGAACATAACCGACCACATATGAGATTGCAATCAGTTGGAAATACCTCATAATGGATGATCAACTCTAATGTGGAATACTGTACATTCCATATCAAAAAAATTTACACAATCAAGTCAGATGTTTTAGATCTGTCCATTTAGGATATACAATTTTGTAATGATTATACTACCTATTGGATATAAAGTCTACCTTTTTTTCGCTAACAAATATAAAAATGCTGTTGAAATAATCACCGTTGACATGTGTATATATGTATTGTGTTCTTAAAGCAACTCCAACAGATTGAAAAACTAATTTCTTATTGCACACCTGACAAAAATAAATATAAAATATATTAAATATAAGTAACATACTCCATAATAAGAGAAACTTACCTTGAAATCTTAGTTGTACCAAAAGTCTATGCAAGTAACAGTTTTTACTGATACATGAATTAAGGTGTACAAAAAAATTGATTAATATTTTAGAAAACTTTATTATTTGAGACCTTACAACCTAACTTTCCTTAGATACCATATGCCTCATTAAGTTATTCAAGAATTTGTCGATTTTTCTTACATCTTGGGCTATCTCTGTTTTGAATTGCAAACACTGAAAAGTAAGTATTGAAACTAAATTTTCTATAATATTCGTCCACATACTTACGACAACGTTATCGGTCATTTTCAGAATCAGATGATTCTTTGAATGCACATATTTCATATTGTATCTAACCTTTGAAGGTGCTTGCATATATAATTTTTCAGCAGCTCTTTCAAATTCTTCCCAAGATTTTAGGAATGTCATTTTCGGTTATTTGAAGTATTTATCATAAGGATGAATGGTTGTTCTTGATGAAATTCAACTCTGAATGAAAACAATACAATGGGTTAGCAAGGTTAGAATAAGTGACAGTAATCGTTGCATATGTTCGTGGACATGACACTTGACATATATTAGTCATTGAACTCGAGAGTTCTTCTTGATTTCAATGCTATTAGTGTTCTGTCAAAGAGGACTGAGGAACCTCTTTGGTTCTGTGCCTGACAATCACTGACAACTTTTTAAATCTTTAGTTTTCTGTGATTTGTAACATATGTGACATACAAAATTACATTACATACTTATACATAGACGTGTATATACATTGAAATCAATAAAGATATATCAAGTTCAATGATTGAATTATATTCATGTTCTGAGCCCAAACCATCCTCCTTTTGACGACGATTTTTTTTTACGCACTTGAAAAGAGATTTGCATATCTGGTAAAATAGTTAAAAGACAACTATTTTAATCATTGAAGTCTGAAAGACCTTCAACTTCAGGTTTCATAATCAACTTTAAAGTCACATCAAGCTCAAAGCTTCCCTAAGTGTCATTTTAAGTAGGGTTGAAGGAAGCTCAAGGTTTGATTATGAAACCTGCCGTAAGTCCTTTGATAGTTCAATTCCAACATTTACTATAGTTTTGACATAAGTATATATATTATATGTCCGTTTTCGTTCTATATTTTTGATTTTAATATACGTTTAGTTCTTGATATTTTCAAACCTATTTCGAAAATTGTCCATAATTATTAAATGGTAGTTATCTATTATATGGTGTTCTGATTTTTTTCATTTCAGTAAATAATGTCAAGAGTTACTAGCCGCCACTGATAAGAACTGAAAGTTAATATTCTTGGCAAAAGATATGTCTTTATAGAAGCATATGCCTCACTTTCCGCACGTTTTTCTTTATTATAAGTTGTAAGGAAGTCAACTATTTTCTTTGTTTATAGAAAGTATTTGCCTTCAAATACTGGCCTCATAATGTTAACATAATCTCACCGAAAAAGTAAGTAAGCCGGAGCAATAATAATTCTAAGGTTGTAATTCAAATGGCGCTTAAGTCAAGACAGTAATCCGGGTTCGGCGACAACAGGTCATTTTCCAGTGGCTTCGAATACGTATTTCTCGGAATTTCATGGATGCAGGTACAGTCGGTCCTCGAAAATAATAATACTTCCAATAAAAATTACTATTTCGCTAAAGTTAATATCCCCTTCTATTTTCTTTTATCTATTCATTTTATTTTTATTTCTCTTGCGAATGATTCAAGGAGGTAATACACCAAAAGAATTCAAGGGGGGTCTTTCATGATTTGTTTTCTAGGCCCCTTCACACTTTGCAGTGCAGTGAAATTTGGTAGTTAGCTAAACGCTTATATTTGTCACTAACACTAACCCTTTCAGAACGGAATAAATAATTAACTGAAGAACAGTTTCTATTGAAGAATCTTTATTCAAATTCATATCCGAATATACAATAATTTCATAAAAACACAACCTATTTATATCTATGCATTTATAATATGTATATATAATTTTCCTGCATAATATATCATACTTTACAGCTGCATATACTCAAGTTTCCCAAAAAGTTGCAGTTGAAATGCATAAAGAGATTCTGCGGAATATCATATTTTTTGTTATAAAACTTAGAGTATTTGGAGCAATAGCCAAGACACTAAAAAAGTCGCTCATTGAATTTTTTGTCAATTCTGAAAATCTTGAAACATGGGTAAATTGCGATTCTAAATATTACATCACACTTATGATGGAATTTCGAAACTGAAAAAATTGTGACATTGAAGACCTCCCTTTTTTGAATACAAAAGCGGAGACGCAGAAAAAATATTATAAGTGACAGTTTGAAATGGTACAAAAACCTAATTGCCAGTTTGGAAGTGACTGTTAGAAGTAATTGCCAATTCAAAATGACAATTTTGTACATAATTGCCAGCTCAAAATGACAATTTTGTACATAATTGCCAGCTCTAAATGACAATTATACAATGTAATTGCCAGATGAAACTGGCAATTATACATACTTATTTGCCAGATCAAACTGGCAAACTCATGTATAATTGTCAGTTAGAACTGTTAAACTCATGTATAATTGTCAGTTAGAACTGGCAAACTCATGTATAATTGTCAGTTAGAACTGGCAATTATGTATAATTGTCCAATCTAAAAACTGGCAATTATAAGTTTTTCCTGCATGTCCGCTGAGCGCTTTCGTGATTTTCTTCGAAGTAGATTTCAAATCCTAGAGATGGTATTTCAATTTATTATATCTAATGAATATCATATTATCAGTTTGCTCAAGTGTCAAATTCGTTTGACTTTCAACAACTTCCACCATATTTGTTTGGAATTTCGATTTTCTGTAATATCCAACGTTCACCAGCGTTACCAAGTGAAACATATGTTTATGTGTATGTCGCATCATCAATCGAAAAAAAAATGCTCATATAATACTAATTAATTATAACGGAACAAAATAATCATCCGTAAATCAAGTAGGCCGGCCGACATCATCCTCCGTTTTATCCGCCAAAAGTAACAGGTTGGCCGGAGAGGTGCCATAAGCTTTCTGAAAAGAAAAGCCGCACCAGCATTGATAAAACGGAGCCGAATCTTCTTTGCCCTTGTCGGGGTGAAATTATAATGGCATCGAATACCCAACAATGATCGTTTCGTAGAATGAATGGCAAGGAAATCTGGAGAACAGAGACACGTTGTCTGGCCAGGCAGGCTTGGCGACAGCCTGTCTGGCGAGTTTCGCGCCACGTTGCCAGACCGCCGCATTCCATTCCGAATAAACAACTTCCGACGCTCGTATTTTCAATAAACCGACGAAAAACCAACGAAAACCATCAAACTGAAATCGTGCGGACGCATTGACTTGCAAATTACGGACGATTTGTCGAAAATATGAATATTTAATCGAACCGCGACAATCTGACATCCACGCGGGCAAACTCGTTTCAAACGGATGTCGGGGCCTCTCCTGCGTAAGGAACAAACTGCGACGTACGCTCGAGTCGCCTAGAGAAAGCTGCCAGTTGTTTTCACGTGGTGGAGGTGAGCAGAGTGGAGGTTTTTCTGTCGTTGATAGCTTCGTTAAATATATTCCAAGCCCCCTTTGATGGTGAACGTGAGAATAGAGTTTAGTCAGTGGGAGTGGGGAATTCTCTGAATTGTGACGAGAATGTTGCTACATAGATGAAGCGCAGTGTGTTATCCAGTTCGTTTTAAATGTTTATGTAAGTTATTTTGGCGAAAAGTGTACGACGATTGTGGAAAAATGGCCCACGGATTGAGCTCCGTGTTGAAACGCAGCCCCGCAGCTATTACGTGCAAGTCAGAGGGCAAAAGTGGAGCAGGTTCTCGTAGGATATTCGCCCCACATTTCAAGTTGCAAGTGTTGGATTCGTATAGGAACGACGCTGATTGCAAGGGGAACCAACGTGCCACCGCTAGAAAATACGGGATACACAGGAGACAGATACAAAAGTGGCTACAGGCCGAGAATAATCTCAGGAACAGTGTGTGCAAAGCCAAAAGTGAGTGTACGAATCCAGTGGACAGTTGTAATAATAATAATAATAATCACGAAGTGAAAAGATACGGGATCGAGATGGCCTTGAGGCTCGGTAGACTGCAGGACGCCTCGAAGTCCCAGCTCGGAGATGGCGTCAAGCTTATTCCGGCGCCAAGTCAACTCGAGGTCAAAGCGGCTTCCGCCGCTGCCCCGGCCCCCCTCGATTTCACAACGCATTCTCGCTCCTCTAGCAGTGCCAGCCCGATTGTCGCCACCGATCCCCCCCCGTACCCCGACTCGCCCATAGACTTGTCGTTCAAGAAGATCGCCTCGGGCCTGCCAAGCCCTGGTGCACCTGTGCCTTACCCCCCTTCACCGATCGCGACGCCAATGAGTCTCGGCGTTCAATCTCACCCAGATGTATGGGATCTGTCCAAGAAACGTAAGCTTGACGTTACTTGCCTGTCGCCCGCTGAATCACCTAAGCCCGTCAAACTGTTCAAACCTTATCTAGACGATTTCAACAAAGACAGTTCGTCTTCCTCATCTTCCACCTCTAGCTGCGAGGAATGTCCGCCGCCTTGCTTTTCTCAGCCGATCACACCACCGACATTTCCCTCTGATTATTACTTCTACAACCACAACAACAACGTCTGCGATATCAAAGCTGAATGTACCTATACCATACACGAATTACAACCTAAATCTTCCCTTACTTGCTGCTATCCATACCCTTCAACTTACCCCGTACGAGAATATGAACAACCCTATTATTGCCAAAGTTACGACGATAGTTACACTCCGTGCTTGGCTCCATTGAAACAGCGACAAAGCTACAGCCTGGACTTCAAACTAAGTGCAATAGATTGCTATTACGAAGATTCAACTTGCAAAGGGAACCAGAGAGCAGTCGCTAACAAGTACAACATCCACAGGAGACAAGTACAGAAATGGTTGAAGCAAGAAGAGGAATTACGGCAAAGAAATCAGATCATCAAACACACCCAACTTGTGAGGTGAGAACCAAGTTTCTAGGTTTAGTCTTTAAAGCCACAGAGTCTAAAACTTCTATATAAAAATATATATATTGTATATTGATTGATCCCAGTGGAAAATACATATATCTAGTTTGTATATTCTTTATCTATAAAAAATAAGATTTATCTATTTAACATGTTTCTGTGACATGAGCAATAAGAAAGAAACGTATCACATATCCATTGAAGCCTTTATTGTGTAGATGCCTTATTTGTATGTAAATATTGTATTTCCCTGAACATGGGTGCTATGTATAGGTTTCAAAAAGACTTTATAATACCTTTATCTTACCGTGTGCCTTCTAGGATATAAGGAAACAGTGCCAAATGAAATGGATCTATAAATAGGTCTGATTTAATAAGCCATTACTTATCAATAAATCAAAGACGAGGTCAATATTCACTGAACTCGTTTCTATGAACCCACGATATTCATCTGTGACATTTCGAATTATATTACGTCAAATGTTAACTACTCTTTAATTAATTAAATTTACACAGAATTTTTCATTAAGTATGGTGCATTATAAATATATTGGGTGAAATTCATAGAAAAGAGAATTTAGGTGTTAGATGGAAGTTTCACATATTATTCAAAGCTAGTTGTATTTTTGAGAATTATTTTTTTTTGCTGGCAGCTTTTCAGAGATTCTTTTAAGTTCATTGTTCACATTCACAATCAGTATTAGATAAAGATATTAATATCATACCTATTTGTTGAATATTGACGTTCAAACGAGGCCATTAATGAATTTAATTATGTATTTAACGTAGTTTGATAAGATTTATAGTTCTGAATCAGTTAAACTAGTCTTCCATAACTACATGTTATAGACTGTAGACAGTTATTTGCTGTAATAATATTAAAACAGTAATTTACTCGTAATGATGCAATACGCCTATAAACATCATTGTTCAATTAATGTATAAATGACTTTATTAAGATTTCTAACTTTTAAAAACTACCCTATGTGATATTTTTGAATTCCAACATGGAATGTTCATTGTACAAATTTCCATATTTTTGAATTGAAATTTTGCTTCAAACTAAAGTATGCACTTTATTAGTAACTTAACCAAGCTCAAAATTTTTGCTCAAAAATGGCCTCGTGCTGAAATAACCATATCGGACCGATTTGTTAATTTGTATGTTGAAAGGTCTGTTCTGTACATTCGAGAAATTATCAATATTTTGTATGAAATGTGTATATATTCAGAGGAAGAATGTTTTATTTGAGAGATTTAAGGATTTTTCGATTTGTAATACCATTATTGTTGGAGGTATCGTGAGTTGAAAGGTCTGCAGAGTATAAATTATATTAATAAATTTTTTACATTATTTGAACTTTTTATTTATTTCATCATTTGAGTTTTGTGTTCAGAAAATGAACATTCCCTATATAAAGTGGGAAGCTGTTGAAGCAACGATGAAGATATAATAATTTGCTTACGATTCAGGAAACTTTCAAGTATCTATACTAAAATGGAATCAACTTCACACAATATGAACAATTATTCATCAAAATTCATTGGAATCTAGAACACCGTTGTCAGTAAGAGTAATATCCAGAGAGAATCAAGGAATTACCTACTATTCATGTCGTTTTTCAGAAAATTTGAAATCAATGTTATTCCTTTCATGTTATTCAGCATCAATAGGTATCATAAGTACCAATATCCCGAATCTAAATAACCTGGTGCAAATATTTGATTTAAACTGCATTAATCTTACTGAGGTAAGTAAATTTTCATTTCCTCTAAGGAATCTTCAACAGGTTGAAGGTATTTTTGACAATTGATAACATCTGGATGACAACGCACTGTATGCCAAATTCATCTGAAGAAAATTGAATATGACTACTGACGAGAGGTGATGGGTCTTCTGATTGCCATCTGCTTTCATTAAAAATTGATTGATGAAAAATGATCAATTATATTTCAATAAATATTCACCTGATAAATATTGGCCAACAATTTTTCCCTCTGATTGGCTCAGGACAAATTAGTGCAAGAATTTACGCAGAAGCAAATCGATA
Organism: Coccinella septempunctata; assembly: GCF_907165205.1. Taxonomy (NCBI): domain Eukaryota; kingdom Metazoa; phylum Arthropoda; class Insecta; order Coleoptera; family Coccinellidae; genus Coccinella; species Coccinella septempunctata. The sequence goes on from NC_058196.1 coordinate 25,576,537, forward strand.
ATTTCAATTTTTTAATTTATTTTGTTTTAGAGTCTGGGACTGAAAACCCTAAAGAATTTCAAAGAATTTTTGAACTGTGTGATAGTAGTAGGTACTAGGTATTTTTCTCAGTAGATACCTATATATAATAGGGTGTTTTCAGCATTTTTAATAAATTTTATGACGGCCTTTCTGTGATGAATTTCCCATGTTTTTTCTACAAAATATTCGACAACTTCAAAAAGTAGTACAATGTCATGAATGAGTACTCGAATTTTTCCAATTGGATTGCGTAACTCAATGATTAAAAGTTTCGTTTTACATCCAAAATAAACAACCGAATGGAGTGCAAAACTATGTACCTACTGGTTGCTAATATCAGTGTATTGGATATTTCAAGTCGCAAAGTTTGTTATCTATAATTTTTACGTTTGTGTAATGACGTATTGATGAGTCACTTTATCGAGAAAGCTTTTTGTTCATTGTTAATGCAAACTGTTATCACAGTGCGATGGGTTAGCACCTGTTTTTGGGCCTCTCGGCCGTTTATTTCTCAGTCTTATCTCATTTTACCCAGTCCACCAATTATTTGAGCTTGGTGAATCTTCGGCGGTTAATGATAAAGTAGTTCGAAGTTTGCACCAAAATGATCATTGAGAATCTGATAAGCCAGAGTAAATCAAATTCCAAAAGACATTGCCTAATACAATTTTGGGGCATTATTTCAAATTTATTTATTTATTTATTTCTCAAACAGATTACAAATCTTACAAATACAAAACCTGTGCAGCTCCTTGAAGATTGACTTGAAAAATCTTTTCGAAAACTGGAATCCCGATCGTTGTATAAACTCCTCTTACCATTTATCGAAAAATTCGAAATGAAAAAATCGAATGCAAGAAAAATAAGTACAATAATAAGCAGCTAAGCAGCAGAAAACACAAATACATTCATTAAAAGCCAGCATATTTTTTCTTCTTCTGATAAGGAATATTTTCTCAACTTCGCGACTATGTTGAAAAATAAAATTGACTAGCTCTCTGTATCTATTTCACATGAATTGGAAATTGACTTTATCCCATTGCTTTTACCATTTAGAAGGAGCCCCTTGCTTTCTTTTGAGTTCAATTGATTCAAGTTGTGAGCGATGATATTTTCTGTAAAAAAAAATTTTTTCTATCGGAAATGTTCCTGTTTTACTTTCCATCAATCTCTTTGTATATCACGGATTCAGTGTGAATCGATTCCCAATATATTTTGCAGTTTCGCTCAAAATTAATCAGCTATCTTATCAGGGAAGAGTGTGAGGGAAACAGATAAGTCTTTATGGATTCAATGAGTAATTATAAATCTTCACTGAGAAATAAACGACGAGATAAAATGCTGAAGCGGATGGAATGTTTCGCCCACGACAATACAATATTCAGAATGTTAAATCGGAAAACGAATTTGATTTCGTGCTGTGGTTGACCAGAAGACGATGAAGAAGTTTTTGGTGCTTGTTTTGTGCTTGGTTTGTGTCGGTTTTTCTTATTCCTATCGGAAGAAGTACGAGGATAAAGAGAAATGTCCTAGAGTGAAGGCTATAAGGAATTTCATACTTGAAGATGTGAGTTAATATATTGATAATAAATAATAATAATGGTCTTTGAAAAAAATCATAACATATGTCGACAGATCTAAAATGCTTCATTTCGAGGGTTCATCATTGAAGACAGTTCATCAAGATTTAACGAAATGAATATGCATTTTCTTTCAAAACACATGTTATTAGAAATTAAAAATGCATGCAGTACTTTGTTACTTTTACAATTCTTCAATATTTTTGGTCCCACAATAAACAAATTCATCAACAACAATGCAGGTAGTTGTCTCTGAAAAATAATAATCTTTCATAAGAAGATGGATGAAAAATTTCAATAGAAAGAATTCTCATTTACCAACGAGATGTTGCAGCTCGCTTAACATTCCCTAAATACACAAAACTATGATAAATAGAATAAAGTGAATTTGATCAAATACAAAAAATTTCATCATATCTTAAAATGGTTCACCCCACAGCTTCTAGGAAGATGGTACGTGATTGAATATTACGCCAGTTCTGAAGAAGCGTTATCCTACAGATGCATGCGGGCAGAATTCACCACCACAACACTCCAAGATGTGACCATGAACTTCACCTACAGCTTCACCGACGATCCACTGAATGAAATTCTCATAGGGAACATCACATGGACCATTCCTAACCCAGGCAGGTCGTCACACTGGGTACATTCTGAAGATACATGTGAGTTAAGGCTGTTTCTCATAGTTTAAACCCAACCATCATTGAAGACCATAATAATCTCAAACACTAATTCGTCTCCGTCAGAACGATGCTCTGTGGTACATCTTGGTTGACTAGTTGGTCTTCTTAGTGTTTTTATTATTTTTATTCATTTTCTGCCTCACAGAGGATGCATCTTTGTTATAATTACATAATAGCGTCTGCAAGTATGGGCTAGGTCTGAGAGGTTTCTCTGCCAGGCCGTTGTTAAGTGTCCAGTCTTTTTATCCGTAAAAGAAAAATTTTCTTAGTCACCTGAGATGTCAATCATTCTTCATATAAATACAAAATACTTCAGCGTCAGGTGTATTTGTATTTCAAGTTAAAGTAATGGAAATACTGCTCAAATCAAATTGAAACATATTTTATGTCCCTCCAGATGAAGGTGTCTACAACACTTATGTCCTGGATTCAGACTACAAATCATGGGCTCTGCTGTTACACTGTGCCGAAAAGACCAACGTAACCAGATACCTATCCAGCTTCATAATGAGCAGGAAACCGACCCTCGGCAACAACGAAAAGGCGTATCTACGCGACAAATTACCACGCTACGACATCGACCTAACCTATTTGTTCGACATGTCTCAGGACGACTGCAATTCGACTGTCAGTGACTTGATACCTCCACCTGTTCTTCTGAATAGACAAGAGCCATCCTCAAGAAGACACCCCATGAAACATGTCCATGGTTGAGGACGTCGCATATTACAGGTCATGATTCCTCAGTATTTTTTTTTTCAATATTTTTGTGTGACGTTTATGTATGCGTGTGCACCAGGATACAATAAAATATGTTTTTTTTTAATAGTTCTTTGTTTATGGTTGATTAAAAGACTTTTAACTTTGAAAAAAATATTTATTTGAGTAAAGTAAAACAAAGTAAATCAAACAAACAAAAATAGTTAAGAAAGTATTCTGTACTTAATCGTTGGATAAGTTTTCAATCTAAGCAGCTCCAATTCAGTCTGCAGCAGAAGTATGGTCTGGTGGTTTTCTTGTATTTTCCGGATCATCTTACTTCTTTTAGCCATCGACTGCATTCTGAAAAATGTTAGTTCTTCGATTTATTTGTAGAAATGTGTAATGCAAGCATGAATAGTAGTATGACCATCTTTCTGATCATCCCGAATATGCTCTGGATAGCTTCGCATTGAAATTTGAGGTGGGTAAAAAAGAATATAAATGATTCTGGGAGAAACTAAGAAAAAAGACCCTCACCTCTTGTCAGTTTGCTTCTTAGCTTCAACGTCCAGTTCCCAATCCTTATCCAACTTGCACTCGCACACGTCCACGTTAATATCACGGATTTGTGCATCAAGTTTCCTGCTGTCCTCTCGAAGAACATTGATCATTTTCTTCAGCTTGCCCACGGCCACCTTCTTCTCCGTCAGGATAATCTCGTAGGAGTTTTTCAGTAGTTCCAACCCTACCTCGAAAGGTAGGCTCTTCTCCTTACCCTTGAGGTATACCTGCATCTCTTTGGTCACCTTAAAGAAGACACTTTAGTGCATGCAGTAATTAAAACGCCAGGTGCGAAACTTACTTTCAAATGGTTGATGTCGTTCAGTTCTTCGTTGAGGTCCTCGATGTGCATCCTCAGTTTTTTGTGGGTCCACTCCATTTTCATGATCTCCCTGTGGAAAGTCATGGTATGGCGCATGGTGTTGAGTTTGATCCTTCCATTTTCCTGTGAATCAAATACTAATAATTCCTCGCATAATTCATGTCTTTGCAAGCATGTTCGGTACTCACCAGAATAAGAGTGTTGATGTCTTCCACCTCTTTTCGTGATATTAGAATGGCATCTTGAAAGTCGCTTATATTTCCGTGCATCGGAACCTCCACAAAGCCCTGCTTGAGCACGATCTGCATCTGCACATTCTTCAGCCTCTTCAGACGATCTGTGCGTACTTGTGCCAAATCGGCCATAGAACGCACATTGACTTCTTTCTTCTGATAGAGTCTTTTCTGGAGGATAGCTACGGTCGCTTCGGCTTCAGTCAGGGCTAGGGAAGCGCTTTTCAGCTGAAATGGGTCAGTTAGACATCTAGACGTTCCTTAAACACCAGATGATTTTCAGTAGGTAACTCAAATATCTTACCTTTATCTCGTGCTCTATCCTCAACCTTCTATGCTTGCATATCACGGCGTATGCCTCTTCGTCCACAGTTGGTGGTACTCCAACAAAATGGTCTAGGTTATCTAAAGCGTTGAGATACTCTATACATTCGTCGAGAAGGGTAGGAGGCCTGTCTTTTGTTATTACTGCCCTGGCTAAGGCTTGGAGCATGGTGGATGACATTATGTTCTTGTAAGTGACTTTGGGTCGACGCCTGCGAAAAAAACTCTAGTAGGTAATAAGGGGAAGTTACCTAGAAAGGAGCAGTCAAATCTGCTCAATCAAAAATTGAAGATCAACGAATACCAGGATTTTAAAATGGAAAAGGCTATATTGTACCAATAAACGAAATGATGACTTACTTCAACAGCTTGACGGATGCTTCTTGGATGACTTGGTTGAATTCGGACATGTCTTTCTTCAGATTTTTATCTAGGAATTTCTCCCTGTTTTGAATGGCCTCTATAGAATTGCGACATTCCATGACGGACTCTTGGAGCGAATTGATCAGGTTGTCCACACTCCGAATGAGTTCCTCATTGCCAACCATTATCTTCCTGGAAATGAATTCATAGCACAGATATAAGAGATACTATGGGCATTACTCGTTGCAATAACTGAATTTTATTCCTACATGATTACTAAAACAGTGGTATCTTACTTGAGTTCCAACTCTTTCTCCGCATACGCCATCAGATCCAGAAGCTTCAGTCTCTCCTTGCAAAGTATCAGCACCTCCTGTATTATAGCCTCGTCCACTTTGATCCTGAGATGAAGGAGTTCGTTCATCCTGCTGTCGAATTTCCTCACGGATTCCCTTATTTGGGATGTGATCCTCGTGTACTCTTGATCCAGGATGTTCTTGTACCTTTCCCTCTCGCTGTTCAGAAATTTGACCTTCTCCTCGTAGTCCTTGACGGCCCTCAGATCGTCCTCGTTGAACTCCTCCGGTTGTTTCTCGATCTAAAAAAAGGTTTTTCCACCAAATTCAGTGTACCACGAAATCTGGGATCAGCACCTTATTCCACATATTGGAAAAATAGTTATAGAATAAGTTTACGTACCATGCATTTTGGCAAAGGCACGTCTTTCTTCAGTTCATCCTCCCACCGGACTTCCAGCACTCCGTTCATCATGGCCATCAGCGCCCTCTCTCTGAAATCGTCTGCGAGCAACAGAAGCCTTATTCTTTCTGCTTCGGCAGCTTTCGCGTCTAGAATGGCCTGCTCGCTAGGCGAAATATAGGGAGGAATCGGAACCTAGAAGATGTTGAGGCGTTTTTATTATATTTAGGTGTTGGTGCATTTCGCAATTGAACTTCAGGAATAATCTTTCTGTTAAACTATAGGTGTTTTCCCCCCAGATGAGAGCTCTAGCGAAATCGGCTGTTGAGGTGACTCGCCTGAAAAGATTCTTTTGGTATCACTAACATGCGCCTAGGGGTAGAAACAAGATCGTTCACCTACCTACCTACCCTATCGCAATTAAACAAATTTTAGACATGAGCAACCACCCCTGACTTGATTTGGTACTGTCAGAACCAAACTATAGAACCGCCAAATTGTACTATATGTGTATTAAGCACAAAATTCTCCTCAAAAAAGTAGATCAGCAAGTCTTACAGTGTTGTGTGTACGAGAAGACACCTCCTAATAAATTCGATGACCAGATATATATTCAGTAGTTACCTGAGAGTCCTGGATAGTGACCAATGTCTCAATGTTCTCGAAGGCTGTCCAAACAGGATCCGTGATACATATGTAGATCTGCTCCGTTGAGAAATAGTTGATCTCGTCAACTATGTAACGCAATCTTTGATTCTTCTCCTTGATTTGTCCCATTTCTCTCGTTTTCTGCTGCATGAGGTTCTCGAATTCCTTGTTGAAGTACTCTCTCAATTTCACTGTGTCGTTCTGGCAATAACAAACATGAGATGTAATCTATCAACTCGATCTGAATGTGGAGGGTGATGTAACTCACATTGGTTACTGCTGATATCAGCTGGAGCTGATAAAATGTTTGAGTTTCTAATTGGTTATACTTATAGGGCGAGATCTCGATAAAATTTTGTGCAGTAGATCCAGCCATTGCTATGATTGTCTCCTTGTCCACAGTTACGGATTCGACTTCTTCTTCTAAATCTTCAATCTGCTTTTTCTTCACAACTGGTACTTGAGGAGGTTGATCCAGAAAATGCTTCCGCTCACTTAAAAGACATAAGAGTTTGAAAAGAAGGTTATAAAGCCATAGCTAATGCAAGCAAATGGAAAATACTGACCATCAAATGACGAAACAACCATCCTTGTATAGGCTTTCTGGAAAAAATATATCAAGACTCACGTTTGTGTCATGGGCTTCCAAGGCGTAAACGTATCGTTCTCGTTCACGAACCTCTCCAGCTTCAACTGCTCCATGATCCAGTTCAGCTCCTCCATCTTCTTTCCCTCAGGTGGCAACAAGGAATAACTCTCAACGTTCAACGAAGATCCCAACCCCAAAATCTTCCTCTTCTGGACCGCCATCGTGTTGTAGCACAGATTCTTTATGTTGTCGCACACCCTGTATATAGCAGCCACATACTTCTTGATGTACTGTTCCGTGTCCTTGCACTCCACCCTGTTTTTCTCTTTGATCTCGTCGAAGTACTTTGTGTCCAGGTTGAACTCGACCAGGTCGAGTTTCTCGTTTTCTGGACCTTCCAGGTTCTGATTGAGGAGCGCTCGAAGCTTGTTCCTGATCTCGTTGTATTCCACGTAGATGGCCGCCTTTTCCTCCTGAAAGGCTTTTCTCTCGTGTTCCGTTCTTCTCATCTTGTCGACCTCCAGCCAGGTGTAGTCCCTCATTGTGGCTAGAGAAAGAGTCTCTATTTGTTTCTTCAAAAAGTGTTACGTATACCTAAAACTACTGTATTCTTCCAGGTGCCAGGGTGTCCAACGGTCTTCAAACTATCCGATAAGGATGAAAAAATGAAAGCATAAAATGAAAGAATCGTGTCAATGTGAAATGGACACCTTGTTTCACTCATCAGTCGCTGCAACGTTGATAAAACGTTAACAAACGTTGTTCGTTGTTCCTACTTGGTTTTGAATGGTTCAGCGAATGAAAATCTCTCATTTTTCTTATAACTCACGTCCTGGATCGAATCCTTTGGTTTTCCTCTGAAACAGCAAGGCGTATCTGTTGGAATTCAGCAATTTGATTAGGTCTTCTTGCATCCCGTAATCCGGTTCGTTGTTGATGAGGTTGGTACAAGCTACAATGTTGTCGTTGCCCAAACTAACGATGTACTTTCCCAAAGGATCTATGTACGCTTTTTTGACACCACCATTTCTCCTGTAAAGTTTCGGTTAAGGTTGGACGAAGGTATGCAATAGGTATAACTCTATACCTGTGGTGTGGAAGTGCATGCCCAATCACCTTTCCCATATCAGCTGTTCTGGCAATGATGAAGCCATCGTAAGACCATGTAACAGCATGATATTTGTCGATGTAGAAGCCGTTTCTGCGTACTTGATGACCGGTCTCGAAAGTATTGAGTATTCGGATCATATTGTCCTAAAATCACATATCACTTTGATTCTTCTAAAATTACGAATGGAATAAAAAATAATTTGCCTTCTCACAAACTGATATGTTGAGAAACTTCGAAATGAATTTTGTTGACCATGAAACACATTATTACATCATGATACAATAGGTACTACACCACATTATGTCAAATCTGCAGCGCCTACTTGATGTTTTGAGATGCTAAAGGTCATGGAGCAGTTGAAATCAACCTGTTAGAAGCTGGGTTCTTCAAAGAAAAATTGAGATTTGTCATCAACACAGTTGTTCACTAGGGGTATCAGTCTCTTCAGAGAGTTAATACTTTTATGCAGCCTAAAGTATATACAGGACATTGATTGTCGTACTCCCAATTGGTCATACCTTTTAAAGTGAACAATAAGCATCTCGTCGACTATAGAATGTCTGGAATCAGAAATGGTGTGGAAAAATATTGAGTATCGCTACCATACAGAACGAAGTTTGTCTAATACAGGTTCTCTTAGGTCATATATTTCTTGTATTTTTGTCGCCTTTTTTAACTTAGTTTTATCCTATTCGATTTATATATTTTATATTGTTTTAGTGAAGGTGGGAAAATTTTGGAGGGAGCTGACAATAAGATTCACTCCAGTACCAACGTAAATTCGTTTTTTTTATACTCACCCCTCTCCTAGTTTCCACCTCTTCGATATACTTCGAGTTGAAGGGCATAACATAAAACACCCTGTCCCTGTTGATCTTGGCGGTGCTCAGAATCCTCGAATACTCCTTCGTTTGGTCCGGAAAGTGGTACTCTTTAACGTTGATCTGGTGGTTGTCCATTATGCAGTACCGTATCACCTTGTTACCCTTGATGTACTCGTTAGACGTCACCGGTATGACGAACAACCTGTAGCAGTTGGTCGACGGCACCAGCATGTAATCCGCCACCTGGAGACTGGTGGAGACGGTAGCCACCACTTGGATGTGACCTCCGGGTATTCCTTCCAGGACGAAAAATTCCCCCACCGCTATGTCGGCCGCCACCATGACTCTGCCGAACTCGCTGAAATAGACACTGGATATCTGGTTGGTGGTGAGATTGAAGTGCGCCATGGTAGCGAGCTTGCTGGAGTCGTAAATGGAGAGAAGTTCCAGTATGCCGTTTATGTAGCCTATGCCGATGTAGGGGAATTCGGGATTGCCGGCTATGGTTAGGGCTGTGCCCATCAGATCGTACTTGCTCACCTGGAAAAAGATAATGTTGACTACTTGGAACATAGATACAAGGAATGGAAAATAAACATTTGTTGTTGTCCAAAGACTGGAATGAGATAGTTGAATCTGACGTCGTTGTCACGTCAATCTTGTAACTGTTAGAAGTTAATCTTATCTGAAGTCCCTTTGGCAGGTGGCCAAAAAACTACATTTTTCTCTTATTCCGCCTACTTCGGTAAAGATTAATGACTACTCACCACCTCCCCGGTAGCAATTTCGACAACACTGACCATATTACCCTGCGATAGGAGGCAGACATATTGACCGACCGGATAGACCATACAGATGTTATGGAACTCTGTCTCGTTGGCCTTGATGAACTCGTACTTCTTGTTCTCAGGGTCTATCTTAACCAGGTAAGCTCTATCTGTAAGACCCACCAGAATGTCGTTCTTGTTGGATTTTACCTTTTCCACTACTTCGGAGGGCGTTAGCGAGTTGTAGAGGCTCCAAGTGTTGGTGGTCCTCCTGTAAAACTGACGTAGAAATAGAATAATGGTGACCAAAGTTTTTCTTTGCAAATAGAACAACCGCGGAAGAAACGTTTCTTCATCGTGCTTCTCAACGTATATTCAGTAAGAAGTGAAAAACGTTATATTAACGTTGAATACGAAACTGCTTAGCAACTAGAACCAGTATGAAACTTATTGAGCCATTTCGTTCCCAGTGCATTGAATGATTCAGGGTTTGCAAGGGTTATTTTTAAATTTATATGATCGATCTTACCCGAATTTCTGTGTTAGGGCCGGTTATAACGAAATCACCCTTCCACATCGTGAAGGAGGGTAATTTACTCCCCATTTTATTGTGCGTGATGATCTTCTCTAGAATGTATTCGGAATTTATCTGGAATAAAAAAATTTTGATGATTTTTCAGTTTCTAAAATTCTCCGAGGAGATCTCTGCATCTACGGATGCATAAGACATAAAGTTTTCCGCATAACACATAATGAAAATGTTAGCAGTAACATTTACTACTTACAAAAACTGTGTTTACAGGAAAAGTAGGGTTTTGGTTCCTAAAAATTGCTAACAAACTGGAAATGGTGTCAAACGACAAAGGGCACAAATTTTTTGTCCAATGCACACTCCTCAGTAACAATTTTGCGAAAAAACCAAAAAAATTCCAATGTTTTTGGTGTCCAAAAGTTAAGCACTGGCAGAAACTTCACTTTCCAGCTTGTTAGCAAATTTTAGGACGCACTGGGCTACTCTGATACCTGGCATTATCTGTTCTGGAATTTGCCAGAAACGACAGGGGCGTATTTAGGGTCGATCGTAAAAATATGAATACACAGACGATATATATGTCGCTAGAAAGATCTCCACTTCTCAATCATCTTACAATATAGGCGGATCCATCGTTATCCAAGGCATAAAGCATTCCTTCCGGCGACCAATAGGACATCACCAATGGGGCTGGCTTCTCTTGTGGCATCTTCACTTTGTGATGGGTCATTATGCATTTTTTACCGCACATTAGAATATCCCAAATGTGCAGCTTAGCCGTCTTCAATCCAAGCTGGGAAATCCTCACAGGATTGACGGTATTGCATCTGAAAGTAGGTTTGGTAAACAATATCGAGATAAGATCCTCACCACATATCATTATAACTTGTTAGAGTCTGAAAAAGTAGACAAAACGTAGCTAAGGAAGTTTTTTTTTCTCCAAACAAAAATTCTACAACATATATAAAAAGATTTCAAGAGAGTTTGGCCTACTGAGAAGAGAGTATTCGAAATGTAGATGAAAGTTCACATTTCAACGACGTGGTCATGTCATATCTTCAGAAAACCGAAAGTGTCAAATCTCACAGCTATTTAATGGGATTCACTAGAGCTGTTTCTTTCAATTTGGTGTTGCAATAATTCTTACCTTATAATTTGTTTTTGTCGGTGGATGTGGCTTCGACTGCTCCCCAATTTTTCACCTCTTCTCCAATTCCATACCGTCAAATTGAAATAAGGCAAACTACCTAAAGAAACCAGCACTGAACATTCCGAAAATGCCATTGCAATGTAACCTTCCTTCGAACCCCCTGAGTAGAATGAGATATAAAGGGTGAGTAAAAAGTAACGCACTAAAAATGCTCGTACAGTTCCATTTTTATTTCAGTAAATAAATATCTGTATAAATAAACAAAAAAGTCTATGCATGTAAGCATAAAAATAAACATCTCTTGGTTTTTACCTACCTTCTAAAATCGATATAATCTCAAATTTTGGGTAACTCATCACGAAAATGCTTGGATTTCCACAGTTCTCGGCGAAACAAAAGAAATTCAAACTTCTATGTCCTGCGTAGTAACGTATGCCATCGCCACACATTGCGTTATTTGCTTTATAGAAGGAGTGCTCCTTTGTTACCATATTTATGAAATACAAATGGCAGCCAGCACCATAAAAGATAACTTCCTTGCCGATGAATTGCATAGTTGAGAGTCTTCCTATCATACACCATCTTGAAAAGTTTATATTGAAGAAAAAAATCAATTCAAACTTAGGTGATATAATAGCGTAAAATTAATAGAAAAGTATGTAGTACCCATTCTGGGACAGATATTGAATGATATGGAAATCACAACACCATGAAGCATAGGCAATTTTCCGACCAAAATAGTCAGAAAATTGTTTGAAAATTAAGGAAGGTTATTATTTTGCCTTCAAATGCCTCTATAACTTTCGAATTTTTAGCAAAAATGGTTTCAAACATTGAACTCATTGATGATGTTTTCACGGTCAAATGGAATTGCTGAAGTCAGAGCCTGCTCAAACAGATATAGAGACGACTGTGGCTTTATATAGCTTTACAATATAAAAAAGAAGAAATATAGGGAAATATTCTTCTTTAAGGTTGCAAATAAGCCTGTTAAGTGTTAAAATCCATCTGATGGTTTCGGAGTCATAGGCATATCAATATCAAGGATATGAATAGAGAATATAGATCGAACGCAATGGAAACTTAGTAACGAAAATTGTAAATTACCGTAGTACTACTTGTGCAAAATTCAGTACCAATAGAAAATATTAAATAATCTATATCTCTGGAACTATTTGACAAATGCCGCTCAAATTTTGCAGGAATCTTTATAACTTCATTCACATTCCAAGCATTGAACTAGAATACTTACTCTGTTGGATTTGAACTTCCGTCCTCCATTCTTCACTGTTAACTATTTGTACAAACAAACGTCAAGTCTGTCACAAACGATGCCAAGTGTTGCTATGTCGACCAAACTTGAAATTGATCAAATAAGCAGTAAGGGCTAAATTTTCAGCAACCATTCTTAAGAATGAAAAGAGGAAGAAACTGCCAGTTTGTTAGCTGGTTATTTTGATATGTTGAAGAAATGCTTTCATCTTGTATTCTTGTGAACGTATATTTATATACCAACAAATTTTTTCTTAACTAATAAAGTAATATTGAATTTCCATCCAAATATCTTATCCCATCTTTGTATACACTGCTACTTATATAATTCCGAAGGCATGTGTATGAGAAGACTTATTTGCTTGCCAGAAAATTCGAAGCAACCTTTATTGTTGTACTATTTATTACTGTAAAATGAAAATTAAAACACAAAAATCTGTGTATCTCACGAACTATTCTCCAGATGACTCAAAATTTGAAAATATTGTTGGAAAAATAATTGAAGCCAATCAGCAGTGGGTAAGTTCAGTACCTGGATGGTACTGAACTGCTGAAAAGCTTCTTACTCTTCGTCAAAGCGCTTTTCTCAACGAAGACACTTCAACTTTTTCATTCATTCGATTGAGTTTTATCAAATCAAATTCTATTGAAATTACCATCAAACGCATTAGGACGTGCATTTCAAATGAAGAAGTCAACATTATCTAACTGAACATTCGTGTCATGTCCTACATATCTCAGATTCATGCAAGAAATTGAAGGGGAAAACTGATATCGATTTCGGATAAATGGAAAATTAGAATCCCCCTAGGGAATTGGGATTGTTTGAATGATTTGTTAACCAAATTGAACATCAAAGTGATAAGGTCTATTAATATAAAAGAAGTAAGAAAATGGGAAAGCATAGACAAAGTAAAATATTCCTGGTAAAAGCAACTATTATGAAGTGGTGTGTTGTGTTTTGTATAGCTGCGAGCTTCAGTGGTGAGTATAATATTTCCTTTTATGAATTATAAAACTGGAGTTACTCCTTTTTGGTATCGTAAACCGGGTTGAGATTGATTAATTGGAACTTAATTCTTGTCATAATTCGAACAGTTTTCGATCATCTTAATCGGCTCAACATTTGCGGCCATCTTTAAAAATCAGAATTCAAAGAAAAATATTGCTTGCTCACACGTAAAGTGGAGTCGATCTTATTTGCCACATGCGAAACATTATATATTTTGGGAATCCATTCTGATTTTGCAGATTCATTTAGTTTTCTAACGTTCTTTGATCATATTTTTAGGAGGGTTCTGTGCAGATAGAGTCGTAGGAGGTTCAGATGCTGCTGATGGTGCATATCCTTATCAAGTTGCTTTAGAGATAAGAAACTCACTTTTCTGCGGAGGTTCAATCATAGACAACTCATGGATACTGACAGCAGCCCACTGCCTAGACAGGTACTACCATTGATTATTATATTTCGAACAAAAATAATTGTATTTAATGGGAAAATACTTGAACTGTAAAGTAAAGTTAAAAAAAAGTATATTCTTCAATTGATGATACATATATGAAATAAAATGAAAACGCCCATAATGGAGAAACTAAAAGCCAATAAATTTATTTACAGACTAACGCCAGAAAAAGTCAAAGTAGTTGCTGGAACATCAATTTTGAAAAATGGCACGGGACAAGAATTCGAAGTAGAAAGTTTGAAGATTCACGAAAACTACAACTCGAAAAACGTCACTAACGATATTGGATTAATAAAACTGAAGAAATCCATCGAATTCAATGATAAAATGAAGAGTATTCCATTGGCGGACAAGGAAACAAGAGGTGGAAGAAGATTAACTCTAACTGGATGGGGTAAAACTAGGGTAAGTATAATTTAAAAGCGAAAAGATAAATTTTTTCACCCTTTTTTAATCCTTAACAATAATTCAGTTCAGAGAAAAAGCTATACAATAACTAATCAATAGCATTTTTCAAAAACCCACAGTATCCTGGTGAAACAACAACTAAACTTCAGAAGATAGAGCTACTGTCAGTAAACGATTCTGATTGCGCTACAATTTACTCTGGCAGAGTAGATAAAAGAAACCTCTGCACGTTAGGTATACCTGGAAGAGGAGCCTGTCAGGTATAGTTATTACTTGGGAGTATTGTAATAATACCTACTACTTAACCTGTATTCAAGGGGGATTCCGGTGGTCCATTGGTTCTAGATGGCAAACAAGTTGGAGTGGTATCTTGGGGTATAGCATGTGCCAGAGGAATGCCTGATGTATTTACTGATGTCTACAGTTTCAAAGATTGGATTGAACAGAACATAAAGTCTGAAGTCTAAAATTTATGAGAAGTTTAACTTCAATATTTTATTTATTCACAAAATTTTAGCACACATATTTTTTGTCCAAAGAGAAACAAATAAGATAAAATAAGTACATCAAAAGTCCGATAATGACTCTAGAATGCATACATATCACATATAAATTATACCTAATGATAATGTAACATAAATCTTATACGTATATAAAACTGCCACTAATTCCACTAATTCTTTTATTTTTTCGTCGTGTTCCCCTTCGCAAATTATTCTTGATTTTCTCTGATCTTCGATGACTGTCAGAAAAGAAATTATTTCTGAAAAACCTCAGAATTCCTACTTTTTTTTAAAGTATTTTTCAGGCATGTCTGAGTCGTTTTTCGTGATTCAGTTGTCTGCAACTGACCGAACGGCGTGGATAGCTTTTCAAATCCCGAAACGTTTTGCCTTTTAGGACCTGGGGCGTCAGTGCCGCACTCATATTTTTCAATCTTCTATTAACTTTATTCTTTAAGTTTATTAAATATCATTGTTTTAGTACCTACATGACATTATTTTTTTAATATATTAAACTAGTAAGCCCCTATAGATCTAGCTTTATTAGTAAATCTAACTTCGGACTGATACGCCTCGGCCGAGGCTCTGGCCTACGGCCCTCGCTGTTCGCCTCGGATGTGGCTCGGGCTTTCGGCACTTGCAGTTCACCTCGAACGTGGCTCGGGCCTCGTGCACTCATATCTTTCAATCAATGATCTTATTCTCATGACAACAGTTTTTCTGTACTTGCATCTTTCAAGTGACAGTTTATTTTTTCTGATATGATCTGATCTTTCTAATACATTTTTTTTTGCTTACAATCATCACTCTTTGTTTTTCACGTTCTACAAGTAAGTCTACAAGTTAAGGGTTACTTTTTCTGAAATTTCTATGGTCGTACAAAGAGTGTATTTTTTTTCGTAAATGTGTCCAATAATGCGAACACTGCTGAGGTTGCCCGAAAGTATAACGGAAGAAGTAGGTTAGGTAAGGCAGAAGGAGTAGGTTGAAATAATGAACGATAATTTAAAATGAACAAATATATTTGATAAAGATTTAGTTAACACAGGATAAATACAATACTATGTATGAAAGCATGATACATCATACCATATAAAAATTATATTTCTTATATTTTACTTCAAGCAGCAACTACAACTTTACTTTGTTGTACCTTCTGAGTCATATTGATCTTATCTCCCAAACTGAGAGCCATTCCCTGGAAATAAATTGAATATAATTCTCTTGTTATGTGTGGAAAAGATTGATTATTGATATAAACACTATGAAGCTGTGCAAAAATTGCTGTGAAATAAATGCTTATTCCATGAAAAGTCGATGTTTAGCTAAAAGAAATGGAAATATATCATGACAATGATGACAAATATCTTACCTGGCTTTTTGCTCTAATACGAATATGTCCTGTCACTGGAGCATCTGGTTTGTTGAATGGCTTCTCTATGCTCAGATTGGCTAAAGCATCTTCTCCAAATATAGACTTCGCATACATATTGGCTGCCATGAATCCACACTGTCCAGAAAGAGCTTTTTCCGGTGTGAGACATTTCATATTCGTACTTTTCACTAGATGTTTCAGGTATTCCGCAAGATCTGTGAGTGTAGTATTCACAGAGACCTATATTAAAAACAACATTGATTAATAGTCATGCAAGGTTTAAAATGGGTACAATAAAACATTAGTCAAAAACGAAATAATGCTTTTCTAACCTTATTCTCCCACTCAAATTCAGCCCACATCTGTCTGAATTCAGTATCGCTGCAAGTAGCTGGAATGATATAATCCATAATATCAATATGAATGTCATTCAGAACGACAACGTTTCTATCCGAAGCGGCGCCAGTTATGTCGTAAACAATATTCCCAAATATGATACCATTCTCTGTGGATGCAACTTTAACATTGGCTTTGATGTTGCAGAAATCTCTAGGTGCCAATACCACAGGCTGTGGTTTTTCGACCAGCTTCAAATCACCCAAAGTTGCCAGTTCCAATGTGCAATTCTGGAGTGTATCGTTGGTTTGGTTCACAATCAAAACATCGAGGACAATGTCATATTGGTTGACATGGACATAGGCCTCTGCGTAAACTGGATCAGAGAAACCTGTCAATTGGGTTACTTTATTGAGCTTGTTAACTGCCGATGCTCCGTCTGATCCTCCAATCTAGATACAAGTTATAAATGTAAACATCAGTCATTTTTTTCTGAGACAAGTAAAAAACTTTGGAGACAGTAATCAATTTTATATGTGTACTTTAAAAAATTACGAACAAAATCGATTACCGTCTCTGAAGAGCAGTTCTACCAAATAAAAATAAATGAGAACACTCACTCTTCCACCAGCCAAGGCTTGAGATAAAGAAGTTTCAAACATATTCTCCCCAAGCTCATTTGATTTATCTGTTTGAAGTTGCATAAAGTTGATTGCATCATCCGCTTGAATAATTTTACCGAGTTTCTCCTTTGCTTTTTGATTAGAAGCTTCTTCTTTTTCTTTTGCCAAGAGCATCTCGTTCAAGGACAATCGACACAATTCAGAGAAAATGTGCAAGATAGACGGAGAACGATCGGAAAGAGCTCTGAGGCAAAATAGTATATGGTCTCTGTCATCATTTGTGATGGCTTTAGCTGGCAATCCTGAAAACAGTTATCAAAAATACTGAGAATTCAAATATCCAACCGAATAAATTAGTTCAATCCGATCAAGTAAGAAGAAACGCGGTTTCTGTAAGGTCTCGGACCAGCGGCACTCGCGGTTCTTGTAGATCTCAGGACAGAGGCCCTGGCGGTTTTGAAGGTCTCGGGCCAGTGGCCCTCGCGGTTTCTGCAGATCTCGGGCCAACGGCCCTCGCTGTTTCTGTAGATGTCTGGCCGACGGCCCTCACGGTTTCTGTAGATGTTGGGATTGCGGCCCTCGCGGTTTTTGTAGATCCCTGATCAGCGGCACTCGCGGTTCCTGTAGATCTCGGACCAACGGCCCTCGCGGTTCTTGTAGATCTCGGGACAGCGGCCCTCGCTGTTTCTGTAGATGTCGGGCCGACGGCCCTCACGGTTTCTGTAGATGTCGGGATGGCGGCCCTCGCGGTTTTTGTAGATCCCGGAGCAACGGCCCTCGCGGTTTTTGTAGATCTCGGGACAGCGCCCCTCGCGGTTTTGAAGGTATCGGGCCAGTGGCCCTCGCGGTTTTGAAGGTCGCGGACCTGTGGCCGTCGCGGTTCCTGTAGATCTCGGGCCAACGGCCCTCGCGGTTTCTGTAGATCTCGGGACAGCGGCCCTCGCGGTTTTGAAGGTCGCGGGCCGTCGCGATTCCAGTAGATCTCGGGCCAACGGCCCTCGCGGTTTCTGTAAATGTCGGGCCGACGGCCCTCGCGGTTTCTGTAGATGTCGGGATGGCGACCCTCGCGGTTTTTGTAGATCTCGGGATAGCGGCCCTAGCTCGTCGGCAACTGACCTGCATAATTACTGCGAGTTAATGAAAAGTTCCTTACCTGATTTACCAAGATGAATAATGCCGGCCATGCACAGCATTGCTTCTGCATCAAAACGGTTTTTCTGTTTAAGGCTGACATTAGTCAATTCGCTGTATCTCAATGCCAATTTTGTTACGGTAGAGGCCACAGATGCTCCAATGAAAAAGTCGCCGTCCATAAGATACTGTCTTAAGGGTGGCCGTTTTTCCTTTTTGGGTTTTCTAGAAGAATATTGGCGGTACATTTTTGAAATATTGAGCGCAGTCTCACAAGCTAATGTTAACTCACTGTGAAGTACTGAAGATAGACTGAGTAGCATAAGTTCCGTCAGATGTAACCAAAGTGGTTTGCTGCGTTTGCTGGACACTATTATTCGATTGAGTTTCTTCCTCACCAGATACCAATTTCTGCTCAAGATCTACAAGTGCCCCTTCCCCCAAATTAGTTATGATTTGTTTCATTACAACTTCAATATCCGCAGAAGTTGCAGCATACTCGCCGAGAATCCAGAGAGCGGCGCGATGAACTTTAACGCTCTTTATATCGCTGAACGTTTCTAATAATTTCTGCAAAAAAATTTCATGACACAGAGTAAAAAAATTTTTTAGTCAGTACAAACTTCGATGATTAGAGGTTGTAGATTTCCAAACTTCTGAATCACTTCTCTGATGAAGATCATCACATCTGTAGCAGCTAATTCATTTGTATCAGATAGGAATTCTACCAAAACGGGGACAACAGAAACTGCTACATCGGGGAACTTGATGCAACACTGATGTAGAGTACGAACTAGCAACTGTCTGTACTTTCCTGTATCTTCATGCTCTACATCATGTGTTTTGGATACTTCTTTCTTCAGCACCAAAACCATTTCTTCAATATTTCTAGAGGAAACTAAGTCCATTGCTAGAGCTAGGGTTTTCTTTCGGACCTAAAGGGAATAAAAATTGATACCATCTGTGAAATTTACATAAAGAATATGAATAACATTCTAATCAGAGTTATTCTTTCTTTGAATAATGATATATGCCATTGGTGATCTTTCTGTATAGAAATTGTTTTGTTACAATTTCAAAGGGATTAGGCAACTCGTGAAAAAAATGACTGCATATTATGTATTGATGTTTCAAGGTTATCTGTCAAAAATAAAAGTCACTTGTCATTTCAAATAGTGTTCCACATAGGTTAGGTTAGGTCAGATCAATATACAATTATTCATAGTGAATAATGTGTAGAAATAGTGCTCATGACACATTTTTCAGCATATATGAAGACAAAATCTGTTTATATCTTTATTTAAAATGGCCATCCAATGAATTAACTACTGACCTCAAGGTCTGGACTAGCTAGAACCCTCAATATATCCATGACCGAATCTTGAAGAACCTTTTCGTGAGTTGGATGTTCCTTAAGAGCAATCAGCCTATCTAACACAATCAGTTTAACATTGTTATCGCTCTCTTTGATTATGAGTTCAATGTAGCAGCTAGCCGCTGCTTTGATTGCTGTGGGAGCTGTAGAAAGTGTGACAAGGGTTCCTGTTAAAAAAATTACTAGTAGTTCAAATAAACAATGGGTTTCTTATTGTATACCTGCGGCTTCATATCTTACGGCAGGACTGCTGGAGTTTAACAAGTTGTAAATACACCTGATAAATCTGGACCTCTCAGAAGGATTATTATGACAGACTTTGTAAATCAATTCAACAATGACTAATTGTAAGATATCTCCAAATGAAGTTACTTGATCTAAGCATGATGCCAAATAAGAGAGCGCCCTCTCTTGATCTGCATGGAGAAGCATCAAAAATGCATTTCTCTTACATGACATATCTTGTTCACCATCCAAATAATTCGATATGAGTTCTGGAGCATCTGGGATCAATGCTTCAAAATTTCGATATATGGTGAAAATAGCCAAAACTGCATTCCTTCGTACATATGAATGTCTATGTTCTAGACAGGACCTTATAGATGGCATCAGTGGTTCTAGAAGTTCTGGCTCTTTCAGTTTACATAAAAACCGTAAGGTTGAACCACGTAAGAACTCGTTAGGATGTTGAAGATCTTTTCTGTATAGAATATGAAGATTGGTATATTCAAACATTCACTTTTCAGTTTTTGTATGACTTACCGATAAGCATCACAAACAAGTATCATTTCCTGTAGTAGTTTGCCATCGGGTGTAGTTTTAGGAACGATTTCCCAAAAAATCAAAAGTAACTTCTTAGCCGTATGATCTTGCAGAGGGAGAACATACCGAATAATAATCATTAACAAACCTGGAGGTAAACGTTCTCCAGCAAGGATCATATGAATCGTTTTTTTCAGGGCTTCAATTTTCACTTTTATATCTCCCTTTTCTGAAATAATACCAGAAATTAGTAAGCTCACTTCATAAGATAATTGGAGATTAATAGTACCCAGGTCTTGTTTCAGCTGTAATTCACTGTAAGGCTCCGAATCTATGGGAACGTTTATGAGAGTATAACAAGGTTGCTCTACAGCAGCCATTCTGTATGTTTTTGAAGATATTCGGCTGAAAAATAACAAAGGTTGCTTAGATGCGGTGCTCAAAGATTTTCATTCATTCATCATCATTAAATGCAAGCGGTAAGCATAGGATTTTAAGAACAATACCTTCAATGGAAGAGTATTTAATTTTTTTATAGTTTAGGCTTTCAATCAACTCCAAAATACGTGTCACTTAACGTCAGATCCTAACCTCATTCATTAGTTTGAATGAAATGTCAAACAGAAGGGCAGAAAGGCCTACTAGATTCTAGCCTACTTCTATAGACAACTCTGCCTACTACTAGTCTTGGTCAAAAAAATGGTCCTTTTGTCTCTTTTAGTTAGTAGCAGAGTAGCAGTCTCTGTTAGTAGTTAGCAGAGACAAAATCTGTCTCTGTCTCTGTAGTTAGTATTGTTCGAGCCTATTCAATTGGTGTTAGATTATGGCGATGCGAATGATCTCAATAATCATGATAATGATCATTCAAATTAAGTTGATACTTTGCTTTTTGCTTTGAAGATTCTTCAACGTTCTTAATTTTTGAAATATTCCATACATTTTACGGACTGAAATAATCATAAGTGAAACTTGAATGAAAAATTTGAAAATTGATTACTTATCCGTCTGTTCCGATATTCCTGAACAGTACTGTCAGTAATTCAGAGACGATTCCTATTGGCCCAGTCGTTCGAGTTCTATTGTTATTCGATTGCTGGCCAGTAAAACCAGCAATATCGGAACAGGCCCTATATCTTTTTGTTTTGTACGTTTTTTGTTAATATTTCTTGTATTAATGAAAACTATTTTATTACCTTGATAAATTTGATTATTTTTATTCCTATGTGTTTTACTTTAAACAAATAAAAAAATATCCAACTTAAGTGTTGTAGATGCTGTTTATATTTCACGTTGAAACCATTATTAGTAAGCCCATAGCTTTAAGTAGATTCACCTTTTGGGGCTGATTTTCCTTGTACGTGGCTCGGGCCTTCGGCCCTCGCGTTTCACCTTATTATTCCAATGCCGGAGTCACCTTCCACAGTCCCGTACTTGTAAATTTAATAAAATTTTGTCGAAATTCTAGGGCTTCTTTTTATGAGTGGACTTGTCACTACCCGTACTCGTCGTCTATCAGTTAAGAGATCTTATATGGACTAATCAGTAGAGATAGAGTATACGTATCCCCATATTCCTCATTTACCTCTCCAGTGTTCCAGCTCCTTGCTCACTCTAGTCTTTGACGTTTATCTTCGCCAGTGAGTGGAACAATTCTTAACTGGTTAATCACCTGAAACTTGACTTGACTGCATGGAGACGTCCTCTGATACTGCTCAGGCACCACTAGTAGTACCTCGAAGAGTTTAATTTGGCATTCATCAAGTCTTCTACGGCCTTCTATTGGCTTTGAGACACGTGGTCTACAGTTTCTGGTTCTTTGACGAACAGTTCCAGTGGCATTATCGTGAGAGTAAACGAGATAGCACACTTTGAATGAAATTGCGTTGCTTTAGACCAGCCTGAAGCATACCAAGGGCTTTGTTAGCATCGTCATTATTGGATAAAACTTGTCTTGGTATAATGAAGATTCTATTTTTAATTGGTGGAACCGTCGGATCTTATTGAAAACGAAATACATGAAGAGAAAATACCTGAGATGTGCATTTCGAACATACACGGAAAATAAACGATTAAACTTGCATAAAAGCTGCTCTGTGATGAAAAACAGCCGTTTCTAAAATCATTATAAGTTTCTGGTAATTGAATAAAAATATTAAAATGTTCGGAAAAAACTATATCCTTTGAAGTATATTGATGAACATTAAAAAAAAAATATCTCGCTATAGGGAAACCATGTTTCAATGAATCTTCGGGTCTGACACCCTTGAAACACCCCCAATATTTCTCCAGTAGTAATTCTACGAAGGTGGAACGTAAACACAGCAGAAAACCAAACAAGATCTGATACCGACCCCAGCATCCAGCGCCACCCAGGATCGAAAGCGGACACCCTCCAAACCTGCCTCATCCCGGCTGGCTGCGAGATTTACGATCGTCTCCTGTCTCTCCTCTCCAGTACTCCCATGGCCTGCTTCGATTCCGGGACTAACGCGGCACACTCGATTCTGTGCAAGATCGCTACGTTGTCTTGAAACACAGGCTGAAACATGAACTGGGCCGGTTGAGTGATGTTGAAGAGTCGTTGAGAGTTTTTTTAGCATCCTATTGCTTCTTCACCGAGGCTTGTCGGAGTAATGGCTGGTTCTCGAAAGAATATGGTAATTTTTGGGTTTTTCTTTCGGAAAGTATATTAATGAGAGAATCAATTTTGAAATTCTTCTGATGTCACTATAGTATTATTTCAAAAGTAGAACTCCAGGACTAAACAATGCTACAATTATTTTGTCTGAATAGTCATTTATTTTTACTCTTTATCATAATGATGATTCATTATGCTTATAAGCTCAGGATTATTAACAAGAAGTAGAGAAAAAAAGTAATATTTCATCTTATTTCAGCATTTATTCTTTTATTGTATTTACGAATTATTAACCAGTTGAATCCGGAAAATTTAATTACAATTTCTTAGTCTTATAGGTAATAAGGTAATTTAAACCGTTTTATAATCAGATTAATTTTTATGTCGAGGGATGACCCATATAACTGTAGTGTAGCAACCCTTTCAAAAAACTCAAAAGGCAAGGGAAGTTAGGTGGCCCATTATATTGAGAGAACTTAATATATTTCTGTTTGAGAATCTTGGAATATATTTTGCGTTGGTGTCAGCTTGAGATATTTTTTGAATTGGTAGATTATAATCATTATTATTATTACCACATGCGTATAACGTTTTTTCGCATGACTATATTATTATTGGAGAATGAGTGACTGAACACACTCTGAATATTATCTGAGGGATACCCAATATTCAATTCGAAAAAAAAAATTAAATACCCAACCAACCTAACTAAGAATGAAAGTAGTACTGACCTTTTTCTTCATTTACTTTCATTTCATTTCTTTATAGCTTTGCGATTTTTATCAGTTCAATATTTTGATTAATATGTTTTGATTGTATTCTCATTATTATTGTTGAAATTTATTGATTAACATATGGCCACAATAATTGCCCTTTATTTTCATTAAATTTTAGTCGAACTCCAAAAACATGATTTCAATATTGAAAAAACAGCTGCCACCGCATACAGTTTTTTTTTTTGTTGCAATCCCAACGATGCAACTCATAGTTGCGTCTACTGGCTTGACTGCCTCATCGTTGCGATCTCGACTAGTACTACTATAGTAGGCCTATGTAAAGTCACACTTGGTGCTTCTCGTTACATCGACAATGTTCAATGCTTAGCATAAGTTTTAAGCTGAATACCTTTTCGAAAACTCAATTACGAATTGTTTCTCGTTAGTAACGTTTACAAAATTTAGAATTTAGGTATTGTTCGTTCAAATTGTGAACGTAACGTTTCAAATTGATAGATATAATTATTTATCTCCGTTCTTGTGCATTTGTAGTCCTAACAATCCAATTAAGGATGATTATGCTTGATGAGAATTGTTATTCTCACGCAGTTTCCACAAGATCGAGCAATTCCACAAATTCCACTCACTCCAACCCAATCCAGTTCGCAAATCAGGTCAATTCTCTGCACAATTTGCCTGCGTTCACTCAATTTGACCAACCAGCATAGATGGGGGTACGTGCACCCCCCCACTAATCTGATTTGGGGGACAGGAGGTTATACCATCAAAAAAAGAATATAAAATGTTCTATCGACATACTATGTCGAAAAAATGAATAGTATATCCTTAATTCTTTGATGAAATTGCTTTGATCTTTTTAATTCTTCTTTTCTTTTTCTGTTTTTTCTTCTGTTTTTTTTTCTTGAATAGGTATTGATTTTTTTTCATTATTTTACATTAATTGTAATTCGATAGTTTCGAAAACCCAAATCTCCCCAGCTTTTAGAGCCGTCAGTTTTCTCAGTTCTCAATATCTTATAAAAAATAGCCTTTGAGAATTTCCTCTTAAATAAAAATCAATAACAATCAAATGTTTCAGTAAAATTGGTCTAAGTGTGGATGTAACGAGTATGGAGGGTTTCCCTCAAATATTTACAAACATTCCTTAGACTGACTATGAAAAGTTGTTGAAAAAAACACGGAAACTGCCTCTAATGTACTCTGTCATTACATCGCCTGAAATTGAAAAATATGAGGGATGCTCCGTCTGCCACATTTATGTGATATTTTCCTTTCCGCCGGGTTTTCCCCATTGAATCATTTTTGACTGTTGCCACAGCTGGATATATTTCAAGCCTGGTGCGAAATGAAAAGGTCGTTAAACTGTCACATAAAGTTTGATTAATTCCTATTGGTTCAGGACGTTGTGAAAATTCTGAGCGAACGTTGAAAATACAATAACTTATACTGACGTTTATGCAGTTTGTTTTCGCCACACAAAACTGGACAGATTTTTTAGCTATGTTTTTTGTAAATATTATATTTTTGGCGGGTGGCAATAGCTCATCGTGAAACCAGATGGAAAAGTCAGGAATTTTTACTGGAGCTAAAAAAAAATCAACAAGCAATAAAATAATTATAGGTATACGGCGACAGAAACATAATTAACAATGAAATCCATGGATTTCCTCTTCTTTGAAATATCAGTGCCTTCATTTTGACATACAGAGTTAGTAAGTAGAAAGTAACGCACAAGATTTTCATGTCTTCGGTATTTACAGGTCAATTTTCTTATCTAAATTACGCAACTTTAATGTTTAATTGAGGATTTTGTCATGCGCACTAAACGGGGGTGGAGGATAGGTATTTGAGTTTATTAAATATCAAATAGCAACCCTAACTTTTTGGGCCAGAAAGAGCTACACCTTCTTTTGCTGAAGGTTTCGTATTATAGGGATGAAACGGTTAAACTTATGCACCTCTCGAAATAACCTTGGATTTTCATCTGACCAATACCGACAGTTATGCCAGTTCACAATGCCGTTAAGGTATGGCTGCCATACGTCCCGGTACACCGGGACATGTCCCGGTTTGAGGCAGTGAGTCCCCGTGTCCCGGTTAGTTGTTCGGTTGTCCCGGTCATTAATTTGGTCGTTATCGTGATTGATATTTCCTTACATATATGTTAGTTAAGAGGTAAGCACGTAATCAACCGACGCCTTCCTGGCCTGGCAGTCCAACGAAGGAGGGTCTACGCTACGTCTACACACTACGCAATCGCACAACAATGGCATGTCGCCCACACTCCACTTACGGCGTCAGCGCGGCAGATAATCAGTACAGTACATATTCACCATTCGGTCGACAACGTACAGCGCTGCCCAGTTTCACGTAGGATTTGTAATAATCGTAATAGTCAATAATAAAAGAATGATCACGCCTAAACAGGGAGGCAATGAATACAATAATAAGGATAAATTCAGATGCATACCACCCGCCGATATGAATATCAACAAGTGTTAGGATCTGAATTGAACTAGCCAATTTGCCATCGTCAAGGCCCCAAATGTAGTACGCTCCATCGAAAAAAAGCAGATGCTGACCATGGTTTCGGTCTCATTTGACCTCATCAGAGCAACACAGCATTTTTCTACGATGTACCCAGTAGCACTTGCCAATATTGAATAAAGTTCCATCAATTCCAAACGTTCTCCATCGTAGAAAAATGCTGTGTTGCTCTGATGAGGTCAAATGAGACCGAAACCATGGTCAGCATCTGCTTTTCTTCGATGGAGCGTACTCCATTTGAAACCTTGACGATGGCACATTGGCTAGTTTAATTCAGATCGTAACAGCCAAATACACTGAGGAGTGGTCATT
Source organism: Coccinella septempunctata (assembly GCF_907165205.1). NCBI lineage: Eukaryota > Metazoa > Arthropoda > Insecta > Coleoptera > Coccinellidae > Coccinella > Coccinella septempunctata. The sequence continues at coordinate 25,603,131 of NC_058196.1, forward strand.
TAAAAAAAGGAAGAAATGACCAAGAAGCTTTGTGTTAAATTTTTGGACTTTATATATCCGTAAGCCATGGCGGTAAATCGAGTGTAAATCATATTCAAAGCAAAAATCACAACTCCAGATTGTCAGTTGAATCAACGTCGAAAGATATATTGTCTTTTATGATCAAACAAAATTCGACAGAAGATACTCTGAGATGCGCTGCTGAACTTACCACTGCTTATAAAGTTGTGAAGCACCACCAATCGTTTAGTTCGTTAGATTGTTCGACAAAACTGAATGCTATCATGTATCCGGATTCGAGCATCGCAGTGAAACAATCAACTGTCAGAACCAAGGGTACGGCAATAGTTAAAAATATTTTAGCTCCACACTCCATTGGGCAAATCAAAACAGAAATGGAAAATATTTCAGTTCCGCCGATATGATGTCCATTGATGTGGAGTCTTTTGTTCTCAAAATTTTCAAATATTTTTCGATATTTACTGTAAGGATAGAACGACTGAAGAGTTTTTGTTAGTTTGTTGAAATAACTTATAGTTATATACTCTCTCATTCTAGAAGTCGATGGCTTTCACTACTTCCTGCTGTGGAACGATTGCTAAAGCTATGGGTTCCATTGAGAGAGTTTTTCCTAGATGATCAATAATACGGTCCATAATAAACAAATGATAAATTAATGACATGACAAGACATTAATGACATGTAGACAAACAAGACATCAAACATAAAAATAATAATAATAAAAAAATCATAAACCTATCAGATGAGTTTATAATGTTCAGGATTTCAAACTTTCTTTTGTCTTTGTCCCGGTCGATATTCCGACATTTATGGCAGCCCTACGTTAAGGTAAAATGAACACTCGTCTGAAAAACACTGTCATTTCACTGCGACCACTCCACAGAACTGGAGTCGGCGACCGGGAACATCCTCATTCAGTTACTCAACCAATTATATCTTAAAAGGATGGAATTTATGTTGTAAGGATTCTCATGACTGTTGTGCTTGAAACACCTGATACATCGAACAATTTCCTAGTACTTCAGGTCGTATCCTTTACTACATGACCTAAGACAGCCACGTCCCTCGCTTCGTCTCTTTCATGCGTCCGTTAAATAAAGCCGCAGAGTCGTTATTTCTGAAAAATAATTTTATTATTTTCACTCAAACCCCCTTCTATTCGTTACTCTTCAATTATTCAAACAATGAAAACGTTCAGCACTTTATATCCCGAGAAAACGATCCGTCCAACTACTTTCTGCCCGTTTCTCTATTATCTCCTCTTCTTTTAATTATAACCCTCGAAAGTTGAGTGTTTTGAAGCTCGTTGCGAGTCTCAATTAGTATACCCAGTGCTCTCGTCTTGATGTATTCAACCAGCTCTTTTTTCAGGCGGTAACTGAAAGGTGATGCAAGTTACGGACAAAGCCGTTTCGACGGATGACGATCTCAAGCAGGGGGTGGTGGAGGAGGCGGGGGCGTCTCAACCACCACCACGCTTCGACGTCACAAAGTTGGAAGCGGTTCTGGCTACGCTCCTCGAGAACAAGGTGGAAGCTATTAAGCAGGTCAGTGTTTCTTCTGTTTAGTCTGATGAATGTTGATATGTCTACATACAGGGTGTTTTTAAAGGTGAGGCTTTTTTTTGACAGAAGGTAGAATTCATCAAAATAAGTCGTCTATATAAAATATCCAAGATGGCTGAGATACAAGCCCTAGAAGTTCGACGAAATTTCATTGATTTTCAAGTACGGGACTGTGGAAGGTGACTCCGGCATCGCAAAAACGAAACAAAACATAAATATATGGCTGGACAATGAATGGTTCAGTATCAAGTTCATCGGATTAGATGCATCAGGTCACTTTGGGAGAATCATAATTGTTGTATCGTTCAATTTAGGGTGAAAACAATGTAGAAAATTGAGGTAGTTTCTTGAAAGTGCTTATATTAGTTATGTATGTTGCAAGAGTGCTGATATATTTCCCCATTTCATCCCATTTTTACGACGATTATTGGAATGTTCGAACAAGAAGATTGTGATGCCCATTGTGAAAAAATTCGTGAATTATTCAGACGAATTTTATTGGTGAGATTTTGAAGTATTATTCTATTTTCGACACTTTTGTGTCCTAAGTCTCTTCTATCAGTTGGTATCGAAATGAGCCATTTCATAAAATCGTGTAAGTTACTAAAAAATAATGAGAGCAATTCGGCAATCCTAAGTTTCCAGTTTCATTACCAAGCAAATATCGAACGAGCCAATATCCTGAACGAAACCACATGGTCTATTCAGGAGATAGGTTTTTCCCACTGCTTTGCGATAAATCAGCTAACAAACGGTCTAGGGTCGTATTAGGATCTATTTCAGTAATCATTTTCAATTTTTTTTTCAATTTTGTCATTTTGGAAGTTTTGTATAGGCGATTTTTGGTAAAATGCTTCATTTTGACCTGTTCTACCCTTTGAATATAAATACATACACGGAATGGACATTGATGTGCTATGAGTATGAATGTATTTATTGTTATGGTACAAACATTCGATGCTTCTCTGTCTAGCTCGACACTAAGGCAGTGGCGTAAAATAAATAAACTTATATAGCTTCTACCTTTTTGTACGGAAAATTGACGTGACAATGATGTCAGATTCAACTATCTCAATTGTGATTGGCGACACTGTACAACTATCTCACTCCAGACTTTGGACAACAACAAATGTGTATTTTCCATTCCTTGTATCTATGTTCCAAGGTTCTACCTTCTGTTGAAAAAAATAGCCTCACCTTCAAATACACCCTGTGTACAGGCTGTTCCGTAATTGGAAGTACAAACGAAGAGGGAAGATTCCTTAAGTAATCTGTAGAAAAAAAACATGGGAACGCAAAGCTTTGTTTTTCGAAATACAGGGTGTTGAAGTTTGACATACAATAAATGCACCACCTCTTGAATGAACTGATCTGCGATTTCTGGGCACAAGAGGATGGGTCCATACACGGCCGAACACGCCGACTATACGAAAAACAGTATCTCCATTGATCTTTTCAATTCACCTGCTCATTGGTCCATTCCAATCGAAATTTCTTATGATGTTGCGTTAGGGAAACCCTTTACAACACCAGAAGCGTTCAAAAGCCGCTGCTAAAAGTGCTTCGACAAGGCTCTTTACTGGTAGACTCGGTCAGAAACCGATCTTGAGCAAGAGACGTAGATCTTAGGCGTCTGCTTCTTGGTCAAGTTTCCAGTTTGTCGATATCGATGGGAATTTTGAGTGCGACTGAAAATATTAATAATCTTCAATAAAAGTGATATTTAAATAGGTGCAACTTTAGTGCTCTATGTTGATCTTCCTAGCAATCATCACCTGGTCGGTCACCAGTTGCATAAATACACAGGGATATACAAATTTCAACATTCATATATTTTAAAAATAGATATTGATAAATCTAACTTCAAAACTTCGAATTGATCTCGTTCTAACTTGGGGATTTCCAGGAGAGGAAACAATCGAGCGTCGGTTCCAGTCCAAAAAGTATCGTGCATCGTTTGAGAATCACTTCCACTTCAACAACTTCATCGGGGAAGGCTGGAAACGATGTCGACTCGGAAACAAAGAGGAGAAAACCAAAACCCATGACGGTAGGAAGTGGTATATCAATCAGGAGATGGCAACAGATGCAACCGACTGATTCTTGCGAAACACATTCCAGTAATTGCGGTAAGATTGATACAATGCTCCGAGAACCGAAGGAAAAATAAGAATTTTTGATAATAATTACAGAATACACTCACTATCATGTATACTTTATCATTTTTTCTGATTTTCCATGGGGGCCAAGTCACACTTATGTTATACTTTCATCTGAGCAGATAGTCCGTTCTCCTGACGCTCCTAAAGCATTTGGGGTTTGATGTGGGTATTTTTTATCTTATCGCCACATAATAGTCAAATCCAGGTTAAAGGAGCGCTTCTTGTTTTGGCTAGACTGCAGCAGGATGGTAGGGTTGACTACATAATGGTGTCACTATTATTTCTCCTCTATACATTTGAAATATTTCAAAATATATTCATACCCGTTATTACTTCAGAGATAAGGCAACTGCCATATAGCATTGAGTATTAAACCCATGGATTTAATACTCAATGCATATACTTCATTCAAATTTATTTTAGCAGTCGGTTGGCCATGAAATAATTTTCTCAAGTTTTTGTAACTAGAACGAAGTTAGGTTGGCCCTCATGAAATGTCGTTAATGTCATAACGCCGTTGCCACAACTAATATCAATTTTTATTACGAAAATTCGAAAATGTAAAAAGTGATTGAAAAAAAGAGACAGGGTTTCAGGAAGTGCTATTTAGAATTCAGGTCCGCTCATTCAAATAGTTATACCCTGATATTTTAAAATCCACAATACGTCAGACGGTAGCGAACATATTCAATGTAAGAGAATTTATATAATGTTTCATCTGAATCTAAACGACTTATATTTCAGATGAATATTTCCACAATCAGAAAGATTGTGAATGAAGAGGATGACAAAGAATTTCCTACTATTGGGAGACCCAAAAAAGTGGTGGCATTTGAGAATTTTTTATTTGAGTGAATTAATGCGAAAAGTTTACTATAGGATTTTCGATAAATATCATCGGAGAATAAGTTCCCTAAAATGGATTTTTCTATTTTTCATTTGACTTGTCCTATACAATGTAAATGTCTTAAGGTACTAATAAATACCTAATTATTATTATAACATTAATCTATTAAGATGAATAGCCACAAATACGCGCAAGTTGCCCTGCTACTTGTTTATTCATGTGAAATTTTTGTTCAACGGTGAAGTTGCATCTTAACTTGAAACTGCCTTTAATTCCTTTTACTTATTTATATATTGATGCAAGATGATTTTTGTTGAAGAATTTAACATTTTGTAATTATCTGTTAATTCCTTCGGGAGATACCCATTCCCAACCACTGCATCATATGCATTTCATCTTCGGGTTAATATTTTTGAAATCTACAAATGATGTAAGCCAAAGAAGATAATGAACATTAACTCTCCTCAAGCTAGTGCATATTATGATATTATACTGATCTCTTGTATTTTCCATGCAAATAACTGGATTTGGTATGACTTCAAACATTTTGTATAAACTTCAATTATGTTCGTCACATATTTTCCGAATAGATTCGACATTGTGATAAAATACGTAATAACAGAAACTTTTACGTAGAACGGGCAACATAGCGTTGATTTAAAACCCAAAAATGTTTTGACAAGCTTTATAACCCCACATTTTCGTACTATACAGAGTGAAATGTGTCAAATTTCCATGGCCAACCGACTGCTAAAATAAAATTGAATGAAGTATAGGTAAGTGTTGCTTACAGAGAATTAAAACCTATTATACGTTTTCAAATACCGACGTATTCGCCATTTTGCAACCACTTATTTAAGTAGTTCAATCAATATTTTCCATGGTGATTCTTAACCAACAACCAACAATCTTTTCAGCATATTTTGAACGAAATATTATCGTTTTGTGTACCTACATCTTTTTTTTGTACATTATTGTTTGTGACCTATGTTTTTCCAGCTCCTTTCGTTTTTTTTTTAAGGACCACACAGCCAGGAAATATCAATATCTTCCATTGATAGTCACCGTGTAAAACGTCCCCAAAAATCGAGCCTTAAAAGTCCCCCTGTGATGAGCAGACAGACTTCTAGAGAGACTGACGACCGTAGCCTTCCATCCTTCAGTCGGCAAGAATCCCGAGAGTCTAACCCCTCTTTCTGTCGACAGGATTCCAGAGAATCCTACAGGTAGGAGTGAGAGTACGAGGTGTTTCCAAGATTAGAGAAAAAAACAGTAAAGCAAGTGAAGTGTGATGGCTGAAAGGTTGTTTGAATAGATTTAACATCTTTGATGTAGTTGGAGATGCAAAACACTACACTGGTCTCTATACTGGCACAGAGTTTCTCTTCCAATCACTTCGTGTTGCACAGGGTGTACCTAAATTTAAGAAACATCTGCTGTCTTACAGCTGTGTACCACAAGTGGGGATTGAAAAAGAAAACCTGTTCCTTTTGGGGTAAAAATCGAAGATCACCAAGTCAATCAGTCAAACTTGGGCAATTTTCAGCCTTCTTCTTATCATTTTTCCGATGGACTAATATGTATATATTTGTCATTCGAAGGTATGGCTTCCATAAACAAGACTCCAAAGACTCTAGAGAATCAACCTCTCGGATATTCATAAGACAAGACTCGAGAGATTCGAGGGAGTCGACCAGATTTCTCAGGCAAGACTCCAAAGATTCGAGGGATTCTTATCGTTGTTGCGACGTAGAAATATGCAAGTGTAGGGTGTGCCTGATACAGCAGATAAACCAGCCGATCACCAGAACCTGCTGTTGCGAAAGAGGAGAAATGTGAGTTGTAGAGGACAGAAAACAGTTTCAAAACAATTTTTACTGACATCTTTGAAGTATCAGGTGGTTCCATGCTTTCGAAATTAAATGAAATCAATGTAAAGTTCATTGCTCAATGTAGTTAGGTTGAAAGAATTCTTTGTTGGTTCTTCTTTTCCACATGACACCCAGCAAGAGCAGTTCATTTCCTCTCAGCTAGTCCATTAGCTCCCAAACTTCGCGAAGTTCTTGGCGACAGCTGCTAGAACGCTGAATTTATATGCAAACTCGCAATAGAGGTCTTAAGTCTTCGCATTTCTCACATTCACTGGACGTTTCAAGTTTCAATTCTCTTCTCTCCCGTTGTCGCTGGCAACTCACCCCACTTGTTGCGTCCCGTTCCAACAATAACCGAAGAACGTTGGAGGTGCGACGCAACGATCGATAACGCCATCCTGCCTCCCATCCTACGCTCGTAGTCGCTCGGGAGTGATTTACCGTTCCGTAATCTATGAGTGCTACTTACAGCCCGACGCCTTTAATGCCGATATCGCGTTTAGATGGAAGACCAAGCGGGGGATTAAAACGACCGCGAGAGAACCATTTTTCGTGGGAAAACGATCGTGGATGTTAGACCTTCCATTCATCCTCTCGTTGGCTTCGCACGTTGGTCATTAGGATCTCTGGCGTTATCGTTTTCACAGCAATTAAGCTGACTACTTCGGGATGTGAGGGTGGAAAAAAATATGAAGGGAAGAAAACAAACTTTCTTTTACACATCGACTTTAAATGATAGATTTCGGTTATAAACTGGTTGATTGGTCTCAAAGAAAACCGCAGTTTCAATGGCATCCCAACCTTTGTCACCTTTGGTGCCCTGTACGAAAAGTAGAAGCAAAAAAATATATCGTTGAGAACATACTTATAAATTGCGACTGTGTGCCCTCCTGTGACTGAAGAAACCCAACCGTGACCTACAGATCCTTCCACAATCCGGGCATGGATAGTCACCAACCAGATCTGGCCGCCGGTGTATCCTCCTCGAGTATCCATTATAAATGAGGACCAAAGACCACCACTGGGATCTGTTTAACGCTAGTTGTTCCCAGTTATGATTGGCATTAACTGATTTTAGGGATTGATGCAGTAATAACCACCTAAACTGGCCTCCTGGTTTCCGAGCTCCCTCTGTGTATTCGCCATGAAGACCTATTTTGGGGAGTTTTGTGTCTTGCATCCTCAGAATGTGGCCGCTCCATCTAAGTCGGGCACACGTTACTTGAGGATCAATTGTCATACAACTCGCGCGTTGCGAGACTTCTGCATTTGAAACTTTGTGAAACCATCTGATGTACATTATTTGTCTTAGATGACGTTGTTGCGTTTGTTCAAGCTGTTTAATATGTCGCTTGTAGGGCGTCTAGCTTTCGCTTCCTTAAAGTAGCGTTGGGAGGACCACTGCTTTTTAAACAGCTGGCTTGGTCTTCAGATTGAGGTCGAGATTTTGTAACACTCTGTCGTTTAGCTTACAGAATTCCCCTGATGCCGAATTGATACGGTTTACTTCTACCTATATAGAAATTATAGGAAACACCTCAGTTGGTAGCTTGTTCCACATCTTTTCCGTTGCTTGTAAGAAAGATTTTTGGTGAACAGAAGTTCTTGGAGTTCCTAACCGAACAGTATGGAGTTGAGTCATAGTGCTACTTGAGAATCAGACTGAACCTGCATTATTTCCTGCTCCGATGGCTGTTGAACATGGGGTGACAATAAGTCGTACTGCTCTTATGTGGATGGATTTCAGTTGCAATGAATGTTTGTGGGCTGAGTTCCTCTCATGAGAGCAGTATTCCTAGTCTTAGTCTGATATAGGCCTTGTAAAGTAGAATAATCTCATCTGGCGAGTAATGTCAGCTTTGAACATACATTAAACTTATTTGTAGCAGACTTTGGAATGTTTGCTACATATGCTCAAGTAATAGATTGAAAGAGAAACGTGAACTCCCTTGGCAGAATCACTGATCCTCCATTATCATCGCAGTCTGAGGTCACAGATTGGGTTTTTCGATGGAGGTGAAATTTAACGTTGCTCATATGGGTATGTCACACCAGATGTAGCTTCAGCCACTCACCAGAGACTTCAAAAATCATACAAATCGGTTGCCATTATTCATTAATGGGCAGGCATTGCAGCATGGGGGCTCCTTGTGACTGACGACGTAGACTCACAACTTGGAAACGCTCCACAACGGCCAAATAAGACTTGGATTGAAAAGCTTGGAGTGCACCGTGGTAGGGTGCATGATGAAGAAGCTGGCAGAATATCCTTTGAGCATTATATGCGGTAGTCGATCGGAAAGGGCAGATTTGTGATGATTTTGCTTCACGATAACGCCTCAGTTCACATGGCTATCATTGCGAACCAATTTCTGACGAAAATCTCCTGTTTTTTACAGCAGACTACAACGATCCTTCGATGAAGACTACATATCCTTGAAAATTGACGAAGATTGTTTGTCGGATGAAGAAGAGCGAAGAGCGAGACGTAAACGGAGACGTAAAAGGAGAAGACGTCTTCGAAGACAGCTGGCCCTTGAGGCAATGAGAGGAGCAGCTTCGTTACCACCAAGACTTCCTGCTGATGACAAAGTGAAGGTTAGTGATAACAAAAATAATTTAATTTTTCCGTACTCGATAGCAGCAGTTTATGATCTCACATGAGTATCTCCACGATGAGGGTTAATACTTAATACTAATAACTTTACTAATAATATTAAATGAATAAATGATAGACAACAAACGAACGAATTTGTGAAATTATTTCTCCACGTGCCTGACTTAAATTAACTTTTCCGCACTCGTGTAGATTTGAGCTAGAAATGTATGTTTCATCGGAGCCAATACCCATTATTATTTTAACAAAAGAAACCATGACTTGTATTTGCGTAAGCGAATTGGCTGTGGTCTGCACGCCTCTACTCGTATTATTTTATCGCTCTGCTCACAGACTGATTTTTATCGTATGCGATTCGTTTTCATTCCCGTGATTTCAATTTCGATAATATCTATTGGTGGTATTGTTTATCCAGATCTGCCCGAACAATGCGAACGTTTATTTCTGTATTCTGATGGATATTTCTACGGATTTACGTTTCGAGAATAGAAATATCGGAATGATGATAAATAATCGATTTTACTTGGTATGTATTTCGAATTCACTTCTCTGCTGAGAGAGTAGTTCGAGATATTTTGTGCAGAATTAAAAAAATTATGCATCTGTATACCAAGCATCCAGAGCTTTTTCCTCATTTTTTGGAGAGAAATGAATCTGGATATGACTTGGATTGGAAAGGATTGCTTCATCTGAGGAAAATTCTGAAGCGTTTAAGAAACCATTAATTTAATTAGATATGCTCTTCTTCTTAGGACTTGTTCATTCAAAATAATATCCAGGCACACAAATTGAGTAATAGGATTTTTTTTTACACTCAGGCCCGTCTCTAACCCCTGGACAAATAAGGATATAGAGCCTTTATGACCTTGATACTATTTTATTGAAACAGTCGAAGAAAGTAAATTACCAGGGTTTCAAATTTTTTGGATTTTCAACGAAATAAATGTGTTTGCTAATAAATATCAGTTAACGTTTGGGTATCTGACAAGACAGATGGTATGTGACCAGAATGCACACTTTTAAAAAGGAGCCTTCTATGTGCATCTAACTTGCAGTTAACTTGTTGGAGGTCATTTTTGATTTTAATAATAGTCGGAATAACTGAATTATTATTCATATATATGGTTTGTTATGTTTCAGGTTTTAGATAATGATGAATTGCCTCCAAAGGCTCGATGGACCATCGTAGCGACTGCCAGTGTTCTCTTATTCCTGTGCCTCTTCCTTGTGGGAGTTACCCTACGAATGGCACCTCTCATTGATGACATGGGTGAGTAATTATCCGAATTTTCTTATTTTGAAATTAAGAACATTTCATTAAGTTGTGTTCCGTGATTTTTCGTGATCCTCAGAATATACAAGCGCAGTCACAAAAAAGATTAAATAAAATGTATAAAAGGCATAAACTTTGTAATATATACACGATGTTGAACCGACATTATATGAAAGATTCCTCTTTTGTTACCTACTCGATAACTACGAACTGTTATTGAACTGAAATATAATTCAGAAAGAGGTAATTTGTTGAACATTATTCAACGAAATTATATTCAAAGTTCCACGTGATAGCTACAACAATTTCAGACGAATAGTTTCCATGTTAAATCATTCATTCAAAGCTAAATAGATTCTAAGTGTACAATAAATAAATTCTGCCCGTTTGCTGTTTATATACAAATGAAAAATATATGTTTCAAAGTTTCAATCGATGCAATAAAAATAACAACTTAACAAAGGATGTATTATAAATAACGATTTAACAAAGGATCCAGAATATTAATAGATATTCCACTAATCATTTAAAATTCAAATTTAAAAATAATGTGAAGAGTAGAACTCATTTTGAAAATTCGTTTGCAACTTTCTTTCTATTCAATAACATGAAGTTGGAGCTCATCACATCACTTTATGGCAAATAATGAACCAAATTAGAAATAAGGTGAAAATACATTATGTCGATAAAAATTGTAATATTGACCTTACTCAATGTTTCCCTATCGGTTCAGACACTATTTCAGAGGATATATCTGAATCTAACAATTTCACTCATGATAATGGTCATTCTCTTCAATTCTTTTAATTATATACAACAAACTATATCCATATACACAGATAAAAAATATTCAAAAATAAAAGAAACAACTTTAATCTTCTATAATACTTTCTAAAATCTTTTCATAATTAGGTATTCACATTTATCTATTTACGTCATCACCAAATGACCTACACCTATTTTCTGGTAACATACGTCCAGTTATGCATGTTCATGGCTTGGTTCGCACACCATAGTCCTTTTTTTTTTCGTAGCACAGTGTTGTGAAATACTTGATTCAGTAATCAGTGAGTATTTCACATTGTATATTTTGCCATGATTCTCGTAGTTTTTTCAATAAGGTTTTTAATAGCGCAGCACTGTACAGTTTGTAATATACCAATGCAGACACGGTTTGGAAGCTCTAGGCAATATGTACGACGGTGCATAACTTCACTGCATTAATATTTTTAACAAGTGCAGTTATATCTAGCGAACCTTCTTCCCTCGTCCATACGATGTGTAAGAGTTATCACAACTATTAAAACACTAACAGCCAATATGAAGAAAAACATTCCGATGACGAGCCACACTATTCTTCTTCTTCGCATCTCTTTTCTGTAGTCCTCAGTGGCCGAGTAGCCTTCTTTGACCACCAATGCGTAGTCGGCTTTTTTAATTCTGCAGAAAAAGAAGCATTGTCAGTTTTTCCAGTAGACCAACCTTAAAAATTTGAGATATTCGGAAATAGTGCTGAATTTTTTCCAACTTTAACAAAAGTACTTGTCCATAGCTGGGCCATAACTACTCAGCTACTGTTAGCCAACATATTTTTCATATGAATAATTCGTATATACCCATTTTTGAAAATACAATAATGCTATTACGCCTAATACATCAACTGAATTGAACTATGCACATTTCACTCAGCTGTTGCTGCTGGAATATGCATAGTTGTTCAGATATTTATACTTTTGCATATGTAAAATTTCAACGCGCTATTTCCATCAAATTGATACGCAAATCCGAATGAATCCAAAATCCGATTTAATCTAAACCGTTTCCATAAGCTTCCACATCCGTTGAAATGGAAATGAATTTTATATTTCAGCAATTAACTTCCAAGCGTTTGTTTTCGACCCAACGATCTCATAAATATTTTCCTTGAATTTTGGGAAAATTCCGGTTCAATTATCCCTAATTTAATTCCAGCAGAACTGATACTCTCGTCTATTCATCCAGAAATAAACTGGGAATTAATAAAATTATATTTAATAACAGTATGGTTCGGCAGCTATGTGGGAACTTTCCGTGATGAAAATTAATTATTATTAATCTATTACGTTGCGATTGGTGACCAACAGTGTTCTTGTGTTCCTTTATGAAGATTGTCATCTCCAAATTATTTATTTAAATATTGTTTTTTACGTTACTTTCCATTATTTTCCATCGATGCATAATCAAGTGTTTAGTTGTGCAAAAAGTTATTAATTAGTTGACTTGTGAGTCAACTGGATCGAAGCCACTTTATTAAAACTACCCCTTCGAAAGTAGATCTACTTCAAGCCTTGTTTTCTCACCCTGATAAATGTGACCCTCTCCTTTCAACCCCGCAATAATACTTAGAGCCCCTTCTACTCCTCGTTGATACCACGCTGGGAGTCCTTTTGACCTGTGAGTTTCTTCTACTTGGACTTGGAGGAAAAGGGCCTCTGTCCAATATGGCGTCTGTGTCGTTGCAACTGTGTCGCCTCATACCGGGTGCGACTGGAACCGTCAGCGATTGCTTGATTGATAATGCACTTCGAAGAACCTCATCGTGTAGAGAGCGACGTGAAGAGTGTTCTGCATTCTGGAATTAATTTCATTATTGTGATAAAACTGAAAGTTTAACTCTTTGATGAACAGCGGTCACTTATTTATAGCGTTAGCCATGCTTATTTCGATGATTGCTTCAGAAATCAGAAAAATAATCCGAATCATAAATGGATCTAGCCTTAGGGCAGATGAATAATGAACGAAATTCACTCAGATAAATAACACCGGCTGATATAAATTCAACAAATGCTACGATATGAATCGAGCTAGCAAGCCACTATCACTCAAAGTATTACAGAAATAACATTTCGTCGACAAAGAGTAGATGCTGACCATGGTTTCGGAGTCATTTGACCTAGTCAGAGCAACACAACTCATACCTCGACGAAAATGAAACGAATTGATGGTCTTTTTATTCGATGCCAGTGTCAGTACTAGGTGGCATATATGGGAATGAGTAAAGATGGCATCCATTAACCTAACCCCTCAGATTTCAGAAATAATACTTAAATCTGGATAATCGAGAATGGAAGGGTTTTAATTTTTGGCAGCTCTTTGCTCCGGAAATCGTAATCGTAAAAGGATCTCGCTCTCTGGCACTAGCCATTTGTTAATGATCCTTTTTGTATTCTCCGGTTCTAAATAAGGACTGATTTGGATATAACACTGTGTTTCTTGATAGTAAATAAAAAATATGTAAAGGAACTCGTAAAACAAGTAGGGTGGATTTGCAGGCAGTAACAAGGTATATTTCCTGATATGGTAAGAATTCTTCAGTTTTTCCACGCATATACTCATATTGCTGTCTATGATCTCAAAAATTATAAGAGTTTTGGTGTATTTATAACTCTTTTTCGAGACTTGTATATCATTTATTTCAGAAATATGTTATTGTCGAGCCTATACCATTTTCTCTTCAACTATTTTTATTCTTTTCGTGAATTGGTTTGTTGATTTCTACATTTATGAAGAAATTGTTAATGGTGCAACTTTCTTTTTGAAAAATATACATATTTCATGTTGTGTCCAATAGTGAAGCTAGAATCTCGAATGAAAAGTTCATAACGAATTTGAGGAAAATATTATAATAACAATAATGAATAAAACGAATCAGATCTAACAACATCTATTATTATTCTATCAAGAAAATCATGAGCATGAGTAGAAATTTAAAAAATCGAAACTTAACCAATTCAGGTTCCAATAAGTATAATTTCTGTATTTTCAAATCTGAATGAAATCCAAATAATTAATTTTCCAATTAAATTTCGTAGCGAATTTATATATGTGATTAATAGTGTGCTGAGGAAGTTCCACATAGGAATGGCATTCCTATTCAACGGGTGTGAAGAATTCAAATAAGTTATTAATAACAATAATTTATTCTACTTGGTGGAACCATCTCTTTTAGAAAAAAATTAATTATATTTGGCAAGAAGTGGCTTTTTGAATTAGACTCAGGGGCAAACCCCAAAGAATATTACGGTCATTTCATTTAAAATATTGATTAGAAGCGCCGACAATGGACGAAAGGACATTTTTATTTGAAAGGACGTTAAATTAAATGATGAAATTTACATTTTCCGACAACTGTGTCAACTTTCAGAAAGGATGAAGGAGCTGAAATCAAAATTTCACCGATTATGAATTCATAATTTGAAATATTCCGTTGGAAGTTCGCTTTGTTGACGTATGTCTGATTTTATACCATTCGCAAGCGATGAAAATATATATGTTATCATTTCCACTATCATCGCTCAAAATTCGATTCAAATGATCAGAGATAAACACGGGAGTGAAAAAGCGCATTGAACGACAGATGGAATCAAAAATCAACTCTTCTCCAAACGTTTTAGCATCTTGAAGTAAATATTTAGGTCTCAACATTCAGAAATAAAACATATTAGCTTATATTGAAGTTCAAAAAGCCTATTATAAATTCAGAATTGTCGAGATGTTACAAATGGTTGAGGAAAACTTTCTGAAAACCTCGATTCAAAAAATATCCTTTCAAATATACGGATAAACTCAAGAGCGCCGGCAACGTTTGGGTTAGGAGCTATAAAACAAAAATCACTGCATTGAAATTTTCACATTTCATAACCAATTTTGAAGAGCGTTGAAATTCAAATGGGACGGAGATCAGTTCGTGAATTAATCAGTCTGGGAAATGTTTTTTCTCTGGCTCAAAAAGTCACAATATGACTAAGAAAAATTATTGGTGTTGATATGGAATATCTCTTGATCCAAGCTTCGATATGTTATTAAAGTGTTGAACTATGTAATATAGAAGGTGTAGAACTATAATTTCAGTCCGGATTGCCAAAATATACCTGATGGGATCCATCATCTATCACGACCAATCAGGGAGCTAGAATACTCTCCATTGATTGATTGAAGTGTGATGTGATATTCACAAGACAACTGAATACTTGCAGGTTGAGAGCTAATAACCTACATCATATATTATATTGAAGCCTTTTGAAGCTGAAAATTTGGATCTTTAGGCGTCTAACTAGAGCACTTACTAACTATAATTTTCTCATATTTCATTCCTCATTTTTCAACCCTTCAAATGAGTTCATAGTACTGAAGAACTGAGAGCTGGTTACTAGGCTACCGATGTTGTATACAAGATACATATATCATATTTCATCCAGTTATTCCAGCAAATTCATTTACGCTAGTGAAAATAATGAACCAAAATCAACATGTGTTTCAGACACTGTTAGTTGATCAGAGTATGAAATGCGCATTGATATTGCTTTACGCTTTATTTTCCTTCTGACTAGTGTGTTCTGAACAAATGACTCATAGAGAGACCATCAAAAAACTTCGCCACGTAAATGTAGTAAGGAATTTTAAAAGGGTTCTAATACAGATCCTTGTGGCACACCCATCGTCACAGTGAGTTATTAACGTGTTGTATGACTCTTAAATATGTATCGCAGGTAGTTAAGTCTGCTTTTGTTTAAAAAAGACCAAATACAAAGATCTTTTCGAGTCTGAACTGTCTGACTTAAGTATGTAAAATTTGGTTCCTTCTTTAAGGAAATGACTCATTGAATAATAGCCTCAGGACGAAGAAAATGGATGAATACACTTTCTATAAAAACTCGTCAATCGAATTTTAAATTACTTTTGGCTATATTGATGATAGCTCTTTGTAGTAGGATAGCGATACAAAGCAAACTTGGTATTATTGCAATTGAATGGAAATGTTGACATCTGAGAAGGATGATAGTATGATATAATATTATTGCTAGCGATTATTTTCCCTGTTCAAATGTCAGGCATTGCTCTTCAATCACTTATGTGTAAGTCTAAGCCAACTTCGCATTTAAATTCAACGACTACTCATTCCAATGTACCAATTTCTTATACTTTCGATTCCATAATAAGGAATGGTGACCACCTATTTTGAACTGCTTTGAAACCCAGGTAAATACAATTTTAAAGTACAAAAAACACCGACTAACCTTTGCGTACTGCAACGAGTCCTCCGCAGGGGAAACCTCCACGTAAGGCGTCGTGGTAATCTGCCTCTCCGTCACAGCATCCCTCTTCTTGGGGACGGCTCCTCTCCTGTTGTTCTCGTACAACTCCATAACCGAAAAACTTCACTAACGTTCAACGAACTGAAACTCGACCGACCAGTGTTTCCATTCCGCTTGGGAAATGGCTTTAAATATAATCTTGAAGTCTCGATTCAACATAAACACTTTTGATGCTGTTGCTTTAAATAAAATGGACCGAGCCGGAGTGTATGTATACCTGTACGCCGGTTTACATTTACGAGCGATGTTTCACGTTATCGATACAATTTCGAGTTTCGATTTCGTCTGGTTCATTTCGAACTGATGTCCCACACCCAGGTTGTATTGGCGAGCGAGTGGAAAATTTGGCGAGGGTAAGCTGTATCGCAATTTGGATTGCGTTTTCATTTCAATCATTTCACTGCTCCGTGCAGTGTTGTCACAAGTGTTTATTTATTGATTTAAACATTGAGAAGGGTCGAGGTAGAAAAACTATAAAACCAAGAAAATAAGGAATAATAGAAATATTAAAAAAGAAAGAGAAATTTTAGATACGGGAGAGTTGAACCCCTTTTCACCCTTTGCGTGAAGAAATCATCTCCGAATAGGTAACTATAGATAATAGTAGAGTCATGGTAAGATGAACATTTTGAGTACAGCAATTTGTTTTTTGGGAACCGAAAATTGGCTCATGTCTCCCTAACCCATGGGAGAGTTGAACAGGAGGCGAGAGAGACTTGACCATAAGTTTGTTTATCAGGAAAAAATTGAAAGAAAACAATTTCCAATGACCAACGATATTCTATGTCAAGCTTTTCATCATCAGATGAATCAGCGTATGAAATACATATTTTCTATTTCAGAGTCACTCTCACTTATTTCCGAGATGTTTTTTACTTTTTTGAACCTTTGTATAATTTTTATATCTTCTGCACTCCCTTTTAGCCTATTCAATAGATGTTTTCTTCAAACTTTTACAACTATTGTTTAAAAGGCTCATCGTTTGTAAACCAATATTAATCAATGAAAGCAATAAAACTAAATAGAACAAAGCACCTATTAAACTTTTCGGACAGTGTAACAAACAAAAATTATTCAATTTCTTACTTGCCTAACAACAAAATCACTTTCAACCCTCTCACTCCCGATCTGTTCCTATGGCGGCCAAAATGGAGCGCCACTAGTTGTGCCTTGCTACGAATATGTCGCAAACTATGTATTTGCGATACCGGTAGCGCGAAATTTGAATTGAAATATTTGAGGTGGTTCAAGTCTCCTACCGGAGCAAGTCCCCCAGACTCCCCCTACTAAAAAATATCGATAACAGGAGAAAAAAATTGGCGACACAGAAGGGGCTTCTTTAACTGAGGATGGTAGCCTATTCCAATCCTATTGGGAAGAAATTTCTGGCGTGGTGTCTTCCTGTAAGGTTTCTTCGATATCTTCAATGGATGGCCTCTCAGATTGTTGGAATTTAACTGGAACATGTCCTCACCAAAATGACCAGAATGAGGTCTCCCCTTTCAAGACGTTCGGCAAAGCTGCTAAATTCCAAATATACCCAATAGTTCTGCATGAGTTGGTCTTTGGTAGGTGCAGAATGAACTAATATCTTGCCTTGAACCTATTCAAGGGCATTTTGATCAAATCTGGTCTGACCAGAACCCCCGAAGGACTTTTCGATGAGAAAACTGATCTGCTTACCCCTTCCAACCACAGTTGCATTGCAATCCGACTAGGTGAGATCTGAATTGACTGTTACTCCAAGATCTAGCTGGCTAGTTACCGAAGTGCAGACAAACAGTCTGAGAATCCCGACTATGCTTGTTATAAGACTTATAGGAAGACAACTTTATAAATTTTGGACAGCGTCCTACGTGATTGACAGAGTTCCTATTTCGATTTAGAACTGCTTTGTTTCGTTACGTCGAACATAAGGATGTGGAAAACCCGATGCAAAAATAGAACCAGTGTTATAAATGGGGCCACTCTAGTTAGTATAAAGTTCATGACGGTGTTGACATTATTTCACATTAATTGGAGTGATTTAGTACAACCTGGATGATGTATTGTATGACGATACGTTAACTATACCTAATTACACGCATTAACAAGTCAAATTTGTGACATTTATCGTTGAATATAAGTTCGATTGACCAGCCAGACAAATTATGAACTAATGGCCGAGTGAATAATTACGAGTTTCAATGAGTTTGAACGATTATTATTATTCAGTGAGAACTTCACCTGTTCTCCTGATTTCTTCATTGTGATTTTCTAGTCGTTACCAATCAACACGAATTTGTTAATTTTTTATGTTTGACTGTTTGATCTGATCAATTCAGTGACCATATAGATTCTCCTTAATTCTTCAATTACTAGTGAGAGTTGAAACTAAAAAATATACCCAACAGGAGTAGAGTATCTCATTCACTAATTGCATCTTCTTGAATTCAGCTTATTGTCATTTGTCCGCTTGACAATAATATATATAATAATATATAGGGAGTCCGGGAGACTTGCTCACGTAGGAGACTTGAACCACCTCAAATAGTTGTTAGGAAGTAAGAAATTGAATAATTCTTGTTTGTTACACTGTCTGAAAAGTTTAATAGGTGCTTGGTTTTATTTAGTTTTATTGCTTTCATTGATTAATATTGTTTTACAAACGATGAGCTTTCTTAATAAAAGTTGTAAAAGTTTCAAGAAAACATAAGTTGAATAAACTAAAAGGGAGTGCAGGAAACTTGACCCATGATATGGTCGGGAGACATAATCAGTGGTCCAAGTTTCCCGCACTGAGCTTAGATAATAATTTGCTTCCAAAAAAAAAATTTAATAATAGAAATAAATATAAAAAATATACAAAGATTATAAAGTAGAAAATATCTCGGAAATAAGTGAGAGTGACTCTGAAATAGAAAATATGTATTTTAAACGCCGATACATCTGATGATGGAAAACCTTGACATAGGCAATCGTTGGTCATTGGAAATTGTTTTCTTTCAATGTTTTTCCTAATAAACAAACCTGTGGTCAAGTCTCTCTCGCCCCCTGTTCAAGTGGCTCAGAGTGAAAATGGGTTCAATTCTCCTAAACTACCCATATTTACCTACATGTGCTGAACTGAAACTTTTATTTCCAGCAGGAAATCCAAATGAACAAAGTTTTATTTATGAATAGGTTATAAATAACATCTGAAAGACTCGTCTGACTCCGAATTCATTCAAGGATTTCTTTCAAAGTTGGTTGCAATTCACCTTTTCGGAGTTTACAGACACGCCTTGATATAAATCAATATCAAAATTACATGCAAGGGTTACGGATATACTTGTTCAAGCGTGGTTGTATCCTTATTAATAGCCCATCATTATTTATAGCTTCCCGAACGGAGCCGTATGGAAATAAAAACGAATGTCATGCTCAATTTGGCAAAGGATTTCAGTCGTACGGAGATATTGCCAAATGATTCCCTATGATTTTTCTTCATTCAGTAGAATAAGTTGAAGATTGATTGAAGAAGCATTTGCTCAATTAACAACCCATGCAATCGTGACCCGAGCATCTTCGTGAAGAATATTTTGTTTTTTAAATATCCCAAGAAATTTCCAGATTGTTGATAAACGGCTATACAGAGTGAGTCTTTGGCTCGTACAATAAATATTTTAACAGTAGAATCTTTAGGTCAAAAGGAGCACTTTTTTTCCGATTCAGACATGATAAAAAGTTATAACCATTTTAAGTTTTCGTTATGAGCTGTGCCACCCCTGAGAAAACAAGATTACCTTCAGAATAACTAGCTTAATCTGTGACACTACATAACTGTCAAAAGTTCACAATTTTTCAAATTTCACACATACTTTTTAATTTTTGAACACTAAATTAATCTAAAACGCATTATACGAGAAAATATAAAGAATATTCTTTTTTTACAAAACATTCAAATATTCATTAGATAGCGTTCAACGTAGTTTCAAGAGTTAGGTTCTTTGAATTTTTGGTATTTTTATGGTACGTAATGGTAATAATGAGAAAACTGGAAGACGTGAGTGATATCTTGTATTCGAAAAAGATTCATCTAATGAATCAAAAACAATATTCCGAAACTCATTTCATTCGATGAAACCGTTCGTGAGATAAAAAACTAAAAATAACATTTTTCATGGTTTTATAACAGCCTGTATTTTTTGAACTGAGCCGATTCTGAAAAAATGGTCAAGGTAAAAAGTGTTTCTTTTGATCTCAAGAATCTACTGCTAAAATATTTGTACGAGTGAAAGACGCCCCCTGTATAATATACTTCCCTTATTTCATGCCTACTGTTTGAGGTTTTTTTCTACGATTCTAAGACTATTTCAACTGTTTAACAATTGATTACGTTATATCCTCTGAATTTTATTTCCGAATCTGATACCTAGCGTAACTATGTCATTTACAGAGCCGGATTGTACTTATTTTCTCCTATAGGCCGTTTATAATTATCCACCCTTCCGAACTCATACTTTGCATGATCCTTCAAAACGGTAATTCAGATTGAAGTATAAGATTTTAATTATTTTCCGGTGGACGAGACCCACTGGTCTCTACTGCAGTACCTTGATAGGGGAACAATCTGTTTTTAATTATTGAAGCTCCTGGTTTTCGAGCCAGTGTTGTTCCCATTTCATTTCCAATTAATTTGATGTGTTTTGCAATTTGTATAATGGATGAAACACTGTGAAAATTTGAAATGGATTACTATTTCTTCAAAAATAACCTCTTCGAAGGCTATTTTAGTGTACTCTTTGATTTTCTTCGAAATTTCCTAACAATAGGAAATTGAGAATTATAAGCATTCTTCAGGTACATGAGATTCATTAGAGCGTAGCAGAGCAATCAAATTTTTAGGTATTTTCCACACGATTCAGGTAAATAATGATAAGGTATATGAGTACCTATTTGCTCATACAGATACAGATACTTATACAGAATTAAAAAAATGTTACATCCGAAATTGAATGAAATTTTTCTGTACCGCGGTTTCCTAGCATCTTTGCACCATCAACGCCGAGTAGCAATATTAATAATTTCGAGATAGTCTAGTTATTTTCATACGTCAGGAGGATGTAAATAGAGGCCGAAACGTTTGTGTTAATATTTCATCGGGCATACTTTCAAAACAGATCCAATAAATCAAAATCCGGCATAATGTTTCGTCCGTTTTATTGAGTGTTTCTGATTCCATTCATCTGGAAACGTTGCTACGAAAATATTTTGACAGATTCGAATGTCGATTTTCATTTCCGCCGACCTCTTTATCGCCCTAATGCAGAAATTACGCGTTTCGAATTGATAGTTTCTGCGTGTTACACGATCAAATTAGTCGTTTTGTTGAATGTTAGAATCGATTTCTGGCTCCGTGAAAGTAAGCTATTTTTGTCCATTGTTTCTTATTAGAAATTATTGGAAATAATAAACCCTGGGAACCCAACATGCGAAGATCCTGACCTACTTGAAATTATCGTATTTGCATTCATTTTATCCTCTTCGAAGGACCATAATTGTTTGTTCTATGGAAATTAGACATCTGCAGATTAGAGCAAAATCAACTGCAATTGGAGCTAAGCTGTTTTTTGCTGTAAATTTTCGAGCATGAAATAAACGAAATATATTTTTTCAGCCTTGTCGTGTCGTTCGTTGAATATCTTTTTAAGGGCAAGGGATAGGAATTGGACTGAGACTGTATGAAAAGTTTAATAGGTGTTATTTAGTTTTATTGCTTTCATTGATTTAAATTGTTTTACAAAAGATGAGCCTTTTTGATAATACACTGCGCAAAAAAATTAACGCACATTATGGAAATCTCAAATTTATTCTACAACTGAAGGTGTTCTCAATGGTAATTATTTTTATCAGAATTATGCAGAATTATTGACCCAAGAGGAATGTGCCCAAGCTGTAGTTTTGCGAGAAGAAGGGTGGACATACACAAGAATTGCAGAAAGGTTTGGAGTTTCCCATACAAGTGTGTCCAGAATGTTGCAGCGATTCAGGAAGACAGGTATAAATGTTCGAAGACCAGGACAGGGTAGACCACGGGTAACAACTGCCATTCAAGAACGTTACTTGAGAGTTTCTTCGTTGAGACAACGGTTTGCAACCGCTCGCCTCCTTCAAATTCAGCTTAAGCAAACTCATGAGGTGCAAATTAGCACTCAGACAATAAGAAATCGCCTCAGATAATATGATTTAAGGCCTAGTGTCGCGGCAAGAGGCCCAGCTCTTACCCCAGCCCGTCGAAGGGCGCGTTTGGATTTTGCGAGAGAGCATATCCATTGGGAAGAGGCCGATTGGGAAAGAGTTCTCTTCACAGATGAGTCTAGATTCTGCCTCTACCATTGTGATCGACGTTCCCTTGTATACAGACGTACACATGAAAGATATGCTCAGTGAAATTTCCTGAATACTACTGGTTACGGGGGGATCGATTATGGTATGGGGTGGAATATCTTTGATTGCTCGCACAGACCTAGTGGTCGTTGATAATGGAGCTATGAATGCTGATAAGTATATAAGGAACATTCTTGAAGAGCATGTAGTGCCATTTGCCCCATACATTGGTGAAAATTTCATTTTTATGGACGATAATGCCAGACCCCATCGTGCGCGCATCGTTCAGTACCTTGAAGAGGTTGAAGTCTCTCGAATGGAATGGCCAGCAAGAAGTCCAGATCTCAATCCAATTGAGCAGGTTTGGGAAAACCTCAATGGAAGGATGAGAAGTTCAGAAAATCATCCAGCTACTCTTAATGACTTAGGAATCCAACTCGGAGAAATCTGGGAAGGATTAGATTGGAACATTGTAAGATCACTCATTTTGAGTATGAACCGTCGTTGCCGAGATAATAGTTAGCTACAAAAAAAAAGAAAATGGAATAATAGAAATAAATAAAATTAAATATAAAAAGGTTCAAAAAAGTAAAGAACATCTCGAAATTGAGGAAGAGTGACTCTAAAATAGATAATATGTATTTCTTACGCTGATACTTTGATGATGAAAACATCGACATAGACAATCTTTGGTCATTGAAAATTGTTTTCTTTCAATGTTTTTCCTGATAAAGAAACTTATGGTCAAGTCTCTCTCGCCCCCTGTTCAACTCTCCAATTGTTTAGGGAGACATGAGCCAATTTTCGGTTCCTAAACAAAGAATTGCTGTACTCAACATGTTCATCTCACCATCACTCTTCTATTATCTATCGTTACCTATTTGGGCATGATATCTTCACGCCAAAAAATGAGTTGCTACCATTTACATTCACAACTTAAGAGGCTTCAGAGTGAAAAGGGGTTCAACTCTCCCGGAGTCCCCATACATTTCGTATACCTACCTACTAACTCCTCGAAAATTTTAAGCCAAATCACCAAATAACAGCTTGGACCAATTTTTCGATTAGAGTTGATTGTGCTTTGATCGGCAGAGAAATCAATAACGAACCCGACCGGCTTTACCCTCATTATCCATTCTCTGTATATTCTGGTTCACCAACACGTTTCGAGAGATTTGTAGAATTCAGAACCGTCGGATAAGGTCATGCGAATTTAACAAGCCCTCAGATAATGTGGCTGCTTTTGCTGTTTCATTTTCGGAGGAAGAGCGGAAACGAAGTGGAGAACTGTAGAACACCTTTTGAATTTTAAAAGCTCCATTATAGTAATGAAAGATTTCGTTATCAAAGGGTAATTTCATGCATGAGGACGTTAAGATATTTCTATAGGTGAAGGGCTTTTATTAAAGCTCTTTGCTGTGCTTTAAGTCAATGATGATTAACAGCAAAGAGTGGAAAATTAACAATCAAATTGTTTTAAATAATTTCACAAGAAATCGTCCATATCAAATACTGAAGATGACACAGTAATACTACCCCAAGTAAAGTCCTATGTGAAATTGCTATTAGTTGTAAATTACTCATTTTAAATCCCTTTTTACGCCAGTTGAGACTGTGTAGTCATCAAATTGATTGTGATGACTTGAAAAAACATGTTTCCTTTCCATCTGGCGGGCTCTTGAATATTCTGCAGTTCTTCAGGTGCTGGAAGAACCCTTAAATACATGTTAATTATTGCATTATGTCTTTATGGACGAATTGACGCATTTTGATGGTTGGAAATTGTGGAATGAGCTGGAAAATTTGGAATATTCCAACATTTTGTAAATTTCTTATAGCTTTGTAACTTTTTTTTTCAGTGCGGATGGAAAACGAACAACTCATAAACTCCTACAACAAGGATGCTGCCAAGTTGAACCTGACCTTGGGACGTCCCCCCGTCCACATAATAGACATCACATGAGAATCATGATTCTGGGTGTCTATTGGATTTCTTTTGTGACCTTTGTTTCAGGAAATTCGAAAAAAAAACAGGATAACATAGGCTGTGTGTGTTTTATCGTGTCATTTATATAAGGTTACTCAGAATCGAACCTGAGGCACAATATTATTCGCACAAAGAGTGCTATTCTATTATTTATCATCTAGACCTTATTCTGAAAAACTAGCTCAGTTTCTTGAGTTTAGGACTTAAATTAATGATGCTAGTAATAATAATAATAACTATCAATTCATTGGCAACTCGAAAAGCTCGGAAAATATGAAAATTTCAGTTTTGTTCATTTTTGCACCTCGTTTGGCAACGTTGGAACACGTAGTTATGGTAATAACTGAAAGAAAGACTGTTGTCGCTGTATTAGCCCACGCTATGTTGAAAAGTTACGACGTTGCCTAATTGCCAACAAGAATTTCTCTCTTATTTTTCACGAAATCAGCAATATCTGCTACAAAAATTGAATTTATTGATTGTTTCATTTGTGGATAGAGTCTTCTTTGGTTTATTTCATTCATTGTTGTATGCAATGATGAACTTGACGGTCTGTATGTTGAACATTTCTTACGTCGAGGTGTTTTTCCAACAAATGTGAGGTTCTGTAGGTATTCTGAGTAATCTTTATTGAATGCTAGGAATTAAAGTCTTTCTCATATGGTATAGATATCGTGTTCTAAAGTATCTTCGTCTCAAAAATAACCCTCCAATCTATAGAATTTTTACCAAAACGTTACAATATATAAGTGGACATTTTTGAAGGTCCCCCTAATCATATCATTTTAGTCAATTATTGTGTAATCTTTCTGACAATCTACAACTCTGATCTCTTTATTCGGAATCTAAGCAGTCTTCATCCAATGATACCTATAGGAGCGTCCCACATTTAGAATAAGGTTTAAAGGTAAAGGAGTTTCTGGAAATAAATGAAATATCTACGTGACTTTAGTTGAGTGAGAATGTTTCATGAAACAGTAGGATGTGGTTCTCAAAATTTTAATATTATTCCGATGTCCATCACTTTTGACTTTATAAGATACTCTATATAGGGTTTCACGTATCCTCATGTTTACTAAATTTCGTAGTTCTTTTTGATCTCCGTTGGATTTTGGTGTATATTTTATATGAATCAATTTTTACAACTAACAACCTGCTTCTAGTTTGGTGAAGAATTCATATCATGGTAAAAATGGCGCCAAAATACTCCGCCTTGTGTAGCTTGATCTTGAAAAAATGATTTTTTAGGACTTCTCTTGGTTAACTTTGAATTTTATATCTTCAAAAGTACCTATTGTTACTGTAGATTATCGGGGATAAGTTTCATGTTTTATGTGAATCGTAATGATGTGTAGAGTATACCACATAACCTTACTAGATGGTTAAAATACATTGTAGTTGATTTTGTAGCTAACATTTGAGACTTAAGTGAGGTACTCCATATCGCTGACGGAGTTTCTTTATCAGTTTTTTACATTTATATCGCAGCATCAGGCTGTTAAGTTACTACTCGTATTTATATCATGTGACATGATTTCGTTGTGTCATCGTACTATTTTCTATGAATTTCATATAATATAAAAATAACACATTTTTGTGAAAATTGTGGAATCCCTACTTCGAAATATGTACTACAATCTCATGTGCCTATAGGGATGAAATTCGATAAATATTTGAAATTTAGCATTTCATTTTCACTTATATCTGAGAGGAAAGACAATGATAAGAATAAAAAAAGTACTCAACTGAACTTGCATTCGACATTTCTCTTAAAACTTCTATTATGAACCAGCTTACTGTTTCTCTCTGATGTCTGTTATCAAATAATTTCTGAATACTTTGATATATAGTCTGTTATTTCGTGGTTGACTAGAATACAGGGACGAATGCAATATTATGCTGAAAAATAGAATCTCGAAAATGTCAATGAACGTATAAAGCTGTGGTAAATATATGTTCAGAAAGGCATATCCAGTGATCCTTTAAAATGTCAATCAGCTTATACCTTCAGCATTATTACTTCAAATGATACACTTTTTTTGGGGTTCTTTATAGAAATACCATGTATCAATTTGAAAAAAAAAAGGGAAGCCTGAAAATTTTAACTGGATTTTAACATTCGGGAACTACAGCGATTATAATGTCTTTCATAATTACGAAATAATTTGGTATAAATATCTAGGTAAAACAGGATTTTAAGCACAACTACTCATTGCGTTTCCATGGAAAATTGCCAAATTATTCTGATATATACAAAACGTGTTGAAAAACCTTTCTTATTAAAAATGAGTCTAAAATTTTAATTTCGAATTTCTCATTAAACTACTATAATAATTTGGATCAAACAGAGGACAATCTATCAAGAAGACAGTGAATAGAATAGAATGCAAAATATCACATACTATATAGTATAAGGAAAATGTTGTAATATATTGTTGTTATAAATTTGATGTTCGTTGAATAATACAGGTGTTTATTACTGTTTGTAGTTTTGAGTGGTCAATAAAATTATGAAAAATTTGTTCTATTTTTATGGAATTGAGTAAGTATGACTGCCCTACGACTTTGCTAATAAATATGGTGCTTTTCGAAAAATTTTAATTACCTAATATGTGTGATATGAAGTTCTCTTTGGGGCAGCAGTTTAGTACTGAACGACTGGTTTGATACTCCTATATTATCCGAGAAGAAAATCCCATAGGGAAAGGATAACGAAAACAATTATGACAAGAAACCTTGAAATTTTATTCATCCAATACAAATACAAAATCTAATCCTACCATCAGTTGTAAAATATTTTTATATAGGGATTATGATTTTTCGCACATAATTTCGTGGTTATGATCTGATTCCTTTATGTAATTATGAAATCGAAAGTAAAGATGAAAAATTGTAAATTCATGTAATATTTCAAGTTTAAAGTGAAAAACGAAAATTTGTAAGTATTATCTATGATCGCAGACGGTGTTTTTTTCACATTTTCACTTACCACCAAAATGAGAATATTATTTCAGATTCCGGAGTTGATGGCCGAAGAAATTCTGGCGAAAAGTTCAATATTGACCGAAAAAATTAGGTGGTCAGCCAAATTTTTTGCGTCATTTGACTTCACATAGGTAAAACAGTAGGTATCTGAAGTTTGTAATCAAACATCGACATTATTTCAACTCGAAAGTTTCCAAAGAAATTGCGTATTATGTATACACTGTTCAATCTGGAAATGTATCTACCTAATAACATTAAAACTGGATAACAATTCACAGGAATATCTGATACATTTCTTTCCTGTTATGAAATACCAAAATCATCCCAACAAGTAACTTATGATCGATTTCTTCCGACGCAACAAAAATTCAATTGAATGAACCCTGACTGCCCTTCAAAATGACTCTCAACGTTTGGAATTTTCACAGAAAATTCCCATTCCCAAATATCTCCTCACCGGCCGAGTTTTCTACAATTTATTTTTCAAATCTCGTTGAGCGCTTTCAAAGACACCGCAAGTAGTGCCAAAATGCGAATTTCAACTGCTGTAAAAATTCTTATCAAAATCAATCACTGTCATCATCATTCCTAGATCTGTTCAGAGGCCGCCTGCTCTCCTCATCTGATCCGTAGATCACGTCCTCATCAGAGTCGTTGATCATTGAGAAAGCAGGATTATCTTTGGTGATTGCAAACTCTGTAAAAGTAGAAAATTAAGCTTTTGCATCTTCAAACGTGGGTATGATCTCTGTAACACCCAATCCTCCCATATTTATATTATTCCCTTTTCATCAAGAAACAATTTGCATTTTTGGTTATCCTTTTTACTACATGACGAAATACTACAGTCAAAATAAGTAAAAACAACACATTTACCATGAGCTGAAGAATTTCCTGGAGAGTAGACGTAGGCCATCGTATACAGATAGAAATTCAACAAACCATAAAATGCCATAAATTGCGCTGAGCTAGTATAATGTGTTGACAGCCTTGCCACAAAATTATCTTCCAAAAATCCAACTCCAAATCGTAAGAAAGTTATCACGCAGCTTATGGACAGCACTATAACCATGAGGAGTGTCAAATATTTCAGTCTCAAATCTGTAATATTGATGAAAATCAAGTTACTCAACTATCAGTTGTAGTATCGACTTGTTTCATCAAATTATGAACCAAAAGGTTATTCGAAAAACAAATACATTAATTATTATCAAAAATTCAATCATTTAAGATCAGAACTATCCACTATCTAGTTTCTCTTTTTCTCAAGAAATGATTTTTTTAGGAGCTTGTATGATAACGTGAAACCTAGATATCAGGAATCCAAAAATTTCTCAAAGAATTGCTCTGAGAACTTACCGAAAAATGGCATGGACCTCAACTCTGTATAAGCCCTCAAAATCAGCAGTCCGAGGTAGATTATATAAACAACACTGAATATGTAGAAAAAAGACTGGACAACCTGAAAAGTTTTTCAAAGTTTCAGCAACCCAAATAAATCAAATAACTCTTTCCAATATATTGAAAGAATTGTAGGAAGACCTTACGTAATAATTAGAAGTGTCAACTTCGTGGTTGTATGTGGGATCCTCAAGTTCATTCACTTTTTCCCACGTGGACAGGATTATGGCAGGAAACCATAACATGGCGACCAAAAACAATTTTGGCACGTAAAAAGTCAAGAACTTCCTCTCATTCTGCGAAAAACAATACCCAAATTGAAAACAGAATAAACTCTGATCTAAGAATTGAAACTTTTTGGATATGTTACTGTTGGTATACCATGAAATATAATCAAAACAATCGGACTGGCAGAAATCCACATTTCTATACATCTCAGGGGAGTAGCGATAGACCGGTTTCGCTCTTGTTTGAGTTCTTCTGCGTATATATCGCATAACTCAATCAACGATGACCACCAGAGCCAGTTGGTGGCTACTGATGTGCTCTAAGAAGAGCGAACCCGGTTGATAGCTTCTAACTATAAAACGACCTTTCATTATACGTGTACATGCAGCAAGCTTGAGACAAATATGAACCGTAGAGAGGAATAGAAATTTTTATGACTGCCAATCTAATAAGAATTTGATTCTGATAAGGCGTGAATGAAAATTCCTTCAAATATTTCCTTAGTGAAGAGTGCCATTCAATACTAATTTGTTAGAGTCACCTGTCTGAGACCATGATAAATACACAGCCAAAATAGAAGTAATGCACATAAGAAAGTTGCTTGAGCGAAGGCATCTATGAGGCCAGGAATCCAAGAATGCACCAAGAACATCATCGGAAACACTGGATCTGTAATAAATACCGTATTGATTTTTTTCCATTGTCATCCATTTTTAAGTCAACAATCTTACTGTTATATCCAATTAGACATGGTAGGAGAAAAGACATCCACTTCTGTTCGATGGACCAATCGTGCATCGCATATTTCTTCAAGGAATTGGCGAACCAACACTGAAATAATCTTCATTGCCAGAGGTCATATACTGAATTTTATTTCGTACTTACCGATATGAGAAACGTAGTGAGAAGAAAAACGAATCTAAACCAAATCTCTATCTTTGTGAATCCAGGATTGTATGTTTTGAACTGAAGAGATTATAGAATTATCAGTAAAACATTAACGAAAATGTTAGGAAAGCACTGAATTATGTACATAATTTTCACGTTTCGCTATCATAGTATCCTCATCAGGTGAGCGAACATAAGGCTAAGTTACTCAGTAAGTTTAGTTAGGTTAGAATATTTAAACGATCAATTAACTCTAATTCTAAGTATCCAGACAGGATAATGATAGTGAAATTACAACCGTTTGTCAGAAAATAACGTAGTACATTATGTAAATTCTTTGCTGTACTAAAGAAATCCTTTTAGAATACAACAAAACCATCTCCACAACATATGAAGAAGGTTTTTAAGAGTTTCACAATCAACAAACATTTTTATCAATATGTTGACGAAATAACTCACGTAAAAGGTGACTTGATTTATGTTGTATCTCTTGTGGAAAGCCTCCAATCCATGAAAACGCACAGTCAGAATATAATGAGTGTAATCAAGATAGCCCAAATGTAGCACAATGAATTCATCACAATTCTGATTCTCACATCTCAGATGCCTCGTCCTGAAGGTAATATTATGTCATTGAAATAGGGGCGTAGGGTGGGTAACTCACCTGTTCCTTGAATGCTTGGTGTCGACAACACTAATTGGCTTATGTTCTTCAGTAAGACCTTCAATTGTTATCGAGACTTGAAAGCTTTTATCGTAAATCTCATCTGTAATTGAAATTCATTTCGGATGGATCTACATCTAGAAAGCTACACAATGAGACGAACTAATTTTACTCACCGTCTTTATTTCCAGTGGTCAATTTCACTATCAGCCATAATTGTTGAGAATAGGTAGTCAATGAAGGAGTTCTCATAGTGAATGGACCAGAGGCTATGAGTGCTTGACTCAAATTACTCTGATTATTTTTTGGCAATAACAGTTTACCATCTAATTCAGCAGTACTGGTAATTGGAGGACCTTATTTGCAAAGAAAAATATAAATAAAATAAAAATAAATATATATACTTAATTGGAGATATTAAGTACAGGAATCACTGCACAATACAAATACAGGGTGAGTCATTGACTTGTACATATAGTTTAACAGAATATTCCTAAGGTCAAAGAAACACTTTTTCCTTTTAACATTTTTCCAATTCGGTCTCTCACAGACGAAGTTATCTAGCGGATATTTGAATATTTTGGAAAAGGCATAGCTGATTATGAAAATTTAAAAAGGCCATATCTTTTTATTCAGGACGAATTCAAGAAAATGGTGAAGGAAAAAAGTGTTCCTTTTGATCCCAAGAATCTACTTAAAATATATGTACACAACTCACCCAATATAGATGGAAGTATTTTGAAAATTCAGTATTCATGAGATGGGATGGTCTACACATATTGAAGGCATGATATAAGAATCCAAAAGTATTTTCAAATAAATTAGCAGATTCACAGATGCATGGAAACTGAATCTAATTCAATTCACAATCTCATAAATTCCATACAGCAAAATACAATCTATTATTTCAGATATTTACCTGCGACTCCAATAAAAATTGCTAATCCTAGAGATGTAAAAAATGCAATAAATGTCATTACAAATTCTCGTTTATGCATTGTATATAATCGCATTTGCACAGACCTGAAATTCAATTCATTATGAATCTCGTCATATAAATGGCACAAAAATCTGACAAATACCAAAAGTGAGAGCAAAAATTGGCTGAATCAAACTCACCGTTCACAACGATCATGATGATATGCTGGAGCTATATATTTATCGAATTCACTGAAGAGTTCACAGAATTGGGATAGTATATTTCTTAATCGTAAACTCCAGCCACCAGAAGGTAAATGATATGAATAACCAAGTCCGTCTCCGTTCAGCTTTGCCATTTTCTGAAAATTGTTGAATTTCCTTTGAAAAATCCTCTCATAATATAGTAAACAATACGAGTACCCTCTGTATCGTGAAGAATTACGAGTATATATCAATATATCGAGAATAATACCCATACCCACCTATTTATATTTCTTATTTTGATCGCTTTTGAGCGATTTGATTTTGAGAAATCAATGGATTCTTCTAAAATGTTAGTTGTGCGATCAAGACAATAAGTTTCACGTCATCATTTCAATCATTCATGCAATTCGATTATTCTTTCAGTTTTCAAAGAGCTATTTATATTTGTGATACGCTTGTTGAAAAGCAGTCGTCTTAATTCAATTACAATTGTTCCTGTTTCTACAGATTCAATAAATAATATGGTTTTTGCTTCAGGTCATTCATTGGACACGTAAATCAACAACTAAATCCTTCTATTAAAAATTAAAAGCCTTGATGATAAGATTACAATTTTGTTTGTATGAATAGAACATCACAATGGCATAATCGACCAAGGAAATTCTTAAGACTGTGAAAAACTAAAGGGAAATATAAAAAGCAACCAATGATTGCCGAATTTCACTGGAATAACCCTGTTTATTCCTTAAATTGTTTACCTAATGACCTAGTTTAGATGGAGATAAGAATGGATAAATGTTTAAACTCACTCGTTATGTATTTCCTCAAGTACATTAAAAATAAGTGGACGTAAAACTAAAATCCTTGGAGTCCAGGACTTTTGCGTAGGAAAAGAAAGATTATTGTTCACATTTCACCATATTTTCCAGGCATATATTAGCCATTACATTGTAACAACAACTGGAAAGATGCCATTGAAGAACGCTATGGCGGACTATCGATCTGCGCTACAGGGAAACTCCTGAAAAACCACTTGTTGCATTTCAGTCCCCGCAACTGTCATGAGAATTATCTAGGACGAGGGAGATGGAACAATGGAAAAATAATTAGTAGAAACAACAGAAAGGACATTTAATCTTTTAGGGAGCTGAAATTTTGAATATAGGTTACGGAGATCCCGAGGAAAGGTTTCGTGTAGAAAAAACTTGGTTTTTGTATACATGTATCATGTTCCTCTACAAAAACCTCATAGT
The DNA here is from genome assembly GCF_907165205.1 of Coccinella septempunctata. Taxonomy (NCBI): domain Eukaryota; kingdom Metazoa; phylum Arthropoda; class Insecta; order Coleoptera; family Coccinellidae; genus Coccinella; species Coccinella septempunctata. The sequence goes on from NC_058196.1 coordinate 25,636,500, forward strand.
TTCGGAAATAAAGTGAAATTTTTTTTAAAGTGAGAGTTTTCAGCGTACGACTTCTTTAGGGGGAGGGCCCACCAAAGTATCGTAGCACTGACATGACAAAGGCGATGCATAATTTTCAGATTTGAACTGAGAACGACATATTTCACGCAACTGAAATCTGAAAATTATGCATCGCCTTTGTCATGTATGTGCAATGTCAGTGCTACGCTACTTTGGTGGGCGCTCGCCCTTAGATTTAAATTTTATGATTTCTAGGCTGATCCGGCTGTCGGAAATATTTGAAACGATTTTGAAAAGGCCGTTTCATAGAAAAAAATCTATTTTGGGATGCTGGAGTTCGAATATGAATCGATACAAATTGGAAAGTTTCGGAAAAATGTGTCAGCAATCATAAAACTTATTTCGAAATACTTCAAATACAGTTCCTTGTTTTGCAAGTAGTATTTATGACCTCATTGGTCCGTTGCGGGCGGAAACGTTAAGGGGTGGTTTATTGTATTGGTTATATCGTACCTGTCATCCTATCAAAGTAACAAATATTTTCTTGTACCTACTTCAATGGTTTTGAATAGGGTTATTCTTATTTGCTTATCGAGAAAGTTATCTCGCAGATCAATTATGGCAGTTTTATGGTTTCCATGATATTGTTCTGGTTTCTTTTACACAAGAATTCCTTTTGCATTTATCAAAAGAAAGTTTTTAATTTTTCAGTCAAGAAAGTGGATGATATTTTGAACATGCATCAGATTGAATCAGTTTCACTCATTCGATCAATTGGCTATTTCAAGGTTTAAATTGTAGTATTTTCTCAATTAAATTCTAAAATGAATCGAAAAATAATATATTTCAATCTGTAAACAGCCTTTATGAGTGGAATTACTTGAAACAGTACCTACACTTACCTTTTCTGTACACCTACCATTTTTTAATTTTATTTCAAACTTAATGATTTATTTGAAATATGCTGTATGTTCTGAATGAATTATTATCAGCCATTCACACTCAATTCATAAATATTCTATTCCTTGATAGCATGCCAAGGAGCGTTCAGTGGAATTTTTTTCTGCATAGTATACTTTTACTACTACTACTACTATTGTCTATTATGTACCTACACCTTCCAATTTTTTTATTTTTTTAAACATATTTTTTCATTGAGAATATGCTGATAATGAATCATTATCAGCACTCTAATATAATAAATATTCTATTCCTTGATCGCAAGTCAAGGAGCGTTCAGTGGATTTTTTTTTACATAGTACTACTTGAAACAGTACTGTTGTCTATTATGTACCTACACCTACCAATTTTTTATTTTTTTTTTCAGAGTTAATGTTTCATTTTGTATATAAAGCGCGGGATGGTAACACAAATCCTACAAAACGTTTTGATTTTTTAGTTGTATCCTTCTTCTTGATCTGAATGTACTCGTCTAGTCTGAAAAGTTTGTAATAATTATGATCTTGTTTCCTTCTAATAGATATCATGTCCAGAATCTCCTTCAGAATGAAAGACCTCTGCAAACGTTTATTCAGAATTCCGTTCGACACATCCCGCTTTTTTTCTCCAACCTCAGAATTTGTTTTCACCGTGACTACATCTTTTTGTTTACGCTTAACTTCAGCACAAGTTTCTGACTTTTTAGAATTCTGAGGAAGAATTCCTTGTTTTCGTTCTCCAACAAGTGATTTTAATAAATTCCTGATTTGAACAGTTCTCCTCAAGTCATTTTGCTTAGACTTCAATTTCATCAATCCCGTTCTGAAGATCTGTTTCCTGTCCATCTCGTCTTCCAAACTGAAACAATAAATATGTAAGTATGAAACGATAATTCGATAATATCAAAGTTATAAAATGTAAACCACAACACAATATTTGCAGCACGTAACACATTCACAACTGAATACTGAATACTTGGTACATCTACTCCCCCGTTATATAGCCTCCTCCATCCCTTCCTAGCACCCCCACCACCTTATTGCCCGTTCCGTTTCATGAAGTCGGCTGTTGTTGGCTTGCTCTGACTTAAAACTTCTATGGAAGCAACATATTACATTGTGTTCAATCCATTTTTCATGATGATACCTAATAATAAACATATAAAATATTTTTTTATTTTTTGTTACTTTATCCTAGCACTAAAAATAAAGAAAATTGGAAAGTGTTTTATATTCTTTTTGAAAGAGATATGCAATTTTAAATGACTATTATCTAAAGTATTTTTCCACAGCGGAATGTACAATAGGAATATTCTTTATATATTGTTTTAAACAGTTTTAATGATATAAAACAATAAAATATCAAGAATTAAAAAGTATAAGTTATAGATACAAAGAAAACTATCTGCAGAAGCAAGTACTGAAGCGGCATTTATAATAACCGCCGAAGAAAAAATTCAAAATTCATAGAACATATAATGGAATTGTAGCAGATTGTATCTGCTTTGAGTTCAGTTATTAGGTTCTTTGAAATTAGGTCAGATATGTTTGGTAGATTTTTCATCAAATGGTACTCAAAACAGTACTGTTGCCTTTTTGGTATACAAACCTAGAATGTTTCTAATTCTATAATTCTAACCTCGTAGTTTCGGAAATAAAGTAAAATTTCTATTAAAGTGAGAGTTTTCAGCGTACGACTTCTTTAGGGGGAGGGCCCACAAAAAAAATGGTAGGTATACAGAAAAGGCAAGTGAAGGTACTGTTTTAAGTAATTCCACTCATAAAGGCTGTTTACAGATTGGAATATATTATTTTTCGATTCATTTTAGAATTTAATTGAGAAAATACTACTATTTGAACCTCGAAATAGCCAATTGATTGAATGATTGAGTGAAACTGGTTTAATCTGATGCATGTTCAAAATATCATCCACTTTCTTGACTGAAAATCAGAAACTTTCTTTTGATAAATACAAAAGGAATTCTTCTGTAAACGAATCCAGAATATCATGGAAACCATAAAACTGCCATAATTGATCTGCGAGATAACTTTCTCGATAAGCAAATAAGAATAACCCTATTCAAAACCATTGAAGTAGGTACAAGAAAATATTTGTTACTTTGATAGGGTGACAGGTACAATATACCAATACAATAAACCACCCCTTTGCGTTTCCGCCCGCAACGGACCAATGAGGTCATAAATACTACCTGCAAAACAAGAAATTGTATTTGAAGTATTTCGAAATAAGTTTTATGATTGTTGACATATTTTTCCGAAACTTTCCAATTTGTATCGATTCATATTCGAACTCCAGCATTTCAAAATAGATTTTTTTTCCTTAAAACGGCCTTTTCAAAATCGTTTCAAATATTTCCGACAGCCGGATCAGCCTAGAAATCATAAAATTTAAATCTAAGAGAGAGCGCCCACCAAAGTAGCGTAGCACTGACATGGCACACAAATCTGAAAATTTTGCATCGCCTTCGTCATGTATGTGCCATCATGTCAGTGCTACGCTACTTTGGTGGGCGCTCGCCCTTAGATTTAAATTTTATGATTTCTAGGCTGATCCGGCTGTCGGAAATATTTGAAACGATTTTGAAAAGGCCGTTTCATAGAAAAAAATCTATTTTGGGATGCTGGAGTTCGAATATGAATCGATACAAATTGGAAAGTTTCGGAAAAATGTGTCAGCAATCATAAAACTTATTTCGAAATACTTCAAATACAGTTCCTTGTTTTGCAGGTAGTATTTATGACCTCATTGGTCCGTTGCGGGCGGAAACGTTAAGGGGTGGTTTATTGTATTGGTTATATTGTACCTGTCACCCTATCAAAGTAACAAATATTTTCTTGTACCTACTTCAATGGTTTTGAATAGGGTTATTCTTATTTGCTTATCGAGAAAGTTATCTCGCAGATCAATTATGGCAGTTTTATGTATTCCATGATATTGTTCTGGTTTCTTTTACACAAGAATTCCTTTTGCATTTATCAAAAGAAAGTTTTTAATTTTTCAGTCAAGAAAGTGGATGATATTTTGAACATGCATCAGATTGAATCAGTTTCACTCATTCAATCAATTGGCTATTTCAAGGTTTAAATTGTAGTATTTTCTCAATTAAATTCTAAAATGAATCGAAAAATAATATATTTCAATCTGTAAACAGCCTTTATGAGTGGAATTACTTGAAACAGTACCTACACTTACCTTTTCTGTACACCTACCATTTTTTAATTTTATTTCAAACTTAATGATTTATTTGAAATATGCTGTATGTTCTGAATGAATTATTATCAGCCATTCACACTCAATTCATAAATATTCTATTCCTTGATAGCATGCCAAGGAGCGTTCAGTGGAATTTTTTTCTGCATAGTATACTTTTACTACTACTACTACTACTATTGTCTATTATGTACCTACACCTTCCAATTTTTTTATTTTTTTAAACATATTTTTTCATTGAGAATATGCTCATAATGAATCATTATCAGCACTCTAATATAATAAATATTCTATTCCTTGATCGCAAGTCAAGGAGCGTTCAGTGGAATTTTTTTTTACATAGTACTACTTGAAACAGTACTGTTGTCTATTATGTACCTACACCTACCAATTTTTTATTTTTTTTTTTCAGAGTTAATGTTTCATTTTGTATATAGAGCGCGGGATGGTAACACAAATCCTACAAAACGTTTTGATTTTTAAGTTGTATCCTTCTTCTTGATCTGAATGTACTCGTCTAGTCTGAAAAGTTTGTAATAATTATGATCTTGTTTCCTTCTAATAGATATCATGTCCAGAATCTCCTTCAGAATGAAAGACCTCTTCAAACGTTTATTCAGAATTCCGTTCGACACATCCCGCTTTTTTTCTCCAACCTCAGAATTTGTTTTCTCCGTGACTACATCTTTTTGTTTACGCTTAACTTCAGCACAAGTTTCTGACTTTTTAGAATTCTGAGGAAGAATTCCTTGTTTTCGTTCTCCAACAAGTGATTTTAATAAATTCCTGATTTGAACAGTTCTCCTCAAGTCATTTTGCTTAGACTTCAATTTCATCAATCCCGTTCTGAAGATCTGTTTCCTGTCCATCTCGTCTTCCAAACTGAAACAATAAATATGTAAGTATGAAACGATAATTCGATAATATCAAAGTTATAAAATGTAAACCACAACACAATATTTGCAGCACGTAGCACATTCACAACTGAATACTGAATGTACTGAATACTTGGTACATCTACTCCCCCGTTATATAGCCTCCTCCATCCCTTCCTAGCACCCCCACCACCTTATTGCCTGTTCCGTTTCATGAAGTCGGCTGTTGTTGGCTTGCTCTGACTTAAAACTTCTATGGAAGCAACATATTACATTGTGTTCAATCCATTTTTCATGATGATACCTAATAATAAACATATAAAATATTTTTTTATTTTTTGTTACTTTATCCTAGCACTAAAAATAAAGAAAATTGGAAAGTGTTTTATATTCTTTTTAAAAGAGATATGCAATTTTAAATGACTATTATCTAAAGTATTTTTCCACAGCGGAATGTACAATAGGAATATTCTTTATATATTGTTTTAAACAGTTTTAATGATATAAAACAATAAAATATCAAGAATTAAAAAGTATAAGTTATAGATACAAAGAAAACTATCTGCAGAAGCAAGTACTGAAGCGGCATTTATAATAACCGCCGAAGAAAAAATTCAAAATTCATAGAACATATAATGGAATTGTAGCAGATTGTATCTGCTTTGAGTTCAGTTATTAGGTTCTTTGAAATTAGGTCAGATATGTTTGGTAGATTTTTCATCAAATGGTACTCAAAACAGTACTGTTGCCTTTTTGGTATACAAACCTAGAATGTTTCTAATTCTATAATTCTAACCTCGTAGTTTCGGAAATAAAGTAAAATTTCTATTAAAGTGAGAGTTTTCAGCGTACGACTTCTTTAGGGGGAGGGCCCACAAAAAAAATGGTAGGTGTACAGAAAAGGCAAGTGTAGGTACTGTTTTAAGTAATTCCACTCATAAAGGCTGTTTACAGATTGGAATATATTATTTTTCGATTCATTTTAGAATTTAATTGAGAAAATACTACTATTTGAACCTCGAAATAGCCAATTGATTGAATGATTGAGTGAAACTGGTTTAATCTGATGCATGTTCAAAATATCATCCACTTTCTTGACTGACAATCAGAAACTTTCTTTTGATAAATACAAAAGGAATTCTTCTGTAAACGAATCCAGAATATCATGGAAACCATAAAACTGCCATAATTGATCTGCGAGATAACTTTCTCGATAAGCAAATAAGAATAACCCTATTCAAAACCATTGAAGTAGGTACAAGAAAATATTTGTTACTTTGATAGGGTGACAGGTACAATATACCAATACAATAAACCACCCCTTTGCGTTTCCGCCCGCAACGGACCAATGAGGTCATAAATACTACCTGCAAAACAAGAAATTGTATTTGAAGTATTTCGAAATAAGTTTTATGATTGTTGACATATTTTTCCGAAACTTTCCAATTTGTATCGATTCATATTCGAACTCCAGCATTTCAAAATAGATTTTTTTTCTATAAAACGGCCTTTTCAAAATCGTTTCAAATATTTCCGACAGCCGGATCAGCCTAGAAATCATAAAATTTAAATCTAAGAGAGAGCGCCCACCAAAGTAGCGTAGCACTGACATGGCACACAAATCTGAAAATTATGCATCGCCTTCGTCATGTATGTGCCATGTCAGTGCTACGCTACTTTGGTGGGCGCTCTCTCTTAGATTTAAATTTTATGATTTTTAGCTGAGCCGGCTGTCGAAAATATTTGAAACGATTTTGAAAAGGCCGTTTTATAGAAAAAAATTCTATTTAGAGATGCTGGAGTTCGAATATGAATCGATACAAATTGGAAAGTTTCGGGAAAATGTGTCAGCAATCATAAAACTAATTTCGAAATACTTCAAATACAATTTCTTGTTTTGCAGGTAGTATTTATGACCTCATTGGTCCGTTGCGGGCGGAAACCTTTGAGGGGCGGTTTATTGTATTGGTTATATTGTACCTGTCACCCTATCAAAGTAACAAATATTTTCTTGTACCTACTTCAATGGTTTTGAATAGGGTTATTCTTATTTGCTTATCGAGAAAGTTATCTCGCAGATCAATTATGGCAGTTTTATGGTTTCCATGATATTGTTCTGGTTTCTTTTACACAAGAATTCCTTTTGCATTTATCAAAAGAAAGTTTTCAATTTTTCAGTCAAGAAAGTGGATGATATTTTGAACATGCATCAGATTAAATCAGTTTCACTCAATCATTCAATCAATTGGCTATTTCAAGGTTTAAATCGTAGTATTTTCTCAATTAAATTCTAAAATGAATCGAAAAAAAATATATTTCAATCTGTAAACAGCCTTTATGAGTGGAATTACTTAAACAGTACCTACACTTGCCTTTTCTGTACACCTACCATTTTGCAATTTTATTTCAAACTTAATGATTTATTTGAAATATGCTGTATGTTCTGAATGAATCATTATCAGCCATTCACACTCAATTCATAAATATTCTATTCCTTAATAGCATGCCAAGGAGCGTTCATTGGAATTTTTTCTGCATAGTACTTTTTTACTACTACTACTAACTACTACTACTATTGTCTATTATGTACCTACACCTACCAATTTTTTTATTTTTTTAAATATATTTTTTCATTGAGAATATGCTGATAATGAATCATTATCAGCACTCTAATATAATAAATATTCTATTCCTTGATCGCAAGTCAAGGAGCGTTCAGTGGAATTTTTTTTCACATAGTACTACTTGAAACAGTACTGTTGTCTATTATGTACCTACACCTACCAATTTTTATTTTTTCAGAGTTAATGTTTCATTTTGGATATAGAGCGCGGGATGGTAACACAAATCCTAAAAAACGTTTTGATTTTTTGGGTGTATCCTTCTTCTTGATCTGAATGTACTCGTCCAGTCTGAAAAGTTTGTAATAATTATGATCTTGTTTCCTTCTAATAGATATCATGTTCAGAATCTCCTTCAGAATAAAAGACCTTTTCAAACGTTTATTCAGAATTCCGTTCGACACATCCGGCTTTTTTCCTCCAACCTCAGAATTTGTTTTCACCGTGACTACATCTTTTTGTTTAAGCTTAACTTCGGCACAAGTTTTTGATTTTTTAGAATTCTGAGGAAGAATTCCTTGTTTTCGTTCTCCAACAAGTGATTTTAATAAATTCCTGATTTGAACAGTTCTCCTCAAGTCATTTTGCTTAGACTTCAATTTTATCAATCCCGTTCTGAAGATCTGTTTTCTGTCCATCTCGTCTTCCAAACTGAAACAATAAATATGTAAGTATGAAACGATAATTCGATAATATCAAAGTTATAAAATGTAAACCACAACACAATATTTGCAGCACGTAACACATTCACAACTGAATACTGAATACTTGGTACATCTACTCCGCCGGTATATAGCCTCCAGCATCCCTTCCTAGCACCCCACCACCCTATGGCCCGTTCCGTTGTCTGATTGTCTGTTAGCTTTCTCTCCTATGGAAGCAACATATTACATTGTATTCAATACATTTTTCATGATGATACTTATAATATAATAAACATATAAAATAGTTTTTTTTATTTTTTGTTACTTTCTCCTAATTAATAATAACACTAAAAATACGGAAAGTACTGGTGGCATTGGAGCGGTATTTATAATAACCTCCGGTGAAAAAATTCAAAATTCATAGAACGTATTGTGGAATTGTAGCAGATTGTATTCTTAATATTCTTAATAAAAGGAATAAATTCTGCAAATGTATGGAATTAGTACGGGGTGAGAGTGACGATTCGAGAAAATTTAAAAATTCTTTAGTGAGAATTATAAGAAACCTGAAATTCACTGGTGACTTGAATTGATGAAAAATATTCTGATGTTTACAACTTTTTCCATACTAACTAATTCGAAGTAATGCTGAATATACGCTACTCACATCAACTTCTCGTACCAATCATCAGTTAAACTCATTTTCAAATTTTTATCGATACGGTATTCTAAATGAAAAAATTCACAAATCTTCGCCAATGTTAGTTATACGGAATAGAATTTCTGAACATGACGTTATCTAGTTGAAGAGTAGGGATGCAGAATTTTGAGAAAACGCATTAACTATCGATCAGGTTTCTACCTGGAGTTTCGAGAACATTCTTTCTTATTTTTCAAAAGAATAATACTTTGCTAAAAGTCTATATTCGTGTTCAGTTATTTCTTCCTCAGCCATTCTTCATCCACTCCTGGATGTAGGCCTCCTTCAAATGACTCCATTCCGATCTGTCCTGTGCCACCCTATGCCATCCATTTCCCGCCCGAGCCTTAATGTCCTAGTAGAAAACAAGAAGCGAAAACAACAAAGATCTATGTTGCCACATATAATATAAGAACGATGAGAAATACGGAACACCTTGCTAGTTCAGTTATTTGGTTCTTTGAAATTGGGCCAGATATGTTCAGTAGATTTTTCATCACATAGTACTTAAAACAGTACTGTTGTCTTTTCAGTATACAAACCTGGAATTTCTCTAAGTCTAACATGTTCTCATATGTCACTTAGAATATATTGCCCGGGTTGGTGTAACGAATCCTGAATAAGGTTTTATTCCCGAAATTGTTGTTGTTTTTCTTCTTTTGAAATCATTTATTTTGAACAGTTTGACCTCCAAGTTTTCTTTTCTTGCAATAGATATCCTATCCAGGGTTTTTTTGAATATCAAAGCCTTCGTCAAACGTGCATTCAGATCTACTCCTGACGAATTTGGTTTTCATCTTCAACATATTTTTGTGTAACGGTATCACATATTTTGAAATCTGCGATAAAAGGGCGTAAAACGATTCTGTGGAGTGGTTGTGGTGTTATTGGGTACACATCATCTTTATGGGCGAAGTGAATGAATGAAAGATTTTCCGTTAAATTCAATATATTTTATACACAAGTTTGGATATAAATTACAGTTATCATTAGGCATAAATTAATATTTTCTGATACAAAACTTGGTGTATATATACTTTATTGTAAACTGTCTAATTTTAATTACAATAGGAAAATTCGAAAAACTTATTCGTAACTTTTCAATATACAAATTCGACCTTCCATATCTATTCCATGGGTGCCTTAAAAAATTAATTATTATCGATTAATTGATTTGAGAATTGGGTTAATAATTTATTTTCCAGGTTGTTAAATGTAAAATGAAAATATCGTGAAAATTGTTTATGACAATCTTTGTTATTTTTATAATGGATGCTGGTGGTAACATTAAATGAAATCTATATTTAAGAAATTTTTTCGTATCACCTTGCATTATTCATGCAGAAAAATCAAATCCTTAAAAATACACCAAAATACATAAATCCCTCTATGAATCTGAACAAGAGCATATAATCCAAAGTTATTTTTACAGAGCGAAACTTATCCGAAATTTATGTATTTTGGATCTCAGGTAATTAGCTTTACTCGAGAATAAACGTAAGAATCTTCGAATATAAAATAAATACATTTAAATTAAACTTCTATTTGTAGTGTTTCACAATGAATCTACGCTAAAATTAGTAATCTTGTTGTAAATTAAGGGCCATGCCGCTATTCACATTTCTAACTCTCAGGTAGTTTTCGGATTTTTTCTTCAGTCAGTTTAAACTTGTTCTGTTCGGTTTTCCGTAAAAAAGTACCCATTTTCTGTATTTCTAGGAACCAGTCTGATGTTTGAGTCGCTAAGGGAACCATCTTCGCATCTAAACAAGCTCGAATTAACCCTAATACTGAAAAATAAAATTGAAAAATGATATGTGGTCTAACGCGAGATGTGGAGATGTTTCCTTCTATGGTGTTTTATGATCTTAACCTATATTAATACTCTTATATAGGCGCGTTAACATACATGTTTCAACATGCAGGATCTAATATATCTACTGGTCTCATGCAACAGTTATAACTTATAATATTCGAAGGGCGATTCAGAGAGAAATTTGAGTCATATGAAAAATAAATGAAAAATCCAGAGATGTTGAGAATTAAAATTGAGGGTTGGATTTTTTCTTACCGCATATTCAGGGCGTCCTTCAACTTGCATACATTTCAGGAGGCTATTATTAAGGTTAAAATATGAAAAAAAAACTTCTAAAATTCACCTTCTTCAACAAACAAGACAAATTTGCGAAGTTTTCTACTTATTTTGACGTTTAGAATCACTCTCTGAAACATATGAACGTCGAATCCGGACAACCTGTATTTGGGGCTTTATCGTGAGATTTGCTTTGAAAGAATTTTATTCCTTTTCTTCCACCATTTTGTTTATCACTTAATTTTATTCAAAAAACTATTTCAAAGATTCAACCGAATCTTCCGATGTTCAATATAAATGAACCAAAATAGTGGGAGACATCTTCTAATTTACAATATTCCAAAATTTCACGTGACTCTGAAACTTCTCTCGAAACCAGTCCTCACCACCACTGCATCTGCTCCATGTGGATGTGCATTTGTCGCTTCACCCACATGATGCAGAGGTAAACGATGGTGGTGATGGTGATGAAATACAGAAAAGCCGACATGATACATCGAGGTTCGTGAGAGACGTGTCTCGGGTGTCGGATCTTATCCTGAGGGTCCTCGTAACCCTCAACAACCAGTTCGTCGTAATACTGCTCCGGCTTCAGGTTCGACTGGCTGAGATCGGTCAGCTGCAAACCTTTGGCGTCCTCCGTCTCGTTTTCGATGAAGAACGTCAACTTGTAGGGCTGGTTGGACTCGGTGGTTATTTCGGGTACGTTTAAGTCTTGTCTGAGATCCTTCGATGTCATGGGGGCTGTTCGGGGTGCCTCAAGCTGGTCGGGCTCGGCGGGGAACGCATTCAGGTGTTGCGAATGCGCGTCAGAAATGTGAATAGCGGCGTCTGTCAGTCAGTAGCATTTCTTCGTACATGCGCACTTGCGCACGATGTCGATGTCCTTAGTGTAGCGGGTGCCGTCGCTGCATATCAGTCGGACCTGAAAAATGAACGTTTTTGATCGAGGATCGCATCATACATCGAAATTTTCTTATTCTTTGATGAATTCATTTCACCATTTATCATTACAGAGCAGCTATGAAGCAGAAATGTGTTCCTTGTTTTGTCGCATAAATGTAGCATTTAGAGCTCAAATATAGATCTGCTATATAACAGCTACTTCAATAAGGATTATATATATGAAAAGAACATCACTAGTTCGAACATGGATCATGCAAATATTCGATCCATATGAGTTCTATAGCTGATACCTTCATGTGATATAAAAAAAAATCCCCCATAAGAAAGTTTTGATGAAAATATGAGTAATTGAGGAAATCAATATGAACGTTTGATGTAATATTAAACTCGAATTTTGGTTAAACAAAGACTGTGTTTTTATCTTAGACTTATCTCAGGTCATATCGATCATTGCTGAAAAAAAATTCCAAAACGTCTTACAGTTATTCACTATTCAACTGAAAAATTTCTATAAGACTTAGAAAACATGAAGGACTGTGTCACAATGTCAATAGCAGAAATGTGTTGCAGCGCCCCCAACAACAACTCAAAAAGATCTCTCGATGACCTCAAAATAATATATCACAAATATGTTACGTGGATATCACAGATCTGGGATATTCAATTTACAGAATGTGGAGATAACTTGGAAACAGCACGGGCATATCAGACACCTAATGGTTGAAGAAATATAATACATAACAGAGTTCCCTATCAGATCCCTAAACAAAACATAGCAGTCAGATATGTTTCTGGTCACCTGGGAGGCTGAAAAGCAACTATTTTTACTCACCTTTCTTCTCTTGCTCTTTCTTGCATGGCAGCAACTTGATCCACAACCCCCTACACACTTGGCCATCTTAAGAGGTTTCCTAGATCTGCATCCATTTTCGGAATAATACTCGCGTACTTGCTCCTTTCGACAAGTAGGAGCTGAAATATAAGAAAACTTTCATGTATTCTTATGTAACGACCTGAAGCTGTGACTTTACCACCAAGATGATGATGAAGCAGCACATAAATGATAATCTTTTCTTCGTAACCCCCTCCTCTGAGGCAAATCAATGATATATGATTGGGCGTTGCATTAAAAATCCCTGAATCATTTGCGAATTAAAATCAGGCTAAAATGGATTTTTCTTCACGAGGAGGTTACGGAAAAGATTTGATCATTAAATGTTTTTGCTGAAGCCCCACCGTGAAAGCCCCATTTATTCGTGATAAGTTCACCATGTTCTACTCCATTATTTCTATATGTGCACAAGCTGAAATATGAGGTTAGTCTGAAGCAATACTCACATTCCTCCTCACCTTGCTCGCAGTACTTTCCCCTGTACCCGGCCTTGCATTTGCAAGAGTATTCACCATTTTCAAGTCCCACGCATTTACTGCCGTGCTTGCAATGGTTGCCCAGGCAAGGATCGGGTGGACTGGCTGGCTCCTTGATCATTCCATCCATTTCGTCTTCTTGCTGTTCGTGTTCTTCATCCTCATCTTTGCCCGTTTCCATAATACCACAGCCCGGTTGGACTTTCTGCTGAGTGGCAGCGTTTCCAAAGTCGACCTGTTTGTGGTTGATCCAGACCTCCTTCATACAACCTGAAAAAAAATTGATCATCAGAAAATATTTGATTTGGTTGAGATTATAGATTGAAGATACACACCGTGAAAACTCGTGATGTTCCTAAGGTGCCACTGTTGGAAAGCTTGTTGCCCTGGTTCAGGTGGTAGTCCGCCTAAGTACATTGGAGTTGACAATCTCAGGTAATCCTTAGAACCATCGTTGATTATTGATCTAGCAAGGCCACGATCAACCCTCAATGTGAAGTTCTTCTTGATCGCTATCAATTCAGCGACGTGGTATTTACCATCTGACACCATCTCAAAACTGAAAATGAAAAAATTACATTACACATTAACATTAACTGCATAGCACAGCTAGAAAAGTCTTCTTTACTCTTAACTGAAACTTTGCCATTCCATTCTCTTTTGAGCTTACCTGTACATGGTGGAAACTGGATAATTTCCTACGTCGTAGCTAACTCTTATACGACCATTGAACAGTTCTACTGCCAGATGTTCCTGGTGACCATTGTACAAAAGAACACCGTTTTCTTCTGTCGTTGCGAAAATTATGGTGACATTTGCTTCCGGTTTTGTTCGTAGCGGTTCAAGTTCCACGTATGAAGTGTTGTGGGTGAAGCTTAAACTGGTGAGGTACTCACATTTCTTGCCTGAAAATTTAAATTTCAATTCATCAATGAAGATTTAAGACTCAATAGGGAATACTCCTTCTGAAGCAAATTATTTTAAGCACTTAAAAATGAAAAATAAAAATGGGTATTTAAAGTTTAAAGCGTTTTGTGAGAATTGCACACGTTGGCAACATCGACTGAAATACGCCTTGATAATAAAGGACAACAAATGCATTATCTTGATGAGATAGACAAAGATGGCTGTCTATGAAGTCTGCGACGAACGAGGAAGGTCGTAAAATTTTATGGGATTTTTAAGGCCGGTTGTAGTTGAAGCTCGCCAGTAAGTACGCGCCTGTAGATCAACAGCTGTTATTTTATAAACAAGCTGATCGGACATTGTTCTTTTCATTGTCTTGTATGCGCTGTTGCCAAATCGTAAACTCCGCACAAAGCGATTTAAATTTTGAAACCCCATATTTGATAGATGATTTTGAATAGTTTCCGCGGTGAATTTGAAAAAATCATGAATGAAACTCATTATTATTTAGTTCAAACTTGCATATGCAGTGATAACTCAAATTGAGGAGAATTCCCGATTGTTGATGTTCCCCTCGAATAAAAATGTTTTTACAAGATTTAGTAGAAGTTTAGCCCTCAAAATTTTTAATTTAGGATCCCAAAGAATTCGTAGTCCAATCAAATCAAATTTCAAGATTAGAATAGTTGAAATTCCAAAATTTGACGAAGGAATAAGCTCTTCATGATTATAAAATGCAGATGCGGCTGGTTCATCTTCATTCTTTGCTGATTTTGGATTAAATTGTTAATTGGAGGACCTATTTATGGAGAACCATGATGAGAAAAACCATTTCCAGAAACTTACTTCGGCTGACACGATCTCTAACCTGTCGGTTCGTTTTTCTAAGTTTGAGCTAGGAAAGGATCAAGTCAACACGAGTAATTTTCCGAAAATGCCATAGGATGAGTATCATTGTTGTGCATTCATTGTTAGTGAACTGTAAAGATCAATTATACTCCATACAATCGCTGCTTTCATGTACCAAACGAACACTTTTATAACTCCCAATCAACTCCCGACATCGACCTGCTGAAAAAGATTTTTCATAAAACTCTTACCTGAATAGCCAGGCGCGCATTTGCACAAGTAATCATTAGAACCAGCTGGCTGGAAACAGACCCCATGCACGCAGTCGTGATGCTGACAAGGTGACGTTTGCGGGTACATCATGGCAACCATCGGCGTGATTTCACAGAATTTACCGGTGAAATCACCGGTACATTTGCAATGGTATTCGTTGATTCCATCGATACAAGCAGCTCCGTTCTGAAATAAGTGTTTGGTTCAAAAATCCAGTTAAAATTTGGTAATATGTTCCCTTACCTGGCACATATGACTTTCGCAGTCGTCTATATCTATGGAACAGTTGGCACCCTTGAATCCGGGAAGACATTCGCACGTGTAGTACGTGTTGTGGTCCACGCATCTTGCGTTGTTCTTGCACGGGTTGAACTTATCGGTACAAAACGGGATCTTCGTTTCGCAGTAATCACCTAGATAAAAAATCAATAATAATCGATGCAAAATTGACGGTTCATCTTCTTACCCATGAATCCTGCTGGACATTTGCACTGGTACGAATCGATGAGATCGACGCAAGTGGCGTTATTTTGGCACTTGTTCTCGGCGCAGTCGTCTATGTTAGTCTCGCACCTCAAGCCGGTGAAACCCGGAGGGCAGACACAACTGAAAAAAAAATCAAGTTAGCAACCAAACAAGATGCTTCGATAAACATCGCATCGCGAGGTTTCTCACCTGAATCTGCCTTCTTGTAGCACTTTGCATGTAGCTTCGTTCCTGCAGGGATTTCCATAACAGGCGTCTATCATGAATTCGCAATTTTTGCCGTGATATCCTGGCGCGCATTTACACGTGTAATCCCTCTCCGGTTGAGTGACAC
The DNA here is from genome assembly GCF_907165205.1 of Coccinella septempunctata. Classification (NCBI taxonomy): domain Eukaryota; kingdom Metazoa; phylum Arthropoda; class Insecta; order Coleoptera; family Coccinellidae; genus Coccinella; species Coccinella septempunctata. Next base: position 25,652,724 of record NC_058196.1, read on the forward strand.
ATTCGCCACCGTTGCGACAAGGAAATGTGAAGCACGCGTCGCATTTTGCCAGGATCTCGTTGCTCACCTTGCCTGCAACAGAAGCCGTGTGATCAGGATAATGTCTCTGGATTTTCGTGAATACCCAGAAACACCATCAAAGTAACTCAATAGCTCGTCATGGACAAGAGCTGGCGCAACTGCTTCTACGAGATGATGAAGAAATCGAAAGATGTGGGTGGAAATTTGTCTTCGGAGAAGATTCATCATATCAATAAAAAACTATATTCCCAAAATCATTCCATTTGAAGTACATCAAATTTCACAAAACGACTTAGGCCCGTTTGGACCACTCCTTAAAAGGAGTACTTAACATAGCCTCGTTTAAAGTTAATGGACGCTTAATTTTATTCCCAGTTGCACTACTGTGGCTCAACAGAATCTTAAGTAAGGGACCCTTAAGTTTTTATATCTAGTGATATTTCCGTTTTTTATTTTGGTGCAACTTCATCCTAGTCCTATAAAGCCATTTCATTGGTTGGCCGGTTGCCGATGATCGTTGTCATTTCATTAACCTAACTTTATTGTCCCGTCAGTCAGTGTCAAGGATATTATTATAATATTATCAAAGAGTAACAACTTTTTGAGTTGAATTAGCATTAATATTGATAATGATTGACAAATAAAATGTACCTAAGTTTATATAAGTACAACACTTTCTTTGCAAGTAAGGTCTTGTATGAATTTATTTTGTTATTGTTGAAGAGGAACGTGAAGAAAATGTCCTTATTGTCCTTGTTAGTACGAAACGAATATGATGAATGATTGCCAAGCAAGTGATGGTAATTTACAAAGGGCACTCAACTTCTCAACAGAAGAAAAGAGTTTGTTGCTAATTATAGTATGATTTGTGGCACCAAATTGAAAATTAAAAAGACTGCTGGTATTACAATAAAGGCAAAAGAAAAGGCTTGGTACTCAGTTATGAATTCATTCAATTTTCAAAATCCATCAAAAAGTTCTGCAGCTAGTTCAACAACTTATTTTAGGTTAGAATCCCGCCCTTAAATACCTAACTGGTCATTACAGGAGCGCTGAAATTTAAGGCTAGCTTTAGCCATTTAAATGTCACTCAACAGTTGGTGCAACGTAATTTAAGTCAAGGGTTCATTTTAAGGGACACTTAACACTAAGTGCGTTTGGTGCAAACGGGTCTTAATAGGTTATTTTAAGATAGGCATATGATCTGTTATTAGTTATATATCTTACCTTTGCATACAAAAGCAGAAGATGGTGTGGATAAAATCGACTTGTCTTTCATATTCGGCGGTTCGGAGCAGTGCGCAATTCCTGGTTCTACGTAGTCAACCTTGACCCATTCCGATAACCATCTTAGGGAACAGTCACAATAGAGTGGATTAGCACCGAGAGCTCTGCAATAAAAATTGATGAACCCTTCATAACGTAGAGAAATCTATAAGCACTTACATATGACTTATTGATTTCAGATTAGTGAACGTCCCTTCCGGAATCATAGATATCTGGTTTCCATGTAATGACCTGTGAAGATATCATTGAGTATCTGAATTTCGTTGTTGGTGGAAAAAATTTCATATCAAACTAATACTCACAGTATTCTGAGTGAACCCAAACCATCTAAAGCATTCTGTTGTATACACTGCAACTTATTATAACTTATAATAAGTGTCGACAACTTGGAAAGACTTGAAAATGTGTTATTTGACAACATCCCAATATGATTGTTACTGATATCCCTGAAACAAAGTTATTGTGATTGTTAAGCAGATGAAAAGAATAAAATTAGGTAGTGAAGGTATCTTAATGCTACTCACAGTCTGGTTAAAGCCTTCAAATGGCTCAACCTATCGGCTTGGATTGAAGTGATGAAATTGAAGTCCAAATACAACTCGGAAGTCTCTGGTGGTATACCTCTCGGTATCTCCTTCAGATCAGCCCTAGAGCATCTGACTACAGTTCCTGTACAAGAGCAGGTTGGCGGGCAATAGTTTTCACCAAGGCACCCCTGATCGTTATCACCTGAAAAAGTTGGGAAGTTAAGTTTTTAGGGCTACTATTTTGAATGGGTGGTACTCACTCGTGCATTTGAACTCATTCTTCGGCAGCTCTTTTATAAGAACGTCTTTCACCCTGTCTGGTTTGTTACATTTGGGTGGTGAACCGCTCAGCCCTTTATTTTTCAGCCATTCAGAGAACCAGGCGAGGTGGCAGTTGCAAACGAAAGGGTTCTGCACCAAATTCCTGCAAAAAAATGTATCTACATCTGGACCACCTTGAATCCTATGAATACTTACAGAGTGTGAAGAGACGCCAAATGGTCGAACGATCCAGGCATGACGCAAGTTATGTGATTGTTGTTGAGCGAAAGTAGTTTCAAATTGTGCAGTCCAAGAAACATCTTGTTGTGGATTTCCAACAGCTTGTTATCGGACAAGATCCTGAAATGAAGAACTTTCATTAGGAACGTACAAAGGCATAATGATGATAACTCACAGTTCCGATATTTTGGAAGCGCCTTCGAACGAATTCTCTTCTATTCCGGTGATTTGGTTCCTCCTCAGATCCAACTTGATCAGGTTTGGCAGGCGGCCGAAAAGTCCATCTGATTTGATCTTAGTGAGCTCGTTGTCTTGCAGCATTCTGTAGATCGATAAATTCTACTGTGATACCAAGTTTTTGAGAAGTTTATGATACATGACGCATAGAAATTTTTGAATTCTTGTGGAGATGGCAATTCATGTGGTAATACCATTGTAGCATGTTCTTATTTTTGCATACAGTTGCCTCAGTAAGATATTTTTTGGGATACCAACATATTTGAACAGAAACGGCCATGTTGATTTTGGAGAATTAACCTGGAGTATAACCTAACCTGTGTCTCAGTGAATATACCAAGACGAACGACAAACCTACATCAAATTCCATTGTTCACGGCTCACTCCACACAGCCATTCTGCTAGATTATCTGTTATTTCAACGAAATAGACCAACCTTGTCCTGTGACAACCTGAACAATCAATTCTTTCCGGAACGTTCACGATGAATCAACATAATAAATTCGTCCAAGTAGCCCTACCTACTGCAATTAACATCGATAAATCGCTACATACATCTTTTCACAAATCTTTCTTGAGCGATAAATTGGAGGAACAGCTTAGACGAGGCGGTAGCCGGTAGTTCCAGGTATGTGATGATTTTTTTTTCCGCCAAAACTCGTAGGTTTGTACATACCATTATTGTTGCCGTTAAAAAGGTACGACAGTTCTCAGAATATTTCCCCTTGTCGTGTTCAATTGCGAGTCTCGATGCAGACATTCAACACCTACTGGACTGATGGAGATTTTATCAGGAAGTGTTTTTCAAATGGGACTTTGTTTTCAGTTTTACCAGTTATTACATAGTTGAATTGATACCAAGAGGAGTACGAATAAAATAGAAAAAAATTATAAATTGGCGGATATTTTTAGTACCTAATCCATTACTAAAACCACTTGCCAGACCAGCAATCGATTAGGCTTAAATGAGGCACAGTGATAGTTATGTTTAATGCCTTTCAAAGTTTTCCAACCTGATAATCCTAAGAAAAATTTCAAAAAAATATCTATCAGAGAGTTCAAGAAACAAAATAACAAATAATACAACTCCAGGGCATTGATGATTTTAAACGAGAGTCTTTTACATCTTTGCAATGATCTGCCCATGAATGATTGATAATAATACTCACAAAACTGTAGTGTAAAGCGGAATATCTCTGGGAATCTCCTTCAAACTCCTGGCCGAACAATCCACAATGGTTCCATCGCAAGTGCAACCTGCTGGGCATGCGTTGTCAATCAAGCACTCCCCAGCAAACCTAGTCCTGAAGTCTTCCTGACCTGAGAAATGAGATGAGAACCAAAATGATTCAACCCTAAAGAGTACGGACTAAACCCTACCACTTTTCTGTATTAGTGGGGGTGCTTACCCTTACATTTGAATTTCTCGTCTTTCAAGGCTTCTATCCGACGTCTCTGCATGCGTTTGGGCGAATCACATCTCGCGCCAGAGGTTTCTATGGGGTTCTGATGGAGATACTCAGCGAGCCATTTCAGATTGCAGTCGCAGATGAAAGGATTCCGAGCTAAATGTCTGAGACACACACATATATTATTCATATCGTATTGAGGATCCGATAATAAATATTATATGGGATGAGAAAGAGGGAAGAGAGTTTCAAACAATATACTCACAGTGTTTGAATGCTCTTCAGAGAATCGAAACTGCCGTTACCCAGGCTCTGGATATTGTTGTCGTAGAGTGAACTGAAAAACGAGGTTTAGAGTGGAAAACAGTAAAGGATTTATTATCGAGACGTCACTTACAGCAAACTCAGACTGCGTAAATCTTTGAAAGTGTCCTTGCGGATGCACGAGATCTCGTTTGCGTTCAAAAGGCTGCGGGGGAAAGAATAAAGGATGGAATTATTAGATTTAAATCCTCAATACTAGAATGGGGGCTTTTACTTACAGGAGCTGCAGGGAGATCAGGCCCTGGAAAACACCGGCAGGAAGGTCCTTGATTTTATTCCCATACAGAACTCTGTCGAAAAAGAAAAGTGATGGATGTACCAAAGAATCTCAACTCCGGAGTAACTGAATTCGATCTAGTTTATTAAACCTTCTAGGTAAACAATACTTACAAGGAGGTTAAAGCTTTGAGTCCCATAAAAGCGTCTGGTGCAATCTTAGAAATCTTATTGTTGCTCAAGTCTCTGGAAGGAAGAAATGTTTGGTGAGGAGTTCTCTAACAGATCTGAATTATACTTACATCCTTCGAATCCTTTTGTGAGCTGCAAAAGCCTTAGCGGAAATCTCTGTGATCTCGTTCTGTTCCAAACGCCTATTGGAAAAAGAAGTTTTGAAATATGGCCCAGCAGTAGTAAATTTAATGGAAGAAAATCAAGGTAGTTTGAAGCAAACAATCTGCTCTTAAACAGGGGAAAAACGAGAATGTTTCTCTTCACACTCTCAACTCTGTGTGGTGAAAAGATAGATATTGATGATTCAGATGAATGCACCCAACAGTCTGGTATATTGACAAAAATCTTAAGTGGATTAAACATGGAAAAATTAGAGCAGGTGTTAATGGTCTCAGAATAATGATACGATACATTGGTACTGAGGCTTTGAAGGTTTTGTATCATGAAAATTGAGTCAAAGCTGAGGTTTGAGATTATATTCTATACATTTAATATAGGATTTATTTATATTACAAAAGAAGCAGTAAGAATCATGAGAAGTTTCAAAAAAAACCAATCTTGCATAAGTTTATTTGAGAAAAATGGGATATTAACTATATATGCTCTATAAATACAGAAATGTTTTTATATTAGTATTATTAAATAATACACATATTTCTTTTCATTGAACCTGATCAGAAAGTGTTAAAAACAGATGAGTAGGACCTTGGATCTGGGGTATCATAAAATGTGATGAATTTGTATCCAATAGCAGTTTCAGAATGTCCTGTCTACATATGAGGAAGGGGCCGAGCTACTTGCTATTTTGTATGAGACAAGTCCACTGTCCAACCGAAGTGATCGTAAAAAGGCTATAGCTTAGAAGACGCAAGTATATCGTTCACTTTCGCATGAATAAATTTCCTATTTCCGAGATGGGGCAAGGTATATTACATTTCGCTGGAAAATTCCAGTCAACTTTGCTTGATGTATAAGTATGTTGATGGCATCACCTTACACACAGTGTAAATGAATAGCTGCAAACAAATTTAATGGGTATTCATGGCCAAAAAATAGTGTAAATAGTGTGGACCCTTCATATAATGTTTTTTTGAACAGTTCCCCAAAGTGGACCTGAAAACCAGATTTAATTTTTTTCCTAGAAACCAAAAAAACTGGCAGAAATCACATTAAACAGGTTATTTTCTGGTTTATAAGAAGCAATTTGATCTTCAGGTACCATCTTATTAGGGTGCTGCCACTATCCAAACTTGGGCTGCCCAAAAAATCTCCACACTAGTTTTTGACAAAGAATCACCCCTCAAACTATTTATTTACACCCTGTATATTTATTGAAACCTACTTCAATCGGTTCAGAAACATCAAATGAAATGAAAATTCACTTGGTCCTGATTTGAGCTTCAGCTAAAAATGCTTTTATGCCAGTTTTGACCTTTACTGAAACCCGAGCTTTTAACAAATTTAGATGATGTTTTACATATACAACAAAGAGGAATTTTCTGTGTTGAATTCGGCGAATCTGCATGAAAAAGTGGTTATATTCTGGGGGATATTCTATAGTGAACGTAAAGTTGTAAATTTTAGTACTCTACCATAATTTAGTACCAAAAAGTGAAACCCTTTGAACAACTTACAGTTCCGTTGTGCCTTCTGGTAGTTGATCTGGAATTTTGGTCAGTCCCTTCTCTCTACAATCCACAATTCCCTCGGCACATCTACAAGGATGAGGACACTGCGGTTCACTTATACATTCACCATTGATTGCTCTTTCCGCCAAGCCTATGAGACAATTGTGCAAAAAAAAGGTTCACAAAAAATATAGAATGGCATCTTACCAGAACACTTGAATTCTTGGTCTTGTATGTCTGCCACGTTTTGACCCTTCAGATGATTGGGCGAGTGACATTTGGTGTATTGGGCCAACCTTGGCGAGTGACGTAGATATCTGGCCAGCCATGATAATTGACAATCGCAGTGCAGTAAGTTGTCATTTAGGCGTAAGGTGCGAAGCCTGAACATGTTGCTGAACATATCCTTGCCAATCCAAGTGAGGTTGTTGTTGTTCAATGTCCTAGATACATGCAATATTCAATATTTAAAATACCAGTTGCAATAATCGCATTATTTTCTCATAAAAGTTTCAAGTAGGTTTATGAACTGTAACCAAGGGTTTTCGTTATTGTAACAAGCGCAATGTCATCGTAGAGCTTATTATGATATCAGAAGATATAGGATATAGAATCCGATAAAACATTTTTTAGGTATGTCTTAGTGTGTCTTCTCTATTTCCTTGCAATGTTCCTTCTTGTGGACTACATGCAAATTATTCAAAATTTACCTCCTTTAATGCTCAGAGTTCTTATACTAATATTAAGATATTTTTGCGATATCACTCATATTTTAAATGCAAATTCAACTTGTCTCGGCGAAACTCCATCAGAACTTTATCAAAAATAATAAACAAGAGGACAAAGCAGCGTCCCAGTTATCAGATTATCCACAAACATTTGTTTAATTTTTCAATTCATTCATCCTACGGAGTAAGTTAATGGAATTCTGTCAAACGCAGTTGCGCTCATTAAAATTTGTATTCGAAGTGGAAAATGGTTCTGTAGCGGAGCGAGTTTATACGATAAAGGGCACGACGACGATCTTGAATGAAAAGCCGTGATTAAACGACCTTTGAATTCATTTAATTTTCTGTGGGTACTTACTGGTCGTGAAAACTATCATGCTATTATTTCAGCCAGTGAATATTTGACCTAAGTGACATTTTTTTCGAGAATTGAAAAACTATACAGTGATACCAATATTGAAAAATATACAGGGTATGATTCACTAATTTTAGGTGAACCAAATTTTGCAATTTCCAGAGGATAAATATTATTTTGAAGGTAATTACCATGTTCTACCACCAAAAACTATTTATGGCGTATGCAAATAAATTTTAGTATGTCTTCAAGATAAAGACAAGAGATAACTAAAATGATTAGTTCACTCAGCATCCATCTTTAGATAATATATAAAAAGGTGAAAGGAATTTTTATGAATTCTCGGTATTTTCCAATTCTGTATCAATTCATGGCATATCATCATGCCTTTGAGCGTTTATACTTTTCACGAAATCTTTTTTTATTACGAAAGAGAAATGGTTGAGAGAATTCTTCGGAAAATTGTCATTTATAGCGTTATAGCTTCAATAATTTAGAAGGTAACTCCTCATTAATGAAAATAGAGAATGTTTCTCTACTTCCTCACAATATTCGGACCGACAAGTTTGTTTTACGAGAACTATGTACATTGATGTTCATCTTAAGGAAATCCTAGTACTACTATGTACTGGAAAACTCACAAAATTTCCAGGTCCTTGAAACTTCTCAGCGCTTGATCATCAATACAGGTGATAACATTGTTGTCCAATTGTCTGAAACAATTTGGAAAAATTAATACATTAAAATAGTAATATAGATGAGAATCTGTATGAGAAAGTGAGAATCTTTCAGGAGAATCCCTCTAATGAAATTTCAAATGATTCAATCTGGTCTTAATTAAATTTACTCACAGATTTTTTACTGCCAGGATGCCTTTCAGCGTCTTCCTTCCAATTACGGTGATTAAATTATGGCTCAGGTCCCTGGAATATAAAAAAGGGAAATATTCGAGATCGATTGAATACTTCAATTAATTGCGAAGATGGTTTGCTTGAGGACTTTTAACTTGGAAGTAACTGCAATGTGGGTTGAATTGGACGATTCAAACTTGATCAAAATCGAATTTTTTCTTAAATGATATGTTTATACGATTTATAATTTTCCCCCAGCTGTCTCTAACATTTTAAATGATTTTGCATTGGTAATTTAGTTTCTTCGAAACAATAACACAAAAAAATATACCGAATTCAATGATCAGCCTAATCACTTTCAATGCTCAAAAGATTATACGTTTCATTAAGGGAATAATTCATAATTTTTTTTCATTCTTCCAAATACTCGCTTCTCATGATGGTATAATTGATTAAAATAACATTTTCTATTGAAATATTTTTTAATTGAAGGTTCTGAGCCATCTTAGATACGAGGGTAGTTGTTAAAAGTTATGTTTACTCTAGGGTTGAGATATTGTTTCAGCATTATGTCGTCTTAAGTTTAAAATAGTTATCTATAATTTGCTGTTATGTTCGAACAATGTTTTTTATTTTGACGATGATTGCCTTCGATATATAGCAGTTGATGAGATTCTTCAGATTATTTTCATTATATTTCAAGAATCTTCGTGGAGTCTCCGAATACCACTACACTACATCAATTTCGAAGAATTTTTGCCATTTGCCCAAAGGCAAATCATTTATCGACAAGAAAGACCTCTCAACCGAACCACTTCTACATGTAAAGCATGAATCAAAATCTTCGTTACAAGCTCCAAATTAGCTCGGGCCCTGATACGGCATGATTTACCGTTGCGTTTTTTCAGTGCCCCTTAGGAAAGTATTGCCATTCATCAAAGTTGGCCAGAATCACGATATATTACAGTCGTACGGTATGAACTCATCGGTGGTTTGTGGAAGATATTTATAAGGGACGCCCTATAATTTTGAGTTATGTGAAGTAGTTTCTTAGATGGATATACTGGGCAGTGACCTTTCATTTTGTTTGATGAAAGGGTCATTTGAGGAAAAAGAAAACCGAAGGAAAACGATATAAAGCTTTTGGAGGCACACAATTTTTTCGTCATATTCAAGATGATTAAAAAACGATCTACGTCATCTCCTGTACGTAGGGGGAGCTAGTTAACCCTGGGAACAAGTAAATAGGGCTATATTCGACGTTAATCAAGTATATGCCAGACTGAGATAACATATTCATAAAATAACTCCAATTATGTGGGTATAGGATTCTCCGTCAATGACGTATAGGCTCAATGTTGTGAGATATGGAGAGTAGAGACGCAATGGCCATAAAATGCTTTCAGACTCAACAACAAATTCGTCCCAGTCTGTGAAACAAAAACTAGGTCCTCGTTATTTTGGCAGACTAAACAATATCAGTATAGTAGTTGCTTTGTGTTTGGGTTTATCAATTCTTTCGGCAATGTTCATTTGTTCTTAAGTCGATAAACCGTTCAAAATACGTATTTTTATTTCAACTTTCTGCAGATTACCTCTCATTACAGGAAGATGCTAACGTGATCTGATTCCTACCACAAAAGTAACGAAAGCGGTGTGGGGATTAGGAATCTATTTTCTATTTTACAGAACATGAGTTTCCAATAAAACAGAAAATTTGTCGTGATATCAACCTCGAATAAAATTCAACGTATCAATATATTGCAACAGGTTTCACATATCTTTTGGTTAACGATCATTTTACTTGTAACATATATATGCATTTTTATTATAATTTCGGATTGTTGAAACTTATGCCTCTTGCATGTGATTAAAAACTATTTTTAGTCATTTCCCCTTCAGAATCGGATGTTTGATGTCGACTTTGATGGATTTTTTTTGGCAGAAATTGTTCTCGTGTCAGAGTGTACCTACATACTGTTCTTTAAGCAGAGATAGTAACCAATATGTGGTCACCGTACGTAACGAAAATTAGGCATTGTCAAAATATACGATAACTCAGGGGAGTAGTAATCATTGATGCCGGTAAATGTTGAATTACATTAAACCTGACCACACACCGTACTCGACCAACGAACAGGTATTTATTAATATGTAAAATGGATACATAGGTGTGAATAGAATACGAAGAACCAACAGTATAAATCAACCTCCGCGTTATTTAATACCTGTGCGTACAGGAAATTAATAAACTATACTGCTAAATGAATCCCACTTTGAATTATGACGCTGCCCGATAGGTCACTATTTTTTTTTTAAATTTTTTTGCTTTCACTACGTCGCCAGAAATTACGTGTGAGTTATGGTTTATGAAATGGAGATATGGGGACAATGAACAAGCTACGTTAACTGTTAAACTTGTTTCGGAGCTAGGGATCGAATTGAACATGGCACCATTATGCCCCGTTTGATAAATGTTCGAATGGATATAGAATTAAAATAAAAGAGCAGTTAAAAAAGATATAAATAATTTTGATTTCGATTGAATTCAAAAGTTGAGCCCACTACCCTTAGGGTAAACCTAGGATAGTCTTATTGCATCGTTAATGAAGCCATTTGTAGACTGAAATCTTAAGTCTTCTGGTGGCAGTCTATGCTTGGTCTCACGAGACTCAAAATTCCATTTTCCACAACTTCTGTCAAGTCCTTTTCATCATATACACTCTATTTTCGTAGGTTTCTGTGTAAAAACAACAATGAAACGAAAATTTTACACTACCACTGAAAATTGGCTCGACTTCGAGTTAGACTAGTATGTGAACGAACTCTCCACAAATAAAGAGCTTGGTATCATCTAACGCAAAATTTAGTGTTAAAATTCACGTAAGATTTGTAAATTCCTCCGATCGAAATTGATAGATTAATAGGAGAATGAAGATTGGGAGTATTATAATTTATAAAAAAAATAAATAAAAAATATCGTAGAAAACACCCAACAATAAAGAATGAAAAAAGTTAAAGAGACTTTCTTAAACGATATACACTTTTAAATGTACTTGGTTTTTAAGGGTTTTAGGGTTAGTGAAGTATTCCAACTGATGCAGAGATTCATCAGAACCCTTTCGACGTTTCTGACAATTTCACCAGATCTGACAAATGCGGATGTTTCGTCGAATTCCGTCAGTTAAAAGTTCAATATCCGTTCGAATTCCGATAATGGGATGCCAAGTTTATAATAACAAGCTTCAAACTCGAACTACACCGGCGTTCATCGGTCTGTATCGTAAATTTGTATAGCTACGCCCTCAAGCAACCCATTCGGTTAATTTCGATCTGATTAATTGGAATACTTACAGTCTGAGCAAATTAGGCATGGCGGAGAACAAGTTGTCAGGGATGTGCCTGATGTTGTTCCCATTGAGACGCCTGAAAGAAAAGGAGTTTGGATTTGTCTCGAGATGAGGGATTTGGCATACTTACAGCCTCTCCAGGTTTGTGAGATCTTGAAATGCATCTCTTTCGATTGTGTGGATCTGGTTGTCACTCAGTTGCCTGGAAAGATTTCAGTTGTTTATGGACACAGAAAGAAGTAGATTTGTGTTTCAATCAATCATCAGTTAGTTAGGTTAGTAATGGAGGAAAAAATAGTTCAATATACTCACAAAATTCTGAGTTTCGTCAGAACTTCAAAGTTGCTGCCATATATTGTTGAGATATTGTTTCCTTGTAGGTCTCTGAAACAAATGGAAATGTTGTCAATTATAATTCATAACAGAGAATATAGAAATTAACAAAGAGACTATTTGGTCGGTAATTGTATAATAAATAGAATAAAAAACAAAACAATATAATGTTGGAATGAATAGTAGAGAATCATAAAAAAATTATTGAAGATGAAGAAGAATATGATTTACACATGATAATAACCTCGACAATGATATAAATTGATTCAGTACTAGACTGTGTTTTGGCCTCTAGTGAGTTATGAGTATGAATTATCTATGTAAATGAATGATGTATTTTTCATGAAATATCTTTGAAACGTCACATTTTGAAACAACCATTTCAACTGTTTTCCAAAAAAAATCATTTTAAGCACTTAAAAATGAAAAATAAAAATAGATATTTAAAGTTTAAAGCGTTTTGTGAGAGTTGCACAAGTTGGCAACATCGACTGAAATATGCCTTGATAATAAAGGACAACAAATGCATTATTTTAATGAGATAGACAAAGATAGCTGTCGACGAACAAGGAAGGTCGTAAAATTTTATGGGATTTTTATGGCCGGTTGCAGTTGAAGCTCGCCAGTAAGTACGCGCCTGTAGATCAACAGCTGTTATTTTATAAACAAGCTGATCGGACATTGTTCTTTTCATTGTCTTGTATGCGCTGTTGCCAAATCGTAAACTCCGCACAAAGCGATTTAAATTATAAAACCCCATATTTGAAGGATGATTTTGAATAGTTTCCGCAGTGAATTTGAAAAAATCATGAATGAAACTCATAATTATTCAGTTTAAACTTGCATATGCAGTGATAACCCAAATTGAGGAGAATTTCTCATTAAGGTATTGATGTTCTCCCTTATAAAAGCGGTTTAACAATTTTGGTGCATGTATATAACAGTATTCAGACAACAGGAATACACAAGTATTAACAATTATTTCGAAGAATTATTGTCAATGCTCGAGAGTTCCAGAAAATAAGGGACAATATGGGCTATGATTTAGGATTTAGGAACCTGCAAGGGAGTGGGATATATTTCACGCTCAAACAAACAGGTGGCGTTGATATGAGAAATCCAATAAACATGTACAAGTATATTATACGTTTGTATGTGTTGAGGGATGTTGTATTTCATGACGTGTATTTCGAAACCTAAATTCAACTACATTTTAACCCTCAAAAATTGAAGAACTCCAGTTATGTTTTGGGCGTATACCACATCTGATTGATCTAGGAACTCCCTGTGTAGAGACTCAGTGAATTTCAAGGAACATATTTGTAACGTTTAAAATAGGTTGCAACGTCGATTCAAATATACGTATAATCAACGTTTATTCAACCGATAATGTCAACGTTTCCTAAATTCTGCCATTCAACGTCTAATTCTGGTGTTATATGTCATAATCAACTTAAACGTTTAAAATTTGTATCTCAGCAACGTTATTGAGAAACAAAATAGTAACGTTATGATTTTGGCGTTTGGCTGCACTGAATATGGTGAAATAATCACTTGAGCTGCCTGTATTTACTTTGATGATTGATTATTTTCATTTTTTGGCCATCTATATCGATCTTTGTGTAGCCTGTTGCAACAAGTAATAATTCTGTCATTTTATAATCATTATTCTGAGTGTTCTATTTGAAAACCCTTTTACAATCTTATTTTTTTCGTACCTCACGAAACTCGGAGCGGAGATGAACCATCTCAATCCTCAGTTCAACCCTGCAGGTTAACACCCACACAATATATCACCTGTTACGTATCCTTCAAGAGCACAAATTACCAATTTAGTTTCCACAACCTGGCCGGCCGTAGAAAGAGAAACCGGTGGGAGTGTGTGCGCGCCATACCTAAAAGAAAACTCCGTCTTTTATGTTCCTCAATATCTCTCGAAATAATTGGACGAACCGAATCGAGCAAGGCCTGCCGCGATTATCCGATATACGATCAATAGCTTGGAAGTGCTTTATTATTGCCACTTATCCAGTTTGCCGTGGAGAGTTAATAAAGCACCGACGTCTGCTTTTTATACCTCGGGAAAGTTATAACTGTCGTTGGGCGTAAATTAAACGATTCGTACATTGTTGCCGAGGAGCCATATTGAGTTTTCTACGCCATCCTGCGGGTTTAACGCTTCGATGGACGTGAAATGGATGAAATGGTCGATTTGCTGTGTTATCGTCATATTGGGAGTACAGAATTGTCTTCTAGAAGGAAAATAATGTGGAAGAACGCCTTTGTTATGATGTGTTTGAAAAAGTTTTTTTTTCTGACTGAAATAACAAAAAAGCTGATTACTAGGATCATATCGAGAATAAGAGCCTGGCAAACATTTGTCAACAAACGCTCCTTTTGCGCAATTACAAGGTATAAAAGTTTGAATGTCTTCGGAAATTTCTCGATAATTGAGCAAAAATTAGAAAAAAAATTCCTCAAGGCTTGCTCATCACATGCCTATTGCTAGTGAAAATCTACAGAGCGATATTTTTCTTATGCAATTCACCACTTCTTTCACCAGAACTTTTTAGTGAGCCTCTAGTGATTTCAAAAACTCTTCGACCACCTGCAGTTTTTTTGTATCTGATAACATATTCCAGGAAAAAACTGAAAAAATTAATCTACAAGTAAGAAGAGACAAATAATCGGTATCAGATTTGGATGAATTCATAGTTTCAAAACAGCCTTAGTACCAAAAACATATCGTGTGATTTGAGCTGTCAGAAAAATAGTTGGGTATCATGAATTCATTCGAATCTGCCAGAACCTATTCAGTGTTTTCGAAAATTTTGAATTTCCCTTCCAACTTAGGAGTTACAAGGTCTTCTAGATCTAGAACATAAAAAAGTTGCAAACTGGCGAATGCGCAAGGCACTGAGACTATTCTCGCAGTCATGCCTCCTTGATCACAGATTTGAGTAAAATGAAGAATATTCAAGATTATGATGAAGCTCTAATGATTAAGACTGGTTTGCGGAACACAACTTGAGGAAATTGAACAGAATTCTCTTCTCAATTCATCTGCTTAAAATTCGGTAGATTTCCAACCCTTCTCCTCCCAAAACAACTCAAAATTACCAGATTTTTTCACCGCCATCATCGTAAAAAACTTTATTCCATTCGAAGGGACCAAAAATACTTGACTATTTTTTCAAATTGTTGCAAAGTGGCGGAAGAATCTTCGATATTATCTCGTTAATATACCTACTTATTTCGTTATTATACTAATTGGGTTGTTTTACACCGATTCAACTAACCTGGAGTCTGTGAGCAAACCAACGCATCTTGAAATGCCAAACGAAAGACAAAAAGTATGAGCGTGCCAGCAAATACTGACGCCAGATCAGAAATAAGAAAGAAAGACCTGAAATGGTGGATCTGCTGGTACCTTCTGAATCAATAGCGTCCACGTGAAGTTAGATAAGGAAATGGGGAATTTATGGAAATTGCCACAATATCATGTTGGTTCCTCAACAATTTAATCCTAATGAACTGCCTCAGAACTTCAAGAAAATGAAATATTCCTAACAGTATAATGACATGATCTAGAAAAAGTTCGAATAGAAGAGAACAAGCTGCAATTAAAACCCATTACTACAGTATTAAACTATTCATAACGGGGAGGATTTGTGTATTTACCACTTTCAGATAACTCCTTTGCGATACAACCCGTAATGAACAAACTTCCAGTTCTCCAGCGAAGCAAATCATTTTAATGGGAATTCTGATGAATTTTTTTATACCTCCGATGTTCTTTTATACTTCCATTCCCACGAAATTCCATTAAAGTTTATAAAACATAGAAAGGTTATGATGACACTTGAATATTTCAATGCAATCTTCAATTTTCCCGAACCCATTGAAGGACAACATGGGACTGGCCGTTAGTCAAAGATGAATAGCGAGAAAAAACCAAAATAGTACAAAATTAATGTCTTCGTTTTGCAGTGTTTTGGTGAAAATTGTATGAAAATTACCAGGAATTTATTCCCATTAATCCTGGAACATCCTGTATATTTAGAATTCATTTGTATCGATTATGGCTTTCACCGAACGTTGTAAAGAAAAAAAAATTATTGATTTGATCGACAAGTTCATCAAAGCCATGTATTTCAACTGGTATCAGTTAATAATTTTTTTGCGCGTTTTCATCATTTGACTAGTCCACCGATAAATCGATGTGACAAACAATAATTACTCGGCGTCGCATTAATTCGTCATTAAAATTCAAGCGCTATAAATATCGCCCAGCGGCATTCTATGAATATTAACAATGACGGACTGCACGGACGCCAAATTACATTTCGTTATATCCCGATTGTGGGCGGTTGTTTTCCAGTTTTCATCTCGTCTACATGGTCACTTATTTGCCCGTTGGTATCCCTCCAATAATGCGTAAAACTGAATATTATCGGTATTTCGAATGTTCGCATAGAATCCGGCACACACGGCATTTTAAATGATTCGTTGGACGCGTTTAATTGATCGGGCATGTCCGCAAGGGAATTTTAGTTGTCGAAAAATTTTCGAAATCGATGAATCGATTCTTTATATGAGAAAATTTGAGGTGTGGACGAGTATCATCGTGTCCAGCTTTTGTTTTATTTGTGAATGGATTTGTGTGAATAACCAATGTATTTTCTTATGAATTTTTTCGATTCGTCTTGATGTTACTGATGTGATTCATTAGAATTGTATTTCATATACCTAAGTACTTGTATACTTTGCTCAAAATGTTTGAGACCGATGCCTCCACCAATTTGCAGCTGTGATAATGTACTCTATAGTCCTTAGATTTTATTGGCGTTGGACTACGACCTTCAGATCTATTGTACCTCCCATCAGAACGTCTCTTACAAGAGTCTCGCAGTGGTCTCGTAGTCTCGTGAATATTCTGGACAATAAAGGAGTTTTTCTTCCGAGTTTGCAAACTTTCTTCGTCATCATAACACTTTTTTCTATTTTTTGTACTATGCAAGATTTCAAAAACACGAAAAAAAGTAGTTTTCATGAAAAATTTGTTCACAATGATCGAGAGCAGGAATTCTTCATTCAATTGCAATGAACATTTTTATGCAAAACACGGTGGTCTTAAAGTATTGAATAAATATTTCACTTCAATTGTGGGCTTACTCTGAAAAATTGAATGTAAATTGAATAGCTGTGGCCCAAACAAATAATAATTCGATTTAACCAGTTGAAATGAGACTATTCTCCTGTTGTTGACGATTTTATTACACTGTTATTCTCATTATTTTGGAGGAAATATTGTGAGTTCATACTGGTTGGCGCTCTCGATAGTACTCAGTAGCGTCTACCAGTATTGAATAAGAGTCCGTCAATTTCAAACGTTTTTCCATCGGGAAAGGAACTGTGTTGCTCTGACGAGGTCAAATGAGACAGAAACCATGGTCAGCATCTGCTTTTATTCGGTGGAACGTTCTCCATATAAGGGTCTTGTTGATATGCATATCTGAGTGTGGTATGCATCTGAATTAATTCTTATTATTTTAAGTAAGCATTAAAGGATAATATATGGTAATTCATTACTATTGGTACATACACTTACGATCTAAATATAGTGACAGGACCAAATATGGCTTAGAAAGCTTCTGCTGTAAGAAAAACACCCTTGCTCATTTTTTACCCGAAAATTCTATATTTTCCGGCAGCCACAAGTGAATAGGAGAATATTTTTTCATGGAATTTTCACGTAGTGTCATAATAAATGGCAAATATTTCATTTAATTCCTGTAGAAATTCGAATTATACTCAGTGACAAAGATTCAAATGATGCTTTCGTACCATCCTGGCGATATTCTGCTACTACCACTTTTCGCCAACAGATGGCCCTGTACCGTGAGTTATAGTCGCATCAAATCAACCGTAAACTCCAGGAAACCATAGAATTCTAGCGAAAACGGGTTGAAGGGGGGTCCAATACATCCGGTTCTAACCGTAAAACGGATCATCTCATCAATACACTGAAGTGCTCCAGGACAACGTAAAATACAATTAGGTAATAAAATAAAATCGATATTGGATGGCTCGTACTGTTAGGAAAGGAGCTTGTTGAATAATGAATTCGCTTGAAATGCATTATTCTATGACATGGAACGAACAGTGGGAATATGATGGAATGGGGATGAAATTACAAAATTGGACATGAATATTCAGGCTGCATTTTTTTTCTGAGATACCTTCACAGAAAAAGAAACTGAATGAATTTGAAAATGGTCTTTGATATGAAAATTATGGCCCAGCCAAAGATGAAAGAATAATCCATATCCATGAAACAAAACAAGAAAATGACATATCTCAATAACTGATAAAAGGACCAAAGCCAACTGAGGAACAAAAAAAAAAGAAATTGAAAACAAAGAGAAATAAAAGGATAAAAATAACAAATATATAACCTATCTTCAATCTTCTTTGTTTTTGCCTAGATCTACAGGGAAAAATAATCTTATTATTTATTTTTCGTTATACGTAAGATGATTTTGAATTGTTTTATATATCTTTAAAACAAAATCCTGTCGAACCGTAGGATACATGCAACGTTCAAGTAGAGGTATAAATAAAAATCGTTCGGGTAGTTTATCTTTTATGGATGAACAACTATACGACAGTTATGAAAATGAATCATGTATCTGACAGTTTTGGTGTCATTAACACATTGGAGAGCGTAGGTAGAAATGTTTTCTTCTGATCGTAAAAAGAAGAACGTTAAGAAAGTAAAGATGGGTATTTTAATAAATTAATTATGAGATGAAGTGCGATAAAAATGTAGATCTACAGTGAGATAGACTTATAAATATCGTATCATGCGAAGAACTAATTATATAGGATAATAACTCACTCGTTTCGTGTCTGATTCAAATTAGAATAGTGAATGTAGAGGCCCGCATGCCGCTGTGACAAATCACGTAGCTTATGAAAAATACCTGCAATTCGTAAACTCTCCTTTGACACCTTATGACGTATTTATTCCGAAATTGCGCGAAAGAGGAGATTTACATGAAATTTCATTCGTATAAATCCATTAGCGTAATGATCATTTCACACGACAACTCATTTTAGACAAACTCCAGTCTGGGTCTCTAATTTTCTCCCTCAGTTTGTATTTTTTACATTACTTATGAACTGAAAACGCGAGTTTTTCTTGAATTTTCTGTTGGAAATCATTGAATAAGACGCAAAGAATTAGGGATTACACGTGGCATTTTCATCTAAAGATGAGCTACGTTAAATTTTTGAATATTTTTGTAGTAGGAACAGAACCATGAGGAATGCCAACACGTTGGTTGCAATTTAGACGTTTGAAGGACGTCTGATATGACGTATAAAATACGCCACACTACGCTGCATCAATTCGGTTTTTTCCCTTCATCAAATAAGAATCCCACCCTTACTACATCACCTCCATCCCTAGTTTCCTATTTCCTGGTTTTTCTACTGCAGAACCCTACCGCTTCCTTCTGAACCTTCTATTCGGTTTCAACCCATAAGGAATATTAAATGACGCCTTTGTAGTAAGTCTGTTGGTTCTGAAGATTCTCTTGTTTCCTCGTTTCGTGTTGCGGCGCAATAAACTCCGATATTTGTGCGGTTTTAAATGCGGCAAAACACGAGATAGCGGCATAAGTTCATGGAGCTTCTTTTATGTAGGACTCGACGAATCCTGCTGTTTGTTTACAGGCTTGGTCTTGCCGGGGGGACAGAAGTTCAGATAGGGGTTCTCCTGCGACGAAAAGTTTCACTTGTTGGAGTTTTTTTTTGCAGAGAGTACTGAGAAAATAAGAGCAACTATGTACTATGTTCCCAATCCATTCTTACACTTACAGTTGCTTTCAATCTTCCATGAATGAAATTACTGCCTTTGACGCAATTGAAATAAATTTTTGTCTTCAATACAAGAAATCTCTGAACAAGAGGGTTATAAAGTATAGATAGGTACGAGGATTTTGAAAAATTCTTAGCCTAGTATAAAACCAAACAAAATTTCAATGTCAAAATATTTTATTGCTCAACATACTCTCCTCTTAATAGGATATATTCATTACAGCGAACCTGCAACGTCTCTAGACCTTTCAAATGTTCAATGTTTCTTCTTGCTCTGCAAACTAGACCTCCACAGCTTTTATTACCTCCTCGTTGGAAGAAAATCAACGACCTTTTAAACTGTTTTTTAGTTGTGGAAAGAGATGATAGTCGGATGGAGCCAAATCTGGT
This sequence comes from Coccinella septempunctata, assembly GCF_907165205.1. Classification (NCBI taxonomy): domain Eukaryota; kingdom Metazoa; phylum Arthropoda; class Insecta; order Coleoptera; family Coccinellidae; genus Coccinella; species Coccinella septempunctata. The sequence continues at coordinate 25,672,999 of NC_058196.1, forward strand.
GAATAAGGGGGGTGTTCTTGTAATTCAAACCCTCAATCACGAATTTTTTGCATGGCAACAACAGGTTTGTGCGCAGGGGCGTTGTCCTGCAAAAACAAAACACCTTTGGATAGCTTTCAGCGTCTTTTCTCTTTAATTCTTGCCCGTAGAGTGGTCAATAATGTCGAATAGTAATCTTCGGTTATTGTTCTACCCCTACCTAAAAAATCAGTCATGATTACCCATGGCAATCCCAGAAAACTGAAGCAAGAACTTTTGCAGCAGATTTTTGGACACGAAACTTCTTAGGTCTTGGAGAACCAGAGTGTCGCCATTCCATCGATTGTTGCTTTGTTTCTGGATCGTAGAAATGTACCCAAGTCTCATCCATAGTAACAATTCGGTTTAAGAAGTCTACATCGTTTTCAAATCGAGCACAGATAGAACGCGATGCTTCTACCCTTGCACGCTTTTGGTCAACATTCAAACATTTGGGGATCCATTTTGCAGCAATTTTTCTCATGTCCAAATTGACGTGAACTATATGATGAACGCGTTGGTATGAAATATTCAGTGCTTCAGATATCCGTTTTAGCCCAATTCGACGATCTGATAAAATCATGTCATGAACTGCATCGATATTTTCGGGGACTGACACAGAAACTGGCCTTACCGATAGGTCATCATCTTCAATGGAAAATTCATCTCTTTTGAAGCTCGCAGTCCAATTCATGGTCTCATACGAAGGGAATTAAGCATATCTTCCTAAATCTGCATGGAACTGGTCTAGGCTAATGCATTCTCGTATATGACATTACAATATGTTTATACTTATTCGAATCTTTTGTTGTTCAGAGCCTCTGTCTGTGGTCATGGCCATGTAGTTTGGTAGACCAGTGAATAAAGACTGGTGGTGAATAAAAAGTGTTTTGCTACTGCCACAACGCACAAAGTGACGCATCGGTTAGAAACAGATATGAATCGGGAATTATTTTTTTCTGCTCTGTATAGCGAGAGGAATCGTGCACAGTCAAAAGCGCTAACGAGTTGTGACGCGTCCATCATATAATGTTACTAATTACCCCACATTATTCGACTGCATATCTACTTATTAATTCAATGTTTACGTTGCAATAAATCTGATTGGCGTATTGTACAGTACCGATATGATTATATACTACGTGTACAAATTGCGATATTGTCAAACGCCAATCAATACCCCCAAGTGATTGTATGAAAATTTATAGGGATAATTTGAAGTTCATTACTCACGTTTGTGTGCCATGTGTAAAAGCCCCATTCCAATGTGGGACCATGTACAACCTGTATATAACCTGCACTGATGGGAATACAGTGCATATGTAATCTGGAAGGTTGTTTTTTATTTGACTTGAAATTGATTCAGATCACTTCATATCACCAGACATGTACGAAAAGTACTCTGTCATGCAACCTGGTAGTATTTTTCCCGTGATACCTTCTACACAAATTTCGATTAATCATCAGCATAGCCATGAGTATTTCAATTTGGGAGTGATAAGCATGTTCTGGACGAAGCATAAGATCATCGTCAGAAAGAAAGGGGCTCGAGTTGCAGATGATCTGTTTGTGGCTAGAGATGGGAACACTAATATCATGTTTTATGCATGCTAGAATGAATATGGATGAGGGAATCTAGGAGAGTGAGATTGGTAGGTAACAGATTCCCTTCCACAGCACGCTGCGATGCGAGCTTGAATCGAATGACTGGATTGATATTTGTTATATATCAGAGATGAGAGAGGGTGTATGGTGATAGGATACCATGAATATTGATGAGAGAGTTCAGTCTTGATGGGGTTATCGGTGCTCGTCATTATCTAGTGACAAGTAGTAGACGATGAAACTCAAAAACTTTCCTCCTTAAATGTAGGTACCACAGACCCTATTGAAGAGTCTATCAATAGTTCTTGGACGAAACACATGACTTTTCTCCCCAAGAAAGTTTCTCAGGAAAAGCAAATTGTAAAATACCACATATCGAATTATTAGGAGCGTAATCCATTCCATATTGATCCCTTTCCGATATAAAACAACCCCTTGCTGCTGAAGATGGGTCCTTTATATCCGAAAACAATAAACAGAATACATAACCGCTGAAGGAAAACCTCGCATTCCCCAACTCGTCAACCCCTAACTGCCCTTTGTCTGCGCTTTATTTTTCACTCCATATTGGGCGAATTAGCCTCCTTTTAGTACGTCAATATGAGGCCATTCGAGTGGCCACATCACAAAGGGTGACTTATATTCTTCTTCGAGGACACCCCAAGAAAATACAAGGGGATAACCAGGCAGATGTCAAGTTCATTCTAAGGAGCTCGTGGATTGACAACAGCAGACTCTCCCCCACGCGTATTTTCCCCCAAAACGTTGAAAATCTGGAAAACAGAATTATGGATTTTTACGTCAGCATAAAATTGATTTTTTCCGAAGTTACTGAGAGAGAGTGGAACAAACTGTAGACTTGACGAATAAAAGTCGCTGAAATTACTTTCTTCATGCTCTAACGCACCGGCAACATACTGAGGAGTGGCTTTCAGAGTAAACTCAAATTCATTAAGCAGCAATAGCGCAAAGAAAATGGTGTAGATGTTCGCTCGATAATTTATCTTTCATAATAACCTCGGTAATTGTTGAAAAATGACGCCCACCATGCTGCTTATGCGAACGAAGAATGGGACCTCCGAGCTGGGCGTTAAGAGGGTGGTCTCTTTTCAATATTGGCCATTGAAAGCTGTAATCATGGATAACATTGTTCCATACGTCTGGGACGGTGAAAAATTCTGATTGATGGAGACAGATATGGGGGAATTCAGGTCAACACGAAGCAGGAAATGCCGATTTCTGGTCAGACTGACGGTTTTCCCTCAGAATGGATTTCACTTTCGCAAATCCACGATATACTGGGTGTGAATGAGTAGTTTGGAGACATTTTGAGGGGTAATTCCTTGCAAAAATAGTGTGAGTCTTTCATATAATTTTTTTTCATCAAGCCAACTGAAGATAGCAACTCTAAAGTAGAGAGTAAATTCATAATTTTTTTCTATGGGAACGAGAAGGCAATCAAAAATATTTCGGTGGAGTTTCTCTCTAATGTCACCATGATATCCATCTTCTTAGTAAATTTAAGATAATTCTAGGCTATAGAACTCACGCATACTAATGAATAATTGATTATTTTGGAAAATAAAAATACCTATCCTTCATATTTCAGAATCCATTTCAAAGATAGCACTAGCTCATTTTTGTCTTAGAGGATACAAAGGCTTTTCTTCAAAACAACTGCTCATACAGTAAAAAAATAAAAAAGTTCTATAGTTTATATTCACAACTCCACCTTTCGTTAATACTCTGCGGAATGATGAATATAGAATAAGGAACTCAGCTCGTAAGCTCTCTGAGATAAAAGCAAGCCCTATTTAAAACTTCACTGCAACAGTTTCCGCAAATACGCATTTGGTTAACTTTCGAAAGAAAACAGACTGAAGTGTCAAGAGTGTGGAGTGACTATAAAGCCGTATGTTATATGTAAATAACCTCAGGTAAGTTTCCACACTCGAACTCCCTAAGATAAATATTCTCCTGATACTTTTCTTTTTAGTTTATGTCTACAACACATACATTAATGTATGATATGATGCTGCAAAATGGTATATGCAGAGCATTCATGTTCTATGCATGTCCCAAACCTGAATTTGTTTTTTTCTTGGCTCGTATCGAAACTTTTGCGGAGTTGAATACGAATATGACTAGCTTTAGCTTTCAGCATCCACATATAATAAGAATTGGTCCAGACAACAGTCGGTATTCAAGAAACTAACTGTAGGATTAATATTCCGTTTATCCCATTGACACTTTTGGTTACAAGAATGATCACAACAACACTGTTAATTTTTCTGAACTCAATGTAGGTTATGTGAATCCAGCGAGTAGAAACTGCACGATAAACGTCAGTATCTCGAAGAAGGATATAATTTTCCATTAGAGTCGCAGTTGTTTTCTCGAATAACCACCATAAAACAACGTCCACGGTCTCTGCGATACAATGCAGAAGACATCGCAGACTTGCACAGTGGTATTTCATCTTGCTGGGATTTATTTCGATGGGTGGTTTTATGAAGTCATTAACTTCTCCCAGTTTTCCTAATGAAAATTAATTCCATCATCAGTGGCTCAATATTTCTTGGAATACGAGGATATGGAGTTGGAAGATGCGGCCGTTATAATATAAGGTTGAAAGACTTGATTGCCAAGCACGAACACGTAAAACTGGATGATGATACTATAGTTTGAATGCCTTTCAAGAAATTACCAGAGCAATAAGATTTCATGAATGTCGTTAAAATTGCAATTGAAGCTTGAAATACTGCGTGAAGTACCTTTTACTCCCTTCTACTGGAAGCAAGTAACGAAACAGTGACTTTAACAAAATTTGACCAGACTGCATAGAAAAACCAATGAAAGTGTTGAAGCACCCAGAAAAATTTGGATGATTTTAAATTGCCATCCTCCTCAGCTGCTGGCCACCCACCCAACAGCTGTTGAACGCAGAACGTCCAGATTATAATCATCCTCGCAAACAGAAAGGGTTGAATTCAATAGGGACCATAATGGATAAAAGTAAATTCGAGAATGGCCTGATTTATCTTTCAAATATTTACCACTTTACGTGCGCTGGACCTGACGTAAATAATAACAAAGGCAAACTCTGGAACCGGCTCGTAAAAGGAAAGTTTTAACAACCGTGGCAGCGATCATAATCTAATAATAAAGGCGGACGATGGCTAGATGGAGAATCTGTTTACACTCCTCACAAAAGAAGGACTTATCGTTAATTCGTAGGTGAATGGTCCCTCATTAGCCGGCCTTTATTGGAGAAATCTTGGCGTATGAACAGTTGACCACCATGTCCGGTAGAATGGATGAATTGATCCTCGCCTGTATGTAGAAGGGACTTTCGAACAATCACTCTCATAAGACAATTTAAAACTGTGTTACTTCATGATTGGGCATAACTAATTCATCGAATTATTCTTCCAGTGCTAATACACTGTACGTAACTCAATTCAGCTGGAGGGAGAACACGACTGAATTAAGTTAGTGTTTTTAATTTGAAAGGAAAATTTCGAGTAATCGATTTCATCTTTTTTAGCTGCAAGAGTTTTCAGACAAAAATTGGAGCTGCGAAACAGAATTTACTATGGTTTTATAGCTAAAATGTGACAAACTACTTACTATCGTTCCTTTCAACGAAACAAATTGATATAGCTAGTGATTAATGAGCCATAATTCACAGATCAAACAATTATTAGTCACTTGTGAGACATTATTACCTGGTCTATCAAAACCACAAACATAGAGACGTGTATGTAGGTACACATATTGTGTCTTTAGGTTGGTTTCTAAAGTGGATCTGTTCTAAGAGAAGATAGAACTCGCCAAAATACTCCATCCCACCAAAAATCATAACTAGTAAGATATCGAAGTTTTAAAATTCATCCCTAAAAGAAATCCTGATATGGCTTTAGTACACAGTACCTACACTCCATTCACATTTATTTTAGCAGTCGGTTGGCCATGAAATAATTTTCTCAAGTTTTTGTAACTAGAACGGAGTAAGGTTGGCACTCATGAAATGTCGTTAATGTCATAACGCCGGCCGTTGCCACAACTAATATCAATTTTTATTACGAAAATGCCGAAACTGGGTGAAAAAAGAGACAGGGTTTCAGGAAGTGCTATATTTAGAATTCAGGTCCGCTCATTCAAATAGTTATACCCTGATATTCTAAAATCCACAATACGTCAGACGGTTGCGAACATATTAAATGTAAGAGAATTTATATAATGTTTCATCTGAATCTAAACGACTTATATTTCAGCTGAATATTTCCGCAATCAGAAAGATTGTGAATGAAGAGGATGACAAAGAATTTCCTTCTATTGGGAGACCCAAAAAAGTGGTGGCATTTGAGAATTTTATGTTTGAGTGAATTAATGCGAAAAGTTTACTACAGGATTTTCGATGAATGTCATCGTAGAATAAGTTCCCGAAAATTGATTTTTCTATTTTTCATTTGACTTGTCCTATAAATTGTAAATGTCTCAAGGTACCAATAAATACCTAATTATTATTATTATATCAATGTATTAAAATGAACAGCCACAAATATGCGCCAGTTGTCCTGTTAACTGTTTATTAATGTGAAATTTTTGTTCAAAGGTGAAGTTCATTTTGACTTAAAACTTCCTTCAATTCCTCTTACTTATATTGATGCGAGATTTTTGTTAAAGAATTTAACATTCTTGTAATGATCTGTTAATTCCTTCAGGAGATACCCATTCCCAACCACTGCATCATATGCATTTCATATTCGGGTTAATTTTTTTGAAATCTTCAACTGATGTAACGTATTCAAACTTTAGCCAAAGAAGATAACGAACATTAACTCTCCTCAAGCTAATGCATATTATGATATTATACTGAACTCTTGTAGTTTCCATGCAAATAACTGGATTTAGTATACCTTCAATCAGTTTGTATAAACTTCAATTATGTTCGTCAGATATTTTCCGAAGATATTCAACATTGTGATCAAATACGTACTAACAGAAACTTTTACGTAGAACGGGCAACATAGCGTTGATTTAAAACCCAAAATTGTCTTGACAAGCTTCATAACCCCACATTTACGTACTATACAGAGTGAAATGTGTCAAATTTCCATGGCCAACCGAGTGCTAAAATAAAAGTGAATGGAGTATATGTATGTCGTTTCATGGGAACTTAGGCTTTGACCTCGTTCCCTCGGAGACCCACAGGCTCATATAAAGCGTTTTACCACCTCCTTTTCAACCAATTCTATGGTTTTTGTTGTTTTACTATATTTATTAAAAGAATTTATTATTCCCGGAAAACCTCGTACAGTTCGGAAAAAAATGAGCCAAAGATGAAAAATCTATAGCTCGTGAAAACACAGGATAATAAAACAGTCGTTATAAGATACGCTGAAGGCTGAAGGAAATATTCTGCTGCTTAGACCAGTCTAGAACCAGAGGAAGTAATTCCCAACATCCGCTCCAGTTTCTTATCTTTTTTCGCGCAAAACATATCAGTTCTACCCCAATACCATATCCGTAATTGGATTCTACTCACTTCCACTCAACTTATTTTCCAACTTACCCAGTCCCCAATCGATAGTGACAGGTCTCGAAGGGTTTCTTTCGCGGATTGGTGTAGCGATCTCGATTTCTTCGCGTCTATGTGCGTACCTTTTCCTGCCCAATGAACCCATCCATTCGACGCGATACCGGAAATTGATGTTGGCGCCATTTCCGCTTTCTTGGTGTTTCGCAATTTCACATATAGGTTGCACATTTGGTCGAGGACGGGATTCTGCCAGGAAGTATCAGATTCGAAGTAATGAGCCACGATAAGTCATCATCAAGGACAAAATCCACAGTACAGATTCTTCCACCTATTTAGGGCCAATTTCACCAAGAATATAAACCGAGATTAGACGCAACTGACGTTAAGAGGGGTCCACACCGTTTTAGTGGTCAGTTCGAAAAGAGAAAATGAATATCTTAAGTTAGAAACCACTAATTTATATGGTGTTTTCATTATGATTCAATTCAATCAGTTGGTCACCTCGGAAAGTCCGAAATTTTTTTATTCTTAAGAAGGGAAAGAAAATAAAAAAATTTTTCATTGCAGAACAAATATTCCTCATGTTATTAACTTTCCGAGGTGCAATTATCTCTTCTATGAATTTCCACATGAAAAAATTTGTCGAAAAGTCTCGCCATTGGCTACAATTCGTATCCTGCCATCTTTTCAACGATAGTGGAAACTATTGTAATATTCTTAACTTCTACTTATCGCTCAAGTGTTCCGGCAACATGCCTAATTCTGTTAGTCTTTCCCCTTTTACGCCTTATAGGAATGGCGAGAAAGTCCCGTAGTATAAACTCCTCTTAGTCCTCTAAGGCCTCTTAGGCCCGTTTGCACCAATCCCCCTCAAAAGGAGTACTTAACTAAGCCTCGTTTAAAGTTAATGGACGCTTAATTTTATTCCCAGTTGCACGACTGTGGCTTAACAGAATCTTAAGTAAGGGGCCCTTAAGTTTTTATATCTAGTGATATTTTAGTTTTTTATTCTGATGCATCTTCATCCTAGTCCAATAAAGCCATTTCATTGGTTGGCCGGTTGCCGATGATCGTTGTCATTTCATTAACCTAACTTTATTCTCCTGTCAGTATGTGTCAAGGATATTATTATAATACAGGGTCCGGCAAAAAAACCTCCCTGATTTCAATAGGCATTTGCAAAAATAATAAGAAACATACAGAACAATTACTTATATTTGTGAATAGCCTATATGATGCCATTTTACATCACTTAGTACACTTTACTTGGTTTTGAAAATTATGTCTGATAAATGATGTCCCCCATTTTTAAGACATTCACGAAGTCTTTCCCTGAAGTTTGGTTCCAACAGGACGGAGCCACAGCTCACACTGCTCGGCGGTCCATGGAAATGTTAAGAGAGTTGTTCCCTGGACGTCTTGTTTCTTTAAGAGGAGACATTTCCTGGCCCCCAAGGTCACCCGACTTATCAGCTTGTGATTTCTTTCTGTGGGGGTACCTAAAGGCTGAAGTGTACAAACATCGTCCCAGAACTCTGCAAGAACTAAAAGATGCCATTAGGCAGGAAGTGGCAGCCATTCCAAGGGAAGTTACACGAAGAACTATGGACAACTTCAGGGAAAGACTTCGTGAATGTCTTAACAATGGGGGACATCATTTATCAGACATAATTTTCAAAACCAAGTAAAGTATACGAAGTGATGTAAAATGGCATCATATAGGCTATTCACAAATATAAGTAATTGTTCTGTATGTTTCTTATTCTTTTTGCAAATGCCTATTGAAATCAGGGAGGTTTTTTTGCCGGACCCTGTATTATCAAAGAGTAACAACTTTTTGTTACTGAATAAGCATTAATATTGATAATGATAATGATTGTCAAATAAAAGGTACTTAAGTTTATATAAGTACAACACTTTCTTTGTAAGGTCTTGTGTGAATTTGTTTTATTAATGTTGAAGAGGATCGCGAAGAAAATGTCCTTATTGCCTTTGTTAGTACGAATACGGTGAATGATTGCCAAGCGAGTGGTGGTAATTTACGAAGGGCACTCAACTTCTCAACAGAAGAAAAGAGTTTGTTGCTAACTATGGTATGATTTGTGACACAAAATTGAAAATTTAAAATAACTGATGGCGTTACAATGAAGGCAAAAGAAAAGGCTTGGTATTCAGTAATGAATTCATTCAATTTTCAAAATCCATCAAAAATGGGAAGTTCTGCAGCCAGTTCAACAAATTATTTTAGGTTAGAATCCCGCCCTTAAATACCTAACTCGTCATTACAGGAGCGCTTAAATTTAAGGCTAGCTTTAGCCATTTAAATGTCACTCAACAGTTGGTGCAACGTAATTTAAGTTAAGGGTTCATTTTAAGGGACACTTAACACTAAGTGTGTTTGGTGCAAACGGGTCTTAAGGAAAGAAACTTGCCGATTAATGTCGATGACGCATCTTATTTCAGTTAAATAACTGTATCTGTATGTTATGAGGTTTCTTCACCTTCCTTACTTCACTTCACGGACAATGCAGATGTCATTGACTCAGTCAATGTGCAATCTTCATCAAAATATAGCGAAACCTTGAAACCCCTGACTGATCCGAACAATACCTAGCGATAAAAAAGAGTCCACATCCCTCATGCGATTCAACAGATCGTCTTTAAACAATATAACAAGTGCGCGTGGGCCGCCTGTTCTCCGGGACTATCTACGCCCGATATTTATGGGATTTTGTCCTGTACAGAGCGATTTCGGACGCCAATTTATGCAATCTTCCACATTGAATCGAATTATTGTTTATTGTTGCGACGTCTGGATATCTCTTGGAGGTGGACGTTCGTTCCTTCGTGAGATACGGGTATCGCTAAAGTTACGATAGTAATGAATGGGTTGGTGGATATTCCGAAAGAAATCAAATTTATGTCTTCATTATTGTCTTGAACGGATTGAACTTGAGTTATGGGCAAATTGTGAGAAATGATGTGCATTGGTTATTTATGTCTGAATGGAATTCAATGTAGAGAATATAGTGAGAGGAAAATACCCGGAATACCCCACTCAAGCAAAGATGTTAGATTAGTTATTGTTTTACGGTCTTACAATCAATTTCGATTGAGAATTTGTTCTGCAATAATGCCTAGAGGAAAGCTTAGTGCGGATGGAGCCAACAGAGCTCTTGGTATGATCTTGGATGCCCAAGATCTACCACTCCTGTACAAGATCGGTTTCTGACGTTATCTACCGGTAAAGAGCTTTGGGTACTTGAGAATTCGAAGACCGAACGGTTGCGCCGAAATGGATGAAATGATTTATTACTAAAAAAATTGCTCTATCAGAATATGTATCACATTTAGAACTACGATGATTATCATGGAAGAAAAACTACTCGAAAGCTGACCTTCGAAAAATTCCCAAAAAGTTGGGTTCAGTTAAAACTTCCGACCGAACGGTTGTCGATATTTATGATTTATCACTAGAATGGTTGCTGTTTTAGTTTTTAGTATGTATCACATTCAAATCTACTATGATCTTTCTGATAGATATCTATGTAACTCGAAAATTGAAAAATGGACTAATAAAAAATTTGATTTTCGGGTAAACAGTGTAAGATATCCGAAAGTTTGGCGACCAAATATAGGTTTTCGAACACGCTTAATTGAAATGCGAGCAATTTCGAAAGCCTACATCCGTTCTTTCAGTTTTTCATCTCGGAAATGGCATTTTTCAAAAATTGCAATTTTCAATCTGCGATATCTCCTGTAATATTCGTCTGATTCAATTTGGATCAGACTGTCTGAAAGTCAGGTTGTCATGTTCTATTACTGTCTTAAGATATGGAGTGCATAGAATTTGCATAGAGAATTGCACTCGAGAGAGCTCTTCGAAGTACACTCGAAAATGAAAAGTGGAAAAAAAAAATTATTTTCTCCTAAACAGGGCCAGATATTTGAAATTTTGGTATGAAAATATAGGTTTCCGAACACGCTGAATCTATTGCAAGTATTTTCGAAAGCCTATCTTGCTTCGTTTAGATTTTCATCTTGGAAATGGCATTTTTCAAAAATTTGCAAATTTCAATCTGCGATATCTCCTGTTATATTCGTCTGATCGAATTGAGATTTCCGGTTATATAATCAGCGTTGCCTAGGCTTCCACCCCAGCACAAACACTCTATTTCGAAAATTTCGATTTTTTGGGTCAAAAATGAGCAAGTGGTTAGACCCCCCTAAAATGACATATTTGCTACTCTGTCTGAAAAGTAGGATGTTCCATTACTATCCTAGGATATGGAGTGCATAGAATTTGTTTTGAAGATTCTAGAAAACTAAACAGTTGATGATTCAATAGAGAATTGCACTCCAGAGAGCTCTTCGAAGTCAACTCGAAAATGAAAAGTGGAAAAACAAAAAAAATTATTTTCTCCTAAACAGGGCTAGATATTTGAAATTTTGGTATGAAAATATACGTTTTCGAACACGCTGAATCTATTGCAAGTATTTTCGAAAGCCTATCTCGCTTCGTTTAGATTTTCATCTTGGAAATGGCATTTTTCAAAAATTTTCAAATTTCAATCTGCGATATCTCCTGTTATATTCGTCTGATAGAATTGAGATTTCCGGTTATATAATCAGCGTTGCCTAGGTTTCCACCCTAGCACAAAAACTCGATTTCGAAAATCTCGATTTTTTGGGTCAAAAATGGGCAAGGGGTTAGACCCCCCTAAAATGACATATTTGCTACTCTGTTTGAAAATTAGGATGTTCCATTACTATCCTAGGATATGGAGGGCATAGAATTTGTTTTGAAGATTCTAGAAAACCAAACAGTTGATCATGCAATAGAGAATTGCACTCTAGAGAGCTCTTCAAAGTCAACTCGAAAATGAAAAGTGGAAAAACAAAAAAAGTTATTTTCTCCTAAACTGGGATAGATATTTGAAATTCTGGTATGAAAATATAGGTTTTCGAACACGCTGAATCTATTGCGAGCATTTTCGAAAGCCTCTATCCCTTCTTTTAGATTTTCATCTCGGAAATGGCAGTTTTCAAAAATTGCAATTTTCAATCTGCGATATCTCCTGTTATATTCGTCTGATCCAATTGGGATTCACGGTTTTATAATCAGCATTGCCAAGAGAGCGCTTCAGAGCAAGTCATTGACTTGTTTCATTCTGCTATTGAAACAAATCACGATTTTCGGACCTTAAAGCGAGAATTATCTACGAATTTCTTGAAAGTCATGTTATTCCGCATTTGGACTGCCATCTCGGTCGCCTTGTCCCATTGAACACGCTTAGGATAACCTACAAAGAGCTATGGATTTCAACCACCTCCACACACACTTCAGAAACTTTTAACGCGACTCTGGAGAGAAACTGATCAAGACCACTTCAACAATCTGATCTGTTTTTCTAGGAGCCAATACTCTTTACTGAAGTTTATTTTTTCAGATTTTTGCGCCAACTGATTTCGTACAACAAATACAGAAAAAATAGATTTCCAACTGAAACTGTGGAAGTTATGAAAAAATGGACAAAGGAGTGAGTAAGATAAGTGAAAAAACATTTAGAGATTTCATATTTCAGAAACTGATAAAAAAAAGGAATCTTTCGAAACAGTCTCGAAATTTCTCAACTTCATCACCTTTTTAATTTCTTCGGTGTTATTCAGATACACCCCGTGTACGTCGTCAGATTAATCAGAGCCACGACTGAAATTTTTCTGCAAGAGCTTTTCCAGAATATGTCATCTTTCAGCAAATTTATCGAAGAAATAATAATCCGGCACTTGATCGAGATTTCATGGAAAAGCATTGAACTTGTGAAGATGATGGTTCCGCCATCTTGAATATTCCATACGATCTTGTGAATGCGGACACCGACGTTGTTCGAACAGCCTTTTCTGCTCCAATTAAGCTGCTGGAATCATTCTTCCTCCCCCGGTCGCAAAATGACGAATGGACGCAAATTCGACGCGTCACATGTAGTCCGGGTCTAATTGAAACGCTCCGACGGGAGTCCGCGGCGGTCCGGACAAACCGGAAGTATTACCGAAAATGACAAGTGCTACCCCGACAGTCGTAATTCCCGACAGAGTCCGCTAATTATTGCGGATGAAGCGATAAACACTGGTCCGGACTTTAATTGTCCACTTTTCCGGAGGAACCCGGAGCGACGGCGATTAAAACGGGACCGGACAAAGTCCGGAATTCGGCGTGTGTAATGCAGTCCGGATTTGTGACGTATCCCGGGCGTATTATGGGATTTATGGTTTGCGAGATGAGCCCGACAAGCTGTTCGGTTATTATTATTTTGGGGGACGATGAACCGACAACTGGCGCATAGCTTTGGACGTATTGAGATGATGAAAATTGCTGTGCATGCAGAACATTTTTCTTGAGCTGTTTTAAGTAAATGAAACTTGACTTAGAGACCTTTTCACTTGGCCTTTCTAAACCATCAAATAGAAAAAAATGTGCACCTCACCTTTGATATACAGGTGTATAAGCTACGAGTTGCTGATGATTTGAAGCCACATATACAAGTTGTATAGGAATAAAAAAACCGAAACATAAACACTCTGGCAGAATCTTCCTGGGTTGGTGGGATGATTAACCCCTAGAAGTGAATCTAACCAAAAGGTGTATCTAACAGAAAGGTAGAACTATGGGCTTACTAGTTATAGTTCTTTTTTTTTAAATTTGTTCATGAAAATTATGGAAGATTAAAATGTATGTACATCAGAGCTAGGGAAGAAATGGATGGCACGTTTCCGACCTCGATTTTCAAAAGATTGTTAATGGCCAAAACCGCACCCCTCTATTTTCTTTTGTTTTCAAGTTATAAGTGAAAACTCATTTTTAGGCTCTTCGTAATGGTGCCTTCGTTTGGTAAAGTATCAGTGTAATCGGAAAACAAATGTTACATTCTTTTCACACTTTTTCATGTGGAATGCAGTGGCGTTGTCAAAGATTTTTTTCAGTCCACCACTCCAGTGAGATGGTGGTAACTTTTTTTTCAAATAGAAACTCTATGTTATTTTTATACATTCCAGTCCCACATTTTTTTCTGATTCAGAATATATAAGATAAGTCGTATCTCTAATTATTCTTCCAATGAAAATACTAAAAAACTAGTTCGGTCAAGTTGGCAGATCATTATCATTGATAATATAATAATGAACTTTATGCTCTTATGTTGTGTAAGGTTATTTGAGATTTTGGAGATCACTTTCATTCCGGATATTCGAGAAGATGCTCGGGAAATGAGGAAATTATGAGAATTTCCATGACTGCTTCATATTTACCAATTAACCTCTACTAGTAGTGGCACAGCCTTATTTGTTGTTGTTGTTGTTGTTAGAAAAGGCTGTGGTACTGGTATTCAGATTATCTACTAGTTGACGCCTTGGAGTACCGAAAAATTCTTAGCAGTGTGCAAGAGCCTTCAAACTAACAACACCGCTAGAATGCAGCATAATGGCTCTATAACCGACCATTTCTTCACCAAGTCTGGAATAAAACAAGGCTGCGTGTTAGCGCCCTTACTGTTCAATATTTTCGCAGGGCTATCTCGATAATTGCTGACATGAGTATGCCTGTAAGAGGTGTTGGAATAAGATTCAGATTTGATGGAGGCCTATTTAGCCTGAAACGCCTCAGAGCAAAAACCCGTACAAAGTTTATCACGGAACTTCAATATGCAGACGACTGCGCACTTATCGCTAGCAGCTTAGAGGATCTACAGATAATGCTGAACACCTATAAAGATACGAAGCTTTAGGCCGTAGACCCAATATCGACAAAACCAACATCCTGGTCCGCCAGAAAGCCTTCAAACAGATATCAGCCTGGTGAATGAAACCCTAGAACAGAAATAAACACTAGGGCTAACCTAGACTCGGAAATACACAACCGGCATCACGGGCATTCTAGAAGCTAAAGGACAGAGTGTTTCAAAATCACGACCTCAATCTGAAGACCAAGACAGCTGTTTACAAAGCAGTGGTCCTCCCAACGCTTCTTTACGGAAGCGAAAGCTCGACGCCCTACAGGCGACATATCGAGCTTGAACAAACGCAACAACGTCATCTAAGACAAATAATGCACATCAGATGGTTCCACAAAGTTTCGAATGCAGAAGTCTTGCAGCGAGCGAGTTGTACAACAATTGAGACTCAAGTAACGAGGGCCCGACTCAGATGGAACGGCCACATTCTGAGGATGCAAGACACAAGACTCCCTAAAATAGCTCTGTATAGCAAATTCACAGAGGGAGCTCAGAAACCAGGAGGCCAGTATGAGCGGTTTAAGGATATACTGCATCAGTCCCTAAAATCAGTTAATGTCAATCCTAACTGGAAACAACTAGCGTTAGAGAGGTCACAGTGGAGGTCTTTGGAACACAGTTATAATGGAGACTCGAGAAGAATACAGCGGCGGCCAGATCTGGTTGGTGACTATCCATGCCCGGAGTGTGGAAAGATCTGTAGGTCACTGTTGGGTCTCTTAAGTCACAGGAGGGCACACAGTCGCAAATAGCCCTAATAGATTATAAGTCTGTTGGTACAGTTTGTTTGTTTTTTTTTGTTCTTCCTTTTGTAGATTTATTCCCGGTAACGAGATGCAGCAAAGAATTAATGAATGTGAATTGAAGACCCTACTGGACATCATGGATTGACTGCCCAGCACTGTTAGAGAAACTTCCAATTTTAACTCCACGTTTAGAGAGTAGAGGTAGAACACTTTTTTATTTGAGATCGGGAAGGACGAATTTGAGCTTGCAGTCGCCAAGTCATTATATGTGTGATATATATAATCAGTTAGCAGATAAAGTTGATTTATTTGTTGATTCCTTGGATAAAATCCTGAAGGCGTATATTGGTGTGGTCGAGTGAATCAATTCAATTAGGGATTTATACAATTTGAATTTTTTATTTTTTTTGTTTTTTTTTCCTTTTACTGTTAATGTTCATTGTTGTGGGCTCAGTAATTTTGGCATTGTTTCTATTTCCAGATTTGTATTTGCATTTTTTTTGTTGTTGTAATATTTTTCATTTATATTTAGGCTGTCATATGGGTTTATATATATATTTTTAACATATTTACACTTCCTGTAATTGGGTGTTTTACCTGTTGGAAATAAAGGCTTATTATCATGCTGCTGACACACTGAAATACTGAAGAATAACCCAGGTTCTCCTCATTCCATACTCTATGTATTAACGTCTGAAACATCATATCGGATGATTTCTCTCCGGGCTATCCCGAGACAGCAGGATCCGACAAAGTACGAGTTTTGCCATCTCGATAATCCCGAAGAAAATCGAGTCGCGACTGAGCCAGATAAACCGCTTTGCCCTCTCTCATCTCGGCACCAGCATCGCGACTCGAAACGGATTCCTGTTGAATTTACGTCAGGCCCCGGTCGTAAACAAAGCCATCCGGCCGTAAAAGCCGCAGGATGAGAAGTTGCCCCACAATTCCAACGGCGATCCCGACGAATTTCATCACGCGATATTGCACGGACGTGATCGGCCTGCCGACGGCCCGAAAACGAATGCAAAACCTCCGATAAATGTCGTGAAACACGATATCAAAACAGAATTAAATAATCGATTCTCGAGATGTTTATGTGCGGGTCGTAGGGGCGCGCGTGAAAGACGAGACCGTTATGTGCGATGTGAACTGTTTAGTTGGGCATCAACTCTTCTCCGAGTATCAATAAAGAGAGTTTACTTTATATATAGCAAGTAAAATGCAATTTGAAAAATAAGAGAGAAAAACACGCACAGCAATATAAAAGAGTTCAAAGAAGAAACAAAATGAAAAAACAATAAGGACAAAGATACAAATTTCTACTGCAAATAAAATAAAATTACAAAATAATAATAAATAAAGAAAATAATAAAGATGAACGTGCACAACAACAAGAAAAATTACATCAGCGTCAAACACGAAACTATACGACAACTTGTTGTGAATATTTTATATGGAATCTCTTCTGTTTATATCCCAAAATTGAAATAAATAAATGAATAAACTCGTTTATTTTGCAACCAATATGAAACGTGTCCTTACCGCTTTTCCTCAATGTTTATTCAATAAGATGTGTTTACACACGACTAATACATGGTTTTTTCAAAGGTGAAGCTTTTTTTTTGGTGACAGAAGCTGGAACTCATCAAAATGAGTCATTTAACTAAAAATTGTCTATATAAAATATCCAAGATGGCTAGAATTTCGACAAAATTTTATTGAATTTCATGTAAGGGACTGTGGAAGGTGACTCCGGCATCGCAAAAACGAAACAAAACATAAACATATGGCTGGACAATGAATGGTTCAGTACCAAGTTCATCGGATTAGATCAGGTCACTTTTGAGAGAATCATAATTGTTGTATTGTGCAATTTAGGTTGAAAAAAAAATGTAGAAAATCGAGACAGTTTCTTGAAAGTGCCTATGTTAGTTATGTTGAAAAAGTGCTATGATGTTTCGGCATTTCATCCCATTTTACGCTGGAATATTCGAACAAGAAGATTGTGTTGCCAATTGTGAAAAAATTCGTGAATAATTTGCACGAATTTTATTGGTGAGATTTTGAAGTATTATTCTATTTTTACACTAGTGTCCTAAGTCTCTTCTGTCAGTTGGTATCGAAATGAACCATTACATAAAATCATGTAAGTTACTAAGAAATGATGAGAACAATTCTAATTCCTAAGTTTCCATTTTCATTACCTCGTAAATATCGAACGAGCCAATATGCTAAACGAAACCACATAGTCGAATCAGGAGATAAGTTTTTTACCACTGCTTTGCGATAATTCAGCTAACAAACGGTCTAGGTTCCTATTAGGTAGGATCTATTTCAGTAATCATTTTATTTTTTTTTTCAACTTTGTCATTTTGAAAGTTTTGAATAGGTGATTTTAGGTGAAACGCTTCATTTTGACCAGTTATACCATCTGTTGAAAAATGTTACTCTTAGTTCTCTGTCACAAACGGTTTCATCGAATGAAATGAATTTCGGAACATGATTTTACATTCATTTGATGAATCTTTTTCGAGCACAAGATATCACCCACGTCTTCCAGTTTTCTCATTATGAACATCACGTACCATGAAAATACCAAAATTTCTAAGAACTCAACTCTTGGAAGTAAGTCAGACGATATCTAATGAATATTTGAACGTTTTGTTAAATAAAAGTATTCTTCATATTTTTCAGTATAATGCGTCATTTTTAAGTCTTTGGACTTTTAAAAATAAAAAAGTATCTGTGAAATTTGAAAAATTGCTTACTCCAGCTGAATACAACTCTGCATAATACCGAACACCCAGACAAACATGACGAGAACCGATATAAACATGATCAAAACTATACATTCTCGCGTTTTTATCGAATCGCCCATCGATTCATAAAATTCAAGTGAATGAAATACTCCACATTACAGGGGTCGCCATAAAAACGTCGACTATGATTCTAACCACATTGTATATTCCGGCCATAATCGTACATCATTCTAAACAAGCTGGATAGGTACTTTATTAACCACAACATAGATGCGCAAACGTGTCCGCATTAGTACAGTACTTGTCTTAACAAGCGGAAACATAGTTTTCCTGCCCGCAACCGTGTCGGTAAAGGAAAAATAACGTCTTCTATATTAAGCAAATAGGATTAATTTATCGGTACTTGTTCGCGAGATAGTGTCGGATGAAAAACAGGCCATTCAGAAATAACTCAACTTCAAAAGACCGGGTTTAACTCAACTGACTGCATTATGATCGTACAAACGTGTTCCAGCCAATATTTCCTAGATAAATTTCAAAGTTTACATGAATTCGGATTATTTATAACAATATTTCAATTTTTCTTGAAATATTTAGAAACACCTACACAAAACCTGACAGGACTTCTCTAAATATTCGAAAAGATGAGAATACTTTACTTTCGCTGTAGAATATACAGGGTGTATTTGAAGTTGAAGCTTTTTTTCAGCATAAGGTCAAAAAGAAGCGTTCCACCAAAAATATCCTATACAAAACTTTCAAAATGACAAAGTTGAAAAAAAATTGAAAATGATTATCGAAATAGATCCTTATATGACCCTAGACCGTTTGTTAGCTGAATTATCGCAAAGCGTTGGAAAAAAACTTATCTCCTGATTCGACCATGTGGTTTTGTTTAGGTTAGTGGCTCAATCGATATTTACGTCGTAATGAGAATGGAAACTTAGGATTTCCGAACTATTCTCATTATTTATCAGTAACTCACACGATTTTATGAAATAGCTCATTTCGATACCAACTGACAGAAGAGACTGAAGACACAAGTGTAAAAAATAGAATAATACTTCAAAATCTCAACAATAAAATTCGTTTAAATTATTCACGAATTTTTTCACAATGGGCATCACAATCTTCTTGTTCGAACATTCCAACAATCGTCGTAAAAATGGGATGAAATGGGGAAACAGCACTTTTTCAACATAACTAACATAGGCACTTACAAGAAACTGCCTCGATTTTCTACATTTTTTTTACCCTAAATTGCACGATACAATAATTATGATTCACTCAAAAATGACCTGATGCATCTAATCCGATGAACTTGGTACTGAACCATTCATTGTCCAGCCACATGTTCATGCTTTGTTTCGTTTTGCTATGCCGGAGTCACCTTCCACAGTCCCGTACTTGAAATTCAATGAAATTTTGTCGAACTTCTAGGGGTTGTATCTCAGCCATCTTGGATATTTTATATAGACAATGTTTGTTTAAACAACTTATTTTGATGAGTTCTACCTTCTGTCACCTTTGAAAACACCATGTATAAATCAGTAATTAAAAAGTTTCTCTTCAGAAATTCAAATATTTCCAAATTTTGTATCCGAAATTCAGAACAATTATGAACGTCGCTCAGTCAATCGCGAATTCGACTCTAATGAGAACAGCAACGTTTGGAGGCAGCCCTTAACTACAAAGGAGTTTCCTCCCCATTTCGACTTAATTGAAATCGTTTTACGGGTTGCGGCAATATTATAAAATTCAAAGGGTAAACAGAAAGCTAAGTCGGCCTTGCCAGACAGCGCCCGACCGGGAGGAAATTTAATAATTAGGGGTAGTTCTCCCCCCAGATAATAACATCGTGCCCGCGGTGCCGCATGCGAAGTGTCCTTTATTATTTCTTGAAAATAACGATGGGGCAACACGCATAATCGTTAAGATTAGTCGGGTTTACCGCATATTTTCGAGTGGTTTCGGATGACACTGCGAAAAGGGGAACTGGAGTGGCCGATAGAATTAAGAATTTGCATATATAAATTTTTATACCGCCGAGTCTCGTGTTTACCTGTTGCCACTTTAATTGCCGGTGGAAGATCTGATGGGTTCATTGTGATCGATAAGGGTGGTTATATAGGGGTTGTTTTGCGAAGGCATCATTCGGTGTACGTTTTACAAGCTAACATACGAGGCAAACTGAAGGTAATGTAAGAGTTAATAAAGTGCAAATTTAGTTTTGTGGTGACAAAAGCAATTAGACATCGAGTTTGTCACCCCATGACTCAGAAGGAAGATATCTGCATTTTATAACAATGATATTCCTAGACCTGACCTTCAACGTCCTCTAGATCCCGAAAGGTATGGTCTAAAATCATAACAGAACTTTACCCTGCAGGTATAACAAGCTAGAATCACCAGAGAGAGATCCAGTATCAATTTGGCAAGTAACCATTTGTAACCAAAACGGGTCTCATAGAAATAATGCTAGTTAAATGTCATGTTAGCAGATGTAGCATTGCCAAGAAGATATAGATTGACAATAAAACATTTTTGAACCATTTGCACAACGTTGATTTGAAAAAGAGGGTAGAAGTTAGGGTGCCACACCAAAATCATAAAGAAGCCTTGGCCAAACAGAGCAGAGGGCTCAGATATGCATGGACAAGTAGAAGATCTTTATCGTCTTCGAGCTTCTCGTTATCTCTTGGTCTTTGAGGAAAGAATTGTAGCAGGTATGGCCTTTATAATATAAAGATGTCGCTGAGCTTTCTTGCAGGAGCATGCCAGTTTTTTGGACTTCCACATCTGCACTTGTAGAGTAGAGAATCAATAATGGTTAATGAATTGTCGTATGAGCTATATCATAGTATGTATATTTATATGATAAAATACATGAGTACCAATATTGAATTTAAAAAGGATTGAGGATAATAAGTGATCAACCTGCAAGTATGCCCGTAGAGGGGGTGCTTTTCTGCAGCTGTTTCTGTGGGTGGCATACTTGCCAGGATGAAGTTGGTTTTGAAGGGGGCCTTCTCAAATAGTTGCAGCCAACGTTGTCCAGTTGCTGACACTTGAGAAGACAGCAGCAATGCATTGAGCGCCTTAGTAACTGTATCAGTTATGGCGTTGGGGTATAAAAATAGAAAGAGTGTTCTGGAGTCTTTCGGACTGTAAACACATGTGTTCGGCTTCTCTTTTCCTGGCTTATTTTTTTTATTTTGCAATCCATTTTGAACTAAACTCGGCTATAGAATTGCCAAAGCGGCTAATGGTTATTGATCGATGAAAACAGATACTATGGGCGTTGAAAGTCAATGTTTCCTCTTTCAAAGTGAGTAGGAAAAATTTACCAGATTTGGCGATCGATTGTGGCTGAAACACTTGTACGATTCAAACGATTTTCATGTCATTTGAAAGGCTATTTCCTCTTCTACAAAGGAGTAGGCATAACTTTTTTGTCTAATGGACACTCCTCAGTGAAAACTGCGAAAAAACCAAAAAAATGCGAAAATTCCGAGGTTTTTTGGTCGCCAAAAGCTAAGTCCTTCACTTTTACCATATTTGAGATGCCCTTTGTCTTTTGCAACCATTTACAGCATGTAAGCAATTGTAAGGCTACTAGGACGATGTAAGCATTCAAAATATCCAAGAAGCGTCGTGGAAAATTAGTAGTCTGTCAGTTTCCTCCCACGAATGAACTGATAGATATTTCATACACCCCAATATAATCCAGCAATCTCCAAATTGAAGAAATGAATCGATGAGAACGGAAACACCTGCCTTCGCTTCCCGGCCGTAATTCCACACCGCAATTCCGTCTGTCAAATCTTTGAAGGCGACACAGAACTTCTTCGCGAACTCGTCTTCCGTTTCCCATTGTCAGTTTTAATTGAAACTTAATGGTTATAAATGCGCGGAGACGTTACGTTCGACATTTCGGTTTTAATAATGTCGAAAACTCTGATTAAGATTTGTTATGACTGCATGCGTTACGCGGTTTGATCTGGCACAATGTGCGCGAGGTGAACACACGTGCCGACCACACACTGTAACCAACCCCTGTACTAGGAATTGCTGAATATGCAAGTAGGAGGGCAGGGCTGGTTCAGGAAATATTCGGGGAGATGTTCAGATTCGAATGGAATCTGAAGAAGCCAATAAAGAATTGCTCCTTCGTGTAAGACATTACCTGAATCTACCCTCAACTCAACTGGTATATTCTCTTGGTTCTGGCAATGATCGAAACCACAACGGATGCTACTTCAACTGAGAAATGACTTGTATAAAGAATTGAGTCAGCGAAGAGTGGAAATTATATCCCGAAAGGTTTGAAATGAAACTGAATGCGAATTCAGTATCGTTTTCTGATTAAAAAATCCTACAAGACTAACCCCAGGTTTCATAAAGCTTGATGAGGGAATCAAGCTTGATTGACGAATAGACGTCAATTTGTTTTCAATCGATAATTCAGTCATGATCATTCAGAATATCATTCTCGCATCAAATTATGATGTTTATGCGTCCCTTTAATTGTTCTCAATTGCTACTTCTTCAATATATTCAGAAATGAAAAGGTTTCAGTGATTTCGTTTTAGAAATCGAGCGACTCTCAAATCGTTGATTGGACAGCAAAGTTTCATGAAACCAGCTGTAAAAGTAGATTTACCTTTGAAGGGGATTCAATCCACTGGCTCAATATATTCAGAAATGAAAAGGTTCAGTGATTTAGTTTCAGAAATCGAGTGACTGTCAAATCGTTGATCGGACAATCAATGTTTTATGAAACCCGCTGTAAAGGTAGATTCACCTTTGAAGGGGTTTCAATCCACTGGCTTCGACCCTGAGGATTTACAAGCGATAGAAGCACGGCCTTTCACGATTTCATGAAAACTCTTATTAAAATATCAAAAATCTTAACTGTTTCTCGATGTAAACAAACAACTAATAACTCCAGTTACAAAAATTGACATCAGGGCAATCTTCCCCGAGATGTTGGTCACAGCTTATCTAAGAAGATTTCTATGGTGGTTCTAAGCACAGAACAACTAAAGCTCAAGCCAACTCTGCCTCACCGAGGCGCCATATGGGTGTATGGCAAAATTAAAATTATAACCTCCGCTCTAGGCGCGTGTCAGATCATTCGCATGTGAATGCAGAGGACGGATACATTCATTCAGTATCATACTGTAATGAAGACATATATTACGACAATAATCCAATTATCCTGTACCCAAACGAGGCA
This sequence comes from Coccinella septempunctata, assembly GCF_907165205.1. Lineage (NCBI taxonomy): Eukaryota > Metazoa > Arthropoda > Insecta > Coleoptera > Coccinellidae > Coccinella > Coccinella septempunctata. Next base: position 25,696,701 of record NC_058196.1, read on the forward strand.
GTGGTCTATATATAAATTGAAAGACCACTGAAGCGAAACGCTTTTGCACTTTTGCGATTAAAAAGCTTGATTGCCTGCACTTCCATCAAAGTCTTGCAACTTGCCATTTTCATTTCAACATTTGGCAATATTGACAGCCGATTTCACAGATAATAATGGAAAAACAAAACAAATTGGATACATTGATTCAATAGATTAAGAAGGCTTCTTGGTATCAACAGCTGTTAGTTGATAGACGAAACATAACCTCATTCTGTGACAGTTGTTGTTGCGCCTAAAGTTGTTCCCTCTCATCCATAAGTCAAACCTAACTCTCTTAGTGCCAGTTCTTGTTTATCTTCATTATCTGTAAATAATTCATATGTTTTGTAGAGTCCTGATAAAGCACAAATGAATTCCCAAAACTTTGGACACATCTGGTTTGGAACAAAAGTGCAAAATTCAATTCAATGTTGCTATTACCTCAGCTCCTTTGAAGTGCGCAATAAACAACTCTATAATTATCTACTCCATCAATCAAACCTAAATCTAATCATTCCAAGTCATCTACGTGAATTGATCAGTTAATGTAGTTGAAGGTCGACGTTTCAGCTTCTTGTTGAAGGCCTTTGTTTTGAACTCATTCATCAACGGAAAAACATATTTAACCACTTTGTAGCTGGCAGGTGCAAATTAGTAATTACTCAATAGGAGCATGTAAAAATAATGTAGGCCAAGCAAATGACCTGTCATACACTGAAATGAGGGAGGAAAAGGAACAGCAAGAAATATCTGATACACTCTGCTATACAGAGTGAGTGAAAAGTAACCAACAGAATTCCCAGTGAAGATCTACTATTTCAGGGATATAGCCTTGAAAATTTAAGAAACTGGATTGGTCTATGCCCAATTGTTTTGACCCTTTAAAGCATCTATCAACGAAAACCTTGGGTCGCCTTTCACATAGTCTTCTGAAGCTATGGACGCCATAATGCTCCCTTATTCTGTAGAGAGATGGAAGAATTCGTTTTTCGTTCAGTCACTGCAATACCAATGGGAAACAAAGCCGTTAACCAAAATCGCAATGCTTTTTACGAGTCTCCCCAACACATAAACATCGTAATTATTGTTGTCCATCAACACTGCGAAGTATAATTACGTATATTATTTCCTGCATTTCTTCCCAATGGTAACGAGAGAAGTGACTCTTTTAGTAAGTTTGGATTTTTATGGCTCGTCGTAAAACGTACAGGTAATTTCAATGCGATTATCTCTTGGAAAGAGTTATTAGTGGCAAGGAGGAGAATGAAAAGGATCATTGCCTGCACAATGCCTTCATGAAGATTTAGTGTTCTCGAGAGGTGTTAAGACCTGATGGCAACTGGAACTTTCTCTTCACGAAGAGAGGACATTGTTTTTGGATGGAAACTAGTAAAATAGTTTACCTTCACCCACCTCACGATGCTGTTGGGGTAGCAAAATACGTGTCGTGGTTGGACCACTCATTTTGTGAAAATCGTATAATCTGTTTCAAGTTCAATTATGGATTTTCATCAAAAATCAGAGTATATTTGAAGGTGAGGCTTTTTTTTAACAGAAGGTATAACTGGTGTAAATGTAGCGTTTCACCAAAAATTACCTATACAAAACATTCAAACTGACAAAGATGAGAAAAAATTGAAAATTATTACTGAAATAGATCCTAATACGACCCTAGACCGTTTGTCAGCTGAATTATCGCAAAGTAGTGGCAAAAAACTTATCTCCTGATTCGATCATGTGGTTTCGTTTAGGATATTGGCTCGTTCGTTATTTACGTGGTAATGAAAATGGAAATTTAGTATTGTCAAACAGTTCTCATTATTTTTTAGTAACCTACACGATTTTATGAAATGGCTCATCTCGATACCAACTGACAGAACAGACCTAGGACACAAGTGTAAAAAAAAAGATTATACTTCGAAATCTCACCAATAAAATTCTTCTAAATTATTCACGAATTTTATCACAATGGGCATCACAATCTTCTTGTTCGAACATTCCAACAATCGACGTAAAAATGGGACGAAATGGGGAAAGATCATAGCACTTTTTCAACATAACTAACATAGACACTTTCAAGAAACTGCCTCGATTTTCTTAATTTTCTTTCACCCTAAATTGCACGATACAACAATTATGATTCTCTCTAAAGTGACCTGATGCATCTAATCCGATGAACTTGGTACTGAACCATTCATTGTCCAGCCATTTGTTTATGTTTTGTTTCGTTTTTTGCGATAGTCATACTGACTATGATTGCTGTGATTATCGTCCCTACTGTAAAAGAAGCCTCACCTTTGAAAACACCCTGTATATTTATTTTCATGAAACAGAACCTCCCCATCATTCCAAACGGATAAACCTCTTCGTCTTCTGCTGGCCACTCCTGAGAACTGTCCTTGAAATGGGCATCCAGCATCCAGTCTAGACAGGCAAGAACCGATTGAAAAAAAATACGAGCATTTGGTCCTTCATTACTCGAATCATTTTCGCTCCGTCAAAGGGTCCCGCAAAGAGCTACCGCAGATGACGGTCTCAAGTAGGTGGTGCTTTTGATCGAAACGCAGAAGTCTTGCCATTACCGTCCGAGAATTGAACCCCGATCGCTTGATGGCTGTCTGTCTGTGATGGCGACGACGTCATCAGCGTGGCATTTTCCTCAAAGCGGAGCGATCCCGTCGGCGATAATTGCTAGAGACACTCTTCGACGTGTCCATCCTTTGATGTTGAGTTCTGCTCGAGAGCGACTTGTGAGGAAGTTTATTTTCGGCCCCCTCGGAAACATATTACTGATTTATGTTGGTAGTTCGGGTGATTGAATTCGATCTGCCCACGAAATAGGCGAGCAAATAGTCACTGGTGTACAGGCTGAATCATTATTATTTGTGCAACGGTCACATAGCCCATTCACTGGTAAAATAGCAGTCGGTTGGCTATGGGATAATTTTTTTTACTAGCACGGAGTATCGTTGGCGCACATGAAATGTCGTTGATGTCAAAACGACGTTGCTACTAATATTTCCTATTCGTTTAAGCTGCAAAATGCCAATTCCTATTCGTTTAAGCTGCAAAATGCCAATTCCTATTCGTTTAAGCTGCAAAAATTCCGAAAGTGTGTGGCCAGAAAGCAAAGAAAAAAGTATCAGAAAGTTTAATAGTAACCCTGATGTAAGTAAAATATGTTTCACTTGAATCTGAACGGCTTATATTTTAGCTACACGATTTTTACAATCACGATGATTGTGAGTAAGGAGGATGACAAATAATTTCCTTCTATTGGGAGAACCAAGAAGGTGGTTTCCGTTGACGATTCTATCCTCAGAAAAGATCTTCAAAAACAAATTTACTCTAAGAACGGCAAAAGATTTTTAAATATTTCAAAGAATATAACTACTAGCATTATGAAATGACTTCCATTAATACCGAAGCGAAAAACACTCTACTCCTCCCTATCGATGAGTTGAATTGGTACTACCCATCTGTGTCTGCGATCAGCGCTAACCTGACATTTGACAGTTTCGTCAAACTGACCACTGACGCTGATTTGTTTCTATTTTCATTTGGCATTTTCGCGGATCTGAATATGCAGCGGTTCGCTAGCAGATAGCGATCTACTTCCCTTCTAAATCAGTTGATTCTTCCTCTTTTATTTCTCCCACTGGGTGCCCACGAGATTATAATAGTATACAAGGTGAGTCTATGACTCGGATAAATATTTTAACAGGGTCAAAAGAAAAATTTTTTTCCTATACCATTTTTTTGGATCCGGCCCTGATAAAAAGATATAGCCATTTGAAGTTTTCATAATGAGCTGTGCCATCTCTAGAAAAACAAAATTATCTTCAGAGTGACAAGCCTAATCTGTGACTCTACACATCTCTCTAATAAAATGAGTTCCATTCGGTCAAAATACCCAATTTTTCGAATTTCACACATATTTTTTATTTTTGAACATCAAATTACTCGAAAACGTCGCATCATACGAGAAAATATGAAGAATACTTATTCAATTGGAGTCGACTATTATTATACAGGGTGAGTCGTTGACTCATACAAATATTTTAACAGTATAGATTCTTGAGGTCAAAAGAAACACTTTTTTCCTAACCATTCTTTCCAATTCGGCCCTGATAAAAGTTTTCATAACGAGCTGTGCCAACCCTGGAAAAACAAAATCACCTACAGAATATCTAGTTAAATCTGTGAAACTACCATCTGTGGATCTTTTAATCAGAGTTGTATTCAGCAAAAATACCGATACACATAAGTACTCAATTTTTGAACATCAAATTACTCGAAAACGGCGCATTATTCGGGAAAATAAGATTATTTTTATTTCATAAAACGTTCAAATATTCATTAGAAAGCTTCAAACTTAGTTTCAAGAGTTGGGTTCTTTGAATTTCTGGTATTTCTAATATACTTAATGGTCATAATGAGAAAACTGAAAGACGTGGCTGATATCTTGGAGTTCGAAAAAAAAATCCATTAAATAAATGAAAAACTATATTCCGAAATTCATTTCATTCGATGAAACCGTTTGTGAGAAAAAAAAACACATTTTTTTATGGTTACTCAACAGCCTGTATCTTTTGAAAAGAGCCGATTCGAAAAAAAATGGTAGGGGAAAAAAGTGTTTCTTTTAACCTCAAGAGTCTGCTGCTAAAATATTGTACGAGTGAAAGACTCACCCTGTATACCGATAAATTGAAATTTCAAACTTTCTGTCCTTCTCGTACCGCTGTGCTCAAAATTCTCTTTCCCCGAAATCCGGTAATATTAAATTTCCAGGAACCTCCGTTTTACTGCCGTCAAACCTCAAACGTTCAGATATTTATAAACTAACAATTTTCCACGCCACCCCTCCCGGCCTGCCATCCGGGGTAATCATCGCCGCAAATTGATGTTGAAACCACGAAACACCCGTTGAGCATGCCGCGATCCTGTCATCCCGGCCGAATTTACGACGAAACGGATAAAATTCGACTTCTTGACAGGGCGCCCACTTAAAATGCCATAAAACGTTTTCCCCGAATGTCTTCAAGATGTTGGCCGTGTCGGTGCTGTGCATGCGTCTATAATAACCGAAAACATTCCAAAAAACAAGGTAATCCCGGCGTGTTTTGGTGGCTCCGACGTCTATGACAAATTATGGGGTGGAAAAAAAATAAATAAAAAAGTCTTCCGGTTAATTGATGGCTAGACTGCTCGAGCGTGGGTTTGACAGATCTTATCTCAGACATGCGATGATAGATCGTTCGGATACAGTGAAAAATAATTTTTGAAATATCGAAATACCCGGAAAAGGCACATTTTTACTTATTGATGAATCGAAGGACAATGAAGAATAACGAAAATGCGTGAAAACTGTCAGATATCAAGAAAACTCAAATGTAACTCTGTGCAGGCCATTTGGGTCTTTGACTAGTACAAATATTTGAACAGTAGATTCTTAAAACTAAAAGTCGACTATTTTTGAAGGCAAGTACTTTTCGTCCGAAGCCCTATAGTCTGGCTGTTCTTCCCTATGGATACCAATACTAGATAGAATGGCGATTGAATCAATTTTTGGAATAAAGAACTCGATGAAAACATAAGTCTGCGCTGCAATAACTGCCACGCTGTTGTCAGATTGATTATTTACTAAACCTGCTAGATTTTATGAGTGAATTAGGTAAGTGGTCGTCCTTGTTACATAAAAAAACTATTATATTGATTTCCAACAGTTTCACTTCCCCATAGCGGATGAATCGAATCTTCCCAGACATTCCGTCATTTCACGGAAACCCAAATATTGTTTTTTCTCATTTCGACTCCTGAACCGACATTCTATCGAGTTACATCGCCGAATCTGCATCCTTCCGTGAACGAAAACGCGGGGCAATGTCGTCGACTCGAAAAAAAAAACGTTCTCCCCAGGTGTCTCCCATCGTGAGGCGTGATGGGCATCCGAAGAATATAAAGAGGCGTCTGACAAATGGACCGAGTCTAGATATATCACCAGCCGTGTTTTCTACGCGGCTATCGCGTTTCAATCTGGTGGTACCCAACGCTATCCGGGGCTCTGGAATTAATTTTCGTGAGGAAATAATTTTTATACGGAGTCGATCTCGGATGGGACCCCAGGAGGTTCGGATTGCGGCGAGAGGGGCGCCACGAGGTTGAATACACACGTATTCCGTCATATGGAAGAGACGATCCATCATCCAAGACGAATGGTAGTAGATGGCCGGATCTGGAGCATTTAGGATGTGGAACTTGATCTGTTGTGCAACAGGGATTGCCTTAGTCTTAATAGATAAATCGAAATTTCTTTCTGTAAAAGAAGAACACGAAGGACCATAGAGTAGAGAGGGGTGGAGGTTGAAGGGGGTTAGAGGAACGAACCTAGGATGGATCAAAACAAGCCCTGGTTGACAAAACCTCAGAAACGACATATCCGAAGAGCCTCCACACCAACTTAGCATTTTTCACGGATTTCCGCCGTGCATTGAATAGTAGAGCCATCGCATCCGAAGGCCAGTGTCATCAGGCCCGACTGAGGTTCCATACGAATCACCTAAAAAAATATGAAATTCATATACAAGCTCAAAAAATGTTCAAAGCGTGCGTTGTGATCAGTACCAATTTGTTATCTTTCTAACTGACGTCAACCTACATCTCTTTCTTTTTTCAAATGTTTACTGCTGTATTATTGGCTTGTATTTCCTTTCGTTGCCTTTTCTATATCTATATTTTGGTATTCTGACTTTTTGCAATATACACTAGGTACTGAAAAACTGAAGTGGATGATTATGTAATAGAGGAAAAAAAGAAAAGATTTCGTATATGTACGAAAGTATTTATTTAGGTCTCTATGTAGGGTCAGTCTTTGACTGAAACAAATATTTTAACAGTAGATTTTTGAGGTCAGAAGAAACATTTTTTTTCGATATCATTTTTACGATTCGGCCATGACACAAAGATATAGCTATTAAAAGTTTTCATAATGAGCTGTGCCACACCTGGAAAAACGAAATTATCTTCAGACTAACTACCTGAAACTGTAACATTACACTTCTTTGCATCTATTGAAAAAAGTTGCATTCGGTGAAAGTGCCCAATTTTTCGAATTTCACAGATATTTTATTTTTATAGTACGTAATGGTCATTATGAGAAAATTTGAAGACGTGGCTGATATCTTGTGTTCGAAAAAGATTCATCAAATAAATTAAAAAGTATATTCCGAAATTCATTTCATTAGATAAAACAGTTTTGGGAGAGAACTATAAAAATAAAATTTTTTTGGTTTTTCAACAGCCTATATCTTTCAAAGATTCAAACGGAGCCGATTCTCAAAAAATGGTAAAGGTAAATAGTGTTCCTTTCGACCTCGAATCTACTGTTAAAATATTTGTACGAGTCAAAGACCCTGCCTGTATACACTTGCGTGAAATGGATAACACTAAGCAAGACTGCTTCAGAACATAATAAGGAAATGATGGAATCTCCAGGCTCAAAAAAGATTCTCCTGTTACAAACACCTTGAACTAAAGGTTTATTGAATATTTATGGTGGGGCCTCCTGTAGCCCTTGGTTGTGCTCTTAATCTATTGGACATTGTGCCAATAACAAGTTTGAGGAATGCTTTGCCATTTGTTTAACAAACATTTAAATAGAATGGGACTGACTAGCTGTTTCCTGTGCCGCTGGTGCAGGAGCACGGAGGAAACGGTTGAACACATTCTGTTCTTCTGTATGAACCTTGAGGACTTAAGGATGACACATCTAGGAAACAGAACACCCACAACTCCTATGGTGAGAGGGACACCTCTCTGTCGACTTGTGGCATTTTTGTCAGCATGTCACAGAGTTTAAGTCTCTCCAACTACAAGCGGACGAACAATGGGTCACGAGGCCTCAGTTCAGCCCGGTGGGGCACCGTAAGTAGAAGAAGAAGAAGAGAATGCGTTCAATACAATTTGGGTCTGCAGAGGCAGCAGGCCAATCCTTTCGGTTGATTTCATGCATTTCTATGCAGATTTTGACAATTCAGGTGACATAAAATTGTCACCGTTGACTGCCGCAAAGGGAACAAAACTAGGTTCTATAACCAAATCACGATCTCCATCTATGCCTATTCTAGTTCTTATATTCGACAATCCAACGATATCCTACAAGTTGCTGCTTCCTAAAAACTCTGGCGGATCTTCTTGGCCTAATTGAAGCTTTGCAACCTATTCCTGATTGTTTGACTAGGACCTATCCTTCTGGTAGCTTGCCGGACCTGGTTTTTAACACGGACTGTTATACAGAAGGGATTTCGTCGTGCAGTTGACCGTATTAGCGGATCTTGTGTGACGGTCAAGCTCTTGTTCATTCGCCCCCATGAGCATACGAAGCACGAAGTTTTATTGGACTTTACTAAACCCGGTAACCATTATCAACTTCTTGCTTGAACCTTTTGTTTAACCAATACACTAATTGTTCAACTTCTCTAAGCATTTTGAACTCGTCACAATTATTCCACAACCGTGACGCTACACAAGACCAGATGAGCTGCGATAGACAATTTTGAACAGTGCATATAAAGTATAATTTCTGTGAGAATGGCCCCTCAACATCAAATAGTCATTCATCAAATCACCCTGAGCTTATTATGAATACGACACGTTTCAAGTTGAGGTGTTGATAAAAAGTTTTCCACAACCAGTTCTCCAATATGAGTGATGATCCCAGACTGTCTTAGGAAGTAGTAGTATCAGGTTCAGCAACATAAAACATAATCATCTCATCTAATTGAAAACAGATGCTCCTCTAACCCATAACCAAACACCAACAATTACCGTCCCTTCGTATTCAAATGAGCCGAAGAAATGTTATCTACCATCACTATATTAAGGGTGTTGTTGGATACTCCAATCAATTTACGAAACGTTAACAGAACCTTTTGGCTCACATGATAAATCACGTGCCGATGTCGGTTGGAAAATCCATTTCTAGAATAAACAACAAATCATTCTCCAATTTCGATGGAATGAAGCCTTTCGATGGTTTGATTGATGACGTTTTACACTTGTTCGTTATTAATTCCGATCATGAACGGTAATTGATACGGTTCGGTTTACCGAGCAGTCAACGCCGATAAAGGGTTATAAATGACCATTGGCTATTTACACGATTGCTGTAGGTGACACGCAGAACCCCCTATATGGTTTGGAAGTTATACGTTGGACGTTGCTAGGAAAAGATGAAGATGCATCGAAAGTAAAATGGTCCGATTTTCTATCTTCTTTTAATATTATAAATCCATTTATGCTCACTCATGAGTCTAGTTTAGATACTTGTCTCGAAATTTGTCGTTCGAAAAATCTGGAGAAAGATGGGGCCAGTTAAAAATTAATTAAGACCGAACTGTTCCACCAAGCTTGATGAAATTTCGAGATTTATTACTAGAAGAGTTGCTCTTTCACAATATGAATCACATTTAAAACTAAGATGACTTTTTTTGGGATAAAATCGTGTCGAAAGTTGACTTTCAAAATATTCCCAAAAAGATAAGGTCCATTAAGAAATTTCGTGTATTTGAAATACACAACCGTATAAATTCGGCATCACGGGCATTCTGGAAGCTAAAGGACAGTGTGTTTCAAATTCACGACCTCAATCTGAAGACCAAGACAGCTGTTTACAAGGCAGTGGTCCTCCCAACGCTTATTTACGGAAGCGAAAGCAGGACGCCCTACAGGCGACATATAAAAAGCTTGAACAAACGCAACAACGTCATCTAAGACAAATAATGCACATCAGATGGTTCCACAACGTTTCAAATGCAGAAGTCTTGCAGCGCGCGAGTTGTTCAACAATTGAGACTCAAGTAACGAGGACCCGCCTCAGATGGAGCGGCCACATTCTGAGGATGCAAGACACAAGACTCTGCAAAATAGCTCTGTATGGCGAATTCACAGAGGAAGCTCGGAAACCAGGAGGCCAGTATAAGCGGTTAAAGGATATACTGCATCAATTCCTAAAATCACTTAATCCAAAGCATAACCGGGAACAACTAGCGTTAGACAGATCACAGTGGAGGTCTTTGGTCCACAGTTATAATGGAGACTCGAGAAGAATACAGCGGCGTCCAGATCTGGTTGGTGACTATCCATGCCCGCAGTGTGGACGGATCTGTAGGTCAGGGTTGGGTCTCTTCAGTCACAGGAGGGCACACAAGTCGCAAGTAGCTCTAAGAAATTATAAGTTTGATCTATGATGAGTTTTCTGGGAGATACGCGTGTAGAGAGTGGTTCTTTCATTTTTATTTCCTTCTTCAAATAAGATCAAGTCTCAAAATAGTGTTCTTTCAAACATATAGCAAATATTACAATTACAAAGATATACCTATTCTTTATCAACAAACACCTTACAGAATTTCGAATATAAAATTATGCCCCCCCTCTCAAATAACTCCTGGAACCACCACTGCAGTGACCCCAATTTCGTTACCGCTTTCAACTCTTGAATTGCTTCGACACTGACGCACCCTTAAAAAGTCGAAAATGAGAAATCATCCAGACGCGAGAGTTCTCGGTAAACGTTTTGCATACCAACCGACCCAGAGCACCATTAAATTTAATGATAATATCCGTACAAGACATCGATAACGGAAACATCAATCCCCAGTGACTGGTTCTCGACTCCCGCATATAAAAACAATTAAATCGAAAGAAATAAACACATAGGTGTACTCGAATTAAATGGCGAACCACACTCGCTGCCAGCGTAACTGACAGGCTGCGTCAATTTGGACCGGATAAAAAGATGTTCATCTGACGCCAGCGACACTCTCGAGGGTCATCGGTAAGGTTGCGTTAAAAGACCGGTAAGACACAGATAGGACCGTCCTACTGGCGCAGCGTCACGATAACTTTTGCAGCAAGTGTGCACCGACACTTAAGTACCGACAGGCAAAACGACCACATGGATGAGAATGAGGTATGTAATAACGAAGCATCGATTCATGGTCTGATGGACACAATGAAGAATCGGTTGACAGTTATAATGGGAACATGGAGACATTGTCTGAAGCGGAATAGCGTATCATGAGGCAAACAAAGCAAAAAGATGAAGGAGTTGAACCTATTGCAGCTCCACGTCGTTTGTCGACTGGGAATCAGTTTGAATGTCAGGAACATTTTTTGGTTCGAACTGAAGGACCAGATATTTTCGACAGTTAGGATGCATTTCCCATCTGTAGCTGTATTTTGGAGTAACACGTTTAACTCACCATCCCTTGTCTCACTTAAATGTTGGTTTGGTTAGTTCATCAAAGGGAGTACTCACCTGGAAAAAAAGAAAGTATTGTAGCAAAAAAAATTTATTAATAATGAGAAAAATAGTTATGGTAAGGAAAATCTGAGATGAATCTATAGAATTGATGAAAAAATTAGGGGGCTTCCTCTTTCGGAGTAAGAGTCCTCTGAATTCCACCCCTATAAATACGAAAATCACTGAATTTATTACACAGGATTTTAAGATTTTCACAATGTGCGAAATCTCATAGAGCCATATTTTCTGACCATACACACTTTTAACTGTCTTACATTAAAAAAAAAATTGCACTGCTTTGCGATAATTCAGCTTACAAACTTTCAAGGGGGCGTACTAGGATCTATTTCCGTAATCATTTTCAATTTTTTTTCAACATTGTCATTTTGAACGTTTTGTGATTTTTGGTGAAACGCTTCATTTTGTCCAGATCACCCTACTGTTGAAAAAAGCCTACCTTCAAATACACTCTGTAGAGATCGAGGTTCGAGCAAGTAACTAAATATCGAAGATTTTGTGCGTTGCACCATGCACAAGCAGTAGAGTCAGTCATTCGGGGTAACTGAGCGCAGTGGGTAAGTGTGCGCAGTGCGAATATCTCGACTATGCAATGTATGAAAGAGGAGTTCATTTGGGTGAAGAAAGGGCGCAGAATCGCCATATTAGTTTTTCATAGGAGTGCGCCGTGCCACGTTTCTTTAACTTTTTATTTGCAATCAATCAAATTCACTAGTTTTCTTATTAATTTTTAGCATCTCTGCACATTCTGCCAGGTCCAAGTTCCGAGTCCCTCAGTGTTAAACAATATTTTATTCGATCATGGGCATATTAATCTAAATATATAATAAAAAATTTTAGGTTCTCTTAGCTGCTCAACTCTATAAGAACGTCAATTCAAATTATGGCTTACTGGGGAAAGTGTGCGCGGGTAAGTGTGCGCATAGATTCATTATATGGGCATTAGTTCAGTGAGGAATAAATTATGACATTGTTGATTTTCTTGGTTAAGACTCGATCAATATTGTCCTATTTGTTCAGAGAAATATGAAGAGCCACCAACAGGGGAATGTATCAAGTGTTGTGTTCACCAAGAATTGTGGCACGAACAATAATGCACTGCTTGTAAAAAGGCGCTTCTGTATTGACAATAAACAGCATTTCTCTAATATTGTAACAGTTTGATGACAATATTTTGTAATTTGTTTTGATAGTGTGGTTCACTAAGCACTGCGTTCACTTACCCCGTGAGGGTGCGCACACTTACCCGCAATACGGGGCATGTGAACGCACTCCGACTTTCTCTATTAAATTCTTTTTTGTGGAAAGAAAACATTTTTGTTTGTTTGATTTTTGATGTTTTCTTATAGCTTATAAAATTCTCTATCTTATGAATATGTTTTAATTTTCCTAGCTTCAACATTTGAAACAGGGTATGGCTTGAAAGGCAGAAGTGCGCACAGTTGCCCCGAATGACTCTATTTGCTACTTCTGTAGGTGTTTTAATGTTTATTCAGCGAATGAGCAAGGAGAAAAAATCTGTGTCAGCAAGCACAGCTCTGTCACTTTTTTATCCAACATCTAACGGCTGATTTAGGATTCTGAACCAGGCGCAGCAGTTCGAGGCAGTGGCAAAAATATAAAAAATCGTAAACTCTTTTTTCCAGACTACACTCCGAACATTTCGATTCCAGAAATTCGTACAATTAAAGTTAATCAACTCCGCGCTTATTCAATTTGTTCTCCTCGAGCAGCGGCCTGCAGCCAGGCCCGAAAAGATATATAGCTTCATTTAACGTTCGTTTGTTTGATTCTGGTAACCAAAACAAAACCTGAAAAGATCGACTTTCCGCGACTGCACTGACTAATTTAATGAAACAATTAGAATTAATTGAATAAAATTCTTCTCGAATTCTTCCGGTCGTTTTTCTTTGTGTCCTGGAGGAGCCGGAATGATTGATCATTTTGGCGTTGGCGAGAAGTGTGCCACGGAGTTATTTATTGTCTTCGGTTTTTCGACGGTTGAAAGAACGCGCCACGTTTGAATAATGATGGAAATATGCGTCAGATGTCGTAACGGATTCTCTGTTTTTTCAGTTGAATGCCTGTATAAATCTTCTAGATGTATAAAAGTCACCTCACGTTCGGTAAAGTTCAGTGTGACTGGGCTTAGGTTAGGCAAGGATGTACAGGATATCCCAAATTGCTCGATTTTGGCTGTTAATGGTTCTTCTTGACTAGACAGATTAAGAGTCCTGGGCTATATTGTCGTGAAAAGCCCATAAGTGGAAACCGTTTCACGATATTTTGATTTGTCTTGAAGATATACTTCAAGACAAATCAAACCAACCAAATTTTGATATATTGTTGTTTCGAGAATGTACCATAACTTCTATATTTTCGAAAATATTTTAAAACGATAAGAATTTTCCACAGGCTCTTTTTCACTGACAAGGCGACACAATAGCTTTTTATTTTTTTTGTACTTTTCAAGAGACTGACAATTTGGACGTAACGCAAGGTCAAGGCGTTCCTTTGAAAATGCAAAAAAAATCGTTACTTGTACATACTCGAGCGTGTCAGATTTTCATACAGATAGTTAATCTCGGTGTTGCAGACGTGTTGACCCATTAATCTGACACTATCAGGGGAGTTTTCTTAATCCGAGAGTTTGAAGATGATAACAAGGCATTTTTTTATATCTCCCTTCCTGTACCTCTAATCGTTTCTGTATTCATTATGAAAGTTGTAGATGATAAAATTCTATACAACTTTTGTCTAAAGCAATTTTACATACTCTCAACCGTTTTCGAGTTAGAAGGCGATAAGGGCAAGGAGCTTAGCCACACATACGAAAGGCCAAGGTCAATGTTAAAACTCAGTCTAATGTACATTCATCGCCATATACCTCAAAAACCTTCAAACGTAGAAAAAATTGCTTCCGACAACATTTGTAGACAATTTTATGCTCTACAACTTCTATAATGGATGCGATAACAATTTGAAGCTCAGGAAAGGAGATAACTAAAAAAACTGATATTTGTGACCTTTATAGCCAATTTTTATTGTTTCGGCTTGCTGAAACTGTCAGATCATATTTTTTCCGTTATTTTAGAATCATAAGCTTCAAAACAAAAAAAAAGAACTACCGCGCTCGAGGATGTACACGTGACTATTTTTTTTTGCAAGTTTTGGCGGAACATATACTTTTGAACATGTAATTTACCATATACACCTTTATCTGACACGCTCGAGTATGTATACAATGATCGCTTTTTTTCACTATTCTGACATGCTGTCCTAGGCAATTCCCCCTTTACCAATTTTTGGGTAGAGTTACTCTAAAGGGTCCAAGGATTCTCCCCGCATATTAAACTGACACGCTCGATTAAATCCAGAATTTTTCTCTTGGGCTATCCAACTATGCCTTTTTGATCTGATCAAGCAATTTGGGATACCCTGCTCAAAAGAGAAACCTACTTTTTGTCACGTGAATCATTTTCAGTATTGTTGGACATGTCATGCGTAAAGGCACAAAATATGGTCCTCATGACGCTTAATGAGTGAATAAAAAAATGAGATATCACAGCGAACTGCAAATTCCTCTGCTTCACTTCCCTTCCTTATCGAATATGAATCAGGGTGTTGTTGAGAATAATTCGAAATTCATTTTTATTTACGGAGACGACAGCATCATGTTACATGCCATAATAAAGCCTATATGCGCTTCATTTATCAAAAACTCATAAACAGTCAGGCAGTTTTCACTTAACCACCCATTATCAATCCGGTGAATGAAATCCATTAAAACGAATTATCCCACGTATTCAAATACCGCCCATTTCATCCTAACATTGCGATAAACCGTCCAGAACCAGAAACATATAAATTGCCATTTGCAATATAATCGAGTGGTGAACATGCAGTACCAGAATCTGAATGGTTAATGGTAGACGAAGATAAAAACCAGATAACGACCGGACCAAAGGTTAGCGTTGTTTCCTCCTACCGCTGGAATCTTGTTTTTGCTCTCTCGATGATACGGACACATAAAGAGGAGATAAATCAAGGTAAGGAGAAAGGGATATGAGTTAGATATCGTCCTGGTGGTTGGAGATAGTGTCGAGCTGCACTTTCATATTGTATGGAGACTGTTAGAAGGGATTCAAATTGATCGCGATGGAGAGAAGATTGCTAGAGTTGCTTGTTATTGCTTTGTCGAGCGTGGACTGTAACAAATGCTACAGAAATGAGGAAATGTTTAGTTGGGGAGCCCAAGAGGGAAATTCTGGATTTACCAGAGCGTGTCAGGTTAATATAAGGGGAGAAAGACCTGTATATGAGAAGAACTGTCTGGGACAACCTGTCATAATAGTAGAAAAAAAAACATAGTACATACTCGAGCGTGTAAAGTACAAAAAAATGTTCAACTTTCTGTATGTGTTCAGTGGAAAATTAACTCAGATATCTCCCTGCCTGTGCCTATTTTTAATGGTATAATTTCGTATATCTACTCATAAAATTACGAAAAAGTAAATGGACCGATCAGAGAATAATTTTCAGGATGATTTGATCGAAAACTTGGTTCAACATCAAACACAAGCTGTACATCTGCGGCCGTTTTTGTGGAGAATCGTTCGCCGTATAATTAGAGTCATCCGTAGCAGGAGTCGGACCCCCCGTGCATCCCCATAGCCACCCCTAAAAACCTTGTTTCTAATTAAGAGGGCGACTCCTGCTTAATCACACGCAGTTTTAGTTTTACTTGTTTTTAACGTCAGATTTGATACATGTACCATGTATCAGCTCGAAAATCCGTCCTCGTGTTATTCACAGTGACTGACTCTCCACCCCATGTCGAAGAATGTCTCATAGAAGCGCGCCGGGGAGTTTATTACCATTTTAATGAGATTCTTGTTTGATCTGATCCACCCCTACGATATTTGGGTAGGGGGTGGCATTTTTGAAAATGGAGGAATGCTGGCGGGCACTGATAACTGAAGGTCTGATGTGTTCCCTCCACTGATGTGTTGAATGATGGGTCACTTAGGTAGAAAAAATCAGAATGCTTGCTCGTGCTTTTTATTGCTCATAGGATGAACTGCGCATTGAAAATTAAAGATATTGGATTAATTCAGTCAGAATCCCTAACTTTCTTTCGAAATATGCATATCTCGACTTTTCCAGATTGAAAAAATAAGATTTCCAAGAAATTATGTATTTACAGTAAGGAAAATACAATATTTGAAAAGTTATGAAGCAAATATTATAGAGTGAAAGATAGGAAATGCCCTCATATTTCTAGTACTAAAAATCGACTAAATTTTGTCCAGTGAAAACACATTTGACAATGAGATGGCGCTGAAAACGTTTTATCAATACAGACAAACTGTTTAATAACAGTTTTCTGTTTTATAATTGAAGGGCGCGAAATTCTAATTCTATTCCTTGTGTTGAATTTCAATATCGACTCTGTTGAGACCAGAAAACAAACATCCTGAGCGAAAAAACAAAAGTATGTTTTTGTTTTGTGACCAGGATGTTAGTTTTCATTTGAACTCTGTTTGGAATCAAGTGATATCAATGGAATACATTTGCAATCTATAAAAAATTCACAAAAATTTCAAATTATGGACAACGAATAGAGCTTTGACTAGGACAAAAGAGTATGATGGATCTGCTATACGTCAAGGTGTTATTTCTGTGCCATACGTTGTTTTGTGTTGTTTGTT
The DNA here is from genome assembly GCF_907165205.1 of Coccinella septempunctata. Taxonomy (NCBI): domain Eukaryota; kingdom Metazoa; phylum Arthropoda; class Insecta; order Coleoptera; family Coccinellidae; genus Coccinella; species Coccinella septempunctata. Next base: position 25,713,753 of record NC_058196.1, read on the forward strand.
GTGCTGACACAAATTCTTCGACGTTTTCTTGAGAATTCCAGAGGAACTACTTGTTAAAGTATGTGAAGAACTTAATTTTGGCATTGAATTGATACCCTCATTCACAATTACCAACTGGCCAACTTTTTACCTTCATAATTACCCAATTTTTCGCATCAAATATTCGGCGTACTTCAAAGAACATCTGTCGTTAAAATTCCCATCCTGATGATCCCCAAAACACGACGGCAATCAGCCGTCATTTATGAAAGATACAATCAGAATAACATCATACGGATGAACAAACATGCCCCTTTGTGGGGTCACTTAATAACAGAGTTTATAATCCTTTTCCCGGTAACCAAGTCGGTAGCCTGATAATTGGGTTAATAAAGAACACAGAATGTCGTCCATTGTCCCATAATGAGTATCAAAGTATGCGTGAATGATCTTACCCTGTCCCATCATCTATAGGGCCATGATGTTCCCATGTAATACAATGCTTGTTTCGTTTTTTTTTAGTACGACCTAGATTAGAGTAGGGGATAGGTGAAGCGAAAAAAATGTTTCGGACAGGAACAGAACATTCAAGCCATCAAAAACTTTAGGACCACCCGGTTACCACTAAGGAAGTCAGGACCGTCTCATATGATTCATGACGCATAAAGAATTATATCCGTACAATTAGTGACTACCTCATTTCCTTGGAACCTATGAATAGTAAGATTTCTCGATAACAATATACTAAAAAACTGAAAATTAATTTTCGATGGAATATGAAAGCTCTGTGATAACTATATTGTAAGTGTCGCAATTATTTGAGCTTGGCTAGAAGCCTACTCTGAACTCTGACCAAGATAAACTTTCAAGAATGTGACTTGGGTTTCTCTAAACCCATTCAAGCATGGTTACATGATGAGTTGTGTTCTCTTGATGTACGGTAAGAAAAATCTTGAACGATTATATTCTGATACTTGTCAACCCTTCAATCATGATTAGATTGAGATTAAGGATGCATAGGATATCTGTAATATGTACCTATTCAATGCTTTGTTCACTGTTTTATGTATTTGTGAGCCTATGCTTTAACCGAATAGTCATTCTTGAAGGAGAAAACAACAACTGAATTTAATTTCAAAAGATTTTGAGTATTGATAATTTTCCAAATATTAATCTAAAATACATCATTATCTATTTCATCTCTGAATGGATTGAAACTAAATTGATGAAGATTGAGACAAAGTTAATTGAAGTTTGGGAAGGATTTTTAAGCTAGTACCTACCTCAAATAGAATACTTAAGGCATTTGAAAAATTCAGCTTAAAACATCGTGATTTTCAATTAATCGAATCTTCAGAAGCCGCTGAATTTGTTGAATACGTTGAAAATGTGCTTGGAACAGAAAAAAATCACACCACTGATGATACTCCAAATAAAATAATATGTATAGTGCTTCATATCAAATATAATCATTATTCTGCCTTGATATACAAGTCATCACGAAAGTCTGAATATATCGTTTTGGTCTCAGAAACCATAAATTAAATAATATATGTTGTACAACGAAAACAATGCTATTAAAGTCACATTCGTCGTCCGAGGTTCCGAACATAAATGAGTAGATTATTTATGAGCAACCTCAGGTATTCCTGTCCTCTAAATATCTAGATATTAATAACAAATCGGAATTTTAATCACGAAAAATAACTCGGGTCAGTAATAATATTCATTATAGTCGGAATTTATAAGTGCACAATAAATGTTCGTATATTCGAACGCAATATACGAACGGTATATATGTCCATTTAAGGTAAATCGTTCTAAGATATATCGAACGGAACACCCATGCGTTCTTCAAATGAATGAGGATGGTAGTTGTCTGATTATGGTTGTATGGAGTGTTTTGGAGTCGTTAGATTTCATTAGAAACGTTTTATGGCTAACATTATGGTCCTGTTGAGTTCCTCCAGTAATGATTATGGTCGTTAGGGTTTTGTGTTTGAAAAAAGTGAAATTTTAGGTTAAACATGCTTCTATTGGTTTCGAACACAACCTTCTGAAAGTTATGAGGCTCTTGAAATCAACGTAAGATTTGAATTTGGCACCATTTCTACAGTGAATTGTTGACAACCCCGAAAGAATAATTTGGGGACTGATAGTAAAATTATCTATGAAAAATGAAAGATTAGATGAAGTATTCGATAAATTCAGTTAAACTAGATTAGTTGGAACCATTCAGATGTCCTTATCGGAGTACCAAGTGCATGAGAGTGTCTACTCGGTGTCTTTGAACATTTCAAGAAGATCCTACAGTGAACTATGCCTCAAAAATTGTATAATTATTAATTAGACTATTGTTTATTCCCATACAATGATAATTAAGATTGCATTCGAGGCATAGAAGAAAACACAGAACGTTCTTAAAAATGACAGAAATCATCGAACAACTTTAAAAATCATCGACCTAGAAAATAGGAATGACTTTAATTAAAGTATATCGTGGAGTTTTAAACCTCCAGATTGAGTAATATTCCGAAATTTCATCATATTCCACATTTTGTAATGAAAATACAGATTATTCAAACCACAAACGTATCGAGCGTCAAAATGTTTTCGGCAGCAGGTTACAGCCATAAATTGAAATTTAATAATGAACGTTTCTCGTAATTAGTTTTAATTGAAGTTTCCAACTAGAAGGTCATCTGATATGTACAAAGTAAACATACGTGAATGTTCGCAACAGTTTTGCTAATAAACGGACAGCCAAATCAACTCACCATGTAGTTACGAGAACGACAAAATTGGAATTGAACGCAGTGGTGTTGAATTTTTGTTAATTAGCATCTGAACAACGCTGTGATCCTTGTATTTTCTCATCAATAGGGGATCTTCTATTTCACCTGTGAAGGGAGTGATTTTTTTAACAGTAAGACCAGAAGAACTCATGAACTCATTTGAAAATTAAATCTTTTACGTGTATTTATGTATGTTCATGAAACTGATATTATTTTAATACATACATTTTCACTTTTGCTTTTTATTGATTGTTTTGTTTTAAGTGTTTCATGATACGAAGATAGTTCAACTAATTTTCTATCAGTGAATGTAATCACTACGGTGGAGTTACTTTAACTTGGATCGTAAGGCTACTTCAACTACAAAATATGCCAAATTTTACCAAAGGCTTGCATTACGAACTGAGTCAATGGAGTCATTAGGTTTGAAACTGAGCTGAGTATGAACCGAATATTTCACAATAATTTATAATTTAATTTCCGATGCAGCGTCTCAAAACCTACTGTAGGAATTCGTTACTTAAACATAACACAACTAGCTTGAAAATGGAGTACACTGTACTCCAAGTGCGAACCCTCTTGACTCGCCTAGAATTGTTGTACATTCGATGACTGCAGGTAGTAGTTGAATTTAGGAGCCATGATATGGTATAGGTCGCACAAAATCGCAGATTTCGTTCAAAACTTCATCTTCCTTTTGGAATATTCAACGCTACACTGCACTAACGAGGGACAATTGTCCCGAAATCGGTATACAGTTGCGTATGGGATTCCCTACGCCTGTTCGAGAGTAGCACGCATTATTGGATTGACATTTCTTAGGAACTGTTCAAAACAACTGGACAAAACATCAAAAAGGTTTTGTCGCTGGCTTTATATTAAAGACCAGACGATAAATCTCAACCGGCTACTAATCGCGTGGATCAGAAAGATGTCTGGTACAATTTTTGGAGCCTTCCCACTCCTTGAGCTAACATTTATTAAAACTTCAATCTCCAATAGATCTCAATCACGGTTCCTTCTCCATCGTCTTGCATGAACAAACACCGGTCCCGTTGTAATTAATCTCTTATCCGAAACCCCAACCCGACATCCACCCCCTTATTGTAGAAGCAAACATTAATGAGTTTTTATTCGTGATATTCTCTCCCCTTCAACCCCCTCGTAGGAAACTAATATACTTTCCTGCTCCGGGCGCTAAGAACCGAAACGGTTTCAATGCAACGGGGTGAACGCAGTCCTTTTCATCCCCAAAATTGTGCTGAATAAATTTCGCCCCGCAAAGATATTGCCACGGATGAGGTCCATGCAGCAGTGTACGAGGCTGATCCTGAATTATGATCTTTGAACGGTTCACTTATTAGGTTCGTATGAATGCAGTCTGCGCTGTTGCCAAAGTGCGACTTTTAGAAATAGTAAGAGGACATGCAGTTTCTGTCTTCTCAGGGATCAAACCCTTATTTTTCCCATCGTTTTGAGCCATCTGATGTCACGTCTTGTTGAGGTGAATATTGTCCCTCACTAGCTTGTTTGGAAGTTTTGATATCTTCAGAATTAGGTCTAGAACAAACTCCCATACGGAATTTCTAAATTTGTTGTTGCATCAAAATTGGTAACAGAAAAATCCGAAAATTTCCAAACAATCCATTATTCACCTATTTACTCCTCGTTGGTGAATAACATATAAAGATTCTGACTCAAATGAATTTATTCACTGATGATAGACTAGTGACTACATATGGCAACGTCGTTTCTTTCCCCGGCATAGCGTCATCGTCAGTATGTTTGTTCGGACATAAATTTTAAGGGTGCGTGTGTGATCAGCCTTGAAATGGGACACTGGGTAACTGTCGAATTTAATCCAGTTTTGCGTGAGCAGAAAACAGCCCTCATCTATGCCGTATTTGTTACCGCAATGACGCGTTATAATGCCTGTTGTTGCTGAAGAGTGCAATGAACTGAGATCAATAGGTTTAATGAATCCAGAGTATTTTCCGATATCTACAGTTGAATCGCTGGTTTTGGATTACGGGAACAGGGCAAGTGTGTGAGGGTTTGTCAGTTATATTTAATAGGTTGTTCTGAAGGGTGTTCAGGCATTTTAGTGTTTGACGATACTTAATTCTATATTTGATTGATTGTTAGGAGAAAACATTTTGATGACATTGTAAATTTTTCCTGGTGAAGAATTTTTTTTACCTATCTGCTCCTAAAATTCGACTTTTGTGGGTACACTGAACGGAGATAATTGTCTATGCATAAAATATCAGAATGATGAAATGCGAGGGCAATATCAGCGTATATAAATTTCTCAGAAGTAGTAGGGCTAACACACAGATATAAATTGAAAAGAAGAGGTGCTAAAACTGATCCTTATGTTATCCAAAGTTTTGAAATTACTCCTATTATCATGAATAAAAACACGGTGAGCAAACCATCTAACAACTTTTCAGCATAAAAATGAAACATTCGTGCTTGTGCTTTAAAATGAAACCCATTAATTTCGTGAAAAAAAAATGTTAGAAAAACAATAAAAATTGAATACAGGAAATTATTGCAATAAAAAAATAAAGAAGAAATATATTCAGCAACACAATTTAAACAAAATGACTGTAGGAAACCAAAAAAATTAAGATGTTATATTTGCTTTCATGTCGTGAATAACCCACAACTGAAGATCTGGCCACGGTCAGACCATCATACTAAAATTGAACATATACAGGAGGGTCTTGCACTTTTCCAGGAGAATCAATCTCATTCCATTATGCCTCTATATTCCACGCCCACCAATCCATTCAGCCCATAAAAAAAATCCATGTACCATTTCCATACAAGATGTATGAAGCAAGTTTAATCGATGTCTACCTACGCGGAGCGTTGATAATGAAAACAACAATGCAACGTTGTTTTTTGCTACATGGCATTCGGTTTATGGGAAGTGATAGGTTCTTCAACCAGGGAAATTCTCGACTGAACAGAATATTGGTGTTGATAATGGTACAGAGATACGTCAGGTGCTCTCAAAAAAGGTCCATGATCACCATATTATCGTGGTGAAATTGAAGTGAAATCGGGACAAACCATTGATGTCCTATTCAGGGTGATCAAATATTAAATACGTAAACAAATATGATTAATAATGAACATAATGGAATGAGTGGGTTGTGCACTTACTCGTTACTGAAAATAAGAAACTGATGAACCAACATCAACAATCGCGTGTTAATACAACATAAAGGCGATAGACGTATTAATTTCGAAGTGAAAGAACTAGTAGGGGGTGGTTTATAATTATCACGATTAGATCTAAACTGAGAGAGAAATACTATCCAGCCATACACTGATTATTCCGAAAGAGAGTATTCGGATTTTTTCGTGTATCCAGTATCTTCATTCGATGATTTATGGATATTGGATAAACACCTCCAGGGGTTTGTTTTACACATATTTCACACGATAATTGGGATTCCATTCAGAACTTTGTACAGGGTCTTTATAAATGATTGAAACTCCGTAGTTGGCTTTTAATTTTATGAAAACTCTATATGAATAGATAATAGACTAGGGCATATAACGACAACACTTTACGGAGTGAAATTTTCATTCTAATGGAAGCAAATCATATCATATAGAGGGTGTTCTCACACGGATGTTCGCACAGTCTTGCATGAACTTAAAACACCCCTTTAAAAATTGGGGAGCTCTATACAAGCCTTTGACTCGTACAAAAATTTTAACAATGGATTTTTGGGGTCAAAAGATATTTTTTTCTTGTACCATTTTTTCCGATTGGCCCTGATAAAAGATATAGTCATTTCAAGTTTTCATAATGAGCTGTGCTACTCCTGGAAAAACAAAATTAACTTCAGAATAACTATCCAAATCTGTGATACACATCTGTGGATCTTTTAAACAGGATTGTATTCAGCCAAGGTAACCAAATTTTTGAATTTCACACATACTTTTTAATTTTTGAATATCAAATTAGTCCAAAACGGCGCATTATACGAGAAAATATGAGGAATACTTTTATTTTACAAAAAGTGAAAATATTTATCAGATAGCGTTCAAACTTAGTGTCAAGAGTTGGGTTCTTTGAATAATTGGTATTTTTATGATACGTAATGGTCATAATGGGAAAACTGGAAGACGTGGGTGATAACTTGTGTTCGAAAAAGATTCATCAAATAAATGAAAAACTCTATTCCGAAATTCATTGCATGCGATAGAACCGTTTGTGAGATATAACTGAAAATAATTTTTTTATGATTTTTCAACAGCCTGTATCTTTTAAACCGAGCCGATACGGAAAAAATGGTATAAAAAAAGTGGTTCTTTCGACCTCAAGAATCTACTGTTGAATTATTTGTTCGAGTCAAAGATTCACCCTGTATATTATCAACCACATTCTAGGTCAGATATTAAGAGGGAGATTCTCGAGTAACTCAGGTAAAAATGTTGGAAACTTTCACCTTTTTCTGAAGGTAGGCAGAAAAGCCCACTAAACATGCTACATATGATTCTAATATTCAAGAAGAATTTCTGATGGCAATTGGTTCTTCTAAGAGCTGGAATTATTCATTATTTTCCAGCTTAAATTTACCTAATAGGCGTATATCCTGCTGACATTATAGGTGAACACCACAAACAATTTTTTTATTGCCTTTTTACCTTCATAGAATGTCTACTCAATTATATTTTTGACAGTTCTCTTGTTTCAAAGGAGAAATATAAAGTTGCTTTTCAGTTACCATCTTTAGGGGGCTGTATCTAGTTATATAAATGACACAGACTCCTATTTGACAGGGAATCACCCCTCGATTCTTCTCTAAATTATTCATTCACACCCTGTATAGAATAAGAGGCAGGTGTCTGTATTTTATCGTATGCAGATTGGAAAACAGAGACGCTACTCGAAAAAAATCTTAGTGGATAACTTTACTCTTCACCACTTCTGTTAATACTCGATGTCCTAAGGGAAAAAATTAACATGTCATATTGTAAGGGCAGAAAGAGTCTATCGATGATAAGCCTTTCACCCCTGACAGCCTTTCTTTGCACCATGCATTCATAAGCGATTCACAATCGAATCCCTTCACATTCACTCGACACTTCTGCCCTCCTCAGAATAAAATTCAGATCACAATGGTACAGGCAGTTGATATGCATAAAATATGTGTCGGGAACTTTTCGAATCGCACCTCGAAATTGAATGTCGTTATTGTTATTCCGGCACGAAACTCCCGATATCACGACATCCCTCCCATTGTTCGAATAAATCGAATATAAAACTGGGGATGTTTTACATGAACAATAAAACCTCGAAAGCTTTTTTAATGGCGCGGCGGCTGTTGGAGTCGCAATAAAAACGTCCTTTGTGGCTCAAAAAAGTATCATGAAAAATTCATTTGGGAGGACTGCTGTGGGTAGGCCGCAATCGATAGAACGAGAATCGCTTAATTTTTGATGAGGGCGTTATTTTTGGATTCGCAATGAATTTGCTAATATTGAATATTCAGGAAGATGCCATGACATTAGTGACAGTACCAAGACTACATCTGCACCTGTAGAAATTTCACAATCTGAATATAACCAGCGACACGCCCATCGTTCAGGGTGCCAACGGAAAGACCTTTCCATTGAAGAAGACGGGATGAATGACCAGCATCTTCTTCATTCCGCTTCCGTCTTATTATACCATATCAGTTCAACATAAGTACCACCTAAATACAGGAAGGCACTAGAATGTACACTGCTCAAAAATTGATACACGAGAACTACTTTTTTGCTATACAAGCTATGTGGATAGGAGAGTGTTACGCTGACACGAAATATGGTCCTTATGAAATTTCATGGCTTAATGTGAATACATTACAAATTTCTTGTATGTGCGATAATGGGCTATCGTCAAATGATAGCTTTTTCTAGTTCAAGTTCTTGAAATTTCTTGGTTAGCCAGTGTCACCGTGCATAGTGATTCCCCGGCGAACTTTCCATTGCGTTTTGTGCTAACACGACAATCTGGTGGTTCCCCTATATTCATTTGTTTTCTGACGAACTCAGAATGACGTCACGCAGTTGCACTCTTTACCCCGTTTAGTTGAGTGAGGATATTATTACCAAGAAAATATAGGAAGAAAGCTCAATAGGAGATCGAAAATACTAGGCTCCCCTTTGGTATCTCCACACGCCACGTCACACAAGCGCACATTGGCATATAATCAGGCAGTGCAATTTGAATGATAACGTTTTGGCACAACATCTTCTTGTTAACTTTACCTATCAGTATTGTCTGTCGATACTCCACTGCTAACAATCTAGTTCTGTCAATTGAACTTGAATTTTTTCAATCGGCTTTGAACTGAATTGTAACTTCTTTCTATACATACTCCTGATTATCACAAAGTGGTAGTCTCATTTAACCATAGGTGATATTGATTCATTCATTCATTCATTACTCTATCCCGTTACCGATAATAAATCTGCAAAAAGACTCAAAAACAAAACTATCGATGCGATCAAACTTATAATTTCTTAGGGCTACTAGCGACTGTGTGTCCTCCTGTGACTGAAGAGACTCGAACTTGACCTACAGATCCTTCCACACTCCGGGAATGGATAGTCACCAACCAGATCTGGCCGCCGCTGTATTCTTCTCGAGTCTCCATTATAACTGTGGACCAAAGACCTCCACTGTGATCTGTCTAACGCTAGTTCCCATATATAATTGGTATTAACTGATTTTAGGGATTGATGCAGTAAATCCTTAAACCGCTTATACTGGCCTCCTGGTTTCCGAGCTCCCTCTATGAATTCGCCATACAGAACTATTTTGGGGATTGTTGTGCCTTGGATCCTCAGAATGTGGCCGCTCCATCTGAGTCGAGCCCTCGTTACTTGAGTGTCAATTGTTATACAACTAGCGCGCTGCAAGACTTCTGCATTTGAAACTTTATGGAGCCATCTGATGTGCATTATTTGTCTTAGATGACGTTGTTGCGTTTGTTCAAGCTTTTTATATGTCGCCTGTAGGACGTTCAGCTTTCGCTTGCGTAAAGAAGCGTTGGGAGGACCACTGCTTTGTAAACAGCTCTCTTGGCCTTCAGTGAACAGAACGTCTGCTGAGCCATTTGGCTCCGATTCTGACTCAGAATATTCACTGACAAGCAATAGAGAGAAACATAAGTTTCAGTAAAAATATAAAATGATAACTGAAACTAAGGCGACTTCGACTAATGCAGGAGAAAATGATAAATCTGAATCTAAAACCGTAGCTGCGAAAGCAACAGTAAAAGGAAAAGCAGCAGTATTCGCCAATGCAAGATAGTGGTAGGTACTAGTGGCAATACTGACAGAAAGAAATTCTATTATTCATTCGAAATTCAGAAGGACACAAGTACCAACGGCTAAAATAACAAATAAGCCAAAATTATACCATAAAAACATAAAGAAGTGTATGCCTGAGAGTACAATTTGCCTATCTAGATTCCAATTGGAGTTTGAACAAGATTATCAGAAATTTTTTTCAATATACCTACATGTTTCAAGCAAAAAATGTGTGCAATAAATAGAAATAGGTATTTCATGTTGAAATATGTTGTTTTTTTCACGAATAAACACTCATTAGCTATTAGCTTATTTACGGTTAGACGAGGTATTTAATGATTTTTTGTTTTTTCAACAAGGAATTGTCATAAAATGTCTTATCTTGTCCTGAAATTCTAAGATATCCTCTTGTCTTGACATCAAGACAAGATCAACATAAGATCTTGAAATTTTCAAGAAATTGGCAACTCCTACTTAGGAGTTATGAAAGATAAGATTTGTGGTGATGTCCCTTGGTCACCTCGAGAAGCACAATGTTGTTCATCAAACCACCCTCCTTCGAGAATATGAAACGGAATACCGCAGTTCAATTACACGCATCAAACTCTGTCGGGTTTCACTTCGTTCCTGGCCCTCTGCCATCCCATTCTCGTATGTGTCGCGTCTCGAAATTGAACACGTAATTTATGCATAAAGTGGCATATTTCCATCTGAAAAGGAAGCTGACGAGTGACGGCACGCCGATAAATATTTCAACAAAAGCATCGGGACCCCCTTATCTAAACAACCGTGCAGGAACGAGCGAGTATGTTCCAGCGAACCGAAGTCTGAACTCGCCCGACTTGGGTCAAGGGGTGGTGGGAGGATGCCAGTGGGCCGTTTTAATGTCTAGGTACATGACGCGATGCTATCGATTCCTTTTGTCATCAGAGTCAATATTGGCGACATGCATCTCCGGGCCGGGAGGGGGTGGGCGGTGAAGGGGTGGATCGACGCCTTGGATCGCACGCTGGCCTCCGCGTGGTGGAGTACGCGTGTTTCTAATTAAGAGGGTGACTCGGTTAAATCGGGAAGCAAGTAGCATCGAGATGGGAGCCGATGGGGAATTATTTGATTTAATTGTTTGGAAGGAGGAAAATCGATGACTGGGAGTTGTTGCACAACTTTATGCATTATACAGGGCGTCTCAGAATAAAAGGATAGAGTTTAATCCCCTCAAAGTAGGTCATTCAGCATGAATTAGAAGAAGTATATTCACTTCCATAAAAGCAGTCGGTTGGCCTTGGAAATTTGACACATAGAGTGTTTGTTTGGTTTGTTTCAAAGACAATTATGTTTTTATGCTCTGAGCAAAGCCTCCTGTAAAGCTAGAAAACTCTAACGTCTTTTGGATATTTTGATAGTCGTTGTGATGTATGCTATAAACAGAAGGCGAATTATTTCTTTGTATAGAATAATAAAAGGCTACTAACATATCGAAAATTACATGGAAATATAGCTTCTTCTTTTATTTTATCACCAAAAACGTAAAAAAGTGCCCATTCTTGACACCCTCTATCTCAGGAGCGACGCATACTTGAACTCATTTTTATTGAAAACAATACAGGGTGTTTTCAAAGGTGAGGTTTTTTTTGACAGAAGGTAGAACTCATCAAAATAAGTCGTTTAACCAAAAATTATCGCTGGCTGGGATACAACCCCTAGAAGTTCGACAAAATTTCATTGAATTTCAAGTACGGGACTGTGGAAGGTGACTCCAGCATCGCAAAAACGAAACAAAACATAAACATATGGCTGGACAATGAATGGTGCAGTAGGGGAGAGTGGGGTAATTGGGAACGGCGGGTAATTGGGAACAGCTAGTTAAAAAATACTTCCTCATGTGCGACACTGTCTTCAACATTTTCAACGGATGCATCTGGCCATTCTCAGGGCATACTCAAAAGTTGCGTCGATAAGTTGCATATTTCTTGTCACGGTGAGTCAAAGAATGGATTTCGCATTTCTACTTTAATTTTTTCGTTTGTTATAATACTTGTAACTATCTCATTTTGAAGTTTAGAGGTGCCATATTTTGTTGATTCCATACTGGTACTATGTTTTTCCAAAACCTTCGTGATTTGAAGTTGAAAAAAAATGGGTAAGTGAATGCCAGCCATTTTTTATTCTTTTGATAACTTGGGGTAATTAGGAACGATGTCAGGTGGGCAATTGGGAACGTACCTTATATCCCTTGCGTTCCCAATTACTTCTGTGCTGCTTTGGTTGATGGTTAAAAAATATTTTAACGTTGAAATGTTTTGTACCTAGATGCCAAGAAATTATACAAAAAAGACCGAAACGAAATATGAAATTGAATATCCCTGCTGTGTGTTGGAAGATTTAAGAAACGAAAAGCTCACATTAGGCTAAGCTGGAAATACATACTCTGTTCGGAAAATTGAAACAAAATGAATTCAAGATATTATCGAGTTCACTAATAAAAAATCAACACGAAGAAAAGCAAAGAAAGCAAATACCTACAGAGAAATGTTAACAAGGAAAAAAATATACATAAAGAACCTAAAACCAACATAAAGAGGGTACAAAAAGGCACGCCAAAAGCAAAGGACTGAGAAATTCAACCCAGGTTACACAGCAAAGAAGAATTTTTCTGCATAATTTGCTATGTAAGGTATGAAGCCCTACCAATGGATGATTGTATCATGTGAGATACCTGTAAACTCTGGGCACATGGAAAAATGTACTGCAAGAGAAACAAGACGTGGATACTTGCGTGATATGTGCCATTTCTAATTATTTTTATTTGCTTCGGGACGGTTCACAATTACCCCATAGGGTGTCGGGTAAAAAGAAACGATAGTATTTTTTGATTTCGTTGATATTTTTTAGGAAACGTTGATTTTTTATAATTTTTTGTTTCCGATTAGTACATAAATGAGCAAAGTTCATTTTTCAATGGAAGTTTAATATTTTTAGTGATTTTTTGTATAATTTTTCAGCATTTGAAATTAAGTGTTCCCAATTCCCCCACTTTCCCCTACCAAGTTCATCGGATTAGATGCATCAGGTCACTTTTGCAGAATCATAATTGCTGTACCGTGCAATTTAGGGTGAAAAAAAACGAGGCAATTTCTTGAAAGTGCTTATGTCAGTTATGTTGAAAAAGTGCTATGATGTTTCCCCATTTCATCCCATTTTTACGCCGATTGTTGGAATGTTCGAACAAGAAGATTGTTATGATCATTGTGAAAAAATTCGTGATTAATTCAGGCGAATTTTATTGACGACATTTTGAAGTATTATTCTATTTTTAGACTTGTGTCCTAAGTCTCTTCTGTCAGTTGGTATCGAAATGAGCCATTTCATAAAATCGTGTAAGTCACTAAAAAATAATAAGAACAATTCGGCAATTCTAAGTTTCCATTTTCATTACCAAGCAAATATCGAACGAGCTAATATCCTAATCGAAACCACATAGTTGAATCAGGAGATGTTTTTTCCACTGCTTAGAGATAATTCAGCTTACAAACGCTCTAGGGTCGTATTAGGATCTATTTCAGTAATCATTTCCAATTTTTTTTTCAACTTTGTCATTTTGAAAGTTTGGTATAGATGATTTTTGGTGGAACGCTTCATTTTGACCAGTTCTACCTTCTGTTGAAAAATATTGAGAAATAAATCGATGAATTAGTAAATAGATAAATAAATGAATAATTCAAATATCGGCTGATCTTTCAGACAAATTATGGCGTGAAAACTTTCTATATTCGAAGGCTTATAGGAGAACAGATACCCTACATATGAGATACTGAAGAATTATTCATTATATATCGAAAATATCCATGGATTCCTGCTGTGAATAATAACTATATGGAAATCAAATTCCTTCAGCTATTTCAACTATTTCTCGATTCCTTGTTTAAAGATTACCAATATTTGAAATAATAAAAGTGATATTTCATTAATTCCGATGAAAACCGTTCGTGAAATTCCTCCTTGCCAGTAACAAGTACAAGATTGAAATTTCCGCGCAACAAAAAGCGTTACGCCATAACGAACGTTCAAATTTTTCATAAAGTTCTCGTCATTCCCAGGCAGAAAAATCAGTGAAACGGTCTCCGGAAATGTAATAACACCCAAATGTTTTCCCGTCTGGAGTGTTCATCACGCGTTTAATATTATGGAGGAATGGATATTGTACTTTGGCGCAACTACAGCGCGGACTGCTAGAAAGGTCGTGAGATTAGATTACACTGTGTATATTGGCGAAATCTGTTCACCCGGGTTCAGTATGCAGTGGTGAAAATTGTACTGGAAGCTTATCAATTGAGTGAGTGGGGAAGTCACATCTTTTCTTCTCTTATTTGACTTTAATATTTTCCAGAGCACTCGTTGAAATATTGACCTTGAAGTACTTATTGAAAGTGAAAGCCCGGTTGAATTTATCGAATAAGGTTTTCGCTGGAAATGGAGTGACATGAGCTAGTCATGAACCAGCGTAGGGCATCCTAGAGAAGTCGAAACATCTAAACGCAACTGTAGACCGATTTCGGGGTCATTGTCCCTCATCAGTATAGTGTAGCGTTGGATTAGCGAGGATGGGATCGAAGCGACGTTTTCAGAAATTATTTCAAGTATCATCAAGATGCGTCACCTGTTTCGCAATGCCTGAACCAAACCTCATTTTCTCTGCAAACACCTACAACAATTCGTCAAGCGATCTCGAGCCAGTCAAGAGGGTATAAATTCATTAATTCTAGTTGTTCTGCTTTCTATGTCACTCAGTATATTCAATTTCTCTAGAGGCATTCATTCGTTGGTATAATATTAACCAGAATATCTCATCTCTACAACTTCCTCGACGATCAGGCATCAGATCAGTCTCGCACAAACAAACTCGCGCCACCTCGACATTAATCAGCCAAATCAAACACTCCTATGACTCCCAAACCAACGTAAAAGTGTTTAATCGAATCCGATGTTGTTTACGACCAGGCCGTTGGAAATTAATTAGACAGAGATTAGAGGCTGAGCTCAATTAGAATCTCCCATGTAACCTAAGACGGATCAGACAACTGGAGTGACAAAGTCGATTCCAGCCGGCATCAACGTTGCATGTACGTCTGTCTGTACACGGATTCTGATGGCGTTCAGTATTGCGGATGGGCTGTCGGCTGATGAATGTATTCATGTTTCGAATTAAGATGAATTTAAGAAGAGGATTGAGATTAATGTTGTTAATCTTCGATATCGTATGGCGTTGTATGGATGGCGTGTTTGACAGTTAGTAATCAAGCAAAATGACGGTATTGTAAATATCATAATATTTCTGAGCACTCTCGAAGCGTTTGATTGCTTTGAGTAATCATAGTCTTTGTAAGTTTCGTCAGTGAAATATTTGCAATCAATAAGGTGGAACATTTACCGAACTCATCAAAGTTTTATCGTCCTACTCTATCAATCGGTCATTAAAAATGACTAGCCAAACTTCTAATAAAGTTTTACTTTTTGACAAAAATGCACCTCATTTTAGAGTAATTTGATCATTCAGGATTCCAACCTAATTTCTAAACCGTTCAGGACCATTTTCATTCCTTTTTTCAGTTCTGAGAAACGATGAAGCACGTTAAAAACATCCTGAATTGGTAAATAATCGAGTTTTTGTTCGCTATTACCGATTATCCGAAGTCAAGACATTTTCATAGACGTGAATTTTACTGATGAGGGACATTCCGTTTCCATACCTCACCGTTGGGTGCAAAAAGGGATGTCTGTAATTGGTAGTGATTCTGTATTCAGCAGCGATTAAAATTCTGATATTCATTCCAAGTAGTTCAGAATTCTGTATACTGTTTAGGCCGTTATCGACGATAGACTTTGCGATTTTCCCTTTTTGCGTTTATAGTTCGAGTGGCTTCTCAAAGAACGTGTATAGAGAAGCTTGTAGCCGAGTTTCATTTTTTTCTCATTTTTTTTTGGTTCTTAGCGTTTAATTTGAGGTACTCCACCGTGGTTTCAACCACTTAACAAGTACCTAGTGCCAGAACGACCACTAGAGACAACTTCCGTCCACTGAGTCGAGAGGTAAGACAAACTTTCAATTGGAAACCTCAGTTTCAAAGCCTTATCCTACCTAGTTCTACCATTTCTGGGAGTACGATATTCTGGCTGGCGTGAAAACCCGTTGGAAGCATAAACTAGAGTGATGAACAAGAGTGCCTTATTCCCAATCCTACTTAGTTCCTGGGAGTACGTTTTTCTGGCTGGCGAAACATTTAAAATATAATAATAATTTGTGAGTTTTTATTATGATACTCAATTGAGAGCAGTGGCCAAGTGTTTGAATGATATGATGACAAGAAAATATATGGAAAAACAAATGGTGATTTCAAATCCCGAAAATTTCAGTGTTGAATGAATATACTCGAAAGCCACACTCTACTCCTCATCGCTAAAGAGTGACACTCAAGAAATTTTCTTGAAATTGCAGGAAATATAGATGCTTCTTCGGAGGAAATACATAACCGCAATTTTTTTCCACCCCCCATCTGTTTCTTGAATGGTAAACTCGATTAATCTGCCCGATAGCAGGGACCACTTCCAATTCTCTATTTTCGATAGAGGGTGATGATTTGCACACCCTTCCTTTTTTTCCTAAACAAAAGTCCTGGTTAATATTAATGTCTTCGATAGAGGGTGGTGACTCGATAGGTTTTCCCTAAGGTAACTTACATTTCGAAGGGATCTTCTACATCTACATAATGGGGGGAGCTCCTTTGCGTGTAATGAAATTTGTCATTCAGTTGTTCATACTTTTACTAGACAGAATTGATGATTTACTTGACTCAAACTGGATAAGCCGTTGATATTCTCAATTTTTGTTCCATCTGGGTTTTTTCAAACTGGTAATTTACTTTCCTCATTTGGCTTATCATTAGTCCTTTAGACATTTTCGTGGTTAATTTTTTTTCAACGGCTTTTTTTAAATACAACACGACTTATCATGGGAAATGTTATTTTCATATTTTGATTGAAGCAATAAATAAAATCGTCAGAATATATTCGTATGCTGTATCAAGAATTCTTGTAGTTTTTTAAACTCTTCCACGATATGAAACTATGATTGAAATTTAAGAAATCTTCCTTTTAATTTATGACTGAATAAATTTAAAATATTTTTCACGTTACTTATGACGCATTTTTGATAGCTTTTCTTGAGAGATACTCCAAGAAAAAGAAAACTTTGTCCCGGAGGAAATCGACGTGGTTCAGCCGTCTTGAGCATAAAATATAAACCTCATTTTCGACGCTACATTTCTCATAGCTCGGAATCTAATTTTCAATTTATTGAAATCGAATTTTGTCGCAGTGACATATCGTCCTTACAGCCTGGTCATATATGCAAGAGCAGACGAACTTTTTGCCAGCCAATATCCGGGCTCCGTTTCGAGCCAGTAGTTTTTCCGCCTAGTTCAGCATATGTCACAAATAATGACATTCAGTTCATGTGAAACTCCTATACTTTGACATTATTTCGATATCGGCAATATGTGAACTTCGAGGAAAAGGTCCTGTCGCGGAACTGAGGGGCGTATAATGAAATTTATGTAAATGTTAAGCGAGCGTATATTGGATGCCTGCTAGAATCAGGACTGCTGATTACTCACAGACCTACTGATGACACGACAAAAAAAAAATTCGAAACAGTTTGTCGTCAAAATACATTTTTCAAAATGTATGTGGAGTAAAAATCCTAGAAGAAGATGTACGTGGTTTTTTGTTTCTTACTTTTATCATGAGTTATTTTTGGAGGAAATATCATAGAAAAATTTCATCACTACACAGGATGTATGTGAATTGTTGCCAAAAATTTCTTAGTCTTAGTTCATTCTGAAAACTTTGAAAGATATTTTGAAATTTTTCCAATGTTTCTTACTGTATCTTTTGATTCCAGTAAAAATGAATATTTTCTGTTTTATTTCATTAATTCTTTGTCTTTTATAAAGATTATTAAAGATTAATAATCAAGTTATTTGTATTTTAAGATAAAATAGTTCTCTGTAGCTTACCATTGTGCCCCATAATTTGTATTTCAAATGAGACTCACCTGAAAAGAAATGAATGTAATTATTTTAAAATAAAAATTTGGTATACAAATGTCAAGTTTGATACAGCGTGATATATTTATTTGAAAATCAATGGACATAATAAAATTGTAGTCCTTGGTATAATCCCGAAAATAATACATTTAACTCAGACCAGATAAAAAAATTAAAATTCGCAAATTGCCAATAAAAGCATTCAGCGTTGCAGCTCCCGCTGAGTGAATGTAATGCGATTTTCCGTCAGTTTCCTGACGAATTCATGTCGCCAATTTTCCCCGTTCACTCTGCCTCCATTTCGGCTATTTAGGAGGCACCAATATGTGCCACCTTCATTAGATTTGCCCCCCTAATAAATAACGTTTGTAGTCGAAAGTGCTGCTTTGGATGCAGCTCGCATTTGAAACAAGTTTCCCGGCCTTTTTATTTCCTTTCCCGATGCTAGACGGAAGGGAAAACGATAAGAATTTTAAAACGAGGTTCATCAGTTTTGATACCCCTATATACAGGAGTACCTGTCCATACTCTTATCAGAGATAGAGTAGTACTAGCAATAAAAAACAATTTGTGGCTTTCCCCAGGAAGCTGGCTTGAAGATCAAAGCCAAACTTATCGATGAAATTTATAGAAACATGCTGAGATCGAGTCAGAGACATATCAATTATTATTTCAATATTCCAAGGTCCGCAAATCCCATTCAAATCTCCCTGGGCGGCCAAATAAGTATCAAACATCCATAAATCGAATATTTACATCATTCGAGCCTAATTTCGAATCTTACCCCCACTTTTCTCGAACTGATCCCGCTCGGAGGACCATTTTCTCCAATGATTCCTCAGGTCAATCCCCACCCATCATGCACCGATTTTGCCCTGAATACAGAACGGAAACCGAATGTTTGCCGGAATAAGAATCGAATAACCCGGTATAAATCCAATCATACCTCCAACTTCCTCCTTGAACCGGAGGCGGCAGATGCAGGCAATCGCATGCCTCCGACCGCATTTGCATGGGTATCTGCGAATGTGCATCCGTCAGGAATATTCGGGAATAGCGAGACATTTCATTTCTGGAAAAGTTCGTGTTTTCACCCTTTATCGCTGCTATGAGGTCGCGGGTGGAAATATTTGGTATAAAGGTGGCATACATATTAAATTACGTGATAGCAATGGCAACGACTTCATGCTTTATTTAAAGCGCGACGGAATAATGCATGATTTGGCTCTAGCGAAATGGCGATGTTGAAGTGAAAATCTTGTTTGTTCCTGTTTACTCCGTTCAATATTTACAAAAATCATCATTGTTGACCATTTTGCAGCGTCTTAAATTAAGCAGAGTACCGAAAATTTTACTTTGTCGTTGTGTTTTAATTTTGGAACTTCGTACGCTTTTCAGTTCGTAGAAAGAACAAGGATTATGAAGCAGGTACGGTGAAAATTCATCAAAATTCTGGCGTTGATGAAACGCCATGGAAATGGTTGACCAGTACCAAGTATTTTTATGTGTTTTCTTGTTCCATCAATGCTGTTTCACTTTCCTCAATCTCTAATGTGATTTTTTGGAAGAATCCAAACGATAACTTGAAATATCATACGTGCAGAGATAACATTTTTGGGTAAGTCTTCATGAATCCAGATATTGCCGCATTGAAATTCAAATCGGCATCCATTACCATTAAAACCAGGTCCCCGGCATCCATTTCGTAATGTTCCCCGACCCAAGTCGTACGTTTTACGACGCCTATGCATAATTTCACCACTAAATACCGTTAATAATGTCGAACATGAAACATCACTAATTTCCCGTAATGAATCAATCCCAGACACGTTGACTACGTCGTTAAAAGCATTTTTGAGTGTCGTCGTCTTATCGTTGACATCACACGTAATCCTAAAGATCTTGGCAGATATTCCCCATTGGGATGAGGCGCTTTTGGTCTGTCCATAAAAGAGATAACCATCGATATTGCACAATATGAAGATCGAAATTGAATAATCAGATCGTAAAGTGACGATGTGGGTGGAACAGGATGGAAGAATGTAGGTTTGTCGACGATCCTGCTTTTTTGAGTTGTAACATGCGGTAATTGGCCTGTGTATGTTGTCATACATGTGTTGGTGATCGTGTGTACAGTCTTAAATGACAATTTACAATTGACATGATCTTGCTTCACTAGCTTGTTGAATAAGCGACTGAAATATATTTGAAATAAATTGAAAATTCTAGAGAAATACCAATATATCGCTGCAAAAAATAATTTTGGTGGTCCATCTATTCTTCTCTTTAACTCAAGATGGCGAAGAAGCTATGATCTGGGAGGCGAATGTATCATTTGAGTACAATGCAGACAGATGCGCCATCTGTTTCCAATTTCTTCTTAGCGTCGAGAAAACTATTTGTCTTGGGCGTAATAAATAAGACAAGGAAAATTCGAAGCTCCTATAGATGTTCACGAGTAATTTAACCCAAATTCCTATCTCACAGAATGCATGTTAGGGGATGCCCCGCCTCTGTTCTCCCGTTCAGTGTTCTTGACATCTAACTTTGTCCTGGATTCTGCCCAACTTGTCCGGCGTTGCGTATATTTGGTCCTCGCCTAGGACCACACATGGCTTTTCGCATGTACAAACTTGTGTTCGTCGATAATATTAACTTTGATGAACTCTCCGTGTATCACCGAAAACCCGAGGGATGTTTCTGCACGACTCAGTTCGTCGAACTCAGTTACTGCTTCATATCTTGAAGCAGAATTTGAGCTTTCAAATGAGTTTTTCATCATGGGACGTCCAGTGAGAATTCTTCCCCAATTCGATGAAAGAAAGAGTAAGTAAGAGATGTTTATAAGAAATTCGTATGAAAATGGATCAATTTTTTCTAATACGTCTAGTACACATAAGTTTATTATCAAAGAAAAAGATGATAAGCGTTGCTGAAACCTTCAGTTCAATGAGAGGAAGGATTTCAACAACGTGAAGATTTTCAAATCCACGGAAAGTTATGGAGGAGACACCTGGCCTTATACTAACCTTTGGCACTCAAAAAGCCATCGTCCACTGCAATGCTCGGATTGAACAGATCTAATATAGCTTGGCGCAAGCCTCAAAATGCGGAACATACGTGAAACGGACGCCACAATACCGCGGAGGCCAGGGGCCTATATACGAATGCGACAACAATGTAAACATAAAGGATATGCGGGCATATATCCAATTTAGCTCATCTGTATATCCTTCGCATCCCATGCATGATAATGACGGTCTAATTTGGAGAACGCGAGAAAAAGTGGCTTATTGAAATTGTCCCATTAAGGATTATGCCGAGTGTACGTATGTGGGACGCCTGTTTTACGTGACACAAATTGCAGACCAATTTTTTTATCTCAGTTTAGCGAAGTACGCCTTTCGATCAAAAAGAGGCCGTGTGAAAAATATTGGAGCGATTATCTGATCAAATAAAAAAATAGCAATGATTTCGCTGATAGGGACGCTTTGTCTTTCTCCAGTACTTTTGAAATTGAAATGAAGTGAATGTGCCATGACACTCTGAATGGGCTAATGAAAGGTATATGGATATCTGAAATACAAAAGTTGCTGTTCAATTGCTTTCAAATGCACTCGTTCTGTCAGACACACAGAAATTACATATGATATTAAGTAAACCTAAGCGGGCCTTAAAGTAACCATGAGCGTAATATATAAAAGTATTAGTGGATGTAAAGTAATCCTGGGCGTAAAGGTAGTCTAGGTATTAAATCGTGGCTTCGTGTACTGTAACGTCAGGACAGCATAAAACTGACATATTTGAATATAGGTGAAAGTTAAAATATTCCAGGGCTATTAGGTATTTCTAGTTCAGGTGGTGAAGCGTTGCTTCAAACCCCCAAATGGGCTGTCAAATGTACTGTACCTGTCAGTCAGGAAATGAGATTTCATTAGTCGAACTGAGGTGGGCGTTAAAGTAGCCACAAGCGTAAAGTATTCGTGAGCGTTGAAGCAATCCTGGGCGTCAAAGTAGTCCAGGTGTCGAATCGTTTTTTAGCATCCCCAAATGTGCATTCGAGTGTACTTCAACATGCGTTCAAGTTGGCATGAAACTGAATTATGTGAACATAATAAAGTAGTCCAGGGCGATTAAGTATTCCTGCGCTAGGAGTTGGAGCAATACTTCAAGCCCTCAAATGGACTTTCGAATATATTCGCCTTGTCAGGCAGGAACAGAAATAACATTATTTGGATTTAAGTAGGCGTCAAAGTAGCCATCAGTGTGGAAGTATTCACGGGCGTTAAAGTTGTCCATAAGTTGCCAGCATAAAATTGAATTATTCTAACAACGGTGAACTTTAAACTTTTTCTGGGCCTGGGCGTTTAAGTATTCTAGGGCTGGGTGTTAAAACGTTACTTTGCGCCCTTAAAATGGGCGTTAAAGTGTACTTCAACGCCTTTACTACTTTTCAAATTACATTGTACGATATCCTGAACCGAATGTGCAAAAGTTCGGTTCAAAATATCGGATAATATTTCTTAAATGGGCTTCAAAGTGAAATATTTAAATATAGGTGAAAGTTAAAATATTCCAGGGCTATTAAGTATTTCTGGTTCAGGTGGTGAAGCGTTGCTTCAAACACCCAAATGGGCTTTCAAATGTACTCTTCCTGTAAATCAGGAATGGAGATTTCATTAGTCGAACAGAGGTGGGCGTTAAAGTAGCCAGTATTCGTGGGCGTTGAAGCAATTCTAGGCGTTAAAGTTGTCCATAAGTATCCAGCATAAAACTGAATTATTCTAACACGGCGAACGTTAAGTATTCTTGGGCCTGGGCGTAAAGTATTTCTGGTCTGGGTGTTAAAACCATACTTTGCGCCCTTAAAATGGGCGTTAAAGTGTACTTTAACGCCATTACTTCATTTCAAATTACATTTTACGATATCCTGAAACCAAATGTTGAATGAAGT
Source organism: Coccinella septempunctata (assembly GCF_907165205.1). Classification (NCBI taxonomy): domain Eukaryota; kingdom Metazoa; phylum Arthropoda; class Insecta; order Coleoptera; family Coccinellidae; genus Coccinella; species Coccinella septempunctata. Next base: position 25,736,909 of record NC_058196.1, read on the forward strand.
AAAAAATAACGGATAATATTTTTTCCAATAAATCCTATAAGGCAAAATCTGTTGCGTCTAATGTAGCATGAAAGACCCAATCCTCTCCAGCTCACAAAGAAGTAAATCTAGACGATCCGTAGCGTCCAGTATAAAGGGTTGACGTTCCCCAATTCCTAAAAATCTTCCGATAAATTGAACACCCACAGAAGTTCCCGAAACGCGTCCGGGGGGTGGCGAGGGTATATCGCATGACAAAATCGCTGCTTCACACAAAGGGAGGATTAGTCGCGAGAGACGAGGCGCACCGAGACTACCGGAATTGCTGAAATCCCTCTATCGCTCCGCCTGGGGGCCACTTGAGCGAACATTTACCATCGACGATAAGATATTAAGTGCGTATATCTAGAATCTGTCATGAAACCACCGACGGCGATATTTCTAGAGGCTTCGTCATCTGCTAATTGATTAACTCGGAAGAGATTCGTACAGCCATTGTTGAAGAAGTTCAGCCGAGAGGATGTTAAATGTGATGGATGTACTAGGAAGCCGAGTAATGAGAAGCGATATTTCTTTTGAAAACGAGGAATTGCTTTCTTGCTCGCCCTGAAACTATACGGTGGGAAGGGATAAGTTTCACGAGCTTCCTCATTGAAGGGAAATTTTGTTGTTGCATAAGGCTCAGCTTGGGATTTTGTTGGTCATATCGGATGGTTCATTAAGTAATATTTAATGGATTCAATGTTGAAGCTTTCAGATTTATCATTTCACGAAATTCCTGATTCATTCTCGTATCAATCTCTGACTTAGCTGAAGAACGATGTTAGGGCCTTCAAATCCACACATAGAATTGGTCCTCTCTTTCGAGAAAATCATACTGAAAGTGAAAATAAAATCTAAGAATTTTCAAGGAGTATTGTGAAGGTTTATTGCTCATAGAGTCCTACTCAAGCTCTGCTTGTTTATGAAAACATCGTCAAATTGATTTAAAAAGTAGTTTTAAGTTTGGAGTAGCTGTTATTGCTTCTGTCTAGTTTTTTATATTCTTTGTTCCAGATATAATTCCCAGCTTTTGGAAGGTAGAGTAAAGGAAATTATGGTGCTTAAGGTCCTGTATAGATCAACTTATTCTCTAGGGAATGAGTAGAAAAGAAAACGGGTTGCTGGAAGTCAAACAAAAGCTACTTTGAGGCTAATAAAGGCTAATCAACGCTTGTTTCGACGCAGAGCTAAAGTTGCTTCCAAGCCAAGCAAATGTGGCTTTGATACCAGGCAAGAGGTGTTTGAAGCCAAGCAATAGTTTTGAGCCAAGCAAAAGTTGCTTTGTTGCCAGGCAAATGTTCTTTGAAGCCTATCAAAAGTTGCTCGAAAGCCAGCCAAGGCCTTGGCTGCGAAACAGATGAAGATGTGGTTATTTCGACCGTCTATGACACGTTTCAATATTGATTATTGTTCCACCGTGACCCATAGAATCGCCAGGAAGTGTACAATACCCCAGGCCAAGCATAAGTTGCTTCGAAGCCAAGCCAAAGTAGTTTTGACGTCAAGCAAAAGTTGTTTAAAGCTAGGCAAGAACTTTTTTGATGCCAAGCAAAAGTTGCTTCGAAGCTTAGTGAAAATAGCTTCGGAATCAAGCCGAAAATGGTTACCTGAAGTTGCTTAAAGTCGTACAAAAGATGTTTTGAGGCCAATCAACGCTCGTTTCGAAGTAGAGCTAAAGTTGCTTCCAAGCCAAGCAAATATGGCTTTGATACCAGGCGAAAAGTGTTTGCAGTCAAACAATAGTTTGATTCCAAGCATAAGTTGCTTTGTTGCCAGGCAAATGTTTTTTGACGTCTATAAAAAGTTGGTTCAAAGCAAACCAAGGCTTGGGTGCGTAACAGATGAAGATATGGTTATCTACACCTTCTATGACACGTTTCAATATTGATTATTGTTCCACCGTGATCCAAAGAATCGCCAGAAGGTATACAAATACCCCAAACCAACAATAAATTGCTTCGAAGTAGTTTTGACGTCAAGCAAAAGTTGTTTGAAGTTAGTCAAGAACTATTTTGATGCCAAGCGAATATTGTTTGCTTCCAAGATAAGTGAAAATAGCTTCGGAACCAAGGAGCAAATGGCTTCGAAGCCAACCTGAAGTTTCCTGAAGTCGAACAAAAGATGCTTTGAGGCCAATCAAGGCTTTTTTCAAAGTCAAGCAGAAGGTGCTTCGAAGCCAAGCAAAAAGTGGCTTTGATGCCAGGCAAAAAAAAGTTCGAAGCCAGGCTAAAGTTGCTTCGAAGCCAAGCAAAAATTGTTTTGAAGCCAAAGTTCCTTGGAAACAAAGCAAGAGATGTGCTTCGTATCGGTTATGTCGACTTATTGTGGCACGTTTAAATACCAATTATCGTTTTACATCTCAGGGCGATCCATAAAATCTCCAGCAGTTGTATAAAAGTTACTTTGATTGACAGCAGAAGTTGTTTGAAGCTAAGCAAAAGTTGTTTTGATGTCATGAAAACGTTCATTTGATGCCAAGCAAAAGTTATTTGAAAATAAGCAAAAGTAATTTGCTTTGTGTCGATAATTTTCAACCCCTATGCCACGTATCAACATCAATTCCCGTTTTACATCGAACTCGCAGCCATCCATAAAATCGCCGGCAAGTGCACAAATCTCCCAAGGATTCATCTCCAATAATAAAAGATTGATTAACATCCCGCCCATCCAGGAGGGTTGGTGTACCGAAAACGCATTTTCTAGCAGCCGCACAAAAGGACAAAATGACGCATTGCAATAATTCCTCAGGGGGCTAGCCGCAGGAGGAGGACACGGTTTCGGCGATTATGAGAAAACCATAATCCATCGATCAAACGTCCTTATGATATGAGAAATTCTGCATCGGGTCTTTCTCTTTCTCCCGATATCGGATGTAATTTACGTTTATGCGCGGTGTATGCAATAATGCGGCGATGAATCAGCGCGTCTGTGGCGTGAATTGGGGAGAAACAACTAGTTGGCGAAGGAAAAAAATTTAACTTTTCTGATATACACGTTACAAATACGTGCTCTAGATTCTGAAACATCATTGCAGTAAATCCTCTTATACTTATCCTAAATATACGAAGAAAAAACGCACAATCCTTGGTCCTTTTTTCTTCAAAACCCGTTTGCAACAGCCGAGAATTCTCTGAAGAATTCTCTACAAAATTCTCACAAGAAAACGGTAGAGATTATTTTTTATGCAACTGAACAGAGAATTCTACCGAAAGTGCGTATGCAACGGTAAATAATTCACGGCGCATTAATTTTCGAGTAAATTCTCGGCTGTTGCAAACGGACTTTACTTGCAGCAAAACGATTTTTCCGCGAAATGATAGATGCAGATAGTATTGTGAGTGCGTCTGCGTTGAAATTGCCGAATTCTGAAACTAAGTTCAAAAGTTTCTAAGAGTTACAGTTTTCTTATTGGTAAATTAGTCACTCATTTATATACAGGTTGTTTTCAAAGGTGAGGCTTCTTATGACAGAAGGTAGAACTCATCAACATAAGTCGTTTCACCGAAAATTGTGTATATAATATATCCCGGATGGCTGAGATACAACCCCTAGAAGTTCGACAAAATTTCATTGAATTTCCAGTAAGGGACTGTGGAAGGTGACTGCGGAATCGCAAAAACGAAACAAAACATAAACAAATGGCTGGACAATGAATGGCTCAGTACCAAGTTCACAGGATAAGATGCATCAGCTCACTTTTGCGAGAATAATAATTGCTGTATCGTGCAATTTAGGGCGAAAAGAAACATTGTAGAAAATCGAGGCAGTTTCTTCAAAGTGCTTATGTTAGTTATGTTGAAAAAGTGCTATGATGTTTCCCCATTTCATCAAGAAGATTGTGATGCCCATTGTGAAAAAATTCGTGAATAATTCAGACGAATTTTATTGATGAGATTTTGAAGTATTATTCTATTTTTTACACTTCTGCCCTAAGTCTCTTTCGTCAGTTGGTATCGAAATGAGCCATTTCATGAAATCGAGTAAGTTACTAAAAATAATGAGAACAATTCCGCAATCCTAAGTTTCCATTTTCATTACCAAGTAAATATCAAACGAGCCAATATCCTAAACGAAACTACATGGTTGAAACAGGAGTTTTTTCCCACTGCTTTGCGATAATTCAGCTAACAAACGGTCTAGGGTCGTATTAGGATCTATTTCAAGAATCATTTTCAATTTTTTTTAACTTTGTCATTTTAAAGTTTTGTATAGGTGATTTTTAGTGAAACGCTTCATTTTGACCAGTTCTACCTTCTGTTAAAAAGAAGCCTGACCTTTAATTTATTTTTCCAACGTAATATATCATTCAGAAAAATACTATGTTGTCATTTGTTTATTTTAATTGTCTATATACACCATATGTTTTAATCATTGTTTCTCATTTTATTTTATGCAATTTCCTATTAAATTTATCAGCTGTTAAATCCCAATTTCACCCAAATGAACATAAGAACCTTCTCGCCCGATCTTATTGTTTCAGCTGCATTCCCCCGCTCCTGCACGACGCGTCGCGACGGTAGGCGTCGAAAGAATAATCACTTGGCGCTTGGCACGCGACACATATGCTTAATGTGTGTCGCACGGTCCCAGGGGGGTCGCGCAACAATGAGCCCTTGTTGGGGGCCCTTGCTTTAACACCCGAGGGCTCCGCAGATTCGAGAGGGATACATACATGTGCATATGTGGAGTTATTTGATGGAATGAGTGTCGGACCTCGCTTCCCTGAGTCATACATGTGAATTGGAATGAGCTGAGGCTTACTACAACGCTTTCATTATCATCCAGACGTCAAAAACAACAAGAAGGAAGGTTAAAACTTTACGTAAAAGTTAATATTGTATCTTATAACTTAAAAATTTTGAAATTTGATCATTCCTAATTAAAAAGGAAAAAAAATCGATGTTTGACAGCATTGCTAATAAAACATTGATAGGTATTGTGATATGACAATACAGGGTGAGTCTTTGACTCGTACAGATATTTAAACAGTAGATTTTTGAGGTCCCAAGAAACACTTTTCTCCTTTACCATTTTTTTTTAATTCATTGAACCCAACTCTTGAAACTAAGTTGGACGCTATTTGATAGATATTTGACGTTGAAATAAAATTATTCCTCATATTTTCTCGTATAATGCCACATTTTCGAGCAATTTGATGTTCAAGGCTGAAAAATATCTGTAAAATTCGAAGAATTGGGTACTTTGGCAGAATGCAACTCTTTAGAAGATCCACAGATGTGTAGTGTCACAGATTCAGCTAGTATTTCTGAAGGTAATTTTGGCATAGCTCATTATGAAAACCTAAAATGACTATATCTTTTCATCAGGGCCGAATATGAAAAAAATGGTAAGGAAATAAAGTGTTTTTTTTGACCTCAATAATGTACTGTTAAAATATTTGTACGAGTCAAAGACTCGCCCTATATATCATTAAATAGGGAAGATTGATCTCAAGAAATATGAATATATTTTTCACTCTTCCAATGGATTGATGGAAACATCTACCTCAACCTAATTCGATAGCAGGAATTTAAAGGTGAAACATGATTCTTAATCTCAGTAATTACAAACCAGAGACTGTAGTGATCGTGATTATGATGCAATAGAAGTGTTTCAATATCGATATACAGTATCAAATTCCATTTTAATTGGAGAGCTATACAGAAGAGCTTAATTTAAAAAGGTTCTTAATCGAGACAGCATGTTATCTTATACATCAGTGGACTTCATAAACTGCTGCAACCAAAGTCGTATTGTGTTGCTTTTTAAACGAAACCGAATGATATGATGGATGTATCGAAAACAAACAAGACAGGATGAAGAATATCGGTTTTCCTCAGTTGTCTCATAAACCTGTTGGAGCTTTATTGCTCTCGCCATTGCGTGTTTGGGTCTCTGTTGGGGTTCCTTGCGAGCAGGAAGAGAAACGGAACCCTATACCGTATTTTTTCGTATAGTATTGATTTCAAAGGTTTGGACGGTTTTTGAGTAGGAAAAATATTGAACACTCAGGAGCTTATTTGTATATTTTAGCGCGAATATTTCTAGTAACGAGAGCGTTATACAGGGTCAGTCTTCAATTCGTACGAATATTTTAGTAGTAGAATCTCAAGGTCACCATTTTTTCCAATTCCCTGATAAAAAGTTATTTTAAGTTTTCATAATGATCTGTGGTTACAATCAAATTTCTCCGACGGTTAACACTACAAATTCCTAAGGAAAAGGATTAGAGACTTGAAACTTTAGGCTGAGGGTCTGAATGCGCTCGTCAACTTCGTTCATGGCTAAAATCCGCCCGAAGGTTTTCTAGTTAAATACTGCTGATTTATTTTCAACACTTGGTAAAATAGGTACTGATCCCAGTGAACTAGAACTGAGTAAGACTTGAAAATTCGAATCCTCGAGAGACGTTGAGACGTAAAACGAAGATTTATCTTTCAAAAAATGTATTAAATCCGGCTCAAAGGACCAATGTTTGGTCTTCTCTCAATTGAACTCCAAGTTCTTTAAACTCGTCTCTTATTCAAGTCGCTTAACTCTTGAAGTCACACCATTACTTTCTCAAACCCTTATAACCTCGCAAAACAGGTTAGTATTTATGAGTTTATAGAAGGGTATAGGTGTTTACTTCTCAGGTACAGTAACATTTCAATGAAAATCGTTTCAGCCTAAATCTCCCTCATTCAATCACTGAGTAATTTTATAAAGTTTCATTATTGTGAGATTAAACCAATGCCAAAATGTGACCTTGGATTTTCGTGGATCCCCTATAAGCCCATTCGAGCCATTCCAATCGTCTTAAATATAATCTCCGGTCGTTTTTTAGACTTCTACGACCCCTACCAATTCGCAAATTAGATTGCCGGCGTTCATTAACAGATTACCACACCCCGCACCCGTGTCGGACCTCCAGGAATCAACAAAAGGATGCTGATCGAATGAGAAACGAAAACGCGACGCTAAAGTGATCTAATCATTCGAATGGTCCCCGCGAGAACGTCTCGTTTCCATGCGGCGTTCCCGTGGGGGTGGAAACCACCCTCCGCATCTACGCACGACAAGTTACGAAGTTTGGAAAGGAACGGAGGTGCGGGGTCCCGTGGGACGTCGTAAATTTCGAAATAATCGGCCAGGCTGAGGTACGGATGAGTTGATTTGGCGTTGAGCGATGGATATGCAGAGATTTTTTTCACCATGATACCTGCTGTTAGCCGTGCCTTGGTACCTCAGAAAATCATGACCAAAATTCCTTTTATACTGCAATATGTACGTTTATACAAGGTGATACAAGGTCATCGCGTTTATGGGAGAACTAATGATAATGGGGAATTCTCCTCAATTTGGGTTATCACTGCATATGCAAGTTTAAACTGAATAAGTATGAGTTTAATTCATGATTTTTTCAAATTCACCGCGAAAACTATTCAAAATCATCCTTCAAATATGGGGTTTTAAAATTTAAATCGCTTTGTGCGGAGTGTAAGATTTGGCAACAGCGCATACAAGACAATGGAAAGAACAATGTCCGATCAGCTTGTTTATAAAATAACAGCTGTTGACCTACAGGCGCGTACTTACTGGCGACCTTCAACTGCAACCGGCCATAAAAATCCCATAAAATTTTACGACCTTCCTCGTTCGTCGCAGACTTCATAGACAGCCATCTTTGTCTATCTCATCAAGATAATGCATTTGTTGTCCTTTATTATCAAGGCTTATTTCAGTCGATGTTGCCAGCTTGAACAATTCTCACAAAACGCTTTAAACTTTAAATACCAATTTTTATTTTTCATTTTTAAGTGCTTAAAATATGTTTTTTTTTGGGAAACGGTTGAAATAGTTATTTCAAAATGTGACGTTTCAAAGATATTTTATAAAAAATACATCATTTTCGTCAGAAGGAGTATCCCTATTTCATGCTCTAAATTGTCGCGTTGAGATTCTCGATAATGAATTTTTCTTATAAAATATTTTCAGACCTCTGCTGCTAGAATTTGGAACACCCTATACAGGGTGAGCCAGCCTGTATACTGAACCTTCGAATTTGAAATTCACACGACGTCCCAAATAGTTAATCCCCATGCATCCCGACCGCATCCTTCTTCCAACGCCTTTCTTATATCAACCAGAGCAAGAAGCCGGGTATAATACCTTCCTTGTCAGCTCGCAAAATAAATGGAACCCATTAGCACTTAATCTGCCCTAAACAGACTACTCGGGACTCCCTCCGTCCGAATTTATAAAGTTTCAACAAAAACTGGCGAATCTAATCGCTCTTATCGGAATCTCCTGCCTGCGGCAATTACTTGAGGAACGTCCTTTTTGTGGAAGTGCGGTTAGAAATATAGATTTTCGATGTCGGTATTTGTTAGCGTCATTTCCGGTCTTATTTTGGGACCAATGTCTGTTCGTTTTTAAGTGGCGCACTTTTAGTTCTCACAATCGATGCAGATAGATATTATTTCGTTGAATAATTAATTTTTGTAATAAATAACGTGCTGGATTTTTTTAAACCACATTGTAAGTCACACACGTGGCAGTCCCAAATTTGATTGATTGCTTTGAAAGTAAATAGGTTAGAGCTACAACAAACTGACAAACAAAAAGAAGGAAGGTATGATAAGATATCCTATCAAGGGTTTATTTCAGAAGGTTGATTAATGGTAGATTTGACGGTCCAACATTTACGTTTATTCAGAGAATCTCCTTGTAGTTGGGGAGTCCTAAAGGGAAATTCAGGATTTTCTCGAGTGTGTCAGATTAATATAAGGGGAGATACCTTGAACCCTGTAGCCGAAACAATAAAAATTGGCCATTAAGGTCAGAAAAGTCAGTTTTTTTGAATTATCTCCTTTTCTGGGCTTCACATTGTTTCTGCATTTATTATAAAAGTTATAGAGCATAACATTTTCAACAATTTCAGTCCGAAGCAATTTTTTCTATTTTTGAACGTCTTTTAGATATATGGCGATGAATGTACATTAGACTGGGTTTCTACATTGACCTTGGCCTTTCGCATGTGTGACTTAGCTCCTCGCACTCATCACCCTCTTGCTCGAAAACGGTTAAAGGTATGAAAAATTGCTCAAGACAAAAATTGTGTAGAATTTTATTACTTGAAACTTTCATAATAAATACAAAAACGATTGGAGGTTCAGGAAGGGAGGTATTAAAAAAAAGCATTGTTATCATCTGCAAACTGTCATATTGAAAGAACCACCCTGATTAGTGTCAGATTAATAGGCCAACACTTCTGCAACACCGAGATTAACCATCTATATGAAAATCTGACCCGCTAGAGTATGTACAAGTAACGATTTTTCTTTGCATATTCAAAGGACCGCATTAACCTTTTGCGTCACGTCCAAATTGTCAGTCTCTTGAAAAGTAGCTTCCTTTGGCTCCAGTCAAAATATCCTCTAAAAATCTGACACGCTCGAAACTTTTTTTTTACAATTTTCAACTCTTCCGTACGGCCAGACCCACCACGTAAACTGTCAAATTAAAATGAATTTACTATCAGAGACAAGTATAGCATATACAGTATCTTAATCTGATACGCTCGAGTAAGTACACCTGATGATTTTTTTCTACATCTTTGAAAACTTGCATAGAACTTTTTTCCTTTGTACCACATAATCTTTGTACCACAAAATCTACTAGGTCTCTACGACGTTCTAGTAAATCCCAATTAAGTATCGTCGGCTACCCAACTATTGCTCACACCATTAATAATTGAATGAAGCATCTGCATCAGTATGATTGTTCCATGTAACACTTTTGAGATTCAAATCGCAGGATAAACAATGCGTAAACCGACAATCTGACGTCCGTTAGCTACGACGAAGTGTTGCCAGGCCGCCGTAACACCCACTTAACACTTATCGGGAACAAATCAGCTAAACGCCCCTACCGATGGGTATCTCGGCCACTGAAATACAGTAGTTAGCTGCTAACGCATAATTAGAGATTTCATAGATCCGATCTTCACGCAGCTACCTGTATATTCAGTGCCGTACGATAAAATCTGCGAATTTTCCTCCTGGTTCGACTAGAACCTGAGTGCTTCACATGATACCGAGCTATTACTGTGGGTCGGTTCTAGCTCATTATTTCCAAGGACCGAGAAAAGAAAGATACTTCTTTGAAATTTTATAAGTTCACGTTTTCAAATGTTTGAATTATATGTATTGGGATAAATAAACTCCCAAACACTCCTAAACAGAGTACGTCACTCTGAATCTCAAATAGTTATCGGAGACTGATCTACTTCTGGATTTGAGGCAACAGATGAAAGAAAATGTTTTTTCACATATGGCGACCAAGCAGGGACCCTAGAAGAGGTGTTATCTGTACAGGGATAAAATATCTTGATCAATTAACGAAAATTAGGTCTAAATAGTAAGGAAGGACAAGAGTGGAGACTACCTTGTGAGCTTCCTCCTCCGAACTTCCTAACTATTTACCTCTTCAAAACTAGCTGTACTTTTTCAAATACCAAATGAATCCAGATTGAGCCAATAATTTTATCCGGAGTTCTCTCCATCTGAATTCATTTCTCGCAGCAAGTTCGACTTTTTCAGCATGGAAAAAGAAGTCCCTTATTATATTCAAGTAGCTACCGAACAATAACTGCCTATCTTATTAGGTACAGAAAATTCAAAGATCCATTCTGAATAGCATCGAACATCGAAGGTAATTCGATTTTTTGGAACGTAATGAAAGGAAAGGAACGGACATGAAATATGCTTCAATAGTCAATTTCACCTCGAGCATCCTAACGATCTGAGGAGAAATAAGAAAGTTTCCATTCTACTTCAGCTGAGTTTCCTGAAACTCGTCGAACGATTCTTTGCAGCAGTGACGTAAAAAGGAATGGAAATATCCTTCATCTGTCCGGACTAATAGTTTTAGAAATTGGTTACAATTTGTATGTACACACCAGCGAATATTGGTTTCATTAGAGTGGAGAGAACAGACCGGTTGTGCATGGAACAGTTGAACAGATGAACTATTTCCAGGAACAGTTTAGAAAGAACTGGTCAAAAGAACAGATCCATTCAGCAAACAAACTTGAGCGATCAGATCAATGAAAAAGGACTGTTCCATAAAGAATCATGGAAATAGACGATATTCTTCAGCAAATCGTCCGTATTCCGTCAACTCAGGCGGAGATTCCTGCCCTTCTGGCCCGCTTTACGACTCCCCGAGGCAGGGTCGTAAAACTACTCGATGAAAAGTGATAACATCGGGATTTATTCAAATGGTAATAATGGCGATATTTCCTAGGGTCCTTCTCCCGCATCTGATGCATGTTGTCGCAGGAAATCGTAAAATGTTCAAGAAACCGCTGACCGTGCTCCTTCTTGTCTCTTGGACTGCCGACCCCTGCCCGGTCAGGCGTGAACAAGAGCTAAACTTAACGTTTGAATATGTATGCGATCTTTTGTGTCCGATTTGTTCCGTGAAAGTTTCTTGGGTCGAGAATGGTAAATCATATAGTTTCCGGACTTTTCGGCTACCGAAAACATTTCCGCGTCAGTGTGAAGTTTGAGGTCAAAAACGTAGACCAGAGTTACACAATAAATTGAAAGAAACAAGATGTCCACCAAAATTGTGAAAATCGGAGCCATCATCAATTACCTGTATTTAAAAAGTTTAAGAGGTAAGCAGATTTACGAAGATATGCTTAATACCCTTGTCCTTCGTATGACAAATTGAAACTGAAAATGAAAATTGGACTGCAGGCTTCAAAAGAGGTAAATTCTTCATTGAAGATAATGACTGAGATAGGGAAAGGCCAGTTTTTGTGTCAGGCCCCGAAAATATCGATGCAGTTCATGACATGATTTCATCAGACCGTCGAATTGGGCTGAAACGGATATCTGAAGCACTGAGTATTTCATACGAAAGCGTTCATCACATAGTTTACGTCAATTTGGACATGAGAAAAATTGCTGCAAAATGGATCCCCAAATGTTTTAATGTTGACCAAAAGCTTGAAAGGGTAGAAGCATCGCGTTCGATCTGTGCTCGATATGAAAACGATGTAGGCTTCTTAAACCGAATTGTTACTATGGATGAGACTTGGGTTAATTTCCACGATCCAGAAACAAAGCAAAAATCGATGAAAAGGCGGCACTCTGGTTTTCTAAGATCTATGAAGTTTCGTGTACAAAAATCTGCTGGAAAAGTTCTTGCTTCAGTTTTTGGGGATTGCCATGGAGTAATCATGATTGATTTTTTGGATAAGGGTAGAACAATAATCGGAGATTACAATTCGACATTACTGACCACTCTACGGGAAAAAATTAAAGAGAAAAGACGCGGAAAGCTATCCAAAGGTGTTTTGTTTTTGCGAGAAAACACCCCTGCACACAAATCTCATGTTGACATCCAAAAAATTCGTGATTTAGGGTTTGAATTACTAGAACACCCCCCTTATTGACCAGATTTGGTTTCCCAACTGAAAAAAAGTCGTAAATTTTCTTCCAACGAAGAGGTAATAAAAGCTATGGAGGTCTGGTTTGCAGAGCAAGAAGAAACATTTTTTTGAAAGGTCTAGAGGCGTTGCAGGTTCGCTGTAATAAATGTATCCAATCAAGAGGAGAGAATGTTGAGTAATAAAATATTTAGACATTGAAATTTTGTTTGGTTCTATAGCAGGCTAAGCATTTTTCAATATATCCTCGTACCCTGGGTGTAAGACGAAAGCAACAGTTAGCTTAATGCAATAATGTACGATTAGGGCCTCCCTGAGAAGGCTGAAATCGGCCTCTCCTTCCCTAATCCCCATGTCCTCATAATCCCATACGGAATCGTATCAAATAACAAGATATTACCATAATTGGATTCCGCCAAAGTATAAATAAAACATTTTTCCATCTTAACGTCCTTTGCTTCGGATGTGGCTTCCTGTACACAAGTTTTTACGACCCGTTTTCAATAAGAAGCTAGACGCGGGGTTCTTGGAAACCTTACGCGGACGACGGCAAAAATTACCGGGAGCAATGCCATGTCGTTAACGTGGAAAACTTTCCATGATTTTCCGTAAAAACTTCCCAGCCGCAACGGCGGTCATATTTCACCGTGGCAACCGTAAAATGGGAAAACAACGCATAACTAACTATGCTTTTGGCTCGAAAAAACCGGACTATTCGAAGTTTCCGGTAGGATCGTAAATATTGGGGGAGATTCGAACCGATAGAAAAAACTATCGGCGAGGTAGTGAATGTAGATAGTCGAAATGGCTGAGGAAATGACTTCGGGGGACTCATGGCTGCTGAATTTATGAATTAATATAGGATATAGGCGGAGAAGATGCAATTCTAGTTTATTGCTCTTTGTGTAGTTCAGCTGTATACACACTCTCGTCCACATATCCACTCTTGATCATCTGCTACAACGATTTTGCTGGGAGATACGCTTGTCGAGAGTTTCTGTGGTATAAGGAAACGCACCTGTAGGAAGGAGTTTTGGAAAAGGAGGAAACCTGAAGAAAAATGCTTCCAGGAATGAATCACTCCAAAAAGTTATTCTGGAATTTTAAAACCAAAAAGTATTTGGATCTTAGTAAGCATGAATTCCTCACCGGCATCCTTACAGGACACTGTCGCCTTTGAAAGCATTTGTCGAGTATGGTTTCATCAGAAACCAACGAGGGTACGAGGATATATTGAAAAATTCTCGGCCTACTATAGAACCAAACAAAATTTCAATGTCAAAATATTTTATTACTCAACATATTCTCCTGTTAAATGGATACATTTGTTACAGCAAACCTGCAACATCTCTGGACCTGTCAAAAAACAATGTTTCTTCTTGCTGTGCGAACCAGACCTCCACAGCTTTCATTACCTCATCGTTGGAAGAAAATTTCCAATTTTTTTTTCAGTTGAAGAAAGATATGATAGTCGGATGGAGCCAAATCTGGTTCATAAGGAGGCTGTTCTAGTAATTCAAACCCTAAATCACGAATTTTTTGCATGGTAACATGAGATTTATGTGCAGAGGCGTTGTCCTGCAAAACAAAACACCTTTGGATAGCTTTCCGCGACTTTTATCTTCAATTTTTTTCCATAGAGTTGTCAGTTATGTCGAATAGTAATCTCCGGTTATTGTTCCACCCTTATCCAAAAACTCAATCATGATTACTCCATGGCAATCCCAAAAAACTGAAGCAAGAACTCTTCCAGCAGATTTTTGGAAACTAAACTTCTTAGGTCTTGGAGAACCAGAATGTCGCCATTCCATCGATTGTTGCTTTGTTTCTGGATCGTAGAAATGTACCCAAGTCTCATCCATAGTAACAATTCGGTTTAAGAAGTCTACATCGTTTTCAAATCGAGCACAGATCGAACGCGATGCTTCTACCCTTGCACGCTCTTGGTCAACATTCAAACATTTGGGGATCCATCTTGCAGCAATTTTTCTCATGTCCAAGTTGACGTGAACTAGATGACGAACGCGTTCGTATGAAATATTCAGTGTTCAGATATCCGTTTTAGCCCAATTCGAAGGTCTGATAAGATCATATCATGAACTGCATCGATATTTTCGGGGACTGACACAGAAACTGGCCTTCCCTATCTCGGACATCATCTTCAATGAAAAATTTACCTCTTTTGAAGCTTGCAGTACAATTTTTCACGGTCGCATACGAAGGACATTGATCACCAAGGATATTAAGCATATCTTCGTAAATCTGCTTACCTCTTGACCCTTTTAAATACACGTACTTGATGATGGCTCGATACAATTTCGGTGGACATCTTCTTTCTTTTAATTTATTCCGTATTTCTGTTTCACTTTTTCGACCTCAAACTTCACACTGACACTTCTAATAAGTTATTGTTCGTTGCTATGGTAACGCAGTATTTTTTTTATGCATGGAACTGGTCTAGGCTAACTAGATATCAATTCATCCATTCATAGATCCAGCTGACTGTGAAATGGCATGGCTTGAAGATAAAAATGAGATCGGTGGCTTGGGATCACTATTAAAATAAGATAAAAGAAAAAAGAATATACACGGTCGTCAAGTAATCTAACATTCAACAACACTATTATTTTTATATATAGTTGCTGTAATCAATTTGTGGCTCTCTCGCCTATTTTGCTCTTATGTATATGAGTAAACCGTTATCAAATTGTAGTACCTTTGAATGATTCTTCCTTGGCGTGGACTCAAATCAATATACCGTTCTCGAATCGCTTGCCGTTTATTCGAAATGATAATAACATCTTTAGTATTTCCTTTACGACTAATGATTTCGCTTGTGTGGGTAAGATAGAAACGAAATGCAACTATTTCAATTGCTCTGCGTCAAAGAGTGACTTCTCGAGAATGCCCCATTTCTACAGGGTATTCATTAAGCCTCTATAAGTCTCGGTGAAAGAGCTTCCTTTTCAACCAGTACCACGCAATCTCCATCGACATTCATCAAAATTATCCTGCAACATATGTAATTTCTTGAACTTTGCATGATCTATCCTCATCTCCAGAAACCTGCCTGCAGGCGTACGTATATCTATGTGTATGTCGATTTAGCAACAGATATATGCACTCCAAACACCGATAAATTTCTGCTGAGATAGTCTAATAATACCACTGTAGCCTCTGGGATCTGTGATGGGAAAACACAGCACCGTCTTTCACGAAACAGTGGGTGAAGAATAGAGCCATTCACAGTATTACGTTTTATTCGATTCAAAGATTTGATGATGATGACCAAGGATGAAAACAACATCCTCTATTTCGATTATACTTGAGTAGTTGAAATTTCATGAGTCAAATATCAGACATTCATCAAAAGATTTTCAATAAAAATTAAAAAAAATATATTTAACAGAGAAGGAACTGAACACAAGCTGATAGTTACAACAGAAATAATCTTAGCTTCTTGAATATTTGGAGAAATCCATTTTGATGTGTTCCACCCTCTGTCTAAAAAAAAAGAATAATCTTCGACAATACCCTGTATATTTTTATATAGCCGATGATTCCAACTTCTAACTATTAGGAAATCTGTCAAATTTGTAGGTGTATATGCTTTCAGACAGAATAATAAGTTCGTTTATTTGGAATTTATAATGTACGCTTCGGCTTACGTCTGAACTTCGATAATAAACGAAGCAGAAATAGGCGAATTGAAATACGCACTAGACGAAATAACTAGTGCTGAACTCTGTTTGCGAAGTCAATAAGGAGGAAAATGGGAAGTTAACTCAGCAAGCGACGAACTTTCTTATTAAGTTCATTATGATCTTTGACTTAATTAGAAAGTGTAATTCAGCTCTTTAGTCGCATTATGGAAGTAGTTAAGTGCACAATACGGTCAACGTAACGAACAAAGTCTGAAATGTATACTAGAGCTCACTCACCAACGGCTTAATAAGCAGATAACCAGTAAAAAATACATATTTTTCAAAGACATCTAGGTAACATAGTCGTTTACATCTGAGATTACTGAATTTCAGAAGGGCTCCACCTGGTGTTGATATTTGTAACTAGAGTCATAATGAGGCTTACAGATTAGGTTAGGTTAGGTTAAATATAAACTCATAAAATCCCATAATGAAGCGCTAGGTATGAAGCAAGGTTAGGTTAGTTTTCAGCCTTCTGAACTTCTCGAAACCAACGATTAGTGGTTTTCCTCATTAGTACTCTCGATCATCATAATTTCCATGGATTGCTCTGTCACTCTGAACGCTGCGTTAATTTTGAATTTATTGAACTTCTCAAAGTCTAAGTCTGACCTCAGTCACTTCTCATTTGAACTGCTCTGGATTATCTCTGCCTCAAGTTGAATAATGTCTCTCTGAGTCTATAGATGTTGTTTATATTTGTTTTTTATAACTGAAGTAGCTTCATGCAGGTGACTTACTCATATTATAATTGTGAACTATATACAATAAATGTTTTTATACCATCTCAAACTCAATTATCTTGTCATACAATACACCACTCTTTCATTACAAAATCATAACGACCACGATTTTGGACAGAATCTACTTATCTTCCGATTCACTCCGAAGGTAGGTCAACTTCTAATTTCGCATTCTGAAATCTTCACAGAAGAAATCGCTGATCTGCTGTCCTTTTTGCGTCTATCCCTCTTCATCCAGAACATCATGGAAGTAACCTGACGAAAATGAAGGACTGAGCTCGAGACATTAGGTTCATTAGGTTAATTAGAATGTTCACACCTAGAGCATCCATTCAGCATTCTTTTATCTCCTTTGTTCATCGCCCTCGCTAAATTACTCCGAAGCTAATCCCGTTCCGTGCAACGTTTTCCGTTCGCGAGGGCATTATGTAAATTTTTATCTTATTTTTCATCTTGTCCGGAGGAAATTAGCGACTTTCGCACTCGATACAACGATGCCTGCTCCTTAATTGCTTTTATCATTGTACCGCATAGACACGTTTAAACTAATTTAAGTTATTGACCCTGGGGATACTTGGCTCCCGACTGAACACCATTTGTATGCAGTGAATAGAGAAGATTTCGAAGACGCATTTTTTTTTAGACGGTGTTAAACTTTTCTTATTTCAATCAAATACGATCGGAGCTGTTTTCTCAATCAGCATGAAGGTTTTAACCTTGATGCTCTTTTTGAAAGTTCCTTGGCTTTTTCATCTTCTTCAACACCACAATACCCTGGTACCCACAGAAGAGTCACTTTATTTCCCCTGGCCAGTTGCTGTATGGTATTATGGCACTCCCATGTTAGCAGAGATCCTTGGTAGTGTGATTCCAGGGACCTCATCGTGGCCTGGCTATCGGTGGTGATATGCGCCCCTTTGAGATTCATTTTAAGACACTCTGTATCGCATACGTAAATATAGCCAGTGTCTCGATCAGTAAAATAGAGGGTTCACCTCCCAGAGGTGTTGTAGGAATTGTAGTTATATTGGTGTGAAGTGTGAAGAACATAATGAATACGACGAATTTAATAAAAAGAGGGAATTCAAGGAGTACATTCCAACCAGTTCAATAGGAGTTCACAGCTTTCTTCCACCTTTTGACTCCGACCTATCAAAGTTCGCCAAAGTCCCCTCGTTCGCCAGCCGAACAAATTTCAACAATGCCTTTCCAAAAAAAAAACAAATTGCATTGAAAAGATAGTTGCTTCCTCCACAGATACCCTGTTGCCCGTCGCTGAACGCATAATTGAATCGGAAAAGTTGAATAGGTTCGTCGTTGCTCGATTTTCATCTGCCGCATTCAGAGTGCACGTCACGTATCTAGACGTGTTAAGAAAAAGCGAGCTCGGGATCCATTCGAAATTTTCCAGTCACGATCGTGGTGGGAAGGGAATAGAGATAATCAAGTTATATGGCCATTTTACTCACTCTATATGCCGTTGATATTCGGGATAATTATTAATGATTGTTCAGGGTAAGAAAGTTTGCGAATACCGAGGAAAGCAGTTCGTATAAATCGAAAGGATAGATTTGAAAATTACATTGTTTCATACTGACCGAACTATCAGAGATTCAGAAGGTCATGGAGGTATAAATCGATATTTAGAGAATGATCTTCCAGCCGTTAGGGGCAGTGATAAACCTCAACGTCAATTTCCAGATCTTTTCAGAGATACACGGTCATCTTCTGATCTCTTAGGTTCTGCCTTACACTAACCTCAACGTAGCCCTGCATATCTCACACATTATGAGGTCTTTCATATATTCTTCCTAATATCCTTCATTGAGGAAGATGATTCCAGATAAATATTTTGCAAATTTTGGTATTAATAAGCCTTTTTGAATGGATGCAGCGATGAGAGATTCGTTCAGGGTTTTTTTGTGGTTTCTTTCTTATTTAGAAGCACACACACAGTGTGGGTATACTTCAATGAAGCTCATTAGACAGTCCATAGTCTGCATTCAACAAAGAAAGTGTGCATTAATGGCTAGCCTTTGTATTATTGATTTCATGTCATCGGCTTTTCTTGTGGAAAATAATCAATGAAACCTCATACCAAGAGAGACGGTATTCAAATAATACTTCGCGAAAATACTCAGAATGTGTAACAATCCGAAAGAAACCTTTATCACCGTCCATTAACTCCTTGTGAAGCCATAAATTACCCCATTTGTCACATAAAACGCGCAGCTAACCGGGAATAACAACCCGAACGTTCGATACGAATCGAAGATCGCGTGTTTTTGACGCCCTTTTGCGGAATTCGGACAAAAAACGGACCGAAACGAACGCTGTATACGGTCCGACCTAATGATTTATGAAAGGCGACGGCACAAATATGCTAATCGGCCATACTATGTGAGCGGCCGTGGCCTATGGCTCACGCCGACCTCTGGCGTGTAGCTGTGGACTAATTACGGGCGAATTACATTTCAGGCACTTTTTGGAACGGGATAGATGAACCGCCGATTCGGTTTTTCACGATCCCAGGCCACTTGATGAATGGTTTCGACTAGCACGTTTTTTACTAGGCGAACTGCGCCATCCACTTCAAGAGGTCTAATGAACAAGAGGTTAGAATTATTCCAGGGAGATACGCATGTCGTGACGGGTCACCCCTCAAAAATAACTGGCAACTCTGATTTGTTAGACCTTATTTCGCCATTACACTAAGTATATGTGGGGTTAATCCCATTCTGCTTGAAGCATAAGATCCAAAATAGCAATTCATTTTTTCATTGCTGTACACCGTTACCGGGAATAAATCTACAAAAAGACTGTGTGCCCTCCTGTGACTGAAGAGGCCCAACCGTGACCTACAGATCCTTCCACACTCCGGGCATGGATAGTCACCAACCAGATCTGGCCGCCGCTGTATTCTTCTCGAGTCTCCATTATAACTGTGGACCATAGACCTCCACTGTGACCTGTCTAACACTAGTTGTTCCCAGTTATGGTTGGCAATAATTGATTTTAGGGATTGATGTAGTGTATCCTTGAACCGCTTATCCTGGCCTCCTGGTTTCCGGGCTCCCTCTGTCAATTCGCCATACAGAGCTATTTTGGGGAGTCTTGTGTCTTGCATCCTCAGAATGTGACCCTCGTTACTTGAGTCTCAATTGTTGTACAACTCGCGCGTTGCAAGACTTCTGCATTCGAAACTTTGTGCAACCATCTGATGTGCATTATTTGTCTTAGATGGCGTTGTTGCGTTTGTTCAAGCTGTTTAATATGTCGCCTATAGGGCGTCCAGCTTTCGCTTCCGTAAAGAAGCGTTGGGTGGACGACTGCTTTGTAAACAGCTGTCGTGGTCTTCAGATTGAGGTCGTGATTTTGAAACACTCTGACCTTTAGGTTCCAGAATGCCCGTGATGCCGAATTGATACGGTTGTGTATTTCCGTGTCTAGGTTAGCCCTAGTATTTATGAAGCTTCCCAAGTATATGAACTGCTCGACCTGTTCTAGGGTTTCATTCTCCAGGCTGATATGTGTTTGAAGGCTTTCTGGGGGACCTACCAGAATTTTGGTTTTGTCGATATTGAGTCTAAGGACTAAAGCTTCGTATATATGTTTATAGGTGTCCAGCACTATCTGTAGATCCTCTGGGCTGCTAGCGATAAGTGCGCAGTCGTCTGCATATTGAATTTCCGTGATAAACTTTGAACGAGTTTCTGCTCTGAGGCGCTTCAGGTTAAATATGTCTCCATCAAATCTCAATCTTATTCCGACACCTCTTACAGGCATACTCATGTCAGCAATTATCGAGACAGCCATGGCAAAAATATTGAACAGTAAAGGCGCTAACATGCAGCCTTGTTTTATTCCAGAGTTGGTTAAGAAATGGTCGGTTGTAGAGCCATTATTCTAGCGGTGTTGTTGGTAGGAAGGCCCAAAATAGATATGGAGAATAATATGCTAGCCTTCGTACAGGTTTAGCAAAATAAAATTTGAACGCATTCCAAAAACGACAAATATAAACAAAAAGCAGAAGAATGCAAAACGAAACATTTTCCGCCAAGTGTAGACTTATGAACGCATGACGAGTCAATGGAGGGAATTGATTTGTCAGTGAAACTTCGATATGAATTAAAATTGAAATCTCCGACATCGTCAACGGTAACGTGATCCACGATGTGCGTGCCAGCTAAGTATGCTTGACGTTTCAGGATTAAAATCCAGCACGCGATCTTCAGAGTACCATGAAATGCAATTATAACCGCTAGTTTTTGTTTTCTTGGCGCTTGGACAGGATGACAAAGATGAAAATCTCATTTTTTTACTGGTACCGACAATCGAAGTCGATCAAAATAGTGTCTGAATGAAAATATGATAGATATTGAATTTTAAATTGGAGTTCGTTCGAAAAGATGAATATCAACAACAAGGTAGTTGCTGATAAATATTCAATAAAATTCCTGTATGAATTTTGATATAAAATATACGAAAATCTCCAATTCCAAGAAGTCACTCTCTATTGATACATGTTTCTATCATTAAAATCATCGAGTCCATCCCACCTATTCTTCCATTATTAATTCCATTTCTCAGCGTCCGATTTATATGGATAGTTATCAACGAATGACCCACCTCACCAGTACGGTCGTTAATTCCGGATCAGAATCAATTATGTTAATCTGTTTCCGCATACTTTTGCGCAGTCCACCTCTGAATATTTGTATAAATCATGCAAACTATAGTTTGGCCATTCAGCTCGTGTCCAACGAGCTCCAGAGCCGGGTCAAGGCGTGAATTGTATGCCTCAAGTTCATTTCTGGTTGGAAAACCTTCACTAAAAGTGAATCAGCTGATTTTCACAGTGATGAGTGATTTAACCCCTACGTGTGATTTCTTGTAATCTGTTGATAGCAATGGGTCAAAATTCTGATACTAATTTGATTCACACAGCTCTGAAATATAGCAGAAATCTCTAACACTCACTTATTAACGATAGATTAGTGAAGGCGTAAAGTTCTCTTCAAACTACACAGTTTTAGCGCACGATCGTGTGTTGGCATCGCAAGTGGCCAGTTAGTTTGTAGATCACTGAGGTCTAATACCGTCCTGGAAGACTGCAGGTCCGAAGTCAACGCTGATTGTCTTCTGCATCCCAGATCGCAATTTGTTTCGTACGCCAAACAAAGACGCTGGGCACGGACCCTCTGCAGAGTTCTTGGAAAGTGATACAATTATTCCGTCGAATACACGATTCTGCTTTCTGCGGCCTCTTCCTCAATTATTTGTTGTGGATCCAGCCCGATTCCGTCCATTCATCTAGTTGAGATGAGGACGGGGAAGACGCTGCATCGTGACGACGTGGCCAACAACAGAATTCTATTACCTTAGGGCTTCTCCGCAATGATCGATGGTTTTGATGGAGTGAGTATGACGAAAAATAAGATAAGTCAGATTCTTGTTTTATATGATCAAAAGGTTTGCATCGCCTTGCAAATTTTCATGAAATGATTGAGGGACTTATCACAATCAGGCAGGAAGTTCAAAGACAGCTGTGAGCATTTATACGTTCAGCTAGCATATGCTTATCACTCCGATTTAACTCTACATTAGACAGCGAACGAAACAGTCTGTAATTCAAGTTCTTTCCACTACAATACCAATTATCAGCTACTTTCGAAGCATTATCAACGCCATCCGACCATGTTTAACTAGGTCAGTTTATTCAAATTTCGATTTCTTGATCTGTGTTTGAATCATCCAAAAATTCTAGTTCAATTCATATATGTGGACTCATTTAAGAGTTCACATTTGGTGCCGAAACCCAGGAAAACAATCGCTAGATATATTATTATCTATTATTATCATCTATTCCATTCATTCCGTTTTTTCATTCGGTTGACGTTTAACGTGATTCATCACCATAGTTGCTTTGTGCGCTCTGAATTAATTTTTCTCAGTTGATTCAAAATTTGATTTATAATGATCAATTATGGCTTCCCCCAGGAAAATTGAAGGTTTCGTTCGGTCCAAATACAATATTTCCAGGGCAAAATTTGCGAACTTGAAAAATTTTCATCTCCTCATTGTTTGATTATGGAACTCTATTTCCTTGTCGATTACCCTGCATCGTTTACATGCATCCTTGCTGCCATATCAGCATAAACATCCTACAATTCTTCTCAAAAGTACAAGTCGTATAGTAGAGTAAATTAGAGTAAAGAAGAGCACAGCAAAGTAGAGATTACAGTAAAGTAGTAGGGTTAGCGGAGTGTGATGGAGTGGAGTAAAGAAGAATAGAGTAGATTTAGGAAGTTGGCTGAAATAAGTAAAGTTGAGGGAAAAAAATTCGTCCTGCGAAGAAGGAATGGTAATAATGATCTATAAAACGTTCGGTATCCAACTTATTTTCGAATCAAATTTTATAAAAAATGGTACTGTACCAGGTGTCAAGACTGTGAAAGAGGGGAGGAAACATCGACAGGTTTGGAATCAGACTCTGAAGATGATGAAGAATCCGATGATTCGGCGAGTGCAAGGAAAAATCGTAAAAAAAGCACAACACTTGAGGATATTGCCGAAAAATTGGATTCAATCTGGCGCACTATAAACAATCAAACACAAGAGGTCACAAAAATCAAACAGGAAGTTGAATAATTGAAAAAACCAAATATTGAATTCAAAAAACAACTCGAAAATTTCAAAATTGAGAAAAATGATGAGAAACAAAAATTACTGAAAAACAATATAATCATATCCGGATTCGAGAAGAAGACTGAAACAGACGAAGAAATGAGAACACTAGCATTGAAAACAATACAACTCGTCAAGAAGGATATAAGCAGGGATGATGTCGAATGTAGAAAAATTGGTCATAAAGAAAAACCTAGGATTAAGATAACTTTCAAAAATTATGAAGACAAAAAAACTGTGATGAGTAAAAAACGTAAAACAACTTTGAATACAAAAAAAATGGTTTACTAGAAGACAATACTCTATATATCAATCATGAACTAACCAGGGAAAATCAATACCTTTTTAAAGAAGCTAGAGAGTTCCGGAAGCAATTCAATTATAAATTCGTTTGGACTAATGAAGAAAAAGTTTACCTTAGAAAAACCGAAACGAGTAAAATTCTTCCTATCAATAAAGAGTCAAAATTGAATGAACTGAGAACCCAAGAAACAAAGAAAAAATCATTAAATGGTACTGGAACAAAAAGCTGATTCTATCTAAACATAAGATCTTTAAAAACCAAATACAAACACGAAAACATAAATTATTACATTCGCAAACACAACTATCCAGAAATTCTAATACTAACAGAAACCTGGCTGTACGAAGACGATTGTAGATTATCAGAACAAATAGAGCCAGAAATTCACCTTACTAGCAGGCTGCAATGGTATATAACAACATACCTTAACATGTAAAACGGAAACAATCTCCCAAATTGTTTAATGAATTTGTTAAAGAATTTGCAATGACACGTTTTGCCTAATGTTTGTTTATTTCATTTGATTTTATCAAAATTTAATGATTCTACTAGAACATCACTCTAATGATGATTTGAAGTCTTATGTATTAAATAAATAAATGAATAAATAAAAAATAAATAAATAAAAAAGGTATAATTTCACGTTTCATTTTCCGCAAGAGACGACGATGTTAGCTTCTTTGAATAAAGAAGTTACACTTTTTCCAATTTCCCGAATATTTTTCAACATCGAGTTCCCAAAGTTGACAAAACATCTCTCCTTCCTCACTTCATTTGCCCCGAAAGAAAAATCCAGACGTATAATAAATCACGTTCCAAAGTTCCCAGTCTCCTACGGGTGGGCCCGTTATTAAATATTAATTCACTCGATTCACCCCGGATACGTATCCTTCGGGAACCTTTGTTCGGTCGGGATCGGGAGAAATTAATTCCTTTCAAGGAACATACTGTACGGCGTATTTCGGATCGATTAAATTCGGCACAATGAATTTTTCCGGGCGTATGGGCACGCTTTCTCGGCGAAATAAATTCGGGTCGACGTAGCCTTGTAACTGTCGCGGGAAACTGCCTGAAAAATGGGCATCCACTGGCGAATATTCTGCCAAATTGCTACTTATAACTTCGAGTCTTGGCGGTTCGAAGTTTCGGATGCTAATGCGACCTAACTGTTCCGGAGCGAGGGACGTTTTTCTTACGTAGAAATGATTCAGGCTTCATTGATTTCTATAAATTACCAATATATAAATTTTGGGACACTTGGAAGATCGCAAAAGTGTCAAGTAACCATTTCAGGAAGGCTGATATTTTGATATTATATTATGAAAATGTTAGGCATCAATTCGGCTGTCGAAAGAAGGCAGACGCCCTGAAAGTTTCAGAATACTGTTTGGTTTAAATTTCACTTATTTCTTCATCAGAAATACACTGCGCAAAAAAATTAACGCACATTATGGAAATCTCGAATTTATTCTACAACTGAAGGTGTTCTCAATGATAATTATTTTCATCAAAATTATGCATGCATATGTTATCCACTTTCAACGGTTTTCTTCAATACAGATGTTTTTTCCCAGCAGGAATAAAAAAAGATGATATTATCAGATTTTGAATGTATTGGCTCCATTCTGAAATCAGTTGTTCTCGATCAATTCTAGTGATCAATAGTTTTTCTTTCGTTTGATTTTCTACACTCGATCGCTATGCAACACGAAACACGCAATTTGACCCAAGAGGAATGTGCCCAAGCGGTAGTTTTGCGAGAAGAAGGGTGGACATACACAAGAATTGCAGAAAGGTTTGGAGTTTCCCATACAAGTGTGTTCAGAATGTTGCAGCGATTCAGGGAGACAGGTATGAATGTCCGAAGACCAGGACAGGGTAGACCACGGGTAACAACTACCATTCAAGAACGTTACATGAGAGTTTCTTCGTTGAGACAACGGTTTGCAACCGCTCGCCTCCTTCAAATTCAGCTTGAGCAAACTCATGAGGTGCAAATTAGCACTCAGACAATAAGAAATCGCCTCAGAGAATATGATTTAAGGCCTCGTGTCGCGGCAAGAGGCCCAGCTCTTACCCCAGCCCATCGAAGGACGCGTTTGCATTTTGCGAGAGAGCATATCCATTGGGAAGAGGCCGATTGGAAAAGAGTTCTCTTCACAGCTGAGTCTAGATTCTGCCTCTACCATTGTGATCGACGTTCCCTTGTAAAATCCTGAATTTTTCTTCCCTTTAATGTGTCTTGTTTCGTTCAAAACCTTCCCGAGCCCAATAAACACACACACGTGTATTATACGTTTATATGTGGTGGGGGGCGTTGATTCAAGGTTACTCGTTGAATTTTGTAACGTTATTTCGAAACCTAAATTCCACCATAGGTTGATTTCACATATAATCAACGTTTATGATCAAGCTGGTTACTGAATCCACTAACATGAAACGTTGTTATTTTAGTGCACCCTCAACGTGTATTCAATAGGAAGTGAGAAACATTGAATTAACGTTGAATACGATACCATTCAACAACTCGATACTGTAGTCACCAATATGTAACGTTTCTTCAGCTTACTTCCTCAACGTATATTCAATAGGAAATAAATAGCATTACATCAACGTTGTATACGAAATCATTCAACAACTCGTTATTGTAGTCACCAATATGTAACGTTTCTTTAGCGTACTTCCTCAACGTATATTCAATAGGAAATAAATAACATTACATCAACGTTGTATACGAAATCATTCAACAACTCGTTACTGCAGTCACGAATATGAAACGTGGATATGTTGTATTTTCTCAGAGTATATTCTATTAAAAGAAACGAACATCCCCTTCTTGTAGCCACTATTACAGAACGTTTCCTTGTCTTGCCAAGTAGTATATATCGAAAAAATATGAGTGTCCTGTATTTGGCATTGTAAGAGCAATAGCGATCACTTTTTATAATGGATTGAGTGTGTTCTACCAGTTACCATTAGTTATGAGATTAGTTGAATCAATTCAAGAGACTGGTAATGGTAATAAAGAATATGTATTAAGCGGATGACTGTTGATGTAGATATATTGTAAATATAAAGTTATGAGCTTTGTAGCCTTAAGCTAATGGAATATTCACTACTACTACAATAAAAACTATAGGGTGCAGTGGTCTCGCTGGCAGCGATGTAGGGTAGGACGCCAGAGGTAGCAGGTTCGAATCCCGGCGGTGATGGATGTTTGCGGTTGTCTCGATGAAGAGTGGGAAGTGAGGAAAGAGGCTAATGGGAACTATTACAAGCTAGTGGGTGCTGGGCAGAAAAAGAAATATTTATTTTAGAATCAACATTTGAATTTCGTATTGTAGCAACGTTATTTCAATCGAATGGCAACGTTATATTCTCGTAGAATTTCCATGCCAAAAAGATTGTCCGCTACGTTACTGTACCACTAGAACGAAACGTAGTTCCTAACGACATTTTGCCGGTTTCTCAACGTAGCGTTACTTGAAGAACTCAACGTTACTTCCACGTATCGGTGTTTATTGGGAGAGAACATAAAAAATAAGTTATAAAGTCAATGTAGAGTTAACTTTCATTAAAATTGAGATTTTCAGAATGTGCGTTAATTTTTTTGCGCAGTGTAGTTCCAAAAGTAGATGCAACAAGAATAAATCTTTCCAAAATTGACTGCAGCTTCATCATTTGTACCTATAAAGATGCGCTGCGCACTGAAGGACGCAACGTCCACTAGGTGGCAGAGGTGTCGTTTCTGTTCGAGTGGGTCCAACTACCTTCCTAAAATTCTCGTAAATGTTGCTTGCTTCTAGATTATTACTAAGGTGAAGGAAAAGCTGTTGTTATTGAGTGGACTCGGTTGCTTAAAACAACTTCTTCAAATTTCGAAAGGCGAGGTCAAAGGTGTCACTTTACAATTATGTTACGAGCGATTCAACCACCACAGTGTGAGGTTTATATTCGAAAATTATCCGTGCATAAACTGCTCGATACACCGCCAAACTTCGCCAATTTGAATGACGATAATTACGAAACTTCGACGTCATCCCTCATTTGAGTTTTCCGATCACGTTACACGATGCTCTGGTGCGTCCTCAAAGGAAAATTAGGCGGCTACAAATTGCGTTGGCTGGAAGAAAACGAACGCGGAGTTCTCATATGTGGAGATGAATGTCAACGCTTTATATTATTCCCCTCCTGACATTTCACCGACAAACAAGTATGCTCTTCGAGAGATCGCTTGGTGAGGTCGTGATAAATACCCATCACGAGTCGTTGCTGAGACAGAGACTAATTTCAAATCATATACATTCCGTATTCCGTTTTGTTCGTCTATATCTGGATGGGAGCTGTTGACGTGAACCTACAAAACAGCCAGGGGATGAGAGATATGGAGCTTTGTTGCTGAAAGGATGTGTCTGAATGACGTTCGGAAGTGCGAGCTGATGAGTCAGAGAAGGCGATTTTCCGAAGTTATATTCGACAAACGATACGTACAAATACAGGGTGATTCACTGCTAACTGAACTAATAATAATTTTGTGCTGAAAATTTGCATGTTGGGGTTTTCGACTATGATTTATGAACAACCTGCTATTTTCTTTTTTAAATGGCACACCCAGTTTATCTTTGCATCGTTAGATAGTTGATTTGATGGCAATTTCAACAGTATACTACACCTTTGGGGGAAAAATTCAACAGTTTGAGATTTCGGTATTTTCATAAAAAAAATGGTGAAAATGGAAAGTCACATTTTTTTGGTCAGAAGTTCCAACATTCATCGGATGATATGGTCTCAAGAAGATGAGGAAAGTATTGAATCGAAAGGGAAAAAGAAATTGGTATTCCTGAATGAAGATAAGATGAGGAGCCAATTCTAGTGTAGTCCTTACATTTCAATCAGAGATTTTGAATGTCTGTCAATAGGAAATACTCCTTCGGACGAGAATGATGTATTTTTTATGAAATATCTTTGAAACGTCACATTTTGAAATAACCATTTTAACCGTTTCCCCAAAAAAAATTATTTTAAGCACTTAAAAATGAAAAATAAAAATGGGTATTTAAAATTAAAGAGTTTCATTTCGATTGCACAAGTTGGCAACATCGACTGAAATATGCCTTTATAATAAAAGACAACAAATACATTATCTTGATGAGATGTCTATGAAGTCTGCGACGAAGAGGAAGGTCGTAAATTTTATGGGATTTTTATGGCCGGTTGCAGTTGAAGCTCGCCAGTAAGTACGCGTCTGTAAAGCAACAGTTGTTATTTTATAAACGAGCTGTTCGGACATTGTTATTTTCATTGTCTAGTAGGCGCTGTTGCCAAATCTTAAACTCCGCATAAAGCGATTTAAATTTTAAAACTCCATATTTGAAGAATGATTTTGAATAGTTTCCGCGGTGAATTTGAAAAAATCATGAATGAAACTCATAATTATTCAGTTTAAACTTGCATATGCAGTGATAACCCAAATCGAGGAGGTCCCCATTGTCGGTTTCTTTTTCCATCTTAGTAGCAGTATGTATTTCATTTGTTTCAACAGTTTCCCATGAGATAGCCCACCAATGTATCTTATATGGAATATAAATAATGGTGACTGAACAATCAAAATGTCAGACCTCGAAATTAAAATAATGACGATAATTTTTCGAGTAGGAATGGCATACGAATAAATAAGGAATAGTCTGCTCTTCAGCGTATCTTCTAATTATACCACACAATCGTTCCAGAGAGGAAATCGTGATTAAGTGGATGGTATATCCATTATAAACGTATCAATTTTGTGGTAAATAAGCGATAAAATCAACAAGTGTAGGTACAACGAAATGATCATCCCACACCCTGCATAGCTCTATCATTGCAAAGCACGAACTACACACATATATCAGGTCCCAACCGTGAACTCGTTAATTGACAGGGTCGGATCGGGGTTCAGAGGTGAGCAAGGAGGCTTTTCGATGTGGTTCCTAATTGTTCCAACATTACAGAATATACTCAAAAATTGATCACGAAAAACGAGATTTTGTTAATTGTGTTGTTGACGAAATAGTTAAATATCTTTAATTTCTGACAAGCAGTTTGTATTTTTTTTCTGAATTTGTTTACGTTTTAGTTCATCCTGCAGCTAATACAGACCTCGTCTAAACCAAGACATCATTGTCTCCTCGACGAATCCACTATGGGACGTCCATTTTGCCGAGACCTCGTTGTAGGCGGTTAATTAAGACGTACTTATCGGTTTTGGAGTTGGGGAGTGACGGACAGAATGGGGCGTATCGACTCTTCCTTCGTGCCTCAGAAAAGGGTATATAACAAGCATAATTGATACTCCCGATAAAACTGAGAGGAATTTAAATTGACTGTCTTCATATACGAGTAGATAATATGTCCCATCAATCCTTCAGCGTCTAGTGCTAGTGAATGGACACATCGATGGATGGATACGCGGATTATGCCCCAATGGTTTATCAATTTGGGTAATGGATGGAAATGAATGATTCGATATGACACCTGTCTATTAATCGGACGTTTATTCAATAATTCACTCTTCGTTTGTGAATCAGTCAATTATGTAGGTATATTTGGAATGGATATATTTGATTTTTAAAATTCGAAATTCTGACACCTGGAAAATGGATATCCAAATGGTATATTTCATAAATAATATTTTCGAAAAAGCACATCCCTCTTGAATATAAATAATTTCTTCTGAATTTTCCATTTCTAACAGCTTTCTAATTGCTTCTATAAGAAGGTGTCATGAACATTTGACACAGATGAAGGGAAAGGATTGTATATTGCTCAACTAAAAAGGTACAAATGAAAGTACTGCATCTATTGCTTTCTGTAATAAGTGCATATTAAATAGACATAGGCACACTCTTCTTTTGAAAAAATGAGGGAAAATTGGTGGCAAACTATTCTCTAAAAAAAAGTTCTTTTGAATCATTCAAAAATAATTCCAGTTGTTGACTAATTTATCAACAGATACTTAATGATTTAACGTTCAAAGTTGTAGCTTGATATTGTATAAAACGAAGCTCCTTTTAGGAACGGGTCTATTATTTTCGTTTGAATAGAAAAAGATACTATTCAGCAGTAATCACATTAACTTCCTAATGAAGAATTAGGTTGGGTTAGGTGAGGTTAGCTTAGGTTAGGTTGGTTTAGGATAGTTTAGGTTAGGTTGGATTAGGGTAGGTTAGGTTAGAACTTCAAACTTCCTAAGGAAAAGTTAGGTTGGGTTAAGTGAGGTTACCTAAGGTTAGGTTAGATAGGGGTAGGTTAGGTAAGCTATTGCTATGGCTAGTTGGGTTAAAAGGCCCTATACACCGATCCCGCCTCCTCCATCCTCGGTTGTCAATCCATAAGCGGAAAACAAAACTCATTATTTACCCATTAATCGCTTGTTGGGAATTTCATTGTGTAGATTATCTGGAATTCATGACAGAGAGTTCTCTGTGACCCATTCATAATTGAGACTCAGAAACTTTGCCAGTACTCAAAAACTACATATTCTCCATGTGGAGATCAAATTTGCAAGTTACGTCACAACGTTTCTCTTGAGATGAGAACTTGTCAAAAATGAAGAATTGTTTTCCATAGAGAGGCTGAAACACCTAATCACAAACTGTACACCGGTTTCGGGATTACTGTCCCTCATCAATACGGTGCAGTGATAAACATTTCAACCGGAGGATGGTGTCTTTAGCCGGAAACAAGGTATCGCTGTCGGAATTGTCGTCTCCATTTTTCATATTACCGTTGTGCCTGTGGTACTTGTCGGCGGAGTACTGTGTACACGATGGGAACTTGTTTCTAAGTCGATCAGATTTGTATGTTTGAGGATATTGGGGCAACTATTCTGTTGCTGGGAGAAAGGAAGCTCTAAGCGAGTACAGTACTTGAATTCATGTCATTTTTTATGATGATAATAGGGAGGGTGCTAGAAATTGACATTTTCTTGTCCTTTCTTCTGAGTCACCTCGCACGACCTTTGTTATAAAGCCAATCCGCCCCGACAGCAATCTCCGACGCAACAGGAAATGAGCGCCATTTAACGAAACCCGTGTCCGATATCCACTCGAGCGTTTTTCCTTTCCGATCATCCTCTGACGCGATTTCTTGCGTCGCAAGGACTAATTGTCGAAACGCACGAGCCTGCCCACTTGATTCTCATCTCCGGAAATTAATTAATTTTCTCTCGGGCCAAATTTCGCATCGCGAGCCTTTGTCGGACTCTTTAATTTTCGCGGGGAAGGAGAAAAAGTTCGTTAATTTCAGGCGTCGTCAGCCATCGGCCTGGAGCAGTTTTCCGTTTGAAATGGAAATGGCGGAAGGAATACTTCCGGTCGAGTGGATCTGAGCTAACTACGACGAACGAAAGGGACTAATAGACTAGAGAAGTGTTCTGAAGTATGGGGCTAGTCCTTCTGGAGTGCGTGCTTTGATGCAGGTTTAGCGACATAAACTGCATATTGAAACTATGATGAAGTGATTTCACAGAAAATACGCTAGTTGACAGGACCATGAGAATAGTGGGTTATAGATAGGTGTATATTGCCCTCAACTCAGTAATGTTGCTACAAGTGAGAAGCAGCTTCGTTTGTGCTCCTACACTAAAGTTGCAGAGAGCCATCAGTTAACCCCATTCTGTTAGAATGTTTTTTTCAATAGGTGGTCAGTTAGAGCAGCGATCTCAGTTGGAGGGCAAAGAGTTTTTTCCTCAGGCTTAGGGAGAATGCTTCCACTGTGAAGCTGCTGATATATCTGAAGCGCAGTTCTGTCTGGACCAACAAAAACTGAACAAGTCTCTCGCTTAGCCAATGCACCTGCCCTCATATTACCAAAAATACCCGCATGCGAGGAGCAAAAATACCTTTGAGGACCTAATTGGGGTCCATTTGGTGTGGGAGTGTCAAAGAAACTCAACAAAACAAGAGTAACAGGATTTGTTTAGCCTGGGTTCCCGGTCACTTGGAGACCAAAGGAAATGAAGAGTCTGATACAATTGCCAGGAAAGGAGCACAACATCATTTCATTGGCCCAAAACCTTTCTGCTCTATGGATGAATATTGCTACAGAAGAGAGCTTCTGGAGTAAAAAAAAACCGAAAGACAAACACTAAAAAATCTTCTTGGGTTTGATCATTCCGAAAACTTTCTTCGTAACTTCAACAATATTGAGAGATCTAAGAAGTATCTGGATCTTAGCAAGAACATGCTTCACCTCCCCAATGAAACAACTAGTGACGGAATACCTCGCCATTGCTAGGTAACGCAGAAATTGATCTGGACAAGAAACTTGTAGAAGTGAGGAAGTATCCCCTTTGAAGCCATCCCAGATACTGCACTTCATCAAAACTCTAAACAGACCAAATAAGGTGGAGAACAGCTGTGATAGAGGACGCAGTAAATCCTAGTGTAATAAGCCCCCATTTCTAGCATTCTTCTACCAGGTAGGTGTTGAACTTGGAATCAAAGTGATTTCAGTGTTCACGACACAGCATGTTTATGTGGGTTTGTCAAAGAAGCCTCCAAGAATATTCTCTAGGCCGATCACGAATATTCGGCAAGAATATTCGTGCTAGCCAGTCTTGGGCCACATCAGCCTTGATGTGGCTCATCTGACTTGCAGCCGTGTTCGTTCTAACATTGTCGACATTATCTCAGTGGCTTGTCAAGCTTTGACTCGCGAGGATATGCCTAATTTGCAGTCTTGTCGTCGTCCACATGACTCGACGAACATAGCTCCTTTGATGTACCGACAACAGGAGGAGCCACTGAAGTTATAGGCTCGTAAGGTACGTGTGCTCGTCTCTGGGCTCGAGCTATTGTTCACATGACTCGCAAGCTGCACGAGTTGTGTGGACCGGGCTTCACATGCAGACAAGCATACATGGAAATGATAATAAATTATTTTTCAACTGACTGGTTGAATGGAGCCTTTCCGTTCAGACATATCACATACGATCGCCAACGAGGCAGTTCAAATAACTTGAAAGGTTTAGCGAGGATAATTTTCTGTAGAGAGTTGACAATGTTCTTTCTTTACAGCTCTTATTGATATAGCTCTTCCCCACTTTCCAACCTGTGACCCTCATGAATTTACTATATCTCCGATGGAAGTCCTCCCAACCCAAATACCATCATTATATTCAAATGAGGACGTTTCTATAATTCATCGTAACATCGATATCAATAAAATATTCGGCCATTCAAGGTAACACAGCAAAGCCCCGTCCAACCTGCGTGAGAGAGCGAATGAAAATCTCATTCAGCTTCCATTAGTCCTCTAATAAATTCCGTAAAGGTAAAAATAAGCAATTCAGGCAATTCACCTAATTGCATTATTTATTAGGTTGTTGGGAAGATTAGACATGGCACGAAACTGGCAACAAACTTGGGCATCGCGTGTCAACGGGGCTTTTCCCTTGGTTGGTTGCGCATTAGAAGATATTGTACCCCTGGGCTCTTGGGTGGAAGGAGCTGCTTCGAAATGAATTGAAAATATGATATCTGTCCGCTTGAGACAGAAAAGTAGTGCTTGAAATATTTTTTTTGGGAAACGGTTGAAGTGGTTATTTCAAAATGTGACTTTTCAAAGATATTTCATAAAAAATACATTATTTTCATCAGAAGGAGTATTCCCTATTCAGATAACAAATGATCTAGGGTTGTATTAGGACTTATTTCAGTAATCATTTTCAATTTTTTTTCGACCCTGTCATTTTGAGAGTTTTGTTGGAGGTAAAGCGCTTTATTTTGACCAGTTCTACCTTCAACTACACCCTGTATTTATCCATATACCGTAAGGTGAAGGAAGCAAGGAGTAAATATGGAACTAATCCACTTAGACCGATTTAATTATGGATATATGGTATCGAAATCCACAGATAAATATCTGCAATTCATCAACTGAACATTCCCGATAACCGAGTTCACTAAACTTCGACAAGAGATTGGCTATTTTCATCTGAGAGGGTCCACATCCGCTCAATTGAAGTAATTGGCGCATCAGGCATCTTCCTGACGCCGATAGATCTCCCATATCTCCAAAATAAAATTGCGGTTAAATGCATCGATGGATTCTGGAATAGAATTGTGGTATAGTCGGATACGTACACGCTATTTTAGAGATATCCCGTTACTGAAACTCATGTTTAATGACGTTTCCAACAGTTGGACATGTTGTTTTCGGAGGTGTTTTACGTTAATGCGTTGGATATTGGAATGCTGAACATTATTTCGACGTGTTTTGGAGAATTAACATCGACTGGACGTGTACGTTGGAGGGAACTATTTCCGCCAAAGATTTCATTCAACAACACTTCATAAATTCATCAGCATAATCATCACACTAATGGGTGGTCAATTCTCATTTTTTTTTGAGGTGAAGAGAATGTTTGTGGAAGGCATTCGATAATGAGGTTCAAAAACTTGAATATTATCTTAAAATTTCAAAGGAAACCTCCAGTTTTGGCAGTTTTATATCCATGTTTTTCATTCGGAACTGTTGGATACGAATGGAATTTTTTTAAACGATTGAAAATGATTCAAATCTGATGAAAGCTTACGTGTGCCCTATTCCATGTCCATTGAGTAGATGATCGCATTACTCACCTGAAAAAAAAACAATTTTAAATTACGAGTCCATTATTGTGTCGAAATTTTCAGAATCAACAAAATAGGTTTTGTATATTCAAGGGCATATTTCATCAACTGAAAGCAGAATCAATCAATCATTTGTGTAGAATGTACAACCCAGCACTGTTTCCTAATTTCCGGACAAATAGCATTACCGAAATGGAAACAATCAATCAAATTGAAGTCAAATGGATGTTGAAACGGTTGGCGTTTGTGATACTTTTCATCGAATATTCTACTGTTTCATGAAAATATTTTTAGTTAATTGGAACAATGTGATGTTGGGAAACAAAATTATACTCGTACAGTAGCTGATTCATTATTCTTGATGAAAAATCTGATCTTGCTCATACTGAATCCTCGTTATAGTGAATTGTTGAAAGAGATAATCATAAATATATCTGCAATGAGAAAGAGAATTATACCTAATAATGAGTAGTTTTCAGTGTTATGAGAATCAATTTTCAGGAAGTTTTCTCAAATAACCAATATTTCGTCGAATTTATTGACATCATCTGTTGGAATTGAAGATGCCATAAGTTGGTATAAAATATGAAAATAACCACAAAAATTTGTATAACAACAAACTAATAGTTGGAAGTATAAGCTAAGCTCTATTGAATCAAAATTTTTGTATACTAGACATGTATCGGAAAAATTATTCCAATGTTTTCTTTCGTCTATAAAAGAATATATTGAAGTTATTATATGTTTCCAATAATACTAGGGAGAAATAAAGTTAAACGACGCTCAATAAAAAAATATCACAGATTCACGATTCACATCGTGAATCTATTCTTCAGATATTTTTCCAAATGAAAGAAAAAACAGAGAATAATATCTTAAATTCATTAGTGAAAAAATCACTTGCCTATCAGTAAGATTTGGACAGTATTTGACAATCAGGAACAAAATAAAAAGAGTGAATGAATAAACAAATGAAAACCGAAGAAATGAATCAAAAAATAAACAAATAAATCAATTCCCTGAAATAAATGACTGTTAAATCCGTTCACCCTGTATATTTTGTATATTTTCCGATACAGGTAAGTCTTACCATCAGAAATTCTGATGAACCAGACGCCTCCCTTGAGGCTTAAATTCGTGCCAACATTCTCCTGTTCATCCTTCATTGCTATTCATAACCTGGTGATATATAAGAGGACGCGAAACCCTGCCTCAAATTATTAATCTTATCACCGGAATGAATTTCACTATCCATAAATAATATCCGAATTAACAACGCTCCAGTGGTCGGATAGGTCCCGATGGAGAAATGGATATATCATCTGGAAAATATGTCACCAACAGGTCGAGAATGAGAGAACAGGAAAATAGATGAATTGAACGAATTTATTGGTTGTTCCACATAGGGTTTGGCTAAAAGACCATTCTGGGTCGAATTGAACAATACGGGCTGAGGTGGATCAATATTTCATTTCAATTATTAGTGTACCTTAGACTTGGGTGAAGATTTTGGAATCCAACTTGTCATATTTCAAAAACGGTGACCTATTTTCATGTGAGAAAGAGGTTTAAATATGCTTAATGTCTCAGACTATTGATTAGGATATATACCATGCTACAGAAATCGGATATAAATTAAAAAAAAATAGAATATACTTGTCCCAAGTCACCCACCGATTTGGGAGGCTTGGGACACAAGTTAAAATCCATTGATTCCTCAACTCTCAAATGAAATAGGTGACTTGGGACGGTGTATAGTTTTGAAAAATTAGAATTTGTGATTATATAGTTGAAATTTGGTATGGAAATTAAATGATAAACCCCTGCTACAGCGAAAGTAAATATATTGCAACTCAAATGTAAAAAAGCTTAAACAAAACAAAAGAACTATGATTTATTTCGTTCTTTCGGCATATTTCCTGCTGCCAATGCGCCGCTTGTACCTACCCCTTTGATACAAAAAAATAAATAAAAGAGATCCGTGTTGCCGTTTGATTTGTAAACAACCTTGTTTCATGACATATCTAATATCCCAATATCTCACGTATCCAGAAAAAAATACACATGTAAAGGACACTAAAAAGTATAAGGGCCATAAAAACTTTTACTCTCCTGGATTCGTTAATTTTTCCTGTCAATTCAAATGCTCTGGTCACGGCAAACTCAACAGGAATTAATCGTCAAACTAACCAAAAAGACGCTACACAATCTTATAAGTTTGTCCCTTCACTCATAAATGGTAAGAAACAAAGAAATATGCAACAGGACTGTCCCAAGTCATCCGAATCTACCGATATTTACATTGTTCTCCTTTTGTATACATAAACAAGAATACATTTCTTGAATATAGGCGAATAGAAAAGTCTATAATGAAACAACAAATGTGTTGTCACAGTCTTGATGTCATTCCAAAGACATTATCAAACCGCCTGTGTGGGAAAATAGCTTTCCCGTTTTGAGAAATGTTATGGTTTTTTTATATCTTTTCGATATCTTATATCTGATATTTCATGACTTCTAGTTACAAAAACTTAATAAAATTATTTCATGGCCAACCGAGCGCTTTAATAAAACTGAATGGAGTACCTATACCAAGAATTTTATGAAAAAACAAGAGATAAAATCTCAGAAAAGGTCAAATCTAGTCGGAAGTGTATGTCAAAATAGTCGTTTATCAACGAAACAGTGACAAACAATATCAAATTGTATAGATTTTTCAACACATTCTTCCTAGGGAGATAAAATTCTGAGAGGGACGAAAACACGATAGAATTTCGCAATTGTTTTCTCATTGAATGCCAACCCGATTCCCTTGAAACACATAGGCAGTAAACAAATAACTATTTTCGCATTGTTATTGTTTGGAAAAATATAACGTGATAATTCTTAATTCGTACGGATAAGGGTTTGACGTAGATCAGCGATCGGTGAATTGAATGTTATTCCAATAATCAATAATATTTGTGACATTAATCGGAACTAGAGTGATTAAAAATAGATTTTTCATGATAAATTGGGAATGCATCTTTGGGAGCGCATTATTTATTGAATAATAACAGCTGAATTTTGACCTACCGATGCAGTTTAGCATCGAAAATGAGAGTTTATAACCCATACCGAATGGAGCTATTTTGTTGGGAGGTCTTGCATTGTACTTGATCATTTTCCTCTATCTCTTATAGTTCACCCAGCTTCGGCTATAAAAGCCTTAAATCACAACTTCTTGTAAGACTTATTTTTTATCTATATTTTTCGTCCACTCTTCATTATATAAGAATGACTGTTACAAGAAATCATAATCTGATAAATTCACTTTACTATAGTGAAATTCACATTAAAATCAGACATCTGGTTCTAGAGTTATCAAAAGGCAAACATGGAAACAAACACACGGATTTTCACATTCATAATATCAGTAAGGTGTAAGAATATGGATTACTTGTCCCATTAGTTAAAAGAAGACACCAAAACAACTGACGATGACCAATAGTAATCTTCGGAGTCAAGGACCTCCTAAGAATGCCGGGATATCTCATTCAAATACTAGACCGTTACCGCTTTTGACTGAAAAAAAAAATAACAAACAAAAATAAAAACACCGTCATCGTTGTGAGGCATCAGAAAAGGATTAAGGACCCTCTGGAAGCGGTCGAGTCAAGATCCCATTGTTTATCGCAGCCACCTGAGTCCTTGAACGCAAAGGAGACGACAGCCCTTCGTCTTATTTTTCTGATTTATATTGTCGAGGAATTATAAGAAGACGTAATCTCCGACCGGTAATAATATGCTAGGAGTTTTGTTGGGGATTATATATCCACCGATTATAGTGTTTCGTAACCGAGGTATTGGTTGGTTGAATCGAATAGGAATAAATCTTCGCCTATTCACAAATCTTAGATGAAAGACTTCGCCCTCTAAGATTCATTCGAAGCTTTCCAAAATTCTTACGACGATTAGCAACGACGTCCAAACGAATTCATCGGTCTCCCATCAGACTGAGGTAGCATTCGCTTACATCGCCGAAAATTCAATTTCCTTAAAGACGGGTTCATTTCGGATCCAATCACGTGCCGATGCGGCTCAATCGTTTCCTATCTAAATTGAGAAATTCCGAGTCATCTCTTTCGAGATCGGTCTAGCCGATGTCGATCAGTCTCTTGGCCGTTTGGGTAGTCAACCCACCCACAGTCAGGGATTCTTGTCAGGACTCTTTTAGGGAAATGGATTAGGTAATCCGCAAAAATAAAAAATCTGTTGAGCTGATATTATGAGTACAAATTAGTACGGTCCTTTTCGAAAAAGGTTTGAACTTTAGTTAATATCTCGTAGGGGCAGGTAATTTGAATTATGAATTAATAATAATAATGATAAATCTATTCGCACAAATATTCCAAACAGCAGCATCATAACCAAGGAATAAACAATTTGACTCGATAAGTGTAAAAACACTTGTTTCGAGATATCAACAAGAAGAAGAGAAAAAAATACTATATGAATACATCAAATAAACAGGGCAAGCAAACAGTTTAAAATCGCGATGACAACCGAGAGCAAAATATGACTCACCCCATCAAGGATGCCAAAATGTATTGTATTTCGTAAACAATTTTCTATTGATTTCTTCCTAACAACTCCCATTTGATTGTTTTAAGTGAAAAATCCTTTTTTATTTCAAGAATTATGTATATATTACTATTACATAGGGTTGGGGGGCAAACGATTTTCAAAAAGTGTCAAGTGAAAGCTGTGTTTGATTATGTGTTAACTATACAACATTACAACATTTTTAGTGAGTTTTAGTTTTTACTTTAATTAGAGGAAAAGAGCACCTGAAATGCATCAAACACTCATGGAATGTTATGGTGAAATTGGTTTTGTTGATTAATCGTATCGGAAATGTTTTTGACTCTTCAAGAATGGTGATTTCAAGCCTTTGCACAGCCCAAAAAGACAAAGAATTGGAGGCATTACACGGTTAAGATCCAGGTCAAACGCAAAAGGACCTGACCCAACAAGCAGCTGCCTTAGGATTGAAATAAATGTGGATCATTCAAAATCAGGAGAAGTGAGTGCTTCATTAAAAGAGGAGTAAGACATTGCCGCTTCTGATTACTGGTTTTTTCGACAGATGCAGCACGATTTGGTAGGTCACTGGCCCACTTCTTCCGAATATATATTGTAGATTTTAAAAGAACTTCAGTTGGACTGAGACCTTAAGAACTATTGTGCCCAATCATTTGAGCTGCTATTGCTGCTATGTCGTATACAGCTCGTCATCCAGCTCAAGAGTTGAGCACCAGCATCTGGAATGTCAAGGAGGTTTTGCTTCCTCGCTCTCACAAGTTTCTTGAACGAAGCATTCTTGCGTTTGCTTCCAGTGGACAGGCATTCCGTCACCAGGTAATCTGGAGTTTCTTCTTCCTTCCCACAGAAAACCCACAGTATCTGCACGAGTCAGTTACAACCAAGTACTGTCTGAGGCTTCAATGCCCTGTAAGGAATTTAGTAAGGAAGTGTAGTATATTTTTCTTAGATCTCGCAGTCTTAGAGTTTCCTAGGAACTTTTTGGAATGACCCATTCTAGGTAGATTCTGCCAGACTGTTTCTCTTGCAGTTTTTTCTTCTCCTGTGGGAACATTTTCATTCACCACACAAGGATTCCAGGAAGAAGAACGGAGTCTGTGCTCCTTTTCTAGTAAGTGTGTTGGTCTTTCTTTATCTTTGATTTTTGAATGACCAGGAACTCATACTAAAAAAACCTTATTGCCTGTTTTGCTGAGTTTTCTCTTCTCCGGCACTCCCATACTATCTTAGAATCGATGACATTGGAGACCTGTGCTTTTGATCACAGCCTAACTGTTGGAATGTATCGCTATATCACATTATTGATAGTTCCTTTCTAGGTTGATTTCATTACATCTATCGATTGTTAATATTTCTGTCTGAAAGAAGCTTGGACAGTCAGCAAGCAATAGTTATCATCTGGTGCCAGCATTGACTACTTCTGCGCTAGTCCCTGTCTTCGTTCTTGGACCATCTGTATTACATTCAATCGTGTTTCTTTTGAGGTTTGGAGTGGATTCCCTTTCCCAATCTACTTCTCTGCTAGTTTTTTTATCATCTCGCCAGTGGAAAGATTGGCTAATGGAATGAATTTGATCAGAAAGACCAAACCTCTCTGATTCTTAATTTCCTATATCCTGGATATTATCAGCATGACCTCATGGTGTCTATCTCCTCAAAATACGAGACATATATAGTCCATTCAAGAATGATTGACATCGATTTGCGTGTAGACTCTCAGGCCTACTGGCATGTCAATCATTCTTGAATGGACTGAAGGTTGATGTTTGAAGTGTAAACTTCAATCACGTGAGGCGATATACTCTATTCCAGTAACTACTCAGAGCTTGAAAGCCCAAAAAGGAAATCAGAAGAAGAATGGCAGTTATGGTAATCGCCAAAAATTGCCTAACGCGATAGGCGAACTCTTCTATTCAACAATTATTACTAAAAACGGTAGGTAGATACAAAAACGGCATTAAAATTGAATTGGATAAGAATCTCCTCATCATCCCGCAGCCATACCCATCTGGGTATTTTCGAAGAAAACAGTGTATATTCTTAGATATGAATCGTATAGAGAACTGAAAGACACCCGAGACAGTTTTATGACATTCACAAGCTCCTTTTGACGATTTTATCTGATGATAAACGTCGTACATTACACGCGACAACCAAGGCATCACCCAAGTCGAGCTTCATGTCTTACACATGTTTAGCGTGTTAATCACAGTCGAGAATCTGCCTGCCCCCGCCATTTTTCACGTCCAATTATCGGCCAGATAGCATCAATTTTGTACGTTTAAAATACCATCAACTCGGGTGGGTATATCAGAAATAAAATTATCCGGATAGCTTGAAATCTCGCAATCGTAAAGTGCAGATGCGGCAGCAATTTCAGGGGCTGCCAGAAGTTCAACGTTTTTATATCGGAAATATGGTCTTAATTGGACCTCCGGAACTCCCATGGAGTCGGAGTTTATCGCCAGATAGTATTGCCTCGATTTTCCGATCCTAATTACATGGATGCTGGGATTTTTTACAACTGCTTGGAGCCTTATGGCGTTATATTCGATTTTGGCTCTGTGTAAGTACGAAAGCACTAACATTTCTCGCCCCTGCTCAAATTCGTTACAAAAGAGGTCACCCATCCAGGTACTGAACTCACTCGAAGCTGCTTTGTCTGAGAAAACTAGATGTATCATGAAATCCCAGCAAGTGTTCTATTAATATCTGCACATTTATGTTCAACAACAACATGCCCTTCACGAGGGACATATTTCGCCTCCCATAGAGATGACAAATAAAGGATCGTTGCAATTTGTATGCTCCTGTTGGTAAATGAGGCACGATCCACCAATTTAGATATATGCGGACGATAAGGGTTACATGTTCCGCTGGTCCAGTTCGCCAATCTGATGTGAGTCTGAAGACCACACTTACGTTCTGCAAATATCAAACGATCTGACGAGAGAAAACTGTTCGGAATTTAATGTGAGGATGAAATGTTTATGGTCGAAGTCACCTTTCGAGTTTTGTCTCGTTCATCTTGCTCTCCAGCTGCATTCGAAATGTGTTACATTTCATTATTATGTAGTGGATGGAGCTATAAAATCTCATAATGAATTCAGAAGAAAAAAGGGGTAAAAAAATAGATTATTTTTATTTCAACTGAGCATTTAAAAGTTCCCTAGAAGGGCCATACAAAGTTTTTCTATTTGTTCTCAGTTTATTATACAGGGTGAGTCTTTAACTCGAACAAATATTTTAACAGAGGCCAAAAAAACACTTTTTTGCAATATCATTTTTTTCTGATTCAGCCCTGATAAAAAAATAGCTATTTTATGTTTTCATAAAGAGCGATGCCACCCCTGGAGAAACAAAATTCTTTTCAGAATAACAAGCTAAATCTATGACACGACACATCTGTGGATCTTTTAAACAGAATTGCATTCAGCCAAAGTACTCAGTTTTTCGAATATCACAGATTTTTTGGTATTTTTGAATATCAAATTACTCGAAAACGGCACAATATACAAAAAAATAAAAAGAATACTTTTATTTTACGAGACGTTCAAATATTCATTAAATAGCGTTCCCGTTCAACTTAGTTACAAGAGTTAGGTTTTTTGAATTTTGGGTATTTGTATGGTATGTGTCTAATGGTCATAATGAGAAAACTGGAAGACTTGAGTGATATCTTGTGATCGAAAAAGGTTCATCGAATAAATGAAAAACTATATTCCGAAATTCCTTTCATTCGATAAAACCTTTTGAAAGACATTTTTTATGGTTGGTCAATAGCCTGTATGTTTTGAACCGGGACAATTCGGAGAAAATTGTATAGAATAAAATTTTTTTTGACCTCAAGAATCTGATGTTGTACGAGTCAAAGACTCACAATGTATAGCTGATACTAATGCTGACCAGAATGTGAGGAAAATGTTGAAACGAATAATTGAAAAACTGTTTACTATATTCTTAAGCATCTCAATTCATTTTCATAAAAAAATTATATCAACAAACAAGCAAAGAAATTATCAAGGCGAATTTCGAAAAATATCAATCAACCTTTCCAAGTGATTGGTCTTATAAGAGCATATTTATAATTATACAGCCATTTCGAAATGATTTGCAGGATATTAAAGTCTTAGTGAAATATGTACCTGAATGTTTAATTTGAACGATATAGCTATCTTATCTTCAGCATTTGATTTATTTACTACCCTTCTTGATATTTAACTAGTTGAGATGGGGATTCAATAAATAAATCAGTTTAATTTATAACATGGAACGTTCTCCGTTACTGCTTAAGATAGTCATTACTGAAAGCATGATGAAGTTATTCAAACTACTTTTATTATTGCACTCGTAACACATTCACAATATTTTACTTTCAACGAAAACAGGTATATGACTGAAACAAAGTCCTTTTTTCTATATGTTGAGTAAATATGCCCATTTCAATAGGCTGAATGACCACAAATGCCAAAAAACTCCTATTACTTCTTGATGATGTATGGATGCCTCTTAAAACTTTTCATTTCAGATGCCAAGTGTATAATGCAGTTTCCAACTCGATACGAATCCTCATCTTATTTCGTATCGACAGAAACCAGCTCCGACCTCTTTAATATCTCGATTTTTTAACGATGAGTAGTGGAGATTGAAGCCAGCATATCCTGCAGGATAAGTTTTCCAACTACTCGAAGAAGTCCACTAAAAACTTTTCATATCTGTATAAGTTTCGATGGCGCTCGTAAAAATCCCTTACGTCTGCAATATCTGCATCCCCAGAATCATCGTAATTGTTGTTTATTACGACAGTATCTGGACCAGCTCGAAAAGAATGGGTTCGGAAAAACCACCCTGCCCACCACCCCCTGTTGAGTTTGTTGGTAAGAAAATAGGGGAAGGTGA
Source organism: Coccinella septempunctata (assembly GCF_907165205.1). Lineage (NCBI taxonomy): Eukaryota > Metazoa > Arthropoda > Insecta > Coleoptera > Coccinellidae > Coccinella > Coccinella septempunctata. The sequence goes on from NC_058196.1 coordinate 25,781,905, forward strand.
ACATCCGTTTGTCTTCGAAGCCGTATAGCAGAAATTCCTAGCACTTGCAAAATATCCTCATGTTTTTTTTTTTAATCAACTCTTCCTTCTTCCGAGCTTACAACTCCATCGCGATAATCTTATCTGACTCTCTGCGATATTTCAACGGCTACATTCGACGTAAATTCCAAGGGAATGTCTTGACTCTTGGACAGGATGTGTTGCATTGATTTTATGGTCCAAGAAGTCCATTATCATAAGCCACGGAGAGATAAGGCCTTACGTATACCCCCAGAGATCTTTGCACGATTCGGAAAGTCAAGCGTGACTCTGCCGGTCAGGATTTGGTATTTATTTCTGCGTGGTCAACACGGACAGGATAACATATTTTTACGAATCTCGATAAGAAGGTTCCGATATTCGGAATGAAATATTCGGCATCCAGCCCGAAGGACCAAATTATGTTGTCACGACGCTGGGAATTGATTGGGACATCGCCTTCACACCGTTTGTTTTTAAAGATGGATATACGTTGAGTAAAAGCGACGAAGAATCGAAGAAACGTTTCTTATTGTTGGTTATAGTAACTGGTTGTTGAATGATTACTTATACGACGTTGATGTTAGTTTCTCACCTCTTTTTGAATATTATTGGTTAAATTTAGGTTTCCAAATACACGTTACAAAATGCAACGAGTAACCTCTAATCAACGTCGCCTACCACATCAATAAACGTTTAATACACGTGTTTTTTAGGCTGAGACCTTTGGTTTGTCTTCCTCAATTTCTGGCATTCCATTCGCTGCAGGCGTTCCAAAGTGTCCCCTAGATTTTTTCAAGTAACCAGATTCGCTGTTACTTTGAACCGAATTTATAATACGCGGTTAAACTGTTTTGTGCAAAACTCTTCAATTGACCTCTTGGGAGCTCAACTTCAAAGGATGGTAATTGCGTCAGTTTTAACGTTTTATATACAGGGTGTTTTCAAAGATGCGGCTTTTTTGACAGAATGTAGAATTCTTCAAAATAGGTCGTTGAACTAGAAATTGTCTATATAAACTATCCAAGATGGCTGAGATGCAACCCCTAGAAGTTCGACAAAATTTCATTGAATTTCAAGTACGGGACTGTGGAAGTTGACTCCGGATCGCGAAAACGACACAAAACATAAACATAAGGCTGGACAATGAATGGTTTAGTACCAAGTTAATCGGATTAGATGCATCAGGTCACTTTTGAGAGAATCATAATTGTTGTATCGTGCAATTTAGGTTGAAAAAAAAAATGTAGAAAATCGAGACAGTTTCTTGAAAGTGCCTATGTTAGTTATGTTGAAAAAGTGCTATGATGTTTCGGCATTTCATCCCATTTTTCGCTGGAATATTCGAACAAGAAGATTGTGTTGCCAATTGTGAAAAAATTCGTGAATAATTTAGACGAATTTTATTGGTGAGATTTCAAAGTATTATTCTATTTTTTACACTTGTGTCCCAAGTCTCTTCTGTCAATTGGTATCGAAATGAGCCATTTCTTAACATCGTATAAGTTACTAAAAAATAATGAGAACAATTCGGCAATCCTAAGTTTCCATTTTCATTACCACGTAAATATCGAACGAGCGAATATCCTAAACGAAACCACATGGTCGAATCAGGAGAAATTTTTTTTCCCACTGCTCTGCGATAATTTAGCTAACAAACGGTCTAGAGTCGTATTAGGATCTATTTCAGTAATAATTTTCAATTTTATTTTCAACTTTGTCATTTTGAAAGTTTTGTATAGGTGACTTTTTGTGAAACGCCTCATTTTGACCAGTTCTACCTTCTGTTGAAAATAAAGCCTCACCTTTAAATACACCCTGCATACAGGGTGAGTCTTTGTCTTGTATATATACAGTCGACTCTCGATAATTTGAATCTCAAGGGACCAACGAAAAAATTCAAATTATCGAGAGTTCAAAACACTAAGAGTTTGAATAAAGGAGAGGGAGTTAGAAGGAAATTCAAATGAACAAGAGTACGATGTGTTTTTTCTTTATAGTTACATCCCTTCTTATTCTTTCTTCCACTCATTTTTCTTCGGAAAAGTCGAAAAACCGGTTTTAATTCCAGACAATTCTAATGAAGAATGCGCAAACTCAATTCGGACAGCTTTGTGCAAGTTCAAATGAATCATAGAAGTTAGGGAGTGTTTGGGAGTCCTGACTTTGAATTGAAGAGTGTTGACAAGCAAAATACCACTGCTCACAACTTCAAATTACCGAGGGGACCGAAACACCTTGATTTTTTTCATTTTATCGAGTGTTATTCAAGGGACCTGGAAATAATTTATCGAGAGTCGACATATTTCAACAGAAGATTCCTGAGGTTAAGCAAAATACTATAATTCGGCACGATTGACAACTAAAGAATTTTCAGGGTTGAGAATATCGGAAAGAGGACGAGTTCAGACACTCCCACAGTTCTTACGAGATGAGACTCACATTCGGGTTCTTCAGGGATGCAAATTCATGGCCATTGTCAGTGGCCGCGCAGCCAAACGACATTAATCCAATTCCGAGACAAATATGCATCGGTAGCAGCTCGTTACCGATACGAATCGTGATGTTGGCCGTCCTGCAATTCAGAAAACGTCGATCTGTGTGGTCCCCGGTATCTCTATCGGTCCGAGTGAAAACGGTCGGGAGAGAAAAAAAAATCGACGAGAGCTTCGCCGAAAAACCTGTTGCAGTCGCAGGTCGACGTCTCCGCCTCATTCTACTCGCTGAAAAATCGTCGGCATCGTCATGAATATTCAGAGGGATTTGTAGGGTTTTAATTCAGATTATGCATCAATTAAACGGTAGGCGCAGGCCGACTGAATGGTCCGCGATTGCTCAAGGCGATCGGACGGGTTATATCGGAACGTGGTATATTCAGGACTTCGCCTGAGGATCACGATACCAATATGAGAAATAGGGGTTTGTGTATACCGTGAGTTGTTACGAGATAAAAAACACTGGTACAGTTTGATATTTTGCAAATCCTGCGATGGTTTTTTGCTTAACTTTTTTGATGAAAATGGTTGCCTATGTTGGAAGAATCCTAAAACACATGCAATTTCCACATAATGCTAAAACAAATAATGTATTGGGGCGTTCTTAAAGCCATTTACGAGGATATAAAAATTCTTAGCCTACTATAGAACCGAACAAAATTTCAATGTCAAAATATTTTATTACTCAACATCTTCCCCCCTCAATTGGATAATTTTATTACAGCGAACCTGCAACGTCTCTAGACCTTTCAAAAAAAAATGTTTCTTCACATTCTGCAAACCAGACCTCCAGGGCTTTTATTACCTCCTCGTTGGAAGAAAATTTACGACCTTTTAAACTTTTTTTCAGTTTAGGAAAGAGATGATAGTCGGATGGAGCCAAATCTGCTGAATATGGGAGGTGTTCTAGTAATTCAAACCCTAAATCACGAATTTTTTGCATGTCAACATGAGATTTGTGTGCAGGGGCGTTGTCCTGCTGAAACAAAACACCTTTGGATAGCTTTACGCGTCTTTTCCCTTTAATTTTCACCCTTATAGTGGTCAGTAATGTCGAATAGTAATAACCGGTTATTGCTCTACCCTTATCCAGAAAATCAATCATGATTACTCCATGAGAATCCCAAAAAACTGAAGCAAGAACTTCCAGCAGATATTTAGACAGGAAACTTCTTAGGTCTTGGAGACCAGAGTGTCGCCATCCCATCGATTGTTTCTTTGTTTCTGGATCGTAGAAATGTATCAATTCAACAATTCAGTTGAAGAAGTCTACATCGTTTTCAAATCGAGCACAGATCGAATGCGATGCTTCTACCCTTTCACGCTTTTGGTCAACATTCAAACATAGGGGAATTCATTTTGTAGCAATTTTTCTCACGTCCACATTGACTTGAACTAAATGATGAACGCGTTCGTATGAAATATTCAGTGCTTCAGATATCCGTTTTAGCTCAATTCGACGGTTTGATAAAATCATGTCATGATGAGTGTCATGAACTGCATCGATATTTTCGGCGACTGTCACAGAAACTGACCTTTCCGATCGGTCATCATCTTCAATGGAAAATTTACCTCTTTTGAAGCTTGCAGTCCAAGTTTTGCCGGTCGCATACGAAGAACATTGATCACCAAGAGTATTAAGCATATCTTCGTAAATCTGCTTACCTCTTAACCCTTTTGAATACAGGTACTTGATGATGGCTCGATACTCCAATTTTTCGATTTTCACAATTTCGGTGGACATCTTCTTTCTTTTAATTCATTGCGCATTTCTGATTTACTTTTTTTACCTCAAACTTCACACTGACACTTCTAATGAGTAATTGTTCGTTGCTAGGGTAACGCAGTATTTTCTTTATGCATGGAACTGGTCTAGGCTAACTAGATACCAACATTTCCTTCTTCATTGCATGAACGGTTTGATCTTATTAATTTCAGTATTATCTACGAATTGGTGAATAATGTCATACACAATGCTCGAAATAGTGAACAAGATACTATTTAACTATTTAAATCCATATTCTGTACTGCTATTTTTTCTTTTCAAAAAGATATTTTGAATTGAATCTGGGTTTCATTTTTCTTGTTCGATTAATTTTTTTATCTTTTATCATATCGTGCAGGATATGAATTCGATCAATTTGTTCGTAAGAGATCAGAGTGATCACAAGGTAAGAAATAGCTATTGAATTTTAGATTTTAGCGATTCAAAATTTGATCCAACTAGTCTTGTAATTTCTGGAAAAGCTTTTTATTGCTGAAAAATAATGACGTTTTTTTCCAGTGTCAATGCATAAGTTATTGCCACTAGTATCCTCAGTGATGCTCAAAATCAGTTGGAAAAGCTATCATTGAATCACACCCGTCTGATCCCACCAAACACAGAGCATCGGATCCAAGGATTCTTTGCTTCACCACTTATATTGAAGATTCACTGAGCTATCCCACGATTTTCTGCACTTTGGATCGCTGTAATGGATCCACTTTTCGTCGTCAGTGAGAAATCTGTGCAAAAATTTTCTGTTAAATCAGTCGTTCACACATGAAATAATACTTTTCCACACCCTTCGATTTCAATGCATTGGATCCTGATTTCCCCGTTTTTGTGAAACAAAAATTCTATAATAATCTTGAAGTGTTCGATAAAAATTTTTTCTTTGATAAAATACTACAGCCAAATAGCTACCAACTTTGTTAGATTTCCGACCTCGATTTAAAGAATTGACTATCAAAACGCCTGAACCAATAACCTTCAAATTATTTAGGCACAGGAAGAATCGTCTGGCGATCAAAGATCATTGATGATGTAACGATGATAAGTTCTAGAATTTTCTCATCGAAATTTTTGCGGGACTCTTCTATACCTACTCTCCTATTGACTAAAGCTATTCTATTCCAAGCGTATCACATGCAACAACAAACGTGAGCGATAGGAATTGTTTTTTATTTATACTTTTGCGATAATGAACAATTTCTGCTATTGATACCAGAGGTTAACGTTGATTCGAATGAAAGAATTCCTGGAAATTTTCACATATTCCCAAATGGCTAACATGAACATGCAATACTCATTGATTCCTCGAAATTATATGAAGAGCCTAAGATTTCTCATTTACTTCACTAAATATTTGTTTGAGATGGATAACAACTATACAGGGTGATATTTATTTTATCCAAAAGAGGTTGATGAAGTAAAAAATGGTTCGAATTGGAGTGAATTTTGGTTGAGTATTATACTACATCTGAGATATTCGATATAAAGCCAATTGTTCATGACCTTCCAATCAGCTCAATGAGAAAACTCATCTCTTATCTGCATAAGCGATTTTTTCAACTAAGTTCAGAGAAATCGAAGCATTCGAAAGTCAGCTTCTAAAGAATAAATTTGTTGCTATTTCCTGGGAAAAACACGAAAATAACGCAACCTTCTTCTTGATAGCAGATTCGATTAAAATATGAATTAGTATTTTTGTGAATTCAAGATCGAATAGAATGATAAATTTTCTGTTCGTCATTCATACCTGGCGCCTATAACCCGTGGAGATTTCCATAAAGATTACCTGCTTATTTGGAACATGAGGATGTCGGATCTTGTTAGAACATTCATAAGTTTCCCAAAAAATATCATCCGGTCCAAGCAACAAGAATTTATGTGTCGAAAGGTTGTTGAACAAATTCCTAAGGGAGTTGAAGACAGGTCCATAGTCCACTGTGAGTTATTGGGGTCTTTTAAGGGCCCCAACCGACTACCCCTCGAACAGCAGGGGTTGATATCATGTTTTTTGAAAGGATACTTTGATAGTTATTTTAGGATTCATCATATATGTGAAAAAGGGATATAATTTATTGCCTACGCGATCTGTTTCTATGGGGATTTGCTTGTTAAAAACGCATAAAACAGTTGCTATCCACCAAAAGTTTTAGTAGTTTCCGAAACAAAAATTGAGAGAGACTTGTTTTACCAGACAAACTCTCCCGCAGCATTATAAGAATCCTTACGCTGTTGATTGAAAGTTTTTTGTTGGCCTGACGTTTAAGTCCACTAGTTAATATTTTCTGAAGTATTAAATAACAATAAGAAGGTTCAATGAACACTTGACTTGACAGTCTAGATTCACGGAATTCTTCTTCCATCACAGCCCGATTCAATCGTTTACCTAGATCTTGGTGGCGCCAATAGAGAAGACAAGATGATCATAAAAGTTTTCTAAAAACTCCATCGACCACATTTCGAAGTTAATGGATTCTAATGCCCCCATCACAAGTGGTTGTTAAGTCCGGTCTCGACGAGTTAACAGATTGAATTTCAAAAAATCCCATCTTTTATTAATCGCCAACGAGAAAAAACTCCCATAGGCCGTCATCGCTCCGGCACTTTTTAAGCCGTCATTAAGCCTCTCTGCAACTGCCTCCCCGCCTCGCCTCGCCTCGCCGATCGCCACGACGATACGCAATCGACACGGAAAGATCGCGGTAGGCCGGCGAGCGAAATGGCAGGTATTTTTAGTCCCCGGCTCTCGGAGATTAACCAGCACGCGACCGATACATATTTTAATCGGCTAAAAACACAGAAAAACAATCCGGTTTTCGTGGAATGGACGTTACGTCCGAATGTTTTAATCTTCCCGATAATTCCTCGTATTTTTCGACGTGCGGCGGGAATTATGACGGCAGATTAGACAAGGCGGTATGGGGGAGAATTTCTGGGGCGAAATATGATGGAAATTTTACGATCCGACCTGGTTTTGGGGAGGTTTTCGTTTAATAAACACGGAGAAGGATGGAGTTGATGTCGCAGTCGACCAGTTGATTCGGTCGAGACAAGCGCACACGCGGTAGATTGGATTTAGAGGAAATATGGGACATTTGGCACATTTTCTTCGTCTGTAGTACTTGATAATACCCAGAAGCTCAAGCTACTACTAGTATTTGACCAAACCATGGTCAGCATCTACTCTTCTTCGATGGAACGTTCTCCCTTTCGTTGTCATGACGATGACAAATCGGATAGTTCGATTCAGATCGTAATACATGTTGATATTTATATCATTCATTCATTCATTGCTGTAACCCGTTACCGGAAATAATCAACAAAAAGACAAACAACAACAACAAAAAAACAAAGATTAAAGGTGCGAACAGACTTGTAATTTCTTAGGGCTAATTGCGAGTGTGTGCCCCCTGTGACTGAAGAGACCCAACCGTGACCTGCAGATTCTTCCACACTTAGGGCATGGATAGTCACCAACCAGGTCTGACCACCGCTGTATCCTCGGCTGTATTCTTCTCGAGTCCCCATTATAACTTTGTACCAAAGACCTCCACTGTGACCTGTCCAACGCTAGTTGTTCCCAGTTATGATTGGCATCAACTGATTTTAGGGATTGATGTAGTATATCCTTGAACCGCTTATACTGGCCTCCTGGTTTCCGAGATCCCTCTGTTAATTCGCCATACAGAGATATTTTGGAGAATTTTGTGTCTTGCATCCTCAAAATGTGGCCGCTCTATCTGAGTCCGGCCCTTGTTACTTGAGCCTCAATTGTAATACAACTCGCGCGCTGCAAGACTTCTGCATTCGAAACTTTGTGGAACCATATGATGTGCATTTTCTGTCTTAGATGACGTTGTTACGTTTGTTCAAGCTGTTTAAAATGTTGGCAGGACGACTGCTTTGTATAAACAGCTGTCTTGGTCTTCAGATTGAGGTCGTGATTTTGAAACACTCTGGCCTTTAGCTTCCAGAATGCCCGTGATGCCGAATTGATACGGTTGTGTATTTCCGTGTCTAGGTTAGCCCTAGTATTTATGAAGCTTCCCAAGAATTTGAACTGCTCGACCTGTTCTAGAGTTTAATCCTCCAGGCTGATATCTGTTTGAAGGTTTTCTGGCGGACTTAGAAGAATTTTGGTTTTGTTGATATGGAGTCTAAGGCCTTAAGCTTTGTATATATGTTTATAGGTGTCCGGCATTATCTGTCGATTCTCTGAGCTGCTAGCTAACTAGCTAGCTATAAGTGCGCTCATACTGAGCTGTGCCAAATATCACCGAAACTTTTCAATTTTTTAACATTAAATTATTCGAAAACGGCGCATTATAAGAGAAAATATGAAAGATATTTTTATTATACAAAAAGTTCAGTAGATAGCGTCAACAATTGGTTTCTTTGAATTTTTGGTATTTTTATGGCACGTAATGGTCATAATGAGAAAACTGGAAGACGTGGGTGATATCTTGTGTTCGAAAAAGATGCATCAAATAAATGAAAAACTATATTCCGAAATTAATTTCCTTCGATGAAACTTTATGTGAGATAAAACTAAAAATAACATTTTTCATGGTTCTTCAACAGCCTGCATCTCTCAAACCGAGCCAATTCGGAAAAACTGGTAAACGAAAAAAGTGTTTCCTTTGACATCAAGGATCTACTGTTAATATTCGTACGAGTCAAAGACTCACCCTGTATAACTGAGAGTTCATGGTTCTTGTTAAGTCAGAAAATAGTTCTGCAATCGTAACGATCACCACATCCAACAATAATTGTGCCTTCAAAAGGATGGACTTCAAGAGCAGAGCGACGGTTTTTAATCATCTAGTCGATTTTGGAAGTTTTCGACTGCTTTTCGATATCTAGCGAGCAGTATAGCTTGGATATCTTCGATCATTCTTTGCTTAAGTGTGGCAGGGCGTGTGAACGATGTTTAAAGACCTAATCTTCAAGGTACCCCCAAAGAAAAATGTCACTGATGCTCAAATCAGGTGAGCGCGCTGGCCACCTCACGTCTCCTCCCACTATCACAAAACAGCTAATAAAATTCGAGCTGTGTGGGCTGTAGCCTCATCCTGCTGGAACCTATCACCTAGATCTTGTTTTTCATCAAGTCGCCTTCCGGTACCAATTATGGTACCGACTAAAAACTAAGAACCCTAAGGAACACAAAGAGCCCTTCCTCACCTACCTTCCCCCACCACAGCCTGAGCAATGATCCTTCAAAACTCGTCATCCGGCTCTGAAGCACCAAATAGCTTTAGGCCCGGTTACTCAGTTGATCCTAGATTAATTTTGAGATTTAAATTCAATTCTGTCAGGTTAATCTAGGGTCAACTTGAATCTCGGCTTAATCCCTCAACTTAGCAACCTGGCCTTAATCGAATGGAACATCGAATGCGTTCCAATAAAACTTCTTGGGATCGATTCTCAACGAACCATTCGGAGAAGGAAGGCCAACCGCTTTATAGAATCATAATGCGACCAATAGCGAACTAATTAGCTACCGGTTCGCGATTAATTGCACGGCCATAAAAAGAAACCCGCAGGCCCCGTAAAGACGACGCATCGCGAACGGTACGCATGCAGCGGATACTATACGCAGTAAATTTCAGCCATCTGGCGCGATTCTACGCGAATGCAAATACGCGCTGCTCGTCGGGACATCCATAAAGTCGGACGCTCGACGCCGTGTAAAGGGTCGGACGGAGATGGGACATTGCTAATTAGGAGCTGAAAATGGGCGAGAGGAGGTGACGTATGGTCAGGGAACGGCGACACGGCCGCAACGGCCTTTGGGGGAAGTTATACGGTCGGCGCTAACTTCGTTTATGCCGAACGCGCGATAGTTCGGATTGTTGGGGTCGGTTCGGAACGTACGTAATTGGCACAAGGGATGATTCGGTGCAGAGTAATTGGGTCATTTGCAGTTTTCGACGCATACCTTCGCGTGAAGCTGTGTTCGAAAACGGGGAATCCTATTACTCTGTTTTTGCCCTTTTTCATATGATTTTCATGGAGATTCTGTCTGCAGTTTCAAATATTTTTACGAATACAGGGTGAGACTCTGACTCGTGAAAATATTTTAACAGTGGATTCTTGAGGTCAAAAGAAACACATTTGTCTCTCAGCATTTTTTCCGAATCGGCTCGGTTTGAAAGACATAGGCTGTTGAAAAATCATGGAAGAATTTTATTTTTAGTTCTATCTCACAAATGGTTTTATCGAAAGAAATGAATTTTGAAACATAGTTTTTGATGAATCTTTTTCGAACACAAAACATCACCCACATCTTCCAGGTTTCTCATTATGGCCATTACGTAGCATAAAAATACCGAAAATTCAATGAAACCACCTCTTGAAAATAAATTGGACGCTGTGTGATGAATATTTAAACGTTTTGTAAAATAAAAGTATTCTTCATATTTTCTCGTATAATGAGCCGTTTTCGAGTAATTTGATGTTCCAAAATTAAAAAGTAGATATCTGTGAAATGTGAAAAATTGGGTACTTTGGCTGAATACAACTCTGTTTAAAAGATCCACAGATGTCTATTGCCACTGATATAGCTAGTTATTCTGAAAGTGATTTTGTTTTTCCAGGAGTGGCTCTGCTCATTATGAAAGCTTAAAATGTCTATATCTTTTCGTCAGGGCCGAATCGGAAAAAATGGTATAAAAAAGTGTTTCTTTTAACCTCAAGGATCTACTGTTAAAATGTGTACTAGTCAAAGACTGACCCTGTATATTGAATGCTCCACATAGAAGTGTATATTATATTATATGCATGAAACCGATCCTATCTGAAACAAATCCTCTGTAGCGTCTTACAACTGAGGCACTCATCCCCATTGACAAGGTTATATAAAAGGCAGGCTTGAGTAGTTTGCCTGTAGGTGGCGCACTCGTTCATATATATCTCTCAACAGAGCTTCCCCATTTGTCATGATATGAGCGCCCAACGAAAGGGTAGTAAATTTGCTTCAGCAGATGTTTGTGTGTGAAGGCTGAGTTTTTCAAAGTGAAACGTTCAATGCAGGATAAAATAGAGTACCGAAGGAAGTAGTTAACGGCACTTTGAGGTCTGCAGATCGAAGATATCCTTGAAGGCGTGCAGGACAATGGAGAAATTAACAACTGCTATGTATTTCCTTCCAAAGTACAGGATGCGGTAGAGCCAATTGATCAGTTTCAAAGGGTCATTGCTCATGGTTTGGTGGGGGCAGGTAGATACGGGAGGGCTCTTTGTGTTCCTTGGGGTCTGTAGTTTTCAGTCTGTGCCATGATTTCGACTGGAATACATGGGAGCTTTGCCGTTCGAGCGTTTCACGAAAATAACCGTTCTGTGATCGCGATCCAGCGGGCATTTCTGCATTACTGGACTGTAGTTGATCCTCATCAACCTCCACTCACTTTAAGTAACATTTTAGTCTGCTCCATCTCACTCATCTGTAGTGATAGACCCTTACTTTTTCGAGGAGGACAATAATAACTTCACAGTATAACTTCCCAGCGTTACGTTTCGATGTTAAAAACCTTCCTACAGCCTAAATTAGAAAAACTTGCTGAGAAACACGATCTGGTTCACATCTGGTTCCAGCAGGATGGGGCTACAGCCTATAAGGCTCGAATTTCATTGGTTGTTATGATCACCGTGTACAACAAGAAGTTGAGAGGTTCTCTGATTTCATGCTTTTTCAAAAAAATATGTGTTTTTTTCTGGTCTCTGCTGAAAAAAACCCCAATTCATATTTCAGTATTGAGATTGAGATCAAAATAGCCTCAGATTATGATCGGTAATTGAAGCATATTATTAGTCGATGAAACTTGTCTTTCACGAAGAATAATAAACAGAAAAATTCAAAAGAGCTGAAAACATTTTTCAACTTCTCTTGACCTCCACTTCGATATTCGAAGAACGCTGGAATGCAAAACTTTCCTGCATAAACAAAGCCCACATACACGAAACGAGAAATTCTCCACATGTTACAGGGTTGAAATTGCACAAATGCGCGTTTGAAATCGTCAGATGACAATCGCAAATTCTGAATATGTGGAAACAGGTTTATATTCGCACACAATCGTGGGAATTCAAGCTTTTGCGTTCGACCTCTTCGTGCAATCTCTGTCAGTGCTCGCACAGCAGATCGAAACTAACGATTTATAACTTAATGACGGTCACAACTCACCGGTATACATCGGATTTTATGGCTGGATCATGGACTTACCTGAAAAGATAAAGAAATGTAAAATACTCCGAAAACTTTTTTTTATGCTTTCTGATCTTATTTATCATAGTATTTTCAAGGCACGCAGGATATATTGCTACTTCATAGTTGCTCTATAACTTCGTCACCTGCGTAACCTTTTTAATGGGTCCAAGTATATCCCACCGGAAATGTCAGCCAAAAAAAAAAAAATAATCCCAACGTTATCCGACAAACCGAAATCATCTGTACAAATCCCCGAATAATTTCCTCATTAATCTGACCCCATACCTTGAGGCTACCGAACAATAGAGTCCGCGTATCTGAGAAAACCAACAATCTTACATGAAAAGATACAATCAAAGCGTTCATTCTCCTACGCTTACATCACACCGAATCATCGTTTTAAATTGAGACGTTACCGAAATTCTCGACAACAAAACACACCTAGCCCTGAATAGGCATCGTACGCGCCCCCGCAGCAAAGATAAACAAACAGCAATTGTCGGTCGCTGCCGAGCTCTAAATAGAGCAACACAAGATGAAATCGGACGATGGAGGGTTGCTTTCAATGGTCACGTCTATCCGTCCATCTGTATACCTGTCAGAATCAGCCTCAAGACGCTTGTATGCGGTAACCGAGAACGACGATGGATGTTACTAACAAGGTCCCGAACCTTTCCCCCCGCTGTCATTGTGGTCGACAAGTCATTGCCGTCCACATTTCGGGAAAGGCTGAATATTAGGGTGGAGAGGGTAGCCCGTGAGTCATTTGGGAAATCGAGTTGTTGTTGATTGATATTTCGGATAGTTTGATCTCAAATTAGAACGTTCCACAATAGGGAATACTCCTTTTGACGAAAATGATGTATTTTTCATGAAATATCATTGGAACGTCACATTTTGAAATATCTATTTCAACCGTTTCCCAGAAAAAAATATTTCAAGTACTTTATTTTATAATATTTATTTATTTAGCCTATGGTCTTCTCGAACATACATGAAAAAAAAGAGAGAAAGAAAGAAAGGAAAGTAAATACAGGTACACACAACACAACACTACAACACACTTCACAACTACACTCACAGTCATTGTCTCCACTATCACAGCTCCAGGAAGCTGTTCGAGCTATGTTTCAAGTACAACTTAAAAACGGAAATAACAATGGGTATTTAAAATTTAAAGCGTTTCGTTTCTATTGCACAAGTTGGCAACATCGATTGAAATATGCGTTGATAATAAAGGACAACAAATACACTATCTTGATAAGGTAGACAAAGATGGCTCTCTATGAAGTCTGCGACGAACGAGGAAGGTCTTAAAATTTTATGGGATTCTTATGGCCTTACAGCTCAGTCGAGCTACGAATACTTTTACAGTCGTAAAAGTATTCTTTTCATGCCTACCCAACCAATATTCAACAGAAGTAAGAGACATTACATCAACGTTGAATAAGAAACCATTCAACAACCTTTTACTGTTATCGCCAATAATAAACGTTTTCTTATCGTTCTTAACCAAGGTATATTCCATAATGAGTAAGAAACATTGCAACAGCTTTGAAAACGAGTATCACACATGTCCTAAACGTATATTCAAGAGGAAGTGAAAAACGTTACATAAACGTTAAATACGGAACCATTCAACAACCAGTTGCTTCAGAAACCAATATAAGCCCATTATTCTCCAAAATCTGATTTCGTTCCTTTCAAAAAACACTGAGAAATCAATTATAATTCCACAAACCCTCCGGACCCCAAGTCCATCAGCAAATAAATCATAAAATCAAAAATACTCCACAACCTTCAAACTGTCACGAGTCGGGTCCCAAAATCGTTTATATTTCCTGTCAGTCCATTCCGGAATAAAAATAAACGACACGTCTCCAACGATCTTCACATAGATTTATCCTTCTCAAAGCCAGATTTATATCGGGTAGGAAATATTGAATCTTAATTGGGAGGAGTTGTCATCCAGAGAATCGGCATGTTCTTGTTCAATAGAGCCGCTGATATTTAAATCGACTGCGAGCATTCTATAAATGGCGTGCGCCTTATTTGGAGTTTATTTTCTATGACTTGAGCTGTTGAAGATCGAAGAGGACGTCTGTTAGTTGGATGTTGAGGCGATGGATCTTTAATGCGTTTATTCTCGTTTGAATATTGACAGTTCAAAGAGCAGCTGTGAACTCGAAAAAGTGGTTTCTTCTATCAGATTCACGTGAAGTTTACCGTTCATAAATCGATATTAAGAGATCTTGAATTATCTCCTTTCGAAATAAAACGCTCATCATTTCTTATAAAGAGGAAAATTTACTCAGAGTCATATATAAATTTCAAGAAAACCCAATATAAAATCGAGCATTCGCCTCATAACATATAGAACGTCCCATAAGAAGTTTATTTGCCCATAAACAAACGCACAACAATCAAATATATTTCCGAGAAATCACTCGAAACCCAATAAAGAGCCTGGCCCAAAAGAAACATGTTATTTTCCTCCCATCTTAACACTTTTCGTGTTTGCAGACCGTACGTGTGTTTGCCCAGTGTGAAGAATTATTTGATCAACTTATGTAAACTTAGAGAAACGGTGTATATTAGCTAACCATTGTCCAATATTGCGTTTGTTTCTCGTTGAAAGACAGTCGAGAGGATATCGGTTTCTTGGTATCAAATTTCCAGCTTTACTAGAATAGTATTGAGCCTGTCATCATTGAGAAATGGTTGAAGCTTTGGAATAAACGATTCGAATGATTTAGAGGTTTGGAAATTCGATAAAATCATTTTGAATGAGAACAATCTTATAAGTGGTGCCACTAGGTCTTTAAAAATCTTTATTCTGAAAAAGAAGCCCCAAAGATCAGCTGAAATATCGATAATTCTATTCGAATGAAGTTTATATGAGAAGCTTTTTTATATTCACGAATCATAATGATCTAACAATGTATTATCAGAATGGGAGCGCTATCAATTTTTCACCGATGAAGATCATAAAAACGGACCTAAAACGAAAATAACAAAGTCGTAAAAAAGCGATCAATAGACCCGAAACATGCAGCCCTAACCCAGCAATAGCAGCTATTCGAATCCACTAAATCACAGATTCTACCTCCCCGACAGCATATTGGGTTATATCGAATTTATCGAGTTCCCGGGGGCTTTACAAGAGTTCACAAGTATACAGGGGGGCCACGATACATTCGTCCGTTTCAAAGGAAAAATGTAATAACCTCCGCGATGCCGGATAAATACACCGGGCCCAAGCTCTCGACTCCCCAGAGGATCCCATCGGACTTATTCCGAGAGTGTTTGTTCGAACTCACGGAAGAATTTGACGAATAGAACATCCAGGACTTCTTTTTCCAATGTTGCCCGCTCCGCTTCCGGTTCCTGAAGGACCTAGGGGTATTCCCCTTTCGACTTGACGTTGTCGAAAGTTATTTGTGTCTGCAGAGGAAATTGTAAGGTTCCAGGAAAATGTGTTTACTGCTTGCGAATCGAATGCTGGTTTTCGTGGAATTGAAGAGATGCGCGAACTGTAAATATGGGAGATGTGGAATTTATAATTCACCCAGACATTCTTGGAATATCTTAGGAGATACAGGTAATGAGAGAATTAAAAATCACAGATCCTGGTCCATTCTAAATAATTATATCTCTGAGCCAATCTTCTGAGGGAAGAAATTATTTATGAAGCTGTTTGGATTTTTGTAAATCCTGGAAATGATTCATGACATCATGAATGAGTTTGATTAAGACAATTTCTATCTCATACACATACAACTGCTGATGATGGACTTTCCGTGTGTTTGGACAACTAAATCATACAAAAAGAACTATTGAATTGCCAAGAATAACGCAACGAAATTGCAAATAACAAAGGAATCAAATAAACAAGGAGAACAATAGAGAAACGAGGCACAAACAACTTTCTTTGGTTTAGGAAAATATACCTAAAAGAAAGACTTTGAGAAGGTAAGAGGATAAATGAGAAGAAAACACTCTGCATGGTTAAATCCTCCAGCTTTGGATCATGCCAAAAACTCTCAGATCTGAAAAGTAACTAGATCTAGTAAAATTATGCTACTAGCTTACTTATAGGATAGTGCCTTCTCAAGAACCACCTGATGAGAATATGTATAAGATAAGACTAGCAGAAACTGAAAATTACAGTTTCCTTGTGAGGAAGGAAGAAATCGCTGGGCTATAGAATGCCTCGCCAACGAATGCAAAAGGGGCTCTTTTACATCCCATATAAGATTGAAGTCTCATGACTGCATTGTTCAACTCATCTGCGAAGAAATCAAGGGAAAGTTGAACATACATGTGTTATCTGTTCTAACCACAACCCCTATTCGAAACTTGACGATGTAGCATTGGATTCTTGAAGTATTTAGTCCTCCTTACACGAGAGAGTCCATCCTTCATGATCTACTTTTCTTGGCGACAATCTTCATCAACAAGAAGCTTCATTTTCGTCAACACCGAAACGAAAAGACCAGAACCCGGCATAATCCGACAGTTTATTAAACGAGAGTGCCTTTGCATGTTCCCTCCGAATCCTAATGGACGTCATCCTTTCTCGAAGACCTTCCACAACCTTAAAACCCATAAAAACTAATCCGTTTCGTTTACATACGCCATTGTTTCAATTCCAGCAACGCCGGCTCAGATATGCATCTATCAGGACCGCTGGCACGATCAATCACCCTGACACTCGAATTATAATCCTCCGCAACGGACTCGGAGAGCTGTGTCTTTACGGAGGCTGCGAATCTGACCCCTGCAATCGCTGTTCACGCCTCTACGCCTTGCCAAGCGTCCCGGAGACTATCGTGTTTCCTTGTAATGCGCTCTAACGCTTTCTTGTGCGGCTGGATAGAGCCAACGTTGGGAATGTTCAGATTTTATCTCCCTTCTTCTTTCTGTTTTTTTTTTTGGTGGATCTGAGAGCTCCGTTTTAGCCAGGCAGCGTTCGAAATTTGAGAGGGAATAAGTCAGTGATGGTTCCCCGAAGAAGAGGGAGGGGAATTTTGCTTTGTTTGAAGATCAAACGTCAAACGTCGACCTGAACAAAAATGACATTTTACTTACTAATTTGGCTACGAAAAGTCGACCATTTTCGAAGGCAAGTATTTTTCGTCCGCAAACTCATACTTTTCGTCCTCAAACACTTTCCGTCCCGCTGTTCATCACTAAGCTATCTTAGATCCCGATGAAATTGAATCAAATCTGTCAATATAGATTTTCATAAAGATATGAGTGCCTGGGACAATAACTGTCATTTGGTGTTGTCAAATTAATTCTTTATGACCTAGATGGGGCCCCAAAGGAGTAACTATAAAGATACTTTCGTAAAGGTAAGTGAGGGAGACGAAAAAATGGAAACGCTTATAGATGAATATCAGAGCTTATATGGATGATTGCAAGCTGAATTTGTTATTATAATCGATAACTGAATAAATAAAGAGGAGAACATTCGATATTTATAACCAACTAAACCACCTCCCACAGGGGGAATTTCATAACCTCAAAAGACGGTAATCATTATTAAAAAATGCCTCGAAGTGTCTAAGCACAGCTCAGGGTCAAATATTTCAATACTAGATTCTTCAGGTCAAAAGAAACAATTTTTTCTAATACCATTTTTTCCGATTTGGCCCTGATTAAAACATATAGCCATTATAAGTTTTCATAATGAGCTGTGCCACCCCTGGAAAAGCATTGCCTTCAGAATAACTAGCTAAATCTCTGACAATACACATCTTTGGATCTTTTAAACAGAGTTGTATTCAGCCAGAGAATTTTCACAGATACTTTTTAATTTTTGAACATCAAATTACTCTAAAATGGAGCATTACAAAAAAATATAGATTACTTTTATTTTAAAAAACGTTCAAATATTCATTAGATAGCGTCCAACTTAGTTTCAAGAGTTGGCTTCTTTGAATTTTTGCAATTTTTATGGTACGTAATGGTCATAATGAGCGAAGTCATGGGTAATATCTTGTATTTGAAAAAGATTCATCAAATTAATGAAAGACTATACTTCGAAATCCATTTCATTCGATAAAACGTTTGTGAGATAGAACTAAATATAACATTTTTCATGGTTTTTCAACAGTCTGCATCTTTTAAAAGAGGCCGATTCGAAAAAAATTTTAGGGGAAAAAAGTGTTTCGTTTGACGTCAAAAATCAAAGTCGCTGACTTACTTTGTTTACGCAAATTTTAAAGTAATTTGTGCTATCAGCTGTCGAAACACAAACAATCGAAAATACAGAGAATCGTTAATTTTTGGAACGCTTATGTTTTATTTCTGAATGAAACAAATTGAAAATCATTGGTAGGTAAACTTTGGAAAAAAAAAAACCTTCAAGTAAAGCAGTAGGTCCATTTGCATCTTTCTCCACTTGAAAATGAACACCGAAGAAGATTATAATGAACCTTCAATACGTGATCTCAAAAAGCCGAAACGATTGTTAATTTATACAACTAATTAATTACCGATAAGATTAGACAGTCTTTACGTCAGACCAGACTTCACGCACAAACGCCGAGTGGAAATTTTCCAGTCTAACTGGAGTTCGATATACACAAGTCAGAGTAGCATAATAAAATCCCCATTATCTGAAGCAGTTCCTTCAAAAGGAGGCCGTTCAGATCGACTCGGAGAATATACTGACTTATACCTCCGCTGCTCCGAAATTAATGTACCTCCTAACTAATCCCTGTATCAAGTTCGATTACACTCCACCCCGGGAAAAACCACTTAGGGGCATAATTGAATTGAAAGAGAGAAAAACGAACCGTAGTTCGTTCACGGAGATCCATCCGTAATGGCGGAATTTCACTGATGGCGGATTGAAACCAATTAAAATAGTAAATAATGGGACATTTACTGCGGTTTAATTACCGCCAACATAACCATTAAACGCTGAAAATATCGGTGGAGGGACAACAAATCATGCCGTATAGAAGTTCGATAAAATGATCTATATAAAATTGGATTCTTCCAGTGGTACTGGGCGTAAATATGCGCGGACGTGTTATGAGTGTGGGCACTTTGAAGATGCCATATCTACAACGTGGTTAATGATTATTTAGAAGGAATAATTGCACAAGATTCGTGGAAGAACGCTCTAGATAATTCATAGGCATTACATTTTGTATAGATAAAAAAGTCTTCACTAATGTGAAGATGCCGACTTTTTTCAAAAAAATCTTTTATATACATAGTTCTGGGTGGATTTGAGAGAGTTCCTGATACAACTCTTGAATAGTTTGGGTAAACAATAAAATGCGAATTAAGGCGGAAACAGACTACTAGAGTTCTGGATAGTTTCTGGAAAAAGTTCTGCATCTTTTTGAAAAATCAATCCTCGACTCTCGAAATCTATCTTTTCTATATACAGGGTGAGTGAGGGTTAATCCTTGAGGCATCTTTAACGAACACCATACTGAAAATCAAGATGATCAATAGATCAATATTGTGAACATCTTCCAAGTCGATATCTGCAAACAGCCTCCAAAACTTTCTGTTCATTCAACAGGTTCTGCCCGGATAAAATATCGCGATCATAAAGATCCAGCGCCGATACGATCCCGGTATAATGGGATACATAATTGGAACCTTTATCTCGACGCCGTAATAATCTCACTTTCTCCCAGTATATCATTATCGAAATGACACACAACCGCACGCCTTAATAACAAACCGACATTAGAAAGGATGGAAACACTTGTGATCCGTGAGATGAACATCATCTCTCGTCAAATTGAATTACAAGCCGAACATCCATCGCGATCCATCTTCGAGATGCGCTAATTTATGCATGAAGGAATGATGATTGAACGTTGGAATACTCTCGCGTGGCTGTTAAGAAGAAATACATTCTGTCAAGGGAATCCAGAATCGATCATTCGAAAAGCTCTCCAAAATGTATTGCCGATATTTTTTTCGCTGATTGAATACATTTCGCCGATACTTGATGAAAATCCGTAAACTGATTCATCCACAGGTGGTTGAAGATATATCTATCTGATATGCTATCTGAGCTACCGGACCTGAGGAATTCTTCGAAGATGTCTAGTTAGCCTAGTCCTAGACCAGTTCTATGCATAAAAAAATATTGCGTTACCATAGCAACGAACAATAACTCATTAGAAGTGTCAGTGTGAAGTTTGAGGTTAAAAAAGTAAACCAGAGTTACGCCATAAATCAAAAGAAAGAAGATGTCTACCGAAATTGTGAAAATCGAAAAATTGGAGTATCGAGCCATCATCAAGTACCTGTACATATTTACAAGGGTTAAGAGGTAAGCAGATTTACGAAGATATGCTTAATACCCTTGGTGATCAATGTCCTTCGTATGCTACCGTAAAAAATTCGACTGCAAGCTTCAAAAGTGGCAAAATTTCCATTGAAGATGATGACCGATCGGAAAAGCCAGTTTCTGTGTCAGTCCCCGAAAATATCTGAAGCACTGAATATTTCATACGAACGCGTTCACCATATGGATTCCCAAATGTTTGAATGTTGACCAAAAGCGCCCAAGGGTAGAAGCATCGCGTTCGATCTGTGCTCGATTTGAAAACGATGTAGACTCCTTAAACCGAGTTGTAACTATGGATGAGATTTGGGTACATTTCTGTAATACTATCCAGAAACAAAGCAACAATCGATGGAATGGCGACACTCTGGTTCTCCAAGACCTAAGAAGTTTCGTGTACAAAAATCTGCTGGAAAAGTTCTTGCTTCAGTTTTTTGGGATTGCCATGGAGTAATCATGATTGATTTTTTAGATAAGGGTAGAACAATAACCTGAGATTACTATTCGACCTTACTGACTACTTTACGGGAAAAAATTAAAAAGAAAAGTCGCGGAAAGTTATCCAAAGGCGTTTTGTTTTTGCAGGACAACGCCCCTGCACACAAATCTCAATATATCCTCGTACATGAACCGTCGCTGGACCAATTCTCCCAGAATTCAATGTAAGTAGTGCCACCTCAGTTGTCAAAAGGTGTTGGAACGGTTGAAGGTGAAATTTGTCTTCCTCACATTTTGGGGAACATATAATAACTTCGAGGAATTTCTTGGCCCCTCGATGACACATCAACGGAAACGAACCCGATTAATCCAATAAATTCGTCCATCAATCCAGATCCGAACTTGACACCTATGCTCATTTCGTTATACGACAATCCAAGAGATAAGGCCTGACGCACTGCACAATGAAGCGGCTGATTGTTACTTTAATTCCAATTAAACACTCGATGACAGTGATTCAAAGGCCCACCCTTTCTCTAATTCAATTCCGACGAATGTACACCCCTCGACGCCTCTCGTCCGTCACCTACCCCTAACTTCGCACCCCCAGATCTAGTCGTCTTCTATTTGAGTTCGGATGACGCCGGAGCTGGGGGTGTAACGGGCGAGAGATTATCATTCCATTAAGGAGAGATAACTAGGTAAACAGGGCTTTAGAATCTTGGATAGGACCGTGATAAGTATTTATTATTTCAGATGCTTCATTATGCAGTGGGGGTTTGGATGGAATCTTTTTGGTTCGTTATTGGTCTTCGTTTGAAGGGTTTTGTGGACTTTCGAATGCTCGGAGGAAAATACTCGGCTGCCAGGCCATAATAAATGCTCAGAAAGACTCTGCTCAACAACTTATAGGAATCACTGACTTTTCAACAATTTTTTTCAGTACCTAATATTCGCCTCAAGATGTTCATTGTGATCAGATGCCAGAGTAGGGGAAGTCCGAGAGACTTGCTCAGGTAGGAGACTTGAACCACCTCGAATAATTCAAATTTCGCGCTACCGGTATCGTAAATAGCTTGCGAGATACTCGTAACAAGGCACAACTAGTGGCGGCTCCATTTTGGCTGCCATCAGAACAGTTCGGGAGTGAGAGGGTTGAACATAATTTTGTTGTTAGGAAGTAAGAAATTGAATAATTTTTGTTTGTTACACTGTCTGAGAAGTTTGATAGGTGCGTGGTGTTATTCAATTCAGTTTTATTGCTTTCATTGATTTATCTTTTTTACAAACGATGAGCCTTTTTAATGATAGTTGAAAAAGTTTGAAGACGATATCTGTTGAATAGACTAAAAGGGAGTGCGGGAGACTTGACCCAGGCTATATGGGTTAGATAATATAATAGATTGCTTCAAAAAAAGAAAATTGAATAATACAAATAAATGTAAAAAATAAACAACGATTCAAAAAAGAAAAAACATCTGGGAAATAAGTGAGAGTGTGTCTGAAATAGAAAATATGTATTTCATACGCTGATACATCTGATGAAGAAAACCTAGACATAGATAATCATTGGTCATTGAAAATTGTTTTCTTTCAATGATTTTACTGATAAACAAACATATGGTCAAGTCTTTCTCGCCCCCTGTTCAACTCTCCCATGGGTTAGGGAGACATGAGTCAATTTTCGGTTCCTGAATAAAGAATTGCTGTACTCAAAATTTTCATCCCACCATCACTACACTATCACCCATCGTTACCTATTTGGGCATGATATCTTGACGCAAAAAAATGAGTTGCTATCATTTACAGACACAACTTAAGTGTCTTCAGAGTGAGAAGAGGTTTAACTCCCTAGACTCCCCATATGTTTAGTTGATATTCTTGTTTTTTTTTCATAAAAGAATCTAGGCCAAAAGCTTGATAAAGTTACAAAGAATATGAAGAAAACAACTTCAAATATCCCACTTTTCCCTAAAAGAACACAAAATGTATAACAGTTGATGGAGATAATTTATCTAAAACCACGAATAGAGAGAAATGTATACATTATCCATATCAATTGTTTAGCAGTGTATTCGGATGAAATTCGATCAACCTGCCAGCACCTAATACAGAAGTTCCCTAGTTCCTGCCATCTCCAAAATAAGCAAACTGACAAATTTACCCTGTACGTCAAATGATGTCACATAAACGTCACTTTACCGTCCCAAAAAGAATGTCATTGTAAACGTGAGTGTGGTTCGAATGAGGAAGAATGTATGGACAACGCGCTCTATCTTTTTCCATCTACCCCAATTTGGGCGAGAAAAGGAACGGCCTCTAAAGTTGTCACAATATAATTGTCGGAATAAACACGTTAATGAACCGACGTGGGGGATACACAAAGGCACTGGAAAGTTGTTATCCTTCGGCATCGGTTCGGCATTGCGATCCATTAAATGATAAATCGATGATCGTCGTTTATGAGAAAATATTCAGATTTTTATCTCAGATAAGCGGTCCCTACGGGACATCAATAGTTATATATTGCAGTCCAATGTGGAAATACCGAAGAAGGAAAAAAAGCATCTGATCAGCGTTCCCATCTATCCAGTTCTTTTCCATTGAAAACGGAATATTTATCGCGCTTTATTAGGTCTGAATGAAATTAAAAGAAGAAAAAGATGTGTGAACAAATAGAGAATTAAGCCAATTTGGAATAGTTATTTCTGTCTTTGTATCATGAAAACGGTTGAGAATGTGAAAAATTGCTTCAGGCAAAAGTTGTGGAGAATTTTATTATCTACAACTTTCATTATGAATACAAAAACGATAAGAGGTACAGGAAGGGATATATTAAAGAAAAAATGACCTTGCGTCACGTCCGAATTGTCAGTCTCATGAAAAGTATCTTCCTTTAGACCCAATTAACATATCTCTTGAAAATCACCTATGATTGGCAATAAAGAGTTCACAATAAAAAAACTTGTGGAACGTGGCCTCGCAAACCTGCACTTTTTTTCTGTGGATATTCGATCATGCTATAGATCCACCTATTTATTTCCCTCTCGCTCTCGCAAATTCCAGCCATTATCTCGAAGAGGGAATTTATTTCACAGTATTCGTCTCCCTTATACAGCGCAGAATGGCTTTATCGCACGCCATGCAAGTTATGTGGGAAAGACTGCGTAAGATTGAAAATTCCCTGGTTAGTGGGTACGTGAGAATTTAAATTCAGTTGATATATCATGTGGAGACGAAATGGAAGGAATAAAATGATAAGATCGTCTTTTTAGAGGGAAATCATACGTTTACTATGAACTGAAAGACATTTTTCTGACTCCCACTTCAATTCTACTCAAAAAAGCCTCTAGAAGGTTCAAGCTTTAGATGTCTAGCGTCGAAGACAAATAAATTATGTGAAATTTTTGGATACAGTTTTCCTTCTTCTTTGTTTTTCGTACTTTCCCTTCACTGAGCATCGAAGTGGAGACATCCTGTACATTGTCGCCACAACGATGATTAGTTGATAAATTTCAATAAATTAATTGAAATTAATTTTAATTAAAACCTACGAAAGCGCTGAAATGCCAGACAAAAAAAACAGAATTCCGACATGCAAGTCGGAATTCTGAGATACAAGTTGGAATTCTGAGATACAAGTCGGAATTCTGAGATACAAGTCGGAATTCTGAGATACAAGTCGGAATTCTGAGATACAAGTCGGAATTCTGAGATACAAGTCGGAATTCTGAGATACAAGTCGGAATTCTGAGATACAAGTCGGAATTCTGAGATACAAGTCGGAATTCTGAGATACAAGTCGGAATTCTGAGATACAAGTCGGAATTCTGAGATACAAGTCGGAATTCTGAGATACAAGTCGGAATTCTGAGATACAAGTCGGAATTCTGAGATACAAGTCGGAATTCTGAGATACAAGTCGGAATTCTGAGATACAAGTCGGAATTCTGAGATACAAGTCGGAATTTTGAGATGCAAGGCAGGAGGAGGGCTAAAATAGGTCTAATGAGTTTTGTTTTTTTGCATTTGATCCGTTAATGTGTTTTTGACTTCTTGGAGGAATTTTGGATGAATGAAATGATATTCTATTTTTCTCTTCGGTTGCACCATAGCTGAGCTGTCTCAAAGCTTCGTGCCCAGTGCTTGTGAAAGCACTTGGGAGTATTTTTGTACTCCCGAGAATTCTGCTCCTGGGAACTTTTCAAAACTTTTCTTAGTGCTTAGTGATTCGAGCACTTTATCGAAATTCCTACATCCAGTTTCATAATCAAGTTCAAAGTCACTTTAAGTTTCGTTTAGTGTCAGTTTCGGTAGGGTTAAAGGAAAGCTTTAAAATTGAAGGGTCTTTAAGTTTGATTATAAAACTGGCCGTTAGTCCTTAGTAATCCCTATAAAGTGCTCGCGGGCGGCGTTCGGAAATCGTGTCAAAACACGAAGAAGCGATCGACTTATTGTCACCCTACGAGCATATATGGATACTACTGATATATTATATCATATTATCATATTATCCCGATTCCCCGTAGGTAACGACGAACCCCTCAGAAGCTCTGTGAGCTTGTCGGAATCAATAACGTCCGTTAAAACATTTGAAAGAGAAGAAATAGGGTAGGCGTAAGTTAAGGGTCCAAATGTGGCTATACATGCCTTAAATGAGACAAATCTGCTCTACAGAGGGCATTTTGCTCACATGATTCGGCAACAATCAAATGCAACAAAGCAAATGTCATTCGACCAATTCTAGCCCCACTACTGTCTTGCATCTCAGAATTCTGACTTGTATCTCAGAATTCCGACTTGTAACTCAGAATTCCGACTTGCAAGTCGGAATTCCGACTTGTATCTCAGAATTCCGACTTGTATCTCAGAATTCCGACTTATAACTCCGAATTCAGACTTGCAAGTCGGAATTCCGATTTGTATCTCAGAATTCTGACTTGTATCTCAGAATTCCGACTTGTATCTCAGAATTCCGACTTATAACTCCGAATTCAGACTTGCAAGTCGGAATTCCGATTTGTATCTCAGAATTCCGACTTGTAACTCAGAATTCTGACTTGCAATTCGGAATTCCGACTTGTAACTCAGAATTCTGACTTAGCAAGTCGGAATTATACATTTGGATGATGTTTTTTTTGTATGGCCCTTCAGCGCTTTCGTAAAAACCAACTGAAAGAAGAAGCAGAGTAGAATTTTCCTTTCTGAAGCAGTCTGCGGATTTTCCGCTTCAGTACACTTCAGGGGGTTGTAGGCCTTCCAAACCGTAGCAATTCAGAGTGATTCAGTGATTCAGTATGAGCCGAAACTTCAACGGAATGATTCCAAGACCGCCTTCAACAAACATAAACCCCGAACAATGCGGTTGGAATTCATCCCGCAATTAACAAAAGTTAAAACTTAGACGCATCCCTGAACAATGGTCAAGAAACAGCCCCAAGTGATTCTCCCCGAGGGGTTGAGCGGGCCTCAAGGAGACAACGCTTTCAATTTTCGGAGGAATTTCGTGTTAAATGGCGTCGAAATTTCACTTGCAAATCGTCCGAATTGTGGAGTGCGCAAACTTCGCGACATAAAGTTAATTTGCGACCTCTTTCTCGACGTTCGCGTAGAAAGGAACTTTTTTAATTAGGAAATATCCGATCGGCAATGGCCGGAAAGGTTTTTAATTGGAAATCTGGATGATGGACATAAAAAATAGCTTTTGCACACGTGGAAGCAAAAAGCAGAAAGGATGAACTCTTCTTTTTTATTTTCATGCAAGTGAAGGTTGTTTCTAAGCGTGAATTTTCTTTTTCTTCTACAGAAAGTAGAGAGAAAGAGAGAGAGAGAGAGAACTCAATGTACTCAATTTTTAAAATTTCACAGTTTTTGATTGTTGAAGATCAAATTACTCGAAAAAGGCGTATCATATGGAAACATATGAAGAATACTTTTATTTCACAAAACGTTAAATTATTCATAAGATTGCGTCCAACTTGGTTTCAAGTTCAAATTTTCCATACATTCAGAGTCTTTCATTATTCTTAACAGAGAAATGCAAGTACTAGCCTACTTTTAGTAGTAATTTGAGGTGTAACCACCTCTCAGAACCACCCTCACCTCAGATGGAATTTTTCAACTGAAAACTTCATTCTCTGTATAAAATTCAAAGCTTCCACATAATCGCTGCAAAGGATAATCATTATCCTCACTTTTCCAGTCAAAATTAAAATGGATGTATCTTCTTATTAGCTCATACAAACTCCCCGGCTCTCATCAAGATCAAATTCGCAAAACTTCCTCATTCTTCCCGAGGATTCCGAATTTCCTTCCCTTTTTAAGACGATAAAGTTGCTGCTCGGGAGAAAAAAGCAATCCCATCCATTCAGAGTCATTTAACAAGAATCTTATTAAGGTGAATCTTGACTTGGGGCGTTTGCGAGTGGAAGAGTTCCTTTCGCTTTATTAAGTTTTCCGAGGAACGCACCTGTAACACGACGCTGTGGCGTCTAGTAACACTTTCATTATTTGTTATCATCCTCATTGCCATGGAAAAAGAGTTTAAAATTCTCATTAGATATGAATGAATTTGTAATACATTCCTTCAATCATTCATTTATTCATTGTTGTATCCCGTTACCGGAAATAAATCTACCAAAAGACTCAAAAAAAACTATCAGTACGAACATGGATAGTCACCAACCAGATCTGGTCGCCGCTGTATTCTCCTCGAGTCTCCATCATACTTGTGGACTAAAGACCTCCACTGTGATCTGCCTAACGCTAGTTGTTCCCATTTATGATTGGCATTAACAGATTTTGACGATTGATGTAGTATTTCCTTAAACCGCTTATACTGGCCTCCTGCTTTTCGAGCTCCCTCTGTGAATTCGCCATACAAAGCAATTTTGGTCTTGTGCTGCATCCTCAGAATGTGGCCACTCCATCTGAGTCAGGCCCTTGTGACTTGAGTCCCAATTGTTATACAATTCGCGTGCTGCAAGACTTCTGCATTTGAAACTTTATGGACCCATCCGCTGTGCATTATTTGTCTTAGATGACGTTGTTGCGTTTGTCCAAGCTGTTCAGTATGTCGCTTGTAGGGCATCAAGCTTTTGCTTCCGTAAAAAAGCGTTGGGGGACTAATTTGTAAACAGCTGTCTTGGTCTTCAGATTGAGGTCGTGATTTTGAAACACTATCCATCTTTTTGTAGGAGCTGCGTTAGAAGGTGTTTAAAAGCTGCACTGGTAACGCTATCAGTGCAACTTTTGTTGCAGTTCCGACTGGATTATCTTTTGGCACAAGTGTCATGAGACGACAAGGTCTAAGACGTAAACTGAGCAACGCAAAGAGTTATTTTCTGCTCAAGCCAATGTTTAGCCTAGGTAATTGTGGTAAACAGAGCACCCCAAGGAGGTTAGAGTTGGCATTTGAGAGAGAAGTGTGTAAATGAATAGTTTCGAAAAAAATTGACGAGTTAAAAAATAGGGTGGGTCTTTCATGTAGCCAATTTGTAGTGACAGAGTTTTCATTCTGAAGAGAACGCAGACGAAATTCATCAATTCATCTATCTCATCATTTTTTCTTGAAATATCACAGAATTAGCTGTCATTAAACGAATTGAATCATTATCGACAATCAGGACCTGCCTGCCAGGACTCCATAAGACTCCCCCTTCCTGGGAAACGTCCTGGAACAAGTCCCAGACCGCCGTCTCCACTCAGACTCAATAAATCGAGACGGGGCAAGTGGAGAGGAAAAAAGTTGATATCTCACGATTCAATAACTCACACAAAAGTCGCGAGTCACAAATCGCGGAGATAAAAGGGCCCTCTCATTGTTCAACAAGAGGGACAAAGTGTGTCGACGGCAGCGTCTCACCGATAACCGCCCCCGGCGACCTGGGGGTGGAGTTTTGGCCCCTCAAAAGTCGACCGTTTTCCGTTCGGCGATTCTAGATTGTTCGAGGTGACTTTGGTGCAATTTGAGGTTGCATTGCAGGGAGGAATTGAAGGAAAGCTTTCTGTGTATCATTTACCATAATGGAGCTCCAACCCTGATTTTGCCAGAATAGATCATAGTGAAAATTTTGCCTATTCCACTGAGTTTTCCTCTGCACTCCCAAATGCATATTTGTATCTATTATTTGGGAGCTCAAAGCTTTGATAGCAGATTGGTTGCCAGCTATTTCACAACCTTTACAGTTTTTTTCAGGGCATATCATGAAATCATTCAATTCAAGAGCCACGAATACGAATAATTTCTGAACTATCTGTGTGCCTTTTAATTGAATTTCTTTCGCAGGTTTTGTTGGTGAAGAACCTTCAACAGTCTTCTTCCTGATAAGCATTGTAGTACAGTAGGTACCTATGCTATTGAGAAAGCCAATGAATGAGTAGATAAGGAGTTTGTAAAAAAGTTGGTAAAGAAGTGACTAGTGACATATCCATCTATCCGAATTTATGTGATACGGTCCTGCAAATGGAATGATATTCGATCGCAGTTTTCTGGAACCTCATGATATATCTCTATTCCAAATTTTTGATAAATCTGTGATTCCGTTCAGGAGATATAGTGGTTTTTATTTTCGTTCTAATTTGAACACCCTGTAAATCAGAATCTGAGAGAATGAGGTGAGATGAACGTTTTTAGTACAGCAATTCTTTTCTTGAGAACTGAAAATTGGCTCATGTCTCCCTAACCCATGGAAGAGTTGAACAGGGGGCGAGAGAGACTTGACCATAAGTTTGTTTATCAGGGAAACATTGAAAAAAAAAACAATTTTCAATGACCAACGATTGTCTATGTCAAGGTTTTCATCATCAGATGTATCAGCTTATGTCGCAAGTTATTTACGATACCGGTAGCGCGAAATTTGAATTGAAATATTTGAGGTGGTTCAAGTCTCCTACCTGAGCAAGTCTCCCGGACTTTCCCTATATGTTATTCGATTCTGCCGACCTACAGAGCTGAGGTTTCGTTTTCCATGGCCCCCTCATGAAACCATAATTCACATAGAGTGAGCCAAACTGTGTGAATTCTTATCACCTGAAGAAAACTTAATAACCTGACAACCGGCAAAACAACGGCACTAATTCGAAATGATATCTTAGCTTCTTCTCAAACTCCCACAAAATATTCAACAAATTCACCAAGAAACTTGCAGGTAACCAAATACCGAGAGGGTTCTGCAGAACTAACTTTCAAACTTTCATCAGGGAATAAAGTAAGCGAGAAAACAAACAAGAACGAGAGAATAGGGAAAATCGCAGATGGAGGAATACCTCAGTCGGATTTCATTAAAACGTGCTCCAATTTGTTCCATTCAACTGCACACTCTGTTTCGTATAATAACAAATCAATTTATCAGTCGAAGGTTCTTTGTCTTTCCCCGTGAATGGTTACAGTATGAACCGCTTGTGCGGTCCCAAACAGGGACGTAACGACCATTTTATATATTGGTTATTTTACATAAATTATGTGCCATGATGAATCTACCTACATCGCAAATCATTATATCCTCCACAACAGACCAGAATTTTTGATTCATTATTTTCACTGCAGAGAAAATCGAAATACTTTTCACTCCAATATTGCTTCGATGTAGAAAATACATAATTCAACTAAAAACCTATATAATATGAGTTATTTAGTATATCTTATCTCCCAGAAAAATCATTGAGATCTAAATGTGATACATATCCTGACTCATCATCCTCTTCTAGAAGTAAAAATTCGAAAAAGTTTCTCTCAAGTTCCACCCCCAAAGAGGTGGAGGCATGACCCCCCCACTGGAACCGCCCATGGCATTGCTAGTATCCAGATTATTGAAAATTCATCCCTTGAAAGTTTAAATTTATAGTCTAGATGAATGGCTTCTCGATAGTTCATTGATAAGAGAAACAATGATAGTAGTATACCCAAAAAAATTCACATTTTCAAAATTTTATTATAAGAAATATCAAAACCATCATATATATCACAGCTTTATAAATAAGTCATATAAATACAAATGATCATAATTATTCGATGCATGTACACACATAAAACAAGCATGCTCTTCCTCCACATCATCATTAACATAATTCCATAAATAATTATTCAAAATCTCAAATACTCAATTAAATTCAAACAATCTAGAATGCACTAAATGATAAGGCTCAGTTCAATCGCACCAGAATTTGACCTCATGTCCAGGATACTAATCGTCGTATCGTGTTTTAGCCTTCCCTAAAACATTCTCAGTTTCAAATCCACAAGGCCTACCTAGACTGAAAATCTATCAGTTCAAAGTCCTCCATAAACGAAAAAATCCTCTCGACGCACAAGAAAGGTAAGACGCAGGATACTTCCTTGAAGAATTTCGCGAAACATATCTCCAAGAGAGCTTTTCTCTTCATTGCACCTTCGAAATTGTTTCTAATCATCCCGATGTAAATGGGAAAACTGATTTCACAGGCGTCGGAATCTATGATTTGCTTGACGACGTCATTCCTTGCGTATTTAACTAACTGATGCACGCTTTTAGTCAGGAGATCACTGTAGTGTAGGTCGGTGTCGTGGATTTTAGAACTTTTGATGAGTCTTAATTCTTCCTCGCATGCTGTGAGGTATTGTAGGATGTCATCCTCTATATTAACTGATTCGAATACGTTTCCTATATCGTTGAAAGTGTCTCTTCTGAGGATCAATTGAGGGAGAAGCTGTCGAATCATTTGGTCCTCAGTTCTTTGAACAGCTATATCGAAGGGCGTGAATCCTTCTTTGTTTTTCGCACCAATGTCTGCACCATACTGAAACAAAATTTCAACGATGTCTTTGTTATTCTCGCGAACACTGTAATGTAAAACAGTTTCACCACAGAAATCTTGAATGTCGAGCCTGGCACCTCTGTTCAAAAGCACTTCTGCGACGTCTCTGTGGTTGTATTTGACCGCAACGTGCAACGGGGTTTCCCCAAAACGATTTCTCACATTGATATCGACAGAACGGTTCAACAAAATGTCAGTTATGGCACTGCTACCGTTGGAACTAGACACGTGAAGGGCGGTGTTACCGTTATGGTCCTTCATGCTGGTATCGGCGCCATACCCGAGGAGTATATCGACCAGTACGAAATTCCTGTCTTCGGCTGCTATGTGAAGGGCTGTCAGACCTTTGTCCCCCTGCGTATTCACGTCAGTCCCGGTGTTCAACAGGTGGATGACTATCTGTTGTCTGTTGGATCTCACGGCGTCCAAGAGCGGTTTATACCTCGACGTCAGGATGAGATTCAGCAGCGTCTCGAACTTGAACTGGTGGGACACTATGAACACCAGGGTGAACAGCAGGAAAACGTTGCACCTCAACGAGGACTCGTTGGCGTAGGCCAGAGCTGGAAAAGTGAGGCCGACCTTAGTGGTCGTGTGACAAATGGTGTTCAAGTCCAGCTTGAACGTCTCGAAGATAAGATAGTAGGCCATGTTGCGTTGAACTCTGATCACTTCGATCGTTTAGCCGCTGGATTCACGAGTGATTACTTAAGTATGGATCCCCCCTCTAGGGAGATGTGCCTTCGAAAATAACAAAGATTAAAACTATCTCTGACGGTCTCACGTAGTCGTGACGGTTTGATGTATTTGGTCTGAATGGGGTGATTTATCGAGATGTTATGAAATAACTGTGGAGACGTGATAGTTTGGAAAAAAATTCGATTGTTGTTGTCTGCGAATTGCTTGTTTGTGAATTGGATAACCAAGGCCGATAGATTGTTATTTATAAAAGGAATTCTGAATTCACGAAAAATATTGGGAAAACTAGGTCGCCTTTCATTTCGAAATTAAAATATATGAAAATAAGCTCATGATTCTGGGAAATTCTTATGCACTGAGTAGGCTTTGTGGGCATACTTAGCTGAAGCTGAAGCCTTTTTAACATGATCTCCAGAATCCAATCAATTTGCTACAGCTTCGTCAGAATTTGGAGGAATCGAATGATATTCAGTACACGAGGGTTTTTGTATAAAATTAAGCGTCTGGTGATAAAAAAGTTCTGTTATTCTTCAGTGAAGAGTATAATAGGAGCGGCTTCCATAAAACTACTTCTTATTTTTGTGTAAATTATCTAACTGAAATTTTTGAAGCAGAAGATTACCCTCCGTTGAAAACGTTACGGATCCTAACAAGAAAAAAAATGAGAATGGACATCTGCCTTGATTTTGAGATGCCCTGAATATTTTCAATATTGCACAATTTTCGTTCATAAAACGTGACTAGAGACCCGTATTTTTGACAATTGTTTGACCTCGTCCTTACTTAGAGAAGGATCAGATAACGAAAATAGCCGAAATATCAATGACATTCGATTATTTCATTCAATCTAGAAAAATCCGAATAATTGACCAAACATTCTCGTTTATCGTTTGGTCCTACGTCAGTGCCTATTTATCTGGTTCGGATTCCTATCGGTTAAATCCGCAACAATAAAATAATGATTTAAACATCGTCGAATTACGAAATCCTCTCTACAAAACTTATATTAATTTGGATAACCAGGGATATCCATTCGCATGATTATAATAAATCGACGTACAAAATATGAATCAGTTTCATTTAGTAGTAAACATTCAACGTTGAGGATTCCATAGCGATTAATCAATTTATCCGCTGCCGTGGCGTATTTCAATGGCGTGGCGATATTTATTATGGAACAAATAATGTTACATAATTTCGAAAGTCCGAGCAATATTTTAAACATAAAATACTGTACTCAAAATGTTCATCTCACCATTTCTCTACTATTATCTATCGTTACCTATTTGGGCATGATATCTTCACTAAAAAACTGATTTGCTACCATTTACACATACAACTTGAGTGGCTTCAGAGTGAAAAGGGCTTTAACTCTCCCGGACTCCCCATACATATTTCTTGGTATTTTATCAGGCTTTGCACTTTTTAGAAGTACTCGTCGAAGTACAAGTGAACTAGTGGTTCACTTTGATACTTTTCAAAATAAACATGCATATCTCTCTCATCAAATTAAAATTGCTCGAAAAAAGCAGATTTTTTGATGATTTAAGTATATCGAGAGATTAATTTTTCCATACATATCATGGAAAAACTAGTAAAAAACAATGGTACAAAAATTTTAACCTTAGCAACTATCCTTAGTGAAAAATGATAAAATAATGCTCAATGTACTCCCCAAATGATATAGAATTATCGATTGGCGCTTTCTGAAGGTGGTAACACCCCTAGAAAGCGGTCTAGGACATCAGTCATGCGATTCTTTAAATTTTTCGGAGCCAAGATCATAATTTTGTTAGTAGTAGAAAGAATTATCGCCACGAGGCTAAATGAGGAAACCGAAAATCTGAAACTAATACCACCAGAACAGTTCGGATTCAGAAGAGAGCATTCAACAGAACAACAATTATTAAGGCTTACAGAGTACATAACAGAGGGATTCCAAAATAAACAAGCTACTGGTCTTGTTTTACTTGGATTTAGGTTATTTGGGTTGCAGTCAGATCAAACAGAGTATTTGACAGAGTATGGCATGAAGGATTAATATATAAGATGAGATGTACTGGATATTCGATCAAAATATGCAAGTTGATCAGGAATTATCTCGAAAATAGAAGATTTTACGTGAAAGTGATAGGAGAATGCTCCTCAACAAGAGATATAGAGGCTGGAGTACCCCAAGGATCAGTACTTGGGACACTTCTGTACAACATATACATCCACGATATTCCGAAAAATCCAAGAACCATGCTAACGTTATATGCTGACGACACAGGCATAGCAACTCGACACCGCAACCCAGAAGTAATAGAACGAGTTCTACAAGAGAAGATTGACAAAACAAACGACTGGTGCATAAAATGGAAAATCAAGCTCAATGGACAAAAGAGCCAAGCAATATTACTACAGAAGAGAAGACTGCGACCCACAACGAAACTTGATGTTCACGGCGAAGAAATCGACTGGAAAAATGAAGCCAAATATTTAGGAATAACGCTTGACAAAGGACTTACTTGGAAAAGTCATATCAAACAAGCAATCGACAAAACGAAAGCAGCGATGAATAGACTCTATCCTCTGATAGGAAGAAGAAGCCACATGCCGAAAGAGACAAAATTGGAGATAATCAAAGCTGTTGCTAGGCCTCAACTGACTTATGGATCAGTTGCCTGGGGTTTCGCGGCAAAGAGCCACATCAAAAGAATTCAGGCCTCTGAAAACAAGCTGCTACGATGTGCAATAGATGCACCTTGGTTTGTCAGGAATAGACAGATTTATAGGAACCTAAAATGGGAAACCATAACGGAATTCATGAACAGAAAAGCAGAGAAATTATTCGAAACAGCGAAAAACCATCCGAATCAAGAACTCAGCAGACTAGTGGACTACGACCCAGAGGAAGACAAAAGGAGAATGCGAATTTACCGAAGGAGACCAAGAGATCAGTTGAAAAGAGATTAAAATAACAACAGAAACTTATTGAAAAATTCAATAAAGTGTTAATCCAATAGAGGATAAACATATAAATCCCAGCACGATAGTGTGCGAGAAGAAAACCGACCAAGAGATGAACGGTTTATAGGCAAATGCCCGGAACCAAAATTCAAGAAGCAATTGAGGGTTTTTAGTGGGTTTCGAGCTCAGGAGAGTGAGAATCCCCACACTGTTCCCCCTCAGGAGATGAGGGTGGTTCGTCTGTCTTGCAGATTTTCCCCCTGCTACACAAAAAAAAAACATAATTTTG
This sequence comes from Coccinella septempunctata, assembly GCF_907165205.1. Lineage (NCBI taxonomy): Eukaryota > Metazoa > Arthropoda > Insecta > Coleoptera > Coccinellidae > Coccinella > Coccinella septempunctata. The sequence continues at coordinate 25,817,899 of NC_058196.1, forward strand.
TTGTTGGATGAGTTTGGAAGAAGATAAACGCAAACTTTTTGGGGTTGGAAGATACTGCTCGCATCCGAAACGCAAACGGCATTTGGCCGCAGCGGCACGCCGCCATAAAACGCAATATACGCGATTCGTATACCCACAACAATAAATAACCCGCGCCCGCACATATAAGAGCGCTCTAAAACCAAGACGCCCAATATTTCAACCGAAATAACGATTATTGTCTCCGGGACTTTCGCCCGATTTGATATTTATTCAAATTCGGTGCGATATTTCAGTGCTCATCATTCGTCGATCTCGGTTTTAATGGCGCGTTTCGAGCGGTAAAAAGCAGATATATCACGCGGCCGCAGCGTCTGGAACCGCTACGCCAGCATGGGGTAATAATATGCGCAGTTGCGATCGATGCCAATATATGACTCAATTATTATCGCACGGTTTTGCGTGGGTCTATTATTTATAAGCGTTTGAGGAAAACTGACTGTTCCCCGTCTGATTTTTTCACGTCCGGGAGAGTTGAACCCCTCTTCACTCTGATGAGTCTGAAGCCACCAAAGTTGTATCTGTAAATGGTAGCAACTCGTTTTTTTGCGTGAAGATATCATGCCCAAATAGGAAACGATAGATAATAATTGAGTCATGGTGAGATGAACATTTTGAGTACAGCAATTTTTTTTTTTTGGAACCGACAATTGGCTCATGTCTCCCTTACCTATGGGAGAGTTGAACAGGGGGCGAGAGAGACTTGACCGTAAGTTTGTTTGTCAGGAAAAACATTAGAGTCACTCGGGGTAACTGAGCGCAGTGGGTAAGTGTGCGCAGTGCGTATATCTCGACTATGCAATGTATAAAAAAGGGGTTCATTTGGGTGAAGCAAGGGCGCAGAATCGCCATATTAGTTTTTCATAGGAGTGCGCCGTGCCACGTTTCTTTAACTTTTTATTTGCAATCAATCAAATTCAATAGTTTTCTTGTTAATTTTTAGCATCTCTGCACATTCTGCCAGGTCCAAGTTCCGAGTCCCTCAATGTTAGACAATATTTTATTCGATCATGGGCATATTAATCTAAATATATAATAAAATATTTTAGGTTCTCTTAGCTGCTCAACTCTATAAGAACGTCAATTCAAATTTTGGCTTACTGCGCGGGTAAGTGTGCGCATAGATTCATTATATGGGCATTAGTTCAGTGAGGAATAAATTATGATATTGTTGATTTTCTTGGTTAAGACTCGATCAATATTGTCCTATTTGTTCAGAAAAATATGAAGAGCCACCAACAGGTGAATGTATCAAGTGTTGTGTTCACCAAGAATTCTGGCACGTACAATAATGCACTGCTTGTAAAAAGGCGCTTCTGTATTGACAATAAACAGTATTTCTCTAATATTGTAACTTTTTGATGACATTATTTTGTAATTTGTTTTGATTGTGTGGTTCACTAAGCACTGCGTTCACTTACCCCGTGAGGGTGCGCACACTTACCCGCAATACGGGGCATGTGAACGCACTCCGACTTTCTCTATTAAATTCTTTTTTGCGGAAAGAAAACGTTTTTGTTCGTTTGCTTTTTGATGTTTTCTTATAGATTAGAAAATTCTCTATCTTATGAATATGTTTTAATTTTCCTAGCTTCAACATTTGAAACAGGGTATGGCTTGAAAGGCAAAAGTGCGCACAGTTGCCCCGAATGACTCTACAAGAAAACAATTTCCAATGACCAACGATTGTCTATGTCATCATCTAATGTAGTAGATATAAGGTCAGATAGCAGTAGGTCACATAGTAGTAGTTCCGTCATACTTACGCAGAGATGCCCGCCTACATTAACGGGGGAAGCACTCAGACTTCGGAGAGCGTCAGGCTAGGTGTGTAAGCTGATTAAGACGATTGTGTGAGTCTCAATAAATGTGTGAAGTACAAAGGCATTTTATTTATTATCTACAAATGTATGAGTGTATAAAATACATATTTTCTATTTTAGAGTCACTCTCACTTATTTCAGAGATGTTATTTTACTTTTTTGAACCTTTGTATATTTTTTATAGTTATTTCTATTATTCAATTTTCTTTTTTTGCAGCGAACCATTATCTAAGCTCAGTGCGGGAAACTTGGACCACTGATTATGTCTCCCGACCATAGCATGGGTCAAGTCTCCCGCACTCCTTTTCAGTCTATTGGACAGATGTTTTCTCGAAACTATTACAACTATTATCAACGATGAGCCATTGCTCATCGTTTGTAAAACAATATTAATCAATAAAATCAATAGAACTAAATAAAACCACGCACCTATCAAACTTTTCGACACTGCAACAAACAAAAATTATTCAATTTCTTACTTCCTAACAACAAAATCATTTTCAACCCTCTCACTCCCGAACTGTTCTGATGGCGGCCAAAATGGAGCCGCCACTAGTTGTGCCTTGTTACGAGTATGTCGCAAGCTATTTACGATACCTGTAGCGCGAAATTTGAATTGAAATATTTGAGGTGGTTCAAGTCTCCTTCCTGAACAAGTCTCCCCGACACCTCCTACATACTTCAAATTGATACCTCTAAGAGATTCATGATAAGATGAGGTCACTTGGCCTTGAATAAACATTTTCTCATTGATACTAATAAGATGGATGATTGCTGTCAATTGTTCACCTATCAAGAAGCATATAAAGTGTCTTCACTAAAACACGCCAATCTGAGGCCATTCAAATTTAATGCCCCATTAAAAAACAAAACGGTTATTTTTCGGGGGATAATGGGAAATTTGAATTCTAACTGGGCATTGAATTCAACAGGGCATTAAAATTAACGGAGTATTGAGTTTTAACGGAGAATTAAATTGTAACGGAACTTCCTTCAAAAGGCATTTGTTTTCAAAGGTGACGTGATTTGATGAAGATGTCATCCCCCTTACCTCTGAAGATACAAGTAGATTAAATAATACCGGCAATTAGATAATATACAGGGTTGGGATAAAATGCACACTTTTTCTGCAGAACCTGGCATACAGCTTTCAATTTGCCGATTCTCCTCTATTCGAGTCATTCGCACACAAACTAGCGTTAGGATCTCGGGGGTCAGTTGCCTCCCGGCATATAATTCAGGCACAATTTCGTCTGTTAATTTGCCGCTTTCGTGAACCCGCTATGCGTCGCCCTGCAACGAAAGATATTCGGACGGTTATTGCGAGAGTGCAACAACTGTAAAATGGCGGCTTTGGCGGTGCATCCAACAATCCGAAACTTGCCGACAGAAATGCGTTATTACAGTCCGTAAATAATGCCCCGGGCTGCGAAAAAAAATCGGCGGTTATGTTCAGGTCGGGGAATTACAGTAGCGGAGGCGTCGCTGAAATATTTGCGTGGAAAGATGATATGATCTATAGGTTAAGGGCCGTTCGAAAAATTCGCGGGAAATTCGAACTGATAAGTTTGTTTCTAATGAAAGCATCTATGAAGAAAGCGTCGTTTCTTTCTTTCTTTAATCCATTATAATGACTTCAATCCACAGTTACCTTATAGTTGAAATAGGAGTTATTACTCTCCTACTCGACGAGATGGACCAAAAAGTCAGTAAATTAGAACAGAGAAAAATGACAGGGCATGGTCACGGGACATGGGGAATGTTCCTGATTATACCTGTCGCTTCTGTTAAGTAGTCACTAAGACAGCTGAATACCAGCGTTGCGATTGTGGTGTCATCATCGACTGAGTTATGCGGTACTTATGACGGCAAATAAGCAAGAATTTTCGTTGTTTTTATTACCTGCCATCAGTATCAGTAGATCTTTTCTTTTAGCTGTCAGAAAGACATGAATACCAATAAGTTCGTTTGTTTTGCATGGCTTTCAGTATACACTGTCAGAATCTAGGCCAGAGAGCGTTTTTTCTCTTTAGATCGGATAGGTTGGCAGGCATGTGAACTTCTATGATTTCTATGCTTGATTTAACTTGTGAGTCATAGAAGCTGGACGCCAAACCACAGATCACCACAACGTTTGCTCACATCTCAACGAATGATAAACCTACTGGCTGAGGCATACGCGAAGTGATTTACGATCCCCATGGACGCTATCTGAAGCGCTAACAAGATTATTAAACCTGCTTGTATATAGAAAACGACGCCCGAACAAAGATCCGTCGGTGAACGCAAACAACATGTCGCCCTCATTAAATAAGACCCATAGATCGTCGAGAACGAGCCCAACATCTCGACGTACGTATACGCAGTGGGTAATACAGGGATTTATACGTCGATATCACGCCTTTATTACCGACCCGGTAACGAGTCGAACGTTCTGCCGCAAATTGAAAATAACGCCGTTCCGCGGGAACACAGAATTCCGAAGGGGTGGGTTCCGGAAGGGAAGCGAGTGAATCAAAGCGGCTCGCGGGTCGTGGCGTTATTGTTTTTGACGTGGCCGTAGCGCGCCCCGCCGTCTTGATTATTTATTCGTATTCAATGTTCTCTTGTTCGGTTCCTGGTTCCTGAGCTTTTCGGTTGCGCTCGGATGGAGGCTTACAAATTGAGTTATTATGTTTTCGGTCACGGGTGACGGAAGCTGCGTATGGAAGTTGTAATAACATGGAAATGAATATTTCATTCCTTTTTGTTCGAGGTATAGGGTATAGAACATGCTATTCAAATTCAAGAACTTTTCTAGCTTGAAAACATTCGAAGTTTATCAGTTATCTAGGTTTCAATCAAAAAGTGTCTGTGAAATTTGAAAGATTGATTACTTTGGCAAAATACAATTCTGTTTAAAAGATCCACAGATGTGTAATGTCACAGATTAAGCTAGTTATTCTGAAGGTAATATTGCTTTTCCAGGGGTGGCTCAGCTCATTATGAAAACTCAAAATGGCTATATCATTTTATCAGGGCCGTATCAGAAAAAATGGTACTTAAAGGAAAAAAGATTTTATTTTGACCTCAATAATCTAGTGTTAAAATATTCGTGCGAGTCAAAGACTCACCCTGTATAATTACCAATGAGTGTCCAACATTGCTATAGGATGATTGCTATAAGGTATAAAGGATGCGATGAACATTTTAATGAAATATTCGGTTTTTCGTCCCACAAAAAAACGACAAATTGGATTTTAGCATCACTATTTTCATCGAGTATTTGACCGATATGCCTGAGCTAGTCACGATAATTTATGAGGAGCTAGGAGATACATGGCTATCTATGATTCGATCGTGATTTATGGATGGACAAATGCGCCTATTATCCTTCTGATTGAGCTGTTTGTGACGTCAATCAGGATGAAATATTGATCCGCCACGTATATTCGAATCGATCTACAACGTATAATCAAGTATTTCTGAAAGAATTGTGTATTTTTCCTTGACTCCATCATCTATGATGCTGAGTCTTCAGAAACGAGACTGTTTGGAATTCTCACAATAGGAAAATCAGCTCTCGAGGATGACATCAAATGTAAAATGTAAGCAGAACTTACTTCTGTCCACGATGACCACTGTAATTTCAAGTTCAAGATATCTGTTTGGGGCTCCTTCACGATGAAGATGCACTTTGAAGGTAGAGAGAATGAATTTGACATTCTTTCAATAATCGAGACAGTGTGGATGAAATTTTTTTCAAACCTTAAAAATTACACTAAAAAGAATGCATACCACTCGCCGATACGAACATCAACAAGTGTTACGATCTAAACTGAACTAGCCAATTTGTCAAGGTCAGGACAACGAAATGGAGAACGTTCAACCGAAGAAGAGCAGATGGTGACCATGGTTTCGGTCTCATTTGACCTCGCCAGGGCTACACAGCTCCTTCCCCGATGGAAAAACGTTTGGAATTGATGGACACCCAACGTTTTTCTGAAGGAGAAGGAGCTGTGTTGCTCTGAAGAGGTCAAATAAGACGAAACCATGGTCAGCATCTGCTCTTCTTCGGTGGAAAGTTCCCCAGTTAGTTATTCTGACGATGGCAAATTGGCTAGTTCAATTCAGATCGTAACACTCGTTAATTCCACCAAATTTTCTTCTTGTACTGAAACTATTTTCTGCAGGTGAGAGAGTTTCTGCTCCTTTACCGGCAAGTGTATTGGCTTTCTTATTATTTGATTCCCCGGAACCCAGACTAAGTAAACCTTGTTGTTTCGTTCAGTTTTCTTCGGCATTCCCACGGTATCTTTGTGTCGATGATGACTGCCACCAGAACCCTAGCAGTTCTATTGATTTTCCTGCTCTATTTGATTTGTACATCGTGGAATGTACATAAAGCTCCAAAAGCTTCCACTGCGAGTACCAGAAAGTTCATCGTCTTCGAATCTGCTGACAACTCTGAAGGAGACACTCAACAAGAAGAAAAAACGATATACCACTTATAGCAAACAAAACATAGCATAGCATCAACTGAACCCCATCCATCTTCCCAAATGCCCCTATTACCTCTCCCAAGAGGTTCGGATTAACGTCTTCGCTCGACCGGGAGGGCGAAAAATTAACGCGCCAGACCAATAAATCAGCGCATCGAGATCCGATGCAGATAACTCAGGAACGCGCCCATAGTCCTGGCCGCGAGAACCACAGAAGAATAACAACAGGTTGCGAGCGGACGACAGACGTTTGTGAACGTCGATCGGTCCTCAGGGCCGGCCGCGCCGTGACCCCAGATGAAAGAGAGGTCGATTTCATTTAAATTGGAATCGCACAGAGGAGAAGAGTCTAGGATGCACGCCCTTCGCCGGCAGCGAGAGTCGGAATACAGCGAGGACCATTAGGCGATGGTACGTTCGCGGGGTCAGGAATGTCCGAGCTGTTAGTGCATTCCGGAGTTCTGTGGTTTACACGTGAAGGGTGGACCAGGGGTGTGTAATCGATCGTCTTCGTTTAAGTATAATGATAACAAATAATAATAATAATAATGCTGAACATAACGAGAGGGAAAATAGAAGATGGTACGTTTAAACTCAAGGAAGGTGCAGAAATTGAAGCATTAAAGGAAGGAGACACATATACAAGTATCTAGGCATAAAACTGGAAAGAAAAATCAATCAGAACCAGATGAAGAAAGAATTAACGGAGGGGTTCACCCGAAGATTGAGAAGGATAACGAGAACTGGTCTTAACAGCAAGAATCTGATAAAAGCGATTAGTACCTACGCTTGCTCGACGCTGAGCTACTCATTCGGTATCATCTCTTGGACCACCACGGATTTAGCAGCTTTACAGAGAAAAATAAGGACGATGCTGACTAAATACAATGAACATCGCCCTAAAAGCTCAATAGAACGGACAAGGCTGCTACGACATCTTGAGGGTAGAGGAATTGTTGATTTGTCCAACCCAGGAAATTGAAGGACTTCGAAAATATTTCCTGAGCAAGGCTGCTTCGTCAGAACTGCATCGAGTAGTTTGTGTTGCAGATAGTTCTACACCGTTAAAGCTACAATAGGACCACTTGGAAACCGTCGAACACTCTGCAGAAAGTAAAATGCAGAAACTGATTGGCAAACCTTTTCATGTAAGGCACCAGAACGAAGTCAACCATCATTACGTCGACATATCTGCGTCGAACTACTGGTTGACTTCCGGAAGGTTGTTTCCTGAGAGACAGGGCTTCATGCTCGGCATCCAGGATCAGGTGATTCCAACAAGACCTCAATCCTATTGAAAACGCTGCGAAGAGCTCCAACCAGCTCCATATACACTTCAAGTACTCCGATGGATTCTGAAGCAAATGTGGGGAAATATAGATCAAGGCTACTTCAACAATCTGATCGGAAGTAAGCAGAGGCCTTGTCGGTAGTGTACAACTAGTTACTGCGTTTTAATTTAATTTAACGTCCGATTCTGTTCCGCAATCTACAATGCATGAAACATACAACTAGACAGATCATCAATGAATCCAAATCTACCGTTGGAGACCTCAAATTTCGGATATTACAGACATCTGGGCATACTAACGATGTGGTTTCTACGAACAAACGGCGGAAAAAAAAAACAAAAAAAAAAACGACAGCTGATATCAGAGTTGAATTGGCTAGCCTGAATCGGTGAAAACGTCCTTCGTATAATTTTTCGAATTTTCGACGGGAATGACATTCAACGGTTTCGTTTGCGTTTTTTTTTAGTCGCCAAATTTACATCAGAAAGGAATGTATTCGATTGGAACAATGAAATATGAATAATTCATCTGGGTTGTCGAGAATTGAAAAACTCGATTCTGTAGTGGAAAGAGGTTATTTGGTTTCCAAGAATTTGGTGAATTGTTGCAGTAGATTTATTTCTGCGTTAATAGAACAATTGAAATTTCATTTTCCTGTCTTCAAGCTAGATAACCATCAGATTCTTCCTGGGTCTTTTGTGGTAAACCATGGTGTAGCTTATCCTTCTGTAGCTCATTCTTCTTTCAACCTCTCAATGATTTATCATAAGGATAATCATGTACGAGAGCGAAATCAATATGCTCCAACTAATTATTACTGCAAAAATTTAGTAGCCAAGGCAATTTCTTTTGCACAGTGACCAAACCACCAGAATGTGTTTAATGAATTTGCATATATGCAGGTAATTCGGGCAACATCAAACGCTGCGTGTACCATTTCATTAAACTCGTTCATTTATCGAAGCTTTTGACATAACACCCTCATCAGAACTGGATTGCGATTCCGTTTAAATTCTACCAGCACCATTCGATCTGTTGGCAATCGATCCACATCGCAACAGGTATTTTGTTCATCGACTCTTTAAACCCAGGTCTCGATATAAATGCTGGTACACCCGCATGCAACCGTTCATCTAGACATTGGCCAACAACAAAGAGAAAACGAAGATTTGCACACAACGAGCCATTCTAATCGTGTGTAATATACCCCTGGATGTTTTGTAATATCACGCTGGCCAAACGGAGCGATAAACATAGAGGCCCGTTTTGTTTTTCATCTTCATTGTCGACCTTGTAATTGGACCCACTTAAATAACGGTCATTAGAGGAACATGGCTACCAACGTGGTCCTCTGTAATTTGGATTGTGAGGCATGGGAAAGAGATGGAAGAGACCTTAAATCGTTGAACGGATGCTGGGCGATCATAAAGCGTTTCATCGAATTATTTGGGTCGATATCTGGCATACCTGAGGTAACCCAATATTAAATTATTCTTCGGCATGTTTACTAAGCAATAGAAAACAATCTTAACTCATGTTGGAAAAGAATGACTAACAAACTTTCGAGCAAACAATGGTCCTTAGGTCTTACAGATCGTCTTGTACTTATAATGGAATGAAAGAACTTACAAACTTTCCAGGGGCAAGAATTCAGCAGGAACAATACTCACCTGGAAAAAAAATAAGTTTCAATAAAAAAGAGAAGAATTCATAAAGATATACTTGTTATTTTAGCAAATAGGAATAAATGTCATGATCTATACGATTATGATGACTATTTATGAAGACTATTTACACATACCGTGATCTAATTCAATGATCAAACTTATTTTTCCGTACATTTTTTTCCAGGAAATCACAAGTCACGTATGAAATTGCTCCCCAAATGATGCGGATGCAATTTTTTATGATTTAACACTCTGCCTTACCACATAACATCAACCGGGACGAATTCAAGGAAAACCCTACACCTATATGTATATCTATCATCGATACATTTCCGAGAAGAGCAAATATACCGATCCCTTCCCCTTTGTAGAGCAACAAAATAGAATCCTGAACGCTGCTTCGTTTTGAGTGGTGGCCAATTAAAATCAAGCATGACAATATAAATTCTGACGGCAATAACTGTTGGATATATTATTCAGCTATGCTTTGATGTTTGTCACGTAGCTGTTCATATTTCGGTGTAGACAAGTATTATTACCACGTCACGCACGATATATGAAGTTTCAGGTCCTTCTATATTAATTGCCGTAAAACTCGGCATAGACGTGATGTAGCGATTTTTCTATTTTGTTCTATCACCAAGAGGAGGAACTTCGAGAGTGTTTTTTTCCATACCTCTATATTTTTTCAGATTTCAACATATTGTCTGCTCGCGTAGATGGGGAAACAAATTTTCATGATTTACGATCATTGGACGTACGTCCCAATATCTCCAGATTCTAAAATCTTCGAAAAAAACAAACCTTTGTGAAATTTACAGCAATTTCTCTCCGTACGCCTTTTATTCTGTTCTACTGTTAAGTAAGGTTAGATAAATTAAGGCCAAGTTTACGTTTCAATCAGTGTTGGTTAGGTTAGGCCATTTTAGGTTAGGTTATGTGAGTTTAGGATAGGTTAGGTTAGTTTAGGTGAGGTTGAGTTAAAATAGGTTAGGTCCCCTTTTCTGATGAATTGTTATGTTCATCACTTCATCACAGATCTGGTAATTATTTTACACATAATGGCTATCCAAATGCCTTTTATTCTGTTCTATTGTTCGATTAGTTTAGTTTAGGCCAGATTAGGTTAGCTTGGGTAGGTTAGGTGGTTCAGGTCTAGTTAGAGAAAGTTTTCCAGTTGAATTGTTATATTCATCTACATACCAATTCTCCAGACACCTTCTATTATGTTTTATTTTTTTTTGTTAGGTTAGGTTAGGTTAAATAAGTTTAGGTTAGATAAGGTTAGTTCAGGTTCTACCAGCTACGCCTTCACTAGGCCGAACCGAAGCCTTGTGGCCTATTGTTCATCCAGGAGCAGTTAAAGAGACTCACACTCTGACGCTTACAAGAATAGCACAAGTCTTTAGAGAGGAATCCCTCTTACCATAAGAATAGTGGGAGAACTGTGTAAGATTACTACAGGTGTACAGAATATGCTCAACATCTCATCCTCACTAGACAACCTAAAAGCCCTATTTTCTTTATATGTTTGTTGAACAGGTGGAGAGCCATTGCACCAGTCACAAGACTCAAATGTTTGCTCTCAAGAACCAGGAGTTTTTTGAGCTCAGGCTTAAAGGTACTTTAGGTTAGGTAAGATAATGTGAAATAAGTTTGAGTCCCATATCGCTATTTCACATTTCCGATAGTTTCTTTCCAGGTTCATATCTACACATTTTTTGATTGTGAGCGAATATTTCTGCATAAAAGACTCTCGAATAAGAGCCTATCTGAGATGAGTACTTGATGCCTGCTCCCATTTGCTCCAGCATCAGCTTCTTTCATGATCTTGAACCATCTGCAGGAAAACCATTTTCTGGTATTCTCTTTTGAAGCTTGGATGGTAGATTTCCTTTTCCAGTCTTCCCAATGCTAACTTCTCTGACCATTACTTCCCCAGGAAGGTTTACTGATGAGACGTAATTGGTCAGAGGAAACCAGGCTATCCCATTACGGATAACTTTATGAGCTGACCTACCAATCAGGTGGCCTCTTCGAAATCATCAATTTTTTCAAATGTTCAATGTCGCTTAGTGGAAAGAAGGCAAGAACGAAATGGGGGATGATAATACGTCTATACAAAATAATAATAATTTCTTTGGGCCATCTGTCAATACTCTCACAATCTCTCGAAACCAATCTGACTGACTCACTTCCAATCAATAGGCACCTCCACTCGAATCATATCGAGCCGAACAACCTCACTTTCCGCCTCAATATCTCTCGAAGACACTCGTAGGCCTCCCTTTCCCAAAACACCGCGTCCTCTCATAACCCCCCTTAATTACAGTCGCAACCGTCAACATTTGACGAAACACCGAGCCTTCCATCATCACCGCCCGATCTCCCCGTTCCGGAGATATCTCTGTCCCTGCCGGGGAGCCCTGTTTGCCCCGTGATTCACCGCGGATCCACCCTGATCCTCCGCAGCGCCGTCGTATGATCCAGCGCCGGAAATTGCACCCCGGACTTCCGGAACGCGGCAGCGAAAAGGCATTGAGATGTTGATCTGTGTTTCTCGCTCGGGAACAGGGAAGTCGCCAATTTGTGTAAAGGGGGTCTTTTACGCGTTTCGGGGTTGTTTTGCATGTGAAGGGTTGCCGCAGGAAGAAGACGTCGGAGACCTGTCGACAAGGGGGGGGGATCTGGGGCGGAAGTCGAACTTTGGTGTCGCGTTTCAACCCCTGGAGTTTCGCAGATTTGGGTTCCGTTCTTTCTTGAGATTTGGATGTTATTTCGCTGGTCTTAATCACTTCGTTGCTGCGTTGAGTGGTAGATGGTACATTTGCATCGAAGACTCCTCTCGAATGGAGGGTGCATCAACAAAGCTGGTCAACGAGTTCTAGCAGGTCGAAACGCAAGATTTTTTTCTGAAGTGTTCGAGTACCGATGGCTTGAATACAGCTTTCCTCAAATAAGGAGAGACGCTGATTTGATCGAGCAAAAAACTTTGTGGACTATCTAAATAGATTATTATATCACATTTGATGGAGGCCTATTTAACCTGAAGCGCCTCAGAGCAAGAACCCGTACAAAGTTCATCACGGGACTTCAATATGTAGACGACTGCGCACTTATCGCTAGCAGCTCAGAGGATCTACAGATAGTATTGGACACCTTTAAACATGTATACGAAGCGTTAGGCCTTAGACTCAATATCGACAAAACCAAAGTCCCGGTGTGTCAGCCAGAAAGCCTTCAAACAGATATCAACGTGGAGAATGAAACTCTAGAACAGGTCCAGCAGTTCAAATACTTGGGAAGCTTCATAAATACTAGGGCTAATCTAGACACGGAAATACACAACCGTATCAATTCGGCGTTACGGGCATTCTGGAAGCTAAAGAGCAGAGTGCTTCAAAATAACGACCTCAATCAGAAGACCAAGAGAGCTGTTTACAAAGCAGTGGTCCTCCCAACGCTTCTTTACGGAAGCGAAAGTTGGACGCCCTACAGGCGACATATTAAACAGCTTGAACAAACGCAACAACGTCATATAAGACAAATAATGCTGATCAGATGGTTCCACAAAGTTTCGAATGCAGAAGTCTTGCAACGCGAGAGTTGTATAACAATTGAGACTAATGTAACGAGGGTCCGACTTAGATGGAGCGGTCACATTCTGAGGATGCAAGACACAAGACTCCCCAAAATAGCTCTGTATGGAGAATTCACAGAGGAAGCCCGGAAACCACGAGGCCAATATATGCGGTTTAAGGATATACTACATCAATCCCTAAAATCAGTTGATGCCAACCATAACTGGGAACAACTAGCTTTAGACAGATCACAGTGGAGGTCTTTGGTCCACAGTTATAATGGAGACTCGAGAAGAATACAGCGGCGGCCAGATCTGGTTGGTGGTATCCATGCCCGGAGAGTGAAAGGATTTGTATGTCACGGTTGGGTCTCTTCAGTCACAGGAGGGCACACAGTCGCAATTAGACCTAAGAAATTATAAGTCTGTTCGCACCGTTTTTTTCTGGCTTTTTGTAGATTTATTCCCGGTAACGGGATGCCACCCTAAATCTACAACATGCCCTGTACTTCCAGGGTTCTGATAGACTCCAGTATCTGGTATGCTTTCAAGAAGGTTAACTCCAGACTTCAACAAATTTTTCGTTCAATGCATTTTTTCTTGGCTCACAATGGCAAGGCATTCCATCACCAGGTGATCCACTTCCATACAGAATCTGGGGGGTCAGATTCAGCTCAGAAGGCTCAGTTTCTGCTAGACCACACCTGATAAGAGATGCTTTCTGAGGCGACAATGCCCTGTGGAGAATCCATTAAGGAGCTGTAGCAAATTATTGCTAGGATCTACTAGATACTTCTAGATCTCGTAATATCAAAGTTTCGCAGTAACTGTTTGGGATGATCCAAACTCTCCAGAGTGTTTCTCTTTTGGTTCTTTCCTTCTCCTGAAACTCTTTCCTAAATTTTGCTATACCAAAGAAAGCTTTCAGGCAAATGAAAGGAGATAATAGAGTTCCTGTTTGAAATCGATGACATGAGAGCTCAGTGCTCTGATTTCAGCAAGACTCTCCGAATGTCACTCTTTATACTTTCTAAGTTCCTTTCCACAGATCCTCCGATTGTAAATATTTCTGCCTGAAGAACGTTTGGACAGTGGGCTAGCAATAGTAAGCATGTGTTGCCAGCTCTGAATACTTCAGCGTCAGTCCCTGTGGTCGTTTTAGAACCATCTATATACCATTTAATGGCATTTCTTCAAATGATTTGGGGGTGTTTCCAACCTTTCTCAATAAAACCCTAATTCGGCTACTCACACGCAGCAATCTATTGAATGATTGGCCCTCCATTCATTGAAGAAATTGTGGGTTCTGGAAGCATAAGTGAAGTGAAGAACTAATCGAGTGTTCACTACGAATCTGATGACACCAAAAGGCACCACAGCGGATTCTCTTTATGAAAGTATTGAACAAAAACTTAGCAAACCGCTAATCGGATGTTTATCAACATAGCAAACACACAAAATGTTATCTGATTCAGAGGCATCAAACCCTAGATTTTCTGTAACATTACGTGAACAAAAACATTTCCAAACGTTACTTTGAGTCAGCCATCAAGAATAATCGTAAAAGCATCTCTATCTATCTTGTTACGTGAACTGCGGCTTTCTCACTCACGTATATGTCCTATCTCCCAGGATCTTCGGTGTTGAATTACGATGTCCCTTAAACGTTTATTGTTCTCCGTAGAACATAAACATTATTTTGTCCACATATTCTCGACCTTTTATTCACTTATTCATTCCCTATTCTATACGTATTCGCTCGGCACTGTTTACGATCGAATACATGCCAGTGTTTCCGATATGTCGATAAGAAATATACGACGTTCTGAATCCTCTGGACGGAAAGTGTCGCACTTTTACGAAAAATTGTATCTTTGAAAGCATCAACTTTGACTTACATTTATCCCCCTACTACTACTTCGAAGGAGTATCAATTGGGAATCATTGAATGGATGTATATAGATCATAATTTGATGCGATAACGATATTCTGAATGCTCATGACTGATACATCCATTGAAAACAACTTGACGTTTATTCGTCAATCAGGCGTTGATTCCCCGATCAAGCTTTATGCCGGGGATAAATCAGGTCATAATTTTTTTAAACTTCTGCTATTCTGTTTTTGGCGTGTCGTTTTCAAGTTGCCGACGAGAGAAGATAATAAACCCTTTTTTTAGCCAGGAAAATAAACTGACAGACAATAACAGAACTATCCAATAACACCCATTAAAACAATAGTCGGTCCGGAATAAAGCCGTCACAATTCGTGACTAGAGGGCGTATAATCACAGATTCGCATCTATAACACTTTTGTGTCATATTCGTAGCGAAGTTGCACGGACAAAATCCGATTAAAATCCAGTTATGAGCGAGGACGGATTCATTATCCTATCCGTTTTTTTTCTTTCTATTTATAACGAACACACACGTAGGCAAACAGAACGAATTTTCATTCGTCCATTGTGCTAGGAAATATCACGTCCCGGTGCATCGGGAATAGGAATATAGGAAAAAAAAAGATAAGTGGCGTTCTGCACTTCCGATGTGTTTTTAATAATCAAGAGAGCGTAGCGGTGTTTTTGATGGATTTGGGTCAAAATGGATTCGATCGATTTTTCTGGCACTATTTTTCAGTTCAATGAATGTTTTCATTTCATCAAGTAGTTTAAATTTTTTCAAGAAGCCTTCTACTATCCTTTATTCGTCGCATATTGTTCGATTTTTTCATTATATTTCTTATTTTTATCTAGTTGAAGTTTTCGAGAATATCGAAATGAAATTTGTACCAAACCTCCGCATGTTATTTCAGAGAAAGGTCAGGTTTTCAACTCGAATCTGCATTCTCGGAATTCTTGAAGAAAAATTCAGTTTTTGAAAGCCAAAAAGTTTTGTATGTTTTTGATGGATTTGGGTCAAAATGGATTCGATCGATTTTTCTGGGATTATTTTTCAGTTCAATGAATGTCTTCATTTCATCAAGTAGTTTAAATTTTTTTCAAGAAGCCTTCTACTATCCTTTATTCGTCGCATATTGTTCGATTTTTTCATTATATTTCTTATTTTTATCTAGTAGTAGTTTTCGAGAATATCGAAATGAAATTTGTACCAAACCTCCGCATGCTATTTCAGAGAAAGGTCAGGTTTTCAACTCGAATCTGAATTCTCGGAATTCTTGAAGAAAAATTCAGTTTTTGAAAGCCAAAAAGCGTTGGGCGATTTTAATGCTTAAACGATTGACCAATATGGCCATGAATGTGAACCAACGCGAATTAGCTTCTGATTTCTCGTCATATTTTAGTTTCTGCTTCAATTTAGTTGGTTGTGAATTCGTAAGTAGATGTACAAGGAGAGTTCTGGAACAGAAAAGGGAACAAAACGTTCGTTTTCTCTTTATAATTTAATTAGAATGAATTCAATGAATAGATGTTTTCTGTTGTTGTAAGGGCCTTTTTCACAAATATTTTCAGTTCTTTTGGCAGGCCTGGATATGGCCTGCTTTGTATAAATTTCAGTGTTTCTCATTTCGAATTTTTTTCTTCTGTAGATTTGAACCCTGGAATGGCTTTGACCATCGAGACACGAGCCAGCACATCAAGTCTCGCAAAGACCGCAGCTCAAAGCCGCATTTCCACTCAATAATTCAGACGTCGTAGGAACTCCATCAAACACAGCTCGACGTTTTCGCGACATCAAACAATCTGTACGACAGAAGGAAACACGACTCATAATTCAATATATTTGCTGCGAACATCACAGGGAGGCGTCTTGGAGTGGAAGAGACAAGAAGATATAACTCCATAATGAACTCTTTTCTACTTTGGAGCTCCCGAGGGCGTGGAGGCGCCTTATAAAACACCTCGCAGTGTAAGTATGGCGGTAAATTGCGGATATTTGACGGAAACCGAAATGGAATTGAAGATATTTCGACGTCGGGACTTTTGATTGGAGTTGGATGGAGAGAGTGATAGAAAGGAGTGGATCTGATGATTTGCGCCGTGGTTCTTCGAAAACTTTGTCGTTTTTAAGTCACCAGATTACTACGTTCAAAGGAGATCTACATTTTTACCTCGAAGTATTATAGTTACGAAGAAACTTATTGGAATGATCGAGCCTTTGAAGATTCTGCCAGAGTTTTTCTTCTTGTGAAATATTTCTTGGATGTGCATTTTTTAAACGAGGATATATTGATACCTATATCTATATCATTTCTACGATCCAGAAACAAAAACACAATCAATGGGATGGCGACACTCTGGTTCTCAAAGACCTAAAAAGTTTCGTGTCCAAAAATCTGCTGGAAAAGTTCTTGCTCAAGTTTTTTGGGATTGCCATGAAGTAATCATGATTGATTTTTTGGATAAGGGTAGAACAATAACCGGAGATTACTATACGACATTACTGATCACTCTACAGGAAAAAATTGAAGAGAAAAGACGCAGAAAGCTAACCAAAGGTATTTTGTTTTTGCAGGACAACGCCCCTGCACACAAATCTCATGTTGCCATGCAAAAAATTCGTGATTTAGGGTTTGAATTACTAAAACACCCTCCTTATTCACCAGATTTGGCTCCATCCGACTATCATCTCTTTCCTCAACTGAAAAAAAGTTTAAAAGGTCGTAAAGTTTCTTCCAACGAAGAGGTAATAAAAGCTGTGAAAGTCTGGTTTGCAGAGCAAGAAGAAACTTTTTTGAAAGGTCTAGAGACGTTGCACGTTCGCTGTAATAGATGTATCCAATTAAGAGGAGAATATATTGAGTAATAAAATATTTTGACATTGAAATTTTGTTTGGTTCTATAGTAGGCTCAGAATTTTTCAATATATCCTCGTAAAACAAATAAGACTAATAAAAGGCTCGTGCTCCTTTCTTGGTTTATATTGAATTAACAGTTTTCGTTTAACTTCGATATGACAGTTTATTATAATTCTGCTACCACCACAAAACCACCAAAATATTTCCTTGAGAGATTTTTTTCTAGGTTCAGTAATGTTTCAGTCACCTTCGAGAATTTCTGAAAAAAAAAATACAATCTCTCTTTTGGGCCATCCATAATCCTTTCTCTCCTTGATTGTGACCTCGATTTCACCGGTTCTGAATCACGTGGATTTATAGATGGCCCCCAACGTCCGAGGACTTTGTTAATAATCGCTCGACCTCCGGAGTCTCATCCGTAATGAAATCAAACATTCATAACCTGGAGACTGGCTCTAAGGTAACGGTATCGAGATGTTGAATGGGGGCAGAGGTGTCTGAAAATTTCAGATATCGTTTTCCGTGACAATGGTGAGGAACCATTGCTCTCACACTCATTCAGCTCGCTTCGACCGAGAGTCGAGCCGGTAGGTCAACGGTTCAGGTTCTAATGGGGCTCGTTTCAAGCAGAAAGATTTATCGTGATCAACGTGAAATATCGATCGTGGTGCGTGAGAGATCGGTCTTGGAAGAGAACTGAAAGTAACTCTTTAACAGTGGGTTTTTTTGGATTCATATAGTCACCTCAATGAATTGAAAAAATCACTACATATTATAAAACAAAGTCGCTCCCCGTTGTCTGTCAATAATCAGGTTAAACATTGTAAAATTGATTCGAAAATATAATCCAGTTGAAAAGGTCTTTGGACTATCTTGAAATGAATCAATTTAAAAATGAATATGACCTCAATCTTCGGCATTTATTCCTGACGAAAATACTCTTTGCAGCATCTTCCTTCAACGAATAGTTCGCGAGATATTGCAGGTTGGAAAGTTACATATTTTGGCAAGATATTAAGTCAAGCGTGAGTGTCACTGCGACATGCAGTCCCCACCAATATGAAATCCTCCATACACGTGGCGTTTGTTCATCATGACAACTTGGAGTCCACACACCTCTGGAGTTCCTCGGATTTAGGAGCAATAGACTATTGAAAATTCAGAAATTTCGAAATGGGCTCGAATATCATGAAGTGTTTTATGGCATTTCATTGCTCATATAACACATCAGGCAGAGTGTTCCACTATTAACATTATTTTCGCAACATCCTAATGTCTTCTGGTACATCGTGAAGCAAGTTTTGGTCAAGTTTAATAATTTTCTCTCCGTGTGGACGGGTAAGGGTCTAATTCATTCAGTTTTATCCAAAATGTGATATCACGTTCACTCTCACATTTTTTCGCCACTGGAACTATTCATCAATGACCGAAAATTGGTAGATCACGTGTAGCTAGGAGAAGAACTTTTTTTATCTCTTTCGGTGAGAATACAGCTTCCTAGAACTTACAGAATGAGCAGTCAACGTCTTCTAGTTGCCACAGGTGCTTCAACTTCCCTAAGCACAATCGTAGATCAAGTGTTGCTAGGAGAAGAACTTTTTTTATCTCTTTAGGTGAGAATACAGCTTCCTAGGACTTGCAGAATAACCACTCAACGTCTTCAAGTTGCCACAGGTGCTTCAAATTCCCTAAGCACAGTCAGAAGACTGTGACATAGGTTATGAAGACTGACATCGACGCGCTTGTTAGGAAGAGTTCCACTCAGCGTATCCTTGACTCCCATTATATGCTAGGACGATGGTTTCTTCATAGTGTGACCACGTTTTTTATTTCTCCTTACTTCAGGAAGAGGTTAATCAGATTCTCTGATTGGAATTAAAAAGTGAATAGAACAAATCCATACGCCGGTTATTTCACCACATACAAGACGACAACCGGTCAGCGCCTGACGAAGCCTAGCGCCCTGCCGCGACCTTAAAATGCGCTCACTGCTCCATTAAAGCTGTACATTAACGGCAAAAAGCGGCATTTTTCCCCGGCATGTAACGTTAAACGTTCGATTGATAACAAAAGCTAAAAAAGCGGACAGAGAGGCAAACGGGCCTGCACGGCGTATCGGCGACGTGTTCGCTCGGTTTTTGCGGCAGACTGCACTGAAAAACAGGCAGTCATCTCGCTTCGCTTGACGTAATTACAAGGCCTGAAACCATCCGGTTTGTTTTCGACCGTTTTCCATTCGAAATTGAGATATTGGAAACTGATAAGAAAGACTATCAAGTAGGCTGATGCGGTTGACGGTTGCGCGTAATTGGATTTTCTGTTATCAGAGATGGTGGCGTTTACATACACTAAAAAAAAATCATAGCTGAAGTGGAACTTGCCACTAGACTGAGAAATATATACGATATGGAGGAATAGTGCTATTCCATTAAATTACTCCTGATCAGTTTTTTCTTGCTCAGAGAATAATAACCTAAATTTTTCGCAATTTTCATGAAACACCCTGCATACAAGGATGGGTGTTTCCATGGCAGATGAGTCTGCGCCTGTTTAGGCTTCTCAAAAGGCATCTTGTAGTTGAAGAATCTGCATTTCTTTTTTATTTCCTATGAATTTCCCTAGTCTGGAGTAGTAGGTGCTTATGCTACGGTTATTCGTCTTTCGTTCGGCGTTTTTCTCGGACATAGAAGTACAGCGGTTTTCGAAGAATTAGAGAACTTCAACCTCAATAAGGGTCGATGCTGTGGTCGGGGAAACACCGCAAAAAATCCAGGACAAACTGAAAATTCTTCCATCTCCAGCAAAGGAAAATCTGGCCTGGTAGCTTAATGGAAAAAATTACGTATTAATGATAAAAAATGGAACGGTCGTTCCCGGATATCTGTAAGTGAGTGCCGAGCTCAGTTCCTTATAAAAAGCCCCTTCCCTCCTAATTTCCATTATCATTTATCTTACCCCCGGTTAACGGGGGCGGCGGAGACCGTCCTAGGGACGATGTCGCCGTTCGACGTCGTCTGAAAAACTTGTGACATGTAACGTTACTCCGACCTGAAAGAATAGTGGAAGATTTGTTATCTTTAAAGACCCGACTTTCTGGGGGGATGCGCGGTAATAATTTTACCCGACGAAAGGGAATTTCGGCGGTGATGTTCCGGGTTTTTTTCCGGACCGACGGTAATTTCCTTATAATAATGGAGATGTAGTGCTGCGAGAGGAAGAGGTTCATTACAGAACAGAGTTTTGGGACTCCACTCTAATTTTTTAGGCTCAGAAGTTTGGTTCATGCTTCGAATCGCAAGGGAGGATGGATATACGCTTTTAGATTTTGATTGGAGATGAAGCTGATTGTGCAGAGTGAGGCGCAGAAAGTTGATGATATGTTTTAGGCGCCAAGCTGCGTGTTGAGGTCTGGTGAGAATAGGTCGAGCGTATGACTGTTGCCTCCGTCCTGTCAACTCTTTGCTCCGGATTTCTTTGGCCTCATTCGTTTATATTCTCTTTTTATATAAACATGGATCCCAATTATCTTTCCAAAGTAGGAGATCCTTGGGATACGTCAGCTATTCATTTGTCTACTTGGTGCTCCAAGAGATTCATAGTCATTCATTCATTCATTCATTGCTGTATCCAGATACCGACAATAAATCTACAAAAAGACTAAAAACAAAACTATCGGTGCGATCAAACTTATAATTTCTTAGGGCTACTTGCGACTGTGTGCCCTCCTGTGACTGAAGGGACCCAACCGTGACCTTCAGATCCTTCCACACTCCGGGCATGGATAGTCACCAACCAGATCTGGCCGTCGCTGTATCCTTCTCGAGTCTCCACTATAACTGTGGACCAAAGACCTCCACTGTGATCTGTCTAACGCTAGTTGTTCCCAGTTATGAGTGGCATTAACTGATTTTAGGGATTGATGCAGTATATCCTTAAATCGCTTATAGTGGCCTCCTGCTTTCCGAGCTTCCTCTGTGAATTCGCCATACAGAGCTATTTTTGATCAAAGTTATAATCTCTTAGGGCTACTTGCGACTGTGTGACCCCCTGTGACTGAAGAGAGACCCAACCTTGACCTACAGATCCTTCCACACTCCGAGCATGGATAGTCACCAACCAGATCTGGACGCTGCTCTATTCTTCTCGAGTCTCCATTATAACTGTGGACCAAAGACCTCCTCTGTGACCTGTCTAACGCTAGTTGTTCCCAGTTATGATTGGCATTAACTGATTTTAGGGATTGATTCAGTATATCCGCTTATACTGGCCTTCTGGTTTCCGAGCTCCCTCTGTGAATTCGACATACAGAGCTAGTTTGGGGAGTCTTGCATTCTCAGAATGAGGCCGTTCCATCTCATTCGGGCCCTCGTTATTTGAGTCTCAATTGTTATACAACTCGCGCGCTGCATGACTTCTGCATTTGAAACTTTGTGGAACCATCTGATGTGCATTATTTGTCTTAGATGACGTTGTTGCGTTTGTTCAAGCTGTTTAATATGTCGCCTGTAGGGCGTCCAGCTTTTGCTTCCGTAAAGAAGCGTTGGGAGGACCAATGCTTTGTAAACACCTGTCTGACAGTATTCTGTCGGCATGTACCACAATATGCTATTTCTGCAAAACTTCAGGCAGATGTAAGTTTTAAGTACAGTGAGCAAACCATACCCCACCCAGAATCCTTTAGTGAGTCGTGGTTTAGGAAACACTCATGCTCAAGATGGCCACATTCTCTATATGCCCAAGTACAGCTAAATGAAGCAACTTCAAACTTAGTACAACTTAGTTTCAAGAGTTGGGGATGTTTGAATTTTTGGTATTCTTATGGTACGTATTGGTCGACCTAATGAGAAGACTGGAAGACGTGGGCGATATCTTGTGTTCGAAAAAGATTAAGCAAATAAATGGAACACTATATTCCTAGATTCATTTCATTCGATATATGTATATTCTTTTGATAAAACCTTTTTATAACTTTTATAACATTTTTTGAGAGTTTTTCAACAGACTGTATCTCTTAAACCGAGCCGATTCTGAGGAAATGGTAAAGGAAAAAAGTCTTTCTTTTAACGTCAAGATTCTACTGTTAAAATGTTTGTACTTTGTCGCTCTAAAGAAGTCTTGCTTAGTGTTGGCATTTTTTAGACCGCTGCCTCAACTTGGACTTTCCCAAAACTCAATCCCACAGAGTTTCAGATTAAGGAGGTGCTAACCGTGACGCCCTTTCCCCAAGTGCGTTAGCTTCTTAGTTTTCTACAAAACCACAATACCCTGCCACCCATAGACGCCTCCATCCAGTTGCTTCAGGGTATTACGGCTTCCCCGTGTCAGCGGAGAACCCTGGGTGCGTGAATCCAACGCTATAAATCACAGTCGAAATTTTTAATCCATCCCGGACATTCCCAACACGCTCCGCTCGCTTCCGGGGAGTCGGCCCCTCTTCGCACTCCGCATTTAATGATTCCAATTTATCGCGATGTACGATCGCGATAACCCCCTAGATATATCTCATGAATTTACAACGATCAAATCTGAAAAAGGCTATCATGACAACGCGCCGCTATTAAGATCCTCGCCAGCGATAAGATCGGGATCTCGTACGTGTTGTTACATTCGGATATTATTAACCGAACATTAAACACGTATTTTAAACCGGCGTATCCGTGCATCTGGGGATGTGCGCGGACCCTAATTTAAATACACGCTCCGCTCTCGATGAATGGTTTACGACCGCGGATCGGGCTAGGAAATGAGAATTTTCGAAATGGTGAGGCGAGGTGAAAAAGATCGGCCGATAAGTTGGCGACTCGGTTTCGAGAGCGTTAGGTGTTGAAATCCCGGCTGGGAGCCATCAGGTGTGTCGATTCCTACGACACGAATTTTATTCGCTGATTATTCCGACGGGGAATAACAGAATTCTCGAGGTTGGTAGGAATTTACCGTTTTTTCTCACGTGTCTTCATGAACTATCACAAAAGGAACCGCCTTATCGTGGCAAGCATCAAGTCGTGATTTCGGGAGAAATTGGCCTTATGAACTCTTTTTCTTTATTTTGGACGACAAATTCATTGTACACTTCCAAATTGATTTCCACATATCATGAATCGTAAACAAATAAAAAACGACTAATCTCGTTATTTTCAAAGATTTTCCTTCGAAAAACTGAATAATGAAAGTTAGTCAATAGTAAAACCAATATTTCAACCATAGCAATCCCTGTAGTGTAGCCGCCTCTGTATGATATACGAGAATGTATTGATATCTAGTTAGCCTAGACCAGTTCCATGCATAAAAAAAATATTGCGTAACCATAGCAACGAACAATAACTCATTAGAAGTGTCAGTGTGAAGTTTGAGGTCAAAAAAGTGAACCAGAGTTACGCAATGAATTAAAAGAAAAAAATTGTCCACCGAAATTGTGAAAATCGAAATATTGGATTATCGAGCCGTCATCAAGTACTTGTATTTGAATGGGTCAAGAGGTAAGCAGATTTACGAAGATATGCTTAATACCCT
Organism: Coccinella septempunctata; assembly: GCF_907165205.1. Lineage (NCBI taxonomy): Eukaryota > Metazoa > Arthropoda > Insecta > Coleoptera > Coccinellidae > Coccinella > Coccinella septempunctata. The sequence continues at coordinate 25,842,046 of NC_058196.1, forward strand.
TGGAGATCAATGTCCTAAGTATGCGACCGTGAAAAATTGGACTGCAAGCTTCAAAAGAGGTAAATTTTTCATTGAAGATGATGATCGATCGGGAAGGCCAGTTTCTGTGTCAGCCCCCGAAAATATCGATGCAGTTCATGACATGATTTTATCAGACCGTCGAATTGGGCTAAAACGGATATCTGAAGCAATGAATATTTCATACGAACGCGTTCATCATATATAGTTCACGTCAATTTGGACATGAGAAAAATTGCTGCAAAATGGATCCCCAAATGTATGAATGTTGACAAAAAGTGTGCAAGGGTTAAGCATCGCGTTCGATCTGTTCTCGATTTGAAAACGATGTAGACTTATTAAACCGAATTGTTACTATGGATGAGAATTGGGTACATTTCTACTATCCAGAAACAGAGCAACAATAGATGGAATGGCGATACGCTGGTTCTCCAAGACCTAAGAAGTTTCGTATCCAAAAATATGCTGGATAGGTTCTTGCTTCAGTTTTTAGGAATTGCCATGGAGAAGTCATGATTGATTTTTTGGATAAGGGTAGAACAATAACCGGAGATTACTATTCGACATTACTGGACCCTCTAAGGGAAAAAATTAAAGAGAAAAGACGCGGAAAGCCAACCAAAGATGTTTTGTTCTTCCCCTGCACACAAATCTCATGTTGCCATGCAAAAAATTCGTGATATAGGGTTTGAATTACTAAAACATCCCCCTTATTCACCAGATCAGGCTCCATCCGACTACCATCTCTTTCCTCAACTGAAAAAAAGTTTAAAAGATCGTAAATTTTCTTCCATCGAGGAGGTAATAAAAGCTGTGGAGGTTTGGTTTGCAGAGCAAGAAGAAACATTTTTTTTGAAAAGTCTAGAGACGTTGCAGGTTCGCTGTAATAAATGTATCCAATTAAGAGGAGAATTTTGAGTAACAAAATATTTTGACATTGAAATTTTGTTTGGTTCTATAGTAGGCTAAGAATTTTTCGATATATCCTCGTACATTATACATCAATATTTCCTCCATATCTCGGCCGATGCAACGGAAAGTCCATAAAGTCACTTCGCTCGCAGCCTCTCCTCCTGTACCAAAAACAATCGCGATCCTCCGTCGATAAAGCAAACGCTCAGAGGTTCGCATGGTCCATTATGCCAGTTCGGGCTCGTCGCAAGGCCCTAACGAGCAACGATCCAGCGCACTCCGTCTTCTACCGCCCTTATTAGCGGGTCGCTTACCGTCAGACTAATTGAAATTACAATTATTGCACGGGGGAACACGGCAAACGGGACTTGTTAACAAAGCCTTTTGATAACTCACTCCCGATGTCGTAAACAATTAGATCCGATGCTCGTTTTGCTGCAGGGGGAAAGGGCTGTTAGCATTTTTTCCAGGGCGAGCTCTCTGGGGGAGGGAAGTGGGGCTTGGAGGCAGTAGGGGGTAGGTTTGCATGTGCCAAGGGAGAAGTATGACCCGGGATAACCTATACCGGGTGGCTCCCAGTTCTCCTGGAAACTCCGAGATCATTTTCATCTTTTTATCCCCCTAAGCAGATTTTGGTGCTTGAGAAAGCAGTATTTGAATGAAAAATTATCCTTTTTTTCTGTGAATGAACTGAGCTCCACTTAACTCTGTTTATTACTTCAAAAATCGTCTTACTTATGGTAGATATTCGATTCGCATTTTGAGTATTTCTATAAAATGGTTATTTCTTCAAGAATACCCTATTCTCCTGAAGTTGCCAAATAGGGTTTATGATGAAGAGATGTAGTAAACAGGATAAATATCCTTAAACTAGAAACACTATTTATGAATCTTTGCAAGCAAATACAAACACATATGATGCCATATGTTTTGTTTCCATCAGACACTCTACATATTTCCAATGATTTCACTGAGTTTAGAAAAAATAATTTGAGGAAAAACTAGAAATAACCTACACTTTTCCCAAGTGAATGTTGACTTGTACCGGGGTTTAGTGCATTCAGTTGTAATGTTTTTGTCCAGGTTTTGGCCATTCCAGTTTTATTCAAATGTTTTTATGTTCAGTCACCCTTGAACAATATATGGTGTGTCTTCCAGAATATAAATCATGACTTTAACAGAATAATCATTACTAATCAACTTATTTCAATGCTATTTCTTTTTAAGATGAGTGAATGAACCATTTTTAAACGTAAATTTATTGCTGTCAACTTTTAAGAGGAGTTTATACCACGAGACTTTCTCCCCATCTGTATTAGACGTAAGGGGTGAAATACTACCAGAATGAGGGATGTTGCCAGTAAACTTGAAGGATCAGTAGTAGTTGCGAATATTACAATAGTGTCTACAGTCGTCGAAAAGATGGCAGCACTTAATGAACGTCTTTTTCAAATTTCAGAAGGTTTGGAATTGTAGCCACTGGCGAGACTTTTCCAGAAACTTTTTCATTTGGAAATTCATTGGAAAAATCGTTGCACCTCGGAAAGTCAAAAACATAAAGTAACATTTGTTCTTCAATGAAAAAAATTTTCTCACTCGGTGCTAACTAAATTACTATAACTGATGATTAGGATGGATTATGGACTTCCATTATTGTCTACTTCTTTCATTTCCAATTTTTCTGGATACTGATTCAACTTCTCCAGGTGCTCCAGGTCAGCACAAAAACGTTCACGAATAGGATCCAACAATTTCTTCTTTTAATGGCCCCATTCAAAGCATGTCTGAGCCTCTCACATCACCTGTTCGTTTTCAATCGGATTCGAATAACACGAATCCGATCTCGTAGTGAAGTACCTCATTTAAAATTGCCAACTGATATTTTATCCCCTTAAACGTTATTTATACTTCTCCGACTGAATATTTTCCTTGCAATTAGCCTTACATTTCTGTACCTATCAACCGGCAACCCGAAGTTAAATATTCATATAAGTCTCTACGCAAAATATGACTCGGAGTAGTATTTCTAATGAACACGGAGCTGAAGAGGCAGCATCATAAACTTAAAATCGAATACCTCTCGATATCAAACGGAGTACATGTACATGTTTGAGTTCTTCTAATTAACGCGAAAGGGCAGGTGAATAAGAATGTCATTAGTGGGTAGGAAAGGTAAACATAAGGCTGTTAACCGATAGTTAATGAATCGGTGTAAGTCGTTAGTTTATCGGGTTCGACAAGTGGCGAAAATTTTAATAGTTATCGATACCCCGGTTTATCTTCCCGCGTTGAAAAGTTTTGATGCTCATTAACGAGTGGTTTGACCATACTTGGAAAGTTCGCGGTTTTTTTCACAAATCGTAACATGCTGAACGCTTAATTAGGAATAAAACTTGAAGTCAATTAAAAAACATACCAATCTGAGATTTGTCATTCTAATCTTCAAATATTATTCACAATAACGAAGATTAATTCGGATAGGTAACCTCCATTGACACAAGAATCGTCAAATGGTACCATATATATCAAACTAACCAATCACCGTCACTCGTAGTATCTACATAAAGACAAAAAGAAGTTCATTACAAAAAAGGCCAAGCCCAACTATTTTCTTTTCCAAGCTTTTCCCGATCACTGTGGTCTGACGTCTCGAGTCAGGCCACAACACCTGTTCGATAATTAGCGAAACCTGTGTATTGATAACAGACCAACTTCGAGGAATATATTAAACACCCACCGTTCCAAATGTTTCCAGATAACTTGAGATAAACATCGGGACCTCCACATCAATTAACTCAGCCGAAGCGTACGAAATGCAAATTCTGACATGATTTGTGCCCAGCGTTGTGGGAATATTCACTGAATAAATTCCCTTGCAAGTGTTCCATTCGTTGGTAAGAATGATTTGTGTCCAATGAGCGAATAGACTGAAGCAAAATCGGAAGATTTTTAGTTTCGTATTCGTACAAGTCAAAGACAGGGTGTCTTTGACTTGTACGAATATTGCAACAGTAGATTCTTGAGGTCAAAAGAAACACTTTGTTCCAATTTCATTTTTTCCTATTCGGCCCTGATAAAAAGATGTAGCCATTTAAAGTTTTCATAATGAGCTGTGCCAACCCTGAAAAAACAATATTACCTCCAGAATAACTAACTAAATTTGTGACCTTTCATATCTATGGATCTTTTACAGAGTTGTATTCAGCCGAAGTACCCAATTTCACAGATACTTTTTAATTTATGGACATAAAATTATTGGAAAACAGCGCATTATACGAGAAAATATGAAGAATACTTTTATTTTACAAAATATTCGAATATTTATTAGATAGCGTCTAACTTAGTTGCAGGTGGTTTCTTTGAATTTTCGGTATTTTCATAGAACGTAATGATAATAATGAGAAAACTTGAAGTCATGGTTGATATCTTGTGTTCGAAAAAGATTAATCAAATAAAAGAAAAACTATATTAAGAAATTCATTTCATTCGATGAAACCGTTTGTGAGCACATTTTTTATGGTTTTTCGACAGCCTGTATCCCTCAAACCGAGCCGATTCGGAGAAGATGGTAATTGAAAAAAGTGTTTCTTTTAATCTCTAGACTCTACTGTAGAAATATTTGTACGATTCAAAGACTCAGCCTGTAAAGCTGGAAATCAAATTTTTATAAGGATTTTCATCATCCTGTATCTTCTTAACCGAGACGAATTGGTAAAAATGGTAAAAGGAAAAAGTGTTTCTTTTGACCTCAGGAAACACCTGTAAAAATATATGTACAAGTCCAAGGCTCACCCTGTATAACGATTACGCCTGACCTCCTGGCTATGAAACAATATATCATGTCATATTTCTGTCGATCATCCATTCGTTTAAGGAAAAATGTAAGATTTCCACTGAAATATCTTTCATTTCGTCTATGCGAAAAACTTCTTCGCATTCTTTAAAGGTTGGTATTTTATTGGTGAGTTGTTACATTTTTTTTGTGTGTAGCAGATGGAAAATCTGCAAAACAGACGAACACACCCTCTCCTGAGGGGAAACAATTGTGGGGATTCTCACTCTCCTGAGCTCAAGACCCACTTAAAACCCTAAACTGCTTCTTCATAGGTTCCGGTCATTTTGCCTATTAACCAGTTGACTCTTATGGTTTCTGGCCTCTCACACGATCATAGTCGTGTTGATAGTTGTATGCTGCCTATATCCTTTATAGGTTTAGCTCTTCTTTGGATAGTTTTTAAATCCTTAACTGATCTCTCGGTCTTCGGTGGTAGGTTCTTGACTTTCTAGCTTCCTCTGTTGAATCATAGTCGACCAATCTTCGTAGTTCCTCATTTGGATGTTGTTTGGCTTTGTCGAATATCCTTTCCGCCTTTCTCTTCATAAATTTTGTAACTGGTTCCCATTCCAAGTCCTTGTAGATTTGTTTGTTCCTAACAAACCAGGGTACATCCATGGCCATTCTAAGGAGTTCATTATCAGTGGCCTGTATTCTCTTGATGTGGGCCTTGGATGCGAAGCCCCATGCCGCCGATCCATATGTGAGTTGTGGTAGCGCGATAGTTTTCATATGACTTCTTCTGCCTATGAGTGGATAAAGTCTACTCATTGCGATTTTTGTTTTCTCCACTGCACATTTGATGTGGTTTTTCCATGTTAGTCCTCTCTCAACCTCCACTCCTAGGTATGATGCTTCATTTTCCCATTCAACCTCTTCTCCATCAACTTCAAGGTTTTCTTCCATCCTCAATCTTCTCTTTTGCAGTAATATTGCTTGAGTCTTTCTTTCATTGATTAGGATTTTCCATTTGATGCACCATTTGGGTAATTCATCTATGGCTTCCTACAGGGTTACAACAACCTCCATTACCTATGTCATAAGTTTTATAATCATCCAATCGGTTGAAAGAAAATATACAGGGTGTCCAGGGAAAAACTGTACATACTCTCACCAGAGATAGAGTTGGACTAGCTGGTTACGGATTGACTATAAAAAATTAATTTCTGGATTTCCCTAGAAAGCTACACAGTGATTTTCCAACTTCATGGAAATACTTAGACCATCATAAAATCCAAACTTATTGACGGATATTATTGAAACTTGGGAGGTTATTGACACATGCTAAGGTCAAGTCAGAAAGATATCAATTATTTCATTATTCCAGGGCCGGACTCATTAATATTCATCTAAAGTGTTCAGGGCGAAAAAAACACTTTGTATTTCAAATGACAAATAATTGATTCGTTTTTTAGGAAGAAGCTAAATTATGCTTCAATTCTCGGTATCACTCAAAGTTGTCACACCAAGAATTATTTTTTTATGAATTTTTGAATTTGGATAAAGTTCGAAAATTTGAATTTTTCACCATGAAAAGAACTGAAAATGTCATGTTTGAATATAAAATGCGAATGTATTAGTAGAAAATTTACAAAAAAGTTCAGAGCTTTAATAAGCACTTCAATAACGAAACAATAACAAATGAACGATATTTCAAAAGTGTTTCGAAATGAAAACCAATAGCTTGTATACATTTCTCTTGCCGAATTTTCAAATTGGAAATATCACCATTATTCCTTAAAATATCGCAACAGTTGATTATTCTGTTCATCAGCTGTTCTCTCCACTGGAAGAAGTGTAACTTTGGTCTATATCATTGTTGTCGAACACCCAGTATACATAAGAATAATTTTGAAATATGCTTCTGTATACCCTAAACACATCACCAAATTTTTTTTCAAAATACCTTCATTTACTCCCTCAAAGTGAAATCCGCGTCTGGGGTGGCCACCCAGTATATCAACAAATTATTATAGTTTTCTTCACCTTCAGTGACTTTTCTAAGAAAATTTATTATTTATTTTCATCCTGCACAAGATGACTATGTCCTGTTCAGGTAGAAAAATTGCAATTTTCGAACTTTTTCCAAATTAAAAAATTCATAAAAAATAATTGTAGATGTGACAACTTTGAGCGGTACCAAAAATTGAAGCATAATTTAGCTTTTCTCAAAAAAGCTAATCAATTATATGTAATTCGAAATACAAAGTGTTTTTTTTACCCTGAACACTTTAAATGGAGATTAATGAGTCCGGCCCTGGAATAATTGATATCTTTCTGTCTCAACCTTAGCATGTGTCAATAACCTCCCAAGTTTCAATAATATCCGTCAATAAGTTTGAATTTTATGATGGTCTAAGTATTTCCATGAAGTTGGAAAATCACTCTGTAGCTTTCTAAGGAAATCCAGAAATTAATTTTTTATAGTCAATCCGTAACCAGCTAGTCCAACTCTATCTCTGGTAAGAGTATGTACAGTTATTCCCCGGACACCCTGTATATCATGTCATATTTCTGTCGATCATCCATTCGTTTAAAGAAAAATTTCCACTGAAATATCTTTCATTTCGTCTATGCGAAAAACTTCGTTCTTTAAAGGTTGGTATTTTATTAGTGAGTTGTTAAATTTTTTTTTGTGTGTAGCAGGGGGAAAATCTGCAAAACAGACGAACACACCCTCTCCTGAGGGGAAACAATTGTGGGGATTCTCACTCTCTTGAGCTCAAGACCCACTAAAAACCCTAAACTGCTTCTTCATAGGTTCCGGTCATTTTGCCTATTAACCAGTTGACTCTTATGGTTTCTGGACTCCCACACGATCATAGTCGTGTTGATAGTTTTATGCTGCCTATATCCTTTGTAGGTTAAGCTCTTCTTTGGTTAGCTTTTAAATCCTTAACTGATCTCTCAGTCTTCGGTGGTAGGTTCTTGACCTTCTAGCTTCTTCTGTTGGATCGTAGTCGACCAATCTTCGTAGTTCCTCATTTGGATGTTGTTTGGCTTTGTCGAATATCCTTTCCGCCTTTCATTCCAAGTCCTTGTAGATTTGTTTGTTCCTAACAAACCAGGGTACATCCATGGCCATTCTAAGGAGTTTATTATCAGTGGCCTGTATTCTCTTGATGTGGTTCTTGGCTGCGAAGCCCCATGCCGCCGATCCATATGTGAGTTGTGGTAGCGCGATAGTTTTCATATGACTTCTTCTGCCTATGAGTGGATGAAGTCTACTCATCGCGACTTTTGTTTTATCCACTGCACATTTGATGTGGTTTTTCCATGTTAGTCCTCTCTCAAGCTCCACTCCTAGGTATGTTGCTTCATTTTCCCATTCAACCTCTTCTCCATCAACTTCAAGGTTTTCTTCCATCCTCAATCTCCTCTTTTGCAGTAATATTGCTTGAGTCTTTCTTTCATTGATTTGGATTTTCCATTTGATGCACCATTTGGGTAATTCATCTATGGCTTCCTGCAGGATTACAAAAACCTCCATTACCTATGTCATAAGTTTGATGATCATCCAATCGGTTGAAAGAAAACATAAAATGTCTTTCTCTGGGAAAGACAAGGAAAATTCACCAACTCATCGAAATAATCGATGACGTTGCATCAGTCATAACGACAGTCCATATAGTCCTGCGGAAATGTTTATCGGCCGAGAAGACTGACGGATACGCCCGCAGCAGATCCACACGGCCCTCCGGGGACCGCGCCGAACCCATAGCCTACGCGATAGACCCACCGCTTTTCCGGTTTTCCACGGCCTTCCAGGAAATTTTTTCCGTTGTCGCAGGGCGATATCGAGAGGTAATGACGGCGATAATCCTTTATTGATATTTATCCCGGTCCTTCCATTGTTTTCATCGGACGAAATGACGTTAGGGTCATTCTTTCCGGTCGAAGCATCGGCCCCCGAGCCTGCAATGGAGTGAGATTCGCCTAATGGCAGGACCATGCAATCGTTTCGGTTTATCGCAGGAACACTGTTACGCTCGGGGATATGCCGAACGGTCGGGAGAAGAAAATAAAATTTGTTAAATTGAGCAGGAAACAGTGGCGGTTCCAGGAAAGATTTTGGGGATATAGGCATAATTTTATATTTGAAATTCTTTGCGTATCTCCCAGAAAAACTATCGTATATATAAATGTGATACATATGCTAAAAAAGCAACCGTTATTATTATTATTATTTATTTAAATAAGAGTAGAGGAATACACCTATAAACTCACATAAAAACTAAGTTGAAATTGAACTCCTGAAGATGAACTTAATACATATGATTGAAAACAAAGAGAAAAAAAAATTATAGAAACACCGTCATCACGACGAGGTCACCCATCTGTCAAAGCTGTTCTTGAATCCATTCACTGAAGACGATTCTACGACGGTTTCAGGCAAGGAGTTCCAAACATTGAACACTCGGTTTGACAGAAACATTTGCCTCTGGGTAGTCCTGAATTTTTATATCATCGTAGATTTGAATGTGATACATATTCTGGGAGAGCAACTCTTCTAGAGTGATAAATTTCGAAATTTCGTTGAACTCGGTGCAACTAACTGTTCGTTCTTGACGATTTTTCAGTAGACTCCATCTTGTTCAGACCTTAGAACATAAATACATGGAATGGACATTGACGTGCTATGAATGTATTTGTTGTGGTACAAACATTCGATGCTTCTCTGTCAAGCGCGACACTAACGCAGTGGCGTACAATAAAATTGACGTGACAATGATGTCAGATTCAACTATCACAATTGTGATTGGCTACACTAAGCAACTATCTCACTCCAGTCTTTGGACAACAACAAATGTTTATTTTCCATTCCTTGTGTCTATGTTCCAAGGTTCAACAAGCAGGTTTTTGCTGTCATTTGAGTCGTTTTCTCGCCTACTAGAAGAATTTTTATACAGGCTATCTGTAAAAAAATCCGAAGGACTTTGGGAGATGATTCCCTGATGAAAATAGGCAGGGGTAGTTCCTATAAATTTTTTTCGAAATCGACCTCCCTTTCAAGATACAGCCTTTGGAAGGCGATGACGAGTTGTCAGTTTTTAGTTTTTTTACGGGTTCTAAAAACACTGAGTCATAAAACCATACACAATATAAAGCATTAAGTAGATGTTACACACACAATTTTTTTAGATCTCTTTATTATTAGGGGTTGAAAATAACAAACTCTTATGATTTTCCTTTAAAAATTGTTTTCGTGGGATAGATTTTCGAAAAATAAAATTCTCTTATGGTTTCCCATTCAATTCTGGAGAAAAAAGTCCTTTGCAAAATTTCGATACAATCGATACTTTTCTCGGAATAAATAAAAACTCACAAGCAGTATACGAAACTCCATGAGGCAGAGAATTGATTCATGTATTTTTGAGGGAGGTTGTCATTCTATGGAACTGATACGATGAAATGGAATGAACATTGATCAGAACTGCTTGTAAGTTTTTAATTATTCTGAGAAAAGTACGACTGTTTCGAAATTTTGCAAGAGACTTTTTTTCTTCAGAATTGAATCGCAACCATAGCAGAATTTTATTTTTGGAAAATCCATCCCACGAAAACAATTTTTGAAGGAAAATCATAAGGGGTTGTTATTGTCAACCCCTAATAATAAAGTTAAGAGATTTAAAAAAATTGTGTGAGTAACATCCACTTAGTGCTTCATATTATGTTTAGTTTTATGACTCAGTGTTTTCTAGAACCCTTAAAAAATTAAAAACTGTCAACACGTCATCGCCTTCCAAGTGCTGTATCTTGAAAGGGAGGTCGATTTCGAAAAAAATTTATGTAAACTACCCCTGCTTATTTCCATCGAGGAATCATCTCCCTAAGTCCCATTTGTTTACAGATACCCTGTATTATCGTAGGATATCCCAGAAACGCCCTGCATCCTCCACACTGAGAAATCCATATTATACACAGTGATTTTCTTCATTGTATACGTCTGAATACAAGTAAGTACATCGTCGATTATTCCAACACATGCTTGCCCTTACACAATACAACATTTCCGGGTAGATTTCTTCGTCCTGAAGGCCGCCAACGAAGGTCTTTCTCCTTTTTTCTTTCGAGTTGTTCGTGTCCATCACAAGAGTTCACCCACCTCGACATAACCATTAAACGAAACGTGTCATCAGATCTCTTCTCAAATAGGAGAGAAGCTGTGACGACGTCTGCATCGCACACCTATTTACCCTTTCAGCGAGTTGCCCAGGTTTCCATTCATTGTTTAATCCAGTCTGCGGTGGCCTGGACAGGTTTAGAACACGTGTTTACCGTGGATACACTGCGCGACCTGGTCATGGACCGACGAACAATTTGCGATCTTATGACATTTCGCATGTTTATGTCGAGTACTCATTGAAATGTGTAACAATAGGGCGAACAGTAAAATTAATTCAACATTAAACGGCTGATATCAAAGTCTTTATATTTCTTCTAAGTTGAATCAAGAACCACGTCGATAGATTAGCGAATGACAAAACGCTCATGACCAAACAAACTTGAAAAAAATGGAATTTAAGAATGAGTAGAGAATCATCATCCAAACCTCTTTTACTTGAGATAGGTGTAAGCGAAGTTCATCAAATCAACTATTCTCTATTCACTTTTATTTTAGCACTCGGTTAGCCATGGAAATTTGACACATTTCACGAAAATGAGGGGTTATGAAGCTTGTCAAAACATTTTTGGGTTTTAAATCAACGCTATATTGTCCGTTCTACGTAAAAGTTTCTGTTATTACGTATTTTATCACAATGTCGAATATCTTCGGAGAATATGTGAAGAACATAATTAAAATTATACAAACTGATTGAAGGCATACCAAATTCATTAATTGCAAGGAAAATACAAGAGATCAGTATAATATCATAATATGCACTAGCTTGAGGAGAGTTAATGTTCATTATTTTCTTTGGCTAAAGTTTGAGTACGTTACATCAGTTGTAGATTTAAAAAATATTAACCCCAAGATGAAATGCAGATGATGCAGTGGTTGGGAATGGGTATCTCCCGAAGGAATTAACTGATAATTACAAGAATATTAAATTCTTCAACAAAAATGATCTTGCATCAATATAAGTAAAAGAAATTAAGGGAAGTTTCAATCAAGATGAACTTCACCTTTGAACAAAAATTTCACATGAATAAACAATTAGCAGGACAACTGACGCGTATTTGTGGCTGCTCATTCAAATGCATTGATATAATAATAATAATTAAGTATTTATTGGTACTTTGAGACATTTACAATGTATAGGACAAGTCAAATGAAAAATAGAAAAATCAATTTTCGGGAACTTATTCTACGATGACATTCATCGAAAATCCTGTAGTAAACTTTTCACATTAATTCACCCAAACATAAAATTCTTAAATGACACCACTTTTTGGGTCTGCCAATAGAAGAAAATTCTTTGTCATCCTCTTCATTCACAATCTTTCTGATTGTGGAAATATTCAGCCGAAATATAAGTCGTTTAGATTCAGATGAAACATTATATAAATTATCTTACATTGAATATGTTCGCTACCGTCTGACGTATTGTGGATTTTAGAATTTCAGGGTATAACTATTTGAATGAGCGGACCTGAATTCTAAATAGCTCTTCCTGAAACCCTGTCTCTTTTTTCAATCACTTACGGCAATTCCGTAATAAAAATTGATATCAATTGAGGCAACTGCGTTATGACATTAACGACATTTAATGAGTGCCAACCTTACTCCGTTCTAGTCACAAAAACTTGAGAAAATTATTTCATGGGAAACCGACTGCTAAAATAAATGTGAATGGAGTATATAAGCCTAAACTCCTGGTACTCGCGGAATTTTTGCGCCCAGTGTAGTCACCTCGCGAAACGCCCATTCCACCGTTCAGCGTTCTGGCCCTCGACGTATGAATAATTCAGCTAAATACTTGGGTTGTATTCTTCGCCGGAATATTTACATTTAAAACGGCGATGATGTCCAACGTTGAATGCACTCTTCACGTTCGACTTTTTCTCCTCGTTATTGATGAATGAAACCTGTGAATGGAAGCGAGATGGAGGTGGGCGTTGAACCTTGAAACTGAAATGGGTTTCTCTTCGCTATTTGTACGCGGAGGTCTAGTTGGACTTCTTGTTCCGCGCGTTGTTCAAAAGGCCCGTTTATGGCCAGTCGGGGGTGTTTTCAATTTGAATAAATATGTCCGAGGAGAATGATTGCATACAGGGTGAGTCTTTGACTCGTATAAATATTTCAACAATAGATTCTTGAGGTGAAAAGAAAACTTTTTTTCCTCTACCATTTCTTCAGATACGGCTCTGATAAAAAGATACAGCCATTTTAAGTTTTCATATTGAGCTGTGCCATCCCTGGAAACCAAAATTACCTTCAGAATAACCAGCTAAATCTGTGACACTAAACCTCTGTGGATCTTCCAAACAGAGTTGTATTTAGCCAATTTTTCAAATTTCACAGATACTTTTTACTATTTGAACAAATTACTGGAAAACGGCGCATATACGATAAATGAAGAACACTTTTATTTTACAAAACGTTCAAATATTCATTAGATAGCGTCTAACTTAGTTTCAAGTGTTGGGTTCTTTGAATTTTTGGTATTTTTATGGTGTGTAATGGTCATAATGAGAAAACTGGAAGACGTCTGTGATATCTTGTGTTCGAAAAAGATTCATCCAATAAATGAAAAACTATGTTCCGAAATTGATCTCATTCGATAAAAACGTTGTGAGATAGAACTAAAAAAACCTTTTTTCATGGTTTTTCAACAACCTGTATCTTTTACACCGAGCCGATTCGGAAAAAAAAGGTGAAGAAGAAAGTGTTTGTTTCGACCTCAAGGATCTACAGTTAAAACATTTGAACGAATCAAAGACTCACCCTGAATCTGAGATGAGCATAAGGTGTAATTTGTCTAGGAATCAAATGAGGGAGGATTTTTTCACTTGTTTAGGGACTACTAAGAGTATTTGATTTCATCATCAATATTTACATGAAAGGAAACTTTCCTCGAATATTAAAACGATTGTAGACTGACTGTTAAATTTGAATAATCAATAACTCGCATTGCTTCTTTCTGGATAGAATCCGACTGTTGCATGTTTCCATGATCTTAGCTTCAAACTAAATGCGTATATGCATGCGTATAATTCTATGAAACCATTGACCACAAAAATGTCCACATCCATTTCTATGATACGAATTGAAACTTTCCAATCATAGACTTTTATTTGTTAGCAGAAATATCTATAACTTCAATGAAATCATGTAACACTCAATTTGAATAAATGTTGAACACAATTTCTATGATGAATTTCAATATATCTCAGCAGCATTATTCTGCGAACAAACTCTACATCTTTCTCTAACAGAATTCACTGAAAATCAACAGCATAACCCGGTAATTGTCTCTGATGGCGTTCCTGACTCTCTGCTCTAAACCAGCCCTATTTTCAACATATCCCTATTCGACAAAATCCAAACGATTGTGGTCTGGTGATCTTGCTAGTCAGGCAATTGGACCATTCGTTCGCATTCAATTGTTGCTTATATGTATGGCAATGCTTTTCCTTACGATTATCACCTTCAAGAAACAAACCAATTTGAACCGTATTTCTGCACCGTATGCGACACCTAATCTACTATATTTATGGAAAAAAATTAAAATATTGCTGGTGATATACTTGATAGTTAGACTACTTCTATCACAAACTAATATCGATGAAAATAATCACGTTTAAAGAATTCTGCGTTTATGTTTTTTGTCCCTGTTATCCACTTAGGAAATCCCACTTGGAACTTACCATATCATTTCATTATGCAAATCGTAATATCTCCACAGGATCTGATTGAGACATACCTGCCTACTCTACCACATACGCCCTTTATCCAAACGATCTCATTATCCGCACAGACGCCCATCGTTTCCTTCAATAAGCCATTGAATATTATTCTCCTGTTTTTCGAGCAGTTTTAATCATTCAATCTTGTACGCTGCCATCATTTCGCGTCTGACGCTGTGGGCGTCCGTGAAATTGTCATTAAAAGCCGGTATAAACTTCTCACTTTATGGTGAGTGTTCCGTTTAATGCCTAATTTGAGTACGGGTTATCATTATTTTCTAAAATGCGTCATTAAACTCGCCTTAATGCAGCACGAAGTCCAAGATTATCGTGGTAGCGACGGAAAAGTGTACGCGTCTCAAGAGAGGCTTTCACTTTCGGTTTTTTCAATTAATATAGGAGTAAAATAGGTACAAAAAAGGTCAGACAGAAACTTGTGTTATAATTTATTCGATGAGAGAAGAATGAGAATACTTCTCCCGATTTCTGTGGATCTTTAGTCGTCTGAAACTTTGTCCTGAGTGTGTAATAGTGTCTACACAATGTTCGTGAAATGACACAGGCCAACAAAATGAAAAAAAAAATTGTTGCCGGAAATCTAACATCTGATTTTGGATGTTTTTAATGTGCTGATTCCAAAAATGACACCAGATTTTTTCTATCAGCTCTAGTTTCTGGGATACACGTTACAGGTTAAATGGTATATTGACAGTTCAAAACGTAGTTTGAAATGTGTTCTTTTACATAACGGTAACAAATATGGCTCAATTCCTATTGGTCATTCTACTACCATGAAGGAAGAATATGAAACAATAGCATTAGTTTTGAGAAAAATTAAATACGAAGAACATCAGTGGTAAATTTGTGTTGATTTAAAAATGATTAACTTCCTCCTTGGACAGCAGAGTGGTTATTCAAAATATCCTTGTTTTTTGTGCCTTTGGGACAGCAGAGCTAAAAATGAGCACTGGGTTAACAAAAATTGGCCTTCAAGAGATGTCATGATTCAAGGAATACAAAACGTGATCAACGAACCTTTGGTTTCAAGAGAAAAAATCTTACTTCCGCCCTTGCATATCAAGCTAGGCCTAATGAAGCAATTTGTGAAGGCTTTAAATCGAGATGGAAATTGTTTTGGGTATTTGTCACGTAAATTTCCTGGCATTAGCACGGAAAAACTAAAAGCTGGTATATGTGTTGGTCCTCAAATAAGGCAACTTGTTAAAGATCCACAATTCACCACATGAACGAGACTGAATCTAACGCTTGGAGTTCATTTGTTCAAGTAGTACAAAATTTTCTTGGCAATCATAAAGCAGAGAATTACGTAGAATTAGTGAAAACTATGCTTTCAAATTTTAATATTCTCGGCTGTAACATGAGTATAAAAGTTCACTACCTCCACAGCCACCTAGATCGTTTTCCAGAAAACTTAGGTGATTGTAGTGAAGAACAGGGGAAAAGATTCCATCAGGATATTAAAACTATGGAAGATCGTTATCAAGGACGATGGGATAGCCACATGATGGCGGACTACTGCTGAAGCCTTCAGCGAGACTGCCCTAGTAAACTCCATTCTAGAAAATCGTATAAAAGAAAATTTTCATGTGATTAGTGACTAATGTAATTATGTAAATTAAGTTTTTGCAATAAATACTTGAATCCATGTATCTTTGTTTTTTTTAACTGTCAATAGTAATATTATATATTATAACAGTTGTAACGTAAATTATATACACAATTTTTTTTAAAAATCTCAAAAACTAAATCTGATAGACAAAATCTGAGAACTTTTTTACATTCTGCATCCAAAAATTACTCAGGAACAGTTAACAAATCGCAGGCACCAAAATGTGTGTTGCCTGTGTGATCCAAACTAGAACTTCGTACTCGAAACAAACCGAATCGATAAATTGCTCGAATCGTCCGCTGCATTGCTTCCAAACTGGGTCCGTGTCTCTGCATTCGTCTGTCTCATTAACGGGGCCATAACAATAAAAAGTTGACGCTATCAGAAGCCGGCAATAGGATAGCCGTTGCAACTAACATTCACTCATGTCGCACAGAATCACGAATATAATTTAACAGCCAGACGGGAGACAAACAGTCCATTTTTCGCTGTGCTTTATTAGTCCATATCGTTGATATATTCTTGTATATGAAATAAACTGGAAGGGCCAGTGATTTTAATTTCGCTGCTACATTTTTTCTACTCCTTCATGTCCCTTCAGCTCTCCTCATGATCTTAAATTAATCAGTTAATCTTCTTTTGTTTTACTATGCAAATTTCTTTTTCGATGGAATAGATATTCCTATGGATATACTGAAAAAATGCCAAATGGGATATCCTTCTTGATTTCGTCAGTGGATATCTTAAGGATGCATTTAATATCCAAGGATATCCCGCCTTGAATCCAACTTCACAAGGTTTAAATGGAAGCAGTTCACGTTCAAACCATAAAAGAATTCCATCATTCACTTATGGTAAGACAATTTGAAAATTTCCACTTCTTCCTCTGAGCAACAGTTCCTCCTAGCTGATCCAATTGACATTCCAACAATGAGCCAATCGAAGAAATGCCTCCTGGAGTCTTCTCCTAATCGAGAACCCCAACTGCTTCAGACTCAGCCACAATTCTAACGGATCCACCGCGGCAACCAGGAAGAAATAAACCAATCCCGCGAGGTGGCCGAGGTCACCGGCGATTTCCCGATCGGGAAAACGACCCCCCCCCCCCCAAATCCCGAGGGAAATTCCGACCAAATTAACGCGACACGAGGTGACAATCTTCGGCTCCAATTTCAACTTTCCGAACGCGTCACGAACGTAATAATGAGAACGACGACCGACCGACGGATAGAATCTTAATTTTTGATTAGGTTCCCGCCACTTCCGTCTCCTGTCATCTGGATTTCCGACCCGTCGTCGTCGTCGGTCGCACCCCCCATTTTTGCCCCTACGACGCGGTTACAATCGGATTCGGAATCGTAACGTTATTTGAATTTTCGATTGTTTAGACGGGGCAAAGCCTCTTTCGGGCCGTGGTAGGTTGGTGGATTGCGGGGGAATTGATGGAATGGAAAATTCGAATTGCCTTGGTCTTAAGAGATTTGAGTTCGCGGGGAATTCACAAAATATGACTCTTGATTGTTATAAAAAGTGCTGGATGAAAACGCTGAACACTTTTCGAACATTTCTGTCTTCCATTAAAATATTTCCTATGTTATCTGGGAAACTGTATAACAGCTCAGGGATTAGAAACCCAATGTGAATGATTCAACCAACTCGTTAGGCCTCATACGAGGATATATTGAAAAATTCTTAGCCTACAATAGAACCAAACAAAATTTCAACGTCAAAATATTTTATTACTCAACATATTCTTCTCTTAATTGGATCTATTCATTACAGCGAACCTGCAACGTCTCTAGACCATTAAAAAAAAAGTTTCTTCTTGCTCTGCAAACCAGACCTCCACAGCTTTTATTACCTCCCCTTGGAAGAAAATTTACGACCTTTCAAACTTTTTTTTCAGTTGAGGAAAGAGATGATAGTCGGATGGAGCCAAATCTGGTGAATAAAGGGGTGTTCTAGTAATTCAGACCCTGAATCCCGAATTTTTTGCATGGCAACATGAGATTTGTGTGCAGGGGCGTTGTCCAGCAAAGACACCTTTGGGTAGCTTTTCGCGTCTTTTCTCTTTAATCTTTTACCGTAGAGTGGTCAGATATGTCCAATAGTAATCTCCGGATATTATAATGAGGATAAATTCCTCATAGCATTTTTCCACGGTGGAGAACGTTACGTTTGGAATTGATGGAACTTTATTCAATATTGGCATGTTCTACTGGGTAGGGGAGAGTTCCTTTGAATTGGACAGCCCATGAACCGGACGCTACAGTTTTCTACTACATTCGATAGTAATTTAGCATCCTTTACGTAAATCCCATTTTCGCAACATCTATCAAGATCTCTTGGAAAATGGCAGACCCTGTGGCTCACGCCTTGTTGAGAAAATGGGATTTACGTAAAGGAGGCTAAATTACTATCGAGTGTAGTAGAAAACTGTAGCGTCCGGTTCATGGGCTGTCCAATTCAAAGGAACTCTCCCCTATTATTTACCCAGAGCGCCACCCAATATGAAACGGTGTCCGATTCAATCCCCTCCAGATAGAAACCAAGACGAAGACAATAGCATATGTCCCATATCAAAGGGTATCAACTCTCTGCCCATATTTTCCCTAATTCAGTAGGCCGATTCGCTTTGCGAACAACGGACGTATGATGAATTGAGAAGTCTGGGAACGCGTTCAGATCACGGCAGAAATGATGCCAGCGGTACAATAATAAAGAAGGATCACGCCTAAAGGCAATGAATACAATAATGAGGATAAATTCAGATGCATACCACCCGACGATATGAATATCAACAAGTGTTACGATCTGAATTGAACTAGCCAATTTGTCATCGTCAAGGCCCCAAATGGAGTACGGATATTGTTCTACCCTTATCCAAGAAATCAATCATGATTACTCCATGGTAATCCCAAAAAACTGAATCAAGAACTTTCCCAGCAGATTGTCGCCATTCCATCGATTGTTGCTTTGTTTCTGGGTCGTAGAAATGTACCCAAGATTTATAGTAACAATTTGGCTTAAGAAGTCTACATCGTTTTCAAATCAAGCACAGATCGTAGGCGATGCTTCTACCCTTGCACGCTTTTGGTCAACATTTAAATATTTGGGGATCCATTTTGCAGCAATTTTTCTCATGTCCAAATGTCGTGAACGCGTTCGTATGAAATATTCAGTTCTTCAGATAACCGTTTTAGTCCAATTCGACGGTCTGATAAAATCATGTCATGAACTGCATCGATATTTTCGGGGACTGACACAGAAACTGGCCTTCCCGATCGATCATCACCTTCAATGGAAAATTTACCTCTTTTGAAGCTTGCAGTCCAATTTTCCACGGTCGCATACGAAGGACATTGATCACCAAGGGTATTAAGCATATCTTCATAAATCTGCTTACTTCTTAACGCTTTCAAATACAGGTACTTGATGATGGCTTGATACTCCAAATTTTCGATTTTCACAATTGCGGTGGACATCTTCTTTCTTTCAATTTATTGCTTAACTCTGGTTTACTTTTTCGACTTCAAACTTCACACTGACACTCCTAATGAGTTATTGTTCGTTGCTATGGTAACGCAATATTCTTTTTAGGCATGGAACTGGCCTAGGCTAACTAGATATCAATACATCCTCGTAGAATATACTTCCGTCCTGTTTGCTACCTCGTTATTGTGAGTTTATAAAAAAAGAACGTGAGCAATGTCAGTAAAATTCCTCTGAATCGCCCTAACATCAATAAAACTGCCGGTTGCCATTCACCGTTTCGTGAGACCTAATTTTTCCCAGAGGAAACACTATCAAGCACCGCGCTCTTTCATCGCGTAAGGGTTCATTCATCCCGTCCACGTTCGGCGTGTTCGAAGAAAGGGACGCCACGCCACGCAGCATCCACGATGCACACAATAGCCGGCCGAGGCGGATGTGCCTCGCAGATTTCATACCTCATTTAGGTACGTGATTTCTCGGCGTATACCGGCCCGTAGGTAACATAAATCAACGGTTTATCCTTCCCATTCGAATCTATTCAATCGCGAAGTTATTACTCTTTATACGATGATAAAATACGGACCAGGAACATGACCGACAATATCAATTCGGGCTTTGGGCGAGAACGGATCGCGCGGCGACGACGTTTCGGACCGGACGCGACGTCAAAAGGAACGGAACGTGCGGTATCGCCGGTTCTGGGGTTTAGCGAGTTTCGTGGGGCGAGATTTCGAGCCGGTTGTTTTGTTTGAATGGGATGAGAGGCGTGAGGAGGCGTGGGGGTGAGGGGGTGGTCGGTGCGATAGTATTTGGAAGTCGGGATTATCCGGGCGGGTGAGTTTTGGCCGTTATGCGAAGGAAATGTTATGTGCGGAAGGAGTTCTATGTATTCGTGGAAGATAAGGGGAATCTTGTCGGTATAAATCAATTTTGGGAGCACTGAGTCCTTTAAATTGCGTAAAACGTAAAACTCTTTGAAAAATCTGCAAAAAGTTCATTTTACTCATGAATTTATCTTCAGATATTAGGTAATTGAGTTTGGATTTAAATAACGGTTTCGGCCCAAATCAAATCCTTCTATTTTAACTCAGATGAAAAAAATTGGTAGAAGCTTATACCACGGGACTTTCACGCCATCCGTATAAGCTGTAGGGGGAAATACAACCACAATATGGGGTGTTACCAGATCACTCGAACGATCAGTAGAAATTACGTTTCAACAATTGGAAAAATTGCCATTGTTGTCGTGGGTGATAACTTGGAGTCCCTCGATATTGTTGAACGTCGGCGAAACGATCAGCTGCAGCGAGTGTATGAAACCCACCATGATGCTTTTCAAAGTCCTATTTTCTTTTTGCAACGTTAAGGCGGTTGTCAATCCCCTCAAAAATACATATAGATACTTCATATCCTTATAAATATTGTTTGTACAAAAGTACGCGAAGTAAGTACTTCGCAGGCGTTATACAGTCGGCGAAATGCAATTATAAAATGAAAATAAAAATGAGTTTGACTTTTCAAATTTTATTTCTATACAAATGATAGTATATCATAGTGCCTCTACTGAAAAGTAGCTTTCATCAGAAGTTTATCCATTTTGTAACTTCGAGTATTTTTTCACATTGACCCTATCTCGTAAGCATGCAGTTCAACATGGAATGAATGCTCCTTTAGGTAGAACATTTGACATTTCTCAATTTTTGATTCAAATGCCAACAATTCGGACTATTTGTCCGTTACTCGTTAATGATCACACCAGATATCGTTTTATAGTGTCTCTTATGTTTTTAGGTTCTAAACAGTAAACACCCAAACATGCTCCATAAAGTTCTACCACTAGCAGAATCTACAACAAATTTTAATTCAGGAAGAGTGCTCGATATTGACATACCACCGTCAGACATAATCACGAATGGAGAAAATATTTCTCGTAAATGTCAGTACGAAATCTCATGGAAATTCGAAACGCGTAAAAAACAAATCGAAAGATTTTGGAGTTTTAATGAATATTTCTTGCAATATGTAACTTTTTTCCATATTTGTTACGGTTGTTCAAAACATAGTTTGCAATTCCTTCGAAAATATGGCGGCCCTTCACGAACTTCTTTTTCCAATATCAGCAGGTTTCGAATTGTAGCAAATGGCGAGACCTTTCGAGAAATTGTTTTATTTGGAAAATCATTGAAAAAATCGTTTCACCTCGCAAAGTGAATAACATGAATGAAAATCTGTTCTTCACAAACAAAATTTTTTTGAATTTTTTCCATTTTACGAATAAAAATTTTTCTGGCTTTCCGAACTGACGAGCTGAGGGAATTGAATTTAAATGAATACTCCAAATAAGTCAGTATTTTCTGAAGTAAGATATACCGTTTCATTTTTTGTACTGACCACTGTTTGGGAACACTGAGTCCTTAAAATTACGTAAGACGTAAAACTCTTCGGGTATAGCTTTGAAAAAATGACAATAAGTTCATTTTACTCAAGGATTCATCTTCAGATATTAGGTAATTGAGTTTGGATTTGAATAACGGTTTTGGCCCGAACCAAACGCCTCTATTAACTCAGATAAAAAAATGGTAAGAGTTTATACCACCGGACTTTCACGCCGTCCGTATAAGCTGTAAGGGGGGAAAGACTACCAAAATGTTTCACTCGAAAGATCAGTAGAAATTACGTTTCAACAATTGGAGAAATTACCATTGTTGTCGTGGGTGATAACTTGCAGTCCCTCGATATTGTTGAACATCGGCGAAACGATCAGCCGCAGCAAGTGTATGAAACCCGCCGATTATATGATGCTTTTCAGAATCCTAATTTCTTTTTGTAACGTTAAGGAGGTTGTCACAGATACATATACTTCATATCCATATAAATATTTTTAGTACAACCGTACGCGAAGTAAGTACTTCGCAGTCGTACAGTTCGTACAGTCCGCGAAATGCAATTTCGCGGCCGCTGCCCTAAGTAAATGCCGCGAAAATAATGATGAGATTGACTTTTGAAATTTTATTTCTATACAAATGGTGGTATACTATAAGTGCCCCTACTGACAAGTAGCTTTCATCAGAAGTTTATCCGTTTTGAAACTTCGAGTATTTTCTCACATCGACTCCATCTCGTAAGCATGCATTGCAACATTGAGTAGATGCTCCATTAGGTAGAACATTTGACATTTCTCAATTTTTGATTCGAATGCCAACAATACGGAATATTTGGAGATCTTCGTTACTCGTTAATGATCATACCAGTTTTTGAAAACGTTTTATAGTGTCTTTTTTTTTTTTTTTTGGTGTAGCAGGGGGAAAATCTGCAAGACAGACGAACCGCCCTCATCTCCTGAGGGGGAACAGTGTGGGGTTTCTCACTCTCCTGAGCTCGAGACCCACTAAAAACCCTACTGCTTCTTGAATTTTGGTTCCGGGCATTTGCCTATAAACCGTTCATCTCTTAGTCGGTTTTCTTCTCGCACACTATCGTGCTGGGATTTGTGTGTTTATCCTCTATCGGATTAACACTTTTTATTGAATTTTTCAATAAGTTTCTGTTGTTATTTTAATCTCTTTTTAATTGATCTCTTGGTCTCCTTCGGTAAATTCGCATTCTCCTTTTGTCTTCCTCTGAGTCGTAGTCCACTAGTCTCCTGAGTTCTTGATTCGGATGGTTTTTCGCTGTTTCGAATAATTTCTCTGCTTTTCTGTTCATGAATTCCGTTATGGTTTCCCATTTCAGGTCCTTATAAATCTGTCTATTCCTGACAAACCAAGGTGCATCTATTGCACATCGTAGCAGCTTGTTTTCAGTGGCCTGAATTCTTTTGATATGGCTCTTTGCCGCGAAACCCCAGGCAACTGATCCATAAGTCAGTTGAGGCCTAGCAACGGCTTTGATTATCTTCAATTTTATCTCTTTCGACATGTGGCTTCTTCTTCCTATCAGAGGATAGAGTCTATTCATCGCTGCTTTCGTTTTGTCGATTGCTTGTTTGATATGACTTTTCCAGGTAAGTCCTTTGTCAAGCGTTATTCCTAAATATTTGGCTTCATTTTTCCAGTCGATTTCTTCGCCGTCAACATCCAGTTTTGTTGTGGGTCGCAGTCTTCTCTTCTGTGGTAATATTGCTTGGCTCTTTTGTCCATTGAGCTTGATTTTCCACTTCAAGGTACTAAACAGTACACTCAAGCGCTGTCCGTAAAGTTCTACCAATAGCAGAATCTACAACACATTGTAACTACGGAGGAGTGTGTTCGATATTGAACTACCATTATCAGACATTATCACCAATGGGAAAATATTTCTCTTAAATGTCATGAAATGTCATTTCATGAAAATAAGATTTCCATAGAAACACTTAGAAGACAAATCGAAAGATTTTGAAGTTTTAATGAATATTTCTTGCAATATGTAACTTTATAATCATACTAGCTGACCCGGCAAACCTAGTTTTGCCATTTAAATTATTTCTAGGGTAGATACTAATAACTAACTCATCGTGATTGCTCGATTGGTCGTAAGAAAAAGGAATGCCTTTTTTCTGTTCTGTACAATTTTTTTTGGGAATATTTTGTTATATAAACCTTGCTTTAACAATAATAAACACAACAAAAAAAGAATTGTCCAATTTGGTGCGATCGTTTTAACAATAAAGCATTTTGAAGTAAACCATAGATTCTCTTTTATTAATATAGATAGATTTCTCACGGTTGTTCAAAAAATAGTTTCCACAGCTGGTCTCGAATTGTAGCAAATGGCGAGACCTTCCAAGAAATTTTTCTAAGTGGAAATTTATTGGAAAAATCGTTTCACCTCGGAAAGTGAATAACATGAATGAGCGAGCATCTGTTCTTCAATGAAAAAATTTCTTCATTTGACGAATAGAAAGATTTCTGCGACAACTGAGTGAATTGAATTTTAATGAAAATCTCACAAAAATCAGTTTCTCTTTTTGAACTGACCACTGAAACGGTGTGGACCCCCTTTAAATTACGAATTGGGACACTTAAATTTAAAAATTTTGTAGCGTTTTTCACACGAGAAGTTTTCCCATAGCAACCCAATCAATGATCGAATCCACATCTCATCGAAACGCACTCAAGTATCCTCGCGCACCTCTCGAATTCATTACTTCTTTTAGACGCATTCACCTGAACAATTGCCCCCAAGACCTAACCCCTCGACGCAGCTTGCCCTTTAAAGTTTGCGACAAATCCGGCGGACAGGGGGTCCCTGACGAGGGGGATCACCGTCGGAATGACAAAAGGTCAGCTCTCCGCATTCCTTAATAACGCTCATTGTTTCAGTCAAAGGCGTTAAACGAGCATGAAGCCCTCGATGAAGGGGATTTTTTCGGTCTGCCGTAATAAACTGACGATAAGTGACGTGGATCGGGCGAGCCGCGGGGGGCCTGAACGAGTACGCGAACTCGAGGAACAATGGACGGGGGCTAGTAGGAAAAAATCGAGGATGGGGCTCTTCGGAAAGAATCGTTCTTGTGAATTGGCATTCTGTTTATTCGAACAGTTTTCCCACCTCGAAAAAGCGTGGCGATTTGTCCAGAACGACCTGAATTTAATTGGTAAGTTTTGAGGCTTCAACAGCTAATTGAAAACGGTGGAGATTACACACAATTTCATCCAACCTTCACTTTTCCAAATCGAAACTGGAGAAAAGATAGTATATATCCATCAACAGTTATTGTTGTCATTTGAAGAGGAAATATTTCTATGTTTATGTTTCTAACACTCTTGATGTCCCTTTAAATGTATGACGTATGATGTATTCTGTATAAAGAAAGGCTTTATGATTTCCAAATTTCGAAATGGCTGGAAAGATCAATAATAAACCTACTTTAAGAGGCATCGTTTAGGGGTATATTTGCTGAGCAATTCCAGGGCAAAAATTTCATGTGAATAAAGGTCCACACGTTTTATTACCTGAATACAGGACGTTAAAAGTTTGAATGTTTCTAATTTTTTTCTTCGAAGCTGCCGCTGAAAAGGCTGCATCGCAAAAGGAGGGGGCATTTTCAGCATCTACTGTGAAAAATCAAAGTTAAAATAAGATTCTCAAAATGTAGTGGAGCAGCAATGGTGTGGAAAGCTACACGCATGCTACGCGCGAGCTTACGCTGAATGCGACTGTTTTGAACCGTTCTAGAACCATCCTAAAAGCGAACCAAAACAGGCCTTATACCACCGGACTTTCAAGCCGTCCGTATAAGCCGTTAAGGGGGGAAAGACCACCAAAATGTGGGGTGTTGCTAGAGCACTCGAACGATCAGTAAAAATTACGTTTCAAGAATTGAAAAAAATAAGATTCTCAAAATGTAAATTAAACTCATTAAAAACACAATAGGTACATAACTTGAATTATTCATTTTGATGATAGCAGCAATGATTTTCTCGAAATTGGTTAGAAATAAGAATAAATGTCAGTAGTTTTCAAGTGAAATTAAGAATTCATTTCGAGTTTTGGAATATACCGATAGATATCTCATGCTGAAAACGATGTCATTATTCGATTTCCGAAATAATAGGGAATTCTTCTCAATTTGGGTTATCACAGCATATGCAAGTTAAAACTGAATAATTGTGAGTTTCATTCATGAATTTTTCAAATGCACCGCGGAAACTATTCAAAATTATTCTTCAAATATGAGGTTTTAAAATTTAAATCGCTTCGTTTCTAGTTTACGATTTGGCAACAGCGCCTACTGGAAAATAAAATTAACAATAGCTTGTTTATAAAATAACAGCTGTTGATTTACAGCCATCATGAGGCGCGTCCCCACTGGCGAACCTCAACAGCAGCCGGCCATAAAAATCCCATAAAATTTTACCACCTTTCTCGTTCGTCGCAGACTTCATAGACAGCCAACTTTGTCTATCTCATCGAGATAGTGTATTTGCTGTCCTTTATTATCAACGCATATTTTAGTCGATGTTGCCAACTTGTGCAATAGAAACTATACACTTTAAATTTTAAAAACCCATTTTTATTTTTTATTTTTAAGTATTTTAAATAATTTTTTTTGGGAAACGGTTGGAATGAATATTTCAAAATGAGACGTTTCGGAGATATTTCATCATTTTCGTCGGAAGGAGTATTCCCTATTGCTGCATACTTTTAAATTTGTTAATTCATTTGAGTAAAATTCTTGAATATTTTCCCACTGCCATAAACTCATAACATACTCACCCCCTGTATTCATATTAACAAAAAAGTTTCTTCAATCCATGGGTTACTTACCTGAAAAAAAAATAAAATTGTTAGAACCAAATCATTATACGACAATGTAAAGATAACAATAACAAAAAAAAATAGTCGAATTATAATAGTAAGAGAAGTATATATCATTATTGTGTATTGCCAAACATAAATAATACCACTTGATGAAACCAATGGAGACTGTGAAATTCCATTTCTCATATAAAAAAGTGTTACAAGCCTTTATTGTGTAGTGTATCCCTAATCAAATTTTTATGAACCTATATTTTCATCTCATTTTCTGAGTTTCCAATTTTCCAATTACATGAATGCCCTTTCTGTAACTTGAGTCGAGCTATCAATAATTTGAAGTCAGGTCTAATACACGCCCCTGTGGAACACCCAGCATGAATCCAATCCCGATTTTCACACATAACAACCCTCTCACCCGGAGTGAGAGCCTGACCCACTTTCCACAACCCGTTCCATCCACTTCATATCGAAAAATTTTTCACGGTAATGGACACTCTCGATAATATGATATAGGTAGCGACGTTTTCCCCGACATCCTTGATCGTGATTTGTGACGATCTGAAGAAGGATGCGGGACCATTATCAACCGAAGCCTCCGATTCTGAACCAATTCCAGATGATAATAAATTCCATAATGGTGTCGATAACTCAATCGGAGTATGCTCCATTAATGACGCCATTACTAGCGACCACCTCGGTGTGATGTATCCGACGGGAGGCAGTGGCGGCTCTACGGGGATTTCGAAAGGTACGCCAATGATTAATCAGTGAAATGTTGCCACATTTGAATAATTCACCCCCAAAAATTCAATTTTTTACCTCCCCTGAAGTTTATCCAAGTACCGCCACTGACTGCTACTAGATAAGACCTGCGCTGAAGGATTTTTTCATATTTATTCATTAATGAATCGAAAAAAATATAATATAAAAGTCATGTGTAGCTCACAGGGGCAATCGAGTTATTTTCGAGATCTTCCGGAAAAATTACAAAAATAAAGAAAAGATAAAAAGCTTTAACGAACATTGATGATGTTAAAATTTATCGAGTGACTTTCAGATTCCCAAAACCACGCCCAATCCACACAGGAACCTCTTGTAGCTATGACGCGTCCACCTTCCCCAACTTTTAATAATCACAACTTTTAATGAACGCCACAAATTAAGCCATTAGTTCATCGTGAAGAGCTGAATCGAACGTCAATCTTCTAAAAATATCCAGAGTGCCCCTTTCAATGAAACCGTCGTGACTTGCTCTGAAACGCCGTCTATGCCCCTTCTGCATCTACCATTATAGATGGACCTCTAATAATACGCATGCATGCATGTCTTCCAAGGAGAATAAAATGATAAACGCCTATTCGATGTTGCTCCTTAATGGTACACGTCTGGTTCAATAAGTTTCGATAATTGAACTTGACATTTCTAAATGTAGTCGCCGCCTTGGCTACGGAAATTTCTTCGAGTTCGATGCGTAGTCGAAGTCTGCCTCGATATTCTCGGATCATGTTGTATCGCTCTGTCCCTGTCTGCAAACTCGACGTTCAATAATTATTGTAGGTTGAAATGGTTATCAAGAAAACATGTTGAAAGGAGAAAGTGTGTCTTTTGATCACAGAAATCTTCTGCCAGAATATACACTCACCTTGTATAGATAAATGGTACTAAACTAATAATTTCGTGTGGTGGTGAGTTCATACAGCAAATAAAATGTAATTATATCAAAAATAAAACGATGGGAAAGCTCTATAGCCATATGGCAATCATGTATATTTATGCTTAGACAAAAACAGAACAATAAAAGAAATTTAATACAAATAAACTTTTAAGGAAAAAAAAAATTATTTTCTCCCAAACAGGGCTAGATAATCGAAATTTTGGTATGAAAATATAGGTTTTCGAACACGCTGAATCTATTGCGAGCAATATCGAGAGCCTGTCTCCCTTCGTTCACATTTTCAATTTGGAAATGGCATTTTTCAAAAATTGCAATTTTCAATCTGCCATATCTCCTGTTATATTCGTCTGATCGAATTGGGATTTCCGGTTATATAATCAGCGTTGCCTAGGCTTCCACCCTAGCACTAAAACTCGATTTCGAAAATTTCGATTTTTTGGGTCAAAAATGAGCAAGGGGTTAGACCCCCCTAAAATGATATATTTGCTACTCTGTCTGAAAAATAGGATGTTCCATTACTATCCTAGGATATGGAGTGCATAGAATTAGTTTTGAAGATTCTAGAAAACCAAACAGTTGATGATTCAATAGAGAATTGCACTCCAGAGAGCTCTTCGAAGTCAACTCGAAAATGAAAAGTGGAAAAACAAAAAACATTATTTACTCCTAAACAGGGCCAGATATTTGAAATTTTGGTATGAAAATATAGGTTTTCGAACACGCTGAATCTATTGCAAGTATTTTCGAAAGCCTATCTTGCTTCGTTCAGATTTTCATCTTGGAAATGGCATTTTTCAAAAATTTGCAAATTTCAAACTCGATTTCGAAAATCTCGATTTTTTGGGTCAAAAATGAGCAAGGGGTTAGACCCCCCTAAAATGACATATTTGCTACTCTGTCTGAAAATTAGGATGTTCCATTACTATCCTAGGATATGGAGTGCATAGAATTTGTTTTGAAGATTCTAGAAAACCAAACAGTTGATGATTCAATAGAGAATTGCACTCCAGAGAGCTCTTCGAAGTCAACTCGAAAATGAAAAGTGGAAAAACATAAAAAACTATTTACTCCTAAACAGGGTCAGGTATTTGAAATTTTGGTATGAAAATATAGGTTTTCGAATACGCTAAATCTGTTGCAAGTATTTTCGAAAGCCTATCTTGCTTCGTTTAGATTTTCATCTTGGAAATGGCATTTTTCAAAAATTTGCAAATTTCAATCTGCGATATCTCCTGTTATATTCGTCTGATCGAATTGGGATTTCCGGTTATATAATCAGCGCTGCCTAGGCTTCCACCCTAGCACAAAAACTCGATCTCGAAAATTTCGATTTTTTGGGTCAAAAATGAGCAAGGGGTGAGACCCTCCTAAAATGACATATTTGCTACTCTGTCTGAAAATTAGGATGTTCCATTACTCTTCTAGGATATGGAGTGCATAGAATTTGTTTTGAAGATTCTAGAAAACCAAACAGTTGATGATTCAATAGAGAATTGCACTCCAGAGAGCTCTTCGAAGTCAACTCGAAAATGAAAAGTGGGTTAACAAAAAAAAAAAGTATTTTCTCCTAGACAGGGCCAGATATTGTTTTTAATGAAATAAAATTATGAAAAACGACTAAACAAAGAAAACAGAATAAAAACCACAAACAATTCAAATCCAATAATAATATTCAAGCTAAAATTAAATACGAATAAACTCGTCAGATATATAATGAAAAGATTAAAATTGTTAGTAACGATGAAAAATATTCAGAGGACGAAGGAAAAACGACAAATTTACATCAAGAAACAAGATTACAGTCAAGATGAACTGACTTTCGGGGAGTTAGGCGCTATGGCTGAAACAATTGGCCACTGGAACATAATGCACACCTCCATGGTCCACCCAAAATTGTTATCCAACACCCTACCAAACAACCCCTAATAATTACGCAAACTCCGCCAAATTAACGAGCGTCGTAAAATTCACCGGATCAAGTCAGATTTTCCGTGCAAACTACCCGAAACTCCTTCCGAATCCATTCAAAACATGCCAAAACAAGCGGGGCGGACGTTCCAATTAAGAACGTGTCCCCGAATAACTTCGCTCGATAAATATGTCCCGAATTTATATCCCGATCGCTCATTTAAACTGGTGCACCCGGGGGTCATTAATGTTTCGTTACCTTGCCGACATTTATTTTTACAGCAGACGCAGTTTTCTCGACGCGGAGGAAGCGTCGATCTCGTTATAAATTCACTAAACTAATTGGCAACCTTCCTTTGCCGGCTTAAACGGTCCACACCTGGAAAGGAGTTCCGGGAATTGGAAAAGGAAGAAAATATTCCATGAGGGAATACTGCAAATGCCCTGGGATTTGGATTTTAGATCAAAAAGACCATTGAGCAATATCGGGATCAGTTGCTCAGGACATATCCAAAGTCTTTGGTCGCCTGGCATTGGGCTATTTGGGATATTCTGGTTCTCATGGTTTTTCTGATAATCTGCTAGTGCAGGAGTTGAAAGGGCGAAATCACACAGAACGTAAAAAAGCCAAAGAGCCAGTATCAATCATGGTTGGTAGGAAATGCAAGATATCACGCTAAAGCACATTTAATTAGCTTTTAGAAGGACAAGAAGTATCAAAGAAACTGGCGAAAAATCCATAGTTATAGAAGCGATTAGGATTTCTGCTCCAAAATATGTGAATCCTGTTCAGCCTTTGTTCACACAACAGCACAACACCAAGTAGATGGGACAACACTATACGTTTTCACAAGAAGACACAGCTGACCTACATACATATAAGTCTTTTGAATCATACTCATAAACTCTTCAACAAGAATAAGTCTCACTAGACTTACCAGTAATGACTTAAAAGGCCAATACCCTTACAGGCTTGGTAGCTGCCAACAAGCTCAGAACAACACAGAGCAAAGTGCAAAGATCAAGGCTCAACATATCGGAGATCATGTCAGGAATGAGGATATACGCCAAGAAATAGGAATTGCTGATTATATTTTTCACATGGCTAGAGTAAAATGGCATTGGGCTGGACACGAGGCCTAAAAAACAGATAAGAAATGGACAAAAACTGCTAAAATGGAGACCCTGAACCAACAAACAAGAAAGACCTCTACCTCATTGGGCTGATGATATCGAGAAGCTCAATAGGAACTGGACTCAGACAGCTCAAAACATAAGGGAATGGGCAAGAGTAAGGGAGACATATGTCCAGCAGTGAACTAATGGGCTCAATGATGTGACTGTTTATGATTTTTCTGAGAGTCTGCACTAGTGGATCAAAAACTTTCATACCAACAGGAGTATTTATATGTGATCCAGGATGGTGTCAGTTCTGTTGGTTTCAATTTGAATGCTGGAGTTCCCCAAGGCTCAGTTTTATTACCCACTCTTTTCCAGATCTATATAAACAACCTTCTCACTTCAACCTAAAACCAAATCGGTAACTTATCACTGATGTTTACACATTCAGCATTGACACAAATGTGAGCATAGTTGAGTCAGACCTCCATAGATTCCTCGAACAAGGGAACTCAAGAAGATGAACGACAGAGACCAGAGGAATCAGGTGCAGTTCAAGAACCAAACAAAATTTCCCTTGAAGAACCTAATTCGTGACCTTATACTTCATGATGGAGGATCAGGGGCTTCAGTTGAGGGAGTTCATGTATATCTTTGGCGTAACTGTCAATTCTTTGGTCTCTTGGTGAAAACATATGGCCAGCATTGGGATGTCTGCAGCGAGTAAGATCTGGGAAATATTTGTCATCAGATTAGATTGTTTCACTCAGCAATGCTCAGATCAGACCAGTACGTCTCTCATGCTTAGAGCTTAGCACCAATACGACTAGTTGGCTGCACAATTTTAACAGTCGAAGCTTCAATGGTTTTGAAATGAATTGGATGATATTTCACCTCCTCCAAGGAAGCATATTTCTGTTGAAATAGTGTTAAGCATACGTAGAGTCCCTAGAGCTTTAAGCCACGCATAATTAATTTCCATTCATCCTTCAATGACCGAATGATGTATATTATCTTTTCCCCCGATCAAATTTCGAGACAGAAATGACTCTGCCACTC
Source organism: Coccinella septempunctata (assembly GCF_907165205.1). Taxonomy (NCBI): domain Eukaryota; kingdom Metazoa; phylum Arthropoda; class Insecta; order Coleoptera; family Coccinellidae; genus Coccinella; species Coccinella septempunctata. Next base: position 25,874,788 of record NC_058196.1, read on the forward strand.
GCAGCGAAGAAAACCCATCGACGAAACGAATTCAATCGAAAACACCGAGGCTGCCAAGGACGCCAACCCATCTACGCTTCGAAGGAATCGACTCCGGTCCATTTCCTCCTTTCAAGATCGTCATCCGACCGATCGCAATCGCTCGCAATAAATCAAGGCGGCGAGACGATACAGGCTCAAAAACCGCCCATTTGCAAACATAAATAAAACAAATTGCCGCGTTCAATTTTATCTCGTACGCGTTTATGTCATAACTCATTCGACACGTTGAAAAGTTGCACCGAGACCACACGATCTAGATAAGGGTGACATTCCCGGAGCGGTTTGCAGAGCGACGCGCGACGGGTCGTCCGGCGACGATTCGTTCGGGCGGTCTCTCAATTACCACGGATTTCGTGGCGATCAGAAGCGGGGAAATTGGAAGGCTTCGAGTTGAAGGTGAGAAGGCGGACGCAGATTGGTTTGAAGCGTCGTCGGTTACCCTTATTTGCACCATCGAGGAAGTACAACAAACCTAAACAAGAATAAAGGAGACTCGAGAACTTACGAGGATGTATTGATATCTAGTTAGCCTAGACCAGGTCCATGCATGAAAAAAAAAATTGCGTTACCATGGCAACGAACAATAACTCATTAGAGGTGTCAGTGTGATGTTTTAGGTCAAAAAAGTAAACCAGAGTTAAGCAATAAATTAAAAGAAAGAAGATGTCCACCAAAATTGTGGAAATCGAAAAATTGGAGTATCGAGCCATCATCAAATACCTGTTTTTAAAAAGGTTAAGAGGTAAGCAGATTTACGAAGATGTGCTTAATACCCTTGGTGATCAAAGTCTTTCGTATGCGACCATGAAAAATTAGACTGCAAGTTCTAAAAGAGGTAAATTTTTCATTGAAGATGATGACCGATCGTGAAGGCCAGTTTCTGTGTCAGTCCCCAAAAACATTGATGCAGTTCAAGGCATGATTTTATCAGACCTTCGAATTGAGCTAAAACGGATATTTGAAGCCTTGAATATTTCATACGAACGTGATCATCATATAGTTCACGTCAATTTGGACCTGAGAAAAATTGCTGCAAAATGGATCCCCAAATGTTTGAATGTTGACCCAAAAGCGTGCAAGGGTAGAAGCATCGCTTTCGATCTGTGCTCGATTTGAAAACGATGTAAACTTCTTAAACCGAATTGTTACTATGGATGAGACTTGGGTACATTTCTCCAGAAACAAAGCAACAATCGATGGAATGGCGACACTATGGTTCTCCAAGACCTAAGAAGTTTCGTGTCCAAAAGTCTGCTGCAAAAGTTTTTGCTTCAATGTTTTGGAATTGCCATGGAGTAATCACGATTGATTTTTTAGATAAGGGTAGAACAATAACCGGCGACTTTAAGAGATAAGACGCGGACAGCTATCCAGAAGTGTTTTGTTTTTGCAGGACAACGCCCATGCACACGAATCTCATGTTGCCATGAAAAAATTCGTGATTTAGGGTTTGAATTACTAAAACAGCCCCCTTATTCTCCAGATTTGTCTCCATCCGTCTCATCATCCCTTTCCTCAACTGAAAAAAAGTTTAAAGGTCGTAAATTTTCTTCCAATGAGGAGGCAATAAAAGCTGTGGAGGTCTGGTTTGCAGAGCAAGAAGAAACAATTTTTTTGAAAGGTCTAGAGACGTTGCACGTTCGCTGTAATCAATGTATCCAATTAAGAGGAGAATATGTCGAGTAATAAAATATTTCGTCATTGAAATTTCGTTTGGTTCTATAGTAGGCTAAAAATTTTTCAATATATCCTCGTACCTTGTGGAAGCTACTACTCGAAGATCATATGGTTCAGGAGTTTGAAAGACCTGACAGTGATACAAGCAAAATGATATGAGAAGAGCATCCCTAACAACCTGCAAGACCTACCGTGGGCGAATTCAGTGTCAAATCCAGGACACTCAGTCTGAATGCACAGTTCCATCTGACCAATGGTTCTTCTAGACCTCTCCAGGTTCAGTTACTCCTATCGACTTCAATTGACGCAATTTGTTTATTGTCCTGTTATTTAACACAATCCAGAAGCAAACTGCCACAAGTCCGCTGAACTCATTCTCTACCAAATCCTTTCAAGGGACTCCGCAGTTGTTCCTCAATAAAAATCATCGCCTCCTTTTCCTGAGCCATTGTTTCTGGTAATTCCTACGTTTCCAACTGCATTCCGCATTATCGCTCAGTTAGAAATCCCAAACGCGAACGCCTCCATGTATTAATATTTAATGAAGAAATCGTCCGCAGACTTGAGCTTGAGCCTGTAATCCCCTGGGGTGTGTGAGGCAGCCGCGTTTCGTGTTTTAGCCGGTAAAACCGTTTCCAAAATCGGAGAGATTCAGACGATAAGGAGGCACAGTGGGATGGGGTATTCTGGTGTTTCTTCTCGACCGTCACAATGTGACTATGTCTTCTAGTTGAAAGGGTTTCTTTGTAATGCGCCAGATCTGCTCTATCACTAATTTAATTGGGATCGGTCAAGGAAAAGGTTCAGAGAGGATTTAGAGCAGTTGGACAATGCATTAGGCTTTTAAGGAAGTTTCTTGGTGGCAATATTTGTGCGGCAAAGAATATAAGACAACTTGACCTGCTGGCTTCCACTTGGTGATACCTCCTGGTCCTTCAATGGTGATTAAACTCATATGGATGATTCAAACTTGTTTTCTCATAACATAGCTTGTTTCTGCCGGAAGGATATCATCTAAAAATTATCTAAGACGATAGTAACGAACAGCAGCATGTAGATACTATACAATGATTGGGACATAACCACTTGAAACGATACTTTACTCTAGATCTAGGGTAACCTAGGCTCACTTCCATCGATTCATCCCTACGAATCGCAGAACATAGCAACCGAACACCTCTAGCCCCAAATCTCGATCTGCCTCACGCCCAGCCTGAGGGAAATTCTCAACTCTGACCGACAACAGGAGTTTAATTAGAAAAGTAAAACCTAATCAAACTCTTCGCGGGTGGTAACCTTGCATTAATGAGTTCTGAAGAGAGGCGCACCGGAGAGTTCTTGCTCGCTGCGGCATTATACAAGCATCCCCGGCCGCCTGCGATATTAGTTGCGGAATTTCAACGGTTCAAGGGTCACGGGAATTTCAGCGAAAATGGAGTGAGTTCTGCGATGTTGTTGCTTCGAGCTTCGATGGTGTTGGTTGAGATCCATATAAATATTTTTGTATTTTGGAATACACTGCATGGTTTTAAGAGTATACAGACTACCTAATGAGGGACTTATAACGTTACTTTTATTAATCGTTGAAAAAACCACAGAATATTGCCTACTACTGTTCATTCAGTAGTTTCTGTCTTACTCGTAGCAAACAGTTTTTGGTAAAACTAAAATTCTACGGAAATATAACGTTGAAATTCCCTTTCATAATCACGTTGTAGAGATACGAATTATCAACGTAAAAGTTGATTCTAAGAAACCACTAGAATTACGTTGAATTTCAAATTTCAGGTAGCGTGGACAGTACCGTTTGAACTACGATGATTATTCGTATATTTGAATAGATATTGCTACCAATTTTAAACGATACAACAATATTTCAAAAATGAACACAGTCTGATGAACGAATTTTGCCAGTATGGTCTCTACACAAGCTTTTCTCGGTTGGATATCTTTCATTTGGTCTGAGAGAGTTCTTCGTTTACATTTACCTTTGACGCAATATTTTAAACAATCCACTGACTTATTCCCGAGGCAGAATCAACTTACTGTGAGAAATAAGTAATGAAACCTTTATAGACATTTAAAACTTATAATGGGTTATGAAATAATTTATCCTTGGTACTTAAAACGGCAAAAGACACAAATGTTCTTCCTCAAAATAATTCAATAACGACGCTATCATGAATTTCAATCCTGATTTGATGAAAGTTGGGCATGTTTCCTTAGAAATCGAAATAAAATATTTTCAATATAAAACTGGGTAGTTCTGAAAAGAACTCACTGTGAAAAACCAATGAAATATGAGTATCACAGAAGAGAATCAATCTGAAACAGCCGAAACCAATGTTTATGGACTTAATCAAACTCTTTGACGAAAACAAAACCATGACAAGACGACTGAAATAAATCGTTAGTGCGCCGGCAACGTAGCACAGTGTTGAAAACATAAACTGTCAGAATTCGCTTGATTTTATGCCAATTCCAAGGTAGTTACTGTTGGAATGACTGATTCGTCGCTCATGACATCATTTCATTGCTTCGGAAAATGGACTATAGTTTAGTTAAACGTTGAAGATGAAATAAAAGTATGATTGAATTTAGGTTCCGAAATACATTTCACAAAATTCATCAAGTAAGCTCCAATCAACGTCCCTCGTCACACATAAACGTATATTAAATGTGTATGTGCACCTCCTGAGATTTCGTGAATATCATCCCTATCGTTTTATAGATATTTACTTGGTTCCATGCTTCACCCCAACCCTTATATCAAAAATTAATGCTGGCACCTCAGAAAAACTACAGAATAGTACAGGAAATAATTCTTCACCTCGGTTCCAGACGAAAAATCTCCGAATTGGCGTTTTTCGACGTGTCGTCCCCCCCTTCCTTTCAGATAAAGCGGAATGAACGACGTCGTTGTTGGTTCCCCAACTAAAAATATCCCATAAATACGAGCATTTCGCCAAGACGCCGACTTTCATAAGCCACGCTCTGTATCCGGATCCCGTCTTGACGCTAACAGATTGCAAAAAGCAAATATATTTAATCCGACTGACGGATTTCGTTTTCCCCTTAGCGATTATTATTCCCTTATTTGCTCGCTACCGCGTACTCCGAACGTTTCCGAATGGATGAAAGGCTAGAATGGCGATAACTTTTCTTTTTTTTCAGTGTCACTCCAACCAGAGATATAATTGAACAGCTGCCCTAAAAATACACGTATTTCCTATGATAATATGCCCCATTCCTTTTGAATTATTCAAATGTACCACTTCAAATACCGAGAAGACATAGAAGACAAGGTCAACTTCACTTCGTATGATTGAGGAGTTCAAAGTTTATCACGGAACTTCAATATGCAGACGACTGCGCACTTATCTCTAGCAGCCCAGAGAATCTGCAGATAATGTTGGACACCTATAAACTTATATACGAAGCTTTAGGCCTTAGACTCAATATCGACAAAACCAAAATCCTGGTAAGTACGCCAGAAAGCCTTCAAACACATATCAGCCTGGAGATGAAGCTCTAGAACAGGTGGAGCAGAACAGATACTTGGGAAGCTTCATAAATACTAGGGCTAACCTAGACACGGAAATACACAACCGTATCAATTCGGCATCAAGGGCATTCTGGGAGCTAAAGGCCAGAGTGTTTCAAAATCACGACCTCAATTTGAAGACCATTACAGCTGTTTACAAAGCAGTCGTCCTCCCAACGCTTCTTTACGGAAGCGAAAGCTGGACGCCCTACAGGCGACATATTAAACAGCTTGAACAAATGCAACAACGTCATCTAAGACAGATAATGCACATCAGATGGTTCCACAAAGTTTCGAATGCAGAAGTCCTGCAACGCGCGAGTTGTACAACAATTGAGACTCAAGTAACGAGGGCCCGGGACCGGCGCTGCCTATCTGGACCGGCGCTGCCTATCTGTCGTACATCTGTCAAGAACTTCTTTAATAGTTGGCTGGACAGGAAATTTTAGTCTGGATGAAGCATGAGAGGTTGTCTCAGACAGTCGAGGCTTCTCATTGAGAGACCATCCTCTGTGCCTGAGGTCAAAAAACTCTTAGCTCTTGAGAGAAAACAACTGAGTCTGGTGTCTGGAGCAATGACTGGCCATTTGTTTAACAAACACTTAAATAGAATGGGACTGACTAGCTGTTCCCTGTGCCGCTGGTGCAGGAGCACGGAGGAAACGGTTGAACACATTCTGTTCTTCTGTATCAACCTTGAGGACTTAAGGATGACACATCTAGGAAACAGAACACTCATAACTCCTATGGTGAGAGGGACACCTCTGTGTCGACTTGTGGCATTTTTGTCAGCATGTCACAGGATTTAAGTCTCTCCAACTACAAGCGGACGAACAATGGGTCACGAGGCCTCAGTTCAGCCCGGTGGGGCACCGCACGTAGAAGAAGAACGAGGGCCCGACTCAAATGGAGCGGCCACATTCTGAGGATGCAAGACACAAGACTCCCCAAAATAGCTCTGTATGGCGAATTGACAAAGGGAGCCCGGAAACCAGGAGGCCAGTATAAGCGGTTTAAGGATACAATACATCAACCCCCAAAATCAGTTAATGCCAATCATAACTGGGAACAACTAGCGTTAGACAGATCACAGAGGAGGTCTATGGTGCTCAGTTATAATGGAGACTCGAGAAGAATCTGGTTGGTGACTATCCATGCCCGGAGTGTGGAAGGATCTGTAGGTCACGGTTGCGTCTCTTCAGTCACAGGAGGGCACACAGTCGCAATTAGCCCTAAGAAATTATAAGTCTGTTCTTTTTTTATGTCTTTTTGTAGATTTATTCCTGGTAACGGGATACAGCAATGAATGAATGAATGAACCTTGTCGCTTTTTGAACTGACCACTGAAACTGTGTGTATAAACTCCTCTTAAGAGAATGTATACTTTTCAAAATGTAATTAGCCACATCTATCCTCCTTGGGCGAACACCTTATACCCGCACCTTCCTCACCAACCCCTCTGGAATAATTCACCTGCGTAGACGTCATCCAGAACGCCGTCTATAAAGACGCATACCCTGTAATACCTTCAGCAGGACGACCTCCATAATCCTCCATCCGATATTAGACACAGCATCAACGAAAATCCGGTCGGAGCAGTGGATCCCCTCGTCAAACCCGACATCCCGTCCGTCAGGTCCTAATGTGACCTTATCGCAGCCTTACCGTCGCCAAATTGAGAAATATGAGACATTGGAATCCGATACTGAAGGCTATCTAAGCCGGGAGTTTTTCCGAAGGAAAATTCATTCTTTTCGATTACGAACGTGATCCCGTGAAAATACAAGACGGTTTCCTTGGGAATTCCACGACAGGTATTGGGTTTATAGAGCGGCTCGTCTTCGAAACTGACTGGGAGGATCTTACGTAGGGTTCTGTGGACATCGGAGCAAAATTCAGGTCATTTGGTTGCTTTTACAACAAAAGATATAGAGGCTGGAGTACCCCTAGGGTCAGTACTTGGGCCACTTCTGTACAACATATACATTCACGATATTCCGACGAATCCAAGAACCATGCTAACGTTATATGCTGACGACACAGGCATAGCAACTGGACACCGTAACCCAGAAGTAATAGAACGAGTTTTACAAGAAACGATTGACGAAACAAATGACTGGTGCATAAAGTGGAAAATCAAGCTCAATAGACAAAAGAGCCAAGCAATATAATTACAGAAGAAAAGACTAAAACCCACAACGAATCTAGAAGTTGACGGCGAAGAAATCGACTGGAAAAATGAAGCCAAATATTTAGGAAAAACGCTTGACAAAGGACTTACTTGGAAAAGTCATATCAAACAAGCAATCGACAAAAGCAGCGATGAATAGACTCTACTCTTCAATAGGAAGAAGGAGCCACATGTCGAAAGAGACAAAATTGAAGATAATCAAAGCCGTTGCTAGGCCTCAACTGACTTATGGATCAGTTGCCTGGGGTTTCGCGGCAAAGAGCCACATCAAAAGAATTCAGGCCACTGAAAACAAGCTGCTACGATGTGCAATAGATGCACCTTGGTTTGTCAGGAATAGACAGATTTATAGGGACCTAAAATGGAAAACCACAACGGAATTAATGAACAGAAAAGCAGAGAAATTATTCGAAACAGCGAAAAACCATCCGAATCAAGAACTCAGGAGACTAGTGGACTACGACCCAGAGGAAGACAAAAGGAGAATGCGAATTTACCGAAGGAGACCAAGAGATCAATTGAAAAGAGATTAAAATAAGAACAGAAACTTATTGAACAATCCAATAAAGTGTTATCCAATAGAGGATAAACACATAAATCCCAGCATTATAGTGTGCGAGAAGAAAACCGACTTAGAGATGAACGGTTTATAGGAAAATGCCCGGAACCAATATTCAAGAAGCAGTTGAGGGATTTTAGTGGGTCTCGAGCTCAGGAGAGTGAGAATCCCCACACTTGTTCCCCCTCAGGCAGAGGGTGGTTCGGCTGACTTGCAGATTTTCCCCCTGCTACACCAAAAAAAAAAAATGGTTGCTTTTAGCAAATTTTCTTAGAATCTTTCTTCATAGGAAGGTTAGAACTTAATGCGGACAGGACCGTAGATCAATGGAGTGTAGAGAGAGGGATAAATATCAAAATGAAGCTTTCTAATTCATTGTCAACTCGTTGAGTCATTTTCAGATATTTATACTTAAGAACTCTCCTTATTACCAATTCGGAAATATTACCCAAAGCTGCATCCCCAATAAACAGATCCAGAAAAGCTGTCGCTCGTCTCTGATGTTATCCGATACTTGGGCACTTGTTGGGCGAACGGTCTAATTCGCTCGATGCAGGAAGACCAGCAGTCTTCGGGACTTTTCTCGCGTGGAACAAAGTTTTATCGGAGCGAAATTGGCCCAATTGAGAACTTCCTAGTCGGGCCCTAGGGGGTGGAAGTTCGGTGATTGATTAGACCGTATCGGTGCTCGGAGATCCTGAGGAAATCGATCAATCATTCCGGGCGTGTGTAATCGCAATGAAGAATTGGGGTTTCTCCCTGTGGAAGAATTTTTGAGTGGAACAGGTAAGGTGGACAATGAAAACTCTTTGGAATGATGTGGTCGATCAGATTTCAAATGTTGATGTTACATTGGAGAAATAAGCAAAAGTGCTGCGACAAGAGAAGGTTAATGAAAACTTTATTGAAGACTTAACCTGGAATATACACAATCGAAAGAAACATATGGTTGTGGACATACAAGCTACAAAGAAAAAGGTTTCTGGGATATGAAAGGGTTGGTGTATAATTTTGCATACAGCAGTCTATGAGACAAAATTATGGCATAATGTTTCTGGGACTTCAGTTATTGAGGATTAGTGATACACTGCTCAAGAATTGGAGTGGATAATTCGGAACCCACATGTTACTTTTTGTATACAGGGTGAGTCTGTGACTCGTACAAGTATTTCAACAGCAGATTCCTGAGGTCAAAATAAAAACTTTTCTCCTATACTATTTGTTTTTATTAGGCCCTGATAAAAAGATATAGCCATTTTGAATTTTCATTATGAGCTGTGCCACCCATGGAAAAACAAAATAACCTTCAGAATAACTAGCTGAATCGGTGACATTACACATCTGTGGATCTTTCAAACAGAGTAGTATTCAGCCCAATTTTTCAAATTTCACAGATACTTTTTAATTCGAAATTGGGATCAAGGGATAGGACAAAAACCATTAAACATATTCTTCAACAAGCCGACGTTTCGCATATATATTTATGCTTCTTCAAGGCTAAAAAACATACAAAGATATAAAACAATTATAAGCTAACGTCAAGGATACACAAGAAAGACATAACTCACCACATCGAACAACTGTTAGGGTAGACAAACATTAGCTGAACGGCAGGTACATACAGGTGAAGTCTGCATTAAGACTTTACGGTTTAAAATTATAATTCGAAGTACTATAAAGGTCCATAGGTTATCGAAAGCAAGTCTATAATGTCTATAATGTTTTATATCTTTGAATGTTTTTTAGCCTTGAAGAAGCATAAATATATATGCGAAACGTCGGCTTGTTGAAGAATCTGTTTAATGGTTTTTATCCTATCCCTGTGATCCCAATTTCGAATTCTTTCTGAGCACGTGAAATCACTCAATTATATACTTTTTAATTTTTGAACATCTAATTACTCGTAAACGGAGCATTATACGAGAAAATATGAGTTATTTTACAAAACCTTCGAATATTCTTCAGATAACGTCCAACTTAGTTTTAAGATTTGGGTTATTTGAATTTTATTGGCACGTAATGGTCATAATGAGAAAACTGGAAGACATGGGTGATATCTTGTGTTCGAAAAAAAATCATCGAATAAATGAAATAAAACGGTTTATGAGACATTTATTGATGGTTTTTCAACAGCCTGTATCTTTCAAACCGAGTCAATTCGGAAAAAATGGTAGAAGAATAAACGGTTTCTTTTGAACTCAAGAAACTACTGTTAAAATATTCATACGAGTCAAAGATCCACCCTGCATACAGGGTGTATTTGAAGGTGGGGCTTTTCTTCAACAGAAGGTAGAACAGGTCAAAATGAAGCGTTTCACCAAAAATCACCTACACAAAATTTTCAAAATGATCAAGTTGAAAAAAAAATTGAAAATGATTATTGAAATAGATCCTAATACGTCCCTAGACCTTTTGTTAGCTGAATTATCGCAAAGCAGTAGGAAATCACTCATCTCCTGATTCAACCATGTGTTTTCGTTTAGGATATTGGCTCGTTCGATATTTACGTGGCAATGAAAATGGAAACTTAGTATAGCAAATCGTTCATTTAATTTTTTAATTGATTTTGTTTCAGAGATTGGCAGTAAAAACCTTAAAAAGTTTCAGGAAATAGCCGAATTGTTGTCATTATTTTTCAATAACTTAACGATTTTATGAAATGGCTCAGTTCCATACCAACTGACAGAAGTATGGATACCAACTGACAGAAGAGACTTGGGATACTAGTGTAAAAAATTGAATAATACTTCAAAATCTCACTGATATAATTCGTCTAAATTTTTCACGAATTTTTTCACAATGGGCATCTTAATCTTCTTGTTCCAACATTCCAACAATCGTCGTAAAAATGGGATGAAATGGGGAAACATCTAGCAATTTTTCAACATAACCAACATAAGCACTTTCAAGAAACTGCCTCGATTTTTTACATTTTTTTCCACCCTTAATTGCACGATACAACAATTATGATTCTCTCACAAGTGCCTGATGCATCTAATCCGATGAAATTGGTACTGAACCATTTTCATTGTCCAGCCATATGATTATGTTTTATTTCGTTTTTGCCATTCCGGAGTCACCTTCCACAGTCCTGTACTTGAAATTCAAAGAAATTTTGTAGAACTTCTAGGGGTTATACCCCAGCCATCTTGGATATTTTGTATAGACAATTTTTGGTTGAACCACTTATTTTAACCCATAATAACCTAGTGTTACACATATGTAACGCAAATTTCACTGGCAAATCTATTTTATTTCTCAGTAACTGTAGCTATTAGCGTTACATATATGTAACACCATTTTTCTCAAACAAAAACTATACAATTTTCAAACAAACAGAAATTGAGTTGTTTTTGTCTTGTACACTCTATAAAGAATATTTATTCAATTAGAATAGTGATCATAACTCAGGTTATTAAGGGTTAATGCTTTTTTTTGACATAAGGTAGACCTTCTGATGAAAAAAAAGCCTCACCTTTGAAAATACCCTGTATGTACCACTAGTACAAGACGCACAAGAGCGTATCCTCCTATTTCGTTCAATTTAATTTGAGCACTATGAAATTAATTAACTCCCATTCGCAAAATTAACGCTCCCAATGAGCCTCACTTACCGTACCCGCGGCCGCAAAAAAACATCGTTCACCCTGACTTACTCACCTGCAACAAAGAAAAGTAATTAGTCGGAGTAATTCAAGAAGACCGGGATTCATTTCCTCATTAGGCTCGAGGAACCGGTGCCGTGAAACGCGGGGGAAATCAATCGTCTAGGTGACTGCGAAAAATGGGAGAAAGGGAGGCTGCGAGGAAAACGGAGAAGGACTGCGGTGTAACTTAATCGACCGATAAAGATATCACGTTTCCGATTTTTCCCGTGCTGAGATTATCAGGAAACTCGATACTGAAGGTATTTTATGGCGAATTGGCAGAGCCAGGAAGTGACTCAGATGGTCCAAGTGAGCATTTATAATTGTGGCGTATCAATGGAACTCCGAATTTGGAAAAGAAGCTTTTCACCTGGAAATACATGGATTTAACAGTAAAATTGAAAGTTCATCAAATTCTTTGAATTTATGTACTTTTTATCAATCAGGCAACGTTACAATTCTTCAGAAACTAATGACCAACTTGAAGATCGCCTAATAATAATCATCATATTCAGTCTTTGACTCGTACGAATATTTTACCAATAGATTCTTAAGAGGGGTCTACACCGTTATAGTGGTCAGTTCAAAAGGGGGAAAATGAATATCTTACGTCAGTAAGTGTTTCTTTTGACCTCAAGAATCTAGTGTTGAAATATTTGTAGGAGTCAAAGACTCCAATATTCCTACTTATGCAACAACATTTCATATCAGTTAAATTCGATGAAAATCACACTTGCCCCAAACTGATGAGAAAGTGTTTTAAGGTTATATGATCATAAAAGCCGATGAAATTAACAAGGTTTCATTCCATATCTCTCAATATAAAAACTAGTTACTAGAAATAGTATTAAAGTTATCAGCGGAGAAAATATCGGGGGGTGATAAATATCCCGTTGGTAATATGTGACATAACGACCGGTAAGTCGTCCGTTCATAAATGTTATATATCGTTCTTGAATGCGATGGAATATACTTATATCAGTCTTAATGGATCAGGGTATTGAATATTTCATTTTCACGTAGCCGCTTTAATGGGCTCATATTACCACATCGAAATACCCAGACCAATGCCTCCGTTCTTAACTCATTAGTTATGCGTTATTCTATCTCGTTACAAATCGGCGGCTCTGAATGAGATTTCGAACGTATCAATTTTAATACGGATACAGACAATATCGGATCCCATTTCACGCATCGATTGACGGTAGGGAGTAAGATAAATAGGACGGGGTTTAATCATAGGGGTTGATTTGAATTAGAGCTGATGAAACTGCTATATGTCAACGTTGAGAAGTTGAAAGAGTTGTTTAATGAATCGTTGTGTTCGAATATTGGGAAGAACAGCACCAGTGACATCTACAATTCTAATGTATTGATCTGAAGTTGAATTTATTTGTAGTATACTTCTCTTTATGGAGCAGTTAATTTGAAATAAAGTTTTAAAATTGTATTTTCTTTCTGAACTCTAGAGCATCATTGTAACACTAATAGAGGGTGGGTCTTTTACTCGTACACATACTTTAACAGTAGATTCTTGAGGTCAAAAGGAACACTTCTTTCCTTTACCATTTTTTCCAAACCGGCTCGGTTTAAAAGATACAGGCTCTTTAAAAACCTTAAAAAATTTTTATTTTTAGTTCTATCTCACAAACGGTTTTATCGAATGAGATTAATTTCAGAATATAGTTTTTCATTTATTGGATGAATCTTTTTCGAACAAGAGATATTACCCACGTCTTCTAGTTTTCTTATTATGACCATTAAATACCATAAAAATACCAGAGATTCAAAGGGCCAAAAACTTCTGTAAAATTTCAAAAATTGGGTATTTTGGCTGAATACAACTCTGTTTAAAAGATCCACAGATGTGTAGTGTCGCAGATTTAGCAAGTTATTTTGAAGGTTATTTTGTTTTTTAAGGGATGGCACAGCTAGTTATGAAAACTTAAAATGTCTCTATCTTTATATCAGGTCCGAATCAGAAAAAATGGTATAGGAAACAAGGGTTTCTGTTGTATATTTTTCCTATACCATTTTTTCCGATTCGGCACTGATAAAAACATATAGCATTCTTAAGTTTTTATAATGAGCTGTGCCACCCCTGGAACACATAACCAACACAAGTGTGTGGCACTACACATCTGTAGATCTTTTAAACAGAGTTTTATTCAGCCAAAGTACCCAATATTTCAAATTTCACAGACACTTTTTGATTATTGGCGCATTATACGAGAAAATATTGAGAATAATAATAATATGAATAAATAAGTATTATCTGGGATAAGTGAATTTTCCTCTGGAGAGGAGTGTGAAAGCCGCGAGGCTAAAGTCAGTTAACGGCATGCAGACAATTATTAACTTTTTTATTGATATTTAAATCACAGACATTAATTCCACTACTCAATAATAATATGTACTTTTATTTTACAAAATGTTCAAATAGTCATGAGATAGCATTCAACTTACGGCCGTTTTCAATAATCCTATCTATCCATTGTTTCAGTTACTGAAGATGCATGTAATTTCGTTTCTATGATCTATCTGTAGATATATTTTAGAATGGTAACCAATGGTTACTAATCGTCAGTAAGTGAAACGATGGATAGATAGGTTTATTGAAAATGGCCGTTAGTGTCAAGAGTTGGGTTCTTTGAATTTTTTTTTTATTTTTATGGTATGTATTTAATGGTCATAATTAGAAAACTGGAAGACATGGGTGATATCTTGTGTTCGAAAATGATTAATCGAATAAATGAAAAATTATATTCCGACATTCATCTCATTCGATGAAACCGTTTGTGGAAACTAAAAATATGGTTTTTCAACAGCCTGTATCTTTCCAACCGAGCCGATTCGGACAAAATGGTGTTTCTTTCGACCTTAAGTATCTACTGTTCAAATACTCACCCTCTATAAAATCTTCAAAATGAATGTTTAATCGAGAAAAGTTTTAACTCTCAAAACTGAAAATCCATAAGAGATCTTCAATATACAGGGTGCTTCACGAGCAGTTGGCCATAGCCTAATGGCGAATGAGGGTCGTCAAGGCCTTTCAGAGAAATTGCTTCTTTTATACCCAAAGGCCATAAGATTGGGAGGTACAGGGTGATTTATAGTTTTCGGCTTAAATTTTCGATATCCATAACATGAGAACGAGTAGTCCGATTTTGATGAAAATTTGTGGGCTCCCAATAGCCCTTCGAGATGGAGCAGGAAATTCATAGATTATCAGGACAGAACTCAAAACCTTAAGATTCATTTTTCAAATATTAAAATCTATATTCTCTGGATCAGTTGAAAAATTTTTGTTTTCAAAATTGAAAAAACTTATTTTCTACAATCGAACTCAATTTTCACTTGTTCCGAGAGAGAAATGAACGAAAGAAACCCAATTTCAGGTTCATTTTTAAGAATATAGTTATGTTTCAATTATTTAGTTATTGAAAATCTATTCTATTTCATCGCTCTTTTTTGGCGTTTCGATTCTTGTTATTATTTTTCTTTATTTTATAGTGTTTTTCTACTGGAGATGTTAACGTTTCTATGTTTTTTTCCTAACGATTTAGGTAATTATAACAAATAGTTATATAAATGAAATAAACCCCGATTTTCAGCAGGATAATGAACTACATTCTAGGTTGAATCAACATCCAAGTAATTTTTTCTATCCGCGTCGGCTGCGGAAGCAATAGAACATCCCCCACGACAAGTCCGCTCGCGAATGTCATCAGTAACGCGTGCCGGGAAAAATTAAATTTTAATCAGCATCTGCCGCTATTTTACCGTGTAAATTAGCGTAATAAATTACCTTTATTTCGGGGAATCTGGCCGGCGATGCCAGAGCGGATCTACGTTGAATTATTCAATTTCACGAGAGACGGATTCGGGGACGCGTTCCGTTTCAACGTTCCAACATGAAAGGATCAAGTCAAGCGATCCGTGACCGAGGTTACTGGTCAATTTTTCGGATTCGAAACATCCGGATTTCTCTCGAAATTATGAACTTTATATTGATGATTTTAAGGCTCCGAGCTCAACTTGTGAGTATACACAAATGTACAAAGATAACACAGGCGAACACACATTTTGGTGCCTGCGATTTTTTAACTGTTCCTGAGTAATTTTTGGATGCAGAATGTAAAAAAGTTCTCAGATTTTGTCTATCAGATCTAGTTTTTGAGATTTTTAAAAAAAATGTGTATATATTTTACGTTATAACTGTTATAATATATAATATTACTATTGACAGTTGAAAAAAATAAAGACACATGGATTTAAGTATTTATGGCAAAAAATTAATTTACACAATTACATTAGTCACTAATCACATAAAAAATTTCTTTTATACGATTTTCTAGAATGGAGTTTACTAGGGCAGTCTCGCTGAAGGCTCCAGCAGTAGTCCGCCATCATGTGGCTATCCCATCGTCCTTGATAACGATCTTCCATAGTTTTAATATCCTGATGGAATCTTTCCCCCTGTTCTTCACCACAATCACCAGTTTTCTGGAAAACGATCTAGGTGGCTGTGGAGGTAGTGAACTTTTATACTCATGTTACAGCCGAGAATAGTTTCCACTAATTCTACGTAATTCTCTGCTTTATGATTGCCAAGAAAATTTTGTACTACTTGAACAGATGAACTCCAAGCGTTAGATTCAGTCTCGTTCATTGATGTGGTGAATTGTGGATCTTTAACAAGTTGCCTTATTTGAGGACCATCAAATATACCAGCTTTTAGTTTTTCCGTGCTAATGCCAGGAAATTTACGTGACAAATACCCAAAACAATTTCCATCTCGATTTAAAGCCTTCACAAATTGCTTCATTAGGCCTAGCTTGATATGCAAGGGCGGAAGTAAGATTTTTTCTCTTGAAACCAAAGGTTCGTTGATCACGTTTCGTATTCCTTGAATCATGACATCTCTGGAAGGCCAATTTTTGTTAACCCAGTGCTAATTTTTAGCTCTGCTGTCCCAAAGGCACAAAAAACAAGGATATTTTGTATAACCACTCTGCTGTCCAAGGAGGAAGTTAATCATTTTTAAATCAACACAAATTGACCACTGATGTTCTTCGTATTTTTTTTTCTCAAAACTAATGCTATTGTTTCATATTCTTCCTTCATGGTAGTAGAATGACCAATAGGAATTGAGCCATCTTTGTTACCGTTATGTAAAAGAACATTTTAAACTACGTTTTGAACTGTCAATATAAATATATATAATACCTCAGAAACTAGAGCTGATAGAAAAAATCTGGTGGCATTTTTGGAATCAGCACATTAAATACATCTGAAATCAGATGTTAGATTTCCGGCACCAAATTTTTTTTTTCATTTTGTTGGCCTGTGTCAGATACGAAAGAAATAAAAAATTACGATAAACAAATATGTACCACAAACAGCCAGAAGGCAGCAATCCACCTGTAAATACAATCGACAGGGTGGCATTGTACGAACCATAATTAAACCCAACTATTCAACCGACTGAACCCCTCATCCAACTCTAATCCACCCCATCCCCCCCTCCCGCACCCGGGGACCGAGAAACTCCCCAACCGGCAGCTTCCAGTAGACCGATTGTTCATAATCGACTATCGAACTTGCTCCCATCTGATCGCGGATTTATGTGGCTCAATAATTAGTTTAATTGGATATTGTCTCTTGCCGATGAATTGCCCGATAGTACATAAATAGGCCGGCGTGGGTTAGCCCTCATCGAAGGGCGGCTGGGGTCGATCGGGATGGCGCATTTGTTATTTACAGGAGATTAACCTGATCACTGAAGGTATTGCAATTCCGCCATACCGATGAAGATTACCTCGACGCAATTATATGGCTTGATGGGAACTTGGGAGATCTTTGGATGAGGTTCTAGTGAATTTGTTGGCCTATTTTTCAACCCCTTGGTTTGGTTTCGGTCACTTAACTTCAGGAAAAAACTGCATCATGGTATCATCAACATTACATCGGGAAAACCAAAGCAAGCCTTCAAACAAGAAGCAGAAATCTCGAAAATAGACTAGTGGAAAACTAAATTGAGAAGTGAACTGGAGAGTCATCGGTCAAGAGAGTAGCAGACAGACAGACCTGTTTCTACAGACATGAGAAAAATCCCAACGGAAGAGAAGAGACTGATACAGGTCTGATAGGTACATAGCGCTTGGCTACCACTGCTGCCAGTCATCGATAACAACTATAAAACCAATGTGAATAAGTCGAAGAAGAAGTGAGGAGATCTACTCTAATTTTGGGCCAAACGTCAAGGAAAGTACGTAAAAGAGTAGATAAGTCTAAAAGGCCCATGAATTTCTAATAGCAATCCCATATTTTTACATGGAAATCTTTTGGAAATTTTTTTTATGATGAAAACTAAATTTTTGGCAGAAAGAAGTGTTTGTCCAAATAAATTGAATATTGGCAAACATATCGAAATAATATTTAAAAACAAAATAATGATCTGTGTGTAGAAAAATTAAAATATCGATAAATATCAAGAACTAAATACATACTAACATAAGTACACTCACTGCAGAGGATAAGGAAAATCACCTGGCAACAAAACCAATTGCAGGCGCGAATAAAGGAGATTACAATACCGCATGAGGATCCGTATTGAATGGGAAACTCAGCAAATATCCAATCCAATCAATGTCTCCAGACCGACGACTCTCATTGAAGTCTGCATATTACCATCGGCGGAATATCGCTCCTCTGTATACCTACCAGCCTGGATCGGTATAGACGTGGAGAGAAGCCTGCAGTCGAATCTTACATAATGGATAAGGTAATATGAGGCCGATTCAATTGTGTTTCTGTGGAATTGCTTTATTGTTATGCTTGGCCGGTATTAAAATTGTATTTTGAGGGTGGATTGGGTTCAACTCAGGACCGGTTCCAACCGAATTGTTCCTAGTAGAATCGACAATATTTCCATTCGACTTCAGAGTGTTTTTTGCTGATTCGCATAGTCTAACCTTTACCTTTCTTTTTTGGTTATGTTAACAATGTTGTTTTAAAAAAGTTTTTCACTCAAAATGATGTATTTCATCTCCTAGTTTAACCAAAGTGAAAGTGGAAATCCAAAAGGATATCTTATTGAAAGTTCGATCAGAGATTGGACAAAAATTGCAACAGGTGAAGCATTTTTCAACTGTGTTGCTCTCAGGCACCAAGAAATACAGATGCACACCTGCTGTTCAATTGATTGAAGAGCATAATTATGATGCATTAGGAATGAAATTTTAATAAAGTGAACTGCAACAAAAAAACATACGCACGGAGAAAAGGGCGGGGATAGCCAGTAGTTGTATAGTTGTATATAAGATATAAATGGGGTTATCACTGCATATGCAAGTTCAAACTGAATAATTATGAGTTTCATTCATGATTTTTTCAAATTCACCGCGGAAACTATTCAAAATCATCCTTCAAATATGGGGTTTTAAAATTTAAATCGCTTTGTGCGGAGTTCAAGATTTGGCAACAGCGCATACAAGAAAATGAAAAGAACAATGTCCGATCAGCTTGTTTATAAAATAACAGCTCTTTATCAACAGGCGCGTACTTACTGGCGAGCTTCAACTGCAACCGGCCATAAAAACCCCATAAAATTTTACGACCTTCCTCGTTCGTCGCAGACTTCATAGACAGCCATCTTTGTCTATCTCATCAAGATTATGCATTTGTTGTCCTTTATTATCAAGGCATATTTCAGTCGATGTTGCCAGCTTGTGCAATTCTCACAAAACGCTCTAAACTTTGAATACCCATTTTTATTTTTCATTTTTAAGTGCTTAAAATCGTTTTTTTGAGAAACGGTTGAAATGGTTATTTCAAAATGTGACGTTTCATAAAAATACATCATTTTCGTCAGGAGGAGTATTCCCTATTATCATTATCTTTACCGAATTCTTAATACCATTGGCGAAATTCATGCATAGTGGGTACCCACCACAAGAACATCCATAGGTAAGAATCCAGCAGCATTTCTCGAACGCCATCTGTCACGTAGCCCGAATTAGCATACGAAACCCTTTCACATCCCATTGATTATGGATTATCCCCTATAAACCCTCGCTTGTTGAATGCTCAATGTCCCGAGGTTTCCCTCCGACTCCGTCCGCTCCACGTTTGTTATCATATTTAATATTGAAGCGGGTCCATCCGTCCATAATTAATTTAGATGCCAATTTCACAAAGCTCCATGTTTTATTAAAACCGTCGGATTCGATGGTCCGGGGCTACGTTACGAATTTTTAATGCTCAAGGGCTCGGACAGAGAGGGCGCCTTTCATTGCGGGGATATTGTGCGATTTGTGTGTGTGTGTGTTCATATTTGTATACGGCATTGCGGCCCATTATTCGACCGTGTGCGGTCTCGTAGTCGACCGCGCGTACCGTACTACCTCGCGGCGGAATGTAATCGGTGAACTGAAAATATTTCTGGTCCGTCGATAGAGCATGATCATGTGTCCCGTGTGCTTTGGACAAAAAGCGCGTTTGTTTTCGGACCTTTTCATTATAATGTATACGCAAGACGACTGAAAGTGGCGTTTTAAGCAGGCGACTGAAGCGACTAGCGTCGCACGACTATATAGTAGTACGACTGCTGCGGTCGATACGAATGTCAATACAGGGTGTCAGGATTTAACGCCAATTTATTTCAGGGGGCCATTCTAGAGGTCAAAATATGGAGAATAGTTCATATCAACTAGAGGCTTTCAGGTATTGTCGACTTGTTTATGAGAAATCAATATTTTTCCTCGTATCTTCATTATGTGGATGGGTTTCGCACAAAAACCTTCTCGAATAAATTCTCTACACTATAGTGAAACTCTAATACAATTTATGTTGACTAATGACGCCATCATTTCTGGAACGACATATCACAGCTACAGTCCAAGTTCTTTTCAATATTATAAAAAACAGCTTCCAAATTCGTTGTGAATTATTTATTTTGATAGTCGCAATGATCGTTAGTCTACAGAATACGTAACTGTTAAAAATTGGGCGAAGCCCCCCTCCGACTTTCTCTAGTCGACGCTTCTGACCAGCTCCGGTGGCCACGTATAGTACCCCGATTCTGCGGTGATATGATATACTCATTGTAATTTGTACTCTCATCAATCTATTCTCATATTCATTCATCGTGCTCGATATAGATGTTAGTTTTCAGCCTTCTGCACTACTCTAATCCAACGATTAGTGGTTTCCGTCATTAGTACTATCGATTGTACCTCCCATAATTTATCAATTGTATCTTCTGTTTTTCTGATGGACGTTCTAATCGTGCTTAATAGTAAGCATTCCGTCTCTGTAAATTTTGTATTCATTGATAAATTTTTGCACTCTTCAAGAGCAACGTAATGTATATTAATTATACTTTCCTTGCTCTTCTCAGATTCATTATGGTTTTTCTTCTCATTTAATTAATTATTCTTGCTCTTCTCGTTTAATTATAAGATTCATGCATAGTTGAAATCATAATTATTGGTCAACTCACATTTTATGTATTGATCTCTCATTGATGATCAGACTTAGACCATGTAGTTTCACCTCTTGGCCTATTTCAGTGTTACAACTCGGTCTGCTAATTAAAATTCACCAGTCTAACCTTCTGTTTTTCTGATGGAATAAAGAGGCTCTCGCAATCAATTTTCATTGATTGCTCTATCACAGTAAACGTCAAAGTCTAAGTCTGACCTCAAGTTACTTCTCATTTGTACTGCTCTAGATCATCTCTGCTTTAAGTTGAATAATGTCTCTCCTGATGTTGTTAATATTTGTTTTTTATTACTGTATTAGCTTCATGCGAGTGACTTATTCATTTCATCATTGTGAACAAAATACAATAAATGTTTTTATACCATCTCCAGCTTAATTATCTTGTCATACAGTCCACTACTCTTTTTCTACAAAATCATAACAACCCCAATTTTGTACAGTAACTAATATGAATATATTATAATGCTTCAATTCCCAAGCATGCAGCCAATACAGCTAACCAACTAGTGCATAGTTCTCAAAGATCGAAGTTCACATTGCAACAATAGCTTTTCCGTAATTTTCTTGTCGCCAGCCAGGCGTAACATGCGAGTTGGACCTCATTGAAAACACTCACTAATTGACGTGAGCCAAATTATCAAACCGCGTATCTGATATCGCCCAGACCGACGACGACGACGTTCACCCCCTTTCAGAAAATGTTTTCGCCCAACTTCGACCCAGCGACGTCGTAATTGCCCAAGTTCGCGACCAACTTTGTCGGCCCGTTCCGTCGAAGTGTAAGTATGTGTGTATACGCCTTTCGACGCCAGCTACTGATATATACTGGCTCCCAAAGTTTCGGAATTGAGTGTAGCAAAATAATTGAGTCATTAGGTGCGCGAAGTTTGGTTCGCGACGTGTATGATTAACGATGAAGTCATTGTGACTTGTTTACATAATGCGGGTGCTCGCATCCCGCCTAGGTAATTGGCTTGGTGTTAAGTAGGAATTACGCCTCCCTTGAGGACCGTTCTATTGTTCCTCCTGTTCCGCAAGAAGAGCGTCATTTGACGTTCAATTCGCTGAAGGTGTCGGTACTGGCGGGGCTGTATGGTGTTCTTATCTGAGCATTAGAGAATATACGTGAAAGTCGCGAACATATTTGAAGGTGATGTGGCAGTCAGGGACCACCGTAGTCCATCTCTGATGCCGGGTTAACTCTACCTATAGAAGGATAAGGAAAATAGTACTACGGAAGTAGGGCTGTAGTGAGGTTTCGAATGTTGTTTGATGCCTGGCGGACTTGGAGGTTACTAGTGATGTGAGGAACGATGCATTGGTTTGAGGGGGCTCTCTCCACAAGCATTTGGACTTCGTGAACGGTTTTCTCAGTTCAATTTAGCGAATTGATTACAGATTCAATATTGTTGGGCGTGTTTGTCGGACCCAACAAACGTTCCACCGCGACCAATACGGTCTATTGTAGCAAACAAACAAGCTCAAAGAACTAGACTTCTCCTCCTGTCCAATCTTTAGGACAAGAGATAATGTCAGAGGGGCAGTAATGCATGAGCTCCTTTATATCCTGCTTGAGCGAACCAAAAATTGACTCTGTCTGCCACCGGACAGTTATAGAGGATATGCTTAATGGTTTCGTCCTTCTCTAGTCAAAAGCCATCAGTGTGTTCATGATGTTAAATCAGCTCTCAGTCTGCAATGTCCTTGAAGACAGGCACTAAAGATCTCAGATTGGTTATTCAAAATCCTAGTCAGTGGTTGCTATATGTTCTGGGAGGTATCGAGATGGCACTTTGTAAACTCCTACTCCACCAATACCCCAGGGCTCTCTGCTCCATCCAGCTATCATTTCTTTCCTCTACTGGTTGGTTCCGAGCCAAAAATCGATGAGGTCGCACATTCTTTGTCCAAAGCATCAGATAAGGCTGAGTTACTGGGTATCCAAACGAGTTGAAGTTGGAAGGGTTTAGATCTGCATTCGAGTACTTGTGCCACATTGCGTTTGTCCACTGCGAGATATTTGATGGCAGCTTGACTGTCCGTTAGGATTTTATTGATCTTTCTGCCCGATTATATCAAACAAGTGATTGGCCTGAAGGTTAATAGGGAAACTTCCATCTGGAATACTGTTGCCAGATTGCCAAGACTGACACCAGGCTCAGTGAGCTGTCTGCGACTATATATGAGCCATGTTTGTTTCAGGATTCGTCAGTAAACCAACTAGGTCCTTGTGTCAGAACCAGTCATCACTGCTGGGAAGAAGAGCCATGAAGGTTATGTCAGGGCTAGATTTTCTTACTACCAGATCAATCCTTATGCTTACCACTTCAGTTTTCAGTTCGCCAGAGAGATGGTTAGGCTAGGAAGTCAGTTTCAAGGTTAGGTTGTAGCGTCTGCGAGTTGCTAGTCTTGCTTCAACTCGCACGACAGTTTGTAGAGTACGGAGTTCTAATAGAATCTTGATAGCTGCAGTTGGAGTAGAGCGGAGTGTCTCTGAAATCATAAGGTCTTTGGAGTCTCGCGAACAGAAAGAACATCAGCGTTCGTTTTCGTCTCCTACAGTCCTACCACTACTCGGGAGCTGTTAAGGGTATTTAAATGCAAATGGCCTAAGCGACAGACTGAATCCCATTATTGGTACCTACTCTTTGCTATCGGTCTAATCCCAGCGATCTTATGCCAGGGGTTTTTCCACAAATTCTTTGATAAGCTCAAAGGGAGGGTGATGTGAACAAAAAACAGCTATGGAGCATCACCACGAACAGTTCACCTCCTGCTTACTAGACTCTATCATCAGAAACAATAAACCGATACCGCCTATAACCCAAAGCCTTCTTTGCTCTCGCCCTCGGCCTGAAGATGCTGTAACATCCCGTGAAAATTGTGTAATCGGAAATGGGCGGCATGCGAGAATCGCCTGGCATACGTCGCGTCGGCTCGCTCACACCGCGAGGCGTAAATCAAGCCGCGTTTTGTTTGCAAATATCTCCGGATTGACCCCCTAGGGGGCATCGGGTGACGCGGCTCTACGACCAAGAGTCGCCCGTTGTTCGCGGCCATAAATTTCGCTCCGACCTGACCTGAAGGACCTCGGCCGACCGCTGTACGGAAAAAATTCCGGTGAAATGGGGAAAGGTAAGAAAGGTTACGTGTTCGTCGCCCACGGTGCCGGTGACGCGAATGAGACGACCGATGAGGACGAACGGCTCGTGAAGTATTAGAGTTTTGTCGGAGAAGGACTCTCATTGTAGGTAGGTACACGATTATTTGTCGTATATATGGGATTTTAGGTTGATCTTTCGTAGTGGTGCCTACAAGATTTTTATAAAGAGGACCATTATGGCATACCATATTTTGTTTTAAGAGTGAAAGTGGATGAATGAATGGAATATTTAAGGAATATATCGAAGAATAACGGCTTGTGTTCCACGAAAACAAATCCTGAAAAATTCAAGTACCTACGTCTTGTTTGAGCTCTCAGCTTCTTCATTTCGTTGCCAAATGGGAATTTACTGTAGTAGCATGTAGAATTTGTATTTTCGATTATTCTATCGAAATTTTCGACAAAAACAATTCGTTTTTTCGTATCTTCGAAATCTTGTACCTCACAAAGAATAGATGTATGGATCATTTTATTTTCTTTCTAGAAACCACAGATAAATGAATGTAAATTTTGGAAACTTCAGGATGAATATATGTAATTTGTTTCCAACTTCTTTCTGTTATCCGAAATGAACCAAAACGAACAGAAATGATCATGAACAAAGAATGTTGACGAGTATCTCCCATTCATACACAATTCGAACAGCAGGTCGAAAAGTGTTTGAGGACGAAAAGTATGTCTTCAAAAATATTCGACTTTCTGTACGGAAATTAGTAGGTAAAATGTCATTTCTTGTTCAGGTCAACTAAAAAGGATTTTTTGAAGCCTATAGAGGGTAAAAATCTTCGTGAGCTTTAGAAACATACCAGTGAAGGAAAGTTACATTAAAAATTGTTCTTGTAATCACTATTCACCTGACACTTGATGCCAAGACTTTGGATACAACCGGATATTCTTCAACTGTTGAATTGACAATACGAAAAAATCACAAGCCTTTCCGACTTTGCATAGAACCACGACATGAATTATGTATTCAACATCATTTTCTCCCCATTACCGTTCGCTGTATGTTAATTATGGCCAAATAGAACCTGCTCTATTTGTTCGTCTACTAAGTGCATAGGTCAAAACCTTAATACAAGAAGAATATGGACCACATGACGCTTTATTAACGTCCGTAAACGAGTTTTATGCAAATTATAACAATTTTCCTTTCAATCGGTAGTACGTATTTAATTACGTTACACAAGCAACGAGAACCAATGACAAGACATGAAATTGAAAATGTTCAAACACTTGAAGCGCCTGTCAAGGCTAGGATGATACTCTCTTGATTAAATTTCTTCCATAGTGAAAGAATTCCATTCAATTTGAAATGATTCCAATCATTAAAACTGCAGAACTGGATGACGAGGTATACACTGATGTATACCTCGTATACATCAGCGTAGAAACGATGTGACATCGGTTCGAGTCATAGATCGGCTTGAACTGTTTTTGCCTTAGAACATATATACATAGAATGGAAAATGAACATTCCAAAGACCGGAGTGAGATAGTTGCTTAGTGTCGCCAATCGCAATTGAGACATTTGTTTCGGAAATCAGTGTCGCATCAATTTTCAGTAAGAATAGATGGGAAGTATATAAATTTATCAATAAAACGCCACTGCCTTAGTGTCGCGCTAGACAGAGAAACATCGAATGTGTGTACTACAAAACATCCATTTGTAGCACTGAATGTCCATTCCATGTATCTATGTTGTAAGGTTTTTACCGTCGGTAATTTTGAATTTTTTTGAGGTGAATCAGCTGGAAAAGGTAGTTCTTCCGTGAAGGTACATTTGCTGACTAACAAGTCTCGCTCCTGCAGCGATAACTTTCGGAGAACAATTATCTGTGAGTGTTTATTTACACACACCATAAGTACAAAAACAATGCATCACTAATCAACTCGAGCTAGTTCGCCACCTACAAGCCGCCGGTTCGGCTCTAACTTCCCTCCCAGCTCCTAGTCTGTCAATAAAAGACCTACGTTTAATTACTCCCGTTCCACAAAAACTATAACATGCCCGTGAAGCGTTTTATTGGCCATTAAAACCTCGCGACCCACTCCTCACCGTCCGCCGTTCTTCTCCTCGACAAAGTGACAGTTTGACGAGTGTCAATGACAGAGCGGCCGTAATAAAACCGCGCTTTCGAGTAACGCCATCTATCCCGGGGGCAATTATTATCGGGAAAGGTCGCTCTGGGCGCCCATAGACGCGTTCCGGGATTTTTATTGGTTCCGATGTTGTCTTTCTTTGTCGAGATTTATTCGACAGTAAAAATGTAGTGCAGCGAGCGCTCTCGGCCGATATCCGCTACGGGTGGGTGGAATGACCTCTTCATTTTACAACACGACTCGAACGTATGTCACTGAAGTATCTGCCAGTCTCCATAATTCAATTCTTCAGTACATCCAGTCCTAGGACAAAGTTAGACCACACTAATAAAGTTTTCAAGTTGGCAAAACTGATGATGCATCTGTCAAACTTTTTGACAGTTGACTCCAATGCTAGTCCTCTAGAGGACGACGATATTCTTCACTCTGAGAACAATTCAAATTTCCCCAAACTGAATTAAGTCCCCATCAACTAAACCCACGAAAGGAACATCCGCAACTCTATGTTCGTGTCGTGAATGCAACCCCAGAATTAAATTTCCGAGATCTCTTCATATTTCAAGGTGCCCAGAGTTGTCGAAAGAAAGGTCCCAACTCCACTTTATTCGCCCTATTTAAATTATACCAATTTAGGAGGCCATAAATCCAAGTCCGCATTCACAGGTTCTACCACTTAACTGGCACAGCCGACTTCGATTTGAACTTGCTCTCTTTATATTATCCACTTCCTGCGCGTCTTCTTCCCTTTCACCGAGTCCTTGACTAGGAATTCCTGTTGTGCTTCTGGTAGTACTTCCAGATGACTCTGTTACCTTTAAATCTGTCTGGGGCTGGGTTCATTAAGGGTTGGGTGAAAATGATCACACGACAGCTATGAGGGTTAAGTCGTTACGTAATGGTTTTTATGTTTATTCTAATGCCAGTTGTTGGATATTATTTCTTCGTTATGGCTGGATTATTCTCCAGGCGCTAGATGGATAACAAATAATAAATAATGGTGCTTATTACTGCACTATTAATAAACTCATCGAATAAAGGACCGAAACTCAAATTAACCGTGGTGTGTCTTCGAGTTTCTCGACTAAAAAAACATCGACTCCTTCAGGCCATTTCTATCTGTCATAATCGAATGACATTATGACATTTTTAACTGTGGCGCCATTGAAATTTGATTTTAACAAAAGCTTATAGAGGAGAAAGTTGGAAACGCCCTCATATCTCTTGTACTAAAAACCGACTACATTTTGGACAGTGTTTGCCACATTTGACAATGAGATGTCGCTGAAAACAATTCCATCTTTTTGGAAATTTTTCGATAGTCACCTTTCGAGTCGATTATCTCTCAATGAGAATATCCGTAGATGAAAATGTGATACATATTCTGAATGAGCAACTGTTTTAATAATAAATCTAAAGATTTTATGGAGCCTGATGCAGCTGTTCGATTCGACTTTGTTGAAACCAGAAAACAAGCATCCTCAGCGACAGAACAAAAGTTACAGAGGTATTATTAGCTCATCAGTATAATTTCTTTATGCTTTTTTATTATTCTTTAATGATATGGTCTCTTTATGACACAACATATAAATTGATTAATGAATGGACAAAACACTCACAGCAGGTTTCATAAAACTTTGACTGTTCAATCAACAATTTGACAGTCACTAGATTCCCAAAACGAAATCAATAAAACTATTGCATTTCTGTAGCAATTGAAAATCATTGAATGGACGTATAAAGGTCATTATATCCTCAAATGGGCCATTGACGCAAGGGATGCTTCCTGCATACAAAAATTCAAGTAGATGAACAGTTCTCAATTGATTTGCTAAAACGTAAAATGCTCACTACACGTGGTATAGTCAGTAGTGTTTGCCCAAGTCATTGTCTTCACGCCCTGAGTTAGAGTTAGATAAACAAAAGACGGTATAAGAGTCAAAACCGCTTTGAACGAAATGGCTCCCAAAAAATTTCATATGTTTCTGCACATGGCCCTCAAATTAATAGTTCAACCAGTCTTAGGGTTTAGTAACACATTTGAAACACAGATGGCGCTCACATCACTCGAGTCGCTTCGTTTCCTATCTTTCTACAGTTTCTACAGTATAATCTTTGATTGTAACAGTATTTTTCTGTCGTGATCTGCATGATTTTGATCGAACCAGTTCCGTACTGAAGATAATTGTTAACACGGCGATCTTAATCCATCGAGAATAACCTGTATCTACTTGGTATTGTTCCGAGTGATCGAACAAAAAAACCTCATCAGAAATTAATACACTCATAAGTGTATAATTAAGGATTAGATGCGCGTTCTCTGAATCCTGTCCGGCCTTTGATAAATCGTTACATTACCCGAAAGAACGGCCGAGCTTTCCACCGCGTGAAATTCGAAATGTAGCACTAATGGCCTACTGCGGCCGATGCATCTAAATTCGTTCGCCTGCTGCCAGTTGCGCTTCAAGCCCGTATATTTGTGGTTACACCTTAATATGCGTCAATTAAAGACGGATTCGGTTACGGAATTTTTCGGTTCTTAATTAGGCCGATTAGAGAAGGAATTCGTCGAGAATGAGCATTAGATGGCGAAGGCGGTACGAGGTGTTTTTTTTTTCACGGGCGTTGTGGCGATCGCGTGGGATGCGCGTGATTGAATGAAGGTATCAATTAGGCGAACTGGACTTGAAGTTTGGTCGTAAAAATGATGCGTTCAAAGTAGCAACTGAACGTTTGGTTCGTTTCAGGATCAAATCGGCGTCAGCTTTATGAAAAACTTCATCAGTTTTTATTACCAAGAAAAAATAGAAAGAAGGCTCAATTGGAGATTGAAAATACTCTTTGGTATCTCCACACGCCAAGTCACACAAGCGTGCATTGGCGTAACTGTCATATAATCAGGCGGTGCAATTTAAATAATAACAACGTTTTGGCAAAAGAGTTGAAGTTATTTCAAATCATCTTCCTTTCAACTTTACCTATTATCATTGTCTATCTATTCTTTCTACACCTACTCTTGGTTAGTACAAAGTGGTAGTCTTATTTTACCATAAGTGACATTGACTCTTCAGTAAACAGAACATCTGCTGAGCCGTTTGGCTCCGATTGTGACTCAGAATATTCACAACAAGCAATAGAGAGAAACGTGAGTTTTAGTAAAAATATAAAATGATCACTGAAACTAAAGCGGCTTCGACTAATGCGAGTGAAAATGATAATTCTGAATCTGAAACCGTAACTACGAAAATGGCAATAAAAGGAAAAAGCAGCAGCATTTACCAATGCAATATAGTATTCATTCATTGCTGTACCAAGTTAACAGGAATAAATCTACAAAAAGACATAAAAAAAGAACAGACTTATAATTTCTTAGGGCTAATAGCGAGTGTGTGCCCTCCTGTGACTGAAGAGACCTAACCGTGACCTACAGATCCTTCCACACTCCGGGCATGAATAGTCACCAACCAGATCTGGCCGCCGCTGTATTCTTTCCAAGTCTCCATTATAACTGTGCACCATAGACCTCCACTGTGACCTGTCTAACGCTAGTTGATCCCAGTTATGATTGGCATTAACTGATTTTAGGGATTGATGCAGTGCATCCTCAAAACGCTTATACTGGCCTCCTGGTTTCCGGGCTCCCTCTGTCAATTCGCCATACAGAGCTATTTTGGAGAGTCTTATGTCTTGCATCCTCAGAATGTGGCCGCTCCATCTAAGTCGGGCCCTCGTTACTTGAGTCTCAACTGTTGTACAACTCGCGCGTTGCAAGACTTCTGCATTTGGAACTTTTTGGAACCATCTGATGTGCATTATCTGTCTTAGATGACGTTGTTGCGTTTGTTCAAGCTGTTTAATATGTCGCCTGTAGGGATTCCAGCTTTCGCTTCCGTAAAGAAGCGTTGGGAGGACGACTGCTTTGTGAACAGCTGATAGGTACTAGTGGCAATACTGACAGAAAGAAATTCTTTCTTGCCTTCGAAATTCAGGTAGACACAAGTACCAACGGCTAAAATAATAAATAAGCCTAAATTAGATGTGATTCTACGGGTCAAATAAGAATGCCATTAATTCTCTTTTGGCTATTGCCCGTAAAGCCAAAGCAACAACACTGATTGTTGTCACAAAACTAAATTCAAACCTGGATATAAGTTGAGTTTGAATTCGCGACTGCGATAAAAAAGTGCGACAAGAAAATCGCAGTGCTGCTGAAGCTAGTAGACATAAAAGTTCTATGCCAGTTGAAACGTTTGAGATTGGAGCTGAGCAAAAAATAATTTGACTACACGAATTGTTTTAAAAATCTCTGGCTCAACATAAGGATAACCTAGAGGAGAACAAGGCTTCCAAAGCCCTTTCTAAAAATTTGGAAACGCTTGCAGAGTTCACTCTGACGAAGAATACAACCTGAAAGTGTTTTTGTTGTTCGTAGCTCATGGCAGATTAAAAAAAAATCCGACGAATGGGATATTGTCGAAATTTCCATCCGTCCATCGCTCTCCGGTGTGAATTTCATCCGTCAGCACCCTAAACCGCTGACATATCGCGTGGAAAATTAGAAATCCCCACCGATCGGCCGGAATTTGCGAGTTTGGAAAGGTTCGGCGGTGGACGTTGCGGTGTTGCGCGTATTAAATCGGAAATTCCGATTATTTCGCGAAACGCAATTAACGACGTTGTCAACGCCAGACTCCACCGTTGCCGTAATTTATTCGGCTGGCGGCGGCAGGGGTAGGGTCGGCGGTCAGTCGCCGACGCTGACGGAACGTCAATCGTATTCGACGCTGAACTGAAAAGTATGATCGGCGTAAAAGAAAAACGCCAACTGATACGAATTTGGGTAGACATTAACGTTGGATTCGGTGTAGACGGCATTACCAGATCCATCCGAACGCTTTCCGACGGTTCGACGGTGTTACCTTGCAGCATTCAGTCCATACTACTACCCAAAAGAATCACAGAATTTTTGTCGATCCGGTTCAGATGATTCAGTTTCAATATTTTCACTCGCTTAGTTTCACTAATCATTTCATTTCATTTTTACTGAAACCGTAACGCTCCTCCTTATTGGTAATTGGTAAATATTCTGAGCCATCAGTGCCAAATGGCTCAGCAGACGTACTGAAGTTCACTGAAGAGTCACTGTCACTAGTGTCACTCATGGTAAAATAAGACTAACACTTAGTAATAATGTTGCAATGGGGAATTCTCCCAATTTGGGTTATCACTGCATATGCAAGTTTAAACTGAATAATTATGAGTTTCATTCATGATTTTTTCAAATTCACCGCGGAACCTAT
The DNA here is from genome assembly GCF_907165205.1 of Coccinella septempunctata. NCBI lineage: Eukaryota > Metazoa > Arthropoda > Insecta > Coleoptera > Coccinellidae > Coccinella > Coccinella septempunctata. The sequence continues at coordinate 25,906,518 of NC_058196.1, forward strand.
TCAAAATCATCCTTCAAATATGGGGTTTTGAAATTTAAATCGCTTTGTGCGGAGTTCACGATTTGGCAACAGCGCATACAAAAGACAATGAAAAGAACAATGTCCGATCACCTTGTTTATAAAATAACAGCTGTTGATCTACAGGCGCATACTTACTGGCGAGCTTCAACTGCAACCGGCCATAAAAATCCCATAAAATTTTACGACCTTCCCGTTCGTTGCAGACTTCATAGACAGCCATCTTTGTCTATCCCATCAAGATAATGCATTTGTTGTCCTTTATTATCAAGGCATATTTCAGTCGATGTTGCCAGCTTGTGCAATTCTCACGAAACGCTTTAAACTTTAAATACCCATTTTCATTTTTCATTTTTAAGTGCTTAAAATAATTTTTTTCGGGAAACGGTTGAAATGGTTATTTGAAAATGTGACGTCTCAAAGATACTTCAAAAAAATACATCAGAAGTCAGAAGGAGTATTTCCTATTCAGTTCGAAGCCAATTGGCTTACGTAGAAGGTGACAAACTCAAATTCAAATGACAGAACTGGATCCAGGGATCCAGTTAGTTAGTTACAGTGGGTTAGCATAAATAACAGTAATATGTAAAGTTATAAAGAAGATAATTTAAAATAACTTCAACTTCTTTGCCAAAATCTTGTTTATCTAATGATTGGGTCACTGGAAGTGCTTAAGAGGCTTCCGCGAGTTAGTCAAGTCGGTGAACCATCATAAAATTATTTAAATCTATTGCACCGCATATAGTAGTTTCGCCAATGCGCGCTTGGGTGACGTGGCAATCATTCTTGAATAGACTATATCACGGGAATTTCACCACTACTCTGTCCAGACATATGTAAAAGTATAAAGCCTGAAATATTGGGCACTCTAAATGGACGTACGCCTGGCAGACGCTGGTCCTCAGTCCCAAATCGTCCAAAGTCCGAGGGAATCTCCTTATCGACACAGGAAATATGTTTATTGCCAGTCAGGCCGACCGGCGAGGATGCTCGAGAACATTCGCCCCTGAAGGGTTATTTCGGTGTGTTCTATCGGGCAATTAACGCACCACTTAGGGCCGTTATCAGGAAGCATGTGTTCAAGATTTCTCGGGAACGTGCGCTGGAAGATAAGGTAGATTCCTCGCATCAGAACCTACGAGATTCCTGCCTGAAGTTCTCTTTGATTTTCGGGGAAAGATGGTCTCGTATTACAGCGTATCTGCAATTAAGCACGGCCGAAGAATGCCAGGAAGAGATGAAAGACGCATACATGCCAGTGTTTTCCGAGTGGGAGATAATGGAAGTGGCCAGTTGCCAAGAGAGATAGAGCGTGAAAAAATTATTCAAGGATTGAAATTTGTACCGGTTAATCATATACAGGAGTGTCCTTCGGAGCATCGAATTAACCAAAATTCAGCTGAGATACACACTTCAAGAAAAAGTGTTGCGTTCTGTATTTTTATAGCAACAGATATTGCTGATCGTAATGAATTGACGATACTGAATATAACATGAAGACTGCAGAAAAATTGTTACGTGTTTCGGTATGAAACTCCGAGCAGCGAACGTGCTCGTGCATTATTGTGCGAACCTTCTATTTACGCGAAACGTTTTACGACCACAGATAAGATTTCCTCTTCTTCTTTTGAGAGGAGTCACGCCGACACGACGGCCAAATGCCTGGAGTTATTCCCATTCAAATTCAGCTTTTGCGCTGTCGTTTGGCGGATTTGCCTTGCGTCCGCGGTTTCTGACGCTAATTCGCATCCGTCAAGGACCGTATAAGGTTGAATTATAGTCCCTTGTCCTTCGGTATTTAGCGAAGGATCAATCGGACATACCTCGCGGCTTTCGATTCACGATTGCCGTTTTAAGTAGTGGACAAGTATCATGTGATCATGATAACATATTACTGGAGCTGGGAAGCAGACAATGGGAATATGGAATAGTCGAAAAAAAAGTTTTTTTTTCTGAAAACGTAACCCATCTTTTCTTTTTATATCGCCAGTGTGACAGTGAAAATATTGTTAGGGATTAGGGCCAATTTTAATACCTACTATCCTCATATTCAATACCTTTCAAGTCAAGTGAAATCCTCTCCAGTGTCAAAAACGTTCACGGTTGGTCTGATAAATTCTCAGCGGCTCGTATACCATCTTTCTTTCTACCGAATAAGTAACCGATACTGCAACTTCTTGCCGTTCAACATCTGGCGCCTAACAGACAATCGGAAAGCGTAATGAGACGAATGAAGGTTCCTCAAGATGATCTGGAAGGTTGTGGCGCCAAAAATATAGTCTCGAGTTACATGGGTGATCTGATAATGTATCCTAATAAAGGATGCCCCGTTGCATTTTATGCCTTGTACCTGACTCTTATCTGACTTTTCGCAACTATATTTACTCAAGGAATGAGTGTCTGAGTGTTTATGGAACAAAATGGAGCTTAGGTTCATCGGCTTATATGTGCTTTTTTTTAAAGGCAGTAGTTTCAGATTATTTTAGATGTGCCTTCGAGTACATTTTTCTTTTGTGGATGCATCTTTTCCAAAGCTTAATATAACCGATGGATAAATCGAAGATTCAGCTCATTTTGAATTTGTTTCTGATTAAATTAGGAAAATATCCAATTGTAACTAATTTGCTGATCTAAAAAACAATGATTAAAACATGAAATTTTTTTCGAATCGGTTATTCAACAGAAAATAAATCCAAATAACTTACATTGATCCTGCAAGATGGTTCCTACTTAGGTTACTCACCTGTAATAAAAAAAACATAATTAATGGTGCAAGTTGAAAAACAATCACATTCAGAAATAAAGAGAACATAAGACAGCGAAGAAAAAGTAAAATCTTGAAATATATACAGTGAGTCTTTGACTCGTACAAATATTTCAACAGTAGATTCTTGAAGTCCAGAGAAACACTTTTTCATCCTACCATTTTGTCCGAATCGACTCGGGTTAAAAAATACAGGCTGTTGAAAAACCATAAAAATTTTTAATTCCATCTCACAAACGGTTTTATTGAATGAAATGAATTTCGGAGTATAGCTTTTTATTTATTTGATCTTTTTCGAACAAAAGATATCACCCACGTTTAGCAGTTTTCTCATTATGATCGTACAACAAAAATACCAAAAATTCAAAGAACCCAACTCTTGAAACTAAGTTGGACGCTTTGCAATGAATATGTAAACGTTTTGTAAACTAAAAGTAGTCTTCAAATTTTCTCGTATAATGTGCCGTTTTCGAGTAATTTGATGTTCAAAAATTAAAAAGTATCAGTGAAATTTGAGAAATTGGATACTTTGGCTGAATAAAACTCTGTTTAAAAGATCAACAGATGTATAGTGTCACAGATTCAGCTTTTGTTTTTCCAGGGGTGGCACAGCTCATCATGAAGACTTGAAATGGCTATATCTTTTCATCAGGACCGAAACGAAAAAAATGGTATAAGAAAAAAGTGTTTGTTTTTTATCTCAAAAATTTCTGTCAAAATATTTGTACACGTCAAACACTCACCTATATATGAGAAAAGAAATTTATGATTCTATGAGATAATAGTAATTTCCTAAATACTGACAATTGATGACTTGTCTTGAACTTATTGTGAGAGAAAGAAGCGAAGTATAAAAACAAGTTTGAATTTTTGAAGGTTATACAATGAAAAGTGTGGCAAATAAATTCTGATCCTCCTCCTTCATCCGAATAAACCCAATAATAAATCCGCTAAAAATACGAAATCATAACGACAAAATAACGCATCAAAATAACACATTCACGACGTGCCCGGCAGTCTGGAAGGATTAAGACCTGGATTTCCGAGAATGTCGCGATCTGAACGTCAGCCGTCAAAGCATCCTTGGCGGCTTCAGTAATCCCCTTCATAAATTTTAAGCCGGAACGTTGGCTCGGCGCAAAAGATACGGGTTCCAGAGGCTGATACTGCCGGGGCCGTAAGTTTTCTTGGAATTATTGCCACTTAATATTTTACTGCCCGGCCCTGGCTTATCGGAAAATTTTGATGAGATTATTAGCGTTATATAAAGCTGCGTAACGGCTTTGATCCTGCTGGTGGTATAGGCAAGAAATCTGTTTTTTATCAGGGAATATTGGCTACGGCAGTTTGTTCCTTTAGTGTTGCTTCGACCAGATATAATTTTTTTATGCTGAATCGATACCAACGACACCCAATATGAACTAATATTTATGGCAGTATTTATCCGACATATTACATCCAAAGTTAAGATCAATCAAACTAACTAACGTTCAGTTTCATAATTAAATTTAAAGTCACTTTAAGCTAAAAGCTTTCTTTTATGTCATTTTCATTAGAGTTACGGCCGGTTTCATAATCAAACCTAAAGTCGCTTTAATTTTAAAGCTTCCTTTAACCCTACTAAAAATGACACTAAAGGAAGCTTTTAGCTCAAACTGACTTTAGTATTGATTATGAAACCGGCCGTTGAAGGAAGCTTCAAAATTAAAGCGACTTTAGGTTTGATTATGAAACCGGCCGTAAGATGTTAGTTTTGTACACAGATGCAGATGTGTTATAAATAAAAGTGGACACGATCTTGAGTGGCTCAAGAAACTTGATGGAGGCTTGTGCATGTCGTCTAGACCACTCTTGCAGAATAAAGTAAAGTAGTTCATCATAGCTTATGAAATATACCTCATTATACTCGACTACTATTCTAGTATTCAAATATCGATACATATTTCGAATTTCTTCGATATTCTAAGAATTTCGAAATGAGTTTAATCATGTTATTGCAACAGTCGATCAGCGGTTTTCATAAAACTTTGATTGTCCGATCAACAATTTGACAGTCACTCGATTTCTAAAACGAAATCACTGAAACATTCTTATTTCTGAATATATTACAGAAGTGCCAATTGAGAATAATTGAATGGACGTGTGAACATCATAATTTGATGCGAGAATGATATTCTGAATGATCATGACCGAATCATCGATTGAAAACAAATTGACGTCTATTCGTCAATCAAGCGTTGATTCCCCGATCAAGCTCTATGAAACTCGGGGTATGAGAGAGCTGGTTTCATCTGACCTACTCTTGAAACTGTTGGGAAAAACTTGATTTCATGAAAGAAAATTACGACAATTTAGAAATAGAGCAAGAATGAATGTATACAAAAAGTTTTCCACATCATCAAGGACGCAAGAAAGTAAAAATCAAGAATAACAACATACAAATACAAAACGTGATTCCTCATGTTCTTGGCATTCAAGAAAAAACAGAAGAGGAATCTTTAAGTTCAATACTTGTAGTTCTCGTAACTCAAAATGATAGAAGAAGTTGACAATGACAATTTTTTTTCACTTTCATATCTTGTTTCAGATGTTAAAAGAAAAAATCCATAAGAAATTTCTGGAAATCGCTATCCTTTACTAAAATCGATATAAAAATACAACTACACCTCATATTTCCACTCACTGAATTACATACAGAGCCGATTGTTGAGTCCCTATCAGAACTCCGATCTCCCATACAAGAACCCAGAGGACCAAACGCAGTAAAATGGATTAAACGTCCTCGCAACTTCGCAACATCGACGATAACGGCCACAAAAATGACCCAAACACCTTTCAGGACTGTTTTTAACCTTATCGCTACCCACGCAGCTCTTGTTTCTGCTTTAACGAACTACCTTTCGATGTTTACATCAACGCCTCTACGCCCTTCGTGAAAGCCGATAAGTGTCTAACAACGGTGTCGCATCGGCTCGATAAAGACATAATTGGTATCAATTTATTATTATCGAGCAGCAGACGAAAATGTCGTCGGATCAAATGGGTGTATATTGGGCCTCCCACGGTCTTATTTCGGGCAAGTCAACTCGTGGGCCTTTAGCGTCGTGCAAATTTGAAGAACGTGCATCAATACATATGGGATTGCAAGATTTGAGTCTTCAGAAATGTGTCAAATTGACTCACAACGTATGATAAAAATCGTATAGTAAACAATATCACAATAAGATCAACAGTGTTCTTCCAAAAGACGACACTTCCATACTCACGCCTGCAAGACCCTAAAAAATTCTAGGGAAAACACATCAATTCCAATAATGACTTATTATTATTATCGAACTGGTTTACAGCATGTAAGAATAGATGCAGCTATGAGAATCTCAAGATGCCAATGATCTCTCGGTAGGAACCTCCAAGCACGGCAAACGACATTCTACCGACCCTATGTATCGGACTAACAATATTACATAAAAATACAGAAAGCTATTCGGGTATTCGCTGCTTGACTTGTGGTAGGGTGTATGAACGAAGTTTAATGACCTTATCTTTGAGCTTGCCCCAAAGAAGAAGTCGCAGATGCTCAAATCAGGTGAGCGCACTGGTCACCCCATGTCTCCTCCCAGTGAGACTCAGGCAACATCTGTGCCAAAAGAGCTGATGAGATTCGAGCTGTGTGGGCTAGAGTCCCATCCTGCTGGAACTAGATGTGACCCAGATCGTGTTCTTCGGCAAGTTTTTCCAATTGAGGCCGATTTAAAACGTTCCAACCATCAATCTGCAGCACAGCACCTTCATCAGGAAATATTCAAACATTTCGAATGCCACCCAATGTAATATGCGTCAGGAAATGATAGTTCAATGAAACCAAAACCGAGGCCTTTCAGCACATTTAATATCACTATACAACAGCCTCGTGTAGAGATCCAGGATATAAACGGCAGCAAACTCGCGAAATTGTGTTTCGTTATCGAGATAACACGGTTCACAAATAGGGTTAGCAGCATTACACCTGTGCAATATGGGATCGGCCTGCACTTCTATGGAATGCCTTGTTGATGCTTCGTATGCGTTGTAACCCACGCGTGGAAAAAATAATGACGCCAGTGTTTTGTCGATCTTCGATAACCAGAGGTATCGTCTAGACCAAAATTACAACGGGAAGGATGAAATTAAGACTTTTTGTAATGTAATACGAGAAGGGTTTATTGTCCCATTTGAAAGGTGATGCATTGAATCGATTGTTGCCCAGATTATGAGGAGAACTATGATTCACATTGCGTTTTTATATTTGCAGATGAATGCTGGTGGATAGAATGGAAATTTCATCGGGATTTTCAAGTCCTAAGTCTTTCCAACCACGTTACATCATCAGCCAATCTCTCCCACTGTGATTTCTCATCCAAAATATAGAAATCATCAACTACTTTGAACTCTTTTCTCATGAATTCTATATCAAGAGAGTAAGAACAAAGAGACGATCTATCAGCTTTCAATGGACATATAATATAATCGCTTCCCTCAGAAACAAAGGAATACAGCGAAACTTCCACTTGGAAATCATCCTGTCTTCTGCCCTTGTGCACCACAATTTCATAGTGTATTTATTTTGAGTTTACCGCTCCAGCGAATCCGCCAGAGTGGTTTCAAGTCCGAAGCTATCTACAAATTGGTTGGGACGACGTGTAGTTATCAGTCGAGCGCTTAAGAAACTAATCTCGCCCTGAGAAAAATATCCAGTTTAACTCTGGACCACTTCAGGAGCAGAAATAGATGGAGTGGATTGGATTCACTAATTCCAGGACGTTGCGAGAAACTCTGGACGCGAAATGATGTGGATTAAGCAGGGTCGGATCTTGTTCGGGATTCTAAACTGTTTTTCTTCTGCAACTTCTAATTAGAATGAGGATAATATCACTTTCGTTTCAATTATGTAAACGCTTAAAGCTGATCGTTGATTTCAGCTTCTTATTATATTATCATCTTGAAGGATGCACCTAACCTAACCTAAGTTTGCCTTCGAAGCATTGCGATGTGATAGTCTTGTGGTACTTAGTTTATAGTTTGGTAAGTCACTTCCCCCCATCAGAGCAGTTCTCACTACTGCGTCATCTACAGGTCGCCCCCAGCTCTATAGCTCCAATAAACTCCAGTATTGAGACTACTTCAAGGAGGCTAATTCCTCATATAATGTTTTGGTCCAAGAGATTTTCTACACAGGCTTGCAATGGCTAGGGTTTCTGTAACCAGGTGAACAGGAGTTTCCTCCTCTTTCCCACAGAATCTACACTCTGAAGTTTCTAAGATGACCATTCTCATCAAATGCTTTTTGAGACAACAATGTCTTGTGAGGAAGCCAGTGAGGAGGCGTTCTTACTCAGACCCAAATACTTTTTGGATATTGCATTTTTTAAATTCCGGAGGAACTTTCTGAATGATCTATTCCTGAAAGATATCGCCAGTGTGTTTATCTTTTGGTTTCTTTCTTCAGCAGAAACTCTATCTTATAGTTACATCTTCCTATACCACATAAAGACTCTGGGCGAGTAAGTGGCGTTTGTGTTCCCTTTTTGATGAGTGTTTTGGCCTTCTCGTTTCTTTTCCAGAGTGACCAGAAACCCAGACTAAAGAGACCTAGTTGTTCTCACCTCTTCCATTGAGTTTCCTTCGGCAATCCCATGTCAGCTTTGAGTCGGCGCCATAGAAGTTTAACTTTGCTTTGATAGCGGCTTGACTACTATCAGAATGGATCACTATGTCACATCCTTGATAGATTCTTGTCGGTTTAATGTCTATGCCTCTTTTGATTGCATGTTTTTCTGCCTGAAAAACACTTGAGCAAGAGCCTAACAAGAGTGTACCCTTGGTGCTTTCCAGCGACAGCCACTGTTGTGGTTTTTGAACCATCTGTATACCATTTATTGGTAACAACTTCAAAATTTTGAGTGTCTTCCTTATCCCATTCTTCCCTTTCACTTACCATCGTGTTAAATTTCTTCTCAATGCTTAATTTTTATCCTTGTGGTATTTGGCTCATCTGTTTTCAGCAAAAATGGCGCCGGGATTGAATGCGTGATGAAATCCCCATTGCAGAATGACCATCCTCCTTGACAGACGTCTGGCTTTGGCTCTCAGCTTCCTAAGATTCGTAATTTCACCGGATATGACGTCGAATAAGGACGCTGACCAACGCGACACGTAATTGATTTAAGGACCATTGAATCCCCGATTCATAGTTCCTACCGCCTCGTAAACATCTCCGTAGGAAGTGACAGAATGACGGCTACTTGAGCAATGAAAGTTATACGTTGGACCGTCATTAATTTATGACTGTATTTGGGGCACTTACCTAGGCCTAGAATGAAGGACGGAGCTGTGCGCATATTTGATGCGTCTTTTGGATGCAGAGACAAAGGAGATAGTGATATCACTTCGTCAATTTTTAGAATGTAATATAATGTATTGTATTCAAGAAATTGATTATATGTATCTTGTCTTCTTCCAGTAGTTCCTGATTTCAACTACAATTCCATAGTCCTCTCTTTCTGAAGAGAAAAGGTTTTGAAAAGTCTGAAACCTCCCATTGCATGTACTCACTGCTATATTTTGTACATAGTGAGTCTTTAAGTTGTACAGATATTTTAACAACAGATTCTTGAGTTCAAAAGGAAAACTTTTTTCTTCGCTATGTTTTTACATACCTATGTATCTCACCTTGTTGCAAGATGGCAACCGATGCCTTAAATGACTTTAAAAACCTATCGTGAACTAACCCAACTTATTAGAGTTCCAGTGTCTTCAAAGAGGCACTTAAGATATCGTAACTTATTAGTTCTTGTGCTTTCAATGACATTTTTGGCTCTGTAATGAATAGATCATCATTTCAGCGAAGGGGAAGCGTCGTAATATTCCATTTATCACGGAGCGCAGCGCCACCTACGTGCAAAAATCTATCAGGACAAATGGCAGCCGCGCAGCAGTCGTTAAAACGACGATGGTGATATTTCCGTTAGGTCGTAAATCAGAGTCGTTAATTAGAGTGTGTATTAGGGGTTTAATAATCCAGAATAGATGAGTTTTATTGGCCAGACTGCCGGTGGCCGACTGCAGATCGCAACATTTCATATTTCGACGGAGTCGTACATAACCCCACTTTCCCGCGAACGTTATTGAATTCGCATTTGTCCGTTTTGCCGGTCACGGTGTTTCGGTTTTTACTCGATATTATATATTGTCGGCTGCCGCTGAGTTATGAATGTTCCGCCGCGGTTCATTTTTACGAGTTGTTTAGTGAGTTATTCCATAGTTTCTGGACGGGAAATGGCCTGTGCGAGAATTATATTTGCTCCGTATCCGAATTTGATGGTCGTTTCGATATACCATCCAGTTTTCTGTTCGAAAATGGACTCATTCGTGGTTGTTTTTCGGAAAGCTGCGAACCATAAACTAAATTATTGGATTATTGCCGAATTAATTAATTTTGCCCTCTCGATTCATTGAGGGAAAGAACTAGGAAGCTCTATGGAGCTGACAACTTAGGCGGCAATTGGTACTGTGGCTATACAGAGCGGTAGTATGTATTGTCACCTATGCGTCTCTAGCATGGTGTCCAAACTGCAAAGGTTGGCCTGTGTTGGTGTTAGGGGAGCTATGCACACAGCTCTTACAGCAGCGCTTGAGTCCATACTTAATCTGCCTCCCCTACAGCTACATATGAGAAAATGTAGCCTGCTGGTGGCAATAAGAATATCCCTTAACATGAATCTTAACAATGGGAGTTAAACAACAGAATAACCCTCTGGAGAAACACTCCTGGACTTACTCAGTCAAAGAAATTCGTTATGATTTCACCAACCTACACCAGAAAACTGCTGAAGCTGTCACGAGCTGAGCTACGGACTGCTGACAGGGCACTGTCGGTACCGTATGGGGAAGTCAGCAGATGAGATTTGTAGGCTCTGTGGATCAGGAGCAGAAACAGCTGAACTATGCAAGTGTCCAGAGCTGGTGGACTTAAGAATTACTCATATGTGGAAACAGGTCCTGGATACCCAAGAGGTAACGGCCAAGGGCCCTAAGAATGAAAACATAGAGACACATTCTGACAGTCAAGCTGCGATCAAAGCATCAAGCTCTTATGTCATCGAATCTTAGTTGGTATGGGGTTGCCGAAAAAAACAAACACGTTATTTGAAACCAGCCTTATTGTCGGAATATATTGCTATGTCACATCTCTGTTTGTTTCTTTGTAGGATAATTTCAACACGTCTTTCATTCAGGGGATCTTAGAGCACTTATGTGCCTTCAATACAGAACCAAACAGTCCCTAAGAAGATTTGGTCTATGCAGGTTAGGTTAGGTTAGGTTAGGTCGTCTATGCAGGTTAGTCATTAACATAATAACTGTGGGTGTCAAAGCACATTGCAATTTTTGGCCTGACGCTCGAGCAAACTTAGTTGGTCCAAAGACGGCAGCGAAATAATGAAAACCCTAGCATTGAGAGACATCATCTATAAGTAGATGAGAAAGGACGGACTGTGTTATAATAGAGGACACGGAAGAAAGACTGGGTGAGTAGACTCAACTCAGTAGAAAGGAGATGAACAGATGTGCCTCTGGTCTAATAACCTGTTGCTGTATATTGTTTCCGGAAATATTTCAAAGCACATCCTGACTATTGTTTTCTTAATGATCAAATAAGCGACAAAATATTTCTGGATGAAAGTTCTCAAATGTTCATCCACCTCTAGTCTTCTGGCTGAAACCTCCAGAAGATGCCAATTTGCATTTGTGTAGCAAACCATTGGGTAAAATATTACCTGATCAACCATAAACTCCTGAATTATTCAGAGACGCTTATGAGCCCGCACTGGCTACGATCAATTTTCATTTTCCTTACCTCGAAACCAATAAATCCAACGCATATCTCATGTTAATTCATCATCCGGATACTCCCATTCGACCACCCTGCCGTCGCAGTCGTTCAGCTCCACCTGTCGCATTATCTCGAAGCTCGCCGCGGCGATCTGAATTATCGGCAGGGCCGTCGTTGAATTATTCGAATTTTATGCATGATTTCCGCGACATCTTAATGGTTCCTTTTAATTTGCGCATCTTAACGACTTTCCTGCCCGTCGCCCCGCTTTTGATTTATACGCCGATATATCCCGCCCAACTGGATCCGGGAACGTCCCGGTTAATTGTTACTTCCTTTTTAGGGGACCGTAAATTCCTTCTGGATCATAAAGTCCCGGAAAAATTGGATTTTCCGTATTATGCGGAGTGTTGACCCTCGTCAGGGTGAGCCGGGGGTTCTGGAAAATTGATAAGGATGACTTGGCTAGTGTACGCGGCTGAGAAGACGCCATTACAGAATACGCTAATTGGCGTGTTCGTTAAGTTGTGGATTTCTTTAGCAATATTACTTGGTAGGCAATTTTACTCGGTACAAAAGTCTCAAACTCTCATCTCATACGTTAGGCAGTTTTGCTCATTCCTAAGTATTTAGCTCTTTCGTGAATGAATCCTATAAATGAGAAGATTGACGCCGTCGGCATACCTTCACATGGTTAGTCTTTGACTTGTACATATATTTTAATACTTGATTCTTGAGGTCAAAAGAAACACTTTTTTCCTATGCCATTTTTTCCGAATCGGCTCGGTTCAAAAGATACAGGCTGTTGAAAAACCATAAAAAAAATTTATTTTTGGTTCTATCTCACGAACGGTTTAATCGAATGAGATGAATTTTGGAATATAGTTTTTCATCTATTTGATGAACCTTTTTCGAACAGAAGATCCACGCCTTCCAGTTTTCTCATTATGGCCATTAGGTGGTAAAAATACCAAAAATTCAAAGAACCCAACTCTTGAAAGTGAGTTCGACGCTATCCAATGAATATATGGAAGTTTTGTAAAATAAAAGTATTCTTCATATTTTCTCGTATAATGCGTCGTTTTCGAGTAATTTGATGTTCAAAAATGAAAAGTATCTGTGATATTCGGAAAATTGGGTACTTTGGCTGAATGCAACTCTGTTGGAAAGATCTACAGTAGGTAGTCTCACAGATTTAGCTAGTTATTCCGAAGGAAATTGTGTTCCTTCAGGGGTGGCACTGCTCATTATGAAAACTTCAAATGGCTATATCTTTTTATCAGGGCCGAATTGGAAAAAATGGTATAAAAAAAAAATGTTTCTTTTTTTCCATTCGACTGTTTTTTTCTGTGCGGGTCCCAAAGGTTCATAATCAGTGATGATTAGCGCAAATGCCTAAAAGTTTGAGTTCAATCCAACGAAAACGCATTCTAACAGATAAATCCGCACCCACCTTTATCAATAAATCATTTTTACGATCAATATTTAATATACATACTTCATTTCATAAAAAATAGTCCAACATGAAAGGAAGCCGTATACTATGCAATGGCAAATAATTTCGCCCCAACTCTCTTATCTGAAGATAAATACATAAAGCCAAAGTGTGTCATCGGCGGCAAACATCTGCCCGAAAACCCAACGATTTTTATTTGAATTTTCTCTAGTTTTAACACACATTTCTTGTTTGTACGAATTGTTTTATTTCTCACTTCCGTGTTAGTGGAGTTTCTTTGATGATTGGGAATTCTCATTCTCCTGAAGGAGCCGCTGAACAGAATCTAATCGTATACACTGCTCAAAAAGTGGAGTGGATAATTTGGGTACATGTAATAACTCGTACAAATATTTCAACAGTAGATCATTGAGGTCAAAAGAAACGACTTTTTCCTTTGCCATTTTTTCCTAATCGGTTCGGTTTGAAAGATACAAGCTGTAGAAAAACCATAAAAAAATGTAATTTTTGTTTCTTTCTCACAAATGCTTTCATCGAATGAAATGAACTTCGGAATATAGTTTTTCATTTATTTGATTAATCTTTGTCGAGCATAAAATATCACCCACGTCTTCCAGTTTTCACATTATGGCCCTTACGTACCATAAAAATACCACAAATTCGCAGAATCCAACTCTTAAAACCAAGTTGGACGCTATCTAATGAATATTTGAACATTTTGTGAAATAAAAGTATTCATCATATTTTCTCGTATATTGCACCGTTTTCGAGTAATTTGATGTTCAAAAATTAAAAAGTATCTGTGAAATTGGAAAAATTGGGTACTTTGGCTGAATACAACTCTGTTTAATAGATCCACAGAAGTATAAGTCCCAGATTTAGCTAGTTATTCTGAAGGTAATTTTGTTCTTGCAGGGGTGGCACAGCTCATTATGAAAACTTAAAATGGCTATATATTTTTATCAGGGCCGATTCGGAAAAAATGGTATAAGAAAAAAGTATTTCTTTTTAAGAACAAAGAGTGGATATGACTTAATAAACTCTTAATGTCTTAATAATAGAAGAGAAGTCATACTATCACAATACAATCAATTCCGAAGATCGATCTGCGCAAGGTTGACCCCGATGAATAAAAAAACAATCGACATGCTAACTGTTCAAAAACTAATTAAAGACCGGCGAAAAACCAATCAGAGAGGACCCGAAACTCATTATCTCCTAATTAACTCCGGTATATTGAAAGGATGACGGGGTAAAGGCATCAATCAATATATCCGCCTGTGTGCCTTCCATATCCGCAAGGCCTCCAGAGAAATAAGAATACATGAATACGTAACGTTATTTATACACTGTTTTACATCGGACCGTCCGCTTCTGTCAGTTTTCGACCGCAAGGTCGGAGCTCCGGGTTATGCGGTTGAAACGTCTAATTAACATGTCATAACTTGAGTTGTGGTTTGTTTGGGTCTCGGACGTGGCTGTTGTTGGATGCAGCTCTTTTTCTCGATTATCTCAATGCCGATGTGGCCGCAGACCTCACTTACAACATAATACGGATACTCGAGAATAAGAGGCAGTTGCATCTGACCGCAGAATCCGCTCTGACCCAAATATGCCCATACTGTGTAAATTAGTGAGCCAAATTACACCCAAGCAGCATACTTGAGGTCAGTTCATATTATCCGTCCGTCTCGGTTCAGTTCAGCTCAGCCAAAATATCTTTCAATGTGTTTTATATGGACTAATTCATACTATCCGTCTCCGACCCTTCAGCACCTATCGGCACGCTTACGGCCGTCCGACGGTATTCTTCCAGAGAATATTGTGCGGATGGACTGAAGGGCGTGGTTGGACTGAAAGAGACTGAACGTATAATATGAATAAGCAACCGCTCAGTTCAGCTCAGTCAATCGAGGGATTTCCTTTGTTGTGAAAGCTTCTTTGAACTTTTCTTTTGTATTAATTGCGAAATTTTTCACAGTATACAGGATGATTCATAACTATTGGAACATAGGCTAAGGGCAGATTGTTTGGACCAAAATATGGCGATAGGACCAAATATACCTCAATAAAATATTGCTGTGGAAAAAAATAGAGGACGTTAAAGTTAATTTTTTTTTCGTTTTCTGCTAATAATTTCATTGTATATTTTTTCATCCGTTTTTAAGAAGAACACAATTGAATAGTTCAGAGCATCGGAAGGGGATTTGAAGTAACGACTTATTTATTTTATTTATTTATTTCGACGATAAAGCATAATTAAAAACAATGTAAGATAAAATGAATAAACTCAAATTAAGTGTTCTTCGTGTCCTCCCCCTACTTCTATGCCTTTTCTAATTCTTTCAATAAAGGACTTTAAAACTTCGAAGAAAATATTATTCTCTCCCCTTATAAAAAATTCAACTTTAACGCCCTCTATCTTTTTCAACAGCAATATTTTATTGAGGTATATTTGGTCCTATCGCCATATTTTGGTCCAAACAATCTGCCCTTAGCCTATGTCCCAATATGAATCACCCTGTATAATCGAAATGATTTCCTGTTCATTCTAAAATAGCCATGATGTGTGGACCAATTTTTTTTATAATGTCCAATATTCACCTTCAACTTTTCTCTTTTCAAATATTGGTTCGACACCCAATCCTTTTACCGACTTTTTGTTCCTCTTCATCTTCGTCTAACAATAATGCAAAAGCACAACATTCATTCAGGCGTAATTGCAGCAATAGTTTACGTCCTATGAGATAGGGCACGAAAGAGAAACAACGAAAATAATAATACTGATAATGTAACAATATTTTTTAGGGTCCTTGTTGTACTCTTTTGATCAAAATGAAAGGCTTCATGTGTCAAGTGCTGGTCAATTCGAATGCAACCGAAGATTCACGACACACGAAGCGGAAGGTGACTGAGACGATCGTGACTGATAATATGAACGCAACCTCCGTCAACGGCTAATGATCCTTCCGCCGGCCTGAACTGAGCGGAACGTATAATATGAATCGACCTTTAGTGTACTGAAAAAATATTACTGGCTGGCGTAGCACTATATAAATTTAAAGGATTTTTACCCTTATGATCTGCCCACAATTCTAGGGAAAGTTGCGTCACTAGTCATCCTCAGCGTGTGTACAGAAACGAGAAACAGCTGAAGTTCAGGAAGATCTCTTGAGATTCGAAAAGGACGGAGTTGGAATGATTCGATTTCAGCGGTCGGTTGAAAGTTTCAACGATGAACCCCCAAAGGATTCGTGACATATAACTGTCAGAAAATTTCATTCCTCAGTAGAGTTTAGGGTACAAAATACCAACATATCTGACAACATAGCTGAACATTTGAAAGAGCATACAGGGCATCCTAACCAAAAGACGTTATCTCGGATAACTAGTCAAATTATCATTCATCCATAACCACTTCGGTACTCTCTATTCGTGAATGGAGAGCTTGAGTCGTAATATAATATTTCAGATGTCTTTCAACTCTCTGGTCCTTCCAATGAAATCATTTGGAGACATCAATATTTTGTCCCAATTATGAATATCACTTGATCTATTTTCGAAGAAGTAGGTAACTTAATTGTTCAATTATCTTTCCCATTTATGATATTCCGAATCGCCTTTACTAGAAACCATGACTCATTATCATCATTGTGTCGATAGACACAAATTACCATCACAAACATAAGGCGAATTCTGGAAACGCGTTCATCATATAGTTCACGTCAATTTGGACATGAGAAAAATTGCTGCAAAATGGTTCCCCAAATGTTTGAATGTTGACCAAAAGCGTGCAAGGGTAGAAGCATCGCTTTCGATCTGTGCTCGATTTGAAAACGATGTAGACTTCTTAAACCGAATTGTTACTATGGATGAGACTTGGGTACATTTCTACGATCCAGAAACAAAGCAACAATCCATGGAATAGCGACACTCTGGTTCTCCAAGACCTAAGAAGTTTCGTGTCCAAAAATCTGCTGAAAAAGTTCTCGCTTCAGTTTTTGAGGATTGCCATGAAGTAATCATGATTGATTTTTTGGATAAGGGTAGAACAATACCCGGAGATTACTATTCGACATTACTGACCACTCTACGGAAAAAAATTAAAGAGAAAAGACGCGGAAAGCTATCCAAAGGTGTTTTGTTTTTGCAGAACAACGCCCCTGCACACAAATCTCATGTTGCCATGCAAAAAATTCGTGATTTAGGGTTTGATTTACTAAAACACCCCCGTATCTCACCAGATTTGGCTCCACCTGACCTATTATCTCTTTCCTAAACTGAGAAAAAGTTTAAAAGGTCGTAAATTTCCTTTCAACTTGGAGATAATAAAAGCTGTGGAGGTCTGGTTTGCAGAAACAAAAGAAACATTTTTTTTGAAAGGTCTAGAGACGTTGCAGGTTCGCTGTAATAAATGTATCCAATTAAGAGGAGAATATGTTGAGTAATAAAATATTTTGACATTGAAATTTTGTTTGGTTCTATAATAGACTAAGAATTTTTCAATATATCTATATCTATTGAAAAAATCATCTTTAAAACATACTCTGTATACATACAGTGACTCCATATAAATCTTCGACCAAAAGTAATTGACAGTATAATTCTGATCGTATCCAAACCGTAAAGTGACTCATCTTGGCATTCGCACGATTGTTTGCCGCACGAGACAAATCCCAGCAATCATACATCTCCGATTGTATCGACGTACTCGTCACTTACGGTAAATTATATGATTCGTGATTATGTTACAGGCCGGTCTAAATTACAGTGCACGAAGTCTAGACAAGAAGACGCGAGCTGATTCGTGTCCTTTTCACATGAAATTTTCAACGTGATGGATGGTTTGTCGTGGTTGGCTGTGGCTTTCTGGGAGAACCCGTGGAAAGTGGAAATATACCGCTGAGTCACGTCCAGACCAATTTTTCAATTCGGGGTAAATAAGTTCCTGAGTACGGATTGAGCTTTATAAGTTGACGTGGAAAAAATTGAAAATGAACCGGGATTTCGCTAGATTTTTTGAACTTATGAATAACTACACTGCGCAAAAAAATTAACGCACATTCTGGAATTCTCAATTTTAATGAAAGTTAACTCTACATTGACTTTATAATTCATTTATTATGTTCTCTCGGGAAGGTTTTGAACGAAACAAGACACATTAAATGAAAGAAAAATTCAGGATTTCACCGAATCTTATGTGAAAGAAGAGAAATGGACAATTTTCAAAATACTGAAATGCTGATAAGTGATTTAATACTTGGTATTTCCACCCCTTGCGTTAATTACAGCTCGGCAACGACGGTTCATACTCAAAATGAGTGATCTTAAAATGTTCTGATCTAATCCTTCCCAGATTTCTCCGAGTTGTATTCCTAAGTCATTAAAACTAGCTGGATGATTTTCTGAACTTCTCAGCCTTCTATTGAGGTTGTCCCAAACCTGCTCCCTAGGTTGAGACTTCTTGCTAGCCATTCCATTCGAGAGACTTCAACCTCTTCAAGGTACTCCTGAACGATGCGCGCACGATGGGGTCTGGCATTATCGTCCATAAAGATGAAATTTTCACCAATGTATGGGGCAAATGGCACTACATGCTCTTCAAGAATGTTCCTTATATAGTTATCAGCATTCATAGCTCATAGCTCCATTATCAACGACCACTAGTTCTGTGCGAGCAGTCAAAGATATTCCACCCCATACCATAATCGATCCTCCCCCGAAACCAGTAGTATTCAGGAAATTGCACTAAGCATATCTTTCATCTGGACGTCTGTATACAAGGGAACGTCGATCACAATGGTAGAGGCAGAATCTAGACTCATCTGTGAAGAGAACTCTTTCCCAATCGGCCTCTTCCCAATGGATATGCTCTCTCGCAAAATCCAAACGCGCCCTTCGATGGGCTGGGTTAAGAGCTGGGCCTCTTGCCGCGACACGAGGCCTTAAATCATATTCTCTGTGGCGATTTCTTATTGTCAGAGTGCTAATTTGCACCTCATGAGTTTGCTCAAGCTGAATTTGAAGGAGGCGAGCGGTTGCAAACCGTTGTCTCAACGAAGAAACTCTCAAGTAACGTTCTTGAATGGCAGTTGTTACCCGTGGTCTACCCTGTCCTGGTCTCCGCTTTTTTGTTCTCGAGACGTTTGATTATTTGTTTTTATTCCGCTCAAATGTTTATAACTTTCGAAATTTGAGACGAAAACGGCGTCAAACGATCGGGTCTAACTCATTATAAAAGGCATTATTTCAAGAACGTATTGCCAAGGTGGAAATTTGCGTTCCTCTAACGAAAAGAAGCCCTTTACCTCTCGGAAAATTCGATCGAGAAGCGCTCTCGCCGCTCAGAAATTGAGAATAATTGCGCTTAATTAAATGCCCAACTAATTGAACCACAAAGAGTCTAATTGAAGGTAATTGAATCAAAATTGAAATTGCCGGAGGTCCCTGCATAGCAGTGGTGTCTTTATTAATCGAAAAAGGAAGTCTTCTTCAATAATGAATGTTCATTTGGGGCCCACCACAACTCGGTATTGTAATAATGGTTCCTTTGAATCGTAGATGTGCGTACTTGAGACTGACTCGGGACCTTGTGATTAAGAAAGGGAATTCATTTATGAACGATCCGACGGAGTGAAACTCTCCAATTACGAATATTTTTTTTCTTATTTCAATATTAAGAATTGTTTTGAAACGCGTCGAAGAAGACTGGAAGGTTTTTTTCTGACCATGCAGACACATGCAGTATGTTCTGAATCGAGCAATTTCATTTGATACGAGAGTATCTTAACTGTAAGTGAAACACTCTGGATTCTTCCAGGGCCCATTCCATAATACTAAAAGGAATTTATTAGCAAAAATATGTTAAGGCTACTAACTGGCTTCCTTAAGTGGTACTACTAAGAGGATGTTTTGGTATCTAGTTAGCCTAGACCAGTTCCATGCATAAAAAAAAAATTGCGTTACCAAAGCAACGAACAATAACTCACAAGAAGTGTCAGTGTGAAGTTTGAGGTCAAAAAAGTAAACCAGAGTTACGCAATGAATTAAAAGAAAGAAGATGTCCACCGAAATTGTAAAAATCGAAAAATTGGAGTATAGAGCCATCATCAAGTACCTGTATTTAAAAGTGTTAAGAGGTAAGTAGATTTACGAAGATATGCTTTATACCCTTGGTGATCAATGTCCTTGGACTGCAAGCTTCAAAAGAAATAAATTTTCCATTTAAGATGATGATCGATCGGGAAGGCCAGTTTCTGTGTCAGTCTCCGAAAATATCGATTCAGTTCATGACATGATTTTATCATACCGTCGAATTGGGCTAAAACGAATATCTGAAGCACTGAATATTTCATACCAACATCTTCATCATATAGTTCACGTCAATGTGGAATGAGAAAGATTGCTGCAAAAAGGATCCCCAAATGTTTGAATGATGACCAAAAGCGTGCAAGGGTAGAAGCATTGCGTTCGATCTGTGCTCGATTTGAAAACGATGACTTCTTAAACCGAATTGTTACTATGGATGAGACTTGGATACATTTCTATTATCTAGGAACAAAGCAACAATCGATGGAATGGCGACACTCTGGTTCTTCAAGACCTAAGAAATTTCGTGTCCAAAAATCTGCTGGAAAAGTTCTTGTTTCAGTTTTTTGGGATTGCCATGGAGTAATCATGATTGATTTTTTGGGTGAGGGTAGAAAAATAACCGGAGCTTACTATTCGACATTACTGACCACTCTACGGGAAAATAATTGAAGAGTAAAGACGCGGAAAGCTATCCAAAGGTGTTTTGTTTTTGCAGGACAACACCCCCGCACACAAATCTCATGTTGCCATGAAAAAAATTCGTGATTTAGGGATTGAATTACTAGAAAACTCCCCTTATTCACCAGATTAGGTTCCATCTAACTATCATCTCTCTCCTCAACTGAAAAAAGGTCGTAAATTTTCTTCCAACGAGGAGGTAATGGAAGCTGTGGAGGTCTGGTTTGCAGAGCAAGAAGAAACATTTTTTTGAAAGGTCTAGAGACGTTGCAGGTTCGCTGTAATAAATGTATCCAATTAATAGGAGAATATGTTGAGTAATTGAGATTGAAATTTTGTTTGGTTCTATAGGAGGCTAAGAATTTTCCAATATATCCTCGTACATGTATATTCTGAACAACAGGTTTTCAGCGCATGAAGTTCATCATTTCCTTCTGAATCTATTAAATCACTCCTTCCTTGAATTACCTCAGACAGCGACACTACCGTATTCCACACGAGCAACCCTCCGAGGCAAATCACCCAAGCAGATAATCATTCCTCGTCTATCCCCCTAATTAAAAGCCTCAAACGCACAATACCCGTTCACTTTCAGCGGGCTCGTCTTGTCCACTTACCATTATCTCAATAATTCGCTCACGACACAGAAGCGGCGAGCTAACAGGGCTGAACGCCCTGAGGGCGATTTAAAAGGCACGAAACGAAAGGCTGGATGCGATACGGACGGGAGCCGGAGGTATATCTCGATCCCAATAAGATGCTAACTAGGCCGTTTAAATGCTGAGAAACGGCCTTGGGAACGAGGAGTTGACAGGAGTGACACCGCGGTTTTTAAAGTCGGATGGAACGCATCGCGTGCTTTGGATGGGGAGCGGGGAGGGAGGAGGGCGGTGGTACAGGTTCCGGCCAATTTTCCATTCTCGAGATTGATATCTGGCACGGTATCGAGATCGAGGATCTCCGGATGGGATTCAACAGTGGATCAGATTGGAGCAGGTAGAGGAATCTTCGTAAATCTTGTTCGATATTTGTACACGCGAGGAAATAATTTTTTCCAAGAACTTGGATTTGAACAAACAACACGTTTGGGGTTTGGGATGATATTCGACTTTTATTTTGATTACACGGAATAACGAAATGATCAATCTTTGAAGGATTTCCATGGATACACAAAGAAATGGTCATTTATTTAGCCACTTATTCATATTTGAAACATCATCCATTTTGGATAGTTCACAAATCTTCTTGACATCTTCCTCATAAACTAGAAGAAGCAACACGAAATCTTAATAGATATGATGGTCGCAAAGTTAATTATTATTGAGTTAAGATTATGAAAAACCAAGTCGAGGTTAAAGAAGACATAATATTACTCAAAAAACATTCATTAATTGCACAATTGTCATCTCATTCCATGAGATGTGTTCAGAATAAGGAGGAATGCTACCATTTTCATATTGATCCATGAAAATAATAAAAATGTCTCCATTGTTATAGAGGATCTCTTAACAAGATAAACTATCTGGTTTTCTTTTTTATCAAAGAAGTACATCATAAGTTTCACACATTCCATATGGATAATTGAATCAAACATTCAGATCGTAATTTTTGTCGTTTCTAGATGGCTCCTAACCAAGTAGCCTTGTGTACGATACGAGGATAAGACATAGTACATAAGAGGACGAGGATATATTGAAAAATTCTTACTGTAGAACCAAACAAAATTTCAATGTCAAAATATTTTGTTAATCAACATATTCTCCTCTTAATTGGATATATTTATAACAGTGAACCTGCAACGCTCTAGACCTTTCAAAAAAAAAAAGTTTCTTCTTGCTCTGCAAACCAGACCTCGTTGGAAGAAAATTTACGATCTTTTGAACTTTTTTCAGTTGAGGAAAGAGACGATATTCGGATGGAGCCAAATCTCGCGAATAAGGTGGGTGTTTTAGTAATGCAAACCCTAAATCAACAATGTTTTGCATAGCAACATGAGATTTGTGTACAGGGTCGTTGTCCTGCAAAAACAAAACACCTTTGTATAGCTTTGCACGTCATTTATCTTTAATTTTTTCCGTAGAGTGTTCAGTAATGTCGAATAGTAATCTTCGGTTATTGTTCTACCCTTATCTAAAAAATCAGTCATGATTACTCCATGGCAATCCCAAAAAACTGAAGCAAGAACTTTTTCAGCAGATTTTGGGATGCGAAATTTCTTAGGTCTTGGAGAACCAGAGAGTCGCCATTCCATCGATTGTTGCTTTGTTTCTAAATTGTAGAAATGTACCCAAGCCTCATCCACAGTAAAAATTCGGTTTAAGAAGTCTACATCGTTTTCAAATCGAGCACAAAACGAACGCGATGCTTCTAGCCTTGCACGCTTTTCGTCAACAATCAAACATTTGGAGGTCCATTTTGCAGCAATTTTTCTCATGTCCAAATTGACGTGAACAATATAATGAACGCGTTCGTATGAAATATTCAGTGCTTCAGATATCCGTTTTAGCCCAATTAGACGGTCTGATAATATCATGTCATGAACTGCATCGATATTTTCGGGGACTGACACAGAAACTGGCCTTCCCGATCGGTCATCATCTTCAATGGAAAATTTACCTCTTTTGAAGCTTGCAGTCCAATTTTTTACGGTCGCATACGAAGTACATTGATCACCAAGTGTATTAAGCATATCTTCGTAAATCTGCTTACCTTTGAACCCTTTTAACTACAGGTACTTGATGATGGCTCGACACCCCTATTTTTCGATTTTCACAATTTCGGCGGAAATCTACTTTCTTTTAATTTATTGCGTAACTCTGGTTTACTTTTTGACCTCAAACTTCACACTGACACTTCTAATGAGTTACTGTTCATTGCTAGGGTAACGCAATATTTTTTCATGCATGGAACTTGTCTAGGCTAACTAGATATCAATACACACTCTTATGTAGACCAATCAATCCACTCATACGAAGAAACCATGTTTAGAAGTATTTTCTAGAAGGCTCAATTATGGTTTTGGGAAGAATTTGTTTTGATGCCAGAACTGATTTATTGGTACCTCTAGGATTCATAAATTCCCAGGCATATGTTGAAGGAATAGTAGCATAATTTCACGAAGATATTGTCGAAAACTGCGTTTTTCTGGATGATAATGCACCTCCACATAGCTCCCACCAAGTGATTTCTACCAGCACGAAATCTTTTGCCACAACTTTCCCAACAAACTGAGCAAGATGTTCTCAATAACTTGGTGGAAAGCATGCAGAGAAGATGTCGAGTAGTTATTGATGCACGTGAAGGTAATACTTCGAGATTAGTCTGGAAGCAGAATTTTCCGTTGAACCGCAGATATAATTTTACAAATATCGTATTTTGACACTGGGTCAACATTTTTTCAATATGCTCAACTTTCGAACTTAAGTTTTCGGGAAATCCACATGTCTTTAAGACGTACCAGGGGGGGATTCTGAACTTTTTTTTGCGCTCGACTTCCGAGGGTTATTATCGGAAATAATGAGCCAAAATTCCCATCCATCCGGTTCGAAATTAACAGGGACCCTCCGAAGAAATAAAAACCGGCATAAAAGGAAAATCCCGGCGTAACGAATCGCCCGCGCGCGCGTCTGTGAAAACACCTTTTGTGCAAGACGACGGCAGTCAAATGAAAGCTCCCGCCCGGGGCGAAGACTCAATGTGACCGAAAAAAAGTTGATTGGCCGGCATCAAAGGAGCCATCGGAACGGATTCCCGTGAGGATCGCTACATAAGTTCCGCGGGAACCGTATTTTCCTCGGAATAAATTCCGGGCTGGAAGGAGAAATTTGTGAACGGGAATCTTAAGGAAAGATCAAAGGGATAGTTTGAAAACGTTCGACGCTGCGAAAAGGGCAAAAGGGTTCGTAACGGGGCGATTGGGTCGCATTTTTGCCTCGTTCGTCGGCAAGCCAGAGACGGAGCTAGAGAATTTCCTCGTGGTAATAAAAGTGCGTGGTTTTGATTTTCAAAGCCGATACTTGATGAAAATCAACGGGGTTGGAGAAAATCATGATATTTATACGTGGTGAGTCTTTAACTCGTACAAATATTACATCAGTAGATTCTAGAGGTCAAAAGAAAAACTTTTTTCCTCTACCATTTCTTCCGATTTCGCGCTGATAAAAAGATATAGCCATTTTGAGTTTTCATAATGAGCTGTGCCACCCCTGGAAACACAAAATTACCTTCACAATAACTATCTAGATCTGTGACACTACACACATCTGTGGATCTTTCAAACAAAGTTGTAGTCAGCCAAAGTGCCCAATTTTTAAAATTTCACAGCTACTTTTTTCTCAAATTACTCGAAAATGACGCATTGTGAGGATGTATTGATATCTAGTTAGCCTAGAACAGTTCCATGCATAAAAAAATATTGCGTTACCATAGCAACGAACAATAACTCATTAGAAGTGTCAGTGTGTAGAAGTTTGAGGTCGAAAAAGTAAACCAGAGTTACGCAATAAATTAAAAGAAAGAAGATGTCCATCGAAATGTTGAAAATCGTAAAATTGGAGTATCGAGCCATCATCAAGTACCTGTATTTAAAAGGGTTAGGAGGTAAGCAGATTTACGAAGATATGCATAATACCCTTGGTGATCAATGTCCTGCGTCTTTCGTATGCGACCGTGAAAAATTGGACTGCAAGCTTCAAAAGAGGTAAATTTTCCATTGAAGATGATGACCGATCAGGAAGGCCAGTTTCTGTCAGTCCCCCAAAAATATCGATGCAGTTCATGCCAGAAACAAAGCAACAATCGATGGAATGGCAACACTCTGGTTTTCCAAGGCAGAAATAAAGTTAGTTAAAGCTTGAGAAAGAAAGTAAGTGTTACTTCTTAGGCAGTCGACAAAATCAATAACTATTTCGTGATCGATATGCACTCCAGTCTCTATTATTGTTTGGGTGGAAAATACCCCCCGAAAAAAACGTTGTTATATGTAAGTATATCCAAAAATAATATATCCTCCGACCACCCCAAACTTCTCGATAGGACGCCCCATCATAAGCCGTAAAAAATTGCAGTCTTCCGCCGCAGTCCCGACGCGAGAAAGCCTCAAACGACTAGGGCGAAACGGTCGCGGGCACATTTCAATCCATCAGCCGTAAGAAAATTCTGGGGGGCCTTCCGTTTCGCATTTGTTTTGCGGCCCGAACGGCCACGTCCATCGCCGACGATTTATCGGGCCCATTCGAATCCGAAACGGTTGTATAAATTCGGTCTTCGGGCTAGGAAGAACTACGGGAGAGATCAAAGGGACTGGGAGGCGATTACAAATTGCGAGCTGTTCATCATCCACGGTCCCAATCGAGGAGGAAAGTACATGGAAAGACGTTTTTAGCAGTTGGAAATTAGGACGTATTCGGTTAATGCACGGTCTCCACTCATCGCCAATATTTAAAAATGGGGAACCTTCTTAATGATGAACTATAGAAATTGCAAATCTAACGTTTATTTGTTTCAATACATGAGACTACAGGTCAGAATTAAAACACTCCAAACCAGCCTACACCTCAAAACACCTCCTTGATGATGATTTCAACAAAATTGCACAGAAAAAATGAAATTCAATAGACAATGGACAAAGATCTTGCCAACATTTCGAACTAAATCTGTTTCATCAGAGAAACATTAGAAACATAAAAAACATAACCATGTAATCGAATAAAATAACAGTGGACGGGAATAGGACATCACTATCAAAATACGAACGAAGAAAAATAATATATGAACAAAAACTGAAATAAAAAAGATGAATATAAACAAAAATCTAAAATAAATCATATAAATATCAGAAAACAATGAATAATCGAGACGTTGTCCCTTATTGCGACGTCCTTATTTTGTCAGTTCATAAACTAGTAAGCCTGTAGATCTACCTTGTAGGTATATTCACCTATGAAGGATGATTCGGCATTCATCTATTGCTCGGGCCTGCGGCCCTCGAGATTGTCTTTTTATAAATACGGCATCACGGGCATTCTGAAAGCTAAAGGATAGAGGATCTACAGATAATGATGGACACCTATAAACATATATACGAAGCTTTAGGCCTTAGACTCAATATCGACAAGACCAAAATCCTGGTGAGTCCGCCAGAAAGCCTTCAAACAAATATCAGCCTGGAGAATGAAACTCTTGAACAGGTCGAGCAGAACAAACACTTGGGAAGCTTCATAAATACTAGGGCTAATCTAGACACGGAAATACAAAACCGTATCAATTCGGCATCACGGGCATTCTGGAAGCTGAAGGACGTAGTGTTTCAAACTCACAACCTCAATCTGAAGACCAAGACAGCTGTTTACAAAGTAGTGGTCCTCCCGACGCTTCTTTACGGAAGCGAAAGCTGCACGCCCTACAGGCGACATATTAAACAACTTGAACAAACGCAACAACGTCACCTAAGACAAGTAATGCACATCAGATGGTTCCCCAAAGTTTCGAATGCAGAAGTCTCGCAGCGCGAGAGTTGTATAACAATTGAGACTCAAGCAGTTAGGGCCCTACTCAGATGGAGCAGCCACATTCTGAGGATGCAAGACACAAGACTCCCCAAAATAGCTCTGTGTGGAGAATTCACAGAGGGAGCTCGAAAACCAGGAGGCCAGAGGCCAGTATAAGCGGTTTAAGGATGTACCGCATCAATCCCTAAAATCAGTTAATGCAAATCATAACTGGGAACAACTAGCGTTAGACAGATCACAGTGGAGGTCTTTGGACCAAAGTCATAATGGAGACTCGAGAAGAATACAGCGGCGGCCAGATCTGGTTGGTGACTATCCCTGCCCGGAGTGTGGAAGGATCTATAGGTCACGTTTGGGTCTCTTCAGTCACAGGAAGGGCACACAGTCGCAAGTATCCCTAAGAAATTATAAGTTTGATCGCACCGATAGTTTTGTTTTTGAGTCTTTTTGTAGATTTATTTTCGATAACGGGATATAGCAATGATGATGATGATGATGCCCATAGATTCAAAGGACCCCATTCTGTGATCGCTGCCAACCATACATCTGTCAAAACTGACATTTAACCCTAAATCACATTGATTATCAAAGTTATCCTTATTTCCTCTGATCATCGATAGAAAATAATTCAATTTTGTGAAATATCACTCGATTTTGCGTAGAAGTCAAAATTGCCCATTTTCTCACGCAGTTTCGAGATACTTCTGAGAATTTTCGGAGAATGAGATATAACACGAAGAAGAAAATCTCTATATCCAGACCTCTAGATCGCATCGTGTCGTAAGCTTGGGCCTACCTCGTCATCAATTTTTTCGCGACGCCCTTCGGGCGTCATCCATAGAACGAACTTTAACTATGGTCTTCATAATATTTTAGTATCGTGCGTTCAAAAAAATTCGTCGTCAAGTAGGCTATAGAATTTTGAACGCCGATATTTCGTGTCTAAACGTAATTCTTAGCTCGTGCTATACTATTTTCCAGGTGAACTGTCATTTTAGCATTTTGGATTGTTGTTGAATTAAAATTATCAGTAAATTATAAAGATGATTTTTACGGATGTGTGGAAGGCTTTTACTATTGAATCCTACTTCAAAATTGGGAAGAAAATTGAAGGAGAATGGAAATATTCTGTTCCGGCTACTTCATAGAAGCCTATGTTGGTGTATATTATTAAGTATGAATTTTTCCATTGTACTGTTTTGCGATGTGTTGAAGAAACAGGTATGTTCAAACAAAAGAGGAAGTGGTCGACCAAAGAAGAAAACCCCAGAGTTCAGCAATAATGAAAACATGATGACAGAGGCTCGACAAACCTCTGTTCAGGTTTTATCTCAAGTGGCTGGAGTATCCGTTGGCATATGCCACCCGATTTTGAAAAAGATATCCATTTGTTTACATAAAGATTGACATGTTATCGGAAAACTGAAAAGGTTGTGATTACCTAACCTTGTAGCATCCAAGAAAAATTGGAGTGCAGTATGCATTAGTCAAAGGCAAAATGTGGACCTACTTTCTTTTATGGAACTTCAACAGCAGAAAGTTATAAAGGAGAAAGCATCATGCCCTTTTATAGCTGAATTGAATTTCAATAAATTGTCCTATAGCTATTTTCATGTAATTCAGTTCTTTTAGTTTAGTCATGGATTTTCAGTAATGACTGAATCAATTCAATATTTATAGAGAATTAATAAACATATTATTGAGATTCTTACTGTGATTTATTCATATGACTGAAGTAGCTAGAACCTTCTTACAAAAAACATAATACCACGATCAATTCAAGATTCATGTCTCTTACATTCTTACGTATGAAAATAGTGGACGGTTAATTTTTACGAAGAATTTTTCTAATCGCCTCAGATTGTTTGGATTCTTGTCATTTTACTGATGAAATGCTTTTCGAACGTTGGGTGAAATTTACAGGTAACTTTTTCTAAAAAGTGCCTTTCCGTACAAAATTACAATATGAATATAGGTTAATGTCATCATTGTTTACATTTTGGGAAGATGAAGTAATTCGAGGAAAGACATACGTTCAGCCACCTAACATCAGCCTTCAAAATTTCATAGCCTACTTGACGACGAATTTTTTTGAACGCACGTTATATTGATTATTAAATCAAAGAATAGTTGATAGATTCATTTATGAAAAAGCATTTTGTATAAATTAAAGCCTTGTAAATTGAGGTCTGTTTTGCTTATATCGACAGTGTTGATTTTTTCTTTGAAGGCGAAGAATTGGCAATACCACATAAACGTACAATATAAATGCAAATCATGTGTCACAATCACCGAAAACAAGACGACCGGATAGTTTAATTTGTTATTCATCTGAGAAATTTAATAACACTGACACCGAATTAACGTCATGCAATCATCGAATTATCCCACAACAGGAACTTAAACATAACAATTAGGCAAGCCCACCGCACACCGAAAATCCAGCCCATTATATGTTCATTCCAATTTCATTTTCAATAATTTCCACATAATTAACAGTTCTCCGTGACAGGCTATCTTCCGAAACATAGATTCATTAACGAAACACCGGTAAGTTAATGGAGTGAAATCGTTCGAATATATAGATACTTTATGAAATATCTGTTTTGATGATGTCTCAAGTTGAAATATTTATTCATCAGGAATTCCTCCGGTTGATTTGGATAATTATACCGTATCTGAAAGACATTAGAAATGTCCATTTAATTTCAGGTATGAGTCTACGAACGGAGCTTGTTCTAGTTAATAGTATTCGTAGAATAAAACTATGATTTTGAAATGAAAATTTCAGAATATTTTTCCTGAAAAATATTATGAATATTGATTTAGTTCTCTGGTGGACAAGAGTTCCGAGAAAAACAGAAGGTCGTTTTGACAAGAAAGTTTATTATTTCTCCATCAGTTCACCATACTTTCATTGATTACTGCTACAAAGCAGAGGTCAGCAAAGAAAGTGAATACATTGATGAACTGAATTGAGCTTTGTCTAATGATTTCAGGATCAGAGATAATGATTTCATGAAATAATGATAATTGATATCCGAAAACTGATCTACCTGTCACTGTTTATTGATTGATTTCTTTGTGTGATTGCTTTCTTTTGGACTTCGCCTAGAGGTTGTAAACCTTTTTTTCGAAAGAAAGCAGAACTCATCAAAATAAGTCGTTTAACCAAAAATTGTCTATATAAAATATCCAAGATGGCTGAGATACAACCCCTAGAATTTCGACAAAATTTCATTGAATTTCAAGTACGGGACTGTGGAAGGTGACTCCGGCATCGCAAAAACGAAACAAAGCATAAACATATGACTGGACAATGAATGGGTTCAGTACCAAGTTCATCGGATTAGATGCATCAGGCCACTTTTGAGAGAATCATAATTGTTGTATCTTGCAATTTAGGGCTAAAAAAAATGTATAAAATCGAGGTAGTTTCTTGAAAATGCTTTTGTTGAAAAAGTGCTATGATGTTTACCCATTTCATCCCATCATCAGCTAACAAACGGTCTAGGGTCGTATTAGGATCTATTTCAGTAATCATTTTAAATTTTTTTTCTTCAACTTTGTCATTTTGAAAGTTTTGTATAGGTGATTTTTGGTGAAACGTTTCATTTTGACCCATTTCTACCTTCTGTTGAAAAAAAAAGCCTCACCTTCAAATACACCCTGTATTTCTTTCCTACCATATTATTCTTGTATAGTTTACTGGTGATTAAATTAATGAAAACTCAGTTTTAGTTACTTGATATTGCCAACAACTTAGATAACTTGAGTCCTCAATGCCTAAACACTTCTTTAGCTTCACAAAAATGTGCAATACACAACTGCGCTTCATTCAGTCCGTTCATCACATATCACATGGCAAATAGCCAAGACTAACCACGATGTATTTTCCTCTGAATCGTTTGATTCAGAGTTTTAGAACTCGCGTTTTAGAATTATTGTTCCATCTCCAATACACATCTTTTCAGATAACATTCATTTCCGGAACGCGGAAATACTTAACCAAAAGCAAAAAGCGAAAACTCTCACGTCAATTCCTCTGCTCCGCCTTATTGACCAGAAGGATTCGGCAGTCGTCAATTTCTTTCGGCGGAAAGGGCAAAAACAACTGTTAGAAACGCGTTCGAGAGGCCTCCAATCTTGGCGGGTCTGTGTATTTTTCAGATAAAGCTGTCGGGGATTGAAAGGGACCCACGTATGTTTCTAGCGCAAGATAAGGCACTTACAGGAAAAAAGCGACAGTTTTGAGGGATTCTATCAGTCCCTGGGGATTGAGAGGGATTAAATGCGACCGCGGTCTAGTGTTTTCTACGTATCCATGCAATGGGGAAGGAATTGCTATCGAAGGTTTGGGATGTCTCACGAGAAGGGCTGGATTTGGAGTGATCATGTTGCTACTCAGTGTCTATGGTATACAATTTTATATTATAGATGAACTAGAAACTAGTATTCGCATCAATAAATTTTTCCCAACAACTTTTGAACAAAGTGGAAGGAATCTATCTGTTTCCTTGGATATGGTGACACACATACACTTAGAACATAGAATATCAGGAAGGAGCTTTTTCGAATAAATGTGACGGGAATTGTGCGACGGAAACGGCCATATTGGTCTTCCAAGTTTTAATTTTAAAAGTGGCAGACTTGAAAGTCAAATGATTCTGTTATCTGTGGCCAAATGAACAAAATGATGTTTTAACTTAATTTTGGTAATTTGGATTCTTGAAATTTGCTGGAAATGAGGATTTTGGATATTGTAGCTTGAATAATTCATAGGTAGGTGATTTTTTCAAGCTGAATATCAGGCATTAATTATGAGTTCCTGAATTTCATGACATATAACAAGGTTATCCCATGACAATAACACTCCATGGGCGTAGGTGATGTTAAGTCATAGACCTTAATACCATTAAGTATCTAGTCAAGTACTGTTAGGCGGGGTGAATTTCCGCTTTGTTATCAATTTGAACGAGCTTGAAAAAGCTTCTGACTTTACGTCAGTGCTTTCCTAATTTTTTTGATTAATCAGAATCAACTGACTATTGAAGTTAGTTTTTTGGAAACTTCATTGTCCTACGTCACTGTTGAAACGGAAATATATGTCGGCCATATTTCTCCTCCATTCCGGTCAAATTGAAATGAGCAATATGCTCCTTCCTGTTATTCTATATTCTAAGCACATACATCACACATTATTTATTTTGGCCGAACCGACTGCGGCCGACATGAACCGACTGCGGCCGACATGAACCGACTGCGGCCGACATGAACCGACTGCGGCCGACATGAACCGACTGCGGCCGACATGAACCGACTGCGTCCGACATGAACCGACTCTGGCCGACAAGAACCGATATTTGAATTTAAATTCCGAATCATTTCTTCTATACACTAAGTACTCACATTCTTTCGGTGTCCAAAGGGATGTTCTTCGGCACGTGGGTCAAGCCTCGATGAGAACAGTCCACCGTTGTGCCAGAGCAGGAGCATCCTTTGGGGCATCTCGTGGAGGCGGAGGACGAAGAGTAGCCAATGCGATACCCTAGATCGCCGTTATTTGGTTCGCACTGACACCAAGACCCGAGGAGTAGTACTGCGTACCAAAAGTACGCACGCATAATTTTCACAGTCTTATTTTCGGTTGTCACTACACGATATTCTGGATGACCGAGGAATGAGTATTTGGGAAAAAGCGATCAGAAGGGGATCTTCGAAAATCTGAAAAAAAAAATTATAAATATAAGAACAACAAATTGTAGTAGGCAGGATACGAGTACGATTAATATACACTACAAAATAGTTTGTAAGTCATTTGAAAATTCGTCAAGACCGAATGGTTGCATTGAAGTCGATGAAATTTCGAGATTTATCAATAGAAAAGATGCTCTTTCAGACTATCCAACACTTTTAGCTTTACGTTGATTTTTCTGGTAGATACGTGTGTAGAAAGTTGAGCTTCGAAAAATTACGATGGGCATATTGAACATAGAATTCTGGCTTATCTGAAGTATTGAAATGGCGCAAACTCATTGAGGATTGACAAGTAGAACTGGTAACCCTGGCCAATTTTTCCTAATGAAGTCTGACTGAAAAGAAAGTCTTCCTCATTTGAAAACGAGAGAATACCTGAAGACATCTGGCCAATGCTTGCCGAAATGTTGGACAGAATAAGCCAGAATGATGGCAATAGACCAATAAATACAACTACTAAGAAATAGACGATACTATGGAGAGTAGTGAGAAGGAGAACGATCGCCGTACTAAAAATGTGTCTCCAAAAACGGGGAACGTAGGGTAGAAGTCACTGCAATCGCTACGTTTATCGATAAGGGGTGGGTTAAGCGTCAATTTGAAATGAACAACGTTCATTTTATTTTAGGTTATGTGACATAGTAGTTTTTCCTGATTATTGTTCAAATACGTTTCTTCGAATCTATAATGAATATGAATTTTCTGATTTATATGCAATGAAATACAATTCACATTGTTAAGAGGACTAATTAATCAGCTTTATTCGTTCATAATAAATGACTAAATCAATGAAATTTAAAAAAAATCACTGATCAAAACAAATTATAGGTACCTACATAAAATGTTCATCATTGTTCATTGAAAACAGGATATGTTAGATGATTTAATGTAATCTTCAAATTTATATACATTCGCAGTGAGGACTGGAACATATAAAAAACAAAAAGTAGCAATCTCAGATGTATCACTTATTAAAGTAGATTCTGTTTCCAATACTCAGCTGACAACTGTTATAGACCATAGACCATGTTATGCCAACGAAATTCTTCAAGAATATCCACTTCTGAACCATTATTGGTTAGATATTCTTAATCAGAAGAGTCCACTTCTCACTTGGGATGACAATTTCGATTTCGTTTGTAATGAATCCATCATCTTTTTTGATATCTTCATCGCAAAAGTGCTCTTGACACACAAATTGATTCAGAGTCGATTCATGAGGTAACGTTTTATCAAATTTTCTCTCAAAAATGCACTCGGAAATTTTATCTCTTCTCCTTTTCTTTCCGATGCCAAAACACTCTTACACTAGCGAACTCTTCAACATTTCACTATGGTCATATGTTGTTCTGTTATCAAAAATCGAAAATTATAATATTATTCTAATCATATTTTAGGGGACAAAAAATCTATGGTCTCAAGCAGCTATAGGCACAGAATTATGTGTCGTTCTCCTTCTCTCTACTCTCCATAGACGATACATAAAGAACGTCTCTTCATAGAATATCTGCGATTCATTGGATGTTTCGAATTTATTCATACGAGGCAATGTCCAATTTGTTTTCCTCGAGTTTTCCCTCACTTTGTCAACAGTATTTAAACCAATGATCCCGAAGAAAAAATCGAATAAATCTCTGCGAATAACCTCGGTTCGCGGCTAAGTAACTACCTCACGAAAACACCGCGGTATCGGTATTTCGTATCAAAAATAATTATTTTCGGTCGCAGTGAACACTGCAGCAATAAGTTTCAGGATAATCCGGTCCGTAGCGCCATAACTCACAAGTCGCCTGTATAAATCTTGCTCAAGTTCGTTTGGCCTGTTTATAAAGTATCCTTTCGCTTTATTTATGCCCTCAATTTGTAGCGAAAGGGGTTTCTTACTTCGAAATTCGGCTGTGAAGTGGGGGTTGAGATTGAGAACTGGGAATTACGTTGACTGGTGAAAAATCTGAATTGATGCGGGTTCGAGGTCTACGATCTCTAGGAGAAGATGGTATTCCTTCTGGATATACCTTATGGGTAGATCTACACATACCAGGGGTGGAAATATTTCGTAAAAATTCTCGATATTTCAATAAAATGAGGTCATCCACCGTCTGGTTTTTTTTTGTGGAACGAATTCAACGAGTTTAACTGTTTTATATCTATATTCCGAAAAAGATTGATAAAAAAACCCATCAATCCAACAAAAGGTCTATCGATTTCTGGCACAAAAAGGTAGCGTATCCATGAAAGAAACTCATCTTCCCTCATTTCTTGTAGAGGGTGGGTAACAAACGCCTCAAATATGAAAATTAACCTCTTCAAGCATTTTTTCTAAAAAAAAATTAATTTTGTGCATTACTTTTGACTCACTCCTTCTGTCTCAGAACGAAAAGTGAATTTTCACCTTGTGCTCCATTCGGAAAATTCATTGGAAATAATGAGCCAAAACGGTTTCAATATCGATTGAGAAAGTCTTTCATCTATAGAATTTCCACCAGCCCTTCGCGTCAACGACACAAGTTGATGTGGAAATAAGAACAGCTCTTCATTATTCATGGAATAAGGAGCATATCCTTTATTGATCAGAAATATGCGTATTTCAATTTCCATAAGGTTGTTTCCGATTTCGGAGGGTATTGCTAAGGGGGAGGATCGGGAAACTCCACGAAAAACGTCGTCATACATCCCTCGATATACAGGGGTAGCTTCCTTTTCGTCAAGTCTAGTTAAGTGTATCAGATTTCGTTCACAAAAAACATTCATTTTCTTTACAGTTCTGCATCCTCGAAAAACAAACTTGAAAACATTTTCAGCTCTGTTTCTGACATTATGGTGTCAGTTTTCTCCTCATTCTCTGCTGAGACCAAGACTTCCTTGGTAACTTCTCTTTTTCAGAAGTTCCTGAACACGGAGAGTACCCTGGACCAATGGAGTAGGTATAGAGAGAGGGAGTTTAGTATTACTACTGCCGTCTGGCAGATTTTACCAGCAGAGGTCATTC
Organism: Coccinella septempunctata; assembly: GCF_907165205.1. Taxonomy (NCBI): domain Eukaryota; kingdom Metazoa; phylum Arthropoda; class Insecta; order Coleoptera; family Coccinellidae; genus Coccinella; species Coccinella septempunctata. The sequence continues at coordinate 25,942,650 of NC_058196.1, forward strand.
CCAAAGAACACAGTCCATGGAGATATACCATCATCATCATCATCATCATCATTGCTGTATCCCGTTACCGGGAATAAATCTACAAAAAGACACTTATAAAAAAAAAACAACAGACTTATGATTCCTTAGGGCTAATTGCAACTGTGTGCCCTCCTGTGACTGAAGAGACCCAACAGTGACCTACAGATCCTTCCACACTCCGGGCATGGATGGTCACCAACCAGATCTGGCCACAGCTGTATTCTTCTCGAGTCTCCGTTATACCTGTGCACCATAGACCTCCACTGTGACATGTGTACCGCTAGTTGTTCCCAGTTATGATTGGCATTAACTGATTTTAGGGATTGATGTAGTGTATCCTTAAACCGCTTATACTGGCCTCCTGGTTTCCGGGCTCCCTCTGTCAATTCGCCATCAAAGCTATTTTGGGGAGTCTTGTGTCTTGCATCCTCAGAATGTTACCGCTCCATCTGAGTCGGGCCCTCGTTACCTGAGTCTCAACTGTTGTACAACTCGCGCGTTGCAAGACTTCTGCATTCGAAACTTTGTGGAACCATCTGATGTGCATAATCTGCTTTAGATTACGTTGTTGCGTTTGTTCAAGCTCTTTAATAAATCAACTGTAGGGCGTCCAGCTTTCGCTTCTGTGAAGAAGCGTTGGGAGGACGACTGCTTCGTAAACAGCTGTCTTGGTCGTCAGATTGAGGTCGTGATTTAGAAACACTCTGAACTTTAGCTTCCAGAATGCCTATGATGCCGAATTGATACGGTTGTTTATTTCAGTGTCTAGGTTAGCCCTAGTATTTATGAAGCGTCCCAAGTATTTGAACTGCTCGACCTGTTCCAGAGTTTCATTCTCCAGGGTGATATGTGTTTGGCTTCCTGGCGGACTTACCAGGATTTTGGTTTTGTCGACATTGAGTCTAAGGCCTAAAGCTCATAGCCTCTCCCTTCAAATGCCAACCTCACCTACTCGCGCTGCACTCCGTTCTTATGAACGAGGCTCTGGCGACCGAACATGAGCGGTATAACTCTGTTTCTCACAATTATCTAGCCTAAACATTGGCTTGAGCAGGAAATGGCTCTCTGCGTTGCTTAAGTTACGTCTTCGACCTCGTCGTCTCATGATACCTCTGCCATAAGATAATCTTGCCGAAACCGCAACCAAAGTTGCACTGACAGCGTTACCAGTGCAGCTCCTACAAAAAGATGGATCAGTCGATCAGGACAAAATTTGTATGAAGGTATACAGAGTATTCACAGCAGGCAGATACTACAGAAGAATCAAATGCTTGATTACATTGAGGTCATCTATCAGTCAAATCACCAAGAATGCGATTCAAGGTTCGAGCAACACTTGAAAATATGAAAAATCGCAGCCCTATAATGCTATACATTGATTTCCATCTCTCATTAGCGAACGGACGATATAACCTACAAAAATGAGGCATATTTGACAGCTGTCACTGAATTAACCCGTCAACAACTAGATTGAAATGTCACATGAATTTTTTGCAAGAGTATCCTTGCCTACTAGATTTGCTCAGCGGATAAAACCCTCGTATACCCTCACTCGAAGGAATACGAAACGGTTTCCCCTTTACACCGGCAAAACCTGACAGGGGGCGCGTGTGTAACATATGTTTTTCGTCCGTTTCTTCCTCACGTTCGCCTCCGCCGGTTTGTTTTCAATTCTATCCCAATTCCGTTGGAATTTGTAAATGTCAACAATTATTCGTGAATCGAATGGCGAATCGCGGAAGACGGCATTCCCATCCGGTAAAGTGAGACTTTCCAGATGGAAAAGGGGACGTCGCTATATTGACTTTGTATTTTCTTGCTGACGTCGCGGGGGGGGGGGGGGTGATGCCGCCCTTTTGGAAATATCAGATTCGTGAAATTTGATTTAGATATTTTGTTACGTTCGGGAATCCGATAGATCGGTCGAGTTGATATTTTTTGCCTTGAACTTGCTTCCACAGTAAAGGGACAAAACGAAATATTTATTATAACAATAATAAGAATTAACTCAGATGCATAGCACCCGCCAATATGAATATCAAAAAGTGTTCTGAAGTTCTGAAGTGATCTGAATCAAACTAGACAATTTGCCATCGTCAGGACAACTAAATGGAGAACGTTCCACCGAAGAAGAGCAGATGCTGACCATGGTTTCGGTCTCATTTGACCTCGTCAGAGCAACACATTGAATGATTATTGTATTCATTGCCTACATATTAAGGCGAGATCATTCCTTTATTATTTATGATAACGACCCATCTACTACGAATTAGAACATTACTCGAAGTACCTGAAAAATGCCCCAGAAAAACGTTAACTGGTCCAGGGGATATGAAGGCCCAGGAAGATATTGATGATACTTTACAATTTACACACAGAGGCGCCTTGTCGGTATAAGCATTACGGTAAGGGCAGAATTGTTGTGTCTATTGATCTTGGAAACAAGTATTTGGGGTGTAGTTTACTTGAATATCAATAAGTGGAATCTAAAAATTAGGATCCAAAGAATGCTTCCATTTTGTTTGTGAAATTGCGTCTTTTGCCAACAGTTCAACTCAGGGTAGAATCTATCCTGAAATTTATTTCAGGAAAATTGCCGAGATGTTGAGTGGATATTCGATGAAGATATCGAACAGAATCTTTCTGTCAAAAATCCAATTCAACTTTCATTAAATGGGAAAAGTAGTCTTATCAATTTTTTTTCATCTCAGCAGATTTTTCCGTTCTTTTTTGACCTTCTTGATTCTTAGAGGATTACTGTAACGATAATAAGTAGTTGGAAAGTGGAAGATTTCCTATCAACATGTGGGTTTAATGTGACTCAAAGAAAGTTAGTACATAGCCCATATGAAGAGGATTAGTTTTGCGAATTACACACTCAGAAAATATGTCCTCATGACACTCAATAGCTTATTTAAAAAAATTGGAAAATGTTGGTGTGGCGAGAACGGTGTCACAAGTGTGAAGAACATTTCATGACGCCAATAACTCTTTTCGGAGGTGGTTCAGTGAGCGTTTCAGAAGGCATTTGTTTCAATGGACGCACAGATCTTATCATCCTCATTAACGCAACCGTGATAACGGTAAGTTATCGTGATTTGATTGTAGAACCCTTTTTTGGTTCCCTTTGCGGCAGCCTTAGACGACAATTTCATGTTTTTTGACGATAACGCTCGTCCACACCGAGTTGAAATGATTGACATCAACCGAGAATCTATTGGCCCTCTGCCTGGCCAGACCAAAATCGTATTGAACATGCTTGGTCTGCAATTTCACAGCAATAACACCGCTAATATGACCCACCGCAGACTTAACAACTGTTCGCCAATGCTCTGACGGACATTTGGCAGAACGTTCCTCAAAGTTTCACTGAAAACCTCATTGAAACAAGGCCAAATAGATTGAGAGCACTAATAAGAGCTTGAGAAGATCCCACCTGATATAAAACCTTGATTTCAAAGCGTTTGCAACAGAAGCAACTTTTTTGAAGGCTGCAATCTCCTCCAGGATCATCTTAATTTTGTTAATTTCACTACTACGTTATCGCTCTCAAGCAGTCTTGCTTACTGTTAGGTTAACCGTATGTAGACGCCTCTTAATACATCAGTACATATATTAAGTACTAAATGTGCGCAAATTATTCATCTCAATATTAGGGCAGTGTATTTTCTTCATCGTTTAAAGAACAAAAACTTAAAAATCTGCTATTTATAGTAGGTAAATTCAGATCGAGTGGGCCTTGAATGCCTCAGAGGTTTTGTCCGTCCCAGTTTGACAGACAACTCCAAAACGACTGGACAGATTTTAATCATGTAGAAGCTTCAGACGGATCACCGTCGTCCACTCAACGTCCATCGAGATAACGGACTCAATCCAATAAAAACAATCCCACGGCCCCGTACCTACTCCCCTCGATTATATTTGTTATGTTAAAGCGAGGCAAGAACGTTATCAGGTTCAACATACGACGACGCTTCCCGGCCGAACAAACACAATAAAAATGCCGGACCCCGAGAAGCTCCAGGAAACGGCAAACATCCGAAGAATGCCGGAGGTGGCATAAAACATAAAACGTCGATGCGTTCCCCGACGGAACTCCATCGATTTCAATATACTACCTACGCCGCCGCCCCCCTGGATGCCCCCCTCGATCCACTTGACGCCCGTCTCAGGTCCCCCGGGCCGCCGTCTCCGATGCCGACGCGAAACGTTTTATTTACCGAATCGCTATTTTGGCGGACTACCCGTGCGGAAAATATGGTCCTCCGCGCGGGATAGGGACGCGCGCGGAAACGGAGGTTGGTTGGTCCCATTCAATCAACTTTTTCTTCGGCCTTTCCGGACGTGGAAAGAGGAACTTCTGATTGACGTGCGGGTTTTGTGGGTTTTTTGCGAGGTTTGGCTCTGAAAAATTGATGATGGTGCGGCGGAGTCTATTGACGAGTTTCAGAGGACGATAAAAAAAAATTGGAAGAAGTTGGAGAAAAACAAACGAATCAGTAACCTAACCTAACCTAACCTAGAAAGAATCGCCATTTTTTTTTCCGTTTCAGAAATATACTCGTTACAGAAATATTTATATCATATACATCTACATCGCCCTCAGATTCGTTCAGATATTCTGAAAAATACAGTTTGTATTTATGTTAAATTTAAAATGAAGAGTATTATATAAGCTGAATTATAGATTTATTTTTCAAGAAATCACAAATCTCGTAATTTTCGAATAGTTCCACAATGCCGCCAATAATGTCTTCGAATTCTAATAACTGACAGTTGTTTTGAACCGAGATCAAACCATGGAGGATTGAATCAAGTATTCAAAAGCTAAATAATAATTAAACCATGCGTAGAAAAATATTATTGGGTGATTCAGCCTACTTAGTACTCAATCATTTGAAATTCACATATAAACTATATTTTTCATAATATCTGAACGAATCTGAGGGCGATGTATGATGTTTGATATATTTCTGAAACGGAAAAAAAATGGAGATTCTTTCTAGGTCATTTTAAACGAATGTTTCCATAAGAAAAAACACAACTTCATGTTGTAGCTCAGAAAATATACCTATTGGAAAAAATCATAGTACGCCACTGGATTGCTATCAAAAAAGTGTCTGTATAATGTTTTCATTTCAACTTCCTAACTCAAACAGGAACGGAGATAATGAAATCGCCCAAATTTCAATTTTGGCCTATAACTCGAAAACTAAAGAAGATAGAGGAATGCAGTTGATGGCATTATTAGTTTCTCGAAAAAATACGACATGAGTGGTACATTCATTTTCCTCTATCTCGTTGGGTTAAAAAGTTGTAGTTCAGGTATCACCAATTTTGCCGACCCTGTACATTAATCGCCATATATCTCAAAAACGTTCGAACGTAGAAAAAATTGCTCTGGTCAAAATCTGTAGAAAATGTTATGCTCAACAACGTTTATAATGAATGCGATAACAATTTGAAGCCCAGGAGAGAAGATAATTCAAAATTTTTTTTTTTACCTTCATGGCCAATTTTCATTGTCAGATTATATTTTTTCCGTTATTTTTCAATTATTAGCTTCAAAATAAGAAAAAAAAAAAACCACCACGCTAGAGAATGTGCACGTGACGTTTTTTTTGCAAGTTTGGGGCCCTCCCACACATTTTCGTCTCGCTTAAATTGTCTGATTAAGAGAATATACTTTTCAACATGTGATTAACCACATATATCTTAATCTTACACGCTCGAGTATGTACAATGATAGTTTTTTTTTACTATATTCTGACAGGCTGTCCTAGACAATTCCCCTTATTTACAGATCTATTTTTTTTTACAAAGTCTGTTCATATTAATCTGACACGCTCGAATAAATCCCGAATTTCCCTCTTGGGCTCCCCAACTATTACGACAATTTGCCGTTCTTTCAACGATAAATAATCGTAAAAACTGAAACGTTTTTTCCACGTTTTAATTGGGATATTGAGTAAAATCCTACGTAGTAAGTATCAAATTTCTGCCTTTTTTTCCTTCGTCTTTCCACCCCATTCGTGGAACACGAAATCCTGTGTCTCCACATCTTAGAAAAAGAACGAAGTCCACAAGTCGTAGACCGATGGTCCTCGGGCACTTTCTCGAGGGCGTGTTGAAATAGTTTCGACTCTGAGACACGGGATCCCGCATCCCCCGTCTTGTACGTCTTGTCATTGTTCCGCCCCCGGCTATGTGTATTTCGCCGACAACCCCCTCCCGGCCCCGCGGCATCGACAGGGGTTTCTTTAATGTATCTTTCATCGCTTCTCAGGTCTCCTTAGTGGGGTGGATCGAAACCGAGTACGCGTAGAGTAGGATTGATGAGGACATTATTAAGAGATTTGCAAGTTTGATGCAAGGGGTGCAAGGAAACGATTTCCCGTCAGAATTACTTAGCCTTCAGGTATGAGGGAGGTGTTCTGAATGGGGTTCCGTGTTCTGGTAAAACCGTTCTTTTAGGTTTAACAGGAAGAATTGAAAATGTTCAAGTTATTCCGAATAGCGATAAAAGGATAATGCGAAGGGAGAAAAAGGCTGAATTTTACTGTTGGGATTAATTCTACAGCTCACACTCATACCCATACTCATTTATTCCTCGAAACTTTACAGGAGATGTCAAAAAAGTGTACAGAAAAAAATATTTTCACATAAAAAGGTAAAGTGAATCACCAAATTTTTTTTTCAAAATCACCAAATTGGCATTCTTTAGAATGTCTCACGATCAGATAATAATATACAGGGTGTAAATGAATAGTTGGTAAAACATCTAAGTAGTGATTCCTTTGTCAAAAAATAGTGTCTCTTGTATAATTTTTTGCGAGCAATTTTAAATTTTTTTCTTAGAAACCAGAGAACTGACAAAAATGAAATTAAGTACACGTTCACACGTGGGGGGCCAGAAGGCAAAATTTGGTGTTGTTCTCCTCTAATATCAGCATGATATCCGCCAACTGTATAAACTTAAGTTCAAGATAACTGTAGCCTCATACGACTCACGCTGTGAAACTGTTGATAAAGAATTCCTTTCTCAAAAACCGTTACTTTTGGCAAGAAATTACAAGACACCCTATTTGTTCAAAATCAATCAAGCTATCAAAAATCAATTTTTCAATGGTTTATAAAGAAAGAAGTTTATTATAAAACAAATTTAAGGTGTTGCTTTTTTAACTAATTTTTGATAGCTCAATTCGTTTTTGAAACGTCAGAAATCACGAAAACACCAAAGTCGCATTCAAGCTTGTGTTCTTTGCAGGTAAAAAGGCGATACTGTCAAAGTCAACTGATCCGAAATGCCCTATTGAATCTGACTAAATTACGTTATGGATCGACTGATCCACTTTATGAGTGTTGAGGGTTTATCATCAGAATCATAGGGCATTAATATTTCAACAGGATATCGTGATACTGGTTCCTAACAATATTAAATTCAAGCAATCGCTCTTAAAAAATGCATGGAGTAGACAATTTTCCTGGATTAAATTCAGTTTTTAGATTATATTATGACGAATATAACATAAAAAATGTATGATACTCGGAATAATAAATATCGATCTTGGTTCTATAAATAGCAGACAACTATATTATTTCTTTTTATTCGAGCACCATTTCAAGGGGCAGTAGCCTTGAAATAACCTTGTTACACCAAATGGCAGGCAAGTACTTCAAGGGTTATCAGGACCTTAATTTCAATTATTTATTTCCGTGGTGTAGTCGTTAAATTTTAATTGAAGTAGCATGGTTTATAATTTTAAAAATTCTCTAACCCCCTGAGTGCTTGAGCATTATTTTGGGAAATTATACACGAATGGGTTGCCAGACAGTTACAGTGAGAGAATCAAAAAACGTGCTTCAAAATTGGACACTTTTTAACCTACCCCGATAAGAACAAAACCTCGAACAAACCCAAGAACAAAACTCAAAGTTTAGGGTAAGTTATTCAGACCTACTCTCAAAATGTGACATTCGGAGATAACAGAATCTCCGTCATTATAGCAAGAATGTATGGGAATTTCCATCAAGGGAGTGTCTGAAACAAACGGCAGCGAACATTATGTTTTTGTGTTCCCCTAATTGGGTGCTCAAGAATGACACTTTTCGGAGCTCATTCATCAAACCCGAGGGAGGTACCTGAATAGAGCGAAAAGATTCGAGGAATTCCAAACTAACATCATGAAGGAAAGATGCAAAGAATCAGGATTTCACATAAATTAGGAAAAATTCTGGAGGAAGCTCTTTACAAAAATATTTTTGAAAAAAAAAGGTTTAGCAATGACATGAGTCAGGAGCTTTCGCAGGCTCGTAGAAATTCCTAACCAGAGCAGCCACCCATCCACGTACTGAACTCACCGATGGCTTCTCAACTTCTCAAAATTCTTGCGGAATAACTAAACACAAAAATTCACAGAAAAAATGGAATCAGCTCAAAGCGTTAGTCTAAGTATCAAGAAAAACAATATTTGCTGGGACGATTTTATAGCCGTATATCAAAGAAAACGGTGCCCACACATGTTAAGTGCATCCCAATCAAAGAAACGATTTAATTACACATTATAAATCAAAGAAAAATTGAAAATAGATGTTGGAGGATTTTTGTAACTACAGTTGAAGTTATAAATTTTATGATACCTCCTCTGAAGATCTGCTCACATAAAAAAATCTCGTTAAATGAATTTTTACGAGCAGATGCAGACCACGCGAAAGAGAGTTAAGTGAATATTTGAACTTTTGACATTCAGGTTTAACATCTATTCAACTCTTTATGTGGACATCGTGAATCCTTGTTAGTTTCGGTCCAGTTAGATACGATTCTTTTTTCGTCACTCTGGAATGCTTGTGTAATTTCAAAATATTTTTTTTTCAACAAGAGCTTTTATGAATGACCTAGGAGTTTTAATTTTTTTCCCATTTTTTAGAGAATTTTTTTTCTTTCAACGGCAGTGGAATGAGTTCTGAAGTTAGACGTTCAATATTTCTTCCAGAAAATATCCGACTAAATACTGTTTTTTCCAGAATTCTATTCAGTTATTGTGCTGATTTTGTCTTGCTATGCAATTCGAGGTTTAATCAAATTTATTTTGGGAGCAGACTTCAATGGAGCTCCAAGAAGGATGATTTTCAAAAAATGAGATGTACCTATCCGAAATTTACAGAATTTTTGTTGATTAAAGGCGATTAAAGGCCAAGTTGTCAGTTCTCGTTCTCGGGCATCTTCTCTTTCTCGTTAACGAAAATTCGAGCGAAAATTGATAATGATAATTGCATAACGGGCTCGTTACTTCAAACATTGAATTGTCTACAAGTATGATAGAATACTGGCTGCTGGTAGTCTGTTAGTACGTTTTTGTTTTTCTTTTTTTTTAATGGTCGAAAAGACAAATCTATGCTTTTAAAATAAGAAAGAGCAGTGTAGACACTTTCAAAACTGTCCAAAGAAATTTCTATCGATTGGTTTTTTTTTGTTGGCGATCAAAGCTGGTATAAGTAGTGCTTGTGAAAGAATTTTTTTCATTCCTTCGCTCCATGTTTCATAAATTCTGATAGTGAAAATGCTAAGGGCTGTCTGCCACGGTGTCTTTATCTTCACTTTGAAAAAGCTCCTAATCAGATGTGTTTCAATAGAAAAGAGAAAAATATTTCTTTCTTATGATGGTCATACTCAGTTTAATCAACATCAGATTAGAACTCGATGACTTCGTTTGTTGTCTGTAATGATAATCGAGTTAAGAGTCTATTCATGGTAAGTTGGTCTCTCAATTGTTACTCGTCGATCTTTCAAATACTCTTCACACCATCTCGCAACTCAATCTCTATCTCTCACAGGGTTTGTGTTTTCTACTGGTTTGTAAGTTGTAAGTATTAGTCTGTTTGTTTTATTTTTTTCTTTGATTATTGTCATTTCTGTTCTTGTCATTCACTCGAGTTTGTTCTTGTTGATAATTTGTCATCATTGGACGAAAGATGAACGAATAGAGATTACTGAGATGATTTTTATAATAATTTAGACAAACAAAAACCAGGTTCTGTGGTGTCAGGTTTGTTAGTCTGTTGCACAAATCCTCGCACAAATCTAAATGTCATTTATTGTGAAAGTTGACTGATGTGCTAAGAGCACTGATCGAGGCGAGGCATCAACTGAACAAATTTTTTTTAAGATTGAGATATGCTCTGGGAAATGTCGAGGAAAATGGAAAATTTCCACCAAAAATTCGGGAAAACCAAATTCACCACATCGAAAGGAGTCTTGTAGATACACAATTCGGCATCAAAATTTCCTCAGTAAACCTTCTAAATCTACAGGTAGAAAGAACCCCCCTCTCACCTCACGTATAGCTCGAAGTCATGTTATCCAAAACGAAACCGAAAATAAAAATACACAAAGAAACCTCGATCCTTCGAAACGAACAAACCAAACACAGAGGACGTTCACAAACTTCACCTATGCGTGGAAAACGAGGAGGAAAATTGGAAATCTAGCAATCGGCGATCGGATCGCAACGATCGGGGTTGAAAAAGCGCGCTAGATGCTCGCCTCGGTCCCTTTCTGCACGGCTCGAGCTCGCGGACTTGACTAAAGCTCAGCTCGGATCGCTCGAAAAGCGCCACTTGGATTCCGTAGGTCGGAGAAGCGAGCTTTCCACGCGCTACACGACGGCAACTTGTTCGCTCCGAGGGTGGGGGTAAACGCAGAGCCAACTTGTCTGCTGGTGGAAGTTGCGAGGGATGGCCTCCGTTCGGACTGCATTTTCTGGTTGTTTATATTTTGATTGGAGTCGAATGACGGTGATGAATCGAGATAATTTTACAGTTCCGTTCCGTGCAACGTGGGAATTTTTCGTTTTCGAATGGAATAGGATGTTGGATAGAATCGAGTTTCTACGGAGAGTTAATGATGTTAGGAGCGCTTAAAAATAACCGTTGTTGATTAGTCTGTGTACACTCGTTGATATGATAATCGGCAAGCAGCAAGCAAGGAATTTCTCGAACAAACTTTTCCGTCTGATCAAAATTCCATTCATATGGATCGTGGGATAGTGACTTCATTGATAGGCCTCTGATTTTTCCAAAAAAAGGTTGACTTAACACCAGAAAACTCAAAGTACAAAAGAATATTTCGACGGTCGATACTACAAAGTATGAAGGTACTGTTTCACGTTGTCATCGCATTGCGTGAAAACGGCTGAACCGATTTTATTCATTTTCTCCTCAAAATCTTCCTCATACTGTGCAGAAAGTTTAAACGCAAATAATTCGGAAAAATGTCCCGACAAAATCAAGAAAACTTAACTTAACATTACGAAAGCGCTGAAGTGCCACACAAAAAAAAATTCCAAATGTACAATTCCGACTTGCAAGCCGGAATTCTGAGATGCAAGTCAGAATTCTGACTTGCAACTCTGAATTCTGAGATACAAGTCAGAATTCTGAGATACAAGTCAGAATTCTGAGATACAAGTCAGAATTCTGAGATACAAGTCAGAATTCCGACATGCAGAGTCGGAATTCTGAGATTCGAGTCGGAATTCTGAGATACAAGTCGGAATTCTGAGATACAAGTCGGATTTCTGAGATACAGGTCGGAATTCTGAGATACAAGTCGGAATTCTGAGATACAAGTCAGAATTCCGACATGCAAAGTCGGAATTCTGAGATTCGAGTCGGAATTCTGAGATATAAGTAGGAATTCTGAGATACAAGTCGGATTTCTGAGATACAGGTCGGAATTCTGAGATACAAGTCAGAATTCCGACATGCAAAGTCGGAATTCTGAGATTCGAGTCGGAATTCTGAGATACAAGTCGGAATTCTGAGATACAAGTCGGATTTCTGAGATACAGGTCGGAATTCTGAGATACAAGTCGGAATTCTGAGATACAAGTCGGAATTCTGAGATACAAGTCGGATTTCTGAGATACAGGTCGGAATTCTGAGATACAAGTCGGAATTCTAAGATACAAGTTTGAATTCTGAGATACAAGTCGGAATTCCGACTTGTGAGTCGGAATTTTGAGATGCAAGGCAGGAGGAGGGCTAAAGTAGGTCTAATGACTTTTGTTTTTTTGCATTTGATCCGTGAATGTGTTTTTGGCTTCTTGGAGGAATTCTGGATGAATGAAATGATATATTCTAATTTTCTCTTCGGTTGCACCAAGCTGAGCTGTCCCGCAAGCTCAGTGCTTGTGAAAGCACTTGGAGTATTTTTGTACTTCCGAGAATTATGCTCCTGGGAAATTTTCAAAATCTTCCTCACTTCTCAGTGATTCGAGCACTTTATCGAAATTCCTACATCCAGTTTCATAATCAAGTTCAAAGTCACTTTATGTTTAGTGTCAGTTTCGGTAGGGTTAAACAAAAGCTTTAAAATTGAAGAGGCTTCAAGTTTGATTATGAAACTGGCCGTTAGTCCTTAGTAATCCCTATAAAGTGCTCGCGAGAGGCCTTCGGAAATCGTGTCAAAACACGAAGAAGCGATCGACTTATTGTCACCCTACGAGCATATATGGATACTACAGATATATTTATATATTATCATATTATCCTGATTCCCCGTAGGTAACGACGAACCCCTCAGAAGCTCTGTGAGCTTGTCGGAATCAATAACGTTAAAACTTTTAAAAGAAAATAGATAGGGTAGGCGTAGGATAAGGGTCCAAATGTGGCTATACATGCCTTAAATGGGACAAATCTGCTCTACAAAGGGCATTTTGCTCACATGATTCGGCAACAATCGAATGCAACAAAGCAAATGTCATTCGACCAATTCCAGCACAACTACTGTCTTGCATCTCAGAATTCTGACTTGTATCCCAGAATTCCGACTTGCAAGTCGGAATTCTGATTTTTATCTCAGAATTCCGACTTGTAACTCAGAAATCGACTTGCAAGTCGGAATTTCGACTTGTATTTCAGAATTCCGACTTGTATCTCAGAATTCCGACTTGTAACTAAGAATTCTGACTTGCAATCCGGAATTCCGACTCGTAACTCAGAATTCCGACTTGTAACTCAGAATTCTGACTTGTAACTCAGAATTCCGACTTAGCAAGTAGGAATTATTATACATTTGGATTTTTTTGTGTGTGGCCCGCCAGCGCTTTCGTTGTAATGTTTGTAAATGACAGTTATTTCAAGATGACTCTAACCCCCGGTTTCACAAAGCTTGATCGGGGAATCAACGCTTGATTGACGAATAAACGTCAATTTGTTTTCAATCGATACTTCAGTCATGAGCATCCAGACTGTCCCTCTCGCATCAAATTATGATCCATCATTATACAATACATACAATTTTCAATGATTCTCAATTGATACTCCTTCGAAGTATTGAGAAATGCGAAGTTCTTGATGATTTCGTTTTGGAAATCGAGTGACTGTCATGTCGTTGATCGGGCAATGAAAGTTCTGTGAAACCCGCGGTTAGTCTTCTGCAATTTTCAATGCGACTTGTCTTCGCAATGACAATAAATAAATCGCCCCCGAACTTAATTTAATGCTGCAGAAAAAACTAAAAAGTTGTTCACAAAGAGGAACAACTGCAATGGAAAATTCGATGTTTTTACTTTAAATGAGAAATGTACATAATCAATTTTTTTGAGAAAAAGTTCAGAATTAAAACTTTTTTCGTAGTACCTAGCGGGTGAATTGATAAGAGATGAATTGTGGAGGTTGCAGAAAATTTATGATGGTTAGTGAGTAATCAATGTATCTACGTACGTACCACAAGTCCAGCTTTCACCAGCTCCACACATTCTTTAACAGATATTGTAGGGAACGATATCAATGTGATTTACTCAAAATGTCACAACTCGATATGCCCTCTATGGAATTGCTCCATCGGCCGCATAAATATCAATTGGCGAATCCAAAAATCTAGACGCCCTCTGCCGAGTGAATTACGAAACTACTTTGTCAGTACTGCACAGTCAAAACAAGTGTTGTGTATCTTATGTTTTCTGTTATCTCACGTTGTTTAACAAACTATTATTAATAAGTTGGAGAAGTTATCATGAGTGAACAAGGGCCTAGTAATTTTAAAAAAACAGTGCATAATTGTAACTGTTGTGTGTTCAATTGTACTTCCAAAAAAAGTAAAAACAGGGCTATACATTTTCATAGATTCCCTAAGAAAGGTGCATCAACGGTTTACATCACTAATGTCTTTGGTGTACTCGAAAAAATCGATCGAAGAAAAGCCTGGATAAACAAATTAATGATGGGAAAACCTGTTACTGACAATATGTTTGTTTGTTCTCTTCATTTTCAAGATAATGATTATATTAGAAAAGGTATGGTCTGATTGAACTTTGAGTGTGTCTGATTTGTTTATTATTCTTTCATTATTATAGAAGAAACTATAGAATACTTGGTAAAGAGTTGTAGATATATAAATTTCAGGGTGCTTTCGAAGGCATTCATTTGGTGACCGATTCTTTTTTGAGATAGGTTACAAATTTCAAAATTATTTAGTGACAAGAGAAGGAGAGGATACCCCTCTCGTTTTTTTTTGTTTTTTTTTTTCAATATTCCGATTGACACATAGAAAATTTATAAGGTGTCAAATTTGACTAGGTCTCGATAGAAAATTTTTCAATCAAGAATTCACATTCAATTCAAAATGTGGTCGACTGAAAAATCTTGTAATCAACTCGTTTATTGATTGAGCTATTAATGATCTCGAACATTAACGTTGAAATATCTCAATCATTAATCGCTTTCATTAATAATCTAGTTGATCTTCTATATATTTTGTTATATAAAGATTTGGTTCGGAGGGATGTTATAGTTTTTAAGAAATTGATCTCAAACTTTATATGAAATTAATTATTAGGATTTGAAAAACTCTTCCTCTGGTTCAGCGTCATGAAGTTGAAATAATTTGTAGGATTACATGGAGGTATTTATTTTCTCATTTATAAGTGTCGTTGAAATGATCATAGTTCCAAGCCAAAATAACTAAAATAAGTTTTCCTTTCTCATCTCATTTAATGGCACCGCCGCTCGAATTCAGAAAATTTCAAATTCATTTATGGCGATTGGACATCTATCGGTGCAGAGTCCAACCAATGGTTTTGGTGAAACTTAACAGCAGCATACTGTTGAACTTTCTTTGAGGTTAACACTCAATGATAATACTAGTAGTTCAAATAACTCAATTATTATCTTTTGCCGACTATTTGACCTACGGCTTGTTTACATTTGAATGTTGCCGATTTCGGTTTCGAAGTTTTTTTTTCTTATCTTCGTTATAACATTTTTTAGGCAGCTTTTTTTAAGGTGCATGTTGAATCAATTGCGAGTGGCGTTTATTCACCATTCTGAATTCAAGTTTTAACCATGGATCGTGAAAGAATCAAGGAAGCATGCCAGTTGGCTGAAGCCTATCTTGTGAAAGTAAGACCACTGGAAATTGAATTCAGCAAAGGATTAAAACAAGTAAATGAAACGGCAGATACTGCCGAAGCTATGGTCATAAGACGCTTCGCCACCCTGCAAGAACGTATTAATAACCTACTGACAGAGAGGAAATGTACTTTGCTGGAGAAAATTCAGAAAGTGCGTATACAAAAAAAAGCATTCACTACTTTTTGGAGATCTGATACAGGAAATGTTCATATTCTAATTTAGTTTAAAGCTAATCAAGCTCACTTTTTTTGTTATTAGAGCTGATGTAGTATTGTTGTTATATACTAATTGTCTTTTCAGTTCATAATTCAACAGAACCTTTATAATATTTCCCTACTTGTATTGTAGGCCAGAGAAGAAGGTACAACACCTCTATACGTCAGCTGTAGCAGCATGAAAGAAAAAATTCGAAATGTCGAGAAATTCTTAAAATTAGGTGAAAGTATCCTTGACAGAGCAACTCCTAGTAATATAAGGGATGTTGAGGAATTCTCTAGACAATCTAAAGAGTTAGATAGAAATCCTATATTGAAAACCACTACAAAAGTTTCTTATATAAGTTTTGAAGCAGATGATGATTGCCTCAGCATTTTGGAGGAAGTAATCTCTAATTATGGTAACATTGCTACTCTGGGTCCAGTTCAAGTGAGTCGATTATCAAAAGTTCATTCTTCCATTTACATAATAGTTATGATTATATTGCACCTTAATACATTTAGGATTTGTAAATTCTTGTGCATACAATGTGCGTTAAATTTAATTTCTTGTCAAGTAGGCTGTGGAATTTTGATATTCTGTGCTTGAGCTTAATGCTTAGGTGTAATATTAGCTTTGTTTTGGTTCGCACTCAGAGCAGTTCAGAATCTGTTCAAAGTGATGTTGTGGACAGCTAAGAGCTCACTATGAATAAATAAATGTGCAACTGTTTTGAACCGGTCTGAAACCAATCGAAAAATCGAACTAAGGCTTTATATTATTTTATGATGACAATTACAATAATAATAATCAATTAACTTTTATAGTTATGTGATTTGAAAGAAAAACCTGGAGGTATCTTCGTTGAGTGGCGCATGACAGATAGCGATGAGCAAATGGTGGATGTTCAAGAATTTTGTTTACAAAAAGCTTCAGGGGATGGAGTTGGTGATATACCCAACTTCGAAAACTGTTATGTGGGTGAGTGAATTACTTAACATGAATATTATTATTTTTCATATTACACTGCAGATATAAAAATATTGATTATGTTATCTGAAAGTATGTTCATCGCCTGAACACTTATTGCACAATTAACAATTGTAGGTGAGGATACCCATTATCTTTGTAAGGATGTCGTTGTGGATCAATATTATTCATTTCGAGTTAGTTGTAAATTCGAGGGCAGTAATTCTTTAAGCCGTTGGTCTATCCCCTTGTCGTTCAAAACAACAATCAAGTCCTACAATTGGAAGGAGAATGGTCATTATTCAATGAACGACCAATTCAGAATAGCAAAACCCTTAGTGGATTCACCGCCAATGCTTATTTCTGAAGGACGTCAATATCGAGTAGGATATACAATAGAATTCACAGTGAGTAAATATAATAAAATACGGCTATAGAAGATAATAAATGATTCAGAGCTGACCCTGAAGGAGAGTAAGTTTCACTCTTATTTGAGCTCATCAGTCTACTGCTAATCTCCTTCAATTTAGGTTCATTCTCCATGATATACTATTTCTGCCAACGCTCTTTACGCTTTATAAAAGTTTTTGTTGATACCGACACTTCGTCAATAAATTTCAGATTTTGGAAATGGACGAGGGTCTTGCTCATATAGGATTAATGACAGAAAACAAAAAAACTCTTTCTAAGATGGAAGATCCTAATGGTACCTTCATTGTTGATTCAAGAGGAACTATCAAAGTGGATGGCATCACAAAGTCTACGTTCTTACCAGAATTCAAGAAAAATTGCAAGGTATGTGCTTGGATATTTAGATCTTGTCAATAACACCATAAATAAATCATTAGTTAAACTTTGAAAAAAAATCCGTAGTAAATTGTTATCAATTGTGAACAACTCTGTTTATTGCACACCTTAAAGAGCATGGGTAAATAGCTGGAATCCCTAAAATCAATTAAAAATTAAAAATTCCTGCATTGTAGCTCATGTAACTTGTAATGAAGTAATATTGAATTTAATAAAATGAGAATTTTTTTTAGATATGTTTCACCTGTGAATGTTTGAAGGATACACGGGTCGTTATTCATATCGACATAGAGGAGAAACGAGTCACTTATGAGTGGTCAGTGAACAAGTCAGATCCATACTTTTTTGCAGCTGAGCTTCCCTCCACTAAATGGAAAATAATGGTGGAATGAATGTGTGTTTAATTTATGAGAATTTCAAATTTCGATTTGTGGTTTTCTTATGTCTCTAATTCGTAGAAGAATTTGTTTCAGGAGGAGAAATGATAGGAAAACTATTGGTCATGAAAATGAAATGTTTCCTAAAAAGTATTGTGATAATTGAAAACCACTCAAAAAAATATATTCGGCCCCCTAATTGAAATGATGATTTATTTGTGTGAAGAATCGCACTTTATTTAATCGCACAAGGTGGAAAAGATCTTCAATTAGAATTTTTTAATGAAGAATTTGTGAAGAGTGGAAATCAAAATTTATTTATTTTTTATTTCCCAAGTGAAATGGAAATGTTAAATTTTTATGATCAATGTTTTTCCAGTGAACCCAAAGTATTATATTAATATTTTCAAAAAACTCTCTTCAACTGTGTTATTGAAGCCAATTAAAAAGTTATATGTGATTGTTTTTATTTGATGTTGGAATTTTTTTATTTGTATGTAAATTTGAAAATTTTTTGTAATGAATTTTTATAGACTTTAAACTGTTACCCTTTGATAATTGTTTTTTATATGATGGCTCAATATTGAGATAGCTGAGAGGTGTACTCATTCACTAGTCTTAAAAATAAAGTATTTTGATTATTTTCTGTATCATCATTCAATATATTATTTCATTACTCTTCAAGGAAAAACGCCTGAAAAGAATCAAGGAAAGATGGTGAAAGGAGGGATGGAAGGAAATAAAATTATTGTGCTATTTTTCAATCAAATATTTATTAACATGTTCGCTGCAACTCATATTTGATACATATAATAATAATATGTTTATAGGGGGTTTTCCCCTCACATCAAAAACTTGACAGTGCCCTTTCATATTTTTCAAATAATTGTGGCCACGCTCACAAAAAATAATCTTGGATTGTGGCAATGCTCATCTTTTGTCAATTGCTTGAAAACATGTTGGATGAATGACTCATTCAAGTCATGCACACATGATAACTATAGATTATATCTTATTAGTTATGAGCAGCGAAGGTGTTAATGAAGTGAAAAAAAGAACAAAAATTTTCAAACGATGATTTTTTTCAACGGGTTCAATATTGTCATGATCCAACTTCACCTTTCCGGATTTGAGTATGAAACGATTGCTAAACTGTTGCACACTGCAAATAGATTCGTTCCAATACTATGAATCTTAATACAGTATTCCTTCACGAAATGAGTTTCAGCCTACAATGCTACTGGCACCCCTTAATGCCAAATAACCTGCAGTTATATCCATAGGAAGTCCAGAGATTGTAGCATACTCTTCTTTATTAGCATATCTGAGCCTTGTTGCAGGATCCGTGTAAGTAGATGGTAACCCAGAAAGATCTGAAAACTTTTCTGGCGGCCTGAATGATGGGGGAGCATTGATAGAGCTGTAGAGAATCGCCTCTTCAGGCCAAGGTAAAGTTTTCTCAGAAGAAATAATCTGCTTTAAGGATTTCCACGTTCTCTTCTTGTTTCCATTAGCTTTAGAATTGAAATAAGATGCTGTTGTTTTGAATGGTAATTTATTCTCAAGTTTTTGTTCCTCAGATCCCATTTTTCAACAATTACTAACCACAGATAACAGAATTACAAACTCATTACAATTATAGTGTACCACAAACTTAATTATTACTATTATGTCTGTAATGTTTGACAAGTATTATTTATAATTTATATTTACATTTACAAAAACACAGAAACCGAAATATTTACATTGGACCTACTTTTCCAGTCATAGAAAAGTTGTCACATTAGAAACGTCAATTTTACGTAAATGGTAAATGTTAAAATTCTTTGCATCCTCATAACTCCCTTGTAACAATTTTCAGATATTATGAAACAATATGATTTCGGTATTTTACTGAGTGGAATCTGAATCAAAGTTTATTAATAGTCAAAAATAAGGTATCAAAATAACTCGACGCAAGCGTAATCCTTCCCCACTACCAACAACTTGCGTTTCACCTCAATCAATGAAGCCGTCAAAACCTTGAGAAAGTGTTGTGTCGACGTCGTGAAAATTGAATATTCTTTAAAATTACAGCTAATAATCTGAATCCCGTACCACAATAACAATAACGGAGCAGGATTGAAAAAGTACGAACGGAAGTTTGTTATTGAAAAGTAAGTGTTCATGTAGATTGTCGTGTTCAATTGTTTATTGATTATGGTCGATGCCTTGCCCTCGATTATGTCCCGTACGCCATAATAACGTCGGTTTAGTCGAAATCGGTCTTCGGAATTCCATGTTTTCCAGCCTTATTGAGGACTTCATGGTGAAGATGGACTGAAGTGTTTATTGTGTCTGAATTTCGAGAAAAAGTTCGTGGGAGTGCTTTTCTGGATACAAATTTTGACATTCTTCGCAAGTTATTTAATACGCCCACGTACAAATGCGACGTAGTCTATGACCATTTCGTGGGTCACTATGTTTTTCTTCACTATTAGTATGTGTAAAAGTGTAAAATTTACGAACCGTCAAATTACATAGAGAAACGTCGTGTAAAATCTACGCACTCCTCAATCGCCTAGGAATACTCGTTTTGACTCGGATTTTTTCGATTTGAGGCTTTCGTCGTTTTAAAGAGCCTCTTCACGTCGTCAAGTCGAACGAATCGTAGCGATAGTGAAGGACTCAAAAGTTTACCAACTGTCGCTATAGCGTCATTGTATAAGTGAAGAACAAAAATATCTGTGAATGTCATATTGAGAAACCTTGGTGTAATCACTAAAGCGAATGTTTACTTTGGAGGTGGTATATGAAAGCTATTGATTGATTCTTTTATATAAATATTGATTGATTCTTTCATACATCGGATAAAATTTTATGTTTGTTAAAGTTTTTCGACATATTGCATATGATTATAAACTCAGAATGAGGAAAAAATGCGGTGCTTGAAATAAAAACTCTTTTCCAAGCATATTAACGTTGATAGTGATAATAAAGACAGTTAATGATATTGTGGAGTGGTAACTTGGTTTGAACGAGTTATATTCCACGTGGAAACTATCAAAGTTTCAATATCTCCTACAAAATGATAATATTTTCTAATAAGGCATCAAAAAGATGCCTTTGTCTCATGAAATCCTATAGTGTCTTTGATAATGATAGAAGATACTCGTCCACCTGAAAAGTTTTGAGTAGATCTACAATAATTACATTGTAGATCCTCCTGATACCAAGTTGAAATGAAAATGATTCAAATTTTAACTGAATCTCAAATTGCAGATACCAATTTCATGAAGAGCAGACAATAATGTACTGTAAAGTTTTGAAGGAGTACAAAAGCAATACGGGAGATGTCTGTATGGAATCTACAATGTTGATTATTTTCAATATCTCTTCACAGCTTGACCTTTCATTATCATGAACATGGATTACTTTTACACCTTGCATAAAATATACTTCCAGCTATCTTTTGAAGTGTTGCGATAATTTATGGTCTTCATAACATCAAACTCAATAAACTTATTTTTTTTAAATTCAACATACCAAAAGGCTGATACTGAGCAAAATATAATAATGGGCTAATGTCATGAATTTGTTCCTCATTTTCTTGAATAAGGCGCTGCCAATGCTTGTCAATTAGAAAAATAATTCTCTGAACTATATTTCCAAACCAGAAATTTTATTGTAGGGATTTCAAATGTGATGTAGATACGTCTCACAAAATGTAGATTCTTTCAAAGTATGAATCACTAGTTCTCTATCTTATTCTCTCTATTTTAGTATCAAAAAAGGTTATCGTAGCAAGTTTTATACATTGAGTCGTTTCAAGAGAGAACCGTTTTATGATTGATTGCAACTACTCCATACATTGATACCTTCAAAATAATTGAAGAATATGAATTGCAAAGGGTTTAAGTGCCAATTTTTTTTTTATTTCACTCGGTCAATAAACATGGGTCGAAGTGCCATATAACATATCATATATGTTAAGGAAACTCCATTTGGCACTTGGATCCATTGCTTTTTTGTAGCTGTCATTTCATTAGTTTTGGCACTTCCAACCGTTTGTAGTTTATAATCTTCAATTGTTTCAGATCAAGAAACCAAGGTTCCAATCCTAAACGTCCATGCAAATGAAGAATGTCTACAGATCGTGAAAGCTCACCAACTAGCCAACGTTCATTCAGTTTTTCAAATGGGGAAAGTTCACCTGTGGGCCTTTTGTTCCGGCAGTGGTCAAATCTATCATTGCTGAAAAACAATGGTCGTAAAGGCCAGGAGAAAAACAATTCCAACAATCCTATAGCTATTGAAAGGACTAATTTAGTTCACATTAGCAAACTGATTATTAAGGAATTAATCGAACAGTCATTGAGGTTCGGGAGAACCTTAGATTCTGACCATGTGTCTCTATTACACTTTTTCATTATCATTGAAGCTGTTCTGAGACATCGTTTAAGGACTAGGCCCAAAACAATCCTTGGTCCAAAAAGAGAATTATGGGACATTCTGCAACAAATCGAAAAATTCGCTCCTGAAGCAGAAAATATAACTGCGAGTGTTAAAGAGTTACCTAACATTAAGACTTCGATGGGAAGAGCCAGAGCATGGCTTCGGATTGCATTAATGCAAAAGAAATTGACTGATTATTTGAAAGTTTTGATTGATCATAAAAATCAACTTCTGGAAGGTTGTTATGAATCAGATTCTTTGATGTTGAGTGAAGACGCAATTGTTATAATAGGACTGTTGATTGGTTTGAACACAATTGATTGTAATTTATGTCTCAAGGAAGATGACCTGGACGGTCCTCAAGGTATTATTGACTTCTCCCTGTACTTGAAACCTGTTTCAACTTTTCTTGAGGAAGACCAAGAAAAAGATGACGTCAATTCAATACTAGATCAAAAAAATTACATTGAAGAATTGAACGAACATTTGAAAGCTACTGTGACCAATTTAGAGGTCAAAGTTGAGTCTCTCACGAAAGCTAACAAATCTTTGAAGGAGAATTTGGCAATTGCCAAGAATGACCTTCTATCCCTGAATCAAGAAAATCAACAATTGCAAGAAAAGGTAGAGAAGAGTGTAGCCCACAACGTGAATGTGGTAGAAATTGTTGCTCCAGAAAATTTCGATGATATTGACACTACAGATTATAAATTGAAACTGCAGGAGGAGAAAGCACTTAGAAAGGAGGCTGAGAAAGAAATGGAACTGCAGACATGTTTGAGAGCAGAGATGGAAGTTGCAATGAAGCTCTTGGAGAAAGACATCCACGAGAAACAAGATACCATTGTTTCCTTACGAAGACAGCTTGATGACATTAAAGTTATTAATCTAGAGATGTATAAAAAACTTCAAGAAAGTGAAGCCTCGGTTCAACACAAAACTGAACTTATTGCTAAGCTAGAGGCTAAATCTGAATCCATGACTGACGCCATTAAAATTTTGGAAGAAAAATACAAGGAAAGCGAAATGCATAGGGCAAGGGTCGAATTACGTAACAGAGAACTAGACCTTCAAACGATTCAATGCGAAGAGCAGACAACTTGTGTTGAGGGTGACCTCAAAGTTGAAAGGGAATGGAGGATTGCGTTGCAAGACAGCATTGAGAAAGACAAAGAGGTCATCTCCAATTTACAAAAGGAGTTGAGTTATATGAGGATTGTAGCTCAAAAATACACTAATTTGCAGAAGGAATACTATACATTGAAAGAAAAATGTTTGGAACAGGAACAAACAATGGAAGAGTTGGGTAAACAATTGAGCAGCTCCAAATTGCAAATTTCAGACCTTAAAGAGGAGGTTAATAAGGGTAAAGTGGAGTTCACATGGGAAGATGATAGTTCCGTCACCAACTGTAAAACCTGTAACAAAGAGTTCAGTTTGACCAGGCGGAAACATCACTGTAGAAACTGTGGGGGTATTTTCTGTAATGCTTGCTCTGATAACTCCACCTACCTTCCCTCATCGGCTAAGCCAGTTCGTGTCTGTGATGATTGCATGGTGCTGTTGACCGGCAGAAATTCTGTGATGTAATTTTATTCACTATGCAGTGTTAATGCAGTAACAAAGTAGTTTTTAATGATAAATTGAGATATTTTATTTACTATCGATATGGAGAATTATTTTATCTACTGATTAAATATAAAAATACTTTGGTGAACATTTTTTTTTCACTTCAAACTACTTGAGTAGTTTGACATCAGATTGACAAAACAGTAATGGCTTCTTTGCAATATTTTCAATGACTTGTGTTAGACATGTGTCAAAAGTCTATCTGCTGGAAAACAAAAGCACTCTTTGGGCAATTGTTATCTCATTGACTTCAACAAATGTCATTTTCTATAGAGGCATGGTGATATGAATGAGGGGTGTGTATGGGAGGCAAAACTTTTCAGGTTTTAATTGAATTCTTGGGACAATTGATAAGCTGAGTCCTTATTTCATTCTGAAATGGTTTGCAGTTACTACAATAAATCGGATTTTTTAATTTGAGTATTTCTTCTTAAAGAAGTGTACCATTTTATAACGACCTGTCTCGTGTTTACTAATTATATGCAATATGCGAACTATTATCATATTGTTCACCCCATGTTATCATTTTGTATTCTGAGTTTGTATAATTTTCTTTCACCATCATCAAATACAGTTTGTTAGACCTGTACCAAACATGTTGTAGCCATATTTATCACTCGTTGACCGACGGTCGAGGAAGGTCTGGATAAAGTTGATTTCGTCGACGCCGGTTTTGAGTCTTCGAATGATTCGTACGTATTTCGCGTAAGACCACCGTCGTTTTGACAGTCCGGAATGTCAAACCGGTGGTCGCGGTATTCAGCGCGTCCCGTGCACTTTTAACGTCGGCGGCAATGCGCGTTTATCCACATTTGGAAATTTGGACGACAATCCACTCTTTGACTTGAAGTAAACAGACTCGATCACTTGGTTTCTTTAGGTAAGTATGGATGGGGGAGAGAAGGTATTGCTTCTCACTTTGTGGTTGTCTAATGAGGTCAATTGATGAAAATTGTTTTCGTGGTAACTGTTTCAACAGCTTGATGATAATTTTCCTCAATTTCAGCTGTGTATCACATTTGGTCTTGCTCTTACAGGTATATCTAGTGGGTTCATCTTTCATTATTTGCAAACTCTTTACGCCTGGATTTCACGTTTCAGTTTTTATACGAATTACTATGAAAATCTAACGCCTGAGCGATAGTGGACAATTTTTTCTCATTGCGCAGGATGTTTCTGAACTCAAGTAACAAATTATGATTTTTTTGTTTTTCAAGTATCAGAATATTTTTTTTAGAGAAGAAAATTTGATTTCCCCCCTTTTCCGTGACATAACACATGGAATGTAGGTAAATCAAGGTTGTTTTTCGACATCAAGTTTAGATCTACAGGCTGTTTTCAAAGGTAAACCTTTTTTTTGACAGAAAGTCATCAAAATAAGTAATTTCAACAAAAATTGTATCGAAATCTCAATCCTCCGGTTGAGATGTAATACACTGCACTATACTGATTAGGGACAATAGACCACAAAACCGGTACAGTTGGTGTACATATGTTTTAGCCACTGGGAATTCCAGTTTTGTATAGTTTTCGGACCAGTTCTACTTTCTGTTTAAAAAAAGCTTCACATTTAAATACACTCATGTAACTTTTTTCCAGCACAATAGCATCAAAGTTTGAAACTTATTATACGAAAAAATTGTAATTATGTATGTATTAACTTTACTTTGAAGCAGTCGTGATTATTTCATTCTATTGTGTTTTACTAAGGTTACTTTAGCAGGTTTGCTATGGGGCAATATTATTTAACGAGTCGTTTGGTCCTTGTAGGGTTTTATCGAAATTTCTAATGAAGAACGGACAAGTCGCCATTGGATTAGAAAGAAGAAACTCCACATCGGAATAATCGTTTCTACGCCTCACTGAAGAGGGCTAATAATCTAGAAACCACGGTCTGCAAATTGAGATCGATTTTTTCGTTGACTAGCTCAACTTCTATGTTGAGATAGAAAATAGTAAATAATTACTATCACCTATGAGAAGAGGGTCCACTGAGATTTTTCCCTAATATCCAATCATGATATCTTATACCTTCTACGGCAGTGACAAGCATCGCCGGCATGTTGCGAAATGTCAAAAATTTCAGAAATTGTTCAAAAAGTTGTTGGGGGCTTTATATGTGTAGCAAAAATTTCATTTAGTCTATTGTCATTTTGAAAAGTAGGGCTTGAGCTTTTAATTAACATTTGCTAATCATGTATATAGGATGTCTACCCGAAGAAGAAGTAGAGAACGTTCTAAAAATGATAAAACCACTCCGAAACTGCGCATGGACACAAAACCCCAGACTCCGAGGATTACAGGTAGGGGGCACATCACTACACAAAACGAAAGAGCGGGAGCGTGGTGTGATTATTTATGTTTTTTATCGACATCATAAATTAGAAGCGAAAAGTTAAAATTTTTGTAGAAGTACTTAGCTACCTGCTTCCAAAAACGAAAAATTTTGGTTGATGTGAAATGAATAATGAATTATAAAAGAACACTAGGAACATCTGAAAACCTAGAGTTCAATATAAACACTATATTATACATTGGCAATGGAATTCTATTGCTCTTTAAAGAGCACGTATGATACAATCCCTCTTATTCTGCACATTCTTGTCATGCCTGGTGATAAGACGTGATTTTGAAATTAATATAGACACTTTATTTCACTAATTTTTCAATTCAATAAACTCGTGCATGTTAGTTAATCATTTATTTTTAAATGAGGTCATCGTTGTAGCTGTATAGTGTTTTTCATTTTTCTTTTCATTTATAGTGTTGACTTTTTCATTACCATTTTTTTTTATTGACAGCACCTGTATTGTAATTAATTCACATCAACTAGAATATTTTGGTTTTCAAGATCCTGGCAAGATTTAGTGTTTTTTTTTCGTATTTCCTATACGAAAATTTTGACTCACCCTGTACAGTTTACCGATCGAATGACCTACAAAATTTAAATGCGGTTATTCAATTCTCACTATTTGATCGCTACTTCCTTTTTTCAAGTTTAATTTGAATACATTTTTTTCTCTCTTATAATGAACTTTTTTCGGATTGGTTCATTAGATTTTATCACCTGTGAGAAAGAGCCCCCTTCTTTTTTATCATAAGAATTGGCAGTTAAATCATTTTTGTTAATTTCTTCTGAACTAAGAAATTATTGATGATGGTTACATTTGTTTAACATATTCGATAAAATGTCTAGACGTAAAATCAAACATTCAACACTTTAGATAAATTTTTTTTTCGTTTCAAGATAGAATACAATTGTTGCGTCAATCCCCCCTCATGATACTGTGATTGAAGGTAAACTATGTGTAATGGAATGTATTGATATTTTTCCTCAGTTTCCATTTACACAGTTAACTTTCTTTCCAGATCCGAGTCTTCCTGCGGGAAGAAGACGTGAGATAGACAATGTTATGAAAAAGGCTAGAGCCAGAGCATCATCACCTTCATCGAATGCTTATTGGGATAAGAAGTTGTTGGAAGTAGAGGCAAAAGATCCTAACAGGTAGATCAGATTAGGGATTAGGCGAATTAGAACATAAAATTTGAACACAGAATAAATTATGGGTTTTTTGAGGAATATTCACCCTTGCTCTAAGTCCAAATCCTGATTAAATGACTTGCTTTTTCAGGGCTACCACCCCTTGAAACCATCCAAAGGTAATATGCAAATTTGCATCTGAAAATCTGTTTCGTGGAAACCTTGGAATGTTAATAAATGTTTTCATGCTCTAAACCCAACTGTAAATGGCCTAAAAATAAAGTTATCAGCTGCAAATTTTCATCTTGGGAGAAAGGGGTGGTAATCCCTAAATTCACCATTAAAACAAACAGTAGGCTGATGAGTAAGTCTACATGTCGAAAATTTCAACGAAATATCTCTTACCCTTTCACATTTTTTTTTTCACGAAACATTAATGTTTTTCTACTGCATTTTTGTCACTCCTTTGTAAACATCCTGTATATGTATTAATTGGTGAAATGGAATGTTTATAAGGTGTCCAATGTAAGGATGGATAGCGTTAGGATCTAGAAGAGATACGGGAACGGTTGAACAAGAGAAAAAATGTGTTCTTTCATGCCTAACAATAAACCGTATAGAAAGTTTTGAAATTCGGGGTAGTTCCAGGTATATGCGGTGGAAGAAATCCGGAATTTTGCAGAATCGTTTTATTTTTCTGTCCAATGGAGTCATTATTTGGTAAATTGACGTTTTTTCTTCAAGTGGCTATCATCAGCTTATCAATACGAAGCCAATCCATCGATTTTGCTTTGTCTGGATAGCTGTCTCCTGAAGAATTATCTGGTCTAAGACCTTTCCTAATTGTTTCAGTGATTTTTTCATTTTGTTCTTCGTTTTTTTATTTTGATTTCCTTAATCTATAGATCTTTTGTGTGTAGGTTGGATAAGGCGAATTATTAATTTGTTCTCTTTCAGATTTCCTTATTGTATGAACTTTGCATAGGTTAGGCTAGGTGAATTAAGTATCTATTCTTGCTCTTTCAGATTTCCTTACTTGAGGTTAGGTTAGGACCTTAGTTATACTGTCTTCTAGTATATTGTTTACTTGGGCTATTCCAATTTGTTGTGTGCCTTAACTATCATTTTCTTCGTCGTTGTCCAATAAAAATAATGAATTTTTAAAATAGTTAGTCAAGTAGGCCACGGATTTTTTATTTTTTCATGTTCTGTGATCGAATGCGATAAAAAAAAACGTTAAATGTTAATGTCATTCAAGTGCTATTTTCAATACAGAATATTAACCTCGAAAATTCCATAGCCTACCAAGACAACGAAATTTTTCGAACCTTTCTAATGTCTGTCGCTTCCGCAGGTGGCGCCACAGCGGCTACAAATCCCTCTACTTGGGCGGCTCCTCTTCACCGTCACCAGGCAGAAGAAGCCAAAGCAGATCCAGATCCCCGTCTACCCGCAGATCCCCGGCACGTTCCACGATGGGCAGAAGGTCCCCGGCCAGCCGCAGGTCCCCGAGGTCCCCAGTCGCCCGCGGCCGATCGCCCCGCTCGCCCGCACCCCGTCGACGTTCGCCCGCGTCGCCGCCCAGTCGCCGTTCCCCCGTCTCACGCCGATCGCCGCCCGGCGGCTACAGATCGCCGGTGGGGCGTAGGACGCCCGCCAGCCGCAGATCGCCCGTGAGCCGCAGATCGCCCGTGGGCCGCAGATCGCCAGTCGGCCGCAGATCGCCGGGTAGCGCGACCCGCCGTACCGGCCGCCCCAGGTCTCCGCCGCCAAAATCCTCGGCAGCGTGGCGATCCGCCTCGAAGAGCTCAATCAGCAGCTGCTCGGACGATTCGTGCTCCGTCTGCTCGCCGAAGAACCACCGTAGAGGGGCGAGAAGCAGGTAGGTCTTTTTTTTTCGGTTCAACACGCGGTTGCCGCACGCGTTCTTCTGGGAATCATTCGATCTAAATACTATTTCGACCCAGATCCAGATCGTTTTCGGTACCGAGGACCAGGACCAAAGAACACGCAGCTAGGGCGCCGCCAGAGCCGAAGCAAAGGGCGCGACCGGCGAGACCGCCCTCCCCCTCGCCTGTGCCTCAAAGGCGCGCACCCAGGCCCAGTACTCCCCCTCCCCCCAGGAAAATCCAGCGCGTGAGCTCGTCCGAGAGACCTACTGACCCTAGGAGGCAGCCTCCACCGCCGAGACCTCGCGGAAGGACTGGGGAAGTCATCGATGTGACCGGGGTGAAACCGCCACCCAAACCTGTGAAGAAGATGGCCTCTACTGGCAAGGACAAGGGAAAACCTGTAAGTAACCATTTGGTTTGCCGACGTTTTTGTCTTCAAATGCAATAATAAACAAGTTAAGTATATTGAACTGTGTGGCCACAGAAATACCATTGTTCAATTTGTGTTTCATCACCAACAGTTAACATTTTGAATTCGGAAAAGTTATTTTCGACCGTAAAAAAGCGCTTTGTCTTGTCCAAGGAACAGCTGAACCAACACGCTATAACTTTGAATGGTTGGTTGGAAGTGGTCCTCACCTCCTTACCTCACGTGATGTTCCAAGGAGGAGGAAGCTTCTATACTCCAGATCTGCATAGATCTGCTTTGGATTTATTGAACGCTTCTAAATTGTGGCCATATCAGCCCACGTACCACAAGCTCACGACTCGACAATAATCCTGTTTTTCCCCTTTTTTCCTGCCTTATCTTTAAGTCGAATAGTTGAAAATTTGCACCAAAGATGATCAGTATTCTCTGTATGAAAACCTTGTTAACACGAAAACTGTCGGGTGTAATTAGATTGCCGACAACGCCTCATCGATAAGTTGTCGATAGATTGTCGATCGATCGTGGTACCACTGCTGGTTCTGCTAAATAACCTTGTAATGTTTACCTCGAGTGTTCTAGCCTAAGAATTTCAGTATTTTTTGCTCTATAAGCAGAAAGCTGCCCAGCCTTTTCTTTTATAACCTTAACCCAGCTCCGATTGGACTTGGTGAAGAAACCTAGTTGACCTTTCCGAACCATCTAACTGATCCTTTCAGGTTTTGCTGACAAGGGTGAAGAAGGAAAAGAAGACCCGCAGACCTGGTTCACCAGGCGATTCGTCCGAATCAGAGGATGATAGCTCGAACTCATCTGTAGCACATATCGTTGCCACAACCAGCCTGACTCTGTCGGAGAGGTTTGGCAAGATAGCACAGTGGAGTGCGGACAGAGAGAGGAGGGAAATGGAAAATATGCGAATCACGAAAACGGGTGGGGACTTGAAGGTTATGATTGAGGAAGACGATTTCCTGTACGGAAGCCCGCCGCCAAGGAGATACAGGTTAGTTAATCTCAGCATTGCATTGGAATGTAGTTCTAGTATCGTACAATTTGAAATTCGGCCAAAAGTGTGCCACTTTTCTCCTGATAATGTGTAGAACGTTGTGTCAACCTATTCAAACTACTTCTTGTAGCCAAAACCTTAGCTCCCTAGGCAACTGCCTACCCTGTCTCACCTTTAGTGACGGCTCGGATAATTTGACCAATTAACTCACGCTTTACTCAGCCACAAGTGTCTATCACTGCACACCAACATACCAGTAGGGCATAACCATATCTCTAAGATTAAAATTGTTTGCTTATGTTCAGATAATTATAGGAGTAGAGAAATTCACATGATAAATAAAATACCTTCTGCTCATATTCCAGAAACGTATGAGATTTCAGCAAAGACATTGTTTGTTTCAGCTTGTCTCCAGTACCCGCTGGACATTACCCAGACGAGCTTCTATCGTCTGGTCAGTCCAGATTGGCAGCTTGGGATGATGTACGAGTGAGGTATCAGTATTACAAGGATTTAGGGTATTTAAGGGATCTAACGTTAGAGGATTACGTGAAATGGGAAGAGTGGTGGTACAAATACCAGGATTGGCTCGCTAATGAAAGGCATTACGAGCACTGGGCGAGGAGTCAATCTTCGCGCAGACGCAGAAAGAGGCTGCCCGCTTCGCAGAGGTTGAATTGAGGTTAGGAAGTGATTCGAAGTTGTTTCGAGAAATGGAAAGAGGGTTATTTCTTTATTGAGGAGATTGGCGAGAAGAAATGTTATTTGCTACTTATTTAACTTGGATATATAGTGTTCCTTGACGAAATGTTTTTTTAAAATTTGCAATAAGCGGAGTATTTTTTTCAGTACCTATCGGATATTCTCAGTTTTTTTGTTTATTATTTTGTTATTCTATTTTTCTGTTATTATGCATTCGAAGCATATTAACAGAAAAATATAGTGAAATGAGCAAGATTATATCGTGCAAAAAATGGATTATATAAGGTTGAGTTTAAAAAAGTGTCCCAAAATTTATCGACATGGATTCGAAAATGTTGGGGATATTCAAATGGGTATGTGGATAATACTTTTAACGGTTTTTTTTCTACAATAAACAATAGTAGTGCCATTATGTCTTGGCTACAAATTATTCGAATCGGCTGAATCTAAATTTGTGGAGTTCAGCCGACTGACAGAAAGGAGTACTACCTTTGTGATAATTATATTCATATTCTGTAAATTTTTTATTTCGGTATACATAACTTTATGTATTTATGCTGTCCTTATAAATATTGACTTTTGTATGAAGTTGAAATAAAAGTATATGGAAAGTTATTCTTTCGAATTATTGAACTTGCCCTGAAATCATTAATGAAGAGTTTGACTATAAAATATTTCGAATTGGTATTTATACACAAGGCATCAATTGAAATAGGAAAAGGTAAGATGTGATATGAGTAATGATATTCGACAAAACATCCTCGTTTGAGATAGAACGAGGTGAGTTTCACCTCAATATATCAAAGAAAGTCGCCATTTTGTTTGTTACACCTTCGAACTGGATAGCTAGATGGTTTACAAGATTAACAGCGGGTTTCATAAAACTTTGATTGTACGATCAACGATTAGACCGTCATTCGATTTTTAAAACGAAATCACTGAAAACTTTTCATTTCTGCATATTATATTGAAGGAGTAGCAATTGAGAATGAAAGAATGGACGTGTAGACATCATAATTTGATGCGAGAATGATTTTCTGAATGATCATGACTGAGTTATATAGATTGAAAACAAATTGACGTCAATTTCCTCTATCAAGCGTTGATTCTCCGATCAAGCTTTATGAAACCCGTAGTTATAATTTGAGTTATAGAAATTTAAACCAGATGGCGCAACGTGAAAGTAATCTAAATAAAAGATATGTTGAGTTTTTCGTCAAGAATGAACTACTAAATTACCGCTTTTATTATATAGGACGTGCCTGCATCGTGAATTTTTGTGACAAAAATAGATCTCCGAAGAAAGCATAGCAGGGATATTGGTCACCCGGGCATAGTTATCCTAAATGGAATGAATGTAGTTAGATGGCTGAAGGATATCCAATATGAATATACATACATGGACTATCGAAGTCTATACTTGTATCAAAATAATTTTTTTTAAATTTCTTTCACAAAACTCGAATATTGGTATTCATATACCATTTGGCACAGATAAGAGAATAGCTATTTGGGTTCGAGACTGGAAGGATCTCAAAATATTTCTCTCCATCATAAGAATTGCTTGATTAGTACCACCTATATTTGAGATATTGTGATTCACTCTTTACATTCACCGAAACTAACACTTTCAATTAGACGAGGTAGGATTCGTAATCCTCCTACGACTAATTAAAGTACCCAGACAATTCTAATGTGTTACATATTCTTTAATTGGTTTTAACCCAATAACACAATAACGGACATTACCGTTCGAAGATATCCTGATGTGCATGTTCGAAGTGAAAAATGAGTCGATAGTCCCTATGATCTGTGCTAATCCAGTTTAAAGAAGCCCTATCATCCTGGTATTGTTAGGATTCTGTACTGACTGTTCCTGGGGGAAATTTTAAGCTCACTCGGTGGTGACCATTGATGCAACAAGGTTGCATTATTGTGTATTTAGGTGCATAAATTCTTTGGTGCTGCATTTTTAGGATACAACGTACCTAATAATGATGGTAAGGCTAAAAATTATTATTGCCTGTTGCACCGTTTTGTTGAACCCCATATAGGCTATACGTCAACATAATCTAGAACCTCATTTTCCAAAAAGTATGGTCAAATTTCGAATGTCCAATGAAGCATTCAGCCCGAAATCCACAACAAACAGAGATGCATTTGCCTTTCAACAATCACATGTTGGTTCTTAGAGTGCTAAACGATACGATTCTGCTAATTTAACAAACCCAACCTAATAACTTATGCACTTTTCGGATTTGTTCAGTATTCTATTTTCGCGACTTAGTAATCGACTTGGATTCTTCTAAATGACACATTATCTGTATATTTCATAATCCTTTCAAGAAAGTGCTCAAGAATTGGCGCTAAATTCCTTCATCTGAGAAATTTCTTCATCCCTTTGTTTTTCGACATACCTAGATTTAGATATGATGGAATTTGTAACATTTCTACCTATGAATAATAGATTTTTTTTAAACTACAAAAAATGATAAGTATTCGTGAATTTTTAACCCACCCATCATAGCTTTCATTGATGAGGAAAGCACCAATTTGTTTTCAAGTTTATCCTAAAATGGTGTAAAGTTTCGTTTTTTCCCCAATTCTGAATCAACCACAGAAACTCTTTTACAAGTACTTAAATTTCGGTTTTCCGATCTGCGCAAAACTTTTATATTAGATAAGCCTATTAAGATATGGCTTCTTGAAATCTGAGGTATTATTCCATTTCAGAGGTTTAATCTTATAGTTTTCATGGCTAATTGTGCTCTTTCGATTTATTTTATAAAATAAAGGTTTGGGTATTCCCAAGGGTGGTTCCAAAGGGGAGGGGGGGGGCAATGCATCCCTTTGAGAACTTGAATGAAATATGTTTAGGCATATTCATTTCTAGTACAGGTTGCTCTTTCAGAACATGTAGGTATCACATTAAGATCCAGGAAGATGCTTATGGGAAATACGTGTATCGAAAAAAAGATGGGGTTAGTTAAATATGTAATGGTCAAGATTTATCACTAGAAAAGTTGTTGTTTGAGAATTTGAGAGAAATATTTCTTCCTTCTTCTTGTCGTGTGTAAACACACCATCCTTTATGAAAGTATAGTCATACAATAGATATTTCTAAATCCTTTGCACACATAATTTTTGTTTGAACTGTAGGTATTCAAACATTTCTTGCTTTCGTAAATGCACCCATTCTCAGGCACTAACTCCTTTCAGCAATTGCATCATTTTTTCCACATTGGTTATGGTCTGGTGATTGGTACATTCCTCCTTATGATGTGGATTTCCTATGTGGAGTCCAAAGACGCCGAGTTTTCGAGATACCCTCCATGTTACTTCAACAGTTTTTGCAGATGCTCGAAATCAATGCCTGACCTAGGAATTGTTCATTGCGAGAATGTACATCTCCCGAAAATACCAGAATCCGTTAATATATCGAAAGTGTTCAAGATTCATTTGATCAACAATGGTTTGAGGACTATCGAGCCGTATTTTTTACAAAGCACAGGTAAATGTCCAGCTATTGAGATAATAATTTTATTCTGCCATCAGAAAGTGTTTTACAACGTTTATACTTAGCATTTTTAATCTACATTTTCAATCTTTCGAATATAAAAGGGAAATTTTGCGAAAAAAACTTCAATAAAAAGTGGTGATAATAATGAACAATATACAGGGGTCAGCATAAGTCAGGCAACCAATTTGCATTAAGATAAATAAATGCAGCGTCAAAATATATTTATTAAAAAATAATACAGAAGGTATTCGAAAAAGGGTTACTGTAAGTGCTCAGATTTTTTTCGACAGCGTTGCCAGACTTATGAGCGTTGCCGGACATATGTCGAAATTTCGAGAGCGTTGCCTGACTTATGCCGACCCCTGTATATAGATACACTGTTACACAATTCTAGGAAAATGAACAAGAAGTTGTGAAAATACACCATCTAGATTCTATTTGATGTATACTGATATAAAAAACAACAGTAAAATAAAAAAAATATATATCAAAAAGCATCAACTGTTGTTGAAAAAGCCCTTATTGCAAGATTAAGCTTTATGTTTAGTTGCATTTTGTATTTGTGACTATTACTCTTAATTTTTTTGTGGAATTGATAGGTCTATATAAAATAGAAATAAGCCATAACCCCCTGTATATTATTCCTGATGAGGCATTTATGGGACTCGGAAAATCTCTCTGGGAACTCGATCTAAGTCATGATCATCTAACTGTAGTTCCAACAAGAGCAATGAAATATCTACAGAAACTTAAGGTCTTGGATCTCACTGGTACGTATTGTACCAGTTCTTAGTTCTTTTTGAAATTATTTCTCTTGAAATTGAGCCATTTCACAGCTTTCTCCGTTTTTTTTCTTCAGGAAACGATATCATTAAGATATTCCCAGAAAACTGGCGTGGTCTAGGAAATACTCTTCAGACTCTCATTCTGGCTGACAATTCCATAACGAACCTCCAGGCAGATCTGTTCTCCGGTCTGAACGAGTTAGACACGTTAGATTTGGCTGGAAACAATTTAAAAGAAATCGATCCTTCGGTATTCAGGGACGGAATGGAAAAATTGTCGAATCTTTATTTGGCTAACAACCAGTTGGGAAATATCCCCTATCAGGCCATATACCCTCTGAAAACACTGAAGGATCTGGACTTGAGCTACAACAAAATAACAACCATGAATCCTTTCATCGAGGTTGGGGTTCAAACCGTCAATTACAACTTCGCTTTGAATTTGGACGAGCTGAGATTGGAGTACAATCAGATAACAGAGCTTCCGCCTGGATCTTTCTTGCTGTTCAACGTCCTGAATAAGACCTATTTGGATGGAAACAATCTTGGACATATAGGGGTAAATAAAATTTTGGTCACATGATGAATCTATACTTAATTGCTTGTGCGACATGCCTTATTAGCGTCACAAGGGTCGGTTACAATTTTTTTGAGGAAACCATCCAGCCATAGTTTTTTAACCATTGTTCCAATTCCAGGACAATGCGTTTCGCCAAGCAAGGATAAAAGAATTATACATCAGAAGATGCAGTATAACAGAATTATCACCCATTGCCTTCGATGGACTAGAAGATTATCTAGAAATACTCGATTTATCTGGGAACAGTTTGGAACAAATACCAATTGATTTATTCGACAGGATGACACAACTCAGGAGCTTATTTCTTGGTGACAATCGATTGAAAAGTTTGAATGCTGCAGATTTATTCAATAGTTTTCTCTTCACTCTGAACCGTTTGGATGTAACTGGAAGAGAAAATCCAGACATTTCCCTGCAAGAAATCCGTAGGTAAGGTATGCACAAGTTGTCCCAAGTTGATGCAACAAAATCATTCAATTGAATTGGGTTTCTAAACGGTTTAAGAACTTTCAAGGAATTCAAATACCTACGCGATTAATACACAGTGGTTCTATTGACATTGTAGTCTAGTAAAAAGACTTTCGTATGACCGGATTCTGAGATATAAAGAGAAGACTATTTAAGGAGTCTGTAACTCTGGAAAGGGACCCTTCTGAAAAGAATCAACAAGAGGGGTTTACTAATTTTATCTCGAGAATCTGTGATGTGATGAAATTAAACATTAATTTTGCAAGTTTGTTATTGAAATTTGTCAATTCAAAATGAGAAAATTGTTCGAACAAACACTCAAATGATAGTGAAAAATTGACATGTTGTTTACAGGTTGAAAGGTCTCAGATTGTTGTCACTAACAAAAGTGAGCAAAAATTCGCTAGGACCAGATGATTTCAAAGAGTTTGGGGTCGACCTGCAGGAGCTTGATATAGTTAATGGTGGCTTGCAGACAATACAAAGCCATACATTCAGATATGTGCATGGCTTGAGAAGCATTGACTTTTCCGAAAATGGTATAGGAAGCATTGAACCCAACGCATTTTACGACGTAAGGAAAATTACATTTGTACCAATAAGAAACAGTCGAAATAATAACAGGGGATAAAAAACTTAGTAAATTCAATAAACCCAAAATAAAGAACAGAGAATTAAAACAAAATTACAAAAAATATACAGAAAATAAAAGTATCAATGATCATTTGAGACATTTATTTACATTTAAAGACATCCTGATACTTATCAATGGAACCTTTTCCAAAATTATGCAAAGGAAGGGGTTATGAATTCAAGGTCCAGCTAAATTTAGCTTTATGATCAATGTTTATTATTCCTGATAGATTTATTTATTACAGATCGGGCACTCCTTGGTCAGTTTGAAGATCTCCCATGGTCTCTCGTCTAATATGCAGAATATTCCTGTCGAACCCTTCAAACAGCTAACAAACCTAGAGGAACTCGATCTCAGCAATAACAAAATCCGAAATGTACCAGACACTTCTTTCCACTTCTTGAAGAAATTACGGTCTCTGGAGTTACAAGATAACACTATCGAGAATCTGCAAAAAGGTACTTTCCAGGTATGAGTACTGCATGACTGATGAAGTTTAGCCTCTAAGGTTTTCCTTCAACAGGGAGACATACATTCGAATCTGGAAGAAATATCCTTGTCCTTCAACAACATCAGGACAATCAAACAGCATACTTTCGTCGAGCTACCAAGTTTGGAGGAAATTCTCCTCGACGACAACAAGATAGAAACTCTAGAGAGGAGGGCTTTCATGAACCTGGAAACCCTCAAGGTGCTGAACCTTAAGGGCAACAAAATTTCTAAGATATCCTACGAGGCTTTTCAAAACCTGCCAGAATTGGAGGATTTGGATCTGTCCTACAACAAAATGACTGAATTCGATTTCACTATGTTCGATCAAGTAGGCACCCTTGCCATGTTCCATGTTAACATGAGCCATAACGCCTTGAAAGATCTGCATTTTAGTAGCATTGAAGCGGAATATGGTGAGTCTTAGAAAGTAAGTTGATCTTGAGTAGCTTGTCGATTTTGCGTGGTATTGGCTTAAGTTTAAAACGAGCGATGTGCGTGAGAAGACAAAATACTAATTTGAAATTCTTTCAAGACATTATAAAAAACTCTATCGGCATTCGTAATCCAATAAATGCATATCTCCTTAAGTTCTCTATTATTGTCTAGGTTCTAGTGGAGTTCACACCAACGTTAAAGTTCTTGACTTATCGTTCAACAATATCTCTACAATATCGAGAGCTTTCTTCAAACCAGCTGAGCTCTCCCTGACGCATCTTTATCTGTGCAGCAACAAGATCTTAAACGCCAGTATGGAGGTATTCGGAAATATGCCTCACCTACAAATGCTAGATATTTCCGACAATATGATCTATGAGTTGGAATTTGATACTTTCAGAAACACCAGAAGATTGCAGGTAATATCTCTTATCCAGAATAATGCATCTCCTAATTCCCTTGGATGAAGTCTTTGATTCTGTAACTTTTTCCAATGTGTTTGCCCTCTGTATTTTAGAATCTCACTTCATGACCTAATATTCGATTGTCTTCCCTAGATCCTTGATGCCTCTAACAATAGAATAGCAGATGTACCAAATGACCTCTTCAGATTTCTCAAAGAATTACGCATAGTGAATCTTTCTCGCAACAGATTGAGAGCCTTACCAGATAATCTGTTTAGAGAAGATGCAATTGAGCATGTGGATTTGTCCCACAACATACTGGGAAAATTACCTTTGAACAGCTTCTCAGTTTCAGCTGCTAGAAATTTGTACGAGTTGGATCTCTCGTGGAATAGCATCTCATCATTGTCTCATGGTGGAATGTTGTCGAGATTCCAGGTAAGCTGTGATATTTGGATGCAAAATGATTCAAATATTGAAGAAAAACTTAACGGTTGCAGAGTCTCAACTGGCTGGATCTTTCTTATAATCGTCTGGCTCAAATAGATGCAGGTACGTTTAGAGAGCTTCCAAGATTGTCAAATCTGGATCTGGGCAATAATATTCAGTTGACGCTTGAACCAAATGGACTAACATTCCAAGGTTTGGAGGATTCTTTGCTGCAACTAAATTTGGACAACGTGTCTCTATCACAGGTATCTTTGTTGTTGCTGGGCAAATGGATAAGGGTCAACTTTAACTCACTGATTTGTAGGTTCCAGTTCTTCCAACTCCTCACCTTATATCGCTTTCTTTGGCGGACAACTATCTACCAACAGTACCTCCAGAAATGGCCACCAACCTAAGTTCTTTGTGCGAGTTGAATCTGAACAACAACGACCTAACTTCTGTACCTATTGTTACTCATTCTCTACCGGAATTGAGGTACTTGTATATGGCTGATAATCCTATAACTTCCTTGAGCAACACCAGTTTACTAGGAGTAGCTGACAGTCTGAAGGAGTTAGATATACGAAATTTGGACATCCGAGAGTTAGAGGTAAATATTCAAGTCGAAAGACTTGACCATTATATTGACTTATGTTTCCATCGCAGGCAGGTGCATTTTGTAAGCTGAGCTCACTGAGGACTTTGAGTATAAGTTTTTATCGTAACTTGAAAAATTTCAATATTCCTAAGCTTCTTATGAACAACTGTGCCTTGGAGGAATTGGAAGTGAATGTAAGTAATGTTTTTCTTCTTATAATTGAGTTATTATCATCGAAATGATTCAATAGGTTGATATGGCTACTGAACAAAATCTGGAGAAAGAGATGGCAGGTTATTTTCCCACAAATTTGAAGAACATGACGTTATCTGGAGCTGGTCTGAAGAAGCTGGGCACAAATGTATTCAAGGTGAGAATTATTGTCTCCTACCATGATGCATAAATCATTTTAAACATACAAATGTATTTCAGGGTATAAGAAGTCCAGTTTTCCATCTGTGCTTGCAGAATACGAGTATCAAAACTCTTGGTTCAGATTTATTCCAGAATTTCGGAGAGGTAGAGAATATTACGATTGATTTGAGGGAGAATCCCATGATCAAGGGTCTTCAGAATCCATCAACCGGAAGTAAGCCAATGTTGAACAAGAGGATCTTTCTGCTTGATCTTCAGATATCTGGTGGCAATTGGGAATGTAACTGTGAACTGGGGTGCGTATAAAGTCATATAAAATATATATATACTTGTAAATTTTAATACTAGAAGATTTAAAAGGAGCTAGAAATTCAACTTTATTTTGCAGATGGATCGAAGTATGGCTGAGAAAAAAACGACAGTACCTCTGCAGTCAACCCAGTCATTCTTCTGGTTCTGACGACGACCACGACTGTAGGTTTGCTAGTGATGATCTGAGGGATGCACAGTGCGGCAATAGAAATAATCAAAGCTTGTTGGAAATATTGAAGACAGATATTGAATGTGGCTGGAGTTCCTCCTCATGTTATAAGTTCTCAGTTATTTTAGTTTCAATTTTACTTTTCGTCAACTGGTTAGCCGTTTAAATCATTTAAGAAGAAATCTACCAATCAATCTTATTGGTACCACAATGTCATCAATCGATCATTTCTTCAAATCCATGCCTAAAATATGGACCCCATGATCAATCGAATAAGGTACTTAAAATGGTGATTGTAAATGTTGTT
This sequence comes from Coccinella septempunctata, assembly GCF_907165205.1. Classification (NCBI taxonomy): domain Eukaryota; kingdom Metazoa; phylum Arthropoda; class Insecta; order Coleoptera; family Coccinellidae; genus Coccinella; species Coccinella septempunctata. The sequence continues at coordinate 25,983,512 of NC_058196.1, forward strand.
TATCGCAACTTCAGATTTTTATTATTATATAATAAACATATTATATACCCAAATATGAGAGTTGCTTATTTTTGTATGAAAAGCATTATATAATAAAAATTAGGGTCACTCAGCTGTTGGGAGTTGAAAGATAAAATTCATCCACTTAAGTAGGTAATTAGGTAGTAATTTATATTTTTTTTATGGTAGTTATCTCTGGAAGGAGGAAAGGGTCCTTTATTAGGGTAACTTTATTAGACTGCCTAAAAAAACTGCATTATACTCAAGAGCACATATATTTTATGATCTTATAATATAATAATCAATTATGATAAATATGTTTCTGGAACATTTTTACCATTAGTCTTCGTTTTTATTCGAATATTCCTATCAATGTTATGTACATATTTATACAATAAAATAAGTTATATAATACACATGTAATAATAAAGTACATATCTAATTTTAAAACTACTACTATTATAAGTATGTTTGGTCTAAAGTGACTGGAAGAAATTTATCTTGTGTTCATCCGGTATACTTATGTTAAGTTAATGTGACATTGGATTCGATGAATAAATTCGTTGTGTCAAAATCGACTGAATTTTAATTATTTCGGAAAGTATCGATCATTATTTACTCTAAACACGTTTTGCACCGATTTGAGTACAAGCCCGGCTAGCTCAGTCGGTAGAGCATGAGACTCTTAATCTCAGGGTCGTGGGTTCGAGCCCCACGTTGGGCGCATACCTTTTTGTTTACGAGGAATGGAATATTACAGATGAGTAATTATTTACCGGGCAGTTAATTATGACTATCATTATCTAGTAATTCCGCATATGGATGAAGTACATGGTCGGCAAACTGACGAATATTCGGAAAAAGATCCAAAATTATTTGGGATATGACAGTTCAGAAGGCAAAAGTTGATCGAAGCTATACATGTACTGCACCCCGTTTGAAAGGATACCGTAACACTTTGTCCTTACAATTACGTTGAGCCAAAAAAACCTGGAGATGACACTATAGTTCGATTAGTAAGGATTCAAACATTAGATTATATAATTTAAGCTGATAGACCAGATGAGTACCTACTTATAGAAGTACCGTCTTCATCAATTCGATTCTTGGCTGTTGTCATTACTCCCCGATATTTCGTTCTGTAACAGGGTCGTAGTCCCTGGGGAATTATTGTTACTACCACTCATACTAGAGCTATCTGGGGGTATCAAACCCTCTTTCATCCTCTTCTTCTGCTTCATCCTCCTGTTCTGAAACCAGATCTTCACTTGGGTTTCGTTCAGTTGGAGCGCCGACGCTATCTCTATTCTTCTAGCCCTGGTCAGGTATTTGTTGAAGTGGAACTCCTTCTCGAGCTCCGTAAGCTGCTTATTGGTGAAATTTGTCCTTCCGGTGTTAAGACAGTTGAGCCCAAGCATGCTGGAGGCGTTGGATCCAAGACAGGAGCTCCTGGAGGCTGGATTGGACGAGTCCATAAGAGAGGACGCTACGGATGACAGAGGAAAATCGGCCATGTTTGTTGATGGGACTTTGGGAACTGTAAAGAAAGAGAAGTCAGTAAATTCGACAGATTTTTTATGCATTTAATTATTCGAAGTGAGCACAAATAAGGTTTGTCCACGATCATTGAATAAAGTGAGTATACTCTATAAATTTCCTTTGGCTTTATGGCATTCATAAATCACTTATGGCTTATATGCCATAATTCACTAGTGACTATTGAGCAATAATTCATTGCTGAATGAACTGATTATTCTAGAAAGTATCTTATTAACAGTCGTGTACTGTTCTAGTCGCATACTGTGTTATCCATGGTAAACGGTTTCCTGAGGAAAATATTCATCCAGTATTCATCAAATTATCATGGGAATCGATTTAGTTCATCAGCACATCGAGCTCGCAGTATTTCGCATGGAATGAAAACAATAAAACCTTATCTCGGATGCAAAGTACCCCATACATGGATTGCTGATTCTTATCTGGCCAACTTGACGTGAACGAACTGACACTTTAGGATCGGCTTCCGTTTGACTTATCTATAAGATGCCTGCTGTCCCGACAAGTTGAAACGATTCTCCTGGATAGATATTTCACTTACCAACAATCCGGCATTCGATTTTTACAAGGCAAAATGATTACTTTTATGTGAGTAACTTTCCATTTTTGAATCAGATACTGATTCTTCAAATCTTACTCAACAGTAACTGAGGAGGCTTGTTCAAAACTTAATGAACCTACTGAGTATATACCACTCAAAAATTGAAGAATCACTGGATAGTTTGCTTACATGTAATTTTGTTTTTAGATGTATAGAGAAAAGAAATCTATCTACAGATATAGAAATTCTGAGGATTTACTTTTTCCAGTGGCGTTTGCGTCCTCACCCCATGTAAAACCGAGGTTTCGTGTTTCCATTTGAAAAATCATCAAAATATAGAAAATTGAAGTTGAGCTGATGGATTACTCGCTGAATTTCAAAGCCCATTTGGAAAATTTGCGTCTGAAGTTGAAAACTAGGAAAAGCTGCATAAACTAGCTGGTACTTCATGGGGTGCTGATGCAACTGCTCTTCGAACGGCTTTGGTTTTTTTGCCTGCTGAATATTGTTGCTCCTCTTGGGTTAATAGTGCTCATGTGCAAAGAAAGAATTGATGCACAGCTGAATCTTTATATGTATGAGAATTATTTGTGGAACTATCAGATCTTCACCTATTCAATGGTTACCAGTTCTTTCAAACACTGTAGGTACCGCCCCATATTCGTAGACAGACTGCAGTTAAAAAGTCACTCCTTTCCCGACTCATTTCCAATTCTGTCCTATATTCCACAAAATACGATTCCCAGACTGAAGTTGTGTAAACTCTTATGGTCCAACCCTTTCCTCAATTAGAATATGATATTGATCGAGAGCTAAAGTTAACTTTCGAAAAATTCCCAAGAAGATGTGGTCAGTTGAAACTTCCTCAAGACCGAACGGTTGCGCCTGAATAGATGAAATTCTCAGATTTATTCCTAGAAGAGTTGTGCTTTTAGAATATGTATCACATTCCCATCTACGATTACTATTATTGAGAGATAAACTACTCGAAAGTTGACCTTCGAAAAATCCTGAAAAAGATGGGTTCAGTAAAAAATTCGTCAAGACCGAACGGTTGCGCCGAGATGGATGAAATTCTCAGATTTATTACTAGAATAGTTGCTCTTTCAGAATATGTATCATATTTCCATCTAGGGTTACTTTTATTGAGAGATAAACTACTCGAAAGTTGACCTTCGAAAAATCCTGAAAAAGATGGGTTCAGTTTTAAATTCGTCAAGACCGAACGGTTGCGCCGAGATAGATGAAACTCTCAGATTCATTAGTAAAAGAGTTGCTCTTTCAGAATATGTATCAAATTTCCATCTACGGTTACTTTTATTGAGAGATAAACGACTAGAAAGCTGACCTTCGAAAAATCCTAAAAAAGCTTGGTTCAGTTAAAAATTCGTCAAGACCGAACGGTTGCACTTAGATGGATGAAATTCTCAGATTTATTACTAGAAGAGTTGCTCTTTCAGAATATGTACCACATTTATATTTTATTTTTCCCTAAGCTCTTGTATCATAAGCAAAATTGTTTGGTACCCCGTTCACACTAACCTCTAGTAAAAATGTATCGTATTGCTATATTTATGGTTTGTTGTTGAGAATTTTAATGCTTTTTATCAAAAGAATTCAATAAATATATCCCTGAAAACGGCTAAACCGATTCTAACCGGGAAAATCAAGAAAACTAAAGGAGTAGTCCATTTATATTTCACAATTTTTTTTCGAAGTGAAATACTCATTGAAACCTTATTTATGAGAACAACAAATACACTAGTTTTGCACCTGTAATACGAGACACCACAATTCAATAAAACGCCGGCTAGGGACGTCCTCACTCATCCCTTCAATTTTTCAAAGGAAACAACAAATATTGGCGGTTTTGAATTTCAATTTAACTAATGGCGAAACTTCTTTCAGTATCAGGAGTTCGTTTGATTGTTTCATTCAATTTCTCGAAGTATCAGAGAAAAGTTCTCGGACCCTCCCTCGCCAGAAGTCTACCAACAAGATGAATCGAGGCCAGAAATCCAATTAGTTGGGTGTGAGGTTGAATCCGACAATGAGCTAATAACAACTGCAATCTGTCTTCGTTTATTAGTTGCAATTCGCTCTGCCCCATCCTCGGTCTACGCCACTTCTGAGCAGAATATACGTTGCGTATTTCTCAAAATGATCACAGAGCCTACTACCTCGAAAAGAAGTACCTAGAGACCTCGAAACAACCCTGTAGTTATTCACAACTAAACAGCACGTTACCCTTCGTGGAAAACCAAATGCACCCTTTCGGTGAAGCGAGGTGGTCAAAACGGGTAAACAAAGTCAGTCCGACAGCTGGTCAAGCAGGCTGAGTGGACTTCGCAGATTACAGGCACGAAACAATTGCATCAGATTACGGGCGTGTTGTGACGGACGGTTTGACGTAAAAATAATAAGTCGAGAGAAAATTAATTTAATCGAGTGTACTCGATATGGACTTACTGATGGTTAGGGAGAAAATTCTTCGTTTCGTACTTCATCGACGATGATGACGTTGAACTGCTATACTACTACAGAAAATATAGGATAATCAGTAAAGAAGAAAACATGACTAAGAGGTGAATTGAATATTCATCATAACTTGAAAAAAAAAAAGCAACTAAAAATACGTAAAAACAAAACAAAACGGTGTTCATAATACATCGCTCCTCTACTGGCACTTCAGGCCAGGTACGGCAGATTAGAAAGTGCCGTATCTTCATCCAACGATTTTAGAGCAAGTAGCAAGAAGTTTTGTGGCAGGATAATAAATTAACTTGAAATTGGTTGGAAAAAATAATGTAAACAGATTCTGGAAAATCAATTAGTTATCGCTTCGATCAAGTTAGCTATATGCGTTGAGCTAACCCAGTCCATGTTTCCTGGACAGCAAAAAACGTTTGTCTAGGGTAATAAACTAGCCTTACATTAACGTGAATGTATGGTATAATTGACTTTTAGATAATCATTCGGTTGGTAGTTAGGTAATCTTAGCTAGGGGTACGATGGTAACTGTTAATTGTCAACATTAGACAACGAAATAATTATTATTGGTAATTACTTTCTTCAACAATTAAGGAGGTTGTCTCGTATGTTTCGTTTTAAAAAGCCCACCTTGAATATGTTTGTTTGGTTGTTCATGTTAGGAGCAATCCAAGAGCTAGATTATGCGCCAGATGACCCTCCTGGCCCCTCCCAACACCATCGCACCGCCGTCCATTTCCGCCAATTCGAAATAAAGGGCGAAGTTTTCGAACAGCCGCAGGAAGATTGAATTGTTCCGTGTTGCATATTTTCATGCTTTATCGTTGCTTAGCTTCCCCTGACACGACACAACTCCACAGAGGCTGAAAACGATCAATCTTCGCGGTCTGACAGCCCGACATATTCATATTCGCATATTTCTGCAGCTTTTATCTACTGTACCAGTAGCTTTATTATTCCATTATAAGTTAAGGAAGGTGAGTAGGAAATTTGTTTTGTTTGATGCGGGAGCAGCACCAGGATCGATCCTTCAACCCTGATGATTGAATTCCGAAAAGTTCGAAACGGATCGCGCCTAGGTATAAGTAAATCGGATTTGGGATGCCAATGAAGAGCTGGCCGACTATAATAGTCGTATTTGGTGATAATTTTCTCGGGACCAGAGGCTTTCTAGAAGAGCAAGCATCCATTTCGGCATCAGTGGCGGCTTGTCAGGTGCGGTATGTCGGCACTGAAAACCCAATAAATAGGAACCGTGGTAAGTGGTAAGTGGTAAATTTCAAAAAATATCGCTGAGGTTCTACAAGTGAGAAATACCAAAATAAAAATGATTTTATAGCGATATTCAAGAGCCTGGAACAAATAAATCCAAATTCATGCATCAATACATCAACAAGGAATTAAATAAGCCACCAATAGCAATAGACGTACTGAAGAGTCGTATAGACTAGACAACTAGAGGACGAATATCATCCAGAAGGAAAAGAAGTAACTCAAACCAATTCCGATGAAATAATAAACAATAAATAAGAACTTCAAAGTAGTTTTAGGTTAGGTTACGTAGTTTTAGATTAACGAATAGGAACTCTAGTTCTATGGACCAATAACCTTTTCATCAGATATTTGCCACAGCAGCTACCAAAATGCACCATATGATTCATAAAGGCAGAATAGTTGCTTTAACTTCAGCGAGTAGGTAAGCATTCATTTAATTTCACTCCTTACTATCTTACTATACTATACTTCTTGTGGCCCTTTCATCAAAATATCCATGAATATTCGTAACCCTTTTAACCCAATTTCCACCTTTGAAATACTAAAAATAAAAAGTAAACTGACAAAAATCGATCACCAACCAGCAAACAATGACCACAGTCCTTCCGTAATCTTTTTAATTAATTAGAGCCAAATAAATAGCACGGACTTAATTGGGCAGCCCTCGGACGCTGAAGGTGCAAGTCTGGGGATACATTCATTAATCTGATTTGACAGGCCAGTGTCGAGTACACGCTACGGTGGTAATTATAAATGACGGACGCCATCGTGACACGGGACCCGGCACTGGAAAACGCAAAACCAAAACTGATTTTAATTGGTGATGCAAGGGTTTATCTGTCCACGGTCTGGAGGCAAATGAAATTGTTTGCTGTCAATAAACGGCCTCGATAAGAGATTATTTTGGCCCAAATTTCACGAGTCGGTGAACATGGAGATTTTAAGATTATTTTTGAAGGGAAAATAAGAAAGTTATAAGCATTTGACATTTGAGGTTAGAGAGTGTCAAATATGGATGTAAGAATTTTCTATGAGTTTGGCATGCTCAATGGACAGGAATTGGTATTTCGAATATCAGAAATTGAGATATTCCGTATTTTGTAGGTTAGTGTACGTATATACCTATAGCTTCAAAACTATCCTTAAATTATTGTACATATGAAAATCTGCGTTTTTGTTTGTTTGTTTGTATGTTTGTCTTCACATAACTCCGAAATCAGATGTTCCATTTTGATAGTATTTCACTCTAGCAGTGAGTTATTATAACCATAACGTACCATAAAAATACCAAAAATTCGAAATTTGTACGAGTCAAAGACTCAACTTGTGCATGCCATATATCTAACTTTCAAGGATAACTCACGATAAACATTTTTCATTCAATCCAAAATAATGTTCCATTCGAAGAGAGCTTTCGACATGGATATGAAAATGAATGCAACCCTTATCTGCGCCCTGCGGCATTTATTCCCGATGATGCTCATGCATAGTTTTTGAACGCGAGATATGGAAGTTTGAGGAAATACGAATTTTCATGTTTTAAGTAAGTTTGCACATTAATTTATTCAGCTGTCTCATTCAGGAGTGAGTTTTGCAGAGAAAGGGATTCTATATGCAAAATTACGACAGCTTATCCACTAAATATGTCAATTTTTGACCTGCACATGCACTGTACGTCAAATTGTCAAATATTTTGTCAATTGTCACTCCTAACATCTTATAACACGAAAATCACTGAGCATAGTTTTATGAAAGTTTTGTTTTCCCAGAAAGATCTCCATAGGTCTTGGCTATGGCTATAGGTCTTGGCTAACCAAGACTAATAATACAGGAATAAAATACCCAAAAATAATAATAAATCAGAAACTGTTCAAGAGAGACAAGAGACTAGAAATATTAGTCTGAGACAATGAATTTGATGCGCTTTTTTTCAACTCGAATGAAGATAAATCCACAAAATGCAAGTGCAAAGTTCCAACTTGTTTCAATCGTAAGAACTGTAAGTGGCAACCCTCGAACCACTCAAACGGCAAATGTTTCATCGAGTGAACAGATCATCGAATTATTTCAGCAGATAAAAAACAAACTCGGATGTCAGTGACACCAAATTTTGCACCGTATTCGAACCGACATTTCACGAATCCAGAGTATCAGTTTCCTGCAGGACTGGACGCACCGGGTAAGACGATACCTGAAAAAGATTGGTGTATCAGTATCAACTCGAAACGTTGACGGACAGGTCAACCGATTTTGAGCCCACGCTCGAGTGGACACAGATCACTGTGATTGTTCTTACTCGAGATGATGCCCTCCTGAAGATGTTCAATGTTTATTTGTCCGGAGCTTCGAGACCCAAACAAACATGACTTCGAAGGTTTCGGGAGAACCAGGCGCCTTCAGATTTATCACATGGGTACGTTCGTTACGTTGTTGGTTGAGCGGAATCGACGTAGAACATGATTTTTGTTTTAATAGATCATTGAATCCTTATCGTTAACAGGTTAGGATTTTTGAACAAGATGATGTATCGGTCACAGTAAATTTAACAGGGATTATCATGGAAGTACAATGTTGAAGGCTCTAGGGTCGCCAAGTTCTCGGAAATTTCAAGATCCTGTCTTGATTTCTAAACAAGAAGAAATTTTAGAATTTCAAGAAAAGACACGAAATTTTATACCGATTTCTTGTCGAGAAACCAAGAAATCTTGAAATATCTTGTCTTACCATGATTACGCTAAAACGTGTTTATTTGTGAAAAGATAACATATTTTAACATGAAACACCTATTTCCACAAGACAAGAAGATTGTCATCAAGACAAGAACTCGACCCCTAGTAGACAGTAGAGTCTACAGAATTCTTGGCTAGCATTTTTTTCAAATGGAACACCCTACTTTTCAGGATGTTTCAGACAGTGAGTTTTTTTCGACAGAAGTCAGAACTCATATAAATTATTGATGATGGGAATCACCTTAGTAGTAACTTAGACCTCATAAACCAATTATTACTTCTTCTCTAGATTACTACCCAGTTGTTTTTGTTTTTGGCCTCATTTGTGCGACTATTTTCATGAAACTGGTAGTGCAAACAATACTAATCTACGCAAACAGATAAAACGTGAAAATTCACCTCGTGGTGAAATCACGATGAAACATTTTTCAATACAACACCCGATAGAAGTATATTCAGATTGAAAAATGTGCCATATCTTATCAAGAATCAAATCCCCTGAACCAAATAGTGGACAGCTAATGATGAAATATTTATTATCCGCATACAGACAGATAACGTGTTTTCAATATATTGTTGGATACCAGAAATGGATAGCACAAAACACATTATGGTCTCGATAATCAATAGGTCAGATTCTTATAAACAACTATTCGTACTAAATCTCCTATTAACAGACAAAAATAGCTAAATATCATGCACTAATACTGACAAAAGTAAATGTTGCTCCCAGGATTTTTAAGACTTTGGGATAGAGAATTGCTGAATATTCAATATTCCTTCTTGCAGTTGGAAACAAATCTATTATTAACAGTACAAATTACAGAGGGTTGAAGGGTAGAAGTATCGCGTTCGATTTGAAAACGATGAACCCAGTTGTTACTATGGATGAGACTTGGGTACATTTCTACGATCCAGAAACAAAGCAACAATCGATGGAATGGCGACACTCTGGTTCTGCTGGAGAAGTTCTTGCTTCAGTTTTTCGGGATTGCCATGGAGTAATCATGATTGATTTTTTGGATAAGGGTAGAACGATAACCGGAGATATTCGACATTACTGACCACTCTACGGGGAAAAATTAAAGAGAAAAGACGCGGAAAGCTATCCAAAGTTGTTTTGTTTTTGTAGGACAACGTCCCTGCACACAAATCTCATGTTGCCATGCAAAAAATTCGTGATTTAGGGTTTGAATTACTAGGACACCCCCCTTATTCACCAGATTTGGCTCCGTCTGACTATCATCTCTTTCCTCAAATGGAAAAAGTTTAAAAGGTCGTAAATTTTCTTCCAACGAGGAGGTAATAAGAGCTGGGGAGGTTTGGTTTGCAGAACAAGAAGAAAAAAATTTTTTTTAAAGGTCTAGAGACTTTGCAGGTTCGCTGTAATAAATGTATCAATTGGGTGCATTTAATAAATTTAATAAAATATTTTGACATTGAAGATTTTGTTTGGTTCTATAGTAGGCTAAGAATTTTTCAACATATAAGATGCTTCTGTGGAAACGAAACACATGAAGTGGTTAAGTTACTCATGTTATAAAAATCTTCTCATTAAGGTTTTAGTTTGACAACCAATTTTCATTAGACATGAGCTTTGATACCTCCTTTACCAAATTTTGGGTAGCTATTGCGCCTGCTCAACATCTTTCTGTTCCTAGACCGTGGGTTATTTTCTGTATAACAAATAATGAAAACATGCTTCCTTGTTCCTATTTATACCATAGTTAATTTTCTCCTCATGACTAATATAAACCAACGATAAAATTCAATTTTGCCAACAGGTAAATAGAGAACAGATATGAAATTTTCCTGTATTTGTCATACGAAGTCTATCTATTTGTATGTATGAAACAGAGCAATAGAAATATAATTTCTAAGAACTTGATGAATAGGCAATCAATCTTCAAGTAGTAATTCATTTTGCAAAGATGATATTTTTCGTGTGTCGAAACTAAAACCATTTAGGGTAGTAATAGAAGAGACAAATATTCCTGTAAAAACATTCAATGTCTCAGAGGTTTTCGATGAGAAATATAAACACAGTTTTCACGAATGACTTTAAACAAATGGAATCAATAATAAAAGTATGTGAATTCAAAAAAGAATTAAAAAGTTGAACAAGTCAAAAATATTCATACCCAGAACTTTCCACAAGGGAAAAATTATCACAATCTACACATTCAATAACATTTTCCACCCCCATTTATTATTCTACAACTAAATTAATAAAAAAGCTATCGGACGTGCGTTCCTGGCGTAAATTGAATATTCAGTAACAGCGAGGGGTTCTCCAAGTCTTTGGCGTTCGTCTGAAACATGTAAATAAAAATGAGGCATATACATGTGACTGATGTCAAATTCGAAAGGCCACTTTGATGAGATCTTTCGGGCACCCAGATCCACGCGAACCGATAACGATTTGCCGCTACTCACTAAAAGCTTTCCGAGTCGGTTCGATAGAAAAAATAGCTCTCATTATACACTTACACGATTGGCATAATGAAAAGTTTCTCCGGTAATTGGCCAAATTATGGTTATAAGGCGCATTATGTCTTAACGTTTGAAGTTTTCACCATTGCGAATTCCGAGTTTGGTAGGAACCCAAACGAGATGAAGAAGAAGAATTGTCATTTGTCAATTTGTCATCAATATATGCGTTAACAAAATTTCTTGTCAAGTGGATTCTGCTCGAAAGTAGAGCTCAGTTTCTACTCTGGTCCATTCGCTTTTATAAAAGCAGTTAGGTGGCCTTGCAAATTTGACACATTTCACACAGTAGGGGAAGAAAATGTGAGGTTAAGACGCTTGTCGAAACCATAGACATAGAGACATGGACTGAGCAATGCCAGCTAATTTATAGAAAGAGAGAAATGTAAGTCGGGCCATTACCTGTCTCTTTTGTGTTCACATAGAGGTGAGTGCAGACCAATCAGTTCCTGCTTTTTTGGCAAGCACTTTTGCCATTTGTGCAGGTTGTGGTAACGTCGTTTTGGCATTAACTACATTTATGTGTACCATACCTTACTACGTTGTAGATACAGAACTTAAGAAAATTGTTCCACTGCTCTGTGATGTTGACTGTTCCTAATATTTAATTGAACTTTCGTTTGTTAATGCAGTTTTCGAATTATCACGTTTTTTTTATTTTGTCCCTCAATCAAATGAGTCAGCAACGCTCTATTTGCAGCTCAAATCTGCCATAAGCCACCGTTTTCGAACACTTCTACTAGGTGAATATGCTTTAATGTCATTTTTTGTGTGAGAAATTAATGTATTTCTCTCATATTAAAATATACGTCGATTATTCCACTCATAGATTATCACAAGAGGTTGAATTATTTCCGGAAATCCGCTAACTCTCCCCTTTATATTATTTTCTGAATTATGTTGAACACGAAAATGAATAGTGAATTTCTCAGGTCGGAAACAGTCGAGCCTTTCGACGTTTACAAAATATTGCTTCCAGTTTGTCATTACACGATAATTAAACATCTTACGACGGAATTTTTTTTTGAGGACGCTGGGAATGGTGACTTTCGGTTGTACATTTAGATCGAAATCTTTGACGTTCTTCGTTTCTAACGAATGACGTGAAATATGCCAGTCATGCATTATTAGTCAGGTCTGAACTGTTGGGACACGCTAATTCTGATGAACGGTCGAAACAAAGGGGGTTGGGCAAGAAGTATCAATGTTTCGATGGAATGAGTCTAAAGGCGGAAAAATTGATGAGAAATTTGTATTATTACAGATTCAAGAATCTCGAAATTGAATCATTCCTAAGTAATTTTCCTTATCACGAATTGAAGACTCTTCGTAGCAGCAAAGAGATTTGAACAATTATTTGTAAGGAAATTTACCTCTCAAATGTCTTTCAGATATTATTATTTTTTATTTAATGTCCCACCTTCTGGCAAAAACTTGAGAACGAAAGCAAATAAGTTAAGCTTGTTATTGTGAAACGAATTTTGTTGTCATTATAGTGCTCTATGTTTCATAACCAGGCAAAGAATAAGGGCTGGTATTATCGAGCATTCGCAATATATGCGATCGTACGCATCGAAAAATAATGTGATGTTTTTAACTGCAAATAGCAGAGTTTTCCAGAGTTTCACCAAAGAATTTGGTGCTTTCATATGGGCTAAACAAAATGCTTTGGTGAAACTCTGGAAAACTCTGCTATTTGCAGTTAAAAACATCACGTTTTTCGATGCGTACGATCGCATATATTGCGAATGCTCGAGAATAGCAGCCAAAAACGTTTGAACGTTCAGAAATGATATAAATTGAAAGGTTAGATTGTACGAATTTGATAACTTTGTACGAAATAAAATAAACGACGATAATGAGTGATTATACATGTTGGAGATGAATAACAGAGCTGATATGTGTGGTTGCAATCTGAATTCTTTATTATCATCGAAAATGAAACACAAATCAAAGGAAAAATTACCAATATTTATCGCCAACGAAATTGCAGATACTCATTTATTTTATTATAAATATGTAGTACTTCGTTGATCAAATGGAATGGTGACTAAGAATGGTTGTATCTTTTCATCTTATATTTTATCTGAAAAAATTGTTGCTTTTGACCTTCGAAATGTACTGTTAAAATAGGGAGTATATCATTTATCCTGTATAAAACAATGGTCGATCAAGAAAAACAAAAGTGTTGGGCTTATTATTTGTCCTGAAATCTTTTTCAGAAAATAGGGAGGTTTGCGAATTTGAACGGCAGGAAGAAGCACCATTAAGAACAAAAAAAAAATTTGTCGAAGATTGAAAAGTGCTTCACACACTTGAAATAATTGCATTTATCTCATTTCTCTTAAAATTTATGAAAGATTTTTGTGATTTTTGAATCAAAGAGTCTTCGATTGCAATCACTTTAAAAATGTCTCCTATTTCTAATAAAAAAATTATGATTATAATAAGGGGTTACTTGAAATGAAAGATGAAGTAGGTGTTCTGTGATCTCAGACTTTAGGGAAACTCTGTCCTAAATCATGAATTTTCTTAACTGATGTACATGACAACTCACAAGGCTACTATTTTTGATGCAAGTATTTTTCATCTGCATCAGATACTTTTCGTCCTTAAACACTTTTCGTCCGCTCTTTTCGTCGCATAGAAACAAATACAACAGTGGCGATTTATCAATTTCGAGAGCCAGGATTTGACAAAAACCTAAGTGCCTGTGACGAAAGCGATATGGATATGAATGACACTCCTCCGGAGATGAGAGAATTGGCAACTACGTCCAGGTGGGATTTACAGCACACAAGTGAGCACTTACTTTCTAAAGTTATGTTGTAATATGCACCTCGGAAAATAACTGTCATGCCTACTTGATAGCCTCGGCTGCGCCTCGGCAATGTGCGGAATCGACTGTAATATACACTTTTTCGTCCTTGGTACGTAAATAACTATTTCGAGCTCCGACTTTTTCCAATAACAGTCAGCTATTCCTAGGCCAGCCCGCCACTGCATCACAAAGCTGAGGTAAAGTTACACAACATGCGGGCGCAAACACAGCCGAAACAAAGTCCATTAAAGTTTTATTTGAATTTGTTCAAGACGCAATGCCCGTCTAAGCTTACAATCCACCCCTGGGGGTTGTTTTATGTCGGGATCGAACTTCACGAGACCCATTTATGAACCGGAAAATGGCTGTTGACTTTTTGCTGGGAATAGCGTTACCAGAAAAAACTGCTGGGGATGATTCTCGACGGGATTTTATTGACAATTCGATTTATTCAAAGGAGGGTGGAAAGTTCCGCGGGTTTTGAGGCTATACGTGGATGAAAGTTAGGATACAAGAGTGAAAGAAATTCGTATAACCAAATTTTTTGCTTTCAAGGGAATGAAGAAGTACATATAATAACAAATTCACATCATGTGTGATATATGCACACATTTGCAATAGGTAGATTGAGATCATGATTTCAGACATCAGAATTTCGACGAACGCCTTGCTGTGTAATGTCTTTATTGACTCTCTACTCTTGAAGTGGTTCCGAAATTAATGTATTTAGCACTCTTCCATATTTTCGTGATAAAGTTATGTGACAATGCACGTGATCCCACAGCTTGTCGGTCATCTGATTGCGTGCCTATCTACCCGTTCATGGACTTCAGAGAGTAGAGCATGCGATCAATTCTTGAATAATTTTGCCCTTGAATTAACTTGACGCCCGCATACTCACAGGGATATTAGAGTTCCCGTATCAGCACTCCTGAGATTCGATATATGAAAATCTGACCGTTGGAAAATAATCAAGACGTCTGACGTCTCTGAGTGAAATTAGTTGTAGTATTTAAGGGAAAATAGATATGGCCTAGCACAAGGTTCAGTGTTGGGACCATTCCTCTTTCTTTTCATAAATGGTGGAAGGGAGGAAGAGTCTTTTTCAATATCAAAGGATGGAGCAATTGAAAATAAGACAAGAAATCTGTTTTCTACTCCAAAAACCCCAATATTATAATATATGGGGTGAGTATTTCAACCGATTCCTGAGGTAATGAAAACACTTTTTCTTTCACCTTTATTTTTGATTATGCTCGAATGAGAAGATGCAGGCTGTTGAAAATCCACGAAAAAATGTAATTTTCAGTTATACCTCTTCTTCGAACACTAAATTTCACCTTTATATTCCGCAGTTTAGTTTATATACATTATGACCATATCATACCTTAGAAAAACCAGAAATTCATAGAACCCAACTTTCAGAATAATGAACTAAACTAAACCACTAAACACCACTTTCGAAAATAAAAGTATTCCTCATTTTCTTTCATATAATAAAGCCGTTTTCGAGTAATTTCATATTCAAGAAACTGGGTACTTTGGGTAGTACTATAGTGTCGTAGATTTAGCTTGTTATTCTGAGAGGAATTTTGCAGATTTATAGTGTTTTGTGTTTGTTAACTTGGCAACGTTTCAACGTTCAGAGAAAATATCATTTTTATGAAAAAACGAAAGATTAAATAGGTTTTGTTTGTATCTGGTAACTCTTGTACGGAATTTAACAAGATAACAACAACAAAGATGATAAATGATTACTTATTGGAGATCAATTTAAAAGCTAGTATTAAATAGAAATCAAGAGTAAAATATTCAGAATTCATCGCCAACGAAACTGCCGTAACTCATTTTTTGTATGCTACATCGTTCACTAAATGCAATCGAAAAAGTGAGTTAATGCTTGTTTTTCTTATATATAGTAGCTTTATTTCCAAGGTTAAAATGGTATAGTTGATATTTGTAAAAATAGTGTCTGGTTTCCAGAGGTGGCATAGCCCATTATGAAAACTTAAATGGCTAAATCTTTTTATGTAGGCCAAATCGGTAAAGGAAAAGAGTATTTCTTTTGACCTGAAGAATCTATTGTTGAAATATACCATGTCCAAGTCAAAACTCATACTACATAGGGTGAGTCTTTGACTCGTACAAATATTTTAACAGTAGATTCTTGAGGTCAAAAGAAGTACTTTTTTCCCTTACCATTTTTTCCAAATTGGCACGGTTTAAAAGATACAGGCTGTTGAAAAACAATCTCACAAACGGTTTTATCGAATGAAATGAATTTCGGAATATAATTTTCTATTTATTTGATAAATCTTTTTCGGACACCAGATATCACCCACGTCTTCCAGTTTTCCCATAAAAACCAGTACGTACCATAAAATACCAGAAATTCAAAGAACCCAACTCTTGAAACTAAGTTGGATGCTATCTAATGAATAATGAATATTTGAAAGTTTTTGAGTATTTTGATGACATATGTGAAATTCGTAAAATTGCATGGGTACCAACTTTGGCTGAATTCAACTCTGTTTAGAAGGTGTGTAGTGTCAAAGATTTAGCTTGTCATTCTGAAGGGAATTTTGTTTCTCCAGCGTTGGCATAGCTCATTATGAAAACTCGTAATGGGTATAACTTTTTATCAGGGCCGAATAGGAAAAAATGGTATGGAATAAGAGTCTTTATTTCGACCTCAAGAATCTACTGTTGAAATATTTGTACGAGTCAAAGGCTCACCCTGTATATAGATTTTAGCATTGTTATAGCCATGCAGGTCGTTTTCAGGCAGGGGCCTAGGAAGCTAAGTGTAGTTTCATACTTGCTAGCTTGAAAATCATGTTGATTTCAGTATACCTGGATAGGATATAGACTATAGTAGATCAAATGTTAACGGGGAATCAGACAGAGATGAAAAAGCTCAGCAGAAGATTGTGGCAGTGGCTTCTTGTTTTAGTGTGATTGAACTGTTTCGCAGAATAAGTTGTAATATTAAAATAATCGGTAGATAGCTACCTAATTTCGGAAGAGGTTTTGGTTTTTATCGATCTCGATTCCAAAGGTTCATAATTAGAAAAGAAATTATATAATACTTGGCAGATCTGTGTACCAAGATAAATTGATAGGTGGGTGCCCAACAATCAATCATTCATAGATTTTTCTGATACTTAAATATAGCACCGCATGGAAAGAATTGATCTGAAGTTAAATTAGCTATGCCAAGGGTGAATTTCCTACACCTATATTATACGTGAAGGGTCACGATAAGTGGTGTGGAACTATCTTCGACCGAGATCTCACATGGCATGTGTGAGGGTTAGAAATGGAATTCAATCCACATGCAAAAGAAGGACTCCTTGTGTGAGGAGATACTGAATAAATAAATAAGAATACACCTCGAATGGTATTCATAGAATTTCGTTATTTCGCTATGTCTTCATATACCATGTCACACGTTGTTACCAAAGTTGGAACATCCAAGGAATATCCATAAACACTTGATGCCTTATTGCCTTCAGCTAATGTAACACTCAATTCACGAAGTTACAATAACAACTAAGCATCAATGTTTAGCTAGGAACTGAACATATAATTTGAACCACTTCACTTGTGTCGATATTACAATAGCATCTTCAGGTCGTTAAAGGCATACCTACTTATAGTGGTCAAAGGACACCTTCTAGTTAGAACCTTAATCTGTTTAAGGATTTTCACCAAGTATCGACCATATCAATTCAATCAACAGTGATGCTGAGTTGGTTGTTGGTTGAACATCAAAAATAAACGGAGAAGGGACTACTCTTAGAAACAGATGTGTGACAGTAAAAACGATTCGAGTAATATCAGATAAATAAATAGTTTATCCAAGAAGGAGAGTTAAACTATGTGGGGCACTGACTCACCTGTTGGTTTGGGAACATTCCTCTTGACCTGCATCCACTTATAAGTTGGCAAGCTTGGCTGTTGCGTCGGCACTGGATTCATCGAATGCACATGGTGATTTTTCATCCTGTCACCATCCACTTCCTCCTTGTACCTCTGAAGATGCTGGTACTCCATGCAGGAGTTCGGAGGGCTTCCAGATGGCACCAGATGGGAATGGTACGCCACATCATGTCCAATATGATACTTATTTTCACCGGTGTAAACATGTCCGTTGGTACCTGTAACCTCCTCGTGATGTCTCACGTGATCCTGTGGTCCCCTTTGGTAAGGT
Source organism: Coccinella septempunctata (assembly GCF_907165205.1). Taxonomy (NCBI): domain Eukaryota; kingdom Metazoa; phylum Arthropoda; class Insecta; order Coleoptera; family Coccinellidae; genus Coccinella; species Coccinella septempunctata. Next base: position 26,001,628 of record NC_058196.1, read on the forward strand.
AATTCGTAATTTGGAGGAAACGCAGGGTTGGAATGTCCGTAATCTAGATTAGTGTAACTTAGGCCTGTATCAGTGTTGATTATGGGGTTTTCGGGGAGGATTTGTTGGGGGTAGTAGTTGAGTTCAACCGGTGACGGCGGACTGTCTAAAACGTCGCTCGCGGGGTACAAGAACTGCTGGTCTTCGTACTGATACGGAGGGTAATGGGCTACGTGTTGATTCGAAGCGTCAGTGTACCCGAAGAAATTAGGGTCTGGATTATAAGAACTTCCGTGATGATTTCCGTACATCCCAACATCCATCATCATCATTTTCACTGCTCAAAATCCCCTCTATATATACACATATATATAGACACACCACAGAGTCGCGTGACCGTAACACAGAACTACATAGTTTTCGTCGCGACCGTCGATGCCATTCTGTGGCCTTGCTGGTATCCGTCGACGGGCCGTTCTGTGGTGGGCGGAGCGTATCCAGCTGCTTGCGCGAGGGTATCCATACGACCAATCGGAGGTGGGTATTCCGGAGATGTTGGGATGCTGCGGATTTCATTGGCCTGCATCCAGCCATCATTGTGACCCTTTGTGCTGGAACATTTCAATCTGGGTGAATGTTACAAGTGTCAGCTACCATGTGTGACATGACAGCCCGGGCTGTATGGCTTGAATGGCCTTTTCTAACGGACGACTGGTCTTGGTATGGTTATTTTATTCATGTCTTTGTTGGTATTGGTAGATAGGTTGCTACCATAGCGTGGAAAGGTTGGGTGATTGACAAGGATATGAGTTGTGGAAATTGAGCCATAACCAGAATTTCCTAGATAGGAGGAGTGGGGTTAAACCCTTATTATAGGTACACTTCGAGTGAATAGGTTCTGTGAGCCTAATATCGAAAAAAGCTACCATGTATATCATACAAAAAAAAGCATAAACTCACTAGTTACATTCCATTTGTCACCAGAGAAGTATATAATACAATAAATGAGTTACTGCAATTTCGTTGGCGATAAATATCGAATATTCTTCTCCCGATTTGTATTTCGTTTTCTATAATAATGAGGAATTCAGCTTGCAATCACTATAATTAGGTGTGATATTCATCTTCAATATGTAGATAACCATTTCTCGTTATCGTTGTTCATTTTCATACAAAAGTTACCATTTGACATTTCATTACATAGCAACTCTGAACGTTCAAACGTTTTTGTTGTTTCCAGGTTAACAAACATAAAACACTATAACAATAACAGAATTCCTTCAGAATTACAAGCTAAATATATGATATTAGACATCTAACGTGCGTTCAAAAAAATTTGTCGTCAAGTAGGCTATGGCATTTGGAACGTCGGTATTTCGTGTCTAAACGTAATCCTTAGCTTTTGCAATTTTCCAATTGAACTGTCAAGTTAGAAGCATTTTGGATGGTTGTTGAATTAAAATCATCGATGCGGTTCATGACAGGATTTTATCAGACCGTCGAATTGGGCTAAAACGGAAGCACTGAATATTTCATATGAACGCGTTCATCATATAGTTCAAGTCAATTTGGACATGAGAAAAATTGCTGCATTATGGATCTCCAAATATTTGAATGTTGACCAAAAGTGTACAAGGGTAGAAGCAGCGCGTTCGACCTGTGCTCTATTTGAAAACGATATAGACTTCTTAAACCGAATTGTTACTATGGATGAGACTTGGGTACACTTCTACGAACCAGAAACACAGCAACATTCGATGGAATGACAATACTCTGGTTCTCCAAGACCTAAGGAGTTTCGTGTCCAAAAATCTGCTGAAAAAGTTCTTGCTTCAGTTTTTTGGGATTGCCATGGAGTAATAATGATTGATTTTTTGAATAAGGGTTAGAACAATAACCGGAGATTACTATTCGATATTACTGACCACTCTACGGGAAAAAATTTAAAGTAAAAGACGCGGAAAGCTGTACAAAGGTGTTTTGTTTTTGCAGGACAACGCCCCTGCACACAAATCTCATGTTGCCATGAAAAATTCGTGATTTAGGGTTGATATTACTATAGAACACCCCCCTTATTCACCAGATTTGGCTCCATCCGACTATCATCACTTTCCTCTACTGGAAAAAAGTTTAAAAGGTCGTAAATTTTCTTCCAACGAGGAGGTAATAAAAGCTGTGGAGGTCTGGTTTGCAGAGCAAGAAGAAACATATTTTTTGAAAGGTCTAGAGACGTTGCAGGTTCGCTGTAATAAATGAATCCAATAAAGAGGAGGATATGTTGAGTAATAAAATATTTTGATATTGAAATTTTGTTTGGTTCTATAGTAGGCTACGAATTTTTCAATATATCCTCGTACGCTTATCGATTCAAAGAACAGCTCATTCACAAACTTACCCCTATTCAAATTGTCCCAAATCGGGGGTTGCAAATTAGGCGAGAACGATCACAACCCGCAACGACAACGCGGGAGTTTAAACGGTTTCAGAGACGCTGGCGTCGACGACGTCGAAATTGATAATCCTTTAGTCAACAACGAAAGCCGTGGTGACATGATTGCCACTTAATTTCGTTTATAATGGATAGTCTTTGACTTGGATTATCGTGTGAACAAGCCAACAAATTTGAATACTGGCGATTAGCCTATAGACGGTCTGTCGCCTCTTTTTGACTCATTAACGTCCATAATTTTTGATTAGCGGAGATTTAGAATGTATCGAGTGTTGGGTTAAGTATAACTTTGATATGGAGTCATTTCTTATTCCTGTTCATCAACACAGTTCGACTGGTACTAGTTCTACTAGTCTATCTATCCTTGGTAGAGTCCAAAAGGGATTTGGAAACCACAACCACTTTGAATTCATAGGCAATCATGGTATTTAGAGGTCGACGAAAAAATGTAAAATGCACCTCGGTAAAAAACTGTTATAAACAAATAAATACTATTAGGTAATAGTAGGTACGAGGATATATATTGAAAAATTCTTAGCCTACTATAGAACCAAACAAAATTTCAATGTCAAAATATTTTATTACTCAACATATTCTAATCTTAATTGAATACATTCAATACAGCGAACCTGCAACGTCTCTAGACCTTTCAGAAAAAAATGTTTCTTCTTGCTCTGCAAACCAGACCTCCACAGCTTTTATAACCTCCTCGTTGGAAGAAAATTTACGACCTTTAATCCCTTTTTTCAGTTGAGGAAAGAAATGATAGTCGGATGGAGCCAAATCTGGTGAATACGACGGGTGTACTAGTAATTCAAATCCTAAATTACGAATTTTTTGCATGGCAACATGAGATTCGTGTGCAGGAGCGTTGTCCTGCAAAAACAAAACACCTTTGGATAGCTTTCCGCGTTTTTCCTCTTCAATTTTTTTCCATAGAGTGGTCAGTAATGTCGAATAGAGATCTCCGGTTATTGTTCTACCCTTATCCAAAAAATCAATCATGATTACTCCATGGCGATCCCAAAAAACTGAAGCAAAAACTTTTCCAGCAGATTTTTTGACACGAAACTTCTTAGGTCTTGGAGAACCACAGTTTCGACATTCCATCGATTGTTGCTTTGTTTCTGGATCGTAGAAATGTACCCAAGTCTCATCCATAGTAACAATTCGGAAGTCAGCATTATTTTCAAATGGAGCACAGATCGATCGCGATGCTTCTACCCTTGCACGCTTTTGGTCAACATTCAAACATTTGGGGATCCATTTTGCAGCAATTTTTCTCATGTCCAAATTGACGTGAACTATATGATGAACCCGTTCGTATAAAATATTCAGTGCTTCAGATATCCGTTTTAGCCCAATTCGACGGTCTGATAAAATCATGTCATGTACTGCATCGATATTTTCTGGGACTGACACAGAAACTGGCCTTCCCGATCGGTCATCATCTTCAATGGAAAATTTACCTCTTTTGAAGCTTGCAGTCCAATTTTCCACGGTTGCATACGAAGAACATTGATCACCAATGGTATTAAGCATATCTTCGTAAATCTGCTTACCTCTTAACCCTTTTAAATACAGGTACTTGATGATGGCTCGATACTCCAATTTTTCGATTTTCACAATTTCGGTGGACATCTTCTTTCATTTATTTTATTGCGTAACTCTGGTTTACTTTTTTGACCTCAAACTTCACACTGACACTTCTAATGAGTTATTGTTCTGTAATAAATAGGAATATTGAAGAGATATATATGCTGGTAGAATATTGGGCTGGGAAATTCTTTCTCAGGCTCTCAACGTTCAAGATAATTGAAAATAAAGGTTTTGATGACAAGCGTATGAATGATATTTTTCCAGTAAGAAGATAAGTGTCGAAGAAGTAGAGTTTCATGTCGGACTTGAGGCTGATTTTAAGTTAAAAGGAAAACGGTTTAGTTTAGATAATAACTCGCCAATAAGAGCTTATATATCAATTCAATATTCGAAGATAATTGATTCGGCGTTGTAAGAATTAGCAGGCTCTTGAGTTTTAACCGGCTAATTCAATTAGTTCAGAAAAATGCAAGGTTAGCGCGTCGTAGAATAATTCTGGATACACCCACGAGAGGTGGAGAGGAAATTTAGGTTTTTGGTCTAAGAAGGGGAATGATAAAAAGGAACCAAAAAAGGGAAGGGAGTCAGTGGGAAGTTGGTCGAAGAAAATATACGTCGGGAAGACGGAAGTAGAATCCGGGATTCTAATAGGGTAGATTTGGAAGTCCGAGAGTAGATTCGGCAGTTCGAGAAATATAGAAGTATTTTTCGGAGTTAGGTCTCAAAAAGGGAGACGGGTACAAGCTATTCGGGGAATAGTGTAAGGGAATTAGTACTGTGGTTAAAGTCAGTTCAGGGCGTAACATTGTTTTTATTTGTGGTATAGATCGGATATAGGATTTTGGGAATTTCGTATAGAGTCGAAACGAAGAGTGTTAATCGTTGACGACGGAAAAGTGCGGGAAGTGCGGTTGAGTGTAAAGAATTCGCCGTACTGTGCGAGGAAAGTCTGGTGATCGAAAAGTTCACCAGCAACCCCAGGCGAACGACGGTCGCTGGTCGCAGAAAAAGGTAGAAGGTTCCAATTTTTGTTTGTCCAGAGTCCTGAAAGCTCCTCTGAAATTCATCTGATTTTTGGTCATATTCTTATTGTTGTTGTGCGATTGAGAAAAGAGAATTTTTAATCCAAGATTTTGTTGATGAAATTTTAATGATTATTGCTTTGCACACTTTGCATGTGTGAAAGAGATTGAGATTTTATTGTGGTCGTTATCGACCAAATACGTGCCTGTATTCAAATTTCTGCAATAGATTTATACGTTGAATTTAACAGATTTTCATTTAAATTTTCTCCCCAGAAAATAGAGAAAAACATCAAAGACCTGTCCTTCGCGCGACGGGCCGAATCCACCATTTTTTTGCCTTTAAAGGGGCCTTCAATTTTGTGTTTTAACATCTTAAAAATAACCACCCCTTGTTCAGTGGAAAGCCGCTCTTCCATTGATTCCAGATAAGGGGTGTTTTATTTCAGTTCGTTGCTACGGTAACGCAATATTTTTTTTATGCATGGAACTGGTCTAGGCTCACTAGATATCAATACATCTTCGTATATTTGCAGAATGTATAATTCAAGTGTATCTATTGGATTTTGATAACAAAATACACCTTAGTATAAAGTGAAATATAATTCCCATCACGGATACAGATCTAGGGGACATTACATCTACCTAAGGCCACAAAGATCTTCAAGTGATATAATCCCCCCAGCTTATTGCTTCTTTTTCCTGGTACCCTGAAACCAGCTTTTGGAATTTTTCCAACAATAGACAGTATCATGACTTAACAGGTGGTTTCAAATTCCATGTTTGGTAAATATCCTTTTGTTGTGGTTAAATACTCGAGACGTTTGAGTGAATGAAACGATTATAGTATTTCCGTAAACATTCGAACTAGGTGTCATATCACAAAGAACACCCACAGGTAAAGCGCATTATTAGCATTAGGAGACGTCAAATTGACTGACAGAAGTCAGCTCTGATTTTGGGACTGGAGAAACGTTCACTGTAGGTTAAAAGATACGTCTCGAAATGAATTTTAATCATCTGTGTGATGTTTGATACATTTTCTAATTGTTGAAACATTTATCCAATGTGTGTATTTAGGATACTGATAAAAAACTATACAGAAATCTTTCAATTTTGTTCATTTTTTTGATACCTTGGAAGTATCTTTGTGCAGATATTCGAACGTAGAACATTTGGCAAGGTTTTCCATTGATTCTTTTAACTCTCGCTTATTTTTCTAGTTTTTTATCATATTTATTAATCATGGTGGTTTTATTATTTTTTTTATTCAATTTTCTTCATTCGATTTGAGTACTTTCTCATATGTCTGATGATATGAAAAATTAAAGCTTGTTGACTAAATTATTGAGTATTATTTATATTTTATTCATTTATTTTCATTCAAATTCTGAATATATTTTTTTTCATTCTAGTTTCAGTAGGTAGCATAATGAATTAAATCGATGAAAAAATATTTGACGAATCAAAAAAGCAATTAAAAAAGTTATCTATTTCCATGAATGATTTTTATTGACGAATCGAATCGAATTAATATAGATGGATCACTTTGTGGATCAATATAACTCTACACCTGCAGGTACCAAAAATCATACGTGAATCTCAATCTCGGCTGCACTGTCACCAGTCAATTAAAAGAATAGGTAACAGAATCGAGTCTACCTCTTATAATTGGACGGTCATGTCATCTGACACTGTCACTGGAGAGTATATTAATAACTTGGGAGTCAAGGAGTATCGATTCGATCAGATTTTCTGGAGTGTCGGACGTCCACCTTATTTTTACGAGGGTATGCCAAAAATTTCAAGATAAGATAGCGAAATGAAAACAGTTTTTGTGCTCATATACGAGAATATCCCAAATTAATGAATGATCAGAAGAAGTTTATAAAGAAGAACCTAAAAGAGCCACTTGATGTTGGATTTTCATCCCAACTTAATGAAGATCTCGTTCAGTTTTTGTGCTCACCCCGTATTGAACCTATCCAAATGACTATAAGTACTGGTTTATAAATTATCATATTGCCCTAACGACTTGCATGTATTTTCCGTGAGATAAACCTCGGTTTGTCACCTTTTTATGAATTTACAATGTGGTTTGGACAGTTCCCAAGATACGATCTGGTTCGTCCAAAACAAATGAAGTTGCTGGACACTGGACAGAGTTTTTTCAATACTCCCACCTTAACTTTCTCATCTCACTTTCATGTTTGAGGGATCGTATAAGTTCAGTTCAAGCAGAAAATTGGTATAGTAGTTTCGTGAGATACTCATTCATATAATATCTGCTATCTGCTATAAAACGAATGTATTGAATCTCCTCATTGCCTTTGGCTCAGAAACGGAAATCGCCTAGATATACTAATATAAATGAATAGATGCGAAAAAATTTGAGGGGTGATTCTTTGACCAATAATTTCAGTATGGGTTTTTCATATTCATATGAAATTTTTTCTGAGCAGCTTCTGCTTAAAGACGCCACCTAGAAGGCAATTTTTTTTTTCCTCAGAAAACTGACAAAACTTGAATTGACAGACATTGGCAGTGAAAAGGAAATAAAAAATTTGTTTGGTGGTGTTTCCCTATAATGAGAGCATAACATCGTCCTACTATGTGAATTTAAGTGCCTATACTACTCACGTACTCATGCTGGACCTGTTGAAGAATAATTTTTTTCTCAAAAACCGATTCTTTCAGCCAAAAATTAAAAGGGACCTTTCTTGTTGAAAATTAATAAGGATATTAAAAATAAATTCAATGGTTCATCTAATACGAATAAAGAAAAAGGTAAAAAGGTTCCTTCAGAAACAATTTTTGGGGGTGGCTTTTCCCCCTTCTACCCTTAGAGCAACACCACCAAAATTTTGTTTGACTGCCCTCTCGCTCACATAGAATGTTTACTCAATTTAATTTCGGTCATATGCCTAGTTTCTAAAAAAAATTGCTTTTCTTCTTCAGGGTAGCAGAGGCTCTGAAACAAAAAATGTATATGAAAACCCATTCCATTTTTTCCAAACTATTCATTCACACCCTGTATACAGGAAATAGTCTTTATATATCAGGAAACCGAGGTATGAAATGTGGGAGAATTGAGATTAAATGTGATTGTGAAATTGTCCGTTCTCTAAATTGTATTATTGCTATAATCTTTTCATTCCTGGGCACGACGGTACGTACAGGGTGGGCAAAATTCGTTGTCTACTAAGTGGTTATCGAGAACTATAGCAGCTAGAAGAAAACGGATGACGAGATGACGAGCTCTTTTTTGGAGGAACAAAGAATGGTGAAAACCGCAGCCTTCTACGATACTTCGGTTTTGGGTTGACAATTTCTAAAAGTTCTTTAACATTTTTGTCTTTAAAGTCACAAATCTGAAACTATAGGCACTTTTTTACGTAGAATCCACTGACGAGCTCAAAATATTTTTTCATTTGGAATCATGAGGTGAACTTTCATTTTTTTAAATGCAAACTTTCATTGAATTTGATATTTTCGAATTTAGAGAAAATCTTTTTTCAGTAGATTCTACGTATGAAAGTGCCTAAGAAGGTTCAAGTTTCAGATCTGTAACTTCAAAGACAAAAAAGTTATGAGAACTTTTCGGAATCGTCAAAATCTCAATTTTTGTTAATAACTCGAATTCTAAAAATGATAGTGACAAATTTGAAGCAGTTCTATTAGTGACTATTGATGCTGATGTAAGAAAAGCTATTATGAAGTTCTTGTTATATGTTATCGTTTGTATTGTTATTGCCCAATTGTTGTTCATAGTGTAAGGATAATGTTTTATAAAAATAGGTAGGCTATATACCTACTTAGAGTCTAGAGAGATGTGAACTTAGACGGACATGGAAGGAGACGTATAATGAGAAAAACCTACATTAATATTTTTCAGAGTTTGTTTCTTCAGAGGGAGTTGGAATTTATCAGAATATAGGTCTTTTCAACTTTTAAAGTGGAGCGATATCCAAGAAATGTAGCACAAGACAATTAGTTACTGAGATCCAATTAATTGTTAAAAATAAACATGTCAGAGCCGAAACCCATAACCATTGAGTAATTTCCTCGAACAGTCATAGTTTACGAGGAGAGATACTTGATTTTTACTAAGAATTCTTCATCAAACACTCGCCTCGTCCATTTTCAGCTCAAAATTCGAAAATTATGATCTTCAGGGCAAAATGATAACGCTTTCTTCTACCAAGGCTAACCAATTGTATAGTATTGGTAATCCCTCAGTTGTGTTAGAAGCTCTGGAAACGGTTGCTTTCTGAAAGCCATTAGTTATTAATCTCCTCATGATTTTACAGAAAATCGAAACGAGTTCGATTCTCTTTAATTCTGAGAAAAAAATTAAAAAATAAAAAAAAACAAAAAAAAATAAAAAAAAATAAAAAAATAAGAAAAGGAAGAAAAAAGAGAAAAAAGTTCGTCAGTCTAACAGAAAACTGGTATTCATTTCATTTCACTGTCATCTCACATATCTATCTCTTGAAATTGACCTGCATATAATATTGACATATAATAAGACTTGAGGATAACGAAAAAAATGTGACCAACGTGACAATCTATCCTCTGACTCCAAAATTCACTCTACGAATATTACCAAGTCCGATAACGTCACCGTCCCAGTCGAAACGAGTGACATTCAACATTTTTCCTCGATAACAACGGAAGAATTCCTGGCATCAGACAACACCCCGGGCGTCCTGGTGAACCAGCTCTTACGTCGAACTCGCTGTCTACCCCGTTTACGGGCCGTTCCCCGGGGAGTCACCTCTTTGACGTGAACATCCTCACGACCACGAAACTAGCAACAGAAGTTCGTGTCACTTGTCATCCCATCTCATTTCTGCCATTCAGCGACTCGCAAACGGGCATCATAATTTGACACGTCTCACTTCGACGTTCGTGGTTTTTGAGATGCGAGGTATTCATTGCTTTATTTGGTTTGTTCTTCTTCTTCTCGTTCATATAGAAACTTTCGTTTTGATCGTTTTAGGCGATTGTGTGGTAGGTAATGCATGAATCGAAAAAGAATCATAATGGACAGAGAAATGGAATGTAAAATGAAGGAAATGTTCGAAAACATGGAGAAATATTGACTGTGGATGGAATAGGCTCTGCGAAAAGATAAAATAGACTAGATACTTAAAAAAATTTAAGAAAAAATTGTTCTGGATACATCTGTCTTCCATTAATATACAATACAACTTACTTATCTAAACTATATATACTTATATACTATCTTTTATAATTTACATGTTTTTATCAAAACAATAAATACATATTAGCCCAAATAATATAAGATCATCAACAAAATACCTGATCGATAGCTGATTTTCCAATCATTCGAATCAATTCATTATTCAAAGATGCAAAATACTATTCTGTTTTCTGAATTAAAAACAGCGAAATTCTGCTACCAATTACCCACCAAAAATTGACAAATTACATAAACGAGTCAGGCATGCATTATGACCGATTAGGGTTGTTAACAAAATAGAGACCTCATATATGGAACATCGAACAAGTCGCCCCATAATTTGACACGATTCGGAAAAATATGAATTTCTGTATACGTATCCAAAAACGAGTTCACACTATCCAGGCTGCAAATAATCCAATTCAAATCGATTTTTAATATTAAATTTCGATATACCGGGTACACAGCAGCCCCTTCTATGAAAATTCCTATGTATATCATTACAATTTCATTATCATGGCGCTCATTTGACAGTGATGTATAGGTGTGAGAAATTATATATATATGAATTAATTGAGCTGCTCTAACTGAATGATCTCCTCATATTTTATGCATCGGCGGTATTTTTAACACCTCTGGAACTTTGTGTTTGCTCTGTTGAGTAATAATGCACATTTACATATTGGCAATTTTTATCGACAACTTCCTATCATTGACTCATTCAGGTATGTAAATTTCTCTCCTTCAATTTGATCGCATATACGATATTATCATGAAAATTCAATAGAACGGTTTCACCAATGATGGGAAGAATCAATTGGCCGATTTTTTATGATATTCAAGTAAAATGAGAGCTCAATAAAGATAGAAGGGAACCTAGGTATACATGATGAAGTTAAATCCTTCAATTGATGATTTCAGTATCATATCTCATATTGGATTTAGCTGGGATGTTCGTACATCATTTTTCTTGAAGATTTCGCCTATAAACTAATGAAGATATGACTCTTTTCAAGTGTAGTGTTATTTATGATAATTCCAAGTATTTGTTCATATGACCCATTGTCATCTACATGTACAGTGTACAAGGTTACAGGGTATCCCAAATTGGTTGGTTTTGGCTGTTTCTGGTACTTCCAGACTAGATTTGAAGGAGCCTAGGGCTCGATTTTCGTGAAAAGTCCACTAAGTGAAAACCGTTTCACTATCGACGATGTATTGATATCTAGTTAGCCTAGACCAGTTCCATGCATAAAAAAATTATTGCGTTACCATAGCAACGAACAATAACTCATTAGAAGTGTCAGTGTGAAGTTTGAGGTCAAAAAGTGAACCAGAGATACGCAATAAATTAAAAGAAAGAAGATGTCCAGCGGAATTGTGAAAATCGAAAAATTGGAGTATCGAGCCATCCTCAAGTACCTGTGTTCAAAGGGTTAAGAGGCAAGCAGATTTACGGAGATATGCTCAATACCCTTGTTGATCAATGTCCTTCGTATGCGACCGTGAAAAATTAGACTGCAAGCTTCAAAAGAGGTAAATTTTCCATTGAAGATGATGACCCATCGGTAAGGCCAGTTTCTGTGTCAATCCCCGAAAATCTCGATGCAGTTCATGACAGGATTTTATCAGACCGTCGAATTGGGCTGAAACGGATATCAGAAGCGCTGAATGTTTCATACGAACGCGGTCCTCATATAGTTCACGTCAATTTGGGCATGAGAAAAATTGCTGCAAAATGGATCCCCAAATGTTTGAATGTTGACCAAAAGCGTGCAAGTGTAGAAGCATCGCGTTGGATCTGTGGTCGATTTGAAAACGATGTAGACTTCTTAAAGCGAATTGTTACTATGGATGAGACTTGAGTACACTTCTACTATCCAGAAACAAAGCAACAATCGATAGAATGGCGACACTCTGGTTCTCCAAGACCTAAGAAGTTTCGTTTCCAAAAATCTGCTAGAAAAGTTCTTGCTTCAGTTTTTTTTTAATTGCCATGGAGTAATCCTGATTGATTTTTTGGACAAAAGTAGAACAATAACAGGAGATTACTATTCGACATTACTGACTACTCTACGGGAAAAAATTAAAGAGAAAAGACGCGGAAAGCTATCCAAAGGTTTTTTGTTTTTGCAGGACAACGCCCCTGCACACACATCTCATTTTGATATGGAATTTTTTCTTCAATCTTATATCAAATTAGCTTTTCAATCAGTCTTTGACTGTATAAGATCAATTACTAGTAGAATTGCTCTTCGAGAACTGGAGAGTAATATTTTTTCGGATATCGAAATATGATTTTATTTCGGATTAAGTTTCAAAATAGTTTTCTTTCAAACATATAGCTTATATTACAATTATAAAGATATATAACATACAACTTATATCCACAAACACCTTATAGCACTCCTCTGCACTCCTGGAACCGCCACTGATAGGTACCTATACTCTGTTATCTAATATTTCTGAAATAAATTGATGGAAGCTCTCTGATCCCTATATCAAGTGCTGAACAACGTATTTCTTGACAGTGAGATTAAATTCCTTCTTTTAGAAGTGTCTTCTCTCGTAGACATTTCAGTAGATAATTCATAAAAAAAATTTCGGCTGTTATTTCATGTGCACAGTTGTTCAAATCACCCCCAGTCCTGCCGCCTCCCTTGAATCAATTACAGCCCAAGTTTCGAGTAATCCCAACAACGCTGGCAACGGAATTCTTCTTTTCCCCGAAAAATTAGTCCCTAAATTGAGCCTTCGCTGCTGCCGGGGTTCTGTCCTCATACACGTCACAGATATCCGCGCAAAAGGAGAGCGGGCGAGGAGACCGTGCGAGAGCTCTAATGGGTAGTGACGTCGTTTGATGGATCGGCAGGCCGATCCGCCGATGCAGTTGTGGCCCCCTCGTGACGCCAGAAACCCGCTGCCAACGGGAAAAATCGAGGATCGGTAAGCTGTGTAATGAAGAAGTTACGCGAATTCTCACGTTTCCAGAACACAATGATCTTCGGATGTTGAGAGCAAACATCGATGTACGGGGTGGGCTGATTAAGGCGGTGTTTACGGCAACTGCGTTGGTCGAATAATATGCCGAGTGTTCACTAGAGATTCCAGAAAAAAACAGTTCACAAATGGGAATTTCATTTGTTGGCTGAATCATCTATACCTTCAATGGAATCATGAATTTCATGTTCCCCTCAATTTGAATAAATATCGAGCAGAATTTCCAAAAGCAATTTTAATATAATTCATAAAAAGTTCTCAAGTTCAGCACAATTACGAGGATGTATTGAAAAATTGTTAGCCTACTATAGAACCAAACAAAATTTCAATGTCAAAATATTTTATTACTCAACGTATTCTCGTCTTAATTGCGGATACATTTATTACAGCGAACCTGCAACGTCTGTTGACTTTTAAAAAAATATGTTTATTCTTGCTCTGCAAACCAGATCACCACAGCTTTCATTACCTCCTCGTTGGGCAAGAAAATTTACGACCTTTTGAACTCTTTTTCAGTTGAGGAAAGAGCTGATAGTCGGATGGAGCCAAATCTGGTGAATAAGGGGGGTGTTCTAGAAATTCAAACCCTAAATCACGATTTTTTTCCATGAGATTTGTGTGCAGGGGCGTTGTCCTGCAGAAACAAAACACCTTTGGATAGCTTTCCGCGTCTCTCTCTTCAATTTTTTCCCGTGGAGTGGCCAGTAATGTCGAATAGTAATCTCCGGTTGTTTTTCAACCCTTATCCAAAAAATCAATCATGATTACTCCATGGCAATCCCAAAAATCTGAAGCAAGATCTTTTCCAGCAGATTTTTGGACACCAAACTTCTTAGGTCTCGGAGAACCAAAGTGTCGTCATTCCATCGATTGTTGCATTGTTTCTGGATCGTAGAAATGCACCCAAGTATCATCCATAGTAACAATTCGGTTTAAGAAGTCTACATTGTTTTCAGACCGAGCACAGATCGAACGAGAGGGTTCTACCCTTGCACGCTTTTGGTCAACATTCAAACATTTGGGGCATCCATTTTGCAGCAATTTTTCTCGTGTCCAACTTGACGTGAACTATATAATGAACGCGTTCGTATGAAATATTCAGTGCTTAAGATATTCGTTTTAGCCCAATTCGACGGTCTGACATAAAATCATTTCATGAACTGCATCGATATTTTCGGAGACTGACTCAGAAAATTGCCTTCCCGATCGGTCATCACCTTAAATGGAAAATTTACCTCTTTTGAAGCTTGCAGTCCAACTTTTCACGGTCTCATACGAAGGACATTGATCACCAAGGGTATTGAGCATATCCCCGTAAATCTGCTTACCTCTTAACCCTTTTAAATACAAGTACTTGATGATGGTTCGATACTCCAATTATTCGATTTTCACAATTTTGGTGGACATCTTCTTTCCTTTAATTTATTACGTGACTCTGGTTTACTTTTTTGACCTCAAACTTCACACTGACACTTCTAACGAGTTATTGTTCGTTGCTATGGTAACGCAATATTTTTTTTATGCATGAAACTGGTCTAGGCTAACTAGATATCAATATGTACATCCTCGTAAGATGACTTTGCTGGGATATATTCCCAAAAAGATGGTTTCGGTTGAAAAATCGTCAAAACCGAACGTTTGCACTGAGCTCAATATCGAGATTTGGTACTAGAAGAGTTGTTCTTTCAGAATATGTATCACATTTAGATCTACGAAGATTATCCTAAAAAGTACGGATGTCGAAATTTGACCTTTGAAAGATTCCAAATAGATGGGTTCACTTAAAAATTCTTCAAGAGCTTGGTGAAATTTCAAGATTCATAATCAGAAGAGTTGCTCTCCATTTCTTCTTATTAGTTGTTTAGATGATGGATTAGGGATCCAGGTGATATCCAAGCAATAATAGTAACTGATGTGACAATCATTCAAATATTTTACTCCATAAAACATTCAATGTTAGTTTCTAGCGAAAAAAAATGTGTAAATACTCTATTTCATTATCAACTCTGCTTCTACCCTATGGAGAAAAAATTGTATGAGCTGAATAGCGAAATAAATTCTCCTCTTCAACAGGATTATACAGATTATACCCCTCGTGCCACTATTCGTTGGGCACAAGAGCGCAAATTCCATTTTCAGCGAATAAACTGGATTCTGGAAAAATCGTTGTGTGTGTGTGTCCTAATTCGGCTCTTGTCAAGTCTTAGCAGAAGGTTTTAGGATCGCGTAGGCCCCAATGTTCCGATCCATCATTCCTTGTCAGGGCCGGCTACTTTCGTCTGCCCATTCTGCCCCCCTTTTCACCCCTCTCGCCACCCCACCGTCACAGCGGCTTTTCCCTCCGTTGTATTTCATACAATGTCAATTATTTCTATTATTCAATCTTGGAGATTTTCGGGACGGCGGGCAGCAAATGTGGCTGGTGGTGGAGCGTCCCAACTGGGATGAGGGCGGGGTTATGACAATATGTGAATATTTTGATGACTCAATACCTACAATATAGTCTTTTAGATCTACATCATCGTGGAGATGATTGATGGACATTTAACATTATAATTGATTTTTCTGAATCATTTTTTTCAGCAATTAAATCCACCAAATCTCGGAATCAAGCATGCTTTTGATCAAAAGATTGTTTATGAAAAAATGGGAAAATCAATGCCGTATAATAGTGACGTCAGCGGACAAAGAGCGTCTGCGGACAAAAAATGCTTTCCTTCAAGAATTATCTTCTTTTAGTTTAGAAGTGAGTACATAAAATGGTCGTACCAAAAAAATATTATTGGAAATACAGGATGAACAGGTTTGTCCTAACAACTGAAGAGATCGTTCCTTCTATATCGGTTTATGCGAATAGCATTAATATAAGCCGACAAAATCGTCAAGTCGTTCGAAAAGGGTGTGTTGAAAATCTCTAAACTAATAAACCTATCGGCATCGCTATATGAGCTTTGCCCGTCTAACTAGACAATTTCCAAATCGACCCATTAAAGAGAAGCCCTATTAATCAACTCCAAGGGACAAGTGACAAGATGAACGTGACTGAAAATGCTTGTCGGCAGTAAAAGACATATATGGAAGGGTAAAGACGATTCGATACCTTTGTACAATTGACACTCATATCTCTCAGATGGTGGAAGATGAATTGGCACCAGTGGGACTGGCAGATATCAATTGGTTTCTGCCACGTGAAGAAATAAATAATATGACCCATTTTTGAGGGAATTTCGGATTTTTAACTATTTTACCAGCAGGAAATTTCAGTAAGCTACAAACTGTATATTAATTCCTTGAAAGAACAACAAGAGTCAACGATCTAGAGATTGGTTACACGAAAATTTGGTGCCATTTCAGATTTGAGATTTGATACAACCTGTACCTATATATCTGTTCAGTTTTGCATTCAAATCAAAATTTGGATCCGCCAATCGTAGATGACGGCAATTATTTGTTTCACTACACAGGGCGGCCTGTCTTGTCCACTATACATATAGAGGAATTTATAATATGATAGGTGAATTCCTCCATCGAAAAAAGCGAAGTCACTTCAACATGGTCTGTGAGACTCACATTTGTCCGGCATCACACACTTTCCGACAATACGACCGTTGTCAATTATACGTCATGCCGATCGTAAGATAAGTCAATTACTTTTCGACTCTTGCATGCCGGTTACATATTTAAAATTTCGTTTGGCGTATTGTTTTAGCTGTTTCAGTTTTATTTTGTCTGTGAGCCAATGTTTATAGCTCAGAATTATGAAAATTCGAAGTGCTTATCATAATATTTTTTCATAAAAATCGGCTTTTGATGTCACTGATGCCCTGTTCAACAATTAAGAGGCTTTTTTTGTGGCTTTTTTTTGAGTTATGCAAAAAATTTGTTATACATGTTTCATGACGTGAAAAACTGAGATATATTTCAATTTTTTAACTGATTTTGTTTCAGAGACTGGAAATGAAAACCGTAAAGAGTTTCAAAAGATGCAGAGTCCTCCTCAAATAAATGTAAAACTATAAATAGGGCTGATTTAGAGTAGAGATCCATCAGAGACATTTCCCGCTTTATACTGTTGATTGCAGTGAATTCTCTAATTTGTATGTATTGATATCTGGTTAGCCTAGATCAGTTCTATGCATAAAAAAATATTGCGTTACCATAGCAACGAACAATAACTCATTAGAAGTGTCAGTGTGAAGTTTGAGGTCAAAAAAGTAAACCAGAGTCACGTAATGAATTAAAAGAAAGAAGATGTCCACCGAAATTGTGAAAATAGAAAAATTGGAGTATTGAGCCATCATCAAGTACCTGTATTTAAAAGCGTTAAGAGGTAAGCAGATTTACGAAGATATGCTTAATTACCTTTGGTGATCCTTCGTATGCGACCGTGAAAAATTGGACTGCAAGCCTAAAAAGAGGTAAATTTTCCATTGCATGAAGATGGTGACCGATCGGAAAAGCCAGTTTGTTAGTCCCCGAAAATATCGATGCAGTTAATGACATGATTTTATCAGACCGTCGAATTGTGCTAGAACGGATACCTATATGAAGCGCCGAATATTTCATATGAACGCGTTCATCTTATAGTTCACGTCAATTTGGACATGAGAAAAATTCTTGCAAAATGGATTCCCAAATGTTTGAATGTTGATCAAAAGCGTGCAAGGGTAGAAGCATCGTGTTCGATCTGTCCTCGATTTGAAAACAATGTAGACTTCTTAAACCGAATTGTTACTATGGATGGGACTTGGGTACATTTCTACGATCCAGAAACAAAGCAACAATCGATGGAATGGCGAAACTCTGGTTCTCCAAGACCTAAGAAGTTTCGTATCCAAAGATCAGCTGGAAAAGTTCGTGCTTCAGTTTTTGGGATTGCCATGGAGTAATCATGATTGATTTTTTGGATAAGGGTAGAATAATAACCGGAGATTACTATTCCACATTACTGACCACTCTACGGGAAAAAATTGAAGAGAAAAGGCGCGGAAAGCTATCCAAAGGTGTTTTGTTCTTGCAGGACAACGCCCCTGCACACAAATCTCATGTTGCCATGCAAAAGATTCGTGATTTAGGGTTTGAATGACTTGAACACCAGATTTGGCTCGAACCTACTCGAATGAATTCTCTTTATTATGGTTGGATTGGATTTTCATCAAAATTGGAGTTAAGTGAAGACAAACATATAAACAAAGAACAAGAACAAAGAAACTAAAAAAAGCAGAACTTTATATGTATAATATTTTAGTGTTTTACTTCAGCAAAATCTTCTGTTGATTTTGGTAGTGGAATTGAAACGAATTTCGAAAGGCAGGTTTAAAAAAAAAACCTTTTTTTCGATCGTTTCTGGCGAACAAAAAGTTGTGCTTCATTCCCCGGACAATGGCGTATAGTAAGAAATGCAATAGCTGCTGCCGAGTGGTGTGATAACCCCGGCTTTTTCGATCTAAAAATGGCCCTTGTCAAGGAGGGCGACAAGAAACGTTCGATAAAAGCTTTCAGAATTTGTTGAGCCTGAAAAGCCGGAGCCACTCAGTCATTGGGCTGTCGAAGGATCAATGGGCACAATCACTAAAATGGAAATGTCGAATGCAACGGCTCTATTTCCACATCCTGGAGGACAGCTGGCCCCCATTTTCTGCTTATATAGCGGGGACCGGTCTACTGAAAATTCGGAATAACAAACATTCTAGCGTGGGGTTAGACAATTTGTTGAATAGACCGATTTGGCGTTGTTTTCTTCGATAATTTCTCTTTTTCCGCGGCATGCTTAGTAGGTAGTTTGTGGTAACAAGTTTTGCCACTGATGATGCCTTTAAATTTCTGCTATACAGGGTGAGTCTTTTACTCCTACAAATTTTTTAACAGATTCTTGAGGTCAAAAGAAACACTTTTTTTTACCATTTTTTTCAAATCAGCTCTGAATGAATATTTGAACTTTTTGTAAAATAAAAGTATTCCTCATATTTCCTCGTATAATGCGCCGTTTTCGAGTAATTTTATGTTCAAAAATGAAAAATATTTGTGAAATTAAAAAGATTGGGCATTTTGACTGCATGCAACTCTTTTAAAAGAGGTCCACAGATGTGTAGTCATTGTATAAAGTTGTTTTTATACAATAGTGTAGTGTCACAGATTTAGCTTGTTATTTCTATCAGGGTTGAGTCAGAAAAAATTGTATAGATAAAAAGTGTTTTTTTTTTCAACTTTAGAAACTAGTGTTAAAGTATTTGTACGAGTACTATGGGGACTATTTATTTTATATTTTTTCGCTTCTTGACACGATCCTCAAAAAATTATGCCAACAGTCTATAAGAGTTGTATAAATATTGAGAAAAAATTTGTTTAATTGCCCTCCGAAACATTCGAAGGATATTCACCCTCCGCCCTTAGAGCTTTTCTGGTTTTTTGTGTGGCCAATCATTCAATAGCTTACTAGAAAGAAACCTCCAATTATTTTAACAGACTCCTGTTTTATGTAGATCCATGTAAGCTCACAACAGATTTCTCCCTTCTTCTTCATGGATAAGGGTAGCTACATTAACCACAACTCAGATTTCAGAGGGAGCCACTTTATGGAATATGCATTTTGATCATAGAGGTTCCTCTACCTCCATGATATTGATGGCTTTCAAGGAGATCTATAAAATCTGTCTGGATGAAAACATCAGTGAGAGTTTCGGGAGAATTAGGGTCTTCAAACGCTAGATGGCAGCCACTTCCACTTTCTCGGATGGTAATCTCTGAGTTTCTTGGCAATAGATGGCAGCAGCTATGGTGGAATGAAAATTATGTTGAACATGCATACAGGGTGACCCAGGGGTGTGTAACTTGGTTTATATCCAAGCTATCGCCTTTCCAGGTGTATCTTTGAGTATTCAATCTCAATATGGCTGTTCGCCTTTATATATCTATATACTGGTGGACATGAATAGTGAGCAAAAATTTAAGGGTTGATTCCTTGACCTTATATACCTATTAGAATCGAATCAACTATCAAAACTTTGAAGGTAAAATATGAGTGAGGACTACCCTTGCTCGACAAGGGATCGCCCTGCGTTTTTTTTGCAATATTGCATTTACACCCTGACCCTGTGTATATATTTATATGATTATTATCATCTCATTACTTCCACAGCTTCCAGAGCTTTGAAGGTAATGAAAAACAAAATTATTTCCTATGTTCCATACATATATGATAATGATTTCAGTGTTCTCTTTTGGATTGCATGTCTACTTTGACATCAACAATTTCAAACAAGATTTTATCGTCTTGAAATCAGCATGGTAAAGGCGTCATGTAATTTTTAAATGTCAGATAATAAGTCCACAGATTTGACACGATCCAATTTGCATTGAAAATGAATTACCTCACGTATCACTTGAGGCCCTAAGAAATAAACTGAATTAATTTTACCAGAATATACTGTGTTCCGAGAGGTGTTAGTGAAAGGGTTATTTTAAATTATAGTTTCCCAAGTTGTGATTAGGAATTAACGAATGCCAACAACATACATGCTAAAGAATACAATAATTTCATTTCAGGAAAAGAATTTTCTCATTTACAGATTTGAATATTAATATTTGGATCAAGGTAACCTTCATCGGCATTTTAAATGATTTTATATCGAAACGAAATTTGAACTGAATCAACAACAACACGTACCTATTCAAAGATGATTTTGAGCTGCAGCCTTTGAGTATTAATGAATTCTCAAATGCTGCAGAAATCATTGCAAATGAATCATAACCCACTTCGTTATGCATGGCAGCAAATTGAATAAATTGGATAAAATAAAGGCTGAAAATATCAACATTTTTGAGATAAATTTGTTCTGGCTTTATTCTTGTTGTTAATGATTCATATTTTGGCGTTTATATTATTTTAATTGTACTAAATGATAATATAATAATGATTCGTTTATGTTTGATTAATTCTTGTATCCTGAGGAGGGTGGAAAGTATATTGCTGAAACGTCGTCTCATATCATAAATGTGGAAGTCCACGTGTTTGCTAGTTTGTTTGTTTTCCTTCCAAACAGATGTTCTATTCCTATGGGAATTTCACTGTGGTGGAGAGAATTAGGTTTTTGTGTAACATCACAGCCTTCTTAAATTGAGATAAAGACGGCTATGGTAACATTCATTACGAATGACGAGAAATATCTAAATATGTAGTGCATGAAGCTGTTGTTTAGAGCTTTTATTGCCGACGTAACTTACCTATAAGAGATGGAGGAAAATGATCAAGATCAAGTACAATTTTGTAGAGCTCAGAAATGGGGACGGTATAACCTACATGTAAATTCCACGATAACCTCTTTTAACATTTTTAAATCAATTCAAAGTATTGTCCCATTTGAAGAGGGTTTTTGACTGGCATGGAATGAATTAATATCGAAAGGAATGTGTGAATCTGCGATAAGTATCTGTGACCCTTTGATGAATAATGCTCTTCACAGAATATTTTTCTTACGGAAATTTGGCGAGATAACACAGGTTAAAGAAATACGAATTTAGGCAAGAAACGTTACGGCTACTTCGAGGAGAGGTTATGTAGAAGGGGCCCGATCATTTTGATTTGAATTAGGATCGTAATAAGAGACAGATAACTGATAAAGTTTTTTTTTTCAGAAAGGTTGCGCGAATATTTGGTTTTAGTTTGTTTTTAGTTTTATTAATCGTGAGGGTTTTCATTACATTACTTGCTTATTAATTTTTCCATTCTGATTATTATTATTTCTGTTCGATTTCCTATCTCAGAGTGAGGTTTATTGATATTTTGCCCATTTTCTTTCTCGTATTATTCTAATAATGTATGTAGTGTGTCTCAACTAGCATTTTACTATGAAATATTGAGCGAGCGAAGCAGTTGGTTTGAGCTAGTCAATATAAAAACGTTGATAAGAATGGTTGGTAGCGATCACAGGATGGGGTGCTTTAAATCGATTGAACTTCTAGAATAACATTGTTGGTCCTGGTATTTATAAAAGAGCGAAATGCGAGGGCCGTAGGCCCGAGCAACGGACGAGAGACGAATCGTGAGGGCCTCAGGCACGAGCAACGGACGAAAGGCGAGTCGGGAGGGCCGCAAGTCCGAGCAACGGACGAAAGGCGAATCGTGAGGGCCACAGGCACGAGCAACGGACGAAAGGCGAGTCGGGAGGGCCGCAGGCCCGAGCAACGGTCAGAAGGCGAATCGTGAGGGCCGCAGGCACGAGCAACGGACGAAAGGCGAGTCGGGAGGGCCGCAAGTCCGAGCAACGGACGAAAGGCGAATCGTGAGGGCCACAGGCACGAGCAACGGACGAAAGGCGAATCGTGAGGGCCGCAGGCACGAGCAACGGACGAAAGGCCAATCGTAAGGGCCTCAGGAACGAGCAACGGACGAAAGGCGAGTCGGGAAGGCCGCAAGCCCGAGCAACGGACGAAAGGCGAGTCGGGAGGGCCGCAGGCCCGAGCAACGGTCAAAAGGCGAATCGTGAGGGCCGCAGGCCCGAGCAACGGATGAAAGGCGAGTCGGGAGGGCCGCAGGCCCGAGCAACGGTCAAAAGGCGAATCGTGAGGGCCGCAGGCACGAGCAACGGACGAAAGGCCAATCGTAAGGGCCTCAGGAACGAGCAACGGACGAAAGGCGAGTCGGGAAGGCCGCAAGCCCGAGCAACGGACGAAAGGCGAGTCGGGAGGGCCGCAGGCCCGAGCAACGGTCAAAAGGCGAATCGTGAGGGCCGCAGGCCCGAGCAACGGATGAAAGGCGAATCGTAAGGGCCTCAGGTACGAGCAACGGACGAAAGGCGAATCGTGAGGGCCGCAAGCCCGAGCAACGGACGAAAGACGAGTCGAGAGGGCCGCAGGCCCGAGCAACGGTCAAAAGGCGAATCGTGAGGGCCGCAAGCCCGAGCAACGGACGAAAGGCGAGTCGGGAGGGCCGCAGGCCCGAGCAACGGTCAAAAGGCGAATCGCGAGGGCCGCAGGCACGAGCAACGGACGAAAGGCCAATCGTAAGGGCCTCAGGAACGAGCAACGGACGAAAGGCGAGTCGGGAAGGCCGCAAGCCCGAGTAACGGACGAAAGGCGAGTCGGGAGGGCCGCAGGCCCGAGCAACGGTCAAAAGGCGAATCGTGAGGGCCGCAGGCCCAAGCAACGGATGAAAGGCGAATCGTAAGGGCCTCAGGTACGAGCAACGGACGAAAGGCGAGTCGGGAGGGCCGCAAGCCCGAGCAAGGGACGAAAGGAGAGTCGGGAGGGCCGCAAGCCCGAGCAACGGACGAAAGACGAGTCGAGAGGGCCGCAGGCCCGAGCAACGGTCAAAAGGCGAATCGTGAGGGCCGCAGGCCCGAGCAACGGTCAAAAGGCGAATCGTGAGGACCGTAGGCACGAGCAACGGACAAAAGGCGAATCAGACTGTAAAGTTGAATCTACCAACAAGGTAGGCTATACTAGTTCATATCTAAGAACAAAATTAGCTTATAGCTGCCAAACCTTCACCGAAATGCCGAAATCACCGAATCGTTTTCGACGCTTTAATTGCTTCCCATCCATTTTTTCCCATCGACGCACATTCGCAGCCCCGAAAGCAAGAAAAACTTTGATTAAATTTCCGCACAGGGCGCTCCGAGAGGCGTATACGTATTGGCGGAGAAATTGGGGCTCATTGAACTGATGCGATATATACATAGTGCAAATCATAGAACGACGTTATATTGGAAATAAGGTGTCTGACAGTGATGGATTACCCGGCGCTCCGCTGAGTGAGTCATCCGAAACGGAGCGGCGGCTCGGCCCCCGTCCCCGCCGCCCCCTTGCGGCAGCGCGACGCTCCTCTTTTATCCCGGAGTGCTGTGGCGGACGCGTCAGCTGATCGCTGATAAGCCCAGGATGGAGAGGAAGCGGGGTTTTCTCTCAGAAATATCGAATTTTGCGTATTTACATTTTAGAATATCTATACGGCTATCGGGACTTAGGGGGTGTATCGATTCGACGGTGGAATATGAATGGGGATGGAGAAAGTTTGAGCGTTTAGGATGGGGATTGGGTGTCGTTCACCTGAGACGATAAACTCTTTTACTACTCTAATTTTTGGAAAATTTATAGTACGTTTTGCGTTATCGCCTTCTTCATCAAACAATTTACAAGTTCACAAGAACTTCGAAGTTCTCAATTACAGTTCCAAAAATATGAGTGCTAATTCACAAGTACCTGGAAGTTCTCACGTAGATACAAGTACTCAAGTACCAGTTCTAAAGTGAAAGTTGTTTAAAATCACGAGTGATTTCATAAGTACAAGTTAAGTTGACAAGTACGAGTTAATTAGACAAGTACAAGTTCACAAGGAGGAAGTAAAAAACCACAATTGTGTTCACGAGTACAAATTAACAAGAACCAGTAACAGTGCTCAATAACAACACTCACAAGTACAGGTTAACATGTATGTACAAATTGGCAAGCATAAGCTCACAAGTACAAATTCACAATTACATATTCAGAATTACGATTTCACAAATATAAGTCCACAAATACAAGTGCACCAGTGCTAATTCGCAAGTACCTGGAAGTGATTTCACAAGTACAAGTTAAGTTGACAAGTACGAGTTAATTAGACAAGTACGAGTTGATTAGACAAGTAAAAGTTCACAAGTAGGAAGTACAAAACCACAACTGTGTTCACGAGTACAAATTAACAAGAACCATTAACAGTGCTCAATAAGAACACTCACAAGTTCAAGTTAACATGTATGTACAAATTGGCAAGCATAAGCTCACAAGTACAAATTCACCATTACATATTCAGAAGTACGATATCACAAATATAAGTCCGCAAATACAAGTGCGCCAGTGCTAATTCACAAGTACCTACCTAAAAGTTTTCAGTTCTCACGTAGATACGAGTCCTCAAGTACCAGTGATAAAAAATCGCAAGTCAGTTCACAAGTGATTTAAAATCACCAGTGATTTCACAAGTACAAGTTATGTTGACAAGTACGAGTTCACAAGTAGGTGGTACTAAACCGCAGTTGTATTCACTAGTACCAATGAACAAGAACAAATTCTGAAGTACTCAAGAAAAACACTCACAACTACAAGCTAACATGTATGTACAACTTGGCAAATATCAAGTACAAATTCTTAAGCAACAGTTCACAAGTACCACCAAACCACAACGAAGACATTTTAACTTGTACTTGTGAACTCGGGGTCTATTTATGAATCACCGTCACTATCATTGTCACTATCACTGTCACTGTTTTAAGTATAAAATTAAATTGCATTGCCGTCCATTTTTTCCGTAGCATTTATGCAATGTTGAACATTAAAACAACTAATAAGACTATGCTTGTACATTGCTAAGACTGTGATAGTGTCTATGACAATGACAAATTAGGCAAATATAAACCCCGTGCCCGAGTTCACAAGTTTGCAAGTACCTCTGCACAAAATCACAAGTATTTAACAGTAGAAGTTAACATACGCTACTTCATAAGTACAAGTTCACAGGTCCAAGGGTGCTTCTTATGAAATGTTTACAAATGCAGTTTATTCTATTCAGATCCGATAAGATTTTCATCTGCCTCATTCTATGGTTACGAAAAGGCAATCAAAAAGTTATTTATGTACAAAGGACGAAAAACTGTTTATTACAGTCGAGCCTGCAAATTGATCTGAGGCGCAGCCGAGGGTAGCAAGTAGGCGAGAGTTGCCGAGGTACATTTTAGATTTTTTCGTCGATCTCACATACCCTTATAAAAGTAAGTAGTTACCCGTTTGATAGCCTCATCTAGGACGACGTAATTGCCAATTCCTGGAGGTCTGGAGAAGTGTTACTGCTAACTATATCGCTATCACTATCCATTCTTGCCGAATGTCACGGATTTTTAGAGAAAAAAAAATTGTCAACACGTACGTAGCGAGGCTTATAGGCTGGAAATATCTTCGAAATTAAATTTACCTAGTAAATGAATGATGATGATGAAATTTTGTTTGTAAATGGAGAACACAGTACTCAATCACCTTCTCGCTGGTTTTTCGGCTTCATTTCCAAATAACTAGAATCTATTTTTCAAAATATACTTACCTACACTAACATTGCTTAAGGCACTCGCTGCAGTTTCTAACTCCACCCATATCTTCAGAAACAAAAAATAATGCCTGAAAAAAAGCTTAAAAAAACACTTGCTTCTTATTTAGAGCTATATATTTCGGATAATTATCGAATTGAAATGCTTTATATATAACCAATGTGATCCTAAAATTCTGTACATAATAATCAATTAAAATCGGCAGGCTATTTACAATAACAAAAACCGCTATAATTCTAGTTTCACATACATTTACAGGAATTATGTAATAACGAACAAGTCATATAAATAATAAATAAAGGTGTATACATGATTTTTTATGTGGAAAAACAGAACTGAAACGAATTGAGTTAGTTGCTAAGTTACAAAACCAGTTTTAGCGTGAACACACGAATCATTTCAAAGTTAGTAATTCCAACGTATGTAATATCTGATCGAAAAAGCATATGGAATATTGAGTGAATAGTTCAAAGAAAAAGTGAATAATCATATTCAGCAACAAAAACATAATCTGCAAAATTCGATTTCGAACTCCATGATCTATATTCACTTACACTTGAGATTGTCGAATGAATATTGAAGAATAAAATTTAAATTTCTTACCGACTTACTATTAACAACTAACATTGTGTCGCTTCCGAAAAAAGAACATATACATTTCTCCTATTTACAAAATTACAAAACAAAGTAATATGTATAACACGAACTCGTTCAAAATTCACCAGCAAAATTCATCTGGAAGGCAATCACCAACATGATCATTATTACCTTCAAACATCCCCTAAATTTTTCAGAAGGAGTTTTGCCGGCAAATTTTGTCTCATAACAAAACACGCTTCAACAGTAGTTTTTATCGTCTATTGCACTGAATCAAATCTGATAATACTCTGGGGTGTAGTCATTGGTCAGACTACTCAAAAAATTGAAATCTGAGGAACTATTGCTGTTTTCTCCGGGTGTGCCTGTTGCCGAAGGTGCCACATGCGCATGCGCTGCTTCGGTACCATAATACTGATGGTAATTATTGTAACCTTCATTGGTCTCAACTGGGGCGTTTGTATTGGCGTTCAAGATTGCTGCCGGTGGGTTGGCAGCTACTGGAAAAGGTTCTTGGGGGATGTAAGATGGATCAGCAGTTGGAGGAATTTGGTTAGCTGCGTTGTAAGTGGCGTTTTCGTAGTAGTTCGCTTTTCCGTGGTGGTAATCGCCCTGTCCATGCATTTTTGGAATGTTTTGGACGTTGTCGTTAGGGTAGTAGTTACCAGTACCGTCGTGGTTCATGTGGACATTTGGAGGAATATGAGCAGCAACCGCGTTACCATCATGTGGATACATAGTGGAACCTCCATAGCCGTAATGGTTGTACGGACCATGCTCAGGTTGGTAGCCATGAGTGTAATTCCCGTAGGACTCAACGTTTTGGTTGTTTTTGTTGTAGTAGTATGGCTGATAGTTAACGTAGGCTTGCCTGCTTCTTGATGTCCTTGCTGTTGGCATGCTAGGAGTTGCTACGTTATTCGAAGGATCTCTGACGTACGTCTGAGAACCTTCATTCACTGCCGGATGTTCTGGATTGTACAAATCCCCACTGGCATAAACTGGAGGATGGGAAATTTGATAACCCAATTGAGTATGCTTCTGCCGGTCCGATCTGTAATCAGCTTGATTGACGTGGTATTGAGGAAACTGGGGAGAAGCTCTAGAGGCAAAAGGAGATGTGTTGTTGGGTACATTCTGAATCGTGACCGTAGCTGAAGCTATAGCCGTTGCTGTCGTTGGAGAAGATTTCCTCATTTGGGGGTACATCATAGGAGCCATCCCCATGGGGGTGGTATTGACGCCAGTCGCTCCTGGAAGAGAATTTTTGGGAGACATCTTCACAGCTATGGGATCAGACAGATTTGTTGGATCCTTGATGGCGGGGGAAATTTTACTAGGGCCTATTTTCCTATCACACGACGAGGTTCGACTACGACCTTCAATCTTGACAGATACTGTACTGGAAGCACCATTTGTAGACGGATTGTTCTTCTTGGGCACCCTGGGACTGGGATGCGAGCCACCCAGTTCCTCGTTGGAGTGCGAGTCCTCCTCCACTATCAACTTGTCGAAGGAACTGGCACTACCAACACTGCTAGCACCGTTACTATTGTTATTGAAATTTGTGTTGTTGTTCGTAGCACTTGGTGTGTTGTTGTTGGTTCCTCTGGTGGCTCCGATGTCGGGACCGTCCTCGTGGGTACCGCAAAGGTTCCCGACCTGCGGCATCTCGCAGCCTTGGCAGCTCTTCTTGGAGAGTTCGTCGTCGAGGAATTTGTCGCCTGACATTTTTCCGCTTTTGCCGCCGTCGCTGTTTATTGAGTCTTCGTCGTCTCTGTCGTCGCTCTGTTTGCCCAACGTTTGGCGTTTGTGCTTCATGCGTCTGTTCTGGAACCACACCTTCACCTGGAAGAGTAAGGAAATTTTTCAGTGGCAAAGTTCCAAAAATTTTCTATCGATAGGTCTGAAGATTTATACACTAGAACATAGCCTTTCAAATCTATTCAAGTATTTCATTTCAAGGTTGAAACCTCTTTGAGAATTTTGAAGATTTATAAACTAGAACATAGCCCTTCAATTATATTCAAGTATTTCGTTTGAAGATTGAAACCTGTTTATGAATTTCGAAAAAAGTTTTCGATTCAAACTCGTCAAACAAAGCAGACACACACCTAATTGCTGGAGTAGAAATAACATTTGAATATATCGAGAGCAACATTTTTCAAATATGGGATGTAACACAGTCCAGTTAGCTGATTTTGTTCTTGTCACTACCCTGACATTTTAATTCAAAAGATTCAATTTGGAAGCATTGTTAGAAGTTTTAGTTAACTATAGACAGGCTTTTTATCTTTTTATTCTCGATTCTTGTTAAAGGTTTGTAGAATTTTATGAGTTTGTTGATTCTGTATTTATCAAATGAAAACTTGTTATAGAGAACATTAATCGAGATAAGTCAAAACAGAATTATAAGTAGGTGTGGCCGACAGTTGATGCAAAAGTAAACCATTTGAAGTGAGACTAAATATAATGAAATATAATTCTTCTATATACTATAAATAGCACTGACTGCATTATTTTCATTTTATACCAGTTAGTACGAGTAGAAATGTATTTATCATTTTCGATTGGAAAATGAACTAGGGTCAAAGCAACAACCCTTTTTTTGAATCTTCTCAAATAATTCTATGCTTTTATCATTCACTCATTATTGATTCATTAGATTAGGTACATATAATGTATTTTCTTTTATACCTAAGTGTATATCAATGTAAAATTTCGCATTTCTCAATGATGAAATGCTACCAAATTCAAACGGTAAGGAACAAGTTGCTCACCTGTCTTTCAGTCAGGTCCAGTGATGCTGCTATCTCTATTCTCCTGGGTCTACAAAGGTATTTGTTGAAATGGAATTCCTTTTCTAATTCGAGAAGTTGTGTATTGGTGTAGGCTGTTCGAAGTCTTCTAGGCAAACCATTTTCTGTAACAAACAAAGAAATTATTGAATCATTTCTGAATGACATTCGATGGTATTTCGATTTAATTTTATATTATTTTATTTTTTAATGAATGTTGTTGGAATTTTTTATATGAAGTGTAACTCATAACATATTCCCTCACTTTTGTTTGTGACTAATTATTATTTAATTTATCAATTTTGGGTATGGTGTGGATAAACGTTCATATATTATTGTCATTCAGCAACTGTGTTGAACAGGAAATAGTCGAAAATTTGTGAGGCGAATCAAAAAACCGAAAATAATTGTCGATGAATTATCTAATAATTGAAAAACGAAATAATATTCATTTCCTCTTTCGAACAAAAAACATTTTCGTATTAGAATCGACACAATTGTTTCTCAGCGTGAATGAAAAACCTCCAATGTTTCACAAACGGATGAGTCCTTTGTTCGGTACAACGAAAATATGTCATTACTGCAATTATACTTTTTTTTCTATAATTGTTCGAATATTTCGTTTTATATAACGCTACCGTACGACGTATATTATCCTTATTGTTCTCGGCCATAAGCTGATAATTTCAACAATGAAATTTCCCTACATTTTTGCCTTGATTTTTGATGGATGTCAACGATGACCTTACTCATATTATTCATAATTCCACATAATAATATGGGCGGATAAAGTACCCTCCTATTAACTTTTTCAATTTCTGTATTTATGAAAATTGTTATAATTCATGTTCCAAGTTTCAACGCCTATCTCTCTTCGTTAAGATTTTTCAAAAATTGCAAATTTCAATCTGCGGTATCTTCTGTTATATTCGTCTGATCCAATTGGGATTTCCGGTTTTAAAATCAGCATTGCAAAGGCTTCCACCCCAACAGAAAAACACGATTTCGAAAATGTCGATTTTTTGGGTCAAATATGAGCAAGGGGGTTAGACCCCCTAAAATGACATTTTTGCTACTATGTCTGAAAACTAGGATGTTCCGTTACTATCCTAGGATATGGAGTGCATAGAATTTGTTTTGAAGATTCTAGAAAACCAAACAGTTGATGATTCAATAGAGAATTGCACTCCAGAGAGCTCTTCGAAGTCAACTCGAAAATGAAAAGTGGAAAAACAAAAAAAATATTTTCTCCTAAACAGGGCCAGACATTTGAAATTTTGGTATGAAAATATAGGTTTTCGAACACGCTGAATCTATTGCAAGTATTTTCGAAAGCCTATCCTGCTTCGTTTAGATTTTCATCTTGGAAATGGTATTTTTCGAAAATTTGCATATTTCAATCTGCGATATCTCCTGTTATATTCGTCTGATCGAATTGGGATTTCCGGTTATATAATCAGCGTTGCCTAGGCTTCCACCCTAGCACAAAAACTCGATTTCGAAAATTTCGATTTTTTGGGTCAAAAATGAGCAAGGGGTTAGACCCCCCTAAAATGACATATTTGCTACTCTGTCTGAAAATCAGGATGTTCCATTACTATCCTAGGATATGGAGTTCATTGAATTGGTTCCGAAGATTCTGGAAAATCAAATAGTTGATGATTCAATAGAGAATTGCACTCCAGAGAGCTCTTCGAAGTCAACTCGAAAATGAAAAGTGGAAAAACAAAAAAAATTATTTTCTCCTAAACAGGGCCAGATATTTGAAATTTTGGTATGAAAATATAGGTTTTCGAACACGCTGAATCCATTGCAAGTATTTTCGAAAGCCTATCTTGCTTCGTTTAGATTTTCATCTTGGAAATGGCATTTTTCGAAAATTTGCAAATTTCAATCTGCGATATCTCCTGTTATATTCGTCTGATCGAATTGGGATTTCCGGTTTTATAATCAGCGTTGCCTAGGCTTCTACCCTAGCAGAAAAACTCGATTTCGAAAATTTCGTTTTTTTGGGTCAAAAATGAGCAAGGCGTTAGACCCCCCTAAAATGACATATTTGCTACTATGTCTGAAAATTAGGATGTTCCATTACTATCCTAGGATATGGAGTGCATAGAATTTGTTTTGAAGATTCTAGAAAACCAAACAGTTGATGATTCAATAGAGAATTGCACTCCAGAGAGCTCTTCGAAGTCAACTCGAAAATGAAAAGTGGAAAAACAAAAAAAATTATTTTCTCCTAAACAGGGCCAGATATTTGAAATTTTGGTATGAAAATATAGGTTTTCGAACACGCTGAATCCATTGCAAGTATTTTCGAAAGCCTATCTTGCTTCGTTTAGATTTTCATCTTGGAAATGGCATTTTTCGAAAATTTGCAAATTTCAATCTGCGATATCTCCTGTTACATTCGTCTGATCGAATTGGGATTTCCGGTTATATAATCAGCGTTGCCTAGGCTTCCACCCTAGCACAAAAACTCGATTTCGAAAATTTCGATTTTTTGGGTCAAAAATGAGCAAGGGGTTAGACCCCCCTAAAATGACATATTTGCTACTATGTCTGAAAATTAGGATATTCCATTACTATCCTGGGATATGGAGTGCATAGAATTTGTTTTGAAGATTCTAGAAAACCAAACAGTTGATGATTCAATAGAGAATTGCACTCCAGAGAGCTCTTCGAAGTCAACTCAAAAATGAAAAGTGGAAAAACAAAAAAATCAATTTTCTCCTAAACAGGGCCAGATATTTGAAATTTTGGTATGAAAATATAGGTTTTCGATTACGCTGAATCTATTGCGACCAATTTCGAGAGCCTATCTCCCTTCGTTTAGATTTTCATCTCAGAAATGGCATTTTTCAAAAATTGCAAATTTCACTTGAGAATTCGTCAATACCGAACGTTGGCACCGAAATGGATGAAGTTCTCAGATTTATGACTAGAAGAGTTGCTCTTTCAGAATATGTATCACATTCAGATCTGTGTTGATTTTTCTGGAAGATACGCGACTCGAAAGTTGAAATTACTCACAACGCTATTCTTTTCTCCTAAACGGCCTCCTAGATTTCATGATACAAGTGAGATTTTTTATGAAACTTCATTATCTATACGGTGCTGCTCTCTTAATCTTTCTAATATTGTATTAAAATGTCCAGATTCTGTTAGTGTCACGGACGTTTCACGATCGATATTGACGAAAAAATTTTATCTCGTCTCCAAACACGAATTTCAATATTGGCCCCGAATGAAAGGGCCGTTTGAAAATTCAATTACTCCCTCGTCCCTTCCGTTGGAGGGGGAACAAATCAAACGATTCCCATGCAGATTGCACGTATATCCATCCCGACGCCATTCATCACTCTGCCTCCGCATCGCGTCGTTGAACTCGCGAAGAGGCCGTGACATCCACGCTCTTATATTAAATCAGCGCTATGAGCCGGGGGCATCATCTTCCTGGAGACTTCCATTTGTCAAAAAGAGTGCTGCAGTCGCCCACAACGTATAATTCAGGATGGGAGTTTGCAGAACTTCGTGTTGAACACTCGTCGGAAAAATCGTAGAGGCTCGAGGGACATAGAGTAGAGATGACGTATGAATGACAAGTGACAGGTCGTTCGAATTTCGGTGACAATTTTGACGGCAATCTCAATGACGCCCGCTGTCGAACCGGACTGAGGAAAACTAAATGAAGGATTTGCACATATAAAAGCTTCACTACACTAAAAATTGTTGAAGAATAGGAAAAATCGTTCTTTTGTTATTGAAACAGAATATCTAGGTAAAAACAAACTTGCAGAGTAGGTATGAGCCGTTGAAAACGAAGCAGCACCTATCTAGATCGGCAAAACGGAATTATACAGGGCGAGTCTTTGACTCGTACAAATATTTAATAGTAGATTCTTGAGGTCAAAAAAAACACTTTTTTTCTATACCATTTTTCTCAATTCGACCCTGATTAAAAGATATTGCCATTTTAAGTTCTCCTAATGAGCTGTGCCACCCCTGGAAAAACAAAATCGCCTAGCTAAATCTGTGACACTACACACATTTTTGGATCTTATTGTCATCTAAGACAAATAATGCACATCAACAAAGTTTCGAATGCAGAAGTCTTGCAACGCGCGAGTTGTACAACAATTGAGACACAAGTAACGAGGGCCGGACTCAGATGGAGCGGCCACATTCTGAGGATGCAAGACTCCCCAAAATAGCTCTGTATGGCGAAATCACAGATTGGGCCCGAAAACCAGGGGGCCAGTATAAGCGCTTTAAGGATATACTACATCAATCCCTAAAATCAGTTAAAGCCAATCATAACTGGAAACAACTGGTGTTAGACAGATCACAGTGGAGGTCTTTGGTACACAGTTAAAATGGAGACACGAAAAGAATACAGCGGCGGCCAGATCTGGTTGCTGACTATCCATGTCCGGACTGTGGAAGAATCTTTAGATCACGGTTTGGTCTCTTCAGTCACAGGAGGGCACACAGTCGCAATTAGCCCTAAGAAATTATAAGTCTGTTCGCATCGTTTTTTTTTTTTTCTTTCTGTAGATTTATTCCCGGTAACGGGATGCAGCAAAGAATGAGTGGATCTTATAAACAGAGCTGTATTCAGCCAAGGTACCCAATTTTTCAAATTTCACAGATACTTTTTGACTTGTTGTTGATAGGTATTCATTTAATGGGATTCCTCTTTTAGTCCAACCATCAGTAGGTTTATTTATTTACTGGTTTAACCCCATTATTACCTCATATTACATTACAGGTTGGATGAGGGATGAATTTCCAAATGAACTATCTCAATGCATTTCATATACAGAATGGGTCTTTTGCTCGTATAAATATTTTAACAGTAAATTCTTATGGTCGAAATAAACACCTTTTTCCTTTACCATTTTTTTCGATTCGGCCCTGATAAAAATAAAAAGCCATTTTAAGTTTTCATAATAGCTATGCTAATATTTGTACGAGTTAAAAAGACTCACCCCGTATAAAAACGCTCGGACCGTCGATTTATGGTGAATCTTCTTGTCCATGTTTTGATTTTGTATGTTCAAGTATTCAATTTAATTTTTGTTCGCTGTATTTTTGAATTTGGGAAAGAATGTGAAAATTATTATCAATGAACTCAATAAAGAGTAGGAAGGTACATGAGTTTTCTGCAACAGAGGAAGAAAAGAGGGCCAAAACTCCATCGCCCGATCGTACATGTGAACTATCAATTTTCCGAATCTTTCCGACGTTGCAACAGAAGTTTGACGAAGTTCCCATCCCCGGAACTTTTCCCATGCTTACTATTTGCGAATGACAAATTACTTTGCCAGCTGACACCATCAGGTGGAGTTTAATATCGAACTGCTGCCGTCTCATCCTCTCCCTGAATAGAAACTTTCCAACGAACACCGTGTATGTACAGTTGTATTTATATCGGGACAATTGGCATTATATCGCTCCACAAATAGCATTTGTATTTGGGAATTTTTATGACGATAATTTGCCTATCGGAGAGAACGTCTACAAAAGAAACAGAAACACTCATTGAACTCTAAAAGAACTTCTTTCTTCGTTCATTTAGAGTTCAGTGGAAACACTCTAGCTCTTTTGGTTACAGAGCTGCCATTCAATCCCATCGAATTTTGCCCACTGTAGATTTAAATAGGAGTCCAAACCAAGGGTGTGGTGATAAATTTCGAATTTTAATTTTTTTATTATTTATTGAATGTTTTTTCACATTCTGGTTATGTTTTTTCTGAATATTTTCTTTGTTTATTCTCGAAATATTTTTACTACTGAAATAAAATATTTGTATTGAAATATTTTTGTCCAAACATACCCGTTTTCAAGAACAACAACTACTCAGTTATCTCTAAATTTGATACCACTATACAGGGTTTTTCACGAGGAACCTCACCCATATTTATACGGGAAACTACTGAACGTATTTTCATGAATTTCAGCACTTATGAGTATTTCACGATGCTGATGGAATCTAAAATATTTTCAAGGCATGAGCACCTCCGGTTTTTCCGGAAATAACGTCAACTTCCGTTTTTCAAATTAGAACACCATTTTTTTATTGCAGAAATAGATTCCTTAGAAAATTTCAAGTTATTTTGATGTAACATTTTTCAGTTTTGGTTGGAAAATTCTCTCTGAGCGGAAAAATTCGAAAAAAAATCGAAAATAGAGCTCCGCTGAAACAAGAATAACTTCGAGGTTTTTGGATGGAAAATTTTCATTTTTGGGATTTTTCAAGATGTAAGATTGATGTATCCACTTTAAAAATCGAAATCGCGATTCATGATACAGGGGGTGAAAAAATCGCTTTCAAAGTTAGGGATGACAAAATCGTGAAAAATCAATTTTTTCAAATAAAAAAAATTAAAAACCGGAGGTGCTTATGCCTTGAAAATATTTTAGATTTCATCAGCATCGTGAAATACTTATAAGTGCTGAATTTCATGAAAATACGTTCAGTAGTTTCCCGTATAAATATGGGTAAGTTTCCTCGTGAAAGACCCTGTATAGTGGAAAAAATTTATTAATCCCAATAAAAAAAAATTTTATTGTTCTCATGTATGGTGTGGCTCGTGAAATTGATGGAACAAGCACTAGACCGATAAGAAATGACCACATAACAAAAAATTACACTTTTGAGAAGCATAAATGGAAAAATTACCAATTAATGGGATCATGATTAATAGAGAAAATGACAGCCTTGAATTACATCTACTCATATCAATTCGCAGGGAAAAATCGACAACATTCTACCGCTATCCTTTCGACCGGCTACGTTTCCAAAACACATTAATCTTCCTCATGCTGTTCCACTATCTTCCAGTGTATGTGTGGGAGAAACGAGGAGGGCACTTCCTCCTCACTCGTCGAGAAAACAGAAAATGACGTGCCATTGTTTCTACAGACAGACACGTGACGTGGATAGAACTTCCAATCCCGAAAAAAAAAACTTGGCAAATTATAGGATGCGTGTCTGCGTTGTTGAAGGTGTCTCATTCGGATCTTGCTATGTGGTTCTATTTTAACTTTCACAGTGTTTAAGATCCGAACCCAAACCGAATTCTAATAACGCTCAAGGTCTCAATGAGCTTGATATGAGTTTCATTTTTAATTACAGTGAATTCTGTTAGAAAAAGACGTCGAAATTCTTTACACAATAATGGTTCTCAATTTGAGAACTTTCTATGAGTGTTATTAAAAAATATCATAGAAACTCTGCTCGATATTTATTCAAATTGAGTGTAAAATGAATTGAAGTCCATTCAAGAATAATTGACATCCCAGTAGGTCTTGAAAGTCCAGACGCAGCTTTATCAATCACAGAACTGTAAATATAAATATAACCTAGGAAAGTATTTGAAAAGAAACGTATTCAAATTATGAGCAGGATTCGAAATTTATACAGTTCCAATTTGCACGATTACGCATAAAGAGCAGCACAAAATTCAAATTATAGTCGGTCAGTACATAGATTCACATATAATACGTATATAGATCACTATTTATTCACGATACCAACCTTGTGTCCATTCTTGAATGGACATAACACGATTTTACTGAAGTTATAGATATTTCAACTGACAAATGAAATTCTATGAATGGAAAATTTTTATTAGTCTCGTAGAGATGGAGATTCATTGAGAGTAAACAATTTTGTGGTCAATGGTTTCATAGGATTCTATCAAAACTTGAAATTTCTCTAAAATGGTGATTTTACCTTGAGTAAGGAAGAAATATATCAACATATACATATACAGGGTGAGTCATTAACTCTTTCAGATATTTTGACAGTAGATTCTTGAGGTCAAAAGAAACACTTTTGTCCTATACCATTTTTTCCGATTCGGCCCTGATAAAAAGATATAGCCATTTTGAGTTTTCATAATGAGCTGTACCAACCATGAAAAAACAAAATTACATTCAGAATAACTAGCTAAATCTGTGACACTACACATCTGTGGATCTTTTGAACAGAGTTGTATTCAGCAAAAGTACCTAATTTTTCAAATTTCACAGATACTTTTTAATTTTTGAACATCAAATAACTCGAAAATGGCTTTTATTTTGCAAAACGTTCAAATATTCATTACATATTGCGTCCAACTTAGTTTCTAGAATTGGGTTCTTTGAATTTTTGGCATTTTTATGGTACGCAATGGTCATAATGGAAAAATTGGAAGACGTGGGTGACATCTTGTGTTCGAAAAAGATTCAACAAATGAATGAAAAACTACATTCCGAAATTAATTTCATTCGATAAAACCGTTTGTGAGAACTAAAAATAACATTTTTTATGGTTTTTCAACAGCCTGTATCTTTTAAACCGAGCCGATTCGGATAAAATGGTAAGAAAAGTGTTTCTTTGGATCACAAGAATCTAGTGTTAAAATATTTGTACGAGTCAAAGACTCACCCTGTATATTTTTGAAAAGCTATTTTTTTATATATCAGGAG
Organism: Coccinella septempunctata; assembly: GCF_907165205.1. Lineage (NCBI taxonomy): Eukaryota > Metazoa > Arthropoda > Insecta > Coleoptera > Coccinellidae > Coccinella > Coccinella septempunctata. The sequence continues at coordinate 26,039,832 of NC_058196.1, forward strand.
ATCGGAAAATACATATTTAATACAAAAAAGTTATTTTTCTCCACCCTTAGTACAAGACATAAAAAAAGTTTGATATAGTGTCGCATTCCCAATAAAAAAGTTCATGTAGAAAGTTTAAAGTTTTATCATTTTTAGATTTTTTCGAGAATAAAAGAGTTATAACACTTTTTCGAAATTGACCCAAAATCAAAATTTCGATTATATCTTCAAGACAAATGAAGATATCTTGAAACGGTTTCAACTAATTGACTTTTAACGTATTTTCCTATCTAGTCTGAAAGTATCAGAAACAGGAAAACTCCAAAAAATTATAAGCAACAGGTTTTATGAAAAATGGGCAAAATCTTGTTGAACATCTGTATCCCCAAATATTTATGCCAAATTTCAACCTGATAGCTTCAAAAATGCGACCTATAGCATGTACAATGATGCTTTACACAGTGACGCTCATTAAAAAGAGTGTTCTCTGAAAAAAAAAATTGTTGATAAATTTTTTCATAAATTATTTTCCGCCTTATTTTACAACTTCATTGTTAGCACTGCGCGTAAAACTATTCTAATTATTGAATCTTTCCCGCAGAACCAGTAAATTTCAACAAGACAACAAATTTCCTTGCCTGGCCGATACCTCCCCCCTACCCTCTCAACCCGCTTCCGATCGAGGTCATCTGCCTGTGACGCTCCACTCGTCAGGGCTGTGTGCGAATGATTGACGTGTACCTCATCAGTATTCCGGCCTCGTGATTGGACAACCGGAGCTGTCAATCAAAAAGTTTTCCACCCCTTGCCGCCCGAACTGCTCGGAAACGCCGCATCCCCTAAAACACCCCGGCCTACTCCATGTATTGGAATAATTCCGTTTCCCCGTTTTTTAAATGCCTCGAATTTTACGGGAAATCGAGGAAAATGGACGAGCAGGGGGGAGATCGGATCCAGCAGTTCGAATCGACTTATAGGGGTGGTGAATGAAAATGCAGTTGTTGCAAGGAAGTTCGGGGTAGATACAGAACGAAAAGCCGAATAAAATACCTTCATAAATTCTCTAATATATTGTTTCCTTTTTTCTTGAAGAACAGGAATGAAAAAAAAAAGAGAAAAAGAGGCAGAATATTGTAGGAAATTTTTTTATCTTAGTTATCAGTACATTTTATTTCCTTCTTATCCAGTAGTGTGATAAATGATGATGTGTATTATCGTATTACACAGGGTTGGAATGAAGTATGGAACTAAGTACATACCAACTAAAATAGTTTTGAGGGTGAATCAACGTTTAAATTTCCACATGATGAAATTTTGTGTATTTTTATTTTTTTTTCTTATTGTCCACATTTAAATATTTTATTCAAACTATAATTTTTTACCGTTTACGATTCTGCATAGAGCTGTTTCTTCAAGAAATTAGTGAATTTCACTAAAAAACAGCGCAAATGTGGCCTGTCATCGAATTTTCATTGTTAAGGTTGCAGTGGCTGTTCCAGGAGTGATGTTGAGGTGGGGGCATAATTTTATATGTACATATTTAAAATCTGTAGGATGTTTATTGATATGAAATAAATGGGTATATCTTTATAATGGAGAATTCTCCTCAATTTGGGTTATCACTGCATATGTAAGTTTAAACTGAATAATAGGAAATACTCCTTCTGACGAAAATGATGTATTTTTTATGAAACATCACATTTTGAAATAACCATTTCAACCGTTTCCCAAAAAAATTATTTTAAGTGATAAAAATGGGTTTTTAAAATATAAAGCGTTTCATTTCAATTGCACAAGTTGGCAACTTCGACTCAAATATGCCTTGATAATAAAGGACAACAAATACATTATCTTGATGAGATAGACAAAGATGGCTGTCTATGAAATCTGCGACGAACGATGAAGGTCGTATAATTTTATGGGATTTTTATGGCTGGTTGCAGTTGCAGCTCGCCAGTAAGCACGCGCCTGTAAATCAACAGCTGTTATTTTATAAGCAAGCTGATCGGACATTGTTATTTTTATTTCCAATTAGGCGTTGTTGCTAAAAAGTACTCTTGAAACCAAGCGATTTGAATCTTAAAACCCCATATTTGAAGAATGATTTTGAATAGTTTCCTCGGTGCAATTGAAAAAATCATGAATGAAACTCATAATATATTCCATATGTTTGAAAGAGAAAATTTACAACTACGGCGACGTAGCCGAGACCAGCAAACAGGGGTCGACGAATTGAAATATGCACCTCCTTTTTCGTACTTGGTAGATAAATAAGTATTATGATACCCTGACTATTTCCAAATTCTCAGCCATCTTCACACACTGCTTTGTATTTCTAGATTTATTTTAATTAATCGCGATCAGAATTGTGGCAGAAGAAAGAAGGAACGTTATTTTTCTTTTCGTACGGATAAACAGGGAGAAAAAGACCCCAATTCCAAGGCCGAAGGTGAGGAAGAAGTAGGTAATAGTCAGGTTATATGGAGCAAGAATTTAGTTAAATATTATCGTGGTTTCGAGGAGTGGGACCTGCCAGAGATTTATGCCGGGGGTGGCAGGGGCTCGGGGGCGGCTGCGGCGATATTTAACGTTGGCGGTTCGGGGCGGCGGTGGCTCCTCGTTGCGGTGGATTTTAATCTACATGCACGGGGTTTTTACCCCTGCCCGAGAGCCCTCTCGCGAAGTCTCTCCCCCCAGGAACTCCGGGTAAAGACTGCGACGATAAAAACATCTTGTAGAGGGAGATTTACTTCTTCAGCCACATATTCAAATTATCAGGAAATTTGTTTTTCTTATTCTGGGAACTTTAATGTTTCGAAAGTTTTATGTCGGCTTCCTCCTTTCCTCCACGCGCCTCGTTCCAGAATTATAATGTCCAGATAATTTTTGCCGTGGCAGATTTATAATGGTCGCAATGGGAGAAACAGTTTTCTTTTAATTCGCGGTGGATGGGGGAATTTTTCCAGTTTAGATTTGGCGATAGAATGCTACGAGCGCTGACTCAACATATATTCGTCTTTTTTCGCATTAAAATTATAGTAATGTTACGAATTTTCGAACTATAAATAAATTTATTATTTCCAACGATGAAGTTTTGGCATCGCGTACAAAAAAGAAGTTTAAATTATCTCTCAATTTTCAAGTTTACGTTTTCAGACGTGACAGTAGGCAGATCAGTACTCCCATCATATGTGTTCAGAAAAAAAGATCACACGAATGGAAAAACTGAGTTTCTAACCAAATCATCAAGTGAGTGTCAAACAGGAATTATTAAGTGCTAATATAATCTCATTGACTACTGCAATAAATAATAAAGAAACAGAATTCATCAAAAATATAATGAATAGGTTGGATATCCCAGATAATTCATAAATAAAGCTGTAAAGAATTCAGAACAAAGAAATTATCAATAGATAAACACATAACCAAGAACGACAGCAAAGAAACCATACAGGAACAATCTAAATTATTGAATGTGATTCCTTACGTTCGAAAACTTCAGAAAAATATGGTATTAATTTCAAAAACAACCGAAAAACCAAAAATAAAAGAATTCTGAATATAATATATCCTTTATATGCAAGGTCGTCTTTGACTCTTACAAATATATTAACAGTAGATTCTTGAGGCCGAAGAATCACTTTTTTCTTATACCATTTTTTCCGATTCAGCCCTGATGAAAAGATATAGCCGTTTTAAGTTTTCATAATGAGCTTTGCCGACCCTGGAAAAACAAAATTACCTTCAGAATAACTTGTTTAATCTGCGACACTACACATCTGTGGATATTTTAAACAGGGTTGCCTATTCAGCTTCTTAAATAGTAGGGCTAATCTAGACACGGAAATACAAAACCGTATCAATTCGGCATCACGGGCATTCTGGAAGCTGAAGGACAGAGTGTTTCAAAATCACGACCTCAATCTGAAGACCAAGACAGCTGTTTACAAAGCATTGGTCCTCCCAACGCTTCTTTACGGAAGCGAAAGCTGGACGCCCTACAGGCGACATATTAGCTTGAACAAACGCAACAACGTCATCTAAGACAGATAATGCACATTAGATGGTTCCACAAAGTCTCGTATGCAGAAGTCTTGCAACGCGCGAGTTGTACAACAATTGAGACTCAAGTAACGAGGGCCCGACTCAGATGTAGCGGCCACATTCTGAGGATGCAAGACACAAGACTCCCCAAAATAGCTCTATATGGCGAATTCACTGAGGGAGCCCGGAAACCAGGAGGCCAGTATAAGCAGTTTAAGGATACACTACATCAATCCCTAAAATTAGTGAATGCCAATCATAACTGGGAACAACTAGCGTTAGACAGGTCACAGTGGAGGTCTTTGGTACACAGTTATAATGGAGAATCGAGAAGGATACAGCGGCGGCCAGTTCTGGTTGGTGACTCTCCATGCCCTGAGTGTGAAAGGATCTGCAGGTCACGGTTGGGTCTCTTCAGTTACAAGAGGGCACACAGTCGCAACTAGCCCTAAGAAATTACAAGTCTGTTCGCAGTTTTTTTTTCTTCTTCTTCTTTTTGTAGATTTATTCCCGGTAACGGGATACAGCAATGAAAGATAGTTACTACTGACTGAACCTGATGCAATAAGAAAAAAGCATCAAGTATTTCACTAAATAGAGAAAACAATTGCTCTAACACTTCATTGCAACATACATATCATATTTGGTATAGGTATGATTAAACATAATAAAAAACACTCAATATCAAGTCGTCATCTTTGAAGCAACGAAACTCTACAAAAGATCGTTTTTTGGGCATGAATCCATAAGAACGTTTTCTTTCAGTTTGAGATCCTGAACCTACATCCAAATTTATTCCCATTAATTCTGGGACAACCTGTATATCTCAGAAACGGTGGCCCGTAGGAAAAAAAGCAATGATATATTTTTTGTGGATAATTCAATGGTCTACAATTTTTGTCCCTGATATTTTCATGATAAAACTCACTGTTTTACTGAAAATCGCTGAAAATTAATTTTTTTGACCTCAGACCATGTGTGAAAATTTTTCCGTACATAGGAATGATGGGAAACTACGAAATTTTATTTGTAACTATATTTTGAACAATTTTACCAATTATCAGCTTGTTGTAAGTTTATGTATCACCTACTGTCTATAGAGTCATTCGGGGTAACTGAGCGCAGTGGGTAAGTATGCGCAGTGCGTATATCTCGACTATGCAATGTATGAAAGAGGGGTTCATTTGGGTGAAGCAAGGGCGCAGAATCGCCATATTAGTTTTTCATAGGAGTGCGCCGTGCCACGTTTCTTTAACTTTTTATTTGCAATCAATCAAATTCACTAGTTTTCTTGTTAATTTTTAGCATCTCTGCACATTCTGCCAGGTCCAGTTTCCGAGTCCCTCAGTGTTAAACAATATTTTATTCGATCATAGGCATATTAATCTAAATATATAATAAAAAAATTTAGGTTATCTTTGCTGCTCAACTCTATAAGAACGTCAATTCAAATTTTGGCTTACTGGGGAAAGTGTGCGCGGGTAAGTGTGCGCATAGATTCATTATATGGGCATTAGTTCAGTGAGGAATAAATTATGACATTGTTGATTTTCTTGGTTAAGACTCGATCAATATTGTCATATTTGTTCAGAAAAATATGAAGAGCCACCAACAGGGGAATGTATTAAGTGTCGTGTTCACCAAGAATTGTGGCACGAACAATAATGCACTGCTTGTAAAAAGGCGCTTCTGTATTGACAATAAACAGCATTTCTCTAATATTGTAACATTTTGATTACATTATTTTGTAATTTGTTTTGATTGTGTGGTTCACTAAGCACTGCGTTCACTTACCCCGTGAGGGTGCGCACACTTACCCGCAATACGGGGCATGTCAACGCACTCCGACTTTCTCTATTAAATTCTTTTTTGCGGAAGGAGAACGTTTTTGTTTGTTTGCTTTTTGATGTTTTCTTATAGATTAGAAAATTCTCTATCTTATGAATATGTTTTAATTTTCCTAGCTTCAACATTTAAAACAGGGCATGGCTTGAAAGGCAAAAGTGCGCACAGTTGCCCCGAATAACTCTATTGACCGAACTAGTAACTTGGTTTAATTTATTTCATATGCATCTGGAAATATCCAAAATTTCCCATTAATTCTGGGACACCCTGTATACAAGTCAAGACTCATCCTGCAAAGAGACACTTTTCCTGTTTCACCCTGTATAAAGTATAGAAGATCCATTCCAACAAAACCTACGAATATCCGCTGGTGGAACTCCGTTCCCTCAACCACAGATCATCCGATCCATCGTCGCCTTATCTCGGTCCTAATTGTCCGATTCGTACGTTCGCTGAAGCGTCGACGAGACATTCAATTAACCCACTGGAGGACCACGTCCCCCCCGCCGCCTTATCGGAGGACCCCATCTAGCACCGACATAATATATAATTTGCGAGGTTCGGGGAACAAAAAGGAAATATATCCATTCTGGTTGTTTTTGCTTCCGGCCGTCCGCGTCCCGGGCCCGGTCTCGGCCATTCTATTAGCATCTCAATCTAGATCGCCACTCTCGTTCGCGCTTACTTCACAGACTCTCTCCACATAATTATGTGCGGGGCGCGACGGCTCTTATCTTGACCGCTGTCCGCTCTCTGACCACGAGAGGACTTCCTGGGGCCGAACTTTCGGCCGGATACACTTTTCCTACGACTTTGAATTATGTCGTGCGAGCGGTTTTTGTGATATTTTATTGGGAAACGTTTCCGGGGGGCTCTGGTGTGCGAAGGGGGAAGTTACATGGGTGTTTTCCATTCATAACGTTCCGCCCTGAGCGACGCTTTGTCTTCTTGGTGTGCTAAGAAGGCAGGTGCTTGAGTAACAAACTCCGAATCTTCCAGATATGGTCAGGATTCAGACATCGCTCGAAACTGTAAACATTCCAGACCGTTTTATCCCTCTTTCTGGAAAACGAAAAACGATGTAGCACCGTGAAAAACATCAAGACATTTTCATCGACTCCAATTTTACCGATTTTCGGCACATAAGAGACATGAAGTTTCCACTCCCCACCGGTGGGTACAAACGGAGATCTCTCCCTGCTGGTCCATTAATTCTGATTTCAAGTATTCTGTAGTTATTTGTGATTTCGAATTCTGATTCTATATTTAGTCACGAAGCTGTATAGATGAATTCGGATTTTAATTAATTCTGAATTTTGTATCGAATGTCGAGGCTGTTATAAGCGATAGTTTGCCATTTTCCTTTTACTCTTTTAGGTGGAATTCAGTTGAAAGCCCTAGTTGTGAATGCGGGGAACCAGAAGAAACCATAAATCATCTAGTTAATCATTGTCCAATTTATAAATTTCAGGATGGTTTTAGAGCTATACATGCAGTTTCCGAATCTTTTTTGAATTGGGTTGTCAATTTTAGGTCAATCTGACATATTGAATCTAATTTCATTATTTTACGTTTTTCTGCTTTTGTTTTCTCTTTATTTCAGATAAAAGTTTCTGGTATCTTGGAGAAGACTTTCAGGATTTTCCTTTTTGTTGGAGAAAGAATCAATTTTTGCAGTGCGAGATGCCCTTCAATATGGAATATTTCAGCTTATTTCGTGAACAATTACAATCCACTACACTCACGGGGAGAAAGGGTTTTTTTACTGAGGTTTTTCCCTAAGCTCTTGTATCATACACCAATTTGTATGGTACCCCGTTACGCTAACCTCTGCTAAAACTGTATCTCATACACATGCTACAATTATTGTTTGCTGTTCAAGATTGTAATGCTCTATATCAAAAGAATATATATATACTCTTTTAGTTCGAGTGATTCTTGAAGTTACTTCTCCTCAAAGTGCGTGTAACGATAGGCTTGTAGCCGGGTTTTTTCTTAGCTTCTACTTTGAGATACGCCAGAGTAGCTAATACCAGAACAACCGCTGGAAACAACATCCGTACCCCGAGTAAACAAGTAAGACAACACTCCTTACTACGAGGATGTATTGATATCTAGTTAGCCAAGACCAGTTCTAGCATAAAAAAAATATTGCGTTACCATAGCAACGAACAATAACTCATTAGAAGTGACAGTGTGAAGTTTGAGGTAAAAGAAGTAATCCAGAGTTACGCAATAGATTGAAAGAAAGAAGATCTCCACCGAAATTGTGAAAATCGAAAAATTGGAGTATCGAGCCATCACCAGGTACCTTTATTTAAAAGGGTTAAGAGGTAAACAGATTTACGAATATGCTTAATACCCGTGGTGATCAATGTTCTTCGTATGCGACCGTGAAAAATTGGACTGCAAGCTTCAAAAGAGGTAAATTTTCCATTGAAGATGATGACCGATCGGTAAGGCCAGTTTCTGTGTCAGTTCCCGAAAATATCGATGCAGTTCATGACATGATTTCATCAGAGCGTCGAGGTGGGCTAAAACGGATATCTGAAACACTGAATATTTCATACGAACTCGTTCATCATATAGTTCACGTCAATTTGGACAAGAGAAAAATTGCTGCAAAATGGATCCCCAAATGTTTGAATATTGACCAAAAGCGTGCAAGGGTAGAAGCATCGCGTTCGATCTGTGCTCGATTTGAAAACGATGTAGACTTCTTAAACCGAATTGTTACTATGGATGAGATTACTATTCGACATTACGGACCACACTACGCGGAAAGCTCTCCAAAGATGTTTTGTTTTTGCAGGCTAACGCCCCTGCACACAAATCTCATGTTGCCATGCAAAAAATTCGTGATATAGGGTTTGAATTACTAGAACACCCAACTTATTCACCAGATTTTGCTCCATCCGACTATCATCTCTTTCCTCAACTGAAAAAAACTTTAAAAGGTCGTAAATTTTCTTCTAACGAGGAGGTAAAAAAAGCTGTGGAGGTCTGGTTTGCAGAGCAAGAAGAAACATTTTTTTTAAAGGTCTAGAGGCGTTGCATCTTCGCTGTAATAAATGTATCCAATTAAGAGGAGAATATGTTGAGTAATAAAATATTTTGACATTAAAATGTCGTTTGATTCTATAGTAGGCTAAGAGTTTTTCAATATATCCTCGTATTTACAGGTAACCTCAATTTCAACCCCCTAGCCTACCTAGTTCTAACACTGCTGGGAGTACGATTTTCTGACTTGCTTGCAAACAGCAAACCCTTTGAAACCAGAAACCGAAGTGTTGAAGAAGTGTGCCTTCTCCCTTATCCTACTCAGTTCTATCACTGTTAGGTGTACAATTTTCTGGCTGGCGTGCGAACCCCTTGGAAGCAGAAACTATACCTTTTCAACTTTAAATCGAGACTAATCACATTCAAATTGGGGTTGAACAAATTCGAAATGAGAATGAGCAACTTCGATATTGGAAATAAACACATTCAAAATGGGACTAAACAATCTCATATTGAAAAATGACATTTCCACGTGAATTTGACAAATAATAAAGGTAATGGTATGAGCATTTTGAGTGTTTCGTATCGATTGTCAAATTTTTCGATTGAATTGTTCATAAAATAGCGTTAGATTAAGTTCATATGCAACTCTGAGTTGTAAAATAAATTTTTTCCTCATTTGGATCCCTAGTTACTTCTGAACAATTCTCTTGAAATATGAAAGGAAACTGAAAATGACTCTTCTTAATATGAAATTGGTTAGTACCATATTGAATGTGTCTATTCCCAATTCGATTGTGTTTACCATTTTGAAGTTGCTTATTCTCGTTTTGAATTTATTTGATCTCAAATCGAATGTGATAAGTCTCAATTTTAAGTTGGAAAGGTATAGAGTGCTGGACAATTGTGCCCTTTTTCTTTATTCTTTTTGGTTTCTCTTCGCTAGAAGTACGATTTCTGGCCGGCGTGCCAACCCGTTGGAATCAGAAAACAGAGTAGAGAACCTCTTTTCCAACACCGTGCCTGTTTCCCTGACCTACAATCTTGTAGTTTTGTAGCTGAATCCCGACTTCATTGCCCATTAAGTGTTAGTCTTGGTTCTGGCTTGCGAACGAATCCGTAACACCCGTGGCGCGTTTGAGATCGGATCCCCCCTTTCCTTTCCGTCTGATTCACTCCGTGAGTTCACCACTTGCATTGCTTTTTGTATTTCATTCCGAGGAAAACCTTCTTGGTTGTGTAAAGTAGACTGTTCCTACTCCAACTATTGTGTTGCGCTTTTCACTTGACTGATTTTAGTTTATATTTCTTTAAATCGGTAGATTTTAAGAGTTGTATAAGTCTCGTTCTTATACTATGTTTCCAACTTATTTATTGTAGTGTATTACTTATATGGTAACTTTTGAAACCAAGCCGATTTTCGTTGATTCCCAAGCTCAAGATCAGAGTAACACGCGGCTTATTTCGGTGCGCCACTTCGAAACGAGCTCCCTGGACGCCCTCTCGACGAACATCCAAAAATTGGAGACGTGTTCCATTTCCAGGAAAAAAGAGAATTATCCGGATTCCGAACGAAAATCATCAGAGAATCCAATGTTCGCCGGCTGCCTCTGCCCGCTTTTTGTTGCCAAATCTCCGAGTCACGGTCTTCCTACTGGTGGGATTTCTTGATGCTTGTCTGTACTGACAAGTTTTCCGCCTTCGGTTCAGACAAAAAAGGCGGCAGCTTACGGAAATGATCGAAATGGAAATATTTGATGTATTGATTCGGTCTGCCTGTGCGACGGTGCTGAAATCTCATCCTTCTGATGTGGAAATGGATGAACATCAAGGATATTCTGCCGGGAAACTCATTGTGGGGGTTCTTTCCAACAAACACGAGAAAATACGAATGTCTTATCTTCTAAAAATAATATATTTTGTAGATGATGATGATGAAATGAAGTGATTATTGATTCATTCATTGCTGTATCCCGTTACCGGGAATGAATCTACAAAAAGACCAAAAAAGACCAAGAAAAAGGAAAAAAAAGGAAAAAGAAAAAAAGAGAAAAAAAAAGTGCGGACAGACTTATAATTTTTCAAGGCTAATTGCAGCTGTCTGCTCTCCTGTGACTGTAAAGTGATTAAAATGTATATACAAGGTCTATCTTCTATTTATGTTCAAGATACAGAGTTTTTAATTGATCTTGTCAATTTCTTCATTTACCCTTTCGAACCACCCTATATATTTTGATGATCTTCGGTGGGTTTATTCAAACAAACAGTCTTTTTCGCTCAAAATTCTAAAATTGAAGGCAATAGAGACATAAACAATAAATAGAGAAGTAAAATAAGTGGAAGTGCCCAGAAATATAACCCTGAGGAACTCCGTCTCATCTCCAAGTGGAGATGATTGATGGAAGAGCGATTTTTCACCATAAAAAAGGTTGTCCCCAATCGCCGCCCTGGGAAAAACCATAATAGGATGAGTTGTGAAAAGGTAACAACAGTGTATCCCGCCAGGCGAGTATGATATCATCCTGTTTCATCATTAACAGTGGTGTGTCTCTGCAGTAGCCGCCAGCACGGGTGATTTGTGCAAGTCATTCTTGTTGCCCCCGTCTTTATCGACTCAGCTTTCTGCGGTGGGTGATCGATATTTCATTCCAGTCATTGTGGCGTTATTTATGAGCATGTTGGATTTATGATGCCCACTGACGTCTGAGTTTTGGTATCGGCTATATATATAAAAGATTAGAAGGATCGTGAATGAATTGTATAGTGTATAAAGGGATGTTATTGTTTACACGAGTCAGTGACAATGCTAATTTTTTATCATTTCTTCATCATAATCCTTGTTCTATGAACTAGAGAGCGTGTGAGGTTTCAGCCTGGTTTTGCTATCTAGCAATCTTTGAAACACGCAATTCACCTGTAAAAATATAATCGACCAAGTACCTAGTTTTTGAGATATTTAAAATTTGCTGGAATTTCGGTCCCCTTTTAAGGAATATGAAGGGGTTTTTGGAGGTTTATCCTCGATGAAAAAATCGATATTTCTTTAGTGGATTTCTTCATTTCAGAAGATGCTCTATTCAGATCACTCTATGGTGCGTCACCTGATGTCAAGGATTGTAACTAGAGTTAGTTCTTGGTTGTTTGTTTAGATCGAGAAACGGAGAAGATTTTTCGTGTCGTCATGAACTTATGCAGCTCCATACTTCGAGCACTTTTGTGTTTGTTTACATCGAGGAACGGAGAATATTCAGTTGTTGAGTTGTTCCAATAAGAGTTTTCATAAAAGATCACTGCATATGCAAGTTAAAACTGAATAATTATGAGTTTCATTCATGATTTTTTCAAATTCACTGCGAAAACTATTCAAAATCATCGTTCAAATATGGGGTTTTAAAATTTAAATCGCTTTGTGCGGAGTTTACGATTTGGCAACAGCGCATACAAGGCAATGAAAAGAACAATGTCCGATCAGCTTGTTTATAAAATAACAGCTGTTGATCTACAGGCTCGTACTTATTGGCGAGCTTCAACAGCAACCGGCCATAAAAATCCCATAAAATTTTACGACCTTCCTCGTTCGTCGCAGACTTCATAGACAGCCATCTTTGTCTATCTCATCAAGATAATGCATTTGTTCTCCTTTATTATCAAGGCATATTTCAGTCGATGTTGCCAACTTGTGCAATCCACATGAAAAGTTTTAAATTTTAAATACCCATTTTTATTTTTCATTTTTAAGTGCTTAAAATATTTTTTTTTTTGGAAACGGTTGAAATGGTTATTTCAAAATGTGGCGTTTCAAAGATATTTCATAAAAAATACATCATTTTCGTCAGAAGGAGTATTCCCTATTAATACTTTCGGTTAACAAAATAGACGTTTAATAACATAATGTGAAGACTCTCGCAATATGTATTGAGAAACCTCGTAGATATGAGGCTTTTTCTAGAATGTTCGCTAATGGAAAAGCCACCTTCTCCGAGCTGATATGTTCTCGATATCGCAGTCCCCCAGATAAAATTTTGTCGAGTAATGGGGCCAATAAAACTTTGGCAGTTATCGGGATTTCCGACGTCTCCTGATGAGACTTGGCCATGCCATAGGTTATATCTGTGACTCTATGGGAACGTTAAAAATATTCGGAATGAGTTATAATTGTTCTCAATTTATTCTGTAGCTAACCGTGCGAGAAACCAATGCTGAAGGTATCGCGCTCCAATCATGTCCCAAACACCCAGAAATCGCTTAATATCCATCAAAAACCGCGTCAATATCCGAAGATAAGATCGCGAGTGGAGAGATAACAGCCGAGCCATCATTTTTCAACGTGTAATCGTCCGATGACTGGCCCAGGGAGGAACCCCCGAAGACAAGGCCGCTTCACAGTTTCATCCCCCCGTTCGCACACAGGGACGTCTAGGGGATGACGGTGCAAAATTCACCCTCTCCCGGGTGTAATGAATTGATCTGGACGCTTCGCGCTGACCAGGGAGAGCGGGGCCAGCCTTAAACTCGACCTCTCACCTTGCTCTCGGGAGGCTTCAACTTCTCAAAGGTTTCCCCTTTGAGCTGGCAGAATATCCTTTCGAGACTGCTTCGCATAAGATGAATACATCTCGCTGACGTTTATTGGGTCGGATGGGGGTCTAAAAATCGTTGCAGTGAAGGTATTGCGCGTTTTATTGAGACAAATTGTGGCGGGCTCTGTAGACAAAAGGCTTCGGTTCCATGGCGCTTGGATTGTTTTAAGATCGGGAACAAATTTTATGGGGTATAGGGGATATGGTGATAGTGTTCTGATGGAAAATGATTGATAACACTGAAGAAATTTTTGCGAATTGCGGAATGAGTAAGATTCAGATATATTGAAAGACAATAGGGAATACTCCTTCTGACGAAAATGATGTATTTTTTATGAAATATCTTTGAAACGTCACATTTTGAAATAACCATTTCAACCGTTCCGCAAAAAAAATTATTTTATGCACTTAAAAATGGGTATTTAAAGTTTAAAGCGTTTTGTGAGAATTGCTCAAGCTGGCAACATCGACTGAAATGTACCTTGATAATAAAGGACAAAAAATGCATTATCTTGATGAGATAGACAAAGATGGCTGTCTATGAAGTCTGCGACGAACGAGGAAGGTCGTAAAATTTTATGGGATTTTTATGGCCGGTTGCAGTTGAAGCTCGCCATTAAGTACGCGCCTGTAGATCAACAGCTGTTATTTTAGCTGTATTCGAGTTCGGCTTTTGGACAGTCCGAGAATGGTTCTAGAACTGCGCAGAGGATTTAATACTAGGGCGCAACAGTTTTACGCAGTCCTAGAATAATTCTCGGATTGTCAGAAAGCCGAACCCGAATACAGCCTTTATAAACAAGATGATCGGACATTGTTCTTTTCATTGTCTTGTATGTGCTGTTGCCAAATCGTAAACTCCGCACAAAGCTATTTAAATTTTAACACCCCATATTTGAAGGATGATTTTGAATAGTTTTCGCAGTGAGTTTGAAAAAATCATGAATGAAACTCATAATTATTCAGTTTAAACTTGCATATGCAGTGATAACCCTTATTGAGGAGAATTCCCCATTGTCAGAAACTTCAGAGCAGATGTTAACGAAAATTTTTGCACACAAATCATTCAAAATCTTGAATCGATGAGATATTGATGGTGAGTGGAAGATTCATTTGTTTACAAGGTATTTCCATTAGACTCAGAGTGGAAAACATTGCTGGAATTTCATCTAACCTTTTTCTTCCTTATGTTTTTATATTAAATCAACTATAAAAACACTGAATGAAATTATTCTGTTTTCCATGGAATTTTTAACAAAAAAATCATACACATATGCATTAGTCAACTTGCAATCATCTGTAACTATAGCAGTCCAATGTGTTCTAGATCTAGAAAACATAATTTGTTTCGAACAAAGATTGGATATTTTTCTTTGCAGAACAAAGTCCAGTTGAGATATCTTTGCCATTTTCATTGTGTAATTATACCGGGTGAGTCTTTGACTGGTACAAATATTTCAACAGTAGATTTTTGAGGTCAAAAGAAACACTGATTTCCCTACCAATTTTCCCGAATACGAATGATATTTTTAGTTCTATCTCACAAACTGTCCTATCGAATGAAATGAATTTCGGAATATAGATTTTCATTTATCTGATTAATCTTTTTCGAACACAAGATATCACCCACGTCTTCCAGTTTTCTAATTATGACCATTACGTACCATGAAAATACCAAAAATTCAAAGAACCCAACTGAACCCATTCGATTCGAGGTCTCGCTTTGAATTTCTCCAAATTGGTAAAAATGAAGAGAATATGTCTTTCTGCCTCGATATTGTTATTCTAAATTCGGAAAAATCAACCAATGTGGCATGAAACGATGCTGATGAAAGCAGATTACGACGTCTTTCTCCATAGAAGATCAACAGTAGCTGAGGTTATTCTCTATGCGGAGAATACTTTCGAAGGACCATTTTTTGGCAAATTTTGTCACTAAGCGTCTTTTTCTCCCTTCCTACCACTTCCTACATATTATGGAAGGAGATCCTTTAACTACGTTCATTCTGTTTCATTAGATTTTGCCTAATTAGATTTTCATTCTTGCAATACATTTTCCTTCAGTATTTTCAAGTAGTTTCAGATTGGATTGTATTTGAATTACTTGTTATTGAAATAAGTATTTGGAATACAAATACATATGGCTTATGGATTCTCAAATGTTTGGGTCAAAATGTTTCAATGGTTCCACATCAATCTTTGAAGTTGCTTTGAATTTTATGACACTTATGTGCACATCAATATTATTATCCCATTTATGTCATTTAAGGGTGAGCGCCCACCAAAGTAGCGTAGCACTGACATGGCATATACATGACAAAGGCGATGCATAATTTTCAGATATCGCACATCCGAGTGAAGTATCAGTTGCGTGAAATATGTCGTTCTCAGTTCAAATTTGAAAATTATGCATCGCTTTTGTCATGTATGTGCTAGGTCACTGCTACGCTACTTTGGTGGGTGCTCCCACTAAGGTGAGTAGATCACGTGACTTTTCAAGTGACATTGTAGCATTTAATTTGACTAAATGTAGTTTAAAGCTTCTCCAAAATCCTAGGATAATTGGCAATAAAGTTAAATTTCTAATAATTCGTTTTGGAGTGATCTGCTCTGATATTCCTCATGAGAAATGTACCGGCAGATTACCATTTAACCAATTAACCAGAATACCTTGAAGCAGAACCCCAGAAACCCTATTTCAGACGAAAATCCCTTATCCATCGGCCCCATCGATATTTCAATACACATAGCGAGAAGAAAAGAAAGCCGTTCGGGATGCAGAAAACGTATAGCGATATCTAAATGGCAATTTGGGAGTTGTTAGCAGTGGTTAGTGAGGGGGCACGAGTGGTTCTGCCGACAGCGGGAATTTATGATGCTCCCGGCTTGTTCCCGAGTCGGGAACAATCCGGGACGGAGTCGAGAGAGCAGCCCGGAGCAGAGGCAGCGCGTGCCTGTTTCCGGCTCAGACGACAATATGTTATACAGGTGATGGCAGATTGCGTTAGACGCCTCGATAATTTATAGGACCATGAACACTTTGAATTTTTTCGTCGGGGAAGTTGAGGAAAGGAACGAATGTTTCAGTCGGAGTCAGAAGTGAAGGGAAATTTTTTAGTCGTGTTTATCCGAAATCATCATTTTTTGCGCACTGGTTTCAATTCTCAACTAGAGAGATCAACCATCTAGATACTAGACAGGATTAGCTTCAAAAAATTCAAATATTTTCGAAATTTTGATCAAGTTGAAGACTATTTGACAATAACCTCTACAATATCGTTTTGGGTGTCAGGTGTTTTCTGAGGAATACTCATAAGCGAATAAATCCCCCTTAAAATAAGTACTTAAGTAAGCGTAGCTTAAAATCAATGCACGACTGCGGCTTAACCGAATCTTAAGTAAGGGTCCCTTAAGTTTTGATATCTAGTGATATTTCAGTTTTTTATTTTGGTGCAACTTCATTCTAGTTCAATAAAGACTTTTTATTGGTTGGCCGGTTGAAGATGATCGTTGTCATTTCATTAACCTAACTTTATTGTCCTGTCAGTCAGTGTCAAGTAAACTATTATATTATTATCAAAGACTGACAACTTTTTGTTGTAGCATTATTATTGATAATGAAATGGATTGTCAAATAAGAGGTACTTGACGTTATTAGAAAAACCACAGCAGTTCTGCAGCCAGTTTATGAGTTCAACAAATTATTTAAGGTTATAATCCCGGCCTTGAATACCTAAGTGGTCATTACAGGAGCGCTTAAATTTAAGGCTAGCTTTAGCCATTTGAATGTCACTAAACAGTTGGTGCAACGTAATTTAAGTTGAGGGTTCATTTTAAGGGACAATTAACACTAAGTGCGTTTGGTGCAAACTGGCCTAAGTAGTCTCAGACAGATTTGTCTTAGGCAGATTTGAGCTGATCCTAGATTAATTTTGTCAGGTTGAACTGGATTTAACGCTTAATCCTGGACTGAATTGTCCTCGATTTGTGTTATCACAGCATATGCAAGTTTAAACGGAATAATTATGAGTTTCATTCATGAATTTTTCAAATGCACCGCGGAAACTATTCAAAATCATTCTTCAAATATGAGGTTTTGAAATTTAAATCGATTCGTTTCTAGTTTACGATTTGGCAACAGTGCCTACTAGAAAATATAAAGAAGAATGGCTTGCTTATCGGATAACAGCTGTTGATTCACAGCCATCATAAGGCGCGTATTCACTGGCGAGCCTCAACTCAACAGCAACCAGCCATAAAAATCCCATAAAATTAAACGACCTTCCTTGTTCGTAGCAGACGTCATAGACAGCCATCATTGTCTATCTCATCAAGAAAGTGTATTTGTTGTCGTTTATTGTCAACGCATATTTCACAAGATTCCTGAAACACTTTTTTCCCATATCATTTTTTCCAATTCGGCTCCGATAAAAAGATAAAAAAAAACAAAAGTACCTTCAGAATAACTAGCTAAGTCTGCGACACTACACATCTGTAGATCTTTTAAACAGAGTTGTATTCAGCCAAAGTACCCAATTTTTCAAATTTCACAGACACTTTTTAATTTTTGAACATCAAAGTACTCGAAAATATAAAGAATACTTTTATTTTACAAAATGTTCAAATATTCATAAGATAGTGTCCAACTTAGTTTCAAGAGTTGGGTTCTTTGCATTTTTGGTATTTTTATGGTACGTAATGGTCATAATGAGAAATCTGGAAGACGTGGGTAATATCTTGTGTTCGTAAAAGATTCATCAAATTAATGAAAAACTATATTCCGAAATTCATTTCATTCGATAAAACCGTTTGTGAGAAAGAATAGAAATAACAATTTTTTATAGTTTTTCAACAGCCTGTATCTTGTAAACCAAGCCGATTCGGAAAAAATGGTATGGGTAAAAAGCGTTTCTTTTGACATCAAGAATCTCCTGTTACAATATTTGCACCAGTCAGAGACTCACCCTGTATATGAATCTTTCATTAGAAGTTTCGGAAATTCCAGGGTATGAAAAGTGCGTAATATGTATAATCCACCGTCTAGAACTCTCCACAAGAAAATTTTTCCGTTGCATGAAACATCGCAGGTTACAATGGTGAATGGAGGAAGCCCGGTAGCCGTATAACATTAGTCATTGATCTGAGAGCGAAACATCTTCACAAAGGACCGAGTTGGGATTGTGGCTGCGTCCGATGCCATCCATCACCCGTCCGACAGCCCCCCAACAGCCATAAAAGAATTTACTTTCAATTAAACGAAAAAACATACAATACATTTCAACAACGCTGAGGGCATTAGACGGCACAGAAACGGCGTGAAATGTCGGGATTTGGTCGGGACTGGAAGGATTCTGCAACTTGAGGAGAATTTTGTTCGGTGATTGACACGTTTCGTTCAACCGTGGAAAAGTAAATCGTTTTATTTTTGATTCAACGCCTTTATTGTGAGTGTATTCATGCCTGAAGTATTTTCCGACAGTATTTTCGACAAAATTTACATTTGAAGAACTTCATGAAATAATCGTCAATAGTTGCTGCACTGAAACTTCTTAGATGTGAAACTGAACGCAACTCAACGTTGTAAATGTAACAGAAAGCAGTTAGTTATACGGTGAAGTAATTTGAGATGTAATATGTCTGTAAAATCATGTCAGTGTCAGTGGGCTAACTACATAATAGGCTAATTCTGCATAATGGACCATTATGTGCAACGATGAGATTGTTTTTTCGAAGAACTAAGATAATTATTTCACAGGTTGATTTCCTGGATACTAGAAATATCTTAATAACGTCATGAGAGGCAGAATCTGGACCTGGAGATTTATGATGCAAGAATTTTTGTCATAATATTTATTTTCTGGTTCATTATTTTACTATAGACTTTCTTTTTGATGAAAATAGAACAATTACAGCGTTTTATATTAGATTTTTATTCAAATTGTCTATAAAAGGCGGGAAGGCCAGTTTCTGTGTCAGTCCCCGACAATACCGATGCAGTTCATGACATGATTTTATCAGACCGTCGAATTGGGCTAAAACGGATATCTGAAGCATTGAATATTTCATACGAACGCGTTCATCATATAGTTCACGTCACAATTTGGACGTGAGAAAAATTGCTGCAAAATGAATCCAATGTTTGAATGTTGAACAAAAGCGTGCAAGGGTAGAAGCATCGCGTTCGATCTGTGCTCGATTTGAAAACGATGTAGACTTCTTAAACCGAATTGTTACTATGGATGAAACTTGGGTACATTTCTAAGATCCAGAAACAAAGCAACAATCGATGGAATGGCGACCTAAGAAGTTTCGTGTCAAAAAATCTGCTGCAAAAGTTCTTGCTTCAGTTTTTTGGGATTGCCATGGAGAAATCATGATTGATTTTTTGTAGAAGGGTGGAACAATAACCGGAGATTACTATTCGACATTACTGACCACTCTAGGGGAAAAATCAAAGAGAAAAGACGCGGAAAGCTATCCAAAGGTGTTTTGTTTTTGCAGGACAACGCCCCTGCACACGAATATCATGTTGCCATGCAAAAATTCGTGGTTTAGGGTTTGAATTAATAGAACATTCTCTTTATCAACCAGATTTGGCTCCATCCGACTATCATCTCTTTCCTCAACAAAGAAAAAGTTTAAAAGGTCGTAAATTTTCTTCCAACGAGGAGGTAATATAAGCTGTGGAGGTCTGGTTTGCAGAGCAAGAAGAAACAATTTTTCTTAAAAGGTCTAGAGACGTTGCAGGTTCTCTGTAATAATGTTGAGTAATTATATTATTAAAATTTTGTTTGGTTCTATAGTAGGCTAAGAATTTTTCAATATATCTTCGTAAATGAGGGTTCATAATTTTTTTGAGATGTTGAATGGTATTGAAAGATTTTTTTTCAGTGTCACATTTCCTATTTCTAGTCAAGAAGTCTGCTATAGGATTGACATATCCACTAACAGATTTAAAGCCTAAACAAAGGTTGAGACTTGTCAAATGATGATGTCATCCAGATGCGGCATGTTTACTCTTTGTGACCTATGTAGAATCTGCATTAATCGATAATTGCGAAACACTAGTTGACCACTCATATGAAAGAATTGAAATGTTTGTTATTTAATTATTTCATTTTCACCATAAAATTTTTCATAAAATTTTTTCAATTTTTCAATTTTTTTTTTTATTTTCTCTTATACATATACATATAAAGTTAATTTCCTTCGCGAAACAAACTCACAGGGCATTCATTTCGGACGTTCTTCGGTTTATACATACAATGCCTGGATTTAAACCCCCACTTCGAAGGAATTGGAGAAGGGAAGGTTGCCGAAATTCGGCGAGTTCACATTCTTGGTGACGGTTCTGAAGTTCAAGTCCGCAATAACCCTCCGCTCCGGCGGAAAGTATGTAAGGAATTAATGTGATGGGTAATTAACTGCCTTATTTTCGAGTAGCGAAATGTCAGAACGCCGATAAAAATACACGGCACATCAAGCAAATAAAGAATGCGCCTTTTGCCAATCAAGAAAGTCAAAATTATCAAGTAGTAGTACGCGCCAGGGATGATGCATTGCCCCCGGAGGGTGAACGAAAGACTGGATTTCGTAGTTGGGGTAGTGTTTATCATATAAATAATGCCTTCTATCCGATACTTCACGTCCGGTCACATTTCGGGGTAGCAAAGAATACTGCTCATTTGAATTTGCGCCAAGTTTCTTTAGCGAAATGTTACGTGTGGTGAACTTGGACATTCAAATACAGATTTAGGTCTTGTCCAAATATTACAAGGAAGGGATTTCTGGGTAAATGACGAAACAAATTTTCAACTTCAAGCCACAAACAGCTCCCAGCTTCTTTGTATTCAATACTTCACAAAAATATCCGAAACTCCTATTAGAAATTCTAGTAGGATGTATAATTTTTAATACTAAGGCCCGGTACTTTCACCTATGAATAAGACTTATCTATAGAATAAATTTATTTATTCGCCCTTTGAATAAGTCAAAAAGCTGTCTTTTCACTTTCAGATAGTGTTATTCATCGAATAAATTTGTCATAGAAACTTTATGATATGAGTTCATTTGTCATAGATCGAATGTCGGTACGTCATTATTAGTAGGATTTTTTATATTCTGGATGTATGGTTATTCTTTGTGTGATTTTCACGAAATATTTGCTTTCTAGTTGAAATTATGACAATATCTACAATGCGGTGTCTTATTTTACATTAATCGGTGTAAATATACCGTGCTTTCATAGAATTGTTATTCGTCAAATAATTTAATCTGAGAGCACCGAAATAAGGTATCCTTCAGATAGGAAAGTATTTGACAGATACTTATTCATACTGAATAAAATTTATTCGAAGGTGAAAGTACCGGGCCTAAGGTAAATTCCACCAGTTTACGTTTGATTCATCACTTGATTTTTTCTAATTTTTCTCCTTCTGGATCGTGACACTTGAGGAAAAAGTTTCAAGAGTTTAGTTCAAATGATCAGAATGACAAAACTCTGCGTTCAGTTCAGACGGTAATTTTTTCAGTGATTTTAATGATCAAAGGCCTATTGAAACTTTAGTGCTAACTGCTGTAAATATGTAAGTATGGTGAAAAAAATGACATTACATCGGAGATGAAAGAACATCGGGTACCTATTCAACAGCCTAAAGCAATTTACGAAAACAAGCTTTTTCCATTCGAATGATCTATCAACACGCTTCGATAATCTATGATGTTAAGTGATTACGTAAGTATATGAAGTTACAGCTCAGGTGATGTAAGATACATGTAAGATACTTACTCTCAACAACTTATCTAACCATAAGTTTTTCTTCGTAGGATTCACGAAAAAAATAAGCCTATATAAAAAAAATTGTTAAAGATTTTGATATTTGATATACAGGGTGTCTGTAAACAAATGCGAAGGACTTAGGGAGATAATTCCTCGATGAAAATAAGTAGGGGTAGTTCCTATAAATTTTTTTCGAAATCGACCTCCCTTCCAAGATACAGCTTTTGGAAGGCTATGACAAGTTGACAGTTTCTAATTTTTTTTACGGTTTTAAAGAACACTGAATCAAAACACTTTACATAATATGAAGGACTAAGTAGATGTCACTCACACAATTTTTTTAAACCTCATAACTTTATAATTAGGGGTTGAAAATAACAACCCCTCATGATTTTCCTTCAAAAATTGTTTTCGTGGGATAGATTTTCGAAAAATAAAATTCTCTTATGGTTTTTCATCCAATTCTGGAGAAAAAAAGTGTCTTGCATAATTTCGACACAGTCGATACTTTTCTCGGAATAAATAAAAACTTACAAGCAGTATACGAAGGTCTATGAGACAGAGCTATGTACATGTATTTTAGCGAGAGGAAGTCATTCAATGGAACACTTATACGATGAAATGGAATGAACAGTGATCCGAATTGCTTTTAAATTTCTATTTATTCCGAGAAAAGTATCGAAATTTTGCAAGAGACTTTTCTTCTCCAGAATTGAATGGGAAACCATAAGAGAATTTTATTTTTCGAAAATCTATCCCACGAAAACAATTTTTGATGGAAAGCCATAAGAGGTTGATATTTTCAAACCCTATTAATAAAGTTATTAGATCTAAAAAAATTGTGTGAGCAACATCTACTTAGTGCTTCATATTATGTATAGTTTCATGACTCAGCGTTCTTTAGAACCCGTAAAAAAAATTAAAAACTGTCAACTCGTCATCGCCTTCCGAAGGCTGTATCTTAGAAGGGAGGTCGATTTCGAAAAAAATTTATAGGAACTACTCCTGCTTATTTTCATCGAGGAATCATCTCCCTAAGTCCTTCGCATTTGTTTACAGACAACCTATTTATTTTTAATCGTGATCCTATCAATTGTTGAGCAGTGTATTTCGAAGATAAGTATCTCATTTTGAACACTGACTTTTCACACAGGGACCATTTCGATAAATGTGAATCGGAATTAATGCCAAATGAACTATTTCCGCCAGAATAAAACTTTCTGTTGACTCCATTGAAATTTCGGGATAAAATCAACAGAAAATACTTTATTTTCGCCATGTTCTTTCCTCGAGCTCCCAGAGCAGCGAATTGATAATTCCATTATGAACTATCGATTTCTCCCCCGCGACAGGAAAGGGAAGCGCAAGCAGCAACTATACCACCACCTCCGCCCCGTAAAACAAAAAGAAGCAATCGATGCCCTAAAGAATGAATTATTTGGCTTGAAGAGATAGAAAGGGCCTTAGTATTCGAAATCGCTCATCCATTTGATTCAACCCAGCGGTCCCTGAGAGCGGAGATCCCAAACCTGGATCTGGAGGTACCTACCCCCGGATTCAGTGGAAGGGGCTGTTTTCAACCGCCTCCAACCGATGACTTTTCCGTGTCATTAGACTCGCATTCCCGACCATTTTTACCAACCACTGAATTCTGTTGAGAATCGCTTGTATGCAACTATGAAACTATCGATTTATTCATAGTCAAAAATGAATAAAATGATTATTTAGTGCTTATTTAGAGAGCTTTGAATATTCATCGACCAGAATATAGCAATAAATTATAATTTTTTTGTTTAACGTAATCATTTTTTCAAACACCTTGCTAATAACTTTTCGTGTTACGAAATTTCCGTTTTGAATAAATACTCTTCTTGAAAATACATGGTGTTTTCAAAGGTGTGGTTTTTTTTATCAGAACGTAGAAATGATCAAAATATGTATGTGATTTCATCAAAAATTTTCTACATGAAATATTCAAGATGGCTGAGCTACAATCCCTAGAATTTCGACTAAATTTCATTTTATTTCAAGTAGGGGACTCTGTAAAGTGACTCCGGCATCGGCAAAAAGATACAAAACATAAACTGGACAATATAGGGTTCAGTACTTCCGAGTCTATCTGATTAGTTGCATCAGGTTGTTGTATCGTGCAATTTGAGGTGTAAAAAGGATAGAAAATTGAGGCAGTTTATTGAAAATGTTGATAAATTGCTATTATTGTTACCCTATTTCATATTTCATCCCATTTTTACGACGAGGGTTCGAACAAGAAGAAGATCGTTATGACCACTGCGAAAAAAATTGTGAATAATTTGGACGAATTTTATTGGTGACATTTTTAACTAATATTCTGTATTTTTACACATGGTATTTTTCTTTCAGTTGGTATCGAAATGAGCCATTTCATGATATCGTTAGAGTTACTAAATAATGAGAAAAATTCGGCAATCCTAAATCTACATTTGCATTCCATATGGTTGAGTCAGTCATCACGACATAGGTTTTTTCCTATTGCTTTGCGATAATTCAGATAACAAATGATCAACGGTACTATTAGGACCAATTTCAGTAAGCATTTTTTCAATATTTTTTTCAACTTTGTCATTTTGATAGTCTTGTATAGGTGATTTTTGGTGAAACGCTATATTTCGACCAGTTCTACCTACTGTTGAAAAAAAACTCGCCCTTAAATACTCCCTGTATTATTTTCAAGGTAGATAATACTATTACCTGCTCAGTGATTGATGAAAAATAAACATGACCTTTCTGTGTTCATCCATTTTTTGTATAGAAAAGGATAAATACACTTTAAAGGCCATAATTTCAAGTTGAAATCAAAACAAATTCGATTGATTTCATCTTAACCTGTATAAAGATTTCTCTGATGCTCTTATTTCTGTTTATTTTTCAATTATTTTTGAAATTTTAATAGCAATGAGTTTATTCTCGAAGACTCACAAGACGCAATAAAAATAGGCCTTCATATTGTATATCTTTTCTTAGTTTAATTTAAAGTGGTTTCTACAGTCGAAAAAGGATATGACATTTCATTTTTCCACATCTGTTGATACGAAAAGTCGTGTTGAATTCGTCCCAACAATGAATCAATTTGAATTTTCATACTGATTCACAAGTTGTGATTCTTGAAAGGATTCCTCTCCCAATTGTGTTGCTTTGTATTCAGGCTTATGTCCAGTCATGCAGTAGCTGAGGATCAAAGCTGGCGATGGGTTACGCCACTTCCTGGACCACCTACATCTTCATTGTTAACTCGTTCATGAATTGGGTGATCATCAGTGTCCAGACATTGACTAAGATATATGAATATTCTTGTTGTTGTTCTTTTATTGAATAAATTAGCGTTGTGGATGTTTCGACTGATTCGCCCATTATAAGAGATCGGACGAAAGTGTTCAAGAAATTGTTTCAAAATCTCAACCATTAGGTATAGCATTTTTATCTGCAACTAATTCATGTTCGTCTTCATAGGTTTCCCTGAAAAAATTCGTCGATTTTTAGTGGAACCCGATTTCAATAACTAGCATCTGGAGATGCTTGAACAATATCGTTCCCCGCCGAATATCTGCGAAGAAGAACGAAATTTTATGTTCTGTGCTTTTATCGTTATTGTTATGGTGCATTCGAGGACTTTTTGAATACGTTCTCTCTTCTCTCCATGTATTTCTTGCAGGTGTTCCTGATATCGATAATAATTCGTGAAGCACTTCAATGCCGAATGAAATAATTATATAATAGTGTGATTTTTGGAGGACTTTGACTCAACATAAGTCGTCTGAAAAGAATTTGTATCATTTTATTTTATTCAGTATCATACCTAAACAGGAAATAAAAGCATGAAAATCACAGTTCTATGCTTTTTTGTTCAATATCCATAAGAAGCAATAAAATACAAAATTCAGCAGATAAGCAGAGTGGCGCAGTGGAAGCGTGCTGGGCCCATAACCCAGAGGTCCGTGGATCGAAACCACGCTCTGCTAGGACTTTTTACTCAGTAGAAAATTAAATTGGCGCCATGTGAGTGAGATATTGAAAATTAACCTGAATTTATCGCTAATTTGAAACATGTGCAACCGATAAAATGATTCCGGTAAATCCTCATCAGAAATTTTAATATTATTCCAATAAAGATTCTGTGAACTATTACTTCATACCATATTCACCATTCAACAACTAAGCAGAGTGGCGCAGTGGAAGCGTGCTGGGCCCATAACCCAGAGGTCCGTGGATCGAAACCACGCTCTGCTAGGACTTTTTACTCAGTAGAAACTCCAATTGGCGCCATGTTAGTGAATAATTTAAAATTAACCTGAATTTATCCCTACTATGTAATATGTGCAACCGATAAAATGATTCCGGTGAAAACCTCATCAGAAATTTTAATGTTATTTCAATATAAATTCCGTGAACTATAACTTCATGTTATATTCACCATCTAACAAATAAGCAGAGTGGCGCAGTGGAAGCGTGCTGGGCCCATAACCCAGAGGTCCGTGGATCGAAACCACGCTCTGCTAGGACTTTTTACTCAGTAGAAACTCCAATTGGCGCCATGTTAGTGAATAATTGAAAATTAACCTGAATCTTTCGCTACTATGTAATATGTGCAACTGATAAAATGATTCCGGTAAAAACCTCATCAGAAATTTTAATATTATTTCAATATAAATTCCTTGAACTATTACTTCATGTTATATTCACCATCTAACAACTAAGCAGAGTGGCGCAGTGGAAGCGTGCTGGGCCCATAACCCAGAGGTCCGTGGATCGAAACCACGCTCTGCTAGGACTTTTTACTCAGTAGAAACTCCAATTGGCGCCATGTTAGTGAATAATTGAAAATTAACCTGAATCTTTCGCTACTATGTAATATGTGCAACTGATAAAATGATTCCGGTAAAAACCTCATCAGAAATTTTAATATTATTTCAATATAAATTCCGTGAACTATTACTTCATGTTATATTCACCATCTAACAACTAAGCAGAGTGGCGCAGTGGAAGCGTGCTGGGCCCATAACCCAGAGGTCCGTGGATCGAAACCACGCTCTGCTAGAAATTTTTGGATTAAACGATTTTCACAAAAACGAGTTTTAACCCACGACACGTGTTTCGCTATCACAATAACATCTTCAGGTGGGCTGAGGTTAACAGTTTACCCAAGTAAAAATATCAAATATTCTTTTTTTTTTAATTGACCTACTGGGCCCATAACCTGTGGATCCATCTCTTCTTTCACATCATCTGAAATTCCGAAACCTTTCACACTTTAATTGAAATGGAGTGAAACCATTCTCTACACAGTCTACACTAGAAAATTGAGTATCGTGATAGTTTCGCCTACCTTGTTTAGAGATGTGATGTTTAGAGTAATTTAGGTAAACTAAAGGAGGTATTACACTCCGAATTAATCGACAATTAAAAAATGAACTGAAAAAACAACAAAAATATATTTATCGATCCATTAATCCAATACAACTTCCAACGCACCGACGAGGGTGAAATTTAATGACAACCACTCAGAATCGTAGCCACGAAATCGGAAAAATGTGTCCCCTTTCGCTTTCATAATTAATCCCAGGATCATAAATCAGTCCAGACCGCCAGAGGGCGCAAGGTGACGCGTCCTCATCATATCGACATCAATGATCTGCCCCTCCGCGAGACGAGCGATGTTTTTAAACAGCCGGCATATGTTCTCTCAAATTACAGAAATAAGTTTTTTCGGGGTCCAATTCCGCCCAAACATTAATATTGTCAAGACAAAAGTTCATTAGTTACGGGCGGGGAAGTTGGATGGGACCAGCGTTGATTGATCGAAAGAATTCAATTCGGAGGACCAGGGGATTTCAGGAGAAAAATTGTGCATGCGAGATTCGAAGTGGGTTTTTTAGACGGAGGTTAAGAAAGTTCATTTTTTGAGTAAGATCTTCGATTCTTGCACATATATCAACCATTAGTTGTGAACTTCTCACACTAGGCGTTAAAGTATAGAAGTATAATTCATGTTTCTCTGTAAACATTTCAGTCAAATTTTTGTCGGAAGGCACTCTATTCATTTAACAAATTCTAAAGAATTATAACTATTATAATCATACTTCCAAAGGCAACTAATGGGAAAATTTTACCCAGTGGATCAACTAGAGTATGAGTTATGATCATTATTAGATTTAAATATTCCGCTTTCATAAAACGTTATGAGCCACGAGACTACCAGACTTTTACGAGCCTCTCGCACGAGACGAGACTAGAGATCACCAGACGAGACTAGAGCCCACCAGACGATACAAGAGCCCACCAGACAAAACTAGAATCCACCAGATGAGACTAGAGCCCACCAGACGAGACTAGAGCCCACCAGATGAGACTAGAGCCCACTAGACGAGACTAGAGCCCACTAGACGAGACTACAGCAAACCAGACGAGACTAGAATCCACCAGACGAGACTAGAGCCCAACAGACGAGACTAGAACCCACATGACGAGACTAGAGCCCACCAGATGAGACAAGAGCCCACCAGACGAAACTAAAATCCACCACACGAGACAAGAGCCCACCAGACGAGACTAGAGCCCACTAGACGAGACTACAGCAAACCAGACGAGACTAGAATCCACTAGACGGAACTAGTGCCTACCAGACGAGACTAGAGACCACCAGACGAGACTAGAGCCCACCAGACGTGCCTAGAACCTACTAGACGAGACTAGAATCCACCAGTCGAGACAAGAGACAAGACATCAGTCTCGTCTCGTGGGCATCACTAAAAGCGTCATCAACGACTTGTTCTTGGTTTTTCACAAACATTCATCGTTTTGGTAGTTAGAGATACTACTGAAGAGATGCCTAGGAGTTGATATTTCTGAACGATTTATTCATCTATCTGTAATAAGGGGTATGAACTCAATCTAAGGTTACTGGAGAGTTTTTCGAAAGGTGAGCAAACAAACTGATCTTAACAACAATTGACTAGAACATACGGCGCTATTTTTATAATCCAATTCAACGAATATTTCAGAATGTCCTTCACTATAGGATTCCCCGTGAGAACATCAAAATGTAAATTGAGGCCGTAACCACCTTCGTTATGCCAGTTTTTGTTTCTAGCAAAAGCATCGTTTCGAGCATCGCTGTAATTGTGCCTTCACTTAATTCAAACGGATCATTAATCATCTAAAAATTTTCGGTTTCGGTATAGGACTGACTGCGAAGCGGGATCGTTCTTGTAAAACACTGTTGCTCCAACAATACTGAATCCTAATTGAGAAAAATGAAGAGACGCCCGAAGCCAGATTTGGTTAGATTCGTCAGGTCGTGAACATTTGGGAAATTCCAATACATACATGTACGTTGTGGGTACGTTAGCTGTACGGTTTGTATTTAAGTTTGGATCGATATAATCGATTATTTTGAGGTTAGAGGTTGTAGGTAATATTAAAAAGAAATCCTTCAATACCTATTTGAATTGGTGTTTGGTCAGTGGCGGTTCCAGGAGTTATTTTTGGGGGGACATAATTTTATAATTGAAATTCTGCAAGGTGTTTGTGATTAAAAAGGTGTATCTTTATAATTGAAATACATACACTATATGTTCGAAAGAACACTACCGTCCTTTTTTGTTATTACCATAATGTTGTCATCACATTCACTGAACCGCAATACAGTACATCCCTTGTGTCATATCAAGATGTCCTTTTAATATTTCCGAAAAATTTACTAATACTTGGCTGTCTTCGTCTAGCTGGTCCTAAGGCGTTCGTGTAAATGTTTGGACACCCTTCATATCGCTAAACGAAGACGTACTAAAAAATTTCCTTGAACCATGTGCCGTTTTCCGTCAACCTCGTTTTTTAAACCTTGACAACTTGTTGAATTTTCACGATTTGCTTGATATGTCTACCATGTCCGTTGACCGTTACTGCATCAAATGACAGCAATCCGTGGAAGGTTACGTGTGGTTACACACCAGTTACATTCTTCAGAAGGCGTAGGTTCATGGTTGAATCGTATAAGAATGCTATAATGGCTGCTTTTTCATGTTAAATGTGCTGCAGCATCCAAGCGTGAAACGAAACTATATGGATAACTTGGGAAAAACGTCGAAGAGGATTTGTTGTTTGTTTTGTGCTGCCAATATATAAATTACTATGAAAATTGTTGCCTTGAGAATCAACATGTTGAGATTGGTTTCCTCATGGTGCATTACTATATAGCAAGGGTATTTCACGATCATCAATTTCCATAACGATATTTTCAATAAACTTGAGCTTATGAATATTAATAACGCCAACTGAATCCAACAAATTCACCATGCGTTCCACTCCTATTAATTGCTTTTGAGTCGCAGATACTTTTTTGAATAAACTCCAATAACGATTTCAATCGGAAAGGATTAAAACAAAGCGAATGAATGTTAACAAAGCAGAGCAACATTCAATTTATACGTAAATCTGTAGCAATTATAAACTTTATGAATTCGAACTAACGTCACACAAATCGATCATTTTCGAATCGAACTGGAAAATTTCAGGGGCCAACATGGCAAATGCATCGGGCTGTTGGGTTTAATCTGCAGTTCAGCCATGGCAGGAATTTTCCGCAAGTAGCGAAATCCAATTTGGGGTGGTCCTGGGCTTTTAAATCTCTCCTAAATTGGAGATAACTCTGTTCTAATCCGCCTATCTAAAATACTAATCATTCGCTGTCACTACGCCTATGTCGCGGTAGAAAATATTAAGTAGATAAGTCTGAGGTAGACAAAATTGGGGTTAGCTTTTAGGTGACATAAGTACGTAAATACAGGGTGTTTTCAAAGGTGAGGTTTTTTTTTGACAGATGGTAGAACTCATCAAAATGAGTCGTTTAACCAAAAATTTTCTATATAAAATATACAAGATGGATGAGGTACAACCCCTAGAAGTTCGACAAAATTTCATTGAATTTCAAGTACGGGACTGTGGAGGTTGACTCCGGTATTGCAAAAACGAAACAAAACATAAACATATGGCTGGACAATGAATGGTTCAGTACCAAGTTCATCGGATTAGAGATGCATCAGGTCACTCTTGGAGAATCATAATTGTTGTATCGTGCAATTTAGGGCGAAAAAAAAATGTAGAAATTCGAGGCAGTTTCTTGATAGTGATTATGTTAATCATATTGAAAAAGTGCTATGATGTTTCCCCATTTCATCCCATTTTTACTACGATTGTTGGAATGTACGAACAAGAAGATTGTGATGCCCATTGTGAAACAATTCGTGAATAATTTAGACGAATTTTATTGGTGAGATTTTGAATTAGGTATTATTCTATTTTTTACACTTGTGCATAGTGCATAGAAGTTATTTTATAGATTCTAGCGAACTAAACAGTCGGTTATTCAATAGGGAATTGCAATCCAGAGAGTCCTTCAAAATGAACTTGAAAATGGAAAAATAAAAAACTTTATTTTCTTGTGAACAGTGTCAGTTTGAAATAAAAATATAGGTTTTCGAACACGCTGAATCCATTGCGAGCAATTCCAAAGGCCTATCTGCTTTCGTTTAGATTGTCATCGTTGAAATGGCATTTTTCAAAAAATGGTAAATTTCAATCTTCGATATCTCCTGTTATATTCGTCTGATCCAATTGGGATTTCCGGTTCTATAATAAGTGTTGCCAAGGCTTCCACACTAGCACAAAGACTCGATTACGAGAATCTCAATTTTTTGGGTCAAAAGTGAGCAAGGAGTTAGACCCCCTAAAATGACATGTTTGCTAGTCTGTCTAAAAATCAGGATGTTCTATTACTATCCTCGGATATGGAGTGCATAGAATTCGTTTTGAAGATTCTAGAAAACCAAATAGTGGATGATTCAATAGAGAATTGCACTCTAGAGAGCTCGAACTCGAAAATGAAAAGTGGAAAAACAAAAAAAAATATTTTCTCCTAAACAGTGTCAGATATTGGAATGTTTGGTATGAAAATATAGGTTTTCGAATACGCTGAATCTATTGCAAGCAATTTCGAAAGCCTATCTCCCTTCGTTTAGAATTTCATCTGGGAAATGGCATTTTTCAAAAATTGCAATTTTCAATCTGCGATATCTCCTGTTATATTCGTCTGATCCCATTGGGATTTCTGGTTATATAATCAGCGTTGTCTAGGCTTTCACCCTAGCACAAGAACTCGATTTCGAAAATCTCGATTTTTTGGGTCAAAAATGAGCAAGGGGTTAGACCCCCCTAAAATGACCTATTTGCTACTCTGTTTGAAAATCAGTATGTTCTATTACTGTTTTAGGATATGGAGTGCATAGAATTTGTTCCGAAGATTCCAGAAAACCAAACAGTTCGTGATTCAATAACGAATAGCTTGCCAGAGAGCCCTTCAAAGTGAACTCGAAAATGAAAAGTGGAAAATAAAAAAATTGGATTTTCTCTTGAACAGTGTCAGATATCCGAAAGTTTTGTATGAAAATATAGATTTTCGCATATGTCGAATCTATTGTAAGCATTTTCGGAAGCATATCCCCCTTCGTTTAGATTTTCACCGTTGAAATGGCATTTTTCAAAAAATTGAAAATTTCAATCTTCGATATCTCCTGTTATATTCGTCCGATCCAATAAGGATTTCCGGTTTTATAATCAGCATTGCCAAGGCTCCAGCTTTAGCACAAAAAATCGTATTGAAAATTTCGATTTTTTGGGTAAAAAATGAGGGTTTAACCCCCGTAATTTGTTCCTCTGTATAAAAATTAGTGTGTGTATTATTGACTGCTCCATTCATCCCTGATGAGAAATGCTCCAATGCATAGTTGTTTCAACGAATATTTCGCGAGATATGGCAGAGTGAAGAAACGCGAATTTAGGCAAGAAATAAAATCGATACGATATTGACTCTTGATCATCGATGTTGTTCTTTCTTTACTCAAACGAGATATACTTGTGTGAAGAATTTCTAAAATATTTGTTTGCTCTGAATCTTTAAAGCATGACAAAGTTCTGATGAAGCTCAGGTGGAATTTTTTTCATTTTTATTTGGATTGGTTGCAATATCTTAAATATGGGGTCTCAGTCGAATGAATGTTCACTTCCATGTAGTCGGATGGTAATAAGAACATTTCTGCAAATTTTGTTTCTAACTGGGAAATTTATATTATTATTTATAACTCGTAACCTTATAAGGTTATTACTTCAATGGTTATTGATTTCGTTGAAACACGAAAGATGTTTCACCTCGAAATAAGTCCATCAATACGTAACCGAAATCTAATATGAATTATACTAATGCACTTAATCCACTTATATCCGCGCCCGTTTCAATATTCAATCCACTATATCATCGTGATCGTACCGTTTACAGTCCAGGTTTGAGTTAACATCCCCTCTGATTATGTTACATCCACTGTTGGCGAAACGAGGGTCCTCAGGACTGCTAGTCGGAGTGTGCTGTTCGTATGATCGTCCCGCTGAGGCCAGAGAAAACAAATTACGCGGAGGACTATCATTTAATTAAGAGTGCCCCATGCGGATCATTCAGTCCTTACGCGATGCTTCATTCTGAATTGGCCGATAGTTTTACGTCCATTCACTCCATGCCATGCTACTCTGCTTAGTTTTATTGAACAAAAATGATAAATACCTGAAATTCAATTTTTTGACTGCCTGAGTTATTTCATTGAGTTGAATCAGGTTCCTTCATATAGAATAGCTAGATATACTCTTCAAGAATATTCATTAAAAATTGAGGTTCATTAAATGACGTCATATCTCAATTTGAGACGCACTGTATAACATTTCTTTACTTAAAAAATGTCCAATTCTGAGTAAAATACGAAATTAATTCAAATATATCTATAACACCTGCTGATATAAAATCAATAAATGCCGAGATCTATATCGAAATAACAAACCTTCACTCAAAGTATCAACACAAATACCATTTCGTCGAGAAAAGGCAGAGGCTACCAGGGTTTCGGTCTCATTTGACCTCGTTAGAGCAACACAACTCAAACCCCGGCGAAAATGGATTGGGATGGGTGGGATAAATCCATTTTCCCACAAATTTCAGATTGCAGGTATACACGATTCATTATCTGAATTAATTTCGTTCATCATTCACTTGCCACGTGGATGCAGTAGAAAGAACCCCGAAAAATAATTTAGTAATTTAAGTATTGTAAAACCTCAAAAGTTCCTATAAGAATGCAATACAGAATCATCTATCAAACTTCCAACAATTTCTTCTTGGTGTTATCAAATGCAGATAATATAGCAAACATACATCCAAAAGGTAATCCATTAAATCAAAAGCATATACAGAGTGGGCCATTGACAAGGAAACAGCGACTCTGTAGGTCCATTGAACTCAATGGTAGGTCAGAAGAACCGAATCATATAAAAACTCCAGGACACGTTGATTTTTGATTCCAGGTTGACAACTACTATACTTCATTCACTTTTATTTTAGCAGTCGGTTGGCCATGGAAATTTGACACATTTCACTCTGTATAGTACGAAAATGTGGGTTTATGAAGCTTGTCAAAACATTTTTGGGTTTTAAATCAACGCTATGTTGCCCGTTCTACGTAAAAGTTTCTGTTATTACGTATTTTATCACAATGTCGATTTTTTTCGGAAAATATGTGACGAACATAATTGAAGTTTATACAAACTGATTGAAGGCATACCAAATCCAGTTATTTGCATGGAAAATACAAGAGATCAGTATAATATCATAATATGCACTAGCTTGAGGAGAGTTAATGTTCGTTATCTTCTTTGGCTTACATCATTTGTAGATTTCAAAAATATTAACCCGAAGATGAAATGCATATGATGCAGTGATTGGGAATTGGTATCTCCCGAAGGAATTAACAGATAATTACAAGAATGTTAAATTCTTCAACAAAAATCATCTTGCATCAATATAAGTAAAAAGAATTGAAGGAAGTTTCAAGTTAAGATGAACTTCACCTTTGAACAAAAATTTTACATGAATAAACAAGTAACAGGGCAACTTGCGCTTATTTGTGGCTATTCATCTTAATATTCTTAATACATTGATGTAATAATAATAATTAGGTATTTATTAGTACCTTAAGACATTTACATTGTATAAGACAAGTCAAATGAAAAATAGAAAAATCCATTTTAGGGAACTTATTCTCCGATGACATTTATCGAAAATTCTGTAGTAAACTTTTCGCCATAATTCGCTCAAACATAAAATTCTCAAATGCCACCACTTTTTTGGGTCACCCAATAGAAGGAAATTCTTTGTCATCCTCTTCATTCACAATCTTTCTGATTGTGGGAATATCCAGCTGAAATATAAGTCGTTTAGATTCAGATAAAATATTATAAATTCTCTTACATTGAATATGTTCGCTACCGTCTGACGTATTGTAGATTTTAGAATATCAGGGTAAAACTATTTGAATGAGCGGACCTGAATTCTAAATAGCACTTCCTGAAACCCTGTCTCTTTTTCTCAATCCTTTTCGACATTTTCGTAATAAAAATTGATATTAGTTGTGGCAACGGCGTTATGACATTAACGACATTTCATGAGTGCCAACCTAACTTCGTTCTAGTTACAAAAACTTGAGAAAATTATTTCATGGCCAACCGACTGCTAAAATAAATTTGAATGAAGTATACTCTTCTTCTCATTTTCCTTTAGAAAATGCAAAAATGTCAACAAATTCTTCTTTCGCGGCGTTACTTATTATAATTAAGTAGATATGTTACATACTTGATGACCTTACAGAATGAAAAACCAAATTGATTGGATCTTTGGCCTCCCAAAAACTAATGAATATTTTCGAATTTTTTTTTTATTGATACTACAGGGATAAACATATTTCCTTGAGCAAATTCTCCTTTCACTTCTCTAACAAAATAGACGAATGTCCACAGAAATTTGCAGGTTTCCAAAAGCCTCGAGTAGCCTTCTTTCTATGGCGTTTTCCAGCTCCGACGGCACGACGAAGCCGTCGCGACGGCAATGAATTATTACCGTACACGACGTCCGACACTCTATTTACAGATGGTTCGGCGAACCACGTAGCCCCCTTTTGGCCACTTCATCTTCCGCAGTCCAGGGAGGATGTCGTTAATACCCCACGTCAATTGGTCACTACATGATAAACGTCTTGATAACAGATCATTCGGTAGATCCCTCACTTTATTGGCGCATTTATTAGTTCGATTACTCTCCCTGGTCGTTTTTTTGCGATTCAGACACGTTTTACACGATTTTCTCTTAACGATGACTGTTCGTTGACAGCTGACAGTTTGTTGACAGCTGATAGTTCGTAAAATGAAGAGGAGTATTCAAAACATGAAGAATCACGAGTGAAATATGTGGATCTCTTGAAGTTATAACATTTCCTCTGATTAAATTTACCAATGACATAGGTAGTCATTGCGCTCAGGAGTGTCTTAAAATGAACCTCAAAGGGGCTCATTTCTAAATCACCACCGACAGCAAGGTCACGTTGAGGTCTTTGGAATCACACTGCCAGGGATTTCTGCTGACGTAAAACCATAAAGCAACTGGCCAGAGACAATAGAGTGACTCTAGTATGGGTACCAGGGCATTGTGGTATTAAAGAAAATGCAATTGCAAAAAGAGCATCAAGGTTAACACCTGTTGGACCTGAGCCCACAGGGGTTTGGACAATATCAATATAAGGCAGCGGTCCAACAATGGGAGTTGAACAACAGAATAACCCTCTGGACAAACACTCCTGGACTTACTCAGTCAAAGAAATTCGTGATGATTTCACCGACCTGCACCAGAAAACTGCTAAAGCTGTCACTGAGTTTCCGGTGATGGTGGTACTGCTGACAGGGCACTGTATGGGAAAACCAGCAGATAAGATTTGGAGGCTCTGTGGATCAGAAGCAGAAACAGCTGAACACATGGTATGCAAGTGTCCAGAGCTGGCGGACCTAAGAACCACTCATATGGGGAAACCTGTCCTGGATACTTACGAGGTAACGTCCAAGGCCCCTAGGGATGTTGTCGTTTTTATCAACACCATTGACGATCTCCTTGGGTTCCTATGAAAGTGTAGGGTAGAGAAAAAAGATCTACCTACATGGTCGCAGTCCCCGAAAGGCTAATCGAGCCACAACGATCTCGGTTCAAACAATAATAGATGAGTAAAAGTGTCAGATAGTTTATTTAGGAGAACAGCGACGAGAGAAAAAAAGGACAGATACTGCAGATTTTAGCGGAAAATATATTAGGTCCTTTCGTTTGCATAAAAAGTGTAGTACTTTTCCACACTCGATCTTAGTATTCGTTTGATGATTGAATTTACACCAGCGTAGAGGAAGTGTAGTTCATCTACACATAGTGAAAAGGAGATGTAGATGAACTACACCTCTTCTACACTGGTGTAAATTCAATCAGCAAACGTTTGCATAAAAAGTGTAGCACTTTTCTACACTCAATTTGATTTACACCAGTGTAGAGGAAGTTTAGTTCATCTACACATAGTCACAAGGAGATGTAGATGAACTACACTTCCTCAACACTGGTGTAAATTCAATCAGCAAACGAATACTAAAATCGAGTGTAGAAAAGTGCTACACTCTACACCAGTGTAGAATAGGTGTAGTTCATCTACATCTCCTTGTGACTATGTGTAGATGAACTACACTTCCTCTACACTGGGGTA
Source organism: Coccinella septempunctata (assembly GCF_907165205.1). Taxonomy (NCBI): domain Eukaryota; kingdom Metazoa; phylum Arthropoda; class Insecta; order Coleoptera; family Coccinellidae; genus Coccinella; species Coccinella septempunctata. Next base: position 26,077,754 of record NC_058196.1, read on the forward strand.
AATCAAATCGAGTGTAGAAAAGTGCTACACTTTTTATGCAAACGAAAGGACCTACAGTTTCTATAATTTTAAAACTTGTATTGCAACTCAAAATTAAGAAATAAAAATATCCAGTTATTTCTGAAAACCGTTTGGTTCCAACTTCTTAATAGAGAAATCTCCGATTAAGTATCCATATTCCTTGTGTAACCTCTTCATTATTGCTCATAATTATAACTAATTATGACATATAATCAAGTGCACACACGTAAGGAATGAATATTTCAACCTTACCTAACCTAACCTAACACCATTCATGCACATCTATGATTATGCTGCCTAATCTTGAATGAGATTTTGCCAAAATTAGAAACTCCATAGTCTGACAGCTCAGAGCTCCCATTTGGGCTACAAGATATCAATTTTGATTGTCAAGCTGCTTGGTTCTCCCATTTATTGTTTTGTTCCTCATAAATTCGTACTCTTTCCACGCCACTGTTTCGAAAAATCGAGTCATTAATGGTTCCGGCATCAATAACAGCCCGATCAGTCCTACGGGGATATGGGCATGATGACCACTCAGGCTAATGAATATCACCACCGTACTCAGTAACCCGACGCGGCTGAAACTTAATAACTGAGCCATCAATCCTTCGAAAAACAAAAACCATATGTTTTGCGCGAATTCCCGAAAGTAGTTGTCGATAAAAATAGAAGGGGGCGCTTCGCTTTGCTATTAAATAAATGAGAGAGAAGGCCGTACAAAGGCAAGATTGCGTGCAGAAATGTCAACGCCTACCGGCAACATTGCATGCTCATAGGCAATAATATTTTAATGTCCTGCTGCAATGTTACTGGTGCCTGGCATCACGAAGGTTCCATTTTTCCTTCTTTTTTTTTCCCGTCCACGGCGCACAGAATGAAACGCTGAATTTTTTATGCCAGGAAGACGGTGTAATCTACATAATTATTTCATTGTCAATTCCATGTTGTGGTTTCTTCTCTGCTTGTATAATTCAGGATGAGTTCGAGGATGTCGGTTATTAAAAATGATTATAGATTAGAGGGAAATACGCGGTCTGTGTTCACGAGAATAACCTCAATTCTTATTTTAGGAGTACGAGGTGAATAATGGACATTGTGATTTTTGTCTCACGGACCTATTTCGAGGTCAAAATGCGGGGACTTGGTGGAACTTGGTGATGGTATCATATCTGAGAGCCCTTCTCCAATATGGTTATTCTAAAAACCCTAAAAGAACATAGGGCATTTCTAATGAAAATTTTTCCTCCTTGACAACACTTGCTCAAATTCTTTTACCTATCCTTTCAAGGGTTCCTGAGGGTATCAAACTAATATGACGCTGGAGCCCAAAATATCTTCTTCTTACTCCAAGGTAATTAGATATTTGGTACTGAGAATATCGAGAATTGATGAAAAGAACCTCCACGAAATGAACTGGACGCAAGGGTCAATAAAATTCACACAGACAGTCAATCTGCCTTCAGATCACTCCACATCAAGAGACTGCAACTCCTTTAGCTAAAGAGGGGAAACTATGGCACCAGCATCAACTGATTCTGATGGTCCAACAATCAAAGGTGCGAAAGAAGCACCAACGGTTTGACCAATTATTGGAATTACCAACTCTCTAATGAAAGAACAATAGATGTTGAAACTCAAACTTTTTCAGAAAAGGCACTGCGTTGAAGGAATATTTCAGGATCGTTCCAGGATCCAATGCATAAAACTATCCTTAGAATTTTCAAGGCTCCAGGCAAACTTGCTATCGTTCATCAGAACCTTTGCCAGAACTAGCGTATACGAAACCACTGAGTCTGGTCTTTGTTTCTTTTGGTGTTCTGTTCAAGCTGACTCTATAGGATCAAAGGAAATATTCACATTCTTGCATAATATCTTCCTTTGAACCGTTAGGAATAGAAGGAAAACTCAACTCAAGGAGCTTATATGTGGCCACAGCAGAGTGTACTGGTGGCAGTTACAAGTCAAGCTATCTAATCATCGCGTAGGCAAATTTTTCCGAAAGATGATCCTGATGATCGATTGACTCTTGAGGTGCATTACAGGCTGTCTATAACTCCGATAAGGCCTTCTGATTTTCCTGAACAATAGTGCGAGAAATCCTATCGGATTTTGGAGATCACTGAATTGGGTTTCCTCGATGGTTTCGCTTCAATTTGCAAGGAACCCTGATATAGATGCTAATATTTACTCTTGCTGCTGATGCCGAAATGGTCATACATTCCAGTAGTTCCAGTATTCTTTCTTATTTGCTCAGAACTGAGGCCCATACTACTACCATACCATTATTGGAACATATGGCTACTATGTTCCTCATTTTATTAGTCACTATCAGAGTCTTCGCATTGTATAAGAATGATCTCTCAGTTGTTGTTTTGATTTTTGAGTTGCATAAATGCTCCAACAGAAATATACAGGTTCAAGTTTTTTTTTTATTAAGGTTACGATGATGAAGACTATAGACAGTGGAGATGATAGACCTTTACTCTTGTCTAGGGTACATGTACATTCCACATGTGGCGCTTGGCATTTTATGCCCCTCATCATTGTTATGAGCTTTTAAAGAACTGTTTTGGTCTGAAAAGAAACTTCGATGTAACAAGAGGTTGAAAATGGCATTTTGGATCTTCTTGTTGTAATACTGATATTACAGAGGGGTAGAATATATTTGTACGTGGACGCAAAATATAAGATATAGATTAGATATATTAATTGTTCTACAATTTTTCTCCGACAAAAAACTACCTCTGTCTAACGAAGGCTGTATCTCATTTCAATGATTGAGAAGTTTCATTTGGAAATCAAAATATTTTTCAATGAAGTCTTAAGAAACATCATAGCTAATTCCTGGTGGGGGATGATAAGAACCTTCAATTTCAAATCATTTGAATTCTAATTCGCGACAAATATTACATGATTTTTTTAACGTCCGTACCAAATTCTATTTGAGGAATATACGAAAACGAGAAATTGGCTAGGAAATTCATACGGAAAATACATATCGTGAGAGTATTGAAATTGATCCGAATGGGGGTCTGATTTTTAGCTGGGACCTACGAAAACATTGAATGCAATCGAGAGTGAAAGCTGAACAGGGTGTCTGATAAGTACGGTTTCAAGTGTAATAAAACCGAGGGTTAGTGCTGTGGGGTGAGTTTATAGCTCAGTTATAGTGTCCTCTTTTCGGCGCACTGATTTACATCCCTATTTAAGTACAATATCAAGCTTTCAATCATTCGAGAAAAGTATCTATGTAAGATTATAGTCACTTTGTTGACTGTCTTGTAAATTTATGGATTTATAGAGAAAATTCGATCAATTTATTTCAGATCATCAGAACTGGACACAAAAAATAATGTTGTTATAGTAGATGTTTCACTTATTGTATTAGTTTCAAATTCTTGTTTCTTTTGATGCTATATTCTTTTTATTTTGAAAACATCGAATGCCATATCTGAAGTGTTGTTTCAAGGTATTTTGAAGGATGTTCTTCTACTAAAAATAATTTAGGATTTTTTTAGCTAAGCAACATTTTTACTATCGTCAAAAAACAACTTTATACGAGGTGAGTATTTGACTTGTACATATGTTTTAACAGATGATCCTGGAGGATATAAGAAACACTTTTTATCTTTACTATTTTTTCCAAAATTGGGTACTTTGGCTGAATGCAACTCTGAAAGAGTCATGTAGTCTCATAGATTTAGCTTGTTATTCTGAAGAGAATTTGGTTTTTCCTGGGGTGGCATAGCTCAATATGAAATGCATATCTTTCCAACTTGACTCTTGAATAGGAAAAAAGTGTTTCTTTGGACTTCAAGAATATGCTGTTACGTCAAAAACTCATCCAGTATCTCAATTTTTGGACTTTTCATTGATCGAATGAGAAAATTCCATGAAACTTTAGGTAAAATACCACACCATGCCAAAGCATGAAAATGGCAGAATCTAGAGTTTAGCGAAGGTAAATGGACTGAAGAATAAAACCTTAGCAGATGCGATAGAAGACCTTGTACATTTTCCCAATACAGCTAAGGTTTCGTGCAGGATGTAGGTAGATTTCGGAGTTGCCATACTCTTTAAAATTTAGCATAGATCAAGGATTCATAGGTGCCACTAGGGCTGAAAATTTGGAACCAAATATTGGTCAATAAATCGCTGATATATTGACCTCCAAAATAGTTTTTGGAGTACTGACCAAGCTCAGAACCCTCAGGTGTAAACCTTCATTAGAGGTAGAAGTAAGAAAGGCTGTAAATACCTTGCTGACTATTTTTCCTAGTGGTCTTCTTCTCCTTCATCCAAGGATACTCAGGTACATTAACTCCAGGAGAACCCATTCCGTGCGGTACCTCCATTCCATAGCCGCTTCCTGGTGGAGTATGATCAGGACTCATACCGGAGTTTCCATGTGCCATATCCCCGGAAATATGAGGAAGGGCAGTCATAAATTCCGCCATGGAGGGCTGACTGTTGATGAAGCCCGTCTCATTGCACCCCGACCCGTCCATCGGAAGACCAGGATGGGGCGCTCCCGAGGCCGCTGACAACCAGAAACCGGCGTTCCCGGCCGTCGCGGCGCCCTCTGGGGTGGTAGACCTCGTCTTTACCACTACGAAATCGTCCTCTTCCAAGTGTCCAGTAGGCATCCGGAGAGGATGTCTTATCCTCATTGACCACCAACGACCGCCGACATACCACAACAACCACAAACACTCAACACTGGTAGCATCCGACCCGAAGGACCATGTCCACCTCGCGCGTTTCTATGGTTCGGGTAAACTGTCAAAACTTTGACGTCTGGCCGCGGCGGGACTCGGAACGGCCTCGCGTGCAGTTCACAGAAATAGTTACGTGTATGCCCGTACTTACTGTTAGGTTAGTGATGGTTGTTTTTGTTTCTTTCCGGGCTCGAGGAGGACGAAGGATGGTCACGTGGTGGCGCGGCGGGCCAATCCGGGACCGGTTTCCGGGCTCCGTAGGCCGGCACGGTGCGCGAGGGCGGGACTTATACTGGTTGTCGTGACCGTGCACCGCAATTACTCCAGGTAAAAGTTATAAAAAATAAATGTATACCTTGATTTTACGTGGATGCATACAAGACGTATGAAATCGCCGACGTCTCCCCAAATTATAGTGTGCCGCGCGCAGTTTATGTAAATTCCGTTAATTCGTTTAACTATACACGCTATGGGGTTTATTTCCTTTGTATATTTTTTTTTCAATTTTAATTTTTTTTTTCGATTCGAACTTTTCGGTGCTTCGTTCGGTTTTATCGGTGGGATTTGGTAGGTGTCGCGTGGTCTGAGATGCGCCGACGAATGGTAGGGATGACGAGTGACGCCGGACGTCGAGGACGTCGGTGGAAAGGCGCGGGCCCGGGGAGGGGCGTCGTTTTGCGAAGTTTGCTCGTCGTTTCGCGTCGGATTTTTTGATATGGAAAAAAGTTGCGCTGCTCTATCTCGATTCGTGAAAAAATGCGTGTATGCGTCTAATTTTCTATTTCGATGGTTTCTTCCTTCGTGGAGGTTTTTCTCGAGGTATTCTGTGGATTTAAATCAGCTAAAAAATGGAATTTGATGAAAGTACAATTTTCACTAAGTTTATTAACTGAAAAAAATTAAGAAAAGTAAACACACTTTTATTTCCATTTGATTAAAGTGCTTCATTTTTCTTCAATTCGATAAAATTCTCTTTGAAGAATACAGAAAAATATTCATTTTATGTATTTTTCAGGTGTGCTGGTAATGATGTAGCTATACACATTATCACAGCATCTGAATCACCCATTTCGAGCTTTATGACCTTGAATTCATCATTCTGTTGCGATAAATCAAGTTACCTATGAATTCATAATAAATCTAGGCAAAATGAAACATCAGACTAGATTGAAATCATTCGATCCCCTAGATCAAGACTGGAATTTGCCACCTTTTTGAATTGAGTAAATAATAAAAAAAACAATTTGTTTTTTTCGGTATTGAAATTAGTTAAAAAAAGCAATCGAAATTTCAAACAAACTGAAGCTTCTCACATAAGAATGTAAAGTTTATTTTCTTCTTCATTTGCAAACAAATCTACACCGAAAACTACTTAGAAGTCGAAACAGGAAACAGCTAAAACAAAATCTACAGAAAAAAGCATAATTACTGATTTCATTACTTGATTTTGGGGGGCTTTCAGTTTTTTGTGTTTGACAATATTAACTCAGTCTAGTAAGCGTCTATACGGAAAATAACAAAATCATCACTCTTGAAGTGAATGCTAATGACCTCAAAATACACGAAAATAGTAAAACTTAGAATTCGATAAATATTAGGTACAATTTCAATCTTATAATAAAAAGGAAACCTTAATTTCAGCAATTAAAGGTCTATCCATTTCACTAGGAATGGATTCATGGAAAAAAGTGAAAACAAACTTTCAGATCGAAATTCTCTTTAAAAAAAAATTTCAACATTAAAACACACCCACCTCAAAAAATTCTGAAGCAAATTTTCACTTTAACCTTGTTCTAATGTCATTTCTTGTTTTGAAAAAGTTGTAATTTTGCTAGAATAATTTATTTGTTAAACGTCATTCTTCTAAATCCTCTCGCTGAGAGATGGATTTTGTCCTAATTTCAAAGGGCCCTAACTTCTAGGAAGAAGGGGTTTGAACAAAAAGTTAAATGAAATACCCCCTTAATTTTCGCTCTAAAATCACCCTTTACAATTTTCTCCATCAATGTAGAAACACCCTGAATATTAGAAATTACAATAAAAGCTGTAATTTGAAGATGACTCTGGCCTGACCTCAACCATGTGACTTCATTGGCCAACGAATACATAGAATTAATTATAATAGTAGAAATGTAAAACTAACTGAATACTGAAGTAATAACAAATGGAGAAAAGAAATATTCGAACTCCAAAAGTGAACTATCTGAATATAAAACAAGACGACTAAACTCAAGAAACGGACAACAACAAGATAAACAATATCATTCCGGTTAAAACAATACATACGTACCTACGTGATTCAACGATTAAGCTCAGTCAGGTATCAGAAATTTCCAGACACTTCAAATATTTCATGATGATAAAACCATATCTTCCCCGTGATCTCGAAGTTCCAGGAAGTAAAAAGTGTACGGATTCTTGTCCTAATTACTCAAACTGACAAGTATAAAATTATCTTTTATTTCGTGGAGACCTTCAACATTATGCAATTCTGGTTTAAATAGAACTGGACGATATTTGCCCGAGGGGCTAATTTGTTACAAGTCACTACCTTGAGTCTGATGAATAGATGAATAGTAGTGTGTATGAGGAGCTTTGGGTATAGAGTGGGTCCCTGTGTTCACCGGTACCACAATGGTTTCGAAATAATGCGGTTTTATCAACCTTGACCACGGCAGAACCACAGCGGATATTTTCAGTGGTCGAAATAGTGTGAGTAGACACATAGGTATTCGAAATTTGAGAAACATTGAGAAACATAACATATTTAATGTGTATACTATGTAATGAATTCTTGAAAACATTTTTATTATCTTTATAAATGAAAATGGAGCCCTATTTTGTGTTGTAATGAATTGACGTAAGAACAGCCTAACTGATTTTATTCATTTTTTCTTTGCAACCTTCCTCATACTTTGTAGAAGGTTTAAGCTGAGGAAAAACTTGGAAATGTTGCCTGGGAAACTGAGGAAATCAAAAAAACTAGATGAAATTCAAATTTCGCGCGCAAGTGTAATTTGTGTAATCTACCCTTCACGGACTGGCGATTGACATCTGATAAATGCACTAGAAAACAACGAATATTTTTCTGTGCTCTAAAATGAGAATAAATTTTTTTAATATTTTGATACATATGTATTTCGTAATTGCTGTAATGCTACCAGCAATATTCGACATTTAGAACGATGGTGGATGGTATTTTCAAAGATATAAATTATATCAGTTCTTAAGTTATATAATCCCAGTGGACACTTAAATTTATTCAGAAATTAAGAAAGAATATCCTTTTCTGAAACTCTCAAATGAGCTGTCCGGGGTTTATCCCCTAACACAGCTGCAGAGACTATGAGAAAAATGAACATTCATAATATTTTTCGACGATCCTGAACCATATGTCCATCCCCTAAGGAAAATAATTTTGACCGGAATAATTATGTTTGAAAGGAACAGAAAATGTTTGGAATTTCTTTGGTGGAAGAATACAAATTTTCAAGCACTGTGAGTCTTTGACTAGTACAAATATTTTAACAGTAGGTTCTTGAGGTCAAAAGAAACACTGCTTCTGCACACTGCTTTCTTAGAATTTTTCCCGAATCAGCTCGGTTCAAATCAGCTGCATCAAAAGATACAGGCTATCGAAAAACCATACAAAAAACAAAGAACCAACGGTTCTATCGAATGAAATGAATTTCAGAATACAATTTTTCATTTATTTGATCAATCTTTTTCGAACACAAGATATCACCCACGTCTTTCACTTTTCTCATTATGACCATTACCTACCATAAAAAATACCAAAAATTCGAAGAACCCAACTCTTGAAACTAAGTTGGATGCTATCTTATGTATATTTGAACGTATTGTAAATTAAAAGCATTCTTCATATTTTCGCCTACAATGCGCCGTTTTCGAGTATTTTTATGTTCAAAAAGTAAAAAGTATCTGTGAAATTTGAAAAATTGACTACTTTGGCTGAATACAACTCTCTTTAAAAGATCCACATCTGAATAATGCCACAGAATTATTTTGTTATTCTGAGGGTAATTTTGTATGTAAATTTTTCAATATAACGTCACTGCCTTAGTGTCGCACTAGACAGAGAAACATCGAATGAGTGTTCTACAAAACATTCATTTGTAACACTGAATGTCCATTCCATGTATTTATTTATGTTCCTTATTATTTAGATTCCTACATGCCAACATTTCGTCTTATTTCGAGGCTCTGAAACTATATTCAAATTTATTCCAATTAATCCTGGGACACCCTGTACAAAGCTTATTGGAGGACGCTTCATCGTTAGATATTCAAATCAGTTGATTGATGCAATGTTCTTGGGTTAGACCACTTCTTGTATCTAAACAAGACAAATATTGCTCGCACGTCGAAACGTTCTAAGTACGTATACTATAGGTAATGTCAAATTTAGAAGTGGCAATGGCAGATTTCAACTGGCCAGTTTCCAATACATAATAGGGAATACTCCTTCTGACGAAAATGATGTATTTTTTATGAAATATCTTTGAAACGTCACATTTTGAAATAACCATTTCAACCGTTTCCCAAAAAAAATTATTTTAAGTACTTAAATATGAAAAATAAAAATGGGTATTTAAAATTTGAAGCGTTTCGTTTCTATTGCGCAAGTTGGCAACATCGACTGAAATATGCGTTGATAATAAAGGACAACAAATACACTATCTTGATGAGATAGACAAAGATGTCTGTCTATGGAGTCTGCGACGAACGAGGAAGGTCGTAAAATTTTATGGGATTTTTATGGCTGTTTGCTGTTGAGGTTCGCCAGTGAGTTCGCGCCTTATGATGGCTGTAAAATAACAGTTGTTAGTTTATAAACAAACCATTGTTCATTTTATTTTTTAGTAGGCGCTGTTGCCAAATCGTAAACTAGAAACGAAGCGATTCAAATTTTAAAACCCCATATTTGAAGGATGATTTTGAATAGTTTCCGCGGTAAATTTGAAAAAATCATGAATGAAACTCATAATTATTCAGTTTAAACTTGCATTTGCTGTGATAATCCAAATTGAGGAGAAATCCCCATTATGGCAACCCCCGTATGTGGTGCCACCCGGTAGAATAAACAAAACGCAGGCGGGAAATCTGGTGAAAAGGTAAACTATTCAACAAGTCACGATCAATCAGCCGTCAAACTACCCCGCCCCCGAAACCGACATTATCGAATCGTAACCGAAGAAAAAACAAAATTAAAAAAAATCGAGCTCCAAATCGGTTCCCCCGTCCAATTACACCAATCTCGCCGCATTATACGTTGTTAAGACGGCGTCGGACTCCGATCCCGGTCCGCATTTTTCCAAATAAAATCCGTCAAAAACACAATCTTGACGAAACTAATATCGAGGCCTACTCCGACCTGCCTATCCGCCAAGAAACGCTCGGAGCGTTGTTATTAGGCATCATTAATCAACTGTTGGTCAGGAAATGAGTCAACCCTTCGGTCCGAGCCGGCCGCACCGCCTCGCAACTTTACATACCGCGTTGTCTTCGTGCTCTTGCGGCCCTCTCAAGACATATGGTCTTGTCCCTGGGGCCCGCTTTATGTGCTTTTGGTTTGGCTACTTTCGGCCGTAATGGGTTAAATGTGCCCGGCGTGAAGGATGAATGCCGGACGGTTTATTATGGCCGAGACAATGGGCAGCAAGTGCGCCTCTTCAGGGGACGCTAGTTGACGTTATTGAACCATGTTGGGGATGCTTCGTTCAAGGCTGCATTCGTATCAATTTGCTGGCCGCACTTCAATACGAAAGTAGGCACGAAGTTTACCATTCGCAATAAACTTCAACTGTCAAAATACACGAAATTCCAACTTTGCAACTTGCAAGAAATTTTGCCGACTTCGAATTCCGTGCTAGACTCGAATTTCATCACGAATGGTAACACAGAACGTCATCTGCTTAGCTTCAGTGCCGAAGTGCACTTAATGCAGCTTAACATGGACACTGGTAGTATATATATATATGTATATTCTTTTGATATAGAGCATTACAATCTTGAACAGCAAACAATATAGCATGTGTAGGAGATACAGTTTTAGCAGAGGTTAGCGTAACGGGGTACCATACAAATTGGTGTATGATACAAGAGCTTAGGGAAAAACCTCAGTAAAAAAAACCCTTTCTCCCCGTGAGTGTAGTGGATTGTAATTGTTCACGAAATAAGCTGAAATATTCCATATTGAAGGGCATCTCGCACTGCAAAAATTGATTCTTTCTCCAACAAAAAGGAAAATCCAGAAAGTCTTCTCCAAGATACCAGAAACTTTTATCTGAAATAAAGAGAAAACAAAAGCAGAAAAACGTAAAATAATAAAATTAGATTCAATATGTCAGATTGACCTAAAATTGACAACCCAATTCAAAAAAGATTCGGAAACTGCATGTATAGCTCTAAAACCATCCTGAAATTTATAAATTGGACAATGATTAACTAGATAGATTTATGGTTTCTTCTGGTTCCCCGCATTCACAACTAGGGCTTTCAACTGAATTCCACCTGAAAAGCATGCTATTGCAACGTCCGTGACCTGTTCTTATACGATTCAGAATACACCATATTTTCCTGGGAAGATCAAAACCAGGAACTCTATTCGAAGGATCAGTTACTAATTCTTTGTTGAAAATAGTGCACCCATTCCATTCAGACTGCCAAAGGTCTTTGTCCCTTATATTCGAATTAAGAAAAGAGTTGGACCATAAAGGTTTACGCGACTTCAGTCTTGGAATGGTATTTTCGGGAATATAGGATAGAATTGGGAACGAGTCTGGATAGGATTGGAATTTTTTCCTGGAATTCATAACCGCAGTCTGTCTACGAATATGAGGCGGTAAAATGTTTGAAAGAACTGGTAACCATTGAATAGGTGAAGATCTAATAGTTCCAGTTATGGTTCTCATGGAAATATTCAGTTGTGCATTAATTTTCTGCACATGAGCACTATTAATCCAAACGGGGCAACAATATTCAGCAGCCGAAAAAACCAAAGCTAGGGCTGCCGTTCGAAGAGTGGCTGCATCAGCACCCAATGAAGTGCCAGCTAGTTTATGGAGAATATTATTCCTGGTTTTTAACTTTAGACGCAGACTTTCCAAATGGGCTTTGAAATTCAGCGAGGAATCCAGCTTAATACCTAGATATTTCGGATTGAAGTTATGTTCCAAAAAAGAATTACCGAAAACTACACTCAATTTTCTATATTTTTGATGATTATTCAAATGGAAACACGAAACCTCGGTTTTATTTGGGTTAGGACACAAACGCCACTCGAAAAAGTAATTCCTCAAAATTTCTAAATCCGTAGATAAATTATTTTCTATGCATCTAAAATCAGAATGACGGAAAGCGAGGGCAATATCATCAGCGTAAATAAATTTCTCAGAAAAGTCGTAGGGATATCACACATATATAAATTGAAAAGAAGAGGTGCTAAAACTGATCCTTGTGGAAGACCGTTATTCAAAGTTTTGAAATTACTACTGTTATCATCTACAAAAACACGAAACCTTCTATCTGACAGCATATTTTCCAGTAGTGATCAGGAGGATTCTACAGGGAGTAGGTACACTGGATTAATGGGAATAAATATAGATGTATCATTACCACTATAATATTCTGATTCTCCCTAATACCGAAGTAGGTACCCATCAGAAGCTCTGTAAGCTTGTACGAGTTCGAAGAACCAGTGGTGTTCTGTGTAGGCTTTGTTACTGTGTCCTTACGCGACATGCAGATGTTTAACCTAACAGTGAGGTTTAGAACATCAAAATAAGATGAAATGTCTGGAAACTGTTCTTTGAAGTGTTACGTTGCTTCAAAGATGAAGACTTGGTTATGGATTCATTCAATTTTTTCAAAGCAGGATCAAGCAGAGGCATTTTTAGAATAGAGATGCACCTCAACTGATTTTCTCACTCATTCCTCATATCTAGAGATGGGTGAAATCGACAACCTTTTTGATTTTCTACCTTAACTCACAGGCTTTGAATATCATCATTAAAAATTACGCATTCAAAAGACAATTTCATTTGAATACTTTATTGTTTCTTGAATTGATCGTATAAATGACAGATGACTGAATATTTCTAAGCATGACTCCTTGGCAACTTTTCGTCTTATTTTGAGGTACTGAATCTACATATATCCGAATTTTTCCTATTAATCCTGGGAGACCCTGAATATCCGCAAATACAAACGTATTACGGAAATTAAGAGTAAATTTCAGTAGGTACATTGAAATTTCAATACTAAAGCCCGTTTGCAACAGCCGAGAATTCATGCGCCTTGAAATCTTTACCGTTACATACGCACTTTCGGTAGAATTCTCTGTTCAGTTGCATACAAAATAATCTCTGCCGTTTTCTTACCAAAATTTGGTAGAGAATTTTCGGCTGTTACAAACGGGCTTAATAAGAGATTAAAAATTAATAAGAGATTCAAAGAACTGAGGAATTGTAGAAATGGCATTTTGTTCTACCAATAAGGCTACAATAGAAATCAAACCGACTTGACAACTAGATCTTTTCGATTTCTTTCACGTAGATTTATGAACAACATGTTCAATAGGAGACTATTGCTTTGATGCAGACATAATAAAGGAGTACCTAATATAAAAGTTCCAATAAAAAATGCGGAAGGGGCCACATGTTCCACCTCTTTGAAAGATCCCATGAAAATTTAATTTTTTTGTTGGTAAAACAAGCTCACATTATGCCAGTCTTTCAACTCTACCATTTCGAATAAAAAGATAATATTTTTACGCATTATCTGAAGCATATAACTCCAGAACGAAGTGCTCAAGAGATTATATTTACCCTCCTTTGATTTTCGACAAGCAATCACCCTCTAAAAACTTTCGCACTTATTTGGTAACATCCTGTTTACTGTTCTGTACGAATATTTCAACAGTAGATTCTTGAGATCAAAAGAAACAGTTCTTCTTCAGGGGTGGCACACCTCATTATGAAAACTTAAAATGGCTATACATATATTTTTATCAGAGCCGAATCGAAAAAAAAGGTATGAAAAAAAGTTTTTCTTTTGACCTCAAGAATCTACTGTTAAAATATTTGTACGAGTCAAAGATTCACCCTGTATATCTAGTCACTTCCAAGACAGTGGCATGACGTCAAAGTGCGAAGTGTTGCAAACCGTGTATCCTCTTTGGAAAAGTTTCAAAATTGGTCAATTTCTAATGTTTGTGTTATTAAAGGGGTAACGCCTTTATCTTTTAGCGAAATACATAACATCCATTGATCTGAAAGTAAACAAATGTTACGATCCTTACTTGAACTAGTCAATCACCATTACACTTAGAGAGACCACTTCATGGAGCAGTGTAGATGCTGACCTGGTTAGAAGCGTCTACACCGTTTTAGTTGTCAATTCAAAGAGAGAAAATGAATATCTTAAGTCAGAAAGCACTAATTTATATGGGGTTTTCATTATGATTCAATTCAATCAGTTCGTCATCTCGGAAAGTCAGAAATTTTTTATTCGTCAAACAAAAATAAATGAAAAAATTTTTTCATTGAAGACGAATATTCATGTTATTGACTTTCCGAGTTGAAATTATTTCTTCTATGAATTTCCAGATGAAAAAATTTCTCGAAAAGTCTCGCCATTGGCTACAATTCGTATCCTGGTGAACACCGCACATTCTGGTAGTCTTTCCCCCATTACGTCTTATACGGATGGCGAAAAAGTCCCGTGGTATAAGCTCCTCTTAAGATCTATACCACGGACTTCTACGGTAGAATGCGGAAATGTAACAAACCCCTTAACTGGGGTGAAATCTGGTCATATTCATACCAGTCAAGGTCCAAGTACAAAACATCCTGCAATTTCCTTTTAAAGATTGGAATCTTCCGCCGATACGAATCAAGGCGAATTGATTTTTTCTTCGTTTTCGTATGCAAATGGCGACGGATGTGCATGCAGATAGGAGCTACCAGACGATCGCTAATCGTTTCGGTAGCCTGCTTCGACTCGTTAAAGCCGACGCAATCAGTATGGAATGGTCTAAAAGGAAGGCAATCATACGGTAGCCCGCATCCAACAAGATCTGCACGTCGGCAATTAAAAAAAAATTAATAAGCGCCGATGACAACAGGTGGGAGCTCTCAGTCATTAGCTGAGTTTTTCTAGGCGTATTGATATTAACTTTGTTTAACTGCTGGCCGAACGTATTACCGGCCACATCAACACAAAAGCGCATTAGTGGAAGCAGAGGATAATTCGTTTAAAAGGGTTTCTGAATTAGCAGTTGATGATGGCGGTGAAGCATTAGTTCAGTCATTCCTCGTCATTCTTACTGAAAAGTGTAACGTACCAAAATGGAACTGGGGAAGATGATTTTGGCTTGTTCCGCGCCTTATTTTGACCGTCCAGTCGCTGGATACAGCCTTGTGTTGATATCGAAAAGAAGACTTTGGTGTTTCGTGACTTGGGTAATTAAGAGTGCCGTTTAATTTTGTTTACCGTTGACGTCAAAGTAGCTGAAGAGTATGTTCTTTGTTTGTGTTTTTATTCTGAATTTGTGGTGAGTGAAAAATTTAAGAATCATCGCCATATCATGCACATTTGTATTTGAGTGAATGTCTTTTCGATATTTACTTCATTGACTGTAAAAAATGAACTTTTGGAATGAGCCAAGAAAAAAATAGGCTGCCGAGAGTTTTCTTGTCTCAAACTCATTTGGGGGCTGAGAATTCAATCCAGACAAATTGGTGTTCGATTCCTGTTAGAAGTTTAATAGTTGAAGGCTTCATTAGTGACTTGATAAGACTACACCAGGTTTTTTCTCTGTGTGTTAAAAAAAAGCCATCAGAATGCCCAAAAAAACACTAATTCTGGGGTGTATTTTTGGCCATCATCATGTCAGAAGTCATGAATGAGGTTGTTCCACAAACTGCTGTTGTTTGGACCATATTCTCTTGAGATTTTCGTTCAAACTATCGATTTGCTGGCATTTTCGGTTCGTTTATATGTAAATCCCCTCATTAGTGAGGTAGGTCAGAAAAAGTTTCAGAATTTCTTACTTGAATGTATTCAGACGGAGATAAAATGGAACAAAGGTCACTCAATCACTCTTCTGAAGAAAGAATGAAGAATAACCATTTCTGATACCCACCGAAAGCTTACTAAAGGATAAAATATCGTTTCCATTTCATGTGCAGGTAGGGACAACGTAACTCGAAGCTAAACTTCCTAGAAAAAATCGAAATGACGTCTATCTTTGTATAAAACTGCAGTTGCACTATATGTACATAGTTTCCCAAGTCACACAGAATACAAACAGAACAAATAACGATTTTTTGCGGCAGCACAAATACAGATAGGTAATTATTGTATGATTATCATCCTGCAAAGCTCAAATGACTGTCGCTGTACTTGAATTATTAATTGCTGACGTGGATAGCGTTCCATGAATTTGTTCTTTCTTCAGGAAAATAGGTTCAAAAATAATTTTCCTATTGCTTGATGAGAGAAACCGTAACCAGTCCAATATTATACTTCGATTTTTTTCAATGTGGTATACTCACTTCCATAAAAATCAGTCTGGAAATCATCAGGTGATACTTGTGGCCCACAGATCGAACAGCGTTTGATATACAGAACAGTACTCAAGCTCCTTCCAAGGGACACAGAAAAAAATAATGGTATTCATTTGGGAAAGCCATGTAGAGATTTTTTTCGTTTTTCTTCATCAGGAATTCTATTGGGATCAAATTTTGATGGTTTTTTCTTACTTTCTATGCATTTCCTCAGTTGCGATAGAAAACCAAATAAAAATCAATGAAAATTCATAAAATACGTGTACTGGAATAATCATCCTTAATGGTAATTTCACCTAAAGAGGAAACTCACTCAAATATACTTCCTCAGTTTCACGGAAAGTACCCGAAAACTGAATACTTACAGAAAATCCCCGGTTTGAAGCAACTTAGTCCTGGATTTCGTTATTTAATTAAGCAAACAAGGGAGGAATCAACTTCGCAAAGTAGAAGTTGGTGTTCTTTATACTTCATAGTGGCCATCTGTCGTGCCTGCTTGCGGACAACTTCTCAAAGACATTTGCATAGTAGATGAGGTCCCGAAAACAAGTTAATGTATTCTAGTCGATTGTAGAAATTTCGTGTTCAAGGAGAAATCTCCCAAAAGTTTCTACGATCGATGGAAATTGGGTTATCTTTATTGTTTTCGATAAATGCTTTCAATAATTTAGTGGTCGTTGAAATGTTTCTTCGACTAAACTATCCGCAGTCATGGAGAATGTAATTCTATCACTTTTATAAAAGTTGTTTAAAACCCCATCCTCCGGTTGGAATATTTTGCTCTACACTGTTCTGACGAGGGACAATGATCCGAAAAATATATTCCGTGTATCTGTGTATGTAATCTATTGCAGACAATTTTGAAGCTGCGGCTTGACTATGCTGAGGAGCTTATTGATTTTAGTAATCAAAAAAACGGTTTTTGAGTTATTAAACCATTATTACTGGAGCAAATTCCGAAAATCACAGATATTTGGTAGGAATAACGAGTCCCGCCTCGTTCCTAGAAACAAGCGGGTAAAATCCATTAATATTTGAATGCCCCAAGCCTCAAGCCTGCACCACACGAAGGAGGGAAGGAAATCCAAGGGCTCAGCATGCAGATGATCCGTCAAACAAACCGAATCGGTGGATGGGCAATCCATCATCCGAGTGTCTTCGGATGACTGGGGCGCAACACTAAATACACGAGTTAAAAACATGCGTCGAATGTAAAACACAAAAGCTCTTTTTTACACACACAACGGCTTCCGTGACGTATGCGTAGCACACCCTGATCGATTGTGAGAAAATTGTTTCTATTTTCATGTGCGGACGAACAAATTGGATCGTTTTGTTCGGGGGTTGCACCGTGAGATTCTATGGTTGCACTGCAAAAAAAAAACTCTTTGTATCAGTTACATTATTCTTGTGTTTTCCCTACCAATATCTGAAACACAAGGAATAATTTGGAATTTTTTTAACGGCATCTGACAATTATTGAATTCTGGAAAACCTCGTTTTAACAACATATTGGCTAATAGCCACATCAATATCATTTTTGAAAAAACAAGGTCCAATTATGCATCAAGCCATCAAGAATGTGACATATTGACACATCATGCTATCATAACACTGAGCTCCTATGTCATTGACTCAAAGTTTATATGGGAGTGACGGAGGAAGCTCCATGAAATAGTCAAGAACAACAAGGTATCTTCAGTCTGGATTCCAGGTCACTCTGGAATCTCAGAGCAAAAACCCGTACAAAGTTTATCACGGAACTTCAATATGCAGACGACTGCGCACTTATCGCTATCAGCTCAGAGGATCTACAGATAATGTTGGACACCTATGTATAAACATATATACGAAGCTTTAGGCCTTAGACTCGATATCGATAAAACCAAAATCTTGGTAAGTCCGTCAGAAAGCCTTCAAACAGATATCAGCCTGGAGAATGAAACTCTAGAACAGGTGGAGCAGAACAAATACTTGGGAAGCTTCATAAATACTAGGGCCAACCTAGACACGGAAATACATAACCGTATCAATTTGGCATCACGGGCATACTGGAAGCTAAAGGACAGAGTGTTTCAAAATCACGACCTCAATCTGAAGACTAAGACAGCTGTTTACAATGCAGGGGTCCTCCCAAGGCTTCTTTACGGAAGCGAAAGCTGGACGCCCTACAGGCGACATATTAAACAGCTTGAACAAACGCAACAAGGTCATCTAAGACAAATAATGCACATCAGATGGTTCCACAAAGTTTCGAATGCAGAACTCTTGCATCGCGCGAGTTGTATAACAATTGAGTCTCAAGTAACGAAGGCCCGACTCAGATGGAGCGGCCATATTCTGAGGATGCAAGACACAAGACTCCCCAAAATAGCTCTGTATGGCGAATTCACAGAGGAAGCCTGGAAACCAGGAGGCCAGTATAAGCGGTTTAAGGATATACTGCATCAATCCCTAAAATCAGTTAATGCCAATCATAACTGGGAACAACTAGCCTTAGACAGGTCACAGTGGAAGTTTTTGGTACACAGTTATAATGGAGACTCGAGAAGAATACAGCGGCGGCCAGATCTGGTTGGTGACTATCCATGCCCGGATTGTGGAAGGATCTGTAGGTTACGGTTGGGTCTTTTCAGTCACAAAAGGACACACAGTCGCAATTAGCCCTAAGAAAGTATAAGTCTGTTCGGACCGTTTTTTTTTGTCTTTTTGGGAATTTTTCGACGATCAACTTTCGACACATGTGTCCCCCGAAAATTCATCCTAGATCTAAATGTGCTATATATTCTAAAAAAGCAACTCTTCTAGTAATAAATCTCTGAATTTCATTCACTTGGGTGCAACCGTTCGATGTTCGATTTTGTCGATTTTTTAACTGATCCCATATTTTTGGCAATCACTCTGGACAAGTGTATCGTACATGAAAAATCATGGTAGATCTGAATGTGATACATATTCTAAAAGAGCGTAAATATTCGAAAAAATATTTGTCACAATGAAACCGCCCTTGCTATCAGCTATAAATAAATAAATAAGTAAATAAGGCCTTTATTTCTTTTACAGAAATCTCAAGGGAAGTTCACCCAAAGGTGTTCTACCACTTAACCCTTGTTTTTACATTAATAAAAAATCATAATAATAATAAACACAAGAACAATAATAGAGCAAATAATAAAACAGAAAAAAATTATATTATTCATTTTCTTGCCTTCTCGGGGACTGAAAAGTGTTATACCGAACCACTGAGCAAGTATTCTCTGATTTTATTCTTACATCTACTATCTTTAAGTTTTTTGAAGTCGTAAGGAATCTCATTATACAATTTATAGATGTTGTATCTAAAACTTCTCTGAAAGGTTGAGGTTCGATGGTGAGGGCATGTAAGTAAGCCTCTATGTCTAATGTTAACATTGTGGACATCAGTTCTGTACTGCAACCTATTGAAGAGATAGGGTGGTTTTTTATTCACAATTATTTTATGGAATGTACAAAGCGCATGAAAGTTAAAACGAAGTCTCATAGGAAGCTATCAGTTTGTTTTTGGGGTTGCTAACACTTCATAACAGAAATGGCACAAAATTCTGTAAGAACCCTCAACTATATTCGGAGGAACTTCATTTCTTCCAATACACTAAATTTGACTCCTTTCTGTTCACCGAAAGACGAAACTTTCATCGGGGCACCTATCCATGTATCCTTCGCTCGCAAAACGTGGGATAAATCGAACAATTCCGCATTTCATCCCACGTCCAAATGGATGTATCCAGCGCGGAACCGCATGAAATATTGTATCGTCAAGGAAATATGAAATTCAATATCGCATCCTCCCAAATAGCCTGAGAATAATATTGACGCTCCAAGGACGCGTCGACCGGCAGGCAGGACGGTAGAAATCAAATCCAGGATGAAAAATATGCATCTGACGGCAGATGGTACAGATTGCAAAGGGTAGAAATACCGGGATCGGCCTCTCTCGCTCTATGAGAAATGTTTTTATTAGCTGTAATCCCGTGATTGATTGTATGCATGAAGATTCTTCCGCTGTTCTTTCTTATTGGAGGCGATGATTTATACTCTGCGGGCATTCCACACGTCCTTCGTGTACATTGTTTGACGGAATTGATTCATCCTCCTCTTTGTCCGTCTTCTGAGCTTCTTCCAGTGCATAATATTCGTGTCAAATCGGTAGTCGTGATGGTCTGGGAGATGGAGCTCTGACAAATTGGGTGACAAACTTGAATGGACTCGTTAAGGGGGACGAACGAATCCTCAGATATGGAGAACAGGTTATATGTGTCGAGTTTCAGGCGAACAGGTAGCTCTTGAGAGAGCGCAAAATTAAAAGAAAAAAGTGATACTGTTCTGATCTCTAATAATGGTGATATAAAATTGGACGAGGATGTACTGATATCTAGTTAGCCTAGACCAATTCCATGCACAAAAAAAATATTGCGTTACCATAGCAACGAACAATAACTCATTAGAAGTGTCAGTGTGAAGTTTGAGGTCAAAAAAGTAAAGCAGAGTTACGCAATAAATTAAAAGAAAGAAGATGTCCACCGAAATTGTGAGAGTATCGAGCCATCATCAAGTAGCTGTATTTAAAAGGGTTAAGAGGTGAGCAGATTTACGAAGATTTGCTCAATACCCTTGGTGATCAATGTCCTTCGTATGACCGATCGAGAAGGCCAGTTTCTGTGTCAGTCCCCGAAAATATCGATGCATTTCATGACATGATTTTATCAGAGCGACGAATTGGGCTGAAACGGATATCTGAAGCACTGAATATTTCATACGAACGCGTTAATCATATAGTTCACGGCAATTTGGACATGAGAAAAATTGCTGCAAAATGGATCCCCAAATGTTTGAATCTTGAGCAGAAGCGAGCAAGGGTAAAAGCATCGCGTTCGATCTGTGCTCGATTTGAAAACGATGTAGACCACTTAAACCAAATTGTTACTATGGATGAGATTTGGGTCCATTTCTACGATCCAGAAACAATCGGTGGAATGGCGACACTCTGGTTCTCTAAGACCTAAGAAGTTTCGTGTCCAAAAATCTGCTGGAAAAGTTCTTGCTCCAGTTTTTTGGGATTGCCATGGAGTAATCATGATTGATTTTTTGGAAAAGGGTAGAACAATAACCGGAGATTACTATTCGACATTACTGACCACTCTACGAGAAAAAAATCAAAGAGAAAAGACGCGGAAAGCTATCCAAAGGTGTTTTGTTTTTGCAGGACAACACCCCTGCACACAAATCTCATGTTGCCATGCATAAAATTCGTGATTTAGGGTTTGAATTTCTAGAACACCCCCCTTATTCACCAGATTTGACTCCATCCGACTATCAACTCTTTCCTTAACTGGAAAAAAGTTTAAAAGGTCGTAAATTTTCTTCTAACGAGGAGGTAATAAAAGCTGTGGAGGTCTGGTTTGCATATCAAGAAGAAACATTTTTTTTAAAGGTCTAGAGACGTTGCAGGTTCGCTGTAATGTATCCAATTAAGAGGAGAATATGTTGAGTAATAAATATTTTGACATTGAAATTTTGTTTAGTTCTATAGAAGGCTAAGAATTTTTCAATATATCCTCGTACAGTGTTGAGTTATCACTTGAATGATAATCAAAATGGAATAAAAATTTCTACACAACACGTGAGTATTACACAACTCACTATATTCAAACAAAAAATGCTCAGACAACTCTAGAAGACTACAAAAGTCCTCCCTAAGGAATGGCTTGAATTATACCGTCCACTCCAGATGGAAATCCATTTACGTGTGGTCTTGAGCATAAAGGCGCAAAACATAATGAACGAACTTTATTTCCTTTATAATAGTAGCTGACGGCCTCGTGATTATGTGCTTAGCTGGGAAGTTCTTGGACCGTACCATTGCTTCAATGGACCACCGTCTATCTGTTCAATGTTCATTTTCTCATTATACGAGGCAGGAAAGATTATTAAGCTGAGCTGACCAGATCCAGGAAGAAGGACTATATCGAAACATGCTCATTTCACCATCAACATTCAATAGATCTTGTTGAGAAATTGTTAGATCATCTGTGAGTATCTGTTCATTAACGTTGCTGAATAATGTCAATCTGTGCTTTCAATGTTGTAATTTTTCTAGATCACATTCAATATCTTAAGAATTATTGAAAGAAGCGTTTCACAACCAATGTAGATGATTGCAGAGTCCAAGAAAATGTCTTGGAAACTACTAGATATACAGGGTGACTCTTCGAATCGTAGAAATATTTTAAAAGTATTATCTTGAGGTCGAAAGAAACAGTTTTTTTCTTGACATTTTTTTCCTATTTGGTCCTGATAAAAGATATAACTCATTCAAAGATAGGTTGGTGGTATAAGGATCAAATAAGCGAACTAACACAGTATCTTTCTCCTGCTTATTTGATCCTTATACCACCACTTTTCAGTCTGGCTTTGCTAATTCTGTATTTCGACTCCTGTATATCAAATTTACCGTACTTTTATTCCGATTTGAAGAAAGATCTACTTATATTCTTGTTTCTATGTAATATGCTCGACAAAAGTGGTCCACTTATCTAGGTTTTACCGAGTGTCCAAGTATTTCGTAAATACGCTTCAAAAGTACCATCCTACATATACAATTATGTTTATGTGATATGCGTTGACCATATAACCGTACAGTCTTGACCAATATGCTGGCATATACATAACTGAACCCCCATATTAACTTAAGGCATGACATCATTTATTTTTTCCATGACCTAGATCCACTCACCGAATATCGAAACCATTCATTAAGTAAATACCAGAACCATCAAGAAGAACTAGGTTGTTTTCCACCTACATAGAGGTCTGATATTCCATATACACGAAGAAGAAGAAACGTATCTACCGTTCGAAGAAAAAAAGACAAAAACCCGACCATTTTGTTTCGTTTCAGGTAAAACAAGAAACTATCAATTTCCGGCCTTTAATGCATTTTAAATCGTTCCGATGTAATTTAATATTCTCGGCTTGCTTTCCGAGGAACCTATTCCTATGTATTATTGGAGGGTTATCATGTGTTGCACGTGTTTGGGAAGACTGCTATTAAGTTCAATTAAAATATTCAAGATGTCTATTCACCGTTATTTTTCTTTGGTCGTTCGGAAATGCTGAAGTGCATCGGACATTGTTCGATATGTGGATTACATTCTGCATACTATCGAGGAAACTTCATGAATGCCGAATAAAAAGTTTACTCTGACGACAGTTCTTCAAGAGAGATTATCAAAAGACGTACATACTAACTACTCAGATATCTCTAAGTATAGAAAAATTATTCGAGTTGATAAAAATAATGAGAATATAGGCATTTTTTTTGACAGAAGGTAGAACTCATCAAAATAAATCGTTTAACCAAAAATTGCAAAGATGGCTGAGATACAACCCCTTGAAGTTGGACAAAATTTCATTGAATTTCAAGTACGGGACTGTGGAGGGTGACTCCGGCATCGCAAAAACTCAACAAAACATAAACATATCACTGGACAATGAATGATTCAGTACCAAGTTCATCGGATTAGATGCATCAGCTCACTTTTGAAAGAATCATAATTGTTGTATCGTGTAATTTAGGGTGAAAAAAAATGTAGAAAATCGAGGCATTTCTTGAAAGTGCTTATGTTAGTTATGTTGAAAGAGTGCTATGTTGTTTCCCCATTTCATCCCATTTTTACGACGATTGTTGGAATGTTCGAACAACAGATTTTGAAGTATTATTCTATTTTTTACACTTGTGTCCTAGGCCTCTTCTGTCAGTTTTTCAAATTCAACCATTTCGTTTTCTGATATCCGTATACGTAAATTCCACCGCATAGTTGCAAGATCCCGAATCTGCCTATTCGCCTATAAGAGGCGTAGATAAGACTTTATTGATACCTCCTCCTGTGTCTCAACACTGATTGAAAGCAACATGAACAGGCTGTCATCAATTTCAACCGGTACTTGAAGATAATGAAAATCCTCATACTCATCGTGCTTGCATCATTATAATTTTAGCAACTTACTTGGGGTGAACTCAAGATATTAAGCCCTACCCATGGTGTCTTCGCTGAATTTATTAACATGCCGTTTGTGAGCTGCCTAAGTGTCAATCATTCAATTTGCTTAAGAGCTTCAATACACTTAATTTCTACTAAGGAAATTAATATACACCAGAAGCGGAAACCCATTTGCTAATGAGAGATGCGTGTGAAGGTTGAGATAGGCCTGGATGCACACAATTTTTTTCAGCGTATTTCATCAGAAGACGTCGATGATGTAATTTTTCCAAAATATTCATATGTCGATGAAGGATAATAGTAACTTGAGGCCAAATGAAAAATTTGGGTCTTTGTATCGATAGTGAAAAGATGTACGGAGTATTTATTTTGTTCTTTTTGGAGAGTTTTTATGGAACAAATTGTTTTATATCTCTCAGAGGTATCATCGATAGCGCTAATAAAAATCAAATATTCAATCGATATATGAACCATTGATTTTATCTTGAAAGGAGATGTTATTCTTTGCTCTATCTTTGTGCTCTGAATATTTAACTTATGTGGAAAATAAGGAGCACAGGATTCATATCTGCCTTATGGCTTTTCTGCGATGTTTTAGTTTCAATTAGTTATGAATTTGTCTGTTCGAAAAGAACAATGTAAGTCATACGACTGAGTATTTATCATGTTCTGTTTGGAGAGTTTTTATGGAACAAATTTTTTTATATCTCTCAGAGGCATCATCGATAGCGCTAATAAGAATCAAATATTCAATCTATATTTGAACCATTCATTTTATCTTGAAAGGAGATGTTTTTCCTTGCCCTATCTTTGTGCTCTGAATATTTAACTTATGTGGAAAATAAGGAGCACAGGATACATATCTGCCTTATGGCTTTTCTGCGGTGTTTTATTTCAAATTAGTTATGAATTTGTCTGTTCGAAAAGAACAATGTAACTCATACGACTGAGTATTGATCATGTTCTTTTTGGAGAGTTTTTATGGAACAAATTTTTTTATATCTCTCAGAGGTATCATCGATAGCGCTAATAAGAATCAAATATTCAATCTATATTCGAACCATTCATTTTATCTTGAAAGGAGATGTTTTTCCTTGCTCTATCTTTGTGCTCTGAATATTTAACTTATGTGGAAAATAAGGAGCTCAGAATACATATCTGCCTTATGGCTTTTCTGCGATGTTTTATTTCAAATTAGTTATGAATTTGTCCGTTCGAAAAGAACAATGTAACTCGTACGACTGAGTATTTATCATGTTCTGTTTGGAGAGTTTTTATGGAACAAATTTTTTTATATCTCTCAGAGGCATCATCGATAGCGCTAATAAGAATCAAATATTCAATCTATATTTGAACCATTCATTTTATCTTGAAAGGAGATGTTTTTCCTTGCTCTATCTTTGTACTCTGAATATTTAACATATGTGGAAAATAAGGAGCACAGGATACATATCTGCCTTATGACTTTTCTGCGATGTTTTATTTCAAATTAGTTATGAATTTGTCTGTTCGAAAAGAACAATGTAACTCATACGACTGAGTATTGATCATGTTTTTTTTGGAGAGTTTTTATGGAACAAATTTTTTTATATCTCTCAGAGGTATCATCGATAGCGCTAATAAGAATCAAATATTCAATCTATATTTGAACCTTTCATATTATCTTGAAAGGAGATGTTTTTCCTTGTTTGAGGCAGGAATGGAAGCGTTACTACTATAATCTGCTCTATCTCTGTGCTCTGAATGTTAAATTTATGTGGAAAATAAAGAGCACGGTATACATTTTTACTTTATGTCTTTTCTGTGATGTTTTGTTTTGAATTAGTTAAGAATTTGTCTGTTTTAAAAGAAAAATGTAGCTCATACGACTCTTCCATCCGTTAGCCGCAGTTTCTTGCTGATGGAAATCGAAAAGCAGTCCGAACCTCGACCTACCGAACCGCAATCGCTAAACAAATCGCAGCGACGCCGTCGTGAAGCTAGCAATTTGCGAGGAACCGCTAAATTAGCCGTCTCCCTGCCTCTGGACGGAGACCGGGGTCCCCAACTTACCGAGCAAACATAAGTTCCCCACTTTCGAGGGCCATAAAATTATGCAAGTAATTGCTTATGTCTCTCCGAGCGTTAAGTTTTCAAGAAGCCGCAATATGAACTCCGGGCCCGTAATGAACGTCGCATCTGAAATCCGGGTATTCACCGGATCTTACGGAGCATATGTCCTGCCTTGTTCTTGTACTTGTTATGGCCAGATTATTTTCGGTTGACAAAAAGTCAAGGAAACTGGGAGGAGCTCGGGGTTGTTTATGAACCGTTTAATTTATTGAAAGTGTTTCTTCTTTCTAATATATTCAGCGGGACTCTATGCTTTTCGGAATGGAATGAATATTTAGTGCGGCGGAAGGGATTCTGCTATCTACATCTCAGATACTCGGTGTTCGAATTCTAGACAAACTGAAACTGAATGTATATTTTTCTTACAATTACGTTCTTCTCTAACTAACCCACACGAAGTCATGTAATGAATCTGAGAATGCTGCATTATAAACACACGTAAATCTTCTTTTCTCTACATTAAGATGTGTTTATAGGCTATTCTTCATCTTTTGTCAATGATCTACCGATTTTCTGACCACCTTCTCACAAACTTCTTGTGAACCCTATTATACAGGGTCTTTGACTCATACAAATATTTCAACAGTAGACTCTTGAGGTCAAAGGCAACCCTTTTTTTCTTTACCATTTCTTCCGAATTGACTCGGTTCAAAAGATACAGGCTTTTGAAAAACCATAAAAAAAATTTTCATCTTTAGTTCTATCTCACACACGGTTTTATCGAATGGATTGAATTTCGGAATATAGTTTCCAATTTAATTGACGAATCTTTTTCGGACACAAGATATCACCCACGTCTTCCAGTTTTCTCATTATGACCATGACGTACAATAAAAATACCGTAAAACGGGGTTACTTTGAACCACGTGGCTACTTTGAACAAAAAATAAATTTCGTTATATTGACTCATATTGAAATAATCATTAGGTTTAGTGACATCTAGTTTTCACCACTCAATTCGTCACACATTTAAGAATGGTATGGCAACACTGGTATGAAACTTATTTCTATGAAGTAGGCAATCTCGGCATTTCATTTCTAATCTAAAAAAGTAACGTTCGAAAAGGTGTGCAAACTTCTGTTGCTGCAGCCGTAAGTATTTACACTAAATGTTCACAAAATATATTTGCTACAACAATACATTTTCATAGCAGAGCTATATTGAAACAATTTGAAATATTTCAACTTACTTTTTTTGTATGAATTTTTTATTACAACAATGAGGTTAGACATCGTTTTCGGGGTTACTTTGAACCCTGTTCAATGAAGCCCTAGCACGTGATCAATGAAGCCCCAGTTACGAATTAGCTCTATTATTATCTTGCAGAAAATGGTCCGCTCTTATAAAAGAAAAATTGGAGCAAGAAAATATGCCAACTTTACACCAGAAGCCTTAGAGAAAGCTCTAAGTAAAATAAAATCAAAAAAGAAGTCTTTGCGTGAAGCGTCCAGAACATATGGAATCTCATTAGGGACGCTTAGTCATAAACTGCGCGGAAAGAATGTAAACAATATGGCCACCACCTTGCCCTGACAGAAGAGGAGGAAATTAATATAGTAAAAAGCGTCCAGATCCTGGGGGAGTGGGGTTTTCCTTTAGATTTGAGGGACACAAGAAAATATGTCTTTTATTACCTGTCCAAGTCTGGAAAAAACATTCCTCAGTTTGAAAATAATTATCCATCTAAGGAGTGGGTGTTGGGTTTTTTGAAGAGACACAAGAACCATATAACTTTACGAAATTGCCAAAATATAAAGAAAAACAGATCCGCCGTTTCATCAGAAATGGTGGCGAAGTTTTTTGTAAATTTGAAAGAAACTATTCAGGGCGTTGAGCGAAAGAACATATTCAATTACGATGAGACAAACCTGTCGGACAATCCAGGAGTAAAAAAATCATCTTCGCTCTTACCTGAAAACTTTGAAATAGATAGCTTTCAAACAGTGCAACAGTGCCAAATATTAGTTTAGTTCCTTTCATTTTTTATTATGTTAGAATTCTGTTGTTGATAATAAAATACCTCGTTTTATGTAAATTGTGTATTTCTGTTGAATAAATTTTTTTTCTTCCGAAAACAAGAAGTTTCTAGTTTTGAAGTGTTCAAAGAAACCTTATCCGTGGAGTTACATTGAAATTGCATGGTTTCTTTATATGCTTTCAAAGTAACCCCGACTGCGGGGTTACTTTGAACAGCCACAAATTAATTAAAAAAAAAATGTTATTGATCGTTTTGAGATCTCACTTTTTTGTCATTAGAAAGATCGAACTGACGCCCGTAACATATATTTTTTTGGAATTTTTCATTCACTGCCTTACTGGAGATATATAGATTCAAAACAAAAAACCGTTCAAAGTAACCCCATTTTACGGTACCAAAAATTCAAAGAAGCAGACTCTTGAAACTAAGTTGGACGCTATCTGATGATCATTAGAACGTTTTGTAAAATAGAAGTATGCCACATATTTCCTCGTATAATACGCCGTTTTCGAGTAATTTGATCAAAAATCAAAAAGTATCTGTGAAATTTGAAAAATTGTGTACTTTGGATGAATACAACTCTGTTCAAAAGATCCACAATCTATACTGTTACAGATTTAGCTAGTTATTCTGAAGGTAATTTTGTTTTTCCATCAGGGGTGGCACAACTCATGATGAAAACTCAAAATAGCTATATATTTTTATCAGGGTCAAATCGGAAAATATGGTACCAGAAAAAAGTATTTCTTTTGACCTCAAAAATTTACTGTTAAAATATTTGTAGGAGTCAAAGACTCACCCTGTATCTTGAATATAAAACAAGGAATAATAACAGTTCTGGAAATATACCAACATATCTGTTAGGTTAGTAATATTTTTCTTCAAGAATACATTAGATATATTGTTTTTTCAGCTTTTAGATGCTGACATACAGGATGTATTTAAAAGTGAGGTTTCTTTTCAACAGAAGTTAGAACTGATCAGAATAAAGCGTTTTACCAAAAATCACCTATAAAAAACTTTCACATTAACAGAGTTGAAAGACAAATTGAAAAAGATTACTGAAATAGATCCGTATACGACCCTACATCATTTGTTATGGGAAATATCGCAAAGCAATGGATAAAGACTTATCTTGTGATGACTGACTCAACCATATGGTTTCGTTCGAGAAATGGCACTCTATTTGAAAAACACCACTGCAAAATTTCATTGGTTTATCTCTGTCTCTCTGAAACAATTGAATAAATCCTGCATACGTCATATTCAACGTAACGTTGCCTAGCATGACTCCATAGTAACTTTTGTTCTTTTTTTGAGGTGTACTCTTCATTTTGATCACAATAATGTTGTAAAATTACCTTTCCATGTTGCAATTCACAAATTTGTTGTAATATTGCATTGCAGTTGTAATTTTTCAGGTGAATATTACAACCCTTGTGATATCACAGAGTATTAACACATATGTTGTGTAAATTTTATATTCATTCATTCGAAATATACACATTTTTCATGAAATTTCGCAACATCCTTGTAGAAACATCCAGATATTAGTAGTAAAAAAAATATACCAACTGTGTAACTGTAAACTGTCCAGCTAATAAATGAGTAATTTCACATTGTAACCTCAAGATTTCTCTCAGCGTACTGATTTTATATCCGAACTTTTTCCCATTAATCCTGGGACACCCTGTGGCACCCCAAATTTATTCTTCACTTGACCTAACCTAATATAGAATGGAAAAATCAATAATTAAGAAACTGCCGAATCTTTGATTTGAATCCCTCTCCGCAGGGGATGTTATCACTTGTGCAGAACCTTAGGATTGCCGAATTCTTCTCATTATTCAGTAACTTAAACGATTTTATGAAATGGCCCATCTCGATACAAAATAACAGAAAAATACTCATAGCCAAGTGTAAAAAAATAGAATAACAGAATTACACCAATAAAATTCGTCTAAATCATTCACAATGTTTATCTCAATATTCTTCATGTTAGAACCCTCAGACAATCGTCTTAGAAATGGCACTCTATTTGAAAAACACCACTGCAAAATTTCATTGGTTTATCTCTGTCTCTCTGAAACAATTGAATAAATCATGCATACGTCATATTCAACGTAACGTTGCCTAGCATGACTCCATAGTAACTTTTGTTCTTTTTTTGAGGTTTAGTCTTCATTTTGATCACAATAATGTTGTAAAATTACCTTTCATGTTGCAATTCACAAATTTGTTGTAATATTGCATTGCAGTTGTAATTTTTCAGGTGAATATTACAACCCTTGTGATATCACAAAGTATTAACACATATGTTCTGTAAATTTTATGTTCATTCATTCGAAATATACACATTTTTCATGAAATTTCGCAACACCCTTGTAGAAACATCCAGATATTAGTAGTAAAAAAAATAAACCAACTGTGTAACTGTAACCTATCCAGCTAATAAATGAGTAATTTCACATTGTAACCTCAAGATTTTTCTCAGCGTACTGATTTTATATCCGAACTTTTTCCCATTAATCCTGGGACACCCTGTGGCACCCCAAATTTATTCTTCACTTGACCTAACCTAATATAGAATGGAAAAATCAATAATTAAGAAACTGCCGAATCCTTGATTTGAATCCCTCTCCGCAGGGGATGTTATCACTTGTGCAGAACCTTAGGATTGCCGAATTCTTCTCATTATTCAGTAACTTAAACGATTTTATGAAATGGCCCATCTCGATACAAAATAACAGAAAAATACTCATAGCCAAGTGTAAAAAAATAGAATAACAGAATTACACCAATAAAATTCGTCTAAATCATTCACAATGTTTATCTCAATATTCTTCATGTTAGAACCCTCAGACAATCGTCTTAGAAATGGCACTCTATTTGAAAAACACCACTGCAAAATTTCATTGGTTTATCTCTGTCTCTCTGAAACAATTGAATAAATCATGCATACGTCATATTCAACGTAACGTTGCCTAGCATGACTCCATAGTAACTTTTGTTCTTTTTTTGAGGTTTAGTTTTCATTTTGATCACAATAATGTTGTAAAATTACCTTTCATGTTGCAATTCACAAATTTGTTGTAATATTGCATTGCAGTTGTAATTTTTCAGGTGAATATTACAACCCTTGTGATATCACAAAGTATTAACACATATGTTCTGTAAATTTTATGTTCATTCATTCGAAATATACACATTTTTCATGAAATTTCGCAACACCCTTGTAGAAACATCCAGATATTAGTAGTAAAAAAAATAAACCAACTGTGTAACTGTAACCTATCCAGCTAATAAATGAGTAATTTCACATTGTAACCTCAAGATTTTTCTCAGCGTACTGATTTTATATCCGAACTTTTTCCCATTAATCCTGGGACACCCTGTGGCACCCCAAATTTATTCTTCACTTGACCTAACCTAATATAGAATGGAAAAATCAATAATTAAGAAACTGCCGAATCCTTGATTTGAATCCCTCTCCGCAGGGGATGTTATCACTTGTGCAGAATCGGAATCTTCTCACCCCTGACTCAGCGGAGTGAACTCCTCAAGACCATTAAATCATAATGGAATTCACTGAGCAACGCTAGTCGGGCGGTCATTAGTCTATATTAGTCAAAGAAGCCGAAACCCTTTGGTCAGTCGCGCTGCTCCCTCCAGTAGTGGTCTACGTCCAGCAACACATGTAGCAACTAACGCCAAACGCGGCAATATTAATGTCTTGGAGCACCGCGTCCTTACCACCCTCTGACCAGCTTATAGATCATCCGCATCTCATCCCCTTATAGCCGAACTAAGAGCGGGCACCCGATTTTATTGCTTAACCAAATATAAATTAAATTAACTACTGCTTCAGTAAGCAATTAAGAATTAGAGGGAGTTTAGTGCGCGCGGCGTAAAAAGCGATTTCGGCGACTTTTATTTTGAACGTTACGGCCGCTCTGGCAGCGTAAATCTTCCGTAATTTCTTCTGTGACGACGCGCGGGGATGCCGCTTTTGTTCTGTGGTTTTTACGTTCTTTGTTTTTCGCGAGACGACGACATATTCGCCGATAAGTCACCGGTTGGTGGATATTCCTGTATTATTAGGGGGTTGCTCTGCGTTTGGTTAGGTTTAGCGATGCATATCGATGTATACAGGGAGCTCAATAAAGATGTGGCGAAAATGAAAAATCAGCACTCCCGAAATGTGTCAATAATGTTAAAATATTTGATGGAATAATTTTCCGTGTTAAATTTTAAAATATCTCGCCTATTGATATTAGTTTATCCCAATACTATTCCTTAAAACCCCTTCAACATCCCACATCTTAATATTTCACCCTATAGGTACTTTCATAAAAGCACTCGGTTGGCCATCATGAAATAATTTTCTTAAGTTTTTGTAACTATACTTCATTCAAATTTATTTTAGCAGTCGGTTGGCCATGAAATAATTTTCTCAAGTTTTCGTAACTAGAACGAAGTTAGGTTGGCACTCATGAAATGTCGTTAATGTCATAACGCCGTTGCCACAACTAATATCAATTTTTATTACGAAAATGCCGAAAGCAGAGACAAACTCTGCCGAAAGTGTTTGAAAAAAGAGACAGGGTTTCAGGAAGTGCTATTTAGAATTCAGGTCCGCTCAATCAAATAGTTATACCCTGATATTCTAAAATCCACAATACGTCAGACGGTAGCGAACATATTCAATGTAAGAGAATTTATATAATATTTCATCTGAATCTAAAATTATATTTCAGCTGGATATTTCCACAATCAGAAAGATTGTGAATGAAGAGGATGACAAAGAGTTTCCTTCTATTGGGAAACCCAAAAAAGTGGTGGCATTTGAGAATTTTATGTTTAAGTGAATTAATGCGAAAAGTTTACTATAGGATTTTCGATGAATGTCATCGTAGAATAAGTTCCCTAAAATGGATTTTTCATTTGACTTGTCCTATACAATGTGAATGTCTTAAGATACTAATAAATACCTATAATTATTATTATTACATCAATGAATTAGGATGAATAGCCACAAATACGCTCAAGTTACCCTGTTACTTGTTTATTCATGTGAAATTTTTGTTCAAAGGTGAAGTTCATCTTAACTTGAAACTTCCTTCAATTCCTTTTACTTATATTGATGCAAGATGATTTTTGTTGAAGAATTTAACATTCTTGTAATTATCTGTTGATTCATTCGGGAGATACCCATTCCCAACCACTGCATCATATTCATTTCATCTACGAGTTTATATTTTTGAAATCTACAAATGATGTAAGCCCAAGAAGATAACGAACATCAACTCTCCTCAAGCTAGTGCATATTATGATATTATACTGATCCCTTGTATTTTCCATGCAAATAACAGGATTTGGTATGACTTCAATCAGTTTGTATAAACTTCAATTATGTTCGTCACATATTTTCCGAAGAGATTCGACATTGTGATAAAATACGTAATAACAGAAACTTTTACGTAGAACGGGCAACATAGCGTTGATTTAAAACCCAAAAATGTTTTGACAAGCTTCATAACCTCACATTTTCGTACTATACAGAGTGAAATGTGTCAAATTTCCATGGCCAACCGACTGCTAAAATAAAAGTGAATGAAGTATAGAACGGAGTAAGGTTGGCACCCATGGAATGTCGTTAATGTCAACAGGACGTTGTCACAGTTCTTAAATTGATATAACCAAAATGCCAAAAGTGATTGAAAAAGAGAAGGCCAGGAAGTGCTATTTGGAATTGAGGGCTGCTCATTCAAAGAGTAACACAAATCGTACAAATATTTCAACAGTAGATTTTTGAGGGTCAAAAGAAACACTTTTTTCCTTATCATTTTGTCCAAATCGGCTATTAAAAGATACAGACTGTTGAAAAACCATAAAAAAATGTTATCTTTAGTTCTGTCTCGCAAACTGTTTCATTGAATGGAATGAATTTCGGAATATACTTTTTCATTTATTTGATGAATGTTCTTCGAATACAAGATATCACCCACGTCTTCCAGTTTTTTCATTATGACCATAACGTACCATTGAAATACCAAAAATTCAAAAAACCAAACTTTTGAAACTAAGTAGGACGCTATCTAATGAATATCTGAGTATTTTGTAAAATCTATTCTACAAAATATTTTAATATTCCTCATATTCCTCATATAATAATGCGCCATATGTGTGAAACTTCAAAAAATCGGCACTTTGGTTAAATACAACTCACTTCAAAAGATATGTTCTACCAAGGGAGGTACAGCTCATTATAAAAACTTTAAATGGCTGTATCTTTTTATCAGGGCCGAATTGGAAAAAAACGTGAAGGAAAAATTTGTTTCTTTTGACCTCAAGAATCTACTGTTGAAATATTTGTACGAATCAAAGACTCAGCCTGTATATTCAATGTAAATAAATTTATATTACTTGTATATTACATGTTTCATCTGAATCTGAACTGATATTTTAGCTGAATGTTTCAACAATCGGAATTTCCAGTTCTATTGGGAGACTCAAAAAGGTGATGGCAGTTGAAGACTTTACTTTCAGAAAAGATCTGCAACGACAAATTGAAAAATGAACATTTCATTATCGACACAGTTCTCAATTATGCAGATAGGTGTGGAATAATATGCACAGGAAACCATTCCTTACCACTGTAACAGATGCATTTCATGAGATCATACTTGGGACTTTGGGCCGAATTTGAATTCAACAATTGATGATGTAATGTTTAAAGCTAAAGAAGATAACCAAAATTAACTCTTCTCAAGTAACTTCCTGTTATGTCTCAATAATTTAATTTTCTGTCATAACAAAAATAAAGATATTTAAAACTGATCTCTTGTCGTTTCATGCAAAAATCTAGATTAGGAATCCTTCCAGTCGGTTTGTATAAACGTTAATTATGTTCACCACAGATTTTCGAATTCATTCACTTTCTCACTCAAATTCAGATTGCGAAAAATACATAATTTCTGAGACTTTTATTTGGAACGCCCAACATAGCGCTGATTTAAAACCAAAAATGTTTTGAAGAGCGTCATAACCTCACATTTTTGTAGTATACAGCGTGGAATGTGTCAAATTTCCATGGCCAACCAAGTGCTTTTATAAAAGTGAATGGAATCAATGGAATATATGTAAAATGCTCTAGTAGATAATAAAAATAGATTGTAGCATGGTTATGAGAAAAACATTTGCAGTATACCCCCTTAAAAAGGTTCTCCTTGTGGGACTATAACTAAGTTTTACATTCTAATCAAAAACCTACAGGTGACTTCTCCTCTATTCGTAGACCCTTCGAAAATCATTAAGGATGGGAAACTCAAACAAAATTCTACTATAACTTCCATACAACCTGGTTCCCTATACCAATATCCTATAAGAATCGATTTCGACGCATAATAATTCATGAATCTACGTTAATTTTTTATGCGCTCGCAGACCATTTCTACTCAGCCTCGAAGATATACGTGCAACAAAGGGTTGACTGAAAGAAAATTTGCCTCTATATATTTGATGAGGTGACTGCCTGTCCCTCGTGAGATATGCGCGACATAATCGATTAAATCAAAAAGGGTAGTGGAAAAATTACCAATCAATTATTAAAATGGAGATTGATAGTCTCCACAGAGTGCGCACGGGATATTGATATTATTACCTACACGGCATCGAGAATTGAAATGGAACCCGTCTTTTTTTAAAATCTACTTGAACTGTTTTGAGGAGACACCTTTTTTCTTTGCTGGATTTCAAGAGTCGTTGGAAACAGACTTTAAAATGTTACTCAGAGGATTCACACATGCCTACTGAACGCAGTCTCTACAATCCACTCTGAAAATAGTAAACATCATAAAGATTGTCCTGTGGGAATTTTCACCAAGATACGAGGATGTATTGATATCTAGTTAGCCTAGACCAGTTCCATGCCTAAAAAAATATTGCGTTACCATAGCAACGAACAATAACTCATTAGAAGTGTCAGTGTGAAGTTTGAAGTAAACCAGAGTTACCCAATAAATTGAAAGAAAGAGGATATCCACCGAAATTGTAAAAATTGAAAAATTGTAGTATCGAGCCATCATCAAGTACCTGTATTTCAAAGGGTTAAGAGGTGAGCAGATATGATATGTGTGCAGGTGAAGATATGCTTAATACCCTTGGTGATCAACGTCCTGCAAGCTTCAAAAGAGGTAAATTTTCCATTGAAGATGATGACCGATCGGGAAGGCAGTTTTTTGGGCCAGTCCCCGAAAATATCGATGCAGTTCATGACATTATTTTATCAGACCGTTGAATTGGCCTAAAACGGATATCTGAAGCATTGAATATTTCATACGAACGCGTTCATCATATAGTTCACGTCAATTTGGGCATGAGAAAAACTGCTGCAAAATGGATTCATAAATGTTTGAATGTTGACCAAAAGCGTGAAAGGGTAGAAGCATCGCGTTCGATCTGTGCTTGATTTGAAGAGGATGTAGACTTCTTAAATCGAATTGTTACTATGGATGAGACTTGGGTACATTTCTACGATCCAGAAACAAAGCAACATTCGATGGAATGGCGACACTCTGGTTCTCCAAGACCTAAGAAGTTTCGTGTTCAAAAATGTGCTGGAAAAGTTCTTGCTTCAGTTTTTTGGGATTGCCATGGAGTAATCATGATTGATTTTTTGGATAAGGGTAGACCAATAGCCGGAGATTACTTTTCGACATAACTGACCACTCTACGGGAAAAAATTGAAGAGAAAAGACGCTGAAAGTTATCCAAAGGTGTTTAGTTTTTGCAGGACAACGCCCCTGCACAGAAATCTTATCTTGCCATGCAAAACATTTGTGATTTAGTGTTTGAATTACTAGAACACCCTTCTTATTTACCATATTTGGCTTCATCTGACTATCATCTCTTTCCTCAACTGAGAAAAAGTTTAAAAGGTCGTTAATTTTCTTTCAATGGGGAGGTAATAAAAACTGTGGGAGTCTGGTTTGCAGAGCAAGAAGAAACATTTTTTTGAAAGGTCTAGAGACGTTGCAGGTAATAAAATATTTTGACATTGAAATTTTGTTTATTTCTATAGTAGGCTGAGAATTTTTCAATATATCCTCGTATTTCAACTCGCGCCCAATTGTTCATGCATACATAAGCCACCGTGTTTTATGTTAAACAGCAAACAGCAGGGCCGCTTTTTATTTGCACCCGTTCCAGGGCAAGGGTGGCTGACAAAATGGTAACCCTGGTTCAAGAGTCGTATATCCTGACGAATCTGAGATAATTGCGAAACTATAGTGTAACATGTGGGCACATTCATAAGAGGAAGTAGAGGGTGCAGGTAGAAAACCTGACCGCGTTCATTTCCCAAGTTAAGGCCAACTGCTAATGTTGCAGAAGGTTTAATTAAATATAAAATGTGTGTTTTTATATTTCCTGCATGCGCTTATGTCGTGTAGCAGAGATTACAATGGTTTTTTTGTAGCCCGAGTGCAATTTCGTTATAATTTTTCTAGGAGATTAATAATCTTAATTGTTACATCCAAAATGAGCATATTCGTAATGGTCGCCTCTACTTTTCACGTTTGTTTCACGAATGCTTGAATTTAAATGGAAATTATTATACATACGAAGATATATTGAAATATTTTTAGCCTACTGAAGAACCAAACAAAATTTCAATGTCAAAATATTTTATTACTCAACATATTCTCCTCTTAATTGGGTACATTGATTACAGCGAACCTGCAACGTCTCTAGACCTTTCCAAAACAAATGTTTCTTCTTGCTCTGCAAACCAGACCTCCACAGATTTTATTTCCTCCTCGTTGGTAGAGAATTTACGACCTTTTAAACTTTTTTTCAGTTGTGGAAAGAGACGATAGTCGGATGAAGCCAAATCTGGTGAACAAGGGGGGTGTTTCAGTGATTCAAACCCTAAATTACGAATATTTTGCATGGCAACATGAGATTTGTGTGCAGGGGCGTTGTCCTGCAAAAACAGAACACCTTGGGAAAGCTTTCCGCTTCTTTTCTCTTCAATTTTTTCCCATTCAGTGGTCAGTAACGTCGAATAGTAATCTCCGGTTATTGTTCTACCCTCATCCAAAGAATCGATCCTAATAACTCCATGGCACTCTCAAAAACCTGAAGCAAGAACTTTTCCAGCGAATTTTTGGACACGAAACTTCCTAGGTTTTGGAGAACCAGAGTGTCGCCGTTCCATCGATTGCTGCTTTGTTTCTGGATCGTAGAAATGTACCCAAGTCTCATCCATTGTAACAATTCGGTTTAAGAAGTCTACATCGTTTTCAAATCGAGCACAGATCGAACGCGATGCTTCTACCCTTGCACGCTTTTGGTCAACATTCAAATATTTAGGGATCCATTCTGCAGCAATTTTTCTCATGTCCAAATTGACGTGAACTATATGATGAACGCGTTCGTATGAAATATTCAGCGCTTCAGATATTCGTTTTAGCCCAATTCGACGGTCTGATAAAATAATGTCATGAACTGCATCGATATTTTCGGGGACTGACACAGAAACTGGCCTTATCGATCGGTCATCATCTTAAATGGAATTTTGAATCTTGCAGTCCAATTTTTCACGGTCGCATAAGAAAGACATTGATCACCAAGGGTATTATGCATATTTTCGTAAATCTGCTTACCTCTTAACCCTTTTAAATACAGGTACTTGATGATGGCTCGATACTCCAATTTTTCGATTTTCACAATGTCGGTGGACATCTTCTTTCTTTTAATTTATTGCGTTACACTGGTTTACTTTTTGACCTTAAACTTCACACTGACACTTCTAATGAGTTATTGTTTGTTGGTATGGTAACGCTTTATTTTTTTTGGAACTGGTCTAGGCTAACAAGATATCAATACATCCTCGTACATCAGATTCAATTATTGAAAGAGATTGTGGGTATGTGAAATATAAAAATATTACATACTTTTATTTATTAAGTTTCTTCGTTTCGATTCATTTTGTCTGTTTTTTTTTTAAATTTCAGTGCTGCTTCGAGTTCAACCGAAATATCCAAACAATAACTTTCTCCCTTTCCCTTCACCATCACAAAACGACATACGAAATAAAATATATCCGAAACAAAGACACAATTTCTTAGAGAGCCCTTACGAATCCTCGGGGAACGTTCAATCTTATTCCTAGACGCCCACTCTGCCGCCCCTGGACACTAGTCTCCTCTCGGCCCCCGGTTAAAAAGGTAATTTTCCCCGGCTAAACTGTATCCCGTGAGACTCTGACGTAACCTGTTCATTCAACTTTAACCCCCACTTGTCAAATAAAAGTGAATGATTCTGTGTGGCCCAGGGGTTGATATCGTGCAATATTTATGTAGATTCTGTTATTCCTCGGATGTCCTTTATCGTTACTTCCGAAAACTAGTTCACTTTACCCGAATTGATTTTATTCATTTATTTATTTACTTGACTGAACAGTAAATTTTTTTATGATGATCACTATAGTAATTTCAAAAATAACTGAAGTAGGTATGACTTTAGAATCATCATCATTGCTGTATCCCGGTACCTAGAATAAATCTACAAAAAGACTCAAAAACACTACTATCGGTGCTATCAAACTTATAATTTCTTAGGGCTAGTTTCGATTGTGTGTGCTCCTGTGACTGAAGAGACCCAACCGTGAAAACTCTATCGAACGGTTTTCGAGATATGATTACTGTTTTAAATCAACATAATCATTAATTTTTTCGAAGAAAGAGACCTACGTCAAAAGCAATTACGACAATTGAGATATACATAGCGACTCTTTGACTTGTACAAATATTTTAACAGCCATTCATTCATTCATTCATTACCGATAATAAATCTACAAAAAAAAAATAAAAAAGCCAAACTATCGGTGTGGTCAAAGTTATAATCTCTTAGGGCTAATTGCGACTGTGTGACCCCCTGTGACTGAAGAGACCCAACCTTGACCTACAGATCCTTCCACACTCAGGGCATGGATAGTCACCAACCAGATCTGGCCGTCGCTTTATTCTTCTCGAGTCTCCATTATAACTGAGGACCAAAGACCTCCACTGTGACCTGTCTAACGCTAGTTGTCCCCAGTTATGATTGGCATTAACTTATTTTAATGATTGATTCAGTATATCCGCTTGTACTGGCCTTCTGGTTTCCGAGCTCCCTCCGTGAATTCGCCATACAGAGCTAGTTTGGGGAGTCTTGCATTCTCAGAATGAGGCCGCTCCGTCTCATTCGGGTCCTCGTTACTTGAGTCTCAATTGTTATACAACTCGCGCGCTGCATGACTTCTGCATTTGAAACTTTGTGGAACCATCTGATGTGCATTATTTGTCTTAGATGACGATGTTACGTTTGTTCAAGCTGTTTAATATGTCGCCTGTAGGGCGTCCAGCTTTCGCTTCCGTGAAGAAGCGTTGAGAGGACCAATGCTTTGTAGACAGCTGTCTTGGTCTTCAGATTGAGGTCGTGATTTTGAAACACTCTGTCCTTTAGCTTCCAGTAAGCCCATGATGCCGAATTGATACGGTTGTGTATTTCGAAATCCAGGTTAGCCCTAGTATTCATGAAGCTTCCCAAGTACAAGTGTATTTGAACTGTTCGACCTGTTCTAGAGTTTCATCCTCCTGGTTGAAGGCTGTTTGAAGGCTTTCTGGCGGACTTTTGGATTTTGGTTTTGTCAATATTGAGTCTAAGGCCTAAGGCTTCGTACATATGCTTATAAGTGTCCAATATTAGCTGTAGATCCTCTGAGCTGCTAGCGGTAAGTGAACAGTCGTCTGCATATTGAAGTTCCGCTATAAACTTTCTACAGGTTTTTGTTCTGAGGAGCTTCAGGTTAAATAGGCCTCCATCAAATCTGAATCTTATTACAACACCTCTAACAGGCATACTCAAGTCAGCAATTATCGAGACAGCTATGGCGAAAATATTGAACAGTAAAGGCGCTAAGACGCAGCCTTGCTTTGATCCAGAGTTGGTTAAGAAATGGTCGGTTGTAGAGCCATTTTTCTGCATTCTATCGGTGTTGTTGGTATGGAGGCTTTTACACATTGCTAAGAATTTTTCGGGTACTCCAAGTCGTCCCAAGATTTTCCATAGCGCTCTCCGATTCACCGAGTCAAAGGCCTTAGTTAAATCGATATTAATGGACATGATATTATAATAAAGAACTAAATGTTATATAATATAATATGTATTTGTGTATAAAATGCAGGTTCGAGCTAGAAGTTTATGAGGTATAAAAAAGGTGAGTGCATAACTGAAAGTGATGTAGGTACTTTCACCTTTCATCTTCCCGAAGACTTTCGGCACGATTAGGACCATCGCAGAGCATCGACGGGGGGTAAATTGACGTAGACGTAAGCAATAAATCAGTCGGGGAAAATCCCGCACTTTATGTATAACAGCACTAATAAGCGACTAAATAAGGGTAGCTGGGACTGTTTCGGTTTTTGAACGATCCCGGGACGGAACGCAAGAAATTATAGTGTAGTCGGTAGCTCGGTAGTTTTGGCACCGTAAGATAAATGGTCGATGTCACGTCTTGGATGTTTCTTTGCGGTTATGCCAAATTTTCATTCCCATATAAATTATTTCGGTCGTGGGCGCTAGGGGAGGTACGACGGAGGGTGAGTTTCTTTCAATTCGGTCATAGTTGGCGTGAAGCAATTCTGGATTTGTTTCAGGTAGTATGCAGGGGTTGTTGTTCGGATAATGTGATATTTACCTGAATGCAGCTAATTCTTTGCTCAATATCTGGATTTTCGTCGTTATATATAAGGTAATGAACGATGAATGATATCTAGAATTTTTCTCTCGAATTACTGGAGGTAACTCGACAAAAATTGTTTTTTTAAATTTTGATATACATATAAAGGGTTAGTCTTTGGCTTAAACAAATAATTTAACAGTAGATTCTTGACTTCAAAAAAAAAACACTTCCTTAATTGAACGTACAAACGAAAAGGGGAGATTCCTCAAGTGAGTTCGAGAAAAAAAAGTCCTATAAACATGGAGTCGCAAACGTTTAGTTTTCGAGATACAGAGTGTTGAAGTTTGAATTTTTTTCAAGTTTTTTTCTCATAGTATCTACACTTCACAACATATTCAACTGAAATTTGGCATAGATATTACATTTTAGAGTTCTCACTACGTGACATGGCAATTTCGATAGAAGATCTACAGGGTGATATTTTCTCTGGAACACTGCCACCTGTTCTTCTGCAGAACTTTTTTTTGGTGAGCAACTGTTACTTTGAAAAAATGTCAAAAGAAGCTTTGTTCTTATACTAAACTTTTCGGTCTCTTGTAGTTTTGTCGTATCTACCACAGATTACAAACTGGCCTTCCTATCATAGTTACGAGAATTTCGAGAGAATCGTTTTTTCTCGGAATCGTTGGTAGATACGACAAAACTATAAGAGACCGAAAAGTTTAGTATAAGAACAAAGCTTCTTTTTACATTTTTTCAAATTAACAGTTGCTCACCAAAAAAAAGTTCTGCAGAAGAACAGGTGGCAGTGTTCCAGAAAAAATATCACCCTGTAGATCTTCTATCGAAATTGCCATGTCACGTGGTGAGAACTCTAAAATGTAATATCTATGCCAAATTTCAGTTGAATATCTTGTGGAGTGTAGATACTATGAGAAAAAAAAAACTTGAAAAAAATTCAAACTTCAACACTCTGTATCTCGAAAACGAAACGTTTGCGACCCCATGTTTATGGGACTTTTTTTTCTTAAACTCACTTAAGGAATCTCCCCTTTTCGTTTGTACGTTCAATTTAGGAACACCCTGTATATTGTGCGATACGTTTTTATTTTCAAATGGAAGAAATGCTGACTCTGTCTTCCTATAAGCTCCTGCCATTCTAAAAATCATTACAACCTTAGCCCTTAAGTATTTTTTGTCATCAGCTTCTATCAAAACTTCATCAAAATCTTCTTTGATAAAAACTTTGGTATCTTGCCGTATCATAATGAAGACATCGTATGAAAAGTTTATGTGGACGAAAAGTGTATTCGGACAAAAAGTGTATGCGGACGAAAAGTGTCTGCGGACGAAAAATACTTGCCTCCAAAAATAGTCGAGAAACCTTTCAGAAAATAGTACGTAAAATGTTATATTTCGTCAAGGTCGATGAACAAAGTTTTTATAATGAGATTGTCAAGTCAAAACAATCCTCAAAAATGAGTTGATCGACCAAAATATAATTATTCTAATAGAGGAACGCATGTGTTTTTGATCCTGTGGTTTTTCACTTTCGAGTGGTGACTGCGTTCCTCAATAGCTTCGGCGTCCCAAGGAATGAATCCCTCCACTTCGAATAAATTCGTACAGGGCACGTGAAGAAAAGAGTGAACGACGCCCCATAATCTACGGCAATCCCGCTTATACCCCCATATAACACAAAACATGAATGAATGCATGCAATAGTGAAGGGACGCAGCATTACACTGCATATTATTCAAATTTATCAAATCTCGGAAACGGTATAATATACAATATACGAAAACTAATATAAAGCCGGTTTCCCATCTTTCGGCCCCCTTGCGTCGCGACGCCAGGCGCCTACCGTGAGCTGTCCAGATTGATGGCATCCACTTTGTGTCCGGCGTACTTCCCGAATATGTCCCGAATGCCATTTGGGACAAATTTCGCTGGATTTATTAAAGTTATCGGAATGCGCATTTGTCATGCGGTCGGGTCTGGAATTCCGGGATTTTTCGACGGTCTGGCAATAGTGGTTATTATTCTAGTATAACAAAATTATGATTATATTCTTTTTCAGTATTTATTGAATTTTTTTTTGGTATCGAAATTAAAACTTAAAAAATTTCAAATTAGCAGATGAAACCTGAAAATAAAATTTTGCAGTATTTATTGAATTTCATATGTCTATTCGGAAATAGTATCTCAAATGGATGAAACAGCCTCAAATACCTTTTTATCATTGCCAATC
Organism: Coccinella septempunctata; assembly: GCF_907165205.1. Taxonomy (NCBI): domain Eukaryota; kingdom Metazoa; phylum Arthropoda; class Insecta; order Coleoptera; family Coccinellidae; genus Coccinella; species Coccinella septempunctata. The sequence goes on from NC_058196.1 coordinate 26,122,197, forward strand.
TGTCGAATTTTATCAGTAATTTATTTTATTTTCTGAAAAAAGACGAAAGACAGTGATGTAGGGAATTTTATTGTAATTTTTCTGTATGTGTAACAAAAGTACGTCAGAAGGAATTTTATCTATGTGGATATAATGGACAATGAATAGATTTTGAAGTTGAATAAAGTTTATCCAACAATAAGTTTTTTTAAGAGTAATTTGTTTAACATCAATTAATTATAATGATACGAACCTTGGAAGATAATTGTTAAAAATTTCGAGATCTCGTTATTCCATTTATCGCATGAAATATTATCGAGTCCGGTCCTGCGGAAATCTGACAGGAGGCCGAAAGGCCGCTTTCATAAAGCCGTATACAACGAATAGCACTTCCCTCGGCCATTCAAATAAACATACCGAATTAACTCTCTTTAGCAAACAATTCCTGTTAATCAAGGCAATACGAATCATTTTTGATTTATGACGGAAAGCAACTGTATGTTGGATGCTCTTTCGTCTGTTCCACGGAGATAAAAAATTCAGTGTTCATTTTTTACGACACACGTTATGAGATTTAGTTTACAGTTTTTTCCCTTTACATTTGGTTTTTAGAAAGTGAAAATTTTCATTGAATAAGAATTGATCAATTCAAAGGAAACTAATTTTTACAACTGCATAACAGACTAAAACAAACCTAACAACGAAAACTGTATAATTCATAAAAAATTTCTTAATAAAAAATCTGCACACAACACAAAAAAACTGAATAATAAAAGACCTAATAAAATATTTTTACAAGTCAAATTTATATTTTTATAAAATAGATAGTATATACTATATTATAAGAAAAAGAATTAATAATATTATATGCATAGGTTATAAATTTTCTGCTGATGACATAACAGAAAGTTTTGTTTCTGCTCAAGGTACGAAATTTGACTATACCCAAATTACCCCCAAAGTTGAAGTTGATTTATATCGATGCAAAAAAATGAGTTAATCCAAATATGCCACATGGTCACAATTTTGAGGTGGTTCTGGACAATTATTATTTCCATTGAAGTAAATCATGTCTGACAAAGTGCTTGGTGAAATATTATTTATGTATTTTCATCCCCAATATTTCGTCAGCGTTATGGTTATGGATGAAATATGGGGTCGTAAATCATGGTAGGTAGCTGCAGATGTTACTACCGAAGCTGAAGATGACCATGAGAGGTGGTCAACAACTATCTAAACATTTATAGCGAAGGTAAATTGAGTTTGTAAGAATGTAAGAATTGAGGAAAATAGTTGCACTATTATAAGTCTTTTGAATTAGGCATATTTCTTTTACTCTCCGTTTTTGTTCCAAGTTTGTGTACTTATTGTAAGTAAAATATAAATTGAATTGAAGAAATTTCTAACATATTCTTTCACTCGTATGATTAACAGCTGCATTTTGCTGAGGATTAATGATTGCTTAGCAATATTTATATTATGGTGCCAGTTCGTGGTTTCAGTCTAAACGCTGGAGTTCCCCAAGGCTCAGTATTGTGACAGTTCAAAATGAAAATACACAGTCTACTATTTTATGTTCACACTTACTACGTGATCTAGATTTCCTTTCCACAGGCAGACCAATAAATAAAAATTAAAATAAATAAAAATAAAAAGAATAAAGGAAGTTTGAAAATGAAACAACATGAATGTTTGAAAAATCAATCGAACTTTTCGATGTGAACGAGAAAAAACCAAAACCCCTATAGCTGAATTTCCCCATTCTTCTAAACAGGAGGAGGTCCATAAATGTGCGGAATATTCACGCAGACAAAGGGACCCATTCTCCGGGCCCGTAAATCAAAATGGGTCGTCGAGGCACGACAGCGGTATCCTCAGGTTAGGGACCATGTTCTCTCGACGCCGTACACACTCTCCGAATTTATGAGGCGCAAATATTGACAGTAATACCTATCGGTTAGCTCAATCGGGGAGATTTATCGATACATAATTCTTTTCTCGTCTTCGGGGGTAACGATATTATTTGTCGACTTCTGTTCGAGGTGATCGATTGGCGAACGATTGTTTATCGCAATCGGTCCTTCGCAATTTTTTTCCCACCGAATTGGGTGTTACCCTTTCAATACGCATTATACCGTGAACGACGCTGACTCAGCTGGAAAATAACCTGAGGAAGCTGAACTCCCAATGGAAAAGAAAGAGCAGAGCTCTGGTCCTTCCTGTAACATCACGCGAGGAGGTGAGTACAAATTCAAGCTTTTTAAATCACGTGTTACAGCTGGTCTGCTGACTCAGTTGAGTTTCGCCCGAGCAAAGCTCGTGCTGAGGGTGAAGACCGGTCCACACTTCTCGCGCTCGTGCTTATGTACTCGAGTGGCTTGCGAGTAAGTGGACGATAGCTCAAGCCTAGAGACAAGAGCGCGAGACTTCTGATATGTCCGCTTGTTGTCGGCACATCAAAGTAAAGGATCGCTGTACTCGTCGAGCCCCAAATGAAGAGAGTCCTCGTGAGTTAAAGCTTGACCAGCAACTGAGATAATGTGGACAATGGTAGAACGAACAGGCCGCGAGTCAGACGAGCTACACCAATCTACTAGACAAGCCCAAGACGAGTACGAGCACGAGTAGTGCGAACCGGCCTTGCGACCATAATTTCTCTGAATTCAAAATGTTGAGTGTTGATGAGAAAACTCAAATAATCAAATGGTGTTTCGCTGGTCGTTATAATGAACATGTTTATTGTTGCATTTGATGATAGGTCAATTCCTTCACAATCCAAACTAACATTTCGATGAGAAATTTAGAAATCTAGTGGAGAAGAGACTTTGGTGGCTGTTTGAATTTTGCAAGAGAGATTGCGGAAAAATTAGAAAGGAAAACTAGTAAATTTATACAAAGATATATACCTACACCATAAAAAAGCTCTATTTTTATTTTGGGCTGGAACGAAGACCAGTGTAGATTCGTTCATAGGTGCGACGTCACGGAACGCGTTACAAATGATGCATTTTGTCGCGCCACTACGCCAGAGTCGTAGATCTCCCTGCAGAGGAGATAAGTTCATTGTTGGCGACACACTCGCACACACCTCATTTCCCTGTACGCTTTCCTGTACGATTAGCTGGGGAAACATCTTTATCTCACTGTAGGCTTATCCGTTTCCTATGTAAGGATTGAGTCAGCTAAGAGTTTCCACTCTGGGGGATGCTTAGATTTATACACATGTATTTAAAACTGCTACATACATAGTTGGAAATGATCAATATCCTTCCATATATTTCATTTCATTTGACTCAAACACAATTTCTCATCTCAAGTCGGTTAAGGAATGAGAAATAACATCATAAAAACAACAAAACTCAACTAACGGTATATGTACAACAAAATAAACTTATAATCAACAGAAGTCATGAGATGAAGCCAATCATGAGCTGAAAAAAAAAATGGAATAGGGAAGCTATGACTTCCAAATGCTTTCTTTATTTTGTGTTGCTGCCAAGTCAGTTTCTGATCTAGTTGTATTTTATTTTATTTTTTTCGTAGATGCGATGATTTTGCTTCATTCACTTCTTTTCATTTGATCAGGATGCTTTGTAGGAGGTTGAATGGCTTGTACCTTTATTCACTATTTAGGCAATTTTCGAATTCCATCTCGAAAATGTGCCTCGTCTCCCGAGGCGGTAGAAGTTGAGAACCAATTTTCGATTTCTGCGAAAGAAATGGGTCAGTGACCTGTCAAATCATCCTACCTCCGTCAGAACAACCTGGTGAGTCTGCCAGAAAGCCTTCAACAAACAATATATTAGTCTGGAGCTGTAGAACAGGTCGAGCAGTTTTAATACTTGGAAAGCTTCACAAATACTAGGGCTAACCTGGACACGGAAATACACAACCGTATCAATTCGGCATCACGGGCATTCTGAAGCTAAGGGATAGAGTGTTTCAAAATCACGACCTCAATCTGAAGACCAAGACAGCTGTTTGCAAAGCAGTGGTCCTACCAACGCTTCTTTACGGAAGCGAAAGCTGGAAGCCCTACAGGCGACATATTAAACAAACGCAACAACGTCATCTTAGACAAATAATGCACATCAGATGTTTCCACAAAGTTTCATATGAGGAAGTCTTGCATCGCGCGAGTTTTACAACAATTGAGACTCAAGTAACGACTCAGCCCGACTCAGATGGAGCGGCCACATTTTGAGGATGCAAGACACAACACTCCCCAAAATAGCTCTTTATGGCGAATTAGCTCGGAAATCAGGAGGCCAGTATAAGCGGTTGAAGGATATACTGAATCAATCCCTAAAATCAGTTAATGCCATTTATAACTGGAAACAACTAGCGTTAGACAGATCACAGTAGAGGTCTTTGGTCCACAGCAATAATGGAGACTCTAGAAGAATACAGCGACGGCCAGATCTGGTTTGTGAGTATCCATGCCCGGAGTGTGGAAGGATCTGTAGGTCACGGTTGGATCTCTTCAGTCACAGGAGGGCACACAGTCGGAAGTAGCCCTAAGAAATTATAAGTTTGATCGCACCTATAGTTTTGTTTTTGATTCTTTTTGTCGATTCATTCCCGGTAACGGGATTCAGCAATGATGAGGATGAAGTCAGCATGACAACTTGTCATCCGCCTGTATCTCTTTAATTGAATACATCGACGTGGGAATAATGTTGTTCCAAGAACACTTCCTTGTGGAACACCTGGATTACTCAGAGGTTCACTAGATGTCTCCACTTTCAGGATGGTCTGGAATGTTCTTTCACTCATGTGGGATTTCATAATAGGGAAATATTCGCAAGGATGCAAGATATTAATTGTAAAGTATACCAGTATCATGTCCTGTGAATGGAGATCTTGAGGTCCTTGCTGAGCGCTAACGATGAATTGCTAGAGTGAAGTGTAATGTTGTCCGCAAAGGAGTGGAAAGTTTGCTGCTTATAGAAGACTCTGATTGGAATCTGAAGAAGTATTGGGTCGATTGCAGACTCTTGGATAACAGCAGCACGCATATTTTTGGATCTGTTGGATATTGAAACTTTTCTTTAAGCTCACCGAACTGATAGGCAGCCAGCCATTCTCTTTCTAGAGCAAAATTCTAGTACAACCCTCATGAAATCAATTCCTCAGTCTGAAACATGAACCAAAACGAACTATTCCGGGGAAACCCCCATCGAAAGCTATATCTATAGACACCGAAACGAACAACAATTGATCCAATCCCACCAAATCCTCCCCTTTCCAGAAATCCGCCGAATCCCCAATCGATAGCCCGAGAAAACCAGAACACACATCTCCGGGATCTCCAGAAGAATGGAGCGTGGATTGTCTTAATCCTCGCAATCCCGACTCTCGCTGAGCCGCGGAGGGACGGCGGTGGGTGGCGTCCCTATTGTTGGAAAAAGAGAGGAATTGATTTTGCATAATGTCTTCAGGTGGAACGTTTTATTGTGTTCCATATATCTAGTGGAAGAGCGCATCGCCGGGGAGATATCGCGATGGTGGAACGGCCTGCGAACATACCGCAGATGTCATTGTGTGGCTGCGAGTAGATGCCGGAGCTAACGCGAGTTTGATGCTGAGCTATCGCCGCTCTGAAACGGAATGCGCGGTTTCTTTGGAAACAGAAATCAACGCGGGAATTCGACCGTATAACTTTAGCACCCTACACTATAAACTAGAGTTCGAAATTTCATTATTCGGCAATCAAGGATAGTTATAGAGGCTTTTTTTCGCGGTGCTTGAGGATGCAAGTCGTCTTGCAGAAATATATCGCACCATGTTTGAGGTGTTGTTGCACAAATTTGACTGCAACTGCTTCAATCTGTCTTGGGATGATTTATACGTCTGAGAAATGACCTAATCATTATTGAGTCTTCAGTTCCTTCTAGCATCGGCTCGTTGTAACTTTCTCTTACTGTTCTGTAGTTTCTACTGTGGCCAATGTTCCTTTGGAGTTGACCTCTATTATTCTACAGCTCCTTAGAGGAACTCTACGAGCATCTGAATCACACCAATATACAGACGAGCTTCGGACACTTAAGGTATTCAGACTTTTGGAATCCTCTGATATAGGTAGCTATTTTTCATGAGAGCGGAGGGGTAATAACCTGAGATTTTTAGATATCCATTGATTGATATCAATGTAGGATGATTTTGCATCTTCTGAACCTCTTTAGGGTTGTCACTCCCAGTCTCTGAAACAAAATCAATTGAAAATTAGAAATAATTGATTTGCTCCTTCCTAAATTCTTGCACTGATTTGTCAGGTAAAAATCAGATAGAAAAATTGTTGCCTGACAATGAACGAAAAATAGAACATTTTAAAATGGTAACTTCGTAACGTTTTGGTGTCTAAATCAGACTCATTCATCAGGCAAAGTCTTAAAAAATCTTATGAATGGTAGTTTCTCAATTGATATTAATTTCTTAATAGGTACGCGAAGATATTGATTCATTTAATTTTGAACTTACCGAGTGTCAGATTCTTCCTCAGTAAATCAATACCAATATCTATTCCTACCGAAGAATTGTCTAAATTATTATTTTGATCCAACAAAATACACGTGGATTCTTCAATTTTTCATTAATAATGATCCGGTTTTGTGATTTAAATTTTACTACTATTCCAATCCATCATGTGGTCTCCTGTATTAGAACACACATGATCTGCAATCTGTGATCTATTAATTTTTAACCTACCCTAACCTAACCAAACCTACCCTAACCTAACCAAACCAAACCTAACCTAACCTAACCAAACCTAACCTAATCTAACCAAACCTAATCTAACATAACCAAACATAACCTAACCTAACCAAACCTAACCTAATCTAACCTAACTAAACCTAACCTAACATTACCAAACCTAACCTAACCTAATCTAACCTTTGATGGATTTTGGTACTCATGGTGAGATAATTACAATAGGAAACTGTGAAAATGCTAAAGAAATGACATCAAAACTACAGAAAGACTGTAAATATGAACATAATAAAATTTTACCAACGGACAGTCCTACGCTTCGGTCAGCCACAACTTAGAAGAACCGTTGCAGCTTCCAAAAAAACCCCATATTTACAGGAGAGGAAGATCCACAGCTATCTCCTCTCAAAACATCAACCGTAATCTGAATTATTCCAGAACTTTCTACCGGAAGAACCCGAGAATATAAAGTCGAGTCCGCGGAAGTTTAAATATTCGAATTGCAAATTCTAATAAGGGGTGTCGCTCTTCCCATGCGGGGTTGGGGGATGGAATCTCCCAATCTGAAGGGGCGATTTGAGCGGATGCAGTCGAGGAGAAGAACTCCGCAGGAGGAAATGGATAAACTCGCGGTTAGACGGAAATGAAGTGTGCTCTCGTACCAATCTGCTCCTCACAGTTTTTGAGTGGTTTATGGGAACAGAAAACATTGATTATTTCAAATCACACGATCTCTTCTGATCTGGCTTTTGTAGTGAATTTCAATAGGGTTAAATAAGCTAAAATGTTGCTGGAGCCAAAAGTTTTTCTAGATTACTTATATCAAGGCATTCTTTGAGAATAACACACTCTGTCTATGTGTTTTATTCTTTTATACTCCGATTTAGTTGTTTCAATGCAGGTTTTCTTATTTTATTTGCCTATACAGGGTGTTTTCAAAAGGGAGGCTTTTTTTGAGAGAAGGTAGAACTCATCAAAGAAAGTCGTTTAATGAAAAATTGTCTATATAAAATATCCAAGATGGCTAAGATAGAACCTCTAGAAGTTCGACAAAATTTCATTGAATTTCAAGTACGGGACTGTGGAAGGTGACTCCGGCATTGCAGAGACGAAACAAAACATAAATATATGGCTGGACGATAAATGCTTCAGTACCAAGTTCATCGGATTAGATGCATCAGGTCAGTTTTGGGAGAATCATAATTGTTGTATCGTACAATTTAGGGTGAAAAAAAAGTAGAAATTCCAGGCAGTTTCTTGAAAGTGCTTATGTTAGTTATGTTGAAGTAGTGCTATGATGTTTCCCCATTTCAACCCATTTTTACGACGATTGTTGGAATGTTCGCACAAAATTGTGATGCCCATTGTGAAAAAATTCGTGAATAATTTAGACGAATTTCATTGGTGGGATTTTGAAGTGTTATTCTATTTTTCACACGTGTGTCCTAAGTCTCTTCTGTCAGTTGCTATCGAAATGAGCCATTTCATAAAATCGTGTAAGTTACTTACGTCCGGTTTAATAATCAAATTTAAAGTCACTTGAAGCTTAAAGCTTCCTCTACTGTCATTTTTAGTAGGGTTAAAGGAAGCTTTAAAGTTATAGCGGCTTTTGATTATGAAACCGGCCGTAAGAAGTAATGAGAACAATTTGGGAATCCTAAGTTTCCATTTTCATTACCACGCAAATATCGAACGAGCCAATATCCTAAACGAAACCACATGGTCGAATCAAAAGATGAGTTTTTTCCCACTGCTTAGCGATAATTCAGCTAACAAACGGTCTAGGGTCATATTAGGATCTATTTCAGTAATCATTTTCAATTTTTTTTTCAACTTTGTCATTTCGAAAGTTTTCTATAGGTGATTGTTGAAGAAACGCTTCATTTTGACCAGTTCTACGTTCTGTTGAAAAAAAGCCTCACCTTCAAATACACTCTGTATACAGCGTGAGTCTCTCAACAGTGGCTTCTTGAGGTCAAAAGAAGCACTTTTTTCCTATACCATTTTTTCCGATTCGGCCTTGATAAAAAGATGCAGCCATTTTAAGTTTTCATAATAAGCTATGCCACCCCTGGAAAAATAATATTACCTTCAGAATAACTAGCTAAATTTGTGTGATTGCACATCTGTGGTTCTTATAAACAGAGTTGAATTCAGCCAAAGTACCCAATTCGTCAAATTTCACATATACTTTTTATTTTTGAGCAGAAAATTACTCGAAAACAGCGCATTATACGAGAAAATTTGAAGAATACTTTTATTTTACAAAAGGTCCATATATTCAATAGATGTGTTCAACCTAGTTTCAAGAGTGGGACTCTTTGAATTTTTGGTATTTTAATGGTACGTAATGGTCATAATGAGGAAACTGGAAGACGTGGGTGATATCTTGTATTCGAAAAAGATTCAGCAGAAAAATGAAAAACTATACTCCGAAATTCTTTCCATTCGATGGAGACGGTTTTGACATAGAATCAAAAATAACTTTTTTTTATGGTTTTTCAACACCCTGTATCTTTTAAACCGAGCCGATTCGGCAAAAATGGTATAGAAAAAAAGTGTTTCTTTCGACCTCAAGAATCTACTGCTAAAATATTTGTAGTAGTCAAACACTCAGCCTGTATGCCTATGCCCAGGAGTGCCATTGCACCCTTTCTGAATTCAGCGGCTGGCAGAAGACTTACACATAGGAACCCCCCTAGGGTTCGATGCAAATAAGCTACCGCAGCCGCAATTACAAGAAGTAAGATTGACAGGCGCTTTTTTGTTCTTCGCGTAGCGCCGAGACAATCGCCGGCCGAGCACCCAATCATCAAAGTCGCATCTGACAGCAATTTGGTGGGGCCAGGCTCCGGGCCATGATTTTAGAGTCGTGAAGGATCGGACATCAGGCCGGGGCTCGCATCGAAACCGCTCATTTACTGCCGACTAACTACCAATAATAATTTTTCTCCATCTTACTATAAATAGCCGATTTGATATGATCGGCCAATGGAACGTTCCGAACCGAACACGCACTATTATTACGGACTATTATGTGTTATTGCGGCTAATACGCGTGTAGGGAACAGCCGCGCCGCGCCGTGTGACCCCGGTCGCTATCCGTCGATACGATCTCTCGCGCGCCGTTCGGCGAAACATGGAAGTCCAATTTTTCGGAGGGTCGACACGCGATGGAAAAAATGGCCGGGCTCGGCATGAGAAGCGATTTTCATTAACAGGTTGGTATTTTCTACTAGAAACTGATTTCGTATAACAAATTTCATGAATTTTTGTCAAACAGAGAGGGAAGTTAGCGAATCACTATCAATTTTTGACTTCTAATGGGTTTCCAGATCACAAGACAAACTTTTTTGAAAGAAATTGCTTCTGAAAACTATTCATTTCAGGCCTAAAATGTTTCCGTTAAAATGAAGAGCACCTACCTAGGGTACCAATCCAATAGACAAAGAAATTTCAAGGTATCTATTCGAACAAATCGACTTATTGGCAATTTTTAAAAATGATTTTCGAAAAATCGCAGTGTCTTTCCGACAAGCTTTATAATGATCCGAAAAACTGAAGAACACATGAAACCTATGTCGAACGGTTTTCGAGATGTGGTTACTGTTTTAAACCAACATAATCATGAATTTTTTCAATGAAAATGAAAAAGACGAAATTGTCGTGTCTGCTCCACATTCTTTATTAAAAATTGCTACATATGTTTCGGCCTTTACAAAATTAGGGCCATCTTCAGGCATCTGCAGACAAATACTCATTGGAGAAGATATGTACATATCACAAAGGCAAAACACAACACCCCAACTTAACTTCTGAACACACAGCAAGATTTCCCTGAACTGCTTATTTGTTCGCATTTGCTCGGCTTTCTCCCATCGCGATGACTCCAATTCCATTCTTCCCCCTTTTCTCCCAATTTTGATATTTCACACAACCCGATATTCGCCACTCAACAGAAACTCAGTCATTTCTGTGTTTTTCTGTGGTTTCTACGCTTCTTTCTGCTCTTTCTGTTTGCCTTTGTTGATCCCTGATAATTTGACATATTTACTTTCATCTTTTCTTGACAGATAATTTCGGTTATAATTTTAAACATGTAAGTTATTTTCCTCAAATTTCTTTTTACAATTCGACTCTCAATATATGTTGATTTACTGTTTTGTCTTTGTACTGTTGTTTTCTCTTTCCATGTACTTTTCTGTTGCTGTCTTTTAGTTTATTACTGTTTTCATACATCTTGGTATTTGTCTGCAGATCCCTGAAGATGGCCCTAATTCTGTAAGGGCCGAAACATATGTAGCAATTTTTAATAAAGAATTTGGAGCAGACATGAAAATTTCGTCTTTTTCATTATCTATCAAACTCCAATGAACAGGATGGATAACAGATTTGATGAATTTTTTCGACGGAAGAGACCTATGTCAAAAGCAATAAGGACAATTGAGAAATACAGGGCGACTCTTTGACTTGTACAAATATTTTAGCAGTCATTCTTTCATTCCTTCGTTGTTGTATCCAGTTACCGAGAATAAATCTATAAAAAGACTCAAAAACCAAACTATCGGTGAGAGCAAACTTATAATTTCTTAGGGCTACTTGCGACTCCAGTGACTGAAGAGACCCAACCGTGACCTACAGATCCTTCCACACTCCGGGCATGGATAGTCACCAACCAGATCTTGCCGCCGCTGTATTCTTCTCGAGTCTCCATTATAACTATGGACCAAAGACCTCTACGGTGATCTGTCTAAAGCTAGTTGTTCCCAGTTATGATTGGCATTAACTGATTTTAGGGATTGATGCAGTATATCCTTAAAGCGCTTATACTGGCCTCCTGGTTTCCGAGCTCCCTCTGTGAATTCGCCTAACAGAGCTATTTTGGGGAGTCTTGTGTCTTGCATCCTCAAAATGAGGTCGCTCCATCTGAGTCGAGCCTCATTACTTGAGCCTCAATTGTTATACAACTCGCGCGCTGCAAGACGTCTGCATTTGAAACTTTGTGGAACCATCTGAAGTGCATTTAGTGAGTTTACTAACAGTAGATTCTTGAGGTCAAAAGAACCATTTTTTTCTGAATCGGCTCGTTTTAAAAGATACAGGGTGTTGAAAAACCATAAAAATTGTTATGTTTAGTTTTATATTACAAATAAAAGTATTCCTCATATTTTCTCGTATAATGGACCGTTTTCGAGTAATTTGAAGTTCAAAAATTAAAAAGTACCTGTGAAATACGAAGAATTGGTTACTTTGGCTGAATATAACCCTTTTTATAAGATTCACAGATGTATAGTGTCATAGATTTAACTTGTGATTCTGAAGGGAATGATAGGTATAGGAAAATAGTGTTTTTCTCAACCTCAAGAGTCTACTGTTGAAATATTTGTACGAGTCAAAGACTCACCCTGTACAGAAAGCAGAATTCCATGTAGATACGGAATATAATTTAAAAATGAGCCTCTTCCATTCGAAAAAGCAGGGTGGTATCTTGTTTCATCACGTCTAGTCCACCATAATAAAGTGAAAAATAAGTTTAACTTATGCCCTTAGTAGAGGCAAGGGGGATCTCACAACTGACCTACAAGGGACATCGATTTTACTCAACGTTTCATCAAATGTCTTCGCAATCATTCATCGAATTAAAACACAAATATGGGAAGAAACATTGATACCGTTGACAGAATCATCAGATATGTCACAGTTCTCAAGAAATAAGACGGTTACTACTCTTTCAACCGTAATAGTTGTGAAATTCTCGATCCATTGTCATCAGAAAATGATGTTGACGCGAAAAAGAGATACAATAGAATGATGCTTCAATTCTTCATTGTTCATTGTAGTTGGCCATGATATACTTTCGTTCGCATGGGAATGAAATCTCAGATCGTCATTTTAGTTTTCCACATTTTTCTCAACAACTAGTCAATGAGATTCTCGGATTATTGAAATGGTTGTGCATATTCATATGGTCAGTGCAAATGCAGATTTCATTAGTACGAGTAATATTGTGAGTAAAGGAAAACTTTGGACTTGGTTTCACCACCTCCCTGGATATCTTGTAGATGTGAAGTATACCGTAGAGCAAAAAGTCTGAGGCGGAGGGGTCAAAATTATGTACCTCTAGATTCTGATCTGAAGGCCTTTTTGACTTCATACCCGACAATAATTCTGTGCACCCACATGCCTATTTCTCTAGAGGAAAAACCATCGTCTCTTATCCCAATACTCACCTCCTATACAGGGTGAGACTCGTACAATAGTATAGTTCTCTAAAGTGTTGAAAATTTTCGTGGGTATCCAAAGAATCAGCGGATTTAAGTACAATTTCACAACATTCAAAATCCATCACCGTAGGCCGTTCCTGGAGCAAGAAATTCGTGATGTTTACACAAAGAGAACGTATATTTGCTTTACGAGCTTATAATCAGAAGGTTCTTCTCATTCTAATGATATGTGGCTTATGCACTCGGCGCACTTTTAGAAGTGTCTAACGATCCGATGTTCGTCGACTTGTTGCAGAAATTCAAACTGGCAGTTCGTTCTTCGTGATTGGGCTTTCTTCGAAATGATGGATTCGCTGGGATTCCCTTCGCTGGACGTGACTCGGTTTTCGTTGGATTATCAGGATGTAGATGCGAATTTAGAGTGTTCCTGGTAGCCCGGAGGCGCAAACGCGTCTATGCCTTCTATCAGTGTTGTTTGTTTATGCTAGTTATGGGGAAATTACCTCGGATAATGGAGATCTCAGTTAATTTAAGTGGTAAATTGAAATGATAATAATAATGATGAGCGTTTCAATACATTCATGGTGTATTATCCATGGGAATTTGAGGAATGCCAATGTTTCACTGATATGGTTCCGAACCTCCATATATTTTGCTCGATCTGTTAATAACCTTTAGAAATTTTTTGCTAGGGAAGTTATTCAAACTTTGACGGAATCGACTCCACATAACGCATAAGTTTGGATCGTTTTTGACCATATAGGGTGGTCCGAAAGTGGTGAAACACGTGTTCTGAATCTACGTGAAATTCTGATTTCGCACTACCCCAATTTTTCTAATTTTGTGTGTGTGTTTTTTTATGTTACTTTTTCCAACTAATTTCATGATTATGATGGTTTCATCTGCTGGAAGTCATATCGTGAAAAGCGTTCTAGGTAAATGATTCCAAATTTAATGTTTACTTCTTTATTGAGCATTTAATGGGTCTTTTGGCGCTCCAAAAAATTACATATATCATATTATGAGAGAAGATTGTCTGACCGTTCTTAACTCCATCCCGAGTTCCTTGAAAAAATGCGAAATTTGTCGTTTTGCTTATTGATTTATGTCTTAGAAACGTCGTAGATGGACAAATGGGGACTCGAAAAAAATTGCGTCTCTTCACATATTTGATTGAGATCTCAAACATTGTATTGCTACAAAAATTCATTGAATTTCCTTAGTTTACACCTCATATGCAGGGTGAGTCTTTATCTCGTACAAATATTTTAACAGTATATTATTGTGAAACACTTTTTTCATGGTTTTTCAACAGGCTCTATCTTTTGAACTGAGCAGATTCGGAAAATTTTTCACTGCTTACAAAATCGTACAAGAATAATGGAATAATGTCATCTGCGTATATCGTCAAACTGCGTTGTTCTATCCTATGAAAACATGTACAGGATGGATCAAAAACCCATCGCATTCATCAAATATCATTATTCTAAGTGTTGAGTTCGTGGGTGTGTATTATTCCGTTATGTAATTATAGGTATCCGCATTGTAAAACTCACTAAAAAGTCAATGATAGGTAACCTTATGGATAATGAGCCGGAATATGTCCATTTTCCTTGGAATAAATACATCGCCATGAGCCAGTCCACCTGCAAAAAGTTCCAATAATAACATATTGTAGATGCATACCGCTAGATATGTGTCGGAATATGATTCTAATAATCCTTGATAATATGGGTATTAAGGTTGGCGTGTGCTTTCAGATTGAGATTGTAGAAAAATCAGGAATTTGCTTCTGGTATATTACATTTAGTGATTTCACAAGGTTACAGAGGAAATAAATATCTAGTGGAATCTAAAGCCTGTTTGCAACAGCCGAGAATTCACTCGAGAATTCATGCGCCGTGAATTATTTACAGTTACATACGCACTTTCGGTAGAATTCACTGTTCAGTTGCATACAAAATAATCTCTGCCGTTTTCTTACCAAAATTTGGTAGAGAATGGGGAATTCTCATCAATTTGGGTTATCACTTCATATGCAGTTTAAACTGAATAATAATTATGAGTTTCATTCATGATTTTTTCAAATGCACCGCGGAAACTATTCAAAATCATCCTTCAAATATGTGGTTTTGAAATTTAAATCGCTTTATGCGGAGTTTACGATTTGGCAACAGCCCATACAAGACAATGAAAAGAACAATGTCCGATCAGCTTGTTTATAAAATAACAGCTGTTGATATACAGGCGCCTACTTATATTACTGGCGAGCTTCAACTGTAACTGGCCATAAAAATCCCATAAAATTTTACGACCTCGTTCGTCGCAGACTTCATAGACAGCCATCTTCGTTTATCTCATCAAGATAATGCATTTGTTGTCCTTTATTATCAAGGCATATTTCAGTCGAAGTTGCCAACTTGTGCAATCCACATGAAACGCTTTAAATTTTAAATACCGATTTTTATTTTTCATTTTTGAGTGCAAAATAATTTTTTTGGGAAACGGTTGAAATGGTCGTTTCAAAATGTGGTGTTTCAATGATTTTTCATAAAAAATGCATCATTTTCGTCAGAAGGAGTATTCCCTATTCTCCAGAGAATTCTCGACTGTTACAAACGGGCTTAAGAAGTTATATGTAAGGAACAGTGGTGAAGTGTGTTTCAGTTGTTCAGTGTATACACTCTGTATGCATTTCCTGGTTTGATTTCGGCAAAATATCGTTCATTAGTTCCATTGAAGATAAAATAAATAACCTCTCGATCAAATTGATTGACTGTCCACCTGGGCAGGGCCACCATCAATGAAATGATGTCCATTCTCGAACAGCAAATTTAGAATTTCATTCGATCGTTACTGAAAGTCGTGAAGACGAAATTGTTGTTTGCACTGGAGTTGATGAAACGACCCACTCGAATTAGAATTACTGAAAAATAAATGAATATACTGTTTTCTATTTGATTATATCTGTTACTGAGGTTATCGTGGATCATCATCATTAGTCTCTGGAGGTGACGAAAATATGTTCAATAATGGTCGAGGTGTGATAATGATCGTGGCAGCAAAGGCCTCAGCTTTAATGGTGTTTGTTGACTTTGATCACCGACGTTTAGTATTTTCATTTGTCTTACTGAATGTTAACTAATCATTGGGATTGGCCAGGACTCCTGAGTTTTGTTATGGTTCTTATCTAACAAAATAAGGGGACTTTCCAAGCGCAGCAAAACTCAATTCGTACAGAATTCCGACATGCAAGTCGGAATTCTGAGATACAAGTCGAAATTCTGAGATACAAGTCGGAATTCTGAGATACAAGTCGGAGTTCTGAGATACAAGTCGGAATTCTGAGATACAAGTCTGAATTCCGACTTGTATGTCGGAATTTTGGGATGCCAGGCAGGGCTAAAATAAGTCTAATGACTTTTGTTTTTTGCATTTGATCCTTGAATGTGTTTTTGGCTTCTTGGAGGAATTTTGGATGAATGAAATGATATTCTATTTTTCTCTTCGGTTGCACCATAGTTGAGCTGTCCCAAAGCTTCGTGCTCAGTGCTTGGTAAAGCACATGGAGTATTTTTGTACTCCCGAGAATAATGCTCCTGGGAACTTTCCAAAACCTTTTTTAGTGCTTAGTGATTCGAGGACTTTATCGGAATTCCTACATCCAGTTTCATAATCAAGTTCAAAGTCACTTTATGTTTCGGTAGGGTTAAAGAAAAGCTTTAAGTTCGATTATGAAACCGGCCGTTAGTCCTTAGTAATTCTTATAAAGTGCTTGCGAGAGGCCTTCGGAAATCGTGTGAAAAAACGAAGAAGAGAGCGACTTATTGTCACCCTACGAGCATATATGGATACTACAGGTATATTAAATTATATTATCATATTATCCTGATTCCCGTAGGTAACGACGAACCCCTCAGAAGCTCTGTGAGCTTGTCAGAATCAATAACGTCCGTTAAAACTTTTAAAAGAAAAGAGATAGGGTAGGAGTAGGTTGAGGGTCCAAATGTCCCTGTACATGCCTTAAATGAGACAAATCTGCTCTACAGAGGGCATTTTGCTCAAATGATTCGGCAACAATCGAATGAAACAAAGCAAATGTCTTTCGACCAATTCTAGCCCCACTACTGTCTTGCATCTCAGAATTCTGACTTGTATCTCAGAATTTCGACTTGTAACTCAGAATTCCGACTTGTGTCTCAGAATTCCGACTTGTAACTCAGAATTCTGACTTGCAATTCGGAATTCCGACTTGTAACTCAGAATTCTGACTTAGCAAGTCGGAATTAGACATTCGGATTTTTTTTTGTGTGGCCCGCCAGCACTTTCGTAGAAACTTTCCTATTACTCTTCGAAAGCCCAGCATGCCAGGTGAAACCGCTCCAATTAGCCAGTTCAGTCGATAGAGACTGCATTCCAGGTCGTCCGACAGAAACAACAACAGGCTTACGTGACAATGACAGAGGAAAATCGTCTAGATCCCGCCCAAGTCACGCATCTACGGTCTCGTTCAACAAGGCTAACCAACCAAATACCCGTCGACCATTCGAACCTGTAATTATTGGAAACCATCGACCATGTAAAACACAGCTCATGTGCATTGTGTGGGTTGGAGGCCAGGGAAGCGTGAAGAGGATCAGGTTCGATCGAATTTGCCATTTTTTGTTCGGCAGTTTCATATAATTATGTGGCATCAGTGAGGAATCCTGGCTTTTACAACGAACTTGAACTCATGGCGTAAAAATGTCGAGTTTTTTTACGATATGGTGGTCAAATTATTGATTATAAACTTGAAAAGTAATAGGCATTCATTTGATAACTGTGAGACAGACACCACATTTCAGATCGGATAAGGTTAATGCCTAAACCGCGTTTGGACCAAAAATTGATTGCGAATGCTCTAAAACGTTCGCAAACGTTTGGAAGCATTCTTCGAACATTCGCGAACACGAAATATGAATTTGTTCTGAGTATCAGAGAAGTAAGTGCACGAACATGGGCTGCGTTATCAGCTGGATACAGGCTTGATTGCCTTTTAAGGATGGTGTGCATTCTACAGAATGAGTCTTTGACTCGTACGAGTATTTTAATAGTAGTTTCAAAAGGTCAAAGGAAAAGATGGTAGAGGAAAAAAGTGTTTCTTTTGGCCTCAAAAATGTACCTACTGTTGAAATATTTGTACGAATCAAAGATATAGCATGGAGAACTGTAGCAGCTAGAATCTCTAGCTCTTTTTCCTGAATAATCCAAATCTGAATCAGCCAATCCTTCCTAGATTTTGAATCATGAACAAAAATTTGCGTTGAAATCAAGAAAAATGTTAATATTAACCAGGATTCAATGTCAATAGCAATTTCAGAGAGATAAAATCTTGCATGAATACCAATTGAATAAAAAATTCCCAGTGAAGAAAAATTAACAAGTTCTTAAAAAAAATAAAGAAGATAATGAACAGGATATACAAGACATAAATAAACAAAACAATGTGATCGTTTGCCATATTTATTTCCAATGACTATGATTTTCGTTTAAAATTTTTAATTGTAGGTGTTTTTAGAGAATACTTTGTCTTTACGACAAATTTTCTTTGATGACGGAATTGAGGTTCCATTTTCGTAATAATTTCGAAATCACGACTACGAATCAATTATTCACGACCATCCTCCCAGTCACTCCTAATGAAAACCACTAATTAAACTTACTATAAAAATTCATTCGTGAAGTTCTCCAAAGGATCAAATATGAATAATTCATTTAATCAAGTGAGTATAACAACAACACTACACCCTATTAACACCGAAAAAATGAACGAATTCTCTAAAAAGTAATTATCTGAAGTGAACTTTCAATTATGCAGATATGCACTTCATTAAATCACTTGGAACAATTGAAGTAATCATAATATATCATGCTTGTATCTGGAGATTTTCAACGAAGTACCTACCCATCGTACTTGTCAGTCTCGCTTGTATTTAGCGTTAATTAGATTCATCTATTCAGATGAATCATTTTATAGATCAATTCAATCGGAGAGAATACAACCTATTCGATATAAAAAAATTTCGAGTAGCTGCGGGTCTAGATGTCTCCAAATATGATGGAATTTTAGGTGATTTTGCATAATTTTTTCATGGCAACCGTTCTGGACAATTCTGCTTATTGTCGTAGATTTTCAGTTGAAGTTTTCTTGATTCTCACGTAGTAATATTATTTATATATACACGGCAGTCAATTATTCACTGCAATGTAAGATTTATTGGTGGCATTTTATGACCGAGAAATTACCTAGTATGGAAATATTCAGATATAATGACCTCGTTGATGGATGTCTTTATGATATTTTCCTTCAGTTTCGTGGTTAATTATGGTTTATTACTTCTGTTGATCAACTCATTGAGTAACTGACAAGTTCATTAGAAGAATTTATTCACTAAACAGTGAAAAGAGACGAATGGAGAAAATAGGGATAAAATGATACTTGGTGTAAACAAATATTTGAAAAAAAAACTTAAGGAGTGATTCTCAGTCGAAAAATTTTGTGGATCTCTCACATGAGTTTCTTTTGGAGCATCCCCACGAAAACAAAGCCTCTCAAAGTTGGCGCCTGAAAGGCAAAAATAGAAATAGCTTTTCAGGTTACATCTTTAGGGGGCTCTATCTAAGCGGGGATGCTCAAAAAAAGTTTCTGTAGGAAAGAGCCACACAATTTTTTGACTCCTCCTCATCCTATTTATATACACCCTCTATATCTTGAAGAACATTTAGTATATTTTTTATGAATTTATGCCAATTTGTAACTGTTTGTTCATATTGTTCTTCTCTCTTTATTGAAATTTAAGTCAATAGATTCCATTTAGAAAGATAATTTCAATGACAGGTTTGAAGGCACAATGAAAGCACACTGCTAAGTCCAAAATTATGGGGTCAGTTTTTTTCAGAAATTATTTCGCTTGGTATCTGAAAAACTTTTATTAATTCTCGCTGTGAACGTTATTATTTCCATTTTTATTGGTTTTACTCCTAATTTGGTAGTTCCAACCATTTTGAAGTAGTTTATTCCCAATTTGAGGTTAAGTCTCAACATAATTTATATCACCTTTTCAACATGGTTTTGTTCGTAAGAGATCAACAGTTACAAATCTTGTCACTTTCACACAGTTTGTTTCAGAGGTATTGGATCAGAATGGCCAGGTTGACGTTATCTATACTGATTTTGATAAGGCTTTCGACAGAGTTCAGTATGATGTTTCGTTGCACAAGTTGAGCAATTGCGGATTGGACGAGGGAGCAATTAGACTGTTGGATTCATATCTGTCCCAACGTGATCATTTTGTCAGTTATAATGGATACAGTTCTGTCAGTTACTTTCCATCTTCCGGTATACCGCAGGGATCAAATCTTGGACCACTTTTATTCATTTTGTTCATTAATGATTTACTCGAATCGATTCTTTGCGGAAGGCTTTGTTTCGCTGATGACTTGAAACTGTTTTCTGTCATAAGGAACTTCATCGATTGCGTCAACCAAGCAGAAAAGGTTGAGATTGAACGTTGACAAATGCAAGATTATGACTTTCTTCAGAAGAACTGAAATATATTCCTACAATTATGAATGTAATGGTAAAAGACTTGAAAGGTATACTGTTTTGAGGGATTTGGGCGTTTTGTTTGATACGGAGCTGTCGTTTGTTGAGCACATGTCACGGGTAGTTTTGGTTGCTGCTAAGCTGTATGGGTTCATGATTAGGAATTGTAGGGATTTCACCGAGATGAACTGTCTTAAAATCTTGTATAATGCAGTTATTCGTTCAAAGTTAGAATATGCAAGTGTGGTGTGGAGTCCTATATATGAGTGCCATAAGAAAAAAATTGAGAATGTTCAAAGAAGATTTATGAAGTTCCTTCTATTTAAAATTGATGGAGTGTATCCACCCCAAGGATGTGACGGTGCAATCTTGTGTGAGCGAACTGAGTTTTGAGTTTAGAAATGAGAAGGGTTATTGCTTCTTTATCATTCCTTTTTAATGTGGTGCATTATAATATTGATTGTTCTGAAATATTGTCGAAAGTCAACTTTAGCGTTCCAAGTTTCAACTCAAGAACTATCCTGGTTTTCAAGCCAGAAAGAGCTCGAACGAACATTCTGCAAAAGGCGCCTATCACAAAAATGTGTGAGAACTTCAACTCATTTTGTGTTGGCCAAGATATATTCTACTCATCAAAGGGAAATTTGATCAAGTCAGCAATTTATTATTTTTCAGGGAATGTATCACAGATCATATAAAATTTTTGTTTATTTTGTTTTTGTTTCTATGCTATCTTTTGTTATTTTTTGTATTTTTTGTATTTTATATTCGCATTGTCCTGTAAATGGGTTAAACTGTTGGATAATAAAGCTATTATTATTATTATTATTATTATAATGTGAATAGATCTCTTTCGTTATCCCAAAAAGTATAATTTTGATCGATTTAACCGAAATATGTTGGCGTATGGGCGCCTCTAGCTCGATCTCGATCTCAAATCGTCACGAATCTCCCTAGGTACCCTCTAAAACAATATTCTCCCATATCGCACAAACCATAATGCGCGACGCGAATATTATAACAGCGAAATCATACTCTCTCTCCTTCGGGGCGCCGCCGGGGCACGCAGAGAGCGTGACGCCCGGTCAGTCTTCCTTCCGCCCGGGCGTCGCAGCTGTCGGCGCTCCTGCCAAATCGCTATTTAATTGGGGCATCCTCTCTCATTCATATGCAACCGATGTAAAAAATGCAGCACTGCCGGTGTCGATTTTTTAGTTTTATACGAGTCCGCATCTCTGAATGCCAATCATCGGGGTAGACGCCGTTCCCGTGGTCTGGGCGACCGTTGAAAACCGAAAAATATTGCCGCTATTTTTCCGAACCTCGTTTCGCATCAGTCACTGTGAGGTATTGGGCCAACGTGATCGTTGAGGGGGCCGGGAAAGCACCAAGTGGTGTTGCACATCTACCCAGGATATTTTTTTCAGAGAAATATCGAATTGGTACAGTGAATGAAAGGATCTCACAGCTTACTGAGGGATTATAACCTTACATAATCCTTACAGGTCTCACCCCTCAGGAGGCTCAGGAGGCCATCCTCTGAATATCTAGGCAAGGTGTAGTCGATAAGAGAACTAAAAGTCAAAAAGCCTCTAAACAATTACATTACAGTTGAGAAATATCCGTCTACGGAACCATAAATACAACGCAACTATTCCTTCACAACGTTTCGGAACTTTATTGTGCAATTTCAGGCTTAAAGAACAATTAAAAAGTATGAAAAAGGAACAAAAACAAACAGTGACATATGACAAAAAGAAAACAGGATGTGAACATCACAATATTTGTATAAATCATGAAAAACATCACACTGTATACATTATAATTTAACACTCATAACAAAGAAAATAACAATTGAAAACACTGAAGAAACATTAGAATGTTTTGTGAAATCAATGCAGAATAATCAAGACACCTGTAAGGAAAAACAGAAGTAGGGGAACAAGAGATACTCACTGTCACAATAATAAAAATATTTTCATCTATTGAAAATTATCATTAAAAATGTAAAAGAACTTAGTGATGTTATGATCAAAAGAGTAAGCATTGAGAAGAATGAAGTGAAAAGCACGGCATTGGTCATTCACGCTGAGTACTTTGACAGGAGCTAGGTCAGGTAGCTAGGTCGCCTCCTTCAAATTCAGCTTGAGCAAACTCATGAGGTGCAAATTAGTACTCAGACAATAAGAAATCGCCTCAGAGTATATGATTTAAGGCCTCGTGTCGCGGCAAGATGCCCAGCTCTTACCCCAGCCCATCGAAGGGCGCGTTTGGATTTTGCGAGAGAGCATATCCATTGGGAAGAGGCCGATTGGGAAAGAATTCTCTTCACAGATGAGTCTAGATTCTGCCTCTATCATTGTGATCGACGTTCCCTTGTATACAGACGTCCACATGAAAGATATGCTCAGTGAAATATCCTGAATACTACTGGTTTCGGGGGGGGATCGATTATGGTATGTGGTGGAATATCTTTGACTGCTCGCACAAACCTAGTGGTCGTTGATAATGGAGCTATGAATGCTGATAAGTATATAAGGAACATTCTCAAAGAGCATGTAGTGCCATTTGCCCCATACATTGGTGAAAATTTCATTTTTATGGACGATAATGCCAGACCCCATCGTGCGCGCATCGTTCAGGAGTACCTTGAAGAGGTTGAAGTCTTTCGGATGGAATGGCCAGCAAGAAGTCCAGATCTCAATCCGATTGAGCAGGTTTGGGACAACCTCAATAGAAGGCTGAGAAGTTCAGAAAATCATCCAGCTTCTCCTAATGACTTAGGAATCCAACTCGGAGAAATCTGGGAAGGATTAGATCAGAAAATTTCAAGATCACTCATTTTGAGTATGAATGAATCACTTATCAGCATTTCAGTATTTTGAAAATTGTTCATTTCTCTTCTTTCACATAAGATTCGGTGAAATCCTGAATTTTTCTTCCATTTAATGTGTCTTGTTTCGTTCAAAACCTTCCCGAGAGAATAAAAAAAGAATAAAAATAAGTTATAAAGTCAATGTAGAGTTAACTTTCATTAAAATTGAGATTTTCAGAATGTGCGTTAATTTTTTTGCGCTGCATATGTATTTATTAAGGTACTTCAAATGCCAGATGATTATTAGTGGTTTACAATTTCATCATACCACTCTTAACAATTTCAATCGAATACCTGCGCCATCCGTAAAAATAATATTTCCAGACGCTCGTCACCAGTCTTAAAACCGTCCTGCCCTGCAAGCCCGCATCAAAACATTCGGCGTAGTAGCTCGGGGCCTTTGGCGATTTGAAAAATGATCCATCTCACGTCAGGACGGATAGCGACGGAGTTTTTGTACTCGTGCTTTTTGCCCTCGGGCCATGGGAGAGTCGGTCTACACACGTCGAAACATCTAGCCGATCCTACGAATATCATTCCGATAGGAAATCGGTTTTGTGGAAGTTTTTTCATGTGGAGGTAACACGCAACATTGTCTTGTCTTTCTGTAACCAGAGGGGTGGAAATTTTTCAATTCCATTTCTAGATATACAGGGTGTTCACTTAGGAAGCGGCAAATATCAGGAGGCGATTCCTTGTCCAGAAATACATGATATTTCGTGAAAAAACATGGGATCATAGGGTTTTCGTAGATAAAATTGAAGGATCAAGAAATTTTTCTTTGAAAATATTCGATATTTTGGAAGTTTTTCATCAATCTGAACAAAACTATGAGGTTATCTGCCTTTTTTTTTATTAAGTGATCTTTAAAGATTTTGTAACGCCTGTAAAACTCCCTAACTTCTTGCAAGATGTGCATTTATAGCTGAAAACTGCATTCTCTGAAACTATGGAGTGTTTTTCAGAAAATTTTCTTTGGTTTACTGCTCTAATCTCTTACCATTTCTTCCCCATAAACTCTGCAAAATAATTGAATTTTAACGAAACTGTATCCATCTATACAAGGTGAGTCTTTGACTCGTAGATTAGATTCTTGAGGTCAAGAAACACTTTTTTTCTTCACCATTTTTTTCCGAATCGGCTCTGTTTGAAAGATACAAGCTGTGGAAAAGCCATAAAAAAATTATTTTCTGTTTTATCTCATAAAAGGTTTTATCGAATGAGATGAATTTCGGATTATACTTTTTCATTTATTTGATGAATCTTTTTCGAACACAAGATATAACCAACGTCTTCCAGTTTCTTCATTATGACCATTACGTAATATAAAAATACCAATAATTCGAAGAACCCAACTCTTGAAACTATGTTGGACGCTATCTTATAAATGTTTGAACGTTTTGTAAAATAAAAGTATTCTTCACATTTGCTCCTATAATACGCCGTTTTCGGGTAATTCGATGATAAAAAATTAAAAAGGATCTGTGAAATTTGAAAAATTGGGTACTTCGGCTGAATACTACTCTTTTTAAACGATCCACAGATGTGTAGTGTCACAGATTCAGCTAGTTATTCTGAAGCTAATTTTGGTTTTTTCAGGGGTGGCACAGCTCATCATGAAAACTTAAAACGGCTATATCCTTTTATCAGAGCAGAATTGGAAGAAATGACATAGAAAAATAATGTGTCTTTTGAGTTAAAAAATCTACTGTTGAAATATTTGTACAAGTTATCATTTGAGTACCTTATTGTTTTTCAATAAAATATCTCTCATTCTAGTATAGCATACCGGTAGATTCGGGTGACTTGAGACAGTCCTGTAACTTGGGACAATTACCCCCCTTGCAGATTTCTTTGTTTCTTACAATTTTTGAGTGAAGGGGAAAACTTATAAGATTGTGTAGCGTCTTTTCGGTTAGTTTAACAATTAATTCCTGTTGAGTTTGCCGTGACCAGAGCGTTTGAATTGACAGGTAAAATTAACGAACTCAGGAGAGTAAAAGCGCGTTTTTTATGGCCTTTATACCTTCTAGTGTCCTGTACCTACATGTGTTTCACTTTGTGCATGTGTAATTTTTTTTCTGGATACGTGGGATATTGGGATATTAGATATGTCATGAAACAAGGTTGTTTACAAATCGAACGGCAACACGGATCTCATTCATTTATTTTGTTGTTTCATGGGGTGACTTGGGACAATGCCGAATAGATCCAAGCGGCGCATTGGCAGCAGGAAATATGCCGATTTTTCTCAGGATATTAGTATTTACGTTATTTCCACAAAGAAATCACCAAAGAATGAAAGAAATCAAAGTTCCCTTGTTTTGATCAGTTTTTTTACATTTGAGTTGCAATATATTTACTTTCGCTGTAATATGGGTTTATCATTTAATTTCCTTACCGAATTTCAACTATATAATCACAAATTCTAATTTTTCCAAACTATACACCGTCCTAAGTCACCTATTTCATTGGAGAGTTGCGAAATCAATAGATTTTAACTTGTGTCACAAGCCTGCCAACTCGGTGGGTGACTTGGGACAAATATACTTAATTGTTTTTTATTTACATCCGAATTCTGAAGCATGGTATATATCCTAATCAATAGTCTGACTCATTAAGCATATTTGAACCTCTTTCTTACATGAAAATAGGTCACCGTTTTTAGAATATGACAAGTTGAATTTCAAAATCTACCCAAGTCTACGGTACCAAAATATCCAATAATCCATTCAAATATATGTTGTGTGTAGGAATTTGTTCATAAATTTTATATAGATAGGTTCTTGCAAGAAAATAGAAAAAAAAGATTTTATTCAAATATTCCCCAATTTCTTTTATGACTAAACCGTTGGATTTCGCTTCGTATCTTCGGAAAATTCCTAATATCAACATTCGTATGCTCCTTTACACACCAACACAACCCGTCCGCCCTCCCCCCTCAGTCTTTGATGTTTCCGCAGTAGGAAAACTATCATTTTTCTCCCATCCACCGGCACAAAGGGCGGCGTTATGAAACATGCATGGATTCAACTTTTTAAAAATGTTTATTTGGAGTACACAAAAGACCCCGTCATTTATAATCCGGTCTTAAAATCGGGCTAACGTCACCCGACAAACCGAACAACAAAGAAACGCATCGCGGTCCTGGAATATCTCAGTCAGTCACTCTCCTTCCCGTCTCGCTGGTCCCGAAACATGCAAAGATGTGCTTTTATCATCTCGGTGACGACCATTTTTCTTAGTTTTTGTGCCGGAGGATCCGGCCCCGTCCGGGTTCGCGATCGAGACCGGAACACAGGCTCGAGATGTCACACTGGAAAGTCAACTTTTTAATGCGAACGGATTCTTCAAGAGTATTCGGAATTTTTTTCTTTCTATACGATAAATATACATACGTTAATTTCCTATTTCTTTGCAGACGAAATGAGAATGTAAAAATAAAAAATAAATGAAAATGAATAATGGAAAGTAAACTCGAACATTAAAACATCCATATAATTGGTCGCATAAAAGATTTTTTTTAAATTTCTGGATCAGTCAAATTTTGTTTAGAGTGATAAAAATTCAACTTTCTTTCATCGCCTAGTCCCAAAGATCTTTAATAAAAATGTATGAGACGAATGACACGTCATGAGAGGTCGACAAGACATCAGGAATTCTTGTAGGCTGACAAACTTCTTGTTTTGTCTTAAGAAAATCTCAATGAATTCAAAAAATCCTGTCTTGACGTCGTCTTGGCATATCAAATTTTGTCTTGTCTCAAGAAATTTCAAGATCTTGGCCCCGACCAAGTATTCATTGCGTGTTGTGCTAACACGACAATCTGGTGGTTCCCCGATATTCATTTGTTTTTTGATGAACTGCCAAGAAAATATAGAAAGAAGGCTCAATAGGAGATCGAAAAAACTCGGCTTCCTTTCGTATCTCCACACGCTACGTCATACAATATCTCATTGGGGTAACTATCATAGTTAATTTAGTAGTGAAATGTTATTCGTTTTTGAATATATTTAGTTTTTTAAGAAAAAAATTAAATTTTTTAGTTGAATTTAAAATTTTTATATTAAAATTTTTTAATTTAGTTGAAAATAAATTAGGTGATAAGCTTTAATTTATAATGTTATAATATAAGTGAAAATTTATAATTTATAGGATTAAAAATTTCTATTAATAAAAATATATTAAAATTTATTATTATTAAAATAATATTTTTATTTAATTTAACTTTTTTATTAAACTATGACAGGGCAATTTAAATAATAACAACGTTTTGGACAAAAGTTGATGTTATTTTAAATTATCTTCTTCTTAACTGTACCTATCACTATTATCTGTCGATACGCCACTGCTAATGGTCCCAGTTCTATCAATTGAACTTGACTTTGCCCCCTTCTACGTCATCATCCTTCCAATCGGTTTGAACTGAATTGCAATTTCTTTCCATACCTACTCTTGATGATAACAAAGTGGTAGTCTTATTTTACCATAAGTGACACTGATTCTTTGGTAAACAGAACGTTTGCTGAGCCATTTGGCTCCGATTCTGACTCAGAATATTCACTAACAAGCAATAGAGGGAAACGTAAGTTTCAGTTAAAATATAAAATGATTAGTGAAACTAAAGCGACTAATGCGAGTTAAAATGATAAATCTGAATCTGAAACCTTAGCTGCGAAAGTGGCGGTAAAAGGAAAAAGCAGAAGCATCTACCAATACAAGATAGTGGTAGGTACTAATGGCAAAACTGACAGAAATAAATTCTGTTATTCTTTCGAAATTAAGGTCGATACAAGAACCAACAGCGAAAATAAGGAATAAGCCAAAATTAAACCATGTTTTCATAAACATAAAAAAGTGTATGCCTGGCAATCTGTTGATGAACTAAATATATCTGACAAGACGAGTAAATTATTTGCATTTGTTTTCTATTGGTATTTATTTATTTTTAAATTTATAATAGTATATTAACTTTTTAATAACAAATTACACGAATTACCTGTTACGGGTGTCTTTGGTAAGCATTTTTGAACGCAAGGAAAAGAAGTTGGGGAAGTCTAGCCCTATTCAGACCAAAATAAACGTCCAGAAATGTTGAACAGAAAAAGTAATCAAATGCTACTCTTCTCTACCATTACATCAGGTTTACAGTCAGCTCTCAGTTAATATCAGGGGTTTGAGGTGATTTTTTAAATGATCGTTGTTAACCCAATGTTGTGTTTGTTTGTCAGTCTTTCAATTTTTTGCATCTTTTTGTTTCGCAGCAATTATTTGGTATTTTTTGTTTTCTTTTTTATAATTGCAGTTTTCATGTCTCAATTATTATCTTACCTGTTTACCGGTAGTGGATTTTAATTGGTCTGTTTTATTCCCATGTTAAATTGAATAAATTTAACATATGGATGAAATCTATTTAAATAAAGTTCTTAACTTTTCATGAACAATTGATCCGTTTGTCCTACACCTTCTAGGAGGGATGAGGGAATAGTCGAGTTTCTTTTAATGATATGTTCGTAATTTTTTGTTACGAAAACCATAATCCAGTCGTGCCTGGCCACTGTTTTCTGGTCGTTTATGGCTCATTTTACTCGAAATTATGTTGAATCACAAGAAGGTACTTTGTAGAGGTTGAAATTGAGCCATACAACAAGTACATCACGTTTAGGATCTTCCTCTTTTCTTCAAGCTGGCCGTATCGATCAATGCTACCACCGATGATTGACGCGACCCTAACTCACGAACAGCTGAAACCATCTCCGGGTAGCAGCGCACTTGCTCTCGTAACGTACGGTTAATTGAAAATACGCCCAGTTATTCCGATTTTCATAGCCGAAGACCGATTCTCTTCGAGAGCTGACGAGGATGCATACATCAAACTAATAGGCATCAATTAATAATCGAACTGTATTCATTGCGTTGCCAAATTAAAAACCGCCCTCCGGAGCTGTGGAACTGAGAGCGACGATGGCGAGATGCCTCAGCGAGGTTCTGAGAAGTTGCCGTGATAGGTGCAAGAGCTCGCGGTGTTGCCGCATGTGGGGCAAATTTCCTAGAGGATAATTCTGCCGCTAAGACCACCTAAAAATGTGAATCGATGGATGGCCTTTCATTAATTTCGATTTATTCAAAAATTTTGTGAAAATCTGACATTTCTGGTTGTCTCCTGGCAACGTATACATGAATTTTACTATATGATGATGTTCTGTCAGCCACTTTTCGTAGTTAGCAATAACAAATGATCAAGATATAACATTGGCTATTTTTCCGACACACTAGAAGGAAAGGTGATGATACGTTGAATACTTGATTGATTTTTTGCTATCAAATATGCTTGATATAGTGATAACATAATGTTACAGTGGGTTTCCAGTCTTATTTCTTATTATTACTATATACAGGTTGAGTCTTTGACTCGTACAAATATTTTAACAAAGACTCAACCTGTGGGTGTCGTAATGAAATAGTCCACTTAGCTCACTGCTCACTACTGAGAAGATTCCTTAAAGAGTCCTTGAGAGGTACTACCATGGTACCTAGGAGAATCAGAGGATAATAATACTCATTGGGCGTATTTATTTCTAGATTCAGAGAGATTGCCCAAGTTTCACAATGTTTTCTTGGTTGACTATAAAAGTCTACATATGTAGGGGAGACTGGGGAGGGTTGATACGTTTTTTGGAATTTTTATTCTGGAAACTGAATTATATGAAGAAGCAGGACTTTTCTTATATTATATAATTCTTCAATTAATCGTTCAACAAAATAAATATAGAAGTCGCAAAACATAAACATCTTATTCTGTACAGAACGTTGAACACAAAAACATGCAAACTGTCTCAAGCCTCCCCACATATGGGAGGATTGATACGATGTACTGGGAGAGTAATCGAGAGGATTATTCAGCTCAGTAGGTAGGTCAGCAATGATACTGGCTTGCTTTGGTCCCATAGGTGTAGAAAAATCAGGAAATTGTCAGTTAGTCACTTCCACACAAGAAAAGTCGGCCTCGTTAAATACATGGGGATTGTACGGTTTTTAAAAATCCCTTTGATATGTTGGATGGTGAAGACGCCTTCATGTGGGCCTATCCAACTAGCTACGGAATATTTTTTGAAGATTATACATGTATCAGGCCTCCCCACGACAAATGTCTCAAACCTCCCTGAAAGCAATTTTTAAAGTGATTTATGTTTTCATCTTATACCCATATATTTTGAAAAGCGAATAAAACTGTAAATTGAGTAGTTTTATGCATATTTCCCAGTGAAATGTTTGTTTATGCCGAAGAATTAATGCATGATCATAAAACCCTTAGGTAACTTGAGTAAAAACTTACAATTTCTCACCTCGAAACACTCTTCGTTGAATATTTCACAAACAAACTACTGTTAGCCTTACATATTAACGTCACGCAATGCCCTCTGCCAAAGAATAGTGTTCACTAGTATAATACTTTTGAAAACGGCTACAGATCGCGGATATAAGCCTGTATCAAGCCTCCCCATGTATCAATGCTCCCTAGTCTCCCCTACCTATGTTACTAGAGCTGATAAGTTAAAACACGTGGTAGTTCTGGTGACTTATATAGTTTATAGTCTTCTAATTTTGATTCACTCGTTTTATTTATGCATAATGTAGATCTATATTTTGATTGATTATATATTTTTTTCAGATTCATTTTTATAATGCCATGCAGCGGGATTTCAGGTAGGAAGAATTGGATTGCAAGAAGTATCGGACCATCTGACATCGCCGCAGAGGTCCTCCGCAATCGCTCAGTTATCCAGAGACAAGACAAATCGAATGTCAGCCGCTAATAAGTAACCAGCAATAGTCGGACAAATGTATTTCCCTTGCCGTCCGACAGGCCGACACAAAAACCCATCCAGCGATTTGTAATTTGTATCGCTCGAGGTAATTATAAGACGTTGACATGACGAAACCCACAGAATGTATAGATTTAATAATGAGTTTCTCTATCTGAAATATTCTTTTTTTTCGGTAATAACACGAAGCGGGACAAAGATTCATTTTTCAATATGATTGCACCTATTTCGGTGCTTCGGAAGATGGACTATGGGCCTTGGGGCCTTCCTGTCTTGAGTTCTCCTATTATATCAATCCTTTTCTGTGGAGGTTTTCTAAAACAATCTTTTGAAATTAAGAATCTACCTATAAGAATTAGTTCCATATGTTAGTGATGCCCACGAGAGTCGAATTTCAAATAATCAGAAAGAAAGAATTGTAGATGTGATAACTTTGAGTGGTACCATGCATTGAAGCTCAATATAGATTCTTTCTAAAAAGCGAAACAATTATTTAAAATTCGAAATACAAAGTGATATTTTTACCCTGAACACTTTGAAAGAAGATTAATGAGTACGGCCCTGAAATATTGAATTAGTTGAAAAATCTCTTACTCTATAATCTCCCAAGTTTCAATGAATTCAAAAAAATAAAATTAAATAATAGAATTAAATATGCAAAAATATATGAAGGTTCAAAAAACTAAAAAACATCTCGGAAATAAGTGAGAGTGACGAGGAAATAGCAGATATGTATTTCATGCGCTCGTACATCTGATGATGACAAACTTGACATAAACAATCGTTGGTTTTTGGAAATTGTTTTCTTTCAATGTTTTTTCTGATAAACAAACTTATGATCAAGTCTTTCTCGCTCCTTGTTCAACTCTCCCGTGGGTTAGGGAGACATGAGCCAATTTTCGGTTCCTAAAAAAAAGAATTGCTGTACTCAAAATGTTCATCTCACCATCACTCTACTATCATCTATCGTTACCTATTTGGGCATGATATCTTCAAGCAAAAAATGAGTTGCTTCCATTGACAGATACAACTTCAGTGGCTTCAGACTCATCAGAGTGAAGAGGGGTTCAACTCTCCCGGACATTTTACCCCGGAACAGTCTGTATTGGACAGGCTATAGTTATCGATGTCAAATTCAAGATATTGCGGTTTCGAAGAAAAAATGGTTTATTTGTTCCAACCGCTGCGTCTCGCCGGCCGCGAAAGAAACCAAACGAAAATCGAATAATCATACCGTACCCGCGTTACTATCTCAGGCCTGTAGACCTATGAGAAACTATCGAAAATTGACAAATCCACGATCACAGAATGAACTTCTTCCTGGCTTTTCTGGAAAAGATCATCAGTTTGACAAATTTGAGATCCACACCGATCAGAGAAGCAGGGGGGTAGTACCGAATCGAATCATAGAAAGAAGAGAAGTATTTTTGGCCTTGGTATTCATGAAATTCATTTGGTTTTATACTTTCATTATGTGTTTTATACCAGGGGAAAGTAAAGTAGGTACCTTAAATTGGATCGCCCCTCTTATCGATCCTACATCAAAAGTCTAGCTAAAACCGTAGGGACAGAGTGGAATCAGTAACTAATTTCAGTTACAATGCAGACATTGGGGCATCAAAGCCATTCGACCGCGTAAGAAGTGAAACAGCGGAGTATAATCCATCATTGTTGACGTCCCGAGTGCAGTAAGTGCGCTGACAATCCAGTGATTGCCTCCCATTGAATTTTAACGTTGAAAATCGGATGACGGGTACTGGGGGGTTTCACTGGGAGTTGGCCAGAGGTAAAATTAAATTTTTTCAACGAAATGACTAATCTGAAATTTGAATAATGACCTCAATAAAATTTGGATGATCTGTGATACCTACCCACCGTTCTATCTCTTTGTTCTGTATCTCTTTTTATTTGTTGTTTACTAAATTTTTTTGTATAATTGAAAATCTTTATTGACCAACTTGAAATTGAAAAACATCATTGTGAATTCAGAGGAATACACTCAGTATAACATTTTCTTTTTTCTATGACAGTACTGTAACCCGAATCTACGGTATATTTGATTGACTAACTAAGTTCAGTCGCACTTTATG
This sequence comes from Coccinella septempunctata, assembly GCF_907165205.1. Classification (NCBI taxonomy): domain Eukaryota; kingdom Metazoa; phylum Arthropoda; class Insecta; order Coleoptera; family Coccinellidae; genus Coccinella; species Coccinella septempunctata. The sequence goes on from NC_058196.1 coordinate 26,155,487, forward strand.
GTATTGGCTTATTAGCATATCAGTAGTGACCAAAAATCAACTATAAAACTACCTATATGATATCGAAACTATTGAAGACAATGAAAACTGTGAATCTTCCTCTATCTGTTGAATTTTTCTCCCCCTGTCAGTTTCCTGAAACGGAAAGGGGAAATTTGATTCATTTTATATTTATTCATTTTTGGGAGAATATGTGCATTTCGAACCGGAAAATATGGGGTTATATTTTATCCTAATGCTACATTTCCCGCTCGAAATTTTAATATGCGTTCACATTCACAAACTCTTAAACAAGTGGCAGCTGTTTGTGATGGTTGGAGATGAATTTCATTTCAATATTTTATAGTTCGAGATCCGTATGCACTGAACTCACCCCTAATATATTGTTTGGTCGTGATCCCTAAAATATACCTTTCAGGCAGCAAAAGAGTAAAAATATTCTTTATACTTGCCACGTTATAAATGACAACATGCAACAGTGTTCTAATATACAAATCCACCTGTATGTGCAATCAAATTCGAGGTAATAAAACATCACATATGGCTATTTGTATTGAATATCTTCAAATTGCAGAAACAGAAAATGAAAAAAAGAAAGAGGGAAAACAATAATAATAAAAATAAAAACGACTCTTTCATTAAACTCCTTAAGATTCTGAATAATTCAGCCTCAACATTTTTCTGGTAACATTTTGAGGCGATCACATTAAAATCAATATAGAATAATATCAAATGGTAGTATACAATATGTAGTTTCTTCTGAATATACTGAAGTTTTTGAAAATAAAATTTTGGTATCCTGCATTTTACTAAAAGGAAATATTATAGAGTTACTCGAAATAATTTTGTATTTTTTGCTGATATTTTCCTGGATCGGAAAATTCTTCCGATAATAAATCGCCCCAACATCCCAAAGACATATTGCAACCCAGGAATAATGTGGAAGAAAAAGAATTAGCATAATCAGAATAATTTTCAGCAGCTGACAGTTTATTTCCTCCTTTTTTGCGTCTTCCATTTTCCACCCTACGCTAGGCATCCAGCGATTTCTACGGAAAGTTTGAAGTGTTTTCAATGTTTTAGTAAAGTTATAGCTTTCAGAACGCTTTGCATATAGAGTGTCCAGAGTGGGAATGAGGAAATAAAGCTGCCAACTAAGAAATCCTCCAAATTGGGGGTCAAAATTTGATGAACATTATACAGGGTTAGAACTATTTAGAGGGGGACTACAGGGAAATCGAAAACCGTTGAAAAAACAGGGTAGCTTAAATCAGAAAAATTTGCGTTATTCAAGGATGTGTGGGTGGGTGTAAACAGTTTTCAAATATCTCTGATGGTTCCTGAGATATCTCGAAAAAACTGAAAATCAATATTATCATTTTTTCTTTATAACTCATTTGTTTTTGGAGATAACTACACGAAATTCGGTGTGTAGTCATAATCCTATGAAGCGATTATACTGGTGTACTACTTTTTGTAAAAATTAAAATATTAAAATAAAAATAAATTAAATAATTTAAAAAAAAATTATTTAAAAATAATTAACGTCACAGCACTGACATGCAAAAGAAAATAGAAAAAAGTACATATAGGATGTTGATAATTAAATAAAAATCTAATTTTAAGAAAATAGCACAACGCTGTAAGTAAATTGATAATTAAATATTTAATTTACGCCTTATTTCAACAAAAAGCAATCGACTTATCATCGATTTCGCCACATATACATATTATTTGAAGAAAATCCACTCGGACTGCACAGGATGTTCGATTGATCAATAATTATTGTTTAGCAGCGCCGTCGAATTTAGGCCATCGCACAGCGGGAGAGCCTTTATCAGAAACTCTGTTTTCGAAACGTTCGTCGAAGCATGTCATTTAAGTCATTACCTGAGGAGATAACGAAAGTCGTTGCGATAAATGTTGAACTTCCCAAGAGCAAGAGATAGATACAGGGACCTCGTTCAATTTAGAGATTTTGCCTCGTTTCGTTGAGAGTTATTATTCAATTCCTCGGAGCTCAATGAAGTGCCTATTGGTATTTATCGGGGTGAAAAGTGAGAAAAGGTCGAACCAGGGGCGGACCCAGGGTTTGCAAAAAAATAAAAAAAAATTTTTTTTTAAGAAAAGTTGAATTCATTCCAATGATTTAAAATGAATGAAAAATCACTAAACAATACTGAATCCTAGATTAAAATCTTAAATCAATTCAACTATTTCATAATTATGAAGACAGGATAATCGAGACACTTTTTTAGAATTTTTCGATATTTCTCACCTTCAGATGATTTTTTAATTATTGTTTTTTTCTACTTCCTGATATCGACTCACAGAATTTGATTGATAGTTCATTTTTCACTCGTCCTGTTTCTGATAGAAGTGAATACGTTTTTTTTGGCATATTCACATTGCTCGAGCCAAACTGTCTGGTTATTTCGGTTAATTTCAACTTCCTGAGAATCCTCTTATTGCCGTCGCTTCACACCGTCGTTTCCCTGATAAAAGGCTGGGCATCCCATAATTAACGTAGGTGATTAACGTCAAGATCTACGTTTGACACGTCTCACATTCAGTGTAGTCTCAGACATGTTGAGAGAGTATTTTTATTTGACGTAGTAACAATTCACGTGATGCAGAAGACTAGGTCGGAAAATATAAGTGAGTAGGCATTTGTATAAATATCGAGAAATCAGGGAGAAACAGACTGCAATAATAGTTGAAAATTGGTAAAAAATATAATAAACCAAAAATGCTTATAAATATGTATACTCCATTCACTTTTATTTTAGCACTCGGTTGGCCATGGAAATTTGACACATTTCGCTCTGTATAGTACGATAATGTGGGGTTATTAAGCTTGTCAAAACATTTTTGTAATACGTAAAAGTTTCTGTTATTACGTATTTTATCACAATGTCGAATCTCTTCGGAAAATATGTGACGAACATAATTGAAGTTTATACAAACTGATTGAAGGCATACCAAATCCAGTTATTTGCATGGAAAATACAAGAGATCAGTATAATATCATAATATGCACTACCTTGAGGAGAGTTCATGTTCGTTATCTTCTTTGGCTAAAGTTTGAATACGTTACATCAGTTGTAGATTTAGAAAATATTAACCCGAAGATGAAATGCATATGATGCAGTGGTTGGGAATGGGTATATCCCGAAGGAATTAATAGATTATTACAAGAATGTTAAATTCTTCAACAAAAATCATCTTGCATCAATATAAGTAAAAGGAATTAGAGGAAGTTTCAAGTCAAGATGAACTTCACCTTTGAACAAAAATTTTACATGAATAAACAATTAACAGGACAACTGGCGCGTATTTGTGAGTGTTCATCTTAATACATATATTGATATAATAATAATAATTAGGTATTTATTGGTACCTTGAGACATTTACGATGTATAGGACAAGTCAAATGAAAAATAGAAAAATTAATTTTTGGGAAGTTATTCTACCATGACATTAATCGAAAATCCTGTAGTAAACTTTTCGCATTAATCCACTCAAACATAAAATTCTCAAATGCCACCAAATTTTTGGGTCTCCCAATAGAAGGAAATAAAAATTGATATTAGTTGTGGCAACGGCGTTATGACATTAACGACATTTCATGAGTGCCAACCTTACTCCGTTCTAGTTACAAAAAGTTAGGAAAATTATTTTATGGCCAACCGACTGCTAGAATAACTGTGAATGGAGTATAGATACAAAAGTCTTATTTCCTCTGTTGAATTTATTTGTTGTCTTTTAATTATAGGTTTGTTTATTGTAGCTTAGATCGAATAAAATTTTCAGTTTAATTTGAAATGTTCAGTAGATATTGAATTTTTGTTTTCGTACTCTGTGTGCTCTCATAATTTTTCTGTCGTACATTTCTGTTGTTAACTGTAAACATCATTAAAATTTGCTTAACAAGCCCTAATATGTTTCTATACATCATTATTCAATAAAATAAAGATCAATTGAATGAAATAAGTAAAATAGATAAAATAAAATAAAATTAAATCAAATTACATTGAATTAAATTGAACTAAATTAAATTAAATACGTTACCTAAACTGTTGTCTTCAGCTTGTCATTGAAACTCAAATTATGAATATAAAAACGATATTTTAAAGTTTATGAACAGCATCAAACATGAAAAAATTATTTATTTATCTACCTTAGTCCTTGAATTTAACACTTTTCAAGAGGAGGATTGCTTTACATTCAAAAAAGCGTGCAAGGAAAAAACGAAACGTTGTGTGTTATCAATCGGCGGCTGAGAATAAGAACACGAAAAGCCACCCCTTCAATGAACGCCTCGAATATGTGATCATAATTTAAATTACACCGAATCTCTCGGCCCAATAAATAAGGCACCCCTGCCATAAAACGCAGCCGCTTTTTTCAAGTCGACCGTCTCTTGTTTCGGCAATTCAATCCAATTAAACCGCCGGAAAAACTTCGGAATCGTTAAGTTTTTGTTTTTCGTTCTGTTGACTTGCCTTAATAAATTTGTTAGTCAAAAACATGTAGTTCCATGAATTATGCGACGTATTTCTTGAACGGGCTGCTGTATAGTTCCGCGGTTTTTCATCCGGAAAATGGGGGAAAACCGGGCATAATTCATCACAATCGGGAAATTCGGATGGGATTTGAATTGGGTGATTGAAAAACGACCTAATGATGGACCGGGAGTTCACTACTTTGAAGAATTTTCGTGGGAATACTTTATCTGAATGGCTCACGAAACAATGATGGGCTATTCGATAATCTCTACTTCGAGGAGGGATTTGGATATACGAGGATATATTGAAAAATTCTTAGCCTACTATGAAACCAAACAAAATTTCAATGTCAAAGTATCTTATTACTCATCATATTCTCCTCTTAATTGAATACATTTATTACAGCGAACCTGCAACGTCTCTAGACCTTTCAAAAAAAGTGTTTCTTCTTGCTCTGCAAACTAGACCTCCACAGCTTCTATTACCTCCTCGTTGGAAGAAAATTTACAACTATTTAAACTTTTTTTCAGTTGAGGAAAGAGATGATAGTCGGATGGAGCCAAATCTGGTGAATAAGGGGGGTGCTCTAGTAACTCAAACCCTAAATCATGAATTTTTTGCATGGAAACATGAGATTTGAGTGCAGGGGCGTTGTCCTGCAAAAACAAAACACCTTTGAATAGCTTTCCGCGTCTGTTCTATTCAATTTTTTTCCGTAGAATGGTCAGTAAGGTCGACTAGTTATCTCCGGTTATTGTTCTACCCTTATCCAAAAAATCAATCATGATTACTCCATGGCAATCCCAAAAAACTGAAGCAAGAACTTTTCCAACAGATTTTTGGACACGAAACTTCTTAGGTCTTGGAGAACCAGAGTGTCGCCATTCCATCGATTTTTGCTTTGTTTCTGGATCGTAGAAATGTACCCAAGTCTCCCCATAGTAACAAGTCGGTTAAGGAAGTCTACATCGTTTTCAAATCGAGCACAGATCGAACGCGATGCTTCTACACTTGCACGCTTTTGGTCAACATTCAAACATTTGGGGATCCATTTTGCAGCAATTTTTCTCATGTACAAGTTGACGTGAACTATATGATGAACGCGTTCGTATGAAATATTCAGTGCTTCAGATATCCGTTTTAGCCCAATTCGACGGTCTCATAAAATCACTTCATGAACTGCATCGATATTTTCGGGGACTGACACAGAAACTGACCTACCCGATCGGTCATCATCTTCAATGGAAAATTTACCTCTTTTGAAGTTTGCAGTCCAATTTTTCACGGTCGCATACGAAGAACAATGATCACCAAGGATATTAACCATATCTTCGCAAATCTTACCTCTAAACCCTTTTAAATACAGGTACTTGATGATGGCTCGATACTCAAATTTCTCGATTTCCACAATTTCTTTTGATTTACAGCGTAACTCTGGTTTACTTTTTTGACCTGAAACTTCACACTGACACTTCTAATGAGTTATTGTTCGTTGCTATTGTAACGCAATATGTTTTTATGCATGGAACTAGTCTAGGCTAACTAGATATCAATACATCCTCGTATATTAGATCTTTTGTGGCTAGATATTAAGCTGCGTCTGGATTTTCAAGACCAACTGGGATGTCAATAATTCTTGAGTGGACTATAGTTTGCTTGTCTGGGTATTTATGTAATTCAGTTCTTCATGGTTTTTCGAGGCATATAGGCCTGCGAATGAACAAGTAAAGCCTACTAGAACAGATTCAAATATGGGTTTACCATTAAATATAACAATAACATGGTTGATTTCAAGAAAACTTTTTGACTTATTCAATCAACGTATCGGATTAGTTGTCCTTTGTTATAATTTGTAAATACAAGTGTTTTTGTTTTTGAAGTTTTTTCTTCCTCCCAAACATTGGGTTTGGGAATTTTATCGATGTGAGTACACTTTCTTAGACGGAACCACCTCACTTTCTAGATCGTTATAAGCCGCACATCTCGGCGAAAACCCCGTCGTCGATTTCCATATTTAGCACGCAGATCGCCCGCGATAGCGAGCCCTCCCCTCCCACCACCGGCGTCCTCAACTTTCCCACTTCCATCTCCGGGCCCTTATCTTGAAAAAGACGAACGAACAAACATGAAATAGAAGCCGAAAATTTCTGGCCGACTCTACGGCGCGCGGTGATAATTTCCTGGGTGTGTGCTGGTATCCTCATTGATCATGCATTTTCCGTTTCCAGTATATTTAGCAGCGCCCTTATCGCCGACCAGTTATCACAAACACCTATTAACCGCTCTTCGCTTGCACTTGTCATTGATCCCGATTCGGAGAGTAGCTCCGGAGGAGATAGAGACTCTCATTACTCACACCCTCGGTATAAGTCGTAACGGGCCGGTTGTAACGTTTCCCGCGTCTGGGGCGGCTCAGGGGCTGCTTTTTGCCATGGGGAGAATTTCTAATTAGGGATGATGTGGGTTGCGGATCGCAGAAAAAATTTCGTTCGGGCGGTTTGACGTCAGTTTTGACGGGTGACGTGAGAAATCAATCGGCGGATTGGTAACCAAACTATCAGCAGCCAGCGACTTATCTGGGCTTTGTCTTGATGATCAGCATTGGAGAAGATGATGGATAAGAACAAAATTTTAAAATTTCAAGATTTTTTTTCTTCTAACGACAAGATCCTGAAGGAATTCGTCCAAGTGCTTATGTAAACGTTAATGCCTATCCTTCATATGCAGAGTTTCATTTCCGTCGAATTGAAGCTTCTTAAAATATCAAAATTTCGCATCCATTTAAGAATGTTATACACCAACGCCTCGAAAAGGCCTCTTAGCAGTGTGTAAAAGCCTTCATACCAGCAACACCGCTAGAATACATCATAATGGCTCTACAACCGACCATTTCTTAACCAATTCTGGAATAAAACAAGGCTGCGTGTTAGCGCCTTTACTGTTCAATATTTTCGCCATAGCTGACTTGAGTATGCCTGTAAGAGGTGTTGGAATAAGATTCAGATTCGATGGAGGCCTATTTAACCTGAAGCGCCTCAGAGCAAAAACCCGTTCAAAGTTTATCACGGAACTTCAATATGCAGACGACTGCGCACTTATTGCTAGCAGCCCAGAGGATCTACAGATAACGCTGGACACCTATAAACATATATACGAAGCTTTAGGCCTTAGACTCAATATCGACAAAACCAAAATCCTGGTAAATCCGCCAGAAAGCCAAACACATATCAGCCTGGAGAATGAAACTCTAGAACAGGTCGAGCAGTTCAAGTACTTGGGAAGCTTCATAAATACTAGGACTAACCTGGACACGGAAATACACAACGGTATCAATTCGGCATCACGGGCATTCTGAAAGCTGAAAGTCAGAGTGTTTCAAAATCACGACCACAATCTGAAGACCAAGACAGCTGTTTACAAAGCAGTCGTCCTCCCAACGCTTCTATACGGAAGCGAAAGCTGGACGCCCTACACGCGACATATTAAACAGCTTGAACAAACGCAACAACGTCATCTAGGACAGATAAAGCACATCAGATGGTTCCACAAAGTTTCGAATACAGAAGTCTTGCAACGCGCGAGTTGTACAACAATTGAGAATCAAGAAACAAGGGCCCTACTCAGATGGAGCGGCTACATTCTGAGGATGCAAGACACAAGACTCCCCAAAATAGCTCTGTATGGCGAATTCACAAAGGGAGCCCGAAAACCAGGAGGCCAGTATAAGCGGTTTAAGGATATACTACATCAATCTCTGAAATCCACTCATAACTGGGAACAACTAGAGTTGGACAGGTCACAGTGGAGGTCTTTGCTACACAGTTATAATGGGGATTCGAGAAGGATACAGCGGCGGCCAGATCTGGTTGGTGACTATCCATGCCCGAAGTGTGGAAGGATCTGTAGGTCATGGTTGGGTCTCTTCAGTCACAGGAGGGCACACAGTCACAATTAGCCCTAAGAAATTACAAGTCTGTTCGCATCGTTTTTTTTTCTTGTCTTTTTGTAGATTTATTCCCGGTAACGGGATACAGAAATGAATGAGTGACACCTACGCCCATGGCATCACGAACAAATCCTCTCATACAATGCTGCCGAATGGACGAGTTCAGGAACGTTTGCCAACCTTGTAAATAATAGAAAGAACTCTTTCAATGGAAATGTATTTTTTTTAATTATATTTGTGCCTTTCGGTTGCTTTCATCATTTCACAATCCTTGGAATGTCCCCGGCTCTCAAATCCAAGTGATATAAAAAAAATTTATATTAAATTTTCAAGATGAGTTTCGACATTATTCAGGCGTTTTTTTGGTGTTTTATCACAGAACACATTAGTAGTTGAGGCGTTCTGTGATAGAACCATAGTCTGATACATAGACATATAGACCTAGGGTCTCTATGTCTACAATTGTGGATAAACAGGCATTCGAGCATCTTCTAGAATCTGATACTGTACGCGAGCCCCCCGCCCTTATCTCTCCTACGCCCCTGCAGCTCATTTCCCCCGTCGCCACTTCGCTACTCACGACAGTATTTAGCGCCAGGAGGCACCCTCTCCCTACATCCCCCTTCAACATCCTCTTTACGGCAACGGTAGTGCGTTTATCTTTCGCCAGATGATAATACACCTCCGACTTTCTACATATGTCGCGGCTCTTCCTTTTCACCGCGATTTATTGTCGCGATTGCGGCATCGGAGGTGGCTCTATCTACCTATTAATGGGTCGATGAGAATGATCGTTAATTTCGTACCTTTGATTCCGACCCTAGTCAGATAACCTCACTTTTGTTCTCGTTCTAATAAGGGTGAAAACTGGGAAGTGATCTCTATTACATCAGTACAATTTATATTCAAGAATGGGGAATTCTCCTCAATTTGGGTTATCACAGCATATGCAAGTTTAAACTGAATAATTATGAGTTTCATTCATGAATTTTTCAAATTCTCCGCGGAAACTATTCAAAATCATCCTTCAAATATGGGGTTTTGAAATTTAAATCGCTTTGTGCGGAGTTTACGATTTGGCAACAGCGCATACAAGACAATGAAAAGAACAATGTCCGATCGGCTTGTTCATAAAATAACAGCTGTTGATTTACAGGCGCGTACTTACTGGCGAGCTTCAACTGCAACCGGCCATAAAAATCCCATAAAATTTTACGACCTTCCTCGTTCGTCGCAGACTTCATAGACAGCCATCTTTGTCTATCTCATCAAGATAATGTATTTGTTGTCCTTTATTATCAAGGCATATTTCAGTCGATGTTGCCAACTTGTGCAATTGGAATGAAACGCTTTAAATTTTGAATACCCATTTTTATTTTTCATTTTTTGGAAACGGTTGAAATGGTTATTTCAAAATGTGATGTTTCAAAGATATTTCATAATATCTACCTCTCCTTATAATCAAGTTACAGCGTGTTTAATTGATTTTGTCAATTTCTTCAATTACCCATAACTCTCGAACCACCCTTTATATTTTTATGATATTTGGTACGTTCTCAACAACTAGTCTATACTGACAAAGTAACTGTCGGGCCTAGGATAAACTGATGAAAAAAAAAACCACACAACAACAAAAAACAGTTTTTTCTCCTGTCTTCGAATATCCTATCAAATATAAAGACTTCTGATATACAGGGTGTTTTTTTGACTGATTTCATTTATCAGTTTATCCTAGGCCAGACCTGAAAAAAACTCAGATACTTCAGTCAGTATTTAGATTAGTTTTTGTTGAGAATCAACGTACCGAATATGACCAAAAATAGAGGCTGGTTCGAAAGTTATGGGTAATTGAATAAATTGACATCATCAATAAAACACTCTGTATCTTGATTATAGAGAGAAAAAGACCATTTAAATATAGGTTTTTCTGACTCACCTCAGTGTTCTTCATCTGTCCTTAGCTTCCAATCATTTAGTAATGAATCACCTTGTATGGAGCAATAATAATATCTGATAGATTAGATTTTTATAATTTGATATTTCTTCAAGTTCCATACTCAATTGCGACAAATTGCTTGTAGATATCATTGCCGTCCATATTGTTCATCGAATTGTCGAAATAAGCACATAAGCTTCCTCCTAAATGAGCTAGTATGCTTTGAAATATTCATACATCGAGGGTCTCCTAACATCATATGTCATATTTCGAATTTGGGACACTGTATAACATTTCCTGACATCAAAATAGAACAAAATTAAATACTCATACGGTTGTTCGAGATTATTAACAACAAAAACTTGTCTTAGATTCACTGCATTAATTCAAAGTTAGGGACTGTCACAGTGTAATGATGATCTACTTTATTGCATTCATATGACGCCCTGTAAATTTAAGTTGGAACACCCTGTAAATATGGAAAAACGGAACATATTTGGTAGAAAGGGTTCTTGAATGTTTTTTTTATTTTTTTCTCAATCTTCAAATACAACCGAATAATCGAATACCATCTCATTATTTTTGTTAAAATCCCAATTACTGATTTTCACCCTTCCAGCCCATCATTCTACCACCTCTCAATAGTTGCAACCCCTTCACTCAGCCAAGTAATTCATGGTATGATTAAGGGATCCGAGCTTCAATAATTCTGCTCCAGATATACACTCAACTCACCCCGATACAGGCTGAGAACCACGTGCCGCGACGTCAAGCGTCTCGACGCTTGCGAGGGACGCACCCCTCGAGGGATGGGGAAGCGTTTCAGCCTCATGATTTCCATTCAACGGCCATCCATCTTGTTTGAGTCGGTTTAAACTGACAGACAGCAAGATCTGAGAGTAGGTTCGGTTTCGATGACATGGCACATATCTATTCCGCTACTCTGCCGGGGGATGGGGGTGGTAGTTTTGATGAATTCCGCTGTTTGTAGGTTTTTGGGTTGACATGTTGATTAGAGCGAGAGGAGATTTTGAAGTGGTTCTCGTATAAATGTTATGTTATTGCCTCCTGATGTATAGGGAACAGAATTCACTGAAGATTTAATGATGTGTTGATTTAGGTATATGATTGTTCATATAGGAACGCCATAAGATCATCGATTTCATTGATGTGGATGTTTTCAAAGGAGAAGCTTTTTTTATTGAAGGTAGAACTCATCAAAATGAGTCGTTCAATCCAAAATTGTCCATATTTAATATCCAAGATGGCTGAGATACAACCCTTAGAAGTTCGACAAAGTTTCATTGAATTTCAAGTACGGGACTGTGGAAGGTGACTCCGGCATCGAAAAAACGAAACAAAACATAAACATATGGCTGGACAATGAATGGTTCAGTACCAAGTTCATCGTATTAGATGCATCAAGTCACTTTTGAGAAAATCATAATTGTTGTTTGGTACAATTTAGGGTGAAAACAAAATGTAGAAAATTGTGGCAGTTTCTTGAAAGTGCTTATGTTAGTTATGTAGAAAAAGTGCTGTGATGTTTCCCCGTTTCATCCCATTTTTACGACGATTGTTGGAATGTTCGAAAAAGAAGATTGTGATGCCCATTGTGAAAAAATTCGTGAATAATTTAGACGAATTTTATTCGTGAGATTTTGAATTATTATTCTATTTTTTACACTTGTGTCCTAAGTCTCTTCTGTCAGTTGGTATCGAAATGAGCCATTTCATAAAATCGTGTAAGTTACAATAATGAGAACAATTCGGCAATCCTAAGTTTCCATTTTCATTATCACGTAAATATCGAACGAGCCAATATCCTCCTAAACGAAACCACATGGTCGAATCAGGAGCTAAGTTTTTCCCACTGCTTTGCGATAATTCAGCTAATAAACGGTCTAGGGTCCATTAGGATCTATTTCAGTAATCATTTAAAAAAATTTCTCAACTTTGTCATTTTGAAACTTTTGTATCGGTGATTTTTGGTGAAACGCTTCATTTTGACTAGTTCTACCTTCTGTTGGGAAAAAAATCCTCACCTTCAAATACACCCTGTATATTATTTAATCAGCAGTTTGCCATGCACCCTCTTCAAGGAGTAGAAGGTAGTCAAGTTTTTTGAAACCTCTTGTTCCGATAATGATTTGGTCATTGATCGGATTTTTGATCAACTTTATTGTCCTCGGCAACAAGAGGTCTATTCATTTATTCCACAAAAATAGATTTATCTTTTGAAAAAGCTCAAATAGCTTCCAGTGGTTGAATTGGATATTTCAGTTCAAATTTTCCCATAATCTAACCATTTTATAAAAGCAGTCGGTTGGCCTTGAAAATTTGACGACTTTCATACCGTCTAATAAATCTTCAATTTCGAAATATCAGGGTTATACTATCAGAATGAGCAGATTTCAATTCCAAATAGCTTTTTTTTTTTGGCAGGCAAAAGGTTTATTTTCCATCATTGACATCGAAATACTTAATGTTGCTGTCTGAAAATCGTACCAGTGGAAAAGCTATCTTGAAATACAACAAAATATCTATTCCTGGCACCGAATTCCGAAATGCGTAAGCTCAACACGAGTCAGCCATTCCTCCAAGAAGTTCTCCCACTCTAACCTGTCAAAACGTCACGCGTCAAAGTCTCCAGCGCCCCTGCAACTTTTCTCCAATAATTCCTACCCCTTAATGGCCGTCGCCGGCAACTCAAACAAAAGATAGAAAAGGAAACGGATCGTCGAGGCATCATAGAATAATGTGACACTTGATAAGGGGCAGGTTGCCTGTCTATCACTGCTCGTCAGCTGTCAGGGGATGCGAGGGCAACATGGCGTCCGCAACCCCACTTGTCCGATGATTGACGTGTTCAGCAATCACATGTTTATCTCCGCATTCCCAGGATATCGAATTCCTTACCCACAGCCATTTTCTAAACGTTCAATCATGCTCGCGTCATTGCCTGACGCGTAATTATTGCCGAGTAGATGTACTCGTATGTGTAAATAGGATTTTTGTCGAGTGGCTGTGGGCTGGATTGGATGGACGGAAGTCCGGTTTCTCCGTATTTGTTCAGCGTTCGACTCGTAAAGTATCCCGATATTTTTAGAGTGAAATTTACATCAGTATTAAGTTATCTTGAAATTTAGTTGAAATATTTATTATTTTGTACCTCACCAAAAGTTATTACTATTTGTGGTTCATTCAAAACTGACATCCTGAACGTAAATGAAGGAAATGTTGTTTTTTTAAGGAATTTAACTCAGCTCAAAGCAGTGGAAGCTTTTCTGGATAATGTTTAAATTAGGTACGAGGATATATTGAAAAATTCTTAGCCTACTATAGAACCAAACAAAAATTCAATGTCAAAATATTTCCTTACTCAACATATTCTCCTCTTAATTGGATACCTTTATTACAGCGAACCTGCAACGTGTCTAGACCTTTAAAAAAAAATGTTTCTTCTTGCTCTGCAAACCAGACCTCCACAGCTTTTATAACCTTCTCATTGGAAGAAAATTTACGACCTTTTAAATTTTTTTTCAGTTGAGGAAAGAGATGATAGTCGGATTGAGCCAAATCTGGTGAATAAAGGGGGTGTTCTAGTAATTCAAACCCTAAATAATGAATTTTTTGCATGGCAACATGAGATTTGTGGGCAGGGGCGTTGTCTTGCAAAAACAAATCACCTTTGGATAGCTTTCCGCGTCTTTTCTCTTTAATTTTTTCCCGTAGAGTGGTCAGTAATGTCGAATAGTAATCTCCGGTTATTGTTCTACCCTTATCTGAAAAATCAATCATGATTACTCCATGGCAATCCCAAAAAACTGAAGCAAGAACTTTTCCAGCAGATTTTTGGACACGAAACTTCTTAGGTTTTGGAGAATCAGAGTGTCGCCATTCCATCGATTGTTGCTTTGTTTCTGGATCGTAGAAATGCACACAAGTCTCTCCATAGTAATAATTCGGTTTAGGAAGTCAACATCGTTTTCAAATCGAGCACAAATCGAACGCGATGTTTCTACCCTTGCACGCTTTTGGTAAACATTCAAACATTTGGGGATCCATTTTGCGGCAATGTTTCTTATGTCCAAATTGACTTGAACTATATGATGAACGCGTCCGTATGAAATATTCAGTGCTTCAAATATTCGTTTCAGCCAAATTCGACGGTCTGATAAAATCATTTTCGGGGACTGACACCGAAACTGGCCTTCCCGATCGGTCATCATCTTCAATGGAAAATTTACCTCTTTTGAAGCTTGCAGTCCAATTTTTCACGGTCGCATACGAAGGACATTGATCACTAGGGGTATCAAGCATATCTTCGTAAATATGCTCACCTCTTAACCCTTTTAAATACAGGTATTTGATGATGGCTCGATACTCCAATTTTTCGATTTTCACAATTTCGGTGGACATCTTCTTTCTCTTTATTTATTGCGTAACTCTGGTTTAATTTTTTGACCTCAAACTTCACACTGACACTTCTAAAGAGTTATTGTTCGTTGCTATGGTAACGCAATATTATTTTATGCATGGAACTGGTCTAGACTTATCTTAGAACATAGATACATGGAATGGGCATTCAGAGCTACGAATGAATTGTTTGTAGTCCAAACATTCGATGTTTCTCTGTCTAGCGCGACACTAAGTCAGTGGCGTTTTATTGAAAAATTTACATGCGTCCTGTCTATTCGTACTGAAAATTGATGCGCTAATGATGTCCGAATCAACTGTCTCAATTGTGATTGGCGACACTAAGCAACTATCTCACTCCAGTCTTTGGAATGTTTATTTTCCATTCCATGTATCTATGTTCTAAGAGACTAACTAGATATCAATACATCCTCGAACATGAAGGGAAGCAAATTATCATTTTTTTTTTGAGCAGTGCATTTTGAAGGGCATCAAACAATTATTCACATATTGAAATGTACCTACAGGTAACAATAACTCTTCGGACATCCGATTTCATGCTGCCATCTCAGTCTTATACAGAAAAATTCATCAGATCTCTGTAGTTACCGTAGTGAAATTCAAACCAAATTCAATAAATCCGTTTTTCTCATATTTCATGTGTTTTTCCAGGCCGGCCACGCCGAAACAACGAGGAGCAACAGGCGGAGAGAAGCAGAGATCACGTTTCATAGCTGCGGGAGGCCGTTGCGAGATTGTTGCAGCTCTAATCCCTCGGGAACTCTGATACATCAACCTAAAGCAGGCACTTCCTACGGGCGGCGTTTGCGGTCTGTCTCCTGCTCGGAATGGGATGTTGGGTCTTGTTCGCCTTGCAGATTCCGTGATTTAGTGGGTGTAAACGGATTCTGGCTTAACTGTACAAGTGTTTCCACGCCATAATTTCCGTAGAAAACAGATTTCTGCGTTGCACTTGCGGCGTAGACATATCCTTCATTCAATTTTATTTTAGCAGTCGGTTGGCCATGGAAATTTGACACATTTCACTCTGTATAGTACGAAAATGTGAGGTTATGACGCTTGTCAAAACATTTTTGGGTTTTAAATCAACGCTATGTTGCCCGTTCTACGTAAAAGTTTCTGTTATTACGTATTTTATCACAATGTCGAATCTCTTCGGAAAATATGTGACGAACATAATTGAAGTTTATACAAACTGATTGAAGGCATACCAAATCCAGTTATTTGCATGGAAAATACAAGAGATCAGTATAATACCATAATATGCACTAGCTTGAGGAGAGTTAATGTTCGTTATCTTCTTTGGATTATATCATTCGTAGATTTCAAAAATATTTACCCGAAGATGCATATGATGCAGTGGTTGGGATGGTTATCTCCCGAAGGAATTAACAGATAATTACAAGAATGTTAAATTCTTCAACAAAAATCATCATGCATCAATATAAGTAAAAGGAAATAAAGGAAGTTTCAATCAAGAACTTCACCTTTGAACAAAAATATCACATGAATAAACAATTAGCAGGACAACTGGCGCGTATTTGTGGCTGTTCATCTTAACAAATTGATGTAATAATAATAATTAGGTATTTATTAGTACCTTAAGACATTTACATTGTATAGGACAAGTCAAATGAAAAATAGAAAAATCCATTTTAGGGAACTTATTCTCCGATAACATTTATCGAAAATCCTGTAGTAAACTTTTCGCATTAATTCACTCAAACATAAAATTCTCAAATGCCACCACTTCTCCCAATAGAAGGAAATTCTTTGTCATCCTCTTCATTCACAATCTTTCTGATTGTGGAAATATCCATCTGAAATATAAGTCGTTTAGATTCAGATGAAACATTATAAATTCTCTTACATTGAATATGTTCGCTAGCGTCTGACGTATTGTGGATTTCAGAATATCAGGGTATAACTATTAGAATGAGCGGACCTGAATTCTAAATAGCACTTTCTGAAACCCTGTTTCATTTTTCAATCACTTTTGGCATTTTCGTAATAAAAATTGATATTAGTTGTGGCAACGGCGTTATGACATTAACGACATTTCATGAGTGCCAACCTAACTTCGTTCTAGTTACAAAAACTTGAGAAAATTATTTCATGGCCAACCGACTGCTAAAATAAATTTGAATGAAGTATACGTAGTGTTCAGTTGTATCTTCTCTCGGCGAATGATTCCCTATATATATACAGGGTGTCCCAAAAGTAGTTACAACGTTAGAGTGGACCAAATACTATCGAATGACACCAACATCAGTTCAGCGAAAATGTACCGTTTCCAAAATAATTGTAATTTTATAAAAATACCTAAAATTGCCGATTTTCGTACTAGTTTCTTCAATCACAGGGTCAGTTGGTGATTAGGGAGAGCGATTTTAGCTCATATTAATCCTAGATTTTTGCAGTAAAGTAGATTATCGAAAATTTCAGTAAATGTGAATTAAAACATTTTTTTCTCTACACAATTCTTATTACGTAGAGTAAACCCTCCCTACAGGGGTGATAATACAATAATCTAGGATTAATATGGGCGAAAAACGCTATCCTCAATCGCAAATTGACCCTGTGATTGAAAAAAATATGTCAAAAATCGGCAATTTCAGGTTAGGTTAGGTATTTGGTCTACTCTGTCATGGTGTGACGTTCGATTCACTAGTTTTGGGACACCCTGTATATTCTCTTGAAAAGGAGCATAACGATTTTCACTTATTTATCCCAGAAAAAATCCATTCCTTCCTGTGAGTGTAGTGGATTGTAAGAGATGAAACTGTTAACAAAATGAACTGAAATATTTTATATTGAAGGGCATCTCGCACTGCACAAATTGATCCTTTCTTTGAAGAAAAAGAAAATCCAGGGAGTCTCCCCCAAGTTACCAGAAAATGTTATCTGAAATAGTAAAAAACAATAGCAGAAAAATGTGAGCTAATAAAAGTATTTTCTATATGTCAGATTGATCTGAAATTTACAACCCAATTCAAAAAGAATCGAAAACAGCTTGAATAGCCCTAAAAACATCTTGATATACCTATATAAATAGAACAATGATTAACCAGATGATTTATGGTTTCTTCTTGTTCCCCACATTCACAACTAGGGCTCTCAACTGAATTCCATCAGAAAAGCATACTATTGCAACGTCCGTGACCTGTTCTTATACGATGCAGAATACAAAATATTTTCCTGGGAAGATCAAAACCAGGAACTCTATTCGAGGAATCACTAACTAATTCTTGATTGACAATAGTGCACGTATTCCATTCAGACTGCCAAATGTCCTTGTCCTTTAGGCCCGTTTGTAACAATTTTCTGGTGAATTCTCTACAAAATCTTAGCAAGAATACCCCAAGATTATTCTGTATGCAACTGGAAATATTTACCATTACATGCACACTTTCGGTAGAATTCTCTGTTCAGTTGCATACAAAATAATCTCTGTCGTTTTTTTGCGAGAATTTTGTAGAGAATTCTCCAGAGAATTTGCAAACGAGATTTACATTCGAATTGAGAAAAGGGTTGGACCATAAGGGTTTACGCGATTTCAGTCTTGGAATCGTTTTTTCTGGAATATGAGACATAAATGGGAATGAGTCAGGAAAGGATAATGAAAAAATGAGTGAAAATTATTCCAAGAACACTCTGTCTACGAATATGGGGCCTTACAATGTTTAAAAGAACTGGTAATCATTGAATATAGGTGAAGATCTAATAGTTCCAGTAATAATTCTCACAGAAAGATTCAGCTGTTAACACAAACAGTGCAACAATATTCAGCAGCCGAAAAAACCAAAGCTATAGGGCTGCCCTTCGAAAATGTTCTCATGAAAGAAATACCACCTAGTTTATGCAGGATATTATTCCTAGTTTTCAACTATAAATATAGGATTGAAGTTATTGTTCATACATAATGTCTCTAAAAAATTATTTATTTATTATTTTATTTATTATATTATAATTTATTATTTATTTATTTATTTTTTACTGAATGAAAGATGCAAGTACAACATTTCTCTCGATTTCTCAAAGAGTATTTCTCCTAGTAAAAAATCTCGAAATTTCATCGACCACAGTGCAATCGTTAGGTATTGACGAATTCTTAACTAACCCCATCTTTTTGGGTATTTATTCATGAAATTTTTCAAGGCAAATAGGTCAGTAAAGGTGGATTTTCTGGCCTTAGTAGGCATATTTATCTGGTAGATTCCAAAAAAAAATCTACAATCAATTCGGCGCTTTTTTCTCTTCGTCTCATTTCGTTTCGTTCACCCCACGCCGAATATCATTAATCGCCAAAATTAGCCCTCCAAAGGCTGCCGCAACCCCAACCCCTTCGGCTATCTCACACGTAATATCTCACTCCCGTTTTGAGTCCAGAAAAGGGCATTAATATAATAACGGCTCGTGGGAAAAGTAATATCGGGTTTAATACAGTAGAACACGAACATTTCTGGCGTATTACGAAAAAAGCGGCGTATAGAACTAGAGACAGGAGACATTAAGTAACCGCCTATATATCGATGCACGATCATTAACATAATGGATACGGGGTTTCGTGTTCTCTGGGAAACAACCGATGGACGACATATATCCGTGTTGGTTTTTCCGCTTTTCCTCTGGATACTCGGGAAAAATTAGGCGTTGTTAATGAAGGACGTAGGGATATTGGCTAGGTACGGAGGAGGGTAAGAATTGTTTGATCTGCGGAGGGATTGAGGATAATGCATCATTAAAAATGTTATGTTTAGCATCACTATTCTATCGATTATAATACATGTATATAGATAGGTCATATTGAGAAAATAGATTCTGTAATAAACGAAATATATCAACTGTCTATAATCTATTTTTTTCTTTTATGCCTATTGATACTCTTTGTCTGTATTATATTTATGTAATATATCTTAATTTGTATGTATGGTAACCCTTCAACTTTTTGTCACAGTGCAGAAGAAAAAGTTAAGTAAAAACGTATTATGAATCTGAATAGATTCATTCGTTTTTTATTCAATCATTGTGTTCCAGAGAGCTTACTACCCCATCTCAAATAGTTTCCTCATTTTTAATTTGATCTTTCCATACAAAATGATAAAAAATGAAGGAACGATTTTTCTGAAAATTGTGGATTTTTCATACCTGGCATAGAAATATGCATAGCTATTCAGGAGTATTCATTGACTATTCAGGGTTGAATACTAAATGAATTTGACGTATAAAACTATATAAAAATATGACGTATAAAACTATATAAAAATATATTGACATCATTAATCGAAAACAAATCAATTCCTCATTCATATTTTTTAACCGAGTCAAATCATCTGTTAATGCTTTTGCTTTAACCAAATTTTTTGTGACATGAACATGTCAAACAGAATATATATTTTAATATCGTCAATTTGAGCATTTTTTTATTATATTTCGAAAATGAAGAGCAAGATATTCAAGAAATGTATCTCAAAATTTTAATCCTGAACAAAAGTATTTATTACTCTCAGGAGGATTACTAGATAAAATGAAAAAATAACTGAAGAATCAGTGTAGCCCATCTAAACACTGAAATATTAGTTTAGGCAAGGTGGCGTCATCTTTCGACCGTTCATCAAACTTGGAACATAAAATACAAAAGGTGGGGGATAGTTCTTCCTCTCGATACGAATAGATGTCCCCACCTTCGTTCTCTTTGCCATTAAAAAGGATAGATGTCGCATCCGTCGTCAATTTGAATGTAGAATTTCACAAAATTACAGTTTTATGAGTATCACCCTTGTATGAAGGCTAACTTTCAAATATAAATTTCCATCTTTGAAATGGCATCTCCCTTCGTTCTGATTTTAAACTCTTAAAACCATGCCCTGCTTTATAAGCACGTTTTATAGCTGAAAATTGATGAATACGACGAAAATTACACATCTCATTCAATAATACGTATATGAGAATGAAATTTATAGATTCAAAATTGAATTACTCAATAAATTACAGCGCTTAGCTTTGAATATCTCTCAAAAACTGAGAGGACCATCGTCTGATAGTATATAGACGCTTCTTCTTTCAATTCCAATCAATACCATTTCTTTGAAGATTGAATCACATAATTTATAGACTGAACTATAAATACGATGATTTTTCATTTTTACAGCTACATATCTCTCTCAAAACGATTTCATATTCTGATTCTCTTACTTTTTTCAAAGGATGTTTAAAATTATGATAAGTTCCAAAACATTTTGATGAATATTATTGTTTCACAAGGGAAAAAATATCCAGAATTTCAGTATGAGTAAAAAATATATTCAGTGCCGAAAACAACACAATACAAACATGTAATAAAGGCTATCCCATATCATGCACATTTTCTAGTACAATCATATATTAAGGGTAAAAATGTTGAATTTGAAAAGCGAATATCAATATGGTAAAACTGAATTACAGATATTAAATAACAAATGTTATAATGTCAGTAGAAACCAGCAAGAATGAAATTAAAACAACAAAAATAAGTATATATTATATGAAAATGAAGTGATGCATTTAAAAATAGAGCTGTAGCTAGCTACAAGCCATATCCCATGACATTTAGCTCCTAAAAATAGTGGATGATCTGTGAATCTGAAAAAAATGTAGCATAGGTAGGATTTCATCTCGAAATGTGATTCTTCATTGAAAATCACAATAGGAAATGAAACATATTTTTCAATTATTGAGCTGAATCAACCGCGGGGAAAAGTGTATCAAAAATATAGCAGAAAAAAACGCTATATCGTTTAAAATTGAATGAAAATGTGTTAAAAATTGAGAAAAGGACGTACCACTTTTGTACTACTAGTTGTTATGTATGACTGTACCGTGTTTTACTTTTTTTCTCTCTTTTTCTTCTCTTCCTCATCATCATCTCTTACTGTAGTGTTTATGGTAAGGTTACCAGCCAATGCCTGCGCCAGTATCTGATGGATAAGAGCCTCTGCGTAAAATTTTTGTTGTTCACATCGGATTATTCTGAATTTCTCAGCCAAATTAATGCCCATATGTTCGTATCGATCACAAGTTCTCATCCTCTCAGCGAAACAAGAATGCTTTCGTTGGGTGGTATCTTCTGGACCTGTGTATGTCGTTTGTGTATCGGCAGTATTAGTATTTTCAGATTCCTAAAAAATCTACTGGTCAGTGTCCCATTCACTAGCTCAATTATGACGTCATGGAGTATTTAATAAACTTAAAATTATTATTTGCATTTGAAAATTTCTTGAATTTTAATTATTCTTTTCCTAGTGTTGATTCTTCAGTGTAGTTTTTATCAGGGGAACTAGGAATACAATGAATATTTTCATCCAATAAAGAAAATATGCCTAAACGACTATTTCTTCAACAGATATTAAAGTAAGGATTATATTATCTAGAATCTAGTGATACTTGCCTTTGTAAGCGGTGTCAGCACGCTTACAGCATTAGATGGAGTTGCAGTAGCGGTTCCTTCAATTTTGTTAACCTGAAATAGAATGATTTTGTCGTTCAGATTTCTTCATATATTTTTTTATCATATTCAACAGGCGTATTTCCAATATCAGGGCTCAACAATAAAGAACCAAGAAGTATCCCACATTTGGGAAAGTAAGAAAAATGCCGCATTTGAACTGCTAAATATTTTCCGTATCTGAAAAAATAAATAATGAAAACCCGCATTTGGGAAAGGAAAAAAGAAGAAAAAATAAAAATACAAAATTTTCTGTTGATATCCACTTGATTGTCAATTGGAAAAGGCATATTGACACAAGGTAAAGTTGATACATGCTAAATAAGAGACAAAATTGAAAAAAAATCAGAGTTTGGAATATCAAAAATAAATATTTTTGATATGGAGGAAGAAAATTAATAAAAAATAAAAAAAGTCATTGATACTCACATTTCCTGTAGATTCAGGGGGTACAGGGGTATCTGATGATGAAAAGATCACTTGGCGAGTCTGAAATAATCCATTTTTTAGTTCGCCGAGTGTGATTTTTGGTATTCTTACCACGCGAGTTAAAGAACAAGAAGAGGTAGGTCTGTCATCATTAGAGATGCATATCTTCAAGGATTCAGTATTCCCAGGCACTGCCGTCCCACTAGTAGAGGCACCGATATTTTTGGATGGAGAACATACTATCACACCTTTATGATCATCCTAAGAAGTTATTAATGTGTTAAAAAATATATTCTTTTAAAGTTTTCTCGAAAAATTTTCATATCGTAAATAATGCTAGGGATTCAAGTTTTTAAGTTCTCCGACATGTTACTGAACGAATAATATATTACTACAAGCAAACTAAGCAAGACAAACAAGTCTAGATACGGATTATCAACATTCAAAATTTCATAGCCAATTTGGCGACGAATATAGGATACCCAAATAAAAAAGCAAAATGTAGGAAAGATGTACATATGTATTAGAGTAGATTAGAGATCATCAATTAATTATAGAGATACATTATTCCAATTAGACACATGTGAAAGATATATATTCACGAACCTTTTTTCCAGACGGTGGCGTTGATGTGGGTCTGGTCAAGGCTTGTAACAGAATTGGACTTCCAGTACCTACAGTTTGGCTGCCGCTCGGTTCGGTTATCTCAATTGGCTTAACATCAGAGACACTTTCCTGAATTAATGGAAATACAATAAGCACAAATGAACAGGAGGAATTGAAATCAATCCAAAATGGAAGATTGTAAGCCAATGTTTAGCGATAATTTACAACATTTCAGTAAAGAGGGAATGGCAAGAACATAATCTTCCAAAGTAGTTGCTTCCAATGGTTTTGGTCTTATTTGACCTCACTAGAGCCATACAACTCCCACCTCTATGAAAAGAGGAGCGGAATTGACTGACATCCAATACGAGGTGGCACTAGAAAGTACTGAAAACACACCCAGCAGATGTCGTTTAAAATATAAGTATTGCATCCCCAATTCCATGTATAGTAAGAAAACCACGAGTTTTAAAATCTGAAAAATCTTGATTCTCGTATCATAACTATAGTTATAATACTTACTGTAGATCGGTTTCCAACAGACCTGTCTTCGTTCGATTCGGAAGGGTCCAGGTACTGAAAATGTTGTCAAAATTAATGACACTATTAAGTTACTACGAAGATTGGTTGGGCCAACGGAAACTTTTCACTTCAACTCTGATTTTTCGAATGTTTTACTGAAAAGTCAATGATTGAATGATGGCCAATGAGATTTGTACTTACCGCATCCAGGTCATCATCTACTGAATTCTCAGCCTCATCGGTAGTTTTTTCTTTCGTAGAATTGGCACTGGCTCGCTATAAAGAGAAAAAAATTCATAACTTGTTAAAAAAAAGTTTGGTCAGTTTCAAAAATGACAGATTTCCGCACTAGTAGCATTTGAAGGTCGAGGTTCTAAAATAGATCCATATAACATGTCATGAGACTTTAAATAATGTGAAGTTTTTGTGCCCATTACTGTAAACGAAATACTCGTATGTTTATTGAAAAAAATTATTTTCGATTTCTTTTTTCGCTCAAGAAGTTGTTCAGCAAGATATGTTCATTGAAAATAATGACTTCATCGTACAGAACTGAAAATTTTACTCACCCTTGTACTCTTCCTCCTTTCCCATTTGTTCTTGGGCGTCTTGGTATGAGGTTTATTTGGCTTCGGATTCTATGGTGATAACGACAAATTTAGGTGCATTACTTATGTAGTTATCAATTTTTCAATAAAATTTTTGAATTCTGAAGATGCTCTCGAAAAAACAAAACAATAGAATAAATAATAAATTTCATTTATATAACAGTTTATTAATTATTCAGAATAGAAGAAGATGAAATGAATCAATTATTTGATAATTTAAATTTATTTTCAACAATTTCCTTATGTACCAATGTATTTTTATTGGTAAACATGACAATTTTGTGTTTTTATAAAATTATACACAGTTTTTTTTTTGTACAAGACAAATTGAGACTGAAACGGTAATGCCTCTAAAGGTATTTGAAAAACTCACCATGTTTAGACGTTATTGTACTTTTTTATTTTCTTGATAGTATTTTCAATTGTTACAAATTCGAAGAAGTCAATTGAACCTTGACCCACACAATGAAAATAGACGATCAAAACCGACAACAATTAATAGACGTCAATAAAAATATAACAAAGAACACGAAACTATTCATCTCCTAGGTATGGAGAAGAGAAGTGAAATACTGAAAGAAAACAATAAAATATGGGTTATGAGTGAAAAAAATTCAATATGAAAAAGTTGCTGAAGATAATACCAATACGACCTTCATGAAATTATGCACTTTCTGCTACTGAAAAAACAAACAGATATTCTGTGAAACCTTGAACGAACAGCGAAGTCAAAAATATTGTTGTACAATTCTTCAGATGAGTTATTTGTGGAAATATCATATTTTAATTTTTCAAATCGGCTGACAATTCATTATATTCGTGAAATTCTCAAATATGTCAAGAAAACTTTTCTCGGAGTTGTTCATCAGTTTCCCAAAGTGATGATCACCACTGTGTCAAAATCTAGAAATAAAATGATGCATAAGCATATTTTATCAATTAAGTCGTAATAATTCAATAAATAAGTCGGCTCAAGGCCTTTCTGCGCCCTGCATAGTACCACCATTTGGTCAGGAAGTTACAAATGATTATTTATCCCTAAATTCTTCGGAATAACCTAATTTGAAGGTTCGAGAAAGAAGAAAAAAATATTTTATTCAAATTCTCATTTATTCTCAAGAATTTAGGCTTGATCACATAGAAATCTACCAGAACTGTTGATTCAGATTGGTTTTGTGATTTGTTTTGATCCTCCAGCGTATATTGTTTCATAGTGTTTCCAAAAATGAATAGGAAATGAAGTCTAATTTTTCGTGAATGCTCTGTCACGATTGTTCTTAGTGGCTGGATAGCTTGAAAATGGAGGTATTATGTATGCATCTCTGCAGTAATTCATATTCAACAGGTTAGAGGGGATTTTTCAGAAATCAAACAATTTTTTTTTTTATTTTTTTTTTTTCTGATTCCACATTGCAATGTGAGTCCAACAATTTCGATGAACAATAAAATACAAATCATTATATTAGGTAAAAACATTTTTTCTTTACATCATTGCTCATTGAAGGAAATAATGATTTACATGATTAAAAACCTAATGAAGATATCAATATACTGAAATATTAACATACAATTAAACAAAACACAACAATCTCAATAATCACAAATTATTTAAAATATATAGAAGAAGATAATTAGAATGATGAATATTCGCATTCAACTCGTTGTAAACATCGAACAGTGCTCGTTATACTATAGTGAATCTCGGCCATATTTCCTCTTAGATTTCGAAGACCTATCCTTTTCCTCTTTCTTTTTTTTGCATTCTGACTTATGGGTTATAAACCTTTTTTCGAATTTGTAAACTTTACCACAGGTCTCACAGACGAACTGAAAAAAGTATAAAAGTATATGTAATCAAACCGACTAAGGAAAAAATTAGAAAAATATTCAAAAAAGTATATTCTGCTAGTACTGATCCTTGGAAATGTTCCACTTACATTGTTGATGTTTTCTTTCTTTTCACTATGGCTCTTTCTTGGACTAGTTCTCCTCATAGATTCAGCTGGACCTGATTGACTCCTTCTGGAGGAATCGGTTTTGGTGGAACGACGCCGTCTGGTGTTCTCTTGAAACAGAATCTGGTAGGGCTGATTTATTGGGTGAAAAATTAATAAATGGCACAGAAAAATAGGTGGTTTCTTATGTATAAAGTCTATAGTCAACAAATTTGGCACAGTTGGAGATTACGCATTATATTTACCTCGAATTCAAATTCGTTGGAATTTGAGATGAGTTAAAAAAAAACAGCCTTGGAAGATTGTAATAAACACCTACGACATACTCACTTCTGGTATATTGCTCATTAAAGGAATAGACGTTGGATGTGCTTCCTGTACTGGCTCATGCAGTTGGTACATTTGTGCAATTTCGGGATTTACATAGCTTGACAAATGTACAGCTTGTCTGGATGATTGGGTAGATCTCTGGCTCTCCTAAAATACATTTAATTCGGAACTTTTTACTTGAGCTACATGCAATAGATTCAAATGAATAGTTCAACACAAGAGATGTTTCCAGAGAAAGTAATGCACTCATTTTTTTTGTGAAAACAGACGATAACACAAAAACTACTCTGTAGATATGGTTGAAAAAGTTACCGCTTCATAGGAAGCGAAAAAGAACGATAACCTAAGTTGAAGAAATATCTTTTCTGAATATTTGATCTTACCTCAAGATTATGTTGTTGAGCATTATATTCTTCTATGGGATATTGGTAATTGGTCGATTCATGAGTATTAGAAGAGAAGCTTGTTGAAGGTCTGTCTCTACTCGTATATGAACTGACATTACTTTCAAGATCCTGGAATATGTGAGATGACTATCAATTTCATTTCAAAAAATTTGCAATATCGGACAGATGATTTATGAAAAAATGATCATATACTATTCAACATTTTTTAATTGATCTGTGAAAATTGGAGAAATCAAGATCGAAGAGGAGAAGTAATAAGTTTGATTGAAGAAGGCAATACGTACATAGGTATAGACAAGACTTCGGAGATGTTGTGCCTGAAATAAATAAATGAAAATCCAGTTGAAAATCCGATAAGAAAAAACATTGGTAGGTAAATTATTTTGTTGCTCACTTTTAACACTGTTTTTAACACATTGTTTCAGTTTAAAGAGAAGTCATACTTACAGTCTCGTCTAGGTAGTTTTGAAGGTGTTGTGCCTGAAATAAATGGATGAAAATATAAATTGGTGTACAAATTTGAAGAAAAAAATCGGAGGAAATAATTTGGACATTTTGAGCAGTGTTAAATACTTTGATTCTGATACAAAAAAATTGCCAGCTTTGAAGTGATCGAGGAAAATAGAGATCAAAGTGAAATTGATACTTATCGACAGCTCACAGCAAAAAATTTTAATAAAAGATGTCCAAAAAATCTCTAATTTTATTTAATCCAGCTAGATTTGATCCTTCAGAAAAAAAAACTTGAACAGACTTTCATATTGCCCTGTCCATAGCAATCCATTTTCATCTTACAGATTATACAGAAAAAAGTTAATTTAATTATCAAAAAGTGGCATATAAGGTAAATTATATTCCAGTGTAAATCTGTAAATCTTACCGGAGTTAACTGTGTATTACTAGCTAAGTCTGCACTCTGTGTTCCATATATGTTTGTATCGAACTCAGGTGGCATGACTGTTGTGGCAGTGGCCTAAATTCGAGAAAATCTAAACTCAGCATAAAGACAAGAAAGACAACAAGTTTATACGTCAAAATTGACGAGAATTTAGAAAAAATACAATTTGAAAAAACACTTACAACATGGTCCTGATAGTTTTGAAGGTATTCAGTCTGAAATAAATAGATGAAAATCAAGATAAAAATCCAAAATCGACAAATCTCAAAAAAAGTGGCAACTTTTAGCACTGTTTTAAATTAAATGGATTATGTTTGCTCGAATAAATATAATGAACTGAACTATTTGGATATGAGTAATTGTTTCTGCGAGGATAGTAAAAGTCCAAAAAAATATTGCAAAATGTGAAAAAGTTTGATCAAGTATCAACAAGTCGCCTCACCGGAGCAATTTCCATATGTGAAGCTTCATCTGCTGTTTGTATTCCATATAGGTTTGTGGCTACCATTGTGTCGATATCAGGTTGTACGACTATTGTAGTGGGAGGGTCCTGAATTTGAAAAATATAAAATTAGCAGAAAGAAAAGGTAGCCAACAAGTTTATATCTCGAAATCGACGAAAATCTAGATGAACATCCAAATTAAGGAAAAGTTCCTAAGCTATGTGTTGATCACTTTAACCTCTGACTTCCTTTCAGTTAAAAAAAAATAGTACTTACAGTCTGGTCGAAGTAGTTTTCTTGGTGTTGTTCCTGAAATAAGCACATGAAGATCATATTCCAGAATGCAAAAAAAAATCGAAAATTATAAGTTAGTCAGTTAACCTTTAACATAAATAGGGTTATAACATTGATAGCTTTGGAGTATTAAGAAATGAACATAGTTTCCTTCAAGCAAAGTAAAGAAATGAATATAAAGAATAAAAGGTAAAAAAATGAAGATTATACATAAAAAAAGTTAACTTGAGAATCATCAATATAACCACTTATATTTAATTCTAAATCAAGTTATCTCACCGATGTTAATTGTGTATTGTTAGGCAAGTCTGGACTTTGTATTCCATGTATTATGTTTGTGGCGACTCCTGAATCCAAATCAGTTGTCATTGCTGTATTGGTTGCAGGACCCTAAAGAAAAGAAAATCTATTATAAAATCAGGCAAAAGAGGGGCAACTAGATTACATCTAAAAATCATTTTGGCAAACCCAACAATGAGTTTTCACTCTGACTTGCAACTTGAATGTGGAATAATGTATAATAATTGCATATCGAATAATACTAATGGCTAATATACGAAATTGAACGCATTCATCTTACCGAGGTGATTTGCGAGTAAATAGTTTCTTCTGCTCTTTGCATTCTAGATGTGTCTTCTGTAACATCCGTATCAAAGGGTGCAGTCGACGAACCTTGACTCTGCAATTTCAAAAAATCTTCAAGGAAGAGCCGAACTAATGTATATTGTTTATTTTCTTGAGAGTTTCAGAAGATGAAGAACATTAGCCCATCATTCAGCTTCAAGATATTTTAAGCCCCAATTATGCAAAACTTAATTAACACAATACTTTGCTATGAGTAAGATGCCATATGATTCAAAATAATTCACCCAACGTAAGGGTTCTAAGCGCTTTCCTAGCTTAGTTGTATTTTGGATGATGTAGAACAGCGCATGGTTGAAAGACTTGGATCTCTCGACTAGCGCATGTCCTAGCTAGATCATCTCATCACGAACAAGTTTGTCAATCGAATAAAGGCGCAGTCACTAAGGACGCAACTATCTCACCGCAATCGTTGGTTCATGCGTGTCTTCAGTTGAACTTCTTCTGGAACCAATACGAAGATCTAAACCAGATAAACCTGGTGTTGGAGCCTGAAAAATAGTTCAGAATATATAGAGAGAATAGAAAAAACAATGTTTTTACATAATTTCACTCTTTTCCTATGACTAGAAAATAGTTTATTAAATACCATAAAGTTTCAGAACAATGGTCATAAAAGACTGATATGAGATGAAAATAAGATAAATCTATGTATCTCACCGGGTTTAGTCGCGGGTTATTGGAACTATGTGCAGTTGGTATCCTAGAAATACCCGCTGTATAGGGTGCATCTGACATGATTGGTGAGTTTGAGTAACTCTGAAATAAGATCAAATTCACAGTAAGAAAAGAAAATGTATTTTTCAAAACATAAAGAAAAAAACAATTTGTGGAAAAGAGATACACTTTTTCATGGGTTATAATTCATTATTGGGATATACAATGACAGTGTTAAATTCTCCATTTTGTTCAATGAATAGGTTACAAAATCAATATGAAGTCATTTAGACATGATCTATCTCACCAGAGTAGTATGAGTCACAGAACGCCTCTGATTGCTTGGTGTTCCACAAACAAGATGAGGTGAAAAACGCTGAAAAAAAATCCATATCAATATGCAGAATGAACATGGTACCCATTTCGGAAATTGAATAGTATAAACCGATACATAACAGACATAACACCCGCGGGTTGAAAATTGGAAACACCAATTCAACAAAGTTCATCAAGTTGAGATTAGGTGCCAAATCCTGGTTTAAGTGCCAAATTCATGATGTCCATATATACACAACAAAACCAATTCGATCAACTGAGTTGAAGTGTGTAATGGTTAATCGAATATTTTTAAATCTGTCTTACCGTGATTGGTTTACGACTATGCGTGCTTGAAATTTTCAAGCAGCATGTCCTCCTGGGAACAGCGCCTGTTGATATTGTTGTGGGCACTGAAGAACTCTGAAAGCATCAAAATAAAAGTCTGTTAAGGAGATACCATCAATTAAGCCTCTCACAAAGACAGAAAACAGTTCGAAAAAAAGATGATATTAAAAGGGTATAAGTATTCTCTAAAGAACGTAACTATTATTCTACAATTAATCAAATGATCTCACCCGTGCCCTATTTGTACTTTGGGATCTAGATGTGCTTGCTGCACCACTTCTTGACAAGTGTGCAGTGTCTGATCGTAAACCCTAAAATTCGAATTTCAACTTTAATGAGAACAAATACCGAATATTTCGATCCTGAAATTTATTCTTTTTTTCTCAGGGTTGTACTGAGTTATCACATGATCTCAAGAAATTAAAATAAGTACAACAATTCAAATAGCTTTTCAACTCTCACCGTAACAGACTGCCTAAGGTTTTTGTTTTTGTCCCTCTCATAATTAATGAAATAATCATTCACATAAGCTCTCAAATCCTACAAATAAAAACATTTCAGTTGATCTAAACGAGGGGTGGGCTCAAAAGGAGTTCTTCAGTCAAATTTGGTATATAATTTCAACTCACATCGTACGACATTCTTGCTACTTTTGCATAGTTTGTGGAACCTAGATCTTCAGTAGTCAAAATTTTCTCCACCTGGAAGAGGGAAATCCAGGATTGTAGTGGCTTAGAGAAGTAATCTATTTGGACGAACTACTTTCAATTTTCATTCATATATTTATAAAAAATTCCTTCATTCAGGGTACTTACGAAACTTGCACGATAGCTGCATGGTACTGTTTCCTGAACAAAAAAATGTATACAAAGTCAGTAAAAAATAACCCACATATCTTCGGTGTTCACAAATTCTTAAAAAATGCTCGAACATTTACTGCAACCACAAAACTTACCGGGTCGAAAGGCGAAATAGGTACACTGGTCAGACAATCAACGAGGGACTGTGCTCTAGATTGACCGTCATTTTCTGGAGGATTTTCATTCTGAAAAATTTTGATGAAAATGTCAACTCTCAATCTGGATCTAATTCAATCTAATCTGTCGCAGAATATTCAAAAAAATTACATCATCGGGAGACCAACAGAAAGTTAACACATAAATTTTTACTCATCATGTCGAATTTTCAGCTTACCGGATTGTCTTGCACTAATGCAAATGGTGCAATCTGTTCCAGGACTGGACGAGGCGTCACAGGACGCAGATCGGAATCCTGAAATACAGAATGTTTAATTTTTTTTCAATATGATCTTTCGAAAGCCTTGTTGATGATAAGCAATGAGCTTATTTTTTTAAATATACGAAAATGCAAAGAGTTTAGCTATCTTCACGTTAATATGAACAGACTTTGTTATTTTTGCCACTAATCTACTACATTATTTTGGATTTTATTTTGGTTTTTCTAGAATTACCTACCTAGATCTACCTGACTATTTCGCTGTCAGAGATCATAATTCTACATGTGTATTTTTATGTGGAATATTTGAAATTTCAGAACACGATGATTTAATTTTTCATCGATTTAAATGTTCAAAAAAATATACTTACAGTTGTTTGAGCTAACATTCGACGAATGCCCATCTGAACCGCCCTTGTCTGAAATCGGTAAATTAGACAATTACATCAAAGTTCGAGAGTCGCAACAAAAAAGCATAACATACATTATATAGATGTGCAGGCAGTTGACATTTGCATCTGGGAGCTTTGTTAATAAAGCTTCTAGCTAGTCCAATGAAATGCTGAACTGGCAGTCTCTGCAAAATAAAGGAATATAGTTTGAGGAATTGGGAATTTATTCAATATGAAATTTATGAAAAAGGACATATGTGGAACATAAATTTTTTTTTCGTCAAAAAAAGAATTAAAAAAAAATGGCCAACTGCTCACCCTAAGCCTATTAGTTAGTCTGAGAGGTGCCCCAAGTGGTGGAACATAACTCAACGCTACCTAAAATAATTAACTAGGGAATTATCTGTCATTAAATTTAATGGGAAAAAATTACATTTTTCAGATAATATGGTGGTTCATGAACTTCAATGCCAGGAAAACTCATTGTTCTTCTCATTCCAGGGGGAATCTGCAAATATCATTTTTTAGTGCAACTTGATTTTTCTCTTCGGTGTCGTAATTAAAACTGATAATGAATAAAAAATTTTTTTGTAAAGTACTATCGATAACTTACCTCCATATGATCCGAATTATTAATTGGCAAACTTCTTCTCCTCCTTCTTCTTCTTCTTTGAGGGGTCTACATAAAGAAAAATTATAATCAGAGTTAATTCGACATAATTTTGGGTTTAGTCTTACATCTGGAACTTTGAATTCCGTAGAAGCCTGTAATTAAAAAACAAATTTCATTTTTTCCTCATATTTTATTTATTTATTTATTTATTTATTTATTTATTTATGATATGATACGGAGATTCGTTTTGATTCAACAGTCTGACGACAAACTCAATTAAAATATGAGTACGACTAAACTTATGATATACACATTTTAATTTTTCAAATATTCCTAGATGAACATGACCACAGAAATGTCACGAAAAAAATTGAGAAAAAAACCGACTAACTCACCACTCGTGAAGGACCAGGTCGACTCTGAAAAATTCAATAGAAAACAAAGATCATGAAAAAAGTTGAAATATGAGAAAAATGAAATAATTAGCTTTCAAATGATAACACCGTTCATAATCTTTGTATCCGAATTTTGAATTCAAGTGAATAGTTTATTATTTTGAGTTTTTAGATACTTCAAAGGATATCGGAAATAGTAGTTGGTACACTGTGTTTCACGTGGATTTTGTGACTTATCCATTCAAGAAAATTGAATATTGAATTATCAACGTCTTAGACTATTTAAAATTTTGCTCATTGTGTAAGTTACAAGATCCCTAAGTGAACCAAGCATCTACTAATCAATAAGTACCTCAAACATCTATATTACAATATGATAAACATTTTAAATCCTCTGTCACAAAGTCATCCAAATATTTTGCTATTTTATATATGTGTAAAATATTTACGTTTGAATATGGAGATACGTTGCAACTGGTACTACCCGATGATCTAGGATGTACTCTCTGGAAGAAGATATGAAAGTATATTAAAAACAAATTTTAATAAAGAAGTTGAAAGCCTACTTCTTGATGATCAGGTTCCGGTGATATTTCCATGTCCATACTTCCAGCAGTAGAATTCGCGCTGCTCTGTGAAGGGAAAATAAAAATATAATAAAAATAAAAAAAAATGTTTTTGGGAACAAGTTTGAACTCACATGCCGCTGATTCTCTGGAGAAATATCCATCATTGCACTTCCGGCAGAGGGTGGTGTACGAATCTAAATTCAAAGTAGATAGACGTAAAATAGGATTATGCTAATTGAAGAACATGACTTACAATCTGATCAGATAGTGGCGAAATATCCATGGGTACACTTCTAACAGAAGAAGGTGAAGCCACCTACAACAAATCAAACTATTTCATCAAAACCATTCTTCAGTGCAAAAAGATGATAACACTCACATTCTGCCGATCTGCTGAAGATAGATCCAAAGGTGTACTTCGAGGAGAAGCAGGGGAACCACCCTGCAATAAAAACGAATTCAAAAAATCCCTATAATGCCGATTTCAAATACATACAAGTTGAAGATTTTCGGAATCTATTTCTATACTTCTACTGGTACCAGAAAGTGGTGTAGAAACCTGCAATAGGTC
This sequence comes from Coccinella septempunctata, assembly GCF_907165205.1. Taxonomy (NCBI): domain Eukaryota; kingdom Metazoa; phylum Arthropoda; class Insecta; order Coleoptera; family Coccinellidae; genus Coccinella; species Coccinella septempunctata. The sequence goes on from NC_058196.1 coordinate 26,190,030, forward strand.
GAAAAAACATAATTTTCAGATTCAAGGTTAAACAGAAAGTTTCGAAATTCATAACGTACTTGTTGCTGCTGTGCTGTCGAAATATCCGTACTTTGATCAGAGACGGGCCTGATAATCTGTAAAAATAATTTTTTTTAACGAGAGTAGAGTACAGGTTTCAGGTGAATACTTTCTACTTACAAAATGCTCGTGCACGATGATTCTGGGAGCATTAGTTGTGGCAGAAGGGGGTGTTGAACCACTTTCAAAATGTTGTTGCTCTGGAGGGCACTCAACCTGAAAAATTTACAACAATTTTATTCGTCAGGACCTAAGCAAATGTAATCAAGGAAGGTCTAGCACTGAAAAATGTTGAAATTTTTTTTTGCCTTTCTTACTAACGATACATACAAGGTGGTCCCAATACAAACAATGGTGGTTCAGTTAGAAACAAAACGATGGTGCATGAAAGGGACGAAGTGAGGGACGTGGCTGTCTTAGGTCATGTAGCTATGGGTTTTATACTTACATGTTGCTGCTGACGCTCAATGTCCACGGAAGTAGCTCTAGAAGGAGGAGGTGTACAAACCTGCAACTAATTCACCAATAAATTACATGCAGAATGAAATCTTCTGTCAATTTTACTAACGTTATTTTGTTGGCCCTGCGAATATTCGTAATATACACTAGATGAACCAGGAGTATCAAACTGAAAAAAATGATTGATTCCATTACAAAATCTTATGTGAATTGAACTGCAATACATACTGGTGAATGATATACAGGCTCTTCAACAGTGTTTGCAGGAGAAAATGGTGGGAATGTCTATAAAAGAAATATAAATTAATGGTACATTAACGCGAAATGAAATCAGTATTGAGTGAAATGGACTACGTACATGAAGCTCTTGTGGTGGTGAATTGATCCATTCATATATACTACCAGCCAAAGCAGGTGAGCCAACCTGAAAAACGAAAGTTACTCTGGATTGAAAGGGATCTGACACAAGCAAAGTGTCTACTAACATGTTGCCCATCTGCTGGAGGGATTCCAATTGATGAAATTTGTTCATGAACCTATAAAGAAAAGAGAAATTATATATAGGACGTGAATTTTCATACTTTATAGGAGTTACGAACATAATACTGCCGTTGAAATTTGAAATATCGAATATGAAAAAACATTTGAAATTATATTAACAGATTAGGAATAACTTACATGATGATGATTCGTTGTAGGTATCTGATGTGTTGTAGGCATATCATATGCTGTAGGCATTTGATATGTTGAAGGCCTCTGAAATGTTGTAGGCGTCTGATATGTTGTGGGCGTCTCATATGTTGTCGGTATCTGATAATAATATGTTGTCGGTATCTGATAATAATATGTTGTCGGCATCTGACAATAACATGTTGTCGTCGGTATCTGATAATAATATGTTGTCGGTATCTGATAATAATTTGTTGTAGGTATCTGCAATGGAGCATTTCCAGTAGAAAGAAGGTTGGGATCCTGAAATAAATGAATTATTGTCATGTGCGTGAAATGAATCCAGCAATTTCAGATTTTCGAAAAAATATTCTATGCTGAATTTGTGCTATTTCGTTCTTTTTCTTTATTTCAATGGCACAAAACATAGGCTAGCACAATCCAGCACAAAAAAATGCCGGGCCAACTTCTCTGAAATATCAACGTTTGAAATAATGAAGCCACTGCATGACAAATGCATGTTGCTGTTGCATTGAAGAAAAATATATTCTTACACTTCTAGAAAGAGGAACTCTGACAAACTCTGAAATTCAGTTTAGGTTCAATTAGGCTAATTTATACATACATATTGCTGTTGCTGTGCTGATCCACTGGTTTTCTTCGACTTGATGATCATTTCGTACTGCAAAGATTTAATTATAGTGTTTGAACTTTGAAGAGACAGTTGATTATGATTTACCAGTGCAAGGCCAAGTCCTTCCATCACAACTTTTACTGTTCCTGGAGGTGCTTCTTCGTTTTCGTTTACTACCTGCACAGACCGTCAATATTAATATCAATATCTATCAACAATCTGCTAGAAAAGTGTCGGGTTGTTTCAAAACTACTCACGTAGTAAAAAGAGTTAGAAGAATCGTCCATGTCTGCATAGGTTCGGTCTGATGCCGATGTTCTCAACTGTAAAATGAAATACCATAAGAATACCAGAAATTCCAAGACAACAACTCTTAAAATTAACTAAATTAATACAAGTCTGTTTAAAAAATTCATAGATATGTATTGTCACTGATTTAGCTTGTTATTCTGTAGGATGGCATAGCTCATTATGAAAACTCAAAATTCCTTAGACCTCAAAAATCTACCGCTATATAATAAGTCAAAGACTCACCCTGTATATTGCGAGGTATATTGAGGATCAAAAAATTTTTTCAGCAATCATCAATTAATATCCTCTGTAATTATTCAGAGTAGAACACTTATACCGAAGCAACATCGGAAAATTCACAAACTTACCGGTGGTGATTGTCTTGTTTGATGTCTTGGAGGGGTGCTTCTTGGAGTACTCGGCACAGTCTGAAATTTAGAAAATTGTATAAATCACCGGAATATCATCGTCATCATCAGGTTCTACTTACCTGAGATGTCTGCTGTGGTGTTTGCCCCTGGAAGAATAAAAAAATATGAATATCTGCTCTATAATTACGTTATTCGTTCAATAAAATCTTGGCACATTTTCAAATATCGCACATCATTGATATCAATAATATTGTAGAAGAAATAAAAATCAGCGATACTTACAGATTCTTGTCGTTTTTTCCTGTTTTCCAACATTTCTGCCTGAAAAATAATATCGATAATCAGCTCAGAGGGTTAAAAAAAATTAAATACTCACTAATGCCGCAGCAAGACCTTCATATGGTGGGAAAATGGCCGTTTGGTGATTTGTGGACTGTAATAATGATACTATGTATATAGGATTTACTGAAGAAAAATCAAATTTGATTTCAGAAGAGTTCATTGTTTTTCTCAACTTGAATTGAGATATAACTTACTGTTGAGGATTGTTGAATCTGCAAAAAAAAAATTAAAATCTTTATTCACGGTTACAGAATTCAAAATATTCATAACGCTCAGCTTTATGAATTTTATAGGCAATATACTACTCAAAAATTGAAATGGTTGATCTTGTTCTTGCACTTCAATCAAATTTTCAGTATTGCTGTACCTATATCTCATGTAATATTATGATATTTAGTGAGCATATGCTACTTGATGCGTCATATCGGAAATTTGGTACATGTTCTATAACATTTTCTAACATAAATGAAACGCAATTTGACCAAACTATTAACTATAAGGTGTTAGCTCCTTATGTCAATTGTTTACCTCCGTTATAAGGTTCTTGAATCTTTTATTCATATGGATTTAAAATCAAAATTTCGAATTTTCAAAAGTCTAGAAAATATTTCAATCATCAGTTTCAAACTACTTCAGTGAATTCCAAATGAAGATATACTACTATTTTGAAGGGAAACAGCACCATAATCGAGTTTGATTATAAATAAGAACCATTCATACTCACTGCTAGTGTCCGATGTTTTCGATGTTCTTCTTCCAAACAGTTGGCAGAAGTTATTCCTGAAATTTTCAAGTATTATTTATCTGATTAATTATTACCGACTAATTTCATAGTGAGATTTATGAAAACTTCGAAAGCGAAAATCACACCAGGTTGACATGACAGTTTTTTATGACTTCTTCTTGTATTTTCATCAGTAAAGTAGTAGAATCTGATGATTAAAATATTATTAATGTGTACTAAAAATTAACACTCACATCAGCTTCATTCCTATGTTGACTTCCTGCAGCAGAGGAACTTGGGGTTGGATTCTGAAATCGTACAATAGTTAGAAAAAAGAAGAAAGAAAACGTATCGAGAAAGAAATATTTATGTTGAACAATCAAAATATTTAAAAGAGAATTTTACGAAAACCAATACTCATTTTTTAAATGAGCATTCCATCATATCTTATGCTTGCCTCGAAGTGAATTCTAACAAACCTACAATTGTTCGCAAGTAACAAAAGTGTTCTTCAGATCAATTTGTCTCAGATGAATTCATGATGAGTCTGTGATATTAATGTTACAAACTAAAATGTTAATTGAGATAAAATTTTAACACGTACCACTCTTGCATCAGTTTCTGATTGACTATGTGTTGTGGGTTGTTGAGTAACCTCCTGAAAAGATATGCATTTACTGTATATTATTTTAATTGTTGTTCGAAACGAAAATTTTGTTTTAAAAAATTTGAAAGAAATTTATGGGAGAAATATATGGATATGGATGTATAAATATGTTACCCTAGAGGTTGATAGTTTTGAGCAAATCATTATGGCGATGATAATCACATTGAAAAGTGAAGGCCTACCTGTCTTTCTCCAGGTACTGGTTGACTTTCTTCACTGACTTCTCGAGTGGGATGCTGAAACAGATTGGTCAGTATCGAATGATATTAACAACATAACTGTATTCTTCAAAATGATCAAATTATTTCTTTATATTCAAGAATTTTCAGAAACTGTTAGGTTAAGATTTTGAAAATAGTGCTCAGTATGAAAGATAAATACATACTACTCTTCCTGCAATATTTGATTCATTTCCAACGTCAGGAGGATGTTGACTATGCTCCTGGAATTAGTTCCCAATTATTCATAAACGGAAATTAAAACTAGGAAATATAAGTTTAATACCAACTAAACAGGGCACAAAATGTATAGAGGAATATTCCTGGCTTCAAAATGATTCAAAGTATAAGAAAAATTGCAAATCTGCAAATATTCCCGGTTCTCAAAGTAAAAATACTGAAATACATATCATACATATCATACATAATATTGATTAAAAAATGAAATGAATACCTACCTGTATTCTTCCAGGTTCAGATTCAACACTATCTCTTATAGGTTGCTGAGTGCTTTCCTGAAATGGTTACAGTTGATGAATTAATGAACAAATAGTAATAAAATAATTATTTCAGGATTAGAAAAATGATTCTCAATAATCATTATTCAATAAGTCTTAAAAATTGTATATCCAAAACCAGAATATTTTCGATATCATCAGGATAGAAACCTAAAGAGCAAAACATTATTATCTTTTCGTGTGTGGAATTTTTCGGATGTTTCAATAAATTGATCAAATGTACACAAGTGTCAAGAAAGTTACATTGAGCTGTGGAAGCCATTCCATAGAAATTATTTGGGGTCAAATAATCTCCAAAACGTTTTATGCCTGTTTTTTTTTTTCAAATTCTTTAAACTATTCTCTCTTTATTCCACGAAGAATTTTTAGAAATGAGAGGAATATTCAGGATTATACTGAACAAGCAAATGATACCTATATAAATTAAAGAAAATAGACACAAATTGACCACTTACCTCTGTTTCTGTCCTTGATTGATCCCTTTCTGCAGATCTTTCAAGGTTCTCCTGAAACGTATCAACTTAATAGTATAATTACTTTAATTTAACACTACAGCTTTCCAAAAATATCATCTTCTCAGGTGATTCATAATAATAGCTCTCAAATTATATCATATATGGTAGAAATAGTAAATTGAGATTAGTCACTTATTATTATCTTCACCTCCTTATATGTTCGATATGTCTGATTTTAGTGTGAATGTTGATAATTTACCTGCAATTCGAAATCTTAATTACCTGAGCAAGGGTTGACAAACGTCTGACCAATTCTGGATATTGTTGTTCATTCTGGAAAAATGAGAATAGAATAGAATAGAATATGAATTATATATATTCATATATAATGTACGAAATTGAATATATATGGAATTTATATCCAGGGTGTGGCGAAATGAATGGATAATATGATACCACTGAGAGGACGTTAGGACATCTCAGAAAAATAATTTTCTAAGTTCAGTAAAAGTTCCTGGGTTTTTGAGATATTCGACATTTTCGAAAATAGAAAAAATTACACTCTTTGCCACTCTTTTAGGTGAAAAGATTCCGAAAGAAGTAATTTGAGCAATCTGTTTTTTGAATAGTATTCCAGGATAGATGCGCTATCGAATGTAATTTATGATTTTCGAGAAGCATGCATATTCTTTTTTGAAAAAAAGATCAATGACCTATTCACTACTCTTTCTCTCTCTCAGGATGTTCCATTAGTGTCTCCATATCCTAATATAGAATGGATAGAATTTGTTTTGAAGATTTTAGAAAACCAAACAGTTGATGATTCAATAGAGAATTGCACTCCAGAGGGCTCTTCGAAGTCAACTCGAAAATGAAAAGTGAAAAAACAAAAAAAATAATTTTCTCCTAAACTAGGCCAGATATTTGAAATTTTGGTATGAAAATATAGGTTTTCGAACACGCTGAATCTATTGCGAGCAATTCCGAAAGCTTATCTCGCTTCGTTTAGATTTTCGTCTCGGAATTTTTCAAAAATTGCAATTTTCAATCTGCGATATCTCCTGTTATATTCGTCTGATCCAATTGGGATTTCTGGTTTTTTGATCAGCATTGCCAAGGCTTCTACCCAAGCACAAAAACTCGATTTCGAAAATCTTGATTTTTGGGGTCAAAAATGAGCAAGGGATTAGACCCCCCAAAAATGACATATTTGCTACTCTGTCTGAAAATCAGGATGTTCTATTACTCTCTAAGGATATGGAGTGCATAGAATTTGTTCCAAAGATTCTAGAAAATCAAAGAGTTGATGATTCAATACAGAATTGCACTCCAGAGGGCTCTTTGAAGTCAACTCGAAAATGAAAAGTGGAAAAACAAAAAAATTAATTTTCTCCTAAACTAGGCCAGATATTTGAAATTTTGGTATGAAAATATAGGTTTTCGAACACGCTGAATCTATTGCGAGCAATTCCGAAAGCTTATCTCGCTTAGTTTAGATTTTCGTCTCGGAAATGGAATTTTTCAAAAATTGCAATTTTCAATCTGCGATATCTCCTGTTATATTCGTCTGATCCAATTGGGATTTCCGGTTTTACAATAAGCATTGCCGAGGCTTCCATCCAAGCACAAAAACTCGATTTCGAAAATCTTGATTTTTTGGGTCAAAAATGAGCAAGGGGTTAGACCCCCTAAAAATGACCTATTTACTACTCTGTCTGAAAATCAGGAGGTTCTATTACTGTCTCAGGATATGGAGTGCATAGAATTTATTCCGAAGATTGTAGAAAACCAAACAGTTGATGATTCAATAGGGAATTGCACTCCAGAGGGCTCTTTGAAGTCAACTCGAAAATGAAAAGTGGAAAAACAAAAAAATTAATTTTCTCCTAAACGAGGCCAGATATTTGAAATTTTGGTATGAAAATATAGGTTTTCGAACACGCTAAATCTATTGCAAGCAATTCCGAAAGCCTATCTCGCTTCGTTTAGATTTTCGTCCCAGAAATAGAATTTTTCAAAAATTGCAATTTTCAATCTGCGATATCTCCTGTTATATTAGTCTGATCCAATTGGGATTTCCGGTTTTACAATAAGCATTGCCAAGGCTTCCATCCAAGCACAAAAACTCGATTTCGAAAATCTTGATTTTTTGGGTCAAAAATGAGCAAGGGGTTAGACCCCCTAAAAATGACCTATTTGCTACTCTGTCTGAAAATCAGGAGGTTCTATTACTGTCTTAGGATATGGAGTGCATAGAATTTGTTCCGAAGATTCTAGAAAACCAAACAGTGGATGATTCAATAGAGAATTGCACTCCAGAGGGCTCTCTGAAGTCAACTCGAAAATGAAAAGTGGAAAAACAAAAAAATTAATTTTCTCTTAAACTAGGCCAGATATTTGAAATTTTGGTATGAATATATAGGTTTTCGAACACGCTGAATCTATTGCAAGCAATTCCGAAGGCCTATCCCGCTTCGTTTAGATTTTCGTCTCGGAAATGGAATTTTTCAAAAATTGCAATTTTCAATCTGCGATATCTCCTGTTATATTCGTCTGATCCAATTGGGATTTCCGGTTTTACAATAAGCATTGCCAAGGCTTCCATCCAAGCACAAAAACTCGATTTCGAAAATCTTGATTTTTTGGGTCAAAAATGAGCAAGGGGTTAGACCCCCTAAAAATGACCTATTTGCTACTCTGTCTGAAAATCAGGAGGTTCTATTACTGTCTCAGGATATGGAGTGCATAGAATTTATTCCGAAGATTTTAGAAAACCAAACAGTTGATGATTCAATAGGGAATTGCACTCCAGAGGGCTCTTTGAAATCAACTCGAAAATGAAAAGTGGAAAAAAAAAAAATTAATTTTCTCCTAAACGAGGCCAGATATTTGAAATTTTGGTATGAAAATATATGTTTTCGAACACGCTAAATCTATTGCAAGCAATTCCGAAAGCCTATCTCGCTTCGTTTAGATTTTCGTCCCAGAAATAGAATTATTCAAAAATTGCAATTTTCAATCTGCGATATCTCCTGTTATATTCGTCTGATCCAATTGGGATTTCCGGTTTTACAATAAGCATTGCCAAGGCTTCCATCCAAGCACAAAAACTCGATTTCGAAAATCTTGATTTTTTGGGTCAAAAATGAGCAAGGGGTTAGACCCCCTAAAAATGACCTATTTGCTACTCTGTCTGAAAATCAGGAGGTTCTATTACTGTCTTAGGATATGGAGTGCATAGAATTTGTTCCGAAGATTCTAGAAAACCAAACAGTGGATGATTCAATAGAGAATTGCACTCCAGAGGGCTCTTTGAAGTCAACTCGAAAATGAAAAGTGGAAAAACAAAAAAATTAATTTTCTCTTAAACTAGGCCAGATATTTGAAATTTTGGTATGAATATATAGGTTTTCGAACACGCTGAATCTATTGCAAGCAATTCCGAAAGCCTATCCCGCTTCGTTTAGATTTTCGTCTCGGAAATGGAATTTTTCAAAATTTGCAATTTTCAATCTGCGATATCTCCTGTTATATTCGTCTGATCCAATTGGGATTTCCGGTTTTACAATAGGCATTGCCAAGGCTTCCATCCAAGCACAAAAACTCGATTTCGAAAATCTTGATTTTTTGGGTCAAAAATGAGCAAGGGGTTAGACCCCCTAAAAATGACCTATTTGCTACTCTGTCTGAAAATCAGGAGGTTCTATTACTGTCTTAGGATATGGAGTGCATAGAATTTGTTCCGAAGATTCTAGAAAACCAAACAGTTGATGATTCAATAGAGAATTGCACTCCAGAGGGCTCTCTGAAGTCAACTCGAAAATGAAAAGTGGAAAAACAAAAAAATTAATTTTCTCCTAAACTAGGCCAGATATTTGAAATTTTGGTATGAATATATAGGTTTTCGAACACGCTGAATCTATTGCAAGCAATTCCGAAAGCCTATCCCGCTTCGTTTAGATTTTCGTCTCGGAAATGGATTTTTCAAAAATTGAAATTTTCAATCTGCGATATCTCCTGTTATATTCGTCTGATCCAATTGGGATTTCCGGTTTTATAATCAGCATTGCCAAGGCTTCCATCCAAGCACAAAAACTCGATTTCGAAAATCTTGATTTTTTGGGTCAAAAATGAGCAAGGGGTTTGACCCCCTAAAAATGACCTATTTGCTACTCTGTCTGAAAATCAGGAGGTTCTATTACTGTCTCAGGATATGGAGTGCATAGAACTTATTCCGAAGATTCTATAAAACCAAACAGTTGATGATTCAATAGGGAATTGCACTCCAGAGGGCTCTTTGAAGTCAACTCGAAAATGAAAAGTGGAAAAACAAAAAAAATTAATTTTCTCCTAAACTAGGCCAGATATTTGAAATTTTGGTATGAAAATATAGGTTTTCGAACACGCTGAATCTATTGCGAGCAATTCCGAAAGCTTATCTCGCTTCGTTTAGATTTTCGTCTCGGAAATGGAATTTTTCAAAAATTGCAATTTTCAATCTGCGATATCTCCTGTTATATTCGTCTGATCCAATTAGGATTTCCGGTTTTATAATCAGCATTGCCAAGGCTTCCATCCAAGCACAAAAACTTGATTTCGAAAATCTTGATTTTTTGGGTCAAAAATGAGCAAGGGGTTAGACCCCCTAAAAATGACCTATTTGCTACTCTGTCTGAAAATCAGGAGGTTCTATTACTGTCTTAGGATATGAAGTGCATAGAATTTGTTCCGAAGATTCTAGAAAACCAAACAGTTGACGATTCAATAGAGAATTGCACTCCAGAGGGCTCTCTGAAGTCAACTCGAAAATGAAAAGTGGAAAAAGAAAAAAATTAATTTTGTCCTAAACTTGGCCAGATATTTGAAATTTTGGTATGAAAATATAGGTTTTCGAATACGCTGAATCTATTGCGAGCAATTCCGAAAGCTTATCTCGCTTCGTTTAGATTTTCGTCTCGGAAATGGAATTTTTCAAAAATTGCAATTTTCAAACTGCGATATCTCCTGTTATATTCGTCTGATCCAATTGGGATTTCCGGTTTTATAATGAGCATTGCCAAGGCTTCCACCCAAGCACAAAAAGTCGATTTCGAAAATCTGGATTTTTTGGGTCAAAAATGAGCAAGGGGTTAGACCCCCCAAAAATGACCTATTTGCTACTCTGTCTGAAAATCAGGAGGTTCTATTACTGTCTTAGGATATGGAGTGCATAGAATTTGTTCCGAAGATTCTAGAAAACCAAACAGTTGATGATTCAATGGAGAATTGCACTCCAGAGGGCTCTCTGAAGTCAACTCGAAAATGAAAAGTGGAAAAAAAAAAAATTAATTTTCTCCTGAACTAGGCCAGATATTTGAAATTTTGGTATGAAAATATAGGTTTTCGAACACGCTGAATCTATTGCAAGCAATTCCGAAAGCCTATCACGCTTCGTTCAGATTTTCGTCTCGGAAATGGAATTTTTCAAAAATGGCAATTTTCAATCTGCGATATCTCCTGTTATATTCGTCTGATCCAATTGGGATTTCCAGTTTTATAATCAGCATTGCCAAGGCTTCTACCCAAGCACAAAAACTCGATTTCGAAAATCTTGATTTTTGGGGTTAAAAATGAGCAAGGGGTTAGACCCCCCAAAAATGACCAATTTGCTACTCTGTCTGAAAATCAGGATGTTCTATTACTCTCTAAGGATATGGAGTGCATAGAATTTGTTCCAGAGATTCTAGAAAATCAAAGAGTTGATGATTCAATACAGAATTGCACTCCAGAGGGCTCTTTGAAGTCAACTCGAAAATGAAAAGTGGAAAAACAAAAAAATTAATTTTCTCCTAAACTAGGCCAGATATTTGAAATTTTGGTATGAAAATATAGGTTTTCGAACACGCTGAATCTATTGCAAGCAATTCCGAAAGCCTATCACGCTTCGTTCAGATTTTCGTCTCGGAAATGGAATTTTTCAAAAATGGCAATTTTCAATCTGCGATATCTCCTGTTATATTCCTCTGATCCAATTGGGATTTCCGGTTTTATAATCAGCATTGCCAAGGCTTAGATCCAAGCACAAAAACTCGATTTCGAAAATCTTGATTTTTTGGGTCAAAAATGAGCAAGGGGTTAGACCCCCTAAAAATGACCTATTTGCTACTCTGTCTGAAAATCAGGAGGTTCTTTTACTGTCTCAGGATATCCAGTGCATAGAATTTATTCCGAAGATTCTAGAAAACCAAACAGTTGATGATTCAATACAGAATTGCACTCTTAGAGGGCTCTTTGAAGTCAACTCGAAAATGAAAAGTGGAAAAACAAAAAAATTAATTTCCTCCTAAACTAGGCCAGATATTTGAAATTTTGGTATGAAAATATAGGTTTTCGAACACGCTGAATCTATTGCGAGCAATTCCGAAAGCTTATCTCGCTTCGTTTAGATTTTCGTCTCGGAAATGGAATTTTTCAAAAATTGCAATTTTCAATCTGCGATATCTCCTGTTATATTCCTCTGATCCAATTGGGATTTCCGGTTTTATAATCAGCATTGCCAAGGCTTCCATCCAAGCACAAAAACTCGATTTCGAAAATCTTGATATTTTTTGGGTCAAAAATGAGCAAGGGGTTAGACCCCCTAAAAATGACCTATTTGCTACTCTGTCTGAAAATCAGGAGGTTCTATTACTGTCTTAGGATATGGAGTGCATGGAATTTGTTCCGAAGATTCTAGAAAACCAAACAGTTGATGATTCAATAGAGAATTGCACTCCAGAGGGCTCTCTGAAGTCAACTCGAAAATGAAAAGTGGAAAAACAAAAAAATTAATTTTCTCCTGAACTAGGCCAGATATTTGAAATTTTGGTATGAAAATATAGGTTTTCGAACACGCTGAATCTATTGCAAGCAATTCCGAAAGCCTATCACGCTTCGTTCAGATTTTCGTCTCGGAAATGGAATTTTTCAAAAATTGCAATTTTCAATCTGCGATATCTCCTGTTATATTCGTCTGATCCAATTGGGATTTCCGGTTTTATAATCAGCATTGCCAAGGCTTCCATCCAAGCACAAAAACTCGATTTCGAAAATCTTGATTTTTGGGTCAAAAATGAGCAAGGGGTTAGACCCCCTAAAAATGACCTATTTGCTACTCTGTCTGAAAATCATGAGGTTCTATTACTGTTTTAGGATATGGAGAGCATAGAATTTGTTCCGAAGATTCTAGAAAATCAAAGAGTTGATGATTCAATACAGAATTGCACTCCAGATGGCTCTTTGAAGTCAACTCGAAAATGAAAAGTGGAAAAAAAAAATAATTTCCTCCTAAACTAGGCCAGATATTTGAAATTTTGGTATGAAAATATAGGTTTTCGAACACGCTGAATCTATTGCGAGCAATTCCGAAAGCTTATCTCGCTTCGTTCAGATTTTCGTCTCGGAAATGGAATTTTTCAAAAATTGCAATTTTCAATCTGCGATATCTCCTCTTATATTCGTCTGATCTAATTGGGATTTCCGGTTTTATAATCAGCATTGCCAAGGCTTCCATCCAAGTACAAAAACTCGATTTCGAAAATCTTGATTTTTTGGGTCAAAAATGAGCAAGGGGTTAGACCCCCTAAAAATGACCTATTTGCTACTCTGTCTGAAAATCAGGAGGTTCTATTACTGTCTCAGGATATATAGTGCATAGAATTGGTTCCGAAGATTCTAGAAAACCAAACAGTTTATGATTCAATAGAGAATTGCACTCCAGAGGGCTCTCTGAAGTCAACTCGAAAATGAAAAGTGGAAACACAAAAAAATTAATTTTCTCCTAAACTAGGCCAGATATTTGAAATTTTGGTATGAAAATATAGGTTTTCGAACACGCTGAATCTATTGCGAGCAATTCTGAAATCCTATCTCGCTTCGTTTAGATTTTCGTCTCGGAAATGGCATTTCTCAAAAATTGCAATTTTCAATCTGTGTTATGTTCGTCAGATCGAATTGGAATTTCCGGTTATAATCATACTTACCCTTTGTTGCATTTCCTCTTCTTCATTGACCTGTGGAATACCTTCTTGCTGTTGCTGAAATTGCGAGAATTAAATTACTCGCAATGAATTTATGTCTTTTCAAATCTTACCGGAAGATTTCTCTGCTCTGGACTTCTCTTCTCTCGACTTTGCGAACTCTGAAATTTCAGATCATTATTGGACTTGAATCTATTATTGCGAGCAATTTCGAAAGCCTATCTACTTCTTTCAGATTTTCATCTTGGAAATGGCCTTTTTCAAAATTGCAAATTTCAATCTGATGTGATATCTTCTGTTATCTTCGTCTGATGTAATTGGGATTTCCGGTTAAAATCAGACTTACCCCCTGTTGCATTTCCTCTTCATCATCGTCCTTTGGAATATCTTCTTGCTGTTGCTGAAATTGTAAGAATTAAATTACTCGCAATGAATTTATGTCTTTTCAAATCTTACCGGAAAATTTCTCTGCTCTGAACTTCTCGTCTCTCTACTTTGCGAACTCTGAAATTTCGGATCATTATTGGACTTAAAAAATAATAAGTATTATTCGGAAATTATGTTTATTATAAATATAGCTTTCCCAATTAATAAGTCTCATTTAGTTACCTACCCCTGCTGTTGGTTGTGGTGGTGGGCATTGCTGTAGGGTTGCAGTGGATGTTGCCGTTCTCTATAAAAAATTAAGTATAAAAGAAGGAGAAGAAAAACGAAGTAGAGAAAATAACAAAAGTAAGTATATTTCATTTCGGATAATCCTCATATTTTGGAGAAAATATCAATCGTTATAGGTACCTATATTATTTCAGGTTTTTCTCGGCAACCTCAAACTTTTAAATTTGAACAAATTTATTTTTGTGTATAGAACAAACGAAAATATTCGTTTTAAAATACGCGTATTTACTATGAATCTAAAAGGAAGTCAATTGATTTTTATCGAAAATTACAAAAAAAGTTGAATTATATAATATTCCAGTGAGAAAAAATGAATAATTCACATCTTCCAACTTTCGACACTTTATGGGACAAATCAAAGAAAATATAAGAAAATCTCACATCGAAAAAACATTTTCGATTTTCTCCTAAAAATTTTCAGAATTGAACAAAGTATTCTCTGTTTGTTCAAACCGTGATGCAAGAAGTTTCACTAAAAATTCAACCACATGCAACATATGACAAAATAAAAATATTAATTCAGATTTAGGAACTTACCCTTGGGGATGCTTGTGGGGTTGGCTGTTTCTGAAATAAAAAAATTTGGTGTACAAAATTTTTTTATTTTACTTATACGGAAATTGTCAGAATCGATTAATGAAATCGTAAACTAGCTTCAAAACAATTGAAGGTTTTACTATAATACTTTGTTTGATGTTCCTCTATAACTTTATTTTGAGTAGATACTCACCGATTTAGTTCCTCCTGTACTAGGATCTTCATTTTTCCTTTTCCTTGAAGAAGACGGTTGTGACGTATTCATCTGCAAGAAAATAAGTGAATCGTTATATCTATCAATACATAAAATTAGTGTATGCATCATTATAAAGGACGTCGAGTCAAATCCAAAGATTAACTTGAGCATTATCAAAGAGAAAATGTGCTATAGTAATACTACTACCACTACCATTACTTTTTTATTTCCTACTATTAACTGAAGCTTTTGAAAGCACCCCCGTATATAGAAACACTTAGTTAATATAATGAAATCTTGGAGTGATTGTCTTTCAAAATTGCTTACATTCAATTTTCATAAGAGATTATTAAACTTACTGTTGTCACAGCATTATCTCCATCTGTCGGCTAAATAAAAGAATTAGTTTAAAATGAGCACCTGGACGTGAAATAATTTTTCTTACTTGTACATATCGAACTCTGATTCCTGAAGCCTCCTGGAAAAAAAAATTATCATAAGACTCTCGTAATCGAGTGAACAGATTATCTTAAACAATTTCATTGGTGCTCTTGCAGTAGCATCAAAATGAGCAACTAGTCTTATTTTCTTTAAATGCGGTTTTATCTCAAGGGCCAGGAGTTTCTGGACCTCAGGCTTGAAGGACTGTCTCTCTTTGAAAGTAAAATTTTCTGTTTAGATGAGCAGTATTACTTCATAGCATTACCAGAGCTTTCATGAATTCTCCTAATGAAAATGAGTTAATATTTTCCCCAGAATGGAACTTCGGGGTTCTTCAATGTCACATCAGCATATGTAGATGTTCTTTCTGGAGTTTGCTTCACGAATATTCTCCAGCGTGTAGATAAGAACAGCATACAGTTCATTCTGCACTGAGTACTCTCCTAGGCTGAAACGAACTTCCATAATCTCCACACCAGTGCTGGTGGTCATCAGAGAGTCATCAGTCAACTAACTGGAACCATCAGACACGAGAAGCCTGATCTCTATCTGGAAAATTACTCTGTAGGGTACAATAGAATCATCCAGCTTCTTGGGAGCTCTCTTGTACTCCCTAAACAGTCATCTGTCACGCCATTGTCTCCTTTCGTAGACTATCTTCATAGCCACCTCCGCAATGGAGGGGTGTACAAGAGGTAGACCTAGCAGATACTCCATTGCTGCCGTAGGGGTAGGTCTCAGAGCTTCCGTAGTACTCAAGCAGTATTACACTGCCATTCAGTCATAATAGCCCATCATGTTATTCAATCCAATTTTGTTGAAATGAAATGCTACAATTTCTCAATAGTGCCTGCTCTTCGACCTCAGTCGAGTGTAATACTTTATTATTGTTTACGTTTGTTATAACTCTCTGTTGTTGAAAAAATTCAATGCGGTGTTCATTATTATTATCTGTATAAACTTACATACGAAAAGTTTCCTAATCTGCGTTTGGCCTGAAATAAGAAAAATTATTCAGAAAAAATTCATTCACAAAAAATACAGTAATATTCTTCTATACAATTTCATTCAAGTTTATTATTTTTTTACGTTTCACACATCTTCTACATTCACTAAATAAAATGCGGTTATAAAAATTATCATCTGTACGGAACTTACCTCTAAATTTAAATACGCCTGGGATGGACCACCCTGCCGAGCCTTGAATAAAAATAATTGAGAAATATTTCATAATTTAAGTTCACTTGAACGCATATAGATATATTGCTGAAGAAAAAATATTACCTAGTTCTTCGAGTTGATTTTAATATGATGCGGGTTGAAATTAATTATTGAAGAACACGAATTATCAATTCTGATAATGGATCACAAAATATATAACAAAGCAATCACAAAATATTTTTACAGAGCCATAACAGGAAACATATTCAAATATAATGTTGTTCATTGGAAATATTTCAGAATTTACATATCCACGAAATATTCAGTAGCGAATTTAAAACAGAAGAACACACCTTATCAACATATGACGAGTATTTTTTTGAAAAAACTTCAAAATTCCACCTAATTACGAGGAAGGTATGTTGATCATTTCTACAGTCTGGCAACGATGCTAATAAACGATTCATGATGTTAGTGTCTTCCTCAAATAATCAGACAATGCCGATTGAAAAATTTTCAAATATATCAAATAGAAATTACTGTCATCAAAAGCCAGAAATCACGTACCGACTCATCATTTCAAAAGAAAAACCACACTATGAAAGTCTTTATTCTTAATTCTTACCTTGGACTTACAAAATCTTGGTGGGTTCGTTCTTCGTGGCTGAAAAAAGTTCAATTGACTATTAGTTAAAATGGCCGACTGCAAAAAAATGCCAGCTTGATATACAGGGTGTTCCTAAATTGGAGGTACAAACAAAGAGGGGAGGTTCCCTCAATAATTTTTAGAGAAAAAGTCTCATAAACATGGGATCGCAAACGTTTCGTTTCTGATTTACAGGGTGTTGAGGTTTGTTTCTCAGGGTATCTACACTTCACAACATATTCAACTGGAATTTGGCATAGATATTACAATTGAGAGTTAATCTTCATTCACCACATCTTACTAAATGAATTTTTTATGACAATTTGGATTTTTCTGAGGATTTCGAGAGAATCAGTAGCAGATACGACAAAACTACTAGCTATCATAAAGTTAAGTATAACAGCAAAGCTTCATTTCGGCATATCACAAGGTGTAAACGATTAATTATTATATTTACGCCAATTTCAGTTGAGAATCTTGCAGAGTGTAGATGCTATTAGAGAAAAACTTGAAAAATTGAAAAAACTATACAGGAACATCGTGTATAGAATTTTGCAAAATACAATTTCTGAGAGTTGATCTAAGAGCCTCATGGGAACAGATTTTCTACACAAAACAATAATAATTTTCTCCATTATCATCTACGAATCTTTCGTCAACAAATCGAGAAAAAGAATGTTCCAATATTCACTCATATTGTGAGTAAAATTCAGAAATATGCAACGATCTGTTCTGCTCAATCTAGCAAACAAACAATTTCACATTGAACAAAAATGATTCAATTGAAGAGAAGCTTTATAGCCATTCGTTTCAGACACAAAAGCAGAAAAAAAATAAGAGAAACAAAAAAAAACGAAAACCTCCACTGATTGAATCAATTTATCTCTATAAAATTTTGTTTTCTTTTCTTTGTTATCCCATTGGTCCTGCAACATAGTTCTACTAATTTCGATTACTAATATTTCCGACCATAAAACACCCATTTTGACAACAAAGAGACCAGTCACCAGTCAAGCAGTTTATTCTATTTGAAAAATAACTTACCTTCGGAATGGTAAAAGCTGCTGGGCTGTCCTGTAAAAAGAAGACTAGATCAATCCATATGAAATATAAGGGCACTAATTGACAAACGTTAGTGAATCAAATGGTGTATTTTTCAGTTTTCAGACTTACCCCTGCACTGCATATTCCTAATCGATTCTTATACTGAAATATTAAAAATACTATTGAAATTCGAGAAAAATATTGGAGCTTACAAAAAAATATTCAGAATTCAAATAGGTCAAGGAAAGAAAAAATAATTTCTGAGTTCCAGCTTACGTCCAGGTTTGATTTTAATGAATGAATGGATGAAAATAGTTATTTTCCTATCAAGTGCGGAAAGTGATACTTGCCCGCACGAAACTGCCGTTGCCCGAACGATGCGAAGCAGAGTTCGGGTAAGCAGTTGAGTGCGGGCAAGACACTTTACGCAAGAGTTAGGAACAATATTTTTTTCTACAAGCGCTTGAAATATATAAATATATCCATTTCACGAAACAGATCATATCTCATTTGATTAATTCATATATAATGACAGACGTAATTCTGCATGTCATTACTATGGGTTTCTCATCGTTGACGTTCTGTGCATAGAAACATGATTGAATTTAATTTATTCTATAAGATTTGCGTGCGGGAAAAACCCCTGCTAACCCATTCCCGCACGCAAATGCGTGCGGGAAAGAAATAGCAGGCGTTTTTCCCGCACGTTTTGGGAAAGTGAGTCTTTGCAACTTGGAATGCGTGCGGGAAAAAGGTTGAACGCGCACGCTTGTAGAAAAAGATTTATTTTCTAGATGTTGGGATGCAAAAATTGAATGTTATTTTCACAATATCATCAGCTTTCAGTCGTAAATGAAACAGTTATGGCAATTTGAGGGAGGGAAATAACACAACACCCAATATTTGATTTCAAAACTCACCTTTGGATGGACCTTAGAAGATCTGGTCTGAAATGAAAAAAAAATTGACACCTGTGCGGTCATATATTTTGAAGATACCTGAACTTACCGGACTACTCAGTATGGAAGCTGTGATAGGGTGTCTCTGCTGAATAGGAGTCGACTAAAATGGATAAAAGCAAATTAACAACATAGAAATAGAAGAAATGGGTGCACAAAATATAATTTTATTTTCCTTTCATTACTCACAAAAACACGTGGCGTTCGGGCCCTAACATATGCCTCTAAATTCTGCGAAAATAAGAGGAAAGTTACTTATCAATAAAATCATGATCGATTGAACAAAGTTACCATTCCTTGGTTAGGTGGTTGAGGTCGGGGAACAATCTGTACCTAGAGAAGAAGATCAAAATTTTTAAACATGCTTTTCGATACATACAAATATAAGGGACAAGATATCAAAACATCTTGTCTTCAGTAAGTTCGACGAAAAAAACCTGATGAATATATTATTATTTCAGATAATTCCAATTTAATTTCAATCCCTTTTAGTTTAATCGTTTTACTTACTCTAACTCGATTAGCTGCAAGGCGCTGAAGTAGCTGTGGGTCCTACAATGAATCAATTATTATTTTGTATATCGT
The DNA here is from genome assembly GCF_907165205.1 of Coccinella septempunctata. Lineage (NCBI taxonomy): Eukaryota > Metazoa > Arthropoda > Insecta > Coleoptera > Coccinellidae > Coccinella > Coccinella septempunctata. The sequence continues at coordinate 26,209,679 of NC_058196.1, forward strand.
AGCTCATAAACGTAAACATAAATAGATAGTTATGTCTGAATTCTTCAACAGGTTTCTCATGATGGAAAACCTCTTTTTATTTTATGGTAAATGGAGGGTCTTTCAGACGCTTACATATATGTACCTAACAGTTCTTGTCATGGAATGAAATGACGATTTCATAATTTATTCTAATTAGTAGGAAGGTACATTTTTCTCTATTTCCAAACATTGACACTATGAAATGATGATTATACCTTTTTAACAATTTTCAGCATACTTACTCCATATGAATAATGAATGGGATTAATTATTCCAATAATTAATATTAAAATTGAATAAATGATAACTGAGAGTACTCACAATTATTGAACTGAGACTATCGAGCGGTAGTCGAGGTAGTTGAGGCCCCTGGAGTATCTGATAATAATACAAACATTGAAATTAAACTTACATTAAAACCTCTCAGATTGTGAAAAAAATTTTTTTTATTATAAATTGATTGTTAAGGATTACTTACAGGTATATGGCTCCGTGGTAGAGGATGCTGAAACGACCAATCTTACTTATATAAACAAGTTCCAATTAGATGAAGAGGAAATTGGTTTAATTGTACCTACATCTTCAGCTTGTTGAAGAGCTGGGGGTATGATGAAAGGCTGCAAATAAATCAGATTTTAGGATGGTTTGAATCAGAACAATCTAAAGATTAGGAGGCTGTGATTGAACGCTAATTATTATCTAATACAAACAAGGCGAGCCAATGGAGCTTTGCCATATGAAATATAGAGACTCGTACAAATATTTTAACAGTAAATTCTCAAGGTCAAAAGAAACACTTTTTCTTATACCATTTTGTCCAATTCGGTCCTGATAAAGAAATATAGCCATTATAATAATGAGCTGAGCCATCCCTGGAAAAACAAACCTTCGGAATAACCAGCTAAATATGTGACACTACACATCTGTGGATCTTTTAACCGGAGTTGCATTCAGCCGAAGTCACAAATTTTCTAAATGTCAGAGATATTTTTTATTTTTGGATATCAAATTGCTCGAAAACGGCACATTGTATATTATTAAACGTTCAGATATTCATAAGATAGCGTCCAACTTAGTTTCAAGAGTTGGTTTCTTTGAATTTTAGGTATTTTTATGGTACGTAATGTCATAATGAGAAATATGGAAGACGTGGATGATATCTTGGGTTCGAAAAAGATTAATCACATAAATTAAAAACTGTATTCCGAAATTCATTTTATTCGATAAAACCGTTTGTGAGATAGAACGAAAAATAATTTTTTATGTTTTTTCAACAGCCTGCATCTTTCAAACCGAGCCGATTTGGGAAAAATGGTAAAGGAAAAAAGTTTTTCTTTTGACCCCAATAATCGATTATTAAAATAGTTTTACGAGTCATTTAAGTAGTGTTTTCTTAAATTTCTGTTTTATTATAACTATGAGATTATTTATCGATTCTATTGAAAATTTGTTTTTTGTTCATTTTTTTTTTAAATCAATACACCATGATAAGTTTATATTTTTATTCAAACTCAAAAAAAAACGCGTATATAGTTTTTCATTCATTATGATTTATTGTAAATTTATATTCATATGCAATATAATGCCAACCAAGCAATTCAATTTTCTGTTATAAATTAAATCAAAGGGCGCATGGAAAAATAATGATTAGATTGAACTGCTTACCTGTGTACTTCCAGAAGTGCTAGGTTGTGGTATCTGAAATTGTTCAGGTTGTTTAATGCTTAGTATCTATTTAGGACAATATGAATGAGTTAAAAAATAATTCTGGTACCTACATTTTCGGTATTAACATGAGTCTGTAGTGGGGTAGGTGCCTGTAAAAAAATACATGTAGCGGGAGAATAAAAGAACACCAAAACTCACATTCGCAGATCGGCTCGATACTAGAGTTGGTACTCGTTGATCCTGAAAAAAATACGGATTTTTCCTTAATTTTTGAACAAATGAAAATTTTACCACTCACCGTTGTTGGAGGCGTGTTTTCATCTGAGAGGTGATGAACCTGAAATTATATGTAATATGGATTGGATGAACTTCCACATCAAAATCTTCATTACTTCAATGATGTCCTTATTGATTTATTGGGCAAAAATGTTTTTGAGTTATTGTGTTCGCAAAATAAGACAAAATATATAGTGAATTGTAGATAGTAAACATCAGTATTTACAAACAAAATGGGGTTTACTGAAATATGGAATAGATACAGTTGTATTTAGTAATACCGAATTTAACTGTAAGTTCAAAGGAAATTCACAGTATAATGAGCTTTCTTGAATCTTCGCGTTAATCAGATTTCTATACCTATCTATTCCTGGGTGGCTTTGAAAAATGATAAAATAGGGAAACGTGAAAACAAAACTCACACTACTTGCTGCAGAGCTTGTTGCTTGATTTTGCTGTTGTGGACCCTGAAAAAAATCGTGGAAATTATTATTTGTTCAATTTCCCAAGAATCTTCAAGTGGGGTAAATCTCATCTAACTCACACATCTTACAGTGGTACTTCCAGCCTGAATGAAACTCATCTGTAATGATAATATCGACTTGAAAAGCATCATTCTGAACCCATTTTCATCTTCAATACCCGTTTTAATACAAATAATTTCAACTCCACGTTCACAAATCTATTAGATATTTATTCAGCTTACAATTGTTGAAATTGCATCAAGTTTGTGATATTCTTGAAATACCGAGTATTTTCTTCCAGATAGTCAGATTTTCTGGCCTCTGGAGAGGTTGAGATTCAGAAAAATAACCAACAGACAATCCTATGTGATGAATAAATATTGAAAAAATAGTTTGCGAAAAAAATAATTTAGCGGATGACTGCTTATGGACAAAGTTCTCATTCTCTAACCTTTCAACATCTCAGAATTTCAAGTATACTTCAATTACAGGATTTGATGCGTTTATATGCTTCTCTCGTTTCCCAAAATTTTTTTCCAATTATAAATCGATTTCAAGTGATAAACAAGGCATTGAAATCCCTTTTTATTTCAACTTTACTTACAGCGGCATTAATTCTTTCTCTAATAAATGCGGCAGGATGAGTCTGAAAAAAAATATATCACACTTTATATTCATGCTGAAATAGTGATCATCATGCTTACCCTTATATTACTTCTTGGATAAGGTAGTCTGCTCATCTGTAATGATAAAAATTTTACTCATCAATTGAAGTGAAAAATGGAAGATGTTCATAAACTTACAAATTCCATCATTTCTGCTGTTGCTCTATCTTGCTGAAAAAATGATTTTATAGAAACTGAATATAAAAGTACGCATTTATAACAACGACTTTTCTCCTTATACTATAAATTCACTTACATAAAAAAGATGGTGTCGAACTTGCCTATTTTCTGATACCTGGGGAAGGAAAATTTAACTTCAGGATATAAAATAATTGAATTCTTTCGAAAATATTGTTCATTCATAAATATATGCAGCATACTACAAGCAAGTAATTTTTTACACAAGTTTACTCACAGAAGCTTGATTTCGCTGAGCTGTGGCATTTTCTTCGACCTGAAAAAAAAACCTTTTCTTATAGAGAATGGTGGGAAATAAAAATTCCTCATTATCTGCATATTCTCTGACTTATTTACTTACAGGACTTTGATTCGCATGGGCTGTAGTATTTTCTTCAACCTGAAAAAAAAAACTTCGATTTACCTACAGAAAAACTTGAGAAATAACCATTTTCTGCTGTATTTTCTATAGTATTCTTCCAAAGGATTCACTTACAGTTGTTTGACTTTCCTGTGCTGGGGTGACTTCTTGCACCTAAAGAGTGAATAAGTTTAATAATTAGATAGTTCATGGCCATTTATTTCATTGAAAATTCTGAGTAATAGTCAATTCATTATTCTTTGTTGCTTTCATTTAATTTTTCATATTGAGTTCACTTACAGGTGTTTGATTTTCCTGGGCACAACTAATTTCTTCCACCTAAAAAACAAATTTCAATATACTCAGAATCGGAATTCATATTTCATTCTTATTGATAAGAAAATCTTTCAGTCTGAAATTTTTATATTTTTTAGGCATTGAGAACTGAGTGTTTCGCAGAACTTTATTTTTCAAATATTTTTATTGGGAAATTTTTTACTCTTTTGTTTGTAGTGTACTCACCTCGACTTTGCTTGTATCTTCTGTTTCTCCAGGCGGCTGAAATTTAGATGAATAAACATTATCCGTTCAAAAGTGTATTGAATTAGATATTATTTTCGTTTTTAGTAATTTTTTCAAGGAATTATATGTTGATGAGCTTTCATATATTCACAATCATTTTCGTTTAGTCTTTTTCTCTTTCTTGAACATCTTTGAAAATAAAATAATCTCTTTGTCTTCGTATTATCATCTCCGTTTAAAAAATTAATTGACTCTGTAATACTACTGGGTAATTTTGCTAGATGATTGTTTCGGCCTTTTTTAGAAAAAATCGTATTTAAATAGTATATTTCAATGATATCAATTCAGATTTAATGTTCCTATAATCCAGATTCAGTTAATTCAAAAAGTGTCTGTTGTACTTGATATTGCTTCCACTACAGTTGTGCTTTTGAATGAATAAACAATTCATACCGTTTCTGAGATGCCAAGTCCACGTTGGGCCTAAAAATAAAAAGATAATTTATAATGAATGCTTGCAATTTCTTTAATGAGATGCGTCTACAACTTGAATGATATTTCGATCTCATTACAATGTCTAGCACCCTTAAATGTCAAAATGTAGTTATGAACCAATATGTCAGATGTTCTAAGGCTGATTTCATCAAATACAAAATAGAAATTCAAGGTAAGAAAACACGAAAGTATGAGATTTTCAAAAACGTTTCCACTTTCGAAATCAGGGACACATTTTTTTGGTGATAAATTGATTTTGACCGTCGTTTTCTGAATTGTCATTACTATTTTTGAAATTACCTCATCTTCGGAGCTCTGTTGATCGTCTGTGGACTCCTAAAATGTAAGAAATGCTGTTTTAGTTTCAGATAAAATTTTATATATTTTAACTATACCAACCCTTCTTTGAACAGGTGTCTCTTCTGTCGGTGATTCCTGAAAAAATTCATAGTTTTTCAGAAGTTACATTATCGGAGACTGAATGTCTTGGAACATTCTGTTCAGAATCGAAAGATACTTACGGGATTAGTAGGACTAGTAGGGGGGTTAGTAGGGGGACTATCAGGATTTTCAGGACCTCCCCTTATTGTCACATTGTACACTAGGTAGCTTACAGGTTGATGTGGTATTTGTTTCGGAAAGTAGTCTTTCTGGAAAAATTATCCGTAATTTCCTAATTAAATGACCAGAATATTCTCACCTTGGGTCGATATAGGTCGAGTAACTCAAAATCTGCATCCTGCAAAAATTGAAATGCCATAGATATACAGGTGACTGTAAACAAATGCGAAGGATTCAGGGAGATGATTCCTCGATGAAAATGAGCAGGGGTGGTTCCTATAAATTTTTTTCGAAATCGACCTCCCTTCCAAGATACAGCCTTTAGAAGGCGATGACGAATTGACCGTTTTAAATTTTTTTTACGCTAAGTCTTAAAACTATACATAATATGAAGCACTACGTAGATGTTACTCACACAATTTTGTTAGATTTCATAACTTTAATGTTAGGGGTTGAAAATAACAAGCCCTTATGATTTTCCTTCAAAAATTGTTTTCTTGGGATATATTTTCGAAAAATATTATTTTTCATCGAGGAATCATCTCCCTAAGTCCGTCGCATTTGTTCAGACAGCATGTATATTTTGATTCAATCCAAAGGGTACGATATATTTGAATTCCAACACTTTTTGAAAAACTCCTGCAGAAAGTTAAAAGCACTTACACAATCATTCCAATACTTCGCCAACAGAGGTTCAAACTTCGCAATTATTTTTATGACCTGAAAATTTTGAGTGAAACATCTGATTTTTTCACCGATTTTGAAAACTCACTCGATATAATATTTTATTTCGTACTTTTTCCTGAAAAATAAGAAGTGGTTTTGTTAACATGCAGAAGAAATATTCGTTGAAATAATGAGATAAATTTCTTGACTGAAAGTATTTATTAACAAGAATATTCGAATGGAGTTTGTTTATTATTTCAGTTATTTTTAGTTCCGATGAACGACTTCACTATTCTTGAGATTGAGAAAGCCGTTTTTTTCAAATTTTCCGGTTGAATAATTTACATCCAATTCATTTATAACTTAATCTCCACTATAATTTGGTTTTATCATTGAATTGTATGTGATCTTCCGCCTCAAAAATTTTTCCAACATATTTTCTTCCAGTCACAAAAGTATATTTAATTCTTATAAACTCACCAGAATTGGGTTTTCCACATCGTTCCGAATTCTTGCGTCCTATTTGAAGAAAATGTGTGGAAATTATTGAAAATGTTAGAGGGCTAAACAATTTATAGTTTTTTGACTCTACTATTTTTCATTTAAACCGAAGAAAAATAATGAAGAAATATTACCAGTTCCTTCCACTGTTTAGCTAGTTTAGGATTCACCTTCTGAACTATCTTGTATGCCTGAAAATATGAAATTTTTTTTGCTCAAAAAATTCAAGTGATTTTTTTTTTCTGGCTCATATATTATAGCATTTAACTTACCTCATCTAATATAAAATTCCTCGCTTCTGTCTGAAATGAAAATATAGTTGGGTTACAGTGCTCATCATTATTAAAGTAATATATATGTAAAATAAATAGAAACATTTGCGCTTATAATCAGGAATGAAATATTTCCAACAAAATAAGTAGTTCTGCTACCAAAGTTTATTTCTTTTGTTGATAGAAAAATGAAACTTACCAATGCCTTTATTCTTCCCATGTTGAGTTCAGCTACTAACTGAAATTCAAAATTATGGCCTCTGATGAGAATGTCTACTTGAAACTACGTAATTTATATTATTAAGAACTATTCGAAAGTGTTTGAGGATATACAATCAAAAATTGTTGTTTGTTTTTGTTATCTGGAACATTTTCTATATATGCGTTCTTTTAGGAAAAACTGAAATATTTTATGTAGTTTTTTTTTCACTTTATCAAGCTCCTGCCCTATGAGATTAAATTTAGTAGGCTGCAGATGATGTCATAAAAACCCTATGGTATTTGTTGCAAAACCTGCTGAAACTTTCTCTTTTGAATGCTTAAGTTCGATTTAATTGACAATTGAAGAAATGGAAGGCATTATAGATACAACAGTCATGCCTCGAAAAAAAAAATGTTTGAGACGAGCTCGTGGGCGACCAAGCAAGTACTAGCTTCAGCCGGAATTTCAATTTTTTTTTGCTGTTATTCAAGCCTATAATTTCCATTTTTTTTTCTGTGTTACTCTTCATTTTTTCATTCTCATCTAAAAAAACAGAAATATCCTCTAAGCTGACTCTAGTATCTGATCAGAATAAACATGTAGAAGCGAAATGAAGGTCAATTTTTGAGCATTGTATTATTTAAACAATTTTATGACATAGATTCAAACGCTCAAAAAACAATGCCCTTTCAAGTAGGTGAATACAATCGAAAGAATTTCTTTCGATTTGTGATTCGTATCATCGGCAACAAGCATTCTGGAATATTATGTAGTTTTATACTCACAGATAAGAGAAACTTCCACTCTGGAGGCTGTAAAAAATATGTGATTATTTATGAGAGTGCGAATAAATAATTTCTTCATCTTACAGGAGTCGTAATCATCGATGTTGTAATTGGATTGTTCAGCATTACTGTTGGTGTTTCTTTCTGAAACATCAGAATCGAATTGAGTATTCAGTAACCTTGTTAGGTCTCATATATTAATTACAGATATTTTGTAAAAATTTGCCTAATGAAGAAAAAGCCTTTTGGAATAAGAATCATTCAACTTACGATTAGGTTCAATAAAGCACTCAACATTGGATTTTTCTTCTGTAGGTTGGACTAGGAAAAAAGTATCTAGTCAATATGTATATCTCTTTATTTCGAACAAAAATATAGTCTTGAGAAATGATTGAAAGAGGAGTGTAGATTTTCAATACAAAAAACCACAAATAATCAGTTTCCACCTACCTCCGATATATGCATTTTTACCTCACTTCCTGGTGGTACATGCTGGAAAAAGTCGAAAAATATTACATCTGATAAGGTTTTTGAAAGAAATCTCATCAATTAGGTAGCGTTATTATAGGTTTAAATATTTTCGTATAAGTCAGTGGTGTCCCCAGCGTTTTTCGGAAAAAATTTATTGGAAAAAACCTATGTACAGCAGATTCTGTATCCGCAAGTCACTCTAGTAGTATGAATTCTTGTGTTGCTTAAACATCATTTTCATAAAATTCAGCCAACTAACGAAGCAAGTTAAGAACATGATCATGTGAGTAAAATATTCTTATGATCGTTTATTTATTGGTTAACCTGAATATTCGAATGAACTGTTTTGACGATATTGTTTCCAGTTACGTGCATAATAAAAAATTGCAAAATATTAATAATTTTATGGTTTCGAATGTTATGAAACGTTCTCTTACCAATGGAAATCCACCAAGCTTGTTTACATAAGACTTTTCTGAGAAATCCTAAAACACAAACACTTCAATCAGAACTAAGTATAAGCTCCCTGTGCAAATTTATTACAAAATGATCAAATGCAGAAAGATATCGATAAAACTTTCAATAATTCGAAATGTCAAATTTTCACAAATGAATTGAATTATTTGATAGGTAAGACAACAATTTTATTCAATGATTTTCTTCTTATCAACCACATGAAAAATAAAAAAAAAATTATTTTCTAATTTCAACACCACCTATAACATACAAAATATAAATATATAATGATATTGATAATGTGAAATGAAAAATACCGAAAAATACGCATTCGATTATTTATAATCAACTTATATTCAACTCAGCAAATCACTCAGAGAAATCACGGAATTTCGCTTTTAAAAAATTCTCAAAGTGCCACCTATTTTGGCTATAGACCCCCTTTCTTACTATAGCCCACAATAACTTTGGAACCAGTAAACATTAACCTATTATTTAAAATCCTTGAAAATTGATAAATCGTTAAAAAGCTGATTCAATTGAAAAACTGTATCATGATAATTATCCAGAAAAAAATGTCTTACCAATGGAATGACCAAGCGTCCGATAAATTTCTGAAAAATTATCAAATTTCTATCAATTTTTCTGCAAATTTTTTTTCTCAACTTACGATTTCCTCCGGTAAATGCAAAGCATGCCCAACCTGAAACGAAAATTCAGCTAAAATATCTACAGGGATCAAAGTGATTCGTATCAACTCACGGTCGTTAAGTCTTCTTCGCTTGGCTTGAACTCTTTCTGTTTACCGTTAGTATGTCCGTTGGAAGGAGTTTTCTTATGTTGATCGGTATCCTCCCAAAGAAAAAAATAAGGAGCGCCTCCGGCATCAGGAAAGACTATGTGGAAAATCTAAAACAAAAAACGTATCGAATTCATTTGAAAAAAATCAATCGCATCCAAAGGTTGTCCGTTTTTTAATGATTTTTTCCTCCACTCGAAAGTTAAACTTACCCCTAGATCTACTAATGGTGATAAGGCCAAAGGTATAACTGGTCTTGTGGTTCTATCATTCTGCAATTTAAAGAAAAGTCACACTCATTTCATAAGATGATTTTGCGAATAGACAAGAAAACGGTTCACATCAATTTGATATATTTTTCTACTCAATACAACAATATGACGATTCCTAAAGCTTATGAGGTCCTTTAAAATTTTTTCATAAAAATTATGATAGGTTAAAAGTGTATCTACATTATGAGTTTTGATGCTTTGCTGTATGAAGAGGCTCAGTCTTCCTTACCTCCACTGAGAAGCTTCTATTGAGAACAAAATACTTCTACTTTTTGTGAAAGTAATAAATACAAATCTTAATACATACCGCTAAGCGATAGGCGTTTTTCCTAATTCTTTCCACAATATTGCCAGCATGCCGGTAGAGCTGTAATCAAAGGAAAAATTCCTGAGAATTCTAAGATGGTTATAGTTCCGATGGATTATACAGGGTAAGTCATTACTCGTACGAATACTTTAACACATCAAAAGAAACACTTCTTTCCCATACCATTTTTTCTGATTCAGCCCAGATCTTTCAGACAGAGTTGTATTCAGCCAGAAACCCAATTTTTCGAATATCACAGACATCAAATTACTCAAAAATGGCGCATTAGACAAGAAAATATGGCGTATACTTTTATTTCACAAAACTCTCAAATATTCATTAGATAGCTTCGAACTCAGTTTCAAGAGTTGGATTCTTTGAGTTTTGGGTATTCTATAGTACGTAATAGTCATAATGGGAAAAGTGGAACACTTGGGTGATATCTTGTGTTCGAAAAAGATCAATCAAATAAATGAAAAACTATATCATTCGATAAAGCCCGTTTGTGAGATAGAAATGAAAATAACATTTTTTTTATTGTTTTTCAACAGCCTGTATCTTTTAAACCGAGCCGATTCGAAAAAAATGGTAAAGGAATGGAGGGTGTTTCTTTTGACCTCTAGAATCTACTATTAAAATATTTGTACGAGTCAGAGATTCACCCACTATAATTGAATACACAAGAAGTGGAAATTTGTTGAAAACTTTACTACTACGAATGTGTAAAAATCACGACGCTGACGCTAATGTGAATTTCGAGATGAGATGATTTAACTAACTAGCCCGGTAAAGTATCCGTTAAACGCATAAAAGCCAAAAGTCACACCCTTCTCATCACAAATTGTGGTTTTTCATTCAAAAATAGAGAAACAAAATTTATCAGTTCTAGTAGGCTGGTGTCAAAAAATAAAAACAATATTCTTCCTAATTATTTGTTTTTATTGGTTATATTTTATTTTTTCAATCTAATTTTTTTGAGTTTTTTGATCTCATAAAACATCATAACACAATTTATTATTGATGATTTGTTCATGATTCGCAATAAAAAAAGATGAATCTATTACCTTGTCAGTAACGTATCATTACAGAAAATAGAGATTCTATGTACATGTATGACAAAAATTATAATTGAATATTACAATTACATATCATATAATTAATACAATTTTACGTCTGAAGTTTGTGGTCCTCATCTTCGGCAATCTTTTTATAATATTATTCTTGAAAAGGAACTGTAGATTCATTCATCTCTAGCATAAAAATGAGGAACCCTAAAAAACAAACATAAATATAGCGAGACCGAAAGAGCTATTCGATCAATGCATAAAAAATTAAACGTTCCTCCATATTTTACATTGATTGGTCTCTATGTGCATTTCATATGACTTGTAGCCTTCAGAAATATGGGATAAATAGTTAGCATCTCAACAGTCAATATCCAATTACTACCAGAGGGTTGAAGTTCTCTTCTATTCAAGCGTACTCTTTTCCACACCACCCTTGAGGTAGAGCACAAAGCGCGTTTTTTTTATTGTGGTATCCCCTATAGGCCTAGTCCACATATTTCAACCTTCTACCAAAATATTTAGAAAAAAGGAAATCTACTAGTTGTTTTGAGCTATTCACACACGTCTCATATACTTCTTCGTGAAATTCAAATTTCAATAATTAAAGGGTTCCCTCACATAGTAAATGACATATTATTTATATACTTCAGTGTCTCCTTCATTATATCCGTTAACTTCCTAATATAACTGATAACTCTTTCAAGACACAATCTGAAAGCTACAATTCAATGAAATCCACATTTCTCTTCATATTTCGATTGACCACATACGTATTCAAATAAGACTCACCTACAGACAAAATTTTTCATCTTCTGATTCGGAAATTTCTATATGAAAGACAACCTCTTCATCTCAGATGTTCTCGAACAGATTATTCCTTCAATTTATTGCATTCAGTCGAAACGGCAAACACATACTGAAAATTCAATTGTTTCCCTAAAATTTCAAAAGAATTATTTCACTAGATTAATAATTTCAAGAAAGTTGAATTGAGAAGCCAAATTGTGTTTCACCTGAAATAAAAATTTTGTCTCATAGACAAATAATTATCATGATGAATACCATTTTTTTGAATGAGTGGACAATTCGTTCCATGTAATAAAATATAATTTTCTATACTTACTATTTCCTTCATTTTAAAATTAAAGCACTGAGCACTTAGATATATTTTGACTTCGATAATTTGCAGCTGTCAGAATTATTAGGTGATGTTGTGTTAGTTTAAATTTATCGAGATCTTACATTGCGTTACCAAAAATAATTGAATAATTTACAGAAATCTGTGTATTTTAACGTATGGAATCTTGAAAATAGGTATTTCAATTTGGTAACGCATATATATCTTCGTTTTCTGTAGGAATATCGTAATATTGAATAACACTTACCGTTTTGGTAATATCGCAATGTCTGAAGTGTGTCATACCTGATTCCATGAAAATAGTGGACCCCTGAAAAAATATATAAGATAAGTTACAAGAAAAATTAAGTGTCTATAGGTTCGAAATTCTCCTTTCTTATCGTTTGAATTATGGACAAGTAAACTTCTCTTTGTTACTATAAAAAAATTTCGCGTTCAATGATTATTGAAAAATAGTAATTTGCTAATCAAATTTCTTTTTATTGAACCGATCATTCACTCAAACTTTCTCCTCATCCTATTGTGAAGGACACACGTAATAATATTTGTATATTCCAATTAAGTCAAAATAGGTAATAATAAAGCATAGTTCACTTACTTTTTCGAGTGGTTGCTGGAAGAAGGAAAATATGATATATTAAAATCAATTCAAGAAAATTCGCCATTGAAATTTTATACTACATCGGGGCAAAATTTGATTCCAACAGTTTTATGTCATTTTTTGAGATATAAAGTAACCATCAATTTTATCATTCTCAAAAACTCAAGAATGTTAAATCATTCTTTCCCATCATTCACAAAGAAATAACATAGTATAAAAAATTCTCTGGTGAAAAAATTAAATCGAACGAGTCAGTCACAAAAAAATCTATTTAAGCCAACTCACCTCTCTGGGGATTGAATTATCCTGAAAAAGTATTTGAAGTAAGTATTTCAAATGGACATAAATTATGGAAAATGAATACATATTATGAGTTTTTTGAATCACATTTTTTTTAAATCTTATGAAATTATCGTTTTAGATTTTTTTAATTATTTGAATTCAACTCTATTCCCATATCTGGTTTTATTTTTTCTTGAAATGTTTTATACTCGTGATATGAAGGTATACTTACAACTTGTTTGGCTTCCTCATGTTTCTGAAAAACAAAGAAACCAGTTAAATGATTGACGCATCCAAATAAAAGAATAAAAATTCAGGAAATATACTACATTTCTCCTTTATGTTCATTACAAGAATGTCAAAATGTCAAGAGACCTACCCTGCTAGCCGTCAAACAGAACAATTGCATATTTTGTAATATTTTTTTGCAATTACGCGTTTGGTCTGTTTTATTATATTTCGATTCAAATTTTATTAAATTTTTCTATTATTATTACCCAACATCATTTCCTATGCCCCCTCAAGATTTATTCCCGCATACGTCTGTATGTAGCGTAGCTTGATAATGGATACTGGATTATTTCAATAACTAATTACAGTTCGAAAAAAAAACTTACCTTCAAGAGAGCCTCATAAAGATCCTGAAATATCAGAATATATTAGTTAGCATGAAAAGAATTTTAAAAATAACGGTTACAAAAGAGTATTTCTATAATAACGGTTAAAGACATCAGGTAACAGTGTAGATTTTTAAAGTTTTCGTTACACCTATTACTATGATGATCAGACCAAAAATAATATGCATTGACTTTGTGAATAACGTCTATTGACTTCAATGGAAATACGTTTGATATTTTGAATTATTGAAAAAGAATATCTACATCGAAGGATAGCAGATGCTGGCACTTGTTTCGTACTTTTATTCAGAGCAACGCCAAATTTTGAAAATAATAAAATATAAAAAATATTAAATATATTGATATCTACATTGAAGGAATTTTCGCCTAAATTCAGCACTATTACTCAAAACTGAATTGAAATATTAGATAAAGAACTCACCCCCTTGTCGCCTTCCAATACCTGAGAAAAATGAAAAACAAATGAGAGAAATAAAAAGAGATAATTTGAAATTTATAACTCAAATGCAAACTCCAATTATTTTCAGGAGAAATTTATGAAAACCATGGTAAATTAATAAATTTTATGATGATACTTACAACATCGTCAGGAAAATTATCATTCTGGAAGAATATATAAATTTCAGTAAAACATATTCATCAACATGGCATTAAATCAAAAAATATCTGATATTTTTACTTTCATGAGGCGAAATTGTTGAAACCCATAAATATGTGCCTCCTAAGAAAAGTATTCTGTCTTGACAGATGATAAAACACATCGGAATAAATGATTTCACCAAAAATCCCTCACATAATACATTCAATATGGCGGGCTTATCATCTTTCAAAATCGAATACGATTCTGCGAAATTTCGTATGTGGTACTGGCATATTTTACTCACTTTTTCTAACAAGCTGGCCAACATTGGGTTGCGTTCTACAGAGTTCTGGAAAAAAATTATAAAAAAATTAAATTGATGTTTGAGCATTTGCTCATTTTTCAGATGAAAAGCCAGGATGCGGTGAACGTATAAGGTACAATATTCATATACTAGTTTAGGTACCCGCACTAAAACACATCACTCTTGTTTACTCACAAAATTGATTTTTCAAAATTTTATAGCCTCATGATAACTTTTATTTAGGCATATCTCCACTTGTATATGAATATTGTATTCGGCATTGATTTATCAAAAAAACAACTCACCGGAGATAGAACATACCTCGGTGCAAACTGCAAAATAAAGTATAAGTTAGCTGGTTTTGTTCCTGAACACAATTTTCTTTAAACATTTCTCTATTTTGGATTACATATTGATTATTTAGGAAGTACTCTATAAATATCAGTACTCACCATTGCTTCATCCGTTACGGGAATACTCTGTAAGCAAAACGCATCTTTGGAACAATTTTCGAGCGATTTTTGAATATTTTTTTTCAATTGGTTTTATGAAACATGAGTCACACTCATACTAAAAATAAGAAACGTATTCGAAGACTAGTCGTATACTCACCACAGTACCATCGCTTTCTCCCTCGCCTTCAAGTGACAGGAGCTGCAAAATATATTTTCAATTAGCACGGTTTCAGCAGATGTTAATGGGGCCAGATATTTGACTCAAAAAAATTATTAATGCTTTCAAAAAATAGAATCCACCTACTTTTGGACAAGTGAATGGACCTGAAATTATTACAAGAATGCCAAATATTCTCACCTGGATGGTTGTTGCATCATCACGATATCTAAACCGAAGTTCCTCAATTGCCTGAAAATTTTATTGAAAATAATTATTTTCAGCATGTAGCATAATTTTCATTTTCAAATTCAAAATTTTCATTATAATGAATACTAGTGCAAAATGATTGAACTACTTATGGTACGGTATTCTGAACAAAATGAAAAGCCATAGGCCATTGATATAATGAATTCTTAAATCCAATTTTTTTCGATAAAAATTATTTTCATGAACTACAAAACACGATATCTACTTTCAGCTATATTATCATTTATCAGTTCACATCAAACATACTGTAAGATGTTCAAGTGGCTAATTAGTGTAAATGCATTATTCATAAGCAGAAAAAAATTCTGAAATATTCCTTAAAAAATCATAAGAAATCCATTATAGAGCATAAAAGGACCTCACCTGTGTACCAGAGGTTGCAGCTTGACCACTGTGCGTGGAAGATTGCTGAAAATTATCATAGAAACACTATAATAAAGTTCAATGAACGAATAAGATATTCATTATAAATTCTTCTATCCAATATTTTCTTAAATAAGTTTTAAACAATTTCGGAAGGAATTCTAAATATTGAAAGAGTTCAATCAGCTCTGATCTACTATATATTTCAATACAGCATTTTTCCAAGTACTTAGATTACATAAACGTAAAAGGGAATTACAAAGTCTGAACTGGAGAAATGGATAGGAAATAAAAATCAACTTACCCCTGAGCCAGAGGCTTCAGTTTGTGTTGATGGTGCAGATGATTGCTGGAAAAAGAAATAATAATAAGAAACAATGTTCCAACCCATCAATAGACACAAATATTTCACTCCCATATGAAAGACGAGCAATACCCATCCAAATCTATCTAATCGCCCTACATCTTGGAATCGCAGCATTTCAGGACAAAGGCCTACAAGAACTTTTCGACTCCGAATGACTCAGAGCTTAAAATCCGAATCTGTTCGCAATGTTTATGAAACACTCTGTATAGAGACGGAAAATATACCGTGTGTTCCTCCTCTAAAATCTAATAATTAGTTTAGACACAGTTACTGATGGCAATTAGAATTTGACGGATAGTTAATGGATTTACTCAAATTATTTAACTTACGTCTTGACTTGATGAGCCTGCTTGATCCGATTGAGCAGATGCAACCTGAAATATATTAGGACATAATGATATATAAAATTAACAGGAAGATTTTCATCCTTTTTATTTATTTTATTTTACGTAACAGAAATATTTATATTTTTAGACTTTTTTCGAGCAATTAAGGAATTTATAGTTCAATTTCATTTAATACTTTTAATCATGAATTATATTGATGTTCCCAGTGTTCGCCAGTGGAAATAGGCCATATATAATGAGAGATGTAGGGAAAACTTATCACTGCATAAATTTTTTGAGAGGAACTTACCCTAGCAAAAGCCTCGAAAACATTTGAAACTTGAAGCGAGTTATTGAGCTGAAAAGTGCAATTTGGGTGAAAAGTGTGACAACTAAATGATACGGGGGCCCCACAATAGATGATCAATGTGACCACAGAAAGAAACTGAATTTCGATGTTCCGATTAGTAATTTTTGACAATTTATGAATTGTTTCGATTTGTCCAAATTGATGATCTTCTTATAAACACCCTATACATTTTCGGCTTGAAGAGCAAATATTGTTATAATACTATACATAATGATAGAATTTACAATAGATAACTTTTCCTCCAAAAAAAAAAAGTTCACAGCGGAAATATCGAAAAAAATATGACCCCCTGTTCCCACAATTTTTTTCATAAAAATCTCAATAACTCATAAACCGTTGACACTGGGGGTGCCATTTGAAATAAGAAAGTAGAAGAAAACAGCTCCGTAGGTCTAAAAATATTTCAGGAAAGTTCATTGTCGAAAATCCCAACATGCAAATTTTGAGCACAAAATTGTAATTAGTTCTCTATAAACGAATAATAGGCCATCAATCGTGGGACACCCCGTATAAAAATATATAGACTCATTTCATATTTGTGGTTCCAGTGAGAAACCACCTATAATACAATTTTTTTTTTTTCAAATTTTTTTTTTGAACAAATGATCCATACCGATTATGATTTGGATTTGACAATGGTTTGCATCCCACAAATAATCAGCGGAGCATTTGAATTTTCCTTTATAGTAAAATAATAAAAATAATAATTCCGAGAAAACAATAAAATTACAACAATACAATATCAAATACTGAAACTCACTCTACTAGACGATGGCTGTTGGAAGCTCTCGATTTCCTGAAAAATAAAATTTCATTTCATTATTACATACTTTTAGCGAGCGAGTAATAAAAGTTAAGCCATATATGGTAATACTCACCATAGGGCTTGGAGGATGCATTGTGTCTGACCGAGATGAAGTTCCCTGAAAAAAAATCGAGTAAATTCTTCTGAAACAGCATTAAAACACGAGAAGTGTTCAAGCGCTCTTTGAAAAACCATTCAGATAACAGACAGACTTACCGTTCCTAATGTGTCGCTGAGGTTGGAATTGTCTTCAGGATTCACTATCTGCGAAAAGTAATTTTATTTATATCGTCAGAAAAATGAACGAATCAATTATAGTAATCCAAGCGAATATAGGATAAAAAATATATAATAGTATATAAAAACATATTTTCCAAGCTCAAATATGAAAAAAATTGTACATATAACGAAGAGAGAAAATGGCTTTTATTTTTTTTAAATAAAAAAAGTGATTATTTTGGCACACCAAAGTTCTTCATTTATTCAGCGTATCAACTTTTATTTTGCATCAGATGTACTGATTCAGTTTCGATTTATAATTAAACGAATTTTTTCCCACTTAGGTAGAGGCGTTTTTATACCTGTGCTGGTTCTCTAAAGCATGTTCCATCATCTGACGACGAACTCTGAAAAATAAATTTCGGTTACTTTTTTGTTCATCCATCGTTAATGCTTCAAAACTCTTGCACTCCAGAAACTCGAATACTGAATTACCATTTCTTGCTCCATTAAAGTAACTCGTTGTGCATGTTGGACAACAGAGAAGTAGTTCTGAAGAAAACAGAAATGGATGAATTTAGTATGATATTATTGGAAAGAAGAATGTAAAAATTGACTTACCTCTACTAAAACTGGGTGTGCTCTCGGTCCTATCCATTGTACATCCTGGAAAAAATATAATTACAAAGTCTATAAATGACTTTTATATTTATGACTTGTGATATTTGCATCAGAAGCATCTCAGCAAGTTCCAAAATGGTGGCTACGGCGAGATGTAAGTTTGTATTTATTCCGAGAAAAGTATCGACTGTATCGCAATTTTTCAAGATACTTTTTCTCCCCAGCATCGAATGGGAAACCATAAGAGAATTTTATTTTTCGAAAATCTATCCCATCAAAAAAAAATTTTTGAAGGAAAATCATAAGGAGTTGTTATTTTCAACCCCTAATAATGAACTTGTGAGATCTAAAAAAATTGTGTGAGTAACATCTACTTAGTGCTTCATACTATGTATAGTTTCATGACTCAGTGTTTTCAAGATCCCGTAAAAAAATTAAAAACTGTCAACTCTTCATCGCCTTCCATGCAAAGGCTGTATCTTGGAAGGGATGTCGCTTTCGAAAAAAACTCATAGGAACTACCCCTGCTTATTTTCACCGAGGAATCATCCACCTAAGTCTTTCACATTCGTTTACACACACCCTGTATATTTACTGTAAGTATAAAAACAAACCGGAAACAAGTCAGTGTTTCTCAGACTGCTTGTAGCTCAAGGGCGGTTACAGTGGATGGGCCTTGGGGGCCATGGCACCCCCCTTTGAGAGCTTGAGAGTAATAATCATTCGAATATCGAAAAATGATTTCATTTCATTCTCCAAAACAGAATAATAAGCTTCAATGAATTCTGAACAAGTATAGAGAAATAGAATATAAATGAGGGCCATAATGCAAGTGAAATACTTTCGAGTATTCGGTGGTTTTTAATTCTGGATTAAATGTTGAAGGACTTACCGGAATAGGTTCTGCATCGACCTCTACTGCCTCCGCATGTTCATGATTCCCATCCTGCAAATGTGAATTGAATTCAAATAACCTCAATTTCGAATTTTGAGAGTTTGTCGTTACTGATAAGGACAATTCAAGAATCTTACTCGACATGGCTCGAATATGGCTTTCAAGGCATATTAACAAAAGTCAGAAACCAAAATACTTGTACCCTTAAGTTGAACTGAAAATTTGATTTTTTTTCAAATTGGCAATTTCTGCAAATAGATCACTCTGATTTTGACTAAAAATTTATTCTCGTGTGTAACATAAATCAACACATTTTTCAGTGAAAATTATGTTAAAAATTATTCAATCCTTGTTTTTGTGACAGACTCATTTATGAACCCTGGTTAATTGTTCTAATGGAAAAAAAAGAAAAAACAATTATTGAGAAATATTTCAGCTCCTGGTTATATTTCACATATTCGAATTTTGAAGTTCGCACACCGTTGAGAATGCCAGATTTTTTTAATTTTATTTTTGGCCGTATTCATTCGGAAAATATATAGTGCATCTGCTACATCGGTTGAAAAAAAGATATCTAACCGATTATGCTAATCACGTGTTATTATCTAGAATAGGGAATTATTTTTAGTAATTTAATTGACTTAGATATCGAACACTCATAACGAATCCTTACTTTTAATCTCTGATTAAGATTTTTCAAGTTAAGAATTTTTCGAAAAATCAGCATGTTTCAGTTGCTCCCAAATTGAATTCAATGAAGAACTAAAATATATTGGTTATACGAGGGTCCTAAAAAATTACTTTTCGTGCTCGTTTAATCCAAGGATTTGAATATTCAATATTAATTTTAGAAATATGACATTACCATTTCTACATTCCGGTGAGGGTTGATACCACCATTTTCAGGATGTATCATCCCATTGTCGTTTTGGTTATTCGAACCATTCATCATTTTGGAAAACGGTACAACACAGTGGTAACTCACAAAAAATACAATAAAAAACAAGTTCACACAAACGAACACAAAGAACTAATGAGGATTCAATAAGAACACATTAAATCCAAATTCAATCAGCTTATGCGCAATCGGTCCTTCAGCAAACAGATGATGCAAAAAAATTCAGTAGCGTAGAGTGGGGCAGGCCTTGGTATTGGGATCTTTAACAAAAATATGAAAAACATCCCAAGGGTCATAACATTAAGTATGATATATTATATTATTTATAATTTCTAACTCACTTTTCTAAATTTTTTATATGTATTTCAATGTTTTTCATATTTTTGTTTTTGTTTTGGGATAATTCAATATTGAAACCATGTTGTGCTTTAAGATATATATATTTATAATTTTTTTCCAAACGTAACGATAACAATATTGATGAATATAGAACATTTTTAAAGTTGACCTTCAATAATTTCTTAGACATCAGATTTTTCAAATTCATAACAATATTGCATTAAAGTTATTCAGATAGTTTACAACTCGATATTATTAGGTATGATTATAAGCAAAAGAATAAATCAATGCTTGAGCTGAAAAAATAGTGGAAGATTAGATGAATAGTATCAAATATTTATACTGGGTATAATTATAGATCATCAACATATATGACTGCACATGTATGTGATGACATAAAATTAACACCAAGTATATTGAATGTAAACCTCTCTAAGAATCTCCCATATTCTTCCAGTTCAACTATAAATATGCACTAAAAATTACAAATTCAAAAAGCTCCAACCATTGAAATTATGTATAGAAAATTATCGCAGAAATCATAGCTTTTTCAACAATAAAAATAAAAATTTACAAAAAGGGTAATCACAGATGATTCACTGGTATTCCAATATAAGAATTCCTTCTCCTCACAAAAATATACATGTTCTATGTTCTACTTGAATATAACTACGTTCGGGCTTTTCGTTTTATTCCATGATTTCCATAAAAAGAGCATATTATGGTATGCTTTTTCATGAATAATAATTTAAGTTAGAATAAGGATACCAACCATTCTGCATCATCAAATTATTAGTTGCATAATTGTGTGGAACACTTGCTTGGGGTTGGTCGTACATGCAATCGCTGTAATTCTGCCCATTATAATAATACTCGGCCGTCGAAGGTTGCTGAGGACATGGAGGAGGAACCATTTGTTGCGCCGGCATGACGTTCATCAAATTTTGAAGAGGAGGCCTGGTATTACCGTTACGTTTTTCCTTCATTCGCTTATTCTGGAACCATACTTTTATTTGGCGCTCCGACAGTCCCAGTTGGCGGGCCAAGAACGCACGACCGGTTTGGTCCAAGTACTTCCTCTTGTGGAACTCCCTCTCAAGGCCGGCGAGCTGGTAAGGGGTGAAAATGGTCCTGAATCTCTTTGGTTTGGGTTGTGGGGCTGACTGAACTGGTGCTGTAAAAATAATAATATTAATTTCTGATTACGACATTGATTTTAGAGGTTATGCCATAAAAAAACTGTTTAAACATGATTTGGTTAAATTTTGAGCATTACTTTCTACTTCTACAAACGAAAGTGACTATTTCCCTGATAAAGGATGTTTCCAAAATTATTTTTTCAAGTTCTCCGATGATGATGTATACTCCATCCATAATGAATATTTTTGAATTTAAATTTGCGTGATATCGTTAATAGTTAATAAAACAAGATGTCCCGGAATTTCTGTAGCAAAATTTGGTCTCAGATTCACGGCACCAATTTAGCAGGCCCGTATTTATAATTTTTGCCAAGAGGCCCCTCTTTCGATGTAGCAGCCCTCTTAAATTTCACCCTTAAAAATGATTTTTTTTTCATTTATTCAATAGAATGGTCTTTCCAACAGTTTAAAAACTTTCATGGCATTCAAATACTAGGCTTCCTGGCAAAAATAAAAAATAGTGGTCCCCTTACACCCGTATATTTCCTTGACAACCTATGCAAAAAATTGATAGTGAGGAATGACAAGATAAACATTACTGAAAAAACTTCCTTAGCAAGGAATGAATTAATGACGATTCAGCAATATTTAATTTCTGAAATATCGATGCGAATGATGGGATATATGAAAAAATTGGCAGACACTTCAAATGTATACAGGGTGAGTCTTTGACATTATTTTCCTATCCTACAGCTCTTTTGAGTTTCCATAATGATCTATGACACCCCTAAAGAAACAGAATTACCTTCAGGGTAACAAGCTAAATCTATAACACTACAAAATTCAGCCAAATTAAGCAACTTTCCAAATAATTATTTTTAATTTTTTCAACATAAAATTACTCGAAAACGGCGCATTATACGAGGAAAATTGAGGAATACTTTTATTTTACCAAACATTCAAATATTCATTAGATAGAGTCCAACTTAGTTTCAATAGTTGTGATCTTAGAATTTTGGGTATTTTCATGGTACGTAGTGGTCATAATAAGAGAACTGAAAGACGTGGTAAATATCTTGTGTTCAAAAAAGATTCATCGAATATATAAATGACAAACACTATTTCGAAATTCATTTAATTCGATAAAACCGTGTGTGAGATTGAATTGAGAATAACATATTTTATAGTTTTTCAATAGGGTGTATCTTTCAAACCTAGCCAATTCGGAAAGGAAAAAAATGTGTCTTTCGAACTCAAGAATGTACTGTTGAAATATTTGTACAAGTCAAAGACACACCCTGTATACTGAACGTGGAAATGAACATTTCTGATCGAATTAAAAATTTTGAAAGATTAGATACTCAACGTATTCCGCTTGATAAAATGTTTCGAGTGAATATCAAAAAACTATATGATTCCTTTTCGGATTTTAACAGATTTATCAAATACCAATCAATACTGCCTCTATTAGAACTATGAACTACCCGCCATTTTTTCAAATGATGTGTTTAGACAGGATCTCCAGAGAACGGATTAGACTATTTTTGTAAGAACTTCCAATTCCTTTATTTTTCTCTACAAAATCAATATCAAGTGGAATAAATTTTCTCAATATTTACCATTAAGTTGCTGCACATTAGTGTTCTGCTCCAAATTATTGTTCTGCTCCACATTACCATTCTGCTCCACATTGATGGCCGCCAAAATTTCTTCCAAACTTGGCCAGTTCTCTGCCTGAAGAATAAAAAAAAAAATTTTATTCAAATATCTTTTTCGGAATAAACGAATAAATTTATCAAATTTCAAAGCCAAGAACAAGCTGTCAAACTCACCTCTGTGGTAATGTTATCGAACGCCCAATCCAGATCGAAGAAATTGTTGGTACCCTCCATTTTTCTGCACTCACGCAACACAAGGAAACACAAAACGAAGATTCGAATAATGAAACGAAATACTCGAAAGTTATTCGGATGAGTTTGAATAAATATATTTCATTCAACACTATCGGATAACCTCCCTGCAAATACTAAGTGCTGCGAGGGTTCTGGTCGATTTATAAAGGATTACAGGGTTTCCACCCCTTCTTTTTGGAAAAGATGATGTCATTAGAAATTAATTCCTGGACTTCTTACCTGAAGGTCCATAATGGCATCAATTTGGTCGAAACGAAATCCTTTGTCAGCTTTTTGGGAATTTTTGATCGTGTTCCTCTATTTTTGAAATTTCTTTTCTTTTATTTTTCTTACTTATTAAACTTTATTATGTTGTTATAGTTTCATAGATATATTAAACAATGATACTATTTTGTCATATTGACGCATATATTGCTTTTCCGGATTCCACGATATACAGAGTGAGTAAAAAGTAACGGACAAAATTAAAACCTTACTATAGATTATATTTTCATATATTATAAATTCCGAAAACAATATGGAGTGTCTCCTAAACATTGAGTATTATTCTAGTAGTGATCAATTTCATCAATGATTTCGAAAACGCTTCGCTATACAGGGTGAGACTTTGACTCAGACAAATATTTGACTAGTAGATTCTTGAGAGCGAAAAAAATAATTTTTTCCTTTAGCATTTCTTCCGAATCGGCCCTGTTTAAAAGATACAGGCTGTTGAAGAACCAAAAAAATATTAGTTTCAGTTCTCACAAACGGTTTCATCCAATGAAACGAATTATGAATTATTTGATGAATCTTTTTCGAACACAAGATAAAAGCCACGTCTTTCAGTTTTCTCATCATGTACCATAAAAATACCAAAAATTCTACCCAAATTTTGAAACTTAGTTGGACGCTATATAATGAATATTTGAACGTTTTGTGAAATAAATATTAACTTCATATTTTCTAGTAAATCTCGTATGATGCGTCGTTTTCGAAAAATGTGATGTTTAAAAATAAAAAATTTGGTACTTCGAATGCAACTCTTAAAAGATCCACAGATGTGTATTGGTGTCACAGATTCGGCTAGTTATTTTGAAGGTAATTTTGTTTTTCCATGGGTGGCACAGCTCATTATGAAAATTTTAAAAGGCTATATCTTTTTATCGTCGCCGAATCAGAAAATATGTTAGAGAAAAAAGTGTCTCTTTTTACCTCCAGAATCTACTATTAAAACATTTATACGAGTCAAAGACTCACCCTGTATAGAAATGAGATTTGGTGAGAAGGATCACTTCATTTGTTGCTTCTTTTACGTTGAATACCACGTCTTTGGCAACTACAGTGGTGTGCGTACAGGCATTGACAATTTCTGGAAAAAAATAGTGCGACACTGGCTTTTTCTAGAAGGAATTCTTGAATTCAACCTAGAACAAGAAGGATACCTTGCGTTTCTCGATAGGGGTTCGAAGGAATTGAGTTGACTGTTTCATAAGAATTCAGAAATCATTTCCAAATTACAAGAATTGTTAAATTGGTCGTTCTCATCTGAAATGCAGGGATCCAGTCTTCTTTTTCTTCTCTTATCTCTTTTATCTTAAAACCAAAGCATTTCCAGGACCTTTCCGACTTCAATTCATTCGGAGTATTCATAAAGTAATTGACTGCGCTGTGGAGTCAATCGGTTCTTGGAAAGCAAAGGCTGCTTAACTCTCCCAAACTTTGCGTCCTTATAATCATTAGCATTGTACCTGAAAAATTGTCATCTTTGGGCCATAAAATTGCTTCCGTACCATGAATCAACGTAATTTAGGATTTTACTAAAAGGCATTATGATTTTGACTGATTTTATAGAAATTATAGTATTATACAGGCTGAATAAGAAGTAACGTATATACGAGATCTATATTATCCTTATTCAGTGTAAAAAAAGTGGTCCAATGGGCCAATTTTTATTTTAAAGTACGCAACTTTTATGTATATTCAAGGAGTTTTTCATTCATCATTAAACAGTCGACAATTCTCTAAAGAATTTAATCGAGAATTCATGCGCCGTTAATTCTTTACAGTTACATACGCACTTTTGGTAAAATTCACTGTTCAGTTGCATACAAAATAATCTCTGCCGTTTTCTTACCGAAATTTGCTAGAGAATTCCCGGCTGTTACAAACGGGCTTTACACAAGAAGAAAGAGAATTATTGAAAATGCCAAGAAAATCATTGTACCTAGCACGTCACTCGCAATAGATCCAGAATATCTGGATCTCTCTAGAAAATTCTAGAAAACTAATCATTGAGGTTAAAAGCAGTCTGTAAAGTTCGATTGAGTCATTTTTGCGTATCGTCAACATAACTCCTTTATTTTTTATGTTTCAGGAAAGTGATAGAATGTCTTTATTTTCAGAGAGCAAAAAATGGTCCTTTCAAAAAAATGGTCCTTATAAATTAGAAGGTTTCACTTTGACGAAAATAACAGTACATATCTTTGAAATTGCAATTTTCGAAAAGTACTCGATCAATTTAGAAGGCTCTATAATACAATTTTTTTTGAAAATCACAACTTCTCCACTTTGCATGCCTATATCACAAGACGATGTTGTTGAATACTACTAATTTCTGTCCAAAATAATTTGAAATTTGAAATAAGATCTCATATTCTTATATGAAAACCTATATGCTGGCTCGAAATCCGAACACAAGCAGAAACAAATTTTCTGCATTTTATTTCAATCCATTCAAATCTTTCTCGCTATAGTCTTACAATCAGTGCGATATCAGATATAATTTATTCTTTCAAAAAATTATTGTTCATGAGACACAATCTGTTTCTCCATTTTTTCAATCAATTCTTCGAAATAACATTTCATATTGAAATCGGCTGGCTTTTTCTACCCCCTCCAATTATAGGAGGATACTACCAAATTTTTTTCTGATTGCCTTCTGGCTCTCATACAATGTCGGCTCTATTTAATTTCCGTCAGTTCTCTGCTTTCTAAGAAAAAAATAAAATTTACAGTGACTATATACCCCCCACAGTGGCGACATAGGCTGCGTCTAATTTTCTTTTGGTTGATCCGCCATGTTTTGTCGGACGTCAAAAGAACGGGTATTTGGATAGAATTTCTAACCTATGGTGTTATTATTTGTCTACGTCCTTGACAAAATGGTGGATTTTTGACAGTTTTATGACCCGTTGTCACCACTGTGGGAGAATAAAGACACTGTAATAAAATGGCTCTTTAGGTACCATCTTTAGGGAGCTGTAATTAAACAAAATTTTATGAAGCCGCTCCCACGAAGGGTACACGTCGGTCCCCATAGATGGCAGGGTGAGTAAAACCAAGAAAATCTTGAATAACTCAAAAATCACTAATGTGAACAGTACGAATAGGAACCAATGGAGTACTAAATAATTCCGTATTTTTTAAATTTTTTTTGCGTATTTCAAGCTTTATCAAAAACAATTAGGAATAATCGAGAACCAAAAGTTATATTGCAGTAATTTCAACAGGAGAAATTAGAACAAATTCAGGAGTGATTATTATCATTGAAAATTTTTTGGAAATCAGTAAGTGATTGCGCTGAGTATAAATTATTCAAAAACTGTAACGGTGTTATGGAACAAAATACGAGAAATATTTTATACTTCATTCGTGAATTTCTTGATGCTCAAGTCATAGCCTATCGATACCATGGAAAATTGAATACTTTTGTTTAGTTTTTCCGTTTTTGTTTTTTTATTATTCAATATGCCGAAAATTGATTACCAATCATGTCGCTTACTTGATGAAATTGATAAAACATATGGGAAATAATAAATCGCATAATTCAATTCAAGACTCTAAATTTGGACGACTGATTATTTCGTCTTTGATAGAAGTCAGGTTTGAATAATCGCATTTTTCAATAATATGAAATTTGAAAAAAATTGGCAATATACGTTAATCACATTAAATATTGATTACTTCATTTTCCTGAGGACAGATCATGAAACAAATTCAGTAAGTCCAAATTAGTTACGCCTTCAACCCCCCGTCGTTCTGTGGAAGTTATCCTTACCTTCTTGGCACCTTATTATCCTGTGAAGTTAGAGAATATTACAGTAATTAAATCCTGTCATGTTATCTCTGAATCACAATTTACACTTATACTAATGATGGATTTTTCGAGACCCAAATCTTATGTGTGAAAACTCATTAAATCACACAAAGAGGGATATTGTTTCAAAATTTTGGAATAACATATATTAACTCCTACTATTTCGATGAAAATGGAAAGAAAAAATCGAATTTATTTTGAGTGGTATTCAATATTGATGATATTACTGCGGATACTTAGATTTTTTTTGCTTACGTTATTATGTGACGAAATGGTAAAAAAAAATTAAGGCACAATTACAAGGATATTCAAAATTTATTATTGTAAGTATGGCATAAAGGCAGTGAGTTCTCAACTAGAAAGTTTTACAATATCCGATGTTTCTGAAATAAAAAAGAAGAAAATTTCTGAGAATCATCAACATTCTAATTACTCCTTCCGAAAGTAGGTAACTGTGGTACCTATTGTGGTATCTGGAGATAAAGATCTCGAACTCAGTTAATGTTGGCTATATTTAAATAGTCGTAAAATTTATCTGCAGCCGTATTCAAGATTATGGGCATATTCGAGGAAAGGTAAATGAAATTATCCGCATCATTAACAAATTACAAGTAGGCAACTACCTAAGAACTTCCACAGAACACAGATGAAGAATGACCACGTGCCTGACCCTAAAGAAACAATAGCTAGCTTGACCGTGCAAAATTTAATCTGGCTTTTGTTAATATTATTATATAGTTCAAATTTATAACCGGATTGCTCACCCATGCAGGTACTGCAGTTAGACAACGCTTGTACCTCTCAACATTATTTCTTGCATTGTAGAAGTTGTAGTAAAAATTTTTCAGTAGATCAGTGGTGGTTACAGGAATAATTGGGGGTGGGGAAAAATTTTATATTTGAAATTCTCTAGGGTTATTCGATATAAAATAGGCATATATTTATAATTATTATATAAGCTGTATGTTTATATTTGAAGAGGAGACTAATATCATTTTTCGATGTTCAAAAAAATTTTTCTGTCAAATTCTCAAAGAGCAACTCTTCTTGAAATAAATCGAGAAATTTCATAGAGTTTGGTGCAACCAAACCCACCTTTTTCACAATTTTTCGAAAGTCAATTTTCGACACACGTATCACCCAGAAAAATCATTGTAAAGCATAATGTGATATTCTGAAAGAGGAATTCCTCGAGTAATAAATCTGGAAACTTTATCTACCTTAGTCTAACAGTTTGGTCTTGACGTTTTTTTGCGTTACCTCATCTTTTTCGGGATTTTTCAAAGGTCAATTTTCGACACGCGTATTTCCCAGAAAAATGATGGCAGATCAAAATTTACACATTCTAAAAGAGCAACTCCTCTTGCATTAAATCTAGAAATTTTATCGAGCTCGTTGCAACCGTTCGGTCTGGACGAATTTTCAACTGAATCCATTTTTTTTTAAATTTTGCGAAGGTCAACTTTCGACACTTTTATCTCCCAGAAAAATCATCGTAGATCTAAATATGATACATATTCTGAAAGAGCAAATCTTCTAGTAATAAATCTCGAAATTGCATCGAACTTGGTGCAGTGGAGATTCCAGGAGGGATGTTGGGGGTAGGGATATAATTTCATATTTGAACTTCTGTGAGGTGTGTTCAATGATAGAAATACATAGATATAATTGTATTATATGCTATATGTCTGAAAGAACACTATTGTAAAGGGTTGATGGGTTGAAGAGGTAAATGAAATCATTTTTCGATATTCGAAAAAATATTCCTCTAAAATTTCCAAATGAGGGGGGGGGGCATGGACATTAATAATTAATATTAAAGGCTCTGGCTAAAAATCGCCCTGAAAATAAAATATTTAAAAGTTTCCACATTAAAATGATTATTACAGATCACAAAAAACAGGGTGTCCCAGGGTGGATGGGCTGTTAGACGTTTATAGAGATCTTATCCCAATTTTCTGCTTAAAATTTCTTCCTAAAATATTCCCAGACTTCTGAAGCTTCCGGATATACCGGAAACAGCCAGGAACTATTATCTCATTTTAAATGGCACACCCAGTAAATCTTTGCATCTTCAGATAGTTGATTGAATAAATAATAAACGGTGTATGAGTTATTAGGATTCTAGTGAAAACGATGGGGAAAATGGAAGATGAAAAGTCAACGGACTTAATTTATGATATAAATGGTGAAAACGGGTTTTAATTTTTCTAGATTTTTTTTGATTTTTTTTCGAAAAAATTTCATCATCTGTGTTGACTTTCAAGAGGTATGACATATTGTGGAAATTGCTATCTAATAAGCTCTCTAACCATAAGAAGGGGCTTGCCATTTGGAATAAGGAATTAGCAGGCTTTCAATCCTTTATTTTTTAATAAACCATAATCAAACTGTAACATCCATTGAAGTCGTGTGTTAACTCGACCCACAATTCAACTTCACACGACTGAATTGTTGGTGTAGAAGAAACAATCAGTTGCAAATCATAAAGATCGGGATATTTCAATTGGGACACCCTGTATTTCCAACATCGAGCAAAATTATTCACTGATGACTCGAAAAGGAATTCCTTTCAAAAGTTGCCTCGTAGCAAAATTTCTGGGTAGAAATAATTCAATTTGGAAATTTACTGAAACATCCAATTAGTTAATAACTCTACAAATAGGATATTTTTTTTTAGTATTGTAGATGCATTGATGCCGCAAATTACCTTAAACGATTCACGTGGACTTGAATGAAAAGTCAGCATTAACAGTAACTTCTGCTTCATTGAAACTTTTGAAGGGGTAGGTAATTATTAAATTTGTTCATTACTAAATGAATCGTTGGCTTCTTGTGAATAGGTTCTTGAAATTTTTTCTATTCATTCATTAGTTAAGTGGTGAATAATGGAAAAATGTGTCTATCCAATTTCGAAAAGATGATAAGTTTCAATGAGATGGAATTCCGACAACCCCAAACTGAGTAATTTTGCCAGAAACTATTCATTTTCAAAATTATTGACCACTTGAATGACTGGTTCGATGTATATTTCGATTAGTTGAGAAAGTCTTCCAACTTTTTTGCTTCCAAGAGCCCTTGAAATTCAAATGATAATAGTTTCAGTATGATATCTGAACTATAAAAGAATTTAACAAAATGAAATTTGACAAATAACGATTGCATAAAGAAGTTTCAATTTTTTCATATTTTTATATATTTTTTGAAACCAGGATGCCTATATGTATACCCGTATAGCATATCGGATTTGAACTTGATATTTCTATCAAAACTAATTTTTCGTAAATAGCCTTAAAAATTCTCCGTCAATCAAAATAAATGATGATTGATCCTATCATCTACTCTTCTGATTTCATTATAATAATTATTAATTTCTTCGTTTTATAGGAAAAGGTGACAAGAATGACCACTGATGGTATGAATATTGGTCTGAAAGGATTCTGCAATCTTCGGTCATAAAATATTAATTTTTCTTACCACGTCTCAAATGACAAGAAATCATTTAATTGGCCTACACATTTATGATACAAATTCTGTCACCTCCAGAGTTCACTTATTAGGAAATTCATAATCACAAGCAAATATCTATAATCGCCTTTAAAAATTATTATTTGAATCATTTTCACCCATGAATGGATGGACTGATTATAATGTAATTTGAAGAAGCCATTGTTTAATTTATTTTCATTACGTGATACTGATACCTTCATTAATTTTATCTTATTATAGCCAAGCGTTAAGTAATTGGCACGATGTATTATTTGGTTCATCTTAATATTGTTCTTTAGAATATTGAGCATGTGAATATTTGTGAATGGCTTCATATTTCAGTTGAATTCTAAAATAGTTCGCTACCGACTTAAGTTTTTCAATGTCTGTTTCCTGATATGTGGAATTTTTCGTATAGGATTCTGTTCGACTATTCAACTGCCTGGCCAGTTTGACATAACAGCCTGATGAGCTTATTTTTGAAATTCCCAAACAATTATTTATACTTTCCTGAGGTGGAACATTTAAATATATAATATGATTTATGAAGAGTAAATATTTATAGACCCCATTGTGAAGAATTTTGAAAATTATCAGGAACCATAAAAATATTACGGAGATAGTGTGTGGTTATTTCCAATAAACAAAACCTTTTGCGAGCCTATCTCCTATTGAATTATCTTCCGAAAAGATGTATACAACACGAAAATAGATAAATTCCCAATGATTCAGCTGAAGAACAAGTTAGGTAGCTGTATCTCGCCTTTTGAATAATAACTATCTCAAATATTTTCCATGAATATATAAATACCGATACTGTCGCCCCACCAAATGTTTACGAAAAAAAAACGACTGATATTTCAAGTATCTTCCTTCGTATCGAAAATATTCGAATAAAAAGATAGCATATATTGAATAACTGATAATAACATATATGTTATGCGTTGACATTATCTTCTCCAATTCCTGCTGAGATGAATGAGATGTTATTTCACCACCAGATTTACTTAGACAAGGAATGCGCATTGAGCAATCAACAATATGAGGGGTGAGTCTTTGAGTCGTACAAATATTTCAACAGTAGATTCTTGAGGTCAAAAGAAACACTTTTTTCCTACACCATTTTTTCCGATACGGCCCTGATAAAAAGATGAGGCCATTTTAAGTTTTCGCAATGAGCTGTGCCACACCTGGAAAAACAAAATTACCTTCAGAATAACTAGCTAAATCTGTAACACTACACATCTGTGGATCTTTTAAAAATAGTTCCATTCGGTCAAGGTACCCAATTTTCCAAATTTCACAGATATTTCTTGAATTTTAACATCAGGTTACTAAAAAACGGCGCATTATACGAGAAAAAGTGAAGAATACTTTTATTTCACAAAACTTTCAGATATTCATTAGATAGCGTTCAATTTACTTTCAAGAGTTGGGTTCTTTGAATTTTTGGGTTTCTTATGGTACGTAATGAGAAAACTGAAAGACGTAGGTGATATCTTGTATTCGAAAAAGATTCATCAAATAAATAAAAAACCATATTCCGAAATTCATTTCATTCGATGAAACGGTTTGTTAGGTAGAACTAAAAATAACCTTTTCTTATGGTTTTGCAACAGCTTTCATCCTTTAAACCTGATTCGGAAAAAATTCTGAAGAAAAAAAAAATGACCTCAACAATCGACGTTTAAAATGGTTTGTACGAGTCATCAAAGACGCACCCTGTATACTACAATTTTTGACACTATTCGACCACGGGTTCTGAACTCACCGAACATATAAAACTTTTTATACAAGGTGTCTGTAAACAAATGCGAAGGACTTAGGGAGATGATTCCTTGATGAAAATAAGCAGGGGTAGTTCCTATAAATTTTTTTCGATATCGACCACCCTTCCAAGATACAGCCTTTGGAAGGCGATGACGGGTTGACAGAGTTTTTATTTTTTTACGGGTGCTAAAAAACACTGAGTCATGAAACTATATACCTAATATGATGCACTAAGTAGATGTTAACCAATTTTTTTCGATCGCAAAACTTTATTATTAGGGGTTGAAAATATTTCCGCATTTTTTTACAGACACCCTGTATAGTCCGGAGTTTAGTGAAAATGAAAGGAGGTACTTTGAAAAAGAGAATTCCGTAGTAAGAAGAGATGAAAATTTTTTAAATTGAAATAACAAGCTGAAATCTACAATCTACAATGACCTTTCAAACTGAAGCACTCCAGTATCAATACATTTTTAAGGAGTGATTCACTGGCTTTCAAATTATTTGTGGGTTATTTCTGACACTAAAACATTCAGCAGAATTTTCTCTTATGAATTCGAAATGATAACTTCCTGCGGGAATAATGAATGGTGCCAGAAACTTTTTCATTTTCTCTGTAGATTTCGAATCTAAGCACACATAGATATGATACAGGAGGAATTATTCATTCAAAACCTTAGGCATGAACTGTAAAGAAGGGGTGTTGGACATTCGTATGTGGCATTTTGCAATTATATTGACTATCCCTATAACCCCATGAGTTGTGTCAGTTTCATGACCGGACACTCTGTATATCCCGAAGCACTCTGATACGTCATGATGCCTGTTGGGGAACCCTGGTTCACCTACTTTTCTTGCATTTATGAGTTTAAATTTTTATGTGGCATCCATTTTATTATTCATCAGGCGGCAAGCGGCAATACACAAACATTTCGGTATGTTTTGCACACAAATATAATGCCGTCTGCTGTCTACTGCAATTACATTATAAAGGTACAATAAATATATTTCCATAGATCTTGAGACCCTTCCTCGAACCCTGTTCTTGGGCGGAAGGATTATCTGATACCTATACCCTTCTTCGAAACCAAACCTAATGTAGTAAGGAATTATGGTGACGGGTTTTCACTTCTGTTGCCGCTGTTGGGACAGATTTATAAAGAACCGAGAACTTCCCGTAGGAGATAATGTCAATAAACGTTGAAGCACGAATTTTTAACCTAGTTAGGAACTCCGATCTTCTGTGATGAATATGGAGGGTTATATACTTTGGACCCTGTAGAGTACCTCTACCAAAAATTAGACCTGTATATTATTGTTATCATCTTCAAACTGTCAGATTAAGAAAACCCCCCTGATTAGTATCAGATTAATTAGTCAACACGTCTGCAACACCGAGATTAACCATCTGTGTGAAAATCTGAAACGCTCGAGTATGCATTTTTGCATTTTCAAAGGACAGCTGTGACCTTGCGTCACGTTCTAATTGTCAGTCCCTTGAAAAGTAGCTTCCTTTGGGTCCAATTAATATATTCTCTGAAAATCTGACAAGCTCTAAAAATTTTTTTTTACCATTTTCAACTCTTCCTTACGGCTAGCCCCACCACGCAAACTGTAATTTTAACATGCATTTATTATCAGAGACGCGTAGGTCATACACAGTATCTCAATCTGACACTCTCGAGTTCATGAAAATGAAAGGAGGTACTTTGAAAAAGATAATTCCGTAATAAGAAAAAATAAAAATTTTTGAAATTGAAATAACAAGTTGTAAATGAAAAGTTGCAACAATTATCCTTTATCCTCAAAGAGTTTGTTGCAGCTGTCGGACCTGAATGAACCCTGCATATCATCTGAGGGGTTCTCGTCGGTTTTTTTATGAACAAAAACAAAATATTAACTCTGTTATTCACCACATCTCCTCCAACAGTAATTTTCGATTCGGAACAAGTCATTCGATCTAATTTCCCTGAATTCCTCATATCACCTGATCTGCAAAAATTTCATTTCGCAGAATATCTAGATACTAGAAATTACCATCAGTCTAGAATTTTAAAAATTCCAGCGTATCCGCTATCGATAGCGAATTTCGGTGTCTAGGTACTGGAGGCACCTTAATTAGAAAGCATTTGAGAAATGATTTATAAATTGCTCAATTAGAAACTAAGTGGAATATTTTAAATTGAGGAACAATGGAACAAATGAGGAAGGTTGAATATTCACAATGTCACAAGTGCAGCTGAAAATTCAGCTTTCGTTTCAGGTGCCAGAATACCTTCAAGTCAGCATACCTCATGCGTTTAGAAATGTTTGTTTTCTGTCTCTTCGATGAAGTCATTAAGACGAAAATTTACTGGAAATATTATGTGAAAAAATTCCGATATCTCCATGGCCAGTCGAATCCCTTTCGTCAATGCAGGACATGATTTTGGTCCCAATAATAGAGTATACAGGGTGACTCAAATTCGATACCCTGTTGAACAAAAAGAGCTAAAGAAATCAGAGAAGAAGATGAGCCAAAGAATGGTCAAAACCGTAGCCTCCTAAGGCGACTCTTTTTTGAGTTATTAGTAACAACTTTTACGATTTCGAAAAGTACACAGTGATTGTTTGTCTTTGAAGTTAGATATCTGAAATTTAAACCTTCTACAGGTAATTTTTTGGTTGAAAAATATCGCATTTTAATAAAAGACATCCTCTTTGATGTCATCGAAAACAATTACGTATGATGAGCATAAAATTTGATGCATAAAGACAGGGTGTCCCGAAATTATTGCAACAAAATTTGGCCACAGATTGTCGAGACAAAATAAGGAGACCCCTCTTTTTGATTTTTGCCAGAAGGCAGATATTGCAGTTTTTTCATGAAACGAAAAATTTTTGAGAAAAATCTTAATATGTGATTGAATGCATCTCGAGATTCGTATGCAATTCTACTTGATTATCAGGTTCTTAGATTTTTCTCAAAATCTTGGGTTTTTCGTTAAATCCTCAATTTTTGACAATATTTCAAAAACGAAGCATCGTAGGAGGTTTTCACCATTATTTGTTTCTCTAGATGAGAACTCAGGAACTTATCATTTGTTTCGCTCTAGCTGCTCTTCTTCCTCGATCCCCTCCCAAGAAGTCCAATTTGGGTCACCCTATACATGAACTGATCCTCGAGATTTTTCAGATTATCGGAAACTTACATTGGTTAGGGAAAAAATACCATGTTTTAGACTAGTATTCTAGAATTATCTTCTTTCAAATATTTCTATGCTTTTTCGCTATGTAGAGTTTAGAACACTTTATCTGGTCCATATCACTACACATACAGGGTGGTCCATTTTCTGCGAAATGTCTTTGAGAGCCTAGAAAGAGATTTTTAGATTTCAACACAAATTAAACCAAATGAAAAATTAATATAAATGCAATATGAAGAAGGACATTAACAAGTAACGAAGCAAGATTAAAGAACAATATTTTTCCCTGGAAAATTCATTAATATATTGTGGTTGACAAGATATGGACTGTTATTCTAGAAGAAATTTCAGCATCTTGTTTATCTGGGGACATTCCTCTTCTTTCTTTTCTCGAAAAAATGAGATTCCAGGGTAGCTCTGGAGTCTGGCATATGCCTTCACAATCAGATGTAGACAAATTCAGTTATTCGTCATTTGGTCCAATGCTTCATATGTCGGTAATTACCAATGACTAAGGTGAAAAGTAAGGTGCAAGAACTGGGATGTCAAACAATTGGAGACAGTTCGGCATGCTTCCGGCTTCCTTTTGGCGTCTCCTTCAAAGTACTGTGAATAAGTTTTTCGTACATTTTGAACAACAACACATTATGAAATTTTTCCAGTTCTGAAGCCAGTTGATTCCGACAAACGATAAGAATTTGATTTCTATCAGCCTATAACTGAGATGCTGTAGGAAAAAAGGGTGCTCTTGAGAAAATATACCAATTGTAAAAGAATAGTACTTATATACTATGGTTGAAATTTGCTTACTCTCGATTCCAGGATTATTATCTACAAAAGCAGGATTACAGCTTCTGTTCTCTTTCTCAAAAATTGTTTTTACTCTTTAAAACTAATGGCACACAAAAATAGAGTTGTTTGTCGTTTTTACAAATTTTTTCAAGGGGAGATGATTTTTGAATTCTA
Organism: Coccinella septempunctata; assembly: GCF_907165205.1. NCBI lineage: Eukaryota > Metazoa > Arthropoda > Insecta > Coleoptera > Coccinellidae > Coccinella > Coccinella septempunctata. The sequence continues at coordinate 26,246,855 of NC_058196.1, forward strand.
TTCAACAAAAATTTATTATTTGAATCAAGAAAGTATGGTACAGAAAAGTTCCAGAAATAAATGGAAAGCAATAAAACTATGCCTCAGCAAAACAAAATTCAATAACAGTTTGGCATGTTTATGGGTAAGATAAAAGAAAGAAGGAAACGGTTTTCGAAGAATGCACAATCTTCTTTAAATATTTGGAACAAAAGAGCAATACACGAGAGAATGAAAACTCTGTACAGAGGACCCTGGAATCTTATCTATATTGGGAACATTTACCTACTGTTCGGCACCACAGAATTACAGGTAATTATTATTGTTCAGAGCACCACAAAACTAAATTTTTATGGTGCCAATATAAAATGGTTTTAATCTCATTCAGTAGGATGCCGACAAAGAGTATATTGGACGAAATGTAACGGAAGGGTTCTATTGAGGGATATTTTTCTGTTTCTGAATTCGCAAATTTTCAATCCGCCATATTGTATATAGGGATTATACTTTTGGGTTTGAACCTGGTACTCCTATTTAAATGAGGGTTCAGAACTGGAATATAATTTCTACCCCCTTTTATTCTTGTGAGAACAACTCGCCGCGTGTAATAAAAAATAATCTGCGCTAAAATCTACAATCTACAATGACCTTTCAAACTGAAGCATTCATCAATACATTTTTAAGGAGTGATTCACTGGCTTTCAAATTATTTGTGGGTTATTTCTGACACTAAAACATTCGGCAGAATTTTCTCTTATGAATTCGAAATGATGATTTCTTGCGGGAATAATGAATGACCCCAGAAAATTTTTCATTTTCTCCGTAGATTTCGAATCTAAGCTCACATAGATATGATACAGGATGAGTTATTCATTCAAAACCTTAGGCATGAACTGTAAAGAAGTGGTGTTGGACATTCGTATGTGGCATTTTGCAATTATATTGACTATCCCTATAACCCCATGAGTTTTGTCAGTTTCATGACCGGACACTCTGTATATCCCGAAGCACTCCGGTACATCATGATGCCTGTTGAGGAACCCTTGTTCACCTACTTTTCTTGCATTTATGAGTTTAAATTTTTATGTGGCATCCATTTTATTATTCATTAGGCGGCAAGCGGCGACACACAAACATTTCGGTATATTTTGCACACAAATAAAATGCCGTCTGCTGTCTACTGCAATTGCATTATAAAGGTACAATAAATATATTTCCATAGATCTTGAGACCCTTCCTCGAATCCCGTTTTTGGGCGGAAGGATTATCTGAAACCTATACCCTTCTTCGAAACCAAACCTAAATGAACATTTCACGAATTATGGTGACGGGTTTTCACTTCTGTTGCCGGTGTTGGGACAGATTTATGAAGAACCGAGAACTTCCCGTTGGAGATATGTCAATAAACGTTGAAGCACGAATTTTTAACCTAGTTAGGAACTCCGATCATCTGTGATGAATATGGAGGGTTATATACTTTGGACTCTGTAGAGTACCTCTACCAAAAATTAGACCTGTATATTATTGCTATCATCTTCAAACTGTCAGATTAACAAAACCCCCCTGATTAGTATCAGATTAATTAGTCAACACGTCTGCAACACCGAGATTAACCATCTGTGTGAAAATCTGACACGCTCGAGTATGCATTTTTGCATTTTCAAAGGACCGCTGTGACCTTCCGTCACATCCTAATTGTCAGTCCCTTGAAAAGTAGCTCCTTTTGGGTCCAATTAATATATCCTCTGAAAATCTGACACGCTCGAAATTTTTTTTTACCATTTTCAACTCTTCCATACGGCCAGCCCCACCACGCAAACTGTAATTTTAACATGCATTTATTATCAGAGACACGTAGGGCATATACAGTATCTCAATCTGACACTCTCGAGTATGTACACCTGATGGTTTTTTTTCCATCTTTGAAAAAATGCAGACGCTTTCCCCACCGCTGAGAGTGCTTACATCAGCATTTTTTTTCTTTCTACCATCTAACCTCCAAAGTCCACTATGTCTCCACGACGCTCGAGTAAATCCCGATTTAGATTATCGCACATACTCAAGACAGTTCCTCATTATTTTTGAAAAAAAAGTGCGACAATTTGCGACATCCCGGGTGTGCCAAAAAATTCTAAAATTCCTTATGCTTTGAGCTCACTTCTCTTCACTTTGTGAATTTTTTTTTCGAATTTCCAAACGATAAGATGTAATCGATAGAACCTGAATAATATAAATCTAATGATATATTGATTACTTCCTCAACCTCAAACCAGTCGCTGTCCTTAGAAAGCACACTGAGAAGTCTCACGTTTATCTGAAAGAATGCATATGCATATGAGTGACCGGTCTCGTAACTTTCATTCTGATCCAGAAATATCTGGATCTGGAAGTGCTACACTTTCAACTGTACATTCGAAAGAAAAACAACAATTTTTTCAGTAGGGATAGTACTTATGGCGAGTTTCGTCTGAAACTTTTTATGGCGTTGAAACTTGGAAGTTGAAATTTTCAAACAAAAATGGCCAAAAGTAAATAGTAATATTTTCTCATCATGATCTTCATCCATATTTTCGATTATCGCAACTCATTTCACATTAAATTATAAGTATAGGTATACAGGGTGTTCCTGAATTGAACGTACAAACGAAAAGGGGGAGATTCCTTAAGTGAATTTAAGAAAAAAAAGTCCCATAAACATGGGGTCGCAAACGTTTCGTTTTCGAGATACAGAGTATTGAAGTTTGAATTTTTTTCATTTTTTTTTCTCATAGTATCTACACTACATTCAAAAAAATAAATAGCCACAAATGCACCCACCTTCACTTTCTGAAAAAACAAACGTTCAATAATTTGATGTGTCAAAACTGGCACTGAATTCATTCACCACAGATTACAAACTGGCCTTCCTATCATAGTTACGAGAATTTCGAGAGAATCGTTCAAAATTTTTTTTCTCGAAATCGTTGGTAGATACGACAAAACTACAAGAGACCGAAAAGTTTAGTATAAAAACAAAGCTTATTTTCACATTTTTTCAAATTAACAGTTGCTCACCAAAAAAAGTTCTGCAGAAGAACAGGTGGCAGTGTTCCAGAAAAAATATCACCCTGTAGATCTTCTATCGAAATTGTCATGTCACGCGGTGAGAACTCTAAAATGTAAAATCTATGCCAAATTCCAGTGTAGATACTATGAGAAAAAAAACTTGAAAAAATTCAAACTTCAACACTCTGTATCTCGAAAACGAAACGTTTGCGACCCCATGTTTATGGGACTTTTTTTTATAAACTCACTTAAGGAATCTCCCCTTTTCGTTTGTACGTTCAATTTAGGAACACCCTGTATACGAGGATGTATTGCTATCTAGTTAGCCTAGACCAGTTCCATGCATGAAAAAAATTTTGCGTTACCATAGCAACGAACAATAACTCATTAGAAGTGTCAGTGTGAAGTTTGAGGTCAAAAAAGTAAACCAGAGTTACGCAATAAATTAAAAGAAAGAAGAAAATCGAAAAATTGGAGTATCGGGCCATCATCAAGTACCTGTATTTAAAAAGGTTAAGATGTAAGCAAATTTACGAAGATCTGCTTGATACCCTTGTTGATCCAATGACGGTGAAAAATTGGACTGCAAGCTTCAAAAGAGGCTTTCCGATCCGGAAGGCCAATTTCTGTGTTAGTCCCCGAAAATATCGATGCAGTTCATGACATAATTTAATCAGACAGTCGAATTGGTCTAAAACGTATATCTGAAGCACTGAAGTTCACGTCAATTTGGATATGAGAAAAATTGCTGCAAAATCGATCCCCAAATGTTTGAATGTTGACCAAAAGCAAGCAAGGGTAGAAGCATCGCGTTCGATCTGTGCTCGATTTGAAAATGATGTAGACTTCTTAAATCGAATTGTTAAGATGGATGAGACTTGGGTACATTTCTGCGATCCAGAAACAAAGCAATAATCGATGGAATGGCGACAATCTCCAAGACCTAAGAAGTTTCCTTACCAAAAATCTGGTGGAAGAGTTCTTACTTCAGTTTTTTGGTATTGTCATGGAATAATCATGATTGATTTTTTGGATAAGGGTAGAACGATAACCGGAGATTATTATTCAACATTACTGACCAATCTACGGGAAAAAAATGAAGAGAAAAGACGCGGAAGGCTATCCAAAGGTGTTTTGTTTTTGCAGGACAACGCCCCTGCACACAAATCTCATGTTGACATGCAAAAAATTCGTGATTTAGAGTTTGAATTACTAGAACACCCCCCTTATTCACCAGATTTGGCTGCATCAGACTATCATCTCTTTCCTCAACTGAAAAAAAGTTTAAAAGGTCGTAAATTTTCTTCCAACGAGGAGGTAATGAAAATCTGTGGAGGTCTGGTTTGCAGACATTTTTTTGAAAGGTCTAGAGATTTTGCAGGTTCGCTGTAAAAAATGTATCCAATTAAGAGGAGAATATGTTGAGTAATAAAATATTTTCACATTGAAATTTTGTTTGGTTCTATAGTAGGCTAAGAATTTTTCAATATATACTCGTATTCGATCAATTTTCATGGCATGAACTAGTTCGGTACTTACAGCTCTGTTGTCGACATATTCTTTTCCCTCCTATTCCATTATTCATTCCTCATTGATTATACTGGGTGGTCTGCATAAAAGTCTAAAGCCGGATATTTCAGTTTGAGATTTTATGGAGAACACCGAGACTAGTCGATTTAATTTGTAGTCTTTTGATTACAAATTCATGAATGTAGGATCATCCCTCTAAGAGGTCCCTCGAAAATCTGAAACGAACATGGGGGTCGAGTGTATCATTTTGAAAATTTTCCAATTCTCCATATGAACACGTCAAAAAGTTTCAGTTTGGCCCTCGCTCCGATGAGAAACTCTCTCAAAGCGATGAGCGTAATACAAAAAAATTTCAGCATGATCAAATTATTTCACAAAAGCATCCCTGGAGACGACTGGCGAATGTTGGTCGAAAATGATGACAGTAGTCCAATGAATCCTTAAATTCCCTCCATGAACTCTTCAAATTTGATTTCCCATATGAAACTTGATTCCTTCATAAACCAGGTTTCAGCCAGTTGATTCTTTTTGCAATCCCATTATTTCATGAGGAGAAACTCTTCATTTAATTAATTATACGGCATTTATGGATAGAATTTCTTACTGAAAATTAATACAAATTATTATTGTACTTGCGATTCTCATTTCTGATAGTTCATCAAACACTACCCTACGAAAAACGTTTTCTATAACACTTCGAAAATATCAATCACCCCTAGGGTATATATATTTTTGACCTCAAAATAAATACGAAGCTCGATACGAAGTATTGAAAGATGGCAATTAATGAAAATTAATTCGATCCCCATAATATAATTCGATAAAAAAACCAGTCACTGACCAAATCATCCGAAGAAACAGAAGGTCATAAACTCCTGGCACAAAAATTTTGTTCTGCCATATGACAAAAAACTCAACTTTTTTCCACCCCTTCTAGAAGGTTCAAAACAATATCCTAAAACATACCTATATACATAATTCAAAATAAAAATGGACGTCTTGTAGCATTTGTCTACAAATTAGTGAATATCGAAGATATGAATTTGGGTTTTAATTTTTTAGATGAATTATATAAGATAATATAATAATAATAAAAATAAAATTATATGGAGTAAATTTTCTGGATGATGCTTCATTATTTAGTATGTAGAAAGCAAGTTTGTTTCTTGGTATACCAACTCAAATAGGAAACCCTAGGAACTCAGTGAAACATACTGTATAAGTTACTGTTGGTGCTGTCAATTAATTTTAGAGATCTTGAATTTGCCTACCTATACTCCAATTACCGTTTGCACCATGTTAACCTTCTAGGGAGTTTCTGGTTTGCTCTGATTTCATCCACTGGCACATGCTCACATTAAAATCCATCGATGTACAACCGAACGAAGGAAGAATATTGAACTGCTTCTTCATTTCGTGAGCCAAAAGCTATAAAGCCTAGTACAAAATTATCTTCTCATTGGCGATATCTGTACCTAATGAAGATATTGCAGATATTTTAATTATGAATAAAGACTGAACACATTAGTTTTAATGCTTTGCTCTACTATTATAAAATACTTCAACAACACTCTGAGTGTAGTTTTCAGGCGGAGAAGAGTTTGGATGCTGAAATTGATGATCGCTCTTAATTGAAATATTTATAAATATTCATTTTTATCCATATCGCACTGCATCATGTGGTTTATCATAAATAACAAATCCATATAAAAAATTATCCAGCCCTACAAATTTCAAATAATAGTCGATTTGACATTTTTGCTCAAATAAACCTGAAAAAAAAATTGCCATTACCCAACAAGAGTATCCATTTTTCAGTCCATTATATGCCCCATATAGACTTATTTTTACCGCTCACATCTTAATGTTGTTAAACATATTTGACACGATTATAGAATAAAAAACTAATATCATGTTGAAAAAAAATCGATCACGATAATTTTCGAATAAGTTTGAAACTTATGAAATTTTTACAGAAAAAAATATTTATCCAAAAATAGTAAAAATTAATTTTCAAACAAATTTAAGCCCACGAAAAATTTGAAAAAAATCTGATTATTCAGATGGTGGTGGAGAAATTCGAAAAATTCTGCAAAATACATTTAATTTCATGTATAGGGTACGAAGCGAAAACCTTTATTATGAAGAGGCAGTAAAATCCCAAGTATCTAATATTCTGCATTCTCTTACTACACACCTGCGAAAATTTCGAAAACGATAAAAGAAAAAATTGCCAGTATCACTGTCACTTTCCATCAACTTTGACGAGCTCTTTCCTAATAAGAAAAAAAACCTTCCGTTTAATTGAATTTTCGTAACTGAATTTTTTTTTATGTTTTCAAACATCACCCACACGAAATATTTTCAATTGTAGTCTTCTGTTCTAATTTCTAATTCTATAAATTATTGATTTATGTATTTCATGTATTTTCACATTTTCTTGAGAAAAATCTTTAATGTATGAAAAGCATTTTTCGACATTTCAAAATAATATAGAAAATCGAAAAAAAAATTAAATGAGAGAATTCAAATTATTTCTATATGTACTTATCTTTTTAGTCGGCTTCTTTTGTAATTTTGTTAAATCCATTTAACTAATTTTAAACTAATTTTATAATGAATGTATGAATAAGCAAACAACAAAAAGGTATACTTGCTGACAAATCATTCAGGTTTCACTTGTTCTACGAATCCGAGGTGATTAAGGGTCAGGGTCATTATATATAAATACCATATCTCCGAAGAACCCTCAACCATTTCTCAGTCGTCCAAGCTCAGGCTCAGATAGATACTCTCCGTTTGTTCTCTGTGAATTTTGTGTCAGTACGAATTTTAGTGAGTTTAGTTACGATGGAAGACAAAAATACAAAAGTCGTTCTCGAAGATAACACCGGTGTCAGTGTAGAAATAGAACCAACCACATATCTTGAGAATAACGGTGTGAGCATAAGTCCGCAAACGAGTCAAAGGGGTAGTTTTGGAAGTGATTCGAGCACCAAGGATTTAACGGGCTTCAATTTCGGTGAAATACAGGAAAATATGAACAGTGTGCCATCTTTACCACCGCAAATGTTAACAATAACACCAATGTGCGGTGAATACAGCGAACAGTATGTCAATCTAGATGAATATTACGATTACAATCGTAATCAATCTCCATCGCAGCAGCAGCAGCAACAACAACAACATCAACAGGTAAGAGTTTCGATTTAATCAACAGTTTGCCGTAGATCAAAATAATTTTCATTGTTTTTTTCTAAAAATATTTTTTTTTACTTCAGGTTGCCAATTGGAACTTGGCGAACTACAAATATAACGACTACAATAATGTGCAAAAAGAGGATAAGAATCTAGGTAAGTCTACAATTTTTATTGAAACACTAGAGAAGTAGTTATAATTTCAATCAATCCCTATTACATTAAATTCAATTAAAACTTCAAAATCCGGCAATAGGAGTAAAAATTTAAAATTGGTACCCGTTGTTCAAGAAAAAGTTTTATCTTTTTTATTCATAAATATGAATTCTCCGACACAAAAATATTTTACTGATTTAGTGAATGGTTGTATCAATTATTTCACCAATTCATTCTCTGGATTTCATGAATTTCAACTCTGAAGTTTCACCTATTGGTATTGAAATTGTTGAAAATAATTTTTTAAGGGATTCTTAAAAAAAAAGTTAACTCAACTCATTGTTCATCTGCTTGCCTGAAAAAATTAAATACAGTCGGTCGGTGTTCTAGCCTTAGCGTAAAATTTTTTTCCCTTTAATTCTGAATCAGTATAGTTAGAAGTTGAACATTTCTACCAGTAAAAATTTAGGACAGGTTATAATTTTTTGGTAGTCGATCTCAGAGGTTCGATATTGGAAATAGCCATCCAAAATTTTAATCCGTATTAACGAAAAAAATCATAAAGCCACAGCGGAAACCTCAATCTACCTTATGCATAAATTCGGCGGCATCAGTTATTGAATGAAATAATTTCTAATGGAGATTTCACCTGAGCAACTGAATAATATGTACAAAAATATTGATAACTTTTGATAATTATTTTTTTAATTCTTGGTCTGTGTGTGTATTTGCAGACTAGAACTTGATTCTCTTGATGATGTCTTCTTCATCGTGGTTTCTCTCTTTAATTTCAGATTATTGTCAGTAAATTTTTCTCTCTCTGTTTTTCCTCCAGATTTTTTCCCAATCTGGTCTCACGATTCTTCGTTTTCGTCATAGTTTAACTTTTATCTTATACAACTGTTTTCATGACTTTCCATTCTTTTGTAGGCTCTTTTTGCCACCTGTCTCCCCTCTACGACTAAATAGTTTCTCTGAGAGTTATGTTGTGTATGGTTTCCAATTTTTTCATTAATGAAATTTCACTTCCTTATGTGAAAGTTGGTCTACTCATTACTTTGAAAAATCTGACTTCAAGTTCTTTGTCCATTTTGCTCTTCCGGTTCAGAGGGGATATCCTTTGATTCCTCTCGCTTTTCTTGGTGTTTCGTCTGTGTTTATTGATATTTAGGTTTTTATCCATTGTTACACCTAGATATTCGACTTCATTTTGCCATTCTATTTCCCAGTCATTTAATTTCATCTTCATCTCTGGATTATGTTTCTTGTTTTTTCATTCGAACATTTTGCTTTCATTGATTTTCAATCTCCATTTGCGTTACCATTTAGTCAGTTTGTCGAGGTGTATCTCCAGCTTTAAATTAGTTTATAATAGCAAGAAAATATTCCTGGATATGGTCCAATAAGAGCATATCAGAAAAATACGAAAAATAATCAAATAGAATCATCCTAATTGACCTTTTTTTTCAGAATACATAGTTACCCAAACGCCTGTTCAGGTCAGTACTGCGCCAGTTTTACCTAGCCAAATTTCCCCCAACAATTCAACCAAAAGGGCCCGTACCGCCTACACGAGCAACCAGCTGGTAGAATTGGAGAAAGAGTTTCATGCCAGCAGGTACCTATGCAGACCCAGGAGAATCCAAATGGCGAGAGCCCTGAACCTATCGGAACGCCAGATCAAAATATGGTTTCAGAACAGGCGAATGAAATACAAGAAGGAGCTGAAAGCCAAGAATATCTCGCCGTCTTCCACCAATCCCAATTCCCCAGATTCGCCCCAGGGTACTGTCGGCGCCCTAAGGACGAGGTGCAACGAAAGAGTACCTCCTTCTTACTCCGAGTACGTTCCAGTCAATCATCAGCAGCTCACGCACCCCTACGGCGCAAGACCGACTCCCTACGGGTCCAGAGGATACAACAACTGGAATAGGGATTGCTATTCTGAGGCAACTATGTATCCCCCAATGAATAATACGTTGAATCCACCTTATTACCCCGGTCCTGGAAAAAATTATTCGCTCAGTTACATGCCGAATGGACAAATACCAAATGGAATCATGACCCAAGTGAAAGAAGAGAATATTTCAGCTCCCACCATGACGGCCACAGAACAGGTGATGAACATCGTCAATGGAAACTGGCTGGAGCACAATCTACCCCCGAATTACTCTATTTTGGGTAACGAAACAACCATTACTGAGCTTTAATCTGAATTGATCAATTATAAACTCAAGGAATAATACCACTGAAGAAAAGTTATGCTTAAAGAATTGTGAAATCCTTCAAATCTTTATACACAAAATTGTAAATATGTTCATCGCGATATAAAATCCCTAAAAATAATTATTTGAATCTTTTATTTGATGTATTAGTGCTGTCATTCGAAAATGAATTTTTTAAATGTTTGTTCCAGTTTTAAAATTATTTTAAATGTAATGTAGAATCGAGTTGTGTAGATATTTTATATAAATATGTAAATACACGTCTTAGAAAAATATGAAATTTATTTATTCAGAATCCTACCAATTCCCCAATATTAATTTGACTTTTGGTCGATATGATACGGCTAAAAATAGGTGTGAGCATAAACTTAAGATTAGCCGGCTAATCTTAAGTTTAGCTTCGGGTATTTGCTAATGTTAGTTTCTCCTATCTTTAGCCGGCTAAACTTAAATGTAACCACAGCCCATCGGCTAAAAATGTAGAAGCTACAGAACTAAAATATTGGCAAGGCTTCAGGGGAGGAAATTTTCGGCAATTGAAAAAATGTAAAGAAATAGTAATATAATCAATTCATTAATGCAATGCATTTTTTGTATGAATTTTATATATTTTTAATAGCACAAAACATTCTGTGAAGCAGTTGAGAAATTGATAATCAACATAGGTATACTGCATTCACATTCATTTTACCAGTCGGTTGGCCATGAAATAATTTTCTCAAGTTTTTGTAACTATAGCGGAGTAAGTTTGGCACTCATGAAATGTCGTTAAGTCATAACGCCGCTGCCACAACTTATATCAATTAATATTACGAAAATGCCGAAAGTGATTAAAAAAGAGACAGGGTTTCAGAAAGTGCTATTTAGAATTCAAATCAGCTCATTCGAATAGTTATACCCTAATATTCTAAAATCCACAATACGTCAGACGGTAGCGAACATATTCAATGTATAGGAGAATTCATATAATGTTTCATCTGAATCTAAACGACCTATATTTCAGCTGAATATTTCCACAATCAGAAGGATTGTGAATGAAGAGGATGACAAAGAATTTCTTTCTATTAGGAGACCCAAAAAAGTGGTGGCATTTGAAAATTTTATGTTTGAGTGAATTAATGCGAAAAGTTTACTACAGGATTTTCGATGAATGTCATCGTAGAATAAGTTCCCGAAAATCGATTTTTCTATTTTTCATTTGACTTGTCCTATACATTGTAAATGTCTTAAAGTACCAATAAATACCTAATTATTATTATTATATCAATGCATTTAGATGAACAGCCACAAATACGCTTCAGTTGTCCTGCTAATTGTTAATTCATGAGAAATTTTTGTTCAAAGGTGAAGTTCATCTTGATTGAAACTTCCCTTAATTCATTTTACTTATGCAAGATCATTTTTGTTGAAGAATTTAACATTCTTGTAATCATCTGTTTTCCTTCGAGAGATACCCATTCCCAACCACTGCAACATATGTATTTCATCTTCGGGTTAATATTTTTGAAATCTACAACTTTAGCCAAAGAACATAACGAATATTTACTCTCCTCAAGCTAGTGCATATTATGATACTATACTGATCTCTTGTATTTTCCATGCAAATAACTGGATTTGGTATGCCTTCAATCAGTTTGTATAAATTTTAATTATGTTCGTCACATATTTTCCGAAGAGATTCGACATTGTAATAAAATACGTAATAACAGAAACTTTTACGTAGAACGGGCAACGTAGCGTTGAACTTGAAAATGTTTTGACAAGCGTCATAACCCCACATTGTCGTACTATACAGAGTGAAATGTGTCAAATTTGCATGGCCAACCGACTGCTAAAATAAAAGTGAATGGAGTATATGTATTTGTTTCTACTGTGTCTCAACGCATTCTTATTAGCGCATATAAAAATCTAAACGCCTGATGACAAAATTCAAGACCTCGAGAAGAATATGCTCTTTTGAGTGTGAGGGAAAACTTTCATGTTGTTACTATTCATAGTTTGCGAGGGAAAGGAAAGACCAAAACGAGAGAATGATGGCAAGAATGATGCCGCGAATTTCTTCATCAAATTCTGGAGAAATATCAGTAGCAGTGAGCCATCTTGTTTGTAGCTAACCGGACTATTTGGCCGATAAGCTTTACGATGACTGCACTTGAATCCTCCGGGATGATTCATGAAGGGTTGCGACAGGCCTTATTTTGGAATCCGTGTGGTCAATGACTTGGGAAGAAATCAGCTAGAAAAAAGTTTTCAACATTTTGCATGTTCATAGTTCATTTTTGTTTTTTCTTGCAACTTTATCAAGGTTGAAAAGAAATTGCAACATTGCATGGAAAATTTTTCCATAAACCCAATTATTGAATAGTAGGGAAAATATACTTTTGTTCATAGAAAAAATACTGTAATCTAATATCTGATATTAAGTTTCCTTCACTATCCACGTTCATATTGTCTTGTGGAAAACTGTTTATCTAACTTCTGTATATTATCAAATATGGAGATTCTAATTTTGTAGTCAGATTTTTCCTAATTTCCAGTGTTTCAGAGATGCGATAGTCAACTTTTTTTTTCTAATGGACGCCATATTGATGCTCCTTATGGGGTGATGAAGAAAAAAATTACGAATTTAACAACGTATCACACTCCACAAAAATATGGAGCCTACCTACGGAAATTTGAACTTTTTTCAATTTTTTTGTTTAAGTAGTAGGCTGGTGTCAGAATTGTCAAATAACTTTTTACTTTGTTGACAGTCGTTATGTGACACTAAAATTTTGTGAAAACCTGAATCCTGTTTGATAAGTAACGTCCTATATAAATACATAATTAATGAAATATTCGTTGTCGGAAAAACAAGACATGTATGATACTTACATACGCGCATATAGAAACTGCAGAATAGCATCTGAACGTTATTTACAACAATATCCAGAAAGAATGCAGCCGAATTGTACCATTTTCCAAAAACTGGACAGATGTATGAGGAAAAATGGTGGTTTGGAAAAAACAGGCAAGTATCACATAACCCCTATACATATTGAAATAATTGTGCTTGTTTAAGTTCATATAAACGCAGAAACATCTACAACTGCAATCGCTAGGGAATGTAGTATGTCACTGAGAGGTGTATCAAAAATTCTAAGAAAGCTTAAATTTCACCATTAAAAGTTTACCATTGTACAAGGGTTACAAGAGGGCGATCATCAAAACAGGTAGAATTTTTGTCACTGGCTTTCTCAGAAATTAATAGAAGATCCCCAATTCTCGACAAAAGTCTTGCGGTCGGATGAATTCACATTCGCTAAACAATGGTGTATTTAACCGGAAAATCATCATCACTGGGCAAATGCTAACCCACATTTGAAATACGAGTCAAGACATTAGTGTTTAGTGTTAATTTTTATTGCGCTATATTGAATTACCAGATAATTGGACCCTACTTCATCGAAGGTACTTTAAATGGACCTAAGTAAGTACTTAGGTCCAGGTAGAATATCTAAGTAGATAAAGTAGAAAAAAAAATTTAGCTGTGACGATTCATATTTTTGTAACGTGTGATGCACTGTTGAATTAGAAATTTTGTTCTCTATTACCCCACGAGGAAAATCAATATGGCGTCCGCGTCCATGAGAAAAAGAAAAGTTGACTGTCGCGTCCCTGAAACAATAAGAAATGGAAATAATGTGATGACACCAGTAGAATCGCTATATTATATATTGACTACAAACCGAATTTCGTGAAGATATCTCGAAAATGAGTTGTAAAGAAAAAGAGAAAATCTTGATTTTCAGTTTCTTCGAGATAATTATAATTATAAAATGAATGTATGAATAAACAAACAAGAAAAAGTATACCTGCCGATAAATCATTCAGGTTTCACTTGTTCCACGAAGGTGGTTAAGGCTGAGGGTCATTTTAAATACCATGGGATAGGAAAAGATTGAAGGATTCATAAGGTTTGAAAAGTGTCACGTAAATAAGACAAAGATTCCCTATACCAATATGGCCGACCTCGAACTATTCAAACTTTGGATTTTCAGTTGTTTTTGCTTCATTTCACTTCGTTAGTGGTGATTTGTTGTTCATTTCGTAGCTCTTAAATAAAATGGTTTCTGGTTCGGTATAGTATTTTAATGCATCCAAAGATAATCTTAAAAAAGCTGGAGATACATTTCACAAGTGAGTTCCCAACTCTTTTATACTGTTGTGTGTTGAATAATTAGTTGTATGTATATGTATACAACAGGCTGAAATTGCTATTTATAGTCCGCTATCGAATCTTCCTGCTGGAGATTTGGAATACAAGATACCAGTACCTCGAAAATCCAAAATAAACTAATACCTTTTTGTCTACTTATTTTTGTAGGTTTAATCTGAACTCTGAATGAAAAGCCCTGTGGATCCAGGCAATCTGGAGAAATTGATTACCATCATCTCATGCAAGGATTTGTTCCATTTATTTCAAGGAAGATGATATCGATAGTGTAATAATAGAGATAATTAGCTTACAAAGCTTTTGTCAATGGCTGGTCAATTGCTTCCCTTACCTGTCATTGATTATTTATTATGAATTAATTTGAATATTTAAAATTTCAGGTTCTTAGATCTACCATCCATAAAATAGAAGCTTCACCTGTCGAACCATTCACATTTGAGAATTCCATGGTGATTGAGATGATTTCATCAATCTCACAGGCTCCATAGATGAAGTTGCACTTATGGAAGTGGATGAAACAAACGTTCTAGAGAATACCCCTCCGCAATATAAATCACTAATATACCAAATGACAATACATATCATATTCCAGGGATTGTGAAGTTAGTCGAAATATTGTATGTGTTTTGAATAAATTGTACATCTTGTAAATTATTTCCTGTTTATGAGAAACAAATTTAATGCTGTTGTTTTCATTGTAAAGTAGCTTATATTTTTATATAAATAAAAAAGAAGGGGGTGAACTATAGAAACAAATTTCAAAATCTAAATTGGTGCTTTTTGAATTATTTACATTTTATTATGAAAAAAGAATGTCAAATTTCTCACCTTACATAAAAAATATATCGAGTAGTACATTATTGAACTCGATTTTAATTGTCACAATGGCATTGATAACGAAATATAATCTTTAACAACAAAAATAAATGGTCTAAAATTTTGAAAACATAAATCATCTTCGTCTCAGGAAAAACGTATTTTTCATAATGGGGAAAGGATGGCACCACAATTATGAGAACAAATTTTTCAATCTATTAGAAATTCAGCCCATAAATTCATTCAACAAGCTATCACTTTAGGCTGGTACTTTTATTATTTCCCGCATAATATCTGAATTAAATTATTATTAAAACTGAACCGAAGAAACTTGGAATTGAAGAAAATCAAATAAACCAAATTCCCGCCACAATTACCAGATACCAATATGGCAGAAACTATGTACCACTTTTGTTACAAGGGAAATATTTAATTTGCTCCCCCCCCCTTTTTTACCCCAATGATAAATACCACTTTCGGAAGAACCCTCACACATTTCTCGTCCAAGCTCAGGCTGAGATAGGTACTCTCCGTTTGTTCTCTGTGAATTTTGTGTCAGTGCGAATTTTAGTGACTTTAGTTACGATGGAAGACAAAAATAGTAAAGTCGTCCTCATAGATAACACCGGGTTTAGTGTAGAAATTGAACCGACCACATATCTTGAAAATAACGATGTGAGCATCACCCCGCAAACGAGTCAAAGGGGTAGTTTTGGAAGTGATTCGAGTACCAAGGATTTAACGGGCTTCAATTACGTTGAAATGCCAGAAAAAATGTGCGGTGAATACAACGAACAGTGTATCAATCTAGATCAATGTAACGATTACAATCTGCATCAACCTCCATCGCAGCAGCTGCAGCAAGCAGAATATGCTGATGTAAGAGTTTCGATTCAATCAACAGTTTGATTTTATCTAAGACCTAAATAATTTTTATATTTTATTTCTAAATATTTTTTTTTACTTCAGATTGCCAATTGGTTCTTGGCCTACATCGACGATAGCGCCTTCGACTATAACGTGCAACAAAAGGATAAGACTCTAGGTGAGTGTGCAATTTTTTTTTTAAACACTAGAGGAGTAGTTATAATCTCAATAAATCCCTATATTACATTAAATTCAATTAGAACTTCAAAATACGGCAATTGGAGTGAAAATTTAAAATTGATACCTATTGTTGAAGAATAATTTCCATCTTAATATTTCGATGATTTTTTGTATTAGAAATCTTAACCCTACAAGCAGTTAGAAAATGACAAATAAAATTTTACTGTTGAATATAATATTTTGAAGGGATTCTTAAAAAAAATGTATAACTTTACTCATTGTTCATCTGCTTGAAACAATAAATACAGTCGGTCCGTGTTCTTGCCTTAGCGTTAAATTTTTTCCCTATAATTTAGAATCAGTATAGTTAGAAATTGAACATTTCTATCAGTGAAAATTTAGAAAAGCTTATAATTATGCATAAATTCAGAGGCAACATCTAATGAATGAAATGATAACTAATGGAAATTTCACCTGAGCAACTCAAGAATATATTGATAACTTTTGATAATTACATTTTTTTTTCTTGGTCTATGTAGGGAAAAGTCGGGTTATACCGGACATGATATATACGGAAAAATATTAAAACTTAATAAAATGAACATAAATCGTTCAAAGAAAATAAAGTGAACATTTTGATTTTCTTCAAGACTAGAGGGTAACATCGGACAAAATTTACACTCACAACCATGCAGAGACATTCTTGGTTGTCTCTGCTCACAAGACTTGATCCAATATTCGTGTCGTCGTATTCTCGTGTTCTTTCTACAACTAGTTTCGAAACATCTTGATTTAAACTTTCGTTGAAATATTTTTTACTACTTTAGCCTCATTTTCATTTTTCCCTTCCAAGTCATTTATAATGGAGTGCAAGTGAGCACTTTTTTCAAGTAATTTTTCTCAACTATTTTGTGCTCTGCAGCGTTCGGAACTGGCAAAATTCCTTCATTGTTTGTGAATTTGTTTAATCGAAAATATATTCTTTTTGACCATTGGTTTTTGCCTTTGGTGGATTTTGCTGAGCATAAAGTACCTTGTTCATTGATATTTGTTGGAGTATTTTGGTTTTGAGGAGATTTTCTAGAACTTTTCGACTTCCAATTTTTATAACGAAATATTGAAATTATTTTTGTCCGGTGACACCCAACATGCATCTTGCAATCAATTACCCATTTACAGGGGAGATATTTGAAATGCAGGGTATTCGTGCACGTTTTCATTTTCACTACTCATTAATGCTTGTACTATGTCTAGTAACCATCTGAACACCTACCAATCAAGAGAAGGGAGGCCTCAAAGTTTATTCTGTCCATGTGTCAATCACAAAAAATCAAAATTTCACATTTATTTCCCAAACGGGTCAAAATATCAAGGTCAACTAAAGATATGTTTGCGCTTGCCATAGAATCAGTTCGTTTGGCCATTCAAAGGAGAGGGTGAAATGATGAATCCAAGAAAACGATGAATGTCTGTTGATACCCGCTGTCCGGTGCTATCCGACTTTTCCCTATTTGCAGACTCTGATTTGGTGCTGCTCTCTTCTTATTCGTTTCCTGTGGTTTATCTCTTTCATTTCAGATTATTCTCAGTCAATTTTTCTCTCTCTGTGTTTCCTGAAGATTTTCTCTCATCTGGTCTCACGATTCTTCATTTTCCGTTTTCGCCACATTTTAACTTTTCTCTTATACAACAGTTTTAATGACTTTCCATTCTTTTGTAGGCTCTTTTTGCCAGTTCTGATATGTGGCCACTGAGTGTTGTACTTTTTGTCACCTGTCTAACGCTTCTCATTTCTGCGACTCGCATGTTCTCCAATTTTTTGAGTTGATTCTTATTGATTAGGTACTGAAATTTCACTTCCTTTTGTCAAAGTCTGTTTAATTATAAGTTTGTAAAGTCTGACTTTAAGTTCTTGGTCCAGTTTTTAATCCATTGTTACACCTAGATATTCGATTTCATTTTGCCATCCTATTTCCCTGTCATTTAATTTTATCTTCATCTCTAGATTACGCTTCCTGTTTCAATATTGGAACATAATCCTTCGAATTTTGCTTTCAATGTTTTTCAATCTCCATTTCTGTTACTATTTAGTCAGTTCGTCAATGTGTCTCCAGTTTCATATTGTTGTATAATAACAAGAAAATCTTTATGGATATCGTCTAATTAGAGCATATCAGAAAAATACGAAAAATAAAGAAACAGAATCCTAATCGATCATTTTAGTTTCAGAACACATAGTCACCCAAGAGCCTCCTAAGGTCGTTACTGCGCCAGTTCTACATAGCCAAATTTCGCCCAAAAAGTCCACCAAAAAGACCCGTACCATCTACACGAGCCACCAGCTGGCAGAATTGGAGAAGGAGTTTCAGGCCAGCAGGTACTATACAAACAGACTCAAGAGAAGCCAAATGGCCGAAGCCCTGAACCTATCGGAACGCCAGATCAAAGTATGGTTTCAGAACAGGCGAATGAAGTGCAAGAAGGAGCTGAAAGCCAAGAATATCTCGCCGTCTTCCACCAATCCCAATTCCCCAGATTCGCCCCAGGGTACTGTCGGCGCCCTTAGGACGAGGTGTAACGAAAGAGTACCTCCTTCTTACTCCGAGTACGTTCCAGTCAATCATCAGCAGCTCACGCACCCCTACGGCGCAAGACCGACTCCCTACGGGTCCAGAGGATACAACAACTTGAATAGGGATTGCTATTCTGAGGCAACTATGTATCCCCCAATGAATAATACGTTGAATCCACCTCATAACCCTGGTCCTGGAAAAATGTATTTGCCCATTCATACAGCGAAGGGGAACATGTCGTTTGGACGGTTGACTTGGGAAGTACCAAATATGTCAGCCCCCAACATGACACTCGCAGAACAGGTGAGGAATTTGGTCAATGAAAACTGGCTGAAGCACAACACACCCCCAAATTAATTTATTTTGAGTAGCGAAACATGAAACAATCAAACAGAGCCTCAATCTGAATGGATTAATTATAAACTCAAGGAATGAAACCAGTGAAGAAAAGTTATGCTTGTATAATTGTAAAATCCTTCAAAAAAAATTTTTATACACAAAATGGTAAATATATTCATAAAGATATAAAATCCGTAAAAATAATTATTTGAATCTTTCATTTGATGTATTAGTGCTGTAATTCGAAAATGAAATTTCTAAATGTTTTTTCCAGTTTTTGAAATAATTGTAAATGTAATTTGCAGACAAGTTGTGTAGATATTTTGTAAAAATATGTAAATATACGTCTCAAAAAAATATAAAATTTATTTATTCAGAATCCGATCAATTCCCCAATACTAATTTCTCTTTTAGAATCTATATATCTAAGTAATTCTATAACAGTAGAAAATATTCAAAAGAGAAATTCAACTGCAGTTTTCGAAAATCGTATATACCTGGGTCATTACAATAAAATGAAATTCCAAATTGAAAAAAATTTCATGAAATAATTTAATATTCAGTTCCTGTTCACAAAGTAGTCGAAGTGTGTTTGGCTTCATTTTTTAAATTCATTTTTTTAAATAATGATGATTCTATTAGAGAATGAAAGAAATTCAACTTGTAAAATGAGTACAATCAAAATGATAATTTTGGTAAGTATGCTGTTCCTAAATAACTTAGTTCTATATAGCACATCTACAGATTCAACATGTTTTTATTGCTGTCCCATCATATCCTCAAAAGTTCGTGATTTTCTTTGGAATTCAGAAGTAGGTATAGAATTTCCTCTCCTATAGTCGACGAGAAAAACTGATGATGGAAAAATCATAGAAGTATCTATCTGGCTATGAATTTCCTCTTTAGACGGCTGACGCGGTGCAAACGGAAATTGGAGTATAAGTAGGCAAATTCAAGATCTCTAAAATTAATTGACAGCACCAACAGTAACATATACAGTAGTATGTTTCTAAAGTTTCCTATTTGAGTTGGTATACCAAGAATCATACTTGATTTCTACATGGGAAATAAGGATACATCATCCAGAAAATTTACCAAATATGAATTTATTTTTATTATTATTATATTGTCTTATATAATTCATCCCAAAAATTTATGTATTTTCACATTTTTTCGAGGAAAATCTGCAATGTTTGAAAAGCATTCGTTGAGATTTTAAAGTAATATAGAAAATCGAAAAAAATTAAATGAGAAGATTTAAATTATTTCCATACCTGTCTTTCAACTCGGCTTCTTCTGTACTTTTGTTAAATCCCTTTGAATAGTTATAAAATGAATGTATGAATAAACAAACAAGAAAAGTTTACCTGCCGTCAAATCGTTCAGGTTTCACTTGTTCCACGAATCCGAGGTGGTTAAGGGTCGGGGTCATTATAATACCATGGAGGTAGTAAAGGGGCCATAAGGTTTGAGAAGCGTCACGTCAATATTATAAAACAAAGATTCCCTGTACCAAAATGGCCGACTTTGGATTTTAAGTTGTTTTTGCTTCATTTCACTTCGTTGGTGGTGATTTGTTGTTCATTTTGTAGTAGGAAGACATACAGCTATTAAATAAAATGGTTTCTGGTTCGGTATAGTATTTTAATGCATCCAAAGATAATCTTAAAAAAGCTGGAGATACATTTCACAAGTGAGTTCTCAACTCTCTTATACTGTTGTGTGTTGAATAATTAGTTGTATGTATATGTATACAAAACGCTGAAATTGCTATTTATCGTCCGCTATTGAATCTTCCTGCTCGAGATTTGGAATACAAGATACCAGTACCGCGAATATCCAAAATAAACTAATACCTTTTTGTCTACTTATTTTTGTAGGTTTAATCTGAACTCTGAATGAAAAGTCCTGTGGATCCAGGCAATCTGGAGAAATTGATTACCATCATCTCATGCAAGGATTTGTTCCATTTATTTCAACGAAGATGATATCGATAGGGAAATAATAGAGATAATTAGCTTAAAAAGCTTTTGTTAATGGCTGGTAAATTGCTTTCCTTATCTGTCATTGATTATTTAATGTAAATTAATTTGAATATTCTAAATTTCACGTTCTTAGACTACCATTCATAAAATAGAAGCTTCACCTGTCGAACCACTCACATTTGAGAATTCCATGGTGATTTAGATGGTTTCATCAATCTCACAGGCTCCATATATGAAGTTACACTTATGGAAGTGGATGAAACAAACGTTCTAGAGAATACCCCTCCGCAATATAAATCACTAATACACCAAATGACAATATCCTATTCCAGAGGTTGTGAAGTTAGTCGAAATATTGTATAAGTTGTGAATAAATTGTACATTTTGTAAATCATTTCCTGTTAACGGCTTGTTTAATTATAATAAATATTAAATATTTTTATTATCTGTGATTCGAAAAAGTTGATAAACTGTGAGGGAAACAAATTTGATTTTGTTGTTTTCATTGTAAAGGCTTATATTATTATATAAATAAAAAAGAAGTGGCTCAACTATATTAACAAATTTCCCAATCTGAATTGGTGCTTCTTGAATTATTTACATTTTATTATGAAAAAAGAATGGCAAATTTCTTACCTCACATAAGACATATATCGGGTAGTACATTATTGGACTCGATTTTAATTGTCACAGTGAAATTGATAACGAAATGTTATCTTTAGCAACAAAAATAAATGGTCTAAAATTTTGAAAACATAAATCATCTCCTTCTCAGGAAAAACGTATTTTTTATAATGAGGAAAGGATGGCACCACAATTATGAGAACAAATTTTTCAATCTATTGATAATTTAGCCCACAAATTCATTTAGCAGGCTATCACTTCAGACTGGTACCTTTATTATTTACCGCATAATATCTGAATTCAATTGTCATTAAAACTGACCCGAAGAAACTTGGAATTGAAGAAAATCAAATAAACCAAATTCCCGCCACAATTACCAGATACCAATATGGCAGAAACTATGTACCACTTTTGTTACAAGGGAAATATTTCATTTGCTCCCCCCACCCTTTTTACCCCAATGATAAATACCACTTTCGGAAGAACCCTCAGACATTTCTCGTCCAAGCTCAGGCTCAGATAGGTACTCTCCGTTTGATCTCTGTGAATTTTGTGTCAGTGCGAATTTTAGTTACTTTAGTTACGATGGAAGACAAAAATAGTGAAGTCGTCCTCGTAGATAACACCGGGTTTAGTGTAGAAATTGAACCGACCACATATCTTGAAAATAACGATGTGAGCATCACCCCGCAAACGAGTCAAAGGGGTAGTTTTGGAAGTGATTCGAGTACCAAGGATTTAACGGGCTTCAATTACGTTGAAATGCCAGAAAAAATGTGCGGTGAATACAACGAACAGTGTATCAATCTAGATCAATGTAACGATTACAATCTGAATCAATCTCCATGGCAGCCGCAGCAAAAAATACAATTCGAACAAGTAAGAGTTTCGATTCAATCAACAGTTTTATTTTATCTAAGACCAGAATATTTTTTTATTTTATTTCTAAATGTTTTTTTCTTACTGCAGCAAATCAAATGGTACTTGGCGAACTTCGGATATAACGACAACAATATCGTGCAACATGGGGATAAGACTCTAGGTAAGTGTACAATTTTTCATTTAAACACTAAAGAAGTAGTTATAATTTCAATAAATCCCTATATTACATTAAATTTAATTAGAACTCCAAAATCCGGCAACTGGAGTAAAAATTTAAAATCGATACCTGTTGTTCAAGAATATTTTCCATCTTTATATTTCGATAATTTTTTTATTAGAAATCTTAACCTCTAAACGCAGTTCGAAAATGACACATAAAATTTCGATATCAAAGTTCAGATTATTATCTCTCGATACATCGATACAGGCTTATAATTCAACAAATTTCTCCCTTTTCACAAACCTTTTAGGGCTTTCACTCCCAATCTCTGAAACAAATTAGTGCAAGAATTCACGCAGGAGTGAAAGCCCTAAAAGGTTTGTGAAGAGATGCAAAATCCTCCCAAAATAAGTTTCAATCGATATCTGAAATTTCTCCCTTATTTGAGTGAATTCTCCAGCAGAAAAAAATTAAACTGAATTTGCAGTATTAATTATTTGGTTTTACTTATTCAGTGTATAGTGTTATATGAATTATTTTAGCAATTCATTTTCAGGATTTCATGAATTTTAACGCTGAAATTTCACCTCCACCTATTGGTAATGATACTGTTGAATATAATATGTTTGGGATTCTTAAAAAAAATGTTTAACTTTACTCATTGTTCATCTGCTTTAAACAATGAATACTGTCGGTCGGTATTCTTGTCTTAGCGTTACATTTTTTCCCTATAATTTTGAATCAGTATAGTTAGAAATTGAACATTTCTATCAGTAAAAATTCAGGAAAGCTTATAATTATGCATAAATTCGAAGGCAATATCTATTGAATGAAATGATATCTAATGGAAATTTCACCTGAGCAACTCAAGAATATATTGATAACTTTTGATAATTACATTTTTTTTTCTTGGTCTGTGTAGGGAAAAGTCGTGTAATACCGGACATGATATATACGAAAAAATATTAAAACATAAAATTATCATCAAAGTTTTCCAACAAACTTAGTTTGAAAAGATTATTCCACATATACTTCACATGTCCTGAAAAGGTACAAACATACACTTCATAAAATAAACATACATCGTTCAAAGAAAATAGAGTGAACATTTTGAATTTCTTCAAGACTAGAAATCGGAAAGAAGATCGGAAAAAAATTTTAGATAATTGGAGCATTTCAGAAAAATACGAAAAATAATGAAACAGTATCTTTATCGACCTTTTTTGTTTCAGAACACATAGTCACCCAAGAGCCTCTTAAGGTCAGTTCTGCGCCAGTTCTACCTAGCAAAATTTCGCCCAACAATTCTACCAAAAGGACCCGTACCTCATACACGAGCCACCAGCTGGTAGAATTGGAGAAAGAGTTTCATGCCAGCAAGTACTATATAAGCACACTCAGGAGAAGCGAAATGGCCGGAGCCCTGAACCTGTCGGAAACCCAGATCAAAGTATGGTTTCAGAACAGGCGAATGAAGTGCAAGAAGGAGCTGAAAGCCAAGAATAGCTCGCAGTCTTCCACCAATCCCAATTCCCCAGATTCGCCCCAGGTTACTGTCGGCGCCCTTAGGACGAGGTGTAACGAAAGAGTACCTCCTTCTTACTCCGAGTACGTTCCAGTCAATCATCAGCAGCTCACGCATCCCTACGGCGCAAGACCGACTCCCTACGGGTCCAGAGGATACAACAACTGGAATAGGGATTGCTATTCTGAGGCAACTATGTATCCCCCAATGAATAATACGTTGAATCCACCCTATTACCCCGGTCCTGGAAAAAATTATTCGCTCAGTTACATGCCAAATGGGCAAATGCCAAATGGAATTATGACTCAAGTGGAAGAAGAGAATATTTCAGCTCCCACCATGACGGCCACAGAACAGGTGATGAACATCGTCAATGGAAATTGGCTGGAGCACAATCTACCTCCGAATTACACTATTTTGGGTAACGAAACAACCATTACTGAGCTTTAATCTGAATTGATCAATTATAAACTCAAGGAATAAAATCACTGAAGAAAAGTTATGCTTAAAGAATTGTAAAATCCTTCAAATCTTTATACACAAAATTGTAAATATGTTCATCGCGATATAAAATCCCTAAAAATAATTATTTGAATCTTTTATTTGATGTATTAGTGTTGTCATTCGAAAATGAATCTTTTAAATGTTTGTTCCAGTGTTAAAATTATTTTAAATGAAATTTATAGAGGAGTTGTGTAGATATTTTATATAAATATGTAAATACACGTCTTAGAAAAATATGAAACTTATTTATTCAGAATCCTACCAATTCCCCAATATTAATTTGACTTTTGGTGTCGATATGTTACGGCTAAAAATAGGTGTGAACATAAACTTAAGATTAGCCGGCTAATCTCAAGCTTAGCTTCGGGTATTTGCTAATGTTAGTTTCTTCTATCTTTAGCCGGCTAAACTTAAATGTAACCACAGCCCATCGGCTAAAAATGTAGAAGCTACAGAACTAAAATATCGGCAATTGAAAAAATGTAAAGAAATAGTAATATAATCAATTCATTAATGCAATGCATTTTTTGTATGAATTTTATATATTTTCAATAGCACAAAACATTCTGTGAAGCAGTTGAGAAATTGATAATCAACATAGGTATACTGCATTCACATTCATTTTAGCAGTCGGTTGGCCATGAAATAATTTTCTCAAGTTTTTGTAACTATAGCGGAGTAAGTTTGGCACTCATGAAATGTCGTTAAGTCATAACGCCGCTGCCACAACTTATATCAATTAATATTACGAAAATGCCGAAAGTGATTAAAAAAGAGACAGGGTTTCAGAAAGTGCTATTTAGAATTCAAATCAGCTCATTCGAATAGTTATACCCTAATATTCTAAAATCCACAATACGTCAGACGGTAGCGAACATATTCAATGTAGGAGAATTCATATAATGTTTCATCTGAATCTAAACGACCTATATTTCAGCTGAATATTTCCACAATCAGAAGGATTGTGAATGAAGAGGATGACAAAGAATTTCTTTCTATTAGGAGACCCAAAAAAGTGGTGGCATTTGAGAATTTTATGTTTGAGTGAATTAATGCGAAAAGTTTACTACAGGATTTTCGATGAATGTCATCGTAGAATAAGTTCCCGAAAATCGATTTTTCTATTTTTCATTTGACTTGTCCTATACATTGTAAATGTCTTAAAGTACCAATAAATACCTAATTATTATTATTATATCAATGCATTTAGATGAACAGCCACAAATACGCTTCAGTTGTCCTGCTTATTGTTAATTCATGAGAAATTTTTGTTCAAAGGTGAAGTTCATCTTGATTGAAACTTCCCTCATTTTGCTTATGCAAGATCATTTTTGTTGAAGAATTTAACATTCATGTAATTATCTGTTAATTCCTTCGGGAGATACCCATTCCCAACCACTGCAACATATGCATTTCATCTTCGGGTTAATATTTTTGAAATCTACAACTTTAGCCAAAGAAAATAACGAACATTAACTCTACTCAAGCTAGTGCATATTATGATACTATACTGATCTCTTGTATTTTCCATGCAAATAACTGGATTTGGTATGGCTTCAATCAGTTTGTATAAACTTCAATTATGTTCGTCACATATTTTCCGAAGAGATTCGACATTGTAATAAAATACGTAATAACAGAAACTTTTACGTACAACGAGCAACGTAGCGTTGAACTGGAAAATGTTTTGACAACCGTCATAACCCCACATTTACTTACTATACAGAGTGAAATGTGTCAAATTTGCATGGCCAACCGACTGCTAAAATAAAAGTGAATGGAGTATATGTATTTGTTTCTACTGTGTCTCAACGCATTCTTATTAGCGCATCTAAAAATCTAAACGCCTGATGACAAAATTCAAGACCTCGAGAAGAATATGCTCTTTTGAGTGTGAGGGAAAACTTTCATCTTGTTACTATTCATAGTTTGCGAGGGAAAGGAATGACCAAAACGAGAGAATGATGGCAAGAATGATGCCGCGAATTTCTTCATCAAATTCTGGAGAAATATCAGTAGCAGTGCGCCATCTTGTTTGTAGCTAACCGGACTATTTGGCCGATAAGCTTTACGATGACTGCACTTGAATCCTCCGGGATGATTCATGAAGGGTTGCGACAGGCCTTATTTTGGAATCCGTGTGGTCAATGACTTGGGAAGAAATTTTTAACGAAATCAGCTAGAAAAAAGTGTTTTCAACAATTTTCATATTCATACTTCATTTTTGTTTTTTTTTTTGCAACTTTATCAAGGTTGGAAAGAAATTGCAACATTGCATGGAAAATTTTTCCATAAACCCAATTATTGAGTAGTAGGGATAATATACTTTTGTTCATAGAAAAAATACTGTAATCTAATATCTGATATTTAGTTTCCTTCACTATCCACGTTCATATTGTCTTGTGGAAAACTGTTTATCGAACTTCTGTATGTGATTTGATTTTACAAGACTTCAGGCTTTATTTGAAGAGCATTTATCTGCTAAACAAATGAACACTCATTAAATGTTATATTGAAAACCAATGGGAGTTATGTCACAAAACCTCAATACAATAATATACCATTCATTCGAGTTAGAACTCTTTAGAGGAAGACTACAGGAATATCGAAAACCGTTAGAAATACAGGGTGGCTTAACTTACAAAAGAGTTGCATTATTTGAGGATGAGTGTGATGGTGTAAACAGATCTAAAATATGTCCAATGGTTCCCGCGATATCTCTGAAAAACTAAAACACGTGATTTTATTCTTTTCTTAATAACTCTCATTTGTTTCTGGAGATAACTTCACGAAACTCGGTTTGTAGCCATTATCAAATATGGAGATTCTAATTTGGTAGTCAGATATTTCCTAATTTTCAGTGTTTGAGAGATGCGATAGTCACCTTTTTTTTTCTTATAGACGCCATATTGATTCTGCTTATTTGGTGATGAAGAAAAAAATAACGAATTCAACAATGTATCACACTGCACAAAAATATGGAGCCTACCTACGGAAATTTGAATTTTTTTCAATTTTTTTGTTTAAGTAGTAGGCAGGTGTCAGAATTGTCAAATAACTTTTTACTTTGTTGACAGTCGTTATGTGACACTTAAATTTTGTGAAAACCTGAATCCTGTTTGATAAGTGACGTCCTATATAAATACATAAATAATGAAATATTTGTTGTCGGAAAAACAAGACATATATGATACTTACATACGCGCATATAGAAACTCCAGAATAGCATCTGAACGTTAATTACAACAATATCCAGAAAGAATGCAATCGAATTGTACCATTTTCTAAAAACTGGACAGATGTATGAGGGAAAATGGTGGTTTGGAAAAAAAAAGGCAAGTATCACATAACCCCTATACATAATGAAATAATTGTGCTTGCTTAAGTTCATATAAACCCAGAAACATCTACAACTGCAATCGCTAGGGAATGTAGTATGTCACTGAGGAGAGGTGTATCAAAAATTCTAAGAAAGCTTAAATTTCACCATTAAAAGTTTACCATTGTACAAGGGTTACAAGAGGGCGATCCCACATTTGAAATACAAGTCAAGACATTAGTGTTTAGTGCTAATGTTTATTGCCCTATATTGAATAACCAGATAATTGCACCCTACTTCATCGATGGTACAATAAATGGACCTAAGTAAGAACTTAGGTCCAGGTAGAATATCTAAGTAGAATATCTAAGTAGATAAAGTGGAAAAAAAAATTAAGCTGTGACGATTCATATTTTTGCAAGGTGTGATGCACTGTTGCATTAAAAATTTTGTTCTCTATCACCCCACGAGGAAAATCAATATGGCGTCCATAAGAAAAATAAAAGTTGACTGTCGCGTCCCTGAAACAATGAGAAATAGAAATAATCTGATGACACCATTAGAATCACGATATTATATATTGATTACAAACCGAATTTCGTAAAGATATCTCGAAAAACAAATGAGTTGTAAAGAAAAAGAGAAAATCTTGATTTTCAGTTTCTTCGAGATAATTATAATTATAAAATGAATGTATGAATAAACAAACAAGAAAAAGTATACCTGCCGATAAATCATTCAGGTTTCACTTGTTCCACGAAGATGGTTAATGCTGAGGGTCATTTTAAATACCATATGGGATAGGAAAAGAGTGAAGGGTCCATAAGGTTTGAAAAGTGTCACATAAATAAGACAAAGATTCCCTATACCAATATGGCCGACTTCGAACTATTCAAACTTTGGATTTTCAGTTGTTTTTGCTTCATTTCACTTCGTTAGTGGTGATTTGTTGTTCATTTTGTAGCTATTAAATAAAATGGTTTCTGGTTCGGTATAGTACTTTAATGCATCCAAAGATAATCTTGAAAAAGCTGGAGATACATTTCGCAAGTGAGTTCCCAACTCTCTTATACTGTTGTGTGTTGAATAATTAGTTGTATGTATATGTATACCAACAGGCTGAAATTGCTATTTATCGTCCGCTATCGAATCTTCCTGCTGGAGATTTGGAATACAAGATACCAGTACCGCGAAAATCCAAAATAAACTAATACCTTTTTTTCTACTTATTTTTGTAGGTTTAATCTGAACTCTGAATGAAAAGCCCTGTGGATCCAGGCAATCTGGAGAAATTGATTACCATCATCTCATGCAAGGATTTGTTCCATTTATTTCAAGGAAGATGATATCGATAGTGTAATAATAGAGATAATTAGTTTACAAAGCTCTTGCTAATGGCTGGTTAATTGCTTCCCTTACCTACCTATCATTGATTATTTATTGTAAATTAATTTGAATATTCTAAATTTCAGGTTCTTAGATCTATTCATAAAATAGAAGCTTCACCTGTCGAACCATTCACATTTGAGAATTCCATGGTGATTGAGATGATTTCATCAATCTCACAGGCTCCATAGATGAAGTTACACTTATGGAAGTGAATGAAACAAATGTTCTAGAGAATACCCCTCCGCGATATAAATCACTAATATACCAAATGACAATACATATCATATTCCAGGGATTGTGAAGTTAGTCGAAATATTGTATGTGTTTTGAATAAATTGTACATCTTGTAAATTATTTCCTGTTTATGTCTTGTTGAATTATATAAGATATTAATAATTTTATTATCTGTGATTTGAAAAAGTTGATAAACTGTGGGAGAAACAAATTAAATGCTGTTGTTTTCATTGTAAAGTAGCTTATATTTTTATATGAATACAAAAGAAGAGGGTGAACTATAGAAACAAATTTCAAAATCTAAATTGGTGCTTTTTGAATTATTTACATTTTATTATGAAAAAAGAATGACAAATTTCTCACCCCACATAAAAAATATATCGAGTAGTACATTATTGAACTCGATTTTAGTTGTCACAATGGAATTGATAACGAAATATAATCTTTAACAACAAAAATAAATGGTCTAAAATTTTGAAAACATAAATCATCTTCGTCTCAGGAAAAACGTATTTTTCATAATGGGGAAAGGATGGCACCACAATTATGAGAACTGCTTTTTCAATCTATTAGAAATTAAGCCCACAAATTCATTCAACAAGCTATCACTTTAGGCTGGTACTTTTATTATTTCCCGCATTATATCTGAATTCAATTGTTATTAATACTGAACCGAAGAAACTTGGAATTGAGGAAAATCAAATAAACCAAATTCCCGCCACAATTACCAGATACCAATATGGCAGAAACTATGTACCACTTTTGTTACAAGGGAAATATTTAATTTGCTCCCCCCCCCTTTTTAACCCCAATGATAAATACCACTTTCGGAAGAACCCTGAAACATTTCTCGTCCAAGCTCAGGCTCAGATAGGTTCTCTCCGTTTGATCTCTGTGAATTTTGTGTCAGTGCGAATTTTAGTGACTTTAGTTACGATGGAAGACAAAAATAGTAAAGTCGTCCTCATAGATAACACCGGGTTTAGTGTAGAAATTGAACCGACCACATATCTTGAAAATAACGATGTGAGCATCACCCCGCAAACGAGTCAAAGGGGTAGTTTTGGAAGTGATTCGAGTACCAAGGATTTAACGGGCTTCAATTACGTTGAAATGCCAGAAAAAATGTGCGGTGAATACAACGAACAGTGTATCAATCTAGATCAATGTAACGATTACAATTGTTATTACGATTACAATCTGAATCAACCTCCATCGCAGCAGCTCAAGCCAGAAGAATATGATGAGGTAAGAGTTTCGATTCAATCAACAGTTTGATTTTATCTAAGACCAAAATAATTTTTTTATTTTATTTCTAAATATTTTTTTTTTACTTCAGCTTGCCAATTGGTACTTGGCGCACTTCGACTGTGACGTCTTCAATAACGTGCAACAAAAGGATAAGACTCTAGGTGAGTGTGCAATTTTTCATTTAAACATTAGAGAAGTAGTTATAATTTCAATAAATCTCTATATTACATTAAATTCAATTAGAACTTCAAAATCCGGCAATTGGAGTGAAAATTTAAAATTGATACCTATTGTTCAAGAATAATTTCCATCTTGATATTTCGTTGATGTCTTGTATTAGAATTTGCAGTAGGTATTGATTATTTGGTTTTACTCATTAAGTGTAGTGTAGTGTTATATGAATTATTTTAGCAATTCTGGATTTCATGAATTTCAACGCTGAAATTTCACCTATTGGTAATGAAACTGTTGAATATAATATTTTGAAGGGATTCTTAAAAAAAAATGTTTAACTTTACTCATTGTTCATCTGCTTGAAACAATAAATACAGTCGGTCCGTGTTCTTGCCTTAGCGTTAAATTTTTTCCCTATAATTTTGAATCAGTATAGTTAGAAATTGAACATTTCTATCAGTAAAAATTCAGGAAAGCTTATAATTATGCATAAATTCGAAGGCAATATCTATTGAATGAAATGATATCTAATGGAGATTTCAGCTGAGCAACTCAAGAATATATTGATAACTTTTGATAATTACATTTTTTTTTTCTTGGTCTGTGTAGGGAAAAGTCGTGTAATACCGGACATGATATATACGAAAAAATATTAAAACATAAATTTATCATCAAAGTTTTCCAACAAACTTAGTTTGAAAAGATTATTCCACATATACTTCACATGTCCTGAAAAGGTACGAACATACACTTCATAAAATAAATATACATCGTTCAAAGAAAATAGAGTGAACATTTTGAATTTCTCAAGACTAGAGGGTAACATCGGAAAAGAATTGTCGATACTGCTGAAAAAAGCTGAATTTCAAAAATAATCACACCTGTATTACGTATCACCCTTTTCTACGTCAGAGCATTCCTCATATACATAGACCCATCCATTGCACTCACAACCAGAGACATTCTTGCTTGTCTCTGCTCACAAGACTTGATCCAATCTCCGTCTCGTCGTGTTCTCGTGGTCTTTCTTCAACTAGTTTCGAAACATCTTTATTTAAACTTTCTTTGAAATATTTTTTACTAATTTAGCCTCATTTTCATTTTTCTCTTCCAAGTCATTTATAATGGAGTGCAAGAGAGCACCTTGCAATCAATTACCCATTTACAGGGGAGATATTTGAAATGCATGGTATTCGTGCACGTTTTCATTCTCACTACTCAATAATGCTTGTACTATGTCTAGTAGACCATCTGAACACCTACCAATCAAGAGAAGGGAGGCCTCAAAGTTTATTCTGTCCATATGTCAATCACAAAAAATCAAAATTTTGCGATTGCCATAGAATCAGTTCGTTTGGCCATTCAGAGGAGGGGGCGAAATGATAAATCCAAGAAAACGATTAATGTCTGTTGATACCCGCTGTCCGGTGCTATCCGACTTTTCCCTATTTGCAGACTCTGATTTGGTGCTGCTCTCTTCTTATTCGTTTCCTGTGGTTTATCTCTTTCATTTCAGATTTGTCTCAGTCAATTTTTCTCTCTCTGTGTTTCCTGAAGATTTTCTCTCATCTGGTCTCACGATTCTTCATTTTCCGTTTTCGCCACATTTTAACTTTTCTCTAATACAACAGTTTTAATGACTTTCCATTCTTTTGTAGGCTCTTTTTGCCAGTTCTGATATGTGGCCACTGAGTGTTGTACTTTTTGTCACCTGTCTAACGCTTCTCATTTCTTGTGTACACTCTGCGACTAGCGTTACTCTAAGAGTTATATTCTGTATGTTCTCCAATTTTTTGAGTTGATTCTTATTGATGAGGTACTGAAATTTCACTTCCTTTTGTCAAAGCCTGTTTAATTATAAGTTTGTAAAGTCTTACTTTAAGTTCTTGGTCCAGTTTTTAATCCATTGGTACACCTAGATATTCGATTTCATTTTGCCATCCTATTTCCCTGTCATTTAATTTTATCTTCATCTGTAGATTACGCTTCCTGTTTCAATATTGGAACATAATCCTTCGAGTTTTGCTTTCAATGTTTTTCAATCTCCATTTCTGTTACTATTTATTCAGTTTGTCAATGTGTGTCTCCAGTTTTGAATTATTTTATAATAACAAGAAAATCTTTATGGATATCGTCTAATTAGAGCATATCAGAAAAGTACGAAAAATAAAGAAACAGAATCGTAATCGATCATTTTTGTTTCAGAACACATAGTCACCCAAGAGCCTCTTAAGGTCAGTACTGCGCCAGTTCTACCTAGCCAAATTTCGCCCAAAAAGTCCACCAAAAAGACCCGTACCATCTACACGAGCCACCAGCTGGCAGAATTGGAGAAGGAGTTTCAGGCCAGCAGGTACTATACAAACAGACTCAAGAGAAGCCAAATGGCCGGAGCCCTGAACCTATCGGAACGCCAAATCAAAGTATGGTTTCAGAACAGGCGAATGAAGTGCAAGAAGGAGCTGAAAGCCAAGAATATCTCGCCGTCTTCCACCAATCCCAATTCCCTAGATTCGCCCCAGGGTACTGTCGGCGCCCTCAGGACGAGGTGTAACGAAAGAGTACCTCCTTCTTACTCCGAGTACGTTCCAGTCAATCATCAGCAGCTCACGCACCCCTACGGCGCAAGACCGACTCCCTACGAGTCCAGAGGATACAACAACTTGAATAGGGATTGCTATTCTGAGGCAACTATGTATTCCCCAATGAATAATACGTTGAATCCACCTCATAACCCTGGTCCTGGAAAAATGTATTTGCCCATTCATACAGCGAAGGGGAACATGTCGTTTGGACGGTTGACTTGGGAAGTACCAAATATTTCTGCCCCCAACATGACACTCACAGAACAGGTGAGGAATTTGGTCAATGAAAACTGGCTGAAGCACAACACACCCCCAAATTAATCAATTTTGAGTAGCAAAACATGAAACAATCAAACAGAGCCTCAACCTGAATGGATTAATTATAAACGCAAGGAATGAAACCAGTGAAGAAAACTTATGCTTGTATAATTGTAAAATCCTTAAAAAAAAAATTTTATACACAAAATGGTAAATATATTCATAACTATATAAAATCCGTAAAACTAATTATTTGAATCTTTCATTTGATGTATTCGTGCTGTAATTCGAAAATGAAATTTCTAAATGTTTTTTCCAGTTTTTGAAATAATTGTAAATGTAATTTGCAGACAAGTTGTGTAGATATTTTGTAAAAATATGTAAATATACGTCTCAAAAAAATATAAAATTTATTTATTCAGAATCCGATCAATTCCCCAATACTAATTTCTCTTTTAGAATCTATATATCTAAGTAATTCTATAACAGTAGAAAATATTCAAAAAAGAAATTCAACTGCAGTTTTCGAAAATCGTATATACCTGGGTCATTACAATAAAATGAAATTCCAAATTGAAAAAAATTTCATGAAATAGTTTAATATTCAATACCTGTTCCCAAAGTAGTCGAAGTGTGTTTGGCTTCATTTTTTAAATTCATTTTTTTAAATAATGATGATTCTATTAGAGAATGAAAGAAATTCAACTTGTAAAATGAGTAAAATCAAAATGATAATTTTGGTAAGTATGCTGTTCCTAAATAACTTAGTTCTAGCACATCTACAGATTCAACATGTTTTTATTGCTGTCCCATCATATCCTCAAAAGTTCGTGATTTTCTTTGGAATTCAGAAGTAGGTCTTTCTCTCCTATAGTCGACGAGAAAAACTGATGATGGAAAAATCATAGAAGTATCTATCTGGCTATGAATTTCCTCTTTAGACGGCTGACGCGGTGCAAACGGAAATTGGAGTATAAGTAGGCAAATTCAAGATCTCTAAAATTAATTGACAGCACCAACAGTAACATATACAGTAGTATGTTTCTAAAGTTTCCTATTTGAGTTGGTATACCAAGAATCATACTTGATTTCTACATGGGAAATAAGGATACATCATCCAGAAAATTTACCAAATATGAATTTATTTTTATTATTATTATATTGTCTTATATAATTCATCCCAAAAATTTATGTATTTTCACATTTTTTCGAGGAAAATCTGCAATGTTTGAAAAGCATTCGTTGAGATTTTAAAGTAATATAGAAAATCGAAAAAAATTAAATGAGAAGATTTAAATTATTTCCATACCTGTCTTTCAACTCGGCTTCTTCTGTACTTTTGTTAAATCCCTTTGAATAGTTATAAAATGAATGTATGAATAAACAAACAAGAAAAGTTTACCTGCCGTCAAATCGTTCAGGTTTCACTTGTTCCACGAATCCGAGGTGGTTAAGGGTGAGGGTCATTATAATACCATGGAGGTAGTAAAGGGGCCATAAGGTTTGAGAAGCGTCACGTCAATATTATAAAACAAAGATTCCCTGTACCAAAATGGCCGACTTTGGATTTTAAGTTGTTTTTGCTTCATTTCACTTCGTTGGTGGTGATTTGTTGTTCATTTTGTAGTAGGAAGACATACAGCTATTAAATAAAATGGTTTCTGGTTCGGTATAGTATTTTAATGCATCCAAAGATAATCTTAAAAAAGCTGGAGATACATTTCACAAGTGAGTTCTCAACTCTCTTATACTGTTGTGTGTTGAATAATTAGTTGTATGTATATGTATACAACACGCTGAAATTGCTACTTATCGTCCGCTATTGAATCTTCCTGCTCGAGATTTGGAATACAAGATACCAGTACCGCGAATATCCAAAATAAACTAATACCTTTTTGTCTACTTATTTTTGTAGAAAATGAACTCTGAATGAAAAGTCCTTTGGATCCAGGCAATCTGGAGAAATTGATTACCATCATCTCATGCAAGGATTTGTTCCATTTATTTCAAGGAAGATGATATCGATAGAGAAATAATAGAGATAATTAGCTTAAAAAGCTTTTTTTAATGGCTGGTAAATTGCTTTCCTTATCTGTCATTGATTATTTATTGTAAATTAATTTGAATATTCTAAATTTCACGTTCTTAGACTACCATTCATAAAATAGAAGCTTCACCTGTCGAACCACTCACATTTGAGAATTCCAGGGTAATTGAGATGATTTCATCAATCTCACAGGCTCCATATATGAAGTTACACTTATGGAAGTGGATGAAACAAACGTTCTAGAGAATACCCCTCCGCAATATAAATCACTAATACACCAAATGACAATATCCTATTCCAGGGGTTGTGAAGTTAGTCGAAATATTGTATAAGTTGTGAATAAATTGTACATCTTGTAAATCATTTCCTGTTTATGGCTTGTTTAATTATAATAAATATTGATAATTTTATTATCTGTGATTCGAAAAAGTTGATAAACTGTGAGGGAAACAAATTTGATGCTGTTGTTTTCATTGTAAAGGCTTATATTATTATATAAATAAAAAAGAGGTGGCTCAAATATAGGAACAAATTTCCCAATCTGAATTGGAGCTTTTTGAATTATTTACATTTTATTATGAAAAAAGAATGACAAATTTCTTACCTCACATAAGAAATATATCGGGTAGTACATTATTGAACACGATTTTAATTGTCACAGTGAAATTGATAACGAAATGTTATCTTTAACAACAAAAATAAATGGTCTAAAATTTTGAAAACATAAATCATCTTCTTCTCAGGAAAAATGTATTTTTCATAATGAGGAAAGGATGGCACCACAATTATGAGAACAAATTTTTCAATCTATTGAAAATTTAGCCCACAAATTCATTTAGCAGGCTATCACTTTAGACTGGTACCTTTATTATTTCCCGCATAATATCTGAAATCAATTGTCATTAAAACTGAACGGAAGAATCTTGGAATTGAAGAAAATCAAATAAACCAAATTCCCGCCACAATTACCAGATACCAATATGGCAGAAACTATGTACCACTTTTGTTACAAGGGAAATATTTAATTTGCTCCCCCCACCCTTTTTACCCCAATGATAAATACCACTTTCGGAAGAACCCTCAACCATTTCTCAGTCGTCCAAGCTCAGGCTCAGATAGGTACTCTCCGTTTGTTCTCAGTGAATTTTGTGTCAGTGCGAATTTTAGTGACTTTAGTTACGATGGAAGACAAAAATAGTAAAGTCGTCCTCGTAGATAACACCGGGTTTAGTGTAGAAATTGAACCGACCACATATCTTGAAAATAACGATGTGAGCATCACCCCGCAAACGAGTCAAAGGGGTAGTTTTGGAAGTGATTCGAGTACCAAGGATTTAACGGGCTTCAATTACGTTGAAATGCCAGAAAAAATGTGCGGTGAATACAACGAACAGTGTATCAACCTAGATCAATGTAACGATTACAATCAGAATCAATCTCCATGGCAGCCGCATCAAAAAAAGCAATTTGCGGAGGTAAGAGTTTCGATTCAATCAACAGTTTGATTTTATCTAAGACCAAAATATTTTTTTATTTTATTTCTAAATGTTTTTTTCTTACTTCAGCAAATCAAATGGTACTTGGCGAACTTCGGATATAACGACTACAATATCGTGCAACAAAAGGATAAGACTCTAGGTAAGTGTACAATTTTTCATTTAAACACTAGCGAAGTAGTTATAATTTCAATAAATCCCTATATTACATTAAATTTAATTAGAACTCCAAAATCCGGCAATTGGAGTAAAAATTTAAAATCGATACCTGTTGTTCAAGAATATTTTCCATCTTTATATTTCGATAATTTTTTTATTAGAAATCTTAACCTCTAAACGCAGTTCGAAAATGACACATAAAATTTCGATATCAAAGTTCAGATTATTATCTCTCGATACATCGATACAGGCTTATAATTCAACAAATTTCTCCCTTATTTGAGTGAATTCTCCAGCAGAAAAAAATTAAACTGAATTTGCAGTATTAATTATTTGGTTTTACATATTCAGTGTAGTGTTATATGAATTATTTTAGCAATTCATGTTCAGGATTTCATGAATTTTAACGCTGAAATTTCAAGTGCACCTATTGGTAATGATACTGTTGAATATAATATGTTTGGGATTCTTAAAAAAAATGTTTAACTTTACTCATTGTTCATCTGCTTTAAACAATGAATACTGTCGGTCGGTATTCTTGTCTTAGCGTTACATTTTTTCCCTATAATTTTGAATCAGTATAGTTAGAAATTGAACATTTCTATCAGTAAAAATTCAGGAAAGCTTATAATTATGCATAAATTCGAAGGCAATATCTATTGAATGAAATGATATCTAATGGAAATTTCACCTGAGCAACTCAAGAATATATTGATAACTTTTGATAATTACATTTTTTTTCTTGGTCTGTGTAGGGAAAAGTCGTGTAATACCGGACATGATATATACGAAAAAATATTAAAACATAAATTTATCATCAAAGTTTTCCAACAAACTTAGTTTTAAATGATTGTTCCACATATACTTCACATGTCCTGAAAAGGTACAAACATACACTTCATAAAATAAACATACATCGTTCAAAGAAAATAGAGTGAACATTTTGAATTTCTTCAAGACTAGAAATCGGAAAGAAGATCGGAAAAAAATTTTAGATAATTGGAGCATTTCAGAAAAATACGAAAAATAATGAAACAGAATCCTTATCGACCTTTTTTGTTTCAGAACACATAGTCACCCAAGAGCCTCTTAAGGTCAGTACAGCGCCAGTTCTACCTAGCAAAATTTCGCCCAACAATTCTACCAAAAGGACACGTACCTCATACACGAGCCACCAGCTGGTAGAATTGGAGAAGGAGTTTCATGCCAGCAAGTACTACATAAGCAGACTCAGGAGAAGCGAAATGGCCGGAGCCCTGAACCTATCGGAACGCCAGATCATAATATGGTTTCAGAACAGGCGAATGAAATACAAGAAGGAGCTGAAAGCCAAGAATATCTCGCCATCCTCCACCAATCCCAATTCCCCAGATTCGCCCCAGGGTACTGTCGGCGCCCTAAGGACGAGGTGCAACGAAAGAGTACCTCCTTCTTACTCCGAGTACGTTCCAGTCAATCATCAGCAGCTCATGCACCCCTACGGCGCAAGACCGACTCCCTACGGGTCCAGAGGATACAACAACTGGAATAGGGATTGCTATTCTGAGGCAACTATGTATCCCCCAATGAATAATACGTTGAATCCACCCTATTACCCCGGTCCTGGAAAAAATTATTCGCTCAGTTACATGCCAAATGGGCAATTGCCAAATGGAATTATGACTCAAGTGGAAGAAGAGAATATTTCAGCTCCCACCATGACGGCCACAGAACAGGTGATGAACATCGTCAATGGAAATTGGCTGGAGCACAATCTACCTCCGAATTACTCTATTTTGGGTAACGAAACAACCATTACTGAGCTTTAATCTGAATTGATCAATTATAAACTCAAGGAATAATACCACTGAAGAAAAGTTATGCTTAAAGAATTGTAAAATCCTTCAAATCTTTATACACAAAATTGTAAATATGTTCATCGCGATATAAAATCCCTAAAAATAATTATTTGAATCTTTTATTTGATGTATTAGTGCTGTCATTCGAAAATGAATTTTTTAAATGTTTGTTCCAGTTTTAAAATTATTTTAAATGTAATGTAGAATCGAGTTGTGTAGATATTTTATATAAATATGTAAATACACGTCTTAGAAAAATATGAAATTTATTTATTCAGAATCCTACCAATTCCCCAATATTAATTTGACTTTTGGTCGATATGATACGGCTAAAAATAGGTGTGAGCATAAATCGGCTAAAAATGTAGAAGCTACAGAACTAAAATATTGGCAAGGCTTCAGGGGAGGAAATTTTCGGCAATTGAAAAAATGTAAAGAAATAGTAATATAATCAATTCATTAATGCAATGCATTTTTTGTATGAATTTTATATATTTTTAATAGCACAAAAACTTTCTGTGAAGCAGTTGAGAAATTGATAATCAACATAGGTATACTGCATTCACATTCATTTTACCAGTCGGTTGGCCATGAAATAATTTTCTCAAGTTTTTGTAACTATAGCGGAGTAAGTTTGGCACTCATGAAATGTCGTTAAGTCATAACGCCGCTGCCACAACTTATATCAATTAATATTACGAAAATGCCGAAAGTGATTAAGAAAGAGACAGGGTTTCAGAAAGTGCTATTTAGAATTCAAATCAGCTCATTCGAATAGTTATACCCTAATATTCTAAAATCCACAATACGTCAGACGGTAGCGAACATATTCAATGTAGGAGAATTCATATAATGTTTCATCTGAATCTAAACGACCTATATTTCAGCTGAATATTTCCACAATCAGAAGGATTGTGAATGAAGAGGATGACAAAGAATTTCTTTCTATTAGGAGACCCAAAAAAGTGGTGGCATTTGAAAATTTTATGTTTGAGTGAATTAATGCGAAAAGTTTACTACAGGATTTTCGATGAATGTCATCGTAGAATAAGTTCCCGAAAATCGATTTTTCTATTTTTCATTTGACTTGTCCTATACATTGTAAATGTCTTAAAGTACCAATAAATACCTAATTATTATTATTATATCAATGCATTTAGATGAGCAGCCACAAATACGCTTCAGTTGTCCTGCTAATTGTTAATTCATGAGAAATTTTTGTTCAAAGGTGAAGTTCATCTTGATTGAAACTTCCCTTAATTCATTTTGCTTATGCAAGATCATTTTTGTTGAAGAATTTAACATTCATGTAATTATCTGTTAATTCCTTCGGGAGATACCCATTCCCAACCACTGCAACATATGCATTTCATCTTCGGGTTAATATTTTTGAAATCTACAACTTTAGCCAAAGAAAATAACGAACATTAACTCTACTCAAGCTAGTGCATATTATGATACTATACTGATCTCTTGTATTTTCCATGCAAATAACTGGATTTGGTATGGCTTCAATCAGTTTGTATAAACTTCAATTATGTTCGTCACATATTTTCCGCAGAGATTCGACATTGTGATAAAATTCGTAATAACAGAAACTTTAACGTAGAACGGGCAACGTAGCGTTGAACTTGAAAATGTTTTGACAAGCGTCATAACCCCACATTGTCGTACTATACAGAGTGAAATGTGTCAAATTTGCATGGCCAACCGACTGCTAAAATAAAAGTGAATGGAGTATATGTATTTGTTTCTACTGTGTCTCAACGCATTCTTATTAGCGCATCTAAAAATCTAAACGCCTGATGACAAAATTCAAGACCTCGAGAAGAATATGCTCTTTTGAGTGTGAGGGAAAACTTTCATCTTGTTACTATTCATAGTTTGCGAGGGAAAGGAATGACGAAAACGAGAGAATGATGGCAAGAATGATGCCGCGAATTTCTTCATCAAATTCTGGAGAAATATCAGTAGCAGTGCGCCATCTTGTTTGTAGCTAACCGGACTATTTGGCCGATAAGCTTTACGATGACTGCACTTGAATCCTCCGGGATGATTCATGAAGGGTTGCGACAGGCCTTATTTTGGAATCCGTGTGGTCAATGACTTGGGAAGAAATTTTTAACGAAATCAGCTAGAAAAAGTGTTTTCAACTATTTTCATGTTCATACTTCATTTTTGTTTTTTTTTTTGCAACTTTATCAAGGTTGGAAAGAAATTGCAACATTGCATGGAAAATTTTTCCATAAACCCAATTATTGAGTAGTAGGGAAAATATACTTTTGTTCATAGAAAAAATACTGTAATCTAATATCTGATATTTAGTTTCCTTCACTATCCACGTTCATATTGTCTTGTGGAAAACTGTTTATCGAACTTCTGTATGTGATTTGATTTTACAAGACTTCAGGCTTTATTTGAAGAGCATTTATCTGCTAAACAAATGAACACTCATTAAATGTTATATTGAAAACCAATGGGAGTTATGTCACAAAACCTCTTTAGAGAGACTACAAGAATATCGAAAACCGTTAGAAATACAGGGTGGCTTAACTTACAAAAGAGTTGCATTATTTGAGGATGAGTGTGATGGTGTAAACAGATCTAAAATATGTCCAATGGTTCCCGCGATATCTCTGAAAAACTAAAACACGTGATTTTATTCCTTTCTTAATAACTCTCATTTGTTTCTGGAGATAACTTCACGAAACTCGGTTTGTAGCCATTATCAAATATGGAGATTCTAATTTGGTAGTCAGATATTTCCTAATTTTCAGTGTTTGAGAGATGCGATAGTCACCTTTTTTTTTCTTATGGACGCCATATTGATTCTGCTTATTTGGTGATGAAGAAAAAAATAACGAATTCAACAATGTCTCACACTCCACAAAAATATGGAGCCTACCTACGGAAATTTGAACTTTTTTCAATTTTTTTGTTTAAGTAGTAGGCTGGTGTCAGAATTGTCAAATAACTTTTTACTTTGTTGACAGTCGTTATGTGACACTTGAATTTTGTGAAAACCTGAATCCTGTTTGATAAGTAACGTCCTATATAAATACATAATTAATGAAATATTCGTTGTCGGAAAAACAAGACATGTATGATACTTACATACGCGCATATAGAAACTCCAGAATAGCATCTGAACGTTAATTACAACAATATCCAGAAAGAATGCAGCCGAATTGTACCATTTTCCAAAAACTGGACAGATGTATGAGGGAAAATGGTGGTTTGGAAAAAAAAAGGCAAGTATCACATAACCCCTATACATAATGAAATAATTGTGCTTGCTTAAGTTCATATAAACCCAGAAACATCTACAACTGCAATCGCTAGGGAATGTAGTATGTCACTGAGAGGTGTATCAAAAATTCTAAGAAAGCTTAAATTTCACCATTAAAAGTTTACCATTGTACAAGGGTTACAGGAGGGCGATCATCAAAACAGGTAGAATTTTTGTCACCGGCTTTCTCAGAAATTAATAGAAGATCCTCAATTCTCGACAAAAGTCTTGCGGTCGGATGAATTCATATTCGCTAACAATGGTGTATTTAACCGGAAAATCATCATAACTGGGCAAATGCTAACCCACATTTGAAATACGAGTCAAGACATTAGTGTTTAGTGTTAATGTTTATTGCCCTATATTGAATAACCAGATAATTGGACCCTACTTCATCGAAGGTACTTTAAATGGACCTAAGTAAGTACTTAGGTCCAGGTAGAATATCTAAGTAGATAAAGTAGAAAAAAAAATTTAGCTGTGACGATTCATATTTTTGTAACGTGTGATGCACTGTTGAATTAGAAATTTTGTTCTCTATTACCCCACGAGGAAAATCAATATGGCGTCCATGAGAAAAAGAAAAGTTGACTGTCGCGTCCCTGAAACGATAAGAAATGGAAATATAATGTGATGACACCAGTAGAATCGCTATATTATATATTGACTACAAACCGAATTTCGTGAAGATATCTCGAAAATGAGTTGTAAAGAAAAAGAGAAAATCTTGATTTTCAGTTTCTTCGAGATAATTATAATTATAAAATGAATGTATGAATAAACAAACAAGAAAAAGTATACCTGCCGATAAATCATTCAGGTTTCACTTGTTCCACGAAGATGGTTAAGGCTGAGGGTCATTTTAAATACCATGGGATAGGAAAAGATTGAAGGATTCATAAGGTTTGAAAAGTGTCACGTAAATAAGACAAAGATTCCCTATACCAATATGGCCGACCTCGAACTATTCAAACTTTGGATTTTCAGTTGTTTTTGCTTCATTTCACTTCGTTAGTGGTGATTTGTTGTTCATTTCGTAGCTCTTCAATAAAATGGTTACTGGTTCGGTATAGTATTTTAATGCATCCAAAGATAATCTTAAAAAAGCTGGAGATACATTTCACAAGTGAGTTCCCAACTCTTTTATACTGTTGTGTGTTGAATAATTAGTTGTATGTATATGTATACAACAGGCTGAAATTGCTATTTATAGTCCGCTATCGAATCTTCTTGCTGGAGATTTGGAATACAAGATACCAGTACCTCGAAAATCCAAAATAAACTAATACCTTTTTGTCTACTTATTTTTGTAGGTTTAATCTGAACTCTGAATGAAAAGCCCTGTGGATCCAGGCAATCTGGAGAAATTGATTACCATCATCTCATGCAAGGATTTGTTCCATTTATTTCAAGGAAGATGATATCGATAGTGTAATAATAGAGATAATTAGCTTACAAAGCTTTTGTCAATGGCTGGTCAATTGCTTCCCTTACCTGTCATTGATTATTTATTATGAATTAATTTGAATATTTAAAATTTCAGGTTCTTAGATCTACCATCCATAAAATAGAAGATAACTTTTGATAAATACATTTTTTTTTCTTGGTCTATGTAGGGAAAAGTCGGGTTATACCGGACATGATATATACGGAAAAATATTAAAACTTAATAAAATGAACATACATCGTTCAAAGAAAATAAAGTGAACATTTTGAATTTCTTCAAGACTAGAGGGTAACATCGGACAAAATTTACACTCACAACCATGCAGAGACATTCTTGGTTGTCTCTGCTCACAAGACTTGATCCAATCTTCGTGTCGTCGTATTCTCGTGTTCTTTCTACAACTAGTTTCGAAACATCTTGATTTAAACTTTCGTTGAAATATTTTTTACTACTCATTTTCATTTTTCCCTTCCAAGTCATTTATAATGGAGTGCAAGTGAGCACTTTTTTCAAGTAATTTTTCTCAACTATTTTGTGCTCTGCAGCGTTCGGAACTGGCAAAATTCCTTCATTGTTTGGGAATTTGTTTAATCGAAAATATATTCTTTTTGACCATTGGT
Source organism: Coccinella septempunctata (assembly GCF_907165205.1). Lineage (NCBI taxonomy): Eukaryota > Metazoa > Arthropoda > Insecta > Coleoptera > Coccinellidae > Coccinella > Coccinella septempunctata. The sequence goes on from NC_058196.1 coordinate 26,291,765, forward strand.
TTTTGCCTTTGGTGGATTTTGCTGAGCATAAAGTACCTTGTTCATTGATATTTGTTGGAGTATTTTGGTTTTGAGGAGATTTTCTAGAACTTTTCGACTTCCAATTTTTATAACGAAATATTGAAATTATTTTTGTCCGGTGACACCCAACATGCATCTTGCAATCAATTACCCATTTACAGGGGAGATATTTGAAATGCAGGGTATTCGTGCACGTTTTCATTTTCACTACTCATTAATGCTTGTACTATGTCTAGTAACCATCTGAACACCTACCAATCAAGAGAAGGGAGGCCTCAAAGTTTATTCTGTCCATGTGTCAATCACAAAAAATCAAAATTTCACATTTATTTCCCAAACGGGTAAAAATATCAAGGTCAACTAAAGATATGTCTGCGCTTGCCATAGAATCAGTTCGTTTGGCCATTCAAAGGAGAGGGTGAAATGATGAATCCAAGAAAACGATGAATGTCTGTTGATACCCGCTGTCCGGTGCTATCCGACTTTTCCCTATTTGCAGACTCTGATTTGGTGCTGCTCTCTTCTTATTCGTTTCCTGTGGTTTATCTCTTTCATTTCAGATTATTCTCAGTCAATTTTTCTCTCTCTGTGTTTCCTGAAGATTTTCTCTCATCTGGTCTCACGATTCTTCATTTTCCGTTTTCGCCACATTTTGACATTTCTCTTATACAACAGTTTTAATGACTTTCCATTATTTTGTAGGCTCCTTTTGCCAGTTCTGATATGTGGCCACTGAGTGTTGTACTTTTTGTCACCTGTCTAACGCTTTTCATTTCTTGTGTACACTCTGCGACTAGCGTTATATATAGTGTTATATGCTGTATGTTCTCCAATTTTTTGAGTTGATTCTTATTGATTAGGTACTGAAATTTCACGTCCTTTTGTCAAAGTCTGTTTAATTATAAGTTTGTAAAGTCTGACTTTAAGTTCTTGGTCCAGTTTTTAATCCATTGTTACACCTAGATATTCGATTTCATTTTGCCATCCTATTTCCCTGTCATTTAATTTTATCTCCATCTCTAGATTACGCTTCCTGTTTCAATATTGGAACATTATCCTTCGAATTTTGCTTTCAATGTTTTTCAATCTCCATTTCTGTTACTATTTAGTCAGTTCGTCAATGTGTCTCCAGTTTCAAATTATTTTATAATAACAAGAAAATCTTTATGGATATCGTCTAATTAGAGCATATCAGAAAAGTACGAAAAATAAAGAAACAGAATCCTAATCGATCATTTTTGTTTCAGAACACATAGTCACCCAAGAGCCTCTTAAGGTCAGTACTGCGCCAGTTCTACCTAGCCAAATTTCGCCCAAAAAGTCCACCAAAAAGACCCGTACCATCTACACGAGCCACCAGCTGGCAGAATTGGAGAAGGAGTTTCAGGCCAGCAGGTACTATACAAACAGACTCAAGAGAAGCCAAATGGCCGAAGCCCTGAACCTATCAGAACGCCAGATCAAAGTATGGTTTCAGAACAGGCGAATGAAGTGCAAGAAGGAGCTGAAAGCCAAGAATATCTCGCCTTCTTCCACCAATCCCAATTCCCCAGATTCGCCCCAGGGTACTGTCGGCGCCCTTAGGACGAGGTGTAACGAAAGAGTACCTCCTTCTTACTCCGAGTACGTTCCAGTCAATCATCAGCAGCTCACGCACCCCTACGGCGCAAGACCGACTCCCTACGAGTCCAGAGGATACAACAACTTGAATAGGGATTGCTATTCTGAGGCAACTATGTATCCCCCAATGAATAATACGTTGAATCCACCTCATAACCCTGGTCCTGGAAAAATATATTTGCCCATTCATACAGCGAAGGGGAACATGTCGTTTGGACGGTTGACTTGGGAAGTACCAAATATTTCTGCCCCCAACATGACACTCACAGAACAGGTGAGGAATTTGGTCAATGAAAACTGGCTGAAGCACAACACACCCCCAAATTAATCAATTTTGAGTAGCAAAACATGAAACAATCAAACAGAGCCTCAACCTGAATGGATTAATTATAAACGCAAGGAATGAAACCAGTGAAGAAAACTTATGCTTGTATAATTGTAAAATCCTTAAAAAAAAATTTTTATACACAAAATGGTAAATATATTCATAACTATATAAAATCCGTAAAACTAATTATTTGAATCTTTCATTTGATGTATTCGTGCTGTAATTCGAAAATGAAATTTCTAAATGTTTGTTCCAGTTTTTGAAATAATTGTAAATGTAATTTGCAGACAAGCTGTGTAGATATTTTGTAAAAATATGTAAATATACGTCTCAAAAAAATATAAAATTTATTTATTCAGAATCCGATCAATTCCCCAATACTAATTTCTCTTTTAGAATCTATATATCTAAGTAATTCTATAACAGTAGAAAATATTCAAAAGAGAAATCAAACTGCAGTTTTCGAAAATCGTATATACCTGGGTCATAACAATAAAATGAAATTCCAAATTGAAAAAAATTTCATGAAATAATTTAATATTCAGTACCTGTTCACAAAGTAGTCGAAGTGTGTTTGGCTTCATTCTTTTTTTTTTCTAAATGATGATGCTTCTATTAGAATATGAAAGAAATTCAACTTGTAAAATGAGTAAAATCGAAATGATAATTTTGGTAAGTATGCTGTTACTAAATAGTTTAGTTCTAGCACATATACAGATTCAACATGTTTTTTATTGCTGTCCCATCATATCCTCAAAAGTTCGTGATTTTCTTTGGAATTCAGAAGTAAGTCTTCCTCTCCTATAGTTGACGAGAAAGACTGATGATGGAAAAATCATAGAAGTATCTATCTGGCTATAAATTTCCTCTTTAGACGGCTGACGCGGTGCAAACGGAAATTGGAGTATAAGTAGGCAAATTCAAGATCTCTGAAATTAATTGACAGCACCAACACTAACATATACAGTAGTATATTACTAAAGTTTCCTATTTGAGTTGTTGTACCAAGAATCATACTTGATTTCTACATGGGAAATAAGGATACATCATGCAGAAAATTTACCTAATATGAATTTATTCTTATTATTATTATATTGTCTTATATAATTCATCCCAAAAATTTATATATTTTAACATTTTTTCGAGAAAAATCTGCAATGTTTGAAAAGCATTCGTTGAGATTTTAAAATAAAATCCTAGGGTCCTTGCTACATCCTCTGCTATTGAATCATGACGAGGGTTGTTCCTGCACTGCAAAATAAAGTTTTTTAACTAGAAATAGTGCGTTTCTCATTCTCAATCACATGTCTTATATAATTCATCTCAAAAATTTATGTATTTTCACATTCTTTCGAGAAAAATCTGCAATATTTGAAAAGCATTCGTTGAGATTTTGAAATAATATAGAAAATCGAAAAAAATTAAAATGACAAGATTTAAATTATTTCCATACTTGTCTTTCAACTCGGCTCCTTCCGTACTTTTGTTGAATCCCTTTAAATAGTTATAAAATGAATGTATGAATAAACAGACAAGAAAAGTTTACCTGCCGTCAAATCGCTCAGGTTTCACTTGTTCCACGAATCCGAGGTGGTTAAGGGTGAGGGTCATTATAATACCATGGAGGTAGTAAAGGGGCCATAAGGTTTGAGAAGCGTCACGTCAATATTATAAAACAAAGATTCCCTGTACCAAAATGGCCGACTTTGGATTTTAAGTTGTTTTTGCTTCATTTCACTTCGTTGGTGGTGATTTGTTGTTCATTTTGTAGTAGGAAGACATACAGCTATTAAATAAAATGGTTTCTGGTTCGGTATAGTATTTTAATGCATCCAAAGATAATCTTAAAAAAGCTGGAGATACATTTCACAAGTGAGTTCTCAACTCTCTTATACTGTTGTGTGTTGAATAATTAGTTGTATGTATATGTATACAAAACGCTGAAATTGCTATTTATCGTCCGCTATTGAATCTTCCTGCTCGAGATTTGGGATACAAGATACCAGTACCGCGAATATCCAAAATAAACTAATACCTTTTTGTCTACTTATTTTTGTAGGTTTAATCTGAACTCTGAATGAAAAGCCCTGTGGATCCAGGCAATCTGGAGAAATTGATTACCATCATCTCATGCAAGGATTTGTTCCTTTTATTTCAACGAAGATGATATCGATAGGGAAATAATAGAGATAATTAGCTTAAAAAGCTTTTGTTAATGGCTGGTAAATTGCTTTCCTTATCTGTCATTGATTATTTATTGTAAATTAATTTGAATATTCTAAATTTCACGTTCTTAGACTACCATTCATAAAATAGAAGCTTCACCTGTCGAACCATTCACATTTGAGAATTCCATGGTGATTGAGATGATTTCATCAATCTCACAGGCTCCATAGATGAAGTTGCACTTATGGAAGTGGATGAAACAAACGTTCTAGAGAATACCCCTCCGCAATATAAATCACTAATATACCAAATGACAATATCCTATTCCAGAGGTTGTGAAGTTAGTCGAAATATTGTATAAGTTGTGAATAAATTGTACATCTTGTAAATCATTTCCTGTTAACGGCTTGTTTAATTATAATAAATATTAAATATTTTTATTATCTGTGATTCGAAAAAGTTGATAAACTGTGAGGGAAACAAATTTGATTTTGTTGTTTTCATTGTAAAGGCTTATATTATTATATAAATAAAAAAGAAGTGGCTCAACTATATTAACAAATTTCCCAATCTGAATTGGTGCTTCTTGAATTATTTACATTTTATTATGAAAAAAGAATGGCAAATTTCTTACCTCACATAAGACATATATCGGGTAGTACATTATTGGACTCGATTTTAATTGTCACAGTGAAATTGATAACGAAATGTTATCTTTAGCAACAAAAATAAATGGTCTAAAATTTTGAAAACATAAATCATCTCCTTCTCAGGAAAAACGTATTTTTCATAATGGGGAAAGGATGGCACCACAATTATGAGAACAAATTTTTCAATCTATTGAAAATTTAGCCCACAAATTCATTTAGCAGGCTATCACTTTAGACTGGTACCTTTATTATTTCCCGCATGATATCTGAATTCAATTGTCATTAAAACTGAACCGAAGAAACTTGGAATTGAAGAAAATCAAATAAACCAAATTCCCGCCACAATTACCAGATACCAATATGGCAGAAACTATGTACCACTTTTGTTACAAGGGAAATATTTAATTTGCTCCCCCCACCCTTTTTACCCCAATGATAAATACCACTTTCGGAAGAACCCTCAACCATTTCTCAGTCGTCCAAGCTCAGGCTCAGATAGGTACTCTCCGTTTGTTCTCTGTGAATTTTGTGTCAGTGCGAATTTTAGTGACTTTAGTTACGATGGAAGACAAAAATAGTAAAGTCGTCCTCATAGATAACACCGGGTTTAGTGTAGAAATTGAACCGACCACATATCTTGTAAATAACGATATGAGCATCACCCCGCAAACGAGTCAAAGGGGTAGTTTTGGAAGTGATTCGAGTACCAAGGATTTAACGGGCTTCAATTACGTTGAAATGCCAGAAAAAATGTGCGGTGAATACAACGAACAGTGTATCAATCTAGATCAATGTAACGATTACAATCAGAATCAATCTCCATGGCAGCCGCATCAAAAAAAGCAATTTGCGGAGGTAAGAGTTTCGATTCAATCAACAGTTTGATTTTATCTAAGACCAAAATATTTTTTTATTTCATTTCTAAATGTTTTTTTCTTACTTCAGCAAATCAAATGGTACTTGGCGAACTTCGGATATAACGACTACAATATCGTGCAACAAAAGGATAAGACTCTAGGTAAGTGTACAATTTTTCATTTAAACACTAGCGAAGTAGTTATAATTTCAATAAATCCCTATATTACATTAAATTTAATTAGAACTCCAAAATCCGGCAATTGGAGTAAAAATTTAAAATCGATACCTGTTGTTCAAGAATATTTTCCATCTTTATATTTCGATAATTTTTTTATTAGAAATCTTAACCTCTAAACGCAGTTCGAAAATGACACATAAAATTTCGATATCAAAGTTCAGATTATTATCTCTCGATACATCGATACAGGCTTATAATTCAACAAATTTCTCCCTTATTTGAGTGAATTCTCCAGCAGAAAAAAATTAAACTGAATTTGCAGTATTAACTATTTGGTTTTACTTATTCAGTGTAGTGTTATATGAATTATTTTAGCAATTCATGTTCAGGATTTCATGAATTTTAACGCTGAAATTTCACCTCCACCTATTGGTAATGATACTGTTGAATATAATATGTTTGGGATTCTTAAAAAAAAATGTTTAACTTTACTCATTGTTCATCTGCTTGAAACAATGAATACTGTCGGTCGGTATTCTTGTCTTAGCGTTACATTTTTTCCCTATAATTTTGAATCAGTATAGTTAGAAATTGAACATTTCTATCAGTAAAAATTCAGGAAAGCTTATAATTATGCATAAATTCGAAGGCAATATCTATTGAATGAAATGATATCTAATGGAAATTTCACCCGAGCAACTCAAGAATATTTTGATAACTTTTGATAATTACATTTTTTTTTCTTGGTCTGTGTAGGGAAAAGTCGTGTAATACCGGACATGATATATACGAAAAAATATTAAAACATAAATTTATCATCAAAGTTTTCCAACAAACTTAGTTTGAAATGATTATTCCACATATACTTCACATGTCCTGAAAAGGTACAAACATACACTTCATAAAATAAACATACATCGTTCAAAGAAAATAGAGTGAACATTTTGAATTTCTTCAAGACTAGAGATCGGAAAGAAGATCGGAAAAAAATTTTAGATAATTGGAGCATTTCAGAAAAATACGAAAAATAATGAAACAGAATCCTTATCGACCTTTTTTGTTTCAGAACACATAGTCACCCAAGAGCCTCCTAAGGTCAGTACTGCGCCAGTTCTACCTAGCCAAATTTCTCCCAACAATTCTACCAAAAGGACACGTACCTCATACACGAGCCACCAGCTGGTAGAATTGGAGAAGGAGTTTCATGCCAGCAAGTACTATATAAGCGGACTCAGGAGAAGCGAAATGGCCGGAGCCCTGAACCTATCGGAACGCCAGATCAAAATATGGTTTCAGAACAGGCGAATGAAATACAAGAAGGAGCTGAAAGCCAAGAATATCTCGCCGTCTTCCACCAATCCCAATTCCCCAGATTCGCCCCAGGGTACTGTCGGCGCCCTAAGGACGAGGTGCAACGAAAGAGTACCTCCTTCTTACTCCGAGTACGTTCCAGTCAATCATCAGCAGCTCACGCACCCCTACGGCGCAAGACCGACTCCCTACGGGTCCAGAGGATACAACAACTGGAATAGGGATTGCTATTCTGAGGCAACTATGTATCCCCCAATGAATAATACGTTGAATCCACCTTATTACCCCGGTCCTGGAAAAAATTATTCGCTCAGTTACATGCCGAATGGACAAATACCAAATGGAATCATGACCCAAATGAAAGAAGAGAATATTTCAGCTCCCACCATGACGGCCACAGAACAGGTGATGAACATCGTCAATGGAAACTGGTTGGAGCACAATCTACCCCCGAATTACTCTATTTTGGGTAACGAAACAACCATTACTGAGCTTTAATCTGAATTGATCAATTATAAACTCAAGGAATAATATCACTGAAGAAAAGTTATGCTTAAAGAACTGTAAAATCCTTCAAATCTTTATACACAAAATTGTAAATATGTTCATCGCGATATAAAATCCCTAAAAATAATTATTTGAATCTTTTATTCGATGTATTAGTGTTGTCATTCGAAAATGAATTTTTTAAATGTTTGTTCCAGTTTTAAAATTATTTTAAATGTAATTTATAGACGAGTTGTGTAGATATTTTATATAAATATGTAAATACACTTCTTAGAAAAATATGAATTTTATTTATTCAGAATCCTACCAATTCCCCAATATTAATTTGACTTTTGGTGTCGATATGATACGGCTAAAAATAGGTGTGAGCATAAACTTAAGATTAGCCGTCTAATCTTAAGTTTAGCTTCGGGTATTTGCTAATGTTAGTTTCCCCTATCTTTAGCCGGCTAAACTTAAATGTAACCACAGCCCATCGGCTAAAAATGTAGAAGCTACAGAACTAAAATATTGGCAAGGCTTCAGGGGAGGAAATTTTTGGCAATTGAAAAAATGTAAAGAAATAGTAATATAATCAATTCATTAATGCAATGCATTTTTTGTATGAATTTTATATATTTTTAATAGCACAAAACATTCTGCGAAGCAGTTGAGAAATTGATAATCAACATAGGTATACTGCATTCACATTCATTTTAGCAGTCGGTTGGCCATGAAATAATTTTCTCAAGTTTTTGTAACTATAGCGGAGTAAGGTTGGCACTCATGAAATGTCGTTAAGTCATAACGCCGCTGCCACAACTTATATCAATTAATATAACGAAAATGCCGAAAGTGATTAAAAAAGAGACAGGGTTTCAGAAAGTGCTATTTAGAATTCAGGTCAGCTCATTCGAATAGTTATACCCTAATATTCTAAAATCCACAATACGTCAGACGGTAGCGAACATATTCAATGTAGGAGAATTCATATAATGTTTCATCTGAATCTAAACGACCTATATTTCAGCTGAATATTTCCACAATCAGAAGGATTGTGAATGAAGAGGATGACAAAGAATTTCTTTCTCTTAGGAGACCTAAAAAAGTGGTGGTATTTGAGAATTTTATATTTGAGTGAATTAATGCGAAAAGTTTACTACAGGATTTTCGATGAATGTCATCGTGGAATATGTTCCCGGAAATTGATTTTATTTTTCATTTGACTTGTCCTATACATTGTAAATGTCTTAAAGTATCAATAAATACCTAATTATAATTATTATATCAATGCATTAAGATGAACAGCCACAAATACGCTTCAGTTGTCCTGCTAATTGTTTATTCATGTGAAATTTTTGTTCAAAGGTGAAGTTCATCTTGATTGAAACTTCCCTTAATTCATTTTACTTATACAAGATCATTTTTGTTGAAGAATTTAACATTCTTGTAATTATCTGTTAATTCCTTCGGGAGATACCCATTCCCAACCACTGCAACATATGCATTTCATCTTCGGGTTAATATTTTTGAAATCTACAACTTTAGGCAAAGAAGATAACGAACATTTACTCTCCTCAAGCTAGTGCATATTATGATACTATACTGATCTCTTGTATTTTCCATGCAAATAACTGGATTTGGTATGCCTTCAATCAGTTTGTATAAACTTCAATTATGTTCGTCACATATTTTCCGAAGCGATTCGACATTGTAATAAAATACGTAACAACAGAAACTTTTACGTAGAATGGGCAAATTAGCGTTGAACTTGAAAATGTTTTGACAAGCGTCATAACCCCACATTTACGTACTATACGGAGTGAAATGTGTCAAATTTGCATGGCCAACCGACTGCTAAAATAAAAGTGAATGGAGTATATGTATTTGTTTCTACTGTGTCTCAACGCATTCTTATTAGCACATCTAAAAATCTAAAAGCCTGATGACAAAATTCGAGACCTCGAGACGAATATGCTCTTTTGAGTGTGAGGGAAAACTTTCATCTTGTTACTATTCATAGTTTGCGAGGGAAAGGAATGACCAAAACGAGAGAACGATGACAAAAATGATGCCGCGAATTTCTTCATCAAATTCTGGAGAAATATCAGTAGCAGTGCGCCATCTAGTTTTTAGCTAACCGGACTATTTGGCCGATAAGCTTTACGATGACGGCACTTGAATCCTCCGGGATGATTCATGAAGGGTTGCGACAGGCCTTATTTTGGAATCCGTGTGGTCAATGACTTGGGAAGAAATTTTTAACGAAATCAGCTAGAAAAAAGTGTTTTCAACAATTTTCATGTTCATAGTTCATTTTTGTTTTTTTTTTGCAACTTTATCAAGGTTGGAAAGAAAAAGCAACATTGCATGAAAAATTTTTCCATAAACCCAATTATTGAATAGTAGGGAAAATATACTTTTGTTCATAGAAAAAATACTGTAATCTAATATCTGATATTTAGTTTCCTTCACTATCCACGTTCATATTGTCTTGTGGAAAACTGTTTATCTAACTTCTGTATATGATTTGATTTTACAAGACTTCAGGCTTTATTTGAAGAGCATTTATCTGCTAAACAAATGAACACTCATCAAATGTTATATTGAAAACCAATGGGAGTTATGTTATAAAACCTCAATACAATAATATACCACTCATTCGAGTTAGAACTCTTTAGAGGAAGACTACAGGAATATCGGAAACCGTTAGAAATACAGGGTGGCTTTACTTACAAAAGAGTTGCATTATTTGAGGATGAGTGTGATGGTGTAAACAGATCTAAAATATGTCCAATGGTTCCCGCGATATCTCTGAAAAACTAAAAAACGTGATTTTATTCTTTTCTTTATAACTCTCATTTGTTTCTGGAGATAACTTCACGAAACTCGGTTTGTAGCCATTATCAAATATGGAGATTCTAATTTTGTAGTCAGATTTTTCCTAATTTCCAGCGTTTCAAAGTTGCGATAGTCAACTTTTTTTTCTTATGGACGCCATATTGATTCTCCTTATGGGGTGATGAAGAAAAAAATTACGAATTCAACAATGTATCACACTCCACAAAAATATGAAGCCTACCTACGGAAATTTGAATTTTTTTCAATTTTTTTGTTCAAGTAGTAGGCTGGTGTCAGAATTGTCAAATAACTTTTTACTTTGTTGACAGTCGTTATGTGACACTTAAATTTTGTGAAAACGTGAATCCTGTTTGATAAGTAACGTCCTATATAAATACATAAATAATGAAATATTCGTTGTCGGAAAAACAAGACATGTATGATACTTACATACGCGCATAAAGAAACTCCAGAATAGCATCTGAATTGTATTATTGTATTATTACAACAATATCCAGAAAGAATGCAGCCGAATTGTACCATTTTCCAAAAACTGGACAGATGTATGAGGGAAAATGGTGGTTTGGAAAAAAAAAGGCAAGTATCACATAACCCCTATACATAATGAAATAATTGTGCTTGCTTAAGTTCATATAAACCCAGAAACATCTACAACTGCAATCGCTAGGGAATGTAGTATGTCACTGAGAGGTGTATCAAAAATTCTAAGAAAGCTTGAATTTCACCATTAAAAGTTTACCATTGTACAAGGGTTACAAGAGGGCGATCATCAAAACAGGTAGAATTTTTGTCACCGACTTTCTCAGAAATTAATAGAAGATCCTCAATTCTCGACAAAAGTCTTGCGGTCGGATGAATTCACATTCACTATGTATTGTGTATTTAACCGGAAAATCATCATAATTGGGCAAATGCTAACCCACATTTGAAATACGAGTCAAGACATTAGTGTTTAGTGTTAATTTTTATTGCGCTATATTGAATTACCAGATAATTGGACCCTACTTCATCGATGGTACTTTAAATGGACCTAAGTAAGTACTAAGGTCCAGGTAGAATATCTAAGTAGATGAAGTAGAAAAAAAAAATTTAGCTGTGACGATTCATATTTTTGTAAGGTGTGATGCACTGTTGAATTAGAAATTTTGTTCTCTATCACCCCACAAGGAAAATCAATATGGCGTCCATAAGAAAAAGAAAAGTTTACTGTCGCGTCCCTGAAACAATGAGAAATGGAAATAATCTGATGACACCAGTAGAATCGCTATATTATATATTGATTACAAACCCAATTTCGTGAAGATATCTTGAAAAACAAATGAGTTGTAGAGAAAAAGAGAAAATCTTGATTTTCAGTTTCTTCGAGATAATTATAATTATAAAATGAATGTATGAATAAACAAACAAGAAAAAGTATACCTGCCGATAAATCATTCAGGTTTCACTTGTTCCACGAAGGTGGTGAAGGCTGAGGGTCATTTTAAATACCATGGGATAGGAAAAGATTGAAGGGTTCATAAGGTTTAAAAAGTGTCACGTAAATAAGACAAAGATTCCCTATACCAATATGGCCGACTTCGAACTATTCAAACTTTGGATTTTCAGTTGTTTTTGCTTCATTTCACTTCGTTAGTGGTGATTTGTTGTTCATTTTGTAGCTATTAAATAAAATGGTTTCTGGTTCGGTATAGTATTTTAATGCATCCAAAGATAATCTTAAAAAAGCTGGAGATACATTTCACAAGTGAGTTCTCAACTCTCTTATACTGTTGTGTGTTGAATAATTAGTTGTATGTATATGTATACAACACGCTGAAATTGCTATTGATAGTCCGCTATCGAATCTTCCTGCTGGAGATTTGGAATACAAGATACCAGTACCTCGAATATCCAAAATAAACTAATACCTTTTTATCTACTTATTTTTGTAGGTTTAATCTGAACTGTGAATGAAAAGCCCTGTGGATCCAGGCAATCTGGAGAAACTGATAACCATCATCTCATGCAAGGCTTTGTTCCATTTGTTTCAAGGGAGATGATATCGATAGTGTAATAATAGAGATAATTAGCTTACAAAGCTTTCGTGAATGGCTGGTAAATTGCTTCCCTCACCTACCTGTCATCGATTATTTATTGTAAATTAATTTTAATATTCTAAATTTCAGGTTCTTAGATCTATCCATAAAATAGAAGCTTCACCTGTCGAACCATTCACATTTGAGAATTCCATGGTGATTGAGATGATTTCATCAATCTCACAGGCTCCATAGATGTAGTTGCACTTATGGAAGTGGATGAAACAAACGTTCTAGAGAACGTTATTCTATTCCAGAGGTTGTGAAGTTAGTCGAAATATTGTATTTGTTTCGAATAAATTGTACATCTTGTAAATTATTTCCTGTTTATGTCTTGTTTAATTATATAAGATAGGTATTAATAATTTTATTATCTGTGATTTGAAAAAGTTAATAAACCGTGGGAGAAACAACAACAACAAATTTAATGCTGTTGTTTTCATTGTAAAGTAGCTCATATTTTTATATGAATAAAAAAGAAGAGGGTGAACTATAGAAACAAATTTCAAAATCTAAATTGGTGCTTTTTGAATTATTTACATTTTATTATGAAAAAAGAATGACAAATTTCTCACCTCACATAAAAAATATATCGAGTAGTACATTATTGAACTCGATTTTAATTGTCACAATGGAATTGATAACGAAATATAATCTTTAACAACAAAAATAAATGGTCTAAAATTTTGAAAACATAAATCATCTTCGTCTCAGGAAAAACGTATTTTTCATAATGGGAAAAGGATGGCACCACAATTATGAGAACAAATTTTTCAATCTATTAGAAATTCAGCCCACAAATTCATTCAACAAGCTATCACTTTAGACTGGTACTTTCATTATTTCCCGCATAATATCTTAATTCAATTGTTATTAAAACTGAACCGAAGAAACTTGGAATTGAAGAAAATCAAATAAACCAAATTCCCGCCACAATTACCAGATACCAATATGGCAGAAACTATGTACCACTTTTGTTACAAGGGAAATATTTCATTTGCTCCCCCCCCTTTTTTACCCCAATGATAAATACCACTTTCGGAAGAACCCTCAGACATTTCTCGTCCAAGCTCAGGCTCAGATAGGTTCTCTCCGTTTGATCTCTGTGATCTTTGTGTCAGTGCGAATTTTAGTGACTTTAGTTACGATGGAAGACAAAAATAGTAAAATCGTCCTCATAGATAACACCGGGTTTAGTGTAGAAATTGAACCGACCACATATCTTGAAAATAACGATGTGAGCATCACCCCGCAAACGAGTCAAAGGGGTAGTTTTGGAAGTGATTCGAGTACCAAGGATTTAACGGGCTTCAATTACGTTGAAATGCCAGAAAAAATGTGCGGTGAATACAACGAACAGTGTATCAATCAAGATCAATGTAACGATTACAATCTGAATCATAACGACTACAATTTCGTGCAACAAAAGGATAAGACTCTAGGTAAGTGTACAATTTTTCATTTAAACACTAGAGAAGTAGTTATAATTTCAATAAATCCCTATATTACATTAAATTTAATTAGAACTTCAAAATCCGGCAATTGGAGTAAAAATTTAAAATCGATACCTGTTGTTCAAGAATATTTTCCATCTTAATATTTCGATAATTTTTTATTAGAAATCTAAACCTCTACAAGCAGTTCGAAAATGACACATAAAATTTCGATATCAAAATTCAAATTATTATCTCTCGATACATCGATGCAGGCTTAAAATTCAACAAATTTCTCCCTTATTTGAGTGAATTCTCCAGCAGAAAAAATTTAAACTGAATTTGCAGTATTAATTATTTGGTTTTACATATTCAGTTTAGTGTTATATGAATTATTTTAGCAATTCATTTTCAGGATTTCATGAATTTCAAGACCTTTACCTATTGGTAATGATACTGTTGAATATAATATGTTTGGGATTCTTAAAAAAAATGTTTAACTTTACTCATTGTTCATCTGCTTGAAACAATAAATACTGTCGGTCGGTATTCTTGCCTTAGCGTTAAATTTTATCCCTATAATTTTGAATCAGTATAGTTAGAAATTGAACATTTCTATCAGTAAAAATTCAGGAAAGCTTATAATTATGCATAAATTCGAAGGCAATATCTATTGAATGAAATGATATCTAATGGAGATTTCAGCTGAGCAACTCAAGAATATATTGATAACTTTTGATAATTACATTTTTTTTTCTTGGTCTGTGTAGGGAAAAGTGTAATATCGGACATGATATATACGAAAAAATATTGAAACATAAATTCATCATCAAAGTTTTCCAACAAACTCAGTTTTAAATGATTATTCCACATATACTTCACATGTCCTGAAAAGGTACAAACATACACTTCATAAAATAAACATACATCGTTCAAAGAAAATAGAGTGAACATTTTGAATTTCTTCAAGACTAGAGGGTAACATCGGAAAAGAATTGTAGATACTGCTGAAAAAAGCTGAATTTCAAAAATAATCACACCTGTATTACGTATCACCCTTTTCTACGTCAGAGCATCCCTCATCTAGACCCATCCATTGCACTCACAACCAGTGACATTCTTGCTTGTCTCTGCTCACAAGACTTCATCCAATCTCCGTCTCGTCGTGTGCTCGTGTTCTTTCTTCAACTAGTTTCGAAACATCTTTATTTAAACTTTCTTTGAAATATTTTTTACTAATTTAGCCTCATTTTCATTTTTCTCTTCCAAGTCATTTATAATGGAGTGCAAGAGAGCACCTTGCAATCAATTACCCATTTACAGGGGAGATATTTGAAATGCATGGTATTCGTGCACGTTTTCATTCTCACTACTCAATAATGCTTGTACTATGTCTAGTAGACCATCTGAACACCTACCAATCAAGAGAAGGGAGGCCTCAAAGTTTATTCTGTTCATATGTCAATCACAAAAAATCAAAATTTTGCGATTGCCATAGAATCAGTTCGTTTGGCCATTCAGAGGAGGGGGCGAAATGATAAATCCAAGAAAACGATGAATGTCTGTTGATACCCGCTGTCCGGTGCTAACCGACTTTCCCCTATTTGCTACTCTTGCTGCTCTCATCTTATTCGTTTCATGTGGTTTATCTCTTTCATTTCAGATTATTCTCAGTCAATTTTTCTCTCTCTGTGTTTCCTGAAGATTTTCTCTCAACTGGTTTCTTCTTTATTTTCCGTTTTCGCCACATTTTAACTTTTCTGTAATACAACAGTTTTAATGACTTTCCATTCTTTTGTAGGCTCTTTTTGCCAGTTCTGATATGCGCCCACTGAGTGTTGTACTTTTTGTCACCTGTCTAACGATTCTCATTTCTTGTATACACTCTGATGCGACTAGCGTTTTTCTAAGAGTTTTATTCTGCACGTTTTCCAATTTTTTGAGTTGATTCTTATTAATTAGGTAAAGAAAATATTTATGGATATCGTCTAATTAGAGCATATCAGAAAAATACGAAAAATAATGAAACAGAATCCTAATCGACCTCTTTTGTTTCAGAACACATAGTCACCCAAGAGCCTCCTAAGGTCAGTACTGCGCCAGTTCTACCTAGCAAAATTTCTCCCAACAATTCTACCAAAAGGACCCGTACCTCATACACGAGCCACCAGCTGGTAGAATTGGAGAAGGAGTTTCAGGCCAGCAAGTATACAAACAGACTCAAGAGAAGCCAAATGGCCGAAGCCCTGAACCTATCGGAATCCCAGATCAAAATATGGTTTCAGAACAGGCGAATGAAGTTGAAGAAGGAGCTGAAAGCCATGAATATCTCGCCGTCTTCCACCAATTCCAATTCCGCGGATTCGCCCCAGGGTACTGTCGGCGCCCTTAGGACGAGGTGTAACGAAAGAGTACCTCCTTCTTACTCCGAGTACGTTCCAGTCAATCATCAGCAGCTCACGCACCCCTACGGCGCAAGACCAACTCCCTACGAGTCCAGAGGATACAACAACTTGAATAGGGATTGCTATTCTGAGGCAACTATGTATCCCCCAATGAATAATACGTTGAATCCACCTCATAACCCTGGCCCTGGAAAAATTTATTTGCGCATTCATACATCATCGTACAGGCAAATGACGATTGGAGATTTGACTTGGGAAGTACCAAATATGTCAGCCCCCAACATGACACTCGCAGAACAGGTGAGGAATTTGGTCAATGAAAACTGGCTGAAGCACAACATACCCCCAAATTAATCTATTTTGAGTAGCGAAACATGAAACAATCAAACAGAGCCTCAATCTGAATGGATTAATTATAAACTCAAGGAATGAAACCAGTGAAGAAAAGTTATGCTTGTATAATTGTAAAATCCTTCAAAAAAAATTTTTATACACAAAATGGTAAATATATTCATAAAGATATAAAATCCGTAAAAATAATTATTTGAATCTTTCATTTGATGTATTAGTGCTGTAATTCGAAAATGAAATTTCTAAATGTTTGTTACAGTTTTTAAAATTATTGTAAATGTAATTTGCAGACGAGTTGTGTAGATATTTTGTAAAAATATGTAAATATACGTCTCAGAAAAATATAAAATTTATTTATTCAGAATCCGATCAATTCCCCAATACTAATTTCCCTTTTGCAGTCGATATATCCAAGTAATGCAATAACAGTAGAAAATATTCAAAAGAGAAATTCAACTGCAGTTTTCGAATATCATATATACCTGAGTCATTACAATAAAATGAATTTCCAAATTGAAATAGATTTCAATAAAATAATTTAATATTCAATACCTGTTCACAAAGTCATCGAAGTGTGTTTGGCTTGATTCTTTGAATTTATTTTTGTTAAATGATGATGATTCTATCAGAAAATGGAAGAAATTCAACTTGTAAAATGAGTAAAATCAAAATGATAATTTTGGTAAGTATGCTGTTACTAAATAGTTTAGTTCTAGCACATATACAGATTCAACATGTTTTTTATTGCTGTCCCATCATATCCTCAAAAGTTCGTGATTTTCTTTGGCATTCAGAAGTAAGTCTTCCTCTCCTATAGTCGACGAGAAAGACTGATGATTTCATATTTGCACGAGAAAAATCTCTTTAATGTATGAAAAGCATTCGTTGAGATTTTGAAATAATATTGAGAATCGAAAGAAATTAAATGAGGAGATTTAAATTATTTCCATACTTGTGTAAGTCGGCTTCTTTTCTGTACTTTTGTTAAATCCCTTCAAATAATTATAAATTGAATGAATGAATAAACAAACAAGAAAAAGTATACCTGCCGACAAATCATGACAATATCCTATTCCAGGGGTTGTGAAGTTAGTCGAAATATTGTATAAGTTGTGAATGAATTGTACATCTTGTAAATCATTGCCTGTTTATGTCTTGTTTGATTATAATAAATATTGATAATTTTATTATCTGTGATTTGAAAATGTTGATAAACAAATTTGATGCCGTTGTTTTAATTGTAAGGTGGCTTATATTTTAATATAAATAAGAAGAAAGTGGCTCAACTATAGGAACAAATTTCCCAATCTGAATTGGTGCTTTTTGTATTATTTACATTTTATTACGAAAAGAGAATGACAAATCTCTTACCTCACATAAAAATATATCGGTGGTACACTATTGTACTCGATTTTAATTGTCACAATGAAATTGATATCGAAATTTAATCCTTGAAAAAAAATTATTGGTCTAATGTTTTTGAAAACAAAAATCAAATTTTTCTCAGGAAATACGTATTCATCATAATGAGAAAAGGATGGCACCTCAAATTTTTCAATCTATTGGGAATTTAGCCCACCAATTCATTCAACAAGCCATCACTTTAGGCTGGTACTTTTATTATTTCCCGCATTATATCTGAATTATATTGAATTGAAGAAATTCAAATAAACCAAATTCCCGCCACAATTTCCAGATACCAATATGGCGGAATCTATGTACCACTTTTGTTACAAGGAAAATATAGACTTTGCTCCCCCCCTTATTTTGCCTCCATGATAAATCCCTCTTTCGGAAGAACCCTCAACCATTTCTCAGTCGTCCAAGCTCCGGCTCAGATAGGTACTCTCCGTTTGTTCTCTGTGAATTTTGTGTCAGTACGAATTTTAGTGAGTTTAGTTACGATGGAATACAAGAATAGTAAATTCGTCTTCGGAGATAACACCGGGTTTAGTGTAGAAATAGAACCAACCACATATCTTGAGAATAACGGTGTGAGCATAAGTCCGCAAACGAGTCAAAGGGGTAGTTTTGGAAGTGATTCGAGCACCAAGGATTTAACGGGCTTCGATTTCGATGAAATACAAGAAAATATGTACAGTGTGCCATCATTACAATCGCGAGTGGTGACAATAACACCAATGTGCCTAGATGAATGTCACGATTACAATTGTTATTACGATTACAATCTGAATCAACCTCCATGGCAGCAGCAGCAACAAAAACAATATGAGGAGGTAAGAGTTTGGATTCAATCAACAGTTTGATTTTATCTAAGACCAAAATAATTTTTTTATTTTATTTATAAATATTTTTTTTACTTCAGGTTGCCAATTGGAACTTTTCGAACTACAAATATTACGACTGCAATAACGTGAAACAAAAGGATAGGACTCTAGGTAAGTGTACAATTTTTCATTTAAACACTAGAGAAGCAGTTATAATTTCAATAAATCCCTATATTACATTAAATTTAATTAAAACTTCAAAATCCGGCAATTGGAGTAAAAATTTTAAAACGGCCTTAATATTTAAATGATTTTTGTATTAAAGATCTTAACCTCTAGATGCAGTTTGAAAATAACACATAAAATTTCAATATCAAAATTCAGATTATTATCGCTCGATACATCGATGCAGGCTTATAATTGAACAAAATTCTCCCTTATGTGAGTGAATTCTCCGGCAGAAAAAATGTAAATTGAATTTGCAGTATTGATTATTTTGTTTTACTCATTTAGTGTAGTGTAGTGTTATATGAATTATTTTAGCTATTCATTTCCTGGATTTCATGAATTTCAACGCTGAAATTTCACCTATTGGTAATGATACTGTTGAATATAATATGTTTAAGAGATTCTAAAAAAAATGTTTATCTTTACTCATTGTTCATCTGCTTGAAACAATAAATACAGTCAGTCGGTATTCTTGCCTTAGCGTAAAATTTTTTCCCTATAATTTTGAATCAGTATAGTCAGTAATTGAACATTTCTACCAATAAAAATTCAGGAAAGGTTATAATTTTTTTGAAGTCGATTCCAGAGGTTCGATATTGGAAATATCCAACCAAAATTTCAATCAATATTACCGAAAAAAATCAGAAAGCCACAGTGAAAACCTCAATCTACCTTATGCATTAATTCGGAGGCATCATCTAATTAATGAAATGAGATTTCACCTGAGCAACTGAAGAATATATTGATAATTTTTGATAATTATTTTTTAATTTTTGGTCTGTATATTTGCAAACTCTAATTCGGTTCACTTGCTGCTCTCTTCTTCATTGTTTTCTGTGGTTTTTCTCTTTCATTTCAAATTAATCTCATTCAATTTTTCTCTCTGTGTGTTTCCCCCAGATTTTCACTCAATCTGGTCTCACGATTCTTCGTTTTCCGTTTTCGTCATAGTTTAACTTTTCTCTTATACAACAGTTTCAATGACTTTCCATTCTTTTGTAGGCTATTTTTGCCATTTCTGATGTGTGCCCACTGAGTGTTGTACTTTTTGTCTAACGCTTCTCATTTCTTGTGTAAACTTTGCGACTAACGTTCTTCTAAGTCTTCAAAGTAGGTTTAATTATTACTTTGTAAAGTCTAACTTTAAGATCTTGTTCCAGTTTGCTCTTCCAGTTTACTCTTCTCGCTTTTCTTGGTGTTTATTGACATTTATTTTTGTATCCATTTATATTAGACTTCATAATCCTTCGAATTTTGCTCTCAATGATTTTCAATCTCCATTTCTGTTACTATTTAGTCAGTTTGTCAATGTGTGTCTGCAGTTTTGAATTACTTTAGAATAACAAGAAAATCTTTCTGGATATCGTCTAATTAGAGCATATAAGAAAAATACGAAAAATAATGAAACAGAATCCTAATCGATCATTTTTGTTTCAGAACACATAGTCACCCAAGAGCCTCTTAAGGTCAGTACTGCGCCAGTTCTACCTAGCCAAATTTCGCCCAAAAATTCCACCAAAAGGACCCGTACCGTCTACACGAGCCACCAGCTGGCAGAATTGGAGAAGGAGTTTCAGGCCAGAAGGAATCCTGGCACACCCAGGAGAAGCCAAATGGCCAGAACCCTGAACCTATCGGAACGCCAGATCAAAATATGGTTTCAGAACAGGCGAATGAAGTGCAGGAAGGAGCTGAAAGCCAAGAATATCTCGCCGTCTTCCACCAATCCCAATTCCCCAGATTCGCCCCAGGGTACTGTCGGCGCCCAAAGGACGCGTTGCAACGAAAGAGTACCTCCTTCTTACTCCGAGTACGTTCCAGTCAATCATCAGCAGCTCACGCACCCCTACGGCGCAAGACCGACTCCTTACGGGTCCAGAGGATACAACAACTGGAATAGGGATTGCTATTCTGAGGCAACTATGTATCCCCCAATGAATGATACGTTGAATCCACCTCATAACCCTGGTCCTGGAAAAATGTATTTGCCAATTCATACAGCGAAGGGGAACATGTCGTTTGGATGGTTGACTTGGGAAGTACCCAATATTTCAGCCTTCACCATGATGCTCACAGAAGAATATTGTCAATGGAAACTGGCTGGAGCACAATCTACCCCCAAATTAATCAAATTTGAGTAGCGAAACAATCAAACTGAGCCTCAATCTGAATGGATTAATTATAAACTCAAGGGATAATACCAGTGAAGAAAAGTTTTATGCTTAGGTATATAACTGTAAAATACTTCAAAAAAAAATTTTTATACACAAAATGGTAAATATATCCATAACGATATAAAATCCGTAAAAATAATTATTTGAATCTTTCATTTGATGTATTAGTGCTGTCATTCGAGAATAAAATTTTTAAATGTTTGTTTAAAATTATTTTAAATATAATGAACAGACGAGTTGTGTAGATATTTTGTATAAATATATAATATTGTATAATATAATATATAATAAATGTATAATTTTAAATTAATACATGTGGAATTTTTCAAGTGGGTATATGCTTATCTGAAGTGTGACAGTAGTTTTTGGTCATAATCGATCTAGCCGTTTTCGGGAATTTCGAAATTTACCGGAATTTCGGGTCCCTATGTAGAAATTTGTTTTTTTTTTCAGCAATGGCGATTTTCCGAAAGAATTTCATTCCAGGATAGAAAAGAGGAAAAGTTCTCTTTGCAAAAAAAGGCGATGTTGTCACATCCAACATGGGAATTTATCGTCAACCAACAACTCGACATTCTTCGGAAGTTTTTTCATGTCAGAAGATGCTCCAATAAACCCTACAGCTGATTTCCTTTTAATTAACTATTGAAAAATAGTTTGGATGCCAAAAAAATAGAATCTTCAGATTCAAAACCATGGGAATTTTTTTATGCGCTCAGTGATCGAATATCTGAGTAGAATTTTTTTGTTCGTATCTCTTTTATTTTATTCTCGAATATCCTGTCCTTATCTCATCATATATAGGTACTCATCCATTACATTAATTCGACATTGTCCTTTTTATAAATATATCTACCTGGAAATAAATCGATGAATGAATATTTTCCTGATCTGAACTATACAGAGTGAGTAGTATAAGTATTTGAACAGAATATTCTTGAGGAACAAAACAATGTTCCCTATGCCATTTTTTTCGATACGGCCCTGATAAAAAGATAGAGCCATTTTAAGTTGTAATAATGATCTATACTAACCCTAGAGAAAAGAGATTACCTTCAGAATAACTAACAAAATCTGTGACACTGCACATCTGTGGATCTCTAAAAATAGTTCCATCCGGTCAAGGTAACCAATTTTTCGAATTTCACAGATATTCTTTATTTTTGAACATCAAATTAACCAAAAACGGAGCACTATACGAGAAAATATGGAGAATACGTACTTTTATTTTATAAAACGTCCAGTTATCCATTAGATAGCGTCCAACTTAGTTTAAAGTGTTGGGTTCTTTAAATTTCTGACATTTTTTTGGTACGTGAGGGTCATAATGAGAAAACTGGAAGACATGGGTGATATCTTGTGTTCCAAAAAAATTCATCAAATAAATGAAAAACTTTATTCCGAAATTCATTGCATTCGAAAAAAACCCTTTGTGACATAGAACTGAAAATATATATTTTTTATAGTTTTTCAACTGCCTGTATCTTGAACCGAGCAGATTCGGAAAAAATGAAGAAGAAAAAAAGTGCTTCTTTTAACCTCAAGAATTTACTGTTAAAATACTAGTAGGTACGTGTAAAGGACTAACCCTGTATATTGATAAATGGATAATCAACTGGAAGAACTAGTAGCGCCCTCTATTGGATGAAGCAGAAGGCGGTTCAAATTCACAATGAATTCTGTTAATATAACTCATAATATATTTTGATTCTACAGAGATTCATATTGTTCTATGAAAAAAATTAGTAAGTGAAATCCCAAAAAAAAAATAAAGTGCATTGAACTAACGATATCTGTATGGGCAACACACAATACAGATCGAATTGTGTACCTACTTATTGGTAGACAACACACAATACATGGTGGTGTATTTGGAAGTAGGAAAATGATCAGGAGGCGTCAAATGTGACTGATGTCAGTAATAGTGATCTCTTAAAACAATTATTGATTAGAAAAAAATTGAAGAGTTTGTTTATTTGAAAGCATGTCTATACAGGGTGTTTCATTGGTAAATGAACATACAGTGACATGAGCTAGAGCTACCCTAGGCGAGTCCAAAAAACCCATATATCATAAGTTTAATTAATTCCACAACCGAGATACAGGGTGCTTCATGTTTTCACCAAAAATTTCAATTTCTCATAACTTTTGAACCAACCAGTATAGTCGGTTGATATTTGGAATATATCATTCACTTGCACAGGTCGATAGATTCACATTTAAATTTCCAAAAAATTCCAGGTCCGTAAATGAAAAATATGGAAAGATGGGATTCAACACCCTGTATATCAAAATTTTGGATTTGATGGGGCTATTTGAAAAGAGCAGAAATTTTTTAATGAGATTCAGTAGATTTCATTGATTCATTTTGTATCATATATGGGTTTTTTAGAATCGCCTAGGGTAGCTCTAGCTCAGGTTACCAATGGAACACCCTGTATAGTGTAGATATGCTCTAGTAGGTATAGTTTACAAGTCAATAGGAGCATAGTATAGAAGCATAATTTTCAGCCTGTCTATTGCTGAAATTTTAAAGTCACAAAAATTTTTTTTCCACCTTCGAACAATGAAAAGTCACTTGCTCGACAAAAAAAGGGCTTTTTTAGGAAGAGGTGAGAAAGGTTTGTTAAAAAACTGGTCGAGTGTTATTACTCTAGCTCTGAGTGCTTGAAATTTCCTTTTCAGTAATTTGATATTTTTAATTCGAGCTTCAGATCAATTTATCAGAAAATCCCTTATTTTTTGCCCTTAGAAGTTTCGTTTTGAAGGAATGTCACGGTGTAGGAAGGGACCAAGCGACTCTGTATATATAGCAGCTGTGCCCAGAGCTTCAATTGTCTCAGGATGATTGATGATCTTCTACAACGACGGGTTCTTTTCTGTGCTCCCCTAAATTTTACCTAGTTCAAACTCACCTTAGTTCTATCACGTATATGCCAATGATAAGTTGTCGATGCTGAGTTCTACTTTTTTGGTTCTTTTTGAACGTGTGCGCGTCTGGGAGTAGAATGAGACAGTATTTCTGTGGTTTCTGTGAGATTTGGTTCTAGATTAACGATGTCGTGATATGTGCTTTGGTAGGTAGATATTCCTGGCTCAGATACAGTGTGTTTCACGTAAATGGGTCACTGGTGACTGGTTTTTCTGGGTCATTCGTCGAGGAAAATGGGTAGGAACAATTTCTGACTTATTTCATTTTCGTTTTGAATATAATTTTTAATACCAATCGAATCTGCAGAATAATTTTTTTTTCACACTTTTTCCGTAATAACTCTACAAGCCTATGTCGATGGTTTTGCGATATATATTGATAGAATGTGAGAAATACCTATACTCCATTCACTTTTATTTTAGCACTCAGTTGGCCATGGAAATTTGACACATTTCACTCTCTATAGTACGAAAAAGTGGGGTTATGACGCTTGTCAAAACATTTTTGGGTTTTAAATCAACGCTATGTTGTCCTTTCTACGTAAAAGTTTCTGTTATTACGTATTTTATCACAATGTCGAATCTCTTCGGAAAATATGTGACGAACATAATTGAAGTTTATACAAATTGATTAAAGGCATACCAAATCCAGTTATTTGCATGGAAAATACAAGAGATCAGTATAATATCATAATATGCACTAGCTTGAGGAGAATTAATGTTCGTTATTTTCTTTGGCTAATGTTTGAATACGTTACATCAGTTGTAGATTTCAGAAGTATTAACCCGAAGATGAAATGCATATGATGCAGTGGTTGGGAATGGGTATCTCTCGAAAGAATTAACAGATAATTACAAGAATGTTGAATTCTTCAACAAAAAATCATCTTGCATCAATGGAAGTCAAAATAATTAAAGGATGTCTCGAGTCAAGCTGAATTTCACCTTCGAACAAAAATTTCACATGAATGAACAATTAACAGGAGAACTGGCTCGTATTTGGGGCTGTTCATCTTAATACATTGATATAATGATAATAATTAGGTATTTATTGGTACCTTAAGGTATTTACAATGTATAGGACAAGTCAAATGGAAAATAGAAAAATCAATTTTCGGGAACTTATTCTACGATGTTATTAATCGAAAATCCTGTAGTAACGTTTTGCATCAATTCAACCAAACATAAAATTCTCAAATGCCACCACTTTTTGGGTCTGCCAATAGTAATTGTCATACTTTTTATTCACAATCTTTCTGATTGTGGAAATATTCAGCTGAAATATAAGTCGTTTAGATTCAGATGAAACATTATATAAATTCTCTTACATTGAATATGTTCGCTACTGTCTGACGTATTGTGAATTTTAGAATATCAGGGTATAACTATTTGAATGAGCGGACCTGATGTGTTCTCAATAGCACTTCCTGAAACCCTGTCTCTTTTTTCAATCACTATAATATAAATTTGAATGGAGTATATTATCATATTGATCGTACACTTTTGTATATTAATCCAGTGACCTGCTAACGTGAAACACTCTGTACTTACCTACTCACAGATGTTTTGAATTACAGGTGATTCTTCCCCAGGAGAAAAAATGTGCTACAAATTCAAATCAAAATTTATTTCCCAAAAACTAATTAAAAAAATACGAAATATCAATAATCATTTATGCACTTTCTTAATTTTCAAATTCTTCATTTCAATGTGCAGGTTATTTGAATACTCAAATCTTAGCTGGGTTTCAATTTCATTTAGAAAATTTCGTTAGATTTCTAGCACAGGTAGGTACTTCATTAAATAATGACATGAGAGAACAGAAATCTGTTAAGAAGTCGTTCAATGCCCAACACTGATACTTGAATCATCTAATCATATATTGAGAAATTTTCCCTTATTTTTTTGCATTCATTGATATTTTCAAATTCATTCCTGAGCTCATTTAAATGTCCTTTTTGATAATACTCAATTTTTAAATTCCAAACACATACCTAACACGTCAAAATAAAAAAAAGAATAAATGAAATCCAACTGAGATTCATATTTCATCTCCAGATATGATTTTTCACACGTGTAGAAGTAGAGGGAGATTGAAAAATGAATTTCAGCTCGAAATCCTTCCCGGGTATCCAATAAAATGCAAATATGGCCCCATGATGATGCGGAATCTGAAATATATTCGAAAATGCCAAACTTCCCTAGGAAAAAGAGATTGATTGACTTAGGTCGGCATCCTGCCAACATATCCGTATTGGCTTTGTAAAATTTACCGATTGATATGCAGGGTTTATCTTTATTAGTTAATTCAATTCACGTCATCATTGATAACTAATAACTAGTCTCCATATCACCTATACCACCTGACCTATATTAAAAAGCCATAATGATTAGAATTTCATAAAAAGCAACGCCAAATTCGGTTGTAAACATGGTGAATGGTAAACGTAAAATTTTTGTCTAATTCGAATACCAAATCCCTGTATCTTAGAATATTTGAATAATATTAGGTTATTCATAGTTTGGAGCACGGTGTGTAAATTCTGTTTCAGTCGCAATTTCGAAAAAAAAAAACAGTTTTGTTCGAGGTATGATTTAAAATTTGTCCTCTCTAAAGAACTGAATGTCAAATGAGAAATTTATAGAATCCACCCTGTGTAAACAGCTTTAACCCATGAATTCATACCATAAATGTGCACAAATGTTAATACCCCTATCCAATCCGATTCAGAGCTGAATTCAAATTTATAGCGTATCCACAAACATTTAACCGAGTTCCGTTCAATACGAATGAAGAATTTTATGTTCGATTTCGTATTCAGAGGAATGGCCATAAAAATACTTCATACTCCATGACCGGGAAATATTTATCCAGAATCCGCTTTGCATCGAATTCAAAGGCGACTGAAATCACACCCCATATATAGGTCATTTTAACTCGACACGGAAAAATGTAGCTCTTTCGGCGAATTAAAAAATGTATCATAGTTCTAATAAAATACACGGCAAGTCACTCAACAGAAACATTATGTTCGGTGGCTGGGAAGCTCTGAAACCTCGATGACTGCTTCTTCTAATGGAACCAGTGTGAGCAACGGTGACAAGAGGGGTAGAACTCGTGCATGCAGGGCAGGCTCTGCTAAGTTCCAGAAATGATGAGAGATATGACATGTCATTCCTTGGGCAAGCAGGGCCTTCCTATATTTACATTAAAAAGTGGTTTAAATTCGAGGAAAGGTTACAAAGTAAGCTTAATTATGCAGATATGAAATTCAAATTTAGAACAATTGATAATAAGTGTGCCGGAAGATTCATCTTTGCAGGCAGATTTTTCAATAATGTCATATTCGTGTTTATTGACAGACCTAACTTACGAGATTCGATTTTTCTCAAGTTTATAATAATATTTGCTAGTATATTGTTATCACTTTTATTTTATTATTATTTATTTCCCATTTTGAAATATAAAAACCTGTTTCACTTTTAATGTTGTTAACTTTCAGTACTATTCTTACTAAATTATTTTCTTTTCTCAATTTACTTCCAATTACTCCCTTATTATGACAGGACAAAGTTTGCAGGGTCAGCTAGTTATAAATAATATTGATAATTAATTATGAATTAATATTTTCAACGGATCTTGAATAAAAAACCTTTGACTACTAGTTTTTATCTCAGAACTTATAAATATTACCTCATCATAAATTTATCGAAACACGGATTAAAATAAAATATGAATTAAAAATTATAATATACAATTAATATAATAATATACATTATAAATTTATAGTGATTTAAGTAGCTGTTACCAAATAAATTTCAGAGGTTCAAAGTATATTTCGTTGTGTTTTCCAGCATTCCAATCAACTACAACCCTGGTTAAATATTGTCAGTGGAGGGGGAGACAAGCTACCACCCCTAGTCGCTCTTTACCAGCTTAGCAGAATCCAGGACGCCTAAAGAGACGCCGGGGCGTCGACATCGTTCGGTCCCTGCTCATTGCCATGTCAGTTTGAATAATTTCGTCATGTGGAAGTCTCTTCTGTTTGACCACTAGATAAGTATCAGTTAACTGACCCACAGTGGAAATAGGCATGTGGAATGTGTTGTCATCTTGTCTATGTTGATATCTGATTTGGCGCGCAATTTGTCGGATCTGATTTTATGTTTAAAATAATGATTGTCGAGCCTGTTTTCGTATTGTGAATGTTTGTAAAAATGTTCGCGTTGTATTAATTTTAATGAATTCAGTTTTATTGTTAGCATGTCATAAATGTGGTTCCTGATTGTCGAGATGCACCGATGCACTTATACAATCAATATTGAAAATAGTTGAGATCTTCACAAGGTTATATTGAATTTGAAAAAAGTTTATTAGATTCAGGATTTAAATTTTCATCGTATTTTCACGATTAGTTTTCTGATGAAAAATCATTATTTTCCATAGTTACAATATTTCCGTGATGTTTAGTCTGAACAATTCTGAATATCAAGATAATATTGAATATCTTACATACCTATGTTGCATATACATGTTTCAGCCCAGAAAATTTTGAAAACGTCGTTTTGAGGACAGATGAATTATCGTAATTTTTCCTTGATATTTCATTTCGATTTCGTATTAAAAATTCACTTTTATTTCTTATCTAGTAGTATAGGTGATTCAGAATATTTGGTTCATATCTTATTTGAGAAGAATTTGGTTCAAAATATTGATTCTATGATTTCTAAAGAAGCGAAATGTAATTTCTTCGTTAAAAGATTAAGAAATGCAACAAATCATAGTAAAAATATCATATAACCCTCTCATCTCATTTTCTATATATCTCAATTCTATATATTGTAGAAAATATTTTCAATTATAGATAATATGAATAATTACAATTGGCACGTTCGTGATCTACCCTGTAGATCCGGGCTTTTGTCGTTCAATTCAGAAGCTCGTCTTTACAGGTATCTTACGGATGGAAGACTATACAACACAAGAATTGACAGTCAATTTATAGTTATTTCAAATGAATACGCTTCAATTTTTTCAGGTCACTTCCGAGATATCTAGAAAAATAATTGACTATCGAAACCTGCTGTATTTTACTTGAATTATTAAATCTTTGTCCGCTTAGCAATAAGAACGACCAAAATACAAGTGTTATTAACTGTTACACCACGATTATGTTTTCCATAATACAAGATAATATGGGTAAATAAGTTGTGGTTATGATAACAATTATGTTTTGTGTTCAAAATCTAATTTTTTCTTTTATTTTATTCGCAGAACTGAACCTGTTCAAGCTGACAGCTATTTTATGCAAATTCTGGATTCATCTCTCATACAAGGCAGATCTGGTACACACTTTTAACCTTTCCAGTGGAGGACATAAATTTCTTGAAGAAAGCAAGAAAAATTTTTTATTGGTATTTTTTAGTACGTGTTATATTCACTTTAAAATTAAGTAGCTTTATTAATATCAGTGATTTCTTGTAAGAACTATAACCTTATTCCTTATACAAGACAAATGTATGTACCAAATATACTTATTATAACAAATATATTTTATCTTTATTTTTTTCTAATGACTAGAATCGTGAAATTTGTCTAGAAATTGTTAATGCAATCATTTACACAGTAAGTGGATTATTAAAATCCTTATATCTGTAGTTCGAAAACCTGCAATAAATATTAAAACCACTTGGAGAAAGAGTTAAATCAGTAATTTAATTTATTATGATCTTAGATCTTAGAAATTTGATTATGTACTTATGTACAGGTGTAATTTGTTCTGGGACAATGCTTTTCGGATACATTATGATTAGCATTTCTCATTTTTTGAATGAATAGGTATACTAGCACGATGATTACGAATATAGTTTATTCCTGAAAAAACCGAAAAATGTATATAAATATTTCAAACTTTGTTTGTTACTTTGTTGTAATGTATGTGATCATTTTCTTATACTTAAGTATATTCAACATGTTAGTACAAGTACACGTTCTTGTGTTTATGGATCTCAACTTTGTTGTCCTTTTATCTCTATGTTTCGGTATTTTCAGATATAACGAAATTATATTTTATTTATGTGGACTTATAATTTTAGGAATCTCTTAAAAGAAACATGATAATCCGACAAGAGAATATTAATGTGTATATGGTTTCTCTTTTAAGGAGACAAATATCGAAAAAAGACATTACCAGGAATAATTTGAATATTTTCATGAAAATAATTAATAATTCAAGGTTTCCTTCAAATTTCTACACACGCTCTACACTCATACATAAATTCAATTAAAAAATACAAATCAAAACCGAACAGAATTTTTGTGGAAATATTTCTTGAAGTAATTCATTCTGCTTATCATTCATAGAAAATCTTCATAGATTTTCGTCATCGACAAAATTTAAGAAAATATTTGGAATATATCACAATATCCTAAATAGATATAATTCTTTTTCATAATAATTTTTGAATTTTGCATCGATTTCCATACAAGCGCCCTCTACACTTTCTATGAGGTATTAAAGGGGTTGCATTACAGATACCTAAGAAAGGCAAGTCGAAACATCATGCCCATCGTCCAGATGTCTCTGGTAGTCAAAATTGGCAATATTGTTGAAGTCCCTGAAATATTGCACTAAATCAATAAAACATTTATGAACGGAGTATCTCATTAATTGAATTGACACTGAGAAATACCCTATTTATAATTAATAAACACGACAAAATTAGTTATTATTCTTCATCGATAATTTTATGGAGTATCTTTGTATTTATATAAAGCTACTAAAGTTTTATATTTATAAATATATAGATCACATAGTACCTACATACTGAAAAGATAAATGAAGTTGCTATGCCGGGAAAATAAATTCTTCAATAATAGCAGTTATGTCTCAGGTATTTGTGAATTTTTATTTAGTTCGTAGTGTATATAAAAAATTCAATCTTATTTATCACTTCAAGAAGAAGGTCCTTCTACTTAAATGAATAAAATTTTGCAAATAAAGAATTCTACACAAGGATATGTTTTATTGATTCTCATTATGATTATTATTTTCTACATTTACTTTCTTCTTGTTTGTTTTCACACTAGGGCAACTGATGAGGTATTGTTTTAATTTTTTTTGTATTTTGTAAGACTCCATGAATCAAGCAACTTTTTCAATATTGTAATAAGTATGAATATGAGAAAAGGTTTTTAGAGAAACGAATTTTAGGAGTGGCTTTTTCTGCCCCTTGACAGAATAGGGTAACACCACTAAAATTTCTTCTATTGTCTTCTCGCTATAAAGAATATCTGCTCAGTTTCTTGTTCTGAAAACATCAAGAATTGCTTTTCAACTCCCACTTCTAGGGAGCTGTATTTAGGTAGGTACTGCTTAGAAAATTGTATGAAAGACTATTCTTACTATTCTCTGAAAAGGTCTATTAATTTTTACCAACAATGGTAAGCAACAAAACCAATCGATTCAACATTAAAAATTCAACGAAGAAGGCTCGAGGTAAGTAACGTAGTCCAAATACCATGAAAACATTCGTAATTTTCTTGTCGCCATCTGCGATACCTCAGAAGTCCCTCAATTTCATCGATATCCAACCATAATTTCCTTCCACTTCGATATTAAACGAAACCCCATGCCCCGGTAGCAAAAATAGCCCACCCCTTGATAACAGCTTCATTGTTCGAGCCTCAGACCTCGACAGTGTCTCAACTGGAGCTCTGCCACCCTTAGCCGATCGCTAATAACCAACATGACTCAGCTAGATGCGAAAAAAGGGCGGGGGCGGCTGGCGGCGTGGGTGCGACATCAGCGGTGTTGATTCGCGCCCAGGTGGTCTTGTCAGCTGCTGGAAGGACAGGGGAAAAACACGTACGATGGTGCCGCTACCTTACAACTTATCGCCTAATTTGAATATCGGCCTGGACGGCCGGACCAGAACTTGTTGTTAAGCTTGTTGCCCTATGGATACGGTTTTTCTTGAATGATTTCGAGTTGGTTGATTGGCGATGGGAAAAAATCAAGATTTTGATCACTCTGAGATTTTCGGGGATTGCCAACCCTTCAAAGCTAGTCCAATATTTTCAGAAATCTTCCTGGGTAGTTGGGATGTTATGAAAATAATTTTTGTAAAATAATTATCACAAGAGTTTCACAGAATTGAGATGCAATTCCCTTCAACCATACAAAGTTTCTCTGAAGTGATGCAGAAGATTTTGAAACCTGCTCCCTCTACGAAAATTGAGGGGGTCTTTTATTGATATTCTTTTACTAAGCCCCTTTTCATCTTAGTTACTGTGGAATCCAAAGTGCAGTTGAATTGAAGGGCTTTCCTTCAATAAGCAAATTTTAAAGTTCTTGGCTGTAGATTGTAGATTGAAGATTTTGAAAGGGGTGGGGACCTTAAGAACTACTATGCCCCAATCACAGCCATGTCTTCAACAGTTCGTCATTCACTTCCAGTCCAAGGAGGAATTCTCTTCGCTACTAAAACATCCCCAGAGCATTTTCTGCGTTGGCTAGCGATGGTGAGGCATTCTCTCACCAAGTGATCTGGAGTTTCACATTTCCCTCAACAGAATCTGAAAACGTCAGTTTCTGCTATACCCATTCTCATCAGGTACTTCCTGAGGCAACAATTAGGTGAGGCTTTTTTTCAACAGTAGAACTGGTCAAAATGAAGCGTTTCACCAAAAATCACCTACGCAAAACTTTCAAAATGACAAAGTTGAAAAAAAAAATGCAAATGATTACTAAAATAGATCCTAATACGACCTTAGGACCGTTTATTAGCTGAATAATCGAAAAGCAGTGAGAAAAAACTAATCTTGGTGAAACTTTATTTGGAGATTGCAAAAGCAACGTCCGCTCGACCGGTTTCGATGAATCCAATCACCATCCTCAGGAGTCAAGTAACAGGACGACTGCAACGAAAGAAAATATATTCAAGATTCAAAGATTTTTAAGAAAATAGGGAGTAAAAAACTTACGCTGCAGCAGCCCTGTTGACTTTTCAAGTGTAAAATGTCCTGTTGTTACTTGACTCCTGAGGATGGTGATTTGATTCACCGAAACCGGTCGAGCGGACGTTGCTTTTGCAGACTCCAAATAAAGTTTCACCAAAAATAAGGCTCTCTTTTCTATTCACTATCAACATGGTGAACGTCAAAGGGTTCAAAGAAGTCAAAAAACTAATCTCCTGATTGGACCATGTGGATTCGTTTAGGATATTTGCTCATTCGATATTTAGGTGGTAATGAGAATGGAAACTTAGGATTGCCGAATTGTTCTCATTATTTTTTAGTAACTTACACGATTTCATGAAATGGCTTATTTCGATACCAACTGACAGAAGAGATTTAAGACACAATTGTAAAAAATAGAATAATACTTCAAAATCTCACCAATAAAATTCGTCTAAATTATTCACGAATTTTTTCACAATAAGCATCCCAATCTTCTTGTTCGAACATTCCAACAATCGTCGTAAAAATGGGATGAAATGGGGAAACATCATAGCACCTTTTCAACATAACTAACATAAGAACTTTCAAGAACCTGCCTCGATTTTCTGAATTTTTTTTCACCCTAAATTGCACGATACAACAATTATGATTCTCTCAAAAGTGACCTGATGCATCTAATCCGATGAACTTGGTACTGAACCATTCATGGTCCAGCCATATGTTTATGTTTTGTTTCGTTTTTGCGATGCCGGAGTCACGTTCCACAGTCTCCTACTTAAAATTCAATGAAATTTGGTCGAATTTCTAGGGGTTGTATCTCAGTCATCTTGGATATTTTATACAGACAATTTGTGGTTAAACGACTTATTTTGATGAGTTCTAACCTCTGTCAAAAAAAGCCTCACCTTTGAAAAATACCCTTATACTTCTTAGATCTCGCAATGTTGAAGTTCCCAAGAATATTTTTGGAATGTTCGAGTCTCAGAAGCTTCCTACAGTATAATTCTCCTCCTCCTAGTTTCTCGGTGGTACATTGTCCTATGAATACCTGAAAGGTTTCAGGCCCATGAGAGGAGATTGTGCTCCATTCCTGGCAAGTGCAGAGTTTTAAAAAGTTGTAGTAATAATGTAGTTTTTGTACTCATGTCTTGAACACTATATCGCTAAGATGGCGGCCATCAGCAGCTATACACTGATGATGATCGGTAGTGCGTCGGATGCATGCAGTGGCTGCAGAATGTGAGAACTCCATACGCAACTACCAAGCAGCTGTCACATTCTATAACACTTCAGCACTGTAGAATGTGATTGCTGCTTGACATTCTGGAGCACTGCAGCACTGTAGAATGTGACTGTTGCTTGATGGTAGTTGCGTATGAGCAGTCATAAGCAACTACCAAGGAGCAATGACATTCTGGAGCACTGCAGCACTGTATAATGTGACTGATGCTTGATGGTAGTTGCGTATGAGCAGTCATACGCAACTAACTGATGCAGTGCTGCTTATAGAATGTGACTGGTGCTTGGAAGTTGCGTATGAGCAGTCAGATTCTGCAGCCACTGCATGCATCAGAGGCACTGCCGAAATCATACCTTTACTGCGAATGTTCTCCATTGTTACTCTTCATCAGAATATTACAATCAATCAATTCGTACATAACGGAAATACTTGAATCGATTGTGGTTGAACGATCGAGCCAGCTCAGTAAGGATCTTATCGGAGCCTGAAGAACTTACATCCCTCGAACAAGGACTGGAAAACTCACTAATAAACGATAAAACTCATCACATACATCACGTCACGGTTATTTGATATTTATTCTCCGACTACCGTCTTGTATCGCCTGTTGCCCAGGGCCACCAATTAGTTTTCGACCGTCAACGACGATCCGTATACGTTTATTAATCGTCCGGGTTTTCTCTTATCAGGATTCCGTTGTTAGCATCGAGGTTTTCAGTGTTTATCTCCGTGGAAGGACAGCAGCGAATATTTACCCGTCCGGTGGGTCCATTTCACACACATGTCTTCAATCCTACGCACTTGTCATAGCTAACCGGGATTGTATCTCATATTGACTGTCAGTTTGATGTCCCCGGCCCACCTCGACAACGAGACTTAATAAGGAAGGTGAATGGTGAGATAATGCAGGTAACGGTTCGTGGATTCTGGTGGTGCGGGTATCCTTCTCTGGTTTTTAATCAGAACATAACACTGGGTATGAGAGATTTTTCTTCGTGGAACCGAAGTCGATCTTTGAGGTTTTCTGTACGTTGGGTCACATGTGGTATCTTGTCAGTCTGCTATTGGATGTTTGGGGTGGGTTAAATTAACAATCACAGGGTAAAATATGTTCTTTTCTAAGGCTGTCATAATAGTTGGGGAGCCCATCATGCTAAATCGGGATTTACTCGAGCATCGTTGAGACTTAGTGGATTTTGAAGATCAGATGGTAGAAAGAAAAGAGGTTCTATGATCCATGCACTTTCAGCGGTGGGGAAAGCGTCTGTGGGTTTTTAAAGGTGCGAAAAGAAATTGTCAGGTATACATAGTCGAGAGTGTCAGATTAAGATACTGTATCTTTCGAGTAAGATTTTCATATACAGATGGTTAAACTCGGTATTGCAGACGTGTTAACCCATTAAACTTACACTCTTATGAAGGTTTTTCTTAATCTGAAAGTTTGAAGGTCAGAGTGTTTCAAAATCACGACCTCAATCTGAAGACCAAGACAGCTGATTACAAAGCAGTCGTCCTCCCAACGCTTCTTTACGGAAGCGAAAGCTGGACGCCCTACAGGCGACATATTGAACAGCTTGAACAAACGCAACAACGTCATCTAAGACAGATAATGCACATCAGATGGTTCCACAAAGTTTCGAATGCAGAAGTCTTGCATCGCGCGAGTTGTACAATAATTGAGACTCAAGTAACGAGGACCCGACTCAGATGGAGCGGCCACATTCTGAGGATGCAAGACACAAGACTCTCCAAAATAGCTCTGTATGGCGAATTCACAGAGGGAGCTCGAAAACCAGGAGGCCAGTATAAGCGGTTCAAGGATATACTACATCAATCCCTAAAATCAGTTAATGCCAATCATAACTGGAAACAACTAGCGTTGGACAGGTCACAGTGGAGGTCTTTGGTACTCAGTTATATTGGAGACTCGAGAAGGATACAGCGGCGGCCAGATCTGGTTGGTGACTATCCATGCCCTGAGTGTGGAAGGATCTGCAGGTCACGGTTGGGTCTCTTCAGTCACAGGAGGGCACACAGTCGCAATTAGCACTAAGAAATTACTGTTCGTATCTTTGATCTTTTTTTTTTGTTGTCTTTTTGTAGATTTATTCCCGGTAACGGGATACAGCAATGAATGAATTGAATGAATGTACTCTTAGCCGTTTTCGAGTTAGAGGGCGATTAGGGCGAGGAGCTTGGCCACACATGCGAAAGGCCACGGTCAATGTAGAAACCCTGTGTAATGTACAACGTAGGAAAAATTGCTTCCGACGAAATTTGTAGAAAATTTTATGCTCTACAACTTTTATAATAAATGCGAAAAGGATTTGAAGCTCAGGAGAGGAGATATTTCAAAAAAACTTATTTAAGTCAACTTTTCTGGCCAATTGTTTCGGCGAAAAAAAGCCACCGGGCTCGAGAACGAGAATGTAGGCACATGTGATGTTTTTTTTCGAAAGTTTGTCGCTCTCCCACACATTTTCGTCACGCTTAAATTGTCAGAGTAAGAGAATGTCCTACCTTTCAACATCTAATTACCCACATATATCTTAATCTTACGGACACGCTCGGGTAATGATCGTTTTTTCTTCTATTCTGACAGGCTGTCCTAGACAATTCCCCCTATATGTAGGCCTAATTTTTGGTAGAAGTACCATACAGGATACTCATCTTATATTATTAATCTGACACACTCCAGTAAATCCCGAATTTCACTCATGGGATGAATATCTCACTGAAAAACAAAATCTTCCAATAGCATCGCGTGTTACTGGTTTTAAAATATGTTATTACTGATAGTGTACTTGTGAGACCTCGTGTTTTTCATTCAGTTATCATAATGGGGTGAAACTCGAAACATGCATGTCAACGAAATTTTAATTAAAACTGTTAAACCTTTTAAAGTCAAGTGTTTAATTTCTTTTATTGGCACTGAAATAATGTTTCACACAGTTATTAGGTAGGGATTGTATTTCAAGAGCTGATTAGGTTCAGATTAAGTGCAATTGATAGAGAATACTAAAAAAATCAGATATTACACAAGGTTGCCCCAATATCATTCATTAGTTCAGATTAAGTTCATAAATATCTAGTAATAGAACTAATAACAAACATCATAAAGCACAGATTGAAAACACCGTTAAAATAAAGTATCACTCAACTCACATTCCCTATTTAAGAGCTGAGGAGGTAGTTTTGCGAGATAGGTGTATAGTTAGATAGGTGGTGACAATCATAAGCATCCAGAATAATATTATTCATCCTAAAAAATGATACATTATTAGCTTTCAACAGGCGGTTAAAATTTAGTTGGATCGTCGCGCGAGATTTATGATACAAATCCAACAACAAGTCTGGCTGCAAGGGAAACATCATTAAAGCATAATTAATTATCGACGATTAGTACAAAACCATGGGCTTGTGTCTCATGGTTTGTATGTATCCTGAATGAACAGCGACAAATTATGATGAGAGTTATTAACTTAATATTCGTTGAGCGATATTGAAATTTCATTGAATGATCATCTACGTCGGGCTTAACCAATTTTTTAATTTTGCTTCCCGATCTACATCTCCAATTATCTCGATTAAACCGATGTATATTTGATATCTGTGAATTTGAAGTAGCATTACCATTCGGCCTCATTATTCTGATAATTATCTAAGGTAATTAGGGTAAAAATACACAGGGTGAGTCTTTGACTTGTACATATACCTATTTTAACACTATATTCTGGAGGTTGAAGGATTCTTTGAATTTCTGGTATTTTTATGGTATGTTATGGTCGTAAAGAAGAAGCTGGAAACACGAAAGATGTAGGTGAAATTTTGTATTCAATGAAAAACTATATTCCGAAAATAATTCCATTCGATTAAATCGTTTGTGAGATATAACTCGAAGTAACACTTTTAAATAGACTTTCAACAGTTTTTAATTTTTCAAAATTTATGAGGATCGTACATACTACTAGATAATCAAAGAATAAAAAAAATTGGAATAAAATAAAGAAAGAAAATTCATATCGCATTATCTATGTGACACAGCGATTAAATGTCGAACATACCTTTAAGATAATATTTTACAGAAATGTACCTGTATTTTTGGAACTGTTGGAAAATATTTTTTCTAAGAGATGAGCTTCTGTCTTCTAGTCAGTGCTTTCCTTAATTTTTTAAGGAATGCTTAGTGAATACTGATGTTGACGGGACAATTCTGATTCATAAATCTCTTTGCCCCACACTAGTCCTGGTACTGTGAAAAATAAACTTCAAACATAAAATATAGTGAAAAGAGGACCAAAAGACCATACAACTGTAGGATCATATGAACTATGTTCATATTGAAAAAAAAACATTTATTGGAAACCACACGAACATAAATTGCGAAATCAAATCATCAAAAGTCATGAAAATCTTAATTGTTTTTTTCGGAAATTGATGGATTTTGAAGAAATAAATATTTTACAACCCTCAGGTGTATATTTTACATAGTTACTAACAAGAAATTAATAAATATTCATTATCCATGACATTATACATATAATGTGTTGGTAGTTAAATTTTGCATATCCCAACCCCTCTGTTTAAGGGATTTTTTTTGGGGGGCAACTGAAAAAACACGTCACCGTTGTTCCAAAACCTCCGGATTGTCATATTGCCATTCTGGCGATTTTCAATGATCAACTTCGACTGACAACCGAGCGGCCCGTCTGAATGGGGATGAAAAATGATAGTAATATTTTATCGGGAGATCAGATGGCGCCGTGCATACGAACTTCCGGATAATGAGACGGGTTCAGTTTGATACCCTTCCGCTGTCGTGTTACGTCACGATGTGCTGACGTCTGGGATGACTCCACGAAATTGGACTTTTGCAAAGATGGGCATAAATATGGTTAGGGGTTTTCGATGTTTGGGGTGATACTCCAAATGTTCCATTTTTACAGGGGGTGTCTTTTTCATCCAACTGGAATGAATTTAGTTATTCAATTATTTTTGTTGAAACGTTTTCGAAATATACAGGGTGTCCGATGCTACGTGACTCTTTCAAAGATGTGAATGAAGTATATAAATTCGAGGCAAGAAGGCTTTAATTTTTTTTCTGCTGAACTTTTTTCACAGAAAAATGAGTTTTAGTCATAATAATCATAGCAAGTATGACCATCTAGCAATATTGATGAAGAAATAAAAAAATATTTTGATATTTAATCATAAAAATGCTTGTACTTAACCCGGAAAGGGTGCCTTTTTTCGATGTTGCAGCGGTATACCTTTTTTGAAGAATTTCTGACCATAGCACATAATTCGTTACTACATGACATAAAATGTTCATTAGGTTTGGTTTCGAAGAAGGGTATAGGTATCAGATAATCCTTCCGCCAAGGAACAGGTTTCGAGGAAGGGTCTCAAGATCTATGGAAATACATTTATTGTACCTTTATAATGCAATTGCAGTAGACAGCAAACGGCATTATATTTGTGTGCAAATATACCGAAATGTTTGCGCCTAATGAATAACAAAGATGGATGCCACATAAAAACTTAAACTCATAAATGCAAGAAAAGTAGGGGAACAAAGGTTCCTCAGCAGGCATCATGACGCACCGGAGTGCTTCGGGATATACGGAGTGTCCGGTCATGAAACTGACAAAACTCATGGGGTTATAGGGATAGTCAATATAATTGCAGAATGCCACATACTAATGTCCAAAACCACTTCTTTATTATGCATGCTAAGGTTTTGAATGAATAACTCATCCTGTATCATATCTATGTGAGCTTAGATTCGAAATCTACAGAGAAAATGAAAAAGTTTCTGGCACCATTCATTATTCCCGCAAGAAATTATCATTTCGAATTCATAAGAGAAAATTCTGCTGAATGTTTTAGTGTCACAAATAACCCACAAATAATTTGGAAGCCAGTGAATCACTCCTTAAAAATGTATTGATGCTGGAGTGCTTAAGTTTGAAAGGTCATTTTAGATTGTAGATTTCAGCTCAGATTATTTTTATTACGCGGTGAGTTGTTCTTACAAGAATAAAAGGAGGTATTCCCGTACTGTACCCTTATTTCAATAGGAGTACCAGGTTCAAACCCAAAAGTATAATCTCTATATACAATATGGCGGATTGAAAATTTGCGAAATCAGAAACAGACAAATATCCTTCAATACAATCCTTCCGATACATTTCGCCCATTATTCTCTTTGCCGGCATCCTGCTGAATGAGAGTATAACCATTTTATATTGGCAACACCATCATAAAAATTTCGTTTTGTGGTGCTCTGAACAATAATAATTACCTGTTATTCTGTAGTGCCGAACAGTAGGTAATTGTTCCCAATAAGATTCCAGGGTTCTCGTATTTGTACAGGTTTTCATCCTCTCGTGTATTGCTCTTTTGTTCCAAATATTTAAAGAAGATTGTTTGAGAATTCTTCGAAAACCGTTTCCTTCTTCCTTTGATTATACCCATAAACATGCCAAACTGTTATTATATTTTGATTTGCTGAGGCATAGTTTTATTGCTTTCCATTTATTTCTGGAACTTTTCTGTACCATACTTTCTTGATTCAAATAATAAATTTCTGCTGAATTAAATTCAAAAATCATCTCTCTTTGATAAAGTTTGTAAAAACGACAAACAACTCAATTTTTGTGTGCCAATAGTTTTAAAGAGTAAAAACAATTTTTGAGAAAGAGAGCAGAAGCTGTCATCCTGCTTTTGTAGCTAATAATCCTATAATCGAGAAGTAAGCAAATTTTATCCATAGTATATAAGTAACTATTCTTTTACAATGGTTATTTTTTCTCAAGATATGCTAGGTGAAATAATGAAATAAGCAATTTAATAAATTTTTGCCTCCTTCTTTCCTACAGCATCTCAGTTATCGACAGAAAGAAATTGAATTCTTATCGTTTGTCGGAATCAACTGGCATCAGAACTGGGAAAATTTCATAATGTATTGTTGTTCAAAATGTACGAAAAAGACCGACTTATTCACAGTATTTTGAAGGAGACGCCAAAAGGAAGCCGGAAGCATGCCGAACTGTCTCCAATTGTTTGACATCCCAGTTCTTGCACCTTACTTTTCACCTTAGTCAATCGTAATTACCGACCGACATCTGAAGCATTGGACCAAACGACGAATAACTGAATTTGTCCACATCTGATTGTGAAAGCATATCCCAGACTCCAGAGATACTGTGGAATATCATTTTTCCAAAAAAAGAAGGAAAATGATCGTCTCCAGATAAAAAAGATGGTGAAAGTTCTTTTATGGGATAAAAGTACATGTCTAGAAGAGAGTATCTTGTCAACCACAATAGATTAATGATTTCTCCACTGAAAAGTATTGTTTTTATTATTTTTATTAGTACTTGTTTCGTTACTTGTTAATATCTTTCTTCATATCTCATTTATAATCATTTTCTATTTTGTCTTAGCGGTGCTAAGTCAGTCCTTTCCTGGCTGATTTTTGTATTGTGTTGATCCATAAGTGTGTTGGCTACATAGAAGAGATAAGTATAGAAAAGCGCATTCTTTCTTAGATATTTTATTACTTGTAGGCTATCGATTTTCTACGGGAATTGTATAAAATCTTGTGACAATTTAGTTTCCTGGAAAATAACTTCAACGTGCACATAATCAATTTTTTTTGTTATACGTCATAAATTATATCGAGAACACTTGATTGCCTACTAAATAGTCGCAGTTAAGCCCCATTTACAACCCTTATAACGTATGGATCTTTTCATCAGAATCCACCCCTAACGTATCAAATTAAAGATAACACACTGTAGTATCGTGCCATTCAGGGAAAAGCCTAGAGGAATGGGGTTGTGAGGACTTGCCTGTCACTGTGAAACGACGGCGAACGTGAGCGGGGGTGCGTTGACGGGGGCGAGAAGCCCTGCGCGACTAGACGGCCGCGTGATGATGAGATGAGAGGGTAGTAATCTACAACGGGGACTGTCACTACGTCTTTCACGTTGCCATCGGGTCCCAGCATCCCCGTTGCCGTTCGCAATTTCCGGGAAAATACCCTCATATGTATGTAGATTGGAGGGAAGGGGGTTGAAGGGGTAAGAACGTTGGAAACGGGAGAAAAACAACAATTACTGACGTGTTGACGGGGATTTTGCTGCAATGAAATTGGCAAGCCTGGATAGTGCCTAAACCTTTACCAAATTTTTCGAATCGTCACGGTTTGAAAGATACAGGTGGTTGAAAAAATATTAAAAAAAATGGTATTTTTAGTTCTATCTCACCAACGGTTTCATCAAATGAAATGAATTTCGGAATATAGTTTTTTTTTGACAGAAGGTAGGACTCATCAAAATAAGTCGTTCAATCAGAAATTGTCTATATAAAATGTCTAAGATGGCTGAGATACAACCCCTAGAATTTCGACAAAATTGAATTTCAAGTACGGGACTGTGAAAGTTGACTCCAGCATCGCAAAAACGAAACAAAACATAAACATATGGGTGCACAATGAATGGTTCAGTACCAAGTTCATCGAATTAGATGCATTAGGTCACTTTTGAGAGAATCATAATTGTTGTCTCGTGCAATTTAGGGTGAAAAAAAAAATGTTGAAAATCGAGGCAGTTTCTTGAAGTTGCTCATGTTAGTTATGTTGAAAGAGTGCTATGAGGTTTCCCCATTTCATCCTATTTTTACGACGATTGTTGGAATGTTCGAACAAGAAGATTGTGATGCCCATTGTGAAAAAAATCGTGAATAATTTAGACCACTTCTATTGGTGAGATTTTGAAATATTATTGTATTTTTATACTTGTGTCCTAAGTCTCTTCTGTCAGTTGGTATCGAAATGAGCCATTCCATAAAATCGTCTAAGTTACTGAAAAATAATGAGAACAATTCGGCAATCCCAAGTTTCCATTTTCATTACCACGTAAATATCGAACGAGCCAATATCCTAAACGAAACCACATGGTAGAAGCAAGAGATAAGATTTTTCACACTGCTTTGCGATAATTCAGCTAACAAACGTTCTAGAGTCGTATTAGGATCTATTTCAGTAATCATTTTCAATTTTTTTTCAACTTTGTCATTTTGAAAGTTTTGTATAGGTGATTTTTGGTGAAACGCTTCATTCTGACCAGTTCTACGTTCTGTTGAATAAAAAGCCCCACCTTCAAATACACCCTGTATATATGTTAGTCGAAAACCCCTGCTCCAGCTAAAAGAATACTATGAGTAGTGACGTGGCAGAGGATAAGGATTTGATTAATAGATTTCAGTAGAGCAACACTTCCCTTAGAGGAGAGAATCAGGTCAAATACTTCTGGTAACCAGAAGGACTCACCAACAAAAGACAGTAACCCTACAGTTATCATTATTGGGTTAACTGCAGCTCGGCGCAAACGGTACAGAATTCATTGACATAGTTTCTTCAACAATGAACCGTAACCATCTGCATATTATTTGCAGAACCGCACAATTAAGGAGCGTTCAAAGACGTCTACGAATATTCTAAGCAGGCATCTCATTTCTCAACCCTTTCCATCCATTATGCGACTTGACAATCATAAATTACCTACAAGACAAGGTGTAAGAGCTCTACTAGAAGACAAGATATGCATTCGATACGGCAGTAAAGGCCTGCAACTGTAAGTAGGTCATAAAGTCAGAGATAGGCAGTGGATTTTTGCAAAGATATGCGTTGATGGGATTTGAAACAACCTGCTGTCGCGACTTTCAAAGTCGACCATTTGTTTTGTTGCTTTCTCTCATTGGAAGGGTTGAATTTTTGAAAGGGTGCATTGTTGTATTGATTGGCCTCGTTTCCTCCTTTGCATGCAGATGATTTCAGTGATGTTTTGGGAATTAATGCCTGCTTTACTTGGTTAAAAAGTAGGAGGTGAAATTCATGAAGATGGAGAGCTCTGATGTCAATTTGAGAGCTTTTTTGCGCTTATTCAATTGCATAATCAGGGCAGCATTTTTTCCCAATACAGGGCGAGTCCCTTACTTGAAAAATTTTATACAGCCTGTATCAAATTTCAGACGTGACATCATCGATAATTTGTTTGTATGGCTTTTTTTAAAGGGTGTATTCTGAAATACAATCAACTGATTGAAAATGACCAAAATTAATCCTGGAATCGTAATGAACAAGCTCACTCATCATATAAATCGATAAAACTAATATTCCTACTTGCATGAGCAAGTTACATATCTTTATCACTTTATCGCATCTATACAGGATTGTATTTTTTTAGTGAAAGGTTATTAGTTTTCGTTTTTTTCAAGTTTCGTCTAGGTTTCTGTGAAACGTCGGAAGCTCAGAGCCTGACTATTCTATATTTGCACATCTGGACGGTTCGTGCTTCTAGCAGAGTTGAGGAAAACGTTCATCGAAAGCAAGCATTCAAGAATTGCACTCCTTCCACTGAACCTTGAGTGAAAATCATCTCGAAATCGATCTAGTCGGCGGGAACTCAAA
This sequence comes from Coccinella septempunctata, assembly GCF_907165205.1. NCBI lineage: Eukaryota > Metazoa > Arthropoda > Insecta > Coleoptera > Coccinellidae > Coccinella > Coccinella septempunctata. The sequence goes on from NC_058196.1 coordinate 26,336,749, forward strand.
CAAATTAAAACTCCTTGTTGATTATCAGGAACGGTGGTGCACTTTTCTCACAAAGGTTGAGGAATACAGGGTGGCATCCAGGACGCTTTGCCCTATCGAATACAGCTGGTTGATTTACTGTTTCGAGAATTTCATCAAACTATTTTTATATTGTAGGTATTCGTTGACATATGAGCTACTAGCTCTATTGGAGTGTTCATGATGGTGGTCAATTCAGAAGTAGAAGCGCTCAAAAATATTTGTAGTCGGAAGTAGGTCATAAAATTTCAATATTGCATATTATTTGTTTACGTTAAATATGTTTGATAAAGCCTGAATCTGAAGTAAGGAGTATCTTTGGCAGAAAAAATTATTTAGCATATTCTGAAAGTAGAACTACAAACTAGAACTACATATATGGTAAATGCTAAGCACTACGTTAAATCTAGGAACATTGTTCTATATATTAATTAGGATATCTTGTAGTATATGATCTATTAATGAGAAGTATCTTTTTATTTTCTTAAGAATCAATTTATTACCCTAACAGGGTTCATTTTCAACATTGTACTCAATGATAGGAATTGGCAGCATCAATCAATAGGCTGCCGAAGAGATGATTATCATTTTGAAAGATGAACGTTTGGAAACAGAAACGAAATAAAATTTATAACCGGCCCTGTAATTGTCTATGTATTTTCTTCGAAACTGCCCGAAGTAACTCGATGTAATTCATTACAAAAATTGAAGAATAAGTGACCGGGATCACCAGGGGTTTTCACACCAACCTCTGGATTTTGAGAATATGGAATTGAATGGGTGAAGTATAAAAAATATAAAATTTCCGAAATATGAACCTAAATCAACTCACTCTGTGAAATATGAGCAGAGATGGTAGCAGATGAGAGTTCATATGCAGTGCAGAAATTTTTGGCTGCCCACATTATCAAAAAAATTCTAGAACCAAAATATTTGGAAGTTAAGTAATTTCCTTCGTATTTTTCTTTCAAGAAATCGATTTATTTCAATTGTGCTCACGAATATAATCGAAATACAACCCTGGATAGCCACTGAGGAACAGGCGAGCTCATAGCGCGAAGGGCAACTCGGGATCTGTATTTAGGTTGATGCTGTTGCCAGCACTGCCGGCTGCGAGGCGGCCATGATTAATGATGGCACGTCAGCCAGCTCCTAACCGTAGAGCTTTAGACATGTCTCTGTGTGTGCTTCAATCGTAGCCGGCCCCCCCTGCCCCCCTGAGCCGCCCCTGCATTGTGCCACGACTGCACACGATATTTAGATTCGTATAAAAGACGCACTGTGTTTTTGATTATCGCCGTTTTGGGCCTGAAGGATTCGGTATAAAGAACCTCCGGCAGGGATGCCAACAGTGAGCTCGGCTCTGTGTTCTCTCTGCGGATATGAATGAGATGAATAATGCGGTGTGGATTACACGCGGAGATGGTCGGTAGAGAATCGTCCCGGAGTGAAAAACAAAGAAGATGGTTTTTGCTTCATTCGGTAGAAAGATTACTTGGGGGAGGTTTATATGCGAACATGAAAAATTCCTTTTTGTCCAAGATGGAAGGTGAAATAGGGATGTGGAATGATACCCATGATATGACGTTGTGAGGAGCTTCTTATTTCAATGGAACATATCCTTCACTCAATCCACACAACACCTTGTTTTATTATGTTTAAATAGGGTATAGGAATCTTTGGAAAATTTTCATCAGCGCAACTACTTCTACTCAAGAGCAACGTTAAATAACATAATTCCCTTTTATGAAGAAATATAAGTACATACAAGTCATCATACAAGTAAGAACATCAAGGATCTGCTGAAACTGCCTCTTTCTTTTCAGTGCACCAACAAGATCACATATAGGTTCAAATGGCTCTTGCCTGAAACAGGAGGTTTCTTATTCCCAATTCAAGATTTGATGCAGAAATTATAGAAAGCACACTACTTAAAGGAGAAAACATACGAAATGACCTATGCTGATGGTATAGTAGCCCCAAACTGAACTGAACAGGCATACAAACAGATACAACTTGAGAAAGACCTGTACAATAACCACACCAGACAAGGAACATTGGAAATATTCCATAGAACCAGTAAATATACATCATTGGAACATATGAATATATACAGACAGAAGAGTGGAACCTGATAGTCCAGAAACAACACTATGGAAAAGGAATATAAGAGTGATCATCTTCTATCGATACCAAAATCTGTAGACACAGGACATCGAAGGAACTAGACCAATAGAAACCGTCCAAATTCTCTGTAAAATCATATACATCACAGGAGCAGTTCCCAAATCGGTCAGGGAACATTTAAATGAACTCGGTATGCAACCTCTTCTGACAGTGAAAAACTGAAGTAAAATTGTAGAGGTATGATATTCTGTGGACTTGAGTTTATAGGATGAAATAGTTTGGTTTAATCCTGTAGACTAACTAAACCATACTCATGGTTCAGATAGCTCTCTGAAATAGCCTAGCTCTAAGTTCAAAAAACAAATAAAACGTGATATATCCAAGTCGCAATCAATTGGCTAACGACCAAGTGGTTTTTCCTGTACGATTTATCAAGTTTTTAACTGAGACTCGAAAACCGAGCATGCACAAGTCCGTGATGGTGAATGTATATCTACCAATCTACCTGTCAGTATTCCAGGGGGAAACTATGGCAACTTGCAAGTTCCCTTGCAAGAATTACAAAGTCTGTTCAGTCACTCGACAATCAAAAGTCATGAAGAGGCCAACAGCCTGGCCAGGAAAGGAGCAAAACCCCTTTCATTGGCCAGGAACAAGGAAGGTACCTGCAAGAAAGAGTTTCAGGAGGAAGAAGAACCTGAAAGAGTAACACTCAACACTGCGAGATCTGAGAAATATCTGGATTTTAGCAATCCTTGCTGGATTCCCTACAGGAAAGCATCTAATGAGAATGGGTTTGGCAGAAGCTGACGGGTTCAGATTCTGTGGGGAAGAGGATGAAAGTCCTCATCACCTGATGACGGAATGCATTGCAAGCCAACCAAAAGATGCTTGTGCATCTATAACACTACCATAACTAAGCTTACTGAATACGAAATAAGAATGCTAAGACTCCATTGCTGCTTTATCCTGAATCTCCTTGCATATTCTATATAGAAAACCAAATATCCTGTTGGAAGTTGACATAACCAGACAGTTTTGAGTCTCTTATTTGGTTTCCCCTGACAACGAAATTCTCAAGTAAATGAAAAGTGATCCCATCATTTTTACTCGTAAAACCCACTTGTTAAAGTTGAGTTAAATTTCAAGTTAAGTCATTGTCGAGAATAAATTTACAGAAAGACTCAAAAACAGAACTATCCGTGCGATCAAACTAATAATTTCTTAGGGCTATTTGTAACTGTGTGCCCTTCTGTGACTGAAGAGACCCAACCGTGACCTGCAGATCCTTCCACACTCCGGGCATGGATCGTCACTGACCAGATCTGGCCACCGCTGTATTCTTCTCGACTCTCCATTATAACTGTGAACCAAAGACCTCCACTGTGACCTGTCCAACACTAGTTGTTCCCAGTTATGATTGGCATTAACAGATTTTAGGGATTGATGCAGTATATCCTTAAAACGCTTATACTGACCTCCTGGTTTCCGAGCTCCCTCTGTGAATTCGCCATACAGAGCTATTTTGGGGAGTCTTGTGTCTTGCAACCTCAGAATGTGGCCGCTCCATCTGAGTCGGGCCCTCGTTATTTGAGTCTTAATTGTTATGCAACTCGCGCGCTGCAAGACTTCTGCATTTGAAACTTTGTGGAACCATCTGATGTGCATTATTTCTCTTAGATGACGTTGTTACGTTTGTTCAAGCTGACGCCCCTGTAGGGCGTCCAACTTTCGCTTCTGTAAAGAAGCGTTGGAAGGATCCCTGCTTTGTAAACAGCTTTCTTGGTCGTCAGATTGAGGTCGTAATTTTGAAACACTCTGTTCTTCAGCTTCCAGAATGCCCGTTATGCCGAATTGATACGGTTGTGTATTTCTGTGTCCATGTTGGCCCTAGTGTTTATGAAGCTTCCCCAAGTTTTGAACTGCTCGACCTGTTCTAGAGTTTCATCCTCCAGGCTGATATCTGTTTGAAGGCTTTCTGGCGGATTTTGGTTTTGTCTGTATTGAGTCTAAGCCCTACAGCTTCATATATATGTTTATAGGTGTCAAACATTATCTGTAGATCCTCTGATCTGCTAGCGATAAGTGCGCAGTCGTCTGCATATTGAAGTTCCGTGATAAACTTTGAACGGGTTTTTGCTCTGAGGCACTTCAGGTTGAACAGGGCTCCATCAAATCTGAATCTTAATCCAACACCTCTTACAAGGATACTTATGTCAGCAATTATAGAGACAGCTATGGCGAAAATATTGAACAGTAAAGGCGCTAACACGCAGCCTTATTTTATTACAGAGTTGGTTGTAGAGCCATAATGCTGTATTCTAACGGTGTTGTTGGTATGAAGGCTATTACACACTGCTAAGAATTTTTCGGCTACTCCAAGGTGTCCTTCCTTGATTCCTTGATTGTTGTTAACGGGCCTTCTCTTGCAGCTGTCTCAGTGTAAAAATTAGGTCCACCGTACCTCGACTGAGTCGAAAGCCGCACTGGGATTCAGGTAATAATTATTTATAATAATAAAACCCACCTTCTTTGTTTCAATATTCATATAACCAAGTGATTGGGGTACTCCTGGCGGTCCCCCACCATCCAGAGGAGGCGACTTCCATTTCCACTTAAAATTAACTGACATGGTTGAAAATTGAGTGCACCGATATGCATATAATTTTTTTCGTTTGCGTCCAATTACTTCGTTTCCATCCTGTTTCCATAAACGATAATAAATAGCACGACCATTCGATGGGTCTAACTTCAAACCCTCCCGAGTTTTTTTATGGTAATTTTCCGCACCGCCGACACAATCAACTACATAATGCGTCCCTTAACAATAACTCTTTACTCGTCATTTTCTCCGGCAAAGACGTAATCACCCAATGGAAAACATGTTTTCGTCCTGCCTGTGCATAATGGCGGCGTGTAGCGACCACGTCAGATTTTTCTATCAATCACTATTAAAACCCGATGTCTCCGGGCAATCTCGCAACGTTAATTTAACGCAATTACAAGTTTAATATACATCTCAGTTTCCACGTGGACGCAGATGCTCGGAAAATGGCAATTTAAATTCCCGGTAGATCTCGCGTCGCGGCCTGCTAGACGCGAATTAATCGTGGCCGATTGCGACGGGTCTATCGAAAATTGGTGCGGGGGGATTGGGGTAATGAAGACGCAATAAGGGTGGGTTTTTGGAGTTTGATGGAGTTTCGAAGCATCTTCACGGATGATGGGTAATTCATGGTATCTCTATGATGAGTAACCTAGTGTTAAATTTTGTTAGTTTTTCCATTTAATGTCATCTTAATATCCGCCTACTAGATAAATTTAAGTTCGAAGATAATCATTCCCTATATACATACACTAACTAAGGTTACCGGTAGATTGGGGTGACTTGGGACAGTCCTGTAACTTGGGACAATTACCCCCTTGCAGATTTCTTTGCTTCTTACCATTTATGAGTGAAGGGACAAACTAATAAGATTGTGTAGCATATTTTCGGTTAGTTTAACAATCAATTCCTGTTGAGTTTGCCGTGACCAGAGCGTTTGAATTGACAGAAACGAATTCTGGAGAGTAAATGCGCGTTTTTTATGGCCCTCACACTTTCTAATGTCCTGTACATGTGTTTCACTTTGTGCATGTGTTATTTTTTTTCTGGATACGTGAGATATTTGGAGATTTGATATGTCATGAAACAAGGTTGTTTACAAATCAAACGGCAACACAGATCTCATTCATTTATTTTGTTGTTTCATAAGGTGATTTGAGAGAATGCCGAATAGATACAACCGACGCATTGGCAGCGGGAAATATGCCGATTTTTCGCAAGATATTATTATTTACGTTATTTCCACAAAGAAATCACCAAAGAATGAAATAAATCAAAGTTTCCTTGTTTAGTTTTTTACATTTGAGTTGCAATATATTTACTTTCGCTGTTTATGAGGTTTATCATTTAATTACCTCACCAAATTTCAACTATATAATCACAAATTGTAATTTTTCAAAACTATACACCGTCTCAAGTCACTATTTCATTTGAGAGTTGAAAAATCAATAGATTTTAACTTTTGTCCCAAGCCTTCCAAATCGGTGGGTGACTTGGGACAAGTAGATTTTATTTTTTTCAAAATTTATATCCGAATTCTGAAGCCTGGTCCATATCCTAATCAATTGTCTGAGTCATTAAGCATATTCGAACCTCGTTTGCAGATAAAAAAGGTCACCGTTTTAAAAATATGACAAGTTTAATTCAACAATGATCCCAAGTCACCCGAATCTACTTTTTTCTTCATGAAAAACCGTTATTTTCAGCGAGGGATAGCCAAGACAAGAATTCTGGTCTTGTTGACAAACTTTTTGTCTTGTCTTGAGAAAAAGTCCAGAAATTTAAACAAATCTTGTCTTGACGTTTTCTTGATATATTAAATCTTGTGTTGACTGAAGAAATTTTAAGATCTTGAAATTTTTTTGATTATCCAGTGACACCTTACATGTTGATTCCCCGGCAAACTTTTCATTGCGTTTCTTGCTAACACGTAAATCTGAAAAAACAAAATATAGAAGAAGGCTCAATAGTAGATCGAAAATACTCGGCTCCACAAGGTATCTCCACACGCCACGTCACACAAACGCGCATTGAGTAACTATCATAAAATCAGGCAGTGCAATTTAAATAAGAACAACGTTTTGCCTTGAAAATTTAAGTTATTTTAAATTATCTTCCTTCAAACTTTGCCTATTACTATTGTCCATCGATACGCCACTGCTAACGGACCCAGTTCGGTCAATTGACCTTGACTTTGCCACCTTCTACGTCATCACCCTTGCAATCGGCTTTGAACTGAATTGTTACTTCTTTCTATGTCTACTCTTGATTATCGAAAAGTGGTAGTCTTATTTTACCATAAGTGACATTGACTCTTCAGTATATAGAAGGTCTGCTGAGCCATTTGGCTCCGATTCTGACTCAGAATATTCACTAGCAAGCAATAGAGAGAAAGTTTTAGTAAAAATATGAAATGATTACTGATTAGCGACTTCGACTAATGCTAGTGAAAATGATAAATCTGAAACCGTAACTGTGAAAGCTGCAGTAAAAGGAAAGAGCAATAGCATTCACCAATGCAAGATACTGGTAGTTACTAGTGGCAATACTGCAAAAAGAGATTCTGTTATTATTTCGAAATTTAGGTGGACACAAGTACCAAAACGAAAATAATGAATCAACCAAAATTATACCATGTTTTCATAAACGTAAAAAAAGTGTACTCCTCAAAGTAAAAATTGAAATATAGAGTTTTCACAAGATTATCACTCAAGGAATCACACCTTCTGTCGCAACTAATAATTTGTACCCTATATATTTCACTTTTTAAAATGAATAAAGTAAAAAATCGTGTAGGTTTACAGAATTTATAAAAAATTTGACGAACTTGATCACGATATGGTTTTCAGCCTTCAATTACGAGTTCTTAGAAAATACATGGAATTTTTCGCATTTTTACGTATACTGAATTCATGGTTGGTATTAGGAAACAAGCAATTTAGTTGGCCCTTCCTTAAAAATTAATATCATCGCTTACAGCCACAGCCACATGTCGCACAACTCCTTCAACAAATTGTATGTTAGACGCCCAAACGATACACGAAATTGCCAAAAAAGAGTTGATTGTATCTTGTTTTTAATCCGTTTTGCCAACAGCAAGGAAACAGTTATGGTATTTACACGCAGTAAATTTATAAACGTCTAGCCAAAATTTCGTTAGCGATTACAATGATATTAGGTTAGTTCGTTGTTAGAGAGAAGAGAAAAATATAGATATTAAGTACATTAGATAAGTAATTTAACATTTAGCTGCAATTTTACTCAACTGAAAGGGTTGGAATTCAAATGAACTTCTTTTTTAACATCCGCTGTTCCATTAAATTTGCAACGGTTAACTTTACGAATGATATATGAATAATAATTTGTTTAATCGTTATATAATATACTATTATTTAACGTGTAGGAGTCAATAATAATCAGACCACTGAAAGTGTTTGAAGCATGAAAAAATTTAGTGCTTTCTTGATCAGCAATTAGCAAAATGAAATATGAGCGCTTTAGTTCCCAATTCCAATGCAGAGAACATTCTCATTTTCTGAAGCAAATATTTAATAAGGTTTTAATTTCTTCAACATATGCTCATCTAGATTTTGAAGCTATCGCTTCAAATTTTGGAAAAGAGAATTCTGATGATGTGGAGAACTATTACAAGTGTTTTCAATAGGATTAAGTATGTATATTTTTGTTTCTTATAACTCAAATGAATGCAGCTCATTGATAAGGAGTATCATTAGGAGTTGTCCCCAATAAATAATAAAAATAAAAACAATACAATCCACATCTTTCTTTCTCTTTTTTCATTTCTTTTCTTAAATGGCTCCTTGATTAATTTTTCCTCTTTTAGTGTCCTTTGTTGTTCGTTGTTTCATGGACTTCTTTTCTATGATGAGTATTCATTGCTTATATGTTGGCCACTTAATTTTTTTTAAATATGTTGTTTCTGTTTCAAAATGGCGTCGTTGATAACTGCGAAGCTTCAGGTCGTCCATAGTAGCCACAATGCTACAGGACTCTATGTTTTATTCATTTGGACAGGCACACCCCGGTTCGTGTAGTCCAGATTCGAATTCCTGAATGTTTAAAGGAAGGCATTCATTTCGGACACGGGTTTCACGAGATGAATACTGATCAATAAGCCCATGCCGGGCAGAGATTAGCTATTTTCAATTTGACAGGCCGGAGGAAGCCCTTTCGGGCAACTATCTCGGCCTGCTTCGTGATTTGAGCGCATCCGTGGAATTCCTCGGTCAGTGTGATGGATATACCGATCGGCCAATAGAGATCGTGGAAATGGCCGGTCTTTGGAACCCGTGGGTTTTTTCGTTACCTGCTGATTTCTCACAGTTGATCGAGAAATATTTCTGTGAAATGTTCGTTTTATCATTGGGATATTGTTTTTCTCACACACCTACATATACTGGGTGTGTCTGGGTGACACCGAAAAAATTAAGGTGGGCATTTGGTATGAAATTGTTTTAAAAACCTCCCCCAGAAAATGTTTGTTTCCTTTTGTTTTAGTTGTGAAAACCTAGAAAACCTAGAAGAATTATAATTTGGTTGGCTGTTGTTCAATAAAATGCTATTTGACATGAGCTTGCAATACAAATATGTTTTTCTCGTAAATGCTTAAGTTGTCGAAAAAACTTGCTGAATTAAAAAAGTTCGTATATGAATTGGGCTTTTCAGCCATGTTTCTTCAAAAGGAAAATTTTTATTCAAAAAAAAGTTGTGAGAAAAAATATCTCAGAGGTTCACTATTTCAACCCTGTCTGAGCATACTTCAGTGTTAAAAAAATTCCAATATGTGTAATTCTATTGTCAAATGATATTTAAAAAGTTTCGCGTTTTTAGCTTAATATACAGGGAAAATAAAAAAGAAAAACAATTTTTTTTGTTAATCTTCGGAGGGGTGGAACATTTCCGAGGGTACGTTTTTCAAAAAATTTTATACCAAATACCCACTTCAATTTTCCTCAATGAATCAACCCATAAACTTTTGTATCTATTTACACTCTGTATGTTCACTTTCCCCCTACATATCCTCTTTCAGCAGTTTCATTATAGTAATTTTTCAAAGACAATTAGAAAAATTGCAGATTTTAATCTGCAAATAACAAAAAAATGCATTTATGAATAAAAGAGGTGTCTATTGATCAGCAAACTTGAATCTTTAGCTGAATAGTTTCGACGTTCATGATGAAATTCAAAAAGTTCCTAATATGGACGACCACTAACACGATTACAATAATCAAGCTCTATTTAACGAGGTTGGGTAGTTCAGGAAATCGAAAAAACTAGTTGTGGCTCGTTCAATCCACTCAAGTGGCTGGTCATCATAATATAGAATGATATTTAAATGTACCTGTTTTGTTTCCAAACAGAAAAACATCGAATCGAAGCGGAACGAATGGATGCAATCACTGTATATGAGCTTTCAATCAACAAATGTCCGAAAAACATTGGCTACTTAATGGTTCTAGGTTGGGTTTTTCAACGGAATCAAAAAAAATTCTAATACATTGTTATTGTTGGCTACTACGATAAATTCTAAATATCATTAACTCGGTGTTGAGATTTCGTGAACAATACTCAAAACCTCATATGATTGAAACTTCCAAAAACGTGAAAGTCAGGCGAAATATTTTACAAGATCAATTTTCAACAAAAAGTTAGTATGGTTTGTATTTTCTCAATTTGAGATCATTTTCTCGAAGAAAAAATAGTTTTATTCAATATCTCTACAATCAGAGAATTGGTATAACACTGATATTTGTTTTTCAACCCTTATCTAGTGTTATTCCGTCAAGTTTTAGGCTAACTAAAACTATGTATATTGTAGAAAATTAAGCTTACAAGAATGTATTGATATCTAGTTAGCCTATACCAGTTCTATGGATAAAAAAAATTGCGTTACCATAGCAACGAACAATAACTCATAAGAAGTGTCAGTGTGAAGTTTGAGGTCGAAAAAGTAAACCAGAGTTACGCAATAAAGTGAAAAAAAGAAGATGTCCACCGAAAATGTGAAAATCGAAAAATTGGAGTATCGAGCCATCATCAAGTACCGGTATTTAAAAGGGTAAGCAGATTTACGAAGATATGCTTAATACCCTTTGTGATCAATGTCCCTCGTATGCGACCGTGAAAAATTGGACTGCATATCAAAGGAGGTAAATTTTCCATTGAAGATGATGACCGATCGGGAAGGCCAGTTTCTGTGTCAGTCCCCGAAAATATCGATGCAGTTCATGACATGATTTTATCAGACCGTCGAGTTGGGCTGAAACGGATATCTGAAGTATTGAATATTTCATACGAACGTGTTCATCATATATAGTTCACGTCAATTTGGACATGAGAAAAATTGCTGCAAAATGGATCCCTAAATGTTTGAATGTTGACCAAAAGCGTGCAAGGGTAGAAGCATCGCGTTCGATCTGTGCTCGATTTGAAAACGATGTAGACTTCTTGAAACGGATTGTTACTATGGATGAGACTTGGGTACATTTCTACGATCCAGAAACAAAGTAACAATCGATGGAATGGCGACACTCTGGTTCTCCAAGACCTAAGAAGTTTCGTGTCCAAAAATCTGCTGGAAATGTTCATGCTTCAGTTTTTTGGGATTGCCATGGAGTAATCATGATTGATACATAACCGGAGAATACTATTCAACATTACTGACCACTCTACGGGAAAAAATTAAAGAGAAAAGACGCGGAAAGCTATCCAAAGGTGTTTTGTTTTTGCAGGACAAACCTCCTGCACACAAATGTCATGTTGCCATGCAAAAAATTCGTGATTTAGGGTTTGAATTACTAGAAAATCCGTCTTATTCACAAGGGTTTTGAACAGCAATGTATAATGTACATAACTCGTCTGAAGTCCCAACAAAAAACGAAATATTCCTTGGCTCATTTACTTATAATCTAACTCATCTAGATTAACTTTGTTTTAATCCAAAAGCAATGACGTCGAAGAGGATTTTCAGGGGTTAAGGAGCATCAAGTCGGCTAGATTGACAGGCAATTAACTCACTGGCTTGAAAGAGATCCAACTGATAGATGCCCACTGAATCTTAATGTCTTCTCGACTAACCTCTGCGTTTCCAACATGTTCCACTGGTTTTCCTTCGAGTAATTTCATTCGAAACATTTTAATTATAAAAGGTTCAATAATTACCCGAGTAGTCGTGTGAATATGAGGTAATTAAAGGTATTTTGCTTGTCTTGGAAAAGTGTTAATTATTCAGTTAATTAATCACGCTCCATAAGCAGAGCTGACTGCGACTTATTGATTGTTTTCACACTGCTAATTACGCCTGCTGAGAGCATAAGAAATTTTCCTCAGCTAGGAATTAAAACAACATTCGGTTAGGATTTTATATCGAGCTTGGTACAATTCTTCACATTTTCATTATAATTTATTACAGCCGATTGAGATTATGTTTTTTTATGTATTGTAATTGTAGTTTTGTTAGTTGTTTTTCTGTCACAAAATTCTGTATTCCTCAGTCAGAAAAGGTACTGGAATTATTAAATTGACTCTACAATGCTATAGAATGTGATGATTTTGCCATTGTCGTCACGAATGAATTAAACATACCACCTTTTACCAGATTCAGCTACCAGTTTTGCGTTTTAACACCAACAAACGTGGGAGTATCTATCAATCATAGCCCCGCAGGACAGTAAGAGATCTCTATTTAAACAATTACCCCGAGATATTATAATAAGTGATTCTATTAGGTCAGAAATTCGCCGAGTCATTCGAAAAAAATAAAAGATTGATTGTGGTCCGACGGCATTACAAGTGAAAATTTGTATGGAATCCTGATGGAAGTTGTCAAAGGCTCCTCTCCTCCAGTTGTTAATGTTGACTGATTATCCGTTTTTCGATGGGCCAGATCGAACTCAATTAATTTGTCGTTTGTTTGCGTCGCTAAACGATAGTCTATTAACGATTGGGGGAGTAAAACGGCAGATTTGATTTTTTCAAATTAATGGTGATCCTATGAGGAAATTTGAGCATTATGGAACTTTTCATGGAGTGATTCGCTTGAAATATTCTCGAAGGAATCAAGTACAAATAATTTCAATCTGAAATAATAAGAAATAAAGAGTTTTGACTAGTTAAAATATTCAAGTACACAATGTTATGAAAGGAGCATTAGTTTTAGAATATTTTTACTACCTACACTCAACAAGATATCAACTAATGGAACTTTCTGTGGCTATACTAGATGTCGATTTTTACCATATTTTTCGTAATCTGCCAACTACATCAATAATGCTACATTGTACTACATTTTTGGAGTGAAATATTGAAAATATCTCAGAATTGTCTTGACCTTAATGTATTGAATGAATATTTTTAAATTCTTGGTTTTGATTCGCGACTACAACAGGGTGAAACTCCTATTATAGTCGTATACATCTCCAATTCCATCAATCCCAGCTTGATATGACAGTCTATTATAAATTACAGAGGAACCTCGACTGATCTTTTTGTGGTCCAAGGTCTATTATATCTGCCTCTTGACCGCGGTTGGTAGAATCCCACATATTTTAAACCAATTTCTATACCAGATTGGCGTATACCTCATACTGAGTGTATGTTATTCCAGAGCTTACAGCAACTGTCAGTTAAATTCTTAGTATATTGTTTCTACAGGATCGTCATGGATGATTGTCACATCGTAGTGGGCGTCAATGTTCAAATTCTATGTTCGAAATACCCCAGTAGAGATCAGAATAAAGTAAGCCCTATATACATTGATAGATTCTTCGAGCCAGGAGTTATATTTGGTGGGGAGGGCATTATTTTATATTTAAAATTTTGTTGATTGTGTTGTGTTTGTTGATATAATGGTATAAAATAAGTATATCTTTATAAATGTTTTATAAGTTATATGTTTGATAGAAAACTACTCTGAGATTTATTCTAATTTGAAGGGGGAAATAAAATCATTTTTCGATGTTCAAAAAAAGAGATTTCGCCCAAGTTCTCAAAGGGGAACTATTCTTGTGATAAATCTCTTAATTTCATCGACCTACGTCCAGCCGTTCGGTCTTAACGAATTTTTAAGCGAACAAATATTTTTAGGAATTTTTGGGTGGTCAACTTTCGACATTGGTAACTCCCACAAATATCATAGAAAAAATATGATACATATTTTGAAATAGCAATCTCTTCTAGAAGTAAATATTTGAATTTTTAAAAATATTTCTCTCAAGTTCTCAAGGAGGGGGCCTCCCACTGGAACCATCCTTGGCCACTGATTTCTTTACTTTATACTCATTACCCAAGAATTATTTTCGAATTGCGCTGGTATTATAAACAAAGAAAATTTTGTAAAAATATTATCCGGGAAATTCACCCAAATATCACACGAATTTTCTGAAAATTCCTTGAACCTATAGGGGACCCGAGGAGAATATTGAATAATTATTCTTCGAGGTGCACACCCTGTATATAGGCGAGCCAACATCGCTTTGATACGCCGCTCAATTATGTCGAAACCGTGTGGGCTGACCCATCAGAACGACCCGTCCCTGTTTACCGACTGACACTCACCCGACCCTGAAAAATATTAAATTAACTGTGCCGTTGTTGTCGGAATAGAACTTGGATTCGATGAACCCGAATACATTGGAATTTAAGGCTCACTTATTGAATCGTTATGAGATCTTTTTACCGCAGTTTCATCGTAATCCACCTGAAGATGCTTTCGTAAGACCGAAACTCTTGTAGTAGCTTTTTGTAGTGGAACATTTCAGTGTGGAACACATATCAATATTTGTTGATGGTTTCAGCAAGAAACGAAAAATATAAACATCCTCATCAGTTCAGTGAGGGGTTGGAAAAATGGTACGGCCCTGATTTACTCAAACTGAAAATTATATTGTAATTCCTCGTTGAATTTGTGACCGAATGTTTTTCCTGCCTTTTTTGTATGAGGTGCCGTTTTTATGCAGAAAATAAAATATCTGAAGGTGTTTTATCATTTATTTAATACGAGTATATTATACAGGTTTTTTTTTCGTAATTATTTAAAGTATTCTTTTAGGTCTGGATTGGAGAAACAAAATTTGACAGAATGCCGAGGTTGCGATTTATTCAAATCCGTTTTCAAAGCTTCACAATAGATGATACAAAATTAAAACGCAAAAAAGTGATGGCAACATCACAAATTAGCAAAGAAAACATCGAAAAAACAAAACAAAAATTGTATATGAACAATCTACTACATATTTAACTATACAGGGCATCTGTAGCGAAGGACTTCACGACATGATTCCCCGATGAAAATTAACAGGGGTAGTTCATATAATTTTTTTTTCGAAATCGATCACACTTTTAAGACACTACTTGAAAAGTCGTTGACGAGTTGAGGATTTTTAATTTTTTCTACCTATACCAAAACACACTGAGTCATAAAACTCTACATAATAGGCAGCCCTATAAGCAGATATTGCTAACACAATTTTTTCGATCTCTTAACTTTTTTATTAGGGGTTGAAAATAGCAACCCCTTATGATTCTCCTTCTATAATTGTTCTCGTAGGAAAGACTTGCGAAAAATATGATTTTCAACTCCTAATAATAAAGTTGTGGGTTCGAAAAAAATTGTGTAAGCAACATACACTTAGTGCTTCATATTTTGTAGAGTTTTTTGGCTCAGTGTTTTTAAAATCCGTAAAATAATTATAAAATATGGATTCGTCAACACCTTCGACTGTATTTTGGAAGGGAAGTTGATTTTGGAAAAAATTCATATGAACTACCCCTGCTAATTTTCATCAAGGAATGATGTCCTTGAGTCCTTCGCATTCATTTACAGTTTACAGAGTACCCTGTGTAGAAGCTATCAATATGGAGAAGGGTTGAATGTTGTATCACTTCTGAGATAGGTTATTTTGAATATTTGTTTGTTGTAATTTTGCTCCTATATATTTATATCTAAGTATTATTTTCTGTTATTGTTTGTTTTCTGTTTCTGTTATTTTTAGTTTTATTGCATTAGTGCCTATTTATGTCATAATCCTTTAGTCTTTATCATCGTCACTGTCTTAATTTAAGAAAACCTTCAACCACCCATGTCTCTGAATTTGAATCATTTGCAAATAAATGTTATATAGAAAACTCTCGTTATTTTTCATAGAGTTTGAAGTTTTTTGCACTTATTACCTAACACCCTGTGAAGTTCTGTAATCTGAGCTTTAAATAGAACTGGTCCATTTTATAAGTACCTACCTATACAAGATTTGTCGAAAAATAAAATGGTTACAATTGAATTTGAGGGCTTCATTTGAACTTCCTCGTAATCTACCATCGTGCAAGCTGTTACTTCTTCACTACAGACCATAAAAACGATATACCTAAAGCTCACCATGCGTAAAATCGAACGACAAACAATTTTAAACGCAGTCGCACAAATCCGATCGAGAAATCATTAATATCGACAATTTTTCACGGTCTATGCAAATATGACAAATGCCAAAAAGCGAAAGAATAAAGGGGATCGAACCGGAGGATGCTAAAAAACTACCCCAGTGCCCGTTCAAGCGTACGCGGCGCGGCAAACAAAATAATCTCCCTGCGGGGCCAGCAGCGTCTGAATAGCTTCCCTTCCCCCAAAATGTGGAACACATGAGAAAGTTTTTTGTCCCGGCAAGTCGGGCGCCATTTTACGCCGACCGATGGCCTGTTGTGTAAAAATAGTTCAGCCAAGCATGCTCTCCCCTAGATTGGCAGAAAGGGGGTCCATGCTGCCCTTCGTAAGATGGGTCGGAGCGATCAAGCGGAGCGTAAGGGACGTTGACGCAGGCTACCATTGTTGATGGGAACGGGGCATAACGACGGTCGCCTGGGATTCGGTTTTAATCTGCGATAGGGGGAGGTTTGGAGTTTTATCGCGAAATTGTAACGTGCTGCGTTCGGAATTCCGGATCGCAAGACCAAGATTAAATTGAACGGGGCAGTCGTGAATTAGGATGCAAATTTGGAACGTCGAAAGCCTTATCTGCACTCTACATTATTTATCAGTCATAACATTGTCAGCATAAACTTCCTCAAACGTCGATGCTTTTCTTCCAATTGAAGCAAAAAAGTCTTTGGGTCAGTTAAAAAATACTCGAGACAGAACGGTTGAACCGATCTCAATGAAATTTCATGATTTATCACAAGAAGTGTTGCCCTTTCAGACTATGTATAACATTCAGATCTACGATGATTTTCCTGAAAGATACGCGACTCGAAAGTAGACCTTAAAAAATTTCCCAAGAAGATGGGGTCAGTTAAAACTTCCTCAAGACTGAACAGTTATACGAAGATGGATGAAATTCTCAGATTTATTACCATAAGAGTTTCACTTTGAGAATATGTATCACATTTGGATCTGCGATGATTTTCCTGGAAGATATGCGACTCGAAATTTGACCTTAGAAAAATTCCCAAAAAGTTGGGTTCAGTTGAAACTTCTTCAAGACCTTATTATTTTCTCCTAAACAGTGTCAGATATTGGAATTTCTGGTATGAAAACATAGGTTTTCGAACACGCTGAATCTAATGCAAGCAATTTCGAAAGCCTATCTCCCTTCGTTTAGAATTTCATCTTGGAAATGGCATTTTTCAAAAATTGCAATTTTCAATCTGCGATATCTCCTGTTATATTCGTCTGATCGAATTGGGATTTCCGTTTATATAATCAGCGTTGCCTAGGCTTCTACCCTAGCACAAAAACTCGATTTCGAAAATTTCGATTTTTCGGGTCAAAAATGAGCAAGGGGTTGGACCCCCCTAAAATGATCTATTTGCTTCTCTATCTGAAAATCAGGATGTTCTATTACTGTTTTAGGATATGAAGTGCATAGAAATTGTTTTGAAGATTGTAGAAAACCAAATAGTTGATGATTCAATTGAGAATTGCACTCCAGAGAGCACTTCGAAGTCAACTCGAAAATGAAAAGTGGAAAAACAAAAAAAAATATTTTCTCCTTAACTGGGTCAGATATTTGAAATTTTGATATGGAAATATAGGTTCTCGAACACGCTGAATCTATTGCGAGCAATTTCGAAAGCCTATCTCTTGTCGTTTAGATTTTCATCTCGGAAATGGCATTTTTCAAAAATTGCAACTTTCAATCTGCGATATCTCCTGTTATATTCGTCTGATCGAATTGGGATTTCCGGTTGTATAATCAGCGTTGCCTAGGCTTCCACCCTAGCACAAAAATTCGATTTCGAAAATCCTGATTTTTTGGGTCAAAAATGAGCAAGGGGTTAGACCCCCCTAAAATGACCTATTTGCTACTTTGTCTAAAAATCAGGATGTTCTATTACTGTCTTCGGATAACTTGTGCATAGAATTCGTCTTAAAGATTCTAGAAAACCAAACAGTTGATGATTCAATTGAGAATTGCACTCCAGAGAGCTCTCCGAAGTCAACTCGAAAATGAAAAGTGGAAAAACAAAAAAAATATTTTCTCCTAAACAGTGTCAGATATTGAAAGGTTCGGTATGAAAATATAGGTTTTCGAACACGCTGAATCTATTGCAAGCAATTTCGAAAGCCTATCTCCCTTCGTTTAGAATTTCATCTTGGAAATGGCATTTTTCAAAAATTGCAATTTTCAATCTGCGATATCTCCTGTTATATTCGTCTGATCCCATTGGGATTTCCGGTTATATAATCAGCGGTGCCTAGGCTTCCACCCTAGCACAAAAACTCGATTTCGAAAATCCCGATTTTTTGGGTCAAAAATGAGCAAGGGGTTAGACCCCCCTAAAATGATCTATTTGCTACTCTATCTGAAAATCAGGATGTTCTATTACTGTTTTAGGATATGGAGTGCATAGAAATTGTTTTGAAGATTGTAGAAAACCAAATAGTTGATGATTCAATAGAGAATTGCACTCTAGAGAGTTCTTCAAAGTCAACTCGAAAATGAAAAGTGGAAAAACAAAAAAAATTATTTTCTCCTGAACTGGGGCCGACATTTGAAATTTTGGTATGCAAATATAGGTTTTCGAACACGCTGAATATATTGCGAGTAATTATGAAAGCCTATATCACTTTGTTCAGATTTTCATCTTGGAAATGGCATTTTTTTAAAATTGCAAATTTCACTTGGGAATTCGTCAAGACCGAACGGTTGCGCCGAGATGGATGAACTTCTCAGATTTATTACTAGAAGAATTGCTCTATCATAGTATGTATCACATTCAGATCTACGATAATTATCCAGAAGGTAAAACTACTCGAAAGCTGTCGAGATTTATCATTAGGAAGGTTGCTCTTTTAGTTTTCAGTATGTATCACGCTTAAATCTACTATGATTTTTCTGATATATACCCAACTCGAAAGTTTAAAAATGAACAAATAATCACTTCTAGAAACGCTAATGCTGAAACATCTCCCCAAATGCTGTCAACACAAAATTTAACATATTCAACACAGTAAAGGATGAGGTTTTCGTATGAAATTCATTGGTTTATGACTGGAATATTATGGACTGATGTCTAACCTCTTAAAAACCACCAAAACCGACATTAATAACAGCTGGAGCCATTTTTTTTCTTGAATAGATGGAACTTACTTGTACTCCCAAGAGAATGACAATTTACACATTGAAAACTTATATTTAACCGTAAGTTCTCGAAATAACAATATTTTAGAACTAGGAATCAACCCCCTTATATCTAAATGCTCAAAACCATTGATCAGATGCTAAAAAACTCGCTACTACTTCTCTAAATTTCAATTTAGGCTCGTAAATAGAATATCAGTCCCTTCTGCACCTTCTACACTTGTTTTAATAATAATTATTCCTTTTCAATATTTGCAGCATCAGGTAATATAAGTGCGAGACTCGGGAATAATGACCATCATTATTCATTTCCTGCTAGTTGAACAATATCTTCTTATGCAACGAGAGCTGCCTAATGATAACAAATGTGTACATGCCAATAAGCTTTCTGTATGATATTTTTTGGATTTGGTATCGAAACTATTGGCTTCAAAATTTATTGCTCAAGAAGTCATAAGGTAAATTATTTGAGAGGACATACTGACACATTATTCATGAAAAACTTCTGTCTGTTCCTCACGCTATCTTGAAATGCGATTGTCATAACCGATACTATCTCAGGTAGCTCTTTTCCACGAACTCTCCACCAAAAACTCGGTATAGGAAGTGAAGTCAGAATAGATTTTCGGCACTTTTTGTGGCATCAACCGCAAAACTACGTGAATGATGCTATGACAAATTTATACTTACCGTTGCAAATAGGCCTTATTCCCTGGAGTTGTCACTGGGCTTTAGGACAATTAGCGCTGAGATCAACCGTGTCCACACAATTGCGGGGGAGTGACCAGAGTCCGAAAGGGTTGAAATTCGGTCCCATGGGGGATGTCAGACCAATTCCCGAAATCCCTCACGGGAAATTGACGGATTTCATCCAGAAAGTAGCGAATATTTTGCATCAGTTGAATATTCATATAAACTCGTCATCAAAGTGATTAAATGTTATCGTGTATGCTCCGTTTTAGTAAATATACGTACAAAATTGTATAGCACCCTAAAGGTATGGTGATTTAGTAACGTGAAGTAAGTACAGTAGGTGGTATGGGTAATAAAAGTCTCTTCAATCCATTCATTTCATGTTTTGGGATTATAATAATTGTTTTCTTCAGCGAAGCTACAAAAAAGGCACCAACGGACATATTATAATATGCCTTATCATGTTACACAGCCACAGCTAATTTTAAGGTTTGTAAATAACACAGGTCATACTTCAATTATGGTTTGGTGAACGGTTTTATATTTTTCGTCTCTTCGAAAAAACATCCCTTCTGTTCCGATTATACCGGACGTTCTCAAGTAGCCCTTGTCAAGAATTGAATAGGGGATTCTTTCAACTTCCCATACATTTTTCCATAAATTAGGTTTTGAATGATTTTTTTAACCAAATGCTGAAATGTTGTGAAATATTATGGTAGGTTTTCGATATTATATACATATGGGTTTAACACTTTATTGCATGAGAAAATATGGGGTGAACACTTGATTTTTGTCAGTTGTAGTGAGTATATTAGAATTTTATATGACACCATATTCTTGATTAGTTTATTGATTACTTTCACGATTTTTTTTTATTATTTATGGTTTATAACTATTTACTTGGCTTAGTCAAGTTTCTATCGTAAATATATATACTCACTCTGTTTTTGATCAACCAACCAAAAGCTGCTACACAATTTTACTGTCGGCTGTCAATAAATTATGTCGAAGTTGTGTTATTCAAATTATTTTTAATGATATGTATTAGTAAGCATTCAGTGATTATATGCAGAGTGATTCATAACTATTGTAGCATATACTATGGACCGAATTATGGCAGAAGGACCAAATATGCCTCGGAAACTATATTCGTGTGGATAAAAGAACGACAATAGATTATAATGTGTAATAAAAAGATTGAAATCAAATCTTTAAATTGGGCGATAAAGTTTCAAGTGCCAGACTCGTATTGAGTGGAGTCCATCAAGGTTCGGTTCTTGGGCCCATACTCTTCATCTTGTCGTTAGTTTCGTGGAAAGTGCTCGTTTTGGTTGACCCGTTGAGACATGTAGAAAGCATGATTGGTAAAGCTCATGGGTCTCTGAGAATGTTGTTTCCTTATAGATCATAACGAACAGTAGGCAGTTGATTTTAATGCTCTGTTCAGAATAATGAAAGGTTTCAATAAGTCATCTCTTGGCTTTCCCGAGAACGTGAATAAAGTTTGGGCACTATTTCTTCAGGGAATAATTGTTTCCAAATAATGAATCATTTACTGCATGTATCTTCAATAAACACCCTACGTACCGCATCCAAGACAAGAGTTCAATCAAGAAGCACGTAAATTCATGATTTTCTGAATAACCCTCCTATAATATGTCCATACCTAATGGACAAATCATGACTATGTCTTCAAACATCTGCCTCAGTCTTCTGCAGTGACCAAATTACACACCGTTATGCCACGTGCCTACTAGAAAACCGTAACCGCGATCGTCTACCAACGAGAAATCATGAAAATCATGATGAAAACATCCGGAACTAATAGGACCCATATGCCAGGAACACAAATCGTTCTAAAATTCGATATTAATACGATAAAAAATGCGCCAAGGAAGAAGCGGAGCTATAATTTGATTTATTATATGTACTTGCAATATATAAAATTACTAACATCAAGCCGAATTGGGCACTTATACATATATTAATAAAATAGTTGAGCTATGGGATATTACAGCCGAATTGAGGCCATTTAGATGCATTTATGATAAAGGGTTTCTTAACGTTTTCATCAACAATACGCTAATGGAAGACCACGACGAAAACTGCGTCGCATTGTCGGGAAACGATTAGAAAATGGAAAAATCCAACGTGCTGGCTGGCCCCGTTTAATAGGCGTCGCGAGATTGGTTCACGAAAAAAAAAGGAGTTTCTTTTTATGGATGCCGTGGCGGTAATGGTTTTTGTGGAAATTCATTCGGGGGACAGTTAACGAAAAACGCCAAATGGAGAAATATTAATGTCCTTTCGGGGGCGAATTTTTCCCCATTCGAGCTAACGATGGAAACTTCGGTAAATTATCTTGATGGACAGGCAATAGACAGATTAAATACGGTATCATATGGTATGAAAAATTGAAGATTGACTGCATGGAGCCAGCCGATTGTTTCGATGAAATGCGTCGTTTGTATTTTAATGAGGAAAAAGTTATTATTCGAAATTTCAGGTGGATTAGTAAATGGTTTTACTGATTGCCTCGGTTTGTGAATGCAGTCACTCTGAACTATTCATTTATTTTATTCTCATTTCGATCAAGTATGAATTCTTAATATTTAGGTTTAAAAAACCTAGGAAACCAGCCTTCTTTACGTATTTAATAATAATAATAATAGTAGGGTCTTTATTTCCAACAAAAATCCCTAGGGAAAGTACACCCAGTGGTGATCTAGCACTTAACACCTGTTAAAAAAAAATCAAGTGCTCAGAGAGAAAACACATGTTTCGGAGCCAATTAGAGAATTGAGCTAGCAGCAGCTGAAATTCCTCCTCAGCTCCTTGGCCTTTCTTTTACATTTTTCACTTTTGAGTTCTGTCAAATCATTAGGAATCGCATTGTAAAATTTTTGTATATCTAAAACTCCTCTCAAGCAGCTGAAAATTTCATTATCTTGAACCTTGGAGTGTTTTTCGAAAAAAGTACCCTTAGTCCAATAATCTGAACCCAACCGTTTCTAGGAAAAGAGAACGGAAATCGTAGAGACACTAAAGCATTTTTTTGAAGAATTGTTATATTTTTTCAATCATAGTATGGTAGGTGCACTATATACTTATGTAGGTACCTGCATTCATTCTGGCTTATATAATAGTTAATTGTAGGTAGTCTTTATTCAAACAGGATAACATATGGTTATCCAGATACAGAGTTATTGCTCCATGTTTTTTTTTGGTATTTTGTATTGAAGATTTTTCTTTTTTCCTATTCCATTTTATTCATGCATAAGTATGAATAACTGAAAAGGAATTTGATTTTTGTATTGTCTATACTATTTCAGGCCGTTTTTTTGCATTGAAAAGAGTTGATATGAGGTTTTCTGCTGGCAATTTAACCTTGCAAGGAAGAAGGCAGATTTCCATGGATGATAATACCTAAAAAACACCAATAGAACAATAAGTAGGTGAATCTCCCTATTTTTCGTTTCAAATAATAAAGAACTATAAGATCGAAATTTCAAAGAAATATCATAGTCTTTCATTTTCATAAACAAGTTGGCAACATCGACTGAAATATGCGTAGATAATAAAGGACAACGAATACACTGTCTTGATGAGATAGACAAAGATGGCTGTCTATGAAGTCTGTGACGAACGAGGAAGGTCGTAAAATTTTATGGGATTTTTATGGTTGCTGTTGAGGCGGTAGTGAGTACTTATGATGACTGAAAATTAACAGCTGTTATTTGATAAAAAAGCCACTGTTCTTTTTATTTTCTAGTAGGTGCTGTTGCCAAATCGTAAACTAGGAACGAAACGATTTAAATTTTAAAACCTCATATTTGAAGAATGATTTTGAATAGTTTCCAAGGTGCATTTGAAAAAATCATGAATGAAACTCATAATTATTCAGTTTAAACTTGCACATGCTGTTATAACCCAAATTGAGGAGAATTCCCCATTTAACAATCATTCGTCATTCCGTTAAAAATACAAAATGGCGAACTCAAAATGAAATGCAGTACCTATTTGTCAATACTTTGTGATAAATTGGAAAATTGGAATATGATGAATCATAATGAGGTATTTATAATACAAGTTTGTTACTTTCATTTCATTATTTAGTAATTCTTTGATCTATTGAGCATTGAGGATAGGTTCACCTAAAAAACGACGTTTTCGACACATACTTATGCTCGCATGTGACACTTCCACTTGTCTCTATTACGCAGTTTATCGTTAGGTAAAAACATATTTATTTTCGCTCTTTTTCCCTTTCTCATCTGCCGGAAACCGACTCGCAAATGGGGGTCATTCGATCAATAGAAATTATCCATTATGTGCCATTCATCATTGGCGATATCTTGGCTATTGTGTTTCTTTCGAATGCGCAATACATCGGAAAAAAACAGATAGGTGCTATGAATATAATATGTCAATTAATATAAGTCAATGACGTGCCAAGGCATGTGAGAGCACCTTGAGTTGTCGGTGCATAAGAAAGAGGTAATTGATGCCTCCTATATGAATTGTATACGACCTGGAACAAATTCCAATTTTCGAGCAACATTGCCGATACGAGGAAATGAACCAAGATATGAGGACAGTAGGGCATTCTGTATCAGAAAGATTGTCGATTCTCTAGTTACAGTAAGTCGTGAGATGGGCTATAAAAATATTATAATATTCATATATATTATATTTAATCTGTGTATGGGTTGTAATATTCATAATTCACAGTCACCCTGATCTATGATTCGAATCAATGTCACCAATGTACTCTGTGATCGGTGTCAACTCGTGATCAGACATAGATTATCATTCCTTATCAGCTGCTTTCAGTGGATCATATAATTTTGTCGCTTCGTCTCTAACACTTCTGTAGCGTTGCTCTCTATCCATGAGACAGATAAGATACATAAAATAAGGTCGCAGACACGGCATAACTTCGAATCTGCCGTACCTTCCTGATATAACCAATTGAGGAGCAAATACCAATCAGTTTTAAATTGACAAATTTTTGGTTGGTTTTATTTCTGATGGTCAAGATAAGTATTGAGTTCATCTCTTATGTACCTTCTTCTTTGCTGAAAAACCGATATTTTCTATTTGACATGGTATATTACGAAAGATCACGACTATCCTTGACGAATTTATTTGCTATTTTGTGAATTTCATGAATATACATATTGAACATTTTATTATAATACTGATAAACTTCCTACCTTGAGTAACTTCCTTTATATTGATATTGTATTGTTAATTCAACACCTAGGGTTGTCAAAATGTCGTTTGGGGCTTCCTACAAAAGACCATCTGCATATCTTGATTCGCATAGCTGAATCTATTCCAACGACCTGATAATGGAACTATGAATTGCGCATAAAGGCGAAAAACCCTTTTTGCTGCTCAAGATGTTTTCAATCCTTGAAAGGACATTGCAAAATTTACAAAATTTAGAAAATCATGTGCCATATAACTATACCTATCCTATTGATTTGATATATTTTCCAATAACGATCAAATGGGTTCGAATATGTTAAAATTTAGTTAAAAAAAATTCTAATGATAGTCTGCCTAAGCCTCTGGTGTTTTGGATTCGACACCAATCGAATAAGTGAAAAGTTATAACGTATGTTATATAACGTTAATGACTTAAGAGGGGTCTACATCGTTTGAGTGTTCAGTTCAAAAAGAGAAAATGAATATCTTACGTCAGAATCCACTAATTTATATGGGGTTTTCTTTATAATTCAATTCCATCAGTTGGTTACCTCGGAAAGTCAGAAATTTTTTATTCGTCAAACGGAAAAAAATAAAAAAAAATTTCGTTGACGAAAAAATTTAGTTTTCTCTCAATTGTCTAACTGTTTTTGAACCATTTTCATACGGAGTTCAACTGTTTCAGGATGTGGTTGAAAATCGGTTCTTTGGCAGGGTCGAATTCTAAGCAAAACTTGAAAATACCTTGGCATCATGAAGTTCATCTATTTCCAAATCCTAATTGATACTTACCTAAAACAGCTATCTCATATGAATCCTGATTCTTTTAAATATACATAATACGAATTTTTCTGTGTATGTCCGACAGCCTATGACACTTCACATAATTAATCTGTCAATAAAACACTCGAGTTAGAAGTGTGTATCTTTATTTCTAAATATCAATTATTTACACTCTATATCTAAAGAATAAATGTACATTATATATGATCACACTGGGCTCAATAACCTTAAAAATACATGCACAATATTAAGAAACGAATAATACAAAATTCTATCTAGCAACAAACTATGGTCATTATGTTTATATAATATAAAATACAACCCAATATTTTTTTTACACAGTAGATACCCTGAGAAAATCCGTTATTGTTTGAAAACTGTATAACCAAGATAACCTTACCTTAATATTACATGTATTTCTGGTTAATAAATTATAAGAACAACAAAATAAAGAAAGGGTAACAGAATAAAAGAATGATTTATTTCCAAATGGCACGAACAAAACAGATAGACAACTCTCTGGAGAGTAAAATTTCAGACATTTTTCGTAAACAATGGATAGCTAAATAACGATTATTAAGAGTGTATGATGAATGGTAAATAAGAGAGGAGGAAATAAATTCTAAGAGCAGTTTTATTTGAAAACCAACATCTCTTCCAGAGTATACCATCTCTTTCTGTTTCCAATGTATCTATAATTGATTCCAATTTAAACAAATGTACAGTGTATCATCATAACATCAACATCGTTCAAGTGCAGTGTTCTGAACAATGTGACAATCACAAAAATAGTGTCTGGGACGTACAATGACTCAGGACAGTCATCATTCAGTTGCACTCTCCACTCAGGTGAATTCTTATCAATATAATTATATTGTCGAATATAAATTTTTACAGGTGAGTATTGCGGGAATATATTTACATGAACCCATTACATTCAACGAATTGGTTTTGTGTTATATTTTACGGAATATAACAATAGGAAATATCCTTGGGAAATAAAACTGAAAAACTGCGCTTCATTCGCTACAATCGTTTGATAAGAGAAGTCGTGCATTCTACTATTGATAAATAATCAATTAATTGTACCTAAAATTTATTATGTTCAATTCTGATGAAATTTTTGGTTACATTATAGTCATCGGCATTGTTTGGAATCTATTGTTTCGTTTATTCAACATTAGTGCCGACTGAAGTAGTACACTGATGCAACGATCTATTTTTGCCTACCTCAATTGGAATAATTAATGAACTAAACAATTGTGATGTATTTGTAAAAGTAAACGAATGATGAGAATTCGAAAAATAATAATTTGAATTTGAAAAATAATATTTCCATCGTACAGACAAGGTGGAGCCTATAAAGGGTATCCCTTAAAAATGAAAAATAAAAATGGGTATTTAAAATTTAAAGCGTTTCATTGCAATTGCGCAAGTTGGCAACATCGACTGAAATATGCCTTGATAATAAAGGGGAACAAATACATCATCTTGATGGGATAGACAAAGATGGCTGTCTATGAAGTCTGCGACGAACGAGGAAGGTCGTAAAATTTTATTAACAAGCTGATCGGACATTGTTCTTTTTATTTCCTAGAAGGTGCTGTTGCCAAATCGTAAACTTGAAACCAAGCGTTTTAAATTTTAAAACCTCATATTTGAAAAATGATTTTGAATAGTTTCCGCAGTGCATTTGAAAAATCATGAATGAAACTCATAATTATTCAGTTTAAACTTGCATATGCAGTGATAACCCAAATAGGGGAGAATTCCCCATTAAGTCACAAATTTTCAAGACAAAATTAGGAGAACCTCATTTTTCTTTTATTACTGTCGGCTGCACAATGATGATTATATCAAGTGCATTTTAGAATAGGCTGAACAGGTCGAAGAAGAGAACCAACCCTAGTTTCGGTCATATTGGAGCTCGTCAGAGCAACACAAATCAAATAAGAAACCATGGTCAGCATTAACTCTTACTCAACGAATTTTGTCGTGTTTCTGTAATCTCAACTTTTGAATGAATAAAAGACCTGAAAACAAGTATAAGAAAAAGATGCTTACCTAGTGAAACTGAGAAAAATGAATGATGATCAAAATTTCATAACATATAAAAGTAGTGAGAAATTGCCTTCTAAGAAATATACAGCCCTCGAGTACGTAATTGCTTTGAATTATTTTCGAAAATTTTCATATTGTAGATCTGTATTCAAGTAAAATGAAATTCAGCGCAAGGTGAGGTTAGCTTAGGTAAGGTTAGGTTAGGTTTAGTTAGGTTAGGTTTAGTCAAGTTAGGTTAGATTTGATTAGGTTACGTTGGGTTTAGTTAGGTTCGGTTTGGTTAGATTAGGTTTAGTTACGTTAGGTTGGGTTTAGTTAGATTCGGTTCAGTTAGGTTAAACTTATTTTGAAACAGCACACCTTATTGAATTTCATCAAGATCTCCTTCCTTATGGAAAAATGCTGAAACTTCATGACAAGGAAGCAGAGTATTGTGAAGTTATTTTAATCTTATATATCCACTTTGGTTTGATTTTAATTTAATTCAATTAAATATCAAAGAACAGAATCTGAAAAGTTTTAGAGATACCTAATAACTAAAAATCATTCTGTGAGGCCCATACTCAAGTAGTTGTATATTTCTTGGAAGGAAATTCACAGACATTTTCAGTTTTCTCTAAATTTTACTCGAACTAAATGCTTTCAATTCCAGATCACATATTTCAGAATTACTTTTTATATAAACCCGAGCCGGAAAAACATCAATAATAGCGCTATTGTTCAGATGAAACATGCAATTGTAATCCTTTTTACGAAATATTTGAAGAAGACCAAGAAAAGTCATTTGATAGGACATTACAGACGAATTTTTTGCCTTTTGATGTCATAGAGTTGAATGAGTTCATGTAAACCTTTCCCGATGAACAAAACCAACAAATCACTTTACAATAATCAAATCAACAAAAACCTTCGAATTCCACCCACCGCATCTTCTCCCCTCACATCTCCCTCATCCGAAAACGTGGCAACGCCAGCACGAACCGGCACCGAGCCCGCCTCAATCCGAACCCTTAAACTGAATCACTTTGGTTGAGCAAAAACGGCCCTCGGCCCCCTTCACAGGGCCGTGAGGCCGTAGTCCGACTTTATCGCCGGCGGTCCGCCCTGCATGGTCCCGCAGCCTGGCGAAGACGACAGGGGGTCCATGCCTCCCATCGCCGCTATGTGCAGGTCCGCGTGCCCGTGCAGCATGGAGGAATGGTGCAGGCCGGCCGCCGAGGCCATGGGGTGGGCGTGCGAGTGGCCCAGGCCCGAAGGAATCTGGCCGGACAGAGACATATCGAGCATGTTCTCCCTGAGACCCTCGATCTCCCTGCCCGCGTTGTTGTTTTTCCGTTTGTCATTGTTATTGCCGAGAGTGCCGTTCTGTGTTTTCCCCCTGCCCTTGCCCGCCGCCGTCTTGGAGGAGTTATTTGAGGTCGTGGTCGTCACGCCGGCGGGGTTGGTTTTTCGCCTTACGTTCTTCGTGTTCGGCAATTTGTTATCTTTCTTCCACTTCATCCGGCGGTTCTGGAACCATATTTTGATTTGACGCTCGGAGAGGACTAGGGTGTGGGCGATTTCTATCCTGCGTCGAC
Source organism: Coccinella septempunctata (assembly GCF_907165205.1). Classification (NCBI taxonomy): domain Eukaryota; kingdom Metazoa; phylum Arthropoda; class Insecta; order Coleoptera; family Coccinellidae; genus Coccinella; species Coccinella septempunctata. The sequence goes on from NC_058196.1 coordinate 26,366,418, forward strand.
GGGTTAGGTATCTGTTGTAGTGGAATTCCTTCTCCAGCTCGAGGATTTGGTGTCGCGTGTAGGCTGTGCGTTGCCGTTTGGGTTCCATGCCGGGCGCGAAGGTTCCGTTTGCTGGAACAAAGAGAAAAAAAATTTATTTTATTGTTTTCGATTTTTCCCGAGAATTTCTACTATAAAATTGTATATTCATATTTATAAGAATTATATCTGGATCAAGACAATTCAAGTAGACCAGGGCTTCAGGTCACTGTTAATTCTGTACCAGTATTTAGTCTGCCACTAATATTTTTTATTTATTTGACGAAAATCCATTTTGAGGTGGATTATCAATAGGAAATATAAAAGAAAAAGTCTTATTACTCACTTCATCTGTAAGAAAATAGTACTGATGATGGCGAAAAGCCGAAACATGTAGTAGTTACTTTGACAACAATAGATCAATAAACTGTTTTTACTGCAGTCGTCAAATCATGCCTATATAGAACCCTCCCAAGTTTAGGTCCAACAAACCGAAACTCAACTACAAACAACCGAAGAAATAACAAATATCTCAATAAAATAAACAAGAAAAAACAAAAATAGTGAATTAAAAAGTCAAAACTTTCACATAAAGGTGCCTCAAAATTCTAATTAAATAGAAGACACCGTTTTGTTTTAATTGAGATTCCTTCTTTGGTACATAAAGTACATGTGAAAGTGCATCATACAAAATATGACCTTCACTGGCTGTTTTGCTGGTTTTCATGCAATTTTCTGGTCGAAATTTTCATACAAAATGCATTAATTCGCTGAATTTCACTGATGCAGAGTTCAATTATACTGTCAATGTGTGTCATCAATTGAATTTTTAATGATTCTTTTTGCAGTTGAAGGTTATTTTGACATTGCTTGGTTTTTTATTTATTTTTTCATTATAGGATGAGATTGTAAAACTTCTTGAAATTTCAATTTTATGCATTTTAAGGTAGAAAGAAACACGTTTTTCCTATACCATTTTCCTGATTCAGCTCTGATGAAAAGATATGGCCATTTTGAGTTTTCATAATGAGCTGTAACAAAAAATTCCCTTCACAATAACTAGCTAAATCTTTGACACATCTTTGGATCTTCTAAACAGAGTTGTATTCAGCCAAAGTACCCAATTTTTCAAATTTCTCAGTTTTTTTTTAATTTTTGAACATCAAATTACTCGAAAACGGCGCATTATGCGAAAAGATATGAAGATTACTTTCATTTCACAAAACGCTCAAATATTCATTAGATAGCGTCAAATTTAGTTTCCACAGTTGGGTTCTTTGAATTTTTGATATTTTTATGGCGCGTAATATGCAAAATAAAAAAACCGAAAGACGTGTGTTCGAAAAAGATTCATCAAATAAATGAAAAACTATATTCCGAAAATCACATCATTCGATTAAATTATTTGCGAGATAGAACCAAAAATAACATTTTTTAACAGTTCTTCAACAGCCTGTATCTTTTAAACCGAGCCGATGCGAAAAAAATGGTAAGGGAAAAAAGTGGTTCTTTTGACCTCAAGAATATAATGCTAAAATTTTTGTACGAGTCAAAGACTCACCCAGTCGATGGTTGAAACGATAGGACTGCTATTTTTTCAGATTTTAACAGATCTATCTCATCGCATCGAACTTTAGCTCGAATGGGACATTCTGAAAATTTTGCACTCAAGTTCTTCGAGCACTACTTCCCAAGTTAAACAGAAGCCAGATATATTTATGATTGCTAGAAAACCATGAGACACACCTATAAGGTTGTAAATATCATATGGCTGAAACTGAGCTCAAGCGCAGTGAATAGATAATCCTTTTAAGTCGAGGAGCAAGGGTAGCATCTTCCAAATAACTTTAGCAAAAGTGTGAAATATTAGAATATCTGGGATCATAAATTCTTCGTTCTTTTTCGAGATAGCATTCCGGGCATGGCTCTGCCTGTTGAAATGGTTTGTATATACTTCAAAGGAGACAACCTCACCTAAGAACCCCAAGAGAATTTTCCGTGGCTACTATGTCGAATTGCTAAAATACATATCTTTTTTCAATATTATTATGGACAAAATTCGCTAGGTGCTTTTGGAGTTGTCCTATTAACTCATTTTAATGTTTTTTCTTATTATAATGATTTCGATTTAGTCTTCTCTTTTCATTATAATTACTATAACTTTTTATTTCATTTCAATGACTTTTATATTTTTGCGCTCCAAGTATTGGAGAACATTTTTACATTACAATAAACTAGCCTAAAATATGTCACAAATTATTATGTTATCAAAAATTCTGAATGAAAATCGATTTCTTCAACAATTGGTGGGTAAAACATGCTTTCCAATTTTCAAAAATTAGCCTTATATTATGTTGTGATCAGACTCTCCATTATAGATTTGATCCTCTCGACTCTTGACTTCGAGCTGGCTGAATTGGCAATTTCTCCAACAATTCCTGATAAACATTGGTACGGTTCTCCTAGCTTGCGGATTACATTTATAAAAAAATGCACACAATGACACCATGACTGAAATGGGTCTCAGATATGATGTACCGAATCATTTTTGATTCGATTAGCTTTTGGGTAAGGCTGGGTTAATGTTGAGCTAGCAGTTAAGCTAGATTTCTTCAAAAATTGTAGAGCAAAAACTTTTTCATCAAGGTGATAAATTATCATAAATCCAAAATTATTGAAAAGGGCTATTATGAGTGCACCTATGTAGAGATATCCAATGACCCATCTTCTTTCTGGTCTTCAACGAGAGGTGAAAAATTATTTCACAAACAAGCCCGTGAAATCATCTTGTTGGAGTCTTACCAACCAAACTAATTTTTCCCCCCCATCATTCACGAACCAAAACAAAGCGAGGCTATAGCCAGAATGACAAAGTAATTGCTGGAGAACATCATCTATCATCGGTAAATCTAGTCCTAGTTGATACTGGAGCACCCGCATAAAAAGTACGAATTTCCTGACGAGTCAAAGGCGAAGACATCGGATTCTATTATTAGGAGCCATAGCCGGCATGAATTAACTACGAAGTGGAACTATTTTAATTGGCTGGAAAGGAGACGATGGCGTCGGTGGTCTGGGTTTCCAAGCTATAATTATTAGTCTTCAGTAACAGATGTTTCCTACCTGGTCACTCGTGAATGGGATTCGTCTTGGAGATGAATTATTGATGATTTATCGAGCGATTCATTTTTGATGGGAATTTTTGAGGCTGGAGTTAATGAGTTATCACGGCATTTTTTATTGACCGCGTTTTTTGTCTTTTGCGAGGATGTAATGATATCTAGTTAGCCTAGACCAGTTCCAAGCATAAAACAATATTGCGTTACCATAGCAACGAACAATAACTCATTAGAACTATCAGTGTGAAGTTTGAGGTCGAAAAAGTAAACCAGCGTTACGCAATAAATTGAAAGAAAGAAGATGGCCACCGGAATTGTGAAAATCTAAAAATTGTAGCATGGAGCCATCATCAAGTGCCTGTATTTAAAAGGGTTAAGAGGTAAGCAGATTCACGAAGATATGCTTAATACCCTTGTTGATCAATGTCCTTCGTATGCGACCATGAAAAATTGGACTGCAAGCTTCAAAAGAGGTGAATTTTCCATTGAAGATGATGACCAATCTGGAAGGCCCATTCTTGTGCCAGTCCCAGAAAATATCGATGCAGTTCATGACATGATTTTATCAGACGGTCGTATTGGGCTAAAACGGATATCTGAAGCACTGAAAATTTCATACGAACGCGTTCATCATATAGTTCACGTCGATTCGGTCATGAGAAAAATTGCTGCAAAATGGATCCCCGAATGTTTGAATGTTGACCAAAAGCGTGCAAGGGTTGAAGCATCGCGTTCGATCTGTGCTCGATTTGAAAACGATGTAGACTTCTTAAACCGAATTGTTACTATGGATGAGACTTGGGTACATTTCTACGATCCAGAAACAAAGCAGCAATCGATGGAATGGCGACACTCTGGTTCTCCAAGACCTAAGAAGTTTCGTGTTCAAAAATCTACTGGAAAAAAGTTCTTGCCACAGTTTTTTGGGATTGCCATGGAGTAATCATGATCGATTTTTTGGATAAGGGTAGAACTATAACCGGAGATTTCTATTCGACATTACTGACCACTCTACGGGAAAAAATTAAAGAGACGCGGAAAGCTATCCAAAGGTGTTTTGTTTTTGCAGGACAACGCCTCTGCACCAAATCTCATGTTGCCATGCAAAATATTCGTGATTTAGCTTTCGAATTACTAGAACATCCCCCTTATTCACCAGATTTGGCTCCATCCGACTATCATCTCTTTCCTCAACTGAAAAAAAGTTTAATAAGACGTCGTAAATTTTCTTCCAACGAGGAGGTCATAAAAGCTGTGGAGGTCTGGTTTGCAGAGCAAGAAGAAACATTTTTTTTGAAAGGTCTAGAGACGTTGCAGGTTTGCTGTAATAAATGTATCCAATTAAGAGGAGAATATGTTGAGTAATAAAATATTTCGACATCAAAATTTTGTTCGGTTCTATAGTAGGCTAAGAATTTTTCAATATATCCTCGTAAGTTGTTATTTATAAAACGATGAATTTTTATACACCTAAATTTCATTCAAACCTAGTAAAATCCAACCCTGATTACCCTGTATATAAATAATTCTCAATCGCCTTGAACCTAACAGCCTTGCACTCCATTCTTAGATATAACCTCTGAGTACTCAATGATATAACTAATAAAGGATAAAAACCTTGAGCTTGAAACTCGAAACATCGTGACGTGACAACGTTGCATGGGGGCCTTTTACAATGAAGCGCACTCATGAGGGCAAGGCATTGTGGACTCAATTTTTCCATTACTCTGATGAAGTTCACGTCAATCACCAGCTTCAGATATGTCGATACACACATACGCAACCCTAATACGTGCGTGGAACAGTCTGTTCGCGGTATTAATTTATTATTGTCACGACGCCAAGCGACGGCGCTGTTGTTTGCGACTATGAGGGGATGCTAACTCCGCAAATAATGCCGATGCACGTGTTCTGTGAGAGCTTGGTGGAGAACACCCTTGATCTTATCTAGAATCCGAACATGGTGGAAAGGAGTTGCACCCTGAAAGGATTCGCCATGAATTCATGTCTGTTGGGTGACTCCAGTATTACCAAACGTATGGTTCCCTGAAGCGTCGGCCTGTTATGGGCGATCTCTCACTGCTTCAATGATACTCCCTGGGCAATATTCTCTACAACTGACAGCTGAGAAACACGTCAGAATAACTCGCCGAACAGCTGAGTACTACCAGTCGAATCTCGGACATCTAGAACGTCTCGATTCGACAGAACTTTTGTACTTAGAGCATCCAGACTCTGGACACTTTACCACTGTACTCTATGTACTCTCTTTCGGTCCACAGTATTCCAAATATTACAAAAAACATCGTTCACTGGCACTTGTTCATATACTTGAAAAATCTGTGGTTCGAGATTGCCTAAACGTATAGTTGGCTTGTAGAACAGAAGATTCATTCCATCCAGGAGTAGATAACTAGTTTGTTCAAACCAAACGTGAGCAAAAATCACTATTATCAGAAGCATCTTCTATAGAGACTTATTTAGTTTCTCTGTTCTGCTCTGTTGATCGATAACATTGAGCAAAATCAATCATGCCATGAAGTCTCTGATTCCCACGATTGTATTCGAGTGAATTACAGTTTATTCTTCAGGGAATTGAGTAAGATTCAAGTGTGACTGATTCCGCGGTTTTGGTGAAAATAGAACAGATCAAGATGTGCAAGAATCAGTGTAGAGAGAGGACAATACATATAGCAGAAGTCTTCAATAGATTTCGAAGTAAATTTTGGGGTTCATTTTGTACAATTATTCAATATTCGACCTTTGAATTTTCTGTAAATTGTAGGAATTTAGGGGGGGGCCTTTCCAGTTTGCTGAAACATTGATTCGAAATTTTCTACTGTGATTACCTTCTCATAGTGGCAGCTAATTTTGGTGGTTCCAAGAAGGTAAGATATCAGTCCAAAGTGTTCAGTTCAAATCGCTTCAAATTCCATACAAAACCTTGTGTTTAACTGGGTTAAATATGTCAGAGTATGTGTTAACTAAACAGCATTTCCAGAGGTTCGAGTAACCTGCTTGTATTGAAAAAAAGCTGAAAAAGTATCGAATGCTTGTGGATATATATGGGGGAAATGCTGCATCTAATAAAACATTTAGAGATTGCTTTCGACGTTTCAAGAATGGTGATTGCAGCGTTAAAGTCAAACCTCTCCCAGAATAGCCTAAAAAACTCAAAGACATTAGGTACTCTTTGAAGATTCGAAGGGCTTCAAGAATCATGTGGGCTACCTCTACCTCATGAAGTTAACTGTGACACGTTGAAAAGTCGTAAAAATATCCATAAACGATCAAGTGAAAAATTTTACCACACCCGCGTTATTCTCCAGATATTGCACCTTGAGAGTGGTTGTTCCGACGGATGCAGCAAGGTTTGGCAGGTCACTGGCTCACTTCTTCGCAGAAATATTGGTTCTGACCTTGGATCATCTCAAAAGATGAGGATTTATTAGAGATGCAATTCAAAAATGGCTTAAGAAGTGGAAAAAAGTAATAGCCAGCGATGGAGAATACTTTAAATGATGTGACTCATTAATTTTGTTCTGAAATGAATGCATTTTCAACCATGAAAAACCGAACAAGCTATAATTTGCATTACCAATAGGATTGGGATTCCTCCAATTGACATTTGTATAAATGTAGAGGCCATTCGTCCGTCAGTTACGAAAATTGATGATTTCTTCATCGATTAGGGAGTAAACTGACAGTAAGTATCATTATAGAGATGGAAACGTAAATGAAGGAAGCCAAGGGTTCAAACTAGTCTTGAAAAAATTCTCATAACCAAGACATAAGTTGCCAGGACTACAAGATTCCTGGATATTTCATAACAACACAATATTGAAGACATTTCTCATTGATATTCATGAACTATAGTAATACAACCCGAACACGTGAAGGATTAAATAAACAATCACGATCAGTATTCCGTCGTGAATCGAATAAACGGAACCAAAGCCAGATTCTGCCTAATTCAATACAGCAAATCATGCTTGTAGACGACCTGGTTGGCGGGCATCCTCGTCTTTCAATTAACTGTTTGGCCCGAATCATTGAATATTGTTCATGACCTTGCCGCTGCCCAGACTCCGTCTACTGCTGCACTAGTTGTTTGTGTGGATAAAATGCAGCATCATCGTTTCGGCAAAGAGCCGTTGCCAACAGGAGTTCGCTGCTTCGGGCTTTGTGGTACCTGCCGAGGCCTCGGGGAGGTTTCGGAGAAGACACCAAGACGATGAAGACATTTGCTGACTTGTGGCGTAGGATTATTTTTCGAAACTTCGTTCTTTTCGACAGAAACTTAGAGTGTACTGTGTTAAACATATAGGTCAAATAGCCAAGGACACAAGGGTATTTGTTTCTTGGCAACAATTAATCATTATATAAGCCTTAGGGTAGATTTGCCTCTTTAGTCAGTAGATCTTCTTCTTCACCACATAGTTTCTAAAACTTGTCGATCTAATCTTTGGTTCTCTACTCATAATACTCTGTACTCTCGTAAGTCTAACTCTTAAGAGACACTGTTTTCAGTTGCCACTTACAGAACCTAAACATTTCTCCAAGAAGCAACAATAAAGCACAGATTTGGGAACGGAAAGTCAAGACCAGATGATTCTTTCAATTGTGGATTATGACTCTTGTGGTGGTCCCCAACTACCGGTGTAATTGTGGAGTTATTACTGCCACTTACACAGCATAAGTACTATCGAAATTATGACCACCAGTAGAGTGTAAAAAAATAATAGCTTCCGTTCTCTTTTAAGAGGCACTTTCATCCGCCTCGTGATCAGATGTTTGGCTGTTTTGGTCCATGAGTGGAGAGGATTGGGGATTGGAATATTTTCTGTTATTTTGGACAATATTGCTTTCGCTTACCTGAACATTCTCAGTAGGTATGATATATATTTTATCATGCTGCTACAACGGACAAAAATTAATTGTAGATTGAAAAACTCGATTTTCGGGTCAAAAATGAGCAAGGGGTTAGACCCCCCTAAAATTACATGTTAGCTCCTCTGTCTTAAAATCAGGGTGTGCTGCTACTGTCCTAGGATATTGAGTACAAAGAAGTTGCCCCGTAGATTCCAGAAAATCAAACAGTTAGTGATTCAATAGAGAATTGCACTCCAGAGAACTCTTCAAAGTGAACTTGAAAATGAAATGTGGAAAATCAAAAAAATTGTATTTTCTCTTAAACAATGTCAGATATCCGAAAGTTTGGTATGAAAACATAGGTTTTCGCATTCGCCAAATCTATTGCAAGCATTTCTAGTAGCATATCTCCCTTCGTTTAGATTTTCGTCGTTGAAATGGCATTTTTCAAAAAGTTGCAAATTTCAATCTTCGATATCTCCTGTTATATTCGACTGATCCAATTGGGATATTTCCAGTTCTATAATCAGTATTGCCAAGGCTTCCACCCTAGCACAAAAACTCGATTTCGAAAATTTCAATTTTTTGGGTCAAAAATGAGCAAGGGGTTAGACCCCCCTGAAATGACATGTTTGCTCCTCTGTCTTAAAATCAGGATGTCCTGCTACTATCTTAGGCTATGGAGTACAGAGAAGTTGTCCCGTAGATTCCAGATAATCAAACAGTTAAGTTAGTGATTCAATAGAGAATTGCACTCCAGAGAACTCTTCAAAGTGAACTCGAAAATGAAATGTGGAAAATCAAAAAAATCGATTTTCTTTCAAACATTGTCAGATACCCGAAAGTTTGGTATGAAAATATAGGTTTTCGAATACGCCGAATCTATTGCAAGCATTTCTAGTAGCATATCTCCCTTCGTTTAGATTTTCACCGTTGAAATGGCAATTTTCAAAAAATTGCAAATTTCAATCTTCGATATCTCCTGTTATATTCGTCTGATCCAATTGGGATTTCCGGTTCTATAATCAGTGTTGCCAAGTTTTCCACCCTAGCACAAAAAGTCGATTTCGAAAATTCCAATTTTTTGGGTCAAAAATGAGCAAGGGGTTAGACCCCCCTAAAATGACATGTTTGCTCCTCTGTCTTAAAATCAGGATGGCCTGCTACTATCCTAGGCTATGGAGTACATAGAAGTTATCCTGTAGATTCCAGAAAATCAAACAGTTCGTGATTCAATAACGAATCGCTCGCCAGAGAGCCCTTCAAAGTGAACTCGAAAATGAAAAGGTGAAAATTAAAAAATTGGATTTTCTCTTTAACAGTGTCAGATATCCGAAAGTTTGGTATGAAAATGTAGGTTTTCGCATACGCCGAATCTATCGCAAGCATTCTTGGAAGCATATCTCCCTTCGTTTAGATTTTCATCGTTGAAATGGCATTTTTAAAAAAATTGCAAATTTCAATCTTCGATAACTTCTGTTATATTCATCTGATCCAATTGAGATTTCCGGTTCTATAATCAGTGTTGCCTAGGCTTCCACCCTAGCACAAAAACTCGATTTCGAAAATTTCAATTTTTTGGGTCAAAAATGAGCAAGGGGTTAGACCCCCCTAAAATGACGTGTTTGCTCCTCTGTCTTAAAATCAGGATGTCCTGCTACTATCCTAGGCCATGGAGTACATAGAAGTTATCCTGTAGATTCCAGAAAACTGAACAGTTCGTGATTCAATAACGAATTGCTCGCCAGAGAGCCCTTCAAAGTGAACTCGAAAATGAAAAGTGGAAAATAAAAAAATTTGATTTTCTCTTTAACATTGTCAGATACCCGAAAGTTTGGTATGAAAATATAGGTTTTCGAGTACGCCGAATCTATTGCAAGCATTTCTATTAGCATATCTCCCTTCGTTTAGATTTTCGTCGTTGAAATGGCATTTTTCGAAAAATTGCAAATTTCAATCTTCGATATCTCCTGTTATATTCGTCTGATCCAATTAGGATTTCCGGTTCTATAATCAGTGTTGCCAAGGCTTCCACCCTAGCACAAAAACTCGATTTCGAAAATTTCGATTTTTTCGGTCAAAAATGAGCAAGGGGTTAGACCCCCCTAAAATGACATGTTTGCTCCTCTGTCTTAAAATCAGGATGTCCTGCTACTATCCTAGGCCATGGAGTACATAGAAGTTATCCTGTAGATTCCAGAAAACTAAACAGTTCGTGATTCAATAACGAATCGCTTTTCAGAGAGCCCTTCAAAGTGAACTCGGAAATGAAAAGTGGAAAATCAAAAAAATCGATTTTCTCTCAAACAGTGTCAGATATCTGAAAGTTTGGTATGAAAATATAGGTTTTCCAATACGCCGAATCTATCGCAAGCATTTCCAGTAGCATATCCTCCTTCGTTTAGATTTTCGTCTTCGAAATGACATTTTTCAAAAAATTGCAAATTTCAATCTTATATATCTTCGGTTATATTCGTCTGATCCAATTGGGGTTCCGTTTTATATAATCACTGTTGCCAAGGCTTTCTCACTAGCACAAAAACTCGATTCCGAAAATCTCAATTTTTTGGGTCAAAAACTCAAAAATGATGGGTTAGAACCCCTTATAAAATGACCTATTTGCAACTTCGTCTAAGAATCAGGTTGTCATACTACTCCTAAGCTATGGATTGCATGAAAGTTGTTCTGTTTTTCTAAAAGCTCTTTAAATAGCTAATATTCCCATCAATAGTTGAAAAGTCGTAACAACACTTCCAATCAAAGTCACGTAACACATTGGAATAATATCCACAATAATTCTGATGTTATTGTCCGGGGATTTAAAAAGTAAAATCAAGAGACGAAGAGAATAATTTTGCCGACGGCTCGATGGTAATAGGCCAAAATTTGTTTCGACACAAGGTGTAGCTTGTCAATTTGGTAGTAGTGTTTCTACGATTTTCAGAAATATTGGTATATAAGGACAAGAATTTTAACAATTCATTGTTTGACTAAGAAGTATGTATAATCTAGGCTGTTGAATGTTAGAAACTGCTCTATTATCATTCACATTGTTTTGATATTATTTGTTGGGCAGTATTGTTTCGAAAATTAATTATATGAGGAATGAACACTTTTAACACATGGACAATTTATAACATTTTCTTCCTCCCAAAGGAAATTTCATGCTCCCCCGAAAGAACTCATACTTCAATCGCTATAATTGAATAAATAGAAAATGAATATCATCAACTATTTGAAGTCGTACCAAAATAATATCACTCAAGAAGTGATAAGAGGTGCTACTCTGCACTGTCATAAAAAAGCATGGTTTTCCATTTCTCGATTCCAATCGAAACAATTTTTTCCTAATTCTGCAATTTTTTTTGTTCATAAAATCATTTTTCACTGCAAGAAATAACACTTGTACAAAACACAACGCTGATGTGCTCAAAACAATAACAATATATAATAAGAACAAAAAGGTGTTAGTTTTCATGCATAGCTTGTAGGAAATACAATTAGTCCTTCTTCATTTTTTTAATAGACCCCCAACATTGAACAAAAATTGAAAAGCATAAAAAGTATCAATATGAACTTACTGGAAATCGAAGCTGTTTCGTTAGAATTCGAAACTGCAAAGATCAAGAAAGAAATGTTAATATATAAATCGAATGAAACAATTAATTAAACTGATTGATGTGTGAGTGTGAAACAGGTGTGAACCTTAATTGCGACGTTAGATATAAGCGTTGTTCTACTTGCGTAAATGAAAAATTGTCTATGGAAACAAGGCTGAATAATTCCTGCTGGCCTAATGCTTTTCCAGTTATAAATTATAGTCGCCCTGTCATGAGTTTTACAATAGCGCCGATGTTATTATTTATATCTGTGTTATGCAGCTAATGCATTTTTATTACCATCGCCGTTTGTGGGGGTACTAGTGCCACTAGGTGATTTTTTGTCGACTCGTGTAGATTGAGAGCCATTATCGGGATTGTGGAAGTTTACCCCTTCCAACAATAAAAATGAAATCTTTCTTGGTTTCATGATAAAAAGGGTGTTCTAATGAGATTCGAAGGTTCAATAAAGCACTCTTTCTGTGATATTGATTCCCTTATAAATTCGTGAATTATGTATGGTTGGCAGGACCGGATTAAGACTCGATAGGGCCCTAAGCAATTTGAGATATAGGCTCCAATAAAAGTCTAGATGCAGGGAGTATATGCCAATGCCAAATATGATTTCTCACCACCCACTTAAACCACCGTTGCATGATGCAAATTTTATGCTGCTATCATTGTCTGATATCTTGTAATGTTTGTTAAGAACATTTAACAACAATCATTCACAGGAAAAACGACGTGAGAGAGAAAAAAACACTGACGCTGACTTCTCGAAAAATATTTTCTAACGAAATTCCCAATCGCTTTCAAAGAAAAAATATCATCCCCACAAAACATTTCTCTGTAACAATTCAATGGATGTGACTATCTGAGGAGTGGGTATTGTGTATAACATAAAGTTGAATGAATAATTCATAATACGAGAATATAACTGATATTCGAAATACGATACAGTCTCTGGCATTTCGTGTTATGTAATACAATACGTCTTGTTGAATAGTTTCGAATATGTTGAAATATATCTTTCATTCACCGCAGAATGCTCTGTCAGTCTGTCAGCGGCTTGAGTCATCTTGCATGTTAATCATTAAATCTAAATGGGGACATCTCCTATATATACGTTATTCAATGAATTTTTGGATACATTAAAGGCGTAATCGATTATTTTATTTTTGTATTAGGGCTAATATTGAGGGGGGGTGAGAATATTAGCTAAATATAGCACAAAAATATAATGTTATTCATTGTTTTTTTTTTACCTCAAGAATCTGCTGTTGAAATATTTGTACTGTATATATCACAATATCTAACGTGAATTTCGGAGTTCGAATATAGAATACCGTAGTGGATTGTTTTGTTATAAATAAAGAGGTTTTTCTGTTCCTCTTAATAATATAATCTTGATTTTTTCATGAGGTACTGAATTTACGTAATACTAAATAATCAAAAAAAAAGTTTTATAATTTTATGTGAACATATTTCTGATAATATATTGTGAAGAATTTTGAAACCAAGTGTGCTAGTATTATATAGAATAAACATATCAGTCTAGAAATCAATATTTTGAATAAATCATCTATAAGGGTTGAAAAATATAGTCATGACTTCCCAATCGAAACAATCACACCAAAACTGTTTCAAATATTCCAATAAAACCCATTCAAATGAAAAACCATTTATCATGAAGCAATAAAACTCATTTCCGATCACAACAATGTCTCGAAATCACCCCCAAATTGAAAACTATCATTACACCAATTTTTGGTACTTTCCCCTGGCTCGGTAAATGACTCCGATCGCCTTTGTAACAAGAGAAAAGTGGAATGGTGTAGATTAACCGCAATGGTTCACATCATTACCGTATGACATAAACATGGAAATATAAACGAAAACACAAACGATTCAATCTCGCGGGGCTATAAACCCTTCTAATCACTTTGAGCCTATTCACTTGATTCCTGCAATTACCCTGAATACTATACAAGGTGGGTCTTTGACTCGTACAAATATTTTAACAGTAGTTTCTTGAGGTTAAAAGAAAAAAATTTATTCTTCAAATATGAGGTTTTAAAATTCAAATCGCTTGGTTCCGAGTTTACGATTTGGCAACAGCGTCTACCAGACAATGAAAAGAACAATGTCCGATCAGCTTGTTTATAAAATAACAGCTGTTGATTTACAGGCGCCTACTTACTGGCTAGCTTCAACTGCAACCGGCCATAAAAGTCCCATAAAATTTTACTACCTTCCTCGTTCGTCGCAGACTTCATAGGCAGCCATCTTTGTCTATCTCATCAAGATAATGCATTTGTTGTCCTTTATTATCAAGGCATATTTCAGTCAACGTTGCCAGTTTGTGTAATTCTCACAAAACGCTTCAAACTTTAAATACCCATTTTTATTTTTTATTTTTAAGTGCTTTAAGTAATTTTTTTCGGGAAACGGTTGAAATGGTTATTTCAAAATGTGACGTTTCAAAGATATTTCATAAAAAATACATCATTTTCATCAGAAGGAGTATTCCCTATTGGTGGCCAAAAGTAATGATTTCTTCTAGAATTTTCAATTTCGTATAGAATTTTTTTTTCGCAATTTTCTTAGTCCCATTTGACGAATTCTATATCTATAGGCAAAAACGGCCATTTCGAAGTTGATGAATATTTTTTGTACAATACTGCATGTTCGACGTTAGTCAGTTTCAAAGTAAACTGACTAAAATCGAAATTACCCTCAGATCTAAGCCACAATCATGTCCCATCTCCGATACGAATCCACCCTCAATAAAATGAAAAATCACCCTGACATCCCACCTCGCGCCTTCATCGTCAACTGTCGCGTCCCAATATTTTCCATCGCATCATCGCCGTCTTTGAGGTCCTTTGTATTCGTCCTGTACACCAAATCGCGCCGAATCTAGGAGGTCTCCAGGATGAATTGCATCCCATTTGTCTCTCCGCGACCGACAAACGCAAGCCAAACCGACGTCCCTGTTTTAATTCCCACTAAAAGATACTAAGAACGCAATTTATAACTCGGCAACAATAGTTTGTGTTTACGAGATGGGTGTTTATGCTGCTGGCACCGTAAATAGAGCCGGTTTGGAGGCCACGGAGGTAGATTTACAAATCGACGGTCATTTGGACGATAAAAGATTATAAATTGGGGTACTTCAGGCCTTTGTCCGGAGATCGGATCGATTTGCAAGATCCGAAGAGTGACACTTGCCGGTTTTGTACCGTATGACACTTGCTTCGCGTTTGCCGGGGAATGAGGAATTGGGACGCTTTATCAGATGTCAATCGTTCGAAGTGAAGCGATTTTTGAACTGTTTGTTGTGGTTAGCATCTTCACGGACTGTTTGGTCGATAATGGATCTATTGTTGCGTTACAAGGACCTCTAATTCTCAATGCTCAATCAATGTCTTTTCGAGTGGTGGCTGGATTATTCATTCGATTGAATGACTCGGTATTTCGCAAAGGAAAACGTATATGTACATTTACTAGAAAACACTAAAATTCTATTCTTGATTCATTATATAAATTTGGGATCAGATGTTTTGTTGGACATTTCTGAATCTCTGCGAATATCAATGTAAGTGGTCGATACCTGAACTAAAGCCTAAGTACAAGTATTTCTCTAGGTTGAACTTTTACTACTACAAGTATTTCTAGCTCCTTCAGATGGCTAAAAGTAATTAGAAGAAGAATAACTTTTATTGATACCGAATCACGTGTAGTGGTAAAACACTCCCATGTGAATTGTAATTCAGACTTCCGTTTAATTAGGGATCTTCATCAAGTAGGTATCAGGAACATCAGTTTAATGAATTATTATCATATTTCCAATTGATTCGCGTACAAATATTTTCACAGTAGATTTTTGTGGTCAAAAGAAACACTTTTATTTTATACCATTTTTTACGGATCGGCTCGGTTTAAAAGATACAGGCTGTTGAAGAACCATAAAAATTATTTACTTTTAGTTCTCTCATGAAATGAGTTTCGGAATATTGTTTTATTTGATGAATTTTTTTTGAACACAAGATATCACCCACGTATTCCAGTTATCTCATTATGACCATTACATACCATAAAAATACCAAAAATCAAAGAACCCAACTCTTGAAACTAAGTTGGACGATATCTGATTAATGTTTTGTAAAATAAAAGTACACTGAGAGAACGAAATAGTGAAATTACAGTGAAAATCTTGGGTTATTTGTGACCAACGATAATCACTGGAATTTCACAAGGAATATTTTGAAACGAAAACCTTGTAAAATCACAGAAAATATAAATCACAAGTTGGTTGTGATTTCACATGAAATTTTTTCTAATGATTTTTCTAGAAACTAAACCTGTGAATACTCATTGTGAAATCACAATGGAATTTTATGGTATCAACTGTAAAATTACATTTATTCTGTGAATTCGCAAAGGATTTTTACAGAAATAAATTGTAAAATTAAAAAATTTTGGAAAATTACAGGATTCATTGTGGAATCACCTCTTGTTCTCGCGAAAATACGTCGTGAAATTTAGCATCAATTAGACCGTAAAATACTATAATGTTGTGAATAAACAGAGCAGATTCACAGAACTTAATTGTAAATTTCAAGTATTTGTTAAAATTCCAGATTCCATTGTAGAAATACCCCACACCCTTTTAAAATTACTTCGTGAAATAACCATGAAAATTACTGGATAATTGTCTTTATTTTGTTATTCATCAAAGAAGTTGTACAGAACTAAATTTGGCACAATCACTGCCTAAAATATACATCAATATGGAAAAAAAACATTAAATTAATTAAAAATAACAACTACACCATAAAATATAGTCATCAATATGGAAAACAACAGATATGAAACATTATATCAGTTAAAAAACAACCACAACATGAAATTAATATAATCTTCAATATAAAAAGCAATATGAAACATTACATCAAACAAAAACAACAACCACAAATATCATCCAAAATGATTAAACATTTTTTTCAAAATATAAAAAAAAATCAACATAATTGTGAAGCATTCAACTGTGAAATATCAGCTTCTGAAAATATTGATATGAGTGTGCGCTTATTTAGCGGTTCATATCATAAGAGTATAAACTTAAAATTCAAAAACAAAGTATACCTAGTCTTTTTCCAACAAAAAAGACACAATCTTCTGGAATAGATAAATTTATGAATTTGTTTTCTATAAAACTTGCTTTTGTCGTGCTTGACTTACTTCCAGAATCCGGATGAATGTTGAAATGCATCCTTCGGAACATCTCCATAGATTAAATTGAGGGCCTTCCTGAATACATAGGTTGTAAACACATATCGTTTTTCCATAAAGAATTCGTATCGGTGGTTTATTCCTGAAAAAAAAAATTAAATAAGTAGGAATCCAATAGGCAATATTTCGATACAGAATAAATGAATAATAAGTTGTATGCATGCGGTGTTCAATTTTTTTCAGTAGTATCTGCCAAAGGAAAACCACAAATCGAAAAAATAAACATCGCTTTCAAAAAATTATAACTATCTACTTACCAGTATTCCAGTATATATTACTTTTGTCACACACTTGAAACCTTGAAGGAACTTGGAAGGCAGAAATACTTGGAACTTGAAAGAACTAAATCATATTAAACAAAAAACTGAACCATGTATAACTCTTCGCACTTCAGAGTTCTTGAAGACACAGTGGATCATTCCAGAATGAATTGGGTTATGGGGTAAGTTAGTGAGTATCTACGATAGGATATGGGATTGGGCAACGAGCAGGTGCCAGTTGCAGGAAAGGTTTTGATTGGCCACAGAATGAATCTGGAAGCAGATAAAAGTTGTGATTTTACAATTGCATTATGAAATTCCATTGAAGCTGTGAATTCGGATCCAGCCGAGCGACGTCACGTACCGCATAGGTGGAAAATGACTTGATATTTGCAATCATATTGTAATATTACGCTCAAGCTATGAATGTGCTTAACACATTTTTAAAATAGATATTTTACAAAAATACCCAGACTTACGAGTTTTGTCAGCAGTAGGTACCTACTCAAAATATTTTCTGACCAAGTGACAGAATTTGTTATTCGATTATGGTTGAGGAGGAATGCAGGAACCTATATTCTCCTATATGAATTATACAAAGAATAGAATAAGATATATTTTATTTATATCTTCAGAAATGTATTCATATAAAGAACAAGTCGAGAAAAAAATTTCTACAATAAACGTCATTGTGGACTGTCTCAATGCGATGAATAAATTAGACAAAAAGTCATCTGTATGGACTCTATGTTGTACTGATGGATCAAAATTAGAAAGAGGTACAGGCATTGGGGTGTGTGGACACAGATCAATATAAGGCAGCAGTCCAAAATGAGGAGGGGAGGAAGCCTTAAAAAAAAAAAAATCCTGTACACACACTCCTAGACATGCACAGAATAGTTATAAAATTCTTTCCTTCACCGATCTACACCGGAAAGCTCCTGGAGCTGCCATTAGATGAGCTTCTGAAAAGTCAGCTTCAGATGAGACTCTTCGTGGAGCGGAAAAAGAACAGCACAATTTTGGCCTTCGTAAGATCATCAGTTGTTTATTAAATTTCAAGCGGCATCTTTGGAACGCTCTAATGGAAACCGATTGATCTTTTTTTTAATTCTGTTTCCATATTCGAGAGAAATATTTTGACCATAATAAATTTCAACAATTTCGCGTAAGATTTTCCTCTTGCTGTAGACATGTAAATAAAAAGTGTTCTATCCTTGAAGGAAATTGTGCCGCGATATCATGTTGTACAATTATATTTTTTCGTGGTAATTTCACAACCGCCGTAATAACACATTGTATAAGCACATTTGTGAAGGAATTTTAAAATTAAAAGGGTTCTGCATTGTAATTCTACAACACAACATTTTTTTCTTCGCAAATTCACAATAAAAATTCTCAAATCACAATAACTTTGTGAAATAACGTTGTGAAATCACATTTTCATGTGATAATTCACAAAATTATTGTGATTCAAAAAAAAATTTAGATCACAATAATGTTGTGAAATTACCGTTTCATGTTGAAATTCGCAAATTTATTGTAATATTGCATTGCAGTTGTAATTTTTCAGGTGAATATTACAATCCTTGTGATATCACAGAGAATTAACACATATTTTCTGTAAATTTCATATTCACTGTAAATATACATGATAGTTTTACATTTTTCATGAAATTTCGCAACACCCTTGTAGAAACATCCAGATATTAGTTGTGAAAAAAATAATCCAACCGTGTAACTGTAACCTGTCCAGCTAATATGTGGGTAATTTCACATTGTAACCTCAAGATTTTTCTCAGTGTAGGTATTCTTCATGTTTTCTCGTAGAATGCGCCGTTTTCGAGTAATTTGATGTTCAAAAATGTTCTGGTGTCTTATAGTGTTAATAAAGTTTATTTTATTTATTTATGTACTTATATTGATCAAACATATCATCGAAAGCTTGTTCACAAGGTTTGTCAACGCTATTGTCAACCGGCAACAATGAAACCGAGAATAAAACGCACAAATATGAAATAGTAAATAGCAAACTGGTGTGCGAGAAATCTTTTTTCACCAAAATAATAGTAATAATAAATAAATAATAAAATTGAGAAAATTTAGATGGGAAATATGGATGACCTCTATTCATTTCAAGTTCGGTGAAATGGTATCTAGAATGATGTGGGGTAGGTACGACAGAATTGTGCACTTAATGTTTTGAATTGTTCAACAGAAAAAATGATAGTGGTTAAATTATCATAACTCATTGAGAAAACGTGCAAGAATAAGTAAAATCTACAACCTCAAATTATTGTGTCATGTAAATAGATTATTGATAAACATATGATTAACTCTTGGTTCTACTAGCTGTTCCCTCGATTTCACTACCAATTGAAGAGAAAAAACTTATTCTCAGTTATTGTGGCCAAGAAGTCCAAAATCCACTAATAATGGATTTCGTGGTTGGTCTCACGATTCAATTTTCCTAATTTCATTGAAAAGGCAGGCTTTTGAACGATGTATCAAAACTATAGGAGACTGCCATTTGAATTTCATGTTTTTCGGTGGTTAAAACCATTATTGTTCACCCTCACCGATTCCTCTACAATTTTGGAAACCTAGCCTGTATAATAGTACCAATGAAGCCACTTTATCAGCATTACAACCCTGTACCATATCCCTGTATATGAAACTTCATAACTTTCTGATTGAATGATTATGAATTTTGTTTTTCATCGACATAAACAGAAAATGACATTTTAAGTATACTGATTTACGAACGAAAAGTCCACGATTTTTGAAGCCAAGAACTTTTCGTCCGCATACACTTTTCGTCCGCAAACTCTTTTCGTGTTCGTCCATACCAAAACCAGATACCAAAACCACATAGGAGGGCGATTGAATCAATCTTAGAAATACAGAATTTGACGATAACATGACAATAACTGTTATTTGCTGTTGTCAAATTAATTCTTCACTAAATCTGCTAGATTTCACGAGTGAATTAGGTACGTGGTTTGAATGTTAGTGTTCATTATAATCAAGAATGGATAGTTATGTGAGAGAGAGTTATATGAAATACTGTCTGTATGGTTTCGTCTACTTGCTAGCTTTTACAGGCTCGGCTATCAGTTCTTTTGGTTCAATAATAACTATTTGTTGATTTCCATCCAAACTTGGCCAAACCAAATAACAAAATGTATCAAATCCAATGGTACTCATATTTCAAGACATGTAGGCAGGCCATTTTTAAAGATTTCGTATGTTATTATACTCCATAATTGGATTCAGTTATTTGGTAGTCTGGAGACATACATAAAAATACTAAATACCAACTACTTTTTTTCGTATGGCACTTGAAAGATTCGTGTGGATAATATGAAAGAAAAAACACTCACAAGCTCCAGAAACGTGCACTTTCCTCATCCACGGATAAATCTGCCTATCACTACCATCGTCATCTTCCTCCTCTTCGTCATTATTCGTAGAACTACCCTGTCCATCATCACAGTCTTCATGTTCGTCAGACACACTTTCCTCCATCCGCAGGCCGAGCTCCTGCAAACTGTGAGGACCAGGGGGGGAACTCCTAGAATCCTGGCCATGTCCAACAGATCCAGGACTACACACACTGCTTTTCACTATATCACTAGAGTTTTGGGGAACGTTCGAGGGAATGTCCGACAAGGTCTGCAGGATGCCACTCGCACTGGACACCGGGGGCTGGTGATTGCCGCAAGGCACCATGGACTGCTGGCTTTCGTGCAGGGGTATGGACGGTCTGATCTGGTGAGAATGTATGGGAGGCCCGTGGTGCGAATGTATCTGGGGGTGATAATAGTTACCGTAGCTTCCGTACCCTCCATTAGCGATGGGCACAGGGGTTGACCCATAGGCCTGTTGGTGATGGTTATGGTAGCCATACTGAAGGTGATGCTGAGACTGCGGTATGTGGTGATTGCCGAAGAAATCGTTGCTGGAGGACGGTATATAACTGTTCTGGCTGTATTCTTCCGTCGGAGGAAACTTGGGGTCTACCACGACGCCCGACAAATGCTGGGCCTGCTGATAACTAGCCGGCAAGGCTGCACCAGACACGGGGTTCATCAGGAACGAGCTCATGATCATTAATTTTTCTGTGGAATTCTCTCCTCGAGCACTGTGATCTATGCGAGATAGCCTGTGGAGAGTTTCGAACACGCGGGGGGTTCGCAGCGCATACTATGCCTTTTTTCAGTTCCCCTTCTTGTCCCCGGTTTGATGCCCGGACACGCCCACCGTTGCCAATTAACAGTACACGTGACGCCGAGTCTACCAATCCCCGCGCAGATCGTCATCGACCATGATGGATGACGTTTTGTCTGGCGCCGTTAAACGGTGGTAGGGGAAGCAAGCGTGTACTCTTGCTAGCGTTCGGGTATATCCCAACCTATTTGCTACGTACTTTTGCTAAATAAATGCAATCCTCAAGTTCATGACGTCACGAATTTCATCTACTCGTCACACTAAGAGTATGCACTAAATTTGCATCAGTGTTTTCCTCACTTTAATCACTACCACTAGAACCTTCACTAAACAACTAAGTGTAGCAAATAGTCACTGAGTTAAATTTTATTTAATCTTCGTCTAACCTTAGCTGCAGCGCGTTCGGTTCCACGGTTTCGTATGGACTGTGTGTTCGGAAGGAACGTTTTCGAGTTGCTAACTCTTTACTCCTCCCACTCGGCGTGAGAGTGCCTCTTATTGCTCCTTCGTTATCCCACCTTCTTCTGGCACGGGACTTTTCTAATATCCAGTGGGGAATAGGACGGTAGGGAAAAGGTCCTTTGCGCCTTCAGCGTGCCATGCTTCCCCGGGAAATGGGAATCGAATCATCAGGATCTTTTGGAGATGAGAGTAAGTTCGTTGTTGAGAAATATTTTTGAGAAGTGAAGCTTTATAAGGAAGTTGACAGGCGTTAATCCTACACACACATATATATATATATATATATAAATATTTGCTAAAAAGTCTAGCAATTATTATTGTTAAAAAGCCCATCAGTTGTCTAACATTTTATACCAGTTTTTTCATCAAGGTCAAAAATGGTTTTCAATTTCTTTTTCTGTTTTTTTTTGTTTATTGCTTTCGATACTGAAATATTTGCTAATGGTGTATGTCATTCTTTTAGCAGTGAAAATTAAAAATTAGTTTTTTTTTATATCAATGATGAGGATTTTTTCATTTACAAAATTTTTGTCCTCCAACTTTTTTTTTTTAAATCGAAGCTGCAGAGATTTCTGTATCTAAACCTTCGAAAATAAACACGGAAAAAAATTTTCTACAATTTGTTACTCTTCATCGATTGGAGATTCCAAAATTGAACTTGATATGTTTGTGTTCTCGAAGTGGCTCTGATAATATCAATATAAAAATATTATATTATATTATAAATATAAAAAATTGTGAATTTTTTATAATCAGAGGTTTTCATCACAATTATGTGATTAACACAAGATCCAAAATTTATAATCCTTCTTATAGAATAAAATATAGCATCTGGCGATCAAGATTGATCTATGTTTTTCGCTAAACCGATTTTCAACAATAGAATATAATATAAAATAATTCACAGAAAACAAAAAACTATTCAACAATTCCAAATACAAAATTATGAAAAATTTTATTTTCCTTCTTATTGAAATCTCAGAATTTCTTTCTATATCAATAATTTCCAAAATTTTTTCATTATGAATACATATTTATTTCTGATACCTTCAATTGTTTCAGTTTCTTTGAATATTATGTTTCACCAAATTTGTGAAAGTTGAATTTTTGGGATTGATTTTTTTTAATGAAAACCTATTACAAAGTATATTCAGATAATATTTGAATGATCTTATATGGGATGTCATAACTAATTCAGTGCTAAAATATTTTCAGAATGTTTCCTCCTGGAATAATTGAATTGCTTTTCGCAGGGTGCGAATAAAATAATAAAAAATTCCGTTGAAATCTATTAGAAATAATTGTTTCAAAATACTCTTGAAGTTCGTTAATTTGATTTTGAAAAACCAAAAGCCATATTTTATTGGTTTTTCAACTGGTATAAATGAATAGGTTTAATTTATTATAATTCATAATAAGTGAACAAAAAATTAAAAAGTAATTATTAATTATTAATCTGGGTAATTATAACGAAAATTTAAAAATTTTTTCCATTGAATCCCGCTATTGAATATTTAAGGAAAATATTTAAAAAAATTAACATCGCTGTTGTTCTAGAACATGAAGTTCTATTTTTGTTGAAATAATTTATGCATATTATCACATTTCGGACCAAAATATCGGAGAAATGAATGCAAAACTGATTTTTTTCGCTAAATGTAAAAAAAAATATTCTAATTTAAATTTGATAAAGTGTATCTATTATTAAATTATATCGACAAGAATATTTTTCTGCCAAGAAAGCTGACAAAATATTGATCTAACCGAAAATTTGAGTTTACATGAGATCTAAATTAGAAAACTTTATATTTTCAAATAAAACCGACGTGTAATATTTTAATTCTCACTAATATCGGAAGGTAGAATGCCAATTTTTTTTTATTGAATACACAAATTTTTTTCTTTGCCATTCTGTATAAGATCTATATCGAAATTATGAGATTCACCTGGAATTTAGTTTTATTATCAAGTACCATCCCAATCAATAAAAATCTCATGTTAATGAATCAAATCTAACAATGATCAAAGTTTTTTCGATGCAATATTCATGAAATAAAAATATATATTTTATGGAGGCATTATTTTTCAATTTATTATTGGGAGTCAGAGGAGGATTCGTTGAATACCTAAATTCAGAATAATTTTTGCTCAGATTCATATAACGCCATAGAAATAGAGAAATTTTCTTGTTGGCGTTCCTTTAAGCGTTTCTATTCATAACCCAGCAATTAATGCATTCGAAAAATCCAAGAGTAATAATTACGATAACGTGAGGAGTTTCAATAGACAGTTCTATATAAACAAATACTGTAATTATAGTACGAATACAGCACGATAATAATTAGGCTCACGATTGTAGAAACGAACTCCCCATACTTCCTGAGTAGAATGTTGAAGCAGATTTTTTCCGTGTAATTTATGGTTAATTTTTTTCAGTCACGAATTTTCGAATCATTTCACATACCTATAATATGAGTGATTTCTATCTTAATTTCTGGATGAGCAAAAATTCTGAAGAGAAGTTTAAGCAAAAATAATTTTTCAACAATGATAATTCGTTTTATTGCAATAAAAATCAAAATGGTAATAAAATTCGAATTAAGCTTATTCGAAGATTTTTTACGTTAACTGGAATTATGAATTACGTCTCAAGAAGAAATTGTAACTGATACGATAATTTTTAATTTGCTTGAAACTATGCTGCTAGAATCAACGATATCCGATTTTTTTCAAACAACTACATAATACGCTTCCATTGTAAGTATACAAAATAACAACATCAAATATACATAGCTTCCTACAAAATTCCATTATCCGTAGTCCAAAATTAAATTACAATATAAGTAAATGAAAAATTAGTGAGTGATATTTTTTCTGTATTTTTTTTTTTTTTGGAGGGGAATATTCTCCTAAAACTGCTCCTGTAACTGAATCATTGAAACCATAAAATTTCTACCGGAAGAATGTACCAGAAATAATCTTGCTCCCACATTATTGTCTAATTATCTTTTTTCTCGAAAGCTGTTCTCAATTTTTTCGACTAAGGACTTAATTGGTATTTTTTTTTTCAGTATTTGAGTTTCCCATTTATTTTTTACTTGAAAATCCTCCGAAGTTCAAAAGTCAATCTCTAATATCCCATCTAATACTTAATAATCCAAATTGATAAATCAAAGAAATGGCAACATATTGTAATGCACTCAAGCGACACTATCATTCTATAATAATTGACAGCTTAAATTGCATATCCCAGACAGCCTACGCAATTCCAGAACCCCATTCCAACTCTGTTGCATTTCCCTTCTCCATAACTCAAAAATAATGGAATCTCTTCACCTCCCTACAACAGCCGTCCATTCATCAAGTATCAGAAAGTAACTCAAAAAATTCTGTCACTCAATCCAATTGAAATATGTTAATTGAGGAGTGCGGGTATGCCAGTCCACTCAATTTCTGTTCCGGCTTCAGGCCCGCCGTCTATAAATAGGTTTTAAATAAGGTTCGGGAAAAACATTGATGTATAATTTCGAAGTGTCAGGAATTATTAATGATCATTAGAGAAGTTGACGTTTCCACTGCACATTGTTGACGAGAAAACCGAACGGCTGGTAGGTAGAACACGTTCTAATTTTCGGCCTTTCTTTCTTTGGTGCTTCGCCTACGGTTCCCCGAAGAATTTCGTACCAAATTAAATTCGCTAGGCCTGGATCATTCGGAATTCTTGGGCTGGTCTTCATCTACATCTATCCTTCGAAAAAAACGTTCAAAACTTCAGGGGTACATTAGAGGAATGTCTTAACCAAATCACTCATATTCCCGAAATTTCTTGTACATTATTTTTATGGCAATAAGCAGAAAATTCATTAAATAATTCCTGAGACGTTAATGAGGTTTCAAAGATCAACTAACTATGAAATCAAAAACTAGTATCTAATTGGTAAAACATGTTTGCTGTGTCTATGGAATTTTGAGATTTATTACTAGAAGAGTTGCTCTCTAGTATCACTTTTAGCTCCCTCGGTGATTGTTCTGGGAGATACGCTTGTCGAAAGGACCAAAATTCTTCGGAGCACAAAAAGACTCCAAGCGCTTTCACAAGCACTAAGCACAATGCTTTGGCACAGCTCTGCTCTGCTGCAAGGTAAAAGAACAAGGGAATATCATTCCATTCATCCAAAATTCTTCCAAAAAGCCAAAAACAGAATCCCTTATCAAATGCAACGAAATAAAAGTCTTATAAGACCCATTTTAGCAAAACTTCTGTCTTGCATCTCAGAATTTCGAGTTACAAGTAAGAATTCTGAATTTTATCCGACTTGCAAGTCGAAACGCTCATACTTGACGGGAATCTACATGCAGCACGCTCTGCATAGGTATCATATGTGCCCACCTGCCGACAGATGTCTCACCGATCTGTATAATACTTAATGAGACCACTCCTTTTTTATGATGTAAACTCAGAGAGTTTCTACAATTACTTGGGTAGCAGTGTTCTTGTAGGAGAAATTAGCTGAGCCAACTGAATTGGTGATTCCTTCAGTGAGTTCTAAGATGAAACACATGCTCTTCAATAAGGAGCGAACTTATTTATCTAGTTATTGATCTCGATATACGGCTTCACCAAAATGGTGCCACTGACTGAAACAAACTTGAAATATTGACGGCATTGCATGAAAATTTTCCTGATTGTATGATCTCCAAAGTTAATGACTCAAATTGTTCGCAAGGATCCTGAATCTTAACACCAAACACCCAAGAGTTTCTGGAATTCAACAATTCATTCCTTTCTGAAACCACTTCAAAGTACCCCTACGGGTAATAGCGGTAGCAGTAGCTGCAATAAAGCGAAAACTATTCGTTGTTCCTAATTCTATATGTCGAATTTGAATAACATTCAAAATCCCAAACCATTCACAGGTAGAACATGAATTATTGTTTTCGCATTGCACGGAAACGGTAGCCCTTTTAGTGCCAAATAAAAAGTCTTTTGGCGTCACCAGGAAGCCGAAATGAGTGACAACTTGTCAACAATTCCCCAGCCGATTCGAATTTGTTTGCACACAAATGCGTATCCATTTTCAGATTCATGTTTCTCGATGAAGTAAAGAGTTGCCGACCTACTACGCCCCTGGGAATAGGCAGTAAATCCTGGCCTAAGTGTGGAAGTAAACGTTGAATCTTTGAGTATATACAGAGTGTCCCAGGATTAATGGGTATAAATGAGGAATTCTCCTCAATTTGGGTTATCATTGCATATGCAAGTTTGAACTGAATAAGTATGAGTTTAATTCATAATTTTTTCAAATTCACCGCGAAAACTATTCAAAATCATCCTTTAAATATGGGGTTTCAAAATTTAAATCGTTTTGTGCGAAGTTTAAGATTTGGCAGCAGCGCATACAAGACAATGAAAAGAACAATGTCCGATCAGCTTGTTTATAAAATAACAGCTGTTGATCTACAGGTGCCTAAATACTGGCGAGCTTCAATTGCAACCGGTCATAAAAATCCCATAAAATTTTACGACCTTCCTCGTTCGTCGCAGACTTCATAGACAGCCATCTTTGTCTATCTCATCAAGATAATGCATTTGTTGTCCTTTATTATCAAGGCATATTTCAGTCGATGTTGCCAGCTTGTGCAATTCTCACAAAACGCTTTAAACTTCAAATACCCATATTTATTTTTCATTTCTAACTGCTTAAAATAATTTTTTTGGGAAACGGTTGAAATGGTTATTTCAAAATGTGACGGTTTGAAGATATTCCATAAAAAATACATCATTTTCGTCAGAAAGAGTATTCCCTATTTGGGTATAGGTTCACAACATCAAAGTAAGACGGAAATTTCCCATGGAAACGCTTCCTTGAAGAGTTAAGAAGCACGACCAATAGCACAAACATTAAATTAGGAAGAAGGATTACCGTGTTAGACGTTCCATCAATGACAAATCAACATTTCTCAATATTATGACAACGACAACGGCACTCGGTCGTTGTAGCGCAATGATCGATCGGTCTTTGCAACAATTGAACTTTGGCATCGTGTGTGCAAATATACGATTTTTCAGAAAACGAATATCGAGACGAACACGAACCGTGAAATGTTATGAGGCTCAAGAGACGGCCGCGGGTCGGAAAAGGTCTTGCAAGTCATGATGTGCAACTGTTTATGGCCAGTGTATTGGAGCTCGGCCACCTATATGCACCCGACTACGCTATAATAGATCGATCAGGGCCGGTATCAGTGAAAAATGAACATGGGAATGAATGATTCATTAGACCTCTGTTTCCATTTTCTAAACAGATGGAGGAGATTCGAAAAAAGGTCATTCAAGGCTTCTGAACTGAGCAGAAACAGGACAAATTTGTCTTTATATATAAATGTATGATTTAAAACATTAGAAATGAGTATAACATGAACAATACAAAAATTACTAGTAGAATGAGACAACCAACAATATTTGAATTAAAGTAGTTCACAGTTGATGATTGGTAGATTGCACAAAGTTCCTGTAAAAAAAGGAAAAGCTTAGGAGATATTGGAAGTAAAACGCATCGACATTCTGATATTTACAAATCGCATTTGAATGTTAGTAGATAATGATGATATCTTCGACTATTCAAGTTCAAGTTGATACTCAAACTCAATGATAATATTCAAATTACCAATCTGGAAATCTTGAAGATATGTGATAATATTAATGTTTTCTTATTAGGTATGACAAGTACCTACCTATATCTGTATGACTTCTTAGATGACAAAAAGGTATATACTCAGAACAAATGTATCTCAACAAGACTTCTAGTCAACTAAACAAAAGAGGAATGTATGATCACACAATAATATTCTTCGATATGATGGACAGTATTGTGTAAAGTGTCGCCAACAAGAATATTTACGTCTGTAAGTAATCATTCTTCGAAACGATCTACGTCTGCATTATATGGAAATAAAACAAAGACTGTATAGTTATCATTACAAATTCGATACACAAGACTTATAAGAAAACCATTTTCCAAGTATATAATCGATTTGAATTCCTCCTGAAGCTTTCTATACTGTAGTCATAATACAAACTATGAGCTTGCAATCACGTTCACATGAAGTTTCTCAAACACTCCGACTAACAACCTACAAATGAGTGAAGAAAAATAAAGAAAAACTGTGCGAAATGTGTTACTTTCTTTGCTTGTTATAAAAATAACTATTTTCTTTTTTTTTTCGAAGACCTTTTTCTGAAAGATCGATTTTTTTTGTTCTTCTGTGACGAATAGGCGGAGCGTATTGACTGAACGTACTTTTTCAAAAATTTAATTGTAAGACTGAAGGAGGATTTAAAATTGTAGGGATTTAAAAATTGATGATGAAATATTCCTTTTGAACATTGATAACCCATAAAAATCCATCAACTTTTTAACCGCAGGAGGCAGGAGTTAAAAATCATGAGCTTTCATAAAAAACTGTTATTCATCAGAAAATACAGGGTGTCCCAAAACTAGTGAATCAAACCAATCACACCACGATAGAGTAGATCAAATACTATCGAATGGCACCAACATTGAGCAAAAATGTACCGTTTCCAAAAAAACCTAATCTTAAATTGCCGATTTTCGGTCTATTTTTCTAAACGCAGGGCCAATTTGTGATTAAGGACAGCGTTTTTCACCCATATTATCACCCCTTTAGAGGGGGTTTATTCTGAATAATAAAAATTATGTAGAAAAAATAACTGTTTTAATTTACATGTACTAAGGTTTTCGCTTAACTATAATTGAAATAATTTTAATAGGTGTAATATTATATTATTAATAATAATAAAACAATAATCTAGGATTAATATGATTTAAAATCGCTATTCTTTTTCACAAACTGGCCCTGTGGTTGAAAAAATAGTTCGAAAATCGGCAACTTTAAGTATTTTCATAAAATTCTGAATATTTTGGAAACGGTACATTTTCGCTGAACTAATATTGGTATCATTCAATATAGTATTTGGTCTACTCTATCGTGGTGTGACGTTTGATTCACTAGTTTTGGGACACCCTGTATATTTGAAGAAAATTGATCAAAGGTTTATCAAATAGAACATCAACAATGAGCACAATAATATATTGAAAAATTGTTTTACATGCATGGATCACATTGTGAAATTCGCTGCTTTTTCCTGGGTCAATTATTTCTGTTATAAAAAGCTTTATTGATTTGTCCAACTTCCTACGATACCACTTTCATAATTTCTGTTAGCTTTTTTGTGTCAAATTAATTCATCAAAACTCATGCAAAAACTTATTCATCCCTGAAAGAGTAAAAGAAAATTATGTTGTTGAAGTGAAATATACATACATGTCGAAAGAGATAAAATATCTTTTTGGTTATACAAGGTTTACTACTTGATGGTATGTATTTCAAACAGTCATATTTCAATTAGTATTTTCTCTGTCTCTATTACTCGAATTTTCTTCATTGACTTTTTTTTAATAGAACTTAACACAAGCGTACGTGCTCCTAGCGTCTCTAAGGACAATAGGAAATCGATAAAATCCATTTTTTTCCAGTAAAAAACGAGACCGACCCTGCACGAAGGCGAATCAGCTAGTCACGAAGGCGATTGTAGTAGGGACCCTCTAGATCCTGGCACCGAAATCGCAAGGCCTCAGGTATGTCGGCTATAGGAACGATCCAACCGAATTCGAAGAATTTAAAAAAAGTGGTGGTGTGATACCCGAAATAGAAAACAGCCATTCAGGAGCCAGTCTTCAGGACCAACAACCTAATGAAACACTGAAAAATTAGTGGAAATAATAATTATATTTGATGGATTATTACTGAGTTGAAATATTTATTAACCTTAGATGCAGATTATCCTTGATGAAATTGGTGGATATTATAATAATTTTTGTGCCTCAATATGTTGAAGTTAGTAATAATGTGAACATTCTGAGACCTACAGAGAGCGAATTTGATAAATATGTACTCTTAGGAAAATATAACAGTTATAATTTTTATCCATACTTAAAAAAAATTTGGAATTTTTCCCTATTCTTCCGATGCTTCTGATTTTTTTAATCTAGTTGACAGTATACAAGTATGAGGGAAGAAATTCTTCAATAATGTTGCCTATTCAGGCAATTCACTTCAATGACACGTAGACATTGCATCCCCTGATACAACCCTCTTGGAGTGCCAGTTGCCACCCCTTAAATTTCAAATAGGGAGGGTAACCTGTGATACCACGTATTTTGAAGCATGACATTTACTTGTTTTATTTTTACATTTTAGTTGTTTCCTCGTGAAAAATAGAAGGCAATTAGGAATTATAGCTTTATCATGAAAATGAGCCACTAAATTTTTCTTGTGTTCACTGTAGTTTTTTGTATGCCCTCACCAAACTCCTTGGAAAACATTTTCCTCTGTTTGTTGTATAATTTGTAAATCAGCAGTTTCAATACTCTCGTTTTATATATTATATTTTTTAATTTTCCTTGTTTCATACCCCTAATTCGATTCGTTATGTTAAAAATGATTCAGTAACTCATAAGTACCGTCCAAATCAAATCAAAATAATCAAAGTCTAAAGTGTTCATAATGGAGCATTTGTGCTTATTCAGTAAATCAACTTTGGTTCAGTCGGCATCTTTGTGAATCAGGCGACTGGACTGGAATTGTAAGAAACCATTAGCGAACTTTAAACATTTGATACGCACAACTCAAAGTCATTATTCATCTGGTCAGAACCTGAACCAGAATCTGACTTGGTGAACTGAACCTCCCCCCATGAAAAAAAATGGCCCGAATATTACTCAGGTTTGTATTCTTTTAATTCCTAATAAAATTAGGTTTTGAGGAGAAATGATAGTGACCTCATAATCCAGAAATTATACCAGTTATCAAATTAACATTGATTACAGGATATATTGAGCTCCATTTTGAGTAACGCATACATTTTTCGTAAATATGATTAGGTCATCCATTTGTATGGACTCATATACCTATACTCCATTCGCTCTTATTTTAGTACTCGCTTGGTCATCGAAATTTGACACATTACACTCTGTATAGTACGAAAATGTGGGGTTATGACGCTTGTCAAAACATTTTTGGGTTTTAAGTCAACGCTATGTTGCCCGTTCTACGTAAAAGTTATTACGTACTTTATCACAATGTTGAATCTCTTCGGAAAATATGTGACAAACATAATTGAAGTTTATACAAACTGATTAAAGGCATACCAAATCCAGCATATATACAAGAGATCTGTATAATATCATAATATGCACTAGTTTGAGGAGAGTTAATGTTCGTTATCTTCTTTGTCTGAAGTTTGAATACGTTACATCAGTTGTAGATTTCAAAAATATTAACCCGAAGATGAAATGCATATGATGCAGTGGTTGGGAATGGGTATCTCCCGAAGGAATCAACAGATAATTACAAGAATTATCAACAAAAATCATCTTGCATCAATAGAAGTAACAGGAATTAAAGGAAGTTTCAAGTCAAGATGAACTTCACCTTTGAAAAAAAATTCCATATGAATAAACAAGTAACATGACAACTGTCGCGTATTTGTGGCTGTTCATCTTAATACATTGATATAATGTTAATAATTATGTATTTATTGGTACCTTGAGACATTTACAATGTACAGGACAAGTCAAATGAAAAATAGAATAATCAATTTTCTGGAACTTATTCTACGATGACATTAATCGAAAATCCTCTAGTAAACTTTTCGCATTAATTCACTCAAATATAAAATTCTCAAATGCCACCACTATTTTGGGTCTCCCAATAGAAGGAAATTCTTTGTCATTCACAATCTTCCTGATTGTGGAAATGTTCAGATGAAATATGAGGATTCAGATGAAACATTATACAAATTCTCTTACATTGAATATGTTCGCTACCGTCTGACGTATTGTGGATTTTAGAATATCAGTTTATAACTATTTGAATGAGCGGACCTGAATTCTAAATAGAACTTCCTGAAACCCTGTCTCTTTTTTCAATCACTTTCGGCATTTTCGTAATAAAATCGATATTAGTTGTGGCAACGGCGTTATGACATTAACGACATTTCATGAGTGCCAACCTTACTCCGTTCTAGTTACAAAAACTTGAGAAAATTATTTCATGGCCAACCGACTGCTTAAATAAAATGGAGTATAGATCATTAGGCTATAATTTCATAATCACAGATAATATAGAATATGTTTTTTCTTAGATAACACAAGAAATATTTGAGCTTTCAGATAGACATTCTATTGATGTCTAGATCTCTCAATGAAGAGTCTAATTGTTCAATCAACAACTCGATTACACTCTCCATGAACAAGCTACGGAAACTCTCTTTTGTGTTTGTATAATTTTGGGTGAGTTTGAGAAGGGACGACCCTGTATCAGGGGTCAAGGACTCAACCAGTAAAAAACAAATCGCGTGATGTGTAGTCGATCAGGCTCTTTTCTCTTTGATTCCAGGGCAAACTGATAGATCATTCCCACAAATTAAATCGTGCCCATTTGGCAAAGGTTGTACCCTGACCCTTCCACGTAGATCGCAACGTTTTTATCTCGTGACATATATTCCAAAGCCTGTACGGAAGCAGCCCCGACACAACAATAAATAAATCTGCAAATAAAGAAAGTCACGAAGAGACCAAGGCTCGAAAAGATCGAACGCTCGCAGAAAATAGCGTTAGGCCATTGTTGAAAGTAAAAGGACACAATTATTATTCATTTGTAAATGTCAGTGCGTCGGCCGATATTCAATATGGTGGGAGCAGACCGACCACACGACACGGCCAACTTGATAAATGATGCCCGATTCTTAGGATAACTCTGTTTTGAACACTTTTACCTTATACCATACTGAATATTTTAGAACGTGGGATGTGCTTCCGTCGACTTGGCTGCGTTTCTCGACTTGACACGTTTCACGTCATACGAATAACGAGTTTGATGTTCCATCCTCATCTGTTTCACGCATCGTTGGTTATTTTTTTGACTCTTGGGTCCCTGTCCTTCGTTAAGTTTAAACTTCAATCGAAACTGATGTTCGTGAAGTATGCAGGACTTGTGTGCACAGTAAGTTACTACTACTACCACTTCTAACATCAGCTAGCTTGAGATTTTGGAAGATCTGGGAGTCTGGGAGCCATGAATTGGTATGTAGGAGTCTGCAAAATAGGTTTGGTTCAAGGCCCCATCCTCCATTTCAAGTATCTAACACTACACTGTACTGATGAGGGACAATGATCCCGAGTTGGTTTCTAAGGTGAGAATTATTTTGAATCTTTAATTGCTTCCAATTCTATTTGTAACTTCTCTATCTACGACGATATATTGAAAAATTCTTAGCCTACTAGAACCAAACAAAATTTCAATGTCAAAATATTTTATTATTCGACATATTCTCCTCTTGATTGGATATATTTATACAGTGAACTTGCAACGTCTCTAGAACTTTCCAAAAACAATGTGTCTTCTTGGTGGAAGAAAATTCACGACGTTTTAAACTAAAAGGGAAGTGATGATAGTCGGATGGAGCCAAATCTGCTGAATAAGGGGGGTGTTCTAGTAATTCAAACCCTAAATCACGAATTTCTTGCATGGCAACATGAGATTTGTGTGCATGGGCGTTGTCCTGCAAAAATAAAACACCTTTGGATAGCTTTCCTCGTCTGTTCTCTCTCTCTTTTCCGTAGAAACCTTAGTAATGTCGAATAGTAATGTCCGGTTATTGTTCTACCCTTTTCCAAAAAATCAATCATGATTACTCCATGGCAATCCCAAAAAACTGAAGCAATATCTTTTCCAGCAGATTTCTGGACACTAAGCTTCTGAGGTCTTGGAGAACAAGAGTGTCGCCATTTCATCCATTGTTGCTTTGTTTCTGGATCTTAGAAATGTACCCAAGTCTCATCCATAGTAACAATTCGGTTTAAGAAGTCTACATCGTTTTCAAATCGAGCACAGATCGAACGCGATGGTCAACATTCAAACATTTGAGGATCCATTTGGCAGCAATTTTTCTCATGTCCAAATTGACGTGAACTATATGATGAACGCGTTCGTATGAAATATTCGGTGCTTCAGATATACGTTTTAGCCCAATTCGACGGTCTGATAAAATCATGTCATGAACTGCATCGATGTTTTCGGGGACTGACACAGAAACAGGCCTTCCCGATCGGTCATCATCTTCAATGGAAAATTTACCTCTTTTGAAGCTTGCAGTCAAATTTTTTAGAAGGACATTGATCACCAAGGGTATTAAGCATATCTTCGTAAACCCTTTTAAATACAGGTACTTGATGATGGCTCGATACTCCAATTTTTCGATTTTCACGATTTCGGTGATTTTGATCGGTTTGATTTACTCCTTTGACCTCAAACTTCACACTGACACTTCCAATGAGTTATTGTTCGTTGCTATGGTAACGCAATATTTTTTTTATGCATGAAACTGGTCTAGACTAAATAGATTTCAATACATCCTCGTATAATCTATTAAATCCATTTTGTCCTGTATTCAACGTGAAATATTTTCCTTGTGTTATGGATAGTTTATCATGAATAAAATAAATAAGGAGTAAATAAATAATTCGATAAATGTCCCGAAAACTAACGACTGTTACATCCCATTAAATATCTCATGATCTATGTATAATCTGAAGTAATGTTAGGTATGTACGATGCATCGTTATTCTAATCAGCATTTGCATTTCGTGGGAGATATATTTCCTATTTGTCATTCGGAAATCCGAGTCTCATGCTCAGAACCGAATTAGAAGTATAATTTATCGTTTCCTTCTATCAATATTTGATCAAGCGTCCAATGTAATATCTCAATTTCCCTGTCATCATCTGTACTCAGACGATGATGTGGGACATAATATCTGATTGCGCTACTTAATATTTAAAAGAATCGCTTTATTCTCTGACTTTTTTCATGCAGTTAACTATGATGATTCTATTTCGGAGGACCCTTTCATGTTTACTCAACTGGGCCCTTAATATTGGGTGGAATATTGAAAAATATACTTAATGACTTGGCTGTATGATTGATATCCAGGTACAATATTTATTCTATACCAAACGTAGGTATCACGATTTCATTTGAGTAATATGGAATTGTTTGTGCAGCGAAATTGAAATGTGACCACAGGGAAAGAACAATCATCAACAATTTGAACGAAATGAATGAAAACTTCGTTCGAGTTCCTTACAACTTTCTTCTAGTTCTTAATTCGACCTATCTTAGCAATGAAAAGTTGTTCAAATTGTCTCAAACGTTGATTTGTCTGGAAAATAGATATTTTACATACCATACACTTCTCATCCTTGATTCTATGCCTACCAAAGTATGAAAATAAAATAAAATATTCCTCTAATATATTCATGATACGAGGATGTATCGATATCTAGTTAGCCTAGACCAGTTCCATGCATGAAAAAAATATTGCGTTACCATAGAAACCAACAATAACTCATTAGAAGTGTCAGTGAGAAGTTTGGGGTCAAAAATGTAAACCACAGTTGTCAAGATGTCCACCGAAATTGTGAAAATCGAAAAATTGGAACTGCAACCTTCAAAAGAGGTAAATTTTCCATTGAAGGTGATAACCAATCGGGAAGGCCAGTTTCTGTGTCAGTCCCCGAATGACATGATTTTATCAGACCGAAGCAACAATCGATGGAATGCGACACTCTGGTTCTCCAAGACCTAAGAAGTTTCGTGTCAAAAAATCTGCTGGAAAAGTTCTTGCTTCAGTTTTTTGGGATTGCCATGGAGTAATCATGATTGATTTTTTTGATAAGGGTAGAACAATAACTATTCGACATTACTGACCACTCTACGGGAAGAAATTAAAGAGAAAAGACTCGGAAAGCTATCTAAAGGTGTTTTGTTTTTGCAGGACAACGCCCCTGCTCACAAATCTCATGTTGGCATGAAGAAAATTCATAATTTAGGATTTGAATTACTAGAACACCCCCCTTTATTCACCAGATTTGGCTCCATCCAACTATCATCTCTTTCCTCAACTGAAAAAAATTTAAAAGATCGTCAATTTTCTTCCAACGAGGAGGTAATGAAGGCTGTGATGGTCTGGTTTGCAGAAAGAAAGAAGAAACAAGGTCTTGGGACGTTGCAGGTTCGCTGTAATAATTGTATCCAATTAAGGGGAAAATATGTTGAGTAATAAAATATTTTGACATTGAAATTTGGTTTGGTTCTATGGTAGCTAAGAATTTTTCAATATATCCTCGTAATCTATTGGAATTTCTGCCTTGCTTATCATTTGATATAATGAAATAATAACCTAAACTGGTATCTGCATAGCTCATGAGCTATGTACTGACCGAACTCCAGCCTACTTTCTCGTCAACTTTTTTATCATATGGATAGTCAGCGACGGTCGCTGGGATCATACATCATCACATTTCCGATTAGCATAACGCTCTTTGCACACTTACAAATTAAAAAACACGATATTACACGACCAACGGTAAAAAGACATTGATCAATCACTAATCGTACGTATACGTATGAGTCTTGTTGGTTTCTCATTTGAATTGAGTGTATCCAAGTAGAAGATGCTCACGCGTGGTTCAAGATTGCTCATATAAATGCAAATTTGAACCCGGGTCGGGTTGCGTTTAAGCGTTGTATCGAACAGAATGAAGCAGATTCGATATTGGATGGATCATCAGGGATATGCGATGAAGTAACTGAACTAGACCATATCTACTTTACCCCCAAAAGAACATATTTTCACAATATATAACCTAAGAATGCAGATCCGGTCAGATTGAAAACTAGAAAATAACGTTCGGAAGCATCTTGCAAATTTTAAGTGACATCTGGAGAAATTTTGCACAAGTTTTCGTTTGAATCGACTCTGTTATGTTTCCTTGAAAATTAGGCTATTCATACATCCTTCAATCAAAGGGTTTCGCAAAAAACCATTTAGAGTCAGATACGAAAGTTAGCAGAGATGACTTCAGAAAATATTGACGATAATGTGGATATTATAATCATTGTCGTTGGAATCGGCTGGCTAGATTTCAGCTTTTCATAACTGCGACCACGTTGATCTATCGTTCTTGCCACCCTTATGAATCCAGCAATCTCCATAAGAGCTTTCGCGAATCAAAAGCTGTCTTGCCCATGTTTCTGAGTACCAACATGTTCGTCAGTTTGCTTCTCCGATTGACAGAGCATATGCATATGCTGCTTCGTCCAGTTGATGCAAAGGGTATTTGTTGTGACAGCGACAGAGCTCTGCCAGAAAGCCTACAATACACCGAAGCTCTGGAGTTTCCCTACAGAGGAACTTCTTGTTTTGCAAATCCCATTGTTGGATAGAAATCCTGATGTGATCTTTTTTGAGACCTTAAAAGGGTCCAGGTTGTATTTTCCTCGATGCCATAGTACCCTGGCACCCATATAAAAGTCACTTTATTACTTCTGTCTAGTTGCTTTATAGTGCTGTGGTATTTCCAGATCAACAGAGAGTACTGTCAGTTGGATGCCAGAGTTCTCAATGATGCCTGGCCGTCTATTGACACTTGGAATGGCATCAGAAGGTTTTGCCAAAAGGTTTGAGTCTATTTGGTTCAGAATCCTCATATATGCCCAAGTTTCAATGTAGGAGATTCTCAAATTATCTCACAGACTACAGTGCTAGGTAGATTTAGGAGTGGCAGATTAACAACCTCTAGTGCTGCTGAAGGAGTTATCCATGCGTACAAGCACCATATACGATCACAGTATACCATGTCTGATTTTAACCCTCAGATCTTTCCAAAGACCCTTTTGTATGCCCACATGGTATGGCCTTGGAAAGAGTTTTGTGTATGTACGTTTTCCAGTTGAATTTACTCATATGGCTCATATG
This sequence comes from Coccinella septempunctata, assembly GCF_907165205.1. Taxonomy (NCBI): domain Eukaryota; kingdom Metazoa; phylum Arthropoda; class Insecta; order Coleoptera; family Coccinellidae; genus Coccinella; species Coccinella septempunctata. Next base: position 26,405,177 of record NC_058196.1, read on the forward strand.
GCTCCATGTGGTAAACGTTCCAATAAATTCATTGGCACCGTCAACGCATACTTAATTTTCTTGAAATCATTAATCAAATTAAGCATGCAGGTAGGACTAAATGAAAACTATTTTAGATCAGAATTTTTTCTAATTTACTATCTATCCCATAAAACATGGGTGTTCTGAATCGGCGCAGTATTGCTTTCATGTGAACGACTCCAAATGGGGCTTATGAATACGCAACCTGACTCCTCGGCTTCAATACAATTTTTTCCTCGGTAATTGTCATGCGAATGAGGAGCTGAAGAGGCTTTGTCGCGCGTAAGTTGTCATGCGCACAATAGATTAATCAGGAAGAGTGTGACGACCACCTGCGTCGCTATCCTTGGTCAATTGGAGGAGGGAAAAATTGGTTTCTCAATTATAATTTCCATTATTATGTATGGGTGATAAGAATGGTGTGTTTCAGTCAGTAATTTGCAGGGAAGGTAGTCAGTTGATTCTTGACAAAGCTTTCTTCGATCAAGTGATACCCTTTTTTATACTTTATGCTGGTATTCTTCTCGGTCAGATCAGGTACGATGGATGTGGGAGTACTGAAAACGACTTGGATTTTCAACAATACTGGAGCTAGATCGGGAAAGACCAAAAATCCAAGAAAATTGGGATTTTTTACCTATACCAAACGCAAATGTTCAGGGTGGCCAAAATGTGTTGTCTACTGAGGGGAGCTTGAGAACTATTTATAAGAGCTAGAAAAGAACGGATGACACATTTCCGAACTCTTTTTCAGTGAAACGAATAGTGAAAACCGTAGCCTCCTACGATTCTTGGTTTTTGAGTTGTTAGCAAAAAATGAGATTTTGATGATTTCGAAAAGTTCTCATAACTTTTTTGTTACACTTTTTACTTTTTGAAGTTACAGATCTGAAACTTGAACTTTTTTTTAAAGTTATTTTTTAATTGGAAAAAATATCTTTTGTCAGTAGATTCTACAGATAGAAGTGCCTAAGAAGGTTTAAGTTTCAGATCTGTAATTTCAAAAACAAAAAAGTTATGTGAAATTTCCTAAATCGTTAAAATCTAATTTTTGCTAATAACTCAAAAACGAAGGATCGTAGGAGGCTATGGTTTTCACTATTCTTTGTTTTTCTGCAAAAGAGCTCATAAATGTGTCATCCGTTTTCTTCTTTCTTTTCTTTTTTCTCTTATTCTCTTTTTATTTATTTCAACCTATAATTGAAAAAATAAAGCATGTCATACACCCTCTACGAAGGGGTGAAGTGTAGTTGTTTTCTTCAATTGAAGGCCCTCATTTCGCTCAGAAATAGATAGACCTTTTGTTGCTGAGGATAGTTTGGAATTTTATGGGTTCTTTATCAACCTATTTCTAAGGGTTGAAATGCTGTAAGCGATAATACTAGATGCTGAGGACGAAACAAGAAATCTTCTTTATCGTCACAGACTAAACCTAAAAAAATGAAAAATCGATTCGAATTCTCGATCCGACTCGAAGGACCAAATCCAACAATATCCCGGTCTTATCCCACAATCTCGAACAAGCAATGGACCCGCACCATCATCAATTTAACACGCAAGGCTCATCGTTTGAGCGCCAAATTAATTCAGAGCCTGTTTTAACAGGTGTAAAACTCACGTGTAAAGGCCTCGGTACTCAATGCCCTCTACCGTCTCCGACTCGAATCGTTCTCCTTTATGAAAGTGTTGTTCATCGTCCGACGCAATAAATCATAAGAAGTGTCAAGTGGGCCATCAGTCTCAATACGATCTGCTCTTAATGGTTATAAATGCAACGCTAATTTGGTGGAGATGCTCTTGCTAAAGGTAAATCAAGGCGTTTGTAAGTGGTTCACTTGGATCACTTGATGAAACTTCTGGGGAAGGCAGCAGGTGGGATAATTTCCTTTGAACAATGATGGCTTATACGCTTTTTCACTTTTCGGGATTGTAGTTTTGCTGTATAATTGTATTTTATAATATTGGTGAAGAAAATGTATTGATTAGTAATACATTCATTTCGAAGACAAACTATTTGCTTCTTCCTTTAGGACCCCAAAATATTATAGGAATAAAAGAGGATAGTTTACTTGGAATTATGCCAAAGACCAAAGCCAATCTTCTGCTTTATGGACTTAGTTCCAAAAAAGAAACTGGTCAGACTGGATACGTGCTGAACAGAGCTGACACCTGTTCTATGTAAATTATTCATTACTTCCTCATACAAGCAAGGAATTATTTCCGATAAGCTCTCTTCCATCAGACTACCGTCCAATAGACAGGAGATTTTAAATATAACAAGGAAATTCTACGAGGAATGATGATAAAATGAATACCAAAGCATTCTCACCACAAAAAACGAAGTAGCCAGAGACTAGTATGCTTTTAGCGTGAAACGTATTAAAATGAGAGAAAATAAACTTTGAAGGGCATCTCTGGACCTTCCAAAAACACACCAGCAATTTGCTAGAATTCTCTAGAACTTTATCAGATCCATCATTGATGTCTCTAAGGGACACTACAGACTCAGAGCACACATCAATACATAAACCTAGCATTATCAAAGAAACTCTCTGTAGACTTTGACTGGTGGAGGTTGAAGCATATCATTTGGCTACCTGGCTGCTAGTAGAACCAGCTTGGAAGTCCTTGGTTATCTAAAGGTGAGGCTAGAAGACCTCAGAAAGCACCTCACCTAAGACATACCTATAGTGTTTACTCGAGCATCGTGGATTTTGAAGATAAATTAGTAGAAAGAAAAAAAGGTTCTATGAAGTACTTATGCACTTTCAGCGGTGGGGAAAGCGTCAGCAGGTTTTCAAAGATTTAAAAAAATATCGTCAGGTTTTCATACTCGAGCGGGTCAGATTAAGATACTGTATATGCCCTACGAGAATATGTTAATTGGACCCAAAGGAAGATACTTTTCAAGTGAGTGACAATTTGGACGTGACGCAAGGTCACAGCGGTCCTTTGAAAATGAAAAAAAAAATCGTTACTAGTGCAGACCCACGAGCTTGTCATATTTTCTTACAGATGGTTGATTTCGGTGTTGCAGACGTGTTGACCCATGAATCTGACACTAATCAGTGAAGGTTTTCCCAATTTGACAGTTTGAAGATGATAACAATTCATGTTTTTCAATAACTCCCTTCCTTACCTCCAATCTTTTCTGTATTAATTATGAAAGTTGTAGATAATAAAATTCTATACAACTTTTGGCTGAAGCAATTTTTCATATCCCTAACCGTTTTCTAGCTAGAGGTAGATAAGGAGCTTAGCCACACATGCGAAAGGCCAAGGTCAATATAGAACCCAGTCTAATGAACATTCATAGCCATATATCTCAAAAACGTTCAGACGTAGAAAAAATTGCTTCGGACAAATTTTATTCCAGGAGAGAAAAAAATGAAAAAATAAACAGATTTTTGTGACCTTTATGGCCAATTTTTATCGTTTCAGCTTGCTGAAACTGTAAGATTATATTTTTTCCGTTATTTTTCAATCATTAGCTTCAAATTAAGACAAAAAGCCACCGCACTCGAGAATGTAGGCGTGACTTTTTTTTACAAATTTGGCACCTTCCCTCACGTTTTCATCACGCTTAAATTGCCAGATTGAGGCAATATATACTTTGCAACATGTAATTAACCACATATATCTTAATCTGACACGCTCGAATATATACAGTGATTGTTTTTTTAACTATTCTGACAGGTATTCCCTTTATACAGGTCTAATTTTTGGTAGGGGTACTCTACAGTGTCAAAGGATCCCCTTATATTAATCTGATAGCCTCGAGTAAATCCCTCTTGGGCTCCCCAACTAATTGTTCCTTCTCTCAAGAAAATGGGACTTGGGAAAGCTCATTCGTGTGCCACAATATACCGCACTGTTTGAGAGGCTTGGTTCTCTCGAGCTGATTCTAAAGAAGTTCAAGAACCTCTCCATAGTTTGAGCTTTATGAGCTCTTGTGTGTGCCACAATAGACAGCACTGGTCACAAAGTCAGGTCTGATTTGCCTCTACTTAAAAAATTGCAAATAGTACCTACTGTAAGAAGGGTAGAGAGACTTCAAGTACTCACAGTATCAAGATGAAGAGAAATTTTTGCTGACTTTACACTCATCCCTTAATATGGCAGAATTCTGGGTGATGGCTATGCCCAGAAAGAATTTGCACCACTTGAAACCTTAAAAACCCTTGGAAAAACTTCTCGACCACCTTTCACACAAGACTTAACCACCCCAACTCCAACATTCGAATGATCCGGAAGCTCAAACGTAAGTTAATGTGAATTCAGGTGGTTAGAAAGAGAATCTGGCCCATTTAATTAAAACGTCGCCTACCAACCTGATACTCCACTTTTTGAAATCGCAATTCATCCTCCTGTCGCATCAGAAGGGAAGTCTCAATGATTGACACCGACAATTACCCCGTCCCTTAACTCGGGCGAACTCTCAAAATACAGAAATACATTTTCCAACCCCAATTCGCGTCCAACTTTTTGGCATCCGGTGCCGGTTCATTCAGTCGTAGACAGAGAGGAAGCCAGCAGCAGGAAGTGGAGAAATCTCTGGAAGATACACTTCCACCCGGTCCTTCCTTAATTTTTGTATCAATCATAATCAAGTCGGCGATGCGATTCGTCGGTTAAATTGGCGGACGAAAACTTCTCCGGCGGAATTTTATCTGCTGGAAGCCCCCGCTTCCTTTTTGATAAGCAAACATCTCATTTAAGTTCGCGAACAGATCAACTATCAAGTTCGTTGCGTCTGGCTTGATTGATCGATTTGCCATAGGGCGGTTTTCCAATTTCACCGGTCGCCGTCTGCGATTTTGAGTGTCGGGAATGAGATGTTTTTCAGCTGGTGCGACGTAGGAGCTGATAGATTGGGTTTATTGACTGGTTGAGGGAGCACTTCCTGAAGAGTTTCTGATTTCCAAGGGAGTGTTGTAATCTCTATGAACGAAAGTTTGGTCCAACTTGCACGATAGGTCTATCGCATCTTTCATTTTAAGCAAACGTTTATGGATTTAAGAAAACTGTAGGTATATATTATATTCTCTTGTCGCCCCTTCGTCCTTGGTTATTATCTCCATTAAGTACTTTATGCTTCGTTTCTTATAGTCTGAAAGGAGTTGGAATAATTAAGGCTTGTTCACTAAGCGCTTGGAGACAATTCAGTGATTCCGTGGACCTCTTGTAAAGAATATCCACACGAAAACATTCCAGAATAAACCGGAAACAGCTCTTGACTAAACGTGGCCAAGGGTTTTCGAAAAAGTTTGGCATATGAGATGTGTTGGAGTTGGATATTCAGGAATTCTCTAAACAACAGAAGGTTTTACATGGAATTGGGAGGATAATGCTCTACAATCAGATGAATGAAAGTGGGTGTCAGGTGTCACTCAAGGTTCAGTACGTGGGCCACTTCTGTACATACAGGGTGTAATTGAAGGTGAGGCTTTTTCTTCAACAGAAGGTAGAACTGGTCGAAATGAAGCGTTTTACCAAAAATCACCGAAAACATTCAAAATGACAAAGTTGATTACTGAAATAGATCCTAATACGACCCTAGATCGTTTGTTAGCTGAATTATCGCAAATCAGTGGGAAAAACTCTCCTGATTCGACCATGTGGTTTCCTATAGGATATGAGCTCGTTCGATATTTACGTGGTAATGAAAATGGAAATTTAGGATTGCCGAATTGTTCTCATTACTTTTCAGTAACTTGCACGATTTTATGAAATGGCTCATTTCGATACCAACTGACAGAAGAGACTTAGGACACAAGTGTAAAAAATTGAATAATACTTCAAAATCTCACCAATGAAATTCGTCTTAATTATTAACGAATTTTTTCACAATGGGCATCACAATCTTCTTGTTCGAACATTTCAACAATCCTCGTAAGAATGGGATGAAATGGGAAAACATCATAGCACTTTTTCAACATAACTAACAAAAGCATTTTCGAGAAACTGCCTCGATTTTCAAAAAAATTTTTTCCTTCTAAATTGCACGATACAACAATTATGATTCTCTCAAAAGTGACCTGATGCATCTAACCCGATGAACTTGGTACTGAACCATTCATTGTCCAGCCATATGTTTATGTTTTGTTTCGTTTTTGCGATGCCGGAGTCACTTTTTACAGTCCCGTACTTGAAATTCAATGAAATTCTGTCGAACTTCTAGGGGTTGTATCTCAGCCATCTTAGATATTTTATACAGACAATTTTTGGTTGAACGACGATCTCTGAGAATGAATGAGATGCACTTGAGGACATGATTCCTCGATGAAAATAGGCAGAGGTAGTTCATAATGAACCTTCTTTTCAAGATACAGGCTCTGGAAGGTGTTGACGAGTTGACACTTTTCAATTTTTTTACGGGTTCTAAAATACACTAAGTCATGAAACTCAAATAAAAAGAAATAAGTGAATGTTGCTCTCACAATTTTTTCGATCCCATAACTTTATTATTAGGGGTTGAAAATAGCAACCCCTAACGATATTCCTATGAAAATTGTTGTCGTTCGGCAGATTTTCGAAAAATAAAATTCTTATTCTCTTATTTTTTCCCATTCAATTCTGGAGACAAAAGTCTGCTGCAAAATTTCGATACAGTCGATACTTTTCTCAGAATAAATCAAAACTTGCAAGCAGTTCTGGTCAGAAATATCCTAAGATATATCATATTATCATAATGAGTTGTTATTTTCAACCCTAAATAAGAAGGTTCGATCGAGATCGAGGAAAATTGTGTCAGCTATATCTACTTAGGGCTGAGTTTTATGACTCAGTGATTTTTAGTACCCGTACAAAAAATTAGAAACCGTCAATTCGTCAAGCACCCTCAAAGGCTGCATCTTGAAAGAGGGGTCGATTTCGAAAAAAAATTATATGAACTACCCCTGCTAATTTTCATCCAGGAATCATGTTGTGAATTCCTTCGCATTTATTTACAGACACCCTGTACACACTGTTCAAAATTGAACTGGATATTCGAGCGATACTTTCTGCTGAATCGAATTATCAGTATTGATGTGACTGTACATACTATGTTTGTACAAAACATGGTCCTCATTGCACTTAATCATTGCTTAATTTAAAAAAATTACAAGAACCTCGAAGGTGGAGGTCCTGCTCATTCACGTATGAGTCCATATTTCGTCTGTATGAGTCTGAAGGACGAATAATGGTGTGAGAAGAACTGGTATGATGAAATTTCACGACCTCATTAACCCTTTTCGGTGGTGGCTCAGTGTGCTTTCGGGGAAGTAGAAATGCACCTCAGCCTCTGTAGACCAAAGCTATATTGAACTGGTCTGCAATATCACAGCAATCACACCGCTTACCTGACCCAGCGCAGACATAACAACAATGTTCGACTGATATTTGGCAAAACATTGCTCCACCTGGCGAAAAACCTTAATTTCAAGGTGTTCGTAGCATAAGCAACTTTTTTAAGCCTGCAGACTGTCTTCTGTAAAAAATCAATACACCACAAGGTATTATTCTTCTCATGATGTGGTCGTAAGAAGACCTCAACTCACATAAATCGAGAGTAGCCTGTTCGAAAAAAAAATGCACCTTCAACAACTCTCAACAAGGTCCAATGTGTACTAATATTTTTTTTATGTCTATTAGCCTATTCCCCTACCCCCTCTCCACCCATCTTCCGGCATCATCCACCGAGAAAAATTTCAATTAAATTTCCGCCATCCCGGACCTAGCAGGAACGCCAAAAGAATTGATATTAAAATAGATTAGGACCCGGCCTTTAAAATAAAGAAAGGAGAGATCTGTCGAGATGTCAGGGGGGGCCCGGGCGTGGGGAATCGGGCCCGGGGGCAGAACGTAATCTTGAAGGGTAGATACAGAAAAGACTCCTTCCGAACCGTTCGTTTCTTATATACAATATTTTTTCCCTGGGAAAACTTTGTTGTTTGAAGCTGCGCGCCGCTAAGCGATCATTAATCACTGGTAAGTTTCGGAGAGTGAGTGACGTGTCGGAACGGAGTCCCCCCCCTTACCCCCCTCGGGGCCCCTCCGGTCCCAGCCGACGGCGCTGAACAACTCCGGGGAGCTTTCAGAAAATTGCAACATCTCGCCAAGTAGGATACGTAAAGAGAGTGGCTGATCTTGTCGTCTCTTCGGGACGGGGACAGGGGGAGAGGGTGGTTTGATAAGGGGTGAGAGCTGGGGGCTGCCGATGATGATAGTACTTCTTATTCCGGGGAATTCTCATGCGAAAAAGGGTGCGAATTTCATGCAATGATTTATTGTACCAGTAGCTCACGATTGAACCCGAACAATAAATCGGGGTGGACAGAAAATTGCAGTTCTCATCCCTAGAAAATCGATTTTTTAATTTATAAATACCTCAATCAGAGATGGGTTTCGTTGCTGAGGTTTTTAGCCTCAGATTTTGATCATACGCCAAATTGTTCCCCAATGCACAAAATCTTCAGACTCTATCATAAAAACGTCCGTTTCTGGTCTATATCCATATGTACCAAATATGGACCTTAGATATAAATGGTTGTCCATCGGATGTTTACTGTGTTTACGATTCTCTTAGAGGTGGGCTTATTGGAAGTCTATTATGGACTATATTTTCAATAACGTTCATACAAGCCATGTTCTCTTAGAGTTTATGGTGTTCATTTTCGAAGACTTTGTGATGGCGAATGAGAACTCTTTGGCGTTTGTCCCACAAACTTTTGTGTAAATCGATCAAGGACTTTATCAGGACTATATGAAATGGACCTTTGTTATTTGGTCCGTAATATGACCATCAAGAACACTTACTGGATACCCGGTATTGACATTGTACATTTTATTCGATGAACAATGGATATGAAGGGTGATTTTTTAAGCGTTGTTTTCTTGAAAATCGAATAAAACACTCAATTTGCATCATATATTCAAAATTTTTATTGAATTTGATAACTTTACCTTTGCCATTTACATTTTAAATATAATTTCATGTAAATGTTGTCTGCGGCTCCGTTTCAAAAGGTTCATTTGGAAGGTTCAAATTTGCGTCACTTTTTCGAGCATTTCTGCCTGTATTTCGCGAATTACGAGTGTTATGTTATCCTGTAAGGCTTCAATCGTCGATCCGACGTTGAATAGTCAATGGACACGATTTAAATGTTCCAAGAACGTATCTTCAGCTAAATTCTGTACAATACTCTACTCAGCTTTACTATACTTTGGGATTAGTTATCTATCTATCTGGTTTACTATATCTTCCTCAACTTTACTCTACTGTTCTCTAGTATGCTCAACTGTACTCTTCTGTTCTTTACTCTACTCTACTCAACTCTACTCTTCTGTTCTCTACTCTACTCTACTCAACTCATGTCGTCTGTTATCTACTCTTTTCTACTCTTACCTACTGTTCTCTACTCTACTCTACTCTCGCCAGCTCTAAATTTTGGGTTCGGAGAAGAGTCATCACATCAATGAAAGACTTTATTCCTAAAAACATTCCATTACATTAATACATGGACTTTCAACAGCCTGTATCTTTTCAACCGAGCTGAATTGGCAAAAATGTTTATGGGAAAAGCACCTAAAGTATTTTCAGTTGAAATACAGGGTGAATACCAATATTTCAACAGTAGATTCTTGAGGTCGAAAGAAACACTTTTTTCCCATACCATTTTTTCTGATAGCTATCCTGCATATATACCCATAAGGATCCCATATCTCAATAAAATTGATTTATAGAACCGAAATTTTTTTATTCCAACAAACTGCAAATGTCCATAATCTACCACAGGAATTATGAGATATTAAATAACCTATTTCGCAATTTAATCAATGCGCAGGAAGCTGCCTGCAGCCAAAGTCCCAAAAGGTCATTATTCAGTCATCCCCTTCAGAGCCTCAGGTTCACTTCAACGCCCAAGCCATTTTCGGGCAGGAATATTATGTCATTCCGCTCACTTCTGTCCTGGTGGTCCATGCAAAGTCCATTAAGGACCTCGCCAATTTATTGTAGGACTAATATTTCATGCGAAACGATTAGTTTGTCATTTCTGAGAGTACTCCAGCATCCGGCGAATCATCTGGTTGCTATTAGGTACGTGAGGTCGCCATTTTAGTAATTCGATATTTTTTTCTTGTGCCAGAACTAGGTCAGCAACCATTCGCCGAAGGTATTAGGCGTTTGTCGTTTGAAAGCAATGGAGTGTAGAATGTAAATATGGCTACAGGATTAATAGGTACTTTTAACTTTGTGGCTCTGATACAAGGAGGATAGGTAAAATTTTATTATTTTTTTCTTAACGTACATGTCTCAGAATTCAAGTATGAGTCGACACCGTTAGATATATTATTAGTGAGTAAAAATGTTTTTATTAGTGAAACTTTGGAACCCAACCCTCCCTGTATACGCCCCTGCATGAAATAGCCGTTTCGAAAACGAGACAAGACTCTAGAAAACATGACAAGACTCTCGAAAACGAGATGAGGCTTTAGAAAACATGACGAGACTCTCAAAAACGAGAAGAGACTCTCAAAAACGAGAAAAGACTCTCAAAAGCGAGACGAGACTCTCAAAAACGAGAAGAGGCTTTCGTTAACGTGATGACAGTCTCGAAAACGAGACGAGACTCTAGAAAACATGACGAGACTCTGGAAAACGAGACGATACTTTGGAAAACGAGACAACACTTTTGAAAACGAGATGAGGCTCTAGAAAACATGACGAGACGGGACTCTGCATAACAAGACGAGTCTCTGCATAAAAAGACGAGACTCTCGAAAACATAACGATACTCTCAAAAACGAGAAGAGGCTCTCAAAAACAAGTTGAGACGCTCAAAAACGAAACGAGACTCTCAAAAACGAGACTCCCAAAAACGAGACGAGACTCTCAAAAACGTAACGAGACTCACAAAAACGAGACGAGACTTTCAAAAACGAGACGAGACTCTCAAAAACGAGAAGAGACTCACAAAAACGAGAAGAGACTCACAAAAACGAGAAGAGACTCTCAAAAGCGAGACGATACTCTCAAAAACGAGAAGAGACTCTCAAAAACGAGAAAAGACTCTCAAAAGCGAGACGAGACTCTCAAAAACAAGAAGAGGCTTTCGTTAACGTGATGATAGTCTCGAAAACGAAACGAGACTCTAGAAAACATGACGAGACTCTGGAAAACGAGACGATACTTTGAAAAACGAGACAAGACTTTTGAAAACGAGATGAGGCTCTAGAAAACATGACGAGACGAGACTCTGCATAAAAAGACGAGACTCTCGAAAACATAATGAGACTCTCAAAAACGAGAAGAGACTCTCAAAAAGAAGTTGCGACGCTCAAAAACGAGACGAGTCTCTCAAAAACGTGACGAGACTTTCAAAAAGGAGACGAGACTCTCAAAAACGAGAAGAGACTCAAAAAAACGAGAAGAGACTCACAAAAACGAGAAGAGACTCTCAAAAGCGAGACGAGACTCTCAAAAACGAGAAGAGACTCTCAAAAACGAGAAAAGACTCTCAAAAGCGAGACGAGACTCTCAAAAACAAGAAGAGGCTTTCGTTAATGTGATGACAGTCTGGAAAACGAAACGAGACACTAGAAAACATGACGAGACTCTGGAAAACGAGACGATACTTTGGAAAACGAGACAGGACTTTTGAAAACGAGATGAGGCTCTAGAAAACATGACGAGACGAGACTCTGCATAACAAGACGAGACTCTGCATAAAAAGACGAGACTCTCGAAAATATAACGAGACTCTCAAACACGAGAAGAGACTCTCAAAAAGAATTTGAGACGCTCAAAAACGAAACGGGACTCTCAAAAACGAGACGAGACTCTCAAAAACGTGACGAGACTCACAAAAACGAGACGAGACTTTCAAAAACGAGACGAGACTCTCAAAAACGAGAAGAGACTCACAAAAACGAGAAGAGACTCACAAAAACGAGAAGAGACTCTCAAAAGCGAGACGAGACTCTCAAAAACGAGAAGAGACTCTCAAAAACGAGAAGAGACTCTCAAAAACGAGAAAAGACTTTCAAAAGAGAGACGAGACTCTCAAAAACGAGAAGAGGCTTTCGTTAATGTGATCACAGTCTGGAAAACGAAACGAGACACTAGAAAACATGACGAGACTCTGGAGAACGAGACGATACTTTGAAAAACGAGACAAGACTTTTGAAAACGAGATGAGGCTCTAGAAAACATGACGAGACGAGACTCTGCATAACAAGACGAGACTCTGCATAAAAAGACGAGACTCTCGAAAATATAACGAGACTCTCAAAACGAGAAGAGACTCTCAAAAACAAGTTGAGACGCTCATAAACGAAACGAGACGCTCATAAACGAAACGAGACTCTCAAAAATGAGACGATACTTTCAAAAACGAGACGAGACTCTCAAAAACGAGAAGAGACTCACAAAAACGAGAAGAGACTCTCAAAAGCGAGACGAGACTCTCATAAACGAGACGAGACTTTCAAAAACGAGACGAGACTCTAGAAAACATAACGATACTCTCGTGGGAATCACAAAATCGCGTAAACATTCAATTTCTTGACAATTTGACCTAAAGTCAACTGTTTTTCTAGTTCGATGTGGAGAATCTATCTGGCAAAGTACATCTACGGGTTACTCGTCTATTCTACAATTTTTTTCATTGCCTCATGCAAACTGGAAAGAATCAAGGGGCAGTCAATTTGAACGTCAGGAAATCCCTTTTGTTGACCTAATTTCTGACTTTCTCCATGATATACTGCAACACCTTACAAAGCGTTAATCCGATCTAATGATCCAAGCAACCTCGACCTTAACCGATGCTCTCGACGTTAGAGGTCTGGCTTCCGCTCCTCAAACCACGAAATTTTGCATATTACCGACGTTCTCAAAAGAGAAAAAAAAAACGTCGTCTCATACCTATCCGTATCGGACCCGGGCGAAACACAAAGCAGGCCTCGAACAAAACGATCAAAAGAGAAGCAGTTGGAGCCATAGGCATAAGAGGCTGAGATTTTCATGTCACTTTTGAATGTTATGCCGTGGATGTCATTAATCTTCCTTCTTAAGGGACCGATGGAGCGCATTCAGTGCCGCTTATCCGTCGAAGAACCCCCTATAACGCCACGGTAGATCTCAACATCCAAAGTCTTTAATGTGCTTAATTAATAAAAAGATGTGTGTAGCCATTTCTTTGTGTCCGATTGAGGCGGACGGTGCTTCGTTCGTGCCATAAATCAAATTGGTTTCTGATTGCCGCTTGTGAGCGTCGGTTGTTGCGTAGAATTTTTTTTTCGAGATGTGAATGAGATCGGGACGGTGATGAATGAGGACGAAGGTCTGTCTCCCTGATTTCTGAACTTGGTAGCGCGGTGATCTTATGAGAATTTTGGCATTCGTCATTGTTATAATCGAAAATTATAAATGATAATCAGTTTTAAAAAAATTTCAAAAACAATTCAGCTTCTCACCTAAAGACAGAGAAGAAAAGAGAAATTAATGACATTCAGATTAAAGTTTTAGACTCTTCTACTACCTGTATTATTCATTAATTCGCTATAGTGTTTTTTCTTTATCTGTTTGTTTGTTGATTTATTATTTGATCTGTTTCTTTATCTTTCTTGAAAATTCGTCAAGACCGAACAGTTGCACTAAGGTCCAGCTAGAAGAGATGCTTTCTCAGACTATATGTAGCACTTTCTGCTCAACGATGATTTTTCTGGGAAATACGCGTTGACTTTCGAAAAATCGGGTCACCTAAAGATTCGTCAAGGCCAAACGGTTTTTTCACGATATGAAACTCTTTGTTTGCTCCAGTTTTGACAACGAGAACAAGCATTATACGTTGAATAATAAATCAGGAAGTATGAATTGTTTCATCTGCTATAAACAGTGCCATCAATATATCCTTTCTTTAAGAAAGAGCACTCCCAAACAATTTCAATGGAAGAAACACTGTTGAAACATCCAGGTTGTTTCCTAATTATTTTTCACCATTCTTTATTATCAGTTGTCAGAGTCATGAGAAGCAGAATAATTAAGGTAGACACAAATTAACACCAGAGATCCATGATTAATGATTTCTCGTATTACACTTCAAATTAGACGTGTTTTTTATCGTTACCTTAGATATAAACCTTATGTTCAGAAAATAGGTGTAAAGGTAGGTATCGATGGAATTTTTTTATATCCCAAACCACATCGATTTTAATTTCATATGGGCAATTTTTCTTTCTATAGTTGGTAATTTAAGTGCATTTTTGTTAATAAGTGGATAATCTATAAAAAATGATTTCAATTCTCATCCCACTGACTTTCGTGTGAAGTTTGTTCGTTTTTTTATGGAATTCAGAGTAAGTTACAGAATTGCATTGATGGGGTTGTATTCAGCTGACGTAGCGCCATCTAAATGGTAAAATGTCGAATCAGAGGAAGATATCTGCAAATCATGATGGAATGTTTAAAATATACAAAACTTAATAATCATGAACAATCATATAACATTATGATTCGTCGCGGAATCTATACTAAAAAAAGACCTACTTATTACCTACGTAATTTTTCGAAATAACAGAAAATGTTTTGGGTGCATCTCAGTTTTTCCAGTAAAATAATATCATCTATTGAAATATGGATTCTGTTAATTTCATAATAACTGTGCTAATTTTGTCTTTGTTTTGAATGTAACTATGTGAATTTTTCATTTTTTGTTCTGAATTATTTCATATAATTTTCATAATTACACTTTTATGTAGAAATCGTTGAGAAAACTGTCAAATTTTTTACACTCTATAATTCATCCTCAGTTTATATTGGGTGGAGGCACGAAATAAGAGATGTTAAAATTAAAAGCACAACATTTCAACTTCTGCCAAAGCTCTGTTACCTACCCATTGTTTCAATTTTATCGAAAAGTTTTTCTTTTCTTATGCGGGAAAATTCAGACAGAACTGATGTCATCGTTGAAAAATATATCCCTTTTCTTCGAATGCAATCAGGTTAATCTATAATTTTCACATCACTAAACAAAAAGATATGAAATATTGCATCTGGGCCAAAATACTACTCATACTTAAGTGCAGAAAGTCAACTAGAGATATTACTTTACAATTATATTCAACTGAATTGAACGAACTCTAGACCTTTTCAAAAGTGAAAAATCGTATAAAGATATGCATCTTTGAATGCAGGCTACTGTCATTCAAAACGGTATGTCCATACCAAGCCTTTCTAATTAATGAAACATCAAACGTTAATATGTTATTAATATTCTAAACAAGTTACTTAATGCATGTGCATCAGCATCATATAACGCTGTCAGTCTATTATTAAATAACCAGACGAAGTAACTTTTATCAAGGATGAATGAAATTAATTATCGAGTCAAGTAATTATATAAATTAGAGATCGAATCGAAAATTTTTTCATAGCGGCTTGCTAACCAAGTGATATGGAATGAGAATAGCCTTTTATGCAATTTAGTGAGGCAAGAATATAGGTTGAATAATTTCAAACCTTTCATATTCACTAAGATATGTTTCTAAATTTTATCAGAATTATATTAAGTATTTAGGTATTATAGGTATCATTTCTAAAGAAAATTTTTATGGGGGTATACTTCTCACGACATTCACTAAATTGATAAAAAGTTTATCAGTTGATAATTTATGTATGCGTGAGCATTATTAAAACTTCACTTTATTGTCATATAAAATTTGCCAGATATCTAGATTATTATAGTACTAGTGGATATAGGATAGCATATAATGAAGATAATTGGGAAGATTTATCCTATCAATTGGGTAACTATAATTGTAGAAATAACGTAGGTACCATTACTACATACCTACTAATATTTTCCGTTCAAAACTGGAGATTCCTATGCATACAATGGTTTTTCCTCATGAGCATTTGGTGAACTAAATAATCGCAGCCGAAAGAAATGTATATAAAGCATTTCATTGAAATATAAATGAGTCAAAAATTTACCTCCATCGTATAAGGACAGCCTGTCCTTCCTTAAACAATGTAAGTATTAATTATTGTTTTGATATGAAATGGCATTATATTATAAAGAAACTTTTTTCAATACAATATAAAACGAAACAATTTATGAAAGGGATGCATATACTAAGGCCACAAATAATTCAAAATAGTAAAAATAAAAATGAAGTAGAAGTGTTCATATCGAATGGTGGTAGACTTGCGTCTGAGTATTAGTAATATTAAGCATTTGATTATAATCACTTTTATTTTCTTGCGAGATTATAATTGTTTTCTCTATTAAATTCGTGAAATATTTATTAATTTTTTGTATATGTCCCTTCAATTAAATAATTTTTTTACTAATATGAAGAAAACCTCATAGTATTTTATGGTGATTGTATATGTAAAATATTCAATTCAATTTAGACTTCCTCAAAGTGCATTCACCATTTTTCTGAACATCTTAGTAATCTGATAATTAATGACATTCCTTATCAGTACTTCCAGCATTCTATTTATATTATTGGCAGTAATAAAACAAAATGCGTTAGTTAACAGAAAAAACGTATTCTTCGTTACCAACTCTCTTAATGTTAAAAAAAAAAAATTTGGAACTACAGCGTTTCTAGCCATAGTTCTATTTAGTCATATTAAATAAATAAAAAAATGAAGAGTATTATCTCTTTGTTGGTATGATGATTTTTTATAAGCATTGAGTGTGCCTTTGCTCTGAATGATTTCCCAAACTGTTGAAAGATTGACACTTCAGTTCCAATAGTTTTTCGAATTTGTAAAGAATAATTTTTCTTTTTGAAGAAATTGATAAACTGATTGTTGAAAACACTTTTTCATATTTTATTAATTTCAGTATACTCATTGAATTTGAAATTTTTTCGTTTTGTGATGTTATATGAATATAAATCAATTTTATTTTCACTTTTTCTTTTATTTTTATTCCTCGTGGCACTGGATAGATCTAAATGCTGACAGATGAAGGTGAAAAAAAAACATTTTCATACGTTCAAATCTATTTCAGTATAATTATATTCATTTATATTTTTATGAATTAACAAATAATCACACGAAGGGTGGTCCATTGATCATCTCCTCTTCAAATCTTTGAGGAAACTCGATATTCTAGTCACGTTGCTTTGTATGCACCACACAAACCTCTCTAGAACCGAATTTGTCGCATAATTTCAAACAAATTCGGATCTACAGGGTAGATGTAGAGCATTAACGTGAAGCGAAGCGTAGTTTCAGCTTTCTCGGTTATATTTCCGCAAACTTTTCGCCATCTTGGATCAATCAAAAACCTGTAAAAACAAAATTGTTTTAATTGTCAATCAAAATTCGTCAATGTTTCTGTTCTTGGGAGTAAATGTAATGTAAAGATGGTTTTGGGACATGCCTCTAATCCTATAAAAGTCGGGTGTCAAAATAATGTTGTATAAATTGGGCTTACTCGAATCGTGAAGACGCTAGAAACCACGATAAACACATCGTGTGTATCATGCCCTTCTAGGGTAAGTGTCCAGCAGGGTTTGTAGATTATTTAAGTAAAGGTTTCTCGTGTATGTTTGTTCCAGTGAATATGTGAGCACTTTTGATTTTGAGCATATGAAAAATTCGAGATACGATACTATTGATGTATCTGTATAGGATGTCTGATTTTCAGAAAATGTTCAATTGGAGAAAAATTAAAATTAATATACTCGGCTCTTACTACCGCATCTTCAGATGAAACAAGCGTAGGAAATCCCAGAGACGTGCAAAACATCTATACACAACCGTAGATAGGATTCGGGATCATTGTTCCTCATCAGCACAGTGTAGTGTTAAATATTTCAACCGGAGGATGGGGTCTTAGCGAAACCGGGGGATCGCTCTGAGATATATTCTCATTTCTCATCACGATGCGCCACCTGTCTGGCAATGACTGAACTTCTCTGGGATTTCCTACGCTCGCCATGACTAGCTCGCATTTTATTGAAAACAATTCTGTCCATCTCATATTTTATATACTGTGTACTTCATTTCCATATTGAAACATTCCCAATTCAATTCGTAAGACAAGTAATATTTTATTCATTTTAATTCTTCATAATTTCGCAACTTATTCAGAAATATCCATTCAACCCAACTACCGAGATGTAACAATGTTGACAATTAAACTACTCCGCTGCAATCTGCGAAAGTACAACGCCTCCTTCGCCTTAATTAACCATATTAGCAGGCACTGTTTACACTCAAACCCCAATTTGACTTAATTAAGAGATAGTATCTCTCGTCTATTCCCAGTTCGTCACGCTAGGTCGGCCAGCCGTGGAACGCCGTTAAATTTCGTACCATAAATTGGCTGCAAACACAGCCGCGGCGACGACTCAAACCAAAACTCAGCATGATATGGGCAAAATTGACCTGGAGGGTGAACTGTTATCTGATAACCTTGAACTGCTGGCAGTTCACGTCACGAGAGTATGTAGCTGGTTCGATTTTTTTTCGCGTCGGATATATTTCGTTCGGGAGGGTTCAAAGAATTCTTTTATTTTGATATTTTTCAATGGATTGGGTTAAAGATAATTCCTTCAAGGTACACAAAGGACATATACATATTAACTCAGATAAATTTAGTAGTTCTTTTCACAATATCTATAAGTCCATCGCTAATAACCCCCTATGGTTGAAAAGAATTTTCTAAATGAACAAAAAATAAAATAAAATAAAATAAATAAAAAAGAAAAAAATAGAAAAGAAAGAAGTTATTTTTCCACTTAAAATTCATTTTTTGTTACAAATGTTGCTATCAAATAATGACTGATTTTTCAGGCAAGGCTGATGAACATAATTGTATAGCATAATTCTTATGAAAACTTCTATAGGTGAGATTATATAAATGTGAATGATCTTGGGTATCGTGGGATGTTTTCTACGAATAGAAAAAAAAATAGATTGATATTGATAAGGAAGATATGCTTCAGCCAATTCATTGCGTACTTAATTTACTGAACTGATTAATGAAGGAATAATTATGTTGATATCACACCACCATGATTATGTTAGTTCACAGTGTGGGAACATGAAATCTTTCTCAGTAATTCCCAATCAATTACAAGCAATAGATTATTATCATCATTATTAAAATAGAACAAAATCAAAAATTGAAGCTATAGCCATCAGATATATTAAAACATTTTCCAATCAAATCAATAATAATTATATTTTATTCATTTTAATAATAAAACAATTTGAAAGACACTTCATATGTTAAAAGTCTAACGTTTTCGTTAAAATCCTTCATGAATGCCTTATTTACTCAAAAAGTAAAAAACAAGTATACCTTTTTTGTTCCAATGTGGTGAAAATGTTCGAAAGTCATTTTTCTTCTTTGGCTTTATTGTAAGTGTATCCAGATTTGCAAAGTTGAGCTTCTGATCCTTATTTTTCAGATTCATTCTCCTTTGAACCACCTGAAAGCAGAAAATAATATGAGATCCAGTGAAAATTGGTTAATATGAAAAAAAACCAAATGACATTAAAAAAATAGCATTCATTCGTCTCTGGTTGGAGTTTCATTTACAAAAAACCTTCACTGGTCGTTTCGTTATGTTATATCTCTTTAATCATAGTTAATCTTGCAAAACCACTCTTGTCTAAGTTCAGGAGTTAATCACTGGAGGGCTGTGAATTGAAGTGGATCGCCTAGATCCACCTAGTAATTTAATGGCCGCAGGGATTAGAAGGGTCTGTCCAGGAAACGTGGAGAGAGGTCCACAGGGTTGGTCCCCACAATTAAGGGAGGAAGGAAGCGAAAGCCATATCGTTATAACAGCGCAAATTCATGCTATTCTGGGCAGAGGGAATTTAACCCTGGAATTCGTTCATTAGCAAAAGAGCTCGAAGTAGCATATTATACTTCAGGAAGGAGAGGGTTTTCATTTTTCCCGAATATTCCCAGTGAGTTAGTAGTTGCAGGATACTCATACTAAGGCTTGTGCAGAATTTCATGAAGAATAAAAATATGAGATAATAATAATATAATAAGAAGAACAATTTTGTATTTTTGTTAAAAATTAATTATAATTTTTATTCTTCATTCTGTTTCTACACATCTATAAATATTTTCTTATTTTCGTAACTGGTTGAATAAAGTAAAACCTTTCAAAACGTCAGTTACTTTTAAGAAGTGTCACTTCATTTTATATTTCAAAATAAGTTGTTTTCAATATCATTCCAAAAACATCAATCACTGCTCAAATGTTCGAATAAAATGAGTTTAACCTATCAATAAAAAAAAGATTGATAACAAACCAATAAATTACTGAATAATCCTCAGAAGAAAAATATTCCACACAATCTTACACCTGCCAAAACTCAACTACCCATCGCAGAGACAAACTCCTCAATGTACATGAAAAGTACCTTTGCGTAAGTCTTCAGCATACCACAAACAAAACTCAGATATGGCAACATTGACGTTTCAAGGGGATCTTCGCCTCTTCCTATTGACGTATCCCGTCAACAGAAAGAGGGGGGGAAACAGGACCCATTCCCGCTTATTGCAATCGTTTCGAGACGAGGGATATAACAGTGACATCCTGTTGGAGCCTACTCGATTTCATCACGTCCATGTTCATTGATGCCACGCATATTTTGTCATTTCGTGCTCGGATTGGGACTTCTGAATCGCGAGGGTTGAAAACGAAAGATAAGGCTGGTGCCTGGTTGGAATAATAGTATTGATTCTCTTTCAGTTTTCTCTTCCTATGAAATTTCAACGAATTTGTTGTTCAATACTTCTTTTTGCATGATTATATCTTGCGAATTTTGATAAATTTTGGTTAAAGTTCCCCTTTGGATAACCTCTGTTCTGGACATAAGGACAAAAAGTGGCAAACACTAAATAGTGCCTGATCCAACCAATTTATAGGAGGAAATATAGCTAAAAATGATAAGCTGACCGAATCTAAACCTCATTTAGATCTATATTGAGTATGAATTTGTGCTCTTGTGTTTCTTATTGTATATTTTTCACATTTTTCTTCTGTAATTGAAAAAAAACTTATTATTATTATTTTATTTACCGGGCATACTCATCTCAAAACTTCAGCAAGTATTCCTTCCGTGCTTGACGCCGAACTGTGTTATTCGAAAAGAATCAAAACTACAGTATCACCGGATTTGGGTCATAGCGAAAAACGCCCTAATATAACCCTATCATGACAGAGTTTAAAATAGCATACATCACGCTACGTCCTACAACAGACATGCCACACTGTGCCACGTCAGGAAAAAAACGCACATTCGTGACCAGCCTGTTGATCGGGCAAAAGTCCCGAACTTTTTCCAGAAATGTCGGGTATGAAGTCCGCGACGCAAGAGCACGAGCGACAACACAATAATTGAATTGTAGTCCAGAGCAGACAAGAATTGATTTAGGGATTCCGGAAGCGATGTAATTAATTCTCGAGGAGGTTTTAATTATACTTCCCGCCTATTCCAGCCACGTTCGGAGCGGGATTTGCCGGATGAAAAGACGGAACGTGTGCTCCGGCTTTAGATTCGGCGATTGTTCCTAGTTTTCTATGGGTTCTTTTGGCGCTTTTGTCGCGGATCTGGGGGAGTTGCCTCCCTTCAGTGAGTGTCCTTGGATGAACACTTTGAATAGAAGATTTTCAAAAGATTTATCACAAATTTCGACTTGAAAACAAAATTTTGGCATTCACACGAAATAGAATCGGATAATTAAGTATGCTGGAACGTCGATCGGTAGACTAAAGATAATATTGACTATTGTGGGAGCTCAATTGACAGGATTCGCTTCGTGAGAAGTAGCGTAGCATATACAATGGGTACAGTTGTAAAAAAAATAATTTGAAATACCTTTCATGTGAAAACGTTGTCTATCTAATGAATGAGTCAATGGAAAGTGGTAAAGATACTTTCAAGAGTTAGTCAACTCGGTAGATGCGAACTAAACTAATTAAATTTTTTGCACTGCACTGATTTCATAAAGACTACGCCAATGCGTTCTAGTATGGCGTAGCGTGTGGCGAAAACCTGGTGACTCCGAGTACTCCTTTTGCGCCACCTTTCTATATCTTTTTGAGTATTGGGTTTATAGGATTATATCGCCAATCAAGATGTTTCAATTCGAAAATCACTAAAGAAAATAATTGATTCGAGAGAAAAATAATGTAGACCCGTACAAAAAAATCATATTATTCTTCTGGAATCTTACTAGAATACCAGTGCCTTCTGCAGTTCTATTGGATTTATATATACATATATGATGCCGTGATTTGGGAAACTTGAGTTTTTATTTCATCCGACGGTGTACTTTGCTTTAATTTTTTGGATTATTTTGTGAATAGTGGTTTATGGCGTTTCAAACAGGAACATTGAGAAATCTTACACAAAAACCCTTTACTTACAAAATAGCTAAATATTTTAGAATTCACTTTATGCAAAAAAAATCAAAGAATCAGATTTCAAACATTAGTTAGTATAGTATCACTGCTAGACGAGTTCTACATAATGATAGATGTAAATTGTGAAAAATCATCACACAATTCGATTAATTGATAACTACAAGAGCTTAAGAATTGAAGGACCACTGTAGAACAGTAGTGCTGTGCAAAAATACATTTCAAATTGGAAAATTATAGAAAATGATTAAATGCTTAAATGCATTATAGAACAGAACATTATACAGCTATAATTTAAATATAAACTCGGGAATTCACAATTCTGTTCAACCCCTGATGCCTATGTCCATTTCAAATAGTAGATAAGCATAAATTTTTTGTCCATAAATGAAGAATGATCTGAGTAGTTGTCTATCAATAAAAAATTGAATTAAAGCATTTTTAAAATTTTATTACAAAGCTGACTTTCGTAGAAACATATGTGTGATAATATGAAACCACGTTAATCGATGAATAGAAGGAAAAAAATTAACACAAATTACAACAATAAGAGAAACAAAAGTTACAACAAATCTCAGAGTAAAAGAATATAAATGGGCTTGATGAGCAGAATATCCGAAATTAAGACGCAAAAGTGCTCAATCTTCGATAAATAACCGGGTTGGAACTGGCAGCCTCCGGAAGATAAACGATCCAACACTGGCAGACACAGGTTGTTCGTTAAAATCCTCAAACAAACCGCCATTAAACGTTAACAAACAACGACGTGAAAAATCGATGGCAGCGTTCCGTTAACGGCGAGCTTAGCTCACGCGAATCCCGGAACATCCCCTAATCCCGTTTAATCAAAACCGGATTTATGTGCGACATTATTCAGAAGCAATTAAAACCTTATTTGTCAAAGAGCAATCATACCTGAAACGAGGCAAAGCCGCCTGGACGGATCTTGCAAGGCTTCCTTTCGCACTTTTTAGCACTGCCGCGCATCTTGTTGACAGAAGCGATGTCGACTCTCGCAGAGGCGGCTGTGATATCAGCGGTGACATGATGGTTGCTACGTTGCCTGGCAAGGGGAACCGCCGGCTTGCTTTCAAAGCCCTCCTGATGCTCGATCGATCGCTTTCACGCCCAGTTTTCCCGCGCATTCGGGGTCCTTGCGCATTCTTACTCTTTAGCAGCGGATCTGGCAGGACCAAATGTTGTGATGCCTCCGGACAGGGGCGAACTCTGCTCGCGCCACCCTCGGAAGAGACTACAAAAGGTACAGGATCACATATGTGCGGAGGAAGGGGAGGGGATGTAACGATGAAAACGTGCGAGTTGCGGAAGAATTAAGATTTGTGGGTAGCGTAATACCTTCAGAATGGAGGCCGGAACAAAAGATCACTCAACAATGAACTTTGTAACCCTTTGCAGCCATGAATACACAGCTTCATGTTCCAAGCCTTGAATTGAGGTTTTTCTTTCAATATGTAAAATATGTAAAAGCTATAACAGGCCATTGACAAAGGCGAAAAGATCATTCCTATTTTCAAGGTATTCGTTAGCTTCTTCAGTTCCACCATATGTACACGGCGAGTCTTTGACTATACATATATTTTTACAGTAGACTGTTGAAGTCAAAAGAAACACTTTTTTCCTTCAACATTTTTTCCAATTCGGCGTAGATAAAAAGGTATAGCCATTTTAAGTTTTTATAATGATCTAAGTCACCCGTAGAAATCTGACCTTGAAGTTTTTCCAAGCATTAAGAAATAAACCATTTTGACCTTCGAAATGAGCTTCTATATATTAGAAACACAAGCATAAACTCAATGTTTCCATTCCATTTGGTTATCGGAGTAGTGTTCATAATACAATGAGTTACTGCAATTTCGTTCGAGATAAATATTCTTTTCTTGATCTGTATTTCATTATCGATAATAATAATAACAATTTTAACTTGCAGCCACCCACTCTGCATTAATCTCCAATATGTAATCATTTATTTCCGTTGTTTATTTTATTTTTTAATTAAATATCTCGAAATAAAATTAGATTCTTCATTGAATTTTGAATTTCATTTAGAAAGCTTACGTTTAATTGAAATCGAGGAATAGAAATTAGCTGATTCTTCATGGGGTGCTGATGCCTTCACACTTCGTACTGCAGCTTTGGCCTTAGTTTTTTCTGCTGCTGAGTACTGTTGCTCTGTTTAGTTCAACAGTACGCACGACAATAACAATCGATACCCTACTCAATGATTCCATGAGGATTGTTACTGGAACCATCAAATCTTCACCTCTGTATTGGTTACCCGTTTTTTCAAACATCGTAGTCTTTGAAGAAATTCCATTCCTTCCCAAATTTATTCCCAATGTTATCATATATACCAGATTCTAGAAGTGCCAGATCGAAATCTCGTTAGCCTTTATGGACTAATGATTTTTTTTATTCGACTAATAGCCACAAAGAATTTTGGCAATCAGAATGGAATTCGTGTAATCTCTTCAATAAAGGTTTGATAAATTGATCCTTCAAAAAAAGCCCTGGATTTGATCTTCCTAGAAACATTTGGAGCACTCTAAATCGTCTTAGGACTGGCTATGGTCGGTGTAATAATTCAGATGGAATGCTGTTGATACTCTGAGATATGAGTGTGACGCAAAAGAAGAGACTATAGACCACTTGGTAAAGAATTCCAGAAAAAATAAATTTAAGAGTGGTATCGAAGAAATTAATTCGGTGACCGACACTTTTCTGAGATGACTTACCAATTTCAGAGTTATTTAAGGAGATTATTTTCACTTCGTCAACCATCATGGTAGAAAAAAGGAGGAAGACTATGAAGATGTCCTTCAATATAATAATTTCAGCTTATTCTTGACACAAATTCATTATGATTACCCTTATCTATACTGGCAGACAGAGAGTTTTTCTGAGGTTTCTATCTTTGTTTTCGTGTATCATACGAAAATATGTATGGTAGGTACCCCGTTGACATTTTTTCTCTGCTTAGACTGAGATCTGGAACGAGGAAAAATTTCTAGGATATGTTTCTTGTTCACATTTCTTTACACCCGCTTCATTGTTTTTAGGTTGTTAAAGTTTGTATCCCTCCATTTCAAAAGTTACCAGATTCAAATATAACCTATTCAATCTTTCATTTCATAGGATCTCTGAAAGTTCAAATGTTCTTCTTCTTTGCCAGGTTAACAAACATAAAGCACCATAATGACAACCAAATTCCTTTTAGAATAACAAGCTAAATATATACCACTGGACACTGCACATTTGAAATGTGTAATTTGTTCAGGTTAATTCTGGGGATGTTTCAGAGTTGCATTCAGCCAAAGTACCCAATTTTTCGAACAGGGAATCCTTCTGACGAAAATGATGTATTTTTAATGAAATATCTTTAAAACGTCACATTTTGAAATAACCATTTCAACCGTTTCCCAAAAAAAATTATTTTAAGCACTTAAAAATGAAAAATAAAAATGGGTATTTACAGTTTAAAGCGTTTTGTGAGAATTGCACAAGCTGGCAACATCGACTGGAATATTCCTTGATAATAAAGGACAACAAATGCATTACCTTGATGAGATAGACAAAGATGGCTGTCTATGAAGTCTGCGACGAACGAGGAAGGTCGTAAAATTTTATGTTATTTTTAAGGCCGGTTGCAGTTGAAGCTCGCCAGTAAGCACGCGCCTGTAGATCAACAGCTGTTTTTTATAAACAAGCTGATTGGGCATTGTTCTTTTCATTGTCTTGTATGCGCTGTTGCCAAATCGTAAACTCCGCACAAAGCGATTTGAATTTTGAAACCCCATATTTGAAGGATGATTTTGAATAGTTTCCGCGGTGAATTTGAAAAACCATGAATGAAACTCATAATTATTCAGTTTAAACATACATACTTATGCAGTGATAACCCAAATTGAGGAGAATTCCCCATTGCAAAGATACATATTTTTATTTTTGGTTATCAAATTACCCGAAAACGTCGCAGTCTACGAGAAAATATAAAGAATACTTTTATTTTCGAAATTGGTCAGATATTCAAGAGGGAGCCTTCAAGACTTCTAAGACTTGAGTTCTTTGAATTCCTTTAGTAATTTTATGGTATGTTATGGTTATAATGAAGAAACCGGAAGATTTGTACGGTATTTTGAGTTCGAAGAAGATTCATCACGTCAATGAAAATGCATATTGCGAAAAGCATTCCATTCGATGTAATTAAATTTTTAAAGGATCCTCAACAGCCTGTAATTTTTCAACTGAACCGAATTTGAAAAAAATGATAAGGGTAAAAAGTGTCCAACTCAACTCACTATCTAATCGTGTATCTATTCGCGCAAATTCTCAGATTGCAGCTACCTGACAGCTGTCACGCTACCTCTGTGACAAGCCGTTCGACCCGTTAAAAAATTCGTTACTCTCGAAAAATGCTCAAAGAAATATTCACCTGAATCCCACCCTGTCCTCATCCCCCTGACCGCCATATTTCCGCCATCTCCGTTATCTCCCGTCACACTGAAATCTTCCAGCTCGCAAACTGCCTTCCAGCCTTCCACCACACGCCGTAGTCGCTGCCTTCTTTGTCGTGCAGATTTCGACACGCCAACTCCGCTGTCTTTTCATTCCCTACACATCTCTCCTCCTTGTTCTGCCGAGTTTCCCGGCGTAATCTGAAAGGACGCAAGGGAATAGTCATTCAACCCGTTTCTGCGCTCTGCCTATATTCCCGCTTCTTATCTCTGCGTCTTGCTTTCGGGAAATCGAGAGGTTTCGTATTTGCGGAGCTTCCTGCCTTTGCACGGTTTGCTGGTCGATAGGATGATTCCGGTTCATCATTTACAATAATTCCAACATTTGTTTAATTATTTTTTTAATCTCTTTTTCATATTTGTATTTATTTCCATTCAACACTGTACACCATCATCTGGTAATACATAGATTGAAATTTAAAAAGGAACAAGAAATTATTATTGAAATCAATATAATGGAGACTAAAACTCAAAAACTAAACAAAGAAAAACGTACAGAGAATATCTTCAACGAAAAGGAATAAAAATGTAATATTTGGTACGTATGTACAACTTTATAAACCCTTTAAGAATAGTCATAAAATAATTAGGTTTTATCATAGGTATATGTAATTCGGGGATACCCTGTATGACACCTCCTTACATCAAAAAGAACGCAAGAATATTTACAACGAAAAATTTGTGTTGTTTTCCTGAATTTACTGCAAGTACCGTAGATTCGGGTGACTTGGGACGATTTTGAAATTCAACTTGTCATATTTCAAAAACGGTGACCTATTTTCATGTGAGAAAGAGGTTCAAATATGCTAAATAAATCAGACTATTGATTAGGATACATACCATGCTTCAGAATCCGGATATAAATATAAAATACTTGTCCCAAGTCACCCACCGAGTTGGGAGGCTTGGGACACAAGTTAAAATCCATTGATTTCTCAACTATCAGATGAAATAGGTGACTTGGGGCGGTGTATAGTTCTGAAAAATCAGAATTCGTGATTATATAGTTGAAATTCGGTGAGGAAATCAAATGATAAACCCCTATTACAGCGAAAGTAAATATATTGCAACTCAAATGAAAAAACCAAACAAAACAAGGAAACTTTGATTTCTTTCATTCTTTGGTGATTTCTTTGTGGAAATAACGCAAATAATGATATCCTGCGAAAAATCGGCATATTTCCTGCTGCCAATGAGCCGCTTGCATCTATTCGGCATTGTCCCAAGTGACCCTATGAAACAACAAAATAAATGAATCAGATCCGTGTTGCCGTTTGATTTGTAAACAACCTTGTTTCATGACATATCTAATATGCCAATATCCCACGTAACCAGAAAAAAAAATACACAGGCACAAAGTGAAACACATATACAAAACACTAGAAAGTGTGAGGGCCATAAAAAACGCGCCTTTTCTCTCCTGAATTCATTAATTTTTCCTGTCAATTCAAACGCTCTGGTCACGGCAAACTCAACAGGAATTAATTGTTAAACTAACTGAAAAGACGCTACACAATCTTATAACTTTGTCCCTTCACTTGTAAATGGTAAGAGACAACGAAACCTGCAAGGGGGGTAATTGTCCTAAGTTACAGGACTGTCCCAAGTCACCCGAATCTACCGGTAAAAGACTCGCTCTATAAATAACTTATTTTAAGCTTTTGTCATCGACTTTTTTTCGATCCAAACCTTCGCGTCTGATCAGAATTGTAGTCGAATCTACACAATGATCATTAAATTATTCAACGGAATATGAACAATACTCCATCTTTTCCATATTTCTTGCACGTACGTTATTTGTAATGAATATTTGAATATAAAACAGGGAAAATGAATAGCAATCGTCTGAATATAAATGGCTCTAAGATGACCGAACATTTCATCATGAAGTTTGTGAGTGGATAAAATAAAATTCTGATTTATCTTCGCAAGAGAGAGCCATGTTATTGAGATAAAAATTATTAAATCTAAAATCTTCTGTTCCAATTATATTATTATTATAGTATTATAATTGACACGATTGAAAAATTTATCTTGTTATCTAGGTTGAGTCTTTAACTCGTAGGTACAAATATCAAGAATCTACTGTTAAAATATTTGTACGAGTCAAAGACTCAACCTGTATTTATTACCTATATTGAGGGACGATCTGGTCATATTTCTGTCATAAGAATAGTTTGTTCTCTTCGTCTGCAGATCGTTTTATCCAAAATCTCCTCCATCATAGTGAGAGAGGAAATTTCAAGATTATATACACTCAATTTTTCTTTACTTGTTTCCAAAAATACTTCATAACGACAAACGATAATGTTCCCTTGTAAATCCGACCACATTTAGGTTTGGCAATATACAAACACAAAAGCCATTATCTTGAAAAATGGCCAGACTTGAGTCGAAGAATTTATCGAGAACTTCGTTCGCGAACTTTCAAATTTCACAGCGATATAACTGTAGCCATTAAAGGCCCGATGTTCAAGAGATTTAATTTTAAAGTTTAAATGAACGCTGTTATAGGTGGCGATTTGCATTTCGTCGCAATTGCAATGGAAATTAATGCATTTAATCGTGCTCGTTGTATACGCACGAAAATGGAAAATGGGTGATGCGGGATTATTAGAAGATATTATGTTCTTTCCCAAGTATCTATGTATAGTGGAGATACAAATACTTATTTGTAAGACAAATATTAGGTATACCTAATTCAAAACTCTTATTGCTTAGCACACTTTGTAATTTTCCATTGAAGTTTACTTGTTGTTGTTTACTTTTTCGTAAAGGAAACTGCAATGAAGTCATTCTAGTATTCTGCGCATATTTTGAGAGCCAGTCTTCTGAAAAATGGAGATCATTACATACTCGTTGAAAAATATGCTATTTTTTACCTATTTTACTTGTTTATGTGTCATTTCAATGTTCTTTTTTTTATATTCCTTCTTTGTTTTTTATTTCATATATTATATTAGGTTTAGAATCTTTCTCAAGGCTACATTGATTCAAATTCTGTCACCCTGAATGAAACAATGGTAATATTTGTTACAAAATGTAAATAAACCTTCTCGATGTGTTGAGCATGAAATGTGTTGTTGAATTAAGAATAATAGAAGAAGGTATATTGGGTGAAATAATTGTTCCCACGAATGTGAAAGCCCCTGTTTTCCTACCCCATCTCTATCGAATACGAGGGTCCAAATCGTTTACAGTGTTTCAGAATAATTGATAATAACTCACGGTAATTTACAGAAAGGTATCGCTCTTCGGGCTCTCAATTTTCGATCGCCATCCTGACGTTATAGCAGTGGTCCTACATTCCTCTACGGTCGACACACAAATCACTCAAAAACTGGTTTGGCCCGTCTGGCCATCAGAGGAAATACCAAAAGGAGGTTCGTTCATCTTGTTGCCCTAATGAATTTACAATGTTGCCAATTTAATTGCCATCGGTTTGACCTGAAACAAAAACGAAAGTGGTAAACGTTGGTCTCGACTATGTGGTAAAATATTGCGGCGAGAGAGAGACAGAGATGGAGTTTTATCGCTATATTCATGGTGCTATCTGATACCTTTTGGGGTAAGTGATTAGAAATTTATGAATATTTTCCTAAGACTGTTTTTGTTGAGATTTACTCAAATTGTCAACCGAAACTTCTGATTCAGGCTATGGTTGTTGATTTAACATTTTTCCTTGAAGTTTCTATGTTTCTTGTTTTTTCCAAATTTTTGAATCAATATTTTCTGGGATAAATTTTCAATAGAAAATTGACAAAATTCTATTAACAATCAATATTATACTGCCTGCATATTACCTCATCATAGGCATATTTTGAAGGTTGCAGAAGTCGAACCTCACGTTCGAAAGAAACTTTCTCGTAGTCCATAAAAATAAGACCTTACTCTCATTCACGAATACCTCAAAAAGTATCCAGTAGAGTATATTGTAAAAGGCTACCAATAAAATTCCAAGAAGTTTTCTATTTAGAGTTTAGAGGGTACTCCAATATCTCCGTGGACAGCTGAGTTTTACACCTTGCCATAAATGATGTTATGACATATTATTATGAGTAGTAAAACGGCAGTAAATTTCAACCTTAATCTATTTTTCGTCGAGTGTTAAGTTTCAGCAGACTGATGAGGAGAACTGTTTTTATGGAGCCAAATGTACTAGATAGTATAAAGACTAAAGTTCATCATATTTACATCAATTGAATGGGTTTGTGCGGCCCTTAACACTGCTTTATGAATTTGATAAATACACAGGGTGATTTATAACTATTGGGACATAGGCTAAGGGCAGATTGTTTGGACAAAAATATGGCTATAGGACCAAATATACCTCAATAAAATATTGCTGTGGAAAAAGATAGAGGGCGTTAAAGTTGAATTTTTGTTTAGTTTTTTGCTAATCACTTCACTGTATATTTTTTCATCCATATTTAAGAAAAACACAATTGAACAGTTCAGAGCATCGGAGGGCGATTTGAAGTAACGATTAATTTATTTTATTTATTTATTTCGACGATAAAGCATAATTAAAAACAATGTAACATAAAAAAAAATAAACTTAAATTAAATGTTTTACGTGGCCTCCTTCGACTTCTATGCCTTTTTTAATTCTTTCAATAAAGGACTTTCGAACTTCGAAGAAAATATTATTCTGTCCCCTTATAAAAAATTCAACTTTAACGCCCTCTATATTTTCACACAGCAATATTTTATTGAGATATATTTGGTCCTATCCCCATATTTTGCTATAAACAATCTGCCCTTAGCCTATATCCCAATAGATATGAATCACCCTGTGAGATATGAAGAATGATATCTTCTCAAAATTCTTTAGCATAACCGCATAAACAAATAAATAAATTTATAAAAAAAATTATTTTCTATTTTTGTTAATTAACAATACTCCAATAACAGTCCAATTGAGTGAAAATAATTAACTTTTAAGACTGACTATTTATTGGGAACCAATAAATGTAAGTTATTGTCGCATTTACTCAAGGACCAGATTGACCCCAATAACTCCCCATTACTGAATTTATTTCGAATATTTGTGTTCAACTTGTTGTATTCTCCTCAGTTTAATCGCTAACCTAAAATAAACAAAAAATAAAATTTTAATGTTGAAAAAGGAGACAATAATAAACAGATGATAGTTTTCGATATTTTAAGCGTCTACTGGCCTTGAAATGGTTATTTTTCAGTTGCTTAGCAGGAGCGAGAATGTCTACCTTTTTTTTATCAAAATAGTTGAAATTCATGCAAAAAACCTCCTTATAATTTCATCAAAATTTTCCGAGCCTAGGTCATGGCTTGTGTCAATCTAATGGTCAATATGTCACTAAAAATATCTTTCGAAATTGCTGTGAAAATTTAATAAACATTCTTGCAGCTGATGAAAAGCATTACTGAGGTTTTAGAGTAATGGGAATTGGAATCTTGTCAAAATAATGCTTACGAATTGAGTCATCTCCTGAAGAGAATTGTTTTAGGAAAAAAATATGAAAATAATGAAAAAATAAACAATTATAAAAAAATAGCATAAGTAAATAGATTTTTACAATTTTTATTTGAAATTTTTCTGGAGTAAAACAGATGAAACACAGTCGATTTGTCGATAATTTCGGATAATCCGACGTATCTCGCAAAATCCAGCAAAATTCATCACATTCCCCGCGTTTCCGCTTTGTTCAGTCGCAGCCACAAATCAGCATTTCCAACTTTCTTTCCCATTTATCAAACAAACAGCCAGTTTTCATTTCAGGTCTAAGCCCCCGGAGAATCCGACAGAAAGCGTCAGGATGGATTTATTCCTCCAGGTGAGACCGGCTGGGAACAGACACGAACTCTCTTCTGTGTCAAACGGTAAGGGGCTGACCTTACCCAAGGAATACGGAAAGATTAATGACATCGCATTACTCCATACGGTGTTTATCCGTGGACGTAGTAAACATTGGGATCGATAGAAAACTCAATTCATGTCCTAGGACATTCCTGGACAACTGGATTTACGCTTTGTCATTATGACCTGGGTAACGCGCTAAAACTCGGTATCTGCTGAGTAATGATTCGGTTATTAACTGTATGGATGGCATTGAAAAGGAGGACTATCGGAAGGATGGCATTTCGTTGGAATCAAATTTTTACTAAATTATATCGATCACGAGGTAAGATAAAATGAAGAGTTATTTAGGAAAACGAAAAACCCAAATGGAGAAATCTACGACTAACAAGGAAAGAAAAAGATACGGGGAAATATTGAAAAATTCTTAGCCTACTATGGAACCAAACAAAATTTCAATGTCAAAATATTTTCTTACTCAACATATTCCCCTCTTAATTGGATACATTTATTACAGCGAACCTGCAACGTCTCTAGACCACTAAAAAAAATGTTTCTTCTTGCTCTGCAAACCAGACCAAAAACCAAACACCTTTGGACAGCTTTCCGCGTCTTTTCTCTTTAATTTTTTCCCGTAGAGTGGTCAGTAATGTCGAATAGTAATCTCCGCTTATTATTCTACCCGTATCCGAAAAATCAATCATGATTATTACCCTATGGCAATCCCAAAAAACTGAAGCAAGAACTTTTCCAGCAGATTTTTGGACACGAAACTTCTTAGGTCTTGGAGAACAAGAGTGTCGCCATTCCATCGACTGTTGCTTTGCTTCTGGATCGTAGAAATGTACCCAAGTCTCATCCATAGTAACAATTCGGTTTAAGAAGTCTACATCGTTTTCAAATCGAGCACAGATAAACGCGATGCTTCTACCCTTGCACGCTTTTGCTCAACATTCAAACATTTGGGGATCTATTTTGCGGCAATTTTTCTCATGTCCAAATTGTGACGTGAACTATATGATGAACGCGTTCGTATGAAATATTCAGTGCTTCAGATAACCGTTTCAGCCCAATTCGACGGTCTGATAAAATCATGTCATGAACTGCATTGATATTTTCGGGGACGAACACAGAAAGTGCCCTTCCCGATCTGTCATCATCTTCAATGGAAAATTTACCTCTTTTGAAACTTGCAGTCCAATTTTTCACGGTCGCATACGAAGGACATTGATCACCAAGGGTATTAAGCATATCTTCGTAAATCTGCTTACCTCTTAACCCTTTTAAATACAGGTACTTGATCATGGCTCGATCCTCCAATTTTTCGATTTTCACAATTTCGGTGGACATCTTCTTTCTATTAATTATTACTTAACTCTGGTTTACTTTTTTGACCTCAAACTTCACACTGACACTTCTAATGAGTTATTTTTCGTTGCTCTGGTTACGCAATATTATTTTTAAGCATGAAACTGGTCTAGGCTAACTAGATATCAATACATCCTCGTAGATTTTTTGAAAGAGATACCTGCAATTCTGTTATGAATGTATTAGTAGGTCAGGAGAACCATTTTTATGGGCCAAACTACACTATTTAACAATTGATAGGGCTCTCTGACTTTCCATAAATTAATTCCAGGAACAATCCCTTCAGGATGTTTATTTTGATCAGATACCAGTATGTTTAGTTGATATTGCTTGGTGTAAACTTGAATTTGTGGACACTAGGTACTAATTCGGCTGAGTGATTAAATGGACCAAATGCGTGCAGAAGTTTCAGAGTTATAGGCATTCGAACTTTTATTCCAATAATTAGGAATAACATCACAGTATAAATATGGTTGTATAAAGTAGATACGGATATAAACAGAATCTTTTTTTAGACTTTAGAGTCAAGCATTACTTTTCAACTGGATCGTTTCTGTGTTTATGTAAATATCTTTTCCGTTGGCCTTGGATTTGATTGTGAGTCTCGCACTTTCTTTGTTTCTCTAAAAGCTAATTTGAAATTTTCTCAGTCCGTCTCTGATGGAACCGAATGAAATACGGTTATAATTTGCATCAAGGATCTCGAGACCGTATTATCTATCTGCTACTCCCACAAAACAAGAATAAAACTGACCTCATGGTCGGAGTATTTGGAAATATACAGGCGACATGTTGCAGTATATCGGTTAGCGACACCTACAGAGAATAGAATGGGTTAATCGCTGAATAGAAACAAATACAAAAATAACACTGAAATGATTTTGTTGAATTAGGGCTCGGTGACCGAAAGGCAGTAATATACAGGGTGTCCATAGCTTAATATGTCAACTTCAAAAACCTTTGGTATTTATGAGCATTCTACGTAGCTTCGACAGCATCCCATTCAAAATTTTCAAGGTACTCAGAGTGTGCCACATCATTTCAGAGAGCTTTTCAATAAATCAAATTTTGCAGAAGAGTTTCGGTACTTTTCAACTAGTGTATTAGTTTTAAGTCACAAAGAACGTTATCTGTTGGAATATTGAGCATAAATAACAGCCTTTAGTATGCCTCTGTGGCGTAAAATTCTGAAAATGAAGAACAATAATGGCATTCTTTAAAGTACCTACATAATTGAATTTAGAAGTAATACCTTCAACAAGTTATACAAGGTGGGCTTTTTAAAACGAAACAGACGAGATAACGGGTGTAATAAATTTATTTCGAAAAAATGCTTGGACACGTCGATTTTTGTTTCCAGGGGGACAACTTTTAAGGTCAAATTCACAACTATATCGCTTCAACCCTTGGTGTTAGCACACCAACCCCTAAATTTTGAACAGAAATGATAGATTTTCACGAAAATCGAGCCTAACCTAACCTAACCTGACCTAACCTCCTTGAAGCTGTCTAATATACTGAAGTTCATTAGGAATTTTTTTTTTAGCTCTGGGCACAATAGATCTCAAGGTCACAGTGCAACACAGCCCGCTTTAAAATCCAAATAGAACCTAGAAATACTGAGGTATCACAACATGAATTATTGAAACACAAACCATTCTTTCAAGGCCACTACACAAAAATCACGCAGGAGTTTCGATCCCAATCCAGGGTTCATAGTTCACAAAAGAAAAAACACTTTAATTCTGAAAATGAACGCGCGGTGGACAACGTGTGCCGTCAAATTAATGGTACACATTTTTCAATGCCAATTAGAATTCACAGACTGTTGGAAGATCGTGACTCGATAACATCATTGGCATCCAATTTGGGTTGAATACAGAATCAAGCCTTGTCTCAACAATGAAATGAATCGGAAGACAATTGTGGAAAAGGACGAAAAAGTTTATTTTTTCTTTGGGACAATTACAATGTAGTGGTCTTCAACTTCTGTTGTGCACAGAGTGCCAGACAAAGCACTATTATAGCCATATCGTGTAATTCTTGCAGATAAGCATTATCAAGAAAATTTCAAGGTTTGGAATTGAAAACGATAAAAAACATTAACCCCGCTGGCCCCCTGATAAATTTTCAGTTTGATTATTGAGTTGTCCGCAGTCTTCTTTGGTACAAAAATGGGGTACCATCATCCTACCATGATTGTCGAAGATTTTGGCAGTAATCCACCAAATTAAAAGGTTGAAAACCCAATTCATATCAACAATTCAGCAGCAAACAAACGCAGGGTATGGGATAATGTGAGTTATCGATATTTTGATGGATGAAACTTTCAACCAACATCTATCTAGGAAATTTGTAAACTTTTTAGGTGCTTATAAGCCTCCGTCAGTCTTATTTAAGGACATTGGTAAGTGAGGTGAGAAAAAATTTCTCTATTTGTTGCTTATGATGTTTGATTGAATAAATAAGCAGGAAACGTTTCGAGTGTCATTTCAACATAATATATTTGCCCTACTTGATTTAAAATACAAGGTAACATCTCAATAAACATCGCATAGAGTGAACCAGAAGTACCATTGAAAACGTGATGTTAACAATTTATTAGTAAGACCTCCAATCGTTTCAACCTTGTGAAAGGCCACTTTGAAATACCTTTATGAATTCTGATATCGTTTCCAACCCCAACGATGACGCCTGAATTTGAAGAAATCAAAGAATTTCATCAAGCCAGGTATGCAGTATTGATCATGGATAAATATGTGTCTGAGCATGCTCAGTACGAGCACAACATTACCGGCTAACAGCGTCCGTAGAAAATCGCCCATCGATCTGCGTTTCTGCTTAAAATTCGACAGGAAAAAAATTTAAACATTCAAGGATGATATCTGTCGAAAAGAATTCCATAAATAATTAAAAATATAAAATTAACTGTATGAATATAAAGAATATCGGCGTAATCGACAGGAGTAGGACTTTACTAGGAATTTTAAATAGTAAGCATAGACATATGCTAAAAAATCTAATAAATTATGTAAACGATTGGCGAAAAAAAAATTGATAAACATAAAATAAGATATTATTCCTGTGAGAAAGCTCGTTTGGTCCGCAATAAATGATTAATTAAAGATAATTAGGTACTCACAGTCCGGAAGTACAATGACAACATTCAAATTGGTAATTGGTGAAACTTGTTCAGTGGTACCAACGTGACGAGGCGGTAGAATTAGAGGCGGCACAGGACACTTCCAGTTTGCTCCACGTTTCGTTACCAACTGTCGCCTGGCTGGCAGTCTTCCCTTGGCCGAACGAACGGGCTGGAGCAGTTGTTGGGTACGAGGGGGCCATTAACATAAATTATGATTCGGAGACAGTTAATATTGGGTTATAAACCTCTCCGGTTTACAGGCAGGACTTTACGGTCGTCCCGGTCTATTTTCGATTTTGGGTATTTTCTCAATGGGAACTGAGGTAGCAAGTTGGCTTTGTTGTCGGAAAGATTATCGGCAATTCTGGTTAGAAAGTTGACTTTTCTCATAAACTGCCCAACAATTTAAATAGGGTCGAAACTGAGTCGAAAAATTGTATATTTTATTATTTATATATTGTCATTTTTTTTTATTTCTGAACATGTTAAAAATACTCATCTGTACAGTACAATTGATACACAGTTAATAATCTTTATATCAACAATAATTGAAAATAGATTGAAATTACACATATAATAATTAGAACACTTTCTGTATCACTTTTATGATTTTGCCTCAAATATATACATTCATCACCATTATGTTTTTTATATTAACTTTTTTATTTCTGTTTTAAATTCACACTGATAGACAAACAAAATTTTAAACATCCCCAAATACCCTGTACTTACATTCAGATTGAATCGAATAACTCAATACTGTTTATTTTTCTAATTATAAACATTGCTTTTCTACAAATTGAATTTTTCAAATTCTAGCTTGGTTTTTCAATCATAATATGTTGAATAAATTAAATAATGAAGAATCGGACATATGCTTAACCATTATTAGCTGAAGCATCTGTTTCATCCTCAAAATAATACAGATCCTCCAGTATAGTGGTATCCTCTGCATTTCAAGACTCAAAATCACACACGTTTGGGTTGTGTAATATTCGTAAACATTTTATTTTTGAAATAAGGTGCACATTCTCAACACAGAAAAAATCGTTTAACCCAATCCTTTCGACTCAAAATTTCAAAAATACAGACATTTGACAAAAAAGATGACGTTCTTGGGAATAAGCGTTGAAAAAAACAAAAACAAGTTGAATGCATCCTATGTGAACATACTTATTTTTATTTTCTATTTATTACAAGGACTTTCTATAAATTTTCAACTTTTAAATCACTTTACTCTTTCCAAGTGACTAAATAACGACAGAAAATTGTTAGTGAGCTTGTTTTTTTTAACTTTTCACTTTAATCCTTACTACTATTAAGTCATAGTCCGTTTGTCTTTTTGTGTGTAGATAACTCCGGAACCAGGCGATTGAAATGGAATGTATCAATATAAAAATGAATGTGACCTTCATCTGCGGCATTCATTCCTGATGAAGGTAGTTATTCAGGAACCAAGGGCGAAAAACTGTATATTAGAGTCGAGGCGTAGACGAGGCTAGCAAGCGGGGAAGACAATATAGACAGTTTTTTGCCGAGGTGTATATTATATTTTTTCTTCGAACTCACATACTCACTTGTGTGCTGTAAATCCAACCTGGCGTTAGTTGCCAATTCCATCATCTCTGGAGAAGTGTTATTCATATCCATATCGCTATCGCTATCCATTCTTGTTAATAATGAATATACGATATGCATATGACAGTTATTATCATAGGTACTTTCATCAAATCCCAGCTCTCGAAATTAATTGAAGCGCCACTGCAACTAAGGGAAGAACTGAGCAGAAAAGTGTTTGGGACGAAAAGTGAATGCGGACGAAAAGTACTTGCCTTCGAAAATAGTCGACTTCCGTTCGGAAATTAGTACGTAAAATTTCATTTTTTGTTTGGGTCGACGAAAAATGCTCCTTACAGCATCTACCGGATATTTCGCGAGATACGAAGAAGTCGAAGAAATACGAATTTAAGCAAGGCCTGGCATTGTCACTTGACGATATATGATCACTTCTATTTGGACGTGGATCGTGATATAGCTGATTCTATACAATAGGTAATTGTGGAGTTCTTTTCTCAAGAAGAGTGCGCCAATCTTTCGATAATTGGAGTTTTCTTCTCATGAGGGTTTTTATTACAGTCTTATTAATTTTTTTATGTTCATCATTGTTGCTGATTCTTTAGTAATTTTTAATACTTTTCGAATTTTTTGTTACTTATTATCATTCTTCAATTATTCTAATTATTTCCTTAGTAGCTTTTTCGAATGTAGTATTACGCGGACGAAGCCGCGGGTTTAAGCTAGTAATCAATTAATCATAAGGTACAAACGCTAGCTTTGTGTGTATAATCATTGATTTATTATAATCCTCAATGGTAAAATTCCATTCGCGACAGTAGGCGTCGAAATATTCCCATTTCGACAATTTTCAAGGTTTTGGATTAAGGACATTTCAATAACAAAAAAATATAATAAATAATTAAAATCAATATTCCATATTTGCTTGTACCCATGGAGAGGGAAAGAATATCTCAAAACCCACTGCCAGGTTACAATGATTTATGTCACTTTTTCAAGCGTTTTACTTATTTACTTTTTTGATTTGTGATAACTGGCCAGTTAAGCTAGAAAATTAATTATTCAGTAATTCGTCTCTGGACTTGCGATTATCAGAATTCACAGGGCATTCAACCCAAAATCTCGAGAAACCTGTTAGCTTGTCTGGTGAAACAGACAATTCCCAATATAAAAAATTTAGTTAACCCATAAAAAAGTAACACACTTAATGACCATCAGGTACATCGTTACAGTTTTGCCTCCGCAGACAGATCGTTGCCCAAAACACCACCCGCTCGCTAAACGGCGACAGATCCATAACTAGATGATGACCGGTTATCATTCGAACACTTTCGTTTGTGGGGGCCCCTTCCGCAAAGACCGATTCATAACAATTGCAGCCTTGATCCGGTTCTACTCGAACGGAGGTAGGTCGCTTACGTCACACAAGATCTCGATGCAGCTGTCAATTCGATTTCGCTGCCGCGTCCAGGAGCTGTCAGAACGTCTGAAATATCACCGCCTCTTTCACAATGGCCGTTTGCTCTTTGTGTGTCGAGCGGGCCGAGGTCGTGGCTGGTCCCAGGTAGGCACGGTATGAGCAGTTGCTGGTTGTTGATGTTGGTTTTTTTAGATTCCCGATTCCGGGAAATCCGTATTTGGAAGAGATTTCGGAATGCGAAGGAATTTCTAGGGACACAAAGTATTCTGTTGATTTATTTTTTTTTAAATGAACTAATAAAATCGATGA
Source organism: Coccinella septempunctata (assembly GCF_907165205.1). Taxonomy (NCBI): domain Eukaryota; kingdom Metazoa; phylum Arthropoda; class Insecta; order Coleoptera; family Coccinellidae; genus Coccinella; species Coccinella septempunctata. Next base: position 26,445,787 of record NC_058196.1, read on the forward strand.
TGGAAAGAATTGACTTTTGAAATTTTTACTGTTCCCAAAAAAATTGATAAACAAAAAAAAGACCGTAGATTGAAAGAAATCAAATAATTTGTGCAATGTAGAATCTGCCACGCACATGCGATAAAATTCGGCATAAATGGTGTGGCAAAAATGCAGAAAATAAATTCCCAAATATACAAACATTTTTATTTAATGTTTTAAGTCTACCCGTGAAATGGGCCTCTTCTTATTCAGGAGAATAATGCGATTAAATTTTAGAAAAATCCACAAGTTTTTTTTATACCTATCTACTGAAATTCTTACAGTTCCTATTCATCACTTTTTCAATTTGAAATGATCAAAAAACCAAAAATTAATTTTTCATTCAATTTTCTAGCTCACAAACAAAAGAGAATGATGCGTCAAAAATGTCGGAAAAATCCAAAATTTTCATTATATCTACTGAAATTCTCAGTGCTGTAATTTAAAATTATCAAAAGACCATAATATAATTTTTCTTGTAATTTTCTAACTCAATAGCAAAACAGGGTATCCGCTTATTAAAGAGAATAATGCGTAAATAATTAAAAGAAAAATCCACTTTTTGAAAACCGAATTATTATAGTTATTGCAGAATTATTTAAAATTATCTAATTGATATCAAAGCAGTGTCTTTTTTCATTCAAGAAAATAATTTCAAAAATTCATTAAAAATCCGCTATTATTTTCTCAATCAATTCATACTTTCAGGTAGGTACTTATCATTTTTATGATTAAAAATTAATAAAAAACAAAAATAGATTTTGGTGAAATTTTTTAGAACACCTTCGAAGCACGAAAAAGCCACATTCTTTATTAAACCAAGTTTTTACAGTATCCTTATCTTTTGTTTCGAAAACGAATGAAACTATATAACCGAGAGTACCAATTTGACGTTTTCAAATATTTTCATTATGTAATTATTCATATCATATAAATCGGAAGCTTAAAATGAGAGTTAAATGAAAATGCATGTTTTCGTTATTTTGATATTGCAATTTTTCCCATAGAATTTCTTCTTTACGTTCATATTTTAAATTCTTCATCTGCCCTATTGCATATTAAATACGATCGTTGAAAATCTTCAATGAAAAAAAGTCAATAATTTTACTCTCGAAGAAGGAACCGGTAGAAGAGACTTTTAGTGAATCCTGAATTAATTTAGTGCTACTTTCAAGAATCACCCTTGATTTTTGCGGTCCTTTACAGGTTTCTGCATTAAGTGTAAAGAACACTGAATAGTGAAAGATTTCTTCATTTAAAGCTTTCATTTTATGGACATGTATATACATAATATTTTTCATTGATTATCATTGCACTCACATTCTTGATGACTAAGTATACCAGAAATTGATATTAAATTAAAGGATATTCTTAGATTTCTTCGATGACATTAGGATAGGTTCGACTGGTGAACAGTAGATGGCCAGGATGAAACAGAATTCTACTAAATAGTGACATCTGTTGCACTTACTACGCAATAACAATCTGTCGGACAAACTAGCAAACCTTACAGTTTGGCTCATATTCAACTCCTGAAACGTTTTCTGCATTAATTTCAAAAAAGATTCCAGTATAAATATTACAGGGAGTATTTACAACATTCTGTGCAATAGAGGCATTGGTTCAATTTAATCGTTTTCTATTCGAGTTATGTTAGTGTAGACCGTAGACCAACGACCTCTATCAATCCTCGGACAAAAATCCAAAATTATTAAATCAGAACTTGAATTAATAAATTGATTTGAAGCCTAGTCAGGAAATGAAAGTTTAATTCAATTTGTTCGAGCCAACATCTTGTAGATATGTAAGTTAACCCGATTTTTATTTTCCATAGGACAAGTTATCATATTTTTGACGAGCGCATTTTTTTTGAAATCGTTCTTTTACTGTTGACTCATATTCAATATAGAAAATGCAAGACTATTTGTACACAAAAAAATGAACGCTTTAAAATTAACTGTTGATGCGATGTACCTGTATTATAGGTGTTTTATTGAAATAAACACAAAGTATTCTTTCAATCTGAAATATAAACTTTTTTGAAGAAATGTTTTATATCAACTTATACGGAAAATAATCTAAAATTGACAAAACTTTTTCTGATATACATCACATAAGATTGTTTTGCTGATGAAGTCATGATTGATAATAAGTTAATAATCTTCATGAATCGAATAAACACACATTACAGTATTGTTTTCAATCTCAATTAAAAATGATAATCAATTTAACCATCGCCAAAAAACTACAACAATGTCTGAGCTAGCATTTTGTGTCCCCCTCCTCTGTTATGATGATTGATCTGAAAACTAACAGTAATTAGTATTGCCCTGTGTACTTCGGATTCGATTCTGAGGCAAATGTTCAGACAAACCATTAATCACTCTAATAACGTCCAAAAGATTTCCTGACAGTGGCACTCGACTAAAGTAATCGAAATTTTAATGAATGGATGCTATCGAGAATGAATTTCCCTCCTTTACATTCTTATTCGACTTTCAGCAACATTTTGTGCAGAACAGCTCTCATTCAGTTCGCTAACATCATAGACCGGTTTATAGATTTCTGAGCCTTTTTCTTAGATATAGATAGTATATAAAACTATACTAGTATATGGAGTTCATAGAATTCGTATTGAAGATTCTAGAAAACCAAACAGTTGATGATTTAATAGAGAATTGCACTCCAGAGAGCTCTTCGAAGTCAACTCGAAAATGAAAAGTGGAAAAACAAAAAAAAATATTTTCTCCCAAACAGTTTCAGATATTGGAATGTTTGGTATGAAAATATAGGTTTTCGAACACGCTGAATCTATTGCAAGCAATTTCGAAAGCCTATCTCCCTTCGTTTAGAATTTCACCTTGGAAATGGCATTTTTCAAAAATTGCAATTTTCAATCTGCGATATCCCCTGTTATATTCGTCTGATCCCATTGGGATTTCCGGCTATATAATCAGCGCTGTCTAGGCTTCCACCCTAGCACAAGAACTCGATTTAGAAAATCCCGATTTTTCGGGTCAAAAATGAGCAAGGGATTAGACCCCCCTAAAATGACCTATTTGCAACTCTGTCTTAAAATCAGGATGTTCTATTACTGTCCTCGGATATGGAGTGCATGGAATTCGCATTGAAGATTGTAGAAAACCAAACAGTTGATGATTCAATAGAGAATTGCACTCCAGAGAGCTCTTCGAAGTCAACTCGAAAATGAAAAGTGGAAATACAAAAAAAATTATTTTCTCCTAAACAGTGTCAGATATTGGAATGTTTGGTATGAAACTATAGGTTTTCGAACACGCTGAATCTATTGCAAGCAATTTCGAAAGCCTATCTCCCTTCGTTCAGAATTTCACCTTGGAAATGGCATTTTTCAAAAATTGCAATTTTCGATCTGCGATATCTCCTGTTATATTCGTCTGATCCCATTGGGATGTCCAGTAATATAATCAGCGTTGTCTAGGCTTCCACCCTAGCACAAGAACTCGATTTCGAAAATCTCGATTTTTTGGGTCAAAAATGAGCAAGGGGTTAGACACCCCTAAAATGACCTATTTGCTACTCTGTCTAAAAATCAGGATGTTCTATTACTGTCCTCGGATATGGAGTTCATAGAATTCGTATTGAAGATTCTAGAAAACCGAACAGTTGATGATTCAATAGAGAATTGCACTCCAGAGAGCTCTTCGAAGTCAACTCGAAAATGAAAAGTGGAAAAACAAAAAAATTTTTTTTCTCCTAAACAGTGACATATATTGAAATGTTTGGTATGAAAATATAGGTTTTCGAACACGCTGAATCTATTGCAAGCAATTTCGAAAGCCTATCTCCCTTCGTTTAGAATTTCACCTTGGAAATGGCATTTTTCAAAAATTGCAATTTTCAATCTGCGATATCTCCTGTTATATTCGTCTGATCCCATTGGGATTTCCGGTTATATAATCAGCGTTGTCTACGCTTCCACTCTAGCACAAGAACTCGATTTCGAAAATCCCGATTTTTCGGGTCAAAAATGAGCAAGGGGTTAGACCCCCCTAAAATGACCTATTTGCTACTCTGTCCAAAAATCAGGATGTTCTATTACTGTCCTCGGATATGGAGTGCATAAAATTCGTATTGAAGATTCTAGAAAACCAAACAGTTGATGATTTAATAGAGAATTGCACTCCAGAGAGCTCTTCGAAGTCAACTCGAAAATGAAAAGTGGAAAAACAAAAAAAAATATTTTCTCCCAAACAGTTTCAGATATTGAAATGCTTGGTATGAAAATATAGGTTTTCGAACACGCTGAATCTATTGCAAGCAATTTCGAAAGCATATCTCTCTTCGTTTAGAATTTCACCTTGGAAATGGCATTTTTCAAAAATTGCAATTTTCAATCTGCGATATCTCCTGTTATATTCGTCTGATCCCATTGGGATTTCCAGTTATATAATCAGCGTTGTCTAGGCTTCCACCCTAGCACAAGAACTTGATTTCGAAAATCTCGATTTTTTGGGTCAAAAATGAGCAAGGGGTTAGACCCCCCTAAAATGACCTATTTGCTACTCTGTCCAAAAATCAGGATGTTCTATTACTGTCCTCGGATATGGAGTGCATAAAATTCGTATTGAAGATTCTAGAAAACCAAACAGTTGATGATTTAATAGAGAATTGCACTCCAGAGAGCTCTTCGAAGTCAACTCGAAAATGAAAAGTGGAAAAACAAAAAAAAATATTTTCTCCCAAACAGTTTCAGATATTGGAATGTTTGGTATGAAAATATAGGTTTTCGAACACGCTGAATCTATTGCAAGCAATTTCGAAAGCCTATCTCCTTTCGTTTAGAATTCCACCCTGGAAATGGCATTTTTCAAAAATTGCAATTTTCAATCTGCGATATCTCCTGTTATATTCGTCTGATCCCATTGGGATTTCCGGTTATATAATCAGCGTTGTCTAGGCTTCCACTCTAGCACAAGAACTCGATTTCGAAAATCCCGATTTTTCGGGTCAAAAATGAGCAAGGTGTTAGACCCCCCTAAAATGACCTATTTGCTACTCTGTCCAAAAATCAGGATGTTCTATTACTGTCCTCGGATATGGAGTGCATGAAATTCGTATTGAAGATTCTAGAAAACCAAACAGTTGATGATTTAATAGAGAATTGCACTCCAGAGAGCTCTTCGAAGTCAACTCGAAAATGAAAAGTGGAAAAACAAAAAAAAAATTTTCTCCCAAACAGTTTAAGATATTGGAATGTTTGGTATGAAAATATAGGTTTTCGAACACGCTGAATCTATTGCAAGCAATTTCGAAAGCCTATCTCCCTTCGTTTAGAATTTCACCTTGGAAATGGCATTTTTCAAAAATTGCAATTTTCAATCTGCGATATCTCCTGTTATATTCGTCTGATCCCATTGGGATTTCCAGTTATATAATCAGCGTTGTCTAGGCTTCCACCCTAGCACGGGAACTTGATTTCGAAAATCTCGATTTTTTGGGTCAAAAATGAGCAAGGGGTTAGACCCCCCTAAAATGACCTATTTGCTACTCTGTCCAAAAATCAAGATGTTCTATTACTGTCCTCGGATATGGAGTGCATAGAATTCGTATTGAAGATTCTAGAAAACCAAACAGTTGATGATTCAATAGAGAATTGCACTTCAGAGAGCTCTTCGAAGTCAACTCGAAAATGAAAAGTGGAAAAACAAATAAAATTATTTTCTCCTAAACAGTGACAGATATTGGAATGTTTGGTATGAAAATATAGGTTTTCGAACACGCTGAATCTATTGCAAGCAATTTCGAAAGCCTATCTCCCTTCGTTTAGAATTTCACCTTCGAAATGGCATTTTTCAAAAATTGCAATTTTCAATCTGCGATATCTCCTGTTATATTCGGCTGATCCCATTGGGATTTCCGGTTATATAATCAGCGTTGTCTAGGCTTCCACCCTAGCACAAGAACTCGATTTCGAAAATCTCGATTTTTTGGGTCAAAAATGAGCAAGGGGTTAGACCCCCCTAAAATGACCTATTTGCTACTCTGTCCAAAAATCAGGATGTTCTATTACTGTCCTCGGATATGGAGTGCATAAAATTCGTATTGAAGATTCTAGAAAACCAAACAGTTGATGATTCAATAGAGAATTGCACTCCAGAGAGCTCTTCGAAGTCAACTCGAAAATGAAAATTGGAAAAACAAAAAAAATTATTTTCTCCTAAACAGTGTCAGATATTGAAATTTTTGGTGTGAAACTATAGGTTTTCGAACACGCTGAATCTATTGCAAGCAATTTCGAAAGCCTATCTCCCTTCGTTTAGAATTTCACCTTGAAAATGGCATTTTTCAAAAATTGCAATTTTCAATCTGCGATATCTCCTGTTATATTCGTCTGATCCCATTGGGATTTCCGGTTTTATAATCAGCGTTGTCTAGGCTTCCACCCTAGCACAAGAACTCGATTTCGAAAATCACGATTTTTTGGGTCAAAAATGAGCAAGGGGTTAGACCCCCCTAAAATGACCTATTTGCTACTCTGTCTAAAAATCAGGATGTTCTATTACTGTCCTCGGATATGGAGTTCATAGAATTCGTATTGAAGATTCTAGAAAACCAAACAGTTGATGATTCAATAGAGAATGGCACTCCAGAGAGCTCTTCGAAGTCAACTCGAAAATGAAAAGTGGAAAAACAAAAAAAATTATTTTCTCCTAAACAGTGTCAGATATTGGAATGTTTGGTATGAAAATATAGGTTTTCGAACACGCTGAATCTATTGCAAGCAATTTCGAAAGCCTATCTCCTTTCGTTTAGAATTTCACCTTGGAAATGGCATTTTTCAAAAATTGCAATTTTCAATCTGCGATATCTCCTGTTATATTCGTCTGATCCCATTGGGATTTCCGGTTATATAATCAGCGTTGTCTAGGCTTCCACTCTAGCACAAGAACTCGATTTCGAAAATCCCGATTTTTCGGGTCAAAAATGAGCAAGGGGTTAGACCCCCCTAAAATGACCTATTTGCTACTCTGTCCAAAAATCAGGATGTTCTATTACTGTCCTCGGATATGGAGTGCATAAAATTCGTATTGAAGATTCTAGAAAACCAAACAGTTGATGATTTAATAGAGAATTGCACTCCAGAGAGCTCTTCGAAGTCAACTCGAAAATGAAAAGTGGAAAAACAAAAAAAAATATTTTCTCCCAAACAGTTTCAGATATTGGAATGTTTGGTATGAAAATATAGGTTTTCGAACACGCTGAATCTATTGCAAGCAATTTCGAAAGCCTATCTCCCTTAGTTTAGAATTTCACCTTGGAAATGGCATTTTTCAAAAATTGCAATTTTCAATCTGCGATATCTCCTGTTATATTCGTCTGATCCCATTGGGATTTCCAGTTATATAATCAGCGTTGTCTAGGCTTCCACCCTAGCTCAAGAACTTGATTTCGAAAATCTCGATTTTTTGGGTCAAAAATGAGCAAGGGGTTAGACCCCCCTAAAATGACCTATTTGCTACTCTGTCCAAAAATCAGGATGTTCTATTACTGTCCTCGGATATGGAGTGCATAGAATTCGTATTGAAGATTCTAGAAAACCAAACAGTTGATGATTCAATAGAGAATTGCACTTCAGAGAGCTCTTCGAAGTCAACTCGAAAATGAAAAGTGGAAAAACAAAAAAAATTATTTTCTCCTAAACAGTGACAGATATTGGAATGTTTGGTATGAAAATATAGGTTTTCGAACACGCTGAATCTATTGCAAGCAATTTCGAAAGCCTATCTTCCTTCGTTTAGAATTTCACCTTCGAAATGGCATTTTTCAAAAATTGCAATTTTCAATCTGCGATATCTCCTGTTATATTCGTCTGATCCCATTGGGATTTCCGGTTATATAATCAGCGTTGTCTAGGCTTCCACCCTAGCACAAGAACTCGATTTCGAAAATCTCGATTTTTTGGGTCAAAAATGAGCAAGGGGTTAGACCCCCCTAAAATGACCTATTTGCTACTCTGTCCAAAAATCAGGATGTTCTATTACTGTCCTCGGATATGGAGTGCATAAAATTCGTATTGGAGATTCTAGAAAACCAAACAGTTGATGATTCAATAGAGAATTGCACTCCAGAGAGCTCTTCGAAGTCTTCTCGAAAATGAAAAGAGGAAAAACAAAAAAAATTATTTTCTCCTAAACAGTGTCAGATATTGAAATTTTTGGTGTGAAACTATAGGTTTTCGAACACGCTGAATCTATTGCAAGCAATTTCGAAAGCCTATCTCCCTTCGTTTAGAATTTCACCTTGGAAATGGCATTTTTCAAAAATTGCAATTTTCAATCTGCGATATCTCCTGTTATATTCGTCTGATCCCATTGGGATTTCCAGGTATATAATCAGCGTTGTCTAGGCTTCCACCCTAGCACAAGAACTTGATTTCGAAAATCTCGATTTTTTGGGTCTAAAATGAGCAAGGGGTTAGACCCCCCTAAAATGACCTATTTGCTACTCTGTCCAAAAATCAGGATGTTCTATTACTGTCCTCGGATATGGAGTGCATAGAATTCGTATTGAAGATTCTAGAAATCCAAACAGTTGATGATTCAATAGAGAATTGCACTTCAGAGAGCTCTTCGAAGTCAACTCGAAAATGAAAAGTGGAAAAACAAAAAAAATTATTTTCTCCTAAACAGTGACAGATATTGGAATGTTTGGTATGAAAATATAGGTTTTCGAACACGCTGAATCTATTGCAAGCAATTTCGAAAGCCTATCTCCCTTCGTTTAGAATTTCACTTTCGAAATGGCATTTTTCAAAAATTGCAATTTTCAATCTGCGATATCTCCTGTTATATTCGTCTGATCCCATTGGGATTTCCGGTTATATAATCAGCGTTGTCTAGGCTTCCACCCTAGCACAAGAACTTGATTTCGAAAATCTCAATTTTTTGGGTCAAAAATGAGCAAGGGGTTAGACCCCCCTAAAATGACCTATTTGCTACTCTGTCCAAAAATCAGGATGTTCTATTACTGTCCTCGGATATGGAGTGCATAAAATTCGTATTGAAGATTCTAGAAAACCAAACAGTTGATGATTCAATAGAGAATTGCACTCCAGAGAGCTCTTCGAAGTCAACTCGAAAGGAAAAGTGGAAAAACAAAAAAAATTATTTTCTCCCAGTGTCATATATTGGAATGTTTGGTATGAAAATATAGGTTTTCGAACACGCTGAATCTATTGCAAGCAATTTCGAAAGCCTATCTCCCTTCGTTTAGAATTTCACCTCGGAAATGGCATTTTTCAAAAATTGCAATTTTCAATCTGCGATATCTCCTGTTATATTCGTCTGATCCCATTGGGATTTCTGGTTCTATAACATCAAACAGTTCTCTGAATGATTTTTTCTGAGTTGATTCTCGAAATCCAAACATTTGGATTCTAGCAGAGGAGTATGAAAATGCTTGTAGAATTAATAGTTTATTCATATTGGACAATTACAACAGTAAATAGTAGGATTTTATACAATCTAGTTTGTACGCTTGCCACACACACAAGAACAAATACATAAATAAAGCAACAAATAAAATTAATAAGAAAACAATATTGAGCTCAAATATACATAACATAATATACAGTTCCACTTATCAGTACGGTGTTTCTTGTCATAATCTATGTCATAATGAACAAAACGGGTGTACTCCAATACATACAACTCTCAAACAGTACAAATTCTGATTTAACCGATATCGAGTTATCAATCTCCATCACTATATAGTCAATTTGATAATATTTACAACAGTGAGTCAGCCATTGCTCAATAATCCCTATAATAACTTAAATTATGAGTGGCAATTTATTTACAAAAGTCGAGTGTACATCTCTCATCTAATATATACACTAACAATACCTAAAACTCTATTTTAATCACACTTTTCAACTAAATTTATTGTGAGCCAAGTTGAGAATTTTCACAGTTACTTCGTAGTTTCGAAAATATCAAAAATTTTCACGAGGAACGATCAATTTTTTAACAATATTGCACGAGAGAATTGGACAGGAGTGAAAAACAAATGTAAGTGAGCAAAAGTAAATCGGTTAGAACGGTTTTAAGATTTAAACGAAGTTGAAGTTATTTGATCACTTTATCAAAACTAAGTTATCCACACTTTAATGTGTACTTTCAAACTCCACATTGATAGTGTTCGTCTTTTTTACCAATATCACCGAAATGTCTATTGGCACTTATTCGAGAGGTGCATCTGCATACGGCAAAACGATCATTCTGAGACACTTGGTGGTGAGAAAGACGCCTTGAAACATGGGTTGGAGATTGAACGACAATTGTTCAAAATTGAGCAGAGTTTTTCGACGTGTAATAAATACTGCACATTTGCAAGATTTGATTTATCATACGTGTTTTCTTGAGCAATACGAATACAGGGTGAGAATAACATATCTATAAATTAATTCAGGATTAGATCCTAGTGAGTGAGCTTTTCCAATAGTTCCAACTTTTGAGGTCGATTTTCACTTAAGAATCAGATGGATCATAGCTCTTTTGATTTTGTCATCTAATGTATAATATTGAATATATACTCAAGCAAGTATTGGTTGTGTCTTTTCGACATTGCTCACATCTCCAAGCAGACCTTTCCTCAATTTTCTATCGAGTTGTCGTGTCAATCAGAATCGCGCTCTCGTGTTGACGTACACAGACCGGAGACTACCCAGGGATCCGAATGGGGGGCCTACGAAGGGCCGCAGTCTCCGTTGTAGGCGGCCCATGGCTAGCTGTAGGGACTGCCGCATGCGTAAAGGCCGCGTTGCATGGGTCCCATGCCTCCCATCCCCATCGCTTGGTGGAATGCATATCCTTCATCCTGGAGAGAAGCCAGGTGGAAATCTGTAACATCAAAAGGGGGCTCTGAGTTAATTCCAGCTCAAACTTTGGGGACGAGAGTGGAGCATGCCCAAGAGACACTCACAGAAAACGATTGATAATTTTAGTGCGCAATACTAATCACACATCGGTAATTTACCTCCTCTAACAGCTCAATTTATATTTTAAACTAGCCAACATTTACTCGAGCGCGACATTTGAATTTCGTTCAGTTTTCTTGATTTTTCCGAGATTCCTAGGCAACTTTTCCTGAATGTAATGAGTATAAACATTCTACAATGTAAGAGGAAGGTTTTAAAAAAGAAGCTAATGAAATCGGTTCAGCCGTTTTTAATTTATGCGATGACAACGCAAACTATGTCACCATTTTTATTTATAACGATTGAGAGACCTTCCATGCATAATTGTAGAAGTTTTGAAGCACCCTCTATAAAGGGAGGAGGGTAGTTACGGTATTTGAAAGACAAATCTAACTTTTGGTGCCAAAGGTGGATGGACCTTTTGTTACTGTTTATTATTTGGTTATTGAATGTTTTTGATGTTTCTGGTGTTATTTATTATATGCTTTGTTGTTGTGATTATTACTTCAGTTGATGACTCTACGAAAATGGCATGTTTTCAACAACAGTTGAAGTTACTCCTTAAGTGTATGTATGTCATTGACTTCGAAACACATAAAAGAATATAAAAATCCGTTTCGGTCATTTTATCCATTTTATCCTTTGAATGAAAAAAGTGGAGGAAAAGAAAAGCCATCAATGAACAAATCATCTTCAGCAAAAAAGATTTCAACATTTCTCTCGAAAAAGTTACTGGATTATAAATGAAAAGTTGCCTAATTTGAAGAAAAAAAAACAATGAACAAAGTGATAAATGCCGAAAATATGAATTTTGTCCTTTACATTTTGTACTTAATTTTCTCAGCTTCAACTAGAGAAAACTGGGAAGCTGCTCGATTGATAAACTCTCATGAGAAAATGAGAATTTTTGAGTGTCGCAGAGCTTTTTAGCAATTTCATATCTATTTTGTTTTGTTTTTATGAATAATCATAATTTTCCATACAAATTCAGAGTATCTATTTGTATTCTTCTAAAATCTAATATGTACATATTGTGCATTCAGAGGGTTCTTACACCATCCCCATAATGATTATCCCTGTAAAGTTCCGAATTTGTTTTCAGACCTTAACCTATGAACAGCAAGCGCATGCATTACAGTGAAAACAACTCTTCTTGCAGTGAATGGGAACGATTAACTGTCTGATCTCCATGAATAAATAGGTGTACACAAACAGAAATGCAATTTTTCGCTTTACTTGCATGATCGAATATATACAAATATAACGTTTTCAAAAGTGAAAGATATTTTTGGAAACAAAGGAATTCGTATATGAAAAAAATGATATAGAAATAACTAAGCACAGAAATTCATCGATGAAGCGATCCTGCTACGTCCCTGATAGTCTGATGTGTACAGAGACAGGTTAATACGCCAGATCCGTACTTAGTATAGGGTCAGGGCCCCAAATGAAAAAAGTCTAGAGGCTTAGAGGTCCAATCGACAGTGGATAACTTAGGAAAATACCGCCAAAAGCTACAGTATTATCCACCTTAGCGACGATAATAGCAAAATAATGAGTGATGAAAAAAGGTCCTATTGAAAATAGGAAAAGAATCCTTCATCCACCTTTGAAAACAGATATTATAGTCATTTTGGGGTATTGCGAAACCAATAATGAGCACATAGTGCCCATTCACAGCACTAACTACAGAAATAAAAATAATAAAAAATAAAATAAAATACCTAATAACGAAAATTCTATCACAACACAGCATCCTAAGTAGCAAGATGAGCAAACTGACTATGATGCAAATCAAACTGATATGGATGCCCGTATGGGGACATGTGATATGGAACGATATTCATACTGGCCATCTTGTGTTCCTTTTTCCACTTCATTCTCCTGTTCTGAAACCATATTTTTATCTGTCTTTCCGTCAGGCATAGGGCATGTGCTATCTCGATCCTTCGTCTTCTTGTCAGATAACGATTGAAGTGGAATTCCTTCTCCAGTTCTAAGGTCTGATAGCGAGTGTACGATGTCCTCTGTCTCTTGGTCTCTCCGTTAGCATTGACGGTACCTGCAAAAGAGGAATTATTCAATTGTCTGAGGTTCATCGAAATATGTCGTCAAGTAGGTCATGAACTTTTGACAGATTTTTTTTGCCAGCTCAGTGATAGCCAGCAAAGGATGCAGATGATTTCAATTCACAAACACCATTTCCATATTAGAGAAAGGGGTAGAAAGGTAAAGAAAACAAAAAAATATTATCTTCAAATTAAGAAAAAATATTAAGACAAAACTAATCTGCACTTTATATCAGATATTATCTCACATTTTACTGCTTTGTTTTTTTTTCTTTCAGATGAAACTTTCTGGTAACTTGGAGAAGGCTCCCTGGATTTTTTCTTGTTCGAGGAAAGGATCAATTTTCACAGTGCGAAGTGCCCTTCAATGTAATATATTTCAGCCTATTTTGTTAACAGTTTCATCTCTTACAATCCACAACACATACGGGGAGAAAGGGTTTGTTTACTGGGGTTTTTCCTTAAGATCTTGTATCATACGCATAATTGTATGGTACCTCATTACGCTAACCTCTGTATAAACTTTATATCTCATAAACACATGCTATAATAACTGTTTGATGTTAAAAATTGTAATTTTCTTTATCAAAAGAATATATATGATTTGGGTAGTGACTATTCAGCATTAATATTAAAATTAAAAAAATAAAGATTTTCTCGATTTTACATTGCATAATCGTTCGTCTTGAAATTAAATCGTAAAACGCCTTTGATCAGTGGCGTGCCCTACTGCGTAGCTCTCAAAGCTGCACCACCTCGCGTATAAATCACAGTTTGGAGAGCAGCCAACTACGAAAATTTGTTACTGACATTATTATGCATTTAAATAACTCATCAGTGAGAGGACATCTCTACTTTATCTGAATTTTCCCCACAATAGTGAATTAATTGAGAAGTCACTGATATACGAGATAAAATGCAGATGGAACAGGAAATGATATTCGATAAGTCTGATTTGTTATTATATGTAGATGAGTTCTTACGTTTGAATGTGTATTTGTCAAAGAGTGAAAAAAGCCCCTTCCCAATCGAAGCTATGATACTGTCGGAAATATTAATGGATTTCCACAAAAAAATTGCCAAAACATGGATCCAACGAAAAAGGCACAGAAAAGACATATTCAATGGTACTTTAGCAAGCTGAAATTTCGAAAATATATCCTTGATAATCCAAGGATGAGAGTGGTGTAGAAAAAAACCTTGGTTTGCGATATACAGAGTGTCCCAAAATTCTTCATCTTATTTTGATTGTGCTCCACGAGAAATGCCATTTTTGGAGTTCAACCTTGCAGAAAATAGGTGATACAGGTATATTCATAGATTCACGAAAAACATACAAGAGGAAGTATATAACAGCGAAAATGTATGAAAAAATAAAAAAAATATAAAGACTAAAGAAATCATAGTGGGTACAGTAAACAAAAACCTTTCTTGAATATATTCGCCGTAAGAGCAAACTAGTCCATCTCAGCGTCAAGGCAATATATATCCCACCCGAACTGTAGAAGATAAATCAGGCCTCTGGGGTGGTCATGCTGATTCTAAATCAAAATATGTGTACCATACTCCATTTAGTATGATGAATGGCGATCAGAAAAGTCCACTCTTCTGTGAGAAATGTACGATTGAGCTCTCGTATAAATTAAGAACGATGCGGATGAAACAGTTAATTTCCCTGGGACATGTTACAAAGGAAGCAGTATGTAGCTGTGTAAGAACGTTTTGCGCGTAGTCAGGATTGGTTGTCGCGCCTACACACATGCATTATTTCTGCGGTAACCAAATATAACCGCTCGCTGAAAGCCTTGAGTGGAAGTAAAATAAGACGCGTTTTCATCACAATAATCGCTTTGATAGCTTTCGATTCAAAGCTTTTATTTATATACACAAGCTGGCATCAAGCTAGACTTTCACTCCGCGAACTTTCTGAAAACCCCTCGCAACAAGTTGCTGCTCGATGATCCTTATTAATTGACTCTTTTCAAGAACATTGCCAGATGTTTATATCTGTTCACTTTTAAATTAGGGATTTCAAAACTGTTTTTTGTATTAGATGGTAAAAATTTGGGCAACTTGAAAGTCGGAAAATAAAATAAATGAAAATATCCAAGCATTCAAGATAGAAATTTTGTATTTTATAAAACGATTGGAGTTGCTTTTTCGAAACAGCCTTATTTTAATGCAAGAATCAGATGATAAGAAATATGCTCTGAAAATTGTCGAGTAGGTTCAAGTCATGAAAACAATAAGGCAAGAGCAATTTTACTGGTAAGAATATCAAAAAATTGTGGGATGTGTTGGAAGGAAGAGATAGAGCTCGTTGAAGCAATTTCCAACGAACTTTATTCCATTTAAACATATTCGAAAGTCATGTTTAAGTTTTCTTTTGAATAAAGTTAGTGTTCGTTTCATATCTTTAGTAAGGTAGTAAGGTTTCATAGAGAAAAATAGGTATCCAGACACGGAGAATCTTCTTTTTTAGAAGCATGAAAATTAAAAATGGTTTTTTATATGATGATAGGAACGAATATACAACGTGAGTCTTTGGCTCGTACAAATATTTCAACAGTAGATTCTTGAGGTCGAATAAAAACCTTTTTTCCCTTACCACTGTTTCCGAATCGGCTCGGTTTGAAAGATACAGGCTGTAGAAAAACCATAAAAAAATGTTATTTTTAGTTCTTTCTCACAAACGGTTTTATTGAATGAAATGAATTTCAGAATATGGTTCTTCATTTATTTGATGAATCTTTTTCGAACACAAGATATTACCCACGTCCTCATTATGACCATTACGTACCATAAAAATACAAAAAATTTATAGAAACCAACTCTTAAAACTAGACTGGACACTATCTAATGAATATTTGACCGTTTCGTAAAATAAAAGTGTTCTTCATATTTTCTCGTATAATGCGCCGATTTCGAGTAATTCGATGTTCAAAAATTGAAAAATGTGTGAAATTTGAAAAATTGGGTACTTCGGCTGATTACAACTCTGTTCAAAAGATCCACAGATGTGTAGTCTCACTGATTTTGCTAGTTATTCTGAAAGTAATTTTGTTTTTCCAGGGGTGGTACAGCTCATTATGAAAACTTAAAATAGCTATATCTTTTCATCAGGGCCGAATCAGAAAAATGGTATGGAAAAAAAGTGTTTCTTTCACCTCAATAATTTACTGTTGAAATATTTGTATGAGTCAAAGACTCACTCTGTATGTCTAATGGCGATTCAACGCAGCATGTAGATACCATTAAAAAAATGCACTACACTTCGAAAGCGTTTATGAGCACAAATTATGATAGATTCGAAAAATAAAGACAAAACATTATGTTTTGAAGGATATTAAATTT
Organism: Coccinella septempunctata; assembly: GCF_907165205.1. Taxonomy (NCBI): domain Eukaryota; kingdom Metazoa; phylum Arthropoda; class Insecta; order Coleoptera; family Coccinellidae; genus Coccinella; species Coccinella septempunctata. The sequence continues at coordinate 26,462,191 of NC_058196.1, forward strand.
ACATTAAATTTACTGTTATGTTAATGAGCCATCAGGTTTGGGCGGGCATCAAAACATTAAAATATTATTTATATCAAGTGATCCATTCTTCACCAAAAGTTTTACGAATAACTTACACAAACCGAGCTTGGCGTCTCGCAATGAAAAAATGTGTGAAATTTTGTCACACGTTTTATTTATTTGCGTTCGAATTCTACATTATATCTTCCTGGCGAGCTGTCACATTTGAAATAATCTAACATTTGTGTACGTTGTAAATCTTGGAATTGGAAAAAAAAATAACGTGGAGCGTTATTTACAAGCGTAGTATGCTCCGCCATAGCGCAGTCATCGGAAAATTATTTCGGGAGATTTATTTCCAGAGAAATCTTTTCGAAATGCGTGTTCCGATGTCGGACGCGTTGCCTTTTCAATAAGCCTTATTTTTTTTTCTGTTTCTCCATGACGAAGGTTAACACCTTCTCTGAAATTGATAGCGTGGTTGTCCTGGATTATTTCGTGATCAAAATATACTATTCTCATTAATGCATCTAAGGTGCACAGTGTACGAAATTTCAAGAAATAAATGTAAAAAATTACTGAAAATTTCAATTTATATTCTTTTTTTTATTTCATCATAAAATATTTATTTTTGAGCTCTATTCATTTTGTTAATGCTTTTATGTTGATTTTTATATCTCAATCTTATTTTCTGGTGAATTCAACCGATTCAATAGAATTCTAGCTACTAACGAGAATAAATAAATTAATTTCCATACATTCTTATTAATATTGATATTTTTCAATTGTAAAATTGAATTCAGATAGTTCTTGAGCAATATTCCGACTGAGTCCATTTTTCATTCTTTTTTTTATGATTTTTTATTTGAGAGCCTTATTGATTTTGTTAAGGTTCTCTCTTGATTTTTATTCCAAGTGTAATTTTCTCATAAAACCAATACGAGGAAAAATTCCAATGCAATAAAATATTTATTCAATTAAATAATGAATAAACATATGATTGTCGACACCAACTTATTAGTTTTTAGATTTTTCAAGAGAAAAATTGAAATTACTTGAATTGTGTAATAGTGCAACTTATTTTTCGTTTTATTTTTTTTATTATAAATTTGATATTAATTCCTTTTTAAGTTCTTTCTTCTTTTTGTTGAACTTAAGTTAATTTTTTTTTAAATCCTTTTCATATACCTTCTCATTATTGTTTTATGTTTGAAAAGAGAAATTGAAAGAATTACTTGAAATTTTCTTGGGTAATGGTCCATTTTTCAATTCTGTATGAGCTTAATTTATTTTTCGCGTTATTTTAGCTGATTTTTCCATCTAATATTTATAATGGCATCCATTCATTGAATTTATTCACGAATAACGTATATATGTACATATATTATATTTTTATTATATGACTATAATAAGATGATTTGACGATTCAAATAAATTATATTTTTTTTTACATGAAGAGGATATTATTTCTGTTTTATTTGACATACTGGATGCAAAGACCCATCCGTTATAACTGTGTACGGATTTGTCAACTCTAAAATTATTGAATTAATGCATCTGGTCGCGCATATGGCAGTTATCTTAGCAAGTAACAACTGACGGTACCGTTTTTCTGTTGCCCGGGAATTCAAATTACCCCAACAGAATCGACTTCGCTAGGGTCCTGATCTGTCATCTCCTCATTCAGGTAATCATACCAATTATTTCATGTAGAAACCGCCAATTAAGGATACAGTTATGACTCAATGAAAGGGTTGTTTTACGATGCGGATTTTACAGTTACGATTTTTTTTTCGTAAGCTCTTGCGGTAAATTGCGTTTTCCGAGGCAAACTCCTGTCCATTTTGCGGTTACTTTGTCAGTTATTTGATGTGACGTTTACAAAAACGTCCTGTGGTCAATTCATCCATTGTTTTTCATCAGTGTGCTCTTCCAACTTTGTTTTCGACCATCAGTCAACACTGTGACGCTGTATTAATTTCATTGACGTTTTGAAACGTGTTACTTTTCTCATAATTTTTTTCCAACTTTTTCTTTAATCTATAAACTTTCGGAAATGTTTGACCGGAACATCACCTTTATTTGGATTAGTAGAAAACAGTAGATCCAATGTTTTCCGATCATTTTTGAAACATTGTATTGTGCAAAGCACAAATCCAATTTTTTAACCGTGGAGCTTAAAGATTCTCTAAAATTAAACTCGCGGCATTAAACGCAATCTGTACACTAGCAGGAGAAAATATATACATCCAATTTCCGAAAACGAAAACGATGAACTACGTTCATATCTACGTCAACCTCCATTTCACAGGTAATTTATGGGCGAAGCTTTATATTTATACATTCGCTTTATATACTGGTATAACTCATCGCATAACAGGTGAATCTGTGGAATTATTGGATTAAGGCCACAAAAATATAGAGTCCGCACATTAACGAGTATATTCGTCAGTATACGATGCGTCTCCACGAGTTAATTGATTTAGAACATGGAGTACTTGATTTCGCGGGCGTCTAACTTGTAGCATCCTATTTGTTACCAATGTAATGGGCTTTGTAAGAAGGTTTGATGAATCTTTGAATAATAGGCGTTAAAGAGCTTACTTAATGAACCATTTGGATTTGAGAAGATAATGTAGGAACTATTCTCATTTTTCACTTGAATTTGTCTTTATGTTTGTTCTTATATTACTCTTTCTTGGCGCCACCTCTTAATGTTATTATTTCTTGTGTGACCACACAATCTATTCCTGGAAAACGATTTTTCATGCCCAAGAAATTGGTAATTGAATGCAGGATTTCAATTTAATAATAGGGGAGACTGGGGAGGGTTGATACGTTTTTGGAATATTTATTTTTGTAAAATGAATTATATGAAGAAACAGGAATTTTATAACATTATATAATTCTTCGATTAATCGTTCAACGAAATAAATATAGAATTCTCAAAATATAAACATCCCATTCTGTACAAAACGTTGAACACAAAAACATGCAAACTGTCTCAAGCCTCCCCACATATGGGAGGATTGATACGGTGTACTGGGAGGCATGAGACACATAAACTGAAAATATAAGCCCCATTGTTATCACTTGCAAATGTCACATATAAACATTTTTGTGCCATTTCTAACACGGTCACATTCTTCGTGGCACCATTGCGAGCACACCTGACGCCTGATCCAGAATTACTAGATCAGTAGGTAGGTCAGCAATGATATTGGTTTGCTTTGGTCCCGTAGGTGCAGAAACATGTACAGAAGGTAGGTTGGATGGTAAAAACGCCTTTATGTAGGCCTATCCAACCAGCTCCGGAATATTTTTTAAAGATGATACATGTATCAGGCCTCCTCACCCTAAATGTCTCAAACCTCCCTGAAAGCAAGTTTTAAAGTAATTTATGTTTTCATTTTATACCCATACATTTTGGCAACCTAATAAGACAGTAAATTAAGTAGGTTTATGTATATTTCCCAGTCAAATGTTTGTTTATGCTGAAAAATTAATGCATGATCATAAAACCCTTAGGTAACGCGAGTAAATACTTACAATTTCTCACCTCGAAACACTCTTTGTTGAATATTTCACGAACGAACTACTGTTAGCCTTACAGATTAAGGTCATATAGTGCTTTCTGCCAGAGAATAGTGTTGACCAGTATATTACTTTTTAAAACGGCTACAGACCGCGGATATCAGCCTGTATCAAGCCTCCCCATGTATCAATGCTCCCTAGTCTCCCCTACTGTGAGAGGAGAGTTCGAAACCAAATTTAGTTACTGAGGTCACTGTTTCAAGCCTATTTTAACTTTTTATATTGTCATAATGTTATACTTTTTATATTAATAGGTAAATATTATGAGATATTCGTACTGAAATGGAAGATATGAACATCACTTCTGGTAGTTTTCTATCATCCTCAACGATCTGTAATTGAACATCTATGCGTGAAAACCAGGCGTTAAAATTTATGTTGATTATATTATGATACTTTGCAAAGAATAATGATGGAATGGATAGCGTAGGTGCTCAATGAGTATAAGTTAATTCTCATGATATAAGCATAAAAATGGTAGCAATTCATTGAAATGCAAATGAGCCTAATGATTAGTGAAACAAATTAAAATGGCTTGTTTTAATGAGAACGTCGACACCTTCCATTGTTTATTAATTGTATGTAATTACAGCTAATTAAATTTAATGCACGGTCATTATGTGATTATCTTGCCTTTACAAATAAGTGTGTGCGTTAAACATAAACTATATTCTTGGCTACAGATGAATGCAACAACCTTCAACGCCCTGAATCCGGTGATATATGCATAAAATGGGATCAATCCAAGTTGAGACTGTATTTCATCAAGGAAATATGCTCAAAATAGGGTTCTCGGGATATTAGGGGCCAATCAAAAAAAAATTTGAATAAAAAACGTATGCACTTATGAGAACCATGGTCAGCATCTACTCTTCCTAAATGAAATGGTCTTGATACTCGGAGTGATGATGCTTGGGTAGTTCAAGAGAAGAGGTTGCTCTTCTAGAATATGTAGCACATTTAGATCTACCATGATTTTTCTGGGAAATACGCGTGTCAAAAGTTGTTCTTCTAAAAATCGAAAAATACCGTAGATTCAGGTGACTTGGGACGATTGTTGAATTCAAATTCTCATATTTTCAAAACAGTGAGCTATTTCTATCTGAAAAAGAGGTCCTAATATGCTTAATGACTCAGACTATTGATTATGATAAATGCCATGCTTCAGAATTAGGATATAAATTTTGAAAAGAATAAAATATACTTGTCCCATGTCAGCCACCGATTTGGAAAGCTTGGGACACAAGAAAATCTATTGATTTCTCAATTCTCAAATGAAATAGTTGACTTGAGACGATGTATAGTTTTGAAAAATTAGAATTTGTGATTATATAGTTGAAATTCGGTAAGGAAATTAAATAATAATTACAGCGAAAGTAAATAGGGGAGACTGGGGAGGGTTGATACGTTTTTTGGAATTTTTATTCTGGAAACTGAATTATATGAAGAAGCAGGACTTTTCTTATATTATATAATTCTTCAATTAATCGTTCAACAAAATAAATATAGAAGTCGCAAAACATAAACATCTTATTCTGTACAGAACGTTGAACACAAAAACATGCAAACTGTCTCAAGCCTCCCCACATATGGGAGGATTGATACGATGTACTGGGAGAGTAATCGAGAGGATTATTCAGCTCAGTGGGTAGGTCAGCAATGATACTGGCTTGCTTTGGTCCTATAGGTGTAGAAAAATCAGGAAATTGTCAGTTAGTCACTTCCACACAAGAAAAGTCAGCCTCGTTAAATACATGGGGATTGTACAGTTATTAAAAATCCCTTTGATATGTTGGATGGTGAAGACGCCTTCATGTAGGCCTATCCAACTAGCTACGGAATATTTTTTGAAGATTATACATGTATTAGGCCTCCCACGACAAATGTCTCAAACCTCCCTGAAAGCAATTTTTAAAGTGATTTATGTTTTCATCTTATACCCATATATTTTGAAAAGCGAATAAAACTGTAAATTGAGTAGTTTTATGCATATTTCCCAGTGAAATGTTTGTTTATGCCGAAGAATTAATGCATGATCATAAAACCCTTAGGTAACTTGAGTAAAAACTTACAATTTCTCACCTCGAAACACTCTTCGTTGAATATTTCACAAACAAACTACTGTTAGCCTTACATATTAACGTCACGCAATGCCCTCTGCCAAAGAATAGTGTTCACTAGTATAATACTTTTGAAAACGGCTACAGATCGCGGATATAAGCCTGTATCAAGCCTCCCCATGTATCAATGCTCCCTAGTCTCCCCTACATATATTGATACTCAAATGTAAGAAAACTAAAATAACAAGGGAACTTTGATTTCTTTCATTACTTGGTGATTTCTTTCTGGAAATAACGTAAATAATAATATCCTGCGAAAAATCGGCATATTTCCTGCTGCCAATGCACCGCTTGTATATATTCGGCATTGTCCCAAGTCACCCTATGAAACAACAAAATAAATTAATGAGATCCGTGTTGCCGTTTGATTTGTAAACAACCTTATTTCGTGACATATCTAATATCCCAATATCCCACGCATCCAGAAAAAAATTACACAGACACAAAGCGAAACACATGTACAGGAGACTAGAAAGTATAAGTGTCATAAAAAAAGCGCTTTTACTCTCCTGAATTCGTTAATTTTTCCTGTCAATTCAAACGCCCTGGTCACGGCAAACTCAACAGGAATTAATTGTTAAACTAACCGAAAAGACGATACACAATCTTATAAGTTTGTCCCTTCACTCATAAATGGTAAGAAACAAAGAAATCTGCAAGGGGGTAATTGTCCCAATTTACAGGACTGTCCCAAGTTACCCGAATCTACCATCTATCTGGAATTAATGTGTTTGTGTCGCTTCTTCAATGAATAACTAAATAATAGCTATTGACCTCACGACACTGCTTTGTTTTCTCAATTTCACAAAATATTCTTTCATTCGCATGATATAAATAATTTTTTTTAGTTCATTTTTCTTATTTTCTTCTTGTAATCGAAAGATGCTTGTGACGATTTCTGTTTCTTCATTCCAAATTTATAACTTTTGGACCACTTCGATCCTTCTCTAATAGTCCCTCGTTATAGCTGTCATTTAGCCAGCTGCTGCTCCCACTCGGCCTACGTTAAACGTCAAATGTCACTTCTGTTCCCCATCATAACCAACGACTCCTGACGTATATCCCATGTTAGTTCCAGGAACTGATCCCAGATCGGACGCTGTCGTTGCTCATTCCTCTCGATCCTATGAGAGGTTGACGCTGATTGGCATGCCTTCACTTTTTTCTATCCCGCTGTAAAATGTCGGTGTATTATCAGGTGGAGTCTGGCTTAGGCGTCTTTAATCCATAGAGCCTTCTGGGTCCGTTGTGGTTAGTTTCGAGTTTGACACAAGCGAGAAGCAGAAAAGAGAGAGGTGGTGAAAGAGTTTTGCGATGGCTTATTAATTGGCGCTATGAATATGCAGATTAGCATTATAGTTCATTAGGTTCATGCATTATTGAAAGCCTATCTGCATTTTTCGCGTCTAGCGTGACATAGATGGAGTTTGATGACGGCAAATGCGAATTCTTGCGCTATTCGAATGTCAAAGTTGTAGAGTTGAATGTTGACATTTAATAACTCGAATATTCGATTGACAATGGACATTTATCACACTTTACCGACCGTCGATGTGAATTAATTTAATTGGTGAAATGCAGGTGACAACGGATATGTTTTCTGGGCTGCCTTGTGACCGGAGTAGAGAAATTCATACAAAAGTGGAACATAGAGTGCTAAGCTACAGAACCCATACACAGCTAGGTTAAAACGGAGGCATATTATTTCAAGGAAATGTTTCATTTAACGTTTTAATATTATTATTTCATTGGATGGTGTTACATTTTGAAAAACCCATTCCTTAATAGAGCACGAGTACATTTTTCGATGCAATAAAGAGAAACAATTATTGGTTCTGTAAGTGAGAAGATTGATGGATGAAACAACCCTAAGTTTCTTTATCATGTAAATCGACTTCCTATCGTAATGTCTAATGGCATCAGCAAGTATAGAAACAGTCGGGCAACGTTACAGCATAACACATAGCTTGAAGTCGAATTGTTTTAAAGAATGTTCCTTCTTGCATTATTCACAATCTTTCTTACAATGTAGTATGTGTATTTGAAAGGGAAATTAGATAGTATGGATGCAGTCATGAAATGGAATTTTCAACGAACATAATCTGAATGTCACATTGAAAAAGGAATAGATGCATTTTCAATAAAAAATAATGAAAATTTCATCCCATTTCTAATTTCATGAAATCATCATCTTATTATTATCATAATTTCTCTTCGAATTGAAAATTTCCAAATTTTTTCTCCATTTCCCTTGATAGCCAATTTTTTGTGAACTGGATTTGAATAAGTTATTCAGATATTTTTCCAGCAACTTCTATTATTATTATTTTATTTGAGGCAATCGTTGGTGCTTTATATTTTTTATAATTTTTATTGAAATTATTTGAATGATTTTGAAGATGTTCTTTATCTCTTTTTGTTCGAGATCAAAATAGATTGCTAAATCACTCAAGTTATAATTTTTTCAAAGAAAATACCCCTGTAAAATTAAAATATGAAATATTTCATTATGATTTTTTGTTTTTATTTAACATATGGAAAAGAAAATATAATTCATCTCATCGGAAAATTTTTCTGATTTTTTATTTCTGCTTAATATAGGTATCATTCTTTTCGTAAAAGCGAAATTGTGAATTTCCTGGATTCAATATCAACGTTGATATTTGAATAAATTATTCGAATGCATTTTTGGTGTTTTAATTTTTCTTCTATATAATGCATTTTAACTTAGAAATTTCTTCGTTAATTCTTTTATCTGGTAAAAATTTTGTATGAAGCTACCCTTCAGTCTAGAATGAATTATAAAATTTCACACAAATAGTCTGATTTCAAAAAAATCTTTGATAGGGTTTTAATTTTGTTCTGTACATTCAACAAATGCTCATTATTGAAAATAGTAAACCAAATGTATGAGATAACCAAAAATAGACGCTCGCTATCGTTCAGTATGATTTGATTGCCCCTACTGTGATAACGTCAATCAAAGCGGGGTCATAAGCGGAAGTCTTTCACATTAGGTCATTACATTATTTTTATGCCCTACGCAGATAAAAACGGTCATTAAAATTAATTTCAGAAACACATCGTGATTCTACAAATTTTGATTTATTCATCAGATGATTTCTCAATCAAAAATGAAGAAAAAACTTAACGTACTGAGATTGATTTGGAGCAAACATCAATGAGGGAGAATCAGGTAAACTCGAAGGTATATCAACCTTGGGGTTCTTCTCCTATGGAAGAATGGTAGTTAATCACGTGCTCACGATTACCACCATGAGACCTTTCTAGTTTTTGTACGTTCGAATACAGAGTAATTATTATTGTAACATGCATTTATCCCTGTTAAACAGGTAGAAATGGTTTCCGACAGACGTGATTCTTTAACATCAGGAGTAACAATTATTCATTGTTGAAAGTAATGGCTAATAAATAAAGGCAGTGCGACCAACGTCTTCTTGCTAAAGATTTGCAAGGGTTTAAGCTTGTTCCTTGAAAGACCGTGCAAATTTTTGTCCTGATTCTAAAAGGATAATGTGGTCGGTGCTCTCTTTTCTGCATGCAAATTTATAACTCCTCAGCATAACATGTCATTTCAAGGTCCGGGAATTAATGTTCGTGCCTCAATGGGATTAGAGAAAATGGTAACAAGATAGACGTTCACGAAGTGTTAGGACATCGAAACATTGAATAGATAGCAACATCGGCTTCAATTAACGATTATTATTATGGTGAATATTCAATCTGTGGATTAAGAAAATAAAATGATAATTTTGTTGAATTTTTCAATAATCCCCAATGATTAAAATAATTTTTTGAAAAAGAGTTAAATATTCATGATAAATTTCTAAAAATCATTTGAAAAGTGAAAAATCACTTGAATATAAAAAAATGAAAAAATAAAATGCTTGTTGAGAATTCCAATTTTTTTATTTCGAATAACAAAACCGATCCTCGTCAATTCATTAATTCCATCTGGAATATTGTGAAAAATTTATATTCATTAAATTAAATTTTAATTTTTACACATCACAAATTACTCGAAAACGGCGCATCATACGAGAAAATATGAAAATATATTAATTTTACAAATATTCATTAGATAGCGTCCAACTTAGTTTCAAGAGTTGGGTTCTTTGAATTTTTGGTGCTTTTATGGTACGTAATGGTCATAATGAGATAACTGATGATAAAATCATTTGTGAGATATAACCAAAAACAACACTTTTTTATGTTTTTTCAACAGCCTGTATCTTTTGAACTGAGCCGATTCGGAAAAAATGGCAAAGAAATAAGTGTTTACTATTATTATCATTTAATAGAGAGACAAATACAAGTGAACAACTTTTATATTCGTATAACCTGAGGAAATATAATTAAAAGAAAATAAAAATGCATTTTTTTGTCACCGCATTTACTTCGTGAGAGATAATCTACGACAGAATTTACTCACATATACTAAAATATATGATTGAAGTTATTCTAGAGCAGCTCAATTTTTTCATCAAAATAACGTCATCTGTGTCTTTCCTGGTAGCAATATTATGCATTAATCAATTTTGTATTTAAGTTTAAACTGAAGTTATTTTTGATGATATATTAAACTTTATGAAATAATAAAAGTATTATATTAAATGTCAATTTTAATTAGATGTTAAATTACATATAAAAATACCGTCTTCAAGTTCCTTGTCAACTATAAAATTATTTTCAGTTGTTGACTTTTCCAGTTCTTTGAAATTCGAATTTTAATATTTTGATACTAATTCTCTCAATCAACGTTTTCCGCATACGAAAAAAACCTAAGAGGAATCTTTCGCAATCTGAAAATATTTTAATGAAAAAAGTTTCAAAACTACTCAAAAAAAAACACTTTTGGTTAGGATCAGTTTTGTCCTAGAAACTCCGCCGAAAATGTAGAAGCCGCCTGATTTTTTCGTGAAACAATCTTCCAGACACAAGACTAATGAGAAAGCAGGCCCGAAATCTCCCAGATCAATTAAAAATGGCTACCGGATCGGTGCGCTAAATGCAAACGAGTGGGAACTGTCATGGCGTCGGGTTTCCAACAATATGGTAATGACCATAAAAATTCCGGTGGTGCCGGGATTGGTGCCGAATTCTGAGAATTCCGTTGGATGGAATAACGATCGCCAATTTGTCACTGGCCGATTTCGGTATTTTCGTAACGCATTATCTCCGGACAAATATTCGACGGCTTTTTTTCTCTCCGCGGTCGCGCCGCCGCCATCTTCGGCCGTCGCTTATCTATGAGGTAATAAATTTTTCGGATGCGATTTTATCCGTTTATTTTCGGATTTGAACAAGCCATTAGGAATACCGGGGATGCCTGGAGCATAGTTCGCCGCTTAATAATTCCGGTATCTTGTGCAGGAACGGAGTCGACATGGATAACTATAGTGGTAACTAAGATATGTAGTTATTTATTTATAAATTCAACTATACGTTGGAGTAGAGGTGGCAACATGGGAGACTCAGTATGTAAAGAATAAAAAAAAACACACTGCAAAATTTTCGAAACACGTCAAAAAAAATTTATATATAATACAATGATGAAAATATAACATAACCTAACCTTAACTAACCTACCAAAAATAATCATGAAAATTTTGTTTCATTCAATAGCAATTACGCAGGCTTCTAAACTCGAGACCTAACCTAGCCTAACATACCAATGCATTGATGAAAATATAACATAACCTAACCTCAACTAACCTACCAAAAATAATCAAAAAATTTTTGTTTTATTCAATAACAATTCCTAGCTGATTTAAAACGCGAACGAAAGACTGGAACTTAGAGAGATAGTAAAAAAAAATTTTGAATTTTCATCTTCAACATATAATAAAAAATACAAAAATTATTAAATCAAATATTAAAAAATACCACAATTAGTATCGATACAGGCTTGGCATATTAATTTCTGCCTGATCTGTTCTAGGCTCAGTGAGATTTATGAATTAAAATTGTTCTCATACAGAAACTTCAAAGGTTAATAAATCGGAAATCCCTTAATTTTTCGTCTCGAATGTGTCAGATTCAGTTGGCAAAATCCGTTGGTTTGTAAATTATAATCAACTGCAATTTCACTATCTATATTCATAAATATCTATACATTGAAATTGAACCAAACCTAACCAAATCTAACCAAACCTAACCTAACCGAACCTAACCTAAACTAACATTGAAACCATCAATTCACAGCCAGGTAACCAAACCTAACCATACCTAACCAAATCTAACTTAACCCAACCTAACCTAAACTAACCTAAACTTACATTGAAACCATCATTTCATAGCCAAGTAACCAAACCTAACCAAACCTAACCTAACCTAAACTAACATTGAAACCATCATTTCACAGCCAAGTTCGTTTTTTAATTTTGACAGGATCTGTAATTCTGGTAGGTAATGTCAGGAAAATATACAGGGTTTTTGGAATTACTGGCAATCACGTTTTTTCGAAATCAGAAATAATTCTTCATGGAACATCGGGCCATGCCTACCCTGTATGGCTCGAACGGAGTCTTCCTGTGCTGAACAGGTAAATTTATGGACTAGTGTCGCATAATTAGAAATTGATTAATTTTTATGTTTAGCGAAACGGCGTACAAAGGTAAACGCAGGACATAGCAGCTTAACAGACATCGAAACAAGATCCCGGAATAAGCTTAACAGGTATTAGAAAACGCTTTCTGGAGTACCCGCAAAGTCGGGACCGACGGTGTCAAAGAGCAGGGCCGGCTTCAAAGGAGAAAACTTCAGGTTTGCAAACTTCAGGGACAAATAGCGGTTGGTTCATGCTGAGTTACTAAGAGCTAAGATTTTAAAAATGAAGTTTAGGAATCTATATCTGTCAATATGTAATCTTCTATTGATAAATTGAACAACTGGAAGTAAAAATTTTTCCAATAGGTTTTCTTCGAAAGTACTTGAACTTAAATTAAAGTAGTAGGCGGATATTTTGGGGATTATTTTATTTTCATGTCTTGTCGCTTCCATAGAACATCTGCTCAATTTCATTTCTTTCGCTTTTGTGGTTTGTGAAAAAAAAAATTAAAATATTCTAGGTGCCATTTAAGGGGGTTGTATCATAAAAGAAGCTGCTCAAAAAAATTGTATGAAAAATCCAAACTATTTTTCACAAAGAACATCCCTTCAATTTTTTTCGCAACTATTCATTTACACTACTTCAGGTGAAACTACGATTTTTCCAATTTCTTCAACAATAAGACAAACCCAGGTTTTCCGCTGAGTGAAATTTTTTCCATTTGTTGAATGCTATCATCGGATTCAAGACCGTCTCTGGCCAAACCACGTCCATGGAGAACATAGGCTGGCTGCCTAACCTATCAAGTTATTTATAATCTGGAATATTCAACTACAACTGTTTGTAATTTACGAGGTCAGTCGAAGATTTATAGCGCCAGATTCTTATGCGTTTTGGATTAAAACCGACCTATAGTTTTAAATATCAAAATACCTAACAGGTATTCGAATTTATTATAAAGTCGTCCCTGGTATACGACTTCAGGAATAACTGAATATTATTTTTTTTCCATGGATATAACTGGATGATACTCCTTGAATATTTCATGGTTATGATGGAATTTAATTGATATTCAATTATTCATTGCTTAGTATGTGGTAATTTGTTGGAAGGAAATTAAAGAATTAAAGGCGACACACATCATCAGACAAACTTGACAAACTCAGAAGTTTGTTCCTTCGAGGAAAAATATAATTTATTTATATATTCCCTTGTGAGACGATGTAATGAACGTATAGCGTATGTATAACGTAGAATTATGCTGCATATCTTATCAGTTATCTGGATCTTTGTGGATATTATTAGACTGAACATATTCAGTTTTATTTTTAAAACCTATGGTATTTCTCTTACATTCAAATTCACTATCATCCTTCTTCAGGACTTCTTTAACGAAGAAAAATATGAATTCGCAATTGAATCATCCCTTTGAAGGCAATAATAAATTAATATGTCCATAGACAGATACGAAGAAAATGATTAGAGAGAGAAAAAAATGATTTGAAGTTACGCTTTTTGAAATATAAAAATATCCTTAGTTGGAATGAAAAATTAATATAAGTGTAAATCAAATTCTTCATTACGCTTTATTATTGTTTTTTATTATTATTAATACAAGTAAAAGAGAAGACGAAATTTAGTTATATTAATTATACATTATTGTTTTTTTGCATTCCTATTTTCTGTGAATGACAGATCATCTAAACGATTGAATGGATGGGTAAAATAGAACAGTTTCATACAAACAATGGTTTGATTTGTATTCACTTTCCCTTTTCCAAATCCAAATGAAAAAATTTTAAGCAGATATATGTTTATCGATGATCTGAAAAACGCACAACTTTCTCGATTCTCGATTATTCCAATTGTTTCGATTTAATGACATTGAATTAATCTACTTACGATTGAGGATTAATATTGGATGATCGTAAAATACTCACCTGCAAAAAAAGAATTATTAAGAAAAATATCGAAAAAAAATATTTACAAAAATTTAAAAAAATTTATAGATAGATCAGAAATACAGAAACCCACTTCAAAGGAGTGATTTTTTTTTTTAATATCCATAACTATATGCATAAATAGTCAAAAATGATATTTGCTTCCTACTTCGTGTAATATAGCTCTTATCTGCTCATGAATTTTCGATATCATCGGTTCTAAACAGTAATTGTCCTTATTTCCAATTCCAAAAGATAAAAAAGGTATAGCGGTAAAGTGGCATTTAATTAATCACATTTTGTGAGTGGAACCTAAACGGAAGGTGGGTATAATTATCATATAATAGGCGCGCATTGCTTGTTAAACATTTATTTATTATTTTTTAATTTCTATCCTACTTATCTGCCGGCTATAATCTACACTTTCTTATGCGTAAAAATAAGCATGCTGACTGACATTAATTAATGACATTTTTATTGTTATTAGTCGGGGGCTGCCCCATAACCGCAACACGCAGCATATTTTGTTGTTTCTCATAATTCAGCTGATTTCGAAGAAGTTCATTTCAGATATCAGTATTTGATCATATTTATTAATAAATTTAAATTCGATTAGATAACTGAGAAAAATAAATCTAATGAACTCTACCCGCTGAAATTCTTGTTGATTTTCGTTTTTCATTCGGGAATATTTACGAATTACGTAGGTATCAGTATAACATAGAATACCAGGAGGTCAAAAAGCTAGTTTTTTTCGTTCGTTGAGAATCAAGGTTTTTCACCACCACTTCCACTTTATATTGCCTTTACCCATCTGTACAAGTTTATAAAACACGAATACTGCAGTAAATGTTCGTCGTTAGTTAAAAAACTTAAAATTTAGTTACTTTTTCAATTGTATATTTTTTATATTTATTCTTAGTGTTTTAATTCATATTTGTATATATTTACACATAAGCTTCAACTTGCAACCTTTTATTTCTACATCAAAATTGATTTTTTTATTTGTGCATCGTTTCCAAAATTGCAAATGACAAATAAATTTTGTAGTATTTTCTTGCAAAATTAAATTGGCTTATTGAGAAGATTTTAAGTTTCGACTACACCAAATATTAAGAGCTGGATATAGAAGCTGGATGATCTGCAGAAGTAACCCTTGAGACCTGCCGATAAAATAATTAAAACTGGATGTACTTACGTCTACAATCCAAATGACCCATCATTACCCGATATCACCGTCGATATTTTATAATTACAATTTAATGGTATGATCGATATCGATGATATACAATGATGAGCTTTTAATCAGGACGATTCGCATGCTTAAAAATTCATAGCATGAGCACACATGTTTGTTTCAATTCTCCATCCCACATCAGCAATGAAATGGGCTGTTTTTATAATTTTAATGATAATAGGTTTAGTCGTTTACAATCGATTATCAATTAGGCGGGTCTTGATGGATTGTTTGTAATTTAGAAGTGAGCCATCTTGAAATGTCGGAGACGGAAAGAAATTGACTGGTGATGCTCTACGATGATTGACATCATAATTGCGTTTTATTCAGTACATCGATTAGATAGGAATTGTAATTTTTTTTACCCGTTTGGAAAGTGGGCAGCTGTACATATGCTACTGTAAAAGATGCAATGCTGAAGCTTCTTGTTTTTCTAAAGATCGAGATCGATTTCCTATAAAGAATATATTCGTTTGAACCATGTAAATTATAGGTATGTAATTGCAAAGATTAATATGCCTGTTATTAATCTTTCAATATCAACATTACTTTGTTTTTAATTATTATTATATCTTTATCCTAAGCGGCTTACACACACCGCTCCAGAGGAAAATTCACTCTTTCCAGATATCGAAGGATTAAGCTCTGTTGATTGGCAGGTTTGGCAATCAGTTTCTGCATTTTCTGGAGAGTCTTCGATGATTTCTTAGTAATCCTGTAGCAGCTTTGAGGTGGTAGAACCATCAGCAATGTCTCGATGAAATTCAGATGAAATAATTTTGTTTAAAGAATATTTTTCCTGAGGCATACTGTTGGCCATATCAACAATTTCTCATTTCTCAACCCCTAAGATATTTTGGCAGCCATGTTCGTTACATCTGCTAAATCGGTGGTGGTTATATTTGTAAAATAAGAACTATACTTATGCTAGGCCTAGAAGTTCTGTATATATATCTCGTTGGTTCCTCAGACAGAAATGATAATAACCTGAATTTTGATGAGATCAGAGGGTGCTTGAAAGCACAGCTTGAATGAGCGTAAGTCGCATAAGCTTCCTCCAGTACTTTCCACCCTCCTTGGCCACAGCAAAGTCACATACCCCCCTGGTAATGACGTTACCCCGCACGAACTGTTTGTATAGAATTTGATTCGAATAAGAAATGCTCCGATAATTTTTCGAACCATTTATATCTGTCTGTCTGTTCCTTTTCCGATCTGAAGCGCGACACGCTACCCCCGCGCCCCTCCGCCCCATCGCGCTCGCCGCACTAGGGGTGGAATTGTTAAAAGCTTGCCGATCATTTAAAGTATTTGAGGGTCGTAAATCAGAATCGCAGTGCGCTCCCGTATTCAATCTGAGACACGGAAAATGACGTTTGTTAGCCACTAAAATGATTAAGTTATTTATTGGATTTTGGCAACCCCTTTTCGGGAAAACGTGGGGTAGTAATTATTATTATTATTCCGTTGAATCCGCCCCTGCTCTGAGATTAAAGAAAAAGTGCAGATCAAATGAAAAAACTCAGGAAAAAGAATGGACTTTCGAAATATATATTTAGTATAGTATCTATGTTTTGTTATGTGTATTTAGTGTTAATAGAAAAACAAGTTGCTATTCCAAAACATTTGATCGGTTTTGTTAATTCTTTCCTCAAATAAACTATATGTGAGTTCATACATATCGTATGAAATTAAATAATACAAGGGACGTTTTTAATTGTTCTATTTTAAATCGACTATATATAGTTATTTTAACTCTAGAATTCTTCGTTTTTATATAGTTGACTGTTTTATCTTATTGTTTTTAAAATAAGTAAGTTTTTTTGCTGTTATTTTCTGTTGGCGATTCTTCTGATGATATTGAATCCTTTGTAATGGCCTAAGATGGATTTTTAATGCTCTGAAACATGTCCTCATCAACATTTCGGATAAATAACTAATGTGAAGTAGGTTTTTGAGAATTTACTGACTTATATGAGTTCTTCGAGAAAATAGAGTTTATATTGTAGGTACCTCAGGACACCACACAAGGATATTCTTGGAGCACTTTAATAACAACACAAAAGTGAAACAAATGAATCAGAGGTCGATGATAATCCAAGCGAAAAAACTATTTCCACATCTTTTACCTTATAAACTCAGTGAAAAAAAATCGATCGCACCAAAATTGTGTTCAGATAAAGCATCGAACACTTCATCATTATCAGATCGAGAAAAACCATTAAAATCAAATAGCTACATCCGCGTGAACAAGAAAAACCCCATCATGTGCCCAACACCCAAAATACACAAACGTGCCATGTGATATCCCAAACTTTTATTTATGATTCTAATGTCCATTCATTGAAATAAAACTACCACGTAGTTAAATCAAACTTAATGGATTCTCCGACACGATAGACCCTCACGATGTTTAATCGCCCATCTACAGGGGTTGTTCAAAAAGTAATCTTTCAAATTGAGCAGAGGCCTTAGAACATCTTTCCACAATTTCTGTCGAAAACCTCGAGATCCATTTTGTAGGAAATCATAGCCAGAAATATTAGATTATTCAAAGTTGACGTTTCTTTGGATTTCATTTATTAGTAATAATTTATTTAACCCAGGACTGTCAAAAGCCTTTTCGTAATACAAGGTCTGAACTTTTTATTCTATTTCAGGAAACTTTTTTCCAGACAAGATTATCAGATCAAAATTGATATCAGTAAAAAATTCAAAGTTGCATGACTCACGAGCAAACTCTGCTCCTTCAGATTTTTTTACACCCCCCGTATACCTGAGGAGAAACGGGAAATCAGCGCCGTCGGACTGACTAGACCTACCAGGCAGACAACACAAAATAAATCATCAATCACTCCTTGCTTCGAAACAGTTGAAACAAAGCTATATAAAAGCAGCTGGAAATATGGACTATAAGATTCTAACGAGGCCAAGATATAACTTGGCGAAAGATGCATTGTTTTTTTTCCGATAGAAAAACCAAACTCGAGAGATTCCCCAAATAGATGATGAATTGATTGATGAACATTGTTCTTTGCATTCGACGTGTGGAATTTTGATAACACTGCGTATAAAATATTGATACTTTCATTTCTGAAGCGAAGAATCCGAACAATGTAATCTTTCAGTAAAATCCAGAGTGAATTAATCCGGCTCGAAGGAACAAGTTTGCAAAATTGGTGATTTCGAGTAAATCAAGTATCTAAAGTTCCACAGTATTATTTTTCCAAGAATTGTTGTCTACGCCAACGAGAAAACTTTGTGGATACCAGAAAATCACACCTTCAAATGATACGTATCAATTTCTTATATGCGTTACAAGTCAATTAAGCATATCGTCTATTCTCCTAGGTCACAAAAATTTTCCCGAATTTATGTGTGTGGTCACTATTTTAATTGAAAACAATTTAACAATATTAGACCGTCTACGTTACGAAACGGCTTTGCGTGACTGTTTGATTCGCTACCATGCCCTAGTGCTGCGGGTTAATGACTTATTTTTGGAACAATAAATCATTCTTTTACAAGATTTGGTAAGCACATATAAATTTCGACTGAACAGCCATCAGAGCGTCGACGGTGATATACCAATGAATCATTTTTATATGACATCAGTTCTATTTTGTTATTATGTCTAGGTTCGGGTAAAGTATTGATTCCTTCGAAAATAACAGTTTATAAACATGAATGTGGGTGAGCTACTCAAAAATATCAGCTCCCTCCAAACAAATATGCATTCAGTGAGGATTTTTTATACAAGACTGCAACATTTTAATAATAAATAATAAAAAAAATTGAAATGTGGGGGGTGCAGGTAAACAATTTTTTTCTGATAGTATTATTTAATTTATTAATTTAGATTTTAATTCAGACTTTTCATTTTTTAAATAGATGTAAAGGTGAATAGTAAAATTATTAATACCCTGAGACATCGTTCTTTTCCATGTATCCCAACTTTATGACAATTCCAAGCCGTTTAAGAATCTTTCCTAAAACGACGAAAAGTGAAGAAAGACAATGAAATAAGCGGTACCTTCAAAGTGAGAATCAACAAGACATCAAACGAAAAGAACTTGAAAAAATCTCAACAATAGCGTTTCAAACATCAACTCCATAACATTCCCATGGATCTATTCGATTGCGAAATGAAAAATACTCAACAATTAATAGAAACGCTGCATAAATACCGATACAGTGTAAATAGCCGGTACTACTTGAGAAATTCAAGAGACTCCCGGCTTTCATATCTAGAAATATGTTAATGAATAGAATATGAGACGTCATTTATTATGTATTAACATAACATTAATTATATCTCGAGTCCATATATCATTGATGGTTGACAACGCTAACTTGTTCTTGCTTTTTGTTCCTTTGAAGCCATATAGCGTTATTTATTAGGTAACTAGTGAGAAAAGGTTCGGGCTATTTGTTAAACAACGGATATTATGGCTTTCAGTTTGTCGAATTCATACATTAAGGATGTTTGTCCAACAATTTCTCCCACAGAAAATTCACCTCAAAAAATAAGTAAGTGATAATTTACTGCTGTGATAATGGTGAAAATATTTCCCGAATCGTTGATTATTTTCGACTTCCATTTCTTTTTTACTACAGTCCAGAGTTAGAACAGCGAGGGACAAACTATATGAACACCTATAATAATGATTAGAGATTCAGATATTCGCAATTTAAAGAGTAATTGAGTGAGTGAGCTATTATTTTGAAATAATATTATTTTTTTTTTATTTTTATTGTTTTTAAATTAAATTTTAAACTTTCAAAATCCAGGATCTTCGTCTCAGTGTCCCTCAAGGGGTTTGAAGAATTGGCCAATAAAAAATTGTTTAGTTTGGTGATAGAAACCAATGAACTAAATCAATACTGATGTCATCCCTGAAAATGAGAATAATAAAAAAAATAATTATCGTAAATGAAAAGTGAAAACGATCGTTGAAACTCGAATCATTCAAAAAATTAGGAGCACATCAACTGCATCCATGAATTTCACAGGAAATTTCCATCCAAATAGCTGAAAAAATTGACCGTAATCAATTATATTTCAAAACGATACATCATCACTCCGCTAATTGACTTATGATGCAGTTTAATGTCCCTAAACAACGAATTCACCTAAAAATGGGGGTGGTCTAATTTAGCGGTGCATATTATGCAGTCAACTGTGGTGCATCGAAAAACAATTACTATGATGTGTACAAAAAACTCAACCTCAAACTTCTGGAACGACAGGGGGGTCCTTAATAGCGCGGCAGTCTATTAAAATATCGTTAGTGGTGATAATTTAGGACTTATTGATTTCGGTTTCCTTGTAAAGATTACAGTATAATAATAATTGTGTATTGAATTCACCGTCTAATGGGGTTGTCAATTCATGTTTGACTCGTGTTCGAAAAACAAAGTATATGGTACTTGCTTGTTATATTTTATTTGTTTGGAGTTTGCATCCAATACGGAATATATTTGATTTTCCAGATTAAATGATCAAATACACAGGAAATTCTAATTTTCGGCTACAGTTTTTGTGGTATAATATGAAAAAAAATTAAGACAAATAAAAAATTGTTTGTGGATCATTCTGTCAGAAAAATGAAATATTTCTTTTATTTCGTGAAATTTTGTATCCACATAAGAACATCTATATCGATAGAATGAGTTGCCTGAAAATTCAGCTCTCTAGGTATTCTACGTAAAAAAAATATATAAAACTGAAATGAATGAAATGCAGAAAGTAACATTTTCCTGAGGAAATTTGCCACTGCATTCGTTTCTGTGATTCGTGTGATAGAAGTATGTCTGTTGCATTATAAGTTTATTATACTTTTCAAGGGCTAACCAGATGTGTTATCTACTAAACTATCGAACATAGGGATGAAAAGATATTAGGGAAAAACCGTTATTCAAAAAAAAAAAATAATTTTTAATAATCTACACATAGATGAGTAGGTTCTTAATCACAAAATCTCATTTTTTGGTAATTACGATTAATTAAATCAATTCAGTTTCTTGGAAAAAATTATTGTATTATTTTGCAATTTCTAAGGCGAAGAGGACCAATATTAACCTAATAAAGATTACAGCGTCGATTCCATCAGATAAACTCGAAAATAACCTGCACATGTGAGGGGAAAAAGCGCCACATAACATAATCGCAAACCTATTCTCAGCAACTCGAAAAAGATATACAGCCAAGACAACCAAACTCTTGACTGCCCCAACAGCTTAGCGGGGCACGATCCCAAAGACTCCGGGGATATTTATGACTTTTGGGGTCACAAGCCATTGCTCCTGGCCGCGTTATTACCCAACCCTTGGGTTTCATTCGATTGTGCTAACGTTCGCAAGGCAAAATATATACACCTGTTGGATTCTGCAGCATGTTGCTTCAGTGCGTGGTTTTCTATCGATGCGATGTAGATACGCATAGAATTTTTTTGTATTTAAAAAATTAGTACTGTAGAAATAATGCCCTATACAGGGTGTGCCAAGGTGGGTGGACTATTAGACGATTACGGTGAACGGATAATAAGACGTTTCTAAAAATTTGAGAGCTAGGGTTTACGCTTCTGATCTATCTGACTGAAATATTAGTTATACTCACGAAAGAATACTATAAACTTCGTTGTTTCAAATGGGATATGCTATTTATTATAACTTTTTTCGCTTCTCTATCCACATCTGAATACCCTTCTTTTGTACTCTAAATCTATTCTTGATACTTTTTGATATATCATCGATTTTCCACAAAAACTTGCCAAAAACATGGATCCAATGCAATAGGCATAATAAAAAAGGTGAAGTAGTAGTAGTAGCTCAGTAGTAGTAGAAAAACTTGCTGAAAAATCCTCACTTTCATAGAAATATGACTTGATTTCCGAAACCATGAGGTTTTCGTATACAGCGTTAGTCTTTGACTCGAAGAAATATTTTAACAGTAGATTCTTGAGATCAAAAGAAACACTTTTTTCATCTACCATTT
Source organism: Coccinella septempunctata (assembly GCF_907165205.1). Lineage (NCBI taxonomy): Eukaryota > Metazoa > Arthropoda > Insecta > Coleoptera > Coccinellidae > Coccinella > Coccinella septempunctata. The sequence goes on from NC_058196.1 coordinate 26,484,650, forward strand.
TTTCCAAATCAGCTCGGTTTGAAAGATACAGGTTGTTGAAAAACCATAACAAAATGTTATTTTTGTTCTCCCAAACGGTTGGACGCTATCTGAGCAATACTTGAGCGTTTTGTAAAATTAATGTATTCATAATATTTTCTCGTATAATGCGCCGTTTCTTTAATTTTCTCAAATAATATTTTGTGAGGGGACATTTTGAATTATAGCCATTCCTCTACAGGCAATCACTGGGAGGATATGTAACAACTTGCAGAGGAATCTGAACCATCCGAACACCCACGTCTACATTGCACGTCCCCATTCATAAACGCCTCGAAAATTTCTGGTTACGAGCACCAAAAAAATCCTCCAAGATTTATACGTTTCGTGATCCACATTCGTACAACTGCGCCAGATGTCCGAACGGTCTAGTCTGAATACCGGGGGCCCTTAAAATCTTGTCAATTACACCGAAGAAAATGTCAAATTTATTGTATCCATTTCTGTCTGGCAGTAAATTAAGATGAGGTCTGTTTTTGTTCTTCTATCCTAGACGGGCCTTTCGTTTCCGCTTCGAGAGAGAATCGGATCATTTCCTTTTGTTTGTAGAGTGGAGTGTAAAAATGTGTGTTTATTATTAGCCGGGAGTTTTGATCGGATCCATCAACGGTCGTGGAGTACTATTGAGAGATGAGAATATCCCACGAATATCCTGCGGAACCAGATTATTGGTTGCCTCAGTTTTCACTCCTATCCTAATAGCAATATTGAATTCAAACAAGGATTTCACAAACATGATCTCAAAGTTATTACATTGCCCAATTTGGGCTGTACGTAACAGATACATCAGAAAATTAAAATATAGTAATTCAACCATGAAGAGCTTTTTCTCTTTCCAGAGAAATAAAATGTCGTTTTGTCAATGTAACGAAAGGAAAATAGAAGACGGTTCATTCTAACACAAGGATGGTGCTAAAACAAGTACAAGTATCTAAAAGGATCAATAAGAGCCAGATGGAGAGAGAATTGACGAAGGAGTTCAATTGAAGATTGAGAAGCATAATGAAAACTAGTCTAACTGGCAAGAATCTGATAAAAATACGCATTCTCAGCACTGAGCTACACATTCAGAATCATCTCTTGGACCAACACCGATTAAGGAGCCCTTCAGATAAAAATATGAACAGTGCTGACGAAATATCATAAGCATACCCTCAGAGCTCAATAGAAAGTACAGAGGTGACATGACAGCTTGATGATAGAGGAATTGTTGATTTGTCCAATCATATGTCTCAGGAAATTGAAGGAATTCCAGAATATTTCCTTGTAGTCTGTGATGCTGATAGGTCTACTGCGTTGAAGCTGCAACAGGATCAGTTAGAAATCGACGAACCATCTGCAGAAATCTACATGCTCATTCATTCATTGCTGAGTCTCGTTACCGAGAATAAATCTACAGAAAGACTAAAAAACCGGACTATCGGTGCGATCAAACTTATAATTTCTTAGGGCTACTTGCGACCGTGTGCCCTCCTGTGACTGAAGAGACCCAACCGCGACCTACAGATCCTTCCACAATCCGGGCATGATGGATATAGTCATCAACCAGATCTGGCCGCCGCTGTATTCTTCTCGAGTCTCCATTATAGCTGTGGACCAGACACCTCCACTGTGACCTTTCTAACGCTAGTTGTTCCCAGTTGTGATTGGCATTAACTGATTTTAAGGATTGATGCAGTATATCCTTGAACCGCTTATGCTGGCCCCCTGGTTTCCGAGCTCCCTCAGTGAATTCGCCGTACAGAGCTATTTTGGGGAGTCTTGTGTCTTGCATCCTCAGAATGTGGCCGCTCCATCTGAGTCGGGCCCTCGTTACTTGAGGCTCAAACTGTTATACAACTCGCGCGCTGCAAGACTTCTGCATTTGAAACTTTGTGGAACCATCTGATGTGCATTATTTGTCTAAGATGACGTTGTTCCGTTTGTTCAAGCCGTTTGATGTTTCGTCTGTAGGGAGTCCAGCTTTCGCTTCCTTAAAGAAGCTTTGGGAGTACCACTGCTTTGTACTCTTCTTATGCAGAAACTGATTGGCAAACCTTTGCATGAAAGTCACCAGAACGATAACTCCGACATATCTGCGTCCAAATACTGGTTGACTTTCGGAAAGTTGTTTCCAGAGACAGAGGCTTTCCCTATTGCCATTTAGGATCAGGAGATTCCAAAAAGGAACAAGGAACTTTATCGCCTCCCTGGATATATATCACATCGATAGCTGGAGTGCGAAGCATGAACAACAACAACAACAATCTTGTTGCCAAGATTTTACACCAAGAATTGGCAATAACAAACCAACTTCTGAGGTCAAAAAAGGCTCCTTATTACAATTACTCAAAACATTTAAAATGCAGAAAATCATGGAGAAGAACACCCTCCACTTCGTCAAGAATTTCGGGGAGCAATCAATCGTTTAAATGAAACAGTTATTTTATGCATCGTTTTCATTCAATGAATATTAAAATCTAAAAAAAATAAAAGTATAAAACATTCATAATGCGGAGCACTAAATAGATAATAAATAACGAAACATATTTTCCGATTTATTCATGTTGTCTCAACATCATTCACCACGTTCATACATCAAGGTACGACTATCATTTTACACTGTAATAAGTAGACTTCGCATTGTAAATATTCATCCAAATTTATGCATCAAAGAAAGTAATTGCGAAATGATTAATACAAGATGGTAGACGCAATTGTGCATTTTGCACGAGTGAACTGTAGCATAGTTGTTGTTATGAATATACATAAGGCTAAATTATATCTTATTCCGGAATAATTATTGTTGTTGTGACTATACAAGAATGTAAATGAAATTATGATTATCATCATTTATTACACTCGTAGAGAACGGTCTTTACGGTAGCTAGTTGAGCTTGACGAATTAGTGAAGATTTTTGTTATGCAAATCGTAATAACAATTTTAAAGAGTTGAAACTTGACGTGGTGGACTTGCTGAAAATAAACCGTCAGAGAGTCTCTGCTTTTGGATGTGGGGTGTAGAAGTATATTCCCACAAGGGATTAAGGGGTCGTCAACATTAATAACAGATGTTCTAAGCCAGTAAATGCGGTGTAGGAATAAATGGAATTTTAATTGGAGCTCTAATATCCCACTCAGATCGTGTGATGATTATTAAATTTCATAAAATTTCATGAGTCTAATGGGGAAGCACTCAAAATTTAGCGTAGACAATGTGACGTCTATTATATGGATTTCCACCAAGAATCGGCCACATTAATTCAATTTTTTTTTTAAAAGGTGAATATTTTTATGGTTGTGATTTTCTCTTTTTTATATTCAAACCGTTTGGTCCATTAACTCCGTAAATTAGTATCAGGATTTCTACTTGACAAACAGGCTACAGATATTTCATATCCTTACTTTAATTACAACCATAGGAGAATGTTAATGATCAAACCGCCCATCTGTTGGTCATCGACCAATCGGCGAAAGAATGCTCCAATGTGGATTACACTCGATATCTCAAGAGCGTAAAGCACGTCATGCTGGGAAATGGATAACACAAATCCATTTTGTAACTATACTAGATTACAAAGAGAACCAGTAATGAGGAACAGTGCTGATAGAAATTACGGTTCATTTTTGAAGTGGTTTGTCTGGACTACAAGAGAAGTTCGCATCGCATGACATGAAAAAAAAAATTCGACAGCAGTATCTCCCAGAAAAATCGTCGTAAATCTAAATGTGATACATATTAATAAAGAGCAACTCTTCTAGTAATTAATAAATTTCATCGAGCTCGTTGCACTTCAATTTTATATTTGAAATTAAACATGCAGAGACAGGCGAAGTTTTTCACTGAAACTCAAAGTTAAATGATTTAAATAAAGTTTGATAAGTCTTTAAGAAAAATCACTGAACTTAAGGTAAAAGATTCGCAACTTCAAGGCCCCAATGACGTTAGCAATTTTTAAGTGAACACAATACTTTGTATACGAACCAAAACCAGTTTAATCGAATTGATCGCTTCTCAACTTTTTTTATGTTGTACTGTAATTTTTTTCGACATTTCAAATTTAAAGTACAACAAATATAACATCAGTAGCTGCTTTGATGAAAAACCTATAATTTTAAAACGGAAAGAAACGACAAACGAAGATATAAAATCAAACTTTTCAAAGTAAAGGGCGGTATATAGGAAACAATACCAATTACTTTCAAGTGATGGTGTATTAAGCCAAGATTGAGACATTAAATGCAGATCCACCAAAACCTGCCTTTCACGGAATATATTTCCCAGTGGATTTACCCCGAAGCAAAGAACATTTCCATAATTATAGGTCAATTAATGCAAGAACTGGACCGTTCTTAGGTTTGGTAGGCATTGTTATATGGCAACTTCATCTCCATTTTCACCGTGATCCATTTTGTTCGATAATTCCTTCGTAAATAGTCCATATGAGGTTTTTTTCACAGTGGGGTAACTCAATTTATAACTATCGGGTCGATATAAGTGGAAATTTCTGCAATATTTTATTTCAAACTTAATAATGGGGATTTCTCCTCAATTTGGGTTATCACTGCATATGCAAGTTTAAACTGAATAAGTATGAGTTTAATTCATGATTTTTTCAAATTCACCGCGGAAACTATTAAAAATCATCCTTCAAATATGAGGTTTTAAAATTTAAATCGCTTTGTGCGGAGTTTACGATTTGGCAACAGCGCTTACAAGCCAATGAAAAGAGCAATGTCTCATCAGCTTGTTTATAAAATAACAGCTGTTAATCTACAGGCGCCTACTTACTGGCGAGCTTCAACTGCAACCGGCCATAAAAATGCCATAAAATTTTACGACCTTCCTCGTTCGTCGCAGACTTCATAGACAGCCATCTTTGTCCATCTCATCAAGATAATGTATTTGTTGTCCTTTATTATAAAGGCATATTTCAGTCGAAGTTGCCAGCTTGTACAATTCTCACAGAACGCTTTAAACTTTAAATATTCATTTGAATTTTTCATTTTTAAGTGGAATAAAATAATTTTTTTTGGAAAAGGTTGAAATTGTTATTTCAAAACGTGACGTTTCAAAGATATTTAATAAAAAATACATCATTTTCGTCAGAAGGAGTATTCCCTATTGCCCTTCCAATAGATGAACACATGATTAAAAACCGTCTATTTCCGTTTTATTCGAAAATAACCCCCTGAACAGCCCAGACGTTTCACAGCAACTATCTGCCTATCTGTTCCTATAAAAAATATTCACATTCTGACTAAACCCCATAAATTAACCAACAACACCCCTCCCAGCCCACTTCGCGCATAATCGTAACCCCATAAATTAAGAAACCCTTATGTTTTTGTCAAATATCCGATTCATGGGGTTGAATACCTGAATTCTTCTGGCAGCATTCTCGAACGGGCCGGATAGGGGTTGATATTAACATGTCCACGATGTTTATTACCTGAGGAAAGGCAAGACGCTGTGGCTTGTAAGTGTCCCATGCACAGTGAGTCGATTGAATTGGCCCCCATTGTGTAGGATAATCTAAATGGGGCCAATATTCTTCTCTAGTTTACGATGTGTGGAGTCGTGGAAGATTCCGCACCCCATTCCCATTATGCGGAGGGATATCGACATTATTTATGGTATTATCTGCGAGTTGTGTGTTTTGGGTCGATGTTTCACCTTTGGGATTGTCTTTTTTTCGGGAGCGATTGAGTTTTTACGTTTCATTGAGCTTCAATGAGAACCACGACTGTTTCCGTTACGCGAAAGCTGCGAATGTGGAAAGTATGGCTTTTATATCTTATATTTACCGATATTCAAACGTAACATTTGTTGTAATTTCAGTGGGCCAACATTATGATCTCAAAACAAGGATATTTCACGAAAAAATCAGTGTGTTATTATAAAAATCGTGAAATTAAAAAAATTATTTATTTGAAATTTATTTTTCATTCGATAAAGAGTTGAAGAATAAGCACTACAAGACCAGCAAACGCACAGCTGGTTCTCTCACGCTAAATCACAGGCCGTTAGAAGAACGATAAATGAAATTACTATATCTATTCTATTGTTTCATCAACTATTATTATATTTTTGTTCCGCATTGAAGTGAAGTGTACACAGATGTTTTTTTTTTATAATTTTCAGACAGTTAGACAAGGTATTATAGCAGTCTTATTCAGTTGAAATACTACTCACAAATCTTTTGAATTTTATGTTACAATACAGGGTGAGTCTTTGACTCATAAGAATATTTCAAGAGTAGATTCTTTAGGTCCTTTACTATTTTTTCTGAATCGGCTCGGTTTAAAAGACACAGGCTGTTGAAAAACCATAAAGTTATTGTTAGTTCGATCTCACAAACGTTTTTATCGAATGGAATAAATTTCGGAATAAGTTTTTCGTTCATTTGATTAATCTTTTTCGAACTCAAAATATCAATCACGAATTTCAATTTTATCATGATGACCATTACGTACCTCAAAAATACCAAAAATTCAAAGAACTCAACTCTTGAAACGTTATCTCATGAATATTTGAACGTTTTGTGAAATAAAAGCATTCTTCGTCGTATAATGCGCAATTATCGAGTAATTTGATGAATAAAAAATATCTGTAATATTCGGGAAATTGGGTACTTTGGCTGGATACACCTCTGTTTAAAAGATCCACAGATGTGTAGTGTCATAGATTTAGCTTGTTATTCTTAAGGTAATTTTGTTTTTCCAGCGGTAGCACAACTCATCATGAAAACTTAAAATGGCTATATCAAAAAATTGAAAAAGAAACATCTGCCTCGATGATTAGAACACTTTTTTTGTCCAGCAAAATTTGAATTGGAATTGTTTTTTTACCTAAAAAATTTTGATGATTTTGATACATAACATAAAAAATAGGCAATTTTTCGGATTATCTTTCAAATCAGTCCTTGATCCTCTATATTTGAATAAAAACAAGAATAAAGAAAGGCAAAATATAAAGTATCAATGAAAATGTTTCCCTGGAAAGTTGTTGACTATGGTTAATTTAAATATTCGAATTGCTATAATTAATTGATTATTAGTTTAATTACTGGAAACTGAATAACGCATAAATCAATATGCAATATATGAGTGTTTCAATCAAGGTAAATATTAAACATGCGAGACGTGAAAGATTGTGATATTGGTTTGTTACAACGTAAGTTAATTAAATGAGAAAAAATTACTAATCATAATCGATACAGGAAATTATTCAGGGCTCATATATTATTGAATTTGCTATTGAGAAATAGAATTTTGAATATTTGAAAGAAATAAGATCAAATAAGGAGAAAAGTTTAACCTTTGTATAGAAGAAAAGATACCTAATATAAAACTATTTATTTATTTGGTTTTTGTGGCAATTAATTGTATTCATTTAATGAAATGAAAGACATGTTGAAAAATTGGAATGTTTTTTGGTATCATTTCTAAATTACTCAAAGGAGGCAAATTCTAACTGGTCTTTTAGCAAATAAGTCTAATTCGACCCTGAATCAGGTGAGTATTGAAAGCTTCATCCTCTCATTTTTGAAAAAGAAGAGCTTTTCCATTGTCCTTTCTGTTGTTGTCTCCTCAAGTCTTGTCCCGAATGAGGATGAAAATTTACATAAGCGATCGTTACATTGGGACGCAAGTTTGCTAAAATGAAAGGATATAAACATAAACAACTTTTTAAGAGTGTTCTTTTTACTTCTGCTTGAATTAATGGTTTTACACGTATTTCCGCCTATACAGTTGCTCTTTCAGATATTAGTATGAAATGGATGTCAACGGAACATGAAATGGATCCAGCTCGAAGGACCAAATTTATCCAGGGACAACAATTGGTCTCATCCATTGATTCTAGGAGTAAAAAGCTTGTGTAGTTCTAGGTAGGCAGTTTTTGTATCTCAGATGCACCAACCTGTGAACCCGGCGTGGAGTTCAGCCATTTTAGCCGCGTATAAAACATAAACACCACGTCCAGTCGATGCCAGCAGCGTTCAAGAGATCGGGTCTCCGCAGTTCAAGTGTTTAACGCCGAACAGTCCGGCCTTCCACTTGCAGTGAACAATATAATTTGCCTTTGATACGTATCTTGATTCAGATGTAAAGGAGCGTACACACAATTACTCGCGAAGTTTGGCGAATGAGATAATAATAGTGTGTTGCCACCCCGGGCATTCATCTTCGGTTAAAAATCCACTACGCCTTCTAATATACTCTCCCGCTACTCGGTTGGTGCGCTCTCTTTCGCATGCCGTCCGTAAATGAAGTCATTTATAACTTTTGACTGTGGCTGTATGCGGTCTGGAACGGCGAGAGTTGGGCAGAGCTGCATGTTTTGTTTTTCAATTATCGATTTTTGCAGATATCGTGAGGCTGAAACTGTAATGAACGCCTCAAGAGAGGTAATTGCCAGGAAGTGAGAACAATGGTGGTATATTTCATGAAGAACAAAAAATCGAAAATATTCACGACCAACATTCGCCCTGTGAAATATATTCAGCATTTCTCTTCGAAATTATTGACTCATGTAGGGTTTAAGAGGACACATTCTTCAAGGAACAAAGCCTACTTATACTGGCTCCACAAAAGTTCAGAAATGTTGGGACTGTTTCAAGAGTTTCCATTTTTCATCTGGGAATACACCACCTAAGAATATCGAGGGTGGGACGTGCTAAGAAGGATCAAAATTGGGATTTGAATTGATGACTCACTTGTAATAAGTTGGTGATAAATTCTAGTCGAAATTCCATTTCGCTATCACAACTACTTCAAAAATTACAAGTGGTAGTGCAGCTTTAGACAGAACCTATACCATACCGGCATAACACGGCAGTGGCAAGTGTTGTAAAAATTTTGAACTGATGTTATAAAAATATAACAAATTACACCTGAATTCTATTTAAGTATTGAAGTAATTGAGGCAGGAAAAAAATTCGGTGTTGTGTACTGTAAATTCCTAATATATCACACCAGTTCTTTTCAGGAGAACAAAAATATTATTGTACTCGATGGATAAATTATACATACTATAATTTTATAGTATAATTTGCCTCGTACGAATATTTTAACAGGAGATTCTTGAGGTCAAAACAAAAACTTTTTTCCTTGCCATTTTTTCTGAATCGGCTCGGTTTAAAAGATACAGGCTATTGAAAAACCATAAAAAAATATAATTTTCAGTTATATCTCACAAACGGTTTTATCGAATGAAATGAATTTCGGAATATAGTTTTTCATTTATTTGATGAATATTTTTCGAACACAAGATATCACCCACGTCTTCCAGTTTTCTCAATATCACCATTACCTACCATGAAAATACCAAAAATTCAATGAATCTAACTGTTGAAACTAAATTGGACACTAACTAACGAATACTTGAACGCTTTGAAAAATAAAACTATACTTCATATTTTCTCGTATAATGAGCCGTTTTCGGTTCAAAAATTAAAAAGTATCTATGTGAAATTTGTAAAATTGAGTAGTTTGGCTGAATCCAACTCTGTTTAAAGATCCACAGATGTGTAGTATCACAGATTTAGCTTGTTATTCTTAAGGGAATTTTGTTTCTCTAGGGGTGGCACAGCTCTTTATGAAAACTCAAAATGGCTATATCTTTTTATCAGGGCCTAATCGGAAAAAAATGGCAATACTGTTGAAATATTTATACGAATCAAAGACACCCCTGTATTTTGAAGTGGGCGATATATCTGAATTTTCAATATTCCGATGACATTTTCGTAGAGCTTGACTAAAATAAAAACAAAATAAATGATTAGGTGTATTTTACAATAATAAATGGTGTGAGGAACAATGAAATGACAGGTACGGAGAATTAAGCTAGATCCACCTCAAGCAGAAGACAATTTGAGCACTCCATTAAACACTCTGTATATTCCCGAATTAAAATTGATTGGATGATTGAAAATTGTGAGACCAGAAGTACACGAATGTAATAAATATTATGATGAAATAAGGTCGTACTTATACAATACAAGGATTCTCATTCGACGAAAAAAATAGGTAGCACCCTCACATGATCTATGTCGTTTCAAAGGTTAAATTCATTCCCGTCGGCAGCATCCGAACGAACGGTTATCAAAGCCTTAAAGGCCTTCCGCCGGCAATAAATCTGGAGGACGTGAAGCCCACTCGAAAATGTCGAACACTTACAATATGTTTAATATTTTAAACTTATGTATCTCATGTGTATCATTCGGCGTCAGGAGAGAGAAGTGATCCCTCGAAGATCGGGAGAGCCGTGGGCCGACAAACCTAACCTAGCCCCTGATTTATTATCTACTACCGAGTGAAGAAGATTTCTGCCCCGACCGAGCCGGAGTGACATCTCCCCTGATTTACGTCGACAAGATGCATCGCATTATAATAATCGTCAAATTATCACGCTTTTCAAAACAAAGCCTTTGAATGCGGTGATTTATCTTCACGGGAACTGTTGAGAGTTGATGTGCATAATTTGGCGCATAAAAGAGGGCCTAGCAATTGGTGGAGTGATGAAAATAGAAGGAAAGATTCGGTGAAATTTTTTTCGCAAGAATATAAGAATTCTTAAAAAAAGTCTGTTGGAGACACAAGAAACCTGCTCACATTCATTCAAATTGTAAAAATCCTAGTCACAAATCTCAATTCTTGAAACTGGGAAAAATAAAAGAAAATAAAAAAAAATAAAAATAATTATATCTATATAATAAGTAAGCTATTGAGGATCAAATCGAGATTATAGAGCCTACAAACATATTGCTGAAAGAATTAATAATATTTCAACGATTGGGAATGTTCATTGAAAATATTGACAGAAATTATGAGTAAAAACGTTGAAAAATATTAGTTTTAAGAGTCTGAGAAGTAAACGCCTGAAAATATACTTATGATAAAAGAAAATATGTAGATTATTTTACCCATCGCGATTATTGAACATTTTGACAAGGAAATAGAAGACCGAATTAAATTGAACAGGGTGTTACCAAATGGGTACGAAAGTTTTAAGGGGGTAATTCGTTGCCAATATTAAAGGGATGCATTTCCTTGCAGAAATGGGGAAATTCTTTCAAATGTGCTTACATTTTGTGGGCATGTTTCACCAATAAGAAGGCTACCTATAAATATTTTTTCAATTTTGAAGGGGTGAATCATGCAACCCCTATTCCATTTTTACGAGTACTTTTATAGCGCACAGAATTTCTAGATAAAAAAATTTATATTGAAAGGAGGGATTCATTACAAATCTTTTTTGATTCTGGTATTGAGTCCATAAAAGAAACAGTTTCTTAAAGGAACAATAAAATATAATTGTGCAAAATGGATCTCCTGTGAATGGTATCTTGAAAATTCAGTATGTGGCTGTTGATTTCTAATGTAGACTTCTTATTAATAGAACGTACTCACAAAATTTTAGTTTACAACAAGGACCCCTTTAATTTTCATCCCTTTCGTGTTAATTCGGTAATATGTCTTATTTATCGATTGCATTAATATTCTTATATGCTATCTTTGATGACAACATTACTTTTTTCGTTAGTGAGAAAATTTTATTATTAAATATGTATTTATTTATTGTTTTTGCTTTCGTCCATTATACCAGAATGAGTGCATGATATTTTCGATTTTCAACTTTCATGACAGTTTTGCAAATTTTGTTTTCCATCTAAATATTTAGGCAAATATGCAACAAATTTTCTCCACCATAGTATGCAGTTTAAAATGAAGCAAAATTGGACTATATTACCTAATCCAGATATAAATTAAGGGATAATTCCAAAGAAATAGATATTTGGAAATGATGGAACATTTTACTGATGAAAAGTTTTGTATTGACAATTCACCTCATCATTTGGGGCAGCTGTCAAATTGCGAGGACGATTTATAACAAGAGTCCATTCGTTAACTTTAATAAAGTAAAGTAAGTAAATACATATATTGTATCCAGGATCCAGTATAATTGCGAAAAAGTGTATTGAAAGGATATACAGTGCCGAGTACAGTGCCTATACTTTGGAGATGCATAGGGGAAACATTTGGCAGATAAATGTTAGCTTAGTGAAATCTCTTGAATTTTGAGGACGATTTATATTGAGAGTCCATTCGTTAATGTTGATAGGGTAAATATATGTTTTGTAAAATTGCGAAAAAGTGCCCATACTTTGGAGATGTATAAGGGAATCATTGAAGATAAATATATAAGCTTAGTGAAAACTGTTATCTAATTCGAGGATTATTGGGATTTCTTCCACATGAGCTGTCACAATTTTCTGCCAGCTTTATAGTTCGTAAAATGTAGGTATGTCAATTATACCATTATGGATTTATATTTGGGCTTTATGATTGTTATGTTTTCTGTATGTATCTCAAAGATATTCCAAAGAATAAAGGTTGCCACTACCAATTTGTCAGATATTGGCTGCCGTCTACGCCAAAACGGATAACTTTGCAATTGACCAAACTATACTCACTTTGACCAAGATGAACCCTCTTCATCCACGGATAAATCTGAGGCGGATTCGTGGGACTCTTCGAATTGTTATTATTGCTGCTCGGCTTCTCGTTGCTCGAGGTAGAACTCGTACTCGAGGCCGGCGACGACAAATTCTGTGACACCGTCGTGCTACCAGCAGCCTTGCTCGACGGTGAAGTGCTCACGGACAGCGGGGATGTCAACCCCGAACTCTTGGAGGTGATCGTCGAATTGCTGTTACTTGTTGCTTGCGTGTTGCTCAAGGGTGGCGAGTTCCTAGCGTTAGGGGGCCCGTTGGTGCTCAAGTCTTGAGGTGATGACACGTTCGACGTCGGAGTGCTGTCCGCGTATTTGCAGCTCGCCGATGGGTTCAAGACGGCGGGACTTGGAGTGCCGGCGTTGGAGTGATGCAAGTGGGTGCTTGAAGCGTTTCCTCCAAGCCTTTGGGGTTGGAGTTGGGTGTAATCGCCCATTGAGGGTTGTAGGCCGTGTCCGGGAGCTGGGGCAGCGTAAGGATGCTGGGGATATTGGGGGGTGACTTGGGGAGGAGAGTAACATGCTGGGGGGTAACTAGAAGTCGCTGTCGCGTTCGGGTTATAGTAGTCGCTTCCCGGAGTGGAACTCTGATGAGCTGACTGTTCACCCCCAGGTCGCGCCTGTTGCTGCCCATAGCACTGCGCCAAAGAATTCACGAACTGATAAGAACTCATCTTACCAAAGTAACTCGTACACTATTTTCTTTCCCAGTCAGAAAAATTTACATTCTAATCCGTCAAACGTAAATTCTACACTGGTTAGCACTGAGGGTCGTAAAACAGGTCCATAAAGTCCTCAGAAGGCCATAAATTAACGTTTATCTTCGCCCGTAATGACCCTATAAACACAACACTGAAACCTGTGTTCTGACACGTGGCCGAAGGCAATAAAACTGTCCAAATGGGAGTTTTATGACGACCTCACTCAGGTGACATACCGCGCGCGCAAAGTTCGCGATGCGAGGAGGCTTTATCACACGGCAGCCTGTGTGATAGTGGAGTGTACGTCTTTCGCGATGCACGACTGTTCGATGCCACACGTTGATTGGGTTTGACGGTGTTTCCAGGATGATTCCCCATCGAGCCGCGGCGTAGGACGTAGCCGACGACCGTAGAAAGAGCGTAGTGCGTATGTTCGCACGCGATAGAGGGAGAGCGCCAGAGAAAGAGGGGATATACTCGGGGCAACGTGCAAGCTCTGCACTGCACGGCGTGTGTGCCCTACGCGTACGCAAGCGCGGGGCGTAGACGGCAGGATACGAAGGCGGGACCGCAGGATTCAAATTGATAATTTGTGAATTGTTTAAGATTTGACGCTCAGCTGAGTTACTCGGTTGTTTGCTGCCCATGCCATCCCATATTACGGTAGCAGGTTGCTTAATGAATCACTTAAACAACCATTATGAGCCATCGCTTATTAAATGAAGGTGCAATCTGTCTGTTTGGGACGGGGTTTCATCGGAAAATTTTCCGAGCAGGATTTGGGTTTTTCATGTTGTGGTGTTGAGAGTCCTGTTGTGTGTTTCCTAGATTTTTCTATTCGTCATTTTCTTGTTTTGTGTTTTTTGAGTGTTTCAGTGTAGGTACAAAATTTTACCATTTTTCTATCTCTCTCTTTGTGAGAAATGAAAATTTTTGTATGGAAATTTTATCTCTGGCTACTTTATGGGAAACTTATTCCAGGAATAGATATAATTTAGGTAAATTTGAAGAATGACCGATGTTGAAATCTAGGCTTTGCATGAATGTTTTACCCTTTCATTTTCTTCCTTTTCGAAAAAACAAAATTTTTCACTATTGGATGCTAAAGAAGATATTCTTTCATTCTTGATTCCCTATTGAATGAGTAGAAGATTTGAACAAAGTATTTGAAAATAGAGACATATATCGCATATCTAAGGATGCAAAATAAAATCAAAAAAAAATGCGAACAAAATGAATAAAGCTATTGAAAATTCGATTAAAGATACTCGTATTTCTAGGTTTACGGTAAAAACAGAAAAAAATATTTCTAGGGCTGTGGCATACTACTATTGTTTTATGATTAGATATATGTATTGGAATCAACAAAATTTTAAGCTGAAAATAAATATATCTAAATGAGAATTAAGAGAGAAAAAGGTCTACACCCTTATTTTGTACGTGGGAAAATGCTCAGAAATTTTTATCTGCGTTTTATTCAATATCTATAAATCAGCATAATTTTCACAAAAAAATATGTTTCCGAAAATGTGATGAAAGCTCATTCTATTCAGCAGGATTTCAGATTTCAAAAAACGATGGATTATGAAACTTGATGTCTTAGGTTAAACAAAACTTCAAATATTGATTCAACCGTACAAGTAAAGAAATTAAAAGAAGAATATACATACATACATCAAAAATTTTTCCGCGTTGTACAATTTTTTGACAAGCAATTTTTTTGGAAGCACCCCAATCAAATAGTCTTGGAACAAATTGAATGTTAATCATTGTGATTTCGAAAAAATTTCAATATGACAAGAATTTTCCGAATCAAAGCTCTGGATTCAATTGATTAAATTGTCTGAGGAAGGAATCTGATATTGTTTTAATTTTTTTTGTCATTAGGCAACATTGTTTGGAATATAAACAATATTGTGTGGTTGAAATTTTATTTCCGAATCTAAAGCATTTTCTACAAAAAATTTTTAATTTCACATTATTTTTGTCTTGTCGTAGATATTTGTAGGGAAAACCAATAATAAGTTGAGAAAAATAAAAAAATAATTATCTTCACCATATTAAAGAGCATAATACATAATATACTTATGTACATAATTTCAATGCTATATTTCACTTAGTTTAGACTTCGTGAATATTCTTTACCCGAATAAATATATTCCATCAGAATTACGGTCTTTTATCTCTTATTTACTTTCATGTAAATACATATATCATAATAACTTACATTGAGTGCAACACCCTGGAACCAAAGAGAAAAATAACTAATATGAACGAGAAGGGGTAAGAAAATTAAAGCCAGTAGCAAAAACATAATCATCGAAACAATAGAAAGAACAGTCAGGAATAAGAAAAATAAATTGTCCAATTCACAATATTATCAATGAATTAATTGTATACATATTGATTGCTTGTGAAGTGAAAAGTTTTTTTCCATAAAATATCCTATATCTTCAAGTGCACGAAAGGCATAAACTGAAACTGAAACCATACCTACTTACACCATAATTGAAACTTTTTATCTGAGTCACTTAACGTGATTCCCTTTTCAATTCAAACCCACGCGAATCAAGTTAATATTCCACTATAAACTTAATGCACCTAATGATAAAAAAATTACAGTTCGAAAAGCAAATAAGCGATGGTTTCTGTGTATTCGATTTCAGGAAAAGGAAATTTGGCAGGTGTTATTCCATTATTCAGAATATGATTCGAGAATGATGCATGTCGTCGAGTGTACGTCCAATAGAATAGGTAATTTTATGGCCAATAACAATTTGTGAGGAGCACTGAGGGGTTAGCTTTGTACCTTTGAGGGTTGATTCTCAATTATTCACAGATTTCGTCGGGTTTGTTTGTTGGAAAGTTATGTCAACTGACTGTGAGTTGAAAATCTGAAGAGTAAGATGGGAATTCACTCTCATTAATTCATAATATACATGCACTAAAAAAAACATAACATATCCTATTTTTAAGATATCACATGTTTATAGATACATCTTTATTATCTATCTAGTATTCTTCAAATATTTCATTTTAACTTCAACAGACGCTTTTCGATATTAATAAAAAAAATCCAGTGCGAAATACCTGGTTATGTCAAAAGACCAATCCAATGCATTTCCACCAAATACTAACCCTCCCTCAAAATTTGCCTTCGAAGTATCTGCACCATTTTGACATTAACGTTTTTCACTACACTGTGATTTGTTAGTTGGCTAGGCGTTTTATGCCAAATATCTCGTATGACCTCCATCGAAAATCCGACAAAGATTCAAATAAATACTTGTAAGAATTTTGTGTCTGGTTGTCACGAAGATAGATTGACCCAAATTCCCCTGCTCTCAATATGCAAATGTTCAATGACAAACCCTTTAAACCGGACCAAGGTTAAATAAGATTTGAGTTCTTCAGGAATTGTATTTTTGGCAATGTTCACCTTGAGGTTGCTGCCTATTTTTGGACTTAACATTTAGCGTCTAACTGTTAACCCTATTTCCGCAAGAATTAATAGGGGACATGAAACAACGAACAACAATGAAGGTAGCTCTCAGCATGTATCTGGCAAAAATTGGAAGAATTTTTTTCGGACCTTTAAGTTTATTGGTATTTAGCTACAATGATGGAATGTGAATTGCCACAATGATGAACATTTTTTGGTTTTGAATCAGCGCTATGTTGTCCGTTTTACATAAATCTCTCAGCAATAACGTATGTCTCAAAATGTACCTAAATTTACATACGTTTATACAAGCTGATTGAAGGAATCCTAATTAACTTATTCGCATGGAAAAGACAAAATATCACTTTTCAAATATAATTATTTTTGCTATAGAAGAATATTCAATTATTTACACATAATATTCAGTTGTTTGAGAAGAGTTAATGTTGGTAATCTTCTTTGGCTGAAGGTTGAAGACGTTACATCAGTTGTTGAACTCAAAGAAATTAGCCCAAAGACTTAAGCTTGTACTTTTATGGAAGTGAATGGGGTATACTCCTGTCATCATCAAAAATATGTATATCAGCACTTTGCCGCCTAGAGCTTGAATATTTTTCTCCTTATTTAACCGTGTAAAAAAGTGCTCTCGAAGATGACGAATTTATAGCGGTGTTAATCGAGCTGTTATAAATATTGTGCTAGTTTGTTCCCAGTTACAATCATCACATATTTCCATTGATACAGCAAGAATATTTGACGTTATCAAAATATTTGGAGGCAGAGTAAACAGTATCTCTCAACACGTAAGCTCCTGAACTTTTCGTTACTTAATTCTCGCCGTACAGGGACGGACTGGAGTGAATTCATAGGGGAAGAATATAAAATGAAAAAGTATATTTATAAGAAGATGCATTTGCATCAATTTATGATCGATTATTCTGTTTTTCACTGCCATAGAATAGTTGACGGAAAGTTAATTAGTGATTCAGTAGATTTTCCTCCATTGATACTTCAAAAAATTATTCATTGTCTACTGTACAGGGTGTCCCGACACTACGTGACTCTTTCTTGAGTTTGAATAAAGTATATAAAGAAGAGTCAGGAATGCTCTAATTTGTTTTCCTTAGACCCCTCCTATTCATTTTTTTTTGTGATAATTTCCCAAGGGTTCAGGTGATTCTGGTAATTTTTTGAATTTGAGTCAATACAAATATCAATAATGCTTTGTTTTTAATACCCTCCATATAAGTCTACGGGAACGTACTTACCCCTAACACTTAATGGTCAGAAACTTCTTTTTGGTTGAAGAATTCGACGAATTTCTTTTATTCATATATTATTTCATTAATTATACAAAAAAAGTTTTATGAGGGAACATCGAAAAAATACGTCGTTTTCGAGTTACAAACCTTTCTAAGATTGAATAGAAAAAAATTGTTGCTATGATTACTAAAACTTAAACTTATTATTTTTCTGTGTTTCTTCACATATATTATATTTCATTTATGACTTCTGTTCACATTGTCAGAAAAAATATTTTCAGTTACAATTACACTGCAAACGAATAGAACTTCAAGCATATAAATTCACCTAACTGCCGCCCTGGCGGAAGAAGTAATTTTAAAAATAAAACGAATCCCAATACAATTCCGTCCTATTACTCTGTTTATTCTGTAACAGGTGCCTTTGTTTCTCTTGAACGTCAGTTGTCAAATCTTGACTGAATCAAATAGTTGCTTCAACTGAAGATCTATTTCAGTTAACCAAAACAAACATCACGAGTCATCCACTGAATAAATTCCGAAATACTTGAAAGCTAAACATTTTTTTATTGAAATTTTGTTCAACATACAAGATAGTAATTTGCAATATATCTTCGAAAACTTTTATCAAATATTTTTCATTGATTACGAAAATTATCTCGGGAGCTGAAACTGGACCGACATAACAGCATGATGTCCTTTCTTTGTAGACCTGTTTAAAATCTTTCTGGGAACTAATATGTCTACTCGTTCATAGATGGTGCTTGAAGCTGGGGTAAATTTAACAAAAATAGACTCTTTTAAATTTATACAAGAATTTTTTCGAATAATATTAATTATCATGATTAATTATTGAATTAGAATAGTATTTTTAAAATAAAATATTCAATAAAGAATAGAGTAAAGCATGATGATATCAAGTAATAATAAAATAAATTTACTATACCTATATCCTGCTGCAATTTCCGCAATTTGATATAATAATAAGATATTGCAGCTTTTTTTCGGATAGCAGTTTTTAAGTTCAATAAAGTTTGTCCCAAAACTAGGATCTGTGCCATATGTGCATTTATTATTCAGAAAATGTAGCAGAGCTAGTCCGACTGCCTGATCCATAATCCTATCGTAGCAGTAGAAAATTGGATGATTTATCGAGTTAATAATTTATGCTAATTGCACAACGTATGCATATTTCAAGGGTTCAAAACGTTGGAGCGACATCATTTCTATTTATCCGTGAATAAATGTTTATACTTGACAAAATGGGATGTCATTATTCATAGCCGATAATATCTGAATCTCAGCCAGATTATCACAGCAGAATATGGAAATTCAATCGGTTTCGCGCTATTTTTTTTTGTGACAGCCGGAAGATTTTTATTTTTTGCGACCATCAGAATTCTTGTACCTCACAAAAGTATGATCTTTTCTAATAAAAAAAACACAATGATTTTTTTTAATACATATTTATAAAATTTTTGAGAAAACACAGGGGGCAAAGGATTTTGTTCTCATTCGTATATTAATAACACAATAATAACGTGTTGCTTGCGTTTATTTCAATAACATATAAGAAAATTTTGTTAATCTCAAATATTTACTATGGATCCAGTTCATTAAACATTTTTTTGATTTCCATAAGTTGCGTTTTTCATACAAATAGTAGTATACTGAACAAAATATAATGCACATCAACAAAAGTAGAAAACAGAAAAATATCACAGTAACAAAAAACAACAAAAATAGAATTTGGATGTCATATACAATAAAAACAAAAATCTAAGTATGTAGTATGTGTATATTTATAATATTAAAACAAACAGGGATAGATAATGTTAGACAGGTACTCTACTATAAGTATATAGTTATGAACAATTTGTTCGATAATACCTATTATTATTTATGAATTAGGTATATTGAACATATATAGATATGTTTTTTTGAGGTTTGAACATTTTTTCAGTGGTGAGCTAGATTTAGGAAATACTTCGAAAAAATAATTGGATATCTATTTGAAAAATATGGTCAAATATTCGTATGAATTCATTCTCATCCAGATTATATCTCGAAGAACTAATTGCACATCTATCAGAATCCAATCAAAGTAGCATTTACAATATGTGAGAAAAACACCTGTAGTGGAATCGAAAAATCTGAAAATTCGTCCTGAATTCAATAAAAAATTATACATTGATTTAGAACAGTTTTCAAGATGTAATATCTAGTTGAAGCCATCATAACCATGAAAATTGTCCAAAAAAGTAGCCTACATAAAAAAAATAGAGATAAATTATGACGAAATAAGAATTTCATATAGAGTCAGAATATGAAAATAAAAATTTGGTATTTTCATTTGGAAAGGCATTAGGGTGGCATGCTATTTCACTATTTTCGGACCACCCTATGAAATCTTCAGCGCTAAGTAGAGTCGATTCCGACAAAGTTTGACTCATTTTCCTAGTCCAAAATTTGTGAGATCTCATTAATTCATTCATTGCTGTACCTCGTTACTGGGAATAAATCTACAAAAAGACTCAAAAACCAGACTATCCGTGCGATGAAACTTATAATTTCTTAGGGCTACTTGCGACTGTGTGCCCTTCTGTTACTGAAGAGACCCAACCGTGACCTACAGAACCTTCCACACTCCAGGCATGGATAGCCGGTGTATTCTTCTCGAGTCTCCATTATAACTATGGACCAAAGACCTCCACTGTGATCTGTCTAACGCTAGTTGTTCCCAGTTATGATTGGCATTAACTGATTTTAGGGATTGATGTATGTATAGATATCCTTGAACCACTTATATTGGCCTCCTGGTTTCCGAGCTCTCTCTGTGAATTCGCCATACAGAGCTATTTTGGGTAGTCTTGCGTCTTGTATCCTCAGAATGTGGCCGCTCCATCTGAGTCGGGCCTTCGTTACTTGAGTCTCAATTGTTATACAACTCGCTCGTTGCAAGACTTCTGCATTCGAAACTTTGTGGAACCATCTGATGTGCATTATCTGTCTCAGATGACGTTGCTGGGTTGGTTCAAGCTTTTCAATATGTCGCTTGTAGGGCGTCCAGCTTTCGCTTCCGTAAGGAAGTAGGGAAGACCTTGGTCTTCAGATTGAGGTTGTGATTTTGAAACACTCTGTCCTTTAGATTCCAGAATGCCCGTGATGCCGAATTGATACGGTTATGTATTTCCATGTTTAGATTAGTCCTAGTATTTATGAAGCTTCCCAAGTATTTGAACTGCTCGACCTGTTCCAGAGTTTCATCCTCCAGGCTGATATCTGTTTGAAGGCTTGAGTCTCAATGATGGATCGTGAGATCTATCGACTGATCGAGCACTGTTGACTCAGCCTGTATATTGTATCACGTATTGAAGTAAAAGGTATAAAATTCAGCTTTTTGAACTTTATGTATTGAGAGTTATATTAATGATAAGAATTTCCACGATGTCTCAACTTTCCTGAAGTTAAGAAGTGTTTTTTCACTAAGAAAAAAATTAAATAGCAATATATTGGGGTTGCTTGTCTTCTTAGAATAATTATTCCAATGAATAATTATTATTTATTGAATTAATCTGGGAATTTTTATTTTATGAGTTTTCAAATGGTGGAGGTAAGACTTTTTTCTGATTAGATTCATCTATAATTTCTGATATTACTCCTAAGAAATACAATTTTTGGTCTTTT
The DNA here is from genome assembly GCF_907165205.1 of Coccinella septempunctata. Classification (NCBI taxonomy): domain Eukaryota; kingdom Metazoa; phylum Arthropoda; class Insecta; order Coleoptera; family Coccinellidae; genus Coccinella; species Coccinella septempunctata. The sequence continues at coordinate 26,506,277 of NC_058196.1, forward strand.
TCATATTAATAAACTTGCAGGCACAAATACATGGATTTTCAAATTTTTACGCCAGACTTGGTGAAAATCATTTTTTCAATTTTTGACTCACCACTTTTTCAATTTTTGACAATTTTTGATATTCAACGATTTCATCAGGTGAAACCTCAAAAAGTTTCAATCGTCAAATGTGGTGGCGAACGCGTGTTAGGAAAACATCCCCTAGTCCCGTCAAAAAACAATAACCTACCTTCAATTTTCCGTCTGGGACCAGATGCGCGACCGCTATAAAACGACCAACTTTGGAATAGGCAACCCGACGCACAGTTCAGGGGTGTGTATTGGCACATAATAGGTTCAGTGACGTGTTCCACTAACCCTGACAGAGGGGTCGGGGGGTATGGCAAGGCCGGGGCGAGGTTGATGGATCACCACGGCCGTCCTGTCAAACGCAAGATGGATCTGCCATTTCGGAGTTGTTCTCTTTACCGGAAAACGTTGCCAGCGATGGCTTCTGAATGAAAAGTTTTATGAAATTCCTGCAGCGTTAATTATTCCGGATTTCGGGCGTTAATGAGGGGGGCTTTTGGAATTTGTAATTAGGGCTTGTTGGAAGGTCAGCAGGATCTGTTGAGATGTCGGTAATTTCTGTAGAAAAGCTATTTATTCATTTCGCGACTACCATGATAGGCATAATGATCGATACGATGGTATAGTCTACGTGAACCTTCCTGTAACTTGGGTCAATTACCCCCTTGCAGATTTCTTTTTTTCTTACCATTTATGAGTGAAGGGATAAACTTATTTATTTATTTATTCATTTATTTATTCAACAGAGGAACAAACACAGGTAAACAAATACCCAGAAAAATGTTCACAAATAAATTAATCTATTACAGAGGCACACAAAAATTAATCAAACTAAACTAGTATAAAATAAATATTACAAACAAATATACTGCATTGTCAACTACATAACCTCACCCCCCAAATCATTTGAAAATCTCAAGAAGTAACATCTTAAATATTTCTTTACTTTATTTTCATCGTGATGAAAGATATCAATCATAGTTTTGAAATGGTTGCACCGCTCAAGTACCCTTACAATAGGGGAATTTTTGGCGTTGTTAGTACTTCTCAAGGGCAGGACGAAGGTGTCCAACTGTCTTAACCTCCTTAATGGAGCATGAAAGCAAAACTGCGAGATAAGCCCCGGCGATTCCAACCGATTACTAAGCAACTTATGAGCAAATAGTACATCACTCATCTACATAAGATTGTGTAGCGTCTTTTCGGTGTGTTTAACAATTAATTCCTGTTGAGTTTGCCGTGACCAGAGCGTTTGAATTGACACGAGATATTAACGAATTCAGGAGAGTAAAAGCGCGTTTTTTTATGGCCCTTATACTTCTTAGTGTCCTGTACATGTGTTTCACTTTGTGTATGTGTAATTTTTTTCTGGATACGTGGGATATTGGGATATTAGATATGTCGTGAAACAAGGTTGTTTACAAATCAAACGGCAACACAGATCTCATTCATTTATTTTGTTGTTTCATAGGGTGACTTGGGACAATGCCGAATAGATACAAGCGGCGCATTGGCAGCAGGAAATATGCCGATTTTTCGCAGGATATTATTATTTGCGTTATTTTCACAAAAAAATCACCAAAGAATGAAATAAATCAAAGTTCCCTTGTTTTGTTTGGTTTTTATACATTTGAGTTGCAATATATTCACTTTCGCTATAATAGGGGTTTACCATTTAATTTCCCTACCGAATTTCAACTATATAATCACAACTTCTAATTTATCAAAACTATACACCATCCCAAGTCACCTATTTCATTTGAGAGATGAGAAATCAAAAGATTTTCTTGTGCCCCAAGCCTCTCAAATCGATGGGTGACTTGAGACAAGTATATTTTATTTTTTTCAAAATTTATATCCGAACTCTGAAGCATGGTACATATCCTAATCAGTAGCCTGAGTCAATAAGCAAATTCGAACCTCTTTTTTAGATAAAAATAGTATGTTTTGAAAATATGACAAGTTGAATTTAACAATCGTCCCAAGTCACCCTAATCTACGGTATCAATTAAATCTAGAAATTCATAAAAACTATTCTTTATTATTTAATTTTTTGAAAAATCACGAAAATTCCCTTTTTCCTTATTTCTGTAGTAATCGTAGTCCTTAAAAGAGGTAAATTACAGAATTAGTTTCAGTCTGAGTGAAAAAATATGAGTTTCACGCTATATGGTGCGGAAAGCACTCACATAACCTCACCCCCCCAAATAAATGATTTTTTCACTGAATAATAATAAACAGCGCATTCGGACCATTAGGATGATCTCCACCTTGCAGATGATAAATCGAATGTTGGACAATACAAACCATTAAGACAGTTCAATAACGATGATTAAGCCCAGAGTTCTCCCCCTAAGCTACGGGCCATTATCGAGCATCGAAGATCTGCTTTCTGCTTCTTATCATCATCGGTTTGATGCCGTCTGGATTCTGCCTCCTGCAACACAATAATGTTATTGTAGTACGCCACTAGAAATGTGTGATGGACAACGAGAAACCACTGTTTTGGATCAAGAAATGTCTAGGTTTTCGATTAGTTTCCTGTTTTCATCCGCTATCTTTTCATCCTGGTCTATGGTTCAACATGTAAAGAAGAAGATTAATTATGTTTATCTTAATCAGCATTAAAAACAAAGTTTTCAGTTCTCAGTTTCGACAAATCCATAAGGATCATTGATATTCACAGAAACTCTGCTACAATAGCTTCCATATGGATTGGTCCCACACCTAACGAAAGTGACGTAAACAATATATATGCAAGGAATCTGGTCGTTTCAAATATGAAAAGTTAGACAGATTTAGGGTAGCAGGTCCACTTGAACTTTTTGATTATTTATTAATTCTTTGAATGTTCTGTAGTAGAAGAATGTTTTGACATTTTATATTTTTCTTGCAATTTTGCTGACGTACAAAGAAGCCTTGGACCATAGAGGAAAGATATTTCTGTAGCTCAAATTTGTCAAAGACAGATATAAATATGGAAATATTATGAGCAGGTTTTTTATAGACTTAGTATATTCTTTATATTATAATTAAGAACAATAATAGCTCTATGTAAATATTCCAGTTCTAACATCAGTATGAAGTGGCATATTTTTTCAATAAAATATTCCCATCAAATTATTCTAGTAGTGTCTCGAATTTCATTATATTTTATGGCTCATAAAAAATTGATTTCGCAAGTAGGTGTTGACTAATTTGGCGGATACGTGATGAAAATTCATAATAATAACTAAAACTCAAACTAATAATTTAATGGTTTTCATAAGATTAAATACATCAGTTCCATAAAAGTTGCCACCGATCACACACAGAGGTGGACATTACCTCAGTCTGAATAATTTTTTTCGATAATGTCAAGCGAAAGGTTAGGTTAGGCTGGGTCATGTTAGGTTAGGTTAGGTCATGTTAGGTAACGTTGGGTTAGTTTAGATTGGTTAAGGTTATGTTGTGTTGGATTAGGTTAGATTGGGTTTGGCAAGTTCACCCTTGATCAAATATTCTGTTCTCCCTTGTTTACTGCTTAAATTTGAACAATTCTGTTGCAAACTTCTTGAAATTTATCTATGTAACTTCATCAGGAATCTAATTTTTTAACGAAAGAATAATGAAAGAGTCCTTCCTATGGTGCAAGCTGCCTAAAACTCATTGTAGAATCGGATGATTATGGAAGATTTTCACTGGCGTCTTATACTAATAGTTAAGCCTTATTCATTCAAATAACACCCTTTAAAACGAAGGAAATAACCGCGTCCTTGCGAACATAAGAATGTGGCAATACAACAGCCGAAAGTTCGCGAGCTCCAAGTTCATATTCGTACGGCGTAACACACCGTTCAGCTGTCATTCTTAATTGATGATGGTTCGTCAGACGAAACGATTAAATGCAGGGGTAGACGTGCTCGCAGCTTCGCGTTCTGGCTCACTCCGGTTGCTATCGTTCCTGTCCCAAATTCCGTGTCCATTCTGATGCGATTTGGGCGATCAGATGGGACGGAGCGGTTGTGAATGAAAAATTGAAGGTTTACGGCGAAAAGGAAAGGGGGAAGCAGTTGCTTATATCCTGATGAGATAAAGGAGAGTTGTGAGTTGTTATAATTGTTACCATACAGAGCATTTTACAGAGAAAAATTCATGTGAATGTATACAGGGTGAGTCTTTGACTCGTACAAATATTTTAACAGTAGATTCTTGAGGTCAAAAGAAACACTTTTCTCCCTTACCATTTTTTCCTAATCGGCTCGGTTTAAGAGATAGAGGCTGTTGAAAAACCATAAAAAATGATATTGTTAGTTCTATCTCACAAACGGTTTTATCGAATGAAATGAATTTCGGAATATAGTTTTTGACGTTGTGTAAAATGAAAGTATTCTTCACATTTTCTCGTATAATGCGCCGTTTTCGAGTAATTTAATGGTCAAAAATGAAAAAGTCTGAGGAATTTGAAAAATTGGGTACTTTGGCTGAATGCAACTCTGCTAAAAAGATCCACAAATGTGTAATGCCACAGATTTAGCTATTTATTCTGAAGGTAATTTTGTTTTTCCAGGAGTGGCACAGCTCCTTATGGAAATTCAAAATGGCAATATCTTTTTATCAGGGCCGAATCACAAAAAATGGCATATAAAACGAAGGATAATGAGGGTACAGTTTGAAACAAATTGAAGAAATTTAACGGATATAACATTATACAGGCAAGGTTGGTGGATCATTTCCGATATACAGAGTGATTAATGATACTTCTTGGTTTCATAATATTTGCTTTTTCAACGAATACCGAAATTCATTTTTACTGTGTGTTCCCACATGAATGATGAAAGTGATTGTTACTTACTCTGGGTGCTCTTTGATATTCTTTAAGTTTTCTTCTATGAAGAGATCTTAACAACGATATGAAAACCTTATACAGGCTGTTCTATGACGACTCGATTTACTCGATGTCTTGTGAAAACTGAACATATTTGCAAAAGTACTTACTTGAGAATAAAGGCTCCAAATTGATAAAAAAGATTAATTTCATTCTGTTTAGTTATTCAACATAAAACTGTTTTATTTTTTTTGTTATTAGTATAACCTATTCTGAGAATCAAGGGTGCCTACATTCAATATGAATGAAACCTCAAAATTAATGACATATTGAAAATCTACTTTGTAAAATATTTTTCTACTTCATGTTCTTCAATAGACATTTATGAGAACAATCTGTTTAGAGAAGGGAATGTATTGCTGGCAGACTCATTATAATACATTATTGAATGGTGCGAAATCAAATCTGCTCATAACTCCTCTTCTCCTATATTCAACTCAAATTGAGTACAAAGTATTTGTTACAATAAGGATAAATTCTTAAACGTAAGAATTGAACATAACCAAAATAAAAAGTTTTTCTTTTGTTCGTAACGAATATTTGAACACTCAAGTATCTACCTAAATTAGAGAACTGGAGCTATTTTCTGTTCGATCTTCTTTGCAACAAATAAAAAATGAATTATTTTACCTCCAATAGAGGTGTAAAAAATGTTATTCAATTTTGTTTGAATGCGTTTGATCAAAAACCAATTCAAAATTGCATGAGAATGCGCATGACTGTAATGAAAACTAACGTTCGTTTTATATTATTTCATTGAAGAGTATAAAATGAAAAAACTCAAACAAGATAAATTTACATATATTTATAATCCGGAATCTAGTGAAATACGTGAATTCAGTAAGAAAAAAAGGTTTCTCTGTCAATTAACTTACTGCTACAATAACTTCGCGAGCACCACACAAACTCAACATTCTCAATGATGGTCAAAAGGCAAAACAGCCATTTTGCAACTTCGAAAGCGCAAGTCTCCCGCCAAACTTGCAGCTGCTTCTAACCCAGAACCCCTGTCTGACTTGAAACGGGCTTTGTTTGCCAAGTCTATTCTTCCTTGCATGCACATAGGTTTGGGCTATGGGGTTCGACATCAAATTTGCGGACATTTTAGATTGAATCCCATCGAGGGACACCCACAATCGTAATAGAGCAAAGCCGAAGTTGAAAGTGGGAGGATTGTGCGAAATATAAAGACAATTTATTCATTTATCGCAATTTTTTTCATATATCAATGTATTTTCAATTTGATTCTGAATATTATTGTCACAAATAATTTTACGTATATTTACTTTCCTCTACATCTAAATTCTAAGTATGTATATGTATTTATTAATATTTTTTCATTCATTCTTTTATCCACTTATCTATTTTGTCATTATACCGGCAATAGATTTATTTAACTAATAAATTTCTGATAATTCTTTTGTTACTATATTTTAATGATTTCGAAACATCACAATATGTTTGTGTGGCTCAATAATTATACGTTGATATTATGATTTTTCTGTTCATAATGTTGTTTTCAATACTCGATATTAATTTAAATCTTTAGTTTTTGGTTATTATTCTTACGCGTAAACAGGTTATTTTCAAGGGAACCAACTTGAAGAATCTAAAATATAATGTACGTCTGATATGGAATGCCGCTCATCAGACCTATTGACTCACATCTTTTTATCAAGTATAGTAAAATAAATGGTAAAAATAATAAATGTAATAATTTATAGACTTACCAATAAATTCAAAATTATGATTTTGAGGAGGTAAAGATAGACTGTTTGACTGAGAAAAAGCACCACACACCTACCCGGTCTGAAACCAACTTGAACTAACCAAAGAACTCATAATGAATCTCAAACCCCAAATTCTTGTTGTGAAAGTTCAGAAAAGCTACAAACAGAACGCCCAGAACTATCAACCAAGAATGGCCCTAACCATCGGTCCAGTGGGTCTACACCGAGACAAATTTAATAACCCTACTTACAATCCTTTTAAATGTTGCAAATCTCCTAATCCACTTAAAGCTTGCCCTAATGCCCACTAGAGAAGTGTAACCCTTTCATTTCATCTCCTGCAATTTGTCAAATTTTACACGACTGTCCAAATATTTCCCGACATGAATGGTCGGTTATTGAAAAAGGGTTGGAATATTTGGGTAGTATTTCTGCTTCTGGTGAAAGAAGAAGGACGTGAAATCAAACATGAGATGTAAAATATAATTTATTCACACAGTATTAAAACTAAAATATATATGAATATATATAAATATTTTTTGTTACATTCTAATGACTTCATCTTATATGCTAATTCTGAGATATTTACAAATTTGAACGTTGTGATAGATAATTGGGTATAAGGGACTACGCCCTATAAGATATCATCATAAATTCGTTGTAGAATAACAATTACTCATAATAGTATCTTCGAATGAATAAACATTAATAACACACGCGTGTTTTATACAAAATTTTGATTAGGATTCAAATGATAACACTCTCCAGATAATTATTCAACTTATGAAATGACATGAAAGGTGTCGCTTGATTATTACTAGGACATTATTCAATCCATAGCAAAAAGAGCAGGATGACGTTTAAACGTGTATATTCATGTTGTTTTATTTCACGAGTGAGTTAAAAAAATTTATTTCACTGAATGGATAATCGTCAATTTACCCTTGTTGCTATGGATTGAATAATGTCGTTTTCAAACGACATTGAATAATTGAATAATTTCTGTCACTAGACGATTTTGAAGGAATATCCGAGAGAAGCTTTTAAAGACAATAATAAGGATAAATTCAGATGCATACCACCCGCTGATATGAATATCAACAATTGTTACGATCTGAATTGAACTACTATTTTTCGTATTTACGCTCATTACGAAAAACAATGCTTTTCACAACTGGTTGCACAAATAACTATTCCCTGTAGTCTGATGTTTAATCTTATTGATACTAAATTTGACAGACTTTTATTTGAACACATGTATCTTCAAGAAAATCGAGATATCAAGGTAAAATAAAAACTGAAAGGTGGCGAAGAGTATTGTCTTTATAATAAACTGAGCGTAAAATCTACAAATTTCCCGCACTCCTTCACGAGGTTTTAAGAAATAGGGCTACAAATAAGCTATCAACATCTCTGAAAAACTTTTTTGAAGTTCTTTTTAATACTAAAGAATTTATCTACAATTTGGCGTAGAAACAATGGAAATCGACGAAAAATTACGAAAGTTCTTGGAGCAAAAATTTAAGTAGCCGAGTTTTTTTACTGCTGAACGTAGTTTCTAAGAAAAAATTGTTTTTCAGGTGCCATCGTTATGAGGCACCTCAAAAAAATTAAATGAAGGACCTACACTATTTTAGACAAAGAATCACCGTTTAAATTTAGTTTTTCGCAACAATTCATTTACACCCTGTATATTATCAGAATTCCATCGATATGAATATCAAAAAATGTTACGATTTACAACCCACTCAATGCATAACGGCACTAAATTTCATAAATTTTTTTAAATAATATCCATTTTTCTTAAAAAGTGCGCAAACTCAACTGATGAAGACATAGGAATGCCTTCAACATTTCGTCATTTGGCCTTGCTTCCAATTCGTTTCAGAAGAAGTTAAATAACTGTTCATAAACTACGTTGACAGGTTGATTTCACGCATAATTTTCAGGCAAATTTCAAAATTTTTATTGAAGCGTGACAACACTGTTATTTTTGTGAAATAAATCTCAAAGGAATGTATACTGGTATCGAAGTTTTTATGATCAAAAAAATTCAATTAATTCTCAAATACGAAAACATCAACAAAACAACAAACGGTGATATTCAGGTTACCAAATGAAATTTTTTCAGTTAAACGCGTTGTTCATTTCCTGGGACATAAAGCGTCGTGTTTAACACTCAAAAGGACCCGGCTACAAGATTTATAGCTGAGAGCTGTGACATCGCTTAGTTCTTTCAACAAACGCAGTGAAATAAATAGAACAAGTCAAAGAATCAGTCTCGTTTCTGGGAAGAATCGGTGATTCCAGAGCATGGCAAGCTTGAATGACCATGAAAACTTTTCAAAATCGTCTTCGCCATTCCACAAAAGCTCATTACTGACAAAGGACTTCGAGGAAAGATCTAAATTTCTGAATAACAATTCATGGAACACAAATTGCTAAAAAGCAGTTCTTCAGTCTCAATTTTTCAGTTAGTTACAATTACTAACGTACAAATTTTTAGTTTGTTTCATTAACCGCGTATTTGAATTCCTTTGAAATTGTTAAACCGTAAGAAAACCCATTCGCTTTAAAAACTTTTGAAAGAGAATATTTTGGGGGGGCAAAATTTGGGGGGCTCTAACTCCAAAGAGGGGGCAACGATAATAAAAATATCACATTATCAAATAACATTCTACTGAATTTCCAATTCTGAAATTTACTAGCTTGTCTCTTAAGAACCAGCTGATGTCGTAGCAGTACGAAAAAAAAAATGGATAAACTGGCAAGGTGGCATGTCCCACAATTTTTTCGAGACACCGCAATACCCGACAAAATACAGTCATTAAATGATAATTCGATCTGCCAATTTTAGGTTATTATCCGCGTACGTGAGTTCTCGCCAAATGAAGACGAACACCGAGTGATCACTTAATCACTCCTGAATATGCAGATTTTCGGTCCGGTGAGCATTTAACTACAGTTACGCCCCCCGTTCTATCCTGCCATAATTCTTCTAATTTGGTTAATGTCTTCATCGACGGATGGCGATAATGACTGCTGTGGTCGGGGATATTTCTTTTGAATTTTTAAGGCGCGTTCAAGAGCACTTCCTCAAGCTGATAGGTGATGATTAAGCGGCTGACTTTTAGACGAGACCTAAAAATATTTATTTTTCATCTTTTCCATAGCGCAAGGATCTTTTTGCCACTCGAAAATGTAAAACACTTGTTTTTTTACACCCTTGAAGTTCAAAAATTATTCCTTCGGTCTTCATCATTTTGTAGGAAAATGCCCCCCAAAATGTCAATTTTATTTCAAATTACGCAACTATTCATGTAATTAGTCATGCACTGTACGAGGGGTAAAGGGTAGGGTGCTTATTTTTAAATAGCATCACAACTTTTTGTGCCAGAAGTAGATAGAGATTTGGTCATTGCTGATATTTTTTCAACCCCCCTTTATTATAGAGATGAAATAGCTAAAGATATCAAATTCGAATATTTTCTTTTTTTATGTATTTCAAAGTCAATAAACTGAGCATTAGGACTGATGTTATTGAAATTTTGTCGAAAGAATGCTTTCTTTATATACTAGTTATTGATGAAATATCTGAAATAAAAATTAATAAAAAAAAATAAAAAATTCGAATTCAATAATTAGAACCATCTTTACACCTATAATAAGAAAGAGCGGATAAAAAACCATCAATGACCTAATTCCCCTGAGCAACAGAATATTGCTCCATTTCTGGCACAAACAGATATAAGGATCCATTTAAAAAAATTTCAATAAACCTCCACCCCTCGTAGAGGGGGCATGATAAATTCCCCAATTATGCATGAAAAGTTGAGTAAATTTAAATAAAAATTATTCAAGAATTTTTCTAGATAAACATAAAAAATATTAAGATATTTTTCAAATTGAAGAACGTAAAAAAAGTAACGTTTTCATTTCTTCCATCTCTGTGAATTTAATTGAAAATTACGAATATGTTTTGTGAAATTCAACCGAATAATTTCACCCCATTCGTCTTTTTTTATAATATTATTTTTTCAGAATTTATTTTCAAAATGAAAAAAATTCGAAAAAATTAAAATGAACGTTTACAAAAATTACGGAAATTGAGTTAAACGAAATTTTGAGAGGAACATCCCACTATTAAAAAACTTTTATATTGGAGTTTCTTCATCGTTAAAATGTTAAAAGTATCCAATAATCTATCACATTTTGATATGTGCTCCTTGCATTATATAAAATATTCTTCATTTATTTCAGTCTTTTTCTCTGCGTAATGAGTGGATAACCCAACTGCGTTTATGATTGTTTTCTATACAAAAAGAGCAAAAGTCACAAGTTTTCAATGACAGATTATATACAAAATGACAAAATAAAGAATTTGAATGAATGCTTTAATAATTGTAGTCTGATGATTACAGAATATGCGTGTTGAAATGAGGTTTTCAGGTACATAGGAACTAAGAAGAAAATGCTTTCTTATTAATGGATGACTAAATATCACAATCTGTCATTGAAATCCATGACAGCAAACAAGATCACAACCTTCTCGAATAAAAACTCCAAGGTGAAATGATAATATTCTCTTAAGAATATTCGCTGCAGTTCAACAGAATACAAACTAGCAGCTCATAGTCATAAGAAAATCTCAGGAATCATCCCATCCGGTGCGCTAAAGAATGAACAAGAGCTTCCCCATATAGGTTACGTTCCTCACCCAACGTTGAAGTCTCCGCTTTTCCGGCATATTCTGGAGTTTCCGATGGACTATTCACGAACAAGTTGGGGTTGAGGGTGAAATCTTCGGTCATCTGGTAATCCGAGGACACTGGTAGGTATTTGGCGTCCTTTTTCGCCTTCATCCTTCTGTTCTGGAACCAGATCTTGATCTGCCTCTCGCTGAGACATAGGGCCTGGGCTATTTCTACCCTTCGTCGACGAGTGAGGTACTTGTTGGAGTGGAACTCTTTTTCCAGCTCCAGGGTTTGGTATCGGGTGTAGGTTTGTCTTGTTCGCTTGCTCCCAGCAAAGTTGGTTTCTGCAAGAAAAAAAGAGTTTCGATGATTTTCAATTTTTCGAAGGAGAAATACATTTAATGGTGGTTTTTCGAAAAACGATTTTTGTGGAGGGGGGAATTATCATTGAGTATTGAGTTGAGTCAAGGAAATTTTATAGAGGGTGTTTATTCTCTGGGTGAATTGGAGTCGAACAGGTCTAGTAAGCCTTTGTTTTCGTTTAAATTTCCTGTATTTTTGTTATAGTTTAGATTTCAACCTTCCTGGCAAAATTGTTCATATGCCCAAGAAAAAATGGTATATCTAGTTCCCGGAGACAAGGGTGAAAAACATGAAAAGTGAAGTTTTCACCCCAGAATTTTAAGAATTGACAAAACACCCGTATCTCCCCAATGATTGTGAAATAATTTTTTTTTTCCGTTCTGCTTCAAACAGGGATGATCAAGGCAAATTTCAATTCGATTAAATTTAAATCAATCACTGAGTGTTCCCTGAGTATAATTAAGATTTACAGTCAACCTAGAAGAGCCCCTAATCTTGATAAAAAATATATATTAATTTTTTGTCATGCCAGGGTGGTTCGAAAATAGGGGTAAACTATCTTCGTGTTGTTAAGTTGAGATAGTTTTATGTATATCCAACCTTGTTTGATGCTCATGAGAGGACCGTACAGTAATTGTGTGTATATAGGTTGCAGTGGCGTATATAGCTAATATTTTCGAGGGGGGGGTCTAGACGCTTACCCCATCGAATGGTTAGGTTAGATAAATTTTTTAATTGGAATTGAGATTCGAAGGATAATTTTGCGCCTAGTCTCCCTACAGATAATATTCATTTCGAGGGGGTTGGCCGGGCCCCCTGCCCCCCCTATATACGCCCCTGAAAGGGTCAGTAAAATGATACATATATAGAAAAATGTGTTTGGAAGAAAATATCGGTTAATTTTTTTGAATTTTAGTATATCAACAACTTGTAGAGCAATTAAAAAAAAATGTAATTGCTACGTTCATTCATCAGTTACGTCTCTACGAAAGGGACATATCAATAACAGTCAATAAACACCTATCAGTCCCAAAACGTATTGATCTCAAAATATATTGAAAAAAGTGGAATTTAGTAAGCTTAACAATATCACCCCTATAATAAAAAATACTCTATATATCAACGGTCAAATTATCCCCAGCAACCCCAGTATTTCTATTTCAGACCCAAAAATTCAGGGTCAACATGCAAAATACGTAACAACCCTTCATCCTCATTTTAGGGCGTAGGACGAACAGAATGACGCCGTATATTTTTCCATATTATCAATTTATGTTTTTTATACTATTATTGCAACACATAATGTTAATATTGAGTTGTCTAAACCTTAATAAAAATGTATGTTTCAGAAATCATGCTAGTCGATATAGGTACAGGGTGGGAAACATTTGTTTTAAGATTTCATCACTAAATAAAATAGTTTTTCGAAATAAGAAGCTTCTAATTCCCTTCTAAATAAGAAATTTTTCTGTTCTGCTCTTTTGAATCAGTGATGAATTTGTTTATTTTTGATTTGATTCTTTTCCATTTTTGCTGCTTGTTAGTGTGAGATTTATTGAATTTTGTTTCTATTGATTCATCGAGTTGCTCAGCGATATTATTAACAAAATAGAAAAATCTTGTGTCAATAATATTTCTGGTATTTCTTCCAGCAATATCTTTCGTGAATTTTGGTTATCTGCAACAACTTGAATTCAAAATTGTACTACATCTTTGAGAGCAATTAATATATGAAAAATTAAGGAAGTTAAAAAGAAGTATGTATTTGAATCTGATTTAAATACGAAATAAATTACCATTGCTCTTCATCCACGGGTAGAAACATCCCTGAGGCACGGTCTCCTCAATCATCTGTCCATCCTTAGCAACCCCACATCCAAAATCCGTCCCCATCTTACCATCCTCGTCTTCCGCGAACTCCCGCGAACCGTTCAGACCACAATCCAGATCGTTAGCGTCCCTGCTCACACTGTTATCCTCGATCGCGAAACAAGCGGCCGCGGCACCCGGACTCAGACCTCCCCTACTAACCTCGCGGCCCTGCTGGATCTCCCGGTAGTCATACGTGATTTTCTTGCCGGCAGGTAGGCTGAGAAGGGCGCGTAGAGACGACGGTTCACTATCGCTGGTCTTATCGGCACACGCATCCTTTCGCCGGGCGTCTTCCGGTTGTTTTGAGGGTTGGAAATACTGGCGGTATTCGTTGTAATGATTGAGACTAGCAAGGTCTGGTAGCTGAGGGTTCGCGGAATCGCTTATGGTCGAATCGGCACTGTAGGTTGGATAAGCCGGCTGGTTTTGGTAGTATCGGCAGTTGGGAAACGTCGGTTCTTCTTTGATTGGGGTCGGATACGTGTAGTTCCCGTGGTACTGCGGCGTGTAGGGCGCCTTGTAATCCTCGTGTTGCCCGTAACTGTACTGCGGGTACTGCGACTGGCCGGTGTAATTGTACGGGTACTGTATCGGCGGCGCGTTCATGTTGGACGTTGGCTGAGCATCGACTGGCACTGATTTCACCACCCTTATCGGGTAGTCCCCGGTCCACAAGCCACGGTCCAGGCACGTTCGGGTAAATGTTTGACATTGTCAACTTATTCCCCCAAAAGCGGCGTGGCGGAAGGGGGTTGCGACCCCCTAAGGTTTGTCGCCGTTCTTTTATTTCGCCAGCTGTTCGGTGAAACGAACCCACCCACCCCCGTGGTCCTCTATTGACGGCTCTTTCATCCAGTATCGGTCCGTATTATTATTGGCATATTGCAGATTGTGAGAGAGTTTCGATTTAGGGGTGGCTTGGGTGTCGGGGTGGAAGTTTGATATTATTTTTTTAGGTGGCTGGGTTTTTTGCGGCTTCGACAATAGGTCGACGGTGTTGAATACGTGTTAAATGTTATTCTGGCGAATGCGGACTGTGGGAGAATTTTAATGGTTTTTATTGGGTTAATGCTCAGTCAATTTATGACATCATTTTGAACTTGTCGAGCTCTTAATCAGTAGGAAACAAAATGAGTGGGAAAATTAATCATAACCCAATTGAACAGATACAATTTCACCCTGATAATAAGGGATGATATTTTTAAGTTGAGTATTTCTGAAATTTTTTCTTGGGCGTTTCGACTTATAATTTCAACTCTGGCATAAGTTGAATAAGATATATTAATAAATTCAATAAATTACGAAGGAATTCATTAATATTTTACGTGAATATTGACTTCTGAATTACAGCAAAAATTCTACCCTTGAATGTTCCACATCTAAATAAAAAAAAATATATATAGTCTTAAAATAATTTGACGAAAAAATTATTTGAGTCTACGCACTGCCGTTAAAGCAAATCGATTGCAAATAATGACTTTTATTATTTGAAAAAAATACAAAAATATTTATAATTTGATGACTACGGTACCGAAAAAATTACCACTAGAAAATAAACAAATGCCCCTCAAAAAATTCCGGGAATTCATACGAAGGAATTTTAGGAAAATGTGCAAAAATTTTGATAAATTTAATTTTCAATCAATCGATCGCAGTATTTCTAGATATTCGTTGCACTTTTAGAATTCTTTTATATTCATTATTATATTCGTTTTATTCCGGATGATTCTTCGAGGAAAATTAAAGTGGGTATTTGGCATTGAATTTTTTGAAGAACCTTCCCCCTCAAAAGCTTAACACCCTTCAGAAAAAAAAATTTATTTTTCTTTTTTATTTTCCCTGCATATTAAGCTAACGACACGAAACTTGGTCAATATCATTTGTGAATGAAATTACTCATGTTCGAATTATTTCAACCTTGAAGTATGCTCAGAAAGGGTGTGAGATAGCACCTAGCCTAACCTAACCTAACCTAACCTAGCCTAACCTAAGTATTTGACAAAAATGTAAATAAAAACGATATTCACAATTCAGAAAAAGGACAAGTGTACATGGTGGGCAAAATTCGTTGTCTATTGACACGGATGACACATTCTCGAGCTCTTTTTTTCCTGACTAATCCAAATCTGCAAACATATTGGCCTATACTTTCTAGATTTTGAGTTAAACAAAAATTGAGATTTTGTCGATTTCAAAAAGTTGTCATAACTTTTTTTTGTCTTTGAAGTTACAGATCTGAAACTTGAACCTTCTTAGGCATTTTTATATGTAGAATCTTCTTACAGCAGATTTTCAATAAAATGCATTTAAAAAAAAACAAAGTTCGCCTAATGATCCGAAATGAAAAATATTTCGAGCTTGTCACTGGATTCTATGTGAAAAGATGGTTCAAGTTTCAGATCTGTTTCTTCGAGGACAAAAAAATTATGAAAACTTTTCGAAATCGTCAAAATCTCATTTTTTGCTGATAACTCAAATACGAAGAAACTTAGAAGGCTACGGTTTTCACCATTCTTTGATTCTCTGAAAAAGAGCTAGGAAATGTGTCATCCGTTTCGTTCTAGCTGCTACAGTTCCTGAGATCCCCCCAGTAGACAACGCATTTTGCCCACCCTGTACATCTCAATTTGTCTAGGGAAAGTTCGATATTTTTTCATCCCCAGTCATCACTTTCCCTAACCTTTTTCCAAAAATTCCTTACAAATCCATAGTTCCTCGAGAGGACCATAACGTTTGTACAAACCTAAGGATCCTTTCTCGAAAAAGCTCCACTTTTATTGCACACCCTTGTTACGGATTCGTTCTGCTGAGTCAGGTAACGGGAGTGAATGCACAAAAAACTAGGGCATCGGCTTCTACCAAGAAAGAGTCAACTTTTTACGACCCTATTCATCGTCCGAACTGTAAATATTTAGGGAAACCGTGTGGACTTCCAAATTGATATCCAAAATATCGGTCAGGTGAGTTATTGGTGCAGTTCTGACTTACGAACGTCGTAAAATTGAACATTATTGCTCTAGGAATTTGTTGGAATAGATGTTGACTCTGGTATTATGGGTAGCTTCGCCAAACTTGAGCTCTGTCAACGAGGAGTGGTTATAAATTATCATTATTAGGGTTTTATTGGCTGTCAGTCAGCGTGCTGAAAAATATATTGACCAGAGGATGGTTTATCAGTGATTATGGGTATAATAGCTTAATCCGGATCAAGGTCTTTATTCAATAATTGTATCTGTAACAGTCTAAGTACAGTGTGTGCCAGACAAAAATAATAAATTGCGTATATTACCATAGTAAATATTTCGAAAATGTTCCTTAGCCAGTTAGGTTAGGTTAATTTGATATACAGAATATACAGATATACAGCTCTGTATAAAGCTTATAAAGTTGACATATTCCAACTGTTATTCTTTCAAACGATAAATAAAAAGAATTATATGCCATACTTTGAGAATATCAATGTCCAATTCCGCACATTCTGATATATTATCTGACAATTTTTCCATTTTTTTCACTCTACCGCTATGAACTTTCATATTGTTTTGTTCTGTTTCAGATAATATGTTTGCGTTGCTATATCAAATTTTCATTTCTTTTATTGGTTATTTCTTATTGAATGAGTTCTTCTTTCTCAGATGCAGTTACACAGAAATGCTTCCTCATCAAATTATATCAGCATATCAATTTATCGAAGATGTTCGAAGCAAGTTGAAAAACATTATAATTTAGTTGAATTTTGTGATTTATTTTATTGTTTCATCTGGAATTTTGTATTTTATTTTGTTGATACATATTTTCAATACATCACAACACAATTGGAGTTGTTTTATATATAACCATCTGATTAATTGTTGGATGATTTTCCACCTTATTTCAGTGCTTTTCCAGTTCACTTATCGTATTTTAGGGATGGTGGTAGAATGTCTGAAAGATTTTTCGAAACATTCCTTTGTATTTTAAATGAATTAAAAGAATTTTTAGTTTAATTCAAGGATTATCAACTTTGCTATTGGTACTTGCAGTAAAAAATCAAAACATGATCAGGGTTCGATAAAAATTAAAAAACAGTTTTTTTTATTCGAGTGAGAAACGCTGTGTGGAAGAAGGCTTTTATAGGCTATTTTTGTTTTTTGTTTCGACAAGCATTCGTCAGCCATCTTCAAGGATTATACATATTGATTTCAATAGAAGAATTTATCTAGTCAGCTCAGCTGAATTAAGAGGGACACATTAACTTTTCGAAAAAATAAAATAAAATTCAACCCCCTTAGACACAAACAAAATAGTAAGACGCTTCCAATTTCTGAGTAAAAAAATTAATATGTTCCATCAAATGAATTACTGCATTCAATCGATGAAAGCTGTGTTCAATATGCTAATTTTTTTCCCCGTCTTCCCCCTAGCCCCACAAAATTACCGTGAAAATTATGCCCTCGACAATCCCAACCTACAATTGCAAAAATACAATCAAAATGCCGTAAAATTTCACGCGTACGAAGCATCTCATTCCGTCCACTCCATCCATATATATTCTTCATCCCTCCGATGTCCACATGTCCCTATACCTCCCCCTGTGCGAGCCCAGATTAGCAACAATAGAGATGCGTGCCTGGATCGGGCATAATAAGATTCGGTATTCGATAACAGTAGAAACCAATCACTATCGGCTGCGTTGTACCCCATTCTGCATCTTCCATGAATGAAGTCGCCATCCGACAGAGGGGTGGTTGAAAGTTTGGGTAATATTGACGTATTTTGTTCTAATGAAAATGCATGGAAGTATGAAATTGAAGGATATTCATAACAGTTTATGTTTATCGCTTTACAGCATGGAGATGTGCAACAGGTACTTAAGATTGGATGAGGGATAATTATTTTTGGTTCACCCCTTATGATATAAAGGGTGTATATCATACACCTCAGAGGTGTTCAAAGGACTTTAAAATGAAAATATAGAAAATCGCTCAAACCCTCAATTTCTTATTTGAAGGTGAACAACCTTTCCTCTTTTTAATCCCCGTAACTTCAACCCCCTAACAGGGTTGAGCATAACCTCCTCCGATATTATTGATCATCAGAAAAATACAAGACTGAACTATTTCAGGTTTCAAAAATGGGAAATAGGAAATTTTCCAATTCTTTGAGAGTTTGACGTACCTAAAGAAAGTTGGATGTGTTTGAATTTCCCATCAGACAATCATTAACTACACCGGTCTAGCTAATGATTTTTTTTTTTTACTTCGACTTCACTTTGCGAACCAGAATTGATTTCCAGAGTAAACACATCGGTGACCAACATTAACACAACAACGGGTGTTAAAGAAAATTCCCCTAACTCCAAATGGATTATGAGACAGATGAAGACTAATGACGTCATGACAGCTTGTGGATAAAATATATAATTTTCTTGACCAAAGCATTATTAATGATGCTGTCCTAATCATATACAGCAACTGGTACGCATATATTCATAACTCACACCAACACCGGTCTCTTTCGCTTTTGTGATGTATGATTGTGCGATGTGTTTTTTTAATGCGCGTCTAAATGTTGGTTTGGTTTCATTGATGGTAAGGATGGAAATGGATGTTATTCTGCCGGCGGTGGCCTTGGTGGTCGATGCCAACTAGGGAGTTGCCTCGTATTATCTGAAAATGGTATTCATTCTGAATATAAAGGAAGCTGAATCAAAATATGTAGATACATTATTTTATACATATGATAGGATATCAGTGTTTTTTGTTGGTAGTTCGATAATTCATTATCAACGCATTATCAGGAAGCAAATTCTTTTTGATTTCTCCTATCCACACAAAACGCGAGGTTCGGAAAAAGAATAAAATCAGACAAAGTTTTAATTCTTTTTCCTCTAAAATGACAAGAAGTTCATATGAGGATATATTGAAAAATTCTTAGACTACTATAGAACCAAACAAAATTTCAATGTCAAAATATTTTATTACTCAACATATTCTCCTCTTAATTGGATACATTTATTACAGCGAACCTGCAACGTCTCTAGACCTTTCAGAAAAATGTTTCTTCTTGCTCTGCAAACCAGACCTCCACAGCTTTTATTACCTCCTCGTTGGAAGAAAATTTACGACCTTCTAAAGTTTTTTTCAGTTGAGGAATGAGATGATAGTCGGATGGAGCCAAATCTGGTGAATAAGGGGGGTGTTCTAGTAATTCAAACCCTGAATTACGAAGTTTTTGCATGGCAACATGAAATTTGTATGCAGGGGCGTTGTCCTGCAAAAACAAAACAGCCTTGGAAAGCTTTCCGCGTCTTTTCTCTTTAATTTTTTCCCGTAGAGTGGTCAGTAATGTCGAATAGTTATCTCCGGTTTTTGTTCTACCCTCACCCAAAAAATCAATCATGATTACCCCATGGCAATACCAAAAAACTGGAGCAAGAACTTTTCCAACAGATTTTTGGACACGAAACTTCTTAGGTCTTGGAGAACCAGAGTGTCGCCATTCCATCGATTGTTGCTAACAATTCGGTTTACGAAGTTTACATCGTTTTCAAATCGAGCACAGATCGAACGTGAAGCTTCTAACCTCGCACGCTTTTGGTCAACATTCAAACATTTTGGGATCCATTTTGCAGCAATTTTTCGCATGTCCAAATTGACGTGAACTATATGATAAACTCGTTCGTATGAAATATTCAGTGCTTCAGATATCCGTTTTATCCCAATTAGACGGTCTGATAAAATCACCTCATGAACTGCATCGATATTTTCGGGGACTGACACAGCAACTGGCCTTCCCGATCGGTCATCATCTTCAATGGAAAATTCACCCCTTTTGAAGCTTGCAGTCCAATTTTTCACGGTCGCATACGAATTACATTGATCACCAAGAGTGTTAAGCATATTTTCGTAAATCTGCTCAACTCTTTTAAATACAGGTACTTGATGATGACTCGATACTCCAATTTTTCGATTTTCACAATTTCGGCGAACATTTTTATTCTTTTAATTTATTGCGTAACTCTGGTTTACTTTTTTGACCTCAAACTTTACACTGACACTTCTAATGAGTTATTGTTCGTTGCTATTGTAACGCAATATTTTTTTTATGCATGGAACTGGTCTATGCTAACTAGATATCAATACATTCTCGTACTTAGGGCACTTTAAGGCCTGCTGGTCAAATCTCTCTGAGAAAGAACCTAGTGGCAAAGATCTCGAAAGTTTAGATCCATTAGATAACCAAAGGATAAATGCGGTTGTATCTAGCCGTTCTAGATGTCGGAAATTCGACTGTATATAAAGGTGGGATGCAGTTCTTCTGACAGTTTTTTAAAACGGTACAATTAATAGTAGAGGCAAAAATATATTTTAGTAAATACAAAATCTAACACACTCAACACAGTAAAAATTATGATTTCAATATTATGGAGCGATGTCTAACATCTCTGAAACCACCAAAATCGACTGCCACATCAATAACAGTCAGAGCCATTTTATTTAAAGGATACTTACAACTAATTTTTCATATTTCCAGCACCTGGACAATACAGACCATCCTCCAGAAGGAACCCCCACGTCTGCTACTTCTGCAAAATCGATCTAGCACCTCGCGTACGTGTCTTTTCGTGTTCTCGTTCTCGTTCCGAAATACGTAATCGTCATTTCTGCAAAATGTCGTTAATCATTCGGCCGGCCCCAGCTGTCAATCATGGGATGTTGCGATCCGGGACCCCGTCCGGTACATTTAACAATGCCGTGGGGCCCGAACCGACGACTAATAGATTCCCAACGACGTGTATTTTAAAGCGGCGGAACGCCACTTGGTCCTTCGAAAGTTCTCTGATCGCTGGCGAATTTGCAGCGGAATCCTGGATGGAAATTAAGCAAGTATTGAGGATGGATAGGGTGGTAGCAAATCTAAACAGTCTTTCGGTGAAAGAGCAAGGGCTGAAAGTTTCATAAAACAGTTTTTTTTGCCCACCGATGCTTGGCTATCAAGAAATTTTTATTTTTCCAATTTTTCCAAAATTACATGTTTTAAATCAGTTGAGGAAGAGTAGGTTGAAAGAGTCCAGAATACTCACTTCGATATCTGACCAAAGGCCCAATAGGTTCGACCTGATTCGACCAAGTTGGTTTCGTTTAGGATATTGGCTCGTTCGATATTTACGTGGTAATGAAAATTAAAACTTAGGATTGCCGAATTGTTCTCTTTTTCTTTTAGTAAGTTACACGATTTTATGAAATGCCTCATTTCGATACCAACTGACAGAAGAGACTTAGCTTAGGACACAAGTGTGAAAAATATAATAATATTTCAAAATCTCACCAATAAAATTCGTTTAAATTATTTATGAATTTTTTCACAATGGGTATCACAATCTTCTTGTTCGAACATTCCAACAATGGTCTTAAAAATGGGATGAAATGGGGAAACATCATAGCAATTTTTCAACATAACTAACATAAGCACTTTCAAGAAACTGCCTCGATTTTCTACATTTTTTCACCCTAAATTCCAAACAATTATGATTATCTCAAAAGTGACCTGATGCATCTAATCCGATAAACTTGGTACTGAACCATTCATTGTCCATCCATATGTTTATGTTTTGTTTCGTTTTTGCGATGCCGTCACCTTCCACAGTCCCGTACTTGAAATTCAATGAAATTTTGTCGAACTTCTAGGGGTTTTATCTTAGCCATCTTGGATATTTTATAAGGACATTTTTTGGTGAAACGACTTATTTTGACGAGTTCTACCTTCCGTCAAAGAAAAAAAGCCTCACCTTCGAAAACACCCTGTATACTCTTATCTGAAATGTTATACTTCATTGACTATTCATAGCCCATTCAAGAATTAGTGACCTCTTCTGTGGTTGTGGAATATCCAATTCGAGTTGGTAATATTTTCGAAAATAACACCTTGTTTCAAGGGAAATAAAATGGCCTTTTAGAAGATGCCATACACGAAATAATATTCCTCACAACTTCAAAAGAAGCAACGCTTTTCTAGTGATAAATCTTGAAATTGTATCGTTCAGTCTTGAAGAGTTTTCAAGCGACCCCATCTTCTTGGGAAATTTTGAAGGTCAAGTATTGATACGCGTATCTCCCAGAAAAATCAACGCAGATCTAAATGTGATACGTGTTCTGAAAGAACAACTCTTCTAGTCATAAACCTCGAAGATTCATCGAGCTGGGTACGGTCGTTTGGTGTTGAGGAATTTTTAACTGACCCCATCTTTTTGGGAATTTTCCGAACATTTCCGACACGCGTATCTGTCACAAGAATAATCGTACATCCAAATATTTCACATACATATTTTGACAGATCGTCTCTTCTATTAATACATTTTAATGTTTTATCGAACTTAGTGCAGTGGCGGTTTCAAGAGTGATTTTGGAGTGGGGGCATAATTTTATAATATGAAATTCTGAAAGGTGATTGTTGAAATATATAGGAATATCTTTATAATCGTATAATGAAAGATTCTTCATATCGACACGCCGAAAACCATCGCCAAGTTCGCCAGATCCCTCCAAGCGATACCCGGGAAATGCCCGTCGTGAGCCAGAAAAAAAATGGAGGTCTCCATTTAAGAAAATGGGTCATCTCGACCTGTCCAAACTCCAAATTAACACGTCACACTAGATTTCACATGCCGGCGAAATCAATCCTCGAAACCTAATAATAAATGACAAAAATCGTCCATCCATACCACTGAGTTATTGTCGGGCTGACGGATGGCGAGGGGGCCGCGGGGGTGCCGGGGGCGGCTGCCGAAGTGCGAGGGCGATCCGATGCTGCCTCGTGGAGAAAACAACCCGACCGTTGACGTTGATGGATCGTATTCCGTACAAATGCCAAATTGTGAAAAGAAGTGTAGACGAACGGTGGTGTTGTAGAGTGCATACCGTGGCGCGCACCACGGTGTAAACGTTGCTCCGTCAATGTATGCGCCACCGAAACCCCCGAACACAGACCGGGGTGGATCAATTATATCGGTGAATGAGAATCGTTCGAGTCCAAAGTTTTGAGAGCGGTGCTGTGTCGATTGGGATGGATGATGGATGGTTTTCGGATTCGCCGATGGAGGTTTTCGGGAAATTTGCCGTTTTGGGAACGTTCCGGGATGGAAATGGGGGAGGTTATTCGGTATACAGGATGATTCACTGTTTCTATTCGTGGTGAACCGGGTTAGGGATTCTTCACAGCAGGATTAGATTTTTTTGCTTCCATTTTGCAGAAGTTGATCAATACCTCTTGCGAAAAACAAACAATTAACTTCTTCCACAGTAACAAAGCAATGAAACTTCATAATCGTTACAGTACAATGCAAATAAGTTTTGTGTTTACGTAATCAGAAAACATTTATACAGGGTGAGTCTTTGACCCGTACAAACATTTTAACAGTAGATTCTTGAGGTCAATACGAACACTTTTTTCCTTTGACATTTTTTCCGAATCGGCTCGGTTTAAAAGATACAGGCTGTTGAAAAACCATGAAAAATGATATTTTTAGTTCTTTCTCACGAACTGCTTCATCGAATGAAATCAATTTCGGAAGATATTACCCACGTCTTCCAGTTTTCTCATTATGACCGTTGCGTACCATAAAAATACCAAAAAGTCAAAGAACCCAACTTTTGAAACTAAGTTGGAAGCCTTCTTATGAATATTTGAACATTATGTAAAATAAAAGTATTCTTTATATTTTCTCGTATAATTCGCCGTTTCCGAGTAACTTGATGTTCAAAAATCAAAAAGTATATGTGGAATTTGAAAAATTCGGTACTTTGGCTGAATACAACCCTGCTTAAAAGATCTACAGATGTGTAGTGTCATAGTTTTACCTAGTTATTTTGAAGGTAATTTTGTTCTTCCAGGGGTGGCACAGTGAAGACTTGAAATGGTTATATCTTCGAATTGTACAGGGTGATTGTTAATAATATACCTACTCTAAATCTATCTTACTTAATATTGGTATTTTTTTATGGGCGTTCAGAGTTCAGTACCAGGAAATACCAAAAAACATCGTAAACCTGAAATTTTTTTATGATCTGGAATTTTTCAAACGGAACATCCTGTGTTGCATTTTTCTAATCGGTAGAGCTTTCTCAATTTTCAAAAAATATAGATTTTTTGACCTTAAGAAAAATCCATTTTTCAAATCGCTAACCTAACCTAACCTGGAATTTTTCAAATGGAACACCCTGAGTTGCATTTTCCTAATCGGTAGAGCTCTTTCTTCTGATTTCAAATATATATTCTTCATATCTTCACATTTTATTTTTTGTTTACAAACCGTTTTTTGTCATTATTTGTTTAATTATTTTATATCGATTTCATTGTCTTTCATTCGTTAAGTATACAATTGTTTTTCCAATTCTTATCAAATTCAGAATATTCACTTAATTTTTTTTATTTTGAGAACGAACGTTTTTAGTACCTTGAAAAAACATTGTTCCAAAATTTTTTTTTATTTCCTGGAAAATTGCCAAAAATGTGGATTTCCTAAATCATGCTCCAATATTTCAAGTTACAACACTCTGGCATTTTCAATATCGTACAAAATATTCGAGCTAAAAAATACATTAGGAAAAAAAACAGGTATTTCAATGAAGATTGAAGGACTGGATAACATGAACCACAATAAAAACATGAGAACCATTGTACAAGTAGATCTCTCTACTTGAAGACCATCAGCTCGATTAAGATGATCCGAAAGATAACGTATCATCGAAGAATATCTCGGAACCACCAACAAGGCAGAAGCAGTCGGCTATCCCTTTGCTTCATTATTCATTCTAGCACGATCATCGTCCTTCTTTTGAAAATTTCGATCTGACAGTAGCGTATTTTTATTATCGTTGACGAAACCGAATGAGAGGAACGATTTGTAGGAGACTCGGTTTGTTGCCTAGTCACTGTGGGACGAATTGGTCTCATTAGGTTATCAATTTCAGTTTCGTTTTCATTCACAAGGCATTCGCTTGTGTGCCGTACACACCAAATTGCATTTGGTCCTCATGGGCCGGAATAACAGGTTAGGGGCCCAGGATGATGTCATACTAAAAATTATATACCACTGATGACTGATGGATATTTTTCCTTCCCTTAGCACTAATTTGAATGGAAAATGTATGTTGTATAGGCTTCTGTATGACATCAATATCGATGAAAGCTTGAAATATTGAGCAAGGATATAAAGACACATTGAAGTTGAAGAAAAAACGAACAATATTCTTCATTCGTAGTTCAATTAGTTATTCATCCCACTAATTTGATGGACCAATTATACCACAGCCAGTGCGATAAAGAAAAATTAAACCTATATTGATATTTCGAATAAAATCAATGTTTTGTTATGATTCGTGTCAAAGATCAAGAGCGCAATATTCCTTTATTCCTCGAAAATTCATGGCTTCCATTATACCCTACCTAGCTCCCTTCACCATAATATAAAGATGGAGATGGAAAGAGCTAACAAATTCTTTTGACATCAATGACAGGGTTAGTTGAGACTGCGATATGAGTGACAGCCGGCATGGCCGCTGGTGTTAGCCGATACTTGTCGAGGATTACTAAGCACTAACCGGCACCCATGATGTAAAAATCCGACAGGGGGTATGGTGATGTCCTCTGACAGGAATGACTTGACGAAAATCGGAAACACCGCCAACTGGGTGGCAATTGGAAATTTATCAAGGGATTCATCATGGAAGCTATATTGAGAATGAAGAAAAAGATTCGGATTGATATACTACAGGAGAGTAATGATTGATTGTTTGATCATTTTTTATTTTTTACTGTGTAAGTTTTTTAAAGCCTCGAAAATATTTGATAGTTTATTCCTTGTTGTGAAATATTTTTAGTGTTTTTTTAATCTACTTTAACTTAAACATAGATAAATTTTCAATATTTTTTTCTTGATTATTGTTTTTTAAATTACTGTATTTAAATATTTTCAGTTTATATTATCTTTTTAATTCCACGCATTCATTATCATCGAATTGAACGGAAAAATGAAAACTATGGAAAGAGGACATCGGGCACAATTCAAAACAACCCTATCTTGCCATTTTGGGTGCCATCTCGTTTTCAATATAGAGTGTGTGTTATCTAGTATCTCCAATTTTGGTTTTACTGTAACTTCTGAAACAATTTATCGATTTAACTGAAAATTTGGTCGTATATTTTCTGCCCCAATGCAACACAATGGAGTAGGTAATTCCAAAAAGCTCAGGACCGGACTGAATAACAGCATATTTCAATTCAACCTCAAGAAAAACGGGTGTATTTAAAGGTGAAGTTTTTTAACAGATGGTAGAATTGATCAAAGTAAATCGTTTCACCAAGAATCACCTATGCATAATTTTCAAAATGACAAAGTTGAAAAAAAAAATCATTATTACATATTACTGAAATAGATGCTAATAAGACCTCAGATCATTTGTCAT
The DNA here is from genome assembly GCF_907165205.1 of Coccinella septempunctata. Taxonomy (NCBI): domain Eukaryota; kingdom Metazoa; phylum Arthropoda; class Insecta; order Coleoptera; family Coccinellidae; genus Coccinella; species Coccinella septempunctata. The sequence continues at coordinate 26,533,317 of NC_058196.1, forward strand.
TTGAATTATCGCAAAACAATGAGAAAAAACTTATCTGTCGTGATGACTGACTCAACCATATGGTTTCGTTTAGGATATTGGCCTGTTCGATTTTTACGTGGGAATGAAAATGGAAACTTAGGATTGCCGCATTATCATTATTTTTAACTTTAACCATTTTATGAAATTGCTCATTACCATACCAACTGACAGAAAAGACTTAGGACACAAGTGTAAAGAAATAGAATATTAGTTCAAAATCTCACCAATCTTTACAATGGACATCACAATCTTCTTCTTGCACTATACAACGATAAGTGACCTTATGCAACTAATCAGATAGACTCGGATGTACTGAACCAATGTCCAGCCATATGTTATGTTTTGTTTCGTTCTTACGATGTGGAGTTACCTTCCACAGTCCCGTACTAGAAATTCAATGAAATTTTGTCAAACTTCTAGGGGTTTTAGCTCATCCATCTTGAATATTTCAGACAATAATAAAATAACTTATTCTGATGACTTCTACCTTCTATTAAAAGAGAGTCACCTTTGAAAACAGTCTATATACACTATAGCACATCTTTTCTTCGAAAATTATCACTTTTTATGATAAAGAACTTCATCTTTACGGTTTATATCCAATCGTGTTTGAACTGGTCGAACACAGTTTCATTCCATTCTAATATATTCCCCCAGCTGACAAAAGCGGGGTCAAAATCTTCTCATGAAGACTTATTCCCGAACGCATCAGATCCGTTTCGTCCTGAATTCAACATCGTGCACGTCGATGACGTCACAGTGCCTCATTCAGACGCCAGTCAACGTGATCAGGCCTCTATTCAATGGCTGTCACTATTTGTAACTAATGTACTAAGTAGTGGAAAAGACTCATGCACGTTTACGACGGACAATGTACCAGAAATGTATTATTGATGAATAAAATATCTGAATTCGGTATACAGTCCGAGGGATTAGGTATGTCTGTCTGTTTTGCGGACCTGGAGGCGACGAGGCGGGTATAAATCGAGTGCTGTTGCTAATCATAGTCGATTGTTACTGCCATAATATGGCTCATCTCGTTGGGCAGCTATGTGTTTATCATATTCGGAAAATTTTAGAATGATTAGGTGTTACTGGCATATTGACTTTCAAAGAAATCCGAACACAGAATGGGTTGACTGAATTTCTGATGAATTTGTGTTTCATTTAGTTTGACAAGGTTGAGGTCTTGACAAGAAAGAGGTAATATTAGTGGCCTGATAAGAGTTAGTTGAAAAAACCCATCACAGTACAAGATATCCCAAATTGCTTAAATTTGGCTGTTTAACTTTGATAACGTTAATTAAATATTGACATCATGTTGTTTATTGAGTTCATTCGTCAACTGTCAAGCGCCAGCAAGAGTGTGCGTGGAGGGTAGCCTACCCAACAGAAATTTGGGCGCCAAATTTGAATTTCGTTTAGTTATGTTGATTTTTCGAGTTTCCGAGGCGTCTCTTTCTTTTTCTGGCCCCATTTAAACTTTCTATAAAAACAGAGGAACGTTTTAAAGAAAAAATGAATGAAATCGGTGCAGCCGTTTCTGAGTGATGCGATTACAACGCAAAAAGGCGGATGATGTTTTCCTCAATTCGAATGCTACATATTGTACGAAGTTGTATTGATGTCTAGTTAGCCTAGATCAGTTACATGCATAAAAAAATATTGAGTTACCATAGAAACGGACAATAACTCATTAAAAGTGTCAGTGTGAAGTTTGAGGTCAAAAAAGTAAACCAGAGTTAAGCAATAAATCAAAAGAAAGAAGATGTCCACCAAAATTGCTAAAATCGAAAAATTGGAGTATCGAGCCATCATCAAGTACCAGTATTTAAAAGGGTTAAGAGGTGAGCAGATTCACGAAGATATATTAATACCATTGGTGATCAATGTCCCTCGTATGCGACCGTGAAAAATTGAACTGCAAGCTTCGAAAGAGGTAAACTTTCCATTGAAGATGATAACCGATCGGGAAGGCCAGTTTCTGTGTCAGTTACCGAAAATATCGATGCAGTTCATGACATGACAAAATTGGTCTAAAACGAATATCTGAAGCACTGAATATTTCATACGAACGCGTTCATCATATAGTTCAAGTCAATTTGGACATGAGATAAATTGCTGCGAAATTGGAGCCCCAAATGTTTGAATGTTGACCAAAAGCGTGCAAGGGTAGAAGCATCGCGTTCGATCTATGCTCGGTTTGAAAACGATGTTAGACTTCTTAAACAGAATTGTTACTATGGATGAGACTTGGGTACATTTCTATTATCCAGACAGAAAGCAACAATCGATGGAATGGCGACACTCTGCTTCCTAAAAAGTTTCGTGTTCAAAAATCTGCTGGAAAAGTTCTTGCTTCAGTTTTTTGGGATTGCTATGGAGTAATCATGATTCATTTTCTGGATAAGGGTAAAACAATAACCAGAGATTACTATTCGATATTACTGACCACTTTACGGGAAAAAAATTCAAGAGAAAAGGGGCGGAAAGTGTTTCGTTTTTGCAGGACGACGCCCCTGCACACAAATCCCATATTGCCATGCAAAAAATTCGTGTTTTAGGGTTGGAATTACTAGAACACCCCCCCTTATTCACCAGATTTGGCTCCATCTGACTATCATCTCCTTCCTCAACTGAAAAAAGGTTTAGAAGGTCGTAAATTGTCTTCCAACGAGGAGGTAATAAAAGCTGTGGAGGTCTGGTTTGCAGGGCAAGAAGAAACATTGTTTTTGAAAGGTCTAGAGACGTTGCAGGTTCGCTGTAATGAATGTATCCAATTAAGAGGAGAATATGTTGAGTAATAAAATATTTTGTCATTGAAATTTTGTTTTTTATAGTATAGGCTAAGAATTTTTCAATATATCCCTCGTATTATGGGTACTTGCCCTCACCCTCTTTCAAGAACACCATCGAAAATTGTCACCTAAAAACTACTGATACTTGATATCGTTCTAGAATAGCAAATACTAGTAGTTGAACTGCTGCTTCTAAATGCCCGTTTCACAGAGAAATATAAAACTACCCGCTCCGGAAACAGCTCTACGACAGGCGCACGAAACCGCCAGAAACCCTCTCCTATCCCTTTGTACCTTTGTATTAATTTGAATATAAACGAAATGCGTGCGAATGACATAAAAGTTAAACGACAATGCGGAATCTAAGGTGAAGGGCGAGAACAATATGAGGAACGGCGAGTCCGGAAGGCGGAAATGCGAGTAACGAGTGGATTGCGTGTCGGGAGGCACATCGATACCCACTAAAAACGTACAATCCTGGCGGAAATTTCACTTACCCTGGCGAAATTCCGGTATCGGCGACCCCGGGGCGGTCAGACAGGTTGCCATTCAATTTTAGACGTTTGGTCCTTCGGGCCGGATCGGGCCACTGGTGATGACGTGAATTCGCAATCAGTAAGTTATATTTCATATTCTGCCAGAAGTAGAACATGAGATCTCACAGTGAGTGAGATTAGATCGCAAGCAACTCATCTAATCTAAGTCTCGCCTAGCCTTGTAATAAGCAGAAATAAAAATATCAATCTTGCAAAATAGGGTATGAACGACGAGACTACGAGGATTTCACAAGACGAGGCTTTCACAAGACGAGGCTTTCACGAGACGAGGCTTTCACGAGACGAGGCTTTCACGAGGCGAGGCTTTCAAGAGACGAGGCTTTCAAGAGACGAGGCTTTCAAGAGACGAGGCTTTCACGAGACGAAGCTAGGGCATGAGACGAGGCTATCACAAGACGAGGCTTTCACGAGACGAGGCTAGGGCATGAGAGACGAGACATCATATCCAATCTGCTTCACGAGACGAGATTTTAAGCATGTTTGAATGTTTCAGATTGACGCAGTTTTAAATTCTAGTGAAAGCAAAACTACAATTTGTTCAATTCTCTTACAGCGCAATATTCGTACAACTGAGAAGGTACACAGACTAATAAAGACTAATTGTACTGTAGACGAAAGACTTTCTGAATTTTCTCCTTCCAAACCTACGCAGTTGAGAGTCTCAACAGCCCTGGGTAACCCGCGGAATCGAAGAATAAACCACTTTCGCCCTGTGAGAGCCTGTCTATCCCTCTGACGCCCGTCCGTGAGAGCAGCGCTGCGCTGCCATTCAAAGAGACGGGCAACGGGAGGTCTGATCGTTTCGTGAAATTCCCCAGACAAGAATTCAGTATCAACCTGACTGACAGGGTACGACAGCTCAAGCTCGATGCAAATTGAATGGCGGAATTGTTACACAATATTACGCATTCTTTTTCGGACGCCGCTAGCGTTGCCATTCGTCATCCTAATGGATTTGGCAAGTTGAGGCTGCTGACAATGGATGGTCCTAGAGTGGATTATGGTATGGGTGTGCGTTATGCGAAAGATAGCTGTTCGATTCCCGTTCCTACTTTCTGATTATATAAATGTGAAAGTGAGGTGTTTGAAGAAAATTTCGAAATTAACAAAATGTACCTACACTGCAACAAAATAAAGATTCATAACAGTCTCAGAACTGACCTCTTGAAATACGAGAGAGAAATATTCCAAAAGTGGCGATAGAAAATTATATCTAATCAAACATTTTTTCGTAATTAGTTATCACGGAATGAAAAAAGAAAAAAGTCTGAATGGGAACAAAGAAATTCACGAGTTTTAGCAATACGTCTGAATTTCAAAGTTTTTGACCGATTTATAAAAGAAGGATAGGACTTAAAGCACTCCTCTGTCCTTAATGAACGGCAACCACGAGTAAGACCTCCATCATAATAAAGAGAAGCATCAGAAAAATTCATCCTGTAAGGCACAATTCTCAGAAATAGACTGTGCACTTTCCCAAGGTCACGAATATATGCTTCATGGCAGAGACCACACCACAGAGGAATACACTGGAATGCTCCTTATCAGGATACACTATATTACCTTGAAGTTGTGATTGAAAACAATGTGGTATTTCTCTGAGTGAATACAAGCAATTTCATAGTCCTTCCCTTGACATATGGACAATAAGCTTGTTGAAAATCAACTCACTGTCCGGCATAGCACTCAAGTCTTTTACAACTTTGACTCTTAACAGTTCTTCAAGAAAAAAAACCCTAGATCCAGTATTCCAACTAGTGAAACAGATGAATTTGCATTTGGGTAGGCATATTTCGAAACTGTTGATAAGCTCAAACCAATCGAAAAAACAATCCCGATCCAACTGAAATTTCAAGTTCACCAATAGGTTTGAATAACACCAAATTGCAGCAAACAATAGAAAGAATTTAAAGCTAGAAACTCAAAATAAATTAAGAACAATAAAGTTCCCAGATGGGATCCTTGGGGTACACCGGAAGAGATACTCAACCATTCAGATATCTGTCCTATATAACGAAACGAGAAGGAAAGACCTCAAAAGCTCTCCAGCCAATACGAAACATCCAGAAGTTGTGATTCATCCTGTCAAACGTTTTCGAAAAATCAGTGTAAATTGCATAAACGCTGCAGAACCTCTCTATAGCTATAGTCATCTCGTTTAGAAATACCTCAAGATCAATTGACGTAGATCTTCCTAGCTCTAATAAAGCCACTTTGCACCTCAAGATAGATAAAGTTTAATTATATTTGTAAAAAAAATATTAAACTTAATCTACAGCAAAAATAAATTAAAGTGAAGCACAAAAATATTCATTCCACCTAATAGGAATTGAATAAACTTCCAGATGTACGATCTACATACATCGGTCGTAGAAAACGATCCCCGATTACCCGAAAAAAACTCTCGGCATCATCAATTAGACCAGGTATTGTGAACCCGTCCCCAGAGGGACCACACAGGAAACATCATTGTGAGTTTGCTAAGACAAAAATTTCATCAAATGAATTCGATAAAGCCGTCGATAAAATTGATAGTCGGGACATTATGACAGGACAACAATGTGAAATATTCCGAGGCCAGATATCGTCAGTTAAATGTAGTCCATACGATTAATCATACGGTGGACATTCAGATAGTAAAAGCCGTGGTTCGATATGGTATGACTGACGGTGTACTGAAATGGAATGCAAATTCAATAGGCTGTGCCGTGTATATGTCAGGCCGTTGATTGAAGGAACGAAGAACGAACTATGGCATTTTTGTGTTTTAACTCTTTATGAAATCGGACGTTAGCCAGCTACTAAGGGTTCTCTAGTTCTAATAAAACCTAGAATATGTAAATGAATTTTTGTAATTACCTCCTCGTTGGACGAAAATTTACGACCTTTTAAACTTTTTTTTCAGTTGAGTAAAGATGTGATAGTCGGATGGAGCAAAATCTGTTGAATAAAGGGGGTGTTCTAGTGATTCACACCCTGAATAACAAATTTTTTGCATGGCAACATGAGATTCGTGTGCAGGGGCGTTGTCCTGCCAAAACAATACACCTTTGAATAGCTTTCCGCGTCTTTTCTCTTCAATTTTTTCCCGTAAAGTGGTCAGTAATGTCGAATAGTAATCTCCTGTTATTGTTCTACCCTTATCCAAAAAATCAATCATGATTACTCCTTGGCAATCCCAAAAAACTGAAGCAAGAACTTTTTCAGCAGATTTTCTTAGGTCTTGGAGAACCAGTGTGTCGCCATTCCATCGATTGTTACTTTGTTTCTGGATCGTAGAAATGTAACCAAGTCTCATCCATAGTAACAATTAGGTTTAAGAAGTCTACATCGTTTTCAAATCGAGCACAGATCGAACGCGATGCTTCTACCCTTGAACGCTTTTGGTCAACATTCAAATATTTCTGATAAAATCATATCATGAATTGATATTTTTGGGGACTAACGAAGAAAATGGCCTTCCCGATCCGTCATCATCTTCAATGGAAAATTTATAATACCTCTTTCGAAGCTTGCAGACTAATTTTTCTCGGTCGCATAAGATGGACATTGATCACCAAGGGTATAAAGCGTATCTTCGTGAATCTGCTTACCTCTTAACCCTTTTAAATACAGGTACTTGATGATGGCTCGATACTTAAATTTTGCGATTTGCACAATATCGGTGGACATCTCCTTCCTTTAATTCATTGCGTAGCTCTGGTTTAATTTTTCGACCTCAAACTTCACACTGACACTTCTAATGAGTTATTGTTCGTTGCTATGGTGACGCAATATTTTTTTATGCATGGAACTGGTCTAGGCTATCTAGATGTCAATACATCCTCGTACTGCCCTTAAATATATCGAAACTCCTCAAGATAAAAGGGAATATTCAAGGTAATCAATCGAGTAACTTTCATGCATAGTGCATTTTATTGGGTTCTTGAATTTTATGATGAATTCAATAATTTCTTTTCGTTTTCAATTAACGAAGCCTTCACCATCAAAAATTATCGTTCAGAATTCAAATTGACAATTGAGAACAGATAATTATCGAAAGGATTTCAATATCAGTAACACCCTCCTTAAAGAATAATAATCACGAAGAACATCATGCTCCACTTACCTCTACATTTTCTTCTTACCGAACAAGCCTCTCGAACAATAATAAATCTCATGGCCTTAACAAACTCGAACACACTTTGCTATTGCGAACATTCCATAACCACCCTGTTACTCACCACACGGGGGTTGTTCAGTCAGATCCGTAGTCTAGCTTTTCGTGCTCATCTTTTTCAATTTAGTCTTCCAACTAAGCTCTATCTTTTCATATAGTATTGCTCATTTAAAGAGTGAATGTGAAATTATTATTTAATCGATTATACTCTACTTCTGGAATAAGTGTTGAAGTGTTTAAATAAGAATATCTGCGGTTCCATTCAGTAGAGAATTCAAAGATTTGATGTAATAAATAAGAACTACGTAGTAAATGTTTTACCTACTGCTCGAAAAATAAGGAAATGAAAAGTATACAAAGACCAAAACAAAGAAAAAGGATAACCCTCTTTCGTCTATCTTATGTAGTTCTTATTTATAATATTAAATCTTTAAATTCAGTCAAAAAAAGCAATATATTCACTGCACGACACTGTTATAACCATGTTTGGGAAAAATACAAAAAAATTAGCAGAAATATCTCCACAATATTTTCGAAAATAGTAATAGAATCACGTTGAAAATTAGAGCTTAGCTTTTAAGTAAGCTTTTGAAGAGTTAAACAAAATTTGAGAGTTATTGTCCATGATTTTCTGAATTTTTTTATCTTCATTCTTCTTTTTCGAGTTTCTTCAATTTCTTTTTTTTTCAATTTATATTATTGAAGCGAATTAATTACTGATGATAAGTGGATAGTTTTGAAATAAGTCAATGAAGGATAATATCGGAGAATTAGCTGTATTCTATACCATCACTGATAGCGACTCTATAAAAAGGCATTAATTTCCTTTTAAATGAAAAAGTTTTCACCTAGTATGACACAAATCAAATTCCCGTGGACCGCTATTCAAAACTTGGAATTTATATTTTTTTTTTGTGTGTTTAAATCTTTTTATTTTGTTCACACTATTTTATTATTATCCAATTCATTTATTGGTGTTCAAGAAAAAATCATCATTACTTAATGAGCTTCGAATGATGCTCCCTTGTCTAATTTTACGTATGATCTAAATTGTTTCAGGAAGAGCTTCCTAACCATTTCCCGAGGAACCCTAAGGTAGCGCCCTGGGCGGTGCCTAGCCTGTCTAACTCTCCAAACTTCCCTTGCACTCTCCATCGCCAGCGGGCCCCGCAGATTAGTTCACTTCGGCACCAGTGACGAGCAAATAGGAACGGGCTCAGGCATTCACTCAACTCATTAAATATTTGCCCGTTTTCCAGATGTCAAGACGTCGCTTTCCTCCGGCTCAGCCCCCTTCAAAATACTTGCTAAATTGCCACTTGTCTGTCTCCTAACGTCTTCGGAATTCATTTGCGAGTGTGTTGTTGGTTATGTACCGTTGTGGCTCCGGGGTTTTTCGCCATATACCGTTTCGTCACGCAGCGTTCTTCGCTTATAAATCCATTTCGTGAAAATTATTAGGTTATAGTGGTTGTACTTCATACGAATTCGTTATTCTACCTCCAGCTGGTCATGGTCTTCTGTGACTTGAGTGGCTTGATGCGTTTCAATTTCATTAATTTGACGAAATTATTTTTATTATTCGTTTTTTTTTTTACTCGAAATTGGACTTTAGCTCATCTGCATCAAGGACTCTCAAAAAAAGGGAAAGGGGGGGCATTTTTTGTACAGTTGGTTGGAGCTTCAGATAATTCATGTTCAATGTGGGATAGTTATAAACACAACCAAACTCAAATTTATCAACCTAGCATCTCAAGGAAACCTCTCAGCATCAAATAACTCTTTAAGTCCGCTCAAGCGGATCAAAGTTAGAGGAAGTTATAAGATAGAAAAAATTGGCGACAAACAATGTTTCTTCCATATATTTTCACCGAGAGCACCTCTCCAACGTCAGCAATTTGAGCTGGGGTTAATCTCTAACATCTCAGATAGGCCAGGTTTACTCCGACTAGACTGTATCACCGTGTAATTAAGACACTGTCGTTTTCCTCGGCAACTGAGATAGCAACGAAATCAGCACATCAGCGTCATCCACTGCCTGCTTGCCTTGAATTCCATTGGCTTCCAGTTCACCCTCCAGCGTCGATATGATGGTGCTGACTGTGGTAGTCTTGGACAACATAGTTCATAGAGGGGTTCAGCAAATAAATACAATAAGGCTATTGGCTTTGTCTTCGGTAGCTTCTGCCAGTAGGAGAATCATCCAAAACTATTATGGCACTGCTTCCACGGTGTCTTTTGATGTTACGCGTAGTCTTGGTGGACTATCTACATTGCGCAAAAAAATTAACGCACATTATGGAAATCTCAAATTTATTCTACAACTGAAAGTGTTCTCAATGATAATTATTTTTATCAGAATTATGCATGCATATGTTATCCACTTTCAACGGTTTTCTTCAATACATATGTTTTCTCCCAGCAGGAATAAAAAAAGATGATATTATCAGATTTTGAATGTATTGGCTCCATTCTAAAATCAGTTGTTCCCGATCAATTCTAGTGATCAATAGTTTTTCTTTCGTTTGATTTTCTACACTCGATCGCTGTGCAACGCGAAACACTCAATTTGACCCAAGAGGAATGTGCCCAAGCGGTAGTTTTGCGAGAAGAAGGGTGGACATATTATACACAAGTGTGTCCAGAATGTTGCAGTGATTCAGGGAGATAGGTATGAATGTCCGAAGACCAGGACAGGGTAGACCACGGGTAACAACTGCCATTCAAGAACGTTACTTGAGAGTTTCTTCGTTAAGGCAACGGTTTGCAACCGCTCGCCTCCTTCAAATTCAGCTTGAGCAAACTCATGAGATGCAAATTAGCACTCAGACAATAAGGAATCGCCTCAGAGAATATGATTTGAGGCCTCGTGTCGCGGCAAGAGGCCCAGCTCTTACCCCAGTCCAGCGAAGGGCGCGTTTGGATTTTGCGAGAGAGCATATCTATTGGGAAGAGGTTCTCTTCACAGATGAGTCTAGATTATGCCTCTACCATTGTGATCGACGTTCCCTTGTATACAGACGTCCACATGAAAAATATGCTCAGTGCAATTTCCTGAATACTACTGGTTTCGGGGGAGGATCGATTATGGTATGGGGTGGAATATCTTTGACTGCTCGCACAGACCTAGTGGTCGTTGAAAATGGAGCTATGAATGCTGATAGGTATATAAGGAACATTCTTGAAGAGCATGTAGTGCCATTTGCCCCATACATTGGTGAATATTCAATTTTTATGGACGATAATGCCAGACCCCATCGTGCGCGCATGTACCTTGAGGAGGTTGAAGTCTCTCGAATGGAATGGCCAGAAAGTCCAGATCTCAATCCCATTGAGCAGGTTTGGGACAACCTCAATAAAAGGCTGAGAAGTTCAGAAAATCATCCAGCTACTCTTAATGACTTAGGAATCCAACTCGGAGAAATCTGGGAAGGATTAGATCAGAACATTTTAAGATCACTCATTTTGAGTATGAACTGTCGTTGCCGAGCTGTAATTAACGCAAAGGGTGGAAATACCAAGTATTAAATCACTTATCAGCGTTTCAGTATTTTGAAAATTGTTCATTTCTCTTCTTTCACATGAGATTCGGTGAAATCCTGAATTTTTCTTCCATTTAATGTGTCTTGTTTCGTTCAAAACCTTCCCGAGAGAACATAAAAAATAAGTTATAAAGTCAATGTAGAGTTAACTTTCAATAAAATTGAGATTTTCAGAATGTTCGTTAATTTTTTTGCGCAGTGTATTTGGAGGCGACTTTCATCAATGGTCTTCATAGTTTTCATCATTTTATTCAACTGAATGAGTAGGTAATCTTTATCCACAAAACAGACAATGTCGCAGTTTTTCCAACATCCAGCTATTCGAGATTTTCAGAAAAGCGACCCCCAGTCCCGCAAGACATCGCAACATAAATCATCCAGCTCCAACACGGCGTATCACTCAAAAATATCACAGAACCGATGTGATATTATTGTTTCCCCGATAATTACCAGCCTTGTGGAACAATACGCGCTATCTTATTTGTAATGATTAATTGCTACCTACAGATATCATAATCGCATACATCTTGAGCATGCGAAGGTGATTTATAACTTACGTTTTGCAGTTTTTGTCGAGTCGCTCCTGTAAATTGCGAAGAAATGTGTGGAATAATTATTTCGCCAATTAAATACGTATTAAACGGTCGGTTATAAGAGAGGATGCTGAGGCAGGTGGAACAATAACAGTAATTAGTAATTTTATGGTTACTTCTGCTAATCAAGGAACATTTGTATATATGAGAAGAGCAGAGAGTAACAAATTCCATGTAATCAATTAGCAGTATCATGAGGAAGAGCTTTACTTCTGTATGACTAAAGAGTATTATATATCAATCCATCGATTGATTTTTGAGGGTCAAGAAAAATGTTATTCAGTCCTCTTCACTTACCAACGAATGAAGATTCTTATTCTGACTCAGAAAAATCTCTTAAACTCTCAATCGATTTCAACGGGAGTATCTGACATCAAACAATTACTTCCCAAAATACAAATAAATTCAAAATTTTGAAAAAGTGGTTTGGATTTCGAAACGTCAAATGAAACTGTTCATATTTTGACGAATGGTTGACGTATGAGGATATATTGAAAAATTCTTAGCCTACTATAGAACCAAACAAAATTTCAATGTCGAAATATCTTAACATATTCTCCTCTTAATTGGATACATTTATCACAGCGAACCTGCAACGTCCCTCGAACTTTCAAAAAAAGAGTTTCTTCCTGTTCTGCAAACCAGACCTCCACATCTTTTATTACCTCCTCGTTGGAAGAAAATTTACGACCTTTTAAACTTTTTTTCAGTTGAGGAAATAACCCTTGAAATAACGCGAAGAAGATTTGTAAGAAATTTGAGTTTCATAGGGTAAATACTTTTAAAGATACTGGACCCGCCTTAAATTTTACCAAGCGAAGGATAGTGAGAAGAATTTCGATACGAATTGTTTATCAATGAATTCAACAAATAACCGCAATTTTTAGAAAGTAAAAATTCTCTCTTTGCTAGGAAAAAGCGATCATCCATTGCGGAATGTCAGCCTTGAACGAAGAAACTGTTTATCCCGAGACCTATCCTAGGATGTCAGCTTCCTCTAACGGGATTCGATCTAGATCCGGACTTTTAATTAGTTTCAGTTGAGTGACGGTATCCCAGACCCTTGCAAAAACTGTAGCTGCTGGTCAGAATTGGCAGCATTCGGAATAGAAACTCTGATCGGACTATTTTCGATTTATCACCTGCACTTGACTCCAGGGTTGACTAAGGGGAATTTTGAATCGGTGTCATTATGGTTGAATGTTTCCAAATTCCATCCTAATCCTATTTTAAAAAGCTCCATTCTACGAGGATGTATTAATATCTAGTTAGCCTAGACCAGTTCGATACATAAAAAAAATACTTTGTTACCATAGCAACGAACAATAACTCATTTGAAGTGTCAGTGTAAGTTTGAGGTCAAAAAAGTAAATGAGAGTTACGCAATAAATTGAAAGAAAGGAGATGTCCACCGAAATTGTGAAAATCGAAAAATTGGTGTACCGAGCCATCATCAAGTACCTGTATTCAAAAGGGTTAAGAGGTAAGCAGATTTACGAAGATATGCTTAATACCCTTGGTGATCAATGTCCTCCGTATGCGACAGTGAAAAATTAGACTGCAAGCTTCAAAAGAGGTAAATTTTCCATTGAAGATGATGACCGATCGGAAAGGCCAGTTTCTGTGTCAGTCCCCGAAAATATCGATGCAGTTCATGACATGATTTTATCACACTGTCGAATTGGGCTAAAACGGATATCTGAAGCACTGAATATTTCATACGAACGCGTTCATCATATGGTTCACGTCAATGTGGACATGAGAAAAATTGCTGCAAAATGGATCCCCAATTGTTTGAATGTTGACCAAAAGCGTGCAAGGGTAGAAGCATCGCGTTCGATCTGTGCTCAATTTGAAAACGATGTAGACTTCTTAAACCGAATTGTTACTATGGATGAGACTTGGGTACATTTCTACGATCCAGAACCAAAGCAACAATCGATGGAATGGCGACACTCTGGTTCTCCAAGACCTAAGAAGTTTCGAGTCCAAAAATCTGCTGGAAAAAGTTCTTGCTTCTGTTTTTTGGTATTGCCATGGAAAAATCATGATTGATTTTTTGGATAAGGGTAGAACAATATCCGGAGATCACTATTCGATATTACTGACCACTCTACGGGAAAAAAATAAAGAGAAAAGATGCGGAAAGCTATCCTAAGGTGTTTTGTTTTTGAAAGACAACGCCCCTGCACACAAATCTCATGTTGCCATGCAAAAAATTCGTGATTTAGGGTTTGAACTACCAGAACACCCCCCTTATCAAGAATTTTTCAATATATCCTAGTATTTTCCAGGTTCGGGGGTAAAGTGTCATTGATATTTCTGAAAAGGGGGGGCGTACCCATTCTGGCCCCTATCTGTCTACGCCTATGTTCGAATTCTTCGGAGAAATTGCCGAAGAAAATTCCCAAGTGCAAATAACTTGCAACGTGAAATTATAATGTCATCAGAAACGCCAACAGCGTCTTTTACATATCTCTTTGTTACCATCATCGCCTTAGTAAATATGTCAGAAAGGGTTACTCTAATCGTAACTCCCGAAGTAAATATTTACATCCTGTCGTCGACCTGCGATAATGAATTAATAATGTTTCTCCATCGTCTTGTCAGTCTAGCGACGCTGTAGACGCCCGGCGCCGTTTCAGCATCTCTGTTCCTATGACGAAGATGGATTGTCGTTTATCTGACTGGATATAAAGGAGGTCAGGGAAGTATCATATCAACCTCTCGCTACTGCTGGATCAGATTGCATTCGGATGATCAATGGTTTCTGTTATTCTCTTCTGATTTCTATATAAAACGACGTATATACGTCGAATTCTTCGATGTGGAAAGCGATCTGGGATATTACACAAAAAAAAACATTATTCCATATTGAACTCGAAGAATTGGGCAGAAATACTTTCAGTCTGAGTTGCCAGTTACTCCGGAATCAAAAACAACGAGTAGGCCAATAATACACTTCTCATCAAGTTGGCACAATGGACAATTGCTTTTTATTGGACCTGTTCTTTTTTCCTGACAGACGTCGATGATCAGAGAAAAATTTTCAATATGACTCAAAAACCATTTATAATGCATTATTTCCCTTTATACTCAAAATTTGTAGCCCCTAGATTTTTCAGTTTCGAAGTTTGAGTTCTTTTGGACGACTACCTAATTTCATGATAGGTGTTCTAATATTTGGGGACATACGGCTTGAAACAGGCCAAACAATCCATATATCTTCAAGAGACAGAGGTATCACTTTTGGATCGCATAATATAGAGAAAAATGCCTTCTGATCTTTTTAGAACGGAGCGGCCATAAATCTGAAACGCATGAGTGGCAGAATATTATGGCACATTCATCATTTCAGCCATGAATATATGCCTTGGTAGTTGAGTCATACGCAAAGCCCAGCTTCTTACTTAACTTTACTGTATGAAGCAGTTTCCGAAAACTTTAACGCAGGGATGTACTAACTACTAGACAACTGGTTTTCATACGCTTACAGAATCATGTTGGCTGAGTCAAGAAGCATCATCTTTACATTTGAAATTCAAAAGGGAATCACTCAAAAGCAAGCAATTGAGTGTTTCATGAACTAAAAAGGTCAGCGATGAAGAATGCTTTGAATGATATGTTCATTCAGAAAGAAATTCATTAGAATATACTCCATTCACTTTTATTTTAGAACTCTGTTGGCCATGGAAATTTGTTTCCATGGCCACTCTGTATAGTACGAAAATGTGGTGTTATGACGCATGTCAAAACATTTTTGGGTTTTAAATTAACGCTATGTTGCCCGTTCTACGTGAAAGTTTCTGTTATTACGTATTTTATCACAATGTCGAATCTCTTCGGAAAATATGTGACGAACATAATTGAAGTTTATACAAACTGATTGAAGGCATACTAAATCCAGTTATTTGCATGGAAAATACAAGAGATCAGTATAATATCATAATATGCACTAGCTTGAGGACAGTTGATGTTCGTTATCTTCTTTGGCTAAAGTTTGAATACGTCATATCAGTTGTAGATTTCAAAAATATCAAACCTAAGATGAAATGCATATGATGCAGTGGTTGGGAATGGGTATCTCCCGGAGAAATTAACCGATAATTACAAGAATGTTGAATTCTTCAACAAAAATCATCTTGCATCAATATAAGTGAAAGGAATTAAAGGAAGTTTCTAGTCAAGATGAACTTCACCTTTGAACAAAAATTTCACATGAATAAACAATTAACAGGACAACTGCATGACGCGTATTTGTGGCAGTTCATCTTAATACATTGATATAATGATAAAAATTAGGTGTTTATTGGTACCTTGAGACATTTAAAATGTATAGGACAAGTCAAATGAAAAATAGAAAAATCTATTATATTTTCGGGAACTTATTCTACGATGACATTAATCGAAAATCCTCTAGTAAACTTTTCGCATTAATTCACTCAAACATAAAATTCTGAAATGCTACCACTTTTTTGGGTATCCCAATAGAAGGAAATTCTTTGTCATCCTCTTCATTCACAATCTTTCTGATTGTGGAAATATTCAGCTGAAATATAAGTAGTTTAGATTCAGATGAAACATTATATAAATTCTCTTACATTGAATATGTTGGCTACCGTCTGACGTATTGTGGATTTTAAAATATCAGGGTATAACTATTTGAATGAGCGGACCTGAATTTTAAATAGCACTTCCTGAAACCCTGTCCCTTTTTTCAATCACTCTCGGCATTTTCGTAATAAAATTGATATTAGTTGTGGCAACGGCGTTATGACATTAACGACATTTCATGAGTGCCAACCTTACTCAGTTCTAGTTATAAAAACTTAAGAAAATTATTTCATGGCCAACCGCCTGCTAAAAGAAATGCGAATGGAGTATACATATTATAGATAGCTTAATCCCATGAATGTGCGGTAAGTATAATTCGAATGTCCAACAAACATTCTAACATTCAACATTTAGAGAAAAGAAGAAATTGTTTTATTTGTTTTAGCGATTTGACACATAAATAAAATTTTGGGCTTGGTTTTGCTACCTAGCAAGTTACGTTTTCTTCTTGAGTTTCTCACGATCTTCAGTTCATAGATCAAAGTTTATAATGTCTATATGATAAGAATAAATTTGTTCTGGAAATTGTTACATTTGGAAGTGTCTACCAGCATAACTTGCTATGGATGGAATTTGTTGAGTAGTATCATTAGAAAATACTGGAAATCCATGAGAAGCTGCAGTAAATTTTCTCCAAGCCTTTGCCATCTCAGTTGTAGATTCAGCTAGAGTTTGATCAGTGTCAGTTGAAGTAACAATAATTCTTCGAATTGCCCTTGGTCCAATGGCCGTTTCAGACATAATTCCTCGTATAGTCGATGGATACAGTTCTGGACGCTTAAAAATTAAAATTACCCAAGGCGACACATATCAATTCCAAGAGAATACCACAAAGACGTCAGAGGATCCCGTTTTGAAGGCACCGACCGGTGTCACGGCTCATAAATGTTCACTTATGTTTCTATTAAAACTACCGACATGCCATCAGAGCCATGAGGGCAGAGAACGGAGGCAAATCCTTATTTTTTACGGAGATATCTGCCAACGGCATCGGGACTTCGGCACATGGTCGGGAACATGGAATGAACGCATACGTTCTCGATTTTTTTTTCCACCGAGCAAGAACGGAACTCGACAAATAGCTTCGGCCATATCTCTCGCTCCTTCAGAACACCTACGATTGTGTTCATGGCACGTGAAATTGTTTCAAGTTTCACTTGAATAATGTGCCGTTTACCGCCCGCTCTAGATCGGGATCATTAAAAAACCGCGTAGCAGGAAAGTGTCGCTTTTAATGTTTCGAAAGTGAGATTGCGAGAGAATTTGACGAAAATCGGATGATTTGTTTTGAATTATTGGGATGAATTATGGAGTATTTTTACTTCGGCATGGATTGGTGGGTTTTGGATGATCAACAGTTGTAATGCTCATTCATCAACTGAAATAAAAGTATAAAAGATACTGTTGATGTAGGTACATGTAATATTCCAAAGTAGAAATATTTATCAATTTAATTTGCACATCAGAGGAACTGCAACATATCTGAAATATCGGTTTTTTTTTGCGAATAAGTAGAAAAAAGGACGGAACAAATTATTGCATAGTTAATACAATGTAATTTTTTTTAATATCAACAAAAATTAAACGGAGAAGTACAGAAGATATTTTCATGAAATTCATTCTCTTTGGGTTATCCAGGATGAAGGGAAACTGTAAAATATTTTCTAGTTTCTGTAACATTCAGATACAGGGCGTTACATGATTACCCAATAAATAACAAATTTCTCGATGTTCACGAAATGTTTGAGATAATTGAATCTTGTGTCCTAGAGGGAGTAGGCCATTTTCACCAATTCTTGTAATTTGAAAAGCTCTTCGATGCTCGATTGCTCTACTCGAGTATTTTTTCAATAACAAACGGTTTTCGATTTTTTACTGAAAAGTGATGCATCCTAGAGAAAAATGCAGAGATTCTTTCTGTTCTAAATCGAATACGAATTGGAAAAATGAATATAATATGCACTGGAGTCCTATTTTTTGTCCTCAAAAATATGGAAGTCGGGGCCAGTAAGCACGCCACTGTTAGTTGCTGAAGATCAAGGCAAGGGTGGTCCTAGACTGAATTTCTGGGGGGGGTGATAATTGAATGAACAATTAAAATTTCAAATTGAGACTTCAAATAAAACCCTCTCGGTATTTCTAGGTAGCATTTGCAGTCCCATTTTTTAAAATTGTACAAGGAATCTCTTCTTTTCATTTCATTATAATATTGTTTTTTCTTCGATTTTTCATAAATCAAATTTAAAAAATCTAATTCGTTGTTGGTTCTGGGGGGGAGGTAATTACTCTCTTTACGTATTAATTGTGAAATTATCAAGTTATTTTTAAGAAATCTTGTTCAAAAATCCCGAGCCGTTACGAAAATATAGAGTAATTCGATATTTATTTGAAATACATACAACACCCTGTATCTTGGAAATGAAGCATTTGGACACAAAGATCCAAAGGACCTTTCCGAGTCCAAATAACTAGGGGAATAATATTCTGAATATGTTCGCAATGTATATAAAAGACTCTGTATATTTCAAAATAAAAGTTTTTTAACTTACTACAAATTTCAAAAAATTATTATTAATTGTTAGAATATATTATACCTCATTTTTATAGAATGTTGTATGTAGTATTAATGCAGAGTGAGTTGGGATGAGTACAAAGCACCATCCTGTGGCAAAATGTTGAAGTTGATAATTTCTAGGCATGTTAGCGCCATCTACTGAGCTCCGTCACGAAGGTGTCAAGGCCTTTGTTGCCGGATTACAGAAACCGGAAAGACACATTGGGGCGGTTATGGCTTTCATTGTATGTAATGGACAAAAATATACCTTGATTTTTGTTAATTTCAAAAGCAGTGTCTCCTTGAATATTTCACATTCACTGGATAAAACAAATATTGAGAAATTACCAATGGCTTATATAGCATCATTTGAAGAGATGAACCTCCCTCGAAAAAGTTCGGAAAGAACAGGGGACGAACAGACTTTTCGGAGAAATAAGTTATAGGGACTCCTTACGGCGACATCTATCAAGCCGACGTCGAAGCTCGTGCAGGGGTGAGTTTACTACCCCAAGCCGATTTAACAGGATTAGGAAGATAAATGAGCTGCCTATTTCAGTTTGAAACACTGGCGCTTTTCTCGAATCATTCGTGTACATTCCGCAAAACGAGATCGAATTTATATTTCCTTCATCTCATCTTTCCAGATTCGGAACAGATTGAGGGAAATCTGCTTTTTTTTATTCAGGAAATATCATGCTGCATATTCATCGTTAATTTTTTTTTTTCGCTAACATTAACGTAACGATAAAAACAAAGCTATGCTACACGAATTATAATTTATTATACAAAAATCGTACTCGTTTTTGAAAAAATTATGAAAAAAGGCCCCAAAATGGGTTTTTGTCCAGAACTAATAAAAATATCAATAAATGTAGTTTGTTATTCAGATAGGATTAATAAATAATCAATATCTAAGCTCCGAAGTCATAGATAAAGAAAAATAAAAAAAAAATTAAAATAAGAAAGGAATTTGAACATCTATAAATTCACTTAACGGTGAGGGAGCCATCTTTTAGTAATTTATTTATATTTCCTTCATCTCATCTCTCCAGATTCGGAACAGATTGAGGGAAATCTGCTTTTTCTATTCAGGAAATATCATGCTGCATATTCATCGTTAAATTTATCTTTTAGCTAACATTTATGTAACGAAACAAACAAAGTGATGCTACACGAATTATTATTTATTATACAAAAATCGTACTCGTGTTGAAAAAAAAATTATGGAAAAAGGCCCAAAAATGGGTTTTTGTCCAGAACTAATAAAAATATCAGTAAGAGTAGTTTGTTATTCAGAGAGGATTAATAAATAATCAATATCTAAGCTCCGAAGTCATAGATAAAGAAAAATAAAAAAAAATTAAAATATGAAAGGAATTTGAATATATATAAATTCATTTAATGGTAAGAGAGCCGTCTAACAATAGTATAATTCTTTTAGTACTTTATCTTGATTGATTCATTTCAGGATAGCTTATAATCTGATGTAACAACATTGTTCGAAACAATTAGAAACTTTTGAACATTAAGTAATATTCCTTCGCTTTGTTTATTAAATGTTCAAAATTCTGAATTTAGAACATATATATACAGACCTTTCAGATATTATATCGAAATATCATTTTTATAAGTTATAATATAACAAATATAATACTATATTTTGGGGAGTCATGAAATTGAATGACTGAGGGCATTTTTAACGTTTTTTTTTCATCTGCCTAATTACTATCTCTCATTAAAGTCGCGTATGAAAATTTCTTGATTTAAATCACAACAACCTCTGGAAAAATCTCCACGGCAATCTCAACGTTATGACAAGAACCAGAATTTTCCGTCCTCACATGGGAAACATCAATTACTTCGCGTAGATGTCAATTAAAGGACCAATTAAACTCGAAATTCGAGATTTGATTAACGTTTCCTCCTGTTTATCGAAACGGCGCACAAAGAAGGAGGGTTATTAAAGTCGATCGGAATGCTGTCGCGTCATCCGTCTTAGGAATTCGAATTATCCTGATATCATACGAGAATATCGGGGTATCTTATGATCTGTTCTGAAAAACGTATGAGAAATTACCTTTTTTTTTCGTTTGTCCTGATTGGATTGAGACGCACTTTAGAACGAAATTGATATATAGATGAAATCGTTCGTGAGCAACTATCATCAGGTCTTGAAGTCAATTACCGGTAGATTCGGGTAACTTGGGACAATTACCCCCCTTGCAGATTTCTTTGTTTCTTACCATTTATGAGCGAAGGGACTAACTTATAAGATTGTGTAGCGTCTTTTCGGTTAGTTTAACAATTAATTCCTGTTGAGTTTGCCGTGACCAGAGCGTTTGAATTGACAGGAAAAATTAACGAATTCAGGAGAGTAAAAGCGCGTTTTTATGGCCCTTATACTTTCTAGTGTCCTGTACATGTGTTTCACTTTGTGCATGTGTAAGTTTTTTTCTGGATACGTGGGATATTGGGATATTAGATATGTCATGAAACAAGGTTGTTCACAAATCAAACCGCAACATGGATCTCATTCATTTATTTTGTTGTTTCATAGGGTGACTTGGGACAATGCCGAATAGATGCAAGCGGCGCATTGGCAGCAGGAAAAATGCCGATTTTTCGCAGGATATTATTTACGTTATTTACACAAAGGAATCACCAAAGAATGAAAGAAATCAAAGTTCCCTTGTTTTGTTTAGTTTTTTTACATTTGAGTTGCAATGTATTTACTTATTTCGCTGTGATAGAGATTTATTATTTAATTTCCTTACCGAATTTCATATATATAACCACAAATTCCAATTTTTCAAAACTATACACCGTCCCAAGTCACCTATTTCATTTGATAGTTGAGAAATCAATGGATTTTAACTTGTGTCCCAAGCCTCCCAAATCGGTGGGTGACTTGAGACAAGTATATTTTATTTTTTTCAGAATTTATATCCGAATTCTAAAGCATGGTATACCTATATCCAAATCAACAGTCTGAGTCATTAAGCTTATTCCAACCTTTTTTTCAGATAAAAATAGGTCACCGTTTTGAAAATATGACGAGTTGAATTCAACAATCGTCCCAAGTCACCCTAAATCTTCGGTATATATGTTTTATAGCTGAAGCCCCCTTTAAGGCTATAATCAAAATAATTAGTATTGCTGTTGACATAAAAATACATGAACTCTTCGAGCATTTCGGTGCAAAATAGTAAATACTGTAGAAGATAGTTCATTTACATGTCCAAGTGCCTGGTATATGTTGAAGATAATGAAAGAAATTAAACTAAACTTTCTATCTATCTAACAGCTAAAATAGATACAAGAAATGAGGAATTCTTTCATATCCCCAAACATAGTTCTACTAAATTTGAATATCACCTACATATCAGTGTGTCGAACTCTAAGAATTCCAATAGGTAATTAAGGCTAAATTAGTTCAGATTGGTTATAACACTGTTGTCGATTATTTTCGTGAGTGCCTATACCTTGTTTTTATCAGGGTATAATTTTTTTTCTTGTTTACCTGACCTGTCCTATACATGTTCTTGTCTTAAAGGATATATATTATTTTTATTTATCGAATGATAAGTATTTACCCTGTGTGACTTATGAAAGAATAACAGTATTTGATATTCAGGGTTTAATATTATTCAAAATATAATAGTGATTGGCAACGTTTCGGGCAGTACCCTTTTTCTAGCCTGTAAAAAACAATATACACAATGTAAAAAACAACAAGAATAAACAAACAATTTACAAGTATTATAAAATTCTAAACACTTTGTTGAATAGAGATCTAATTCTTTTATAAGGTACCTTCCAAATAATTTATTTTAAGTTATTTCCCAACTTTGTTGGATGTCATTGGGGTTATGATTTTAAATGATTCTGGAGTTGTCACGTCAATAATAATTTCTTCTTCTTGTTTGTTTTCGTTGGTCGGCTTATTTGAGACTGTTCAGAATAGTGGGGTAGATGTTGTGAAGGTATCTAATGTCTGATCTGTCATTAATGGATTTTTCATTTTGTTTTATGTGAATCATTTCCAGAATTTCTCTAGATTTCTTATTTGTTTCTCGGTCTAACACTACAGTCTCGTCACAATTGAATGTATGTCCATTCTCGGTTTTGTGCTTGTAAAGTGCTGTTTGTGTTTTGGAGTACTTGTGTCCTTTCAGTCTGTCTTTCAGTTTTTGTTCCGTCTGTCCTATGTATACACCCTCACAATTATTGCAATTAATCTTATAAACCACATGAGATGTTTCTGTTAATAGTGTTGGTGATTTTAATTTGCTATATAGTTGTTTAATTTGAATGTGTGGTTTGTGCGCAATTTTTACGTTGCTGTAGGGTTTCAAGATGTTTTCTATTTTTTCAGATAGAGGAGGTATGTATGGTATTGGTATTTCTTTATTATTTTTATCATTACTATTATAGCCCAGAGATCCACCTTGTTGGTAGATTGAAGTTTACAGGCTGATTCACTTTTCGTCCGTTGCTCAGGCCTACGACCCTCGCGACTTGCCTCACAAATTTCGCGATTTTCTCTCGCAATTTTAGGTCAATTTGATGTGATTCTGTAATCATTCTATTCAATCATATTATATTGATGAATATTGTTTTTTCTTATGTTTTTGAATGTATTTCCGTGTGCAAAAATATCAAAACTTCTATCAACAAAACGAGCCTAGTTGCAATAGAAGGATTTCAGGTCATTTCCTCCACCGATTCGGCAAAGTGAAATCCTTCACCCGATACCGCCGCGATTAATATATGGGGTGTCATTATCAAAACAATGAAAAATGGCTGCGAGCGATCGTGTTTCCCGCCAAAATTACATAATGGCGTGTTAAGCGGTCCGATCAGTTTTAATAACAACGATATGAATCCGACGCAGTTGGCCGATTTGATGGGGGCGCGGGTGGCGAACAGGGGGATGGAAAATCTGTAAGACTAATCGCCGTAATCTTTCCCGTAATGTCTTGTGCTAACAACTTTTCAACCGTTTAGTGAAATCGCGGCAATTAGAAGTGACTGCGGAGGGTTTGGGGACCGACTGGATTGCGAAAAACATTCTTGAGGTGTGATTGGATAAGGTTAGGTTAGAGCCATGATGTTTATTTTTATCCATAGTTTTCGCCTCTAGCAATATATGTACAGGGTATCTCAAAATGATAAAAACTCTCTACAGGCACTTTTCACTGGTAATACTACACTATTCCTTTTTTTAAATCTCCTATAGGGGAGACTAGGGAGCATTGATACATGGGGAGGCTTGATACAGGCTTATATCCGCGATCTGTAGCCGTTTTCAAAAGTTTTATACTAGTGAACACTATTCTTTGGCAGAGGGCATTGCGTGACGTTAATCTGTAAGGCTTACAGTAGTTTGTTTGTGAAATATTCAACGAAGAGTGTTTCGAGGTGAGAAATTATAAGTTTTTACTCAAGTTACCTAAGGGTTTTATGATCATTCATTAATTCTTCGGCATAAACAAACATTTCACTGGGAAATATACATAGAGTCATTCGGGGTAACTGAGCGCAGTGGGTAAGTGTGCGCAGTGCGTATATCTCGACTATGCAATGTATGAAAGAGGGGTTTATTTGGGTGAAGCAAGGGCGCAGAATCGCCATATTAGTTTTTCATAGGAGTGCGCCGTGCCACGTTTCTTTAAGTTTTTATTTGCAATCAATCAAATTCACTAGTTTTCTTGTTAATTTTTAGCATCTCTGCACATTCTACCAGGTCCAAGTTCCGAGTCCCTCAGTGTTAAACAATATTTTATTCGTTAATGGGCATATTAATCTAAATAAATAATAAAAAATTTTAGGTTCTCTTAGCTGCTCAACTCTATAATAACGTCAATTCAAATTTTGGCTTACTGGGGAAAGTGTGCGCGGGTAAGTGTGCGCATAGATTCATTATATGGGCATTAGTTCAGTGAGGAATAAATTATGACATTGTTGATTTTCTTGGTTAAGACTCGATCAATATTGTCCTATTTGTTCAGAAAAATATGAAGAGCCACCAACAGGGGAATGTATCAAGTGTTGTGTTCACCAAGAATTGTGGCACGAACAATAATACACTGCTTGTAAAAAGGCGCTTCTGTATTGACAATAAACAGCATTTCTCTAATATTGTAACATTTTGATGACATTATTTTGTAATTTGTTTTGATTGTGTGGTTCACAAAGCACTGCGTTCACTTACCCCGTGAGGGTGCGCACACTTACCCGCAATACGGGGCATGTGAACGCACTCCGACTTTCTCTATTAAATTCTTTTTTGCGGAAAGGAAACGTTTTTGTTTGTTTGCTTTTTGATGTTTCCTTATAGATTAGAAAATTCTCTATTTTATGAATATGTTTTAATTTTCCTAGCTTCAACATTTGAAACAGGGTATGGCTTGAAAGGCAAAAGTGCGCACAGTTGCCCCGAATGACTCTAAAACTACTCAATTTACAGTTTTATTCGCCTTTCAAAATATATGAGTATAAGATGAAAACATAAATCCCTTTAAAAATTGCTGTCGGGGAGGTTTGAGACATTTGTCGTGGGGAGGCCAGATACATGAATCATCTTCAAAAAAATATTCCGTAGCTAATTGGATAGGCCTACATGAAGGCGTTTTCACCATCCAACATATCAAAGGGATTTTTAACAACTGGAATTTATCCGTACAATCCCCATGTATTTAACGAGGTCGACTTTTCTTGTGCGGAAGTGACTAACCGACCATTTCATGATTTTTCTACACCTATGGGACCAAAGCAAGCCAGTATCATTGCTGACCTACCTACTGAGCTTAATAATCCTCTCGACTACTCTCCCAGTACATCGTATCAATCCTCCCATATGTGGGGAGGCTTGAGACAGTTTGCATGTTTTTGTGTTCAACGTTCTGTATAGAATAAGATGGTTATGTTTCGAGACTTCTATATTTATTTTGTTGAACGATTAATTGAAGAATTATATAATATAAGAAAAGTCCTGTTTCTTCATATAATTCAGTTTCCAGGATAAAAATTCCAAAAAACGTATCAACCCTCCCCAGTCTCCCCTACTAAGGGTGGAAAAAAACACATTATTTTAAATACGAATGCATTCTTTTTTGGATGTCATATCATACAAAAAGAATACAAATGCAAAATGTATATATAACGATATATAAAAAGAACATATTAAAGAAAAATAACCAATAACTGACGAGTTTCCCATACATTATTCCATGAATGACGTGTACATAGAATAATTGAATACATCATAATAGTAAAGGTGAATGAGATCAATTGTTGATCCTGATTTTTTTCAAAATAAAAGCATTGCCATATATATAGACAATTTATATCAGAATAGTATATTCGGGAATCAGTGGATGCATGAGAACGCATGGTCGTATTGCTTGGCCAGCAAGATCACCAGACCTCAATCCTTTAAATTCTTTCATCTGGGGATATGTTGAGAATGAAATTCTCAAGACTCCAGATATAAAGGTCTGATTTAGAGCATTTGTTATGTCGAATTTGTTTACAGAATAATGGTACTCAGTTTGAAACCTTTTTATGGGTTCTACTAAAATTGATCATATGTACAAATTCTGCCTGATATTTATGAAATTTGTGTGTAACATAAATTATTATTTTATTGAAGTTATGAAGATGTTTCAGCCAACAAATGAAATTCTATGAACGCAAAGTTTCAATTCGTATTAGAGAGATGGAGAATAAATGAAAATGAGTAATTTTATAGTCAATGGTTTCATGAAATTATATCAAAAATTGAAATTTCACTGAAATGGTTATTTTGCCTTGAGTGGGGAAGTAACAACAGGGTGTCTCTTTGACTCGTAAACATTTTCAACAGCAGATTCTGGTGGTGAAAAAAAACACTCTTTTCCTCCAGCATTTTTTTTCGAATCGGCTCGGTTTAAAAGATACAGTCTGTTGAAAAACCTTTAAAAATATGTTATTTTTAGTTCTATCTCACAAACAATGAATCTTTCTCGAACACAAGTCTTCCACGTCTTCCAGTTTTCTCATTATGACCATTACGTACCATAACAATAAAAAAACTCAAAGAACCGAAAGTTTCCCAGTAATTTGATGTTCAAAAATTAAAATGTATCTGTAAAAATTGGGTAATTTGGCTGAATACAACTCTGTTTAAAAGATTTACAGAGATTGGGCTAGTTATTCTGAAGGTAAATTTGCTTTTCCAGGGATGGCACAGCTCATTATGAAATTTTAAAATGGCTATATTTGTTTATCAGGGCCGAATCGAAAAAATGATACCGCAAGAATCTACTGTTAAAATATTTGTATGTCAATCACCCTGAATATACAGGGTTAGAACTATTTAGAGGTTGAATATAGGAATATCGAAAACTGTTAAAAATAAAGGGTGGCTTAAATTACAAAAAAGTAGTACACCAGTATAATCGCTATATAGGATTAAGACTACACACCTAATTTCGTGTAGTTATCACCAAAAACAAATGAGTTATGAAGAAAAAATGATAATCTTGATTTTCAGTTTTTTCGAGATATCTCAGGAACTATCAGAGATATTTGGGAACTATTTACACCCACCCACTCATCCTTGAATAACGCAACTTTTTCGCAATTTAAGCTACCCTGTATTTCTAACGGTTTTCGATATCCCTGTAGTCCCCTTCTAAATAGTTCTAACCCTGTATATTTTTGAGAACTAAATCAAAAAAAAAACCATCTATATTAAAAAAAAAAGACGTTACCATTTTTTCACCCTTAGTGCAAGACATAAATGGAATTTAATATATAGGTAGTATTCACAACGAGAAATTGAAAATATTTTTGGAAGGTCAGTTCAAAAGAGCACACAGTAAATCATGGAATAACCTGTATGATTTTCAATATTGGATTTATTTTACCCATTATAATGACAGTCATAAAGAGCTCTCCACGTTTTGAATATTCAAAAGAATTAAGAATATGAGGGGGAGTAAATTAAGATTCCTTCACAAAACTTCATCCAACCTTCAACTTAAAATCATCCAGCAGAAAACTAGACCCTACACTCATCGGTAAAAAATTCCCAATCCTTCCCACCGACCGCAGAGGCAATCAACGAAAACCCCACGAAAATTCCCCAACTCAATTTCGCAATTAGAAACAGCTCCTCAATCAAAGGAGTTCCTCCGTTTTTTTAGGCATCGAAAAAACGTCAAGATTCCACCATTCCGGTCCACTTCTTGCCTTAGAATGGACGCGAGGAGTGGAGAAAAATTACCCCCCATCCATCAACGTTGCTCGCGAGGAGATTGAAACTCGGCAGGGGGGGAAGGGGGCGCGAGACGTACCGGCACTTCCAAGGATAATGTGATTTTAGTTACCTACTCATTAGTTCGGAAAGTTAGTGCGGATTAGACTGAATATCGTTCATTGGTTATGCGTGTCTTGGATTGATTGCCCTCGGTGTTAATTCATTTTTAATGCCTAGCTCTGCTCTGGAGGAAGTGTATGGTTGGTGGACGAAAGAAGGATGCACGAAATCACGTGATATACAAGCAGCGTACAGCCATCTAAGATAGAATCGTTCGATATCTCACAGGACCATATTGAAAACATTGTTGATAAGATTGAACATTATTCACTTTAGTCTATTGTAATATTTTAAACTAATTGTAAGACAATTCTTTCAGCAGGAATGACAGGCTGAACAAGGGAACTAGCCTGGGTAGAATCAGGTCTGTTTCAAGTTGCAAGTGTGTTTCAAATTGGGTAGTCTTATGTAACTATGCGAACACTTAAAAGCCAAAGAAATTTCCACCAGTACACCTATCATGAAGACCATTTTTGAGCTCAAATAGCTCGAATAAGACCATGGTTCATCCTGAAACTCATACGCTATTTCTATTAGCGAGATGAAAGACTTAAAATGATTGTGAAAGGACTTAGTGCTACATATTTGTTTTGAAACTTCCACAGCTTTTAAGATAAACCAAAATCTACTGGTAAGTCAGTATCTCCTTGAATGTTCAAAGATAGTGATAAAGTTGAGCAGTCAATCAAGCCTAATACTCTTTTTTAGTTGGAATCGAAGAATTTCATCGAATGCTTGGGTGCTGGAGCTGATCTTGGCCTTGGTATGTAGAAGAATCTGATATGTCGAGAAATATTTGTAGTCTGAGCAGAATTCGTATTATTGGCTACATATTACTCCCTTCCCTTGGTTGACTGCGAACTGATTCACCACCCGCAAGTTACATTTTTTGAGCACATTGAATTTCTACAGATCTTCTTGAGATCTAGCTTCAAGTGATCAGTTTACTGGCAGATGAGATTCAACAGTGCTCAGAAGTTTGTCAGTGGTGAATAAAGACATCAGAAACAATGATCGAAATCTTTAGATATGGTAACTGATCACCTTGGTCAAAGTAGTTGTCCACATATTCGTCAAATAGCTAAGAAAGTTACTTCTTGATTGGTGTTTGCAAAAACCAGAGTTTCACTGATGAGACCATAATATAATATAACAACTTCCATACCTCTTGAAAACAGGTGTTATTGCTAATGGGATATAGTTTCTTCAAAAACACTTTTTTGCCTTTTTTGAAGCGAAAAAGAGTCCTTGCTTGTATGCTGTGTTGTCATCCATGCCTTCCTCGTCTAACTCTATTGTGCACTTTAGAGAGAATAAAGGTCGGTACAAAAGTTGCATAAGCCAAAATGAATTCAGATCCATCGTAGATCCAAATGTGATACATATTTCAAAAGAGTAGCTATTCTAGTGACAAATTTCGGAATTTCATCAATCTAGGTGCAACCGTTCGGTCTTGACGAATTTTTAACTGAACCCATCTTTTTCAGGATTTTTCGAAGGTCAGCTTTCGAGTCGTTTATCTTTCAATAAGAGTAACCTTAGATGGAAATGTGATAGATATTCTGAAATAGCAACTCTTCTAGTAATAAATCTGCGAATTTCATCCATCTAAGTGCAACCGTTCGGTCTTGACGAATTTTTAACTGAACCCATCTTTTTCAGGATTTTTCGCAGATCAGCTTTCGAGTCGTTTATCTTTCAATAAAAGTAACCTTAGATGGAAATGTGATAGATATTCTGAAATAGCAACTCTTCTAGTAATAAATCTGCGAATTTCATCCATCTAGGTGCAACCGTTCGGTCTTGACGAATTTTTAACTGAACCCATCTTTTTCAGGATTTTTCGAAGGTCAGCTTTCGAGTCGTTTATCTTTCAATAAAAGTAACCTTAGATGGAAATGTGATAGATATTCTGAAATAGCAACTCTTCTAGTAATAAATCTGAGAATTTCATCCATCTAGGTGCAACCGTTCGGTCTTGACGAATTTTTAACTGAACTCATCTTTTTCAGGATTTTTCGAAGGTCAGCTTTCGAGTCGTTTATCTCTCAATAAAAGTAATCGTAGATGAAAACGTGATACATATTCTGAAAGAGCAACTCTTCTAGTAATAAATCTGAGAATTTCATCTATTTATGTGCAACCGTTCGGTCTTGACGAATTTTTAACTGAACCCATCTTTTTCAGGATTTTTCGAAGGACAATTTTCGACTCAAAAATCATCGTAGATCTAAGTGTGATACAAATTCTAAAAGAACAACTCTCCTAGTAATATATATGTCGAAATTTTTTTCAATTATCAACAGAATCGATCTAGAAATGAAACCGAAACACAGTGGAACTGCTGGAAAGTTGTCATTTCCCACTACCGAAAATTCTTAATCGCCTTCATGTACAAACATCATCCATTATAAGTACCCTGAAGTAGCTACCAAGTTGATTGATACGACCGAGGGAAAACAGATCGAGATCTACGATAATAGATGGAGAACCGAATACACAAATAATTGTTATCCATTTTTATGCATTCAGAAAACGCGGTATCGATGCCCTAATGCCGGTATCGCGTGATTCCACGTTGCCGCAACCGGGGAAAGAGCAAATTCGGTAATTTGAACTTTTTTCATTCGACTGATGTTTTGTACAATATTCGCTTTTAAATATTTCCCCCCCTGGTCTCGTCCGGTGAATTGGTAGGTCGCGATACGTCGCCGCCCGTGATTCCGGCGAAAATGTGTGCTTTGTTTTCGTTTTTCTATAATGCGTTTTTAATATCGCCGCCAACTTGAAGGTATACGCCATTTTCTCAGGGACCCAGAGGCGTTGTTGCGGTCGCGACAAGGTTGCACGAAATTACAGATTTCTTCTAATTTGACAGGGATTATCGTGGGAATTGGAGATTCTGGGTGGCACAAGAAAAAAAAGTTTTCTCAAACTGAAAAAGTGCATTATATCAATTTATTCAACCTTGGTTCCACATTTTTCTTTGAAATCGTGTCATTTGAATCTTTAGGTCAATTGACGTTTTCACTTATCCTTTTTACTTTATTTATTCCTCACTCTTCAGTTAGTAAGAATTTACTGGTATCATTGTTTAAGTATACGAAATGAAATTAATCAAACAACAATAATTCCCAAACACAATTCACCAAACATTAAAATTGAAAAATATAAAACATGTTAACAAAACTCGGGAGTAAGTCATAAAATGAATAAAATTAAAAACCGAAACAGGAAAAATGCTCAGATTTAATGGGTACTGGGTACTATATTCCTTAGGGAACAGAGTCTGGATGGTGGTTTTTCTCCCCGTGAGTGTAGCGGACTGTAAGCGATGAAACCGTTTACAAAATAAGCTGAAATATTTCATATTGAAGGGCATCTCGCACTGTAAAAATGGATCCATTCCTCGAAGAACGAAGAAAACTAAAATCCAGGCAGTCTTCTCTGAGTTACCAGAAAATTATATCTGAAAAAGAAAGAAAAACAAAAGCAGAATAATAGGTAGTATTATTATTATCATTATTAACCATACAATTAGAGTTGAGGTAAATACCTATAAACTCAAATAAGCTTTTATATAAAAAAATTCAACGTACAATTCCCCAAAATAAAGATAAACTAGTGAATGAATATAAAAAAAATAATATTATTATATTAATAACTAAATTGAATTCTATATGTCTGATTGGCCTAAAATTCAAATCCCAATTCAAAAAATATTCGATAACTGCATGTATAGACCTAAAACCATTTATGAGTTGGGAAAGGAGTGAAATTTATTCCAAGAATTCATAACTGCAATCTGTCTATGAATATGGGGCGGTACAATGTTTGAAAGAACTGGTAACAATAGATGAAGATCTAATAATAATTAATAATAATAATTCTATTAGTAAAAATGTATCAATTTTTTGCACATCAGCACTAAAACCAAAGCTAGGGCACCCGTCCGAAGACTAATTGCATCAGCACCCCATTAGGTACCAGATAGTTTATACAGGGTGTATTTGAAGGTGAGGATTTTTTTCAACAGAAGGTAAAACTGGTCAGAATGAAGCGTTTCACCAAAAATCACCTATACAAAACATTCAAAATAACAAAGTTGAAAATGATTACCGAAACAGAATATTAATACGACCCTAGACCATTTGTTAGCAGAATTATAGCAGAGCAGTGGGAATAAACCTAGGATTGCCAAATTGTTTTCATTATTTTTTAGTAACTTACACGATTTTATGAAATGGCTCATTTCGATACCAGCTGACAGAAGATACTTAGGACACAAGTGTAAAAAATAAAATAATACTTCAAAATCTCACCAATAAAATTCCTCTAAACTATTCACGAATTTTTCACTATGAGCATCACAATCTTCTTGTTCGAACAATCTTCGTAAAAATGGGATGAAATGGGGAACATCATAGCACCTTTTCAACATAACTAACATAAGCATTTTCAAGAAACTGCCTCGATTTTCTACATTTTTTTTTTCACCCTAAATTGCACGATACAACAATTATGATTCTCCCAAAAGTGACCTGATGCATCTAATCCGATGAACTTGGTACTGAACCATTCATTGTCCAGCCATATGTTCATGTTTTGTTTCGCTTTTGCGATGCCGGGTCACCTTCCACACTGCCTTCAATGAAATTTTGTCGAACTTCTAGGGGTTGTATCTCAGCCATCTTGGATATTTTTGTAGACAGTTTCTGGTGAAACGACTTATTTTGATGAGTTCTACCTTCTGTCAAAAAAAGCCTCACCTTTGAAAACACTTTTTTGATATTATGGAATGAGATATAACCTGGTGAAAAAATTGAAGATTATTCTATCCTGCAGAATTCTGGCTGAGTTATTAGCGTGCTGAACGCAGAAATCAGTGTTGCTTGGGTCAGTTCTAGTCATCTGATCCCATGAACTGTAAAGACCACTTGCCATCTCTGGGACGCTGTGAGGGCAGGATAAAGAACTATCCCAAAAATTTGTGAGAAGATTTTTTTGGAGTATTCAAGTAGCCAAACAACAGCTAGGGAATTTCTCAATCTTGACACCTCAATCCCTCTCAGGTCTTGCCTATTCTGTTCATCGGAATCACTTTTGACTTTAAATACTGTAAGTTGTAAGATTTGGAAGTCTTTTTGATTGAATTTTGATTCGAAAACATTCAAGATTGTCAGGATGTGAATATACTTCAAGTTTATTGCTTGGTGTACATTAATCTATATCAAAATTATGATGACGTGTTGCCAGATTTGGCAAATTCTCCTACCAACTGGAAAAACCAGATGTATCTAAAGGATGTCCGAAGACACACAGCCAGAACGATTATCTCGGCTGGTGGAGCAGCCCTTTTAGGCCCTCCAATCCCTAATCGATCCCCATCAAGGGAGACAAAACCAGCGGATGCTGCATTATTTTAAATTCCGTCCTCGATCCTGTCACACATGGCCCGGTCAGGTCGCATAAGGACCGGAGATTAGTGCGTTCGGCATCCAGGCGACCGGGGTAGAAAAAGTTGGACGTCGGAGAGCGATTTTGAGCACATTCGAGATGCAATCAAGGACTCGTTTTTGCCCAGTACGAAATTACCTGTCATTACCGAGGCACGCTATGTTCGGGACTGACGAGCCTGTTTTCTGATTGGTTTTTAAATTGATGGTAGCTCCCTACCTGTAATGAACTGAAGGCGTGGCACGGACATCATTTACACTGGCTAGTGTAGAGAGTAGACCGGTGGAGTAAATGGACCCTCGTTGCTGCGACGTTGCCGGATCTCCACGGGGTGTGAGGATCAGTGGACAGTCAGGCTGCAAAGATGAAAAATAAAATATGTTTTTACTTATTCATCAACTCATCATTCAACACTTTCAATGAAGTGCAGTATTATCTTTTTTGAATTTTCAAACAAATTTAATTATTTTACTTCTTCTTCTTTCAATAATGTCCAAGAAGGGAAAACCACCCCCAGTGAATACAAAGAAGACAAAGAAAATAACGTGACTTGGTATCTTTAATTAATAGGTAGATATTCAAAGTTCGGATGTTACCCATGAGGAAGTAGGAAAAAGCATTGTGGTTAGTCACTTTTATAGGGTTTTTAATGAGCGGTTTCGTACATAAGTTCGTTGGGGAGGACCACTTGTTTTTTGGTGTTCTATTTTCCCTAGAAATATTGCCCGACATTTCCGATTCACCTTGTATAATGATAATTAAATTATACGAGTATGTATGTGTGAAGTTTCAGATCAAAAAAGTAAACCTGAGTTACGCAATAAATCAAAAGAAAGAAGATGTTCACCGAAATTGTGAAAGTCGAAAAATTTGAGTATAGAGCCATCATCAAGTACCTGTATTTAAAAGGGTTATGACATAAGCAGATTTACGAAGATATGCTTAATACCCTTGGTGATCAACCGTGAAAAATTGGACTGCAAGCTCCAAAAGATGTAAATTTTCCATTGAAGATAATGACCGATCGGAAAGGCCAGTTTCTGTGTCAGTCCCCGAAAATATTGATGCAGTTCACGACATGATTTTATCAGACCCTCGAATTGGGCTAAAACGGATATATGAAGCACTGAATATTTCATACGAACGCGTTCATCATATAGTTCACGTCAATTTGGACATTTGCTGAAAAATGGATCCCCAAATGTTTGAATGTTGACCAAAAGCGTACAAGGGTAGAAGCATCGCGTTCGATATGCACTCGATTTGAAAACGATGTGGACTTCTTAAACCGAATTGTTGTAATGGATGAGACTTGGTACATTTCAACGATCAAGAAACACTCTGGTTCTCCAAGACCTAAGAAGTTTCGTGTCCAAAAATCTGCTGAAAAAGTTCTTGCTTCACTTCTTTGGGATTGCCATGATTACTCCATGATTGATTTTTTGGATAAGGGTAGAACAAGAACCGGAGATTACTATTCGACATTACTGACCACTTCACGGAAAAAAATTGTACAGAAAAGACGCGGATAGCTATCCAAAGGTTTTCTGTTTATTTCATTGAATGAATAAACATTGATAACTCAGGTGTTGTACCCATACGAAATTATTTAATTTATGAAATGACATGAAAGGTGTCGCTATGATCAATTGTTGTTAGATCATTATTCAATCCATAGCAACAAGAGCAGGATGATGTTCATCGGCTAATATTAGTGTTATTTTATTTCACTTCTGTGTTAAAAACAATTTATTTCACTGAATGGATAAACGTCAACTTACCCTTGTTTCCAGGGGTTGAATAATGTCACCTGTAAACGTCAAAATGGAATAATAGTTATTTATACAACAATTGAGTTAAATAAACATTTATAACTCACGTGTTGTATACAAAAATTTATTCTATTTTGATTAGGATTCAAATGAACCCTTTACAGAGAATTATCATAAGATTAGCATAAGAATGAAATGACAATTGATTGTTGCATTTGAGGGCATAATTCAATCCATAGCAACAAGAGCAATATGACGTTTATCGATTCATGGTCCTGTCATTTTTATTTCCTGAGTAAATTAAAACAAATTATCGCACCAAATAGTTAAACTTCAACAATCCCTTTTTGCTTTGGGTTGGGACGTCTTTAAAAGTCAAAATAGAATAAAATGATCAAATCATCAGTTATAGGTTAGGTTGCTTGTGAACGTACACACAGAGCGAAGCAAATAAACTATCGTTGATATCTTGAGTTATGAAATGATTATAGTTAGGAATATCGAGGAAATTTTTTTTCAATGATTCTTTTACAATTCTCCATAGAGTAAACAGAAAGTGCTGAATAAAGTAGGGATCTCTCATCAAAAAATAGTATTATAAGTAATTATTCATACACACCCTACATTGGCGGTTAAAATTCTGTACAATAGAACAAAATATCACTTCTAACAAATAGTGGAAAGAAAGGAGAAAGTAGGGGTGAGTGGGGTAATTGGGAACGGCGGGTAATTGGGAACAGCTAGTTAAAAAATACTTCCTCATGTGCGACACTGTCTTCAACATTTTCAACGGATGCATCTGGCCATTCTCAGGGCTTACTCAAAAGTTGCGTCGATAAGTTGCATATTTCTTGTCACGGTGAGTCAAAGAATGGATTTCGCATTTCTACTTTAATTTTTTCGTTTGTTATAATACTTGTAACTATCTCATTTTGAAGTTTAGAGGTGCCATATTTTGTTGATTCCATACTGGTACTATGTTTTTCCAAAACCTTCGTGATTTGAAGTTGAAAAAAAATGGGTAAGTGAATGCCAGCCATTTTTTATTCTTTTGATAACTTGGGGTAATTAGGAACGATGTCAGGTGGGCAATTGGGAACGTACCTTATATCCCTTGCGTTCCCAATTACTTCTGTGCTGCTCTGGTTGATGGTTAAAAAATATTTTAACGTTGAAATGTTTTGTACCTAGATGCCAAGAAATTATACAAAAAAGACCGAAACGAAATATGAAATTGAATATCCCTGCTGTGTGTTGGAAGATTTAAGAAACGAAAAGCTCACATTAGGCTAAGCTGGAAATACATACTCTGTTCGGAAAATTGAAACAAAATGAATTCAAGATATTATCGAGTTCACTAATAAAAAATCAACACGAAGAAAAGCAAAGAAAGCAAATACCTACAGAGAAATGTTAACAAGGAAAAAAATATACATAAAGAACCTAAAACCAACATGAAGAGGGTACAAAAAGGCACGCCAAAAGCAAAGGACTGAGAAATTCAACCCAGGTTACACAGCAAAGAAGAATTTTTCTGCATAATTTGCTATGTAAGGTATGAAGCCCTACCAATGGATGATTGTATCATGTGAGATACCTGTAAACTCTGGGCACATGGAAAAATGTACTGCAAGAGAAACAAGACGTGGATACTTGTGTGATATGTGCCATTTCTAATTATTTTTATTTGCTTCGGGACGGTTCACAATTACCCCATAGGGTGTCGGGTAAATAGAAACGATAGTATTTTTTGATTTCGTTGATATTTTTTAGGAAACGTTGATTTTTTATAATTTTTTGTTTCCGATTAGTACATAAATGAGCAAAGTTCATTTTTCAATGGAAGTTTAATATTTTTAGTGATTTTTTGTATAATTTTTCAGCATTTGAAATTAAGTGTTCCCAATTCCCCCACTTTCCCCTATTGATTGAAGTTTCCATCAACTCCAAAGAAAGAAATGCTTATCCACACAAATGTTCTGAAGGATTTAATTGGTATTGACTCCATTTATGGTGTGGAACTTGTCCTAATGGAAGTGTGGTTATCGTGTGGTCTTTGGACAGCTGATAAATCCTTGAATTTTTTTAAAACTCTCCTTACTCTGACTTTATCGACAGTTGAAAATGAGGATATGTGATATTTTTTGAGTAACTTCAGTTCTTGTATTGCGCCTCCCACTGTGATTATTTCTATGCTAAATGAGGCATTGCCTTTCGTGGTTTTAATTATGAAAAACGAAAATATCTCAGGTGACTTTTTATTTTGTTCATAAAATGAGAAGGAATCAAATTAAATGTCCTATTAAAAATAACTCCATGTCTTTAATGACGCGCAACCACCGAGGCGAACCACGAGGGCCGTAGGCCCGAGCAACGGCCGAGGCGAACCACGGGGGCCGCAGGCCCGAGCCAGAGCCGAGGCGTATCAGCCCAAAAACGCGAACAAGCCCAAAAATGCGAATCAGCCCAAAAAGGTGAATCTATACAGGCTCACTAGTGATTATTCCCTAAATAGACACATAGTTTCTTAAGTTTGGCAACAGCCCGAACGTTGAACTCGGTTCCAGGGATACCTTAATGACTCGTCAATAAAGAGTGGCCATTAGGGGCCGTTAAGGACTTGCTGCGGTATTTTTGACACTTCTTCTACACAAATCTCGCTGTGTATCCTTAGAAGTTAATCCACTTGGCCTAATGGATTTCGTATGTTCTACAAGTTCCATTTCGGGTTATATCTTTATATCCTTATTCAGTTTGGTTCTTCAGTGTTTGGGTAATAATTTATCCGAAGGAATTGAATTGATCCTGAGTAGCTCCCAAGTTAGTGCTAACCACTATTTCTCACGCATTTTAAAAACCTTGTTCACGTTATATGATACTTATTATTAAATAAGATGTTGGATAATTTTTATCAAATTATCAATTTATTTTTTTTGAATCATGACTTGGTTTATCCCAATAACAAAGAATTGTACATCAATTTGCCTGAAATTCGTCTTATATTTATTACATCATATTTAAAATAATCATGAACACATAAAGTGAAAGAAAAATATTTTCAAAATACACGAGAAAGAAGACAAATTCAACAGTTAATGAGTTTCACTTTTTTGGTGCTTCCCAGTGGAATTGGTTTCAAAGAAAATAGTGCATAAATATTTTTATAACATTAATTCAGTAATGGCCAACACCAAACCACCATTTTTCACCCCCTCGACCAATCAATCACCGTCAGAGCCCTATACG
Organism: Coccinella septempunctata; assembly: GCF_907165205.1. Taxonomy (NCBI): domain Eukaryota; kingdom Metazoa; phylum Arthropoda; class Insecta; order Coleoptera; family Coccinellidae; genus Coccinella; species Coccinella septempunctata. The sequence continues at coordinate 26,571,997 of NC_058196.1, forward strand.
GTCTTTTTTTTCAGATAAGTGGGTGGTTCCCTCTTTCGATACAATCTGGAATAACGCAGAATGTAATAAAGATCTCAGTTGGCTGCATATCCGTCTCGCAGCTTGCCAATCAGTCTATGCCACCTAGATTTGCCTCTTGCGCTCCCTTCAATCAACCGTTTCGATGCCTGTCTCAACAAATGGAAACCGTTGGGGGTGATGGTTTCAAAATATAGACGTTTCTCCAACAATTAAGAAACAAAAGAGCCTGCAGGTCGACGAAATGAATAATGACAGGGTTATGGGAGTTGTCTGATCCTGATGGATAGTGAGCATCGTTAGTTTTTTGGATTTTCTATTCATAGGTTTCATAAATATCTTAATTATACCTCAATTTATCAAGTTGCTGTTGTATTTTTTCGTTTTGGATTGTTTAAATCTGAACTGTTGATTTTTAGATAATTTCAATTTGTTTTTTCAAGATATTTCTACTTACAATGTTTTTCAAACTTTATTATACCATTGTTATTTTTTCAATTCATCAGCATTGTATAACTTGATTTATTTTGGTCAATAATCAGGCAAAAGTAATAATAATAATAATAATTATGACGTTTATTCGACTAGTAGTTACATCCTATATTGTCACAGAAAAAAGAAAAAAAGAAACAATTTCAACATATTTACAATTAATTCTATGCATAAGTATATCTACTGTTGAAAAAACATCCCAGATAAATTCTTTTCCGAAGACAATTTCAGAAATTGTCTTGTGAGGAAAATTAATGAATCATTATGAAATAAACAAACATTCATACTGTATTTACAAAGGAGTACAAAGAAAAACTAATGATAGAATGTCATTTGTTATGAGCCATGGTTAATTTTTCGTCCTTAAGTAGGGATATAAGAATTTTTCAAGTCTATCATTTGGCAAACTTTCCATGTCGGCAGCGAGACAAGCCACTCTTTAATTTTTCTCTTGAAGACGTTCATTACAACATTTTTTATTTCAGGCGGTATTTTATTGAATATGAACGGAGCTAGATAGGTAGTAGTATCTAAGGTGTTTCTATCAACAAGTTTAATCCTCAAAAAGGAGTTGATATATTGTATAAAGTGTATAATGATTTAATGGTATAATGCCTCAAATGGTTCCCTGTGGAACACCTGTAGTATAATCTTCTTTATTTCTGAATAATAATTGTACATTTTCTCGAAAGTATATTGAGGCTCACACCTCATATAGAGTTACAAGCATGAAATATTCGTTTCAACAGAACTAGTTGCAATGTTCAATAACACAAAGACGTTGGATGAAGAATGTATGTAGGTACTGCAAATGCAAGTTTTGCTCTACCTCTAGATTATAATTAATACGAACATGAATTTCTCCAACTACATAACACGTTGCGATCCAAGTTACCTGACGTTTCTTATTGAGTTTTCAGCTGAAACAAGACCCAGATAAATGTACCCCCGCTGATTCTACCACCGTTTGCAGCGTATCGAACGGAAAAGTAAGTAGTACGAGAACCCGATCGAACAGATATAAATCGATAACATCCAAAATTTTTTTTTGTACCTGGCGAGACTGCAGGGTAGCGGGCATAGTTAACCCATAAATATATGTGGATTTTGACGCTGATATATACCGTCAAGTATGGAAGCAGAACTGGAATGATCCAATTAATGGAGGCGCAGTAGGCTGGTAGCAGCCTATAATTTCGCTTGGTCAACTTAGACATTTCTCAAATGACTACTTGTTTTGTTTCTCAATTAGGCTCACAGGGAGATTATTCTTGGTTACTTTCGCGCTTGAACAGGAGTGGATTGCGGTACTTTCAATGGTGGTGACGTTGAAGAATTATTTGAATGCTACCATAGGCCTGCTTATCGACTGACATGGAATGAAAATGTAACTATGAAAGAGCAACCTTTCAAGTGATAAATCTCAATGTTTCAGCCAACCCGGCGCAACCGTTCGATCTTGAGGAAGTTTCAACTGAACCCAACTTTTTGGGAATTTTTCGAAGGTCATCTTTCGAGTGATTTATCTTCTAGGAAAATTATCGCAGATCTAAACGTGATACATATTCTGAAAGAGCAACTCTTCTAGTAACAAATCTAAGAATTTCATCCATCTCGGCATAATCGTTCGGTCTTGAGGAAGTTTTAACTGAACCTAACTTTTTAGGAATTTTTCGAAGGTCATCTTTAGAGAAATTTATCTTCCAGGAAAATTATCGTAAATCTAAACATGATATATATTGTGAAAGAGCAACACTTCAATTAATAAATCTGAGAAGTTCATATATCTCGGCATAACCGTTCGATCTTGAGGAAGTTTTAACTGAACCCAACTTTTTGGGAATTTTTCGAAGGTCATCTTTAGAGAAATTTATCTTCCAGAAAAATTATCGTAAATCTAAACAAGATAAGTAGTCTGAAAGAGCAACTATTCTAGTATAAAATCTGAGAAGTTCATTAATCTCGGCATAACCGTTCGATCTTGAGGAAGGTTTAACTGAATCCAACTTTTTGGGAATTTTTCGAAGGTCATCTTTAGAGAAATTAATCTTCCAGGAAAATCATCGTAAATCTAAATATAATATATATTCTGAAAGAGCAACTCTTCTAGTAATAAATCTCGCAACAGATTCAGCGTGTTCGAAATCCTTCATTTTCATACCAAAATTTGAAATATATGTTTAGGAGAAAATAATTTGTTTTGTTTTTCCACTTTTCATTTTCGAATTGACTTCGAAGAGCTCTCTGGAGTGCAATTCTCTATTGAAACACCAACTGTTTGTTTTTCTAGAATCCTCAAAACAAATTTCATGCACTCCGTAGCCTAAGACAGTAATAGAACATCCTGATTATCAGACAGAGTAGAAAATAGTTCATTTTAGGGGGGTCTAACCCCTTGCTCATTTTTGACGCAAAAAATCGTGATATTCGGAATCCATTTTTTGTGCTAGGGTGGACGCCTTGGCAAAGCTGATAACAAAACCGGAAATCCCAATTGGATCAGACGAATATAACAGGAGATATCACAGATTGAAAGTTACAATTTTTGAAAAATGCCATTTCCGAGCTGAAAATCTAAACTAAGAGAAATAGGCTTTCGAAATTGCTCGCAATGGATTAAGCATATTCGAAAACCCAAACTTTCGTGTATCTAACACTGTTTAGCAGAAAATCAAATTTTTCCATTATTCAACATTCGAGCTAGGTTGTATCTAGCAGAAAAATCATAGTAGATTTGAAAGTGATACATGTTTATATGAAAATGAAGTGACTCTTATCTGCGGTATTTATATCACCTGAAAAATGCTCTTTACAGCAGAATTTTCTAACGCAGATTTCGTAAGGTGTGACAGGCTGAAGAAATACGAATTTGGGCCAGTAACGTGACGGCTACTTCGAGGCAAGGTTATAGAAGGGACACCCAGAGAACTGTAAAGATTTTTTTCAGGCAGGTTGAGCAATTCATTTTTCTTCATTATCAGGGTTTTCACGCTTATAATAAATTTTTTATGCTGATTATTAATTAATGTTTCTATTCGAATTCATTTTTAAGAGTGATGTTTGTTGATTTTCTATCTTGATTTTTTCTAAGTATGCCTTAAATAGCGTTTTATGTACAACGAAATATTGCGCAAGCGAAGCCGCTGCTTTAAGACAGTCAAGAATGAATTCCATAAGTTCGGCGACGTTTTCAGGAGACGACGCCGATCAACCCAGGGTCGCGGTTTGACTTATCGCGACTACCCCCTCCCAAACGGGCGGTTTTGGGCCGCAAGACCGCCAACAACCGCCACCTTTTCCCGCTCCACTTATTTATAACAATTAATAAAACGCCGAGTCTGTCGGACCCGACGGATCGAGACCGGGCGTACGGAAAGCTCGGTCAAATTAGTAATTATTCGAGCAGATCCATCTTCATTTGTCTGCTAGTCCGAGACGAGAGTAATCATCTATTTCATTGGTTACTGAATGGGTAATGGATGTTCCGCGGATTCCGTCAGCTACAATGGCACCTACTGAACGCTTCTGGTGCGCCAAACGCAGTGGGTACCCCGAGCCGTACAAAGGGGACATTTGTATTTGTCTGTGCCGAGTTTATGTAATTTCCTATAGAGTTCGCCCCTTCTCTGCTCCGGAACGCTCAGACTGTGACGGCTCCGCTTCGTATTAACGAGGGACCCCGCACATCCTGGACGCGCCGATATTACAAAGCTTTCTGTGAGTCTGCATCGCATCCAATTCCGAACGGGCCAGGGCTAGACAGTGAAGGATTGAAGGATATTTGTCATCCGGCTCGGGTCGGCCGCAAAGCTGCCTGGCCCCCCTTGATCCCCCCCCCACCAACGCCATCATCCCGTAAGGATAGCTACGCGGAGGAGCCGGGGAGATTGCAAGATGTGCCTGATAACGTTCCCGAACAAGCATTGCATTTTTCAGGAGGTACTTTTTTGAATGACGTGTGGGGATTATTTAGTCAGGGTGTATAGGGGGTGAGTCGGTTTGGTGCATATACTGATTCTAGATGGGAAGATCTGACTGTAAGAGCTACAAATTCTGAAACACCCTCAGGGATTATGAACAAGAGAGCCTGAGAGTTATTGAACAATTGTGTCTGGCAACCAAGAACACAGTAATCGTATTTAACAAAAAAAAAACACTTATAGTTATGTAATCCCTTCCTCTGTGTGTGTGAAGTATAATGGCTTTACAACCGACCATTCCTTAACCAACTCTGGACTAAAACAAGGCTACGTGTTAGCGCCTTTACTGTTCAATATTTTCGCCATAGCTGTCTCGATAATTGCTGACATGAGTATGTCTGCGAAAGGTGTTGGAATTAGATTCAGATTTGATGGAGGCCTGTTTAACCTGAAGTGCCTCAGAGCATCACGGAACTTCAATATGCAGACGACTGCGCACTTATAGCTAGCAGCCCAGAGGATCTACAGATAATGATGGACACCTGTAAACATATTATACGAAGCTTTAGGCTTTAGACTCGATATTGACAAAACCTAATTTCTGGTAAGTACACCAGATAGCCTTCAAACAGATATCAGCCTGGAGGATGGAACTCTAGAACAGGTCGAGCAGTTTGAATACTTGGGGAGCTTCATAACAACTAGGGCTAACCTTGACACGGAAATACACAACCGTATTCATTCATCACGGACATTCTGTAAGCTAAAGGACAGAGTGTTTCAAAATCACGACCTCAATCTGAAGACCAAGAGAGGTGTTTACAAAGCAGTGGTACTCCCAATGCTTCTTTAAAGAAGCGGAAGCTTAACTCCCTACAGGCGACACATTAAACAGCTTGAACAAACGCAACAACGTCATCTGAGACAAATAATACACATCAGATGGTTCCACAAAGTTTCAAATGCAGAAGTCTTGCATCGCGCGAGTTGTATAACAGTTGAGGCTCAAGTAACGAGGGCCCGACTCAGATGGAGCGGCCACATGAGGATGCAAGACACAAGACTCCCCAAAATAGCTCTGTACGGCGAATTCACAGAGGGAGTTCGGAAACCAGGAGTCCAGTATAAGTGATTTAAGGATACACTGCATCAATCCCTAAAATCAGTTAATGCCAATCATAACTGGGAACAACTAGCGATGGACAGATCACAGTGGAGGTCTTTGGTCCACAGCTATAATGGAGACTCGAGAATAATACAGCGGTGGCCAGATCTGGTTGGTGTCTATCCATACCCGGAGTGTGGAAGGATCTGTAGGTCACGGTTGGGTCTCTTCAGTCACAGGAGAGCAGACAGTCGCAAGTAGCCCTAAGAAATTATATGTTTGATCGCACCGATGGTCTGGTTTTTTAGTCTTTTTGTAGATTTACTCTCGGTAACGAGATTCAGCAATGAATGATGATGTAAAGATAAAGACTAGTTGAGTTGAATATCTGGACACAACCCTATAAGATAAAGAGGACGTTTCTGTGAAAAAACATTGTAGAATTCACTGAAAAAAAGGCTCTGATGTTGAGCAAATACGACTGCACTTCAATTCCATGGATTTACCTCGTCTTCTCCTTCTTCTTCTTCTTGCAATTGACGGAGTCCTGTCATTCCTATCATCTGGCTTCTGGTGACATTGATAACCAGCTGTCATATCAACGTTTTGGGTTTCCGTATTGCGTATTCTGCCTCTCAGTGTTGTACCCCTTATTGTTCGCAATATTTTCATTTCCACTGGTTGTTGTGAGACCAATAGTCACTTATAGGGCAATAGTCGGGCATACCAAAGTAGGCCAGAATAGTACAAAGGACACAAAGTAGAAAGGTTAGTATGTGATGCTGCTTGTGTTTCACTGAAGGTATGAGAACATGTCCAACTAGAGCACATTACAGCATCTCACACCTCATCATCTAATAACTCATAGATTAGCAGATGTATTATCTCAGCAAATCTAAGAGGGTTAGGGTATTGAAGGAATTGAAAATCAAAGACCTGGTCCTCCCTGACCAAGCGAATTTTTCTGACCAAATACATCTAATCAGTGAACCTTCCCACTTAGGAGATAACATCTAGATAACCTTGACTACGATGCTGAGTAGGAAAAAAGATTGGTAAATGGAGCCCACAATTCCAGCTCTCAGAAAGACTACCATTAAATGCTAGACAGGAGGTCAAAGCCACGAAGAGGACTGGAGTATTCGGGATGATGTTTCTAAATGAACCCTAGAAACAAAATATCGATAAATTTTATTCCATCAGTTAACACCCTACTGCAAACATTCTGAAAGAATGTGTGGAATGCAGAAATATTTTTACAGCACCTGTGATTATTATTATTTTGTTACCGCATCCAACGTCTTGGTCAGTGTTCGCCTGAGGTGAGTAATTAGAGTCTAATACATAATGGGACCGCGAAGAAAGGACTAAATGGATACCCTCGAGCGAACTCACATTTCAACCCTTCATTGATGTTTAAAGTATATATTTCCAGAGGATTGTGATCAAATTACTATTTAATATACGTTATTTGGCAGTACGCATGTCATCATCGTTTGGGAACTACGATTTCTTCATTTTTCGTAGAAAATAGGCACTGGTGTGCAGAATTCAAAAGAAGATCTTTAGTTTAACTACTTTTTATTCGAGTAATTTGAACTTGGTGAATCGAGTGAATTTTCAATCCATGAAAAGGAGGAAATAGAATGAAAATAAATAATATCTTGAAACAAACTAAGAAAAGATTCTTGCATACTGAGAAGCAGAAAATATTCACTGAATATAAGAAGAGTTATTTTTCTTCATCATATAGGAAAAAATGAAGTAGTCGATCAAAGAAGAGAGCCCCAGTTGAAAATGTGATGGAAGAAGCTTCACCTGTTTGGGTTTATCTCAACTAGCTGATGTATAAATTGGCAAATGTCCCAAGGTTTTGCAAAAAGATATAGATTAGTTTTCTTACAGCTTAAAAACTAACCCATCTTTCAACACATCACCGCAAGTACATAATCTATTCGATATAAGTTTCTCCTATACGAAGCTGAACTACCAATCTTCTCACTATGGGCACACAAGGATTATAAATCCATTAGCGGTCTGATTGCTGAACAGCTCCTTCCATCACATCCCTCTGCATCTATGTTATACACCAGATAAGGAACAGGAGAAGATATAACGAGCCGAAATTGGCCATCAAATCATCAGATTGTTTCACTGTTACTTGGGGAAATGAACTTCTCAATACCGAACCCGTTGACAATTATCATGCCCTTCTAGATTTAATTTCTATGTCGTTATCGAGGAACATCTTGCAAGTCTTGAGAACTGAGATCCTCTTGCTCTGATGGATTTCAGGCGGCGAGAGGGACTTGTTTAGGCATTCTAGATAGTAATTTTCCCGGGGGAAGTTTGAGACTCAAGGGTTATCAGGTTCTAAGACATCTGTTTCAACTGTAATCGCTCATAGGAAAGTGAAATTCATTCCGAAATTACATGTTATTAGTTGACCTAGGTTTTTATAGAATTCCTTCCAGTTTTTCAATCTCAGTACATATTTAAATATTTTTTGCGTTAGGTAGATGACCACGATGGTAATAAAAGAACAATGAAAAATATTGTTGTAATTAATTTTTTGTAAATTTTCTTCTTTCATCTTCAATCCACCACATGTTTATACTTCATGCTTTAATCTAAGGAAATAAGTTTTTCATAAAATAAAAAGTACTTCTATAACATACGGGTTGTACAGTTTATACGTCTCACATACTTTGGACAAATACAATAAAAACAGAAATAAATATACCTTGACGATTGAGGCAGGAATTTTAGAATTTAAATGAGTTCAATTCAGATATAATTATACTTATATGATGTACAGATAACACATGTTATAAATTAAATGAAACCTGTATTTAATGTGCCAACAAAAGACCGTCCTCTTGAAAAAGGGTTCGTGCTGAGCATGATTTTAGACTTATTACATCTCATCAGAGCCTCCATGTAAATAGATACGGAATTGCATGGGGTTTTTGGATCTGTGAAGTATAAATATAATAAAAAAATATATGAACTACCCCTGCTGATTTTCATCGAGGAATCATGTCCTCAAGTTCTTCGCATTTATTTAAAAACAGTTATTTTCGTACATCGCTTTCACGCCAAAAACTTACCCTGATTTCAATCCTAAATATGTGGGAGTTTAGATGGATTCCTCGCTGAATTTCGAAACCCATTGGGAAAATTTGCGTCTGAACTTGAAAAGTAGGAATAATATCCTGCATAATCTAGCTGGTATTTCATGGGGTGCTGATGCAACTACTCTTCGAACTGCAGCCCAAGCTTTGGGTTTTTAGGCTGCTGAGTATTGTTGTTGTTAATAGTGCTCATGAGTAAAAAATTTATGCATAGCTTGATCTATCCATGAGAATTAAAACTGGAACTATAAGATCTTCACCAATTCAAAAGTGATCAGTTCCTTCAAAAATTGCACCACCTCATATTCGTAGATAAACTGCAGTTATGAATTCTTAGAATAAATTCCACTGCTTTCCCGGTTCATTTCGGATTCTGTCTTATATTCCAGACAATACCTTTATAGCCTGGTTCAGATCTTCCTAGGAAAATATGGTTTATTTCAAATCGTACAAGAAGAGGTCATGGAAGTTGGAATAGTTTGCTTTTTTCAGATGAAATTAAGTTGAAAGTGCTAGTTATGAGTGCGAGGAACCAAAAGAAACCATAAATCGCCTGTATAATCATTGTCCCAATTATAAATTTTTAACACAATAAGTTTTATCGCATCAACTGAATACTGGAGAGCAGTCCTAATACGATGTTTCCATGATGACTACAAATTAATCTCACTAATGCAGACCCATCATTTTTCAATATTCTCCTGGGAAAGTACAACAAATGCATGAATTATAAAACGGAATGATACAAGAATCCCATGCATTATTAACAAAAAAGAAGATACAACAATACAATCAAACGCATTAAAAATCCATTGATTGCTTTCTCAATAGGATCAATACCGAATAAAAACAACCAATCATAAATATTTGACTTCGATACGAACTTTCAGATACGACGGAGAAAAAGTTGATGTTTGTATTGTCGGTGAATCCACGGTTCTTTATTACAATATAATGTTGTTGTGTTTGTAGTGTAAGCCACCGTCTCCATCACTTATTCAAGAGGTCCTGAAGCGACTATATTAGTAGTTTGTTTTCCATGGTAATGTATGGAAATAAATCAACAAACACCTATTAAAATCCCATTCATGGCTCAAGTGCTCCGATGCTATTAAGCATCGAAATTCCCCCTTGGTTGGTGCGCCATTGGGGGAGCTAGCTCTCCAATCTTTCTAATGGCGACTTTGATGGACTTTTAATGGGAGAGTCCCTCTTGACTCGTATGGCGTGCAGTCTTGACCATTTTTCGATGCAGAACGATCAAGAATTTGCGCTGCTCGGGTAATTACCCGCCATTATGCACAGCCTTGCGATTTTCGCTGCGCGAAACTGACTAAATAATGTCCAGAAACACTTTCGGTAACTGAAAAGAGCTAAATCAATACCTGGAATTCAACCCCGACACAAGCTGGCAAATATTGACATAGAGATGATGGAACGCCGAAATTAAGTAGTATTTATCGAATGAACTTTTGTCTGGAACCGCTTATTAAGGGTGCTTCAACCCTTGAAAAGAGCCCTAATGATAATCTTTTTTCCTACATAACTTCCGAATGGGTTATTATAATGTATTCAAATGTTTGGTATTATTTGAGGATGCCAAGACTCGTTGTTTGTTAATGCCTCTTTGATTCTTCGTATTCGGTTTCCGGTTGTTTTGAAAGGGTGAGTTACCCTTTTTTGAACGAGATTTTAGATGATTCGGATTGAAATAAGATCCTTTCAAGCTTTTTTAGGAGAAAACTATGTTTTTCCCATATTTCACCTGAAAATTATAAAAAAAAGCTCAAGAGTGACATACCGTTTGAAAGCTATAGCCTCAGTAAATCCAAATAGTGGAAGTAGCATACCTATGCAAATTACCTGTCTTGGTAAATTCAAATAATACCCAGAATCTGAAGTTCTTGATTTCCTCATCGATATCACACTTATAGAAGGATTGGACATAAGAATAGGATAATAATTAGACAATACAGGCTGAGTCTTCAACTCATATACAAATACACTGTGCAAAAAAATTAACGCACATTCTGAAAATCTCAATTTTAATGAAAGCTAACTCTACATTGACTTTATAACATATTTTTTATGTTCTCTCGGGAAGGGAACGAAACAAGACACATTAAATGGAAGAAAAATTCAGAATTTCACCGAATCTTATGTGAAAGAAGGGAAATGAACAATTTTCAAAATACTGAAATGCTGATGAGTGATTTAATACTTGGTGTTTCCACCCCTTGCGTTAATTACAGCTCGGCAACGACGATTCATACTCAAAATGAGTGATTTTAAAATGTTCTGATCTAATCCTTCCCAGATTTCTCCGAGTTTAATTCCTAAGTCATTAAGAGTAGCTGGATGATTTTCTGAACTTATCAGCCTTCTATTGAGGTTGTCCCAAACCTGCTCAATCGGATTGAGATCTGGACTTCTTGCTGGCCATTCCATTCGAGAGACTTCAACCTCTTCAAGGTACTTCTGAACGATGCGCGCACGATGGGATCTGGCATGATCGTCCATAAAAATGAAATTTTTACCAATGTATGGGGCAAATGGCACTACATGCTCTTCAAGAATGTTCCTTATATACTTATCAGCATTCATAGCTCCATTATCAACGACCACTAGGTCTGTGTGAGCAGTCAAAGATATTCCACCCGATACCATAATCGATCCTTCCCCGGAACCAGTAGTATTCAGGAAATTGCACTGATCATATCTTTCATGTGGACGTTTGTATACAAGGGAACGTCGATCACAATGGTAGAGGCAGAATCTAGACTCATCTGTGAAGAGAACTCTTTCCCAATCGGCCTCTTCCCAATGGATATGCTCTCTCGCAAAATCCAAACGCGCCCTTCGATGGGCTGGGGTAAGAGCTGGGCCTCTTGCCGCGACACGAGGCCTTAAATCATATTCTCTGAGGCGATTTCTTATTGTCTGAGTGCTAATTTGCACCTTATGAGTTTGCTCAAGCTGAATTTGAAGGAGGCGAGCGGTTGCAAACCGTTGTCTCAACGAAGAAACTCTCAAGTAACTGAATGGCAGTTATTACCCGTGGTCTACCCTGTCCTGGTGTTCGGACATGGGTGGCACAGCTCATTATGAAAACTCAAAATGGTTATATCTTTTTTTAGGGCCGAATCGGAGAAAATGGTATAGTAAAAAGTGTTTCTTAGGACATTAAGAATCTACTGTTGAAATATTTGTAGGAGTCAAAGACACATTCTGTAAAGTGCTTGAGTAAAGATACGAGTACTTAATGTCTAATGCCCTTAACTCAATAGTTTCCGAGACTGTCTGAAACCTTAAGCAACACTGACGTATTTTCTAACGTTAATGTAATATTTGGCTAGTCGTAATGTGAGCTACTTTTATTCCAGCTGTTCTCAGACCTCATACCTCAGAAGGGGTTTGGGAGAAATATTAATTTCTCCTGTATTTGTGCCGCATATATACAGGAGAAATTTCTACGAAATGAATTTTTTAATTTTATTCTTTTCGTTTCGGATGTTGGGAGAGATTACCCATGAGAAGGTTCAAGAAAAAGTGAAACCGAATCTTTGAATGTTGGGTAAATGTTAATATACTTATTCGCCTCATTTACCACGAACTGATGAATGGAAAAATCGTGAAAAACAACCGGGACGTCCACGTTGTCCAAACGATCTTGGAGAAGATCCAAACAACCGTTTAATAGCCGACACGCATACCTCAAATCCCACCAACTTAATCACTGATCAACGTGAAAAATCATCCTTACCTCGTCCTCGAATTTTTACGGGTGGCTTTTTTCTGACACGTCGATATAAACGACCCCGCGGGTCGGTACATTAGTCGATGGCAATTATCGTGTTTTTCAACGGCGCGGTAAAAACATGAAATATTAAACGGGAGATTAAAGATGCCGCATGATGGCACGACGTTTGTCCCCGGGCGTCTGAAAAATGCCCCGACCTAACGTGAAAGCGTATAGTAAATAATGCGCCAGCGAGCGTGTACGACTTTTTCCGCATCTGCCTTTTTCTCGTAGATCCGACTGGCATAACTTCGGAGACTATCTAATGATGATGGCTTTCGATTTTTATCCCGACGACTGGCTCTGCCGGTTGTCCCTTTGAGTAGACGTTTCAATTACGTCTTGTGAACGTCGTTATCGTGGTTTTTCTTCGTCGAGGAAGGGGGAGAGGGGATACCTGGCTCTCCTACATGAAAGCTTTTGGGGGGTCGTTACAGAGATCTCGATGCATCACTTCCCACCACAAAGAAACTTTCTTTCCTGAAACTTATTATGGGTTTTTTTGGCCGATATCTTAAATACAAGGAATTGAAATGGAAAAAAAAGATATAACCAAGCTTTGGTGTATAAAAACACCTAACACAAACGAAAAAGGCAAGAGAAAATTATGAAAATCAATAATCAATAATGAAAGAGCTGATTACCGAAAAAACAAAATATTGGGCATACATATTAGTTCATGGTCAAGGATATTTTTGTTTCAGATCATTCAAAGTATTCTCCAACCATGGCTTCTACCTTTCGCCACCTCTGAGGCAAACTTTCCAATTCCATCCCGAAGAAATGCCTCGTCTTCTGAGGCGAGCCAAGTTGGGAGCAAATTTTCGATTTCTGCTGAAGAATTCAGAGGGTTACCTGCCAGATCGTACAGCATCCGTCAGAGGATCAATGTCAGATTAGAAGTTATAAGGACCGAGACACTGGCTGTTTTCGTATGTGCTCAGGAGTGTTTTAAAATGAACGTCAATGAGGCACATATCTTCATCACCCAGTGAACTCTAAAACAACTGGAAATGTCTCTTGAGTGCCGAAATACGACGAAAAGTGTGTCCCATTGAGAGGGTAGATGTAGAGCAACCCATCTCTTTCTAATGGTTCGGCAACCAATCGAACAACCGCAACAGAAGCCGGACGTAGCAGTCGTCTCACTTGAACGCCTCAGGTTGTTTTTGTTTACACCGTTATGAACCAATTGACAGAGCGCAGAGATAAATAGATTGCTCTACATCTTCCCTTTCAGTCTTCCTCAGTTTGCCTGCACCTAGATGCCGTTCCAGTTCTTTCAGAGCTCAATGATATCACCACAGACAGCCAGGCCAAGCTGAGGTCCCTGGAATCACACTTGTAGGGATCTCTGCTGACATGGGAGTGCCGTAATACCATAGATCAACGGGCCAGAGGCAATAAAGTGACTCTACAATGGGTACTAGGGCTTTGTGGTGTTGTAGGAAATGAAAAAGCCGATGAACTTGCAAAAAGAGCATCAAGGTTAACATCTGCTGGACCTGAGCCTTCCTGTGGGCTTGGAAAATACCAATGGAAGGTAGCGGTCCAACAATCGGAGTTGAATAACCCTCTGGAGAAACACTCCTGGACTTACTCAGTCAAAGAAATTCGTGAAGATTTCACCGACCAACACCAGAAAACTGCTGAAGCTGTCACAAGCTGAGCTTCGGGTGATTGTGGAACTACTGACAGGGCACTGTCGGTACAAATATCATTTGTACCGTATGGGAAAGTCAGCAGATGAGATTTGTAGGCTCTGTGGATCAGAAGCAGAAACAGCTGAACACATGGTATGCAAGTATCCATAGTTGGCTGGCCTAAGAACCATTCATATGAGTAAACCGCACTGAGAGAACGAAATAGTGAAATTACAGTGAAAATCTTGGGTTATTTGTGACCAACGATAATCACTGGAATTTCACAAGGAATATTTTGAAACGAAAACCTTGTAAAATCACAGAAAATATAAATCACAAGTTGGTTGTGATTTCACATGAAATTTATTCTAATGATTTTTCTAGAAACTAAACCTGTGAATACTCATTGTGAAATCACAATGGAATTTTATGGTATCAACTGTAAAATTACATTTATTCTGTGAATTTGCAAAGGATTTTTACAGAAATAAATTGTAAAATTTAAAAATTTTGGAAAATTACAGGATTCATTGTAGAATCACCTCTTGTTCTCGCGAAAATACGTCGTGAAATTTAGCATCAATTAGACCGTAAAATACTATAATGTTGTGAATAAACAGAGCAGATTCACAGAATTTAATTGTAAATTTCAAGTATTTGTTAAAATTCCAGATTTCATTGTAGAAATACCCCACACCCTTTTAAAATTACTTCGTGAAATAACCATGAAAATTACTGGATAATTGTCTTTATTTTGTTATTCATCAAAGTAGTTGTACAGAACTAAATTTGGCACAATCACTGCCTTAAATATACATCAATATGGAAAAAAAATATTAAATTAATTAAAAATAACAACTACACCATAAAATATAGTCATCAATATGGAAAACAACAGATATGAAACATTATATCAGTTAAAAAACAACCACAACATGAAATTAATATAATCTTCAATATAAAAAGCAATATGAAACATTACATCAAACAAAAACAACAACCACAAATATCATCCAAAATGATTAAACATTTTTTTCAAAATATAAAAAAAAATCAACATAATTGTAAAGCATTCAACTGTGAAATATCAGCTTCTGAAAATATTGATATGAGTGTGCGCTTATTTAGCGGTTCATATCATAAGAGTATAAAATAAAAATTCAAAAACAAAGTATACCTAGTCTTTTTCCAACAAAAAAGACATAATCTTCTGGAATAGATAAATGTATGAATTTGTTTCCTATAAAACTTGCTTTTGTCGTGCTTGACTTACTTCCAGAATCCGGATGAATGTTGAAATGCATCCTTCGGAACATAGATTAAATTGAGGGCCTCCCTGAATACATAGGTTGTAAACACATATCGTTTTTCCATAAAACTATAGTATCGGTGGTTTATTCCTGAGAAGAAAATGAAATAAGTAGGTATCCAATAAGCAATATTTCGATAAAGAATAATTGAATAATAAGTTGTATGCATACGGTGTTCAATTTTTTTCATTAGTATATGCCAAATCGAAAAAATAAACATCGCTTTCAAAAAATGTGAACTATCTACTTACCAGTATATATCACTTGAAACCTTCAAGGAACTTGGAAGGCAAAAAAACTTGGAACTTGAAAAAACTAAATCATAGGAAACAAAAAACTGAACCATGTATAACTCTTCGCACTTCAAAGTTCTTTCTTGAAGACACAGTGGATCATTCCAGAATGAATTGGGTTATGGGGTAAGTTAGTGAGTATCTACGATAGGATATGGGATTGGGCAACGAGCAGGTGCCAGTTGCAGGAAAGGTTTTGATTGGCCACGAAATGAATCCAGAAGCAGATTAAAGTTGTGATTTTACAATTGCATTATGAAATTCCATTGAAGCTGTGAATTCGGATCCAGCCGAGCGACGTCACGTACCGCATAGGTGAAAAGTTACTTGATATTTGCGATCATATTGTAATATTACGTTCAAGCTATGAATGTGTTAAACGCATTTTTAAAATAGATATTTCACAGAAATACCCAGACTTACGAGTTTTGTCAGCAGTAGGTACCTACTCAAAATATTTTCTGACCAAGTGACAGAATTTGTTATTCGATTATGGTTGAGGAGGAATGCAGGAACCTATATTCTCCTATATGAATTATACAAAGAATAGAATAAAATATATTTTATTTGTATCTTCAGAAATGTATTCATATAAAAAATAAGTCGAGAAAAAAATTTCTACAAAAAACGTCATTGTGGACTGTCTCAATGCGATGAATAAATTGGACAAAAAGTCTTCTGTATGGACTCTATTTTGTACTGATGGATCAAAATTAGAAAGAGGTACAGGCATTGGGGTGTGTGGAGGCAGAAGTCCAAAATGAAGAGGGGAGGAAGCAATAAAAAACCCTGTAAACACACTCCTAGACATGCACAGAATAGTTATAACAACAAAAAAATTTTTCTTTCCTTCACCGATCTACACCCGAAAGCTCTGTGGATCGGAAAAAGAACAGCATAATTTTGGCCTTCGTAAGATCATTAGTTGTTTATTAAATTTCAAGCGGCATCTTTGGAACGCTCTAATGGAAACCGATTGATCTATTTTTTTATTCTGTTTTCATTATCGAGAGAAAAATTTTGACCATTATATATTTCAACAATTTCGCGTAAGATTTTTCTCTTGCTGAAGACATGTAAATAAAAAGTGTTCGATTCTCGAAGGAAACTGTGCCGCGATATCATGTTGTACAATTATATTTTTTCGTGGGAATTTCACAACCGCCTTAATAACACATTTTATAAGCACATTTGTGAGGGAATTTTAAAATTAGAAGAGTTCTGCATTGTAATTCTACAACACAACGTTTTTTTATTCGCAAATTCACAAGAAAAATACTCAAATCACAATAACTTTGTGAAATAACGTTGTGAAATCACATTTTCATGTGATAATTCACAAAATTATTGTGATTCAAAAAAAATTTAGATCACAACAATGTTGTGAAATTACCGTTTCATGTTGAAATTCACAAATTTATTGTAATATTGCATTGCAGTTGTAATTTTTCAGGTGAATATTACAACCCTTGTGATATCACAGAGAATTAACACATATTTTCTGTAAATTTCATATTCACTGTAAATATACATGATAGTTTTACATTTTTCATGAAATTTCGCAACACCCTTGTAGAAACATCCAGAAATTAGTTGTGAAAAAAATAATCCAACTGTGTAACTGTAACCTGTCCAGCTAATATATGGGTAATTTCACATTGTAACCTCGAAATTTTTCTCAGTGCGGTCCTGGATACTCATGAGGTAACAGCAAAGGCCCCTAAGGATGTTGTCGGTTTCATCAACACCATTGAGGACCTCGTTAAGTTCCTATAAATGAGAAGGGTAGAGAACAAAAGATCTACATCAACAACGACCCCTGCGTTTAGCTGGGTTCTTCATCGAGAAATGCCACCTATTCTTTATCTGTCCATTTTTTTTGACTGTCCAGAGGAAGGCTCGTTTTCAACCCTGAAATTACCATTCTCGAAACGTCTAAAGCATTCCTTACATGATTTATCTGTTGGAGCATTGTCACCGTAAACTTCCACGAGTATTCAATAGATTCTACCTTCACTTTTCGTTCAATTAAAGCAGGAAACCAAGACCTCCCACAAATGCTGCTAAGTTAAGACACGGCAAACCTAAAGTAATTGAGACATAGCGATCAACTTAGCTACCATGTCATCTATGTTTTTATGGGACTGCTAAAAAAAAATACTGAAATAGGCAGGATTAACAAGGTCTCCTTGTTCTGGGTTCCTGATCAAATGGCCACCAAAGAAAACAAGACGCTCAACACCTTTGCCAAAAGGGGATCACGAAAGCCACTTACTGGCCCAACATCTTACCGTATTATGGAAAGATGCACTAAGAAGAACGATTTCCTGGAAAAGGGAAACCTTTGCAGAATCTGCCAAGAATGGATCTTTCGAAATATTAAAACTGCAAGATCCACAGGGTATGTAGTACATAGATGTAGTAGAAATAAGTTACAGCCCAAACATGACACTGTCTCCTCATCAAGCATCTGATGATAATGGGTTTATCAGAAGGTGAGGATAGTGTAGTCTGTGGGATCAAGGAACAAACTCCTGTTTACCTAGTCCCAGAATGCCTCGCTATTATAAGCCAAAGAAAAGAATGCCTTGGATGAGAAACACGAAGTGACCTTAAGAACTTCCTTGAATCGTTTTTCCAGAAGCTAACAAGTTTAATATGTCAGAAGAGTTTTGCCTACAGCTAGTTATGGACCTTTCCACAGATAACCCACATACTCCTCACTGGACCAAAGCCAGTAACTTACCAATAACTAATTGACGATCATCAAAATCTCCTAATATTGGCAACAATTCATCAGATACTCCAAAATAAAGCTACCACAGTGGAAACATCCCAGACGACAACCCCTCTCCAACAACAATGGCCTCGAATATCAAAACCCTTCTTTCCATTCAAAACGTCGCCGAAAAACCGTTATTAATTATTATCGCCAAAAACTTTCGGGGTCTTGAATGAAGTTCTCTGTTTGGGTGGTGTTTACAAAAGCGAATTATAAATTAGATGGGGGGCAGTAGAGACCGGAGGAGGCGGCGGGTAGGGCAAGACGGATGCCTACCGAACGGGAAAACGCTAACGAAATGAATAGCAATGAATAGAAAATGGTTTAACAGTGAGGCGCTTTATTCGGCGCCTCTCAACCGCCGACAGATGAATAAATGATAAGTGAATCGTAATTATATTTTATTGTTTCGGGGAGGTTCTGAAAGGATTCATGATATTTCCGCCATTCGAGAGGTGGAGATGGATGGCCTGGAGACAATTGTTTGAGAGATGTTTTACTGGCAGTTCGTTTTGTTTTCGTTGCCGCTGTAAACGATGGGGGTGTTGAGGCGAAGGCAAAACACTACGTGGATCCAAGAAAGATTTTACACTGGATGAATGTAGCAGAAACTTGATACTACTACTATTCTCAACAAGATGTAAATTCTGACGCTTCCAGAATTTCCTAGGGCTGAAAGTCCACTCGCCAAAAGTACTGGAAGAGAACGGAGGTGAACTAGATCTCTGGCAACACTATAATAAAGATAGAATTTGTCATAACAAAGCTGAAGAAGCGGCAATAAAACACAAATGTGAATCTTTAACGGAAAGATGATCGTAGGAATATGGAGAATCATCAGAGAGTACCAGAAGAAATGGAAAGTACAAAAACATTGGGAAAGGGAACCCGCCCCTAAATCCTCGAAACATAGATACAGATGATTCGTATACCACGACATTCACTGGTGCAAGAGTTTTCAGATGCTCAATATCGCTAGGCTGCTGTCCAAGCCATCTTTCAGGCAGATATACGAGGATGTATTGATATCTAGTTAGCCTAGACCAGTTCCATGCGTAAAAAAATATTGCGTTACCGTAGCAACGAACAATAATTCATTAGAAGTGTCAGTGTGAAGTTTGAGGTCATAAAAGTAAACCAGAGTTACGAAATAAATTAAAGGAAAGAAGATGTCCACCGAAATTGTGAAAATCGAAAAAATTGTAGTATCGAACCATCATCAATGACCTGTATTTAAAAGGGTTAAGAGGTAAGCAGATTTACGAAGATATGCTTACGAAGATAACCTTGGTGATCAATGTCCTTCGTATGCGACCGTGAAAAATTGAGCTGCAAGCTTCAAAAGAGGTAAATTTTCCATTAAATATGATGACCGATCAGGAAGGCTAGTTTCTGTGTCAGTCCCCGAAAATATCGATGCAGTTCATGACATGATTTTATCAGACCGTCGAATTGAGCTAAAACGGATATCTGAAGCACTGAAGATTCCATACGAACGCGTTCATCATATAGTTCACGTCAGTATGGACACGGGAGAATTTGCTGCAAAATGGACCCCCAAATGTTTCAATGTTGACCAAAAGCGTGCGAGGGTAGAAGCATCGAATTCGATCTGTGCTCGATTTGAAAACGATGTAGACTTCATGAACCGAATTGTAGCTATGGATGGAACTTGAGTACATTTCTACGATCCAGAATCAAAAATGGATGGATTGGGACACTCTGGTTCTCCTCGACTTGTCCAAAAATCTGCTGAAAAAGTTCTTGTTTCAGTTTTTGGGATTGCCATGGAGTAATCATGATTGATTTTTTGGATAAGGGTAGAACAATAACCGGAGATTACTATTCGACATTACTGACCACTCTACGGAAAAAAATTAAAGAGAAAAAACGCGGAAATCCATACAAAGGTGTTTTTTTTGCAGGACAACGCCCCTCCACACAAATCTTCTGTTGCCATGCAAACAATTCGTGATTTAGGGTTTGAATTACTAGAACAGCCCCCTTATTCACCATATTTGGCTCCATACGACTATAATCTCTTTCCTCAACTGAAAGAAACTTCAAAAGGGCGTAAATTTTCTTCCAACGAGGAGGTAATGAAAGCTGTGGTGGTCTAGTTTGCAGACCAAGAAGAAACTTTTTTTTTAAGATCTAGAGACGTTACATGTTCGCTGTAATAAATGTATCCAATTAAGAGGAGAATATGTTGAGTAATAAAATATTTTGACATTGAAATTTTGTTTGGTTTTATAGTAGGCTAAGAATTTTTTAATATATCCTCGTATACCAAGAAGAAACATTAGGGATGTTATAGAGAAAGGCCTGCTTAGCCTGGGTTCCCGGTCGATCCCGGTAATTCAAGTAAATGTAGAGACCATTACACTTGTCAAAACAAAAGCACAAACTCTTACAAGAAAGAGTTTCAGCAGAAGAAAAAACCGAAACAAAAATACTCTAAAGAGTCAGAACTGACGACAGTAGAATGTGTGGAGAGGATGGAGCAAGGAGGTAGCCCCCTTAAAGCCATCACAGATACTGGAGTTCATTATAACTCTGGAGATAACCCAAATCAAGGATGATTGAACAGGAATCTACAAAAAGAGCTCCAGGAATTATGTAAATCACCTCTTACACCCGTAAGAGGTGTTGGGATAAGATTCAGATTTGATGGAGGCCTGTTTAACCTGAAGCGCCTCAGAGCAAAAACCCGTACCAAGTTTATCACGGAACTTCAATATGCAGACGACTGTTCACTCATCGCTAGCAGCTCAGAGGATCTACAGATAATGATGGACACCTATAAACATATATACGAAGCTTTAGGCCTTAGACTCAATATTGATAAGACCAAAATCCTGGTGAGTCCACCAGAAAGCCTTCAAACAGATATCAGCCTGGACAATGAAACTCTAGAACAGGTCGAGCAGTTCAAATACTTGGGAAGCTTCATAAATACTAGGGCTAACCTTGACACGGAAATACACAACCGTATCAATTCGGCATCACGGGCATTCTGGAAGCTGAAGGACAGAGTGTTTCAAAATCACGACCTCAATCTGAAGACCAAGACAGCTGTTTACAGAGCAGTGGTCCTCCCAACGCTTCTTTACGGAAGCGAAAGCTGGACTCCCTACAGGCGACATATTAAACAGCTTGAACAGACGCAGCAACGTCATCTAAGACAGATAATGCACATCAGATGGTTCCACAAAGTTTCGAATGCAGAAGTCTTGCAGCGCGCGAGTTGTACAACAGTTGAGACTCAAGTAACGAGGGCCCGACTCAGATGGAGCGGCCACATTCTGAGGATGCAAGACACAAGACTCCCCAAGATAGCTCTATACGGCGAACTCACTGAGGGAGCCCGGAAACCAGGAGGCCAGTATAAGCGGTTTAAGGATACACTACATCAATCCCTAAAATCAGTTAATGCCAACCATAACTGGGAACAACTAGCGTTAGACAGGTCACAGTGGAAGTCTTTGGTAAACAGATATAATGGAGAATCGAGAAGGATACAGCGGCCAGATCTGGTTGGTGACTATCCATGCCCTGAGTGTGGAAGGATCTGCAGGTCGCGGTTGGGTCTCTTTAGTCACAGGAGGGCACACAGTCGCAACCAGCACTAAGAAATTACTTATAATAATAATAATATAATAAGTCTGTTCGAATTTTTTTTTTTTTTCTTTTTTTTCTTCTTCTTCTTTTTGTAGATTTATTCCCGGTAACGGGATACAGCAATGAATGAATGAATGAAAATCACAGCTGCTTGGTAAAAGAAACCTTCGCGGAATCTTCCAAGAACTGCAAGATCCAAAGCTTATACAACTACATCACAGCCCCTCACAGGACACTGTCGCCTCATATAATGACAATGGGCTTATCAGGAACTGACGAGTGTAGATTCTGTGGTCCTGTGATGGAGAGGAAAAAACTCCTATTGACCTGGTTACAAAAAGATTAATAAGGACTTATCCTCCTTGTAACCCTTCCAGGTAATGTTTTTTTGAACTTGGCGGGCGAGCTGTAGATGGCGCAGTAATGAGAACAGCTCTGATGGGTGGCTAAATAGACCTTAAGGTCGCAGTGAAGTGTAACCCTTACCAAACTATGAACTATAACTACCTGGTAGGAAGTCCGCTAGTATGAACTAATAAAACT
This sequence comes from Coccinella septempunctata, assembly GCF_907165205.1. Taxonomy (NCBI): domain Eukaryota; kingdom Metazoa; phylum Arthropoda; class Insecta; order Coleoptera; family Coccinellidae; genus Coccinella; species Coccinella septempunctata. Next base: position 26,594,657 of record NC_058196.1, read on the forward strand.
CACGAGTATCAGAAATCAGACAAGAAAAATTACGAACCTGAATCGTAGCCTTAATCCTTACCCTTCCTTGGAAGGAGGGATTTGCACTCTTTAATACCACACCAAGGATATTGAAGACAATAATATTTATTCTCCAAATTCAAGACCGTGAAATGAAAAAATGCCAAATAGGGTCTAGACCAACAGTTCATTTCTCTCCCAACCTCGCCATATTTCCTCGGAAACCCCCCCAAAGAGGGAGAACAGATTTTCTTTGTCTTCGCTACTAATGATCTGACAATGCAAAAAAATGAAAAACACTCTGGCGCATTACTTCCTCGACCCTCTTATCCTCTCTCATTCGAAGAACGACGCAGTGAGAGATGGTCCCGTATAAAAGAATAGAATACAAACTAAAAGAATTGCCAGTTTCGGCTTTCGGCGCGAGAGGGATTGCCCAGGGACCCGGGGAACTCCTCAATGCGGAATCATCATTTCTCTTCGTCCCCCGAACAAGTAACTGCACTTAGTCATAGTCGAACGTTGACCGAAAAATACTACGGGGGAAATAAATGCTGCAAAAATTCCGCTCCCCACTTTTTAAACTTTCGTCAATAGAAAGCCATTTGTTACCGGAACGGAGATTCATTGGGCTCATCAATAACTCGCGAAAAAATAGTAATATCCTCCGGAGTTCCCGCTGGATGCGAGCGTTAATCTGTTGTCCATTGGGACATGGATTTGTTGTAGGAAACTCGGTTTATTTTTCGAAATTCGTCAGAAAACATACACTGAGAGAACGAAATAGTGAAATTACAGTGAAAATCTTGGGTTATTTGTGACCAACGATAATCACTGGAATTTTACAAGGAATATTCTGAAACGAAAACCTTGTAAAATCACAGAAAATATAAATCACAAGTTGGTTGTGATTTCACATGACCTTTTTTCTAATGATTTTTCTAGAAGCTAAACCTGTGAATACTCATTGTGAAATCACAAAAGAATTTTATGGTATCAACTGTAAAATTACATTTATTCTGTGAATTCGCAAAGAATTATTACAGAAATAAATTGTAAAATTAAAAAATTTTGGAAAATTACAGGATTCATTGTGGAATCACCTCTCGTTCTCGCGAAAATACGTCGTGAAATTTAGCATCAATTAGACCGTAAAATACTATAATGTTGTGAATAAACAGAGCAGATTCACAGAATTTAATTGTGATTTTCAAGTATTTGTTAAAATTCTAGAATTCATTGTAGAATTACCCCACACCCTTTTAAAATTACCTCGTGAAATAACCATGAAAATTACTGGATAACTGTCTTTATTTTGTTATTGATCAAAGTAGTTGTACAGAACTATTATAAATTGTGAATTTCAAAAATTCAACTAAATTTGGCACAATCACTGCCTAAAATATACACTTCAATATGGAAAAAAAACATTAAATTAAATAAAAAACAACAATCACAACATAAAATATTGTCATCAATATGGAAAACAAAAAATTTGAAACATTATATCAGTTAAAAAATAACCACAACATGAAATTAATATATTCTTCAATATAAAAAACAATATGAAACATTACATCAAACAAAAACAACAACCACAAATATCATCTAAAATGATACACATTTTTTTCAAAATATAAAAGAAATCAACATAATTGTGAAGCATTCAACTATGAAATATCAGCTTCTGAAAATATTGATATAAGTATGCGCTTATTTAGCGGTTCATGTCATAAGAGTATAAAATAAAAATTCAAAAACAAAGTATACCTAGTCTTTTTCCAACAAAAAAGATACAACCCTCTGGAATAGATAAATGTATGAATTTGTTTTCTATAAAACTTGCTTTTGTCGTGCTTGACTCACTTCCAGAATCCGGATGAATGTTGAAATGCATCCTTCGGAACATCTCCATAGATTAAATTGAGGGCCTCCCTGAATACATAGGTTGTAAACACATATCGTTTTTCCATAAAGAATTCGTATCGGTGGATTATTCCTGAAAAAAAAATGAAATAAGTAGGTATCCTGAATAATAAGTTGTATGCATACGGTGTTCAATTTTTTTCATTAGTATCTGCCAAAGGTAAATCACAAATCGAAAAAATAAACATCGCTTTCAAAAAATGTGAACTATCTACTTACCAGTATATATTTCTTTTGTCACACACTTGAAACCTTCAAGGAGCTTGGAAGGCAAAAAAACTTGGAACTTGAAAGAACTAAATCATAGGAAACAAAAAACTGAACCATGTATAACTCTTCGCACTTCAAAGTTCTTGAAGACACAGTGGATCATTCCAGAATGAATTGGGTTATAGGGTAAGTTAGTGAGTATCTACGATAGGATATGGGATTGGGCAACGAGCAGGTGCCAGTTGCAGGAAAGGTTTTGATTGGCCACGGAATGAATCCAGAAACAGATAAAAGTTGTGATTTTACAATTGCATTATGAAATTCCATTGAAGCTGTGAATTCGGATCCAGCCGAGCGACGTCACGTACCGCATAGGTGAAAAGTGACTTGATATTTGCAATCATATTGTAATATTACGTTCAAGCTATGAATGTGTCAAACACATTTTTAAAATAGATATTTCACAGAAATACCCAGACTTGCGAGTTTTTTCAGCAGTAGGTACCTACTCAAAATATTTTCTGACCAAGTGACAAACAGAATTTGTTTTTCGATTATGGTTGAGGAGGAATGCAGGAACCTATAATCTCTATATTAATTATACAAAGAATAGAATAAAATATATTTTATTTATATCTTCAGAAATGTATTCATAAAAAAAACAAGTCGAGAAAAAAAAATTCTACAAAAAACATCATTGTGGACTGTCTCAATGCGATGAATAAATTGGACAAAAAGTCATCTGTATGGACTCTATGTTGTACAGATGGATCAAAATTAGAAAGAGGTACAGGCATTGGGGTGTGTGGAGGCAGAAGTCCAAAATGAGGAGGGGAGGAAGCAATAAAAAACCCTGTACACACACTCCTAGACATGCACAGAATAGTTATAACAACAAAAAAATTCGTCTTTCCTTCACCGATCTACACCCGAAAGCTCCTGGAGCTGCCACGAGTTGAGCTTCTGAAAAGTCATCTTCAGATGATACTCTGTGGATCGGAAAAAGAACAGCACAATTTTGGCCTTCGTAAGATCATTAGTTTTTTATTAAATTTCAAGCGGCATCTTTGGAACGCTCTAATGGAAACCGATTGATCTATTTTTTTATTCTGTTTTCATATTTCAGAGAAAAATTTTGACCATAATATATTTCAACAATTTTGCGTAAGATTTTTCTCTTGCTGTAGACATGTAAATAAAAAGTGTTCAATCCTTGAAGGAAACTGTGCCGCGATATCATGTTGTACAATTATATTTTTTCGTGGGAATTTCACAACCGCCTTAATAACACATTGTATAAGCACATTTGTGAGGGAATTTTAAAATTAAAAGGGTTCTGCATTGTAATTCTACAACACAACGTTTTTTTATTCGCAAATTCACAAGAAAAATACTCAAATCACAATAATTTTGTGAAATGACGTTGTGAAATCACATTTTCATGTGATAATTTACAAAATTATTGTGATTCAAAAAAAATTTAGATCACAATAATGTTGTGAAATTACCGTTTCATGTTGAAATTCACAAATTTATTGTAATATTGCATTGCAGTTGTAATTTTTCAGGTGAATATTACAACCCTTGTGATATCACAGAGAATTAACACATATTTTCTGTAAATTTCATATTCATTGTAAATATCCATGATAGTTTTACATTTTTCATGAAATTTCGCAACACCCTTGTAGAAACATCCAGATATTAGTTGTGAAAAAAATAATCCAACTGTGTAACTGTAACCTGTCCAGCTAATATATGGGTAATTTCACATTGTAATCTCAAAATTTTTCTCAGTGTACTTTTAAAAGACTTGTGCTGATTCAATCACAGCATTTAAAAACATTTCATTCAAAATACCCACTGCATTACTGGCTAACCGCAGGTTTCACAAAACTTTGATTGCCCGATCAACGATTTCCAAAGCGAAATGACTGAAACCTCTGCATTTCTGAATGAATTGAAGTAGTGGCAATGGAGAATCATTGAATATACGTTATAGGCCATAATTTGACGATATTTTGTATGATCATGACTGAATTATCGATTTAAAACAAAGTGACGTTTATTCGTCAATCAAGCGTTGATTCCCCGATCAAGATTTATGAAACCGGGGGCGCGTCTTAAACTCGTACAAATATTTCAACAGTAAATTCTTGAGGTCGAAAGAAACACTTTTTCCTTTACCATTTTTTCCGAATCGGCTCTGTTTACAAGATACAGGCTGTTGAAAAACCATAAAAAAATGTTACTGTTAGTTCTATCTCAAAAAGGATTTAATCGAATCAAATGAGTTCAGGAATATAGTTTTTCATTTATTTGATGAATCTTTTTCGAACACAAGATTTTACCCACATCTTCCAGTTTTCTCATAATGACCATTACGTACTATAAAAATACCAAAAGTTCAAAGATCCCAACTCTTAGAACTATATTGGACGCTCTATAATGGATATTTGAACGTTTTGTAAAAGGAAAGTAGTCTTCATATCCTCTCTTATAATGCGTCGTTTTCGAATAATCTGATGTTCAAAAATTAAAGTATCTGTGAAATTTGAAAAATTGGGTACTTTGGCTGAATACATCTCTGTTTAAAAGATCCACAGAGGTGTAGTGTCACAGATTCAGCTAGTTTTTCTGAAGGTTATTATGTTCTTGTGGGGGTGGCACAGCTCATTATCAAAACTTAAAATGGCTATATATTTTTATCAGGAGAATCTTCTGTAAAAATATTTGTACGAGTCAAAGCCCCATCCATTATAAATTTAGTTAACATGAAACTTTGTCATATATTCTGATATTTCTGCACTATTTCAAATTCAATGGGTAGTCCACTCCCAGTTTTACAGGTTTCAAAACACCTTGTCGTTTCGAATTCGTATACAGGGTGTCCCACGTACTGAAAATTTGAGTACTAACGTTTACTTATACTCTTCTACTTTTTCTAACTGAAAAACAGAATGTTTTCAAAGGTGAGGCTTATTTTCGAAAGACGGTAGAAGTCATCAAAATAAAACATTTCACTGAAAATTGTCCCTACGAAATATTGAAGATTGCTGAGTTTCAAACCCCTAGAATTTCGACGGAATTTCATTAAATTTCAAGTACGAGACTGTAGAAGCTGACCTCGGCATCGGAAAAACGAAACAAAACATAAACATGTAGAAAACCGTTAATATTTCCGAGTGTATCAGGAATAGGTATAGGGAAATACCAGAGAAAAATACTTGGATAGAGATAGAGAAACGAATAAAATTATAATAAATAGGGTGTCCCATTTAGAATAGAGAAGTTTGTGGTAATTTTTAGTATAAGTGGCAACGACGTAATATTGAAAACATTTTAGTCAGATAGATCAGAACCAGTACCCAAATTTCCAGAATAACCTTATGATCCGTTCTCTGTAAACGTCTAATAGGCCACCCACCTTTAGACACCCTGTATACTAAGAAAATACTGTGGAAATCAAGAAAGCCTCTTCCATCATTTTTAAATGTCTAAAGATAATTTGATAATATGTCCCACATTCATTGCTCCATTCGTTATTAATAATAATCATTCCCATGTTCGATGTTCGAGTAATATGTGCTAGAATCATCAAAAGTATCAATTCCACACAAAACCATTAATCATTCGAACCTTCGAGGTTCAAAACATTAAGATATTATTGGCTCAAATACAAATGATGGAGTCTAAATGGCAGTGAAAATGATTAATGATTGAAAGTGCAACCATAACGAGGGTAGGCAGGCATGGTGAGAAACACCAAATGGCTTCACTCCTTTGCCTTTTGTAATGTATACTTAGGCATGGTATAGGTATATTATCGATCAAACGAACCACTAAAAAAATGACTCTACTGGAGATGTGACGATTTTTCACTCACAAATTGGTTCATTTGAAAATCCATGGATTACTACTTTCGATAAATAAAAAACACAGAGAATGTACCCAATACTCATTGGTCTATTCTATGGGTGAATCAAATAAAGGTTAAACAGTTTATTTATCGGGTTTGATAAGAGTTATTAAGGCTCTACATTTTCTGGTCTAACCTAAGCTCTCGCTTCTTCTGTGAAGCTTCTCAAATTGAGTTTGACTTTATAACACCCAACTCCATTGAAGATGATGGATGAAACTAGATATTTTAGGTTGTACAATGTTGAAAAAGGCAGGATTTGCAGTTGTCCAATGACAACAAAATACAATTCAAACAGCAATTGATTTTCATAGTTTTTATTTTATTAGAATGCTGATCCCTGAATTTCCATTCGGTCTAGATTCTTCATTTTGATTTTGGTCGAATATAACCGGTTTAAATCATACCTCAATTAATCCTCTCTGGTATATTGATTCATTCCAAAACCTTCCGAAAAAAAATCAGTCCCAATCTCTCAAAATGAATGCTATAAATATTTCCCACGAGAGAATATTTCGGTTTGTGTCCCTTTCCGTCCAGATTAATACGTGAGGCTGTAGAAGAACGTATACAAAACGATCCATTTCTCACATCGTTGATTTCTGGCTATCGCTCAAAGTCAGAGTCGCATCAAACGAATACCCCGACCAATTTTTTGCTTTCTGACGCGGCAGAGCCACCGACAAATGCCTAGTCAAAACTGATGATAACAGCCTAGCATTTATATTAAACTCTATGAATAATTGATACTGTGACACGTTTATTTTTTAAGAGCCTGTGTGCTGGCTGTTGCCGCCACTGTGCGAGGATAACACTGTTTAGATGTGGAGCGTCTGAATACACGCATTTCGCAATATGGCAAAACCTTAGAGTGCAATCGGCATCAGGGCGAAAATCAAATGATAAAGATAAATATCACTTTGTAGTTTTGATGGGTATTTAGTTAGGGAGCTAATGACAATGAACTTACTCATGCAAAAGACACACAGTATATTTAAGCAACGTTCTATAAGTTATTATACTCCATTTACTTTTATTTTAGCAGTCGGTTGGCCATGGAAATTTGACACATTTCACTCTGTATAGTACGAAAATGTGGGGTTATGACGATTGTCAAAACATTTTTGGGTTTTAAATCAACGCTATGTTGTCCTTTCCACGTAAAAGTTTATCTTATTACGTATTTTATCACAATGTCGAATCTATTCGGAAAATATGTGACGAGCATGATTGAAGTTTATACAAACTGATTGAAGGCATACCAAGTCCAGTTATTTGCATGGAAAATACAAGAGATCAGTATAATATCATGATATGCACTAGCTTGAGGAGAGTTTATGTTCGTTATATTCTTCGGCTAAAATTGAATACGTTACATCAGTTGTAGATTTCAAAAATATTAACCCGAAGATGAAATGAAATGTTGCAGTGGTTGGGAATGGGCATCTCCCATTGAATTAACAGATAATTACAAGAATGTTAAATTCTTCAACAAAAATCATCTTACTTCAATATAAGTAATAGGAGTTAAAGGAAGTTTCAAGTCAAGATGAACTTCACCTTTGAACAAAAATTTCACATGAATAAACAATTAACAGGACAACTGGCGCGTATTTGTGATTGTTCATCCTAATACATTGATAATTAGATAATTATTGGTACCTTAAGACATTTACAATGTATAGGACAATCAAATGAATAATAGGAAAATCAATTTTCGGAAACTCATTCTACAATGAAATTAATCGAAAATCCTGTAGTAAACTTTTCGCATTAATTCACTCAAACATAAAATTCTCAAATGCCACCACTTTTTTGGGTCTCCCAATAGAAGGAAATTCTTTGTCATCCTCTTCAATCAGAATCTTTCTGATTGTGGAAATATTCAGCTAAAATATAAGTCGTTGAGATTCAGATGAAATATTATATAAATTCTCTATTCTCTTACATTGAATATGTTCGCTACCGTCTGACGTATTGTGGATTTTAGAATATCAGGGTGTAACTATTTGAATGAGCGGACTTGAATTCTAAATAGTACTTTCTGAAACCCTGTCCCTTTTTTCAATCACTTTCGCCATTTTCGTACTAAAAATTGATATAAGTTGTGGCAACGTCGTTATGACATTAACGACATTTCATGAGTGCCAATCTTACTCCGTTGTAGTTACAAAAACTTGAGAAAATTATTTCATGGCCAACTGCTAAAATAAATGTGAATGCAGTATAGATTATCAAGAAAAAAAGCTGTCAAAAAGGGAAAGTCGCACTTCCTTTAATATTTTTCCGTTATCTGGTATTATAACACAGTTTTCTATTTGAACCTAAAACGTACAAGGTATTTATGAAAAGATCATCAAATTTCGACGAACCGAATTCATCAAAACTCAACCAATATTTTATATGGGTTGAGTCTTTGACTGGTACAAATATTTTAATAGTAGCTTCTTGAGGTCAAAAGAAAAACTTTTTTCCGATTCGGCCCTGATAAAAAGATATAGCCATTTTGAGTTTTCATAATGAGCTGGACTCCTGGAAAAACAAAAGTACCTTCAGAATGACTAGCTAAATCTGTGACACTACACATCTGTGGATCGTTTAAACAGAGTTGCATTCGGTCAAAGTATACCCAATTTTTCGAATTTCACTGATATTTTCCAATTTTGACCATCGAATATCTTGAATACAGCGCTTCAAACCAGAAAAAAATTGAAGAATACATTCATTTTACTAAATTACACTGAAACGTTCAAATATTCATCTTTTGAACCGAGCCAATTGTGAAAAGATGGAAAAGGAAAAAAGTTTTTCTTTTAACTTCTGGTATCTACTGTTAAAATATTTGTACGAGTCAAGACTCACCCTGTCGTTTCAACGTTGATAAAGAGGGTAGGTTACCTAAATTAAGCCTATACCCAAAATGTAAACTCAGTGGTATCAAAAAAAAACTGCAAATATAGGAAAGGACTATAATAAAATTGCTTGATTATTCTGTGTCTTCCAGAAACCGAAGAAAAACTCAAATTCTATGTTCCGATGAATGACTCTGACATTTCATGAAGAATAATGACGAAAGATAGTCCACAGAAAAATATCCTTGATGCACTTGAAATTTCATGACTCACTTCTCTTATATTTCATTTTATACCACAGAGCTGTACGTGGACGAAGTGAACTTTATATGGATGATCGTCCTGCTTTAAGGCGGCTCCCGGTTTTAGAATACCTGAGCTCACATGCTGACGTATGAGATATGAGCGCATATTTTTAACCACTTTTGCAGCGGCTGCTAGGCTAGCACAATCTAATTATTCAATTCGGAAAAATGTCATATCACGGCTCTCAGGTGATCATTAATAACATGAGCCTTAATTGAGGGGGCAAAAAATTTTATTCTCATTATCCTCTCGATATTCTAGCATGGAGGAAGTGGCGGAGTGGTTTTAGAGGAAGTTGCTCTGAGTCAAATGTAAGAAAAAGGTTGTTGAGATTCAGTTGGCGATGGCTATTTGATATAAGTTTTTATAGTCATTTTAATGGAAGTATTATGCATGATTTTCAGTCATGACATTTTCATCCAGCACTACATTTTTCGAGTTTCATCAGTTCATCACTAGCCTTTGAAGAAACACATCTTCAATTCCAAAATTGAGCCTCGAAAAAAAAACGATTAGATTCTCAAAATTTACATTAAGATTGAATGAATACATCTTGAAACAAAATAATGTCATTTCATTCCTTGAATCTAAAATTCTGAGACGTAAGTTGTTTTCAAAATTTCAGAGATATCTACTCCATTTTCATCATGTTCATAAGGATACATAGTCATGGTAATGCAAATTCATTTTATAATTCAATCACTATCTTTTCCTCACGTGAAAACTTGACATTTGCAATTATCGATAAGCTCAACTCTTACTTCATCGAGTTGATATGAATAATTAATTTGACGTTGAATTCTCTTGACCTATTGATGGAGTTTTTCAAGATTGGAATTGAGCTAAAAAATCGAATAATGTCACTTGCAGGATAATATGAATAGGAACTTTAAGTTAAATATAAGGTATATGAAAACAACCAATAGCTTTTCAAATCTGCAACCGACAATATATGCATAAAATATTTCCTGAATGCAAAAACATCAAGAAGACCCCATAAATCAAATCCTTACTTTTAAATGATTCAACATTAATTGAAATACTATGAGAAATGAGAAATACTAAATTACGAAATGCCGTATCTACCATTCAACGAATAAAGTTGTTGAACAGGATTGGATATGAAATAAATCAAGATCCATTGGAGATCTCCCTAAGATAGGTGATATTAATTGTGACTGTGGCAAATAATACTCACTAATTTATTAATTCATAATCTTTGTCATGAATATGTGAACGAAGAATGGGATATTCCAAAAAAGGAAACATTTAATTGTGAAGATTCTTCTCTAGGTTCTGCACACAGTTTCTTCCGTCTTATTTTACCGTTTGTTTTCAGTTTTTTTTTTGGCGATTTCTCCATGCATGAGAATGTGTTTTTTTTTAACCGGAAACGGTGCCTCGTGCAGCAAAAAGTCAAGAGACCGAATTTGCTCTAAATTGAATAATGATTTAAATAGTAGATTTTATTGTCAGAAAAACCAGTGGCGTATTATTTTTTTATCTGGAAATATTCAGTCTCGCTGCAGTACCGAGAGAAAAGAAAAGAAATGATATTATGCAAAAAGTGCTCCTTGACGGTCAAAACCTATGTCTCAAATTTCATGAAAATATTTCAAGCAGTGTGAAAGTTATTAATAAGAAACTTTTTTTTTTCTATAATTTTAACACCCCGTATCTCGGCGTGGAAACATTTCTCGACATATGTTTATATGACAAACTAGGGCTTATTTTTGATGTAGAATAAGTGGTTGAAATTTCTTGGACCAATACGTTTATCCCAAAACGTATGACTACTGGCTAAACTCAACCATCAAGACTTCAGTCTGGAAGTTGTTCATTGTTTGAAACGCTTTTCGCGATCGATAAACCATCTCGAAGGATACTCACAGCAAACACCTCCCATCTTTCGATAATGTGCCGGGTCGTACCAGAACCCAACAAAAACAAATCTCCCATCCGGCCGACCGTAGTAATATCTTCATCTAGACGTCCTCCCGACAAACGCACGCGGGTTCGAGTCCGCCGCGAGCCCCGGTCGTTAATCATGCGGTTGTTTTCGCCTGACGTCCGATTAATAACATGGCATGTCCGTGTCCCGGCCAGTCTCGATATCTCCTACAACGGTCGATCCGTCCCGGCTATCCGAAACCAATTAAAAACGTTTTTTTCGGTCCACCGGACGCGGTCCTGTCCCTGCCTACGCGGTACGCGGCCCAAATCCCAGATGACGGAGACCGGGCCTTAATTGACCGCTACTCGGTTGGGTGTTGGTGGGCGCGCGATAAGGTTCTGCGAAATTGGCTCATTATCGCCCTATGAAGAAAGGTAAAAAGTAGCGTAGAACGCAGAGATGTGGATGTTGAAAAGGGGCTGTCGAATTTCTAACAGAAAAATTATTATAGATCTAAATGCGCTACATATTCTAAAAGAGCGACTCTTCTAGTAATGAATCTCGAAATTTTATGGAACTCGATGCAGCCGTTCGGTCTTGACGGTTATTTCATTGATTCCATCTTTTTGGAAATTTTTCGAAGGTTAGATTTCGAGTCGTTTATCTCCCAATAAAAGTAACCGTATATAAAAATGTGATACATATTATGAAAGAGCCACTGCTCTACTAATGAATATGAAAATTTCATCCATCTATGTGTAACCGTTCGGTCTTGACGAATTTTTAACTGAACCAATCTTTTTCAGGAATTTTCGAAGGTCAGCTGTCGAGTCGTTTTTCTCTCGATGGCAGTAACCGTAGATAGAAATGTGATTCATATTCTGGAAGAGCAACTCTTCTAGTAATAAATCTGAGAATTTCATCCATCTCGGCGCAACCGTTCGGTCTTGCCGAATTTTTAACTGAACCCATCTTTCTCAGGATTTTTCGAAGGTCAACTTTAGAGTCATTTATCTCTCAATAAAAGTAAGCGTAGATGGAAATGTGACACATACTCTGAAAGAACAACTCTTCTAGTAATAAATCTGAGAATTTTATTCATCTAGGTTCAACCGTTCAGTCTTGACAAATTTTTAACTGAAGCCATATTTTTCAGGATTTTTCGAGGGTCAGTTTTCGAGTCGTTTATCTCTCAATAAAAGTAACCGCAGATGAAAGTGTGATTCATATTCTGAAAGAGCAACTCTTCTAGATATGAATTTGAGATTTTCATCCATCTATTTTCAACCGTTCGGTCTTGACGAATTTTTAAATTACCCCATCTTTTTTGGGATTTTTTGAAGGTCAACTCTCGATAGGTGTATCTCCCAGAAAAATTATGGTAGATCTAAATGTGATACATATTCTGAATGACAACCTCTCCTGTATATTAATATTCGAAAAAGTATGGCCCTTGAAGATTGAAACCCCCCTTTGATTTTTGTAAATAATTTTTCATCAACTTTTTGCCTCCAAAGTTTTCTGATTTTGGATGAGAAGCTTTCTTTCGATGAGTTCCACCTTCTATTGAAAAAAGATATTGAAAAACATCCTGTATTGTGATCAATGAGATTCGTAGTAGATTCTTAATTTCTTTCATTTAGTTTTTCGATGTAAGGAGAAAAGGTTTCTGAAGATTAAAGAAAAATAATATCAGACACATTTTTTGTGGTACAAATCTGTACTATATCAATTCCTTCAATATGTTACATTTCCTGTGTGGAATGAGCCTCTAATCGAAACCTTCTCAAACGTTCATTAAGTCTAATCAAAGCATACAGCATTTCCATATTTATAAATATAAATTAGTACGGTGATTAATTTATTTATGTAGATTTCAACGTGTTTCATTTCATATCCAACACTATTTTCATTCCATCACCCCTTTTAAATCTACTGAATTCCGACAGGGGTCACCCTCACCCACATCGGCAAATCCATTCGTTTGATGCGCACCAATTGAATTAAGCGCCTGCTCGTATATTTGAGTGTTTCGAAATTAATAAAATGGGCAAATAATTTACAAGCGATTTTCGGCCCCCACATCTACATATCGTTCCCCATAACTCACTAAGATTGGACTTTTTTTATGGATGATGATGTTCTTGATGTCGAGATTTCGAAATTGTGGTGTTTTACGTTCACAGAAATAATTGGCACTGTATTTTATGTCACAGAGTATTACTTTCTTGATGTCAAAGATTTTGATTGTTATTTCGCAGATAATATTCAGGCGTATGTAGGTATTTTTCGAAATACCTCCGTTTTCAAGTTTTAGCTGCCTTGAAACATTCTCACTATGTTAAAAGTGCTCCATTGCTCTAAACAAAAAAATGTAGATGAGGTTCGGATAGGTGAGGCTGGATATATATTATTAAGAACGAAAACGTTACCTGTCATGTTTGGCACCCCTCAAAAGGGGTGCATATTTGACAGTGTGAAGTCCAATCAAAAGAATATCAAATCACCCTATCAGAATTTATAATTCTGCTTCAAGATCTTCGTTTGACATCAATCTCCGTAATGATTTTCACCAAAAAAATATGGATGCTAAATCCCAATGCATTCAAGAATCGAACAAAAAAAATCTCAGCAACTGCCTAGATTTTTTCCACGAAGAAGAAACGATCTTGATACCTTGACAAATGGCCAAGCTCCACCGTCTGCCAAACCCATCATTCATCCCTTCAAAATCCCACGATCCGAGCAATTCCACTGTGTATACACATCCAAAGTCCGATGACGGTACGAAACAGTTGAATAGTCCTTTCACGTGCGTCAGTTGGATAACCGTAGATTTCGGACATTTGACTAATTCCACCTCGTTAATCTACTTCACCTCGGCTTTAGATGTTCGTGTTACACGATTATGAGCACCGGTACTGGTCTCCGGTTTGCGGAAGCTATCTCAAAGGGATCTACGGGGTGCGCACTCTTTTTTCTCGGCCGTGTATGCATCGGGCGACCTTGGGGTAGACGCACCTCCATTTGCATCCATTTATTAGGCCATGGGAAATATCTACGTGTCTAAGGAGTTGACCTTGGTGTCAATCAGATGGTTGAAGCTTAAGGGTTTGCGTCGGTTTGTTTATTTCGGTTTAGGAATTCTTTTCACATGAATTGGTAACAGATAACGATTGTTTGTGCGTATCGAGAACGATTTGAATGCTTCGGAATACCTGGCAAAGTTTCACGTGGAAGTTTAAAAACACAAAACTTTGTGTAGGGTTATTTATTCACAATAAGTGTGACTCACATGTTAATAATGCAGAAAAATCATGTATTGAACATTTCAACACATGAACAAGTCATTCGTACTATAGATTCAGACATACTTCTGAAAATTCTTCCAAAACCTATAATAATACATGCGTTATATTGGTAGAAGAAGATATTTTATCTCTTTTACGTTAACCTTCACTTTTTTCAGAGACAGTACCTCATATGCTCTTATTGAGTTAAACGTATAAATGAATAAGAAAATTTAAGTCACTAACAACTTATTTTTATTTTTTTTTGGTGTAGCAGGGGGAAAATCTGCAAGTCAGACGAACCACCCTCTCCTGAGGGGGAACAAGTGTGGGGATTTTCACTCTCCTGAGCTCGAGACCCACTAAGAACCCTTAACTGCTTCTTGAATATTGGTTCCGGGCATTTGCCCATAAACCGTTCATCTCTTAGTCGGTTTTCTTGTTGCACACTATCGTGCTGGGATTTATGCGTTTATCCTCTATTGGATAACACTTTATTGGATTGTTCAATCAGTTTATGTTCTTATTTTAATCTTTTTTTAATTGATTTCTTGGTCTTCTTCGGTAAATTCGCATTCTCCTTTTGTCTTCCTCTGGGTCGTAGTCCACTAGTCTCCTGAGTTCTTGATTCGGATGGTTTTTCGATGTTTCGAATAATTTCTCTGCTTTTCTGTTCATGAATTCCGTTAAAGTTTCCCATTTTAGGTCCCAAAAATCTGTCTATACCTGACAAACCAAGGTACATCTATTGCACATCGTAGCAGCTTGTTTTCAGTGGCCTGAATTCTTTTGATATGGATCTTTGCCGCGAAATCCCAGACAACAGATCCATAAGTCAGTTGAGGCATAGCAACGTCTTTGATTGTCTTCAATTCTGTCTCTTTCGACATGTGGCTTCTTCTTCCTATTAGAGGGTAGAGTCTATTCATCGCTGCATTCGTTTTGTCGATTGCTTGTTTGATATGACTTTTCCAAGTAAGTCCTTTGTCAAGCGTTATTCCTAAATATTTGGCTTCATTTTTCCAGTCGATTTCTTCGCCGTCAACTTCTAGATTCGTCGTGGGTCGCAGTCTTCTCTTCTGTAGTAATATTGCTTGGCTCTTTTGTCCATTGAGCTTGATTTTCCACTTTATGCACCAGTCATTCGTTTCGTCAATCGTTTCTTGTAGAACTCGTTCTATTACTTCTGGGTTGCGGTGTCGAGTTGCTATGCCTGTGTCGTCAGCATATAACGTTAGAATGGTTCCTGGATTCTTCGGAATATCGTGAATGTATATGTTGTACAGAAGTGGCCCAAGTACTGACCCTTGGGGTACTCCAGCCTCTATATCTCTTGTTGTGCAGCATTCTCCTTCTACTTTCACGCAAAATCTTCTATTTTTGATATAATTCCGGATCAACTTGCATATTTTGATCGAATATCCAGCATATCTCATCTTATATATTAATCCTTCATCCCATACTCTGTCGAATGCTCTGGCGACGTCTAGTAAAACAAGACTTGTAGCTTGTTTATTTTGGAATCCCTCTTATTTTTATGAAAAAGTGTTTTAGAGGTTAAACAGATCAATTTCTCATTCTGACCACTCCCCTTTTACCAGTAGCTTCTTCGATGTCATTTATTATAAAAACATTTCATGTTCATGTTCAATTTATATACAGGCCAACTAGGCTTATAGTGTGAGCAATACTATCTTCCTGGTTGTCGAAATACTTGTGAAGATTTCTTTAAACTCTGGCACTGGTATTTTGAAACAATCTATCATACTTGATGTCATTTGCCAAGATCATCTATTAACGAGGATAAAATATGACGTATATAACTTAGCGGACATGTAGCGACAACCCATCAAAAATAGAACGTACAAAGAGTAGTCGTTTCGTAAGAGGATAACATTCGAAAAATGGACGTTAATCATTGTTCCATCATCGGCGGATTCTGCCAAGACAAATGATCACCAACCATAGAGAAATATTCACGACCGCATCGGTCGTAAATTAGCCGCTAAAGTAAATAATACAGGGGAAGGCCGCGTAAACATGTTTACTAGGTAAGAATAATAACGCAGTTATTTCCGGAAAGTGGCCGGCATTTATCGCGTTCTGAAAAATGGCAAATCATAAGCCAAACCGCTGAAAAAACGGAAACCATGAATTACTTCGTCGGGAGCTCAACACGAAAGGTGCGTTTTGGAGTGATATTCACACAGTATGTTAGACCGCATTTGTTTGACGTATAATGAGCATAGAGAACGTCAAACTGTCTGACGTATATGCCCACGCTCAAGGAAGTGGTATTTGTTTTCCCTGGCTGCCAATATTTTTCCAGCAGATCCCTGCTGTGGTCAACATAACTTCTTTCTCGATCTCTTTTTATTTTTTCCTTCACCATTTTTTCCGAATCGGATCGTTTTAAAAGATTCAGGCTGTTGAACCATGAAAGAATGTTATTTTCAGTTCTAGTCTGAAAACTACGAAAGCGTTGGCGGGCCACACAAAAACAAATCCAAATGTATAATTTCAACTTGCTAAGTCAGAATTCTGAGTTACAAGTCGGAATTCTGAGACACAAGTCGGAATTCTGAGATACAAGTCGGAATTCCGACTGGCAAGTCGGAATTCTGAGATACAAGTCAGAATTCTGAGATGCAAGACAGTAGTAGGGCTAGAATTGGTCGAATGACATTTGCTTTGTTGCAATCGATTGTTGCCGGGTTATATAATATGAGCAAAATGCCCTCTGCAGAGCAGATTTGTCTCATTTAAGGCATGTATAGGCACATTTGGACCTTTAAGCTACGCCTACACGATCTCTTTTCTTTCAAAAGTTTTAACGGACGTTATTGATTCTGACAAGCTCTCAGAGCTTCTGAGGGGTTCGTCGTTACCTACGGGGAATCAGGATAATATGATAATATAAGTATAATATATCTGTACTATCCATATATGCTCGTAGGGTGACAATAAGTCGATCTCTTCTTCGTGTTTTGACACGATTTCCGAAGGCCTCTCGCGAGCACTTTATAGGGATTACTAAGGACAAACGGCCAGTTTCATAATCAAACTTAAAGCCCCTTCAATTTTAAAGCTTTTCTCTAACCCTACCGAAACTGACACTAAACGAAACTTAAAGTGAAACTTGATTATGAAACTAGATGTAGGAATTTCGTTAAAGTGCTTGAATCACTAAGCACTAAGAAAGGTTTTGAAAAGTTCCCAGGAGCATAATTCTCGGAAGTACAAAAATATTCCAAGTGCTTTCACAAGTACTGAGCATGAAGCTTTGGGACAGCTATGGTGCAACCGAAGCGAAAAATAGAACATCATTTCATTCATCCAAAATTCCTCCAAGAAGCCAAAAACAGATTCACGGATCAAATGCAAGAAAACAAAAGTCATTTTAGCCCTCCTCCTGTCTTGTATTTCAGAATTATGACTTGTATCTCAGAATTCCGACTTGTATCTCAGAATTCCGACTTGTATCTCAGAATTCCGACTTGTATCTCAGAATTCCGACTTGTATCTCAGAATTCCGACTTGTATCTCAGAATTCCGACTTGTATCTCAGAATTCCGACTTGTATCTCAGAATTCCGACTTGTATCTCAGAATTCCGACTTGTATCTCAGAATTCCGACTTGTATCTCAGAATTCCGACTTGTATCTCAGAATTCCGACTTGTATCTCAGAATTCCGACTTGCAAGTCGGAATTGTACATTTGAAAATTTTTTTTGTGTGGCACTTCAGCGCTTTCGTAAAAAACTGTTTCAATTCATCCTGTAAATATTTCATTTCACTTGGAAATGACTTCGTACAGGTTTCCGTCCAACTTTTACCTTCGGTATCGAATTTTTCACTTTTTCTTCCCATAATGCAACGTGATTACTGCATTATTAATGACGGCCATAAGCGGACATCGCTACCAAATGATAACTAAACATGTTAATTATTTAAATGGAGGACAATTTGAGAGTTTCTCCATAATACGGTAGGTTGTTAATGTTCCCTATATTTTTCAGGAGGTTGATTGAAGTAAGATATGGTTAGTCTTTATTTTTAACGGTTGAGCTATTTATTTTATGGATGCTAATAAATTAGGATGCTGTTCCCGACGAGGTTCCGAGAACATAACCGAGATATTTTTCCTAATTTGAATTTCTGGATGCTGGACAAGAGCAGCTCGGAAGATTCTTCACGGTTGGGAATTTTTAATGCTGTGCTAATTGGAGCTCCATTCCTTTTATCTCAATTCATTAGAAGGTGATGCGTTCTTTGGTATTTGAGCCTAATGGACGTCATACCAAAATTCAACATTTCGACGAATTTAAGAAAATATGACCCCATATACTTATCAGTTTGTATTAAAATCCTTTGTTGTTAAAATATGTTTCTCATTAAAACTATTTTTTTTAAATTCTACACTATTCATTTAATGTAGTATAATTTTATGGATTTTTTTGCAAACTCAAATTATTGTCTTTTAAGGTATTGATTCATTGAGTAATGGAATATAAATTGATTATGCAATGAATAATATGAAAATGCCTTCCGAGGTAGGAACCCTCCTTAAAATGTACAATCTAAGATATAAACAATTCTGCAATACTGAAATATGTGATAAAATATTGAAATGAATTGTGTCTTTTTGAAATATTAAAATAATCGCTTATTTTTTGTTTCCTCTTCTTATTCTGTACACAACCTGTTAATGAAAATTTTCACCATGTTATTTTTCAGCTACAGAGTTTTTGTATTGGAGAAATATTATATATGTTGGATAATAATCTAACAAAATTATATTTTGAATTGTTTTTTCGAAATTGATGCTAAAAATAAACAAATTTTTTTTTTTTTTTTTTTTTTATTTGTAATTAACGTGTCTCGGCAACTAGGCCATTGACACATGGTACAGGGTTCTATTCATCTAGGTAGTACAGACATTAATGTATACAAAGAATGGGTATCTACAGAAAAGGAAATAATTTTAGATACATTGATTATATGTGGTTGTACAATTGGCATTCTTTCAAAAATTTCAATGTTGCTTCAATTTGTGTTGCTGAGTTGAGGTTGTCCTTTAAATTTTCTTTGAGTCCCATTCGACGACGGATTTCATCATAATGTGGGCAGCGAGATAGAAGGTGTTCTACAGTTAAACGAGTTTCTCGACAGTATTCGCATATAGGATGTTCTTCTGATGACATCAAGTAGCCGTGTGTAAGCCTGGTGTGTGCTATTCAACAAATTTTTGTTCAAATCCCTTTTATCTTTAATTTTAGGACAAAAAAATTCTCTCATTCAATATACCATATTTAAAAAAACTTGAAAAATAAAACTGAATATCATTGTGAAGTAGACTGCTTAATTTTTCAACGCATTGTTCCTAACAAACTGTAATTATAATATATGGTGAGATTCTAAAATTATTTTTTTTAGGGTCGTAAGAAAAATTTTATGATGAAAAGTCATATAAAGAAAAGTTTCAGATCAAATTCTTCTTTTCGAATAAATTTTTTAAATATGAAAATGCAAGCAAATTAGAAAGTTCTGATGCAAAATAATATAAGGGATGATGTTTTCATCCCCATTTCTTGGTTGAAAAAACCATGGAAAACTGTCATTTTGATCTTCAGAGCCTATCTAAAAAGATTTTCTTGTAAAACCTACATCCCCTTCGAACGCAAGCTCTCCTTCAGCAACCCAGTCGGCTGTGACCACCCCTCCACCCCCCGGCGACACAGAAGCCGGAGGACCCACCCGAGGACGTTATCCATCTCTAATCATTAATTACAGAAGCAGATCCGAGGGGTCATAAATAAAATTCGACGTTCCATTTGGCAACGTCGCGCGCCGTGGGTGGGGGGAGGGTTGAATGTGACGCGATGATGGAACGGAACTGGAAGAAAAATGATCGTGTCAGGACGGGAGGGGAGGACGTAGGAGCTGAGGGAGAGAGAACGAGATAGTTGACCGGGGGTGGCTCGGCCTTGATGGATTACACCCTCATCCGAGGGCTGAAACCGTGAGGGAGGGCGGAGGGGGCTGCGACACACGAACTCCCCATACCAATTAGAATTCCTACGATTGAATTCGTGATTGCTGCTGCCGCGCTATCGCGAATTTTCTTTCGATGATTTACGACTTGTTTTGATAATTCCCTCCCTTTGTTCTCGCATTTTTCATTGTACATGACTTACCTATTTTCTGCGAAAAGTTGACGGTCCCTCGTCGCTTCCGTCGGAGAAGGAACCGTTGTTTTGGACGCTCGGAAAGTTTCCGTTTTATTTTAATTGGATTTTATTGATTTTGATTTGTTTATAGGGACCGCGTTTCGGAGTTTTCTTCGGGCATGAGTTATTGTTCGAGTTTTCGGATTTGTTCGGAGTTAAGGGAAAGTAGCCCTATTGGGGGAATGGAAAAGTAATTGTTTTCGAATAAATTCGATCCGGACAGAAATAAATTTCTCATATAGGTGGTGGAATACCGATACGGTGTAGCCTATTCACGAAAAGAACTCTCACAAAAACAAAAATAAATTGAAGTCGAAAACTGTTTTAGACTCAAGTTCCAACGCTATAAAAAAAATTTCTTGCAAAGAACAAGGTAAAAATATAGAAATTTTACTAACAGATATCTCAGAAGAAGATTGACCACCGAACACTAAAGGAACTGTAGTAATACACAATTCAACTAGAGTAAAAGACAACAACAGAACATTATCTGAACACTCAAACAAGCTTAACAAAAAAATATTTTGTGAAATACTAGAAATAAGGAAATAAATACTTCCTATTCCGATTTGGAGGAGAGAATCAGCCTGAAAAAGTTAATCTAACTACAAGGTGGATCTCTTGTCTCAATAGTTACCTATAACTTTTCAGTAAGGCGAAGTGACATTCTACCTCAATATTGTTCAGTTTATTTATACAGGGTATTTTCAAAGGTGAGGTTTCTTTTGACAGGAGGTAGAACTCTTCAAAATAAGTCGTTTCGCCAAAAATTTTCTATATAAAATATCCAAGAAGGCTGAGATACAACCCTTAGAAGTTCGACAAAATTTCATTGAATTTCAAGTACGGAAAGTTCAGTACCAAGTTCATCAGATTAGATGCATCAGGTCACTTTTGAGAGAATCATAATAGTTGCATCGTTCAATTTAAGGTGAAAAATAAATAATAGAAGATCGAGGCAGTTTCTTGAAAGTGCTTATGTTAGTTATGTTGAAAAAGTGCTATGATGTTTCCCCATTTCATCCCATTTTTACAACGATTGTTTAAATTTTCGAACAAGAAGATTGTGATGTCCATTGTGAAAAAATTCGTGAATAATTTAGACGATTTTCATTGGTGAGATTTTCAAGTATTATTCTATTTTTTACACTTGTGTCCTAAGTCTCTTCTATCAGTTGGTATCGAAATGAGCCATTTCATAAAATCTTGTAAGTTACTATTATAAAAAATAATGAGAACAATTCGGCAATCCTAAGTTTCCATTTTCATTACCACGTAAATATCGAACGAGCCAATATCCTAAACGAAACCACATGGACGAATCAGGAGATGAGTTTTTTCCCACTGCTTTATGATATTTCAGCTAACAAACGGGCTTGCGTCTTATTAGGATATATTTCAGTTATAATTTTTAATTTTTTCCCAACTTTGTCATTTTTAAAGGTTTGTATAGGTGATTTTTGGTGAAACCCTTCATTTTGAACAGTTGTTGAAAAAAAAGCCTCACTTATAAGTACAATTTTTTGTTATTTATTAATTTTATAAATGCAGTTGTTTTGCATCCTCCGATTATTTTGTTTTGAGGTATTGTTTTTTTTCTTCTTATATTGAAGTAGTTGAAGTTTACAAAGCTCATAAATTTTCAGCTAATGTCCTAATATTAAATACAACAAAAACATTTTATTTTCCCCCTCAAAATTTTCATTTTCGAATCGATGAGTCGTTTTAGACGAATTTTCCAAAATTCATAACTCTCGTTTCCTGCCCTGCAACCATTTCCCCATATAATAACTTTTCTCTTTCCGTCCACCCCACAGACCCGAATAAAACTTTCATAAATTCTTCTCCAACTTTCCCCCTGGCCGTACAAGGGATGCCTAACACTAGTAGTTATTGGACGGCCAGGGGCAGTTGTCACTTTATTGTAATAACGAGTGTAGATCAATAATAAGAAAAACAGAAGTGCTGCAATCTATAAAAGTCGAGAGGGTGCGAGCCCAGCTAATGCTGAATAAATAAGAGGGGGATGGACCTGTGTTTACTTCCAGATATTGATGTATGTTTCGCTGTGCCAACTATCTGGGATATCGCAATTTTTATACGGAATATATGAATGTTTCTGTATTGAATTCTAGGGGTTGATAAACTTAATGTTAGCAAATAGAAAATATTTAAAACATTAATAATTATTAATCATTTTTGATATTAAATTTTTTATAAAACAAATAAATACCATAATGGCTAAATAAGACGAAGAAATATCAGAGGCTTAACTGCTAAACGATACCAGAAAATTCCAATATGAACTAAAAATACAAAATATGTAAATATTTCATCAATCTTTTAATAAATTTTTTTTTCTTTTTCTGGCTACCAGAACCATAACCTGATTGTGGGTGTTTAATAGATTCACCCTTTCCATTAGTATATTTCATTTTTTTATTACTTTATTCAATTTTTATTACTTATGAAAACACTTCTTTGTTCATCAAATCCAGGTACAAAGTATGTTAGATAGAGAAAATTAGAATTTCCAGGAGAAGGAGAAGATTGAATGAAAAAATAGGGTAACTACACACTTTCTGTGTAATAAAGAATTATTTATCGAGTAAAAGCCAACATTTTCTCATGTTAATGCTCATCAATTAACCAAGTCAGCTTGAGACGAATTTGAATATTACTTTGCCAAGGTGCAGACTTCATCTTACTCTTTTTCTTATCGGGAATCAATCAAAACTTCTGTTGTTTTGCACCTGGCAATCGATGGGTATTAATGATCCTCAGACGGTCCATAACTAAATTATCTTATCTTTCTCCGGGTGGAATAACAATGAGAAATTACAGTTCAACAAGTTCCCAAAGAAAAAATCGAATTGTTCTTTATCGATTCTACTCCTGATGACCAAAAATCAGTCACACCAATGCACAATATGTCAGGAGTTTGTTTGTTTGCAGGGTTGCCAACATGAAAAATTCGTTCATGTATTCACATAAAACCAATAGAGATAATGGCTTCTTTTATTATTTATCAAAACGCCACATCAGGGTTGCTATAAATCAACGTCGGCCATGCCAGCGAGGGTAGGATTACAAGACCTGTGTTTCGCCTGGGTTGTGGCGTGTATTTCATCACTTCTGCTTTTACGTAAATCGAATACTTGCACTAAGATATGCTTACACCAAAGTTCAATATCCTAACAGGTATTGCATAATAGAAAAAGAAGTAATAGCGTGTGTCATTGTTTCATTACTAGACTCCTCAGCAGATACAAATTTTTCTTGGGTTTGCTGCTCTCCATCAATACGAGTATTGTTTTTTATCCACAATATTTTGTATCAGAACTTTTTCAGCATATTTCATGGTATAACATAATCAACAGCAACAAACTCTGATAAATATCTTGTATTCCAAACTTCTTCTAAGATCAATGATTTTTTTTTGTAACCGGAGAACAAAGATGTTATTCCGAGAAGTTAGAATTCTGAGATACAAGTCAGAATTCTTAGTTGTGACTTGTAATTCTGTGATACAAGTCCGAATTCTAAGTTTTAAGTTGAATTCTTAGATACAATTGAGTATTCTCAGTGGCCATTCAAAATGCCGAGACATTAAGTCATAATTCTGATGTACAAGTCATTATTCTTCATTGAATTCTAGTATACAAGTCAGAATTCTGTGTAGCAATTTGAAATTCTGAGACACAAGTCGGAATTCTGCGTAGAAAGACCAAATTTTGGGATGCAAGTCAGAATTCTGAGATACAAGTCGGAGTTCTGAGATAAAAGACAGGAGTTTGAGAATGAATGAGTGGGAGAAAAAATTGGTCGAATGACTTTTGATTTGTTCTATTCGATCCATGAAAATGTTTTGTGGAGAATGTTGGAAGATCTTATTAGATACTATTTTTCACTTGGCTTGTTGAGTAGTCAGACATGGTGTTTAAATCACTCACTTGACTAAGACGATACAAATTGACTCTTAACTGCAGAATATCTTTTTCAGCATTCTAACTTGTATCTCAGAATTTCTGTGGATTTTCTGACTTGAAAGTAGATACATAGATATTAGAATTCCAATTTTCGAATGATTTTTCCCAGTGTATAATTCCGCATTCCAAGTCGGAATTCTGAAAGGTAAGTCAGATTCTGAAGTATAGGTCAGATTCTGAGTAGTTATTTTGGTTTCTCAGAAACAATTCAGAATTAAGACTTGCAATTCAGAATAATAGTAATAAAAGTAAGTACTCGGACTAAAAATTCTGAGATACAAGTCAATATTCTGACTTTCAGATGGAAATCCTGAAATTCAAGTCGAAATTCTATCAACATTTCGACTTGCACCTACTTAATGATTCTGACTTACATCACAAAATTTTGACTTGCATTTCAGAATTGAGATTTATACGTCAGAGTTGTGAATTACAATAATCAAGTCGGAATTATGACTGTATCTTATGATTGTTCAAGGCATTCGTATAATGAAAGTACGAAGATGTTTTGATATCTAGTCAGCCTAGACCAGTTCTACGCATAAAAAAAAAATTGCGTTACCATAGCAACGAACAATAACTCATCAGAAGGGTCAGTGTGAAGTTTAAGGTCAAAATAGTAAACCAGAGTTACGCAATAAATTGAAAGAAAGAAGGTGTCCAGCGAAATTGTGAAAATCGAAAAATTGGAGTATCGAGCTATCATCAAGGGTTAAGAGGTGAGCAGATTTATGAAGATATGCTTAATACCCTTGGTGATCAATGTCCTTCGTATGTGACCGTGAAAAATTGGGCTGCAAGCTTCAAAAGTGGTAAATTTTCCATTGAAGATGATGATCGATCGGGAGGGCCAGTTTCTGTGTCAGTCCCCGAAAATATCGATGCAGTTCATGACATGATTTTATCAGACCGTCGAATTGGGCTAAGACGGATATCTGAAGCACTGAATGTTTCATACCAACGCGTTCATCATATTGTTCATGTCAATTTGGACATGAGAAAAATTGCTGCAAAATGGATCCCCTAATGTTTGAATGTTGACCAAAAGCGTACAAGGGTAGAAGCATCGAGTTCGATCTGTGCTTGATTTGAAAACGATCTAGACTTCTTAAGCCAATTGTTTCTATGGATGAGACTTGGGTACATTTCTACGATCCAGAAACAAAGCAACAATCGATAGAGTGGCGACACTCTGGTTCCCAAGACCTTAGAAGTTTCGTGTCGAAAAATCTACTGGAAAAGTTCTTGATTCAGTGTTTTGGGATTGCCATGGAGTAATCATGATTGATGCTTTGGAAAAAGGTAAAACAATAACCGGAGATAACTATTCGACATAACTGACCACTCAACAGGAAAAAATTAACGAGAAAAGACGCGGAAAGCTATCCAAAGGTGTTTTGTTTTTGCAGGACAACACCCCTGCACATAAATCTCATGTTGCCATGCAAAAAATTCGTGACTTAGGTTTTGAATTACTAGAACACCCCCCTTATTCACCAGTTTTGGCTCCATCCGACTATCATCTATTTCCTCAACTGAAAAAAAGGTAAATGGTCGTAAATTTTCTTCCAACGATAAGGTAATGAAAGCTGTGGAGGTCTGGTTTGCAGAGTAAGAAGAAACATTTTTAGGAAAGGTCTAGAGACGTTGCAGGTTCGCTGTAATAAATGTATCCAATCAAGAGGGGAATATGTTGAGTAATAAATGATTTTGACGTTGAAATTTTGTTTGGTTCTAAAGTTGGATAAGAATTTTTCAATATATTCTCGTAAATACCACTAAAAATTCGTTTTTCATCCCTGTGGAGCACTTAGATTTCCCCATAAACCCTTCCGCTCGCCAGTGAGAATGAACAGCCGTGCCCAACGCCAGTTTCCACAAAAAAACCAATCCCGAATTCGATCCCAACAAAGCCCCCCGTCCTCGTCCAGAACACACAATAACATCCCGATGAATAATCGCGATGGGGTACGAGACATGATTGGAGATGGAGAAAAATGCCGCGTTATTGTGCCTTAATTCGAAGGCATTTATTAAAGATGTAAAACCAGCCGAGCGTCGAATATCAAAACCAGATCGGCCCGGGCTCCCTCTCTCTCTCTCCTACCCCGCCGCGACCCCAAGAAATGAATAGATAGGGGTAGTACGGCCGCGGGGGGGCGGAACGGGAGTGAATTACAGGGAACGTGGCATTGTTGCGGACGGGGATTGACGGCCGGGCATTATCACCGGCATCCATCACTCCGGGTATCAATGCGCCGCTTCCCACAGGAGACCCGAACTTCGGACGGTTCTCGTGAGTCCCGATTCGCCCTCCCTTCCCGGCCCCCCCCGCAGCGCGCCGTCTTCCGCCTCCTTTTTCCACGTCTACTGCGTATTTTTCTCTCGGCGGTGGCCATTTTTCATCTTTTCTTGTTCGGATGTGACGTGTGTCATGCGTCGCGCTGAGCGATGTTTTTGCATCCGTCATTTTCCTCCTCGTCCTTCCGTTTTTCTGATTCGATTCTGTGGTCTGGGAGGCTCTGGGGGGGGGAAGAAGCAAGGTTAATGATAACCGTGCCCAAATACTTTCGAATTGCACTCCAGAAAGCTCTTCGAAGTCAACTCTAAAATGAAAAGTGGAAAAACAAAAAAAATTATTTTCTCCTAAACAGAGCCAGATATTCGAAATTTTGGTATGAAAATATAGGTTTTCGTTTATGCTGAATCTATTGCGAGAATTTTCGAAAGCCTATCTTCCTTCGTTTTGATTTTCATCTTGGAAATGGCATTTTTCAAAAATTTGCAAATTTCAATCTGCGATATGTCCTGTTATATTTGTCTGATCGAATTGGGATCTCCGGTTATGTAATCAGCGTTGCCTAGGCCTCCACCCTAGCACAAAAACTCGATTTCGAAAATCTCGATTTTTTGGGTCAAAAATGAGCAAGGGGTTAGACCCCCCTAAAATGACCTATTTGCTACTCTGTCTGAAAATTAGGATGTTCCATTACTATCCTAGGATATGGAGTGCATAAAATTTGTTTTGAAGATTCTAGAAAACCAAACAGTTGATGATTCAATAGAGAGTTGCACTCCGGAGAGCTCTTCGAAGTCAACTCGAAAATGAAAAGTGGAAAAACAAAAAAAATTATTTTCTCCGAAACAGGGCCAGATATTTGAAATTTTGGTATGGAAATATAGGTTTTCTAACACGCTGAATCTATTGCGAGTATTTTCGAAAGCCTATCTTCCTTCGTTTAGATTTTCATCTTGGAAATGGCATTTTTCAAAAATTTGCAAATTTCAATCTGTGATATCTCCTGTTATATCCGTCTGATCGAATTGGGATTTCCGGTTATATAATCAGCGTTGCCTAGGCTTCCACCCTAGCACAAAAACTCGATTTCGAAAATCTCGATTTTTTTGGGTGAAAAATGAGCAAGGGGTTAGACCCCCCTAAAATGACCTATTTGCTACTCTGTCTGAAAATTAGGATGTTCCATTACTATCCTAGGATATGGAGTGCATAGAATTTGTTTTGAAGATTCTAGAAAACCAAACAGTTGATGATTCAATAGAGAATTGCACTCCAGAGAGCTTCTCGAAGTAAACTCGAAAATGAAAAGTGGAAAAACAAAAAAAAATATTTTCTCCCAAACAGGGCCAGATATTTGAAATTTTGGTATGATAATATAGGTTTTCGAACACGCTGAATCTATTGCGAGTATTTTCGAAAGCCTATCTTCCTTCGTTTAGATTTTCATCTTGAAAATGGCATTTTTTCAAAAATTTGCAAATTTCAATCTGCGATATCTCCTGTTATATTCGTCTGATCGAATTGGGATTTCCGGTTATATAATCAGCGTTGCCTAGGCTTCCACCCTAGCACAAAAACTCGATTTCGAAAATCCCGATTTTTTGGGTCAAAAATGAGCAAGGGGTTAGACCCCCCTAAAATGACCTATTTGCTACTCTGTCTGAAAATTAGGATGTTCCATTACTATCCTAGGATATGGAGTGCATGGAATTTGTTTTGAAGATTTTAGAAAACCGAACAGTTGATGATTCAATGGACAATTGCACTCCGGAGAGCTCTTCGAAGTCAACTCGAAAATGAAAAGTGGAAAAACAAAAAAAATTATTTTCTCCTAAACAGGGCCAGATATTTGAAATTTTCGTATGAAAATATAGGTTTTCGAACACGCTGAATCTATTGCGAGTATTTTCGAAAGCCTATCTTCCTTCGTTTAGATTTTCATCTTGGAAATGGCATTTTTCAAAATTTGCAAATTTCAATCTGCCATATCTCCTGATATATTCGTCTGATCGAATTGGGATTTCCGGTTATATAATCAGGGATGCCTAGGCTCCCACCCTAGCACAAAAACTCGATTTCGAAAATCTCGATTTCTTGGGTCAAAAATTCTCTTCTGAAAGGCTTCACCCCAATCATAGACCCCAATCTTAATCGAAAATCAAATAGAAGGGTGAACTGTTAGTACGGGGGAATTTTTCTGGATATCCGGTAGTATTCCTGGAAATCAACACACTAATTTCATTATCCAAACATCGAAGTAGATTAGCCGGATCGAAAACCACTATCGGAATAATGAATTTGTACACGGTCAATATACACCAAATTTTTTCGTTCTTATCGTACGGACGTATCCCCCGATATTATCGTCGGCTAATGACAGAATGCCATGTACGATAGCGGCTGACGTTAAACTGTAATGTCATCACGGATAACTATATTTATACAACTATATAAATATGCACGGACAAAGGGTTGTCTGTGAACTTCGCCGCTTACAATTACCGAACTACAAATCGACGTCCATCCCCGACGGGCAAACTTTAATGATGATTGCCAAAATCGTTTGAAAGGGGTTATGTCAGATGATTTGCGGGATGTCAGATGTTTCAGACTAGATAATGGAGGCGAAATAACAATGTGAATAGCTCAAAGATATGGTACAATTGATTGAACACCCAGTAGAGGGTTGTAAACATCAAGTGATATTTTGAAAAAAAAACTGTGTGCAATGAAACAGAAAGCATAGGAATACCTTAAGACAAACTCTGATCCCTCAACATACCCCACATCAAAATGGTGCTTTGGTTTCAGTTTTTCAGCGAAAGGCATACGGCTTTCTTCCCCATCCGTTCCCCTTTCCTATCGTCTGCCATATATCTCACCCTCTATGGTAAATAGTTCATCAGTCCGCACTCAACATATCTCAGTCAAAACAAGAACTCCGTCCGTAGCGCCGCCGCTAAGCTAAACGTAGCCATAACTCATCCATTAATCTAGTGGGCTCTGCGCTAATCCAGCGAGGAAATTCAATAAACATGTTTCTACGTTTGTTGGGAATGCAAATCGGAATTCGTGATAGTATGTGAGCTTTATTCAAAAGAACATATTTCTGGGACTTGGAAGAAAGCTCTGCTCGAAGGAATTGAAACAATAATATATTTTACTAGCTGACCCGGCAAACGTTGTTTTGCCATATACATAATTTCCTAGTCTGAAAAATAAAAAAAAAATTCAGGGGTGGACTACCCCTAACATTTAGGGGGATGAAAAATAGATGTTGGCCGATTCTCATAGATACCGGATAAGCACAAAAAATTTCATCAAAATCGGTCAAGCTGTTTCGGAGGAGTATGGCAACGAAAACTGTGACACGAGAATTTTAAATATTTGATTTAGTTTTGAATTGAAAGAATTGTGGCATCGAGAGAACCACATATAAATCGGTTAGAAGTAGAAATTAGGAGTAGAGAACATCTAATCGAAAGAATTTTCGAGAAATATAATATTTTGAAGTAAAATAAAAAGAGTAATTTCCTGAATTATATGATTTTTTTCAGAATATGAGCAATTAAGAATGAATTGGGAGTTTGATTGAACTATTTCAGAACTTAGGAATAGCTTTGCATCTTGCATTGGAGAGAAATTTGGATGTTGTTCTTTTTTTAAAATTCTTTCTCGGAAAACCATAGATGTGTCGAACATTTTAAAAACACTGGAATAATGATAATACGGTAGAATCTGAAACAGATAACGTAGTTTTGGAAACGCAATGTACAGGGTGTTTCTTCGACCTCCTGTATGCCTCTAATTCAGTACGCTGGTCTGCCTAATGCAGAAAACATGCGCGTGAGAATGAGAAGGTGGGAACACGTTCAGTTTACTGGAGACTTGATGCTAGAGGTAAAATAATGGAGTGATAACGCCTTGAGGCCATAAATAGAATAATAAGAATTGAATTCAGACCTGAATTTAATTCTTATTATTGTATTTCCATCGTAGAGGGAGCTGTGATACTCTAACGAGGTCAAATGAGACCGAAACCATGGTTGGCATCTGCTCTTATTAGGTTGAACGTTCTCCTGTTCTCCATTTAGTTTTCCCGACGATGGCAAATTGGGTGGTGCAATTAAGATCGTAACACTTCTTGGTATTCATTTCAATTCAATTCTTAGTACTCATTTATGTCAGAAGTTTGTTGAATTTCTTTCTCGTTTTTGCCTATTTTAGAAGTCATCAAAATAATTCGTTTAACCAAAAATTGTTTATTAAAATAGCCAAGATGGCTGAGAT
Source organism: Coccinella septempunctata (assembly GCF_907165205.1). Lineage (NCBI taxonomy): Eukaryota > Metazoa > Arthropoda > Insecta > Coleoptera > Coccinellidae > Coccinella > Coccinella septempunctata. The sequence continues at coordinate 26,625,862 of NC_058196.1, forward strand.
ACAACCCCCTAGAAGTTCGACAAAATTTCATTGAATTTCAAGTACGTGACTGTGGAAGGTGACTCCGGCATCGCAAGAACGAAACAAAGCATAAGCATATGGCTGGACAATGAATGGTTCAGTACCAAGTTCATCGGATTAGATGCATCAGGTCACTTATGAGAGAATCATAATTGTTGTATCGTGCAATTTAGGGTGAAAAAAATGTAGAAAATCGAGGCAGTTTCTTGAAAGTGCATATGTTAGTTATGTTGAAAAAAATGCTCAGATGTTTCCCATTTCATCCTATTGTTATGACGATTGTTGGAATGTTCGAACAAGAAGATTGTGATGCCTATTGTGAAAAAATTAGTGAATAATTTAGAAGAATTTTATTGGTGAGACTTTGAAGTATTATTCTATTTTTTACACTTGTGTCCTAAGTATCTTCTGTCAGTTGGTATCGAAATGAGCCATTTCATAAAATCGTGTAAGTTACTAAAAAATAATGATAACAATTCGGCAATCCTAAGTTTCCATTTTCATCACCACGTAAATATCGAACAGGCAATATCCCAAACGAAACCACATGGTCGAATCAGGAGATAAGTTTTTTCCACTGCTTTGCGATAATTCAGCTAACAAACGGTCTAGTGTCAAATTTGGATCTATTTCAGTAATCATTTTCAATTTTTTTTTCAACTTTGTCATTTTGAAAGTTTTGCATATGTAATTTTTGGTGAAACGCTTCTTTTTGACCAGTTCTACCTTCTGTTGAAAAAATATATGTATACAGGGTGTTTCCAAATTAGACGTGAACCTTGGAGGAGGTGTTAGTATCAGTCATTTGCTGTCGTTTGAGCCATATTTCATTAACAACCAAAAATCAACAATTTCCCAGATATTTGAGTTCTTGTGTTTTTCAAAAAATTTCTCACATAACTTCTATTATCCGTAAATTTTCTCTACGTTGACTAAGTTTCATTATAATTTGGGATTATTTTCTTCAGAAAAAGATATGATACGTATGAAAATAACAAAACTATCCTGTATTAGATTTTGAAAAATAATTAGTATGATTTAAAACTTGGTATATGTAAGAAAATATATATTTACAATGAAAATTTCCTCAAAATTGAATGGGCAATACCAAAATTAGCGATGAGAGTAAAATCGGAGAAATTATCCTGTAGATACTCAACAGAGTCCCACAGCCATAAACCAAACGTTGTTTCGAAGCTGTCTAGGCCAGTGTCAACTTCTCCTAGCCCAAAAATCTGACAGTTTCCTCCGGAACCACCCTGTATATCCCACAATTGAAAATTGACAACAGTAGATATTATTTCTTCGTTTTGGATTCCAAACTTCCATAATTTCACTGACCAATTACTGCCTGCAAGACCGCTCTACCTCCAACCACCCCAAAACTACCAGCCGGCGATAAGCTATGCAAGGACCGCCGCCTCCAAATTCCCAATTTGATTTACCGCCCGAATAATACAGGTGACGGACCGACGCCGGGTAATTTCGCAACACCGTACGGCATCCGGGGACATCCACAGGGAATGGAATCGGGAATGGTCGGGAAAACTGAAGAGCAACATGTCTGAAATAGCAAAGCGCTCCGGGTCGATGATGGAATTAACATTCAGAGATGTAGCCGTGTCCCGGACGACCCACCCCCGCGCCCCGCCGCCCCCTCGCCCTGAAATATGAGTCGATCACGCTTTGGGATAAGATGAACCGAATCCATCATTTTGATGTCTTTGTTCTCCTCGGTCTCTCCTCCAGCATGCAGCCCGGTCCTCATCCTCTCGGTCGGGTATTCTCCGGGGGTTTCAGAAAAAGGAAGGATTCGGGGATGGATGTGAGATCTTGGATGCACCAGAAGCCGTTTCTGGCGATCAGTCGGATGTCGTTTTGACGTTTTGAGGGAGTAGATGTGCAGCGTGATTTGTGGTCGAGTAGGTTCGGGATGGGATGATTCTTTTCGCGGTTTCTGTGGCCTGATCGATTTATTCCACGACGAATTGTAGCTTTATTCCGAATACCTACATATGTTTCAAGAAACGTTAATCTCTTATACCTATATACGAAAGAACAGAAGAATTATATCAACTATGACTGGAGTGCATTGAATTCGTTCTGAAAATTTTAAAGAACCTTACGGTTGATGATTCAATCGAGAATTGAACACCAAAGAGCACTTCAAAGTGCAAAGTGCAGCATATTCTAAAAAATTGCAAATTTCAATCTGCGATATCTCCTGTTATATTCCTTCGATCGAATTGAAATCTCTGGTTTTATAATCAGCATTGCCAGGGCTTCCACCCTAGCACAAAAAGTTGATTTCGAAAATCTCGAATTTTTGGGTCAAAAATGAGCAAGGGGTTAGACCCCCCTAAAACGACCTATTTGCTGCTCTGTCTGAAAATCATGATGCTTCCTTACTGTCTTAGGGTATGGAGTGCATATAATTTGTTTTGAAGATTCTAGAAAACCAAACAGTTTATGATTCAATAGAGAATTGCACTCCAGAGAGCTCCTCAAAGTCAACTCGAAAATGAAAAGTGGAAAAACAAAAAAAATTATTTTCTCCTAAACAGTGTCAGATATTGGAAAGTTTGGTATGAAAATATAGGTTTTCGAACACGCTGAATCTATTGCGAGTATTTTCGAAAGCCTATCTTCCTTCGTTTAGATTTTCATCTTGGAAATGGCATTTTTCAAAAATTTGCAAATTTCAATCTGCGATATCTCCTGTTATATTCGTCTGATCGTATTGGGATTTCCGGTTATATAATCAGCGTTGCCTAGGCTTCCACTCTAGCACAAAAACTCGATTTCGAAAATCTCGATTTTTTGGGTCAAAAATGAGCAAGGGGTTAGACCCCCCTAAAATGACCTATTTGCTACTCTCTCTGAAAATCAGGATGTTCTATTACTGTCTTAGGATATGGAGTGCATAGAATTTGTTTTGAAGATTCTGCAAAACCAAACAGTTGATAATTCAATAGAGAATTGCACTCCAGAGAGCACTTCAAAGTCAACTCGAAAATGAAAAGTGGAAAAACAAAAAAATTTATTTTCTCCTAAACAGGGCCAGATATTTGAAATTTTGGTATGAAAATATAGGTTTTCGAACACGCTGAATCTATTGCGAGCAATTCCGAAAGCCTATCTCGCTTCGTTTAGATTTTCATCCTGGAAATGGCATTTTTCAAAAATTTGCAAATTTCAATCTGCGATATCTCCTGTTATATTCGTCTGATCGCATAGGGATTTCCGGTTATATAATCAGCGTTGTCTAGGCTTCCACTCTAGCACAAAAACTTGATTTCGAAAATCTCGATTTTTTGGGTCAAAAATGAGCAAGGGGTTAGACCCCCCTAAAATGACCTATTTGCTACTCTCTCTGAAAATCAGGATGTTCTATTACTGTCTTAGGATATGGAGTGCATAGAATTTGTTCTGAAGATTCTGAAAAACCAAACAGTTGATAATTCAATAGAGAATTGCACTCCAGAGAGCACTTCAAAGTCAACTCGAAAATGAAAAGTGGAAAAACAAAAAAAATTATTTTCTCCTAAACAGGGCCAGATATTTGAAATTTTGGTATGAAAATATAGGTTTTCGAACACGCTGAATCTATTGCGAGTATATTCGAAAGCCTATCTTCCTTCGTTTAGATTTTCATTTTGGAAATGGCATTTTTCAAAAATTTGCTAATTTCAATCTGCGATATCTCCTGTTATATTCGTCTGATCGAATTGGGATTTCCCAAATTGAAAAATTGAATAGTTACAGGCCAAAAGATGAAATAGATGCGGCATAAACAGAAAAAAATATAATATAATTTAACTGTGTTGGGATTTTACTCGTTTGTCGCAAAACCTTCAGTTGACTGTCAATAAATTGGTAATATCGTTTGGAATAAATGGCTAGAAGAATTCCCTGCCTATGCCCTTGCTATCAAAGAGACGAGATTTCATGAATGTGTGGGCCACCTTTTACGTCTATAACGTTGCCTTTCCCAGACGAACATACAGTATAGGAGGTGAAATTAATGGATGAAATCGCGTACGTTAAAACCTGTCCGCCGCTTGATGCCCGAACCAACCAAACCCATCGGGTCAAGACGAATCGAATACATCATTTCCGATACTACCACGCGCGACCCCTACGGCCGTTTCTGAAAAAACCCGAAGGAAACGAAAAATGTGAAAACCGCCGATGCACCGGGGGCAGGTCCGTCCTATCCGTCAAACGTCATCCTCTAATGGTGTCTCTGGGCTGTGATACAGCGATACCGACGCCAATAGTTCGAATCTAGACGTTTCTGACTTTATCAGTCCCTTACAAATGGGGAGCTCGTTATCGGGCCTATTTTAAATACACGGCCGGTTATTTTTCTTCTTTTCATTCGGGTGAATAGAATAAGATTGGGCTAATCATCCTGGCTGAGCGATGTTCTGGACATAACAGGAGAACTGTCCACTTAATGAGCTTTTGGGAGCGCTGATTTGTTCCTATATGTCTTATTTGGTCTGTAGTTTTGGTGATTCGTGTACTTTTCACAATCAATCAGAATTCCTTTCCTATTATATTGGGTGAATATACGGGTATTTCAGGGTCGTTTAACGAAATGACAAGTGCTCTAGGGGAACGTTCTTGGTCTCAAAGAAAACACCAACAATGCTGGCTCAAAACACTATTGTTATAGTGTGGAAAACATAGCCTGATCGATATTTTGAAGGGCAATATACGAGGATGTATTGATATCTAGTTAGCCTAGACCAGTTCCATATAACGTGCGTTCAAAAAAATTCGTCGTCAAGTAGGCTATGGAATTTTAAACGTTGATGTTCGGTGTCTGAACGTAGGTCTTTTCTTGAATTACTTCATCTACCCGAAATGTAAACAATGATGATATTAACCTATATATCGTAATTTTGTATGGAAAATGGAAAGGCACTTTCAAGGAAAAGTTAATTTCGCCCAAAGTGCGAAAAGCATTTCTTCCATTGAGTCAGACCACAAGAATCCAAACAATCTGAGGTGTCTAGAAAAATTCTTGGTAAAAATTTCAACCGATGTCCACTATTTTCATACGTAAGAGACATGGACAGATCGTGGTATCATGTGTTTTTTTGTAAAAAGGTTCTAACTATTTCAGGATTATGCATAAAGCACAGTAAGATTCTCAATATGTTTATTAATTCTCTATAGATATTGAATTGATTTGGTCGTTACTGAAAACCTATCACTAACCTAAAGAACTGAATTTACATGAAAATAAATATTGGACAATTTATCAAAATTCAATTTAGCTATAATAAGGCATGATGCTTTCTCCTTATTCATAACGTTCTACTGTTAAAGTTCCATAAAAGAAAATAGGTCCCACATTTTGCCATTGACTGATGCATACCGAACTCCAATTTTATTTTGCATGCTACAATAGGTAATCAATCTTTTCAATTTTCTGATAATATGTCAATCTTCATGAGAACAAACTGATGTCTTTCATTCAAAATCGTGTGGAATAAAATATGCGAACAGATACTCTAGCCCCGAACCCGAACAGAGGTTCGTGGAGCTTCTGTCTTCTGTGTCATCATATTTTCATTATTGCTGAATAACTCTGAGATTTCTTCTTTGGTCGACCACTACTTTTTTTGCTTGAACATACCTGTTCCGTCAACGCATCGCAAAACAGTACTTTCGAAAGATTGATTCTTTCAGCAACATTGGGAATTTCGCTGGAAGTGCGGAAACATTAAAGAATATTTCCAGTCTCCTTCTGTTTTCTGCCCAATTTTGAAGTAAGATTCAATAATACATGCTTTCTACACGTCCGTAAAAACCATCTTTATAATTTCCTGACAACAACAACAATCCAAAATGCTAACTTCTAACTTGACAGTTCGCCTGGAAAATAGTACAGCAAAAGCTGAGAATTACGTTCAGACACGAAATATCGACGTTGGAAATTCCATAGCCTACTTGACGACGAATTTTTTTGAACGCACGTTATAAAAAAAACTATTGCGTTACCATAGCAACGAACAATAACTCATTAAAAGGGTCAGTGTGAAGTTTGAGGTCAAAAAAGTTATCCAGAGTTACGCAATAAATTGAAAGAAAGAATATGTCCAACGAAATTGTGAAAATCGAAAAATTGGAGTATCAAGTCATCATCAAGTACCTGTATTTAAAAGGGTTAAGTGTTAAGCAGATTAACGAAGATATGCTTAATACCCTTGGTGATCAATGTCCTTCGTATGCGACCGTGAAAAATTGGACTGCAAGCTTCAAAAGAGGTAAATTTTCCATTGAAGATGATGACCGATAGGAAAGTTTCTGTGTCAGTCCCCGAAAATATCGATGCAGTTCATGACATGATTTTATCAGACCGTCGAATTGGGCTAAAACGGATATCTGAAGCACTGAATATTTTATACGAACGCGTTCATCATATAGTTCACGTCAATTTGGGCATGAGAAAAACTGCTGCAAAATGGATCCATAAATGTTTGAATGTTGACCAAAAGCGTGAAATGGTAGAAGTATCGCGTTCCATCTGTGCTCGATTTGAAAACGATGTAGACTTCTTAAACCGAATTGTTACTATGGATGAGACTTGGGTACATTTCTACGATCCAGAAACAAAGCAACAATCGATGGAATGGCGACACTCTGGTTCTCCAAGACCTAAGATGTTCAAAAATCTGCTGAAAAAGTTCGTGCTTCAGTTTTTTGGGATTACCATGGAGTAATCATGATTAATTTTTTGGATAAGGGTAGAAGAATAACCGGAGAATACTATTCGACATTAATGACCACTCTACGGGAAAAATTTAAGAGAAAAGACGCGGAAAGCTATCCAGAGGTGTTTTGCTTTTGAAGGACAACGCCCCTGCACACAAATCTCATGTTGCCATAAAAAAATCTTGATTTAGGGTTTGAATTACTAGAGCACACCACTTATTCACCAGATTTGGCTCCATCCGACTATCATCTCTTTCCTCAACTGAAAAAAAGTTTAAAAGGTCGTAAATTTTCTTCCAACCAGGAGGTAATAAAAGCTGTGGGGGTCTGTTTTGCAGAGCAAGAAGAAACATTTTTTGTATAGGTCTAGAAACGTTGCAGGTTCGCTGTAATCAATGTATCCAATTAAGAGGAGAATATGTTGAGTAATAAAATATTTTCACATTGAAATTTTGCTTGGTTCTATAATAGGCTAAGAATTTTTCAATATAACCTAGTACAATAATTAGGCAATACTCAGAAATAACCCTTCTTCTGATAACTTTATTGATGATTTTTCATTTAGTTGTTGAACTTTAGAGCCACCCAACTTGGTACTCTTTTGAAACAAAACATACGTGTCTTAAGATTGTACAATATAAAACCCCCAACATGACAACAAGAACAATGTTGAAATCCCCGTAACAAATAATACGCTGACGAAATAAATCATCTCGCAACAAAAAAACATTGTTAGTATTCCGATACTATATGGAGGAAAAACGACCGTTCAAAATATGGCACTAAGCTTTCTTAGCCGACGGTGTAGGCTCTCACCAGGAGTCGACGCAGCTGGACGTTGATTAAACGATTGTATCTTTGGTCTTGGCTCGGGAATATTCAGATACTGACTGACCAGATGATTCGTTTAAGGACAGGCTTCCGTTGGTCGGAATTCGAAGGGGACCAATAACCTCTTCTGGATTTTGATCACGAATTATCCGCTGTTACCGTTCTGTGTGTTTCACCTGGTGAACAGGGTGTTTCCCAAGATACGTACATAACTTCTGGCTCCTAATGAAGGTTACTTGGCTATATAAGGTCATACACTGCGCAAAAAAATTAACGCACATTATGGAAATGTCAAATTCATTCTACAACTGAAGGTGTTCTCAATGATAATTATTTTTATCAGAATTATGCATGCATATGTTATCCACTTTCAACGGTTTTCTTTAATACAGATGTTTTTTCTCAGCAGGAATAAAAAAATATGATATTTATTATCAGATTTTGAATGTATTGGCTCCATTATAAAATCAGTTGTTCTCGATCAATTCTAGTGATCAATAGTTTTTCTTTCGTTTGATTTTCTACACTCGATCGCTATGCAACGCGAAACACGCAATTTGACCCAAGAGGAATGTGCCCAAGCGGTAGTTTTGCGAGAAGAAGGGTGGACATACACAAGAATTGCAAAAGGTTTGGAGTTTCCCATACAAGTGTGTCCAGAATGTTGCAGCGATTCAGGGAGACAGGTATGAATGTCCGAAGACCAGGACAGGGTAGACCACGGGTAACAACTGCCATTCAAGAACGTTACTGGAGAGTTTCTTCGTTGAGACAACGGTTTGCAACCGCTCGCTTCCTTCAAATTCAGCTTGAGCAAACTCATGAGGTGCAAATTAGCACTCAGACAATAAGAAATCGCCTCAGAGAATATGATTTAAGGCCTCGTGTCGCGGCAAGAGGCCCAGCTCTTACCCCAGCCCATCGAAGGGCGCGTTTGGATTTTGCGAGAGAGCATATCCATTGGGAAGAGGCCGTTTGGGAAAGAGTTCTCTTCACAGATGAGTCTAGATTCTGCCTCTACCATTGTGATCCACGTTCCCTTGTATACAGACGTCCACATGAAAGATATGCTCAGTGGAATTTCCTGAATACTACTGGTTTCGGGGGAGGCTCGATTATGGTATTGGCTGGAATATCTTTGACTGCTCGCACAGACCTAGTGGTCGTTGATAATGGAGCTATGAATGCTGATAAGTATATAAGGAACATTCTTGAAGAGCATGTAGTGCCATTTGCCCCATACATTGGTGAAAATTTCATTTTTATGGACGATAATGCCAGACCCCATCGTGCGCGCATCGTTCAATAGTACCTTAAAGAGGTTGAAGTCTCTCGAATGGAATGGCCAGCAAGAAGTCCAGATCTCAATCCGATTGAGCAGGTTTGGGACAACTTCAATAGAAGGCTGAGAAGTTCAGAAAATCATCCAGCTACTCTTAATGACTTAGGAATCCAACTCGGAGAAATCTGGGAAGGATTAGATCAGAGCATTTTAAGATCACTCATTTTGAGTATGAACCGTCGTTGCCGAGATGTAATTAACGCAAGGGGTGGAAATACCAAGTATTAAATCACTTATCAGCATTTCAGTATTTTAAAAATTGTTCATTTCTCTTCTTTCACATAAGATTCGGTGAAATCCTGAATCTTTCATCCATTATATGTGTCTTGTTTCGTTCAAAACCTTCCCGAGAGAACATAAAAAATGAGTCATAAAGTCAATGTAGAGTTAACTTTCATTAAAATTGAGATTTTCAGAATGTGCGTTAATTTTTTTGCGCAGTGTATTTTCCAGTGGCGGTTCGCCATCTCTTTGGTTATTTTCGAAGGTCAACTTTGGGCAAGCGTACTTCGCAGAAAAATCATCGTACAGCGTAATGTGATATTTATTCTAGAAGAGGAACTCTTCTAGTGTTCTTTTTGGTGTTCAATGAATCACCTTTAACATAATGGAGCCATCATTGGCGTGGCGTCGACTGTACGTACCTACTCGCCACTCAATTCAGTGAATATTCATAACCTCTGTCATAAATAAATACTCCGTACCTGAATAATTGCCTGAAATACGATACATCTCATGCGAGTACCTCATATATCACCACTTCAGGCTGAAACTTTCGATTTTAAGCCGGCGATTTCTCGCCGTCCTGATGACTTAATTCCAGATTTATATCTACCGACTACGCAAGATATCAATCAAAACGCCATTTACGCGGACAGTTATGTAAATATCGCAGGTGTGTTGATTTATGACTCGATTTTAATTTAAATTATGTCATTAACGTGGGCCGCGACGTCCGGAGATTCAAGACCCTCCCGAAGGCGACTCATTGGCTCGAGATGGAAATTGTGTGTCTTTTTGGCTTCGTCATTTCTGGAAATACGTTAATACTCGAATGAAACCTAATCTCAGTATATCTTGTATGAAACATCTTTTGGTAAAACACTGGCTGCTTCGGATCCGCTATGATCCAAGAACACTATATGGTGCCGGTGACCAGGATTATAAAATCGGGTGAATCTGTCCATCCCGGTCTAAATGGGGAACAAACTATTCACACTTAAGTTGACCTCTATTTCAGATTTTGGATCAAAGTTGATTTTATGACAGTACAGTAACTGATCCAAAACTTTTTGAAACGTAAACTACACAAACTTGCCTGAAACTGAAGGAGTTATCAAACGAGGAGCAAAAAACCACTCAGACATAAGAGAGTAAGAATTTGATTTCTTATGAAAAGACCTTTGATTGACAAGTATCAAAGCATTGGAGAAGCTCACAAATTGTCTGAACTTCCTTTATTATTATTATTATTATTTGAACTGGGGTCGTTGTGGCTCTATTAGCCTTTCCAGAACTTCGACCATGTAGATATTTTGTTCTCTACCCTACTCATTCATAGGAACCCAAGGAGGTTGTCAATGGTGTTGATACCCTGGTACCTGACAACATCCTTAGGGGCCTTAGCCGTCACCTCGTGAGTATCCAGGACTGGTTTCCCCTTATGAGTGGTTCTAAGGTCCGCCAACTCTGGACACGTGCATACCATGTGTCCAACTGTTTCTGCTTCTGATCCACAGAGCCTACAAATCTTATCTACTGACTTACCCATACGGTGCAAATGATAGTTGTACCGACAGTGCCATGTCAGCAGTCCCACCATCACCCGAAGCTCAGCTCGCGACAGCTTTAGCAGTTTTCTGGTGTAGGTCGGTGAAATCATCACGAATTTCTTTGACTGAGTAAGTTCAGGAGTGTTTCTCCAGAGGGTTAATCTGTTGTTCAACTCCCATTGTTGGATCGTTGCCTTGTATTGTTACTTTGCAAGCCCACAGAAAGGCTCAGGTCCAGCAGGTTTTATCCTTGATGCTCTTTTTGCAAGTTCATCGGCTTTCTCGTTTCCTTCAACACCACAGCGCCCTGGTACCCAAAGTATAGTCACCTGAACTTCCTTTACTATTGTGGAGCATTATATTTATCGCACAATAACACATATTCTGGTATTCCTCAATCTCATCTATGTATTATGAGCCTGGAGTTGGGAAATTGCAAGATAAGAAAGCTTTCCGATATCTGGTAGAGGCCTTATCCTTTCCTTGATAACGAATTTGTTTCAACACCGAAGCAACAATAATCCAACATAGAAACTGTTTCGTGTTTCCATTTGAATAATCATCGAAAATATAGAAAATTCAGCGTAGTTTTCGGTAATTTTTGGATCATAATTTCAATCCAAAATATCTAGGAGTTAAGCTGGGTTCCTAGCTGAATTTTGAAGCGCATTAGGAAAATTTGCGTCTGAAGTTGAAAACTAGGAGTAATATCCTGCATAAACTAGCTGGTACTTCATTGGGTGCTGATGCAACTACTCTTCGAATGGCAGCTCTAGCTTTGGTCTTTGCGGCTGCTGAATATTGTTGCTCCGTTTGGGTTAATACTGCTTGCTCATGTGAAAAAAATTGATGCACAGCAAATCTTTCTATGAGATTCATTACTGGAAATATTAGATCTTCACCTATTCAATGGTTACCAGTTATTTCAAACATTGTACTGCCCCATATTCGTGGGCAGAGTGCAGTTATAAATTCTTGGAATAAATTCCACTCCTTTCCCGACTCATTGATGTCCTATATTCCACAAAATACGATTCCTAGACTGAAGTCGCGTAAACTCTTATAGTCCAACTCTTTCCTTAATTCGAATGTAAGGGACAAGGACATTTGGCAGTCTGAATTGAATAAGTGCACTATTTTCAACCCAGAATTAGTAAGTGATCCCTAAAATAGAGTTCCTGGTTTTGATCTTTCCAGGAAGTATGGTGTATTCTGAATAGTATAAGAACATTGTCAATAAAGTGTCGGAAGTTTTTTGAATTTCTTTCTCGTTTTTTCAATTTTCTACTGCATAACCACTGGTATATCTATGGGAGATGATTCCCCAACATAAGGGTCCTGTAGCGTTCCTCGCAGAAGAATCATCACTTGGAAGACTGGACCTGGTCGAAAGGCCCTCCCAGTCAAAAGCAAGATTTGGCTTTTATTAATTTACTACTTTCTAACGACGAGGGTGATCCTCCACCAAAATCAGCAGAAGGTTTTTGACGCAGAGATGATCTTCCTCCTAGTGCAATTGAAGGACAAGTTATGTACCTATAATTATTTATTTTTTTCTTCATTCATCATCAAGTCATCGAATAAGTTTCGATGAAAGCTTTATTATTCACTTTGTTTTCTCGTTTTCTGCTCTGTTTCTTTGTTTCAGATATTATTTCGAAATGGAAAGAGGATGAAGAAATTTTTAAATCAATGGAACAGAAGCCCTTCAGTATTAAAAGCTTATTCTGTAAAAAAATTTGATATCACTCTCTCATGGGGAGACAGGGTTTTTTTACTGAGGTTTTTCCCTAAGCTCTTGTATCATACTCCAAATTTTATGGTACCCCGTTACACTAACCTTTGCTAAAACTCATACATATGCTATATTGCATGCTTTTCCGATGGAATTCAGTTGAGAGCTCCAGTTGTGAATGCGGGGAACCAGAAGAAACCATAAATCATCTGGTTAATCATTGTCCAATTTATACATTTCAGGATGGTTTTAGGGTTATACATGCAGTTTCAGAATCTTTTTCAAATTGTGTTGGGCAATTTTAGGTAAATCTGACTTATTTTCATTATCTCAACTTTTTCTGGTTTAGTTTCTTTTTATTTCAGGTAAAAAATTTTAGTAACTTGAAGAAGACTGCCTGGATTCTCTTTTTCTTCGAGAAAAGGATTAATTTTTGTAGTGCGAGATTCCCTTCAATATGAAATAATTCAGCTTATTTTGTAAACAGTAATTATCTCTTACAATCCATTAAAACACGGGGAGAAAGGGTTTTCTGCTGGGGTTTTTCCTTGAACTCTTGTATTATACGTAAAATTGTATGATACCTCGTTTCTCTAACCTCTGCTAAAAGTGTATCTTATACACACATGTTATAATTATTGTTTGATGTTAAAAATTGTTTTTGTTTACCGAAAGAGAATATTTCTTGACAATTTCTAATTGTTCTTATCTACATAACATTGATTCACAGTAAAATCCATGCACCCAGGTTCAATCTGCGATGTCGACCAGTTCATAAAGGTAAATCTGACATCCCTAACCACACAGACCCGCATAAAACACACAATTTATTCGACTAAAATTAAAAAGCTCCTTTTTACCAACGCGACTATCACCTCCTCACACGAACGTGTATACACACAGCTCGCCTGACCAAAACACCTCTGTTATTCAAATTCAAATCAGATATGCAGGCTTCCACATAAATGGCCTTTTAATAACTAACCACAGAAAAACCGGGGACGTGCTGCGATCGTCGATGCGTTGCATTCGCCCAGCCCTCTCTGCGGAGTGATTGTTAAAATCTCGTTTTTCGTCGTCTTCTCGCTCAGCGCCGCCATATTAATGTTCCTAGATTATGCTAATTCCACATATACATAAACATTTACTTAATGTAGATCGCCCCTCCTGAATTATTACACGTCATTCCATGTCGGCTACTTAGAATCTTCTTGAAGGAATAAAATTATCCGTTTTCTCTTTTGGTCAGAGATGTGAGGCGCTCGAGTTCTTCGCCTGGTAAAGGGGACCAGAGGTATGCAGTTGTTCAAGATGATGGGAGCGTCACTAAAAACTTAAATTCCGAGTAATGATGTGGGAGAAACTCTCAGTAGCTCATAAGGTAGAAGATTAAAAAGATATCTAGTTAGCCTAGACCAGTTCCATGCATAAAAAAATATTGCGTTACCATAGTAACGAACAATAACTCATTAGAAGTGTCAGTATGAAGTTTGAGGTCGAAAAAGTAAATCAGAGTTACGCAATAAATTAAAAGAACGAAGATGTCCACCGAAATTGTGAAAATCGAAAAATTGGAGTATCGAGCCATCATCAAGTACCTTTAATCAAAAGGGTTGAGAAGTAAACAGATATACGAAGATATGCTTGAGACCCTTGGTGATCAATGTCCTTTGTATACGACCGTGAAAAATTGGACTGCAAGCTTCAAAAGAGGTAAATTTTCCATTGAAGATGATGACCGATCGGGAAGGCCAGTTTCAGTGTCAGTCCCCGAAAACATCGATGCAGTTCATGACATGAATTTATCAGACCATCGAATTGGGCTGAAACGGATATCTGAAGGACTGAATATTTCATACGCACTCTTTCATCATATAGTTCACGTCAATTTGGACATGAGAAAAATTGCTGCAAAATGAATCCCCAAATGTTTGAATGTTGACCAAAAGCGTGCAAGTGTAGAAGCATCGCGTTCGATCTGTGCTCGATTTGAAAACGATGTAGACTTCTTAAACCGAATTGTTACTACGGATGAGACTTGGGTACATTTCTAGAATCCAGAAACAAAGCAACAATCGATGGAATGGCAACACTCTGGTTCTCCAAGACCTAAGAAGTTTCGAGTCCAAAAATCTGCTGGAAAAGTTCTTGCTTCAGTTTTTTGGGATTGCCATGGATTACCATGGATTGATTTTTTGGATAACGGTACAACAATAACCGGAGATTACTATTCGACATTACTGACCACTCTACTGCAAAAAATTAAAGAGAAAAGACGCGGAAAGCTATCCAAAGGTGTTTTGTTTTTGCAGGACAACGCCCCTGCACCCAAATCTCATGTTGCCATGCAAAAATTCGTGATTTAGGGTTTGAGTTACTAGAACATCCCCCTTATTCACCAGATTTAGCTCCATCAGACTATCATCTCTTTCCCCAATTGAAAAAAAGTTTTAAAGGTCGTAAATTTTCTTCCAACGAGAAGGTAATAGAAGCTGTGGAGGTTTGGTTTGCAGAGCAAGAATGTCTAGAGACGTTGCAGGTTCGCTGTAATAAATGTATCCAATTAAGAGGAGAATATGTTGAGGTATAAAATATTTTGACATTGAAATTTTGTTTGGTTTTATAGTAGGCTAAGAATTCTTCAATATATCCTCGTAATTCGTTGTTCGTGGCCTCAACAAGCTGAAATAGCAACAAATACCACTAATTCTTTAATCACCCAAAATTTTCTCCACTTTCACAACTCCATCTCCAAACTCCTCACACCAATTTAACACCATTACCTCTTGACGCACGACCGCGTCCAAAGCACCTCTTCCTGCGAATTATGTCGTTCACCAGAAGGAAAACTGACATCCGAGTTTTTCTTCAGGATCCATCAATCCGGAGTTTGTCGGCCGGCATGAAGAGCAAACAACTGTTCCGGCATCAAGACAGCGTAGAACCGGTGATTATACAGCCATCATGAGCCCGGGATCGGAATTAATGACACTCTGATAAGTTCTCATCGTTAAGAACGACAAGGATGGTGTTTGTACTCCTCGACGATTAAGAGAACATTTCTTGGGCGTTGGAGATGAGCGCTGGGTGTAATTTACCCCGGTTGGTTCCACCAAGTGTGTGTGGCTCGATATTATGTTGTCAGGTTCGCTTTTCGAAGTTTACTAATGGTGATGAGGTGATATGAATGGATCTACAGGGCTAGTCTTCGATTAGTACAAATATTTCAACAGTAGATTCTTGAGGTCAAAAGAAACACTTTTTTCTTCTACCATTTTTTCCGATTAAGCCTTGAAAAGAAGATAAAGTCATTGTGAGTTTTCATAATGAGCTGTATCACCTCTGGAAAAACATTCAGAATAACTAGCTGAATCTGTGAAACCACACATCTGTGGATCTTGTAAACAGGGTTGTATTCAGCAAAAGTACCCAATTTTTCGAATTCCAGAGATACTTTTCAATTTTTGAACATCCAAGTACTCGAAAATGGCGGATTAAACGAAAAAATATGAAGAATTCTTTTATTTTAGAAAACGTTCAAATATTCATTAGATAGCGTCCAACTTAGTGTTAAGAGTTGAGTTCTTTCGATTGAAAAATGGTTCAGATTGAAAAAGAAACGGGAAAAAACTTTAATTGATGAATAAAAAATTAATCAGTTTCAATAATATTTTCGGATATATTCACACAGAACTAGAATTTTTTTGTTCCCAGCTCTTTGAATTTGATATATGTACGAGTTTGTTCGTTTCAACATCAAGAACAATTTTGCGGCATCTTTGGGTGTTTGCAAACATTGATATTTGTCGTTATGACATTATTCGTCTGCCGACTACTACATTTTTTTTAATAACGAATGTGAATGCAAATTGAAGGTGTAATATCTTATTATCTGCAATGAATATGAAAATTTGTGAAGAAAACTTCGAAACTCAAAAATTTTTGTTATTGAATATTAAATCATCAAAGAGTTCTGGTGTGAAAACCTTCAAAAACCTTTTATAAGGAAATTTTGGAATTGAAAATCTGTAAGAGAGTGACGGCGTTGATTCAGATTCCAAATTTCATTACTCAGAATTGTTTTATACGGGGTTATTTCCAAGGTGAGGCTTTTTTCTTGACATAAGGTCAGTCAATTAACCAAAAATTGTCTTTATAAAATATTCAAGACGACTTTGCTACAACCCCTAGAATTTCGATAGAGTTTCATTGAATTTCAAGTACGGAACTGTGGAAGGTGACTGCAGCCCTTAAGTATTAACCCAATTGAATACACAAAGCAACAGCGTTGGAAAAAGCAAACAAAACATAACCATAGTTGCAACAGGTCACTTGAAAAAAATTGTTGTATCATGCCATTTAGAGGCAAAAAAGTGTAGAAATTGAGAGAGTTTATTGAAAGTGCTCATGTTGAAGAAGTGCTATTATTGTTACCCTATTTCATTCCATTAATTCGACGATAGTTGGAAGGTTCGAACAAGAAGAAGATTGTGATGACCATTGTGAAAAAATTCGTGGAAAATTTAGAGTAATTTCATTGGTGAGATTTCGAACTGAAATTCTATTTCTTTACACTTGGTCCTAAGTATTTTTCTGTCAGTTGGTATCGCAATGAGCCATTTCATTTTTTAAGGCTAACTATTGAGAAAAATTCGGCAATTCTAAGTCTTTATATTTTCAGTTCCACGTAAAAATCGAAGGGTGATTCCTTGTAAAAAAGAGTGTCTTTTTTAATAAAATTTTTTTCTTAGAAACCAGGAAACTGAGAGAAATTAAATTGAGGAGACATTCTTTTGAAGCCAGAAGTAATAGAAAAAAATTTTGGTGGTGTTCCCCAAGAAGTGCAAGGGGTAGAAAAATGCACCCCTTAAATTGACTACCAGTTGGACGATTTATTGAGTTTCCGAAACAGGTATTGTATCGGTAAACTGGACTCAGACAGATAAACAAAAACGCTTTTATGTTGTCGCCGCAGAAAAAAATCTGATTGTCCCAGAAAAAAATCTTGGCACACCTTGATTGTCCAATTTTTGCTCTCGGCTCCGCTCAGAGCCATCGCTACGTCGACTTGATCGCTGCGATCATCTCTATCCATTACCTACCTGTCGGAAATTTCGAAATTTCTTCGGATTTTTTCGCCAGAGTAGCATCCAATTTATTCGCCATTAAAAAACGGCATATAATTACGATGCTAGCGTGTTCGATTCGACATGTTGGGATAATTTCATCTAATTACGGAAAATGCGTAGCCTTCGTGATTGGCATGTTGGATTAATCTAAATTTAGTTATTATTATGATACGGTCAGGTCTGGACAAGCAACAGTCTAGTGAGAAGCGAGACTTGAATATTCATGTTCGTTCAGACATTGTTAGTTTGTGTCTCCACTGTTCACTATTATAGTTTCGACTAAATGTTTGGTTTCACAAATAAAATTCTTATTCGTGGCAAGTGTAATCTAGTTGTGAAGCATTGCATTCTCTAGCTTGACAGACCCAAACTGTCAAGTGATACAGTCAGTAGGATACTAAATAAATTAAAGGAAATAGAAACGTTTTCAATGGCCACAGCGAATAACAAAATCAGTTATTTATTTTAGCGTATTTACTCCTAGAATTCGTGGAATAGGGAATACTCCTTCTGACGAAAATGATGTATTTTTTATGAAATATCTTTGAACGTCACATTTTGAAATAACCATTTCAACCGTTAATTAACCAAAATTATTTAAAGCACTTAAAAATGAAAAATAAAAATGGGTATTTAAAGTTTGAAGCGTTTTGTGAGAATTTTTTAAGCTGGCAACATCGACTGAAATATGCCTTGATAATAAAGGACAACAAATGCTTTTATCTTGATGAGATAGACAAAGATGGCTGTCTATGAAGTCTGCGACGAACGAGGAGGGTCGTAAAATTTTATGGGATTTTTATGGCCAGTTGCAGTTGAAGCTCGCCAGTAGGTGCGCGCCTGTAGATCAACAGCTGTTATTTTATAAACAAGCTGATCGGACATTGTTCTTTTCATTGTCTTGTATGCACTGTTGCCAAATCTTAAACTCCGCACAAAGCGATTTAAATGTTAAAACCCCATATTTAAAGGATGCTTTTGAATAGTTTCCGCAGTGAATTTGAAAAAATCATGAATTAAACTCATACTTATTCAGTTTAAACTTGCATATGCATTGATAACCCAAATTGAAGAGAATTCCCCATTCTCTGAATGATACTGTAAGTGAAATGAGAACAACTCTATAGGATGGTCATTTCTTCCGATTGATGGCGCTTGGTTAGTTCGATTTAGATCGTAACATTTTTTATTTTTTTATCAACGGAGGTTATGTATGGGGAGTCCGGGACAGTTGAACCCCTTTTCACTCTGAAGCCACTAAAGTTGTATCTGTAAATGGTAGTAACTCATTTTTTTGCGTGAAGACATCATGCCCTTATAGGTAACGATAGATAATAGTAGAGTGATGGTGAGATGAACATTTTGAGTACAGCAATTCTTATTTTTAGGAATCGAAAATTGGTTCATGTCTCCCTAACCCATGGGAGAGTTGAACATAGGGGCGAGAGAGACTTAACCATAAGTTTATCAGGAAAAACATTGAAGGAAACCAATTTCCAATTACCAAAGATATTCTATGTCAAGGTTTTCTTCATCAGATATATCAGCGTATGAAATACATATTTTCTATTTCAGCGTCACTACCACTTATTTCCGAGATGTTTTTTACTTTTTTGAACCTTTGTATATTTTTTTATATTAATTTCTATTATTCAATTTTCTTTTTTTGAAGCAAACTATTATCTAAGCTCAGTGCGGGAAACTTGGACCACTGATTATGTCTCCCGACCATAGCATGGGCCAAGTCTCCGCACGCCCTTTTAGTCTATGCAACAGATATTTTTCTGAATCTTTTACAACTGTTATTAAAAAGGCCCATCGTTTGTGAAACAATATTAATCAATGAAAGCGATAAAACTGAATGAAACGACGCACCTATTGAACTTTTCAGACAGTGTAACCAACAAAAATTATTCAATTTCTTACTTCCTAACAACAAAATCACGATCAACCCTCTCACACCCAAACTGTTCTGATGGCGGCCAAAAGAGAGCCACCACTAGTTGTGCCTTGTTATGATTATGTCGCAAACTATTCACGAAACCGGTAGCGCGAAATTTGAATTGAAATATTTAAGGTGGTTTAAGTCTCCTACCTGAGCAAGTCTCCCAGACTCCCCCTATCTCTCTTATCTTCATAACGTTTTAACCTCATTATTGTGGGTAAAATGACCTCATGTTCTGAAAACCGCACTCCATTTACCCCCTTACATTTTCAAAGTCCGGCCCTTAGGTATATGCATTCTCATAATTGAGTTGTACAACGGAAGCGAATTAATATTTTCATCGTACGTATGTCCGTGTAAGCCAAAGTTGATAATCCAGCCATCCATTTTCAGGTACACGATAATTAATGCCCACTATCTATATTTCATATACCTATAAGAAGTTGTTGCCTTAATAAATGATTTAAATACGGGTTGTTAGGTATGCAATTTTTATTTTTACCCTTTGGCATACTGGCACTCTTGATGGGCGATCTGAACCAAGGATGGCCTTCGACGGTAAGTAATGGATGCTGTATCGTGAATTCGCTTTGAAAAACCGTTCAGTTGACTATATCTTTCGTGAAATTTGTTGATTAATGGAGGGTTGAGGTTGAACCAAACACGAAATTGAAAAGTATTTTTTATTTATTTCACAGCACCTCTTAGCAGTAGTTTTCAATTTTTAATTATACTTGTTCTACATTTTTTTTGTACTTTGAAATTTTTCCTTTGTTAGGCAGTTTCTTTTTTTTTCGTTAAAAAAATTTGATTTCATAAAGGTATATATTAACTAGGGTGATTCTTCGACTTGTACAAATATTTCAACAGTAGATTCTTGCGGTCAAAAGAAACATATCTCATTTTCT
Organism: Coccinella septempunctata; assembly: GCF_907165205.1. NCBI lineage: Eukaryota > Metazoa > Arthropoda > Insecta > Coleoptera > Coccinellidae > Coccinella > Coccinella septempunctata. The sequence continues at coordinate 26,646,274 of NC_058196.1, forward strand.
TCGAGAAAATCATTAACTCCCGAGGTTGCTAATGAAAACAGTAAAAACGCACAAGCATCCTCTGTCATTTTTCCTGCATCCTATCAACGCCACTCCGGTTTTTCTGCAACGCGAACCTCGGTCTGCATTTAAGTCGAAAATAATCTTTCATCATCATCATAATGACCTTCTTCAACCATGCTAAAAACATCCTTGCGTCCTCTCAGCACTAATCACAGTTTCCGTGTTTACTTCAATCTCCAACATGCATGGCCTTCGATGCAGTGAAGAGAAACCAGTCCAACTGCAGATGCGAAGAGTGGGTACCTAATAAATTGGATCCATCTGGCTTTTTTGATGGGTTTTAAATCGATCTGATTAGATAATGGGCATTTATGAGCTGGGCAACGCTTTGATTGAACGGTTATTGACTTAATCGCTCAAATTCTCATTTTTCTTCGGTCGGTAGTTACGATTATAATGTTATGTATAGTCTAATCAATTTTAATCGATAATTGATAAAGGATGCAGCCTCCGAAATGAGCCTCGAGAAATGGGTGTAGGCTTTTATTCTCATCACGGCAGAGTTGATATCTGATGGGTTTACAGGGTATTCAACCTAAACGCGACACCTTTTTGATACAGTTAATGACTTTTTTTATTTGCAGACGTTTGATGATGACCTCGTATACAAGGAGAATCTTTGGTATCGACCAAATCAATGAAACAAGTGAATACACATAAATTAGGCATGAACTCAGTCTTAATTTATACTCCCATTTTCCTCCAAGGTCCATCCATTAAAAATTATTACTGAAATAGATCCTAATACGACCCTAGATCATTTGTTTTCTGAATTATCGCCAAGCAATAAACAAAAACTTTTCTCGTACATTTGGTTTCGTTTAGGTTTATCTAACCAATAAAAATTCTCTAACTCATTCACAAAGATCATCACAATCTTCTTCTTTTTCGAACCCTCTAACAATCTTCATGCAAATGGGGCGAAATAGGGTAACAATAGTAGCTCATTGTCAACAAAAGCCCTTTCAATAAACTGTCTCGGTTTCATACACTGTTTTCACCCCAAAACGCATGATACAACAATTTTTTCAAGTGACCTGATGTAACTAATCATATAGACACGGATGTACCGAACCATTATTTGTCCAGATATATGTTGTTTATGTTTTGTTTCTTTTTGTTGTGTCACCTTCGACAGTCTCGTAAGTACTTGAAATTTTGTCGAACTTCTAATGTTTTTGAAGCGATTTTTAATATTTTTTATGGGCATTTCTTGGTGAAATGATTTATTCTGATGACTTCTACTTTCTGTCAAAAAAAGCTCACTCTTGAAAACAGCCTGTATTCCATGTGAAAAAAATGTGAAACTAATAACGCATTTCAAAGGATAATTCCTTCATTATTCGCTTACGAAATTGCTCAAAAATGTGTAAGAAATGTGGGAATTTGACGTTTATGAGAAATTATGGAACGTTTTAGGAAAAATGTCAGGGAGAAAATTGTGGCAATCATGGCTTGATAGGACAGCACACTGAAAAGCGAGTCAGCCTTGATTGTCAAAGACAAACACCTCAACAACTGTTTCTGTCAGATTTCAGCAAGATGTGAAAGGAAGCCAAACAGTCAAAGTACACTTGACCAAAATTATCCCGGCCATAATGAAAACAACTAGAGCAATCTTGAAAAGTTGGTAAAATTAGAAATTATTTTCAGTTCGAAGTTGAGAATATTTTTCCTCGAAATTTGTATGTATCTATTTTCAAGAAAACGTTCTGCAACAAATTGAAAGAGTGAAATAAGTCGTGCATATGTATCGACAAATTTACAGAAGACCCAACTTTATTGTCAGCTGAAAAATTATTGAACGAAGAAAAAATGAGTCAAATATAAATTGTATATCTGGTTTATCATTCTGGAAAAATTGTGGATGAAGCATATTTTTATTATATGTTATTCAGCACTAAAGTTTTTCTCCTTTTTGTTTTTTGTATTATTGTTCAAGCTTTTCTTGATATTTTGTTTTAAAATTCCACCAGACCAATTTTACTAAAACTTCTATTCTAAGAAGAAATATAATTATTCCATAGGCATTCTACGTGAGATACTCGGATCATAAATTGAAGAATACCCTCTGGGTGCAAGAAACTTCATAAACCATATACATTTCTTATTAGCCTAAGGCGTAAGATCTCGGAATCAACACCTCGTGCATGTAAAGCTCCTATCACACGCCATTCACCAGATCATCACAAAGCTATCGCCAGGCCTTTCCCCGTTAATTTTCCGTTTGAAAATTACCCGATTTTCACATTCTTCTAGCCAATTTTCCGCCGCTAAACAGCTCGCAATTTGCCTTATTTCCGTTGCGGTAATGGCTCTCTTTACGCTTTCGCAGATTATAATAATCCAGGGAGACGAGCCGGCCATTTTAGATCGGTTGGAGATTAAAAAGTTATGGCGCCCGTGGTACCTGACCTTTCACAATCCTCCGGGGCAGGCAGGCTAACAACCGAAGCAGCTTCTCGAGCATTGTTATCTCCGCAGGTACCTCTATATGGGAGAAAGTAAACATGGTTCGTCGACCATCTCGTCGAAGAAGATTCAAGCCACTCTCCTCCGTATAGCGGGACAAAGATGGAAATGTTGAATTTATCGTCGTGGATGTTCTCTAGTTGGATTTCTTCGTTAAAACTCACATAAATATATCGATCTTGCACCTTTGGAACCTCGCTGTCACGTGACACTGAAGTACCGGGTAGATTTTATTTCTTGCCCTAATTCGTACTTATGTCGGTTAGAGAACTGTGCTTTAGGAAACATTTTTCATCAGCCACTAATAAGGGTCACATTTTTTCTTATACCAATTCATTTGTGCCAGTCAAATGGCTTCTTCAACGGCAACATTTTTTTGAATTGAATCAAAAATGTTGAAATTGGTTATAGTGGGTTATCCGCGTAAGTTAGATATATGCCATTCCAGACTTTTTTATAGAACATTTCGAGCTCTACAAAACTGTTCTTGACCGTTTTTCTCAAACTGTTATAGTTAACCAAGCGATTGCAATAAAAGTCTTAAATCAACGGTTTGAACGAATTGCAACTAGATATTTTTCGTCATCCCTCAGAATAACAAATATCCACACATCCATACACACATTAGCCTCCATAATATCTATTAGATTGAAATGCAATGAGAGTTACAGCGCCTTAAACGAAACTTTGATTGCCCGATCAAGGATAAGACAGTCATTTGATTTCCAAAACGAATTCATTGAAACCTTTTAATTTTTCAATATATTGAAAAAGTAGCAATTGAGAATCATTGATTGGAGGTACATATATACAAGGTGATTCATTGGTAAATGGGTTGCTAGAGGCCACGTGGGTGAGTCAGAATAATCTATATTTATCTATCTCTGTTTTCAAACAAGATACATCTTTTCATTGATTTTATCAATTTCTACAATTACTCATAACTTTCGAACCACTCTATATATTTTGATAATATTTGGTACGTTTATTCTCCTCAATAACTAATTCATACTGACATAGTTACTGAATTTTTCTTAGGTTCGGCCCACAAACAATTCATAAATGAGATTCAACCCAAAAAACATCTTGAATTCGATAGTATATTCGAAAAAAACAGAAAAAACCAAGAGCAACAAGGTATTTCTCGTACACCGGCATGCGATTTTAGTACTCAATGAAATTAGTCAAATTTGAATATTCAGACAACACAGTAAACAAAATTTAAAAAAAAATTAAATCTCAAAAAAAACAAATTTCATTCGGTATTTATTGATTTTACCAATTTAATTGAATTTTTTGAGTCAAAAATATGAAATATTACGAAGCCAGATTTCTGATACCTAATAAACGAATGATATCGTATTCGCCAAAATATATAGGCTGGTTTGAAAGTTATGGGTAATTGAAGAAACTAGCCTAATCAATGAAACACTCTGAATCTTCATTATAAAGAGAGATAGATTCTTTAAATATATATTATTCTGACCTACACCCCTATCCAGTGATTTGAAAACAACAGAATTTGTTTTTCGAGAGAAAATAAAAAGACCCCTATTTTTTTTTCCAGGAAGCCCCCTCTATGAAATTTCGCTTACGATAAAACTCCTGTGTTCCAAATTTAGTGATTTTAGTAAGACCGCATTCTGAGATAAAAAAGAAACATTATTTTTACGGGTGAAATTCTGGTCTTATTTCGATACCAACTGACAAAAAATTACTCAGGACCAATTGTGAAAAAAAAAATTAGCCCAAAATCTCACCAATTAAATTATTCACAATCGTCATCACAATCTTCTACTTGTTAGAACTCTCCTACAATAGTCGTAAAAATGGGATGAAATAGCATTTTCAATAAACTATCTCAATTGTCTTCAATTTTTCCACCCCAAATCGCACGATAAAAAAAATTTTTCAAGGGACCTGATGCAACTAATCAGATAGACTCGATACTGAACCATTCATTGTCCAGCCATATGTTTATATTTTATTTAATTTTTTCGATGCCAGAGTCACCTTCCAAAGCCCCGTAGGTACTTGAAATTCATTTAAATTTTGTCGAACTTCTAGGGGTTGTAGCACAGCCATCTTGAGTATTTTATGTGAAATTTTTTGGAGAAATGACTTATTTTGATGACTCCTACCTTCTGTCGAAAAAAGCCTCACCTTTGAAAACGCCTTGTATAAACTTGATCAATAATAAAAGGGTAGCAATGGACGCTTGGGGTATAAAGTCAGGCAAATGAACTCCCTGAATTATTTTATCCAATCTGCTTCAATTATTCCGCAGAATTATATTATCTGCATCACTTCAAAGCTGCTCCATGTCCACATCCAAATAATAGATGGACAATAATCTACTATATCGACATCACAACCATGGAACATACAGCACCCCATTGTGCGTCGGCAACCGGTAATCAGAGCGTGCAATATACGCCCGAAGATCGAAAAAAAAGCACAAGCACGCTAATCTGTATGACCATAAATAAAGCCGACAACTAATCTGATGGATTCCAAATAACAAGAAGTGAAATTATACACCGCATAATACACCCGTGCGTCGTTAGTCATGTACCTTTATCCGTCGAATCCAACATGTATACCTACATGTACTTTATTATGCATCGTATCGCGACTAATGCGCGGTAGTGAAACTTGTAATTTTAATAAGCTGGATCACGTGCTCGCCGAGGATGGCAGATAAAAGTCGCGCTGTGGAAAATTGATCGGCAAATAATACGCTGTTTGGTCTGTAAGTGTGCGATACAATGATAAACCCAATTACTTGTTTGCCTTTGCCGTGGGAAAATAACACTAATTTTCTACTCTTCGGGTCGGTTTGCAAACTGGCGAAATGATCGCCGACGATAAGAGGCGTTCGGATTGTTGATGAGGCAGTGTTTATTGATCGCCCAAGTTGCAATTTCGAAAAATTGAAGTTTCGAAGCCACAATTACGTAATATTGAAAAATAGGGTTATAATTGCATGAATATACGGAAGTAAAATGTTTCAAATCAACGCAGAAAGATATTCATCATTCCTCAGTTAATCCAGTAGATTTAGGGCATAAACTGGATGGTAGATTGTTGTATCAAATTTTATCATTTCATCTCCACCTGCAGGAAAACTGTCTTTTTTTAATTTTTTATTTGTACTCTTCCTTAAGCTTATGATTGTTTTTCTATTTTGTCCGAAAATCGATCTATACCTTACGTAAATTGGGTCTCATTGGCTTTTCATTGTAATTCCACAGTTTGTAATTAATTGTTTTGTTAATTTCTTTTTTCACTTGTGTTTGATTTCAGCCTGTGAAGATGTCTGCAGATAAGTTGAGTTTGTTTTGCTTTTTGTCCCATTGAGCCTAAAGAATACACTATTATTTTTCTCTTTTTGTAAATTTTGTAATAATTTCTTCTCTTTTTGTGCTCTTCAGGATATTCCCTGAAGAAAAAGAGTACCAATTCTTTTAAAAATTGGTTTTGAAGCCGCAATTGAAATGTTATAATGCAAAATGTGACAATAATTCCATAGTAGACGGAATTAGAATTCGTGAAATCAGCCCACAAGGATATTTATTAATGCACAGTTCGATACATTCGATTTAGGGACAAACAGGGATAATTTTCATCCAGTAGCGCTCGATATTTTTGCCAAATTTCATCCATTGTAATTTCCTTTTGATTTTTCTAAGATCATTAAACAATATCTTGAGTAATTTTAATTTCAATTCCTTGTCTTTGAGTAACTTTCAATTAATTATGCAGAAGATACAGGTTTCTTTTGTTTATTCTATGGTAATTTCTTGTACTGCTTTTTATGAGTCGAATATTTCCGTTGGTAATGGTACAACAAGTTGAAATTTGGAGAAAAATTAAGATTCAAAGCCACAATACAAAGCAATTTCTGAAATTCCCCAATAAACAATTGAAACTTTACTTTTCAAGGCACAAACTAAGGTGATCTACATCAGTTTCAAGTATAAAACTTACATTTCTACTGAAAAAATATTATAATTTCTGTTATATTCATTATATTAGAATAATAAGGATGAAAAACGCTTTATATAGGTATAGATAGGAAAGAAATTACTAATGTTAACAGCGGTTCAAATTTTGATTGCCTGATCAACGATTTGACATTCTTTATCAACTTTAACCTCTTGACTACGGAATGTATTTGAGAAGAAGCTATCGAAAATCCTTGAATGGTTTTACCTATATCATCATTCAATGTAAGAAAAATGTTCTAAATGCTAAAAACTGGATAATCGATTGGAAACAAATAGATGGAGATTATCCGACGAAGCTTTGTGAAACCAGGCCATCTGGAATAGAATATTCAGTACATATAGTAATTGTATTGATTTGTCTTTATCCACAGCATCATTACGCACCTATTTTGAAAATCTACCATCATTTTTCGTCACTTTCAGTTATTAAATACCTGATATGTCTTCTGAATATCAGTGTTATACAAAACAAATCGCCTGTCCCCTTCCAACGGTGAACACTAAACATCTAACAACCACAAACCAAAAAAAAAAAACACCATGCAATCCAACAAGTTCTCTACCCAAACTGCTGATTCTTGCGCTTTCACCTCTTCAGTATGGCGCAATTTCTCGCAACCAAGTTTCTTTTCTCCATAATTTACAACTGCCCTTTAAATCAGCTCCCGTCTCAGCTTGACTCCTGTGCCAATTCTTTTGTAATAACTTCTACCGCAGATTTTATGAATATTTTAGTCACCGATGAACACATGGTCTTAAGTAGGTCATAGAAAATTATTGTTCTCTCGGGTCTGGACCATGGACGATGGAATTTTGCATAATATCTTGCCTTTTCATCTGCGGTGGTCGTTGTTCGCTTTGTAGTTATGGGGCAGATTGGGGACATTTGAAGAGTTGGGTATCCGGTAGTAATGTGTTTGGTTTTTGTCATATTTTACGCCTATTAACAGATTGTTGAGAGCGGACGGTGGATATGGACCTGCAGATTGGGAGCAAAATAGGACAGGCCAAATTTTGGACCATAAATAGTTGGTACTACAACTTGAAACTGATATCTTAGTATGAATCGTTAGTCAAATGACGTTTCCACGAGTCTGAATCCGAATTTGAGCGATATCAACGTTAAAAAGGCATTCAAAATAGTTATAGCTTCTATTTCATGCCAATGGATACAATTGAACAATTTAAACTTAAGAGAATACTCACTAAAGAAATCAAATTTGACAATATACAACCCTAGTAGTTTAGAATAGCCCTCCGAGTACGAAATCAAATTCAAATGATGTCTTTCATGAATTATTATTTCTTCAATTCTGAATTAATTTGTTTTTATAACTTCAACAATTTCTTTTCCTATTTTCCGTTACTTAATCCTTAATTTTCTTCGACAAATTCAGTTTGGAAAACCGTAACTAAATGCAGATTTCAACTCTCACCTATGGAAAGCACTCACCACAAAGAGAATATTTCCTCACACTTCACGAAAATAAAAAAAAAATAGCTAAAACCATCACCACCAGCCCAGAAAGATTTCGTAATACTGGTGTATAACAACACTTACCTGAAAATTTTCAGAGTAAATTTCGTGCATCTAAAAGAAATAGGCGATTTGCCCTTGCAATCTCTTGACAATCCTTTTCATTGTGGCTCGAGAATAACTCTTCTGGTAATTTGCATACCACCTCAGCTAAAGGTGATATATTCGAAGGACGCATTAGACGGGCAGAAAAGAGTTCCTTGAAATGGTTTACCTCAATCGATAGGTACATCCGCTGTCTTTTGAGTTATTCAGATTGAAGGGTTGAAAATGACGGGCGACCTTGGCAATTTTGGGGCGCGTAATCAATGTTCTTATTGTGTGCAGATTTATGGTTGGGTAACATTACAGGTGAATTGTGTTGGTTGATTTGAAGTGTGCATGGAACGAATCATCCATGCCACAATTGACTGTCGTTCGAAAACCTTCGAAAAACTAACATTTTTGAGCGCATAGGGAAAATTTCAGAATATATGCACTGAGAGAAGTATTTGGTGGATATTTTCGAACATTCATTATAAATAATAAATTATTAATTGGCCATGTTGACGAATAAACCTTTTTTTCTTTGAAATGAAGCATTTATTGAAATTCTCACATTTATTCGAAAAAAAAAATGGCTAAGTGAATTATCTAAGTCTTAATTTAAGAATTCCTGATTACCGAAATTTTATCGAAAGACAATTTTGATTTCAAGGTGGAAAAAACAGAGTCTTTTCAGAGTATTTGGAAAATTATCATTTTTATTCGAGATCAGTATTAATTTATGCAATGCCCTGTAATATGCATGGGTAAGTTGTAAAGAGAACAGGAAATTTCATGAATTCCATATTTTCGGCTATTTTTAACTACTTCAAAAAAAATAAGGGGGTTAGAAGCCAATGGGTTCGAGTCGATATTTTTTTAAATCGAGTTAAATGCATAAATCAAAACTTAATATAAACATTTAATTGATGGCAAAGAGATCCAAGCATAAAACAAGTCTTAGGGATGTCATTTATCAAAATTAAATTTCTTTAATGAAAATTAAACAATATTACAAATCAAAATATCTCAACACTTTTTTTTGTACTGGGAGCCCTTAACCTCTGACCCCCTCAATTTTAGAAAAAGGCCAAAAGAGTGATTTTCATTAATATTCAACAACCATGAAATATCGCTGAGCAAATTATCACATGCACTCAATATTTTGCAATTTATTTCCATTTTATTTATTTTATTTTTATTGATTTTTGTACTGAAAAAAATATATACTAACAAAACAAAAATGATTTATTTTCTCAATGATATTACTAAAGCACAATAATAAACTTAAAAAAAAATACGGTCCGGAGCTATAAGCAACAATAGCATGAGTTCTTTCTATAATAATTCACTAATGAAAAATTACTTCTGAGGTTTACTAATTTTTAAATAATCTTCTTCTACATCTACTCAATAGAATTTTTTTTATATCCTTTGCATTTATAATTTTCTATGATTTTGATTTATGATTAGAAGTCTGCATTGAAATTATTTATTTTTTATTTTTTTTCCTCTCACAAACTAGAAAAATGACATCAATGAAATCGATCGGACATTCCATAGAAGGGAGAAGGTAATAAAAAAAATTGTGAAGTGGTTTGTACTCTCCCATAATTGCAACGGGTAGAAAAATCTACCCCTAACGAAAATTTTTGCCTTATTCATATTATCATGATTTTCTTCGTCCATTGAATTGATAGTAATAATAATTGCTTCTTAGGTGTCATTCTTAGGGGGCTAAAGAAAAGACCAACACTATTGTTTGACAAGAAAAAACCACTGAAACTTTTCATATACACGCTGTATATTAATAGTTGAATAATACTACTTTGAGATTTTCTAAATAGATTGTGGCAAAAAAAACTCGATTCTCATTCAATGCAAGGCATACAGAAATTGTGATAGGGCAACCAAAATCTTGTGAAACCCATCCTTAATATGATTGATATATTCGTGAGTAACTTGACTGGCATAATTATGATTTTTTTGCTTTTTTGCTTCGAGAGGTTGATTACTGAAAAAAAAAGAGTCAAGAGCCTCGTCTACTTTAAGTCCCCTATTTCCCTCAGTCCCCGCCGAACACACAATAATTGGATAATTTCTGGTCCCGAGCAAAAGACGAAATTTAAATCACCACCAAGTCCGTCCTTTGCCCGTGGGACGCGCATATGCAAAGATCGCGGATCGCAAGGCAGAACACTCCAGCCAGATCTAAAGATGAACCGTCCTTGATGTATAGCTCTAATTGTGCCTTTCGGTCGCTATCATTCGACTTGTGCCATAAAGCCATTTATACTTGGCCGAAAGATAATAGGCCGCAAATTTACTAGGGACTTCGGGCTTCCAATGTTCCGTCGACTCGGGCTTACGCTGGATGGGCCGACTATTTATTGTTAATTGAATTTGAGCTGCCTTTGATTTATCGCTTCCGGTCTTCGGTGGAAACAGTGATGACATCGTGGAAGATATTCCAGATTGATTTGTCGATTGACAAACTTTTCATTTTGTCTTATATTGTAGTATTGTTTTTACTGTCTATAAATATTTTATTTTCTCGAAGGGAAACACAACTTTTAATCGTTTTAATCGAAAAATATGTTGGGAGCATATTCGGTTAGTGTGTTATTCAGATTAACGAGTGCCTCATCAAAAATCAATTCTTCTCCCATCAGTATCGACATCGTATACATCGCGGTGGAACGTGGTATCGTTTTATTATTTTATTTTAATGTAATAACAACACGGTCCGGGGCACTTGGTACCTTTCGAAGATTCCGTACCAGTTAACAATGGAAATGATTAATTCCCTATTGGAGATTACCATCTCCAACACTCGGAATGACAATCATGCTCAAGAACGATCATTAATAATGCTTACTGCGGTCTGGATATCCCGCATGTGTGCTTTGGTGCGCCTTAAATTACCAGTTATTCCTGCTGCTAACCATCCGTTAGCCCGTAACCGATTATTTCGTTAAACGTAATCGATGATGGAGATAAGGCCCAACATGTAACGATCGTTGTCTTCTTGTGTACCCCGAGATGTCGGGGGATGGGAAAAGAATTTTTTTTCGTTCGGTTCACGTTTCAATCCCCGCAATAATTGAGATTTTAAGTTGAGTGGCACGTCTTATGAGATCGTTTCAGAGAATTTTCGAAAAAAACTGAGACTCGCAGAGTAGATATATTAGTTGAGGTGTACCTATGTCATTGACTGTAGAGAGCTAGGCAAAATAGATCCTTCGCTTTAATTAATATAAAAGTAAAAATGTTTAAAATATTTTCATTCAATATAAAAATCACAAAATACAATCAGGTATAAAATCTATCAGGCATAGAACTGACAGGACCCAATTGAATGCTAGGCTATCCAACGACATCTAACGATCAACCAGATCTAACTCAATTCAAGCTCTGTTCTCAAATAAATTCTATACGGAATAGTCAGTAATGCACGATGGAAGAAAGACTGTCACTCATAGTCAAGCCTGCAAATTGGCAATAGACAGTTTTTGCTGAGGTACATATCTTTTTGCTGGTCTCGGCTACGTCGCTGTAGTTGCCAATTACCTCAGCTGCAGGAGTTTTACTGTTGAAAGTAATATTCGAACCACGTTTTTGATTTAATTGTTATATGCATAGCTATGTGGAATTGATTCGAAAATTAATTTCGTAGGTAGATACTACAAAATAAAAAAAAACATTTTATAATAAATTGAGCCTTACTAGAAGAGAAGGATTTTCTTTTTTAAAGAATAATGCGTGAATTGTTTCATAAATATATTAAATGAACACTATGCAGGGTGTTTTTAAAGGCGAGGCTTTTTTTAACAGAAGGTAGAATTGGTCAAAATAAAGAGTTTGACTAAAAATCATCTATACAAAACTTTCAAAATGACAAAGTTGAAAAAACTCAAAAATGATCACCTGATACGGCCCTAAATCACTTGTTATCTGAATTATTGGGAAACAATGGACAAAAACTTATCTCGTGATGACTGACTCAACCATATGGTTTCGTTTAGGTTTTGGCCCGTTAGATTTTTACGTGGGAATGAGAATGTTAACTTAAGATTGCCGAATTTTTCTCATTATTTCGTAACTTAAACGATTTTATGGAATCGCTCATTTCGATACCAACTGACAGAAAAATACTTAGGTTCGAGTGTAAAACAACAGAATATCAGTTCGAAATCCCACCAATAAAATTCGTCCAAATTAATCATAATAGTCTTCACAATCTTCATTTTGTTCGAACCCTCCAACAATCGTCCTAAAAATGTGATGAAAAAGAGCAACAATAAAAGCACTTTGTCAACATAAGCACTTTCAATAAACTGTCTCAATTTTTTACCCGGTTTCACCCCAAATCCCACAACAATTGGTGTCTGATGCAACTAATCAGATAGACTCGGATGTACTGAAGCAATGTCCAGGCATATGTTCATGTTTTGTTCCAATTTCCCGATGCAGTCATCTCCCACAGTCCCATACTTGAAATTTAATTAAAATGTTGGAAGTTCTAGGGATTGTAGCAGAGTCGTCTTGAATATTTTGGTGAAATGCCTTTTTTATGACTTAAATCTTCTGCTAAAGAAAAAGGCCTCACCTCTGAAAACATCTTGTATAGTTATAAAATAGCCAGAATAAGAATGAAATGGTCAATTTGAAATCTGTAAGAAATTTTGATATTTCTCAATATTTTTCTCGCATTTGTTTGTTGAATACAAAGAAATCTTTCTTTTAAGTGAGCTTAGAGTTAGATCATCTTGAAAATGAATTTTTCGTCGACCTCAACGAGAAATTACATCATGTACTAAGATATTTCGTGAATCCACGATTCAATGTGAATGTAAGTACCCGTGATAATAACTGTCATTTGCTATTGCACTAAATTGATCCTTCACGGATTTCGCTAGTTTTTACGAGTGAATTAAGAATGTGGTTTGAATATTGGTGTTCATAATAATCAAAAATGGATAGTGATAGCGATATGGATAATACGAAAACTCCTCCAGAACTGAGGGAATTGGCAACTACTGTGACGTAGCAGAGGCCAGCAAACAACTTAATAATGTAATATGCGCCTCAGTAAAAAAACTGTTTATTGTCTTGTCTCGGCTATCAATTTGCAGGCTCGACTAAAATAGATTTTGTCGTCCTTGGTTTAATAACTTTTTTATTTGTTCGAAATTTGTCATTGAATCTTTTTCCTCGAAACGATTGTTCTCAAGATGAGGAACAGATTTCAAATTACATGAGTATAGTAATAGTTATAGTAATAGTAATATTTATTCATCCAGTTGAGACATTGAAAATGTATAGGATAAGTCAATAATGAAGCAAAAACGTAAGTGAATAAAAAAGGCAACAAATTCAGACAAATAATGAAGTTATAATGAAGTAAGTACCTTTCATTCTTCGAGCCGAGAGTTAATAAACCCTGAAAGAAGAATATTGCGGTCCCAATACTTCAAACTATGAAAAAGATTAATTTGAAAAAATAACCATCACCCCTCGGCAACCACAAAGTGCAAATTAATTATGCCTATACGTGCATTAGCACAGCCATTATCATAGAAATTAAATTATTTTGCCGCGATTCCACCGCTGCGTCCTCCACAAAGAGAAAAAAATTACGGGTAGGTGAACGCCGAGAGTATTTTCGAAAATGGCCGTGTGTGTGTGTGTGTCGCATTGAATCCATCCGGCATAGAGGAATCGCTTCAGCGCGGCCATATTAGTCTTCTTTCCCGGTGACAGTTCGTCATTTGTCAGTGTCTCGGGCACAGTTGGCGGGGTCGGTGTCATGTGGGACAAAACAGCATCGCCGCGCTTAGAATGTGAGCGTCTCCGCGACAGATAAGAGGCGAGACTCACATTCTGATCGCTGCGCGGGGGGAAGTATCATTAAGGTGCTGTCATGTCAATATGATATTCGAAGGGTAGGTTTCTCATAGCGTTTCTATACAAAAGGGACTTTTTTAATACCGACTGCGGTTTGGGACGCGCCGTTTGCATATTAGCCGGGGGAAGCCCGGGCGAAATCAGGATGCTTTGTGAATTTTATTTACCATGCTAATATATTCATGAAATTAAAACGGGAAAATGTACGCGGGGCCCGTGATTGGGGGGGCCTCCGGATCGCGAAACAATAAACTGCGGATGTTTTAATGGTTTAATGGTCCATCGGAATGCGACGCGTTGAGTCTGAGCCCCCTCCCTCCGATGGTAGTGTGTATATTTGATATTTTTTGGAAGTCGGGTTCCTGAGGGACGTCACGATTATTGATTGGGTTTTTGATGCGTCCTTTCACTGGCTATTCACGGATGTGACGTTGATGTATTCGGGGAATGGTGACGGATGTGGAAAAAAATTCATTGGAATGATATAGAAAGGAGGTCTGTTGTGCGTATGGGAATTATTTGATGGAAAGAGATAGGTTTGATTCATTATTATGCATAGATACCTTCGGTATTGTCATGTAGTTTGAGTTGAATCAAGAAGTTCAAGGAAGTTCTCCGCCAGCATTGTACTCCTTTGGCATGTAACATAAACGAATAGACATTTCACATATCGTAAATTGAATTTCATGGAATGAATATCGTATGCAGGCACTTTTCGTGTCGAACAATATATGCTAGTGAAATGATATCAATAAGAAATATGCTTCAGTCGCGAAGTAGATGTTTAATTCACCAACTGAAAGAAAAGAGAACAAACAGTACTCAAGAATTTGATACTTTTTTGGATACATATGTCTTAGACTTAGGTAAGTAATCGATCAGAATTCGAAAATTTCGAATAAGCTGAATCTACTGCGAGCAGTTCAGAAGCCTATCTCACTTCGTTCAGATTTTCATCTCCAAATTGGCATTTTTCAAAAATTGCAATTTTGAATCTGCGATATCTCCTGTTATACTCGTCTGATCCAATTGTGATTTCCGGTTTTATAATCAGCATTGCCAAGGCTTTCACCCAAGCACAAAAACTCGATTTCGAAAATCTCGATTTTGTGGGTCAAAAATGAGCAAGGGGTTAGACCCCCCTAAAATGACCTATTCGCTACTCTCTCTGAAAATCAGGATGTTCCATTACTATCCTAGGATATGGAGTGCATAGAATTTGATTTGAAGATTCCAAAAAACCAAACAGTTGATGATTCAACAGAGAATTGCACTCCAGAGAGCACTTCGAAGTCAACTCGAAAATGAAAAGTGGAAAAACAAAAAAAATTATTTGCTCGAAAACAGTGTTAGATATTCGAAAGTTGGGTATGAATATATAGGTTTTCGAACACGCTGAATCTATTGCGAGCAATTTCGAAAGCCTATCTCCCTTCGTTCAGATTTTCATCTTTGAAATGGCATTTTTCGAAAAATTGCAGATTTCAATCTGCGATATCTCCTGTTATATTACTCCGATCCAATTGAGATCTTCGGTTCTTTAATCAGCATTGCTAGGGCTTCCACCACAGCATAAAAACTCGATTTCGAAAATCTCGATTTTTTTGGGTCAAAAATGAGCAAGGGGTTAGACCCCCTAAAATGACCTATTTCCTACTCTCTCTGAAAATCAGGATGTTCTATTACTGTCTTACGATATGGAGTGCATAGAACTTGTTTTGAAGATTCTAAAAAACCAAACAGTTGATGATTCAATAGAGAATTGCACTCCAGAGAGCACTTCAAAGTCAACTCGAAAATGAAAAGTGGAAAAACAAAAAAAAATATTTTCTCGTAAGCAGTGTTAGATATTCGAATGTTGGGTATGAAAATAGAGGTTTTCGAACACGCTGAATCTATTGCGAGGAAATTCGAAAGCCTATCTCCCTTCGTTCAGATTTTCATCTTCGAAATGGCATTTTTCGAAAAATTGCAGATTTCAATTTGCGATATCTCCTGCTATATTACTCCGATTCAATTGAGATCTTCGGTTCTTTAATCAGCATTGCCAGGGCTTCCACCACAGCATAAAAACTCGATTTCGAAAATCTCGATTTTTTGGGTCAAAAATGAGCAAGGGGTTAGACCCCCCTAAAATGACCTATTCGCTACTCTCTCTGAAAATCAGGATGTTCCATTACTATCCTAGGATAGGGAGTGCATAGAATTTGATTGGAAGATTCTAAAAAACTAAACAGTTGATGATTCAATAGAGAATTTCACTCCAGAGAGCACTTCGAAGTCAACTCGAAAATGAAAAGTGGAAAAACAAAAAAAATTATTTGCTCGAAAACAGTGTTAGATATTCGAAAGTTGGGTATGAATATATAGGTTTTCGAACACGCTGAATCTATTGCGAGCAATTTCGAAAGCCTATGTCCCTTCGTTCAGATTTTCATCTTTGAAATGGCATTTTTCGAAAAATTGCAGATTTCAATCTGCGATATCTCCTGTTATATTACTCCGATCCAATTGAGATCTCCGGTTCTATAATCAGCATTGCCAAGGCTTTCACCCAAGTACAAAAACTCGATTTCGAAAATCTCGATTTTTTGGGTCAAAAATGAGCAAGGGGTTAGACCCCCCTAAAATGACTTATTTGCTACTCTCTCTGAAAATCAGGATCTTCTATTACTGTCTTACGATATGGAGTGCATAGAATTTGTTTTGAAGATTCTAAAAAACCAAACAGTTGATGATTCAATAGAGAATTACACTCCAGAGAGCACTTCGAAGTCAACCCGAAAAGGAAAAGTAGAAAAACAAAAAAAATTATTTTCTCGTAAACAGTGTTAGATATTCGAAAGTTGGATATGAAAATATAGGTTTCCGAACACGCTGAATCTATTGCGAGCAATTTCGAGAGCCTATCTCCCTTCGTTCAGATTTTCATCTTTGAAATGGCATTTTTCGAAAAATTGCAGATTTCAATCTGCGATATCTCCTGTTATATTACTCCGATCCAATTGAGATCTTCGGTTCTTTAATCAGCATTGCCAGGGCTTCCACCACAGCATAAAAACTCGATTTCGAAAATCTCGATTTTTTGGGTCAAAAATGAGCAAGGGGTTAGACCCCCCTAAAATGACCTATTTGCTACTCTCTCTGAAAATCAGGATGTTCTATCACTGTCTTAGGATATGGAGTGCGTGGAATTTGTTTTGAAGATTCTGAAAAACCAAACAGTTGATGATTCAATAGAGAATTGCACTCCAGAGAGCACTTCAAAGTCAACTCGAAAATGAAAAGTGGAAAAACAAAAAAAATTATTTTCTCGTAAAAGGTGTTAGATTTTCCAAAGTTGGGTATGGAAATATAGGTTTTCGAACACGCTGAATCTATTGCGAGCAATTTCGAAAGCCTATCTCCCTTCGTTCAGATTTTCATTCAGGAAACGGCATTTTTCAAAAATTTTCAAATTTCAATCTGAGATATCTCCTGTTATATTCGTCTGATCGAATTGGGATTTCCGGTTATATAATCAGCGCTGCCTAGGCTTCTACCCTAGCACAAAAACTCGATTTCGAAAATCTTGATTTTTTGGGTCAAAAATGAGCAAGGGGTTAGACCCCCCTAAAATGACCTATTTGCTACTCTCTCTGAAAATCAGGATGTTCTATTACTGTCTTAGGATATTAAGTGCATAGAATTTGTTTTGAAGATTCCGAAAAACCAAACAGTTGATGATTCAATAGAGATTTGCACTCCAGAGAGCACTTCAAATTCAACTCGAAAATGAAATGTGGAAAAACAAAAATAAATATTTTCTCGCAAACAGTGTTAGATATTCGAAAGTTGGGTATGAAAATATAGGTTTTCGAACACGCTGAATCTATTGCGAGCAATTTCGAAAGCCTATCTCCCTTCGTTCAGATTTTCATCATTGAAATGGCATTTTTCGAAAAATTGCAGATTTCAATCTGCGATATCTCCTGTTATATTACTCCGATCCAATTGAGATCTCCGGTTTTATAATCAGCATTGCCAAGGCTTTCACCCAAATACAAAAACTCGATTTCGAAAATCTTGATTTTTTGGGTCAAAAATGAGCAAGGGGTTAGACCCCCCTAAAATGACCTATTTGCTACTCTCTCTGAAAATCAAGATGTTCTATTACTGTATTAGGATATGGAGTGCATAGAATTTGTTTCGAAGATTCCGAAAAACCAAACAGTTAATGATTCAATAGAGAAATGCACTCCAGAGAGCACTTCGAAGTCAACTCGAAAATGAAAAGTGGAAAAACAAAAAAAATTATTTTCTCGTAAACAGTGTTATATATTCGAAAGTTGGGTATGAAAATATAGGTTTTCGAACACGCTGAATCTATTGCGAGCAATTTCGAAAGCCCATCTCCCTTCGTTCAGATTTTCATCTTCGAAATGGCATTTTTCGAAAAATTGCAGATTTCAATCTGCGATATCTCCTGTTATATTACTCCGATCCAATTGAGAATTTCAGTTCTATAATCAGCACGAACACGCTGAATCTATTGCGAACAATTTCGAAAGTCTATCTCCTTTCCTTCAGATTTTCATCTTGGAAATGGCATTTTTGAAAAATTGCTATTTTCAATCTGCGATATCTCCTGTTATATTCGTCTGATCCAATTGAGATCTCCGGTTCCATAAACAGCAAAGCTGTGGCTTCCACATCAGCACATAAAAGGGATTTCGAACACCCTCGAAAATGTTACTTGAGAACAGACGATAACACAAATAACACTCTATGGATATGCTCGAAGAACAGATCCTTTCTCAACTTACTCCTATGAATTCTGTTCAATGAATTCATTAATACACTGAGTGTTCATGATTTCAAATGTGCTTTATTCGAAATAACGAAAGTCTTTCAGGAAACCCACAACCCAGCGAGTACAAACTCGGCCTAATCTCTAGCAGCCTCCATGATTCACTCAGTCCCCCCTGAATCCGATGAAACAAGGGACAAAAAGCGTCAGATAATGTCCAATTTAGACCCGATTCCGCCGTCGAACCCCCGCAAACCCCATCACGAATCAGTAAATGAAACCGGGGCGTTCGGCGGCGTCTCTTCGAGAGCATGACGCAAGAAGACGACGGCATATAATGGTACCGCGCCACGTCTTCGATTCCGCATATTGTCCCTGCTTTGTCAACCCGGATGCCGACCGAGATTTGAATAGATGGAACGAGAGATCCGTGGGCGGCTTATTTCGGTTCTTTTCTCCGGGAATTTTAATGAGATCGTACGATTCGAAACAGAGACCCTCGTGAGGGATGCTGAGGGAGTCGGCGACGTGGAGAAAGGATGATTTATGGGGGATGCGTTTGATAAGGATACGGGAAAATTGTTAATTAGTCGATGTAGATTACGAACCTCCACGAAGTTTCCATCGTCACAAACATTTGGTGAAAAATAAATATAATAATAAATGAAAATAGTAACAAAAATATCGAAGAAGCAAAACTAACAGATTTTCAGGGGTTTTCTTGAAGTGCGTTAGAAAACTAATGCAAAATATTTTCAGAAATCGAGGTTTGTACTCTTCAATTATTTCATATTTTATATCTCAACCTTCTATGAATACTTTATTTTGCATAATTGATAAATTACACTTTTTTATGGATTCCATATTCATATCATCATGAATCATATATTTTTTATTTAAAACTTTCATTTTTGACCACGTTTCTTTTATAAATTTTTTTCACTTCGTTGAAGATTTGTTTTTAATGCTATGATTTATTGTTTATTTATATTTCTTTTTTAATCTAGCTTAGTTCATGTTTTTTTCGAATATGGGTACTGATACTACAATATATTTTCTTGTTTTAGATTTGTCCAAATTTTTCAACGACTTCTAATCGCAGTTCAAGTTTAAAATTTTTGATTCTAGTGAACTCCACACCAGTGGCTTCAATGTCTTCTGCTTCAATTTGCTTTAATCAAAGTTTTGGAAACTTCGAAGAATTTTAAGAAAAAGGACGTATGTACAAAGTAATGAATAATATAAACCACGAATCCAGAAGAATTTTTCAGATTGTTTTAACCAGTTCTAATAGTCATTTATCATACAATAACATTGAGCAATACCAGCTTAAAAGTTGCTTTAGTTACCTATTGATGATCTCATCTTCAAAAATATAACGTATATAACAAATCGTTTAACGAGCTCATAATGATATTCATTTCTCACTCGTATGACATCATAACTATAAGTATTAAATGAATATTTCAATAAAACTGGGAATAGGGAATACTCCTTCTGACGAAAATGATGTATTTTTCATGAAATATCTTTGAAATGTCACATTTTGAAATAACCATTTCAACCGTTTCCCAAAAAAAATTATTTTAAGCATTTAAAAATTAAAAATAAAAATGGGTATTTAAAGTTTAAAGCGTTTTGTGAGAATAACACAAGCTGGCAACATCGACTGAAATATGCCTTGATAATAAAGGACAACAAATGCATTATCCTGATGAGATAGACAAAGATGGCTGTCTATGAAGTCTGCGAAGAACGACTTAGATTGTAAAATTTTATGGGATTTTTATGGCCGGTTGCAGTTGAAGCTCGCCAGTAACTACGCGCCTGTAGATCAACAGCTATTATTTTATAAACAAGCTGATCGGACATTGTTCTTTTCATTGTCTTGTAAGCGCTGTTGCCAAATCGTAAACTCCGCACAAAGCGATTTAAATTTTAAAACCTCATATTTGAAGGATGATTTTGAATAGTTTCCGCGGTCAATTTGAAAAAATCATGAATGAAACTCATAATTACTCAGTTTAAACTTGCATATGCAGTGATATCCTAAATTAAACCTACTTTCTCTGAAACTGTCACATGAAACATGAAAATCCGTTATTCGATGTTTTGATTTTTCAAATGACCTGGTACATTTTAACATTGTAGAATAATAATAGTAATTTATTGGGATTATTGTTTCAATACCTTCTACATGCTTGGAACGGTCAGACATTCGAGTATTTCCAGAAGATAACTATTGCCAACAAGAGAAAAAAAAACAACAAAAGTAATTATACCATTCTGTAACTGAAACGATACAATTATTTAGTATTTATATACTAAATTTGCTCAGTCCTCTTTCTAAAAAATCTTTTGTCTGGACAATCTATATCGGAAAAGCTGAAACCCTCAAGATGAATATAAAAATTATGCATTCTGCATTATAATCTTGGTGTCAGTCAGGAACAAAGAGGAACGGGATTAAGTTAATCTCATTTTCCCTTCAACGTTGACATTTCCTGCCTCCTCTTCCGGAGATTATAATCACGACGTTATTCGAAACGTTAATTAAATTTTCGGATGACGGAACGTGAACATACCAAGACAGATTCTGTCCCGAAATTCGGGAATTTGGAATCCTATATAAATTATTTCGGTGAGGGAGAGATGTGGTAACTAATGGGGCCGACGATAAGGACAGCTCGAAATGAACCATCAGTTCTTGACAGGTGATAACAAGAACAAGACACTGAAATAAATAAAAATTACAGCAAATTACTACAAAAATAATGATAAATAAAAATCTAGGTTAGGTTAGGTTAGGTTAATGATAAATAATACTCTAGGTTAAGCTATCCTTTGAAATAAATTCACTCAGGAGTTATTTTGTGACCAGTTTTATTGAAATTCGGGTGGTCCATAGTTTTTCTGAATCTCCTGTTAATTTTTTACTGTGATTTCTGTGCTGCTGAAAATATATGACTGTTTCGAGGTCAATCTAAATGGCTGGTTTGTCTGATTATGTATAAGAAAAAAGGTAACAAAATAAAGAGAAATAAAATGAATAAGTAATAACAAATAATATAAAAACCAGATGTTACTAGTTTCGAAAATTTCTAATTTCTTATGTTCAGATGAATATATACAATAAGAGAGCATTTAAAATTCAACCTTTGTACGGGAATTCAAAGTTTTACTTCTAAGTCCGTATAACTTTCTGTTCAAAATCTATTTCTTCTATTTTCGATATTTCTGATCAATATTGTCAATATGTTCCACATCGAAGTATTCATACATGTCAAATCAAATTCTTCGCTTTTTTTAAAAATATATCCACGTTTCAAATAATACTCCTATAGTAAATGAATTGATAATTAGGCAGCTTGCAGGATTTAGAATATGTTAGCTCAGAACAAGAGTACGCTCTCATTTTTTATATAGAGCGAATAACTAGGCCTTACCATTTGCCAAGTGGAATAACGTTTATATTTTTACCAACGATACTAGATAGTAATACTTTCACCTGTTTCTTTTCCTCAAAATTGCCTAGCACCTGTTCGTCAGTCGTTTATAAGATGATTTTTTCAGTTTTTATGCCTACAAATATCTACCATAATACTCAAGTGTTGTTGCTGATTTTTATTCAATCAAAAGTAATCTCTAATAAGTGCCCTACAGCTAAACAACATCTGATGGGAAGCTGTAAACTTGAATAAAAAATATATCGGTTTTTAAAATTGTAGAATTTAGATTGATATAAGACAAGACATGATTATTTTCAGCGAAAATCCCGAGAATAGTCCAAAAAAGATTTCAAAGCTTTGCAGAGAAGAAAATATACTCTGACTAAGAAAAAGTCGAGAGGAATACCATGTAATATGTATTAAATATCTTAAGTCATTCATCTTAATATGTATATTCGTCAAAGAAATCGATTATTTGGAAGATCTGAATAGGACGGAGATTTCAATATTCAACATTGATAAAAGTAGTTGAATATTCAATTTATGAACATAAATATATGTAGAATTATATATGGAAGAACAATATTAATAATGTAAACTTGTTCCAAATCTCTGCTTCTACATTTAACTATTATTCCTCATGTCTGTTAGTCAAACGATTCTATTGAAGAACGAACTCATTTTAAATGATATATATGCATATTACTATACAATACTTTCTGTTGTGGATAAAAAATAATTATCGAAAAGTTTTCACAACAAATAATAGTTGATAATACAGTAACAATGAATGAAACATGCACTTAAATAAATACAAAAATAATTAAAAAAAACTAGTAGTACGGTTGTTAACACATCGAAAACTTCACACTCTTGCTGAAATTGCCCAACCAAAAATTGCAGAACGTAACAATCTCCTATTAGAGGACCCCGTTCTGTGCAATTCCCCTGTTCCTCGAACGGTTATTAATGATCTTTCTCGCAGTACGGCAGCTATTATTCCCCTCTAAATCTAATTACAGTTCAATCTTAGCTTCATTAATAACATTCGATAATTTCAGGTAACACCTTTGCAGTCGCGAAATTACAGTAGCAAACACAAAGAGGCTGTTGCGGGGACTATAACTTCCCATCATTTTCCTGTTAGGAATGATGGATGATTTTTCACGAAATTCATTTGTTTTCATTTGCGGTTCCTTTCGACGACGGTGACTCAAAGCGATTTTTCCTCTTTCTCTCTCTCTCCCACACACCCGGGTCGGGCATAATTAATTTTCCATAGTTCGAGGTGTGAATTATAGATTATTTATGGATTTTTCATTGAAGCGCTTTGAAGGAAGCTATTTGTTATCGCCGGATTGGGAAAAGAATTGTCGAAAGTATATGCCTGGTGTAAATCGATACATTCTTTCGTCTTGCAATAAATGGCATGCGAAAAAATTTTAAAAATTATAACAGATACAACAAGAAATTAAAACTTCAAAAAAAAAAAAAGTTGCCAAAAATTTGCCATTTTGAAAATTTTCTTCGATTCTTGTCATATTCTTTTCACTTTCCTTTAATGTGTCTCGTTTAATTGAAACGAAATGTTATCAACGCCTAAAATCATTGACCTAGAGCTATAACTGCTGTGAATGTAAAAGACTTTGTTTTATTGCATGCACTAAGTATTTTCTTATGTGAATTAATTAAATCAGAGAATTTTGTTCATCATGACTTCAATTCCTGAATTTCATAGAAACATGCGTCCATTTTCCTTCATTTTTCATATAAAAAATCTTAGAAAAAAATTCCTCAATAAGAAATTATAGTTTTCCAACTATTTTCTATTTTTCGCAATGAAAAATCTATAAAATTCTATAATTTATATTCCTCCTCACTTGACGTAAACACAGAACATATTTAGAAATAACTTAATGAAACTCAATATTAAAGAATAAAGAAACATTTGGAAAATATTAATTGAAAAACAAAAAACACAATTAATGTTCTCAACGAAAGATATCTATAACTACACCTATTTCACATCTACCAAGGTTTATAAAAATACCAAATATGGTTAATAAAGTATTCTAAAAAACAATTTTATCTGAAAATTTTCAAAACCCATGTAAGATATGGGTACGTGAAAAAACATGTTCCTTCGAAAAAACACAATTAAATTCAAAATTGAAAAATGAACGCTCTGGTTCAATGTATCGAGCTCTGAAAGTGAAAGCTTCGAGTTAATTAACCAGGTAACTTGATTGGAATCTCCCCCAGGTAAGAGTTCATTCAATTTCTTTCAGGTCTAACATTCATATTCACTAAATATAGCCGGGAGTTACAGTTGAACTTCTGCTCGCCCTATACCGGATATTATACAGTTATATTTAGCAACTAATGTTCACGAATAAACAGCTGTTATACACCTAATAATAACAACAGCTATGTCATGTATCGAAATTTTAGGAGTCAGTGCATAACTGCATATTTTTTAAAACTTCACGATAGGTTCATTCGAATTCGTTGATTTTTATGAATTTCAACAATATCTTCATAATCAGTTGTCAGTTGGTTATTCCAAATCGTTCGAACTATTACGCTTATTTCCGTCGCTAAAAGAAATTTCCTTTGTATATTTGAGCAATTTTTCAGTGGGGTTTTGAAGTTTCTTACTTCCTCTACTCTAGTAAAATTTTTATGTACACATGCCACACTTAACCATGAAGTACGGAATACTAACTCTTAACAAGTGTCATTTGCGCGTTAAGAAAGATAAAACAAACCACACTAAACTATCTAGCTTCTACAGTAAAGCAATATCAACACTTTATTTATACATACACCTGCAAACGTTTTATTTTATCCCATTCAATAGTCTCACAGTCTGCTATTATCTATAAAAAATGAACTGAATGTTATTGTTAATCGATGATAAATGTATTTTGTTTTCTTTTTCCTCTTCTATTTTCTTTTCATTGATTCATTGATTTCTGACCCTGTATTCATGTCAGAACGGATCGATATAAATGATTTCATTTCATTTATTTCATTACTTTTGATTTCCTGTGATAAAAAAATTGTTAAATCATGTCATACAAAAAAGCTGAGGTTGATTAGGGTTATCACTTACTTTCGACTTTTCGAAAGTAAACCATCTTCGTTATATGACTGAAAAGCTGAATTCCAATCATAAACCTATAAATTCACTACTTTTTACTCATAGACATAGAGACATGGACTGAGCAATGCCAGCATGAAATTGGCTATTTATTAGAAAGAGAGAAAAGCTCGTCGGGACATACCTTTCTCTTTTTTGTTCACATAGAGGTGAGTGTAGACCAATAAAAATTCTAGAAAAAGACAACTGCATTCCCGACGTGTTTTTCTCTCTGTCACTTTTTTTGACCGTATTTCATGCATAGATATAAAGGGAAGGCACAGTCCATGTCTCTATGTCTATGTTTTTACTACAGTTTTCATGGAAAAGAATCGATGTTTTTCTTTCAGCGGTGGCCACCGAAAATTATTCCGGAAAAATACTTTTCCAACTGCAATATGATGTGGGATCTTCGTAGATACATTTCCAACGAAAACCGAGATCCTATCTAGGCCCGGAGAACTTCGTAAGCCAGAAATAGCGGCAAACAGGGAAGAGGTGTCTGTAATGAATAATGTAAAAGGCGACGTTGTAAAGAAACAAGGCACCGTCATGATTGAGAGATCGTAGGAATGGCCCTGAATATAAAAAAGAGATCAGAAATCGTTCTGCTGGAGACAAAAACTGATAAATATCATCTGGATTTACTTGAATTCTTGCTGTGTTTCCTCTCCTCGAAAATATCGGGATGAGAAAAGAAGTTCCATTGTCACATCGTTCAATTCATAGCCGTTCGGATTTTATATTCAATATTTTATTGTTTCTTATGTTTTTGGTGTGGCTTTTCTTCACTCGAAACTAAGATGACATTCATTGGACAAAGCAGTGAGTTTTTGTTGGATTCAACTGGAATCGTGAATATGAAATTCTCTACAGCGAGTTGACCAATTTTTGGCTTGAATTTTGCTTAACAACTGTTGAGTTCTCCGAAAATTTACTGCACCCAGCGGAGAATTCTTTTTGGTCTAGTAACAATTCAGAATTATATATATTTTATAATGTTAGATCGATGGAATATTAAATATTTATTAAAAAATAACTGAATTTCTCATGGTATCAAATTAATATTTCAAAAAACCCTCGGTAATTATGCTCTAGGGTGATTGAAATACAAATTTTTTTAGTGAGTAAATTTTTTTTTATTAAGACCCAAAATATTTCCGTATGCCTATTGGTATCTAGGTCTCTATAAATACTTGGCAACATTCGAATTGTCATTTCTCATCTCTTTATTTGGTATATCATTAATAATTATTTCTTCAAAATATTTTGAATATTTATCATAATTTTTTGAAAAATTTGCTAACATGAATAAATTTTTTGATATCGATCTCGATTGTTGCAATCATTCACAATAAGTCTGCATTTAGAAAAAAAATATTTACTGCACAAAGAGAAAAAATTTGGATTTTGGAAATAATGAGTTATTTGATTTTGGATATGGATCAATGAGTAAGTTTCATGAAGCTGATGTTTTTAGATCTCTGTAATGAATGATCATTTATTGTACAACTACCTACATACTGCGCTTTCATATAGGAGATCTTAGATTTTATGATATTCTCGAAATTGAGTGGATATAGCAACTTGAGTGTGATCAAAAGCGTTTTTACCAAATTGATATATCAAAGAAAATTCAAGTATCAGGTTCCCCAAAACCTATCCAATGCTCTTTTATCAATATAAAATATTTCAATATGCACTCTCACATATATTTTCATTTTCAAAGTGTGTACATACTCACAATTTGAAATCAGGATTTCTGTAATATAAAGAGCGGAATATTTAAGTTTTGAACTCACATCACATTTATCATCAATAGATATTCAGTTATCATTTTCAAAAAATTGAACAGGAAACAAAAGCTGTTTCATCATAAAAAATCTCTATTCATTTTTCTTTTCAAATTGAATCACTTCAAATTCCAACATCATCAATTTTCAATAAGGCGGTCATTTTAGATTTTAGAACACGAGCTTTGTTATCGAAATATTATTACACTTCGTGTTAAAACCAAAAAATCACTGAAATATGATGTTCATAGCTTCTTTTGACAGATTTTCAAATTTTATGTGCTCTTCAAACATTAGTTTTTATATTTTCCTCAATTCGAACTGTCTTTCATGAAATGAAATATAATGCTTGATTACTAGCCTTCCGAAACTATTCTTTTTACATTTTATTGATAGGAAATGTGGTTTTCATAATAAAAATTTCTCATTCTCAACAGTTTCGCTAGTTCCTTATTGCTCTTCTAATGGGTTCAAAATAAATCGTGTTTTATTAATTTCCTATTCCTGTATGATCCATTTCTCATGGCTATATAATAACAGTGCTTGGATATTTTTTATAAATTATTATCTTAAACCACTAGAAACCAGCTCTATGCAAAATTTAACAATGAATAAAGTATTTTACTGAATTATTGATTTATTTCCTCCCCTATACCTACAGGTTAATTTTGTTTTTTCAATTTTTCCAAATAAATTCCTCCAAAATTTTTAATTTTTCTTTAAATATTTTTTTGAGTAAGTATTACATATTTTATTCCAAATTAAATTCTATTATTTTTTCAAAAATATTCTTATGGCGTTGAAAGATATAATTGAATAAAGTTAGGAATATATCTACCGCTATGCCCGCGTACGGAATAACAATATTCTGAAGAAAAAAATTCAGTTACTATAATTTTATCATGATGATCATCATTTCCACCATACATTTTTGAAATTACATCATCGAATAATAAAAATTACAAATAAAAAATGTTAATGAATATTTCGTGAATTATTTCTAAACTCAAATCACAGTCTTATTTAAATTGGAAATAATATATGCAACCTCAAAAGATATGAGATATTTTATCAACGAAAAATAAGCATGGGCGTAGACAACTTTTTTTCGTGATTTTCACCAAAAAATTAAAATAACGGCTGTTCGCCGTTCTCGATGTGATCCTCAAAGCTCAGCTTTATAAACTATTTAGTTCGGGATATTTCCGCAACTTCGGAAAGAGTCGCTAGTATCCAACGAGTCCGCTATGCATGAACTTAATCACTTAATCATACACACGAAACTACAAAACTCCGCCAATGAAATCCAGGCTCCGGAGAACAGGGGCGGTGTTAAGGGGTTTTGACAAATTCGTGGGCCGTCCACCACTGACAGTTTTCTGACAGAAACTAAGCGTTCTAGGTGGAGTTAGGCAGAACCGGCCCATATCATGATGGCCTCGGTGGGGCGCCAAATTTAAAATAGGTACCTGTGTGACGGGTTGTTTTTCCCCACCAGCGTCGTTTTGTTGCTCCGGCTGAGGTAGGGATGTAATGGAGGAATTACCTTGCTCTTTTGATCTTCAGATCGTCGAGACATTGAAGGATGCGGATGCTGATGCGTCCCGGAAAAAATGTAATATTGACGCATTTTCTTCGTCGAGTTTTCCCCAGTCAATGTTCAGATTCGAAAATTTGATCAAGTGCCCTAGTCATTCTAAAAACTCGAGTGAAATCGATAAATCCATGGAGTACTTGATGACGATTTTTTCTGAACGCTGTACTCATGACAGACTCGTGAATATCTACAGGGTGGGCTTTTAAAAACGAATCAGACGAGATTTAAACTGAAAAATAAATAAATAAGAGTGGGTTTCATAAAACGTTGATTGTCCGATCAACGATTTGACAGTCACTCGATTTCTCAAACGAAATCACTGAAATCTTTTAATTTCTGAATATGTTGAAGACGGATCAATTGAGAATAATTGAATGGACGTATAAACATCATAATTTGATGCGAGAATTATATTCTGAACGATCAAAACTGAATTATCGATTGAAAACCGATTGACGTCCATTCGTCAATCAAGCGTTGATTCCCCGATCAAGCTTTATGAAACCCGGGGCAAGTGATGAAGCGATATGGTTGTGACTTTGATCTTGAAAGTTGTACCTCTCGAATCAAATATGGACGCGTCTGAGCATTTTTTCGTAGTTTTGGATTCATTTAGAAATTTTGAGAAATCTGTACAAATATGTGATGTTCATCCAGCCAATAAAGTAGGTTCTTTCCAATCCTGACAAAAGAAGTTGAATCTCTCAATCTCAGATTCAAAATATCAATCCTTGTTAGAGTTTGATAGGCGACTATCGAATGAAAAAAAAATCTAGGAACAAAAAATGTGTTTATTTCAAGTGCCACAATGTCACAAGCATAAGAGGCGTAGTAGGTTGAATTGCTGAGAAGATTTGTTGCTTGAGCTACTGTAAAACTACCTAAATGAAATCAAATACTTATAAATTAACACTGTTATAATAAAACACTTTATTAAATTATCTCTCGGTCCTGGTAGCTATATTGGAACCGATTCAACTAATTGCATATGTAAAGCTCCGAAATGCCTACGTACAAAAGAATGATTTGAATTAATCTGTTCATCTTTCTATTCAGTGGAACAGTGGCTATCTGTTTGAGTATATAGGAATTCATTATAACGACACAAATAATGTTAGACCCTGATAGTCTGGGATGCACCCACTGGGTAGCAACCTATCATCAGGGAGAAATGCAGAACGACCTCAATTATATTTGAATTAAATTCCATTCGGACAATCAAAATCGAATCACCATCGAGTTTATACCGAAATTACCTTCTATCAGAATACAATCTGATGAAACTGGGTATGATTTGGTTATAAGCCTCCACAATTACATATCGCTTAGTGAAACCGCTAACAATGGCTTTAAAAAATGGTGCTACAATAACAATAAATTCAATTTTATCGGGTTTTCGATCATTCTGATCCCATTGTAATGTTTGTTTTCATGTGGTGATGGAACTGTAATCTTTTTTTCTTAATGATTGTAGGTATTGTGTTTCTGAGTTTAAAAAAGGTGAAACAACAAATTATGTCAAACCAGTTCGAATAAAAAATAAAAAATGTATGCCTTAATTTATCAGAAATGTAAAATATTTTAAGGAAAAGAAAAGTTAAACTCTCTATTCTCCTTATATTTGTAACTCTTTCTTTGCAAGTTTGTTTTTCCCAACTATTCTAATATTCGTTTATGATTTTTTTTAATTTTCCCATCGTTTTTTCTCAATCATCCGGTACTCATAGATGAAAAAAAAACCTCGTTGGGTTCAGACTAAGAGTAAAATTACAAGTAATCAACTAAAACATCGTCAGAGCCAAACGTCAATGAATATTCATGGGAACTTTGAAGGAATCGTGAGTCATTTATTCATTTCACCGAGACCACTATTCATTTCCCAGAAAACCGTGAATGCGACAAGGAGAGAAGACGAAAGAGAACTCGGAGGGAGCATCGTTATTGATTTATGTGACGCCACCCTAGCGCTTTCCATAAAGCTGTTTGCGGTCCCTATACCAGCTTTGGCCCGAAATATATGACCGAATAAGTGTTTAGTATGAAGATCTTTAGATTACTTTTCACTTAACTCTTTATCGTCGGTGCTTTTTGTTGCGTTCGCTGAGAGTTCATGAACAACGAAAGTTGGGGAATGCGAAATTTATTTTCATTCGGAATTTTGGTGGTCCCGAGAAGTTGTTTTATAATAAAGAGTACGACCATTTTTTATTAATTTATTCTATGATTTTCTGCTATTGATGTTCTTCACAATAAGTATTATTTCATGAGGGTGAGGTGCTAACTAAGCTATAGTCTATAATCTGGAGTGTATAATGGTGGCTATAAGCTTTACTAAAAATCCTATATGGGGTGTCCCAGTAGCGGTTTCAAGAGTGATTTGGGGAGAAGGAACTATCGATATTCCAAAAAATTAATCGGATTCTCAAAGAGCAACTCTTCTAGATATAATTCTCGAAATTTCATCCACCTCGGTTCATCATCTTTCTAGAAATTTTTCGACAAGCGTATCTGCTAAGAAAATCATCATAGATCTAAAAGTGATACATATTCCGAAAGAGCAACTCTTCTAGTATAAAATCACTAAATTTCATCGACCTAGATGCAACCGTAAGGTCTTAACGAAGTTTTAACTAACCCCATCTTTTTCGGGATTTTTCGAAGCACAAGCATCTTAAGTTTTTTTGATGCTCCTTATAACTATAATTCAATTTTTCTTCTTTCAGCATTTTTTTGAATCGAAATTCAGAAAGGAATCGCCAGAGAACTACTTGGTGAAAGGAAAAAAATAGAAATATTTCGAATAAAAACCAAGATATGTATGAATCGGAATTGGACAAAATAAAATATCTATCCATAAAAGTCCTATCAACAAAACAACGGTCCAAATAATAAAAAGCAACATCTTAAAGAATCACAGCTCGTAAAATTCCGTTGTTGACACTCTTCACCGGCAAATCACGCCATTAAAGTAAAACCATCTACTTCATGCAACTAAATACAAACAAACCATAACCATAAATCTGACCGCACGCGTCACCAAATCGTTAAATATCAATTGGCTGAGAGATTGTGGGACCATCCGGCCATAAAAAGGTGCATTCTATGCACCGTAGCCGTTCATAAAACGGGGCCATAAAATAAAGGTTCCCTCAGCGAGCAGCACTCCCGACCTTGTAAACATAAAACTAAGTAGCGAAATGACAACCATCTTAAATCATTATCTGCGATTTTATGGATAGCTCCTTACGTTTCAATTGTTGGGGACAGAGTCGTACGGGCCCTTTCTGTCACTCACCAACTTCAAGGAATTTGGTGGAGGAGCTTAAACTGACAGGTACATATTTCTTTCAAGATCTCCCTCAGACTAGTCATTGTAAAATGATTTAACCATCATGGATCGTGTATCCAGAGGGATTACACCCATTTTAGACTCCCTTCTGAAACAATTCCTGTCCAACCCACTTAATCAGATCCTGTTGCCTCAAATCTCAATCTTATTTCGTCCTGTCCACTGTTCGAGCACAGTCATGGCCAACCGAGATAAACGGGGATCGTGTGTACCTTAGCCCGGGAATGATTTACTGGAAGATTACTACAAGAGACCACTCGTTATTGCCCATAACTTTCGATTCAACTGGCGTTACAATGCATGAGGATGCACAAGAGCGGATTGCTGATTTGAAGATTGATGATCTTTGCGATGTTGTTTGGAAACGACTCAATTTGAGGATTTCTTGTGTGGGTGGTAGTTTAATTGTTGTTTTGCTCATGAACTCGACTATGTTTGGGTGGTTAAAAGAGAAGATTGCCTTAAGTTTAGGGGTAACAGTGTGAGTTTTCAGTTTATCTTTTGTTGTTATTGATGGTTCTTTTTGTAATCACATCATTATATCGAAATGTTAGTGTTGTATTAATATTGTAATTTTTGTTATATGTTGACGGTTCCTATACATGTGTATGATGTCTTAAATTAATAAAATTATTATTTTTATAACTCTAGTAATGGCAAACCATATTGAAAAATAGGTTTCTCAAATAATCTGACTATGTAGTTTTTATTTGTGAACTTGTTAACGGTCTCCTGTTTGTTGA
Organism: Coccinella septempunctata; assembly: GCF_907165205.1. Taxonomy (NCBI): domain Eukaryota; kingdom Metazoa; phylum Arthropoda; class Insecta; order Coleoptera; family Coccinellidae; genus Coccinella; species Coccinella septempunctata. The sequence goes on from NC_058196.1 coordinate 26,679,149, forward strand.
ATATGAATGAACCCCTGAATTTTCATTCTATAGACACCCTTCAAAATTCCGCGTTCAGTTTGATCCCCAACGCTTCAAAGCAACCCTTAATCCGCAGTTCTGAACAGCATTAAACGAAGTCATTAAAGCAAGATGAGGAAATTTCCCTGAATCCGAAACCGATTCGAACAACCCCCTCTGATGCACCCCCGGGAATTGTTAGGCTGAACTTCTTGGGGATGATCGATAAAAATTGTGTTTAGTTAGTGGAGACTTTCCTTACAGTCTGCGGGTGGCAATTCATCAAGCAGGCAGACACGAAATACAGGCGGGGCCATTTACAGTTTCTTAACCAATAATGATGACCTTCTTAGTGGCCATCTTGGTCGGATGGTCCTTCCGACCTGAATATCTAAGCCACAGAAGAATGACTTCACATATGGTATAGGATTTCGTTGAAGTATCTCTCGAATTATCCTGTTTTTATTGAATAAAATTCTCGTAAACAAGTATGTAGGTTTATTGAAACGCATTACTTGCCGTTTTCACCCTGTATATTTATGTAATGCCGAGACTCGCAAACTTACAACCTATTACTGATATATATTTCAAATTAAATACAAGAAAAAAAGGGACGCTCTATAAATTCTGTCATAATATTTATTTGAATAAAGCTTTGTTCATTGAGAGCAATCAATGTATGTACATATATATTTAGGTTGTATGCTATTTATCATTTTTACAAGTTGCAATTGCTTTTCTTATCTTTCCTACTCAGGTATTCTTTCCTGTAATAGTACTACTTTTGAAGGTTATTTTTTGCTATTTATTATGGTTTATAAGCCAATTCTCATATTTTCGTTTCTTCAAAAACTCAGTAAAATTTATAATTCTGATAAAATCAATTAGGTTGGAGGACAAATGTCGACGATTCTTTTTATTTCTTCATTATTCATTTTCCATTTTAGCCTATTTGTCTAGACGAATGAAAAATAAATAAAAATAATCATAAATTAATGATAATAAGTAATAAATTTAAAAGAGGATATTGATAATAAGGACATTTTCAGTTGGTGTTATTCAATTCTCATTTTCTGCAGATTGTTTTGAAATGTTAAAATAAATATTATACATATCTATATTTCAATTATATCCAATTGAAGATCACATCACAAGAATGGATAAACTACTAGCATCCATATAAATGAAAACAATAATAATTCTACAAAAATTCAGAAAAAAAAAGAAAAACACTTAATATACAAAAAACATGCAATCTAATAGAAAATGCAATCCAAATCATGCTGTTGGTGGAAACACTTCTTCTACCTTGGAATCTTCAAGTACTTCCAATGTCTTTTTGGGTGTTGCTGCTCATCATCCATATACTCTCGTTGTTGTACCTTCATAAAACAAAATTATATGTGTATTATCTGCAATATGAGAAACTAAATTAAAACTATACCTTTCCAATCCTTCTTTCTTTCCAGTTCTTATGGCATATTTTTCAATACTGGCTCAAAAAGGCATACATACATATATACATAGTCCTGCAACAGTTAATTAGAAGTAGAACAATGTGAAATATAAATATACCGGACTACCTACCATTACTTCACTGCTAATTGTATATTATTGAATATTGTGTATCGAAATGTCTTTTTTTTTCTGTTATTGTTTCTTTTATTGTGCTGAATATTTTGAATGAATTTTCTGTGTGGGGATGAAATAATACAGATTTTAAATCAATTTACAATAATATTTATTTTTACATATATTATATATGTACGGTATATATATAAGATGAAATCCACAAGACAAAATCCAAGTTTGAAGTATATTACCAGAATTTGCATTCATCAGTAAATTTCATTTGTAACTAAAATACCACTGGGTAAAAAGTATCTTCGAACGAGAGGATTTTTTCCAGAATTACAAAATGAGAAATTGATTTTGAAATTCTGAATTCAGAATTTGTTAGGTTCATCAAACTCAGCAGATAATTCTAAATCTAAATGTTGACACCACAGCACAAAGAACTATCTTCTATTTTATCCATATAGGTACAAATATACAGCAAGTCGTACCGCGACCATATTTTAGAGTAATATATAACGTGACTTTCGAAAAATATGAGTTATACAGTCGAAATCCATAGATCTGATAAAAAATCGTATAACATCGAAATTTTTAATTGTTTTCGTTTCACTGAAAAGTCATGGTTTTGTTTGTGCTTTTATTCTATTAATTATGAATTTACAACTCATATTTGTCGAGAAAAGATAGTACGATAACCGATTTTTCAGTGGGGTTCAAATAGAATTCTATAGGTACATTTTTAGAAAAGATTATAATGTTAACAAAGAATTCACTAACCTATTAAATCTGCCCAACCCTTTTTACATATTCTTTTCTCTTTATAAAATAGTTAATTTTAAAAATTACGTATACTGAAGTTTGTAGCATAGTTACGTATTTCGTTATCAATTTATCACTGGCAATTCAGAAATCAACGAACTTTATCGAATTGCTTCCCAATTATAATGGTATATAAAATATGTCTCTCTCTTGCAGAAAATGAAAAATTTCTAGTTCAAATCGAGTGGTGTAATGAAGTTTATTTACATAGGAGAACCTAATTGGTACAGGCAAACTCAAGGAAATTGAATTTACAATAGGAACTAGTCGAATATTAATTTTGATGGGTGTAAAATTGAGATCTTCGACTTATTTTTGGATTTTAATGTTTTTATAATTTTGAATTTTGGATCCTGTTTCAATTTGCCTTTACCAAAGTGTAATCAACAAACTCTACAAAGATAATATTACTCTACCTTTGGCATGAAAGTGCTTTTTTGTATATCGTATATTTCATATCCTTCATTATAGGATTTATGTACAGTTTCTTTATACTTATTGGTATTTAAACTCAAATATACATACATTAAAAGTATCTACAGTTTAAGTAAATAATCTACTTCTTGTACACTTTCACTTAACCATTCATTTATTCTCCCTTTGACTGATTCCACACATTTTACAAAAGAGTAAAGTTATCGCCTTTACTTGAAGATTCTCACTTTTAGAATCGAAAAAATCCTCCACGAAGTGGAAAAATTTTGAATTATTTTTACACTGGGGGGTTGGGGATGAATTTGGCAGTTTTTCTGCTTCACTAAGATTGCACGTGACACTGGCCTCTGAAAAATTCGTTTGAGTCCAAATCAAATTTCCGCGCGAATAATATTAAAAAAAAATAATAATAATAAAAATTATATTATCTACATTTTCATAAATAAATAAACTATAATATCGCTCTGTCATATGCGTTTTTCGATATACAAACTAACTTATATCGATGTTATTATACACAAAGACTTTCTGAAGAGGTCAATACGGTTGCTTGGGGACAATTTGGAAGGACCTGGAGGTAAATGCATTTTGAAAATGACTACAATGTATAATTAGGTACATATGGTTAGTGTTCAGAAGACGTCTACTGAGGAGATCCCTGAGGACTGATATCGTCGCCACCACCCTCCGAACCGCCTTCTCCTTTGGTTTTGTTCTCCTTTTTCCACTTCATGCGCCTGTTCTGGAACCATATTTTTATCTGTCGCTCGGTTAGGCACAGCGCATGCGCGATCTCGATGCGTCGCCTCCTGGTTAGGTATCTGTTGAAGTGGAACTCCTTCTCCAACTCTAACGTCTGGTACCTGGTGTAGGTTTGGCGTCCTCGTTTCCTTTCTGGAAAAAAAACATAATAATTAGATCCAAGACCTTAAAATTCTATGTGAAAAACTTTATTAATATCAAAATACAGGTAATTTTATAACATTTAATAGAATGGACAGAATAAACAGGGTGTTTTCAAAGGTGAGGCTTTTTTTGACAGATGGTAGAACACATCAAAATAAGTCGTTTAACCAAAAATTTTCTATATAAAATATCCAAGTTGGCTGAGATACAACCCCTAGAAGTTCGACAAATTTTCACTGAATTTCAAGTACGGGACTGTGGAAGGTGACTCCGGCAGCGCAAAAACGAAACAAAACATAAACATATGACTGGACAATGAATGGTTCAGTACCAAGTTCATCGGAGTAGATGCATCAGGTCACTTTTGAGAGAATAATAATTGTTGTATCGTGATTTTTAGGGTGGACAAAAAATTTAGGAAATCGAGACAGTTTCTTGAAAGTGCTTATGTTAGTTATGTTGAAAAAGTACTATGATGTTTCACCATTTCATCCCATTTTTACGAAGATTGTTGGAATATTCGAACAAGAAGATTATGATGCCCATTGTGGAAAAATTCGTGAATAATTGAGACGAATTTTATTGCTAAGATTTTGAAGTATTATTCTATTTTTTACTCTTGTGTTCTAAGTCTCTTCTGTCAGTTGGTATCGAAATGAGCAATATTATAAAATCTTCTTGAATTACTGTTGAACCACAAAACCTAATTCAGAATGTATAATGTACAGTATGGGCAAAATTGGTGATACATACAACTTTCTAACTCAACGAGATAGAGAAAAATGATTGTACCATTCATTCGTCTTTTTTCGAGAAAGTAATAATGCCATCAACTGCATTCCTCTATCTTCTTTTGTTTCCGAGATATAGGCCAAAATTGCAATTTGAGCGATTCAAACTCTGGTCATTATCTCCGTTTCTGTTTGTGCTAGGATGTTGGAATGAAAACATTATAGAGACACTTTTTTGATAGCAATCCAGTGGCGTACTATAATTTTTTTCTACAGGTTTATTTGCTGAGCTATAACATAAAGTTGTGGTTTTTCTTGTGAAAACAGTAGTTTGAACTGACTAAGAAAGAATCGCCATTTTTTAACATTTCAGAAATATATCATACATCGCCCTCAGTTTTTCTAAATCATTTTAAACTACTGTATTCAAAAGAAAAATACATCTTTATGTTATAGCTCAGCAAATATACCTGTTGGAAAAAATCATAGTACGCCACTGGATTGCTATCAAAAAAGTGTCTCTATTATGTTTTTATTTGAACATCCTAGCTCAAACAGAAACGGAGATAATGACCAAATTTGAAATTTAAATTTTGACCTATAACCCGAAAACAAAAGAAGATAGAGTATTGCAGTTGATGGCATTATTAGTAATGTAATTTTCCACTATCTCGATGGGTTGAAAAAGTTGGAATTCAGGTATCACCAATTTTGCCCACCCTGTACATGCAGGAATTTTCCTTTAAACATCTCAAGAAACTTCACAATATTTTGTGCACATGTTAAAAACTTTTTTCGAAGTTGAAAATTCGGAAATGAAAAATAAGTTGAATTATACAAAACTTCTAAAAAGAATATCAAAAACAATATTAACGCACCCCAATGAATATAAACTTCTTGAAGACAATACGACAAACTCTTCAGGAGTTTGCAACCATAAATCATGATTTTCTTCGTGCTCGTTGAAAGACGAATTGAATCCATTGGCCAATAATACAAATTGCTCCACTTGTTGCAACGATCGTTGCATCGCGAACCGCCTGTCAAACCCCTCGTCCGGCTCGCCTCAACCGTACCAGTTTCGTTAAAAAAAAATCGGTACCTGGACATCCGCAGAGCGGGGGGGAGAACAATCATCGAGAAATAATTATATACACGGGGGGAGAGATGGCGACCTTGCGACGCCAATCAAGAGGGCCCCCCCGGGCCGCATACGAGATAATGAGTTTATAAACGACGTATAAATCATCTTCGTCGCGTATTATCGGATCAACTAACGTTTCTCTCGTCCGTCCTCATTTGCCCCACAAAATTTGGAGTCCGATTGCTCAGAATTTGGGATCCGTTTCCGTTCGCGCCCAATAATCAAGATTCGTTTCGGCTTGGTCCTTATTGGATGCGGTCAGATTTCTTTTTAATGACTGGCAGAATATGGGGGACGTATCTGGGGTTTTTTCGGAATCGAATTATCCGCTTCTGGTGGGTTTATAGACGAAACCTACCTGATGGCTACGAAGAAATTTTTGTCCGATTTGGTGTTCAACGAAATTAGTCACAGGGGAATGATATTAACCGATTTATAAGCGAAAAATCCAACGAAAACCCAGGTCAATTTTCACACAGAGGTGATTCTTTGACTAGAACATGGAATCTGAATTTTTCGTCATTTTTTCATAATAAGATAGGAATGAATTTTACACAGAAACTTACTGGAATAAATTCTCTTCACATTAGTGAAATTCCCATTAAAATCGGACATTTGGTTCCGGAGTTATGTGAAGGACCAACTTCATATTCTTTACAATCTTTACATCAAGGATAAAAAAAATTATTTGGAAAAATGAAGTAAAATATGTTACATCTCTGTTAATTATAGTTATCAATAAATTTCAAACCCACTGTGAAAAAATTCCGCATAAAACATTCAATGCGAAATTTTGTAAAATAAAAAATAAACAAATATTGAAAAAATAGGGGGAGTCTGCGAGACTTGCTCAGGTAGGAGACTTGAACCACCTCGAATATTTCGATACAAATTTCGCACCACCGGTATCGTAAATAGCTTGCGACATACTTGTAACAAGGCAAAACAAGTGACGGCTCCATTTTGGCCGCCATCAGAACAGTTCGGGAGTGAGAGGGTTGAACGTGATTTTGTTGTTAGGAAGTAAGAAATTGAATAATTTTTGTTTGTTACACTGTCTGAAAAGTTTAATAGGTGCGTGGTTTCATTCAGTTTTATTGCTTTCATTGATTAATATTGTTTCACAAACAAACAAATAAAGGTTGTAAAAGTTTTAAGAAACCATCTGTTGAATAGACTAAAAGGGAGTGGGGGAGACTTGACCAATGCTATGGTCGGGAGACCATAATCAGTGGTCCTAGTTTCCCGCACTGAGCTAAGATAATAGTTTGCTTCAAAAAAAAAATTGAAAATAGAAATAAATATAAAAATAAACAAAGGTTCAAAAAAGTAAAAAATATCTCGGAAATAAGTGAGAGTGACACTGAAATAGAAAATATGTATTTCATACGCTGATACACCTGATGATGAAAACCTTGACATAGACAACCGTTGGTCATTGGAAATTCTTTCAAAGTTTTTCCTAATAAACAAACTTATGGTCAAGTCTCTCTCGCCCCATGTTCAACTCTCCTATGGGTTAGGAAGACATGAACCAATTTTCGGTTCGTAACAAAAAAAAAGCTGCACTCAAAATGTTCATCTCACCATCACTCTATTATTATCTATCGTTACCCATTTAGAAGTGATATCTTCACGCAAAAAAAATGAATTGCTACCATTTACAGATACAACTTAATAAATGTCTTAAGTGTGAAAAGGGGACTCCCCATATATTTTAACAGAAGATTCCTGAGGTCGAAAGACACACTTTTTCCCTCTACCATTTTTTCCAATTCGGCTCGATTTTAAAGATACAGGTTGATCAACATCCATAAAAAACGAGATAAAAGATGCATCTACACATTTTGGTGTCATTATTGTGTTTTGTGTTTCGAAACGTTTGAACATTCAAAAAAAATGAATGATTCCATATTGGAAATGAATATCAGAGCTAATATGGCTGGTTCAAGCTGAATTCATTATTAATACTGATAATTACATCGAGAGAAGAATATTCAATACTCATCGCCAACGAACTTAATTCAACTCATTTATTATTTTATAAATACTTCTTCGTTTGGCGAATGCAATGGTAAAGTGAGTTTATTCTTGATTTTTTGTCGACCCCACGTACGATAAATCGATTTTCCGCACCGGCTATCGCTCAAACCCTCTCTCGTTCCTATCACAATCTCATCATCGGACTGAGAGCGGACAGAGGCGTCGTCCTTATACGTTAATTAAAGAACCATCGAACTAATCAGACTTCACGTCCGTGTCGATATAAATCAAACCCGGGCGGAAAATAATTACACGTCTAGTTCGAGGCAGGGTTGCGTCCATCAGTTCTTGCATCCCAATCTAATATCCTTAATTAGATAACTGGGTGCCTCCGGGAATACGAGAGATTTAAAAAAAAGGGGGGCTCTCCGATCGAATCCTTTCGTTCTGAGCGAAAATAACGATTTCTCGTGATAATGACTCGTGAACAGTTGGTAATCCATCTCAGATGATAGAATTTCTATTACTTCCACTGATGAAATAAAAAAAATTTGAAAAAAAAGTTTTGACATAATTTTGGAAAAAAAAAATTTCAATTTCGATGAGATGTCTTCAAGAAACAAATATTTATCCATTTTCATCAAAACATAATTTCAATTTAACTAAGATTTGTGTGCGAAATACGAGAAACCTATCTTACGAATGAGCACAGAAATAATTGAAAAACGAAACGAGTTTAAAAAACTACACAAGGTGAATCTATGAGTTGTATTAATATTTCAACAGAAGATTCTGAGGTCAAAATGAACAATTTTTCGCTTTACCATTTTTTCCAATTCGGCTGGGTTGAAAACATATATTTTGTTGAAAATCCATAAAAAAATATTATTTACAGTTATATCTCACAAACCATTTTATCGAATGAAATGATTTTCGGAACATAGTTTTTCATTGATTTGGTGAAACTTTTCCGGACACAAAATTTCCTCCACATTCTTCTGTTTCTTCGTTATGACATACCTATAATACAATATAAATTCAAAGAACACAACTTTTAAAAATGAGTTGAACCATGAATAATTAGCCGTTTTAGAAAATAAAAGTATTACTCGTATTTTCTCATACCGTTTTCCAGTAAGCTGATATTGAAAAATAAAAAATATCACTGAAATTGCAAAAAAATTTTAATTTTGCTCTGTCTAAAAGATCAGCAGTTTGAGTTCACTCGATTTGAACGATTATGTTTACCATCATATTGGAGATGAATATCAGAGCTAATATGGGTGCTAAGCTGAATCCATTATAATTATCGAAAATAATCTAGAAATCAATAGAAGAAAATTCAACAATTATGGCCAACGAAATTGCAGTAACTGATTTATTGTATCATTATAAATACTACCTCGTTGATGGTATGAAATGAAAAAAAATTACTTTATGCTTGTTTTTCTAATATAATTGCAATAAGCTACTTATTGCCAAGATTGAAATGGTATATTTAAAGCTTGGAACACTCCAGTGCGAGGTTTCCAGAGGTGAATAGCTCATTATGAAAACTTTAAATGGCTTTATCTTTTCATCTAGGAGGAATTGGAAAAATGGTTATGGAATCTACTGTTAAAATACAGGGCGAGCCTTTGATTCGTACTAATATTTAAATAGTTCTTGAGGTTGAAAGAAACATTGTTTTCCTTTACCATTTTTTCCGAATCAGCTCGGTTTGAAGGATACAGGGTGTTGCAAAACCATAAAAAATGTAATTTTTAGTTCTATCTCACAAACGGTTTTATCGAAGGAAATGAATTTCGGATTATAGTTTTTCATTTATTTGATGAATCTTTTTCGAACACAAGATATCACCCACATCTCCCAGTTTTCTCATTATGACCATTACGTACCACAAAAATACCAAAGAACCCAACTCTTGAAACTGAGTTGGACGGCATGTAATGAATATTTGAACGTTTCGTAAAATAAAAGTATTCCTCCTATTTTCTCGTATAATGCGCAATTTTCGAGTAATTTAATGTTCGTAAATAAGAAATATCTGTGGAATTGGAAAAATTGGGTACTCTGACCGAATGCAACTCTTTTTGAAAGATACACAATTGTGTAGTGTCACAGATTTAGCTAGTCATTCTGAAGGTAATTCTGGTTTTTGTTTCACACAGCTCATTATGAAAACTTGAAATTTTTTTCATCAGGACTGAATCGGAAGAAATGCTATAGAAAAAAAGTGTTTCTTATGACCTCAAGAATCTACTGTTAAAATGACTCACCCTGTATGTATATGCACCAGTCAAAGACTAGTATCGGCGAGTTTTGTACCTTTTTTTGTATTGATAGTTTTTTTCAATATTTATTTTATATTTCTCGAACAAGGAACAAATTCCGAAAACCTAAGACGGTTTTCAGAAGAAAATCCTGTTTGTTTTTGATATGTTTGTATTATTCTGAGGATGAGACCTTCTGAACATCACGTTTCAGTAAAATAGAAAGCATGAGACTTGTTGTGAATCAAGTTGTAAGGAGCATATAGCCACTTAACGAACCAAATGAGCAAGAAAATCAAGTCGAGAAAAGAAAACCCGAAGAAAACCCTGACAAATTTAAGCCCATCGTTCATCCATTCAAGCCCGAGTTGAACCGGGACCAAGAACCGAAGAAGGCAGTCGTCTTATCCTCCTTCACGAACGTTCTATTTGCGTTATTATCAGAGGATCCTATCAGGAAACCTGATTAGTTAATAAATAACCGTCTCTTCCGCCCGAGGAACAACACACAAAAATAGTTTTCCGATAGATATATATCGCGTTTCTACTCTTCCACCCTCTTCTCTTGGCTTCAATTCACACACATGTTCGTTCCCACTTTTTGCCGCCATCGTTATACGTCAGGTCTGGTCGTTTGTCTTCCTCACCCTTGAAGTTTACAAGTTTGTTACGCCTTTGGATTCTACATTTGGGGTCCTGGGAGAATCGGTACAGAGCGACCGACGGAGGATGTGCATCGTCTTCCTGCTTACGCTGCGTTTGTTTCAAGCGACTGGGGGGGCATTAGATTCTGGATTAAGGCGGATTGGAATCGGTTGGGAATAATTGAATTGTTAGGGTTGAGATTGAGGCACAATTTCGCAATGAAAAACTACTCACGAAGATTGTTTGAACGCACTTTAACGAAAAAATAAAAATGGTGAGTTTATGCAGGGTTACTGAGGACTACTATAGTAGTCTATCTAATAAAGGGACCAATCTAATTGGCACCTATTTGCCATCTGCCCATGCATGGACCCTTTCTTAGTTCTTAGTAACTCTGCATAAACTTACCATTACACAAAAGGAAAAACTAATAGTTCATCATATTATGGAAATCAACTATACTCGTAGATATATTTCAGGTGCAGATCAAAAAGGGAAATCCTTTAAAAATTTAGATTTCACGAACGAATGAAATGATTTTCGCAATAGAGTTTTTCATGAACGAAGAGAAAAAGTTCCTATGCCCACAATCTTTATTAGATGTTGAAGACTACTATAGTTTCGAGACTTTCAATATAGTCTCATTTTCAAGTCACAAAGATACAAGCCATCATCAATTACCTGTATTTAAAAGGATTAAGAGGTAAGCAGATATACGAGGATGTACTGATATCTAGTTAGCCTAGACCAGATATTGCGTTACCTTGCAACGAACAATAACTCATTAGGAGTGTCAATGTGAAGTTTGAGGTCAAAAAAATAAACCAGAGTTACGCAATAAATTAAACGAAAGAAGATGTCCACCGAAATTGTGAAAATCGAAAAATTGGAGTATCGAGTCATCATCTAGTACCTGTATTTAAAAGGGTTAAGAGGTAAGCAGATTTACGAAGATATGCTTACAGTTTCTGTGTCAGTCCCCGAAAATATCGATGCAGGTCATGACATGATTTTATCAGACCGTCGAATTGGGCTAAAACGGATATCTGAAGTACTGAATATTTCATAAGAACGCGTTCATCATATAGTTCACGTCAATTTGTACATGAGAAAAATTGCTGCAAAATGGATCCCCAAATGTTTGAATGTTGACCAAAAGCGTGCAAGGGTAGAAGCATCGCGTTCGATCTGTGCTCGATTGGAAAACGATGTAGACTTCTTAAACCGAATTTTTACTATGGATGAGACTTGGGTACATTTCCACAATCCAGAAACAAAGCAACCATCGATGGAATGGCGACACTCTGGTTCTCCAAGACCTAAGAAGTTACGTGTCCAAAATCTGCTGGAAAAATTCTTGCTACAGTTTTTTGTGTTGTCTTGGAGTAATCATGATTGATTTTTTGGATAAGGGAAGAACAATAACCGGAGATTACTATTCAACATTACTGACCACTCTACGAGAAAAAATTAAACAGAAGAGACGCAGAAAGCTATCCAAAGTGGTTTTGTTTTTGCAGGACGACGCCCCTGCACACAAATCTCATGTTGCCATGCATAAAATTCGTGATTTAGGGTTTGAATTACTAGAACACCCCCCTTATTCACCAGATTTGGCTCCATCCGACTATTATCTCTTTCCTCAACTGAAAAAAGTTTAAAAAGTCGTAAATCTTCTTCCAACGAGGAGGTAATAAAAGCTGTGGAGGTCTGAATCGAAAAAATGGTAAAAGAATACTTATTTCGACCCCAATATTCTACTGTTGAAATATATGTACAAGTCAAAGACTCACATCGTTTAGGCTGAATAATTTTCAAAATGATGCAAGGTTTTATCACCCTTTTAGATTCAGTTATACATGCCTATAATCAATTTCTTGAAGAAAACACACATTTCCGTGACTTTACTCGACAATGTCCATATTTTTTCAATTACAGCTGACGTAACCTAATTCAAATTGTCTAAGTCAGTAAATTTCAATTTATTGTTACACAATGAATAAAGATTGTAGCAAAATTAATTCCCTACATCGTTCAAATAATAGTTATTGAATCGATTTCTCAGAGATTATGTACGCTATACGCATAGCAATTAATGTTTTTATGAACATTGATTAAAGCAGTCCATAATTTCAATGTTTTATCAATGGTTGTGAAACTATGTATGAGGTACTTCGTTAAACCAACTATTCTCAATGATTTTCCCGGTTCATTTTTCACTATTGTACTTTTTCCCCTTCAACTCTGATTTTCAACTAACAAAAGAATCCAGTTCGATTTTTTTTCAAATTTTACACGAGAATTCCGCCTGGATTTGGCTCCATGCCCCTCTTTTCTCCCATAATGGAATTATAATAAGCCACACCCCCCTTTTTTTCTCATTTCCCTCCGAGGATTCAATTGTTCGACCGAGTTGGAAACGTTGGTCCTCCATCCCGGATCCGGACCAGATTGTGAACGGTCAGGTCGCTCGGCAACGGGACAAGTTACAGTCTAAGCGACGCGTTCGTTTTTTGACAGCCAGTCACGAAAACTGACATGGGTCTGACATAACCTCTTGGCGTAAAGAGACTGTGGTATTCGCGTTCTTTTTCTTTTCCGAACGGTCACAGTCTGACGGTCGGGGGGGTCATCAGTCATAGCGGGCAGACAGCATCTCTAATTATGAAACTAGCACTTGTTCTGCAGCCAACGCAATGGTGGTCGAGCATGGCGCAGGCAGGGAATCTTTCAAGTTTTCCTGTTTGTGTGTTTCACATCGCGTGGAAACGTCAACGACTATGTCGGTTGGAAGGCAGGGGTGGACCATTGAAATAAATTTCGGTTCGTGTTTTGAGGCATTTCAATTTTATGATGCCCTCTGAGGGTTATATTTTCCACATTTAATAATCTCTACACAGATGTACAGATATTGAATTTTTTTCCATGGAAAAACATTTTTTAATCAAGAAGTTTTTGAAAATCAACCGCAATTTTCCAATAAAAAGTATGCCAATTCATTAACATTTTTTTGAATTTTTGTCAGGAGGCCCCCCTTTTTCGGAGTTAAAGCCCCCCGAATTTAGCCCTAAAAATAATGCCATATTTTTGAGAAAAATCTGAGAACGTAATCAAAAAGTTGAAATCAATACGAGTCCTAATATTACCCATTAAAAAAAAAAATTTTAAAGGGAACCGGATTCTGGGATAAAAAAGACAAGACAATTTTCAGGGCAAAATTTCAGGTAGAAATCAAAAAACCAAAATTTGGTACCTTAATTTCAGTTTACCCTGCAGAGTTTCAAAATTTGATTTTTTTTTTCGTTTACTTGATCATTTTCCGTCACATTTCTAAAACGAATCGCTTATGACTCTACCAACAAAATAAAGAATACGGTACTGATCACTTAAACATATAATTACACCACTTGAGGGCCTGTTGAGCTTAAAAACGTGAGAACCATAAACAGTACAACCATATTTAAAATGAAATTATCTGGAATATCATGTTACATTTTTTTTCATTCCTCACATTCCTACAAGTCAGATCCTTTACATATCGTAAGAAAAGTGGGCTAAATTTACTGATTTTTTCTACTTCAAAACTGAGCACAAGGAATATCTAAGCCCTTACCCATCAATTTTATCGGTACAATAAATTGATGAATTCAATCAATTACGTTTGTGAAATGATATACTCAATTATATCCAGTCTTATCTAAAATTGCTAGCTGTTCTGCTCTAGAAAAAAAAAACGTGAAAAAAACCGTTTCACCCATTACTTATTTATGGACACCCTGGAGCTGTTTGAAATTCTATTAATGGGAGATAGTGGCAGTTTTTGCAGTCCGGCCTGATCGGAATTGGATTATATTCAATAAGCAGGATATAATTGTTGTTATTATAAAGCCATAAATCAAACGGAACGTGTGTGTATCAACTTTCTTTCCATATTAATTGATAATTTTCTCACTCAGTTCACTGGCGATTCTATTCCTGGGATACTCATTAACTTCAAATTACAGCGATAGCCTGTATGAGTTTAATGTGTGGTTTTTATGTGGTTTTAATGCGGCAATTGGTTATTAGTGACCAGCACCAGGATCTGTCTTCCCGGCTAAAAAATCCTAGCGGTTTCATGCTCAACAAACTGAGAAAAGATTCTGCAGTAGTAGTTATCTTTGATTTCCATGAACATATACTTAAATATAAGTTTTAACATAAAACAAACAACTCGTAGTCATGTTCGAAACATTTGTGAGCTCTGGTAAAATACACTGATAGCAGCTAGATTACGAAAACAATACAACCACTCAATTGGTCATTTTCATGATGTAACTAATTTTTCACAAATTGAAAAACTGAATTCATATAAAGAAAAAAGTCCCGGAGATGAAAAAAAATTATTTAGACTACGTAAAATTATTATATTATATTATATATAAGATACTAAAGAGAAATTGATTGAAAATTTTATTTGAAAAATAAACTAAGTAAATACCGAGTTAATTTTTTTTGATATTTCGAAGAACTGATTGAAATGATTTTCATTTCCTTGATTACTTCAGCGAGGTGTTAAAGAGGTTGGAAGTTCATATTATTTACGAAAAATTTATTTATTATAATTTTTATTAACCATAAAAATTATTTTGAAATTTTGCACGTGCTGAGACTTTTTATTTAAATTTTTATGCAAGTCGATGGCGTATTAGGGAGGGGCACAATATTTTTACGTTTATTATATATATTGTGATATTTTTACACTATTTTCTGCTATTTCGTGATTATTTTGAATACTCGACCAATTGGATACAATTTATATAAAAAAAATATAATTTTACTTTTATTTATGAAGATTACCAAATGCTAATATTAATTTTCCCCTGCCCCCCTCTTCAAAATTAATTGTACAAAACTTAATCAAAATTAGGAGAGTATAACCATAATCGAAAGAAATTTACTTCCATCGTCTATAACATGTATTGATGAAGATCTTCGAAGGCCGAAATCCGCTTCCTACCAGGAATTCCCACACAGACCGCGGGCATATTAAAAGACAATAAAATAAACAATTCGGACCGCATTACGACCACATAACCTAATAATAATTACCGGATGAAAAGGGCCAAATAATTTACTGCACTATCAAATCTCGCCGCCTAACAATTTATCACACGGAATGCTTATTTAATGGCGCCGAACAGCCACGGAAGGACACGAACGCGGATCCGACGGTGGCACATCCTCGCTGTGGAGTCCTCATAAATTGTTGGTTCAACAAGTAGCCTATATACCGTGGCGGTTATATTGTTATTACCGTGCTTATGGTTGCCAACAGATGTAAATTCCTTCTCTATTAGTCTAATCGTATCTATATATCCTCGGCACTTTGCAGATCGTCGAGAGGTCTCAGATACATCGGCGGAAAACCGGATTTTCCGGGTTTTCCCGGGAAAATTTCGACGGGCGTCTTAGGCACGACGATGTAGCTCAGTGACTGTCCTTGATTGTTGCGTTATTGGATTCATTGTCGTTTGTCTGACGTCTAATTGACACTAATTGAACAATTGAGCAGCAGTTTCGATCGGATAAACCACTGACATTTGATAATACGAAAGGTCCCACTCATATTTCAGAAGGAAAAAAAAACGAAGCAGTAATTTGTCACGTATTCGATAAAAGAGAAATACGTCCTCCTTGGCGGGTTGCACAATTTATTAAGAATTATGACATATAGAGCAGACACCTTCAAAAAATTTGGGGGAAATGATAATAGAATACTATTAAAAAAAAATCCACATTTCATTTCGTTGTTACTAGTTCAGGGTGCATTAATCAAGGAAATATCCTTGTTAAATAACTATTAATTTTCGTTTAATATCAAGCAATTTAGAATGCCTTCAAAATTTTGATATGTCGAGTTCAATTCGTCGAATAATGAAGACGTTCTACTTGAAATATAAAAATATAATAATAAAATTCTTGCAGAAATATCAAATGAAATTTCTTCAAATTTGATGGAAAATTCTGTGTTTATTTATAGATGTTCAAGGGTGGATTAAAAGTAGCGAAACATTTTGAACATATGAATTTGTAAGTGGGGAAAAAAATCTGAAAACCACAGAAATCTCTAGTGGAGAAAAAGCTATTGTAGATTTTCCGTCCAAGAAATTTCTGTTGTTTCTAGATTATATTATATTTATTTTCTCAGCTTCGTATATGTTTTCAGAATCAGAATCAAGGCATTTGAATCAATACTGAAGCTGGTTGAATCTTTGACTCGTACAAATATTTAAACAGTAGATTGATGAGGTCAGAGAAAAACACTATTTTTTTTTTACAATTTTTTCCGAAGTAGCACTGTTTATAAGATAAAGGCTGTTGCAAAGCCTTAAAAAAATGTTATTTTTATTTCTATAGTTTTATCGAATGAAATTAATTAGGAATATTGTTTTTCATTTAGTTGATCAATCTTTTTCGAACAAGATATCACCCACGTGTTCCAGTTTTCTCATTATGACCATTACCTACCATAAAAATACCAAAAATTCAAAGAGAGCAACTCCTGAAACTAAGTTGGACGCTATCTAATGAATATTTGAACGTTTTGTAAAATAAAAGTATTCTTCATATTTTCTACGCCATTTTAGAGTAATTTGATGTTCAAAAATTAAAATGTATCTGTGAAATTCGAAAAATTGGGTACTTTGGCTGAATGCAACTCTGTTCAAAAGATCCACAGGTGTGTAGTGTTACAGATTGAGCTAGTTTTTCTGAAGGTAATTTTGTTTTTCCAGGGTTGGCACAGATCATTATGAAAACTAAAAAGGCTATATCTTTTTATCAGTGTTTTTCTTTGAACTCAAGAATCTGCTGTTAAAATATTTGTACGAGTCAAAGACTCACCCTGTATAGGGAGATATTAAATAATATTATTCGCGATGGCAGTTCAACACAGAAAAATTGTGAATATTCTTCGAAAATAGGGAATACCTAATTTGATATATTTCATATATTTTTCAACGTTGAACACAACGTTGAATATAATCAAGAAGAGCTCACTAGATAAATAATTCAAACAATTCCCAACTGATAACTAGCTGTTGGAAACAGTTGCCGATGGCAAAAATAAACGAATCAAATAATATGTAGATGTACCTGACTTACGAGAAATTTTAAAATGAAGTTTTTGTAACCCTCGAGTATTGATTGTTCAATTTGCACACAAAATAATGTCCATGGAATATCAAAGAACAAGTTCACAATTTGAATCTATTTGGACATACAGGGAATATACGTGAAGATCCCAAATTAATTCTGGAAAAAATAAAGAAAAATTGCGAGGACCATACCAACCACTGGAGTTCTTCAAAGTCCTGCTCTATTTGCTCAATATTCGAGTATCCCCGAAAAATGATTGCCACACCAGAAACCAATAACACCTCAACGAGAACACAAACTCAACTAAATCCAGTAAAGTCAGCCTATTTGCATCAGCAAAACGTAATAGTTCTCCCCAAATATAGTCATAAAACCACAGGAGTTCTTAAGCAGCCTTATACCTGTCCGCACAACATCGATCCCATTCTAAATAGGAAAAAAATGGTCCTTATATTCCAAGGTCATCCTCAGCCTAAACCCGTCTCATCTAGACCAAAAAAAAATTTGGGCAATCAGTTTTATCATCAAGCACAGCGTCGAAATCGAGAATTACAACAGCAAGAAGTATGCGTCGCATGACTGGACATCAAAATGAAAAACAACGCACCCACATCCCTGGTTTTCACCGCGATCCCTGCAATTGTGAAAACGGAAACAAAGGACATTGTTCCACGCCAGCATCGTAGCAACCCTGCAGTCGACGTAGACCGAAATTGAGATATCCCCGCTGACAGGGCTGCAGGTATTATGTAAAACTGTAACAGTAGACAAAAAGCGACCATAAATCTCAATATTTCCTTGACAATAATCGCTATAAATCGTGAAAGTTGGGCAATTTGAAAGGTACGAGACCATTGTTCAAGGTCTTGCCGCACAAAAGGGCCAGGATGCCGATTCTCCCCGAACTATCATGGTGTGGCATTTTGGAATTATACAAACGCGTAGACGGTTACCGGTATCACTGATGACGGATGAAGTAAAAAAAACTGTAAAAAATTGTCTTCGAATTCGAGACCCCATCTCGCAATTTCATCAGACAGAGTGAGGAAAACTGAAATGTTATCGATCCTCAAAAAATTATGTTGGAAACACGAAAAGGAACCATTACCAAAATTTTGGGATGCTGAATGATCAAACATGATGAAACATGATTGATTGCTCCTCACACCACAATCTGCTTACCAAAAGCTTTGTGATTCGTGGAAGAAGTAAATATGGACAAAATTTAAACGGAAATAAAAGCATAACAAAGAAGATATTAACCGAGGTTTTAACTGAGGCAAGAAACAGCCAATCTTCATGGAGACATGAAGGATCAAGAAGACTCTCTCTTTTTTCATTATTTAGGATGAATCTAGCCCCTACTTCTAACATAAGCTATAGTAATAATCAAACTGACTTCTCATCCGAGGGTACATACATCATACATGCGACATTATAAGACCTAAGAAAGGAATCTAACTGGCAGATGGCGTTCATCGTCGTCTGCCCATTACATTTGTTTCTTCTTCAAAGCAATGGAGTTCTTAGTTCTTAGATCGTCACCATTAGAGGATAGCAATATCTAAGGTTACCACCAAATCTCATCATCAAGTTCAGTATGGTGAATTCATAAAAATTTGGTAAGGGTGTTAAACTATTCAGAGCTCTTGGAAATGCTGCATGAACCCATTCCAAAGTTAGAAAGGCTTTTGATCGTTTAGAAATTATGTGGTGCAAAGTTTGACGACGTGAAAAGTTGGACGAGCAAAAAGAAACCATTTGCCCAGTCTCCAGGAGGCTTGACTCATCCTTACCTCAAGGTCATAACATGTTCACTTGTTCGTATAGCCACAATCTGCATACAAGTAGATTTGTGGTAAGAGACAAAGTTGAATTCATCTAGGATATAATGGATTTCGAAATTTATGAAGGATTAATCAGGTTCAAATGGAAAGAAGAGTGAACAAAATGGAAAAGAGGTATGTTCGAACTCAGGGAAAGAATAGTCAATAACCATGAAGGCGTGAAGGACCAGGAGAAATATGTTTCCTTCTCCTCCAACATCTTGATGAATAATAAAGTCCGTATTGCTAGCTGATTAAGATAAGGTAGCAATAATCAAATTGATTTCTCACCCGAGGAAAGATATAGAGTATAGCAATTCTATAGGTAGATGCTCAGTCCCATTGCCTTTTCCCACTTCAGTAAAGGTAGGTTTATACAGCTTTCGTAAGGCTAGGAACTCAAACCTAGGTCTCAAATCTTGTAAAGGCTGCATAAACCCAGTACAAAGTTAGGAAGACCTTCAATTGATGAGGAGATATGTTAACTGGTGCAAATTTGATAACCTAAATTGTCAGAACAGCTGAAAGAATCCATTTTCCAGTTGGTTTGGCTCATCAAACTCAAATCCCAAAGATACTACACGAGTAATTGCATCGCAAAACCACAATCTGCATACAAGAAGATTTGTGGCAAGAGAAGAAGTAGAATGGAACTAGACTATCATGGATTTCAAGGTACAAGAGCAGTTAACACCACTCCAGGAAAGAGTTTCTGGAGAAGGAAGAAACCAAGAGAGAAATATTCAGGAGGAATCTTCCAAGAAGTACCTATTTGGGTCTGAGCAAGAATAGATTACCCCTCCTAACAGTTTTCCTCAAAGGTCATTGTCACCTTAGGAAGAATAATAATGATAATGGGCTTATCAAAAACTGACGAGTATAGATTCTGTGAGAAAGAGAAGGAAACTGCTGTTAACTTGGTTACAGAATGCCTCGCCCTTTCAAGTCTGCGTAAGGAATGTCTTGGACAAGAAAATCTTAGGAGGAATGAGTACTTAGCCTCCTTGAAGCCCTTTCAGAAACTGGAGTTCATCAGAAATCTGGAGCTGGAGGGCAAGCTGTAGCAGGCACAGTTGTGAGAACAGCTCTGATGGGTTGCACAATAGACCTTAAGGTCGAAGTGATATCACACTACAAACCACCATTCAAATGGGAATAGTCTACATAGGCAGGTAAAGAACAGCCAATCCCCAGAAGGAAAGGGTCAAGAAAAGAACCCTTCTGATATGTAACCCTTATTGCTAACTGATGAAGATCGTACTCACCAAACTGACTTCTCATCCAAGGGTATAGAGGACTAGGTAAGGTGGAAGCCGTGTTGTTGGCAGGTGGTTGTCCCTGAGGCTGAGGTATCGCTGCCTGTTGGTGGGCAGCCTGCGGATGCATGTTCGCATTCTGCTGCGCCCCGTAGAGCATGTGCTGCTGCTGGTGGTGCGGCTGTTGGTGATGCTGCGGGTGCTGCTCCTGCATATGGTGGCCCATATGGTGGTTGCCCATCTGCTGCGACGTGTCCAGTGGCGGGCTGCCCGTGGGCCCGAGCACGCAGTTCGGACTGACGGACGCGGCTTGGAGCTTACAACTGGCGTAAACCACAGGTGTTTGATGTCCATTGGGCGCGCCGTTGCCCATGTGCATATTACTAGGACTGTTGGGTCTGTAACCTTGCGCACCATCGTCCATAGTTTGGGCCTGGGCGCCGTAGTACCCAGCGTTCCTCACATCTATCCTGTCGTAGGGAGGAAATCGCGGGTACGGCATGCCTTGCGGCGGTTGGCCCGCGGCCGGCGGCCCGCCGTAGTGATGCGGCGGGATGCCCTGCCGCAGCCCAACGACCGAAGGGTCCCCACACGCGTTAGGATCCGTCTGAACCGCGCCGCCACCCTGAGGAACTTGCACTGCCGCACCGTAATGCTGGTGTTGGTGAGGATGTTCCGCCGATACACCGCCATTTCTCATGTCCGGCATGTAGTTGTTCGCGAAATATGAACTCATCTTATCCCCTTATTATTAATTAAACCTAAATCGAAATCACAGCAATTGTCGCACTTTCGTTTTTAGCAAACGCACTTTGGATCACAACAACGGCACTCTACTGAAGTAGATGCACACAATCATTTTAAACACAGATTTCACAGAAGCTCATCCACTTGGTCGATGCTGAGGGACGATATCCAGGCTACAATCTGAACCAACATGCAACGCTGATACCCTGAAACAGAAAGGTTGCTCTTAATAGGTTCCGAATACATTTTAGCAACGATTATTGCCAGTAGCCACAAAGCAAGGACGAGGTCTGAATGGCAAATGAGTTAAGTGAAGTTTTAGACCCAGGAATGACTGACACATGTACTTTGAGACAGATCGTCATTTGTCGTCATTTGAAAGGCACGGTTCATATACACACGTGGTCGCTTGGCGCAACACTTGCATCTAGTTATCCAGGATTTGAGAAACCTCGCTAAATTGGAGGGTTCGGACGGAAAGGAAGAAGTTCAACAGGGTTCCGGATGTTGATGAGCGATTAAGAATATTTTGGGCCATTTTGAACGTAGGAGTTCGATCATTTTTCCCAATCGAAGAGTTCTTAGGTTTGAGAATCCAAATAATTCACCGGTTAAATCTTAAAAGGATAAAATCCACTCAAGGATTTCGAGGTTATGGAAATTTTTCGCGACTTTTAAAAACTACCGAAACCGTTCAGTTTCAATTTTATTTGTATCATGGAACTGTTGGTTTTAATTCATTTTATTGTCTGAAGATCTTTTCATCAATATTTTTAAGCTTTTCCAATCAAAGTATCAAAATTTGTTTGATTGAAAGACGTTGATACATGCAAATTCCGTTAAAGTCGTGTGTCAATTCCAGCAGTTTCTACGCCCGATCACTTGAAATATTCGCTCGGAAACAGTAGCATTTCCTTCTCAACACTCGATAAATTTCACCTGCTCAACGTTGTTTGATACGAGTGAGCAAAAAAGATTATAATCTGAATGAAAGATTGATGAATATGATCATCGTCTTCAACCGCTTAGTATGAATGCGTTTATTATTGAAATGTGTGTTTCATTAACATCAACTGCCGTCATATTTCATTGGTAATTGCAAGATTTGAGATAATGTGAAATTTAATATCTCGTTTATGTTCATCTTTTATATTGACTGATATATG
Organism: Coccinella septempunctata; assembly: GCF_907165205.1. Classification (NCBI taxonomy): domain Eukaryota; kingdom Metazoa; phylum Arthropoda; class Insecta; order Coleoptera; family Coccinellidae; genus Coccinella; species Coccinella septempunctata. The sequence goes on from NC_058196.1 coordinate 26,701,798, forward strand.
GACGTTGATTTAATGGATGTTTCCGCGGATTTCAGAGAAATCGACTGAACCTGACGAATTAATTATTAATTGCATTGTTGAATTATGTATGGTGGATATACAAGGTGTTCCAACTGACACTAGCTACTCTCCATAACTGATTTTATCACAAACGTTCTTATTGGTCAATATCTTTCGAATTTCCCTCCTTGTTTGCTGTTAAAGAATATATATTTATATACATACAAATTACGGTCCAATATTTTATCGAAATAATTCCTGAAAATTTTTAATAAAACTGGAAAAAATCTGGATGAATTAATTTTTATCGCATTACTCCACAACAGTTTCTGGTTGATGAAATAACGTATAGTTGCAGTTCCAGGAGTGATTTTGGGGGGAGGGGGGCTTGATTTTATATTTGGAATTCTATATGCTATAAATTATATATTTGAAAGAAAGGTTCTTTGAAACTTATTCGAATAAATATTTCTTATAGGAGGGGGGGGGGCAAGCATGGCCCCCCTCGCTGGAACCCCCTTAATTGCAGAATAAATTTTTCAATTCCATTGCTAGACCCCTAACCAATTCCTCATAGAATCTCCGAATAACGGCGAGCACTAACAAGCCGCAAAATTAATATTCATTATTTCCATTATAGTTGACAATTTCAAACATAAATTTAAATATTTGTTCCGAAATTAGCATTCGTCGGCGGGACTTTTCATAATTCGCAATAATAAACACACATAGATCGGCCTACGCGGCGCGGTATACGTTCGATACAATTTTACCATATTAAATTGAATTTATCAATTCGTATTTGTCTGGTTATTTATGCGGTATGCGGCTCTATGGCGATTCACGTTATATCCCAGGAATGAGTGAATGAAATGTGGGTAATATTTCAGCTAGCGCATTTCACGTTTATTCGTTTTATTATTTATTACTACTCATCATTTTTTTTTATATTGAGGGTCATTGAAAAGTTTGTTCGAAATTGTTGTTTTTATTATTGATTCTATATCGTGGGTTATTGATAAATTCATTTGAATTATTGGTTTTATTATTATTAATTTTATATTGTGGGTCATCGAGAAGTTCGAGAGTTCCCTACAAAAATTCATTAAAATTATTGTTCTTTTATTTTTATTTTTATATAATTATTATTTCGTTATTGAAGAGTTCGGAAATGATGTAAAAAAATGTATTCGAATCGATGTTTTAATAATTATTTATTTATATTGTGAGACATTGAGAATTTTTGTACAAAAATGTGTTCAAAATTACTTTAAATTATAAGGTTTAAAGAATAAAGCCCAACGAGAAGAGAAATGAGAAATGAAAAGCCTATTTTATTTTGATGTTGATTCCAACCAATTTCTTCACTAGTGTGATTTTTCTTTCAATTTTTTATAATGAAAGTAAAAATTTTATTTTCATTTATTACGTTTTGCAACAAGTCCATAAACACTTCTTGTACAAAATTCCTATTCTTGCCCAAAATCATTTTTTTTTTTGTAGAAAATATTTCAAAATTTTTTCAACTTTTTGATGAAGTGAAATGAAAATGGTAACAGTATTGATTTTAATATACATATTTTATAATTTTCAGAATATGATATAGCTGTCAGCTGTCGAATTGTCTGTCACTGCCCCAATGCACAGCGTTGCCATGTCCAGAAAAAAAATCCTAAAATGTACGTATGCAGATTTCGAAAATGTTGTTTCTTGTTGTTGAGAACTTAATAAAATTCCAAAAAACTCTACTGTATATGGCATCATTTCTTCCAGTTTGACTCCGATATTCTGACCCTAAGTGCATCGGCCCCTGCGTCCATTATGGCCGGTCGGCGACGTAGAAGATGTACGCATTTTTCCCGGCATTCCGGGAAAGTCGAGCGGCCCTCCGGTCACGTCTCGGGGACTCTCAGCGACGCTCTAATAGGAAAACTAATTGCCTCGGCTCCGTGCCACCCCTCGTGGGCGGGTGGATTCGGCCGGCCGTCTACGACACGCGATTTGTCAAGTTGAGATGTTCCGCACACATGCAATTCGTTAAAACCGCGGCCAGCCAACGTGACGCCGAGGCAGGGAAGCTACGCTTTTTGCGAAACCGACATTTTTTACCGCAGACATGTTTTGATGTACTCGCGGCTTTTGTTTTTTAATGTCGCAGATTTATGGGTCGGGCGAGGGGGGTGCGACGACGCGGGGGAGAGCAGCGGCGCATCTGTTGAAGTGGGAGGTTGGGAGGTATATAGGGAGTTCGACGAAGTGTTTGTACACGTGGAGATTTTCAGGTGATTTTGGATGTCGGGCAAATCAGATTTATTTGAAATAATTATGATAATGGACAGAATACGAGTTAACGAGTCACCAAAATTAACGAGTCAATAAAATTTGCAACCTGCCAAAATTAGCGAGTCACTGAATTAACGGGTCACCAAAATTAACGAGTAACGAAAGTTGACGAGTCGACCTAATTAACGAGTCAACCTAACCTAACCTAATTAACGAGCCAACCTAATTAACGAGTCAACCTCATAACGAGTCAATCTAATTAACGAGTCAACCTAATAACGAGCCAACCTTATTAACCAGTCAACCTAATAACGAGTCAATCTAATTAACGAGTCAACCTAATAACGAGTCAACATAATTAACGAGTTAAAAATCCTAACCTAATTAACGAGCCAACGTAATTAACGAGTCACAAAAGTTGACGAGTCACCAACGTAGACGAGTCATCGAAGTTAACCATTAGTCAGTCGAGTTAACGAGTCAGTCAACCACATAAGTTGAGAGATTAATCAAGTCACAAAGTAACTCAAGTTATACAGTCACTGATGTTATTCAAGATAACAAGTCACTAAAGTTAACGAGTCACGGAGTAACTCAACTCCACAAGCCTCTTATGTTAACGAGTGACTCAAGAATCACTAGAGTTTCAAGGTCTCTTCAGTTACTGAGTCTATCATTTCTGCCAAACTCAAACGTATGAGTTCCAGGAGTGAAAAATGAATTTTCGTATGAACTGAATCGAATTTTGTAGTAACTAAAGATTCAATTTTTATCTGTTCTCATCATGACATAGGTTGTGTGTATCTGTTATAAGATATCCACTCTACTAGTTTATGTTCTGTTTGTATGTCGTTGTCTATAGCTTTTACAGTATCCAATTATGAGGATTCTCGATGAGTAAATATGATAATAAGCCTGCCATTTGAACTGAAGGTATAAAAACTCATTAAAACACTTTGGTCCCTGAACGACCTGAGTTACGCCACTGTGGCAACAGAGAAAGACGAGAGGAAAGAGAATACACGGTTAGTGAATGTGCAAATGAGATTTCGACCCTGATTTCGTTCGTTTCATACCTTTTTTCACGTTGTAACAGACTGAAGCTCGAGCATCAGAACAAGAGGCTACAACGTTGGTTTGTATGATGAGGAATCTGTGTGGAGCGTATTCGTGTACACGGCGGTTTAAATGGATTCAACGCTGAAGGAGTTTTATATTTTGGAATAATTGGAGCTATTTCATTTGTTGCAACAGGATTCGAAAAAAAAATTAGGCAATAATCGATTCTTTGCTTGAAAAAAAATGTATTCGAAATTAAAATACAAAATTGAGTATTTAAACAGTTTAAATTACGATTAGAATAACAGGTGTTAAGATTGTTAGGTAATGTGGATATAAAAGAATTGATTCAGCAATTAAAAACAAATTGAAAAGAAAGTAAAACCAATACTGATGGACGAATATTTTATCTTATAAGTTTCAGTATTACAGTTGTTTATTTTCTATTATTGTTAATTTTGTTTTTGTGTTTGTATAAAAAAATTATTTTATTATGTTGAAACGGTCTCATTATCGGCAAAATTCGTAGGAAGATGCGACTGACAATTTATAAAATGAAGAGGACCGTCCAGCGACCGTTAATTGGCAGAGAGCTTAATGAGTTTTGCATGTAAATAGTAGTGGCTGCTCGACGGGATATAACTTTTAATTTAATCAAAGAACTTGACACTCCAGGGTGTTTTTGGACGGAATTGTTGTGCGTCAGAGGGGTTGAACGGGTAGCATAAAGGAGCTGAGGGGTGATGGGAAGGACTTTAATGCACGAGGTGCAAAATGTCCCCGGTTTTAGCGGTTTGGGGCGCGAAGGCTTCCTCTCAGGGCCAATTAATATCACCAACCCTTCCAGATGGAATGAGCAGATCCTGATTTCATTACTGGATCTAGAGTCAGAGGTGAGATGTCCCGGACAAGTGAAGTATGGGTTTGTATAATGAAGAGAGGAATTTGCATACGCAACAATGGATCGGGATTTGTGAACTAATGACGGCGTCTTAAAAAAAAATCTTATGAATGGTTGTTCTACTGATGTGACAATACATATAGTGAATAGAAGAAAGAATAACGGCAATATGTACGGTGAATGGGAATAATATTTAGATAGGCTAGAAAAATTGATAGCTTCGAGGGTTAGTTGTATTTTTTTTTACACCTGCAATTAATTTTTATTTTTTTCTTCAAAACCAGAAAACTGACAGAAACTTAATTGAGCATACATTCTATAGAAGCGAGAATGCAATAAAAAAAAATTTGGTGGTGTTCCCCCATTATTGCAAGGGGTAAAAAAAAACCACCCCTAAAATTTGATTCGCAAGAAACTTTTTTCATTACTCATATGTAATGTACACCATTGAAAGATAAATTTTTGATAGCTGATTCATTTTTAACAAATAAGGTTTCTTTCCATTTATTGCTAAAACAGTTTGTGGGAAAAATATTTTATCAATAGTCTGGAATTATTATATTTGAAGATATATCAGTCAATCAATCAATAATTTCGTGAAGAGTTCCGATTTATTCAAACGTTGAAAATATCATTATACAGTGAATGCTTCCACGTCGTGTAACAAAGTTTCTTTCCTGAAAAAATCGATATCTTCAGGTCGACCACGAAACTTTCCAAACGACAACTATCCTACCATCTCTTAGTCGATCTCATAAGCTGAGTACACAAGTGAGGGGTCGAGTGGTCGATAAAACAGCACTTTATATTTAAAAGTTGGCTTCTACACCAGGTTCCTTCATGCCTAGGATGAGAGTTTTAAAGTTCGATAATAGGGTGCGCCTGTTAATTTAATTGTTGATTGTTTATTAATGTTTATTTTTCGAAGGTTTACAAGGTTGATTTTAATGAGATTGTCGAATGTCTGGGGGTAAAATATCTCCATAGATAAATCAATTTCAAAGTTGATGACAAGTAACTTATCAACAAGAATCACCGGACTTTATAAATCGGTTCGGGTTTCACTAATCAAGAAAGATTAATTTGTCTCAAATATTTCGAATTGAGGTCGTTTTTTTGATTGCGAATTGGCTAGATAATCAGTCCAATATTTAACAAGGAGAAAGGATTCCGATTTCTTGATAAATATGATATTTCTCTATCAACTATGCAGCTGATTTTTGATTGGTAGCCTGTACGAAGAAACCTATAAAATATATCGACTATATGTCAGACAGTGACCTCTGTTAGGATACGATCTGAACAACTGTGTGAGGTACTTTTGGGTGCACCCTATATGGGTCGAATATTTCCGAAGCTCTCCGTTGGATGAAAATTATAGAAATGATTAGGAAACTGCTGGCAATTGTTCTTTCATTACTTGGATGTGCATATTTTAATGCAATTTTGAAATATTCAATACGTTCATTATACAGGGTGTTTTCAAAGGTGAGGCTTTATTTTTGACAGAAAGGTAAAACTCATCAAAATGAGTCGTTCCACCAAAATTTGTCTATATAGAATATCCAAGATAGCTGAGATACAACCCCTAGAAGTTCGACAAAATTTAATTGAATTTCAAGTACGGGACTGTGGAAGGTGACGCCGGCATCGCAAAAATGGAACAAAACATAAACATATGGCTGGACAATGAATGGTTCAGTACCAAGTTCTTGGGATTAGATGCATCAGGTCACTTTTGAGAGAATCATGATTGTTGTATCGTGCAATTTAGGGTGAAAAAAATGTAGAAAATGGAGGCAGTTTCTTGAAAGTGCTTATGTTAGTTATGTTGAAAAAGTGCTATGATGTTTCCCCATTTCATCCCATTTTTACGACAATTGTTGGAATGTTCGAACAAGAAGATTGTGATGCCCATTGTGAAAAAATTCGCGAATAATTTAGACGAATTTTTTGGTGAGATTTTGAAGTATTATTCTATTTTTTACACTTGTGTCTTAAGTCTCTTCTATCAATTGGTATCGAAATGAGCCATTTCATAAAATCGTGTAAGTTACTAAAAAATAATGAGAACAATTCGGCAATCCTAAGTTTCCATTTTCATTACCACGTAAATATCGAACGAGCCAATATCCTGAACGATACCACATGGTCGAATCAGGAGATAAGTTTTTCCCACTGCTTTGCGATAATTCAGCTATACAAACGGTCTACGGTCGTATTAGGATCTTTTTCAGTAATCATTTTTAATTGTTTTTTCAACTTTGTCATTTTGAAAATTTTGTATAGGTGATTTTTAGTGAAACGCTCCATTTTGACCAGTTCTACCTTCTGTTGAAAAAAAGCCTCACCTTCAAATACACCCTGTATGTATTTGGATTGTGCGAAGACCATTTGTGAAATCGAATGCTTAAAGGTGACATTGATTGAAATAAGAAAAATGACATAAAAAGAACAGAATATATAAATTATATACATATTATATACCAAATTATCTATAAATGGAGAGTGCAAAATTAAAAACAACCTACTCATGCATTATCGTAACCTTGTCTTCAGGAACGTTGAAACTTTTTCTTCAATCGCATGAACTTAAAACGATTAAAAATTCAATGCGACATTATACAAGGTGGGCTTTTTAGAACGAAACAGACGAGATAACAGGCGGAATAAATTTATTTCGAAAAGAATGTTCGGACACGTCGATTTTTGTTTCGAGGGGGACAACTTTTGAGGTCAAATTAACAACTATATCGCTTCAACCCCTAAATTTTGAATAGGAAAGATAGGGTGTGTGATACCTCATTTGAAAGGCCTTTTCATCCTGAATTCAGGGTATTGATTTTTGTTCTCATTTATTGCATTCGTTTTCGAAATATTCAATTTTGAATTTCGTACAGTACCAGTCATTCCGCTAACCATGCTATGTGAAATCATCAATTATTTGACTGATTCATTCTGTGGTTACGATGGTAACCGTTAATTGTCAACATTAGACAACGTATTAATTATTATTCGTAATTACTTTCTTCAACAATTAAGGTGGTTGTCTCGTCTGTTTCGTTTTAAAAAGCCCACCCTGTATAAAGCGACAATTTTGTCGAAAGAACCCCAAACATCGAGTGAAGAGGCGAAATACCAACCCAGCTTTTTGGAACCCCCGTGCTCCATGAACTTTCCAATGGCTGGTCGGCGATAATAAATCGATCGTCGCCTGCTCCGACCAACTAGCCGGTCGCGTTGATGAATTGTTTTCATCATGTGCGATTACAGCGCTCGATTTCAATTGGCTTTTCAATGGTCCTTGGATATGCAGGACATAAATCACGCGACACTATCGGGCAGTCAGATAGTCAGAATGGAGTGTCCGTTTAATATCTGATTATTCAAATACGCAGGCTCGGCCGCGGCCGCCGCAGGCCCCATATCGACTCTGGAAGTTCCTATCTCGTACCGCGGATCTTCTTGGCCGAGGTGCTATCTGCACATATTGTGGGGTTGTTTACCGACGTCGATTAGGCATATCGCTTCTGCGATTCAATCCGACTCGGGGACTGGCTCTGTGTCACGCCTTGACTAGTCGGCCTATTGAACCAACCTACAGGATGTCCCAAATTCAACTCTCACTGAAAGCATCTCGAGTATTGGGAATACTGCTTCTGACGAAAATGATGTATTTTTTATGAAATATCTTTGAAACGTCACATTTTGAAATAACCATTTCAACCGTTTCCCAAAAAAATTATTTTAAGCACTTAAAAACGAAAAATAAAAATGGTTATTTGAAGTTTAAAGCGTTTTGTGAGAATTGCTCAAGCTGGCAACATCGACTGAAATATGCGTTGATAATAAAGGACAACAAATGCATTATCTTGATGGGATAGACAAAGATGGCTGTCTATGAAGTCTGCAACGAACGAGGAAGGTCGTAAAATTTTATGGGATTTTTATGGCCGGTTGCAGTTGAAGCTCGCCAGTAAGTACGCGCCTGTAGATCAACAGCTGTTATTTTATAAACAAGCTGATCGGACATTGTTCTTTTCATTGTTTTGTATGCACTGTTGCCAAATCGTAAACTCCGCACAAAGCGATTCAAATTTGAAAACCCCATATTTGAAGGATGATTTTGAATAGTTTCCGCGGTGAATTTGAAAAAATCATGAGTGAAACTGGTAATTATTTAGTTTAAACTTGCATATGCAGTGATAACCCAAATTGAGGAGAATTCCCCATTATGAGACTTAGAGAAAACTCCTTCAAGGATCAGGTTATAAGATATCAGGAAGCCTATCATAGATATCTTGATTCATTCTCGAGTTACAGGGCGTTTCAGGAAAATGACTGTTTCAAATGTTTCGCTATATCTAGATTTATAGTCGAGATGTTCGAAGACTTTTTTCGACTAATTTTTATGGTTTATTTGATGATCATAACGGATCATAGAAATAAATTACAATGTTAGAGATATAAAGGAGAGCTAGCGTTTTTTAAATGGATATAATTTTCAGTGCAGTTTTTTAGTCGCAGATTTATAACTCTCTACAGGGTTGCAAACATAGGCGGAACTGAACATTTTTTGTGGGGGGGGGCACCCCTTAGGAAGGTCTGAGGTAATCGCACCCGAGGTAAAGATGTTGGGTGGAAAAGAAGTCCGAAAATTCTAGAAATGGCTAAAAACAACGAATAAGCTTCAGAATTGCTGTTTTTCACCGCTGTTTTCTAATTTCTCTTTTTTTCTGGGGGGGCACCGTGAACATGTGAGGGGGGGCACGGCCCCCCCTGGACCCCCCCTATTTCCGCCTATGGTTGCAAAATGGCGCATTCGCTGGTCAAGAGAAAATATACCAAGAGGGTGAGTCATCCACTCGTACAAATATTTCGACAGTAGATTCTATAGGTCAAACAAAAAAAATCCTTTTATCTGTTAATATTTTTCCAGAATCGGCTGGGTTCAAAAGTTACAGGCCGTTGCCACCACAACTTATATCAATTAACATTATGAAAATGCCGAAAGTGATTGAAAAAAGAGACAGGGTTTCAGAAAGTGCTATTTAGAATTCAGGTCCGCTCATTCAAATAGTTACACTCTGATATTCTAAAATCCAGACGGTAGCGAACATATTCAATGTGAGAGAATTTATATAATGTTTCATCTGAATCTGAACGACTTATATTTCAGCTGAATATTTCCACAATCAGAAAGATTGTGAATGAAGAGGATGACCAAGAATTTTCTTATATTGGGAGACCCAAAAAAGTGGTTGCATTTGGAATTTTATGTTTGAGTGAATTAATGCGAAAAGTTTACTACAGGATTTTTGATTAATGTCATAGTAGAATAAATTCCCGAAAATTGATTTGTAAATATCTTAAGGTACCAATAAATACCTAATTATTATTATTATATCAATGCATTAAGATGAACAGCCACAAATACGCGCCAGTTAGCCTGTTAATTGTTTATTCATGTGAAATTTTTGTTCGAAGGTGAAGTTCATCTTGAAACTTCCTTTAATTCCTTTTACTTATATTGATGCAAGATGTTTTTTGTTGAAGAATTTAACATTCTTGTAATTATCTGTTAATTCCTTCGGGAGATACACATTCCCAACCACTGCAACATATGCATTTCATCTTCGGGTTATAATTTTTGAAATCTACAACTGATGTAATGTATTCAAACTTTTGGCTAAAGCCAAAGAAGATAACGAACATTAACTCTCCTCAAGCTAGTGCATATTATGATATTATACTGATCTCGTGTATTTTCCATGCAAATAACTGGATTTGGTATGCCTTAAATCAGTTTGTATGAACTTCAATTATGTTCGTCGAAGAGATTCGACATTGTGATAAAATACGTAATAACAGAAACTTTTACGTAGAACGGGCCACATAGCGTTGATTTAAAACCCAAAAATGTTTTGACAAGCGTTATAACCACACATTTTCGTACTAGGTATATAGAGTGAAATGTGTCAAATTTCCATGGCCAACCGACTGCTGAAATAAAAGTGAATGGAGTATAGTTATTCTGTAGGTAATATTGTTTTTCCAGGGGTGGCACATTTCATTATGAAAAATTAAAATGGCTTTAAAATCTTTTCATCAGGCCAAATCGGAAAAAATGGTATAGGAATTTTGACCTCAAAATCTTCTGTTTGAATATTTGTAAAAGTCAAAGACTCACCCTGTAGACTAGGAGTGCGATTGAAAGTTCTTCGACCAAATGTCACAGCTACCATAACAAGAAATAATGAAAACAACCTCGTTCGAATTATCCAGTACATCTTGATAAAACCCGAAAAAGGTATCAGCCTAACGAAGAAAAAATTCAAACTGTCGAATAATTTTCTCCACAGACGCCCAATTTGGACCTATGACCCCTATTCTCTTATACCCGCCACACATTTAAATTTTTTCACTATCTCGCTGACGACAACCGCTAGTCCTACGTACAAATCTGGTTATGATAAAACTAATCTGTTCACCAGATCTCGACTCGTAAATCCACGGGGGTCATTCGGAATGTCATCTGTGACAAACTGTCACGATAAAACCGTAACAAACCATAGTTATTTAATTTCCAAGAAACTAAAATCACGGTTGAACATATACTTGGGTCACCGGGTTGATATGAGGTCAGGGGGGTCGTTTTTTCACCGCTATACGCGGAGAAAATGCTGCTGTTACTTCTAGGAACGCATTCTTGGAAAGATTATCTTGTCGAGCAGGCGTTTGACCGGTCTATATAGCCATAAAGGCGTCCGCGTTATGGTTTCTGTGGTGATGATTACCACAGAACCAGTCTCTCCCTATTCGGGGAAACCTAGACGATGATACAGATAACAAGCAACATCCAGCAACCAGTCCAAGATATCAAACTAGAGATTCACACTCCCAACGAATAAAAAAAATTCGAAATATCCTGTAAAACTTGGTGATTCTGACGACCTGTGGAACCTACCCCTAAATAAAACTTTCACGAAAGGAGCAGCTGGTCCCCTCTAGGTGCGAGGTGATAAACTATTTAGTTCTGTTTAAGTCTCATGAGTTTAGGGTCAAGAAACCGAACACGTAACCAATAGATGGCAGTGGTGTGCCTATTTCAAGAGCTCATTATTTATGGCCAACTAAGAAAGGGAGAAGCGAGGAGCAGGGCTGTAACACAAATAATTTGATCTTTGGAAATATGAAATGTATGATTGGTCCATAAATGATCTAAAATACTTGAATCAAACCAACACTGATGACAATTCCAAATAAAAATTATTTTATCCACCTCTGTTATTCTTGTCTATAATCGAAAAGTTTCGAATAGAAGATTTTTATGATTTCATCAGGTTTCTGCCTTAAGAACAGATATTTTAAGGAATTAAAATGCATTTTTTATATTTGTGATAATTGGGGCAACAAATAATATTTTACAAATAAAGGAGAAAATTATTCCAAAATGTCAATAATTAGGTATAGAATATCAAAAAAATAATAATCTTTCCCGATTTACACGGTATTGAACAAGATATTGATGAAATTTCAATTCAATAGTAGTGAAACGATTGTTTAAAAAAAAAGGAAAAATTATCTCAGTAAAACTGGGTACAAATCTACTAATAATAATAGCAAAATGATGAATGAACAAATTAAGATTCAATGTAGTCGAAATATTTCTCCCTGATTAATTCGAAAATTATTTCATTGACGATAAAAAAAATTTCCACCCCCTCGATGAATATGTATGAAAATTGAAAGTGTAGAACAACAATAAATTAATTCGAAACTTTCCGGATTATAATTCATGACCACTCGAATACCCCTCGCTCCGACCCTGTTGACTGACAGCTGAGGTGATTGAGTGAAGGGTGGAGTTACCCCCGGGTAGGGAGCATGAAAAATTCTAAACAATCATGGCTGCCATTTATCAACATGGCCGGTTGACGGGGTGGAAAAGAATGATGGCTACAGAATACAATCACCAGATAACTCCTCCTTGTCCTTTTTAGCGGATCTGATTTTATTTGATTGAATTGATGTCATGTATTGTCGTTTTTTTCGTTATGAAGTATTTGGAGTATAAGAAATGATTTGATGTATAGATTGGAATATTGTAGTATACAGAAATGTTATGTACTTGCTTTATACTAATGTGAAAAGTGTCTCTATTTTTTTCTAGTTGTATCTAATATTTTAGTTGGTTATATTGAAGAGTTGTTTCAACCAATTCATTTTAATCCGCATCTATTGTATTTTATTATAGTGAAAATTGTCATTGTAAAGATTGAGCATAAAAGAATTTTCAGCAAATAATTAAACAAGATAGCTTTAGGGAGCAATAATATTTAATTGCGTATAAGGAATGTATGAACGATATATATTTTCTACTAAATATTGTGACTGAATTTCAGTTATATTCATGCATTATTCATGTTAAAATTCTGGTACCAAAATTAATTGTACTGAAAATAACGAATTTCATGTAGGAATAATATAAACTCCTGTAAATTTATGCGGATTCAATGGTCATACTAGGAAACTAGGCGGAAAAAACTAATTTCCACATCGGTGCAACCTACATAATCACGTCCCGTTAAAAATAAGGCATCAGAATTTCATTTATTGTAATATTTTCATCTGACGATAACTGCTGTTCCTATCCGACGGAACCAGGCATTAATACAAGCAATGTTTCAAATCGAAGCAGTATGCTATAACTGCTTATTTCAATGCTGATGTTACCCATAACCTACTTTCGAAGATGTCTATGTGTGTGTCTGTCACCACTTATTGAATTTAATGATTCAACAGTGACACAGCTGGTGATTTTCCGCGAGTTGTTTCACAGTCATCTTTAGGCCTGTTTCTCATCCATCGTTATACACTCCATAGTGTTTATTTCGAAATAATAAAATTGATATCAAATTAGGAGTGTTCACCACTGTTTCGAAAATACATTTAAAAGAAGATGTAGTTATGGAAACTGTCAATGGATACTCTAAACCGGAAGCCTATGGCAGAAATTGTTAGGATGCAAAATAATTTTGGAATTCTTGATGGTAGTAGTACTCGTAGTTCAATTTCCTTTTCTACCAAGCGTTTAGCATAAGAATTTTCTGATATCTTGTTTATGAACACCTTATCTCACCAATTACCCAATATTCATAGTTGGAGTTCAAATTAAGTTTTTCCATCAGGTTATGCGTTGATTAGCAATTTCTTGATAGGTCTACAAACAATATTTGGAAATACTCTGGGGGTGAAGTGTGTTTTTTATGATGAGTGTGATGAGTGCGAAAGAAAAATTCAAAGATTCAATAATTCATGAAAAAAGAAAGAAGGAAGAAGGGGGACAAATTATATTATAGCAATATTTATAAACTACTACACATTGCTCGCTCTTGAGTTTTTTGTTTTGGTAGTTCAATCGATTATGTGTATAGAAAATTATCAAGTCAGAGCATTTTCCAATTGAAATAATCATAATAATAGGTAATCATAATAAGGAATAATCCTTCTGACGAAAATGATGTATTTTTCATGAAATATCTTCGAAACATCACATTTTGAAATGACCATTTCAACAGTTTCCCAAAAAAAAATATTTCAAGTACTTAAAAATGAAAAATAAAAATGGGTATTTAAAGTTTAAAGCGTTTTGTGAGAATTGTACAAGCTGGCAACATCGACTGAAATATGCCTTGATAATAAAGGACAACAAATACATTATCTTGATGAAATAGACAAAGATGGCTGTCTATGAAATCTGCGACGAACGAGGAAGGTCGTAAAATTTTATGGGATTTTTATGGCCGGTTGCAGTTGAAGCTCGGCAGTAAATCAACAGCTGATATTTTATAAATAAGCTGATCGGACATTATTTTTTATCTAGTAGGCGCTGTTGCCAAATCGTTAACTCGAAACCAAGCGATTTAAATTTTAAAACCCCATATTTGAGGAATGATTCTGAATAGTTTCCGCGGTGCATTTGAAAAAACATGAATGAAACTCATATTCAGTTCAAACTTGCATATGCAGTGATAACCCAAATTGAGGAGAATTCCCCATTGTTCAGTCATATTCAAATAGGGTGACTACTTGTATATATATTTTGATAGAAGATTCCTGAGGTCTAAAGAAACATTTTTTTCCTTCACCATTTCTTCCATTTCAGCTCGGTTGGAAAATTACAGGCTGGTGGAAATCCATGTAAATCTCAGTTATATCTCACGAACGATTTAATCAAATGAAATTTTCTTCGGAATACAGTTCTTCATTGATGTCATGAATATCCTCCAAACGAAAAATTATACCCTCATCTTTCAGCTTCTTCATTATGACCATCATATACTATAAAATTACCAGAAATTCAAAGAGTTGAATGTCCACTAATGAATATTCAACCATTTTGGACAATGAAAGTTATTCTTCATATTATTTCGAATTTTTCGATGTAATGTCATGGATTAAGCTTGTTATTCTGATGGGAATTTCGTTTTACCAGGGGTGGCATAGCTCAGAAAAACTTAAAATTGCTATATCTTTTGAACTAGGCAAAATCGAAATAATTGTCAAACGAATGAAATGTTTCTTTTGATCACAAGAATCTACTGTCGAATTATATGTGCAAGCCAAAGATTCACCCCGCATATACGAGTAGTTCATATTTGTGTGTAGATAGATAGGAAACATTGAGGAAAATATCTTATTAATAACTACAAGAAAAAATCTGCTGCTTGCCATACATACATACATCCCTTGATAAATGCTTCGAGTATTTTAGCGTTTCTCATAAGTTTAAATAACAGAAACATCCAGCAGATCAGAAGTATGACGTATGAGTATTGTTCAAAACTGACAATTCTCATTAAAAATGGTAACTTGTATTTTTTATTGTTTTTGTAATTTTTTTTCATTTTTTCCCAATTTTACTTATTTCTCACAGCTGTGCACCTTCTCGCGATCATTAGTTCCTATGCTGTCGAAGCAGACTGTAATTTTTAGCACATGTCAAAGTTTTCCGAACATTCAGCATCCCAGACTCGTCGCCAGCATGCGAAAACGAGCGAGGGTCAACGCTAAAACCGTCGATCTTCAACATGGCAGCACGTAGTTACATACGCACGACACAACAATGTTGTCCGCTGATTAGGGGGAGCCAGAAACAGCGCAAAGCTCGCATACTTGCGAACACAACATCGCAACGATTATCAGCAACGGCACACACGAGTGGATCGGGTCGAAATCAGCGGCGTGCAAACAAAACCGAAGGAGGGACGTCTATTGCGATAAACCGGGGTCATAAATTCGGTGCGGGATGACATTTTCTCACACCTCCGCGCGCCAAAACAGGCTCGTACATACCTACGAGTCGGGAAGTTCCATTCATGCGGACGGGGCGCCCTTACACAGAGCGCGACTTTCGGGAAAGCTTTTTGCCGTCGTAACTCATGACGATTGTCACGGGGCGGTTTTTGACGGGGAGGATGTATGCAGTGAAGAACTTCTGTTCTGTGACATCCTCTTCGAACAATGTTCGTTGAGATGCTTTCGTTTTACTCGAGTCGGTATAGGCCGAAAATATTTCAGTTTCGTGAACACGAGTATCTACCAGAAAAATCATCGTAGACCTAAATGTGGTACATATTCTCAAAGAGCAACTTTTCTATCAATAAATCTTCAAATTTCATAGAGCTCCGTGCAACCGTTCGGTATTGACGATTTTTTAACTGACCCCATCTCTTCAGGCCAACTTTCGACCTGCCTAAAACAAAAATTCAATGTCAAAATATTTTATTACTCAACATATTCTCCTATTAATTGGATACATTTATTACAGCGAACCTGCAACGTCTCAAGACCTTTAAAAAAAATGTGTCTTCTTGCTCTGCAAACCAGACTTCCACAGCTTTTATTACCTCCTCGTTGGAAGAAAATTAACGACCTTTTAAACTTTTTTTCAGTTGAGGAAAGAGATGATAGTCAGATGTAGCCAAATCTGGCGAATGATGGGGATGTTCTAGTAATTCAAATACTAAAACACGAATTTTTTGCATGGCAACATGAGATTTGTGTGCAGGGGCGTTGTCCTACAAAAACAAAACACCTTTGGATAGCTTTCCGCGTCTTTTCTCTTAAATTTTTTCCCGTAAAGTGGTCGGTAATGTCGAATAGTAATCTCCGGTAATTGTTCTACCCTTATCCAAAAAATCAATCATGATAACTCCATGGCCATCCCAAAAAACTGAAGCAAGAACTTTTTCAGCAGATTTTTGGACACGAAACTTCTTAGGTCTTGGAGAATCAGAGTGTTGCCATTCTATCGATTGTTGCTTTGTTTCTGGATCGTAGAAATATACTCAAGTCTCATCCATAGTTTAAGAAGTCTACATCTTTTTCAAATAGAGCACAGATCGAACGCGATGCTTCTACCCTTGCACGCTTTTGGTCAACATTCAAACATTTGGGGATCTATTTTGCAGCAATTTTTCTCATGTCCAAATTGACGTGAACTATATGATGAACGCGTTCGTATGAAATATTCAGTGCTTCAGATATCCGTTTTAGCCCATGAACTGCATCGATATTTTCGGGGACTGACACAGAAACTGGCCATCCCAATGAAAATTTACCTCTTTTGAAGCTTGCAGTCCAATTGATCACGAAGGATATTAAGCATATCTTCGTAAATCTGCTTACCTCTTAACCCATTTAAATACAGGTATTTAACGATGTCTTGATACTCCAATTTTTCGATTTTCACAATTTCGGTGCAAATCTTCTTTCTTTTAATTTATTGCATAACTTTGGTTTACTTTTTTTGACCTCAAACTTCACACTGACACTTCTAATGAGTTATTGTCCGTTGCAATGGTAACGCAATATCTGTTCTAGGCTAACCACATATCAGTACATCCTCGTATATCCCAGAAAACTCATCGTCGATCTAAATGTGATGCGTATTGTGAAAGAGCAGCTCACCCTTCAAATCCGTTCTAAGAGGAACTTTTCTCCTTATTCATATTATACCATTGAAAAATTCGTTTATGATAGCTTGATTTATTTTTAACAAATAAGGACTCTTGTATATAGTTTTAACGAATGGATAAACTGTCGTTAATTTTGTGTGAGTTTCTGAGGTAATTTTCAATGTTTTGATAACTGTCAATCAGAAGTCTGGTGGATTTCTATAAGCCCGTCCAGTATCCTTCCACTTCTAAGAATCCCAAACGTCAGTAAGGCATCTACTAAAGTGAGGTTAAATGCATGTAAATAAGAACGTCAAATAGTACATCAGGGTCGATGGGTATTGACAGTTTTTCTTTAAGAGCGGGCCTCAACAACTCAAATTACAAGTTATCGGTCCATTTAGTTTATCGAATAGATAAACTTCCGATAACTGTACCAGTTTTCGACACCGTGCGATAAACTGAGTAAACTCATTTCGAAAGACGAAAACGCGTTCACTCTACAACTTCGAATAATAATGCAGTTCCGTCTCAGTCGAAAATTCCACGGAGATACGATGCGAAGCGCTACAAAGAAAAACCCATAATGAAATTGCGATCGTCAAGGTCACTGTCAACACGAACGCCATCCGCAGGTAGGCGATAAAATCTATATATGAAATTTGCTGGATATAAACAATAGTCGATATGACCTAATGCAACGGTGAGACTGAATAAATTTGCATTCGAATCGATAATCCGACCGACATCTGCAGGTAGCTTCGAAGACGGGCGTATGGACCCCATAAAATGAAGAGTAGATGCCGGATTCGAATCGAATAGAGTTTATAGACTATCTATCATATATAATTTGATTGTTTACGAAATCCGGTAGATTTTAGTAGTGAATTGAAATGTGGTTTGAATATTAGTCATCATAATAATCATGAATGGATCGTTATAGCGATATCAGTAACACTCTTCCAAAGCAGAGGGAATTGGCAACTACGGAGACATAGCAGAAGCCACAAACAGGTAATTACTTAGTTATATAAAGGTATAAAGAGGTCTACGAAAAATGTAATATGCACCGAGGCAAAAATCTGTCTATTGCCTCGCCTGCTTGCTCGCCTCGGCCGCGCCTCGGCTATCAATTTTCAGGATCGACCGTAATGGACAGTTTTTCGTTTTTGGTACATAAATAACTATTTTATCGGTCAACTTCCACGTCTGCCACGCAATTCCCAACTTCCCTCTATCAGTTTCGAATTCCCGAAAGTTATGATTCCGTTTCGGGAAAGACGCTGCGAGGAACTTTCTCTCCCCTTATTGTCGCGCCGAAGGTGGAAGAGCAGATATTCGTTCTATTTTCGTCAAGATAACTATCCATTGTGTTCCGTGTAAACTTACGTAAGAATTTGGGTCAACATTTTGTGGATCCATTGTGAGTCTGCCCATAAATTACCTTGTTATTCCGATCTCGACCCGTTCCACGTCTGGGGTCGGGATCCAGCTCGCTCTACGGGGATTAGTCGCACTTTTATTTCGATATTCGGTTATTATTCTACGGACGGGTCCTGCGAGCTCGAGAATAATGAATTAGAAAGTTTTGGCCGGGCATCAATGAACAGGTGACGTTGCGAAAGGTTTTGCGCAAAAGGAGGAACTTATTCCTCGGTTTCGATGGCGAGATTGTCTATGACAAAGGCTACTGTGAGCGTATACCTGGTGAGGTGAAATCTACAACCGTAGATACGACCAAACATAACTTTTTTATCCGTGAAATATCAGAATTCAATAAGTCCAGACCTAGTTCTATTCACCACTTCGGAATAGGGAAAAAACTGACAAGAAACCAGCATCTTTTCGCGCTTATTTGAATACATAATCAGGGAGGTCATCCATCCAGATACTGAGCTTAGTCAACGCTGCTCGAACCCCACAAAAAAAATATTTTCTGATAAAAAATAATTCAGACGTCTACAATACTTCTTTAACCGTCTAGCAGGCAATCAGAGTCTCAACTACCGTGAGTATTCCTAGTCCTCGGAATGTTTATGCCCGTATGGATAAATAAAATTGATTTCGACCCCAAATTTCTCATCATTTAGCCCAAATCAATCCTTTGTGACTTTGTCCGATCAATGTTTCACATTTGGGAGAAAATATTACATTGATTTCAAGAGGCCAGCGCTAATTTTTCTAATTAATGATAAAAAATTAAAAAACGACTATTAAATAATATATAAATATTTTACTGAAACGCTTTTGGCGTATGAGTTTGACTACTAATTTAAAATTTCCTTTTCTTGATGCATTATTTTCGCCATTTCATTGTATCCATATAACAGAATCAAATATAGGTTTCTCTCACTCTCAGAATGTAAGCAAATTGTTCTGAAGGTTTTCATTACCTCGTTTATCGTCAGTAAATTATAAGTTGCTAACATAGTTATTCAAATGTTGACATGAAAAATCTATTCGAAGTTATCGGTCTGTGACAGCCACCAGATAGACAGTTGGCGTGTTAATTTCAATGCTCATGGTAATGTGCATATCTGTTCCAGTACATTCACACAATATCCAATTATTATTTTTTTTTCAATTCACGACTTCGTCAGAATAAGGTGTTGTGGAAAACTCACCATCAGGAGCATTGTTTTTTGTTTCAGTAATTTTTAGTTGGTCTGGGAATATTGCAGTCCTTACCTGAAATAAAGAAAGAAAGGTTAATTAAAATTATATAAAATATAAAACAATTAAAATCTTCACATTGGTGACGTTTACATCGTCCTTTCTAAATAATTCAACATTGAAAACACAAAAAATTTCTTCTAAAATAAATTTAATCCCTAGCATATTCAGTTGATCATTCGATGAGTGTAAATTTCTCTTCCTTGACAACTCGATATTGAATTTTATGATTTGAAAATTTCAAAAGATCTGAATATACAGAGTGTAAATAAAAAGTTGCTAAAAAATGTTGGGATTAAATCGTTGATAGTATTGGTCTTCCATATAAATTTCCTCTTAGCATAAGGCATAAGCAATCTTTTAATTTTTCTAATAGACCAGGAAGCTGACAATAATAAAGTTGGGCAGCCATTCCATGGGGCATGGGGGTGAGAAGGCAATAACAAAATTCTGGTGATGCTCCCCTATTATGTCATTATGATATCCGCCTGTACTAGAGGTAAATATAATTTTTTATATTTCATTTCATTTTTTTTTTTCGAAAATCGTTAATTTTAGCAGGAATTCCAGAGGGGCTCATTTCGAATGAATTAAACATCGAAAATTAATATTTCAAAAGAATAAAATGCATAAGGAAAAAAGTTTTTAGCAAAACAAATTTTAGGGGGGGGGGGGCATTTTCTACACCTTGGAATTATGGGAAACGCCACCAAATTTGTTATTGATTGCCTTCTCGTTTCCATAGAATAATATCAGTTCAATTTCTCCATTTCTGTCAATTTCCTGGGTTCTAAGAAAAAATGAAAAATTGCTTTTCAGGTGCAAATTTAAGGAAGCTGCATTCAAGGAGGGGGTGCTGAAAAAAAGAAGGCATTTTCTAACCCCTCAGATTCTTTCACAACTATCAATTCACATCTTGTATATCGAGCTTGAATTAAGATCCAGGAAATATTTATTCAATTTGAATTTTCTCGAATTATGGTATATTAATCATAATGTTTTTATACATAGCCGAAGCAACAATATAAAAAAATATATTGAAAAAACCAAATGAATTTTCCTACTTATTATCCTTGAAAAAGATGAACCAATAATTTCCGAGAAAAATATGTGGATAATGCGCATTTTTATATAAAATTTGAGAATTTAAGGTAGCTTTGGTCCTATATAAAAAATTTGGAATTATTTACGCCCACCAAAAATTAGGTTTGAGCTGGAAATTATCATGAGTAAAAATTATATTGAATTACATTCTATTAGTCGATTTATTCCTAAGTATTATTTATAATTATTGTATTATCATTGCTACCCTGAATTTCCTGAGTACAAATTTTTTTGGGAAATTCAAATTAAGTCGATTCGCTTCATTTTCACGCAGCACTATTTTTAATAACTCTGTAGAAAAATTTTTCTTTACCCATTCAAGTCTCAAAACGATACCCATAAATTTGTGCAAGTATTATTTGCATCGAAAACCATCAAAATTTCCTACAATTCGTCTATGAATTTCCTCACCCATGAGGAAATGGCCCAACTATCCATTTTTCCAATCAACAACCCCGAACGCCACCGGTAAAATACGACCCCAGCAGATAAACCCCCCCACCGTCCGCCTTCGAACATAATTAAATTCGGCAAAAAGAGAAACATACGCGACGCCCAGATGGGCCCAGATTGATGGCTTCCGGTCCCGTAAATCACATTCGTCCGCGATTCGAATCAAATATCGTTTATAAAAATGGACACGGAAAATCGTCCCTTTTCTGGCCGAGATAAATTTCGGCGGACGTATTTATAGTTTCCGGGAAAATGACGGACGGTCACCCCTCACCGCTGCCGGGCGGGTTTTCCATTTTCCGAGCCAGACGCAGTCGGAGCCCTTTCTGTCAGATTTTCAATTCGGTCGAGGTCGGTTTCACTCGGTAGCATGAGTAGTTTTTGCGAACGAAACAAGCTTCGTGTAATAAAAATGGGGGGCAAAAATTTGGTGCCCCCCCTTATCAACATATCACCTTAAAAAAATCATATATGTAGTAAAATATGTTACATTATCATTATCTCCATTATTTACTATTATTCTATACGGGCTGAAAATTCGACCCCCCTTGAGGGGGGCAAACTTCCATCATGAAAAACCCTCCTCATGAAGGTGGCAGCAACCCCCAACATTTTTTGAATAGGGAAGAAATGTCGAGTATTGATTAGTTTGAAAGTTATTTATGTTCTGTACACAACCCAGTTGAAATTTTCAAAACCAGTTCATTATTTGCGAGAGAATGTAATAATTGTTCAGAAAAAACCCCCTGAGGGGGGCAAAAGCCCCAAACATTTTTTGAATAGGGAGTAGATATCAAATGTTGTTTAAAACAAGCGTTTTAATCAAAACACATTCGGCATATCTTTCCTACTCAAAAAAAATTTAGGTTGTTGCCCCCTCAGGTGGTTTTCCTACCTGGGAAACCCTGTAATTTTCCCGGGTTTTTTTTTAACAGGATGAACACAGTCTAATTCTTCTTCCACCAACCGTGTGAAGCACCGGTGTGACAAATGCTTTAAAAATCCCGTCGGCGAGGTAACCAAAAGCGAAAGATTAATTCGAACATTCGTGTCAAATTGTCTCAAATTACCTCCGCCGCGACTTTTAAACGCAATTCGGCCGACCACACCGCGTCATCACCGACTACAATCCGGACCGCGTACACGACTCCGAAACCGACCACCAATTTATCAATTTTGCCGCCATAAAGTGTATCGGCGACGAGAATGGCGTCTGCCTAGCTTTTATCCTCTATTTTTCGCATCTAGACGCGCTATACGGCCACATTAGCTGAAATAAAAGCGTCCGAGAACGACTTTCTATTGTGCTTGACAAATTTTTTTAACTCCATGCGAAGATTTAATACTGGCTGCTGGATACGTTTTATTGTTGCCGGGAAATTCGGTCTCTCGAATATGAAAGTCGTCAAATTTACATATTTTCATGGGATATACTGCAATATACAGAGTGCGAACAAAGCCCGCCGACGTGAGTCACAATTTCAGAAATTTCTGGAACATTTCAAAGCATTTTACAAATTTTTGGAAAATTTCAGACATTTCTGGATAATTTCAGAAATTTCTGGAAATTTTCAGATATTTCTGAAAATTTACAGAAATTCCAGGAAATTTAACAATTTTACAAATTCATCGTGAAATTTCACATATTTCTGGGAAATTAATTTTGAAATAATCCTTATTTTTTCTTATTATTTCTCCATCATTTCTGAGATATTTCCAGTGTTAATGAATTTTTTTCGTGAAAAGTAAGGAACATACCTACAAATAATAGTAGACTAACCCAAATAACACTTTTTAAAAGAAAGCAATAACTTCTTATCTTATGCTGTAAATATTCCAATGAATAAAAATAGCTGTGCTTATTAGGGCCAGTAGTATGAATGGTTATACAATGTTAAAAATTGGTAAATTGATTAGGCAAATGCTGGAGCCATTGTAACATAATTGAACTTCTGTTCTGATATTCAATAATTTCGGAGTGCTAGAACCTGCGGATTGAGTTTTCTCTGAGCCCAATCAATAGATGTCACCACTTTCCAACAATACTCAAAACTGTTTTCCACAAGAGATGGATAACTTACAAGCGAAAGTTTCTCACTGCGATAAATTCTCAAATGTTGAACATCCCCGCCATTCATCCACAATTGAATTGGAAATTCGGATTTTACCGGAACTCAGAGCCAATGGCAGATGGCTCAGGGCCTGATGATGCATTGTGCACAGCGGGATCTCTTTGAACGCCAACCGGTCCTTCACTGCCTCAAGTGAAAACAAACGGTGTTTTAATTCATGGCGATATGATTTTAGCCTTATGGTTCGCGATAGGAGCAGAGAGACCTCTTGAACCGCTCGTGATCGTGATAAGGATCGTCGATTTCCGATGTTGGTACGAGTGGTTTGGCAAGGTTGAGAGGAAAATGGAACAATTTTAGTGCCATCAACCTATCCAGAAGAATAAGGTTGTTTCCGTGTAAAATATGCAGATTATGTGAATTGGTAGCAAGGATAAAGATAATATTTAGGTTTGGATGTAATAAATTCATCAAATACAGGGAGATGTGGAAAGTAATGAAATTTTAATCTTTTCTATATTTTCTTTTTTTTTAATGATCGGGTAAAAGCTTTCTTCTCTAGAGAAGCACCCTTTATGAGAGTTATGATGAATCTTGAAACTTCAAGTGTTTTCATTAATGAGAATTATTGAATAGTAATGTTTGGATATAATGTATCGTACAAATAGGAGTTCTGGGAGAACAATTATAATATTTTCATGGGCACCCTTCAGCCTTAAAATCGCTTCTGTACTCTCGAAGTGTCTGAAAGTGATTGCAATACATGAATTTAATTGACTCATTTCAAGCTTACAATTCTCAACAAATTGTTCACATGTTTAATTGTTTTGTTATCGATTCACTGGATGTTCCTGAGGTATACGAAAGCATTAATTTCATGTTTGTGTTGAAATTGCCCCACCATGCTCGTGTAATTCTGAATGTACTCTTTTCGCTAGCACTGGCAATCTTTCCATTTAGAATAGAATCTCCTTTCCTACGTACAAATTTGAAAATCATCGAAACAAATTAGAGTTTTCAAGAATTCGTTTGGAACAACCTCAAAACAAGGAATGAAATTTCTGAATTGAATTCGATAAGCGTACAGAAAATGCCACGAAATTCTCCTCGTATGTTATATGGAAATTAGGTTAATAAAAGATTTATCGTACATTCCACACAAAACCGAAGCTTCCTTGCAACAACGGCACCATCATTAGCTTTTAGCATATTCATCATATTTAGAATTCATTAAAAGATCGGATACATTAAAATATTCCACCGTGAATTCCTTGAAATGGGCGATATTCAAATGGGCTCCATGATCTAGTAGTTCCGGAGATGGCTTGTCATGATAAGATCTAAGCATCTGTTCTTCGCTAAAAGTGCTTTTAAGGAGTTTTCGAAGAACAACAGCATGAATATGTAGGTACAAGTATGGTCGAACACGCCTCTTTCTTCTAATTTTTCTACCTTATCATATTCATTCAAGTCCTCATCTGTTCGTGAAAAAAGAAAAAACAAAAAGGTGGAAAAAAATAAAGAAAGTTTCTCCGTGGAAATATTTTCAGTACGGCCCTGCGCGACGGACTGCGGTGTCGTACACTGTCACGTCGTTTCCGACCACCATACTGCATGAACTTCTGGAATCCGAAAACCATTTAAAGTTTAATTAATTGTTTCCTTCGGTTCAGGAGGTGTTTTCATTCATTCGAGCAGGTGGAAACGAAAAGAACGCAGTCCCAAACAAAAAAACTAAACTAATTAACAGAGCAGCAATTGAAGTCGTACACGTGTAGCATTCTTGCCCACCTTGGGGGTTACTGGAACACCGGGTTGACGATTTTAGGGGATACGGTCGTTTATTACTTATTACTTTCTAGCGTGTATGCGTTTATCCCAAGATACCCACCAAAAGGCGTTCAGTTTCATCAAGAAAAAAATTTACATTATTGCCAATGCGAGAAAGATCGGCAATATCACGACCGCGGAAGAGATTTGGCCGCTAGCAAGGCCAAAATAATTAGGTTGACGTAAATAGTCCCGACGACTGTGTTTATCCCGCACATTAGAGCTTAGACGCACGATATAAAAAGCTAATAAGCTCTCAATTGGTACCTTAAAGCATCGTAATGATTTTTTCGTTCTCGGTCATTACGAAAGCAACGCCAAAGGTGTGAAATTAGAAGGTACACGTCCAATCGGCACATCTAATATGCTGCCTGTTTCGTAAGACAGACGTCTGGGAGGTTGGGCTGAGGTAAAATTCATTTCGCTTGCTTTCACGATTTTCGGAGACTTATAATTATATCGGCTATCTTTCGTACAAGGCCTCCCCTGAGACAATCACGTTGTTTTCAGACTTTCACGATCAATTTGGCTTAGATCATGAACTGGCCTTCTTATAGAAGCTCTCCAGGTCACCGTTAACATCTCTGCTATGTTTTATTGGGAGATCTAATAAGGAACTTTGTTATGTGTTATTTGTCTTTAACCATTACGATATCCCGATATTTTCTATATTTTGTAATTTGTATCTTCCAGCTCTGAAATTTTATGTTACATATCTAGTTGTCCTATATTTGGGATGTATCATTTTGATCTCATGGAGGGAGCATGGATGTTAACGTCCTCTTTAAGGATTCTTCCAGACTTTTGAGAAATGCCAGTGGCAAACTGACGAAAGACTATGGATCTTGAAGTGATTATTTGAATGATTCATATTTGAAATGTACCGCAGCAGCCTAATAACCGCTCCATCTATATCTGCGCTCTTTATGCTATATTTCGATGACAAAACAAGAAAGTATACGTTTCTGCTCCTTATTCTGTTCTCAATTATGGTCACCAGGGTAGAATTACCTGATATGATTGGGTATTAACCTAAATTGGAGAAGATACGATGAAAATAATTGACGCTTCACAAAGCAAGTTAACAAAAAATTGCTCTTTGTGATATTTCAGGAAAGGCTGATACTTTCGTCTTCTGATATATTTCGCCTGGATCGAAAGAAAGTAATCACTATTTCGACTCATTATTTCTCGTGAAGTGCGGCATCAAAACAAACCCGTAACTGTCATCTGTCAAACTGTCGTATTTTTTGACGGCCGATTCAGATATGAAGTAATGTTTGACACACTTTATACCAATTATTATGAAGTCTAAGCATAGAACTACATCGAATGAGTAATTTTGGTGCAAAATCCTGTATTTTAATCGAAATGCTGCGTTGCCAAGCGAACGGTATTTTCGTGTATAAAATGGCCGTCAACCCAGGTATCCTAGATCATCAAATCGAATATTCCGCGTTATAATTAACTCATAACCAACTAAGTTCATTTCACACTCGATAAACTTTAATCACATGAATTACGTAAAAACCGACAGATGCACCAGCGTCTAGATTATGGAGCTGTCACTAATCAAACAAACGTGGGACCCCAGAGAGCGCGATATTAAGTCATTAAAAGTAGATTAGTAAATAGAATTGTTAATAGAACCCGTGACGAAGTCGATGGCTGCCGGCCAAGGAGGCAGCCTCATATAACCGAGGCAGTTTTACGTTTTCGAGACAGATATAAATCGTCAGATCGCCCTACCACCATTCAGGTCACAGCCAGCTCTTGTAATCTCATAGGTCTCTCCCAACGTTCATCATTTGTCTGTGTCGGACGTTGCTCATTGATCTGGGGCTCTTGATGGTTGCCATTTATTGTAGATTGAGCCGTGGGTTGGCGAAGGACAAATGAAGTCGTTACTACGGTTACCGAAGAATTCGAGGAGGTGATCACGATCTGTTTGTAGGTTTTTGTGGGACGATCGGCCCAGTTTGGCAAACGTAGGTTTCAAATGGTTTCTGAGATAGCTGTCGTCGCATTCAAAAATGTACAGGGTGCTCTTAACTACTGTCTGATAATTGAGTGTTCATAGGAAGTTCTGTGTTTTCACAGTGAGCAATATTAAAAGTAAAACAGAAAAATTTTCATCGAAATATTGTAGAAAATTGTTGAAAAATGCCATATACGAGGTGTGTGTATTTTATGTACATATATTTCAAGAGGTGATTCTAGAGGTTAAAATACACTGCGCAAAAAAATTAACGCACATTCTGAAAATCTCAATTTTAATGAAAGTTAACTCTACATTGACTTTATAACTTATTTTTTATGTTCTCTCGGGTTTTGAACGAAACAAGATACATTAAATGGAAGAAAAATTCAGGATTTCACCGAATCTTATGTGAAAGAAGAGAAATGAACAATTTTCAAAATACTGAAATGCTGATAAGTGATTTAATACTTGGTATTTCCACCCCTTGCGTTAACTACAGCTCGGCAACGACGGTTCATACTCAAAATGAGTGATCTTAAAATGTTCTGATCTAATCCTTCCCAGATTTCTCCGAGTTGGATTCCTAAGTCATTAAGAGTAGCTGGATGATTTTCTGAACTTCTCAGCCTTCTATTGAGGTTGTCTCAAACCTGCTCAATCGGATTGAGATCTGGACTTCTTGCTGGCCATTCCATTCGAGAGACTTCAACCTCTTCAAGGTACTCCTGAACGATGGGGTCTGGCATTATCGTCCATAAAAATGAAATTTTCACCAATGTATGGGGCAAATGGCACTACATGCTCTTCAAGAATGTTCCTTATATACTTATCAGCATTCATAGCTCCATTATCAACGACCACTAGGTCTGTGCGAACAGTCAAAGATATTCCACCCCATACCATAATCGATCCTCCCCCGAAACCAGTAGTATTCAGGAAATTGCACTGAGCATATCTTTCATGTGGACATATGTATACAAGGGAACGTCGATCACAATGGTAGAGGCAGAATCTAGACTCATCTGTGAAGAGAACTCTTTCCCAATCGGCCTCTTCCCAATGGATATGCTCTCTCGCAAAACCCAAACGCGCCCTTCGATGGGCTGAGGTAAGAGCTGGGCCTCTTGCCGCGACACGAGGCCTTAAATCATATTCTCTGAGGCGATTTCTTATTGTCTGAGTGCTAATTTGCGCCTCATGAGTTTGCTCAAGCTGAATTTGAAGGAGGAGAGCGGTTGCAAACCGTTGTCTCAACGAAGAAACTCTCAAGTAACGTTCTTGAATGGCAGTTGTTACCCGTGGTCTACCCTGTCCCGGTCTTCGGACATTCATACCTGTCTCCCTGAATCGCTGCAACATTCTGGACACACTTGTATGGGAAACTCCAAACCTTTCTGCAATTCTTGTGTATGTCCACCCTTCTTCTCGCAAAACTACCGCTTGGGCACATTCCTCTTGGGTCAAATTGCGTGTTTCGCGTTGCATAGCGATCGAGTGTAGAAAATCAAACGAAAGAAAAACTATTGATCACTAGAATTGATCGAGAACAACTGATTTTAGAATGGAGCCAATTCATTCAAAATCTGATAATATCATCTTTTTTTATTCCTGCTGGGAAAAAACATCTGTATTGAAGAAAACCGTTGAAAGTGGATAACATATGCATGCATAATTCTGATAAAAATAATTATCATTGAGAACACCTTCAGTTGTAGAATAAATTTGAGATCTCCATAATGTGCGTTAATTTTTTCCAATCCAACTTGGGTCTTGAAATGCAATTTGCCATAGTTTTGTCAAAATGAAAAAAAAATGGGAGTTTTCCGATAAATCGAATCGTAGGGTAATAGGGGTTGCTTTCATGAAATTATATTTTTGAGTAAGTGATCTCATTTGGATTTCAAAGAAAGAAATAGAGTCCTCAATCATTTTTGTACAAAAGGAGATAGCATTGTTACGGAGCATCATTCTCAAGAGAATAGTAATTGACGTAACAAGTCCGGAAAATAGAGTTTTTTTGGGAGAATATAATTAAAATAGAGATGCAATTCTCTCCGGAGTGTGAATATGAGAACAATTCCTGAATGTTTTTCTTGAAATGTTGGAGATTTTAAAGCCTTAAGGTCGACAGAATCGATTACCAAATGGGATTAAGAGCCTCTTTTGTTATAGTGGTGAATTTTTGGAGTCCACCTTTCGGTTCAAAGTTGGAAAAATACAGACGCACACAAAATGATAAAAATCGAAGGTTTTAAAGTTTTAACTCTGACTTTTGAGTTTACTCATCCAATTCTCACAGTTCCCAGTGCCCACCTTATCGCCGTCTTTCGCGAACAGGAAATAAACTTCCGCTTCTATGCCCGATTCATTAGGAGAAGAACTTTTAATACTAACGCTCCATAACGGGATCGGTTTCTTGTTCTCCTCAATTTTTTAACGAACCCAAATTATTCGAAACATATGCAAACGACTTCCCATGCCCGCCGCATATCGGCATAAATAATACAGGATGCGCAAGAAAAAATGTGTGTGATTCCGAATTCGTAAGAATTTTCGTGTCTTCGCAGCAACGACTGTGGAAAATTTGAATATTAGACTAATTGGGACCGCTTAGGAGACGGGGCATTTGCGATTCAAATGCGAGAAACAAGCGGTCGATCCGGTTTTTTCGATGGGGCTCTATGACAATAGCAGGAAATATGCGGGGCAATAAGCTGTGTGTTTTACAGGAGTTGTCGGACCTCACAGCGATGTGTGCGAGATGATCTTAATTTCGGCAGCGCTCTAAAACTAATAAATATCAAAAAGAAATAGCAACGGAAACTGGACTTCTTGTCATTAATCTGTAAAATCACGGTCTGAGAGGATTTCCGTTTTTTTTTTAATCATTGGAAGGTTTGAGCTGTTTTTACGCTGATAGTTATTCGTATAACTTATGAAATATTCGTACGAGTCAAAGACTCACCCTGTAGAGTAAAGATGGATGGTCAATCCTGGGATATCATCTCCCGAATCTCCCTAGACATTCAGATACCTGCTCTAGAACGTCCAGAAATTGATTATACCCCTTCCAAACGCCCGATACCGAGGCATGTTCTCGCCAAAGTGATAAGCTTCCCGATCCCGGTATCCGGATTCTAAAACGGCTACCGATTCCGTGTAAAACTTCGGACCCTGCCCAGCTGATTGCGAGCTAACGGTCGCCCAGCACGCAACGTCAGAAACGGCGTTTACCACCCCATTCCGAGGGCTGAAACAGAACGCGAGCACATGGCAGAGGGACCCTTCGCTCTAATTCTATTATCTTAATTCAAATCCTTGTTTTTCGTCCGATGTAGGAAGGGAAGTCATTAATACAACGACTAGTCGGGCTGTCTACGCCCTCACTAGGGTTAGAAAGAGCTAGGGTCTTTTCAAGAATTTTACTTTCATAAAAAATAAAAATCTTCTATAAAAACTATGATCTCTCTCTTTTCTGTGTATTGTCTATTTCTGTAGTTTTTACTTTCAGTTCCATCTCATATTTTACAACTATTTATTATTCTTCCGTCTCGTTGTTGAAATATTCAAATCGTTTTATTCTTATACATACATATGTATACAAAAATCAATGAATAACAATTTTAAATCGAGCTTTTAATTTAATTTACGTCAATTTTTTTCTATCAATTCATGAAAAATGTAATTTAGTAGAATAAATTTTATTATCAACTAAATTAAATTAATTTTCAATTCGATTCGATTAAATTGCAATTAAATTCAATTTATTGAATTTCAATAAAATCACATTGAAATTTGAAGTAAATCAAAATTAAAATTAATGGAAATTAACTAAAACTCAAAACAATTGAATCAAATTATCAAAGATATGATTTAATTCATTGGAAAAACCTTTGCTATATGCAACGAGAATTATTACTCATTTTTGGCAATTTTCTTCTTTGTTGCAAGTTATTCTTCAACTTTTTTCGTCCATTGTGTGATCATTATATTTTGCCGGCCATTCCCCATCATACATGCAGAATAAAACGAGATCGCGAGATCGCTAATTAAAATCGTACTCATTTTCGAAACTATCGAACGCATGCAGACCCAAATCAATGAACGCTGGGCCGAAACTACGATTTAATTAAAATAATTAATCATTAACTCGGACCGTGCACGGTCCCCCCGTACGTCCCCCCCAACCATCGAACGTAAAACTATTAATAAGCGCGAGTACCACCCGATCGGGATGGAAGACAGGGGGATGGGGGAGTTGTTCGAATCCCTGTTAACATGTCTATGATTTATAGCAGGGTGGGGACTCTATGCTGATTACATTGGAGCGCAAGAGCTCTTCAGCATAATGAGACATGCATATATATGTTTTATACGGTATTTGAGCCGTGAGGGCTTCTTGGACTAACAGGGATGAAAAAGAGGGGGTTCTGAGACGGCAAAATGTATGACCCTTATTTTTTATTGATTAAATTTTTATTATTAATTTATTCATATTTTTTATTTGATTTTTTGAACAATTATAACTAATATTCGGTCAAGAAAGTGGCGAAATTGCATTATATTATTATTATTAAAACTAATAAAATGATAATGAAAAATAAGAATATAAAACAAGCTTACATTTGATATATGCAAGTATACCTAAGTATTATTATATAGAATCAACCAGGTATTTTATAAATACGAATTAATAATTTTTTTTCACAGCTGTTTTTATATTTTTTCTCATTAGGTTGTATATGTCGGTTAATTACAGAAATGTGGTATTCTTCAGTACCATAACTATAATTTATGAATTTCATCGAAAAAAGCCAAATTTTTTCACCAATTTCCTAACAATTTCGTTTTTAATCTGTCAATCCAAATTTTTTTTTTTTAAAATAAATTTTTTTTTACTTGGAAGATGAACTATCCATATTTCTATCACCATTTCTGGGGTTTTTGAGCCTCTGAATTTGCGGTAACTTTCCAAAAATCAAACAATGTCAAGACCTACATTTTTCTTCTACAAACCATCATTGCGCAATCCCTCCAATCCAAATTAACATTCGAGACTCATTAAAACGTGAAAATATGCTAGTCCATCTGTTATAAACGTTGATGATCGATCGGAAGTATTAATATTCGTGCGGACCCTTTCAGCCAAACCAGCCGCCTAGACGGATGAAGTTGCAATGAAGATTTCACCATATTTTTCAAACGCCATACACCGACATAACTCAAAGAACGCGGACTCGGTAATTTGGTCGGTATGGCAGTTATAAATTATGAGAGTCGGCCTTCTAACCAAAGGAAAGAAGAAAGAGATCTCTTGATTAACATGGTCCAATCTTGAAGACCGCTACTCCAACTCTGGCTGACCCTTGGCTCCTTTGTTTTGTGGGACCAAAACGGAAAGGCCACTAGGATCCACGTCTCCTAGACGCCTGTCGGGGAGGGACACGACTTACATATGTCTCGCGATGTCGTTCAATTAGGTCTAATAGGTTATGTACGGTCGCAGGACCGTAACGGAGCGTATTTGAATTTCAAGGGTTGCAGTATGAAATAAAACATATACTTTTCCGTCATTTATATTACCTGACCAAACCAATCGTCACATAATATACGAGATAAATGATTTATATTCTTCGAAAAGCGTAGATAAGATTTTGCGTGTAACCAAAAATATAACTACACTTCAGACAAGAACTGGAGCCTTCTGACCAGGAAACTCTAATCGGCAAAACATAAATAACTTATTTCAGAGTTGCACTGTCACTGGTCGGAACGAAACTTAATCAGGTGTGAATAGCTCCCGAAGTAATTAAGAAAGTAACCCACGGCATCTTTCAGCCTATGTTAGCATTCCACCGGCCATCTAAAGATAGATACACCAAAAGATAAACATAGACCTCCAGATATGCAGGTTTCATCATCGACCCAGGGTTGACTTTATATACACGACCATTCACATAAATCCGAACCGTTGTATTTTTTACCATCCCACACGGATAGCTAGACAACGGAAGCAATTTCTGTACTTGACGTTTGGGATTGATGATGGGGCATTAATTATAAATGTGCCGAAGTAGACAGAACGAATGAATTCAAAATGAACAGCAGTCGCGCGATAAGCAATCAGTTTATAAACAGAAATTTTTGGCAGGAACGAAAACGAATCATTGCTAAATATAACAGGGTCTTGATTGTTGTTGTTACAATAACACCAAGAGCTTATCGGCAGCCGCAACGGTCAAATATTTGTCGATAACCTCCATTAGAGGAGGAGTAGATTACGCGGCGGAAAAATGATACCGGCAAAAGTACACATGGGCCTTGGTTTAACAAACATTCCCACGTTGTGATTGATATTAATACACCCTCCTTGGTACTAGATGATTTAGTGAAATAATTAATTAAATCAGAATTTTCATTCTCAACTTGAGTTTTTTAAAATTTTAAAAGGAGCACACGGTAAACAAATTCTGAGCGAAATAGAAGCTATTGAAAATCTTCCAAAATCGAAGATATTTTTTCCATATTTTCTATACTATTTTCAGAAATAATTTTGACTACCTTACATTTTTTTGCGTAATTTTTTGAAATATTTAAGTAGTAAAAATAATTTTTCGAGCACGAAAATAAATTTAAAAAAATTAATCAATAAAAAAAAATTTGATTACGTAAATTTCTTCAGTCAACCCTACTGTGATAATTTCATCATAATATATTGAATTGAATACAAGAAACTTTTTCAAAAATCATTTGAGGAATATCCACCGTTCTTATATTATGGCTTAGATTGCAAATTGAATTTTGCTTTTTTTGAGTGGATTCAGAATATTGCAGGATTTTTAGCAGAATGAAAAATTAGAATTGAAAAGACATTTCATTTATTCACTTCGACATTGGGTATCGGAAAATCCGATGAAATAAATTTTAACCTATTTGGAAAGTTCAAAAATGCGATAAATAATTTTGAATGAAAATAAATTTTTCGAAAACTGTTGAAGACTGAGGACCATAGATTACACATTTATACATTAAGTTCAGCTATTGGTGGTTTATCATATTTGAGGAATAATTTCAGAGAATTAAAAAAAATCAGATTCGTCAGGAAAAAAAACGAAAAATGTGGTCTGATGATATTCGAGGGCAGTTATATTTTCAAAAAATTTATTAGTCCACGTTTTTTATTGTAAATATCAAATTTTTGCTGAATAATAATTCACCAAAAAATAAAAAATATTATTCAATTCCAAATTCATTTTTTCTCGTCGCAAATTTCGTCTGATCATATTCTCGTCCTTTTTAAGTAACTAATAAATAAAATATATAAATAATAAATAAATGCGAATCGAATTGATTTTTCCTGGGATTTTTCATATTTTCCACGTATTAGTCTACGTCTGTCCTGATTTTTTATATTACTTCATTGTTTTTATCTATTCAGCGTGAAACTGGTAATTGAATGAATTTCTTAATCGAAGGCTTCATTGTCGATTTTTAATTTTTTTATAACATAAATGCAAAACGATATTTAGATTCTTAGGTTCCACCATAAAATTGTCGGAATGATATTGTATAAAATATAATTTTTTAGGGGGGAAAACCTAAAGCGGATTTTCCACACTTGTTGCTGAGTTCATTTTCCTTTATGTCTGCTAATTTTTTCGTTCTTTCTGATCTGCCTAAGATATAAGCGAATAATCAAGTAGTGTTTATCTCAATATTCATCTCATTAATAGCTTCAAGGCCCTCAGATTCCATACATTGGGTCAAGAGATGGGTTATTAATATAAATTAATTAAACATTAATGAAAAATAATATTTCGAATCTTATGATAATGATTTTGTGTGAATTAACACTTCTCAAGTTCATTTTCCTTCATATCGATACAATAATCCTGGTATATTCTTCGATTTTTCTGATCTGCATAAGATATAATCGAATTATGTTAACATTCAAAGCTGCAGTCCCCATATTTCATAAATTGACTGAGAGTTTCGTACTTAACGTTACTCTGATTAAAATAATCTAACCGACACTCATTGCTCCAAATGACAAACGCAGATCCTCGCGGATGCAAATGAATCCATGCATCTCAATTGTCAATCCGCTTTAAATTCAGTAAACCAGTTTGGGCATTACATAAGCTCGTCCCCTTCACACTTACACGGACGAAGTGTAACAATGTACAATAGCCTACGTAAAACCGTGTCCTGACGGACCCGTTCAACCCTACGCGGCCCGATTCGGTTATCAGGAAGACATGTCAATTAAGATTATTAGCGTCGCGTACGACCACACAAGAAGCCTGGACTCGAAACGGACCTTTACCTTGAATCTAGCATGCGAAATCCTCATTTTAGCGGCTATCCCCGTCGAAGGACCACAAACCACCATAAACGACCTTAGTAGTTACGAACTCAACGCACTGCAACACAGACGACGCGGAGGACCATCGGCGGGAAACTTGGCGCGAAACTTGACCGCGGACTGCGACGTTTGACGGCCCGACTGACCTGTCAAATTCGAAAAACATGTGAAAGTCGCGCGGCGCGATACAGAGGGACGTCTGTGTCGTGGACGGTCGGTTTGCACTGCCAGCGGATTGGTGGAACGAGGTTGTAATAGTGCTGGCAAGCTTGTCAGCGTTTCAAACATCACCGCGAGAGAGCGAGGCGCACGCACACGACGTCGCTCCCTCTCCGTCACGCAGACGGACGGGGAACTATGATGTTGGCCCCCTTTTTCCGTGCAGTCCGTCATGCCGGTTGCACTAAAAGGCTCAACCTCCTACCCCCCGAGCATCGGCACCCCGCGTCATAATTCTTGCGCCACTTACTGCATCACAATGCTCTCGTACGCGAAGAGCGGAGACAAAATAAGAGGCGGATATGGTCGCGAATGCGATGAAATTTCTATTGCCCATCCGTCTCAGAGTTGCTATAAATACGGGGACGGTTGACGGCGGTCCTGATGGATTGAAAGTTTAACGGCGGATGAATGGGAATTAGGATGAATTTATGTCGAAGTAGCGACGGATTTAAATTCGAACGGAAGATGAGGGAACCGTTGAAACAATAAGGATCTCCCTGTAGCTAGAGGACGTCAACATGGGAACAACTTTTGGAGGCTAACATTCAACCGATTGAGTCGTACCTTGATGTAGCTATTCTTTGGCATCAGCAACCTACTGTGACTACTTTCGACCCTCAATGAGACTAGTATTAGATTTTCTTAAGAGCATCACTTGAAACTGCTTCATTTAACAGCAAGCTTGCCTTATAGATTCTAAGTTATAGGAAGTTAAGAAATCTCTTGGATTAGTGCAGCTTTTGTTTGACTTCAGCCAATGTTTCTGACACTCCAAGATGATGGATACCAATTCTAACAACAGCTCCATATAAAAGTATTTCTGGCAAAACCCCATCTTGCAGCAAGTGTGCCTCAGAGCTGCAGTTAAAAATATGAGAATACGAATTCTCGTATCTAGAGAACGTCAACATGGGTTAGCTAACTCAGCTAGTGTCAGCCTCAGTGTTCCTCTTGTTCATTCTTCACACTTCACGATGACAAGACTCACATTAGATTGGAAATACTTACAAGACTTTTCATATAAAAGTATTTCTTGTGAAACCTTAGTTTAACTAAGGCAGCAAACTCTAGTTAGAGTTAAAGTTAAGAAGATGGCAGAACGTCAAAATGGGAACAGTTTTCTTAGCTAACTGATTGAGTTATACGTGGAATTAAGCTATTGTTTGGGATCAGTTAAAATTCCTTCGACAATCAATGGTGACAAAACTTGAACCAGCTTTTAGCAGTACCAATTTAATATCGTCAAGCTTGCCTCACAGGTGAAGTTAACAAAATGAAGAAATAGATTTGATATCTTATAAAGGTAAAGGAAAAAAAAGTTAATGTGAATGGTAAAATAGTCGAGGACATAAAATAAGTGATGTTTCGGACATGTAAAAGATATGTTACGGGATAATCAGAACAAATCACTAGGTAATAAGAAAACCAATAAAATTATGTCGATGATGATGTTAGTTGAATGAACAAGTTCTTAGTCACATTAACATACTAATCGTTGGAAATCAATTCGATGTGGATTTGTTAATGGAGCGATAACAGTCAAACTATAGGAGAGAAAAGTATTATATTATTCAATCGATTAATTTATTAGGAGAATACACAGGGAACTGCTGTTATTATGCTACGACGATAATAACACAAGACTAGTTGTTTTATTGTTGATCTTGCTTCCAAAACTGATACATACTGTAATACAATCGTATGTTCATGAATATTCAGAGTGAGTCTTTGTCTCTTACAAATATTTTAACAGTAGATTCTTGAGGTCAAAATAAATACTTTTTCTCTATACCTTTTTTTCCGATAAGGCAAGATAAAAAGATATATAGTTTCATCATTATTAAAACTTAAAATAGCTATAGCTGAGATAGAACAGCTCATTAGCCGTGCCACCCCTGAAAAAACAAAATTACCTTCAGAAAAACTAGCTGAATCTGTGACACTACACATCTGTGGATCTTTCAATTATCAGAGTTGTATTCCGCCAAAGAACCCAATTTTTAAAATTTCACAGATACGTTTTAATTTTTGAATATAAAACTCGAAAATGGCGCATTATACGAGAAAGTATGAGGAATACTTTTATTTTACAAAACGTTCAAATATTCATTGGATAGCGTCCAAATTGGTTTCAACAGTTGGGTTCTTTAAATTATTGGTATTTTTATGGTACGTAACGTTCATACTGAGAGAATTGGAAGATGTGGGTGATATCTTGTGTTCGAAAAAGATTCATCCAATAAATGAAAAATTATATTTCGAAATTAAATTCATTCGATAAAAATATTTCTGAGATAGCACTAAAAATAACATTTATTCATGGTTTTTCAACAGTCTGTATCTTTTAAACCGAGCCTATTCGGGAAAAATGGTAAAGTAAAAAAGTGTTCCTTTCAACCTCAAGAATCCACTGTTAAAATATTAGTACGAGTCAAAGACTCACCCTGTATAGTGTAAAGCAAAGAATTATTTGTCAAATAAATGTATTGCAGACATTACCAACGTCCACATGAACCCTCTCAAATTCAATTTCCATTTTCAACAGTTATCAAGAAAAAACCACCCTAGGCAGTTTAGACGGAGACAGCTCTCATTGGCCATGCAAAATCCCCCTCCCCACCTCTTGTCCCGAAAGAAAGGAAAACCCAGAAGACAAAGCGTCCGCATAGCGCGACTTGATGAGGTCTCATTTTGTAACATAATAGATTCATTAGAGTTCTAGATGTCGGTCCTCTGCAACCCTGACAGCTGCATTAGTCATCCCTCTGTTTCTGTTAGTTTCGCATCGGAGTGGCCGTGGGACGTAACGATGGCGAGTTTCAACCCCCTGTCGTGCGTTACGCACAATGACTATGTCCAAACCGCCCCTTAGGCCCCGGCCATGCCACGGTCGGACGTTATTAATTGAGTCTTCTGAAAGTTTGCGACCGATGATATTTCAGCGCTGGACTGGATTTGGACGCTTGGTATGGCGATAACACGTGGCTCATCGATTAAGGCGATGTGCAACGTCGGATGTAGGGCATCCAGAGGGAGATTTAGTGCGTGGTAGAAAAACATTGGGTACTAAACTACCAGGAAGAAGAAATGCTTCCAATATCGCAACGTTTTGTTCCTTAGCTTGGTAGTGGAAAAACTAAATCTGTGACACTAATTACAACGTATCTTATGTCTGCGGTAGATGTTAGGTTATTTAAGATTAGGCTAGGTTAGGTTAGGTTAGGTTACGTTAGGTAAGGCTAGGTTAGATTAGATAAGCTTAGGTTAGGTTAGGTTAGGTTAGGTAAGGTTGTAGATTTGAATGTGATACATATTCTAAAAGAGCAATTTTTCTAGTAATAAATCTCGAAATTTCATCGAGCTCGTTGCAGTGGCGGTTCCAAGAGTGACAATGGGCTGGGGGCATAGTTATACAGGGTGTATTTGAAGGTGAGGCTTTTCTTCTACAGAACGTAGAAATGGTCAAAATGAAGCGTTTCTCCAAAAATCAACCTTACAAAACTTTCAAAATAACAAAGATGAAAAAAAGTTTGAATGATGACTGAAATACATATATCAAAATACGACCCTTGACCGTTTGTTAGCTGAATAATCGTAAAGCAGTGGGAAAAACTTATCTCCTGATTCGACCATGTGGTTTCGTTTAGGATATTGGCTCGTTCGATATTTACGTGGTAATGAAAATTGAAATTTAGGATTGTCGAACTATTCTCATTATTTTTTAGTAACTTACACAATTTTATGAAATGGC
Organism: Coccinella septempunctata; assembly: GCF_907165205.1. NCBI lineage: Eukaryota > Metazoa > Arthropoda > Insecta > Coleoptera > Coccinellidae > Coccinella > Coccinella septempunctata. Next base: position 26,741,454 of record NC_058196.1, read on the forward strand.
TCATTTCGATACCAACTGACAAAGAGACTTAGGACCCAAGTGTAATTAATAGAATAATAGTTCAAAATCTCACCAAAAAATTCGTCTAAATTATTCACGAATTTTTTCACAATGGGCATCACAATCTTCTTGTTCGAGTATTCCAACAATCGTCGTAAAAATTAGATGAAGTGGGGAAACATCATAACACTTTTTCAACATAACTAACAAGCACGTTCAAGAAACTGCCTCGATTTTCTACATTTTTTTTTCACCCTAAATTGAACGATAAAACAATTATGATTCTCTCAAAAGTGCCCTGATGCATCTAATCCGATGAACTTGGTACTGAACCATTCATTTTCCAGCCATATGTTTATGTTTTGTTTCGTTTTTGCGATGCCGGTGTCACCTTCCACAGTCCTGTACTTGAAATTCAATGTAATTTGCTTGAACTTCTAGGGGTTGTATCTCAGCCATCTTGGACATTTTATCTAGACAATTTTTGGTTAAACGACTTATTTGGATGAGTTTTACCTTATCTCAAAAAAAAAGAACAAATGTGTTTCGCATTAAACTCTTCAAGTTTGTCCGAAATGCAAATATGCGGCAAATAATTATGGCCTCGAAAGTGGCTTGTTTCCCCCTCGCCTTCAGGACCCCGCGCGTTTTCGGAGCCTGCAGAGCACGTGAACCATCCAACACACGGGATTTCAACAGTCCATTCGCAGGAATCGTTTACGTTCCGCCCGAATACCTAGCGCGACTCGTAAATTATTTGCCCACTATGTTACCCGTCCATATTCGTGATTCGGAGGGGGCTCCACGGGGCGACTTAGGTAGACCACACAGACTTGAGTAATTTCGCGTGTACTCCGAGGTCGCTCTTAGATGAATCATCCAGATCCGAAGAGATCGTCCGGGCAATTTGTAAGATCGTTCGGTTATTTACATTAAATAGGTTGTAGGAGCCGCGGGTGCCGTGGAGCGAGGTATTATTCAGTGGGGGCGGCAAATGGGCTTCTTGAGTAGAAATCGTTTGCAACTCATCGTTGACGTCTCTTACTTCTGCTGTAAGAAGTAAGATAGCTATGCATTTTTGATTTGATTGTAGGTAGTTGCTTCTATAGTCAAGTCTGTACATTTTACATTTAAAAGAACTTGTATCAGGCGTGTGAGGCAAATAATATTTTGCCTCAAACATAATTTATTCACTGTATCATTTGCCCATCACCGAAATATTGGCATTATCGTGAAACATTTCAATTGCGAATTTGAATATTTGAGAAATTTCGAAATACATAGTATTTCAGTTCTCGAAACAAGGTACCTACTCTATAGTATAATATATCTGAATCTTAGTAAACTACGTCTACTAATATATTACAGAAATGCTTGAAAATCCGTCATTTCTTCTTCTTAGAAACGGATGGATTTAGACTGAATCCTAATCTTGGAAAACGAAGAATTCATACTGTCCTACTAGACGCTCTTTATGACCTCATAAATATTGAAAACCCCACTTGCGCTGGTAGTTCCACCACGAGCTTCCTCGCTGAAAATAGCCGGCAAATTATTCATAATTGCATCGAAACGCGAACCAAGGCAGGGAGCCATGTAACAATTTCAGAATGTTACAATGTAGCATTCCAAATTACACCTTACTCACCACCGTAATTCATAAATTGCCCGAGCCGAAGAAACGCTTTGCTCGGACAATAATTCGACGTAATTTGCAATTCAAGACACGGGATGTGCAAATTTTTTCCGAAGAATGAGCCGGAAGATTCCGTCTGGGCATCAGAATTCAATTCAATCCTCCGAATATACATAATTCCGGTCATAGACAGAGCTAGTTTTTTCTGGGAAGTAGAAAACGAGTCTGTTGTTAAGGCCAATAGCAGCGGTTTTGGGTACCACGCTGAATTTTCAGAGAATAATTCGAAGAATAGTCGAGGTAATAACATATCTATTTTTCTGTGTTTCACACAAGGTCTGTTCAGCCTGTGTTTCCAGTCACTCTGGAATCAAAGAGAATAAAAAGGCCAAAAGGCTACAAGAAAAGTATCTGGAGAAAGAAAAACCGAGCTTCTGAATTGTAGTACCTAAGCATCGAAATAATAATACATTTCTCCGATTGAGACATAAATTATCCCCAAAAAGCTCCATTACGTTGCAAAAGTCAGCATAATGCGACTTAACAACTCTAACTACCTTTTCCAATCACTCTGGAATCAAAGGGAATGAAAATGCCAATTCAAATGTACCTACAAGAAAAAGTTTCAGGAGAAAGAAAAGCCTAAGCATTGAAATGATGATACATTTCTCCGATTGAGACATAAATTATCCCCAAAAAGCTCCATTACGTTGCAAAAGTCGGCATAATGCGACTTAACAGCTCTAACTACCTTTTCCAATAACTCTGGAATCAAAGGGAATGAAAATGCCCATTCAAATGTACCTACAAGAAAAAGTTTCAGGAGAAAGAAAAACCTAAGCATCGAAATGATGATACATTTCTCCGATTGAGCCATAAATCACCACCAAAAAGCTCCATTACGTCGCAAAAGTCGGCATAATGCGACCTAACAGCCCTAACTACCTAAACAGCCTGTAATTCGATCGTGACGACTGTCGTATAATTCAGTGTCACTTCCAATGCGTCGGGGAGAATCTCACGTCAAACTAGATCGCTAAACTACCGCAATTTGCGTCTAAATATAACAGCATATATCATTCGGCAAGAGGAAACGTTCAACAATGCACAGAGCGTATGAATATCAATAAGCAGGCCGCAACGATGCCAGCCCGCAACCCGCAAACGGATCGCTATCGCGGCAATAATAATTAGGCGTGTTTTGTTTTCCGTGCGCGGCGGCTTCAATTACAGCTCTTATCGCTGAAAAAAGTGCATACACCCCGTTTTCAGTCCGTAGAAATTATCGGGTTTCGGCCGCTGCACTGGTCCGATTATTCATGGGGGTTTTTGCCGGCGACCGACGACGGACGGTAGTCACTTACGTCCGACACGCGAGATCACGTTGAACATCAAAGGTTGCTGCGCCGCTTTCTTCCTTTTCGTTACAGGCTGACCATGGGCAATCGAAAGTTTAGTGAAAAATTTCGCTGATTTAAATTCTTCAAAATTTCGGAAACATCAAAGGAATATATGCCGCTTCGAATGGCTTTGAAAAACTGATGGTGGAGACAACGAAAGTCATGACAAACTCAGTGAATATTGGCTCACCGTCTAGGTTTTCCGGGTACCTTTGTCGATTTATAGGCTCACCTGAAACAGAAAAAGAACGTTAGAAATTGAACTGAGCGTCCAATACAAGAACGGATGAATCAAAACGCGGTATACACAATTTTTAATTGTCGCCGAGGATTTATCATCCCCAACCCCATTCATACGACGAGGAAAAAAATGCCCAGGTTCCCGATGAATCAGCGACCTCCCCCGGAGTTCGAACCCCGAAAAACAATCATTTTTCCATCACAACTTGAACTTTTTTCAATTAGGGGAGAGCGTAGAACAGGATTAATTCGGGTTCAGGGTCAGGACGGCAATTATTCGTCTGCACCATTCCACCCCCTCCCCCCGGCCGGCGTGGCCATAGCCATCGCAACCCCTCGTCTTTTTTCTTCGGGCCCGACCATTGCGACCAGTTCAATCAGCGTTATTTTTGCTCCAGTGAAATTTACGTTTCCCGTACACTGAACAATTTTTACACGGGGATTGATAAATGGCCTCCCTGACTGTGGCACCTACGAGTTACGACGCGGAACCGCCAAAGTGAGGGGGTGGTCAGGGGTGAGGGGGAGAACGGGGGAGGAATGGAACTGAAAAGTTCAATTATGACCCATGTATGTGGAATAATAAGATTGCGCATCCAGTTGAAACTATATTTCATGACGGCGTATGAGGATGTGGAACATGACGATGCGTAATGTTTCATTTTTCGTGATCTCCTTGATTTTTCTTGTGAATATGCGGTTTGGGGGGGGGGTTTAATATTCGACCCCATATTTACCATCGCTGTAGCTTACCCTCATCGTACAGAAGTAATTCACTGACAGGAAAAGACTCGAAACAGCAATAACTGACCAAGGTCACAATGACATGCAAACCCTCTTAACCCTTAATAACCTGAGTTTCTATGATTACTCTAATTGAATAAAAACCCTTTATTGGAGTTCACAAGACAAAAACAACTCAATTTTTGTTTGAAAAATGTATGGTTTTTGAGAAAATTTGTGTTACATATATGTAACGCTAATAATATGGAGCTAATAGCTACAATTACTGAGAAATAAAATAGAGTTGCCAGTGAAATTTGCGTTACATATGTGTAACACTAGGTTATTATGGGTTAAATCTACAACGGTAGTTTATAGTTTGCTAAAAGAGGTTATCGAGTGACATTTCACAAAATCGAATTATTTTATATCGATGATCAGAGAACTTTTGGTGAATTTTGACAATCAATGTCAGCTTGTCATTTATAGGTTAGGTTAGGTTAGGAAACTTTGACAACCAATGTCAGTTTATCATTTATAGGTTAACTTAGGTTTTGACGGAAGTATTTTGGCCATTGAGCTATAAAAGAACTGGAATGGCATCTTGATGCAGGTAAACTGAGGAAGACTGAAAGGGAAGATGTAGAGCAATCTATCTCTCTCTGCGCTCTGTCAATTGGTTTATAACGATGTAAACAAAAACAACCCGGGGCGTTCAAGTGAGACAACTGCTACATCCGACGTCTGTTACGGTTATTCGATTGGTTTCCGAACCATTAGACAGAGATGGGTTGCTCTACATCTTCCGTCTCAGTTGGACACACTTTTCGTCGTATTTCGGTACCTAAGAGGCGCTTCCAGTTCTTTTAGAGTTCAATGATCTTGGCAGCGATCACAGAACAAGGTGCTTCAAGTCGATCGGACTCTTAGGGAGAGCGCCTACTAAAGTAGCGTAACACTGCCATGGAACATATATGACAAAGGCGATGCAAAATAATTTATGAAACTTCACTCGGATGTGCGATATCTGAAAATAGTGAATCGCCTTTGTCATGTATGTGCCATGTCAATGCTACGCTACTTTGGTGGGCGCTCCCACTTAGGCAAACATTCTTACCCTATATATTTATAAAAGATCGAATCGCGAGGGCCGAAGGCCCGAGGTAGAGATTAGAGGCAAATGGGGAATTCTCCTCAATTTGGTTTATCACTGCATATGCAAGTTTAAACTGAATAATTATGAGTTTCATTCATGATTTTTTCAAATTCACCGAGGAAATTATTCAAAATCATCCTTCAAATATGAGCTTTTAAAATATGAATCGCTTTGTGCGCAGTTTACGATTTGGCAACAGCGCATACAAGATAATGAAAAGAACAATGTCCCATCAGCTTGTTTATAAAATAACAGGCGCGTACTTACTGGCGAGCTTCAACTGCAACCGGCCATAAAAATCCCATAAAATTTTACGATCTTCCTCGTTCGTCGCAGACTTCATAGACAGCCATCTTTGTCTATCTCATCAAGATAATGCATTTGTTGTCCTTTATTATCAAGGCATATTTCAGTCGATGTTGCCAGCTTGTGCAATTCTCACAAAACGCTTTAAACTTTAAACCCATTTTTATTTGTCATTTTTAAGTGCTTAAATTATTTTTTTTTTTTGGAAAAGGTTGAAATGGTTAGTTCAAAATGTGATGTTTCAAAGATATTTCATAAAAAATCATTTTCGTCAGAAGGAGTATTCCCTATTGCGAGGGCCGTAGGTCCGAGCTACGGACGAAAAGCGAATCAGCATGTAAAGATGAATCTACCTACAAGGTAGATCTATGGGCTTACTAGTTTTATAAACATTCGTAGGTTTCCAGGAATTATCTGTGATATAGTCTAACAAGTCAGGGACGACTGGAAAACAACCCCCTTATCGAACCAATCCTTCCGTGGATCTCCAGAATTCCAATTACGTCTGCCCCGATTAGACTCCAAGACGGCGACCCACCCCGACGCTGGCCGGGCCCGTTCCGACGCCGCCAAACTCGGGGGGTGTGTTCGCTGAAGCGCGCGAACTATTGTTGCGGGACCTTGCACGCTTTGATAGTTGATACAATGACCCCGGTGATTAATGGACTAATCCCCGCTCGGCATACACAATGCGCCTAAGATCGCGGCATTCCGGATATTAGGAATACTCGCCCTCACAATGGAGGCCTACGCCGCTCCCCGCGACACCCCCCTCGTGTTTTGTTTTCAGCTGGAGCGTGAAAAAAGGAATCGGCGGTTCGGTCATATTGAATACCGACGGGGTCGGCTGTGAGGGGGTGGTCGTCGGCCCTTCGGGGGTGGGGGAGCGTTTCTTCTCGGGGTGTTTAATTGAATTTGGTTGTTGTTCTGAGGTTTTTGAGGGGTTGGGAGAGCTCAGATCACTGTAACGGCAGTGGGAATGATGTATTACGACGGTATTGTTAAGTTGTCATTTTTCTGAGCTACGAAAATTCTTCAGAGGGTGTAGATCCAAATGTGACGTCACAATATGGCGGCAATCAGGGGATATGGTAACAAATAATAAAAAAACATTCAAACGCTGCCTGTGGATTGTGAGGAGCTGGTTGATACGATAAACAGTGGATAATTTGTAAAAATTTACAGGGCGATTCTTTGAGTAGTACAAATATTTTCACAATAGATCCTTGAGGTCAAAAGAAACACTTTCTTCCTGTACCATTTTTTCCGATTCGGCCCTGATAAAAAGATTTAGCCAGTTTATTTGTTCATAATGAGCTGTGCCACCCCTGGAAATACAAAATTACCAGAATAACTAGCTAGATCTGTGGCACTACACATCTGTGGATCTTTTAAACAGAGTTGTATTCAGCCAAAGCATTGAGTATAGAACCATAAAAAAAATATATTCCGAAATTCATCTCATTCGATGAAACTTTTTGTGAGATAGCACTAAAAATAAATTTTTTTATGGTTTCCCAACAGCCTGTATCGTTTAAACTTAGCCGATACGGAAAAAATGGTAAAAAAAAAGTGTTTCCTTTGATTTCGAGAATCCACTGTTAAAATACAAAAGATAAATACATAAAATGAAAGTAAAAAGAAACGAATGAACAAATGAGGAGTTAAACGAGTGAACAAACACATAATTAAATAAATGAATCGATATCTAAATAACGAAATGAATAACGAATGAATAATAACAAAAATAAATGAAAAAACATAAATTGATGGGTAGTTTAAATTCCATGTAATTTCATCGAGGGAAAGCCAAAACGATAGAGTGAGGCAGATTTGATTTTAATCGTCATACGACATTTAATTGTCAAGAAAAAAATTTCCACAGGGGGTTGTAACAACTTTTTTTTACACTCTTCAAAGATTCAAAATTGGACATGTCTAATCAATTGATTGATGATTCAAGAACTTACGAAAATATTCAAAAGGGGGGCTTATTCAGTTAATACACCCAGTATATTCAGTGTTAGTGTCATCGTTTTCCTATCTGGCAAGGATAAAAAATAAAACACCTTGTATATTTTTCGATCCCAGGCTTTTTCTTGATTATGTTGTTCAGTTGACGCACGCTCATTCCGAACCATCAATCAACGTCACCCTAGCGTCAAGAGGGTAGGAAATTTTGAGGCGACTCCATCGATCGGAATCAAAATGGCGTCGGCATCCTTAAGGTACGACCGCGTTTCCAGTGGGGGGCGTTTTGGGGAGCACGTTGAAAACGAGAATTAATACGGGGCAATTTGTTACAGTGATGTGCCGATTAACATAGTTCCTTTGAGGTGATCTGAAACATCGGTATTTCCATTTCGTGAAGGACCCCGCCATATATCATAAACGTTGTTCTTATAATTAAGATGTCCGCCGAACAAAAGGTGTATTCGTGGTTGGGAAAATTGAAAAAAGGTACGGGGAACAGCTGATGTGTTCTCGATTGTGTCGGTGAATCAGAAATTTAAATATAGATTGGGGGGGCCCTCTTGAATTATTTATATCCGAAGTGATGGTGGATGGACTCTTTTTTTCTTTATTGATTTCCACTGGATGGTTATTGATTAAATAATAACGAGGGGTTATTTGGCGAACAGAATTTCGAAATGATTTTCTACGATCGCTCATTACTTCTTATCATAAATCTAGAATATGTATTGAAAATTTTCTGAAATCAATGAAAAATATGAAATTGGCAACAAAGTTATTCGATAAAGATCTTAATAGTTCTTCAGAATCAACCAATTTTAGAAGTTGAAAAATGAAGAATAATACAAAAAAGAATATCATTGACGAAACTGCCAGCTGGAATAGTAAAACAAAAAGAATCCCCAACATAGTACCCACTTTTTACTGCATGACTTTAGCCCTATCAGTTATCAAGTGATGAAACTTAAATTAAATTACTCAATAGGTACAGCTTTTATATCTAGAATGTGAGTTAAACAGAGTTTGTCATGCACCCTTTACGAAAGTTGGACGATAGTTTGACCTAACCTACCTTAAATTTGAGTGCCAGAAATGGAAAGATCTTTTATTTCTGAGGAATCTTTGGTCTTCGATGAGGTTTTTTTTCAACCCTTCGTGTGTTTAGGGATATAATGGTTAACTTGATGAATTAGATTTTTTTCTTCATTTCCACTTGAATATTATGAAAACTAAGATGTATTCCAAGGTGAAATTCTTGTCAAAATTCGGTACAGAACCAAGAGGGTTTTTTATACCAACAACCTTAGAGGTCATCAGCTGAAACTTTATCACGAAAAGTATCACACGATTCACAGACAGCATTTTTTGACCAACAGGATATTCGACAGGTGGAACTCCCTGCCGGGCTACATTGCTTGCGCTCCTAGTCTAAATGCCTTCAAGAACCGTTTGGATGCACTTAGCTACTAATTTTGTTTTTTTTTGTGACTTCAGAGCTTATTGCGTGCATTTGATATATTTCTTTTTCTTTTTATTGTATTTCATGAGAGTTTATAGGTGTAAACCTCCTCTCTTTTCTTTTTTTCAATAATAATAATAATAATAATACCGTTTTTTATCGACATAGCTAAAGAATAAACCATTTTCAAAGCATCGATATCCTATTTCCCCCAGCAAACACTCTAAGATTTATTGCACATAAATCTTTCCTAAAATTAACTAGACATCATTGCTAAAAAATCAGGTATACCTTGCGGTTAACAAAGAATAGATTTGTAACTTCCTCGTTTTCCCAATGCGGAATCAATAGATGCATTCAACTTCTTTGGGGCTACGTTAACAATTATAATTTGTTCTTTCTCAAGGTTCAGTGAATGGTCGTTACTTTACTTGGGGTTGGTTCTTCTTTCAAGCATCACAGGGGGAGGTTTTTTACCTGGAAAAGTTCGTCCCCTTTTCACCCTGTGACTTGATGGTACAAAACAGAATTTTTTCATTCAAAATTCGAAAATATCTATACGACTGACGCTACGAACCTTTTGATGAATATTTTTTTACCAGAAACTTTTAACAAGTAGTTACAGAAGACCTTATTTGTTTATATAACAACCTCCAGATGTAATCAGTACCAATTAACTTTATAAAATTCATCGTACCCCTGGTTCCCAGAAGAAATGAAATGACCAGATTGTCCTTCTTCACACACACACACACACTTGTGTGTTTCCGGAACTGTCTCTTGAATAATTCCAGATACCAGAATGGCCATATACTACCAGAAGCAGGCTTGGCTCTTCATTACGCCATGCTTATTTATGATTTATGTCTGGTTCGAAAATAGCGACCTAGGAATGTAATTTACACGGTATTTGTAATTGCTACTCGTTAGACCAGACATTTTTACACAATGGGACCGTTCTTTGCCGAGCGGAATGCGTGAGAATTTACTTTTATAGGACCGTACGCGTCATATCTACACGCCGAGACGTTGACATGTGACCTAGTAAAGAAAAGATCAAGGCATTGATGCTGTTCACCTGTTAGAAGTCAAGAAATGATAAAATTGAGACCTGTACCCGGAAATATATGGAGACGACATCCTTCGGTTGAGATGTGTTACACTGCACTGTACTAATGAGGGACAATAATCCCGAAACAGGTCTACAGTTTTCGTATAATGTTTCAGCCTCTCTGGGAATTCCTTCCTTCTCTATATTATGAAAGAACCAAGCCTAAAATAACGCCCTGTAGAATCCAGGAATCAAATTAACACGTCTACCTTTTCCGTGAATTCATTTCCTGCCAACTGACTGATGGCGGTTCGTTCCACAGGCTCCCGAGATGAGCCACAAGAAACATGAATAATGACGTTCCTGGCGATCACAGCAACTGGATGCTGGTTCTAAAAAAAGCTTCAAAAGCGGGGACATAACCACCAAATCCCCAAACGGGGCGTGAATATTGGTGTTGACGCCATCTCAATCAAGTCCCTGATTGTCTTGCATCTTGAATGTGCGAGACTGTTAAGGAGGTGTCAGTTTTCAGACATTTCGCCATAAATTTAGGCGTATTTATATGAGGTTGGATGAGCCGCTGCCTCGGAGTTGATGCTGGAATTTTCAGTGAAAATGGTCGCTTTTTCTTATTTGGGGACAGGTGTAAATGTTAGATTTCGAAGGAGATCAAAGAATCCAACATGAAGTTCTCAACCGATGAGTATTTTTAAATCTCTGTGAACACTGTATTCTTAAACACGTTTTTTCTTTCTTCTCTCTTTTTTCTTCGTTGTTTGGCTATGTGACTTCTGTATTATTTTTCTTTTCTTGCATATCGTTTCTTTTATTTTATCTTGAACTTAACTTATTCATTATCCATAAGGTAGAATCCTTAAAATTTATATTTTAAAACTGATAAATTGTAAATCAACTACAGAGTGTGTTACTTTAACGGTGTCGGAACCAGAATCGTTTCAACAAAGTGTGAGTATCAACAAATGAGCGTAGACTCGAAAAAAGGCCAATACCGCAAATTAATTAATTGAGGTTGATTGTTCCTCTATATCAGGTGTCTTATAAAACCGTTATCCTATTAACGGCTTGAAAGAGTAGTTTACCTCGTTCTGCAGACCATGGCAAAAAGCTTTGAAAGTACATATTGGCCGGTTTTCTATTTCCTGACTGGTATTATCTGTAGTTCTTCGGGTGAACTTGATTCCGAACGCCGGTATCGATTAATATGCATCTGGTTACTCAACGCTATATTCCGTCGACTTACAATGTACATCTACCGAAAAAATGGTAAATCGTAATTACGATCATTAAAATCTATGGATATGGTTGTGGAATGATAATTTAGTTCAGCCACGTATTTATATCGATAAATATGTTAACGGTGGTTGGATAAAAATTAGGCTTACATTGATAGTGCCTCATTAATTAATGGGGAATTTTCATTCTTTCAGCATATCTGATTCATTTATACGTTTTCATCAGAATTCTATAGAAGAAGCTGAAATATACACACTATTTGACGAGATGCATCAAATCTCAAATTTTTTTCATACAGGGTGATTTCGGAAACAATATCTGTATCTGTAAATGGTAGCACCTCATTTTTTTGCGTGAAGATATCATGTCCAAATAGGTAACGATAGATAATAGTAGAGTGATGGTTAGATGAACATTTTACGTACAGCAATTCTTTTTTTAGGAACCGAAAATTGGCTCGTGTCTCCCTAACCCATAGGAGAGTTGAACAGGGGGCGAGAGAGACTTGACCATAAGTTTGTTTACCAGGAAAAATATTGAAAGAAAACAATACCCAATGACCAACGATATTCTATGTCAAGGTTTTCATCATCAGTTGTATCAGCGTATGAAATACATATTTTCTATTTCAGAGTCACTCTCACTTATTTTCGAGATGTTTTTTACTTTTTTAAACTTTTGTATATTTTTTTATATTTATTTCTATTATTCAATTTTTTTTAAAGCAAACTATCTAAGCTGAGTGCGAGAAACTTGGACCACTGATTATGTCTCCCGACCATAGCATGGGTCAAGTCTCCCGCACTCCCTTTTAGCCTATTCAACAGAGGTTTTCTTGAAACTTTTTCAACTATTATTAAAAAGGCTCATCGTTTGTAAAACAATATTAAACAATGAACTTTTCAGACAGTGTAACAAACAAAAATCATTAAATTTTTTACTTCCTAACAACAAAATCACGATCAACCCTCTCACTCCCGAACTGTTCTGATGGCGGCCAAAATGGAGCCGCTACTAGTTGTGCCTTGTTACGAGTATGTATATCGCAAGCTATTTACGATACCGGTAGCGCGAAATTTGAATTGAAACATTTGAGGTGGTTCAAGTCTCCTACCTGAGCAAGTCTCCCGGTTTCCCCCCATTTTTTCAATTTTTGTTAATTTTTCATTCTAGATCAACTATTTTAATTTTAATTCAATGAAAACGTTATTACCACATCATTGAATATTATGCGGAATTTTCTTACAGTGGGTGTAAAATTTATTGAAAACTATAATTAATAGAGATTTAACATATTTTACTTCATTTTTGAAAATAAAATTTTGTATCCTTGATGTAAAGATTGTAAAGAATATGAAGAATGTAAAGAATATGAAAGAGTCCTTCACATAACTCCGGAACCAGATGTCCGATTTTGATGGGAGTTTCATTAATGTGAGGAGAATTTATTCCAGTAGGTTTTTGTGTAAAATTCATCCCTATCTTATAATGAAGGAATGACGAAAAGCGGCTTTCATTGTCGACGCTCAATAAATTATAAGAGTAGAAAACAAAAAGTTCTGTTGAAAAGTCTGCGTCACCAAAAATTTTCACTCGATTTCGAACATTTTCTGCTGAATATTTACGTACACCTTGTGTGTGCAGTTGTCACGATTTTATCCCCTATTCAGCGACCCAGCGCACAAAGAAGTTCTCAAACCTCAGACAACGCGAACCATCCCGGAATAGCTTCCCATCCTCCCCGCCGTATTTCTGGACGTACATCACGGCTGCGACCCTGAACCTGAGGCCTGGAATTCGCACAGGCCATTTAAACAAATTTACGATTTGTTTATACGGCCAGAAATCTTCTGTGTGCCGCACGGTTGCCGTGAATGAGCCTGGGCTACGCGGAACGTCGGCCGGGAAGAGACCACGTTTCTGGGTCATAAGCATGGCGCAAGGCGCGGGTTCGAGGTGCACGTAGATTTCAGCAGCCACATCCGCCCAATCGTGCACAACATCGAGCGGTCGTTCTCGCCGCGAACAGCTGATCGTACGATTTATGGGTCGGGCCTGCCTCGGGGCCAGCTGAAGAGCGAATGTACGATAAACTTGGCGATCGGGACAACGCACACATGGATGGACTTGGTCTGCATTCGGGGTATATGTATACGGTGCCTCTCACCACATCACAACCTTAGTCAATTTGTATATGGGAATCTACCGAGAGTGTTTTCGAATAATTTGAATACAGGGTGTCACAAAACTAGTGAATCAAACGTCACACCACGATAGAGTAGACCAAATACACTTGCGCAAAAAAATTAAAGCACATTCTGAAAATCTCAATTTTAATGAAAGTTAACTCTACATTGACTATATGACTTATTTTTTATGTTCTCTCGGGAAGGTTTTGAACGAAACAAGAAATGGAAGAAAAATTCAGGATTTCACCGAATCTTATGTGAAGGAAGAGAAATGAACAATTTTCAAAAGACCGAAATGCTGATAAGTGATTTAATACTTGGTATTTCCACCTCTTGCGTTAATTACAGCTCGGCAACGACGGTTCATACTCAAAATGAGTGATCTTAAAATGTTCTGATCAATTCTTCCCAGATTTCTCCGAGTTGGATTCCTAAGTCATTAAGAGTAGCTGGATGATTTTCTAAACTTCTCAGCCTTCTATTGGGTCTGGCAATATCGTCCATAAAAATGAAATTTTCACCAATGTCTGGGGCAAATGGCACTATATGCTCTTCAAGAATGTTCCTTATATACTTATCAGCATTCATAGCTCCATTATCAATGACCACTAAGTCTGTGCGAGCAGTCAAAGATATTCCACCATAATCCATCCTCCCCCGAAACCAGTAGTATTCAGGAAATTGCACTGAGCATATCTTTCATGTGGACGTCTGTATACAAGGGAACGTCGATCACAATGGTAGAGGCAGAACCTAGACTCATCTGTGAAGAGAACTCTTTCCCAATCGGCCTCTTCCCTATGGATATGCTCTCTCGCAAAATCCAAACGCGCCCTTCGATGGGCTGGGGTAAGAGCTGGGCCTCTTGCCGCGACATGAGGCCTTAAATTATATTCTCTGAGGCGATTTCTTATTGTCTGAGTGCTAATTTGCACCTCATGAGTTTGCTCACGCTGAATTTGGAGGCGAGCGGTTGCAAACCGTTGTCTCAACGAAGAAACTCTCAAGTAACGTTCTTGAATGGCAGTTGTTACCCGTGGTCTTCGGACATTCATACCTGTCTCCCTGAATCGCTGGAACATTCTGGACACACTTGTATGGGAAACTCCAAACCTTTCTGCAATTCTTGTGCATGTCCACCCTTCTCGCAAAACTACCGTTTGGGCACATTCCTCTTCGTAGATTGTAGATCGAGTGTAGAAAGTGTTTCTTCTGACCTCAAGAATCTACTGTTAAAATATACGAGTCAAAGACTCACCTTATAAAGTCTACTTTTCTGTTGAGTTTTCACTGCAGCAACTGTTGGTTGTACATTATAGGTTTTATTGCATTATTTGGGTCTTGTTCATTCCGCATATCGACAATATTTCCCTTAAATTCTTCCCACGCAATCTCACATAAACAAAAATACTTCCAGTCATAAAATCCGAAGAACTCTACGTTTGTTTTGGTTTTGATTCGAACAGTTGACGAATGCGTTCTACTCCCTTGCTGCAATCAACATAAATTTCAAGCGACAAGTCTCGTTTAGACCAGTGCGGCTTTCGCTAAGCACAAACTGTAAAACCATCAAGTCACAACCTTATTTATGATTGTTAGTAACAAGAATCTAGCCCTGGATGGCCCCCGAATTTGACACCTAGAAACAGTTGCGTGTGTGTACCGGTATGGGATTACAGGAGAATTTTGGAATGTCAAATGTCGAGTTCAGCACGATCTATCCAACCAATCTATTTTTGGATATAGACTTGTATAGGGATCATATGAACCACTGGTGTATTTTTCTTGGAAGTTATTTCAGGCCACGCCTGTGCACAAATTTCTCAGAAAAGGTTTCTTTATTCTGAGTGTATTAAAAAAAGTTTGCTCGATATTTCAGGGTGAGTCTTGATTCGTACAAATATTTTAACAGTAGATTCTTGAGGTAAAAAGAAACACTTTTTTCCTTTCCCATTCTTTTCGAAACGGCTCGGTTCAAAAGATACAGGCTGTTGAAAAACCATGAAAAATTGTTATTTTTAGTCTCACAAACGGATTTATCGAATGAAAATAATTTCGGAATATAATTCTTCATTCATTTGATGAATCTTTTTCGAACACAATATATCACCTAAGTCTTCCAGTTTTCTCGTTATGACCATTACCTACCATGAAAATACCAAAAATTCAAAGAACCCAACCCTTGAAACTATGTTGGACGCTGTCGAATGAATATCTTTTTGTTTTGTAAAATAAAAGTATTCTTCATGTTTTGTCGTATAATGCTCCGTTTTCGACTAATTCAAAAATAAAAAATATCTGTGAAATTCGAAAAATTTTGGTACTTTGAACGAATGCAATTGTTTTTAAAAGGTCCACAGGTGTCACAGATTCAGCTAGTTATTCTGGAGGTAGTTATTTTTTTCAGGGGTTGCATTTTGCTCATTATGAAAACGTAAAATGGCTATATGCTATATCTTCTTATCAGAGCTGAATCGGAAAAATGTTATAGGAAAAAAGTGTTTCCTTCGACCTCAAAAATCTACTGTTTAAAGATTTGTACGAGTCAAAGATTCACCCTGTATAACGAATGTGAGTCCTGCCTATTTTCCAAACCAATCACATCTTTAGTTGTTTGCCTCAAATGTATCTCATATGTAAGAAATGTGTCCAATTTTCTATTTGTTGACTTCCAGTTTCAACATCTCGATAGATTCTTTTTTTTTGCAGAAATCTACCTAAAAAATAATGGATTTCTTGTTCCTCAACCTGATATTTATATTTATATGTATAATTATTATAATTTTTATGAAATTTCTTGTTGAATTCTATTTTCGACTGGGAAAAAATCACTTAATAATAGATCTTAATCTGAATACATTACCAACCGTCAATACATAAATAAGATCAGTAATTTTGTCCATGATCATTTTGAAACTGGCTCTTATCTATTTTTTGCCACTACACGTGTTTCGCTATCACAATAGCATCTTCAGGTGGGTGGAGGTAAATTGGTTAAAAAACTCATTTTGTAGAAGTCGTTTAATCTGTTTTGTAAGTTCCATTATTGATTTTAATCAAGTATCGGCCAAATCAAAAAGTAAATTTTTGTCCTTTGCAAAAAATTCCGATAGTCTCAATTGGATCTTCTCCAACTCGTGTAGCCCCAAATTCTGCGCCGCTCCGAAGTTTATCCGAAATCCCCACACGCCCAGGGCGATATCACCGTTTCGGTATTATTGCAAAACAGCAGGATTATTTTTAATCCCCCCAAATTCTTATTAACTTTCCTCGTTTCTGCTCCCGCGTAGACATTCCCGACAGGGATTAAATCCCTGGTTCTGATCATCCGCGCTCCCCCCGCGCCCCCGCGCGTCCCCCCCGATCCCGCTCAGCCGCTGACGGGATGCCACGGCTTCCATGGCAACGGAGTGCTCTCTACTGGCCTGTCTCCTGTCCCTTGATTTATGGCGATGGAAAATGCGAGAAATGAAGAGCGGGATAGACGTCACATCCAATGGACCTCCGTATCAGGAAAAATAAAAATCGTACGGACGATTTTAACGCCGTAAGTGAGGCGGAAATTCGTCGGGGTTTCGAGGAAGAGTGCTGCGCTAATCTGGCTCGGT
The DNA here is from genome assembly GCF_907165205.1 of Coccinella septempunctata. Classification (NCBI taxonomy): domain Eukaryota; kingdom Metazoa; phylum Arthropoda; class Insecta; order Coleoptera; family Coccinellidae; genus Coccinella; species Coccinella septempunctata. Next base: position 26,758,453 of record NC_058196.1, read on the forward strand.
TTATGACGTCGGCTTTTAGCCAAATTGCACCGCGTGGGTAAACAAATTTCGCAATACCGTTCGCTGTCTCAGAAAACGATGGAAACTGAGCAGTCTCGCTGTGAGATCCATAAAAAAATTAAAACAGCGAGGATAGAACTTGCAAGTCTCATCTCAGGGTAGATTGATTAGGGAAATTTATAGATCAACCGTTTTACCTCTACTTATGGTTAAAACAAAGTCGGTAATAGACTCATTGAGAGGCATAGAGTTTGCAATAGTACACAGGCAGAATACCAAAGTTTTTTGATCTTATACTACGCTCCAATACCTATACATTGATGGGCTTTCGTTTGTAATCCTTTGTTCGGTGTGTAGAAGCCTCTAAAGTTAGCTTCATCCCCTACACGACTAGATAAGTACAGCGGCAGTTTCTTAAAGAACGTACAAGTGCATTCTTCCAACTTTTTCTTTTGAAGAATGTGCGAATTCTATGCTAATACATAATACCATATCCATGCAAGCCTTTCCACTACTAATACCTCGTCTTATGCCCCCTTTCCATCAGGAGTACCACAGGGATCCTTACTGGGACCCATACTATACAACGTTTTCACAAGCGACATACCAAGAAATCAAGAGGTCACATTAGGTCTCCATACAGACGATACGGCAGTCCTAGCCTGAGGAAAAACCGAAAACATTGACAAACTGACCAAATGGTACATGAAATGGAAAATAAAAATAAATTAGAGCAAAAGTCAAAGCATACTGTTACAATATAAAATCAAAGAACATAATCCAAAGATTAAGATAGAAATTAATGACAAAGAAATAGAATGGCTAAATGAAGACAAATATCTAGGAATAACAATGGATGAAAGCTTGAATATGAAAGAACACATAGAGGAAACAGCAAAAATAGCGAGTAGTATCAAAGGATATCTCTATCCCCTTATTAACCGAAAGAGCAAATTGGACCCAGAATTGAAAGTGAGACTTTACAAAGCAATCATTAGACCGACCATGACATACGGAAGTGAAATTTTAATAATGAATACGAATCAGCTCAAAAATTGGAAACAATACTGAACAAGACTCTTAGAGGAGCCCTAGACGCAGAGTGGTACACAAGAAACAAATAAATCAGAGAGATGACAGGAAACACAACAATCAAAGAACACATAACAGAACTGGCATAACAGAACGAATGGAAAGCCATGAAAACAGTGGTATGAGAGAAAGTGTAAACTATGATGAAAACGAAAAACGCAGAATCAAGAGACCAAGAACCAGGTTGAGAGAAAACCTGGAAGAGAAACAGAAGGAGAAAAACTGACTGAGAATAACTCAAAATGAAACAGAAAAAATCACTGGAAAACGAAGTAGAAGATAGCAGCGAGAGAACGAAGTTCTAGTCTGCAAATGCACAGACATAGAACACTGGACCCCTTTCCATCAATAGCATCTCAACAAGTAATTATTCCTTTACATAACGCATTACCTGACTCCTAGCTTCACCCTAACTTCCTTGCTGGATTCCTTGCTAGGCATTGCTGTCTCAGGAAGCACCTAAAGAAAATGGTTGCAGATTCTGGGATTAGGAGAGACTCCAGATGATCTGGTGATGGAATGTCTCGTCCTTGAAAGCTAACGCAAAAAATTATTTGGACGAGGAGGTTGTTTCCTTGAACCATGGCTTGCTACATAGCGTCAAAAACAGCTCTGATGAGGGGGCACAAAAGATCTTAAGATTGCAGCCTTTCTTAAAGCTTCTCACTCTACCCTTTACTGAGTGGACCTTAGTGGAGGGTTCGTAGCTAATGAAATTTGGCTACGAAGAGAATGTTTCTTCGTAGAACTAAAGCATCCGATCAAATAACAGCGTTTTCGACAGTGGTTTCATTGTAGGTATATACAGCGTGAGTATTTGGCTCGTACAATTGTTTTAATAGTAGATACTTGAGGCCAAAAGAAACACTTTTTTCCTGTACCATTTTTTACGATTGGGCCCTGTATATAAACCAAGAGCCATTTCAGTGAAACGAGTTGTCTTTCAATTAAGTGTAATCACCACAGCTTAGAACTATTATTGAGTGATAATTCTGATAAATTCGGACAATCCACATTGAAAGAGAGTATATGTTTTGGTGAAACCATTATCGTACTTTTTAGATTAATACGAAAACGACCGACTATAATCAATTCCCGTTCCAAAGTACTGACGCGTTAATTTTGTGGTAACCTTCCCGTAATAACACATTATACTGTTAAAACATGCTGATAGCAAATTTTATTACACATCCTGAATTAGAACACCCAAGATGAGCAGCAGTAACTATCTCGATACATTGTAAATTACAGTTTCCATACCGATAATGGGGATCGAAAATGTTTCTTTAATGAGGAATTATCGTCAATTTTCTCGAAATATAACAGTGAGAGATCTCTTATAGTGAAGAATAACTACGTGTAGGCTCGAAAACTGGGTGAAATTGCTTTCATCAGCTTCCGGATTAGATCGATTAATTTTTATTGTCTGAACGGTCTGTTGAACTTACGTCATGTGATCGGATTATATATCTTCATGAAATGAGCGTTCGAAGAGGTACTCGTAAAATACTCTTCAGGATTTTTTTCAATTTTTCTAATATGAGAAATCTAAATATTTACTGAAATATCACATTTTTTTCATAAGTTTATTTATTTATCTATTTATTTATTTATTTATTTATTTATTTATTTATTTATTTATTTATCACATGATTGTTTCGAGTAGAGGACAAGCCATAAACACAGTTTCAGGTGTAAATTTATTTTTATCATTTATAGTTCACAATTAGTTCACCGAAAGAAGCGACAAGATAAAGTTCTGTAAAGAGTATGTGAAAGTAAGTAATCAGCCTACAATATTTAGGTTTTAATTTGGTCTACGATGTGGGAATGAGTAATGGAAAAGCTCAGCTAATTTGATGTTTAGGTCTGGAACATTGAGAACATCCTTTGCTACTGAAAACCATATTTTTTGAACCTTTGAATCCTGCACCTTCATGGAAAAATCCCTCAGATTCTGTCACGAAAGATGAACGATCTGAACTCGAATAACAATGGCGTTTTCAGCGCCACGTTAGCTTGTATTTCGCTTCGGGCGCTTTTTTAAGTCGGCCAGCGTGTACGAATGATCGCGGCATCTCCGAATCCATTACTCATCCCCAATTTCATCCCCTCCCACGGAATTTCGCCAACTTGTGGATATAATACAGCGTTCGAAAACACAAAGCTCCTCTATTTATACATCCAGTTTACAGTTTTCGTATAGATATATTGCAGCCCCGTAGCGTTTTATACAGTATGATTTGTGGCGCGGCCACTATACTTTTCACCAGTGTCGGTCCCCCCCGACTCTCTCTCGCGTCTTTTATTGTGTTTGTTCCAAGTCGGGGTGGTTTTTTGCGCCCCCGGCACGATGTCACGTTCGAATCGGGGTGGAACTGGGTCGTGTCGAGCCAAAAAGTTACCGTCCGACGTCGCGTTTATGATGGATCACGCTCGGGGTTTCTGGTTACGCGCGTTTTTGCGACAAAAATCTGGCTTGGACCTATTGATGCGATTCCATGTAATAATATCAAATAGAAAGAAAGGGGGAGGAAAAATTGGGACGTAATCTATCTAAAATTATATGTTTTTTGGGTCTAATGAATGGGTGTTCGAAAAAAAATAATTTTTGGGAAGAAATATTGTTATAACACCTGGATCAGTCAAAATTGTTGGGTGGTTGTCAGTTCCACTGAAAATAGAAAATTTATTCTAATTAATCGTAACTGAAACTCGAAATATATTCCAAGGAAAAAAAATTACGAGTTGAAACTGAGAAATTATATTCAGAAAAATAAAATAAAAAACAAAATTCGTTGCAGAATAAAAAAAAGTTAAATCTTTAAAAATAAAGTAACGTCCTTCTGATTCAATGGAATCAATGTAAAGATTTAACTGTAACTTATACGGGGTGTAAATGAATAACAGTTGCGTGAAAATTCAAGGTATTATACCGTCTCAAAAAATAGTATGAGTATTTCCTATTATTTTTTTTAGTTGGCCCCGTTTGAATGCAGCCCCCTGAAGATGGTACATGAAAAGAATGTTCAATTTCTTTCCAGAAAACTGACTATAATTGCAAGGATAGAAGAAGCCTCCCCTTAAATTAGTTTCACAGGAAATTTGTTCTTTATTTATAATATACCGTTAAAAAATTAATTTTTGATATTGTAGTAGAATCAACAAAAAGTTTTATTTTTTTTCTCTCTGCCATAGAATGCTCACTGCTATTTTTGTTTTCTGTTTTATAAGAAAGAAATTACAAATGGCTGTTCAGTTGCCTATATTTTTCATTTTATCGTTACTATTCATTTATACGATGTATTTGAAAAAAAACCCTCATTTTGAACTCGAAATATTTTTTTTTATTTTTAGTTTATTTTTTAATTCATTTCTGTTGTATTTATTTGTTATGCTACAACGCTAAAACATCAATAAAAAATAACGAAAAATATGTATTTATTTTTGATTTTTTTTTTATCACTGAATTTCAACTTCTTTATGAATTTTTATTTCTGATATAAATGAATGTTGCTGAGTATAGGCCTCAAAAAATTGTCGAAACCTTATCCACTGTTCTACCTTCTTTCGGCCTTTCACAGTTGCCATTACTCGGTTTCCCTTGTAAAACGAACAAAACGCCCCTAAAACCCCCCCGACGTAGTCGGAAAGTCCGCAGCTGCCCCGGCCAACATCCCCGTGAAATTCTATCAATAAAATAATGGAACATCTCGCGCACTTCCGCACGGAATGTTCATAGATGCACACTCGATTGAAATCATCGCGATTTATGGCCTCGGCGCTTCACGCCGATCGGTCTGCGCCCCCTCGGCCCCCCTCGACCCTTTCCGATTCCCGACGCCCATAAATCAGGCCGGCGTTTTGTTCGATTGTATTGTTTAATAAAATAATCGCTTTATAAAATTATCGAAAGGCCATAAATCAGCGCGTTATATTATTTCGGACGGATGGAGCAGATGCATTTTCCTATCTGTGTCGGTGGGCGAAACGGGTCGCGGACGGCGCCCGGGCGGCGTAAAGCGTTAAAATATCTGCGTGTAACTTCCGCTAACGAACGGGCGCTGACGGACGGACGTCCCGGGGGAGGCGCGGGGGTATATCGGGTTTTGACGGGGTTTATTGACGTGATTCGGCTATCGAATGAGCGAGGGTGCAATGAATTTTGGGCGTGTAGGGAGTTTCTATGTCGATTTTCAATAAATGAATATCGGTAAGTGAGCAGATAAAAAAAATATGGAAAAATAAATTTAAACTCAATATAAATTTAAAAATATTCATGAGTTTAACAAATTCATTTTTATTAAGCTATAGCACAATTATAATCGAGAAAATTTAAGTGCACAAAGAACTGGATTCGAACGTTCATTCAAATTCAGCAAAAATTCATGAAAATAAGAAAATTAAAAATACTTAATTCATCTTTAAGTTACGCATTCGAAAATTTTTGATAATTTATGCTATATATTTGAAATTCTAGATAACAATTAAAAATATATTTTTTTTAATAGCCCATAACTTGAAAATGATGGTTAATAATTTATATAATAGACAAGGCAATATAATATTTTCATGTATTACTGCTCATAAAGGTGTTATAACAGTTCAAAAACAATTAAATGGTTTTATTGAAAGACAAAAAATTGAAACATTTTCTCAATTCTTTCATCGATCCACCGGTTTATACTAATGAGGTCGATTAATAATTTTACAATGCAAATATAATAGTAATATTGAACTGAATAATCCAATAAATCAATAAAAATCATAAAAAATTCAGAAAAAGATTTTTAAGCTGTAAAAAGTCTCAATAAAAAAAAGAAATTGAAAATTCAGCCATATTTTAGTATTTTATTAATTTTCAATGGTTTTTGAAACATTTTCGAGGGTATTTATCACGCTTCGTGAGATATATTTTAACTTGGATATGCAAATATCGAATTAGAACCAAATTGGACAATAATTTATTCTCTTGATTGTGGCGTTAAATATTCTGGTCTATTTTCGTACGAAATAGAGTAAGCCGGCCCTGCAACGCGCGCTCATTCGCGTTCGCAGCCAAAACGATATAACAAAAGAGTCGATTTTGATTTACGGACGAACCCCGACCTGACAAAAGCCATTGTCATATTCGTCCATTGGGCCATTGATTCTTCCCGATTTGATTTAGTTATTCCCGGTGCGTTATATGCAAACCTCGCCTCCGTATGCATCGCCGATTTACCGCATTGGCGCAGTTTGCGGGCGTAAAAATGACGATTTAAAAACGCAACCCCCCAAAGTGCGAAACGCAAATGAAGCGGGACATCATCAGGTCGCGGTATAATTCGCGAAGGGGTGATTTTTGACAGCAACGACAATCGGCATGATTTTATGACTCATACAAAAATGAAGCCGATTCTAGTTCATCAAACGCTCATTGATGGAAAATCAAATGTTTGGGGTACTCTTTGTGTGATGCCTTTTTCAGTTTCGGGTAACATTTTTTCGTTTGCTTTTCAGAGAATTTTGGATCAGTTATTGTTTCACGTTCTAACAATCAACTTTGATTTTAAATCTGAAAATTTATTTTGCGAGAATGTGACTAAGCATTCAGTTTTTCCATATTTGGAAAATTGGCGAAATAATATGGAAGCTTCTGAAACTGTCTCAAAATTTCTGAACATCCTTAAGGAGGGTCTATACCGTTTAGTGGTCAGTTGAAAAAGAGAAAAGGAATATCTTAGGCAAGAAACTACTGATTTATATGGAGTTTATATTGTTATTCAATTCAATCAGTTCCTCATCTCGGAAAGTCATAAATTTTTTTATTCGTCAAACGGAAAAAATTTTTTTTTAATTTTCTCATTGAAGAAGAAATATACAATCATGTTATCAACTTTCCGAGGTAAAATGAGTTTTTCAATAAATTTTCACATGAAAAGAATTTTAGAAAAGTCTTGTCATTGATTACAATTCGATACCTGCTGGAATTAAAAAAGTAAAGTGATGCTATCTCTTTGTTTTTACGGCTGGCGTGAAAGTGCCGTGGTATAAAATCCTCTAAACCTTTATGAATCAGTATATTTCATTATTTTTATTCAATAACTGAACGTTTTTTTCGACGATGCATGGCTTCAGTTGACTCTAGCACCCAGCAATTGAATCTCTCGATGCGTAATCCCCCAATTTTCAGGTCCAGCAAGCCCACATCGAAACAGCCCGACGCAATAATTGAAAGATAAACAGTCGACGTTGCGTTCAATGCGGTAATTGCGGTAAATTTATACTCGGTTATAAATAGTTGTCGTTTTAGTGGAAAACAAAGAGAGCGAGGGAAGGGGGGAAATTAGGAAAGGCACTTGGGAGAGCCAGGAATTTCGTCTTCTCCAAGAAGGCGGATGGCTCACTTTCCCTCCGAACCCCTGCGACACAATGGGAGTTATGTCGCAGTGTATATTCGGACGGGGGAAGGCTCACCCCAAACGAGACGGCTTGGGGGTGGGCTGGGAGGCTTTGATTCAGCTACGCAGCGTCGGTTAATGGGGGGATTCTCGCCGGGGTTTATTTTGATGAATCGGGGGTTAGGGAGCAGCAGTGTTTCAATGGCTGGAATATAGACCTAGATTCGGTGGCTTGTGCGATGATTTCGAGGAAGAAAAGATGGAGACGACAAGAATTAAAAATATTAAAATACAATTTTAAACAAATGAATAGTTGGGAAGGAATGTTCCGAAAATTGAAATGGTCTTTATGGTTTCGCTTGAAGAATTAAAATTGAAATTAGAATTTCTTATTCAAATAGTCTGAAACAAAGAAAATTAAAGCAAGACCTCTTCGAATATCAACCACTGACTTCCATTGATCGTTCCAATCAAAGTGCTCAGTGACCCATTCTATTTGAAGTCGAATATGATCTTGAGATAGTGGAATCCTTCCAAAAGTCATTGAGAATATAGATTAACGACATAGTCAGCAACCGATCTTGTGTAGGAGTGGTAGATCTTGGGCGACCACTTCCACGTCTTTCGGTCACGTATCTTCTAACATATCCACGACGATTCAGAAATTCCTGTCCCATCCAGATGAAACCATTCCCATTCAACCTGCCGCTTTTCTCGTAACGCGTTCCAAAGCTCGAAATTCCACAGATATGGATATCTTTTCACGAGCTGGTGAATACAGGAAAGCTTCGACCCTACACCCCCGAGACGTCTTGGCGCGGGCGCAGCGGCTGTTCTTTTGAGTTCTCCCTAAACGGGGAAAATACATCTTTCTTTACACTTCAGCAGGTATCGGTAATGTATTATAAAGGACACGTACTCGCTAGGGCGTACCGAGTGATAACGGGTTCAGCTTTCCGAGGCTCCATGGAAATGCCTGGAGTGAATTTCCCGCCGACCCTTGTTCGCCGCCTTGCCTGAGAACATCCGAGGAGGCTGTGGAACCAAGAAATACGTGATTGGTGGAGCGGAAAGTTAATTTAGTTCGGTCGGGATGAACGTCTTGGAGTTTCCTCGATTGAGGAGAACTGAACTGAGTGTATTGTGCGCGATATACGGATTTTTATTTGCTTTCATCTCGAACACAAATACAGGGTGTATTTGATGGTGAGGATTTTTTTCAACAGAAGGTAGAACTGGTCAAAATGAAGCGTTTCACCAAAAATCACCTAAACAAAACTTTCAAAATGACAAAGTTGAAAAAAAAAGTGAAATAGATCCTCATACGATCTTAGACCGTTTTTTAGCTGAATTACGCGAAGCAGTGGGAAAAACTTTCTCTCCTGATTCGACCATGTGGTTTCGTTCAGGATATTGGCACGTTCGATATTTACGTTGTAATGAAAATGGAAACGAAAAGTGTGAAAAACAAAGAATATCACTTCAAAATCTCAGCAATAAAACTCGTCTAAATTATTAACGATTTTTTTCACAATGGGCATCACAATCTTCTTGTTCCAATATTCCAACAAACGTCGTAAAAATGGGATGAAATGGGGAAACATCATAGCACTATTTCAACATAACTAACATAAGCACTTTCAAGAAACTGACTCGTTTTTCTACATATTTTTTTACCCTAAATTGCACGATACAACAATTATGATTCTCTCAAAAGTGACCTGATACATCTAATCCGATGAACTTGGTACTGAACCATTCATTGCCCAGGCATATGTTTATGTTTTGTTTCGGTTTTGCGATGCTGGATTCACCTTCCATATAGTCCCGTACTTGAAATTCAATGAAATTTTGTCGATCTTCTAGGGGTTCTATCTCAGCCATCTAGGATATTTTTTTTTATATAGACAATTTTTGGTTGAACGATTACTTTGATGAGTTCTACCTTTTGTCGAAAAAAGCTTCACCTGTACATAGGGTGTTTCACGAGCGGTTAGCCATAGCCTAATGGTGAATGAGGGTCATTTAGGCCTTCAAGAAAAGTTGCCTCTTTTGTACCCAAAGGCCATTAGATTCGGAGAGACAGGGTGATTATGAGATTTGGGCTTAAATTTTCGATATCCATAACTTGGGAACGAGTAGTCCGATTGTAATGAAAAGTTGTGGGCTCGTTTTTAGTTACTTCCAATAGCCCTTCCAGATGGTGCAGGAAATTCGAAAAATTGAATTTGATAGACAAAAATACCTTTTTTGCAATACTGAAAACAAAAGTTTTCCAACTGATCCAGAAAATATAGAAAATCTCAATATTCTGAGGATTGTCCTGATTATTTTGAAATTGCATCTGCCATTTTGGAGGGTTAATGGAAGTCAACAAGCCCAAAAAATTTCTTAAAAATCTGACCACTCATTCTCACGTTATAGATATCGAAAATCTAGACCAAAATCCATAAATCACAATTGACAATTTCAGATTCCATAATGATTTTTGTAGAAAATATTCACCACTATACAGGGTGACTCTTTGAATCGAATAATCGGTTGAAAATAAATTGATATGGATTCATCAATCGAGCGTTGATTCTAGAATTCAGATGTGAAACTGTTGGCCCAGTTAAATTAACTAATTTCTCTAATTCTTGAGGGACAATAAAAAAAAGCGTTATACCTTCATTCAAAGCTTGATTTATCGAAAGAATAAACTGCTCTTGTTTCCCGCAATAAAAATTTTATTCATAATTTCAAGAAGCCATCGGCACAAAAAGAAACATTTCCATAAACGAAATGACTTGAATACCTTCCCGACAATGTCAAAGACGACCAGGCGGAGACAAAAACAACAAAATCAAGGTATAGGTATCCCAAAATCCCAGAAAGGTAGCAGATAAATATCCATCATTCAAAAGTCTTGACACCCACATTATGACACCCATAGTTATGCAGTTAAACGTCACATTATGTAAATTTCCAAAAGGGAACCCCGAGAATTGCAAAGATTCTACGTAGTCATTTATTCATACTTCAAGAGCTGCGCGTCCCCGACGCCATAAATCAAAAATTTTCAAAGTGTACTTTTTCAACTTTCACTTCCAAAGTGCGAAGGCTCCAGATAAGCGGGGGCATTTTAATGTGGCCTCTTTGCTTCATCTTTTTATGCTTTCATTCGAGCAGTTGCAGGGGTGGCTCTAGGCCAAGAATAGTTCTCCAGAAAGTTCCACTTCTGGTCAGAAGTTTCCACTTCACCATGTTACTGGTGAAATATATTGAATTATATAATAATAAACAAATATCTGATCTTTATTTTAATGAAATAGAAACGTGAGCAAGTATTTTAAATTATTCGAAAAATATCTTCCTTATTCATCCGGTTACAAAATGAATTAATGTTTAGTCTCTGATTGTTTATCCTTAGTTTTTTTTAAGAAAGATTTCCTAATTTAGTTCGTATCAGATGTCACTGACATTCAAATCCTTCATAGACATTTTGTGAGCATCCCGTCGTAAAATACTCGTGAAGAAAGAGTAGAAATATTGTTAATAATTTCCATTAATTAATTAAAGAACAGTTGAAGGTCGAGATTCCAAATTGCTGCCCGAGGTGGTCATTGAACAGCTGCACATTTTTAATGAATTGTTTTATAATTTCAATTAACAATGCGAAGGAAGAAGAGAGAATTTAATGCCACTTAATCTTTCGCGAAATATCTCTTACATGTGTTATTTGATAGCAGATGAATATCAGGCCTGTAATCAGATCGAATTAATTGGGTGTAGTTTATTCAACGGTAACGATAATGACTGCATAGGAAGTTCGGTAGGAATTTTGGGGTGGGTACAACCCTGGTTTCCTTTGTTTAGACGGGTCCGTTGGCGAAAGTGAGGAACAAGAAGATCTTAAACGTTTTACAACCTACCTCGGATGATCCAGAAGCGGGGGGACAATCTTTTTAGGGTGACAGGTCGCCCCTTACAAATTTTGGTCTATTATCATTACGCTTTCTCCTACAGGGGAAATTTCCTTCTTTAGGAATCACAAGAGACGTAACCTTGGTGCGTTATGAAAAGGCATCAGTTGAATTGTTTGAAAGAAGTTAAAAATCTTAAGTTTATTTAATAGGAGTTGACTTGGCAGCATGACATTTCACAGAAAATGTTTTGAATCTTCGAGATGATTTCATTTTGATTTCCGAATGGATTTTATGTATTGAAAACATTTTCGGGAATAATTTTGACTTGATGCAAGATGACCCCTCGAATTTTTATAAAAAGACGTTTGGAAACAAGAAGCAGATTTCAGTTCTATGACTAAAATAAAATGATTTACTTACAGCGACTTTTCAACACTTGCTACAATTCGTCTACTTGTTCGATGTCTTACCTGCAATAAAAAGGTTTAAGAATCATAAATTGTTCTCTTAATTGGTGCTTATAGGTCTACAAAGACGATGTGTTTTCACGATTCAACAAAAAGAATAGGTTGATTAGATGGAGAATGAAAACCATGATTTACTACAAGACTGTGGCTTGCAATTAATTTGTCTAATGAAATAATTAATCAGCAGTTTACGATGAATACCATAGTACTTTAGAAACCTACGAATGAATTCCCCATGTATAAAACCACCTACATCGTTTACAGTTTGCCTCGTAAATTTTGTTCACTTTCTATTACGGATATAAAATCTTTCAATAATCCGAAATATCACTGAAATTTATCGTACAATGATTTATGAATTTATTGCATAATAACTAGCTGAATCTGACACTACACATCTGTGGATCTTTTAAACAGAGTTGCATTCAGCCAATATCAGATATTTTATTTTTGCATATCAAATTACTCGAAAACGGCGCATTATACGAGAAAATATGAAGAACACTTTTATTTTGCAATACGTTCAAATATTCATAAGATGACGTCCCACTTAGTTTCAAGAGTTGGGTTCCCTGAATTTTTGTATTTTTATGGTACGTAATGGTCATAATGAGAAAACTGGAAGATGTGGGTGATATCTTGTTTTCGAAAAAGATTCATCGAATAAATGAAAACCTATTTTCCGAAATTCATTTCATTCGATAAAACCGTTTGTGAGATATAAATATAAATAACATTTTTTATGGTTTTTCAACAGCCTGTATCTTTTAAACGGAGCCGATTCGAAAAAAATGGTAAAGGAAAAAAGCGTTTGTTTTCACCTCAAGAATCTACTGTAAAAAGATTTGTACGAGTTAAAGATTCACCATGTATTTTCTTCAAGTGTAGCCCCAAGAATAAATCATAAAATTTTTTGTGAGTAATAGTTCCTAAGCGGAAGTGTATGTGTCTAAATCCGCCTTTGTTTTTCACTGTAGAACACCGGCAGAACAACATAAACATATAGATTCATTATTAGCCGTATTATATTCGGTAAACATTGCATCATATAACATCGCGGGAGGTGCAAATAAAAATCTATCCACGTTCCGTAACGTATCAGACAATGGACGACAATTTATCAGTCCGGAATATTTAATTAGAATAAGCGGACACAGGATTCACAGAGATTTATGCTCCGAAAGCGACGCGGCGAGTTCGAAATTGATTTAATTAAAATTTTGTCACATCCCCAACAAGCCGCGAACATGGAAAAAGGGGGTGAGATGACACTAGCGCTGACAGACAACAGAGTGTCATTTTCCGTTGAAATTTGCCCGGAAAACTCGACAGAGGAGATACAATAATTTTCCTGACCACGGGAAGTTATGATTTCTACGCTGAATCAATTTTGAAAATGGAAAAATATAAAAAATTAAAAAAATAAAAATTTTTTTTGCTGAAATTGCAGACCCAAGTACTGATTTAGATGAATTCATCAATAATGTGCCCAAAACAACAAAATATTAAATATTTTATTCAAAAAGGGCACATTTGAAAATTGCCATTTTTTTCCGAAAAAATTTGCTTCTTATCTTCGAATAGTTTTCCAGTTTATCATTGAGTTATTAAATCGAAGTTTAATAAACAATGGTTTTACATAAAAAAATTTATCAGTTCCAATTTTTTTTATTAGCTAATTCGAAAAAATTAAGTTAATAATTTATTGTAAAGTAAAAAGTCTGAAAATTACATATTAAAATAAGGATTTGAAAATTTGAGATCTCGAATCAGGTATAATTATTTTAGACATAATGGATCACTTGTTTTGACATCGAAATTACAGGTTGATTATATAATTGGACGCATTATCGTACATGTGTCTATGTATCATGAAATATATTGTGTGATAAATTAAATTTGATCGATGTAGTAAATCTTTTTTAATGAGATGAGCTAACAAATAGTCAGTATGGAATTTTTAGAACGTCATAAATTCTACATATGTATATCTGAAATAGAACCCATTTCAAGTGCACCGTACACGAAAAATCCCATTTGAAACTAGAACACGTTCTCGACTTATCAATTCAATCATTACCTCATAAAATCATCTGACTGTGAAATTAATTGTTGTAACATATAACGTTAATATGCGGCAAATTCACAATTGCTGATTACAGACCGAGGGGGCTATTAATAAAATGTTAAATTGTTGTTGTAAAATTCAGACATAATAATCCGGTATTAACTATAATTATCGCGCCATGCTCTCATATAGTCTATTCTTCGAGTAATTGCTCGTCATTTTGTGATAGTTATACTCTTTTAAATCCTAGGAAAAACGGTAAAACGTCTGGAGAAAAATAAAGGGGTTCTTTACTCAATTCCTCGATATATTTGGAGTTGATTAAATATTTTAAAAATAAAATAATAAACATAAACAGTCAATAAAAATATCTTAAAAGAATTACTGGTTTTTTATCACAAATACATATGACATTATTTTCTGAAAAATGGAATTCCCAGAAGGCATTGTTTTCAACAAAATATTGATGTGAAATGATGGAGGGGGCGTATCTACGACGAATCTTTGAACATTTCAACCTGTTGTTTTTTCTTTGTGTTTCTTCGATTTTTCGGTGTTTCTATAATTTATATTTTTCGAATTATATTCATTTGTTGGTTGGAAACATTATATGCAACAATGCCAGTATATTTCTGGATATTTATCCCAAGAAAATTTTGGAAATGAAATTGCATGTCTGAAGAGCGATTTTCTTGTGACATCAGTACAGAATTTTGGTTGTGTTTCTTCGGATTTTTATATTTTCAATTTTATCGCATTTTTTATTTACTTATGCTTTGCTGAAGGATCTAATCAACACGACAACTACCTTGCCTATTTTTCGTGTAAATCCTACAGAGCACTCACCTTCTCCAACGTTCTTAATCCTGCGAGGTCTCTCAGGACAGCCGAAACACAAGATCAATCGAGTTCGGTTTTCTCTTGCGCCTTAACATCTTACCCCTATCGAACCCAAAACAAACGGTACCACGTGAGACCCCCACAATCCCTCATGAATCGTCCAGCGAAGACCGGCCGCGAAAGGATGCCGCATAACTCGCGGTCCCCCCAAAAAAACGGCGTTTAGTGCCTCGTCCGCGGCCTAATTGACATTGTCGCGATTATAAATTCCCCCAGCGTTAGTACCGAACAATGAGAAGCGTTGGCGAAGCGACCGCAACTGTGTCGGATACCAGTTGAACTTGCACGCTCTATCGCCGCCTCAGACGATCGCCTGACATCTCTATAATGCCTCGGAGGAGACCAGTTTTTGCCCAGTCATCGATTTGTATCGAACGCGGCCTGAATGACAAATTGCGATCGCGGTAAAAAGCCGAACGGACGCTGCGGCCTTTTTATACGCCGCGAACGGTCCAAATCGCGACAGTACGAATCTTCCACTCTCGCACCGCTAGATGGCGCTGATCTGCACGCGTCGTTGATTAGCGCGGACGGTTCCCGTTTTTAAGATGGACGGCGAGCGGCGGCTGTGTCGCGTGACTGGCGGCGAATGGGGATGCTGGAGCGTCGGCGGTAATCCGGCACTTGTGTTAAGCGTCCCGACGCCAGTGCTCATGCGTCCCCTGCGCTTCTCCACTCACCCCGTTCCGGGAGGCGTAAGGATCTATCGGAGGCGATTGTGTTTATTCCCCGATCGCATCTAGGAAAGTGCCCGACCGTGACCGTTTGGAAAAGTTGTCACGTGTTACGGAGGAAGAATTGGTCGCGCTTGAGGGTTCGAGCGGGTGCGTTGTATGGAAGAATTCCGAACTTTCGAATGTCGCAGGTGTGTTGGCACAGAGGGATGCTGAGGATCCGGGAGAAAGTACGAGTTGTGGCTAGGGATGAAACATCGATGTGTAGTAGCGTCGATGTTATTTTCTGGTTTAAAATTGAATTCATTAAGTTTTCACTTTTTCATCTCCATATTCAACAAGTTTTTTCAAACAGAGCAATCTATTCGAATGCTGAATTTAAAATAAGAGTGGTTGAAGTATTTATCCAGTCAAACCTTCTCTTTGTACGAAAGCGCTGAAGTGCCACACAAAAAAAAATAATTCCAAATGTCGGAATTCTGGGATACATGTCAGAATTCTGACTTGCAAGTCGGAATTCTGAGATACAAGTCTGAATTCTGAGATACAAATCGGAATTCTGAGATACAAGTCGGAATTCTGAGATACAAGTCGGAATTCTGAGATACAAGTCGGAATTCTGAGATACAAGTCGGAATTCTGAGATACAAGTCGGAATTCTGAGATACAAGTCGGAATTCTGAGATACAAGTCGGAATTCTGAGACACAAGTCGGAATTCCGACTTGTAAGTCGGAATTTTGAGATGCAAGGCAGGAGGATGGCTAAAATAGGTCTTATGACTTTTGTTTTTTTTTCATTTGATCCGTGAATGTGTTTTTGGCTTCTTGGAGGAATTTCGGATGAATGAAATGATATTCTATTTTTCTCTTCGGTTGCACCATAGCTGAGCTGTCCCAAAGCTTCGTGCTCAGTGCTTGTGAAAGCACTTGGAGTATTTTTGTACTCCCAAGAATTATGCTCCTGGAAACTTTTCAAAACCTTTCCCAGTGCTTAGTGATTCGAACACTTTATCGAAATTTCTACATCCAGTTTCATAATCAAGTTCAGAGTCACTTTAAGTTTCGTTTAGTGTCAGTTTCGGTAGGGTTGAAGAAAAGCTTTGAAAATGAAGGGGCTTTAAGTTTGATTATGAAACTGGCCGTTAGTCCTTAGTAATCCCTATAAAGTGCTCGTGAGAGGCCTTCGGAAATCGTGTCAAAACACGAAGAAGCGATCGACTTATTGTCACCCTACGAGCATATATGGATGCTACAGATATATAATCATATTATCCTGATTCCCCGTAGGTAACGACGAACCCCTCAGAAGCTCTGTGAGCTTGTCAGAATCAATAACGTCTGTTAAAACTATTGAAAGAAAAGAGATAGGGTAGGCGTAGGTTAAGGGTCCAAATGTGCCAATACATGCCTTAAATGAGAGAAATCTGCTCTACAGAGAGCATTTTGCTCACATGATTCGGCAACAATCGAATGCAACAAAGCAAATGTCATTCGACCAATTCTAGCCCCACTACTGTCTTGCATCTCAGAATTCTGACTTGTATCTCAGAATTCCGACTTGTAACTCAGAATTCCGACTAGTATCTCAGAATTCCGACTTGCTAAGTCAGAATTCCGACTTGTGTCTCAGAATTCCGACTTGTAACTCAGAATTCTGACTTAGCAAGTCGGAATTATACATTTGGATTTTTTTTTGTGTGGCCCTTCAGCGCTTTCATATCTTTGTGTTCACTATCAGTAATCATTTTATAATATTTATAGTAATTTTTATTTGAAATTCTGTAAGGTGTGAATTTACCAAGGCTTTTACATGATTAGCGATGATCGCCACTATTCCCCATCTAATTACATTGGTATTAATGGATATGACCAATGTACACTCAATCAATTAGCACATGACTCATTCCCCGAATGACCGACCGCCATAATGAAGAGATTCATCGGGAATATTGAGGGCACTCTGTCAAACTCTTATTGCATCGTTAAGTACTGATTTATACACAACGAGACTGACTCAATTAAACATCTCAACTGCAACAATATCATTGCGAACTGCGGCGCGTATCTCATCCATTTGCTTATTTATCACCGCCCGGCACATTGAATTTGTCATTGTAAATTTCTTTATTACCGACGGAGTCAATAAAACGTTCATGTTTTATTGATATCGGCCTCTGCCGGGTTTATAATTTCGTATTGTCGATTTCTTGTTACTTCTTGAACCTGGACTCATTGGATTATTTATAAACGGATAGCTCGGTGGACCGACCAAACTGATTTATGGCGATTTTCATTGACAAGTCAATTTCTTATTGACATATGAGGTCCTTATTTGGGAGTACAGGGTACAGATACTGATACAGATAGATTGGGTTAGTTTTGTAGTGAAAAACATTGACATCGATTTTGTTAGTAAATAAAAATAAAAGATAAAATAAAAGTTACAATAATAAGAAAAATTGAAATAGGAGTTGTTGACTTTTTTAAATCCCTAGGCGCCTTATTTCCATGAATAGACATCTAAAAATCTCTGCTGCTGTACTGGGATTGTACCTCAACAATAGCATTCATAAGAATCATTCTCTCAAGATAATTTTAAAGTCAGAAACTTTTGTTGATTCTTGTTTCCCCCGAAAAGAATTCTGACATTCCCGTTTCGCCATCTAAGAGCATTCTTGGCGGTTTCTTGCACTTCTATTACATTCTCACGGCGCGAATATAATTAGGAAATTCAATTAACGGCACTAGCAAGCCTTTGAGGTTATGGCAACTGACAGATCGAGCACAGAGTTACGGTCCATCGGCCCGGACTATGCCTTTAATAACCCACTTAATGTCCTAATAGGTTTTCGATAACTTTACCTAATGACGTTCCCATGGTGACATTGAGAGCTTGTTGCATCAATTAAGGGATTCCGTCCAGCTTTTATGTTATGCGTGTTATGTGGACCTTTTCGGATTGCGTATCTAACGGTGAATTTGCCATTTTTGTGGCTATGATGTCGCCTGTGAGATGTTGAGTACGAGGACCTGGTAGAGACCTTGGAGGAGTTGTTATGTAGTTAATGCTGGGTTTAAATTGTAAAATAAATGTTGGAAAAACTTCAGTGTCAGGTTTCCAGTGCTGGAATGGTGGGATAATTCAAAATGGCTATATCTTTTTATATGGTATAGGAAAAAGTGTTTCTTTTGACCTCAAGATTTACTGTCAAAAACTCCCTGCATACATCATACATATTTCTACGAAAACACTAGAAAAAAGTCAGTGACATACCGAAGTTTTCAAAATTGTCCCTCAATTTTAATCACTTTTTATATCTAATGCCATCGATCAAATTATATAACTTTTCTTGCAAAAATTGTGAACTAAACCATCCTTATCCTGCCAACGTTCTACATACATATGTTACGATTTTCTGGGCTGCAACGACACTGAAAAATTATAGCGACAATTTACGGCCGGTCCATTAGTTCCGAACATCTGAGGATCCATCATAAAAATCAGGGACAGGAGCGCGTTTGAAGCCTCGGCTAATTTTTCGTCTTTGATCGCGCAAAGGAAGTCGTCGGGCACATTTTCTTGTTCGTATCGGCCGGACTGTACGGTGCGCGGTTTTTGGGGCAAGGTGTTTATAAATAAAGTGATTTGTTGTTCGTAAATTTATTCCAGATTTCCTACCTGATCCCGAATATAAATACACTTGTACGAATCGTTTAGAGAGCGCGTAAATCATTCGTGGCCTGTAGGAGGGTCCTTGCATGATGAACGCGGAGTGTGAATTTCATTTCGGAGCTGAAGGTTTTATTTTTATTTATCGAGTTTAATTAATTTTTTTTTCTTGAAACTATCGTAGAATCTATTTGTATTTATTGTCAAAATATTTTGTCCGATTGAAAAATAGACACAAAGATCTTATCGGGATAAAGAAATAACATCGGTTGATGATGATGAAGAAAATATACCAACCCTGTATAGTATACAGAGTGTTTTCAAAGGTGAGGCTTTTTTTTTGACAGGAGGTAGAACTCTTCAAAATAAGTCGTTTAACCAAAAATTGTCTATATGAAATATCCAAGATGGCTGAGATACAACCCTTAGAAGTTCGACAAAATTTCATTGAATTTCAAGTACGGGACTGTAGAAGGTGACTGCGACATCACAAAAACGAAACAAAACATATGGCTGGACAATAAATGGTTCAGTACCAAGTTCATCGGATTAGATGCATCAGGTCACTTTTGAGAGAATAATAATTGTTGTATCGTGCAATTTAGGGTGAAAAAAAAAATGTAGAAAATCGAGGCAGTTTCTTGAAAGTGCTCATGTTAGTTATGTTGAAAAAATGCTAAGATGTTTCCCCATTTCATCCCACTTTTACGACGATTGTTGGAATATTCGAACAAGAAGATTGTGATGCTCATTGTGAAAAAATTCTCGAATAATTCAAACGAATTTTATTGGTGAGATTTTGAAGTATTATTCTATTTGGTACACCTGTGTCTCTTCTGTCAGTTGGTATCGAAATGAGCCATTTCATAAAACCGTGTAAAAATAATGCGAACAATTCGGCAAACCTAAGTTTCCATTTTCATTACCACGTAAATATCGAACGAGCCAATATCCTAAACGATACCACATGGTCGAATCAGGGGATAAGTTTTTTCCCATTGCTTCACGATAAAAATTCAGCTAACAAACGGTCTACGGTCCTATAAGGATCTATTTCAGTAATTATTTTCAATTTTTTTTTCAACTTTGTCATTTTGAAAGTTTTGTAGATATAGGTGATTTTTGACCATGTTGACCAGTTATACCTTCTGTTGAAAAAAGCCTCACCTTCAAATACACCCTGTATAGTGTATCCGAAGCTTTGCTACTCCACCTGTGTATAAAGAGTGAGCTAAATATCGAGATGATTACGAAACTTCAAACCCAAAGTTATCGAAACTTTCAAATTGAGAAACAAATAAGTAGAGCTCAGACAGTTCGCCATCTAGATCGAAAAGCTCTGTAGGGCCCCAGCCAGATTCCTACACATCCCATGAATAAATCCGCGATCGCACGTTACATCCTCGAGCCTTTCGATCACTGGCGATGTAACACGAAACGAAATAACGTAGCAGCAACATTAATACATCCTGCGTCTACACGTGGGGGCGCTCGATCGACGCTTTCAGACCGATGCGATAGCTCCTAAAGCTGTCAGTGCGGCTCGTAAAGCTTTCATTTCCAGATTTCTTTCGGCTTTCCCGACCGATGAAAAGTCCGGAGGATCGTCGACGTCTCACGTTCAATTTGACTCGCATTAGGGCCGTCATTGCCGATATGGACGCTGATGAATACCTGCTCTCCTATTTCCTCTGCGCTAACGTGTTCGCGGTATATTATAATACGCCAGGGATCGAGATTTTAGTCGATGATTCTATAGGAACAAAGATTTTAGGAGAGCTTGTTGGAAGCTTCAACGCAATATCGATAACAAAAGATATTAAAAGAAATATTTAAATTCCTCGCCGTTTTGACTGTAAGCTATAATAATGTTTCAGGGGTTATTATAGCATGACAGATCGATGGGTGGCATATGGGGGCCAGTGAATATAAAGTGTTAAATGATTGAACAACGTGTCTGAATTGTATAAGCGAAAAAATACAAGATAAGACTGTAAAATAAACAAAATATAAAAAATATATACAAATACATATAAAAAAAATCAATGAATAAACTTTACTATGAAATTCTTGACCGTGAATGCATCCCTCGGTGAAAATGTGTACTGATGCATAAGTGAATATTATAAAACGGGGGTGGAAAAACGGATTCCCCCACAGGAAACCCCCCAGATTAGCATTCCGCTAACCCAGAAGTCAATAACATGTTTTGACGTCTACGAAACGGCGAACCGAACTTTTTAATTACAATGAAACGCCATCCGGCTAATTAGGGAGACCCCGTTGCCGCCCCCCGACGTTCGGGGCGCCGCCGTCGACACAGATTTTAAATTTAGATAAAACCCTGCCAAAATTTCGTTTTCCCTGTTAGCGATAAATTATCCGAACGGTTCGGCTGACATGGGAAGTTTGGATTAATTCATCTCTTTCAGATTAACCGTAGTGAACTGACGTTGGCGTGGGGGTTTTTGAGGGATATCGCGAGGGGGGCTAGGGGGTGGCGTTGCCGGAGGCTGATCCGGCGTGCAATGAACGGCGGAAGAAGTAGCTGGCGGCGGGAGATATGAAAGAGACCAACGGTCAACAGGATCGTGAATATGTGTGACAGATTTCATGACAGGGAGGTAAGAGTGAGCATAATCATCAGGGAAAGATTTCCTATCATCCCCTAGCTAGGATAGGGATTCAAAAAAAAACAAATAAAAAATATTAAAATAGTTCTATTAATATCTAGAACAGACATGAAAAGATAATGTAATTGTGATTTGAAATTGTGAGATATAACGTATAACTTTGAATTCGACATAGATTTTAGACCTTTTATGGCTTAGGATTTATCATTGATTTTCATAATTTTTCGATGGAAATTGTTGTGAGTATGCCACTGACAATTTTTGATCTGTCGATTTAAAATGTGTCAAATTCATGGTACCATAGTGCGTGGCAAAATTTATTGAAGTTGGTAAGAATCTATCTGACAGTTTTAGGTTTTTTCGATTATTTCTTATTGATTTTGTCCAATTTACAATTTTGTTTCTCGCTGTTTGGTAATTTTTTGAACGTATTCTTCATTCATAACCCTCAAGTGAAATATCTCCTCGAAAAAAATTGCCATTCTATCGGTGACTCTAAGAATATGTATTCCTTGACAAATTAGTTGAAATTGTCGAGCAGTGTAATATTTGTCATTACAAGTGAGCCCAGGAGATCAACCTCTTCGATAGATCTACCTTTCCCGCCTATTCGCCTCATAAAACTGAAGAAAAAATGAAATTTATAAATACTGAGGCCAAAAACTCTACACTTCTTCGTGATCGGTAGCTATCACTGCCGTCAATCTGACGTTTACGTCTATATCGCAGTCTGTCAGACTCATAGACATAGATAAATCGACTGAGCAATAACCTCATAAGAGAAAGCAACGAAACTCTCTCTTTTCTGTGGACATAGACGTCTCTTTCAATCCATTCTCTTTGTCTATGGTTAGACTAACCCCGGGTTTCACAAAGCTTGATCGGGGAATCAACGCTTGATTGACGTCAATTTGTTCTCAATCGATAATTCACTCATAATCATTCAGAATATCATTCTCGCATCAAATTATATGATGTTCACACGTCCATTCAATTATTCTCAATTGCTACATCTTCAATATTCTCAGAAATGAAAAGGTTTCAGTGATTTAGTTCTAGAGATCGAGTGACTGTCAAATCGTTGATCGGACAATCAAAGTTTTATGAAACCCGCTGTAAAATTACGGAATGGAGAATCTTCTCTGGTCACCCAGAGTTGTCAGAGCATTCGGAAAGACGTCAAATATTTTCTCTTTTTTTCTGAATTTCGTTAAATCAAATGCTATCTGTTTTATGTTATAACAGCGTTATGATTTTGATTTTGAACTTTACTGAAGAAACTCAATTTGCGAAACCTTCTGCTGTGAGAAGACGTCAGGTGAAACACCCGGTATAACGATGCAAACATCATATCGAAGTGCAACGTAGAAAACTGTACCATAAAAGGAGATTCCGTAAAAGCCGATAAAGGATCGATCAAGAAATAAAAAATAACGCAAAAAAAGATATATCGCCTGTTCCGGCCTGTCGGTACGAAGCACAGAAAACACGATCCGTTCCACAGAATTAGCATTCAGATCACAGATGCGGGACTTCGCCAGATTGAGGCTGTTGGTGAGGACGACATACGGGGAGAAGACGAGCGAGAGAGGTGAGACGAGGGAAAAGAGAGAGCGGATGCGTGTGTGCCAATGCGATAGCGGACGCTAGAAAAGGAGACATAACGAGATGCCAGTTTTTCCGAGAAACGTGATGGGTGAAATCTGGGAATTGGGATGATGAGATGAAATTTTCTGCGAATTCCTAGATGGACAGGAAATCGAACGGAGTTGTTTATTGTGGCTCGATCGTAAGGATGAATGTCATGGACTTGGAAACTTTAGACGACTATCCAGAATGCAACATCATGGGCAAACTAAGTGATATCCCGAATCACTTTTAGAAAGAGAGAAATGAACTTTGTCCATCTAAGGTTTAAAAAAAATTACTATTTATTTATAGTAAAGAAATATAACGAGAGAAATGTAAAGTTAATAGATGAATTCACTGTTGCGAAAATAATTATTTGTAGTTATTAAACAAATAAAAGTAAAAGAGCAAATATTGAAAATATGAATACCTACTATATATATATATAAAATTATTGATAATTCATTGAAAAAGGTGTACATAAATAACATGAATAAAAACAAAATTGAACCAACAAGAGCAAATCAAACTAAGACTTATCGTTAAAATTAAAAAAATGTTGGATTTAAATGTTAATAGATTACACATTTACAAATAAAAAATCTGTTATAACAATTAACACCTTTGGAACTGATGTAGAATAAGTGACATAAATGATTTCGCTCAAACGATTATTTTCTTTCTAGGAACGTGACCAGAAAAAGTCCCACTGGCTATGTCATATCTGATCCTTGATTTAATCCCCCGCTAGGATTTAGAGCAAGCATCCAGAACCACACTGGGTTGAAGCATAAGCGCTTAGTTAACTCCCCTCTTACACCCTCTTAATGAGTGTTACCGCATTTTATGGCCACTTCTGCCTTATTTTTATTACTTGTTGAATCCGCAGTCTTGGGAGACGACTAATATTATTTATGTGCCAGTAAAACGAGGAATTTGGTGTGCTTTTAGTAAAACATATGTTAATATGTGATGTTTATAGAACAGTAAGTAATGAAAATTAGAAGGTACACATATAAATTAATTTTATGACTGGAAATAAAACTTAATTATCGGAAAATTAGGAATACAGAAATTATAAATGTACTAGGAGCACCATTTATCAAAACTTATTTCATTATCCTATTTTATATTATTCTACATTGTTCTACCATCAGTGAAATGTTATATTTTATATTATATTGTTCAAGCTTGCAAAACACTATTCTTATTTCTAAAAGCTCAACTGTTTTTTCTTGTTTAGATAGCCAGAGTCGACTATACTTGATAATATGACAATTTCAACAAACAGTTCTGTGAATGGGGATGAGAACTGAAGGAAACTTAGACGAAAATATTATTTTTAATTAATCCTATCAAACTGCGCGACAATTATTGTTGCATTAACATGATTAAATCTAGCCGATTTTGTGAAGAATTAATTTGACAACAGCGAATAACAATTATTGTTACAGAAACTTATGTTTTTATCAAATTATGTATCCACAAAATTGAGTGATCTCCTGGGGATCTAATATTGCTTAGTGACGAAGTGCCGGACGAAAATTGTTTGCGGACGAAAAGTGTCTGTGGTCGAAAAGTACTTGCCTTCAACAATAGGTGATACGTAATTGGGGAGAAACTTTCCAAAATTAACCGAAAACTGGACTCATTAAGGAAATCCATCAAGAAAACCATGTCTCTAGGTGAATGTTTAGAATGTTGATAAAAAGTTATTTAATAATAGATTGATAATAATAGATTGTGAAGTTTTGCTAAGTTTTGATAGGAATAATAATAGAGACCATCATTTCAATAACATGGATCATGAAACAAATAAAAAAAAACTACAGGATATGTTTTGCATTTTATCTTATTGTTGAAACAGTAATTATGATTGAAATATATTGTGAAATTCTGCTTCTATGGAATATATTTTTTGTTTATTAGTTTAATTATTAATATTCGAAAGTACTTTCACGTCACACCCTTCTGGAAGGGATGAACATGAACTGTTTTCAGGAAAATCGAAAAAAAAATAAGAATTTCTTGAACAGACTATTAAAACATTGGAAAGGGAATATTCCATAAGCCAACCGACACAGTCAAACAACAATTGGTTCGATTCGACCTGACAACAGGGGGTGGTCAGCAGCTATAAAACTGCAAAATATTCCGGGAGCAGAGCAAAGGAGTCCGGCTTCCACGAAAACATCTATCAACACCGTAAAATGCCCCCGAATTTTCAATTCTCCCACCACCAGTGTGACGAAGAAACGGTGTAATATAGAGAGTGAAGATGAGCCTCTGGATTTTCGTCGAGAGGACAGGGGCGCCGCGGGCAGCTGCGGGGAAGGGGGCCCGAGCCCGGTATTGATTTAGTAGCAGGCGTTCTAAGGCTTTGGAAGCAGATAGACAGGCAAGCATGACGCATTATATATGGCCGCCGAGACGAACTCGGAAGACGGAGACGGAGATACTGCCCGATACCGAGCGCGTCAGACGAGGACGGCGATTGTTTTTCGTGCGCGGAGAAAGAAAGCTCCGAAAATTGGGGAATCGTTGGCTGTGTTCGATGTGATGGGAATAGACAGCTGGAACGGTCGGGTCGGGGGAGGTCGAAGAAAATAATTAAAAAAATTGGCGGGGCGAGGGCGGGGAGCTGAACGTTCAATTTCCGATCCGAATACGTGAATATTGGGTCGTTGAAGTTTGTTGGGAGGGTTGAGACGCGAAGGCGAGGCGAGAATTGGATGGTCGATGAGAACAACAAGGTTCTAGGGCAAAATAAATGTGTACTGATCAATGGGTATTGCCATTCTTCGTTTGAATTATCTCTTCAACATAATAATAACAATAGATTATTCAGCCAGCAGGTCCTTACTACAGTAGTGACAACGTTAATTATGAAGGACTTAGAATCGTATTTCTATAACACCTCCCCAAAAATTCTCGACATTTTCCTGTATCTTGAATATCTATAATTCGAATATCTGCAACTCGAAGGCCTCTCAAACTTGAACACCTTTCTATAACTCGAACACCTCTCGATAACTCGAAAACCTTTCGATAACTAGAACACCTTTCTATAACTCTTTATAATTCGAAATCCTCACGATAACTCGAGCACCTCTCTATAACTCGAACACCTCTCTATAACTGGAACACCTCTCGATAACTCGAACACCTGTCTATAACACTAAACCCTCTTGATAACTTCAACACCTCTCTATAACTCGAACATCTCTCTATAACTCGAACACCTCTCTATAAGTCGAACAACTCTCTATAACTCGAACAATTCTCTATAACTCGAACAACTCTTTATAACTCGTTCACCTCTCTATAACTGGGACACTTCTCGATAACTCGAACACCTATCTATAACTCTAAACCCTCTTGATAGCTTGAACACCTCTCTATAACTCGATCACCTCTCTATAACTGGAACACCTCTCGATAACTCGAACACCTATCTATAACTCTAAACCCTCTTGATAACTGGAACACCTCTCGATAACTCGAACACCTATCTATAACTCTAAACCCTCTTGATAACTGGAACACCTCTCGATAACTCGAACACCTATCTATAACTCTAAACCCTCTTGATAACTTGAAACACCTCTCTATAACTCGAACACCTCTCTATAACTCGAACTCGAGGCTACAACTCATGACGGTTTGAGTTGATTCCTACAGTATAGAATATTCCATCAAACTCCAATATCTAATTTGAATACTGATTGATCCAAATTACCTAACCTAACAACAATTTGAGGTACGAAAGTTGAAATTTTTTTCTTAGGTATAGGATAGGTCACTGGTGAAATAAATTATTCATGATTTATTATCCTCTCCTAACCTAACCTAACAACAACATGAGGTACGAAAGTTAAAAATGTTGTTTTAGGTATATGTCATTGGTTAATTGAAGTATTCATGATTTATTTTGCAACACGCATTACGAACAAGAATTCACCCTATGTTTTACCACGTTCTGGTAGAATATAGGGGACGCCAAGAAAATGTCTTTTTCAAGGCTTCTGTGGGGCTAAGACCGGCCCTGAAACATGGTGTTTTTCAGAGTTCAAACTTCTACATGGCGAAATGTAGAACCAACACATCAAAATCAATCATTTCACCAAAAATCGCCTATAGAAAATATTCAAGATCGCAATACTAAGGTCTATCAAGGGATATAGGCTCTTAATGTGTACTTTCAATCAATTTTTAGTAGTTATAGGTTATAGGTAGAGTTAAGATGCATTTTTCGGAGCAGAACTGACTCCATGCATTTCTACAAATCGTATAACCCCTCAATAAAACATCTATCTAAGGTACTCATTATGTTACCGAACCTAAATACTACCCTACGTCATCATCGATAAAAACCGTAATTATCGAGAAAGAATGCCCTGCACTGATGAAGCGATTACAGAGGATATTTATGGCTAAGCCATACCTACACAATGTGCCAGAAAATAACATCTGGAATGCGACGATGGAAGTAGCGTAGGTATCGGAAACCGAAAGTTATTTCTTAGGCGCTTCGCCCGAAGTTGAAACCTTCGATGGAGAATAAATCGGCAACAAATATAATGGTCGAATATAGAAAATCTTTAATATTTATTTTTTAATTTTATTCGATTTTAGTTTTCTTATTTTTTTCATATTTATAAATTGTTGAACTTTTGTTTTAATTTTTAAATAGGGCCTAGATGTGAAGGAGAAATTTTCTTGTCAATTCCATAAATTCCGAGTATTAGGGCTAAATTTATGCGAATAAAACTTCAGCAACTGAAAAAAATTAATCACAATTAACATTAGGATAGTTTTTAAATATTTTCAAACGATACATCCCCAATTTCGACGAAAATTGAGAAATTAGGTTTATTGCATGAATTAACGAATATTTTTATCGATAATAAAAACCACACTTTAAATTACTATAAGATTCCCATCAGCAAAATAACCGTGAGTTGTTTGTATTGTAAGTATCATACTTATATCGCTGTATTATATGTTGCCGAAGTTTACATTTGGCACCCCTCCGTAATTCGATTTCTGAACGAAAGCTATACGGGGTTGGGGTGAACAAAAATTCTGTTTATACAGGTTTCCCCTTCCTATATCCATCACTAATACCGCTACTGAAACGGGAACCATTTTTCATCCTTGTCACACTAGTGACACTCATGACCGTCCCCTGTTTCTTTGTACTCCACATGACGAACCATATTTGTGATATAGTGCCCTGTTGCCATTTTGAGTCCAGGTCCAGAATCAGTTTAACTGCCAGTCTTTAAGATGGTTTATTCATCACTTTTTTGAACACTTTTAATCATATCGCAATTACGATTGGAATCAACAGACATGAAGTATTGGTGTCTGTGCTACTGAAGAATCTGAATGCTTTAAAGATGGAGTCGTGTTTCGAGAGCTCATAAAAATTACCTTATATACTTCGATGATTTATAAAATCTGTCGAACCAGTCATAACTCCTAATTTTTCCGAGGGATAGAGTGAAGACATTAGGATATTCGACACGTTATCTTAAATGAATGCCCCTCATATGTGATTCACCGTGTGTCGTCGAAATTTTCGAATGTTTTTTTTGGTGATTTATGTTGACATAATGTCTTTGAATTGGTGTTTTTCTCTTCATTTATATTCTTGTGGTATCGCAGATTGACATCGTAAATTATTAAAATTCGTGTTAACAACGAACAGGTCGGGAATTTCTATGGTCGGAGTTAACATTGAGCTTAAAGGCAACGGTTAATTTGGGTTGGCTTATTCAGGAGTTGAACATCGGGCTCAAGGAACATCGACGTTTTGAATATGGAATATATGGTTAATTTACATATTTCGGCAAAATTTTGTTCAAGATAAGAACACATTCATCAAAAAATTTCGTTCACAGCGATCAAAGATATTCGTTGTGAAAAATATGACCATAATTGGAATAAACAAACATGCATTTTATGAGTAAATTATTCAAATATCGCTATGTGAGATACCGACAGATTCTGAATACTTTCAACAGGTGTCCTAAGTCATAAAAATAATGAAAATTCATGGAAAATTAAATGCCACAAAAAAGGATCGAAATTATATTAGTTGTGAATAAATTAAGTTTAGTTTAGGTATAATATTAATATTGACACACAGTTCAAAGTGTTTCCACTGTCATTATTTCACAGAGACATGTTTTCTTCTTATTAGTAGCATTATTGGAGGTATTTCAGAAATAATCAAGGATTGTATCCAGCTTAGAGTATTATTGTATGAATTGTTGGAATAATATAATAAAGGGCTTCTGAGTATATTATTCAATACAGGTAGAACTTCAATTGCAACAAAATTCGTTTATTTGTAGCGAATAATATAATAATAAAATAAATGGTGAATAAACGAAATCTTGTTTTTATTTTAGTTCATTCAATCACGAATTTCACGGCAACAATTGAATATTTTTTTTATAACGTCATCACTTGATGTCCAAATATGCAACAAAAATTTAAAAAATAATAATTGGTCTTAAATTATTATTGAAAAAATCAATAGAATCAAATAGAGACATTCAATCTGATCTCTATAATTTTTATTTCAATGAATTATACCTATTCGAAATGAACCACGCGTATTATTCATATTACAGTAGATTGAAGAATTTTTTTTTTTTTTAAATAATATTTTATTAACACTTATTGCAAAAGAAGTTATCAAACTTTTTTCTGAAGGGTCACATAGGGATCCATTATAAGGAATAAAAATCAAATAAAAAACTTAATAAAATGATAGAGATTGATAGTAATAAAAAGTAAATATTGATAAAAAATTGGAATAAAGATAATAAAAATAAAATAAAATAAATATTCATTTCACATTCATTCTTTTCTATAAAATAGCGCAGATAATATAGGTTTTATTTGATTTAAAAAAAAAATTTGGTTGGAGAAAGTTTATCCCGAACTGCGATATTTCAATTCTCCATTATAGACGAAATTTGTCGTGCCCCCCTCAAATCCTCAGGTTTATTCGGCGCAATCCGCACGTTCCGTCTCATTAAAATAAATATTCATTAAGGAGAGTGGAAAGGGGGGCAACAGATAAGACCATCGCGAGCACGGAACGCGATGAAGATATCTGGCCGTGTATCTGATTCGAAAACACGAGTTGAATTCGGTAATCATCCAGGTAATTCCGGTACCACAAGGTGTCTCTTACCCGGGCCGCGGAACAGACGCCCGCCGTCGTCCCTAACGGCGTCCAGACACGACATGTCAGGTGGGGGGCTGATCCGGGGGGGCGAGGGATAGCGCTGGAAAATTAAGGACTGCGAAAATTGAACTTATTTTCCTAATATGTAATTTACGGGGAATTGCCGTGGAATGATTTACGTACCGAATACGTCAAAACTTTGTCATGCGATTCATCCGACGGGCATAAATGGAATACGGGTTCTCGAACGCGGGAACGTCAAATTGATTGAATTTATATTACGTGGCATGTCTACCAGACAAGGAAAAATAAATAATTTCATGAGGTTATTCTGAACATGAAAACGGACACAAAAATTTTTATTATTATAAATTATAAATAACCACTCAAAAATATTTAAATGAATAAACATATAGATTATATTAGAAATTAATTTTGAATACGTTCAAAAAATAAAGAAAATCCAAAAAGTCTTGAAGGTTTTTTGAATTCCGAACTGCATAACTATAAGTGTTTTTTTTTATTTCGATTTAGTATTGAAACTAAGTTAAAAGCATACAAAATATTTCAACATTTTTTTATTATATTTTTTTATGGTTTATTTTCCTATTTTTTGTTGAGTTTTCAACTCCAGTCAAGTTAAATGAGTTTCTCGTACTTCTGAAATCTTGAAAAAATGTAAACTGGCCGTTTACCATTATAAAAATGAATTAATTGTCAAATTATACCAAAATATAGAATTATTTTATTTTTTAAGTAACTACTTCTTCACAGTTGATTTCCCTCATTATGATTCGAATAAAAGGTTGTTTGCGGTTTTAAATTTTGCTGTTTAGCGCAAAAATTCTGTGATAAACCTATTGTATTCCATGAATAAAGATCTATTCTATCGGTGTTGAGTTTTCAAGAAACCAACATAATTAATCCATGACAAAAAGAAATAAATCAAATCTACCACGACCATTTATCAGCAGGCTGACGTTCGTCAAAACGTTGAATATTCATACATCATCACTTCATTTACATTGACCAGTCCATTTAGGCTGTTTGTATTTCTTCAGCCCCCCGCAGGCGTGCGCAAACTCCCTAATTCGTACACCCTTCCCATTTTTCCTAACTCCGTTTACCTTCGGCCAACCAAGATGGTATCATTTAATTTATTGCATGAGCGATCATATTTTATAATTATATACCTTGCCTATGTTCTTTCCGTGTGGGTGGTCAGCTTTATAAGTAAATACATAACGGTTGTGTGTGTTTCATTCTAACACATGGATTCGATTCAATTGGCCCCGTTTCTGATGGAAAAATTCGTGACCGTTGCTGAGAAGGAGGAGACGAGTTGGATAGTATTATTTTATTGTTTATTCGTTACTCCAACAATAATAATAATATTCCGAGTATTTGATACAAATAAAAATGAACTAATGATCTTACAGAGGTATTGAAATCATTTTTACAGGAGTTTGATTACCAGAATAATGAATAATTTACGTGAAAATTCAAAGCTTTCTTTGATTTTCTCCAAAATTTTGAATTGGGAAATTTCGAGAAATTTTATTAAGGTGAAGTTACCCAAATAAATATAAAAAAACCATGTTATTTCAATTACAATCTAAAAATACGTAAAAAAATTTTGTTTTTATTTTTGGCACATTTCTTATTTATATTCTTATATTTTACAGATGTATAAATGTAATTTTTTTTTTCGAGAAAATTCAAATTCTAGAAAATAATAGATACCTATCATAAAAGCTGGTGAGAACGCCAAACTATCCTATGGAACTACACATATGATTGTTCACAAAAACAAAATCAATCAAAAATGAAGAGGAATACATATAATACAAAACAAACCATGTCGAATTTTATTAGCAGTTATTTGCACATTTTGAACGAGTAAAAATATATTTTTTTCTCGATTTATCATTTTCAAAAGAACGGTCCCAAGTCATACACTCTCAAAAACCTAACTGACGTGAAACTTCGTCCTAAAGATGGAAAAGAAAGTTTTACCTAGGACTCTATTTATGAAGAAAAAATTCACAGACTTTCACTTCACCTTGAATGAGGTAATGTTGCGTCTTCCGAAATTTCATGGGTCCTTTTGTCAGATAACATGGGTTTACATAATAGAGATTTACTGGGTGAACCGAAAAACTTGATGTTGAAGCGTTGAAATTTTTATGTTTTCAGTCCATTTGTTCCACTTGTGAATAGTTATTTTATTAGTTAGTTGGAAATAATACTGAACGAAATTTTATAAAAATTTTTAGACGATTTTATTCGGTTTCTGAAATCTACATGTCAGTGAAAGAAACTGTTTGAATTCTAGAGTGCTCTTTTCGGTTTTTTTCTAAAGAATTTTTATTTATGTACTTTATAAGCCGATAAATATTGGATGCTCTGCTAAAGAACGCCATATGGGTGTTTTACAGAGAATTAATGAATATTTGCAAAAAATTCAAGGGATGATTTCTTGTCAAAAATTACAGATATATTTTTATTGGCATAGAATGTCAGTTTACTGGTTGTTAAAAAAATATTTAAAATTGTTTTTCAGGGGTCTTAAAATTATTTCACAACTATTCCTGTATAAAAATGATCTACAAAATTTGACCTAACACAGATTCGCGATCACCACCCCCAAAATCGATAGGGCATTTCCTCCCCAAACTCCCCAACTAATTAATTCCAGGATTCCAGTTTCGAGAGAGTCCATTTCACCCCGTTCCCGATCAGATAGCGTACCAGACGACATTTCGGATCGGCGGGCTAATTCCGATCGGTGACCCATGCCACCCCCGCCCCCGCCTCTGGCTACACGCCGCCGTCCCCCAGAGTAAAGCTAGCATTTCGCTAGCGATCCAATAATCAAATATCAAGTCGGGCCGTGAATCATGTCCGTTACGTAACCCATTTCAATGTCGTATCGGGGGCGATCCTTCTCGCATAAGTAACGTCTTCGGGGGTTGGAGCCCCTTCATCATCTTTTGACGGCCGGGTATAGGGCACAGATTAGAAATTTTCAATCTTCGCGAATTGCGTCCGGTGCGTCTCAGGTAGATCGAACGAGGAACAGTGATTCTAGATTGTCGATCTGCGATAACAGTTATTCAGTTGTTATTTCGTCGAACTGTCATTTATCGATAAACTATTTGCTACTTTTCGACGTAACAGTTATTCGACGATATTCTAAAAATAGCCATGGTTTTTATTTGTTGAATATATATTTTCCACTTATTCATGTTTTTCAGGGTTATAATGATAAGATAAAATCGAATAATTAATAACTCGAATTGTTTCACACTCATTTTATAATTCTGCAGTCTTCAGTATCTTTTTATACCTTTCACCCTTATAATTTTGTTTTCTCTTATATCTGCTGGCTTTTATAGACCAGAGCAATCAGGGAAAAGCTGATGGATAATCAATTTGAATCGCAGACATCAGAAAAAATAAAACTATGAGATGAAAATTTAAAAATACGAGTATACTGAAGCATTCAGAAATATACAATGAGTGAAAAACTCAAGTTCTTGATTTTTCTTGACTGTATTTTTTCTATCCTGAAAACATGAATTCGTAAAAAAAATTTAAACGAAGGAAAACATAAAAGTTAAGGCAAAAACTGGGAATAGACTCTGAAAACTTGTTAACGACGCATATAAACTATATGTAGAATACAGGTAGTAGGTACATAATGCAATTTGTGCCTTCAATATATCCAAATTCTGCATTCTTACTACACTGTACTTATTTATGAACTGTCACAAAGAAAATGAAGATAAGTAAATCCTGTTGTAAATCTCTTGCCTTTTATGCACAGAGGTATAATTACGTACTCATCCTTTTCTTCGAATAAGGGTTTGGATTAACTCTTAGAGGATAATTTAACAGTTCGCCTAGGTGAAACTTCATGACTAATATTGTCTGATTTTTGGGGGAGGTATTCGTTAAAGTACTGCTGGACAAACTGAAATATTTCAGTTGAAATCCAAAAGTTGTAGGTGTCACAGTGGTTTCAGAAGGTGAATAGGTGTTGCAGTGTGCTTCAGCAAGTATCAGAGTTATGTGAGTATTCAAATATATCTTATTTCATAGTAGCTATTGATTTTAATTTTCGATGGTTGTGTAAGTATATGTTTATGTTATTTCAACATTTTTATTCAATGTGTGTTTTAGTTCTGATATTGTTGAATTATTTAATTAAGGAAGTAAACCTTAACAGTCAAATTCTTTTGTATAGCAAGAATAAGAGATTTGCAAAAAAATATCTTTTTGAACTCATAATTTTTATTCTGGGTTTCGATCATTTGTATGACTGATAAAATTTAACCGAATGTTGTTCATAGTAAAAATTTATGCATAATTATTATTTGGGGCTACCTGTTTCCGGTTATGTTCATTTACATAGGTATCTGAATTCGTTTATGTTAGCATCTTGCCTTCATCTTTTGTATCTTATGTTAAAAGATGATTGGAAGTATTACCAAATTTGAGTTAATTATATAGGGGGGTTTTCATCACTTTATGTAATAAATCATCGATATCCTGTTCAGTTTGTACCAACGTTACTCTTTTATTATCTTAAAAGTTACAAAAAGAGGGTGGAAATGAAAATAATGAAGAAACTATGCAATTTTAGCCTCAGATTCATTGTTTCCGAAATTTTTATATTTAAACCTATAGTCTGAATTTAACTGAAAAACTAAGAATTTAAAATATTTATAAAATTGATTTTCGTGAAATTCACATCTTTGAAATCGTATATATTAAAAATTCCGGTGGAGATAAAAATTTGGTTCGTTTTGAATCATAAAATTTATAGTATTTGCATAAATTATCCGGACATAATTCGTTCAAAATGTCTCGTTGGTTTATTAATTAATGAATTTTTTCGTTATATTTCATACTTGCCCGAATACCCAAGAGAAGAAAACCGAGCAAATTTCAATAATACTTCCCAACATCTCCGACAATCGATCAATGTACAAGCAGAAGATACTCGCACAAAAGGCATATGTAAACCCGTGGGGGGCAAGGGGGGCCAACCCCACGGGATCTACAATTATAATACCGTCCATATCAGGAGAATTCGAGAACGGGCAAACTTTTACAAGGAAAAGGCGTAACTCGTTGGAAAGTAACATGAAGCCGATTTGATCCCCCTAATTTTCTAAATAACAGAAACGGAGATTGAGTTTTCATTGTAAACTTATGCGGGGGCAGATTTCTGCTTTAGGACCAATAATTTCCTTGGGGACGAGAAAGTTGTCGGAGGAGTTTTTGAGTGATCACCGGAATTATCTGAAGATCGTGATAAAGGCTCATTATAGTGAATATACAGGGTGTGAATAACAAATTGCGAAAAAATTTATGGGGTGATTTAATGCAGAAAAAAGTGTGGGTCCTTCACATATTTTTTTTAGCAGCCACGCAGTGTTTATAAGGGAAGCCACAAAAGTGACAGACATTGTATGGAAGCAAAAATGACTTAAGGAAAAATTTTGATGATGTTCTCCTGAAATGTAAACATTATATCCGAACCAAACATAATGAGACAACCTTAGGAGGATGTCCTCTTCCTAACCAACATCCACAGAACGTGTTCCGTCGAAGTTCAACTTCCTAATTGCCAAAAGCTTTCGTGTTTTCACCTCCCTCTCATAGGACCCCTTAATTACCCCCTCATCGCTACCCTTAGAAAGCTCTGCCAAAGTGCTAAATGCATATCACATGTGGCTTGAAAAGCTCCCATATGGACGAACCCTAGTAGGCCGGTTAGGTCCAGGGATCTATATCTCATGTGAAAATGAACCCAGGCACTCACCGTATCTGCGGTCTTTAACAGGCATAGAAGATTGATAACTCCACCTACCTGAAACAGAAATCCTCATTAATTTCATCGAATTTTTAATGAATGAAGAATTTTTCAATTAGTAATTTCTCAATGATTGAGATATACATAAAGTTGATGAAAATTATTCAAAAATATTTTGATTTATTTTTGTTGCAATTTAGACTGAATAAATATATTGATAATAAATAATGTCGAACAATAGGGGTGGGTTTTTCGATCCAGAATTACAGGAGGGACGATACCACCAAAAATGCTCGAAAAATGTTTGGGCTGCGAATAGTTATCGATGTATAATCAATTTTAAAAAAATCGAGGAATATATGCGCAAATGAGACAGGAGACAGACACTAGAAAGTCTCTAGAAAGTATTGATTAGATAAATAAAGATAAATTTAGAACCTTTCAAAATCACCATTAAAATATTCATTCTAATAAAAAGTGTGATCCAAAAAGAGGGTGATATCTCTTCGAAAGATCTATCCATCGTCCTATGTTTTCAAGCAGGTAATAGTAAGTATAGGGCAAAAAAAAATTACGAAAGACTACCCCAACAATAAATACATTCCGATAAGCGATCATCTGATGATAATCAACAAGCTCCTAAATATTCCAACAAGTAGCGCTTCCAATCCCCATCAAACCCTTGATTTTACGGCTTGCTGAACGCTCCAAGTAACAAGTACCGTCATAAAAATTCAATTGCCATTTGTCAAGATTTCGCAGCGTAAAGTCTATAATAAAGTGATAAAACTTCACTTTATTGCCGTTTACCACCCCGAACGTTCCGTTTTATGTCGACCCTAAGACGGAGATGGGAAATCCTAACAACCCCTGTCGGTGCCGACATCTAGCGGAAGCTCGCCGAACTTCCTGGAAGCCATTGGTTCGGGGGTGCCGCCGACAGGGGCGCTGTAAAAATGTTCGTTCACGGGGAATACAGAGACCTATATTTATCAACTGGGAAGACGAAAATGATTTGAATATTTCGATTCGAGTATAAAACTGACACAATAAAAAAAGAAAAATGAAATATAATATTGTGTAATTAATATACCTTATATTATAATATATTATTTTCTGTTATTTTTTATTATTTATGAATATTAATGTTAGAGATATGTGTTTTAATGAAAATTATGTTACGATCGATTAACACATATATAAATAATCGATAATATTTTAGGATCTTCATTTCAATCATCAGTTGATACAAATTAATAATTTTAATTAAAAATCAATTAATTGCAAAAAATTTTACTGAAAAAACTATAACTCACTCAATGTTCAACCCCCGTCCACAAAATTTCAAGTCCTGTCGAATCTATAAACCGTAACACGTGATCAAAGCCGAGGAAACATCGACCGTTCAACGACGCTCATTTAATATTAACAAAAAAAAATTTTCCGCGGAATTCCACAGCGACCGACGCTTCCGTCGCGTGTTTGGGGGACGCACGTCGACGCCGCCGCCACCACCGCGTGGCGGTCCACCAGGACGACCACCTACGGGGCGCCGCGACGCTCAGTTCTTTCTTGTGTTTGAATTATGACATCATAACTCATTAAACCGCCGGGGCCTAGGAGGAAATACATTTTTTGGGACGGGGTTTCCACCGGATGAGGACGGAACCCAGATCTTATTAATTGGCCAGCGTGCGCCTATATGGCCCTGACAGACGAGAATTATTGAAAAATGATGAAAGATTGCCTTTCACCCGAAATTCCGGCGAAAACTGGATGAGGGATTCGTATGCTCCAGTAAAATTTATCCAGTGTTGTGAGCGCCAAAAATTAATTAAATTAATGAATTATTCAGCTCATTTCACGAGTAAAAAATTTAGCCACATATATCGAACAATAAATTTATAAAATTATTTTTTTTCTAATTTTTTTACAATTTTTCTTTGTGAGTTTATAAATTTTAGAATTTTTTTGCTAAAAATTTGAATTCATAATATTGATATTCGATAAAAAAAATAGAGGTTGTGGATGGGGATTAATTGAATAAATTAAATTTGTCATGATTTTTATACCACTAGTGAGTAGGTATAAACTTGCAAAAATTAGTAAAAGTCATTGGAAGAAAGAAATAATTTTTTTTTTCAAATTATCATCATTAGTTCACTCCCAAATTTAAAGTTTTCATTTCTTTCATGAACCAACCACTATCAAAAATAAAATAGAATTTTAATTACATTTATTGAATATTTATAATAGTCGAAATTAGTTCTCATCAAATTTATCAAACCAGAAAAATAAAAGCATTTTCGAATTGGTGCCAAAATAATTCCAACCCTAAATTTATTTTTTTATATTAATTAACTATTATAACAAATAAATGGAAGAAAATTCATCAAAAAACTTTTCATTTTCATGTCATGTGAATTATCTAATTTAAAATAATATGTGGATATTATTCTTTTTGAGACCATAAACATGTGAAGTATAATATGTATGTTGCATTAATATAAAATTTTTTATCAAATATTGGACGACTCTGAAACAATCGATTTTCTTCCGGAACCGCCATTCTCTGGTAGCCATTTTGAAACAGATCGATGTTTCCTCCGTGACGATAAAATGCCAACGATTTCCGTGAAGGTCATTCGGAAGCCATGTGAGAAAATATCCAAATCGGTACACTTTTCACATTTTAATTAATAGCCATTCGTCCACTAACAGCCGAATTAAATTAATGAGATTCATATCAACCGCCCAATTATCATGATTTATGGTTTCTTCTTGAGATTTACGTATTGTGTATTTTTTAAATGGAAGGAACGCCCGGAAAATTCATTAGTTTAATTGAATTAGATATATGTACTTGTTAGTAGATGTGCATGTTTTAGGGGGTTCATTAAAAATATCTCGAATTATTAAATAAATAGAAAAAATATTATATTGAAGGAATTTTCAGAATCGATGAGACAAAAGACCATTTCTGGTGAATGCTAAAACCCTAAACTGAATCGCAACATATTTCCTGTGGCATAAATCATATTTCGACCTATCATTAACCTTCAAAACCCATGGTTCAGGCAGAAAATAACGCTAAAAAGTATTTGACCCATCCCGAAATTCCTAAAGTTATCAATAGAAGTAGGTACAATTTTTTTAGGAAACAATTTGGCAGCTGCACTTAAGACGCGTAAAAAGGCAACAAATTAGAGAGGCATGATAAATTTTATAAAAGATTTTCGACCTTCGTTCGTTTGTTCTGCCCGACTGTGCACTTTGTCGCATTTTTAGGTTTGAAAATCAATATTTCAATATTGGTGAGGTAGCAAATGGTAAATAGAAGATTATTCATAGTCAAATAATAGGAAAAACAATAACACAAAAACTGTGTTTGTGATATTATTATCTGAGAGACTTTTTACCAAATTTCGGTCGATTTTTCTAGTTAAAAAAATACATAATAAATAAAATATTAAAGTTGTAGTTTAATTTTTCCAATTAATGGAACAATTTAACCCGCATAATATTTTTCAAAATTGTATATTTCTTTATATATGTGGAATAAGAAATTGAATAAATTTTGAATGAATTCAAATCATCACCAACCACTTCAGCTGGGAATTTTTAAGAATCGCCATTCTTTCTGCATGAAAATTAAATTCTGGGATATACTAGAGAAGAAATAATAATTACGCAATTATCTCCTCGCATCTACCTACCTTATAAATATGAGATGATTGCGGGACAGTACAGTGGCGAAACAAGGTAATAAATTAAATAAAATATTACACAAATTGAATGGAATGTTTATTGAAGGGAAAGTACTTTATGTGCTAATTACTGATTCCGAGCGATAAGTTATATTTGTGCGAAACCCATGTTTCCTTACAACGCTTTTTTTTTGAGATTCATTGAAGAGGATGATTATCTTAGGATTTTTCATTGAGCTTCCACGGAGAATGAATAAATATATATTTTTTCGAATAAGGCACTCGTTATTTCTTGAGTTTATGAATGGTAAAGTGCAGATGTTCTGTGAGCACTATAAAATTTGAACAGCTTGTTTTAACCATGGATTTTAAATGTGTATAATATACAGCTATTCCTAGCACCCGCATCTTGAAGAAGCAGGTATCTGATGGTGGTATAATTAAAAGATTTCATCAGTCTTTAATATGGTCGTCCGCCACAAACTAATTAATATTCTAATTTGAAGTCTTACAACCATAAAACATATTCTGTTGTATAATTGTCTGCTGGGTAAAAAAAGATAAAAAATTTTAAGGATGAACTTCACCGTTGATTCAAAATTTCATTTTTCTCAAAACTGGCAACGATAAGGTTGAATATCAAAAATTAATGGAATGTATTGACCAGTCACTATCGTTTTATTCTCTCTACAAAAAAACTAAGTCTGTTCCTGTCGTGCTGTGAACAACCGCGTCGTTTGACCTTGAGAAGCACTAAAAGAAAATACCGACATATCATTTCGGGACTGTCAGGTCGACCGGAGACAATTTGGACAACTTGCAAGAGCTTATGCAAAAGCAAAATGTCCTTTATTCATTTATTTGTAACTATCGGGGCAGGGTCTTACTAGGCCGGTTCAGAAACTGAACACTCTTCGAAGAAATGCGAAATATATTAATTTAAAGATTATTTCAAATAGAAAACTCTGAACTTTAAAAGGATCTCTTCTTAGAAGGGGGCAAGATATTAAAGAAAAAATTGAGAAAAAATTCAAAAACTCCTGAAAGGATCACAACTGAACTAATAAACTGGAAATGTGTATATTCCGCCCTCAGAATACCTTTTTAAAATAAAATAATTCGAATTTCATGAAATAAAATTTTTTTTGAATGTCAATTTCATTCAGATGAAACGAGATACATATTTATTTTTTTTTCAGATTTTCCGTTACATTCAAAAAACGAAATGGATTTGACAGACACATCATCGTATCGCGTGGAGACGAAAAATAACCAGAAAAAAAGAAAACCAGTCTTCTGGACTCTAGCAGCAACAGCCTGTTACCGAAAGATGATGAAGGGGCCATACTATTGCGAACCAGTCAGAATGTTTATATTTTATAATCTTTTCAAAGGGGTGAGTTGAGTTGAAATATATTAGTTATTATTCAAATTTTTTATGAATGCATTACATTGCATATATTTTAGCAAAAATATATTAATAATTATTTTAATTTTTTTTTTCGATGTATTTCATTTATGAAATCTTCATTTTTTCCTAAATATTTTAAGATTTTTGGTCATTAATAATAATTGATTCCATTTTTAAACTTCGACGATAAAAAACACATAAAACTATTGCAGCAAAAAGACTGGAAGGTGCACAATATGCCTGTGGTAGAAACGGAACAGACAAAACTCCCAATGACAGACAACGAAATAAGGAAATCAGCACCTTTTGTGAAGATGAACCCATGGGCCCCATCCCAGAGTGGAATCATAGAAAGCGTGATTTATTTGAAATATCTCCTAAAGGTAATTTCAATCTATTCATTATTGATTTCGTTAATATTAATTTCTGCTCGTTTCAGGACGCTGATCGAAAGCAAAAAGAAGAAGAAAAAATTGATGAAAAATCGATGAACAAACTACAGACCGGCGCGATGAAGCATGTGTTCAGCATGTCCAACTTAGGATGATAGGCTTTTCTTGAGGGAAAATTGTAAATTTCCCAGTGATAAATTATTGTGATTGTGACTTGAATAAATTATTTTGATTTTAATCTATTTTTATTTATTTTGAGTCAAACAACATTTCTAGAGGAGCCGTACCAAGAAGATTTAAATTTTTCGTTTAATACGGTCCTGCAAGCTGTTCCTTAGCCCGTTTCGCGGATGTTTCGCCGTCGGACAGTCCGGATCGTCTCGAGAATTTTCTTGCACCTCTCCGATAATGCAATAGACAGCACAATGGACAACACTGTGTCCAGACGACACCCTGTAAACGCCGCCATGGCTATCTGATCCCGGTTGCGGCGATACCTCGTGATATCTCGGAAGAAAAACTTGACATTACGTTTTTCTCTGGAAAATTTCTATGAAATCCTGCTATACATTTCGCTCTGAAATTTGATTACGTTGATACGAACTCACGAATTGGAAAAATGCACTTTTTTTTAATATTAACGCGCCATTATACAAAAACAACAATAAATAGGACCACAATCACAAAACCAATCATATATTTGATTTTTCTTTAACAAAAATTTAATGACGTTGAAAAATTTGTAGGTTCATTTCGAGAGAAAAAAAATCAAAAACAATACTGAAAGCTAAATAAAAACATATAAAGATCATTATATAAAGAGTATTCAGTTCTTCACTCCTTTCATGTCATAATCCAAAAAGAGTGAAATCTTGTTATCATGTTATCTTCGGCTTAGTCGTCCATCAGGTAATTTCAATATTTAAAAGAACCACACTTTTTATTGACAAGCAATAACACCAACTCAAAATGTATGGATAATTAGATAGGCATATAATAACTTTAAAATATTGATT
Organism: Coccinella septempunctata; assembly: GCF_907165205.1. Classification (NCBI taxonomy): domain Eukaryota; kingdom Metazoa; phylum Arthropoda; class Insecta; order Coleoptera; family Coccinellidae; genus Coccinella; species Coccinella septempunctata. Next base: position 26,801,435 of record NC_058196.1, read on the forward strand.
TTCTTAAGTGTAATAACCAAATAAAAATTAATAAATTTTTGAACAAAACAAACAAAACAACGACATTCTACACTTCGCCAAATATAGGTATAAATTCAAGGCCTAATAATCACTCCAGAAGTTCAAATCCAAATTTGTAATTGCCTTTTTCATTACTGTATTAAATTTTCTACCCCAATGTCCCTGTTATTAGGTACCGAAATCCAGATCGGCCTGATAAAACGGATTTTAATAAACGCGTAATGGGCCGTTTTAAGACACGATAAGATCTTCACAGCCATATTTAGGGGTGTGACAACTTGCCACAGTTACCTGCATTGGTCTGAACGAAAAATGCCAATATTCAAAATATCGCCAGAGGTAAGAAAACTGGGCTGCCATCATTGACCACTATTTATCAACGTCCAAAGCACCTGCTTTTGGTCGCCATGCGACTTCCTGTGCGCATACAGAGTTCAGGAGATACGCAGCAAATCGAAACAAACCCTGTGACAGTTGATTAATTTGTCACATGAAGTGGAATTAAGTATGTCGATATGAATTTTACTTCTCTTTCAACCCCCTTAAAAAGGAATTTTATTTGAATGAAATAATAAATATTATTGTATTGTATTTTCTGTGTTAAGTTTATTTTCCTTATAAGTACTTTCACATTGGTTAATATGAAAAAATCTACCCAAAAACTATTCTGTATAAATAATATGATAAGAATGTCATTCTTCTGGTTCAGTGAGAGTACGAAATGAAATAAAATTATTCTTGTTTGGCTATTGAGGTGAAAACACACATAATGACCTCGTATGAAATAAGAAAACAATGAAAATAAATACCAGATGAACCAGATTAATAAGGGGCAAGTTCATAACTGGTATAATAAATATGCATCAATCAAGATAACTATAACAAAAGAATCGGAATACCTTCTACATAACCTACCCCGGTGTCATGGGGTCGCAATATTATTTCATTCACATTTGTCTCTCCCTTTCCTGCTCGCTCTTTGAGAGTTGAGCAGAAATGGAACGAGACAAAAGTGGATACGTGGAAGTGGTCTCAGGTAGACTTCGCCGAAAAAACCCCGAGGGCAAGTATCAAAAAGCTTGTTATTATAATAATAACATGCGCAAGAGTGGCTGACTAGATCGTAAATCAAAAATATGTCCGCCTGCTCGATCGGACAGAGAAATTGACTGATTTATCGACTGAAACTGGCCTATCTATTCCTTTTCGCTGCCCTCCGCAAGGAGAAAACGAAAATTACCAGTATTAGGTCTTGTTTTTTGCCGGACGAAACATCTACCTGAATTCACGAAAATTGCTGTTTTAATTTCAACAACACAAAAAATTAAATTGGAGTCTGAACACCAAGAATCATTTTGAAATGAGAGTTAATTAATAACCACGAAAAAAATCAAAGAATTACTATAATTTGTATTGGGAAGATATTTTCCATCCGAAAGAATTTTTTTCTATTATTTCCCTCTCTGAAGATCAGACAATATTCAGTGAGAACACAATAAATCGCAAAATCAACTATAATTTAATCCGAAACAATTTTTTTTCGATATTTTAACTTCGCACAGTAATCAGAGTTTATTTTTAAATATACAGTTTCAAAATGTGTGATGAAATAAATTTTTTCCTCATAAATGTGAAAAAAAAGAAAAAATTCTAACCATTTCATTCGAACTATTCATGTTCTCTGGTGTGAACCCCCTTCACCTTCAGATTTAAGGGATGACGGTAATTTTTTTCAATTCCAACGAACTTTGATAAGAAACAAGGGTTTCTTCATCTTATGTGTAAAGATATAGTTAGTTCCACAACGGGTAGCAAGTATTAAAATAACCAACCCCAATAAATAGATAAAATCACTAGATTTTTTTTTCGATTGAATATGCAATTTTGAAATCTCACCCCTAGTTTCAACGAGAAAATAATGTGTGCCTTGACCAACAGATGTCATTCATAATCGTTTTGACTTTTTTTTCATCAATAAAGTTGCAGTTGAAGTTGACAAAACTTAATATTATTTATTTATAAATTACTATTATTTTTCTCGAAATATTTCATACAAACCACAAAATCAAAATCCATCGATTTTCGTAACTCACCTTTTAGAATACAGTGTGTCTCCAAATTGTTTTGCAATTGAAATAATCCATTGAGAGCAGGAACCTGTAAAGATTAATTTCGTAAGTAATAATCTCTAAACGGAATGTAGCATTTACTATAATAAAAAACAAGAATGCAATCCGCAAAATTGAAATGCGTATCGCGTCGATGACGTCCGATTTAAAATGTAAAAAAAAACTGGTTGCGCATAAAGCCGAGATGTGGTAGATTGTGGGAAAGCTATTAACTTTAATCGGAGTCAGATTTCTATGCAAATAAACAATAAACGTGTGAATGAATTAAGATGAGAGTAGAGAAATAACCTTAGGGCGTTGATTTACAACAACATAATCGCCCAAATTACTAGCCCATAATAAAGCGAATTAAACTACTATAAAGCCTCTGTAGTGGCATACTGAACACATAAAATGACCATAAAAATAATAGCTTTGGTGGGCCATAAAAGAGTTAATTCAATATCGCCAACAATTTAGGCGTAATTTAGCTGAAGCGCCTCGTGACATCAAGATAACAGCGGCGTTCCAAACAGTGCGCCGACAGTGAATTAGTAAGGAAAAAAATTCAATCAAACAAACTTTAATAACTTTTTTATCATAAATAAAAAATAAATAAAAAAAATAATTTTTTTTTATCCCATCCGTAACTCTGTTTCATCACTGTGGAATAATTTTGGAGTCTTTTATTGTTGGAGATGCCACATCACTGACGTAAAGCACGCGCCCTATCTCAGATGGTTTACGATGCCATAAAACTGATGCTACGGCTGTAATGGGCATTTAACACGTTGTAAAATGAACCGGGCAATATTGTAATCATTGGGCGGGTGTATCCGGATCATAAATCCGGATATCTGATTGATGTCTTAATTTTACGTGCCTATAATAGGTTTAATGTTTGTTTGTATGCTATTATAGATAACGTGTAGTGTTAAACGGATTCATATGATATTCGACACTATTGTCAAACAAGAAAACCGATAAATGTCAAATTGATGAATTAGTTTCAATAGTATTACACAGTTTTTTGCAATACGCTATACAAATTGATTTTTTTCAATTTTTGACTTTTGAAAATCTATACTTCATAAAAAGGGCTGATTATGTAGGAGCAAACTAAAATTAATTAAATGCGAATTGGTTACCACAATTTAATATTATCAACATTTTCAAAATGTACTTGCAACTGAGGAATTGATTTTTCGAAATTCATATACAAATCTATGATCTCAACTGTATTACAAAATTGCTTTAATATAGTTAAATGTAGATAATCACGAAAATAAATAATTAGTAAGTATAATATCCCATGAAATATTAAGTATTGAGGATGCATTGATATAAGGGGTAGTTTCCAAAATCGCCTTATAAATTTAAAAATAATAAAACACTTCTAAATTAATTTTAAAGTTTCATATCTCGATCAATTGTGGCATTAGCCTCAATCGATAATTTCTGGATAGCGGTCTCTTACAGAACCCTGAAACCAGAAAACGTGGCTTAACTTCAACAGTTTTCCGCTGGAAAATCGGTGGCGCTACACGTCAAACATTCTGCGATCGATCAGGGTCGGTAAAAAGGGGCGCTATCTTCTCTTAGTGAACTACATCTGCCACCGATGGCGTAACTCGGCGACCTAGCGCATCTAGCGGCCAATGCCCGAATCAGGATATCTATCGACCTAACAAGATAACTGTAATTGAAATAGTGGATTCCTAGGAAGGAACCTTGACTCTCCAAACCAGTATCGATTGGGTTTATGCACATTGAGTTGGGATTTTTGAATTTTCGGATTATGAAAAAGTTAATTTGATAATTGTCAGACTCATTACAATGACTAAAAAAAATTCAAGAGTTGATAGCCTAACTGGAGGTAATTGATTTTAATCGTAGCTATTCAGGGTATTTTGTGATAACGGTAAAGAGTTTTTTTTCAGAAATCTAGTAGTTGTTCAGAACGAAACAGAATATTTTGTTGAAATTTTAGCAAATAATGTGAATTCAATTACTGATCTATCACAAATTCAATAGGATAATCATTTTGGTGAGATTTTCCGTTGCTCCTTTGTAGATGGCGCTCACGCAGCATAATAGATTCCTTTGATAAATCTTTTCAATAGCTGGAATTCGAAATATTGATACGCTAAGATTCTTTTAATGATAACACCGAAAGAAAGAGGCATTTAAATTTGTCGAATATCGATTTGTGTTCAGACAACTGGACAATGAAGAGTGAATAACTAAACGAAAAGATATCAGAAGGTCCATATAAGCATTAGACCCTACACGACGGTAAAAGTTGAGGTCATAGAAAACATTCTACAACCACGGACTCTCATCTATGGTTACGCACGTTCCTGACAACGTTCAATATAGGACAACGATCAAGTGGACTCTGAAATTGTTACCAACGGAATTCATACGTTAGTTGTGTGACAAATTGTTTTATTAGACCCCACAATAGATGGTCCCAGATAGTGTGGCATGCAGGATTTACGAGCATCGCCAACTATGACTTGAATGTGAATCGCAATAATTATTATCGAAATCGATTGACGATATTTATTTATATGAATTTATATTCTGTGGTCGTGTCGTGAATGCGGTAGGCCGCGTGCACATGCACAGACGTACGTAGAGCATTCAAATAGGAGCGCGGATTTTGATTGATTATGATAATTTCGCCGACCTTGCTTATTGAAGCCAACGAATGAGTAGGTTTATCTTGTTGACGTTTTCGAGCAAAAAACGTTCAGTGTTATACCAGAAAAAAATTGCCAGATAACGTCAATTAAGGAAGATTTATTACTTTGGTCAATCAAGCGATTTTCAAATTAGAAGGATTTTTCCAAATAAAGTTGGTGGATTCCGCTCTATAGTTTTAGTCGTTCCATTTGTTTTGGTACAATTATTGAATCTCATTCTTATTCATGGAGAGTCCAATCGAGTTGTTAACAGAACAATTAAATTTACACTGAGAGGTTTCCTTACCACGTAGAATCTACGAGGATATATTGAAAAATTGTTAGCCTACTATAAAACCAAAGAAAATTTCAATGTCAAAATATTTTATTGCTCAACATATTCTCCTCTTTATTGGATACATTTATTACAGCAAACCTGCAACGTCTTTAGACCTTTCAAAAAAAATTTTTCTTCTTGCTCTGCAAACCAGACCTCCACAGCTTTCATTACCTCCTCATTGGAAGGAAATTTTTTCCCGTAAAGTGGTCAGTAATGTCGAATAGTAATCTCCGGTTATCGTTCTACCCTTATCCAAAAAATCAATTATGATTACTCCATGGCGATCCCAAAAAACTGAAGCAAGAACTTTTCCAGCAGATTTTTGGACACGAAACTTCTTAGGTCTTGGAGAACCAGAGTGTGGCCATTCCATCGATTGTTGCTTTGTTTCTGGATCGTAGAAATGTACATAATTCTCATCCATAGTAAGAATTCGGTTTAAGAAGGCTACATCGTTTTCAAATCGAGCACTGATTTAACGCAATGCTTTTGCACGCTTTTGGTCGACATTCAAACATTTGGGGATCCATTTTTCAGCAATTTTTCTCAGGTCTAAATTGACGTGAACTCTATGATGATCGCGTTCGTATGAAATATTCAGTGCTTCAGATATCCGATTTAGCCCAATTCGTCGTTCTGATAAAATCATGTCATGAACTGCATCGATATTTTCGAGGACTGACACAGAAACTGTCCTTTCCGATCGGTCATCATCTTCAATGGAAAATTGACCTCTTTTGAAGCTTGCAGTCTAATTTTTCAAGGTCGCATACGAAGGACATTGATCACCAAGGGTATTAAGCATATCTTCTTTCTTTTACTTTATTGCGTGACTCTGGTTTTTTTTTTGACCTCAAACTTCATACTGACACTTCTAATGAGTTATTGTTCGTTGATAAGGTAATGCAATATTTTTTTATGCATGAGACTGGTCTAGGCTAACTAGATATCAATACATCCTCGTAGATCATCAAGAGACAGAACAATTCTTAACCTGATAACAGTTTTCTCGAAATTCCTTAGGAACTCGCTAATTGAATTTAGGACATTCTTTGAAAAAAAATAATCTTCCACAAATGTGGAATTCAAGCTCTCCAATTTAAGATATTATAAACCTCAATTTGTTGAAATTCACTTCGTCCAACCCATAATTTTAGTGGTGACTGCATGAATAATTCAGGTGGGTAGTAAAGCACGCCTGAGTTATATAGAGATAGTATCTCTCCCTAATGAGCTCAAACGCCCGGTGATTTCAGAGAATTCATCAGAAGGGGGGTTGACATAAATTGGTGCGAGAAGGCTTTATAGTTTTGACTTTTACACGGCCTAGTTTCAACACTGTTCAATATCGTGTGAAAAATTCAATTAAAAATAATAGGTATTGGAAATTTTGTACCTGCAGAACAAATCTAAGCATGTTCGGTTTTCTATTCACCGTTCACTCATGTTTTTCGATAACTCACGTGATCATTTTTTTGAGTTTTGAGCGGAAACTTCATCACTTAACACTCTGCTTGATGCATACGTACAATTAATAAATAATATTGCCAGACTCATTTCCCTCATTCCAAAGTCGAGGAATGATTTGTTTGAAAATCGAATTGACATTGATTGCAATTAGTCAGCGAAGTCTTGAAATGAGATCGGGGTTCTCGAAAGCATTCTCGACATGTTACTTAGATAGCGCGGACGTAGAACTCGTATTTGATTTTAAAATAATTGAAGTAATTGTCCGGTGCATGTTTCCGCGGTTTGAAATTCATAAAAACCGAGAAAAAGTTCGATAAATTAAGAGAGAGATTGATTTGCTGGGTATTGTCGTCGTCGAAAAAAATGCTGCTAATTTTACTCAAAGCATTATTATTTGAAAAATCAATAAAATATCATTAACAAGATTGAATAAAAGGGGACACAATGAAATAACTGGAAAACTACAAAATATTTGCTGTTTTTGAATGTACAGTAGCATTTTTACAAATTTCATCAATTTTTTCTTGAAATTCAAAGTATTATTCATTTCGATTTTTTTATTTGTTTAAATTCCCAATATTGGTTTTCAGTGTTTTCTCAATTATATTATCTTCTTCTCATTTTATTTTTATTCGTTTCGCTATTAAAATTAACTTAATCACATGCTATCATGATTTTTCTCAATTGAATCGGCTCAATAATATTTTTTCAGAAGAATTTTCCGAAGGTCTAGCCATTCCTGGAGTTTTCTACTGGAAATATTTTTATATCACGTTCGACCATGTATTTGTATTTGTCACCATGGCTCGTTTTTCTTCCTGATATACGGCGGTCAAACTAATACTTCCCGGAAAATAACTTTTGTATTTCTTGTATTAAAACCCATAAATCTAGAGGAGCCATGATTTATAAGAGGAGGACATGCCGAAAAGGGCAGCGGCCTCAGCCTAACGATACACACACAAGAATATAAACCATAGTTTTACACATCTCCACTCCAGTTAGAACGCCAGATCAGTATTACGTGTTGTCACTAAAGGCGGATACCCACTATCAGACTTATTTGACAGAATAATTTGAATGATTATAGCTTTCCTTCCTCACCTATCGATAAATATAAGTGTCTGTTTCAATGAATAGTTTTTCCTCTATTTTCAGTAGGAATCAGTTTCGTACCAAGGAGCAAATCAGTATAAGATTAACACAACTCAAATCAAACAACGAGTATGCACAGCTTCAGCATGAAGGTTCGCGTAATTTATCCGGATATTTCAATCAGTAATTAGTACATAAACAATTTCAATTCCGCTTTTGATGTATCAGCCAAATATTCTCGTACAACACAAATTACATCCAATTAGGTACAAAATAAATCGCCAACGATTTGTCATACCATAATGCTAATTGCGGCGAATCATTTATGCACTGAGAAATAACCGAATGCTCGATATCCTGAAATATGCGAACGACATATACACACATATATGATTGAAAAGGAAAATAAAGAAATGGGTAATTAAAGGTTAATTGTTGTAAGTGTCAGTTGTAAGGATATCTGCGTAATTGGTCGTTAATTGTTCATGATATCCGACCGATTTGTGATGGAATTATTATATGAATATTCATTTTCACACGGAGTAGATCTGCGTGAAAGCAATTGGATTTGAATATGTTCGACTGATTCAAGGAGTTAATAAGTTTGGTATCAGATTATTTGTTCTTGATTGTGACAGAGTTTTCATTACACATTCTCCCATATCCTGAAAAGTTATTACCTAGCTTTAAGTATGCATTGCGATTTTGTATTAACTTATCTGTATCTGTTAATAATAATACTTGACTTATGAGAGATCCATGAGTCTTGTGAGTGTCTTATGAGTGTATTTCTATCTAGCAGAGCATCTTTCCTTAAAACGTCTAGGATCGACGGAGTTGAAATTTGTTCTTTACATATAGTAGGATGTCACAGAAAAAGAAATAATGGTTTATCTGAAGTCTTTGACGTCCTCGAAATAAGGCTTAAATTATCGAACTTATTTCATTTAAGAAATAATAATTGTTACAGTACATTTTGTGAAAATAATGAATTATTGTATTGTAAATCAAATACGAAGACGAATGGAGTATTTCAAGAGGAACTAAGAGGTGTAGATGAAAATTCCTCATTCCTGGGAGTGAATAGATAATCACGTACATCCGAAAATCCGCGATACATCTCCCTCAGAAAAAGTCGACAAACGCGTAATACTCGGGCCTAACCTAACAGCTAATTCCGCTGCTATTTCTAGAGCCGACTCATAAATAACATATAAGTACCGCGGTCTAAGACGAGCTTTATCACAAAGCAGCTGGCGTGCTGTCAGAGCCGGCTAGATTAGGGTCAGGCTCTACACGAGGGGCGGGGTGAGGAGATATTCTGGGGGCCTTCTGCTGTCAGACACACAGCCAAAGGGGCCCAGGGAGATTCGTCTCGCACTCAGGCCTGCCCTAATCCATTATGGCAGAAACGGCTTAACGTACGAAATTTAAAACGCAAATCCGCGCACTCTTTCCAGCGCCCAAATAAGAATTTTTCCGCATCTCTCCCCCTTCCGCCAGTGGCGGCGGAGCAGTGATCATCTCCCCATCACGCAGAATATGAAAATGAAGGAACTGTCAATTGCAATTGTCACGATGTTGAAAGGGTGAACAAACATTCCAAGTTGTATTCTGTTTGTGGTGTTAGGTTTGAATTTTATTAAAATCACAGTTTTTAACGTTTAATAAATGATATAATTGTATTTTTTAACAAGCTGTGACTGACATGAAGGAAAAAATTCAATCAAAATGTTCGTTTCAGGGGAATAAACCTGTTAGAAAAAATGTGCCATTTATGATGAATAAGGTATAACAAATTTTGAGAGATAGTATTTAGTGCGAACAAGAACAACCAAGTAAAAGACTCCAGGAATATTATTCTCCGACATTTGAATAATTTTTAAAAATTCAAATTAGAAAATCAAGTAGGTACAGAAAAAGTTATTGTCTTGGATTATGTTGGGAAAATCTAATTTAATTAATGTAAATTATAATCAATGAGAAAACAAATATACTACAACGAACAACAACTAGCACAACAGAAATAATATATCTGATAATAAAAATAATTTACTTGGAAAGAAAAATAATCATTTTATTCGACGATTAACAGGAAAATACCAACAATTTTGATTTAAAGATAAGTATTGTAATGAAATGAGATACCGATAAGAAATCAAGAAATTGATGAAGGAGGAAAATATGAAGGAAGAGCCCCCACATCCCATCCGGTGCAACGCCTCTGTCTTCAGTTCAAGACCCCCATCCCGATCGTTTGCCAACTTTCTGGCGAATTACCATATGTGCTAATCTTGGACGGTGATAAATCAGAAACTAATTATAATATGGCCGCCGAACAAAGAAGCCAAAATGGAGTGACAAAAAGGAATTTCTTTTATTTGTGCTGTGTTTTTGCTCGATGCAAATTTCTCTCCTACTCGCCAAAATTTCATGTCTGATGATCCCCGATAAGACGAATTAAATGGCCATATTTTAGGTGTCCTCCTATGAATATGTATATTTATTCGGGTTTTATCACGTGTTCGATGGTCTCGACATTTGCATTTTTCACGCCAACTGAAGGATGACACTTGTAACAATCAATCAGCAGTAATAGCAGCGAATATTAAAACAGTTGCTTTCTTGTCAATAATGTTGTGATGCTAGCCTTAGCAGAGGCTAAAAAAAAATCTATAAAAGAACCTTTTTTCTTGGCAAAAAATCACCCCTTAAATATTTTGCAACTATGCTTTACACCCTTTATATGATTAATTGATGAAGTATTTTATTCGAAAAATAATATCGGATTTTTCTCCTAACATCGGAAGCTCAAAGAAAAAAAAATAAGTTTTTTATTTTTGCTTCACACTCGGAAGCATTTCAACAAATTGTTTACTTCATATTCTTTTGATATTGAATGTGGAAGTCCATCAAAATTCTAAAGGCATATGCAACATAGGAAATAAAATATATTTTTTATTTTTATTCATTTTTCTAATGCAAACAATTGCTTCTTTTGATTTTAAATGTGGAAGCCTATTAGAATTCCCAAGGAATATGCAACATAGGAAATAAAAAAAATTAATTATTTTTTTTTTAATTTTATTGTTTCTCCCAACGCAGAAGCATTTTTACCAAGATTTTTATGTCTAATTCCTCATGTTTCAAATGTTAGGTGGAAAGTCTATTTCAAGTAATTTTCAAGAAAAAAATAATCAGATGTGTGAATGTGAATAAATTAAGGTAAGTATCATAATTCTCAATTTTTTATCTTTGATTCGACAAAAAATAAAAGCAACGAAAAAATTCGTTTAATGTTAGACGTTTTTTTGAACCGTATCAAAATGATCAACATTTTAACATACTGAACAAGAATTTTCAAAATACCAAAGCCTACTTCACCCGGAAATTTTTAAGGGCTCGATAAAAACCACTAAATTACAGTAGACTCCCGGTCTCAGCTAACTGTCCGACAGGCATGTATTTCTAATTTTCGAAATGAAATAAAATCGACAAAAAACCCACGTCCATAAATAACCGTCCCAACGGACAGATCCGTACCCGTTATTTTTTCGTCATAAGGGCAATTTACAGTGCATTACCCCGCGGGGCCTCCAAGCACACCTTTCAAAGCGTAGAGCGATGCACACAAGAATCCCGTTTCGACTCCGAGACTTATTGCCGGGTAAGTGGTTTTTGTTTGAAAGCCTCAAACGATCGAGGTCAGTGTCTACGGCACCACGCTCTGGGACTAATAAAAATACAAAGAATTTTTTGTGCGTTTTATTGGACCGCGAACAATGGAGGGTTTTTTCCCTGACAGTCCGTAGGAAATAGCTGAGAGGCTACGTGAGGTTTATTTTCAGAAATATGCCGGAGACCGTAGATTCTCCCGGGTCTTTCAGCGGACGTCTTTCGATTAGATTTTTCTACGTTTGTCAGTTTAAGAGATTATAAATCGTCGTGGATGTCTCACTCGGCTTGTGGCCGTCGTTTTCTTTTTAGAATTTCCAACAACGAAACTTACAGTTTCCACGTATAAAATTATTGGAGATAAATTGATAAAAAAAAGAGTAAAACACCTAAGCGCACAAATTAATACTTTATTTATGATTTTATTGCAGATATCTTTTTATTCATATCTCTCTCAGGTCGATTATATTTTTAAAATGTTTCTAAAATTATTTACTACCTATTTTCGCCGTTTTTTTCAATTAATTTCTTATTACAGTGTGGCTAAATTTTTTAATTTTTTTTCCGTGAAATTCCGAAATTAAATACATATGACCTCTGTTCGCCTCTTCCCTGTTTTCTGAAAAAAAAATTTATTGAAAATTTTTTGAGTGAAATACAACGTAAAATTTTTGGCACTATTTAAAAAAAATTATTGATAACCAATTTCTCATTTTGACAGCTATATTTTTCAATTATATTTTACTGAATCACAAAAATTAACCGTAAATTATTTTTATATTTTTTTCAAATAAAAAAAATTTATTAATTTTAATCGCAGGGGGCATATTAGATGGGGAACCGTCCGGCCCGTCGGAAACAATTTCAATTAAACAAGCGTCGTTTGTGATGGTGTAAACATGCTTCAGTCCAACTAAGCGGGAAGTCTCCATTGTCTATTGATTAAGCACCGTTTACACGGGTAATAAATTTTAATGTTCGTCCTAAATCGCGATTCCTATCCCAACACAGATGCATTGACGCCTGTTTGGATCAGGATGACCGTCTGAAATATTAGTTTCGGACCATGTATCGAAACGAAAAAAAATTACGAAAAATAAAAAAAAGTTTTCAACTTCAACATGGCTACGTTCTCTTAATAAATACAAATTCGTTTATGTTGCGAAAATAATATTAACGATTGTAAATCGTGTTGACCGATAAAATAGTTTACAGAACTTTTCTTGCCTTTTTTAAATATTTTTGTCGAATGGCCAAAGTTATTTTATATAATTGGGTCTACTAATATTATGTTCTACATAATATTAGTAGATGATGTGGTGATACAGCCTAATGTAAATAAATTGTTTCAAGGGAATAAAAGTGTAATAATGACTCCTCAAAATAAAATTTTTTTAATCAAATTTGATTTCTTTTTCATATTCAATCATAAGTGACTAACAAGGATAATGTACATATATTAAATATTTCGTGAAAATTTTTAGGAGCTACTGAACCGGAGGTTTATTACAGAAAAGACTTTTAAAAGTAGCAAGTTTATAGTTGGCATATAAAATATTAATATTAATATCAATAGAATTTGAATGGGTTATTGATAAACATCGGGATCTCAATGGAAGTATTTTTCGAAATATAAACTCGTAATTTCTATTTCTATTGATGATTTGGGGGGGGGGCATAATTTAATATTTGAAATACTCGTAGGCTTTATAAATTTTTTCGAAGGTCAACTTTCTACACCTGTATCTCCCAGAACTGCGTTGCTGAATCAAACAGACTAAACAGCATTGACAATATTATCAATATTATTATTGATAGAAAATTTTTGGTTTCTCCCCGATTATGCCATTCATTTTCATTAAAAATCAGAACAATTTAATAGGATCACGCTGGATCTCGCAGGTCACATGGCGTGAATCCGTGGCACAAAGCAAGATGCGAAGAACATATTTCGCAGACGTCATCGTCCAGCTCGACAAATGCAAAACAGGAATCTCCCCAAACTTTCAACGCAGTATAAATGCTAATTGTCCCCGATTTCGTCGCCCGCGAACAGTTCATTTCCTCTGTTTACAGCAGATAAAGTTCGGACCCGCGAGTATGATTCATTGCCCTAGCAATGGCCGGAAAAAAACCACCCCTTCAGGACGCTGTCCATCCCCATCGCACGTCCCTACAGGTGCGGCGCGGCTGCGACGTTTAGGATGTGAGAGGGTGCTCACCGTTGGTCAACGGGGGTATAAACAACCCTTCCATCGATGGCTGCTCGGTGTGCGGCCTTAGCCGAAGACCGGTCGCATCTCATGATCCCTCTTTAATGGACACAGATAATTGCCGGCCGCAAAGAATTAATATATTATGAGGGTGTTTTGAATTATGGCAGCATCGGCTGAATTCCAAATTTATATTGAACAGATGACGCTTGTTACGCAGTCGTTCCTGGCTCGGAAAGAGAGGCTTGTTCATGTCACTCCCGCATATTGAAAGGTGGTGGGTACTGGGTTACGTTTTTTTTTATGAAATATGACCGATCTGGTGGTACAAGGTGCCTTTTTCTGGAAGCGCAGGCATAGCCCCATTGATCTTTATATTTATACCGAGCCAGACTTAATGATAATAATGAATTCTTCTCTGTGAATAAGAATATAATTAATATAGTCCATTCGCTTTCATAAAAGCAATCGGTTTGCGGGATCTCATTCGATCTGTGCTCGATTTGAAAATGATGTAGACGAATTTTTACTATGGATGATATCTTGGGTACATTTCTACGATCCAGAAACAAAGAAACAATCGATGGAATGGCGGCACTCTGGTTCTCTAGGACCTAAGAAGTTTCTTGTCCAAAAATGTGCTGGAAAAGTTCTTGCTTCAATTTTTTGGGATTGCCATGAAGTAATCATGATTAATTTTTTGGATAAGGGTAGAACAATAACCGGAGATTACTATTCGACATTACTGACCGCTCTACGGAAAAAATCAAAGAGAAAAGACGCGGAAAGCTATACAAAGGTGTTTAGTTTTTGCAGGACAATGCCCCTGCACACAAATCTAATGATGACATGCAAAAAATTATTGATTATGGGGTTTGAATCACTAGAACACCCCTCTTATTCACCAGATTTTGCTCCATCCGACTATCATTTCTTTCCTTAACAGAAAAAAAGTTTAAAAGGTCGTAAATTTTCTTCCAACGAGGAGGTAATAAATGCCGTGGAGGTATGGTTTGCAGAGCAAGAAGAAACATACGTCTCGAGACGTAATAATGTATCAAATTAAGAGGAGAATATATTGAGTAATAAAATAATTTGACATTGAAATTTTGTTTGGTTCTATAGTAGGCTAACAATTGTTCAATATATCCTCGTATGTAAACATTTCAGACATTCTTCAACTGCGAAAAACTACCGCGAAAGTTGAATTTGTCGCCCTTTTCACATCAGTATCCTTTGGCCCGAATAAACCTCCCACCAAGAGCAATATTTGTCCCTACCAATTCACATATGACTTCCGTGAGCTCGCACCTAATAAATGAAAATTTATGATCCCTTTTCTGCTGGTTGGTCGCCTTTATCCTCTTCTTTCGGGTTGCCAACGAATGCAAGCCGCGCTCAGACTTTGTCTCACGCCGCGATATTAATTGCTCGTCTATAAATTTTGGCACAGGTCCTGGTCACTTGTACAGGAAAATGTCCGCGATTTCAATTGGGCATGACTGGAATAATTGCCGGGGACAGTTCTGGATCGATATCTTTAGCGCAGACAAAAACTGCGAGTTTCAATGGCGATTAAGATTGATGGTGGGGGTCAAAAGTGATGGCATAAAATTAAGGAACTAAACACTTTCGACCCTGGACTCAGATCAGAAATTATCCAAAAAAAATTGAGGATATAAAGGGTTTTTGACTTTTACCAACACTACTCTTTGCTCTACGTGTCAAATCTACCCTATCTGTGATCGGTGTTAACCTCACTTTTGTCAAACTGACGTGAATAGATAGTGTGAATAATGTGGGAAGTACCTATATTGTTTTAAAATCATTGAGACTTCCAAGCATATCTACACAGATCTACGATGTCATTTTCCAATATTTCAGGAGCCTTGAGAAGAATTTCCATTTTCATTTTTCCTACGCGCCCTCCAACAACCGAGTACGTTTTCCCGGACTGCAATAATTCAACCTGTGCCTCTTAAATCACAGCTCAAAGTGGTCCGTCTGACACGAGAAAAAAATTATTCGAACAGTTCGAAAACTTCAACAAACATCTCGAATAAATCACAGTTTTCCTACGTCTCTAAAAGTGAATTTCGAGGTAAAGTTTGGACGGGGAAACTCTGAGCATTCTCGCCAGATTTGGATCTTATTCATACAATATCATTGGTGCGATAAAATTGAGTGTATCGAATTGTATTCACAAGAATACATTTTATCCAGATTGAAAACAGAAATTACCCAATCTTCACTGGGTTCAGTTGTTTTCCGCTACACGTGTTTCGTTATAATGAAGCATCTTCAGGTTGCTCAAATTTTTTATTCAGGTTTTTCTCAGTATCGTTACATATTCAAATTTTAACATGTTTCCAACTATGAGAACTAAGGGGTGGGTGTAAAATTCAACTTGGAATAGACACAACAAGCAACAATCGTCGAAATCGAGTTCAAACATGGAGATTGGGTTGTGGCAACCGACCAACATACGTACACATCCGCGTATAGCTAAATCAACCTAATCTGTTTATCTGGGTCTCATCTAAACTTTGCCATTTCACTGCTACTATCTCAAAACCCGGTTGTCCTTCGGGATCTGAACCCTAACACGGTTTGGGACTGGGTTTTCGGCCGAAAGCCGGTATCTTTAATACGTGCAGGGAGATTTTATATCGTATCAAGCGATGCGATGGGGATTGAAAGCGAATTTAGTGGTTGCGAAGAAAGATCAGGATGTTTCAACGGAATTTATTTATTTGGTATTTTGCAGGGGCCTAAATAATCCAGGAAACAATCACTGAAGGGGGAGAATGAGCGGAGAGTAAATCTTCGATATACAGGGTGAGTCTTTGGCTCGTACAAATATTTTAACAGTAGAGTCTTGAGGTTGAAAGAAACACTTTTTTCCTCTACCATTTTTTTCCTAATTGGTTCGCGGTTCAAAAGATACAGGCTCTGTAAAAACCATAAAAGAATGTTATAGTTTTATCTCACACACGGTTTTATCGAATGGAATGAATTTCGGAATATAGTTTTTCATTTATTTGATTAATCTTTTTCGAACTCAAGATATCACCCTTCAGTTTTCTCATTATGACCATAAGGATCATAAAAATATCAAAAATTCAAAGAACCCAACTCTTGAAACTAAGTTAAGTGCTATCTAATGAATATTTGAATGTTTTGTAAAATAAAAGTATTCTTCATATTTTTTTCATATAATGCACCGTTTTCGAATAATTTGATGTTCAAAAAATCAAAAAGTATCTGTGAACTTTGAAAAATTGAGTACTTTGGCTGAATACAACTCTGTTTAAGAGGTCCACCTGATTTGTGTCACAGATTTATCTAGTTATTCTGAAGCTTATCTTGTTTTTCCAGGGATGGCATAACTCATCATAAAAATTTAAAATGGCTATATCTTTGTATCAGGGCCGAATTGGAAAAAATGGTAAAGGAAAAAAGTGTTTCTTTGGACCTCAAGAATCTACTGTTAAAAAATTTGTACGAGCCGAAGACTCACCTTCTACATACTTTATTGAGGTTATCTTTGTCAGTTTGCAAAAAGGTTTACTACTAGAAAGAGAAGATTTCAATTCAAAATAGTATTTCCTGGTACTTTTTCTTCAATTTTTGACAAGCATTTCTACTTCGCTCCAGTTACAGGAACCTGAAAAAATGGTGTGAGAAAAGAATGTTTCTTTTGACCTGAAGAATTTACTGTTAACATATTTGTACGAGTCAAAGGCCCACTGTGTATAAGATTGGAAATTCTTCGAAATTTCGACTTTCTCCTGTACGTTAATAGCAGTTTTTGAAGTAGGATAAAACACTAAATCGAGATTTCTAAACCTTCATCTCACTTAATTAGTGACTTTCAGTAGGCTAAGCCGAGAGGCCATTTTAAACGGCCGTTATTCACGCTAAAGATAAATCAAAATTAATTTGATTAACATTGGGATTATTCAAATGTCAGCCTTATATCAGGCTTCCGATTATAAGAGAGATACAATCAGAAATATATCACATCATTCCGGCAGTGTATAAAATTTGGTATTTATACAGGAAGATCCCACAGATTATCAAGATTTTCTTTCAATTTAGGTAACTTTTACCGTTTCGTGAAACATATATTCGAAGAACATGAGTTATTAGATTGTTTTCTTAATATTTTCCTTCATTTTACTGGATCGTGAAAGCAATTCAGATATTGTGGAAAAATTATAATGTAATAATGTCATTTCCTTCGAAAATTCAATTTTGTCGTTTTTTGGTTGATTGAGTTAGTGGAATTTTTCTAAGAATTAATTGACAACTCCTCCGTTCCAGAGATGAAAATAGAACAAAGTCGAAACTCACCAAAAATAACGATATTAATCACACAAAAAAAAAACAAAAACCACAATTGAACTTCAAACACAAAACAAAGGCACAAACGTTGTATAATCACCACACAACAAAACTAGTAAACTTCTTAATGAAGCGTCACCGGCTGGGATACAATAAAAGCTCATGTGCTCGTGGTTCTTCAGTTAACCGGAGACTAATTTAATTCTTTTGAGCTTTACCGCACTCAGATTCGAACCTAGGGCAATCGAGAGGGGGAGGGGTCCTAGCTATGGGCTCTGATAAAACTCGGGGCCCATTTGAAGCCCATAGAGGGTCGCCGATAGGACCGTCTATCAGAAAGAGGGGAAAGGACCAATCGCTGTTAGGATTTAGGGACTTTTGTCAGGATAATCGTCTACTCTCCGAGGCATGTTTGTTTGCCATGCGAGAAGTGATGTTCGAATTGTTGTCCGATAGCATTTCTACCTGGTTTTAATGAGGAGAGAATAAAGTTATAATTATGTTCCTCAAAAGGGCCAATTCATCTTCTGGACCGAAAACGGAACTGACGGGCGTTCTGGAGGTATTTCTTTGTGCGGATGGGCTTCGATTATTATTCAACGTGTAATTTATGTGGTATCGCATGCAATTTCGAGGGTGCATGTAATTTTTCGTGAGAGTGCATCGGTGAAACCGAATATTTCCTTGAGGTTTTGTGCCTTTGTTGGATGTAAGGTCGTATTCATCCTCCGTGGAATGATAATTCATCGAATTACTTCTTGCGGTTTGCCATCGGAAGCTGAATTAGATTCGATTTTATCCGAGGGATAAATTTTTCCAACTCAGATTGAATTGAAAAATTTAATATAAGAATATCTTTTGAAAGAGTAAAAAATATTCATAATTAAATATAGCCCAAACAGATCAACCCATTATTCATTTATTTTTACTATTTATATTTGAATTAAACATTTATTGATCAAGAAGAGAGTTCATTTCATCATCTCAAATCTGTGTTGATTTTTTCAGATTTTATGGAGTATATCCCAATTAGCCAGACCATCGTAAAAAAATTGTAAAATAACAAATTTTTTTCCGGGAAAACCCTAAACATTTGTGTAAAGTGAAATAGTGTTGAAACTATCCTAATCTAAAATTTTTATTAGGTATTAGCGAGGTTAACAAATGCATTCTAGCAAATATCTCGAGAATTCTTTCAGAATTATGTATTCTGCTTTTTTCAACTGATAAAACAGAATATATAGATACTCTATTTCAATCATTTCTGAGCCTTCTGTTGGAAATATGTGGACTTGAATATTATAATAGCTTGGCAACAATTTTTTTGACTTGACCTCTGCCGATAGGTTGGAGTTTAAGATACTCAAACGAAAAACCGTACAGCGTTAGTCAATTATGTATATAAATGTTCAATCTGGAAAAAACGCATTTGAGAACTTTATATCTGACAACGAATCTGAAAAAAACCATTTGGATACTTCTCATTTGAATATAGTGACGACGACAATGTCTGCAAATTGAATTGAATTGCATATTGATTTACATATATATAAGAAAATATTATTTTAGTTATCATACAGGGTTAGGCATAAGTCTGAAGAAAATTAATATTTCTTGAAGCAAAAACTCAAAATGAATACGCTAAAACCCGTAAATAGATTTTTAAACAATTATTATTTTGCGCCAATAAAATTAAGCGTTTTTCTTCTAACACTTGTCGACAACCCCATCCAACTTTGGCTTTTGAAATCTTTTTTATTGATTTAAAATCACAAACATTTTGTGGTTATCAATATTAAATTAATAGTTTTTCATTCAACAACTTGGAAACACGTTGACTGAGAAACACTTTTTTATGTTATCATTTTTTCCGAATCGACTCGGTTTAAAAGATACAGGCTGTTGAATAACCATAAAAAAATATCATTTTGTGTTCTATCCCACAAACGGTTTTATCGAATGAAATAAATTTCGGAATATAGTTTTTCATTTATTTGATCAATATTTTTCGAACACAGGATGTCACCCACGTCTTTAAGTTTTCTCATTATGACCATTACGTACCATAAAATTACCAAAAATTCAAAGAAGCCAACTTTTGAAACTGAATTGGACGCTATCTAATGAATATTTGAACGTTTTGTAAAATAAAAGTATTCTTCATATTTTCTCGTACAATGCGCCGTTTTCGAGTAATTTGATGTCCAAAAATTGAAAAGTATCTGTGAAATTTGAGAAATTGAGTACTTTGGCTGAAAACAACTTTGTTTGAAAGATCCACAGATGTGTAGTATCACAAATTTAGCTAGTTATTCTACAGGTATTTTGTTTCTCCAGGGGTGGCATAACTGATTATAAAAATTCAAAATGGCTCTATATTTTCATCAGGGCCGAATGGAAAAAAATGGTATAGAAAAAATGGGTTTCTTTTGACCTCAAGAATCTACTGTTAAATTTTGTACGAGTCAGAGACTCACCCTGTATCTAAATTTTTTTAACTTATCTTCGGGACACCTTTATAAGTACCAAAGTCATAGAATGTGAGATTTTCAGTGGTGAGTTCGAAGAATAATCAATAAATAATTTTCCTTCGCACATAAGGCCAACAAATCACTCGAGCACTTTTACGTCCACCTATTGGCTCCCACAAAATAATTAGATTGCATTTTTTCAGGCGTTTTAACAATACAGAAACAGGTTTTTATTTATGTCCAGATAACCGGCCTCAACCGCTCGGACCTCTTACGAAATAGATTTTTCTATTACCGACCGATTGGGCAAGTCTTTATTTAAACGCTGACTATTCCTCATCTTGTCAACGATATATCTTCTTGATATATTCGGTTAGATAAAAAGTCCGAACGAATGCTACGCGACGCACCGCCAAACTGTTGAAAGCATGCGTGGGTTCTAAATTAAAAATGTTTTAATTTTTTTTTTGTATTCGAACGAAAGCATGTTTATTAATGAGTTTATCTATCCGGCGATGACCTAAGCACCGGGTAGATTTTGAATTTGTGATAATGAAGCTGTTTAATTAAACGAACAATCCGATCTTATTTATTTTTCAAGCGTTCATTCGCATGACCAAAAAAAAAATTTATTTCATAAAAAATTTACAACACAGATTTTTTTTTTGTGTTAATTGTATTCTTTTACTGACTGAAAATCAATGTTGAAATAAAAATATGAAGCAACTCAGGAATTACTTCAACAAAGAATATACAGGGTGAGTCATCGACTCGTACAAATATTTGGTCGAAAGGTCGAAAGAAAAACTTTTTTCCTTCACCATTTTTTTCGAATCGGCTCGGTTTAAAAGATCCAGGCTGTCGATAAAACAGGAAAAAACATTATTTTTAGTTATATCTCCCAAACGCTTCGATCGAATGAAATGAATTTCGGAATATAGTTTCTCATTTATTTGATCAATATTTTTCGAACACAAGATATCACCCACGTCTTCCAGTTTTCTCATTATGAGTATTAGGTACCATAAAAATACCAAATATTCAGAAAACCGAACACTTGAAACTAAGTTAGACGCGATTTAATGAATATTTAAACGTTTTGTGAAATAAATGAATTCTTCATATTTTCTAGTATAATGAATTCGTTTTCGAATAATTTGATGTTCAAAAAATCAAAAAGTATCTCTGAAATTAGAAAAATTTGGTACTTTGGAAGAATATAACTTTCTTTAAAAGATCCACAGATGTGTAATGTAACAGATTTAGCTAGTTATTCTGGAGATAATTTTGTTTTTCCAGGGGTGGCACAGCTTATTTTAAAAATGATTACTTTCAATTTAATATAACTCAAAAACCCATATTGATATATTCTTCCAATACGAGAAAACATTGAAGAAAGTACATACTCAGAAATAGGTTCATGTCCTTTTATGTTTGAGAGCCTCGCTAATCTAAGTTATGTTCTTTTTTCTCTTCTGATTTCTTCATCATTGTCATTGTTATTTGTTTAAATTTAGAATACGGCACTTTTGTTATGAATATTTGTAACTAAGTTGAGAACACTAATTTGGGTGTTTAATCACCTGTTTGTGTTCCATTTCGGGAAATAAATAAATAAATGAATAAATTTCAAACAACAAGTACCTACAATTGAAATTCAATTAACTTCTTCCAAGTTATTCATTATAAGCTGTTGCTTAAATTTATTTTTGTCAAGGGAGTTTTTTGTTTCTTCTGATAATCACAGAAACTGGGCTTTCTTGACAGAAAATGAGGGTAATTCAAAATCGATTGAAGGGTTTCAGGGTTTTCAGTTATTGGTTGAAGAAATATCAATTAAATTCCAGAGTTACGCTCATAAGTCATAGAAAAGCGACTATTCCTGAGTTATTCAAAAAAAATTAACAGAAAATCGATCTGTATCGTTTCCTCGTTTGTAGAACCACTTTCAGATAATTAAAGATCGCGTCGCTGGATGCTACCAATTACAGACCAATGGCACCGTTCTCGGTGAGGCGTTGAGGAACGGTCGCAAACAGGTTCCTACCCAAAAAGACCAATTTCTTCCACATAGTTTGTGGAAGTCCTTGACTCTGATTCTCAACATCCGCATATTTCGTTCTCTCGCCAGTCTCTGGAACAGCAGCGAGCGCTGTTGCCCGATTACGAGAAATGACGCAACAACAGAAAAGGTACGAATTATTGTCGTCAAGGTCCTCTCCTCGATCCTTGGCGTTCTAGCAGAGAAGAGGTGTATTGTGTGCATGTACTGGGTATATTCGAGACTTGTTATTAACGGCGAACCCATTATAAATTCCTGATAGGGTTGTAGATTGAGGTAATGCGGACGTTATCGTTTAGTCATCTGCTTGAGCGCGAGGAAAAAGATTGTTAAGGAGATAATAAGTTTTTGTTTTGTTTTTCTGGAGTTAGCGGGTAATTCAATCATGTGTGGCGTGTTGTTGGTTTAAGGAAAAAGTTCGAAGTCAGTTGATCCAAAGAAATAGGTACTCAAAAGGACATTTAAATAGGAAAAACCCAGTAGTTTGTAGCTGAAAAGATGTTTTTGAATGTTGGTATATCATAACTTCGGAACCAGATGGGGTTATCACTATAGTGTAGAGAAGTTATTAGAGGAGGTTCTTAAGAATACGTAACACATTAAGATCTGCGATGATCTTTCTGAGATATACGCGCATCAGAAGTTGACCTTCGAATAATTTCCGAAAGAAATGGGGTCAGTTAAAAAATCGTCAACACGAAATGGTTGCATCGATGTCGATGAAATTACAAGATTTACCAATAAAAAAGTTGCTCTTTCAGAATATATATTACATTTAGATCTACGATGATTTCTCTGGGAGATACTAGAGTCGAAAATTGTCTTTCGAAAAATCCCGATAAAGATGACTTCAGTGAAAAATTCGTCAAGACCGAACGGTTGCACCATGCTCTATGAAATTTCGAGATTTATTATTAAAAGAGTCCCTCTTTCAGAATATGTGTACCATTTAGATCTACCATGATATTTCTGGGATATACGCGTGTCAAAAGTTGATCTTCGAATGATTTCCAAAATGATGGAGTCAGTTAAAAAATCTCCAAGAAGAAATGGTTGCAACAAGCACATTTAGATCTACGATGATTTTTTGGGGATATACGCATGTCGAAACTCAACTTTCGAAAAATTCCCTTTTGTAGGTTAAACCGATTTTCAAGGGACTTTGACTAGGGAAAGAGAAATTTCCAAGAAGGCTTTACACTTTTTTTTAATTTTTAACTACAGGCCATTTCAGATCTTGGAAAAATTAATCAAAGCTAACCTATAAAGGGTGTCTGTAAACAAATGCGAAGGACTTAGGGAGATGATTCTTCGATGAAAAAAAGCAGGGGTAGTTCCTATAATTTTTTTTCGAAATCAACCCCCCTTCCAAGATACAGCCTTTGGAAGGCGATAACTAGTTGACAGTTTTTAATTTTTTTTAAGGGTTCTGAAAAACACGGTGTCATAAAACCATACATAATATGAAGCACTAAGTGGATGTTACTCACACAATTTTTTAGATCTCATAACTTTATTATTAGGGGTTGAAAATAACAACCCCTTATAATTTTCTTTCAAAAATTGATTTCGTGGGATAGATTTTCGAAAAATAAAATTCTCTTATGATTTCCCATTCGATTCTGGAGAAAAAAAGTCTCTTGCAAAATTTCGATAGAGGCGATACTTTTCTCGGAATAAATAAAAACTTACAAGCACTATACGACGGTCTATGAGGCAGAGAGTTGATGCGTCTATTTTAGTGATCAGAACTGCTTGTAAGTCTTTATTTATTCCAAGAAAAGTATCGACTGTATCGAAATTTTGCAATAGACTTTTTTTTCTCCAGAATTGATTGAGAAACCAGAGAGAATTTTATTTTTCGAAAATCTATCCCACGAAAACAATTATTGAAGGAAAATCATAAGGGGTTGGTTTTTTCAACCCCTAATAATGAAGTTATGAATTCTAAGAAAATTTTGTGAGTAACATCCACTAAGTGCTTCATATAATGTATAGTTTTATGGCTCAGTGTTTTTTAGAGCCCGTAAAAAAATTAAAAAATGGTCAACTCGTCATCAACTTCCAAAGGTTGTATCTTGGAAGGGAGGTCGATTTCGAAAAAAATTTATAGGAACTACCCCTGCTTATTTTCATCGAGGAATCATCTCCCCAAGTCGCATTTGTTTACAGACACCCTGTGTTTTATTGATATTATACAGAATGCCGATGAAAATCATTAAAAAAAAATCCGAACAGCGATTGCTCAATGGACCAAACGATGGGAAAAAACCTAATCGTAGTGTACACCGAATTAAAACACACTCCATCGCCCCGAACGCAACCGCAGCCGCGGGAACACAACGACCATTATACTTATCGCAACGAGAGACTCATAATCAATGGGTCTAATGACTGATAATTTTTTTTTTCGTCTCTTGAAACGTTTAATGGAGTGACAACGCCACGGACTGTTTCTACATCCGCCTCGTACCCGTTATCTCGTTCGCGTTTTTCGATCGCGTCGGTGACTTAGCATGCCCCCCCGTACCTCCTTCGCAATATCTATCTCCCGCCCGACGGAGGAACGCATCGGCGACGGCGTTATCTGCGTATGATTTGTGGGCCGGGGGAAAAAAAGATGGGTTTTTATCGGGCCGGGCGTACGGGGTTCGAGGTCACGAAAAAACGGATTTCTTTCGGCGAAGGACGGGCGTATTTTTCGCCACTTTGGTAAGGGAGTGCGGCGCATTCAGATGGATGAAGGGGACAGTTGATAATTTGGGGTTCTTGGGATATACGACGCTCGAGTTTTTGTCGCTATTTTTTTAATAAATGTGACGAATGTTCGGAGAAATTCTCGATGAATTTTGTAGGTCAAACTAAAGATGAATTTTCAAAAATCAATCATTAATTTGGTTCAATATCTTCACTCTTCACTACTACTAACACTCCTGGACCATAAAAACGGACAGAAAAAATGTCCACCTAATTCATTTTAGAATAACTTTTTAAGGTGTGCATCGATTGTGATCATTTTGTTGTCGTTTTGTAGCCTATTTCATCTAGTTCATCAATTGATTTCGAGTCTGCAGTAATTTGATGGTATACAGGGTAGATCTGAAAGTTGCAATTTCCTCCAAATTTCTGAATTTCTGTGGAGGTTATTAGTAACGCAATGATGAATATTTAAATGAGTTTTTTTCTAACATTTCCTGTTTAATTTACGTCAATAGCTCCTTCCTGAAAGGAAATACGATTTTTTATGCAATTTATTACATCAAGACATTGAAAACAATACATACGAGGATGTATGGATATCTAGTTAGCCTAGACCAGTTCCATGCATAAAAAAATATTGCGTTACCATTGCAACGAACAATAACTCATCAGAAGTGTCAGTGTGAAGTTGGAGGTCAAAAAAGTAAACCAGAGTTACGCAATAAATTAAAAGAAAGAAGATGTCAACCGAAATTGTTAAAATCGAAAAATTGAAGTATCGAGCCAACATCAAATACCTGAATTTGAAAGGGTTAAGAGGTAAGCAGATTTACGAAGATATGTTTAATACCCTTGGTGTTCAATGTCCTTCGTATGCGACCGTGAAAAATTAGACTGCAAGCTTCAAAAGAGGTAAATTTTCCATTGGAGATGATGACCGATCGGGAAGGCCAGTTTCTGTGTCAGTCCCCGAAAATATCGATGCAGTTCGTAATATGATTTTATCAGACCGTCGAATTGGGCTAAAATAGATATCTGACGCACTGAATATTTCATACGAACGCGTTCATCATATAGTTCACATGAGAAAAGTTGCTGCAAAATGGATCAATGTTTGAATGTTGACCAAAAGCGTGCAAGGGTAGAAGCATCGCGTTCGTTCTGTGCTCAATTTGAAAAGGATGTAGACTTCTTAAACCGAATTGTAACTATGGATGATACTTGGGCACATTTCTACGATCCAGAAACAAAACAACAATCGATGGAATGGCGACACTCTGCTTCTCCAAGACCTAAGAAGTTTCGTGTCCAAAAATCTACTGGAATAGTTCTTGCTTCAGTTCAGGAGATTACTATTCGACATTACTGACCATTCTAAAGGAAAATAATAAAGAGAAAAGACCCGGAAAGCTATCCAAAGGTGTTTTGTTTTTAAAGGACAACGCCTCTACATCCAAATCTCATGTTGCCATGCAAAAAATTCGTGATTTAGGGTTTGAATTACTAGAACATCCCCCTGATTCACCAGATTTGGCTCCATCCGACTATTATCTCTTTCCCCAACTGAAAAAAAGTTTAAAAGGTCGTAATTTTTCTTCCAACGAGGAAGTAACAAAAGCTGTGGAGGTCTGGTTTGCAGAGCAAGAAGAAACATGTTTTTTGAAAGGTCTAGTGACGTTGTAGGTTCGCTGTAACGAATGTATCCAATTAATAGGAGAATATGTTGAGTAATAAAATATTTTGTCATTGAAATTTTGTTTGGTTCTATAGTAGGCTAAGAATTTTTCAATATATCCTCGTATATTCTTATTGTGTTATCGTTGAAGTTATAAATTGCATATTTTCGTTTGAAAAATCGTGTTTTCTATAGGGAAAGAGCTATTGACGTGAGTTAAACAAGAAAAAGGTGAAAGAAGATCACTCTTCAAAAACCCAGTCAAAGGCCCATCATTGCTATACTAATTACCTTCACAGGGTGTTCAAAAATTTAATTCACTTAGGTTGTAGACACAGAAAATTAATATCTTTGTTATGTTTTCTATTATTGTTTGAAACAGTGCACATGTTTAATTTCAATTTACTCAGTTTTACTATTTTAAAGAAAAATTTACCACCAAAACTGTTCAATATTTCCCATAAAGAAGTGAAACATACAAAAGTCCCAATAATTTTCCTCTCGAATGGCGAGATGGGGATGAAGCCAGCAACAGAATCTTCTTGTCAAACTTTGCGCGAGAGTGACTTACAGGAATAGTTGAGAAAATAGGGAACAGATTCTCCCAGCCAACTTTACGACGGGAATAATTAACTCTGCAGCGTTTTGACATTGTTTGCTGGGAAGGAACATAGGGGGAGGAAATACTCAGAAACATAGTGTTCCTGCAGCATTGAAATTCATCTAAATTCACCAAATTCAGGTGATTTCTGACTTCCTTACATATAGCAATTTTTTTTATTCCGATCTTTGAATGAATGGTGGGACATACGAAGACAAAACCAGGAAAAGAATTTATTCCAACGGTTTTTTTATGATTGCATATCCGCATTATAAACTACAATCTCAACTTTTTGTAAGAATTCTTCCCTGGTTTTTTCTCAGTTAATTTGTCAGGATAATGATGACTTTTTCCGAATTTTTTTCAATCTTCATTATTACTAACTATTAATACTAAAACTACCGTGTTCTCGAAAGTAGAATGCTGAACATCCGTAACGTGTTCTGTGAGTTTTAATGGAAATTTATCGATTCTTAATTAGGATTCGGGTGGCTACCATAATTGGGGTTGTTTACCCAGTTCTACCCGGAAAGTTGTGGTAATCAATATTAATTCGTTAAAATATTTCATCAGAATTAATCACAAGGTTATTTATTTGGCCTCAACAGTTTGTTAGAACACAAAATAATTCGTACGCTCATCAAACCGACATGAATTTTTCATCCCGATTCGACTCCCTTTTTCCACAGGGAGACATCCGCCTGATTTACGACAATACACCTTCAAAAACCGATCCCGACCAATCGGAAGACATCAGAGTATCCCAACAGTACGCGACATGCATAATGTGTAAGTAATCACGGGGTACGTGTTCCCGAAGGGTCGGATCGGCGGGGCCGACCGGCTGCATCCGACCCGAAGGACCATACCGGTGTGCGTGTATGCACGGCTTCTCTCCCGAACAGCTGTGCTCAAAGGGGTGAGCCCAATTTGTCATTCCGTACAACCCCGTCCTTGGCGCATAAATGAACTCGCGTAACAACGAGTCACTCTAAATTTAATTAATATTAAACTCCGTGCTGTCGACGAGCGCCCCTGGATCTCTTTCTGTATGGTCGGATTTTTGCGGTGGACCGGCGGTTTGTCCTGTTGCTGAAATACAAATGCACGCAGGAGGCTATGACGACAATTTCTGAATAGGTTAGAATCGACCGTATAGAAACCACAGTATGAGTGGTACAGTGCAAGCAGATAGGGATCAAATTTGCTTGGTCTCTGGTGCAACTCAGCTGTTTGAATATCTTCCTCAGAATCCAATGAACGTCGAAATTTCATTTCATAATTGACTATTTTCTATTTGTAGAAAGGATTGAATAAATTGATTAATCCTTCTACTGGTTCTTCCACTTGTTTCAAACGCCAATTCCCAATGAAGTCTTCAACACTGCCTCCACACTGGAATAGGCAAAATATATAGACTAGAGAAGAGGATGTGCCATGGCTGGACTATGTAATTTATGTCTTACAGTATTCTTCCTTGCACACATGTTCTATCATAATCTCTGTTGCCCGAGCACAGTAGGAAATCATTAAAATTAATTAATTCAAATGAAATCGTTTTTCACAATTTCGAATTCCGTTTACTGACCTGTAACGATCACAAAATTAATTTTGATTTATGAATTGTTGAAACGTGATAGCAGCTGTATACCTATGGAAAAAGACAACTAAACTGAGAATTCGGTATACTTATTTTCTAAAAATTATAAAGAAAGGATGCACATCCGGCATAATGATTGGAGGAATATAAATTAGTGTAGGTACGGACTGTTCAACCCAGTTCTACTAAGACAGATGAACATTTGAAAGCCAACGACTGAAAACCAGAGAGCTCAACACAACAAGAAGCTCCAGTAACACATTTCAGTCGTTCTGTGTACGGGTTACAGGATAAAGTGTTCGAGCTTCAGTCTGAAAATGACGAGGAATTAGTAACAGTTCCAGATAGCTGCTCGGATGAAACAGTATCATACCTACGACTTGAGCTTGTTCAGCTGATAGAAGAACAAGTACTATGAGGTAGGAGTCATAGGAGGAGTACCAGTACCAGTAGGCTCTGCTTCTTCTTATATTAACGAGTAACAGAAAGTAAGCAAAGAAACTTTTTAGCAATCGGTACAAGAACATAAATCGTCTGAGTATTCTTTGGAAATGAGACTGTAAACTATGCCAGTAAGTTTTGGTCAAGAGACTGTGACCACTAAGATTCTTTGGCCTAGAACTGATGTGCATCAGAAGAAAGTTTGAGAAGAACACTGTTAAAGCCCTCTTATTCGAAACTGGTTCGCATACGATCTGAAACTATTGGGGAAATTTTTAACAAGCCCGGGTAATAGTCATTTGAGTAACACAGTTTGTTCCTGAAGATCAGACCATCTGAATCTGAAGACAACAGAAAGGCCCAAATGGAAGCAGTAAGAGTTAGCCCCCTTTAAGCCACTTTGCCTTAGAGTGAGGAATAGAGTCATTCGGGGCAACTGTGCGCAGTTTTACCTTTCAAGACATACCCTGTTTCAAATGTTGAAGGTAGGAAAATTAAAACATATTCATAAGATAGAGAATTTTCTAATCTATAAAAAAACATCAAAAAGCAAACAAACAAAAACGTTTTCTTTCCCCAAAAAAGAATTAATAGAGAAAGTCGGAGTGCGTTCACATGCCCAGTATTGCGGGTAAGTGTGCGCACCCTCACGATGTAAGTGAACGCAGTGCTTAGTGAAGCACACAATCAACACAAATTACAAAATAATGTCATCAAAATGTTAAAATATTAGAGAAATGCTGTTTATTGTCAATACAGAAGGGCCTTTTTACAAGCAGTGCATTATTGTTCGTGCCACAATTCTTGGTGAACACAACACTTGATACATTCCCCTGTTGGTGGCTCTTCATATTTTTCTGAACAAATAGGACAATATTGATCGAGTCTTAACCAAGAAAATCAACAATGTCATAATTTATTCCTCACTGAACTAATGCCCATATAATGAATCTATGCGCACACTTACCCGCGCACACTTTTCCAGTAAGCCAAAATTAGAATTGACGTTCTTATAGAGTTGAGCAGCTAAGAGAACCTAAAATTTTTTATTATATATTTAGATTAATATGCCCATGATCGAATAAAATATTGTTTAACACTGAGGGACTCGGAACTTGGACCTGGCAGAATGTGCAGAGATGCTAAAAATTAACAAGAAAACTAGTGAATTTGATTGATTCAAATAAAAAGTTAAAGAAACGTGGCACGGCGCACTCCTATGAAAAACTAATATGGCGATTCTGCGTCGTTGCTTCACCCAAATGAACCCCTCTTTCATACATTGCATAGTCGAGATATACGCACTGCGCACACTTACCCACTGCGCTCAGTTACCCCGAATGACTCTACTGGGAAGACTTGAAACAGTTCGATGAGGAACTACCCCTGAAATAAGAGCAAAATTCGAGAGCACCTTATGCGATTTAATGCAGAAAGACCTCAGAATTTCCGAGCAATGGTGCTTGTCAGTGTGGATAGACATCAACCCAGCCAAGACCACAGCAGATGAGCAGCTTTAGAAGGTTCCAAAAATGCTCTATTGGTCCAAACTGCTGGGACCAAAAGAAACCAAACGAAAGTCGAGAAATCAGAAAGTGCCAAGGCAACACTCTCGATCCTGGATCCGGCTCGGAGATGACCAAAAATCTCGAGACGAGTGAACAACTCCACGATCACAAAATGAACTTCCCGCACCTGATCCAGAGGAGTTTTATCTACTTCAAGTACCCATACTCTGAATCTCCATCGGCTAAGCCCAGCCCTAAGCCCATACTTAATTCCGCGTCCCCATCCCACTCACGCAAGAATACACTAATAAGGGGTAGCGATATTTATTACAAATATTCATTAGGGAATGGATTCATCACAGAAGAGCGAGCGGGGGAGTGCAGAGCGAGAAGAGGCTGCGCTGAATCATGAGCTGCAGATTACCTCGGGGTGTTGGGACCCGGCTTCCATCTTCCAAGATGAATTACCTCACGGAACAATCAGACCATATAAATTCCGAGTCACTTCGCCGTCCGTTTTGCGAAACACAATTTTTTACATATATATCACGTTTCAGCGTCGGACCAGTCCGTTTCGTCGATTCCCGAGGGTGCGATACCTTTTAAATAATCATTTCCGGTTTCCACCTTTCCGGTAATGAAATAGGGTGGTAATTTGCATACTGTGGTTGAGTTTTGAAATGAAAACTTGAGCGTTGGCCCCCATGTGTGCGAGCGTTTGTTTTCCGGATTGTTCCCCCTTCTGTTGAATTGATTAAAGCGAAAATTCTACTGTTAAAAGATCAACGTGCAGTCAGCTGATATAACTCCTCCATCAAACGAAAAAAATTGTGTAATTGAAAATAAAAATTGACCTGTGAAATTATTTTTTCACAGAACAGTAAACATCGAAGATAAATTTCAAGATTTTTTGTTAAAAAAATCAGCCCTCACATCAATATTCCCTCTGACAAAAATGATGTATTTTTTATGAGATATCTTTGAAACGTCACATTTTGAAATAACCATTTCAACCGTTTCCCGAACAGATTATTTCAAGTACTCAAAAATGAAAAATAAAATGGGTATTTGAAATTCAAAGCGTTTTGTGTCATTTGCACAAGCTGCAACGTCGACTGAAATATGCTTTGATAATAAAGGACAACAAATACATCATCTTTATGAGATAGACAAAGATGGCTATGAAGTCTTCGACGAACGAGGAACGTCGTAAAATTTTATGGGATTTTTATGGCCGGTTGCTGTTGACGCTCGCCTTATAATGGCTGTAAATAAACAGCTGTTATTTTATAAACAAGCTGTTCGGGCATGGTTTTTTTTATTTTCCAGTAGGCGCTGTTGCCAAATCGTTAACTTGAAACAGACCGATTTAAATTTTAAAACCCCACATTTGAAGATTGATTTTGAATAGTTTCCGTGGTGAATTTGAACTAATAATTAATCAGTTTAAATTTTCATATGCAGTGATAACCCAAATTGAGGAGAATTCCCCATCGAACCCAGTCTTTTCATTCGAACAGAGGCAATATCCCTGCTGACATTTACGAGGTATGTTTCCCCATGAACTACTTCATCGAATAAGAAGAAATGATGAGTCTGTCCCTGTCTCTAACCGACAATATAGTGATTATATGAATGGCTTCATTTGCATTGTCTCATCCCAAAATGGCAACTGAGACGTGGCAAGCCATTAATCAGTGGAGACTCAATTATTTTTATTTTAGCAAGTGCTGTCTCAATCATAACGAAACAGGTTGGAAACCCTTCTGGGGGCCCTTTTTTAAATAGGGTGCGATAAAAAGACAATGGTGGACTAACTAACTTTTCAGACAGTAATTTTTAGTGGGAGATTACAGTCAGAGTTT
This sequence comes from Coccinella septempunctata, assembly GCF_907165205.1. NCBI lineage: Eukaryota > Metazoa > Arthropoda > Insecta > Coleoptera > Coccinellidae > Coccinella > Coccinella septempunctata. The sequence goes on from NC_058196.1 coordinate 26,834,314, forward strand.
CTATGCGCGTCATTTGTGTTAGAGACTAGATGATTTACATTTAGATTTTGAATTGGCGGGAAAATAATTGGATTACAACAACACCGAGCATGAGTTTTTGAGTAAAATAGAAACACGTACCAGGAATTCACATAAACCAGAGTCTTATAATTTATTATCAATGATGATAGAAGATCATGGAGAATGAAGTTCTCCAGTACTTAAACAAGAGATTGTTGCATTTTTTCAATAGTAATCGAAATCATTTATTCATTTCGTTTATTTCTTGATGATTATAGTAGTTTCATAATCTTCGATGCTATAATTTACTGAAAGTAGAAGATCCATGTCCATTTGCCTTAGAACAAATATCTGTTTCATGTGCCAGAGCTTTTAGATTTTTTGTGTGAAATAGATCTCACACCACTCTTTAAGAATACATATTCCCGATATATATTTTTTGTTGGAGAGATGCTCGAACTGGTCAATTTTGACTTAAAATTTCACTGTTCATGTATAATTGGAACGTTTTTCATTTGTTATGAGGAGTGGAGGGTAGTTAAGTTTTTTTCAATGAGTAACCCTATCTTTTCGTGCTAAAAACGGATAGACCTTTTGTTACTGAAGATTATTAGGTCATTGATGTTTTTTCATCAGCCAGATCAATGTTTTGCTCATCCCAAGACATTAGAATATAAATTCTATCGCAACATACTCCGCATACCTAGTTGTGAACAGCGCTGAACCTCAAGATAAGAAGAGAAACTGTTGATGCTATTCTCTAACAATTGGGTTGGGTGGAACTTCCAGGTTGTGTATCTCTTTGTGTATATTTGATATTATTGGCGTTTTATAACACAAACAGCATTTCATTTTTACCTCCAATTTCGATTTCGAACAATGAACAGTGAAAGTTCGAGGACTCACCGAATAAACAGCCAAATTTTCCATATTCCAAGGGATCCGAATCTATAGCACAGAACTCGCCAGGAATATCGCCAAAACCATCCGGGAATTTGATGCAGCCGTATTTCTTCATACGGAAGACAGCGGCGCGTAACCGGGCAACCTACCTCCCCTCGCGGGGGCTACCCCAACCCCCGAACTCCCCCATTCTTCCACAACGAAAGGCCCGGTCGTGCATCACCCGCAATTTATGAGCTTAGATACGACAGGAAAATTGCAAGAATGGCGTGGGTGATCTATCTTTGTTGGGAAAAGACGAGGGTAGAAAAATAAGATAAAACCCCCAGAATTTGTCTCTCAAGTGAGCGAGAATGGGCCATTGTTCAATTCCTCTTCCATATTGAAGGACCGATATCGTTTCTTATAACTACACCCCGATATTACCTCTCGTATATCAGCAGATATTTCATATTGGGATTCGGGAATCCGACGTTATCAACGTGTGGATTTTTCGTCTTGTTGAACAGGGGGTGGAAATGAATATAGCTGAAAACTCTCGTTTTCCATATGGAAACACATCTGCATGGTTATCATTTTGGTAAAGCGAAAGGAGAGAATTTTCCACAAAGGTTTGATGAAATGTACTTGCACTCCAGGGAGCTCTTCGAAGTCAACTCGAAAATGAAAAGTGGAAAAACAAAAAAAATTATTTTCTCCTTAACAGGCCCAGATATTTGAAATTTTGGTATGAAAATATAGGTTTTCGACCACGCTGAATCTATTGCGAGTATTTTCAAAAGCCCATCTTCCTTTGTTTAGATTTTCATCTCGGAAATGGCATTTTTCAAAAATTTGCAAATTTCAATCTGCAATATCTCCTGTTATATTCGTCTGATCGAATTGGGATTTCCGGTTATATAATCAGCGTTGCCTAGGCTTCCACTCTAGCACAAAAACTCGATTTCGAAAATCTCGATTTTTTGGGTCAAAAATGAGCAAGGGGTTAGACCCCCCTAAAATGACATATTTGCTACTCTGTCTGAAAATTAGGATGTTCCATTACTATCCTAGGATATGGAGTGCATAGAATTTGTTTTGAAGATTCTGGAAAACCAAACAGTTGATGATTCAATAGAGAATTGCACTCCAGAGAGCTCTTCGAAGTCAACTCGAAAATGAAAAGTGGAAAAACAAAAAAAATTATTTTCTCCTTAACAGGCCCAGATATTTGAAATTTTGGTATAAAAATATAGGTTTTCGACCACGCTGAATCTATTGCGAGTATTTTCAAAAGCCTATCTTCCTTCGTTTAGATTTTCATCTTGGAAATGGCATTTTTCAAAAATTTGCAAATTTCAATCTGCGATATCTCCTGTTATATTCGTCTGATCGAATTGGGATTTCCGGTTATATAATCAGCGTTGCCTAGGCTTCCACCCTAGCACAAAAACTCGATTTCGAAAATCTCGATTTTTTGGGTCAAAAATGAGCAAGGGGTTAGACCCCCCTAAAATGACCTATTTGCTACTCTGTCTGAAAATTAGGATGTTCCATTACTATCCTAGGATATGGAGTGCATGAAATTTGTTTCGAAGATTCTAGAAAACCAAACAGTTGATGATTCAATATAGAATTGCACTCCAGAGAGCTCCTCGAAGTCAACTCGAAAATGAAAAGTGGAAAAACAAAAAAAATTATTTTCCCCTTAACTGGCCCAGATATTTGAAATTTTGGTATGAAAATATAGGTTTTCGACCACGCTGAATCTATTGCGAGTATTTTCAAAAGCCTATCTTCCTTCGTTTAGATTTTCATCTTGGAAATGGCATTTTTCAAAAATTTGCAAATTTCAATCTGCGATATCTCCTGTTATATTCGTCTGATCGAATTGGGATTTCCGGTTATATAATCAGCGTTGCCTAGGCTTCCACTCTAGCACAAAAACTCGATTTCGAAAATCTCGATTTTTTGGGTCAAAAATGAGCAAGGGGTTAGACCCCCCTAAAATGACCTATTTGCTACTCTGTCTGAAAATTAGGATGCTCCATTACTATCCTAGGATATGGAGTGCATAGAATTTGTTTTGAAGATTCTAGAAAACCAAACAGTTGATGATTCAATAGAGAATTGCAATCCAGAGAGCTCTTCGAAGTCAACTCGAAAATGAAAAGTGGAAAAACATAAAAAATTATTTTCTCCTTAACAGACCCAGATATTTGAAATTTTGGTATGAAAATATAGATTTTCGACCACGCTGAATCTATTGCGAGTATTTTCAAAAGCCTATCTTCCTTCGTTTAGATATTCATCTTGGAAATGGCATTTTTCAAAAATTTGCAAATTTCAATCTGCGATATCTCCTGTTATATTCGTCTGATCGAATTGGGATTTCCGGTTATATAATCAGCGTTGCCTAGGCTTCCACTCTAGCACAAAAACTCGATTTCGAAAATCTCGATTTTTTGGGTCAAAAATGAGCAAGGGGTTAGACCCCCCTAAAATGACCTATTTGCTACTCTGTCTGAAAATTAGGATGCTCCATTACTATCCTAGGATATGGAGTGCATGAAATGTGTTTCGAAGATTCTAGAAAACCAAACAGTTGATGATTCAATATAGAATTGCACTCCAGAGAGCTCCTCGAAGTCAACTCGAAAATGAAAAGTGGAAAAACAAAAAAAATTATTTTCTCCTTAACTGGCCCAGATATTTGAAATTTTGGTATGAAAATATAGGTTTTCGACCACGCTGAATCTATTGCGAGTATTTTCAAAAGCCTATCTTCCTTCGTTTAGATTTTCATCTTGGAAATGGCATTTTTCAAAAATTTGCAAATTTCAATCTGCGATATCTCCTGTTATATTTGTCTGATCGAATTGGGATTTCCGGTTATATAATCAGCGTTGCCTAGGCTTCCACCCTAGCACAAAAACTCGATTTCGAAAATCTCGATTTTTTGGGTCAAAAATGAGCAAGGGGTTAGACCCCCCTAAAATGACTTATTTGCTACTCTGTCTGAAAATTAGGATGTTCCATTACTATCCTAGGATATGGAGTGCATAGAATTTGTTTTGAAGATTCTAGAAAACCAAACAGTTGATGATTCAATAGAGAATTGCACTCCAGAGAGCTCTTCGAAGTCAACTCGAAAATGAAAAGTGGAAAAACAAAAAAAATTATTTTCTCCTTAACAGGTCCAGATATTTGACATTTTGGTATGAAAATATAGGTTTTCGACCACGCTGAATCTATTGCGAGTATTTTCAAAAGCCTATCTTTCTTCGTTTAGATTTTCATCTCGGAAATGGCATTTTTCAAAAATTTGCAAATTTCAATCTACGATATCTCCTGTTATATTCGTCTGATCGAATTGAGATTTCCGGTTATATAATCAGCGTTGCCTAGGCTTCCACCCTAGCACAAAAACTCGATTTCGAAAATCTCGATTTTTTGGGTCAAAAATGAGCAAGGGGTTAGACCCCCCTAAAATGACCTATTTGCTACTCTGTCTGAAAATAAGGATGTTCCATTACTATCCTAGGATATGGAGTGCATAGAATTTGTTTTGAAGATTCTAGAAAACCAAACAGTTAATGATTCAATAGAGAATTGCACTCCAGAGAGCTCTTCGAAGTCAACTCGAAAATGAAAAGTGGAAAAACATAAAAAATTATTTTCTCCTTAACAGACCCAGATATTTGAAATTTTGGTATGAAAATATAGATTTTCGACCACGCTGAATCTATTGCGAGTATTTTCAAAAGCCTATCTTCCTTCGTTTAGATATTCATCTTGGAAATGGCATTTTTCAAAAATTTGCAAATTTCAATCTGCGATATCTCCTGTTATATTCGTCTGATCGAATTGGGATTTCCGGTTATATAATCAGCGTTGCCTAGGCTTCCACTCTAGCACAAAAACTCGATTTCGAAAATCTCGATTTTTTGGGTCAAAAATGAGCAAGGGGTTAGACCCCCCTAAATTGACCTATTTGCTACTCTGTCTGAAAATTAGGATGCTCCATTACTATCCTAGGATATGGAGTGCATGAAATTTGTTTCGAAGATTCTAGAAAACCAAACAGTTGATGATTCAATATAGAATTGCACTCCAGAGAGCTCCTCGAAGTCAACTCGAAAATGAAAAGTGGAAAAACAAAAAAAATTTTTTTCTCCTTAACAGGTCCAGATATTTGACATTTTGGTATGAAAATATAGGTTTTCGACCACGCTGAATCTATTGCGAGTATTTTCAAAAGCCTATCTTCCTTCGTTTAGATTTTCATCTTGGAAATGGCATTTTTCAAAAATTTGCAAATTTCAATCTGCGATATCTCCTGTTATATTTGTCTGATCGAATTGGGATTTCCGGTTATATAATCAGCGTTGCCTAGGCTTCCACCCTAGCACAAAAACTCGATTTCGAAAATCTCGATTTTTTGGGTCAAAAATGAGCAAGGGGTTAGACCCCCCTAAAATGACCTATTTGCTACTCTGTCTGAAAATTAGGATGTTCCATTACTATCCTAGGATATGGAGTGCATAGAATTTGTTTTGAAGATTCTAGAAAACCAAACAGTTGATGATTCAATAGAGAATTGCACTCCAGAGAGCTCTTCGAAGTCAACTCGAAAATGAAAAGTGGAAAAACAAAAAAAATTATTTTCTCCTTAACAGGTCCAGATATTTGACATTTTGGTATGAAAATATAGGTTTTCGACCACGCTGAATCTATTGCGAGTATTTTCAAAAGCCTATCTTCCTTCGTTTAGATTTTCATCTTGGAAATGGCATTTTTCAAAAATTTGCAAATTTCAATCTGCGATATCTCCTGTTATATTTGTCTGATCGAATTGGGATTTCCGGTTATATAATCAGCGTTGCCTAGGCTTCCACCCTAGCACAAAAACTCGATTTCGAAAATCTCGATTTTTTGGGTCAAAAATGAGCAAGGGGTTAGACCCCCCTAAAATGACCTATTTGCTACTCTGTCTGAAAATTAGGATGTTCCATTACTATCCTAGGATATGGAGTGCATAGAATTTGTTTTGAAGATTCTAGAAAACCAAACAGTTGATGATTCAATAGAGAATTGCACTCCAGAGAGCTCTTCGAAGTCAACTCGAAAATGAAAAGTGGAAAAACAAAAAAAATTATTTTCTCCTTAACAGGTCCAGATATTTGACATTTTGGTATGAAAATATAGGTTTTCGACCACGCTGAATCTATTGCGAGTATTTTCAAAAGCCTATCTTTCTTCGTTTAGATTTTCATCTCGGAAATGGCATTTTTCAAAAATTTGCAAATTTCAATCTACGATATCTCCTGTTATATTCGTCTGATCGAATTGAGATTTCCGGTTATATAATCAGCGTTGCCTAGGCTTCCACCCTAGCACAAAAACTCGATTTCGAAAATCTCGATTTTTTGGGTCAAAAATGAGCAAGGGGTTAGACCCCCCTAAAATGACCTATTTGCTACTCTGTCTGAAAATAAGGATGTTCCATTACTATCCTAGGATATGGAGTGCATAGAATTTGTTTTGAAGATTCTAGAAAACCAAACAGTTAATGATTCAATAGAGAATTGCACTCCAGAGAGCTCTTCGAAGTCAACTCGAAAATGAAAAGTGGAAAAACATAAAAAATTATTTTCTCCTTAACAGACCCAGATATTTGAAATTTTGGTATGAAAATATAGATTTTCGACCACGCTGAATCTATTGCGAGTATTTTCAAAAGCCTATCTTCCTTCGTTTAGATATTCATCTTGGAAATGGCATTTTTCAAAAATTTGCAAATTTCAATCTGCGATATCTCCTGTTATATTCGTCTGATCGAATTGGGATTTCCGGTTATATAATCAGCGTTGCCTAGGCTTCCACTCTAGCACAAAAACTCGATTTCGAAAATCTCGATTTTTTGGGTCAAAAATGAGCAAGGGGTTAGACCCCCCTAAATTGACCTATTTGCTACTCTGTCTGAAAATTAGGATGCTCCATTACTATCCTAGGATATGGAGTGCATGAAATTTGTTTCGAAGATTCTAGAAAACCAAACAGTTGATGATTCAATAGAGAATTGCACTCCAGAGAGCTCTTCGAAGTCAACTCGAAAATGAAAAGTGGAAAAACAAAAAAAATTATTTTCTCCTTAACAGGTCCAGATATTTGACATTTTGGTATGAAAATATAGGTTTTCGACCACGCTGAATCTATTGCGAGTATTTTCAAAAGCCTATCTTCCTTCGTTTAGATTTTCATCTTGGAAATGGCATTTTTCAAAAATTTGCAAATTTCAATCTGCGATATCTCCTGTTATATTTGTCTGATCGAATTGGGATTTCCGGTTATATAATCAGCGTTGCCTAGGCTTCCACCCTAGCACAAAAACTCGATTTCGAAAATCTCGATTTTTTGGGTCAAAAATGAGCAAGGGGTTAGACCCCCCTAAAATGACCTATTTGCTACTCTGTCTGAAAATTAGGATGTTCCATTACTATCCTAGGATATGGAGTGCATAGAATTTGTTTTGAAGATTCTAGAAAACCAAACAGTTGATGATTCAATAGAGAATTGCACTCCAGAGAGCTCTTCGAAGTCAACTCGAAAATGAAAAGTGGAAAAACAAAAAAAATTATTTTCTCCTTAACAGGTCCAGATATTTGACATTTTGGTATGAAAATATAGGTTTTCGACCACGCTGAATCTATTGCGAGTATTTTCAAAAGCCTATCTTTCTTCGTTTAGATTTTCATCTCGGAAATGGCATTTTTCAAAAATTTGCAAATTTCAATCTACGATATCTCCTGTTATATTCGTCTGATCGAATTGAGATTTCCGGTTATATAATCAGCGTTGCCTAGGCTTCCACCCTAGCACAAAAACTCGATTTCGAAAATCTCGATTTTTTGGGTCAAAAATGAGCAAGGGGTTAGACCCCCCTAAAATGACCTATTTGCTACTCTGTCTGAAAATAAGGATGTTCCATTACTATCCTAGGATATGGAGTGCATAGAATTTGTTTTGAAGATTCTAGAAAACCAAACAGTTAATGATTCAATAGAGAATTGCACTCCAGAGAGCTCTTCGAAGTCAACTCGAAAATGAAAAGTGGAAAAACATAAAAAATTATTTTCTCCTTAACAGACCCAGATATTTGAAATTTTGGTATGAAAATATAGATTTTCGACCACGCTGAATCTATTGCGAGTATTTTCAAAAGCCTATCTTCCTTCGTTTAGATATTCATCTTGGAAATGGCATTTTTCAAAAATTTGCAAATTTCAATCTGCGATATCTCCTGTTATATTCGTCTGATCGAATTGGGATTTCCGGTTATATAATCAGCGTTGCCTAGGCTTCCACTCTAGCACAAAAACTCGATTTCGAAAATCTCGATTTTTTGGGTCAAAAATGAGCAAGGGGTTAGACCCCCCTAAATTGACCTATTTGCTACTCTGTCTGAAAATTAGGATGCTCCATTACTATCCTAGGATATGGAGTGCATGAAATTTGTTTCGAAGATTCTAGAAAACCAAACAGTTGATGATTCAATATAGAATTGCACTCCAGAGAGCTCCTCGAAGTCAACTCGAAAATGAAAAGTGGAAAAACAAAAAAAATTTTTTTCTCCTTAACAGGTCCAGATATTTGACATTTTGGTATGAAAATATAGGTTTTCGACCACGCTGAATCTATTGCGAGTATTTTCAAAAGCCTATCTTCCTTCGTTTAGATTTTCATCTTGGAAATGGCATTTTTCAAAAATTTGCAAATTTCAATCTGCGATATCTCCTGTTATATTTGTCTGATCGAATTGGGATTTCCGGTTATATAATCAGCGTTGCCTAGGCTTCCACCCTAGCACAAAAACTCGATTTCGAAAATCTCGATTTTTTGGGTCAAAAATGAGCAAGGGGTTAGACCCCCCTAAAATGACCTATTTGCTACTCTGTCTGAAAATTAGGATGTTCCATTACTATCCTAGGATATGGAGTGCATAGAATTTGTTTTGAAGATTCTAGAAAACCAAACAGTTGATGATTCAATAGAGAATTGCACTCCAGAGAGCTCTTCGAAGTCAACTCGAAAATGAAAAGTGGAAAAACAAAAAAAATTATTTTCTCCTTAACAGGTCCAGATATTTGACATTTTGGTATGAAAATATAGGTTTTCGACCACGCTGAATCTATTGCGAGTATTTTCAAAAGCCTATCTTTCTTCGTTTAGATTTTCATCTCGGAAATGGCATTTTTCAAAAATTTGCAAATTTCAATCTGCGATATCTCCTGTTATATTCGTCTGATCGAATTGAGATTTCCGGTTATATAATCAGCGTTGCCTAGGCTTCCACCCTAGCACAAAAACTCGATTTCGAAAATCTCGATTTTTTGGGTCAAAAATGAGCAAGGGGTTAGACCCCCCTAAAATGACCTATTTGCTACTCTGTCTGAAAATTAGGATGCTCCATTACTATCCTAGGATATGGAGTGCATGAAATTTGTTTCGAAGATTCTAGAAAACCAAACAGTTGATGATTCAATATAGAATTGCACTCCAGAGAGCTCCTCGAAGTCAACTCGAAAATGAAAAGTGGAAAAACAAAAAAAATTATTTTCTCCTTAACTGGCCCAGATATTTGAAATTTTGGTATGAAAATATAGGTTTTCGACCACGCTGAATCTATTGCGAGTATTTTCAAAAGCCTATCTTCCTTCGTTTAGATTTTCATCTTGGAAATGGCATTTTTCAAAAATTTGCAAATTTCAATCTGCGATATCTCCTGTTATATTTGTCTGATCGAATTGGGATTTCCGGTTATATAATCAGCGTTGCCTAGGCTTCCACCCTAGCACAAAAACTCGATTTCGAAAATCTCGATTTTTTGGGTCAAAAATGAGCAAGGGGTTAGACCCCCCTAAAATGACCTATTTGCTACTCTGTCTGAAAATTAGGATGTTCCATTACTATCCTAGGATATGGAGTGCATAGAATTTGTTTTGAAGATTCTAGAAAACCAAACAGTTGATGATTCAATAGAGAATTGCACTCCAGAGAGCTCTTCGAAGTCAACTCGAAAATGAAAAGTGGAAAAACAAAAAAAATTATTTTCTCCTTAACAGGTCCAGATATTTGACATTTTGGTATGAAAATATAGGTTTTCGACCACGCTGAATCTATTGCGAGTATTTTCAAAAGCCTATCTTTCTTCGTTTAGATTTTCATCTCGGAAATGGCATTTTTCAAAAATTTGCAAATTTCAATCTACGATATCTCCTGTTATATTCGTCTGATCGAATTGAGATTTCCGGTTATATAATCAGCGTTGCCTAGGCATCCACCCTAGCACAAAAACTCGATTTCGAAAATCTCGATTTTTTGGGTCAAAAATGAGCAAGGGGTTAGACCCCCCTAAAATGACCTATTTGCTACTCTGTCTGAAAATAAGGATGTTCCATTACTATCCTAGGATATGGAGTGCATAGAATTTGTTTTGAAGATTCTAGAAAACCAAACAGTTAATGATTCAATAGAGAATTGCACTCCAGAGAGCTCTTCGAAGTCAACTCGAAAATGAAAAGTGGAAAAACATAAAAAATTATTTTCTCCTTAACAGACCCAGATATTTGAAATTTTGGTATGAAAATATAGATTTTCGACCACGCTGAATCTATTGCGAGTATTTTCAAAAGCCTATCTTCCTTCGTTTAGATATTCATCTTGGAAATGGCATTTTTCAAAAATTTGCAAATTTCAATCTGCGATATCTCCTGTTATATTCGTCTGATCGAATTGGGATTTCCGGTTATATAATCAGCGTTGCCTAGGCTTCCACTCTAGCACAAAAACTCGATTTCGAAAATCTCGATTTTTTGGGTCAAAAATGAGCAAGGGGTTAGACCCCCCTAAATTGACCTATTTGCTACTCTGTCTGAAAATTAGGATGCTCCATTACTATCCTAGGATATGGAGTGCATGAAATTTGTTTCGAAGATTCTAGAAAACCAAACAGTTGATGATTCAATATAGAATTGCACTCCAGAGAGCTCCTCGAAGTCAACTCGAAAATGAAAAGTGGAAAAACAAAAAAAATTTTTTTCTCCTTAACAGGTCCAGATATTTGACATTTTGGTATGAAAATATAGGTTTTCGACCACGCTGAATCTATTGCGAGTATTTTCAAAAGCCTATCTTCCTTCGTTTAGATTTTCATCTTGGAAATGGCATTTTTCAAAAATTTGCAAATTTCAATCTGCGATATCTCCTGTTATATTTGTCTGATCGAATTGGGATTTCCGGTTATATAATCAGCGTTGCCTAGGCTTCCACCCTAGCACAAAAACTCGATTTCGAAAATCTCGATTTTTTGGGTCAAAAATGAGCAAGGGGTTAGACCCCCCTAAAATGACCTATTTGCTACTCTGTCTGAAAATTAGGATGTTCCATTACTATCCTAGGATATGGAGTGCATAGAATTTGTTTTGAAGATTCTAGAAAACCAAACAGTTGATGATTCAATAGAGAATTGCACTCCAGAGAGCTCTTCGAAGTCAACTCGAAAATGAAAAGTGGAAAAACAAAAAAAATTATTTTCTCCTTAACAGGTCCAGATATTTGACATTTTGGTATGAAAATATAGGTTTTCGACCACGCTGAATCTATTGCGAGTATTTTCAAAAGCCTATCTTCCTTCGTTTAGATTTTCATCTTGGAAATGGCATTTTTCAAAAATTTGCAAATTTCAATCTGCGATATCTCCTGTTATATTTGTCTGATCGAATTGGGATTTCCGGTTATATAATCAGCGTTGCCTAGGCTTCCACCCTAGCACAAAAACTCGATTTCGAAAATCTCGATTTTTTGGGTCAAAAATGAGCAAGGGGTTAGACCCCCCTAAAATGACCTATTTGCTACTCTGTCTGAAAATTAGGATGTTCCATTACTATCCTAGGATATGGAGTGCATAGAATTTGTTTTGAAGATTCTAGAAAACCAAACAGTTGATGATTCAATAGAGAATTGCACTCCAGAGAGCTCTTCGAAGTCAACTCGAAAATGAAAAGTGGAAAAACAAAAAAAATTATTTTCTCCTTAACAGGTCCAGATATTTGACATTTTGGTATGAAAATATAGGTTTTCGACCACGCTGAATCTATTGCGAGTATTTTCAAAAGCCTATCTTTCTTCGTTTAGATTTTCATCTCGGAAATGGCATTTTTCAAAAATTTGCAAATTTCAATCTACGATATCTCCTGTTATATTCGTCTGATCGAATTGAGATTTCCGGTTATATAATCAGCGTTGCCTAGGCTTCCACCCTAGCACAAAAACTCGATTTCGAAAATCTCGATTTTTTGGGTCAAAAATGAGCAAGGGGTTAGACCCCCCTAAAATGACCTATTTGCTACTCTGTCTGAAAATAAGGATGTTCCATTACTATCCTAGGATATGGAGTGCATAGAATTTGTTTTGAAGATTCTAGAAAACCAAACAGTTAATGATTCAATAGAGAATTGCACTCCAGAGAGCTCTTCGAAGTCAACTCGAAAATGAAAAGTGGAAAAACATAAAAAATTATTTTCTCCTTAACAGACCCAGATATTTGAAATTTTGGTATGAAAATATAGATTTTCGACCACGCTGAATCTATTGCGAGTATTTTCAAAAGCCTATCTTCCTTCGTTTAGATATTCATCTTGGAAATGGCATTTTTCAAAAATTTGCAAATTTCAATCTGCGATATCTCCTGTTATATTCGTCTGATCGAATTGGGATTTCCGGTTATATAATCAGCGTTGCCTAGGCTTCCACTCTAGCACAAAAACTCGATTTCGAAAATCTCGATTTTTTGGGTCAAAAATGAGCAAGGGGTTAGACCCCCCTAAATTGACCTATTTGCTACTCTGTCTGAAAATTAGGATGCTCCATTACTATCCTAGGATATGGAGTGCATGAAATTTGTTTCGAAGATTCTAGAAAACCAAACAGTTGATGATTCAATATAGAATTGCACTCCAGAGAGCTCCTCGAAGTCAACTCGAAAATGAAAAGTGGAAAAACAAAAAAAATTTTTTTCTCCTTAACAGGTCCAGATATTTGACATTTTGGTATGAAAATATAGGTTTTCGACCACGCTGAATCTATTGCGAGTATTTTCAAAAGCCTATCTTCCTTCGTTTAGATTTTCATCTTGGAAATGGCATTTTTCAAAAATTTGCAAATTTCAATCTGCGATATCTCCTGTTATATTTGTCTGATCGAATTGGGATTTCCGGTTATATAATCAGCGTTGCCTAGGCTTCCACCCTAGCACAAAAACTCGATTTCGAAAATCTCGATTTTTTGGGTCAAAAATGAGCAAGGGGTTAGACCCCCCTAAAATGACCTATTTGCTACTCTGTCTGAAAATTAGGATGTTCCATTACTATCCTAGGATATGGAGTGCATAGAATTTGTTTTGAAGATTCTAGAAAACCAAACAGTTGATGATTCAATAGAGAATTGCACTCCAGAGAGCTCTTCGAAGTCAACTCGAAAATGAAAAGTGGAAAAACAAAAAAAATTATTTTCTCCTTAACAGGTCCAGATATTTGACATTTTGGTATGAAAATATAGGTTTTCGACCACGCTGAATCTATTGCGAGTATTTTCAAAAGCCTATCTTTCTTCGTTTAGATTTTCATCTCGGAAATGGCATTTTTCAAAAATTTGCAAATTTCAATCTGCGATATCTCCTGTTATATTCGTCTGATCGAATTGAGATTTCCGGTTATATAATCAGCGTTGCCTAGGCTTCCACCCTAGCACAAAAACTCGATTTCGAAAATCTCGATTTTTTGGGTCAAAAATGAGCAAGGGGTTAGACCCCCCTAAAATGACCTATTTGCTACTCTGTCTGAAAATTAGGATGCTCCATTACTATCCTAGGATATGGAGTGCATGAAATTTGTTTCGAAGATTCTAGAAAACCAAACAGTTGATGATTCAATATAGAATTGCACTCCAGAGAGCTCCTCGAAGTCAACTCGAAAATGAAAAGTGGAAAAACAAAAAAAATTATTTTCTCCTTAACTGGCCCAGATATTTGAAATTTTGGTATGAAAATATAGGTTTTCGACCACGCTGAATCTATTGCGAGTATTTTCAAAAGCCTATCTTCCTTCGTTTAGATTTTCATCTTGGAAATGGCATTTTTCAAAAATTTGCAAATTTCAATCTGCGATATCTCCTGTTATATTTGTCTGATCGAATTGGGATTTCCGGTTATATAATCAGCGTTGCCTAGGCTTCCACCCTAGCACAAAAACTCGATTTCGAAAATCTCGATTTTTTGGGTCAAAAATGAGCAAGGGGTTAGACCCCCCTAAAATGACCTATTTGCTACTCTGTCTGAAAATTAGGATGTTCCATTACTATCCTAGGATATGGAGTGCATAGAATTTGTTTTGAAGATTCTAGAAAACCAAACAGTTGATGATTCAATAGATAATTGCACTCCAGAGAGCTCTTCGAAGTCAACTCGAAAATGAAAAGTGGAAAAACAAAAAAAATTATTTTCTCCTTAACAGGCCCAGATATTTGAAATTTTGGTATGAAAATATAGGTTTTCGACCACGCTGAATCTATTGCGAGTATTTTCAAAAGCCTATCTTCCTTCGTTTAGATTTTCATCTTGGAAATGGCATTTTTCAAAAATTTGCAAATTTCAATCTGCGATATCTCTTGTTATATTCGTCTGATCGAATTGGGATTTCCGGTTATATAATCAGCGTTGCCTAGGCTTCTACCTTAGCACAAAAACTCGATTCCGAAAATCTCGATTTTTTGGGTCAAAAATGAACAAGGGGTTAGACCCCCCTAAAATGACCTATTTGCTACTCTGTCTGAAAATTAGGATGTTCCATTACTATCCTAGGATATGGAGTGCATAGAATTTGTTTTGAAGATTCTAGAAAACCAAACAGTTGATGATTCAATAGAGAATTGCAATCCAGAGAGCTCTTCGAAGTCAACTCGAAAATGAAAAGTGGAAAAACATAAAAAATTATTTTCTCCTTAACAGACCCAGATATTTGAAATTTTGGTATGAAAATATAGATTTTCGACCACGCTGAATCTATTGCGAGTATTTTCAAAAGCCTATCTTCCTTCGTTTAGATATTCATCTTGGAAATGGCATTTTTCAAAAATTTGCAAATTTCAATCTGCGATATCTCCTGTTATATTCGTCTGATCGAATTGGGATTTCCGGTTATATAATCAGCGTTGCCTAGGCTTCCACTCTAGCACAAAAACTCGATTTCGAAAATCTCGATTTTTTGGGTCAAAAATGAGCAAGGGGTTAGACCCCCCTAAAATGACCTATTTGCTACTCTGTCTGAAAATTAGGATGTTCCATTACTATCCTAGGATATGGAGTGCATAGAATTTGTTTTGAAGATTCTAGAAAACCAAACAGTTGATGATTCAATAGAGAATTGCAATCCAGAGAGCTCTTCGAAGTCAACTCGAAAATGAAAAGTGGAAAAACAAAAAAAAATTATTTTCTCCTTAACAGACCCAGATATTTGAAATTTTGGTATGAAAATATAGGTTTTCGACCACGCTGAATCTATTGCGAGTATTTTCAAAAGCCTATCTTCCTTCGTTTAGATTTTCATCTTGGAAATGGCATTTTTAAAAAATTTGCAAATTTCAATCTGCGATATCTCCTGTTATATTCGTCTGATCGAATTGGGATTTCCGGTTATATAATCAGCGTTGCCTAGGCTTCCACCCTAGCACAAAAACTCGTTTTCGAAAATCTCGATTTTTTGGGTCAAAAATGAGCAAGGGGTTAGACCCCCCTAAAATGACCTATTTGCTACTTTGTCTGAAAATTAGGATGTTCCATTACTATCCTAGGATATGGAGTGCATAGAATTTGTTTTGAAGATCCTAGAAAACCAAACAGTTAATGATTCAATAGAGAATTGCACTCCAGAGAGCTCTTCGAAGTCAACTCGAAAATGAAAAGTGGAAAAACAAAAAAAATTATTTTCTCCTTAACAGGCCCAGATATTTGAAATTTTGGTATGAAAATATAGGTTTTCGACCACGCTGAATCTATTGCGAGTATTTTCAAAAGCCTATCTTCCTTGGTTTAGATTTTCCAGAGAGCTCTTCGAAGTCAACTCGAAAATGAGAAGTGGAAAAACAAAAAATTTATTTTCAGTTTGAATACTCTTGTAGGTTATGTTTTATATATTAAAAATCCAAAAATTAGTGAGCTTTTGTGACCAAAAATAACCTGGGTCGGATATGAGGTCGACTATTTTAATGAAAGGAACAAAAATTGAGTTTCCCAAACCGAGGAAGGAATTCCTATCTAATAACGAGAAAAATACTCGGCTCCGGGCAATCTCCTGACCCGGCAATCTCGCCGGAAGGTCATGAGGGGTTTGATGAACGGCCTCAGAGATATTATTGAACGCGGTCCTCAACTGAACCCTCCAAGAATCGAGTTGGCCGAAATGATTAATGGGGTCCACGATGTTTTGTTCGTGATTATTCGTGGATATCAGCTATTTTCGACCTTTTTGTGTCGGACACAAGGTGGGGTGGGCTAAAATGGCGCGGAAAAATGGGACAATGCACATGTTGCCGGAATGGACGACGTATATTTCGCATTTCTATTGTGCCCTTGGGATGTTGGCAATAATAAAATGATGCCGAAGAAACGGCGAGTGGAATGATTGAAATAAACAGGTAGCAAACAATATTTAATGTTTCCTTGTGAAAAATCAGTTAGGGGCACATATGGGGTGATCTTTGTATGTGGTGCGAAATGATTTCATCGAAAAACCATACCACTGTTGAATATACTGAAATCCTGTGGTTTTTTATTCATTCGATACGTTGTTTGCATGGTTAAATTGACCCAACTCTAAAAAGGACATTATTTATGGGAATAGCTTTACGTTGTCTAAATGCAGGTAATGCCAAGTTTATCAAAAAATCTTATTCTTCACCTATTCAATGTTTACCAGTTCTGTCATTCGTAGACAGAGTCCAGGTATAAATTACTGGAATAAATTCAACTCCTTTCCCTACTCATTTCCAATTCTTTCGTAGGTATTCCACAAAATACGATTCCTAGACTGAAGTCGCGTAAACCCTTATTGTCCAAAACTTTCCTTAATTCGAATGTAAGGGGCAAGGTCATTTGGTAGTCTGAATGGAATACATGCACAATTTTCAACCAAGAATTACTTAGTCATCCCTCGAATAAAGTTCCTGTTTTTTATTTTCCCAGAAAAATATGGTGTATTCTAAATCGTATAGGAACAGGTCACGGACGTTGCAATTGTATGCTTTCCCGATGGAATTCAGTTGAAAGCCCTATTTCTTCTGGGCAACCATGTGAAACCATAAATCATCTGGTTAATCATTGTCCCATTTTAAATTTCAGGATGGCTTTAGGCTATCCATGCTGTTTCAGAAACTTTTTTTAATTGGGTTGTGAATTTTGGGTCAATCTGACATATAAAACTGTATTTATTATTTAACATTTTTATGCTTTTGTTTTCTTTTATTTCATTGGAAATTTTCTGGTAGTTTGGAGAAGTCTCCTTGGATTCTACTTTTCACAATAAAGATGCGAAGTGTTTCTTTTTGATCCAGAATCAACTGTTAAACTACAGGGTGTATTTGAAGTGAGACTTTTTTTCAACAGAAGGTATAACTGTTCAAAATTAAGCGTTTCACCAAAAATCACCTATACAAAACTTTCAAAATGAAAAAGTTGAAAAAACATTGAAAATTATTACTGAAATAGATCCTAATACGACCCTAGACCGTTTGTTAGCTGAATTATCGCAAAACAGTGGGAAAAAACTTATCTCCTGATTCGACCATGTGGTTTCGTTTAGGATATTGGCTCGTTTGATATTTACGTGGTAATGAAAATGGACACTTGGGATTGCCGACTTGCCCTCATTATTCTTCAGTAACTTACACGATTTTATGAAATGGCTCATTTCGATACCAACTGATAAAAGAGACTCAGGACACAAGTGTAAAAAAAAAGAATAATACTTCAAAATCTCACCAATAAAATTCGTCTAAATTATTCACGATTTTTTTTTACAATGGGCATCACAATCTTCTTGTTCGAACATTCCAACAATCGTCGTAAAAATGGGATGAACTGGTGAAAAATCATAGCACTTTTTCAACATAACTAACTTAAGCACTTTCAAGAAACTGCCTCGATTTTCTAAATTTTGTTCTCACCCTAAATTGCACGATACAACAATCATGATTCCCTCAAAAGTGACCTGATGCATCTAATCCGATGAACTTGGTACTGAACCATTAATTGTCCAGCCATATGTTTATGTTTTGTTTCGTTTTTGCGATGCCGGAGTCACCAATTCATTGTTATTGGCCGGGCCCTATTATTTATCCCAATAAAACCAAGAAGAACGAAAAGATCGGCCAGATTCGGATCAACACAGATCTCCATCAATCTGATGGCATCGTCCCAACGGAGTCAGGGTCAGGAAGAAGCGCTGAGTGTTGTTTTCCAAGGGTCGAAATTGTCCCTTCTTGTCCGACACGCGAGCAACGCAGAAAAGAGGACGAGATGTAATGGAAAAATACCGCAAGTTCTGGGAATTGCTGGCGCACGACGTATATATACAAGCTGGCGATATTAAATTTTCCGACCTTCTGCCCTCGTAATGTATTGGGCCGGCAAGAGATGTGGTTTTGTTATATAACGATTATATATTAAATTCACTCCGCCCCGAACGAGCAGCTTTTCATTAACGACGGCATTGTCTTCTGTTTGTAATGGGTTTAGAGGGGGGCTTTTGAGGCGCAAACAGGATAAGCGAACGCAAAAAATAAACGAAACTTTTCGAGGATTTGGAGTCATTGAATTGGAGATAATTATTCTGCATGAATTTTTCATCAATACTCTATTGATGTGAGTATTTTTTGCTTGATTAAGTATACGGGTTGAGTTTTTGACTCAATATTTTAACAGTAGATTCTTGAGGTCAAAAGAAACACTTTTTTTCTACACCATTTTTTCCGATTCAGCCCTGATACGAAGATATAGCCATTTTAAGTTTTCATAATGAGCTTATTTCCTTCAGAATAACAATCTTAATCTGACACTACACATCTGTGGATGTTTTAAACAGAGTTGCATCCAGCCAAAGTACCAAATTTTTCAAATTTCACAAATATCACAAATATGTTGTAGCAAATTTCTGCAATGAAAAATTTTCTCTCAATAATGTTCATTTTCGCCATTGATCTGAGAACACCCATAATTTTCGAAACAGTTATAGATTAGACTCGTTTCAAGAATTTTTAAACGAAATATGTGGAGACATTTTTGAATTTAATCCATTTGTCTAATACATAAAGCAGGCGTTTTCAAATTTGATTGAACGTTATGATGAGTTCCTCACCGAAAAAATCATAAGTCTATAAACAATGAAAATAAAAACGTATCAACATAAATTAATGATAAAATGGCGAAACCTGAAGGAAAACTTCCCCAAATTAAGTGATAGCAAATGGATGTTTTCCTCGAATTTTTAATCTGTTTTACATACCTTAGATGGTGCATATTTAATGAAAGAGCAATGGAAGTTACCTAGAAAAGAAAAGATAGAATTAGTAGGCATAATTGGGAATTGTGGAAACAATAGGCAGATGAATCCACTGAATAATTAGTCACTGCACAGTTTCATAAATATTATCCTGTCTAAAAGAGGTACTAACTAGCGGACAGAACCAGTACTACAGTGAAAATCCAAATATCTTTGAAACGTCACATTTTGAAATAACCATCACAACCGTTTCCCAAAAAAATTATTTTAAGTACTTAAAAATGAAAAATAAAAATGGGTACTTAAAATTCAAAGCGTTTTGTGTCAATTGCACAGGCTGGCAACATCGACTGAAATATGCGTTGATAATAAAGGACAACGAATACATCATCTTGATGAGATAGACAAAGATGGATGTCTATGAAGTCTGGGACGAACGAGAAAGGTCGTAAAATTTTATGGGAATTTTATGGCCGGTTGCTGTTGAGGTTTGCCAGTAAGTACGCGCCTGTAAATCAACAGCTGTTATTTTATAAACAAGGTGACCGAACATTGTTCTTTTTATTTTCTAGTAGGCGCTGTTGTCAAATCGTAAACTTGAAACAAAGCGATTTAAATTTTAAAACCTTGTATCTGAAGATTGATTTTGAATATTTTGCGTTGTGGATTTGAACAATTCATGAATGAAACTCATAATTATTCAGTTTAAACTTTCATATACAGTGATAATCCAAATTGAGGATGATTCCCCATTATGCTGAAGGTTGCAGCAGTGACTACGTTCTACGTTTGTCCTTGAGGAGCACAGCCCTTTGATCATGCCAAAGACTGACAATTCTCGGAGCACTGCAAAGTCTGGGATTGGCAGTACATCTGTCTATATTGACAAAGCAAAGACGAACGGAAATTTGATTGCCGTTGTGGGTACCTCTCGTCAGTGTGTACGCACCTTTAGCTACCGAATTTTCCAGTATTTACGATATCAGGGTATCAACGCGTTTAGTCTGTAAATGCGACGCTCTGACGTAGAAAAAATTACACTCTAATCGTGTAATTGACGTCCTTGAACATAAAATTGAAGTCGTTTTTATTTTGGAAGTGGATTTAGCCAAAACATCAGCGATTGTATCGAGAAGTCCCATGGGCCTAATTTCAATCTCAAATCTAGCCCTTGAACTTTTTGCTGGCGAAGCATAAGCCCGAAATTTTCCCTCCCCATCCCCAGTTATCGAAGGAGCGGCGAAGTGCTGGAAGAAGTCCTCGAACCGGAACTCGATACAAGTGAAATTCGGCGAGCAACTCACCGACGACGGTGGCGGCCCGATGATTTAGCGTAGTTGGGAGTCGGAACCGACTGTAGTAATGGCGTGCCATCGATTTTACATTAGGGGTTTCTTTATACATTATACTTTGTACAATCTAAAGTTGGATATGCACCCGTTTTCGAGAGTTATGGCCGCGCGCTCGAGAAAAAAGTCGTGGAAGTTGCGCGAGCGTAGATGGGGGGCCGTGAAAAAACGAGATAATGGGAAATAAATTCGCGGCAGTTTGTGTTGCGATATTTTTCGCATTATAATTAGTTGGTGGGCGCCCCTCGCGGTAGGGGGGTTGCGTGACGTATGGAAGAAGGCTTTCACCTAATGTCTTATGCCACTTTTTCGGTGGAAAACAAGATGCCTTCTTTTCAAGATGATATAAAACGTTTTTCTCAGCAAAAATTTTTTTCCGAAAAGTTTCATTCGAATAAATTGAATTTCGTTTGGGTCTAACCTTCATATTAGATACCTCCCATTTTCCAGCCAAACATCAATAGCCAACATGAGGATTGAATTATACAAATTTCACAAGTTTCCACATGCTTCTTTTTTCTTATAACGCCATGAAGGCTATCAATCCTGGCGGAAAAAAAATTTATACAATTATTTTCGGTGTATTCACCTATCGTTAAGGCAGAAAAGTTAATAAATAAAGCGACTCCCATAGTTCATAAACATAAACTTCCCGACATCTCTTCAGTATCTAAAAAAACGAAGAATGTTTTAAAATATACCGGAAATAGTCACATTTAATTCAACAATGCAAAGTTAACGAACACCTTAACTTTCACAAAACAATAAAATTCTCTTGATATGAAACTATTTTTTTCCATTCATTATTTGAATTCGATTTTTAATACATTATTTGTTTTAATTTTTGCTGAGCTAAGTCGCTTCATTCTGTTTTGTTTGTTGTGATTGGTTAGGTTATTTTCATTTCAAACTGTTGTTTTTGTTGGTTGTGTTGATTTTATTTTCTTTGTCATTTTCACGTTTTCATCATATGAGATACTCGGTGAAATGAGCATAGAACATAAGTCTCGATCTCACAGTATGAACTGTTTTTCGAGAACTACTCGAAATTCTACGAAATACAGACATCAACAATTCAATTAATGACCTCGAATAATTAGAGATATATGTTTACAGGGTGGGAATAGTACAAATATTTTGAAGGTCGATACTTGAGGTCGAAAAAAACATTTTTTCCTTTAATATTTTTTATGAATCGGCTCGGTTTAAAAAATACAGGCTATAAAAACCATAAAAAATGTTATTTCAGTTCTATTTCACAAACGGTTTTATCGAATGAATTGAATTTTGGACTATACTTTTTCATTTATTTGATGAATCTTTTTCGAACACAAGATATCACCCACGTCTTTCAGGTTTCTTATTATGACCATTACATACCATAAGAATACCAAAAATTCAAAGTACCCAACTCTTGAAACTAAGTTAGACGCTATCTTATGATTACGTTAATACATGAACACGTTTTGCAAAATGAAAATATTCATATTTTCTCGTATATCTATCTAATGCGCTGTTTTCTAGTGATTTGATGTCCAAATATTAAAAATTAGCTGTGAAATTTGAAAAATTGGGTAATTCGGTTGAGTAGCTATAACTCTGTTTAGAAGATCCACAAATGTGTAGTGTCACAAATTCAGCTAGTTATTCTAAAAGTAATTTTGTTTTTCCAGGTGTGGCACAGTACACACGAAAACTTTAAATGGCTATATCTTTTTATCAGGACCGAATCGGAAAGAATAGGCAAGAAAAAAAGTGTTTCTACTGACCTTAAGAATCTAATTTTAAAATATTTGTACGAGTCAAAGACTCACCCTGTATAACTGTACCATTGTATGGATGAGAGAAGAAGAATCAACATAATCTATCATTTCCATAATTTGTAGATCAAAAAACCTAACCTTTAAGATGCAAAACCTAACCTAACCTAACCTTTAAGATGCAAAATGAATTTCAAATGCTATAGATGAATTTTTCAAGGCAGCAAAATTCTAACTAAAAATGCAAGGTCACTCGGAAAACTGAAATCTCCTGCTAATATTTTCTGATGAAATACATCAAATATACCATGGCTATTATATTATACTGATAGTATTTTAACAAAGAGAGTTCTGTCTCTTTTTTGTTGGTGCTGACTAATTGCGTAAGCATCGAGTGGCAACAGTGGAAAAGCAGCAGATTTAAAGGGTTTGGAAAGCACTATCTGTCATCAATTTGACGAAACTGACTAAGTGAGGTTAGCGCCGATCATAGACAAGGAGGAGAGTATCGATTCAACTAATCGTTGGCGATGAGTAGAATTTTTGGCCTCGGTATTTATGAAATTCATTTTATTATGTTTTTTTAAGACAAATCCCATGTCGGCAAAAAGTGAGCCCATTGTTTAATGAGTAAAGTTATTTCAACGTGTAAAGGCGAGGAGAAAGTCTTACGATGGAAATATTCGAATTCATCAAGGATTATTCTCGAAGAAAAATGTTAGATTCAATGACAAATTCGAAGGTGTTGTCATTTATACCCATGGTGAATATTCACGAGCCGCCACTGCCGTGAAACGACAACAGAAGTGCTATAGGATCGAAATTTTTACAAGGCTCAATTTTCGAGCCTTTCCCCAACAAACACCGTCATTATTCCTTCGGTCCCTCCGCGCCCCCTGTATATTTAGAACGAAAAGACTTATTAATGCAAATTACCATATATATACGTATGTTTGCCACACCAATTTCTTCCCGCAGCGCGGAAAAGCAGGCGAAATTATTTCTGTTTCCATTTCGAACAAATTGCCCCCCCATAAATAACTTTAAGGCAACTGCGAAGTGTGAGAAATATACATCGAATGAATTAACTTAATTGAAAGATTTATTAAGTACAGTTACTAAACATACCACAAATATATAATTAAATTAGCATATGGACTGAATAAATCATATCGTTGAGACAAGTATTACTTAAGATGTAACCTTTTGATCATGAATGTATTTTATTCAAATGCATGATTTATTCGCTTATGCATACGTGATATTGATATTAGTATTCCTATCTGCATGGTGCTTGTACGCTTCTTGTGTTTTGTTCGGGTACAGTGTACGTAACGGAGATCCTGTTGTAGAAAATAACAGAGTACATGTTTCATTCTCTGAAACTTCATTAATTATTAATACACAGCTAAATCAACACGAAATACAAGGTTTAAAAGCACAATTAATTGGTAAAATGCACTCTCTCTCGACAAATAGCGTAAACAAAACATTAAATGGTTATCAACCCCCTCAGTAAGGGTTCCGAAAATCCAGACAAATAACTGAAAAATTCTCTGGTAAACTATTGAACCCTTCCATCTTTTTCAAGGGGAGGGGGAGTAAGCTCCGACTTGAGCAATTGCAAAGATAACTAAAACAAAGATGTAAAGAAGGGCGAAGATAAACAACATCTTGAAATATGACGCCATTTATATGGATTGAAGTGAAATATTTCCAGGACGACTCCTTTTATCCGGATTTATCTTTCAGGATGAGCAAACGCTGCTATTTATTTATTTTTCTCGTTCTGTTTGTATTTTGTATTTGGCTTCGTTCAACTGAAATAAATTCAGCAATGACTCTGCTGGCTTAACTACTTAAACTTATTGCACGTAGTTTGTTCTACGTTTAACGTGAAGATTTTCGAACTAACCAATAGGGAATACTCCTTCTGACGAAAATGATGTATTTTTTATGAAATATCTTCGAAACATCACATTTTGAAATGACCATTTCAACCGTTTCCCAAAAAAAATTATTTTAAGCACTTAAAAATGAAAAATAAAAATGGGTATTTACAGTTTAAAGCGTTTAATCTCGATTGCACAAGTTGGCAACATCGACTGAAATACGACTTGATAATAAAGGACAACAAATGTATTATCTTGATGAGATAGACAAAGATGGCTGTCTATGAAGTCTGCGACGAACGAGGAAGGTCGTAAAAATTTATGGGATTTTTATGGCAGGTTGCAGTTGAAGCTCGCCAGTAAGTACGCGCCTGTAGATCAACAGCTGTTATTATATAAACAAGCTGATCGGACATTGTTCTTTTCATTGTCTTGTATGCGCTGTTGCCAAATCTTAAACTCCGCACAAAGCGATTAAAAATTTAAAACCCCATATTTGAAGGATGATTTTGAATAGTTTCCGCGGTGAATTTGAAGAAATCATGAATGAAACTCATAATTATTCAGTTTAAACTTGCAAATGCAGTGATAACCCAAAGGAGAAATCCCCATTCCCTTATTTCTGGCAGGTGTCAAATTTTTCAACACTCCCCATATTTTGAGATTACTATCAGTGAAAACACCGTGATAAATATTCTGCCAAAAACCGAATACAGTTCCTCTGCCATCCAATATTTTATTGACAAAATCGCAGTCGGCCAATAAAGCTCCCCGCGTCACATAACCTATCACGATGCATACGACAGTCCTCATAAAACCATCGAATATTCCACTCAACTGCAGATTGTGCACCGGCTAAATATCATCGAATCCAATTGCCGCTTCCGCAGGCCCATTTTCGGTGCATTTTTAAGCCGCCGTGATCGATGTAACTGACGTTGATGGCCAGTGTGACAGTTTTCCGTGTTAACTAAATTTTGCATATATACAGTTCATCAATATCAGCGGCGTTGCCATAAATCCCGGCCCAACTTGATTCGAAATTTAATTTAGCGTTAATTTAATTTACGGCCGTTGTGTTGGCAATCGTTTATTGATTACTGTGGGTCCTTCCGCGCCATGGACGTTCGTTTGGGTGCGCAGGCCGACGATGAAAAATTAGGCGGGTTAACAAGTAGTGTTACATCGCTGACGATCAGCTACGATTACGGCAATGGGGAATTCTCCTCAATTTAGGTTATCACTGCATATGCAAGTTTAAACTGTATAATTATGAGTTTCATTCATGATTTTATCAAATTCACCGCGGAAACTATTCGAAATCATCCTTCAAATATGGCGTTTTAAAATTTAAATCGCTTTGTGCGGAGTTTACGATTTGGCAACAGCGCTTACAAGCCAATGAAAAGAGCAATGTCCGATCAGCTTGTTTATAAAATAACAGCTGTTAAACTACAGGCGCCTACTTACTGGCGAGCTTCAACTGCAACCGGCCATAAAAATCCCAAAAAATTTTACGACCTTCCTCGTTCGTCGCAGACTTCATAGTCAGCCATCTTTGTCTATCTCATCAAGATAATACATTTGTTTTCCTTTATTATCAAGGCATATTTCAGTCGATGTTGCCAGCTTGAGCAATTCTCACAAAACGCTTTAAACTTAAAATACCCATTTTTATGCTTAAAATAATTTTTTTTTGGGAAACGGTTGAAATGGTTATTTCAAAATGTGACGTTTCAAAGATATTTCATAAAAAATACATAATTTTCGTCAGAAGGAGTATTCCCTATTCGATTTTATCTCCGAAGGACCATATTTGTTGCGTTATCCTTATTTATCCAACCAATAAAATTGCGGAATATGAAGCCTCTGGTTGTGTTACGTGGAAAACCAAATTTGGCCTTTTTTTCAAACCACCATAATTTCTATGCATATTGCTTTTCAAAATCTTTGAAATTACATCATTTGGAGCAGCACGAGTAGTTCATGACAAAGCATTATGCCGACTTTCAAGGTGATTACAAAGATTAATGTTTAACATCTTTCATTAATTCAGCATGTTCTCAATGTATACATTTATCATTATAGATTCATGACCAAATCTTTCATTGCGCAGGCTAATGATAGTCACCACCAGATGCAGACTACCAATATTATGAATTACGATGCATTTAACTACAATGCAACAATAGGGAATACTCCTTCTGACGAAAATGATGTATTGTTTATGGAATATCTTTGAAACGTGACATTTTGAAATAACCATTTCAACCGTTTCCCAAAAAAATTAGTTTAAGGACTTAAAAATGAAAAATAAAAGTGTATTTAAAATTTAAAGCTTTTCGTTTCTATTGCACAAGTTGACAACATCGACTGAAATATGCGTTGATAATAAAGGACAACAAATACACTATCTTGATGAGAGAGAAAATCATCATGTGGTCTTTCGAGTATACGACACTGAATCAACGACGTTGAACATATTTCAAAATAAAATTCGTTGAATACGACAATGCGGGATGATCGCAACCGTCAACTACACACCATTGCCCCAATTTTTACCAAATATGGCGGATTATATTATATATACCCACGCCAAGAACCTGCACAACATAAAGAACGAAGAAAAACATCCAGCGTACAGGATACTCGTATTTACTATAATACCTTCACCGTGGATTCCACGAGGTCTGTTGACATGTTGAATCATAAACAGTTTTAAAGCCACCCGTTTTATCGTGTGTGCGGGAAAAACGTTTAGCTTGGTATTTTATTGCGGCACAACGGGTTATTCAGCGTACATACGGAGTTCGTACGTGAACAACAGAGCTGTGGAATTAGAAAGCGAAAAATTGATTTTTCCAATCCAGAATGGTCATTGTGATACTGGCCCGTGATTATCATCAAGACGACTGTGAATTTCGATTGTCCTGAGGTTAACTGGATTGAATCATGATTTGCGAACGAGAACGAGACAATAATTCTTCGAATTCACTTTACTTGTACGTAGAATTATTAGAGATAACTGACCTGAAATTGAGTATTGACTCAGTTGAAGCCTATAGGTCCGAATTTGTTTTTTTTTTTGGCAAGCTCCAAAGAAAACTGCTGTACAAATCTTATTTATACATCGAAATAAGTATCCAAGATGGCTGAGATACAACCCCTAGAAGTTCGACGAAATTTCATTGAATTTCAAGTACGGGACTGTGGAAGGTGACTCCGGCATCACAAAAACGAAACAAAACATAAACATATGGCTTGACAATGAATGGTTCAGTACCAAGTTCATCGGATTAGATGCATCAGGTTAGTTTTGAGAGAATCATAATTTTTGTATCGTGCGATTTAGGGTGACAAAAAATGTAGGAAATTAAGGCAGTTTCTTGAAAGTGCTTATGCTATTTATGTTGAAAACGTGTTATGATGTTTCCCCATTTCATCCCATTTTTACGACGATTGTTGGAAGGTTCGAATAAGAACATTGTGATGCCCATTGTGAAGAAATTCGTGAATAATTTAGACGAATTTTTTAGGTTAGATTTTGAAGTATTATTCTATTTTTTACACTTGTGTCCTAAGTCTCTTCTGCCATTTGGTCTCGAAATGAGCCATTTCATAAAATCGTGTAAGTTACTAGAAAATAATGAGAACAATTCGGTAACCCTAATACCCAATAGCCAATATCAAACCAGGAGATAAGATTTTTCACACTGCTTTGCGATAATTCAGCTAACAAACGGTCTAGGGTCGTATTTGACCTGTTCTACCTTTTGTTGACAAAAAAACCTTACTTTCAAATATACCCTGTATATAGAAATCTATGAAATATACATAGTGAGTCTTTGGCTTACACGAATATTTCAACAGTAGATTATTGATGTCAAAAGAAACACTTTTTTTTAATTTTTTCCGATTTTTGATAATAGGATATAGGCATTTTAAGTTTTCACAATGAGCTTTGCCACCCCTGGCAAATAAAAATAACCTTCATAATAACTAGCTAAATCTGCGCACTACACATCTGTGGATCTTTTAAACAGAGTTGTATTAAGCCAAAGTACCCAATTCAACTCGAAAACGGCTCATTATACGAGAAAATATGAGGAATACTTTCATTTTACAAAACGTTCAAATATTCCTTAGATAACATCCAACTTAGTTTCAAGAGTTCTTTGAATTTTTGCTGTTTTTATGGTACGTAATAGTCATAATGAGACAACTGGAAGACGTGGGTGATATTTTGTTTTCGAAAATGATTCATCTTATGAATGAAAAACTATATTCTGAAATTCATTTCATTCAATAAAATTGTTTGTGAGATAGAATTAAGTAGGTATAACATTTTTTATGGATTTTCAACAGCCTGTATCTTTTAAACTGAATCGATTCGGAGAAAATGGCGAGGAAAAAAAGTGTTTCTTCTGACCTCAAGAATCTACTGTTAAAATATTTCTATTTGAAAAAAAAAATTTTTTTTGTAGGTTTTCAACAGCCTGTATCTTTTAAACAGAGCCCATTAGGACATAATGATAAAGGAAGAAAGTGTTTCTTTTGACCTCGAAAAACTGAAATTTCGGTTGACAAATCAAAATATAAATCGTAAACATGCCAGAATAGTATTTTTGTTGGATGAAAGTATGAAAAGTGGGATATTTTCAAGACGTACGCCGTACAAACGTCGGAGCCAGAAATGCCGGCGAAATTAACCAGAAATATCAGCTGGCCGGTCGTGTCGCCGTCACCTGCCATCATCAGTGGCAACGAAACGACTTCAAAGTCGCCAAGATGACTGATGTCGCCAGGCTACACCTTTGGTCGTCCGGACCATAACTTCTCCCGGAGATATATTTTAATAAGCGCATAAATTCCACGGAATGAAGGAAACACTGTGCGGCGGCAGCTTCCGAGGGCATTCGACAGAGATTAGAATACCCCAGTCGTGTCGGCGCTATACGCGATAAAAAAAATTAAACTGGAAGGTTCAATGTTGGACCTTTTCACGGCAGCCTTATTGACAAATTGTTGATTACCCGTGTGAGTTCGTAGATATATGGCAGGTGATGAATATATATCTTTTGCAAATTACAGACGAGTGAAAAAGCTGAAATGAAAAAAAAAATTTTTTTTTTGTTCCAAGAATTTACAGGGTGGATTTTTGACTTGTGCAAAAATTTTAACAGTAGATTCTTGAGGTCAAAAGAAACACTTTCTTCCTTAACCATTTTTTCCGAATCGACTCGGTTTAAAAGATACAGGCTCTTCAAAAACCATAAAAAAATGTCATTTTTAGTTCTATCTCACAAACGGTTTTATCCAATGAAGTGAATTTCGGAATATAGTTTTTCATTTATGTGATGAATCTTTTTCGAACACAAGATATCACCCACGTCTTCCAGTTTTCTCATTATGACCATTATGTACCATAAAAATACCAAAAACTCAAAGAACCCAACTCTTGAAAATAAGTTGGAAGCTATCTAATGAATATTTGAACGTTTTGTGAAGTACAAGTATTCTTTATATTTTCTCGTATAATGCGCCGTTTTCGAGTAATTTGTTCAAAAATAAAAAATATCTGTGAAACTTGAAAAATTGGGTACTTTAGCTGAATACAACTCTGTTTAAATGATCCTCATATGTGTAGTGTCACAGATTTAGCTAGTTCTTCTGAAGGTAATTCTATTTTTCCAGAGGTGGCACAGCTCATTATGAAACCTTAAAATGGCTATATCTTTTTATCAGGGCCGAAACGAAAAAAATGGCGTAGGAAAAAAGTGTTTCTTTTGACCTCAAGTATCTATACTTCATTCAAATTTATTTTAGCAGTCGGTTGGCCATGAAATAATTTTCTCAAGTTTTTGTTACTAGAACGAAGTTAGGTTGGCACTCATGAAATGTCGTTAATGTCATAACGCCGTTGCCACAACTAATATCAATTTTTACTACGAAAATACCGAAAGTGATTGGAAAAAAAAACAGGGTTTCAGGAAGTGCTATTTAGAATTCAGGTCCGCTCATTGAAATAGTTATACCCTGATATTCTTAAATCCACAATACGTCAGGCGGTAGCGAACATATTCCATGTAAGAGAATTTATATAATGTTTCATCTGAATCTAAACGACTTATATTTCAGCTGGATATTTCCACAATCAGAAAGATTGTGAATGAAGAGGATGACAAAGAATTTCCATCTATTGGGAGATCCAAAGAAGTGGTGACATTTGAGAATTTTATTTTTTGTTGAGTGAATTAATGCGAAAAGTTTATTACAGGATTTTCGACAAATGTCATCGGAGAATAAGTTCCCTAAAATGGATTTTTCTATTTTTCATTTGACTTGTCCTATACAATGTAAATGTCTTAAGGTACTAATAAATAGGTACCTAATTAATATAATTATATCAATGTATTAAGATGAACAGCCACAAATACGCGCCAGTTGTCCTGTTACTTGTTTATTCATGTGAAATTTTTGTTCGAAGGTGAAGTTCATCTTGACTTGAAACTTCCTTTAATTCCTTGTACTTATATTGATTCAAGATGATTTTTGTTGAAGAATTCAACATTCTTGTAATTATCTGTTAATTCCTTCGGGAGATACCCATTCCCAACCACTGCATCATATGCATTTCATCTTCTGGTTAATATTTTTGAAATTTACAAATGATGTGAGCCGAAGAAGATAACAAATATTAACTCTCCTCAAGCTAGTGCATATTATGATATTATACTGGCCTCTTGAATTTTCCATGCAAATAACTTCAATTATGTTCGTCACATATTTTCCGAAGAGATTCGACATTGTGATAAAATACGTAATAACAGAAACCTTTACGTAGAACGGGCAACATAGCGTTGATTTAAAGCCCAAAAATGTTTTGACAAGCTTCATAACCCCACATTTTCGTACTATACAGAGTGAAATGTGTCAAATTTCCATGGCCAACCGACTGCTAAAATAAAAGTGAATGAAGTATATCTAATATTTATACGAGTCTAAGACTCACCCTGTATTTTTATTCACGAGAAAAACTATGATGAGTGTGATCCAAAACTGGACATTCATCATTTAAATGCTACCAGCTCTTTTCAGAACTTTCGAATTTGCTAATCTTCAGGGATATTGAAGTTTGAAGTACAATCACCAATATGATCGTAACTCTGATATTCAGTAATTTTCGCCTTGTTTATATTCGGTTACCTCAACTACGACTATCACCCCTTGAAAGTAACAAAAAAAAAACAATCAACACCTCTCAATGAGCTAGTAAAACAGCGATTAGTTTCAACAATATGGCACTTCCTATCATGGCTTCCTCATTAGCAGAGGACCCATTGAAAAATGATTCCGGTATCTAAATAATAATTGAGAGGCGACCTTAATTGGCCATCTTGATTGTGAGACCAATACCCTATCATAAATCTTCGGCCAGGTAGTTCCCAACCCTCCGTCTCTCTCACTCTCGAACGTATTAACACATTCTTGTCTCGTAATGAAGAACATGAATTGATAATGGTAACAAGATGAATGTTGAACTATCTGAAGGATGATTTGGATTATTAGTATTATGGAGGAATGGGTTAGGTAGGTACTTATATCTCCTGAACAATGACAGACGGATGATCGTTGTCTTTGTTTTGGCTATGGAAGAAGCAAAGGACTTGGCGTTTGGGAGGTGTTTGCAAACAATATTATTCAAACTATTACTCATCAACAACTCTGGTTCATGCCAGGGCGTTGGAAAATATCCCTGTTATCCATAACCATAAATAAACTTCTCAATAAGGAAAAAAGTTTCACGTTTAACCAAAATAATTATGGAACTTTGAAAGGCTCTGATCTGCTTCGAATACAAACTGTGGGATTCTGCTTGTACTCAAGTCGAATGTACGGAATAGATTACAAGGATCAGCTTCAAGACTGGTGAACTCAGATGTCAAAGGTAGGAAAGAATGCGTGTTTATTTTTCGACGCACCAGCAGCTTCGACTGAAACACTTCTGGGCCTTGAAATACCCCGGTGCTACCACAGTGAATTATCGACCCGAAGCGAGTTACTATAAATACATATTGGCATTCAATTTGCTTCTTTTATGTCTGTTATTCTAGACCAACATACCGACATCAATGCATGTATAGGAACTCAAAAAGAAAAGAGGCCTAAAAACCATCTTTTTATCAACACAACAAATAAATTACTCCGGGTTGTTCATAAATAAGGCGCACTTAAAATATAAAGTCTATAATTAATGACTGCTTATAGGATGTGTAATAACTGCCTACTGCATAAATCGCGAAGCACCGTGCATCAAGATGGCTGTGTGTGTGCGTGGCCGACGTGGATCCGAACGATCTCGCGTTTTGTTTTTGGTGGATCCGGTCCAACTGTTTCTACCCGGTAAGCCATGATAGGATTTATCGTGTTTTGGTTTTTTTCTTCGGTCTAGTCTTGCTGCTTGTAAGAACGGTAGTGTTATTTTTATTTTCCACGTCGTGAATGATGTTGATTTTGTGAGAAATAGAAAACCTATGTATGTCACGTGTGGATTCTAGTAATCGCCGAAAAATTGTGTAGTGTAGTAGATCAAAGGAGTCCGACAGAATTGATTTTTTATCCAAATAAAGAAGACGTTAAAAATGTTTTAAAAATACCTAGTCAATATTTCAAAAAACAAAATTATATTCAAAAAAGAAATGAATTATTTAAAAATTCTCATTTTTTAACAGCTAAAAATGAACCAAATTTACTACTGAGATGGTTGGAAAGATCAATTCTGTAAGAAACATTATAAAAACTGCAGAGAACTTTCCATTCCTTCTTGTTGCTCACTTTCCAGAGGATATAAATATCCACAAATCATTTCGACTCGAACTAGCTAACCACCACTACTGTGGATGATAAAAGAAAGAATGCCTCATCGAGAAAGAGTAGATGCTGACCATCGTTTCGATCTTACTCGATCTCTTCTGAGCTCTCTCGACGAGAACATATACAGAAGGCCCTCAATATGTTAAATGATGGCAAGTACTACAAAGTATGGAGATACACTAGCGTATCTGAAGACCAAGACAACTATTTACAAAGCAGTGGTCCTCCCAACGCTTCTTTACGGAAGCGAAAGTTGGACGCCCTACAGGCGACATATTAAACAGCTTGAACAAATGCGACAACGTCATCTAAGACAAATAATGCACATCAGATGGTTCTATAAAGTTTCAAATGCGGAAGTCTTGCAGCGCGCGAGTTTTATAACAATTGAGACTCAAGTAACGAGGGCCCGACTCAGATGGAGCGGGCCACATTCTGAGGATTCAAGACACAAGACTCCCCTAAATAGCTCTGTATGGCAAATTCACAGAGGGAGCTCGGAAACCAGGAGGCCAGTATAAGCGGTTCAAGGATATACTGCATCAATCCCTAAAATCAGTTAATGCCAATCATAACTGGGAACAACTAGCGTTAGACAGATCACAGTGGAGGTCTTTGATCCACAGCTATAATGGAGAGTCGAGAAGAATACAGCGGCGACCAGATCTGGTTGGTGACTATCCATGCCCGCAGTGTGGAAGGATCTGTATGTCACGGTTGGGTCTCTTCAGTCACAGGAGGGCACACAGTCGCAAGTGGCCCTAAGAAATTATAAGTTTGTTAGCACCGATAGTCTGGTTTTTTAGTCTTCTTGGAGATTTCTTCTCGGTATTCAGTAATGAATGAATGACCTTAAGCTCCTTGGCTAGCAAAGGCGGGATTTTGTCATCAGATGATCTGGACTTTCATCCTCCTTCCCAGAGAATCTGCACTCGTCAGTTTTCCTATCCCACAGAAAGATGTTTGGCCAATGAGAGGATGAGTTCGTGCTTCTTTCTTGGCAAGTGCATCGGTCCTTTTATTTCATTTGATTGCTGAGTGTCCCAGAGGCCGTAATCTAGGCTAAAGAGACCATGTTATTATTGCCTAATTCGTTGAGTTTCCTTTGGTAGTCGTAGGACAGGTTACAGTGGAGGTCTTTGGGCCACAGTTATAATGGAGACTCGAGAGTAATACAGAGGCGGCTGGATCTGGTTGGTGACTATCCATGCCCGGAGAGTGGAAGGATTTGTAGGTCACGGTTGGGTCACTTCAGCCACAGGAGAGCACACAGTCGCAAGTAGTCCTAAGAAATCATAAGTTTGATCGAGTCTTTTTGTAGATTCATTCGCGGCCATCAAGTAGCCAATATTGAATTATAAAGATGGTAGCGTTCATCCCAAAAAGCTTCAAATCCCAATCGCGAGACTGCAGACGTATAGTGTATGATCATCAAATGTGACAGAGAAGAATCCACTTGAAATATTAACAGAAATATCATTTGGTCGAGAGATAGTAGATGCTAACTAAGGTTTCGGTCACCAGATGTCGCATCTATTTATTTAGTACTTCCATGCGGCTGCTGACTTTCAATAGAAGATCCTCTGCTTCATTCGATGGGCATCGCTGTTTGATTTATGCGGTACTGATTTGATCAAATAAGAGCGAAACTGGCCTTTCGATGACGGCACGTTGCCTGTGGCATATTCTGAATGTAGACTTCTTCTTGAGACGTTTATAAGCCTTAGTATAGATTTTTTTCATTGATGTCCGTTGGCGTCGAATACTTCGACGGCCCTTGAGGGATCTCATAAGCTCCAAGGATTCCCTGGGACATGGGAGACCGTATCATGCAAGTTTAGCCCGAAATACGATGAAACGCAGTAAAATTAGACCGCGCACCCGAAACGGGCGTATTAACAACACGGATTCCAATTTCCGCCACTCAATCTCGCATGATCTGGACTCGGATTTAACCATGAAAATTTCCATTATTCCCCCGCCTCGATGGAAACGACGCATAACAACGTAACGACACGCGAGTTCGCCTATTTCGATGATATCTCAATCAGAAATATTCAAATTCGACGTTTCGCCAATTCGACAAGGTCCCATGAACCAATGGCTGTTCCAGGAGTGATTTTGGGAAGGGCGTTGTGATTTTTTATTTGAAATTGTGTATAAGGTATTGTTTTATGAGCTATATGTTTGACAGAAAACTATTTTGAAACTTATTTTCATTTGAAGAGGAAAATAAAAACTTCTTTCCGTCTTTTTGGGAATTTTTCGAAGGTCGCATTTCGACACACAAATCTAACAGAAAAATTGTCCCAGAGCAAAATGTGACACATATTCTAAGAGAACAACTCTTCTAGTAATAAATCTCATTCATTAAGCTCAGCCCAACCGTTCTGTCTTGACGATTTTTGAAATGACCCCAACTTTTTGAGAATTTTTCGAAGGTCAAGGTTACAAATCTCATCTGCTGACTTTCCCATATGGTACAAACGATATTTGTAACAACAGTGCCCTGTCAGCAGTCCCACCATCACCCCAAGCTCAGCTCGTGACAGCTTTAGCAGCTTTCTTGTGTAGGTCGGTGGAAGCATCACGAATTTCTTTGACTGAGTAAGTCCTGGAGTGTTTCTCCAGAGGGTTATTCTGTTGTTCAACTCCCATTGTTGGACCGCTGTTATAAGGCTTTATATAATATTCAGACTACAGGTAGTATACAAAGGCGGTTCACAGCAAAGGAAAATACAAAAAGCAGAGTGGAAAGATATTCCTATGCTATTCGGTCACATGACCTCAGAGATGACGTAGACAATGTCAGGTCCATAGATAAAACAGAAAATAAAAGTTAAGTACATGACATATTTGACAGAAAACAGAGAGAAATCAATACGTCCAAGTATAGAACGAAGTTCACGAACAAAATCTCTCGAACCGCACTTACAGCCCGCATCAGTAGCCCGAACACACAACCAATTCGCGCACACGCGAGACTGGTTAAAGCATTACCACTGAGGTCTTGTAGTGGGACGAACTAAACGCGAACTTCGCGAACCCTACGGGCACAGCGCCAAACCACGCGGTTGAACTGCTTATGTATGATGCAGCCACCCCTCAGTGCGGTATGGATAATGTCACCAATGTCCGCATCTGTAGCGCCAACCATCTTGATGATATTGCGGTTTTCAGGGCACCATCCTTCACTAGCTCCCACAATCAGTGGAAGCACCTCTATGATTTTATACGGGTGGAGTTCCTCAACCTTCTCTAGGAAGGTGGGAGTGGAGTATATGGCTTTCTTAACTGATAAGCCATGCTTAAAGGCTCTGGGCACTCCCAGCTCACTGAGACGTCGCATACAATGACGTGCTGATCTTTAATTAGCAGAAGGTCGGGCTTTAAAAGTTTTTTATATTGTTATTTTCCATGCCCACAGAAAGGCTCAGGTCCAGCAGGTGTTAACCTTGATGCCCTTTTGCAAGTTCATCGGCTTTCTCATTTCCCTCAACACCACAATGCCCTGGTCCACTTTGTTGTCTCTGGCCAGTTGCTTTATGGTATTACGGAACTCCCATGTCAGCAGAGATCTCTGGCAGTGTGATTCCAAAATCATCCAGACAAATCATCCTAGATCTAAATGTGATACATATTCTGAAAGATCAACTCTTCTAGTAATAAATTACGAAATTTCATCGAGCTTGATGCAACCACTCGGTCTTGATGATTTTTTAAAACACCATCAATTATACTTCGATTAATCATCGTGGACTAACTCACGAGTTTACACAGAGATTGCTTCAGACGCCACTACCCTGATTATTTCAACGTCTGATCCAGTATTTCCACGAATTATGTTAAAAAAGAAGCGACGATTTCTGTGAACAGATATAAATATCTCGAGTTTTTCAGTATCGCGTAAAACCAACGGATGGATGTAACTCCTCGATAAAAACACGTTAAATTAATCACGAGCAGTATTTTCATGCTTTTGCACTGATTCCGTATTCCCCTTATCCCGTTGAAAACCTGTAGTTGCATCTTTAAAACTCGGCACGTTCGTATTCAACATTCAGTACATACGTTTCTTGTAAGTTTCGCTTGTCAGTTCGCCCGCCGTCAGTAGATTTCATACATATTCATCTGTGAATTTCCGACGGTTTAATTAACTTATTAGCGGCAGTATGGCGTAATGTAACGTTTGTAAATGAAATGGATCAATTTATGAGTGAACACCTTCCGAAAAGGAATCAATATGTCGGTGTTAAGGTGACTTTAGAGGTGATTATCTCGCCGAGCAAAACGTCGTTTATTTTTTTTAACTGGACGGTACTGGCCGATTTCAATATCTGTGGTTTTGATTGACAGTTCTCGTCATTGTTCAGTTTTCGGATTTTTACAACTTCAATGACTTCTGCATCTTTGTCTGTTACGATTATTGCCTCAAACGTTAAAGAAGATGACAAAAAGTTTAGTAATTTATCGATAGAATTGGCCGAATTGATAGAATTTGCAAAATAAGAAAAAAATTGCATCCTTATCTGTTTACGCGAATTTCCTCATTTTGCGTTTTTCACATGAACAGAACATCTGTTGAAATCGTCTTCACAAGTCCGCGTATGGATTCAGTATTGAATCGATAGTTGTCGTTTGAGGATATATCGCTGCCTTTCATTTTTGATTATTAGAGTCATTCGGGGTAACTGAGCGCAGTGGGTAAGTGTGCGCAGTGCGTATATCTCGACTATGCAATGTATGAAAGAGGGGTTCATTTGGGTGAAGCAAGGG
The DNA here is from genome assembly GCF_907165205.1 of Coccinella septempunctata. NCBI lineage: Eukaryota > Metazoa > Arthropoda > Insecta > Coleoptera > Coccinellidae > Coccinella > Coccinella septempunctata. The sequence goes on from NC_058196.1 coordinate 26,872,458, forward strand.
CGCAGAATCGCCCTATTAGTTTTTCATAGGAGTGCGCCGTGCCACGTTTCTTTAACTTTTTATTTGCAATCAATCAAATTCACTTCTTGTTAATTTTAAGCATCTCTGCACATTCTGCCAGGTCCAAGTTCCGAGTCCCTCAGTTTTAAACAATATTTTATTCGATCATGGGCATATTAATCTAAATATATAATAAAAAATTTTAGGTTCTCTTAGCTGCTCAACTCTATAAGAACGTCAATTATAATTTTGGCTTACTGGAAAAGTGTGCGCGGGTAAGTGTGCGCATAGATTCATTATATGGGCATTAGTTCAGTGAGGAATAAATTATGACATTGTTGATTTTCTTGGTTAAGACTCGATCAATATTGTCCTATTTGTTCAGAAAAATATGAAGAGCCACCAACAGGGGAATGTATCAAGTGTTGTGTTCACCAAGAATTGTGGCACGAACAATAATGCACTGCTTGTAAAAAGGCGCTTCTGTATTGACAATAAACAGCATTTCTCTAATATTGTAACATTTTGATGACATTATTTTGTAATTTGTTTTGATTGTGTGGTTCACTAAGTACTGCGTTCACTTACCCCGTGAGGGTGCGCACACTTACCCGCAATACGGGGTATGTGAACGCACTCCGACTTTCTCTATTAAATTCTTTTTTGCGGAAAGAAAACGTTTTTGTTTGTTTGCTTTTTGATGTTTTCTTATAGATTAGAAAATTCTCTATCTTATGAATATGTTTTAATTTTCCTAGCTTGAACATTTGGAACAGGGTATGGCTTGAAAGGCAAAAGTGCGCACAGTTGCCCCGAATGACTCTATAGTTTTCACCCAGTTTGAAATTCCGCTCAATTTATAGAAATCTCCGCTTATTAGAATAGAAAAACCCGCTATACTTATCGAAACTTTAGTTCACCCGCTATCAAATATAGAGTATTCCGCAATAGTAGTTAGTGCCGCTAGTGTCTTCTGTTTTTGTGTGGAAGACAAGAACCAAAATAGAGGAAAGGGTGCTTGGTGAAGCCCTTCGCCCCTTTTTTATCCAATAGCCCAACCTTTTTCCTGTGGTTCACGAAGGGTAAGGTACGCCGATTTAACAAAGTCAAAGGATTAGTTTGGTGAGTAAAAATTTCAGCAATTTTCCACATTTCATTTTTTTTTATACTCGTACTATTCTACAGTCCATAACATTGGCCAAAACATTATCTGTATTTCATCTACACCTTCATGTGAGGAAATATAGCCTGCTGGAAGCAATAAGAATATCCCTTAACGGGAATCTCCTAGCCGGAAACTGGGTTGGACATATGAGGATATTGAACCAACTGGTCTCAAACCACTTACCAAAACCATCGGATTTTATGCCAATTCTCTTCGATTTCAGAACGCCCTTTGAAACCGACATTGCTGACCGTTCTAGTGCAATAAGTTTCGTTAATAGTTTGGACAAAAAGGCATCCACGTGGTTTACTGATGGATCAGAATCAGAACAGGGCACTGGCATTGGCCTATATGGACCTAAACTGAGGATCTCTAAAGCCCTGAGAAGTAAACCCTCTATTCTACAGAAAAAAATATTAGGAAAATAATTTCTTAGGTTGAGCAGCGTTGGGCATGTTCAGTACCTGGATGGGTGACCGTTCTGGTTGATTTCGAAACAGCACGTAAAACCCCCGATTTCTCGTGTAAGTGAATACGTTAAACCGATTTTCCAAGCATCATCCTTACAGACAGCACCTGAATGCGAAAACCCCTTAATCACTAGATCCAAATCATGAATTATGATAATCCAAGATTTACGATTTCTCCTCCGACGATTGATACAATTAAACGCAGCATTTGTGCGCGCTCCTATCCGCGATCACTTAAGAACTCAATTAAATCATGAGAACTTAAATATCAGGTATGAAAACTACCATAAAGATATTATCGGTACGATAAATTTTGTATTATGTAATCGTTAATTATATGAAACGAGTGGTGGGATACACGGCAATTTACGGAGCTAAATATTCATTAGGCCGCGTCTACAAAAACCACTCGTGTATTTGCTTCTTCAATTAGATAGGTATAAATCTACGGACACTTTTTTGCGTGTAAGATTCTACGGTTAATTATGAGCGATCAGACTTGTTGAGGATACTGTAATTATGGCATTGTTGTCAGTTAGGTGCAAGTAAATTATCGGTTGATGATTTTTCTTACTCCACTGATCCCCCCATATATTTCCATTTTTACCGATCTCACATGATACCAGACATAAATCCTACTTAAAACAGTTTGAGGTAAGGTTAAGTTATAGAATGGCAATACAAGGAAGAAACAAGAGTTTTTTCGGTATAAGTGATATTTTTGATGGGTAAAAAAACATTCTGGATAAGTTTTCTTTCGTTTACGTTTACAAGGAGCAAAATTGGTTGGTTGGCTAAAAGTAACCTTCATATTTTCTCGTGTAATGCACCGTTTTCGAGTAATTTGATGTTCAAAAATTTAAAGGTACCTGTGAAATTAGAAGAATTGGGTGCTTTGAACAAATGCAAATTGTAAAATTCAATTTCCCTGCACGTTCAAACCTTGCCAAACAGAGAAGACCAAAATTCCCTTCAAAATAACAAGCTAACCCCCTGTTTCACAAAGCTTGATCGGGGAATCAACGCTTGATTGACGAATAAAAGTCAATTTGTTTTCAATCGATCGTTCAATCATGAGCATTCAGAATATCATTCTTGCATCAAATTATGACCTACATAATCCATTCTATGGTCCAAAATTTATTCTCCTTCAAAATATTCAGAAATGCGAAGGTCTCAGTGATGTCATGTCGTTGTTCGGTCAATAAAAGTTTTATGAAACCCACGTAAATCTTTGACACTATACATCTGTAATGTGTAGATGGTGCGATCCAGGCACATATCTTATAAGCTGGAAGAAGAAGAAGAAGAATATGTTGTTTTAAGGTTATGTGAATCTTGTAAACATTCATCCAAAGTCGAATTTCACAGATATTTTCTATTTTTGAACATCAAGTTATTGGAAAACGGCGCATAATATAAGAAAACATAAATAATACTTCAGTGTTTGTTCAGTATTGTTAAATTTTCATAAGTGATCGTTCATCTTAATTCGATGAAAATTTTTTGTTAGATATCCATCTTTTCGACAAATCCTTCATGTTCACCGACAACAGGACATGATCCTACATCTACAATACATCCCCGGTTTGCATCTAAAACCGATGGAGCGTCCATAGCGCCACACAATAACTCCCGATTGAAACATAACCTCTGATTGAATTTCAACGCTTGTCCGACGAATGCGAGAAGGAAGTCCGGATTTATTTATAACAAATTGCCGTTGTGCACTCGGTATATTAGTTTATGCCGTTGTGTACGGACGCATGTGATCAATGTAGCGGCTAATACGGACTCCGTCCTCGGCAGATTTATGGACTGGCCGAGTCAATTGTACGCCGTTGTATGGATATCGGCTACATTGGTCGCATTATGCCGTGTGCACCTTATACGATCCAGCCTGGTGTCGCCGCAAAAACTGGATCGATTATAAGGTGAACCTAGTCGGGGGACGCGTTAAAAGCTTCATCAACGCGACTGCTGGACGGTATTTATGATTTTCATGGAATTGGTCCGTTAGAAAGTTGTTTGAAACTGTTACGTTTTCATTATAAGTGCATGTGGTTGAGATGTTTGGTTCAATACCGAGCTATGTCTATGGAGGGCGTCTTCGGATTGTTCAGAGGGATTAATTATAAAAGCTCCTCATTCCTTCGATGATTTGCACCGCTTTATGGAAAAAAAGAAGAAAAAATTGAAGTGATATGGGACTACTCAGAAAACTCAACAAATTAGGCAATAATAACATGGTCTCTTCAGCCAAGATAACAGCCTCTGGTCCACTCGGAAATCAAATGAAATGAAAGGATCGATACACTTTCCAAGAAAGGAGCACGAACTCATCCTTTCATTGGCTAGGCATCTTTCTATTATGGCATAGGAAAACTGACGAATGCAGATTCTGTGGGAAGAAGGATGAAAGTCCAGATCATCTGATGACACAATCCCGCCATTGCTAGTATAGGTGCTAGCAAACTTATAATTTCTTGGGGCTACTTGCGACTGTGTGCCCTCCTGTGACTGAAGAGACCCAACTGTGACCTACAGATTCTTCCACACTCTGGGCATGGATAGTCACCAACCAGATCTAGCCGCCGCTGTATTCTTCTCTAGTCTCCATTATAACTGTGGACCAAAGACCCCCACTGTGATCTGTCTAACGCTAGTTGTTCCCAGTTATCATTAGCATTAACTGATTTTAGGGATTGATGCAGTATATCTTTGAACCGCTTATACTTGCCTCCTGGTTTCCGAGCTCCCTCTGTGAATTCGCCATACAGAGCTATTCTGAGTAGTCTTGTGTCTTGCATCCTCAGAATGTGGCCGTTCCATCTGAGTCGGGCCCTTGTTACTTGAGTCTCAATTGTTATACAACTCGCGCGCTGCAAGACTTCTGCATTTGAAACTTTGTGGAAACAGCTGCATTATTTGTCTTAGATGTCGTTGTTGCGTTTGTTCAAGCTGTTTAATATGTCGCCTGTAGGGCATCCAGCTTCCATAAAGGAGCGTTGGGAGGACCACTGCTTTGTAAACAGCTGTCTTGATCTTCAGATTGAGGTCGTGATTTTGAAACATTCTGTCCTTTAACTTCCAGAATGCTCGTTATGCCAAATTGATACGGTTGTGTATTTCCGTGTCCAGGTTAGCCCTACTATTCATGAAGCTTCCCAAGTATTTGAACTGCTCGACCTGTTCTAGAGTTTCATCCTCCAGGCTGATATCTGTTTGAAGGCTTTCTGGCGGACTTACCAAGATTTTGGTTTTGTCAATATTGAGTCTAAGGCCTGAGCTTCATATATATGTTTATAGGTGTCCAACATTATCTGTAGATCCTCTGGGTTGCTAGCACTATGTGCGCATATTGAAGCTCCGTGATAAACCCAGTACGGGTTTTTGCTCTGAGGCGCTTCAGGTTAAACAGGCCTTCATCAAATCTGAATCTTATTCCAACACCTCTTGCAGGCACACTCATTTAAGCAATTATCGAGACAGCTATGGCGAAAATATTGAACAGTAAAGGCGCCAACACGCTTAAAATCACAACGCAACCCGCTTTAAAATCTAGAATCTAATATGCAGGGTGTTTCAGAAAGCTTATGAGTGATCAAATTTTGTAGATCACAATAATGAAAGTGTAGATTATAATTCAACTCATCGAATTGCGTGAATCAAGTCAGATTTTCCGCAATTTTTTCTTGGTACCTTGGTAGGATGTTATTTTATGATCGAAAATACTAACACGACTTGATTGGAGCGTCAGATGAGGGTGAATCACTTCCGGTGACACAGAAATTCGTATTGTTGTCAACTGACATAATAGAAATTGAATGTCTGCGTTCAGTGTGCAATATTTCGCAGGTCGATTGAAAGAGCCTCTAGCCTCTAGGAAAACAGCGGCAACGTTAGAATACCTGGGCGGGAAGGAATAAGACATACCAAGCAAAGGTCCAACAATAATTATTTATAAATAGAATTATGACTGTATAAATATGTAATAACGCGCTGAATGCGTAAATCGTGCGAGCTTCGGCAATAATAATGCGCCGGATGAATAATGCATATGGCGCTTGGAGAGAATATTTTTTCTTTTCTACAGAAGAACGACCGGACTTCTAATGCACTCCTGTTCACCGTTAAGGGAAAATCCAGGCCATTTGATGACTAACGCTGCCGGATCGGCGAAGTTGACGAGAGGCGATTCAGCATGTCCAGTTAAACGGCTAAATACAGGGTGTTTTCAAGTGTGAGGCTTTTTTGTTTGACAGAACGTAGAACTCTTCAAAATAAGTCGTTTAACCAAAAATTGGAAGTACGGGACTGTGATAGGTGACTCCGGCATAGCAAAAACGAAACAAAACATAAACATATGGCTGGACAATGAATGGTTCAGTACCAAGTTCATCGGATTAGATGCATCAGGTCACTTTTGAGAGAATCATAATTGTTGTATCGTGCAATTTAGGGTGAAAAAAAATGTAGAAAATCGAGGCAGTTTCTTGATAGTGCTTATGTTAGTTATGTTGAAAAAGTGCTATGATGTTTCCCCATTTCATTCCATTTTTACGACGATTCTTAGAATGTTCGAACAAGAAGATTGTGATGCCCATTGTGGAAAAATTCGTGAATAATTCAGACGGTTTTTATTGGTGAGATTTTGAAGTATTATTATATTTTTTACACTTGTGTCCTAAGTCTCTTCTATCAGTTGGTATCGAAATGAGCCATTTCATAAAATCGTGTAAGTTACTAAAAAATAATGAGAAGTTTTCTTTCATTACCATGTAAATATCGAAAGAGCCAATATCCTAAACGAAACGACATGGTCCAATCAGGAGATGAGTTTTTTCCCACTGCTTTGCGATAATTCAGCTAACAAACGGTCTAGGGTCGTATTAGGATCTATTTCAGTAATCATTTCAAAGTTTTTTGTCAACTGTGTCATTTTGGAAAGTTTTGTATAGGTGATTTGTGGTGGAACGCTTCATTTTAACCAGTTTTACCTTCTGTTGAAAAAAAGCCTCACCTTCAAATACACCCTGTATAGAAGTAATAGAACATTCTAAAAAATTCCTGATTTCTTTTCCATTCCTGAAGTTTTTTCCATGGCAACTATCCCGAAACGTTATGCAAAAAATATTTTTTTTTCTAATTTTGACATATAAAGTGACACTTTTTAGAACTAATTAATGTTATGAAACATCTTACTTTGTATAACTAGTTGCACAAAGTGAAATATTGTGCAACTTGTAACGAAAAATGGATTTCACTCTCAGTGGCGAAAAATTTCATTTATTTAGCTGTTAAAACCCAAGATAAGAACATAAATTATAAATTAGTCTATATACAAAATGACGTTGATAAAAATGATCACGTTTTGGGCCTAGATTCTGAGTGATAAAGACATTATTGGATGACAATTATATAGTTTAATCATCAGAATATTCCAATTCCCCAATAAGAAACTTGATCCAGCATCACTTCTTGCAGCATCCATCGCCAAGGTGAACTAACACCACCGTAATCTGTTGGCACAGAAATCGTGAGCGGTATATTGCAGCAAAATACGAAACACTGTAATTTTCCTCGCCTTCCAAGTGGTTATTTTCTGATTTGATGCAATTACGATACTATATACCCAGATACCTTTCGGAGGCCTTCGATATTTGTCACGTAAAAATAACAATCATCTTCAATCTGAAATAGGATGAGGTGACAAGAACAACATTCTCCACGTTCCTTATCAGGAAAAATTAAGGACGTTTATGGCATTCGCCCGAGATGGAATTGAGATGTTTTCATCTGGCGCTCTGGAATCTGTCCGTTTCGAGATGGATTTTTCATGCGTTTAGTCCGACAGAAGTACTTGGAGAGATCAAAGAGAAAATGGTAAAATAAACAAGTGATTCAACTCCTCGAATAATGAATATTATTCTCTGCTGCCCTATTCTTCGATATTAAACTTTGTTTTTCTAATTTTCCAAATGAATCTACACTTACAACCCTCAAAAATTGATAAGAATCACTGACCATCTGTCAATTTATCTCAGGAACATTCGAAATTATCAAAAATTTTAGGTTTGAATAACACAGAAGAAAAATTAATGAAAAAGAAATGTGAAAGTCTCGGTGAAGCTATTTAGGGTTTTCTCTCCCAATATCTGCGGAACAAAATCAATTAAAAAATTGAAATAACCGATTTGCTCCTGCGCGAATTCTTGCACTTATTTGTCAGGAGCAGAAAAAATTGTAGCCCGACAATGAACGTTACTATAGATAATTATAATTTCTAATTTTTTCAGTTCACTGTCAAGCAACAATTTTTTCTACTTGATTTGCTATAATTTATTTCATACAGCAATAACACATCTAGTAGGCCTTCGTGCTCTTCAACCACCGATTAGAAATAGGAACTCCTGGTGCAACCCTCTGTGATCTAATGAGTCAGATATGTATTTTTAATGTCAGCGAGTGATATGCATCTGAGCTAATTCTTATCGCTAAAAATATACGAGAATGTATTGATATCTAGTGAGCCTAGACCAGATCCATGCATGAAAAAATATTGCGTTACCATAGCAACGAACAATAACTCATTAGAAGTGTCAGTGTGAAGTTTGAGGTCACAAAAGTGAACCAGAGTTACGCAATAAATTAAAAGAAAGAAGATTTTCAGCAAAATTGTGAAAAATTGGAGTACCGAACCATCATCAAGTCACTGTATTTAAAAGGGTTAAGAGGTAAGCAGATTTACGAAGATATGCTTGATACCCTTGGTGATCAACGTCCTTCGTATGCGACCGTGAAAAATTGGACTGCGAGCTTCAAAAGACTATTAGTTTTAGTGAGTATCCGGTCTCCACGAAATCAACCAGAGGTCAAATTCAGCCTTCCCATGCGATGCCCTGATCGAAAATCCATCGGGAAGAAATCGCGAACCAGATCACCGCCCACATTCCGTTCGGCAGGTCCGAACCTCTGTGCCAGATGGACGGACAAGGGTTATCAAACGCGCATGATGTATGGAGTTCAATTATACGGTGGCATGGCATTGTTTTAAAGGTTGACAGTAACATTGATTGATGGCACGTCGGTGCATGGACGCATGTTGCTAAATCGTCCCAAGAGTACGTCCTGACCGAAGGAGTTTTTTCGCAACGTGCCAATGGCGATGCGTGCAGGCGCAGCGGCGTCCCGGACGTTTTATTGAGGAATCAATTTGGGGTGGACTCATGAATAAGGGATGACGCGTTATTGACGTTTTTAGAGGATGCCATGAAGGAGGATGGAGTTTCGTTGTTGATTTGTCGCGAGGCGTCTCTGGATGTACAAATACGAACGACTCTATTAGGGTTCGAGTTGGTGTAACTGGATGCGTATTTTTTTGTCCATAATCACGTTATAATTGAAGCTTTATCCACACTTATAAATCGTATAAGGAACCTCTTTATTCACTATGAAAAATACAATATTGAATCAACCACATTTTACATATTTGTTTCTTAGGTTTATCGATATTTAGCCTACTATAGAACCAAACAAAATTTCAATGTCAAAATATTTTATTACTCAATATATTCTCCTCTTAATTGGATGCATTTATTACAACGAACCTGCGACGTCTGTAGACCTTTCAAAAAAAATGTTTCTTCTTGCTCTGCAAACCAGACCTCCACAGCTTTTATTACCTCCTCGTTGGAAGAAAATTTACGATCTTTTGAACTTTTTTTCAGTTGAGGGAAGAGATGATGGCGAATGCAGCCAAATCTGGTGAATAAAAGAGGGGTGTTCTAGTAATTCAAACCCTAAATCACGAATTTTTTGCATGGCTACATGAGATTTGTGTGCAGAAGCGTTGTCTTGCAAAAACAAGAAAACTTTGGATATCTTTCCGTGTCTTTTCTCTTTAATTTTTGGCCCTAGAGTGGTCAGTAATGTCGAATAGTAATCTCCGGTTATTGCTCTACCCTTATCCAAAAAATCAATCATGATTACTACATGGCAATCCCAAATAACTGAAGCAAGAACTTTTCCAGTAGATTTTTGGACACAAAACTTCTTTGGTCTTCGAGAGTCAGAGTGTCGCCAGTGTACCTAGTCCAGTATTTTTCTCGTGCTCTGCTTCAGCCAACCAAACTACTGCCCCATAGGTTATTTTTGGTCTCACAATCGTTATGTACATCACAGTATTTCAGGGTTAAGCTCCAGTCTCACAGGACTCTTATCGCACCACTATCAGTATTTCTAACAGCTTCAACAGAAGCTTTAACAGCTTCAACAGAAGCTTTAAAAGTTTCAACAGAAGCTTTAAAAGCTTCAACAGAAGCTTTCTAGGGTTATTCTCATAGATACTTGTGACGCTCAACCAGATGGATTTCATATAGCTGGTAGATTTCTTCTCAGAATGAAGGAAATTATTGTAGCCTCGTTGGTTGCCTGTAGGAGACGTTTCTCCAACATGAAAATCCTGCAGCATCACTCCAACACCTGATGAAAAGCAGAGTAATGACTTGGAAAACCAGAAGGTGAAGGTATTGGTCCTTTCAATCAAAAAGTCCACCTCTAATTTACAACATCCAATCTAACTAGTACAAAACCATGTCCTAACCTACGCACGTGTATAAAAACCACAATGTTCCCGTCCAAATCTCCAGATAACTCCGATCCCAACTTTCGGTCCGAATTAAAATATAGCCACGACATCAAGATACCCGGTAATGATGTATCCCACTCGCTCTAACCTTCCTTCAGTTTCTACGGCGCGCCAAATTATGCTGACAAGAGATTTTTACATCCGAAGCCCACATTCGAATAATGATTAATCGTGGTCGGCTCATTACCGGCAATTTCCGATAGTTTTGGGAGCGTGGGACTGACGAAACTAGTCCTGTCGTAATAATTGAGAGATTCCCTGGTCGAACGGACTGCTAGCTACTCGAACAGACGTGAAAATCCACCGATTTCCATAACAAATAAGTCACCAATTTGAATAGGCTGTGGGTGGAATCGTCAATAAGTCTCACCGGACTTGTAACGGACGTAAACAAATCGGTGAAATGATCTTGCCTAGTTTATAGCTCGACTATTGTTGCTGGAGTGGATGGATTTCTTTTTTTCGCTATGAAATATGGGTTTGTTTTGAAGGAAGGCAGGAGAACCTATTAGGACTGCGAGTTATGATAGTTCAGGAAAGAGAAAGAACTTTAGAAATACTGTGTTAAATCATAACAGCAAAAATGATTCTAGTGAGGGTACTCAAGCTGCGTAGACAGGCGATCGCAATGTAACATGGGAGGCAACATGAAAGACTTGAAAGTCTGGGTTTAGAATATTGTTCCCATGTTTGGAGTGCTGCAGCATCAACTTTCCTTGCACTATTTGGCTTGGTTTAAAAGAGGTAGAGATGAAAAAATTAATTCTGAATATTCACACAAATCGACCTCCCTGTTAGATCACTTGTTACAGCATTCAAATGGCAGTTTTAATGGAACATCTCCTGGGTTACAACAAGGCGTCCATCAATTCGTAGCATAAACCTGCCGCGGTCAATGAAAATAAACGGCTGCAAAGTTGGAAAACTCGCAATAAAACTCCTATGCCGAGCATTAAACTTTGTCATACAAATTCCGAAAAAAGGGCTTATTACTAGATGACTTACGGAATAATAAACTCCGAATGTCCGCAAGTTTAATGTGGTTCGTAACTTTCAAGAGCTTATGCATTATTCATTCTGGTCGCTTTACCTTTTCTCCGTTCGCTGATGTACATTTTGGGATGCCGGTTAATCTCCGTTTTAGATGATAATTTATGAGTTTGGACTGGTGACGGTCCGGTGTTACTATACCTGAAACAAGAATAACATCAATGGGATAATGTTTTATGATAAATACATAAAAAATTCAACATGGCCATTCAACAACATTCGCAGATGAAAGAGTTTGAAAAGGTAATTTCTTATGTCTATTTTGGAATGCATATATGTAGTGATCTTTTACGAGGATGTATTGATATCTAGTTAGCCTAGACCAGTTCCATGCATAAAAAAAAAATATTGTTACCATAGCAACGAACAATAACTCATTAGAAGTGTCAGTGTGAAGTTTGAGGTCAAAAAAGTAAACCAGAGTTACGCAATAAATTAAAAGAGTAGTTGTCCACCTAAATTGGGAAAATCGAAAAATTTTATTATCGAGCCATCATCAAGTACCTGTATTTAAAAAGGTTAAGAGGTAAGCAGATTTACGAAGATATGCTTAGTACTTTTGGAGATCAATGTCCTTCGTATGCGACCGTGTAAAATTGGTCTGCAAGCTTCAAAAGAGGTAAATTTTTCATTGAAGATGATGACCGATCGAGAAGGCCAGTTTCTGTGTCAGTCCCCGAAAATATCGATGCAGTTCATGACATGATTTTATCAGACTGTCGAATCGGGCTAAAACGGATATCTGAAGCACTGAATATTTCATACGAACGCGTTCATCATATAGTTCACGTCAATTTGGACATGAGAAAAATTGCTGCAAAATGGATCCCCAAATGTTTGAATGTTGACCAAAAGCGTGCAAGGGTAGAAGCATCGCGTTCGATCTGTGCTCGATTTGAAAACGATGTAGACTTCTTAAACCGAATTGTTACTATGGATGAGACTTGGGTACATTTCTACGATCCAGAAACAAAGCAACAATCGATGGAATGGCGACACTATGGTTCTCCAAGACCTCAGAAGTTTCGTGTCCAAAAATCTGCTGGAAAAGTTCTTGATTCAGTTTTTTGGGATTGCCATGGAGCAATCATGATTGATTTTTTGAATAAGGGTAGAACAATAACCGGAGATTACTATTCGACATTACTGACCACTCTACGGGAAAAAATTAAAGAGAAAAGACGCGGAAAATTCGTGATTTAGTGTTTGAATTACTAAAACACCCCCACATTTTTTTTGAAAGGTCTAGAGACGTTTCAGGTTCGCTGCAATAAATGTATCCAATTAAGAGGAAAATATGTTGAGTAATAAAATATTTTGACATTTAAATTTTGTTTGGTTCTGTAGTAGGCTAAAAATTTTTCAATATATCCTCGTACCTTCGCACAATTTTAGATTTTTATCAAAAAAAGAGGCAATTAAGTTTTTCAATTGAATGGGCTTAACGATTCAACAATGCTCAAGGAATGTTTAGTGATTCCAAAGACATTGTTACCCAGTGAAAAGTGTCTCAATGGGGGCCTCGTGGCAAAAAACAAAAATAAGGGTCACCTACTGTTTGGAAATCTTCCAAATTTTATAAAATCATAATTTTTGGTAGGTATGACTCAGAAATGAAATAATTTATTTTCTCTTTTATTTTCTTTTGTTACGCGTTCGCGGAGCACATGTCCATCTCTGCGGACAACTTCGAGGGCGAGGGGTCAGAAAATATACATGTGATTGTGCGCGATCAGTACCTAATTAACCATCATCGCTGCAATATCGCACAATTTTCGCCATGGTGAGCAGTTCAGGTGAGCAGTTGTCATTCTTCGAATTTGTTGGATATGTGCTACCGACGTTCAAACTAATAAACTTTATCTTAAATCCTTTCTTTCCTACAATTACACCTACTTTCATCTTGTGAATCTATGTCCAAAATTGTTGCATTGATTTCGGGACACCCTGTACAATTAACAGCGTATGCGCATCAATAAGATATAACAATTCGAAACCAATCTTCAGACAACATTTTCAACGAAACCGATCGATGTAAATCTCTCCTCGATCGAGTTTGCCCATTTTCGATTTTTTTTTTCTGGGAGACGTTGGGAGTTTCTCAAAACGAATACCGTTGACAGCCAACCTGTCGTGCTGAACCCTCGTTGCGTCTGGGTGTAGTTCGAATTGTTGGCCGCGAGGGGTCTCCTTGAAAGCGGCCATATTACGAAATTCTTAGACCGGGAATGTTACAACTTTTTGTGGACGTCAGCTATGTCCGCTGACAAATGGAATTACCTGGAGTTGGTTCGAATAGATTCGGGTCGAAAGTTGGTACGGGAGCTGAATTTGATTAGGTTACTTTGATCCCATATGCGTATTCATCATTCACCAGAATTTCCACAGACAAAGTTCTGTGGTCCGCCATTTTAAAACGCCATTTCGAAAATCATTCACCTTATAATCTAAATGCTGTTTCATCCTCATTTTGGCAGTATTTTCATCAGAATATCCGATGTAGTTTGCTAGTTCGATTTAGAACGAAACATTTGTTGTGTTTGTTAGTTAGTTTGTTTGTATGTTTGTCTTTTCAAGACTCGGACAGCAAATGTCCGATTTTGATGGGAATTTCACTAGGTAGTTGGATAGCGGCAACCTTAGTTTAAAGAGTTGGGTTCTCGTAATTTTTGGTATTTTTATGCTACGTATTGGTCATAATGAGAAAACTGGAAGACCTGGGTGATATCTTATGGAGGGAAAAGATTCATCAAATAAATGACAAACTACACTGCGCAAAAAAATTAACGCACATTATGGAAATCTCGAATTTATTCTACAACTGAAGGTGTTCTCAATGATAATTATTTTTATCAGATTTATGCATGCATATGTTATCCACTTTCAACGGTTTTCTTCAATACAGATGTTTTTTCCCAGCAGGAATAAAAAATGATGATATTATCAGATTTTGAATGTATTGGTTCCATTCTAAAATCAGTTGTTCTGGATCAATTCTAGTGATCAATAGTTTTTCTTTCGTTTAATTTTCTACACTCGATAGCTATGCAACGCGAAACACGCAATTTGACCCAAGAGGAATGTGCCCAAGCGGTAGTTTTGCGAGAAGAAGGGTGGACATACACAAGAATTGCAGAAAGGTTTGGAGTTTCCCATACAAGTGTGTTCAGAATGTTGCAGCGATTCAGGGAGACAGGTATGAATGTCCGAAGACCAGGACAGGGTAGACCACGGGTAACAACTGCCATTCAAGAACGTTACTTGAGAGTTTCTTCGTTGAGACAACGGTTTGCAACCGCTCGCCTCCTTAAAATTCAGCTTGAGCAAAAACATGAGGTGCAAATTAGCACTCAGACAATAAGAAATCGCCTCAGAGAATATGATTTAAGGCCTCGTGTCGCGGCAAAAGGCCCAGCTCTTACCCTAGCCCATCGAAGGGCGCCTTTGGATTTTGCGAGAGAGCATATCCATTGGGAAGAGGCCGATTGGGAAAGAGTTCTCTTCACAGATGAGTCTAGATTCTGCCTCTACCATTGTGATCGACGTTCCCTTGTATACAGACGTCCACATGAAAGGTATGCTCAGTGCAATTTCCTGAATACTACCGGTTTCGGGGAAGGATCGATTATGGTATGGGGTGGACTATCTTTGATTGCTCGCACAGACCTAGCGGTCGTTGATAATGGAGCTATGAATGCTGATAAGTATATAAGGAACATTCTTGAAGAGCATGTACTGCCATTTGCCCCATACATTGGTGAAAATTTCATTTTTATGGACGATCATGCCAGACCCCATCGTGCGCGCTTCGTTCAGGAGTACCTTGAAGAGGTTGAAGTCTCTCGAATGGAATGGCCAGCGAGAAGTCCAGATCTCAATCCCATTGAGCAGGTTTGGGACAACCTCAATAGAAGGCTGAGAGGTTCAGAAAATCATCCAGCTACTCTTAATGACTTAGGCATCCAACCCGGAGAAATCTGGGAAGGATTAGATCAGAACATTTTAAGATCACTCATTTTGAGTATGAACCGTCGTTGCCGAGTTGTAATTAACGCAGGAGGTGGAAATACCAAGTATTAAATCACTTATCAGCATTTCAGTATTCTGAAAATTGTTCATTTCTCTTCTTTCACATAAGATTCGGTGAAATCCTGAATTTTTCTTCCATTTAATGTTTCTTGTTTCGTTCAAAACCTTCCCGAGAGAACATAAAAAATAAGTTATAAAGTCAATGAAGAGTAAACTTCCATTAAAATTGAGATTTTCAGAATGTGCGTTAATTTTTTTGCTCAGTGTATATTCCAAAATTCATTCCATTCAATAAAATTGTTTGTGAGATATAGAACTAAAAATAATTTTTTTTATGTTTTTCAACAGCCTGTATCTTTTAAACAGAGCCGATTCGAAAAAAAATTGTAAGGGAAAAAGTGCTTCTTTTTGACCTGGAGAATCTACTGTTGAAATATTTGTACGAGTCAAAGTCTCACCCTGTAAAATAATTTCATTTTTCATAGTGAGGTTTGTTGATTATATGCTCACTTGCTAACTGGAATTTTGCAAATCTAATATTGACTTACGTTCAACAAAGTTCTGAAATGAAACAATTCAGAACCGTTCAGGTGTGTTATTCGTAGATCTATAACCTCCAATAAATTCATCTTCTTGAAATACGATTACAGTTTTTCAACACATAAGCTGTATAGTTAGTTGCAAAATTCTCACGCACAAGTTCATTATAACCGCTTTAACATCATCTAACACTATTACTGTTCTTTTTCCCTCGCCATATCCCAACGTTGGTGTCGGCACACCATCTCATTTTACGGTCTTTGGTTTTTCTCGGGCCCAGGCTCCATGCAAATTGCGAATACCAAGAAGTGTTACTCCCTTTTAATTATGGCGACATACTTCAGCTTTATACACATTTCACCAAGATTATACGGAATAAATCGACCCATAAATCAGACCTGTAATGAAATACCTATATGACAAGCCTGAAGGAAGATAAGTTATAAGGAAGTTGCCGGAGAATAACTATACGCCTGTGTGTACACTGCCTTGGAAGTTCTTGCCTCTGTTGCCGACGAACACTCTTCTCTCCCTCCTGGCTGGAAACTTGAAGCCCGGCCATAATTGCTCGCTATAAATACGTATCAGATATGAGCAATTAGAAACTGGAGGCATCTTGCTTTCAGTTCTCCGAAATTTAGTACGCAAACTTACTCCGACGTCTTAGTCTAGCCATCAATTAAACGCAGTCATTCCCAAATGAAGCCTTGACGTATTCATCCCACAAAACTCACATTTAAATCGAGCTAAGGCAAAAAAACTTATCGCCGAATGAAATGCGCAGATATTTCTTATTATATGACAAAATACACTGCGCAAAAAAATTAACGCACATTCTGAAAATCTCAATTTTAATGAAAGTTAACTCTACACTGACTTTATAACTTATTTTTTATGTTCTGTCGGGAAGGTTTTGAACGAAACAAGACACATTAAATGGAAGAGAATTTCAGGATTTCACCGAATCTTATGTGAAAGAAGAGAAATGAACAATTTTCAAAAAACTGAAATGCTGATAAGTGATTTAATACTTGGTATTTCCACCCCTGGCGTTAATTACAGCTCGGCAACGACGGTTCATACTCAAAATGAGTGATCTTAAAATGTTCTGATCTAATCCTTCCCAGATTTCTCCGAGTTGGATTCCTGAGTCATTAAGAGTAGCTGGATGATTTTCTGAACTTCTCAGCCTTCTATTGAGGTTGTCCCAAACCTGGTCAATCGGATTGAGATCTGGACTTCTTGCTGGCCATTCCATTCGAGAGACTTCAACCTCTTCAAGGTACTCCTGAACGATGCGCGCACGATGGGGTCTGGCATTGTCGTCCATAAAAATGAAATTTTCACCAATGTATGGGGCAAATGGCACTACATGCTCTTCAAGAATGTTCCTTCTATACTTATCCGCATTCATAGCTCCATTATCAACGACCACTAGGTCTGTGCGAGCAATCAAAGATATTCCACCCCATACCATAATCGATCCTCCCCCGAAACAAGTAGTATTCAGGAAATTGCACTGAGCATTACTTTCATGCGGACGTCTGTATACAAGGGAACGTCGATCACAATGGTAGAGGCAGAATCTAGACTCATCTGTGAAGAGAACTCTTTCCCAATCGGCCTCTTCCCAATGGATATGCTCTCTCGCAAAATCCAAACGCGCCCTTCGATGGGCTGGGGTAAGAGCTGGGCCTCTTGCCGCGACACGAGGCCTTAAATCATATTCTCTGAGGCGATTTCTTATTTTCTGAGTGCTAATTTGCACCTCATGAGTTTGCTCAAGCTGAATTTGAAGGAGGCGAGCGGTTGCAAACCGTTGTCTCAACGAAGAAACTCTCGAGTAACGTTCTTGAATGGCAGTTGTTACCCGTGGTCTACCCTGTCCTGGTCTTCGGACATTCATTAACTATTTATTCAAAAACATATTTTTCATTAAAAAGCGTTCACATGATCTTGAAGGAACTGAACATTAACCAGTTATAATTAGCAAAATTAATTGACTCAATTGAAGAAAACCCCAAAGAAATGCATATAATTTATTGCAGTGATTTCGAGTTGGTAATTTTTTTCGGTAATAATACATATTTCAGATTATAAATTATATTCAGACCAAAATATCGAATCAAATTTATGGTGAATAATTGAGTGCTAAGAAAAAGTCAAAGGATATCAACGAGATAGCTTGTTGGGGAAAATATAAATTGTAATAATTGAGCTCAATTCTTGTTAATTGACATGTTATAGGTCTATCCATCATTATTATCTCCATCGCCAATATAATAGATTCTAAAAATATATGTCCTGCTTAGGGGGGGGTTAATGATTATCTTGAACGAATTCGAACGTCTACAGTTCATTGCACATACAGAGTGACTTTGAAATACAGGGTGTACGAAACAGCTTAAGCCTTGAGGGTTGATTTTTCGCAGAAAAAAGACAGTCAATCACATCAATGAGAAACTATACACCGTGAGATATAACTGACAATTTTTTTATGGATTTTCAACAGCCTGTATCTTTTCAACCAAGTCGAATTGGAAAATATGGTTAAGGGAAAAAGTGTTTCTTTTGACCTCGAGATTCTTCTGTTAAAATATTAGTACAAATACTGGTTACGCTATTTTCCACCTCATAATCAATTTAATGGTTTATTGACGGAAATAAAAAGATAAATCCCCGTCAATTTCGTGTTCCGGTGTTGGTCAAATATGGCGAAAGATCAGAATCACCTCCGTGACATATCGTCAAGACCCCCGTGTTGAAATAATGTCGCATTTTAGTCCTCGTAAAATCCACCAGAAGTGTGTAATGCACCGGCCGTCACATAAAGTCCGACGAGAGCAAACCGTTTGGCCCGTTTACACGCGCGAGACAAGGACGACACGTGTCATAAGCGTCAAAACGAGGAGTCGTAAACACTGAAGGCCGTTGCGGTGGTCGACAAGACATCCTCACCCAGCCATGAGTTACCACGAGAGGCATCAGGTTAGTTAGTGTCGGGGAAAGATGAGTAACTCGTAATGATTTCAGGGATATCTCGGCTTTTCATCGCTCTTGTAGGGCCCCGAAATATGTCAGGTTTTGACGCTGTAGGTTTTGACGCAAATGAACCTGCTGGTAGACCTCGTGGCTCGTAATATAACTAATGAGGTCACAAATCCCTTGTAACACTATTTAATTCCCAACAAGGGCACTCGAGGTCACTGCTGATCTCACACATCTTCATCTGGCAATTGATAGGTTAGGTTAGGTTAGGTTATATTAGGTTTATTTAATTTCCAACAAGGGCACTTGAGGTCACTCCTTATCTCACACATATTCATCTGGTAATTGATAGGTTATTGATGAGGCCATCCCCAGAAAATCTGAAGAAGGTAATATGTTTCGAGACCATTAAAAGCCAGAAAAACTGATCCTCTCTGACCATTTACATTTGATCAGCACTGAGAAGAAAGTTTTCGAAGAAAATGCTATAAAATGGTATACAGAAGGTTCGAAAATCACGTCAGGAGCTGGAGCTGTATCTTTCAAGCAGAATTCTCAACGTAAAAGGTCTATCTAGTCTGGTGTCTGGGAAATCAAAGGCAACGAAGAGGAAAATACACTTGACAGAAAGGAAACACAAACGCCACTTTGAGCAGAACCTTTCTGTGGCACAGATAAATGCACCATAACAAAAGAGTTTTTGGAGAAAGAGAAAGCCAGAGGAAAAATTCTCTGGTGGAATATTCCAGGGGTGCAACACACCAAGCGCTTTCGAAATTTGAGAATTGTGAGGTCCAAAAAGTATCTGGATCTCAGTAAAAACCTCATAACCTCATCCCTGGGTTTCTTACAGGATATTGTTACCTCAGGAAGTATCTGATGAGAAGGGGTTTATCAGAAACTGACGATTGTAGATTCTATAGGAAAGAGTAGAAAACTCTTGCTCCCTGGTCACAAAGAGCAAAGAGTATACTCTTTGCAGAGAGTCTCACCGTTGCTCTAGAGCTGTGGGGCGAGCTGTAGATGCTTCATTTGATAAACGTCAAAAATCTCAAAGTTCTCAATCTTTACGCGTTCCTTTCCCATAGAACCCCAATGCCTTCTCCCACTCGGTGCTTATGAAATTAGTATATACCGACGAAATCATCGCCTTGTCACCTACAGACTGACCCCCATTCAGGGTTTCTCGAACTAGCCTCGCTTGGCGCATTTTCAAAACGGTTTAGCTCTTCCGCTATGTCACCTCTGAAATATTAATATCGACTAACACCTTGAGCTTGAGTTCTTTTCAGACCATTTATCTTTCATCCACTGCCGAGAATATATAATACGATGAATTATTGCCGGCCTATGGGGACTAGATTGAAACTTGAAATCAGGTGCGTCTGTGAGGCTCAGGCGAGAAAAGCATTTATCTCTGATGCATCTGTCGCAGCTCTTGGCAGTGATACGCCATCTTTTTCAGTATTTCTATACGTGATATGTTCGAGATTCCAATTCCAGAAGAATCTATAGAAATATTCCATACACTTTTATAAAAGCTAATTTAAAACCCAAAAATGTTTTTAGAAGCGTCTAACCTCAGATTTTCGCATTATACAGTGTCAAATGTCAAATTTCCAAGGCCAGTCGACTCCTTTCATGAAAGTGAGAGGACATTATGCCACGAATAAGTTGGATTACATACATGGCGATATCTGAATAAATTTGTGAAAATCATTTAATCTGTTTTTAGTTGTTTATGGATTCTCATCGACCACATCAAAGTCAAACAAACCCATCCTTGCGATGTTTTGTCCTTCGTTTGACACAAAATCCATAAAGCATACCTTGATGACATTCGAAGTTATTTTTTTTCTTTATTGCGACCACTGACCTTAAGGTGCATCTATAACAATGAAAAAATGTAATTCGAGCAAAGCAAACTTGACCTTCGGTTGCTACAACCGTAAAATACAACATATTCAAATATGTATCCTCTTCGAAACAACCGCACAGGTAATATTGCAACTTCTGACTGTATAAAGGAGAACAAAAAAAGTTATACAATAACCAAGGACCTGACCTTTTTTTAGTTATCACGCGAGGACACCCCTAGAGCAAAATTCTCTTTTTAAGATAGCATCAGTTGAGAAAGAAGTCCTAGAAATGGGGAACAAATAAATATGACCTTGGTAATATACCATTGGATCTTCGACTGTATGTGAAAGAATTCCTTCAGGTATCGTTAACTTCTTTAGGCTTATTAAGGGCATTATGAGTTTGCAGAACAGATACCTAACCGTTGAAAAAAAATATATCCATCATCGAATGTATTTCACACTTATCTGCAAAACACTATCAGCCTTAAAAATGTTCCATTTTTTAAAGGAAAAAAGTTATTTAATAAATCAGGAAATGGTTCATCTATTTATTTACATCCAACATGCCAGAGGCCCGATTAAAGGTGTAAAAAAAAATATACATAATGACATCAATTTTAATACAAATAATTGGTGGGTAAAGGTGTGAACTCGGTAAGGAAAGATACTGAATGATATATGTATAATTAATTTCCTCTCTTGCATTTTTTTCGTGAATAATCGAAAACAAATTGTGTAATTATTATTATTACCTATGACCTTGGTCTCTGCTTCTGAAAATAGTTTTCCGCAAATTAACTGTACTGTACAAGACTATTACTGTCTGGTAGCATTTTTAATTGGTTCATACCTATTTGTCCCTTAGTTGAAAATTCAATAAATATAACACTTTTCGGGATTTCCGATTCCAGAATAGAACTTGGAAACAGTGCAACACCATCAGTATTTACGCAATTACATGTTTATCATAAATCGAAATGCTGCATTCTGAGTTGTAGGAATATTTAGATACATATAGATATTTTTGGTTCCATGGCATACATCAGAAAGTCAGAACAGCACTCAGATTGATGTCAAACGTATCAAGAACCTCATATTTGAGGGGCTGCACACAATTACACACTCATTGAATCATGACGAAGACATCGATGAATGAATTTTTACTTATGTAAAATTAACAAAAATGAAATAGAATTTCCATAAAATAACGGAAATTGAGGACTTTTTCAAGAGATTTGGGGAGACGTAGATCGACTAAGGCTACGCTCGCAACGAAACATTTTTCAACATTTTATGGTCCTTCTTCTCTTACTATTGTTGAATATTGATGAGTGGGACTTTAAATTAAACGTTTTTAAATTATCCTTTTTTCAGTTATTTCCTTTGGGAAAACTGGAATCCAAATTCTCACTTCAAAAAACTAGTCAACTTCTGCAATAACCGCAGTTTGGCTCCGTTAATTTTTTTTTTGCGGCGGATGAAATTATGGATCTCCAAATCCCGGTTTCCGATCGGTAGCTACGTTCCCACCCCTCCGCTACCCTTTACCGCTTACGGCAGGTAATAACTCCGAAGGCAGACCTAAGGGCTTAGCGCGCAACGCGATATATCACCGAAAAACAACTGAGGCACACGGCGGAAAAAGTCAATAATAAACCTGCGATACATCGAACGATATTTCTCACTTAAATAAATTTTGGGAACGCGACAAATCTCGCAATAAATTCGGCAGTTAGTAAAATCCTCGTAGCCGGGCCTTGTAATGAATGTAAAGCAAATAGTCTAATTGGGAGCCACGTGAGGACCCATGTGTGTGAGTGCGGAGACCGAGAAAAGTAATTTACCACCCGGTCTTGTCCCGGAATTCGTACGCTGGTGAATGGGGCGGACGAGGCGGCGTTTGCAGCCAGTGTTGGAGCTGGTTGTTCAAACGTACACGGTCGAATTGCAGCGGAAACAGATGTGTAACGATTAAACTTAGTCGTCTGGCTTTGATCGAATTATAAATTCGAACAATTCGCGATTAAAACTAAAAGATAAGAAGTCAGAAATGAATAAAAAGAAATATCCACAAAAAACAACACAAGAAACATACTTGATCAAGAGAAACAATAAAAATATTCCCAATATACACAAAATAGAAAAATTCGCGAAAAAAATGAAAAACTCAAAGAAAGTTCGGAGAAAATTCATAAAAAATCTGATAATAAAAAAAGTACGACAGAATTGATAGATTTCTTGAGCTCATGTACCCACTGAAATTGAGGGCAGTCATTTAGCTGTTGAGTAATTTAGATTGATGAAATTTGACACCTTTCAGAAAGATTATGAAAGGGTCACCTGAACATTTAGGCACATTTTAATTTTCCCATTTAAAAGTCTATTATAAATACGAATTCATTATACATTTTATAATTTTTTCCTTAAAATGGTAAGGCTAAAAAAGACAATTATTTAATTATCCTTATTGTTTGAAAAAATCCATTAGACTGTTTTGCAATGCCAATGGCAAATCTGTTTGAATATTGTTATATTTCCTCGATTTGTACCTAACACTTTTCAAATGACTATAGTTAAATGTCATTTTGAATTAATCTTCACCAGCTAACTTTATTACATGAATTTATGTAGAAGATTATCCTTTTAGACTGAGACAATGAAAATGTGTAGGACGAGTCAATAAAGAAGCAAACACAGAAGTGAACAAAAAAGGCAACAAATTCGGACAAATAATAGAGTTATTATGAACTATCCCCAAGATATTCTTCAACTTCAACACTATAATAACAATTCTTAATTCATAAATTTTTTAATGCATTGCAAATATTTTTTTCTATTGATTGATTCATTTTACAGGGTGGAGTCCTTGACTCGTACAAATATTTTAACAGTACACTTACACTTTTTTTCGAATCGTTTCGGCCCAAAAGATACAGACTGTTGAAAAACCATAAAAAATGTTATTTTTAGTCGCAAACGGTTGTATCGAATGAAATGAATTTCGGAAAACAGTTTTTCATTTATTTGATTATTCGTTTTCGAACACAAAAATCACCGACGTCTTCCAGTTTTCTCATTATGACCATTAAGTACCATAAAAATACCAAAAATTCAAAGAACCCCACACTTGAAACTAAGTTGGACGCTATCTAATGAATATTTGAACGTTCTGTAAAATAAAAGTACATATTCCTCATATTTTCTCTTATGATGCACCGTTTTAGAGTAAGTTGATGTTCAAAAGTCAAAAAAATCTGTGAAATTTGAAAAATTGGGTACTTTGGCTGAACACAACTCTGTTTGAAAGATCTACAGATGTGTAGTGTCAAAGATTTAGCTAGTTATTCTGAAGGTAATTTGGTTCTCCAAGGGGTGGCACAGCTCATTATGAAAATTTAAAATGGCTATATATTTTTATCAGGGCCAAATCGGAAAAAATGTTATAGGAAAAGTATGTTTCTTTTGACTTCAAGAATCTACTGTTGAAATTTTTGTACGAGTCAAAGACAGTCCTCTTTATAAAATATCTATGTATTCAAAAAATTCAAGATATTGGGAAGTTAACTTATAGAATTATTTTTTTGAAGTGAAATTGAAATTCGTTGAAAATTCTGATGAAAATATTGGTCGGCTGGTTTTATAGCCTATTGTGAAAATATTTTGTATTAAATAAATTGTTAGAAAATGTGTGAATGAGAAATGAAAGACGGAGTTACAAAAGTTTCAATGTTTCAGTTTACGCTTCTTCATTGAACAATTATATACAGTGATCAAAGATATTCTGTATCAAAAGAATATTTTCCATTCGCGATGCTTCGAACATTATACCGCAGGTGATATAAAAGATGGATAAGAATGACCATTGGTCGAAAGTAGACATTTTCCATTCACTTTTTCCACATTTCGCAACATTGAATTATAAACACCCACTTCTAGACACCGTCTGTGACATTCCTGAACGTAACCCCTAGCAAACCCTCTCCCATTCTATGCATCGCGATTCAGTGCACAGAACACTGTCCCGTCTGTCCATCAGGAGTCGTCGTATAGTTGAACAGGTGGCCAATAACCATAACCGTTATAATAACGAGACCGTTTCCACACAAATGAGTTGAAATTGCGGGCCACAGAGCGCCTAGTAAACAGTCTATAATGCGCCAATTCACTCCTATCCAGATATTCTGTGACTACTCTCGCTATCGCTGTCCCCCTCCGCCAGGCTACCGTATTTCGGGACTCTGCTTTCGGAACAATTGCGAAACGATTATCAATGGAAGGGGCCTCTCTTTCCTTTTCTAAAGTCCATTATGGCCGTCGATCTGTGGGACCCGAAGGTGTAGTTTAGGGCATATTGATTTCTAGGATTGGGAAAGTGGTTCGACGCCCTGTTTGTTTTTATCTTAACTCTGTCTTATTTTCAGAAATGAGCGGAAGGTAGGTACTTTAATTACAACCATAAGTACGTAGAAACAAATTATGGTAGAAACATTAATAATCAATATGGAATATTGAAAGCGAAACAACCAAAATTCCGATTATATTATCAATAAATTGTATTTAAAAAGCTTTTATTAAACAGGGTGTTTTCAAAGGTGAGGCTTTGTTGTTGACAGAAGGTAGAACTCAGCAAACTAAGTCGTTCAACCAAAAATTGTCAATATAAAATATCCAAGATGGCTGAGGTACAACCCCTAGAAATCCGACAAAATTTCATTGAATTTCAAGTACGGGACTGTGGAAGGTGACTCCGGCATCGCAAAAACGAAACAAAACATAAACATATGGCTGGACAATGAATGGTTCAGTACCAAGTTCATCGGATTAGATGCATCAGGTCACTTTTGAGAGAATTATCATTGTTGTATCGTGCAATTTAGGGTGAAAAAGAAATGTAGAAAATCGAGGCAGTTTCTTGAAAGTGCTTGTGTTAGTTATGTTGAAAAAGTGTTATGATGATTCACCATTTCATCCCATTTTTACGACGATTGTTGGAATGTTCGAACAAGAAGATTGTGATGCTCATTGTGAAAAAATTCGTGAATAATTTGGACGAATTATATTGGCTGAGGTTTTGAAGTATTATTCTATTTTTCACACTTGTGTGAAAAGTCTCTTCTGTCAGTTGGTATCGGAATGAATCATTTCATAAAATTGTGTAACTTACTAAAAAATAATGACAACAATTCGGCAATCCTGAGGTTCCAGTTTCATTACCACGTAAATATCGAATAAGCCAATAACCTTAACGAAACCATGGTCGAATCAGGAGATAAGTTTTTTCCACTGCTTTGCGATAATTCAGCTAACAAACGGTCTAGGGTCGTATTATTATTATTATTATTTAAATTTATTATTATTAAATTCAATTTCTTTTTCAACTTTGCCATTTTGAAAGTTTTGTATAGGCAGTGACTATTAAACCCATGGATTTAATACTTAATGGTATAGGTGATTTTTGGTGAAACGCTTCATTTTGACCAGTTCTATCTCCGGTTGAAAAAAAGCCTCACCTTCAAATACACCCTGTATAACATTCAGTATACCTTCCAATGAAAATAATTTTTTTGCTAGCGGAATATGGAAGAAACACTTATCTTCATTATAGTATGGATATTATCCATATCATATTATGGCTAATTTTATATTTGAATTAATATTTATTATCAGGTTATGTCAGTTTCGTTATATTCAAGATCTTTCAATATAATTTTCGTTCAAACTTAGATACAGATAAACCTAATTTTGTAGGCACTCAAAAACACACTGTCAAATGAATATTCTCACAGCTGGTTTCAGAAGGTTCCAAAATTGAGATCCTTGTATATTGCAGGATGAACAAAATTTCAAATTTGACTAATTGGTAGCTATTAACTGAAAATAACTCTATTAGGCTTCGAAATTATGCTTTTACATCATCAATTATGTTGTAATCTATATAATTCATGATGATATATTCTTGAATGCGCACCCTGTGCAGATAGAATTTAATTCTTCACAGATATTTTACAAAATGACAACCTGCACTAGATACGAAATGGATGTTTTATTCATAAGTCCTAAACGTTTGAAAAACATCCTTCTGGCATACATTATGATGTTGCAAGAGAAAGAATCTGTATGAGGATATTATTAAGATCGAATCCAATTATTTTTCAACATCGGAAACTATACGTATTAGCAATGATGATAATAGAGAAATCTGCTTGCGACAATTTTCAATGAAATGACTTATTTTTATGTCTTCTACCTTCTGTCAAAAAAAAGCCTCACCTTTGAAAATTCCATGTATTATGCCTCGCCTTTTGGACAAAGAATTGAATAATAATTGGAACAAAAAAGATGCATCGAAGATGAACAAGAAATATTTCGCTAACCAAACACATAAAGCCAGTTTAAAATCGCAGAAAACGGAAATAAATTTTACGATGCATATATTGAAATAAGTTTGAATGAAGGCTTTATTATTCGCCTTTTTTCTCGTTTTCTGCTCTGTTTCTTTGTTTCAGATATTATTTCGAAATGGAAAGAGGATAAAGAAATTTTTATGTCAATGGAAAGGAAGCCCTTCAGTATTAAAAGCCTATTCTGTAAACAAATTTGTCATCACTACACTTCTCACGGGGAGACAGGGTTTTTTTACTGAGGTTTTTCCCTAAGCTCTTGTATCATACTCTAAATTGTATGGTACCCCGTTACACTAACCTTTGCTAAAACTCATACATATGCTATATTGTTTGATAACTAAAAATGTATTGCTGACATTCAAAAGAATATATATATATATCTACCGCGTGCATCATAAATATTTAAGTGCTGACATGGCCATATAAAATTGATTGTAAGGAAGTTGTTCGTCGATTAAAATGCTATTATTCCACAGTTCGCTCGTCAGAATACAAAAAAGGAAAATTCCAGCAGCCACGAAAAATCATAAGGAAAAAGGTAGTAAACGTACCTCTAACTTTGATTGCACTGTCCTTGGGTTGAATCACAACAACGAAAGTATTTTTCAAACTTGATTATTTACTGTTTTATCTTGTTTATTTCCTGTGGATTTATGGATAACTTGGGCCATATTTCAGATAGGAAATGAGATGGGCATATGGAAATTGAACCATTAGATATGAAAATATGTAATTTCTTTTTTTCGAAGGAAATTTTCTATTTCAAATCTTCCTCTACACAATTCTGGGACTACACAAGGAAGTGTTCCGATGTTCTGGTAGCGATTTATCGCAATTTTTATTTCAGAGCTGATCGACGGATTGTGCATACGAATTCAGATGCTATTTCTTGAAAGTACCAAGTTTATTATCGTCCAAACAATTCACGAGTTCGATCAGAAATAGAAACTCATTGTGAGGCACTGCATCGATCGCAAGGCAACTCACGTAGCATCATTCCTCGTAGGAATATAATCCTGTAGTCACATAAGTATGTCCTAATTGATAAATACCGAGAAGTGGGTAAAACATTCCTGGAATCGCTCATGTAAATATACAAGGCGCTGCGTAACACAGCGTATTTTTCGAATACTTGATCGGATAGTGTTCTACGGAAAAATCCGATGGTGTGGAGAAATCCCCTCATGATCGTAAATGGTCGACTTTTTGTGTGCAATTCCTAGAAAATGGCAGTAATGATACGTTTTTGAGATCGAATAGAAATGGAAATGTAGAAAAAATTGAGATTATTGGGAAGAAAAACAAATAAAAACAGTAAACTATAAATATTTCGACAAACTATAGAAAGCCAAAAATAAAACAAAGCACTCCTGTTACTGTGGTAATGAAGAGTTTAATGGTAAATCCCCCTTCCCTTCACACTCGCACATATAATATTAAATCTTAATTTGCTAATTATATCTGAAAAGTGGGGAAAATTATTTTGTATGAATTTTTTCAAATATTGGAATCAGAAATTCATACGGTATAGCAGTAAAATTTCGATGAACATATATGGAAGAATTCAGAATTGCAGGTAATAAAACGGCATCTTTTTCAAGGTAAGACAAAAATAAACGAAAAAAAATTATCGGGAATAACGTGTCTTGCCAGGATGACAAAAAACAAATTGCTTCAATAATTTCTACGTAAATAGTCTGAATTAGACTGAATTAGAATGTCAGATACTTAAAGTTATAATGTTTATTAGAGGAAATATCGATAGATAGTATGAGCGCCATAACTCGAGTCAGAAAAATGAAAAAAAAAAAAAAGGATATTAATTTACAAATTATTCATATACCAATTTTATTCAAGCTCTGCATTGATTTTTAATAAAAATGGTGAAGCCTTCAACAATTTTTCTCTTTTTTGATTTAATTTATTATTTATCAATTTAGGAATTCACAAATATTCCATAACATGCAAAATTGCTGATATATAAATGAGCACCAAAAGTATTGAATGTTCAAATGAAAGAAGTTGTCATTTTCGAAGTTTTGTTTCGAGATATTTTAATTTTGAATTGTTAGAAAGTATTCCTATTGATAAAACAATTTTTTTGAATGCCAAATTCGTATCTACACTTCGATATATGTCCAATAACTTCGAAAATATTGCTGCCGTAAACCCAAGCGTCCACAGCTTGGGATTGTTTGGAATTGTTCAAAAAATAGGTGCAAATTTCATCAACTTTTTGTCGCTGATAATTCAAGAACAGGATCTCCATTCAAAATAATAACTGAATTTAAAAGTAGGCCGCAAGCTATAGGTATACTTGGAAGACCTGCAAGGATTGAAATATAAATGAGAATTAAGATTAAAGCTGTCGATCGATAAATTTCTCTGCGTATATGTAAGTACGCAACAGAATGAAGCTATTCCAATGTCCGGCTTTCGCATTGGCAGCTATCAACGAACGTGGTCAGTGCAGAAAATTTATGGCCCATATTATAATTACAGGGAAATTTCTCAAGCATTGAACCGTCCATATGCATAGGAAGTTAACTGGTCAGGAGATGTCAACGGGTAATATTAACCGTTCTACATCGTCTCGAAGGTAATTCGAACGGTTCTGTAGAGTTGTTATTGAAACTAGATCTTCATTAGAATGGTACGCTGGGAATTTTTTTCGGGGAGTTGTAATGTAGGTATAAATATATTTTTATGGCTTTAATAGGATACTTTATTTTTATCGTTTTTTATTGTTTTTTTGGTATGGAAATGACATTCCAGTGGTTACCTATTCATATTAGGTATGTATATTAAAAATATATGTTTGTATTGAATTTGGATAAGAATATTTTCAAAAAACAAGGAGTTCTCGACAAAGCTAGGACCATCACTTTGTACCACCTTCTTAGATCGTATATTCGATTTCCAAGTTAAGTGTTATTGAAAACAATAATATAAACTTATTGCAGACATTTATTGAGCATTTCTCATCTTCTTATGGGTGGATGCCATTAGTTTTTTATGCTTAGGTATACAAAGGATTTTAATATTTTCCTGTACAAAATTAAATGGGAATGAACGGTTGACATTAAGTGAATGTCAGCATTTTCAACACCCAGTATCTATTGGTGATATTTTCAATTATAACTCTGTTGTTTTGTAATTTAGGGAATTATCGAGTTTGTCAGTTTTAAGAAAAAATAAATGGCAAGATAAAAATCCGCAAAAGCTCACCTTCACAAGTAGATAAAGGATTTTTTATTTAATTCAGGATGAATTTAAAAAAAAAACAGTCCATCATTTGAATTTTCAGATATATGAGTACAAAGATCTGTATATTCTAGGGTCAATTTTTACACCGAAATTTTTTCCAACCCCATATGAACTTTGAACTTTTAATTAATTTTCATCACAGAAAAGATATAATTAGCGAACATTGAACTCTCTTCTTGAATATTCTTTTTCGTTTCGAGGAATTTATTACTACTTCGTTCATGAAAAACTACCATTTCTTCTCAAAAATTATTCAAATATGGAATATTCATTCTAATCAAGATTGAAAATAAAATAAGAAATCATAATTCGCAGAATTAAGGGGGCTGCTTATCACTCAATGATATATACGAAAATATGTTACAACTATTTACTCAATTTTAAAGGGGAGAAAATTGTTTTTGACCTAGAGAAGCATGAGGCTAATCCTGATCATGAATTTTGTCATGTTTTTCTGCTCATTTCACTTATAATGGACAGATCTTTCTTTTAGTCTAATTTTTTTCTTATAATTAGAAACAATGAAACAGAATTATTACAGAAATTTATTGAGTATTTCTCAGCTTCTTAGAAGTGGATGCCAGTAGTTTTTTATGCATAGGTCCAATTTCAAGTTCAGGATTGCCATGAAAATTTCTGATTGAATAAAAATATTCTCAATTCCTTCGTTTTCCACAAACTGAAAAAAAAATCCAAAAACTTATGTCTATAGCGAATTGACGATAAAACGGATAACGATATCCTTGCTCCATTCTCAACGGACGTATTCAATCCGTCGGTCGGCCTCTGAGCATATAACCTATTAGCTTCTCGTTTGTCGTAAAACCCATAAAATATTTTATGGTTCCATTTCTCCATCAATCAGCGCATTAATAACGTTTGGCGTTTATGGCCTTTTTATTTTAGTAAATGAACTGTTTATGGACTGTAATCATTTGTTTGTACACATTATAGTGCTGTGATGCATTTTTATGGTTTTTTGGGCCTTTGTTACCGTCGCCTTCTCAATTTGTCCCTACAACTTGACTTTAGGGACACAAAGGCTACCTTTTTGAATTGGATTGTTAATTTTAGGTCAATCTGACATAGAGAACTCTATTTTATTATCTCTCTTGTTACTGCTTTTGTTTTTTATCTCGTATAAAGTTATCTGGTAACTTGATCAATTTTTGCAGTGCGAGATGCCCTTCAATATGAAATATTTCAGCTTATTTTGTAAACAGTTTCATCTCTACACTGACGGGGAGAAAGCCTTTTTTACTGAGGTTTTTCCCTAAGCCCTTGTATCATACGCAAAATTGTATGGTCCCAGTTAATCTAACCTTTGATAAAAATGTTTCTCATACAATGCTATAATTATTGTTTGATGTTAAAAATTGTGATGCTCTTTATCAAACAAATATATATGCTACTTGTAGAGTTATTTCTATATTAAATACAATGATTATTGCATTGGGGTTAAACTTATTCATGATCATAAGTGAAGACAGTTTTTTCGTGAATTGTGAATTGAATACAAGACTGAATTCATTTTCATTCCAATATTCTCAAAAATTATTTATATGTATGTATTTTTGGCTGTGCTGCAGAACATGCAATTTAAAAATGATTACTATGAAAAAATAGCTAAAGTTCCAACCAAAAATTAACGTAAATCACGTTCATTGGAAAGAAAATTGTATGCATTGAAAAATACACTAATTTACCTACTTTAACCTCATCACAACCTATCTAAGCGACAAATTCCATATTCTTACCCACTTGATCCGATAGCTTTATACTCTTTGAGAACATATTTTAGGTTTAGTTTGTTTGTCTTAGAGTTAACTTTCATTTTGCTCAATTTGAAGTCATGCTTAAATTTTCTCTATTGATGCACGATCATTTCTGATACAATATTTTGTGTTATATATTTTTATTGTTTCTGTTTTTCGGTTAAAGAGATTGCATCTAATTTAGTTCATTTTTTTTTATTATTGTGAATGATTTATGGAGATCATGATGTATTTCTTTCTATTCTCGAAAAATAGATTGTGACAAGTTTCAGTTTGTTATATTATTTTTATCTTATCCTGTTACAGCTGTAATGTATTTCTTTAGGTTAGACAGTTCGATTGTTTGCGATGCGAATTTGGGTGGGGGGGTTTCATTTTGGGTATCGATGAAGAGACTGACGGTTGGTTACTTTTGACGAGGGATGACCTGTTCTTAGTTGTGCTCGTCGGTGAAAGCGGTGGAAGGGGGGGACGACGACAACGGGGGTAGGTAGACACCCCGCACCATCACTAATAGGAAGTAATAAAGAGCCACTGACCTTTCAGATCCGAAGTTGAATCCGGAGGCCTAGGTAGAACCGGAAGCTTTGCGGATGTCGAAGTCCATGAGGCTTGTGTGGCACTATAGGTCTCTAAACCACCTACGTGAAACGGTCAGAGGGACGCGTCAGAAGGACCGTGCGTTCGTCGCGGACTAGTTGTGGTTGAAAATCATGCGATATCATCCGATAGCGCGGGACAGAGAGCGGACTTGTCCGATAGCTTTACGTGAGTTAAGTGTCGGGGAAAATGCTTTACGAGTTGATACCCGCGCGCTCCGCCCGATCGAGCGTCGGTGCGGGGGGGCGGGTATACTTTATGGGCGGAACGACAGAAGTGCCGTCTCTGCGTCTCCGGCGCCCGGGCAGTGCGTTAGAGAAGGACCGACGCCGCCTGGGACGCAAGATAATGGTTGACGCTCCCCGCTAACCATGCTTTATGTACATCTCTCTCGTTCGCACCCGATTTATGGGGGCCCCCTCTCGCTTGGACACGCGTCTCTTTTGGAAACTCCGTGACGTAACGGGGCCATGTGACCGGCTACCAATGCTCGCGCCTTTCGGCGCCAACTGCGAAACGGACGCTCGCGGAGGAAATGAACTTAACCACTATTTTTATCATATATTCTTGGGGCGAGGATTGAGGGGGCGATCGGGAAGATTGAAACGCGTTAATTTCTTATTCGTGTTAATGGCTTTATGAGTTAATCAACGTCGGAGGAGCGTGTAGGTGGTTTCGGATGATATGCGCAGTTATTTAGGTTTTTTGGGGCGGATTTGTTGGGTTAGACAAATGAAAAGATTGATTTAACATCAGTAAATGACCCTTAAAATGTTATTTCGTGAGAATTTATAGTTTTTTTCGGCACTGCAAAAATGGAGGTAAATTTCTAAAAAAAAACCACAAAATCTTCCTTTTAATCAGGATTTTTTATTGATTTATCGGAATTTTTCAGACATTAGGCCAGGTAGGGGTAAGAGGGGGCAGCTGTCTCCCTAGATGCTGAAAATTAGTAATAAAACAAGAAAATCACTATAAGTTTTTAAGAGAGAATTTTGTTGTCACCCCCCTTAGCCCAACAGCTGGTTGCCCCCTTCCCTCAGCCAGTTTCAAGAGAATTACAAGAATAACTAAAATCCTTACGCGTTTCTGTGGAGTATTAATCAATTCACAATTATTTGAATATCTTTACAACATTTCATTTTATTTCTCGCATAATTCGCTTGAATTACCTGAGCCCCCCCAGAAGCGTAATATTAATACAAATATTGCAATATTTTCTGCAATTTTTACTCTGCTTTGAGTTCGACTCATATTATATTGGAATAATAATAGGCACCGGCGGCTTTTGCTGCTTAGACGCAACAAGAGTGTCCATCTTTCCAAATATAAATTAAATATTGGTAAATATAAGCAGTATTGTTAGTAAAAACTTCAAAGAGTAGTTTCTGTACTCTCAAGGGAGTAGAACATGCAGAAGTGGAATAAATGAAGATAGAGTATATCGAAATATAATTGTAAATAATTAATAAGTACAGAATATTTTAGACGACCTCACAAGAAGACATTAAAACGAAGATTTTTACATAAAATATATTAGCTACTGTTTTTTTACGTCTCTTCATAAACTTTTTAGGGTTTTCACTCCCAATCTCTGAAACAAAATCAATTAAAAATGAAATCAACGATTTGCTCCTGCGTAAATTCTTGCACTAATTTGTCAGGAGCAAATTAACTAGAAAAAATTGTTGCCTGACAATGAACTCAAAATAAATAACGTTGAAACTATAATTCTTTGTAACTATCCCACACGGAAAACAGTCTCACCTAAAGCGACAATTCAGAAGATTTTCAAAAGTAGATTTTTTCGTCTGATGAAGGAGTCTGATATAGACTCCGAAACGTTACAAAGAATTATAGTTTCAACGTTATTTATTTTGAGTTCATTGTCAGGCAACAATTTTTTCTAGTTAATTTGCTCCTGACGAATTAGTGCAAGAATTTACGCAGAAGCAAATCGTTGATTTCATTTTTAATTGATTTTGTTTCAGAGATTGGGAGTGAAAACCCTAAAAAGTTTATGAAGAGATGCAAAATCCTCCCAAAATAAATTTCAATCGATATCTGTTTTTTTACGGTCTATTTTTGAACTATTTTGATATTTTTGTCATATGAACAAGTTTATTAATAGTTTCAAGAACACCTTTTGCAGGTTGTATCCAGTGTTTTTTAATTATAAAAAATTCTGGAAACAAAACCAAACTAAAAACTCCTACAGTTTTAAACATTTTCAATTTCAATTTTTTGAAGTGTAGCATTTTATTTTATGTTTTATTTTCATTTTCTAATTCTCAATTTTCTATGCCCCCCCAAATTATTCATATGTGGGTATACGTCTCTGATGGTAGATCGCACATCAACGTTAACATCGATTATTTTTTATTTATTTTTCATAGTTTTATTTATACTTAGTATCGAATTATTCGCTTCTTGACAGTAATATCGCACTTTGTTCATCTACGTCTCCAACCTATTGTGACTTTCATAACTAGGTTTGCTGATTAGAAGAGGGATGATTATAAACAACCTCTCATAGAGAAAATAATTTAATGAATGAAATAAACATTTTCTGTATTCATTCAGAAATCTCACAATAGAATCATTATAATGAAAATGTGAATTTTTGTCGGTTTATTCGAACACAGCATAAAAAAGTAGCTGTGAGAATTTCCATATCTTATTTCTGTAATTTTGCCAAAAATCATTGTTATTCACTTTGAAAGTTACTGGTAGAATCATATGAAACAGAAATTGTTTATTCAATTCTAATTTATGATCAATAATATGCCAAATTACAAAATATATTTTTTTAACGGCTGTAAGTCAGAACTCTTTGTAATTTCATTACCGTATCGGATAAGGTAATAACTCAACAGAAAATCGATGAGGTGGAAATGACAGGGGATCCATTCGACATATTTGAGTTTTCAATCTAATAGGGTCGATCGCTGGTGTTGATAGGATATAAAATATTGTCTGTCGATATTTCCAATCGAGAGTAAACAGATGTTAGTTATAGGGGTGGCACCCACTTCTGAAAATATCTGACGCAAAATATGGCCGTTGCGAATAAGCAAATCATTTATAGGTTCATAGGGGTAGTAACATAATCTTTTAAAATTGTTTAATAGTCAATTTTATTGTAGATCATTCTTGCCGCACATGGATATTACCAACAGATAGAAAGATGGGACTAAATTATGTAAAAGTAAAGGTAATGCTTCTAGTGATGTGTATATGGAAACATTCAAAATATATGACAACTGTAAATGTGAATAAAATACAATACAACAAACTAACAATTATGGAATAGCAAATTTTTTTTGTGTAATAACTTTAACAAGTTTGACGAATCAATTTTCAGGTTTAGTCTAATAATGTCTGCAAATACCGTGAATTCTTTAGCGTTAATCGATCAAGAACAAAACGAAAAGCAAACAAGAAAAGCGGTATTGGAATTTTTCCCATTTCTTTCAAGGCGCACACAGTCTGAAAAGTCCCACAATAAATGATTCATAAAACTGCGAGCCTAATCTCGAAAATTCCCCACCGCTAACAATTTCAGCACGTTTCGAAAAGGAATTCTTCTAAGGACATTTTCGTTCGGAAAGCTGATCACATTGATCCTTCGTATCAGTTTCTGTGCAACAGCCGGCATTTAAACCGCTCATTAGGGAGTAAAAGGTAAGAGCTTCTGTATTTCTAATTAGCCATTATGGGCTCATAAGAAACCGATACAGTACCTTCCTTTTTAAGTCAAGGTTGCCTCACTCCAGCAAGGTAATTCGCAAACAATCGAGCTATTCTGCGAATGCGGTTGGTGAAAAATTTGCACCTCCCACAAATGAATCGTCAATGTCTGTATTGTCTATTCTAAAGCTCCCAAACGTTCTCGAAATAAAAGCTAGATTTACCAGGAGTTTTAGAATCGAATTTCATCAACAACATTTCTCCTTCAAATGATTATAATGGAATAATTGAATTGTGTTCAGACAGAGCTGGACAGAATCAGTAATTCACTTTGATTAAAATACTAATTATAAAATACTATCTAGGTATGTACAATGTATAGAAAATACGAAAGACAAAATATTTTTAACCCTTATATTTGAAATATTGAATACAAAATACACTGTTTCAACTATTTTCAATTAAAACACAAATTACAAAATACAGTCAGGTGTAAGGTTATTCAAATGGAACATAACCAATCCAGACCAGAAAATTGATCTGCAAGAGAAAAATTTTCTCACATGAACACTATATTTTTAAATACACTGCCAGATTCAATCACTGCCGTCGCTAGTCGTATCATCGTAGACAATATGTTTAGTGAATGACCATCCATCATGACATTGTATTAATAAACTTAAAAAATAAATGATATTATAAATAGTGAATAAACACAGAATCCTTGAAAATGACTGCTTAAGAATGACAATAACAATTAACAAGATACTCGATAATTTGACAGTAGGTGCAGTGTTGCAAAGTTTGAAAATTGACACATTTATCTGATTAGCTGTCGCCATTTTGCCTACCAAAGCTATCGGACGCTATTTTTTATACACCTCACCCAGTCATGAGATAGCTGAATGTATTTTATGTTGAAATTATATATTTTGAAGCCATAAGTATCATGCATTTCAAATTTTAGTTCAGTAGCAGGGTTTCTGAATGAAATGTGAAATTTTTTCTATTGAATCAGTTGAAAGGGAGGTATTTTCATGAATCGACTCACCCCTTATTAGCAGTTCATCCCTTTCTTCATTTCGACTAACACTCAATATTAAATCCACAATATTGCATCGAAATAATTTTCATAATAAACAAACAAAGTTCACTAATCACAAATAAGTTTTTAACTTCAACCAGAAAACCCTAAACACGACTGCTGAATTTTCTCTGCATGAAACTGTAACAAGTAGAACTGCCCGTTTCAAACTAACGAATTTTATTTTTATTACAATGCCCTAGTACATTCAAACCTTCGTGAGGTTTTATGAATGGCAAACTACGAATTCCGTAAAAAACGTTTCGGTACTAGCAAAATAAAATCCTCTATTCAGAGCATTTTTGAGGGACCTTGTGCATTGTTGTACCTTGGCGTTCTCGGAAGTAGGACCATAAAAATTCAGTGCGGTGTGATGCTGGAAATAAATCACTTTTTTAGTGACAGAGGTATTCCTTAAAAAGATGTTTCTTGAATTGGTGCGTGGCTATATAAGGTCTGATTAGGACGATGACCTTGTAACTACTACCCTACAGTATTCAAAGAATATAATGTATTGAGAATTGAAGAATTCATATTGCAATTTGGTTTTTTGTTGGGACTCGGAAAGTGTGAATGAAAATTGCAGACACCAACAGAAAACAAAACTTTTTCGACTCATTTATTGACCTAAAGGAAATTCTCTGTATAATTCAGTGAACGTAAAATTATTAACATTCTTGTCTACAACCGACCAAGCAATGAGAAATGTTATTTGACCAGGGGTAAAATATTCAATATTAATTAAGCCATTGAATTTGTGCCCGAGGGTATTCTTAGAAAGGCATTATATTTCAGTAGGTTAATCATTTTTCGAATAATATTTTCAAATGATGCTGCGCGGCAATAATTATTGAGACCACGTTCTTCAGTAATAGTCATAAATATTCATGGGAGTAACATTGGGTCCAGAATTAGCGTATAATTTCCGATACAAATCGATCGAATAACTTAATCTCTAGGTATTACAAAAAACATAATGATCTGGCTTTATCCAAAGTGGAACTATTCACTTTGAAGTTTATGTCTAGCATTTTATTTTATTATATTCATATTCGAAATTATGATTGTTTGAATTTTATTGCCATTCGGGGACCGAATGCACATAAAAAGAAATAATCGAGTTGGCGTTATCAAAATAAATTGACACAAATTTGAGAATTTCATTGATGTTACACGATGATTTTTTATCTTACACGTGCTTTTGCTATTACAATATAGCTTCAGTTTGGTGAAGGTAATATTGTTACTTGAATAGGCAAACAAATAAACAAGGTGTTCCCAAATTAAATTCTCTGCTTATAAGAAACTACCCCTCTTAGACAGCTTTTAAAAACTGGAGGTAAAAAATCGAAGACTGCTCGAAAGTATTCCATTTTAATGTCAAAATGACTTGCTCCATAATTTTTTCAAGACAATATTAATTCTCTGTGATTTTATGTTGAAAGAGTGTTATTTTATATTTTTTTATAACAATTTTATGAGGCATTCAGAGGATACGAAAAATCTGATTTTTGATGAGACAGATTTTAGGTTTCGACTTTTTCATACCTTTGTGATACCATTTCAGAATTAAAAATAACTCGAAGTTGATATTTGATGAACGTAAGCTCACTGCCAAATTGAATTCATTAAAGCTGTAGTAGCTTGGAGGGTTTGGGAGGTTTAAAACAAAAAGAAGAACCACCTCTTCACACTTCATATTTCTCGCAACAATTTTGAAGAATGCTAAATGATCAGGCAATCAATTCTAATTCTATACTGATCTAGAGGCAACCCTTATGGTAGTTTCCAGAACTTGAAAGCAATTATGCAGGTAAAAAACATTAGTCGGCAAAATTTGAAAGCTGAATAGACCATTCAAGCATCATGAAGCATGACGTTTTCTATCATATGATCGATAACTATTATTATGCTCCATATTTCATAGATATATCCCCGAACATACCTACTTCCGCAATTTTTCAATATAAATCAATCTCAAAGGGCAGCATTCAATCTCAGCAATTTTAAGCCAACCTATACGTTGACAGACTGATAGTTGCTCAATATGGCATTTAAAAAAACTCTCAGAACATTGAAGAGGAAAGAGGATAAATGGTTGATAAGTAATTTAAGGGATGAAGTTGAGTAGACATTTTATGGGAGCGAAAGGTACAAAAAAATTTGGTGATTTTCCCTTATATTTGCAAGTTGTAGAAAGAGCTCTTCTCCTTATTCATATGATACCATTAAAAATCAATTTTTGAGAGCTTGATTTATTGACAAATAAAGTCTCTAGTAAATTTTCACCAAAAGTAATGGTTTTCGAGAAAAAATAAGTCATCAACACCATCCACATTTTTTTAATGGCCTTCTCGGTTCGTATTCTCAATTTCTGTCAGTTTTCTGATTTCTAAGAAATAAATTGGAATTTGTTTTTCACTTTCC
This sequence comes from Coccinella septempunctata, assembly GCF_907165205.1. Lineage (NCBI taxonomy): Eukaryota > Metazoa > Arthropoda > Insecta > Coleoptera > Coccinellidae > Coccinella > Coccinella septempunctata. Next base: position 26,912,459 of record NC_058196.1, read on the forward strand.
ATCTTTAGGGGGCAGTATCGAAGCTAGGGCTACTCGAAATTTTTTTTCATATGATAGACACTATTTTTCGAACTTCCAACTTTTTTCTTGAGTATTTCACGACATCCTGTATAATATATGCGTGAAAATTGATAATAACAACTGAAATCTTGAAGTAAAAGTCTTCCCACGACCAAGAAATTCAGAATCAATCGAACTCCCCCAGCTTCAACCCTCCCAGAGACCATAAAGAACCCAATACCCCAGCGATCCCATGAAAAAATCAACACCCCATTGCGGGGTATCAATTTGCCGCCGTTATTGAGGACTCGAAGTACACCACAAAATAAAAGTGCTCACGCTGGAATTATGTTTATAGTAACAGTTATGTTAAGAGCACACTTGTTGTGCCCTTCGACGATATCCCAGCCTTCGGGAACGCTCTCCGTCCTTCTCGCAACCGCCGAGCAACGCGGACGTTTCCGTCCTTCCTGCTCCGTTTTAGTACTTCATAAAGTAGAAGGCGCACGCGAAGCGGCTGCCCCCGAGGTTCAAATCTTAGGTTACGGTGGAGGGTTGTTATGGTGCCGTAAAAGACGAGTGATTTGATTTTATGTGTTTCGGTTAAATATCTCTTTATCCGCGTCTTCGGCCCGGGGGTGGGATGTTTTACAGCCGGATAATGAAGTGTCGAATGGAGGATTCCGGTTATAGGGATCAAATTTCAATGGGGGTACATTTTGGGCATATATCCTTGAAGATATGGAATTGGGATTTTTGTTGAAGAACTTTTGGGTACATTACTTCGGCAATCTGCTCTTATAAACAGAAAAAATTCCTTATTTTTAGTCTGATGGATATATTGAAAAATTCTTAGCCTACTATTGAACCAAACAAAATTTCAATGTCAAAATATTTTATTACTCAACATATTCTCCTCTTAATTGGATACATTTATTACAGCGAATCTGCAACGTCTCTAGACCTTTCAAAAAAAATGTTTCTTTTTGCTCTGAAAACCAGACCTCCACAGCTTTTATAACCTCCTCGTTGGAAGAAAATTTACGACCATTTAAACTTTTTTTCAGTTGGGGAAAGAGATAATAGTCGGATGGAGTCAAATCTGGTGAATAAGGGGGATGTTCTAGTGATTCAAACTCTAAATCAGGAATTTTTTGCATGGCAACATGAGATTTGGATGCAGGGGCGTTGCCCAGCAAAAACAAAACACCTTTGGATAGCTTACCGCGTCTTTTCTCGTTAATTTTTTCCCGTAGAGTGGTCAGTAATGTCGAATAGTGATCTCCGGTTATTGTTCTACCCTTATCCGAAAAATCAATCATGATTACTCCATTGCAATCCCAAAAAACTGAAGCAAGAACTTTTCCAGCAGATTTTTGGACACGAAACTTCTTGGGTCTTGGAGAACCAGAGTGTCGCCATTCCATCGATTGTTGCTTTGTTTCTTGATCGTAGAAATGTAGTCTCATTCATAGTAACAATTCGGTTTAAGAAGTCTACATCGTTTTCAAATCGAGCACAGATCGAATGCAATGCTTCTACCCTATCAAATATTTGGGGATCCATTTTGCAGCAATTTTTATCCTGTCCAAAAAACCTCCTCGTCAGAAAACAAATAAATATCGGGGAACCACAAGATTGTCGTGTTATCACGAAACGCCGTGAAAAGTTCGCCAGGGAATCACCATGTATTAAGAGTGTCGCTGGCTAATCAAGAAATTTCAAGATCTTGAAATTTCATGAGTCAAGACAAAATTTGATATGTCTTTTTCAAGACAAGACAAGAAGTTTTTCATCAAGACAAGAATTCTTGACTTGTCGACCCCTAGGTTTATAAGTGACTTAACCCTCCATCAGCCAAATCCATATGTCGTGGTGACCAAGCATTTGGCTTATATTTTTCGTCCGCAGACACTTACGTCCGTAAACTCTTCTCGTCCGTTGTCGTTACTTTGATACGCCACTGTATGAAAGAAACCATTGAGTCCTTTTCTTTAATCCACATACCTTTCTGTTGAAAGGAAATAAAGATTTTAGTTTAAAAAACTGAGAATTTTTGGTAGAAAATTGTGTTTAGGTGTGTACGGTCAATTCGAATAAATTATCTAATTGAAGGATCACAAAACTTTCAGGTTCTAGTCTCGGCCACGAAAAACAATAACTTTAAAGTGATAAATGAATGATTGCGAAAATAATGGTTGCTGCTCTTATTCGCTGTAATTGCAGTCGTTCTTGGCGAGTTGTAAGAGCGTCGTGGACTAGAGAAACATGCACAGATCGTGCAAGAACCGATGTTTGGTAGATAAACTCGGCTCGAAGCATCGGGTACATTGTAATATTGGTATTGTTCCTGATTTATAGCCGGCGTTTATAATAAGTGATTGGTCATTATTCGTATTTGTTTACTTTTACGGCGCTTTGTGAGTTATTGCCGTGATTATGTGGTGTCTGCAAGTGGAACGACTTGACTTGACGGACCAGCGATTGCGGGCGGTTTGCGATTGGATCGGATGACCCATCATTGAGTTTAAGGATTGTTTTTCAACAGGTAATACGTTTCGTGATTTTCACCGAGGATTCCGTTGTTTACAAACGACGATTGTTGAAGAGTGGGTAAAAGCAACGGCTAATTCATATCTTCGATATTTACCATTTTGTGGAAAACTGCACAAATAGGTCAATTCTCATTTTGAATCATCATCATCATTGCTCTGTATCCCGTTATAGAAGTTTATTGAGAATAAATCTTCAAAAAACTCAAAAACGAAACTATCGGTGCGATCAAATTTATGATTTCTTAGGGCTACTTGCGACTGTGTGCCCTCCTGTGACTGAAGAGACCCAACCGTGACCTACAGATCCTTCCACACTCCGGGCATGGATAGTCACCAACCAGATCTGGCCGCCGCTGTATTCTTCTCGAGTCTCCATTATAACTGTGGACCAAAGACCTCCACTGTGATCTGTCTTACGCTAGTTGTTCCCAGTTATGATTGGCATAAACTGATTTTGGGGATTGTAGTGTATCCTTAAACCGCTTATACTGGCCTCCTGGTTTCCGAGCTCCCTCTGTGAATTCGCCATACAGAGCTATTTTGGGGAGCCTTGTGTCTTGCTTCCTCAGAATGTGGCCCCTCCATCTGAGTCGGGCCCTCGTTACGTGAGTCTCAATTGTTATACAAATCGCGCGCTGCAAGACTTCTGCATTTGAAACTTTGTGACACCATCTGATGTGCATTTTGAATCTCAACTAATTTGTCATTAATTCTACGAGATGTAGAAGGTTTTCGAGTTTTTTCAAATGGTAAGCTTTAATTTTTATGCCAGAAATGGATAGGTACTTAGGCAGATATTTTGCTCTGTGTATGATATTGTCATTGATGGCGTTTTTTTATCTACCCTTTCTTTTTATAGGGATGAAATGGTCGAACTTATCGAATTCAAATTTTTATTGTTTTTATGTTTACTAAGTGACAAAGAAAACAAAAGATCCTGTACTCTCCATAAAGTGTCAAATTCAATTCATTACCATCGTTTTGCTCGTTACTGGAGACATACCGAGGAGTTCATTGACCTATCGTTACTATTCAATAGACACCGTATCTTTACTTTAGTTTATACTAGTATTATTCGTGTGTTTGTTAGTTTGTATGTTTTTCTTTCCATAACTATAACTCCGGAACCAGATGTCCGATTGTGATGTAGTGTAGAAAATTTTTCCGATTAGGTTTTCGTGTAGAATTCATTCATATACAGGGTGAATCTTTGACTCTTACAGATATTTCAACAGTAGATTTTTGAGGTCAAAAGAAACTTGCTTCCTATAGCATTTTTTTCAGATTTAGGCCTGATAAAAAGATATAGCCATATTCAGTTTTCATAATGAGCTATGCCACCCCTGGAAAAACAAAATTACCTTCGGAATTACTAGCTAAATCTGTGACACTACACATCTGTGGATCTTTTAAGCAGAGTTGTATTCAGCCAAAGGACCCAATATTTAAAATTTCACAGATATTTTTAATTTTTGAACGTCAATTTACTCGAGAACAGTGCATTATACGAGAAAATATGAAGAATACTTTTATTTCACGAAACGTTCAAATATTCATTAAGTAGCGTCCAAATTACTTTCAAGAGTTGGGTTCTTTAACTTATTGGTATTTTAATGGTACGTTATGGTCATAATAGGAAAACTGGAAAACGTTGGTGATATCTTGTGTTCGAAAAAGGTTCATCAAATAAATGGAAAACCATATTCCGAAATTCATTTCATTCGATAGAACCGTTTGTGAGATAGAACTAAAAATAATTTTCTTTTATGGGTTTTCAACATTCTCTATCATTCAAACCGAGCCGATTCGGAAAAAATGGTAAAGGAGAAAACTGTTTCTTTGACCATAAGAATATACTGTTACAATATTTGTGCGAATCAAACACACACCCTGTATATTGCAATAGAATGAAAAATTCCTGCTCTCGATCATTGTGATGAAAATTTCGATGAAAACAACTCATTTGTTTTTGCTCTTGAATCTCGTATGGGTAAAAATAGGAAAAAGTGATAAGAATACGAAAAAATGATTCTAAAATATTCAAATTCGGAACCAAAACTCCTTTATTGTCTAAAATATTCACGATACTACGAGTCTCTCGCACGAGACGAGACCTTATAAAAGTCTTGTCTCGTCTCGTCGATGAAATATCAAGTCTCGTCTCGAATACAAACCGTCGTAGGCAACCCAACTGGTAATTACAGTTGAAAACGTAGAGCTGTTAGTTAAAACGTGAATTTAAACAGGTATAGAAATTATTGGAATGGCGCGTTAATTCCTTGTACCAGTGCATTCCGCTCATCAAACCTAAATTCTAACTGTTCTCAAGAAAATAACTATTCCGTTCACTGCGAAGCGACTTTTAACCACGTAGCCACCTCCCGCGATGCATCAAACCCTAATTATTCACGTAGAGCGGCGCACATGCCCTGCCCGCTCGGATTCGAGGGAAGCAGCGGCAGCAGCGTCTCCGTACTCTCCGTAGGACTTGGCCGACATTTGGAAGCCATGATTTAGGGGTCGGACGTAGCTCGGACTTGGTGAGCAAGTTCGCCAGAAGTTCGGGGACCGACGCGCTTGTCCCCGGGCGCAAGAAGGATTTATGGGGGGATTTTTCTCATTTCCTTCCTCCCATGCGTCGATTTGTCTTATTTTTTGTCGTGCGAGATTTAATAATGATTTACGGGCGGTAGGCCGGATCGCGGATCAGATGCATTCTTTCGAGAGGATCCGCTGAAGGATTCCTTGTGAAGGGATGGACTTAGCGAGGTATCCCCTTATTTATGGGTCACTTCTGCGGGTGCTCGAAGGGATGAACGAAGGAAAGGGATGAATTGTTGAAGGAGGTTTGGATTTATCCGGATAGAAATGGGCGAACAAATGAATATTGGTTCTGAATACATCCATAACATTACAACTCGATTATAATTAACACTAATATTCAAACCACGCTCTTAATTCACTCCTAAAATCTGGTAAATTAATCTGACAACGACAATGACTCAAACGCTCTCCTACCCTACCGTTCCGTATCATAGTGAAGGAAGCGGACGAAAAGTGTCTGCGGACGAAAAATACTTGTCTTCAAAAATCGTCTAGTTTTCAATGTGATTTTTGTTTGTTTTCATTAATTCCTAAAATAAATTCTTTTAATGAAGTCTTGATTATTTGCTTGATATAAGAGTAGATAAATAACTGAGTACGCGTCCTTGTCTTAGGAAAATTTTTGTTGTTGTTGAGATCAGCGTACCTACAGGTTATTTCCACTGGGGAAATGCAGATAAACGAATTGGAAGTACGAGGATGTAGTCAGCCTAGGCCAGTTCCATGCATGAAAAAATATTGCGTTACCATAGCAACGAACAATAACTCATTAGAAGTGTCAGTGTGAAGTTTAAGGTCAAAAAAGTAAACCAGAGTTGAGCAATAAATTAAAAGAAAGAAGATGTCCAACGAAATTGTGAAAATCGAAAAATTGGAGTATCTAGCCATCATCAAGTACCTGTATTTAACAGGGTTAAGAGGTAAGCAAATTTATTAAGATATGCTTAATACCCTTAGTGATCAATGCCCTTCGTATGCGACCATGAAAAGTTGGACTGCAAGCTTCAAAAGAGATGAATTTTTCATTGAAGATAATGACCGATCGGGAAGGCCAGTTTCTGTGTCAGTCCCAGAAAATATCGATGCAGTTCATGACATGATTTTATCAGAACGTCGAATTGGGCTAGAACGGATATCTGAAGCATTGAATATTTCATACGAATGCTTTCATCATATAGATCAAGTCAATTTGGACTTGAGAAAAATTGCTGCAAAATGGATCCCCAAATGTTTGAATGTTGACCAAAAGCGTTCAAGGGTAGAAGCATCGCGTTCGATCTGTGCTCGATTTGAAAACGATGTAGACTTCTTAAACCGAATTGTTACTATGGATGAGACTTGGGTACACTTCTACGATCCAGAAACGAAGCAACAATCGATGGAATGGCGACACTCTGGTTCTCCAAGACCTAAGAAGTTTCGTGTCCAAAAATCTGCTGGAAAAGTTCTTGCTTTAGGTTTTTGGGATGGCCATGAAGTAATCATGATTGATTTTTTGGATAAGGATAGAACAATAACCGGAGATCACTATTCGACATTACTGACCACTCTACGGGAAAAATTAAAGAGAAAAGTTATCACTATATCACTGGAGTGCCGAAAAATGAGTTGTCACTCATAACTCGCAAACAAAAAATCTTTTGAAAAACGAGGTGGGAAACGTGCCAACCATTTTTCCCTAGCTCTTACGGTTAGAGAGCTGCCATTCAATCCCATCGAATTTTGCCCACCCTGTACAGGACGTCTCAGGATTCATGTGACTAAAATTGAATATAGGTTCAGAACTTCAAAATAAGACGAAAAGTCCCTATGGAGATATATGTCTGGAGACGCTCCGTTGAAAAGTTACGTTGCTTCAAAGATGAAGACTTGGTTATGGATTTATTAAATTTTTTCAAGTGGGACCAAGCTGAACGAAAGATTTTTTGCAGTGGTATTGTTCGAATAGAGATGCACCTGAAACTAATTTTCTCTCTCATCTCCCATAGCTGGAAAGGGGTGAAATCGACAACTATTTCCACAGGCTTCTAATACCATGAATTTTTCCATAAAAATAGGATATTTTGAAAGAAAATTTTCACGAACTCTGTCTGAAATGTAAAAAACCAGTATTCAAACTGTTGTTATACTATGATATTGCTTCACACTCTGCTGAGAAATTCATGGAAATGGTTTCCATTATCAAACATTTGTTGAGTTCTTCCTTGTACCAAAAAGGACCATTAAACACCGTCATTATCAACCATTTCGAAACGTCGCTTCTGCCGCGAGGTGTCCCCCAAGGGTCAGTCCTTATCTCGCCACCCATTCTTACCGCTCGTCCGCCGCCCACTCCGATCCCAAGTGTCGCCGGCCGATAACAGCACCATCTATCGATCGGGGAAAAAAAACCGTCCGACCCGAATTCTCCACTCTGAGCTTGACGTTTCGATTAATGAATCGAAAATAAGTTGTATGATAATCGTATGGCCGCGAGGAGTGCGTCGGGGGGGGCCGGGGGGGCCAGGGTTCGGGTTTTGAAGCGCACCAACACTCGCGAGCCCGCCATTCGGCAGCAATAAATCATGGGTTACCACATTGTAGCCCGGTAAATCATGCGGGGCCGAGACTGGCGAGGGGCAGGGGGAGGCTCAGCGTGAAATGAAACCCATTCGTCTCTGTCAGTTCGGGCCTGGGTTCTTCTCTCTCTTTCGCTCTAACACAATTCCTTTTCGGTTATACACTCGACACGCTACCTCGTTCAGGGATGTGCACGAGGAGGGGGCTGAATTTTTCCATCGTTGCATATTCCGAGGGTTGCACTCACCAGAATGTGCGGGGATATGAGAAACAACACAAACCCACCAGAAAAACTTCATTTCAATGTTTTTGTTATTCATTTCCATTCGCAATAAACAATAAAATAAAATTAATGAATAAAATGAGAAAACAAAAACTAACACTGCCAATATTTTTGATAAAGAACAACAATTAACGAAGTATTTTTCCTTCAATGTTTTACTTTAGTCTTTCACACTCCTTGTTCCTCTGGTGAGGAACATTAACTTATCGCAGATATCAAAAGGATTAAGCTCCGTTGGAGCCCTTTGCTGGTTTTGGGCTCATGATTTCCCTGTTCTCGACGTCATACAACATACAGACGATTGAGCACTTATAGCTAGAAGCTCAGAGGGTCTACAGAGATTGTTGGACACCTATAAACATATATACGAAGCTTTAGGCCTTAGACTCTATATTGACAACCAAAATCCTGGTAAGTCCTCCAGAAAGCCTTCAAACAGATATCATCCTGGAGGATGAAACTCTAGAACAGGTCGAGCAGTTCAAATACTTGGGAAGACTCATAAATACTAGGGCTAAAATAGACACGGAAATACACAACCGTATCAATTTGGCATCACGGGCATTCTGGAAGCTAAAGGACAGAGTGTTTCAAAATCACGACCTCAATCTGAAGACCAAGAAAGCTGTTTACAAAGCAGTAGTCCTCCCAACTCTTCTTTACGGAAGCGAAAGCTGGACGCCCTAGAGGCGACATATTAAACAACTTGAACCAACGCAACAACGTCATCTAAGACAAATAATGCACATCAGATGGTTCCACAAAGTTTCAAATGTAGAAGTCTTGCAGTGCGCGAGTTGTATAACACTTGAGACTCAAGTAACGAGGGCCCGACTCAGATGGAGCGGCCACATTCTGAGGATGCAAGACACAAGACTACCCAAAATAGCTCTGTTTGGCGAAAACACAGAGGGAGCTCGGAAACCAGGAGGCCAGTATAAGCGGTTTAAGGATATGCTGCATCAATCCCTAAAATCAGTTGATGCCAATCATAACTGGGAACAACTAGCGTTAGACAGATCACAGTGGAAATCTTTGGTTCATAGTTACAATGGAGACTCGAGAAGGATACAGCGGCGGCCAGATCTGGTTGGTGACTATCCATGCCCGGAGTGTGGAAGGATCTGCAGGTCACGGTTGGGTCTCTTCAGTCACAGGAGGGCTCACAGTGGCAAGTAGCCCTGAGAAATTATAAAATTGATCGCACCGATAGTTTTCTTTTTGAGTCTTTGAATTAATGAATGTCAGTATCACTCTGCTTGACCTATAGATGTTTTCGTCTAATTGAAGTTTCTTCTTCCTCTGGTAGGTCCTTGGTTATCAGGTTCTTATATGGAATGATGGGGATGGCCTCAATATCTCTCAACTCCCATTTTCTCCTGTTTTGTTCCTTAAGATCTCTGTATTTCAAAACATTTTCAAAGTGCCTATCTGTAAGTTGTTGATTTAAGGGAGGGTTTCATTACACTGCAATCAAACGTTGCTGAATATCTGGATGCTCTTCAAGGAAATCATAATTGGTTGGTGATCCCAACAAACGTCGACATTTCCAGTGGACACGGCAAACACCCAGCCCTGAAGCCCTGACAGGACGATCTGTTTTGTGCATCCTACAAACCCCATAAAACAAACGGCAAATCAAATTTGCTATGAACAATTCGGATGATGCACTTTTCGTCCGCTTCCGTTGTTCGGTCGCTGCTGACCAACAATGATTTATCCTCCATATTCATGAACGTATTGCGCGTCCCATATTTTTCACGTCTTCAACTGAGTGCGCCGCTTTTGGAAGTTGATTAGTCGTGTTCCAGGACCAAGGACGGTTTGCTTTTCATTAGGTAGTTATTGTAGTGGCGCCATTTTTCTTTTTAATTCTGCATCTCCCAGGCAGTTGGATTAAGCGATGATTAATTCATGTTCTCGCTGAGCTGAGTATTTGGAAGTAGACTTACATTTACCATGATCATTAACGCTGATATTAATGGCCAAGATATTGAGATTCAAATGGATCATTATCACGAATTGAATCTTCAATGTTAAAAGTGGTCATTGTCAGTTAGATGTGGTTAAGGCGTCAAGAAAAGTGAAGAATTAGTATTTGGGGGCTGGAGACATGTTCAGTCTTGTCAGAAAGGCTAAAGATGAAGATAAAATCCATCTCTCTGAAGGGAGAGATCATAGAGTGGAAGTCTGCAGTTGAATATCTGGGAATAAATCCAGATAGTAAGCTCCCTTGGAATAACCATTCTGAAATCGATGCTAGTAAAGTAATAAAAGCCTTGATATCGTGCAGAAATGTGGCTGGTAAGACACTCGATAGAATAAGACGGATAGGCTGTGTTTCCATCACTGGAGCTATGAGAATATGCCAAACTAGGGCACTGGAGATCATTGCAGATCTCACACCCCTCGCTCCTCATCTTGTAATAGATAGATTAGTCCATAAGGCCATCCTAAACATATCCTGGGGAGTTACCGCGCCAACCTAACTTCAAGGAACCAGAAAGTCTGGGCTTCTCTAACCAAATATATCCCATCAGCTTTTCTTCCCAGGAACCAGAAGATGAAGACAACGAACATCCAGAATCCCCACGATTTTAAGTAGAGCGGAAGTTTGGAAAAGAGATCCCACCTCAAATCCTCAGAAGAAATTCTTTTAAATGTTATAGGTAGTGATGTTATTCGTAAACAACGTCAGGCACTGACGCAGGAGCATTCAGGGCTGGCAAGAGATGTTCACTATCGCTAGACCGCTGTGTAAGGGACCACAAACTCCTTTCATTGACCTGGAACCTTTCTGTAGTATAGGAAAATGTACCTACAGCCTACAAGAAAGAGTTCCAGAAGCAAGAAAAAACCGAAAGAGAATTACACCGGAGAAATCCTTGGGATCTAAAACACTTCAGAGAAGTATCTGGATCTTAGCAAGAATAAGCTACTCCTTACTAAATTACTCACATTAAATACCTTACATTGCAGCATCTGAAAGCACCCCTAATAACACAGGAATATCTTTTGATGTCCTAAACTGTACCGTCAGTTCAATAATATGATTGGGATATCCCTTGGATATCCTCCTTAGTATTTCCTAGAGATATCTCAACTGGTTCATCCCTGAGATGTCATTCCACTCATGTCCCTGTAATCCCCATGAAATAGACCTTCAATGTCCTCATTTTGGACGATGAACGCAAGTTATTAGCAAGTGAGATGATGTATTTCTTTGAACTCCTTTTATCGCCTTTTCTCTGGAAATCGGATGTCCGCAGTATGACTCAAAAGAGTGCCAAGAGTGTGTCCTTGGTAAAATTCTTTGGAACATCCAGGGAATATCCAAGGAATTCAATATTTTGGTAAGAGTTTACCTATATGGGATATCTTTGGGATGTTGTAAGTACTTATTACCCGGTATATCCCTAGGATGTACCCAAAGGTACATCCCAGATATGTCCTTTTTGGCAGTCAGGGGATGTCCATGGACCATTCCTAGTATGTCCTATATCCCAAAAGAGACTGTCTCAGGGACATCCTCCTAGTTTGTGAGAGACGTCCTTGGGATGTCCATAGAATGTACTTGTGTTGTTAGGGACCTATTGGAAATGAATCTTACGAGTTCAGATTCTGTGGAGAAGAGGATGTAACTCCAGGTCGCCTAGTGACAGAAAAGACCTATCTAAAATCTAGTGTCCCAGGTTACAAATTCCGGATATACCATCATCCCTACAGCGACGCCCCTGTCATGAACCTGACACGAATCGTTTTTGCCGCAACGTGGACATTCCGCTTAATAATCGAAGAATGTATAATCTGACTCTGCGGAAAAATCTGTACATATGCGAGCGGGAAAAGACTAATAGGCGGACCGGACAAGATGGCACCGGCGGGCAGCAGGCGCAGCAGTGGCAGAAAAAAACCAATATCTTTCCAGTGGACATCGGAGGTAGGCAGGGGGGCGAGAGCCCTACAACTCATATTACATTTCGCAGCTTTGCCATGATTTACGACTTATATATCGGGCGAATACTCCGCGCGCTATTGTTCGCTCTAGATCGGCAATGACAAATGATTATTTATGATGCTCAAAATCTCCGCACTTTCTATAACTATGGCAACCGGGCGAAGGATTTATAAATAATACGATTTTTATGGAAATCGACGACGGGATTGGTGAAGATCGGTCCGTACTTATTTCAAGGTCGTGAATTTGATAGTTTAGGGATGAATATATGGGGTGGACGAAGGAATTTAGGGTTGGAAGTGTTTAAGCTGTTGTGTATGGGTTTCAAGGAAATCCAATTGTTTGGAGATTAGTTGAAAATACAAAGACTTTTTATTCTGATACTTAGGTACTATTTCGTGAATATAACTCGAAGATGTCATGAACACGTTCATCAATGGAAAAAGTTATTGATAATAATAAAAGATGAAATGTTTTGAATACACCCTAGTTAGAAGAAACGGTTATTGCCTTGAATGCGAACGTTTTCGCTCTCCCTCTCTCTTCTCGATTATTGTAAGATGCGGTTCTTGCAATTTGAGCGTTTGAGCAATGACATCTTCGCCCTGACAGTTAGAGAAGTGAATTTTACCTCATTTCTTTTCAGATGGCGCTAGGGTGTACCCCATCACTGTACCGTCTGCTAACATCAGAGACCATGAATGGGATGTGGGAGTTGTGTTGCTCTGACGAGGTCAGATGAGACCGAAACCACGGTCAGCATCTACTTTTCTCGACGAAGTGTTCTTAGTTCGATTCATATCGTAACATTTGTTGATTTTGTATCACCGGGTGTTTTGTGCCTGAATTGATTCATTTATTATTCTACTGTTTTATCTAGAGATTGCCAATAGATTCATGTTTTATCCATAGGGTTTTTCGTGAGTCCAAAAGGGAGATTCGCCGGGGAATCTATTCAGATATTCTGCTCGCTATCGGAATAGCGTGAAAGACCAATTCGGTATCAGAAAAAAAGTTGTCGAGGCATCCATTTTATTATCTGCCTGAGATAAACAATATATTCCGGTTCTTCTGGAAGTAGGAGGAACTTTTCCCTAATTAGTTTCTTCCGGAAGGAGAACGAGGCAGATACGTTATCGCATGTTATAAGTGCAGAAACCATCAGGCAACTGCGTAAGAAACTAGCGGAGATCAGACACAGGGGAGGATTCGGAATATTCAGTCCCAATATCGCGTGGGTGGTTTTTGTGTTATTATAATGCTTTTTAGCGACAAGACGCATTTGATCGCCCGCAGGGGGTAGCCAATTACAATTTGAACTTCTATGATCTGTCAGTGTGCTCGTTCACTCTCTCAAGCCGTTTGAGCAAAGTGTAACAAAATCCTGCACACTAAGATGAACAAGGAGTGCGTTTTCTTCAAGATATGATGGACTTTGAACAATCAAATCATGGCCAAAACGACAAAAATATGATGGGGGACTGAATTTAGGGCTGAATGAGAAGAATTCTCATAAACATGGAAGAAAAAGTAAATAGCTTCACTTTTCAAAATTGTTTCAACTATTTCCCACAGTAATATGTAATTGAAGCCAGTACTTTTCGTCCGCATACACTTTTCGTCCGTAAACTCTTTTCGTCTGGGTGTTCGTCAGTAAGATGCCAATATAGGTACTAGATGAAGGAAAGATTGAATCAATTTTGTGCAAACAGAATTTGATGAAAACATAAGTGCCTGTGAGAATAACTGTCATTTGCTGTTGTCAAATTCATTCATTGCTGAATAAATTTACGAAAAGGCTAAAAAACCAGACTATGGATGCGATCAAACTTATGATTTCTTAGGGCTACTTGCGACTGTGTGCCCTCCTGTGACTGAAAAGACCCAACCGTGACCTACAGATCCTTCCACACTCTTGGCATGGATAGTCACCAACCAGATCTGGCCGATGCTGTATTCTACTCGAGTCTCCATTATAACTGTTTACCAAAGACCTCCACTGTGACCTGTCTAACGCTAGTTGTTCCCAGTTATGATTGACATTAACTGATTTTAGGGATTGATGCAGTATATCCTTGAACCGCTTATACTGGCCTCCTGGTTTCCAAGCTTCCTCTGTGAATTCGCCGTACAGAGCTATTTTGGGGAGTCTTGTGTCTTGCATTCTCAGAATGTGGCCGCTCCATCTGAGTCGGTCCCTAGTTACTTGAGTGTCAATTGTTATACAACTCGCGCGCTGCAAGACTTCTGCAGTTGCGTTCGTTCAAGCTGTTCAATGTGTCGCCTGTATGAAGTCCAGCTTTCGCTTCCGTAAAGAAGCGTTGGGAGGACCACTTCTTTGGAAACAACTGTCTTGGTCGTCAGATTGAGGTAGTGTTTTTGAAACACTCAGTACTTTAGCTTCCGGAATGCCCGTTATGCCGAATTGATACGGTTGTCTATTTCCGTGTCCAGGTTAGCCCAAGTATTTATGAAGCTTCCCAAGTATTTGAACTGCTGAACCTGTTCTACAGTTTCATCCTCCAGGCTGATATCTGTTTGAAGGTTTTTCCCTTCTGGTTCCCTGTATTGTCTCGCCTGCTTGCTAGCTGAGGCTGCGCCTGCTTTAACGTTAAGTCATATTATTTAATTAGCAGGTACCATAGCAATCACTTGAATAAGTCAAGCCTTAAGAGGGTTCTACACCGTTTCACTGGTGAGTTCAAAAAGAGAAAATGAATATCTTACGTCAGAAACCACTGATTTATATGGGTTTTACATTATAATTCAATTCAATCAGTTCGTCATCTCGCAAAGTCTGAAAAAATTTTATTCGTCAAACGAAAAAAATTTTTTTTTCATTGAAGAACAAGTATTCATTCATGTTATTAACTTTGCGAGGTGCAACTATCTCTTCTATGAATTCCCACATGAAAAAATTTCTCGAAAAGTCTCGCCATTGGCTAGAATTCGTATCCTGGTGAAATTGAAAAACGACGTTCGTTAAGTGCTGCCATCTTTTCGACGAAAGTGGAAACTATTTTAATATTCTACTCATCTCCTTATCGTTCAAGTGTTCCGGCAACACTTCACATTCTGGTAGTCTTTCCCCCTTTACACCTTATGAACGAGTCAAGTCTTAAATAAGTCGGTGGACTCGGAAATTAGTGTATTTTCCATTATTGTTTTTCACTGAGAGAAAATCGTCCGGCGCATAAATCGCGCGGAGAAAAAGAAGCAGCCCAATAAGATTTTCCCTTAAAATCAAAGTTTTCCCGAATTACTTCAAAGCGTAACGAAAGGTCGCGGACCCGCACAGTCGAGCACCGCCGCGGATCAGATTACGTACGAGAGATAAGAACTGAATTTATGTCGTCTAGAATTCACATTATTCTCGAAAATGTTTATATCTTTATTTGTCGTGTTAACAATAATTCATTTCGGAGTGAGATTACAATTTCCATTCCGCTGTGTTTCTTACAGCAAAGTCTCTAGGAAGACAATAAGAAAAAACAAAAAGAACGGACGGGCCGGTGAGTTATTGTGTGTAAGATAAACGGGTCCGCTCCGGCTCGAAATGAAGTCTGGCGGGAAATTTATACTCGGCCCCTGCTGCAATATCTTCAGCCAGAAGGGCAGAATTGGACTGGCTCCGGGACGCGGAGGGAAATAGGCCGCTGCTAGTGGCGCATTTTAAATTAGCTTTTTATTGGGGGATGTTAAAGGGCTTCAACTTACCAATCTAAAGTTTACGACGGCCGGATATATATTGTATAAGTTTTTCTTTTTTCCCCACTGTTCGCGCGAGTTTTTCCGGTTCATGCTCAGGTGATTATTGTCGAGTTGAGAAGATAACAATTCCGTTTTTTCCCTCTTGAGTGAGCGTTTCTCAGACTTCCGAGCTGAGGTCATATACGAAGTATGAGCGGCGATGATAAACTAAGTGACATAGAAAACAAAACAAGTGGTTCTCGTCATGTTGTCTCTGACGAATACCAAAGTTCCATAAACAATCGCCCCCATACCTTGTTACGACTGAAGTCTCGTCTAGTCTCATCGATGAGATATGAAGTCTCGTCTAGTCTCATCGATGAGACATGAAGTCTCGTCTAGTCTCATCGATGAGACATGATGTATCGTCCAGTCTCATCGATGAGACATGAAGTCTCGTCTAGTCTAATCGATGAGACATGAAGTCTGGTCTAGTCTCATCGATGAGACATGAAGTCTCGTCTAGTCTCATCGATGAGACATGAAGTCTCGTCAAGTCTCATCGATGAGACATGAAGTCTCGTCAAATCTCATCGATGAGATATGATGTCTCGTCTTGTCTCATCGATGAGATATAAAGTCTCGTCTAGTCTCATCGATGAGACACGAAGTCTCGTCTAGTCTCATCGATGAGACTTGAAGACTCGTCTAGTCTCATCGATGAGACATGAAGTCTCGTCTCATGGGCTCTAGTCTCGCCTCGTCTCGATTTTCGTGAAAGTCTCGTAGCCTCGTGGTTCATAACGTTTTCATAGAGCGAAATGATTCAATCTAATTATTATTATAACGCATACTTTAGTTAATCTACAGTGGAATTTTTTCCGATTTTGTGCCTTTGGAAGTATAGTTATTTTAGTGATACTTTTTTTTCGATTTCAATCGACTATTATAATTATACAGGGTGTCTGTAAACAAATGCGAAGGACTTAGGGAGATGACCCCTTCGAAAAAACTAAGCAGGGCAGGGCAGGTGAGTTATGAAACTATACATAATATGGAGCACTAAGTAGATGTTACTCACACATTTTTTTTAGATAACTTTATTAGTAGGGGTTGAAACTAACAATTCCTTATGATTTTCCTTTAAAACTTATTTTCCTGGGATAGATGTTCGAAAAAATAAAATTCTCTTATGGTTTCCCATTCAATTCTGAGTAAAAAAGTTTGTTGCAAAATTCCGATACAGTCGATACTTTTCACGGAATAAATAAAAACTTACAACCAGTATACGAAGGTCTATGAGATATAGAATAGATGCATGTATTTTAGCGGGAGGTTGCCATTCTATGGAAAACTTACATGATGAAATGGAATGAACAGTGATCAGAAATGTTTGTAAGTTTTTATTTATTCCCAGAAAAGTATCGACTGTATCGAAATTTTGCAAGAGACTTTTTTTCTCCAGATTTGAATGAGAAACTATAAGAGAATTTTTATTTTCGAAAATCTATCCCACGAAAACAATTATTCAAGGAAAATCATAAGGGGTTGTTATTTTCAACCCCTAATAAAAAAGTTATTAGATCTAAAAAAATTGTGTGAGTAACATCTACTTAGTGCTCCATATTATGTGTAGTTTCATGACTCAGTGTTCTTTAGAAACCATAAAAAAATTGAAAACTCTCAACTCGCCATCGCCTTCCAAAGGCTGTATCTTGGAAGGGAGGTCGATTTCGAAAAAAAATTATAGGAACTACCCCTGCTTATTTTCATCGAGGAATCATCTCCCTAAGTCTTTCGCATTTGTTTACAGTCACCCTGTATTTCGATCCTTGGTGTATGTATGTACAGAAAGTAATGAATCACTATGCATTAACATAGAAACTCAAACATAATGAGTCAACAAGAACATAAAGTAGTCTTATTGTACCTCACTGAAGACTGCTGCATCACTAAACATCCCAACTTTTCTCTTGAAATATGAGATTTGATTTCCACTTCTTTATAACCGAAAAAATGAAAGCACAATCGCTTAATTTCCCTGTAGAAAATTTCTCCTCAAACTTAAATGCACATATGATTGGACATCCTGTATTCGACATAATTTTTTTCAAAACAGTAATACATACGTTTCCTCAACTTCATTCAATAAATCAATTAAATGATCGAATCATCGGACGTGTTTTAAATTTTAATCCTCTCCATCCCAACCCCTCCCCAAAAACGCATTAATCAACCGATAATAAACAGAAAAGGACATATCATCCTCTCCCTAATCCAGAAAAAAATATGCGATTCCATCGGGGCTTCGAAAAGACATAAATCAGCCACATATACATATATGTTTTTCCGAAATTTCCACTTGGACCTACCATTCGGTCGAGATTTTCCAAGGGCTCCTCCGATTTATTCGGGAACATCAATAAAATTATTATACGACGTCCCATAAACATGTCGTTCTTTTTCACAACTATTACGTTATTCCGTCTCCATGCCTGCTTCGATCGGGAGATAGGCCCTCGATTGGGGCGTAAATCTAGTGGATATCTCGGGATAAACAGCGATCACTCCGCATGATTCGGAGCCCGTTGCTTGGACATGAGCGAGGGAATGAAAAAAGATACGACTCCTCAAAATCCCGATGATCCGTCGAAGATGTGGATGGTCGTTCAAATGCGGCATTTAACCTGCGATGGTTTCTTTTATTGGTTTATGCCGGAAGTTTGGGAGAGTAACGTATGACTGATATGACCTTCGTGTAATTCTTTAACTGCTTTGGGTTTATCATCTTCAGTAGTGAGGAATAATGCTCGGTTCATTTTTGATGCAGCAGAAGCTAGAATTAAGTGGAGATATTTTCATAATATCATAATTCATTCCTTCTTTCATTCACTGCTGGATCTACAAGAAGACTCGAAAAAAAAACTATCGATGCGATCAAACTTATAATTTCTTAGGGCCACTTGCGGTTGTGTGACCTCCTGTGACTGAAGAGACCCAACCGTGAACTACAGATCCTTCCACACTCCGGGCATGGATGGTCACCAACCAGATCGGGTAGCCGCTGTATTCTTGTCGAGTCTCCATTATAACTGTGGACCAAAGACTTCCACTGTGTTCCGGCTAAGGCTAGTTGTTCCAGTTATGATTGGCATTAACTGATTTTAGGGATTGATGTAGTGAATCCTTAAACCGCTTAAACTGGCCTCCTGGTTTCCGAGCTCCCTCTGTGAATTTGCCATACAGAGCTATTTTGGGCAGATTTGAGTCTTGCATCCTCAGAATGTGGCCGCTCCATCTGAGTCAGGCCCTAGTTACTTGAGTCTCAATTGTTATACAACTCGCGCGCTGCATTCGAAACTTTGTGGAACCATCTGATGTTCATTATTTGTCTTAGATGACGTTGTTGCGTTTGTTCAAGCTGTTTTATATGTCGCCTGTAGGGCGTCCAGCTTTCGTTTTCATAAAGAAGCATTGGGTGGACCACTGCTTTGTAAACAGCTGTCTTGGTCTTCAGATTGAGGTCGTGATTTTGAAACACTCTGACCTTTAGCTTCCAGAATACCCTTGATGCCGAATTGATACGGTTGTGTATTTCCGTGTCTAGGTTAGCCCTAGTATTTATGAAGCTTCCCAAGTACTTGAACTGCTCGACCTGTTCTAGAGTTTCATTCTCCAGGCTGATATCTGTTTGAAGGCTTTCTGGCGGACTTACCAGGATTTTGGTTTTGTCGATATTGAGTTTAAGGCCTAAAGCTTCGTATATATGTTTATAGGTGTCCAGCATTATCTGTAAATCCTCTGGGCTGCTAGCGATAAGTGCGATAAGTGCCTAGTCGTCTGCATATCGAAGTTCCATGATATACTTTGTACAGGTTTTTGCTTTGAAGCGTTTCAGGTTAAACAGGCCTCCATCAAATCTTAATCTTATTCCAACACCTCTTACAGGCATTCTCATGCTACCTGATTGTTAAAATAACACCAGAGCTAGGATCGTGTTAGGGTTTATCGGCATTCAAATCGATGATCAATTGAACATCGTCATCTTCTGAAACTTTTATTGAGGTTCACGTGATGAAACGTCAACGATAACAGGCAGATCGCACGCAGCAGATAATTGAACGTTTGTGCATTCACGTTGTGTTGTCGAAAAGTAATTAAAAATTCGATCGAATGAAAACCCGAAAAATCCAATCCCAATACAATTGACCGCTCGATTCCCACGCCTACTATCGAATGAATAGAACGGAATTTCAAATTGGGAGTTCCTTGTCCTCGTGTTACTAGGTAATGTCCTACCGGTGGATCCATTATTATTGTAGTAGCAGGGTTGTCGATTCTGTCGAATTAACGTAATGTGCATTCGAATTCAATTAATGCTTTTGACGTGAGGTAATTTCAATTGCAAGTAATCGCGTTATTGCTTATTCTTGTGAGTTAGTAGGTGGTTGTCTTCTAATGGCTTATGCACTTTGTTTCTTTAAACACCCAGTAGATCTCGCCAAAGGATTCCTAAACTTCCCTAAAATATAGTACTGCAATTTGGGATACCCTGTATACAGTATGTCAGTGAGTGAAGATATTTAGTATTGAGTACTCAATGGCAGAAACAAACAATGATAGTTGTATGGAATTTGCATCATTCCATGGGGCGTTCTGAAAAAGCAAAATTACATCATTCTGTATCAACGAACTTCTACCATATAAAGACCTCCACATGAGGGCACCAGACGGAGAACTTTATTCCACTATTTCACTTAAAATATTCGGAATATCTGGGAGCAATTCGCATATTTCGACTACGTCGTAATGCGAGCAGGAAGCTCCCTTTGATGGAATGCCCGCAAACATGTTACATTCCCGAGTTCCTGCAGGCATTTCGCGCGTCTCTCGAGTTTAAACAAGACAACATTATTACATTTGGACCGCACTTGCGAGAGCCATTTCTGCGGCCCGCTTCTTCTTCTCGCACTTTCCCACTACCACTACTGGATGAAGAAAATGTTATTGTGATTTATCTAACGTCTCCAGGGTAATTTCTGCGTTTGAAGTGTCTTGAGCTGGCGCGCGGGGTTCCGGGGTTGTTTTTGTTGGATTCAAGGGGTTCTCTTGGTCCCGATGTCGATACAAAGGATTTATCGATTTGCTCATTGGTAAACCCAAGAAAAATCATAACGCATTATAAATTTCCACATTTTCTGACTTTTTCAGACATACTCTATAAAAGAAGACAGGTACGGCATTTTCGAATCTGCCGTACCTGGCTTATATTGTCGTTAGAGCAGTGAGGTTATATAAATATTGATTGAAAGATATTTTATGCACCTTATACGAAATCAAATCATACTTTTTACCCTGGGTAGAGGAGTTGAAGTGATGATTTATGAATGGCTCTCTTCTGGATGAAGAACAGCTTTTCTAGTAATGAATCTATTTTATATTTGAAACTCTGTAAGGTGTTTGTGAATATAAAATGAAAATGATAGTTTCATTTTCTTCCCCCTCTGTGTTTAATTTTGTTGTTTCAATTTGTTCCATGAATATTTATCCTAATTATTGTTCTTTTTTTTCTGTTACTAAGTATATACGCCATAGCTGTCTCGATAACTGCTGACATGGTATGCCTGTAAGAAGTGTTGGATTGAGATTCAGATTTGATGGAGGCCTGTTTAACCTGAAGCGCACCACAGCAAAAACTCGTACAAAGTTTATCACGGAACTTCAATATGAAGATGACTGCGCACTTATCGCTAACAGCTCAGAGGATCTACATGTTGAACATATATACGAAGCTTTAGGCCTCAGACTCAATATTGACCAAATCAAAATCCTGTTAAGTCCGCCAGAAAGCCTTCAAACAGATATTAGCCTGGAGGGTGAAACTCTAGCACAGGTCGAAAAGTTCAAATACTTGGGAAGCTTCATAAATACTAGGGCTAGTCTGCACACGGAAGTACACAACCGTATCAATTCGGCATCAGGGGCATTCTGGAAGCTAAAGGACAGAGAGTTTCAAAATCACGAGCTCAATCTGAAGACCAAGACAACTGTTTACAAAGCAGTCGTCCTCCCAACGCTTCTCTACGGAAGCGAAAACTGGACGCCCTACAGACGACAAAGTAAACAGCTTGAACAAACTCAACATCGTCATCTTAGAAAAATAATGCACATCAGATGGTTCCACAAAGTTTCAAATGTAGAAGTCTTGCAGCGTGCGAGTTGTATAACAATTGAGACTCAAGTAACGAGGGCTCGACACAGATGGAGCGGCCACAATCTGAGGATGTAAGACACAAGACTCCCCTGAATAGCTCTGTATGGCGAATTCACAGAGGGAGCTCGGAAACCAGAAGGCCAGTATAGGCGGTTCAAGGATATACTGCATCAATCCCTAAAATCAGTTAATGCCAATCATAACTAGGAACAACTAGCGTTAGAGAGACCACAGTGGAGGTCTTTGGTCCACAGTTATAATGGAGACTCTAGAAGAATACAGCGGCGGCCAGATCTGGTTGGTGGCTATCCATGCCCAGAGTGTGGAAGGATCTGTAGGTCACCGTTGGGTCTCTTCAGTCCCAGGAGGGCACACAGTCGCAAGTAGACCTAAGAAATTATAAGTTTGATAGCACCGATAGTTTTGTTTCTGGGTCTTTTTGTAGATTTATTCTTGGTAACGGGATACAGCAATGAATAAAGGAACACATAAATCCATGCAAGGTCAGAGAGAGCCATTAATCAAACAGTTATAATCCGAATACCCAAAGCTTCCTCACTCTTCTTAATTATACCAAATAACGCGTTCCAAAACCGCAACTAACCCAGCCAATTCGACCCACCCAGAAAAACGCCATTACCCCACTCCGACAATAAGAGCGCGATTCTAACAGGTTCATTATTCACATCCAATTAAATCGGCGGCGACTGAACGGGAATTATCGCTCCCATTATTAATAGAAGCCAAAATGTTGGAAACTATTCAACTTTAACGCCCGCGCCGAAGACGAACGGGCACTTTAATACCCGCGCTCACAAAGCCTACCCTGATTTAAGGATGTCAGAGATCAAACTGGCGGCCGTCCCGGTGTACCGGGTGCATTTCGGGGTATTTATGTGGCCTCATTTGAATTTTGCAATACATTTCCTGGATAATCGAACGTGGACGTCTGGAACGGGCGTATATCAGGTCGACGGGCAGATTAAGCGGGCGGTAAGACGGGATTTATAGGCGGGTGGACGGAGGATCTTCGGTTTCGGTTCTGGATGAGATTCAGAGGGAGCTGTGATTGTATGATGTCGGGAAGGTTCGACCAATTGGTCTTTTTCTCTATTTGACTTCGAATTTCGTCTAAAAGTTGTAGGAAAGAAAATAACAAATAATACCTCAACCTTAAGCTAAGCTCGCTTATAGATTCTTGATTTGAGGGTGGTCTTTTTGCCCTGTAATCTGTCTTTTGTTCCTCCCACCAGAGCTGTCCTCGCCCCCAGACTTCTAATGAACTCCAGTATCTGGGATGACAAAGGAAAGTTACTTCATCACTTCTACAAGTTTTTTGCGTTGGCTAGCAATGTTGGGGCATTCCATCATCAGGTGGTCCAAAGTGTCCTCCTCTTCCTCACAGAATCTGCACTCATCGTTTTCTGCTGGACTCATTCTTATTAGGTGTTTCCTGAGGTGGCATGTCCTGTAAGGAGAAGAATCTTTTTGGAATGATCTAACCCAAAAAGATTCCGCCTTAGTGTTTCTCTTTCAATTTAATCCCTCTCCTGAATCTTTTTTCTGAAGGTTCATTTACCTTTACCACAGAAAGATTCTGTGCCAATGGAAAGAGTTTTGCTTCTTTCCAGGCAAGTATTGGCATCTTCATTTCCTTTGAAGACT
Source organism: Coccinella septempunctata (assembly GCF_907165205.1). Lineage (NCBI taxonomy): Eukaryota > Metazoa > Arthropoda > Insecta > Coleoptera > Coccinellidae > Coccinella > Coccinella septempunctata. The sequence continues at coordinate 26,935,987 of NC_058196.1, forward strand.
TGCAGATCTTGTTATTCTTGTCTGATTCTTTGAGTTTTTTTCGACACTCCCAGATCATCTTAGAATCCATGATCAATAATGATAAGAGCTCAGTGCTTCAATTGCAGGCTGACTCTCAGAATGTATCGCTATAGGTTTGTATAAATATATTTCTATAATACTTCCTTTATAAGTAGTGAGTCTTTGGCGCCAATCTTCGTAATGGATTCAGAGCCATCTGTGTACAAATTGATATTATTCTGTTCGATGGCTAGGATTTTGGGCTCCCTTTAAAGCGTCCTGGTGAAGGTTCTCTCTGTGCTAGTTCATCCTGTTACTCGGAAGTTTTGCTGAAAGGATATATTTGGCCAGAGATGACCAGGCTCTCTGATTCCTAACTCCCTCATTGCCGGTACCTTCCATGGATAGTCTTAGAATACCCCCATGGACTAATCTAGCCCAGGAAAGATGAAACGGTGTGAGATCTGTGATGATCTCCAATAACCTAGTCAGAGATGACCAGGCTCTCTGATTCATAACTCCCTCATTGCCGGTACCTTCAATGGATAGTCTTAGAATACCCCCATGGACTAATCCTAGCCCAGGGAAGATGAAAAGGTGTGAGATCTGTGATGATCTCCAATAACCTAGTTTTGAACACGTTCTTATTAGTTGGGGAGCGGACGATGCTAAATCGGAATTAACTCGAGTATCGTGGAGAAAGAAAAAGGTTCTAGGAGGTATGCACTTTCAGCGGTGGAGAAAGCGTCAGCAGGTTCTCAAAGATGTAGAAAAAATCGTCAGCATGTCAGATTTTCATTCAGGTGGTTAATCTCGGTGTGGCAGACATGATGACCCATTAATCTGACACTAATCAGGGGATGTTTCCTTAATCTGACAGTTTGAAGATGATATCAAGGATTTTTTTTAATATCTCCCTTCCTGTACCTCCAATCGTTTCTGTATTCATTATGAAAGTTGTAGATAATAAGATTCTATACAACTTTTGTTTGAAGCAATTTTAACCGTTTTCGAGTTAGAGGGCGATAAGGTCGAGGAGCTTAGCCACACATGCGAAACGCCAAGGTCAACGTAGAAACCCAGTCTAATGTACATTAATCGCCATGTATCTCAAAAACGTTCAAACGTAGAAGAAATTGCTTCGGACAAAATTTGTAGAAAATGTTATGCTCTACAACTTCTATAATGAATGCGAAAACAATTTGAAGCCCAGGAGAGGAGATTTTTGTGACATTTATGGCCAATTTTTATTGTTTCAGAAAGCTGAAACTGTTAGTGTTAAATCATTAGCTTCAAAATAAGAAAACAGCCACCGTGCTCGAGAATGAATACGTTACGTTTTTTTTCTGCAAGTTTGGTACTCTCCCACACAATTTATTCAAGCTCAAATTGTCAGATTGAGAATATACACTTTTCAACATGTAATTAACCACATATATCTCAATCTGGCATGCTTGAGTATGTCCAATGATCGTTTTTTTTACTACTCTGATAGGCTGTCCTAGACAATTCCCTCTATATACAGGTCTTATTTTTGGTAGAGGTATTCTACAGGGTCCATTGTCTGACAGGCTCGAGTAAATCCCGAATTTCCTTCTTCGGCTCCACACTCTATAGCTTTGAATAATATTGAGGGCTTTTCTCGTGCTGTGCAGAGTTGGCATACCAGACTTCTCGGAGAAATGCTCTACCTTGAACTATAGTAAAATCCTTATCAATACCAGATATATTCCGAGATAACCAAATTTAGCTAACCTACATTTGTTCTATGGTTGTAGAGGTCGCCTTGAGCCCTTGAAATCGACATAATTTTCTATGCAAATGTCAAACTCTTAGCTGAACTCTATTGGCACAGTTTTACATGGAAAATACCCGAGCGAATATTGCCGTCACACTTATTATTCTAAACGCATCGGACGCTCGTACATCAATTACCAGAGTCCCGAAAAATTGCATCGGCCATCTCTCTCCCCGTCTCTGTCCATCTCTCGTAATTCAAGACATGCATGGCCCGGAAGACTTATATCGCCCCCGTTGAATTTCGCGAGCGGAAAACTCCGGCAGACAGAAGAGAAATGATGGCGAGCGAGATCGTTGCCAGCATATCAAGTAGGCCGTGGCTTCTGAAGACAACATCTTTGACGTGGGGGGGACCTCGGATTATTATTCGAACTTATTGCGCCGTCGGTGTTTTATTGATGTTTCTCAATTTGCCCCGCCGGATTCATTCGATTATACGTCGATTGAGACATTAACGTTACCCCGGTTTTACTGGAGGTTGATTGACGGGTTATGTCCGTTTGGGATTGAAGTTTGGTTCGGTTTTATTCTCGGGATAAACTAGGTAGAGCTCGAAGGAAATAGTATAGTTTGCATTTGGTTGTAGAAAGTAAGAATTCAAGTCCTAAAAGTGATGGTTGAATATGAAAATAGGTTATACAGGGTGAGTCATTGAGTCGTACAAATATTTCGGCAGTAGATTCTTGAGGTCGAAAGAAACACTTTTTTCCTTTACCATTTTTGTCGAATCGGCTCGGTTTAAGAGATACCGGCTGTTGAAAAACTATACAAAAATGTTATTTTTAGTTTTTTCTCAAAAACGGTTTTATCGAATGGTATGAATTTCGGTATATATTTTTTCGTTTATTTGATGAATCTGTTTCGAATACAAGATATCACCCACGTCTTCCCGTTTTCTCATTATGATCATTATGTACCATAATAATACCAAAAATTCTAAGAACCCAACTCTTGAATCTAAGTTGGACGCTATCTAATGAATATATGGACGTTTTGTAAGATAAAAGTATTCTTCATATTTTCTCGTATAATGCGCCGATTTCGAGTAATTTGATGTTCAAAAATGAAAATATCTGTGATATTCTGAATATTTGGTACTTTAGCTGAATGCAACTCTGTTTAAGATCCACACCATATCAATTCGGCATCACGGGCCTTCTGGAAGCTAAAGGTCAAAATGTTTCAAAACCACGACCTCAATCTGAACACCAAGACAGCTGTTTACAAAGCAGTGGTCCTCCCAATGCTTCTTTACGGAAGCCAAAGCTGGACGCCCTACAGGCGACATATTAAACAGCTTGAACAAACACAACAACGTCATCTAAGACAAATAATGCACATCATGGTTCCACGAAGTTTCGAATGCAGAAGTCTTGCAACGCGCGAGTTGTACAACAATTGAGACTCAAGTAACGAGGGCCCGACTCAGATGTAGCGGCCACATTCTGAGGATGCAAGACACAAGACTCCCCAAAATAGCTCTGTATGGCGAATTCACTGAGAGAGCCCGAAAACCAGGAGGCCAGTATAAGCGGTTTAAGGATACACATCAATCCCTAAAATCTGTTAATGCCAATAATAACTGGGAACAACTAGCGTTGGACTTGGACAGGATTCAGCGGCGGCCAGATCTGGTTGGTGACTATCCATGCCCTGAGTGTGGAAGGATCTGCAGGTCACGGTTGGGTCTCTTCAGTCACAGGAGGCCAACTAGCCCTAAGAAATGACAAGTCAGTTCGCACCTTTGAATTTTTTTTTGTCTTTTTGTAGATTTATTCGCGGTAACGGACTACAGCAATGGATGAATAAGATTCAGAGATGTGTAGGGTCACAGATTCAGCTAGCTACTCTGAAGATTGTTTTGTTTTTCCAGAGGTGGCTCATTTTGAAAACTTAAAATGGCTATATATTTTTATCAGGACCGAATCGGAAAAAAATGGTTCTTTTGACCTCAAGAGTCAAAGACTCACCCTATACTTTTGTCCACAAAATAATCGACGGCATTTTGAGAATCTTTTGTAGAAAAATTATATTCACTATTTTCATGTTTTATCACCGCTCTTGCTATCGTAACTCTTCTACTCTTTTTTCTTATTTTTCATAAGTACTAACAAAATGATCAAGTATGCCACATTTTTGAAAAAGCAATCGAATAACCTTCAAAACAAGGTGTTACTCAACCCTCCCTCACATATAAGATTTTAGGGGTTGCTGTCACGCCTTCTAGTTGGGGAGCCCACGATACGAACTTATTGGATTTTGAAGATTGTATGGTAGAAATAAATTGTATGGTAGAAATTAAAAAAAGGTTCTCTTATGCATGGGGTGCGAAATATTGTGGGTGGAACCTCTTCAAATTGACACACTGTATATTGAATAACGGCCATAACGGGCTATTTCACTTGGACATTTTATATCTGAGGAACGATTCAACACGTATCGGGCAAAACACGTCTTGGTCTGTTGTGAAATCTTTTCACTACTTTTTATATGAATAACAATTGGCCAGGTACTTCGTTCTGATATAAAAACGATGATTAACATCAGTTGTTTTGAGGCATTGAGAGGGACGTGGTGTGATCAGCGCGCTCACCTGATTTGGGGCTACATTGAAGGCTAGATCTTTAAAGGTCATCCACACATCCTGCCATAACTCGAGCAACAAATAACCAAGGCCATACCACTCGTCGAAAACGACGACATCAGTGTCACGTTGCTGAAGGCGAGTAGGTACATGAGTACTAGAACTATATCCCCTACTGATTGAAATAATTAAAAGCATTTTTCTCCAACCTTTTATAGCCCTTTGACAGTCGTCAAACAGCTCTGCCTCACCCTGTACTTGGAGAGGAGATCTGATAAAACCGTTCACCAAATATTCCACTGGAAGATGAGACATGAAAAACGATTCATCTGGAGGGAAAACAGTTCCCAATCTTGTATAGATCAAAATGGACCACGAAGTATGGCTTACAACGTAATAGGCGGAAATGTGAATGCGAAATTCGAAAAATATCCATGAAATACCCGAAAACTTCCCGCACATTTTTTCATGTCCACGAAATCCTTCAAGGATCCTCTACCAGCCAAAAATCTCCCAATTATAAAAGCGACCCAGCGCCTTTCTCGCCCCAATTCTTCTCCCAAATTAAAGGGTTGGATTCCTCACCGAATGCCATTTGTTGCAATGAAATATTAAGTATTCAGACACCCCGGGCACGTTTCGCATCAATCACGTGACTCCGACGTCCCTCCAGAAGGCACGCTAGGGCCCCGGAGCCGTTTTTCTTCATCAACGTCCTTCGGACGCTCCGTGTGGCTATCCTGGCATCCCATTATTGGTTCTTTCGAAGATGGCAAATTGGGATCTACGCAGTTAATTCGACGGTATTCATCTTGCTTAAAGGGTGTTGGTCTTTTTCGGGGAGGATTTTCCCTTATTGGTAAGAAGTGAAGTTGGTGTATGTATATTGGGTTGGTTGCAATGGTCAAGAGATCCAGATGGTAATATTCTTTGTATTTCGGAGAGACCAAGTTGAGGCCATGAAGAACTGTAATTCAGAATCACCTGTTTAATAAATTATTAATATTCCAAAAGCGACTAGAGTTCTAGGAAAAACGAGGATAGTTCTGAGATGAGAGTCGATCTTGAGTTCTGGAATAGTTTTAGGGGCCTTTTCATCTACCAGTTCCAAAGATAACGATATTTGTATAAAATTGACATAAACAAGTTTCCTACAACAAGAAGATAAATAAGTTTTGCTTTCCTGCCTTTGTAGACTTTTGTCTACTCAGTTATAGGAGAGACACGTCTAGCATGGTAGGAAACCAAACATGTTTAGGTGAGAAAAACCATTGAAATAGATTACAAGTGCTTTATAAGCTTTCAAGGAAACATTTCTGCACCTTCTATCTTATGGTCTTGGCCATAGTGGTGGGGAAGAAAACATGTTTCATCATTATCTTCGACGGCTATAAAGATCTTCATTCAACTACCATCGTCCAAGTGGTTGTAGATCAGAGTATGTGTGAATTTCTCATGCCACGTCAAAACATTTGATTCGAAAGACTGAGTCTGGAGAAGAATGGTACTGCAGCAGTATGTCTTACTGCCAGAGGAAAGCCTGACTAAATATTACGGGTACTTTAAGATCTACTCCTACGGCAGCTATGAATCTTCTGCTAGGTTTACTTCTTGTACACCTTGCCGCTTAAGGAGGTGGCTATGAGGACAGCGTTTGGAGTCTGGGAAGAGAGATTCATTGCTGTGGCTAGTTGCGATTGTGTGCCCTCCTGTGACTGAAGAAACCCAACCGTGACCTGCAGATCCTTCCACACTCCGGGCATGGATAGTCACCAACCAGATCTGGCCGCCGCTGAATCCTTCTCGAGTCTTCATTATAACTGTGTACCAAAGACCTCCACTGTGACCTGTCCAACGCTAGTTGTTCCCAGTTATGATTGGTATTAACTGATTTTAGAGATTGATGTAGTACATCCTTAAACCGCTTATACTGGCCTCCTGGTTTCCGGGCTCCCTCTGTGAATTTGCCATATAGAGCTATTTTGGGGAGTCTTGTGTCTTGCATCCTCAGAATGTGGCCACTCCATCTGAGTCGGGCCCTTGTTACTTGAGTATCAATTGTTGTACAACTCGCGCGTTGCAAGACTTCTATATTCGAAACTTTGTGGAACTATCTGATGGGCATTATTTGTCTTAGATGACGTTGTTGCGTTTGTTCAGGCTGTTTAATATGTTGCCAGTAGGGCGTCCAGCTTTCGCTTCCGTAAAGGAGCATTGGGAGGACCACTGCCTTGTAAACAGCTTTCTTGGTCTTCAGATTGAGGTCGTGAGTTTGAAACACTCTGACCCTTAGCTTCCAGAATGCCCGTGATGCCAAATTGATACAGTTGTGTATTTCCGTGTCTAGGTTAGCCGTAGTATTCATGAAGCTTCCCAAGTATTTGAACTGCTCGACCTGTTCTAGAGTTTCATTCTCCAGGCTGATATGTGTTTGCAGGCTTTCTGGCGGACTTACCAGGATTTTGGTTTTGTAGATATCGAGTCTAAGGCAAAAAGCTTCGTATATATGTTTATAGGTGTCCAGCATTATCTGTAGATCCTCTGGGCTGCTAGCTAGAAGAGAGATAACAGTGTGATGAAGGAATTTTCAAAATCCACATACAACCAACTTCTGCTTTGACTAACCCTACATTTTCCTGATAGAGATTTCTTGCACCTGAAGGTCCAACTTGGTTCATCGACAACTCTGTGATGTCCAGAAGAACTCCTGTGGGGATTGGGATACCTTGTTCAAGCAGTCCATTCCTTTAGGAGTGTTGGAAGGCACATAGTGCAGGCCGAACTTTATGCTTTTCTTGTTAGCATGCTAGAGAATATACGCTGGGATACTATGAAAAACCCATCTATAAATGCTGTAACATTCAGGGGAGGCTGAAATAACTGTCTGAGAAAAAGGTCATATACTACTTGGTAGGAAAATGTAGGAAAGCTATGCGTAAGCTGTACGTGGTAACGTTTTGAAGGTTCCTGGAAACGACAAAGCAGACATACTGGCTAAGCGGGGGCCCACTCAGTTTTTTCTGCTCCAGAACTGGCGCTGTTCATCTACTGCATATCTTACTCTTTTATTGGATGGCTATACAGAATATTTTCCTCTGAATGGAACTCGAGAGGTAGTCTCAGACAGCGGAGCCTTTTCTTTGGAAGACCTTTCTTCAACCTTGAGGTACTTTAACAGATACCTCAAATTTTGTCGTTATATTCACTCAATAAGTGATAAAACCCCCTCAATGAACATTAGATGGTAAAATTGCTGCTGTTCTACAAGATTCGAACAAAGTTTAAATATCTGGGGATCCCATACATCCGATGATTGTACCATCAAACTGAAACATATTGCCAAATCTTCAAAATTTCCTAATCGTAAGGAAATCTTAACCCACTCACCACTCCTCCTCTAAGACTGGAATCAATCGTTACCCTCCAGCAACCCATATCAAGACGCCGCCTGAAAAATCAACACTCTCCATCCCCCAGGGGGATGATACATAGGTACATCACGAACTCATTACGGGCCGTCCCCGGAATTTACGACGTTGTCAGATGTAATATCGCCTGAATTAATGAAGAACAAATTGACATTTTTCAGGGTTGTGCGTGCTCGTTGCGTATGCGGAGTCACGACCGGGGGAGTGGGGGGGTTTCGGTTTTGGGGTGGGCGCGGGAGGAAGGTGCGGAACCGCACACGTAACGGCATGCGTGGGGAACATTCGGGAAATCGTTCGCCCTGTTTTATCGGCGCCATAAAATCGCCGATTATTTTCCAGGGTACAGAGTTATGACTTTATTGTATTTGTCGGAGAGATTCTCCGGAGTTGTTGCATCTGCCGAGTTTTTATGAGAATGTTGCTGGATATACAGTTATGGGAGTTTCTATTTTGGAGACCAACTTTTTCTTCATTGTCGTTTGTATCTGGAACGCATACAATTCAATTCAGTATTTGGAAAAAGCGTTGAAACTGAAGGATACAGGGTTATCAACCAAGGTCATCGATGACAAATAACAGGCTGAAGAACTTCGTGTTTCTAAGTTTTTGTATTGCAACATCAAAAAGTCATTTCTATTTCAGGTCATCTCTTGAGGAAGTCTTAGAAAATCCTGAATTACCTATACTCTTCTCTAAAACCTTAATTTGATTAACAGGGCGTTGCACCTCTTTAAATCACTTCAGCAACACAAGGTACATTTCACTGCCGCGTTTCAATCAATCCGCCGATGACAAACGCCCATCACGAACGGCCTTTTCCGAGAAAAACAACGAAACAGCGGCCGATAAATAATAACAATTTCGGCGCGGAAAATTTCAAAATTGCAATTATTCCAGCGTTAACATATTTCACTACCAGTTGAACCGCATAACGAAATAATTTCCGACAACATACCGTGTCGCGGGTTGTGAATAAACAATGCCCACCCGAAAAGTAATCAGCGGCGTTGACCATGCATCATTCGAATTGTGATTGGTGGTCGCATTCGTTATTTACCGTCTTCATAATGCATCTGATTAGTTTTAATAATGCAGAAATCATTAGGTACGGTCGATTGGTTGTTTAAAATTTATTGACGATTCAAATTTGTCGTCGATTTTTTTATCGGCCGTTTTATGCTGAATTGTTTTTCGGTATGTGTCAGGTCCTGAAATATTTATAGCTGCTAACAGGCGGTTCGGTGAATTTCTGTAGGAAAAAGTTTTCTTTCTGGGGGACAAATATCAGGAAACATATTTGAGAACAAGTATTATATGTAAGGGGTTCAGAAAGGCTAATTCCTCATTCATTGGTATAGGAAACCGCAGAGAAAGCTAGGTTTTGGTTCAGCCTTTGCGAGACAGGAAGAATTTCGTTTAAGACTCCATCCTTCGTTTGGAATATTCAGCACTACACTGTACTGACGAGGGACAATGATCCCGAAATCGGTCTACAGTTGCGTTTGGATGTTTCTACTTCTTTAGGACTTCCTACGCTCGTTCATGACTAGCTTGTACTATTGGAGAGACAATTTTTTGGACCTTCTATAACATGTAAAGAAATGTCGTTTCATGTATTATTATGAATTAATGATATATTTGTTCTATATTCAGGAACTGGTATTTATAGGTTTATTTTTTCCAGTAAACAACTGGTGTTGAAAAAAAAAATTGGAGGTCCCATAACTAATGATAATATTGAGGGACTTATTGATCTTGTTCGAGTTGAATTTTCTGGCGTACGTTTAATTGACGATTTTTAAAGCAATTAACAACAAGAATTCTGTGAAATACATCTTTAGATTTGAAGTCAGTAATGCAATATTTCAAAGAAAAAATCTGAAAAAATTCTTGGCATTTTATGGTAAGAATATTTTACTTGCTTCGTTAACTTTTCAATTGTATGTACCTGAAATATTATTTTAATGATGAAAAAATATAAAATTAAAAGAATTAATTTTTTCGATTTTTGTCAACTTAATTGTATAAACCAACTTCGCCTATGGGAATTAATTAGTGAAATCGCAAAAAAATGTCCTAATTATTTAGTCAGTTCAGTTTCTTCCATAATTTTATAATATTTAAATATTTTCAGTTTTTTTCAATGATTTTTAATTATGAAAATATACGATAAAGCTTTTTTTATCATTTTTTGATATTTTCATCTTTTCCGGATTTCTTTCCATATGTAAATTTTTTTAATGTACCGTCAGTCTATTTATTAATCTAAAAATAATTGAATTATAATTGTATGCATAAATTATCAAGTTTAGTTTTTTGTTTTATTATAGCATTCTAGATTATTAAATTAAAATATTATTATCGTGGCTTGCCACCTTGGTCCTTGAGAGCCTGAGACCAACTACCCTTCTTCGCGTAGGAGCCAGAACGGGGGTGGAAAAATACAAATAATATAAATTTATCGCCCCACTCAAGCAACCCTCCGTTTCGATTATAATTCGATGAGATAACCGCTCTCTCATCGCGAGGCGAAATTAAAAAAAAAACAACCGAAATAAGATCGCTAAATCAACCCGTCGACACACGATGCTTTATGCAACACCTGGTGGCTCCATCTTTCATCGCCGTCAGGCGGCTGATTGCATCCCCTACCGCAAATCCACCCGCCCCCCACGGGTGGCGAAGTCGATGCCGTGGGGGGTGGTTGGGGTGGATATGGCGCAGGCAGATTGTTTTTTAATGTGTAATTAGGGTTATTGGAAAGCTACGGCTGAATTAATTTTCGGTATAATGAGATCGCTTCTCCTTCGAAAACGTCTCTTGATTAGGGGGAAAAAAGTATGTAATACGTCCAAGAAAACGAGGGTTAGTTCACGAGTTGGATTTAATTCAACATTGCAATATTCTTGAGAAATAGACAAATTTTCTTATTTAGCATAAAGCGTCACTAATTCTGAAACCACCCCTAAAACCATCCCTCTACTTTCCCCTTCACTTTAGATAAAAAAAAACTTAGGATAACAGCTTAGTATATAGTAATAAATGGACCAACCTGGGGAAGCTACTATGATAGCGAAACACTAAAATTAGTTAAAATTCAAAGGTAATGAAAATCATGTGAATTAGATCTTTATTTTCAAATGACGTATTACATTTGAAATTTCAGAAGGAATATCAGAAATTTTCTGATAGCCATGTCCTACTACTCTATTGATGATATTCAATCAGATGAGTTAAGTGAGAATCATTTTCTTTTTGTCCACGGAGTTTATATTTTAGCTGTTTCATATATTTCTTTTTCATTTCGACTCTTCATTATTAAATTACTTGTTTTGCAAATTTGTATGAAACATGCAAATTTGATATGATTTTAACTACTTCTATTCGAAAATAATATCAATGCTTTCTGCAGCAAGTAAGTTATCACTTTAAAATTTTAATCAAAATTCAATAAAAAAAAGCTGGTTTAGGATTCTGGTAGATCGAAATTCAATTATTTCAAAGAAAATTATTAGGTTTCAACCTTTACATGCTCTCTTCACAATGAGTCCAGTTTTCATGAGAGACCTATACTGTTCTTTGACGTGAAATTATTTTAACTAATTCATTTTTATCCTGTATAGCAAATTGGGAGATAATGTTATGTTTATTAATCATATAGACGAGAGTAAACTTTTCTTACTTTTCAACAGAAAAATTCGGAGTGTTTTACGTTCTAACTGATTCTTTTTCGTTGGACCAAAGTAAAACATTATCTCATACAATATCAATTCAGAAAATACCCAAATGGATTTCAGCTACAAGATAGCGAATCAATAAAATTCAAGATATTTCAATCGGAGCTTCGGTGACATCAAAGACGATACCAATCTCCCCATATTCTATGTTTATAACCACTATCTCCGACTTTAAAAGGTTCCTGACAGTAAGTATAGTTTCGATAGATTTTATATCTTCATCGTTCAAAGGTTTCATTAACTCGGCATCAATTTCTTACACTGTCAGCTACCGTTCCACGTCGGAACGATAAAGGTTCCGAACAAACTGTGAAATTATGTTAATATCGTGAACTGTCAGAGTTCAAACAAATACTAATTGTATAAAAATACCGTTCGGATCGTTCGATTTGAATTTCAAAGTATTTTTAGGCAAATGGAATTGCGGGAGAGATGCATTGTCTTTAAAGGTCGTCGGATGTTAATTGATTGGGTGATTAACTTTCATTGGGAAAATGGAGGAAGAGGTTTTGTTTATGAGGTCATTGACAGCACAGGTGCAGGGGATACCGAATACATATTAAGAAAGTTGTATATTTCAATTCAAGATGAGGTTTTTCTTATTATTCTAAAAAAAATTGAGTAACATCAGAAAAATAATAGGGTAATAGTATACAGGGTGTTTTCAAAGATGAGGCTTTTTTTTGACAAGGTAGAATTCATCAACTGAAGTCGTTTAACCAAATATTGTCTATATATAAAATCCAAAATGGCTGAGATACAACCCCTTGAAGTTCGACAAAATTTCATTGAAGTTCAAGTACGGGACTGTGGAAGGTGACTCCGGCATCGCAAAAACGAAACAAAATATAAACATATGGCTGGACAATGAATGGTTCAGTACCAAGTTCATCGGATTAGATGCATCAGGTCACTTTTGAGAGAATCATAATTGTTGTATCGTGCAATTTAGGGTGAAACAATATGTAGAAAATCGAGGCAGTTTCTTGAAAGTGCTTATGTTAGTTATGTTGAAAAAGTGCCATGATTTTTCCTCATTTCATCTAATTTTTACGACGATTGTTGAAATGTTCGAACAAGAAGATTGTGATGTCCATTGTGAAAAAATTCGTGAACTTCATTGTTGAGATTTTGAAGTGTTATTCTATTATTTACACTTGGGTCCTAAGTCTCTTCTGTCAGTTGGTATCGAAATGAGCCATTTCATAAAATCGTGTAAGTTATTAAAAAATAATGAGAATAATTCGGCAATCCAAAGTTTCCATTTTCATTACCACGTAAATATCGAACAAACCAAATCCTTAACAAAACCACATGGTCGAATCAGGAGATAAGTTTTTTCTCACTGCTTTGTGATAATTAAGATAACAAACGGTCTAGGGTCGTATCAGGATCTATTTCAGTAATCATTTCAAATTTTTTTTCAACTTTGTCATTTTGAAAGTATTGTATAGGTGATTTTTGGTGAAACACCTCATTTTTACTAGTACTACCTTCTGTTGAAAAAAAAGCCTCACCTTCAAATACACCCTATACATCCTAAAAACATTTGACTTAATCCGTCTACTCTTGATGAAAATTTGTTTTATTTTTTTTTCATGGACTGAGAAAAAATTCTACGAGATTTCTTCAATTATAAAAGATGAGTTCTGGATATATCTCTATTTGAATAATACCACTACAAAATTTCATTCGTCTGTCTCTTTCTTTCAGAAAAAATTCAATAAATCCATAATCAAGTCACCATAGGAACTTTTCGTCTTATTTTGAGGTACTTAACCTATATCCGAATTCATTCCCATTAATCCTGGGACACCCTGCATACCTATATGTAGCTGTAATCGAGTTTTCCTCGTTCATGGAATCCAAGACACATCCGTTAAAGGACTGTTGTTTTCGATTACTCCTCCAAAGCCTACTTATAAGTATCGAGGATTGCCCTTTCAGCCTTAAGGGTAGATTTATGTCGCATCCCCAGATCCCGCAATTTTGTTAATCGTTTCCCAGTTATATCGCCATTAAAATATAGGATTCAGCAGCCCTAAACAAAAGCGCATCCAGCTATATATCTAATAGGAAAAATATTATACCTTGGTGCCGTTTCACACCAGTATAGTTTCCATTTGGAAAATCTCCCACGTCGTCCAGACCTCCCCTTTTGCTCCATCTCAAGGAGGAGAGCGGCCTGAGGGAGAGAGAGGGGGATAGGATTCTGTGGGGACAATGAGGGCTATCCCGAGAATACTTCATTGGTATGCATTGAGGATTTATGCAGGCATGGAGCCAAAAACATTCATCAAGGTGGATTTAGCTGAAACTCTGATTCATTGCAGCTTTAATATATGTTCGGTTTCAGCATGCACCTCGCTGAAAATTATTATTTACCGGGGCTGATTGCTTTTCCTCGTTCTCTTGAACGAATGATAAAACGGCTAGTAGGCGTTGGACGGGGTAGAATTGGGTGGTTGTTTATCGCGTGGAAACGCTTCGGTGGTATTAGTCGATTAATGGGTAGTTTCCATTTGGTTCACAGGAATATTCTTGGGTATTTCAACAATTGGTCGAGCTTGGATTAGAAAATCTCACATGTGACAATTGAGAGTTGTTTCCTAGGTTTCTTCCACTACATAGTGGTCTAGGAAAATCCTTAAAATTTCGTTTGAATATTGGAAATCTAATTAAGAACAGGGATTTCCAAATCTAATGTGTTATTATAAGGCAGATTCAATATTATCTCATATGTTAATATAATACGGGGTGTTTTCAAAGATGAGGCTTTTTTGACAGAAGGTAGAAAACTCATCAGATTAAGTTGTTTAACCAAAAATTGTCTACATAAAATATCCAAGATGGTAGAGATACAACCCCTAGAAGTTCGACAAAATTTCATTGAATTCCAAGTAAGGGACTGTGGGAAGTGACTCCGGTATCGAAAAAACGAAACAAAACATGAGCATGGGGCTGGACAATGAATGGTTCGGTACCAAGTTCATCGGATTAGATGCATCAGCTCACTTTTGAGAGAATTACAATTGTTGTATCGTGCAATTTAGGGTGAAAAGAATGTAGAAAATTTAGGCAGTTTCTTGAAAGTACTTATGCTAGTTATGTTGAAAAAGTGCTATGATAATCCCAATTTCATCCCATTTTTACGACGGTTGTTGGAATGTTCGAACAAGAAAATTGTGATGACCATTGTGAAAAAATTCGTGAATAATTTAGACGAATTTTATTGGTAAGATTTTGAAGTATTATTCTGTTTTTCACACTTGTGTCCTAAGTCTCTTCTGTCAGTGGGTATCGAAATGAGCCATTTCATAAAATCGTGTAAGTTACAAAAATAATGAGAACAATTCGGCAATACTCAGTTTCCATTTTATTACCACGTAAATATCGAATGAGCCAATATCCTTAAAGGAAACCACATGGTCGAATCAGGAGATGAGATTTTTCAAAGTTCTTTGCGATAATTCAGCTCACAAACAGTCTATGGTCGTATTAGGATCTATTTCAGTTATGATTTTCAATTTTTCTCTCAACTTTGTCATTGTGAAAGTTTTGCACTATAGGTGATTTTTGGTGAAACGCTTCATTTTAACCAGTTCTACCTTCTGTTGAAAAAAGCCTCACCTTCAAATACACCCTGTATAATTGTATCCAAAAAGCGGATACTGAATGTAGAATGCGATTTAAAAACGCTATTGCAATACTACAAGATAAAGAAGAACATGTGAGAAATTCAGAAAAATCAATGCTAAAGATCTAAAATTTGGCGAATGCGCACATGTACTCAACTTTTTAACTATATCGCACATATACTCGAAGGAAATGAAATTTACTTCTTATATTCGATCAAAATAATCATAACCAGATTCTATAATACATAAGATTCATTTTAGTATAAAAAAATCGATCTATTCCCTCAATATTTTCATTTGTAATTTGGTGTAAGATTAATGGGACAAACAATAATATCCCGACGGTCGTCATACTTCAGAAAACAAGCATTCTAAACCCTGTTTTTCAACCCAGATAGGATAAAATTGCATACGAAAAGATAACTGACATATATATCCCCCTACTACTTCCACTTCATCATCTGCAAACCAAGGAAAACTCATTTCCAACTTCTCGAGTTGAAAGGTCGTTTCAGAAGTAAAATACCTCACACAACCTTCGTATATAATTTTATAAGGATTTATAACACCCCCGTGGATCTCAGTTAAATGAAGTAAAAGTTGAAGAAAACAGATGCAACTGGAGAACATGAGTTTTATTAAAATAAATTACAGTCACACATAGACGACAAGAAGATGGAGCCTTATTATGGTACATACTAAAATATAATATCTTGAGCAACAAAAAGCAACAAATTGTTCATATATAAAACTGGAAAGAAAACAAACAATAATTATAATCTAGATAAACAGTATACATTTTATCCTTATCCTACGAATCTTACAGCTGTATGTACAACGTTTGGGATTTTTAATTTTGTTTTACTCTTTTCTGCCCAAACTTACCGCCGTTTCACCACTACCTTAAGTAACTTAATAATAACGTATACATTTGCTTGTACTTTCGTTTTCTGATAGAGAAGAGTTTTTGGACTGTTTTCTCTATTGTAACATCAGATTTCCGACATGACAAAGGAACAAGGTTTCAATTTTCCATCGTGGAGGCAAGATTTACAAAACAACAAAACTTCTAGTGTATTAATATTGGATATAGTGTGCTTGGGTTGGAAAATTACAACTCTCAATACTCTAATTGTGCTTATTCAAATCGCAGTCATATTCGGATTCTATCAGTGTGGACGGAGGTCATTTTGAAACGTTTGTGCTATTCCTGAAGAAATGCTATATGTTTCAGCTAGATATACTAGGTGATTCTACCAAAAAAACTCGAATGAATGTCTTGAATATTACAGTTTGCAAAGTCCAAACGATATTAAATTAAATTTTTTACCGGTTTTTTTTCGGTTAGGGTCTTGACAACCAATTATTTTTCTCTGCAAAATTTCACCTCTTGCTTCAATTCAGCAACTAACAAATGTTTCCTTGTATAGTCGTCAAACCAAACCAAATTCATGGGCAATAGTTATTAAAATCGATTTATACATATTTCAACACATTTATAATTTAAATTTGGTGTAAATATGAACGAGATTTCAACAAAATATACACTTCCCATACGAAAATCTATTTCACTAAATTTAAACATGAGGAGCCCCTTTTAAAATCACTTTGTATAAACTGCTAAATTACAAAATTGTTCAAGTACTTCTAACTGTCATCAATTTCATTATCAAATACTGTAGAATCAGGGTTTAAATTTCGATAATAATTTGATTTCAATCAGTTGTTCATAGTTCCCAATTATTCAAAAAAATTTGCATTGATATTTTTATAACTATATATGAATAAAAACACATACAAACAAATTTTTGTCCAAACGGTGGCATAAACTTGAACACAAGAAAATAAACATAAATTTAATCAAATTGAATATAAAAATATTCTACCTTGCGTTCCCAATAGACAATAAATTCTGCAAATAAATAGTGAAACTGAGATGGAGCTAGAAATATTTTTACAGTTGAAGTAATTTTTTTCAACCTTGTTATATAATTTTCGAATTACAAAAAAATTACGACACCATTATTGCATAATCGACAATTATCTTTCAAATTTCATTGTCCTAAATACTTCACTTGAGAAAAAACTCAATGAAACTATCACTTCCATTACAGAAAATGTGTTGCTAGACAAACAGTTCAAAAAAAAATTCAAGGAAAGGCTTCTTCAGTTTGTGCCCACCATTCACAATTCTAAATTATTAATACCAATTTGGAAACACCCTGTATATTCAAAGTATAAGAAAATCTACGAGGGATATTTATTACATGTAGTGCAAAAAGATACTGCTCTTTTAACAGTGTTAGGATGCCTTGATTCCATCATAAAAAATGACGTATCTAACTGTAATTTAATGTTAGCACACATCGCACACTATAATCAATTCGATATTTTTACGAATACAAAACGGAATAACATAACGTACCATATAAATAAACCTATAAATTCTATCCTATTTTTCTAATTGCTAATGTCTTTAGTTTTAAATTCTTTCAGAGGTTCATTCGATAATTATATATACATTTATTTTACATTTCACGTGAAAAGTACTCTATAGTACAAAGCGGTGCTCAATGCTCAATAAAAAGCCGAATCTAATTTTCATTTCCATTTACATTCAATTCATGCAGTATTTTTGGGCATATGAATTTTATTTCCACAAATTTATTGAATAAAATGTATAATACATATAGTTGAATTTTTCTACAAATAATAAAATAAAAATAAAATTTCTTCAAACTAAATGTTGCACTCCATTATTGCACGAAATCTTTGCATAATACAATTCATTCCGATGTAGGAAACTTTGAGATCTTATCGCTATATTTACAATATAAATCAATCAGTGTTTGTAAATGAAATAAACCTTTTCATTATTATTATTTTTCTTAGATATATTATTTACAAAGTGCACAATTAGCTATTATAGATTTTCTTTTGTATTCATCTTTCTTACAACTAGTAGGATTACAGATTTACGTATATATCGTTTCAGGATTTATGGCACGTTGAAAATTGCGAAAAAAAAATTTTGATTTGAATCTTATTGTTGACTAGAACTAATAGTTCAGATCTGAGAACTCACCAAAAATTGTTTTTTTCAGATAAATCTTCATAAATTTACACGTATCGGATTAATATTATTATATATATTTCACATTCAATTATACAAATTTTACAAATGTCCGAATGGTGAACAACTTCCGATAGGGCAGTTCTTCCTGTGTTGATGGGTGAGCAGCTATCCCTCATCTTCCGAGAGATCTGAGGTCTACCAGTAACTCTCGCATCCTTGAGGTTCTGCAAAGAATCAAATCGTGAATTTTTCAGAAAATAAAACAAGCCAATCATAAAAACAAAATTTCAAAATTTCCACCGACCGGCAGAGCTCAGACTTCCGGTGAAGAAGAGACGAACATTTTCAAACTTCCATTGAGGTTGAACCCAATCTAACGCATATTTAATTCGAAAAAAATTGAAAAACATACAACTATAGAAATAATTACATTCATTTCAATTTTTCATTATATTTTTATACTTTTAATGTAATTTTCTTAGTGTTTTTTGTAGTTTATTCATTGAAAAAGGTCTAAGATTTATGCCCTATAGTTTTATTTATTTTTGATTGCACTACACGGTGCTCTTTATATTGATTGTTTCGAATTAGACTCTTAAGAATAAATATACATGACAGAAAATGTTTGCTTTGCTTCGTCGAGTAGTCAAACTATTTCTAAATTCCCCAATACTCGAAGATGTAACTCGATTACGCTATACCAACCCTCTCACGCATTGTACCAGCAACCTTGTTATACGCAGACATGATATACGTCCTTCCAATCGAAACAGAAGTACAACCGAATGACAAATCACCCCCAGACACGATACCAATTTATGAAATTATTCTGGAAGTCGAATTTAACAAATGAGCCCTAACTCAGCCTCTTCACCCTTGGACGAAGCCCAGGCGTACCTAGGATCTAACTCGAAATTAAACTCGGTTAAAAGAGAGCCAATTAGAAGTGGCAAGATAGGAGATTTATTTCCATGGCAACGAGTTGCCTGTCGCGCGGTGAAGGATTGCCGGTCATGTGACTGAAACCCCCCAGGGATGGGGCGAGGATGAGAATATGGAAAGGGGCAGATTCGTTCAGGTCGCAATCGACGTTGCCAGATCTATACAGAGAATAGGGAATACTCCTTTTGACGAAAATGATGTATTTTTTATGGAATATCTGTGAAACGTCACTTTTTGAAGTAACCTTTCCAACCGTACTTAGAAATGAAGAAGAAAAAAGGGTAGTTAAAATTTAAAGCGTTTCGTTTCTATCGCACAAGTTGGCAACATCGACTGAAATATGCGTTGATAATAAAGGACAACAATACACTTTCTTGATGTGATAGACAAATATGGCTGTCTATGAAGTCCGCGACGAACGAAGAAGGTCGTAAAATTTTATGGGATTTTCAAGGCCGGTTGCTGTTGAGGCTCGCCAGAGAGTACGCGCCTTATGATGGCTGTAAATCAACAGCTGTTAAATTACAAACAAGCCATTGTTCTTTTTAATTTCTAGTAGGCGCTGTTGCCAAATCGTAAACTAGAAACGGAGCGATTAAAATTTTAAAACCTCATATTTGAGCAATTATTTTGAAATGTTTCCGCGGTGCATTTGGAAAATTCATGAATGAAAATCATAATTATTCAGTTTGAACTAGTATATGCTGTGATAACCCAAATTGAGGAGAATTCCCCATTGGTAGATTTAATGATATTATCACTTTATCCTGAATGGCCATGATGGAGCCCTCTGCTCGGGAATCAACTTTCATTGGTTTGACGCAGCTATGTCGACGTAATCATGGTTGACCTCGTTCTGGCGTCTTTCTTGCAAGGTTTGCCAATCAGTTTGCTTTGAGCAGAGTGTTCGACGATTTCTAAAAATATAGTTGAACTATCAGCATCACTAACTACTCGATGAAATTCTGGTGAAACGCTTTGTTTCCTTAGACATACAGTTGGACAAATCAACAATTCCTCGAACCAAAAGATGAGTGAGTAGCTTAGTGTTGAGCAAGCTCAGATATTTATTGCTTCGATGAGATTCTTGTTGTTAATAGCAGCTAATTTTTATTATCTTTCTCAATCCTCCAGTGAACTCCTCTGTCAATTCTTTCTCGTTAAAGCCCTGACTCAGTCGTCTAGCCTGTTTGATCCCTATAGATACATATACACGTATCTCTTTCATTTGATATTTCTCGAATGTGGATGTACCATCTTTTGTTCGGATATTAAGACTTTAGCTTTCACACTCCATTCTAGAGGATCATTCACTTATCCCAAATATCTCAGATATCAAAAGGGTTGGTCTCTATTGGAGCCCCTTACCATTGCTTCTTTGGCACAATGTATCATCATTCTACTTCAATACGCTTGAGGCTCCATTAGGCGTTTGCTCTGACTCATTATAGAAATATCATCAAAGACCACAGATTTCACAAAAATCTCCCTTTCAATCTCCAGACAATTTTCGTGCAGCGGCAACGTTGCGACCCCCATTCTCTACGCTTTCTTCCCCGGAAAAGACGAAGGGGACGAACGAAATTCAGATGGATGACTAACTGATAAGAGTACTTTGGAATTCTGGGGTGTCTGGAGAATGGGAAGTTTTTTTAAGCGTTATATACGACCCACTCAATTATGCGTAACGAAAAATTCGATTTTAATGCATATCTTAGACGGTGATTCTCATAGACTGCAGGGATATATTTTACCGAGGCGAGTGCTTGAATCCATTGAATAAACATAATAAGGCGATTTTTCATTTTATTCTTCAGAAAGTGCATGCCCGCTGTTCGATAACAGGTCTTAACGAAAATTGATATCCGTTCATCTTCGAATATATCTGACAGAGGTTCAAATTCAAGAGAATACTTTAGAAATCAAGAAGAGCATTGATAACTTATCAGGGTGAATATTTTTTTGCCGAAGTTTTTATCTCTGTACTTCTGTATCATACGTAGATAATATAGGGTGAGTCTTTGACTCCTACAAATATTTTAACAGTAGATACTTAGGCTCAAAAGAAACACTTTTTTCCTATACCATTTTTTTAGAATCGGCTCAATTTAAATGATACAGGATGAATTTTATTTTTAATTCTATCTCACAAACAGTTTTATCGAATGAAATGAATTTTGGAATAAATTTTTTCATTTATTTGATGAATCTTTTTCGAACACAAAATATCACCTTCGTCTTGTAGTTTTGTCGTTATGACCATTACGTACCATAAAAATACAAAAATTCAAAGAACCCAACTCTTGAAACTAAGTTGGATGCTATCTCATGAATATTTGAACGTTTTTTAAAATAAAAGTATTCTTCATATTTTCTGGTATAATGCTCCGTTTTCGAGTAATTTGTTTTTCAAAAATTATACAGTATCTGTGAAATTCGAGAAATTGTTTTGAAGATCCACAGATGTGTAGTCTCACAGATTTAGCTAGTTATTCTGAAGGTAATTTTGTTCTTCTAGGGGTGGCACAGCCCATTATGAAAACTCAAAATGACTATATCTTCTTATCGGAAAAAACCTCAAGAGTCTGCTGTTAAAATATTTGTACGAGTCAAAGTCTCACCCTGTATATAGAGTGTAAATTAATAGTGGCGCAAAAATTCGATTCCTTGGCAAAGAGTACCTAGTCTGGGGTTTTCATATGAATTTTATTTTTTGCTCTTGCTTGAATACAGTTCCCTGAAGATGGCACCTGAAAATCAATTTTTAAATCAGAATAAAAAAAATTTGGCTTCAAAAGAGTCTGGGAATGAAAAGTGAAATAGATTCAACATCCTGCAAAAAGTTATTTTTCAGAGTTTTTCTACAGTTTCCTCAATTTATTGAGGAATCTACAGTGAACACAATGTGAATTTTGAATCCCATCAATTAACACCCGATAAGTGCATTTCGGAATTTCGAAGTCGTATAAAATTAACCTAATTTGACCCTATAGCCATAATTAACGAATTCCACATTCTCCAGACCCCCCATTAGGTTCTCAGGCACGGAATATCAATTTGTGATTGTTCCAATGGTGTTTTCCCGTTTCTTCGAACAGGTAGTTTATTCCCACATTAATTAAGCCGTTTCAATATTCATCGAGATATATGAGCGGAGACTAGCCCTGTGTAAAAGCGAAACGATCAAAACTTCTCGGACGTAGCCGTGAATAACAATAACCTACCGAAGACAACGCACCTTATGCACGATGAGGAGTTGTATATTACGTTCTTAAGGTATTAATGAATTATGAGTGTGGAATAATTGAAAAACAGCGTCGATGAACACTAATATCGCTTGGAGGAGGCGAATGCTGTCATTACCTTCACAATCAATGAGTTTGCCGAGGCAGTAAGATAATTTTTAGCCCACAAACCTCATACCAGAACTTCGAAGAGCATGACAGGCTCATGAGTTTAGTAAATACTACTAGCAGTTTTATAAATACCTAGGCCAAAAACACTTCACTTTGCTATCGATGAATTGCATAGGTACTACCTACGCCTGTCTACGATCGGAACTAACCTCACTTCTGTCCAACTGACGACAGAAAACAGCTCTTTCTGGCCAATAGACAAAATCGTCTTTCTGTATGGCCTATTCATCAAAAATTTAGTCGCCAGAATCAATTCAGATGATATGAATATAAGCGATATTGACAATGGTTTCGGTCTTGATTGACCTCACCAGGACAATACAACTCTGACCTCCGTACCCTCGAAATTGATGGAATATATTCAATAGCAAAGGCAGTTTTAATTATATCCCAGCTTTACCTAGCAGGCAACGATGCGAGTCAAATGAGGAATAACGTATGTAGGTACTTCTATTTTTTTTAATGCCTTCGTGACCAAAAAAAAGATGAGGTACGAGCTCTGTTAGTCTCAATACATCAAGGCAATAATTTGTCTTATACAGGATGAGTCTTTGACTCGTACAAATATTTTAACAGTAGATTCTTGAAGTCAAAAGAAACACTTTTTTCTATACCATTTTTTCCGATTCGGCCCTGACAAAAAGATATAGCCATTTTAAGTATTCATAATGTGTTGTGCCACCCCTGGAAAAACAAAATTACCTTCAGAATAACTACCTAATTCTATGACACTACACATCTGTGGATCTTTTAAAGAGTGTTGTATTCAGCCAAAGTAGGTACCCAACTTTTCAAATTTCACAAATAATTTTTTATTCTTGAACATGAAACTACTCAAAAACGGTGCATTACATGAGAAAATATGAAGAATACTTTTATTTCACGAAACTTTGTTTTGTTGTTTTTCAACAGTCTGTATCTTTTGAACCGAGCCGATACGTAAAAAATAGTAAAGGAAAAAAGTGTTTCTTTTGACCTCAGGAATCTACTGTTGAAATATTTGTACGAGTCAATGGCTCGCTCTGTGTATTGCATATTTCTTTCGTAATGGGGAATTCTCCTCAATTTGGGTTATCACTGCATATCGTCGTTAAAACCCGAAAAATGTGTAACTCCCAATTTAATCAAAAAAGAGATTTTGATGCCATCCCTTAGCGGTTTTCAACATCTACATGCTCAAAAATTTGCGTAGTTCCATCGAACAGTTAATTATTTTTCCCGCGCCAAATAGAATAATGTGTATCTCTGTGCTTGAAATTGTTTAAAAGAATACATGTACCTCCCTTACACTAGCACGGCGTCAGTGCATATATCCACATCGCATCAGTGGATAACATAAGAAGTAGTAGAAAAATAGTGCTGCTTTGCTGTGAAAACAAAGGTAAATATTAAGGGAGTACGGGTAATAGTAAATAGTTTTTTGCCTCTCCTGTAAAATCAGCTAAAATGGAGTTACACATTTTTCGGGTTTTAACGACGATATGCCAGTTTAAACTGAAAAATTATGAGTTTCATTCATGATTTTTTCAAATTCACCGCGGAAACTATTCAAAATCATCCTTCAAATATGGGGTTTTAAAATTTGAATCGCTTGGTTCCGAGTTTACGATTTGGCAACAGCGTCTACAAGACGATGAGAAGAACAATGTCCGATCAGCTTGTTTATGAAATAACAGCTGTTGATCTACAGGCGCGTACTTACTGGCGAGCTTCAACTGCAACCGGCCATAAAAATCCCATAAAATTTTACGACCTTCCTCGTTAGTCGCAGACTTCATAGACAGCCATCTTTGTCTATCTCACCAAGATAATGCATTTGTTGTCCTTTATTATCAAGGCATATTTCAGTCGATGTTGCCAGCTTGTGCAATTCTCACAAAACGCATTAAACTTTAAAAACCCATTTTTATTTCTCATTTTTTAGATGCTTAAAATAATTTTTTTGGGAAACGGTTGAAATGGTTATTTCAAAATGTGACGTTTCAAAGATATTTCATGAAAAATACATCATTTTCGTATTCCCTATTGCCTTCACAATGAAATACATATATTGATAGTTTCAGCAAGAAAACTAACTATAAAAGGATCTTCTGATGATTTTCAGTTTTTTGTTATATCAATTGCAAAATATCGAGTTGATATGTTTATAACCTTCAATTCCCCAAATCTATTTTTTATTTTTTGTCAGTTTAAGCAGACTTAGGATGTGCGCGCATAAACAGCCCAAACGCGATCAATCAACCTCACGCATATGAAACCAATTGATTTGCGACGTACGTCGTAGACCGCTTTATGAAAATAACGGCCGTGACGAGCCGCCCGGGCGCCCTAATACAGAAGAGGCCCCGTACGGAGGAAACAATACAATCATAAAACATTTAACTCGTTCCGATCAGATAAAGGCGAACGGTCCTCGAGCCCGCGTACGCGTTACTGACCACTGACAACGCGAATACGGATTCTATGGTCGTAATTCATCTTGAATTGGAGGCACGCTCCGTCGCGGCGATCGCAGTTAATGAATAAATTTGCGGGAAGAAATTGCAGATGTTTATCGTCCTTCAAGAAACAGTTTACGCCGATTGGGTTGATGTGGCATATTTTGGATTATTGACCTTATGTCATTCATTGACGGTGTTGGTATTTGAGTACCGTCAAGCAGAAGAATGAATGACTAATCTGTGGTAGAATAGCATTATAGTTCATGAACAGCTGAATCCAACTTGCACATCAAAAACTGCCAAACAACTCTCAGTATGCTGTGGACAATAGGCTCAAACTTTCTTAAATACCAAATCATTTAGGTTTCACACGAAATCAAGGTTGAAAAAGATTGCCCCTTCGGTTTGTTTAGTACGCCCAAAAGGAGCAGAACACATGAAATCGCAAATCGACTAATAATAGAAAGAACGAGGGACGAACTTGATCCATTCTGGTTTGTCCATCCAGTCCTAAACCACTCCTGAAAGACAAGACAAGGTGAAACCAAAGAGTGAGGGAGCAATCTATTTAGAGTTATTTAACTGCTCTTAATCAATTGAATCCTACAGAACGAAAACAGTTCAGAACTGCCAAGCAGCCAAACCACCCTCTGTATGCTTAGTGTGATCGATAAGCTAAGCCTTGCTTAGGTACCAAGTCACTTGGACTTCTCAGGAAATGAAATGGCAAATAGTATGCCCAAAAGTTTCTAACTTGCAAATCGACCAATTATAGAGAGAATGAATAGACTAAGACCATTCAGGGTTAGACCATCCAGACCTAAACCACTTCTAACCAACGCTGAGCATATGGTTCTCTGGTGGCTCTTAGGTTCTTGATCCAATTCCTACGCATCAAAAATAGTTTGGAACTGCCTCTAACCCTGGTATCCTCAGTGTGAACCACTAGCTCACCCTTGCTTAAATACTAGGTAACTTAGGCTTTTCATAAAATGAAGTAGTAGAGCAGAGCGACGTTTTCTCTAGCGGACCTAGAACTTCTTCTTTTGGCCACACCAACTGCAGTGTAAGTTGATGAATGAATGGACCACTGCTGCAAGTCATTTCGAATCAAACCTAAACAAATCTAGTACTGGGCTTCGATAAAACATTTTTGGATATTCAAAATAAAACCAGTTTGACGGCAACTGTCAGTTCTTAGAGGAATGTGGAGAAGCCTCAGAATACAGTCAGATTCAACCTTGTCAATACCATGTTGAATCAAGGGAAACTAAAACTAGAAAATCAGCTTGGATCACAAGTTGCTAGAGGAATTATAACTCATTATTTGGTTTGAGCCAAAATAGCAGACAGTCGATAGAGACTCAAACTCATGGTAATAAGGAATGGAATTGAATACCTGATGAATTTATTATGTACTTACATTTTATACTTATTTACGCGGGTACCAATTCGTAATTCTCACTCTGTTAGAGTGAAATAGTTTTTCATAGAACACAGTTAAACGAAAAAGGAATATAATGAAGCACAAGCTCCTAAATGTATTCGAAAATGAGTGGAATCAGACAAATTAAGGCCCTTCGGAATGGCAAGCCACTGCGCGCTGTGCTCTCTCTCTCCCTGGCCAATTTTAACAGGATTGCCCGGTGAAGTGTGCGAAGATGAACGTTTATTTTAATATAAAAAAGCGAGGGGTAGAACAGGAGATGTATATCTGCAAATAAAGGACTTTAATTTTGAATAACAAGTGTAAATGACACCGTGCTAATTATGGTTTATCTGGCACCCTTCTTTTCCATTTATCTTCATGTACCGCTAAATATTTATAAACGAGTACTTATCACGCTGCTCCGTCCTGAAATATGGCCTATTTTAACTGGTTTTTCTCTTTCTCCAATCTAATTTTGGCTTGTAGTTGGCCGTATTATTTATCTACTTCAAGCGTGTTGGAATTTTTGTAAAATTCAATGCCCACACTCGACGAAGTGATCTGTGAAGCTGATGAAAAGTAATTAAATGATAATCCAGTCACCTTTGCTACGATATATCTGGTACTTCGGAGGATCTATCATCTGGTAGTCGCAGTACATATCACTTACGGACATACCGCATGTTAGACGCGATATTAGGAATTTGCAGCCAATACACACAGCCATATACCATGGCCGCCCATAGAGGTCAAACAAATAAGGGTTATAAAACACCGTGTTCCTACAATTAATCACGGTATCACGATGCCCAACATCGCAATACACAGACATATATATTCACCACCGACTATTATTCACCGCGGCCCAAAAGTTAATAATTCATCACGGTCGATATAAATCAGGCAATTTGACGGGCCCCTTAATGTATCAAATCACGTTATAATTGATTTACCGCCGAGCGGTAGTCGTAATCAATTGATTTGCATTAACATTGTGTAAACTTGTTCGAAATCCCATATTTCAGGTATTGCCCTGCTGGAAATATTCACCATCTTGGGCTGTGCGCTGCGTTTGATGGTTGGGTAATGGTATAAATAAACGTGAAGATATCAATTAGAGGGTACGGTTAGCAGGATGAGGAATGGAAGAGCTGTGGATCACTCTGAAGGAAATTCTTGAATAAGATACTAGACTAGAGGCTTGAGAAGGTTTATATAGGCCATAGAAAAGATTTTGGCTTCTTTGAAATATAGTTTATATGATTTTTGCCATTTATATTGAATCTTACCATAACTTAAGACACTCTGCTGTTCCCAGATCTTTTTTCTGGCCTGATATAAGATATCCCATTGTCTCTGCAGCATCAGGTTAAAGCTTCCACTCTCCTAAATGAGAGAGGTTAGATCTACATTCAAATACTTGTGCCGATAATCATTTGTCTATTGCTGCAGCTTGAAGGTTAACACCTGCTGAACCTGAGCCTTTCTGTGGGCTTGGAAAAGACCAATATAAGTGAACTCCACCAATCTTTCTATGGCAAGGGACTGAATGCACTTAGAAACCATAAGATGTGCAACACGTACATTGATAATCCTCCCAGATACTGGTCAGGTGAGAACTATGTACGGGCAATACAGCTGCGGTCAAACTGCTTACCAACAGCAGGCCTGCCGTACAACCAAGGACCAGAAGCCCTTTGCCGTGCAGGATGTATGCAGCGTGAGTCACTCTCGCATGTCCTGCAAAGGTGTAGTCTTATGCACTGGGAGAAGATAACCAGGCACAACTACGTTGTTTATCGCCTCGAAAACATAGCGATAAGGAACGGCTGGCAGGTGACGAGGGAGCCCAGGATTAGGGACAGGGAAGAAAAACTTTTAAAACCCGACCTTCTTCTAACTCAAGATCAGCACGTCATAATATCTGACGTTTCAGTTAGCTGGGAGTGCCCAAAGCCTTTAAGCATGGCTTACGCAGTTAAAAAAGCCATATACTCCACTCCCACCTTCCTAGAGAAGGTTGAAGAACAATACCCCGATAAAATTATCGAAGTACTTCCGCTCATTGTGGGTGCTAGGGGAGGATGGTGCCCTGAAAACCTGAACATCATCAAGATGGTTGGCGCTATGGATGCGGATATTGGAGACATAATCCATACCGCTTTGAGGGGTGGCTGCATCATACACAAGCAGTTCAACCGCGTGGTGTGGCGCAGTTCTCGTAGGGTTCGTATAGTTCGTCCCACTGCAAGATCTCAGTGGTAAAGCTTCAGCTGGTCTCGCGAGTGCGGATACCGGTTGTGTGTTCGGGCTACTGGTGCGGCTATGGATGCTGTTCGAGAGAGTTTGTTCGTGCGATAGTGTTCGTGAACTTCGTTCTATAAGTGGTGTACTGACTTGTTCTCTCTGTTGTTTGTCAAAGATATGATGTACTGGTCTATTGTTTTTAATTTTTTTTTAACTTTTGAACCTGACATTGAGTCATCTCTGAGGTCATGTGACCCATTAGCTTAAGATTTTGATCTGCTTGTACTGCCTGTAGTCTGAATACCGAATAAAGCCTTATAACAGGGAGTTGAATAACCCTCTGGAGGAACACTCCTGGACTTACTCAGTCAAAGAAATTCCTGATGATTTCACCGACCTATACCAGAAAACTGTCACGAGCTGGTCGAACTGAGCTTTGGGTGATGGTGGGACTGCTGACAGGGCACTGTCGGTACAAATATCATTGCGAGAGCTATGCACACGTCTCCTATATATAGTAGAGCTTGAGGCCATACTTGATCTGCCTACTCTACCCCTACATGTGAGGAAATGCAGCTTGCTGGAAGCAATAAGAATATCCCTCAACGGGAATCTCTTACCTGGAAACTGGGTTGGACATATGAGGATATTTAATCAACTGGCAAAACCATTTCATTTTATTCATCAATATCAGAGAGGAGCACCGGCATTGGCGTATATGGACCTATACTCAGTACCTCTGGAGCCCTGGGTAGTGAACCCTTCATTTTAAAGATCGAGACAATGTCTATTTACGTATGCGCTCAGGAGTGTCATAAAATGAAGTCCTTGAAATAACACTTCCAGGGATCTGTGTTGACATGAGAGTGACGTAATACCATAAAGCAACTGGCCAGAGGCAATGACTCTACTATGGGTACCAGGGCATTGTGGTGTTAAAGGAAATGAAGAAACCGATGAACTTGCAAAAAGAGCATCAAGATTAACATCTGCTGGACCTGAGCCTTTCTGTAGGCTTGTAAAATACCAATGTAAGGCAGCGGTCTGACAATGGGAGTTGAACAACTGAATGACCCTCTGGAGAAGCACTCCTGGACTTTCTCAGTCAAAGAAAACCATTCGTATGGGAAAACCTTTCCTGAAAACTTACGAGGTAACGGCCAAGGCTCCTCCTTGGGTTCCTATGAAGGAGTAACGTCGAGAACAAGAGATCTACATGGTCGCTGTTCCCGGAAGGCTAACTGAGCCACAACGAACCCTGTTCAAATAATAATAATACGGCGACTTGAACAAAGCAATATGCACAATTCAGAGAAACTTCTCATATATTCGCAACTTTTGGCTGACCCATTTCTATCTCGTCTTGTAAGAGACAACCAAATCCGGGCATAACATTACATTCTTCAAGCTCTCTTCTCACGTTCCCCATCCTCCCACTCCAACATGCCCCCGCAAGAAAAATATGCTTTCGAAAATACTGCGTCCCGCAGTCCCGAACACATACATGCATAATGCATGCTGCATGCCACTAGGAGTGTTTAATGGGCCGGCAAATTTCATATAGCAGCAAATTCATATGTTACGTTGAGACGCTGCAAGGAATATCTCTCTCGTCTTAGACGTGCACCCCGAAAGATGTACGACCGCGGCCAACTAAGTGAGGCGGTTCAAGAAGAATAGGGCGCAGATAAATTTATACGCGCTGATTTACGGCCGACTGTACATTCCGCAATGTGAATTGCGAATAAAATTTATTCCGCCAATTCATCGTCGGGACCGGGATGATATTTATATTTCACATGTCTGCCTCTCCGATATCTGGGCATTTCGCGTGGAGACCGACTTTTCGCCGATTGCGCTAGACGGCGATGAAGTCGATGCGATCGCGTATTGTCTGGTGAATGGGGCTAAGCTCCGTCTGTATCCTTTATTGTCGAAAATAATATCCTCATCGTGTCTTGGCGAATTTTTAACTGAACCCATATTTTTAAGGATTTTTCGAAGGTCAGCTTTCGAGTGGTTTATTTCTCAATAAAATTAACCGTAGATGGAAATGTGATAGATATTCTTAAAGAGCAACTCTTCTAGTATTAATTCTGTTAATTTCATCCATCTAGGTGCAACCGTTCGGTGTTGGACGAATTTTTAACTGAACAGATCTCTTTCAGGATTTTTCGAAGGTCAGATTTCAAGTCTTTTATTCATCAATAAAACTAAACGTAGATGAAAATGTGATACATATTCTGAAAGAGCAACTCTTCTAGTAATAAACTTGAGAATTTCATCTATCTCGGCGCAACCGTTCGGTCTTGACGAATTTTTAACTGAACCCATATTTTTCAGGATTTCTGGAAGGTCATCTTTCGAGTAGTTTATCACTCAAAAAAATTAACCGTAGATGGAAATGTGATAGATATTCTTAAAGAGCAACTCTTCTAGTATTAATTCTGTTAATTTCATCCATCTAGGTGCAACCGTTCGGTCTTGACGAATTTTTAACTGAACCCATCTTTTTCAGGATTTTTCGAAGATCAGCTTTCGAGTCGTTTATCTCTCAATAAAAGTAACCGTAGATGGAAACTCGATACATATTCTGAAAGAGCAACTCTTCTAGTAATAAATCAGAGAATTTCATCCATCTGTGCGCAACCGCTCGTTCTTGAAGAATTTTTAACTGAACCCATCTTTTTCAGGATTTTTCGAAGGTCAGGTTTCGAGTCGTTTATCTCTCAATAAAAGAAACCGTAAACGGAAATATGATGCACATTCTGAAAGAGCAACTATTCTTATGATAAATCTGGGAATTTTATCCAACTCGGCGCAACCGTTCGGTCTTGACGAATTTTTAACTGAAGTCATCTTTTTCAGGATTTTTCGAAGGTCAGCTTTCGAGTGGTTTTTCTTTCAATAAAAGTAAGCCTAGATGAAAATGTAATGCATATTCTGAAAGAAAAACTCCTCTAGTAATGAATCTGAGAATTTCATGCATCTCGGCGCAACCGTTAGATCTTGGCGAATTTTTAACTGAACCCATATTTTTCAGGATTTTTCGGAGGTCAGCTCTCCAGTCGTTTATCTCTCAATTAAAGTAACTGTAGATGGAAATGTAATACACACTCTGAAAGAGCAACTATTTTAGTGATAAATCTGAGAATTTCATCCATCTCGGCGCAAATTCTTAACCTAACCCATCTATTTTGCAGTGGCGGTTCCAGGAGTGATGTCGGAGTGGGGGCATAATTTTACGTTTGGAATTCTGTAAGGTGTTTGTTGATATAAAATGAAAAAGTATATCTTAAAAATTGCAATATATTCTATATGTTTAAAAGGAAACTACCTTGAAACTCATTCATACTTGAAGAGGAAAATAAAAACATTTTTCGATATTCGAAAACTGTGGTATTGAAGGAAATGAAAAAGCCGATGTACTTGTGAAAGGGACAACTGATCGCCCGAACCTTTTTGTGGCTTGAGAAGACCGACTAAATGCTGGAGAGACGAACAGTAGAACTATGGAGGAATGTTCTTGGACTTTCACAAACAGAACTGTAAGCCTTCACAAACTTCTGAAGAGACACTGTCGGTAAAAAACACTTTTCGCACCACATAGAAAGATGACACATGCTGGTATACAAGTGTACTAATGTGGCTCACCGACGAACCATACATATCTCATCGACTTTCGGTGAAAATCAAGAAATGCTTCTGTTTTCTTTGTGAAGATGGTTGGGAAATGTCTTCAGGAAAACCTCCAAGCAACCTTAGAGCGCACTTCTTCGCATTCCTCACTTTAGGGCTCTTGGAAATTCATTTCCCTAGCTAGTCGTATGGCTTAGCGGAAAACCTAGGGAAAACCCAGGGTTCTTCGTAATTTCAGCGCCATCTGCTCGTTGCTCCTCAAACTTCCCAAGCTATACCCACAAAGGTCGATTCGAGCCTCAACATCCCCTCACCGCAAAAATCCACCCGAAAGAAAACCACCCGGAAAATCGGAAAATTCCCCACGCCTGCCGCCCGTACATCACCGCCACCGTCTCCGGCGGAAAATCCAATCAAACTTTTCCTGGCGCAATTGACGAAAATTCGAACGGATCGCCTTAAGAAGGTACACCCCGGTCCGGACCGGTCGCCCACTTTTTGTTTGTTGTGTTTATCCAGGAGTCACGTGCAACGCTGCGAACTTCCTGTGTCGCTGGCTGCGGGGGCGGCGGGGCAAGGGGGGGCGGTCGGGAGATCGAGAGCGGAATAATATCTGATCGAACCCTCGGAAAAGGAAAAAGTTTGGCGGAAAACTTGAGAGCGAGATGGATAAAGCAGTTGTGCAGCTTCTATTTATTGAGTTCGAAGACGGAGATAAGAAGCGAGCGCTGCCAGGGTGGGACTCTGCGACTTATGAAACGTCATTAGAAAGAGGAAATTCTCAACTCATAGGTAGCACCTTCTTTGATTACAAAACGAGACGTTAGTCGAAAAGACTTCCTTCAATGTCACTGTATCTTTAGAGGAATGGTAGGGGATGAAAAGACCCATGACCCAGTAGAAAGATGTCTGCATTTTGTAACAATGATATTTATAGACCTGACCCTCAACGTTCTCTAGGCCCCCGAAAGATATGGTCTGAAAACATCGGAGAATAATTTTACTTTACTTAATACTAACACGTGAATTCTGAAGACAGTGGTTTCCGGACAATGCAGATGGATCCTCACGTCTGCCTGGGTAGCTCAGTTGGAAGAGTACCTGACCGGTAATCAGGGGGTCCTAGGTTCAAATCCTGCTCTGGGTGGAACTTTTTTCAGAATTCAATTCCTGTCTGCATGCCGTCAAAATTTTCATAATCGTAATAACTTTACCCTTTAGGAAGAAAAAGGGACTAGAATCCTTGTCTGACGCAGGTCTATGATACCATTGGGCAGGTATAACAAGCCAGAAGCAAATCTTCGATTACGAATTTCTTGTGATGACTGCATCAACTTTTTAGTTAATGTCATCACCATGTCGCTCCAATCTACGTTTCAATGGGGAATTCTCCTCAATTTGTGTTATCACTGCAGTTGATTATGAGTTTCATTCATGATTTCTTTAAATTCACCGCGGAAACTATTCAAGATCATCCTTCAAATATGGGGTTTTAAAATTTAAATCGCTTTGTGCGGAGTTTACGATTTGTCAACAGCGCATACAAGACAATGAAAAGAACAATGTCCGATCAGCTTGTTTATAAAATAACAGCTGTTGATCTACAGGCGCGTGCTTACTGGCGAGCTTCAACTGCAACCGGCCATAAAAATCCCATAAAATTTTACGACCTTCCTCGTTCGTCGCAGACTTCATAGACAGCCATCTTTGTCTATCTCATCAAGATAATGCATTTGTTGTCCTTTATTATCAAGGCATATTTCAGTCGATGTTGACAGCTTGTGCAATTCTCACGAAACGCTTCAAATTTTAAATACCCATTTTTATTTTTCATTTCTAAGTGCTTAAAATAATTTTTTTGGGAAACGGTTGAAATGGTTATTTCAAAATGTGACGAAGCTATAGGCTTCGTTGAAGAGCAGAATTGGAGCACTTAAGACTCAAAGAGAACCTTGCATTTACATAACTTATAACATAGAGTTGGCTACTGAGGCTTTCATACATTTTATTTGTACCACGTTCGCTTAAACCATTACAAAATTCACCACATTTAATGATGTGAACTGAAATTGAGATTTTTGATCATGAAAATTCGAACAGCTATTCATGTGATTTATTGTCATAATCTATGAAGAATATTATAGCTTTATTCTGTGGTGTTTAAGGTTTATCCATTCATTCTGGGACACCCTGTATAGTACATGTTGAAATTTCCAATATGGCTGCAATGGCGGTTTCGTAGAACCATTTTTAAGCCGTGTCGTGAAATTTAATTCAAAGTCGTTACGAATGTCATAATGGCATGTGATGTTGACAGTCATACATCACGCCACCAGTATCGTTAACGCTCTAATACATCCCCAGAACATGGCTTTCCTATTGAATAACAATAAAAGAATAACTTCTCTCTTTTCCCATATGCAGATAGCGATTTTACTGTAGAATTTCCAGCTCATTGCAGCCCCCGGCTCTGTATCCGTTTGTATTTTCCGTATGCGGGTAACGTAAGGGGGTGGCAGAGCGACAGCATGGCGGCCAACGTCACATTGCTCATTCTTTGCGCACTCGGCACATTTTAAAATGTATCAGCCCCCTATAAAATTACAATAAGATGCTTCGCGGATCTTTCCCGAGGTAGTCCTATGCGACGCCGACGGTGGAAGAGGTTTCCAGAGCATTCCTGCAAATCCGACTCGAAGGACCATAAAAGCAATAATCAATTACTGGGTGTTAAAACTACTGGATACATTGATGGCAAAGTAAGAAACTGAAAAATCTCATATTGTACTTAGCGCCGAGCTACCAGTCATCGATAAGACAAATATAAAACCAATGCTAAGTGAATAAACGTCAGGAAAATCAACGAATACCTTCTCGTCACCATCGTGACGAGAAACAGCCGACCTCGTACGTCATAGAGCTGGCAGAACCGTGCTCGAACCTCGTGACGGGTCACGTTTTTTTCGATTCCCACATTTTTTTGGCGTCACCGACGCGCCGTTGGGGGCTTTCGCAATTTACCTCATCAGCGTTATCTTCGCGGAGTAATTAACGGATTCGTGCACATGTCTGCCTATGATCGTATGTGAAATCTCACGGCAGCATGGCGGCCCTGAATGAAACCCCCCAATCAAGATCTTTCTATGTAACATCTCAATAACGCGCTCTCGGATCCGATGAAAAACGTAGCGTCCGCTGAGTGCGCTGCTGAAATTGCCTCGATAAAGGCGCGCACAGAGGCTTCTAGCTACACGAGCGACTTGAGCCAACACTAAAGGTTGAGAATATCGACTCGTTTTTTCCCGTCTTGTGATATTTTGACACAGAAGCATGTTCCACCAGAGAAATACATTAAACTAGCTAAGTATTACTTGTTTTTATTCTGTAAATGCTCATCTCAGGTCTAATAAAAGTGATCAGTCCAGTTAGACATAGTTGGAAGTGACTCTTGTTCACAAAACTCTCAAAATGACGAAGTTAGGGAAGGAAGTTGGTTTGAAATAGTTCGATGTCTACAAAATCTTACTCGTCGTTCAAAAGGACCTACAATTCAGTGGCCTCCCAACAAAAATAAATGATTAAGTTTTGTCATTACCATTCCCGAATTTTTCTACACTGACCACTTCCTTTTCACGATACATTGAGTTTTTCTAATGAACCTAAATCTATTATTCAGATAGATAGATCTTAGAAGCAGATAAACAAGAATATATGATACTAAAATTGTTTCTCAAAGAAATTTATCCTATCCTTTATACCGATAGAATAAATCCGTCCATGTATGAGCACCTTTAGCGGGACGAACAGCTTGTTTATATGAAAGACCAAGGTAACTGAAGACATCTCTCTCTCGGGGTAGTCGATCGTCCTGACGATAAAGAGACTAATGTATTTTGCTCTTAAGATGGTCTTAAATCTGTAGTAAACCACGATTACAAATAATTAACTTCCTATATCACAAGGGAATTAGGGACGAAATATTTCTAGATCGTAGAAGGCGGAGGAATTCAATTACGTATGTAATTCAGCAGTTTCTAGACGGATTTTTATCGTTCCGAAGTCATTCCTGGCTGCACTGAGCTTTTTTGCAGTTTCCTACTGTGGGGTTTTTCTCAAATTCCAGTATAGACTCATGTGTCACCCATTCGAAAGTAACATTAATTAATGTTCAAAAGAGTTTATGGTTGTGGAGAAGGTTTCATATGAATATGGGGTGACATATGTTTGAACTGTAGCTATGGGTGAAAATTCCATGTGAAGTCTTTTCCTTGAATGAATAATTTGTTAAAATATCCTGCAAAATGTGGCATCGGTTGCTTTTATAGCAACTCTTTCAAGAGTTGGGTTCTTTGAATTTTTGGTATTTTATGGTACGTAATGGTCCATGAGAAAACTGGAAGACGTGGGAGATAACTTGTGTTTGAAAAAGATCCATTGAATAAATGAAAAACTATGTTCTGAAATTCATTTCATTCGATGAAACCGTTTGTGAGATAAAACTAAAATTAAATTTTTTTATACATTTTCAACAGCCTGTATCTTTCAAACCGAGCTGATTCGGAAAAAGAAGATAAAGGAAGAAGGTGATGAGCTCAAGAATCTACTATTAAAATATTTGTACGAGTCAAAGACTCACCCTGTATTGAAACGTTTGGGGATTGTGGAAAAGTTAGAGCACATCATTTTTCAATGAATTAATGATTCCTCTCACAATCCTGGAGACGCTTAGGGCACACTGACATTTTATAAATAGATGAATAAATCATTAAATGAAAAAGTCGATCGAA
The DNA here is from genome assembly GCF_907165205.1 of Coccinella septempunctata. Classification (NCBI taxonomy): domain Eukaryota; kingdom Metazoa; phylum Arthropoda; class Insecta; order Coleoptera; family Coccinellidae; genus Coccinella; species Coccinella septempunctata. Next base: position 26,973,151 of record NC_058196.1, read on the forward strand.
TACAAATCTGTATATCAAATCTGTTGTTTGCAAGGGCGTCGCTAGCCATTGAGGCAGGCACATAAGAAAACCTTGTGATTTTTATGTTTTAGGCTACTTAAAAAAAAAGTCGAACCCCTGGGGGGGGTCAACTGCCCCCTGACAACGCCCATAGTTGTTTGAACCGGAAGTTCTACTTTGAGGCAAATTGTTTTATTCCCTTACGAAAAATCTGCTTCATTACATAAATGAGGTATTTAATTAATGAGATATAATCAAGTAATTGGTGAATTTTACCTTCACTAATGCAAGATACATTTTCTAACAAGTGATTCCTTTCTCTTTGGGATCCATTCGTATTGAATTATCCAAAATTATCGAAATAGCCTGATTTATGCTCCAATAAAAATTCAATCGTGAATATTTTCACGTAAACAAACATTTTTTGTTCGCACTTTTTTCCTATCCAGACCAAACCCAATTCTTCCGGACGCCAATGACCGGCAACGGCCGCCGTACACAAACACATTTCATCCGACTGCGGACGGCAAAAACCGGACATCTATTGCGACAATCGTACACGCCAAAGAGGGGACAGAGCACGATAGGCGATATCGGTAGCAAGTAACAAATTGTTCCTTAAAAGAATGACCCCCCCGGTCTCTCTCAATTGCGAATAAAGCACGGCCGGCCGGGGACTCCGGCGATATATTTAATCTTTAGTTGCGCCCGAGATTTACTGCCGCGCTTTCATTACTAAACTTCACAAAACGGTAAAACGGGAATTTTTCACCGTATTATTTACGGAAATATATTCGAATTCCCGGCCGTAAATATCCGGACGGCGAAAAAGGGCCAGCTAGACTATACGTAGTTTCGTGGGGGTTGATATACGGCCGCCGAATCCTACGGTAGTCCTTTTTCGGTTGACAACTTTTTCAGTAAGAAAATTCGTTTCGACGACGTCTGCGTCGGGCAATCTCGTATACGGTTCGAAAAAAGCGGAGGCGTTTTTGTCGTGGGGGATGTAGATGGTGTTTTCTTCGGCGGAATTGAAAGGGTTCCGTCATTCCTGACTCCGCACTTCCTATCTAGCCGATTTATGGCGATGAGCGAGTATATCAACCCTCTAATCGAATGCGAAAAAGTGGTAAATACAGGCTGTTTTCAAAGGTGAAGCTTTTTTTGACAGAAGGTACAACACATCAAAAATTGTCTATATAAAACATACAAGATGGCTGAGATACAACCCCTAGAAGTTCGACAAAATTTCATTTAATTTCAAGTATGGGACTGTGGAAGGTGACTCCGGCATCGCAAAAACGAAACAAACATATGGCTGGACAATGAATGGTTCAGTACCAAGTTAATCGGATTAGATGCGTCAGGTCACTTTTGAGAGAATCATAATAATTGTTGTATCGTGCAATTTAGGCTGAAAAAAAATGTAGAAAATTGAGGCAGTTGCTTATGTTAGTTATGCCGAAAAAGTGCTATGATGTTTCCTCATTTCATCCCATATTTACGACGATTGTTGGAATGTTCGAACAAGAAGATTGTGATGCCTACTGCGAGAAAATTCTTGAATAATTTAAGCGAATTTTATTGGTGGGCCTAATGTACCTAGATCTTCTGTTCTATACCCTACTCATTCATAGGAACCCAAGGTGGTCGTCAATGGTGTTGATAAAACCGACAACATCCTTAGGGGCCTTGGGCCGTTACCTCGTGAGTATCCAGGACTGGTTTCCCCACTTTAGTGGTTTTTAGGCCAGCCAGCTCTGGACACTTGCATACCATGTGTTCAGCTGTTTCTGCTTCTGATCCACAGAGCCTACAAATCTCATCTGCTGACTTTCCCATACGGTACAAATGATATTTGTAAAGACAGCAGTCCCACCATCACACGAAGCTCAGCTCGCGATAGCTTCAGCAGCTTTCTGGTGAAGTTCGGTGAAATCATCACGAATTTTTTTGACTGTGTAAATCCAGGAGTGTTTTTTCAGAGGGTTATTCTGTTGTACAACTCCCTTTGTTGGACCACTGCCTCATATTGAATTTTTCGAGCCCACGTAAAGGCTCAGGTCCAGCAGGTGTTAACTTTGATGCTCTTTTTGCAAGTTCATCGGTTTTTTCATTTCCTTCAACACCACAATGCCTTGGTACCCATAGTAGAGTCATTTTATTGCCTCTGAGCAGTTGCTTTATGGTATTACGGTACTCTTATGTCAGCACAGATCTCTGGCAGTGACCTCAGCGTGGCATGGCATGGTGATGTGATATGCGCCCCTTTGTGGTTCATTCTAAGACACTCCTGAGCGTACACTTAAAGAGCCAGTGTCTCGGTCTGTAAAATAGAAGGTCCACTTCCCAGGGCTTTAGAGATCCTCAGTTTAGGTCCATATACGCCAATGCCAGTGCCCCATTCCGATTTTGATCCATCAGTAAACCATGTGGATGGCTTTTTTGTCCAGACGTTTCACGAAACTTGTATTAGGATGGGTCAGCTATGGCCGTTTCAAAGATGCTTGTCATAACATCCGATGGCTTTGCCCAAGAGGTTTGAGTCCAGTGGACAATAGTTCTATTCTCGAATTTCATTTATCTATCTAGGTTATGCCATCAGCCTAGCCTATACATTCGAGGCGAAGCATTGTTAATATTTCAGTAAAATTAGCATCTTTTTCTGCTAGCTCCTCTCACCTTTCCTCCTCCTCAGTTGATCTATTCGCTTCATCTCGGCTTGCCTCGTGTCCTAGGCCTTATTACTAGATTCTGAAGATTGGACCTGCTCCATATCAAGGGATTAAACCCCTCGGGCGAGACGGATCACGTTCCAGGTTACCCCCCGCCCCCCGGTAACCGAACCCAGATCCGTTCGCGACGAAAGTTTTTGCGTTGCATCTATTTTGCAGGGCTTGTTAACCGACCAGATTAG